>NC_051312.1:123962592-128962592 GCF_015220235.1 Choloepus didactylus | reverse complement strand
ACATCACACTGAGCAAAATTAGCCAGAAACAAAAGAACAGGTACTCTGTGGACTCACTAATATGAACTAACATTGATGAGTGAAATTTGAGAGTTAAAGTTGAGAACACAGGTTATCAGGAGATAGACAGTGGTTAGAAATTGGGCATTTGATGTTGAAGGTACATAAGGGTAAACAGGATTGATTGTATAGATCCAGAAATGGATAGTATAATACTGTGTGATGGTAGCACAATATTGTAAGTACTCTGAACAAAGATGAGTGTGAGTATGGTTGAAAGAAGAAGGCTAGGGGCATGTATGACACCAGAAGGAAAGACAGAAGATAAAGGCTGGGATTGTATAACTTAGTGAAACCTAGAGTGGCCAATGATGGTGATTAAATATACAAATATAGGAATGTTTTTAAAGGAGGGAGAACAAATGAATGTCAATATTGCAAGGTGTTGAAAATTGGATGGTACAAGGGAAAAAATACAATCAGTGCTAACTACAGTCTATAGTTAATAGCAACATTGTAAGATGCTTCCATTAATTGTGAAAAAGGCAATATACCAAAGCTAAATGTCTATAAGAGGGGGTTATAAGTGAGTGATATGGGTTTCTTGGTGGTGGTGGTGGTGGTGTCTGACCTTTCCATTGTATTTTACTTTATTTTTATTTTCCTTCTACCTTTTACATTTTTATTCTTCATTTTTTTCTCTCCTTTTCCTCTTTCCTTACAGAAGAAAATGGAAATGTCCTCATATAGGTTGGGGAAGTGAATGCATAACTATACATTATGTATATGTGACTATACATAATTATCACTGTTTGCTTAGAATGGATTGTATGGTGTGCGAATAAAACTGTTAAAAAAATAAACAGAGGGATTCAAATGCTGGAGAAAATGTGGAGAGAGGGATGTACCTATTCCTGTTGGTAGGGAAGTAGAATGGCACAGCGCAGCTGGAGGACAATGTGGTAGTTCCACAGGAAGCTAACCATGGGGCTGCCATATGGCCCTGCAACCCCATCACTGGGTATATACTTGGAAGAACTGAGAGCAGGGACATGAGTGGACATTGCACACTGGTGTTTACTGCAGCCATATTCATGATTCACAATGAATGGAGGTGGCCTAAAGGCACATCAACTGATAAACAGAATGGTGAACTGTGGTGTATACGAACAATGGAATACTGAGCAGCGGCAAGAAGAAATGAAGTTGCGAGGTATGCACCTAGGTGAACGGACCTTGAGGACAGTATGTTGGTGAAATAAGCCAGAATTGAAAAGACAAACAATATATTGTTTCATGAATATGGACTAAAAATAATGTGCAAACTCTGAATCTGAGAACTGAATCTGAGAGCATAGATTATCAGGGGAAGGCTTATGGTAAAGGTTCCTAGATTGTAAGCTCCTTACTGAAGTCATATCTATTCATGAGTTGTAATGGTTATCTCTGAATTCAGAGATGCTGAGCTGTTTGTGTATAACCTGGTCAGTCCCTGTAACTTCAGGTATCTGTATGACACCTGAGACTCAGAGACAGAGTCAGTAGCTATGAATGTCAGCATTACACCATACAGCAAATATTTAAAATGCTGAAAAAAGATCAGAGAATTAGAGATATGAATGAAATGGACTTAATTAGAACTAAGGTAAACCAGACTAAAGGGAGAAGGACGATACTGACTGTGTTTTAAAAGTTCAACTTCTGTGTGAGACCAAAGAAAGTGATGTTTATTTGGTACAAAATCTATACTTTCTGTAGCATGCTATATAATTTAACTTGTATGGTCAGTTTATTCAAACACCATAGTTACACAGAACCTTGAATAGGGGGAGAGATCTGGTTGGTTTGTACAGGGTCATGTGAAACTCCAGTATATCTCAGAGTAATTTGGGCAGAGAATAAAAGGTATTTGCAAAGCTCCTTTGAGGGCCTGGGGAAAAATGTGGAAACATTAAACTTCCCCATCTGGGGAACTCCCAATATTTTTGCAAGCATTAGGGACTACCACTGTAGTAGGCCAACTCCTTGATCTCGGGGCTTGCCCTTATGAAGCTTGTTACTGCAAAGGAGAGGCTAAGCCTACTTATAATTATGCCTAAGAGTTACCCCCAGGGAATCTCTTTTGTTCCTCTGATGTGGCCCCCCTCTCTCTCTAAGCTAACACTGCAGGTAAACTCACTGCCCTCCCTCCTATGTGGGACATGACTCCCAGGGGGTAAATCTCCCTGGCAACATGGGACATGACTCCTGGGGATGACCCTAGCCCTGGCATCGTGGGATTGAGAAAGTCTTGACCAAAAGGGGGAAGAGAAATGAAACAAAGTAAAGTTTCAGTGGCTGAGAGATTTCAAATGGAGCTGAGAGGTCATTCTAGAGGTTATTCTTATGCATTTTATAGGTATCCCATTTAGTTATTAGTGTATTACAATAGCTAGAAGGAAATACCTGAAACTGCTGAACTGCAATCCAATATCCTTGATTGCTGGAGGTGATTTATAACTACATAGTTTATACAGTGTGACTGTGTGATTGTGAAAACATTGTGGCTCATACTCCCTTTATTGAGTGTATGGACAGATGAGTAGAGAAAATGGAAACAAAAAGTAAATGAATAATGGGGGGGAGGGGGTATGAGATGTTTTGGGTGTTCTTTCGTACTTTTATTTTAATTTTTATTCTTATTTTCATTTTATTTCTTGGAGTAATGAAAATGTTCAAAAAACTGATTGTGGTGATGAACGCACAACTATATGATGATACTGTGAATGATTGTACACAGTCATTATACATGTATGTGATATATCTTTAAAAAATTGCATTAAAAAAAGAAGGTACTTGAAACCATACACAGCATTATTCTTCCCTTAAACTTGGAATTAGGTGGGATTTCACATTGATTTTCCCTATAACAAAAGATATGGAAGGAGTAATGAACCAAGTACTTTTTACAAATATTGTCACATATGATGTTCATATTAATTTCAGGAGTTAGGTATTCTTATTCTCTCCCTTCTACTTATAAAGAAATGAAGCTCAATGAAGTGAAGTAATTAGTTTAAGGTCAGACATCTAGTTTGTGGCAGAGCCAGTGTCTGTACTCTAATAATTGCCAAATTAAAAGCACTAAAGATGACACTAGACTCCTCCTTTACATAATGGGCAATAACTTATGGAATTTGTTGCCTCAAAAGATTATAGAGGCAGAAAATATAAATCTGTTGAGATAACTTTTGCAGAATAGACAATAGAATAAAACTACCACCGAGAACTGGGGTAAGCAATAAGGTCAAGGAACTTGATTATCATTCTCATTATTGATTTCCAGTTGATAGGAAAAGTACGTAATAAGCATATAATTAATAGTTATTGAAAGGGAAAAGTAGACAGAAAAACAGGTATCAAGGAGGACAATTATGCCTTCTAACAAGATATCCCTTGAGGCATCTATTGCCAATAGACTCTTGGGCTGGAAAAAATCAATCTGGGAATCCTAAGTTCTAATTAGGGGGGAACTCAAATAGTTGGGAAATAGAAAAATAAGCAAGAACTATCTAACAATGTGGAAGTTCAGCTATAGAGATGTGCACCAGGTACTAAAGAAGCCCTGAAGACACTTAGCCCAGTAAACCTCATCCAGCCAATGATGGCGGGGCAGGACTTCCATTCCAGGAAGGAGGGACAGCTTGAGCAGAGGCATAGGGACAAGAAACAGCAGAGGGTAGGTGTAAAGTTGGGGAGGGGCTGCCACAAGTGTACAGTGTTACAGAGAATGAAGTTTAGGGGTGGAAGGTGAGTATGAAGTTGGCAGGGGTGGATCATGAAGGGCCTTTTACACCATGTTAAGCAGCTTAGAGTTCATCTAAGTGATTAATGCAGAATAACAGGGTCGGACCCGTATTTTAAAAATAGATCTTCCTGCTCTGAGATGGATGATTGGAGGGGCAAAGGCCTGTCTGGACCCCAGGCATGAAATGATAAGGGCCTGAATAGGGGCAGAAGTTCTAGGGTGGAACGGAGGGAACAATTTTGAGTAATATTTAGTTAAACTGTTAAATGGCAGGACTGGTAACTGACAGAGAATAGAGGCTACGGAAAGGGAGGTGACAGCATGCAGTGAGGATTCTGAAGGTTCTGACTTGGAGGCTGGATGAATGGAGAGGCCAGTCACTAAGAGGGAAGTCAGAAGGGACATTTTGCTAGAGGAGCTCTCTTTCCAGGTCCCAGCTGGAGTTCAGGGACAAGATTCCAGCTCTTGGGAAGGAAGAGTGTTAGTCGGTTATAGACTGTGCTTGGCTGTGGGACAGATCCCCTCTGCCCAAAGTCAGGCACTTAACACAATAACTACTTATTCCTGCATCACAGAGTCCAGTAAGGATTGGATAACCCTTTTCAAAAGGTGCAGGGGAATTGAGCAATGGGGAATACTCTTAACCATCTGGATTCAGAAGTGACAACCTCATGGCCCATTAGCTCACCATCTGTTAGCTTAAGCTAGTGACAAAGCTACAACCAGGATCATATGCAGCACTTTCTTTACAACTAGAAAGAGTGAGGCAGGTCCCCAGCCCTATAAGTACTGAAATGGTGTTCTGTAAGGTGATAAAGGCAGCGACTCTTACCCTGGAGCTCCTGGAGGCTAGAGATGATGCCAGTGTTAATATGGCACCTAACACACATCAGGTGCTTATTAAGCAATTGCTGGGTTGAGTTGACTCAGGTACCAGAACTGGGGCCCAGGTTGACCACTGGGTCGCAGAAAAGGAGCAGATGCTGCTGAGGTCTAGAAGTCTGGGCTAGTGCTCCATAACCTCTGATTATGGTGGGATTGGTCCCAAAGACAGGACTGAGCTTGCAATTCAGGCCTCAGTTACAGGGAGAGGGAGACCAAAGGGACTGGGTATGTGGCAGGGATATTGTGTTTTGCCCATCCATACAGATTGCTTAAGTCCTTCTGTAGTACAATCTCTTCAGCTTGATAGTTTACTTCCTGAGATAATTTAATGTTAAATGCAAACATGGAGATTTTATTGGAAATGCTCTTATCAAGATCATTGATAAACAACCTAGCACGGATCCTTTATAGTTACCTCCTTGGAGAAGGGACCATCCGTTTATCCTTATTCTTTATTTCCATCATGCCCCAATTTCTTATAGTCTTTGAAATGGAATCTTGCCAAAGGCTTACTAAAAGTCTGAGTAGATTACATCCACCAGTTCCCCTTATCTACATGTCTATTTATTCCCTCCCAGTACACCCATAAATAAACATTGGCTTTGTCCCAACGTTCAGTCCTTGGGGTTCTGTTCCTTTCTTTATTCTCTTCCTTAGGGATGACGTTCACTGTTAAAGCTTTAACTGCTTCCTTTCTGGACATGATCTCTACAGCCCTGCCTCTTTCCAAGCTCCAAAGCTGCAACTGCACCTGATGGTTCCATCTTCATATGTCTAAAACTGAACATAACAACTCCCCATCCAAAACTGACTCCCCCTCTTGACTCTCCTATTTCTGTCAATTGTATCACCAACTTTGTAGTCATTCAGGCTTAAAACTGTGAGTCAGTTCTGACTCCCCACTCTCTCTTCCCCACTCTCATCCCATCTCCAATTAGTCATCAAGTCCCGTGCTTCTTTCATTATGCCTCTCAGATCTTTTCTTTCCTTTCCCTTTTGCACTGTCACTACTCAAGATTAGGTTTTTGTAGCTTTATTCTTGGGCTATTACATACCATTATGCAATGCCTCTTCTTCTACTAGCTTATCTTATATTCATTCATATTAAATCACTGAGCTTTCAAGACCTTGTGTTCAGATCCTGGCTCTACCATTTATAAGCTTTGTGCCCTTGGACAAATTATTACCCCTCTGAATTCAAGTTTTCTTATCTCTAAAATACAATTAACAAAAATTAAGGTTTCAATATGTGTTACCTGTTATTACTATGCTTCAGGCATTGTCCTAGATGTGTTGCAAACATTATCTCATTTAAGCCCCCATAATGCACTTATGAGGTAGGTATTCTTATTACCCTCACTTTACAAGTGAGGAAGTCCAATAAAGTTAAATAATTTGCCCAAGTTCACATAGCTAGGAAGTAGCAGAGCCAGTATTCAAATCTAGGCAGTTCGATTCCAGAATCTAAACCCATAATAGTTACTCAATAAATATTACATATTAATAATCAACACCCTAAATGTAGCTTTGATCCCCTGATCATCTTACTTTCTTGCTAAACAGACTTTGCTGGCAAATTTTGTAGAATAAAGGCCAAAAAATTTAAAAGTTTATGATGGTACCTACTATCTAAAACATTTCAGTAGCTTCCCATTACTCTTATGATTAAAATATCCATAATATGCTAGTGATAAAATACCATATATAAGGCCAACATTCCTAGCAAGAGGTATAAAAGCTGAAAAAAACTATAAAAAGACTACTTGGAACTACAAGAGACTACTTGGAAGGCCAAACAGGACATGAAGGGCTAAAACCCTGAAGAGATAAATGTATAGTCTTAAATACATGTATTAGAAAAGAAAGACTGATGCATCCCCTTCAAGAAGCTCTAAAAAGAACAATTAAGCCCAAAGAAACTTAAAGAGAAAAAATAACAAAGAGCAGAAATCAGTGAAATAGAAAACAGAAGTATAATAAAGAAAATCAACAAAGCCAAAAATTGGTTCTTTGAAAAACCTAGCAAAATTAGTAAATCCCTGACAAGACTGATCAAGAAAATAGGCAATGAGAAACAAATAACCTATATCAGGAATAGAAGAGGAGACATTACTACAGATTCCACAGATATTACAGAGATAATAAGATAATGTTGTAAATGACTTTAAGCCAATAAATTTCAAACTTCATTTGAAACAGATAAATTCCTACCAAAAAAACATAATTTGCCAATACTGACATAAAAAGAAATAGAAAATCTGAACAGTCTCATGCTTTTAAAGAAATTAATTCTTATTTTAAAAGTTCCACAAAGAAAAGTCCAGGTCCAAATGGCTTAACTGGTAAATTCCTCTAAATTTTAGAAATAAAACAAAAACCGTCAATCTTAAAAACAAAACAAAACTCTTCCAGAAACTAGAAAAGGAGGAGATACTTCTTAATTTGCTTGATGAGGCCAGCATAAATTTGATACCAAAACTTGACAAGGATATTACAGGAAATGAAAATTACAAACTAATCTGTTTCTTAAAAGTAGATGCAACTCTCCATAAAAAGATAAGATAACAAAGCTTAGAAATTTATAAAAAAGGAATCATATATCATTATCAAATGAAGTATATTCCAGGAGTTCAAGAATATTTTAACATTAGAAAACCAATCAATATAATTCACCATATTCATTTAATAAAAGAGAAAGATCATATAGTTCTCTCAATAGATGCAGAAAAAGAATTCACAACTCTGTTTTATAGATAAAATCTCTTAGGAATTAAGAAATAGAGGGAACTTCCTTTCCTGATAAAGGGTATCTTCTAAAATCGTACTTAATGGTGAAATATTTAAAGCTTTCTCCCTGAGACAAGAATGTTTGCTACCACTGTCTCTATTCAGCATTGTATTGGTCATACTAGTTAAGGCAATAAGGCCAGAAAAGAAATAAAAAATACATGGCTTGGGAAGAAAGAAATGAAACCATCATTATTTGCAGATGACACGTTTACCTTATAGAAAATACATAAAATATACAGAAATGTTACCAGAATTAATAAGTGATTTTAGCATTATCTTAGCATCTCTATATATTAGAAAACAATTACAAAATGAAATTAAAGAAAGAAGTCATGCAATTGCATTAAAACTAAGAAGTAACTAGAAATAAATGGAATGAAACAAGGAAACTATTAAAAAAAAATCACTGGAAGAGGAAAAAAAAGACTAAGTAAATGGAGAAATATACCATGTTCTTGTATTGGAAGACTCAATTTTACAAATTTGTCAATTTTCCTTACATTGGTCTATAAACTTAATGCAATTCCAATCAAAATGTCAGTAGTATTATGTTTGTGAAATTTCACAGGTTTAAGTCTTAAATTTACATGGAAATGCAAAGGATCAAAAATAGCCAAGACCATCTTGAAGAAGTTCACAGTTGAGGATGAAGAACAAGGTTGGATATGAAGACTTTACAAAACTAAAGTAATTAAGGGAATGAGTAGGTGGTGCAAAGATAACCAAACAGAACAGTGGAATACAGATTTCAGAAATAGACCTACACATATATTTTCCCCTCATTTATGGTAAAAGTTCACTGTCATGTAGATGGTAAAAGATAGTCTTTTCAATAAATGGTGTTAGGTCAGTTGGATATGTACGCAGAAAAATGAATCTTGTCCTATATCTCACAAAACACAAAAATTAATCCAAGATGGGTGAAAGACCTAAACGAGAAAGGTAAATTCTTTTAGAGGATAACATGGAGACTATCTTCATAACTTTGTGATATAAAGGATTTATTAAACAACGCAAAGAGAGCTAACCACAAAGAAAAAGATGAATAAATAGTACATTATTAATATTAAGGACTTGTTTACACACACACACACACACACACACACACACACGACAAAGACTGCTTATCCAGAGATTATAAAGGATGTCAGCAAAAATGAAGGAAACACCAGTATAGAATGTTTCTAGGGGACACTACAAAGCTTCCTGAAGATGTTTGTACAGGACCCTCAGTGAATCCTCTGTTTCCAGATATCTTGTTGAGACAGGCCGGTCTTCAACCTGTGGTGGAAGACAAGGGTACTGGCAGGTCTCCCCTTGTACCTGTCTTTCCTAAACTCTCCTGGATCAATGAAGACAGCCAGCCCCACCATGATCCTCCTAATTCTCTCTGTGTCAGTCACACCCGCCTTCATTCTGTTCCTTACATACTTCTTGAGCTCCCTACCCCGACCCTTGCAATCTTTGCACATACTATTCCTTCTGCATAAAATGCCTTGGCTTCTCCTTTATACCTCTTAATTCCTCCTCTTCCTCCAGGTATCAGTTCAATTTGCACGTCTTCAGGAAGGCCTGTTAAACACTCTCATCTCATATGATTCTTATTATAGCACCACACTTTCCATTTGTGAATATCTGATTACCTTTTGACCTTCCCTGGAAACTACAAGTGGCATGAGGGCAGGGACTGTGTGTATTTTGTTCACCATTCAAATCCAATGCCTAACACATTGGCTGGTAAAGCATGGGGCTCAATATATAGTCACTGAATAAATGAATGAGTTGGTGAGTGAATCTAAGGCTCTCCAGATGTAGCCTGCACTCCTATATACAACTGTCAGATAGAAGTCCTCTGTCCCTCTCTGTTCCTTTAACTTACCTCCGTGCAAACCTCCCAGCCCTACCCCAACACACGTGCACTTGTGCACAAACACATGGGCCTACTTGAGGTCTAGGTCTCTTCTGCCTCTCAACTTCCTTCAGCTCTTTTCTTTTTTTTTTTTTGTAGTGCTTACTGGCATTGGCTAATATCACAATGCTATAGGGGGAAATCACATGAAATTACCATGCTGGATAGATTTCTGTGCACACAAGTCAAATGAGTGGGAATGGGGGGCCGAGCTTACTGTGTTTCTCTAAGACTTGCTTCCTGATTGATCTCTTTTGAGCTTACTGGCTTGGATGGCTAGTCTTGTTGCTCTGGACGATGCAGGGTACACCAGGTAGCTTTTCAAACTGCCACTATAACAGCTTAAGTGAACTTCAGGCCAGCTGTGAGCAATTGGTGTTTCCCTCAGCTCTGCCCTGCCATCAAGCTCCGGTCGTTCCAGGGAATGAGTTTACTGCTCTGGGTCATGAATCCAGCATTCCAGTCAATTTCCCAGGCATCACATGGCCCAGTGGACCGGGACCCAGGCCCCAGGGTCCCAGTGCCTGATCCCACCCTTTACCTTGTCCCCCTGCACCCCCCCAAGAAAACTGTCATGGTTTCTGAAAGCAGAACCTGAAACATCAGGGTTCAGAGAAGTTAAGCAAAGGCAATTTATTAACCCCTGAGTAAGATGAGGGGTGGGGGTGATTCCTGTCTCCCTTAGGCAGGTGGGACCCTCCAGAGGCCGCCTCCCTACTCCGAGTGACAGATACGTGTGTGGGTCCCTCTAGAAGGTTCTCTTGCCCCACCCCTTATAGTTAAACTGAAATTTATTGTGTTTCATTTGAATGTTTGCTGTGGTTCTTACATTCTGGGGACAGAAACCAGCTGTTTAAACCACAT
The DNA here is from genome assembly GCF_015220235.1 of Choloepus didactylus. Taxonomy (NCBI): domain Eukaryota; kingdom Metazoa; phylum Chordata; class Mammalia; order Pilosa; family Megalonychidae; genus Choloepus; species Choloepus didactylus. The sequence continues at coordinate 128,952,357 of NC_051312.1, read as the reverse complement.
TCACTGTTGCTGCTTTCACGCATTCAGCAAACATTTGTTGTGGGAACACCATGTGTGAAGTCCTGGGCTGAGAAGATGTTGATAACATGTTGGACATGGCCTGTCCTCACACAGGTTACAGATTAGTTGACAACAAACCAGCAAATAATCCCAAATTGTAGTAAATGATCAGAGGAAGAAAAATGAGCTATTGTCCTAGGGAGTAACGGGTGGGGGAGGGATACTGTGAGATGGAGGGGCTAATTTAGATTTGGGTGCCAAGGAAGGCCTCTCCGCAGAGGCAACAGTTAAGCTGAAAAGGAGCCGGAGGTGAGCAGTGTGGGGGAAGAGCATCCCCGTCCGAAGGAACAGCATGTGTGAAGCTGCTGGGCAGCAGGGGCAGTGCCCACAGGGCCTGGCCTTCTGCTGAGGACACGGTGTACCTCAGCCTCTGTCCCTCTGACTTCTCACCACTGGAGAACAGGAGTCCCTCCTGCACAACAAACGCCTCTTTCTCCTCTGGCAGAAGCCTCGTGCCAGCCCACCCAGCCCTGCCAGAAGCATCAGCTGATCCCTGCGCAATTACAATCAACAAAGAGGGAGAAAATTAGAAGCAGGGAAAATTCCCACCAGAGTCACACAGGTCATCCGGCTGGGGGCCGGGGTGGGGGGGACGTCCAGGCTGTCGGGGGAGGGGCATTTGTTCTGCTTCCATTGCCCCCCACATTCCACAGGACTGGGAGTGACAGAAATTGTTAATACAACAGTGTGCATTCCTGTGGCATTTTACTGTTTCAAAAATGCCTTTACTGTACATGCATTACCACATGTGGTCCTCCCAACACTTCTCTGAGTAAGTGATATCTGCTTGATGCTACCATTTTCTCTTCGGACCCATTTTGCCTGCTGAAAACCCCTTTAATTTTACTTCTTTAGTTTCTGCTGGTCTCTTCCCCCATTCTCTTCTTCCCTGAGAGAAGGGCAAACAGGGTTAGAGGTTCGGCAATGGGGTGCAGGATGTTTCATACGTATCTGTGCATCTACTGTTGATTGCCTACTTTTCAGCCATCCCCTTAATGGCTTGCCAATAGATTTTTAATTTTTATTCTGGTGGAAATGATCTCAGCCCCAGAGGCTGAATCATAATTGGTTTAAGCCAGTCATGGCAATCTGATCCCTGTGGATAATGATTGACCCAGGGGTGGGCATGTGACCCAGTTCTGGCCAATGAGATGTAAGAAAGCAATCTGCAGGGGCTGCTGGGAAGAATTCTATTCCCTGGTAACAGGAGAGCTAAAAGGAAAAATTCATTTTGCCCCTGCACTCTTTCTTCTTGCTTGGGACACTGATTTGTGAGGATGTGATGCTTGGAGCTTTGGCAGCCATCCTGTGATGATGATGATGACACGGCAAAGGTTGGAAAAGGCCTGGGTTTTCGAAGGCCATCAATGAACACTGAGCTAACCCTGGGGCCACCCATCTCTAGGCTTCTTATAAATAAGCAATACATGTTTTTGAGGTTTAAATCCTTGTTACTCAAACTGTGGATCCTGGACCAGTAGGACCAGCGTCACCTGGGAGCTTGTTAGAAATGAGAATCGCAGGCCTCACTTCAGACCTACTGAACCTAAATTTCAAAAAGAAATTCAAAAGTGATTGGTATGCACATTAACATTAAGCCATTGAGTCAGAGTTTTCTGAAATGTGCAGTTTCAGTTAGCGTGCTGACTGATAGCAAACCCCAGGCCCAGTTTCTTCCTAGGGCTGTAGGAGCATTCATCGGGTCCCAGATTACTGAAAGCAGGTGCCTGCCCTGGTGTGTCTCCATGTGGAGCCTGAGCTCCAGGATGGACAGGTCAGAGGCCATTACAACCCTGGGAGCTGCCCTGGAGAAGGCAGGGGTTGGAGAGGGAGAGGACAGGGAAGGAAGAGTGACTGCAGCTGAGAGGCAACCCCAAGTCCTAAAAGAAATGTTCTGGGCAGGATGCAGGGTTAGGAGCTATGGCTGCCCTTTCGGTGAACAGAGTGGACTACACAAGGGCTGCAGAAATGGGTCCCAGAGGTCTGTGGGGAACTGCCAGAATCACTTAACTTGGCAGGAACAAAGGGAGGAGTGAGGACTGAGACGAGGGACTCTGAGGGGCCACTGCCACCCCTGAATGAGAGGACTAGCCTGGCCACAGGAGGATAGCCTAACTCCCTCCTTGGAGGTGGTTGCAGATCCAGTCTTGGAACCCTTGTAACCTTTCCAACCCTGGGGGATGCATCTGGACTTTCAGTTCCAACTGCACCCCAGTAGTTTTGCCTATATTTGGGGGAAGGGCAAGAGGGGCTCTACTTGAGATCAGATTTCAGATCTAGGGGAATAATGTCCATTTGTTTGTCTCTTTCCCAGCTGAACACCAGATTCTGTCCTGGGAGATGGAGAACTGGCCCAATTCCTAAGGGCATGGGAGCTGGTATCTGAGAGTGCTTTTGTGACAGGAAGTCTCAGTGTGCAACCCGGGGGCCTTAATTTATGCAGATTTCACCATCCATTTGCCCTCTGCCTAATGGATGGTGGGTCAGGCCCCCCTCCTCCTCCCCAAACTACTTTATGGGGGAACATGGTGATTTGTTTATCCTGGGCATGAGTATAACAAAGTAGTTTGGAATATGAAATTTGGAATCAGAATAGCTGGGTTGGAATCCTGGTGCTTTTGCTTACTGCCTGTGAAACTTTGGGCAAAATAAACTTTGTGAACCCCAGTTTCCTCATCTGTAAAATGAAAATAATAGTATCTGCCTTTCAAGATTGGGATTAAGACCAAATGAGAGAGTATGTGTCTGGCACAGAGGAAGCATTCAGGAAGTGCTGTAATATTATATGTGTCTCAAAAAGCAGACAAAATGGTGAACCTGTGTGCCTGAGAGTGGAGGTGGGGGGGCAGAACCAGAGGGTACCCAAGGAGGGGGTGGCTGCTGAGCAGTCAGGGACTCTGGGATGTGGGTCCCTGGAGCCTGGACTCCTGGACTCCTCCTGACCACCTGACTGTGCATGAACCAGATAGGGAGACAGAGAGAAGTGGAAGCTTCTGTGCTGTCCCAGAAACTAGCTCCCTCGGCATGGCCCCAGCCCACTCAGCTGTGAAACTGAGATCATTATCCGCTTCCTCCCAGCTCCCTTTACTGGCTCGCTCATCATCTTGAAGCAGGTGTATGTGTGAGGGTGGGGACTGTCCCTCGGGGGTACATCCAGCCTGGGACCCCCTTGGAACTGTCTTCTGTTTGCTGCAGTGAGCTCCCTGCTGAAGAAATCTCTCCCTTCTAGAAGGTTTTCCTTCTTTTGGCAGGACTCCCATACCCTCCTTAATCCCTTAGCACACTGCTCACTGTTGGTCCATTCACTCGGTCAGCAATTATTAACCACACATTGGTTAGCTTAAATAACGGGAATTTATTGGCTCACACTTTGGGGGCTAGAAGTTCAAAATCAAGGTATCGACAGACCATGCTTTCTCCCAGTCTGCAGCATTCTGGTGCTGGCTTGCTGACAATCCTTGTAGTTGCCTTGATTTGCATGTCTGCCTCCATCACATGGTGAGCTCTTTCCTTCTCTGGTTCTTCCCACTCCTACTTAGTCATCTGAATTTCCTCTGCTTACAAAGACTTCAACCATACTGGAGTAAGGCCCACCCTGACTCACACTTACAGGGCTGGAGGGTAGGACTTGATCACATCTATCGCTGGGGACAGAAATCAGTCCCCAACACCAGCTCTGGAAGCAGAGTGGCCTGGCGGGAGGCATGGAAGGCACTGGAAGGAGGGAGGTGCCACCTTGTATGGCTGGGGGTGGGATAGGAGGGTGGGGGGCTGTGAAAGGCAGCATGAGAGGGGACTGCTTGTAAGGACAGTTGAGATGTGCCGGGAACTCCCAAAAATAACCAAGGAAAATGTTGCTGTGGGTGAAAGGGTCTGAGATCTTGCAGTTCTAGAAGTCTATAAGCCTTGCTTATGTTCTCTCCTTTGTACTATAGGCTGGGAAATCCTGAGGAAATAGGGGTTTCCAGAACAGAAATTCACCCTCCGTTTTCCTTTCTTTCTCCATTTTAGAGTGTTATCTGAAATACTCATCCAGAAAGCAAAAATCCTGCTTTTCTCTAGGATGGGGCTGGACCAGCATACCTTGCATTTCCATATGTGTTCGGAAGGCAACCATCTCCCATCTCCTCCAGGTGTTGCTTTTTCCAAATCCCCTTGGCCCCAAATCCCCATGTGTGGCTCTGTTCTGGCTCTGTTCTTACATATCCCAAAAAGCTTGGGACTTTTGGAACAAGATTCCTCCAGATGTGTTTCCCAGGGCTCAGTCCTTTCCACCTCTGTTCTCCAGCTACTTTCTCCATAGCTGATCTCAGCTAGTTCCATGACTAAATAATATCCATTAACTGACGACATTCAAATCCAACCACTTATATTTGCCATCTCCACTTAGATTTCTAATAGGCATTTTAGCTTAAGCTCAATTCAGCTCTTAATTCCACTTCTCTACCCAACCTGTTCCTCCCAGCCATCCCGTAGCTATAATTAGTACCCCATCTATCCAGGGGCTCCAAGGATATTTGGAGAAGTCCTTGATTCTTCTTTTTCCTTTATCCCCTACATCGAATTCATCAGGAAGTGGTGGTGTCTCTACCTCCAACATATTTCCTGTATCCTAGTCAGTTCTCTTCATACCTATTGCTATATACCTAGACAACATTCCTGATCTTTGTAAGCACCCCCTAGCTCATCTCCTTCCTTCCACTCTTGCCCTGCTTCAATCCAGTCTCTAAACAGCACTCCAAGTGACCTTTCTAAAATGCATTATCAGACAGTTACCCATGGCTTCCCACTGAGTGTAGACTAAAAACCCAATGTCCTCACATGGCTGCACAGTCCACATGATCTGCCCCCACCTCCTCTCTGACTTCACCTTGTGCCATTCTCCCCGTCAGCCTCCTGCTCCAGCCTCATTCTTCCTGCCTGGAACACCCTCCTTCCAGATCGCCACATGGCCGGCTCCTTAATGCACCCAGAGTTCAACTCAAATGTCCTCCTCACAGAAGCCTTCTGTGAATCAAGAAGCTGCTCTCTAGTTCACTCTCCTGTTCTAAAAGTTAACTTTGCACCATTTATCATTCTCTGTAATTTTGTTTGTTTGTTTGTAGGTGATCTGCTCACTCCCTGTACCATTAAAACAGGTGCAGAACAGCCAGTGCTCAATATATATTTGTCAAGTGGATAAATGACTGAATGAATGATGGGAACATTTTTTAGAAGTCTTTTGTGGCAGAAAGACGAGAAAAGGAGCAAAGACTCGGGGCTAGAAGGGACCTTTGCCTAGCAAGAGTTTTCACTGATGGGGCATTTTCTGTGTGCCAGTTCTTCATAGACAGAATCTCACTGAAGAGTCAGCAATCCTAAGAGGTATGTGCTATTATTATTATTTCAATTTTATGCATGAGGAAAGGGAGACTTATAGAGGTTTAAGAACTGGCTCCAACTCATACCATTAGTGAACAGTGTCTCTGGGAACCAGGCCTTCTCATCATCTGGCCCTTAAGGAACTTCCTCCAGCCACACTTACATGCCTCCTTTGAGTCTGGGGGCAGCCTGGTTGCCATGATGCCAGCCTTGGGGGATGCTAACTTCTGGCCCAGGAACAGAGCATGTGGGTAATTCTTGGCTTCTGCATCTCGTGGTGGGGCCTACAGCAGGAGAAGCTCTGTAGAACCTACTCTGCTTTTCTCAGCAGGGAACCAAAGCAGCCTGAACTCTGTGCAGTGGAGATGCTGCTATTATTTGTGTTTCCTACAGAGGTGAGGCAGCCACAGAGATTTGGGGAGAGCAGGAGACTGAAGTCGTGGCATGGATGAAATGCCCTCTGCAGGCCTATGCCAGCCAGTTGAGTATGTGATCTGTGAAAAGTGAACATGTATAAATCTGCTTCAAGGCATTAGGCACTTTTCCTGGCTGCAGAGAGATGACCAGTAGCTTGACCTGCCCTTGGACCATCTCTGTCCTGGCTGCTCCTTGAGGCTGGGGCTGATGCCCATGACCTTTGGTGGGGTTCCCAGGACACATTCAGGAAATGGCTAGCTGAATAATGGAACTCTGCGTCAGAGGCCGTGATAGATCTGTTTTCTGCTGCTCCCTGTTGGGGAGTGATTGATTCCCCTGGAGTCTGTATCCCTTTTCTTACTTATTGAATGTGGGTGATGGATTTTTGACAAGATTGATTTTGACCTGAATATTGCTGAGCTAAATGAATCAACATTGTCAATTTCTCTGCCTGGTCCTGAAGAATAGTTGGGTTGATAAGGACATTTTTCTTTCCATTGAAAGACTTCTAGCTACCCAGGCTGCTCGGTTAAAGCCTCCCTCTGCCAGGGCCCACTGACTGCCCTTACAGTGGCCCCCTTGTCGGAGGCAGGTCTGCATCCACTTTCCTCTCTGTTCCAGGGAAATGGGATCCCAGATCAGGCACCCTCTTTCCCTGCTGGGATCTCCTTCTCTCGAGATGCTCAAGCCAGAAATAAGAGCAGTAAATTGGCCTTGGCGGAATGACGAGGGAGACAATTTTTGTCTCATCAGCTCTCTCTCTCTGATAGCTGTGATTCCTGAATTGGCACATTACTTATTTTGCCCCAAACCTTAGAATAAGTGTCCAATTTTTAAGGCATTGCTCACTTCACGGGATGGGATTTTCACACCAATCTTTTTACCCTCAGAATCTGATCAGCTATTCATATGAACGTCTCCGTGACATCTCAATTCCCTGGCCTCTCCCTGCCTTCCCCAGACTCTCACAGCTGGATGCGTGCTCGGCTCACCTGCAGGCCCAGGCTTGCTTCCATTCTGGCTCAGTCCTGATGAGCAAAAGGGAGGGGTAAGGTAGAGAGCAGAGAGCTGGGCTGGGGGACCGGTTCAGCACTTCTCCAGGTCTTAAGAATGGTTGCCCTGAGAAATGGGCATTGTTTGCATTATATTATTCACAACCATTATGATACTATATAAAATAATTTATATTATGATGCTAATTAATACAAGATTACCATTCAGTGCTAAAGGCCATTTGCAGGGCTCTTCATACATTGCCTCTGGTCCTTATCACAACCCTGCAAAGTACCATTAGAGACATTTTCCAGATGAGCCAACCCGAGGCTCACTGAGGTCCAACAACCTGCTCAAGAGTGCCTGGCTACTCCATGGTTCTGGTAACCACGCGTGCTCTCTGTTTGCTGCCCCTCTACTCTGCCACCCCAGTGGAGGTTAGAGCAAAGTCATATACCCACGTCGGACAGCCCAGGCAGGACGGACAGACTCCCCTATCACTCCCTTGGATCATCAGATGCCAAGCTCACCCAGGACCTGGCCTTCTTGGGGAGGAGCCCAAGACTCCCAGTCCTGCTCTTGCTCTTGCTCATCACCTGCCAAGCTCTTCTCCAGGACTCACCCTGTCCCAGGACCCACATTCCCGTGACACCCTGCCCTGCCAGGGTGAGAATTGCTAACTAAACCACGTGGAGCCTCTTGGGCCTGGGGACAACCACGGCGCCCAGGCTGGCTTCCTGATGCCTCATTCTCTTTAGATCTGCTTTCTAAATCCTTTATCCTTTAACATTTATGTTACAATGCCTTTAGTTTCCAAGGAAACTCTTTAACTCATCCTTGGAGAGAACTCAGCAGCCAGTGGTATAACCCCACGCTCACTGAGGCCAGGAGAAGCGTGGCGGGAGTCCATGCCTAATTCATTGCCCAGCAAGGTAAGTCCTTTCCACCACACCACATTTCCGCCTGAGGCCCACACAATCAACCCGTCTTGACGGGTTCATTAGACTGAACCCTACAACTTCATTAGACTTTGATCACGTTGTCTGGGACCTAGGACACTTGCAGAATTGATCTGCAGAGGTAGGGTTTCCATGCACTGTCACTGCAGGCTCAGCCTGAGGATTATCACTGGGCAGCGTGTTCTGGAAAGACAGGACTCTCAACTGCAGGTTGTACTGAAATTGATCCTCCAGTATTTTTTCTCCCATTTACAGGAGCCCCTAGCTACTTGCAGGTCACAACCTAAGTAGCCAGATGGGGCTCCAGGCTGAGGAAGGAGTGACCCCTTCAGGCTGGGTTTCTCAGGGGCCAGAGTCCAGCCTCTCTTTCCCTGCCCTGCCCCCATCACAACCCCTGGGCATGGCTGGGAAGAGGGACTCTGAGGAGGGTGGTTCAGGGCTGAGAGGGGAAGGAATGGCAGGGGTGGAATGTGTGCAGCTGAGACCTATAAATCTGCAGGCCTTTCAGGAGGACAAAGCCCGCAGCAGATGAGCCTGCGGGGTGTAGGGGGAGGCCGAGGGGCAGTGCGCTCCCACTGGGCAGGGACAGGCTAGGGCTGCGGAGGGAGCCATTGCCACCTTAGTGGGGTCTCCCCAGGAGAGGAGAGTTGGGGGGGGGGTATCTCTGGTTCCTGTCAGACTGGGGGTGGGGGGAAGGAGGGAATTCAGCTTTTTCTGACACCCTATTAAATCTAATTTCCTTACCTTCCTCATAGTTTGCCCACCTGATCCTGGATGATGGGATGCGCTAAGGTGAGTAACTGTGAGGGGAAGGGATTGCCTGTCCAGTCTAGGGGAAATCAAGCAACAAGGGAGCTCCTTTTCCTGAAAATTACCAAATTCTCAGTAATTGCAGGGATCCAAGACCAACAGGGCTCTAGTCTGACAAACCTCTTGATTTCAGGCCTCAGGGTTGGGAACTTTGTCCCAGGCGTGGGGTGGGGTGGGGTGGAGAGTGTCCCTGTCCAGCCTGAGAAGGGGGTGGGAGCCTGTCTTCTCCCTGTGCTCCCCTCCCCCACTCCCACCTTCACTCTGAGTTATTTGATTTGTGCCCTGAGGAGTACAAACACCCCTGGGGTCAGAGTGGAGGATTCTGGACTCCTTCCATTGGGGTCATTTTACTGACTGGTTATTCATCTGGGTCCAGTGGGAGAAGGGAGGGAGGAGGCGGAGTGCCTGGCTGTCTATTAACTCCTTCCTTGCTGGCCTGCCCTCTGCTAGTTATTGCAGGAGCTTCCAGTCCTGCTCAGAGGCAGCTGCTCCCCAGGGCAGTGAATCTAGCTGCTTCGGGTGAGATTAGATGTCTGGTCTCTCTAGGTGGCACCTGGGGCATGGGTGGGTCCCTGCTCTGTCATTTCTGTCTACAAACCTAATCTAAAATTTCTGAGGAGCCCTCAGCCCAGTCTCAGCTTCTTCACTGTCTTGCATTCATCTGACATGGAATAGGCAGGTTATAAAAAAGACAAATTATTTGCAGAGAAAAATCTCCCTATGCCAGAAGTAGACAGAGATAAATGGAGGCTGCTGCTCTCTAAGATCCTTAGTCATTTCCTTTCCTTTCCAGGGGCAAGCCAGTCTGCTTTCCATTGGAGCATCTTCCTCCAAAGATGAGGGTGGAGGGGAGTAACACAACAGGGGAACTTTCAGGAAATACAGGATGTGAAAAAGATACAGAAGGAGGTGCAGAGCCCTAGCTGGCCTGAGGGAAGAGAAGCCCTCACTGGACTTTCCCCAGGGGTGTTGGCTTCCAGGTGTGAAGGGAAAGGAGGGGTAGAAACAGTTCCCAGGTCTCTGTCCTCCCCAGTGTGCCCTGCAGCAGCCAAACCACGCAGCTTTTACTGATGACAACTCACACTGAAGTAGCTTGTTCGAGTGTAGTTGTGATCCATGCCTCAAATTAAACCTCCAAGAAGTTTTTTTTTTTTTTCTCTCCCTGATACTTAATAGGTTTTTCAGCTTATCTCCTCCCTGGATGTCTGTATAAACCAGATGATGGCTACCTTAATACCTTAAGAAAAACTGAATTCACAGAGGATTTAAGGGGTACACTCTTGCTGACTGAGAGTGGGGGATTCCACCTCCCAATACCCACTCCCAGGAATTATCCTTCTTGGGCCACCATCCAGCAACTCTCCACCAAACACCCCCCTTTTCTGTTCACGACTCCAGCGTTCCAGGTTAGTAAGAACTCTTTCTTCCATGCCAGCCTCCCTCCCCAGTTGAGATAGTTTCAGCTTCTAAATCAGGTTCTCTCTCAGCCTCCATTCCCGGTAACTGAATTATCCTTGCCTGAGTACACAGAGGCCCGGCAGGGTGGGAGGGGCTGTCTGGGCTGGGGGCTGTCTTCCTGGCTGCCCCCCCCAAGCTGGGCCTTAGCAGCCTTCTGGAGGTTGCCCGGGTCCTCTCTTCTCCTCCCAGCCTTGCAGTCCTCAGGGATGGAGGGCAAGGCCGTCTTCAAGGAGGCCGCCTACGGCCTGGCCAGGCCCAGAGCCCAGGGACCAGAGGCCACTCTGTTCTTGGCAGGAAATGAGGGGCCAGCATGGAAATGCCACCCAGGCTGGGACTGAGATCTGAGGAGTGGCAGCCCTGAGTGGGTGAAGCAGAGGGGAACAAAGGGCAACTCAGAGCTCCCTCGCTGGCAGTCCCAGGCCAGAGTCCTGCAGCGGCTGGCACCCCGACATTCTGAGTTGGGCCGGGCCAGGAAAATCTGATCAGATATCCTTGGGTCAGGGAGCCTCCAAATCACCAGGTGGAGGCAGTGATTAAAAGGCTGTTTCTTGAAACTTAGCCTTAGAATGGGAATCAGCAAGTTAGGGGGGAGGCCTGAGAATTAGCCTTTTAACAAGCTTTCCAAGAACAAGCAAACTTTGAGAAATGTGGATTTAGGGATTCAGACAAGAAGGCTAATAGTGTCATGAACACCCTTTTACAAATGAGAGTGGTATCAATATATACCTCCCAAACTTGAAAGCAAGGTTTGTGCAAACATGGTCCTCTCCCCATCTAAAATGCAGATTACTGGTTCCTAATACAGATGTACTGAATCAGAGTCTCTGTGGACAGGGCCTGGAATATGCATTTACAATAAATGCCCCAATAAAAATAGACCATGCTAAGCACTTTCATCTATATTAGCTCCTTTAATCTGTACAACTCTGTGAAGTAGATTCTATTATTATTCCATTTAGCAGATGATGAAACTGAGGCACAGAGAGGTTAAGTAACCTACCCAAGGCCATACAACTACTTTGAGATGGAACTGGGATTCAGCCCTGGGTCATCAGCTGCTTGAGTTGGGTTCCTGACCACCACGCCATCCAGCCAAACTGCTTCAGGGAATGGGAGGTGGCTAAAGCTAAATTCCCATCTATCAGTCATGCTTGTCATCTTCCTGACCAGCTCTACAGCAGAGGGAGGAATCTGAGCACTCAGGTGCTGTGTGGTCACAGAGGATGCAGACCAGGAAGCAACCTGATGGTCTAGGACGTGTCCTGCCTGGGAAGTCAGGAGGTCAGGGTTTGCTACCAAAGTGCCTGGTGATTTCTGACTCGTCAGTTCTCCTCTTGAGGCCTTGGTTCCATTCATCTGTCAAGGCTGAGCTGGATGACCTCTAGATTTCTTCCCAGCTTGACACTTGAAGATTATATGTATTTCTCTTCTCTGAGCAGCTAGGGCAGTTTCCTGGGAGGCCCTATGTGTGTGTGTGTGTGTGTGTGTGTGTGTGTGTGTGTGTGTGTTTGTGTGTATGTGTGTAGAGGGCAGTCATATGTATATATAACACACAATTATATGTGTGTGTAGAGGGCTGTCCCTGAGGGGTGGGTGGGCAGCTCCTGGGGACTGATGAGAAGCTGCTGGTTCTGCGTAAACTATGCAGCAAGTGATTCTTAATCACTGGCTGGAACGCCAAACCCTCCAGAACTCCATGGGGGATACTGGCAGGCTCAGGGCTCTTTCCCGGTGCTCTGTGGGGCCCTAAGACAGTTCTACCTTGGACTTGGTGGGAGGCGGGGCGGGAACTCCAAAGCATGTAGGAGCTGGGCATTGGCTAAGCATGTCTTAGGATATGATGGGAAACCACTGGCCCTGTGGATACCTGGGCAGTCAGCGTTCGTTTGTGCAGCAAGGCAGTGGGTTGGAAGCAGAAGAGAATCTCATAGATGGAGAAGAATGCTAAGAATCGGTGGGAGGGGAGGCCTCCAAGGGAAGCCAGTCCAGGCCCCTGCTAATGGAGCGATTATTAGCCTGCTGGTCTCTAAAATACATTCAGTCCCCTGAGGCAACATCTATGCCTGCCTCAGTTCAGGCTGGAGGGACTCAGAGCTGTGACACTTCTGAGATTCCTAGTCGGCTGTCTCAGAGGAGGGGGAAGGAGTGGGCCAAGGGAGACAGACCTCTCTGATGGAGATGGGTCAATTGTTCAGGGCGCTGATTTCTTCCCTCTCTTGTCAGCAGCCTTGGTGGTGCCTTGTTGGTTAATGATTCCTCCTCTATAAAACCCTTCTCGACTCCCCTGGTCACACCTGAATGGCCCTTCCCTTCCACTGGCTCTGTCAAACTTCGTTATCACAGGGCATCGCAGGCCAGTCTTCAGTAGACCGGGAGTGCCCCAGAGCAGAGACCCTGTCTTTTTCCTTTTCATCTTTGTGTCCTCAGTCCCTGGCACAGGGCGTGGCTCAGTTTAGGAGCTCTGTTAACAGCTGTCGAATGGATAGTGGGCAGGTTACCAGGAGCTCTCTGCCAAGACAGGTCTCCAAGAAGCCCCTTTCTTGGTAAGTCACTCCTTGCCCCAGGCCCTGTGTTAAGCAGGTGTCTGAACTGGTCTCAGAGGTCCGTGCCTTGTAAAGGAAGAGAGGGGTGGCTGGGTACATGGTGAAACGTAGGGAATGGCAGCTGCTTGGTGGAATCATGAAATCAGCACCCTCGCTGGGTGAGGACTCTTGCTGCCCAGCATTCCACACCAGGGCTGGGCTGAGAACTGTGTACTCACTCCCTGCCACCCACCCAGACCCCTGGACTGTAGCCTCCTCAGCTTTCTTCTAGCCAACCTACTTAGGCAGCCCTCCGAATTTTCCTTGCCATGAGTCAGGTAGAGAAACAAATTGCCTCCCAAGGAGAAAGTGGAACTTTGTAGGCATACAGGGGTAAATATTGAGAGCAGAATGCTGCTAATTAACTGCACAAAGGCCATTAGCATTAATGAGATCTGTCTATGTGGCTGATTCTCTCCGCACTGAGCAGGCAGCACCATTTCTCTGGTCCGGGCTCACTGGCAGCAAGCGGATTGGTGTTTCAGTTGATGCTCTAAGATTTTGTAACGCTTTTGTCTTGACAAAAGACAACTAGAATAGGAAAGAAGCACCTTGTGGTGACTGGAAGCTGTATATACCCCAGAAAAAAACATGTTCTTAAATTTAATCCATTCCTGGGGGTGTGAGCCCATTGTAAGTAGGACCAGTTGTGAGGTTACTTCAGGTAAGGTGTGTGTGGCTCAGCCCAATCAGGATGGCTCCTAATCCTATTACTGGAGTCCTTTATTAGCAGAATAAGTTCAGACAAGAGGGAAAGAGAGATGAAGACACAGGAAGCAAGGTGCTGAAATGGAACCCAGAAGAGAAGGAAGAGAGCAGGAGACACTGCCATGTATATGGCCATGTGACAGAGGAATCAAGGATTGCTGGCAGCCAGCCCCAGAATGCCACAGTCTTCAGGGAGAAAGTATCAACTTGATGATGCCTTGATTTGGACATTTTCCCAGCCTCAAAATCATGAGCAAATAAATTCTCATTGTTTAAGCCAACCCATTTTTATGGCATTTCCTTGAGCAGCCTAGGAAACTAGAACACCCCTTCTCTTTCAACATTTCCCTGGAATAAAAGCAGAAACTTCAGATTAAAGATATACTAAAAAGATTTAAAAGATTTCATTTAGTTCCATTCCCAATCTTCATCCTATCCTGCTCCCAAACTTTGGAATACATAGGCTGGATGAGAGGAAAGTTGTGTGTGTGTGTGTGGGGGGGGGGGGGGGGTGGTGGTGGTCATAATTCAGATTTTCTTTGAGTACTTACTATATACTAAGCAGAACCATACATTGCCTTATTTAAACCTAATACTTACCATATGAGGTGGATTCTATTATTATTCTCATTTTGCAGATGAAGAAGAGGGGTTCAGAGAGGTTAAGAAACTCATAAGCCCAAGGTCCCACAGTTAATAAATGGAAGAGCCATTTGTTATGGCTGATTCAGATCTGCCTGAATCCAAAGCCCATGATCTTGACCAGGACACTAAACCTCCTTGGCTAGGAATTTGGCATGGAAGATGCAATGGACAAGGGCAAGAGTGCAGCTGATGGGTCAATGATAGCTGGAGGCTGTTGCAGTCACTTAGGCAAGACTGGTGGTAGCCTAATGTGAGCTGTAGTCATAGGATGGAGATGGGGTACAAATGTGATAAATACTTAGGAGGTAGAATTAGCAAGACTCGTAGTTGGCTAAATGCAAGGGGCTTGAAGCAGAAGGAGGAGTCAGGGATAGTTCTCAAGTTTTTGCCTTTGCAAACTCTATATGGATAATGAGATTATTTTCTCTGAAACAGGGAACACAGAGGAGGATCTGGATTGGGACATGAGCAGTGTGGAGTGAGTGTGCAGTACCCATGTGGTAACATCTGATAGGCAGATGATGTGAGGTATAGCATCTAGGAGAGCTTCTTGGGACATCGTGAGCTTGATAACAACTGAGACCCTTAGAATGTCTGGGATCACCAAAAGCAGATATTGGTAGGAAGAGAGCTGGTATATAGTCCTCGACCCCTACCTTCTCACCATTCTTGTCTATCTCTGTCTCCAGGATGGAATCAAGTTCCTGGGTGCTACAACCTGGGCTTATCACTCTGATCCTCACTGAGCCAGATTCCTTCCACTTCTTCCAGTTTACAAGTCTAGACCCCTTGGGATTTTACTGGGAGGATCCACTGGCAACAACATGACTCTAGAACTCCACCTGTGTCTCCTGGAAATGGCCAAGAATTGCTAGAGCTGGCAATGATGCTAGTGGGCTAGATACTGCAGCTGGTTCCTCCCTGCCTCCACCTTTCCCCAGTAGTGCAACTCTTTTTTCTCATGCTGTCTACTGCTCTTCTGGTTGGGTTACCATTGCAGTAGACGCTGAGTCTTGGATTGGTTGCCATTGCATAGAGAGTCCTGCTAGTTAGAGAAGGTTAGGCACAGCCTGCCTTATGCATTGATGTTTTGACTTCTATGTTTCTTTTCTGCTTCTAGCACTTCCCTCTCTTCTCATTCCATCAATCAGTCAACGGTGACCAGGATCCCCCATATGACTGTCTCTGAGCAACATCCATACCTTTCACTCTGCATTCTCTCTCCATCACAACTTACCTTTTCTTTCATTTTGTTATATCTCTTCTTTCTGCTTTCCAGACAACTCCCTACTAGGATGTATCTGGGTCCAGCAGCAGGCCAGGTAGGAAGAGAACAGCAGAGGAGTTGTGAGGTGCCAGGGAAGTAGGTACAAAAGCTAAGGGTAGAAACAGAGAAATGAATACCAAGGTTAATAGCTGAGAGAATCAAGGGCAGGGTAGATCAGAATTAGGTGGAAAATGTGTGGGGATATACTGAAGCCAACCTTTGCTCCCTGCTATCAGGAAAGAGATTTGAGGATCAGAAAGAATCTAACAGGAGCTGGTAACTACCATCCCAGATGGCTCAGGCACAGCCACTCACAGCCAATGTGATGGCTCTTATAATGTAAACCAGAAGCAGGAAGAGGTCAAAAGCTGCTTAGCATGGTAATTCAAGGATAATTTTTCTGTAAGGAGCAAGGTCAAAGGCACATTAAAGAGAAGGCTATATTTTCCTTGGATTGGAGGGAAAATAATGCTTGCTTTAGTGAAGTGTGTTTGCTTCTAAGGTAACTGGTAAGGAAACTATCCAGATTAGTGGAATGAAATTACAGCATCCACCATTTCCATTCCTCATAAGACTAGAGAAAACCCTTTATTAGCCTCCTGCTAAATCTAAGGCTCTGAGTTTGCAGCACACAAGAAGCAAAGGAGGAACAGATATCTTCCTCCTGGGGTGGGGAGCAGGTATGGTTTTCAGAGGGAGGGGTATGGAATATAAACTGGAAGGCTTGAGAGAGGGGGGTGCAGGGGATCCTCCAAGTGAGACAGACTTCCTCTGAAAACCTAGTGTATAAGGTGTCCTTGCCTTGGGTGATAAAAAGGAAGAGTCATAAGCTGGGGGTCCTCCTACACTGTACTGGGCTGAGGTTTGCCTGACCATTCAGCAAATGCCCTGAGAATACATCAACCATAGCCCAGTGTGTTTTATATCTAGAAAAACTGGTAAGGCAGGAAGTACATAGGGAAAAGGCAAGTCTTCTGAATCGCACAACTCTGGGGGCACCCTTTCCCTCTGGAGGTGACCCTGTGACTTAGGACACTGCGTCTCCCAGTCAGTACAGTGGTTGGCTCATGGCTGACGACGTGACCCCACCTATGCCAATGAAAGTCAGGGCCAGGACCTGGATTCAAATCCTTAAGAGAAATTTTTCCTCCTAGACTTAAGCCTGCAGCTGCTGAGAGCTACCAAGCTGAGGAAGGCTGCCTGAGAGTGAGTCCCAACGGGGGAAAGCAGAGCTGGAAGTCAGGAGAGACCAAGTCCCGATGACATCATTGGCGCTGTTGAATCCAGATGGGCTTTATGTCTCTAGAGCCCTGGATGTGGATTTTTTTTTAGTTACATAAATCGGGAAACTACTCCCTCCGCCCCGATCTTTTTTGTTGTTGGAAACTACTCCCTCCGCTCCGATCTTTTTTGTTGTTAAGCCCGTTAGTTATCTACTTGTGCCTGAAAGAGTCCTGACTAATAATAATACCATTCCTTTCAGCATTGTTATAAATATTAGAAATTAAAACGCAAATGATGTCTGGAATACAGTGGATAGTCAATAAATTGTGGCCTTGATTATTTTCATTGCTCTCCTGAGGCTATTTTCCTAGGTGCTCCAGGAGCCTTACCTCCATGACTCTCATCCCCTCAACCTATCTGAGAGACTTGGGGCAAGCTTTTCTGGCACTGACAGAAGCTGTGTGGAGACCAGAGGCTGAGCCCCAACTCCACTGGAAGCTCCCTGACACCTTTTGCTATCCACAGGGGCAAGCACCGCGACAGTACAGAGAGCAGAGCTTAGAAACTGCAGCCCGAGAATTTGCCCTCCTGAAGAACCACCTGAAATATCTTCTTTCCCATAGCTCCACTCAGTGGGACCCCTTAATGCATCCAGGACTGGAGACTCTGATGGTGGGACTGGGGGTGGAATTGAGCATTAAATGAACAACTTGTTAATTCTATGCAAATGAGTATCTGTTTAGATAAACAGCTGTGGTATTTTTCTAGGTGGGCTGAGACAGCAGGAACCCACTGAGAAAATGGGAAGGGGAGGGCTGTCTGTTGGAGGCTGTCAGAATGCACTGGGGCTGGCGGAGCCTCCTCCAGCCCCTAGCCCCTAATGCTATTGGATCCACTCATTAGCAAGTATGAAACATGGGTAGTAAAAAAAAGAAAAAACAAAGAAAACAAAAACCTCTGCCATGAATAAACTAACAGATGGAGACTTAATTCAATTTGCATCCAATCCACCCCAGTAGAAAGGACTTTGTTTGCCTAACAATGGAGACCTTGGGGATGGGGAAGGGGACCCTGTAGAAGAGAGGCTGACTGAGAGAGCCCAGATCCCCTCCCCCACCCTGCCACCATCTCTTTATGGGAACCAGATGGGTATTCTTGTTTCCAAGCTCGCCTCCCTTGGGCTGATCCTGAATTCATTCTCTGATCCCAACAGCAAGGTTCTTGGGAAGCAATGAGGCTGGCATTGGGGGTTGAGGGGCTGGGAGATGAAAAGCCATTCGGGAGCTGCCCCCACCCTATACATAGAGTGAATGAACTGGAAGGAAAGGTAGTTGTAGCACTGAGGTCTGCCTGACTCCAAAATCTGCAGTCTTTCCACTGTATCCTCCTGCTTCCAGGCCATGCTCTGCCACTAACTAGCTGTTTTGATCTTCATCAGGTGACTCTGAATCTCTGAACACTGAGATTCCTCGTTTGATAAGTGGGAATAATAGCCAGTGGACCTTGCGCAGCTGCTGTGGAGTGCATCCCCACTGTGTGAGTGCAAAGGCATCATATAATCATCGCGGTGCTGCATGGGCTCTCAGCTAGGGGCTCAGGGTGCCACTCACCCTTGTTCCCTCCAGGGAGCTGACAGATGGGGCATGCGCACTGAAAGCAATAAACAAATAGGAAAATTAAACAGCATGGGGGTGAAAAGCTCTGGTAAAAGCTGGACTGGAGACTGTGGCTTAGGCTAAACCTTGAACCTGAATCTCCTAACACAAACCATACCTGGTGGTCCACAGGGAGGGAGGGAAAAACAGACATGTGACCAGGCCCCACGTCTGCTCATTTGACCGGTCACAGGGCACGGACTCGTAGGGCTGCCTCAACCATGCAGGTGTATAAAGGAACAGAGAGAACCAGAGTGGCCAAGCCTGGTTCTAGAAGGGTCCTGGCATGTGTCACCTGGGGACAAGGAGAGCCCTCTGCCGGAAAGAAATGAAAAGGGGAGGGTGGGACCTTGCCTTGAAGGCCCAGGATTCAGGCCATTGGTAAGTGTGGCTAATGCCATGTTAGACTGGCACCTCTCAATTTCCCACCTGCAGGGATGAGTGAGGTTTTTGCATATTAGGGACAGGGAGCAATGGTCCTTCTGGCTGTTCTTCTTCCCCGAACTACAGAGGGTGAGGGACAGACATGAGACCTCCTACCCCAGCAATATTTGACCCTGCTCCAGAGGGGTTGGGCCTGGGCCCCTTGTCTGTTCTGAGAGTCAGAAACCTCAACTCAGCCCCTACTAAGGCACAGGTGCTACTGTAAATATCTGCAGGGACAGTTCACAGTCTCCTTTGCCAGTAGTGTGGGGAAAAAGGACAAGGAGGGCATGGGGGAGGAGGTCAGGTCTGGGACTTACAGGTCCACCTGCCAAATGTCTGATAAATCAGTGCTGCTCAAGTTGAAAGGCTGCCCTGTTGGACAACTTCCTTTGTCATTTCTTTTCAGTGGAAAGAAAATGAATATTGATTCTGTTCTTGGCTCCATGCTGGGACCATTAAAATGCAGGTGATTGGGTTTTCCCAATTTACTGGGTGACATTTGGACATTTAGGGGTGATTAGGGGCAACTGCATCCTCTCAGAACACAGCCCTTGAGCTGGAAGCCCCGGAAGGCGAGCTGGAGAATATCCTGGGAGTCAGTGCAGGCGAGGAGGGAGGAGCAGCAGGTTGCAGGCTGTGTGGGGCTGGGTGTCTGCCTCCGGGAGGGGCAGGCTTTGACCTGGGTCCCCTTGGAACTGGCTCCCAAATTAGGTTTGCAAAGATGTTCAAGAAGGATTCTTTAAAAAGGTGAACCATTTTACCCAGGGTCAAACCCAGAGGAGGTGGGAATTGCTGGACAGAACTTCTCAGACTTGTTAGTGAGATATTCCCAGTGGAGAATGAAAGGGTAGCCACAGAGTACTGTAATTGGAAGTAGCCATAATTGGAAGCTGCCTTCTAGAAGCACAAAATTCCTTTTAACCTTGTGTCATTTTGTAAAAATTTTTTAAGAATTTTGCTTTCTCCTCTGTAATGTAGGTTTGTTTTCATATAAAAATAATGTTTTGAATCAGTGGTGTGCCAGTTTGAATGTATTATGTCCCCCAAATAGCCATTATCTTTGATGTAATCTTGTATGGGCAGACTATCAGCGTTGATTAGACTATAATTCTTTGAGTGTTTCCGTGGAGATGTGCCCCACCCAGCTGTGGGTGATGACTCTGATTGGATAATTTCCATGGAGGTGTTACCCCGCCCATTCAGGGTGGGTCTAAATTAAATCACTGGAGCCATATAAATGAGCTGACAAACAGAAAGAACTCAGTGCAGCTGAGAATGACATTTTGAAGAGGAGCTACAGCCAAGAGGGACACTTTGAAGAACACACAGGAGCTGAGAAGAGAGGAGCTGTAGATGAGAGATAGCCATTAAAAGCAGACTTTTGCTCCAGAGAAGCTAAGAGAGGAAAAGCACCCAAGAGCACTTAAGAGTGACATTTTGAGGAACTGCAGCCTAGAGATGAACATCCTGGGAGAAAGCCATTTTGAAACCAGAACTCTGGAGCAGATGCCAGCCACTGCCTTCCCAGCTAACAGAGGTTTTCCGGACACTACTGGCCATCCTCCAGTGAAGGTACCTGATTGTTGATGCATTACCTTGGACGCTTTATGGCCTTAAGACTGTAACTTTGTAACCAAATTAACCCCCTTTTATAAAAGCCAATCCATCTCTGGCGTTTTGCATTCCAGGCAGCATTAGCACTAGAACAAGTGGCCATCCATTAATGCTGATAATAGAGGAAGATGCACCACCTGGGGTTGTTATTTTGAGAAGTATAGCCTTCTAGCAATCTTATACAGGGATGCGTGGAGCCTCTGGTTTGAAGCTCTGTGGCTGTCACTACTGCAGCATAATTGCTTTCTGCCAGGGTCATTCCACCCACTGGATGGAAGGGAGTCTGTGTACTCTTGGGTCTCAAACTTCCCTGAATTCTGGAAAGTTTCCTCTTGGGTATTTCAGAGGCCTTGCCACTGGTGTCCCTCCAGGCAGGACATCCGTTTTTGAACCCATCAAATAGGGTTGCATACACCGAGAGGGCTCCAAGAAGGGAGGTCACAATGGATTTTAATGAAGGGAACTCCTCTCTGCTAAGCCATGAATACAACCCATGTACACCAGTGAGCCAAGTGGTTAGGAGCGGGACAAAGGACAATATATTATCTTTTGAGTCTCAAATTATTCCCTGTGTGTATCTAAATGGACATTTATTATGAGTTTCCACAGTTACAAGTAGAAAAGGGTGGGGTTGGGAGAGAAATGAATGGAGAGTAATTGAAAATGCTGACTTTGGTATAAAAAATTGTATCTAGATGTGCTCCTTATCCACTATACACCCTCCCCACCCCCCCACACACATACCACACATATACTGAGAGAGACACCTAGGGAGCTAGGATACAAGTAAAGAAAAAAGAGAGGATAGCTTTAAGACTCCTGTGTCTGCTGTCTAACTAAAAATGTTTGTTTAAAATGTGCTCCGGAAACTTGGGGCAGTAGAATGGCTGTGTCTGCTGCTCAGGAGGAGGCGGGTTGATTGCACCCCCTACATATATCAAGCTGGGCTGTGTTTTGGATGGTTCAGAGGCACCCCGAGATTTAGGGAGGCAGACTCAAGCCCCTGGAGATCGGGAGGACAGCCTGCGTGTCTGCCACACTGCAGATTCTTAGGGCACACTTGTCTTGTCATCTCCCATCAGTGGGAAGTAATTTCCTTTCTCCCTTTCATCCCAAGTCCTGCCTGGCTGGCTAGGAATGCAGAACCTCTGCTGGGCTCCTGTGCAGACAGCATTTAATTTTCATTGCACTGGCTGGGGAATCTGGCAGGATGAGGTATAGATCTGTTTGGCCTGCGCTGCAGGGAGTTGCTGGTACAAGAGGGATTCTCACTGGAAGCAGACCGGTCACCCGGATAGTAACCTGCCCCAAAGCTCTGAGGTCAACCACAGATGTCGCAGGAGGCCCTCATCCCCCTCTTCAGGCTCTGACACTACCTTTTTCTCCAGGTATGACAGGCAGTGTGACATGGTGAAGAGAAGGCAGAATTTGATTAGAAGGCCTGGGTTTAATTCACATAGAGGTATTTGCATGGGTGAGTGGTGGCCCTTTATCTCATAGGATTGTAGGAGGATTACTTGCATGCATACCTGGAATGTTTGTTTGTCGCCATGTCTGGGTAGTGCTAGAACAAGGAACATAGTCCAGGGGAGGAGTTAAGGAAAGGCACTCAAATTCCAGTTGTGCTCAAATCTTTTCCCACAAATCTGTTTCCTCCAGACCCTGGCCTAATCATTGTGTCCCCTGGGAAAGCTGATTCTAGGTAGTTGATGAGCACAAGGACCCCCTCCTCTGTGAAACTCCCCTGTGCTCCTTCCTCCCCAGAATTAGGGGTTCCTCTGCCCCCTAGCACCCAGCCATACATACATCCATTTTGCTCTTATCACACTGACTGAAATTAATTGTTTACTCATCTGTCCCCATCAAAGGCTGAACTCCATGAGTGCAAGGCTTGTTTCTTTTGGAATGCCTGAAAACAGTAACCATTTCGTGAATGAAAGAATGAGCAAGACTGAAAGATGCAGATTGGGCTGATCTGGGTTCATCTTCGGCTATTTGGGCACCCTTGGTTCTCCCAACATGCACCCAGCTTTCCATAAGGAAGAGTGTGAGTCTAACGAGTTAGTACGATCTGAACAACAGGAAGCCCGCTGGGTATTTTGTTGTTGTTGTTTTTAATTAACTCTTTTTTTAAAATTATCTATATAAAAAAAATTAAAAAAAAATACAACAAAAAACATTTCAAACAAACCATAACAAGGGAGTAAGAAAAAGACATCAAGCCTAAAATAACTACTTTACTTCCAACATGTTCCTACTCTACCCCAAGAAAATAACCTAACATAGCAACATTACTGTGAACTTGTTCCTACCAAACCCACCAGAAATTAATAAACCATAGTCATTCCTAGGCATTCCCAGAATGTTAAATTTACCCACAATAGCTTATCTGTTCTTACTGGGTTATCATTCCCCCTTCATTAATTGCTCTCTATCGCTAGTTCCCTACATTCTACATTATAAACCATTTATTTTACATTTTTCAATGTTCCCATTAGTGGTAGCATAATATTTCTCTTTTTGTGCCTGGCTTATTTCACTCAGCATTATGTCTTCAAGGTTCATCCAAGTTGTCATATGTTTCACGACATCGTTCCTTCTTACTGCTGCGTAGTATTCCATTGTGTGTATATCACATTTTGTTTATCCACTCATCTGCTGAAGGACATTTGGGTTGTTTCCATCTCTTGGCAATTGTGAATAATGCTGCTATGAACATTGGCGTGCAGATATTTGTTCGTGTCACTGCTTTCAGATCTTCCAGGTATATACCGAGAAGTGCAATTGCTGGATCGAAGGGTAACTCTATATCTAGTTTTCTAAGGGACTGCCAGACTGACTTCCAGAGTGGCTGAACCATTATACAGTCCCACCAACAATGAATAAGAGTTCCAATTTCTCCACATCCCCTCCAGCATTTGTAGTTTCCTGTTTGTTTAATGGCAGCCATTCTAATTGGTGTGAGATGATATCTCATAGTGGTCTTAATTTGCATCTCTCTCATAGCTAGTGACCGCTGGGTATTATTGTGGTTCTTATGGTTCTATAGAGTTCGTTACAGTTTCTAATCACTTTCACTTTCATGATTTCATCTGATCACTATTAACAATCCATCAACAGTTCTGGTTAGGGTCCAGAAAGGTCAAGGGACTTGTTCAAGACATTGATCTGGTGATGGAGCCAGAATTAGAATTCTGATCTTTGGTTCCATCCAGATGCTCTTGAGAGGAATCTGTAATGTCATTTACAAAACAACACCTTTAAGAAGCTGTGGGCAGAATCCACGAGGTGTACAGGGGCAACCATTTTGCTCATTCATTTCATAACTCTGGGGCCATGCATTGTGGTAAGTGCTGAGGACACAGGGGTGAACATGACTCAGCCTTGACTCAGGGAACTTAGGAGGGCAGGCAGATACCTAGGTTGGAATTGGAGATGAAGGACTGGTGCTCTAAATGAGGTCTAACAACAAGTGTGGTGGGAGGGGGAGTGGCATGGGAAAGAAAATTGGTCTATTGGAGTCTGCATTTCCAAAGGTAGAAAAGTTATGTGATGACATGGTCTGGGGTGTGGCCATGGGAAGATTGGTTGAAATTAATGTGGATGAATCTTGTTGGAGTTGATGATATTGAGGAAATTTAAGGCTAGATTGGATAGATAGTCTGTATAGATGTGGAATATACATCTATGTGCTCCACCTGATGGCAGGAGCTGGGGAGGGAAAGAAGTTTTTGAGCCAGCTAATAAAGTCTGTAATGAATGAGGGGGAGTGAGAAGGAAGGTGGAGGACAAGGATGGTTAAAGGAGTTAAAGGATGGTGAGCCAGATGGCATAACTTTCGAAGAAAGAGGACTTTTTGCAAAAAGATGCAAAAGGAGGGTTGGAAAGAAGCCATTGGATTGAATTTGTATATCTGTTCTGCTATATTTATTCACAACTGGCTAAGATAAATCACAATGGCTTAATACAACACAGGTTTAATTTCTCATAGGTCAGGAGGAGAGGAGGGAGCTTTGCTCCACACACCACGTAGTCACTGAAGAACCCAGGTGGGCAAAAGCCCCTCCATCCTGTACTGTATTATCTGGAACATAAGACCTCCACAGTCACTGAGGTAGGTTGAATTATGTACCTCAGAAAACAAAACAAGACAAACAAAACATGTTTTTAATCCATCCCTGCAGGTGTGAACCCATTGTAAATAGGACCTTTCAAGGATGATCCTTTATGTTCAAGTGTGGCCAAATGAATAAGGGTGGGTCATAATCCTATTACTGGAGGCCTTTGGAGAAGGTCACAGGGAAAACGGTCACAGGGGGAGATGGCAGTCCACAGGACACAGAAGAGAAAGGAGAGGACATTATCCTGTGAGGGGAAAGCCAAGGAACCCTAAGGATTGCCAGCAGCCAGCCCAGAACTCCACAGTCTTCTGGAAGAAAATCGCAAACTCATGAGCCAATAAATTTCCATTGTTTAAGCCAACGCATTGCATGGTATTTGTTTTAGCAGCTGGGAAACGAAGACAGTTACCATTGCAAGGGAAGAAATCCACCATTGTATGCTAATCCTTAAATGTCATAAATCACCTCTGTTCACAGTCCATTGGCCCCACGCAATGGCAAGAGGGCTGGGAGGTGCAGGAGCATATGAGTACTCTGTGAGCAGTAAACGTCTCTGCTATCCTTGTAACAGATTCCACAAACCCGTTTCACTTATTTATTCAATAAATATTTGAATGCCCAGCTGTGTCAAACAATGTGCTGGGTGCTAAGGATACTGTGATAAATAAGAAGTAGTTGTGGTTCCTGCTCTATGGAGTTCTTAATCAACCTCTGACATCTTGTTCTCCCTGGTTTCTCACCCTGAGCCCCCTCTTTATTTCCTTTCTGGTGAGATTCTTGACCAGGACTCAGGTTAGGATCACCTGCCTCCTGTTTCAGGCTCTGCTTCTTAAATCAAATCTCTGCCAGGCAACTACATTGTACTGAGTAGAGCAGGTGTAATTCTGGTTCCATGAGCCATATCTTTTCCAGTTTCTCAGCTGCAAGAACATGAGAATGAGTATTTCAGGGCCATTAGGCTTCTATTAGGCTTAGTTCCTCTCCAGTCAGACATCTAAGAATACTGACCAGGCTGGGAACTTCTGCCATCCTGCTCAGATGCCTAGCTTGGCATGGTGGGTGGGTCTGGAGAGCTGGGAGTGGCTAACTTTCAGGCTTGCTGCCTCCAGGAGTGTAACACAATTCCATAGGCCATAATTGAAAATCTATTAACTCTGGAAACCAGTATTGTACATAAACCTCCCAGCCCTGGCCATCCTGCAGGGAGCACTCCCTCCCCGTTATTCCTATAAATCACCTGCAATAGGCTGGGAACCGATCGATGAGAAAAAATTATGCCACAGCATTAGATTTCATCATACACAACTTGAACTATTACTTTTCTGTCCTGTGGTATGGGAATCACAAGAATTAATAGTCTTCCTCTTCCCTAACGATGGGTTTATGACACAGTGTTACCTCCACTCTATTTCTTCCTTAAGACCATCAATTTTGGGTACTTATAACTACTCAGTCACTTCCTAAAATTAGCAAGCACTCCCTCCTCCCAATACAGACTTAATAGTATTTTTAAATAATGATCTGCTTTCCCAGATTTTGGCTTCCTTCTAATGTCTGATTTAGAACAAGATTCTGCCTCATTGGACTCCTCCCCCTGACCTTCTCCCTAGACTTCTCATGGCTCCATCTTTCTAGGGAAGTATCTGTTACTCAGCCCCAGTCTGCTCTGCAGAAGGTCAGGACGAGCAAGCCCAAGGTCAAAGTGATTTCTTAGTTACCCTCCTCTTGTTTCAGCATCCCATGTCCCTTGCTTTAGAAAAATCCTTTCTGATCTCTAACTTCTTTGAAAACCAAATGGAGGAGTGGAGTCCTTTGAGCAAACAGCCCTGATGATACCCTAATGAGCAAATCCCAGTGCCTGAGTGAGTACAGTGCTTACAGGTCAGCCGAGCAGACGGAGTGCTGGAAGGCAAGGCAGCCCAGGACACGGGGGTGATGCAAAAACAATATGGAGCAGAGTCCTTGTGCCTCTGAGCCAATCAAAAACATTTGTTGAGCACCTTCTGTGTGAAAACATTGTGCTGGATGCTGTTTTAAACTTTTACCTTATTTGGGTATAAAACCCAGATTTTCTGGGAGGGAAGCAAGATATAATACCCAAGATCTATGGGTGCTTTTGGCTTAATTATTCATAGGTAAGTTTTTAATAGGTTCACAGGGAGAGGAATTGCCCTCTGGAATCATTCATTCATTTGTTCACATATTCAACAAATGTAATTAATTGACTCATAAATGTAAAGCAGTGCTTGAGATGCTTTCAGGCATATGCAGAAGAGAAAAATATAGGTCCAGCTCTTTGTAATCTGCAATCTTATACGAAAGGTAAGAGTCTTGGAAAAGTATCTCACAATTCAAGGCCATGTGAGATGTATGATTTTGTGACCTGTAGAAGTCTTTATTGGCAGAAGAGGCAAGAGGAAACCTGAACACCATCCCACCTTCCAATAGTACTAAAGTTAGTATATGAACCACCAGGTACATTAGCACAAGTCCAAATGACTGAACAGCTAGAAGCGTGCCCAGGGGCACCCTTGCACCTACCTCCTTCTTGTGGGATTTTCTACTTCACATATTATCCAGAGCTGCAAAGGGAACTGCCAGGGTACAACGAGTCCCCACCCCCAACTGTGCTGATTAATCTAGGCAAAGGCTCTTGAACCCAGTTGAGCTCATATGTTTTCTTTCCCAGGATATTTGGTGTTGGGCCTGAGAAAGTAGCCATCTCTTTTTGAATGTCTAGACCATAAGATGTGTATTTTGGGACCAGAGAGGTGAGGGACGTCAGTCAGCTTGCAGAGAGAGAGGAAAGAATGAAGCAGAGGCCAGGAAAGAAGCAATGATGAGAGACGTAGAGAGTCCTGAGGGAATCTGGGTCCCTGGTTATATTTACTCTTAAAACCCAGCTGAATCCATATTCTTGCATTCCATGAGACATCCCAGTGTCCTTACAATAAATACTCCCTTTTGCTTATGCCAACTTGAGTTGGGTTGGGTGTCCATAACTTGTGCTGAGTATAAACCTGTTTGAAACACACTAGACCACAAACAGAACTGACAAAAGAATTAGCTGAAAATGAGGTATCACCATTTTTGAAATCCCTCACCCACAGGTGGGAATCATAAATTGTTGGAAACTAAGAAAGGGTTTTTAAAAAGGATGCCTCTTGAGTGAGGGATGCTCAGAGCTCCTCCTCCCCGTAAGAGGGAGGAGTGGTGGCACTTTCTCTTCATTTCAACTCGAGAGAAATCGCCACTTGGAGAGCTTGATAAGTTTCTCTTGCGATTATGGGAGCTCCGAGGCTGGTGTGTGACTCCTGCCCACGAAACCTCAAGGGTCAGAGGGCCTGGCTGGTTGGCTGCGTTGGCTGTGAAGCTGAGAACTGCCCCTGGGACCAGCGTGTACTCCTGGGGTGCGTCAGGACAAGGGAGGCAGGAGTGTTTCCCATGGATCAGGTGGGTGCCAGTGGGAGAACGAACTGGCCTGAATCCATTTTAAATCTTCCCCAGGGGATTTCAGTGGGAACCCAACAGGTAGACTCTGTGTGGAATGAACAGTCAGAAAACCAGGGCCTGGGGAGGGAGTGGCCAACAGGAAGGCAATGCAGAGGCTGAGTCATGGGAAATGCCGTCATTTGTTTCCACCCCCAGTCGTGAAAACACCCACGAGAGAGAAGACAGCTTCAAACATCTGCCATGCCCAGAGCCCGTGACACCATTTTACTACAGTACCCGTCAAGAGAAAGCTTTTCTGCTCTTCTTATCTCTCCTTCTTCTCCCTCAATCCAACCCTAGAGGGGTCAGAAACAGCAGAGAAGAGGGAGAGGTAGTTGAGAGAGAGAGAAAAAGCTGTCACCCACCCCCGTGTCCCATGGCAGAAGCCTGCATACCGCCAACTAGAGCTGAGGCAAAGCAGAGAAGGGTTATTTTTAGTGGCAGAGACAATATCAAGGTTCACCAATTTCTCTTCATTTTTCTCCCTTGAGGGACATACTTCCCAGCACATCCCTGAAGTTGGGGGGACAGTATGATTAGTTTGGGGGAAGGAAATGTGATTGAAGTGGTATGTGTCACCTGCAGCCCGAGGCACAGAAAAGCCCCTGTGTGATTCTCTAGTTTCTCTCTCTATTACTCAGAGCATGAAGACATGTGTTGGCAGAGGAACCATAAGATCATAGCCTGGATCCTCGAGTCACACATGGCGAAAAGCTGCCCGGGAGAGTCTCCTGTCCTACCGTGGATTCTGAGTTAAGTGAGAAGTAAAATTTGTGTATTAAATCACTAAGCTTTTAGGGCTGTTAGCATAGCATAAATCCATACTATCCTGATTAATATATCTTTAAATAAAGATAGATGAGCTGATTGCTATATTGAACTGGACATTTTATATTATTGAATTGAAATACTGTGTTGGTGCTTTAAAGTGACTTATCTCTCTAAGAGTGAGCAGGAAAGTCAGGGATTTCACCCAGTGTCAAAGGAAGAACTAGACCCTGCCTGCATATGCTTAAAGAGACAGTGGCAAACAAAAGCAAATTTGCCTTCTGAATACATCTCATGGGTCCTGTTTATTCAACACATTAGTTACACTCACAACGGGAATAATAATCCCTGCTTCACAGAATTGTCGTAAATTGAAAACAACATGGCATTTGTTAGATGCTTAGTAAAAGTCACTTTCTTTTGGGGGGGTAAAAAGCAGATAATATGAAAATGTAGGTAAGAAATATAGAACAGGGAATAAAGGACATGAATTTAAAGTTTAACTAGCTTTACCCTTTTGCCTACGGTAGTATATACCTCCAGGTCTAGGGGTCTGAGCCCTAGTCTGAGGTTTAGAGAAAGCTCTGAAGTTTAGAAAAGGGACTTTCTTAGGAGATTCCAAATAGGAAGAGACTCGTGGGAACAGAGCCACCACTAGCTCAGAGATCTCAGGCAAAACACTAGCTCTGGGCTCAATTATCTCACCTGGACTAGATGAACTTTCGGACCCTCTGCAGCTCTGGCATCCACGGAAGATGAGTCAATGCTGCAGGGATGGGGAGGGCAGCCCCACACATGCCACATCCTTAGACATATGGGGTTAACCCAACTGGAAGGAGAAGCTGGAGTGCAGGAAGCAACAGCATCAGGCGCCACCCGTCCAAGCCTGGTAACTCTCTTAATCCTCCAGCCCAAATCGCTTCCCTACAATGCCACCAGGAAGGGGCATTTCCCTGTAGCTGGTGCCACACGGCCTCCATCTCCCCAGGCCTGGCCATAAAGCGGGCTCGGGCTCCAAGCTGTGTGTGTGAATAGAGCAGAAATATTTATCCTCCCTGTAAAACGCCATGACAAGTTGCCCACTGTAGTTGGGCCCCCGTGGTCTTGTAAGGAGAAAGCGGGCTCCCGCAGGCAGCTCTGGACCCTGGGGCCGCGCCCAGGGTAGCAGTGTTCAAAACGGCCCCAGCTGTGGAGGTATTTGCTACAACTGCAAAGAGCAGATTCTATTTCAAACCTGTAGTGTGTATTTCTTACTGACTGTTTTTCAAAGCCAAATCAGTATCGGGCCAACCAGGAGATTTCCAGGGATATAACCCACTGGGCTGGGAGGAGCAGAGGCCTTTGCAGGTGCTATCCACAGAGCAGGGCCTTCAGAGGCTGATGTTATTGGCTCTCCAAGCTGGCGATAAAAGCAAAAATAGACTGTTCACCTGTATTTTGGCCACTGCCTCAGGGATTTTGGAGAAAGCCTCTCACTGGTGGGGGGTGGGGTGGGGGATTGGATGGCAAGGTGGGGGTGGTACGATGGAGTGAGGGTAGAGAGGAGGGGCTTGGGGCTTCCTGACAGGAACCTGTTTGGAAGCTCATACACCTTAGGGACCATCCTGCCCAGGTCCCCAAGGGGCTGCTCCCTCTCCTCCAACAGGGGGCGTTGCTCAGATCGGATTTTCTAGTGGCCTCCAGTTTTAACACCCTTCCAGGGTCCTCTACTACCCAGCACAGTGATAGAAGAGGAGTTTTAATCAGGGTCAGCCTTACGAAAGTGAAGTGGGCTCTAGATATCTTGTCTGATTTTAGGGAGACTGGGGCCAAAAAATCCTGTATAACCATTCTCCCAAGTTGCTTGAATACATGCCCTGCTTTTTTCGCTGTTGTTAGATTTTTTAAAAATTTAGACACAGGGAAGAAGAGGAAAAGAGAGATGACCTGGACACTGGATGCCTGCAGGGTGAGGAGGCGCTGCCATACGAGAGGCTGGGAGAAGGAGGCCTGGAGCACCAAAGGCCGACTTGGTCCATGTCACCCCTGGGGAAGGGTGAGCCTGATGGAGGTGTCTCTCAGCTTCCCTCATGAGGCATGGGGGTCCTTGAGCAGAGATGCCAGGTTGCACTATGAACTCGCAGCTATTTGGTCCATTCCAGAGCCCTGCTTGGTGCTCATCCCACTCCGATGTGGGGCTCAGGCATGGAAGCCTCCAGGGACATGACCTTCAGGGCAGGCTGCCAGAGAGGTGTTCTAACCGTACATTCTTGTTCTGAGCTCCCTGACTTCTTTCTCCCTGTCTTTCTCCATCTCCAACTCTGTCTGCTTCTACCTGTCTGTCTGTCTGTCTCTGACTCTGTCTTGTCTCTCTGTCTCTCTCTCTCTCTTTACCAGGACCCCTATCAGCCTTTGTCCCTCTGCTCTCCACCCCTTCTGTCTGAGAATCCATCAAGGCAAGGGGAGGGAAGGCGCCCAGCCCACGTTCCTCTAAGGGAAACAGGGTCAGAACCTCTCCCAGCCAACGCCCCACTCCCAGGGCAGATTTTACCAGAGTCGATTTGTTATTAATGATGTTCTAAAAGCAGCAAGTTTGTGGCCAGGGGAAATCAATTGGCCAGAAATGTGACAAAAGGGGAAATACTCTACAGCATATGAATGTATGAATTATTGATGCTCTGATTTTGAGGCTTTCAGACTCCAGCGCTGAGCTGATAAGCAGCCAAGTGCACTCTCTCCTCCCGCACACCCGGCTTGCCAGCCCAGCCCACTCTGCACCCTGGGAGAGCTTGCCCAGAAAATAGGTGTCATCCCAGGGCCAGGGAGGCCTCAGGACGAGGTGGGGGCAGAGTCAGAAGAACTGTGTGTGGCTCTCCGAGGCCCCCACTTTGGACCTGATGGAACCAGTCTGGGATTTAGGGCTCCACCCCTACCCAGACTCAGCGGCTGTGAATGACCTCCAGCTTTCCCCTTCCGGTGGTCTGTCAGGCCAGGGCCACCTTTATGGTGAGGGACTGCAGAATCTGCTTTCTTCCTTTTTTGAGGGGCTTGAAATCTCTAGAGCATCGCCTGATCTTTATTTACATGGAGGAAGGAAGAGAAAAATTCTCAGCCACAAACAAAAAACAAATCCCATTCCTTTAAATCTATAAAGCATTCTCTCCTCAATTCAAGCTTTAAGACTCCAAGTTAAGATATGATGCTAATAGTTCTTGAAGGACGTAAGAATTCATATTCCAAGGTCTGTTGTGATCCGACAATCGTCTGTCCACAGGTTCCAAGGATAACAAGGTCTCTGGGGGTCGTCTCCTGCCCCTGCTCCCTGCTCTTGCTTTGCAAGTCTGTATTTTTCACCAGCTATTGCTGTTGCTCATAGCTCTGTAAATAATCTCATTGCCACGCAAATGCTGACTCCTCCTAAGAAGATCTGGTAAATCCTGATTAAGGATTCGTGTGCCTACTGCTAACCTGCTTGCTCATCCTTCCTGCCCAGCCCTGCCGGGTGGAAATGCATATAGGCAGCTCAGTTACAGGCTGACAAGTTTAGCAAATGAATGAACACATTTTCTGTCCACAGGACAGAATTTCACTTGGAAACAGTCCCTAGCCTCCACCAGTGCATCAGGTCCACATCCCATTTCAGGATCCTTCAAGGGAGAAGAGGGAGCAGCTGTCATGCAGATGAAATGCTACTTGCTGTCAGCACCTTTCCTCCGCTCCCTAACCCTTTCCCTGCCAAGTCATTGCTCTGAGCTTTTGCAAGGCAAAGTCCTACTGACTTGAGAGTTGTTGGATGTTAACCATCTCATAAGCAACATACATCAAAGACATTTGATTTCTGAGCATCTGATAGAATGAATTCCTTGTTCAGGCTCAGCTCTCATCCCCTTAGTCCCCTGCTTCATCCTCCAGGAAGTGGTCACCTGAGAGGCTGGACCAGGGGACCTGAGGGAGAGGCAGACAGGCCCCTTGAGAGATGACCCAGTGGGCAGGAATTCCTGCAGAGACGGCTCAGGGAGAGCTAAGGAACAGTTAGGGATTGGGAGGACCCACAGTCTCTGCGTAGTTTCTCCAGTAAAAGGGGAGGTGTTAGCAGGCCCAGGTATAAAAGCAAAAATTGGTGGGGACTTCAGGCAGAACTCTGGCCTTCTTCCAGAGAAGTCTGGTCTCCTGGCCTTGAGGCCTGCAGGCTTCGCTGATCTCTACCCTGCTGCTCTCCTTAAGTCTAGCAACTTCTCTGGGCCTTCTGAGAATGGTTGGTCTCTCGCTTTGCCATCTCTGGTTTCTTTTCAATGAAGCAAGTATCACTGAGCTCCACAATAGCAGCTTCTGCAGGTCTTCTCAGAGCTAACTCTTGAATGTTTTTCAGCTCTGGCTTGCCTCAGTTTCCACTTGAGGTTAAACTGGGTGGAGAGACAGCAAGGTCACAATGTAGACAGCATTTAGATTATTCTGGGTTGGAGAGCTGCTGCCTATACAAAGTCATGTTTCCACCAGCAGTGACCTAAGCCAGTATGATATCCCACCTGTTGGCCCCTTGCTTCCCCCAATCTCCCAGTCTGTGCTAGTCCTCCCATCCCAGAACCATCCCGGAACCCACATCACTGCCCAACCTTGTGATCCCCTGCCAGGGAAGCTGCCGCATGGCTGGGTCTCAGATCCCCCTAGGGATGCACCAGCTGCTGTAAACAATACTGCAATTTGCCTGTAAACTGCCAAAGTGGCAGCTTTCCTGACACCCGCATCACGCCTCTTGCTGCAGCAGCAATAGTGAAAAGCACACAGGCTCTTAAACAACCCCATCACAGGTCCCACCTGCCACGCCTGAACTAATGCTGCTCCTTTATGGCTGCGGTGCAATCTGCCCTGGCTGGCGATGCCTAGCGCGACCACACACAAATCGTTCTGCCTGGTGAATCTGCTTTAGTTACAGATTCTGGACAACGGACAGGCTGGTACATGAGTCCATGGAGGCAAATGGGTGGAGGATGGGTCTCGAGGAGGGGGTGCAGGTAGGGAGGAGGTGATATTAGCTTCTTCAGAAGATTCTTACGATTTCTGAAATCTGTTTTTCTCACTGTAAAACAGGAATAATAAACCCTTTCTCCTACACTTGTGAGGATTACAGATAATGTGTCCAGTACATAATGGATTTTCAATAAATTTTAATTTACCTTTCTGTCCCTCCCAACCCAATGTGGTGATTCTAAGTGGGGAAACTATACTCAATCAATATTCCTCTGTCCAATCAGAAGCCTTTTACATAACACTATGTCTTTAAACAATCATTAGAAGTCCTCTCACCAACCATTCTCTAGTGCTTGATGGCCTACAGCTCTATTTCTTGTAGGCAGTTTTTGAGCCCTTGCTTGAACACCTCTAGGGACGGTGATCTCATTAGCTCCCAAGATAGCCCATTATTTTTCGATTGTGCTGCCTGTTTGAAAGTCCTTTCGATTGAGCTGAAATCCATTTATGTGTAACTTTTACCCCTTGGTATCAGTTCCACCTTCAAGACCGCTTGGAGGGATTTAAAACTCAGGCCTTCCCCATGAGAGTTCAAAGGTCAAGGGGTTGGGAAAGGCTGGGATCTGGCCTTGGAGGTCTGTGTTTTTTTTTTTCGTGTGGATGTAGGATATGAATTCAGGGCCCTTCAGTGGTATGCAGCTTCTACTGGAGCTTATTCCTCACAAGCCCAGCCCCAAGTTTCCCTCAGAATCTGGGGAAGAGGTGCTTTGGTCTACTGTGCTGAGTCCCCGAGGCTGGTGTGGGGGATACAGTGAATCCAGATGAGCCTCTTTCTGAGAAGGTACAGAATCTCCAGGGGCCTTAGCCTCTGCCTGTGGGGAGGGGCTCCAGGAGCCATGGGTGCAGGGAGGTCCTGCAGCAGCAGACTTGCAGGCCCTGCCTCCTCTGCTAGGCCAGTTCCCTGCAGCCTCTGTCAACAGGGCCAAGTGGCAGCTTTGAGAATTGTTTTATGGAAGTGGCATTTATGGGGGTATGCAACCAGACGAAGGCTCCATGCATGGTAGCCAAGCACTTGGCAGCAGGATCCACTCTGTTTGGGGCAGCTGCTCATTTCTAATTCCCTAGAAATGGGAGTGCTTGGGGTGGGAGGCCTGGGGTTAGGCAGTGACCTATGTGGGCCCCAGGAACCTGGGTTCTCCCTGGGAGCAGGTGGCATAGCTGTGGAAAGGAAGTAGAAAGACAGTGCCTCTGCAACTGGGGAATGGCACTGAGGAGTGACACGGCAAGTGCAAGGAGGCAGGAGGAGGTTGGTGGGGTCTGGGGTGGCCAAGACGTTGCCCCCTATATGAAGGTCCCATTTCCAGCTAGCCTGACCTTGAAGCAGAAGGCAGTCTGGCCAGGTCAGGGCAGCTGGTGCCGGTGCCCCTGCCACGTGGCCTGTGCTGGCTCCAGAGGAAGAGCACCTATGCCCAGCGGGAGGGCGTGGCACCTCAGAGCTGGGCCCAGCTGCTGGCTGAGGTCCAGAGGCCCGAGCTCCTCTGAGACGCTTCTGGATGCTCTGCAATTCTGGGGCATGTCTATGCACTTCACAGCGTAGGACCTCCACCAGTCTAGCTCCCACTGCTTCATCCCCCACCCCACCTCCACTTCAGGGCTTGGCAGGCAGCTGCAGCGAAACAGCCTAAATGTGACATTAGACTTAGAAGCAGTCTCTATGTGAGGCCTTTGCCAGCCTCCTAGATGCTGGAGTGGATACCTTCATGACCCAGAAATGTCAGTTCTCTTCCACAGGGATTTCCTCCTCTCCACCCCCTTTCTAATTCGGGCAATTGGTGTTTTCCAGGGGTGTCTCTTCCTCCTGTCTGAGGGAGGAGCTGCCACTTTCCAGTCCCAAGCCTGTGTCTCAGGACCTCTTGCCCAGTGCTCCATAAGAAGTTTCTCTTATTCTTGTTCTCTGGATGGGAAGAGAGAACAGTGGTGTGATTTGGAGGTATCAAACCCCCCTCTTGTCACAAAATAGATTTCCTTGGGCCCATGAGCTGCAGGTGCTGAATTTCCCCCAATTTCAGTCATTTTGCTGGAAAGAACTATTTTTCTTCCCAAAGACCCCGTCAAAATGCAAATGTTACCGCAGAGGGGTAACACATTAACTTATTACCATCCATTATCACTTGAGTGCAGTTTATCAGCTTGCCAGATGAAAACAGGGCCCTGGGGAAGGAGGGGGAATGCACAACAGGTAAGGCTTGACAAAGGGAAGGGTGTGGGAAAGGCTGCCAGAGAAGAGGGCTGCTGGGGAGCCCAGAGAGTGGTGCTGAGCTGGAGAAGGACCCTGGGAACCTGTGGGAGCAGTGAGAGGGCTACAGGTAAGAGGCAGGGGATGCCACCCCTCGGCTTCTCCAAGCCCTCCTAGGCCCGACGTTCAATTTTGCCTCATTTTCAGGAAAGAGCATCCTCGGATAAAGAGAGTCCACTGTTATATGGTCTGAATTGTGTCCCCCGAAAAGACATGTGGAAATCCTAACCCCCAGTAGCTGTGAACGTGACAAATATGATCTTGGCAGATTAATCAGGTTAAGATGAGGCCATGCTGAATTAGAGTGGCCCTAATCCAATATGACCAGTGTCCTTGTAAGATAAGAAGAGACAGAAAGACATGCAGGGGAGAAGGCCGTGTAAAGACAGAGGCAGAAGTCTGAAAGGGAAGGAACCCCCAGCTGAGGCTTGCTGGCAAACACCCCAAGCTAAAAGAGGCAAGGAAGGATGCTCCCCTACAGGTTTCAGGGGGACCTGCTGACACCTTGATTCAGGCCTTCTAGCCTCTACAACGGTGAGATAAATTTCTGTTGGTTTAGGCCTCCCAGTTTGTGGTACTTTGTTACAGCAGCCCTAGGAAACTAATGTATCTTCCCCTCTATTACAAGAGCTCTGTAGATTATTTGGAAATTATTATACATAGTTTTGCAATACATTATTTTCCTCCCTCATCATTTGCTACTTAAGCTAATGTTAATATGAATTTATATTCTCTGAAGACATACTGACTGACATGGCAGGAAGAACAGGCAGGCACTAAATGCCAGGAAAAGTCAGGCTGAGATTAAAACCTGCTGCAGATAATCCTCAAAGAGGGTAACCCACACACAGGTAGAGTGACTGCAGCCTTAGGCAATGTTGTCTACCCACCTCCAACAGGGATTACAGCTAATGTTGTCTCTCTTCCTGCTTTTAACAGCCGTGTCAAATAGGTATTTTTGTGTTGGTTTCTTTACTTTGTAAAGAAGAGAAACAATTGTTATTTACTGTCAAAATTTCCTTCCAAGGAAAGAAAAGTAGGCCCTTTACACCAAAGGCCCGTTTTGCTCTGCGGCAGACAGTGTTGGGTGTGGAGGTGGAAAGGTAGGCAGGAGCTGATTTGGAAGCAGAGAAGAAAGGGATTGTGCTGCATGGGAGAATGAGAAGAGTGTAGAGTTGCAGGCTGCAATCCAGAGGAAAGAGATTTGAGAGTGAGAAAAGGGGAGTTATAGCAAGGAGGCCAACGGCGGCAGTGTGAAGTGGGACACGGCTGCCTTGAAGACTTCTGGAGGAGACCAGTGGAGGGTTTTAGGAGGGATGCTAATATTCTTTTTGAATATTTTTTTGGGGTTTGCTGCTCAGTAAAGACCTTCTTAAACCCTCAAACTTTCAGCAAAGTCTGACACACATAGAAGCAGGGTGTGAACTGCAAGTGTGTTTATAAATCCTACAAAGGGGCTCAATTCCACATCTGGATTGACGTGTTATGAGAAGGGAACAGCAGGTGAGGGCAGCAAGATGGTCTTAGGCTGACCTAATTCAGAGGCCATGGTACTTTGAAGCCAGATGTGACCAAGAGAACATAAACCACCCGGGAACTTGAAGAAATCTTGGGACGGCTTTAGACTTCCATACAAGGAGGAAGGCAGGGGCGGGGGATTGAGAGGGTAGGGGGTGTCCAAAATGATTATACAATAGTGTCTCATTATTCATGGTAGTTAAGATTTATAAAGTCTCCACAAACACTGAATTAGCAAATACTGAAACACTGCTCCTAAAGAAAAACAGGGTTAGGTTTCTGTGAGCCTCTGGTCACAACATTTTTGTCAACCGATCGATACATAGACTTGTTTTACGTGCATTTCTGTTTTAAGACACCTTAGCTGATATATATTGTTGACTCATTAACTTTGAACTCTTGGCCAACAGCACTATAATTCGCGCCTGAACGAAGCTTATCTAGCACACGTATTTTCTCCATGAGGCACATCACAGCCTCTTACACTTACAAACACTAGACGGCTTGGGGGCCATTTTATACAGTGAAATCACCAGGAAAAAGCACAAAAATGGGAAAAACTTGGAACTAAATGAACTGCAGAAAGAACCCTTGTTCACAGTAGGAGAGCTGAAGAAAGAAGGGAGCCCATCGCCTTGCTGGACCTCAGGTGGAACGTGCACGTTGGCCACTCAGATTTCTCACTGCTCTGAGCACGCCCACAAATGTCCACCCAGTGCTGCAATATCTGTTTGGTAGACATAAATAAATTTTAGCAAGTAGGTGAATTCTCAAACACAGAATAACAAGGATTGACTGTTTATCTATAACTTCAGGGCCAAGAAGACCCCTGCAGACATCTGGGACATTGCAGCAAGCCAGTATTTGCATTGATGTGTTTTCCCTGGGCGTTTCTTGTATCTCACCTTTTCCCCTTTCAGGAGGTAACATGGAAGGTGTCAAGGGAGTAATGACAAATACAGAAGCCAAATCTTGTTTTTTGTTTCAAAAGCCCAGCGCTCAAAACAGGACAGAGAAATCCCAGGACGAAACTGATCCATTTGGAAGAACACGCAGTCAGAGCCAGTGGTACACACCTCACAGAATCTAGATGCTTCTAGATGGCTGGAGGGTGGGAGGCAAGGTGGGCAAGCAAGAAAGTTAGTCCCTTGTGAGTGTCCCTGGGCAAGGAGCCTGCACCTGGCTGCACTCCAGGCTGAGTGCAGGGCTGGCGTGGTGTAATAAACAGAACTCCCAGATACATTTGGGAATCTGGGGGCAGGGGAACGGGTGTTCCCCTTTCTCAGAGAGATGAAAGCAGCAAATTTCCAGAGTTGTAGAGTGCACCAACGGTGTGGGTGCAGCAGAAACGTCTGTGTGGAGTATTGAGACAGCATTGCAGGCCTCCGTGAAGCAGAATGCATTGCGTGCAGCTGAGAGCTGTGGCAGGTCCTCAGGAAAGCCCATGGTGCAGCAAGAGGAGGGTGGCAGTGACTGCCCTGACCTGAAGACTGCAGCCCAGACAGGAGAGAGGACAGAGGATGACACTGAGCATCGGATCACCACGCCCTCCCCTGACTCCAAAGCAAGGGCACTAGGTAAGCCCCTCCCCAAATTAGAGGCAACCACCCCACTCCACTCCTTCCTGAAAGTGAAAAATGGGTGACCTGGAATTAACTGAGATTAACTTTCTGCCACAGAATGGGGACTCAAAATTGAAAAGCATTTCAGTAATAGAAAAAAGAAAGTTGCATTTTTGTATAATTGAGCCTGCAAACTGAGGTTCCTACTCATGACAATATGGTTTTTTTTTCAAGAATTTTATTGTGGCAAAGCATATAAATAAAATGTGCCATTTTAACCATTTTTAAGCCTACAATTAAATGGGAACAAGGATACATTTTGCTGGGAATGTTTTGGGTCTTTGCCCGAAGAGAACCCTCAAGGAGGCCAGAGAACCCTCAAAGACAGAGAGGGTCCGGAGCCTCTTCCAGAGCTCATGTCAGACCTGAGTGCTCCAATTCCAGAGGGGAGAAGCCTTCTCTTTGCTGTCTCACATAAACTTGCCATTTCAACCCCAGAGTTACACTATCTCAGCAAAAAAGGATGCAACTGATACAAGCCAGATGCCGGGCTTTTTGTACCAACACAGGGAGCGCCTGACGGCCCACAGCCAGGCTCTCTGGGAGTGACTCATCGACAGTGAAAATGACCAAACGAAAACAATGACGAGGCAGTCAGAGCCACCCAAATGTCAGCAGAAGGAGACACTGTCAATAAATGAGCCAAACGTGGCTCTAAAGCAGACATCCCAAAGTTAGGGTGTAAACTCCAGGCTGCCCCACTTGGCAATCCCCACCCGTTGGCAGTGGGCGAGGGGGCACGGGGACATCTGAACCTCCTGAAGTCGTCCCGCCATTGAAATTCACAACGTGGGTTGCTGCCTTGGCAGGCTGCCTACCTTCCTCCACCCCCTCTCCTTGAGCTTGTAGAAAGGCTTTTCTCTGGACTCAAAGGAGATAGGATTCTCCCGCCCTTTACTACCTGCTTCTTTCCTCCCTAAAATCTTTTCTGTAACTTTTCTCTTTGGTGAGTGGGTGCCATTTATCCAGCGTACAGTCTTATATTCCTACCCTTGGCTTCCTGTTTTCTTTGTCTGCTCTACAGTATTTTGGGTTCCACAGGCTCAGCTCAAGGCTGGAAGGTGATTTCCACAAGATGCTTCCTGACGTAAATTTAGGACTTAGGAGGGAAGGGGATAGAGTGGTTCAGCCTCTGCATCCTCAACTAGAAAACACACCTCCACCTCCCAAGGCAGGGAGAAGAGAAGGGATGGCCCATGCTTTGCAGGAGACTTAAAGGAATACTCCCTCAGAGAATTAGCAGCTCCCAGAGGTCACCCATTAATCACCCCCTGGAAGCCTGTTGCAGGGTTTGTAATGGAAATGACTCTGTCGTCATGGTAACCTAGGCTGGCCTGGCCAGGGTCTGCTCTCTGCCTGCCTGGCTCTTCAGAGTTTCAGGTTTATTTACAAGCTGCTAGCTCCAGCCTGAGAGGTCATCAGAGCACCTCCTCGCAATCAGGGGGCTAAGGGAAATGCTGGGAGTGATGGAGGCCTAGACTAGTTCTTATTCAACGCTGTGGTTCCAACCTAGCTCAGCCACCTGAGGACAACGAAACCTTTCAGTACACCAGCAGATAAGGTCCTGCTCATTGACTGGCTATGTCCATAGAAGGGCAGAATTATACATTTGAAAAAAAACAAACCCTAGGCTTCAAAGCCAGACATACGTGGATTTGCATACTGGCTCTGCCACTTACTACCTGTGGGTCTTTGGGCAAGTTGCTTAAGTTCTCTGATCCTCAGATCCTACAGCTGTAAACAGGGATAAAAACACTGAGTTCACAGGGTAATTAGTCAAATTAAATAAGATAATTATGTAATGCAGGAGTGGCAAGGTTTTCTATAAAGGGCCAAATAGTAAATATCTGAGGCTTTGTGGACTATACCGTTTCTTGTTGCAGTTTCTCAACTCTGCCCTGGTAGAGTGAAAGCCAACATAGACCATACATAATGGGTGTGGCTGAGTTACAGTAACACTTCAAATTTTGCTGGCCCTGATATAATGGGTGAAAGCCCTGGCACATATTAGGCACTCACAATGATGGTTCACTAACCTCTTTGATTCGTGTGGGAAAGTGGATTGCAAGCGGAAAGGTATGTGGTGTCAGGGCACTAATTGTGGCCACCTGGAATGTCACTTAACTTTTCTGAGCCTTGGTTTCCTCACCTTTAATTAAAGGAATCTGACTACATCTCAACACACCCTTTCACATTCGCGGATCTTATAAGATACAGTGGAAACCTATTTCTGTGGGCCCATCCTTACTAAAATCAAAGAGCTGAGCTCATTTGTTCATTCATGCATCTTTTATTTATCCAAATAGCATTGAATGTTCCCTCCATTTCTAGTTCTTCAAGAAGTGCTGTAGAGAATAGAAGGACCAGATAAGACACGGTCCCTTCCCTTAAAGAGTTGTGCCTCATGCATGAAATAGTCAAATGACCATCTGGAGCAGGGCCAAAATGATGCTAAGTGTCGTAGGAATTCTGCTGAAGAGGAGATCATACGGAGTGGAGGGAAGGGAACCTTAAGATAGGGGAAGACTGGCCCTCCTTGGGTAGCGTGGGATGACCATACCTTCCTGGCAGAAGCTGTACCTGAATGAATGATTTGCACACTGGTCACTACGGAGCAGGAGGCTCAGGGCAGCAGCCTGGGGACACACAGCTGAGGGTGGGATGAGAAGTCCAAGCCCCTGTCCCTGACAGGCTCTTCTCGCGCCCTTCAGGTTTCTGGGGAAGGCAGAAGCGGGCAGACGGCTCAACAACCTGAGGGGTGATTTATAAATGCTCTTAACCCTGGGCCTTTCTCAAAGAGGTTTGCTGGGGCTGACAAAGGGATACAGGGATATCTAATCCATTCCCACCACTCTGATTTACACCAGTTCCAGGCAGTCAGGTTTACCAAGAATCTCCAAGAGTGAAGGGGATTTAGAGCTGCGTTTTCTCTTCCATGTTCACTGGTTCCAAACAACTCACGCAGACAATAGCAATCAGACCATCCCCTTCCGAAGAGGACAGGAGGCTGGGGCTGAGGTATGTCTGTCCTTTTAGAGCACAGGGCTCATGGCAGGTCAACCTGAGTTTCAGAACTCAGATGGAGGAGCTCCTTCTGGGCCAGAGGCTGACTACGGGTCCAATGGCCAGGATCTGGTCTGTGCTGGCCAGCTGGTGTCAGGAGGTGGAGCTTGGAGCTGGTCTGGACAAGTCTGGGACTCTTCTAGTCCCCAGGCATGCTGTGACAATAAGAAAGGACTTTCTCCTCCTGGGCCTCAGTTTACCACTCTGTAAAATATGGTTGTCTCCTCTGCCTTCTCTGCCCACTGCGAGGCCCAGTGGGTGGGGAAAAGATGGGATCCGAGGAAAAGGCGGTGCACGACTCCAAGCGAGTTAGTTCTATTTATGTGGTTTGTTCTGATGACACTGTGTTTTCTCCCGATGAGCTCTGAGTGCCGAGCAGCTGTTCTTTTGCTCTCACCCCTGTGGCGTCGTTGTGAGGCGGAGTATTTCTAGATCCCACTGACAGCTTTCTTTGCCATAGGAGGCTTTATTCAGCTTCTTCAAGCCACCGACTTGCATGCCTGTGGTACTTCACAGTTTACAAAGCCATTTCAGAGAGGTTTTCTGATTTTATCTCCACAGCAACCCTGTGAGGTAGGCACGGCGGGCTGCTCTAGCCCCAGGTTAGAGACTGAGGAAACTGAGTGTCAGGTTCAGTGGTTTAGCTCTGTGCGGGTTTCACAGCACCAGCAGGTGGCAGGGCTGGGGCTGGGGCCAGGACTCCTGCCTTACTGGGCTGCCCAGTCTCCCTCCTTGGTCCCAAACTTCCAGGAAACCTGTTCCACTCACAGAATTATTGTTCTGGCTTACATCAAGCTTTTCACTGTAATAAAAGTATAAAGGAACAGTTTGCTTTGGAGGGACAATGGGAAATAATTTAAAAAAATATAAGATGAAGAGGGTTTTTATTCTGGAAAGCTGTCTTCTGGCCCCAGAGCTGAGCCTCCTGTCATCAACGCTGGCTCAAAATCAATTCCAGTTTCCAATGCAACTTTTCTCTCAAGCCTTCCACAATCTCAAGCCAGACACGTTTGAGGGAGAGTGTGAGCTATTTTTACCAGTCTGGGGTTCTCCCTATCCACTGTTGGAGGAAAGACAGTTGAAAATCCCGAAAAATCTTCTCTGGCTGTGAGTTTGCACCCAGCTGTCTCCACACATCCACACCCAGCAGGTGTCACGGCTCCCCATTGCCAGATCCCACGTGCTACATGATTTCCCTTGTTGATAGAGATGGTAAGCTAATAAATACTCCAGGTCCTTGGTACCAGTCTTTGGAAGCCTGAACCCAACTTTCTATATCCAGGAATGGAATCCTGGCCTCACCATCATAGTTTCAAAAGGGATCCATATGCCATGCACTCCCGCCCTCAGAAATGCCTTGCACCCTTAGGCACCCTGCCTTCTGTAAGCCCTAACATGCTGCAGGTGCTGCTTGAGTGGTAGCCACAATTGTAAGCCACTGAGGTAAAAAATAAAAATGATAGCAGAAAGGCAAACCCATGTGCTGAGCCAAGCCTGCCTCGCAGCAAAAGACCAGCTCTGAAAAATGTGAAAATGAACACAGAGAAAATCCTTGCAAACAGCCACCCTTTCCCACTTCCTGACCCCATCTCTCTCTCCTTTCTCTCTAACCCTTTCTCCTTTCAGCTCTTTGCTCTTCTTCCCCCTTTCCCTGTAACACCTAACCTTCCTTACTGAACAGCCTACCTACACTACAGATCCTTAAATATTTTACTGTCTATAACCAATATGGTTTGTATCCATTTTAACTCTAGGTTAAATTCTGCTCATGTGAACAGTGAATTCCAAGAAACTGTCTAAATGATTTGGGGTGTTGGAAGTTTTTGTGGCAAATGTTGCTGGAGAAAAATGACTGAATCTTGGATATCTTTGAGGCTGCAAAAGTGTTTTACGCTGAGTGGCATAATGGTGTGTTAAAGGGATATCCTAGGTCTGGGCATTGACATTTGCTCTGACCTCAAGAGGTTCACCTGCCACCCACACCAGGCCCCTTCCAAGTGCTCACAGCTGCCTGGATTCAGAGATGTATGATCTGCTGGATTTCATCATTCATCAAATATTCCTTGAGGACTTCCTGTTTGAGTAGAATCTGGCTGGGTACTGTGAAGAATTCCCCAAACACAAGATAAGATTCCTGCCCTCATGGTATTTACAGTCTAGAGAGGGAAGATGACTCCAACAAATATACTACCAAGTTGCATAATGCAGAGCAGTACCTACGTAGGTGCTAAATTGAATGGACTGCAAATGCTATCCCCAATGTTTC
The DNA here is from genome assembly GCF_015220235.1 of Choloepus didactylus. Lineage (NCBI taxonomy): Eukaryota > Metazoa > Chordata > Mammalia > Pilosa > Megalonychidae > Choloepus > Choloepus didactylus. The sequence goes on along the minus strand of NC_051312.1, from coordinate 128,908,085 downwards.
TGCAAGGTGAACCTATTCCTCTAGGCACAACTGACCCCATCTCTCTCTCCTTTCTCTCTAACCCTTTCTCCTTTCAGCTCTTTGCTCTTCTTCCCTCTTTCCCTGTAACACCTAACCTTCCTTACTGAACAGCCTACCTACACTACAGATCCTTAAATATCTTACCGTCTATAACCAATATGGTTTGTATCCATTTTAACTCTAGGTTAAATTCAGCCTTCCCATCTCTGCCCCAGTCCCAGTGTCTCATAGTCCTTCACATATATTATACATGTTCTAGAGTAGAACATGTCACATTGTGTTGCATGTTGGTTAGTTGCATATCTGTCTCTATGAGCTCTTTGAGCCTGAAAGCTCCATCTTACAAGTTTTTGCATGCCCAGGATCTAGTGAGGTACCTGGCACACAGTCAGGATTTAACTTTTTTTAAAAATTTGTTGTTGGATGTGTAACATCAGTTAAGTAACTGGTGCTAGAGAGCTACTGGCTGGTTGCCCTTCTGCATGGGACTGAATTATGTTCCTGTGGCTGCTGTAACAAAGTGCCATAAACTTGGAGGCTTAAAACAACAGTAATTTATTCGCTCTCAGTTTTGGAAGCCAGCCAGAAGTTTAAATCAAAACACTGGCTGGTCTTTGTTGCTCAGATGTGGCCCTCTCTCTCTAGGTAAGCCAACTCAGCAGGTGAACTCACTGCCCTCCCCCACTACATGGGATCTGACACCCAGGGGTGTAAATCTCCCTGGAAATGCAGGATATGACTTCCAAGGATGAATCTGGACCCAACATCATGGGATTGAGACCATCTTCTTGACCAAAAGGGGAAAGTGAAACAAAACAAAATAAAGCTTCAGTGGCTGAGAGATTCCAAATGGAGTTGAGAGGTCACTCTGGAGGGCATTCTTATGCACTATATAGATAACCCTTTTTAGGTTTTAATGCACTGGAATAGCTAGAAGTAAATACCTGAAACTACCAAACTGCAACCCAGTAGCCTTGACTCTTGAAGACGATTGTGTATGGCAATGTAGCTTACAAGGGGTGACAATGTGATTGTGAAAGCCTTGAGGATCACATTCCCTTTAAACACTGTATGGATGGATGAGTAGAAAAATGGGGACAAAAGCTGGATGAAAAATAGAGTGGGGGGGGAATGATTTGGGTGTTCTTTCTTACTTTTATTTTTTATTCTTATTCTTGCTTTTTCTGGTATAAGGAAAATGTTCAAAAAATAGATTGGGGTGATGAATGCACAACTATATGATAGTACTGCAAACAGCTGACTGTGTACCATGAATGACTGTATGATACGTGAATATATCTCAATAAAACTGAATTAGAAAAACAACAACAAACAAACAAAAACATTGGCTGGATTGCACTCCCTTCAAAGGCTCTAGGGGCCAATCCTTCCTCGCCTCTTCCAGCTTCTGGTGGCTCCAGGCATTCCTTGGCTTGTGACTGAGTAACTCCAGTTTCTGCTTCCATCTTCACATGGGCTTCTCTTCTCCTCTTCTCCTGTGTGTCTCCTATAAAGACACTTGTCATTGGATTTAGGGCCCACCTGGATAATTCAAGATGATTTCATCCCAAGATCCTTGATTTAATTAAATCTGCAAAAATCCCTTTTCCAACTAAGGCCACGTTCACAGGTTCTGACACATGGACATATTCTTGGGGGGAACACCTTTCAACCCACTATAGCTCTGCTACACTCTTCCAAAGGTGCATAAAGAACAGAGGTGCTCCAGAGGACTAGATGCGAAGTCACAACATGCTCATCTTATGAAATCTCACGTGGAAGAAAATTAGAATCCTGATGGTCACTTCTCTATGCATAACTTTGGGGTCAGGAAGTCTAGTTTGGAGCACAGAGGTGGAAACAGATCCCACTGGGCCCCTCTATGCTGCATCTTTGGGAAAACTGACTTCTGCATTTTAATTCTCTCCAACATGTCATTAACCTGCAGATACCCTTCCCACTGAGATAAGACCCATGACAAGGGTTGCAGAGGAGAAAGAATTTTCTTTGAGGGTCCTGTCCTTTGCTCAGCGAGAAATGATCTATTAGAGGCTGACAAATCAATAAAGGCAATTTAAGCCCCTTTCCTGGAGTCCGTGTGACTTACAGGAAGGCAATGGTGTAGTGCTTGGGTGGTGCCGTGGGCCCTTGCTCCTTCCCCTCTCTGCAATTACAGAAAATTTGCCTAATGCACTAAAAGCCAATGAATCATGTCAGATGGTGATGGGATGGGGAAGGCGAGAGAGAAGTCATCGGATGCTGGCAGATGCCCTGCTAACCTTGGTTTTAATTAGGTTTTAGTGAATAACAAACAAAACAATCCTTCATTTGAGACAACCAACCATGGTGAATAAAAGACTTCATCGGTTGTTGTAAATGAGCAATATCCTAGGTCTCTGGGGAAGCCAATAAGGCTTCTCCCTTACGAATTACATCTCACGAAAGAGTTGGGCTCCACTCAACCATTGGTGGATTTGGACCCATTTTTTCCAAACTGGTGCCCAGATTTAACACCTTTTATTCTTTGCAAGGGGATGGGAATCCTATGGTGATTGGACCCTGTCTTTCATGCTAAGGGCAGAATGTCAATGGTCTTAAAATCCAATCAGAAATTGTACAAAATAGCTGGCCAGTATTTATCAAAATTGTCAAGGTTCAGAAAGATAAGGAAAGAACTAGGAACTGTTTCAGGTTAAGGAGATAAAGAGACATCATGACAACTGAAGATAACCCATGATACAGATTTTCTTTACCCATAAAGAATACTAATAGAACATTGGTAGAATTTGAATAAATTAAATTAGCTAATAGTATTGTTCCGATGTCAATTTTCTGATTTTGATAATTGTACTATGTTAATTTAAGAGAATGTTCTTATTTTTAGGAAATACACACTGAAGTATTGTAGGATAAAGTGGCATCATATCTTCAACATACACTCAAATGATTCAGAAAAAATCTGTCACCTCTCCCTCCCTCCCTTTCTCCCTCCACCTCTTTCTCTCTTGCTGTCCTTATCTTATTTTATCTTTATCTATCTATCTATCCATCCATCATCTAGCTACCTAAAAAGCAAATGTGGTAAAATATTACCATGTGGGAAATCTCAGTGAAAGGTAAATGGGATTCTTTGTACTATTACATCTTTTCTGCAAGTCTGAAGTCATGACAAAGTAAAAAGGTAAAAAAATCCAATCAGTAAAAAGATTGTCCATTATTGCCAGTGGGACACTATGTTTCAGTTCCCTTTCTCTTTCTCTCTTCCAAACTAGCCTCTCCACACAAATGGTGGACAGTTTTGTGACAAGTCTCTCTGCAGGGAGTTGGGAAACCCCAGTGGTTTCTCTAGATGTTGAGGTTTCTTACATGATGAGGTCACATGAGATGTGCAATTTGTATCATTTCAGAAACAAATGAAATGCTTGCCTTACTCCTTTCCACTTCCGAAATTTGGTGACCCTCTAATTCCTTGAAGTAGAAAATAAAACACTGTAATAGTTTGTGTTCTTTAAAACAACTTGGAACAACCCTCCTGCCATGCTTGTGCTGTGGATATTCCCTTGGGACCACAGGTGGCAGGGGAAGTAGCTCTTTGTATCTTCAGCCAGGGCAGTGTCTGATGGGCTTCTCTCACTCCAGAAGCCCGAGGCAACGATATGACATGACTGGTTTCAGGCAGCCCCCGCAGCTGCTTCTCCCACAATAAACCCTGCTCAGTTCTGCTGACTTGGTGGACTTCTTGAGGGCTCCCAGGGACTAAGAGTGTTCCAAACACATAGTTAAGGTACAAATGATGTATATTTATACTCATTATATCCCCATATGCATAAGGAAGTATAAAATTATGATTCTGGGACAATTGAAAAAATATGTCCTATAATTTCAATTAAAAAAAAATTAGTTAACAAGGTCAGGCATTATCACTGCCATCAGTATGTGTCTCTCTGGGATTGAAGACCAAACCAAGTCCCAAGGATGGCTGTGACATCAGCCTAGATGCTGGGCAAGGGGGCTTGCAACACCTCAGGAGAGAACCCAGGGATGCCTGCCCCCAAGCTACCAGCCAGGAGTTGATTCTCCTTCTTTGAAGTAGGAACTAAGAAATATATTCTTGGGTGGGAAAGAAGAAGTGGCCTCAATGAGTGACAGATGCTTTAGTGTACAGTTTTGGGTTTTGACTGTGTAGTAGATAATTCTTTGTTAACTGTGGCTGACATTTTTAGTTGCCTACCTAATATCTGAACTCCTCTTTTTCCTTATTAGCAGAATTCTAATTTTGTTTGAGATTTTAATGTGCCCAGTTAAAAATATTCACCTTCCCAGACTGCCCTGAAGCTAAGAGTGGCCATATGATTCAGATTGGGTGGATAAGAGGTAAGGAGAAATTCCAGGGAATGTTGTTTTTCCTGATTGAAAAACAGACTCAGATGGCACTAACCTTTTTCCTTTTGCCCTTCCCCCTTCTCTGTGTCTGAAAAGTGACTGCGAAACCTGGATTACAGAGTAGCCATCCTTGGGGCATATTAGTGGAGCAGAGCTCTAGAAGGAACTTGGGTTCTTGGCTGCTTTGCAGATTACCTCTGAACTTCTCCTAGTTGGTTAGGCCAACACAGTGGGGGCTTTTATTATGTGTCCCTGAATGCAATCCCTGACAGAGGCTCCAATACCACTCCCTCCCCCTAGTCCTTATGATTCTCAGGGTTGTTGACCACCCCTGTGATCATCAGAACCTCATGTTCTCCAGTCTACACTGATAGGTTCAGGGAAGGGCCCATAGCTTAAGGCAGAACCATTCAAATAAATCAGGACTTTTGTACTAGAAAAGACTTTTTTTATGTGTGGATTTGAAGTTACTCTGGTGGCAACAATTGAGATAGCAAATCTGAGCTGAGAGATGAAGACACTGAGTTCTCATGGCATCATTTGAGCTCCTATATCAAACTGTGCCTGAAGCCAGCGCTCACCTTGGACTTTCTAATTATAAAACCCAATAAATTTCCTCTTTCCTTAAACCAGTTAGGGCTTGCTTAAGCCAGATAAGTACTGAACAAGTCCTAATTGATTCAGAGGCTTTCCGAAGGTGGAAGCTGATTGAAGGGGAAATTCTTAGCAGCAGATCTCTTGGGTACTTGGAATGGACCTCATTTCTGATTACCTAGGATGTGCTTTTAATGAACAGGGGAGCTTAGTTTAAAGGAGAGTCTGAGTCCATCTCAATGTCATTCTTCATCACAGCTGAACATACATTTTGAATTTTGGGGCTCCATGAGAACAGTTTTGTTAGCTCTGAAAATGAGACCCATCTTGGAGGAAAACAGGGGTCTATTTTGTTTGGGGGGAGGGTAATGCAGGCTAATGGAATGTCCTGTGGTGAGTTATCTGCTCATCTTTCAGAAAACACAATCACCAGAGACAACACTCACTTTCATAAAATTGTCTCTGACACCATCTTAATTCCACAAATTACTGTCAACCAGAGCTGTAAGGAGTTATTTTTAAACTAAATCTACTTGGCAGGTCGTGGGGCAGACTTTCCACATTTATCTCTTAAGTGGTCCTAGTATGTTTGAAATGAAATACCTGGCACTTTGTACAGAATTTTGACCCAGAACAAGGTAGGAAGGACCCTGACTGGGGCAGAGAAGGGACCTGCAGGACTCCGAGGACGAAGGAAAAGCCCAGGCCCCTGTGGACCTGGTTTCCTGGAGCTGAGATTGAGAGCACTTGAGAAAGCAGTATGAATTTGCTATAGGAATGCTATAAAGCAACATCCAGGACAAGGTGGGCTGGCTTCTGGCTCTCCTGAGAACAAAACGTGTTTCAGAAGTTAAATTTGTCTCTCCTCCAAGCCCACCATGCCTAAAAGTCGTCATCTCCTGGTTCAGCTCTGAGCCCCACGAACCCACATTTCCTGGAAGCATTCTGGTTTTGATGGCCCCACTGGGCCTTTTGGGAGAGCAGGGATGCTTGCCTGGGTGAGAAGGCCGGGCCCTTGCCCCTGCCCCTCCAGCACAGCTTCCAGATTCAGTCAGGGACCAGCACCCTTGCCGGGGCCCAAGTGGTAAAAGCCTGGCTTCCGGAATGATCTGCATGATCTTTTTCCTGGGCCTTGTTGGACTTCCCCTGTCCCATCCTCTACTAGCTGTCCTCCCTTCCTACCCCTCAGCAGAAGGCAACCTCAGGGGAAGAAGTAGCTCAACACTCTGGTACCAAACAGATGAAGAAACAAGCAGTCTTGGAGCACGTGTGCTTCAATCCCTAACAAATCCCTGCTCTTTCTTTCCTTGTTTTCTCCTCTTCTCTTCCTCCCCATTCTTCTCAGACTTGCTTTCTCATTCAAAGGAAAACATTGTACAATTTAACTAAGCACTGTGCACATAAAACTGTGGGGTAGGGTCTTACAGAACTGCACGTACCCTTACCCCAAATGCCTTAGCGGAGTGCTCTGGAGCCCTCCATGAGAATCAAATGATCCTCATAGTCACCTCGCAAGGTGAATATTCTCAGCCCCACTTTACAGATAGGGACCTAAAGCTCAGAGAACCCAGGCAAATATTTGCCCTGCCTCCCCAGCTTGGGTGACAGAGCTGGTTTCTTGGACTTCTTGGACTCTGAAGTCAAAATTCCTAGCATTCTCTCTCCCATGCCAGACTGCATTTCCCCAGAAGCTGTTTGTCCAGTGCAAGTGGGCCTTTGGGGGTAGGTGGCAGTGTGGATGTGGTGGCGGAGATTGCCCAGAGGTTCACATGGCTCACTTTGTACCTGACAACTGTGAAGATGACTTGGGGGCATGGGGAGATGGTGTTTCCCCTGTCCTTCCCCCTCTCACTTCTCCGCCCTCCTCCCTCCCTCCCTCTCTCTCTTTCTTAAAAAAAAAAAAAAAAAAAGGAGCTCTAGCAACTTTATCTCTGACCCCAGGTCACAGCTGAGAGGAATCTAAGTGAAATAGTCTCTGTGGCTCTGAAAACCTCTGGCTGCTTTCCTGGGGTTGAGTCATGTCTCTGCTTCAGGAAGGTGTCATTAATTTGGTGCAAGAAATGAACAAATACAAGTACAGTATGGTGTAGAGTCCCCCAAATGAGCTAAGAACTTTCTGGGTTGTATTCACAAGCGTGGGCTGAAAGCAAAGATTACAGAAGGTGTTGATGGGACTGGAGCTCGCAAGCATTCTTTAGGAGTAATTAAGAAGCAGCTTAGTGCCTCCCTGGGCTCTGTGTTCTTTGAAAATGCCTTCAGTGGGATCAGGAAGGTTTTTCCTTCAAATAATGTTTTTCAAATGATAAGTTTGTGTGGATGAGACAAGAAGTGGGCTCAGTCTCTGGCACAGTTTCCCCAAGGATATGGATGGAGGGGAGATGGCAGGAAAAAATAAAATTAAAAACCCTGCAGGGCCCTTTATCTTTGGGTTTTCTGTCACCCTCTGCAGGATACGATCTGGCCCGAAGAGGACAGCAGCATCTTTGCTTTCCCATGGAGGGTCTGGGGGTGAAGGCAGAGGCTCTGAGAGAGGGTGCAGATTCCTGCCCGTGCTGGAAGGGAGCCTGGGAAGTGCCTGCTGCTCCCACAGTCTGTTTCTGAGTGCTGTGGCCAGGATGTGGAACTTGTACATAAGTGTGGAGAGGAAGCCTGGCCATGGCCAGTCAGACCGGGGATTTATGCCTGAGCCGGGATCGGGCCTCAGAGGTGGTGGGACATTTGGGTGGTGATAAACCACTGTCATAACCTTTCTCTCTTATGTGGATGCCCTTGCCAAGCAGGTAGAGGGGGCCCCCCTCCACCTCAGGCGGGTCTCCAGGGGACCCACTGTGGCTCTAAATTTCCTGAGGCCAGGGTTCATCCCTGGCCCTGACATCTTGGGCTGCAGGGCTGAAGAGGCCATGTCTCCTAGGGTCCCAGGCCTCTCGCAGGCTTATTATCCAATAAAGCCCCATGCTGCAAGGGGGTGGCATGGCTCCTCCCTGCAGCCTGAGGGGGAGGATGAACCAATACTCCATCAGGAATGGAGGGAAAATGATTGCTCTCCTCTGCAGTAAAGCATCTTATCCACTGACTCCAGACTCTCCCAAGGTGGTTTTCTTCTTCTCTTACTCCCTGGTCTCCTCCTTTTCTAACTTTGTACAACCCAACAGCTAGAGTGGTCTTTATAACTCCCAAGGGAACTGCCTCCAACTTGTTCCTTTCCCTTGGCTGGATCTGAAGGCTCCTGAGCCCCAGGTCTCTGGGAAATGGGGTGGGGAGGGGGTTGTACACCAGGAATCCACCTGAGGGGCCATTTGGTTGAACCCATTAGGGCAAGCTGCCTCAGGCCTGGTGCTCACTGACCCATCTCATCAGGCCCTGCTGACTCAAAATCCATCCTTCTGGGCTGTGACTGCAGAGGCAGGGGGCAGGGCTGGACACTGGAGCTGGAGGGAGCTCCAGGGTCAGTGTGTGGGCTCCAGGCGCTGGCCTCCAGCCCCATCCCAGGGCTCCGAGGGCGGGTGTGCGTGCTGCCTTCCTCCTCCCTCAGCAGGCAGAGCTGGCCACCTTCCAAAGAGTCTCAGCCCTGGAATCCAGGCCCTTCTCCTCCCCTTCCTCTCCTGTTCCCCAGAGGGCTTTGATCAAAGCAAGAAGAGAAGTTAACAGGTTTCATGGAAGCACAGTCGTGCGGAAAGGCTGGGAGACATGGTTAGCTTATCTGTCAGCAATTTAAACCTAGAAGGTTTCCAGAAATGGCTGAACTGGAGAACTGACCCCAACTTCCTGGCCTTCTGCCAGTCAGAGGAGACCTAAGCAGAATGGGGCTGCTGCCTAAGGCTTCCAGCATTATCCTCCTGGAGAATCAGCCCACTGTTCCCAGACCCACGATGCCCAAGGCTTTTCTCCCAGCTCCTAGGACCCTGCAGGGGTCTGAGCCCCCCTATTAAGCATGAGGCATTCTCACAAGTTTGCCCAGACCCTGCGTCTGAAAGGACAGCTCATCACCCTCTCCTGTACAACAGCAGGGAGTGGCTTGTGCTATCTGGCTGAGCATGGGGTGGGGTATTGGCTTCCTGGGGCTTCAGTAACAAATGACTACAAAGCGGGTGGTTTAAAACAACAGCAATGTGTTTTCTTGCAGTTCAGAGGCTAGAGTCTGACATTAAGGTATCAGTAGGGTTGGTTCCTTCTGAAGACTCTGAGAGGGAAGATCTGTTCTGTGCCTCTCTCTAAGGTTTTGGTGATTGCTGGCAATCCTTGGCATTACTTGGCTTGTAGATCCCCCTCTCTGATTTCAGCCTCCGTCTTTCCATGAGTCTTCACATAGCCTTCTTACCTGTATCTCTGTGTCCAGCTCTCCCCTTCTTTTCTTTTAGAAGGACACCACCTAAAATCCAGGGTAATCTCATGATGAGATCCTTAACTGAATTATATCCTCAAAGACTCTTACTCCATATTAGATCACTTTCACTGGTTCCAGGTGGAGATGAATTTTGGGGGGAACACGATTCAACTCCCTGGAGGTGGAGTAAAGAATAATAGTAAAGGGCCTGGGGATCCTCAAATGACAAGGAGCATGGACTTTAAGGCCAGACAGTCTGTGTTCAAGTCTTGGCACCTACTATCTGATGACCTTGGACAAGTTACTTTAACTTCCTAGTTTGTCAAGCAGGAGCAATAACAACTACCATCAGGACTTTGGGAGGGGTAAGCGAGCTAGTTCACGTAAAATGTTTAGCACAGTGCCTGCCACGAAATTAGAACTCCCAACTACTTAGCCATTATTAAGTAGGTTTTAAAAGGACACTGACTTTTAAGAGCAGGCTTCAAAAGCCCAGGAATTTTGTTGCAAAAAAGTTTAAGGGTCTAGTTATCTACTCTTAACATAGGGAAAATTTGCCCCCTCCCCTAAAATGGATACAGAAAGATGGCATGTCCTTACATCTGGGGACCCTAAGCCCACCTTCCTGCCCATGTCCACACCAGAATATCTGCTGAAATCCCATGGGCCTAATAAATCAGAAAGCCTGAGGTTACAAGAAATGAATTTTATCTCCTTTATCCTCCCAAACGATTCTTAACCTTTTCTACAACAGCTTCTCTAAGTCATCACCTAGTAAAAATTTAAACATCTCCAGTGATAGGACATCCATTCTTCTGTCCATTGTTCCTTCCATGTTTCCTTCTTCCGTCCACTCTTCTGTCCTTCTGTTCTTCCCTCCCTCCCTCCCTCCATCCATTCATCCATCCAATGAATAGTTATTGATTACTGACTATCCACAGCATATGATGCTAGGTGCTTAGGACACATACAGTTTCCATCTTTGTGAGGCTTACAGTTCAGTGGGGGGAGGCAAATAATGAATAAGTGATGACACAAATATTTAATTATACATTTGTCATAAATGTGGTTGCAAACCCCAAATTAGCTGGGAACTCCCACAATCTAGATAAAATCAACTCATACCTCAAGTTACCCCCTGAGGCAGTCCAAAGCTCTCCCCAGGATTCCTGGAAAGGGTTTTAGGTTCTCAAGGTCAGCTTGGGAGCTAAACTCCTGCTTCCTGGGTTTATGGACCTCACTCTGCTTGTGCATGCTGTTGCTGTTCTGTATTGTATCCCCCAGGCGTGAAACCCAGCTCCATCCTCGATTTTCAGGGAAACCTTGCTTAGATGAGGCAATTCATGGGTTGTTAGGCTTTCTTGCAGACACTGGTGTGAACGAAGTATCAGAGTAGGGTTTTATACCACAGCAATCCAAATAACTTCAAATTGTATTATCAGTATCCCCCTTTTGTAAAATGTCCTGCAGACATCCTATCACTGGGGCATTGTCACTCACCATTTATCCCACATCTTACTCAGAGTCAGACCCAGCCTCACAGCATCTGACTTCTCCCCATATTCTTCTGTTAGAAAAATACAAATTCCTCTCATTTTCTCATATAAAACAGTTTTTTTTAATTGTTGCGTACGCTCTTTCCAATACCTTTGCCCTGAGCTCCTCCTCTTCCCACAAACTGGTCATCAAGGTATTTTCCTAACCAGAGGACTTTCCACCTAAGAGGCAGAGTGCTGTCAGCTTTGAATACATTTTGACTCTTCACGAGTGTATAATAAGATGAGGTGCCCACCTTAATTTAGGGGTTAAAGATTATGAAGGATGAGTAGAGTCAGCCAAAAGAAGAAGGGAGGGGAGACAGTGTCTTAGGCAGAGAGAACAAAATATAAGAAAGTCTCAAGGCCAGAGAGTCCTTGGCTTTTAGGAGGATTTAAGGCCAATGTGGCTGGACCACAAGAGTGAGGGATGATGGAAGAGATGATGCTAGAGAAAGATGTAGGGACATTACTACCCTCCCAGAAAACCGATTTCATCTTCAAAAAAAGTCTCTCAGAGACTCTTTCCCTAGGCTGAACCGAATCTCTCTGTCACTTCTACCCTTCAATCTCAGTTCTGTTCTCTGGAGCTGCCCAGGAGGACACTGACAGCTTGGTGGCACTCCTCTGACCCTCTCCCGCAGGTGAGATTCTCAGTGATTTCACAATTTTTTAAAATGTCTTGAAATGCAATCCTCCAATAATGGGTTAGCAAGCATCTTTCTCACATGTCATCCCTCTACCCTTCATTCACAGAAACGAACCAGCCTCTGATGATTCCTTTTTGTACATTGTTCCACTTGGATAGGAGCACCTGGAAAGGCGCAGGAGCTGAAGGAAACCCACTCAGCCTCTGCTAGTAGCTTGGAGCCCCCAACAGCTTTGATTAGAGTAAGATCACTCTCCCTTCAAGATTTCCAAGGCATTTTAACCCTGTCTCCTAAAACCTGGACTGCCCTAGCCTACATTGAGCCTTCATTTGCTTTATAAAGAGACACATCCTTGGGGGCGGATACAGTTTGTCCAGAGGAGCCTATGCTGGATTTTAGCCCCCTTTGACCAAGTCCTTTTTTCATACTGAATAAGGCAATCCTGCTTATAACAAGGTCAGTCAGGAATGTTAAGACCTCAGCTTTCCTGTTGGGGAAACTGAAGCTCAAGTCAGCACAGAGGTGGGATTTGACTCTATTTCCTGGCTGATAGTTCAGGCAGTTTCTAACATATTATCCTACGGGACAAGCCATGATTCACCTAACAGGATACAAAGAGCCAGATAAATGTACATTTGTAGCTTTGGGCTTTTTGAAGCCAAGTTCTGAAATCTATAAAATGGGAATAAAAACACGTATCACACAGGGCTGCCGTGAGGGTTAAATGAGAGAATGGGTATGGAGCAACTTGCAGAAGGCTGGCACACAACAGACGTTAGCTGGCCAGCCAAGACGGAGGGGCGAACCAGAGGAGAGTGGTGAGGTGTGTGTTCAGCGGGGAGAGGAGGTGGATGGAGGCAGAGAAGCAGTGGTGGCTCCTTCTCTTTCTGGTGACTCACAGCTTGGCAAAGAGCGAGAACACCTCCCCCCCAACTCCACAGAGTCGACATCTTGTGGGGGTGCGGAGGGCAGCCTTGTAGGCATGGCTTGGCCCCTAAGAAATCTGTCACAGAGTTTGAGAAATAAAGGGCAATGTAAAGGCCCTGGGCAAACAACAAAATAAGATTTTTTGCAGTGTGACGATATGGGGATGGGTCTTGGCAGATAGGTGAAGGATCAAGGGTGACTGTGGTGGGGAGGGGGATTCCAGGACAGAAACTTGTCTGCCAGCCTAGGCATGGAGGAACACTTGGGCCCCACCCAGGGACAGGGAAAAGGTCCGCAAAAACCCTTTCCTGTCTCACCATCTGGAGTTTCATCCCTTCTGCAAGACAGTGGCTTGACTGCCCTTGTCCCAGGGACCCTGAGCCAGGCTTTGGAGAACTGGGTATTTCTCTAGTCAATGATGTGGTTTACATGGGAGGACAGATATGGGCCTCTTTAATTCATTTATTAAAAACAGATTGGTTGAACATCTACTTTATGCTAGGCACTGAAGTTATAAATAAGATATGAGGCAAATCCTCATTTGGTTTTAATTAATAACTTATATACATGGATGCAAGTGTGTGTGTGTGTGTATTGTGTGTGTGTGTACATTTGGTGTCAATCTTTGCAAGCTTGTATATGTAAGTGGCCATAACTATTTGCATATATGCAATTCTTAGTGTATGTGTACATGTACACAAGTCTGTGTATGCATGCACATATATACATGGATATATTTAAGTGTATGTGTACAAGTCTGTGTGGATAAGTCTAAGTGTTTAAGTATCTCTGTGTGTGTCATCTTCTCCAATAATTAAGAAAAAAGTTTAGGGTGAAATTCTTTCTAATAGGCCCAAAGTTTAAGCATCTAGAAAGGGGGAATTATTGGTCTGGAGTATTTTGCTCCAAGGATGCTGGGAGCTGGGAGCTTGGGCTGCCTTGCATCATGCTCACATCTTGTGTGGCGAGGCGAGGCTTGGAGGTGGAGGTGAGGACCAAAGAGGCAGGTGGGCATAGGGACAGGCCAGAGATCAAGGTAAACAGGAAGCCAGTACCCCAGAAGTCAAGACCAGAGTGAAGGAATTCGCCAAACCCAGGGGCTAGAACTAGCAAGAGGTTAGAACTCCAGGCAGCAACTCAGGAGTAGACAGTCATCAGAGGCTTGGAGAAGGTAGAAGATCAGAAGAAGACAAGAAGCATCTGATACCAGGTGTCCTTGCAAATTGAGATACGCTTCCCCCAGCTAAGAGAGCACAGGATGATTTCTAGGTAAAGGCAGTCTTTGGCAGATCCTCTTAACCTGCAGGGGAGAAGCCAGCGCCTGGCTCAGCAACCAGTAAGAGGTCACTGTCTGAAGGTAACTGCTGCTTCCAATGAAGATTGAGACCATGGAGCAGAGTGGAGGAAAGATGGCTGAGAAGTTCCAGAGGGTTCCAGAACAGGAACGGGGGTGGGTCAGACAGGGCACTGGGGTAACCTAAAAATCCGTGACCCTTGTTTACTGTTGTTCTTATAATGGTTTGTCACTTAGATGGGCTTCTTTGAAATTTATGCCCACTTAATATCATTTTTATTATGCAGTTAATCAAAAGAGGGAAAGGAAAAAGGGAGTGTATCCGAACGCTTATATTTTATTTGCTTAATGGAGCGCTCAGAGTAGGAGACAGAAAGCTCCCTAATAATTTATTTTAGTAATCAGAGTTATATTTGAGGGTTTCTGACAGTGTCACCAGCCACTCCCGGCAGGGAGACTGTCTTTATCTTGGTGCCCATGAACAGAACCAGACCTGCCTTCAAAGACATGCTGTCTTCTGGGAGTGCAGATAACTGTTGATAGGAAGAACGGGGATGAGGGAAAGTGGCAGCGGCACACTCGCAAATCCTGTCAGGGCTTGGAAGAGAATTAAGTCTGATTTCCACAGTAATCCAGATTGTTGGTTTCTGGGCTGTGGGAGGGATTTCAGATGTTAATTTCAATTTTTTCTTTGTCGCTGGGTTCCCTTTCAGCTCTGGGCTTGAGAACTTGAGTTAATTTGCACGGTTGCTTGGGTCTGTTCTCAGCCCAGGGCCCAGGGTGAGGAGGGCAGGGGCTGCTGGGACAGGCCCCAAGGTAAAATGTTTCTTCTCGGGCCTTCTTGACTCACTTTCTAAGTCATGAGATCCCATCTCTTATCCAACTCAGAGGCAGCAGTGTGTCAGTCAGTAGGAGCACTGGTTGCAGAGTCAGGCTGAGCAGGGTTCAAGCAGGGCCAAGTAAGCAAGGCCTTGGACAAGTTACTTGGAATCTCTGCTGATGGTTTGGTAAGAGGCAATATATATGCCTATGGATTACCTACTCCATAGGCTATTATGAGGATTAAGTGAATTAATATATTTTTGTATATATGTACACATATATCTGTGTATATATTATATGTATATGCCTTAGAACAGTATACTAAGTATCTGATAACATTAATACGTACTTGCTGTGACCTTGGGCAGATTATTTATGTCTCCGTGCCCGACTTTCCTCATCTGTAAAATGGAAATTATTATAGTACCTACTCCATAGGACTGTTATGAGGATTCAGTGAATTAATATATATTGTATACATGTATGTATATATGTACATATATAGCCATGTATATATTATATATACATGCCTTACAGCAGTATACTAAGTATCTGACAACATTAAGTTTTCTACATGTTGTGGGTTCAACTGTGTCTCCCAAGAGACACATTCAAGTCCCAAGCCCTGGTTTTGGGAATGTGCCCTTGTTTGGAAATAGGGTCTTTGAAAAAGCTAACAGTTATTATGATGCCAAACTGGACTAGGGTGTGCCTGATTTGATATTACTGGTATACTTAAAGGAAGAGAAAAAACTGGACAAAGGGATATGGACAGACACGGGAGAAGGTCACGTGACAATGCCGGCAGAGATTGAAGTGCTGCAGCTGCAAGTCAAGGGACACAAAGGAGTGCCAACAAAACACCAGAAGCTGGAAGAGGCAAGTAAAGACTCTCCCCTACAGGTTTCAGAGGGAGCGTGACCCTGCCGATAACTCTGGTTTGGGCTCTGGCCTCCAGAACTGTGAAAGAACAAATTCTTGTTGTTTGAAACCACCCAGTTTGTGCTACTTTGTTACGGGAGCCCTAGGAAACCAAGACACTATGTCTGTCAAATGGGGATTGTAATCGTACCAACCTCTCCAGGTTCTTAGGAGGACCGAGTGAATTATTAGATATGTAAATGGCTTAGAAGGGTTCGTGGCATGCTAAGGATCTGACACGATTGATTTTATCTCATCTGTAAAATGGAGATGACTCACACCAACCTCACAGGGTTGTCATAGGATTAAACGAGGTGGGGCTTGTAAAGTGCTTCATGAATACCTGGAAAATAGGACGAGGTTATTGTTGTGAATGAAAGCAGCCGGGATGCCCCGGGGTCAGGGCTCAGACATCATGGCGATCCGGCTAGACCAGCTGCCTAGAGCCTGTCCTTGTGGGGGCAGTCTGGGAAGGCTGGGTGATGCGGCTTCATGACGGCTTTTACAGAGAGATGCATCTGATCTCCTTAGCTGACTCCAGGCCTGGCTGAGTGTCCCTTCTCTTATCGACCCAGGGAGGCGGCAGACTGAGGGGGCTGTTTCCTTCATGAAAGAAAAATGCCTGTGCCTCTGAATTCCCGCTGGGTGTGAGACAGAGGAGGAGTGGGCAAGAATGGGCGCCGAGCCAGGGAAGAAGGAGTGAGCGTGTGGGAGGAGCGCAGAGATGGCTGAGCTCCCACCGCTGGAGAGAGACACACCCTGTCTGGAGGTTTGCTGGGTGCTGGATCCCTGCCGGGCGCTCGCTCCTACAGGCAGCCTGGAGCGAGCTCTGCAGGGATCCTCCCTCATCCATACAAGACCTGCTTTCAGAAATGGCCCTGGTGGAGCCGGATGTGAGGCGAGGTGCCTCTGTCTGTCCTGCGTTTGTTAGTCTGGGTCACCACCTGCCTACGTCAAGGGCGTCCTTGTTCATTCTGAGGAAGACAAGCCTGCCTGGGTAATGAATGAGCAGACCTTCTGCCAGAGTGGGGGACAGAGAGAGCCATGCTTTGGCTTTGGGGATGAATCCCTAAACTCAGGGAATGCAGCCTGGGTAAGGGGCCAGGGGAACACTGTCCTTTGGCTGCTGGTATCAGCAAACCTCCCAGGCTAGCGCTTCCCCTATTATCTAAGATCTATTTTTATTCAACAGTGCCTTGTCTAAGAGCAAAATCAGTACTTCCTGCTCTAATTGCTAGTCACATTTCAATATCGTGCAGTCTAATTATTTAGCAAGTGATAATAATACTGAGCTGCCATTTAGCAAATGCTTACAAGAACCAGACCATCCTGGTGGTTTGTGTAGAGGGCTCTGTAGTCAGATTGCCTAACTCCACCATTTATTTACTAGCTGTGGAATCTCAGGCAGAGTCACTTAACTTCCAAAGCCTCCGCTTACTCACCTGTAGAATGGGGAACATCCCCCAGGGTACTGTAAGGACTAATTAAGATAATACCAGCTCTGGTAGCCATGGAGCATGGAGCCGGGCCACTCAGATTCCAGCCACCCAGCCATAGGGAGAGCGTCATCAGACAGCCACCAGGTGTCAGCTCTTTCAGGGTCAGTCTTGGCTGCAGAGGGCTGCTTTGTCTAAGGTCATGCTGTTTCTGATGAAGCCTTGGAGGCCCTGGTAAAATAGACTCACACCAAAGGGTGAGACAGAAACCCCAGGAATATCCAGCAGCCTGCCTCATCCATATAAGCTCGAAGGATCCAGTTCTGGGATATCTTCTTCAAAGTAAAAGACCAACTATGGCATCTTGAACCTCCTACCATGATGATGGAAGCACAATACTTAATGACCCCTTCAGATGACAGCAGCATATTTCAAACCTAGGGATACTACTCTGGCCAATTACTAGATAGCATGAAGGTCTGCCAGCTCTGAGTGGGCCCAGGGCAGGAAAAGGGCTCTGCAACAGGTCCAGGCTGCAGAGCAAACAGCTGTGTGCTTAGGCCAGGCAACCCAGCAAACCTTGTTGTGTTGAAAGCACTGGTTACAGGAAAAGAGGCCATGTGTATTTGTGGCAAGTGCCAGTGGGGGAATCACCTCAGACCCCTGGGGCTCTGGATCCAGGCCATGCCATCTGCAGCAGAGGATTATACGCTTTTTGAAAAGCAACTCTTGGTGTGGTGCTGGGTCTTTAGAAATGGAATATCTCACAATGGGACACCAAGAGACAATGTGGCTAGAACCTTCCAGCATGAGCTGGGTCCATCATCAGGTTAGCAGGCCAGCAACAATTCATTGTAAGATGGAAGACCCAAAGTCAAGGACAAGAAGGACCAGAGGACACACAGGTAACTCAGACCCCCAGTGGTACTCTTAGCATTGCACCAGAGCCTCTCCCTCTGCTCACACCTGTGGCTGTATGTAGACCCTTGTGAGACCAGCTGAAAGAGGAGGAGAAAGTCTGAGCTGGGGGTTGCTCAGGAACTGGGTGTAAGTGCTGGTAGCCTTAAAAAACAGTGGAACCCTCTGCTTCCGGGGAGATGAATAAACATACTTTTCCTATTCCTTGGGCTACGTATGACCAAAACCCTGGACATTACATACAAAATGAACATAAAGAAGGCTCTGGAAGGTGGAGAGAAAAAGGCAGGTTGCTAGGGACCTGGGTTTTCCTTTTGTCTCCCATATCCCAGGCTTGGAGTTGAAAAAGTTGGTAACCTAGAAATACCAACAGGTGCAGGCAAAAAAAACCCCAGCAAAGGCCCACTCTCTCCAGTCAAAGGACCAGAAAAGGACCAGCACAGCAAAACAGGGAACCTTTAGACAATAACCACTCCACTCTAGCGAAACATCATAGAAGAAACTGCAGCCCCATCCACACCGATAGCAGCAAGGCAGAGTGGAAAGCCTGGACTGCCGTCCCTGCCAAGCTGTAACAAGGTGCCCAACTCCCCTGCCAAGGTGGTGTCAGAAAAGGGCAAGTAGAGAGCCGAAACTTTTATCCCCACCCCTGCCCCCTGCAGTGTCAGTGCGGGTTACAGGGGGAGCCCAGGCTTGCACCCACACCAGGCAGTAACAAGGCCGCTCTTTTCTCCCCACTGGGAGTTGTCGGAGGAAGCCTAGTGGAGAGTCAGGATTGAAATCCCTCCCCCACGTTAATGAGGTCACCCCCAACCCAGTGATGTTAGGGGAGCTCTGAGAGGACAGAAATGAAGCACCCCTGCTCCTTCCAGCCATGGTGATCTCAGTGGAGGCTTAGTGGGGAGCCAGAACTCCCGCCCCACCCAGCAGTAACTAGGACCCCCTACCCGTTCAGTGTCGAAGGGTGAGTGGAGAATTTGACCACCTCTCCCCACCTGGCAATGACGAGGCAGTACTGACCCTTCCCTCACCACCACAGTGTCAGAGGAAGCCAGCTAACACAAAAAGTTTAAATATTCATAGTCCCCAAATGTCCAGGTTTCAATCAAAATAAAAGGCACTCTGATCAATAAACTGTCCCTGTTTGCAGATTACATAATTATCTATATAGAAAATCTCAAGGCATCTACAGAAACCTCCTAGAATTAATAAGTGAATTCAGCACGTTCACAAGATAAATATGCAAAAATTAATTCCACTTATATATACTAGCAATGAACACATGGACACTGAAATTAAAATTTTAGTACAATACATAATCACTAAAAAAAGAGAAAGAGAGAAATACTTGGGTGTAAATCTAATAAAAAATATGTATAGAACTTGTATATGCTGAAAACTACAAAATGCTGACAAAATAAATCAAAGGAGTTCTAAATAGATGCAGGAACATTCCCTGCTCATGGATTGGAAGACTTAGCACAGTAAATACATCAATTCTCCTGAAATTGATATACTGATGCTGAGAAACTGGATCACTCATACATTGCTGGTGAGACTGTAAAATGGTACCGCCCCTCTGGAAAATAGTTTGGTGTTTTCTTAAAAAAACTAAATATTCAACTACCACCCAGCAATTACACTCTTAGGCATTTATCCTAGAGAAATGAAGGTCTATGTCCACCCAAAAGCCTGCATGTGAATGTTTCTATCAGTTATATTCATAACTGCTTCAAACTGGAAACAACCCGGATGTCCTTCAAAGGATGAATGGTTAAGCAAATTATGGTATATTCATACCTTGGAATACTACTCAGCAATGAAAAGGAATGGCATATTGATACATACAACAACATGGATCAACTGCCAGAGAATTATGCTGGTTAGAAAAAGCCTAGCCTAAAGGATTACATACTGCATGATCCCATTTGCATAACATTCTCTAAGTGTCAAAATTAAAGAAATTGAGACTACAGTAGTGAAGGATACAGAGGAGAAGGCCTGACATACACACTCTAACCTGGCAGGCAAGGTCCCGCACGGTCTGGCTCCTCCCAACACCCCAGCCTCATTTCTCACCCTCCCCCTTCACTCCCTATGTTTCAGTCAGTCACACCCAAACACTTTAGTCCTTCCCACGCACTGCAGGAATTCCTACCTCCACGCCTTTCACGTGTTCTTCCCTCTGCTGGGTTCACCTCCCCTTCCCCAAATACCTTCTGCTCCCCAGTTCACCAGTTTACTCCTCCTTATCCTTCAGATCCAAGTTACCTGGAGTACTTCCTCCAGGAAGTCTTCCCTGACCCTAAGCCTGGGTTTGGTGCCCTTCTAGGTGTCCCCACTACAGCACTCTCTACTTTACACACTCTACCAATTGCCAGTCCTCCCCTGCCAGACAAAGCTCTGTGAAAGCAGAAGCCATATCAGACTCCTTGATATTTGTATTCCCATTTTTAGTTTGCCCAGCTCTACTTCAGAGCATTAATCTGTCTCTTGTTTCATCCTCTTCCTAGTAGGCAGGTCCCTGTAGACAAGACCTCCAGGATCCCTGCCTAGTCTTGCCCATTCGCTCTCGGTTCTCCACCTTCAACATTTTCCCTGCCTGAGCAGAGGTGCATTTTTCTCAGTTTCTGGGTCCCTACATTGTATGTGTTTATCATGGGGAGAGGTATTTTCTAAGCTTTGGGTTGAAACTACTCTCTGAATAGCCACTTGAATTTTATTCCACAGTATCAATTTGATTCTGCCCAAAATCCTTATCTCACTAGGCTTTTATCTATTCTGGGCCCCAGGCATTCTTATAAGTTCCTCTGAACTGAGCTTCTGATACTGGTTAGGAGGAGAGCACACTTTTTTAGATAATAGGTGCTAAACCAATAGATGAATTTGAATTCCACCTCCTCCCTGGGCAGCTGTGTGATGTTAGTCAAGTTACCTAGTCTTTCTGTATGTCGCTTTCCTTGTCTACCAAAATAACGGTACCCATATTATGGAGATTAAACGAAGTAATACAGCTAAATGATCTGGTATATAGAAGATGCTCCATAATGTTAGCTTTTGTTGTTCAGAGGTCTTCCTAGCTCTTCCCTTTTTCTTTGTAACCTAGAGTCATTTGACTCGGGTTTCAGACTCAACTCTTCCACTTTGTGACCTTGGATATGTCTCTCAAACTTTCTGTTCTTCGGTTTTCTCCTGAGTGTAAAAGGCACAGACACATCAACTTGGAGGGCTGTGGTGGGCATGAGATATGACCAGCTCTGCGAAAGCTCTTTATCCATGGAGTTGCTATGCAAATAGCATTAAGATGATGGCAAAGGATCCAGAAAAAGCCCCTCTCTCTTAGTACCACACACTGGCTTCATGGCATAATAGCTCACATCTGCCATGAACATCAACATATTAAACACTTTCTCTTCCTGTCAGCTTCCCTGAGTCTATCCCCATTTTTTCCTTGTAACATTGATTTCCTTCCCCCAACCCACCCCTAACATACTGGTCTGGGACCTTCCATCAATATGAAGGGATTTGGACTGAGGCTAGGTCTTTCTGAGAATTTGGAATCTTGGTTGAACTTATTCCGCCCTTCCTCAGTCATGTTTGGGAAGGAGGTGGCACCCATATTCTGGAATTTTATACAACAGTGGAATTTTCCATCTTAGGAATCAGTAATTCAACTCCTTTATTTTAGAGAGCAGGAAACTGAGACCCCAAGTAGGGAAAGGTTTGTTTAAGATCATACACTTGGGTTTTCATTGAGCTGGGCACTTTTCTTAGGTTGGGTTCCCAGAGGCAGACTCCAGGGCAAGGTTTCTTTTGCAAGTGATTTGTTAAGGAAGGGCTTGATATGAATTGAAAAACTGTTTTAGTTTTCTAGCTGCTAAACAGATACCATACAATGGGTTGGCTTAACAATAGGAATTTACTGGCTCATGGTTTTGAGGCTAGGAGAAGTTCAAAATCCAGGCATCAGTAAAGCGATGCTTTCTCCCAGAAGACTGTGGTGTTCTGGGGCTGGCTGCCAGTAATCCTTGGTCCTTGGCTTTTCTAGCACATGGCAATGCACATGGTGGCATCGTCTTTCTCTTCCAGTTTCTGTTGATGTCCAGCTTCTGGCTGCTCCTCGTGGCTTCTCTCTCCCTCACTGTTTATAAGGACTCCAGTCATCCAGATTAAAGCCCACCTGATTCAGCGGGAGCCCACCTTAACTGAAGCAACATCTTGAAGAGATCTTATTTACACTGGGTCCACACCCACCAGAATGTGGACCAAGACCCGGAACATGTCTACACTGAGGTACACAATTCAATCCTCCACTGTCCACCCTTTGGATCCGAAAAAGACATGTTCTTCCCACATGCAAAGTACATTAATTCCATCACAACATCTCCAAAGCCTTAAGTCATTGTCAAAGTACCAAGTTTTCTCAAAGTCAGGTTGGATGTGGTCTGTCCTGAAGCATATCCATGGTATGATTTTATTTATATAAAGTTTAAAAAAAAAAAAGGAGGCAAAACAATACGATTTTTAGGGTTGCATGCATAGTGGTAAAACTCCAAAGCAAAACAAGGGAGTGATTACTACAAAAGTCGGGAGAGTGGAGTCATCTTTGGAAGGTGGTGAGGAAACAGTTATTCAGAGTGGGGAAAAGAGGTCTTCCAGGGCCAGTCATATTCTATTTCTTGATCTGGATGGGTGCTGCAACAAAGTTTCCTTTGTCATAATTCATTAAACTGCATATATCTGATTTGTACACGTTTCTGAATATGTGGCATATTTCACAATAAAAAAGCTTAAAATAAAATATTTAGGAACTACTGTTTTTACAAAGTTTAACTTCTCTTTCTCTTTTTGCTCTTCAGTCAAAGGAATGGTTTCCCTCCTGTTAAGGAGTGGAGGAAGGGGAAGGGGACAGGAGAGGGAGGGAAGAGACAAGACGAGAGAGAAGAGGGAATGGGCAGAGAAAATGGTGAAAGTAAGGAAGTTGGAAGCAGAAGAAGTAGAAGTGGAGGATGGGGAGAAGAGAAAGAAGGCAGTGGAGAAGGATGAATGTGTTTCCAAAGGGGAAGGGGCTGGAAGTGGCCTCCCCAGACTTTGGTGCTGCTGCCGGATTCCAGAGGAAAATAACCTGTCACTCCCAATGACTGGCATTCTACTTTATGGGGCCTGAAAGCATAAATGCAGCAGCATTGGCAGAAATGGGTGTATTTAAATCAGCGAAACAGAGCAGTCCTCAGCCTGACCCTTCTGAAGCACATTCCCATCTAATATATTATTGACAAGGCTGACTTTTATCAAGGCATTCTGGCCTACTGTGTAATAAATGTGTTTCATCCGCTCTTTATCACCCATTACCTCATTAAAATAATTGTCTTAATTTCATTGTTAAAGTGATTAATAGGGCAAGTGTTAAAGGAAATTAATACTCAAAAGGAAGAATATCTGTAGTTGAAAAATAACTCCTCTGCATTGGTCTGGTGGTAAAGTTAGGGATTCTCTAGTTAATGAGCCTTAGAAAGTTAAATACAGAATAATCCAGGAGAGTGGCCAACTGTGAGAGATGGAGAGGTGGGGGCAGGAAGGGAGCCAGGCAGTGAGGAGGAGGAAGAGATGGCTGGCCACACATCTGTGCCCATGTGTCACAGCTCAGTGAGGGGAGGTCCATCCCACAGGCGTCTCTTTGACCCCATGGTACCCAGCAGAGCACAGGCTATAGCACCATGTACCTGGTCCTACAGACCCCACAGCCTTGGTATGGCCTGTCCATAGGGAGAGAATGTAGGCTCTTGCTGGGCAGGGTCTGGGACTGAGCCTGAACTATTTTGAATAGTCACGACCAGCCCAGGAGCAGGCTGCTGTTGGGCTCCCTCCTCTTTGAGGGGGGTCTGGAAGTCAGCATCTCCTTCCTTTCTACCAGGCTCCCGGCCGCACCCCTTCTGCCTTGTGTGCCTCAGTCTTTAAAGCGCCTACTCCCTGGCAAAGCAGCTGAAGAGGCAGCTGGCACTCAGGCCAGAACTGGGAGCAGGTGCCCAGAGGTCTATTCTGGGCTTGACTGTGGTTGCCTTTGACAATTTCCTCACTCTTCCATTCAATCATTCATCTCCTGTTTGTTAGTCTCCTGTGATATGCAGCAGGTTCTACTTTAAGAGCTGGGCATATAAAGATAAACAAAGCCTTGGCTCTTTATCTCAAGGAGTTTTCAGTTTGTTGGAGACAATGACAATCACATACCAACAGATAGTTACCATACATGCATAGTTGTTTAATATTACTGGTCTTGAAAAATATTTTGAAATTTACATAGCTATATTGTATGTATCACTGCAGTACTCAGCTGCTAATATATTTTTTTCCAGACTCTGAAAGCGATCATGGGCCATTAGCCAAAGAAAACTCCTAAAAAGACCTTTCTGTGTGTCTTGGCTGATAAATCTACTGTGAACACCCCAGCCAAAGATCTGTGGTGTGTGCTGTGTTCTCTGTTTTGATGTTCTTCCAGCTCTTTATTTTGTGCCTCTGAAAACTTAATGTCAGACTAAAGGTGGACAGTCAGGGGGTGGCCCTGCAGCTGAGACCAGAGCATCTCTGCAGGACATTAAAATATGAACTTGCCTGTGGCTCGGGTACCTCCCCGGAAACGGGTAAGGAAGCAGAGAGTCAAGATTAGCAGGCAATTCAGGAGCCTGACATTGGGAAGAGTGTCAGCAACATCACTGCAGCCTGGGGGCGTGGCCAACAGTGTAGGAAAGAAGCCGGAAGCAGCTCTGGCCCAAGGCAGGTCATGAATGTAGAGGGTGTGAAGAGAATGTCCTGGGAACACACTGGGGAGCCTCGCTGTGCTGCGCCAGGCCCACCCTGCACTGAGCTTGAGCTCTGGCCAGGAGCTGCTCTTGGCGTCTCATTTAGGCATAAGCCTTTAGAAGGCCAGGGGTCCAATGTCCACTCCAGCCTCATTTCTGATGTCCTTAAACTTCTGTATGAATACTGAGATCACATAGGTTCCTAACAGATAAAGGCAGGGTGACAATATCAGTACTACAAAGAAGATATTCCATTAAGGTTTGTTTCTACTTAAATATTCCCTTTGTAACATGGGTATAGACATCATCAAATACATGAAAATTGAAGTGAAAAAATCTATGTGCTTTATATGTTGCAATTCTATCAATTAGTTCAGGAATATATATATATATATATATTATTGCAAGATTAATGCACGTTTTGAAAGCTGTTCGTTTTATGTGCAAAAAACATTCAGAACTTTCAAATAGTTAAATGAAAAAGGAAATAGAAAGTGTGTTAGCTAGATAACTTTAAGAAGAACCTTGTATCTTTTCTGAGCAAAGACATATTTATAAAAATTTAAATAATAATACAAGGGTGAATTATAGAGATTAGATGATATCATAAATCTTATTGTTTGTATAATTGTTTGGTGTATTAGCATTCATGCCATTAAACAAAATAACCTTTAAGATCTGTGTTTAGTTTTTAAATTCCATTTAGATCATGAGTCTTCCCTATCTGGAAATTCTTTATAATTTAGAGTTTGAATTAAGAGCAATGTGTCAACCTCAGGATTTTATAAGAAGAAATCCTCAAAAATCATGTGCAACAATGTCCATGATAAACTATCTTCTGTCAAGATATAATAAAAACTATAAGCCTGAAAGAAAAAAAAAAAAAAAGCATGGCCTTGGGGCTTGGGAAACAAACAGGGCAGCCCCTCAACATCCTGCTCTCCCACTGACTTCAGATGAAAATGAGCCCCCATCGGAAGCGTGTAGTTATGGTGCCACTGATTGTTTCTGAACTACAATGCTGAATGTCTGAGAATCAACTGCGAACATTTTCAATTATACAATTGCAGCAATAATTGTTTCTGGTAACATTTCAGATTTATCCCTGAATTCCAGAAGTTCATGTTATGTGTATCTTTGGCTCTGGTCCAATATTGATTTTAACATTTGGTATCCCACCAAAATATAAATTCAGTTTGCGTACCCCTATCCAGTGTGATAGTCTCTTAACAGATCTGATGATACTATGGTGAGGCCACCTTGGGGACAGGCCTCAGGCACCTGGCAGCTGCCGCCCTCAGTAAATCAGCAGAAGGGGAGGGGCTTGATTCTCAGCAGAACATCCGCTGGTGGCAGGACGTGAAGAGAATGGAAGCTGAGCGTCCTGGGAACACACTGGGGAGCCTCGCCTTGCTGCACCAGACACCCACCCCACACTGAGCTTGAGCTCTGGCCAGCCTCTTGTCTGGACAGAAAAACCAGTCTCTCGTCTGGAGTAACTGAGTGATTTGATGGTGCAGAGGTAAGGCTTCACAGAGAAGTCAAATGGAGACTTGGAGGGTGCATTCAAA
The DNA here is from genome assembly GCF_015220235.1 of Choloepus didactylus. Classification (NCBI taxonomy): domain Eukaryota; kingdom Metazoa; phylum Chordata; class Mammalia; order Pilosa; family Megalonychidae; genus Choloepus; species Choloepus didactylus. The sequence goes on along the minus strand of NC_051312.1, from coordinate 128,881,892 downwards.
ATTTGCCCAGAGGAGAAGACTGGTAAGGCATTCTAGGAAGAGGGGGGATTATAAAAATGTCCTGAATGCCTTCTGAATGTCAGGCACCACCTTAGGTATTTTCCACGCATGATATCCCCTTTAATCTCACAATGGGATTTTTGAATTCTTTTCTCTTGTTTGCAGAGGAGGAGAGGGAGGCCCAGAGAAGCAAACTGATAGTTCTCTGCAGCCTTGAGTGGTTCCAGAAGAATCTTCCAGCCTCATGGGAATCAGCCTGAAAATGTCCATTCCTCTGGGCCCCAGACTCAGTGGGGTGAGGGCCTGCCTGCTCTGGGGCTGGGGGAATTGCTGTGTGTGTGTGGGGTGGTGGTGGTGGTGGTGGTGGTGGTGGTGGAGAGGTGTTAATTTCCTTGCCTGAGGCCTGGTTCCTTCCTGGTCTTATACCTAAATCAAGCAAGGCCTCCATTTTCCCTTTCCCACACACAGCCAAGGCAGAGGTGTCTCAGGCACAAAGCAGAGCCTCTGCTTCCTTTGTGGCTACAGCTCTCCCGACCTACACAGCAGGTCCCGCTGCAAAGCCCTCCTCTAATGGTCTGATTCCCATCTGACGCTTTTCTTTTTTCTTATGTTTTTCTTTTTTCCCTTTCGTCTCTTCTGGGGAAGGCCCACTGCCTGGCACAGCTATTGTGTTTGGAAATGAGCCTCCTGGGCTGGTGAATAAATTGCATTTTATCCCTCCCTGTCACTTCTGGTTGGGGGAGCACTGAGAGATGAAAGCCGAGACTTCAAAAATGCTTCTTTTGACACGGGGCCTGCATTTCTCATTTCCAAGCTTGGCAGGCCGTGCTCAAGCAAGTGTCTTTGCAAATCTTCAGGGGTGGCACCTCACCCCCCAAATCTTCTCAGCCTCCCCTATGCAGGCCCACCTTGGGGACAGCCTCAGGCACCTGGTGGCTGCTGCCCTCAGTAAATCAGCAGAAGGGGCGGGGTTTGATTATCAGCAGAACATCCTCTGGTGGCAGGTAGCTCTGTCCTCCTTCGAGGGAGAAAAGCCAGTCTCTTGTCTGGAGTAACTGAGCGATTCGATTTGTATTGTAATATCAAACCACATACACCGACGCCGGCAGCACCAAACGCCATTTGTTTGGGGAATAATAGGATTCTGACACCACGTTTTCCTACATGGCGGTTCCCATTTACTTGTGTCTCTTTGCTGCACTGGTCCAGCACTTACCTCCCTGCTCTTCACGGATAAGCAACCTCTTCTGTTAAGACCCATTACCTACCCTCTTCATTCTAAGATGGGCACGGATGGAAGTCTGCAGAGTAGGGAAATGAATCACTCACTGATGTAGCACAGACCCTGAAGATGGGGAAAAATCTCTATGAGCACAGCCTCGGGAAGGACCAATGCTTCTCCATAATCCATGTTATGAGGGCCGAGTGAGCTGGGGGAGCTCTGAGCAGCAAGCTGGCTTCCAGAATGGGCAAGGTTCCCGCAAAGCTGCCCAAAGCTGGCAAAGCCACCAGATTCTCTGCATCCACCCCACTCAAGAACAGCCCATGGATTATGAAATCCTTGAGGACTTAACAATTCTGAGTATATGCAGAACTTGGGAGAGCACAGGTGCAGAGGTAAAGTGTTGTATCTGGAAAGCAATGTGTGCAGAAGTTAACTTGGAGTTAGAGAATTCAGTGTTGAAATCTTAGCTCTGCTGCTTCCTAGCTGAAGGTGGGTGGTAGGGGCTCTGCCTCAGTCTCCTCATCTATATAACGGTGAGAATAATGGTCCCTCCCTCAGAGTGTTGCTGGCAAAGTTCAATGGCGTCATTCATATAAATTGCCCAGCCAAAAACCCAGCACGCTGTTGATGTTGAATTATTTTTTCCCCTTGCTGGCTGCACTCACTTGAGAGGGAGTATAGCTTAGTGGAAATGGCGCATCTTTGGAGATAGAGGGACAAGCCTTAAATCCCACTTCAGCCTCCTGGTAGTTGTATGATCCTGAGCAAGTGACTTACCACAAGAATAACAACTACCACCAGCTGCACTAGCTACCATTTATTAAGTGTTTATTATGTGCCAGGGGCTTTACCTATGGTATCACCTCATTATTTCCCACAAGGGGTTAAGTCACTTACTCAAGAGTTCACAGCTAGAAGAAGGGCAGGTTCATGAACTAGGCCATGCTTATAACCACTGCAACACACTCTCCAAACAGTTCCTCCAAACTTCTCTGAGCCTCTGTTTCCTTGTGTGTAAAATGGAGGTGATGATGCCTACCCCTTGGGTTTGGGATGGGAATTAAAGAAGGTAACACAGGTAAGAGACCCAATAACTATGAATCTTTCTATTATGAATAACATCAGGGGACAATATTTAATATTAACAATTGCAAGTCCCAGTGTCACAGACTGGGGGTTGAAAGAGACTTTACAGGTCGTTGAATCCAATCTTCTTCAACCCCAACAGTTAGAAGGGGCTGGCATGAACTGGCTGATTTCTGGGAGAGGGAAGAGCATAGTGTTCCAGAAAATGATGTCCAACCAGGACTTGAGAATTATATTAGAACATTTCCTGGAGTCTGGTTGGAAAGAACCACATGCCAATGCAGTGAGGTTCTGGGGTATGTAGGGGCATGCCCCCTGCTAGTCTTCACCCTACTCTGACCCCCTCACAACTGGTCACCATGGAGCCAATGTCTCCTGGGACCTCCTTGGCTGCCCATTCTCCTGGAGGCCTCTCCAGGCTGGGATCAGGATGTCTGTTTTGATGATGGGTAAAGAAGTGACTTGGAGAGGGGACTCAGGAGATGCCATCACTCTTTATGGATGTAGAAGAGGTGGAGGGTGGAGGACAAAAGCTGCAGGGAGGGCCATTCCTGGATGCTCACCCTGAACTCCCCTCTCCGTGGGGAGGACTGGATACTCGTCCAGCCTCAGTACAGTGAGGCTTAGAGGGGCAGCAGAAGCTGTGTGAAACCAGAGAGCTGTCATTGGTCACCCCAAGTGATAAACTCACAGGGGTGGAACGGAATAAAAAGGCCCGAATACTGATGAATGTGCAACTGTGAGAAGTTAAGTTTCCAGAATTGCAATGAGCAGCCTTGTGCTGGAGCTTTATGCCATTTGCTTTCAATTCTATTTACAGTTATTTCTTGTTTTTATATCATGTTTTATTGAAATCCATTTTTTACTTTACTGCTTTGGCTCAGGCATGGCTCTTCAATCCCCTACCCCCAACGCCCCTCCCTTTTGCTTCCTGAGCAGGCAAAGGTTCACATTATGCAAGTGACACAGAGACAAGTTTTGAAGCATGGTGGTATTTTTGTCCCTTTTGTGTATCTCAGAGGTGAGTATTTATTTTGCTGAAAGCAGGCTGGGGATGAAGCCATGCAATCAAGGTGAATTTCGGAATCCACAGGCAAGCTTGCCTGCTAGGGTTAGTGGCCTGTTCCTCTCTTGCCTTGGTAACTCTCCAGGGAACTTATCCCAGTATGGTGCTCACAGCGGGTTCCATCCATAGCACTTACCAACTGACTGCCAGGCAGATTGGATTATTCCCTACATTGAACTGCAGGTTCTTCAAGTACAAAGAGAGAAGAGACACAAATATGGTCTTTGAGCCTCTGAGTCGCAAACCAGGGAAGTATAAGCATGTCTGAAAACGGAATCAAAACAGGGACCAGCATCCTGCTGTGCCTGGCCCTGGCCCTCTGGAGCCTCCACTAGGTTCCGTCTCCATCTCTCTCTCCCAGCAGAGGGAGACACTCCTAAGGCCAGTCATTTCCGGCTCAAAAGTTCCAGGAATACGTCTCTGTGATCTGGACTTCAGGTTCCCATGCCTATTCTTTCTCACAGCCTCTGTGCCAATCACTTCTCAACTCATTTCCACCTCCACGGTGGGCTGGTTGTCCCCTTGTATTAGTTAGGGTTCTCTAGCGAAACAGAATCAAGAGATAGCTATAAATATAAGATTTTATAAAAGTGACTTACGCAACTGTGGGTATGCACGAGTCCAAATTCCGTAGGGCAGGCAGCAGTCTGGCAACTCCAATGAAGATGTTCGATGAACTCCTCAGGAGCAAAGTGGCAACTTTGATGAACTCCTCAGGAAACGCTTCGCTGGTTAGCCAAAGAAGTGAAGTTTCTCTATCTGTCTCACTTAAAAGTCTTCAACTGATTGGATTAAATCCAGCTAACTGAATTCTCGCATTGCAGAAGACACGCCCTTTGTTGAATATAATCAGTCACAGCTGCAACCAATTGACTGATGAGTCAATAAACCAGCCTTCTGGTTATTAACCAGCCACAAATGTCCTTGCAGTAACGGTTAGACCAGTGCTTGCTTGACCAGACACCTGGGCATCATCATCTGGCCAAGTTGACACATGAACCTAACCATCACACCCCTCCATGTTGAAGGCTTTCCATTCTGGCCTGTCCCTCCAGGGCCACCTCTAGCCCACCACTCCATAGCTTCTTAGCCCATTCTGTCTGCTGATGCTCTTTTCTGAACTGTGGCTATTTGAGCACTTCATCCTAGGTCTTGTATTGGTAGTAGCTGTATCCTGAATGTCTTATCTCTTGATTAAGTTTGAATAACAAGGTGGTAAATAGAATCTGAATTTGAATCCACGAGGGTCATATTTTACACTATTTGGTATAATCTTAGGTGAGTCACTTATTTTCTCTGTGCCTCGGTTTCCTCATCCATAAACTCATAAGGTTGTTGTAAAAATTAAATGAGTTAATAAACATGGAGAACTTAGAACAGTTCCTGGTATATCATAAACACTATATAAACATAAGTTTTTATTACTTCCAAATAACAGAAAGTAACTTAAGCCAGCTTAAATCTTAAAAGGACAATTTATTATTACAAGGAAGGTTGCACAAATGTCTTGTAGAACCCAAGGACAGGCCTCAGGGGCATACTGATGCCAGATGGGAGATCTGTCCCTGGTTATTCCATTGAGGATCACCTTCCTCTGAAGAATTCTTGGCCCATTGGGCAGGGACGGCCACCTGTAGCTCCTGAGTTACTCATCCAGCCAAATGGAGAGAGTGACTATATTCTTAAAATTCCCGGTGAAAGAATCTGATTGGCCCAGCTTGGGTCGAAAGCTCAACATTCATCTAATCAACTCTGTCTAAGGGTGGGTGGGAGGGCCGCGTTGTACAAAGTGGCTGCAGGGGCTTTGTGGTTAAGGGTGGGAGGAAGCAGTACTCATGGGCCAGTGAGCCACTTCAAACTGTGTCTTCTACAAGTGCAGAGGGCTCTTATTCTTCCCTTGTAATAGTGCATGTGTAGCCCAGGGTGACTCACATAGCAGGTGCCGATTATATATTGACCAAATCCAGATGAAGACCCAAAATACTAGGAATGCAGCTCATTAAAATTTGGAATGAGTTAGAGTCAAAGAGGTTTCAAAAGCCCCCTTGGGATTGAGGCAATGGAATGACTTTCTTCCCTGCTTTTCCTTGCAATGCTCCCCTCCCACACCACCACCATGTGCCAAGAAATTGGCCAGGGGAACAGCATCAATGAGCAAAAATTGTAATCAGAACTTTGGAAATATGCAGTTACCAACACACTCTTTGTTCAGATAGCCAGCAGAGGCTAGGGCCTCCCACTCAGCTGGGCTTGACCTTGCTTTTCTCACAATGAACGGTCTATTGGGCCACAGGCACTGGGAGTTCTCAATGCAGGCACTGACGGGGTGAGCATCTACCTGGGGGGTCTGAACAGTGTAGCAACAGAGTAGGTGCTGGAAGGATGCCTGAGGCTTAGGTCACCCTTAGGGGTGAGATCTGTCTCTAGGGAAAGGTAAGGATGAGTCACTTACGAGAATACCTCCTCCACCATTGGCCCCAAACCTCCTTGCTTTCTATACCCACTCATCCTCATCAACAGAGAAAACTCACAAGAGTGGTCTGCTCTTGTCCCACTTCTCTTCATGGAGTCGGGCAGTGGTTTCAGCCTTGCCTGCAAGTTAGAATCATCCGGGGAGTGTTTAAAAAATCCTGATTCCCAGGCAGCACCCAAGACCAATTAAATTAGATAATCTGGAAGTGGAACCTGGCATCTATCAGTGGTGTTTAAAGCTCCCCAGGTGATTCCAAAGTGCAGCCAAGGTTGAAAACTGCTGTAGTAGGGAGATCATTTGTTCACATGATTCCAGCTACCCCTTAGACAATTTGAGAAACTATATCACCTGCTCCACACTCTCACCCTCTGTCCTAAGTTTCTCATTGCTTAAGTGTATCCTTTCTTGAATAATTGAATGACATGTGGATAATGTTAACAAGTTCTGAACTGTTATTTCTTCCCTCCCATTTCCCCTATCATCACTATTAGCTCTTTTCATCCCTTGTCTTCAAACCTAGATTCAGAACTTGGTTAATCTGTTTACCCCTCTCCCCAGCACTTTCATAGCATGCAGGTCTTCATTTCTGCCACATTAACTGGAGCTTGTGTTGTTTTGTTAAAACACCACCCATAATAAGCTTCCTGAGGGTAGGAAGAACCATGTATTCTATTTTTGGTTGGTTTTTATCTTCCTGGTGCACCCACTGAAATGTTGACCATCAGTAAATGTATTTGCCGAAAGACAGAGGAAGGAGAGCACTGGCCAAGGACGTTTTAGACAGAGCCAGACAGGGACCTCCAAGGATGCAGGTTCTCTCTCAGCACTCTCAATTTTGGATGCATTACACCAGCCACAAGGAAAGGAAAAGTCCCCATACTCTTCTGCCTTACAAGGGCACTGTCTCATATTTGAGGACAACTACTAAAGAATCACTAGAAATGCACACCAGGATATTCTGTGGGTTTTGGTCACAAAAAGGCTGGTGAAGGGCTTAATTAAAATAGCTACCTCTCAAGGAGTATTCAACTTGGTGTCTGGTGCACTAATTTGCACTGTTAACAACAGTACTATTATTTAAATGTTTCTGAAGCTCACAAAGGTTGTTATTTGCTCAAGATGAATGACAGAGCCCCAAAGGTCCATGCAATTTTTAGTAAGCCAACTATGCTCTAACACAGAGTTTGGATAGAAAGAAGAGAATCAGACAGGTGTCCTCTTCCTCACTTCCATGCACCTTTCTCCTCAAATTTATTGTCAGTAGTTCCTCAGCAAAGGTTTGCTGATTACCCTGGGGTTATCTTCATCATTGTCTTTTTTAGGAGGAACACAAAGACACATTCTTAAGTAGCTTTTGGGGATATAGAAGTTAAAAATAAAATCTATCTTTATGTGCATGTAATTATCATTATAGTGGGAGCATCACCATCTTCATCCTCATCATCAACTTCATCATCATCATCATCATCATTACCATCGTCGTCATTTTCTAGTGAGGACTAATGTGTTGCAAGTAGCAGCAACCAACTCCAGCTAAGTTAAGGAAAACAAGGGCAAAGTCCTGTAAGGCTGCAGAGTAGCTGGGCCCTAGGAAGGGCTGGGTGCTGCCAGAGCTCTCTGTCTTCCATCTCTGTGCCCCCTTCTTATCTTGCTATCTCCTCATGGGCCTGCAGGCCTGCTTCCTGTGCCCTCCAGTCCACACTGCACAACAGGGTTGCCCAGATTCCTGAGTTTGCATGTTACAGGCCTTGTCACCTGGACATCTTAATTTCTCTCTGGGCCCATTTCCAAATACTTGGCAGAGGGCTTCCAACTGGCCAGATAAGGTCATATACCTCTTGGCGGCCTCTCTCTTCCCATCAGGTTGGCTAGGAGGTTTGGGGAGATGGGCGGGCGGGGTTGGGGGTAGTTGCTACCTACATCATTGGATAGGAAAGAATTACCAGAGAAGGAAAGGAAAATTGTGAACTGGAAGATCCCTCAAAAGCTGTCTATAAAAATTCTACTATTACTACAAATAATAAAAGCAAAAACTGTATTTGACTGATCTAGACACTAGGTTAGAAGTTTAAACTTTTCCCTAATCCTCAAAATAATAATTAGAGATAGGTATTATTATTCCCATTTTACAGAGAAGAAAGTTGAGGAAAATAAAGATTATCAAACCTCGAAACACTGATCCTGGTAGACTCAAGCATTTTGGGGATCTTTTTCTTCTGGAGCTAAACTGATCTGTAGACCTAGTATGTATATTCTTCAGTGTTTGCTCCTAGCTGTGTTGTGTGTGTGGGGGGGTATGTGTGCACACCTCTGTGGGTCTGTGTGTACTTACTTTTTTCCATGGCTGTGTGTGTCCTGAGATTCTGAGAATGCTCATTTTTCATGGGGGGAGAGAACGTTCATCCTGAGCCCACCAGCTTGAGCCAGCCTGGAGGCAGGGGCCCAGCAGGGTGGACAAAGATACTCTTTATCCGCCAGGAATGTGGTGACCTCACCATGGCTTTCCTCTGCTGGCTTGGGTGCATGTTAAGCAGAAGGGAAAAAGGTTTGGGGTTGGGGCCCAGTGTCTGGGCTTTAGGGGCCACCTGGTCCTGTGCTCTTCCATTCCTCTTTCCCTCCCCCTCAATGACCACTGCTGCCTGAAGCTGGAAGCTCTGGTTACACTGCTATGGGATCAAAATGGAGCTTGGACTAGAGCTGGAGAGTCCTGCACATGTGCAGTAGGGAGGACTGCAGTAGAAAGGATCAAGAGATGGAGGATGAAGAGACCTGGTTTCAGTCCGGTGTTCTCTAGCTGATTGTGAGATTCTATTCAAATCATGTCGCCATGTTAGACTTTGGTTTTCCTCATCAGTAACATAAAGGGGTTGGAACAGATGATTGGGAGAGTTAACCTTCTTATCTGTGACTGTTCTCATCCTTCCCCCTTATCTTTTAAGGAAAACTGTGGCTTGGAATGAGTAAACCAGGGGCATATGGTGGTCGTCTTCAGGTATGTGCAGAGTGCAGGTACATGGATGCACGAGTTTAGGCTAGAGCTGTGGATGAAATCAGTTTTTTGTTTTGTTTTGACAAGGAGAATTTGGAAGTCATAGAGTAACTGTGTTACTAAATTTCATTTTGGGGCCTCAGTTTCCTCTGCCATAAAAGGGGATTTCACAGCTGGAGGGTTTCCAAGAATTCTTTCAGCTTTAACATGCAATAGGTGACTCAGGTAGACTGTGGAACCCCATTTTTTAGAAATCTTCTTCCTTCCATCCGTTTTCTAGTCCACGATGGTCCAACTGTTATGATGAAAGAATGCGTGTGTGTGTGTGTGTGTGTGTGTGTGTGTGTGTGTGTGCATGTGAGAGCAGGGGCGGGTGGGGGAGAGGGAGAGGACGATGGCATGGAGGGGGGAGGGGAGACATGAGAAGAATGAGTTTTCAGGAACTCCAGGAATCTGTCATGTGTTAATTGGTTCTCATAAACCAAAGTCATTAACCCTTTCACAGAAAAAACAAATCTGGGTAATGAACCAGAAGTGATGGTCTGAATTGTTTAATTCCTTTATATTTCAGGCCACCATCACCCCGTTTGATCTGAGTTGGACACTGATGTTGGCTTAGGGATCAACAGTATAGTCTTGCCGTGTCTTTCTGCCTGCTGGGATACCCTGCCTCAGAGGCTCATGTTTATGTTGATCTCTCTCCCTGTTAGTATCATGCCACTGCCAGTGGCTCCTCATCTACATCCTGCTTCATGGTATTAATTTCAAAAGTGTCAGAACTATTGACAAAGATCTAAAGGTCAACTGCATTTGCCATAAACGTGTGGGGTCTATTTGTAAGGGATGGCTCATTCCCATGGGACTAATTCCTGTTTGAACACCACCTTGCATGTGGGATAAAAATCTGGTTTATTCCATTGGGATACCTTTTCTTTATGCTTTGTAATCAGTATTTTATTAGGACATTCAATAGGATTAGTTGGAAAGAACTGAAGTCATACTTGAGAGTAACCTGGGTGCTAACACAAAGCTTCAATATAGCTAATTGCAAAGAATATTCAGATATAATGACCCTGTAGGAACAGTGCCAACTACCAATCCCTTCTTTCTAAGAATGGTGAAGAAGGGAGGGGAAGAGGCCAGGGGCTGTCCCCAACTTGGTCAGGCCGAGAGCCTCTTCTTCAATTCACCTCATTCTGAGTCTGCTTGGCTCTGAATCTGTCACCCCCATCATCTGCTCTGCACCCCAAGTCTGGCATCCCTCAGAAAAATCTCTTGGGATATCAGGGATGATGTCAGATTATAAAGATTTCTCAATGTCTGTCTGCAGCTCCTCAAAATTGGATACATATAAGATAACTGCTTTCACCAAACAGAATCCTTCAATCATTTTATTTTCCTCTTTCACTGACAATTTTCATTCCGAATTGTTAGTACACAGAACCACACACCACTCAGACTCCTCAGAAGGGACAATTCCCAAATGAGAAGGCTCTAAGAAGTCTTCTTCACCTAGACACCTTCTCTCGTGGTGGGCAGGACTTTTATGATTTTATGATACCAAAGTGTTAGTTAGGGCAGTGCCTACATGCTGGGTTTAATGATGCATATGAAAGACTTCCCATATTATTCAAAAAGCGCTATTTTCTATTGTTTTCTTTCTTTCTCTTTGATTCAATTCTACCACCTCTGTCTCCTCTCCCTCCCATCCCCATCTCCCCTTACCATGCACACATATACTCCACCTGCAGTGGCCTAAATTCAAAAGTGGCCCCTAACTGTAAATTCCATTTCACCCAGTGGAGTAAAATGCTATTTTTTTGTTCCCAATTTCAATTGTATGAAAGGAGTTACCAAAAAAAAATGTTGGAACCTACTTCACTTATCTATAAAGCAGACCCCATAACCAGACTTGCTTAGGACAGACCAAACTATAAATAGCAAATTTAAAGTTAGTTCAGCCCTGGCTTGGGAAAGTTGAAACACTAATGTGGGTTAAGACTGCTTATTTCTCTCACTTTGGTGCTCTCAGAAACATCCTAGAACTTCTAAAATTGAAGAAGTCGGGATTGATGAGGTATTATGATCCAAGATGAGTTTACACGAGAAAATGAGGGCTCTTGGCTGTGGTAATCATCCCTTCGTCCCCTCCATGGCCACTGACTTTCTCCATTGGACTCCACCCCACCTGCAACATCTGAGAGGACTCTCATCTCCATTCTTCATCACCTGGGAGCTGTGGCCGGCAGCTCCATAGTTGTTTATGCCTCTTCAGGAGCTCAAATGATCAATGATTCTGTTCAAATCCTAGCAGGGCATTTCAGCAAACAGATCCCTTTTCCCCCAAGGGTAACTGCATTTTAGTCTTATTCTTTTTTTGCTGTGAAAAAGGATGTCTCATGGGTGAATGATGCATATATATATATATATATATATATATATATATATATATATATATATATATATATATGGGTGTGGAGGTTGCTAATAGGGCAATGGGTCAGAAAATGAGTGGCAGAAGATAGAGGCAATGGTGAAAAAACATTTGGGACATGCTTTGGAGACAGGAAACATAAAATTCAGACAAGAAAAGAGGTGAGCAATCACATTTAAAAAATTACAGGAAGGTATTGATTCAATCAAGGGCAAAACCTCACTGAGTAGGTAGAAAAATTGACATTGTCTGGTACTTGGAAAAGAGGTTTTCTTCTGACCATGCCTGGTCCTGGATAAAAAGAGGAGAGTCTAAACACCCTGGAGGGGCAGAAGCTGCTTGTACCATTTTCTTCCACAACTGGGGATTGCGTCTAATACGTTTGGAAAGGCTTTGCTTCCTGAAGAATGTAGGTGGGGAAAGCTTATTGAGAGATCATCTGCCTGCCCAAGGATGTCCTGGGGGGTGACAGTTAAATTAAAAGCAGTTGCCATGCCCAGTGGGTAGGCTGAAAAAGCTAGATTCTGAATCTCTTACAATTTGCTTATCTATAATCAATGTGTATTGTGGGAATCCTCACTGTAGTAAAGAAATTTTGAGTCAGTTTGTGGGTCCCCTTTTCTAGCAGGCCCTCCCTGATTCCCCAATCTATCCCTGCCCCTCCTCTTTATTTCCATAATTAAGGTGACCAGATGTCTCAATTTTTTCCAGAATGGTCTAGGTTTGCACCTCTTGGTGCTCACATGATCACTAAAAGTTTACCCTTTCACCCTTTCACTCTCCTAAGTATCCTGGTTTGGACACTAAATTACATGGTCATCCTACCATAACCCTCTATACTTCTCTAAATCATAGCACTTATTAATCTGTATAACATCTGATTTATCTGAATACTTCATTAGACTCTAAGGTCTCTGAGTATGGGTACCTTGTCTGTCTTGTTCACTGTTGGATCCTCAATACTTTGGTACAGAGCCAGGTACACTGTTGGTGCCCAGAAATTTTTGTTAACTGGATGGATGGATGGCTGTGGTGATTTGTAGCTGTATGTACCACAGGAAAACATGTTCTTAAATCTGATCCATTCCTGTGGGTGTGTACCTATTGTAAGTAGGATCTTTTGATGAGGTTACTTCAGTTAAGGTGTGACCTACCTCACTCAAGAAGGGTCTTAATACTATTTACTGGAGTCTTTTATAAATGGAAGGAATACAGAGAGGAGGAAGCCATGGAAGCAAGAAGATGAAAGCAATGAAACTCAGAAGAGAAGGAAGAGACCAGCAGATGCCGCCATATGCCTTGACATGTGGCAGAGGAGTCAAGGATCACCAGCAGCCAGTCTTTGGGAAGAAAACATCGCCTTGATGATGCCTTGATTTTCCACAGCCTCAAACTGTAAGCTAATAAATTCCCATTGTTTAAGCCAACCCATTACATGGTATCTGCTTTAAGCAGCCTAGGAAACTAAAACAATGGCCATCACCCAACTAAGATATCCAGAGGTCCCTAGCAGGAAATTCTTCAGGGAACATTCTGGGCAAGATAGCAATCACACAAGGAATAAGCTTATCATAAGCTGTCCCCAACCCCACTCCCAGGTAAACTGATTTATACATGTTGGCAGAGTCCAGTGCACTGTGACAAGTCTGCCTAGACAGCCAGGTTATTCTTAGCATAGCCACTGTTGCATCTCAGAGCCCATATCAATTATTCCCTGGAAATGAAGCCTAAGAGGCCAGCAGTCTGAGCACAAACAGAGAGGAGAGATGGCAGAGGGGGGTACTGATGGCAGAGTCCAGCTTTCCCTCTCACTGGCTTTGTGATCTTGGTCAAGGCCCTTCACCTCTCTGGCCTGGCAAGAGGAAGATCGGTAAGTTCCCTTCCTTCTCTAACCTTCTATGATTCAGGGACTGCCAGAGACATTGTGTCCTACAATTCACTAATGAACAGCAGCTAAAGGCTGTGAGCCAATATTATAATAAAATGAGCTGCTTGCGAGCAACACTGTGGAAAGCTAGAGACTGCCTCTGCAGTTTCCACCTTCTCTTCTTCTCCCATCCCAACCCATCACTCCATTCTCAATCCCCCTGAAACAGCCCCCGAAGCCTTTTCTGGTGAGGCTTGTTGCTCAGTGAGGTCTCTTCCAGGGTCCCCCATTCTTCCTTCAGGCCACACTAATCAACCCCAGGGTCCTGACTCTCCTGCTCCTTCAAGGGCCAGGTCAATGTGGGGAACAATTAGCAGTGTCAGACCTCAGGGAGCCAAGTAGGTATCCACCCAGGATGTTCTCCAGCAGAGCATCTGGGGAAAATTCTGAATTGCAATTGAGAATGAATGCAAGAGGTAAATCAGAGACGTGAGGCAAAGTCATAAAAGGAAATGGCATCACGTGATCAGAAGCCAGAAGTGTTGGGTACAGGTTTGGGAGGAGAGGGCGAGGTTGAGGGAGGCAGAAAGAGCAGTGTGGATGCAATGAATCAGGGAAATAGATGAGTGATGTGTTTTTATGGGGCTGCGGGTATGTGGGAGGCCCAGCTGCCAAGAAGGAGTGGAATATTAATGGCTAATAAAGTTCATATGGTATCACAGTGGGGGTTATGTGAAATTGAACAGGAGGTTCCTGAAGATGCAATACCTTCCCTCAAAGGGCAAATTCTCAAAAGATAGAATTTCAGATGGGGTGGCAAGCCCTGAGGGGGAGATATTTGGAGTCACTAAATTTGGATCATAAAGTTCCTGCTTACTTCATCTTTCTCTAAAGTCAAAGTTAGTGAGATAAACTAAGGGAATTGTTGAATAAGATGGGTGAGAGATCTTACAGCTCTTTCTTCCTATAATGTTACCTGAAAGCTGAGGTTGACAAGCTGGTCAGTCAAGAAGGAAAAAGAAGGTCTAGGTCTGTGCTTCTAAAAGTATCCTAAGTAGCAAAGAAGGGTCACAAGCATGTAGCTCTGGGTTCCTGGAGCACAGCCCGAAGCAGGTCCCTAAGAAATCAGAGACGCCCTTGTGGGACCTGCCCCCTTACCTAGGAGCTGATGGACTGTTACTCAGATATTGCTTGGGGGCTGCCTCTGAGAGCATCTCCTGACTCTCAGATGGTGGCTTCTTATGCACCCTAAAAACAAAACATTTCCAGAGAACATACTGAGGCATCAGTGAGGCTGGGGTGGCTCGGAGAGCTGCCAGCTCCTTCCCTGCCCCCTCTCAATCTTGGAGTTTTAGAATCTCTGACAGTTTGGCAACACTTTAGGTAATAGCAGCAGGCTAATTTGTTAATCTGCCAGAACTGCATCCCAAACCTCCTTTTCTGCACCGACACGAGAGAATCAGAAGGCACTGGCTTGGCCACTGTTTGCCTGCTGAAACTAAGCTACAGTGTTCTCTGCATGATTCATTTGTGCATGAAATGGAAACTTAATAGCATAAGTAAGGCACTAAGCAGAAATTGGTGGTAAATGTCTTTTTTTAAGTCTTAAAGATAGACTCTACTTCACTCATAAAACCCAATTTGGTATTCCTTAATGGCATACAATGCTTTTCTCCAAAGCCCTGCCTACTGAGTGATTTTGATCCCCCCTACTTTCCCCAGCCCCTGCCTATCGAGATGACCCCTTGCCTCTCCGACCCTCTCTGCCTCTCCGACTCCAGCCATGTCCTTGCACTTGGCACTGAGCCCGACATACTTTCCCTAGAGGACCCTATACCCTCCCCAGAAACCATTCTAGCAGCAAAGCCAGGAGGCACCCACGCTCCAACACAAGCGAGGCCTGAGGGCTTTGAGCCCTCTGGTCACTGGTTAGAGAGGGGAGGCTCTGGAGGTTGCTCAGAGGGACATTAACAGCCAGGCCCAGGAGGGTGTGAGCTGGAGGAGTTGGCCTCTGCTCTTCCAGAATTGGGAATGGCTCTGGTGAAGGTGCCTCTTCACACTAGAGCTAAGTGCTCAAACGAGTCCAGTATGTAGACCTCTTGCTTTGTTGGTCTTGTTCCCATTTTCTACTGCTGCACAGCAAATTACCCTAAAATGTAGTGACTTAAAACAACCATTTTATTTGTCTGACAATTTTATGGCTTGGGAATTTGGAAGAACTGGGCTCCATGGTTCATCTCTGAATCTCATGGTATCTGGTGGGGGCAGCTGGGGCTGTCAGAGCCACTTCCAAGATATTTCCTTACTCCCACGCTGGGGCCTCCTTGGCCTCCCATGCTCTTTCCACATTTCGTCTCATCCTCCAGGAACTTTTCACTTGGCTTTGGCTTCTCACAGCACAGCCCTCAAGGTGGGTTCACAGTGAGTGAATGCTCAACAGCAAATATTCAAAGAGGTCCAGGGGAAAGCTGCAAGGCCTCTTAAGACCTAGTCTCTAAAGTCCCAGGAGTGACATCTGCTTCATTCTAAGTGCACCCAGATCCAAGGGCAGAGGAGGAATAGACCTGGCCTCCTGATGCACATGCAGGGAGGGAAGGCATTGATGAAGGCCATCGTGGAGGCAAACTACCACGGTCTCCAAACCACATAGATGGGACCAAGGCCCTGAGTTCCACCACTGGCTCTCACTTATAGTCACCAACATACCCACATACATGCAAAAATATGTACATATTCCTAAATGCACATCTTTATAGTAGGTAAACAGTGTTTACTGTGGGTGTATACTTTACACGTTTAATTGGTACTCAAAGAGTCACCTTTTCTTTAGATATGGAAAATATGTTTTGAAATACACACTTTTCAAAAAGCACTTTTGGACCAAGACTGGAGCCTTACCTGGGCTATGGCTCACACTCTGAATTCCAGAAGACCAGACTGCACAAAGGTAAGGTTCCAATCCCTGATGGCAACCCCTCTCTGGTGCCCACACATTTTCAGGTGTCAGGCAAGGATGGTCACCAGTTTCTGCTGTAGGTGAGAGGGTGAGAATGAGGAGGGAAAATTTTGAGTCTTAAGGTGAAGGATGGAAGAAAGAACATCAACATCATCTGGGTGGCAGATTGCTTCCCCCTCCCCCTTTTCTCTTATCCTTCTTCTGGTCACTCTGAGATATCATAAAAACAAACCTACAAACAAATCAGAGATCAAGTCTTGAGAGTGTTTATCAGCAAAAGGGCCCCTTCCAGGTTTCCACATGAGCCACAGCTTTCTTGCCAACATAATTTAGAAACCTTTTACGCTAAAAGAATGTCTACCTTTGTCCTGACCTTCAGTTTGTATATCAGTCAGGGTTCTCCATAGAAACAGAGCCAGTAGGATGTGTGTGTGTATTTGTGTGTGTGTGTGTGTGTGTGTGTGTGTGTGTGTGTTTTAAGAGATTACAGAGAATTGGCTCACCCAATTGTGGGGGCTGGCAAATGTGAATTTGTAGGGTAGACCAGAGGCTGGAAATTCTGGTGAATTGACTGTCGTATTCTTGAGTCCAAATTCCTTAGGCTGGAAACTCAGGAAGGAGCAGAGGGTGTATTCTTGAGGCACAATTCCTTCTGATCCTTAGAACTCTTAGTTTTTGCTGGTGAGACGTCTAACTGGTTGGAAGAGGCCCATGCACCTGATGAAGGGTAATTTCTTTTACTTAAGGTCAACTGATGTAGATGCTCATTCCATCTACAAAATATCTCCACAGCAGCAACTAGGCCAGTGTTTGGCCAAACAACTGGAAACTGCACACCATAACCTAGCCAAGGTGACACATAAAATGAACCATTGCAATTGGTTATCAAGATCTCTTCTCTAATCACTTGGTCTTGCAAGATACTTTGTCCAATTATCCTTTCTACATTCTGTTCTTTTTTCTTTTTCCTTAAAAGTAGTTGGTGGGGAAAGGCAAGCCCACCACAGTGGAACAATCATTTGAGACATTATTTTTTTGATGCCTGATTCCCCACTAGATTATAAACTCCAAGAAAGTAGCAGTTTTATCCATCTTGTTCACTGCTATGAAGCAGTGTGTGGTTGGCCCAGTGTCAGGTACATGGAGACCCCATTAAACTGTTCTTGAATGAATGGATGAGTGAATTTATTTAACAATATATATTAAGCAGCTACCACATGCCAGATGCTGTGCTGAGTGCCAGGGATATAGCAATGAAAAAGGCATGGTCCCTGTCCTCCAGGAGCTCAGATGAGGTCTGTGTGAGTCCATTTATATTTCATGGGTATGTCTTCCTTGTCCCCAGATCCATGCACTGCTAATAAACTATCCAACCATATGGGGGCCATCCCTGCTGCACAACAGCCCAGATGGTGGTGGCATTACCAGGCAAGATTATTTAGGGGTGATCTCCCAACTACTCTCCTTCTCGGCTCTCACTTAATTACCCAACATGCCTCATAAATAAAGGGGGAAGGTGGGTGGGATTGCATTTGCCTTGTGAGCATAAATGTTTTCTAAACGATATCATTCCCGCAGCTTCTGAGAGCCTCATAAACCAGCCTGGCCTGGATTTATTATGCAACGATAATCCCGTTTAACCAGCTTGTGAGATTCATGGTTTTGACCCCCTCTGCCTTGCCTCATGCAGGGAAACTAGGGACTGGGAGTGAAAGGTCCCTGAGCCTTGGGGACTGTGACTTGGAGCCAGCCTCCAGCAGGCTGATGC
Source organism: Choloepus didactylus (assembly GCF_015220235.1). Taxonomy (NCBI): domain Eukaryota; kingdom Metazoa; phylum Chordata; class Mammalia; order Pilosa; family Megalonychidae; genus Choloepus; species Choloepus didactylus. The sequence goes on along the minus strand of NC_051312.1, from coordinate 128,864,028 downwards.
TCTCAACCAACTTTGAAAATCACTGCCTTTCCCTATTCTGCCTACTCCCCCAATTTTCTAGCCAGCCTGTCCCCCCAGGCAGAACTCCAAGGAGTTCTTTGGCAACAAGACAGGTCTCAGTGTGAGTGAGGGGGCCTCAGGCAGCTCAGCTGCTCACCGCGGTGTTGTTGTCCCTGAACAGTTTCTTTAAATGAACCCAACCTACCCACCACGCGTTCATGCTGGGGTTGTTCAGAAGGTCACTGCAAGCAACAGCGGACAGCCCCAGAATTCCTTCAAGCCCCGTCCTGCCCACCTGCTCGGCTACTCCTGCTTTGCAGCTTTTCTGTTTTCAAGACCTTCCCACTCTCATTTGGACCCCCTAATTCAGCCCTGATTCTCGACCCTTGTACTGACAGCCTGATTTTGGACCAGCATGCCCAGTTGGCCTCGGAATTTCCGCTCATCATGGCTTCTGTATTCTGCAATTTAGCTTCAGACAGTGAAACGGTAGATAAGAGATCCTGGAAGACAGACCCAGCAGCACCCCTTTCCCGGTGGCCCCCTGACAGTAGAGGGAGTTTGGACTGCATGACTGATTACTGTGGCATTGAGGCCAAGTTGTCATCATTCCTTGAGTGGACACCTTGTGCAGCCTGTTATCTGTGTGGGCAAATGAATGTCATCCAAACCTATCTGAGCCATACTGCTTCAGCCTGACAGCCTAGTTCCATCCAGTGCCATGTTAAAAAAAAAAACAATTATGACTCCAAAAGCTTTGATAAAGCGATGTAATATTTTTTCCCAAAGGTTCTTGAAGACATGTCAAAGGGGAAAATATATCACATCTCACAGAGGAAAGCACTCTAAAATCCTTGTTTATTTATCTGTCTCAGCAATATTCTATAACATCCAGCAGCAAAGTTGCAATATACGTTATGTAGGTTGGGCACTGTGCAACTCTAAGGGGCACTGTTCACATTTTTGACCATAACAGATCTACATTTATTACAGCAATTTTCTGGCAAATGGCACAAAAGTGTCTCAAAAATGGCATAGCTTTTTCCATTCGGCATAATGGTGCCACTTGGGTAGTGGCAGAAATACACGGCACCTGCTCATGTCCCTCTTTTCCAATTCTCTTCCCAAAAAACTCCAGCCTATACTGGTTCTCCTGATTCACCTCCTTCATTTCTTCTCATAGCATCCTGCCAGCCTCCAAATCTTTTCCTTTTCATACTTCCTGGGGTATGAGTTTAGCCTTAGTCCCTTCCAGATCTTTGTTCTCTGTCTTCACCATTACCCAGGAGCAGATCTAAGGAAATAAAGACTCCCTCTTAGAAGATAACATTTTAATCTCTGTCTCACCAGAGAGACCCCAAGGGTTGATGCATGTTATCCAGAAGAAGATTTAAGAATCTAGAAGAGACAAGATAGAAATCTCACTGTTGCAACAGGAGGCCATTTAGCCCATCCTCTGCCATCCCTCCTGCCCAGTCCATTACAGCTAGGGATTGCTGGGTATTCTGAAATGCTCCATGGAAGTGTGCCCAGACTTTCCCTTTCACCAGGCCTGAAGTCTTGCATCATCTCTGAGAGACTTTTTTTTTTCCCCTCATGAACCTAAGTCTTTCACCTGAAAACTTAGGCCTTATCCTCTGGTTCAGACCCACAGTGAGAACAGGACATGGCACCCCGTTCTCCGCTCTGCTTGAAACAAGATTTCTACATCAGCCATCTCCTCTCCAAATAATACTTTTTTTTTTTTTTTTTTTTTTTTTTTTACTTTTTATTTTGAAATAAATTCAAACTTACAGGACAGTTGTAAAAATAATATAAACCCCATACACAGAACTACAGCATACCCCAACCCCCCTCCACCGATACCAGATCTACCAACTTTAATATTTTGTCACTTTACCTTTTCTTTCTTTCCCTCCCTCCTTCCCTCCCTATCTATTATCCATCATCTATTGATCTATTGCTCTGTCTTCTGAACATATGAGAGCAAGTTGCACACATTCTTGAACAAATAATATAATTCACATATACATTTCCTATGAACAAGAATATTCATTTATGTAATCACATTAAGTGTAGTTAAGAGATTCAAGAAATTTAACATTGATATAAAGCTTACATTCTATATTTCAATTTTTTCTTATGTCCCAATTTTGTCCTTTTGAGCCTTTTCTCCTCTATTCTTAGATCTCATCCAGGATCATCTATGGCATTTAATTGTCATTATCTATTTAGACTGTCTTTTTTTTTAATTGTGAAAACATATATACAGCATAAATCTTCCCACTCCAACCCCTCCCAAGCATTCCATTTAGTGGGATTAATCACATTCACAATGTTGCAATGCCATCACCTTCCCACCATCCATTATTAAAAATTTGCCTTCACCCCAAACAGAAACCCTACACTCATTTCTTATTAACTCCCCATTGCCCCTTCCTCCACTTCTCGTAATTCATACTCTACTTTTCATCTCTATGATCATATTCTCCGACATTTTCTTTGTGTTTACCATGGGGCTTAAATTTAACATCCTAAATCTATAACAATCTTGTTTTCTTTGATACCATCTTAACTTCAATACGACACATAAACTGTGTTCCTATACTCCTCCATTCCCTCACCTTTACGTAGTTCTTGTCAAAAGTTACATATTTTACACTGAGTCCAAAACCACTGATTTATCATTACACTTGATGTATTTTAGATCTGTAGGAAATAAATAGTGGAGTTATAAATAAAAAATACAGTAGTACTGGTATTTATATTTACCAGGTGATCTTTACTGGAAATCTTTATTTCTTCATGTGGTTTCAGTCAATCGTTTAGTGTCCCTTCCTTTCAGCCTGCACAATTCCCTTTAGCATTTCTTACAGGACTGATCTACTGGTGATGAAGTCCCTCAGCTTTTGATTATCTGGGAATGTCTTCATCTCTCCAAATATTACTTCTTAAAGTGTAGGCTGGGAGGAAAAGGAAGGACCCTAGCAAAGCTCCTAACCTGGAGCTACTCAGTCAGTCTCAACACCCACCTACCACTCCCCTTCCTGGGTCACTCTCATTAGCACATTTATCTCCCCTCCCTCTCTTTCCTCATTTCTCCTCCCCTCCCTCTCTCCTGGCTGAACCCTGACTAGAGCAGTTCCCAAGAAAATCTCTGACAGCTGGTGGAAGAGGCTCCACTGTAACTTATCATTTTCCCAATGCTTCTGGGATTTTAAGTCTCTACTTCCCACCAAGCTTTTCTACTAGGTAGATGTTGCATGGTACCTGGCGCTCGCTTTCCTGACCCATGGAGAGTATGCATTTCCCAGCCCTTTGCTCCTCTCTGCCAGCATCCTCTCAATGCAGGTGATTCTCTTCACTTGAAGCTGGGGCTCCCCCCACCCCCACTCAGTGCCTTAACACTTTCAGGGCAACAGGTTCCACAGAGAGAGTTCCATCCATTGGAGCCTCCACTCATAAAATGGAGCCATGTGCTACCCATTTCCCCAAGGTCTCTTTGGGGGAGCTGCTGGCTGACTAGACCCCTGCCCTCTTATCCTGTCATGGGTAAGGGAGCCCCAATCTAGAGCCCAGGGCCCACATCCATATGTGGGGAAGGCGGTTCTTTCTCTCATTGCTACTTTTTCTCCCTTCTCTTTCTCTTTTCCTCCATTCTTCTAGCTCCTTTGTCTTCTCCCTAAATAACACATCACAATGTAACTCAGTCAATCATTCTGCTCAACATCTTCCCCAGGGGCCTTTTTGGAGAACATGGTACAATCTTCCTGTCACTTCATCATCTGCTGAAACCCAACAGCAACGAGCTGCAGTTCCTGTCAGCACAACATTATGAACAATCTATTTGGGGTGGGGCAGAGGAGAAGGGAGAAGCTAAAGCAAACACAAGCCTTACCCTGGAGGCTCTGTTCCTAATGGAGTGAACTTGGCTTTCTAATCCCCCTGTTCTCCTGCCACATACATGCATGCACTCTATATGCCTTTCCCCAGAGACTTCCAGAACCAGAATGTAAAGAAGTAGGCTCTAGGGTTGTCAGGCATGTCTAATCACCTGTCGTAGCGTTTATAGATAGATTCACACAGTAGGATTGCTTGTTGGTGATAGAGGTTGGGGCAGGATGGAAGGTTGGAGATACAGTTAGCACCAAACATGGAGGTGATAAAATTCATACTGGATCTAAAGTGATATTTGTAGATGAAATTATGTTGCTGAAGCATACGCATAGAAGGGGGAGGCTGGATGGAAGGTTGGAGATTATCAAGGAGTGCCTAGAGAGTGGGCCAAGAGATAGATGCTTTATTCTGTGTGTAGTTGGGGTCCGCTGGTTTTTGTAGGTGGCCTAACATTTTGGTAACTATCAAGCCCATCTGTCTAGTCTTCAGATGGGATGTCCCTGTTTCCAGCCCCACTGCCATCACCCCATTGCAGGTTGACATCTCTTCTTTTCTTCTGGTCTCTTTTCTCTTCTGCTACAAGCAATCCCAGACCCTGCTGTCATGTAATCCTTCCTGAAATCTAGTTCTAAATTTTCCACTTCTACTCAGAATCTTTCAGTAGCTCCCCACTGCCTGTCAGTAAATCCCTTTTACTCATGACTTAGCCTGCCATTCAAGATCCTCTGTGTCTTCATTTTACTCTTTCATTCAAGCTTTATTTCCATGTTGCACAACTAGGGTCCATCCAAACTCAGTCACTGATGGGCTCACACTATGTTATCATCATGTCCAAACTCTCTCCACCTTTCAAGACCCAGTCCAAAGGACACCTCCAGTATGAAGTTTTTCAGATCGCTTTCTCCTCTGCACACCCATGGCATTTGTTTTTCTCTTTGATCACTTTCTATCTTGAACCACAGTTATTTATGTGCATATCTTGTTGAGCCTGCTATGGAACCCAGAGGGGCAGGGGCCACATCCGATCCCTCTGGGCTAAGTTCAGAGCCCTGCGGAGCTCAGATGAACAGTAAATACCACGGAATCTGTTCCAGGTCAGGGACTCTCTTCTGACATGGGCTTCTGGACATCAGTGGCCACCTTCACTTCTGTCCCTCAGAAAATAAATAATGAAAAGGAACAGGAAAAAGACATCCACAGGCATCCAAAGGAACCTCTGAGAAAGAGAAGAAAGAGAAGATATGGGTGTTTATTTCTGGCTCCGAGTTGTTTATTATCAGCTTCTCTCAGGTACAGCACACCCTTCACATCCTTGCCGACAATTACCGAGGAAGCATTCAACTAATTTCCTCAACTCCAACTGCCTTTAGTACAGTCTAATTTTAACATTACTCTCAGTTGTTTTTTAAAGATGCAAATAAGCTGAAATGACAGGTGCTTGTTTGCCTGCCTGCGTGTCTGTCGGTCTGTCTCTCTTTCACTGGGTGGGCCAAGAAATGCCCAGAATTTTGGAGCTGCCACCCTGCCTCAGCTCCCTGAAAGCCTGCCTCAAATAGAGGAGGTGACCAAAAAATTATTTTCTAAACTTTTAAAGCCATTAATCATCTGGAGATGTCTCTAGAAACAGCTGTTAGCTCAGATGTCCAGCCTGCATCAAACATTAGTTTAATTACACTGATTGTTGGGCAGGAAGTGGGTACAATGTGCTGGAAGGATGGACATAATGAAAGAGAGAATCTGGAATTGGGTAACTAGCTCCAGCCACTGGCCGGATGAAGAGCCAAACCTTTCATGAGAGAAGCCTGAGGGTCAAAGGGCCATGGGGGGCCCTGGCAGGACGACTGACCATCAGGAAAGGAAAGCCAGCAAGTGTCTCTGTCACCTGCTCTGTGCTTTATAGCATCCATGGAAGAATTTCTTTTAGCTGTCTAACCTGGATCCTTTGCTCTGGTGACAGCCCACTTGTGCTTGTTCTGCCCTCAGTGTGGCCAAAGGATGGCTTTTCCACTTAATTTTGCTCTTTCTATAAAAAATAAAATGCTAATGAAACATCTAAATGTAAACACTTCCTACCTACTTTTATTTCAAAAATAAAACGTTAACAGTAAGATAAACGTTTTTTAACAAGACTATATCACAGGGACTGTGCCTTACAGCACATTTCTTCCACCTACATTATTTCATGTACACTTCACAACAATCCCATGATTTGGATGCCTTCATCATCTCTTTTTTCTCTGTAGAAAGAAGAGGTTTAACAACTCCCTGGTGTTGAACTGATTGTGACCAGATTTTTGGACTTGACAGCCTGCCTCTTCCTCTACACTGGCTGTCTCCCCTTAAATGTTTTTGAAAGGTGTTTTGAAATGGAGAGCCTCAGCCTCACACCATTTAGTGCCTCCTGCAATCTTTGGAACTGTTCATTTGTTCACTCATTGAGCAAATACTGATGGAGCACTACTATGCCCAAGGCACAGGATGGACATTAAACAATGCAATTAGCTAATTAATTAGTCAAATACAATTCTGATAAAAGCTGCAATGGAACCTCACCCCCTACTAGTCATTGTCTGATTTCCCTATGTTCTCTCTACATAATCAAAGCCTACCTGCAATTTTCCAAACCCCAGATCAAAATCAAAGACATTTGTTCCTCAGAAACTCTACTCATCTGCTAAAACACACTGAAGGGTTAATGGCTAACATCTGAATGTCTTATTTTTCCTGTAAGAATTTTTAGAGAGAGGTTTTTAAGAGCATCTGTCTCCAAACTAGGGTACATCTAGGGGTACATGAAATTTTCCTGAATGAGCATGGGTACATTTAAGGGAAATGATATCCACATCAGCAACATCCACACACACTCCTTCCTAAAACTGATCTGCCATGGAACATGCCTGCTGTTAAGAGATACTAGCCTTTCTGGCTTCCTACACCCCCTTTCAAAATCACCTTTCTCCCCATTTTTACAAAAGAAAATCATACCTCTCACCTGTCCTAAATCTTACTGAAATGCATGCTTTGCACAAAGGTTAAAAACCCAGAGCACCAATCAAAAAGATAATTCAAAATATTGACATACCAGTCAGGATTTCATGTAGGAAGCAGAAACCTTTCTAGGTATTTTAAGCAAGAAGGGACTTAGTGCTTAGTGCAAAGAATCAGGCAGATACAAAACCACTAGAAAGGCTGCAGGTGTTTGTTACAGCCTGGGTCTCTTTTTTTTTTTTTTTTTTTTTTTAATTCAGTTTTATTGAAATATATTCACATACCATACAATCATCCATGGTATACAATCAACTGGTCACAGTACAATCATATAGTTATGCGCTCATCACCACAATCTGTTTCTGAACATTTTCCTTACATCAGAAAGAATCAGAATAAGAATAAAAAATAAAAGTGAAAAAAGAACACCCAAACCATCCCCCCCATCCTACCCTATTTGTCATTTAGTTTTTGTCCTCATTTTTCTACTCATCTATCCATACACTAGATAAAGGGAGTGTGATCCACAAGGTTTTCACAATAACACTGCCACCCCTTGTGATCTACATTATTATATAATCGTCTTCAGGAGTCCAGACTACTGGGTTGGAGTTTGGTAGTTTCAGGTATTTACTTCTAACTATTCCAATACATTAAAACCTAAGAGGTGTTATCTATATAGGGCATAAGAATGTCTACCAGAGTGACCTCTCGACTCCATTTGAAATGTCTCAGCCACTGAAACTTTATTTCGTTTCATTTTGCATCCCCTTTTGGTCAAGAAGATATTCTCAATCCCACAATGCTGGGTCCAGATTCATCCCTGGGGGTCATATCCTGCATTGCCAGAGAGATTTACACCCCTGGGAGTCGGGTCCCACGTAGGGGGGAGGGCAGTGAGTTCATCTGCTGAGGTGGCTCAGTTAGAGAGAGAGAGAGGGCCACATCTGAGCAACAAAGAGGTACTCAGGGGGAGACTCTTATGCACAATTATATGCAAGTTTATACACTGGGTCTCTTGGAATACTCTTGAGAACAGTGAAGAGGTCATGGGGAGCCCCTCTGAGCTGCCCTCACAGCATGCCTGAAGGGGACTGTAGCCACTGCCACACCAGCTCCTGAACACCAGCAAACTGGAGACTGGACCCCAAAGCTGTGGTCCAAGAATTAGAGTGAAGTCAAGAAGTTGCCAATGCTGTGACTATTTCTTGACGCATAAATAGAAAGCTGGAGAATAAACACTGGAACCTGCTGCAGGAAAATCCCAACCTTTTTAGCCAGGAGAGACCATTAGAACACTAGGAAGAAAGCTTCCCTCTCACTTCTGCCTTCCAAATCTCACACAAGAGCATCTAATGGCGGAAATTAACTATACCTCAAATCCTACATGCAAGGGAGCACTAACAATGAGGTTGTTAGCTTTCACTCCTCCCCAAATAGGGGGATGACATGGAGATGGAAGAGTCATTCCAGGTACCTACCCCAGTTAGTGCCAGGGAAGATTCCATAAGTCAAAGCACCATAAACCCACAGGGTGCTTCCCTCTTTCCTTGTCTTACGCAGATTTCTGTTAAGGATAAGGCATGTCAGGTTGGGATGTTCTGATTTCATGGGCTGGTGGGAATGCAGAGTTTTAATTGAAAAGCCTCACCTCCTCCATCCCCAATTCTGATGAATAAGCCCATGAGCAAAGAGTATCAGTAAGAATTATCGAAGGCAATTGTTTCGGTTTGCTAAAGCTGCCAGGATGCAATACACCAGAAATGGACTGGCTTTTAACAATGGGGATTTATTAGCTTACAATTTACAGTTCTTAGGTTGTGAAAATGTCCAACTCAAGGCATCAACAGGATAATACCTGGACTCTGAAGACAGGCTGCTAGCATCTGGGGTTCCTCTGTCACATGGCCAGGCACATGGCAATGTCTGCTAGTCCTTCTCACCCAGGTTTCATTGCTTTCAGCTTCTGGCTTCAGTGGCTCCCTCTCTCAGCTTCCCTGGTGCTCTTCTCTGTCAGTTTCTCTTAATTTCATCTCTTAGCATCTGTCTTTTATCCTCTTATGAAGGACTCCAGTCAGGGGAGTAAGACCATCTTGAATGGGCTGGGTCAACATCTCAATTGATATAACCTAATCAAAAGGTCCCAGCTACCATAAGTCTTCATCCACAGAAATGGACTAAAAGAACATGGCCTTTTTAAGGATACATACAGTTTTGAACTACCCAAGTAACCTTATTTCATTCAGGTAACAAATTCACGGCAAGGCTCTATACAGCTTAGAATTAGAATATTTAAGATTTCTAAAAAGTGTGCTGGGAAATGTTAGTCTTCTGTGAAGTATACCACCTGCATTTTCACTATTCTCAATAATGAGAAAGAACTTGGTGAATGGGGCTTATTCACCCATGGCTCATTCCAAGTCTCAGTTATATATTTTGGCGTGATTTCAAGGAGAAGAAGGTGAAGAGTTCCACACTTAACTTCCAACAGCTCAACATTTCATCTTCAAGGAAGAGGAACATACAATAGAGGTGTATCCATAGTCACTTTTTAGTTGGGAGCAAGTTTCCTTGCTGTCTGCTACTTTTCTGATCATTTGTTCATTGCTACAATGAAACTATGAGATTTAGATTAATGAAAATATATTGTGGATTCTCTTGTATGCTCTTAACAATCATTAATAACTTTTCTATGGTAAGCTGCCTATTTACTAGTGACCTCTGCTTTTTACTATTAATGTAACACTAATTATTATTCATCCATGGATACAAAAATTAATTATAAAAAAGACCCCATGACTTCTCATTAAAAGACACTTTCCAAATAACTTTGCTTTATAAATTTAACATTTTTACCATGAAAGTGTCATTTTGATCAATTATATAATGTTGATAATTATAATATTCGTATCAGAAGAAAAATATTTATCATTTAGAGATTCATAGTCCAAGAAATTTTTAAAAATTAGTTTTAATTTATGTATGATATGATGATTGAGGAAAGATGTTAAAACATAAGAATATATAACATTACAATCAAATTCTGTGTGTGTGGGGGGGGAATGGAATTCAAGAAAAAAAAAGGAATAAAGTAAAATTCCCAACTGTGATCACGCAAGTCAAGTTCTTAGAGTGGTGTCAGCCTCTGAAAAGGGCTCAATGAACATTTGCTATTTGTGTATCTGCCCGTTTTCCCGGAAGGAAACTGAAGCCCAGAAAGGGTAAGCATCTTGAGATTTGCCCCAGCATTTCCCATCACACTGTGCCGCTTCCCTCCAAGAGCTGACAGCGATGGCCACATGGGGGTCTTTCTGTCCCTGTCTGTGAGAATCGTCCCTCTTCTCACACCTTCCTGCCTCCCTCTTGGCAGGGGAAGCTGGGTGTGACACAGCAGAGTGTGGTGGGGGGAGGGCAGGTGCATCATGCCCTTCAGGCTGTCTACCGGATCTGTCTGTCTCTCAGTTCTGGTTCTCTTGTCAAAATTCACAAAATACCTGCCTCTGATTTGAAGAACTTTGTGTCCTTCTGGGCACCTAAAATATCAATTCTTAAAATGTCACTGAAAGGGTAAAAAGGGGAGAAAGAGTGAAGGGATTGAGGTGTGGACTTGTCACCTTCTCTCATAACGTACCCACCCCAACCCCCCCACCCCAGCTCCTCAGCAGACAAGTCAGGGAAGGAAGGAGCCTGCAGACTCTGGGAACTGGGGGTTGAGTTAAGGGCTGCTCCATCTTTTGTCCACAATTTGCCTTACAGAGAGGGTCTGTCAGACCCAAGCTGAGGCAGGGCCAAGGGCAGGAGGGAGACTTAGTGGTCCCCAAGGTAGCTGTCCCTTTAGGACTTAAGATCAAACCCAAAAACATGTCAGCCAGCAAGGCTCTAATCCTTGATGCTCCTGAACTGATGTTTTTCAATACAGCGTCCTGTTTATATTCTTCTTGCCTCTTAACCAAATCCACTAACATTTTGTCTATGTTTTTATTGTCTGTATCCTTCCTCTCACTACTAGCTTTCTAGAATATAAGCTCCAAAAGGCCATGTCTGTCTTGTCCACAGCTGAATTGCCATCGTTTAGTGCAGACCCTAACACATGGTAGGCACCCAATAAACGGTTGTCAGTGGCATAAATGGAGGACTGAGGCACTGAATGGATGACCCAAAGGGCTTCATCTCCTTGATACACTTGATCTGATAAGGCCTCTGTCTTCCCAATGTAACGGAACTGACATGGCCTCTTTCCCTCTATACCCCTGATCTGACATGCCCATTCATTCATTCATTGAATATTTATTGAATCCTCAGTAAATGCCAGATGCTATAATAGACGCTATGTAGATGTGGAATTTGCAATACAGGAGAGTAACAGTGGGTAAACAAGTAAACAGACATGCCCTATATTCACCACTTGTGATGTCTGGTGAAGAAAAAGAACAGAGTACTCGGAGAGAGAAAAGGGAGGAAGCTAATCTAGAATGTGGAGGCAGCAAAGACCTAAAAGATGAACCCAGCAAAGAGAGAGGGGAGATGTATTCCAGACAGAAAGAACAGTGTGTGCGAATGCTCAGAGATTGGAAAGGCAAGAATCAGAAGACGGTGAGTGCGGTGGGAGCAAAATGAGCAAGTAAGGAGTGGCAGGGCCTAAGATTGGAGAGGTGGCAGGGGCAGATCGGGGAGATCCTGCTATGGTTCATTAGTGAGGCTTGTTGTTATTCTCAGGATTGTGAAAAGCCTTGAAGTGCCTGAAGTAGGGAAGTCACATGATTCCATTTATATTTTTTAAATACATCTTTGGCTGTTTTGTGGCAACAGATTGAAGATGGGCAAGAGGCAGGGCCCAGTTAGGAAACTCTTGCTGTAGCACAGGTGAGATTGAGGATGAGGGTGGCATCCACATAACTCCTTCACTCTGGGATGTATACGTCATTAACAAGATCATTCATTCATTCATGCACTCTCTCATTCAGAAAATTAATAAGTACAATGTGACAACAGCAACCTAGACAGACACAGTCCTATCTGCAGGGGGTTTATACCTGAGTAAGGGGAACAGGCCACTACGCTGACACTTCCAGCCCCAGGCAATGGGCCCTACAGTAGGGGAGGTGGCAGGGCGGGGCTGGGGTTGGGGGTCTATGGGAACACCAGGAGACGCTCCTGAGCCCCACTTGAGGAATCAGGGACAGTCATGGTCAGAAGAGAGATCTAGACCAGAATGACAAACTCCCAGACACTCAGGAACAAACCCCATGTTCGCCAAGTGGTCTTGGTGTTTGTTCATCTACCTGGCCATGACATCTCCACTAGGCTGGTCAAAAGCAACCTAGTCTTAATGTACCAAAATGGAGCATATCTGTGATCCTTCATCTATTCCTGTGCCCTAACCTGTCCTCACACTGTGTCCCATGATTCAAAGAATGATACTTTCATCTGCACAGTTGCCCAGGCCATCAATTTGGGCATCCCTCTCTCAATCATTCACCAAGTCCTATTAATTCAACTTCCCAAGGGCCCATTAGCTTTTTCCCTTGTCTTGATTTCCATTGCCATTTGCCTGGTCCAGGCCACCACCATCTCTTCCCCCAATTGCTGCAGCTCCTAACTGTTTTCCAGCCTCCAGTCTGCCCACCAACCGCACCACCCCAGTGTATTTGAGGGGATTTTCAAACATGCAGTTCTGCCTGGCTGTCTTCTCCTGGTTTCTCTCTGAAGCCCCAGCTTGGCTGTCACTTGTTTTGGGAAAGGTCCCCTGACCCCTCACCCGGTTTAGGCCCCTCTGCCCCATGATGCCATCACATTGCATTTCCTTCACAGCAACTTTCAAACAAGAAGGTTACATGCTTATCTCCTCCATTGGACTCTAAGTCACATGAGGACAGGCTCTGCGTCTTTCTTGTTCACTTCTTTATATACAGCTACAACTCCCTCTCCCCAAACAGAAATTTCTAGTAAGGGTCATTTTACAAGCTGGAAAACCTGGAAAGATTTTTCTAATAGCATGTAAACAAGAAGCCCATGGCCAGCAGACAGGCAGCCCCTCTCTCAGCCCAGCCTTGCCCCCTCTGCCTTCCTTCTCCTTTGCTTTTCCTCCTTGCAGAGCCAGCTGCTGTGACCACAGATGGTGGGAAGAAACACGATTTAAATTTCTTTATTTGGTTTGGAGAGTGCTGTGACAGACGGAGATAAATGATCTCTCTCTTCACCCCACTCCCAAATTTCTTCTCCTTGGGATTGTGAATCCTTGAAGACAACTCCTTGAAAGGGACTGACAGGCAGGTGATTGAGTTAGAGAGCTGGGGAGAGGGTGTTTTGACTGAGAGGAGAGCTGCTAATGCATCCATGGCTATTACCAGCAAGACAACAACTACAGTTACTGAGGGGTTTTGAGTGAGGAGGAAAAAGAGAGGAGAGAGAAAGGAAACCATTGTCATATCTATCAGAGGCAAGAGCAGGCTTTGAGAAGGCTAGGGTCTCTCACTATCTCTGAAAATCTTTAGGGACAAAAAAACAGTGGGGAAAAAAAAAACACCCATAACCAGGTTTATATGGACCCGGGGCAAGCAAAATGGCCTGACAAGATGACCCAAAATGCACCCCATTCTTTTGGTTCCTCTCCCTGGAATTGATACCTGTAGATTCTCAAATAGGTCTGCTCCCTCCCCTACCCCCCAGGTGCTGAGGGCTCCCTGGGTTTATTTTTCTCATCTTAAAGCTCAGCGAGCATACAGCGTTCCCTCAACCCTGTTCCCTATTGACCTGAGCCTTCCTCTTCTCAGATCATGTGAGATCTTGATATTTTTTGCTTTAATTTCAATGGAGAAAGGAAGAGAAATATTAGAACTGAGAAAGTGCTGGAATTAAAGGGCACTGCTAGACCCAGAGGCTTTGCAGGGTGAGGGGCACTTTCCAGAAAACATCACAGTCACGTCATAGGAAACACAGAGACACATTGTCTGGGGCAGCAAATGAGATAGATAGATAGATAGATAGATAGATAGATAGATAGATAGATAGATAGAGAGAGAGAGAGAGAGAGTTAGCGCAAGAGAGAGAGCACGAGCAAATAATAAGGATTTAGTAGAAGTTGAGCACTGAGTCTGATTGAAAATGAAGCCAGAGCTGGAAAATGTCAGCAGAACTCAGCTGTGCATGCTACAGACACACAGGCAGGGCAGGCTCAAGATGCCCTGTGCCTCAGCCTCTGGGAGGCTTCACCCCACACTTGGAGCCAAGCAGGCAGAGAGGTTATAAGCAGGATCACTCTCACCAAGTGCAAGCCTGATTAGACAAGCGCTGGTGTCAGATTCTGGGCAAAGGCAGGCAACATTGTGCTTCTTCTCTCCCTAAATGGCTAGGTTCTGCTATCCTCACTCCTGCTTGCACCCTAACACACATAGTCACATACACACACATACCACCACCTTTGCCAGGTAGCTGCATCAGCTGCTTACATCAAGTTCTCCGACTAACCAAAGGGTAGAAGCCAAAATACAGCACCAGACTTAGCTATGTCTGGGCCCCATCATGGCTTCCAATCTCCACTGTCCTCCTCTACTCCAGAAAATATTTATTCAGCTTATATTTATTCAGAGCAAACTATGGGTAGGCACCGTGCTAAGCAATTCAAAAATTATCTTGCATAATCCTTAAAATAATTTTCTGGGATAGTTTCAGTTATTACTGCCATTTTATGGATGAAGAGACCGAGGCTAGAAGTCAAACAAACAAAGCAAGCTAACCTAAAGATATACACAGACAGCAAGAGTCATGGCCTCCAAGCCCACAAGAAGGCTTTTCTGATTTCCCAGCTGATTTAGATGCCTCACCTCCTGGTTATAATGAGTTTCTTATCACTTACCACACAGTATGGCAATTAAGGGTTTATATACCATGACCCAATTCTCACCAATGGAATATCCATGGGAGTCACTTGTGTGGACTTCTTGGCCTATGTGATTCTGTGATCCAGCTACAACCATGTAGAGAAGAGCAATTTCCTAGAACAGTGCTACTCAAACTTGATTGCCATTGAATTCAATGTGTAGCCAAGTTTGGGAACTGCTTCCTTGGAGGATGCTGAAGAAACAAGATGGATCCCTGGATGACTGCATGGAGCACAGCTTTTTTGCCAACTGGGAACATTCACCTTGAACAGTTACATGAGAGAGACATCAACCTCTATCTTAATCAAGCTATTGAATTAGTATGTCTCTTTGCTAGGACCCCTTAGCCTTACCCTAGCAAATACAGTAGAAAAGGTACTTGAGGAGCTCAGAGGAAAACCTGATTGCACTTGGCTGCCTGGATTGTCAGCTATTGCTCAGGAAAATGCAAACGCACAAGCAACACTTGCTTGTAAACACATACATGTGCATGCAAACACACAGCTCACATACTGATGCATAGCTCCCTCTATTCCAGTCATATTCAGGGCTGCAGTCAGCTAGGACCAAAGTTTTCCTGGCTTCCCACCAGATTCTGATTAATAATGAATTTTTATGCCTATCTTCCTCAATCAAAGGCAGGTATTCTCCTCATGATCCTATAAAGCAATTAATCTTTCCTCTCTTCTCTCCTAGAAGCTGGCTCAGATTCTTTCCAGTTCTTGATCCACAAATTGATCCATTCTAGTTCAGGAGGTGAGGAAGTCCTATCATTCAACAGACTAGTTGTGGTCCTGGGGACTCCAACCCCAAATCCCTGGTATAATATTCAGGTAGAATCCTACTCCGCTTGCTGCTTAGAAAAGTTAGGCCAGGTTAGCTCAGTACCCTTGGAGTTTAGGAATGAGGTACCTGGAAAGGAAGGACCTGGGGATCAGGAGTGCTTTCTAGATAAAAGAATGATGGCTATCTTCTAGGGACCCAAAGCGGTACGCCCTGGGTCCAGGACCATGGACAGGGAAGAGCTGGCCCAAAAGCACATGAACAGGTATATTGGTATGCCCATTATTATGTCCCCCAGAAAAGCCATGTTCTTAATAATGCAATTTCGTGGGGGCAGATTTATTAGATTTTGATTAGGGTGGAAACTTTTGATTGAGTGTTTCCATGGACATGTGACTCACCCAACTGTGGTGATACTTTTGATTAGAGTATTTCCATGGAGGTGCGGCCCCACCCATTCAGGGTAGGTCTTGATTAGTTCACTGGAATATTTAAGAGAGAAGCTAAGAGCCAACATGGACCCATGTGCTTGCTGATGCTTGGAGATGCTTGAAAGTGCAGACAGAAGGACGTTTGGAGATGCTAAGCTAAGAGATGAAGACCAGAGTTTGCCCCCAGAGAAGCTAAGAGAGGACCCCCAGATACTTAAGAGAGAAAAACCCTGGGAGAAAGAAGCAGGGATGCACAGGAGCTAAGAGAAAGAAGCAAAGAGAGAAGCCCAGAGACATTTTTAAGAGAGCCATTTTGAAACACAACCCAAGAGCAAAGGACCAGCAGATGCCAGCCATGTGACTTCCCAGCTGACAGAGGAGTTCTGGATGCCATCGGCTGTTCTTCAGTGAAGGTATAATCTTGTTGATGCCTTAGTCTAGAAACTTCTATGGCCTTAGAACTCTAACTTTGTAACCTAATAAATCCCCTTTCTGAAAGCCAATCCATTTCTGGTGTTTTGCGTAACAGCAGCATTAAAAACCAGAACAACTAGGTTGAAGAGTGTTCACCCAAAATTCATATCCACATGGAACCCCAGAATGTGTCTTCATAGATATAATTAATTAAGATGAAGTTCTACTCTTTAAGCCTAACTCTGCAAATAAATTCATCACCCTCCCTGCCGATGTGGGACAGGACTCCCCAGATGAATGAGTCTCCCTGGCGACTAGGACATGGATCCTGGGAATGAGCCTGACCCTGGCATCAGACCTGACCAAAAGGGGGAAAGAAAGGCAACAAAATAAGTTTTCAGTGGCTAAGAGAATTCAAATAGAGTCAGTAGGCTGTCCTGGAGGTTACTCCTATGCAAGCTTCACCTAGATACGCCAAATGACCACAGTATGATAAGCCCAAGTCAACGGTAGTTCCAAAAACCCTAAAGAATACCGAGATCCCTATCTGAGACTCTAGAAAAATCTCACTCACTAAGTTTATTCTTTAGAAACTTAAATCCTCCAGAGAACTCCTATGCCAGCTAAGTCCCAAAACCCGGAGGCAATAACCTCTTGAAGAACATCAATCAGACGTGTCCCCTTTTCCCATATTGCCAACACCCCTTTCCAACATGAACAAGTTAGGTTGGTCACTGCCTAGACATCCCTGAAGATTGGGAAAGTGATTAAACTAGAAGAAGGAGTAGCAACAGACAAGATGGAATTTAACAAAGGATTATGAATACTGAATCTCTATATAATTTTCTTCTTCTTATTGCCAGGGTATTAGAATAGCTAGAAGGAAATAATTGAAATGGTGGAACTGTAACCCATAGCACCCTTTGAAATTTGTTCTATAGCTACTTGTTGAATTGTAATTTGAAAGTTACCACCTTTTTGTATATATGTTACGTCTTACAATAAGAAAATAACTGAAACTATGGTGCTGTAACTCATAACATTTTTGGAAATTTCCTTTATAACTACTTGTTAAATCATACTTAGAAAGATATTACCTTTTTGCATATATATTTCACAATAAGGAAATAACTGAAACTGTGGAACTGTAACTCATAACATTCTTTGAAACTTGCTCTCCAACTAATTGTTAAATTGCACTTGGAAAGTTATCACTTCCATGTATATATGTTATATTCCACAATAAAAAAGAATATGATAAAAAAAAATGAGGTTCTAATGGGCTAGGATAGGCCAAGTCCAATATGACAGTTATCCTTATAAGGAGAAGGAAATTTGGACATAGAGGGAAGATGCCATGTGAAGAATGAAACAGAGATGGGACTTATGCTTCCACAAGCCAAGGAATGCCTGGGGTTACAGAGACTGGGAGAAGCAAGGAAAGATCTTTCCCTAGAGAGTTCAGAGGGAGCATGGCCCTGCTAACACCTTGATTTTGGACTTCTAGCTTCCAGAACTGCAAGAGAATAAATTTCTGTGTTTTAAGCTGCCCAATGCAGGGTACTTTGTTATGGCAGTCCTAGGAAACTAATAACCTGAAAGAAGTAATGGCCCAGCCTAGGAAGTCAGCACTGGAAGAAGACATCACCCACGTGTTCTGGAGACAAGCAAAGAAAATTTCCCTTTAAACAACAATACAAACTATACAGACAAAAGGCCTAGTCAAAAAGTATTAGAGCTTGCAACCCAAGCTCCCACTACTGTCCTCCACCCCTGGTGGGGATTTGAGTGCAAGCCTGGGGAGGATTAGGTTTGGCGAGCATTGCCTATGGTGCTTGGGGCTGGGTTACAGCTCATGGGCAGAGGAACCTGGCAGCTGGTGGGCCGCACACATGCCTGTGCACTATTGCAGGGTGGGCCAAAGACACCTGTGAGGGTCTGCAATCACCATGAGCATCCTCATGCTGGGGTCAGCACAGGATTAAATAGCAGCAAAAAAAAAAACAAAAAAAAACCCAACAAAAACAAAATCACACACACACAACAAAAAACACAAGAGGCTAGGAAAGAGAGACCACAAAAGAAAGGGAAACATTTTATATTTTAGACTCTCAAATGGTACTTTTTCCCCTCTTTTTGAAAAAGGAGCTTCACATTTTTATTTTGCATTGGACCCCCAAAATTATGCAGCCAGCCTTGCTTTCACTCCCCAGGCAGTCTGCTACTTCTCACCAATATTCCTCTCAAGAGCTCTGAGCTGAGTAGATGGGCCAGGCTCCATGAGTACAGGGACCTCTAGGAATACAGTGAAAAGGGTGGCTTAGGGGTTCCATCTTCAGTCTCTGAGTCACCATCTCTCTCTCTCCTGCCTCCACCAACTCTGACAGCATCTGCCCACCTTCCATGTTCCACCAGCCTCTCTGGCTCTCCTGCCTCTGCTCCTAGCTCTGCTTGCTCCTTCACTGATTTTCAGCCTCTATCCCCTACTGGGAAGGGCCCTCCACGCTCTGTGCCTCAGTCTCTCTTCTCTCCCTCTTCCTTTATGTACCTTATCCACCACTCAGCTGTCACCTTTCACCTCTGGCAGAGGATGACTTCCAAAGAGTCCTCTCTCAGGTGCTCCTATTCCATATTTACAATTCTAGTCAACTGAGCAAACATTTCTCAGTTGTCTTTCCAAGATACTGCACTCTTCCCACGACATGCTGTCATCTCAAACTCAACATGTCCAAAATGGAAGTTATCCATCTTTCTCTTTCAGTCTTCTCTTCACTCTGACTTTTCTATTTCTGGCAGTGACATTCCCATTCTTCCAATCATCCAGCTCCGAAACTTCCTAGTAGTCTTTTGCTCTTCCCTTTCCTTTACTTCCCACATCTAATAAAGCTTGAAATCACATAATTCCTTCCTTTAAAAATGTGTCTTGCATTTGTTTCTTCCTGTCAATTCCTGTTGCAAGCAGCCTATTCAGACTTATATCAACACATGCCTTGACAAGGGCTTCCAACTAAACGTTCAGCCTTAAGTCTCTCTCCCTGCCCACTATTCATGCACATGGCTCTAGGAATAAGTTGATTACAAACTGATCTGCTGATAGTATCATTCTGTTACTCAAAAATTTTCAGTAGTTCCCTATTAAAGAACTCGCCGTCTAGTTCAGTTTAACAGTCATATCAGATCATGTGAGATACGATCATGTTACTCTCTCATAAAACTCTTTATGGCCTTTCATTGCTTAGAAAAATTCCTAACATGAGGTACACACCTACTCACACACACACACATACTTGCTTTGTGTAGGTCCTTCCTATTTATCCTTCTATGCTTAGTGCCACTGTCATAAAGGACTATATACATCATAGTTCTGTTTTGAAACCCTTATCACTGTTGTGTTTAAATTGTGTAAAAAGTCATTTCATGTTAATCTTCTCCTCTAGAATATAAACTTCATAAGGACCATATCTTGACTAGTCCTGTTCAGAAAGACCTCTCCTTGCCTGATGTAGAGTGGACATTTAGCAAATATCTGCTGGGTATCTGAATGACTATCATTTATCGATTGCCAGGTTCTCTGCCAGGAGCATCATCTCATTTAATCCTAATAAATAGACTTTCCAGTATAATTTCTATCCATAAAATCCTAAAATATCATAGAGAGGTCATATTATAGACAGAAAACCATTCTGCACCATGGCTAAACAGGCCTTTCCACCACTTGCCAAATAAACCTTGCACTTTTCCATTCCTGTCCCTTTACTCCTAGTTTTGCCTCCACCTGCAATGTCCCTTCAAGGCCTGACAATCAAGCCACTTATTGAGGTCCAGCCTTAAAAAGAGCCCCTGTTCATTTCTCTTCTGGCCTAAATATACATAACAGATAGGAATATGGGCTTTGGAATCAGACTTGGATTCGAATCCTAAGTACTCTCCCATTTATTAGCTATGTGACTTTGACCAAGTTATTTAAGCTTAGTTTCCTTATCCACAATATGGTGATAATAAATGAGTACCATACTCATGAGGTTTAAATGAGATCAGATATTTGGAGGGTTTAACATTAAACCTAGCGTAAAGAAGGAACTAAAGAAACATTAGGCCTCATTCTCATTCTCTCTTTTCTTCTTATCCTTCTTGTTCCCTTCTTCTCCTTCAAACTCCTCTTCCTACTCCTTCAAAACATGCTCCTTTTCTAGTCTCATTCCATGGACTCTACATACCTCCCAGACCTGTTCTTGCCATAATGAAAACTCACCATATTTCCTTGCAACATCAATGCCAGTGACCATATGAAAATCTCATCCTACTGGCAACAACATCTGTCATCAATTAGTTGGTCCAACAATCCACATGGACCATCTATGTATATTTCCTGTGAATGTTTGGTGTGCAATAGCTGAGAGGATACAGCATTTTTTCATTTATCTCTGTGCCTCAAATCAATGAGCTCTTTTGCACTGGAACCTTGTAAAACATCCATAAGGACCCAGCTCCTGAGTTCCTGGACTCCCTGGTGGGAGAACATCCAGTGAAAGTTAAGTGCAAAGGGATTTGGAGGCCTGGTTTCCAAGGTCAGTGGAGGCCTGGTGATAGGGAGGATTCTCATGAGGGAAGGTGATGGAAAAGCAAACTACCATTTTTGAGCACCTATTCTCTGCTTGATAATTTACATGCATTATCTCATGTCATCCTTACAACCCCACCCTATAAGGTAGACAGCACCATCTCCCTTTTAGGTTCCATTGAGTGTGTCAAGAAAGGCTTTCTAGAGTTAGTTTTTCCCTTCTTGGCTTCCCATACTTTTAGAAAGGTTAAAAAAAAAAAAAAAAAAGAAAATTGTCACCACTTGTTTTAGTTTCCTGGATGCTAAATCACATACCATGCAATGGGTTAGATTAAACAATGGGAATTTGTTGAATCATGGTTTTGAGGCTAGGAGAAGTCCAAAATCAAGATATCATCAAGGAGAGGCTTTCTCTGAAGACTGTAGCATTCTGGGGCTGGCTGCTGGTGATCCTTGGTCCTTGGTTTTTCAATGGCCTCTCCTGACTTCTCTCTTTTCTTCCAGATTCTATTGATACTTAGCTTCTGACTGCTCCCCCTGGCTTCTCTCCAACTGTGACCTTCCCTATAAGGCCTTCAGTAATAGAATTAAGACCCATCCTAATTCAGTTGGGCCACACCTTAACTGAAGTAACCTCATCAAACAGTCCTATTTACAAGGTTCACACCACAGGAAAGAATTAAGTTTAAGCACATGAATTCTGTTGGGGTACCTAGCTCTAAGCCACCAGATCACTAGATACTCTCCAAGACAAAAAGGGAGGGTGTGATATTCCAAGCACCCAAAGCAGACCTTGTGGGAAGATCCCTAGTGAAGAAGAGAAGCTCTTTCCTCTATTTTAGGAAATGTGTCATTATTATTGAGGCAGATTTCAACATTCAGTTTTCCCCAGGTCCCTAAGCACTGCCTACCTTTGGTCAACCCTACATAAATAAGCAGGCCCAGCATTAAACAAAGCATTCCACACTGTGAAGCAGATAATACAGCTAATTCAGCAAAGAAGCTGATTGCATTTTTTTTTTCTTTTTTTCGCATTTGAAAGGATTATTATAAACAGCTGTTAGGGAAAAAAAATTTAAGTTGATAAAGAATTGCCTGGGCCTCCAGAACCCACTGTGCTGTGTCTGCATATCTCCAAAGCATTTAGGACAAATGAGAGGTGTTATTTAAGGGAAAAAATAAGAACATTTATAGGCTTTTCCTGGGGAGTGCAAGTGGCTTTGCATAATCCCCTGAAACTGTGCTCAGTGTGGATCCCTCCACCAGGGAGCAGGCTTCTCAGATAGTTGGAGGATGGGTCCTGCTGGAGGATGGGGGCCATGGCAGGCAGATCTGAGTTTCCACGCATCTGCTCAGGAGCATTTCTAGAAGCATCCCTTGGCCAAAACTGGTTCCCTGTGGGCCGGCTATTAGACTGAAATCACATACCCTTCACCAGGAACAGGGAATATTTTAGAGCTTCTTTAGTCATTAACACTACAGAGAGAATTAACCGACTGTTTTTCTTCCATGATGGCAAGCTCTTGGAAGGACCCAGTAACTAAAGGAATTTGAATTCTAAGAAGGCATCAAGGGAGAAAGTGGCAGTGTGGGGAAGGGGTCTGACTTGGTTGGCACAGTGAGGAAATGCTTTGGGAAATGGAGGTAAAGGAAGGGAGAGGAGATAGAGATAAAAGGCTATTGGAATTTCATTTTCCATACTCGATAATTTGTCCTTTAGTTCTGCCAACTTCCTCATCCAGTAGTTCTCTCCTTCCCAAACCTGGCCTTGTCCTTTCCTCCAGTTTCAGTGATTTCCTGCCAACGCCAACCATCATTCTTTTCACCAGTCTCAAAAACCATCCCATCCCCCTGCCCCAGTGATTATCCTCTCTTCCTATAATCAATTATATTCAGCTCAGGATGTGGGAATATCTGGGAATCTTGAATGATCCTCAGGACCACCAGAGATCTGCTTATGAGGAACCAAGAGCCTCCAGGGAAAGACTTCACACTAAAGGAAGGAGAGTCAAGAGAAAAGATGACTTCTAGAATCAGAAAAGCAGGGTGCTTCTGGGTACAGGCCTGCATCTGCCCTCAGGAATCCATGTCTGAGCTCTGGGACACAGAAAAAAGATGAAATCAAAATGACAGCGATGATGATAATCATAAAGCACAGCTCCAATAACATCACCCTGTGCTCTGAGAGGCACCACCACTGGTAGCAAGTTTCTGTAGGATGGGAGGCGGGAGTTACAGTACTGTCCTTTAGGCTGAAGTGGACACAGGTGGACTGTAGCAGCAGCTCCAGATAAATGCTCTAAGGAAAATGGCAGGCACCCATCCCACCCCTCCCGCTGATGAATCAAAAGGGCCAGCTTGTGGAAACCCCACAAGGCATCCTCTGAGGACTCCCAGAACTATTTAAGTGGTATCAGAAGGGGCTGGAATTCCTAAAGAATGAGAGGGTGCCCAGGCAGAAAAATCCTGATGAGTGACGGGCATCATTGTTCTATTTTTACCCCTGCCCTGGTTCATCTTGGCAAGTTGGGAGCCTGATTTTGAAAGGAAAAGACCTTGTAGAGTCTTGTAGCTTCTGTTCACATTCCTGTCTTTACAGAAAGATGATTTTTCTAAGAAAGTTGTAGACAAAGCCATGTTTTCTCATTTACCCAAAAATTTTCCACAATGTTCACCAGCATCCTGATCCATTGTGACACCTTATTAACAAAACTTCGGTACATATTTTTCATACGGTCGAACATTTTCTTTACCTTAAGGTCATGATGCTGCTCAGAAAAAGAGTGGTGGGCACATAGTAGGTACTCATAAATATGGACTGGATTAGTTAATTCAGTATAGTTTCAAAGCTTTTAGTTCCTGCAATTGTGGAGTAGCTTTATAAAATAAAACTCTTCTCACCAGGTGGTGATTTCCACATATCACAAAGATAATGCTGTTTGTTAGGGATCTGTTTAGCCTCAGGCTCACACTGTCTAATTAGACATCATCAACCTCAACATAAAACTTTGTGCTGTTGTTAGAAAACAAGAAATAAAAAGAATATTTAGCTCTGGTTAGGGAGGCTTTCTCTCCTCCTACCTCTTGGGACTCCCATGATTCAAATTATCTGTGATGGGACTAATTGAGCCCTGTTTCCTCTGGGTTCCCTCTCCTCTTTTGGGGGGCATTTCTTCCCACTCTGAATTGAATGAGTTACTTCAAGTCTATCTCCCTGTGAGCTGAAGGGAAGGGAGCCAAGCACTGAAATAAATAACATATCCTGATGTTGCTAGACCCTAGTCCTTAAATAGCTCTCGAACCTCCTGTCTTTCCATTTTCTACTGAAACCTCATATTCAAATATGATTCTGGTGCCAGTGTCTCCCGTCTTCTATGCTTCCAGAATACTTCATTCACCTCTAGACAATCCCAATGCCAAAGGATAGCTTGGGGAGCCTTCAGCCCCATCTCCATTAGCCTCCCCAAACCCACCTCAAATTCTGAAAAGGGACTATTATTGGAGAAGGACAATTTATATTTTATCCTTGAGATACAAATAGCATCTATACTAAATGTTACTCATTTTATTCATCTGCTATGTTTATTCTAAACAAAAGAAAACAGGGTTCCATGCAAATGCTACTTGTAAACAAGACCCTTGATCCATTTCTAATCAGAGTTCCAACCCATAAGCAAAGCTCAGGTACTGCCTAACAAATATACATCGTCTCTGGCAAACCACTTCATTCATTTATGTGGCTGGACTCTTCACTTGCTTGAAGTCTTTTTTTTTGTTATTATTGTTAAAGGAAAGAAAACCCTCTGTCAACTGTCCCAGTCTCATGTCCCCAGACAACCATCACAATTCATTTGATATGCATCTTTCCAGTCCACTTGTCATACTTAAAAAACATATATTTACATCTATAATAATAATAATAAATAGAGTTTTATGTGGTTTAAAAATATACCTATATGGGATCATAATGTAAATATCATTCCACAACATGATTTTCCCTCTCATTATTACAGTTTTATATTTGTACAAATAGATGTCTTTCATTCTTTTTAACTGCTGTAGAATATTCCAAGTGGATAATATTTCACTTATCCACTTGAATATTGCTGTATCACTTACATTGACTATAAATTTTTCCTATTAAAAATGGAACAGAGAGACTTCACTTCCAGCTAAGATAAAGTAACACTGTCCAGATTTACCTTCCCGCCTGAAATAACTAAAGGCACTAGACAAAATTTATAAAATAATTATTGTTCAAAACACTGGAACTTGAGCAATGAGGGACAGTCATCCCTGAGAGAAGGGAAACAAATGAACTAAGCCTGAAGATTGACCTAGCTTACTGCCTTGAGAGAGTTTTCAGGCCACAGTGCAGGGAGGCGAAACCCAGGCAGAGAACTTATTTTAGGAAACAAAGCTGAGAATCTGGGGAGATAAAGGTAGCTAGAATTCACAGGGAAGGGTAAAGGAGAGGAGAAAGCCACAGAGACAGAGAAATCTGGGAATCTACCATAGGCTCCTTTGGATATTTAACAGAGAACTGATCAGCATATGTGCGTGAGGAAATGGGAATGAACCATCCAAAAGAAATAGGAGGAACAGCATCCAATGCTCACATAGGGCTGGTAATAGTGTCTATTCCCACCAGTTACTTTGGAAAATCTCATAAGTCATTGGGCACTAGGTAGAATATTCAGAAAGGTCTTGCTTCAATACTGGGGAGAAATTATCTTTAGATTAAATGTCATTCTGGTCTCACCTAACAAATCTTAAGAGCAAGACCAGAAAGCATTAATCAGTGCACAAGTAACTTAACTGCTTCCTAGAGTAACGATCAAGAATATAGGAATATAGAAATATTCAGCATCAACCAAGGTAAAATTCACAATGGCTGGCATTTAGTAAAAATTATCAGATATGCGAAAAAGCAGGAAAATACAACCTATAATGAGGAGAAAAATCAATCACTTGAAACTGAACCAGGACTGACATAGATGTTAGAATTATCAGACACAGATGTTAAAACACTATTTATAACTCTATTCTATATGTTTTAAAGTTAGAGGAAATATTAAAAATGTTAAGTAGGGAGATGGAAGATATATTTTTACAAGGCCTAAATCAAACCTCTATAGATGAATGCTATGAACTGAAAAATACACTGGATGAAGTTAATGGCAAATTGGACTTTGCACAAGAAAGGTTAGTGAAAAGAGTGATAAAACCCATCCAAAATGAAACTCAAAGAGAAATAAAAGACTAAAAAAGGTGAGCAGGGCATCAGTAAGCTGTGGAATAACTCCAAACAGCCTAATACAGGTACAATTAGAGTCCCCAAAGGGAGGGGGACAGAAAAACTATTTGAAGAAATAATGATTAATAGTGGTCAAAAATTTTCCAAAGTTGATGAAAACTATAAACCACAGTTCCAAGAATCTCAATGAGCCCCAAACACAAGAATCATGAAGAAACACTATGACAAGTGATAATCAAATTGTTCAAAACTAGTGATAGAAAGATCTTAAAAGCAGCCAAAGAAAAGAGACATCTTATATACAGAGGAACAACAACAACAAAAAAATATGACATCGATTTCTTGTGGAAATGATACAAAAGAAAAGACATTGAAGCAACATCTTTAATGCACTAGAAAAATAAAAGCCATGTTAACCTATAATCCTATATTCAGTTAGACAGCTTTCCAATATGAAAAGAAAATGAAAATATTTTCAGACATTCAAAAATGGAAAGAATCCATCAACAGGAAAAATGCACTGCAAGAAATGTTAAAGGGCACTGTGATGGACTGAATTGTGTATCCCAGTGTGGACATGTTCTTGTCCTTGGTCCACATTCTAGTGAGAATTATGAAATGCTTGACAGAAAAAGTCTAGATTGCTTTGATGAGAGTGTTGTTAAGAATATGGATGTCATAGGTACTTCCAATGAGGCCTTAGAAGGGAACGATGAAAGTATTATTGGAAATTGGAAGAAAGGCAATCCTTGTGATAAAGTGATGGAGAACATGGTAAAATTGTGTTCCAATGTCAGATTGAATGTGGAATCTGTAAGTGATGAAACTGGATATTCAGTTGAGGAGATTTCCAAGTTGAGTGTCGAAGGTGCAACCTGACTTCTCCTTGCAGCTTATAGTAATATCTAAAGGAGTTTAGCCTGCTGGATTTTGGATTTGTTTCAGACCTGTGACCTCTATTTTCCCTACAATATCTCCCTTTGGGAATGGGAATGTTCATCCTATGCCTGTTCCTCCATTATATCTGGAAACAGTTAACTTGTTTTCTAGGTTTCACAGGTCCATCAGGCAGAAGAATTTTGCCCTTGTGCAGACCACACTTCCATTTTTCCATTCCCAGATTTTGATCAAATATTTTACCTCTTTTTTTTTTTTTTTTTTTTACCATATTTTTACCATCTCCTCAAGATGTTACTTCAGGTAAGGAGGTCCAACTGAATCAGGTTGGACTTTAATCTGGATTACTCCAGTAGGAGTCTGTTATAAGCAGAGTGAACATCAAACAGAAGGAAAAGCCATGAAGCCACAGGAAGCAGTCAGAAGTCAGAAGTCAACTGAACCCAGAGGAGAAAGGAGAAGACATCACCCTGGCCTTGATTGCCATGTGATGGAAAAGTTAAAGAACTCCATAAATTGCCAACTAACCAGAAGATACTGACCCCTGGAGGAAACAAGCCTTATAGGCTCCGAAAACATGAGCCCATAAATTCCTGTTGTTAAGCCAATCCATTGTATGGTATCTGTTTTAGCAGCTAGGAAACTAAAATAGACATCCTTAGGCAGAAGGAAAATGATAACAGAAGAAAATCTCTATCTACACAAAGGAATGAAGAACACCAGAAATCATAACTGCATGGATAAATATATAAGATTCTTTTTCTTATCATTTGAATCTCTTTAAAAGATTATTGACTCTTTAGAAGATAATAATGTAGTATGGAGTTAATAACATATACAAAGGTAAAATATATGACCAAACTCTGGGAGTGGAATAACGGAAGTACACTATTATAAGGTTCTTTTACTACATGTAAAGTAGAATAAATCACTTGATGGTATAGTGAGGTAAGTTAAAAATGTGTACTATAAACTTTAAGTCAACTACTAAAATGACAAAAAAATAGTTATAACTAAAAAGACAATAAATGAGACAAAATGGATTAATAAAAAAATATTCTAAAGCAAAAGGGGCTTTAAAAGAAGAAAAAAAAGAAAAGAAAAGAGATGGGACAATTGGAAAACAAGTAGCAAGATGGTAGATTTAAACCTAACCATATCAATAATCATATTAAATATGATCTAAATACTCCAATTAAAAAGTAAAGAGTTTCAGTTTGGATACAGAAATAAGACTCAACAATATGAGGCCTATAAGAAATTCACTTTAAACATAAAGAGAAAAACAGGTTTGAAATAAAAGGATGGAAAAGACATATCAAGTGAACACTAAAAAAAAGAAGAAAGATGGAGTGGTTATATTAATATCAGACAAAGTGGACTTCAGCACAAAGAATTTTAACAGGGATAAAGTAGATCATTTTATATTAGAAGTTGCTCAATTCATAAAAGAGGGCACAGCAATCCTAAACAGTTTTGTACCTAATAACAGATCTTCAAAATAAATGAATAAAAAACAGATAGAATTGTAGACAAATCTACAATTATAATGGGAAATTTCAAAAATCCTCTCTTAATAATCAATCGAATAAGTATACAGAAAATCTGAAAAGATATAGAAAACTTAACACAATCAACCAACTCAACCTAACTGACATTTATAGAACACTTCAGCCAATGACCATTGAACATGGATCATTTACTAAGATAGACCATATTTTGGGTCATTAAACAAGTCTCAATTTTGAAGGATTCAAGTCAACATCGTTAGTCATTAAGGAAATGCAGATTAAAACTACAGTGAGGTACACATCTATTTGAATGGCAAAATTAACAAGACTGGTCATACCACATACTCCAACTGTTTTGGAGGATATGGAGAACTGTTAACTTTCATACACTACTGTTGGGAATGTAAAGTAATACATCTACATTGGAAAACTGGAAATTGTTAAAAAGTTAAACATATACTTACCATATGGCCCTGTCATTCCACTCTCAGGTATTTTACTCAACAGAAATAACAGCCTATGTCCTTACAAAGACTTGTACATGAATCATCATAGAAGCCTTATTAGTAATGGCCAAATAAAGGAAACAAACTGAATGCCCATCAACCTATTAATGTATAAACATATTGTGATATTCCATGAAATACTATTTACCAATAAGAAGGAATGTACTATTGATGAGTGCAACATGGTGAATCTCAAAATAATTATGCTGTGTGAAAGAAGCCAGACAACAAAATAAGTACATGTGGTATGAACCCATTTATATAAAATTCTAGAAAACACAAACTAATCTACAATGACTGAAAGCAGATCAGTGGTTGTCTAGAGAGGGGGCTTCATGAGTGAGAGGAACGAGTGAAAGGGATTACAGACAGGCACAGGAAAACTTCGGGGGTGATGGATATGTTCATTATCTTGATTTTGGTTTCACTGGTATATGTATATATGTACACATATGTGTGTGTATATGTGATTATATATTTATACATATTTTATAAATTATATATTTCAAAATTTACCAAATTATACACTTTAAATATGTGCAGCTTCTTGCATGTCAATTATACCTCAAATAAACTTTTTTAAAATTCAATTTGATTGAGATATATTTACATACCATACAATCACCCATGGTGTACAATTAACTGTTCACAGTACCATCATACAGTTGTGCATTTATCACCCCAATCTATTTTTGAACATTTTCCTTACACCAGAAAGAATAAAAATAAGAATAAAAAATCAATGTAAAAAAGAACATCCAAATCACCCCCCCATCCCACCCTATTTTTCATTTAGTTTTTGTATCCAGTTTTCTACTCATCCATCCATACACTAGATAAAGGGAGTCTGATCCACAAGGTTTCCACAATCACTGTCACCCCTTGTACGATACACCGGTATGCAATCATCTTCAAGAGTCAAGGCTACTGGTTTGGTGTCTGATAGCTTCAGGTATTTACTTCTAGCTATTCCAATACACTAAAACCTAAGAAGGGATATCTGTATAGTGCATAAGAATGCCCACCAGAGTGACCTCTCGACTCCATTTGAAATCTCTCAGCCACTGAAATTTGATTTTGTTTCATTTCGCTTCCCCCTTTTAGCCAAGAAGATGTTCTCAATCCCAGGTCCAGGTTCATCCCCGGAGTCAATATCCTGCATTATCAGGGAGATTTACATCCCTGGGAGTCAGGTCCCACAAAGAGGGGAGGACGGTGAGTTACCTGCCAAGTTGGCTTAGCTAGAGAGAGAGAGAGGCCACATCTGAGCAACAAAGAGGCATTCAGGGGGAGGCTCTTAGGTGTAATTATAAGCAGAAAACTTTTTTTTTACATGCAACAAAATTAACACTGGAATTGGAATTGCAACTAATCCCCAAAGATGTACATAAGAGGCATAAATTATCTACACATTCTAAAGAGGACCTCCATAAGCACCTAATCTGGGGCCAGTCACTTCCCAGCAGCAGAATCCATTCTTCTATCACTTATCATCAATCTATCAGCTGACATAAGTATTTCATATCCAAAGAGGACCAGGGAAGATAGAGGGCTTTGTTGACAGTATTTTGGGAAATGGAAAAGTGGCTCCTGGCATATCTCCCATCCCTAGGGACAATTTCAATTTATTAGATGTTGCTAAATTGCTCTCCAAAATAGGGACATCATTCTACCAGCATTAGATGAAAGCTTCCCCATAATGGACTTCCAAAGATGTCCACATAGTAATCCCCAGAACCTATGAACATGTTGCTTTAAACAACAAAAGGGAATTAAGGTTGCAGATGCATTTAATGTTGTTAATCAGTTAACTTTGAGATGTGAGATTACCTGATTTATTGAGGTGGGCCCAATAGACTCATGAGTACTTAAAAATAGAGAACCTTTCCCAATTGTGGTCAGAGAGATGACAGTATGAGTAGAACTTCATGCCACTGCTAGTTCTAAAATGTAAGATGCTATATGCAAGGATCAGAAAAAGGCTCTAGGCGCTGAAAAAAGCAAGGAAAGTGATTATCTCCTAGAACTTTCAGAAAGGAACACAGGCCTGCCAACACCTTAATTTTAGCCTAGAGAGACTTCTTACCTACAGAACTATAGGATAATAACATTTTGTTGTTTTAAGCCACTAAATTTGGGGTAATTTTTTATGGCAGTAATAGAAAACTAATACAGCACACTACCCTAACATTTAACATTATATTTTGAAATATTCACAATCTGATGGATGAAATGGTATATTTATCTTAGTTTGCATTTCTCTGATTACTGAATTTAGCCTCAATTCATATATTTCCTCTTCTGTGAATTGTCTGTGCCAGTCCTTCAATGCTTTTTAATTGGATTTTTTTTCCATTGATTAGTAAGAATTCTTTATATTTGTTGGATACCATTTCTCTATTTCTTTTACGTTATAAATACTTTCACCTTTCTCCTCATGTCTTTTACCTTTGTATAGTGTTTTTTGGCATAAAGGAGTTTTTCATTTTATAGTCAAATATATCTGTCCTTTGTTTTTTGTTTGTGTTTTTAAATTTATGGATATGTGGGTATATGTATTTAAAGAAAAACCTTCCTCATGCAAAGGTCCTAAAAAATAATCTACCATATTTTCTCCTAATGGTTTTAAGTTGTATATTTTAAGAAATATTTACAGATATTTTATCATGTATAATCAAACTTCTTCGGTCCCATTTACTAAGTAGTTTAGTTATTCCTTACTGATTAATAAACCTTCATCTATCATATGTCAAGTTCCCCTATGTACATGAATTTGTTTCTAGTTCTCTACCAGCTCAATTTACTTATTTTAGACAATACTACACAGTTTTATACTTTTATAACACATCTTGATATCTCTTTTTTTTTTTTTTTTTTGCTATTCTTGGATCTCTACTTTTTAATATGAATTTTAGGATCTGTTATTCAAGTTCCATAAAAAATCTTGTTGAGATTGGTTTGGACTTGTGATCAAGTGTATTGATTAATTTGGGGAGAATTAACATGTATAATGGAAGCTCTCTCAGGGCAGAGATTTTAGTCTGTTGTGTTCACTGCAGAATCCCAACATATAGAATAGTGTTTGGAACATTGTAGGGGCTCAATAAATATCTATTGAATGAAAAACTGAAACTCTGTGATATTGGATTTGTCCAGTCCAGGAAGGTGGTATGTCTCTTCTTTAATTCAAGCTTCTTTGTTTGTCCTTCCATAATAATTTTAAATATTTCTCCATAAGACTTTATCTATCTTTTGTTATATTTATTTACAGGTAACTTTATAGTTGTTTTTGCTCTTGATATTGAGGTTATTTTGTCTATTACCTTTTCATATTGATTGTTGTTAATGTATAGGAATTCTACTAATCTCTGTATATTGATCTCTTGCCATCAAACTTAAGGAATTCTCTTTGTAATTTTGAATGGTTTATCTTCTGTGTGGAAACATAAATTTTAAGCTCCATGTTTTTAAATTCAGCCATAACTAGAAATAATAGCGGAATATAGAAAGTACAGGCCTCCACTGGCAATTTAACTAGAAACTTTGTAAGGGAGAATGTCGATTCAAGTGCTTGCAGAAAAGCAAACAATCAGCTAATTATTACATCCTCTTAGAACATGAAGAAAATATTAGTATTTACAAATTGGCTATGTTAAAATTTAAGCTAAATCTATACTTATTCTGAATCTTATCAGCACAAAATTAAGGCTCTCTCCCAACCTGTTTGCTAAGAAGGCCAAAAAGTTTTCCTATACTATCCAAATATTTGTTTTAAGTGTTCTAAGGATTGTTGGCTCATAATTTTGAGACTGGAATATGTTTATTGGAAACCAAATTTGTATGAATGTTTGCTATAAACAACTATGTTTGTTCCCTTAATAAAATTTTTTTCATTCATAGTGGGTTGATTTTGCCAACCGCCTTGTAAGATGATTGATTCACTCCGGCACATCTTATCTCTCTCTCGCTTAGCCGGTAAAAGAAATGTGAAGGCTCTTATCTTAAATTTAGGAACATTGTTAAAGGCATTTTTCCTCCTTTTAAAATATATTCAAAGTAAATTTAAGACATTCTCGTAGATTAATCATCAAACACATGCAGTATCAATATTTCATAAGAGTAGTCTTTTGGACTTTCTATATAGAAAATCACATCTGTAAACAATGAAATTTCTTTCTTCAATTCCAATTCTTATGTCTTGGTTCACTTTCTTGTCTTATTGCATCAATTAAGATCATCATCAGTACATTGCTAATGAGTGGATATCCTGGCTTTAATGAGAAGGCCTTTAAAACTTTATGATAAGTATGATATTGCTGCAGGTTTTTGGCAAGTACCACTTACTGGGCTAAGGATTTGCAGATCGGAATTCTATTTTATTTCTAGTTTGCTGAAAGTTGTTTTTTTTAAATCATGAATTTATTTTGAAGTTTTAGGAATGCTTCTGTTTCTATATTTTTTGAGATAATTATATGTTTTTCCTCTTTTAATCTAATGTAAACTTTATTGATGGATTTTCTAATGTTGCATAATCTCTGAATTTCTGGGATAAAATGTATTTGATAGGCAGTTTTATAAAAAATAAACTACCACATTCAAGTTGTTCATATTTTATTTAGAACTCTTGCATATATGTTTCCAATGAAATTGGTTTACAATTTTCTTATCTTACACAATGTTTATCAACTGAGGTATCAGGATTATAATATCCTCCTAAAACGAGTTGAACTCTCTCTCTCTTTTTATTCTCTGGAATAATTTGTGTGAGATATAGATTATCTCTTTTTAACTACCAGAAACTACCCCAATTCAATCCTGGCATCTCATTAATGTTTGTAGTAAGATATGATATAAACTTATTCATTTATCCCTGAGTTTCTCTTCAATTTTCATACATTTCCTACCATTCATTCATTCACTCCTCACGGGACATACAAAGTGGGTAACACCCTGATTGAGGGAGATCAGTGAATGGTTGATAAAAATTTTCCTCTGGTTTCCTTTATGACTGCAGCCTAAATATCTTTTTCTCTATAAAAACAAATTAACAAATAAACAAAACCATCAAAATTTATCTTTTCCTTTCTAAACCTTATATCTTTTATATAGATACATCCTTCTAAACCTTGTATTTCTTCTATAAGTGCATATACTCTTTACCCCTAAGCAGTTGATCCTTTCTTTCTGCTCCTATAACACTCTGTACATAACCCTATTAGAGTATTGATTTAGAAATATTTTGGAGGTTGGAGACGTTGTTGGTTCAGGTATGTTTTCATACTTTAGGGATCTAGGGGGAACGGCTTCTGGGAAAGCACTCATATTGTGTCCACCACTGGGGTTTCAACTACTGAAAAAAATATTCCCTTGGTTGCCTTCAATGAATACTAGAAAGCTGTGACTCTATCTGTCTTTCCCAACACTATAATTTTGTGTGAACATGTGTGTCTTCCACTGATCTATGAAGGCTTCAAGGGCAGGGATCCCAAAATGCAAATAAGCAAGTCATACCTTACAAATTGGTTTTCTAGTGTCATGTTATATTTCCAAGTTTCATTTTTGTTATCCTTGAGCCTTTAGAACAGTCTGATCAAATGTTCAAGCCTGATTTCACAGAGGCCACAGATAACTAGAGAAGCAGCCTACCTTCATTAGCGAGGGAGCTATACTTTCCTACTGAGTCCAGCATGGTGGTGGCAACCAAGTCAGTGAGGATGGTGACTCTCTGGTGCCCCAACTCCAGAATGTGAGGCACAGTGATCCCACCTCGCATGCAAATCCAAATCTCCATCCAGGGATTATTTGGGATGATCTGGGTTCTCCTTTCATTAAGAAAGAGGGCAGCTGCTTTTCTTATATATGCTTCAGTCAGTCTCAAGATGAAAGAAAGTAACAGATCATCATAGCAAGTCTTTAGAGTCAGTGCAGTTGACCTAAAGCCCAAGGAGAGGAATCTTTAGGAGCCAGAGATGTGCATGCCCTCCTTTAGGATCCAGGGGCCAGAGCAAGACCCATGAAAGTCCTTGTGAGCAAACTTCACCATCAGGGTGGAAGCATGTGCCTGAGCAAAGATAAGGAAGCCAGATCTGGGAGGAGCCAAGATCACCACTGACTGGCACTGCACCAATCTCTCTCTTCCTGGGTCTGCTGGTCTGGATGACTGAGGAATGGCAAGGAGAGTTAGATGCCCTATGAATTGTGCCATAAGTCTATCTTTTGAGTTTGGATTAGAAATCTGCACTCTGTAAAGTTCTTGCCTGAGTATGTGATTTTTTGGTCTTGTTTTGTTTTCTCATGTGTTATTAAATATTTTCTAAAAAATATATATTTATATATTAATAGTTTAATTAATACTATACTTAGAATTAATAAATATATGAATTTATAGCCTTCCACTAAAAGTGGCAGAATCCCTGATTAAAAGTGACAACCAATAAAATACGTATTATTTTACCCAGAAAGAAATTCAAGGTGGAGGGAATTCAGTGCTCCAAAGACCTGAGTCTTCCATTTTGGTAATCTCCTGTCCTCAGCATGTCAGCTTGGTCCTCAGACCGGCTTCTCTCATGGTCACAAGATGACCATGAGACATTCCACATATCCCGGCAGAAATGACAACATGCAAAGGAAGAAGAGACTCTTCCTGTATCTCCCTTCCTATGAGTCTCCCTTACGAGAGAGAAACTCTCTCCCAGAAGCCCTACAGCAGACTTCCTTTCAAGTCTCATTAGCCAGAATTGTGTCACCATGCCCTAATCTAAATCAATCACTAGTGTGGGAAATAGAATCACTATAATTCGCTTAGAACAACCAGGATTTGGTCTGAGTGGAAATATGAATAAAATCAGGGTAAATTGGAAGGGAGGAAGGTGAAGGGATGGGGACTAGGCAATCAACTGTAAGGACTACATCTGATTTCTCCTGAATGAGGCTTCCCAACCTGGGTTCAGAATAGAAAGGGATCAATATTTTCTCTGAATGGACCAGAAACAGCCATTGGAGAGGAGTGGGTGCTCCAGCAGGAAGAGAGCGAGATCGATATGGGGCTACCCATGGATATTGGGTCATTTCCTCCAGGGACATTTATTCAACATGAAATGAGTTTGCCTCCAAATTCCTTGCACAGTCTAACTTAATAAAGACAGAAACAACTAACTTGAAAGTTGCTATTACAGGGGGCTTTGGCTCTTTTGGGAAAGCAAGATCAGTGGGAACTTCAGAAAGCTGCCTCAACAAGGAGCCACTGGTCAAAAGCTCTGACACCTGGCTGACTGGAGTGAGTTCACCAGCAGGACTCCTCCAGTTTTGAGTGGGCCGGATGCCACTGTACATACTTCGGCTTGTTGAAGTCTTTAAACTCAGGAGTAGAGAAATGGCTGTGATCCTACTTTCCCTACTCTGCAGAGACATTTTATATATGCAGCTGGCCTACAGGCCACATGGGGAAAAGGGTAAGTAGGGAGAAGAAGAAATTGAATTCTACAGGTCACCTGGGTCACCTTTTACTAAATGGGATTGCCTTAGATCACTTGTACTATACTAAAAATATGGTATATGGACCACCATCAGCACCATCACCTGGAAGCTTGGTAGAAATGCAAATTCTGAGCTCCCACCATAGACCCACTGAATCACAATCTCTGGGTTTGAGGTTCAGGCATCTGTATTTTAACAAGCTCTCTATTTGACATTGCCTCAAGTTTGAGAGACATTGCTTTAGATCCTTGTTGTTCTTATAGCTTTTTTCAAGAAAATTGGTAGATCTAAGAGGAGAGGCAGTTGGGAGGGTAGAAGACCACTGGTTAAGGCCCTAGATGTCCTCCTCTGGCAGGAGAGAATTAGCTAGCTGCAAAAAAATGTGAAGACAGGTTCCTTTTAGGAACAGATCAGTAATACCCCGAATGGGTGTTTGTTGTGCCCGAAATTTCCTTAAACAGCAATAAAACCCAGCATATACCAGCAATAGGGGGGACACTACAGGGGAGGACTCTAATGAAGGAAAGCCCATACACTCAGGGTCACTGCATATGTCTGCTTAGCTGTGCAATGTACAAATTCAGGAGGAACTTATGATATTATCAGTGTTGTGAAATTATGCAACATGGCAACCCTGCTGATCTATCCCTGAGATCAAAGCATTTTAGATCCAGAAAGGACCATAAATCTCAATCCCTTCAATTTGCAGACCAAAGAAAATGAAATAATGTGACCAAGATCACATGGTAATTTAGAAGCAGACCTAAGGCCTTGAAAACTCCCAGATTTCTATCTTAGGAAATAAGTACTTAAGAACAGTTCAAAAGAGGTAAAGAGCTAAATGTTGAAAGATATTGCTTTTATTTCAACAACAACAAAAAAAACACAATACAAATATCAAAGAAGATGAGGATGGTTAGGTAAATTACATTAAATTCACTAGCTAAAATATTGTAGCATGATTAAAAATTGTATTTATGAAGATATATATAATGTATATGTGTGTATATGGTTGTACATGTGTGTGTGTGTGTAAGTGTATATATATACACACACACTAATATACATATACTCATATATTGAAGCAAGTTAGAAAATTGTCGCCTATATTTTAGGAGGCTTTTCCTAACCTGTAAGATTCTGTCCATTGTACTGCTGATTCCTCCACACCCCAGTGGTTGCTCCTTGCCCCACAGCACTCACAGCACCCACTACAGCACTCTCTGAAGTTTGAGAAGGAACTGTAAGTAGTTCTCACCCTGGGTTGAGAATCATCTGAGAAGCTTTAAAAATAACATTGCCCAAGCTCCATGGCAGACCAATCAGATCAGCCCCTCTAAGGGAGATGCCCAGACATCTAAATTAAAAAAAAACAAAACAAACAAACCTCCCTAGGTAGTTTTGCTGCACAGTGAAGACTGACCCACTGGGATGGTGAAATGAGTCCAATTACACGTCTAACTTTGGGCAAATCTCATGCATTCCTTATTCAGTAGCTAGAGGGGTCAACGTGACAGGAAAGTAACAAAATTGATTAGGACACTTTCTCTCTTGATTACAATTTAAAGAGCTTTATTATATCCTTTCCTTGAGCACATCCACTGTATGACTGTGGTAGATTAAAGACAGCTGTAATTCTTTGCTACTCTTCCCCTTGAGAGGTAGAGTCCATTTCCCTCTCCTTGAATTTGGGCTAGCATTAATGACTTGCCTGGCTGCCAAGAGAATGTCCCAGAGGGAAATTACCTAGGACTTCTGAGGCTAGGTAACAGGAACCCTGGACCACCAGGGCCTCTTGTCACACTTGCTCTAGGGGAAACCAGTTACCACGTAAGAAGTGCAAGTACCCTGAGATCACCATGCTGTGGGGAAGCCCAAGCTAGCCTTTTGAAAGGTCCCATGGAGAGAGACATCCTGGCTAGCCCAGCTGTTTAGCCATCCTAAATAAGGTATCAGTCATGTAAGTAAAGAAGCCATCTTGGACATTCCCATCCCAACAAATAGATGTTTCATCTCTCCAGCTGGAGACAGATTTAGCACCAAACAGTTGTGATTCTTCATTGCTCCTTTCTCTATAGGTGGTGTACTGTCATAAGGTTATTATGTACTTTACTGTTTCTTGTCCTTGTCTCATATTTTATTAGTGAGTGGAGGGTAGAAATTTGTGATGCAGAGAAACATAGGCAACTTAAGTATCTGCAAGGATTAACAAAACAGAGTTTAATGTTTTTGAACTTCAGATAGATATTCCCAAAAGGAAATACTAGCCTCTAGTCTGCCTTGCCTAGCCCAGCAGAATATAACACATAGCTTACCATTTTAGAATTGTTTTGTTCAACAAGCTTTGTCCAGGTGGATAGGATGCACATTGTTGTTTACCTGTTTTTGATGCCTTAATAGTCATATAGGATTCACCTAAATTAGGTCAATTATAATGCCAGAAAGATTCTTTAACAAAGGACTTTATTAAGTCTATGAAAGGAATTGTTGAGACTCTAAACTCAAAATGCTTATGATAGATACATATGTACTACAAAACTGTAAAGGATATCTGGTGGTTTCTCCTACAAGTCTCCAATTCCTCTTCAAGATGTTAATTAGTGTGAGTAATGGAACAGGGTCTGTCTGGCTCCATCTATATGCTGCTTCTTTTTCTGTGTATCCTGTACTGCCTCAGTAGAATTGTCTGACTCATCAGGGTCCCTTGTTTTTCATTACAGAGTAATTCATTCTTAGTCTTTGTTTAAGCCATTTTCAAAGTAGAGTCTTTATAAACTATTTGATTTGCCTGGAAGACTTAGTTTCTTCACAGAATGACCTGTAAAATACTAGGTTCTGTTATATTTGTTAATCCTGAGAATGGCATTTCTTCTGTACCCTGAGCATTGTTTATGCATCTACTTTCTCTCAGTCTCCATCAGTGTTCCCCAAAGAAGGAACCATCTAGACTTCCTTTGACAAGAAGTATAACTTCCTTGTTAAAGTGCAACTGAAAATGATGACCCATGACTTTTTCTGTGTGCCACCATAACATTCCCATGGTGGCATGAGCTCAGTGGCATAACGTTATAATCGCTTCATGCCAACCATCATGTGGACCACATGTGTGCCGCGTGCAATCAGGTATATGAAAGACTAGGAGAGCCAATACAAAAACGATACTGTGGAGGAATTCTAGGTGAATTTTAATTTTTCCCAAAGATTGCCTATTAACCTTTCTACTTAAAAAAATTTAATAACTTAAAAAATAAATCTGTGCTATTTCCAACAAATTATACTACCTCTAATTCTCCTTTGGATTTACTGAACAAGTTCTTCAAAAGAGGAATTTATCACTTCCCACTCACTGAACCCCAGGAATCCAATTTTGGGAGAGGAGATTCCTATTTTCTTTAACTTCTGATTTTAATGAAAAATTATCTAAGATAAGCAGTAGTAAGAATGTACTGAACATACCCTACGGAGTTTCTGGATTGGTCCAGGTTGTCATTTTCCTTGGAGACAGCATAGAGACTTCAGCTCAAGGAATGAAGAATTTTATTGACACCAAGACTAGTACTGTTGTTTGGCTGGAAGTGGAAGCTTTAGGGGGGTGTCCTCAGCAGGTACTGGAGTTTTATAGACAAGAAATTCCTATTAGAATTGCTGAGTTTCACAACATAATCCTTAGAAATTGTTGAGAGCTTTCTATTATTTCTCTACTAAAGGATCTTGAAGTCCCTCAGAATGGTTGTTTTGATCATTCATTTGATGTATATGCTTGACTCAGCAGACCACTTTCCATATATGTGACTAGCTGATTTACAGGGGATCCAGGGCAAAAATATAGGAGTTCTCCAAAGAGTCTATATAAAACATAGTCTTCTACTAGGTAGCCCCTCTACCTACTTTGGCTCCACAGCCTTACTAGGCTAGACTGCCAGAAAGTAGGGCATCTAACCATGCAGGTATGTGACTGTTAAAACTCTGCTGGGTTGGTTGCCAAGCTCCCAAAGATCTCCCCTCTCTGTGAGAGTTTTTACACAGGGGTGGGCCCAGGGACTGTATTAGTGCTATATGACCCTGATCACAAGCCCACCAAGCTACTCATCTCACCTGGGATCTTTTAAACTGGAAGTAAGAGAAGAAGGTCACTCTTTCACTGGTGATGGGATCCAGGATGTGAGACCTGAGAAATCTCGGTGACTATATTTGCTTCACTATAGAGGAAGCTCCTTTATCACAAATGAGAGTAAAGAAGTGTGGGCTAATTCCAGTTATTCCTGAGCCCCCTTTCTTCCTCCAGTTATGTAAAATATTTCAAATTCATCTAATAAATTCCCATCTGTGCTTAAGATGGTTTGATTTGGGTTTCTAACACTGTGATCAAAAAATGTTCTAATACAACAAATTCCAGCCAAATTATACTATCTGTAATATTCCATGTCTGGATTTACTGAATAAGTTTCTCAGTATCATGCCAAACCACAGTGGTCAGTCATGCAGGAACCCCCAGCCCTTTGGCCCATCAACCTTCTGAGAGGGACAGATTTGCTCAAGAGCTCCTGGCAAATTTCATCAGTAACCCGGTTGAGGAAAGGTAGGGAGAGATCATTCTGGATGCATGCTTGAATGCACACGTTTCTTTGCTCTTTTGTCTTCCCTGAAAAGCAATTCCTCCTCAATTTTCAGTTATAACAGAGTCCTGACATCCTGGTACTAAGCCTGGAGAAAACCCTTTTGAGTTCAGTTGCAGAATACTGCCTTGAATACCCTTTCCACATACATCCACATGTATGATCACCAGGGCTGGGACAAGGAGGCGGCCAGCCAGGTGCCTAGAGCACAGAATGTATGGAAGCCCCCACTGTCAGGGTCTCGCAGTTGTCCTAGGCTCATCTGTCATTCTTGTTCCAGCCTACTGATCACTTGTCCCTCATGTGGGTTCATTGTGTTGGGTATAAACATTCAATGTGGTGAAGTGTAAAAAATCTTGCACTGGGAATCAAAAATTTTCATCTTTGCCTTATCACTTACTTAATATGATCTCAAGAAAATTCTGTGAACTGCCTGTGCCTTTGTTTCTTATTGGTAATTTAAAGATAACCACCTCTACTCTAGTTGACTCCCAAAGAATAAGAAAAGAATGACATGAAATCATGTACAGAGAGGTTAAGAGACTTATCCAAGGTTGTGAAATTAAGCCTAATCTCTTGGGCCAATACTATGCTTGCCTCTGATTCGTTACTTATTTAATTAATTAAACATATAGGTATTAAGTGCCTACTGTGATCAAGGCTCTGTGGGAAGCACCAGCTGGGAGCTACAAAGTAAAATTCAATCAAGAATATGCTCTGATACTAGTGGTCAGTAAGAGGGGGCAGGAGTTAGGGTATGGGATGTGTGGGGTTTCCGTTTTTTTTTTCAATTTCTTTTTCTGGAGTAATGCAAATGTTCTAAAAATGATCATGGTGATGAATGTACAACTATGTGATGATACTGTGAAACACTGATTGTATACTTTGGATGGACTGTATGGTGTGTGAATATAACTCAATAAAATTACATTTAAAAAAATGTAAATGTAAGCATGGGACTGCATAACATAGTGAACCCTGGTGTGGATGATGACTGTGGTTAATCGTACAAATGTAAGAATGTTCTTCCCTGAACTATAACAGAGGTATGTCACTATTAAAGGTGTTAATAATAGAGGAGTATATGGGAAAAATACAATTAATGTAAACTATGGACTATAGTTAGCAGCAATATTGTAATATTGTTTCATCAATTGTAACAAAGGTACTATACCAATGCTAAGTATCAATTATAGGGGAGTATAAATGGCATGGGATTTTTCTTTTTGGAGCAATGAGAATATTCTCAGATTGATTGTGTTGATGAATGCACAACTCTGTGATTATACTGAGAGCCACTGATTGCACACTTTGGATGGATTATATGGTGCATGAATAAAACTGTTTTTAAAAAAGGAATATGCTCTAGAGGGAATGGAAATTGGGTACAATTAGGGTGAAACTTGAAACTTCCACCAGTATACTCATCGTCCTGTGTCCAGTGATCTCTGTGACCCAACTGCCTTCCTTGCCTGGTTCTGTGCCTCCCTACTGCTCTCCAGGCTGACTTAGCTTTTTTTTTTTTTTTTGGCCTGCTCCAACTTTGCCCAAAGGCTGATCAGCAGAAGGCCAGCTATTAGGCTGACTCTAATTTGAATTGTCCTAGGACAAAAGGGATTTGGCCCCAAGATCAACCACCCATGCCCTTGATTTACCTGGAGCCTCCTGGTCCCAGACCCAGGAGACAGAATTAACCAACAAGCAGATCTAAAAGAGAGAGCTCCCAATGACTAATCTTTATTGCTGTTTTGGGCTTTCTTGACCTTCAATGACACAATCTTATGTTTTGAAGTCCAGGATAATTGGAAATAAAAGGAAATCTCCTATGTTCAGAGTTCATAGCACCTCTGAGCTGTGGCTGGGGATAGAATGTCACTGTGTATTTATACTCTGCAATAACTGGCAAGGTAGAAAGGCCCCTGCAAATTGCTGCTCTTTTGCTGCCCTATTTAGGGCAAGAGATGCTAGCAATTTAACAAGCACACGGATGTAAAATACACTGAAATCTCTCACATGGAAGGACAAAGATTTTCTAAAACAATGAAAAAAAGCCACCCAGCACTAGTCATTTTAGAAGTCAGTGCTTGTGTCTAAATGTTAAACATTTACATTTTACAGCAAAGTAACATTTTAAATGGGTTACATTGCCCATTTGCAGCTGTTACTTGCTGTTGACCATGGGCTTGGGGCTGGAGCTGGGTGATGAATCAAAGATACCCTTTATGTCATGTCACTAAACAACACCCTCTTCTTCTATCACTCACAGACCTGGGCTCAGCAAGCAGCATGTGTCATCTACATGGTGGGTTTATGGGTCTCAAAATATGCCAACTCAAGCTTCCTGAGGAAAAAGAATGTTCTGGGAGTAAACATGGAAAAAGTGAGGATTGGCACAAATGGACAAGGTCAGATCTGGCCCTTTGTTGTAGGTTCCCAAATCAACTGCCTAGAAGGATACTTCGGTCTAAAGAAGGGAAACACATAGCACGCACACTGGCATGACCTTCTCCACCACCCAAAGCAGACATCACTAATTGATCATATAACTCTTTCCTGCTGAGCCAGACATGGTCTCAGAATTGTACTTGATACACATTCCAGGAGGAAGCCATTACCAGCTGGTCAGTTGGCACATTAGATGAACCTATTTGTCATCCCTGACTTAGTCTATGTGCCAAAATCTGTTTCCAATCTCTTGTCTTCACAGTAAAACTGGAGGCTTCAAGAATTCTCCATATACAGCTATCTCTGTTAATAATAGCAGTAGTAGTAAGAGAATTTGTGCTCCTTGTGGGCTAAGCACTTTATATGTAAGAAATCATTTAATCCTCACACTAATCCAATGATATCTATGTCATACAAAACTAATATCTGCCATTTATAGAATACCTACTGTGTATTCGGTACTGTGTTTGATGCTTTAATCCCAACATATTCCCACTTCACCATGAAAAATGAAGGCTTGAAGAGATTTAAAAAGTTATTCATAACAAATATAAAAATGTCCTCTTATGAACTAGAACAGATGTATGACACTATTACAAAGAGTTAATAATAGAGGGGTATATGGCAGTAAATGTATCAACTGAAAGCGAAAGACTATAACTAACAGTAATAACTTAATAGTCTCTCATCAACAGTAACAAATGTACCACATCAACACTAGTGGTCAACAATAGGGGGTATGGGATAATTTGGGTTTTCTTTTATATTTTTATTTTACATTATTATTATTATCATTGGAGTAATGAAAATGTTCTAAAACTGATTATGGTGATGATTGCACAACTATGTGATGATACTGGGAGCCACTGATGGTATACTTTGGATGGGTTGTATGGTG
This sequence comes from Choloepus didactylus, assembly GCF_015220235.1. Taxonomy (NCBI): domain Eukaryota; kingdom Metazoa; phylum Chordata; class Mammalia; order Pilosa; family Megalonychidae; genus Choloepus; species Choloepus didactylus. Next base: position 128,819,468 of record NC_051312.1, on the reverse strand, counting down.
TATGAATATATCTCAATAAAATTGCATTAAAAAAAAAAAGTTAGCCATAGCCACACAGCCAACTGAAGGAAGAGCTGGGATTTCAACCCAATAATGTCTAACTCCAAAGCCCAGGTTCTCAAATGTGCACTAAATCTTGGCCTTTTAAGACATCAGCTCGCCATTTTGACAGTCTCATTTAGTTTCTTCCTTACTGTTAAAAGGGGAAGATTTCTTTTCAAGCAGAAATTGGCCCTAGACTTTTCCTAAATTTCTCCAGCTTCCCTGGCCACATCATTTTAACCTCCCTGTCCTCAGCATTCATTTCAAATAGGTGAACCAGTAAACTTTTCAGCAGAAGAGAGGATTGAGTCTATAGACTAGATACTGCTGCATTAAAGACAGCGATTGTCTTATGCAGAATATGGTGCTTGGCTACCAAAGAGGTCTCCTTGTACCACCACAGTGGACACGTGGGCTGGAGAAGGTGTGGGTTCCCCAAGCTTTGTGACAGGAAGGGCTGTGACAGTTGCTCATTGAAACAGGGAAAAATGAGCCACTGCAACCTCATTTCTGTCCTCTCACACTGAAAACTTCTGAGAGTCTTTTTGTTCCTTAAAGGTCTTTCTTAGCTTCAAGCCTTTGCAACTGCTCTTCACCCTGTGAAGAATGTTATCTGTCCCCTCCTCCAGAATCTCCCTCTCCTCAACCCAGCACTTTTGTCTAGCCAACACACACTCATCTTCCTATCTTAGATGATTTGTCTACTTCCTCACAGAAGCTGAGTCAGTTACTTCCTTTATCTTCTCCTTGGCACCCAGCACTTCCTCCATCACAGCATGTCACACTGTAATGTCCTTGCCTTGTCTACCTCCACACCCTTGCCACTAAGCTGAATTAGGGCAGGTATGTGTCTGACCTACATCCCCAAACCTAGTACTGTCTCTGGGGCCGTGCTCAAAAAACAACTGATGAATAAATAGATGACTGAAATGAATGGATGAATGGACAACCCATTGTTAGGAAGCTAACTGGATTGGCATGTACAAGAGTTTCCTCCCACCTCACTTAGCTGCGACTGGCAGGTGTCCCCAGAGCCAATGGAAATGTGAGAGCAGCCAGCACGCTCCACAGTTCAGTAGTGAGATGGTGAGAAAACATATCCAGAAAGACCACTTTATTCAAACGCTGTCCATCAAACAACTTTGGGTATAAAGGATAACAAACACAAGCAATTACGCTTTATTTCCACTGCTCAGCATAGCCAAAATCCATATCCGATGTTAAAAGAAAAGTTCAAAGTATAGCCTTGGCATACAAATGTGTCTTCATTTCTCAAAAATATGTATGTATTCACCCATACAGGCCTATCGGCACCAAATGATAATTATTTCCAGAATATATCACCTCTTGTCATAAATTGAATGAGATTAGCCAATTCAAGCTAGTTGAAGGAAGAAGGGCTTGGCTGATTCACATAATCAGGAAGAAGAGGGGTGGAGTAGGCTTCAGGTGTATTTGGGTCCAGAGCCTCAAATCACATCATCATCATTCTTTCCCTCTTGAGGTTCAGCTTTGCACTACGTATCACCTTCCTCCTCTTTTACTGCAGATGGGCTTTCCCCATGGCCAGAAAGACCACAGACAGCTCCAAGTTTTCATCATGCCAGCCTGGGAACCTTGGAGGATAGAGAGAGCTCCTCTCTATATATAAACTCCAGGGAAAGATACCGATTGATGCTGTTTGGGTCTCATGTCCCAACCTCTTGACTTGGGCAAGGGGATGGGTACTATGATTGGGCACACCTGGCCCATGTGCCAGCCCGGTCAGGTGAAGCCGAGGTACTGTGACTCACCTGAACCACCAGGAGTGGGGGTGGGGGCAGAGAAGGAAGGAAGGAAGGAAGGAAGGAAGGAAGGAAGGAAGGAAGGAAGGAAGTTAGTTGGTAGGTAAGTAAGTTTGTTGCTAGAGGACAAGGATAAGGGATATGGAGGGGAAAAAGAAAGAGTAGATGTCCTCTGCAGCATCCCATGAGTTTAGCTTACAATTGTGTGTCCTGCAGAACCAGAGTGTCCTCCAAATCTCTCCAAGACTATAATGTGGTCAAAAGGAGACAGCAATAACTTGTAAAGTTATCTGCATGGTTGAGCCCAGGAAATGGCAAGTTGGAGAATGTGACGGTGCCAGCATGTGTCTGGCATGACCCTGGGCTGTGAGCTGGCTGGCAGACATACTTTGTCCTGCTGCTAGAATCCTGTACCTTTTATGGTGGAGCAGCAGCCATCTACAACGCTCATCCCCATGCAACGTGGTTGGTCTGTGAAAGGGAATCGTACATACCAAGCAGTCTTCTGATGACTGAATTCAGGTTTTAAGGCTCGGAGCCCAGGAGAGAGATGCCTGTTTGGGACCTGAGAACTTTGGTCCCAGAAAAGGCACCTCCCACACTACAAATAGAACATTGGCATCCAACACGATGAGTGGCTGGAGTTGGGTCTCCAGGCCACATTGCCCTGGGTGAGTTTGCAGAGCTGAAGGCCAAATCAGAGCCTGAGAACTCTGTGAGACAGAGCAGATAGCCTGAGTCCAAGCTCTCTGGCAGCTTAAGAGCAGAGACTTCTCTGGCTTTTCCTTGTATCTCTTATAAGCAACTTCATCCCTAGGGAGTCAGCAATCTCAGCTGAAGCCTGTGCTTACTACCTACCGTCTCTCAGCTACCAGCCCACCCTTCTAGATGCTGCTCTGTGATGCTGGGGGTGCTGAACAACGTATTTCCCAGACTCCCTTTGCCAGCTGACTGCCTGCTGTGTTCTGCTGACAGGACACACTGGAGAGAGATTGGAAAGCAGCAGGAGGAAAGATGGTATTTCCTTCTTGTCTCCATTTCCTATCAACTTGTCCCCAGAAGAGCCAACTTAGTTTCCAGCCTATCTGAGTGCTCTTAGCGGTGGCCTCTCAGATACCAGTACTAGCTGGCCACAGGCCCCTTTGGTATCTGAGCATCAGCTGTCTTCTGTGCCCTTTGAGGTTCAAGATTGGCCATGAGGCACCCCTACCCCTGATGTCTAAGCACCATTCACAAAGGAGCCTCTTTCCTGGGTTCCTTGTCTCTGTCAATCCCACCTCTTCTCTTTTGTGCTACAGACTTTGAAGTGGTAGCTGCTTCCTGCAGTAATATCGAAGCTTCCTGAGCATCCTCCTTTTGCTTCTTTAGCCTGCCGACATGTGGTACTGAACTCCTTGTATTAAATCTCCTCTATTTAAAGCACTTAGCATGATTCCTCATTCTAGACTGGGCCACAATGCATACAGTGCCCTTCCACGGCCCCCTGCCCCCTCCCTGGTTCAGCATTTCCCAACTTGTCCAAGAGAGGTATTTTTAAATACTTTAGGTTCTACTTTACATTTTAATATGGAAATCTGCTTTTTCACAACTCCCTCTTCCAAGGTCAGGGGGTTCTCAGGTTGAAAATTCAGGAACCATTGGGCCATTAGGTGACACCTTTGGTCCTAGGCTCTACCAGGAGAAACTGCCTTTGAATAAACAATCTGAAGCTGAAACTGTGAGCATGGGCTCAGGTCATACAGGTTGTACCAGACAATCCCCTGTTAGCCAGCTGTTTACCCACTCCCATTTCCTCCCCCAACCCCTACTGAGTACCTGAAGACTCTTGCAGAGCTGAATCTGGGAACCAAGCCAGAGCTCTTTCCTCATGTCTAGCCTCCTTTCCTTGACTGGATAAGACGTCCTGGCAGGAAGTGAAGTACCAAAAATAATGGAGGTGCCTTGGGGCCTATCTTGAAATTTGGAACAATTATAGGAAAGTAACAGGGACACTTTTGAAATTACACTGTATATGCAGATGTACAAGCACATCCACTCACAACGGAACAAAAAAACATCCACATACACAAGCTCCTGCGTTCACATAGGTACACATGTGCTTGGGCTGGAAAATTCAGGGGAGTAGGTACAAGAGGAAAGCGAAGATGCTGCCCAGTATTCCAGGAAAACAACACAGGCTGTCTATGATTTTCCTCCATTCTGATGCTTACAACCTCTCAACTTTCAGGTGCTCTCAGGATGCTTGTTTCGGGCATATTTTATTCCTTCTTCCATTTGCTTTGCTCATATGATGAACTCTTACAGTGTACCTACTATATATTGGGCACTGCTCCAGCTCTGGGGATACAAAAGTGAATGAAGCTTAGTTCTTGCCTTCCAGAGGCTTACAGAATAGTGCGCAAGATGGACAGCTAAATAGATAATCACAGCAGTATGATTCATACTATAAAAGAGGCATAGGGATCACTGGAAATTCTGTGGAGGTGGGGCTTATATCTGTCTTGGTAGTCAGGGAAGCCTCCCTGGAGGAGCTGACTTTTTAAAAAATCACCTTTACTGAGGATTAATTGAATATAACCATGCACCTATTTTAAGTGTGTGTGTGTGTGTATGAGTTTTGATAAATTTATATGTCTGTGTAACTGCTACCACAATCAAGATATAGGTTATTTCCACCATCCCCAAAGCTCCCCTTGCAACTCTTTCCAGAAAATCCTAATCACTCCTGGCCCTAGAAAAATACTCATCTGCTTTCTGTCACCATATATTATATATGTCTTTTCTAGGGTTTCATATCTGGTATCTTTCAGAAATTGGGGAATAGTGTTTTGAGTTCCAAGTTTGGATCAGCATGACATGAACCAGAAATTTAATACACAAGAGGATTACAATATACATAAATGGCCTAAATTAAGATGTTACAGCCTGAAACCAGACTAATTATAATATCACAACTCACTTCTTATCCTCTCTCAAGAATTAACAAAAAAACTTGAGAATTCCTTTGCCTTCCCATAGGTCATGGAATGTGAGGATAAATTACAAACTAACTTCATCTAGATTTTAAGGGGTAACTAGATTCCATTTCATAGCTGAATAACGAGGATAATAAGTTCAAAATAGAATTTAGTTCAAGACAAAGGAACGGGGACCCAAAGAACAAATGATTAACTTTATATGAAGGAAAATGAAAAGCTGCTCGCAAGAGGTAATGCCTAAGCTGAAATAAACTGGTGTTTCTCAGGAGAATAGAGAGGAGAAAGGGTAATTCCAGGTAGAGAGACTAGTAAGCAAGTACATGAGTAAGTGATTAATGAATGAATGGGAAAATACAGTTTGGTGCTGCTGGAGAGTCAAGTGCAAGGAAGGAAGTGGAAATGCAACTTGGAAAAGTTAGCACAAGGAACTTAATGAAGCATGTGGAGCAGGTGAGAGCTTTGGAATTCCCCAGGGTTCTAACAAAAGTTCAACTGTAGGTAGTTCTATCCACCTCCCTGGAATCATTTCATTCTTTCTGTCCAGCAGGAAACCTATAGCTGCTTTGCAGAAGAGCTAGCAGCCTCCAAGTTCCCTTCCAACCACGGTACCTTGGGTCCTCAGTGGTGTTTGTCTGAGCCAAACGCCGTAGACAGACTTCATTTTCTTGTTGAATGTCAGCCTACCAGCTGCCTTGAAATATTTGAAGAGAAAACCCTTCTCCTGGGTTTTAGTATATGTCCATATTACCAGACTGATTTTATAACTTTTTTCTTAAAAAACATTTTTTTTTTCCCCAAATAAAATTTACATAAAACCTCAATATACCAAAAAGATAAGATTGCAGTCGCTTTCTTGAAGCAAGGTGGAGGGGCACATTCCACTCTCTCCTACTGACCCTTGTTCTTTCTCCCCCATCTGGGACACCTACAGAGAACTCCAGGGCTCTGAGGAGCTCTTACTGAAAACCATCAGAGGGAACAGAGCATCTTTGTCTTCATGGTCTCCTGGTCCTGGCCCCTAGGGGATGCTTACCTAGTACTAAGTCCCCAGCTTAGGTCTCAACTTTATCTGCAGGCCTTCACCCCAGCTCCCCAAGTGGAAGTAACTTTTCCTTGGTCCCAACCTGTTCTTCTCTCCCTCCACACCATGAGGTTCCCTCTCTTCCCTGCAGAAGAAGTCTTCCATTTTCAAAGTTTCTTTCGTACTCAAGACCCTTCCCTCTTCACCTAGCTGTCCTCTTATCACCCAGCCGGGCTTCAGGGCTTCTCCTGGATACACTGTTCTTTGAACCCATAGACTCAGACCCTCCCTTGGAGAGCCTGGGCAGTGAGTGTGTTCGTGCCCCAAGGACCTAGGGTAATTAAGGTAAGTATCGGTGGGCCAGCCCAGCAGTGGGAGAGATTGCCCCAAGTGAGCCTGGGGCATGGAAGCACACTCAGTCTGTCCCCGTGAGCAGTTTGGAGGGCCCAGCATGGAGCTCAGCCTCTTGTTCTAGTAAGAAAACTATTCACTCTTCCAAGGGCAGGACTTTCTAAACCAAAGGCTCCCAAAGATCACATATGAGAGAGAGGTAAGCAGGACACATATTTATTTGTAAGGGATTTGCCTTTCTCATCTCTTCTTGCATGAAACTCAAATTGAAATTTGATTCCTCCTTCCCAAAGCTCATCATTTCTGGATCTATTTTTTCCCCTTTTTACACACAATAACACCGTAAGTTGGAAGAGCAGGTATGAGGGTAGGCGTCTTACTCCACAAATTCAGGTGTGCAAGCCATTCACACTGTTTTATTCTCTTTAAATTAAAATAAACATGACTTCATCCTACTCCTGCCCCCCAAACTCTGGCTAGCAGGAAATTCATTCTCAGTCATTACCACTGTTCTCTTCTGACCTGCAGAGTCTCAGGGGTCTTAAGTGCCCATTGCAGGCTTTGATTCTGACCTTTAGAAAATCTTTCCACTCCCCCAATCGAGTAAGCCCACAATCCTAGGATCCCATATATCCCTCTTTGTGGATCCAGACTTAGCCCCAATAATCTCCCTTCTCTATTATCAAGAGCTCCTTCTGGCCAAATCACAAAAATAGCCACCACCTGTTCTAAGTTCACAGAGGCCAGGCATTATCTCATTTTCTTATCACAATGGCTCATGTGCCCCTGAGGTAGGAACTGTAGTATTATCTGTTTCATTTACAGATAAGGAAATGGAGGTGCCCAGCTCAAGGTCACACCAAGCAGGAACAAACATGTGGAGCCCCATGCTCCTGACAGCACACGGTGCCCCCTCACCAGCCCCACCTCTGCCCTTTACGGTCACATCACCCTGTCCCCCTCAATCTCCTTCAGCAGCTGGGCCATTTCTACTGCCATGGGATGGTCCATGTGCCTTCAGGGTCCCATAGCATTTTGCTCAGGTGCCTTCTCTACTTCTCTCTCTTCTTTCCCTTCTGTCCCCAACCTGCTCTTTCCACTCCGTCCCTTCTCACTCACTCCCAGCCTGTGCCAGCTGACTGTAATGCCAAGCCCTGCCTATTCTCCAAGCCCCTTCTCCATCACCATCCACGCTGCACACTTCCTCCCTCAAGAAGCACTTCCCAATCCCCTAATGGAGCAGACAGCATGCCTGGCTGGGCCAGGCTCTTCTGCAAATGAACCCCAAAACCCCAAGAGGTAGGGTTTGGAGAAATGTGCTAAATCATGGATTCTAACCTTCCCATTTTATGGAAAGGGGAGTTGAGGCTCAGAGAAGGGAAGGAGTGGGCCCAAAGGCAGCCAGCCAGGGAGGATCAGGCAAGGATGAAACTGAATCTTCACTCACACTCCAGCTAGCTCTCTTTCCATTCCTTCATGCTGACCCCAGCAAGGGTGGCCCAAGGGCCACTTTCTTCTGGGGCATTAGTCAAGGAAATGAGGACTGGGAGTGTCCCTGGGAACTGGAGTCTTCCCTTCTCTTAGGAATCAGGGATGAGTTAGGCATTCCACACCCTTTCCTCTCCACCTTTTTAAACTAACACCTGAGTAACCAGATATATAATAAGATATTGAGTTAGCCCAGTCGCTTCTGGTTGACTATTGAGAACAACTGTAGCTTGTAACAAATTTGCAGAAGTTCTAAAATTGGAATTGGTACACAGTATCCAACTAATAGCCTTTCGACTAATCACAGAGACAAAATCAACACAACTTCTAGATGAAGCTGCTATAGGACTGACACACATATAATTTATTTGACAAGCGTAAAATTTTTAAAAAGAGAAAACCACTATAAATGTTACCAAATCACTTTCAATTTGAAATATGACAGTGCATTCATCACTTTTCAGATGTCAGCCACTCAGGGCCCAAGTCCTGTCAGCCCACGCTTACTCCTCCGTACCCCCAAACCCTCATGTCTCCCGCAACCCCTCACCTTTCCCCTGTCACTCTCCCTGCCCCCACCAGACGACCCCTTACAAGGGCACACCAGGCTCCACCTATTCAGGCTCACCATGTGAAGTAATAATTACAATAACTAGCATTTAGTATGCCCTTCCAAAGTGCTGTATGTGTATTATCTTATTTAATACTCACACAACACTATGAGGCAAAAGCAATTATTAGTTTATAAATGAAGGAACCAAGGCCCAGAGAGGATGTGCAACCTGCCAGGATTACTCACTGGGCAGGGGAGACCTTTGACTCTCCAGCTCCTCTCTCATTCACTTCGCCATGATACCTACCTCACATGGTTGTTTGAGGAAGATTAAATGAGGAAACACATGGGATAGTTCTGGCAAATGCTGGCACTCAATACAGATTAGCTCCCCTTTCTGTTTCTGATCAAATATATCTTACCTGCTCTCCCACCACAATGCTCTTGTTTTTCTCTATTTGAGATATGTTCTGAGAATTTCAGGAAGGGGGTTTTCAATGCCATCAAGGGCATGTGCTTTAAACACCACTGTTAACTTTTCAAACATTTTGAAATAATTGCTAAACTTTAGCTTCTCTCTTTTTTCCATTCCCTGGTTTCCTCTGGTCGCCATGAACACCAACACAGTCTATCTTGTGAATGAATATTTGCCTTGGATACTGGGTCCATGAATACAAGTCTTTGTCAAGCCGGTATTCCATGAACAGGGAGAAGTGAGCATGGATAGGGCTTTAGTTAGTTTGTCCCCTGCAGGTCCCTAAAGATTCTGGGACTTGCCAGCAGAAGCCCTGGAGGAAAGAAGAGGGTTGGGACAGGCCACGTCATCATTAAAGTCCTTCGTTAAAGATCGTCCAACTTCTTTTCACTTGGACCCCTGGAAAGCACGGGCTCTGTATCAGAGCAACCTGTGATGTGGACAACCACAGCATCACCTGGGGCAAGTGACTTAACCTCTCTGAGTTTCAGTTTTCTCATCTCTCAAATTAGGATGATAGAAACACCTCGATCAGAAGACTGTTCTGAGAAGCAAGTGGAATGATTCATTTAAGCACTAAACATGGTGCCTGGTACACTGTGTTCATTAAATAGCATCTATGGTTATTATTAGTATTAGAAGTAATAGTAGTGACAGTAGTAAAGAAATGTTCTCAGAGGGGACTGTCTCAACCATGAAAACAAGAAGTGAAACCACTCAGATTGATCCCTAGCTATGTTTTCCCATGTGAATTGATCAATTAGCTTTCTGATACACATTTTATTCACAATCCAACCCCAACTTACTCCTTAAAAGAATGTGAGACATTACAATTAAAGACACTATTAAATTAGAAATAGAAAATAAAAAAATCAAGTTGAAGGAAGAGAGAGGCGACATTAGAAATAAATAGGATAATTCACTAACTACAATTGAATCTCATCTTCAGTTCTGACGTTCTAAGAAACCAATAGAAAAAGGAAGCCACTTGGACTATGACATACTCATTATCCGATGTTTTCAACTTGTCAGCTTAGTGTTAGTTTAGTTTAGCAATTGCATTGATTATCTTTATGCATACATGTCTATTTTCTCCATGGAAGAGTAAGTTCGTTGAGATGACAAACTATGTTGTATTCATATTTGTATTTCCTAAACATGTGTGCATAGTAGGTGCACACAGAAACACTTCTGCCATCTTATATTGATCAAAGCAACCAGCAACCACAGGTCATCTCAGATTCAAAGTATGGAGAAATAGAGTCCACTTCTCACTGAGGGAGGCACTTAACTATTTTCAAGACAAAGCTACAATAATCAAGACAGTCTGGAATTGGTGTTAAAATAGACAAGGAATTCAATGGAACAAAATACAGAGTTCAGAAATAGACCCATACACTCATGTGTAACTGATCTTTGATAATGCTGCAAGGCAAGTAAAAACAATCCTGGAACAATAGAATATCCATATAGAAAAAAATTAACTTTGACCCCCTCATTTGCATCATACACAAAAATTAACTCAAAATGCATCACAGACCTACATATAAAAGCTAAAACTATAAATCTTCCAGAGGAAAACACTGAACAATATTTCTGCAACCTTGCTGTAGATAAAGATTTATCAGATAAGACACAGAAGTGATACCATAAGAGAAAAAACTGATAAATTTGACTTCCTCAAAATAAAAGTCTTTTGCTAATTAAAAGACATCATTAAGAAAATATAAAGACAAACCACAGACTGGAAGAAAACATTCACATTGTATATACATGTGACAAAGGACTTGAATCCAGAATATATAATGACCTCTTACAACTCCAAAATAAAAAGACAAATAATCTAATTTAAAAATTGAGCAAAAGGCTTGAACAGACTCTTCAAAAACAATATACACAAATGGTCTCTAATCACATGAAAAGCTGCTGAATGTCATTAGTAGTCAGGGAAATGCAAATGAAAACCACAATAAAATACTACAATATACACACTAGGAAGATTAAAATTTTTTTTAAAGACTGACAATATCAATATTAACAAGGATGTGAAGCAACTGGAACTCTCATATATAAAGTGGGAAAATAAAATGGTTGAACAACTTTAGAAAACTGTTTAGCAGTTTCTCATAAAATTAAATGTACATAAACCTTATGACCCAGAAATGCCACTCCTAGGTATTTACTCAATAGAAATTGAAACATATGTTCACAAAAACAGAAATTTCAAAGCAGATTTATTCATAACCCCAATGAGAAACAACCCAAATGTCCACCAATGTGGATAAACAAACAAAATGTATAGTCATACAATGGAATATTGCTCAGCAATAAGGTCAAATGTGACTAAATCTCAAAAATATCATGTTGAGTCAAAATAGCCAGACACATATCAGTCAAGTGACATTCAAGAACAAGCAAAACTAGGTTGATAGAAATCAGAGAAACATTTGTGGCATGGGTGGGAATGAGGAGACTGATTAATAAAAGACATGAGGGAACTTTCTGGGATGATGAAAGTGCATCACGGTTCAGTGGAAGTTACATTGGGGTAAACAGCTGTCAAAATTCATGGAAGTAAGCATTTTAGACTTCAGTGTTTTCTATTTAATTCTACCTTCAAAAATATACCCAATGTAGGCAAGAAAATAAGAAAATTGGAAGATAGAACAGGCAGGCAAACAGAAAACACATGATAAATAGATTTAAATCCAAAAATATATCAATAACATTACATATAATAGACCAGATGTTCCAGTTAAAAGACATATTGTCAGACTAGATTTTAAAAGTTCCAACTATTTGCTGTTTATAAGAGACACATTTAAAGCAAAAACTACAGAAAGGTTGAAAGTAAAAGGGTGGAAAAAGATAAAACTATGCAAATTTTAACCAAAGAGAAGCTACTGAAGTTACATTATTATCAGGCAAAGTGGACTTTAAGGCTAAAAGGATTATTAGAGAAAAAGACTTCTCCTAATGAAACATTTCAAAATTCTAAATTTATAGGCACCTGGCTTCAAAATATTTAAAGCAGTAACTGAGAGGAGAAATAGGTAAATCACAATAACAGTGGAAGATTTTTAACAGAAAAAGCAGCCCCTCAAATCAGTAAGAATATGAAATATTTTAATAACTTATAGATTTGAGCTAAAGGACAAATAGAACATTATGCAAATAATTTACCAGCATTTGTGGAACATTTTCAAAACTTGATCATATGTCAGCCTACAAAACAAGTCTCAACAAATCTCAAAGATTCAATTTTGAGTACAGACTCCAACAACAGAATTAAGCTATGAATCAGTTGTGAAAAGATCCTTTAAAATCACAACATGTATTTTAAAAATACATTTACAAACAACCCACAGGCCAAAAAAATTAATCACAATCAAAACTAGAAAATATTTTTAAATATAAGATAATAAAAATATAACATATCAAAACCTTGGGGGGGATACATCTAAAGCAAAGTTTGAAGAGAAATTTAGAGTTTAAATGTATATATTAAAAAATAAGAAAGGATAGATAAAATCAGAGATGTAAGTAACAATCGTAAGAGGGTAGGAAAAGAACAATACCTTAAACTCTAAGAAAGTAAGAGGAAGGAAATAATAAAGGCAAGAGCAGAAATGAATTAATAGAAATTAATTAGTAGAAAATAAACACAAAATGGAGAGGATAAACAGCCAAAAGTTGGCTCTTTAAAAGACTTATAAACTTAAATTCTTGGCATGGCTGATTAAGAAAAAGACAGCGATAGAAGGTACTAATGTCATATGAAAAAAAAATGGCATCCTTACATACACAGTTACTAAAAAGATATTAAGGGTGTATTATGAACAGCTTATGTCACTGACTTTGAAAATTTGATGAAATGGATGAACACCTAGGAGAAACACAACTTTCCAAAATTGAACTGAGAACAAAAATATGGATGAGTCTTATCATTTTTACTGAAGAAATGAAATATATAATATAAAACTCTCTCCCCTCAAAGAAAATTTTCCCAGATCCAAAACCTGATAATGAGAAAGGAAAATTATAAGCCAATCTCACTCATAACCACAGAAATAAAGATCCTACACACAATGTTAGCAAAAAGGAATCAGCAATTTATACAAGAATAATGCACCAGGTCAAACTGGATTATTTCCAAGAAAGCAAGGTTATTTGAACACTCAAAAGTCAATCTAATTCACATTAATAGAATAAAAGAGAAAATTCATATTATCATATTGATAGATAAAGACAAAGCAAATAATATCCATTTATCATTAAAACAAAGCAAACAAACAAACTAAAATCTCTTAGCAAACTAGGACTATAAGAGAACTTACTAGCCTGATAGAGGGAATTCACAAAAAGCCTATAGCAGATATCATACTCGCAACGTTGACAGCTTTCCTTTTGAAATAGAGAATGAAAGATTTGAACCTGCTGTTGCGGTTTGTTAATGCTGCCATTTTGCAAAACACCAGAAATGGACTGGCTTTTATAAAAGGGGGTTATTTGGTTACAAAGTTACAATGTTAAGGCCATAAAGTGTCCAAGGTAAGGCATCAACAATAGGGTACCTTCACTGGAGAAAGGCCATTGGCATCCAGAAAACTTCTGTTAGCTGGGAAGGCATGTGGCTGGCATCTGCTTGTTCCCAGGGTGCATTTCAAAATGGCATTATCCAAAATGTCAGCCTCAGCTTTTAATGGCCATCTTCAAAATGTCTCTCTCAGCTGCAGCTGCACTGAGTTCCTTCTGTCTGAGCTTTTACAGGACTCCAGTAAACTAATCAAGACCCACGCTGAATGGGTGGGGCCACACCTCCATGCAAATTATCTAATCAAAAAATTACCCACAGTTGGGTGGGTCACGTCTCCATGGGAAAACAAAGATTCTAACCTAATCAACACTAATATGTCTGCCCCCACAAGACTGCATTGAAGAACATGGCATTTTGGGGGACATAATACATTCAAACCAGCACACTGGACAACTCCACTTCTAGTCAATGAGCAGTGAGGCAAGGAAAAAAAACAACAACACAGAAATTAGGAAGGAAGAAATAAGACTACTCAAAATAGCTAAAATTAAAAGAAATGACCATAGTTAAGTGTTGGCAAAGATGTGGCACAATGGGACCCTTTGCACACTACTGGTGGGAGTGAAATTAGTATAATCTCTTTGGAAAAGAGTTTGGCATATCTACTAAAGCTATTCATCCTTGTACTCTACGACCCAGCAATTCTACACAGACACAAAAGGGTATGTTCAGTAATGGTCAAAATAGCTTTGTTTGTAAGAGCTCTGAATTAGAAAAATCCAAAAGCCCATCAATAGAATGGTTAAATAATCTGTGGTATTTTCATGAAAGGAATTTGACACAGAAATGAAAATAAATGAACTACCACCACAATAGGTATGAATCTAATAAACGTTAACACTGATCAAAGGAAGCCTGACACAAAAGGGAAACATACTATATGACTTCATTTTTATGAAGTATAGGCACCACTCAACTATAGTATTTAGCAATGCCTGATTAGGTGATGGAACTAAAGAAATGCAAGTAAGTGATTACCACAGAAGTCTGGTCAGAGGTTCTCTCTGGAGGGACGGATAGGTGGGGTGGGGTCGGGGAGTGATCTGGAGGAAGCCTGAAAGGGTTTCTTGGACATTGTTCTATTTCAATTTGGGTGATGGTTTTGTGGATGTTTGCTTTGTGATAATTAATTGAGCTATACATTTTGGTTTTAAGTCATTTCCTGTATATGTGTTACATTCGACAATAAATGGTAAGGAAACAACAACAACAAAAAAGAGACAGTATTAGCGACAATGTCCGTAGGGACCTCATTGGACTAACTTCTGGGTCAACAGCCATCAATTCATTAGTGTTCTTTAGACCGAGTGATGTCTCAAAGAATAACAGGAATATAACCTGCAAACTTTGTGTCTGGGTCCACCCGGGCAAAAGTGTAGTTTGCCATACAAATTAGACATAAAACTATCTGGCTCTGCTTCATTGCAGGGTGGCTGGGCTAGTCATGGGCTAAACACAAAATTCAATTTGATAACAGCTGCCTGAAAAGGCAGAATCAGGACTTTGCAGAGAAGGCACAGGTGGTTTGGGAAGATAAGATGGTAGATGGAGGCTGATTAAAATGGTGGTTTCCTAACAGCTCAATCCCAGAGCCCCAGCCCAGGGAGTTTCCTGAGGGCACTGCTGAGCTTTCCTGGAGTTCACTGCCCTGAAGCCCCAGTGTAGACATTAGGAAAATGCGGGGGAAGATGCTGCTAAGAGCAGCCACTGGGAGCTCTGGGAGACATCTGGGCCTATGAAACTTGCCTGAAGCCCCCATCTCAGAGGCACCCTACCTGACTGGTTCTCTACACTCCCTCACTCCCTTCTCTGTGTTCCTCCCTCCAAGCCTTCTCTCAGAAACTCTGCTCTGTTTAATTAGAACAAAAGACCAGAGCTCCCACTGCCATGCTGTCTCCAGGACTTGGTAGGTTCCCTGGGTGTGCTGACTTTCGTAGCAGCGGAGGGCCAAGTTTTAAGTTACATCTGAGATGGGAGCAGTATTTGGTCCTGGTCAGGGGTCTCCTGGATGAAATGATCACCCTGCCCCCACCCCCACCCCAGTTTAGTCTGGTGGTAAAGGCATTGCCTCCAGGGTTAGCCCGAACTGGGTTTGAAACCCAGTTTGGCTGCTTACTAGCTATGAACTAAAGCCGGGAAAATGACTAGGAGTGATGTGTCTAAAATAATAGTGTGTGGAAACACTTAGCACAGCACCTGATATATAGAAAATACTCAGTAAATGCTATTCTTTTATTATTTACTTATTATTATTAGCCCAGAGCAATTTCTTCAGAAGGACACAAATAGGAAGCAGGCTTTGGAGAAAGAGACTCTGTATTCCCTTGTGGAGGGGTGGGAGGTGGCCTATTTGGGGGAAGGCGAGAAGCTTGTGGCCTCTCTGTACATGGGAGGGTGCACTCCTGGTCCCAGGTCCTGAGGCTGTGAGGGGGCACAGTCTTACCTCCTGGCCAGACCCCTCCTGCGCAGGGACAGGAAACAGAAGCTGGGTCTCAAGACTCAGGGTTTCCTCGGTTGGCACTTTGTTGGTGCTCTATGGATTTTCCACAAGAGCAGAAGGCCAAACAGGAGGAATATACCAGATTCTAGATAACTTATCTAAGGAGAATTTGGGTGTCCCAGAAGAACAAATACAGCCATCAGTGATATCTGTCATGCTGGGCCTGGGGTCTGATTCTTTGCCCCTGCTGGAATGTGGCCTGGCAGACCAGTCCATGGGGTCGGAGTAACAATCAGTGTGTCACTTACCCCTGGTTCCCAAGGTGAGAGGCCAGTGTGCAGATGCCAGAATACCGGCTGAAGGGCAGGCTGAAGTCAAGGCGGAGTGAAAATGCATCTTTTCCAGTTATCTATTACTGCATAACAACTTTCTCGAAATGCAGTAGCTTAAAACAACCATTTTCTGATAGCTCATGGCTTTGTGGGTCAGGAATTCCAGCAGGGCTCAGCTGGGTGACGGAATTCACATGGTGGTATTCAGCGGGTGACGGGCTGGTCTGGAGGGTCCAGGATGGCATCACTCACACGGCGGGAGTGGCTGCAAGGCTGGGCTTGGCTGGGTACATTGACCAAAGGCCTACCTGTGACCTCTTCAGCATGGAGGCCTCAGGGTAGTTGGACTCAGGGCTCCACAAGCAAGTGTTCCAGCCACCAAGGGGGAAGCTGCATGTCTTTTATTTCATGGGGTCACTTCCACAGTACTTTATTAATCAAAGCAGTCACAACCCTTCCCAGATTCAAGGGAGGGGACATAAACTTTACCTTTTTATGGGAGGAATATCAAAGAATTTGTGTCTATGTTTTAAAACTGCCACAGTATCCAAAATAGCTGCTCAAAGCCGCAGCAATGGAGTCCTGAGATAAAGACATAACCAGGAGCCAACAGAGGGAGCGAAGTGGATGGTTCCTGGAGGCAGGGCCTCTGCTGTTGGTTGTGCAGACCCTCACCCACAAAGAAGAGGTGCCACCTTGTGCTACCTTCTCCATGTGTCCACTCTTGCCACTGCGATCCCTAATATCATTCCATCGTAGTCCTAAGCACCATCAGGTTAACATATTTCCTTTAAAAATATGTTGTAAAAGTCTGGAGCTACGGGTATGTTCGTTATGTTGTTCCTCCAACAAAGCACTAAGGAGACAGTCAACAAAGTTTGATGGTAGTATCTGAGCAAGTGTTTTGGAGGATACTTCCCATTATTCTGTAGGAAGGACAATGAGGAGTGGGTCAAAAATGGAGATAGGTAAGGTGGACCTGAAAAAGACTGGGGAAAAATAGTGTTCCGAATGTGTGGCCCTTGCCTTCGGAAACCAATAAATGAGTTACACATAAATGCTGTGTATCCCACTTTGAGGGTATATCCCCAGGGACCTGGAAAGACTAACAACACATGAGTAAGCTAGCATACACTGTCCAGCTGTCTAGTGTGACAACATATTCCTCTCATGTAAATCAGGAAGAATCAAAAGATTGACCATGGATGGAATAATGGTCCTGCTGTGTCTACCTTCTACACTCAGACTTCCATGAGAGGAAGGGGTAGAGAGGAGACTTTGGAAGATAGACAGTTCCAGCTCCAGAGCTCTTCATGAATTCAACTGAAACCTTTGGTGAAGCTGCATTGCAATCAGACTCCCTTTGCCCAGTCCTACTTTATTCACTCACCAACAAGTGTCGAACTTGGGACCTCTTCCAGATATACTTTTTGCATCCTAATCTCTGCCTCAAAGTCTACTTCCTGGGGGACTGTGGCACACTCCCTCTCAAGTTATAGACCTTCTTCAAGAGAGGAAATTTATTTGTGAAGTGAGGTTGTCATGAAGATGCCATTCTCAGAGAGATTTTAGGAGGCAGAAGATACTGACCTGATTTTGACGATGCCATTCCCAACCTCTGTAAGTCAGTATGGTACTGAAGCCTGAGATAATGGCTCACACCAGACAGTATATTAAGGTCCTTGACTCAGATTAATAGGCCTCTTTTCAATAATCCAAGACAACTAAATTTGGGGAATGGTGGTGGAGAGGGGATATACTTGAACGCCTGCTGTCTTATGGACTTTCTTCACTCTGCTTATTTACTTCAACTTTGAATTATTAAGGTGAGCTAAAATGCTGTAAAATATAAACCAAATATATAATGTTTCAAACATAATAGAAATCTATTTCTTACTTTGCAATCTTCAACATGTGGCTTCCAGTGTTCTCAAAGGCACCACCATACCAATCAGTTAGATGGTGGAAAGATCATGGTGGACCAAATTGGGAATTTTCCATGTAACAGGCCTACAGTTGGACTACATAATCCCTACACATATGTCACTGGTTATAATTTAGATAAATATACACAACTAACTGCAAGAAAGGCTGGGAAAGTGTCCAGAAAAAAGGGGAGAACAGACCTTGTTGGACAACTGCAACCTCTGCCACAAACCTATACCTGGTAACACTTAATTTTGTAGTGAGTAGTTTATCAATCTAAAAACACCTTCAATAGTAAACCCAAAGAAGGTTTTAAATTGGCACTGGTCAAATGGTGATAACTAATGAATGTTTAATGTCTTTCCTCATTCTGGGTTGAAAAACTATGTGTTAAAGTATTTCAGAGATATATGGAAAAATAAATAGTTATCAAGGGATAAGCCCAAACCTGCTATTCTTAATAGGACTAGTCATATGACTTCTAAAACAAGTATGTAATCTTACAATTGCAGACAATCTACAATTTTAATTACCATTAATATTGAACATATAGAACAAAGGGCCCTGTGTCAGATTGGCGCTACTTTAGGCTTTATTGAAAGTATGTAATGTACTGAAATGACACACCACTGTTGTGATGGTCAAGGACTCTGGTAGAACTGCTGTGATCTGCAAGAGAAAAGTTGATCTCAGAGTGAGACCAAATTCATAGACACAGAAATTAGGGTACAAGTTACGAGAGGCAGGTACGGGATGGGGAGAGGGACTTGGGAGTTCATGTATAATGAATGGATGCAAAGTTTCTATTTGGGATGAGGAAAATATTTTAGTAATTGATAGTGGTGATGGTAGCACAACATTGTGAATGCAATTTATCCCTCTGAATTGTATGCTTGGGAGTGGTTGAGAAGGGAAATTTTATGTTATATATATGTTTCCACAATTTAAAAGAGAGAGACCAAAAAGACAGTAATAAATAATGGAATACATGGTCCTGTACTGGATCTGATAATGGAGGAGAAAATGTCCAAAAGGACATGATTGGGGCAACTGAAAAAAATGGAATACAGACTGTATACTTTATATCACTGTTAAATTCCTTGAACTTGGTAACTGTACTTAAGGGTTTACTTAAGTGAATATCGTTGTTCCTAGGAAATGTACATGGAAATATTTAGTGTTCAAGGAGTATATGATACATATAACTGCCTCTCAATATTTAGAAGATAAATAGATAAATAGAATGATATAACAAATGTGGCAAATGTTAAAAGTTGGTAAATTTTGGTATCTGGGTAGAGGGTGTACTGGGGTTCTATGAATTGGTTTTGTATTATTTTTGCAGCAACCTTGTACGTTGAAAAGTATTTCAAAATAAAAAGCTAAAAAAAGACTAAAAAAAAATACATTGTAAAAGTACCAGTTTGGGAGAATATGCTTAGGATGAATGACCACAGCTACCCTCAGCCCAAGGTGGGCATAAGGAGCCCAAGTGAAGAGCCAAATCCAGATTGGGAGAATGGAGTAAGCGGGGCCAGGGCTAATAGCTGGGTTCCTCTGGGTAGCACCTGCTGACACTTCCACAGAAAGGGGCTGAGATAGAAATTGTAGTCAGAGGATGTGGGAGATTGTCTGCAAAAATGGCCACCAGCAAGTTCTCCCATCTCTATACATTTGTGCTGCTCCTCCCATCAAGAGGTGAAATCTATTTCCTCTTCCCTTGAACCTAGGCTGATCCTGTAACTTGCTTTGGCCACAGAATGCAGCGTAAGTGATGCTGTGTAACTTTTGGACTTATACCTTAAGAGGCCTTGCAGCTTCTGTTTTCATCCTCCTGAGATCCAGCCAGGATCTGTGGTCTTCTATGTAAAGGAAGTCATACTAAGCCACTAAACAAGGAGCAGCCATGTGGAGAGAGAGAATGGTCCAGCAGGACCCAGCTGTTCAGCTGCTGCCCAGCTCTCAGGTGAATGCAGCTGCATGGGGCCCTGGCAAACACCAGGTGGAGCAGACCCACCCAGCCACGAGCCTCGCCAACCCACAGAATTGTGGAGCAACAGTCAAATATTACTTTTTTAAGCCACTAAGTTTGAGAGTAGTGGTTTTTTCCCCACCGCAATAGAAAAGTGAAACTGAGTGACTCACAAGCAATCGTTTAGAGACACTGGAAGGCAGCTCTGTTAATGTCACTAATTCCCCAGTTTCCCAACATAATGCTTATCGATCTTTTGTGCTTTTTTTAAAACTTCTGCTTTAAATATACACTGTGGCCAACATGCATGCAAGTGGGAACTTGGTGCCAATAACCAAGGTTTCCCACAGGTTTCTAATCAGAGAAGAGCTGAGAAGACAGTAATCACTCCCATTTACAGAGGGCCTCCATGTGATCAGTTCTATGCTAGAGATCTATACTCATCATTTCATTTTACCCTCGCAGATACTTTAGAGGTCAGAACTCAAAAATGACTCATTTTACAGATGAGGAAACTCTGAGGCCTAGAAAGCAGAAGCATTTGCACAGGGCTAAATCATTAAGAAATAACAGAGCCAGTAGTTTAACCCAGAGCTACCTAGCTCCAGGAGCAACTGTGTATTTTATCTCCAAGTTATACCACCTTTCCTGAGCAGGAATGTTTCAGCTGCTCCCTTGATTGGGTCAGGGGTAGAGGGGTGGGGGTGATGACAGAGGAGGAAGAGATCACAGAGGATCACTCTCAGGAAGAGGTGAGTGGCCCAGTAGGGCTGCAGAGGCAGAACTGAGTGTTTCTTTGGGGCCAATAGGGCAACTGGCATCTCTGAGCACAGGGCCACTCTCTCTCCAGAAGTAGTGCATTTAACATTATGTGCTTCACATTCTGTGCTCTTCATTTCTAAGAACAGAACTCCCTCTTTGAAATCCATGACTAGCCTCAGGGCACTCAGAAATGGGGCTCTGTGGAGTCTCCCTCTTGTCCTAGAAGCAAGGAGCCTCATTTCTGCCCCTGTTTAATCTTGGAAGCCTTCCTGGGAGAGTTTAGCTTTGAGCTCTGTTTTCAAAGAAGTAAGGGAGGCAGCTGGATGAATGCTAAGTAGGACATTTTTAGTTTGAGCAGCGACTCTTGAGATGCTGAAGTGAAAGGCTCAGTAAAATGGAGAAGGCAGAAATAGTTCATGTGTTGTATAGCAAAACTGCAATTGAAAATAATTTTGGTGGGCTTCAATGATGGGTCAAAATCAAAAGGATAACCTTTTGCAGAAGCAACTGTAAAATCCCAAATTAAGGTACAAATGATTATTTATAAAATTTAGTATGGGGAAGAGTGACTTGAAAGCAATTCATGTGAAAACAAATTGGGGGTTTTGGTTGAACCCACATAAACTCAGAATAATCCAGCAGTGAGATGCAGCTGCTAAAAGATCTAAAGGAATCTTGAGTTGCATAAATACATGCTTATTGTGCCAATTTAGGTTCAGAAATGGAGGTAAAAATGACCAAATATGAAGACTGTGTGTAGTTCTGGTGACTGTCTTTTAAATGGATATAGAGTTTGGGCATCCAGACAGAGCACTGGTTACTCAGGCCTTGCCCCATCTGTGCCCCCACCCCCAATCTGGATTGGTCCGATTCAAGGGCACTTAATTGAGTCCTGTACTCAAGGGGTGAAAATTTCAAAAGAATGAGTATGTCCAGGCATGTGCATGTAGCTTTATCCCTTTCTTTTTTTGTTTCTCATGACCAGGGCCTGAACCCAGCCATCATTCCCTCTGACATTCTCTCTTCCTCCCTCTCTTCTCAGGTGACTAAGATAGGGCCTGTACCACTTCCCCAGCCCAAGAAGACCTCGGCTGGGAGGCCAAGGCCAGTTCTACTTTGCATGTCAGGGCAAAAAGCCCCTCTTCCTCTGTGTCCTTGAACATTTTCTCCTGGTGCTGGTGGATCTGCCATTTTTCCCCCTTCGAGGCTAAGATCTGAGACTCAAGTTTGGGTACCAAGATGGCAAGTAACTAGGCAGACTTTGTGGGCTATGCCAGCTCTGGACTCCAGGCTTGGACTCCAGGCTTGCAAAAGGAATTTCTATGGTACTGTCTTAGCTCAGTTGAACTCTGCACTGGGGTCTGGGGACACTGCCCCAACTAATAATAGCACTCTTTGCTTCATCTGTGCATATATATTTTTTGGGAAGCCTCTGGTAATAAGGGATTGTATGAGGGTAGGATCTGGGTTTTATTATCTCACTGGCCTAATATAACAGCAAAATGCTATTTCATAACATCAATACAGCCATTATTCCTGACACCAATGGGCTACAGAGTGACCAGAGGTATCAACTGGGCAAGAGAAGAGGCTTGACATTAGAGCATAAGGGGATGATTTAGGCTGACCTTGCTGCCTAAAAGGAGGGCTGAGGCTGTGAGGAAATCCTCCCACTGGGAGGTGACTATCCAGGAGTTGGTTGCTACCCAGGTTAGAGCTACTAGGAGAGGTCAACCACCCACCTGAAACCAGGGCACACCTAATGGCAGCATCTTCTGGAGTGAGGAGTTAGAATGAAAGGGGAGTATTCAAATCCCACCCTCAAGATAGTGAAAGTGGGTGGTGACACCCAGTGAGGCTTCCAGTTACCCTTATGGCAAAGGCATCATAGTTACAGACCAGGGATCACGATGTGTAAAACGACAGTAATATACTGCAACATCACAATTTTGAGTGTCTTTGTCAACCCTGGGCAAGAAAGAAGAATAACTCCTACTTCCTAACACCATCTTTAACTACTAAAACAGAGGGAGCTGGAGAAACTAGATCATCTTCAGCCAGGCTTGGGGCAAGAGTATATCAGCTGGAGTGGGCAGAAGCAGCCTTGGAGAGGAGAGCACAGGCTGAGAGCCAGAGCCCATGGGAAAGAGGAGATGAACACCAGAGATCAAAGAATGGGAAAGTGTCTCCAGGGGAGAACAGATAGCCAGGGTAAGTCTCTCAGTCCAATAGCAAGACCCAGTATCCATCTCACATATCCACAAGGCTGTCCTGAGGGAAGGGAGTCCCAGGTGGGAGAGCCGAGACCAACTGGACAAGCCACAAGAAAGCAACTCTAGGTTCCACCTGAGAAAGTCATTGCTAAGTACCAGAGCTGCACAGCGCTGGAAGCTCTGCCTCTTGTGGCAGGGATGTTCCTTGCAACTAGAGGAGTTGAGGGGTGAGCAGGTATTCTTCCAATGGGTAAGAGGTTGGACTAGATACTAGAAGCTCTCCAAGGTCCTTTCCAGCAACAAGCTGTGACAAAATACATGCACAAAAACCAAATCCCTAACCTCAGCTCTCAGTAGCAAATATAGGAGAGGGACTCTGAGCAGCTGCATAACAATGGTTATAAATTTCAGAAAAAATATTCAATGAGCTATGAGTGTTTCTGGCGATGGTTTTTTCAGTCCACTGGGAAATGATGTCATCTGATAATTGGACACTCACATGTGGCCACTGCCTGTCTGGCCTGCTCTTTCCTTCCTCGTCTCTCACTAATCAGAAGGACTCATTTGCAGGAATTACAAGCAGAAAGGCTCAGATATGGAGCTAAGGGGATAATTTCTTTCCTTCAGTAAACATGTGATGAGAGTCTTCTCTACTCCAGGAACTGTTCTCTGCTGAGGATGCAGAGAAGAAAGACAGCCCCTTCTTTCAAGGAGTTCATGGTCCATAGGTAACACAGCCATATAACAATGGGCCACTGGGATTCATTTATCCTGTTGAGAAATGTTCACTGAATATAAGCTCTGTGCTAGGCACTGAAGATTTAGCAGGGAACTGGAAAGATGTGATTTCTGCCCTTGGCGAACTTACATTTTAGTGGGAGAGACAGACAATAGGCAAGTCACACATAAAGATCATTGCATATTATGGAAACTGTCATGAAATAAATTTAAAAGGTGAGAGAATAGAGAGTGAGAGGGATGGGGGCCTGATTTAGAAAGAATGGTCTGGGAAATCCTTCTGAGAAGAGGATAGTTAGGTTTCCATCCAAAGTTGAAGCAGGAGCCAACAAAATGAAGAGTCTGAAGTAGGGCATTCCAGGTAAAGGGTTCCAAGTAAAGGAAGGAAAGATCTTGGTGTATTAGAGAAACAGAAGGGAAATCATTGCGCCCAGGTGTGGTAGACGATGGTGAAGGAGTGGCATAAGATGAGGTTGGAAAAAAAGCAGAAGGAAGAGATGGAAACAATCCAAGTGTCTTCCAACAGATGAGTGGATAAACAAAATGTGATATACACATATGATGGAATACTATGCAGCAGTAAGAAAGAACAAGGTCCTGAAACATATGGCAATATAGATGAATCTTGAAGATAAAATGCTGAGTGTAGAAAGTCAGACACAAAAGGAGAGACATTGTATGTTACCACATCTATGAACAATGTAAAATCAATGTCTTATAATGTAGAATATTGGGGACCTTGTGATAGACAGTAGCTAGTGAGGTAGAATGATAATCTAATATGTTCAGATATGTTAATGATGGTGAATTTAAAGGTATGGTAATGGATAGGGTGACGATTATTTGTCAATAGGATTGTAAGTATCAGAGCTGTATTGAAGGTGAATGGGATTGAAAGGGCTTGTTTAAAGGCATGTTTCCCACAGATCAGCACCACAAATATAAATAGAGGTTTGCATGTTATACTTCCAAGGTACGACACTGGCACAGAGAGTTGAAAACAGAAGAGTATATGGGAAAAATCTAAGTATTGCACGTGACTATAATTAATAGGAATCCCATACTAGTATCACACAAATACCAGGGACAAATAATTAAGGGCTGACAAGAGCTATGAGGTGTTTTGAGTCATGAGAATTGTTCAAAATGGAGAATGATGAGGATTGTACAACTAAGTGATAATGTGAGATATGGACAGATTATCGTGGATATAATATATGCTATGTGAACTTAGGAACCCCCTGCTTTATAAGTCAAGTCCTCAATATTGAGGCCTACTCAGGTGAAACTTATGACTGTAAAGGGGAGACTAAGCCCACCTATAATTATGCCTAGAAGTCACCTCCAGAGAACCTCTTTCATTGCTCAAATGTGGACTTTTTCTCCCGAAGCCTAACTCTACAAATAAATCCATCACCCTCCCTTCAATGTGGGACAGGATCCCCAGATGAATGAGTCTTCCTAGTAATGTGAGACATGGATTCCAGCAATGAGCCTGACCCTGGCATCGAGTGATTGAGAATGCCTTTTTGACCAAAAAGGGGAAAAGAAAGTCAACAAAATAAGGTTTCAGTGGCTAAGAGAATGCAAATAGAATTCAAATAAGAGAATTCAAAGGTTGTCCTCGAGGTTACTCCTATGCAAGCTTCACCTAGACATGCCAAATGACCAGAATAGGATAAGCCTAAGTCAACAGTAGTCCAGAAAACCTTAAAGAATACCCAGATCCCTATCTGAGACTCTATAAAAGTTTCACTTACTAAGTTTATTCTTCAGAAACATAAATCCTTCAGGGAACTCCTATGCCAGTAAGTCCCCAAACCCAGAGGCAATAGCTTCTTCAAGAACATCAACCAGATGTGTCCCTTTTTCTCAAAAAGTCAACACCCTTTTTCAACATGAACAAGTTAGGGTGGTCACTGTCTAGACATCCCTGAAGATCAGGAAAGTGATTAAACTAGAGGAAGGGGTAGCAACAGACAAGAAGAAATTTAACAAAGAATTATGAATACTGAATCTCTACATAATTTTCCTTTTCTTAGTTGCTAGGGTATCAGAGCAGCCAGAAGGAAAGAACTGAAATGGTGGAACTGTAGCACATAGCATCCTTTGAAATCTGTTCTACAGCTACTTGTTAAATTGTAATTTGAAAGCTATCACCTTTTTGTATGTATGCTACATTTCACAATAAGAAAATAACTGAAACTATGGTACTGTAACTCATAACAACTTTGGAAATTTCCTTTATAACTACTAGGTAAATCATACTTTGAAACATATTATCTTTCTGTATATACGTTATATTTCACAATAAGGAAATAACTGAAACTGTGGAACTATAACCCATAAAATTCTTTGAAATTTGCTCTCTAACTATTTGTTAAATTGCAGTTGTATCTATATATTCTATGTATATATGTTATATTCTATGACAAAAAATATGATTAAAGGGAAAAAAAGGCAGAAGGAAGATCCTGGGGGGCTTCATGGGATTTGAGGGAGGATTTTATTCCAAGTTCAGCTCAAGATCAATATTCCCAGTTTTGAGATAGGGCAGTGAGAATTTTCAAAGGATCAATGAAAGGTCCTGAGCAGCTAGGCTGCTAGGGCTCCAAGGCCTTCCTGTGAGTCAGACCTGCCCCTCTTCTGCCCTGTTTCCTGCCTCCGGTCTGTCCTCATCGAGAAGCAGGAGGTAAGCTCTTCCAAGAGATGGAGGAGCTTGAATGCTTTGGCAATGATCTTTGAAGCACTCAGAGGTGGCTTGGGAGAGAGTAGGAAAAGAGGAAGAAATCGTGGAGATAAGATCCAGGACTCTATCTCTCCTGGCCCCCCATCTTTGAAAATCACTGGAGGGGCCACCCTCTCTCAGTCCCTCTATCACGCTCTCCTCCTGCTTCTTGCCCCTCCAACCCCCTGGAGGAGAGGTAGCTGCAGAATTCCTCCATGGAGATTGCTTTCATGGAGAGCCTGGGATTATCAAAGCAGTAACATTTACCTCATCGATTTTGGAAAGGAAGAAGCAGGGAAGCTGGTCCAGGCAGAAGGAGGAATCTTGGGAGCTTCTCTGGTTTAATCTTTTCTGCTCAGCTTTATTTTTAAAAATCCACTTTGCAAAGATATATGATCTCCAAGTTTCTGAAAAGGGAAGCAGCTAAGAAACTCCTTCTGGTGTGAATGAAAAGTATTATATAAACCACAGTAAATTTAGTATGAAATTGCACTGCCAGCCCCAGTGGAGAAAGACACTTTTCCATACTGCATTAGCCATGTTCAAGGATCCATTATCCTGAGTTCCCAGTCAGCCCACACTTAAAGGGACACAGGAGACATGTAGGGCTTGCCCTTCTCATAGCATGGAAGTTGCCACAAGATATTCTTTATTTGACCATCCTTGGAGCAATGGGTTTTTATAGAAGTTCCTCTTCATATTTATACTTATCTTTTCTTTATTTTCTAAAGTGAGACTTGGGCTCCTGCTGATTCTTGGGCTCCATTAGATCAGAATTTTATTCCTCTTAGAGTTTTTCACAGTTCCAATAGTTCCTGAAGACCTAGGAGGCTCACCTCTGTGAGATTTCTTGGCTGATTGGAGAAAGGTCAGTGGTTAGGATACGGGTTTCAAGTCCAAGCCCCACCAACTTCAAGCTGTACAACCTTGGGCAGGTAACTTAACATCTCTAGGCCTATTTCCTCAGGTATAAAATGATAATAATAACAATCCATAACCACTCACTTACCTCAAAACATTATTGTGAAATTTAATTGAGGAAATGAGTTTGCCACACTCTTGGCACCAATCCTTGACCCACAGTGATTTTTCCATCAAGTTAGCTACCTTTATAACCACCTCCTCTTACAGTTGTTCTGGAAACATCTGTCTTCTCTCTCTGCCTGAGAAGCTAATCTTCTCCACATGAGGCTATGTGGCCCCCATCAAATTGAATCCCAGCCAAACATGATTCGTTCATTTATTCATTCAGTCAATAAAACTTTTATTGCACTCTTACTAGGTGCCAGGGGCTGAAATAGATTTTGCTGATAAAAGATGAATAAGAAACCATCTCTGCCTGTAAGGGTTTACTGATATTAGACAAGACAAATAGTATCAGTAAACAGTGTGAACAGGCCAAGGGAAGTCCTAACATTTGTCTTTTCTGAGCCACCCTGGTTCCTGTATGGCAGAGACAGGACTAAGAAGGTCCTTCTGTGGAGCTTGCAATAGCGGGTCACCATAGATGTAGGGGAGGCTGCAGATTCTAACCCCCAGTCTGGGACCCAACGGGAGTCACAGCTTTACCTCAGAGGTTCCCACAACACCAGTGGGAGCTGAAATGAGGCCGAGGCTACTACGGGAGTAGGGGCTTGACCATATCCAAAGAAAAAGACTACAGTATAAATTACTCAAGGCACGGACTTGGCTTAAAATGCCAGTAGGACAAAAATCAGCCATGAGGAAAAGTGTATAGCTCTGGAGATCAAAGAAGCTGGGAAACACTCACCCATACACCCTGAAACTCCCCTTCCATCACAAGCCTGTG
The DNA here is from genome assembly GCF_015220235.1 of Choloepus didactylus. Taxonomy (NCBI): domain Eukaryota; kingdom Metazoa; phylum Chordata; class Mammalia; order Pilosa; family Megalonychidae; genus Choloepus; species Choloepus didactylus. Next base: position 128,791,258 of record NC_051312.1, on the reverse strand, counting down.
TGAAGTCCCTTCCATTCTCCTCCCATCTTTTGGAAGGGATGGGGGAGAAGGGGACAACAGGAGAGACTGAGAATATGTTGTTCGGGAGACCAGCATTTTCTAAAAGGACTACTACATTATTGGATAAGATGAAGGACTAAAACAAATTGGTCATTTAGGTACTTTTTCCTACCCTTTCCCACTCTCTGTGGAGAAAGAAGAGCCAATTCATTGTGGATAACAGAGCTCATGTTCCCATGTGTGTGTGTTCAGTGCCTAGCACAGCACCCAGCAGATGGTGACACTGCAGAAATGTCCCAAGTCTGCATGGTAACAAAGAAAAGTTGAGGAGCAAGAACTCCTGTCTGGCTCTCTGGATCCCATTTCTGAAAGATGTAATCAAGTCAACATGTGTTCTCTGTATAGGATACAGCCTTGGGTTCATTCATTGCCCAATCTTGATGCCTGGCCCAAGTCCAGAGCATCCCTGTTGGGGAAGGGGTGGGGGAGAACCATGGTGGGTCTGTCTGTAGCTGGTGCCAGTTTCCATCCTGTGCCTGGGAACTTAGTCTATTTTAAACCAAGTTCCCAATGATAGACTAACTTTGTATCCCCCAGAGGTCTCCACCCTGGCCACACATGCAAACATACACACCCCAGACAAACAACACAACTGAGTTGAGATGCCATGTGGGTGTGGGAGTTTTCAGAGCAGAAGGATCTGGGCTGGGATCCATGATGAAAAGGAGATGGGGTTGGGGTGAGAAGGGGGACACATGAAGGCCCCACCTCACCCCTAGGGAGATGCTATGCTAACATCTGTAGCCAGAATGGACTGTCTTCTTGGGAGGGACAGAGGCAGATGGGAGAGGACAGTTCCTGACCTCACCCAGAGAGAGATTTTATTTCTCATGAGTCTCATACTTAAAATTTGTCTTGGGAATGTGAGACAGTCTGGGTCTCCTGCCTGGGGCAGGTGGGAATTTGGGGAGAGGAGAGTGCTGAGGGGATGACGTCACAGGCTGGAGGAGGGGGAATGCTGTGATATCACAGACATGTGGGAACTTCTTGAGTGAGAAGTCTGGAGGAGGACTACAGAGCTCAGGATCCTATTTCTGGCTTTAATAACAGCCCTGGTGACAACCAACCACTTGCAAAAGGCTCAGGCAGGCGGGTGTATCAGGGAACAGTGGCACCTACTGTGCAGAAGGCGGGTTTTCTTTGAGGTCCTGGTGGTCTTTAATGCAGGGATGGGCTGGGGAGTGTGGGGTGCATTTTTAGTGGTGAGAAGGCACACATGCCTGAAAGGAAATGGAAAGTGGTAGAAAACTGATGCCACAGCAAGGCTTCAAAGGAGTCAGTGAAATACAGCTGAGGAGACTGTGTGATGTAGTGTAGTAGAGGAGAACAGAAGTTATGCTGCTTCCTAGCTGGCATCCTCAGGCAGTTCCCTTGGCCTCTCAGTGCCTCAGGTGCTTCATCTGTAAAATGGGGATAATAACAGCACCTATCTCACAGGGTTGTGAAGATGAAGTAAGTTCATACAAACTTGTAAACTGCTCAGAATGACAATGTGCACATAGTAAGTGCTCCAGAAAAGTAAATTATGATTATAGGGGAAAGAACATTGGAAACAGAAGACTGAATGTTAGGGCTGAGCCAGAGACCAATGGAAGGCCTATTTGGGCCTCAGTTTCCTCATCTATGAAAAGAGGATGAGGGACCGGATAACCTCAGCCTTCTCTACCAGCTCTATCATTCTAAGACCTTGACTTCGTCATCTAGGCTGAGTTGATAGAAGCTCCCTTTTTGCCCTAAATTATCTTGGTCACACCAGTATTTAAAATTCCATCATCAGAGATTTAATCCATTGAGTTAAGCATTTTCAGTAACCCTCTGCTCCCTTCTACAGAGCAAATAGGTCCTGGGAACTAAGTACTAAGGTAGTAAGTCAGTAATACATTAGCGTGAATTAATTCCTCCAAAATAAATGTCTCCGGCAACATAAGGAAACTTAGTGTTTGGGGAGGGGGTGGTGACGGGATGGTAAAGGAACTCAGAAGAAAAATGGGAGAACATGAATTTAAACACTTACCTAGTACACAATTTTGTCTGCCATAAGTGACTACTATAAGAGAATATGAAGATAAAAATAACTGCAGCATGAAGGACATAGGTTAGATAGTAGTAAAAACCCAATTAATAGAATATGAAAAGAATAAAAACCTTGAATGGGCAACTGAGGGAGGCCGGAACCAGGCAATGGACTTTTTCAGGTTCTTAGATCCTCTGAGCCAGGCAGAGGGCCTGAGTTCTCCCAGGGCAACTGAGCTCCTCTGGGAGTGGAGGTCTGTGTGGGTTCCTGGCAGAACTCATTCTTCCTCCGCATCCACAGACCAAGCATCTCGGAAGTGCTGTGGCTTCTGGAGCAACAGCTTAATTGTCCTTCCACAGAGAGTAGAGGGAAGGAATATGTTACATAGCGATTCGGTGATGTGCTCCCTGCTGGGCATTGCACATTGAGCTCAGAACATGTTTGAAACAATCCACAGTCATCAGGCAGAAATTGGAGTGACTCAAATGACAGAATTCTTATCATGCAAGCCAGAGGCTAAGTACTCAGCAGCTGGTCCGGAAAGAGAGGAGAGGGGAAGTGGGAGGAAAGAAAGGAAAGGGAGGAGGAAGATGGGGCACTCCAATGGCTTCCTCTCCACAACTCTAGCCCAAGGAAAGAGACCAGTGGTGAGAATGGATCCTGAAGTCAGAGATACAGAGAAAAGTCAAGGGAAGGTATATTCTCTGAAGTATTCTTGGTTTCCCACCAGCTGAAAATAAATCCAGGATAGCACAGTAGTTTTCTCATACCCTCCTGCTGCCTTCCCATATAGTATGGTGCATGCTAACCTCCTTGATTGAGGAACCTCAAAGGAGGGTGTATTCGTTTCCTGGGGCTGCTATAACAAAGTACTCCAAACCAGGTGGCTTAAAGCAAGAGATATTTATTCTCTCACAGTTCTGAAGACTAGGAGTCTGAGATCAAGGTGTCAGAGGGCCAAATTCCCTCTGAAGGTTCCCAGGAAGAATCCTTCCTTGCCTATTTGTAGCTTCTGGTGGCTCTGGGCATTCCTTGGCTTACGGCTGCCTAACTCCAATCTCTGCCTCTGGCTTCACATGACCGTCTTCTTCCATGTGTCTCTGTCTTCACATGACAGGCTCCTCTTTGGTTCTGTGACCCTATTGCACTGTGACCTCATCTTAACTAATTATACCTGCAATCACTCTATTTCTAAATAAGGTCACATTGGCAGGTATTAGGGTTAGGACTTCACCATATATTTTGGGAAAATGCAAATTCAACACATAGCAGAGGGTAACAGTGAAGAAGAATTCATATAATCATTCATTCCTTTGGCACTAATTGAGATTCTACTATACATAGATGCTGTACTAGGTACTTAGGACACAAAGGAAAATTAGGGGCTGTTATTGTCGGTGGTATGAACAAGAGATTCATCTGTTGCAATACAGCAGTGCAATGTAGTATGATAAAGGAGGCAGCTAGTGTTGAGAAAGAACAGAATGGGACCCCTAAGTCAGACTTTGGGCTCAGGAGAGACTGCTGATCAGAATCATGAAGGAGAGTAGAGGTAAATGAGTGGGCAAGGGAGTTGTGATAGGGACTTTGGGGTACATAGAATATAAATGAAAGAGTGTAGGAATGAAAAGAGAATGGTGTATACAGGATTGCAGGGTGCAGGTAGAGCAGTGGGAAGTAGAAGCTGCAGAGGTCTTAAAGGGCTGTGTGTGCTAGGTTAAAGGAAGAGATGGGTTTGGGCAGGAGAGGGGGGTGATCAGAGCTGTCCTTTAGAAAGAAGGTTCAGCTATAGTGTGGAGAGTAGACAGAGAGGGACAGACTGGAGGTCCAGACCACAGGAAGCTATTTTGGAAGAGCTGGACGAGGATAGTGAGTATAGGAAAGCAGGGATTGATTCATGAGAAATGTGTGAGTGGAGCTGGCAGGACCTGGGTCTCCTAGGATATGTGGAATGAGGGTCAGGGAGGGTGAGGAGCAGCCGGAAGGGGCAAGGGAGACAGGAGGAGAGGCAAAGGGGTGAATGGAAGGTTATGGAGGGAATGTCTTCCTCCTATCCTAGGAAAAAGTGCCCAGAAATTCCCAGAATCATTAGACCACAGTCTGCATTGGAAGGGACCTTGGAGGTGACTGATTTTAACATCCCATCTGGTACCGGCATTCCCTATACAGCACCTCCTCCTGGGGCTCAGTCATCAGCTTCTTCGTTTGCTCAATCATTCAACACATAATTATTTTGCACTCACTATGTACCTGGCACAGTGCCAGGCCCTGGGGATATAGTGATGAAAAGAGGCTAGTGGGGAAGAATGAAGAGAGGCTAGAGATGGATTTAAAAAAAAAAAACAGAGGAATTGGGAAAACAAGGCCAGCAAAGGAAGACTCGAGGAGCAAGGTTAATATAATACCTTCACATATTAATATATTACTCTTAATCCTTTAATAGCCTCGGTATGTTGCCATTGTCACCCTCATCTTAAGGAAGAAGAACCAGAGGCACAGGGAGATTCAGTCTACTTAGTTAGCGGCAGGGCCGGGGCTGAAATCCAAGCTTGTGGGGCTCCAAGGGCCTTGTCGTTTTGCCTAGCGCATGACTCAACAATGAAGAACTGACAGTCTGCTGACCTCCAGGGAGATCAAAGCAAAAGGAAACACTGAGTTTCATTGGTAGAAATTCCAGGTAGACCCAGAGAAGGATTTCCCATTAGGGAAAAGAGCAAAAACTTGGCACTCCCCCAAGAGACCCAGTTTGTGAGTGGGTGGAGCCTGTCCCAGAAGCAGGGGAGATGTCAACATAAATCCATGATTTCTGGAGCAGAAGGTCCCAACCTGGGCTCTCAAAGGCAGGGATACGGTTTCCCGAAGCCCTTCTATTTTCAAAAAGCCTATCTGTTTAGGACTGGAATTATATCTTCTTGGAGTGGGAAAGCTACTCACCTGGAGCTGATTCAAAACTGTTTATGTTTTTTATGAATAACAATTTCAAAACAGATGCAGTTAGTAAACCAAATCTTCAAACCATGAGATCTAATTTGGCAGAGCTCCGGGAATAATGCAGCAGGTATTTGGTGGTGACAAAACTTGGGGACCCCTGCTCTGCCAACTCCACAGCCTGTCCTGGTGGGCAGGAGGGCTGAGTCTGGGCGTCTGCCAAGCAGCCAGTGGTGGGGGACCTTGAAGATTTTGCATAAGACAACAGAAAGCCTAAAGGAAAACCACAGGTTCTTAGGGGGCAGTGCCTGCAGATAGATGGTTCTTTTTGAAGACCTTGTTTTATTAAGACCTTGTTTTTTTTTTCGTTTGTTTGTTTGTTTGTTTTTATTAAATTCAGTTTTATTGAAATACATTCGCACACCATACATTCATCCATGGTATACAATCCACTGTCCACAGTATAACATAGTTATGCGTTCATCACCACAATCTATCTCTGAACATTTTCCTTACATCAGAAAGAACCAGAACAAGAATAAAAAATAAAAGTGAAAAAAGAACACCCAAATCATCCCCCCATCCCACCCCATTTGTCCTTTAGTTTTTATCCCCATTTCTCTACTCATCCATACACTAGATAAAGGGGGTGTGATCCACAAGGTCTTCACAATCACACTGTCACCCCTTGTAATCTACATTATTATATAATTGTCTTCAGGAGTCCAGACTGCTGGGTTGGAGTTTGGTAGTTTCAGGTATTTACTTCTAGCTATTCCAATACATTAAAGCCTAAGACGTGTTATCTACATAGTGCATAAGAATGTCCACCAGAGTGACCTCTTGACTCCATTTGAAATCTCTCAGCCACTGAAACTATTTCGTCTCATTTTGCATCCCCCTTTTGGTCAAGAAGATACTCTCAGTCCCATGATGCCGGGTCCACATTCATCCCCAGGAGTCATATTCTGCATTGCCAGGGAGATTTACAACCCTGGGAGTCGGGTCCCACGCAGGGGGGAGGGCAGCGAGTTCACCTGTCGAGATGGCTCAGTTAGAAAGAGAGAGGGCCACATCTGAGCAACAAAGAGGTACTCAGGGGGAGACTCTTAGGCACAATTACATGCAAGTTTAGACTCTCCTTTGTGGTAACGAGCTTCATAAGGGCAAGTCCCATGATCGAGGGCTCAGCACATCAAACCACCAGTCCCAATGTTCGTGACATCAACACCAGTCCAGGTGAGGATGTCCAACACATCCGCACCTTCCCCCAGATCCTCGGGGCTGGAGAGGGGGAGGCTGTAAATACATTTTTTATTATCTGCCCAAATTACTCTGGGATGTGTCACTATTTCACTCCAGCCTACACTAACCTACCGTATCTCATTTCCTATTCAAAGTTCCATGAAATTGTGATGTTTGAACAAATCGACTGTAGAGTTGTACCGTTTAGAAAATTTAGATCCTGTACCAAATAGGTATCTCTTCCCTTGGTCTCATATGGAAGTTGAAGTTTTAAAACACAATCAGTTTCAACCTTTACCCTTTGGCCTGGCTTGCCCTGGTATTAAGACCTTGTTTTATAAATACTTTTTACACAATTTTTCTCTTACTACAATTAATTATAAAAAAGGTGGTGGTTGTGGGGAGCATTTGAGAGAAAGAGCGAAGGAAATTCACAGTGTGTGAAAGTGACTGTGGTACACTGTACTCACAGGATAAACATGCCCCTTTCCCCCCTCTCTTTGGTTCCTCGTAGCTATGAATGTATGGGAATGTATCTTGGTGTGTCTTTGTTTAGGAGAGTGTGTATATCTGCTTTGCACATTGGATTTCCCAAGTAGCGGTCACTGAGACTGTAGGAGTTTAGCCAGTAGGACAACTAGAGAGTGCCTCTGTGATCAACACCTGTGGAAGGGAGAGAACAAAACAGAATTGGGCAGGGGAAGAGACTAAGTTGAGATGCAGTCCCAACAAAGGCCTCAGTCCCTCTCACAGGAAGCTCTGGAGCTGGGATGGCCTCTGATGTTCCAAGTTGGGGTGAGGTGGCCAGGCCTTTATATGCCCCCTCCCAGTCAGTCATTAGATTCCAGCTGTCCCTGGAAGAAAGTATGACCTTCTTCAGCCAAGTTTTCTTCAGCCGAGGCAACCCCAAAGAGGGCTGACCGCCAGGGGCTGTCTCCTAGCAGGACTCCCAGCATCTAGGGAATGAGTCCTTTTCTACTAAGGGAAGATCTGAGTGGGACATCACTGTGTCAACCACAAAATGTGTCTGTGTGTGTGTCCTGAGTGTATTGTGCATCAGTATGAGTGTTGGTATGTGTGTGTCTATCTCTGTGTGTGCACCTTGATATCATGTGTGTCTGTGGGTAACGCTGCCCTCTCTTGAATCAGGGACTGTCACAGCTCTACAGGAGACCCATAGGTGAGCTTTTCCCTCTGCCATCTGCTCATGCACCCTACTCTGGTGGGCCTCCCTATCACTTCCTGTCCCCTGTACAATTTGGGCCTGGAGAAAAGGTGTAGAAAGTGAGCTTGGGAGTGAGAGATGTTTGTGGACTCTGCTAAGAATTTATTTCTATTCTCAGTTTCTTTTGGGTGAGAGGGAGGGCTATCCCATCAGGCTTCCTTGTGCAAATTAGAAAAAGGTACACCCTGTCAGCAGACCTCAAGTGAATACACCCCTACAAGCAGACTGCGGACAGATTCAGCCCCCATTAGACACTCTGCTGGGCACCCTTGAGGGTGGTCTTCTCTGGATTATATTTTCTGACCCATGAGGGTCAGAACAGGGCTTTTGGAGCCACATCTCCCTGACATCCTAATCACACTTCTGTTGGAAGAAGTCAGGATAGTGGTACTTCCTGTGAGACTCCTGCCCAAAAGCCCCTAGAAGTCTTGAATCCCCAAAATCAAGGTAGAGGAAGACTTAGGGAAGGGCTTGGAGAGAGCCTTGTACAGGTGAGAATGGGGTAGTCAGTGCCCATATTTGTCTTCCTAAAGAGAGGACAAGTGTCCAGCCCAGTGTTTGCACCTAGTAGGGCTGATGACTGAATGGACCTAGCAAGAGTCCTACATGGATGAGGGCACCACGAGCCAAGAGTGCAGAGATGGGAAAACCAGGTCACTCCTAGGATTCTGGCATTAGACCCAGGATCGGATTCTATCAGTGGTCCATCCATCCTTTGTAACTTGATACTTCAGTAAATATTTTCTTAAAGAGCCTCTGACTCACTGTCATAGAAATAAAATCCCTCTCTTTCCAAAAGTTTACGTTGTCATCTTCTTTTATTCCTGTAATTACTGCTTAGGTCAAAATAACTCTCCTGGGAAGACCATAGGGTAGAGCAGTAGGGATTTAGTATCCTTGAATTCTTGAATGCTGGAGCTATAAGAAGCTTGAGATCATCTCATCAAGTGTCACATTTTATAGCCTGGGGCAGAATTCTGCCCACCTATCACCTTGTCTGATTCAACCAGAGGGCATGCTCTCTCCTGCTTGCCTCCCATTGTAGGTTACTGTATCCTACCGCTCTCCTGAAGGCTGGTGAGTGAGGTGACTTGCCCAAGATCACACAACTGCTCAGAGGCAGCACCAGGACCAAGATCTGGGGCTCCTATGGCAGAGCAGTGCCCTCTCAGCCCCAGGAGTCTCTTCTGATCCATGTGGACAGAAGACAGAAATGAACACCCCGAACTTACTTGTTACCATGGTGAGGTAACAACCCACGCAGGCCCTTTACCATTATACTCATATAAGCTTAGGCTCTTAACTACAGACAGGGACTAGATCTTATTCTTTTATAATTTTGCATTCCACCTAACTCAGTATCTGGTTTGCTGTAGTTGCTCAATAAATGTCTGAATAAATGAATGATGGATATTAATGAATGCTTATTTTTCCAAGGGTCCTATACGTATAGTACTCTGCCGGGCACTTGAATGCATGTCACATCATCTAATCTGATTTAAAGTGAACTATCTCACATGAGCAGAAATCACCCCACTAAGGAGTGGGCCCACCATCCCACGGCACCCCCACACAAGGGTGTTAGGAATAGTAGGTTTATGGTGGCATCATCCATTTCTACCTCCTCTTATCCCCAGAAGATCTGAAAAAGAAAACATCAAGACTTCTAAAGACCAAAAGCTCAGAATCCTAAGCTTGCAGCCTTCCCCTTTTGTGAGACAGAAAAGCAGGAGAATATTAAGAAGAGTGCAGGAAGCTAAAAATATCTTCAAAGCTTATGTAAATCCGGCACACACAGAGGCAGGCCTGGCCTTTGGGCTCCAGTAGTTCTCAGGACTGACTTGGATGCCCTTGACATGGAGCGTCTGACATTCTCAGAACCCGCCCACCATTTGTAACCTTTTCAAAATCTTCCTAATTGTGCTCCATGTTCTTTAAATTTATCACCCTTGGGAGCTGAGCTACAATATGCTAATGAGGCCATTGAAGAACCCCAGGCAACCCTCCTCTGCCAGCCTCTAGGAAGAAGTGTGAGGTCAGAAACATCCATCCTTGCAATAACAGGCGCTGTGGAGAGGGGCTGTACCCCCAACCATTAGCATTTTAAAAGGGAGAGAATCAAAAGATCACTCAATCAACACCCAATGAGGGCATCACTTCAATCAATAGCGCAGCTCATAAAAGTTCTGATGCTACTGACATGGCATAAAAACAATTCCTAATTGAGAATTAAACAAACTTTTATCTGACGCAATTCTGAACTTCACCCTTTAAAATAATGCCAAGTTCAGAAACACATTTGGCTTCATGATTCAGTCTGGCAGATTCTATACATTTAATGAGAACTTCTCCCTCACAGTTGACACTTTGCCTTCCTGGTTCACATAGGAAAGTGAGACGGGTGTCACTTCTCCAAAGGCCATGGTGCTAAGTTAAGTTACTCTGGGAATGAAGAGGGTTATAACTGAGCTAATTTTCACCTTAGGTGACCTAGAGCAGGGCCATGTCCTGGCTTTTCTGTTTTTTAACCAATACCTACAAAGTGTAATTCAGCTCTTAAATGCTCCAAATGCTGGCTGCCAAGCCTTATCAGACTGGGGGACAAGTAGCTGTTAATAAACTAATTATACAATCTTACTACCTTTAGAGGGGTGACTTGAGAAGCACATGAACCAGGTGGTCAATTACTCTCAGAAAGAATAGCTTGAAATCAATTGTGCTAAACTCAAATATTTGGCAAAGGCTCTTTGGCATCTAAATGGATAAGATTCAAGTATCTCCATTCAACAGGGCAATTCATTTCATTACCTGCAGATTCCTCTATAGCTAGCTCATCCTTGTGGGGCCTGGAAGACCAGATCTTAGCAAGGATTAAGTATGTTCAACAGGAGTATTAAAGAAAAAGCAGGAACTCAAAATCTTCCAAGTCAACATCACTTCATCCTTGCATTAGAAGGTTGGAATATCAGTAGAAAAGTGAGTCAAGTTTATAAACAAATACAAATTCTTTCCTTTGGAACAGTCTTGGAACCACTTCTTTTCAGAGCTGGAGCGACCTCCACCTGGAAAGATGGCCATTCAGCCCCTGAATGCTGCCAACTAAACATTATCTTTGCCTCCTCTTCATTTGGTGATTAAGGCATGTGGTGCTGCTATTCCTCTTCATTGACCCCAGCAAGCATTTGCACTTGCAGCACGCACTAGCAACCTCAATCTCATGCAACATGTAAAGCCAACACAATGGGAGGGTTTGTCCAAAGGCCACACCAGCCACTCATTCCTCCACTCAGACATAGTAGATGGTTGTCAACTGCCTGAATCCAACCACAGATGTGTGCGCAGGGTCCCCTCACTTCCAACACACACACGCGCGCACACACACACACACATGCACAGTGTTTCACAAAAAAGTAGGTTTGAATAGCTTCAGCCCTGACCTTCACTTTCCAATTTGCCACAATCCCCACGAAGTCTCACCACCATACCCCTGTTTGGCTTCACTCCTTTACCTTGTCTGCCTAGCCACTGAGAGAGTTTGAGCTTGTAACACCCTGCTGAAATTCTCTAAGTTTTAATCCATATTAAATCTTATTACCCAGAAATGCGTATACTGGAGCAACAAGTGGTTCTGTCAGGGTCCTGATTATAATTAGCAGGCAGCAGACAAATCAATAGCACAACCTCAGGCCATCCAATTTCTTCTCTCTGGCTTATACAGTACAAGCGGAGGTGGAGGAAAGAGAGTCTAGTCACAACTCCTGCTTTTCTATTGCTCCATTTTGACAATGTTAACTGTCTCCTGAGGCTCGATTCAGCACAAGCTAGAGAGTCCATGTGCAATTGTTACTAACATTCCACTGCTATTATGCCAACATTAGGGATCGTAAATATATTAATATTAATTATATTGTTGCATTCATATTCATTAACATACAAATATTGCTTAATTATCTTATTAATAATTGTTGGGATAAATTATATTAATTTCTCTGATCCCACATCCACGGCACACATTGTTATTCAATAATGACAGTCTTTCCTAGTGAGCCTGGGTGGGACCACAGATACCTATTCAACTCAGTGTTTGAGGCACCATTTCCAATGAATTTAGGTTGGTACAGGAGACATAACATACTTGACACTTGCACCCCATAGCTAGGCCTCCTCCACCTTGGGTAAGGATCTTGGAATTGGGTGAAAAGTCAGGAGTGGTACCTATCTGTGTTGTGGGGTCCTCCATGTTACCATGGCTCAATTGAGCCCTGGCTCTCCACATGTGCTTTTATACTGGTGAGAAGGCCTGACTCACAGAGACTTTTGACTGACAGTCTTGCTGGAAACACCCTTTCCTTGACTCTATACCAACAGTTAATGGTTTTCCCTTTTTCCCTACAAAGCTGCAAGGAGCCCCAAACCACAGATGACTCTTCAGGCCACCAACATGCTTCTTGAGTTGGGGTGGGGCTATTGTCTCATAATTTGTTTTTTCTTCGCTTCCATTTAAACACAATCTTGAGAATGCTTTTTCTCCCCTTTTCCTGGAATTTTTTTTTTCTTACTTACTAATCTGTCCTGTTCTCCAAGGACCATTGTTCCTGGAGCTTAAATTTGCCTTTCTGCGGGGGAGGCAGAAGAAAGGATTTGCTAAGTGTAAATAGTACCACGTTGGCTCTCCATAGAAGATTCTTCACAGAAGTACAATTTTACCTTATGAGCTTGGTTTTGATCAGAGAACAATGTTAAGAATCATATTTGGTCATTTATAAGGCTGCTTTTGAAGATGATCTTCATATTACTATTCCTTGAGTTCCTCAGATTAAATATTCAGGAAGCAGTTTGTTCCTCCTGATAAATGGGTATTCTTTGCTTTATTAAACAAACCAATTGTGGTTTCCTTCTTTCTTTGGCTGCCAGTATAGCCACACCTCCATTCTGTGCTCCGTGCTAGCTGAAGGTTTCTGGTAAAATTATCTTCTCCTTCACTACTGAACTCTCTTACTCTTCCTTAATGTCTATTTATCTTTTATTATGAGCTATCTATCTCTCCCCTTAGGATGTGAGTGGGGTAGTACTGATAAATAATACATCAACAGCTGAATCAGGGACAGATCCCTGAGGAACTGGGCTTTTACCCCCAATTTAATTCACCAATCATCCATTGATCCCTATTATGTGTTGGCCCCCAAACCTTCTCTTAATGTTCTCCAAGAAGAGATGCTGGATCATTTGAAATGATGAAATATTCCTCAGTTTAAAACTGAGGAAAGTCTGTGCAATAGTTGTCATGCCACGATAACAAATCCCAAGCCCTCCAACTTGCATAATTTAAAACACGAGAATGCCCATGACTTCAACCTCCCTTTCAATTTCAACCTCTCACCCAAATTACAGACCCATTTTTCAGTTACCTCTTGAAGATCTCTTTCTAAAGATTCTGCAGGTCCAAAGGCATCACAAACCAACAGGTACATAATTGAACATTATCCATCTACTCCGCACACCTACAGCCATGTTTCTTTCTCTAAGTTCTGTTTCAACGAATGGTATTACTGTATACCAAGCTTCCCAAGCTAAAAGCCTTGATGTCTCCCCCACACATCTAGTCAGTTTCAAAATCCTACTAATTCTGCTTCAGAATAAGGTTCTGAACTTGGCCCCTTTCCTGACTCCCCACGGGCACTGTCTTAGCACAGGGCTTGCTTTTCTGTCTCCTGAACTGTTTCAACTCCTAAATAGTCTTTCAGCCACTGTGTCTTTTCTTCTACTCTCCATTGCCAATGATGCTTTCTGTGTCATCTTCCTGGTCCCTTCCTTATTTAAGGACCTTTGCTGGCCTCTTAGTGCCTATAAAACAAATGCCAAATTACAAAGTATAGTGTACAAGATCCATTGCAATCTAGCTACAAACTTCTCCAGTGTCATCTCTCACTAGGACTCCCTGGTCCAGCCACACTGAATTTCTCATTCTTTATAAAACGAGAAATGCTCTTTCACAACTCTTATGTTTTTGCACATGTTATCCCACCTTCCAGAAACATTATGTACATAGCCTACTTCTCTACCTGAAATTAATATTTTTCATGAATTAACACAGAACCAACAATATTCTTGCCACACCACAATTAAACCTTTCTTGACCTTTCTCTCTTCTCTTAGCTACTTTAAAAAAATGTCTTCCATAGAAATTACCCAAGTATATTAAATTCTTAAATTACTGTCTGACAGGTTTACCTCTGCCCCTAAATCTGAACTAGTTTGGGTCAATAGCCATATCTTCAATAGTCGCAGTACAGTTCATGGCACTCTTGCTCATTAAATATTAGTAAAGTAAGCATTGAAATATGATCACCTACTTAAAGTGGAGTATGTGACCAACCATGAGATGATAAAAGATGGTGAACTGTTTTACTAGTATAAGGCCCCTTATTCAATGACTACAAACTCCTTGAGGCATAGAGTAATAAAGAGAAAAGCAAAAAGTATTCTGATTTTGGGATGTCATGAAGCCTTCTACTATCTCTCACTTCCTTTCAGTATTCTTCCTCTTCCTTCACCATAACAATCCTTATCTTATAATCAGCAGCAAGAGCATTCTTAGAAGATATAGGAGGGATAAACCCAATCATGCAATCTTTACTCCCAATTTACAGCTGCCTTCACAAGTCTTATCCTATTACAGTGTCTTCTTGTTGTGGATTTTTTGCATTTGTAGGTAAACCCTACTTACCCACAAGCACTGATGTGGCAGATTGTACTCTCCAAAGCAGCATCTCCCATCCCACTTACTCTTCTACAGTGTGACCCTGCCACACCCCCATCAAGCTCTTGCCACTCACTTCCCCTTAAATCTGGGCAGGCTTATGATTGCTTTGATCAATAGTGATGAAACAGCCTTGAGGAGACTATTGATGAACGCTGGGAGGACAAGGCTGGAATAAAAGATGATCCTTCTTATGTAGTAACAAAAAGTTGGAAAAGATTGCTTTTTTGCAATTAATTTTTGCAATCTTACAGAAAATAAAAATACCCCTAATGAATTGATGGATTTGGCTAAGGAGATATTTCCAAGCAGAATGTCAAAATGCCAACTGAGTTAATCTATCCATGTACATGGTAAGAAACATATAGATAAGCCAAAAAAAGAACTGTTTGGTTTTATGAAAAATTTAGAAGAAAAGTAAAGAATCTGGGGCCGACTGGGTTTAAAAATAAAACTATTAACCATCTCTACTATCCTACAGCAGAAAATTTTCAAAATCCAAAATGTTCTCAGGGTGAAGATCAAATCCAGGATGCTGAACAATGAAAAGATCTCAGGGTAAATATGAAGCCAAGAGTGGTGACTGTAAAACTTATTAGGACCTTAGAAAGATTTAGGGCTTACTTTTCTCTCTCTAGTAACCCTGATACCTATCTTTCAAATAGACAAAAAGCCTTCTAAGTATCTTAAGAACATCCTTTGAAGCCTTCACTGTCAAACAAGTCTTCTAAGGCTCATGAGGGTGTGGTCTCATGGCAGCCTCACAGAGATACCAAGGTAAAGGACTAAACTCAAGGAGATTTGTGAGCAATGGGTTAACTGCTCAACTGATGAAGTGTGTTATAAATTAACATACAGGAAGCCCACAAAATTTTTAAAAGAATTTTAGCAGTTTGGAATAAAAGGAACAGATAACATACAAAATGAACAGAAGCCTTTGAATCCCTAAGCTTTTATAGGCAGAAAACAAATTAAGAAGACTACTTAGTTTTAAACACGGATTATTTTCTATGGAAAAAGAAGGATGACTCAGAAGGTAGAACTAATAGCCCAGAGGGAAAAGTCATGAATCCTTAAGGACAACTAAGGAACTGACAACACGTGCTTAGGGGGATTTTAGAACTGCTATGAACCAGTGAGAGCTGTGTGCTTTTCATTTTCCCTCTGAGAATGGGAGCACTTACAGCAATTATCCAATAGCTCTACCACCAGTGTGTGTGTGGAAGGAGAGATAGATAACTTGTCTCTTTAGTTCATAGACATTTAGAACAAAAAGAACCATACTAGAAGAGTTGCACCAGAGAAGCCCCATTAGCAACTGGACCTAATTTAGTTGACAAAATACCGGAGTATGAACTGATACCATAATGGGATGAGACTCTGAAGGTCTTGGGGAAGAGGGCAACTGAATTTTGCCTATGGGGATGGCTGTGAATTTTTGTGACTAGAGGTAAACTGTGGCAGACTATATTTTCCAAAGATAACAGCAATAATATCTCACATCTCACATGCACTTCTACAATGTGATTTTGCTAATAGTCTATCATGAGATGAAGCCTAATTCCCTTCATTTGGATCCAGGTGAGCTTATAACTGCCTTCACTAGTAAAGCAGAAACAACCATGTGTGATTTCCAAGGCTGGGTCATAAACGATCATAGTTTTGACCCTGCACACAAGGACACTTGCTTTTGGAGCCCTAAGCTGTCATGTAAGAAGTCCAAATTCCCTGAGGCCACTGTTAGGAAGCCCAGGCCACAGGGAGACTACATACAGATACTCCAGGCAAAGACATAGATGAGGCTGCGGATAATAGCCTGCATCAACTGCTGAACATGCAAGTGAAGATACCTCCAGAATTTGGGGCCCCAGCCATTGAGTCACATCCAACAATTGAGGTTTCCCAGCTCAGACACTGGACATTGTGAAAGAAAGATAAGCTATCCCCACTGTGCTCTATATGAATTCCTGACCCACATAATCTATGAACATAATATTTTTAAGACATTTAGTTTTAAAGCAATTTGTTACACAGCAATAGAAAATGGAACATATGCATATAGGTGCTCTGAAAATCTTATTTTAAATATTGCTTAAGTCTACCCTTTACCCAGCATGAATAGATCAGAAAAATTGAAAAATAATGTAAATCTTATATGTAAACTAGAAGAAAAGAGAAGATGAAATTCTGTAAAAGAATATACATTTGTTGTTTATGGATATTTCTTTTTATTAGATAAGAAAAATATTAGAGGTCAGTAAAATTATCTGTAGAACTAAAAGGAGTGAAATACTAGCCTGGACAAGGTTGACTGCAGAATGCTGGCACTTTGGGTGGTGCCATTTTCTTATGTCTTCAACAATTTTCCTCAAATTAAAAATTTGTCAAAAAGACTTCTGCTTCTGGCCAAGATGGGGTAAGAGAGACCAGAATTAGCAAAAATTAGTTCTGGACTAAATGCTGCTCTGTGGTGCCTAAAAAAATCTTAAAAACAAGATTACAAAGGACCAAATGTCTCCAAGCAACTGAACTTTGCCCCACAAGAAAAACCAATACCCAGTATGGTACAATTCACAATGTTTTGTATCCAATAAAAAATTAATAGATATTCAAAGAAGCAAGAATCACCCATATGACCCATAATCAATCCATCAAAACCAACCCAGAATAGACAAGGACGTTAGACTAGAAGAAAGGGGCATTAACACAGTTCTTACAACTTATTTATATTATGTTCAAAAAGCTAAAGCAGAGACATAGGAGATATATAAAAGACCCAAATAAAACTTCCACAGATGAATACTTGGATGTCTGTCTGAAATGAAAATTATATTGGATGGGATAAACAGTGTATTAGACATTGCAGAAGAAAATATTAGCAAATATGAAGGCACTGAATTAGACACTACCCAAAAGGAAACACACAGAGGAAAAGAACTTTATAAAATGTGCTGTGGCATTTCAAGCAATCTAACACACATGTAACCGGAGTCCTGAAGGAAGAAGAGGGAAGAAAAAATATATGAAGAAATAATGGCCAATTTTTTTCCAAATTTGATGAGAACTATAAGTCCACAAATACAAGAAGTTCAATAAACTCCAAGCACAACAAACATGAAGAAATTTATACCAAGGTGCATCATAATCAAATTGGTGACAGCCAGTCTAAAGCAAAAATGTTAAAAGCAGCCTGAGGAAGAGAGACACATAACCTACAAAGAAACAAAGATAAGGATAACACAGATAAGGATTTCTCCTCAGAAACAATACAAGCGAGAAGAGTGTGTATCAACATCTTTAAAATACTGAAAGACAAAAACTATCACCTAGAATTCTATAGTAAAATTATTTTTCAAAAATGGAGGCAAAATAAAGACTTTCAAAGATATACAAAAGCTGAATGTCTCATCAGCAGACCTGTACCGCAAGAAATTTTAAAGGAAGTCCTATGGGCACAAAGAAAATAATGGAAATTTTCATCAATACAAAGGAAAGAAGAGCACTGGAAATAGCGACTACATGTAAACATACAATTTTTTTCCTTATTTAAATCTCTTTACAAAATAATTTATTGTTAAAACCTAAATTGTTAAAATGTTTATACCATATGTAAAAGTAAAATGTATGACAACAATAGCAGAAAGACTAGGAGAGGAGAAATGTAATCAGACTATCTGAACGTTCTTAAACTATAAGTGATATGGTTGTATCACTTGAAAAATGATTGTTGAAGATGCATACTGTAAACCCTAAAGCAACCACTTTAGTTATTTTAATAACAAAACAGAAAAAAAGTGTGCAATCCCTGATCTAAAGACCCCAACTGAAAAGCACAGATTGTCAGATTAGATACAAAGTAGATCTCAGCAAAAAATATTACCAGGGATAAAGGTCATTTCATAATAGTAAAGGAGTCCATTCATTAGGAGGACATAATAATCCCAAATGCTTATGCACCAAATAAGAGAGATCCAAAATACATGAAGCAAAAACTGATAGAACTACAAGGATCAATAAACCAATCCATAATTATTTCAGAGATTTCAATACACACCTCCTAATAATGTTAGAAGCAAGAGTATGAGCGACTTGAGAAACCCAATCAAAGAATGTGACCTAATTGACATTTATAGAACATCCCACCCCAAAAAAGATCACAATCCACATTATTTTCAAGAGGGTAAAGAACAGGTACCAAAAATAGACCATAATATGGGCCACTATATATGTGTCAAATTTAAAGTTTAAATGAATTCAAGTCATACAAAGTATGTTCTTTGACCACAATGGAAATAAATTAGAAATCAATAACAGAAAGAACCATGGAAAATCTCCAAATATTTGGAAACTAAATAATATACTGGACCAAAGAAGAAATTAAAAGAGAAATTAAAATTATTTTGAACTGAATGGAAATGAAAACACAATGTATCAAAATTTGTCAGATGCCACTTAAGCAGTATTTAGGTGAAATTTATAGTTCTAAATGCCTACATTATAAAAGAAGAAAGGTTTCAAATAAATGGCCTCAGCTTCCACCTTAAGAAACTAGAAAAAGAAGGGCAAATTTAATCCATAGTAAGCAGAAGAAAGGAAGTAATAAATATCAGAGTGGAACTCAATGAATAAGAAAACAGAAACAACAGAGAAAATCAATGGAACCTCTAGGCAGACTAATCAAAAAAAAAAAAAAAAAAAAGAAAGAAGTGACATGACTACAGATTCTACAGTTATTAAAAGGATAATAAGGGAAAATTATCAATAACTTATATCATATGGACAAATTTTGAAAGACACAAATACTAAAGTTCAATCAAGAAGAAATAGCCTGAATAACCCCATATCTATGAAAGAAATTAAATTTGCAACAAAGAAGGGCAACAAGGCCCAGATGGATGGCTTCATATGCAAATTCTACACTTCCAGAAAATTGAAGAGGAAGGAATACATCCCAACTCATTGTATAAGGCCATCAGAATCTTGTTACCAAAACAAGACACCTACATTAAAATAAAACTACAGACTAATATCCGTCATGCAATAGTTGCAAAATTTATAAACAAAATTTTAGCTTAATTAAATCTAACAATATGTAAAAATTATAACACATCATGATAAAGTGGAGTTTGTCCCAGGAATGCTAGGTTGGTTTACCATTTAAAAATCAATGTAATAAAGGGAAAAATCCACATGATATTTTCAATAGATGTAGCAATTGACAAAATCTACATCCAATCCTGATAAACTCTTAGCAAACTTGGAACAGAAGACAATTTATTCAACCTAATAATGGCATCTACAAAAATCTCACAACTAACATCATATTTAATGATGAAATATTGTATGCTTACCCTCTTAAGATCAGAAACAAAGCAAGAATATCTGTTCTTACCACTTCTGTTAAATTGTACTGGAAGTTCATTGAAGCAAGAAAAAGAAATAAAAGACATCCAGATCAGAAAGAAGGGGGTAATACTGTCTTTATTTGCAGATCCCATTATTGACTACATAGAAAATACAATGGAATATACAAAAAAAATCTATTTTATCTAATTGAAAGTTTAAGAAGATAACCATTTGCAACAGCACAAAAATATGAAATACTTATACATAAATCTGATAAAAGAAGTATACCATGTGCACAGGTCAGAAGTCTCAGTATTGTCAAGATATCAATTATCACCAAATTATCTGTAGATTCAATGCAATCCTGATGAAAATACCAACAAGCTGATTCTAAAACTAATATGTAAATACAAAGGAACTAGAATAGCCAGCACAATTTTGAAAAAGAACAAAGTTTGAGGACCAACACTACCTGAATTCAAGTATTTTATAAAGCTACAGTAATCGAGACAGAGTGGTATTGATGTCAAGAGACAAACAGATCAATGAAACTGAATGGAGAACCAAGATGCAGACACACATATATGGACATCATATATTTGACAAAGGTATGAAGACAATTCAGTGGAGGAAGGATAGTCTTTTCACCAAAGCTACTAAATGGATACCTATGTGAAAAACAAAACAAAACTTCAATCCATACCTTGCACTATTGTAAAAAAAAAAAATTCAAAATGGATCATATACCTAAATGTAAAACCTAAAACCATAAAACCTCTAGAAGAAAACAAGGGTGAAAATCTTTGTGGTCTTGAGTTAGGTAAAGATTTCTTAGAAATGACACCAAAAGAATGATCCATAATTTAAAAATAAGTGAAAAACTGGACTTGATGATATTTTTTTAAATGTCTATTCTTCAAAAGACACTGTTAAGAGAAAAAAGGACAAGACACAGACTGAGAGAAAATATTTTCAGAGCATATATTTGCTGAAGGACTTGTATTCAGAATACATAAAGCCCTCTCAAAACTGAATAATAAAGCAAACAACCCCATTAATAAATGGACAAAAGAGTTGAACAGACATTTCATCAGAGAAGATACAGGAATGTCAAATATGTACATGAAGAAATGCTTAACATCATTAGTCTTTAGAGACATGAAAATTAAAACCACAACAATACACACACTGTGCATCTATTAGAATAGCCAAAATTAAAAAGAATACCTACACCTTCTCTACAAAAAAAAAAAAAAAAAAAAAAAAAACTAATAAGACTGGTCATGCCAAGTGTTGGCAATGATACCAAGGACTAGAACTCTTAATTACTGCCAGTGGGAAAGTAGCATGGCATAGCCTCTTTGGAAAACAGTGTGGCAGTTTCTACAAAAATAAAATACACACCTGCTATATGACTCAACCATTCCACTCTTAAGTTTTTACTCAATTTAAATGAAAGTATATATCTATATAAAGACTTATACATGAATATTCACTGTAGTTTTATTTTTAACAGCCCAGAACTAGAAATAACCCAACTATCCATCCACTTCTGAATGAATAAACAAATAGTGGTATGTCCATACACTGGAATATTTCTCAACAAAAAAAGGGAATGAACTGTTAACACATGCAAGGACGTTAATGAATCTCAAAATAATTATACTGAGTGAAAGAAGCCTGAAAAAAGAATACAAAGACACATTGAGGTAACTTTGTGGGGTGATGGATATACTCATTATCTTGATTTAAACTGATGATTTCATGGATATATACATATGTCAAAACTTACCAAAGTGTCTATTTTAAATATGTGCAATTTATTATAGGCCAATTATACCTCAATGAACCTTCTTCAAAAAAATGTCAAGGAGAAACTAAGATGGCAGCTAGGTGAGACAGGGCAAAAAAAACACCTCCATGAAAAACACTAGATAAAAACCAGAAAGGGACCCAGAATACCGGTTACAGCGATGCGCCAGCTGGACGAGTTCTGCTAGTTCCACAGGGGCTGTATACTTGGTGAAACCAGGAGTCTGCATTCTGAAACAAGTGAGTAAGCTGGCTGGAAGACCCACAGCCACATGGCATTGTGGGGAAGTCAGGGCTTGGCGTTTGGAGACCAACTGGCTCTTTAAAATAAAAAAAAAAAAGGGGGAAAAACCCAGAAGCGGCTGCAATTGCAAAAGTGGGAACCACGCAGTAAAACACAGCAAGAGGGGGCTGGGCTGGCCTCTCAGTGTCTGGCCTGGAGGATAGTCCACTGTAGATACCCTCGGGGCCAGGGGAATGGAGGGGAGAGCCGGAAGCAGAAAGAAACCCCACAGCTAGCAGCTGGCTCCCCGGAGGGCTGGATAAACTCCTGCCCAGGGCTGTGCCCACAGCCCAGAGCCCTGCCAGTCATCCTGGAGCTGGGAAGGAGGAACTGTGCTAGGAGGTGGGGGTTGAGACACCCCGTTCGGCCATCTTTGCATCAGGCTGAAAGGACCGCTGCACAGCCCGGTGGCCTGGGGCTTCCCTTGAGGGACGGCATGCACTGATGATGTAGCACAGCATTCCCTCAGCTGAGCTCCTGGAGAATCGCGGCTGGGAGGGGGGATCCGCTCGGAGAACCCAGGGACACTACGCCAAGTCCAGTGGTTTGTGGGACAACAAAAGAGAAGGTCTGTGGCTGAAATGAAATGAAGGCTTAGACTCTTGCGGCGGCCTTGAGTCTCCACCTGGGGGATTTGAATATTAAAGCTGCCCTTTCTCCCTGGCCACCCATACACACGCCCCACATTCAGGGCGGACGGCTCCAGCAACACACCCAAACTGAGTTCTCCAACTGAACCCCACAAGAATCATTTTCCCACACACTGCAGGAACAAAGTTGAGAACTGACTTGAGGGGTATAGGTGACTCACAGACATCATCTGCTGGTTAGTTAGAGAAAGTGTACGTCACCAAACTGTTTCTGAAAAATTAGATTGATATCCTTTTTTTTTTTACAACTTGAAAGAATCCTATCAAGCAAAACAAATGCCAAGAGGCCAAAAACAACAGAAAATCTTAATGCATATGATAAAACCAGACGATATGGAGAATCCAACTCCAAACACACAAATCAAGATATCAGAAGAGACTCAGTACTTGGCAGAATTAATCAAAGAACTACAATCGAGGAATGAAAACATGGCAAAGGATTTAAAGGACATCATGAAGACCATGGCCCAGGATATAAGCAACATAAAGAAGAACCTAGAAGAACATAAAGAAGACATTGCAAGAGTAAATAAAAAAATAGGTGATCTTATGGAAATAAAAGAAACTGTTGGCCAAATTAAAAAGACTCTGGATTATAACAATACAAGATTAGACGAAGGTGAACAATGTCTCAGTGTCCTAGAAGTCCACAGAACAGAAAATGAAAGAACAAAAGAAAGAATGGAGAAAAAAATTGAAAAAATGGAAATGGATCTCAGGAATACGATAGATAAAATAAAACGTCCAAACTTAAGACTCATTGGTGTCCCAGAAGGGGAAGAGAAGGGTAAAGGTCTAGAAAGAGTATTCAAAGAAATTGTTGGGGAAAACTTTCCCAACCTTCTACACAATGTAAATACACAAAGCATAAATGCCCAGTGAACTCCAAATAGAATAAATCCAAATAAACCCACTCCGAGACATATTCTGATCAGACTCTCAAATACTGAAGAGAAGGAGCAAGTTCTGAAAGCAGCAAGAGAAAAGCAATTCACCACATACAAAGGAAACAACATAAGACTAAGTTGTGATTACTCAGCGGCCACCATGGAGGCGAGAAGGCAGTGGCATGATATATTTAAAATTCTGAGAGAGAAAAATTTCCAGCCAAGAATACTTTATCCAGCAAAACTCTCCTTCAAATTTGAGGGAGAGCTTAAATTTTTCACAGACCAAAAAATGCTGAGAGAGTTTGCCAATAAAAGACCTGCCCTACTTCAGCTTCTAAAGGGAGCCCTACTGACAGAGAAACAAAGAAAGGAGATAGAGATATAGAGAATTTTAACAGACATATATAGTACCTTACATCCCAAATCACCAGGACACTTATTTTTCTCATTTTTCTCATGGATCTTTCTCCCGAAGGGACCATAAGCTGGGACATAAAACAAGCCTCAATAAATTAAAAAAAAAAAAAATTGAATATTCTCAAAGCACATTCTCCAAACACAATGGAATACAAATAGAAGTCAATAATTTGTGAATTGTAACTCCACTATTTACTTCCTACATGATATAAAATACACAAACTCTAATGACAAATCAGTGGTTTTGAACTCAACATAAAATATGTAATTTTAGACAACTATATAAAGGTGGAGGAATGGAGGAGTATAGGAACATAGTTTATGTGTCCTTTTGAAATGAAGGTGGTATCAAAGAAAAACAAGATTGTTATAGATTTTAGAGGTTAATTTTAAGCCCCACAGTAAACACAAAGAAATTATCAGAGAATATAACCATAGAGATGAAAAGTAGAGTATGGGTTAAGAGAAATGGGGGAAGGGGCAATGGGGAGTTAAGAAATGAGCATAGGGTTGCTGTTTGAGGTGAAGGGAAATTTCTAGTAATGGATGGTGGGAAAGAGCATTACAACATTCTAAATGTGATTAATCCCACTAATGGAAGGCTAGGGAGGGGGTAGAATGGGAAGATTTAGGCTGAATATATGTTTCCACAATTGGAAAAAAAAAAAAAAAAAGACAGTCTAAATAGATGACAATTGATTGCCAAGGATGAACCTGGATGGGATTGGAGGATGGAGGACAGGAGGCTCAAAGGGTCACAGTTGAGACATAAGGAGAAGGAAATATAAAATGCAAGCTTTGTATCATTGTTGAATCTCTTGTACTTCTTAGCTGTACTTAATGGGATTGCATAAAAGAATGTTCTTATTCATGGGAAGCGTATATGTGAATTACAGTGTTTGTTCAAGGGTGTGAGCAGCTAGCTCTCATATGTTCAGAAGACAGAGCAATAGATGATGGATGATAGATAGGGAAGGAGCGAGGGAGGGAGGGAAAGAAATAGCGATGTGACAGCATGTTAAAGTTGGTGGATTGGCCTATCAGGGGAGGGGGGTCAGGGTATGATGGAATTCTGTGTATGGAGTTAGTATTGTTTTTGCAACTGTTCCTATAACTTCGAATTTATTTCAAAATAAAAAATAAAATAAAATGTCAAGAATATATAATTTGCAACACTCTGTTGCCCTTGTGAAAACATAGCTTAAACCTCTAAAGGCAGCCTGGGGAAACACAAGAATCTTCCTATAAGGTGAAAGAAGACAACAGAAAACCATGGACTGTGAAGGGCTGGGAGCAGAGATGATACTCAATATGTCAGGCATGTGGAGTTAATGCTTCTTTCCCCTCTCTTCTGCTCCTGCCTCTCAATTTAAATGGGGGCTAAAGAGCCATCCAGGAATAGCAACTGGAAACCCTACAGCGAATAAGAGATAGAGATATCCAAGGCACTGGGGGGGAAACATGGGGGAAACAGATGTGTCTTGCAGCTGTCATGGGAAACCAGTACAGCCCAGCCTCCATGGTGCTGTGTGTGCACTCAAGGAGAAAAGGGGTAGTATATGTGAACTGAAACGACTGATTCACAGAACTCAGTAGCACTTTGCGGTCTGAGCCACCCAGCTGGGACATGCCATTTGTTCAAACCACTGCACCCTCCCCACCGAGTATAGTAGTTCATCTCCTTATAGACTGTGGAGCTGTCATGGTAGTATGAGCACCAAGAACTTCCTGTCTTCTGTAAATCTTCTGCACAGCCACCCCAAAGGTGGAGCAAAGAAAATTGATCCCAGGCCAATGAGATGGCAAGCAATGGCTTGGACTGCACAACAGTCCGAGGCTCAAGGCAGAGGAGAGAGCTGTGTCAATGAGTTCTAACAGTGGGGCCCAAGCAACAAACCTGTGCTCACCTCTGCCTCCCCCCACTAAAGCCCTCACTGGAAAAAACATAGAAAGAAGTATTATTCCACTTCTCTTCCACAGAAGCATTATTGGTCAGGGTAACCCAGTGACAATGTAACAGACTCACAGATCTGAGGCACTGAGGCCCAGAGATCTGTCGCAAGAAGCCGTGGTGTGCAGTACCTGAGCAAGAGGCTGCTCTTGTTAGCAGCTCGGGGATCCTGGCTAGGCCAGCTTAACAGCGAGGGATGACCAGAACCAATCCTTGTTGTATTTAAGGCAACCTCTGGAAAATTCCCAGAAATACCTGGGGGCAGGAAACTACAAATTTATTCATGCATTTTAGATATAAATATATGGTAACTATCAAGTTTTAAGTTGTATGATGAATTTCTACTCAGAGGCTGAGGAATAGCTGAAAGTAACCTATAATTGTATCTCAATTCTGTCTCAAAACTACAACCGCAACTCTTGTCTGAGTTTCCAGTCTGCCGACCTGCCCTATTTATTTCAGACTTGCCAGCTCCCACAATCACATGAGCCAATCCCTTAAAATAAATCTCTTTATACACACACACACTCTCACACACATATCCTATTGGCTGTATTTCTCTGAAGAACCCTGATGAATAAAGATTTTGATATATCAATTAATATGTTTCCTTCTATAGGAGAAAGAGGGAAATAGAAAAAACAAAAACCAAAGCCCTCTCAATATCATGGTCCATATTCAGAGATGTATGCCTGGGGATTGGAACAGATTCAGACTGATTTTCTACAGTGATAATATTGCAGTTATAATAATGTGCCCCAAGGCCTATTATACTGTAACATCCACAAAATCAAAGAAAACAGTTCTGTTTAGACAAAGTATAAACTAACAAATTTCTCAAACATTTTTCACTATGTTGAGAAAATGTTTTTCTTTTGGTCCTCAAAACTTGAATGGACCTGCACAATTAATCCTTGCACTTTCCAGTTAAAGTTATACTGTACATGTATATTGGTGACTGAGTAAAAAAGCCCTCTCAGAATGAAACTTTACCAGACAATAGATTAAACAGCAGGAGAAATGCCTGATGGAAAAAGGCATAAAATCCTGGAGTTGTTGTCTAAAAGATGTTATGAACTCCTTACTGCTACGTTATGAACACCTGTCTGTAGGGGACAGAACCATCTCCCGACAGCCTGGCAGTTCAAGGAGAAAAGAACATAAACAACCAACCTGACACTGTGGTCCATTATTCTTGTGCTTACATTTTTATCCCTAAGGCTAAGTATTTTTGAGCACCCTTCTGATGTGCTAACAGCCACTGATGAAGGCAGAGTCCATTCCTTGCATAAACAAACAGTTTTGTTAAGAATTCAAATCAGATGTGGCAGAATCTCTCCATTTGCTGATTGCTACTATTTTACCATGACATGTATTCTTACACGTTCCAATTCAACAAAGTCTCTTCTCTAAGATGGAGATGCCAGATTTGGACGGCGTGTGTTTCATCTAGCCAAGAGAACATATTTCTTCCCTGAAACATGGCCTTGACAGCATGGTAAAATGTGATTAAGTTATGTTACAAATAGGTGTGTATAAATCCATCTGGCAAGGGGGAATCTGTGCTGCCTAATTAAGAAATTTAATGAACTGATCTGATCAAACACCCATTTACAGTTTGATAAGTGAAATCACTCAATTAGATTACTGCAAATGGGTATGAGCTGGTGTCCTACCAAGAGTATGGACCTGGGGATGATGAAACCCGTAGGCATGCAGGTCAGCAACAAATAATGTAGCAAGGAATGCCACATAGCTTTCTGAAGATTCTTGGCCAGTAACTTGCAAAACACTGATCTGATTTGGAAATTTTTTAAATAATTGGCTCCTGCTGGCTGAGGCCCCATGCCAACACCACACAGTAATTCATTCGTGACATTCCTAGAAGAAAGAATCTGCCGGAAGAGCTGCAAGTAATATGTTTAGGGAATAATCATGCCATCCTCCGAATAGGATGTATAAAGGGAAGCAAACAGCAGGAGGCCAAAAGAGAGGCCTCTGGGTTTCCAGCGAAAAGATTCTCAATTTAAGTGGAAATTGTATGACTCTTCCTCCCTCTCTCCCTTTCCAGGCCCTAGGTCAGACACCAGCGGGGACTGTTTCAAAACCAAGTATACAATACTAGAGACAACTATTCAGATCTCCTGGATTTACTATTTATTTGCCAAAGACTATGGATGATGATTTTACAAATAATTCACTTGTAGCATCATTTTCTGGGCTTTTGTAGATGTCACTTGATTCCTGAGCAGCTTTTTCAGAAATGCATGCTTCCTTTGAGAAATAAAGGAGAGCATCAAGGTAATCCAAGTCCCCTGGAAATGATAAGGATTGTATTTTAGCCCAGAGCTAGGGTAAGAGAACATACTACAGACACCAAGATCATGAGAGAGCAGACAGTGGAACTAGGGTTGGTCTCTTAACAACAAAAAAAAAAAAGGAAAGGAAAGAAAATAAAAAGGAAGGGAGGGAGGGAAGGTGAGATGCAGGAAAGAAGGAAGGAAAGGCGGAAGGCAGGAAGGCAGGAAGGAAGGAAGGAAGGAAGGAGGGAAGGAGAAAGGAAGGGAGATAGAGTTGAAAAGAGGGAGGAAGTCAAGGAGGAATGGCAAAAGGGAGGGAAGGAAAGCAAGCTTTAGGGAAGAGGTTGTATGAAGAAAGGCAAGGTCAGAAAATCTGGGCAACAGGAGAGTCCTCAAGGGAACATGTTTGCCCTGGTACCACAGTGAGTCCCAGGGCATAGAAAACAACTTCATCCCTATTTGGCACCTAGCTATCAAGTCCAGATGGAAATGGCACTCTTCTATGATTAATATGTTGGGGAAGTCATGGGGGAATAGTAGAGGCACCTAGAGATGAATACTAGTCTGGATACTCCACTGTGTGAACAAGGCATTCGTGCCAGTTGTTCTTAACAACCCACTGCTGGAAGCTCATTTTCAAAAACCCATCTCTTGGGTTTTCCCATCTATGGGGATGCAGAAAGATGGCATCAGTAACCAGTGGTCTAGGGGCAATAAAAGCAAGGTGAAATCCTAAAGCTAAGGAATGTCAACAAAAACAGCCTACTCTAATAATGTTCTACATGTCTTAACTGATGGAACTTCAGCTTTAAGCATACTAAAGATCAATTCCAGGAGAAGGAAGCATATGGTGAATGGGAATCTAGCCAAAGCTGGTAATTGCTGAGGCTGAGTGGACTGATGAGGACTAGTCATGACCATCCTAGTGTAAGAGAGTGCACTGACTCCATCAGCAGCACCTAAGGTGTCTGTGGTAGGCTGAATTATGTACCCTAACAAACACATGTTCTCAATCTTAATCCACATCCTGGTGGGTATGAACCCATATTAAATAGGACCTTTTGAAAATGTTAGTTTTAGTTAAGGTGACAAAATTAAGGCCAGAGTAAGCCTTAATCTGGATTATAAAGAGAACCCAAAAGTCACAGAAGTGAGAAAGGAGAAGTCATAGGCACATGACGAAAGGCAGAAATACAAGACAAGGAACTCCAAAGACTGCTGGCAGCTTTTGTGGCGAGGAGTGCATGCATCAGAATAATACTCTTTGGGGATAAAGCAAGCCTTGCCAATATTCTGGATGTTGAATTTATAATCTCAAAACTACGAGCCAACAAATTCCCATTGTTTAAGCAAACCCATCGTGTGGTATTTGTGAAAGCAGTTCAGGCAAACTAAGACCAGGGTCCAAGCTGACAGAACAGATATGCACATTAACAGCAGCTTCTAGGCAGGGAAAATTCTCAAGAGAAGGTAGTTGATGGTGACATGGATATCTGTTGGAGATAGAGCAAATATTGGGCCTAGGAAAGTAGGACCCAACAACCAAGGAAAGAAGAGTTCTAAAAAATCATGGCTGAATAGGATTCAGGTCCAGGATTATTGACTTGGGATCAGAGCCAGCCTCCAGGAACAAGGTTCCTGGGAGGAAACTGATCTCTTGAGTAACGGTGTGGAAAGAAGGAGCTGGAGCTGTTTGCTTACCCAGAATGGTTCTGACCATTCCTTTTCAAACCCAAGTGGTCTGATCTGGAATATGGAATTAGAACAATAAATTTATACCAGACCTTCTCTGCCTCTCCTCACCTCTGGGGAGGAAGACTTCTCAATACAACATGAATCCTGGTTCTCATGGGCTCAAAATAATTGGATAAGGTTGAGCACACAGGGAGCAGGTTACTATTGTTAGCATATAGCTAGGCTGAGTCAGGCAAGGAAGCTAATAAGTATCTACCTACCAAGAGTCTCCAAGTTCCCCCAATTTGGAGATAGTGTCCTATAAAGTTTTTTCATGTATATATGTTTGTTTCATACACACACACACACACACACACACACACACACACACACAAACACACACAGAGTATTTTAACTGAAATAGCCTTATCAAAAGGTCCTACTAACAATGGGTCCACATCCACAGGAATGAATCATCTTTAAGAACATGCTTTTCTGGGATACACACCAGCTCCAAACCACAGTACCCTAGAAAAACAGTCTTTAAATTAAATATAATCCATTCCTGTGGGTGTGAACCCATTGTAAGTAGGACCTTTTGATGAGGTTATGTCAGTTAAGGTGAGGCCCACCTCAATCAGGATGGTTCTTAATCCTATTACCAAAGTCCTTTATAAGAGAATGAAATTCAGACACAGAGAGAGAAAGAAGCTGAAAAAAATGAAACCCAGAAGAAAAGAGAGAAACCAGCAGATGCCGTCATGTGCCTTGCCATGTGACAAAAGAGCCAAGGGATTGCCAGCAGCCTGTCTTCAGCAAGAAGACATCACCTTGATGATGCTTTGCTTTGGACATTTTTCCAGCATCAAAACAAAATAAATAAATTTCCACTGTTTAACCTGACCAATTGATTTCATGGTATTTGCTTTGAACAAATTGTAACTTGTAATCTAATAAATCCCCATTTTAAAAATAAAGCCAAGAGAGGCGGGGCAAGATGGCGGACTGGTGAGCTGTATGTTTCAGCTACTCCTCCAGGAAAGTAGGTAGAAAGCCAGGAACTGAGTGGACTGGACACCACAGAGCAATCTGACTTTGGGCATACTTCATACAACACTCATGAAAACGTGGAACTGCTGAGATCAGCGAAATCTGTAAGTTTTTGCGGCCAGGGGACCCGCGCCCCTCCCTGCCAGGCTCAGTCCTGTGGGAGGAGGGGCCGTCACTCCAGGAAGGAGAAGGGAGAACTGCAGTGGCAGCCCTTATCGGAAACTCATTCTACTGATCCAAACTCCAACCATAGATAGACTGAGACCAGACACCAGAGAATCTGAGAGCAGCCGGCCCAGCAGAGAGGAGACAGACATAGAAAAAAACAGCATGAAAAACTCCAAAATAAAAGTGGAGGGTTTTTGAAGTTCTGGTGAACATAGAAAAGGGAAGGGCAGAGCTCAGGCCCTCAGGCTCATATGCAAATCCTGAAGAAAAGCTGATCTCTCTGCCCTGTGGACATTTCCTTAATGGCCCTAATTGCTTTGTCTCTTAACATTTAAATAACCCATTAGATCTGTGAGGAGGGCCCTTTTCTTTTCTTTTCTTTTTTTTATCCTTTCTTCTTTTTCTAAAACAATTACTCTAAGAAGCCCAATACAGAAAGGTTCAAAGACTTGCAATTTGGGCAGGTCAAGACAAGAGCAGAACTAAGAGAGCTCTGAGACAAAAGGCAATAATCCAGTGGCTGAGAAAATTCACTAAACACCACAACTTCCCAAGAAAAGGGGGGTGTCTGCTCACAGCCATCATCCTGGTGGACAGGAAACACTCCTGCCCATCGCCAGCCCCATAGCCCAGAGCTGCCCCAGACAACCCAGTGTGACGGAAGCGCTTCAAATAACAGGCACACACCACAAAACTGGGCGTGGACATTAGCCTTCCCTGCAACCTCAGCTGATTGTCCCAGAGTTGGGAAGGCAGAGCAGTGTGAATTAACAAAGCCCCATTCAGCCATCATTTCAGCAGACTGGGAGCCTCCCTACACAGCCCAGCAGCCCAGAACCGCCCTGGGGGGACGGCACTCACCTGTGACATAGCACAGTCATCCCTCAACAGAGGACCTGGGGTGCACAGCCTGGAAGAGGGGCCCACTTGCAAGTCTCAGGAGCCATACACCAATACCAAGGACTTGTGGGTCAGTGGCAGAGACAAACTGCGGCAGGACTGAACTGAAGGATTAGACTATTGCAGCAGCTTTAAAACTCTAGGATCACCAGGGAGATTTGATTGTTAGAGCCACCCCCCCCCCCCGACTGCCCAGAAACACGCCCCATATACAGGGCGGGCAACACCAACTACACACTTAAGCTTGGTACACCAATTGGACCCCACAAGACTCACTCCCCCACTCATCAAAAAGGCTAAGCAGGGGAGAACTGGCTTGTGGAGAACAGGTGGCTCGTGGACGCCACCTGCTGGTTAGTTAGAGAAAGTGTACTCCACGAAGCTGTAGATCTGATAAATTAGAGATAAGGACTTCAATTGGTCTACAAATCCTAAAAGAACCCTATCAAGTTCAGCAAATGCCAAGAAGCCAAAAACAACAGAAAATTATAAAGCATATGAAAAAACCAGACGATATGGATAACTCAAGCCCAAGCACCCAAATCAAAATATCAGAAGAGACACAGCACATAGAGCAGCTACTCAAAGAACTAAAGATGAACAATGAGACCATAGTATGGGATACAAAGGATATCAAGAAGACCCTAGACGAGCATAAAGAAGACATTGCAAGACTAAATAAAAAAATGGATGATCTTATGGAAATTAAAGAAACTGCTGACCAAATTAAAAAGATTCTGGACACTCATAGTACAAGACTAGAGGAAGTTGAACAACGAATCAGTGACCTGGAAGATAACAGAATGGAAAATGAGAGCATAAAAGAAAGAATGGGGGAAAAAATTGAAGAAATCAAAATGGACCTCAGGGATATGATAGATAATATGAAACGTCCGAATATAAGACTCATTGGTGTTCCAGAAGGGGAAGAAAAGGGTAAAGGTCTAGGAAGAGTATTCAAAGAAATTGCTGGGGAAAACTTCCCAAATCTTCTAAACAACATAAATACACAAATCATAAATGCTCAGCGAACTCCAAATAGAATAAATCCAAATAAACCCACTCCGAGACATATTCTGATCACATTGTCAAACACAGAAGAGAAGGAGCAAGTTCTGAAAGCAGCAAGAGAAAAGCAATTCACCACATACAAAGGAAACAGCATAAGACTAAGTAGTGACTACTCAGCAGCCACCATGGAGGCAAGAAAGCAGCGGCACGATATATTTAAAATTCTGAGTGAGAAAAATTTCCAGCCAAGAATACTTTATCCAGCAAAGCTCTCCTTCAAATTTGAGGGAGAGCTTAAATTTTTCACAGACAAAAAAATGCTGAGAGAATTTGCTAACAAGAGACCTGCCCTACTTCAGATACTAAAGGGAGCCCTTTAGACAGAGAAACAAAGAAAGGACAGAGAGACTTGGAGAAAGGTTCAGTACTAAAGAGATTTGGTATGGGTACAATAAAGGATATTAATAGAGAGAGGGGAAAAATATGACAAACATAAACCAAAGGATAATATGGCTGATTCAAGAAATGCCTTCACGGTTATAACGCTGAATGTAAATGGATTAAACTCCCCAATTAAAAGATATAGATTCGCAGAATGGATCAAAAAAAATGAACCATCAATATGTTGCATACAGGAGACTCATCTTAGACACAGAGACACACAGAAACTGAAAGTGAAAGGATGGAAAAAAATATTTCATGCAAGCTACAGCCAAAAGAAAGCAGGTGTAGCAATATTAATCTCAGATAAAATAGACTTCAAATGCAGGGATGTTTTGAGAGACAAAGAAAGCCACTACATACTAATAAAAGGGGCAATTCAACAAGAAGAAATAACAATCGTAAATGTCTATGCACCCAATCAAGGTGCCACAAAATACATGAGACAAACACTGGCAAAACTAAAGGAAGCAATTGATGTTTCCAAAATAATTGTGGGAGACTTCAACACATCACTCTCTCCTATAGATAGATCAACCAGACAGAAGACCAATAAGGAAATTGAAAATCTAAACAATCTGATAAATGAATTAGATTTAACAGACATATACACGACATTACATCCCAAATCACCAGCATACACATACTTTTCTAGTGCTCATGGAACTTTCTCCAGAATAGATCATATGCTGGGACATAAAACAAGCCTCAATAAATTTAAAAAGATTGAAATTATTCAAAGCACATTCTCTGACCACAATGGAATACAACTAGAAGTCAATAACCATCAGAGACTTAGAAAATTCACAAATACCTGGAGGTTGAACAACACACTCCTAAACAATCAGTGGGTTAACGAAGAAATAGCACGAGAAATTGCTAAATATATAGAGACGAATGAAAATGAGAACACAACATACCAAAACCTATGGGATGCAGCAAAAGCAGTGCTAAGGGGGAAATTTATAGCACTAAACGCATATATTAAAAAGGAAGAAAGAGCCAAAATCAAAGAACTAATGGATCAACTGAAGAAGCTAGAAAATGAACAGCAAACCAATCCTAAACCAAGTAGAAGAAAAGAAATAACAAGGATTAAAGCAGAAATAAATGACATAGAGAACAGAAAAACAATAGAGAGGATAAATATCACCAAAAGTTGGTTCTTTGAGAAGATCAACAAGATTGACAAGCCCCTAGCTACACTGACAAAATCAAAAAGAGAAAAGACCCATATAAACAAAATAATGAATGAAAAAGGTGTCATAACTGCAGATCCTGAAGAAATTAAAAAAATTATAAGAGGATATTATGAACAACTGTATGGCAACAAACTGGATAATGTAGAAGAAATGGACAATTTCCTGGAAACATATGAACAACCTAACTGATCAGAGAAGAAATAGAAGACCTCAACCAACCCATCACAAGCAAAGAGATCCAATCAGTCATCAAAAATCTTCCCACAAATAAATGCCCAGGGCCAGATGGCTTCACAGGGGAATTCTACCAAACTTTCCAGAAAGAACTGACACAAATCTTACTCAAACTCTTTCAAAACATTGAAGAAAATGGAACACTACCTAACTCATTTTATGAAGCTAACATCAATCTAATACCAAAACCAGGCAAAGATGCTACAAAAAAGGAAAACTACCGGCCAATCTCCCTAATGAATATAGATGCAAAAATCCTCAACAAAATACTTGCAAATCGAATCCAAACACATTAAAAAAATCATACACCATGACCAAGTGGGGTTCATTCCAGGCATGCAAGGATGGTTCAACATGAGAAAATCAATCAATGTATTACAACACATTAAAAATTCAAAAGGGAAAAATCAAATGATCATCTCAATAGATGCTGAAAAAGCATTTGACAAAATCCAACATCCCTTTTTGATAAAAACACTTCAAAAGGTAGGAATTGAAGGAAACTTCCTCAACATGATAAAGAGCATATATGAAAAACCCACAGCCAGCATAGTACTCAATGGTGAGAGACTGAAAGCCTTCCCTCTAAGATCAGGAACAAGACAAGGATGCCCGCTGTCACCACTGTTATTCAACATTGTGCTGGAAGTGCTAGCCAGGGCAATCCAGCAAGACAAAGAAATAAAAGGCATCCAAATTGGAAAAGAAGAAGTAAAACTGTCATTGTTTGCAGATGATATGATCTTATATCTAGAAAACCCTGAGAAATCGATGATACAGCTACTAGAGCTAATAAACAAATTTAGCAAAGTAGCGGGATACAAGGTTAATGCACATAAGTCAGTAATGTTTCTATATGCTAGAAATGAACAAACTGAAGAGACACTCAAGAAAAAGATACCATTTTCAATAGCAACTAAAAAAATCAAGTACCTAGGAATAAACTTAACCAAAGATGTAAAAGACCTATACAAAGAAACCTACATAACTCTACTAAAAGAAATAGAAGGGGACCTTCAAAGATGGAAAAATATTTCATGTTCATGGATAGGAAGACTAAATGTCATTAAGATGTCAATTCTACCCAAACTCATCTACAGATTCAATGCAATCCCAATCAAAATTCCAACAACCTACTTTGCAGACTTGGAAAAGCTAGTTCTCAAATTTATTTCGAAAGGGAAGGTGCCTCAAATTGCTAAAGTCACTCTAAAAAAGAAAAACGAAGTGGGAGGACTTACACTCCCTGACTTTGAAGCTTATTATAAAGCCACAGTTGCCAAAACAGCATGGTACTGGCACAAAGATAGACATATAGATCAATGGAATCGAATTGAGAATTCAGAGATAGACCCTCAGATCTATGGCCGACTGATCTTTGATAAGGCCCCCAAAGTCACTGAACTGAGTCATAATGGTCTTTTCAACAAATGGGGCTGGGAGAGTTGGATATCCATATCCAAAAGAATGAAAGAGGACCCCTACCTCACCCCCTACACAAAAATTAACTCAAAATGGACCAAAGATCTCAATATAAAAGAAAGTACCATAAAACTCCTAGAAGATAATGTAGGAAAACATCTTCAAGACCTTGTATTAGGGGGCCACTTCCTAGACTTTACACCCGAAGCACAAGCAACAAAAGAAAAAATAGATAAATGGGAACTCCTCAAGCTTAGAAGTTTCTGCACCTCAAAGGAATTTCTCAAAGATAGATGATAAAGACTGGGACTGTATAATGTGGCAAAAACTGGAATGGCCAATGACTGTTACTAAATATATAAATATAAAAATGTTTTTGCATGTGGGAAAGCAAATGAATGTCAACCATGTAGAAATTTGAAAAAGGGATGGTATTCAGGAAAAAACATAATCAAAGCAAACTGGAGTCTATGGTCAACAGTAACATAGTAATATACCTCCATTAAATGTAACAAAGGCAATACGCCAATGCTAAATGTATATAAGAAGGGGATTAGGGGAGTAATATGGGATTCTTGGTAGTGGTGTTATTTGCTGTCCTTAGTAGTATATTGTATTGCATGACATGTTATTTTTCTTTTTATCATTTTTTCTTATTGCTAAAAAAAAAAAAAACAATTTTTCTTGTAGTAATCAGTATGTTCAAATGCTGATTGTGGTGATAAATGTACAACTTTATGATGATACCATGAACAACTGATTGTACACTGTGGATAAATGTATGGTATGTGAATATAACTCTATAAAATTGTAGGAAAAAATATATATATGAGTAAAAGTGTTGGAGAAAACATGGTGAGAGGGATGATGCCTCACCAATATGGACTAACTACAATGTGTAAACTCAGAATTGAATCTTAGAACATAGCCTAACGTGGACACAATAATTGTAATAGTCCCTAGATTGTAAGCTCTTACAGCAGTTAACTCTATCCCTGAGTTGTAAGGCCTATCTCTAAACTTTGAGATGCTGATCCCCTAGCATATGTTGTCACAAACATTGGGACTGGCGGTTTGATGCGCTGAGCCCTCGAGCACGGGACTTGCCCTTATGAAGCTCATTACCACAAAGGAGAGTCTAAAGTTGTATGTAATGGTGCCTAGAGTCTCCCCCTGAGTACCTCTTTGTTGCTCAGATGTGGCCCTCTCTCTCTCTAACTGAGCCATCTCGACAGGTGAACTCGCTGCCCTCCCCCCTGCGTGGGACCCGACTCCCAGGGGTGTAAATCTCCCTGGCAACGCAGAATATGACTCCCGGGGATGAATGTGGACCCGGCATCGTGGGACTGAGAGTATCTTCTTGACCAAAAGGGGGATGCAAAATGAGACGAAATAGTTTCAGTGGCTGAGAGATTCCAAATGGAGTCGAGAGGTCACTCTGGTGGACATTCTTATGTACTATATAGATAACATGTCTTAGGCTTTAATGTATTGGAATAGCTAGAAGTAAATACCTGAAGCTACCAAACTCCAACCCAGCAGTCTGGACTCCTGAAGACAATTATATAATAATGTAGATTACAAGGAGTGACAGTGTGATTGTGAAGACCTTGTGGATCACACCCCCTTTATCTAGTGTATGGATGAGTGGAGGAATGGGGATAAAAACTAAAGGACAAATGGGGTGGGATGGGGGGATGATTTGGGAGTTTTTTTTCACTTTTATTTTTTATTCTTGTTCTTGCTCTTTCTGATGTAAGGAAAATGTTCAGAGATAGATTGTGGTGATGAATGCATAACTATGTTATCATACTGTGGACAGTGGATTGTATATCATGGATGATTGTATGGTGTGTGAATGTATTTCAATAAAACTGAATTTAATAATAAAAAAAAAAAGGTAATGAGGCAGCCAACTCAATGGGAAAAAAATCTTGGAAACCATGTATCTGACAAAAGACTGATATCTTGAATATATAAAGAAATCCTACAACTCAATGACAATAGTACATACAGCCCAATTATAAAATGGGCAAAAGATTTGAAAAGACAGTTCTCTGAAGAGGAAATACAAATGGCCAAGAAACACATGAAAAAATGTTCAGCTTCACTAGCTATTAGAGAGATGCAAATTAAGACCACAATGAGATACCATCTCACACTGATTAGAATGGCTGCCATTAAACTAACAGGAAACTACAAATGCTGGAGGGGATGTGGAGAAATTGGAACTCTTATTCATTGTTGGTGGTACTGTATAATGGTTCAGCCACTCTGGAAGTCAGTCTGGCAGTTCCTTAGAAAACTAGATATAAAGTTCGATCCAGCGATTGCACTTCTCGGTATATACCCGGAAGATGGGAAAGCAGTGACATGAACAGATATCTGCACGCCAATGTTCATAGCAGCATTATTCACAATTGCCAAGAGATGGAAACAACCCAAATGTCCTTCAACAGATGAGTGGATAAATAAAATGTGGTATATACACACGATGGAATACTACATGGCAGTAAGAAGGAACGACCTCGTGAAACATATGACAACATGGATGAACCTTGAAGACATAATGCTGAGTGAAATAAGCCAGGCACAAAAAGAGAAATATTATATGCTACCACTAATGTGAACTTTGAAAAATGTAAAACAAATGGTTTATAATGTAGAATGTAGGGGAACTAGCGATAGAGAGCAATTAAGGAAGGGGGAACAATAATCCAAGAAGAACAGATAAGCTATCGTGGGTAAATTTAACGTTCTGGGAATGCCCAGGAATGACTATGGTCTGCTAATTTTGGATGGGTATAGTAGGAACAAGTTCACAGAAATGTTGCTATATTAGGTTAACTTTCTTGGGGTAGAGTAGGAACATGTTGGAAGTAAAGTAGTTATCTTAGGTTAGTTGTCTTTTTCTTACTCCCTTGTTATGGTCTCTTTGAAATGTTCTTTTATTATATGTTTTTGTTTTTTTTTTTTTATTTCTCATACAGTTGATTAAAAAAAAAAAAAAGTTTAAAAAAGAAAACACAAGGAAAAAAATATGTAGAGCCCCACTGAGGAGCTGGTGAAGAATGCAGGGGTATTGGCCTGCCCCACCGTGATGGTTGCTAACATACTCACAGACATAGGGGACTGATGGTTTGATGGGTTGAGCCCTCTACCACAGGATTTGCCCTTGGGAAGACTGTTGCTGCAAAGGAGAGGCTAGGCCTCCCTGTAATTGTGCCTAAGAGCCTCCTCCCGAATGCCTCTTTGTTGCTCACATGTGGCCCTCTCTCTCTAGCTAAGCCAACTTGAAAGGTGAAATCACTGCCCTCCCCACTACATGGGATCAGACACCCAGGGGAGTGAATCTCCCTGGCAACGTGGAATATGACTCCCAGGGAGGAATGTAGACCTGGCATTGTGGGACGGAGAGCATCTTCTTGACCAAAAGGGGGATGTGAAAGGAAATGAAATAAGCTTCAGTGGCAGAGAGATTCCAAAAGGAGCCGAGAGGTCACTCTGGTGGGCACTCTTACGCACAATTTAGACAACCCTTTTGAGGTTCTAATGAATTCAGGTAGCTGGTGCTAGATACCTGAAACTATCAAACTACAACCCAGAACCCCTGAATCTGGAAGACAATTGTGTAAAAATGTAACTTATGAGGGGTGACAATGGGATTGGGAAAGCCATATGGACCACACTCTCCTTTGTCTAGTTTATGGATGGATGAGTAGAAAAATGGGGGAAGGAAACAAACAAACAGACAAAGGTACCCAGTGTTCTTTTTTACTTCAATTGCTTTTTTTCACTTTAATTATTATTCTTGTTATTTTTGTGTGTGTGCTAATGAAGGTGTCAGGGATTGATTTAGCTGATGAATGTACAACTATGTAATGGTACTGTGAACAATCGAATGTACGATTTGTTTTGTATGACTGCATGGTATGTGAATATATCTCAATAAAATGAAAATTAAAAAAAGGTGATAGCTTTCAAATTACAATTAAACAGGCAGCTATAGAATAAACTTCAAAGGATGCTATGTGTTACAATTCCATCATTTCAATTCTTTCCTTCTAGCTATTCTAATACCCTAGCAATTAAGAAAAAGAAAATCATATAAAGATTCAGCATTCATAATCCTTTGTTAAATTCCATCTTGTCTGTTGATATCCCTTGCTCTAGTTTATGCACATACACTTTTGCAATATATTCCTAGCACTGGAATTATGGGGTCATACAAGGTATGTGTATTCTTAATTTGATGAAGTTGTGCCTGATTGTTCTCCAGAATGCCTGCACAATTCTGTACTCCCTCTAACAATGCCTGATGGTAAAACATTTAACTTAAAATTCATGGCACTTACTGACATGCTGGCATCATGGGAGCAGGCTCTAGGTGTTTCAAACATAGTTTAAAAGTATTATTTTCCTTAAGGTTATATGTTAAAATTCTTCTTTCATTACAAAATTTCACAGGCTTCTCCTAGCGTAGTGCTCTCTCCTTTACCATCACTAAACAATGCATCCTATGATAAGTCTCAGGATATAATCATGAAAGGAAGAGGAAGGAGTTAATTTATGCAAACTTTGCTCTAATTCAGCCTTCATGGTCTCAACTTCCTCTCCTCTTGTAAGCTCTAAGCATCTTATGATGCATGTGGCCCACACATGAGTATTGGACCACTCTCTAATAGATCTGAGCTTCCCCCAACATCTGCCTTGGCACTGAATGTATTACTTGAGTCCTCCTCTTTGCCCAACATCAATAAATCTGATGGGCCACCAAAGTTATATAAGCCCTACATGTGAGCTGGGAAAAAGTGAAAACAAAATGACCCAAGTGTTAAAGGAGGACATGCCAACACTGGTTTCCCTGTTGACTAAGTAAGGAAATACAAGATTACAAAGGAGTGCAAAATATAGAATGCTGGAATACAAAGAGGAATCAGCCAAAACAGATTAGATTTCAAACTGCCACCACCACATAAGCAGGGAGCCCAAAACAGCTTACCCAATTGTGATTGATCTTCATCAATAAACAATGACAAACATCTAGATGGTGTTTTATAGTTTACATTATACTTTTACAAAATAATCTTATTGGTTTCTGAAAAAACTATGAGGAATTAGGACTGCTATTCTTATCACCCCCAATTTATAGTAGATGATCCTGAGGATCAAAGAGTTTAAATGACTTGCCTAAGATCATGTTGCTGGTTAGTTGAAAAGTTGAAAGCCAAATGCAAACTCCAAGCTGAGGTTTGGAAACATGATTTATAATAATGCATTTGTTCAAGCAAAATTCCACTGTTGTAAAAGAAGTTGGAGTTCATTATAATGGAATCTGATACAAATATAATATTCATAGCAATAAGAAACATTTAAAGTGGGACAATAAATTACACTTGATGCTTCCAATTTTAGGTACTGTTTACTGGGGAGAGGAGGAAAAGATGAGATAATAGCTGTTTCTTAAAGAAATGCTACAATTCCTTTCATCTGTTTACTATTCAATAGAAGAGGTAATTTCAGCGGAGGTTTTAAATCATCTCTTCCAGGTGCCCCTGCATGGTGATCAGAGATACAGCTGCTCTTCACTTCCCACTGTGAGAATCTCCAGTCTTCCTGGTGTTCCCCACTGTGCAGAAAGAGGCAGGGCAGGGGAATCTGCAGTCCATGCTGAGTAAAGGAGATAAAAATGCAACGGATCTAGGATCCCCATAGCAGTTGGTTACTGAACAGATGAAAAAAAATTTTTTTTTTGATTGTACAGACAGAAGAGTCAACCTGCTCTGAAAATGTGCAGTGTTCTTGTCAAAACCCCTCCCTGAACCTCATGGGGTAATTTCAGGTCTGAATCCTGATGTGATGCTGCTCACAAGCCTCACTTCTGAGAGATGAATGAGAGGACCCTCCTCATGGTTCCGCCTGGCCCAAGGGACTGCTGAAGCTGACCTGCGACCTCCAGCTTCTGAATTCTGATCCTACCGTGCCCTTTTCTGAGCAAGTATACTGTAATAAGAGAGGTTAGGTTAAGCACAAATAGTCACCCTTGGGTGCTGTGATAGTTAATTTTATGTGTCTATTTAGCTAGGTAATAATGCCCAGTTGTTTGGTCAAACACTGGCCTAGACATTGCTGTGGAATTATTCTGTAAATGGGATTAGCATCTACAATCAGATGACTTTAAGTAAAGGACCTCCGAAGGAGGGTGGGCTTCATCTAATCAGTTGGAAGCCTTAAGCTCAAAGAACTGAGGGTTCCAGGGAAAGGAAAAAGTCTGCCTCAAGATTTCATCACTGTTACCAGAATTTCTAGCCTTCCAACATACCCTGAAGAATTCTGACTTGCCAGCCCAGCCCTCAAAATATGTATCTTGTTGGTTCTGTATCTCTGGAGAACCCTGACTAACAAACGTGCCTTCTCCAGGCCTCCAAAGTTTTATAAATGACAAGAAATAGCCCGTATAAGAGGTGATACAGGTGTAAGAGAAGACAAGGCAGAAATAGTGTAAATTGGGAGTCAGAAACATGTCTTGATCAGTGTCATCTCCTTGCCACTGACAAAGGTCATTCGAG
Source organism: Choloepus didactylus (assembly GCF_015220235.1). Taxonomy (NCBI): domain Eukaryota; kingdom Metazoa; phylum Chordata; class Mammalia; order Pilosa; family Megalonychidae; genus Choloepus; species Choloepus didactylus. The sequence continues at coordinate 128,748,706 of NC_051312.1, read as the reverse complement.
TAGAGTGCTCTAGCTCTAAGTTTATGCTGCCCCTGAGAGTGATTTGCCAAGAGGAAGACATCTTTAACGACAATGCTTGAAAGTTATGCTGTCTTTGTGCCTAGAGAATATAGCAGGATCCCAACTGGCGGCAGGAGGAGGCTGGGGGGCTTCCCTGATGGCTGATGCCAGCAGAGCAATGTCTCCCACCAACTCCTCTCTCCCCACTCAGCTTGACTTGCTATGAAAAAGAGGGCAGAGAGAGAGAAGGTCCCATTTATCGGACTTTCTGTACTTCTTTTGCCTAGTAACCCACTTTCCATCAGGATGTTTTCACAATGTCCACCTTTCTGCTTCTTGGTTCCCCATCCCCACATTTTCATCAAGAATCTCCTTCACTGGGGATGGTGTTGGTGGCCCAATGTCTTGACCATAGAGAGTTACTAAGTTACTCACTAAATAGTCAGAGGCCAGTCTTGTAAAACAAATTCAGGACATTAGAACTGGCCAGTGGGGATTTAGGAGGGTCCATTAATTCCTTATATCCTCTTCTGCCTTTTCTGCCCCCCCTCCCCATGCACTCCTATCCTTGCTCCCAAACAGAGCAGGATTTCAGCAGTGGTGCTGGAAAAGGCTTAGGTTTGGTGGTGTTGCCATGAAGGCAAGAAGTTGCAGGAAAATATGTAGACATGAACTGGCTTCCACCCACCTTGTCACCTTACTCTATGCTATGGGCACATTTAACCTTCTTCCAGTTCCCAAAACATGTTGAGCCACCTCAAGGTCTTTCCACACTGTTTACACCCCCTGGACCTCTGTTATCTTCCCTACTTGAGGGCTGCCTCCTTCCCATACTTCAGCAGAAATGTCACATCCCCAGAGAAGTTTCTCTAACTATCTTATCCAAACCATTTCCCCCAACCAAACCCTGCCTGTCTCACGTGCCTCAATTGTCAGCCTTTGCTGGTTTACCCATTCATTTCCCTTATCCACCAGATTAGAAGCCCTACTTGAAAAGGGATCACTTTTGCATTTGTTATATTTTCCACTGGATCGTCCAGTGCCTAACATATATGTCAAGTGAAATCTGTGTTCAACGACCTGCCAAGACAAATTGGAGCCCAATGCAAAAAGAGAAATCAGTACTGTTACTGTCTTTATTTAAATTTTGGATATTTTATTCATCACAGATTTTTTTTGTTTTTCATTACCTGAACTTTAAAAATACTGGATTAAATAGTAATTATCTTGATTAAACAGTGTTTTGCATCATGGCTCACTCACCTTATCACAGACTTGGTTCTGTTGGTATCGTTTGAAATGAAGCAAAAAGGAAGTAGGTTACCTAATCAGCAGGGACAAAATGATTCTTCTCATTTTACAAGGTGCAAGAAAGATTGAGGATCCTCACTGTGCCAGTTTGTTCTTTAATGCAATGTTATTTTATGCCATTTTCTTTAATGCAATTGTGTGGGGACAGACGTACTAGTGTTGATTAGGCTGGAATCTTTGGATTAAGTTGTTTCCATGGAGATGTGACCCCCCCAACTGTAGGTGATAACTCTGACTGAATTATTTCCATGGAGGTGTGGCCCTGCCCATTCAGTGTGGGTCTTGATTTAATCACCGGAGTCCTTTAAAAATGCTGGCACAGACCCAGATGCTAGCTGGCTTAGCTCAGAGGTACTTGGAGTTGTGGACCCCTGACATTGGCTGCAGCCAAGAGAGACATTTTGAATATGGCCATTGAAAGTAGACTTTTGCTACTCCAGAGTTTGCCTGGGAAAAACTAAGAGAATACCCCCAGACACCTAGAGAGAAATATCCTGGGAGAAAGCCATTTTGAAACACAACCTGGGAGCAAAGGAAGAAGATACCAGCCACATGTCTTCCCAGACAACAGAGGTGTTCTAGACAGACACCACTGGCCATTCTTCTGTGAAGATACCCTACTGGTGATGCCTTAGCTTGGACACTTTTATGGCCTTAAGACTGTAAGTTTGTAACCAAATAAACCCCCTTTATAAAAGCCAATCCATTTCTGGTACTTTGCATAATGGCAGCATTAGCAAACCGGGAACACTCATCAATAGAAGTTGCGAGGGCCCTGGCCTTGAGGGAAAGTGAGGTGGGAGTTCAGAATCCTGGAAACCCAAGTGGGGTTTGCTAACATCTTCAATTCCCTGTTCCTCATAGTAACAAATCGGGGTTTGTTTTTGTCCTGAAAAGCTGCATTTCCCCTCTGGCCTCAGAGCTAACCCCAGGCCCAGTGCCCACATGGCTCCATTTCTGTCCCAGCCTCAGCCCCAGGCTCCTGGCACCGGGAGGGCTCTGCTCCCTGTCTCTGGAGGTGCTGACATCCCAGGGTGGGGCCAGAGCTCCTGAAACCCACACATCACTGACTAGCAGAGAGTCCACTGGAAATGTTTAAGGATCATTCCACTTCTCAGTACGAGGGAAGCCCCACACAGCTTCCCTGGGCTGTAGCTCCTCATCTAGTAACCACATGCTGCCAATTTCTCTGCTGGGTCCCTCCACAGGGCCCATCTGTCCCTTCCTGCCTCACGTTTCCCCCACCTCACTCCCCTCTTCATCCCTCCATGCAGCTACAATGAGACATGGGGCTTCAGGGACAGGTTTATACTCCCTGTTCCCCACAAGAGTCATTTCAAAGTTAAACATCTTTCCATAACCCTGTTTCTGGGTGATAAATTACCTGGGAAGGCAAAGAATGAGGAATTATATCTCCCCAGTGCTGAGTGGGGATTCTATGCCAATGGTGCTGGGACGCGGGAAGGAGGATGCTTCTCTGCTACCCCAGTCATAGAGGAACCGACTCTGGAGTTTCCCAGGACTTAGAGTCGAGGGATGTTCACCTAGCAGCCCAGGAAACTGGTACCAGCCTAGGCCTGCATGTGAAGCAGCTCAGTAGTATAGGGATGCAGTAGCTCTTGTAAGAATACAGAACCAGCTTTGCCTCCTTTCCCCAAACCACCAGTTTTTTGAGCACTCAAGGGCCTGGAGCTGCTTCCACCAAGGTCTTCCTGAACCACTCTGGGAGATGGGTCTTGTCCTCACAGCAAGGTGCCTCTCCCACCTGGAGGGAGCTGGGAATTTGAGTTACTCTGTCTTTGAAGCCTATGCTGTATGGGAGCTAAAGGGGAGGGGCTTTATGGTGCCGTAGACTTAGAGCCAGAAGACCTGCTCCACTTCTCTGAACCTCAGTTTTACTGACCCTCAAATGATAACAATGCCACTACTTTTGGTGAATTGTTATCAGAGTTAGAGGTTTGATGTAAGGGTATGTGTCTAACCTGTCAGGGCAGGTACATTCTGAATGCTATACACACAGGCACACATACACCAATGCACAAACACACAAACACATGCAGGCACACACAAACATGCACATGCACACAAATATGCATACACACACATACACACAAAAATGCACAAATACACATACACACAAACATACTCAGACACACACAGACAAACACACATACACCCTCCAAGGGAGCCAATGGGAATGGTCACACAACAGGGGCCAGGCCACCTGGAGCCTTTTACCCCCATGCCCATCCCAATCTCCTGAATGCCCCAGGGGACTTCCTTGCTTGTCCCTTCTAGTATATCTGCCCATGGCTGATAGTCACTGTGACCTCGGCTGGAGAGAAGGGTGTGTAGGCATTATTCACCCCTCCCCTTCTTGTTTCTTGGCCGGTCCACTTTGGACACTATATTGCTGATTAGAACAATCCTGCCATCAAAGATGGGCTTTCTACCATCTTTGAAGCAAAGGCATTCAGGGACCAAAATGGAACCAGGAGAAAAATGTTTAACTTTCCCTTTTTTTTTCCTACCCTTTTTTTTTCCTAGCCTCTACCACCTGACAGCTGATTTTAGTTTTTCAGATTCTAGGCCCACTAGGATTCCACTGCATGATGGGTCAAGGCAGGCAAGGGTTAGGGAGAGACTCAGTGTGCTAGTTTGTACATATTATGTCCCCCAGAAAAAGCCATATTCTTTAATACTATCTTGTAGGGGCAGACGTATTAGTGTTGATTATGTTGGAACCTTTTGATTGGGTGTTTCCAAGGAGAATGTGACTAGTAACACCTTTGATTAAGGTGTGACCTGTTGATGGGATTGTTTCCATGGAAGTGTGGCCCCGCCCATTCAGCTTGGATCTTGACTAATCACTGGAGTCCTATAAAGGTGCTCACAAACAGAAGGACCTCAAGGGCAGCTGAGAGTGACATTTTGGAGAGCAGCTGCTAGAAGCATTTTGGAGACGACCACTGAAAGCAGACTTTTGCTGACACTTTGGAAATGCTAGCCCAGAGTTTGCTCCTGGGAAGCTAAGAGAGGACAAAACTTCCAAGAGCACAGGAGCTGAAAGAGGAGCTGGAATGCAACCTGGGATTGGCAGACACCAGCCACGTGCCTTCTCAGCTAACAGAGGTTTTCCGGATGCCGTCGGCCATCCTTCAGTGAAGGTACCCTATTGTTGAAGCCTTACCTTGGACACTTTATGGCCTTAAAACTGTAACTTTGTAACTAAATAAACCCTGCCTTATAAAAGCCAATCCATTTCTGGAATTTTGCACAATGGCAGCATTAGCAAACCGGAATACTCAGAGACCCTGGACTGCAGTGATTCCAGGTGAAAGCTGAGTTTGACTCTGGAGGGATCAGGGCAGGAGACTCTAAAGATGTACACAAGTGGAAAAAAGCTGCAGTATCTTGCCCAGGGCTAGGAACACCTGCCTCCCATGCCCACAGAGCATGGGGGAGAGAAGGCACTGGTGCTTTGGAGGTCAGCCAATCTGCCCTCTCAATAATGTTGAAAATCATTTGTTTATTTACTCATTCACTCAACAAGCAACAGTAGCTTATCAAACCTCTGCATGCCTGCACATTTTGGTGATGTGCTCACCATTTCCCAAGGCCTAATCTTCAAACACACATGACAGAATTTTGGCTAATCAATGCTTTCAAAGATTTCCCTTAGAGTATAATCTCCATGAAATAATGGTTCATGTGCGTTTTGCTGCTCCCCACTGTATCTCTTGTACCTAGCAACTAATTGTCACTCAATAAGTATTTGTTGAACAGATGAATGAATGGAAGATTGAATGGCAGAGGAGAACAAACTTTTATCTCCAGGGCTGTAGGAGTATGATCTGAGATCTGACCAGCAAGAAAGAAATCTGAAGTTTCAATTATTTTCTTAAAAATTCATGCAAAATAGTTTCAGTGGCTGAGAGATTTCAAATGGAGTCAAGAGGTCACTCTAGTGGACATTCTTATGCACTATATAGATAACACCTCTTAGGTTTTAATGTATTGGAATAGTCAGAAGTAAATACCTGAAACTACCAAACTCCAACCCAGCAGTCTGGACTCCTGAAGAAGATTATATAATAATGCAGATTACAAGGGGTAACAGTGTGATAGTGAAAACTTTGTGGATCACACCCCCTTTATCTAGTGTATGGATGGATGAGTAGAAAAATGGGGATAAAAACTAAATAACAAATAGGGTAGGATGGGGGGGATGGTTTGGGTGTTCTTTTTTCACTTTTATTTTTTATTCTTATTCTGATTCTTTCTGATGTAAGGAAAATGTTCAGAAATAGATTGTGGTGATGAATGCATAACTATATGATCATACTGTGAACAGGTGATTGTATACCATGGATGATTGTATGGTATGTGAATGTATTTCAGTAAAACCGAATTTAAAAAAAAAATTCATGCAAAATTTGAACTTTACATCAAAATATATCCTTGCTCCTTCTATTATAAAAATGATGTTTTAATTTACTTTCCAGGGAGTAAAATGTATGTGTACCTTACAGATTTGCCCCAAGCATGCTGCCCCATGCCCAATATGGTGCCACACAGCCTGGTTTGGGTGCCTGGTGCTGGGCAATTTCCTGGCCCCATCCTTGCATCCCATTGCCCACATCCTGCATCCACCTTCAGCCACATTGCCTCTCCTTCTCCCAGCCTACCTCTTGTTCTCGCCCACTCCAGGCCCAGGTTCTGCTCTCAGGTGAAATCTCCCAGTTGGCAGCAGGGAACTAGAGATAGCCCTCTCCTTGCCATTTTTTTTCTTTCATAAAACTCTAGGTGAGGCCATGAGTAATTGGTTCTTTTTGAAGAGGGACTGATAATCTGTCTTTCCTGGAAATATCACCTGGCTGGCCTGCCAAGTGGACAAGTGTTAAGAGGAGAAAATAAGGCAGTGGCCAGGGTGGGGAGTGAGCTCAAGATAATGGAGTCTAAAGCTGAAGAGAGGTGCCCTCCTGGCAGGCAGGCCATGAATCATGTCAGTCCTGCAGGAGAATCGCAAAATCATAGCATGGCTGTCCTTCTCTACAGCTGTGCCACACGGCTGCCTCAGATCAGTGTGGATTTGGGCATTTTGATTCTCACTACTGAAGAGGCCTTGCTCCTTGGGTAGGGTGGACATGCTGCTGTCCACTGGAGTGCAGCAATACGAAGGACACCAAATTCTCAGTTGACAGCACCAAACCTATCAATCAGTAGCCATCGTGGAATTACTATAAACCCAGCCAAGGGCTAAGCTCCAAAGAGCAGCTGGGGTGGCAGGATGTGGCCCCTGTCCTTAGGTGGCTTACAACCAAAAATGTCCACCTACCTGGCTTTGAGCTAGATCAAGACAAGTCACCCTCAGAATCACAAGTATAGAACAGACATGTGCTCCCCGAGAGGTTTAATAATCAATCCTTGTGCCCACAGTTTGCAGAGCAGTTTCATATATTCATTATCTCAGCTAATCCTTAAAATCATCTTGTGGATTTATTTTAGGAAAGAAAAGTTAAATAAGAGATTCTTCCAAGGTCACAAATCTAAAAAGTGATGGGACTGTGATTCAAACCCAGAATTTTCTAAGGACAGAGCCTTGCTCTTCCTCCACTCCATGCCTGTGGGAAAAGAGGTAAACTTCAACATGGCAAGAGAGCATAGACTGTAGGTAAGGGTCTGAGCAGTGGGATAGGCTGAGCAGGATGCCACCATGAGGGGCTCTGAGCAACCAGATGGGCAGTCTGAGGGCCCTGGGCCTTGGGAGCCACTGAAAAGGGAGGAAAGCTGTGAACTGAGGCCAGGACAAATAGCACATGTTCATAATTATTCCTGGGGACAATATTCCTAGGAGTAAAATTCTCACATTTCTCAAGGTCCTGGGCACCTGGATTCTAATGGCATAAAGTTTAATTAGGTGAACTTTGTTTTGTTTGTTTCTTTGGATGTTCTAAAACAATGACATTTATTGAGCTTCTCTGAAAACTCTGCTGGATGTTTCGGGTCCTTATAAGCCTATGATCAAGAGTTGGCGAAGCATCTGCCATGTGTTTATACTTCCTGTATACTGGGAGGGGCCGAGAGTGTCCCTTTGCTCCATGGCTCTCCACTGTGATTAGGTAGGGTAAGTATCCCCAATGCTCACTTACTCCCCACTGACTGGGTGGCTGGCTGACCGAGTGTTCCATTTGCCTCAAGAAAGAGTAGATGACCCAGAGGAAATAGTATTGGCCCTTTTCAAGTACACTCCTTTTATCAAGGTCATGGATGGGACTCATTTTTTTCCCATAATTTAAGCCCTTTTGATGCCTTTTTGTTCTATGTCTCAGGTGTCTCTTTTGATCTGGCTTTTCTGGACTATTCTCCATGAAACTACTGCCCTCTTGATGACAGAGAGCTCTGTAAGGTGTTCTGTACGATATGTGTGCAAGCATATGTGGATGTGGCGTGTGTGTTAAAGGACAGAGAAAAAGAGAGACAGAGGACAGATGGACAGACATACATGGTGCTACCCTTATATCCTCAAGCTAAGATATGAGAGCTTCCTCTGAGACACTTGGACTGCCCAAACTGCCTTATTCTGAGGTTTTTCAGATGGCCAAGATGGAAAGACAGTATCACAGACACAGACACAGACACAGACACAGACACACACACACACACACACACACACACACACACACACCATAGACTCTGCACAATGAGTGTGGGGCTATCCATCAGGACCAGGATTAGGTGTGGTGTTGGCTCCAAACTCCTAACAGCACTTCCTTTTCACTAGTCTATCTCTTATGGAGAACTGAATCCTGTTTCCTTGACAACCAGTCTCCCTCTCCCCCCATATTTTTTAATGCTGTGATGATAAGGTGTATTTAAACCCAGCAGCCATGTTCCCATGGTGATAGAAGACCCCCAGTAAGTTGCCATGGGAACAAGAGATGGCTTTGAAAGAGGATAAAAGTACATTGGCTTTGCAGGCAATGACAGCAAAGTTAGAAGCCAGAGAGACTGGAGAATATGGCTCAAGAAGGCTTCAGGTCATGGGTAATGGTCTAGCCTATTCGACCTGAGACCGGTGGGAGGTGATGGGGGCTGGGAAGATGTGACACCGGCTTCCTGCTCTGTTCCAAAGAAGACTCTGAACACAGCAATGTGACAGAATTTAAAGACAAGTGCTCTCATTTGTTCATAGCTGCTATTTGCTTCTCTGTCTCTCTTCTTCTGAAAGGTTTTTAGGAAATATAGGGACCAGGTGGGGCCGCTGAAGACCAGATGATGGGGCATTTGTTCTCTCCAGTTGTTCCGTGATATGAAAGAAAGGGCTTCTCCAAGTTTCAAGAAACAGTGCTCCTGGATCTTTTATGATGTATGTTTTCAAAATTACAGCAAAGTTGAAAGACTTTTAGAGTAAACACCTGTATACCCTTCACCTAGGTTGTACCATTAATATTTTACTATGTTTGCTCCATCATATTTCTACCCATATATCCATTGCCCTCTCCCTTGACTGAGCCCACACTGCTAGTTAGTGGGTGAACTAGGATTCAAACTAGGTCAGTTCTTTGCCGAAGCCTCTTTTCTTTCCGTTTTACCACACTTAGGGTGATCAAACAGCCCAGTTTGCCCAGGACTGACGGGGTTTCCAGAACAGGGAACTTTTGGCTTTAAAACTGGTATAGTCCCCAAGGAGTTGTTCACTTAATCCCTGCATAGTGTACATTTTGGGGAAACTTAAGGTGTGATTAATGGGGAAGGAGCTCCAAGTAAGCAGGTATACAGCAATTAAACAGCTATGTAAACAAAAAATGTATAAACAACAATGTGTTCAGAAAGAGGCAATTCCAAGTGTTGGAAAGGATGTGGAGCAACAGGAACTTTCATATATTGACGGTAGGAGCATTAATTGTTACACCATGTTGCAACACTATTTGGCAGTATGTGATAAAGCTAAATATATATACACATACCTTATGACTAAGCAATTCTACCCTTAGGTGTAACCAAGAGAAATGAGCATATGCCCACTAAAGGACATGTACAAGAATACTCAGAACAGATTTATTCATTCAGTCCAAACTAGAAACAACTCATAGGGTCATCAACAAAACAATGGATAAATTCTGAACATATATTCATTTGATGCAATACTACAGAGCATTAAAAAAAAAAAAAAACCACTCTTCTGATGCACGCAACAATATGGAAGTATCTCAAAAACATTATGTTGGATGGAAGAAGCTAAACATAAAAGAGTACATATGAAATTCTAGAAAAGACAAATTTTATCTACAGTGATAGATGTGAGAGATGAGTTTACACCTGGGGAGGGAGGGGCTGTGTGGACCAAGAAGGGGCAAGAGGGGTCTTCTGAGGGTGCTGGACATGTTCTATAACTTGATCTCAGTGGTGATTACACTGGTGTATTCACAAGTAAACAATCATTGAGCTGTATGTGTAAGATTAGTATATACTTTACTGCCTGTGTGTTCTATCTCAATTAAAAGAGTTTTTTGTTTGTTTGCTTTTTAAAAAAAAAGTAAACATCAGAACACCAAAACAAAAGCAGACGTAAAAAGTGCAGGGAGAGAGAAGTAAAGGCTGAAGTTGACAGAGAAAGCTACGGAACAGTTTCCAGCAAGTCCAAAGGGACTGGAAAACACCAAAGTGCATTACCAATTACCCTTTTATTCTGGAAATTTGATCCCTCAGGTCTGTTGGAACCAGGAATTTCGCATCTTACTACAAAGGGCCAGCGCAGGTAGCGTGCCATGGAAAGGTGCTGTATTTTAAGAGCAGAAAAGGCATCATCAGTCTTTGAACAGGAAAGAACAAAAGCTTTTCTTTCCTGTATGAATTGAGGGGTTATTTGAAAAAAATAAAAAGACTCAGGAATTACCCTTGGGTCAGCTTTTAGGAAATTAAAATTTAGAGACAAAAAAAAAGGCAGTTTCTGTCTTTCCCACCACTGAGAAAGGAATCTAGTTGGGGAGATTTCTGACCCCCTAGAAGAAGAGGATGGCTGCTGGGGACAGGTAGATATGACCTCACATGGTCTGAGTCACCTCCAACTCTGCACCTGCCTGCAGTCAGCCCCATGGGGATGGGAGGGTGGGAACGACATCTGTGCCTTCTTTGTCAGCATGCCAAGCTTTTGACCAATTTCCAGGTGCCCTGGAAAATCAGGGACAGCCATTTGGAAGCCTGGGCTGTTGCACAGAGATTTTCTCCCTGGGTATTCAGTTCTTTAGAAATGAAAAGATGCACCAACTCATTCTGCTTTTGGTAGCTCCCAAGTCCCACAGCAACCATCCCCTGCAAATAAAACCTCTCTTCTCTCAGACTGCTGAGGAGGGCAAGGGCAGGAACAGCACATTGGGCACCTCCTGCCCACCTGAGACCTTCCACCCCAGATACCTCGACTGCATCATTTCATTTTGTCTGGATTAATTTTGCATTGCTTTATGATTCATGCTTCTTTTCAGGGTTCCAATGCACATAACCAGGGGATCACTCCAGAAGGGAATACCAATTGTTAATACTTTTAACATGCTTGCTTCTGACAGTGAGAGCAGGAAAAAAAACACATTTTCATATTATATCTATATCCATCTATATATTTTTAACATGTCATTTTACCACTTTGTAACAGAATTGTCATTTTAAGTGGTAGTTTGGCTTCACTCCAGAGTTTGATGCATAAGGGTCAGGAGGCTTCTGAGGCAGCTATGGTTTTTATGCTGAGCTCCTATAACACGATGGGTTAGCCCAGGAGATTTTGTCACAGTGCAGAGAGTTGGAGTAGCTCTCAATGGAAAGGGCACAGCTTTTAAAGAAAAGTCTTTTCCTTTTCCCCTCTCTCTCTTTTCTCAGGTGAGAAAGGATAAACTCCTGCCTAAATTGAAGGGATTATTGCAGAAGAGACTCAAAAAATACTCATGAATAGACCCCAACAAGAGATCCCTGGGATGCTGCTAATAGGAGTAAAAAGGCAAATGGAAATGTAGCCCCCAAGCATTTTTGCACCTACAGGTTATTTAAGATTAGGGCCAAGAGGTGTTTATGGGCCACTGGGGCCTGCAGGTATGTTAGCACAAACCTGCCCCTCCTGCCTGTAGGAAGAGGCCCTCTATGAAGTCAGCGTGAGAGTGGAGGAGGTCTCTGCCCTTCCTTGTCCCAAGTTTCTCCTTGGGACCAAAGGGAATATATCCAGCAGCAACGGATTGCCCAGATCACAGAATACCTGGTCTTCAAAGTAGGAGCTAAGGAAAGCAGAACTGGGATTTAAATTCTTCTGTAAAGGGGTGTCAGCAGAACCACGCCTCTTTGTTCTGTATGAACTTTGGGACCAGGATCCAGCTCCAGCTTTTCTTGGATCTCTTCTCCCTCCTCCCTTAAGGCAGACCTGGATCCTGGGCTTCTGTGGAACTATCTCTTGCCCCTGAAACCCTCTACTCTGGTAGAGCTCCTCACCCTCCAAGGGGCTATTAAGAGCCAGGAAAAGAACTGGAGAGAAAAATATCTTATTCAATATGTTTATTTCTGCTCTTCCTTTTGGTGGGATAATCCCGAACAAACCACAGCTGCAGAAGACCAACTGAGCAAATGACGGAAGGATATAAATATCTAGAATTACTGTATCTAGAATTTAGTTTTCCTGATGAAGCCCCAAAGGGCCAAATTTAATTTTTAAAAAAGAGTTCAGAGAGAAAGACTGGGCTCTTGGTAAGGCTTTAGATACACAATAAACAAAATAAGGCCTTTGGGTCACAGTTAGCAGCAATGCCCCATTGTTGGAGGTGAATACACACGTGTCAGTGTGCATGTGTGCTTGAAAGTGTGTGTGTGTGTGTGTGCGCGCACGCGTGTACCAGGGGTCAGGAAGAAGACAACTGGAGAGCCCCAGAAGATGAGCTTCATCCACTAAAAATTCTCATTTCCACACCTCTGATATAGGGCATTTGTTTATATAAGAAGGCAGGAAGGGAAATTGAACAGTGATTTTCAAATCCCTTAAGAGCTATTAAGCAGCAAATGTCATCCAGTGGTTCTCCACCCCTCACCCAGTTTCCCATCTGTTGCCTATTTTAGGTGGTACTTGTAGGACAGGACCCTCACCAGTTTCTGGTTGGCAAAGTCCCATATAGGCTAGCATGTGGGTTCTGTACAGATTGTCCCCTCGGAGATGGTGTTGGCAAGATCAGGCCTTCCCAAGTGGACTGGAATTTGAGTCTATACCATCTGGGTTGTCGGGTCTGCTTAGCAGGTGCCTGGACCCAAGGCCAATATGAGCAATGCATAGGCCCTCTCAGGGCACAGTGCCACAGTGCTGGTGCCAATACCAGAATCTCTCTTTGCATCCCCTGGGAGCAGTTAAGAAGAGATCAAGACTGGCCATTTGGAAGACCTCCCAGAAGGCTTCTGGCCTCCAGCCATAGAAACCAAATCAAATCTTGGGCTGGAAGAATATTGAACATGAATATGCAATTCATTTATCCATTCAACAGATATTTACAGATTTCTATTAGGGGCAGGTTATTTATTCCAACTTTATGGCTTGGGTTTTATCGTTGCTTGTGTTAGCTTGCTTTGTAGTCACCCTAACACAGGGTAAAATAGCCTTAAAACATATGAGTAATTTCCTCTTCCACTGAATATGAAAGAATTCTATACCTGCTTCTCCTATGACATTCCTCAGCTCCCATGACAGGCCTCTTCACTCTCAGGTTTGCTTAAAGTTTTAACAGGTCGACCGGTTTTCCAGTGAAGACCCTGCCTCCAATGAGCCAGGTATTGAATGACTTAAAACATAGATGGATGTGGAAGTGGCTCAAAAGGTGAATGGGATCGAGGATATGTTTTTCATCCTCCCTGCTTCCAGTGCTACCTCTGGTCAGGTGACACATATCTGTAAAGCAACTACTCTGAATTCTGGTACCAGGGCTGAATGCTTAAAGGATCTGGAGGCTAGGGGACCAAGAGAGATGCTGTACATTTATTATTCCAATGAACTCTCCCTTGCATTTTATTCTACTTCCTTGGAGAAATATATTTGTCATAGTAAAGCCATGCCAAATCTCACTGAGAGTGAAGGTCTCTGGCTCCATCTTACAACTCATTGTCACCATCCTGCTCTTCACTTTAACCACACATCCCAGAGGCAGAAGGGAATCAGCTCTTCCCATACTTTCATTATTGCTCACCCCTCTTTTGATTACAGATGTTTGGTTATCTGACTTGTTCCTCTATGAGTTCCTTGAGAGTTGCTTTGCTTATTCTCAAGGAATTGCAAGGTGCTTTGCATGTAAGGGGAGCTCAATACACAATTTGTCAAAGGAGTGAATGAATTAATGGATTACAACGTGATACAAGAGATACCCTCATAATGCTTCTGTTCAAAAGAAGTTGAGAGGTCAGCTTTGTGAAAAGCTGTTCATGCATTCTCCTGGGATGAATGAGAATAACTCTGATTTTGCATTCTGAGTCCTTTCTGAGTGAGGAGGGAGGGCAGATACTGTGAGCCATTATTTACAAAGTTTCTTTAAGCCATTCCTCTGTAAACTAGCCTAAATAGAATGCTTCTGTCTAGGGAACAGAAAGGCCAATTAAATTCAATAGGCTCACTTGTTCACATTGCCATGGGGACAGCTGACAAACAGTCTAACTAGCATTAGTTAAGCCAACATTTCTGGACTATGTCATTGACTATGAATCCAACTCAACCTATCCCAAATGCATATGGTGAAGTGCTCAGCTTGAGTGTCCCAATTCCTATATTTTCATTCTTGTTTGGCTCCCCACCTCAGTTATCAGGGGCCAGGAAGCCCCCTGGAAGACTGCTACAGCATGGGTAGCCTATATCCCTGGGCCAAGGTAAACAGCCCCAGGTCAGACAAAAGTGCCACAAAGATCGTCAGATCCCCTGCCATCTGTTTCTTCACTTCATCGACTTTCCATTTCTCTTATTCTTAGCTCACATATCTCAGCTCCATCTCTGATGACTGTGTTAGGAGCTTTATGTGCATTACTAAACAACTTTATGATACAGGTACAAGTACGAGAGATGACACGAAAGAAGAAGGTTAAACAACTTGTTTAAGTCACACACCTAGCGAGCATAAGAATCAACATTCAAGCCCAGGTCTTCTCTCCAAAGGCCACAATCTTAATCACAGTGCTATTCTCCAACAACTTTCTCTCATCTTGGAGTATCTCATTCTATTTCTGGGAGTTCAATCCTGGTATCACCTAAAAATTCTGTTCCTTGCCTCATGGAAGAACTGAGTCTCCATCACTGCTTCTCTAATACTAGTCCTCTCCCATTTCCCACACTCCTCTGCATACCTCTGGGTTCAGCCCAGCTCTTCCCTGAATTGCTAAAGGCTTGATGAGGTACAGCACTTGGCAAATAGAAGGTGCAACAGTTACTTGTTATGCTATTTGATTGGCTGTTGGTCTTCCACCCCAGGAAGGTATACCCTCTGGTCCTGGTTGTGGGGTCACTACTTTCTTTCCTGAAGGGTGGTTATTGGCATTTTCCTGATTCTGTGCCTTTTTCTTGGTGGTCTGTTATCTACTCCACCCCGCACACTGTGTCCTCCATCTTCCCTCCTCCTCCCCACCCCATCCCAGAACCAGCCTAGCATGCTTCACCCACTCTCCTCTCTGTCTAAGCTATGTAAACCCATAGGAGAGAATCTGGGAATTTTATTCAAGTGGGTCCCCTTGGGGGGCATGTCAGTGGTCAATCTACATGAGAGCCACCTTTAGTTGAATTATTGCAGTAACCACTTCTCTAAGGAAAACAAAGGATTTGCAATCAATTTCTCCTGCCAGGGTAATATAGCTAGGATAGACAGACTGTTCCTCATGAGCCCCAGCACCTGCTCATGTTGCAGAACATCTCTAGAACCCAGAAGATGGAAAGCAATTCCCCTCATGAGAATGCATAGCTGTACTCCCCTGGCATCACCCTGGAGGCAGCCTCAACTTCTGCCTCCCTGTGGCACTGTTTTCCACTAATATGCTCGTATTTCATCTGCTTTAGCATTTTGCTTTTCCAAGCCTTTTAATCCCTCATAATTGAATATATTTTATGCTGATGAGAAGTAGTGTTAATCATGCCTCTGGGCCATGCCTGGAGGGACATTTTATTTCATTGTTTCTCGGGCCTTATGCCAACTTGCACTTTTTTCTCCCTGAGGGAACTTACTCTCTCCATGAGGGTAGAATATGGGTGAGCGGCGAGAAGGACTTCCTGTCAGCCTTCTGAAACACTGGAACCAAACCCCATGAAGGGGATTACCTTAAGGAGAGATTTTTAAGAATGGAGACACCCTCTCCCCTTCCTTGCCACCCAACCAGCTAAATGAACCAAATGATGCATGGAGTCTTCTCCCAGGCTGGGAGTTCAGACTCTGGCCTCCCAGTCCATTTCTGTATGTTGTCAAGGGGCCACAGAAGAAGGGGTGTGCAGGGAAGATTTACAACCTGATTGGAATTCATAAGAAGCACACACACAGTCAGCTGGGAGCCCCCAGAAGATTAAAGATGGAGAGTGGGATTGCCAGCAAAGCTTCCATTGATCCCGTCTCTCCGAAGGCTTTCCTGGTGGCCCCAACACTTGGCAACAAGCATTGTTTCTCTCAACTTCAAAGTTGGGATTTCATTAAATTAAAAATGCATGAAGCCACAACCTTGTTTTCTTTCAATTTTAGTGCTCACAGAACTAGAAAGGATTGATATGCCAGTAATAGCAGACAAGAGGGAGAAGAATTTATGACCCCAGAAGTGCTGAGGCAAAGCAATAGAAAGAAGCATTGAAGTCTTTCTATTAAAGTAACTCATATTAAAAAGTAATAGAAGCTGGGGTGGCAGAGACCTTACTTATTTCATCAGTGATGCCAACAGTCAGCAATTTGTCATGGCTAGAGAGCAGGAAACAACTGTCTGACCCATGAATGAGCCAATGCTCAGTGCAGCCTGTCAACAAAGAACCCATCATAATCTGGGGAGAATGAGGTGGAGGGTTTAAACACCCACATGGAGGAGAGAGGAAGAGACAGCAGCATCACCCTCTGGAACTGGCAGAGCAGATAGAACTTGGATTTCATTGCCCTTAAAGTGCCAAAGCACAAAATTATCTGAAGCCAAGAAGAGGACCCAGATATTGAAAACCTAGGTTTGTTTCTTTCCAAGTGTTAACCTCTGGAAAGTCTGGGCCAGTGATAGCAGGCTCTAGTGGGAATGGTTTTGTGTCTTCCTGTGTTTTCAAGGCTATGGAGGACCTGGACATGAATAGGTTCAGCTTCCCTCCCATCTGCAAAACCATACCCTTCTTTAGCTCCTCTCTGCCTCCCACAGAAGGAGGGTAAAGCACAAATAGGTGCAGGTTTTCTTCAGATTTAATTTTTTTTTAAAGTAACAGCAAAGGCCTGCTTTGTTTGATAAATGTGTCCCTTTGGCATCACCTCATTTCTCCCTTTATACAGCCCTTTGTGTACAATCTCTAACCCTGTGCCTACTATGTCTACTCAGTGCCTGAATCCCCAAAGCCAAGCATCCACTCTGCTAAAGTGAGTCCCACCCAGGCAACCAGTGAGTTCCAGGCACTTCGGCTCCCTTTGCTTCTTGAAATTCTTTTCTCCTCTGTTGACCCTGGAAGTAATATCCTCGTTCTCCTTCAGGCTTTTTGACCAAGGCTCCTCTTCCTCCTCCTCATCCCTAAATGTGGGTGTTTCTCAAGGTTTAGACCTGGATGTTCAGCCTTTCCATCTCTCTCTGCACCCTCTTCCTCCAGAACTCCATTCACATTCACAGTGGGAATGAACAGCATACCATGTTGTGTCCTTGTTAATATTTTATCATTTTGTTGTGAGTCATCTTCCCCCCATATGCCAGCTATGCTTCCCAATTTAACCCTTTCTTCAGTTCTTCTCCCAAACGTTTCTCATGGTCTCCTGCCTACACAATCAAAACACCTCCACAAGCCATCACCACCACTGCCAGGCATGCACAAACACACCCACAAATTCCTAACACATGCAATGATGCCTCCACATTTTACAGGACTTTGGTTGAAGGAAATTCTCAGATAACCCAGAATACATAATTTATATCCACAATGGGGTCCCTCAACTCCACCATCTTTTGCCGATTTCCCCTCCCAGGTTTCCTTAGCAATTTTCAACTAGAAAAATCACAGTTAGGTCTGGGTTCCCAAAGAAGAGACAGGATTTGGAAGGTTCAGAAGAGTAGGAGAATCAGGAGGGAAGGATTAATTCTGTAGCTCAGTCCTTGATCAGGACATCAGTGCCAATCTTGGGCTATGATAATGTATGTATCTTAGATTTAATTTCCTGCTCGTGATGAGTCTGACCCCCCACTGCCTCATTATTCCTCTTAGATACTTCCCTTCCTTTACTGATGACTTCAGTGCCTGGATATCACACCCTCCCCCCCATCCCCCACTACTACTCTTCTCTTGTCATTATTCTTAAGGACTTCAATATTCATATTGAGACTCCATCCAATACCTGGCCTCCCAGTTCCTTAAACTCCTCATCTCTAATAATAATATCCTTCCCCCACCTCAACTCTTCATTCACATGGCCACACCAAGACCTTAGCATCAACAAAAACCACACCATCGTTGAAAACTCAGCCTCAAACATCACAGGCACTGACCATAACCTCTTGTGTTTCCAATACTCTAGCTCTTCCGTTCCAGAATTTCTAACACCTCATTTAGACCTCTAATTCATTGACTTGACTACGGTTTTTTTTACTTTACACCACTCCACTCATATCTTCACCAGGAAGTGGCAATGGGGATATAGGGAGAAAATATTTAAGAACTTGAACTTTCAAGGCTTAGGACTGTTAGGTGTATGGAGACAAGAAATAAACTTCCCTGGTATCTGGTTTGGGTGACTGGCAGGTCTCAACAATCTAAATAGGGAATGTATGCTTAGGGGTTAAAAATGATTAAGTTTAGAGTTGAACAAGTTGAATTTTGTAAGTATCTGAAGGACTTCCAGGAGGCAGTGGTTGTACACAAAGGTGTGAGGTACTGGATAGGGTAAGAGAAAGACAAAGATAAGGAAGTCACCAAGGTATGGGCCTTCATTATGTCGCAGAGTTGTATGACAAAGCTTCCCATTAATGTTCTGCTTCCAGGCATGCCCCTTCTAATGCACCCTCCTTTCTAAAACACAAAATTCATCATGTCGCTTACCTAATTAAGACCCTTTACCATTACCTATTGCTTTCAAGTTAAAGTTTGAGATACACTAGGACTTTTAAGATCTAGCCTCTGATACATAGACAAGCTTAATGTCCCAGCCTTTCCCCAGTTGCTTCCAGTTCACTAAATGTGAAATACTCTTTCTTGCATTTTCTCTCTAGTAAACTCCTATGCATTCGTTAAAACACAATTCAAATGCTACCTCAGTAGGAAGCCTTCTCCAGCTCTCCGAAGCCTAGTCATTGTTCCTGCTTCTCTTCTCCCACTGTTTCCTGCTTTTGCCTCTTACAACACTGACAACACTAGTTATATAATTCATGCAAACGTGCTCTGTTCTACAGTGGGTTATTTGTAGACAATGATTTTGCTTTTTCCCTCTATTTCTCCCAGTATCCAGGAGAGTATCTAGCACATCATAGGTTCTCCATCAGTGTTGTTGACTGAGCAAGTCCCAGCCAGTGCTTGGGATTTAACTCATGGTCCTGTGGTTTTTGGCAAAAAGAAATTAGAATCAATTGAAAAATTGGTGATAAAACAATCCCTAAGAATTCAGGGAGAGAGGAGAGGAGAGGAGAAAATTCTATGTTCTTATCTCCTCTCCTCTCATCCTTTTCAATATGTAAACAAAACTCACGCTTAGATCAGACTCCTAAGAATCTCTATTCTTCTTACCTGTACAACCAGAGATATTAAGATAGAGAAAATTTCCTCCAAAACATTAAAATGGAATAGGAAAAGAGAAGTTTCTTTGGGCTTCTGTTGGAATTTCAAGCAACTCAGAATAACTGCTATTCTCCACAGCCTCCCAGGATACTAAAAAAGTATGTGGGAACCCCTGAGACTTCTGACTTCAGGGATGGATTTTTCCCCATAAGGCAATATATCTGCATTTTGAAAGGGTATTCTGTTATTATAGGACAGAGAGGGGGTATAGCAGTAGTTTTGTATAACCCTGGGCCAACTATTTGCTGTTTCCTCATTTGTAAATTAAGAGATTTGGACTAAATAGTCTCTAACATTTATTTCAAATTTAAAAGCTTATGAGGACATCAATTTCCAGGAGAATAAAAGTGGCTACCTAAATCCAAATCAATTCAAAAATAAAATAAAATAAAAATCAACACAAGGGTAACTAAAACTACTCACAACCCAAGCCCATAGACTAAATAAGATCCCAAGAATATACTATGAAGTTAAAATTGTATATAACAGTCTAATTCACATTTTTCTTTATTTTCAAAACTGTCATATATTCAGAAGAGTGTTTATAAGAGAAGTACACTTTTTTTGGTAAAGACCACATCTGTGAAACCACCACTCCCAGTAAAACATCATTCTTCCAAGGTATCCTCTCTCACCTGCTCCCCTCATTTACCACACGGCCCGCCTGCCCCCAAGAGCTAACACTCACCATACATTTTGATAATCATTCACTTGATTTCTTTATAGCTTTGTCACCTATGTTTCTACCCCTAAATATGTTGTTTAATATTGCCAAATTCTGAATTTTCTGTAGATTGCATAATTCTTATGCATTTTCCTATGACTAGATTCTGTAACATGTTTGTTAGACTCATCCATGATAGTTCATGTCATGGCATCAACCTGTTTTCACTACTCTGCAGTAATCTATTGTATGAATGAATAATCCAGAATCTACATTTCTATGATATACTTTCAAGAAAGTGATACATCTCTTCTTGTACTTAGCTTGAAAAGAGGGAAGAGGCTCTGTACCTCGTCCCACTCCTGGGCCCAATTCTTCTGACTTTCCCCTCCCTCCCTTCTACATGCCTCACTGTGACCAGATCTAAGTATGTAATGCTGAATGAGGCACCATGGACACGGTGAGTGGCAGAGACCCTATGTTTCTTTATGTCCTCCTGTCTTCTGAACTCCAATATTCACTCCATCCTCCTTTCTAGAATCAGCTAATAATAAACACCCAGTTCCAGAAATCTCCAAGAAAGAAACTACATGTCATCACTTTTTGTCATCATGAGCAATCCCCAGGCTGTGATGAAGATGATCACTGCTCAGCCCACAGGTGAAAAGTACAGAAGAACCAGGGAAATAAGGGTTGATATGAAATGACTAGACTCAAAGGTAGAGGAGGTGGTGGGAGAACATATAATAATGCATGATATCTCATATCAATAGCTGCTTGGTATCAGAAATGCCCAGAATCCTACCACATATAGACCCTTGGCTTTGTTTTGGGAAAAGGAAATATAGTGGGAATATGGACTAGAAAGGAATAAAGGGGAGAAATCTGGGGGGAGAAGAATGTCAGCTCATGGGTTTGAAAGCTACAGGGAAAAAATGTGTACAAGTCAGAGAATAAGCCAAATGAGTACAACCATCTGAAAAATCCATGTCAAGGAGGAGAGGGGAGCAGGGACTCAGGGAGAACTATGGAAAGTATCTCTTTAAAATGAGAAAGTATCACCCTGAGTAGGAAAATGATGAGACTATGTCAGAGACTTGGTGGTTCAGAGCACTGGCTGCTGTGGAATTAATTGGCTTGAGGGTACCAGGGACCAAATCTTGAAGCCACTTATGAGGGAGAGGGGGATGACTTCAAGAAGGCACCATTTGGAAGCCTGGTGGCAAAGGCAAAGAAGGAACTAGATGTGGGAATTAATGATCCTACAGAAACAAAAGAGAATCACCAAATTGGTAGGTACTCCAAGCCCTCCCTTGTCAAAAGCACCATCTAGTAAAGAAGCTGCATTTCATATCTAAATGATAAGGTACTCTTGAATGAAAAAAGTTCTGGTAAATTTCCCTCTCCCCTGTCTACATACAATTGTAACTGCTGGCCTGGGAAATAAATCTTTCAAAATGAATACAAAATGGCAAACATCTCTACAAAGTTACTATAAAAATCAAAATCAAAATGAGACTTAAAATATTTCAGTTGGTAGAAATTCTCCCCCAAATCAAACTATGAAGTAGAAGTAAACACAAACCTCAAATCTGAATTAAACATCTTTAAACAGGCATTAGCACATATGAAGACAAATCAAATTAGAAATTCCAAAAGTGAGAAGAGATAGACAAAAAAATAGAAGATGTGAAACAAGTGTGACTAAACTTAGGAATAAGTTGAAGTAAAAGACAAAATTATCCTAGAAATTAAAACTAAATACAAAGTACACAAGGGAGAAAAGATTTAAAAATATAATCAGAGGGAATAAGGAAAGATATGAAAACAGTCAAGAAAACAAAAGTGACAAAGAAGGTGCTAAAAAAATTAATAAGAGAAAAAGTGGTTAATTGAGAATATATGCAAAGAAAATTCAACATACACAGAGCCTCCAAAAAAGAAAAAATAACAAAATAGAAATAATATTTAAAACTATCATCTAAGAAAACTTTCCAGAAATAACAGAAGATCTGAAATCTACAACAAAGCTTCTAGAGCTAATAAATGAACTCAGCAAAGTGGTGGGATACAAGATCAACACCAAAAATCAGCAGTGTTTCTATAACAAGCAATGAGCAATCAGAAACAGAAATCAAGAAAAAAATTCCATTCACAATAGCAATTAAAGAATCAAATATCTAGGATTGAATCTAACTAAGGATGTAAAGGATATGTACACAGAGAACTACAAAACATTGCTAAAAGAAATTAAAGAAGACCTAAATAAATGGAAGGATATTCTGTGTTCATAGATTAGAAGACCAAATATCACTAAGATGTCAATGCTACCCAAAGCAAATTATAAATTCAATGCAATCCCAATCAAAATTCCAAAAACATTCTTTGCAGAAACTGAAAAGCCAATCATTAAATTTATATGGAAGGGTAAGGGGCCTCAAATAGCTAAACCCATTTTGAAAAAGAAAAATGAAGTTGGAGGACTCACACTTCTCACATTTCCCAATCTTAAAACTTATTACCAAGCCACAGTAATCAAAATAGCATGGCACTGGCACAAGGACCAATGGAATAGAATTGAGAGCTCAGAAATCAACCCTCAAATTTATGGCCAAGTAATTTTTCAGAAGGTGACAAAGACTACTCAATTAGGAAAGGATAGCCTCTTCAACAAATGGTGCTAGGAAAACTGGATCTCCATTTGCAAAAAAAAAAAAAAGAAGAAGCAGCAGCACCCCTACCTCATACCACATATAAAAATCAACTCAAAATGATCAAAGACCTTAATACAGGAGCTAGAACTATCAAACTCTTAGAAGAAAATGGAGGGAAGCATCTTTAGGAACTTGTTAGGCAATGGTTTCTTGGACTTTATACCCAAGCACAAGTAACAAAAGAAAAAACAGATAAAAAGGATCTCATCAAAAATAAAAAAAAATTTTGTTCCACAAAGGACTTTCATTTAATGAAAGTAAAACAACAACCTAAACAATGGGAGAAAATATTTGAAAACCACATATCCAATAAAGGATTAATATCCAGAATATATAAAGAAATCCCTCAACTTAACAACAGAAAACAACCCAATTTCAAAAAATGAGCAAAAGACTTGAAGAGGCATCTATCCAAACAGGATATACAAATGGCTAAAAAGCACATGAAAAGATGCTCAACATCACTAACTATTTGGGAAAAGCAAATAAAAAAACTACACCCACCAGAATGGATGCTATTTAAAAAAAACAAAACAAAACAAAAAAAAAAATGGAAAACAGCAAGTGTTGGAGAGATGGTGCACCCACTGTGGAAGATAGTTTGGCAGTTCCTCAGAAAACTAAGTATAGAACTATCATATGACCCAACAATCTCACCACTAGGTATATACCCAAAAGAATTGAAAGCAGGGACTCAAATAGATTATTTCCACACTGATGTTCATAGAAGCATTATTCACAATTGACAAAAGATAGAAGCAACCCAAGTGCCCATAAACTGATGAAGAGATAAACAAAATACGATATATACATACAATGGAATATTATTTAGCCGTAAAAGGGAATGAAGTCCTGATACATGCCACAACACGGATAAACCTTGAAGACATCATGTTGAGGAAATAAACTAGACACAAAAGGACAAATATTGTATGATCTCACTGTTTTGAAATAATTAGAATAAACAAACTCATAGAGTCAAAATGTAGAATATAGGTTACCAGGGGATAGGGTGAGGATACCAAATGGGAAGTTAAGGCTTAAAATGTACAGACTTCCTATCTGGAATAATGGAAATGTTTTAGTAATGGTGATGGTAGCACAACATTGTGAATACAATTAACAGTACTGAAATATATATCTGAATATGATTAAAAAGGGAAATGTTAGATTGTATATATGGTAACAGAATAAATTTTAAAAAAATCCATGGATCTACAATACACAGGGACTCTAACTAAATAGTGTAATTATAAAAATGTGCTATCATCAATTGCCACAAGTGCTCCACACCAATGCTAAGTGTTGATGGTAGGGTGGTGTGCCGGTTTGCGTGTATTGTGTCCCCCAAATGCCATTATCTTTGTGGTCTTGTGTGGGGCAGGCGTTTTGGTGATGGTTGGATTTGCTTGGAATGTGCCCCACCCAGCTGTGGGAGATGATTCTGATGAGATGTTCTCATGGAGGCATGGCCCTGCCCATTCAGGGTGGGCCCTTATCGGTGGAGCTATATAAATGAGCTGACTCGGGGGGAAGAAACGAGTGCAGCTGGGAGTGATGTTTTGAAGAGAAGCAAGCTTGCTAGAAAGGAACGTCCTGGGAGAAAGCCATTTTGAGGCCGGAGCTTTGGAGCAGATGCCAGCTGCCTTCCAAGCTAGCAGAGGTTTTCCGGATGCCATTGGCCGTCCTCCGGTGAAGGTACCCGATTGCTGAGGTGTTACCTTGGATGCTTTGTGGCCTTAAGACTGTAACTGTATAGTGAAATAAACCCCCGTTTTATAAAAGCCTATCCATCTCTGGTGTTTTGCATTCTGCAGCATTAGCAAACTAAGACAGGTGGTATATGGGAATCCTGTATTTTATGCATGACTGTTTTGTAAACCCACAACTTTCCTAATTGAAAAAGAAGGTGAAGGCGAAGGCGAAGGTGGGAGACGGGAGGAGGAGAGGGAGGGGAGGAAGAGGAGGAAGGGAAGGAGACAAGAAGAAGAAGAACTGAAATGCATATTGAAAAGCCCCACCATGTACCTGGGAAAAGTAACTGGAATGATTAAACTTGAGACCTCTCCTGATCAAATTTAAAACTTTTCCTATAATCAAAGGACAGACTTGAAATCAGACTCCTCAACTGCTAATAACAATGGAGCAATGTTTTCCAGAAACCCAAGAAAAAGTGTAAGCAAAGCTGTCCTTCAAATATCAAGGCTATGGAAAAGTTTTAGGGGAACCTGTACTAATAAACCCTTTCTGAGGAATTTACTAGAAGTCAAGCTTTATCTAACTGAGTTATCTGGGAAATTCTGAAAAAAAGACTTATAGCAAGTATTAAATATGTCTAATTCTTGCTCTAAGACTAAAACCAAGAGGGAGCAACGGTGGAAGACCATCATGAAAATGCTATATGTTGTTAAAAAAAAAGTGGAAATGATACTTTTTAGAAAGAGTTTTTAAAAATAAATGAGATATAAAGAAGATAGAATAAATGCATTGATTGTCACATAGTAGAGGATTCAAAGGTCACATTTAAACCACAAAATCAAATACCTAAGGAAAAAAAGAGGACTATGGGTGCCATAAAATATAATAGTATAAAGTACCAGAACAAACATACAAATCTTCTTAAATTTCAAAGAAAAAAAAGAGCCAAGAAAACAGATAATACAGAGAAGGATACACAGTGACGAAAACAATCTTCATAGTATATAGCAAAATTATATAATAGTTGGGACCAAATATATTAGTCACATTAATAAATGTGAGTTAACTTACTAAAGGAAAGACATTTTCAATCTGGCTCACAAAGCAGCACCCAACAAGACAATGACTACTAAAGATGCATCTAAAATGAAGGCTAAAAATAAAAGGATGGAAAAGCTATACAAGTCAAATGGAAACAATAGGAAAGAAAGTTTATGATCCTAACATCAGGCAAAGTAATTCAGGCCAGTAGTCTAGAATAGAACATGCAGAAATAGCCCAAGTACATATGGAAGCTGAGTATATTTATAAAACTGGCATCTCAAATCACTGAGGAAAACATGGACTTTTTAACAAACGTTATTAGGACAATCGAAGTACCTTTTAGAAAATGATAAAAATTAGCGTCTATCATTCAACAGAATGAACTCAAAATGGGCAAAAGGTCTAAATGTAAAATATAAAGCAATATAAGCACTGGGTGTAGGGAAAAGCTTATAATTATTTTTGAAGAGCCAGCTATGATTTTAAAAAAACAATTATTTAACCACATTAAAAAATCTTTCATATGAAAAAAGTCACAGTTAAAAAAAAGTTTAACAAAAAAATACAAATATCTCTTAAAAATATTAAAAGATGCTCTTTTAATTCTCACTCATAATGAAGAAATACAATTAAAATTATACTGAGATACTGTTTCTCACCAAAGAGGTAGGCAGCAAAAAACAAAAAAAAGGTTTGACAATCACTCTGTTGCTGAGGCTGTGGGGAATAAGGCCCTCAATGGTATAACCTCTCAGGAAAGGAATTTGGCAAAAATCTAATAAAACTACAAACACATTCGCCCTTCAGCTTAGCAATCCCACTTTTAAAAGTTTATCCTGAAGATACTCCTCCAATGATTACAGGATAAAAACATTCACAAGGTTTTGCTTCATTGTACTCTTTGCAATAAAAAAAAAAATTGGAAATGATATAAATGCTCATTCACAAGAGCCTGATTAAATAATACTTCCACTTGAGGAGAGTTATACAGCTCTAAGAAGGCATAAGGAGGGTCTCTATAACCGGTAGGGAGTGATCTCCATGACATACTGTAATCCAAAGAAGAAGAAGAAAAAGCAAGATGCACAAGATTTTGACAGTATGCTGGGTTCTGTGTAAGAAATAATAATATATGTGTAATTGCTTATTTTTACAAAACCAAACACAAGAAAGTAAACCAGGAACTAATGTAATTGGTTACCTAAAGGGGGTAAGTGAAACGAGGTTAAAGAAATTGGGGAGGAGGAGAGAATTCTCTGAGTGTACCTTTTTATATATTTTAACAATTTAATGTATTACATATTTTTAAAAATAAGTTAAACCAACAAAGAAGTTAATGCTTCCAGTATTCAAAAAATAAGTGAAATCAGTAAATATCTAAAATTGAATATTAACAACTCTGATTGTATATCAAATTAATAATAACATAACCACACAGGGAAAAAAGTAGTAACTCAAATAAATTTTGAACATATTACTATGGCTGAACACTCTTAGTGGAATATATTCTAAGGACAAAAGGAACTGCAAAGAAATTCTGACCTTTACTTTGTTGTTGGTAGTGGTATTGCTGTTGAATTCTGGTTCTATTTTGTTTATATTGTAAGATCAGGCAAATCCCACAAGGTTCAAATACAAATACAGAATGGGGAGGAGAGGAGAGAGAACCCTGTGGCACTGGATTGGAACTGGGAAAACTGGCATAAATTCATGATTATGTATGTATGCATGTATGTATATTCCTAGCTCTGTTCACTGAAATATCCCAGAAATAATGACACTTCAGTCTCAAGGAATGTACCCAACAACCAAATCTTGGTTTCTAGATACCATCTGCCACAAAATCAGGGCTCCTTGAAGAAATGCCTGGTTCCAGAGATCTGGGACATCAAAAATACAAGGTAAATATGGAACATCTTATTTTGCCAGAAAGCAAGGAAACGCACAAAAACAGACAGAAGCATGATAATTAAAGAGATTCCATTGGCCAAATGTGGAACAACTTGAGTACTAAAAAGAATAAAGAAAAGCAGTTGCCTAAGGAATTGACTGGGAAGGGGCATGGGGAAACTTTCTGTGGTGACAGAAATGTCCTATATCTTGAGAAGGTGTGAGTTATATGGGCATATAGGATTATCAGAACTCCTCTAACTACACACTTAAGATCTGGACAATGCACTGGAAGTCAACTATACTTCAATTTATAAAAAGAATAATGATAATAATAGATTGTAACACATTGAACTTAAAATAAAAGTTCCATAAGTCCACAATGATACTAAAGCAAAAAACAAAACAAACAAACAAAAAAGTTGGAGGAAAGCTCTTTTCTACAGAAGAATACCAGCTAGCAAATGTAGAAGGAATTACAGAATTAGAAAATCTCCATTTTTTTAACCACAAAGTAACAGTTGTTTCAAGCAAGGATAATCAGTGGATACTAAAACATTAAGCGAATGGTTTTTGGAGATCAGGATATTCAAATAGTCCTAAAATATCACCCAACAGGTAAGGGGGAAAGGTACTTTTGCAATGAAGAAACCTGACAGATACCAGCTTAATCAAGTGATCAAACTTAACATCCACCTTTAATGGGACAAATTGACATTATACGCCTTCTGGTATGATGTTCTGATTAGGATGCTACACCACGTATAAGCTGTGCCTGCCAAAAATGTTAGCCTGAATCTAATTATGAGGAAATATTTGGACAAATCCAAATCATCATGCATTTTTCAAACCAAATGGTCTAGACTCTTCAAAAGGTCAATGTCATAAAAGATCAAAAAAGGAAGGGAAACTGTTGTAAATTAAAGGAAATTAAAGACATGATAAACTAAATGTAATGGCTGGTCATTGGTTGAATACTGACAAAAAATAGCTATGAAAGACATTATTTAAGAGGTGAAAATTTGAACATGGATTATATAGTAGTTAATAGCATGGTATCTTTTTGTTAAATGTACTAAGCATGATAATTATAATGTGGTTATATAAAAGAATGCCCTTTTGCTTAAAAAAGTGAGAAAGAAAGAAAATATGGCAAAATGTTAAGAATTGGTGAATCTGTGTTTAAAAAAAAATATGGATATATATTGTACCATTTTTTCAATATTCAGTTTAGAATTTTCTAAAATAAAATATTGGAGAAAATACTATTTTTAAAAGAAAACCTCTATGACTTTTTTCATTATAAGTTTACGCAATTCTCTCTACAAAATATCTTTTGCATCTCTCTGTCACTTTCTTTTCTTATTCCAACACCCTAGCTCACACCCTCATCATATTATAGCCAGGATCACTGGAAACATTACTTCACAGCTTTAAAGGTCTCTTTTCTCTCTCTCCTCCAAAATAATTTGTCTAAACAGTTTTCATGAAGACATATCTCAGGCCCAATTATTTTTCAATAGGTCCAAGTTGTCCTGAAGCTAAATTCAAACTTCTTAGTCTGGCATGTTCATTAGTTCTGAACTTGTATTTCAAATTGCTAGAATGACATCTCCACTTTAAAAAGCACAGCAGCCTCAAGCTTCACTCATCTGGTACAGAGTTTGACATCTTCCCCTCCAACCATGACTCTTCTGCTGTGTTGCTATTATCTAGTAGCATCACCATCCTTTTAGTCATGGGTGATCCCTCTCAAATAAGCCTAGGTCCCTGCCTGTTCTTTGCTCCCCACAACCCAGCCTTGTCTTTCCCTTAAGGTCTAGTAAATTCATCCCATTGTCAATCTCTCTTATTAACTCAAAGCTTTAACCTATGATCTTCCTACCAAATGGTCTTCCTGCTGTTCCATATTAAATGTTCAATGATTATTTGTGTATTGAGGACAATGAGGAAGTGAAGACTCCAACTCAAATTATTTTACCTTTTTCCCTCCTCCTCTTCTCCCAAAGAGGCTTATGATAAATGTCTCTCCCAATGCAGGAACAGCAAAGCAGCTGTTGCCTAAAGTCTGGGAGGAGAAAGGGCCACAGAATTCACTGTTTTATCACCCAGGGCCCAAATGTTCAGCGTGACCAATGTCATGAGATAAAAACAAAGAAACTAATAAAACTTCAGCCTTAAGGCCTATTGTCCTGCTAATTCCCATTTCAGCAAGTAGAGGCAAAACCCAGGTGGAACATTCTGGCTATTCACGGAGCATCGGCTGCCTCCCAGTCATTCCTTGATGCAATGTGCCTGGTATTCATGGTGCTTGCGTGGGCACAGGCAAGATGGAAGGGAGCCCCATCTGGCCACTGCATCTTAGTCATGGTGGTTATGGGTAGGTGCTTTAGAGAGGGGTTGGCAAACTATTGCTTGCAAGCCAAATGCAGCCAGTGGCCTGTTTTTATAGCCTGCCAACTAAGAATAGGGGTTAAAAAAAAAAAGAATATGCTACAGAGACCATATGTGGCCCCCCTTAAAGCCTAAAATATTTACTATCCAGCTATTTAAAGAAAAAGTTTGCTCTAAAGTCAAACATACGAGTCTGAATTCCATTTTGGTCCCTCAATAGCTATGAGACCATTAGTGGTTACTTAACCTCACTTAGCACCCACTATCCTCATCTGCAAATGTAGATG
Source organism: Choloepus didactylus (assembly GCF_015220235.1). Lineage (NCBI taxonomy): Eukaryota > Metazoa > Chordata > Mammalia > Pilosa > Megalonychidae > Choloepus > Choloepus didactylus. The sequence continues at coordinate 128,718,736 of NC_051312.1, read as the reverse complement.
ATACACCTATATTTAGGATGTTTTAAGAATTAAATGAACTAATGTTTGTAATTCAATTAGAATAAGTATTAGTACATCAGTACTACATATAATTGTAATAGAAAGAAATTATTACTTAAAACAATCACATCTGCCTTTTAAAGACACAGGCATAATTCATACTGGAAGGAATATAAATCTCTATATAGCTCTCTTCCCCTGGCTGAGATAAATGGCGAAGGATAAAGGTAAAGATGAAAATTTCATAGCTTGTGCCAATTATTCCAGGCTGCCAAAGAGGGGACTTTCAATATATAATCTACGGTTTAACAGAGCACATCAGTGTGTCTTTGCATATGTAAACAGGGGCTCAGAACTGGGTAGGGAATGGGGAGATAAGTTGATCTACATAATGAAAAAAGGAGAATTGAATCTGAAAGGGGGAATCAGGTATCCTGCCCATTCATGATGGCAAATTGAGCACATAAGAGCTCACTGAACTCACAGAAATAGTAGAAAGTGTAGAAACAGAAGGAAAATACAGATATACAAACTCACATTCACAAGCAAGAAATAGAACCCACAGGGAAGTGGAAAAGGGAAAGACAGCTCTAAAAGGAAGGTGCAGAATTCTTTAGGTTAATCTGTGTATCGTGGCAGGAAAATTGAGGTAGCATCTCTAACATTTATAAGCTCAGAATTCCTGCCAAGCTATCGGAATGTCATGGTTATAGATACTGATGCAAGTCAACAATCAGACACAAAAAAAACCCAACCTTCCACTCCTAATTGGCTAAAGACACCAAGCCATAAAGGGAGTGGCCATTCAGGACTTCCACTGCATGAGCAAGATACAACACACATACAGAGAAACGAAGAGAAAGAGAACGGGAACTGGGAAAGTGGCACAGTTGGCTCTTGGAAGGTCATTCCACATTTCAGTGATGCTGGCTGCCTGGGGGTGATAGACTAGGTGGCAAGTTCACTGAATGTCCCTGTTTCATGCACAAGATCAGACAGAAGCACCAGTGGAATTCATTCCACTGCAGTCACTGAAGAAGGAGGAAAGGGCTCCATGGTGCCATGATGTAAAATTCCATATTTCTAATTGCAGAGTGGACTGCTACCACTTTAAGGACAAACAAACAAACAAGAAAACAATGTCAAATCCAAACCCATAGTCCACCATGGTCACTCTTAATTTTTTTGCCCTCACAGAAAATAAAGGGTCTGATATAGTCAATTTGCCAATTCGATCCGAGGCCAACACCTAAATGATATAGTCATATAAAAGGGACTCACAAAAGCCCCTTATTTCTGGCAGCACCCACAAGAAGACAAGTATTCTCATAATATCAGAGAGAGCGAGACTGGAAAACTCTAGCAGTGACCACTGATCAATGTGCTAGGGACACAAGGGCCAGGATAAGACAACTTGAGTTATGGCTCTGTGTTAATGACAGTGACAGGAGGAGAGCCTTTATAGTGGTTATCATCATATATTTCGGTTTTGACCCTATCCAATAGGCTTAATATCTTTCTACACCAGTTTGTTCTTAATGAGCAATGTCTTCCTACTGAGAAGCCACTACCTACAGTTCAGTAGTCATTTAGCAGGAGATGGAGGGAGTGGACAAGTAGGCAACCTGGGTAATGACTATATGCAGAGCTACCAGCTCATCCTACTGGAATGAGGCACCAGAGCTCTTCTCATGCAGAAATCTCTCAGGGCCAGATAATGCATAATTGATCTCATCCTCTACTCAGTTATGCTAGCTGAGCCATCAATGAACCAGTACAGATGGACTTCCTCACCCACTCAAAAGCCAGCTATGAGTTAAGAGGTAATAAAAACCAACAACCCCTGAGTTACTGCACTCATGCCCAGGGAATAGCTCACCACCACGTGGAAGTGGAAGACATTCACAGGGAGATGCCACAACCCAAATATATCACTTTCAACAAACTACAGTGACCTGTGGCATGGCCAAGATTTTTTGGTCCAGATGGGACATAAGCCAAGTAAAACACTAAAATTTGGGTGCACACAGCTTTTGATGCCTTTCTCATATAGAAGGACCTATTGTCATCAGACAGATGCACAGTTTTAAAAATATCTCTATAAGCAGCTTAAAAATGATTTTTGATTGGGGAGTATCTGAAAGCTGATAGCAACAGTTTGCCAACCGAGAAGTCCAGGAACCACTTCAAGAGCCCTGAGGAACCTACCAGAACCTCCAGAAGACATATGTGTCTAACATGGGTGTGAGGGTGGGTGCTACAGAGCAGGTCAGGGTAATATGATCAAGATGGGACTCACTGTACCAGCCTCTGCACCTGGTGAATGGTTTTGTGTAAGAGGCTGAGATTAGGAATAAAGATTCACCATCAAACAACAGCATGAGCAGATGCTGAAACTCCTACTTGGAAAGGGCACCTGCAGTGGTACTTTTTCCTGGAGTCCTAAAAGTGTTATGCCTAGCACCTGACAATTTGGTACTGGGATGCTGGATTTTAGACCACCTGAAAACCCGTCCCCAGAGAAGCCTTCTTTCTATCTGTCATATGGGAAATGAGCTCATGAAGAGCATCAAATGGCCCCTGAATGAAGACACATCAACATGCTGTCTCAGGACAATTCCTAGGATAGGGCAGGGTTTAGAACAAGAAGAGATAGTCTCACTGTACCATATAATAGTGTATCTAGGGCAAGACAGTGAACATGTACTGCTGAGCTTCACAAGCAGAGATACACTGTTGCTAGTAGTTAGGTTAGAAAGGGATACAAAAGATGATCTCGGCCAGATCAATGGCAGCACACCATTGGAGTGGACATGCTACCATTTGTCCACTCATAGAGATGGTACCAGGGATCACACTAAAGACAAAACAACATCAATTAGCCATTTCTAGTAAATGATGAGGCTCTAAAATCACTGCCCTTTTTAATTAACCATATCAGACATTTAAGGGTAATAATGTTAAGACTTCAAATGAGCCCCATCTAAAGAGGCTCATTCTTTTCTCCTCCTTTGGAGACAGGAAGATTAAAAAAATTAATGAATAAATGAAACTATAAATTTATACCTATACCAATCTAGTGGTTAGGAACTTCTCAACCCAAAGGAGGAGCCACAGTAGCCAAGACATGAACAAACCCCAAGTACTAACATAAGATGGACTAGAGCAGCCACAAGATAGTTCATTGGTTATAAACAACCCTGAAAGGCCTCAGCAAATCCAAGAAGAGCTTAACTGCAACCATTCTGTGTAACTGGTCATAGAACACCTGCACTGGTAGGGGTAAAACAACTGCTTTTCCTGGCCAAGGCCAATACCAGAAGCTCTGGGAAGAATCAGACATGAATTAATGACCTCTCTGCATGCCCCAAAAAAGATGTCACTGATTAGGAGCAAATGTAATTCCATAAATGGAAACAAGACAGAAACTAACACACCAGACTGTATCATAACCAAGAAGACGGAGTCAGAAAACACTACCACGGGTGGTCAGGATTTATGAGGCTGGTAGATTGAAATAAGAGCTGCTGTTGCTTCCCTGGATGTAAGAGGCACTGTAGTGTCTCATCTCTTGAGTTTAAAAGACTTCTTCTAGGTCCTGTTCAGTTACATTACCAATGCCCACAGGGTGAAAACAACTTCTACAGGAAGCAGCCCCAGAGAGGAGAGGACATCATGTTAGAACTAAAAGAAAGAACGTCTCCTCCTGCTACTCTGCTGCTGGCCCAGAGCCCCTCCCAAGTTCCTCCAGGGAGGTCCTCTGAGAACCTGTTCACTGTGCTTCCACTGAGCAGCAGCTTCAGTGATGATGATGATGACTGTCACTGTTATAACTGTTGTTGTTGTTGTTAATGGCTGTAATTTACTGTTTGGAATTCTCAGAATCAGAGCATGAAATAGTGCCGACCTCCCAAGGAGGCAAGCTGGGAAAATGAAAAGCTTTGGAAGTATATAGGCCTCTCTAACACCTATTAACTGAAGATGGTAATAACAGTTTGTATTATTTTAGAATATGCAGTTCTGTTATAGAAGTCAAGAAAACAAACCAGAAAGGTGAAACTCGTAAGGAAAATCAAGCATTGTGGAAGCCAGCCTCCAGGATGGCACCCAATGATCTTGGCTTTCTGATATTAATTTCTTGCAGTCTCCTTCTGTGCTGAGCAGGGCTGTCCTATGTAACCAATAGGAAATTGTGGAAATGATGGTATATGAGTTCCAAGCCTAGGTCATAAAAGGCATTGCCTCTCATGAAATGTTTGCTTTGGGGAAACCCAGCTGCCATGTCATGAGGAGACTCAAGCAGCCATAGGTTCCATGTGGCAAGAAACTGAGGGCCCCTGTTATCAGCCAGCACCAAGTAGCCAACCATGTCAATGCCATCTTGAAAGCAGATCCCCCAGTCCCAATTAAGCTTTCAGGTGACTGCAGCCCTGGGTGACATCTTGACTGCGGCCAAGTGTACTTGTTCTTGCCCCTGTGTCTCTCCCTCCAGAGAGCAACTGTATGTTTTGGCCCAAGAGACCTTCCATGTACTGAGCCTTCTTGTTCCAATCTCTAATCTGATCCTCATAAGCACACCATCGTCAGCTGGTATGGCAGAAAGACAAGACATATGAGCACTGCACAACTATGATTCAGGGAGTACTGTCCTCCCACCTGCTCACACCCAACCTACCCTACCTCTTTCCCTTTGCATCTTACTTTGTGTTTCAAATTGATTTAATGAACTATGTGGTTAAAGTACCTTAATTTGGTTTTGAGATCTCTGAAATAGCTTACCTGGTAGCATGCTTAGAAGCAACCATTGCATCAAGGTAATTTCTCACATGTTAGGGACTTTGGGAAACTCACTTTACTACTCTGAACCTCAGTTTTCTCATTTTAAAAAATGGAGCTAATACTATATACTTGATAGGGCTGTAAGAATAAATGAGAAGGCATAGCAGAGTGCCTGGCATATGGTAACTACTCAACAAAACAGATTACACCTTTGGGTCATCTGTGTGTCATGCTAACCTCAGCCTCATCAACTATCAAAAAGGTATCATAATATCTACCTCACGGAGTTGCTATGAGGATCAAATAAAGTGATATTTCTGATGGTCAATCAATTTTAAATTTCTTTCTTTCCTTACAAATAAAATGCCGGTATAACAATTGCCTCATGACATAACTTCAAAAATGTGGAAGTCTTCCATCTACTGCCTCCAACTCCGGTTACATCACTCACCTGCTCCCGTTCCTTTGAAGGGTTAGAGCTTTTGTTCCTAAATGGAGAATTACAACTCAACTTGGGAGTAGAAACCAAATGACTTAAATTCACCCTAAGATACAAATGACTACAACAGATCCTTGCTCAGAAACAAAGATTTTATACGGAGAGGAAAGAGGGGGTGAATAGATAGGGTCCAGAGGCACTCAGGGGTGAGAGAGAAGAGAAAGTCCTTCAGAAGGAGGGCCTGGAAACAAGGAAACTTTTAGCCCTGTGGATTTGCCCATAGCAGGATGGTCCAAGAGAGTCCCTCCCTCAGAGAGCCAACCCCTTGCAGAAAACAGTCTGTAAAGCATTCAAGGGCACAGAGGCAACAGGTGAAAGCCAAGCAAGCATCCTATGGAAAGAAGTTGCAATGTGTTGGGATGTTCATCTCCTGCAGAAAGACACCTCCTCCTCAACTTGGGGCTTCTCCTTGGCCTCAGGACTAGGGACGAGGATTGTGAGATTTGTGACTCAGATGAAAAGTGGTCCTCAAGAGTGGGTTTCAAGCTAGACCAGAAGATTCCTAGAGCAGTCTGGCAGCTATGGCAGGAGGTGGTGCAGTGCAGTGGAAAGCACATAAGGCTTAGAGCCAAATCAAAAGTTCTCTTTCAAATTTCAGCTTCACATCTTACTAGGTTTGTGCCCTTATACATGCCACAGAATGTCTCAGACAGAGTCAGCAGAGCAAAGGGATCATCACATTATCTGCAGAGTGTTGGGAGTTTCCGTGGTGAAGAGAGTTCTAGGTACAAGGGAGAGCCATGTGGGCAGTAAGAAGCGTTTGTGTGTAAGCATTTCCAATAAACCGCCTAAAGAGATCTCAGAACAAAGAGACCTAAATTTCCAACGGTATGATAATTTTGCCTGTGTGACTTATTTCATGTCATTTTAAATGAATATTCACTTTGATATCTAAATATGGCATTTGTAATTTTATATCTTTTTCTTAAAGTGCCCCCTCCCCAAAGTGTACAGCTTCAGGTCCCACAAAGCCTGGATCCACCCCTAAGTACCTCAGAGGGTTGTTACATGGATTAAATGAAGTGGCCACGAAAACATGATTGGCTCACAGTAAATAAGAAATAAATGCTTATTATATCTGATTCTGATGGCCCTGCTCGGCCCTCTCTACCCAGGTGGGGTGGGGTAGGAGGAAAAAGGCAGCCCACAAGGCCTCCCCCAGGTTCAGACACAGACTGTAGACCTGGCAGCAAGCCCTCTATTCTCCAGCTAGGGCAGGCTGGTAAGAGACTGGGTCAGATGATCTAGCGACTTTGATTCAGTGGATAAACATTCAATCCTGCTTGCTGGAGGCCCCCAGCCTCGCATTGCTGTTGACACAAGGCAGATTCCCTTTCTCTAAACCACTTGTTTATATTTTAGCCAAGTGTCCTACATAAATCTCAAATGCAACCACCAGACGCAGGCTGCTACAGAAACGACCAACCAGAAAATGGCCTAATAAGGAGTTTGCATTAGGAACTGGGGGAATCTCAATAGGAAAGGCCGCCTTGGCAGCCTTGACAAGACAACCCTGTTGTGGGCCTCTCCAAAAAATGGGGGCCAGAACTGGCTTAGAAGCAGCTTCAGCTAAAATGAAGGCTTTTTGAAAGAACTGTGTCTGAACCAGGGGGCCAGGCCTATGAAACATAGGTTCAGTTCAGCTTGGTTCAGGAGCATTCCGAGGTCCGGGTTCAACAGTTCTAAGAAGTACATAGGTTTGGTTCCAGTTCAAAAGGGTTTTGGGTTTTTTTTTTTTTTCCAGAAAAAAATAGAACACAAACTTTGCTATAACTTTGTGGTTCCATATTATGGCTTGGTTCAGAGCTCGGTACAGCTGTGTGGTACCTGGTAGTTGGGGTTCATGGTCTGACTGAGGTCCCTAATTTGAAGTCCTCGGAGCCTGGAGAGCTATGGCCAGAAAGGGGCAAAAGAGCAGTCTTTTCCTTGCAGTCAAGCTAACAGCTGAATCCAGTCCATCTTGACTCCCCAGGCTACAGTTTTTGGGTGTGGGCCTCTATTTATTTTCTGCAATAGTTTCTGCATGCATAATAAATAGCCTAGGCAAGAGTTGCTGTTATTTTAAAATAACAATTTAAAAGAGTGAGAGGAATCCTCAGGGAATGGAGGAGGGGAGTGGGTGTCCTTATATTTAGATATTCTGGACATGATTATAAATCCTAGAGCTTGGCTGCTCCATGGAGAGCTTGCTTCTCTCTAGGCTTGCCCTCTCAGCATGATTAACTGACTACTGCCATCTAGTGGATTTGGAGGCCTTTGTTAGTCTAACTCCTAATGAGTATGTCGGGCCTTGTCTTTAGAGAAGCTATGCTTATTTAGGGCAGCAGGTCTTAGGGTGGACTGGAGACAGGATTACGGATCAATCACCTTGAGATAGCCTCATATGTTGTTTCTCTTCTTTGACACAGGTAATGAGGAAAGATTAAAAAGTCCAGCCGCTGTGTGTCATCAGTGTTCTGGAGTTTATTTGGCAATTGAATCAAAATTGCCATCCTGAGTCTTACAAAGACGCAGTCAATGCTAAGCTAAGAGCCTCAGTTACCTAACAGCCTCACTTCTCTATTCCAAGTCCTCAATGCAGGCTGCAGTGACCGAACCCAACATGGGCACAGGAAGAAGCTCTCAAATAGGTAACAGAAATCCAGGTGCCTGCAGCCATTCTCAGACAGGGCTGTGACACTCTATCCAAGCAGCCCCCGGGGCTCAGCCCCCATATGGGGAAGGAAAAACAGAGGCGCCAGGTGTGGACCGCAGAACTTCACCTCTAGTGAAGCTTCTCATTACCTAGAGTAGTTGTTCTGACGACACATAGAATGTTTGGAAAGAGCAGACCAAAGAACTGCTGATTTGGAGTTTTCAGGGAGCTTAAGTAATCAGATTAACTACACAAGGAGTCAGCAAATGCGCATCTTTAAGATATATAGGAAACTTGGCTTGACACAAAACATCTGAGTCAACACCCATGTGAGGACACGAACGAAATCTACACAAAGGATATGGATGAAGTCTGCAAAGATTTCTTTTCAGTTATTGTCATTTACTTTCCTCCTGTGGTACACCCCAACACTTTTTCCTGCCCAGGGGGGCTGAGGTTTCTGTCCAAAGCTGGGAATGGACCCAAATTATTCTGCCCACTGCCAGCTGAGGCTTCAGTTTCCTCATCTGGAAAAAGAAGGAGTTGGTTTGGTTACCTCTCAGGTCCCCTTGCACCTTAAATTTGGATTTTTAAAGTTTAAATTTTCCTTTTCAAGGTTTACTGTCATTTCAGGGAAGTGTGCTCAAGGTATGGGGTAGAATGAGCTTGGGATCTTTTATGATAACCTGGAATGTTTCCTTAGGAGTGTTTCCTCCAGGACAGGAGGCCAGTTGGCCTTGAAAATTAAGTCGCGCAACCATCATATGGGGTGTGTTAAAACCATTCTTGTAGAGCAGGCTGAACGGAAAGGCAGCCTCCCTGGGTTCCAGCCTGTCTCTAACTCACTGTATGACCTCAGAAAGACATTCATTCACTCAGACTTTACTTTCCATGTCCAAAAAAATGAAAATAATAACTCCTGTCCTACCTCCCTCTCAGGGTTGTTGAAAGGGAAAAAGAACGCACAAAAAGCTGTGGAAAGTGCTGTGTTAAAATACTCTATATGAATTTAAAATACCATTTTTCTGTTTGGGTTAGGCTAAATCTATTTAATATTATAAATCTCTTCCAGATGAGACCCATCAAACAAACAGCCCAACAGTCCATGTCTGAAAGACCACAGACTTTACTTTTGAAAAAAAAAGCTAGGCCAAGCCTGAAATAAATCAGTCCATTTAAACAACAGAGGAAATTCTGGCCCTTCTTTGAGTCTGTTCCTTCTAATCCTTAGAGGCTTGTTGGCTGGAGCTGGAGATAGGAGGGGGAGACGGGAGGTGGCTTGGAATCCACTGGCAAGCCACTTGCAGGGGTTATAATAAGGGACTCACATTTTTACCTGGAAGATCTAAAACTGCTTCCCCTCCTCCACCATAAACCTTTCCATGAAAGAGCAGAGAACCAGAAAACTGCAAGATGTGATTCATAATTGTCAATAACATTTGTGTCATTTTGATGCTCTAACTCTATTACGTTAATTGCTTTCCTCTCTACACTTTATTTTAAGGTGAACATTAATTGATTCCCAACTGTAATCACAATTATGGTGAGGCATCCTGATTAATGGAAGATGTGATTAATTGGTAGGAAGGTGCAACTGTTTCTCCTTCCCAGGGAAGAGATGATATATGCTATTATAGCTCTGCTGTAGGCTTCATTTTACCCAAGAATTCAGAGCTAATGCACAGCTATCAATCACCAAATTCCATTGTTCTCTCCAGTTGAGGAGACACAACTCCCATGAGGCCTGGCCTATTACTCCTTGCCCACTGACCATCCATGCTCCTTAGGGAACTCCTTCTATTCCAGACCCCCAGTATTCTAGAGATAAGAGAGAAGCTTACATGTCAGCTCTGACGTCTGGATTCTGGTGCAATTAAGAAGGACAAGGTGATGACTGTATACTCAGGGCCAGACCCAGAAAAGATATTGGAGTAAACAGAGGAGAGAAATTATTCTTCATTTGTGCATCCAGGTATCTAGGCATTGAGTGAAGTTTATCTTTCATTCCTCTGCCCTTTTATTTTCCCAGCTACTGGCTACTAGTTGCCCCACTGTATTCCTCTGCCACCCCACCCATCCCTGGAGAGTATTCCCGTTTCTAATCCTGTTTACACTCCAGCTCATCTGTCTATATCTTGCTCTATCAGCATCTGGCCATGACACAGGGTAGCTCACTAGATGTACTAATTGGTTTAATAGCTAATGCCGAGATAATTAACTCTCTCCAACAACACAGTTAACAGGATCCTTGAATACTCCTCTTTATGACTCCAGTACATTTTGGTCAAACTTCCTTCCCAGCCTCATCTCCAGGAAGCATCCTCCCTGCCTGCCCCTCTCCCTAAACACACACACTACTCATAGATACCCTATAATTTAATCACCGACTGGGCCACTGGCATCTTCTAAGTAGAAGTTTTAGGTCATCAGGCTGACTAGAAGGGAGAACTACAGGATTTTCTTTGAAGCCATGATGCATGACAAGCATGGAGGTTTTCCTGAGAGTGTCAGTTTATTTAGGGTGGCTGAGGACCTCTCATGGAGAATTTTTATGAGGAGCTAATGTATGCAATCTTTGGTGCTATCAGCATTGAAAATGCCTCCTTGTCCCCAATTCATCCTTCCATGTTTTGCACATTTGCTTCCCAGAGGCATGAAGGTCCTTTGCTCTGTGTCTGTCTGGTGAAATTCTGCTCAGAACATGGTTTACACGTGAAATGGGGCTTTTCCCATCTGGGGGACTTTATTAGATTCCCAGCTGCTATGACAAATACCACACAATGGGATGGCTTAACAACAAGGATGCATTGGCTCACAATTTCAGAGGCCAGAAGGCTTGCTTCCTCCCAGGGTCAGCAGCATTCCAACTGGCTGGCAATCCTTGGATTCCTTGGCTTTTCCCGCACATGGTGAGATCCTCTCCCTTCTCTTCTAGGTTCCACTGACTTCCCAGCTTCTAGCTCCTTCTCGTGACATTTTTCTATAAAGCCTCCAGTAACAGGATTAAGTTGACCACACCTTAACTAAAAATAACATCTTCCAAAGACCCTATTTACAATGGGTTCACACCCACAGGAATGGATTAAGATAAAGAACATGTTTCTTTCTGGGGTACATAATTCAACCTACCACCAGGGTCCTTCTGTCCGTCCCCAGGGCCACTGAGGCCCGCTGGCCACACCTCTTCACTGGCCACACCTCCCTCACAAGGCCTGGCAGTGCAGCAGCATCAGGACCTCATAACCCGAATGCCTGCCCTCCCTCTTCTGTGCCAGACGACTGTCTGGGCCTTACAGATCTTTCTGCAGTTTGCAACTGCCTGAAGACACTCAGCTGAGGGAACCAGTGGGTGTGGAAGTCCAGCCCTCACTCTGCTTGCCAGGCCATGCTTCCTGGCCCCAGACCGCATTTACCTACAGGAAGGGAGCCTTTTTTCTTCCCATAAAGGTCTACCATTCACTGAACAAGCCCTCCCATGGTTGACTCAGCCCAGGGGTGCATCGTTTCCTACACAGCCCAGAGACACCAAGGTGCTCACAGCAGCTCCGCTCTGATTCCATCGTAGTCTTACCCTTGGGCACAAACTCAGCTGCTTCACTGTTTTTCATAATAAGTCACACTCATCATTTTGTGACTTTTTGGTAGATTTTACTGAAAATCTCACAGGGAAGAAAACAGAGAGCGCTGTATCTCACACACTGTAGCCCACAACCTCACTAATCCACCTGGCACCTTTGCTTTCTCCCCCAGGTCCGCTCCCATTAGGAGCACAACCAGGTCCTCTGCTCTTGGCCCAGCCCCTTGCAGTAGCAGTCCCAGCTCCTGCCACACACCTTCTTCCTCCTGGATTACCCCCCTGTCTACACCCGTCTTATGGCCCATGCCCATCTGTCTTAGTTTCCTAGGGCTGATGTAACAAAGTACCACAAATTGGGTGGCTTGAAACAACAGAAATTCATTGACTCACTGTCCTGGAGGCCAAAAGTCCAAAATCAAGGTGTTGGCTGGACAATGCTTCACTGAAGTCTGTGGGGTCCTGGCAATGGCTAGCTGGCAACCCCTGGTATTTCTTGTCTTGTGGCATAATGCAATCTCTTCCTCCATCTCATGGCTGGCCCCTCTCTCTCTCTCACTCTCTCGCTCTCTCTCTCCCCCCACCCCGTGTGTGTGTGTGTGTGTGTCCCCCTCCCAATTTCCTCTTCTTATCAGGACACCAGTCATATAGGAATAGGTGCCTCTTTTTAACTAATAACAACTTCAAAGATCCTATTTCCAAATAGGATGAGACTATTTAGAACCCCCCAGGACTAAGAGTTAGGAATTGAACATATATTTTTGAAGGACACAAATTCAATCCATAACACCACCTCAACCTTCTACCTCAAACTTGCAACCTTTCTTCCATCACAGCTCAGCAAACCAGATTCATCTACCAGGATGCATCAATTCCCTCCTTTATTCTTTCCTCCTTATGCCCCACCTCCAGACCAATAATATTAAGTTTAAAAAATACCTTTCTGTTGTAATTTATTTATGATCTAATCTACAAGTAAAAGGTAAGTTTCACGAGGGCACAGATTGTGCACTTTGTCTATCTGGTCCAACTTAAATTCAAACTCCAGCTCCTTCATGTACTGACTGTGTGGCCTTGGGCAAGTCATTTCACATTTCTGAGCCTCAGTTTCCTCATCCATAAAACAGAGCCAATAATCATGCTTACTTCAGGGGGGCTTCATGAGGATTGAATGACATGATGCACAGAAAGGGGTGGGGAACAGTAAGTGTATCACAGATGTGAGATAGTAGCAGAGGGAGTATTACTGAACAAAACTGTGCTCCTACCAACAGAGCTGGCAGGTGCCACCAGGCATAGGGTGACCTGAAGTCCATCCCTATCTTTCCACCCAAATCACCATCAGAAGTACTCAAATGCCTTCATACAGAAAACCATACCAAATATATACTTATAAATGAGACACCAGCACTGCTCTCCAAATCATGAGTCCAGACCTTGCTCACATGTGTCAGCTGAGTTCCTGGATTGCACATTTTAAGGGTCTGGGCTTGCTGGGTCTTCCTTCAGCCTCAGGGCCTTGTTGTTCTTAACTGGTTTGGTTTCAAAATAGCTCAGCCCTTCCAGGCAAAAAAAGTTGTAGGCTAGGACCTGATGGACAGTTAATAGATGTGTGTGGGCATGTGTGTATGTAAATATTTAACCACCTCAGAAGAACTGAGATTCAGAGCTGTGGATGGGTGTTTGAAAGGATTATGTTACAAGTCCAGGACCTTCAGCAAGAGCCTTGCTCTGAAGCCGCCGTATAATCAGCAGGCACATTTTCAATTCCATTCAGTTCAGTTCAACAGATTCTTATTCTACACCTACTAAGCTCTCAGTACGGTGGCACACTCCCCTAGATGCAAAAGTGTACCCTGTCTTGGAACAATAATGCTGCACAATAAATAACTACAAAACCTGAGTGGCAGACAACGGCTCACCTTGTCTGGCAGCTCTGATTCAGGCTGCAGGTCTATGGGTTGGCTAAGGGCTGTGCTCCATGTATTTCTCATCCTCCATGGACCCACTGGTTATTCAAGGAGTGTTCTCATGGCCATGGCAGGAGAGAAAAGTTCAAGTCCAAACATGCAAGCTTCTTCTCTATCATATCTATTAATAGTCCACTGACCAAAGCAGTCACATGGCCAAGCCCAAAGTTAAAGCACAAGGTGGTATAATCCACCCTGGAGAGAAAAGCAAGGTACAAGGCCAACCCAACATCTAAAGAATAGGAGAATATACTCCTCCCAAAGAGGTGATGGTGGGGAATGAATAATCCAATAATACTGTATGCCCTAACTGCAGTTTAGCTTAAAAGAGGGCTTCATTTGAAACCCAGAAGTGAGTTCAGGCTTTACCAAAAAGAGGGGGGGGGGGGGGGGGGGGGGGTTGTGCAAAATGGTGTAGCTGTCCTTGCTGCTGCTGCTGCTACCTTATGTTTAGCTACATTTGGAGCATGCAGACCAGGGAAAATGCAACACTAATGTCCAGAGCTGGTGTTCTGATTCATTCTCCAAGATCTCTCAAAGCATGTTATCAATAGCAATGCTTGGGCCACAGCTTTAAGTTCTCAAGCAAAAGGTGCTGCTGTCTGGAGCTTCAATTTTCCCATTTAAAGTGCTTGTTTTATCTCTTCCAATTTAAAGATTATTCTCCTAGATTAACTTAATCAAGTTTTTGGCCTGTAGTTCCTGAAAGTATAAGCAGAGTGTTGTATGTAGTGTCTATGGTTTCATCACGTTATCAAAGGGGCCAGTAACTGAAACAATATATTCCTTTAATACAGAAAGGATAAAATGGACTCCAGGAACAAAATCTCAATGTTGAATCCCAGCAAAAGTGCAGACTAGATCATTAAGATGGTTCTTGAATCCTTATAAAATAAAGGGGTGACCTCATTCTCCATGGTTCCATTCAAAATATCCAAACTAAATTAACTTATTTCCTTTTCCTGCTGGGTTACTAAATTGAACAACTAGAGGAAGTCTGTAAATTTCAGTAAGAAATTTGGAGTTTTAGTTTTCTTGGCTGCTCATGCAAATACCATGCAATGGGTTGACTTGAACAACTGGAATTTATTTGCTCACGGTCTTGAGGCTAGGGAGAAAGTCCAGATCAAGGCATCATCAAAGCAATGATTTCTCCTGAAGACTGGCGTTCTGGAGCCAGTCCTTAGCTTGTCACATGGCAAGACACACTGTGGCATCTCCTGGTCTCTCCCTTCTCTTCCAGATTCCCTTGATATTGAGCTTCTGGCTTTCTCTATATCTGTGTGAATTTCATTCTGCTTATAAAGGACTCCAGTAATAGCATTAAGACCCATCCTGACTGAAGTGGGCCACACCTTAACTGAAGCAACCTCATCAAAAAGTCCTACTTACAATGAGTTCACACCTTAAGAACATATTTTTCTGGGGTACACAGAGCTCCGAACCACCACATTTGGCAATGACCCCTACAGTACTCTTGTAGTCATGCTAGAAACATGGGCACTATGACAATATGGTTAGGTCAAACCCTTGTCATTTAGAGTGCTGGTTGGGACATGCTGTACCTCAAGAATCTGTCCTTGGCCCTCCCCCATCCAACATTTTCACCAATTATTTGAATGAAAAAAAATCAGAAGATTTGTTAATCAAGTTTGTAGGTGACCATGCTAGGAGGAGGGTCAACTAAAACAGCAAGCACAGAATCCACATTCAGAGTCAGAGGCTTGAAGGCAAGCCTGATTTAATTTAACAAGAACAATCACAAAGCCCCAAGTTTAGGTTCTGAAGCAGAGCAGGTTATGACAAGCATCCACCTTGACAACTGTTTATGTAAAGAATGTCTGGAATTTTAGAAGGACTGCAAGCTCAATATGAATCAGAAGGGTTATACAACTGCCCACAGAGGTATTAAAATCTTAGAGGGTACATTCATTGGAATTATGTTTCCAGATCAGAGGAAGTCATAGTCCCACTGGACACAAGGTTAATTGAGGCACTTTCTGTCACCCTCAGAAATGATCAGGGACAATTTTATTTTCTGGCCAGCTAGAAAGACATCTTCCTCTTCTCTCATTTTTGCCTGATTTTCCTTCCTGAAGCTTTATATTTAGGCATAGAAGGCATAACTTGATTTAGCAAATAAACACTTCAAGCATTCAACAAATACTTATTTCACACCCACCTCATGCCAGGCACTATAATGGTCACCTATTTTAATGCTAAGGGTGGGGTACTACGAACTAAGTAAATACCAGGAGCTCAGAGTAATGGAGAAAAAAATGCACAAACACACATTACAATGTGATAAATGCTAGAATAATGGTGTTGTGAAGTGCTATTTTAACGCAGATTTTCCCCAGGCAAAAGTACATTCTTGGAGGGAACCAGAATTGAGGTTACTGCATCCCAGAGCCCAGCACAGAGCCTGTAGATATGTAATAAGAAACTGATTAAGGGAAGGAGCAAAGGAAGACTTCCAGACAGATCTGAGATCAAATCCCAGCTCTGCCACTTCCTAGCAATGAGACGACAGGCAAGTTGAATTAATTCCTTAAACCTTAGTATCCTCATAAATAAAACCAGGATAATAATCCCCTCACAGAGTTTTTGCAGATGAAATGAAATGGAAAGCTCTAGTAGACATAAAGTGCTCACTGAGGTACCTAGGACCTGGTAAGAATAAATTTTAGTATACATTGTCCCTCTAAATCTTGTGCCAGTGAGATCATATTTTGATTATTCTGGGCATCACATTTCAAAAAGGATATTTACAAATTATAGTCTGTTCAGAAAAGAGATTAAAATGAAGAGAGATTTAGGAAGCAGGGAAGGTTGAGGGGCCAAGGAGGGAAGACAGTTTAGAGGGCTTTCCTTATCCCACAGAGTCCCAGAAGGCAGCACCAAAGGGAGGTGGAATTTGAGGAGGCCGATTCCTGCTCTGGTATTGAAGAACTTTTTTAACTATTATAATGGCCAAGAAAAAAAAACCAGCAGGGAGTGCCTCACCAATGGAACTTTTAGAGTAGGGTCTGGAAGAACATGTACCAGGGATGTTCATACATTCACTTATTTATTCAACAAAACATATACTGAGGACCTGCTACATGCTTTCAAAGAAACTTGTTCAAAGAAACTCTGGATTTAAAGGGGAGGGGCCTAGCCCCCAAATATGAGGGGCTCCCAGACAAATGTCTGCAGGCATTATGATACAAGCTGCTGTGCGAATGCAGAATCTTGTTGGAGAGATTTTGCATGTGGGTGGCAAGCAGAATAGGTTGACCTCTAAGGTCTCTTGGCTCCCATTATTCTACTATTCTATGAAAGTCATAATCTCCATGTGCAAAAAATTCACTCATCTAATCCAAAGATTTTCCTTGGACTTAAAGCTGGGAGACACAGGTGTCTAACGCTCCAGTGAGAAGGCCCAACAGAGACAACGATCATGATACCCATAGTACTTTTCTCCCTAATCCACTGACAGGATGTTTACATCTGTTATAACCTTTGAACCTCACATCTAACACATATAAGACCACCTTTAACTGGATGAGGAAAGGGAGAAAGACAGAAAGACAACATATGAAGCTTGCCTAATGTCACCCTGATCTTTCATAGCAGAGGTGGGTAGAGCCAGGGTCTCCCGGGTCTTGTTTACTGTTCTTGCCAACGGACAATAATGCATTAAGCTTTCTCCTTTGGTGGATTTTATCACAGGATGTTTCCCTTTTCCTCTGCCTCCTCCCCCCAGCTCCGTTACTGCAAGCACAGATTCTGGCAGCTGAATGACCTGGCTGCTCTCCCGAGTTTCCCTCTAAAATGTAGAACCCAACATCCTTTGCATTTGGAATTCCAAACACAGTCACTGCTGTGTCAGAAAAAATATTAACTGTTTTGAGCAGTGGACCTTGTCATCAGCCCTGGAGAATGATAAGCACAGGCAGAGCAGACTGCTGCCTTTGTTCAGCTCCAAGGGAAGATGCATGGCCTAGTTCTGGTGGTGATGCTGTTCTGTAAAAATAAAATATAGGGATTCAGAGGCCTATGGGAAGAGCATTAGCTCTATGGGGAAACAGCCTTCTCTGAGAGGCCAATAAACGTGGGCTTTTGGCTTATTTATTTGGCTTCCATTTGAGGTTGCATGGCAGCCAGTGGGCAGGTCCTGAGGTCAGCGCTTCTGCAAATGTTAGGCCATTTGGGACACTTGCAGTACCACAGCCATTTTATTTTCCTCCGAGTGAATCACCCTGACAGCATGACAAGGATTCTGAGAGATGTGAAGCACCTACTTCGACAGTCTTCCCATTGGACCCAGTGGCTTGCTGTCTTCTCATGAGCAGGAGCAGGGCAGCAGAAGACGGGGAAGGAGGTGGGGGCCCCTGAGCAGGAGGCTGCCCTGTGGCCTGATTTGTCCGATGCCCACATGCCCTGAAGGTAGCACCTAAGGTGTCCTGACTCGCTCCCCAAGCTGGTTTGGGATTTGCAGTTCGCCTTGAGTAACCAGGCAGTTTAGGTGATTTGCTTCTGGAAACACCAGAGACAAAATATGGGAAAATCTGAACTTTCACCCATAAAAGAGTGAAGGGAATTCTCTAAAAGGAATTTCATGTTTTTGGTATAAGCAATATCACTGGAAAATGGTCCAAACCCAGACACACACACACATTCACATACATACACACACACTTACACAGACATTCATTCATTTACTCCACACACTCATACACACTCCCAAACACACACACGTTCACACACTCATGTGCACTCTGTTATCACACATTATCACACTCAACCCTCTCACACACGTGCACATACTCCCACACACTCTCACATGTACATTCTCACACTCACATATTCACACACATACTCTCAAATACACATTCTCACAGATACTATCCTTTGCACACTCTCACACACACCCTCATGACTGCCAGCACTTCCTAATCCTCCTCCATTGCTTGATTTTTCTCCAAGTACTTAAATTTTTGGACTCATTTATTTATATGTTGTCTGTCTCCCTTCACTAGTATATATAAACTCCATGAGGACAAAGGCTTTATCATATACTGCAGCAGCCTCAGACCACAATTTAGTACCTGGTACATAGCACATAGGTATCATTAAATGACTGTTTTCTCACTTGTGGCCCAAAATCCTATTACTAGAAGTTTATTAACTTTGTTTTCAAAGACTTCAAAGTTCTTAAAATACAAACATCCCTAGAATAGCACCTTCAGCCTCAATACTAGTTTTCAACTAATAACTTTGAGAAGCGAGGACTCTTCCCTGACATTATGCAGTACAGATACTTGCTAGAATCATGCTTGAGAGAAAAGCACACAAGTGAGGACCTGAAACAGAAGTTACAAAACGGTAAGCAAAGCCCAGAATGTGTCCCCTCAATCATTTTCCCTTATCGGTCCTGTCCAGGAGTCATATTTGACTCCCTCACCTCCCTAAATCCAGTATCACCAAATCCTATGTTGGGTTCAGTGGAGTCACCCTCTCCCCACCATTCTCGCTATTGATATCATAGTGTAAGGCCGCAGCACTTCTCCCCGCCCCTGATGATGTCAATAAACACCTAACTAGTCTGCTGCCTCTACTCTCCCTCAATGTATCCATTTTGCATACCACCCCCAAGTCAGTTTTCTAAAATACCACTTTCTCCTGATTACTCTATGGTAGCCACTGAGACTATTCACCAGATAGTTCTGATTCTCCCTCTTATATGCAAGTGATAGGACTGCAACAAGCTGTATTCAGTAAAATGTGAGCAGAGACGACAGATGCCACTTCTGGGCTTGAGCATTTCATTGCTGAGGTGAGGATTTCCAGAGCGCTTTCCCTTTGGCACAGTGACCAGCAAACTTTGAGACCAACCTGGGCCCCTGAGTGACTATGAGGAGCAAAAGCCTTTGCTAACCCACAATGGATGTGCAGCAAAAAATTAACCTTCACAGTTTTAGGCCCTGATACTTGGGGGTTGTTCATTATTGCAGCATGATGCAGCCTGTCCTGACTAGTACATATTACCCATACACAAACCTGCAATGTTTGTCGTTACCCATTATTGTGTGTGATGCAATACACAGGCTATGGTTAAACAAGCTTGGATCCAAATCCTAGTTCTGCTACTTACCATCAGAAAAGAGCAAGTAACTTAACCTCCAAAGTCTCCTTACTTGTAAAATTGGAATAATAATACTTCATAGGGTTGATGGATTAAATGAAATAATCTGTGTGTTGTGCACAGCCTATAGCAGTCACTCAATAAATCTGCCTAATGTGTGTAAATTTCCTTTCTGCTTTCTCTTCCTTATGCTGACATTCACGTGTTCCTAACATCTGACTTTACCTAGTCCACCTGACTTACCTCCCACTACTCTCCCTCACAACTGATGCTCCCAGTATCACAAGCAGTGAGTCTCAAACCTGGCTTCATGTTTGAAATACTCAGAGCATGTCATTTATTTTTTAATATTAAAATTTTTATTTACTCCAAAAAAATTAAAATAAGAAAAAATAAAATAAAAAGGCCACCACCATCACAAAGAATCCCATATCCCTCCTTTATATCCCCCTCTTATAGCCATTTAGCTTTGGTATATTGCCTTTGTTACAATTAATGGTAGCATCTTACAATGTTACTGTTAACTATAGACTCTAGTTTGCATCTATTATATTTTTTCCCTAACACCATCCCCTTATTTTTAATAAAATAAAATAAATTTAATAAAATTTTTATACCCATGCCTGGCCCCACCCTATATCAATTAAGTCAGTATCTAGAACTGGGGCTTGTCTTGGTTTGGGGGGAAAAACAAAACAAAACAAAACAACCAAAAAAAAACACCTCTGGGGATTCAAAAGTGCAGCCAAGTTTGAGAACTCTGATCTAGAAGCATACTGCAGATTATGAGTGTAGATTCTGGAGCCAGTCTGCTACTGCCACTGCACAGCCATGTGACACTGGGTGGTTTTCCTTGTGCCTCTGTTTCCTCATCTGAAAATGGGGATAAGAATAATAAAGCATCCTTCTCACAAAACTATTGTGATGGTCAATGGAACAGTTTGTGTAAAGCACCCTGAAGGACCTAGCTTAAGGCAAATGACCAGTAAATGTCATTGCTCTCCACCCCAACTCTCCTCCTTTTCATGGAACTCTCAATCTCACCATCTCCCTGAAGCTTTTCTCCCTAATGCCTTCACATGCCTCCACTATCCAGCCACTACTGAACGTGGAGCTTGCACCGCGTTCAGTGTACTGCTGAACAGTGTACTGAACAGTGTACAGTGTACTGCTCTTCAATCCTATGAACACTGTGTCCTCAAAGAGACTAGAAACTGTTGAAAGTTTCTTCAGTCATTGCTCAATTTTCCCAGTCCTGCCATGTATACAGCCTGAAGCTTGGACTCTTCCCATACCTTTGAATCTTCCTCCCAAAGATTCTTCCTGTTTCTGCTGCACAACCCTTGCTAGAGCTGATCTTGAATCTCACTTTCCCTCCCTCCCTCATCCTACACTTCTCACTTCATAGTTGCACGCCATGGCTACTTTTTAATACGTTCACTCATTCATTCCTCAAACATTGAGCACCTACCATGAACCAGTCGCTTACTAGATGCTGGTAGCCCCTGTTTGCCACACTACATACTAGTCTCTCATCAAGGTAGATTCAAGAAAGATCCCCTACATGCAAACCCAAGGGCCAAGGTAGGTGCTGGACTGTGGTGCAGGAGAGAAGTGTTAAATCCAATTCCTGACTGGCTGGAGTTTGCAATCTGTGGAGGAGACATGACGCACACAAGTCTTATTCTGTATAGACAAGCTGAGCAATGGATGGGACACCTCTAAGTAGTGTGATGTCAATTAAGGGAAGCATGGAGTTAAAATCTCTGCCACTCAATTCACTGTTTGATTTGGGGCACATTTCTTATTCCTAAGGGAGCTTCAGTTCATCAGGCTATAAAACAAGAATTAATAATAATCTACCCCCAATGGTGTGAAGATCCAATGAGTTGATGCCTTTGGAAGTGCTCTGTAAACTGAAAAGATGGATGAAGATTATTATTATTGACAGAGTAAAGTGTGCCCTTGGACCTCACTCTTGAAGGACAAGCTGTAGTGGTGGAAACACTCCCCATGTTATCCAGCTCTCATAGACCAACTATGCTGGCTTCTGAAAGCTCTGTAAACACAACCCTGGGGGAGATACTCTTAAGCGCACCCCTTGCCAAGTTCCCACTACAAACTCTAGCAGTTTCCAGCAAGCCAAGGGAGTAAGGAATGCACAGCTACCTTACATCTAATCAGGGCTTCTTAACCTCATGGAAAGCCTTTCTATAGAAAGCACTGGGTCCAGGATAGCAGAGCTGAGTGCCTGTTCAGATAATGAGTTGCACAGCTGTGCAGTGCCAGATATTTCCCCAATTATGGTGGCATTAGGAAAAGTTATTGGAAAGGACTTTCTCCCACCATTGAGTAGTAAATGCTTTGCTAATTTGCCTGATGATACATTTATGATGGTTGCTTGCTGATCCTCTTCCACAATCTACCTTTAATGGCCTGTCTGTTTGGAGAGGCCAGTCTTCTCCAATGAACCAACTTTATTTCATTATGGTTTGTTATTGTATTTTGTTCAGGGAGTGCCTGCAAACGAGAAAGTGGCCTGCAAAACTCGCTCATTGCAAGCATAATTACTGCCTCGGTGCTTAAGAAGAAAGAAAAACAAATAGTAATCTTTGCTAATTGAAACAGTAATATGTGCCATTCAGAACTATTCTGTGTAGAATTTTAAGAAGAAAAACCCAACACATACACACAAAAATACACACTTACACACAGAATGGAGCATTGCCCCTGAAACTGCACACTACAAATATGCAGGACTCTTTCTCGTCTGTCTTTCTCACTCACCTGTCTTTCATAGCCTCTAATTTTGTGTGAGTGTTTGAAACTCAGTGTACTGGCATTAATTATTTTTCAGATTTTTTTGGCAGGATTATTCTACAATTGAATCCATTTCCTTTGGATAAATTTACTTCACTTTTTTGTATTGCTTATACTCCTTTCCTTGAATGAGATGTAAAAGGAACGTTTGCACTTGGCTCTGCAATTGCTCCACTCCCTCTTTTTTCTTTCTTTTTACTCAGTTCTCCTAGCCTCTGGCCATAGCTATAATGCTCAAACAAATCAAGGATTCTCAGGACACTTATGTGCAGCTTGGGGTGAGTGGAAGGGGGCTGCTAGCCATAGGAAAAACCAAACGTTGAATATATGAGCAACTCATCATGCAATTAGTTTATTTCTATTGCAAAGATTAACTGCTGGCTTCTGCTGGTTCTAACTCCTTCTCTGGATCAGATATGCCATATGCAAAGGTGAAGAAAGCAGATAAAGCTTCATGGATAATTTTCTGGCCAATTTAGTAGGCATGTATTCAAGAGCACATGAATCAGAGGTAGTGTGATACATGGAAAAACAGCACTTCTATGGTTCAAACCCTACCTTTACAGTAAGGGCATTCTATGAATGAGGACAGTCTAACTCTCCAAGTGCTTACAACTACAAACTCTGGACCAAATATAAAAAGCAACTATCTGAGGTCTCTCCGAGTAAAAAAAATAAGCAGATTGTGGAGGGGAATTAACACTTGGAGAAGCAAGCCAAATGCGGGTGAGTTCCTGGGTTTTTTGTTTTTTTGTGTGTTTTTTTTTGTTCTCTTTTCTCTCACAACATTGTTCTAGCATGGCCTAGGCATGGAGCTGTGAAGCAGTGGTGAAACAGGCAGCTACAAGTCTGACAGACACACCATTTTTCTGTCCAGAGCAACTGGAAAAAGGAGACCTTGTAGGCTGGAGAGTGTGAGAAATATATTAGAAAGGAGAGGGCTGGAGAAGAAAATGTTCTAATTCTGTGTATGGACCCACACAATTCTCAGGATTCATAGGAGAGAAGACCTAAATCAGCATGGCAAAGGCTTTCAAAACTGAAATGAGATTTGAACCACAGAAGGTAAGTCAAAATTTTCAGTCTGAACCTAATTGGTTCAGACTAAAACAAATCAAAACAAAAACAAACTCAACATTCTCTGGAGGATTATAATAGGATGCACAGTCTACACAACATAGTATGTATACTATCCAGGATGCAATCCAAAATTACAGGTATACCTTGGAGATATTGCAGGTTCAGTTCCAGACCACCACAATAAAGCAAATACTGCAATAAAGCGAGTCACACAAATTTTTTGGTTTCCCAGTGCATATAAAAGTTATGCTTATGCTATACTGTAGTCTATTAGGTGTGCAAAGCATTATGTCTTAAAAAAAAAAATGCACATACCTTACTTTAAAAATACTTTTCTGCTAAAAAATGCCAACCAACATCTGAGCCATCAGCAAGTCATAATCTTTTTGCTATTGGAGGGTCTTGCCTCGATGTTGATGGCTGCTGACTGGACTGATCAGGGTGGTGGTTGCTAAAGGTTGGGCTGGCTGTGCAATTTCTTAAAATAAGACAACAATGAAGTTTTCTGCATGCATTAACTCTTCCTGTCACGAAAGATCTCTCTATAGCATGTGAACTTCTTTCAAAATTCAAGTCAATCCTCTCAAACCCTGCCACTGCTTTATCAACTAAGTTTATGGAATTCTTTGTTGTCATTTCAACAATGTTCACAGCTTCTTCACCAGGAGTAAATTCCCTCTCAAGAAATCACTTTCTTTGCTCATCTGTAAGAAGTAACTCCTCATCCATTCAAGTTTTATTATGAGATTGCAGCAATCCAGTCATTTCTTCAGGCTCCACTTCTAATTCTAGCTCTCTTGCTATTTATACCACATCTACAGTTACTTCCTCCACTTAAGTCTTGAACCCCTGAAAGTTATCCCTGATGCTGGAATCAACTTCTTCCAAACTCCTGTTAATGTTGGTATTTTGACTTCATCCCATCAATCATGAATGTTTTTAATGGCAGGTAGAATAGAAAATCCTTTCCAGAAGGTTTTCAATTTTCTTTGTCCAGATCCATCAGAGGACTCACTATCCATGGAAGCTATAGCCTTACCAAGACTCTTTCCTTTCATACTTAGAGACCATTTTAGGGTTATTAATTGGCCTAATTTCAATATTGTTGCGTCTCAGGAAATAGGGAGGCCAGAGGAGAGGGAGACACAGACAGAAGAACGACCAGTTGGTGGAGCAGTCAGAACACACACAAATTTATCAATCATGCTCACCATAATATGGGTATGGTTCATGGTGTCCTAAAATAATTACAATATACCAAAGATCACAGATCACAAATCACCATAATATATACAATAATAATGAAAATGCTTGACACTGTAAGATGTTCTGGTTTGCTAAAGCTGCTGTAATGCAAAATACCAGAAATGGATTGGCTTTTATAAAGGGGATTTAGTAGGTTACAAATTTACAGTTCTAAGGCCATAAAGGTGTCCAAACTAAGGCATCTACAAGAGGATACCTTCACTGAAGAAAGGTCAATGGCATCTGGAACATTTCTTTCAACTGGGAAGGCATATGGCTAGCGTCTGCTCCTGAATTCTGGTTTCAAAATGGCTTCATCCAAAATGTCTCTGAGCTTCTGTCTCTCTTAGCTTCTCTCTCTGAGCTCCTGTGCATCCTTGCTTGTTCACCAAGGGCATTGCTCTCTAAGCATCTGGGGGTCCTCTCTTAGCTTCTCTGGGGACAAACTCTGGCCTTCATCTCTTAGCTTAGCATCTCCAAATGTCTTTCTGTCTGCATCTCCAAGTGTCTGGGTCTGTGTCGGTCCCTGAGCTCTCTTAAGGACTCCAGTAAACTAATCAAGACCATTTTGAGTGGGCAGGGTCTACACCTTCATGGAAATAATCTATTCAAAAGATCTCAACCACAGTTGGGTGGGTCCCATCTCCATGGAGACAACCTAATCAAAAGATCCCACTCATAATAAGTCTGCCCCCACAAGAATGCATTAAAGAACATAGTCTTTCCTGGGGTACATAACAGTTTCAAACCAGCATATGAGAATTATCAAAATGTGACACAGATACAAAGTGAGCACGTGCTCTTGGAAAAATGGCACTGACAGACTTGTTCAATGCAGGGTTGCCATAAACCTTCAATATATTAAAAAAAAAATGCAAAATCTGCAAGTACAATAGAGCAGAGCACAATAAAACAAAGTATGCCTGTACTTGACATACAAAAGCAAAACAAAACAAAACCCAAAACTAGAAAATGTGATCAAATCTAAAGGGAACAATTATCAGGTACCAACCCAGAGATGAATCTAAGTGTTGGAATTATCAAAGACTTGAAAGCAACTATTATAACTGTCTTCTAGGGGGAAAGGCAAACACACAGGAAAATGATGGCAAGAAAGAAGCTCTCAGCAGAGAAACAGAAACCATAAAAAAAGAACCAAACGGATATTTTAGAACTGAAAAAAACATCTGAAAATCTTTTCAAAAGCCACTGCATGGCTTCAATAGAACTTGATAATAGATTCATAGAAATTTTCCATCTGAGGAACAGAGAGAAAAAACATTTTTCAGAAAACCTGAATAGAGCCTCAGGGACTTATGGGACAATATCAAAAGGTTGTAGGAGTCTCATGAGGAAAGGAAAAAGACTGTTTGAAGAAATAATGACTGAAAAATTCCTAAATTTGATGATAGACATAAATTTACAGATTCAAGAAGCTCAGAAAGTACTAAATAAACTCAAAGAAAAACATACTCAGACACATGCTAATCAAACTGCTAAAAACCAGAGATAAAGAAAATTATTGGAAGCAACTAGAGAAAAACAACACATTACATATATGGAAACAATGATTTGAAATATCTTGGATTTCTTATAAGAAACCATGAAAGCTAGAAGACAATGGAACATTCTTAAAGTGCTGAAAGAAAAAAACTGTTATCCCCAAATTCCATATCCAGCAAAAGTATTATTTAGAAATGAAGATGAAATAAAGATATTCTCAGATGAAGGAAGACTAAGAGAATTCATAGCCAGAAGCCCTACACTAAAAGAAACATTAATGGAAGTTCTGAAGGGAAATGATAACCATAGGGAAACGTGGATCTTCAGAAAAGAAGAAAGAGCAAAAGAAATGGTAAATATCTAGATAAAATACAGAAGACTATTTTCTCCTCTTAAGGCTTTTATGATATGTGTGCCTATTGTAAGCAGGAATTATAACATTATTTGGTGGGCTTTTCAATGTATGTAGAGGTGATATATATGATAACATAAAGGGAGAGCATATACTTTTAACATCTCTACATTTTACTTGAAGGGATAAAATAGTAACTCTACATAGACTATGAAAAGTTATGTATGTATATTGTTACCCCTAGAGCAACCACTAAAAAAAAAATGATACAAAGAGAAATAGATGAAAAGCCAATAGCTTAATGAAAATGGAATACTAAAAAAAATACAAATAACCTAAAAAAAAAAAAAGGAAGGGGAAACAGAGGAACAAAACACAGAAGGCCAAACAGAAAACAAACAATAAAACAGTAGACCTATAGCCAACCAGATCAATAATTATATTAACTGTAAATGGTCTAAACACACCAACAGAAAGACAGAGATCGTCAGATACAATTTTAACAAAACTTACCTTTACCACTTCCTAGCTGTAAGATCTTGGAAAGTTACTTAATCTTTCTGATTCACAATTTCTTTATCAGTTACAGGGAAATAATATTTACCATGCAGGGCTGTTTGCCGATTAAATGATGTGGTGCTAGTTAAATGCCTAGTACATAGTTGGTGCTCAATAAATGATATTTATTGGCTATTAATGATCACTAACAGTGACCATTAACAGTTACTAAATCCATTAACAGTGTTCAGGCCCACCATTCATTTAGCTCTATATTCTTTTGTCTTTGAGAAAAACACTAAGGGGAGGTACGATCACAAAAGATTAAGGAAGTATCTTCCCCCAAAAGCATGGTTTCTCTTGTTCCACCTGAATTTACCACAAAATTACCATATATATTTTTTAATCTTATAGCATCACTACATATTTATAATCTCTTCAGCATTATGAATCGGTAAATTTTATATACTGAAATACTATTTACACATCTTCCATTAACTCTAAACATTTATTTTTCTGTACTCCTTTGATCTTCATTGAAGTGATTCCTGCTTATTAGAAAATAATTATATCTTTTAATTCCCATAAGCACATTTGTATTTCACAATATTGAATTTCATAGCAAGGACCCAGACCTCTTAATACCTGCACTTACTGATTTTAAATAATTAAGGCATTGCTCATGAGCACACATTCTCCACTGGAAGGTGGAACACTGATTCATTCTCTTTGCCCAAAGGTGGACTTCTGGGATTCCAGCCAGAACAGAGAAGAGATATAAAGACTGACTGTACATTTAAGAAGCCACTGTTTCCAATGTTCCAGAGAGGGCAGGGACCTTGAGATCCATCAGCAGTTGTCAAACTCCTCAGCGAATATTGTCCAAGGGTAAAAATACAAAGTACATACCAACAAATATATTGAGCACTAACCATGTGTAGGGCTAGGAATACAGAGATGAATCAGTGAGATTAATCAACATGACTGCTCCTCTCAGGTGGCTGAAGATCAGATGGGGGAGGCAGCTGGTCAACAGATCATGTCAGGAAAATGTGATAATTGCTCTATTCATACCTTTACCCCTTCTTGAACCTGTCCTCTGGAGGCCCTGATGCCCAAGGACTAGATTCTCACAAACCCCAAATACCCTAGAGATCGCTGGGAAATTCCCCTCTTTGGGAACTTCTGGTTTCTTCAGTCAGCATCATACACTCAGGAAGGTCTAGGAGTAGATTCTTCCTGGTGGTGTTTGCAGTGTCATTTACCATTTACGTCGTCTGCCATATGAACCATTATAATATTTGCTTAAGTATTTAAATCAAGTCCTTTGCTTTAAGCCAGTGGTTGCTGAGCTTTAATTAAAGCATATTTGCATACATTAATAGCACCCAGCTTCTCTGCATTTTAACTGTATTTTTACATTCAAAACATGACATTTCAATAACAATAGTTGTCAGTGCCTGGGCACTTATTTATGCCACAATTACAGGTCCTGTTAATTACAGCCCTTCTCCAGCTCCTTCTGACAGAGCCCATGGACAGCCATGGCTTCTAGTCTTTCAGTGCATGCATTTCAGTATTTAAAGAGCAGCCCCACAATGCTGCACAGGATTTAAAGATGCTGGGCTCTCTTAATCTCCAGCCCTGCTGTCATTCTAAACCTCCAGGAGATAAGAGAAGCAAATGCAGTTTTTGTATCAGAGACTTTTGAGCCTGGCAGCTTCTGGTTAATATCCCAGTCTTTACTGATGATGGATCTGGTCTGTTTAAAGCTGAGGACTAACTTGAATGCTGATCCAAGTTGGAATCTTCTCTGTGGTTTAAGTAATCAAGAGAAAGAAAGTAATTTTGGTGGACTATGGATGCTTTGAGTTGTGGGTGAAGGAATAATAAGGAAGTTTCCACCTCCTGAGTGTTGCTGAGTGTTACCAGAGTCTAGAAAGGGGTGGGAGTATAGATCTGCTATTTAGCAAGTGTCAGTAACAGGCTGGAGGCTCAGCCTGACAGACTGATAGACCATATGATCACAAAGTGAACCCCTGCTCCTACTTCAAGGTTTGGTTAAGGTCACCCACCTCCCCTGACAAGTGGAGCTGCTCACTCCCTCCCCTCTGTGCTCCCAAGCAATCTTATACTTGCTCCGTTAGGGCACCAACCACTTCATCATCATTTTTCTGTCTCTCTTCTGAACTAGACTATGAATTCCTGAGGGAGGGACCATACTTGGTTTATCTCCCCATTACCTAGCACATATGGGCCCCCAGTAAACATTTCTGGAAAAAAATGAAAGAGAAACGACAACATCTAAACCCCAAGGGTCTGAACTGGATCCAAAAATCAGGTAAGGGCCCTAGATGAGGGAAAGGCCAAGACTAAAGGTCATGGCCACACACAAAAGAGGCTGGGCCTGTTTCCTCTAGTGGACCAACCCACCAGCCAGCCCAGATGCGGCCACAGTGCCCAGGCCACACATGACCCTGCTTCTGCCCCAGCAGTCTCACCAATCAGCCGCGGAATGTCCCCTCCCTAGGACCCCTGAGGAAATGTTCTGAAATCAGAAATGCAAATGGCTTGTGGTGTCCCACAACTGCAGAGACAGCCAAAGTAGGGAGGCTCTTCCAAAACATCCTCTGTGGGCAAAGCACATTTCTGAACCCTGTGGTGAAGCCAGAGGAGTGAAAAGTCTGCCTGAGCCTGACATTTCCAAATACCGAGGCCAGAACAATAAACAGTGCATTCAGCAGGCAGAGGGACAAGCCTGATTTGGATTTCTCGGGTTTCTAACCAAATACTCTCCTGCAAGCCCCAGCCCACAGGCAGTCTGTTTGTCTACTGTGGGCCCCTGAGCTGTCACTGACCTCTGAGAGCCAGGCAGAGCTTCCTGGGCCTGACAGCAAGGCGACAGCAAACATCTCTGCAGCACAGAGAACAGGAGGACACTGTGAGCCAGAAACTGCTTTGGACCAATTTACAACTCTGAGTGGATGGGGTGGGTGGTAGAACTGCTGGAGGAGAGAACATATACTTGCTTTGGAGTTCTGGTACTTGTTTATTCAACGTTTACCCAGTACCTTCTGTATAAGATGTAGCACAAGGCATACATACATATGTGTCCATAGCTACAGGTTTGCATTTTTCAAAATAAGAATGAAGACTGAGGAGGTGGGGCTGTGCCAGAAATGACCCAAAAGAGGACTGATTCAGCAGTTCCACAGGACAGATCTATCAACTCCTAGAGGTGTCAGCAAGCAAGTTTTGACGACTGAGCCTGGGAGGTGGGGGCTGTGAAAAGAGAGTAGGTCATCTGGTGAGCTCATCAGCCAAGGTGTACACCACCAGCCAATCAGTGTCTGAAAGCCCCTATCTAACCACAGCAGCCCTGGAGTCCTGGCAATGGGCTTCTGTTCATAAACATGTGTGTCTTTCCCAAGGCCCAGCACCAACACAGTCGAGACAGGCAAATACCAGGATTATATTGAGTCTCCTGATAAAAGAGAATGGAAGATATAGCACAGCACCATCTGAGAAAAATGAAGTGGCAAAAAAATGCCTATCCAGAAACATATGCAGGTTTCAATGGAGACCTTTTCCTTCTCAAAATAGTCTCTGGACAGGGAGGCTTTCCCCAGCCCCATTTTAACAGCCACTTTTAAACCCTGTCTACAGACTACCTTCTCTGCAAAGCTTTTCTGCCTCTGCATATCAGTTCCTGTCAACAAAAATACATTAAATACAGATTATTTGCTAAGTGCTGTGCTAGATTCTGGAGATACAAAGAAGAATTAGACTCAGATTCTGCCTTACTAGCATTTGCTATCTAACCAGATAAACAAACACATACATGGTATTCCTCTAGCATGGGTAGTGGTGATTCCAGGATATGCACGAGGTGCAGAAGGAGCAGAAGGAAGGACCGTGATGCCCAGCTTGGGCATGAGTTTAGAAGATAAACAAACAAATCACATCCAGATGAGGAAAGATAGAAAATGTAATTCAGGCAGCACAACCAACATAAGCAAAGACACACACATGTGAAACCATGTGGTGTGTGTGGGAAGCTAGAGGAAGTTTAATGCGACTAAATGTACTATACAAGGAAGAAAGATCAAGTGGAGATGAGGCTGCACAGGCTGGCCACAGATGGTCATGGAGGGTCCTTCATGTCAATGGGAGAAGCTTGGGTTTTCTTCTGTGGAAGACGTGGAGACTTTGAACAGGTTTAGGCAGAGAGGAGGCATGAGGAGATCCCCTTTACAGAGCCATCAGTCTGGCTGCCCGTGGGGAATGTGCAGTAAGAGGACAATCCTGGAGGGGAAGAGACCAGTTTGGAAGCTGCACCTGCAATTCAGGATCCAATCTAGGTTGGAAACTTCTCAAGGTTTAAGTAGCCAAGAGAATGAAAGAAATTTTGGTGGACCACAGACAAGAGAGCGAGCTCAGAAGAGAGCTCAGGCAGCAGTAAAGGGTAGGGAGAGAACTGGACGAATGTGAGCGATGCTGAGAAGATAAGCTTCACCAGATTTGGTCGTGAGGCTTGAAGGGACTGAGAGGCGTTAAGAACAATCTCAAGAGTTCTGAATTGGAGAGCTCTGTGCACAGAAGTGCCACTGATTGAGATAATAACAGTAATTGTTATCATATTAACTGCTTACTGTGTACCAGGCATTGAGTGCTTTTCAAGGGATATTTTGTGTAATATTCACAACAAGCCCTATGAAATCGGTACTATTACCTTCTTTATTTTACCAAAGAGGAAAGTAAGACACAAAGAGTGTTGTTAAGTGACTTGCCCGAGGTCACACAGCTCCTAGACCGTGACCCTGAGCCTTTGAGCTGCACGGTCGGGCTGTGGAGGCTGTTATCTGACCACTCTGCTGGGCTCTCTCTGGCCTCACACAGAGCCTGGCTCACAGCTGTGGGTGCCTGTTTGGGTTTGGGCTCCCCTAGCAAGGGGTTCATTGGGGAGGTGATACCAGGGACATGCCACTAGAGGAAAGGAGACATGAGATGGGGAGGCAAGAAGGCTACTGAAGGGTCAGGTGATGAGGGGGTTACAGCTGTCACCAAGGGGGCTCAGTCCTGGGGAACTCAGGATCAGTGCAGCGCTTACGCTCAGGGCTATCCTGCCTGAGGATGGAGGAAGCTGTGGTCCAGAAGCTTCCAGCCACTGGCAAGAGTAGGCTTGGTGGTCCTAGGTGCTGGTAGTGAAAGTCTGGCCAGAATGCAGGTGGATATGGATGGACATTGTTCCAGTTTGCTAATGCTGCCATTTTGCAAAACATCAGAAATGAACTGGCTTTTATAAAAGCAGTTTATTTAGTTACTAAGTTACAGTCTTTAGGTCATAAAGTGTCCAAGGTAATACATCAACAACAGGGTACGTTCAGTGAGGGATGGCCAATGGCATCCGAAAACCTCTGTTAGCTGGGAAAGCATGTGGCTGGCATCTGCTTGCTCCCAGGATGCGTTTCAAAATGGTATTCTCCAAACTGTCAGTGTCAACTTCCAATGGCCATCTTCAAAATGTGTCTCTCAGCTGCAGCACTAAGTTCCTTCTGTTTGTCAGCTCTTTTATATGGCTCCAGGGATTTAATTAAGGCCCACCTTGAATGGATGGGGTAACACCTCCATGGAAATTATCTAATCAAAGGTCTTGCCCACAGTTGATTGAGTCACATCTCCATGGAAACAATCAATAAATTCCAACCTCATCAACACTAATACATCTGCCCCCACAAGACTGCATCAAAGAACATGGCATTTTGGGGGACATAATACATGGATGTATTATGTCCCCCAAAATGCCATGTTCTTCGATGTAATCTTGTGTGGGTAGACCTATCAGTGTTAATTAGATTGTAATTCTTTGAGAGTTTCCATGGAGAAGCACCCCACCCAGCTGTGGGTGATGACTCTGATTGGATAATTTCCATGGAGGTGTTGGCCCGCCCATTCAGGGTGGGTCTGAATTAAATTACTGGAGCACTATATAAGCTCAGACAGAAGGTGCAAGCGGCTACAGCCAAGAGGGGCACTTTGAAGAAAGCACAGGAGCTGCAGATGAGAGACAGTTTGAAAACGGCTGTTGAAAGCTGACTTTTGCTCCAGAGAAGCTAAGAGAGGACAAATGCCCCAAGAGCAACTGAGAGTGACATTTTGGAGAGAAGCTGAAGCCTAAAGAGGAACGTTCTGGGAGAAAGACACTTTGAAACCAGAACTCTGGAGCAGATGCCAGCCACATGCCTTCCCAGCTAACAGAGGTTTTCCAGACACTATTGGCCATCCTCCAGTGAAGGTACCCAATTGTTGATGCATTACCTTGGACACTTTATGGCCTTAAGACTGTAACTGTGTAACCAAATAAACCTCTTTTATAAAAGCCAATCCATCTCTGGTGTTTTGCATTCCAGCAGCATTAGCAAACTAGAACAGACATTAACAACACCCACTACAAAACCAAGAAGTATCTCTGGAATGAATAACCCTCTGCCTTGCAGAATAGATGTATACTTCTCTATATCTCAGCAAAAGAGAGCAGAAAGACCAGCACAAACAACCCAAACCAGATATCTTAAGTGTTTAACCAACAGATGTCTGGATTCTCTTTAATGTAACATCCAAAGCTGAAGAACTCTAGATGAAGTTCCTGCTGTGCTGGTGACTCTGTACGGGAGACTGAAAAACAAAAATAAAGAAGAAAAAAAAGCTCTCAGGGCTTTTTCACCTTTCCTTGTTTCAAAAGCACAGGTGGAAGGAGTGTTGCCCAAACCAAGCTGCTTGGGTACCTTCTAAAAAGAGGCGTTGCCAGTAGTTCATGATCCCACTTGCAGGGAGTCTGACCTGGGCATGTGTGGAGGGCGATTTGTGGGTATATCTGCAGCCCATATTCCCATCAGCAATGCCTCCCCACAAAATCTCACCCTGAATACAACCATGTAGACCTCACTCAGTATCCCTGCTCCAACCAATTCCAGGTCTGAATTTCCATTCACTTTTCTAAAGCAGAAAACGCAGGCAGTTTTGTAGTCCAAGGTTAAGGAAATGACCATGCAGCATTGTCCCTGAAATTTGGCACAGAAGCAATGGAGAGTTTGCAGTGGAATTAAATGTTAATTATAGTCTTAAAGGTAACTAAGGCTTAGAGGGATTAGAGAAGGTGTTTCATAAAAAAGATCTGCCCATTAAGATAAAAAGTGTAGATCAAGACTTGGACTCTGTTCAAAACCATGCAAAATATAACAAAATATAAAGTTATTCAAGGTGGGCTGACTAGATATGGAAAAAAGAGCTGCCCTTTTGGTGAAGAGGTAACTCATATATACTGAGGCAGGAATTCAACCTCACCAGGGCAAAGCTCTCTGGTGAGCAAAGCTGTCAGGTGAGCTGTTTACTGAGCTACACACTGCAGTATAAGAATTTGACTAAAATTATACCAGTCTGGCCAGCCCCAAATTTCCAATAGATCCTTTTATAAACACAACAAGAAAGGTTTAGCTGAGAACGACCCAACCAATACAATGGAATACAATGAATGGAATTTCTTAAATGGATTAACTTTAGGCATGAATTTATGCATGAAGTCAAGTAAGTAGAGAAGATGGCATTCAAACTTTGTCAGATACCAAAGTTCATTGTTTTTCAACTATATCCTCCCTGTCTCTCAGGGAACAATGAAGTGAAGGGACACCTGTTCTCTGAGGGGTTACTGAAGATTAGGTGAGGAAAGAGGGAGTCTGTGGATTGGATAAGGAGTGTGGTGCTGGGAAGTAAAACAAGGGGGCTCTTCTACAAGGGCCCCTCCTGGCCTTTCAGCCCCACTACCTAGCAGCTCCCAGCCCCAAGGGCTCTCCAAGTACCTCACCACACTTCCCTCCTTAACTTCCCACTGCCAGCACTCAAGGGCTGGGGAGAGCTCACCTTCACATACCACTCCTTACGGGTTCTTGGGTTTGCCACATTCTCTCATCCTTTATCACCTACCCACCCCTCGGCCTCCCCATTACCCCTGCATTAGTTTCCTAGGGCTGCTTCTACAATGGACCACAAACACGGTGGCTTAAAACACCAGAAATGTATTCTCTCCCAGTTCTGGAGAAATCTGAAATCAAGGTAATGGCAGTGCCATACTCTCTCTGATGGCTCTAAGGGAGAATCCTTCCTTGCCTCTTCCTAACTTCTGGTGGTGGTCAGAAATCCTTGGTGTTCACAGCTTGTAGCTGGATCACTTCAAACTCTACTTCTGTCTTCACACAGCTATCTTCTTCCCTGTGTCTGCCTCTCCCCTTCTTCCTTATAAGGACACTAGTCATATTGGATTTAGGACCCACCCTCCTCCAGTATGACCTCCACTTAATTCGACTAGTCACATCTGCAATGATTCTATTTCAAAATAAGATCACATTCAGAGGTTCTGGAGGTTAAGACTTCATCATACCTTGTCGGGGAACACAATTCAACCCATAACAACCACTACCAACACCTCCAGAGAATACAGTACACAGCACCCAAAGTCAGCTGCATCCTAGTTGCCTCACCTCTAAAATGAGGGGCTGGAGTAGACCCTCTCTAAGGCACTTCCAACTCCGACATTGTGTCAGCCTAATGCATTATTCCACCAAAGTGGGAGGGAATTTCAGGGAATAAACTATGAATGGATGTGATTGGTCTCATCTCAGCTACTTATCTCAGTTGGTTCTGCCAAGTTTTAAAGCACTGCTTACTCTCTTCCGGGATTTTATTTTTCGTTCACCACAGATTTGTTGAGCACCTATTAGGTACTGAGAATAGTACAGGGCTGCTGGCTCCTCTGTTACCATGCCTCCCTATTTCACCCCCACTAGGCCCGAGTGAAATGCTTTTATAAACTTCTACTCACACACTCTCTCTTTCTCTTGCTCTCCTCACTTGTGCTCTCTCCCTGCATCTTCAGAGTCAGACACCCAAGATTTCAGACCTAGGTTTGTTATACTACTCAACACCTGAGTTTTGGCCTGTTGACTTTTCCAAGCCTCATAGGCAAAAAGGGATGTGGCAGAGATTGCTACACATTACCCTATATCCAGTCTCCCTTTCATCCTTAGGGCAGACACCGACTTTCCTTGAGGCTGATATATGCAGGGCTAAAAGACCCAACCCCCTCACAGCTAGATGCAGCCATATGACTAAATTCTGGCCAATGAGATGGAAATGAAAGTCTTGTATAAGACTTCCAGAGAGGCTGCTTCAAAGGAGTTAACTTGGCTAGGCACTGAGTCCTTTTGTTTTTCCCCGTTTTTTCTTTCCTGCTGCCTAGAATATGGGTGTGATGGCTGGATTTTGAGCAGCCACCTTGGACCTGGAGGTGACCAAGAGGATGAATGAAATGTGCTGAGGACATCAAAGAAAAAAGATGGAGGTACCCTGGGTCCTCCCAAGGTGACTCTGAGGAACCTCCACATAGCACTGGATTGTCTATCTCAGAGCTTCTTTTATATGAGAGAACCATTTAAGCCACTGTTATTTTGGGCTTTCTATTATAACTAGCCAGAACTTTACCTATCAGATACAGAAGATAATATCTCCTGGAATTTTTTTCAGAATTAAATCAGATAATATATATTAAAACTCAGTACTTGTGTGATACAGCGAAAGTACTAAATAAATGGTAGCCACAATTATGAATGGTCCCCTATTTCTTTGACTCACTGAAGAAGGAGAAAGAGGGTTGTTTGTTAGTAGCACCCAAGGTCTGTCCTTTATCAGAAGTTCACCTCTTAGTCATTTAGACTCCAGTGCCCTGATGTCTCCAGAACTCTGCCCTGACAATTCCTCTTTTCAGGGTATACAGTCCCCAGCCCTAGCGGCTTGCCTTGGCCTGCTGATCTCAGTTGGCGCCTTCTTGGTTCTCTCTGTTTATTCTGCCCTAAGTTTTTGCACAACAGACCCCCACACGCCAACTTCCACCAACATACTCTCCCAAAAATCTCTCAGGATCACCACACATACCACTTGCCTTCAAGTGGAATCACTGTGACATGCAGAACCTCATCTCCAGGTCTTTTACTTCTCAAACAACTGCCTGTTGCCTTGTAATCACAGTTTAGCTCCCCTGGCTACAGCCAGAGAGGGCCTGTCTCCAAACGAACAGTACCTTCTGGGTTGAGGTGATGATTATGTTTTCTTTCACAAAATCTACCTCTATACTACAACACATATCTTTTGCTTCTGTTAGAAAACCACCAGGAAACAGTCTGTTTATTCTCACCTCCCTGCCTTTATTTACACTACTTCTCCCCTCTAGAATGTACTCCCTGCTCCTTTCCACCTTATGTATTTTAATTTTTCTTCTTTACATTCTTCTACATTTTCTAAATTGTCTGTATTGTGCATGACTTTGCTTCACATTATTGTTTTAAAGAGGTGTTCATTTCATGTCCTACCCATTCTTTAGTACCTGGCTTTCAGAGGCCTTCCCTGACCACTTGAGTCCACTCCAGTGA
The DNA here is from genome assembly GCF_015220235.1 of Choloepus didactylus. Classification (NCBI taxonomy): domain Eukaryota; kingdom Metazoa; phylum Chordata; class Mammalia; order Pilosa; family Megalonychidae; genus Choloepus; species Choloepus didactylus. The sequence continues at coordinate 128,681,173 of NC_051312.1, read as the reverse complement.
CAGGCAGTTTAGTCCAGGCCTGCTTGTAATTAGAGACCGCTCTATACTGTTCTCTAGTGTGGGAATGTCCAGGCTCCTCATCTCTACTATAAATTCCTTTTAGTTGAGAGAATTTGTTAACAAGAGACCTGCCCTGCAAGAAATACTAAAGGAAGCTCTACCAGCTGAGAAAAAAAGGCAGGAGAGAGAGGCCTGGAGAAGGGCACAGAACTGAAGAGTATTAGTAAGGGTAACATAAGGAAATAAAGAGAGAGAAGGAACTACAAACAACTGAAAAAAAATCTGACAACTAAAAACCAAAAGGTAAGATGGCTGATTCACAGTAATAACATTGAATGTGAATGGATTAAATGCCCCCATTTAAAAGATATAGATTGGCAGAATGGATTTAAAAATATGAACTATCAATATGCTGTTTACAAAAGACTCATCTTAGACACAGCAACATAGAGAGGTTGAAAGTAAAAGGATGGAAAAAAAATATTCCACACAAACTATGGCCAAAAGAAAGCAAGGATAGCAATATCAATTTCAGATAAAATAGACTTTAAATGCAAGGATGTCTTAAAGAGACAAAGGACACTATATACTAATAACAGAGTCAATTCACTAAGAAGAAATAACAATCATAAATGTTTATGTACCCAGTCAGGTTGCTCAAAAGATTGAGACAAACATTGGCAAAACTGAAGGAAGCAATAGATGTTTCCACAATAATCATGGGAGACTTCAATACACTATTCTGTCCTATAGATAGAACAACCAGACAGAGGATAAATAAGGAAATTGAGAACCTAAACAATATAATAAATGAATTAGACTTAACAGACATATATAGAGCAATATATCCCAAATTACCAGGATATGCTTTCTTCTCTGGTGCTCATGGAACTTTCTCCAGGATAAATCATATGCTGGAGCACAAAACAAGCCTCAATAAATTTAAATAGATTGAAATTATTCAAAGCACATTCTCCAACCACAATGGAATGCAACTAGAAGTCAATAACCATCCAAGATCTAGAACATTCACAAATATCTAGAGATTAAACAACACAAACCTAAACAATCAGTGGGTCAAAGAAGAAATTGCTAAGTATCTTGAAAGAGAACATAATATATCAAAAGTTATGGGATGCAGCAAAGACAGTTTGAGGGGAAATTTACAGCTCTAAATGCATACATTAAAAAGGAAAAAAGAGCTAAAATCAAAGAACTAACAGAACAACTGAAAAAGCTAGAGAATGATTAGCAAACTAATCCTAAAGTAGAAGAAAATTAATAGCAAGGATTATAGCATAAATAAATGATATGGAGAACAAAGAAACAATAGAATAAATAAAACCAAAATGTTGGTTCTTTGATCAACAAGATTGACAAACCCTTAGCTAGACTGACAAAGTCAAAAAGAGAGAAGACCAAAATAAAATAATAAATGAGAAGGGGGACATTACTGTGGATCCAGAAGAAATTTTAAAAATCATAAGAAGATACTATGAACAACTGTACACCAACAGACTAGACAATTTGGAGGAAATGGATAATTTCTTGAAAACACATGAACAACCTAGACTGACCAAAGAAGAAACAGAAGACCTGAACAAACCAATCATAAGTAAAGAGGTCCAATCAGTCAGCAAAAGGCTTCCTAAAAATAAGAGGCCCAGGGCCAGATGGCTTCACAGGGGAATTTTACCAAACTTTTCAAAAAGAACTGACACCATTCCTACTCAAACTCTTTCAAAAAATTGAAGAAAATGAGACACTACCTAACTCATTTTATGATTCCAACATTACTCTAATACCAAAACCAGATAAAGAGGCTACAAAAAAGGAAAACTACAGGCCAATCTCCCTAATGAATATAGATGCAAAAATTCTCAACAAAATACTTACAAATTGAAGCCAAAGACACATTAAAAAAATCTTACACCATGACCAAGTGGGGCTTATCCCAGGCAAGCAAGGATGGTTCAACGTAAGAAAATCAACCAATGTAATACAACACATTAACAAATCAAAAAGGAAAAATCAAATGATCATCTCAACAGATGCTGAAAAAAGCAACTGACAAAATTCAGCATCCTTTTTTTGATAAAAACAATTGGGAAGGTAGGAATTGAAGGAAAACTACCTCAATATGATACAGAGCATATATGAAAAACCCAGAGCCAGCATAGTATCCAATGGCAAAGAGACTGAATGTCTTCCCTCTAAGATCAGTAATGAGACAAAGATGCCTGCTGTCACCACTATTATTCAACTTTGTGCTAGAAGTGTTAGCCAGAGCAATCTAGTAAGACAAAGAAGTAAAAGTCATCCAAATCGGAAAGGAAGACATAAAACTGTTATTATTTTGCAGATGATGTGATCTTATATTTGGAAAATCCTGAGAAATTGATGACACAGCTACTTGAGCTAATAAATAAATTCAGCAAAGTGGCAGGATACAAGATTAATGCACATAAGTCAGTAACGTTCCTATACACTAAAAATTACCTAACTGAAGAGACACCCAAGAAAAAGACTCCATTCACAATAGCAACTAAAAAACTCAAGTACCTGGGAATAAACTTTAAAAAGTATATAAAAGACCTCTACACAGAAAATTACATAACTTTACCAAAAGAAATAAAAGATGACCTAAAGAGATGGAAAGATATTCCGTATTCATGGATAGGAAGGCTAAATATCATTAAGATGTTAATCCCATCCAAACTGATCTAAAGATTCAATGCAGTTCCAATCAAAATTCCAATAATCTACTTTGCAGACTTCGAAAAGCTAACTATCAAATTTATTTGGAAAGGAAAGAGGCCCAAACTGCTAAAAACATTCTAAAAAAGAAAAACGAAGTGGGAGGACTTACACTTCTTGACTTTGAAGCCTACTATAAAGCCACAGTAGTCAAAACGGGCATGGTATTGGCACAAAATTAGACATACTGATCAATGAAATTGAATTGAGAATTCGGAAATAGACCCCCAGATCTACAGTCAACTGATTTTTATAAGGCCCCCAAATCCACAGAACTGGGATAGAAAGTTTCTTCAACAAATGGGGCTGGGAGAACTGGATAGCCACAACCAAAAGAATGAAAGATGACCCCTACCTCACATACTATACAAAAATTAACTCAAAGTGGATCAAAGACCTCAATATAAGAGACAGTACCATAAAACTCCCAGAAAGGAAACATCTTCAAGACCTAGTATTAGGAGGTAGCTTCTCAGACCTTACACCAAAGCACAAGCAACAAAAGAAAAAAACAGATAAATGGGAACTCCTCAAAATCAAAAACTTCTGTACCTCAAAGGAATTTTTCAAAAAGGTGAAGAGGCAGCCAACACAAAGGGAGAAAATATTTGGAAACCACGTATCTGATAACAGACTGGTATCTTGCATATATAAAGAAATCCTATGACTCAATGACAATAGTACAAACAGCCCCATTATAAAATGAGCAAAAGATATGAAAAGACATTTCTCTGAAGAGGAAATACAAATGGCTAAAAAACAAATGAAAAAATGTTCATCTTAATTAGCTATTAGGGAGATGCAAATGAAGACCACAATGAGATGTCATCTCACACCAATAAGAATGGCTGCCATTAAACAAACAGGAAACCACAAATGCTGGAGAGGATGTGGAGAAACTGGAACTCTTATTCATTACTGGTGGGACTGTAGAATGGTACAGACACTCTGGGAGACAGTTTGGCGATTCCTCAGAAAACTAGATATTGAGTTACACTACCATCCAGCAATTTCACTTCTTGGTATGTACCCAGAAGATCTGAATGCAGTGACATGAACGGATATTTGCACACCAATGTTCATAGCAGCATTGTTCACAATTGCCAAAAGATGGAAACAATCCAAATGTCCTTCAACAGATGACTGGATAAACAAAATGTGGTATACACCTATGACTGAATACTACACAGCAGTCAGAAGGAACGAGGTCCTGAAACATATGACAACATGGATGAACCCTGAAGACATAATGCTGAGTGAAACAAGCCAGAAACAAAAGGAGAGATATTGTATGTTACTAATGTGAACTCCGTGAAAAATGTAAAATAAGTGTCTTATAATGTAGAATATAGGGGACCTAGAGATAGAAGCTTGTGAAGGGGAAATGATAATTTAATATATATAGAAATGATAATGAGGGTGATCTTAATAGTATGGGAATGGTCAGGTGTGACTATGGTTCATTAATGGGATTATAAGTATCAGTGACACATTGAAGGCGAACATGTTTGTAAATACAAACCTAAATAAGTGTTAGCATGAGGTACTTAAGAGGTATGACACTGGTGCAGAGACCTAACAACAGAGTGGTATATGGAAAAACTACCCATTACATATTATAGACTATATTTAATAGGAATAACTTACCAACACTACACTAGTACTAGCGATGAATAATTAGCAGCTAATAAGAGCTCTGGGATGTTTTATGCCATGATAATTGTTTAAAGTTGAGAGTGATAATAATTGTACAACAAAGTGAAGCTAATGTAAGAAACCGAGCATTTATCTTGGGATGGAATATATATTAAGTGAAATTAGGAACCCACTCCTAAATAAATCAGGCCCTCAACTTGGGGCTTAATCTTGTGGGGCTTAGGGCTGTAGATGGGAGCTTGGCCTTCCTATGGTTGTGCCTGGGAGGCACCTCTGGGGAGCCTCGTTTGTTGCTCGGATGTGGCCTTTCTCTCTCTAGGCTCAACTCAGCAGATAAATTCATTAACCTCCCCTCAGTGAGGGACATGACTCCCAGGTGAATTAATCTCCCTGGTGATGTGGGACATGACTCCCAGGAATGAGTCTGGCCCTGGCAGCAAGGGATTAATTAAGCCTACTTGACCAAAAGGGGGGAAAAGAAAGATAACAAGCTGAGGTCACAGAGGCTGAGAGATCCCGAGTAGAGTTGAGAGACTATCCTGGTGGTTTCTCTTATGCAAGCTCCAGCTAGATATCCCAAATGGCCACAGTATGCCATGCCATGCCCTTACCAAAAGTAGTCCCAAATACCTAGGTCCCTACTTGAAAGTCTATAAAAGATTCACTCACTAAGTTTTATCTCTCAGAAACTTAAATCCACCAGAGTGCTCCTATGCCAGACAAGCCCTAAAACCCAGAGGCAACAGCCTCTTTAAGAACAATCAGATGCAGTCTTCTTCCCATACTGCTGACACCCCCTTTCAATATGAACAAGTTAGGGTGCTCACTGCCTAGACACCCCTGAAGATGGAGAAACAGATTAAGTGAAAGAAAGGGGTAGCAACAAACAAGATAAGATTTAACAAAGGTCTATGAATACTGAAACTTTATAGATAGATAGATAGGATAGATAGATAGATGGATGCTGGGGTGTTGGAATAGCTGGAAGGAGGTAAATGACATGTTGGAACTGTAACCTGTAACATTCTTTGAAATTTGCTCTACAGCTACTTGTTGAATTGTGCTTTGAAAGTTTTCACCTTTCTGTATATACCCTATATTTCATAACAAGGAAAGAACTGACACTGTGGAAGTATAACCCATAACAATTTTTGAAATAACCTATATAACTGCTTGTTGAGCTGTACATCAAGAGTTGACATCTTTCTGTATACATGTTATATTTTACAATAATGGAAACAGCAGAAATTGTGGAACTGTGACCCATAACATTCTTTGAAATTTGCTCTCTGTTTGTTAAATCGTACTTTGAAAGTTATCACTGTTATGTATATACATAAAACTTCACAATAAAAAATGCATTAAAAAAAAACTCCTTGTAGTAGTTTGCTTATATGTCCACAAATTCTCTGATACAACTTCCTTCAACAGACGAAGCCTGACTCTCCTCCCTTGAATATGGGTTGCGGTTGTGATTTGCTTTCAATGAATGGAACGTGGCAGGAGAACAGTGTGTGACTTCCGAGACCAGGTCATAAAAGGCCTGGTGCCTCCTTTTTGCTCTTGCTCTCTCTCTCTCTCTCAGCTCATTCACCATGGGAGAAACCATCAGCCCTGTCATGAGGACATGCAAGCAGCCCTGTGGAGAGACCCATGTAATGAGGAACTGGGGCCTCCTGCCAAAAAGAGCCAGGTACTAAGGTCTTCCAACAATTGCATAAGTCACTTATTAGAGAATGAAATAAATTTCAAAAGTGGGTTTTCTGATACTAAATCCCAAACTTTTTTCCAACTTGGAAGTGGATCCTTCCGTCTCAGTCAAGTCTTCAGATGACTGCAGCCCCAGCTGACACTCTGACCACAACCTCACAAGAGACCCTGAACCAGAACTGCCTGCTCAGCAGCTCCTGGACTCCTGACTCACAGAACCTGGGTGAGATAACAAGATGTTTATTGTTTTGAGCCACTGGGTTTTAAGGCTTCATCATAAATAGCAATACCTTGCAGAGGATTGGTCTCCTAGTAGGCATATATTAAGTATTTGTCAGCCAATTGTTGTGACCAGGAAGGACTACTTGCTTCCCCAGAGCATGGAGAGCTTAGAGAAAGCTATAACTTGCACACTGTAGGGCAGCAAAAGGATACCATGACATACCATGATATAGCGGTGTATTAGTTTCTTGTGACTGCTGTAACAAACTACCACAAATGTGATGGCTTAAAAAGAATCAGATTTCTTCTGATACAATTATGGAGGCCAGAAGTCCAAAATATTTTTCCCTGGGCTAAAGTCAAGATGTCAACAGGGCTAGTTCCTACTGGAGGCTCCAGGGGAGAATCCACTTCCTTGCTTTTCCAGCTTCTAAAGCTGCATTTCTTGCATTGGCTTGTGGCCCTTTCCCCCATCTTCAAAGCCAGCAGCATAGCATTTTCAAATCTCTCTCTGTTCCTGTCTTCATGTAACCTTCTCTTGTATAAGGACCCTGGCAATTACACTGGACCTACCCAAATAATCCAGGATAATCTCCCCGTCAAGATCTTTAACTTAATCACATCTACAATGTCCCTTTTACCATATAAGGTAACAGTCACAGGTTCTGAGATTAGGACATGGACATATTATTCAGTCTACTTCAAGCAGAAAAGTACTGGTTCTAGGGTCAGACAGAATTGAATTCAAATCCTCTGATTAACAGTTGTGCAATGTTCAGCAAATAACATTTAACTAAGCCTCAGTTTTTCTATCTTCATAACAGGGACAACAAAACTTATTAAATGAATACTATATCTAAAAGGACCTGGCACGAGGCGGGGCAAGATGGCAGACTGGTGAGCTGTATGTTTTAGTTACTCCTCCAGGAAAGTAGGTAAAAAGCCAGGAACTGCGTGGACTGGACACCACAGAGCAATCTGTCTTTGGGCATACTTCATACAACACTCATGAAAACGTGGAACTGCTGAGATCAGCGAAATCTGTAAGTTTTTGCGGCCAGGGGACCCGCGCCCCTCCCTGCCAGGCTCAGTCCCGGGGGAGGAGGGGCTGTCAGCTCCAGGAAGGAGAAGGGAGAATTGCAGTGGCTGCTCTTACCGGAAACTCATTCTACTGATTCAAACTCCAACCATAGACAGACTGAGGCCAGACACCAGAGACTCTGAGAGCAGCCAGCCCAGCAGAGAGGAGACAGGCATAGAACAAAAACAACACGAAAAACTCCAAAATAAAAGCAGAGGATTTTTGGAGTTCTGGTGAACACAGAAAGGGGAAGGGCGGAGATCAGGCCTTGAGGCGCATATGCAAATCCCGAAGCAAGGCTGATCTCTCTGCCCTGGGCACCTTTCCTTAATGGCCCTGGTTGCTTTGTCTATTAGCATTTCAATAACCCATTAAATCTCTGAGGAGGACCGTTTTTTTTTTGTTTGTTTGTTTGTTTTTTTTTTTTTTTAAATCCTTTTTGCTTTTTCTAAAACAATTACTCTAAGAAGCTCAATACAGAAAGCTTCAAAGAATTGAAATTTGGGCACGTCAAGTCAAGAGCAGAACTAAGAGAGCTCTGAGACAAAAGGCAATAATCCAGTGGCTGAGAAAATTCACTAAACAACACAACTTCCCAAGAAAAGGGGGGTGTCCGCTCACAGCCACCATCCTGGTGGACAGGAAACACTCCTGCCCATCGCCAGCCCCATAGCCCAGAGCTGTCCCAGACAACCCAGTGTGACGGAAGTGCTTCAAATAACAGGCACACACCACAAAACTGGGCGTGGACATTAGCCTTCCCTGCAACCTCAGCTGAATGTCCCAGAGCTGGGAAGGGGGAGCAGTGTGAATTAACAGAGCCCCATTCAGCCATCATTTGAGCAGACTGGGAGCCTCCCAACACAGCCCAGCAGCCCAGAACTGCCCTGGGGGGACGGCACTCACCTGTGACATAGCACAGTCATCCCTCAACAGAGGACCCGGGGTGCACAGCCTGGAAGAGGGGCCCACTTGCAAGTCTCAGGAGCCATACGCCAATACCAAAGACTTGTGGGTCAGTGGCAGAGACAAACTGTGGCAGGACTGAACTGAAGGATTAGACTATTGCAGTAGCTTTAAAACTCTAGGATCATCAGGGAGATTTGATTGTTAGGGCCACCCCCCCTCCCCGACTGCCCAGAAACACGCCCCACATACAGGGCAGGCAACACCAACTACACACGCAAGCTTGGGACACCAATTGGGCCCCACAAGACTCACTCCCCCACTCACCAAAAAGGCTAAGCAGGGGAGATCTGGCTTGTGGAGAACAGGTGGCTCGTGGACGCCACCTGCTGGTTAGTTAGAGAAAGTGTACTCCACGAAGCTGTAGATCTGATAAATTAGAGATAAGGACTTCAACTGGTCTACAAACCCTAAAAGAACCCTATCAAGGTCAGCAAATGCCACGAGGCCAAAAACAACAGAAAATTATAAAGCATATGAAAAAACCAGACGATATGGATAACCCAAGCCCAAGCACCCAAATCAAAAGACCAGAAGAGACACACCTAGAGCAGCTACTCAAAGAACTAAAGATGAACAATGAGACCCTAGTACGGGATATGAAGGAAATCAAGAAGACCCTAGAAGAGCATAAAGAAGACATTGCAAGACTAAATAAAAAAATGGATGATCTTATGGAAATTAAAGAAACTGTTGACCAAATTAAAAAGATTCTGGACACTCATAGTACAAGACTAGAGGAAGTTGAACAACGAATCAGTGACCTGGAAGATGACAGAATGGAAAATGAAAACATAAAAGAAAGAATGGGGAAAAAAATTGAAAAACTCGAAATGGACCTCAGGGATATGATAGATAATATGAAACGTCCGAATATAAGACTCATTGGTGTCCCAGAAGGGGAAGAAAAGGGTAAAGGTCTAGGAAGAGTATTCAAAGAAATTGTTGGGGAAAACTTCCCAAATCTTCTAAACAACATAAATACACAAATCATAAATGCTCAGCGAACTCCAAATAGAATAAATCCAAAAAAAACCCACTCCGAGACATATACTGATCACACTGTCAAACATAGAAGAGAAGGAGCAAGTTCTGAAAGCAGCAAGAGAAAAGCAATTCACCACATACAAAGGAAACAGCATAAGACTAAGTAGTGACTACTCAGCAGCCACCATGGAGGCGAGAAGGCAGTGGCACGATATATTTAAAATTCTGAGTGAGAGGAATTTCCAGCCAAGAATACTCTATCCAGCAAAGCTCTCCTTCAAATTTGAGGGAGAGCTTAAATTTTTCACAGACAAAGAAATGCTGAGAGAATTTGCTAACAAGAGACCTGCCCTACTGGAGATACTAAAGGGAGCCCTACAGACAGAGAAACAAAGACAGGACAGAGAGACTTGGAGAAAGGTTCAGTACTAAAGAGATTCGGTATGGGTACAATAAAGAATATTAATAGAGAGAGGGAAAAATATGGCAAACATAATCCAAAGGATAAGATGGCCGATTCAAGAAATGCCTTCACGGTTTTAACGTTGAATGTAAATGGATTAAACTCCCCAATTAAAAGATATAGATTCGCAGAATGGATCAAAAAAAATGAACCATCAATATGTTGCATACAAGAGACTCATCTTAGACACAGGGACACAAAGAAACTGAAAGTGAAAGGATGGAAAAAAATATTTCATGCAAGCTACAGCCAAAAGAAAGCAGGTGTAGCAATATTAATCTCAGATAAAATAGACTTCAAATGCAGGGATGTTTTGAGAGACAAAGAAGGCCACTACATACTAATAAAAGGGGCAATTCAGCAAGAAGAAATAACAATCGTAAATGTCTATGCACCCAATCAAGGTGCCACAAAATACATGAGAGAAACATTGGCAAAACTAAAGGAAGCAATTGATGTGTCCACAATAATTGTGGGAGACTTCAACACATCACTCTCTCCTATAGATAGATCAACCAGACAGAAGACCAATAAGGAAATTGAAAACCTAAACAATCTGATAAATGAATTAGATTTAACAGACATCTACAGGACATTACATCCCAAATCAACAGGATACACATACTTTTCTAGTGCTCACGGAACTTTCTCCAGAATAGATCATATGCTGGGACATAAAACAAGCCTCAATAAATTTAAAAAGATTGAAATTATTCAAAGCACATTCTCTGACCACAATGGAATACAATTAGAAGTCAATAACCATCAGAGATTTAGAAAATTCACAAATACCTGGAGGTTAAACAACACACTCCTAAACAATCAGTGGGTTAAAGAAGAAATAGCAAGAGAAATTGCTAAATATATAGAGACGAATGAAAATGAGAACACAACATACCAAAACCTATGGGATGCAGCAAAAGCAGTGCTAAGGGGGAAATTTATAGCACTAAACGCATATATTAAAAAGGAAGAAAGAGCCAAAATCAAAGAACTAATGGATCAACTGAAGAAGCTAGAAAATGAACAGCAAACCAATCCTAAACCAAGTACAAGAAAAGAAATAACAAGGATTAAAGCAGAAATAAATGACATAGAGAACAAAAAAACAATAGAAAGGATAAATATCACCAAAAGTTGGTTCTTTGAGAAGATCAACAAGATTGACAAGCCCCTAGCTAGACTGACAAAATCAAAAGAGAGAAGACCCATATAAACAAAATAATGAATGAAAAAGGTGACATAACTGCAGATCCTGAAGAAATTAAAAAAATTATAAGAGGATATTATGAACAACTGTATGGCAACAAACTGGATAATGTAGAAGAAATGGACAATTTCCTGGAAACATATGAACAACCTAGACTGACCAGAGAAGAAATAGAAGACCTCAACCAACCCATCACAAGCAAAGAGATCCAATCAGTCATCAAAAATCTTCCCACAAATAAATGCCCAGGGCCAGATGGCTTCACAGGGGAATTCTACCAAACTTTCCAGAAAGAACTGACACCAATCTTACTCAAACTCTTTCAAAACACTGAAAAAAATGGAACACTACCTAACTCATTTTATGAAGCTAACATCAATCTAATACCAAAACCAGGCAAAGATGCTACAAAAAAGGAAAACTACCGGCCAATCTCCCTAATGAATATAGATGCAAAAATCCTCAACAAAATACTTGCAAATCGAATCCAAAGACACATCAAAAAAATCATACACCATGACCAAGTGGGGTTCATTCCAGGCATGCAAGGATGGTTCAACATAAGAAAAACAATCAATGTATTACAACACATTAAAAACTCGAAAGGGAGAAATCAATTGATCATCTCAATAGATGCTGAAAAAGCATTTGACAAAATCCAACATCCGTTTTTGATAAAAACACTTCAAAAGGTAGGAATTGAAGGAAACTTCCTCAACATGATAAAGAGCATATATGAAAAACCCACAGCCAGCATAGTACTCAATGGTGAGAGACTGAAAGCCTTCCCTCTAAGATCAGGAACAAGACAAGGATGCCCGCTGTCACCACTGTTATTCAACATTGTGCTGGAAGTGCTAGCCAGGGCAATCCGGCAAGACAAAGAAATAAAAGGCATCCAAATTGGAAAAGAAGAAGTAAAACTGTCATTGTTTGCAGATGATATGATCTTATATCTAGAAAACCCTGAGAAATCAACGATACACCTACTAGAGCTAATAAACAAATTTAGCAAAGTAGCGGGATACAAGATTAATGCACATAAGTCAGTAATGTTTCTATATGCTAGAAATGAACAAACTGAAGAGACACTCAAGAAAAAGATACCATTTTCAATAGCAACTAAAAAAATCAAGTACCTAGGAATAAACTTAACCAAAGATGTAAAAGACCTATACAAAGAAAACTACATAACTCTACTAAAAGAAATAGAAGGGGACCTTAAAAGATGGAAAAATATTCCATGTTCATGGATAGGAAGGCTAAATGTCATTAAGATGTCAATTCTACCCAAACTCATCTACAGATTCAATGCAATCCCAATCAAAATTCCAACAACCTACTTTGCAGACTTGGAAAAGCTAGTTATCAAATTTATTTGGAAAGGGAAGATGCCTCGAATTGCTAAAGACACTTTAAAAAAGAAAAACGAAGTGGGAGGACTTACACTCCCTGACTTTGAAGCTTATTATAAAGCCACAGTTGCCAAAACAGCATGGTACTGGCACAAAGATAGACATATAGATCAATGGAATCGAATTGAGAATTCAGAGATAGACCCTCAGATCTATGGCCGACTGATCTTTGATAAGGCCCCCAAAGTCACCGAACTGAGCCATAATGGTCTTTTCAACAAATGGAGCTGGGAGAGTTGGATATCCATATCCAAAAGAATGAAAGAGGACCCCTACCTCACCCCCTACACAAAAATTAACTCAAAATGGACCAAAGATCTCAATATAAAAGAAAGTACCATTAAACTCCTAGAAGATAATGTAGGAAAACATCTTCAAGACCTTGTATTAGGAGGCCACTTCCTAGACTTTACACCCAAAGCACAAGCAACAAAAGAGAAAATAGATAAATGGGAACTCCTCAAGCTTAGAAGTTTCTGCACCTCAAAGGAATTTCTCAAAAAGGTAAAGAGGCAGCCAACTCAATGGGAAAAAATTTTTGGAAACCATGTATCTGACAAAAGACTGATATCTTGCATATACAAAGAAATCCTACAACTCAATGACAATAGTACAGACAGCCCAATTATAAAATGGGCAAAAGATATGAAAAGACAGTTCTCTGAAGAGGAAATACAAATGGCCAAGAAACACATGAAAAAATGTTCAGCTTCACTAGCTGTTAGAGAGATGCAAATTAAGACCACAATGAGATACCATCTAACACCGGTTAGAATGGCTGCCATTAAACAAACAGGAAACTACAAATGCTGGAGGGGATGTGGAGAAATTGGAACTCTTATTCATTGTTGGTGGGACTGTATAATGGTTCAGCCACTCTGGAAGTCAGTCTGGCAGTTCCTTAGAAAACTAGAGATAGAGCTACCATTCGATCCAGCGATTGCACTTCTCGGGATATACCCGGAAGATCGGAAAGCAGTGACACGAACAGATATCTGCACGCTAATGTTCATAGCAGCATTATTCACAATTGCCAAGAGATGGAAACAACCCAAATGTCCATCAACAGATGAGTGGATAAATAAAATGTGGTATATACACACGATGGAATACTACGCGGCAGTAAGAAGGAACGATCTGGTGAAACATATGACAACATGGATGAACCTTGAAGACATAATGCTGAGCGAAATAAGCCAGGCACAAAAGAGAAATATTATATGCTACCACTAATGTGAACTTTGAAAAATGTAAAACAAATGGTTTATAATGTAGAATGTAGGGGAACTAGCAGTAGAGAGCAATTAAGGAAGGGGGAACAATAATCCAAGAAGAACAGATAAGCTATTTAACGTTCTGGGGATGCCCAGAAATGACTATGGTCTGTTAATTTCTGATGGATGTAGTAGGAACAAGTTCACTGAAATGTTGCTATAGTATGTAACTTTCTTGGGGTAAAGTAGGAACATGTTGGAAGTTAAGCAGTTATCTTAGGTTAGTTGTCTTTTTCTTACTCCCTTGCTATGGTCTCTTTGAAATGTTCTTTTATTGTATGTTTGTTTTCTTTTTAACTTTTTTTTCATACAGTTGATTTCAAAAAAGAAGGGAAAGTTAAAAAAAAAAAAAAAAAAAGAAAAAAGACAAACAAGGAAAAAAAAAAAAAAAAAGATGTAGTGCCCCCTTGAGGAGCCTGTGGAGAATGCAGGGGTATTCGCCTACCCCACCTCCATGGTTGCTAACATGACCACAGACATGGGGGACTGGTGGTTTGATGGGTTGAGCCCTCTACCATAAGTTTTACCCTTGGGAAGACGGTTGCTGCAAAGGAGAGGCTAGGCCTCCCTGTGTTTGTGCCTAAGAGTCTCCTCCTGAATGCCTCTTTGTTGCTCAGATGTGGCCCTCTCTCTCTGGCTGAGCCAACTTGAAAGGTGAAATCACTGCCCTCCCCCCTACGTGGGATCAGACACCCAGGGAAGTGAATCTCCCTGGCAACGTGGAATATGACTCCCGGGGAGGAATGTAGACCCGGCATCGTGGGATGGAGAACATCTTCTTGACCAAAAGGGGGATGTGAAAGGAAATGAAATAAGCTTCAGTGGCAGAGAGATTCCAAAACGAGCCGAGAGATCACTCTGGTGGGCACTCTTACGCACACTTTAGACAACCTTTTTTAGGTTCTAAAGAATTGGGGTAGCTGGTGGTGGATACCTGAAACTATTAAACTACAACCCAGAACCCATGAATCTCGAAGACAGTTGTATAAAAATGTAGCTTATGAGGGGTGACAGTGGGATTGGGAATGCCATAAGGACCAAACTCCACTTTGTCTAGTTTATGGATCGATGTGTAGAAAAGTAGGGGAAGCAAACAAACAGACAAAGGTACCTAGTGTTCTTTTTTACTTCAATTGCTCTTTTTCACTCTAATTATTATTCTTGTTATTTTTGTGTGTGTGCTAATGAAGGTGTCAGGGATTGATTTAGGTGATGAATGTACAACTATGTAATGGTACTGTAAACAATCGAAAGTACAATTTGTTTTGTATGACTGCGTGGTATGTGAATATATCTCAATAAAATGATGATTAAAAAAAAAAAAAAAAAAAAAAAAAAAGGACCTGGCACTCAGCAGTTTCTTAATAAATGTTAGCTTTTCTCTTCCTCCTTTTATTTAATAGCCAGGAAGAAAAAGACCTGTCCCAAGAAGAAAGAGGACTCAGAGGCTGTAGGGGTTATGACGAATTTTGTATGGGTACTTAACACTTCCAAGGCAGTTTTACATCTATCCTATTTGACTATTACTCCCATTTTACCAGAGGAAGAAACCAGAGGCACAAATAAGTCAAACGATTTTCACAAAATCATCTAGCCTGTGTCAGAACTGGGCTTTCTGTTGCTAAATCCTAAACTTGTTCCTTTATACCACACACATTTGGATAGGGCTTGCGCAAATCAGAACAGCTACCAAACAGACTAAATGAAATGAGAAAAGGACAACAAAAATAGTGTGTGATCATGAATGCTTGGAAGGACAGTGCATAAAAGCTCTGAGAGGACAGAAAGGAAAAGAGAATGTGAGAAGATAGTGTTCTCCAGAGCAAGTTTAGGGATGGCTCTGGGGATACAGGAAGAGAACAGGACTTACCTTCACCCTGGTGCAATCCATTCCAGTTCTCGTCCTCTCACAAAGGCACAGAGAAATAGTGCTGAGAGTTGTCTCCATTATCTGGTAATATACTTGGAGATGGGGCTGATCAGTTCGGTTTATCTGATGAGACACCTTCTCAGGAGTCAAAGGCCAATCTGGAAAGCGCTTCTGGGAGGGCTTAGATGGGATGGCCCTGCAGCACGGCCTGTCTGGCTTTTTACACTGAGTTTTCTCCTTGGTCATGTGCCAGGATGGAGCCAGGATCAGATGGGATTGCTGGAGGCCCAGCTGGAGGCCAGGATTCATGTTGGACATACACTGCTATGACCTGCTAGGATGAGAAAAAATGAAATAAAACAATAAGAATGCTTCATGATTAGCCCTTACAATTTTTCAAACACTTTAACTTAAATTTTCTCACTTGGCTTCACAAAACCATGTTCATTTTACAACAAAAGAGACAGATATGATAAAAGAGCTACAATTTATTGGATACTTAGTATGTATTAATCACTGGACAAGGATATTTATAAGTATTATATAAACGTAATCATCTCAGTTTCTCCATGAGGTAGGTCTCACCTCCAGATGATGAACCTGAGGCTCAAAGAGGTGGAATGGCTTCACAAGGACCAAGGACCATAGCTATTAAGTGGCAGGATTAGAATTCAAACCCAGACCTGCTTAACCTCTCCATGGAGGACCAGGTGTTCAACAGCAGAGGATTTTAAGGGAGAAGGTGCCTGTCAAGTGCCTGGCACCAAGAAAATTCTCTGTAAGTAGTCAGTGTGATTTGTTACCAGTGGTGTTCTTGGAAAGGCCCCTGCCCAACCCCTAGATGAGAATCACTCCTCCACAGGCAAATTACTGGGGCCAACTCTGTGCTCTGGAGTCAGGTTAGCCACTGCTGGCTTCAGCCGCTTTTCCATTAAAAGGACCCATGGGCAGTTTGGCAGAACAGGAGGTTCCTCCTGGTGCCACTGAAGGGCTGCCATGTTGGAAGAGGGCCTCTCACCATGAGGCCGAGTAGAGCAGAGGCTGGCGCAGTCGCACATTTTTTAAGAATCTCAATTTGACACCCACAGTGGCAAAGATATGCCAAAGGATGGGAAAGAAGAGGCCAGTCATCTTACAACTGTAAACTTGTGCCCTATTACTGAACCATACTGCTTGTAAGAACTTATAAATGATTATTGCAAATATTCTGTAATTATCTCCTGGATAGCACAATCAGAAGGGATTGCTTGTGCATGTGTGTGTGTGTGTGTGTGTGTGTGTGTCAGTATGTGATAATGGCCCTAATTTGCTGAGTGTAAACAGTGAAAATATATTACAATAAAACTTATCTTATCATTAAAAAAAAAAAAGGACCCATAGGAAATACGAACGTACTGAGTTCCTACCAGTCATCACACCTTAGAAGGAATATCCCACGGAAAGGCTAGGAGGAGACACTCCTCTATAGCTATCGGAGGATTTGATGAAGCAATGGAGGACTCTCAGGGTGCTGGTGTGGTTGGGCCTTTTGCAGAGTCTACCCTGAAGGAGTGCAGCTTATGAACTAAAGGGCCAACACCATTACTCACCACCACCACCCCCAGGCTGTCCCATCAGAAGGCACCATGGCAACCTCTCTGTTGTGGCTATAGCTGCCATTGGAACTTACTGGGGAATGCCTGAGTGTCCACTCATTGAACAAATATACCCAAACATACCAGAGCTGCCTCCTACCAGAAACAGGCTCAGAAGCCACACAGATCAGGTCCAGCAAGGACAAGTCTCCTCAGCTAGGCCAACTCAACCCTGACCAGCGTGGCCCACACCTGAGTGACCGGAAGCTGGGGGGTGAGCCTTAAGCCCGAGAGTCTGGCCAGCTGGACAGCTTTTGGATGTTGAGGGCTAGGCCCATACTTTGTCAGCACACAGATGGCAGGAAAGGGAACGTGGTGGGGAGGGTGGAAGGCTAGGCTGGGGCCGGCACCCAAGAAGCAGGGGAACTGGGAACCAGCAGCCTGAATGGACAGAGGTAAGAACCATACCTACACAGCAAATTGTGCTTCTAGAGTCTCAGTGTCAGTGCCACCATAATTATGGTTTCACAGACAACCCAGCTGTGCTACCAACACCTTTTCCTGGCTCATGGGAGGAGGCCAAGTCACTTCCCTGGGAATTCAATCCCGAGTTGGCCCTGAGACCAGGACCCCAGTGAGGCAATAATAACAAAATAGATACCAATTTACAGCTGAACAACAGGTATGGATGTACAGCTGAAGGGCTGAAGGCGGCCCTTTCCATAGCCATATTGGATTCTTTTCCTCTGGAAGAGTCAATGATCTCTCGGACCCTTACATCAGCAATGGGAGCAAATGTCAAAAGCAGAGCCTCGGAGGAATCTGTTTTTGTGGTATGTCAGAGCCTGACCATTTTAGGTACCTAACAAAGCATCTTGGTCTCTAAATCATGGCAAATTAAGTCAATCTTCCAAATGTTTCATGATAATTGGGAGTTGGGACCTATGGGGCAGTGATTTAATTTTTCACTTAGCATCCGATGTTCGCAACAGCACACTGACCGGGGCCCAGCCAGCCTTTAAATGGCTCCACGT
Organism: Choloepus didactylus; assembly: GCF_015220235.1. Classification (NCBI taxonomy): domain Eukaryota; kingdom Metazoa; phylum Chordata; class Mammalia; order Pilosa; family Megalonychidae; genus Choloepus; species Choloepus didactylus. The sequence goes on along the minus strand of NC_051312.1, from coordinate 128,662,954 downwards.
GGAAAACAGGATCCAACAGCTCCCTGGGGACCCTTCGGACATTATTTTCCCCCTTCTAGCTAATTTCTATTTCAGTTTTAAGGAGAGGTCTTGTCTCCCTCAGGGCTGGTCTCTCATTCCGTTAATTTAGAAAAGAAACCATTAAAAAAATTAAATAAATTAGTTCCGTGGATCCCTGAAGGAGCCCCAGCTGTGTGGCGCAGTCTGCACGGGCCTGCGGGGCTGAGGAGGACAAGAACTGCGGCTGGGACAGAGCCGGGCGGGTGTTCCCAGACCGAGACGCCTCAGGCCCGGAGGAGGGCGCGGGCCCGGCGGGGAGGACCGCACTGGGGTGGTGGGGCGGGCGCGGCCCGGAGAACTGGAGCCCTTAAGGCCTCCCTGGGTGCGCGCGGGCCCCGCCGCTTCGCTTCTCCTCCAGACAAGCGCGGTGCGCGAACCCGGCCCGCAGGGCCTGCCGAGACGTATCCGCCGCCCTGAAGCTAACCCGAGACAGGGCAGAGCCTGGAGCTTTGCCCAAAACTGAGAGCAGGGCTGCGGGCAGAAGGCGCAGGGAGAGCCCAAAGATTTAGATTTCTTTCTGCCTTGTTTCTCTCGGAAAGGCAGAAATCCATAGGCTGCCGCTCAAGGAGTCTCTCCCCCCAAAACGAAGAACCTCACCTCCTGAAGGATGACCCTTTGGTTTCAGTCCCTGGCTCTGTACCAAGTATGCACAGGTCAGTCCAAAGGCAGCAGGTCAGGTCGGAAGAGGTGGGCTTTGGTGCGGCAGAGTGAATTAAGTCCAGGCTCCCAGTCACTGGCTGGGTGACCTTGGCCAAATTACTTAATTTCTTTTCTTCCTCTGCAAAATGAGAATAATAATATCGACCTGAAAAGGTTTTCTCTGAGGGTCACTAGAGCTTATAAATGCATGGAAAACTGCCATCCAAGGGTCTGCCACTTAAGTACTTAAAAGCCTTTTCCCTTAACGGTGTTTTTCTACTTCCGCTTTCCTCTTAGCAGGGGCCCCAGGAGAGGGCGGGGTCCCGGGAGGAAGGAGAACTCAGAGTAGAGCATTTGCTGCCAGCCGTAAATGTACCTAGTGCATTTTCGCTGAGCCTCTCACTTCAAGGGGCATCATCTTCAGGGACAGGATGGAGCCGCAAACCCTGAAACCAAAGTAGTCTGGACAAATGTGGGACATCTGCTGGGTTCTTACTCAGTGCAGAGCCCATGGAAGCCAACCAGGGAAGCACCTAGAGACACCCACCTTTTCATAGCACATTATAAACCTCATGGCACCTACACCTACATCAAAGTACCATCATCAACATTAGCCTAAGACAATCTTTTGTGTTTCTCATTTTACAGATGAGAAACGTAAGGTTTCAGCAGTTTATATAACTTATTTATATAACTTGCCAGAGGTCTCAGGGCTAATAAGAGGCAGAGTTGGGGTTCAAACTCACTTTTTGTGGCCCTGAGCCCGATACCCCTTCCACTACATCCTGTGAATGAGCATCTTTCTGCCAAGACTACAGCTGAGGCTGAGGAGAAAGAGATAGGAACACATCCAAGGTTAACCAAGGCTTTTGGGTTGGGGGCCTGGGGTGGGGACTGAACTCGCCAGAGTGGCTTGTTAATTTAGTGCTAGCTTGACCCCTTCAATTAGCTGCTGGACAGAGCCAGGCCCCAGGGGAGATGGACAGCAGGGTTTAATGGAAATGGGGATGCTGGTGACGTTATGAACAATCTGAATTACGGTCTCAATTTGCACAGAGCCTGATGGATTTGCAATAATTCCAACCCAGGTCAAGTGTCTGTGCCTCCTCTTTTGCTGAGCTCACACAGACTCTCTCCATTTGTCAGACTTTGGCTCGCTCTCTTTGAGGAGCTGCTTTGCCCCCACTCCCTCTCTGCTTTAGCTAGGTTCTCTGCATTTCCCTCGGCAGTACTCTGAGGGACCAGGAGGCACAGAGACCTGGGAGCTTTGAGGCCATCCAGAGTCAGTGCATGCTGAAGTGAACAAAGAGACAGCTTGCCCCTGTGCAGCAACCTCATCCGTGGTCATTTTTAAGGCAAGCATGATGTGGTATCTTAGGAGTTCATTGTGTGTAGGATTAACATGGCTATAGTTAATGGACCTGGGGTATATTTGAGTTCTGCTGGTAGTGAGAATTAGGATGGCAGACGGTCTGAGGTAGACACCTCGTGTTTTAGACTCCTAAGGCTGTCGTAACAAATTACCACAAGCTGCGTGGCTTCAAACAATGGAAATTTATTCTCTCACAGTTCCAGAGGCTAGAAGTCCAAATTCCAGGTGTGGGCAGGGCCATGTTCTCTCCAAAGACTTCAAGGAAGAATCCTTCCTTGCGCTTCCTAGCTCATGCTGGTTGCTGGCAATACTTGGCGTTCCTTGGCTTGTAGATGTATCACTCTAGTGTCTGCCTCAGTCATCACGTGTCTCTGTCTCCCTGTGTCTTCACATGGCCTATTATAACCTCATCTTCACTTAATTACATCTGCAAAGACTGTATTTCCAAGTAAGGTCACGTTCACATGTACCAGGCTTAGGACTTGCACATATCTTCTTGGGGACACTCTTCTTGGGGACACAGTTCTACCCTACACCAGGTCTTTGTCCAAGTCAGGCAATGACATGATTCCATGGGTCACAAGAGTCTTGAAAACAGAGATATCGTACGACCTCTTCCATCCAGAAAGATCATAAAATTTCAAAAGTGTCCAGCAGCTGGAGACTTTGAACATGAGTAGGGCTGGTTTCACAGCGGGGAGGTGAGGAAAATGGCAGGATCTGAGCTGTTCTCTTTCTTGCATGCCTAATAACTAGCCTGGCTGAAGTGGTGGAGGGAAACTCTCAGGTCATCTTATCCAACCACCTACCCAATTTGTAAATTTTCTCTACAATTTCCCAAGCAACTGGCCATTCAGCTTTGCTCAAGTGCCTTCAGTACCAGGAAACTAAAGACTTCATGGATTAACGTATGCCATCTTCAGGCTGCTCCAATTGTTCAAACATTACTCCTTCTATTAAGGAAAAACAATCCATCTTCCTACAGCTTCCATCCATTCTATTCTCTACACCAAGGGCAAAATGATAGCAAATAAAGGCTTTTGGGGGGCTGCTTTGTTTAGGAATTATAAAATGATCTCCTCCCTTTCTTCTTCCTAGCAGACTTTTCTAGTCAACAGCATGGGCTAAGGGAAGGAGCACTAGACTAATTCAAACGACCTGAGTACTGACCCCGGCCAAACTGCATGTGACCTTGAGCAAGTTCATGACTCTGCCCCTTCTCTCTTAATTCTTAATCTGTACAGCCCACAATAAGCACCTGCTATTCACTTGGCTCTAGGATGTGTTGTGGAGTAGAAAGGACTTTTTAAGAATAATAATAACATTATTACTGTAATTTACTTAATACTTATATGCTAGGATTGTACTAAACACATTACCTACATTATCTCTTTCTTTCTTACAGTAGTTTTAAGAGGTAGAGTCTATTATTATCTGCATTTAAAGATGAAGAAACAGAGCCCAGAGAAGTTAAGTAACTTGCTAAAGATGATGTAGCTGATGGGTGGTAGGGTGTGATTGGAACTCAAGCTTGTTCTGATTCCTAAAATATATCTTAACCACTATAGAAAGACACCATCCCAGCTTCACAGAGCCCAAAATCTAGTCAGGAAGAGAAGACTAAAACACAAGAAACACCAGGAAAAAACACAAAGCAAAACAGCAAACATGGGGCTCTCTGTGCCATGCAGATGATAAACACTTTGGCCCTGAGAAAGACAAGAGAGCAGCATGAGCCAAATTAATGAAGGAAAACTTCTTGGAGCAAGCCATGGAGGATGGGGAGAGTGAAACAAGGGAAATGAAGTATATTTAGTGAACATGATTAAAGCAGAGAGGCAAGGATTTAGGGTATGGTGGGTAAAAAGGCTAGAGAGGATATTTGGCACCATGTTGTAAAGGAACATGAAAGCTGGGATAAGAGTATAAAATTCACCTTTTGGGCAATGTAGAAGAACTTTCCAGCTAGGGAAAACATGGAGGCAGGACAGCATTATGGTGAGTGGAGCAGACAGCTCCCACCCCACCTGGACAACACAGCCTCCTTGACATCCCACACTTGCAGACAGGGTATGGGACTCAGTGAATGATGAGACCCATTCAAAACTCCCCAACCTCTGGGTGACAGAAGGTTAGAAGAGAGGAAAAGACCAGAAGAGAGAAAACAGAGAGTCAGGAGTGGGTGGGGACAGAAGGCAGAGAAAAACTGCAGAAGCCAAGCCTTTAGCCTTGGGAAAGGCTAGGCAAGACCGTGGCAATGAAGTCTTCTAGATACCCACAAGTCAGATCACCAAAATGCACTGTGGGGGCCAAACACTCCCAAGCTAGGGGAGTGAGGGAAACTGCTTTGTCAAGCATCAAGACCTTAGATCATTCCTGAGCTGTGGCCTTGGGCAGGTCCTCTTTAAAACTCAAGAGATGTTCCTCTTGGGATCCAAGCCAACTGGAGTGTTTGTCCAGAGACTGCAAAGGGCAGACCTGGCAGAAGCAGGCGCTCTGTTTCCCCCACTCCGGTTCCCTTCTGTCAGAGGCTGAGCATGGCAGGCACATGCCAATCAGCAGGTAAGACTGCCTGCTCCCAACTGCCAGCCTCGGCCGACCTAGATAGGAAATAGCCCACGTTGGTTCCAGAGCAGGGTTCTGACCCAATGCCTGGAAAGCACCACATTCTATCTGTCCTGCCAGACAGGAACTGTTCCTTGTGGAGCAGAAACAGCTGACACGTTCACTATGGAGAAGGAACAGTGGGGCCTGGGAGGTGGGGGTGGGAATTGATCTCGGGACTCAGACCAAGGCCCAGACCAGCAGAGGGGAAGCACTGTGTAAAGGCATTCTTTAAGCCATCCCTTTGAGGGGTCTGAAAGTCACTGTTTTCTTCCTGACAAGGAAAGTTCAGTGAAACTCTTGGAAATCATTTGTTCAACACTTTACAATTTATAAAGGTCTTTCACTTATGTTTTCTCTTTTAATCCCCACCACAGCCCTTTAAGTTAGAATAAGCATTTTAGGGATGAGAAAATAGAGGGTCATAGAGGGTTGTGACTTGCCCAAGATTACCCAGCTCATGAGTAGTGGTGCTGGGATTCAATCTATCTTCTCTCTTCCTATCCCTCATTTCATTTCAAAATCACGTTACCTACTCTATAGGGACTGTTGGATTTGGGGGAGGGAAGACAAATCCTAAAATATGAGAACCCCAACTGGTTCCCTTGGGAGTACACTGACCTTCAAAGAGAAATGGTTTAACCAGTTTCAGGGCATGTTGTACTCTTATATCCCAGAAGGGAAGAGACTCAGATCTAAAGGCAACTGAGATCCTTTAAATGTATCGAATAGGCTGGGCCTGGTATACATCTTTATTTAACATTCATTATTTACTCAGCCATCCATTCTACAAAAATGTTTCAGAGAGGCAAGCACTGTACTGGGCATTAGGGATGTGATGGTGAGCATGAAAGAAATGATGCCTGCGCACGTAGAGTTTAAATTCTAGTAAAGAATACAGAAAATAAATAAACAAAAAAAAAAAAACCCCACAAAAATATGCATTATGCCCAATGCAATGAAACAAAGAAATAAAGGATAGAAGTAGATAATAAGGGGGAAGGGGAAATATACTTCAGACACTGTGATTAAAGAAAGCCTCATGAGATGGTCTTATGGGAAAGATGAGAAGGAATCAGCTATGTAAAGATCCCACAGAAGATCATTCTCAGCTGACAGTCAGGAGCAGCTGGCCACAGCCAGAGGAGGGAGAATCTGTGGAGTCTTTAAATGAAGCCAGATTCGATGGATTGAACAGAATGGGGTGTGGTACTTGATGAAGGAGGGGAGATCAGCAGGGGAAGATAGTACAGAGTTGTGTTAGTCAAGGTAAAGTGTTTGGATTTACCCTCAGTAAAGTGTTCTAAAACGTTTTATGCAGGTAGATGGCATGCTCTAATATATGTTGTAGAAAGGTCATTTTTGTTGCTGTTTAAGGAATGAATTCTGTTGGGAAATGATGGTGTTGTGGATTCAAGGAGGTAGTGGAAAAGAGGCAAATGAATGCAGAATGTATTTCGAAAGCGTAATTGATAGAATGTGCTGTTGGACTGGATAGGTGGGGGCTAGAGAAAAGAAAGAATTAATAATTTCTAGAATTCTAGCTTAAGTAGTTGAATGAGTGGGAGTGACATTTGTGGAGATGGAACACACTAGGTGAGAGCAGGTTTGAGTGAAGAGGTGAGAGTAAGGAGTTCTCTTCTGGACGTATATCTATGAGATGTCAGTGGGACATTCGGGAAGAGGTGTGAAGTAAGAATTTCAATATGTGAGTTCAGATGATAGAACTGAGCTGTGGATATAAATTTGACACTTGTTAGACCATCTATGACATTTTAAGGGTGTATACCTGATGCTCTACTCAAATTGGTTTCTAGGGTTCTGGGAGGAAGGGGAGGACTGAGGAGCTCCACCCCAAGGACTTACAGTAAATGGAGGTAGAACTTCTTGGTCCTCTAAGAAAGTAGTCTGAGAAGGGGCTTCTGAAAAACATTAGGTTAGCCCCATTTACATTTCTGTATGGATCAAGGAATAACATGAGAGCTTCACAAAATTTCCTGACTCTTTATAGCTGGCACAGATTTGTTGGTTTTATCACCCATATTCTTTCTTTCTACTAATCAGTGGTTTTTAAATCCCTTAAGAGGGAGAAACATTGTGTAAGTGCCTCAGAAACAATGAGGAAACTGGGACCCAGAGAAAATCTTGGGGAGTGCTGGAGAATGACTTCTATGAACTAACTTCAGTCATTTACGATCTATTTCTATTCTTGGTCCACTGAAATGGCTCATTTGAGTCAAACACTCTGTAACATGAGGCAATTAAAAATGGAAAAGAACCCTATTTATTGGGTGGGTGGACAAAAGGAAAAGGTAGAAAAGGCATAGATCTCTCAGCTGCACTCTCTATTCTGGGCCCCTGGAAAAAAGATTTTCACAGACTAGGCTTTCAACAGACGTGTAACAGGCTGGTTAGAGCCAGAGGAGAAGCCTTGAAGCTCAGCTCCTCTTCCTGGCAGGATGTGTCCACCACACCCGGAGCAGCCCTAGGACACAACCAGGGCTCGGCCTTTTCTGCACCCCTTCTTCAAATCCCAATAACCCTTTTACTTCTGGGGATGTTCAATAAATCAAAACATCCCTCTGCTGGGTCTTACAAACCATACAAGATAGTTTTCAAGTTCTTGATACCTTCTGAGCCACTTTTTGAACATCAGACAACAGCATAGCCTTGAAAAGAAAAAGTGCACAAAGTAAAACTTCTTCCCCTTATTCCTCTTAACCCCCAAGGTAAGATAATCACAACAATAATTAGAATTCTTAAAAAACATCATTTACTCAGAGAAAGAAAACCCTAAGAGGTAGACGAGGCTGTGGCAACTACAAAAGGAGAAAAAAGCAAGCTGAATCCCTGGAGTCTACCAGATTGCGGGGAAGCCAGGCTGAAATGGAGTTTCACCAGCAGGAGGTTTCTTGAAGTTCTCTTAACAATAATGTGGTAAGAACTCATGGAATGTATATATCTGAGACTTAGGGAAATAGCAGATAGCAAATCTGAAAAGAAATGAACTCCCACCAAAAGAGGATATTACCACTTGATAATTCTCATTGTTTATAACGCTCCTCGCTCCTCCGGGAGCCGAGGGAATTGAATGTCTATAACTTAAAGGAAAGGGTAGAAATCTAGAAAAAGACTAGCAATGATGAGGGTTGGGATAAATGAGGAAGTCAATCAGAGCTCACTGTTGCCACCACCAACGGAAAGGAAGGGGTCATCTTTTCCTTTGCAAATTTACTTCTGGTTTCTTAGCTTCTTGGCCCAAACTTTATCTCAGCTCCTCCACCATAACTTTCCCAGTGCTCCAGGTGCCATTAGTGGTGTAACTGATCTTACTATAAGATGAGAATATTATAGTCAAGGTAAGGTAATATGGATTTATTTCACTTTCTGCTCAGGCCACCAATGTTTCAGGTCTTAAATTAACATTAGGACTTAAACACATTGGGGAAGTATAAACTGGCAGAACTTTTTCAGAGAATATCTTGAATTGTGAGTGCATTCTCTTGGAACCAGCAAGTCCTATTCTAGCATCTCATCCTAGGGTAGTAATTAGGTATGTGCCAAAAGATTTCAGAGTAAGGACATTATGTCAGCACTGTTTATAATTGTGAAAACTTGGGAAAGAAACTTAATATTCAACAAATAAAAAGGGAAGTGGTTGAATAAATTTTGACACATTCAAAAGATGAAATGTTAAGCAACCACTCATATTTTTGTAGTTGAAAAATATGTATTGACATAAATTGATCTGCAATGTATGTTAAATGGAAAAAGCAGATCGCAAAGTGTTCACAAAATGATACTGTTTGGGTAATGAATACATCTACAAATAGAGAAACATAAACCCTAAGATATTAACTAACAGGATTATTGCTGGATGGTGTTTACACTTTCTGTTTTCTGCTATACCTGTATATTCTAATTTTTCCATAATGCAAAAGTATTACATTTGTAAAAAGGAAAAAAAAAATCTTAAGAAAATTTTCCTTAAAAATCTGAAAATACATTTTCTATGACAAGTCTCCTTCTCCTCCTCTCTCACATTCCTACTTCCCCTCCCAGAAGCAATCTTTTTACAAGTTTCTTGAATAACTTTTCAATAATATTCTGTGCATATGCATTCATATGCAATTTTTTTTTGTAGCCACATTAAATTAAACCTTAACCTGAGGAAGGCTTCTCAGGTTACTTTTCAATCACCTCTTACATGCAGGGCTGGGAGGAGCAGGAAGGGAATGAGGCACTCGCCTGGGGTGCAAAATCTATGGGGATGCCAAAAACTTCAGTAATTGAGATAAATAATATGTTAATACCATTTTAAAAAGTCAAAATTATTGCAAGAAATCCATGAAGAACAAAATATCAAAATTTTAAGGAAGCCTTTTGCCTCTGGCTCCTATATGGCTCAGCACAGCATCATTACTGTCAGTGATAAGAAAACAGGAGAGGAAGTTGGGGGGAAGAGGTGAGGAGATGGTGGGAAAGGGGCCAGACCTATACTGAGTATTTGCTCCATGTCAGGCATGGAGGTTGGCATTTTCTATATGTAATGTTAGAGAATAGAGCACTCTTTCCCACTCATGGTAGTTCCTTCTGGATGTAAGATGCTCCCCCAGGGTAACACTTTGCTCTTCTCTCCCACCCCATCCCTTCCTCCTCTGCGGGGAGATGGAATGAGTTTGGTGAGTTTGGGAGAAGAACTGTACATGATAGCGCAGTGCTTCCTCCTGCTTCCACATGGTCTGTTCCTCCCTGCCGTAAGTTTTCAGGGCTGGCCGCCAGTCCACAACTACCTTGACTTCTCAAGCAATTACCTCCCTCTGTCTAGAGGGGTAGGCTCTTGCCAGCCACATTCACGCTGCACGACCTCACCTCCCAGCCGTAGCGGATTAGGCCAGCGAGAACACCTGGCTCAATTGGCATCTCTCTTTCTTAGACACTGAAATTAGGATTCAGAGAGAGTTAATTCAGTCTGTGAGGAATTACAACAAAGGGAGATACAATTTAGTCTTGGTGGCTCACTGGTCCTGTAACAGTGAATCCAGGATTTAGGAGACAGCCACCTTCCACTCTTTATGGGGGCAGCGTAGCAGATAAAGCTGGTCTGCAACAAAGCAGATGTAAGAGATGTTCAGGGAAAAGAGAGCAATAGGGTCCTTGTGACTTTGCAGGTCCTGATTCCTGACCATAGTGCATCACACAATGTTTTATGGCCAAGCAAGTGTAGAAGTGGCCTATGTCATTTATATTTATATTTCATTCACCAGAGTTCAGTGACATGGTTCACATAGATACAAGGGGAGCTGTGAAATGTGGATCTAGGAAGGAGAAGAACCAGTTTTCTACCATAGGGGAAAGGGTAATGTCTACCTCCAGGAAAAAACATGCTTCTTCTAGCTCTAGAACCCTCACTTTTTTTCATCCTGTAAAATTAGGAGTTATACTTCAGCTGTTAAACTGTGTTTTGGGGGCACTAGGCTTCAGAAACAGTGCCCTAGAAGAAGGGGTGTGCTACAGCCAGCTGGTACTGGCTCCCAAGAACTAATTGCTAAATTTTCAGAAATGTAGCCTGTTGTTAAAAAAAGCTGTTATTAAAAATTAAATCAGGTAGTGTTAGGAATTGAATTATGTACCATTATTAAAAATTAAATTCGGTATTGTGGGGAATTGAAATATGTACCATATTTTAAGAAAAAACATTTTCTTAATCTTAATCCCTTCTGACCTTTTGAAGATGTTATTTTTAGTTAAGGTGTGGCCAACTGAAATAGTTTAGGCTTTAATCTGGATTACTAGTGTCCTTCATAAGCAGAATGAAATTCAGAAAGAGAGAGAGAGAGAGCCATGTGAAGCAAGAAGCTGGAAGTCGACAGAACCCAGAAGAGAAAAGAGAAGAGCCTGCCATGTGCATTTCCATGTGACAAAAAAAGCCAAGGACCCAAAGATCACCAGCAGCCAGCTCCAGAACACCGCAGTCCTTGGGGAGAAAGCATCGCCTTGCTGATGCCTCGATTTTGGACTTAGCTTCAAAACTGTGAGCCAATAAATGTTTGTTGATTAGGCCAATCCATTATATGGTATTTGTTTTAGAAGCTACGGAATTACTACAGATATATAAACTTATGATTAAATTATAAAAGGCAGATAATAAATACTCAGAATTCATATCTTCTTATCTCACTGCATTTTATCGTTACCTAAGCTCCTGTAGTTGTTCACATGTTTGTGGTGAAAATATTACACAGTGGTGTGCTTCTGCAGACTCCTCCTAACTCCTTGTTCTGTGGCATTAGTAGCTTGAAATTGGTGGAAGTATTTACACCAGAGAAATATGAAAATGCTACAAATCACAGCTCCCCTGTCCCAGAGCTAATTGTTAAATATCTACCAGCACACTCCCAGAGTGTGGGGGTGTGGGGGAGGCTGGGAAAAGAGACAGCAGAGCTGGAAATGTCCCAGGGCCGTGCCCCCTCCCACCCACCTCAATCAGAGCAGATGTGCTTCTGTTTGCTTTATATACTGGACTTGTAAGTTTTGCTCGATAAGGGTATTCTACTGCTTTAAAAAAATCTTTTTAAACTGACTACAAGATTTATAAGGTCCCTTCTTGCCCATTCATTCTTTCCTTCCTGCATATATTTAACATTTACTGATGCTAACATTTTACAGAGGAAATTTGAGGATAGCTTATTTAAAGTCAATTGTAATATTAGTCAATGCCCTACCCTGTTGCCAGGAAAGGGGAAAGAAAATAGAACTAACGTTTTTTGATGTAGCCTGTAGTTTAGATGCTGTCTCAAGTCATTCTCACCACAGCCACCAAGAAGGAAAATGAGACTTAAAAAGTAAGTGACTCGTCCAAGGTATACACAGCGAGCAAGTAACAGATCTTCCCTCCACCTCCAAAGCCCTTGCCCTCCTCCCCAGATCTTGAACATTTATTCAAAATGTTTATTGAGCATTTACATGTGTCCAACATGGTTCTAGGTGCCGGGTGCACTTCGATGAACCTCTAAATAGAAACTTGCATTAGTTTCCATGGTCTGCTGTTATGAATTTAACCATGTGGTTAAAGCAATAGAAATTTATCTCCCAGTACTAGAGGCCAGAAGTCTGAAATCAAGGTGTTGGCAGAGCCATGCTCCCTCCAGAAGGACTAGGGGAGAATCCTCCTTGCCTCCTCCAGTTTCTGTTGACCCCAGGGATTTGTTGGCTGTTGGCCAACATAATTCCAGTCTCTGCCTCCATCTTCACAAGGCCACCTTCTCTGTGTGTCTGTGTCCTCTCCTCTTCTTATAAATCAACAGATTTAGGTCCCACCCTAATCCAGGATGATCTCATCTCAATCCTCAATTAAATACATCTACAAAGATGCTATTTCCAAATAAGGCCACATCCTGAGGTTCTAGGCAGACATGAATTTTGGGGGACACTATTCAACCTGCAATAGAACCTAACAAAGTAAAATGTTAGGTTAGGTATTAGGATGAGATCAAGGGAAGCATCATTCTCTTATGTATGTCTTAGTCTCAACTTACCCAGAAGCTGTGTCTAAAGCCCATTTTATCCTCTCTTTTGTTCCTTTAGAACCATATACTGTTGGCTTTCATTGAGGGCAGGAAAGAAGAGGGCAAAAGATGAAACATGAGAATGAGGCATGGTGTTGTGAAAAGTGAATCACAATCAGGAATAAAATATTCCCAGCATTTTGCTCTCTCATTAAAAATCAGTAGCCCTAAAGTCTTCTCTGTCCCCCCAGTTTTTCTAACACCTTCCTGGCTGTAGAGATGGGCAACCCACTATACAGGAAACCTCTTTCTCTCTCTCTCTGACCAGAGCCCAGTGAGGCCCTCTGCTACCTAAGGAGGTGAAAAAAAAAAAAAAAAAAAAAAAAAAAAAAAAAAAGAATTGAGTTCCTTTGGTCTGTGATGAAGTAGGAGAGTAAAAATCAAGGGAGCGTCCCATGTCCCAAGTAGCTGGAGCAGTCACTGGAGAGCAGTTACTGATGTCTGCCAGGTGCACAGAGCTGTACAGGGCCCTTTAGGAGAGGGAGACAGAAAAGATCCCAGAGTTAGTTAGTGTGAGAAGTGAGTCCGTAGTCTACCCCTCCCCTTTACAGGGCCAGCAGAAAGGAGGCCAAAGGTGACAGCTATCCACCTGCACACCCAAGATGGGACCCGGCCAGAGAAAAGGCTGTGCTGAATGGATGTGGGCTTTGCCTTTTCTGCAGGATGGGGTAATGTCCAGGGGAAAGAGGTGGGGCTGGGACACCAGATGAAAGGTTAAAAGAGAATGGGGAGGAGGGGAGGACCAGTTGGAGTGGTCCAAGCTGGAAATCTGCCCAAGGCAGGTACATCCACATGGAACATTTCCTCGGAGAGCTGGGCAGCAAGCCTTCTCCCAAGAGTGTAATAAGGGAGCTAGGCCATCAGAACAGGGTCAGAACACCTGGTTCCTGGGTCAGCCGCTGCTTACACCTTCTTCCTGGTCCAACAGGTGTACCCTTCAGGAAGACAGGTGAGGGAATAATCGCAACAGGCAGAGGAGAGATGATGTCCTACTTCCTGGCAGGGCAGCAGTTTCATGGGCAGAGAGGAGCACCAACCTCTCAGCTGGAGAAAGAGTAAAGCTCATCGCCCAACTTCTTCTTCTACAGAGAGGGGAACCAGACACAGAGACTGAGGGACAGAGACGAAGGAGACCACTGTATGGGTTACAAATCCAACAGCCTACGGGCGTCACCAAAGAGTCAGTGTCTCCGTCAGGATCCCAACAGAAAACACACAGCACGCTCCAATGGGATGATTCAGTGAGGATTTATGGAAGACCGTTTACATGAGCGTAGCAGGGCATAGGGGAAAAGAGATAATATAAACCCAGAGGGATAAGGGAAGGGGCAGTGGCCAGAACCCAAAAGGAAAGAGCCGCAGAGAGGGCTGCCTCAAGAGGAGCAGTGGCCTTTGGTCAAGGAACATGGCCAGCCCAAGGCAACCCAGCAATAGGGGAACCAGGGGGGATAGATAGCCTAACCTTACATCCCTCTCCCTCCCATCAACCTCTGAGGCTCCCCATTGGCCAAACTCAACAAAAAGCTCTAAGGCAAGGAACCCATCGATGTGGTCTACTAGGTCAGCCCCTGGGGATGAGAGCAGAGCAGAGGAGCTGGAGAGTAATTTGGGGGGGACAAACAGAAAGTGTCCAATCCAGTCACCAACATCCGTGAGAAGAGGCCTGTGAGTCAGGGATTCTGAGAGGGGCAGCTGGTGTGTAAAAACAGAAAACTGGTCCACACTTCTCTCTACCTCCCCCTGATCTAGAAATAGAAACCCACCTTCCACACATGCAAGCATGCCACACATATGTGTGCACACTCACACACTACACAGACACACAATATACACACATACACACCTGCATATACACAAATACATATATGTGTACATGCATATACACATGTACACACAATATACATGCATGCATACAAATGTACACATATACACACAGACACACACATGCACACATAAATACACATACCACACTAGTCACAGTCTGCAGCGGCTTCTCTAGCTCAGGCAGAAACTATAGGAGATAAAAAAAATGAACAGAATTTAAATTAAGGCAAGGAAAAGAAAGAGCAGGAATGATGGGAAGATTTCTCTAATTGTTACTAATTTTGGACAGCAAATGGCAGAAAAGAGAAGAACATTTCTCCAGAGAGCGGGGAAGCTGAGCAAAGAGGTTGCTCCATTATTGGAAACAAAAGGGCAAGAGGCTAAGGAGGGTGATTGGAAAGTTAGGACAGGCAAGCTGCACTTCACCAGAGAGGGTGAGGGCAGCCCACCCCACGCCCCTTTCCTGCCTGGGAACTGCACATTGGCAGAGAGGAAGGCATGCTGGACCAGAAGGTGGAAGTTGACCTGGCTTTCCACCCCAGCCACGTGACTAGATGTATGACCTTGAATGTGTTCCTCAGGGCCAACTCCGGACTATGGGGTGCCTTTGCACAAATTAAGAAAAAGACATCCACTTTGTGCAGAAATATCTGACAAAAGAGTTCTCTCTGGTTGGGTTCATGGCTTGGCAAGTGGTACAAGGCTGCATGTCTGCCCCCAAATGCCTCCCTCAAAGGGGGCCTCCGTGCAGTATCCTAACAGCCCAGCTGTGTGTGGCAGTGAGGGCTCAAGTCACAGCTACACACCTCGGCTTTCCTTCACCATGAATGGGGATAATGCCTGCAACAAAGGGAAAGTCACTGCAGGAGACAAAACAAAATGAGAGAACCAAGAATTTAAGTAACAAAATAATGCAGAACCTGAGGTGCAGCCCACCTGGGCCAAAGACTTGGGGAACATAGCATTCTTATTGCAGTGAAGAACAACTTTTATTGAAATCTTAAAGTAAGAAATTGGAGGATTTAGGGATATCCAGCAGCTGAAGTCTAGGTTTCTCCTCCTCCTCTTCCTCCTCCTCCTTCTCCATCATCATCATCATCATCATCATCATCATCATCATCATCATCATCTGTTAATATAGAAGCTGACCAGCTCCCAGCACTCCCTTATTGCAAGGACTCTGGGATTTCATCCCTGCCAGTTTCTAACCAATGTGGGGTAATTCTGTTCCCCAGTTTCCTCATCTATAGAATGAGGTAAGTGAAATACCTTTCTCACAGAGGTATTCTAAGAATAAAGTGGGAGGCGGGGCAAGATGGCAGACTGGTGAGCTGTATGTTTTAGTTACTCCTCCAGGAAAATAGGTAAAAAGCCAGGAACTGCGTGGACTGGACACCACAGAGCAATCTGTCTTTGGGCATACTTCATACAACACTCATGAAAACGTGGAACTGCTGAGATCAGCGAAATCTGTAAGTTTTTGCGGCCAGGGGACCCGCGCCCCTCCCTGCCAGGCTCAGTCCCGGGGGAGGAGGGGCTGTCAGCTCCAGGAAGGAGAAGGGAGAATTGCAGTGGCTGCTCTCATCGGAAACTCATTCTACTGATTCAAACTCCAACCATAGATAGACTGAGGCCAGACACCAGAGACTCTGAGAGCAGCCAGCCCAGCAGAGAGGAGACGGGCATAGAAGGAAAACAACACGAGAAGCTCCAAAGTAAAAGCAGAGGATTTTTGGAGTTCTGGTGAACACAGAAAGGGGAAGGGCGGAGATCAGGCCTTGAGGCGCATATGCAAATCCCGAACCAAGGCTGATCTCTCTGCCCAGGGCACCTTTCCTTAATGGCCCTGGTTGCTTTGTCTATTAGCATTTCAATAACCCATTAGATCTCTGAGGAGGGCCTTTTTTTTTTTTTTTTTTTTTTAAATCCTTTTTGCTTTTTCTAAAACAATTACTCTAAGAAGCTCAATACAGAAAGCTTCAAAGAATTGAAATTTGGGCACGTCAAGTCAAGAGCAGAAATAAGAGAGCTCTGAGACAAAAGGCAATAATCCAGTGGCTGAGAAAATTCACTAAACAACACAACTTCCCAAGAAAAGGGGGGTGTCCGCTCACAGCCACCATCCTGGTGGACAGGAAACACTCCTGCCCATCGCCAGCCCCATAGCCCAGAGCTGCCCCAGACAACCCAGTGTGACGGAAGTGCTTCAAATAACAGGCACACACCACAAAACTGGGCGTGGACATTAGCCTTCCCTGCAACCTCAGCTGAATGTCCCAGAGCTGGGAAGGGGGAGCAGTGTGAATTAACAGAGCCCCATTCAGCCATCATTTGAGCAGACTGGGAGCCTCCCAACACAGCCCAGCAGCCCAGAACTGCCCTGGGGGGACGGCACTCACCTGTGGCATAGCACAGTCATCCCTCAACAGAGGACCCGGGGTGCACAGCCTGGAAGAGGGGCCCACTTGCAAGTCTCAGGAGCCATACGCCAATACCAAAGACTTGTGGGTCAATGGCAGAGACAAACTGTGGCAGGACTGAACTGAAGGATTAGACTATTGCAGTAGCTTTAAAACTCTAGGATCATCAGGGAGATTTGATTGTTAGGGCCACCCCCCCTCCCCGACTGCCCAGAAACACGCCCCACATACAGGGCAGGCAACACCAACTACACACGCAAGCTTGGGACACCAATTGGGCCCCACAAGACTCACTCCCCCACTCACCAAAAAGGCTAAGCAGGGGAGATCTGGCTTGTGGAGAACAGGTGGCTCGTGGACGCCACCTGCTGGTTAGTTAGAGAAAGTGTACTCCACGAAGCTGTAGATCTGATAAATTAGAGATAAGGACTTCAACTGGTCTACAAACCCTAAAAGAACCCTATCAAGGACAGCAAATGCCACGAGGCCAAAAACAACAGAAAATTATAAAGCATATGAAAAAACCAGACGATATGGATAACCCAAGCCCAAGCACCCAAATCAAAAGACCAGAAGAGACACACCTAGAGCAGCTACTCAAAGAACTAAAGATGAACAATGAGACCCTAGTACGGGATATGAAGGAAATCAAGAAGACCCTAGAAGAGCATAAAGAAGACATTGCAAGACTAAATAAAAAAATGGATGATCTTATGGAAATTAAAGAAACTGTTGACCAAATTAAAAAGATTCTGGACACTCATAGTACAAGACTAGAGGAAGTTGAACAACGAATCAGTGACCTGGAAGATGACAGAATGGAAAATGAAAGCATAAAAGAAAGAATGGGGAAAAAAATTGAAAAACTCGAAATGGACCTCAGGGATATGATAGATAATATGAAGCGTCCGAATATAAGACTCATTGGTGTCCCAGAAGGGGAAGAAAAGGGTAAAGGTCTAGGAAGAGTATTCAAAGAAATTGTTGGGGAAAACTTCCCAAATCTTCTAAACAACATAAATACACAAATCATAAATGCTCAGCGAACTCCAAATAGAATAAATCCAAAAAAACCCACTCCGAGACATATACTGATCACACTGTCAAACATAGAAGAGAAGGAGCAAGTTCTGAAAGCAGCAAGAGAAAAGCAATTCACCACATACAAAGGAAACAGCATAAGACTAAGTAGTGACTACTCAGCAGCCACCATGGAGGCGAGAAGGCAATGGCACGATATATTTAAAATTCTGAGAGAGAGGAATTTCCAGCCAAGAATACTTTATCCAGCAAAGCTCTCCTTCAAATTTGAGGGAGAGCTTAAATTTTTCACAGACAAAGAAATGCTGAGAGAATTTGCTAACAAGAGACCTGCCCTACTGGAGATACTAAAGGGAGCCCTACAGACAGAGAAACAAAGACAGGACAGAGAGACTTGGAGAAAGGTTCAGTACTAAAGAGATTCGGTATGGGTACAATAAAGGATATTAATAGAGAGAGGGAAAAATATGGCAAACATAATCCAAAGGATAAGATGGCCGATTCAAGAAATGCCTTCACGGTTTTAACGTTGAATGTAAATGGATTAAACTCCCCAATTAAAAGATATAGATTCGCAGAATGGATCAAAAAAATGAACCATCAATATGTTGCATACAAGAGACTCATCTTAGACACAGGGACACAAAGAAATTGAAAGTGAAAGGATGGAAAAAAATATTTCATGCAAGCTACAGCCAAAAGAAAGCAGGTGTAGCAATATTAATCTCAGATAAAATAGACTTCAAATGCAGGGATGTTTTGAGAGACAAAGAAGGCCACTACATACTAATAAAAGGGGCAATTCAGCAAGAAGAAATAACAATCGTAAATGTCTATGCACCCAATCAAGGTGCCACAAAATACATGAGAGAAACATTGGCAAAACTAAAGGAAGCAATTGATGTTTCCACAATAATTGTGGGAGACTTCAACACATCACTCTCTCCTATAGATAGATCAACCAGACAGAAGACCAATAAGGAAATTGAAAACCTAAACAATCTGATAAATGAATTACATTTAACAGACATCTACAGGACATTACATCCCAAATCACCAGGATACACATACTTTTCTAGTGCTCACGGAACTTTCTCCAGAATAGATCATATACTGGGACATAAAACAAGCCTCAATAAATTTAAAAAGATTGAAATTATTCAAAGCACATTCTCTGACCACAATGGAATACAATTAGAAGTCAATAACCATCAGAGACTTAGAAAATTCACAAATACCTGGAGGTTAAACAACACACTCCTAAACAATCAGTGGGTTAAAGAAGAAATAGCAAGAGAAATTGCTAAATATATAGAGACGAATGAAAATGAGAACACAACATACCAAAACCTATGGGATGCAGCAAAAGCAGTGCTAAGGGGGAAATTTATAGCACTAAACGCATATATTAAAAAGGAAGAAAGAGCCAAAATCAAAGAACTAATGGATCAACTGAAGAAGCTAGAAAATGAACAGCAAACCAATCCTAAACCAAGTAGAAGAAAAGAAATAACAAGGATTAAAGCAGAAATAAATGACATAGAGAACAAAAAAACAATAGAAAGGATAAATATCACCAAAAGTTGGTTCTTTGAGAAGATCAACAAGATTGACAAGCCCCTAGCTAGACTGACAAAATCAAAAAGAGAGAAGACCCATATAAACAAAATAATGAATGAAAAAGGTGACATAACTGCAGATCCTGAAGAAATTAAAAAAATTATAAGAGGATATTATGAACAACTGTATGGCAACAAACTGGATAATGTAGAAGAAATGGACAATTTCCTGGAAACATATGAACAACCTAGACTGACCAGAGAAGAAATAGAAGACCTCAACCAACCCATCACAAGCAAAGAGATCCAATCAGTCATCAAAAATCTTCCCACAAATAAATGCCCAGGGCCAGATGGCTTCACAGGTGAATTCTACCAAACTTTCCAGAAAGAACTGACACCAATCTTACTCAAACTCTTTCAAAACATTGAAAAAAATGGAACACTACCTAACTCATTTTATGAAGCTAACATCAATCTAATACCAAAACCAGGCAAAGATGCTACAAAAAAGGAAAACTACCGGCCAATCTCCCTAATGAATATAGATGCAAAAATCCTCAACAAAATACTTGCAAATCGAATCCAAAGACACATTAAAAAAATCATACACCATGACCAAGTGGGGTTCATTCCAGGCATGCAAGGATGGTTCAACATAAGAAAAACAATCAATGTATTACAACACATTAAAAACTCGAAAGGGAAAAATCAATTGATCATCTCAATAGATGCTGAAAAAGCATTTGACAAAATCCAACATCCCTTTTTGATAAAAACACTTCAAAAGGTAGGAATTGAAGGAAACTTCCTCAACATGATAAAGAGCATATATGAAAAACCCACAGCCAGCATAGTACTCAATGGTGAGAGACTGAAAGCCTTCCCTCTAAGATCAGGAACAAGACAAGGATGCCCGCTGTCACCACTGTTATTCAACATTGTGCTGGAAGTGCTAGCCAGGGCAATCCGGCAAGACAAAGAAATAAAAGGCATCCAAATTGGAAAAGAAGAAGTAAAACTGTCATTGTTTGCAGATGATATGATCTTATATCTAGAAAACCCTGAGAAATCAACGATACACCTACTAGAGCTAATAAACAAATTTAGCAAAGTAGCGGGATACAAGATTAATGCACATAAGTCAGTAATGTTTCTATATGCTAGAAATGAACAAACTGAAGAGACACTCAAGAAAAAGATACCATTTTCAATAGCAACTAAAAAAATCAAGTACCTAGGAATCAACTTAACCAAAGATGTAAAAGACCTATACAAAGAAAACTACATAACTCTACTAAAAGAAATAGAAGGGGACCTTAAAAGATGGAAAAATATTCCATGTTCATGGATAGGAAGGCTAAATGTCATTAAGATGTCAATTCTACCCAAACTCATCTACAGATTCAATGCAATCCCAATCAAAATTCCAACAACCTACTTTGCAGACTTGGAAAAGCTAGTTATCAAATTTATTTGGAAAGGGAAGATGCCTCGAATTGCTAAAGACACTCTAAAAAAGAAAAACGAAGTGGGAGGACTTACACTCCCTGACTTTGAAGCTTATTATAAAGCCACAGTTGCCAAGACAGCATGGTACTGGCACAAAGATAGACATATAGATCAATGGAATCGAATTGAGAATTCAGAGATAGACCCTCAGATCTATGGCCGACTGATCTTTGATAAGGCCCCCAAAGTCACCGAACTGAGCCATAATGGTCTTTTCAACAAATGGGGCTGGGAGAGTTGGATATCCATATCCAAAAGAATGAAAGAGGACCCCTACCTCACCCCCTACACAAAAATTAACTCAAAATGGACCAAAGATCTCAATATAAAAGAAAGTACCATAAAACTCCTAGAAGATAATGTAGGAAAACATCTTCAAGACCTTGTATTAGGAGGCCACTTCCTAGACTTTACACCCAAAGCACAAGCAACAAAAGAGAAAATAGATAAATGGGAACTCCTCAAGCTTAGAAGTTTCTGCACCTCAAAGGAATTTCTCAAAAAGGTAAAGAGGCAGCCAACTCAATGGGAAAAAATTTTTGGAAACCATGTATCTGACAAAAGACTGATATCTTGCATATACAAAGAAATCCTACAACTCAATGACAATAGTACAGACAGCCCAATTATAAAATGGGCAAAAGATATGAAAAGACAGTTCTCTGAAGAGGAAATACAAATGACCAAGAAACACATGAAAAAATGTTCAGCTTCACTAGCTATTAGAGAGATGCAAATTAAGACCACAATGAGATACCATCTAACACCGGTTAGAATGGCTGCCATTAAACAAACAGGAAACTACAAATGCTGGAGGGGATGTGGAGAAATTGGAACTCTTATTCATTGTTGGTGGGACTGTATAATGGTTCAGCCACTCTGGAAGTCAGTCTGGCAGTTCCTTAGAAAACTAGATATAGAGCTACCATTCGATCCAGCGATTGCACTCCTCGGTATATACCCGGAAGATCGGAAAGCAGTGACACGAACAGATATCTGCACGCCAATGTTCATAGCAGCATTATTCACAATTGCCAAGAGATGGAAACAACCCAAATGTCCTTCAACAGATGAGTGGATAAATAAAATGTGGTATATACACACGATGGAATACTACGCGGCAGTAAGAAGGAACGATCTGGTGAAACATATGACAACATGGATGAACCTTGAAGACATAATGCTGAGCGAAATAAGCCAGGCACAAAAAGAGAAATATTATATGCTACCACTAATGTGAACTTTGAAAAATGTAAAACAAATGGTTTATAATGTAGAATGTAGGGGAACTAGCAGTAGAGAGCAATTAAGGAAGGGGGAACAATAATCCAGGAAGAACAGATAAGCTATTTAACGTTCTGGGGATGCCCAGAAATGACTATGGTCTGTTAATTTCTGATGGTTGTAGTAGGAACAAGTTCACTGAAATGTTGCTATATTATGTAACTTTCTTGGGGTAAAGTAGGAACATGTTGGAAGTTAAGCAGTTATCTTAGGTTAGTTGTCTTTTTCTTACTCCCTTGCTATGGTCTCTTTGAAATGCTCTTTTATTGTATGTTTGTTTTCTTTTTAACTTTTTTTTTCATACAGGTGATTTGAAAAAAGAAGGGAAAGTTAAAAAAAAAAAAAAAAAAAAAAAAAGATGTAGTGCCCCCTTGAGGAGCCTGTGGAGAATGCAGGGGTATTCGCCTACCCCACCTCCATGGTTGCTAACATGACCACAGACATAGGGGACTGGTGGTTTGATGGGTTGAGCCCTCTACCATAAGTTTTACCCTTGGGAAGACGGTTGCTGCAAAGGAGAGGCTAGACCTCCCTGTATTTGTGCCTAAGAATCTCCTCCTGAATGCCTCTTTGTTGCTCAGATGTGGCCCTCTCTCTCTGGCTAAGCCAACTTGAAAGGTGAAATCACTGCCCTCCCCCCTACGTGGGATCAGACACCCAGGGAAGTGAATCTCCCTGGCAACGTGGAATATGACTCCCAGAGAGGAATGTAGACCTGGCACCGTGGGACGGAGAACATCTTCTTGACCAAAAGGGGGATGTGAAAGGAAATGAAATAAGCTTCAGTGGCAGAGAGATTCCAAAAGGAGCCGAGAGGTCACTCTGGTGGGCACTCTTATGCACACTTTAGACAACCCTTTTTAGGTTCTAAAGAATTGGGGTAGCTGGTGGTGGATACCTGAAACTATCAAACTACAACCCAGAACCCATGAATCTCGAAGACAGTTGTATAAAAATGTAGCTTATGAGGGGTGACAATGGGATTGGGAAAGCCATAAGGACCAAACACCACTTTGTCTAGTTTATGGATGGATGTGTAGAAAAGTAGGGGAAGGAAACAAACAGACAAAGGTACCCAGTGTTCTTTTTTACTTCAATTGCTCTTTTTCACTCTAATTATTATTCTTGTTATTTTTGTGTGTGTGCTAATGAAGGTGTCAGGGATTGATTTAGGTGATGAATGTACAACTATGTAATGGTACTGTAAACAATCGAAAGTACAATTTGTTTTGTATGACTGCGTGGTATGGGAATATTTCTAAATAAAATTAATATTAAAAAAAAAAAAAAAAAAAAAAAAAAAGAATAAAGTGAACGAATATATGAAAGGGTTTTACCACCCACATGCATCATGTGGCTTCTTCTTGTTGGTTGACAAGATATCATTTTTGACACCCCCTCAGCTTGGTTCCAGCCCCTATCTGGGGTGTCTTACCCAGTGTTAGGAGCTTCACTGTCAGCTCAAGGGGTGAGTTTCTACTGTCTGCCCTGAAGATGGTACAGAAAAAGAAGGCTTGTGTTCCAGCAGAAAAACTGTAGGTTAGACAGAAGGAAGAACTGGAGCACGTGAGTAAATGAGAAAGGGGACTTTCTTTCTGGGAAGGAGAGAAAGGGTCTTTCAAAACCAGAGTGAGACCCTCATTTGTCCAGGAGAATGTATTAGAAGTATGTTTGGATTTACTCCCAGGACACTCTGAGCCGTGGAGATAAGAGCCACACTTTTGAGCTCCTTCTACATTCCTCTTCAGGCTCCAGAGGTTAATGTTTCCATTTAAATGGAAGTTGAGTGCAAAATTATTAGCAACTGTCCAAAAAGAACCAAATTACAAGGGGCTGTTCTTTGCACAGTACAAACAGAGCTGCCACTGATGTTCTGCACCTTAAATATTAAGGTGAGCCCCGCTGAAGGTCACTCCTCACCCAAGAAGGAGCTGGAGCCCTGGACATGCTTCATTTGGAACATAGATGCTGTGGAGACAGAAAACTCCCCTCAGGCCATCAGAGCCTGTTAGGTTGAGAAAGAGGGTCAGACACAGAGCTTCCAAGAACATCTACAGCATATGGTCCTTACATTCCAAGACATTGCCTAGCACATAGTACGTGTTCAACCAATAGTAACTGCTATGCACATAGTAGGTGTTCAATCAATAGTAACCACTATGGATTGAATTGGGTACCCCCAAAAGATATGTTCAAGTCCTAACTTCAGGTCTCATGCACGTAACCCTATTTGGAAATAGGATCTTTGAAGATGCAATTTGTTAAGGTAAGGCCAAACTGAATTAGGGTCACCCTAATCCAGTTTGACTGATGTCCTTATAAGAAGGGGAGAATCAGACAGACAGAGAGGAAGAACGCATGTGACCACTGAGGCAGAGACTGGAGGTGTGCTGCCAAAGCCAAGGAAGGCCAACAATTGTCGGCCACCACCAGAAGCCAGAGGGAGAAGCCTGGAACAGATTCTACCCTACGGACTTCAGAGGGAACCTGCCCTGCCAGACACCTTGATTTCAGATGTCTGGCCTCCAGGACGGTCAGATAATCAATTTCTGTTGTTTTAAGCCTCCCAGTTTTGGTCAGAACAGACTAGCAAACGAAGATAGTAACTATAACTTCACTCAAATGTGGCAGTGCTATTGTTAATGAAAAGCAAACCTCATGCCAGGGGGTTTAAAAGATCCCCCCACTCATAAGAATGCCTTGCTTCTATGGTCCAGTCTTTTCCAATCCTGAGATCTGGATATAAAGTTCAGCAGGACCCACAATGGATTGTGTTTAGAAAGAGTCATGAAAATCAAAAGAGCTGCAGGGCGAAGTCCAGCTCTCAAGCCCAGGTCTGGAGCCAGGAACCCAGGCCCAGGAGGACAAAGCAAGAGCAGGTGAATGGATGGCTAATGGCAAGGTGTTGGGAGACGGCCGAGAAACACTGCTGGTGCCTTGATGAGCCCTTGAACCGAGATGGTGGGTGAGAGAAGGCCCCTGGAAGGAAGCATGGAGCAGAAATTTGACTTTTCCATAAAATCTGTGTACTCACATAAATGCTGTCAGAGAAGGGTTGCCATGGGCAGGCGACCCAAGGCAACAAGCTAATAATTTGATACTCCCACAAACCAATGTTGCTTAAATATTTGTGAACATTTCTTTAGAGGACAGCCTAAGCTTAAGAGGGCCAGAGGCAGAGAAGATGCAATGTTGGCAGCTTCTGGCCTCTGAGAACAATCTGCTGTAGTGCCAAAGGCCTATGCCTCCCTCCCTAAAGCAGAAGCCCCATGGTTAATCGGACATACTCCTTAAAAGACCATGTAGCAACCATTTATTTTGATCAAGCTCGCTCCTTAGGGATCTCACTCCATAACTCCAAGTGGTTTACCAAAGCATTTCTGCTGAGTTCTTAAGATATTCTACTTGGGAGAAGTTTTCTCCACCTTACCACATTTTCAGTGGTGTTTTCATGCCCTTTAGAGATTGGGGCCCAGGAAACCGCCCAGCTGGAGTCTGGCAGTGGGAGCCACAGAGCTGGGGGAGTGCCTGGGCTGCTCACTCACACGACCCAGGCCAATCGGTACCTCCTCTCATTTATATACAATGTGTTGTCAGGCTGGTTGCCAGCTGCTATCCCCAAATGGGGGTGAATTAGGGGTGTCTACCCATGCACATGTGCACACACATGCACCAGCTCAGGCCTTAGAAGTTGTGGTGTGACTGCTTTAGCAAATGTGTCCTTCCCCATCTATGACCAGTGCTAAGGAGCTGGCTCCTGGAAACAGCTGGATGGCTAGTGGCGAGTCATCCAACCACTCTGATGGTTGGCCCGGCCTTGAAGGTGTCTGTTCCACATACCCGTAAGGCCGCTGCCGCCTGGGCTCCCTGCAGGACCATTCTGGACCAGCAAGCACTTGGGACAAGTCTCTCAGTGAACACTTCCTGCCTGAGGATTAGAATTGGCTTTTGGGATATTGTTTTTTCCATGCAGTGTTCCAGGAACAGGAAAGCTAATTAGAAGCATAAATCTTCTTGGATTTTTTTTAAAGGAAAATTAAAAGTACTCCACAACCATTCCTATTACACCTATTAAAAGTAAAATCAGGAGTTAGAACCCTTGGCAAATCCAGCAAATTCAGTTTGTGATGGGCCAGTGGGGAAATGTACTCATTCTTTCTTTCTCTTCCCTCTCTCTCTCTGTTTCGGGTATTAAGATGTAGGAACATGGGACACTCAATGGCCTGTCTTCTTTCCTCAACTGCAAGGCATGAGGCTGCAATGCTCTATGAAACCCTGGTGCTACCCTCTCCAAGTCAGGGAAATTCTCCTGGCTTCATTTCCTACTCTGAAACTTTTAAAATTTTTATGTATTTTCCCATTTTCTGTCCAACTGCCTCACATCTGGATTTGCTGCCTCTTCCCAGCTCCTTTGGCTTGATGGCTCAGCTGGGTGATGTTGGCTCTGATTTTTGTTTCCAGTTTGGTCTTCTTGGACCACCTTTCCTTATCTCTACCCTCACTGGATCCAGTGGCAGTGCAAGCATTGAGAAGGTGTGCTGTAGTATCAGGAAACCCCAAATGCAACCCCCCCCCCCCAACTCATCCCTTCTAAGCTGGTTGGACAGGCAGAAGAGCAGTATTTGGGTTGGAGAAGGTATATCAGGCTCATATTTTAAGCCCTGAATTAATGTTGTTTTAAGATAACTAAATGTACTGATATAATTCTGAGATATGGGCCCTGCATTTCAGCTATTTCCATAAGTTCTGGGAGAGGAGGGAATTAAACTAACCCAGTAATGGTATATGAAACTAAGTACCTGATAACATCAGGGAAAGATGCGTTGCACAGGTGTCACACAGGTACAGGCTATTTAATATTCAAGCAGCACACGCACAGGCAGGGAACAACTTACCATTGTAAGTTGTAAGTGCTCCATAAAATCTTAAGATGTTGACTGGAATTTTAAAGACATTTTATTTCCATAGAAACCTTTTTTTTTCAGTGCTGTTTAGGTTTCTAGGTTAAGACCACAAATGCTTATCTAGTCTAAATGTACCTGAAATGTTAACCACTATTAAAAGCATGGTTTAATATGAGAAACGAATCCTAAATTTAAACTCAGTGTTCTCAAAACATATTCCACCTGCTGTAATTCCTTAGGGAAGGGAAGAGAATTAATATTTATTGAGTTTTTATAATGTTCCAGCCACAGTTTCTAGAAAAGATCTATTATCTACATATTAACCTCATTTTAAAGAAAAGAAAATTCAGAGAAGGTAAACAATTTGGCTACAATTGCACTAAATAAATACTTGATAGATGATAGATGATCTAGATAGAGATAGATGAGGATGATAGATAGATATAGATCGATAGATGATTGATAGAAAAATAGATAAAATCAACACTTACGACTAGGTGCTTAGCACTATTTTAAACAGTTTACTAATATTAATTATTATTGCACCATTTTACAGATGAAGAGACTGAGACCCAGAGAGTTAAAGTTATGTTTCCAACTAGTAAGCAGTGGAGCAGGGATTCACGTCTAGGCAGGCTGGTCCCAGGGCCGTTGCTCCTGTGCTATGCTACCACTCTGGAGTCCAAGATTTGAAACCAGATTTGAGAGTTCTGGATACCCTAAAGGCACCTCAAACTAAACATGTCCTAAAGTGAGCTCATTATCACCACCAAAAGGGTCCTCCCTCAGTCTCCCCTGACTCAGCCAATGGCATCTTTCTGGGGTCCAAGATGGAAATGGCAGGTCAATCACCAGTCATGTATGTCCATTAACTAGTTCCCAAATTCATATATTTCTCTTTATTTTGACTATATTATCCTTGTCCACCATCTTTTTTGTTTGTTTGTTTTTTACAGGTAAATACTTTAATAGCCCCATAACTGATCTCAAGTCTGCAGTCTCACTCTCCTGCCCTTCCCAATCCTTTCCTAACAGCAACCAGAAGCACAAATTGTATCATATTGTGCTCAGTGGCTTCCCACTGATTTCCGTGTGACAAGGACAACAATTAGCCATGTGTGAGTATTTCTCTCTGTTTCTTCCTCTCCTGCCCCCTTTGCCTGTCTGCCAGCCGATTCCTGCATTCTTGGAGACTGGAGAAGCTACAGGGCAGGAGGTGGGTTTAGGGAGATAGGCTCATTAGATTTGCACAGCATGGGCAAGGGAAGAGAGCCAAGAAGAGAGCAAGGAAGGAAATCAAGTAAGTCAAGCTGGAGAGAGAGTTTTTGATTTCAGGTGGCAGAGGCAGTTGTGGGGAATGAGAAAATGAGGGAGAAGAAAAGAAGACTTCCAAGAAGTGCCACCATGGTTTGTGAAATGGATCCCTCCTAACCAACATTCTTTAAGAGATGTAAATAAAGAATTAAATTCTGATTTGGTGGTTAGATTGCATGTCTCCAAATGCAACTCTTTACAGAAACTAAGCAACATGGGGCCACAGCTTTTTTCAGGATATATCAGGACAAAGTCTAAACTCCTTAACGTGGCTGAGGCTAATCAGGTCTCACATGACCTGGCCGATTTAAGTCCCCGGACTCATCTCTCACCACGCACCCAGTTATAGCACTTGATTGACATCTAGCCAGACTGCACTTCTATCAGATCCATTAACAGGCCAGGTTTTCTCCCCCTTGTGGGCCTTTATTATAACTCTATTCAAAACAACTTTCCTATTACCTGGCCAGTTCTTACCCACTTAAGGTTTTAGCTTCGGTGCCTTCCCAACTCCCCAAATCTGGATTCCATGCCTTTCCTCTGTACCACCTCAATGTAATTCTTTTCAGACTACATAATAATTATGGATTAATTGTCTTCTCCACTGTACTATAGACACCATGAGGACAGAGATTGTCTATCTGACTTGCCATTCAATCTTCCACATTTAGCACAGTGTCTGATGCATAGTAAATGCTCAATAAATATCTAGTGAATGAATGATTCTAATGCTGAAACTTTCTCCAACATACCATGCCCACCCCCTTTGTCACATATATGTCCTTTTCTGATAGTTTTCAGCCCCTGGAGTAGAGTTTGCCTATTTTCTTCTTCTGGAACAGCAAGAATGGAAACGTCCCTGGCTCCTGGCTCACAACAGGTTGTCACCCAGGGGCTCCACCATCATGAGCAGCCTCAGCAGAATGGGAGGGGTCCATGTAGCAGCATCTTCCAACAGGTAGGACATTCAACAGCCAGAGGTTCACATCTCAAGGACTACCTCTGCCTAGTCTAGATGCAGAGCCTAACCTCAAAGATGGATTTTGTAGCATTTCCTTTCTCAGATTGGATCTCTCTCCAGTTCCCCAAATCCTTACTGTCTCTAGGATAGATAGGACTTACTCATTCATCTCAATAAACAAGCATGTATTGAGCACGTACTGCATGCTGGGCCCCAGACTTAATCCCTGACATTGAGGAATTTGAGGTCTAATAGGAGAGGCGACAACCTAACAACACAACCACCTAAAGACATATTTAGTGGAAACTAGGTGTCCTCAGGAAGAATGCCTACTACTTCCTGATGGCCTTCCTCCAACTCCCTGAGGCTTTATCCTTTCCCTACCAAGCCCCTTCTCTCCTTTTTCCATGATACTTCTCTTTTCTTCCTATTCCAGGAACCTGGATCCTCCTGCTCACCTAAGCAGCTTGCTTAGTTCTCATCTAAGTAATAAGAGCCTCAAACATATGAACCTCTTCCTGGAAGGAGCCGGCAGACTCAGTTCTTCAACGCCCTGGTCATCCTTTGTCACAAGTTAGTGACTCAGTCAAGCTCCAGATTCGAGCATCCAAGGATGACAGACTATGTGACGTAGGAGGGGGTTACTGCCCTGCCACTTTGGATTTTACATTTGTATGCAAGATCTAACAAAGATATGTCTACATGCAGAGCTTTTTATAACCTTCACTTAGTCTGAACCCTAGAAGAGAAAAGGAGAATCAGGTTTGGGGATTCAAAATACTTTCTAGGACAAGATCCTAGAGAGGTAGTTTAGCAACATGGGCTTTGAGGTCAGCCTGCTAAGGTTCACATCCCAGCTCTGCTGCTGATGAGCTAACCATTGGTTGAATTAGTTATCCTCTATAAACCTGAGTTTTCTCAAGTGTAAAACAGAGGTAATATTAGCTCATACTTCATGGTGCTTCTATGAGGATTAACTCATATAATTTATGTAAAGCCTTCAGTACATGGCATTCAATAAATATTAGCTTTATTTTGGAAAACCTGTTTCAGGTATTGGGTAGCACAGCAAAATGCTATAGAAGCCACATCTTGCTGGGAAAGCCAAGAATAAGGTATTTTGAAAGAGATGATGTTGATGGATTAAGTCCCAATTTTGGCCTCCATGTGTTACCTTCCACCTTTGATTCTTTCTAGGTGAATCTTGCAGCTCCCCAGCATTTTACATCAAGCAGTGTGAGGAAAGACATGCTGTGGAAAGTCTGCTATGATGGCCTAGAAACCCAGGGCTGGAGTGCGAGGACCAACCTGAGTGACTGACAGTGAAGATGTCCCTGGAGTCACAGACAGGAAAGACCCCGGACATTATCACTGCGACCTCCCCACAGGCCCCCATCCTCCCATCACTACCACCAGGGACTTGTGTTTCCTGCTTATGACTATGGCCCTGGAGCCCTCACCTCCTCCACGACTCCTCTCTGAGGATGAAGCAACCCTCTAAGGCAGGACCCTTGAATGAAATGAAATCTGCATTTTCACAAAGGTGAGGGCACACACCTTACACAGGTGGTGTAGTTGGCAGTTGTCAACTTTTCTGGCTGCCCAGCATGTTTTGAACACCCTTATTACGTTGAAGGGATTTCCCAGTCTGTGAATCCTGCCTCCACAAGGGAGAGAGAAGAAAGGTCACTTTCTAGCCTCCCTTGCAGCTAAGACACCAGTGGGTGACTGAGGGGCACAGTCACAGTGCTGGGCCAGGTGCAGCATTGACCCTGATGGCAGCAGAGGTGGTGACAGGTTCCTGGCAGCAACGCAAACTGTAGCACCCTCTTGGTGGCAGCGGCAGCCACAGGAGTTTTATTAGGTCAGTTCTGCAACATTGTTCAGGTTTGCTAATGCTGCCTTTTCACAAAACACCAGAAATGGATCGACTTTTATAAAAGGGGTTTATTTGGTTACAAATTTACAGTCTTAAAGCCATAAAGTGTCCAAGGTAAGTCATCAACAATCTGGCACCTTCACTGGAGGATGGCCAGTGGTGTTCAGGAAACCTCTGTTAGCTGCAAAGGCACGTGGCTGGCATCTGCTCCAGAGTTCTGGTTTCAAAATGGCTTTCTCCCAGGACGTTCCTCTCTAGGCTGCAGCTCTTCAAAAATGTCACTCTCAGTTGCTCTTGGGGCATTTGTCCTCTCTTAGCTTCTGTGGAGCAAAAGTCTGCTTTCAAAGGCTGTCTCCAAAATGTTGCTCTGTAAGCTGCAGCTCCTCTCTCAGCTCCTGTGCATTCTTCAAAGTGTCCCTCTTGGCTGTGGCAAGCTCATGCCTTCTGTCTGAGCTTATATAGTCACCAGTAAACTAATCAAGGCCCATACTGAATGGGTGGGGCTACACCTCCATGGAAATTATCCAATCAGAGTTATCACCTACAGTTGAGTGGGTCGCATCTCCATGGAAACACTCAATCAAAGAATTACAATCTAATCAACACTAATATGTCTGCCCCCACAAGATTGTATCAAAGAACATGGAGTTTTGGGGGACATAAAACATCCAAGCTGGCACAAACATGCATTGGAACATTATTCTGCATGTGTAGCCTTGAGCCTGGTTCTCCAGGCCCCATTGATTCTGTGAGTCACCCTGTATCCTTTCACTAGGCATTTCTTACTTAAACAGCCAGAAGCAGCTTCTATTGCCTACAACTAAGAACCCTGATTCTTGCAGGTAAAAATCAGAGGGAAACATGGCAAACAATTTAGAAGTCATGCCTTCCTGAGATCTCTCTTGCTTAATAAATTTGTTCAGGCCCTTTAAATTCTTGTGTTCCTAGTCCTGTCCGAGGAGAAAAACTTGGACACAGTTATTAGGTTAGCAGAGCAGGCTGTGACCTTGCACTGTAGTCTGAGAAGAAATGAATGACAGCTGAGCATTTTGTTAGACAGGCTTCTTCCAGGGGAGAAGTCCAGCTGTCTTGGTTGGGATGATTCCAAAAGCAGGTTCCAGGGGCCACGCTGAAAGCTGGCTCAAAGGCCTTCCTCAGGCCACTGACACACACCAAGCAAAGGGACCAAGGTCACACCTGTAACCAGGGCTTGAGGGGTCTGGGGTATCAAGCTAGGGCAAGACAGCAAGAGTGATCAGGAAGCCTGAGGAACTCAGGCAGACTCGGGGATACAGATTTGTGAGGGCCTTGGCCTCAACTCCTGTTGAGGGATCTGGATCAGCCACCACTTCAAGTCCTTAGAGGGCCTGGCCCTGCCAACAGAAATGCTGGCAAGGAGCCTGTTAGAGCATAAACAAATTAACCCTCCAGACACCAGGTTAGCTGAAGAAGGAAGGCGTGGCAGGCCCAAGGGATCGTACTGGGACCTTGTCTAAAAGCTCCTTGCTAGGGGAACTTCCCATTTCCTGAAGACCCGCTGACCAGGCTGATTTTTCATAAGAGGAGAGATGAGGACAAGGGCAGCTGGAACGTGAGCTGTGGGTTTGGAGCTACCTGAGCCACCTCTCCCACCACTGGGAGACTACCTGGCTCAGGTAGGAGAGTCAAGGTCAGTGTGCAAAAAGAATCAAAGATAAGCCCAATGGTATAGTGTGAGGCCCTGGATCCACTGTGCCAGATCTATACTGCTGGTGACCAGAGTCAAGAAATTTCCTTTTTTGCTCAAGCTACTTTGAGGTGGTTTTGTCACAAGTTCCTAACACGGTGTCCTTTACAAACATCACGTTCTCTATAAGCTCACCACTGATGTTAGTAGGATGAGCCACCTCTTCATGAAAGATGAGCCATTCTCCCTGTTCTGGTGAGAGACGTATCTCTTGTTCATGCATTTCTTATCATCACCTCATGATAGAGACTATGTGAAACCCAAACATCTACACAAACATCAGCCAAAGTCACACACTGCATCACAGACCTTCAGAGAAATTTCAGCTTATGTTCCATAGAAGATTTTAGTCTTTAACTCCATATGGGTTTAGTCAGGGAAAAGATCCAGGCCTCTTTCTTCCCTCTGGTCCTTTGCCTTGACCCTAGGAACCTCTGATTCCAGGTTTGCCCCAGGAGATACAAGGATGACTACCCCTACCCAGTTCAGCACTGCAGGAGGTAAATCAAATGAGGTTCTGCCATCCATTTTCCCGGTCCCTCACCCCTAGGACCATGCGTATTCAGAGCTCAGCCCCAAGTTGAGCCACACATTTCCTGTATTGGTTCCTCAGGGTGCTGGTGCAGACCTACAAGCTTTAGCCTAGAGACAACCACCACTTTGTTACCCTGGGGCATGGAAAAATCTCCCTCCCTGACAGCCTAATTAGTCCATTTGACTCTTTTAAGACACAACGCCCCACACTGTCCTTCATTGTGGTCTTCACTAAGCTCCCAGATGGCCACCCCATGAAATCCATCACAGAGCCATGGGGTCAGAAAGGAGGTCACCCAGTTTTCCATGCCTGTGACCCCGACAGCTCCCACTGTCGTGAGAGGGTCACTTTCCTGAGAGGCAGTTGTCCCATTGCTGGCTCTTCAGGTGTTAGAAAGTTCTTTCTCATATTGAGCTAACATTGGCCTCCCTTCCACCTCCATTCCCTTTCTATGTTATTAAAGGTACAGTTCACACTCATTTGCCCAGAACAGCCCTGAATTTATTTGAAAACATCATTTCATCCTTATGAAAATCTTTTCTCCAACTAAACAACCTATTTCCTCTCCCGTTGCTCACGGTTTTCAGACCCACAGCCATTCTATCCACTTGCCTGGATACTTTCCAGTTTATAAACATAGTACTTACATTGTACCATCAGAATGAAAACACTACTCTGGGTGAGATCTTAGGAAGAAATCCAAATCAGTTCATTACATCTTGACCCCTTTCCTCTCTCCCACTGGCAGAGTTCTAGAACTTGAATCGTTAGTGAGACAAAGATGGCTAGTTGCCTCCAAATATAAATGTCCCCTTCTTTTTATTAATTGATATTTTTAGATGGGCACATTGTCACCTAGGTAAAACATTTTAATTCCAATCCTCCATTGCAGCTATGTGTTACCATGAAACTAATTTCTGACCAAAGAGCTGTAACAGAAATGTGTGAGAAATTTCTTGGAAGCCTGCTTAAGAATGAGAGCATGAGCTCTTCTTTCTGCCTTCTTCTCCTTCCTCTTCTGGAACGCAGATGTGATGCCTGGCACTCTAGCAGTCATCTGGAACCATGAGGATGAGGGCATGCACTGGAAACATTAAATAGAACAAGCCTGGGTTCCTTACAACTCTGTGGCACTGCCACACCAGCTTGGGACTGCCTAACTCTAGACTTTTTACGGTAGAAATAAACTTGTCTCTTGTCTAAGCTATAGTGCAGAATTCTCTTAAATGTGCATTCAAATTTAATCATAAACTTGCCACCTAAAGTCACTATAATGGATTACATATTTCACCCTTAGAGATCACTCAATTAGATAATCCTGATAGCAGGAAATCTCTGGCTCTCATCATTAATTCCTTTATTTTTTCTTCTTCTTCTTCTTCTTTTTTTTTTTTTTAATCATGCTTAACAAAACTTTGCTGAAGACTTGGGGGATAACATAAAGGGATTACAACACAGAAAAACTCAAACTTGGATTTTAAACTGACTCCTCCCAGAGGTCAAGACTGGAGGCCACAGTGGTGCCTTATAGGGCACTTCCCACCTAGCTCCTGGACTCCTGCCACACTGCAGGGACAAGCTTCCTGCCCTGTGCCGAGTGCCCTGGATAAGGCCTCCAAGAGTCAGAGTAGAGGTTTCTAACTCCTCCAGGCCCAGAGAGAACTGTTTCCCAGGCTTGCCTCCAACATCTCCATCTGCCCAGTCCAAAGCTCTCCTGCCCCACCCTGATTTCCTGCAGCAGGGTTGGCCTCTCTGGGATGACTGACAGCAGTAGTGCACAAAGGGTGTGGTCTGGTCCACAGGCTCTAAAAGTAAGCAGATCACTGGAAACACAGAGCTGGAAATACTCCCTTACTGGTTCATGGGAAGAAAGGCGAGATAGTATATTGGCAAGCCTAGACTGGAGTTGGAATAATGTAGGTTTGAACTATAATTCCATCACTTGCCAGTTACCCTCCAGGAGTCTCAGTTCCCTCATCTGTAAAATGCAGATACCCACCTCACAGGATTATTATGAGGATGAAAAAAAAAATTCATGTGACGCACTGAGCACAATGCCTGGTTCATAAGAGAAGCTGGATAAATGCAGGCTATGACTCATCTTTTCCCCACAGTTGCCAGAACACCCTACCGATGCCGGAGCTGCGATCGTGACCCAGACAGTCTAGGCCTCCAGGAGCTCACAGCCCAGGTCACCTGCAGTGGGCTGTGTGTGCTAGTGCACATCTCAACAAAGTAGTGTGGGAGGAACCTGTTTGTTCTTAGCTTGCCATTTTCTCAAAATAGGGTAACACAGAAAAATGTCCAGCAAGGGTGCATTTGTGTGCAAAGCTCTCAGGGCAGTGGGGTGGCCTAGAGCCACTAGAGGCTCCCCTTCCAGAGAGCTGATGCTCCCAGCTGCTATGGCCCGGGAGCAGCCTGCCTGCAAGAGACCCCAACCTTCCCCGGAGGGACCCCAGGCCACTGCAACTTGAGCTCACCCTCTGCTCATCTAAAAGCAGCCCCCCATTTATGATTTTTAGTTAAATGCTAAAAATTGGAGGTAAACCAATTAAGATATAACTTAAACAATACCAGCCTTCCCTCACCAACAGTTCCTACCACAGGATAGGCAGAATTAATTGTTGCAATTAATTAGACATTAAACTGATAATGGCTACAGCTGCTAACAATTAACAGCTAATTATGTCAAGCACTTTAACCACTTCACAAAAGAAATGGAAATTGGACCGAATGGAGAGGGAGATGAAAAGAGAGAGAGCAGTTACCTTGTAAACAAATGAGATGCTGTTAGCTCCAAATGCAGCTGGATCCTGCTCCAGAAATGAAAGAAAAAGTAGATTCCAGCTCTGTCCACAGCGAGGCTGGGTGGCTTGGGAGTCATTTGAGTCTGAACTTGAACAGAACTGCCTCAAATTGTCCTGGACAGTGACAAAGAGAGTCAACACAGATCCAGAGCTGTGTACCTGCCAGGCTGTGTGCTTAGCACTTAGCATATACTAACCCATGTAATCCTCACCACAATACTTTACGGTAACTACTATTATTACTTCCACTTTATGGATGAGGATATTGAGGCACAGAGAGTTTAAGTGACTCGTCCAGGGTCACATATGAATAAGTGTTGGAGCCTGGGTACAAACTCAGGCAGAGTGACTCCAGGGTACACTCCCAAACAAATGGATTTGAATAATTTGCTGACCCCTTAATCAAACCCAGAGAGCAATGTTTTATGGAACCAGGACCTCAGCCTACTATTTTAGCAAAAACAAGCACCTTCTAAGCAGTTCGAAATGAACCGAGCATTTTGTAAAGTGATAAAACAGACAGAAATCCATATGTTCAAAACACCCCCCAAACCAAAGCAGGATTTCATTTATGTTCCTGACTGTAAGGCCTTCTTTCTCCCTTTTCCATGGGTACACTATTATCTCCCCAGGATCTGCCAGGCAGCCCCCGGGGGACCTCAAGGTCCTCTTCCCAGCAGAATTCACAGTAAATATCCTGGGTTGGTTTTCACTGAGGGCTTTGTTTACAACGTTTATTTCCACTTTCTTCATCTCATGGGAGAGGAAGGAGAAGACACTAGAAGAATCAAGGCCACACCTACCCACACCTTACTTAGATGATGTACTAAGGAGGGGAGGGTTGCGGCAAAAAGGATCATCTGCGCCTCCTTATATAAAGCCCAGAGATGTGAAGTGACTTGCCTTTTACCCCACAGGAGGGCAGACAAAGGCAGGACTCAAAACTTAGGTCTCCACGTTCTACATCAGTGCTTCTCAAACTTGAGCATGCATAAGGATCACCTGGAAAGCTTTTTGAAATGCAGATTCCAGGGCCTCCCTGTAGAGATTCTGATTCAGCAGGTGTGGGTGGGGTCCAAGAAGTTGCATTTCCAATAGGCTCCCAGATGATGCCCTTGCTGCTGGTTGACAACCACACAGAGAATCGCTGCTCTATACCACGCCATTTCTGACAGTTCATCCTTGCCCCAAGCCATCAGACCTCATCAAAGCCCACTCATTTTCTGGAGTGGGATCCCTTGCCCAGTCTGGCCCAGGGAGTACAAGTGTTTGGGTTGGTCCCATTGATTTGGCAGTTTAAATTGTGGCACTTGGTTATGCTTGACCAGGACCTGTTTTTAAAGAGAATTCAGAGAAAAGGGACAAACTGGCCTCCTGTCACCCTCCCCGTCTCACTTGTTTGCTAGGAGTAAAAAGGGAATTGTCCCAAGTTAGAACAGTTGGGGGAGAACTTCTGAGTCTGCAGGTGCCCCCCCCCCCCCGAAGCCTCTGCTGATACCACCCTTCTCTCCCTCCTCAGGACTCCCAAGGGAGCTGAGACCTGCCTCTCTCTCTCCCAGAGGCAAGTCCTTGAGGCTGTCTGCAGACCACCCCGGCCTCCTCTGCAATCCCCTCATCCCTGGAGCTGGGACTCGGGGCTACTAGTGCCCCAAGACTAGAAGCAGAGCTGTGGGGCAATGACATGTACCTCCCCTCCAGGGCCAGGGCAGCCCGTACAGCCCACCACGGCCCTCAAGGAGGCTGGCAGTTGGTGGACATGTCGTCACAGCAGGGAGCACCTTTATCCAGCATCTTCCCTTTTAGCAAATATTGGCTGATCTGAGACTGCACTTGGGGGCTCTAAAGGACAAGTTGTCTGGAAACACTTGGCTCAGCCAAGGCAAAATCAACAGTCTTGCCTATTTCCTGATACCCCTCTTTTAGAATTGCCTCAAAGGGGCTCAGGACTCTTGTTTGAGTAACATATAGAAAAGTTTCTGAAAAACTCTGATATTGGACATTAGGAATGTCGCATGTGACATTTCCTAAGATTATTTAAAAATAAGATCATAGAGGCATCTCCATACCCTATTGGTAAATGCAGAAATTGTTTCTCTCTCTCCCTGAAAGGAACATGACCAGGCGTATCAAAGATCTTTAAATGTGCAGTTCTGCTTCTAGGAGTTTACTCAATGGAAATAATTGGATAAGAGCTCAAAGATGCACAATGTACAAGGACTTTCATTATGGAAAGTATTCAGAATAGCAAAAAATGCAAACAATTTAAATGCAGGAATAAAAATAGAGGTTTGGTTAAATGAATCAGAGGAAATACATTCAATGAAATATTATGCAACAAATAAAAATGAGGCTATAGAAGAATTCTTAGAGACATGAGAAAATGTTCGTAATAATAATGCCGAATTCTGAAATGCAGCCTACAAAATAGTATATACATAGAACAGTGTTATTATTGTAAACTGTTTGTGTGTGTATCATCTCCAGAAAGAAAAAGATTAGAAAGGCATACAGCAAAAGGTTAATAATGGTTATTGTTACATGATGAGTATAGAGGGAATTTCTGGTTTGTTTTTTCCTCTCACTCTTATGCTCTTTTGTATTTTCCAAGCATCCTCCAAGCTTGCTATACTGATCATACAATGAAGTCTGAAAAAATTCATAGAATAAATACAACAGCTACCAGTGATATAATTTCAGGTGTCCTGAATGGGCCATGATAAATATTTTGGGGTAGAACCTTCCTATAGTTCCTAGAATCTCTACATTTCTAAACTCAGAAGTATAATTGTAAACACAAAGATGAATTTTTAAAAAAATCTGCATGCACACATGCAGATATGCCAGTGTGCTAGTAAGTATAACAAAATATGTATTCAGTACATAATGTACATATTCATCAGTCCCTTTACCCCTTCCATCCCCCGCTCAGACAACAAAAATTTTTTCTTCATAATGTGGCCTAGCAGGCAAACACAGGCACTGCTAATGAATATTAATTGACCTAACATCTTGTGGTGATGAAACTGCACATTCCCTATCTCATTTGGTTGCTAGGGAACCATATAAGACAGCCATGGGGCTCTGGGACCCAGGCTTGTTAAGTGCAGGGCAGGGTTAAACCACAAATCAGAAATACTCCGCCTGATTAATTGTGTATACCAGTAACTATGTGTGTGTATGTGGTCCTGTCAAATAAGCAAGAAACAAATAAATATCAATAGGCAGTTTGGGAGTGGGTGGAGCAAGCAGGCGGAGATGGGGGTAGACTCTCAGATACTGCAGCCCCCTCCCCAAGGATCCCAAGTACCATTATTTCTTTTTCACCCTTCCTCAAGGTCTAGGGTGGGAATCATAAGGCTGGTGCTGAAGGCAACACCTGAGAAGGGGAAGACAGGAATGTGGTAGTTGGATGTAATCACCCAGAAATTGGAGGCGTCATTTCCCATCATTCCAGTGCTTGTGTTAGATGCAAATAAGCTGGTAAGTGAACCTGGCCTAAGAGCTACTTTCCTTCTGCACCAGACTTTCACTCTTCTTCTTTCCTTCTCCCTTTCCCTTCCCTCCTCTGCCCACTTAACCTGTAGAGATCTTTTCCTTAACCAGTACTGGTCCCTCGTCTGGTCACCTCATTCCCCTGCCCCACACAAAGAGCAGGGCTTGCTGCTCAGCTTCAGAAGACAACCCTCATGGAGGCCCCCTTGCTCCCTGGCTCTCCTACATCTCTTTCTAAGAATAAGAGAATAAAAGTCTTATTCTCTTTAAGCCCTTACTTTAGACCAATTTCCCTGACCATTTCCCCTTTCCTTGTGACCAGGCAACCTCCCTATAAAAGAAAGAAGTCCCTGACCTTGTGATATGCCCAGAGGCACACCAAAGGCTTTCTCTAGTCTGCCTGGCAGACTCCTCAAAAGGGAGGATTGGGTTCTGTTCTCAGCATCTGAGGGCTTGCTGAGAAATGTAAAGGTGAGTCCAGGTCACCTTTGGAAGAGGAAGGGAGTGAGGCCAGAGTGGGTGCTCTCCTTCTGGGTTTCATCTGATTTCTCCTCAAGTCTAATCCAACACTACCATGAGGATTCATTTCCTTCCAAAGACTGCTGCACATGTGCTAAAAAAATTATGTTCTTCCATTTTATTTCCATTCATTCATTCATTTAAAAATAGCCATTGAGAACTTATTTTGTGCCCAGAATTTTGGCAGATCCTGTGTCGATTCAATGGTAAATCCAAACAGACATAGTCCCTGCCATCATGGAGCTCACAGTATCATGGAGAACCCAGACAACAATCAAATAACACAGCAAATAAATATAAAATCACAAGTGTGATAAGGAGAGGCATATGGAGCTACATGGGAGGGGAATTGGTCACCTAATCTTGGGTACCAGGAGAGACTCTATTCTCTAGAAATACTAACCTCATCCAATCACCCTCCTCTGACTCACCAACGTCAAATGGAGCATCACTGGGTTTCTTTCCTGGGAAAGGAAGCTGTGGGAATGCAGCAAAGAAATTCTAGTTCTTCCAAATGCGAAAGAAAGATGTACTCCCTTGTTTTCTTTCTTTTTTCTCCCTCCCATCTTGTGGATTTGAATGTGTTTTCATTCTCACAAAATATTCACAAAGAAGCTCCATGTCATTAAACGCACAGACTAGTTTCTGCAGAGATGGAGCCTGGTGGTCGTAGGCTTCTTAATGCTTGAGAATGTGTGTGTGAGTGTGGAGGTAGGTTACGTTGTGGGGGTGTAAGACCAGAAGAACCAAGAAGTCAAGTGGCTCCCTTCAGGAAAGGTAAAAGATAGACAGAGGCCCTGAAGGAAGGAGGGAAGATCTTGGAGCAAGAACAGGGGAGAGACAGAGATGCAGTGTGGTAGTTTGAAGCTGTATGTACCCCAGAAAAACATGTTCTTAAACTTAAACCATTCCTCTCCTCTGAGTGTGAACCCATTGTAAGTGGTACCTTTTCATGAGGTTACTTCAGTTAAAGTATGTTCCATCTCAATTACTGGATCCTTTATAAGAGAATAAAATTCAGATATAAAGAGAGAAAGTGACAGGAAGCAAGAAGCTGAAATCAACGGAATCCAGAAGACAAGAGAGAGACCTGGAGATGCTGCGATATCCTTTGCCATGTGACAGAGGAGCCAAGGATTGCTGGCAGCCAGCCCCAGAATGCCACAGTCCTTGAAGAGAAAGCATCTCCTTGATGATACCTTGATTTGGACTTTCTTTTAGCCTCAAAACCATAAGCTAAAAACTTCCCATTGTTTAAGCCAACCCATTTCATGGTTTTTGTTTGAGCAGCCTAAGAAACTAAAACATGGAGAAACAGACTAGACCAGAGGCCATTGGCCAACTAGGGGAGTCAGGGAAAGGACATCAAAGGGGAATTAGGGGGATAGAACAGCTTCTGCCATCTCCAGTTTCCATCTCCATCTTACGTACAATCTGTATTTCCCAAATACCTTGTAAAGTAAATCTGTGAGGAAGAGCTGAGTCTACTTTAAGGTTAGCTTGGAAGCTGCCTCCAGGCACAAGTGGATCATCCTCAGAATTGGAAGGGATCTGAAGAGATCATCAAGCCCTTCACGTAGTAAGCTTCTAACTTATTTCTCTGGATGGATGTCCATCTTCTCTTTGAGTACAAAGTGACAGGGAGCTCACCCCTTCCTAAGCAGTTCTAATGCTTAGGAAGTTTTTCCTTCTATTGAGAGTAAATCTGCTGATAAGATCCACTCTCTGGACTGTGGTCTTCACTTGGGAGTTACATGGATGAGATGGGCTCCCTGTCACGTGAGATATATGGAGACATATCACGCTCCTTCATATCACAGTCTTCATTCATTCATTTAGTCCTTCGTTCCCTCTTCAAACAGTTACTGCAAACCCACTCTGGGATGACTGGTGTGCAGGGCACTGGGAAGACAACCGTAGAGAAAGCCCGCCTTGCCCTCAGCAGCTCAGAGTTTCCTGTGAGAGATGGCAAGTGCACAAGTAGCTTCAATACAGAATACAAGAATACAGAATACAAGCTTAGGAGCTTGGAGAAAGGCCCATCCTTCTAAAGCATTTTGGGAATCTGCTAAAATGAATTTATCCATATTTCTATGAAGATATTTTTTAATTCACAAGGCTTCACCTGGAGCCTTTCTATTCCAAGAGATGATCCAGAGGGAATTTAGTAATGAGAGGTTTCATTGAGGAATGCCACAAGGGTAGATAGATTCTGATTTCCAGATCCAGCCACCTGACACACACTGCTAGCAAGAGGTAACTCCTTATGTCTAAAAGAAACATAAGTGCTTAAGCTATCACTTCAGGGGATTACCTTTCCAAAGAGGGGAACGAAAATGGCTCCCTGGCACCATGGCCAGCTCACCCAGGAAGACGGCATCTCCTCAGACCGTGTCTCCTGAATTCTCAGGCCCCACAGAGCCTCTGATTCTTACAGAAGCACCCCCACCGGGAACCAGGAAGCAGAACATGGTAGATAGGTTTTTTCCTACACTGGGGACTCTTTGGGCTTTGAATTGGATCTCCCTCTGGTGCAATGCAGGAATTTGGGTCAGATTTTCTTAGACTGGCACAAGCTTCTGGGCTGGTCAGGATGCAGAGCTGAGAGTCAGCAAATAAAAGGTGCTTGGTAACCATGATTAGACCAAGTGTTCAAGTCTCCCTCATCATGTTCCACTGACCTAGGCAGTGTTCTGAGGACCTCACGTCTTCATCCTTGTGGAGGAGGCAGAAGTGCCAAGCATGGACCAGTCTGGCTTTGATGTGGGGAGGTGTTACCCGAAGAGCCTGAAGGCCAGTTGCCCACTGTCCTGGCTGCCCTTGGTTTCTCAGGGGTTACAATCAAAATACTCAGAACTTTCTGTCAATTCTGTTTTTTTGTGTTGGTCTTGGGGCAAAGCCATTGAATCATAGAGTTCTGGTACCAAAAGTGGCTTTGAGATTGCATCTTGTCTTTACTTCCTTACCAAGCCATTTAAAACAGGAGAGTGCCTGTCTCTACTAGTATAAAAACAAACAAACATGGGAGTGTAAAATGATGCAGCCGCTTTGGAAAACAGTCTGGCAGCTCCTCAAAATGTTAAACATAGAGCTACCATAGAACCCATCGATTCCACTCCTTGGTATCTATCCAAGAGAAATGAAACATGTCCATGCAAAAACATGTACACAAATGTTCATAGCAGCATTATTTGTAATAGCCCCAAAGCAGAAACAACCTAAATGTTCATCATCTGATGAATGGATAAACAAAATGTGGAGTATCTATCCATACAATAGAATATTATTCATCACTAAAAGGAATGAAGTACTGAAACATGCTACAACATAGACAGACCTTAAAAACATTACACTAGGCCAAAGAAGCCAGACACAAAAGACCATATATTATGTTATTTCATTTATATGAAATACCCAGAATAGGAAAATCTATAAAGAAGGAAATAGATTTGTGGTCACTCAAAGCTGGTAGCAGAGGTAGAGGTAGGGAGCCGGGATGGTGAATAACTGCTAATTGGTACAAGGTTTCTTACTGGGGTGATGAAAATAGTCTAAAATTGGATTAAAAGCCATTAAATTGTACACCTTAATTAAGGTGAATGTTATGGTATGTAAATTACATATCAATAAATCCGTAAAAAATTTACAAAAAGAAATAAAAGATAAAGGACAAATTTTAGAGCCAGAGGAGCTAGTTTCCTGATGGCAGGAATGACTGGCTATAGTGCCCAGGTGGTGGATGCATGTGTGAGAGCACGTGGGTGTGTGTGCATGTGTGCATGTGTACTTCCTGGGTTGGTCCTAGTATAGTAGTTACCCTGATGGCCACCAATGAACCAGGCCTGGTGTAGTCCCCTCCCACAGGGACACTGGGCTTGGCCGTGTGACTTGCTTTGGCCATTGGGACATTAGCAAGCATGACAAACAGAGGCTGGATAGGCGCTTGCACATTAGCGTTTACCCTCTTTGAATGCTCTCACTTGGAGCTCTGAGCCCCTATGAAAAGAGGTCCAGC
The DNA here is from genome assembly GCF_015220235.1 of Choloepus didactylus. NCBI lineage: Eukaryota > Metazoa > Chordata > Mammalia > Pilosa > Megalonychidae > Choloepus > Choloepus didactylus. The sequence continues at coordinate 128,618,919 of NC_051312.1, read as the reverse complement.
AACCCCATGGAGAGAGAGAGAGAGAGAGAGAGAGACAGAGACAGAGACAGAGACAGAGACAGAGAGACAGAGAGACAGAGAGACAGAGAGAGTTGTCCAGCTGACCAGCCTCATACCACTCCAGCCATCCCAGGTGAGGCAGAAGCCATATAGTAAAGAAGCCAACTTGGATGTTCCAGCCTCAGTGGCCACTTCGGGAACCAGAGAATCACCCAGCTGAACCCAGCCCTGTCTGCAGAATTGTGAAAAATAAAACATCATTGTTATTTAAGCCGTTAAGTTTGGGGATGGTTTCTCATGCCATAAATACTGAAAGGCTTGACAACTTCCACCCGTTACTCACTGATTTGATGATGGACTTTAATCTGATGCTTTTGGATTCTGAGATGGATTTTCAGAGAAACACTATTTTAGTGTGTATATAATGTGCCATTTGTCACTGTAGTTTAGTGCAATTTAACACAATATTTATCTGATTGGCGTATCAGTTACTTCAAATCACTGAGAATTGGCTGTACAGGGATTCTGTGCTTGGCAATGAGAAGATTGATTATGGTTATTATACTAATGGCTGGAAAAATGAGTTTCTTCAAGAAAGTTGTTTTGAAGTTGTGCAGCAAAGGGCCTTGTATGTTTATGTGCTAAACAACACACTGTGTACCCAGTGCCAGTTCTACAGAAATCTGGAACAGAGACACTGGAGCTGGCAAGACACATCTGCAGTGCCAGATAAAGCAATGCTGAGAGACAAAAATACTTTTTGAAAAAAACCTTTTCCCTAGAGTCTTATCTCTTTTCCCATGGGCCGGACCAAGCAAGCAAAGTGTTTGGGGTGAAACTTCCTCTCCATCCACTAACAGGTGGATCTGCCCTCAGTGATAATGTGGGTGGAAACCTTTTAGAAACACTTGACTTCCCTAACAGCATCTGCCCATGTGACCCACGATTATTACAGGGAGTGTGTCTGTTTTGAAAATATTAGCAGTACACACGCTCTCTTGTATAATGAAACATTTTGATGGTTAAGACTATGCCAAATAAAAGGTTTCTGTTGAAGCCTATTTGAAGGGTTGAAATTTAGACGTATATTTAAAAAGATAAACCTTGAAAACTTAGGAGTAAAAACAATGTTTTCTTTCCCTGTAGCAGATTCTCATCACCCAATTCAATTAACTGCCTCATTTTCCCACTTTATCTCAGTACAGTTACTCTTTTGTACCTGAAATACAGGATCTTGGTAAAAGGGAGGTCAACTTTCTGCTAAATAGATGGCTTCTTTCAAATTCTCAGAAGAACTATGTGCAACTGCTGATCTCCTCTCTGCACCCTCCTTCTCCATGACCTCTTTAGACCCACTAAGACCCCACAGACCTTTACCACTGAAACAAAGAAAATGCGTTTTGCTGGATGGGTTTTAGCAGGAGGCTGAGCTCTCAGATAACACAACATTAATGAAATTCACCTTTTGCTCCCTTTAATTGCTTCTAGTAGCATTTCACTTCCAATCAATGTTCTCCAGTCTCCACTGCAATTTTCTTGTTTTGAAAAATAATAGTGTGACACATGCTTCAATTAGAAGACATGGGAGTGACCACACTCCTTAGCACATAGTGGATCTTCCCCACATGAAAATACTCACCAACCAGTAGCAAACAAATGAAAAGTACATAAAGACTGAGAGGGAAGCTCTGTAATTGAGCTGCAAAATGAAAGAAAAACAGAAGAGCTCCTATTAATGACACAGTAATTGGAGGTCACCCCAAAGAGAACCCTGGTACACTTGACATTCCATTAGGTTTGCACAAAAACCACTGTAGATCTTTCTAAAGGACTAATGTGAGCAATAGTGTGATTGTCAGATTTATCTGGCACCAGCCAGCATATTCCTCTACCCCCGAGGGATTTGGGCCAGCCTAGAGCACCTCACTGTCAGAGAACATTTTTGATGGGAACCTGGAGACAATTATTGCCAAGATCAATTGTGCACCAAAACAGACCCCAGGAACTACACGAGAAATTTTTTAGGTGTTTTCTCCTGTATGAAGTGTGTGCAAGCATTCAACTCCTAAGGAATGGGGAGGGGTGTATACTTGCCAAGGGCAGGATGACGAACCCTGGGGAAAAGGGGGGAGGATGGGGGCGAAGTGCGGTGAGCATGTCCAATCCGGTGTCTTGAGTCTCATCAGTCGCATTTGAAAAAATAATTCCCAGCAATCTCCTTTTTTCTCACCACTGGCTAGATTGAGGGAAATTCATTATTGTCTGATGAGTCAAAATCAAAATCTAATAAAGAGATAATTTTTTAAAATCCCATTTTGTGGATGGCTCATTATAACATCTAGATAACTCTTGGGTATATTAAAATTGTTCATTGCCATAAATTATAATGGAATCAAAATAGATTTTCTTTGCAATGGGAGTTCCATTAACATGATTCATGTAACCACCCAAAAATGAGATTGCACAGAGATAATGCTATTACCACCTCTTCTGGGCCAGGTTTTAAGGCTCCTTCCAGGGTAAGATGATAACCTTCAAACTAAAGGCTTCACTTTGGACTTGTTTCCTAAGCTTCCTGCACTCCTCCACTGGTTGGCTCAGATTTTCTATCTCATGGACCTACCCAAACCCCATAAACAGAAGACAAAATGGTTTTTGACCCACTTCTGGTTTCCCAGAGAAAAACTAAAATTCAAATCTAGCCACATACAAGGTTGCAAGGAGCTTAAAGCCAAGGGCTGTGTCTATCCTCCTTTGTACCCCCAATGCCTAGAACACACTGTGCATGGTAGATCCTCAACAAACTTTTCAAAACAAGTAAATGAATAAATGAAAAAAACAAAATCTCTATTTCTACTTCCATTAAACCAGCAGGTGAGAAGTGCCTCTGAGTCAAAGACCCTCGGGGGAAGGTAATTTATGATGCCCCTTTGCACCATCTGCTGGTCCTGCCCTCATCTCTTCTGTTTCAGTCAATAGACGGAAGGAGAGAAGACACAAGTCACTTGTGCATTCTTATCTCCTCAACCCCACACGGTCTTTACCGCCATGCCACACTAGTTCCTAGCACCCCTAGGGCTATGTTACTATCCAAAATCTAAAAGCTTAATATTCCTCTCCATCCTCAGTTCCCTGCCCTTACAGCAGTCTCATTCCACTAATCACATGCATTCATTCATTCATCCAATCAGTCTAGAATCATGCCCCGGGAAAATTCAAGTATGACTTCACACTCCATTGTGTGCCCTTCTGAGGTCACTCTGCAAGTGTGAACTGTTCTATCTGTTCTTCTGAGGGTCGTGAGCTGTGCCGTCCTATATAACTCTCCACGATACTAGAAATATTCCATATACTCACTGTCCAATATGGTAGGCCATGAGCCACATGTGGCTATTGAGCACTTGAAATGAGGCTCATGTGACTAAGAAACTGAATTTTTAATTCTACTTAATTTTTTTTTCTTTTTTTTTTTTCATTTTTATTGAGATTGTTCAGATACCATACAATTATCCAAAGATCCAAAGTGTACAATCACTTGCCCCTGGGTACCCCCATACGGCTGTGCATCCATCACACTTCATTTTTGTTCAATTTTTAGAAACTTTTCATTACTCCAGACAAGAAATTAAGTGAAAGATGAAAAAAGAAAAAAAGAAAAGGAAACTGTAAACATCCCCTATCCCTAACCAACCCCCCTCAATTGTTGACTCGTAGTATTGATATAGTACGTTTGTTACTGTTTATGGAAAAATGTTGAAATACTACTAACTGTAGTATATAGTTTGTAATAGGTATATAGTTGTTCCCTATATGCCCCTCTATTATTAACTTCTAATTGTATTGTCATACATTTGTTCTGGTTCATGAAGTGATTTCTAGTATTTGTACAGTTGATCATGGACATTGCCCACCATAGGATTCAGTTTTATACATTTCCATCTTTTGACCTCCAACTTTCCTTCTGGTGACATATATGACTCTGAGCTTCCCTTTTCCACCTCATTCACACACCATTCAGCGCTGTTAGTTATTCTCACATCTTGCTACCAACACCCCTGTTCATTTCCAAACATTTAAGTTCATCCTAATTGCTCATACTAAGCAAGAGCATCTACATTTCTTCCACAAGGCAGGAGGGAGAGTGAAAGAAGGTAGAGAGGCAAAAGAAAGAGGAAACAAAAAAAAAAATGACAGCTAGGAAGCAGCAAAAGGAAAAATAACCTTAAATCAAAGTAGAATAAAGAATCAGACAACACCACCAATGTCAAGTGTCTAACATGCCTCCCGTATCCCCTCCTCTTATCTGCATTCACCTTGGTATATCACCTTTGTAACATTAAAGGAAGCATAATACAATGATTCTATTAGTTACAGTCTCTAGTTTATGCTGATTGCATCCCTCCCCCAATGCCTCCCCATTTTGAACACCTTGCAAGGTTGACATTTGCTTGTTCTCCCTTGTAAAAGAACATATTTGTACATTTTATCACAATTGTTGAATACTCTAGATTTCACCAAGTTACACAGTCCCAGTCGTTATCTTTCCTCCTTTCTTGTGGTGTCTCACATGCTCCCCATCTTTCTCTCCCAACCGTATTCATAGTTACCTTTGTTCAGTGTACTTACATTGTTGTGCTACCATCTCCCAAAATTGTGTTCCAAATCACACACTCCTGTCTTCTATCACCCTGTAGTGTTCCCTTTAGTATTTCCTGTAGAGCAGGTGTCTTGTTCACAAAGTCTCTCATTGTCTGTTTGTCAGAAAATATTTTGAGCTCTCCCTCATATTTGAAGGACAGCTTTGCTGGATACAGGATTCTTGGTTGGCGGTTTTTCTCTTTCAGTATCTTAAATATATCACACCACTTCCTTCTTGCCTCCATGGTTTCTGCTGAGAGATCCACACATAGTCTTATTAAGCTTCCTTTGTATCTAATGGATTGCTTTTCTCTTGCTGCTTTCAGGATTCTCTCTTTGTCTTTGACATTTGATAATCCGATTATTAAGTGTCTTGGTGTAGGCCTCTTCATATCTCTTCTGTTTGGAGTACGCTGCGCTTCTTGGATCTGTAATTTTATGTCTTTCGTAAGAGATGGGAAATTTTCATTAATTATTTCCTCTATTATTGCTTCTGCCCCCTTTCCCTTCTCTTCTCCTTCTGGGACACCAATGATACGTACATTATTGTACTTTGTTTCATCCTTGAGTTCCCGGAGACGTTGCTCATATTTTTTCATTCTTTTTTCCATCTGCTCCTTTGCGTGTAGGCTTTCAGGTGTTTTGTTCTCCAGTTCCTGAGTGTTTTCTTCTGCCTCTTGAGATCTGCTGTTGTATGTTTCCATTGTGTCTTTTGTCTCTTGTGTTGTGCCTTTCATTTCCATAGATTCTACTAGTATGTTTTTTGAACTTTTGATTTCTGCTGTATACATGTCCAGTGCTTCCTTTACAGCCTCTATCTCTTTTGCAATATCTTCTCTAAACTTTTTGAATTTATTTAGCATTAGTTGTTTAAATTCCTGTATCTCAGTTGAAGTGTACGTTTGTTCCTTTGACTGGGCCATAACTTTGTTTTTCTTAGTGTAGGTTGTAATTTTCTGTTGTCTAGGCATGGTTTCCTTGGTTATCCAAATCAGGTTTTCCCAGACCAGAACAGGCTCAGGTCCCAGAGGGAAGAAATATTCAGTATCTGGTTTCCCTGCGGGTGTGTCTTAGAAAATTGCTCCACCCTTTGATGCCTCGGGTCACTGTGCTTTTCTGCCCAGCAGGTGATGCCTGTTAGCCTATAATTCTTGACTGGTGTGAGGAGGTATGGCCGTGTTCCCCCAGGCTCTGGGGTCTGGTTCTGAATGGAAAGGGCCCCACCCCTTTCCTCCTACAGAAGACAGACCCCCCAGGTGGAGATCAATAGCATTTCAGTGGTCTCACTCTCTGCTTGTGCTGTCTCCACCCTTCCCGGAGTCACAGCCCTGGAAACTGAAAATGACTGGGGCTTTCTCCACTGAGCCAAAAAAGAAACAGATAGTCCCCTTCAGACCCAGTCCAAGGTGACCCTCTGGCTCTCCAAGGTCAGTCGTCACCCAAAGCCTCTGTCTGTTTTTTGGGGATGTGTACCTGTAGTGAGCAGTTCACACTCACTGCTTAAAACCCCAGTTGGAGCTCAGCTGAGCTATATCTGCTTGCTGGGAGAGAAATTCTCTCTGGTACCACGAGGCTCCGCAGCTCGGGCTATGGGGGAGGGGGTCTCCCGACCTGGTTCCGCAGGTTTTACTTACAGATTTTATGCTGTGTTCTCGGGCATTCCTCCCAATTCAGGTTGGTGTATGATGAGTGGATGGTCTCGTTTGTCCCCCCGCAGTTATTCTGGATTATTTACTAGTTGTTTCTGGTTTTTTGTAGTTGTTCCAGGGGGACTACTTAGCTTCCACTCCTCTCTATGCTGCCATCTTGCCTGAGACTCTGAAGGTGCAGTCTACTTAATTTTAATTAATTTAAATATAATTAGTTACATGTTGCTGATGGCTACCATATTAGATTGTACAGGTCTAGATGTAATTTTTTTTTATTTTAAATTACTTTATTTATCAAATTAAAAAAAACATTTCAAATAAGACAACGCAAAGCAATGGAAAAACAAATATCCTGAAATAACTTCATTCCTTCCAATATACTCCTACCATACCAAAAGAAAATTAATGAACCATAGTCACACCTGAGCATTCCCATATCATTAATATCAGCCTTGATATCTTGTCTGTTCTTATTAGATTATCATTAGGTGTAATTTTTTAATCAGACGCAAAGAGGCTCACAGACATCTCTCTCTCTCCCTCTCTCTCTCTCTTACACACACACACGTCTTCCAAGGATGAACATTAATTCTCAGAACTTAAGAAGTGAAAGAAACATTACCTAACTCTTCCATAATTTGCAAAGCCATCTCAGCCCACAGTGGAGTTAATATCCGACCTCATTGTGTAGATTAGTATTAGCTTAATTCCACTCCCCCAGCCCCCAAACCTTTCAAATTGTACCCCTTTGGGTCACTGAGAATAAAAAATGGGCTCATTACTGAACCTCCCACTCCATAATGGTTGTTCCTTTAGCTACATAAAGGCCCTGCTGATGCTTTGAAATCACCATTTACAAGGGCTTGATTAGTAAGCCCTTAAATAAGGGGCCATTCTTTTTCCCATTCTGGAGGAAGAGAGAATTGGAGGGGTGGTGGGAAGATTGTTCTTCTAGTTACACTTATTCCATCGATTATCCCCTCAGTTGCAGCTCCAGCTTCTCCTGTTCAGCTAGTACTTTCCCCTTGACAGCATAAAGCAATGGGTTTGAATCTCACTTCTGCAATTTTATTAGGTCTATATTCCAGCCTCTATTTCTTTTTTTTTTTTTAATCATCATTTTATTGAGATATATTCACATACCACGCAGTCATACAAAACAAATTGTACTTTCGATTGTTTACAGTACCATTACATAGTTGTACATTCATCACCTAAATCAATCCCTGACACCTTCATTAGCACACACACAAAAATAACAAGAATAATAATTAGAGTGAAAAAGAGCAATTGAAGTAAAAAAGAACACTGGGTACCTTTGTCTGTTTGTTTGCTTCCCCTACTTTTCTACACATCCATCCATAAACTAGACAAAGTGGAGTTTGGTCCTTATGGCATTCCCAATCCCACTGTCACCCCTCATAAGCTACATTTTTATACAACTGTCTTCGAGATTCATGGGTTCTGGGTTGTAGTTTAATAGTTTCAGGTATCCACCACCAGCTACCCCAATTCTTTAGAACCTAAAAAAGGTTGTCTAAAGTGTGCGTAAGAGTGCCCACCAGAGTGATCTCTCGGCTCGTTTTGGAATCTCTCTGCCACTGAAGCTTATTTCATTTCCTTTCACATCCCCCTTTTGGTCAAGGAGATGTTCTCCATCCCACGATGCCGGGTCTACATTCCTCCCCGGGAGTCATATTCCACGTTGCCAGGGAGATTCACTCCCCTGGGTGTCTGATCCCACGTAGGGGGGAGGGCAGTGATTTCACCTTTCAAGTTGTCCAGCCTCTATTTCTTAAAAGCTTGTGGCCTTGCGTACGTTCTATAGCTCTAAATCATACCTACCTGTGCGGATTAAATGGAGCAAGGTATGTGGTATTGGAGTAAGGTATTGCCTAGTACAATAAAGGCAACTCTTCTTGCACTTGCCCTCTTTATTTCTCACCTTCTTTTCTAAGTAGGCCTTCTTAAAAAGAAGTCTGCCTTCTCCCTATGAACAGAAATATGAACAGGTATTGAGAATTTGGGAGACATCTGCCATCAAATAGTATTGCCAATAAGGACCCAGGCTACACAGTGCGGGTTTCCTAGGTATTTGCAACCATCCAAATGACTGAAGATTTCTGTATGAACCCAGATATGGACAGTGAGGATCTGCCGGTAGAAGCAGCAGTGGTCTGTGGAGCCCTGTGAGGGTGGTTTTCTCCCATCACGGTGATGAAAGGGTTACTGAGTGGTGGGGTTGTAGCTCTGTAGGGTTCCTGATCCACCACAGTCAGATATAAAGTCTTTCAGCTTCTGTTTTGACACCCAGGCCCCTGGTCCTGAAATAAGCACAGGCTCATTTCTCTAACTTGAACCATAGCTGCCCAAGTTAGCCCAAGGAGCCTTTAAGATTTTTCTCATCTCAGGGCAGCTCTATGTAGAGCCCCGTTTGATCAGTAATGAAATAGCTCCCCAGCCCTTCTGACAGCGCACAAAATGGAGTCTGATTTTCAGAGAGACACCAACGTGGAGGACTGTTCCCACGGGGCTCTGCTTCGTACACATTCAGGGCTGAGCTCTGGTCTGGGGGCCTCTGCTAACTCCCCTGATGTGACCATGAAAACGCCCACCTTGCCTGGAGGCAATTTTGCCCTTCACGTGGCAAGTCGGCTTGAAATGATGGCAGGAGTTTTCTTACTTTCCACCTATGCCAGGGGCAAGATCAACTGCAGTAGACCAAGGCAGATCAAGGCTGCACTCCGTGGTGCCACCCTCACCCTTCCTCACTCCCTACCCCTAACCCAAGAGGATATTAGTGTTTTTTTAAAGGTCTAAACAATTTCACTTTCAATGCATATGAAAACTAAAGAACAAAAATGCCAGAGTGACCTTTCTCTTCTTTTTTATTCCTATTAATTTATTCAACAAATATTTATTGAGTGCTTTCTATATGCCAGAATCTGCCCTAGAAACTGGATACAAAGGAGCCCATGGTCTAACAGAGGCAGACAGACGTGAAACAAGTCTTTGCAATAAAGTAGTAAAATAGATGCAGGATGATGGAGTGGAAAGAGACAGACATGGGAATGAAACCTGGCTCTCCAGGGCACCAGCCTTTCCTGGACCTTCACCTACCCTCCCTCCACAGATACTTCCTGTCTGTCTTCTTGGCTGGCTCTTCCTCACCTTTCCCGCCATAAGCAGCAGAGAGCCTAGGGCTGCAGCCTTCTTTTTTCCATCCTTACCCACTCCCTGTGTCATCTCCTGACTGTAGATATGATCTATATCTTGAGCCTTGAGAAATGTATTTCTCAAGCCCCAATCTCTTCCCATACCCCCTGACTCATATCCGCTACCTACTCGTCATCCCCTCTTGGGTGTCTACTAAAGGTCTCACACTTCGTGCCTCTGACCCAAATCCTGATCTTCCCTGAGCTAAACCTGCTCCTCCCTCATCTTCCCATCTGACAGCAATGCCAACCTTCTAATTGCTCAGGCCAAAACCTGTGGGGTCATCCTTGACTTCTGCCCTCCCCTAACCCCACAGCCAATCCATCAGCAAATCTGTTTAGCTCTACCTTTAAAACATCTCCATCACCACTGCCCTCCTGATAAAAGCCCCGTCATCTCTTTCCTGGATTATTGCAATAACTTTGTAATTGGTCTCTCTGCTTCCAGCCTTATCTACACACTTTATTCTCAATAAGCGGCCAGACTTATCCTTTTAAAACCTAGTCAGATCACATCACTAGCTACTCAGATCCCTCCACGGCTTCCCATCGATCTGAGGAAATGATCGAGTTCCCTCAGGGACTACAGCCAGGCCCACTGGCTCCCTGATCTCACCTTCTCCACCTCTCCCATTCTCTGCCCATGCCCAGGCCCTCCGCAGTCTTCCTTGAACAGACACACATGCTCCTGCCTTAGCTCTTGCTGCTGCTTCTCTTTGGCCTTCTCTTCCCTCAGACATCTTCATGCCTCACTCTTCACCTCTCAAATCCTGGATCAAATGGCAGCGAGGCCCTCGCGCACCACCCTCTAAAATAACACCACCTCCCCATGCACTCTCTGTAACTTTACCTTGTTTTACCTTTTTGTTTTTCATAGTATTATCCCTTAATAATTGTGCTGGTTTGAATGTATTATGTCCCCCAAAATGCCATTATCTTTAATGTAATCTTGTGTGGGCAGACTTATCAGTGTTGATTAGACTGTAATTCTGAGTGTTTCCATGGAGACATGCCCCACCCAACTGTGGGTGATGACTCTGATTGGATAATTTCCATGGAGGTGTGACCCCACCTATTCAGGGTGGGTCTAAATTAAATCACTGGAGCCTTATAAATGAGCTGACAAACAGAAGGAACTTAGTGCAGCTGAGAGTGACATTTTGAAGAGGAGTTACAGCCAAGAGGGACACTTTGAAGAACCCACAGGAGCTGAGAAGAGGAGCTGCAGATGAGAGACAGTTTGAAGACGGCCATTGAATGCAGACTTTTGCTCCAGAGATGCTAAGAAAGGAAAAACGCTCCAAGAGCAACTAAGAGTGACATTTTTGATGAACTGCAGCCTAGAGAGGAATGTCCTGGGAGAAAAGCCATTTTGAAACCAGAACTCTGGAGTAGACACCAGCCACATGCCTTCCCAGCTGTGACAGTGTGAATGTATTGTGTCCCCCAAATGCCATTATCTTTGATGTAATCTTGTGTGGGCAGATATTCTCAGTTTTGATTAGATTTCCTTGAGTGTTTCTTTGGAGCTGCACCCCACCCAGCTGTGGGTGATGACTCTGATTGGATATTTCCTTGGAGGCATGGCCCCACCCATTTAGGGTGGGCCTTGATCAGCAGAGCCATATAAATGAGCTGACGGGCAGGGGAACTCAGTGCAGCTGTGAGTGACATTTTGAAGAGGAGATACAGCCAAGAGGGACACTTTGAAGAAAGCACAGGAGCTGCAGATGAGAGACAGTTTGAAGACGGCTGTTGAAAGCAGACTCTTGCTCCGGAGAAGCTGAGAGGACAAATATCCCAAGTGCAACTAAGAGTGACATTTTTGAGGAACTGCAGCCTAGAGAGGAACGTCCTGGGAGAAAGCCATTTTGAAACCAGAACTTTGGAGCAGATGCCAGCCACATGCCTTCCCAGCTAACAGAGGTATTCCGGACACCATTGGCCATCCTCCAGTGAAGGCACCCTTTGTTGATGGACACTTTATGGCCTTAAGACTGTAACTTTGTAACCAAATAAACCCCCTTTTATAAAAGCCAATCCATTTCTGGTGTTTTGCGTGCCAGCAGCATTAGCAAACTAGAACACCAGCTAACAGAGGTTTTCCGGACACCATTGGCCATCCTCCAGTAAAGGTGCCCGATTGCTGATGTGTTACCTTGGACACTTTATGGCCTTAAGACTGTAACTGTGTAACCAAATAAACCCCTTTTATAAAAGCCAATCCATTTCCGGTGTTTTGCATTCTGGCAGCATTAGCAAACTAGAACAATAAGGTAATGTGGATTGTTTTTATTTTAACTTATGGTCTTTATCTCCTTACAAGAATAAAACTCCATAAGATCAGGGTCTTGTTTTCAATCCAAGCTGTATCTCCCAGGGCCTATGAGAGTGCCCAGCATATACCAGGAGCTCAATAAATATCTGTTGAAGAGATGAATTAACAAGACGATTATTGTTAAATTATAATGGAGAAAAGTGCTACAAATAAGTATGGTATGCATGAGAGTATAGAATTCTTTGGGGTGTGTGTGTGTGTGTGTCCAAGAATGCATTTCATCAGAGGGGTCATCTTTTCTTTGTCCTCCCTTCTGTGCTTCCTTTCTGTGTTTTCTACTCCTTTCTCCTTCTCTGTCTGATCTCACCTCATTTCTCTCTATATTCACTTTTCTTACAGGGAGCAGAGAACAAAAGGTGTCTTCAGAGCAGAAGTCAGCCTCTTTTAGTTGTGCACTCCGAGAGGCCTAACTCAGAGTTCTATGGCTTCCTGGATTTTGAAGATTTGAATGACTCCCTTGTAGTCAGGATGACAAGATAGCAAATTTATTAGTGGTTTTCTTCTATTTCATTCCATCCTTTAGCTCCCAGGGCTGTTCTATGCTGCCTTCTTCCCAGACTGTAAAATTTGTTGAGTGGCGCTCAACACTCTAATTTGCTTATAACCTGTGTTCCTCTGCCCCCACCTAAGGCTACAGGATCCTCAACTTTTTAAAATCCCTCCACATATCATCCTGGGAGTCTGCAGGGGATTGGGCATTTCACATGTATTCAGAATTGAATTCCCCTAGCTTCCCAGGGACCAGCCCATCCACCTTTTCTGTGCCATCAGGTACTGCCAGGCCTTCTGGAAGCCACTGTTGCACCATTCCCTGCTGCTTCTAGCTGGCTGGAGCCTCGGGGAGCTAACATGACACTGGTCTCGGCAGTCATCCTTGCAGCAGGTCTGGGCTATGTTCACTGTCCTATGTGGGCACCAGAGACATGTGGGCTGTGCCCTCCAGCCTCAGGGGGCCTGTGCTTAAGTAACTCTTTCTAGTTTTTACAGATATCACACCTCGCCCAGCCTATGTAGTCCTCAAATGGTTCTCCAGTTGTAATTGGGCCAGGAGCTTAATCCAAATACTAAGTTGCCCTCGAAATCCACATTTGCATTGGAGAAGAGTCTCAGTAGCCCAGGTGCCTGCCCAGCCCCAGGCCCACATCCGAGGGAAGGAGCTGTAAGTAGGTCCTTACACATAGATCATCAGGCTTTGGATCATGTGACCCTGTGACTCCAGGTCACAATCGATTAAAACACCAGTCTGCATTGCTGAAAAGGGTCACTCCTGCCTCTTCCCACTGCAGCCCTACCTTTCTCCACCTCCTTCCTAGGTATTTCCAGACAGTCAATATATTTGGACTAAGACAATGCTATCCAACAGAAATATAATGGGAGTCATATGTATATCTCTTGAAATTATCTAGTAACCACATCTAAGAAAAAGAAACAAGTGACAGTAGTTTAATAGCATTTTCTCTTGCCCAATATATCCAAAATATTATTTAAATAAATAAGCAATATACATAATTATTATTGAGGTATTTTACATTATTTTCTTTTGTACTAGGACTTTGAAATGTATTATACATTTACAGGACGTTTCAATTCAGACCAGCCACAATTCAAGTGCTTAATAGCCATATGTGGCTAACGGCTACCATAACGGACAGCCCAAGTCTAAGGCCTTAGGAGAGTCACACCACAGTGGGTGGGTAACTGGGCCTTCACGGTCAGGATCAATGTATTGTCTTCTTCTGTTCTACTTCCTCTCTTCCAAGAAATGGGTTCAATAAGTGGGCTGGCCTCTGTGGTGATGCTGGACTTTCCCCATTTGGCAGGGCCTGTGTCCTTGAGTCAGGCCTGGCCATCCTCTTCCACTCTCTCTATTCCAGCTTCCCCACCTGAAATTGGGTGGATAGATTCAGAGAAGAGGGAGTTTGAACCTGACTTAAATCTCTTGGCTTTGACCACAGTTTCCAGTGCAATTTTTACCACTGTGCGGTAGACAGGTAATGCTTAATAAAAACTGTGCTTTATTTCCTATTTGGCTCTTTTTCCTTCTGCGCATTCCTGAAGGAGGAAGAAATGAATGGTAGGAGTCAGACACCAAAACCCCATCTCAAATCTCAGACAGGCATCTGGCTCCTAACATGATGTGACCTGGCAGAAAGATTACGCCCAAAGAGGGTTCCATACTGCAGGATGACTCAACCGACCCCAGGGGTTCCTCTGAGATAGATTCATAGAGGGAGCCCAGACTGTAGAGAGACCTCATGGCAGAAGGAGAAAGCAGACTCCATGGGCCATGGAAATTATGAGTAAACAGCTGCCCTAAGGGTTAGAGAAGCTAAGTAAAGAGTGAGTTATCTTCAGCAGTGAAGGAATAGAAGCTGTTAAACAAAGCAGAGGCTGAGTCACAGGAATGAGGGTGGCTAGAGTGGCTGTTGTTTCTGGACAACATTCCCAGTCTGCAGAAGGACCAGCTGCAGCGTTTTCTGTGTGTCCTCACTTCTCCCTGTGTCCTGCTATTCAGCCCCATCACCCAGGGCACCCTCCCTCCAATGGCTAGGAGTGTGCTGATTGGACACACTTGTGTTCAGCTCTCTTATCTCATGCGTCTATTCTACCCCAGAGCTCCTCAGCATTTCAGGCAAATGGTCTTCCAAAAGTCTGTCCTCTACTGTCCAAATATACCTGGATATGCCTGAATCCAGGGGTAGATGTTTAACTTTCAGGCTGGGAACTCCCACAAACACTAGGGAGCACAGGGATGTGGTGTGGGCAGCAGAAAGCCCAGCTCTGCCTCCAGGCCTGGCAAGATGGCTCCACATTATGTTCCTCATCATCCAACAAGGCCCTGAACCAGACTCTATGATTGCCACATAGTGCCCTTGATAGCTAATTAATTAGTGACACTTGGCTTCTCAGAGGGATCTCTCATTGCACACTTCATTATGGGGAAACACTTAATAAGCATTTGCTGCTTAAAGTTCTCTACTAGGTGCTCTACCAGGAGAGTTGTACAGATGTTGTGCTTTGCCCTCTTGGAGTTTGGAAACTGATTTTGGAAAGGATATAAGAAAATTTTACCTGGGAAAGATGAGATTACATCATCCCCCATGGTCAGACTTTGGAATTAGAGAGCCTCTGCTGTCTGTATTAATTTTCTTGTTAATACCATAATTGCTGCCAATTGGAGTATTCTCTACATTGCCAACATTTTCCTTGTGGATAATCTGCTCTGAGGATTTAAACTTCACTCTGCTATTATCTCTTCCTCTACTTAATTGATTCCTTTGTGTAACTTCTATGCAGTATTATCAACATGTTTAGTTTTATTCCTAAATGCAGCCGCAATCCAGCAGGAGTTGGGAAGAAAGAAAATCAAAAACACTTAATTACCTTTCAATAGTTAGTCAGATACTTCTTCAACTTGCAGCCCTCCTCTTTCTCCTTTATCACCTCCACCCCAGCCCTTACCTCTGACAAGGAAAGAAAGAAAAGAGAGAGGGAGAGAAGGAGGGAGAGAGGGAGGGTGTGGAGAAAGGGGAAAATGGAAGGGAAGGGAAGGGATGAAAGAGCTCAATGAGAAATAAAAACAGCCTTCTCTGGCTTATGATACGTCAGTGCGAGAGCTGTGCTGCCTGCTCTCCATGCCAAGAGCAGAGGGAAGTAGGAGGGAATGAGCAGTGGTGAGCAGTGTTGGGGATGTATAATGTGATGGGAGCCTAGACAATGTAAAACTCAAGTTGAGCATTCACAGGGACATCTTTTGTTGTTTTTAAAGTATTTTTCCTATGTTAGTACAAAATAAAAATAGAAAAATAAAGAGTACTTTCATGATTATTTTGGATTTTCAGGCTTTAGCCTCTACCCTTACTCCCACCATGATCATTAATAAATGAGTGGAATATGCTCGAAAATAGTGTTACCTTTTGGCTACAGCAAAGGCGCCTCCC
Organism: Choloepus didactylus; assembly: GCF_015220235.1. NCBI lineage: Eukaryota > Metazoa > Chordata > Mammalia > Pilosa > Megalonychidae > Choloepus > Choloepus didactylus. The sequence goes on along the minus strand of NC_051312.1, from coordinate 128,603,138 downwards.
AGTGAGACAGTAATATGCCAGGGAATCTCCAAGCTTCTCAAAGTGCATTGTGAATGTCTTTTAAAAAGTCTATACCCAATTCATTTCAGGGCTCTTCTGACTAAAAATTTAGTGTCTACCACTTAGTCCTTTTGTGAGAACGTAGAAAGTGACAGGAATTCTGAAACCAGCCAATAATAGCCATACTGCTAATGACTCAATCTGGTGACCAACACAACAATCCCAATAACAATAATGACTGTATCTGTTAGGAATTGTGTACAGCTTAGCAAACAGAGACCAGCCCACAGTGGTTTGAACACACAACGGTTTATGCTGCCTTGTAAAAGAAATACGCACGTGGGCAGCCGAGGGCTGGGATGGAGATTCCCTTACCATCAAAGACCCAGAATCCTTTTATCTTTCTGCTCTGCCATCCTTGTGTGGTTTCCATTTTCAAGATCCTAAGATGTTTTGTTGGAGTTCCAGTCACCGTGTCCATATTCCAAGAGGGAAGCAGAAGAAAGGGGGGAAGGGCAAAAAAAAGCGCACACCAGATGTATATCCTGACCTTAAGAAACTGTTCCAGACTGATAGCTTTACACCTTTTCCCCCACCAAATCATTCTCACCCCATCAAACTTATTTCTAGCATATTCATCTTAATCAGAACGTCCTCTGCTGGTTTGGATCTGTTATGTACCCCATAAAAGGCTGTGTACTTTTAATCCAATCTTGTGGGGGCAGACCTATTGTTGGGTGGAACCTATTGATTAGGTTGTTCCCATGGAGATGTGATCCCGCCCTTCAAGGTGGGTTTAAATAGACTTTGCTGGAGTCCTCTATGAGAGGATAAAAAGGCAGAGACATTTTCAGAGCAGCGAAGAGATGTAATCTGGAGTTTGCCCCCAGGAGAAGCAAGAAGGACCTACAGGAGTGAGAGGGCACAGAGAAGCTGAGAGAGACATTTTGGAGAGAAGCTAAAAGATGTAATCTAGAGTTTGCTCCCAGGAGAAGCTAAGAGAGAAGCTCAGATAGAAGTCCAGGCACATTTTGGAGAAAGCCATGGAAACCTGAAGCTAAACCCAGAGAGGACCAGCAGACTCCAGCCATGTGCCTTCCCATGTGACAGGAACCCCAGATACCATCGCCTTTCTTCAGAGAAGGTATCGTCCTGTTCATGCCTTAATTGGGACATTTTCATGACCTTAGAACTGTAAATCTGTGAACTAATAAAAGCCAGTGAACTAGTAAAAGCCAGTCTATTTCTGGTATATTGCATTCTGGCAGTTATAGCAAATCGAAACAGGTCCCTATAAAGATTAATGTTGTCTTTGATATTGCTGTCTATCCAAAATCCAACTCCCTTATTTTGGAGTACCCTCCATTGTGTGTTGTCTTATTGGGAACAGGGTCCTGCTCCCTACTACAAAACCCAAAGGGCCAGATCCTTCCTCTCCCTGCCCTCTGGCAGCTGTGAGAACATGTAGCTCAGACTCAGCCAATCAGACCCTATTGTTCAGTACCTTCAGTCCTAAAGAAATGACCTAAGACAAATGAATGAAGAGAATTACATCTCAAAGACAGCAGCGGAGTCCAGTGGAGCACAGTTTCCAGCAACAAGAGGGCTAGTGCTCTGGCCAGACTATTCCTGCAGGTGGTTGTTGAGCTTCCTGCCCCTTGGTCCTAAGTGCTGCTCAGTTCCTGTTTGTCTTCCATGCCTGATCCCCTAGTCATTTGTCAAATCTGGGCTCCCTTTGTCTTTTCAGTTACTCCCCTTTTGCTTTAAGGTAGCCGGCGTTGGTTTCAGTTACATGCAACAGAAAGCAACTGGAAAAATTAAAGAGAAATTTTACTATTCTGGTCTATGCTCTTTGGTTGTAAGAAATAGAAGCCCACAGAACTTACCTCAAGTTTGGATGCAAGACCTAAACTCAAAGACTCAGGGGCTATTGGAAAATTGTGGGGAACAAAAGGTGACTCCCAGAGACCACACGGACTCTCATCTTATTCAATCTCCTTGCATAAACGCTGCTTTCTCATCTCTGTTTTATGGACCAGTTTCCTTTGATTGCTCATAGATTCTTCATCTCCATTATTTTTACTTTCACTTCATGGACTATGTAAAGAATCTACATGTCTTTTCTGCAGACATGCATTATTATTATTTCAAGCTCCAAATTCCTATATTTAAAATCTTGACAATGAATGTATTAGTGAGTGGATCAGGGCTCCCTCCTGTTAAACTATCTGTAATAGGGGTATGTGGCCCATGACTCAGTCTGTGCCTTGGGATCACAGAGTAGGGTCTGTAGGTAGGTAGACAGTGGAAACTTTCTAATACATTAATGTAATATGATGTTGTTCCAGTTTGCTAATGCCACCAGGATACAAAATACCAGAAATGGATTGGCTTTTATAAAAGGTGGTTTATTTGTTTACACAGTTACAGTCTTAAGGCCATAAAGTGTCCAAGGTAATGCAACAACAATCAGGTACCTTCACTGGAGGATGGTCAATGGTGTCCGGAAAACCTCTGTTAGCGGGGAAGGCACATGGCTGGCGTCTGCTGCAAGTTCTGGTTTCAAATGGCTTTCTCCCAGGATGTTCCTCTCTAGGCTGCAGCTCCTCTTCAAAATGTCATTCTCAGGTGCTCTTGGGGCATTTGTCCTCTCTTGGCTTCTCTGGAGCAAGAGTCTGCTTTCAATGGCCATCTTCAAACTGTCTCTCATCTACAGCTCCTTTCTCAGCCCCTGAATGTTCTTCAAAGTGTCCCTCTTGGCTGTAGCAAGCTCGCTCCTTCTGTCTGAGCTTATATAGTGCTCCAGTACACTAATCAAGGCTCACACTGGATGGGCGGGGTCACACCTTCATGGAAATTATCCAATCAGAGTCATCACCTACAGTTGGGTGGGTCGCATCTCCATGGAAACACTCAAAGACTTACAATCTAATCAACACTTATAACGTCTGCCCCCAGAAGATTACATCAAAGAACATGGCGTTTGGAGGACATAATACATCCAAACCAGCACAGATGTGCTGTGTTTTGTTGTGTTATGATGTGTTGTGAAGTGATACAAAGGCCTGAGCATGGAACAATTTTTGGAGGACAGACCTGAGATGCTCAGTTAATTTCATATTTTGAATACCTACTTTGTCCAAGTTGCAGGGCTAGATGCTACAGAGATTAGAAAGAAGATAAGATGTGCCTACTTTCAAGAATTTTATAGTCTGCTATAGGGGATAAATCATCCAAACACACACAAAAAAGTTAAATGATAAATTAATTTATACCTGGTTAACAATTCACCAAGTATTACCACAAAGTTACAGAGGAATTCAAAAGAAGGAAAACTCATATTGGGTAATTAGAGATACCTACAAAGAAAAGGAAAATTTGGTTACCTTGGGGGAAGTTAAGAGGTAGAGTGAGAAGGAAAGAAAACAACCCAGACTGATGGTAGGAGTAGTGGGGGTAGTGTACAGGAGGAGGAATCTGAATCAGAGGAAAAACATTGAATGGGATGACACACAAATTTTAGGAAGTGAGACCCAGAAAATGAAGGCCATCCATTTACAAAATTTGCCTGGTACATTCATGGTGCCGAGGAAACCTGTAGGCTTATCATTTAACAAGAAGGAAAGGAAAGGAATGTGCATTTAAAGTTGAATAGAGGAGATGGAAAATTTCTGATTCTGATAATGGCAAAGTAGATGATTAAAACCAACAATGGTAATGAAAATATGGACAATATATTAAAAACACCTACTTGAAGGCATCAGAGCTAGAAAAAATAGGGAAAAGTTACTGTACCAGGATTGGGGGATGATGGAACCCTGGAAGGTGAAACTGACATTTTGGGATGTTTTTCCCTGGGGTTGCTTGATAATTCCTGAGGAGTTGGCTAGAAACTGAGAAATACTTCTTGTGGGACAAGGAAAAGAGAAATAGGAATCTAGAGACTACCAAGCCCTGATGCATCCCCTTGATTGCAAGTGTACAGATCATCTTGGAAACTGTAGCTCAACTTCAAATCCTTCCAAAACCTGAAATTGAATTGAGGTGATTTCAGATTGTTAGTACCCTCAAGCACAAAAGAGAAGGAAATATAAATTCTCTCCAGAAGGAAATAATATCCTGAACCTTCAAAATATTTCAACAAGCAATTTTGCAAATACAATATCCAGCACATAATTGAAATTAACTAGGCATGTGAGGAGATAAGACTACACAGAAAAATCTAGGAGGAATACCAAACAATAAAAATAGACCCAAAGGGGTTCCAGATATTAGTTTTATCATTTTTAGACTTCAAAACAACTGTGCTTCCTATGTTCAAAATATAAAAGATTGAAAAATTTGGCAAAAAAACAGAAAGTAGAAAATGGAAATTCTATAACTGAATACTGTAATAATTGAAAGTTATAACAAAAAATGATCATATAGCAGATTAACAAAGGTGAAGGGATATTTCAGGAAGAAAACTTCTAAAAAGACATAGAGGGGAAGCGGGGCAAGATGGCGGACTGGTGAGCTGTATGTTTTAGTTACTCCTCCAGGAAAGTAGGTAGAAAGCCAGGAACTGCGTGGACTGGACACCACAGAGCAATCTGACTTTGGGCATACTTCATACAACACTCATGAAAACGTGGAACTGCTGAGATCAGCGAAATATGTAAGTTTTTGCGGCCAGGGGACCCACGCCCCTCCCTGCCAGGCTCAGTCCCGTGGGAGGAGGGACTGTCAGCTCTGGGAAGGAGAAGGGAGAACTGCAGTGGCAGCCCTTATCGGAAACTCATTCTACTGATCCAAACTCCAACCATAGATAGACTGAGACCAGACACCAGAGAATCTGAGAGCAGCCAGCCCAGGAGAGAGGAGACAGGCATAGAAAAAAACAACACGAAAAACTCCAAAATAAAAGCGGAGGATTTTTGGAGTTCTGGTGAACATAGAAAGGGGAAGGGCAGAGCTCAGGCCCTGAGGCGCATATGCAAATCCCGAAGAAAAGCTGATCTCTCTGCCCTGTGGACCTTTCCTTAATGGCCCTGGTTGCTTTGTCTCTTAGCATTTCAATAACCCATTAGATCTCTGAGGAGGGCCCTTTTTTTTTCTTTTTCTTTTTTTTTTTTTTTAATCCTTTTTTCTGTTTCTAAAACAATTACTCTAAGAAGCCCAATACAGAAAGCTTCAAAGACTTGCAATTTGGGCAGGTCAAGTCAAGAGCAGAACTAGGAGAGCTCTGAGACAAAAGGCAATAATCCAGTGGCTGAGAAAATTCACTAAACACCACAACTTCCCAAGAAAAGGGGGGTGTCCGCTCACAGCCATCATCCTGGTGGACAGGAAACACTCCTGCCCATCGCCAGCCCCATAGCCCAGAGCTGCCCCAGACAACCCAGTGTGACGGAAGTGCTTCAAATAACAGGCACACACCACAAAACTGGGCGTGGACATTAGCCTTCCCTGCAACCTCAGCTGATTGTCCCAGAGTTGGGAAGGTGGAGCATTGTGAATTAACAAAGCCCCATTCAGCCATCATTTCAGCAGACTGGGAGCCTCCCTACACAGCCCAGCAGCCCAGAACTGCCCTGGGGGGACGGCACTCACCTGTGACATAGCACAGTCATCCCTCAACAGAGGATCCGGGGTGCACAGCCTGGAAGAGGGGCCCACTTGCAAGTCTCAGGAGCCATACGCCAATACCAAGGACTTGTGGGTCAGTGGCAGAGACAAACTGTGGCAGGACTTAACTGAAGGATTAGACTATTGCAGCAGCTTTAAAACTCTAGGAACACCAGGGAGATTTTATTGGTAGGGCCACCCCCCCTCCCCGACTGCCCAGAAACACGCCCCATATACAGGGCAGGCAACACCAACTACACACGCAAGCTTGGTACACCAATTGGGCCCCACAAGACTCACTCCCCCACTCACCAAAAAGGCTAAGCAGGGGAGAACTGACTTGTGGAGAACAGGTGGCTTGTGGACGCCACCTGCTGGTTAGTTAGAGAAAGTGTACTCCACGAAGCTGTAGATCTGATAAATTAGAGATAAAGACTTCAATTGGTCTACAAATCCTAAAAGAACCCTATCAAGTTCAGCAAATGCCACGAGGCCAAAAACAACAGAAAATTATAAAGCATATGAAAAAACCAGACAATATGGATAACCCAAGCCCAAGCACCCAAATCAAAATATCAGAAGAGATACAGCACATAGAGCAGCTACTCAAAGAACTAAAGATGAACAATGAGACCATAGTACGGGATACAAAGGATATCAAGAAGACCCTAGAAGAGCATAAAGAAGACATTGCAAGACTAAATAAAAAAATGGATGATCTTATGGAAATTAAAGAAACTGTTGACCAAATTAAAAAGATTCTGGACACTCATAGTACAAGACTAGAGGAAGTTGAACAATGAATCAGTGACCTGGAAGATGACAGAATGGAAAATGAAAGCATACAAGAAAGAATGGGGAAAAAAATTGAAAAAATCGAAATGGACCTCAGGGATATGATAGATAATATGAAACGTCCGAATATAAGACTCATTGCTGTCCCAGAAGGGGAAGAAAAGGGTAAAGGTCTAGGAAGAGTATTCAAAGAAATTGTTGGGGAAAACTTCCCAAATCTTCTAAACAACATAAATACACAAATCATAAATGCTCAGCGAACTCCAAATAGAATAAATCCAAATAAACCCACTCCGAGACATATACTGATCACACTGTCAAACACGGAAGAGAAGGAGCAAGTTCTGAAAGCAGCAAGAGAAAAGCAATTCACCACATACAAAGGAAACAGCATAAGACTAAGTAGTGACTACTCAGCAGCCACCATGGAGGCAAGAAGGCATTGGCACGATATATTTAAAATTCTGAGTGAGAAAAATTTCCAGCCAAGAATACTTTATCCAGCAAAGCTCTCCTTCAAATTTGAGGGAGAGCTTAAATTTTTCACAGACAAACAAATGCTGAGAGAATTTGCTAACAAGAGACCTGCCCTACTGGAGATACTAAAGGAAGCCCTACAGACAGAGAAACAAAGAAAGGACAGAGAGGCTTGGAGAAAGGTTCAGTACTAAAGAGATTCGGTATGGGTACAATAAAGGATATTAATAGACAGAGGGGAAAAATATGACAAACATAAACCAAAGGATAAGATGGCTGATTCAAGAAATGCCTTCACGGTTATAACGTTGAATGTAAATGGATTAAACTCCCCAATTAAAAGATATAGATTCGCAGAATGGATCAAAAAAAATGAACCATCAATATGTTGCATACAAGAGACTCATCTTAGACACAGGGACACAAAGAAACTGAAAGTGAAAGGATGGAAAAAAATATTTCATGCAAGCTACAGCCAAAAGAAAGCAGGTGTAGCAATATTAATCTCAGATAAAATAGACTTCAAATGCAGGGATGTTTTGAGAGACAAAGAAGGCCACTACATACTAATCAAAGGGGCAATTCAACAAGAAGAAATAACAATCATAAATGTCTATGCACCCAATCAAGGTGCCACAAAATACATGAGAGAAACACTGGCAAAACTAAAGGAAGCAATTGATGTTTCCACAATAATTGTGGGAGACTTCAACACATCACTCTCTCCTATAGATAGATCAACCAGACAGAAGACCAATAAGGAAATTGAAAACCTAAACAATCTGATAAATGAATTAGATTTAACAGACATATACAGGACATTACATCCCAAATCACCAGGATACACATACTTTTCTAGTGCTCATGGAACTTTCTCCAGAATAGATCATATGCTGGGACATAAAACAAGCCTCAATAAATTTAAAAAGATTGAAATTATTCAAAGCACATTCTCTGACCACAATGGAATACAATTAGAAGTCAATACCCATCAGAGACTTAGAAAATTCACAAATACCTGGAGGTTAAACAACACACTCCTAAACAATCAGTGGGTTAAAGAAGAAATAGCAAGAGAAATTGCTAAATATATAGAGACGAATGACAATGAGAACACAACATACCAAAACCTATGGGATGCAGCAAAAGCAGTGCTGAGGGGGAAATTTATAGCACTAAACCCATATATTAAAAAGGAAGAAAGAGCCAAAATCAAAGAACTAATGGATCAACTGAAGAAGCTAGAAAATGAACAGCAAACCAATCCTAAACCAAGTAGAAGAAAAGAAATAACAAGGATTAAAGCAGAAATAAATGACATAGAGAACAAAAAAACAATAGAGAGGATAAATATCACCAAAAGTTGGTTCTTTGAGAAGATCAACAAGATTGACAAGCCCCTAGCTAGACTGACAAAATCAAAAAGAGAGAAGACCCATATAAACAAAATAATGAATGAAAAAGGTGACATAACTGCAGATCCTGAAGAAATTAAAAAAATTATAAGAGGATACTATGAACAACTGTATGGCAACAAACTGGATAATGTAGAGGAAATGGACAATTTCCTGGAAACATATGAACAACCTAGACTGACCAGAGAAGAAATAGAAGACCTCAACCAACCCATCACAAGCAAAGAGATCCAATCAGTCATCAAAAATCTTCCCACAAATAAATGCCCAGGGCCAGATGGCTTCACAGGGGAATTCTACCAAACTTTCCAGAAAGAACTGACACCAATCTTACTCAAACTCTTTCAAAACATTGAAGAAAATGGAACACTACCTAACTCATTTTAGGAAGCTAACATCAATCTAATACCAAAACCAGGCAAAGATGCTACAAAAAAGGAAAACTACTGGCCAATCTCCCTAATGAATATAGATGCAAAAATCCTCAACAAAATACTTGCAAATCGAATCCAAAGACACATTAAAAAAATCATACACCATGACCAAGTGGGGTTTCTTCCAGGCATGCAAGGATGGTTTGACATAAGAAAATCAATCAATGTATTACAAAACATTAACAAGTCAAAAGGGAAAAATCAATTGATCATCTCAATAGATGCTGAAAAAGCATTTGACAAAATCCAACATCCCTTTTTGATAAAAACACTTCAAAAGGTAGGAATTGAAGGAAACTTCCTCAACATGATAAAGAGCATATATGAAAAACCCACAGCCAGCATAGTACTCAATGGTGAGAGACTGAAAGCCTTCCCTCTAAGATCAGGAACAAGACAAGGATGCCCGCTGTCACCACTGTTATTCAACATTGTGCTGGAAGTGCTAGCCAGGGCAATCCGGCAAGACAAAAAAATAAAAGGCATCCAAATTGGAAAAGAAGAAGTAAAACTGTCATTGTTTGCAGATGATATGATCTTATATCTAGAAAACCCTGAGAAATCAACGATACAGCTACTAGAGCTAATCAACAAATTTAGCAAAGTAGCGGGATACAAGGTTAATGCACATAAGTCAGTAATGTTTCTATATGCTAGAAATGAACAAACTGAAGAGACACTCAAGAAAAAGATACCATTTTCAATAGCAACTAAAAAAATCAAGTACCTAGGAATAAACTTAACCAAAGATGTAAAAGACCTATACAAAGAAAACTACATAACTCTACTAAAAGAAATAGAAGGGGACCTTAAAAGATGGAAAAATATTACATGTTCATGGATAGGAAGGCTAAATGTCATTAAGATGTCAATTCTACCCAAACTCATCTACAGATTCAATGCAATCCCAATCAAAATTCCAACAACCTACTTTGCAGACTTGGAAAAGCTAGTTCTCAAATTTATTTGGAAAGGGAAGATGCCTCGAATTGCTAAAGACACTCTAAAAAAGAAAAACGAAGTGGGAGGACTTACACTCCCTGACTTTGAAGCTTATTATAAAGCCACAGTTGCCAAAACAGCATGGTACTGGCACAAAGATAGACATATAGATCAATGGAATCGAATTGAGAATTCGGAGATAGACCCTCAGATCTATGGCCAACTGATCTTTGATAAGGCCCCCAAAGTCACTGAACTGAGTCATAATGGTCTTTTCAACAAATGGGGCTGGGAGAGTTGGATATCCATATCCAAAAGAATGAAAGAGGACCCCTACCTCACCCCCTACACAAAAATTAACTCAAAATGGACCAAAGATCTCAATATAAAAGAAAGTACCATAAAACTCCTAGAAGATAATGTAGGAAAACATCTTCAAGACCTTGTATTAGGCGGCCACTTCCTAGACTTTACACCCAAAGCACAAGCAACAAAAGAGAAAATAGATAAATGGGAACTCCTCAAGCTTAGAAGTTTCTGCACCTCAAAGGAATTTCTCAAAAAGGTAAAGAGGCAGCCAACTCAATGGGAAAAAATTTTTGGAAACCATGTATCTGACAAAAGACTGATATCTTGCATATATAAAGAAATCCTACAACTCAATGACAATAGTACAGACAGCCCAATTATAAACTGGGCAAAAGATATGAAAAGACAGTTCTCTGAAGAGGAAATACAAATGGCCAAGAAACACATGAAAAAATGTTCAGCTTCACTAGCTATTAGAGAGATGCAAATTAAGACCACAATGAGATACCATCTAACACCGGTTAGAATGGCTGCCATTAAACAAACAGGAAACTACAAATGCTGGAGGGGATGTGGAGAAATTGGAACTCTTATTCATTGTTGGTGGGACTGTATAATCAGGTTCAGCCACTCTGGAAGTCAGTCTGGCAGTTCCTTAGAAAACTAGATATAGAGTTACCGTTTGATGCAGCGATTGCACTTCTCGGTATATACCCGGAAGGTCGGAAAGCAGTGACACAAACAGATATCTGCACGCCAATGTTCATAGCAGCATTATTCACAATTGCCAAGAGATGGAAGCAACCCAAATGTCCTTCAACAGATGAGTGGATAAATAAAATGTGGTATATACACATGATGGAATAGTACGCGGCAGTAAGAAGGAACGATCTCGTGAAACATATGACAACATGGATGAACCTTGAAGACATAATGCTGAGCGAAATAAGCCAGGCACAAAAAGAGAAATATTATATGCTACCACTAATGTGAACTTTGAAAAATGTAAAACAAATGGTTTATAATGTAGAATGTAGGGGAACTAGCAATAGAGAGCAATTAAGGAAGGGGGAACAATAATCCAAGAACAGATAAGCTATTTAACGTTCTGGGGATGCCCAGGAATGACTATGGTCTGTTAATTTCTGATGGATATAGTAGGAACAAGTTCACAGAAATGGTGCTATATTAGGTAACTTTCTTGGGGTAAAGTAGGAACATGTTGGAAGTTAAGCAGTTATCTTAGGTTAGTTGTCTTTTTCTCACTCCCTTGTTATGGTCTCTTTGAAATGTTCTTTTATTGTATGTTCGTTTTCTTTTTAACTTTTTTTTCATATAGTTGATTTAAAAAAGAAGGGAAAGTTAAAAAAAAAAAAAAAGAAAAACAAGGAAAAAAAAAAGATGTAGTGCCCCCTTGAGGAGCCTGTGGAGAATGCAGGGGTATTGGCCTACCCCACCTCCATGGTTGCTAACATGACCACAGACATAGGGGACTGGTGGTTTGATGGGTTGAGTCCTCTACCATAAGTTTTACCCTTGGGAAGACGGTTGCTGCAAAGGAGAGGCTAGGCCTCCCTATGGTTGTGCCTAAGAGCCTCCTCCCGAATGCCTCTTTGTTGCTCAGATGTGGCCCTCTCTCTCTGGCTAAGCCAACTTGAAAGGTGAAATCACTGCCCTCCCCCCTACGTGGGATCAGACACCCAGGGGAGTGAATCTCCCTGGCAACGTGGAATATGACTCCCGGGGAGGAATGTAGACCCGGCATCGTGGGACGGAGAACATCTTCTTGACCAAAAGGGGGATGTGAAAGGAAATGAAATAAGCTTCAGTGGCAGAGAGATTCCAAAAGGAGCCGAGAGGTCACTCTGGTGGGCACTCTTACGCACACTTTAGACAACCCTTTTTAGGTTCCAAAGAATTGGGGTAGCTGGTGGTGGATACCTGAAACTATCAAACTACAACCCAGTACCCATGAATCTCAAAGACAGTTGTATAAAAATGTAGCTTATGAGGGGTGACAATGGGATTGGGAAAGCCATAAGGACCACACTCCACTTTGTCTAGTTTATGGATGGATGAGTAGAAAAATAGGGGAAGGAAACAAACAGACAAAGGTACCCAGTGTTCTTTTTTACTTCAATTGCTCTTTTTCACTCTAATTATTATTCTTGTTATTTTTGTGTGTGTGCTAATGAAGGTGTCAGGGATTGATTTAGGTGATGAATGTACAACTATGTAATGGTACTGTAAACAATCGAAAGTATGATTTGTTTTGTATGACTGCGTGGTATGTGAATATATCTCAATAAAATGAAGATTAAAAAAGATTAAAAAAAAAAAAGACGTAGAGATGAAGGAATGAAAAATACAGAAAAGAGGATAAGAGATCTAAAGGGTACATTGAGAAGGTCTAATATGGATTTAACTGAAGTCTCAAAAGGAGAGGAAATGGAAAATAGAATAGAAGCAATAGTTGAAAAGACAATGGCTGAGAATTTTCCAAAACTTATGAAAGACATAAAGTCACAGATTCAAGAATTCAGCTTAAGGATTCTTGCTCTGTGATTGCGCCCTCTGTGGGAGGAGTTCCAGGATCACAGCCAACCCTGAGGCCCATTTGAAACACCTCCCATCCACCCCTGAAGACTCAGAACCACTGGGGCCTCAAGTACCTGCAGATGGGCAGCCTGATGGACCCAAGGCTGATTGCACAGCAGAAGCCAAACGGGATTAAGTTGCTGGAACCTGGGAAGTGACTAATGGAATGATGAGGAAGGAAAGCAGAGCAGGTAGACAAGGAAAGAACCTCTCTTCATCTCAGTTTTCTCCTTTTTTTTCCTTCTTTCATGTCATTTTTTTCTGTCTCCCATTTAAACGAGTTTATTTTCTTGAAGTCAGAGATGGTCAGTGACAGCAATATCTCTCTCTTCTCTCTCTTCTCTCTTTCCCTCTCCCTTTCCCTCTCCCCCTGACCTGCCCCCAATCTAATCACACTTATTAAATCAACCAAGACCCCTCCAACATTTTATAGCTTACAAAGAACTTTTACATGTATGAATTCTCATAAAAACTGTGTTGGGTCTTCTGGATTCAGCCCTGATATGCAAAGAGCTTGGAAGTTATTCTCACTCTTGTACTAAGAAAAAGCTAGTCAAACTGAAAATCAGTGACTTTTTCTGGACCCATTACAGAACTGAGATCACAGGGTGTATTAGTTAGGGTTCTCTGGAGAAACAGAATCAACAAGAGATATCTATAAATAAAAGATTTTACAAATGTGTGTCACGCAACTGTGGGTACGCATGAGTCCAAATTCTATAGGGCAAGCAGCAAACTGACAACTCCAATGAAGATGGTCAATGAACTCCTCAGCAGCAAACTGGTAACTTCGATGAATGTGTTCGATGAACTCCTCGGGAAACGAACTGGCAAATTCAATGAACGCAACAGGAAATGCTTCACTGGTTAGCGGAAGAAGAAGTAAAGGTCCTCTATCTGTCTGGCTTAAAAGTCTTCAACTGATTGGATTAAATCCAGCTGACTGAATTCTCTCATTGTGGAAGACACACCCTTCGTTGACGTGATCAGTCACAGCTGCAGCCAGTTGACTGACGATTGAACAAACCAGCCTTCTGGTTTATTAACCAGCCACAAATGTCCTTGCAATAACGGTTAGGCCAGTTCTTGCTTGACCAGACACCTGGACATCATCACCTGGCCAAGCTGACACATGAACCTAACCATCACACAGGGCAAACCACCAAACCAAGATCTGTAAACAGGTACATCCAGAAAGACATAGCTGAGATCTTTTTACCTGGACCAGAAGCCACTGGAGCCATAAACCGATAGGAATAATTAAATGGAAATGTTGACAAATTGCTGGAGGCCAAGCATGGACTATCAGGAGAGTGAGAAAGAAAATGTCAAAAGAAGCTATTCACTTGGACTCTTGAAGACGATTGTATAACAATGCAGATTACAAGGGGTGACAGTGTGATTGTGAAAACCTTGTGGATCATACTCCCTTTATCCAGTGTATGGATGGATGAATAGAAAAATGGGGACAGAAACTAAATGAAAAATAGGGTGGGATGGGGGGATGATTTGGGTGTTCTTTTTGACTTTTATTTTTTATTCTTATTCTGATCCTTTCTGATGTAAGGAAAATGTTCAGAAATGGATTGGGGTGATGAATGCATAAACATATGATGACACTGTGAACAGTTGATTGCACACCGTGGATGATTGTATGGTATGTGAATATATCTCAATGAAACTGAATTTAATTAAAAAAAAAGTTATTCAGGCAGAAGGAAAATTATATATGTCAGAAACCTGGATAAGCACAAAGAAAGGAAGAGCATGAGAGAAGGAATTAGTGAAGGTAAAACAAAATCTTTTATTTTCTTCTTAATTGATCTAAAAGATAATTGATATTGTTTTTTAAAAAGAAAATTGTTATTTGTTTAAAGCAGTAACAACATATTAGGCGATTGTAGCATATGGATAAGTGAAATGAATGATAGCAATGTCACAAGAGACGGGAGGAAAAAATTTGGAATGGTCTGCTACAAGGTACAAGTACTACACATGAAGTGGTATAATGTTATTTGAAAGTGGATTTGGATTAATTAAAAATGTATATTTCAAACTCTAGGGCAATCACTAAAATTTTTTTAAAAAGAAATGTATTTATATATGAAGAGAGGAGATAAACTGGAGTCATATAGAACATTCAATTAAAACCAGAGGACACAGAAAAATAGGAGGAAAAGAAACAAAATAAAAACGCAATGTCCCCCTCCCCAACCCCGAGGATCTGTGGGAAGGTGCGGATGTGTTGGACATCCTCAGCTGGACTGGTGTTGATGTTGTCACAAACATTGGGACTGGCGGTTTGATGCGCTGAGCCCTCGAGCACGGGACTTGCCCTTATGAAGCTCATTACCACAAAGGAGAGTCTAAAGTTGTATGTAATGGTGCCTAAGAGTCTCCCCCTGAGTACCTCTTTGTTGCTCAGAAGTGGCCCTCTCTCTCTCTAACTGAGCCATCTCGACAGGTGAACTCGCTGCCCCCCCCCCACATGGGACCCGACTCCCAGGGGTGTAAATCTCCCTGGCAACGCAGAGTATGACTCCCGGGGATGAATGTGGACCCGGCATCGTGGGACTGAGAGTATCTTCTTGACCAAAAGGGGGATGCAAAATGAGACGAAATAGTTTCAGTGGCTGAGAGATTCCAAATGGAGTCGAGAGGTCACTCTGGTGGACATTCTTATGCACTATATAGATAACACCTCTTAGGCTTTAATGTATTGGAATAGCTAGAAGTAAATACCTGAAACTACCAAACTCCAACCCAGCAGTCTGGACTCCTGAAGACAATTATATAATAATGTAGATTACAAGGGGTGACAGTGTGATTGTGAAGACCTTGTAGATCACACCCCCTTTATCTAGTGTATGGAGGAGTGGAGGAATGGGGATAAAAACTAAAGGACAAATGGGGTGGGATGGGGGGATGATTTGGGTGTTTTTTTTCACTTTTATTTTTTATTCTTGTTCTGGTTCTTTCTGATGTAAGGAAAATGTTCAGAGATAGATTGTGGTGATGAACGCATAACTATGTTATCATACTGTGGACAGTGGATTGTATATCATGGATGATTGTATGGTGTGTGAATGTATTTCAATAAAACTGAATTTAATAAAAAAAAACGCAATGCACAGAAAACTGTCATAAACATGATAGAATTTAATCCACCTATATCAATCAATAATCACTGAATTAGTTTCTAGGCTGCTAAGACAAATACCACACAACGGGTTGGCTTAAACAATGGAAATGTATTGGCTAATGGCTTTGAGGCTAGGAGAAGTACAAAATCAAGGGATCAGCAAGATGATGCTTTCTCCCTAAAGACTCTGGCATTCTGGTGCCAGCTGCTTGTGAACCTTAGGTCCTTGGCTTTTCTGTCACATGGCGATGCCCTCTCCTTTCTTTCCAGGTGCTGTTGACTTCTAGTTTCTGCTCCTCCATGGGGCTTTCTCTTCATGAAGCCTTCAGTAATAAGATTAAGACCAAACCTTACTCAGCTGGGCCACACTTTACCTAAAAGTAACATCTTCAAAAGATCCTAGTTAAAACGGGTTCACACCCACAGGAATGGATTAAGATTAAGAACATGTTCTTTTCTGGGGAACATAATTCAACCCACCACTATCACTTTATTTGTGAATGACCTAAATACACAAATTAAAAGACAGAGATTGTTAGAGTGGATTAAAAAATGTTTAAAACCAAAACCAAAATAAGATGCAACTATATGTTGTCTACAAAAAAAAAAAAAAAACATTTTAAATATAAGGACACAGATAAGTTAAAAGTAAAGGGATGAAGAAAGATACATGATGCTAACACTAATCAAAAGGAATCTGGAGTCAGTATATTAATTTCAGACAAATTAGACCTGGGAACAAGAAAAATTATCAGGGATAAAGAGGAGCATTACACATCAGTAAAGGGGTAAATTCTCCAAGAAGACGTAATCCTTAACATGTTTGCTTCTAACAGAAGAACATCAAACAAAAATTGATGGAACTGAAAAAGGAAACAGACAAATACACTAGTATAGTTGGAGACTTCAACACCCTCTGTCAGTAACTTCAGATCAAGAAGCCTGAAAATCAATAAGGATATAGGTGACCTTAACAGTACAATCAATCAACTTGATCTAATTGACATTTATAGAATACTCCATCCAACAAGAAGAGAATACACATTTTTCTCAAGCCCCCATGGAACATTCACCAAGATCACATTTGGGCCATAAAACACACTGTAATAGATTTGAAAGAATAGAAATCATATAAAGAATGTTCTCAGACCACAATAGAATTAAACTAGAAATAAATAATAGAATGATAGCTGAAAAGTCCCCAAATATTTGGAAATTAAACAACACACTTCTAAATAACCCATAGGTAACAGAGCCTCAAGAGAAATTGAAAATTATTTTTAACTACATCAAAATGAAAATACAACTTAATAAAGTGTGTGGAATCCAGCAAAAGCTGTACCTAGAGAGAAATTTATAGCATTAAACACATATTAAAAAAGAAGAGCTAAAACCAATAACCTATGCTTCCATCTTAGAAATCATAGAAGATCTAAATTAAATAGGGAGATATCCTGTGCTGATTAATTAGAAGAGTGTATACTGTTAAGATTACAATTCTTTCCAAATTGATCTATATATTCAATGTAATCCCAACTAAAATTCCAGCAAGCGGTTTTGTGGATATTGTAAAATTCATATGGAAAGTTTAAAGACTTAGAATAACCAAAACAATACCGAAAAAGAACAAAATTGGAGTACATGCTACTCTATTTTAAGACTCCCTAGAAAGCTACAATCATCCATACAACATGGTGTTGGTGAAATAATAGAAACATAGATCAGTGGAACAGAAGAGAAAGACCAGAAAGAGACCCACACAATTACAGTCAACTGATTTTTGACAAAGGTACAAAAGAATTCAATGGAGAAAGCATGGTCTTTTCAACATACGCAAAATATGAACCTTACACAAAAATTAACTCAAAATGAATCAGAGACCTAAACATAAAACTGTAACACTTCTGTAAGAAAACATAGGAGAAAATCTAAGTATCGTTGGGCTTGATGATGAGTTTTTAGATGCGATACCAAAAGCACGATCCTTAAGAGAAAAAAACTGAAATTTAAAAACCTCTGGTCTGTGAAAGACACTATTAAGAGAATGAAAAAACAAGCCACAGACTTGGAGAAAATATTTACAAAATACATATCTGATAAATGACTTGTATCCAAAATACACAAAGAACTGTTAAAACTCAAAAGAATACAATATATATATATATATATTAATGGAAGCCCAATGGCCAAAGCTAGAACAATTTGAGCAAGAAAATAGTATAGTGTTGGATTATAACCTAAAGTATAAAATAAATCTCCTTGAGTCCATAATGATATAAATTAATGTGGAAGAAAAAGACAAATCTCCAGTGCAGAAGAATTCCAAGTAATTTATGTGGATCCTTGCCCTCGGTGAGGGGAAATCTAACTCCCTCTCCTTACGTGTGCACCACACAGTGCACCAAGAGTTCAATTTTCTTATGTGACAAAAATAGAGAGGGGGGAAGGATTTAAAGGGAAAGGAAATATGAGCAATGTTGCAGATCACATTAAAAGGAGGTGCACAGGACTTTGGAGGTTACAAAAATTCACAGTCCCAGGCGCTGTGCGCCTCTCCTGGGGCAGGTGGCGAGTCGTGCAGCTGTCACCTGGCTGCGCGGTTGTCCCGCTGTCCCCACCAGGAGCCACCTGTGGGGCCTCCGCCTTCCCTGCCGGCGGCGCCGTACCTCTTCCCGCGGCGGAGGCGAACTCGGGGGTCCTAACCGCCTCTCCAGTCGCGCGCCGTGGTCTGCCGCTCGGGCCACCCGGGAGACCAATCCAGGCTCTTTCCTGCACCCCGTGGCGGTCGTCTCCGCCTCCCTCGAGGTGCGGGGGGCGCCTACCTTGATCCCCAACCGTGCGCGGCTCCCTTTTGTCCTCCCACAGCAGCGGCGCACACAATAGGCGGTGTTCAAATCTTTGCACGCACTGATTGCTCTGTAATTGCGTTTTCCCTGGGTAGGTTGTCAGATCTCCTCTGACTTCCCCGGCATTTTTTTTTTTTTTTTTTTTTTTTTAACTTGAAACTTAAAAGAAAAAGAAGCTTCCTCCCTTACTAGCTCTCTTTTTAGGGGTTATCCAGGGTGCCTGTGAATGAAACTATTTCATGATTTCATGCTGATGGGCCAACTTGCCCCTGTCCCTCCTGGGGCCTTTTCACCCTGAGCCTGAAAGCTGGTCTCCAGGACCCTGTAGGTGCCAGATGGGCTGTCCCCAGCTCCTGCACTGGGCAGCTTTCCCACAACTACCAGAGCCTCCACCCCCAGGGCAGGGGACAAAACACCTTTGCTTGAGGCCAGGCTACCACTGGGCTCTCTTTGGAAAGTTGAAATCCATTGGCTGGCTCCTGACACCTCTTCAGGGCTCCCCTTTTCTTTCCGCCACCAATCCCGGCCCTGCTGCATGGAATGCCACTGGCGCTTTCTCCTTCTCTGCCTGGGAAACACCTTCCTTCCCTTCCAGGCCAAGCTCCCGCGTCACCTCCTTGGGCACCCTAGAAGCTTCCCTCCTCTGTTCTCCCACATCACTGGGTTCATTCCATGGGTGCATGTCACCTGTGTGTCTCCCACAGCCACCTAATAAGATCACACAGTGGCTTTCTCTAGCTTGTTTTCTGTGTGCTCTGGGTAAGGTCAGAGCTTTCCATGTACTCCTGACCACTTCTGGGTAGACATGGAAAGAGGCATTGGAGGGTCCCAGGACTGTTTGCTAGTCTTCCCTTTTCCTCCTGCCTGCTCCGGCTCATTGTGGTGACATCTCCTCTTGCTGCGAATACCCCGAAGGCCACCTGTACTTCATGAAGCCCCTAGAGCCTGCTGTCCTCCCACACTTTTTCTCTAGTCCAGCCTGTTCCCTCCCCCTGTCAGGCAGGGCCCACATGGACAGGCAGGTCAGGGTGGTAAGGGCTGCAGAACAGCACATGGAGGGCCTGCTCTTCCCCGAGGTGGCTCCATGAGGAGCTGGAGCAGAGGGAGTGGAAGGCATGCACTGGTAGAATGTTAAAGGCCCAAGCTGGGGTCATGTCCATCCAGGAGGGCCAGGCAGGAGGTAAGGCCCAGCGAAAGGGTGGGAGAGGGGGTGTGGTGGAGACGGAGGCAGATTTACCATGAGGCTCTGAAGCGCACACTTTGGGGCTTCCTCACTTGTGCAGGACCTTTATAAGGCTCTGCACCCAATTTTTTACTCAGTGTTTTATATGTCTTCCTAAAAAGGAGTCACAATTTCATAGGCTTCAGGTCCAACAAACCTGGATCTGCTCCAAATAGAGGAAGGAAGAAAAACCAAAGAGGAGGATTAGTGAAGGGGCAGATGGACTGCAGACCAGACCAGTTTTAAACAGAGTGAGGATGCCTGATGCAAGGCATCATGGACCAAGGAAGTCATCTAAAGACCTGGAGAAGAACAAACAGACCTGAAAGCTGCTTGGTCCACTGCCCAGGGCTCTAGGTCATTTCTGTGCTCCAGCAGCCACTCCAAGTGAGGAAAATACTGTTAGCCCCCTTTTGTGCTATCCTCTGAGTCTGCAGCTGGCCTGTACATTCCCTTTGTAGGAACTGGAAAAAAGTGCAGCTTTCTTGAGCACCTGCAACCCTGCACCAAGGGGAAGCTCAGGCTGGATTTCAGCCCTCTCTCAACCCCTTAGCTGGGTACCCTTGTGCAGTGAACAACCTACAAATTCCTACTAGGCAACCTGACTCTGAATGTGGGCTCAAAGCAGGGTTGCATTTAGCATCAAGGTCCCAGAGATTTTAGCCAAGTTCTTTCAGTTCTTACTCCCTCACTGGTAGAGCCCCTCACCTAGAACTCTGGCATAAGCCCATGTGAGCTAAACTGGAAGACAATCAATAAATCAGTGGTGATGGCGGCCAGCAGGCAGCAGTTCAAATCCTAGCTCTGCCCTTTACTACTTTGTTAGCCTTGGGCAAGTACTTAATCTCACTGAACCTCTGCTTTCTTATCTGTTAAATGAAGCCAATAATGCATTCCTCTGAGGGTGTGGAGGGGATTAAGGAGATAAGTCTGACACATTAAAAATATCCTGTCCATAACAAGAGCTCAATAAATGATGCCTATAATTATTGAGTCATGGACACTTAAAATTTTCTCTCATCTGCTAACTGGGGTCAAGTTCCCGTATCTCAACTCTTTCCTGAGGGTGAGTTTCCTGGCCCTTCCCCAGACGCTGTAGTGCCTCACACAAACAGATCCCCCATGGTTCCTTTATCTGGTCTCCAAAACTGGTCTAGACAAACTGAGACCTCCCCACAACAAATGTTAGTTAGCTGTATGGGCATCTATTCACATATTGGACTGTGTGTTCCTCAAGGGCAGGAAATGGTCTTATTCATCTTTGTGTCATTTATTGTGCCCGATAATTAACTGCTGTTGAATTAAAGAATGACCACCAAACCTTCCCTGGTTAACTGGCTTCTCAAGCAATCCCTCCACCCACATACCCCCCACCCCATCATGGGATGTGGTCTCTGTGGCCTGTTTCACTTCTTCAGGCTCTGTCTCAGGCAAAAGACGAGACCTGACAGTAGTGCATGTCTTAATGTAAATAAATTTATCAGACTCAACAGATTCTTTATAGAAAATGTTTTAAGGAGAAGGGCTGAAGAGTTTGGGGATTGGCTTTTAAAGGTTTAAAGATGCAGTTAATGTAATATAGGTTTCTGTAGAGCCTGCCAGAAGTATTTATGACTTTTGGCTCTGATGACAGTATTAGCCAACCTTTTTGAACTCTTTCCACCTCTTCATATGCCAACGACAGTACTACGTACTTTTATGTGTACTGACTCATTTCATCCTTATAATCACCCTATGAGGTAGGTCCTGTTATTTTATAGATGAGTAAACTGAGCCACAGAAAGATTAAGTAAGTTGCCCAAAATTACATGGCTGATTAATGGTGTAGCTGGGATTTGATCCCAGCAACCTGGAGCCAGTGCTCCTGCTAATAACTCCTTCACTCTACTGCCCCTTACACAGGGCTCAGAGGGCAAAGCACCCGGCATTCACGCCTGACCATCTCCAGGTCAGGCAGGAAAAACATATGGTAAGACCCCATAATTGTGCCCACACAACATAAAAATCAGACCAAAAAGGGAAATAATAATTTGCAGATATTATGAGTAGATATTCAGAAAATCAAAAAGAATCAATTACAAAACTACCCCAAATATAAGACTGAGACAGCTTCTTACAAAATGAATATACAACATTCAATAGCTTTCCTCAAGAGAAACAACTGGCTAGAAATATAATGGAAGAAAAGATCCCTATTTTTCTTTTGGATTGCAAAAGAAAAAATATCTAGAAAACATCTAATAAGCAATATTTATGACCTATATGAAGTAAATTTTAAATAACCACTAATGTAAATTAAAAGATTGAAGTAAATAGAAAGATATTCTCACGTGTTGGATAGAAAGATTCCTTATTAGGATCTACATTATTCTATAAATTCAACATGATAAATACTGAAAGAAAAGAAATGGAGGTGAGGGAGGAAAGGAAGGAAAGATTTTTGGGTGGACTCTTAAAATTCTTTTCAAAAAAATAAAGTGAAAGAAAGCCACAATATTTCTGATACAGAAGATTATGGGAGAAGTATTAGCCCTGCCAGATATTAAAATATAAAGTCACTAACTAAAATAGTATCGTACTGCCTCAACAGTTAATAGCCAAATGAATCAAAGAGAATAGAAAAACCAGAAGTAGACTCAAATATATACAAAAATGTGGTTTATGTAGAGATACCTTTTCAACACAGTGGTAAAAAGATGGATTATTTGAAAAATGGCTTTGCACAATTGGCTAGGCCATCTGAAAGCAAAAAAAATTGAATCACTTCCTCATTTCTTTATACCACAATAAATTTCAGATGGATAAAATATTTAAATGTAAAAATCTAAACCATATTAGTGCTACAAGAAAACACAAGATAATTTTTTTATATAATTTTGAAGGGAAAGGCTTCTTTAAGTATAACACTAAACCCAGAAGACATAAAAAGGTTGATAAAGCTGACTACATAAAATTGTAAATGTCCTCATGACAAAAATACCATAAACCAAGGTAAAAGGCAAGCAATAAAGAAGGGGATAATGTTTTCAAAGAATAGGAGAAAGAATTTCTATCATATATGTAAAGAGTTCTAAGCAAATCAATTGGAAAAAGTAAAAAAACCCAATAGAAAAAAAGAATTAGTGGAAAAACATCATTACAGGAAAAAAAAAAAAAAAAGAGGTGGCCTTTAATCATGTGAAAGGATATTCAACTTCACTCATATTAAAAGAAAAGCAAATTAAAATTGCAATGACTTTCCATTTTTCACTTATTAAATTGGCACAGAGCAATAAGTTTGAGAATGAATTCATTGGGAAAACAGGCACTCTGATGCATTATTCGTGGGAGTTCTCACAACCTCTTTGGAGGGTAACTTCACAGTAGCTATCAAAATTTTAAATTCTACTTCTAAAAATTTATCTGATAGTATATGCAAGGATATGCACTGCAGTACTACTCATAACAAAAGAAAGAAAACAATCTGAATACATGTCAACAGGGAACTGATTCTGTAAATTCTGGTATAGTTATACAATGAAATATAACGTAGCCATTATGAAGAATAAGGCAGACCTATATGTGCTAATATGGAACAGTCTTCCAATTGTTAACTGCAAAAGGCAAAATGCAGAACAATACATATCATATTCTACTTTTTTTTTTCTTTATTAGAGAAGTTGTGAGTTGACAGAACAACCATGCATATAATGCAGGATTCCCATATGCCACTTTCTCCTTAACACCTTGCATTGGTGTGGTACATTAGTTACAATTGATGAAAGCCCATTTTTATAATTGTATTATTAACTGTTCCCCGTAATTTAACTTAGGGTTCACTGTGTAGTGACATTCTACAATTTTTGTTTTTAAAAATTGTATTATATAAAGATATACATGTATTATGCAATAGACCAGTGCTTTTAAAATAGGGTGGCAACCCATTGGTAGGTTGCCCAATCAACTTAGTAGATTGCAACCAACTTTCTTCAATGTTTGTATTTTTTTAATCTGGGGATTTTTTTGTTTTACTTAAATATTGATAAAATCATATTTGGTATTAACTTTATGTTTTTTTTTATCAAATATATACACATGTATAGTAAAGGTATTATTTTGTGAAACTTTAGTTCCAGTTATATAATCACATAGTGAGTTGTGATGGGAAGTGTATTTCTTATTCTTGGTTATAGACAAAAAGTTTTGTAAAGGACTGGTATGTACTACCTCTGGAAATACAAATTGTTAAGTGGCCTTTGGGGACTGAAATGCAAAGACTGTGAGGTCAGAAGTAGGAAGGAGACTGACTTTCCCCACATATGTTCCACTGTTTGTATTACCTAATCAATTTTTAGAAAAATAGTGAGGTGGTGGGGAGGGGAATGTGAAGAAAGAGAGAGGGAGAGAATATGAGACAAAAGGAAAAAATAGATTTTTAAAAATTGTTTTTGGTTATTTTTGTTTGTTTGCAGTAAAGAGAGTGCTTACTTACACTTCTATTGAATGCATGCCAGGCAAAATACAGAATTTTTGCTCCTCACTGTTTTTTCCTATCTTTCTGACCTACAGAATGTTTAACCACTCACTCCAGACACATTTTTCTCCATGCTTGTGAATATGTGTATTTTACTCAGAATTATACCAACATTGATGAACTTCCAGGGAGCAAACCTTTTCCCTTATGAACTCCACTAAGATGATTCAAATCCTCAATTATTTTTATATACTGCCATTTTCATTATAAACTGTTTCTAATTTTCTATTTCTGTTTTCATTTTAGCAAAAATTTTTTGTCAGAATTATTTTCCATATAACTTTTAGAACAAGTATTTGATTCATTGATCAAGTTTTTGTCTATATCAAACAAAAACTAGTTATTATTTCTGCCATTAGAAGGTTTATTTTGCCACCATTTCTAACAAGCCATTTTCTTGAATCCAATTTTACACCTAAATGGTACCATGTGGATTCTTACCAATAAACCACGTGTCAATTTAGTTGCTGTCAGTCTTATTTTGTGTTGACTGCTTCAACCAGAGATATGCATTATGATTTGGCTAAAAGGTTTGATAGCTAATCCATGAGAAAATTGTAGACATTCTTCCTGAGATATTCCAGTCTCACTCTGTGGGCAAATATTGGTCTGATAGATTTTGGAGCCAATTCGTGTGGCCTTCTGAACACTTGGAAAGATGTATACTATTCTCCCAGCCATGGAAAAGCCAAGAACAAACTGCTAATCACACAGCTGTGTCACAGCACTTGATAAGATTGATGGTGTCAAAATGCATTGTGTGACACCTCCCAGGATGTGGTCACCATGGGGTCAAAATGGTGGGTTCAAAGCATCCAGAGTAGGCACTTGGGTAGGTACTTGGGTTGTAAAGATGCAAAGACCAACCCTTTCCCATACACATACACACATACACACACACACGTATTGCCTTAGGGGAAAGCCAGACACCTACAAAATGATGGCAGTACAATGAAGTAAGTGATAATGTTGATGTGTTACAAATATCACAGAGGAATTTGATATCTTTGGGTCCCTAAAAATAGGAACACATTTTTCACAGTGAGCTGAAGGAGTTTGAAACAGGAAGATATGACCTGCTGGAGACTGCTCTGACTGATGTGACCAGGTGTGCTACAATGGGGACAGGTAAACACGGAGAGTGGAGATGGAATGAGGAATTTGCAGCCAGGATCCAGGGTGCTCTGGGTAGGCAATTGCAGTTATGTTTCTTCCATCTGTGTCTCCTCTGGCACATTTGTTTCTCTTCTTCCCTCTTCCTTCTTTGGAACCTAGATCTGGAACCGAGCTCCTGGAGATTCTAGACCTGATTTCCTACTGTCCCTTTTCCATGGCCTCCATCCCATCCTTCCATCCCATTTCCATCAGAACAGAGCTTTGGAGCACCGAGCATCAGAGACTCAAAGAGTTGCCCTGTTGAGAGGAGAAGGACCAAGAGAAGAGGCTGGCAATCGGCCTTGCTACAGGAATTGCAAATGTGCCCATCGTGTGAAAACCTGATTTACATTCCACAGTGGTCTTCCTTCCTCTAGGGAGCTTTGGTTGGTTTGACTGTTTAATTTTTTAAAAATGAATTTATGTCCTTGGCAGATACTAATGCTAATCACAGCATTAATTCCAGGCTTTATTTAAATGCATAATTTTGGGCTTTGGTCAAAGTGTGCTTTTGTCTGCAAAGTTACCATATTAATTTTCTTCGTTGGACAGAGTGTTTGACAAGATAGTAATTGTTTTAGCAACCAGCTCCAGAAACAGACTGAAATGCCCACCCCTGAGGTCTTGCAGACTCTCCAGCCCTCTGGTTGGCCTCTTCAGAACTGCTGCTTCTGCTACCTGCAGCTGAGCCTGTAGCCAAATGAGGAAGGACAGTGGTCCAGACCGGGATGGAAGAGCTCTCAGTGAGCAGAGGTTCTTTGGGAGTCCCGAGCACCTCCTCGCCCCACCCCCTTCTTTGTCATGACCCAAGGTCACACTCCTCAGCAGGAAGGGAGTTGCAAGGCCAGAGGGATCCCACAGGCCAGGCACCCAGCAGTTACAAACCCAGCATCCTCTCCCACAGGCCACACCTGAAGAGGAAGACTGAGGAAGCAAAGAGCACTCTCTGCAAGGAGCTGATTGCAAGCAAGAATTAATGCTTTGGAACATAGTATTATTGGATTGATTTTAAATAGATGTTTCACTTCTCCTTAGTAATGAAGTGCGGGCTCTGAAGGGAGCCGAAAGAAATCAAAAGAAGAAAAGAGAAGAAATGAGAAACAAGAAAAACAACCCCTGAAAAGTCTTCCTAGGTTATTGCTGTAGAAGGATCTTTAAAATTCCATTTCAAATTGCTGGGTCTCTGACAACACAATTGTGATAAACTGATGAATGTCGATTTATACCAAAACATAAAACATATGGATGGTTATTTAGAGGACAAATGCATTTTGACAGATATCTAATTTCATTCCACTGATAGGATGTATTTTGTCAGACTCTTCATTTCATTCATTTCAATCACTTCTGGTTTCAAGTTCCTTACCATGGTGGAAATGCAATTGTCAACCCCCACCACCAAGATACTTTTTAATTATTGCCCTCTCAACTCTGCTTAAAACCAAGGAAAAGCATAAACATCTCCTATTACTTACTCATACAAGAAATATTACCAAGAAGATACCTTTGTGCATCCAACTGGGTAGGAAACACGCCCTAGTATAGATTGTTGGCAAATACCAGCCACCCATGACACAGTAAATTGCATATGCACATAAAAGGAAAGGAGGTCAATTCCTTCAACGCTTAATGGGTAGAAGAAGGAGGTCCAAGGTTGTACTGGAAAAGTTCTTCACCTCCCTCATGTTTCAGCTCAAGTGTTACCTTCTCTAGGAAGCTTTTCCTGACTCATCCAGACAAACTTAAGCTCATCATAGGATTCCATTGTACCTATCCATACTCCCATTAGACTCTTTATCACTCTGCATTTTAATTTTTCTGGTAGACACATTGACTTTTCATTTTGTATTTTCAGTGTCTAGAAGAGCACTTAACAGACATTTAATAAATATTTGTTGAATGAATAAATAAATGAATGATTATTATAGCATTCATCACCCTTTAATTATTAATTTACCTGTCTTTTCCTTCACCAGTGCATGAGTTCTTTGAGGGTGAGGACTGTCTTATTGATATCCCTTATTTTTGAGCACAGTGTCTGGCATATTGGAGGTGCTCAATAAAAGTGCTGACAAAATAGATGGATGGATGGATGGACGGATGGATGGATGGATGGATGATTGCTTGAAGCTGCTGGGTACTCTAGTACTTCTCAAAGTCACCAGCTATGTATATGTTAAAAACATTCCCTTTTCTCAGCCCCTAGTTTGGATTTTGAACTTTGAGCTTCATTTTTCCTATTTTAGGAAACATTTGTTTTAAAAATTTGTTTCCTGAGTACTTCAAGAACAATTTGGGGAGCCTTGAAAGAAATCTAAAAATGATAGCTTGGATGTCTTTTATTAGAACCTATTAGATATCCCCTAATATGCATGCTCCTATTATTCCTTAGTAATAGAACCCCCAAATTTTAGCTGGGCATGAGGTGCTGGGAATAATGACATTCTCCAGCCTCTCTTACAAATAGATGTGACCATATGACTAAATTCTGGCTTTTGGGATACAAATGGAAGAGTCATATGCAACTTCTTGGAAATGTCCTTAAAGGAAGAGGACATGTCCTTCTTCCCTTCCTTTCTTGTGCTAAAATACAGATGCAATGACTACAATGCAGGCAGCCATATTGGACCACGTGTTTGAAGCCACGTACTGAGACGACAGAGAAGCCAGATACCAGCCCAGGTCCTGAGCCACTTTGTGACCTGCCCAATGACCCCTGGATTCCCTATCTCAACACTTCTTTTACAAGGGAGAAATTTGGGGCTTTCTATCACTTGCATTCTAATTGATCCTAACAAATATAGGCATCCTGGCTGGCCACAACATGAGAAATAGCAAGAATCTGCCATCAAATTGAATCTAACAGAACTGCCCTGAACTGAACTGATACTAGGTACACTGAAGCCGTGTCCTTTTAGACAAGAGAAATTTCACAGGGAACTCAAGGTGAGAGATATTTGAACCTGATAGCACATCTCTGAGAGCCACTAAACCCATACCCCTTTCCACTCTGCTCTGGCAGTTTCCCACCTGAGGCTCATTTCATCCTTAACCTAAGGAAAGAAAAGCAATTACTATTGTTATGGTTAAAATATTCCCTTTGCTTCCACCAGACATAGTCCCAATCTATATCTGTGGCTAAACCAACAACCTCTCTAATAAGAGAAATTCCTCAGAGGAGAGTTTTAGCTTGGAGTTGAAAGTTTCCACTCCCAGCCCATAACCATGAAACATCTTGATTCAAATAGGCCACAGCTCAATTTCCATCTCCATTTAGAGCACTTTGACTGTGGTCATTTTTCTAATAATGTCTGGGAATTTCATGGCTTTTTAAGCAAGATGAGGTAG
The DNA here is from genome assembly GCF_015220235.1 of Choloepus didactylus. Lineage (NCBI taxonomy): Eukaryota > Metazoa > Chordata > Mammalia > Pilosa > Megalonychidae > Choloepus > Choloepus didactylus. The sequence goes on along the minus strand of NC_051312.1, from coordinate 128,574,335 downwards.
AATGGTTGGATTTACTGTGGGTGAAATGCTGGCAGAAGAAACTTCAATTTAGCAACTGTTATCATGGACTACTAATCGAGGACTCCTCGGAAGAGTGATGCCACAGAAAACAGTTATTACTCAATGTTAATAAAAAAAATTATGGATCTAATAAAAGTTAATGGGGAAGTATCATGTGCAATAAAAACTGCAGTCAAAGCAAAGAATGCTAGGTTGGGGGAGAAGATTCCACTATAATTCTGTGTTGTCTGCAAACCAAAATTGGCCACATTCGTAACACTTCTAAAGAGCAAATGGTTACTCAAAATCAAATTAAGCTGTAGAGCACTTAGAAATGGGATCATCTCCTTTTGTAAAAATAGAAAAGAGTAAGTCAGAAATAATACAGCGAACCTAATTCATTAACTATGATGAGAGCCTAGTCCATGGTTGGCTACTTTTAGGAAACCTCCTTAAACTTCTTTCTCAGGAACATTATGCTTGTTTCCCAGCTAGATTGAGAGCTTGGTCCTTCTAAGAGGGTACTTTTTTCATGTCTGAACAGAGTAGCAATTGTTCCTAGGCATTTGATTTCATGAAGCATCCAAGATCCCTGTCAAGAGACGGGAAATCAGAGGACTCATAACCCTTTCCTACATCCCTTCTGCTACCATTGTAGACAGGCCATCAGCATTTTCCACCTGGACTTCCCTGCAGCCTCCAAACTGATCCCTCCCCCTTTTTCTCTGACCCTTTCAGATCCGTTTTCCACACTGCAGCCAAAGTGATCTTTTTAATTTACAAATATGATTTTATCACTCTTCTGTTTAAAATCCTGCAGAGGCTTCCCTTGGCTCTTAGGATAAAAACAAAATCCTTATCAAGGCTCACAAGGCATTCCACAATTTGGATCATCTCTACTTCTCCAGTCTCATCATGAGCCACCCTTGTGCTGGCTTCCCATACTCCAGCCAAATCGACGGGAGAACACTCCATGAGCTCTCATGTCTGGGAGTTTGCACTTGCTTCTCCCATCTTACCCACTGTCAGCCAATTCATCCTTCATTTCATTTCCTCAGGAAGGGCTTCCCTTACCTCCAGATTAGGTTAGCTTCGGCTGATGCCTGCTCATACGGCTTCTATACTTTTCCCTTTTGTGAAATTTAGTATACTTTTAGTTACCTGTACTTCGTCTGTCTTCCCCACTTGACCTTACATGTCTTAATAATAGACTCCATGCCTGTTGTATTCACCATTTTCCCCCACCAACTAGTATACTGCATGGTGATTGTAGGTACTCAAATACTTGTTAACTATTTGAATGAATAAATAAATGGATGGATTGTCCCCCAAACCCAGAAACACTTTGTTAATGCCATTGATTACAAGATGAAATGACTGCGGGTAAAGGATCATGATGTATCTAACTTATTTTCATATGGTTAAGAAATAAAATACTATGCAGAGAGAGGGAGAGAAAAAGAGAAAGAGACGACAAAAATAAATCAGATGGATTAAATGTTAAAAATAGAGGAATCTGCTTGTTCTTTGTACTATTCATAATCTTGTAACCTTTCTATAAATTTAAAATTATTTCCAAATAAAAAAAAAAAACATTTAAAGGGGGCTTCAGACTATAATATAATATTCCCCTGCAAGATAAGCTCCTCTGTGCATCAGGACAAAAGAAACAAAGCACTGACTCTCCTAGTGCACAATCTCGTGAGGCAGAGAATCTTTGTCTGATGTATAACTTCCCTGAAGGTACAGCAGAAAAGGGGGAGACCCTGTACTCTCTCACACACAGCTGCCATTTGCTGCCCCTTAGATCTCTGAAGGTCTCCAGAATTTACCCCAGGAACCTCAACATGCAAAGCATCACTCCAGAGCAGCACAGCTGCCTAAGAATGTCTGGTTGCCTAGCAACCTGGACCCCTACTTGACAAGATAAAACTGAAAGCCTCTCTCTGAGTCCCAAGGTTGGTGCACTCCCAAGAGACAGCCTCTGTTGGTCAAGTGCCAGGTGAGACTGGCTCGAGCCGAGTGCGGGTCCTCAGTCACAGAAGGCAACATCCAGGGCTCTGAGGGCCAGGCACAAAGCCTGAAATCCAGAAATTCAGCCTAGTAAAATGGAAAGTGAACAGACCCTTAACCAAGTCACTTCAACATTCTGAGCCTCAGTTTCTTCCCAGATGAAGGGACACAGCTGGGATAGGTCAAGGGTTCTCAAATCTAGCTGCATATTAGCATCTTCTGATGAGGTTTTAAATACTGATAACCAGCCCCATGCTGTTACCAATGAGACTCTTCCCAATCAGAATCTCTGAGGATGGAGCTCAGGTAACTGGTATTTTTTTTTAAAGTTCTTGAGATGAATCAAATGCATAAGAAAGGTTGAGAACCAAGGTGCTAAATGATCCCCGGTGTCTCTTTTAGAGTTATTTATCTGTGATTCTGTACTGGCACTGGTACCCATGGTCATCCTGATTCCTAGTCTCTTCTTCCCTTCTTTCCCTCCAAATAGGGCCTCTTGGCCCCCACACTTTGGGTTCAGCTCTGCTCCATCCCTAGAATTAGCCCCGACTGAACCCCAGATCCTCACTTGAGGCTCAGTCATCTTTGCCGCTGGTTTGGCCCCTGACCTGATAACTGGGTTTTCACCTTATTTATTGAGGCTCAGGCCTCCCTTATGTCTGTCAAGAACTGTGAAGAATCTGAGATTTTACCCTACTTGCAATCTAACAAGTTAGCCTGTCACATTTTCATGCATGCTGGAACAAGGCATAAGCCTCCTGGGTCAGAGACAAAGGACAGTTTATTATGCACAGCAATAACAGTAGCTGGTGTATCATTATTTTTGCACCAGATCCTCAAGCTCCAAAATCCACTGAGCAAGGTGTAGAGGGTCAGATGACACCTGAACACAAATTGGGTTGTGTTACAGGGTAGGAATCCTGAGTTTTGAAAACTCAAATCTTTTATAATGGGCAATAAGCATGACTGCTCTTTGCTCCAGAAAGAGACACTATGTCTATCTTCCAGGTGGTTCACTGAATAAATATCCTTGAAAGATAATCCAGAACAAGGAGCTATCAGTGCCTTGCCTGCAACAGATCCATGGAGAACTGTTTCCCGGCAGCATCCCACATCTAATACCCTGTGCTGGAGCCCCTGACATGCTCACCAGCCTAGAACCAGCCTCTTGGGGCTGCCCTTACTCTTGTTAATTCTCCAGAGCTAATGTCCTATCACTGAGTCCCAGTTCTATAGCCAAGACCTGCTTCTGTAATGTCAGCTACTATACTTGACATTACAGAACTACTATGATAGCCCACCTGAATTGGTATCACCATGATTCCCCAGACTATTTCTCTCCAAACTTTCTTCCCAGGCAAATGGCTACCCAAGGCTCTGATCCAGCTGTGACAGAACATGAGAATGGGGCAGAGATGGCCTGAGGCTGCAGAGCCAAGGAGCCAGGTAAGATATGAAAGTAGCCTCCAGGGCAAAAGGAGGGTTGCAAGCTAATCACACTGTCTAAACCAGTAGCTCTCAAACTTTAATGTGCATTAGAATTATCTGAAGGGCTTTTTAAACTCTGGGTCCTACCCCCAGAGTTTCTGATTCAGTAGGTCTGAGGTGAGGCCTAAGAATTTGCATTTCTAACAATTTCCCAGGTGGTGCTGATGCTGCGGGTCTAGGGACATTCATGAAGAACCACTGCTCTACACTGTGTCAATCCAAAGCACGTGGGTTGGAAAATACAACCAGGTTGAGAGCAATGAAATGCCAAGTGAAGGCAATAAGAGGAAGGAAGATTTAGGAGAACCTGAAAGGATAGTCATTCAGGCCTGCAATCCAGAGGCAGGAAACTTTTTCTATAATGCTTTCAAATCTTGCCTGTGGGTTGCACATCCCTGATGTTGACTGCTTGTTATTCCAGAGCCTGGTGCCCACCTATTGAGCATGCTTCCTCCCAGTGTCCGCATCTGGCTCTCTCTCTGGGTCTTCTATCCCACAGGTAGGTCTAGTTGCAGGTATGGGTCCTGCCAACATGCCCAGTCCCATTAGAGTTAGCTCAGTCATACTAGTTATTCTGTTTGCCCCCCATACATGCACACCAGCCAGATCCATTCTTCCCCCTTCTCTGCTCTGCTCTGTGCCCCAGAGGCTGATGCCCTAATGGGCTGCAGCACATGAGCTCCCTTGCCAGGCTGTTCCAGTTAAGATTGGCCACTGGGAGGCACTGGCAGGGGATCGAAGGATGAGGGGAAAGGCGTTTCAGGGTCTTTCTTTTCTTCCTTCCACCTTAGGGTGTATCCTTGGCAGTATTTGCAGCATACTCTGTTTAAAACTTCTACTGGGTGTCCTCCTTCCATAGTTTCAGCCTTAAAACTGGAGATACGTGCTATAAAACGATTTCCTCCTCCTTTCCCCTCAGTGCTCAGGGAGATAAATGCTTCCTGATGTTGTTAGTTCTGGGTGCAGCTCTATCCCCTACTCGTTTCCTTAATCCTGCCCACCCCTCCCTAAGTGGTCTCTTCATCAGAGTCTCTTGAACCTCTGAGTTTCCTGCCGGGACCCTGACTGACACACCTGTCTTACCTGGCCCCGCCCCAAGGTGCGCCATAACTCCCCTCTGCCGGACAGAAGTACCTGGAATGGGTCTTTCTGAGAAATAGAGTGAAGAAATAGTTCCCTACACCACACCTTCTCAGGCATCCATCATGAACCGCTCCCCACCCCAATACACACAAATACACACACACCACAGGTGTCCCCCAGTGATGTGAGGCAGCAGCAAAGGTGAAGCAACAGTGGATAGGACCAACCGAGCCAGAGAGCTCCTCTCCCCAGGCAGCTCCCTCAGGTGGAAACAGGACCTTCTGCTAGTGCCAAACAGGAAGAGGACAAGGCCAGACCCTGAGAGTAGATGGTACTCCGAGGCCCTGCCAGAGCGGTTTTCCAGTCATGTCGGGAGCAGAACGCTGGTACCGGCAACATGCTGGCATCTCGGATGGTGTTGCCATGGTAACAGCAGGGTCACTGCTTAGCAACAGGCCAGAGCTGCAGGAAGTTGCTAAGGTATTTTTCCGTGTGTTAAAGCAAATGGATGTTTATCTCAATCTTGAGTCCCATTAAGAAAAAAGAGAAAACATATACACACAAACCACCCACTAATGTGCAGAGTTGTGTGTGGGCTGAAACCTGAGAAAACTGGAGAAAGTGCTTTTTCGCCGGAGGAGGCAGAGATGGAGACCATATATGACCCAATGAAGCACATCTTCTCTTATCCCCTAAAGCAGCTGCCTGCCTGACTTCCCACTGACAAAATCTTCTCCTTAAAGGTTTTTGAGAGGCTGTGTAGTATAGTGATTAAATGTGTGCACCTAAAGCCAGGCTGCCTGGGTAAAGCCATGCTCTGGAAATTACTTGCTCTATTACTATGGACAAGTCACTTAACTTCTTTGTGCCTCAATTTTCTCTTCCATAAGATGGGAATAATGATAATGCCCACCTCACAGGACTGTGTGAGGATTAAGTTATTCCATATCAAGTAATGAGTGCTTTGTGAAGGATAGATATTATCAATATTAAGTGAAATCATGGGGACTTTCCCATGTGCCATGCCCTATACAAGGAACAAGAATATAACAGTGAGTGAGAAGGAGGCCTTATCCTCATGGCGCCTTGTGGGGAACTGTGTACCCTGGTTTGGATGTGTTCGTGGTCTTAGTCTGCATTCTGGTGGGTATGGACCCAGTGTAAATAAGATCTCAAGATGTTATTTCAGTTAAGGTGGGGCCAGGCTGGGCTTTAGTCTGGATTATTGGAGTTCTGTACAAACAGTGTGAAAGTCAGAGGGAGAGAAAAGCCACGGGGAGCAGCCAGAACTTGAAACCCAGAAGTGAAAGGAAAAGACACTGCCACGTGCCAACTGCCTTATGACAGAAATGCCATGGACCACGGATTGCAGGCAGCCAGCCCCAGAATGCCATGGTCTTCTGGGAGAAAGCATCGCCTTGCTAACACCTCGATTTTGGATTTCTCCTAGCCTCAAAACCGTAAGCCCATAAATTCCTGTTGTTTAAGTTAACCCATTGTGTGGTATTTTTAAAAATTTTTTAAAAGTTCATATCTATTCCAACCCCAGTGTGGCAAAGATTAGGTCCAACTACTTTGTTGGTCATTCCATGTCCTTCCCAATCTGGTTTCAGCCTGGCGTTGAGCTACTTGAGGGATAGTTGTGAGGATTAAATAAGGTAATGCATGTAAATGTTTAGAATGATGCCTGGCATATAGTAAGTTGTCAATAAAGGTTACTTATTACTACGAAAAATAATAACAAACTGGCTCCAAACTGGTAGTTTTTCTGGTGCTTGGATGAACCTCATGCACCCCCACATCTGGGCCCTTGTTTACACAGGTCTTGACCACCTAGGATACTTTCCCTCTTCCTCTCCAGCAGTCTCATGCCTGCATGAACTTCAAGACCAGGTCCAGATAGAGCTGCTTCTGAAATCCCCATACCCCAGGCCCTGGTCACCCCTTCACCTCTAAAACTTCTGACCTCCCGTGTGGGGCACTGTCTCTGCTGCCCTGTGATTTCAGGTGTCCCTATCTCTCTTTCTCACCAGGACACAAGCCTTCTGTATCCTTTCATGCACCTTCTCAGATCCTCCAGGCCTCGCCTGTCTCAGGTTCCTACCTCTATTCCACCCCAGCTGGGTCTCCAGTGACCAAGCCTGCACGGACTCTACCCAACCACTACCCAGCGCCACACTGGGTCCCAGGGCCACTTTCTGACTCAGCAAAGTAGACACAGTGGGTGCCTGGTTGCGGGATTCATGGGTCTTACCATGCCCCTCCTCATCCAGAAGCAGCCTGATGGAATGGCAGAACAGCCTGTTAACCATTCAGCAAAGGCACCACCTCAGCGACAACACCCCTGGAGAGTTAGGACACTCGTCGTAGGACACTGTCGGTAGTGATGTGGTCTAAGCACTGAATCAACATCATACATGGTACCATGTCCTAAATGGCTAGAAGACAAGATCTTGGAACTGAGGAGTGGATGTAGGGTTTGTCCCTCTCACCATCCCTCTTTGACCCACTTGCAGAATCTATGCTTCCTGTCCACCACCTGGGCTCTGTCAGGTTAGAAGTCTGCCTGCCAGCAGGGAAACTCCTCTTCCAGTAAGGGCTCCACTGAACTTGCAGCTGAGACGACCACTTAGTCACTCTGCACTCCTCATGCTAGTGGATGAACAAGAAGAGGAAGGAGTGACTTTACTGCTGGGATTAATAGCTCTGATTACTAGAAGGAGCCGGAGTTGCTGCTACACAGCGGAAGCAGGATTATGGCTAGAATCTAGGGGATTCACAGGAGCTTTTCTAGGTTTTTGATACCTAGTAAAAACAATAAAGGGGTAACTGCAGCAACCATGTTTCAGCAAAGGCTGTGGCAACTGGGGCCCAGACCCCTGAGGGGTAATTTTAGCCTAGGTCTTTGCCACCCAACATACACACGGCCTAGCAGCATCAGCACCACCTGGGAGCTTGTCAGAAATGCAGAACCACTGAATTCTCCCCAGACCACAGAGTCAGATTCTGCCTCTTAATACAGTCTCCAAGCAATTCCCATGCACGTTAAAGTGGAGAAGCCTAGATCAACCTGCCTAGGCAAGCAACCTAGATCATCTGGCTGAAGGCAGGAGAAATTTATAAGTAATGGAGAGGGGTGAATGAGGTGATGAATATTAACTATGGCCTCAAACCAGTTGCAGAAGTGGGGACTGTAGCTTCTTTCATTTATCTTCTTGCTTTCTGTCTTTCAGAGGGAGTGGCTGTTCACAGCCTTGACAGAGTCCGCAACTGATTGAACTTATATTCCCCACTCAGGGAAAAAGTGAGGGTCTCTTGTTCTCACAAACACAGAGGCTTCTTATTCTAGTGTGGACGCTGCTGGATATAGTGGGAGAACCATGTGGTGCCAGTGTGAATTCTCTGAGACATCTCCCATGTACCCACTGTTGGCCTCACCTGTCTCAGGGCCCCTGACCACTTTCCCACACCAGGCTTTGCTTCAGCCATCAACCTCATGTGGATGCCACCAACCGCTATCCAGCCTCCTTCCAGACTCAGCTGTGGAATGATCTGGCTTCCACGGTGGTCCCCAAAGGGCCGGGTCATGCAAACTAGATAACTCCTCACGTGGAAGAATTTGATGAAAGGAGACAAGAGATGAGAAAGCACTCCTTCTCTGTTCTCTCTTCTGTTAACAAACTGTCCTGAGATGTAGTAGCTCAAACAGCCTCTGAATACAGTCACATGAGACTGTGCAACTACTCTTGCTTGGATCCAGCAGTGGCCGGCTCGGTAATGCACTCCCTCTGTCTCCTCTTCCCCTTTCCCTGCCTTGGCTTGCAGTCTCTAATAAAATGTTAATACATGGGTTTTTGCCTCAGGCTTTGCTTTCTAGGGTTCCTGAGCATTGGCATCCTTTAGGATCAAAGTCCATGGTTTATTTCCATCTCCCTCAGCACCTCACCCAATGGCTTGAACAAGGTAGGAACTAAATATGGAATGGTTGTGGGATGGCTGGGAGAGGCTAAACTAGAGAGGAGGAAAGGAAAGAAGCAGGATGTTGGATCCTCCTACTTTGCAGGGTCAGTAAACAACTTAGTACTAGTAGATAAGGGATTCAGAATGGTGAAAATGATGCTTAGAAACTAGTATGCTGCCCTGGCTTTTGTTTAATATCATCCTACAGACAAATAGGCAACATTCCCCAATCTTGAAAATATGTGTTTGTTTTCCAGGTATTTTACACTATTACTCATGGCAACTGGGTAATTTTTTTCTCAAACTAGGTTCAGTCTCCTGGAAAGTAGCTTGTACAGTTTAAGCAATGGATTACCACTGAATAATGATGGCAAAACAGGCATAAGGGAGATATTTTTCCCTTCATTTGAATTCTGTCTTAGTTTGCCAGGGCTGCTATAGCCAGTTCCATGGACTGATTGGCTTAAACAACAGGAATTTATTATCTCACAGTTTGGGAGGCTAAAAATCCAAAATCAAGGTGTTGGCGGATCATGCTCTCTCTGAAGTCTGTGGCATTCTGGTGGTGGCTTGCTGGTGATCTATAACTAGATCTCTGCCCCATCACATGGCCGTCTGTCTCCCCTCTCCTCCTGCTGTGTTGTATTAGTTTCCCAACTGCTAAAACAAATACTGCACAATGGGTTGGCTTAACAACAGGAATTTATTTGCTCATGATTTCAGAGGCTAGAAGGCTTGCTTTCTCCCAGGGTCAGTATCTCCTGGCTGGCCGGCAATTTTGGGGGTCCCTGGCTTTTCTGTCACATGCCAATGCACGTGTCTTCTCCTTTCTCTTCCAGGTTCTGTTGACTTCCAATTTATTCCCCTGTGGCTTTCTCTCTCTCTTTCTCCATTTCCTTTGCTTATGAGGACTTCAGCCATGTTGGATTAAGGATCACCATCATCAGTTTGTGCACACCTTATGTAATAGCATCCTCAAAGTTTCTATTTGCACATGGGTTCACATCCACAGGACCAGGGGTTGGCACCTGAGCATGCTTTTGTGAGGAGCATGATTCAATCCCAATATGTGTTCATGTTTCCTCTTCTTATAAGGATGCTGGTCATATTGAATTAAGGCCTGCCCTGATTCAGTTTGACCTCACCTAAACTAATAACATCTTCAGAGACCCTACATAAAACTGGGTCTCCCGAAATAGTTTCAGTGGCTGAGAAATTTCAGATGGAGTCGAGAGGTCACTCTGGTGGACATTCTTATGCACTATATAGATAACACCTCTTAGGCTTTAATGTATTGGAATAGCTAGAAGTAAATACCTGAAACTACCAAACTCCAACCCAGCAGTCTGGACTCCTGAAGACAATTATATAATAATGTAGATTACAAGGGGTGACAGTGTGATTGTGAAGACCTTGTGGATCACACCCCCTTTATCTAGTGTATGGATGAGTAGAAAAATGGGGATAAAAACTAAAGGACAAATGGGGGGGGATGGGGGGATGATTTGGGTGTTCTTTTTTCACTTTTAATTTTTATTCTTGTTCTGGTTCTTTCTGATGTAAGGAAAATGTTCAGATGAACATTTATGTGGTGATGAATGCATAACTATGTTATCATACTGTGGACAGTTGATTGTATACCATGGATGATTGTATGGTGTGTGAATGTATTTCAATAAAACTGAATTTAATAAACAAACAAACAACAAAAAAAAAAAAACTGGGTCTCCATCCATAGACCAGTGTTAATACTTGAACGTGTCTTTGTGGGGAACATAATTCAATTCATAACCAGTTCCCAGCACTGACTAATGAGAACCCCCAAGTGAAATGCTTTTTAGGGTCTATTTTAAAACATGCCAGACTAGAATCCAGGCCTGTGGACTCTGGCTTCTTCAAGCCAAGTCCTAAGATTCCACAGGGACTATATACTGTCCAGTGTCCTCTGTGGCCCTGGACACTCAGCTGTCTCCGCTGCATTCCACATGCCAGCCAGGGGGAAGTAGGTCAAGCTCAGGGGCAGCTGTTGTTGTTGAAGTCCCCATCCCCAGCCCCAGTTTGCAGGGCATTCCATGGAGATCTGGCATGTAAGGAGCCCTCAGAAGGGACAGCCACTATGGCTCTGATTCTTGTTGTTATGCTACCCTTTACCTGAATCCACTGCCTGAAACCAAGTTTTCAGAGGCATTTCATATACCAGGGTCCTCTGGAAAAAGTAGGATTGTGTAACCAAGGCTCTTGACATTAGGAAGAAATTTTTTAAATAGAGTAAAATAGCTAACATGTATTGGGGCTTACTGTGTGTCCAGGCCCTGTGCTAAGTGCTTTTCATCTATTATTTCATGTAAACTTAATCTGAGAGGTAGGTTCTGTTATCATCTCTGTTAGGTTCAGAGCCGTTCAAGAATCCACACAAACGCAGCGAGTTATGGTTTAAGTAGAGAGTTTAAGGTTTATTAGAGGAAGAAAGCAGAAGAAAGCAGGTGAGAGCCATCAGAAAAGAAAGGAAGGAAAAATGGCTCCGGCCCTCTTTCTGAGAGCAGCATTTTTTAAAGGAAAAACCCACGTTGGGTATTGGGGGGGAAGGTCCTGCTGAGTGTGTTCTGGGCCTCGACTGGGTGAGTGCTTATCAGTTTCTGCTGACCGGTTACTACGGTTTTAACACACTACTCTTCTTTGATGTGCACTATATTATCTATGTGGAGGAAGCAGGCCTTTTGACTTGTTTGTGGTCATTCATCTTTATGGGGATATCTGATCTTGCCTTGTCTGCCCCCTGGAGTCTAGATGCCACTGTGACTGGGATTCCTAAAACAGCCTTCAACCCTTAGTTTATGGCACACTTGGTATTTATGAGATAAGCAGCAGGGCCCGTAGATCAGACATTCCTTCTATACGTTAGACTCTTTTTTCTGGGATCTGACAATCTCAAATTTACAAATGAGAAAATTGAGGCACAGAGAAAAATATCTGTAAATCTTATATCTGATAAGGGACTTACATCTAAAAAGTATAATAACTCTTTCAACTCAATAACAAAAAGACAAATAACCCAATTGAAAATGGACAGAGGATCTGAATAGACACCTCTCCAAAGAAGATATGCAAAGGGCCAATAGGCAACATGAAAAGATGCTCAGCATTATTAGTCATCAGGGAAATGCAAATAAAAACTACCATGAAAATCATATTTCACACCAACTAGGATGGCTACAATAAAGAAAAAAAAAGGATAGATAATATGGTGGTTTGGAGCTATGTACCCCAGAAAAACATGTGCTTAAACTTAATCCATCCCTGGGGGTGTGAACCCTTGTAAATAGGACTTTTAGATGAGGTTACTTCAGTTAAGGTGTGGCCCATCTGAATCAGGATGGGATTAATCCTGTTACTGGAAGGCCTTATACAGAAGGTCATAGAGGGAAAAAAAGGCCACACAGAGGAAGCATCCAGAAGCTAAAAGTCAATGGAAACTGGAAGAGAAAGGAGAAGCCAGGAAAGCCATCATGTGTATTGCCATGTGACAGAAAAGCCAAAGACCAAGGATCCCTGAGAGCCAGTCCCAGAATGCCTCAGCATTGCCTTGATAATGCCCTCATTTTGGACTTCTCCCAGCCTCAAAGCTGTGAGCCAATAAATCTCCATTGTTTAAGCCAACCCATTGCATGGTATTTGCTTCAGCAGCCAGGAAACCAAATCAAATAATAACAACTGTTGACAAGGATGTGGCAAAAGTGGAACCCTCATACGTTGCTGGTGAGAATATAAGATGGTGCCACAGCTTCCTCAAGAAGGTAAACATAGAGTTACCATGTGACCCAGAAATTCCACTCTTACATATATACCCAAGAGAAATGAAAACACATAAACATAGATCCACACAAATACTTGTGGATTTTCATAATAACACTATTCATAATAGTCAAAAAGAAGAAACAACCAAAATATCCACCCACAGATGAATGGATAAAAATTTGCCTTAAGTCACAAACCTCTGCCAAGTAAATAAAAATTATACAGAATCCTTGATTTTCTATCAACACAAGTATGGTAATAGAGAAATGAATGTAAGTTGTTGGTGAGGAAAGAAACCTAAGTTGTCAAGGTGGTGAATAGGAAGTTTCTGCTGATACATACAAGCATTCTCCAGTATTTCCATACAATTCAGGTGGGAAATCATCATGGATCCTTTGGCTGAGACTCCTAATGGAAGTGTGGTTTGCAAGTGGGAGTCTCCTTAAGAGAGGAGGAAAGAAGCAGGAAATTGGAAAATGGAACACTAAGCTCGAAAGCATGTGTCTGTCTTAGTCTGACCTGCCGGGAATGGTGTGCCTACCTTTCAGAAAGTGTCTGGGTTTCCTGTACCCTAGGACCTGGTCCACTACAAATACTCAACAAATACTTGATGAATCTAATTGGATTATGTCTCTGTTGGAGCTAAACAGTCTCATGGCAACCCCACACCCAGCACCTAACACAGAGCTTTGCACAAAATAAACATTCAATAAATGTTTGTGAAAAGGATAGATGGTTGAATGAATTAAGCACATTTTGTCCTGGGGGAAAGGCTATGCATATTTGTGAGACATACCAGAGTGAGGAAAATGATGTGCCAAATTAAACCCCTAAGGGAAAAAATTAAGTAACTGACCATGCTTTGACACAAAAATGTTATTCCCCTCATCTGCCATCACCACCACCAAAGAGGCAGGACATCTGGAATTTGGAGCATGGTTTTAGAATCCCTAAGTTTCTGATTGGTAGTTTGGTAAATGATAGCATAGAATTTTCTAGCTGAAAGGGACCTTAGAGGTCCAGGAGCTATTGAAGAAAAAGATGCCTGGAAGGAGAACTGTCATTTTGTGGGAGTGTGACAAGTAGCTGTGTAATTTCTCAAGGATAAGCTGAGCCCAAGCAGGGAGTTCAAGCATCAGTAGCAGGGCCTATAATAACAAAAGTTTGGGAAATTGACATCGTGGCTGTTGCACATTATTTGAACTGATTACCAGTTCTGGATAATTCACTCCCCAGAACTGTGGTTATAGGACCATGGTTTTGCTGGAAGGCATTACACAGGGAAAAAGAAACTGTCCCAGAATGGCCCAATGCAGCATGTGCACATTTCACACGGATCACCTGTGATGAAGGGCCAGCCGGAGACCACATACTCAGCCCCTTTCCCAGAACTGCCCAGGAAAAACATCCCAGGCCAGAACTTCAGAAATCCATTCACCTGCTGCAAGCACCAGGATAAGGGCAAAACTGTTTCCCAAGGAGAACTGTGCCCTTGGGCAGAGCAGCGGAGCAGACTAATTTCTAATAATGAGGCTGTGAGCTAGAGTGTTTGTCTACAAAACAGGCTTATTCATAAAGAGTAAATATGTCAACTAATTCAAGAGGCATGCTAAATCTCCATTGTTTTCTGAAGTTCAGGTTTCCTGGCTCTATAAAATGTGATGCACGCCTTCAATGTGTGCAGCAGAATCTGTGAGATTGCAGAATGCCACATTAAACTCAGAGCTCCTGGGCTAATGAGGGTAAGTCCATTTTGCAGTAATGAATTGTTGGTAATAGCCCATCATGGAACAGATGTCTCATCCATCATTGCACCAGGATTCTGGAGTGCTTGGATAGCACAGGGAGGTGATACAGCCCAGGAAGGCGATTCTCATCTCTGCACACCTGAGTGGAGCCCACCCCAACAAAGTGGAATCTGTAGGCACCTACAGAGTGTGATTTGAGGTCCCCCAAAGCCTCCCTAACACAAAATATGTCCCCACCTACCTGTCACAGAGCTTAAAATATCCTCCTTTGAATTGTCTCCTATTAAAATGTAAATATGTCACCTGGAAGAAGTAACACATTAAATTAGCATCCATTATCACTCGTTTTCACATTAGTGAGAGCTGGGCCCTGAGGGAACGAAGGAGGACAGGTAGTCCTTGATGAAGCCTGGCTTGGAAAAGCACTGAGCCGGGGCTCAGGTTGGGGTGGGGGGTGGGGGGCAGGACCAGCCTGGGTGCATAGTATGTAAGCAAGAGAACTCTGGCCCCAAAAGTAATCCACATACCAGGAGTGCCAGCCCCCTTACCTCTACCAGCCTCACTCCCCTGTACTGATACTTTAGTTTTTTTTAAGTGTATATTTCCCCAACCAAATTGAGCAACTTGAGGGAGGGACGGTAATTTATTTATCATTGTAAAATCCCAGAACATGGCATATAAATGTTTTGAAATTTCCCAATACCTCTCTATTAAATGTTTGTTGAATTAGTGAATTTGATCCTCACAGCCCCCTAAGGAAATCAGAAGAGGTACTATTACCATTTTATAGATGAGGACACTCAGGTTCATTTAGTAACTTGACTGGAATCCATGTTTCTGTACCAAATCCAGGTTCCTTCCACCCCACTTTGCTGACTTTCTGTGAGATGACTTGAAACATAAAAAGATAGTTGTTTATTTATTCATCACCTACCACTGGTCCAAACCACTGAGTTAGGACCAGGGGATGCAAAGTAAGTGAAGTACACACAAGTCCTTTGCCCTGTGAAATTTGCATTCCCTAACCTTGTTCCTTCAGCCATTTCTCTTATATCAGGTCTCTTCACAACATTGGATTCTATTTCCTTAGTATGCTCTGGTTTGCATAGCCCAGAGCTGAAAATTTATAATCCCAGTGAGCTCTGATCCACACTAGGACAATCCCCTCCTTTGTTCTAGAGATTGCGCTCCTAATGATGCAGTCTTGACTCACAGCCAACCTATTCCTAAGTAATTTCCCTGCACTGCTCCCAAGTCACACAGAATTGGTCCTTCAAATTTAACTGTAGAGCTGTACATTTAACTCTATTAAATGTCATAAAATTTGGCCCTTCTCTTCATCCTGTTGAAACTGTTTTCTATCTGCAATCTGTTAACCCACACATCACAGTTAGTGACCATTTATTCAACCACCTGACAGGGTGGGAATGAGGAGGAGCAAGCTCTGGATAAACAAAGAGGTAGATAGCGACTTCATCTAAGGGAAATAGTACAACTGGGAGAACTAATAGGAGGTAACAAGGGAACCAATCGGGGCCAAATTTTGGATGCCTTTGTCCACCTGAGAGTTTTGAGTATTATTCTGGGAGCCTCTGAAAGTGAGGGCAGTAATTGAGAACATAGGAAGCAGAAGAATCCATTGAAAATGTGCAGAGTGATGTTTAAGGAAGATTATGGTCATGGAGGAAAATAGGATGGGTTGGGGAATCAAGAAATTAATGACTAGTAAAAAGATTCTTTCAACAGTCCTGTGTGAATCAGAACCAGGGAAGTAGCTGTGGAAATAGAGAGGAGGGCACGTATTTGAGAGACTTGATAAACAACAAATAGATCAGTCTGGTGTCTGATTGAATGAGTGGGTGACAGAAGGGAGGAATGAAGGACATTGACTAGATTTCAACCCCATGAAACTGAATGACAGAAAATTGATAGCAATGGGAAATCTGGCTAGGATTGACTGAAGAGAATCAATTGCAAACATGTTGATAAGGTGACAATGGAATACCGAAGTGAAGATGTCCATGGGGCAGTCAGAAATTTACTGTCAAAATCTCAAAGAGAGTAGAAGCTGTGAGAGTATATGAGATCTCTTGGAAAGTAGAAAAAGGAATCAAAGTCAGAACCCCAGAAACGTCCAGTATAAATGATGATACAAAGTGAACCAGACACAGTAGGACTGTGTCATGACACTGAAGTCAAACAAGAGTGTTTCAAAAGGTAAGGGTGACAATACCAGACACTGCAGAAAAGTCAAGGGCAATGAGGAGAAAAGGATTTGGATTTAGAGAATAGGTCCCTTATCTTCAAGAAGACAATTTCAGAAGTGTGGAAAGGGAGGAAAGACTTAAAGGGGATGGGGGAGGGGCAATGAGGAAAGGAAAAGATGGGAGGGGGACAGAAACGGCTGTGGCCCAGGGACAGCAAAGCTAGGGTGCATTACATCTCGATTAACTATGAAGAGAGGAAGGAGCCAGTACAGAGGGAGACTGTAATTCTAAAGAGAGAGTGGGAGATACTGGGGAGGCTAGAAGCAGCAGGACAAGGAGGGGTTGGGAACCCTAAGGGAGAGTTTAAGAGAAGGAGAGAGAGGGAGTCTAAGTGGAAGGATGAGAAAGGAGCAAGCAAGAAGACAAGTCCAAAAGATCATTTTTCTGGAAAAAATCAGAAAAATCCGCTCCTAGGAGGTCAATCTGGAAATAAAAGTAGAGTCCCCAGGGAAAAGCAGAGGGTCCTAGATGGCAAAGAACTAAATTCAGATGTGGCCAAGTTTTGTCCAAAGTAGGAGAGGAGTTAAAAGCATTTCCAAAGTTAGAATCTCATCTTTATACTGGTGACAGCCTAACTAATGAAATCTGGTCTGGAGCTGGAATTACAAGGTCACTGAACATCAGTGCTCGAAAGGGTTCTGAAATATCATCTAACCCAACTCTCTCCCGTCACCAACAAGAAAATAAAGGCCTGAAAGGTGAAGCGAATCAACCAGGATCACACAGCGAGGAGGACACTCAGCTCTTGATCAAGTGCTCTTCCCACCAAATAGGAACTATGTGTCCTGGATGTCCTGGGACAATTTCAATCATATGGTTTATTCTTGTCAATCACGGTGATTTTTAGAGGTATGGCAAAATATGATTTCCTTTGGGTATCTTTCCACATTAAAAATTCGAAGAAAGCAATAAATCAGGTTAAACCTGATTGGTTAGACCATGTTTCCCAATTTTTGCTTCTGCAAATACAGTCACCGCAATTACATGGCAGAGTTATTAAAATCGTGGCTCAGGAGTTAGAGCAGCCTGGCTGTGAATCCAGGTAAGCTTCATAACTTACTACCTGTATGACATTGAATGAGACGCTTGACCTCTGCTGGGAGAGGGGCCTCCACCCTCAGAAGGGAACAGGGAGAGAGGCAGCAGAAGCCCACCTTGCTATTGTTGCCCTCAGAATGGGAGAAAAGTGGCAGATGAAACCAGAGAGGAAATCAGCCGAGGCTGTGGCTAATGCTATTTTCCCTGTGGAATAATCCCAGTGTTTCAGCCAGAGATGATTTGGAGGCTTTTTGAGAGATAGACCTGAAGAGAAAATGTAATTACTTTTTCCTGCACTTGAATTTCAAAGCAGTGTCCTTTCAAAATAAAAAAGACACTTGACGGGTGGAAGGGAGGCAGTAGGGAGAGAAATGAAGGATGGAGAAGGATCATCCGTGCTGAAGCCTGTGACATTTCACCAAAATGACTCCCTTTGGGAGCAGCTGGTGCAAATGTCACTCCGCAGAGACAGGAGGAAGTAAGAGGGAGCAGCGGACCCTGGGGAAAATAACATGATCCACCTCTTACCAACCATTCCTCTTCCCCAAATCTGACTCTCTGGGAAAGAAGTTAGGCCCAGGGACTTAAATGAGGTCATTGGCTTGGGGTAACTGTCGAGGCCTCTCAACCATCACTGCAGTAGTAATGAAGCACATATTCAACCCCAGTAGAGCGGCCTCCATCCCAGAGCACTGGTGGTCTCTGTCTGGACACAGGAAAGCCCTGAATCCCACCAGCAGGCCAGGAAAGATGGTGCCATGTAGCCACTTCCACCAGTGTGTCCCTGGAAAAACATGGCTTGTGATGACTGTCTTAGTTTGCCAGGGCTGCTGTGACAAATACCACACACTGGGTTGGCTTAAGCAACAGCAAGTTTTTGTCTCCCAGTTTTGGAGGCTAGCAGACCAGCATCAAGGTACTGGTAGGGCTCTCTCCCAGTGTGCAGTGTTACATGGTCATCTCTCTCTCCTTGGTGTCTGCTCCTCTAGTTTCCTCTGGCTTCTGCTTCTCCTGACTTTTGTCTTCTGCACCCACTTTGCTTTGCTCATAAGGACTTCAGCCATATAGATTAAGGCCCACCCTGATTCCGTTTGGCCTCATTTAAATAGGACCTTTGAAGATCCTACTCACAAATGAGTCTACACCTTAACTAATAATATCGTCAAAGGTCCTATCACACCCACAGGAACGAGGATTAAGACTTGAACATCTTTTTTGTGGGGGACATGACTCAGTCTCTAACACTGATTAAAGAATAGGTGTGAGAGTTTCTAGTAGAGAAACCTCTGGGGCTCTGGAAGTTGATAATTTGGGGGCATGAAAGAAGGAAGGAAAAGAAAAGCGAGTCATACAGACCCAATGTTGTCTCCAGCTCTACCACTTACTATGTGGTCTTAGCAAATCACTTAACTTCTGTGCTGCAGTGTCTTCATTTGTGAAAGAGGGATAATATAGCTTACAGGGGTGTTGAGAAGATAAGAGGTAACAGGTTTCAAGTACCCAGAAGTGAGCAGGTGCTATAATAGGTACAGATACATGATTAAAGAAGCATCAAATGCACGTTGACAAACTCACAGGACTGAAAGAAATTGTGCAGGAAGATGGACGTTCGTGAAACACAAAAGGCACGATGAGACTGTGTTTTCTCAGGCTACTGATGTCCCAGGACAGGTGCTGTGTCATCTCCAGAGATTTCTGAGACCATAAGGAACAAGGGACACTTCCGTGGCCTGAGATACTTGCCCACTGGGAAAACCACTTCTTAAACATCTCTTTCTGCTTTTTATTTACTTGCAATATGTGGTCTATACCTCCACATGCTGTAGCTCTGTGTCTGTTTGAAATTTGGTACATGCTCGCTATGGGTGAGCCCTTGATGCACTTGCTATATCCTGCTCAAATGTGCTGTCCAAATGGCTGTTCTGGAATGGCCCTGGCCCTTTTAGAACACAGTGTTGGTATAAACTGAGGCTTTGTAACTACCATAAAGAGCTGGTTCCTATGAGCACTCTAGCAGATAAATTCAAAGAAAATAACCTTGGAGATTAATCTTAGAGCAAGTGTTCCTCAAAAATCAACAAAAATAGTCATGAGAAAGTCAAGTGGAGAGAAAACTTGTTGGAAAAGTTGGAAATGAGAATTTCTTCACTCTGGCAAATGCAGGCAATCCATGTAGCTCTGTTTTGGTGGTAGAGAAGAAAAACTGCTCAACAAACTACGGCTTTCTCTTTGATTTTTGGAAAGCAGTCATTTATTGAATTTCCACTTGCCAGAGACTCCACACTGCACGGAGGAGTGGGAGATGTCAGGTGGAGTGTGTCTCCCAGCAGAGCAGGTTCGTATCCTAGCCTGAATATTTACTGTGTACACTGAAGTAGGTTGCTTAACCTTTCTAAACCAGAGGTTTCTCCTCTATTCATGGAAATAATAAATGACCGAAGCCTCCAAGATATACCCACAATCCAAAAAGATTTACACTAAAATACTGAAAATGTAGGGGGAATTGAAAGATGCATTTTACTCAAGGTTATAATGATCAGTCTTTGATTTTGTTTCTGTTTTCATTTTCTGTTTTTATTTGTTTTTAATAGAGAGCTCTATTTTTTAAAGGAAGACCTTTTCATTCCATTGAAACATGTCTTTTGGAAGCTAAACTCTTGGGACTATAAGACAATAACCAAGGTATCTTAATTGAAACCAAAATACCTAAGAGGGAATAAACTGGCACTAGAGTGCTGAGTTTGCAAGCCTGACTACACAAAGCTCAACGTTAGATGTAGCTTTCCAACATCTGAAGTTCCCTGACAATGGAATGGGTCTTTTTACTAGAGAGTGAATTTCCTTCATCTCCTCTGGGCATCTTCCAGAGCACTTTCTTGCACTCTCTGCAAGAAAGGTGGACTATGGAGTCCTTATCTGCACATTTGTAGATTGTTTATGGCTGGAGAGACACACAGCACTGAGTAGCCAAGGAGCCGCCCACCACACACAGAGGGCCAGGAAAAGAGAAGCCAGCCTAACTATGTTTTCTTGCAAATTAGGTGCTGTGACAACTCAGGCACTGAAACATACAGACACAGTATCTGTGTTTAATTAACAAGCTGGAGAAAACAAATGCTAATAATTGATTGATGCACAAGAATGAAGTATTGGGGAAAAAAACCCAGCAGCCTGCCTGCCAGTTCTCCCTTTGAGATGGTGATTTGCATTCCACAGCTCCCAAAAGTTTACAGAACTAGTCCCGACTCCAAGTAGGTGAACATCTTTGACCCTGTGAGTTGGTAAGCAGATGAGGATCTATTTTTGGGTTGCTTTAATTATCCACATATATTAGTCCTGGGCCTCTCTGGATTGTAGAGGCAGTATATATCATAATGGGCATGCTACTCTGACCCATTTCCCGAGGAACCGGGGCCCAGAGCAAAAGAAGTGGCAAATCGCAAGCATTCCTGGCACTCGGGTCTCTCACCCAGCAGATGCAAATGTGCTCAGATGTCCGGACTTAACCAAGAGGCTGTATGTGGTCTCTGGGGGCCTCAGTTGGAGAACCACAGCACAGACCTCGTGGGTGTTGGAGCGAAGGCATGCCCTCCTACTTATCTACTTTTGATAAGCTAACCATGAGATATCAAGTGACCATGTGACCTGAGTTACCTGCCATGAACTGGTTGCTGTCTGATCCTCCAAATCAATAAAGTTGAGCATGCACCACTACATTCTGTTATCAAAAGCAAGAAGCATATCCCAGAATCTGGGATCCCAGTGGGCCCACCCTGCAGGAACTGGAGCCACAGATGAGGCTGTTGCCGGAGACACCAATGGAGGTCACTGTAACCCTTCAAATTCAGGATCACCAGGCAATACACAGTCCCCCTCTTCTAGCTGGTAAGTTACATGAGTACCAGCAATCCTCATAAAAGATAGTTCTCAACTTGGGGCAATTTTTTTCCCCCAGGGAACATTTGGCATTGGCCACAGACATTTTTGATTGTCACTTCTAGGGTGGTGCTGCTACAGACATCTAGTGGGTAGAGGCCAGGGATGCTGTTAAAAATCCCACAATGCATAGGAGATAATCCCCCACCCCCAAAGAATTATCTGGCCTCAAATGTCAATCATGCCAAGGATAAGAAACCTTGTTGTAGAGAAAGGGAAAGAAGAAGAGAAAGTTAAAAATCAGTGATTAATATATACCCAACAAAAATATGCACAGATGCAAACTTCCTCATCCTTTGTGTGCAAGTAAATCTCCTTGGGCATAAGGATCATCCTTTCCCCAGATCCTCAAGGGAGTTTTGTTGCCACAAAGAGTTTAAGAATCCCTACTCCAAGTACTTATTTTTATCTCCCTACACCTGCTCCAGGTGCCAATCCCAGGAGACAACAGGCACAAGACACTCAGAAGAATGCTTCTAACCATCAACCAATCTGCTTTAGAGATCCCAGAGCAGAGGGAGGGGGGATTTTGGGCTTAAGATCACTTTCTTTGCAAAAAATAATATCTTACATTTTTCTTATATGCTTACTCCAGATCTGGAAGGTCAGTATTAGAGTAATAATTTCTTTCATTCTTTCATTCAACAAATACTACTTCATTGGGCAGTATGTCAGGGGAAGCTACCAGGTAAAAAGGCTACCAGATAAAAGACCAACATCATGCTGTCTTCACAGAGCTTATGCCCTATGGGTCCATGACCATCATTAACATTTTCACCATAGGTGTATTGAAACAGGAGACCAAAGAGAACTCGCGTCTCACCTAGTTTTTACCCCCAAGAATCTCCCGTTCCCTCAGGCCATCTCCTGCCCTAGGACTAACCTGCCCAGGACCTACTGCCATATTGTAGTGCTCATCACTTCCTCAAGGATCTCTTTCCACAACTTTCTCATCATTCTGTCCCTATGTCAAGAGTGCCTTCCTATTCTTTGCTTAGCCTGGGATTCTGAAGGATGTACTGGGAAAAAGCCAAATGCACTCACTTAAAATGTTTTTTTTTAAAAGCCACTGTCCTTCAAGAGGCCAGAAAGCCCTTGCTCTAATCTGATATTCCTCTACTGCCGCCAGAATAACTTTTCTCTGTAGGGCCCTCAAATTATTCCACAGTAAGTTCTGGCTTGAGCCAAGGCTGAGCCTGCTTCTGGCCTTCAGGTTTGTCTAGGAATGACTAGTGATACAGAGAAGCAATCTGCCAGATGTCCTTCTCCATGAGTGTCCAAGGAACCACTGAGGAGAGGGTACCATGGGAACTGGAAATAGCTGTTCCAGAAGTCCTGCTTCAGGAGAGACGTCTACAGGGGTGTCTTACACCTGCTCATTGGTTTGACTTGCATTCCCTTTTCATCTGATTCCTATGGGCAGTGTGTTCTGTGCTGATTTCTTATCATCCATATTTTTTAACCTGTGGTTAATGTCATCCAATGGCATCCTGCCATTCACTTTATCTCAGAACACTTTATACTATCTTTTTGTGGTTAGAGTATCCTCAGAAAGTGGGAGTTTTCACTTTCCTTGTGTTCATTCATTTGCTATCCATTCAATCAGTATTTATTGAGTATCTACTATACACAAGGCACTCTTTCAGGCACTTGGGGCACTGGGGTTTACATTCATGGAGAAGAGGGTGACAGACAATAAACAAATTAACGAAGGTACAATAATGTCAAAGCAGGGTAAAGGATTCAGAGTGACAGGGATGGCGAGCAGTGTTTCACAGAGGCCAGTGTAGGCTGTTTGGGGTTGTTGTTGAGTTGGGGGAGATAGTACAGCACTATCTGTCTGCAGTTCAGTAGAGAAGTTATCAATCATCCAAGAGAGAGGGGATAAATGAAAAAGCAATATCCTTGGGTAGAAAAGAGGGAAGGAGATCCAGACTACACCTGGAGGTGCTGGGCTTCTATAGGAGCTGGGACTGCTCATCCTTTATCCTGGAGGGAGGCAGAGAATGGAACTTCAGAGGCCAGAAGGCTACGGATTTGATGATAGAAAGATACAATTCTGTTCTGACTGCTTCTAATTTCTTGGAAAAATGGAGGGTGGGGTTGTCAGTTGACAAGATGGGAGAGGGCTTTTGGAGGTTAAGGGGAGAGCAAAAGGTAGAAGGAATTTTAGAGACTTGAAGAGTAAATTGAAAAATAATTCATGGTAGGAGCTACCGACAGCGCTGAGGATCCACTTGAGATTAGTAGTGTAAATTTAGCGTGTGCTGCTTTGTTTTTTTCCCAACCACTCTTCACTGTTCTTGTGCAGGTATGAAAGAGGCAGACTTTGGTTGATGTTTTGCCACTTGCATAAAGAGGAAGGAAGGAGCAAGGGAGTTCACGAAGTAGGAAATGTCCTTGGGGTTGAGTACAAGTCATCACAGTGAGTTCCCTGCAGGACTTCTTTTCTTTCATTTCTAGGAACCTCAATTCAGACCTTCCCAATCTATTAGTGAAGTTCTAATACTACTGAACTGGGGAAGGGGTTGTGGTCAAGATTTCCACTCTACCCCCCACCCCCTACCCCCACCCAGGGCAGGAGATGTCTTAAGGGAACCAGAGATTCTTGGGGAAAGAATTGGATGAGATGTGAGTTCTCTTTGGTCTCCCATTTCAATAAATCTACGATAAAAATGATAACGATGATCATAGACCCACAGAGCATAAGCTGTGAAGACGGGTGTGACATTGGTCTTTTACCTGGTAGCCTTTTTACCTGGCAGCCTTGAGTGTATCAGCCCTTGTATGTATCTACCTCTCCCCCAGGGACCAGCTCTGCCCACCAAGGAGTATAGGGAAGGGGGGACCTCGTCAAGTCACAAAGGCTCTGTTATGCCCCATACCCCAGGAGAAAAGGTGCCCATGGTAGAAAGAGCTTCTCAGTGGTCTCTTCTCTGTCTACCTCACTCTGGGTACGAGTTTGAGATGAGCGATAAGCCCTGCATTAGGAGGTGGAAGGATAAGCTAGTGAAAAACAAATAACCCATTTGCTTTCCATCTGGTAGAGCCCACGGAAACTTGGTTTACACTCTTCATTTCAATGGAATGCAACAAAACTAACCAGCTCTTCTGTGATTTAATAAAAATGACTCAGGCCTTGGCTTATTGGATATTGCAATTCATGCACAAGGAACAGTAGAAGAACTAATGCAAAGACAGCTAAGCTGTGGCATTGGTGGAGGAGATCAGACAGATGTGGCAATTAAGGAACAACCAAGTAGAGTATTAGTTGCATGTGTATGATTGATAGGCAGGTCTCTAAGAAGCAACTGCAAACCGGCTTGGCTCCAGAGCCCCTGCTGTGTGTTCTGCATTCACCTCTTCCTCAGCCAGGGCCAGCTGGTGCTGTCAGGCTGCCCTCCCCTGTGAGGACTGCACTGGCCCTGCCTCCCAGCCAGCCCCTTGGCTCCCCTCCCCAGCCTCCATCAAAACCAATTTCCACTTCTGCAGAGCACTCATAGGAGATGAGCACTAACCTGATAAATTAATTCAAGTTAATGCAAATTATGATTTAATATGTTACTCTTCCCAGTCAACATTTAAATTTTAAAAGTAGCTTCAGTTCCTTAAACCTAAAGGAGTAAGTGTTGTGGGAATGTCAAGCATTGTGGCAGGCAGGCCAGAAAGACTGTAGGAAATAGGAGCACCTTTCTAGGCCCTTTTTAGGGGCTTAGGGGCTCCTTCTGATCACCAAATCCCACGGGCTAAAGGATGCCAATGTCAAATCTTTCTCTAAAACAAGGAGATTTCTATGTTGAGAAAACATGCTTATAATGCACTTGGCTAATGCCTGCATTACTCTAATAGATGCAGATGAGATTCTTCTGTGCAATCAAAATAAATCTATGATAGTAGTTTTCTTAATTTCCTCTTCTGCACCCAGGAATGTGAGTTCCCTGAGGAAGAAGGAGAGAGAAGAGGAGGTACCTGCCCATCACCGGCCCAGGAGACCCCTGCCCAGGACTGGCATCCCAGGACCTTCTGTGCAGGTCTGGGTGCCAGGCATGAGGGCATCAGGTAAGGTGTGCTCCAGCTGCCTCAGTGCCCTGGGAAAGGAGGAGGGGAGGCCCAGGGTCCCAGAGGACCCAGATACAGAGAGCAGTTCTGTCATGAGCCAGGTAACTCCCACCTCACCGGAAAACCCTGTGGGGAAATGAGAGTCTGATCATCAGAGAACCAACCCTGTAGGTATGAAGGTCTATCACATGAAACCCTGGGCTGAGGCAAAAATGGTATTTAAGACACAAACAACAGCTTCCCCTGCCTTCTCTCAGCTTTCCTTGGTCTGTGAATGGAAGAAAATCCCACCTCCTGCTTTTCCAGTTACTCATTCCCTGCCCTCCCAACCCAGAATGGAAAGGCTGCCTCACTGTTAGCACAGAGGAAGCAGACACCGAGGCAATGGCAGGGACACTGCCCAAGTAGCCCCTGGAAAGCCAGAGTCCAGTTAAGACTTAAGACACCCACTCAGAAGCAACAGGAGGTTGCTCATGCACTGACAGCGACCACCAAGTGTCCTAGTGGCCTCTGCGGCCTCCATAAACACTCACCCACCCACTCATCCAGCTGTCCAGTCAATGGTGCCTTTTTAGTAGAAGAACCAGCAAGCACCCCACCCAGGACACAAGTGATGACTTCTAAGAGGAGTGGGGCACATCCGTCCCCCAGGTGGGCCCGGGCATTGGTGTCACTATGAGGGATGTTTTTGTCTTTGAGGATTAGCACAGAGCCCAGTATCTCCCTGTGAGGATGAAAAAAAGCGAAAGATCTGCTTCCCGGTTCCCACTCAGTGGTGGGAAGCCAGAAGCGTCCATCACTGCCTGCCACCCTCAGGCCAGTTGATTCCTTCTACAGGCACAAAGCTCTCTTGAGTTAATCTTCCACTAAATGTCTCCATGCTTCTGGAACTTCAATTACCACCCCTCCGCCCGCAGGCAGACACTGCCACCGTGCAAATGCAGTTTAAATCATCACACACATTTTCTTTTCCGTGCTTCCTTATGCTGGCTCTGCCTTCCCAGCCCTGCTTTTTTATTCAAGGGCTCCTCCTTTTGGTTTGTCTTTCCTTCCTTCCTCCTCAAACCAGCTTGGCACACCAAAATCCCCTCCAGCACACTGACATGCTGAAATCTTTCCCAGAACACTCATGTCCCACGGGTTCTCTCTGGCTTCTGCTTCTGGTTTCTGGTTTCTACCTCCCAGTTCTCAGCTGCCAATGCTTGCTTTGAATCCCTTTCTTGCTCTCTGCTGCACCCCAGGATTCAATGCCTCAAACCCTCCCCTGATCCCTAGTCCTGAAATGTGAACATACACCACACTCCACAGCTGCCCCATCTTGCCCAAGACCCAGACATTGGTTCCTCTTTGTTCTCACCTCTAGACGGGTCAGGCCACAGCCCCATGCCCCACTGTCATCTAGAAGGATGGGTGACACACATCTCTCACAGCCTCTTTTTCCTGGAAATGGAAGATGGAGCATGAGCACTCACAGTGTTTGGTTCACTTCCAGGATGGTGAGGACAGAACACCCTGGAAGGTGGGTATTCCAGGTCTTGAGATGCAGTTCCACCAGGCCCCAGAGCCCCAAGCACCCTCCCCCACCTTCCAGCAGCTGCTCTTGCCCCTTCCTCTTTGCCTTTGAGGAAATGGGGTTATCAGCCTTTAGGAGAAAGAAGTAACACAAGGCTGAAAGGGTGCCCCATCACTACCTGATGTTTCACCTGCACAGTCAGTGATGGAGCAGGGACCAGAGAAGAGGCTCCAAATCCCCAGCTCTGGGCTCCTCTCTTTGTCCTGTGCCTGGCTGCCTCAACATGGTGTGTGTGTGTGTGTGTGTGTGTGTGTGTGTGTGTATGTGTGTGTGTGTATTTTTTTTTTCTCTTCAAATGAACACAAGACTTAAGTTTCAGTCATCCTCACTTACGATTAAATTTAAAGAGAAAGAGTATAATGGGCTGAACTGTTGTCCCAAAAAGATATGTTCAAATCCTACCCCCTAACCCATAAATGTGACTTTATCTGGAAACAGGGTCTGTGTAGATGTAATTAAAATGTGAGTGAATATGAGGTCACACTGGATTAGGGAAGGCCCTAAACCCAATAATTGTCGTCCTGATATGAAGAGACATAAAGCAGACGCACACAGAGAGGACACCATGCGAAGGTAAAGCAGAGACAAGAGTGAGGAAGCTCCCGGGGCTGCCGGAACCCCTAGAGGCTGGAAGAGGCAACAGAGGGTTCTCCCCGAAAGGTTTCAGACACTGTGGTCCTTCTGACACCTTGATTTCAGACCTCTAGGGTTCAGATCCATGAGAAAATAAATGTCTGTGGATTTAGGCCACTCCGTGTTATTTTGTTATGACCATCCTAGGAACCTAATACGGACACAAAATGCATAAGGAGAGAAGAGAGGAGGAGGGAGGGTATCTCATTTAAAACACGTCTTAGCTGGCAATTCTGAACTCAGACCTTCCCCCATTTCCCTTTAAAATGTAAAATCACAGAAAAAACAGACACCCCAAATCCCTAAAAACTAACACTTTCTGTTAGCCTATTGCTTGAAGTCAGGAGTCCCTACTAAGTACAAGGCCAGTGGAGCTGGACTATGAAACAGGTGTGGGGTGGTCCATGCCTCACCTTGGAAACAGCAGGATCCAGGAGAGATGAGGTGTCCCCCCTCTTCAGTGCCACAGGCTGGGTTCTCCAGAAAGCAAGCACTGAGATGGAGGGTAGGGTGCAGGACTCTCACTAAACAGTGCTCTCGGAATCACCACCAGCAGAAAGAAAGGAAGCAGGATTGGTAAAGAGAGGGAGTTGTGCTATGAGGTGGTCTCCAAAAGGCCTGCTCTCCTTCAGGGAGCTCTGAAACTGGAATGGCCCTTCAGAGTCGTCCCCAGCTGGGCGAGCGAGTAGGACAAGCCTTTTTATCTCCACATCAATCTGCCACTGGAAACAGGCTGCCATGGGAAGGGAGCATGACCTTGGCTGAGGCCATTCCCAAGAGGACTGACAGCTGAGGGCTGTCTGCAGGCTGCACTTCGGGCAGCTGGGGGAATGGGTCCTTGGGTCTCCAAGGGGAATCTGCACCAGGTAGCACACCATCCACTCCATGCTTTCTGCCCCTTCTCCCAGATCAGAGACACAGAACCTGAATTAGCCAGAAAACCAAGTAGATCATGCTGTTTGAGGCACCTGGATAAAGTCCTGCCTTGCCTCCATCTGTGTCATCTGATGGGTCTATCAGAAGGGTGCTATCCTGAGTTGTGTTAACAGGAGGCACTGACAGGTAACCCTGCATTCTGGAGATTGTACTTTTCATCTGTTCAAAGCATTTGAAACAAGGTGCTCAAATACAAAAAGTTCCCACTCAGTCCCAGCCCAGCACTAGAAAAATATCCACTGGTTAGTAAGCAAAACCATAATGTGCAAACTAAAATCTCTACCTAGATATTGCATCTTGGCACAAATTTTTAATTGATAATGCAGTGAAGTATTTTGGCTGACTCAGAACAGAGACTGTTAGACTGATGTGTGGAATTAGGCAGTGAGGTTCAAGCACACTATCCTTCTAACTGCTGGCTTCAGAATGTTCTCAGAGTTTCTCAATTGTTGTAAAACTGTCAAGGACATAAAACAGTTGCCCAGGTCTATCCCTTAATTTTCATGAAGCTAGGGCATCCAGTAGGAAAGATGAGGGCATGAGGGTCAGACAGTTCTGCTTTGGGAACACCTGCTGACAGAGCTGGGCAAAAGCAGAGGCACGAAACTTCACACTGGCCACAGAGACAAGGAGTCGTGGAGGCTCGGTCCAGGGGAGGTCAGCGGGGTGCAGCAGGCAGTGCCCGAGGGCTGCTCTGGCGTGGGCAGCTGGGAGATGGTCTGCAATGCAGAGAGGGACACCAGCAGGTAACGGGACAGACAGACAATGAGAGCTGCAGGATTCAACTCTGGGTAAACGTGAAACCAACATTCTGGAAGCCAGTGTTTCTGACTGGTGGGGCCTGTGGAACATTGAGGCCGGACATGTAAGTATCCCTGGAGAATCCCAGGAATAGTAGAGGCAGAGGACCTGAAGAAGGTCTAAGACTCCTGCCAGTGAGTATGTCGGGGCTTGGTGTATTGAAAATTTGGGGTTATTTTGTGCACGTAGGGTACTTACTCACCAATGAGTAAAGCCTAGGACATGTTAACAACTTAGGGATGAATTTTAAAAATCAGATGATCATTTAGTGAAAAAAAAAAAAATTAAGTTTACCTACAAAGGAATAGAAGTAACCAAGATGACTTCAAAGTACTACAGAAGAAAACAGGACTTTAAAAAGAAGAGTGTTACAAAATATTCTAGACCCAGCCAGCTATTCTTTACCGTGCAAACATTAAAGCAGAAAGACAATATGGGATATGCAAGAATTCAAAAACATACCCTCTTATTTTTCTTTCCTAATTTTTTTTAATTAGTTAAAGAAATGTGAGTTAAGAATGGGGGAAGTTTTTGTTGACTTATGAATTCTGTTAAACATAAATCTAATGAATTGCTATACATATGATTACAAAACTGAATTCAAATTTCAGAAATAATTTTTGAAAGAGAAGCCGCATGATGTAAAAATAACAATATTTTATAATTAATATTCTGGAATTAAAACTCCAATTTGTATTAAGAGAAAAGGAAAAGGAGGGAGGGAAGGAGAGAAGAGAATGGTGGAAGGAAGTAAAATGTATGTCAAATTTCTTATCCTATGTATATTGATTTCCATTTGTGGGATTATGGTGGATAAGTAATTCAGACCATCCCTTCTGCTGAAAACAACTAAAAATTCCACTAATGTATCTATTAAATCATTTCAAAAGCAGAGACCTGCAAACATACCAAGGAATTACCATACCAAAGTCTAAGTAGTAGTGGAAACCCAGACAGGTAAACAGAGCAGTAAAGCAGTCTGTCCTGAAGGTGTCTGTGCCGGTTTATGTATTTATGTCCCCCAGAAAAAGCCATATTCTTTAATGCATTCTTGTGGGGGAAGGTGTATTAGTGTGGATTGGGTTGGAACCTATTGGTTCAGTGTCCATGGAGATGTGACCCACCCAACTGTAGGTGATGGCTCTGATTGGATAATTTCTATGGAGGTGTGGTCCCAGCATGGGCCTTGTTTAGTTTACTGGAGCACTGTATAAGCTCAGACAGAAGGAGCTGATAGCTAGCTGGAGCTGAGACAGACATTTTGAAGATGGCCGTGGGAAGCTGATGCAGACATTTTGGAGAATACCATTTTAAAACACAACCTAGGCGCAAGCAGATGCCAGCCACGTGCCTTCCCAGCTAACAGAGGTTTTCTGGATGCCAATGGCCTTTCTCCAGTGAAGGTACCCAATTGCTGATGGACACTTTATGGTCTTAAGACTGTAACTGTGTAACCAAATAACCCCCCTTTTAAAAGCCAATCCATTTCTGGTGTTTTGCATTCCAGCAGCACTAGCAAACTGGAACAGTGTCTATCTATCTCTGCTTCAATTTTGACATAAAATCCCAGAGCCTGAAGTACACAGAAGGGCCAGGTGTCCTCCAAACATTTATCCAGAGGCCCTCACCACATAAAGCTGGGGCCCCAAAGAGGCCGCATGTTCAAGGTAAGGGTGAGTGAGGAAAAAACCTGCCTCCTCCACCCTCACTGCCACCACCCCAGGACACTAGTAGGAAAGCTGCCTCAGCACTGGTCAGAGGAGGGGCGTTCCAGTTTGCTAAAGCTGCTGGAACACAATACACCAGGAGTGGACTGGCTTTTACAATGGGGATTTATTAACTCACAGTTTACAGTTCTTCGGCCATGAGAGTGTCCCAATTAAGGCATCAGTAGGGTGACACCTGGATTCTGGACAGGCAGCTGGTATCTGGGACACCTCTGTCATATGGGAAGGCACATGGCTGGTATCTGCTGGTCCTTCTCTCCCAGATTTCACTGCTTTCAGCTTCTGGTTCCAGTGGCTTCCTCTGTGGGTCCTCTCTTAGCTTCTCTGGGGGCTTTTTCTGTCTCTGCTCTTTTGGCTTTTTCTCTACTTTATCCTCTCATAAAGGACTCCAGTAAAAGGATTAAGACCCACCTTGAATTGAGTGGGTCACATCTCAGTTGAAACAACCTAACCAAAAGGTCCCACCCACAATAGGTCTGCACCCACAGGAATGGATTAAAAGAACATGGCCTTTTCTGGGGTAACTAACAGCTTCAAACCAGCACAAGGGGGGAAAAAGTGAAAACAAAAAGTTACTTGAGAAGTTTCAAACACAAGCAACCCTTGAGCAAATTTGTAGCTGAACTTCACATCACTTGGTTGGGGTAAAAAACCAGGCCCTGAATTTAATTTAATGAGGTTCTAGACTGGCACTTCTTCTAGGCACACAGAAGAAATAAACACAGATCCTCTCTGAAAGAATGCACCTTCGTACTAGGCCTCCAATAATCTCTAAAAATAATATTTCTGAGGGCAATGAGACTCATACAGTCAAAAATAATTAAACAGATAAAGAAACAGGAGTGAGAACAAGCAGAAACAACAGAGAGCAGAAACACACCTGCAAAGAGATCAGCTATTGTGATTATAGGGCTAGATTAAAATTCAATTACCAGCTGATGTCATCAACATGGTGACATAAACAGCTACTGAAAACTTCTCTCCAAAGATTTAAGGGGAAAAAGGGCAAGTCTGAATTGTTTGAAACTCTGGAGGAGGATATAGACTGGAGAAAGACCCTGAAAATGCCTAACTGAAGAAAAAGAAGAAATATCAGGTAGGAATTTTCTGTCCCAAACCAGTCAGTCCTCTCCCCTTCCCCTCACTCAGTTTCCATGTGGGAAAGGCACAGAAACAGCAGACCAGAACCCTCCCACCAGGGACACAGATTTTAAAACTCTCACAGCAGTGAAAAATACCCTCACTGTTTGAAGATCCAGTGGACAGGGGAGGACATTCCAAGGCCCAGGTCAGTGAGGGACAGAGAGACTGAGAAAACATGGACAGAGACTGTTTCCAGCTCTGGATCTGAAAGCCCTCTTCCCCCACCCTTGAGAGAAGCACTAGCCAGTGGCCATTTCCTTGCATTGGGGACAGCTGGAGTGTTGGGTCAGCTGAGGGAGTACTTTGCTACAGGTGGAGCCCCACATCAAGTTGGATTTTGGCCAGGAAAATGAGGGCATAGGAATCCCACAGTTTCAGCCCCACCGGGTCAGACAGAACCTGTGCTGGGAGGCAAAGAAGCCTTTAAGGATGAGTATGTTACCAAAAGCACCATCTGCTGGACAGTCCGGACAATGCAATGGAAGTAAAATACTTTTTAAAAGATGCTTCAGACCCTTTCTTAGGAGTACAGAAGCTGGTCTACATGCCCTGTATGGAAACCCATCCCTGTTTTGGCTGAGAAATAGGGAATACCGAATGATTAAAGCAGGTCCCCAAAACAAACCCAAGTCTTGCTAGCTGATGGAAAATAGAGCACCACTGGAAGCCAGCAGATATATATTACCACACACAGTGAACTTGCTGGGGTGCCCAGTGCCTACCTCCCATCCCTGTGGCAGGCCACGGTGGGTGCCTAATTTTGGGGGGAAGACTGGAGGGCAGAGCCAATCTGACAACTGACCATAGAGAGAAATAAAGAAATATAGAGATCAAAGTCAACCAACAAGAAAACCTTAGGCAAAAGAGAGAAAACAACCTCCAGAATATACCAGTCAAGAAAATCAGATACCTGGACAGGAAAAAAACCACAAGCCACATCAGGAAATGGGAAGATATGGCCCAGTCAAAGGAAGAAACCAATACCTCAACCAAGGTTCATGAGTTAAAACAACTAATTATAGATATTCAAGCAAATCTTTTAAATCAAATCAACAAGTTAAGGGAGAATGTGACAGAAGAGATAAAGGATATAAAGAAGATACTGGGTGATCATAAGGAGGAATTCGTAAGCTTGAAAAAACAAATGGCAGAACTTATGGGAATGAAAGTCACAATAGAAGAGATGAAAAATACAATGGAGACATACAAGAGCAGACTTGGAGAGGCAAAAGAAAGGATCATTGAGTTGGAGGACAGGACACCTGAAATCCTGCACACAAAGGAACAGATAAGGGAAAGAATAGAAGAGTATGAACAGGGTCTCAGAAAACTGAATGATGATATCATGCACATGAATATACATGTTATAGGTGTCCCAGAAGAAGAGAAGGGGAAAGTGGCAGAAGGAATAATAGAGGAAAATTCAATGAAAATTTCTTAACTCTTATGAAGGATATAAAATTATAGGTCCAAGAAGCACAATGTACCCCAAACAGAATTGATCCAAATAGACCTACTCCAAGACACTTACTACTCAGATTCTCAAATGTCAAAGACAAAGAGCTAATTCTGAAAGCAGCAAGAGAAAAGTGATCCATCACACACAAGGGAAGCTTGAAAAGACTAAGTGCAGATCTCTCAGCAGAAAACACAGAGGCAAGAAGGCAGTGGTATGATATAGTCAAGATACTGAAAGAGAAAAACTACCAACCAAAAATCCTATATCTGACAAAACTGTGCTTCAAAAATGAGGGAAAGTTTAAAATATTTACAGGTAACAAGACACTGAGAGAATTTGTGAATAGACCTCCTCTACAGGAAATACTAAAGGGAGTGTTACAGACAGAGAGGAAAAGACAGGAGAGGTTTGGAGAAGAGTGTAGAAATGAAGATATCAGGAGATACAAAGAGGGTAGAGATCAGGCATTTGATGCTGAAGGAGTACAGAATGTTCAAGAGGATTGATTGTATAGATCCAGAAATGGTTAGCACAATACTGTGTGATGGCAGCACAATATTGTAACTACACTGAAAAAAGATGACTGTGAACCTGGTTGAAAGAGGAAGGTTAGGGGTATGTATGACACCAGAAGGAAAGACAGAAGATAAAAACTGGGATGTATAACTTAGTGAAACCTAGAGTAGTCAATTAATGTGATTAAATGTACAAATATGTTTTTGCATGAGGGAGCAGCAAGAAGGAATGACGTTGTAAGGTATGCAACTAGGTGAATGGACTGTGAGGACAGTAGTTTGAATAAGCCAGAAATGAAAAGACAAATATAATGCCTCACTAATATGGAACAATAATAATGTGCAAACTCTGAGAATTGAATCTGGGGGCATGGGTTAAAAGGGGAAGGCTTATGTAAAGGTTCCTAGATTGTAAGCTCTTACAGCAGTCACATCTATTCATGAGTTGTAACAGTTACTTCTAAATTTTGAGATGCTGAGCTTTTTGTGTGTGACATGGCTGGTCCCTGGAGCTTCAGGTGTCAGTGTGGCACCTGGGACTTGGAGCCAGCGTTTGGCAACTGTGAATGTCAGCGTCGCCCCATGAATCAACTGTTAAAGAGGCTGAAAAGGAGATCAGACTTCAATGGGAGATATGAATGAAATAGACTTGGTTGAAATTGGGGATGATCAGACTAAAGGGTAGAGGATGATATTAAACGTGTTTCAAAACTGTGGCTTCTGTGTGGGACCAAAGGAAGAGATGTTTATTTGGTGCAAAATCTTTATTTTCTGTAGCACACTATATAATTTAACTTTATAGTCAGTTTACTCAAATACCGTAATTACATGGAACCTTGACTAGAGAATGAGATCTTGTTGGTTTGTACAGGTTAGTATGAAGCCCCGATACAACCCAGAGTAATTTGGGCAGAGAATAAAAAGTATTTGCAAAATCCCCTGAGGGACTGGGGAAAAATGCAGAAATTAAATTAAACTTCCTCAGCTGGGGAATTCCTGATATTCTTGCAAGCATTAGGGACTACCAGCTTAGTAGGCTGAAACCTCGATCTTGGGGCTTCCCCTTATGAAGCTTGTTACTGCAAAGGAGAGGCTAAGCCTACTCATAATTGTGCCTAAGAGTCACCCCCAGAGGGCCTCTTTTATTGCTCAGATGTGGCCTCTTTCTCTAAGCCAACTCAGCAGGTAAACTCACCACCCTCCCCTTTACATGGGACATGACTCCCAGGGATGTAAATCTCCCTGGCAACATGACTTGTGACCCCCAGGATTGAGCCTGGACCCTGCATCATGTGATGAAGAAAGCCTTCTGGACCAAAGGGGGAAGAAAAATGAAGCAAAATAGTTTCAGTGGCTGAGAGATTTCAAGTGGAGTTGAGAAGTCATTCTGGAGGTAAGTCTTATGTGTTATATAAATATACCTCTTTAGTTTTTAGTTTATCAGAATAGTTAGGAGGAAATATCTGAAACTGTTGAACTGCAATCCAGTATCCCTCATTCTTGAAGATGAGCATATAAGTATTTGGCTTATATGGTGTGACCATGTGATTGTGAAAACCTATGGCTCACACTCCCCTTACCCAGTGTATGGACAAATGAGTAGAAAAATGGGGATAAAAAGTAAATGACTAATATGGGGGAAGAGAGGTAAGTGAAGTTTTGAGTGTTCTTTTTACTTTTATTTTTATTCTTATTTTTTGGAGTAATGAAAATGTTCAAAAACTGATTGTGGTGATGTATGCACAACTATATGATGATACTGTGAACAATTGTTTCACACTTTGATTTTATGGTATGTGAATATATTTCAATTAAAAAATGGTAAAAAAAAAAAATCAAGTACCATTACTACTGTGTTTAAATAATTAAAAGACAAGTTTTTAAATAACTGCAATAAGTCTGTGCAATGAAGCTATTAAAAGTTACAGCATTTTTAAAATAGGAACTTCTAGGATAAAAAAAAACAATGGATGGGTGTAACAGCCAACAAATATGCTAAAGGGGGAATCTGTAAACCAGATGGGGCTGAGGAAATAATTCAGAATATAAAACAGAGAGTTCCAGAGGGAGACGGGAGAGAGAATTGGGTAGTGGCAATATTTGGAAAGATAGTAACTGAGAATTTCCTAAAATTAATGAAAGACACCAATTCACAGGCTTAAGAAGCCAAATGAAAAATAAAAAGAAATCTACACCCAGTCCCAACATAGATAAATTGAAAAACATCAGAGAAAAAAGAATTTTTTTTAATCTTAAAGGACAGACTACTTCAAAGGAGCAACAATTATACTGTTAGTCAAATTCTCAAAAGCAGAAATGGAAGCCAAAAGCCAAAATAGTATCTTCAATGCACTGAAAGGAAACAAGTATCAATTTAGAATTCTATTCGTCACAAACAAAAAAAGAAAAGTATTTTTCAAAATTGAGGGTGATATAGAGACACTTCAGATCAATAGTAACTGAGACGTTACCATTAGCAGATATTAAGCAAAGGAAATTCTAGAGGTATACCTCAGCTAAAAAGAAAGCAATCCCAGAGAGAAGGACTTAGATTAAAAAGAAATGAAGAGCTAAGAACATACTGAATATGTGGGTAAATCTAAATATTAACTATATAAAACAATAGTATTAAATGACTCGAGGGATTTAAAAAAATAAAGAATTAAAATATATGATAACAATAATAAGTCAGGAGGGGGGGGGAGGACTTAAAATGTTCTAAGGTCCTTGTAGTATTAGAAAGGGCCTAAAGATATCAATTAGCTTAAGACTTTGATAATTCAGTATGAATGTAACAATTTCTCCAAAAGAATAGAAACAGAATATAGACTTCCAAACTGTCTGAGAGAAAAATGAAATTATTTTTAAAAATACTCCATAAATCCAAATGAATGCAAGAAAGGAGAATAAAAGAAACCTAGTAGAGGCTGAACAAATGGAAACCACAAAATAAGGTGGTATATTTAAATGCATCTTTTCAGTAATTACATCAAATCTAAACAGACTAAATGTTCCAAATAAAAGACAAAGATAATCATGCTGGAATGAAAATCAAAATCAAAACCCACTATATCATCCATACAAGAAGCACATCTAAACCAGAAGAATACAGAAAGTAAAACCTTGAAAGTAAAAGGTTATGTTTATACAGATATTTGCTTAATAATTATTCGATAAATTGAACATATTTTATATATTTATGTGTTTATATAACACTAAAAACTTTTTAAAGTATATTTTTAAATGTTTCTAGTACTTAAAAGTAATCATTAATATAATTTAAAATAGGAAGTGTTTTCCAAATCACTGAATAATACAAAAGGATATAAAACATATTTGATTAGCTTAAGACAGAAAACAAAGAAAAGGCAAAGAAGCATAAAAATGGAAAACATAAAATAGGTGGCAAACAGAAAATCAAATAAATCAATCATGAGGATAAATATAAGGAGCTTACCCTTTTAAAATACAAATATTCTTCAATTATGCTATAAAATCAAGAAATAGACTGCCTATAAGAAATACACATAAAAGCAAAAGAACAAAAATAAAGTATAAAATAAAAGAACTAGTAAAGATTTTTCAGGTAAGTACAAGACAATACAACACAGGAGTGGCAACATTAAATTCTGAAAAAGTTTTATTCCACACAAAAAGCATTCAATAGAATATAAAATGACACTATAGCTGTAAAAGTTACAATCCACAAAGAAAATATAATAGTCATAATTTTAATATGTCAAATAATTCAGCAGCAAACTATAAAAAGAAAAAATTGTTGGAAACACATGGGGAAATTATTAAACACAATTGTTGTGGAATATGGAAATACCCACTCTATCTTGATAAAGAAAATACAAATAAGAAAAGATTTGAATAATAAAATTAACAGGATTGAATTAATAAAATACATGAAACAATGTACCCTACAATCACCAAATATACTTTCTTTTCAGTGTACCGGGGAAACATTTGCAAAAGTTGGTAGTGAGCTACAAAGAAACCCTTAATAAGTTCCTACATGCATATATATTGTATAAGCAACATTCTCTGACAACATAGTAAAACAAAGAATTAATAACAAAAGTATTTAAGTAGAAAATTTAGGTGCTAAACACTTTCCTAAATATTAAATACCTCAAAGACAGAAAACTAATAAAACAATCAGAAACAGACACAGATGTATATTTAAAGTGTTCTTTATATTAGTGGAAATTAAAAAGTTTGAATTAACTTAAAATCTCAACAACAGGGGAACAGTGAAAAAATATTATGGCACTTCTATTAGGCAGTTGGTAGGGAGTTTTTCCAAGAATTTTAATGGGAATGAGAAAAAAACTCATGATATATTATTAAGTGGTTAAAAAAACAATACTGGAGTTTACATACGTATTATATAATGCAATAATTATTATAGATAACATCAAATATATGCACATATGTGTATGACAGAACAGAGCCTAGAAGGAAATGCAACAAAATCCTGACCCTCTAGATATTGCTGGGTTGTAGAATTACAGATGATTCCTGTTTGTGTACATTTCATCATTTTCTATTATGAATATGTGTAACTTTTATAATTAGAGTAGGAGGTGTATGTGTGATAAACAAGAAATAAAAATGACTGTAGTGTCTACAGAGAAATGGCTGAATCTACCCATTTTATTACTTGCACTTACCACTGGGAGAAACTGCCTCTGAGTCTCTGACACAGGACAGCTGGTCAATGATAAATCATGCAGAACCTAAAGACCCAAGAACTCAGTATAAAAACTGCTAAAGATGCTAGAGGAGAATCTGCTATTCTCTCTCTCCTGTTTTTGTTTTTGTTTTTAAAAAGCTTTTACTGTAAACTTTAAGTCGTGTATATGGCTATAAATGGCTATAAAGTGCTGTCACTAAATTTTTTTCATTTAAACCCTCAACACCTATACTACAAGAAAGATTACTGTGACCATTTTACAGATCAGAACACCGAGGCTCAGAGAGGACAAGCAGGTACACAAGCACTGGCCCTGTGATGTCAGAGCCAGGATTCTTCCTATATTAAGCTGCCTGAGAGTGTTTCTGGCTTTGATACAACTTTGGAATTCCCTATCCAAGATGGGAGGAAACCAGTAAGATTTGACATAGAATCTCTGCTGAATATTCCATTGGGCCTCAGTCTCAATATTGCCTAAAATGTGTATTCCCATGGATAGGTTGCTCCTGACCAACACTGAAGAGCATGGTTGATCCTCTCATGCCAAAGCTTGGAAATAGCTTGTCATTTAGAAACCTAGTGAGGAGGCACACAACCGTAAAACACAACTCCCAGGACCGCCTGACCGTGGGATCCTGGCTCCACAGTCTACTCATCGTGTGACCTTGAACATGTCCTGAACCTTGTACCTCATCTCTGTAATGGGGTTAATAATAGTTGTTTCAAATTTTTGTGGTAAGGATAAGAGGTAATTATGGATGGTTCCCAGCACCGTGCCTGGCACAGAGGAGACCTTCAATAAAAGAAGCGAATATTTTCCCTCATATGGTATTTAGAGGGCACATTTCCATTGACAAACCATTTCAGGAACATTATCTCATGCAAGCCTCAAAATCCAAATTCACAAATGATGAAATTGAGACTGGAACAACTACAGTGTCTCAGTGAAATAAATATCACTTCATTATCTTCTCTTACAGAATTCTTCTGTCAGTCTATTTGTCCTTCCTTTCTGAGTAATCTGCTTTTCTCTCTAGTAATTAATAAGATTTTCTCTTTATCTTTGACTTTTTCAGATTCACTAAGATGTATCTAGGCATGGGTTTATTTTTCTTTATCTTGCTTCCACAGTGTACTCTTAATCTTACAGGTCTTGTCTTTTATTTTGGAAAATTCTCAGCCAGTACCCTTCAAACATTGCTTTTATTCTTGTGGAAATTCTGTGTTTTTGAGTCTT
Source organism: Choloepus didactylus (assembly GCF_015220235.1). Lineage (NCBI taxonomy): Eukaryota > Metazoa > Chordata > Mammalia > Pilosa > Megalonychidae > Choloepus > Choloepus didactylus. Next base: position 128,534,222 of record NC_051312.1, on the reverse strand, counting down.
CTCATACATCTTAACAGGAAATAAAATGGCATAGTATTTCATCACATAGTTAGTCTTCCAATTTCACTAATTCTCTCTTCAACTCATTCAGGTGCTGAAGTCAGCCTGTCTGAGTTCAAATCCAAGTTCTATTAAGTATACGACCTCAGGCAAATTGCTTAGTCTCCTTGTGCTTCATGTTATTCACTTGTCTGTAAAATGGGGATAATATTTGTACTGATCCCAAAGGGTCACTGTGAATCTTAAACAACATCACATATATTTAGTCTTTAACCCAGTGCCTAGTACATGAAAAAAGCTAACTGATACAAATAATCTCTCCTTCATATTTTTTATCTCTTTAGTTCACTATTCTGCACTCTAGATAACTTTCTCAATTTAATCTTCCAGTTTCACTAGTTCTCTCTTCAACTTATTCAGACTAGAATTTATCTTGTCACTGTTTTTATTTTAATGAAAATATTTTTTAATTCATGAGATTTCTATTTGATCCCCTTTTATAGCCATCTATTTTTATTTCACTTTTACCTTTTTTTGTTTTAAAATTGCTTGTACTTTTTAATGAATATTATATTATTTTTTATTTCTTTGAAGATCATGAATAGCTTTATTTTAAAATTGTTTCCATATCACTCTATGGTTTTCATTTCTTCTAAAGTGAACTCATCTACCATATGTTGATGTTGGTTGATTGTGTTTCTACATTAGTCTTACTCATATGTTTTAGAATTTTTTTTGCAGTCTCAATTTCAGTGGAAGTGCACTCTCACTCACTTTCCCTTCCTCCCTCCCTCCCTCTTCCTCTCTTTCTCTCTCCCTCTCTCTCTCCTTGCTCATTTACTTGCTCACTCATGCACTTGCTTTATCACTTTCTCCCTCCCCATCTAGCAGTTCCTTAGCTGTCCTCCAGCCAGACTCTGGGAGCCCCAGAACAGAAGCCACCTTCCATCAGTGAGTCCTGTCCTGCACTGAGACTGGGGTCACAAGTCCTGTAGTGGCATCAGCACATGACTTTGCCCAGAGTCTGGCTGCAATACTGTAGCTGCTTCTTTCAACTTCCCCAGGCCTGCAACTCACTCAGAGGACATGGTGGTGGTTAACCACACAGACTGGGAGCCAGACTTCCTGGGTGTCAACCTAGATCTGCAATTTACTGGCTGTGTGATTTGAGTCAAGAAACATAAATAATCTTTCTTTGTCTCATTTCTAAAATGTAAATAATAACTTCACCTACCTCATAGGGTTGGGAGAATTAGATTCATTAAACCAGGCAAGAAGCTTAGTAAAGTGCATGACACATAGCAAGCGCTCAGTAAGTATTAGCTCTAATCCTGATGAGCCAGCTGTTTGCAGCAGCTCTTTTTTGACCCCTTTCCCAGACAGGAAAGCCCTACCTTGGACCCTTGTTTCAAGCAGCAACCCTAATTCTAGTCCCCTCCCTTGTGTGGGAGAACATCAGGTCTCCCTACCGCAAAAGATATGAACTCCTGGCTCCCTGAATCTGCTTCTGGTCCTGGAGCCAGCAGTAGCCTGGTGACTGTTTGGTGCATGTGTCTGTCATGGACAAACAGGGGTTTGGCTTGGTGCCCCCTGTAGCAAGGACTTACAGCACTATCCTGACTCCTCTTTGGACTCTGATGCTGCCCTGGCTTGGTACAGCCTCACACCCTCCATAAGAGCAGATCATCCAGAGGAGGTGAATCAAGGTTTTCCTCTTCTCATGAGGGGCTTTTGTGATAGCATTGGCTCTTGTAGATGATGACTGATCTGACACAAGTTCAGGTAATTAGGCACATTTCATCCTGAAGGAAAGGTTGTAACTGACTCCACTCTCTGCCTTTCCTGGTTTTCTGCATCATTTCTGACGGGGTCTTATCTGAGCATGTCTCCAAAGAAGACATACAAATGGCCAGAAAGCATATGAAAAGATGCTCAATATCATTAGCCACCAGGGAAATGCAAATCAAAACCACCATAAGATTCCATTTCACACCCATTAGAATGGCTGCTATTAAAAAACAGAAAATAACAAGTGTTGGAGAGGACGTGGAAATGTAAAATACAATCATTCTTGGCTGCTGGGAATGTAAAATGGTGCAGCCACTATGGAAGACAGTTTGCAGTTCCTTACAAAGCTAAATACAGAATTACCATATGACCCAGCAATCTCATTACTAGGTATACACCCAAAAGAACTGAAAGCAGGGACTCAAATATTTATCTGCACACCAATATTCATATAGGCATTATTCATAATTGCCAAAAGATGGAAACAACCCAAGTTTCCATCAGCTGACGAGTGGATAAATAAAATGTGGTATATACAGACAGTGGAATATTATTCAGCTGTAAAAAAGTACATGTGACAACATAGATGAACCTCAAAGAAATCATGCTGAGTGAAATACGCAGACACAAAAGGGCAAATATTGTATGATCTCACTGATTTGAAATAATTAGAATAAGCAAACTCATAGGGTCAGATACTAGAATTTAGGTTACCAGGGGATGGGGTGGGGGCTAGGGAATAGGAAGTTAAGGCTTAAAATGTACAGTGTTCCTATTTGAAATGATGAAAATGTTTTGGTAATGGATGGTCATAATGGCAGCACAACATTGCTACCCCCATAAAAGACTACATACTATAATATTCCATTTCTATGACATTCTAGAGAATGTAAACTAATCCAGAGTGACAGAAAGCAGGTCATTGGTTGCCTAGAGAGGGGGGATGGGAAGATGGGGAAGAGCAGGTGGGAGTTGTGAGTGATGGGTATATTCATTCTCCTGATTGTGATGATGGTTTCACAAGTATAAACATGTATCTAAACTTATCAAGTTGTAAACTCTAAATATGTACAGTTTATTGTATGTCATTTGTCCCAATACATTTTTTAAAAAATTTAAATAGGATGGGCCTGATTCTAAAAAGAACCCCTGGGACTCACCTACCCCAATCTCCACCGCATGCACCACCCCCACCACCCACCAGGTGGCACCAATCCCAGTTGTGTGCTTTAAGCTCCACCTTGCCTGTCCTCAGGTTGCTCTCAACCATTAGGTTCAGATTCAAAATAAATAAGGGCTTAAAAAATAAATTTACACTAAACATTTTGATGTTGGCTTTTTTCTGTTAACTCCTTAACACAGACAGCTCATAATCAAGGACTTTGGAGAAAAGTGTATGTTACTGTTGGGCCAACAAGAGGGAAAGCCCAGGGGTAAAGCTCCACAGGGTAGAGGGGACATGGGAAAGTGGGACGAGATAATGACCGTAGACAGTCCAGCCCTGGAGGGGATGTGCCCTCATGGCTGGGAGCTTGGACTCAGCATTCTGACAGCTCAATCAATAGCCTGGTGGTAAGGGAAACACTAGATTAAATGACTGAGTTTTCCACTTTTCAAATAATTAGGCTGCATGAAATAGAAGTTGACAGACATCAAAACCTAGAGTAGGAGCATCCTATGGACTAGAGTCCATTGCCCAGGGAGGGGAATGGGAGAAAACAGGACTGAATGGGGCCTTGGATGTTTAAATAGGAGAGGGGCATGTTTTAGAAAAATATGTTTTGAAAAATAAATCTGAGAGATGGATTGGAATTGAGATGATACTGGGCCAGCAGACAATTAGGAGGCTTTTGCAATGATCCAGGTCACAGCTGATGAAACACTGACCCTCAGGGAGGAAAAATTAATCATGTGGAAGTAAAAAAACTTAATTTGTTTAGCTTTTTTAGGATTCCTTTCTAAGGGACAAAGAAAAAGTAGAATTCATCTAATATTATAGTTAAGGACTAGTAACAAATTTCATTCAATAAATTCAAAGATATTTCAAATATACTTAAAATTGATCATCTGATCAATTAGGGAAGAAGAAGAAAGGGAAGGAGACAGGGGAGAGAAGACAGGTAAGAGAGAAGTAAGTTACTAAAGAGAACAAAGAGGGAAAGTCAAGTTAAAGAAACATGGAATTTTTCCTAGGAATAATAAGGGAGGGAGGATTTAAAGGGATTTAAGTAGAGAAATGAAATGGCCAGAGCTGTTTTGGTTAAATCACTCTCTTATTAATGCAGAAGGGAAATTTGGAGAAACAGCCCAGATGTAGAGAGAGCACCAAACTGTTGCAACAGGGCAAGTGCAAGAAGATGAGAACTTGAACCAGTTCACTGAGATTGGGAAGAAGGGCACAGATTTGAAAACTGTTTAGAAGATAAAATTGATAGGACTTGATATTTTGAATAAGAAATATACTAACCATGTCAACTACAGTCTGCACTTCCCACTTGCCCTCTGAAGGATAAGTGTCCAGTCCACAGCATTCAGGGGGAAAAGTTAAGTGGTCACATTCCACATCACATTAACCCACCCCTCCTCTCACAGGTGCTGGAGAGGGATGGCCCCTGATGTAAGAACAATCTTTCAATCTGCTGGCAAGTACCCTGCAATGTGGCCTATTGTGAAAAGACGAGCTTGGGCCAATCTGATTCCTGCCCCTGGGGATCCAAAACATTAAACACAGAGAAAACAAGACTGTGAGCAGAGGCCCAAATGAAATTCAGTTGGGACTATAGGAAGGAAGAAGTAGGGTTGGACCCATGAAAGGTAATGGCAAGTCAAGGTTATGAGGATAATCTATGACATAGAAAAAAGACACATGATGGAAGGAAAAGAATAGGAAAGGTAACTGTCAGGGGTGGATACAGTAGAGATGTTGAGCCACATTGATGTTCAGGAAGTTCCACAAACTGCAAGTCCTGCAGTTTCTAGAGCTGCCTTGGGTCCAGTTATACTTCTTATAAGGCCTGACTCATTGCCATGCAATCCCTGACTCCCTTTCTGCCCAAATAAGCTCCCATTATTCAAGGTAAATTGACCATGTGTCTATTCCTTGGCAACCTAAAGACACTTGCAACGTAGAGTTTGTGGTACAGTTGAACTTGGGGATACAGACGTAGATTTCATTCCCATCAGCGTATGATGATGAGTGAGGATAATGACTGTGGATGGGAAATGGTGAGTATGGATGAGATCAACCAAGGCAAGTAAGAACTGTGAGAAATGCAGAGGCTTGTTTGAAGCCATGGGTAACATCGATATTCCAGTGGCAGATGGAGAAATGGGAGCCCCAGATGAGACCCAGGAGGATTGGTCAGAGATGTAAGGGGGGCACTGGGAAAACACAGCAGAGAGGCAAAAAAAGAGAATTTGAAGGTGGAGGTGATGTCAAGTGTCAAATGCAACAGGGTAGTTAATAAAATAAGAAACAAAGAGAACCCACTGAATTTGGATATTAGGAAACTATAACAAAAGTACTTTCACTTAATTACTAAGGATGGAAGGCATATTGCAATAAAGGGCAACAAGTTTGGGTCTTCCAGTCAAAATGTCAGAAGAAGGGTTTGTGATCAAGACAGTGGAAACAGTATATTAAGACATAACCCCCATAAACATCAAACTTAAGGGATGTGTGGGGAATATATGTGTGAGAATGTGTTTGTATTTATGTATATATGTGTGTGTATTTGTGTGTGTGTATCAGTTTTTAAAAACAAGATTAAATTTCTCTATGGAAATGTACTAAAACCCACAATGGACTCTATTCGTGAGGTCGGTAGGGCAACAGGACCAGGCTCAGGCAGGGGAGGCCACACTGATAGCAGGAAGTATAGGTACAAAACACACGTGAAAGGTGGCAAAGGACTAGAGCCATCTCCCTGCATGAAGCCAAGAACTGTGCCCCCACCTGAAAACAGAGGCAGGGGTTGTGGTTGAAATGAGCTGCTTTTCCATTGAGAGTTGATAATGAGAAAAAAAGTTTAAAATTAAAAGGATAGAAGCAGATAACACCAGCTATCTGTTAAATGTGCTGCTTGAACATATATCTCTTCTCCCTCCCAACACCCCACTAAAATAAGAGTAAAGAATTAAAAGTGGTATAAAACCACAAGGACAAAGAAAACGGAAGATGGGAGATGCAAACAAATGATGGATGACGGAAAGGAGGGAAAGGAATTAGCAGACTCAAGAAAGCCAAATACCAAGCACCTGCAGAGGAGGATGGCAATGCCAAACCAGAATGCAGAATCCTGGAAAGGCTCAGTGTTCTGTAGTAACTAGAATTACAGAAGGTAAGGGTGGGGCCTGGCACTGAAAAAGATGAACTTAATGAAAGGGAAAACAGTAAATCTCTCAAGTACTCTCCCTGCTCTTGCCCAGCCAAGCAACGACCCTTCATCAATGCAGCAGTTGATAAATGGTTCATTCTGTGGTGAAATTCATCCAAAGAGTTTCCATAGTAAAGAAAACTAGGCCAACAAAAGAATGGAAGACAGGTGCCTAATTAAAAGCTAAAAGATTTGATATGAGTGAGAGTCCGAGGCTCCTTTCAGCGTTTAGCTCCTAGGCAAGTACATTCCAGACAGGAAACTCATGGATTCTTCTATGAAGAAACTGAATGTCTCAAGGGAAAAGCTCTATACATTTGTGAGCTTCAATATAAAACAGCAGGGTCCTCACTTGACCACCTTACAGGGAAGCCCACCAGTCAACAAGTACCACCCATAAGGGAGCTCACCTTGAGAGCCTTACTCTTTTTTTTTAAATGCAATTTTATTGAGATATATTCACAAACAACACAATCATCCACAGTGTACAATCAGTTGTTCATAGTACCATTATATACATTCATCACCACAATTTTTGAACATTTTCATTACAACACACCAAAAAATAAGAATAAAAATTAAACTAAAAAAGAACACCCAAAACATCCCATCCCCTCATCCCTCCCTATTATTCATTTACTTTTTGTCCCCATTTTTCTACTCATCTGTCCATACACTGGATAAGGAGAGTGTGAGCCACAAGGTTTTCACAATTGCAGTCACCATGTGAGCTACACTGCTATACAATCATCTTCAAGAATCAAGGCTACTCGGTTGCAATTCAACAGTTTCAAGTACCTCCTTCTAGCTATTCCAATACACTAAAAACTAAAGAGGGACATCTATATAGTGCATAAGAATGCCCTCCAGAATGACCGCTCAACTCCGTTTGAAATCTCTCAGCCACAGAAGCTATTTTGTTTCATTTCTCTTTCCCCTTTTGGTCGAGAAGGCTTTCTCGATCCCACGATGCCGGGACCATAGTGCCTTACTCTTGAACAGGAAGGGCCAACCAAAGATATCAAGACTTTTGAAGAAATCCTCAAGGGTGAAAAATGAGATCAAATCAACTGGGAAAAAAATGGAGACAATGAAGACAAGAGGAGAAACAACAAAAAAAAAAAGCCTGTAATATTCTCAGAGAAATGAGACAATTTTATTCATGACACATTAATAGTCAAGAATAGGTTGCTATAAAAAGAAATGTTCAGATAATAATACAAAGGTCTTAAAATTTTTAAAATATAGTATTAGAAATGAAAGAATATCAATAGAAAAGTTGAAAGATAAAGTTGAGGTCATGTCCCAGAAAGCAGAACAAAAAGACAAAGAAATAAAAATTAGGAGAGAAGAGAACAAATCAATCCAGGTCGAAGATCTGGAAAGAGAGAACAGAAAAGCAGAGGTGAGAAAGCTATTTTTAAAATAACAATATTTTTAAATTCCAAAAAATGAATAATATAAATTTCCAGAATAAAAAGTTGCAACTTGTATCTAAAAAGGGACAACAATAACAACAACCAAAAAAAACCTACACCAATGCCCAACCATTTTGAAATTTTAGAACACCAAGGCTAAAGAAAAGCTCTAAAAAGTTTCCAAGGAGAAAAAATAGGTCACATACAAATTATCTAGGATCACCTCCACTGGATGCCAGAAGGCAACAGAGCAAGGTCTTCAAATGTCAGAGGGAAAATTATTTCAATAAAGAATCTCTACTCAAAGTATCACTCAACTATGGGATAAAGAGCAGAATAAAGAAAATTGCAAAAAGCAAGGTTTCAAAAATTTTACTTTCCATGCACTCTTTCTTAGGAAGTAACTAGAGAATATGCTCCTTCAAAAAGAGGAAGTAAACCAAGGAAAAGAATGCACAGATCTAAGAAACAGAAGATTCTAGGGCTGGGATGACAACTCTTAAGCAGAGCTGGAGTGCAGCCAGTACAGAGCGGAGCAGAAGGGAGGGCTCCAGGAAATGGACAAAAAGAACAGGTACAGATTACCTGATGTGTTTGACTACCTGGAAAATGGTTTTCAGAGGAATTCTGCTGTTTTTTTTGGGGGGGGACTTTTTAGTGATTTGTAACATAGGACACTTAAGCAAACAAAAATATGTAATATTTTTAATTAATTTATTTTTAATTTTTAATATTTTTAATTAATACATGTCTCAATATAAACTATTTTCAAAAATAAAACTAAAAAGCAAGTCATAAAATTATATGTAGAATGTGACAACCTTTATGTAAAATTTTAAAACACAGAAATGCTACCCACTATTCATTAAGATGTGTAAATGAAAGTAAAAGCATTAAAAACAGACCAGAAGGATATAAAAATTCATCATTTTATTTGTCTCTGAGTAAGGAATCAGGAAAACAGGACTGGGGATCAGAGACAGAGAATTTCATCTTGATATGTTTGCTTTACTCATTTCAATAATTATGAGAGGCAGCAGAGCATAGTAGTTATTAGCTCAGATACTGCAGCCAGATTCCCTGGATTCATATCCAAGCAGGACAATCTGCAGACTGAGGCAGAGCTGGCCAAGTCCAAGCTCCAGAGCATCACATCTGAGAAGGCGGTGGCCAGCGAGGAGCTGGAGGTGGTGCAACAGATCAAAGACACAGTGACAGTAGACACTGGGAGAGCCAACAGGGAGGATGAAATCCTTCGAAAGCAGTGCAAGGCTCCGTGCCACGAGCTGAAGGTGGATGTGTCCAAATGCCAGTGGGACTGGGTCTTCCAGGAGCATGACGAGATCGTGGCAGAGAGCGATAGCATCTGGACTCTGTGTGACAACCTGAGGCGGGAGTGGGACCAGTGGTGAGTGAGCTGGCTGAGGCCCTGTGCAGCCTGGACGACATGTGCAAACAGAAGAATGACATCAGCTGGGAGCTCAAGGAGCTCAAGAAGCAGATGGAATCCCAGTTAGCAAAGGAGGCCCGATTCTGGCCGCTGATGGCCCACAGCTCCTGTGACTCGGACATGGACATGGATTCCATGGAGTGGGAAACTTAAGTGTTTGAGTTTAGCAGTTACAGAAGTAACTCAAATGTACATGAAACATTAACTAAGATAGAGCTTATTCCGGGCTATAAAACCAGACTTAATACAGTTAAAGGGATTGAAATCATGCAAAATATTTTCTCTGTCCATAATGGAATTAAATTAGAAATCAATAACAGAAATATGCTGGAAAATGCCCAAGTTATTTGGGAATTAAACATCATAATTCTAAATAACCTAAGAAGAAATCACAAGGGAAATTAGAAAAACTTTGAACTGAATGAAAATGAAAAGGCAACACATCAAAATTTATGGGATGCACCTAAAGCAGGGCTTAAAGTGAAATATATACCTTTAAATTTTTACATTAGGAAATAAGAAATATTTAAAATCAATTGTCTAAGTACCACTTTAAAATTTAGAAACTGAAGAGCAAATAAGGCCAAAGTAATCAGAAGGAAGAAAATAACAAGAGCAGAAAAATAATAAAATAGAAAACAGAAAAATGGTAGGAAAAAAATCAATGAAACCAAAAGCTTGTTCTGTGAAAACATCAATAAAATTGATAGACTGATTCAGGAACAAAAAGAGAAGACATAAATTACCAACATTAGAAACGAAATAGTGGATGTAAATACAGATCATATAGACATTAAAAAGATAGCAGGGGAATATTATGAACAAATTTCCCCATAAACAACTTAGATGAAATGGAAAATCCCTGGAAAGACACTAACTACCAAACCATCAAAGAAGAAATAGAGAGAGAAAAAAATTGAGAACTGGAGCTGGTAAGGCTCATCTTGAAGGGTTTCACATTTGGAAAAGTGATTTGGCAGTGAGGATGGCAATGGAAGGGAGTGAACAGGCACTATCAATGAACGAAGATAAACGGATTAACTTAATAAATGGCATTTTGATAGATGATAATGAGAACAGTGATGGATGCATTGACTATGCTGAATTTGCAAAATCACTGCAGTAGATGCTATTTGGCTTTCTCATAGTTATATGGAAATGTGACCCATTATAATGTGAACGCTTTTGGTAATGCAGAATAATTTATTGCTGCAATATTTTGGTGAAAACTGGTAGCAATTCTCACACTGGGGTGAGAAACAGAAATCAAGAGAAATAAAGGAGAAGAAGAATAGGACATATGGCAATCCCTATATACTGTTAAATCTCTGTTCCGGTTTGCTAATGCTGCGGTTATACAAGATACCAGAACTGGATTGGCGTTTATAAAGGGGGTTAATTTGGTTAAAAAGTTACAGTCAACAACAGGGTAACTTCACTGGAGAAAGGCCCATTGGCATCTGGAAAACCTCTGTTAGCTGGGAAGGCATGTGGCTGGCGTCTGCTTGCTCCAAGCTTGCATTTCAAAATGGTGTTTTCCAAAATGTCAGTGTTAGCTTTCAATGGCCATCTTCAAAATGTCTCTCAGTTGCAGCTCCTCCTTCTGTCTGTGAACAACTTTTTTATAGGACTCCAGTGATTCCATTCAGGGTGGGGTAACACCTCCATGGAAATTATCCAATCAAAGGTCTTGCCCACAGTTGATTGAGTCACATCTCTATGGAAACACTCAAAGGATTCCAATCTAATCAACACTAATATATCTGCCCCCACAAGATTGCATCAAAGAACATGGCGTTTTGGGGGACATAATACATCCAAACTGGCACAACCTCTAATTGGACAAGGGTCTGATTAAAGAATCCTTTTAGGAATCCTTTTAGGAATATTGGATAATATTCCTTTTAGGAATATTGGATAATTGGAGCCAAGTACTCAGGAACTTGAATTTGACTGCTAGTCTTGGTTTTAATTCATGCTACCTGAAAAGAAAGACAATGAGCTTTGCCAAGAAGACACACTTTTCACTAAGAGAAGGTATGGAATGAATGTCGAATGTCACCCCTGGTTACCTCTCTCTTCAGCTAAATGAGGTAGGTATTCTGTAAGGTTGCTGACCTAAAGATTACTTGCTCTGGGCATGTGGATATTTAAAGGCTATTCCAAAGCCAGAGCATAAGAATGTCAAAGGTTGAGTTTAGTTGGCCACAGTGTCCAAGATTCTATATCCTCTGGCATTTTGAAAATAATATCCCACTATCCCCCAAAATTAACATTTTTCAGTTTTTCAATGTTTTATAAAACTACTGCCACATCCTTATACCTTCTTTTATGACTCTTCAACCTGGGAGAGACCTTGAATTTATAAGTGTTACCTACTCTAATCAACAGCAAATGTTCTGGTTTTCTTATTTTTCTATTTAACTCGTTTCTAGCATTTCATTTTTCCAGTTTAGAAACTACTAAGAATGTAAAGGCTTTACTCTTTCTGCTTGATACAGTGAGGGTAAAACTACTAGCTTGGATGACAAGTAAAAAAGATCCTTCACCTGATGATTAACGTGAAACAAATTATATTTCAGAAGGAATGTAGTTTATATGACCTTTCCTAGCTTGAATATGTGAATTCTTTCAAACCAGTAAAATTAGAAAAGGAAGCTTAAAAACTCTTAACAGTGTAAATCTCAATAATAGTAAAAACTTAGAAGCAGCAGATTATAATTTGGTTTATCAGATGTGATGGACACACTGTGATAGAAACCTGAGATGATGGTAGACTGAATGGGGTAAAGAAATTACATAAATTTTGCTGTAAGATATATAGAGACTTATTTTCTTTATTAAATTATTCTTATAAGAAAACATGTTCAGAAATTGATTTTGGTGATGAACACACAACTATATAATGGTACTGTGAACAACTGAATGTACACTCTGTGTGACTGCATGGTATGTGAATATATCTCAATAAAATTGAATTAAAAGAAAACATGTATTTGCAAAATGGTTTCCTGTGTGAAGTATTTGTGTAGTCAGCGCTGAATTGCAAGCTATTCTTGTAATATCTAGTTATTTTGAAAGATTTGTATAATGAATTTGGGATACATGACTGTGCTGGTTTGAATCTATTATGTACCCCATAAAAGACTATGTTCTTTTAATTCACTCTTGTTGGGGCAGACCTATTGTGGGTGGGATCTTTTGATTCGGTTGTTTCCACAATATGTGACCTACCCAATTGAGGGTGGGACCTTTTGATTAGATTATTTCCATGGAGATGTGATCCTGCCCATTCAAGGTAGGTCTTAATTAGTTTACTGGAGTCCTTAAGAAAGCTCAGGGAAAGAGAGAGAGAGGGCTCAGAGCCGACATAGACCCAGATGCTTGGAGATGCAAAGCTAAGAGATGAAGTGCATAGTTTGCCCCAAGGAAGCTAAATGAGAACCCACAGATGCTTAAAGAGAAAGCCACTGGAATCAGAAGCTAAAAGCAATGCAACCTGGGAGCAAAGGGCCTGCAGATGCCAGCCATGTGCCTTCCCAGCTAACAGAGGTGATCTGGACACCATCAGCCTTTCTTCAGTGAAGGTTTCCTCTTATTGATGCCTTAGTTTGGACACTCTAATGGCTTTAGAACTGTAAATCTGTGACCTAATAAATCCCCTTCATAAAAGTCAATCCATTTCTGGTAACTTGCATTTCGGAAGCTTTAGCAAACTGCAACAATGACCAGTAAAACTGATGAAACAAACAAACAAAAAAGAAGAAATAGATATTTGAATAGCTCTCTATCTATTAAATTAATTGAATGTAGTTTAAAATCTTCCTACAAAGAAATCTCCAGGTCCAGATGGCTTAATTGGGAAAATCTACTAAATATTTAAGGAAGAAATCAGAACAGTCTTATACATACTCATCAAAAAATTTGAACATGAGGGAATACTTTCCAACTCATTTCTTGACACCAGGATTATCCAAATTCCAAAATCAGACAAAAATATTATGAGAAAGGAAAACCACAGACTACTATCTCTCATGAAATAGACATAAATATCATTAAATTTTTTAAGCAATAAGAGCCAGCAATATATAAAAATGACATCATGACAAAATGGGGTTTATCTCAGGAAAACAGAGTTTTAATATTCAAAAGCAAATCAGTGTAATTCACCATATTAATAAATGAAAAAGGAAAAAGTATATGACTATTTCATTTGATGCAGAAAAGGAATTTGACACAATTCAACATCAATTCATAATTTAAAAAAAAACTAATAAAACTGGGAATAAATACATAAAGGACATCTATGAAAAAAAAAGACAGCTACCATCATATTTAAAGGCAAAAGACTGATGCTTTCCTTCCAAGATCAGGAACAAGGCAAGGTTGTCCACTATAATTACTTTCATTTAACATTGTACCAGATATCCTAGACAGTGCAATAAAGGAAGAAAAAGAAATAAAAGTCATAGTGAATGAAAAGGAAGAAGCAAAATTGTCTTTATTAACAGACAACATGATCATCTAAGAACCTATTAAAAAGTACTAGAATTAATAAGTGTGTTTAATGAGGTTGCAGGATTCAGCATTCATGTACAAAAGTCAACTGTATTTCTAGGGACCTATTGGAAATTAAAATCTTAAAGCAATACAATTTACAATAGTATCAAAAACATGAAATACTCAGGGATAAATTTAACAAAATATGTGCAAGCACTATACATTGAAAACTACAAAACACTGCTGACAGAAATTTTTAAAGACCCAAATAAATGGACAAATAGATCATGTTTATGTATTCAAAGACTCAATAATAAGATAGCAGTTTTTACCCAAATTAATCCATAGCTTCAACTCAATACAAATCAGAACACCAGCAGCTTTTTTTTGTTAGGAATTGACATGCTGATCTAAAATTTATATTGAACTGCAAAGGAATTTGAGTAGCCAAAACAATTTTGGAAAAGAACAATGTCGGAGGACTTGCACTACTTTATTTCAAGATTTACTATAAAGCAACAGTAAATCAAGACTGCAAAGTATTGACATAAAGATAAGCATGTAGATCAATGGAACAGATAGAGAGTTCAGTAAAAAGACTCACAAATACATTGTAAATTGGTTTTCAAGGAAAAGTACCAAGATAATTCAATGGCAAAAGGATAATCTTTTCAACAAATGGTGCTGGAACAATTAGCTCTCCATATGCAAAAAAGTGGTCCTTAACTCTTAACTCCTACCATAGACAAAAATTAACCAGAATGGATTACACACCACAGTGTAAGAGCATTGACTATAAAACCTGGGAGAAAATCTTTGTGACCTTGAGTTCAGCAAAGATTTATTAATTATGTCCCAGAAAACACAAACCATAAAAGAAAACTTTCATATTGGAATTCATCAAAATTTAGAAATTTATATTTTGAAGTATAATGTTATGGAAATGAAAAGGTAAGACACAAATTGGAGAAAATATTTGTAAAACACAAATCTGATATAAGACTCATATCCAGAATAGATTTTTTTAAAAAACTTTTACAACCCAATAAATAAATTTATATGAGTGGCAAATAAGCACATGAAAAGATACCCAACACCTTTAGTCATTAGAAATACAGGAATTAAAACCACGATGAGATACTCCGCATGGCTGATAGAATGCTAAAATTTTATAGTCTGAAAATACGTAGTGTTGTTGAGGATGTGAAGCAATTGTAACTCTCACACTACTGATGAGAATGCAAAATGGTACAGAAACTTTGAAAAATCTTTAGGCAGTTTCTTTTAACATTAAAAAGACACTTAGCATATGAGCCACTTCTATTTACCCAAGAAGGGAAAACATATGCTCAAAAAAAAAAAAAAAAACCTATGCAAGATGTTCACAGGAGGTTTATTCACAAAAACCGAAAACTAGGAATAAGCCAAAGGTCTATCAATTGGTGAATAAACAAATGAATCATGGTATATCCATACAATGGAATTCTATTCAGCAATATAAAGGAACTACAACATGCAAGAAATTACAAAGAATTATGTTAATTTAAGCCATACACAAAAGACTGCATATTGTATGATTACATTTATATGAAATGCTAGAAAAGGCAAAACCATAACGACAGGTAGTAGATGAGTGGTCATCAGGGGCTGGGGATGGGATAGAAGGGACTGGCTATAAAAGTACATGAGGGAGAGAACCCAAGATGGCGGGTAGGTGAGACAGGGCAAAAAAACACCTCCATGAAAAATGCTAGATAAAAACCAGAAAGTGACCCAGAACACCACTTCCAGCATAGCACCAGCCAGACAAGGTCTGCTAAATCCACAGGGAACGTGCATTTGGTGAAACCAGAAGCCTGCATTCTGAAACGAGTGAGTGTGCCAGCTGAAAGTCCGGCGGCAGCGCTGCGGTGTGGGGAAATGGTGGGCTGGTGTTTGCAGACAGACTAGTTCTTAAAAAAAAAAAATCCCAGGAGTGGCTTCAGATAAGATAGGGAGAACCATGCAGTGAAGCAGGGCGGCAGTGGGCTGGGCTAATGCCTTGGTGTCTAGCGTGGAGGATACCCCTTCCCACACCCGCTGCTGATTGTCTCGAGACCAGGGGAGCAGAGGGGAGCCAAACGGAGAAAAAAACCGCATTCTTTGCAGCCATCTCCCCAGTGGGTGGGGGACGCTCCTGCCCAGGGCTGGACCCACAGCCCAGAGCCGCACCAAAAAACCCAGTGTGACGGGGAGTCTTTCCCACAGCACTGCACACACACCACAATATCAGCCATGGACAGTGGCCTTTAATGCACCCATGGCTGATTGTCCTGGAGCTGGGAGGGCGGAGCTGTGTGAAAAGGTGGAAGTTAACGCATCCCATTCAACCATCTTTGAAGTAGGCTGGGAGCGCCCCTGCACAGCCCAGCAACCCAGGGCTTCCCTGGCAGGCCAGCGCACACTTGCGACGTGGTGCAACCTTCCCTCAGCAGAGGTCCTGGAAGAGCATAAAAGGGAAGGGGAAACCGCTCAGAAATCCCAGGGACCCTACGCGAATACCAAGGACTTGTGGGTCAGCGGCAGAGACAACCTGTGGAAAGACTGAAATGAAGGCTTAGGCTCCTGCAACAGCCTTAAATCTCTGGGAACACCTGGGAGGTTTGATTATTAAAGCTGCCCTGCCTGCCTAACCACCCAGACACACGCCCCACATTCAGGGCAGACAGCACCAGCAACACACCCAAACTTGGACCCCACAAGACTCAGACCCCCACACACCACAAAGACAAAGTTGGGGAGAACTGACTTGATGGGAATAGGTGACTCATGGACGCCATCTGCTGGTTAGTTAGAGAAAGTGTACACCACCAAGCTGCAGTTCTGTCAAATTAGGGATCAAGTAAAGCAAATGCCAAGAGGCCAAAAACAACAGAAAATCTTAATGCATATGATAAAACCAGATGATATGGAGAACCCAAACCCAAACACCCAAATCAAAAGATCAGAAGACACACAGTACTTGGCACAATTAATCAAAGAATTACAGACAGGCAACAAGAGCATGGCACAGGATATAAAGGACATGAAGAAGAGCATAGCACAAGGATGTAAAGGACATGAAGAAGACCCTAGAAAACCATAAAGAAGAAATTGCAAGAGTAAATAGAAAAATAGAAGATCTTATGGAAATAAAAGAAACTGTTGGCCAAATTAAAAAGATTCTGGATACTCATAATACAAGATTAGAGGAAGTTGAACAACAACTCAGCCTCCTTGAGGACCACAGAACAGAAAATGAAAGAACAAAAGAAAGAATGGGGAAAAAAATCGAAAAAATCAAAACAGATCTCAGGGATATGATAGATAAAATAAAATGCCCAAATTTAAGACTCATTGGTGTCCCAGAAGGGGAAGAGAAGGGTAAAGGTCTAGAAAGAGTATTCAAAGAAACTGTTGAGGGTAACTTCCCAAACCTTCTACATAATATAAATACACAAAGTATAAATGCCCAGCAAACTCCAAATAGAATAAATCCAAATAAACCCACTCCAAGACATATTCTGATCAGACTGTCAAATACTGAAGAGAAGGAGCAAGTTCTGAAAGCAGCAAGAGAAAAGCAATTCACCACATACAAAGGAAACAACATAAGACTAAGTAGTGACTACTCAGCAGCCACCATGGAGGCGAGAAGGCAGTGGCATGACTATTTAAAATTCTGAGAGAGAAAAATTTCCAACCAAGAATACTTTATCCAGCAAAACTCTCCTACAAATTTGAGGAAGAGCTTAAATTTTTCACAGACAAACAAATGCTGAGAGATTTTGCTAATAAAAAGACCTGCCCTACTTCAGATAATAAAGGGAGCCCTACCAACAGAGAAAAAAGCTGAGGGACTTCACCACCAGTAGATCAGTCCTATAAGAAATGCTAAAGGGAGTTGAGCAGGCTGATAGGAAGGGACACTAAACAATTGACTGAAACTACATGAAGAAATAAAGATTTCCAGTAAAGATCACATGGTAAATATAAATACCAATACTACTGTATTTTTGATTTGTAACTCCACTATTTACTTCCACAGGAACTAAAATACATAAACTGTAATGATAAATCAGTGGTTTTGGACTCAATGTAAAATATGTAATTTTTGACAAGAACTACATAAAAGTGGGGGAATGAGGGAGTATAGGAATATAGTTGATGTGTCATATTGAAGTTAAGCTGGTATCAAAGAAAAACAAGATTGTTATAGATTTAAGATGTTAAATTTAAGCCCCACAGTAAACATGAAAAAACCATCAGAGAATATGACCATAGAGATGAAAAGTAGAGTAGGGGTTCCGAGAAGTGGGGGAAGGGGCAATGGGGAGTTAAGAAATGAGTGTAGGGTTTCTGTTTGGGGTAAAGGGAAACTTCTAGAAATGGATGGTGGGAAGGTGATAGCATTGCAACATTCTAAATGTGATTAATCCCACTAATGGAATGCTAAGGAGGAGTTGGAATGGGAAGATTTAGGCTGTATATATGTTTCCACAATTGAGAAAAAAAAAAAAAGACAGTCTAAATAGATGACAATTAAATGCCAAGGATGATCCTGGATGGGATCTGAGGATGGAGAAGAGGAGGCTCAAAGGGACACAGACAGGACATAAGGAAAAAAAAAAAGGAAATACAGAATGTAAGCTTTGTATCAATGTTGAATTTCTTGAACTTCTTAGCTGCATTTAACGGGATTGCATAAAAGAATGTTCCTGTTCATGGGAAATGTATATGTGAATTATATGGTTTGTTCAACAATGTGTGCAGCCTGCTCTCATATGCTCAGAATACAGAGCAATAGATGATGCGTGATAGGGAGGGAGAGAGGGAGGGAGGGAGGTAAGGAGGGAAAGAAAGAAATGGTGTGACAGGATGTTAAAGGTAGTGGATCGGGGTATCAGAGGAGAGGGGAGGGGTATGCTGGAGTTCTATGTATGGGGTCTGTACTATTTTTGCAACTGTTCCGGTAAGTTTGAATTTATCTCAAAATAAAATTTCTTAAAAAAAAAAAAGTGCATGAGGGACCCTTTTGAGTTTTTAGAAACGTTCTATTACTTGATTATGTGGTGGCTATATGACTGCATACATTTGTCATAGGTCATCAAATTGTATACTTGAGGGTGAATCTTTTGTTTGTAAGTTATACCTCAATAAAGCTGGTTTTAAAAGATTTCAAGGCAAAAAAAAGTTCAGATGAGAGGAAAGATCTTGGGCAATAATTAAAGGAAGCTGCAGAGTCAAGGAAGGGTTTGGGGGGTTGGGGGTTTGGGTTTGGAGACATTGCTTTTCTTTTGGTTTGTTTTCTTGCTTGCTTCTTGTTTATAAGTAGGGGTTTGATCCTGTTTATAATCTAAGGAGAAATTACCAATAGAGAGGAAGGAATTGCAAATATAAGAAAGAAGTGGAATGCAGAGGGAAAAGTTCTGGGTATACCATTCAGGAAGAACTTATACAAATAATCGAGGTCTTTGATAGGAAAGACTTAAGAGTATAGGGTCCTCCTATATCTCAAGCCAAACTCGTTGTCAGGAGGACCCAGGTCCCGGGGGAGAAAGCTGAATCAGTGCCCAAGAGTCCCTGAAAAATATCTCTGCTATCCACAAGGTCCATTTCTCTCAGAGTACTCCTGAATCTGGTTTGATGCTCCTTTATTTGGGCAATTCTGATCTTAAGTATCAGCTGAGAGTCGCCATGACAGTTCATTACTCCACAATCCACCCTCTGATCCTTGGAAGTGTTCATGCTTCCACCACCATGAGTCGTACATTTGGCATTTCTACAGTCCTGCACCAATCAATTAACTCACATGAGCACAACTCTTACTTTTGACCCTTTTGAGTATCACGATGGCCTTGTGGTCTTCGTAACTTAACTTACTCTAATTTACCACAGGCATTTACTTTTTTAAAACTTACATTGTTATAGTTTAACCATCTCTTATTCTCATGCTCCAAACACAGAATCAGCTCAACTCTGGGAGCCTTGGCTCCCCTTTGTGGAAAATGGTGGTAGAGACCCAATGTGGTTACTAGAGGAGTCTGTTTTTTGTTTCACATGAGCACTTGAGGAGCTTCGGTGACAGTAGGAAAAAGTCATCTTTTTTTCAAAAGAGTGGGGATCCATTTTGATATTTCCATTTTAGCTCATTTACCTCCATTCTTACTTTCTTTTTACCTTGCTCTAACTTTGATGTACCATGCCATATATTCTCATACCAAATAATTTGTCCAAATCAGACCATTGCCCTCAGAGTTAAAAGTTCCTCATTCTTTTCCTATTTTGATCTCTGGCTCCAGTACTGGAATTGGCTCCAAAGTGTACAGATCTACATGCTGTATACTCAATACCACTCAAACACTAACTATCTAGAAGGAAAAAGCAATTCTAACCTCCCTCCAGAGAACTACCAAAGACAAGTTAAAAATACCTGGTATCTCAGAACAAATCAGAGCCAATAAGTAACAATAGCAATGAAAGGTAGAATACAGACAAATATTAGCTCCACAGGTTTTATGTAAAAGTCTAGCCTAACTCTTCATTTTCATGATCATCAGAGGCATTATTTAATTTTTACCATAGGTGGTTTTGGTTTTGAACTGCAGTTATTTAAAGGCCTTTAGATAGATAGTCATTGTTTTTGCATTATGCTAGTCCAATTTTCAAAACCCAATTAAGAATATCAGAAAATGCAACTAAAATAAAGAATTATAAGTATTTTTCATACTTTCTTAAAAAGTTCAAGTAAACAATTCCTGAAAGTCCTTAAAATTTATGCAATATTAAATGAGCTTCTCAATAACAAACTCAAACAATAAAAGGCATTTCAGGTGGAACACATTTCAGTTGTAGCATTATGTTCACATTACAGTCTCATAACCCCCAACGTCAATTCCAATAATAATCAAAATAAGTCTTAGCCAGTTTGTCTTTATAGTAAGAAACCTGAATTTTCACATGGACTAAAAATTACACAAGTATATTTTGCATTTGCATTAACTGCTCATCCACAAGAGAGAAGAAATATAGTCACTTTCTGCAGAGTAACTTTGTGGGTAGGGCCCAAGAAGATCCAGAAGTGAAAGATATTGTTTTACCAAATATGAACAAATTGATGAAGTATCAAACTACCTGCTTGGACCTGGAGAGGACTGGGCCCCCTACTTATTTTTTTAAGATAATCCCCACTCATATGATCCCTAGAAACTTAATTATTAAGGATACACTACCTGCTTGGAGACTAGCAATACTAGAGTCTCCCATTTTGCATGTCAAGTAGCTCTAGATAAAGAGATTTTCTTGGTTATCTGTTGTGTGCATTTAAGCAAGGGGGACATGATCATGTGTCACTTCCACAAAGAGCCACCGGTCTCTTGGAGGCCAGGAGCCAGATGACCTTTGGACAGATGCAGTCAGCCTCCCCTTGTGCAGCTCAGCACTCTGAGCAGCCCCTCATCTAAGTCAGCAGTGACCCCTTTCCCACTTCTCTTTCCATTCTGAAGCTGGAGAATGTGGCTTCTTCACCATGTCCCATTTGATTCCTTTCCCACCTGTCTTTCTGCTCTTGCCCCTCAGCGAGGTCCGGTTAGGGCATGGTATGCATTACCACAGACCTGAAAGAATCTGTCAGGGAGAGCTCGGTCACCCTTTCTAGGTGCAGAAGTTGCAAAAGCCATGACCTCAGGCCAAGATTCTAAAGTGACCCAAATAAAGGGGGAGGGGTGTGACCTTCCCAAGACTTCTACTCCTGAAAAAGAACACTTTGATGTGAATTGCCCAGTCTTGTGGCCATTGCCTCCTGTTTCTCTTAGCTCCATTCCACAAAGAGTATCTCTTTCTAAACCAAATGATGGCCCATGATAATTGCTTAACACTTCAGTTGAACTACCTTGAGACTATTTCAATTTGGTATTTTAAATTTTCTACTTAAAAGTCACTTTGCTGAAGTATAAAATTATTTTCTGAGTCTCTATCATCTAAAAGCCATTTTTAACAACTCAGGTCATAGCTCTCTTTGTTAAAAGACTTTTCTGTAAAAGCAAAGATTAACTCACTTGTATTAAAATAATAGCATGACAACCAAATCTTCAATGGTCTCTTTGAAGTCAGCTTCCCTATCTTATGCTGTTCCTACACCTCTCATGCAATGACCTTCAGGGAAACATTCTCAGGGCCCCATCTTCTCCTTTCCTTTCCTGACCCTCCCCCCAAAATCTAAGCGTGGGGGGAGTGGGAGTGGAGGTGGGGCTATCAGTCATACTTCTGGCACCAATTGCAACCTTTCTGAGGACTTCAGGCTTGTCAGGAAACACACACACACACACACACACACACACACACACACACACACACACAGTGTCCTAGCTTGCTAAGGGCTAGCAGTTAAGGACTGCTTCAACAAATACCACAAACCAGTTGGCCTAAACAACAGGAATTTTTGGTCTCACAGTTTGGGAGGCTAAAGTGCAAAATCAAGGTGTCGGCAGCATCACGCTTTCTCCGAAGTCTGTAGCACTCTGCTGGTGGCTCCCGGCGATGATAACTCAATCTCTGCCCCATCACCTGGCCATGTCTCTCTCCATCTGTCTCCTAGCACTGTGCCTAAATTTCCTCTGCTTGTAAGGACTCAAGTCATATTGGATTAAGTCCCATCTAATGCTGTTTGGCCTCACTTTAACTAATAACATCTTCAAAGATCCTATTTACAAACAGGTTTATATCCACAGGACCGGGGCTTAGGAATTGAACAAGTCTTTCTGGGGGACAGGAATCAATCCATAACAGTAAGGCTAGATTAAAATCCCAATATATTTAGCCAAGGAGGCAGAATCTTATAAGAAGCATCCACGCCCAGAGCAGATGCAGCAGATCGCATCATGGTATTCTTTGCCCTCCAGAGCCCTTAATGGGAAGTGACATTAAGTATACAAATTAGGGTCTTGTCAGATCTGAGAAGCCTGCTTCTTACATGCACTTAGCCACTGTGCTATTCTGTACACACAGTTGTGCCTGTTATCAGGCTACTGTCTCAGTTTCATGCCCACCCTTCCATACTTCCTAATGCTGGGTCTAGGATGCTGCAAACCTCATTTCTGCTCTGACAGTTGGTTCTCTGTCAGGCTCTGCCAATGGATGGGTGGGGGTGGATGCTGGAAGACGGATGCTGGAAGTTTAGGGAGGAAGAGAGGACTGCTCTTTTCTGTCGACTTCTAGTTCCTGTCAATGTCACCCCCATAGCAGTATCTTGCCTAAGAAGCAGCAGCTGGTTACAGTAGAAGTTGGTTCCATTTTTCCAGCTCATCACAACCCTTGGAGTACCAGCCCATCTGGGCAGAGCCCTCTCCTCAGACATCTGAGTCCCAACAATGACACTCATCAAATATCTTCTGGGTTCTGATAACCCCAACTTTCTCCCTTTATTCCCCCAGCCCTAAAATGCTTCCTGCAGATGCTGCCTTTATGTTACCTCAATGTTCCCTCACTGCATTTTCAGTCCTCCAAGACCTGTTTAATCAATTCCCTATATTCAATGTTCCATGTGGAAATAACTAGTGTCATTTCCACTTTAGTAGCTCAACCATGACTGACATAAAAGTATAACCTTTTGTTGATTCTGAAACTTACCACTTTCAAGCATCGTGCCATTCATGATTCCATAAACTTCAATAAAGAATCAATGAAAGGCAGGATGCTAGACCTTGATCAGCTGATATGGAAATAACGGACCACATGTCTGAGGAAATACCACCAGAAAAGTTCAAACTGCTGAAGAACAGGTATTTGGGGATCCTACACAACCATGGAAAATATACAGCCTGTGCACTCCTTATGGGAACACCTTCCTTGCCATCTTGCCCCCACACATGTACATCTATTTCCCCCACCATCTCCCTCTTGCCAATCTCAGAATGAGGTGAATTTGTGAAGGCTGGAGTTATGACCGCCCAGCAGGTGTGTGCCTTCTAACTGAAATGAGATGAAATGTAACATTTCTTTAGAAGCAATTATTTCCAACCTGTTCCATTAGAGTCAAATAGGTTAAATGAGAAAGCAACATACTGACTTTTGTGCCCTGTGGCATCTGGGGCCATAAATGTCCTGCTTATCATAATGCTCATCCCTGTAGCTCTTGCAAATCAGGCCCCTCCCCAGGAGGGCTTGCACCACCCGTTCATAACTCAGCATGGCAAAGAGACAGGCTGCCTCATGTAGCGGAGCTGCTCTCTCCTGCCCTTGTGCCTCTGCACACAGTGGCTGGACCTGCTGCACCCACCCCCATGAGAAGGAAATCAGGCTGCCAACGGGATTGGCCAGGCTGGGAGACAGGGAGAGGAGCCCTGATGAAGCACAGCAGGAAACTTAAACTTGAGAGTCAGACCAACCTGCATTTGAATCTTGGCTCTATCACTGACCAGCTATATGACCTTGGACAAGTCATTTAACCTCTCTGAGCCTCAGTTTCCTTCTCTGAAAAATGGAGCTTATACCAACCACTTTATAGGGTTGTTGTGACAATTAAATAATATAATGGACACAGAGCAGTTTATATAGTAACCAGCACATTATAAGCACCTGAAAAATAGTTGCCATTAATAATGTTTTGCTTTTTATAAATATTAACAAGCTAGCTAATTTCAGATTGCTGAGGGATTGTGTTTTCAATGCCTCACTTCAGCACCTCTGCTCTGGGTATAACGATGAGCAAATAGGCAGAAAAATAAATTTCATGAATTCTTTGAAATGATTGCTTACTACACCCCCTCTTGAAGTTGTACATACTCTTCTCTCCACCCCCTTGGTTCCCTACCTTTCTCCCCTAGCCCCCTACACAACCCCTAGAGAGCAGGAGAAATGAGTTTCCTGAACGTCACCTATAGTGCCCTCTACATTCCTGTTTCCTGCTGTCTGTTGGGACGTCTGCTCCTGATGATCAGCTAAGAGCAGAGATGCTGCT
The DNA here is from genome assembly GCF_015220235.1 of Choloepus didactylus. Taxonomy (NCBI): domain Eukaryota; kingdom Metazoa; phylum Chordata; class Mammalia; order Pilosa; family Megalonychidae; genus Choloepus; species Choloepus didactylus. The sequence continues at coordinate 128,509,715 of NC_051312.1, read as the reverse complement.
TTCCCCCAGATCCAGCTGGGAAAACCACAGGCATCCAGCAGAGGTGTGTGAAATGCCCTCAGCTCAGGCCCAAACATTTACACAGGTGTGGCATTTGGGATTCACCAGGGGAGCTGCGTAATTACTTAGTAAGAGTGCCTCCTGATTGTTCCTTTCTCCGCAAGTGCAATCTCTCCTAATAACATCACCCAACTGAATGCCTCCTAATTCTGTCGGAATGCATTTTAATTATCGCTGCTTCTTATGTTGGTGAGCTGTCGCAAGAGCTTTTGATTTGTGATGGAAAATAGGGGAGCCATAAAGTATTTTGGTGACAGCTCCCTGATTAGGCAGCATTGCAGCAAAACAAGTTGTCACAATAAAACTGATTAATCAAGTTGTCAGAGTAAAACAAATTAATGCTACAAAAACCTTTGCTAGAAATTACCTCTCTATCTTGGGGTATTTGACTGATGGATTCCTTCTATTTGCAGAAATTTCCATCTCTTGAGCAACTCTTCCACGTCTGCAGCTGGGATCTGAGGTGGGCCAGTTGCCCTGTGACAGGGGTAACTACGAAACCAGAGACAGATTTGGAGAGAACAGTCACTGACTCGATTTTCAGAGATGCTTTGTTCCTGTCTAACTACATGGGAGGCTATAAATAGCTGAAATATAATCTAGAAACTATAAAGTTTAAATGCAAAAATGTTATAGAACCTAACTACCACGAATAATAAGAATCATCTGTAGATATGGAGTACGTAAAATGTGTATGAACGGAGTAGGCTCTAAAAATGTTCACTACCAATCATACATATGTACCTGCATACATACATGCACAAAGGCCATCACCCACAGTCCTACCAGTGGGTCTGGATTTAATTTGTTAAGATGTTTCATCATAGACTTCTGGCTGAAAGAACACTCAGAAGTTCATCTCATACATTCCCTGTCTCTATGAAAGACTTTGCTTATCCTGGAGATGTCAACCACAGGCCCTGCCCACCACAGTTTATTGCAACAGAGGTGGTGGTGTTTGGTTATACAGACCCCATCCCCTCGCAGCCAGAACTGATTGGACCAGAGGTGGGTGCTTGACCACCGATTCTGGTATAAAATGATGAGCTGGGCCAATTTCCATCTCTCAAGATTTTAACCAGGAAATACTGATAGAATGGGCCAGTTAGCTATAGGACCTGAAGGTGAGAACGTACCATAAGGTGATGCAGGGGCATTAAAGGTCTTGATGTTGCAAAGTTGTAAGTAAGCAGAAGCTTTGAGGTAGGAAAAAAGACATAGAGTGGGGCAGGATGAAGCCAGTGGATGGCAAGAAGAGAAGGATACTATAGTCCAGAAAAAAGCTGGGAATCAACACCTGTCTCCAGAGCAGCCACCTTTCCAGAAGGACTTCCAGGTTCAACTCCAGTTCCACTCCACTTAGAGCGCTAGCACAAAACCCTCTTTACTTGAGACAGCTCGAGTGGGCCACTTTTTTTGCCAACACTGTAACAGGCACCAGGGTCAGGGTGACTGAGGGAAATAGAAAACAGACAGGGAAAGAAGGAAACCCATACAAGAGTGAGAGGTATTCAAACTCCTTCATCTGACATTAAATCATACCATCCCAAGGAGACTTTGGCCACACTTCCTTTAAGAGCAGAACTCCACTTATTGGATGCAAGGAATGATACGGAGTGGAGGGAGGTGAAGATATTGTGATCATGGCAAGCCCCAAATAATATCCTAGGATCAATCACACTTTGTTCTTTCTGCTTCCTAAGGAATAAAAGGCTCAACACCTAATCAGATGTTCTCTCTCTCGGCACAGAATATTATTAAATGAAATAATTTATACAAGTATATCTGAACTTAAAAAGCTGAATTATCAGATATCAAATGTTTTAATCATTCCAAGCAACATCCCATTAAAAAATTATGCCACTGAGGTTTAAATGTTCAAGAGAACAAATATGCAGTCTCCAGAAATTCAGCACAAAGATCAGATACCTGAAAATAGATTTGGCAACTGGGAGATGCAAGGTCAACTCAAACTTAAGTTCAGAGTCAAAAAGCAAATACACCACCTGCTTCAGAGGGAGGCATGGAGTGGAGGAACAGAGTTTAGGGAGGTTTAAGATAACTCCAATCTGCACAATTCTATACAGTGCATAATACCGTCTCACCCACGTCAGCTCATTTTGGCCCTCTTCATGAGAACCCCAAGAATTAGATAATGTTATTGTTATATCATCTCTACATTATAGTGGAGGAAAGAAATTCAGAGAGCTCAAAGGACTTTGCATTAAGAAAATGATATCCTTTGTGTCAGCCAGACTCTTCTAAGCCACATGGGCAGGGTACTTTCAAAGCCCATTCCCTCCGGTCCAGAACACTTTCTCACATATGTTCTAGCTGGGAAGCAAAGCCTGTAGGAACAAAAGAGGCAGAGGTTGGCAGGTCCTACAGTCTCTAACTCCACCCTAAGTGATGGCCTCTGTCTGCCTGGAAAGCCAGTGTCACTGACTCCCGTCTGCGAAGCTCAGTCCCTATCCTATTCAGCTTCTGCACAAAATGCAAACCCCTGGTCATCTACCTCCACTCCCACACGGCTCTGTGCTTCTCCCATCCTTGCCCTTCCTTCTCCTGCAGCTCTCTTCCCAAATACAGCCCTCCAAGCCCCATAGAACCCTTATTCCATTCTGTGCCACTAGATTCTCCATCCCTCCCTAAAACACCCCCTTTGCCTTCTGGCCTTAATGGTAAGTACCAGCCTCTCTCTCTTCCAGGAAGATACATAACTCCCTGCAGCTAACCAAGCCAAGCCTCACTTTTTCTTACTACCTTCACAGGTATGTCCTGTGGTTCCATACCTCCTTGCCTTTCTTCATGCTGTTCTCTTTACCCAAAATGCTCTTTCTGCCACCCTGTGCCACCCTTGCTCCCCTCCCCAATCTTTCTGGTGAGCACTACTTCATCACCAAGAGTAATTCATGTCTCTTTGCATAGCTTTTTCTAACCACCTCCTTCGGTCATAACTAGGCCCAGTATAGGTTTCTTTCATAGACAATAAACCTTTAAATTATAGGCATTTGTTTACGCACCTCTCTCCCCTACCACACCTTGGGCTTCCAGAGGGCAAGGATCATATCCTAGTCACCTTTATATCTCCTGGCAGTGCCTCACACATAGTAGATACCTAGTAAATATTCACTGAGTAAATGAAAGCAAGAATGAAAGTAGTAAAGCCAGGACTCAAAGCTTAAGTTTTCTGATTCAAAACCCATGGCAAGCCAGTGCCCACTGCCCTTGACCTCTTTAGGTCACTGTCACATTTCTAGTACATGAAGTACAAATTACAGAATCACTGAATACTCAAAAATGGAGGAAACTAAGATCGGAGGGTTCATTTTCCTCACTTTACAGACAAGAAACAAAGGAACTTGCCCCAGGTCACCCAGCAACTTAGGTGCAGAGCCCAGACCTGGAAGCCTGCCTCTGGTGCCCACTCCTCCTCCTGTAGCCACAGCCTCTCAGGAGGTTGGACTTCATTAAATCCACAGCACTTAGACCAGGTGCATTCACCCAGATATCACAGAGAGGTAATTCTTGGATTCAGACAGACTCAGGTTTAAATCCAATTGGTGTCATCTACTAGTCTAGTGAAATGATACCCTCTCCGAGTCTTTCTGCACTCTATGCCAACTATATACTCTTCACCTATACATTAGGGATTTGATATCCATCTCTCAATGTTGATGCAAAGACGGATAACAATCTATGTGGAAGCTCTTAGCAAGGGCTTGGCATACATTAGGTGCTTAATAAATAAGCATCTTAAATGTGGTTTTTCATCATAGGAATAGGCATTTGGAAGGGTTGTTTCCTTGCAAAGGAAGTTTAAGGTCTTCCTTAATGGCTTTCTGCTCACAGACAGATATTTCCTGACCCACATAGTCTTCTGAAGAGTTGTCTACATTTTGCCCAAGTCAAAAGTGCTGCTTCATTAACATGATAGATATTTCACATTCATCCACTATCATCCAAAATAATTTACACAATCACTAACGTCCAAAATAATTTTCTCATATGAAGCAGAAAAAATGCATTTCATGTGGAATGGAAGAAACGATTTTGGTTACCTTCATAGCTTTTTATGTATTTTCATTTTCTATTCTAAATCAGGGTTTGCTATTTATAAACGGGTCTTTTTCTTTTGTTACCACCTGGTTCCTTTTTCTTTCTCTTATTTTTTTATTAATTCAATTTTTCATTTATCAAAGATTTACATACACATGATTTAAAGAGTAAAACAGTTCTACAAGGCTAATTATTTTAAAACAGCATGCCCCCACTACTCCAACCTCCATTCCCTTTCCCACTCCCCAGAGGCAATGACTTTCAATTCTCCTACCTGATTTTCTAATAAGATGCTTGTATTACTACCTTAAAAATATTATCAGACCCTACTGACTCATCTGAAAAATGAAGATTTCACTCCCCTTCATTCTCCTGGTCTCACACATACATGCCCACTTTCCCTTCTCCTTGTCCCCATTCTCGTAGAGCTAGAAGGTTAATTTGATTAGCTGGATGTTTAGTGTCTACATTACCATTATGTAATAGTTATTCACAGTGAAGTTAACTGTATACCATTATAGTTTTTCCTTTCCCATGCAGCATTTTGTTTCCAGGTCTTGCCGGTTTTCTATGTACTTACCACAGATTTAACCCCAAATTCTCCCCCAGTTGTGTAAATCTCCTCTCAAAGGCATTCTATCAATTTCATGCTCTTGAATAAAGCTCTCTGGAGCTTTCTGGCCAGCTCCAATGTGGTCTGGTTGTTCTCTGGGTGTGAAGCACAGCTGTCATCCCAGGATATCCCTTCACCTACATACTGGGGATTTTATTCACTTGTGTCTTGTCTGGGAACTCCCATTTTTTAGATTCAGTCTTACCTTACTTTGATTTTCTCCCTCATCTTAACACAACATACTCTCTGGTAGCTTCATAGGAAAGGGTATGCATGGGAAACATAGTTTTTTGAGATCCTGAATGTCTGAAAATGTCTTTTTCCCACCCTCATATTTAATTGACTATTTGAGTATACAGTTCTTGGTTGGAAATTAAATTTCTGTCAGTTTTTGAAAGCATTGCTCCATTGTATTTTAGCTTCTGGTAGAATTGACCTTGGTATTCTGAAATTTTATAATGATATGCTTTGGTATAGCTCTATTTTCATCCACTGCGCTTATTCTGGAAATCCATGTTATTCATTTTGGGGAATTTTTCATGAACTATTTTTTGATGATTATTTCTACCATCTGATTTATCTGTTCCTTCCTTCTGGAGTTCCCATTATTCATGTGTTGGATCTCTTGGCAGTCCTTTTCTTTTCTTTCCTCTGCTATTTCTTATTTCTGTCTTTCTGTTCTACTTTCAGGGAGATTTCCTTAACTTTATCATCATTCACTCAACAAGTTCTTATTCAGTGTCTTCTATGTACAGGCAATATTTAAGGTGCTAGGAATGTTGTCGTGAACAAAACTCCCTGTCATCACTGATCACACAGTCTTTCAACCTTACTGTTGAGTTTTTATGTTTCTGCTACCAAATGTTAGTTTTCCCAGAGCTGTTTGTGTGCTCCTTCTTCATAGCATTCTATTCTCATTTGGGGGCTACACTATCTTCTCTTATCTCTCTGAGCATTTCGATAATTTTCTCTGATATTTTCTTCTGCCTCTGTTTCCTCCAAGCTGCCTTTGTTTATTTGTGTTTTTTTTGGTGTCTGTCTTTCATTATCAGGTGCTTTCCTCAAATATTTCAGTGTCTGTTCATATTTAGAAGTGGTATGCCAATAATTTCATTGGAAGCTCTGTGTTTATGGCTAGAACTTATCAATCTTAGTCTTCACAACAGGTAAACAGTACATCTCAGTATGCTCTCTATATACCTGACATTATTCTCCTTAGATCTTTCCTTTTGGACTGTCAAATTTCCCAGAAAAAAAAAAATCCTAGGGCCACAACACTCAGTATCTTATATATAATAAATATAACTTTTTCTCAATTCCCCTATTTCCAGTACAGTTTCCCATCCTCTGCTACCTTGTGTCCTTGATACAGTGATCCTCTGTTTTACCTTACCATAGTGGGAGATGGACACTTTTCTGGCTGTACAGATAAATGACCATAATGATGATGATGATGATGTATTAATTATCTATTGCTGCATAACAAAGTACCCTAAAATTTCATGACTTAAAACAACAGACATTTCTTACTCAGAGTTTCTGTGGGTCAGGAATCTGGGCACTTGGCTACATGCCCCAGCCTCAGGGTCCCTCATAAGGCTGCCATCAAGGAGTTAGCTGAGGCTGTGGTCTCAACTGAGAACTTCAGGGAGGAAGATCTACCTCTAAGTTCACTCACCTGGTCCTTAGCAGGATTCAACACCTTTCAGTTCTTTGCTGTTGGTAGGGGGCCTCCCTTGGTTCCTTGCCACATGGACCTCTCCATAGGACAGCTCCCAACTTAGCAGCTGCTTCCTCTACAACAAGTGGATAAGAGAGCAAGAGAAGGCAGCCCAAGACAACCTCAGCCTTTTTGTAACCTAATCTCAGAAGAGACATGCCATCCCCTTTGCCATATTCTATTGGTTAGCTGCAAGACATGAAGCCCAGCTCACTCTCAACGGGAGGGGCTCACACAACGGCATGAATACCAGGAGGTGGGCTCATTGGAGGCCATTTAGAGATCATCTGTCACATTAATATAACGTGAGATGATATGATATGACACACCATGCCATACATAATATATTTTAAAATGACACAAAAGTGAGAATGAGCAGAACATTGAGAAGTCGCTTAATAGCAGAAATACAGACTAGAGAGCAGAGGCCTTCCCTTCAGGTTAGTTATTGCCAGTCTTGCATTCTGCTTTTGCAGTATTTATCCACACACTGGATTACTTTATTGGTTGGTAATGCAAACTCTCCTGGATCTCTAAAATCTAATTATGGTTCTTATGCAACAATTTTCATGCTATTAAATTTGTATAAATGAAGTATTGTGTAACCAGGGGAACTACTGTAATTTGGAACCATTGTAAATATACAGAGAAATGTAATCATGACATCCATGAAATTTGTGGCATAAAAGGAACTTCAACTTCCTGGCATGACACTGACAGCCCCTACTGTGGCTCTTCTAGCTTTCCTACGGGTCTTTGTCTACTTCATACTGACTTTCATTTGTAAGAACCACCACTGATTAGCATCTAAGCCAGTCATTAATTCATCAACCACAAAGCACTAATTGAGCACCTGCTGTTTGCTAGGACCTGTGCGAGGCACTTGAGAGAATTAGTCATGGTCCCTGCCCTTTAGGAGCACACAGACTGATGGAGGAGGTTAAACAAGTGACCATGCATTAACCAAACACTTAAGCTGGGTCTCGAAAGATGTTCAGGAGTTCTCCGAGTGAACAGGGTTGGGAATAGCATTTCAGGTAGTGGGCATGGTGAGTGTTCAGCACCAGATAAATAAACGAACAAAGAAAGAAACATAGCAGCTATGTGTTTCCTCTTCCATTTCCTTATATTTAAGCAAAACTTTTAAACAAGAAACATAATTGACAGATGAAGATTTTGTTTACCTGGAAGTACTGATAGACCATAGGTGGAAAGGTTAAAGGTGGCCTGGCTGGACCCTCCCCCACCCCTCACCAACTGGGCACAGAGCCAGTCCACACTCCCAGGGCAGATCCCGGGTCCCAATTCTAGAGGAAGCAGAGCAGCCCTTGTGCACAAACTGGGGGCATGTATAGCTGGCCCAGTATGTTTGGCCTTGTGGGGCTCACTATCCCAGAACTTGCCCTGCAGGTAGAAGGCTATTCACAGAGTTTTCCCACTGAATGCTGTGAGCAGAGCAATCAAGCTGTGCTGCCTGGGGCAAGGGTTTGCTGGCTATAGGATTGCAGTGCCTGAAACCATAAGGAAACTATTTCCTAAGGAAGAGGGGACATTCATATCCATGTAGTTGGGGGGAATCCCAGGGCTACATACACATACCCAACACAAGACACATACATAGAAAGGATCATGAAGGCCCCTATGCTTTGGCCATGAGCTATTCTATAAACTCATTTTATGGATAAGCCCTAAAGGAGAGCACTTGCATAAATCAATATGCAAAAACTGGAAAAAGTGTCCTTCTCCTCCTAATTCTTCTCCTCCTTCTCCTCCTCCTCCTCTTTCCTCCTCCTCCTCCTCCTCCTTCTCCTCCTCCTCCTTCTCATTCCTCTTCCTTTCCTCCCCCTCCTTTTTTACTGTTAGCACCGTGGGTGCCTTCAAAGAAAGCTCTGTCATAACACTAGCTGGATATAAGCTAAAGGAACAGATGCCCCAGAGTCTAAATTCCAGTGATAACACACTAAAATATTTAAATGCCCAGATTTCAACAAAAGATTACAAAACATACAAAGAAACAGAAAGTGACAGCCCAGGCAAAGGAGAAGATTAAAGCATAAGAAACCATCAATGAAGGTGACCAGACCTCGGACATACCAGACAAAGACTTTAAAAAAAAAAATAGTCCTGAATATAAAAAAGCTAAAGGAAAACACGGACAAAGAACTAAAGGAAATGAGGAAAATGAGAGATGAATATAAAGAGAAGATCAATAGAGAGATGGAAATTAGAAGCAACACATCACATACAAGGGAGCCTCAATAAGACTAAGCGCAAGAAGGCAGTGAGATGACATATTTAAAGTACTAAATGCAAAATATTATCAACCAAGAATTCTATATCTGGCAAAACTGTCTTGCAAAAAGGAGGGAGAGATTAAGACATTCCCAAATAAACAATGAGGAAGTTTGTCACCACTAGACAGGCCCTACCGAACAGATGCTAAAGGGAGTTCTGCAGGTTGAAAGGAAAGGACAATAGACAATAGAATGAAGCCACATGAAGAAATTAAAACCTCTGGTGAGGTAATGACATGGGTAAACAGAAATGCCATACTATTGTATTTTTGGTGTGTAATTCCACTTTTTACTTCTTACAGCATCTAAAAGGCAAATGCACAAAATGTAATGATAAATCAGTGGTTTCCTATTCATAATGTATAAACATGTAATTTGTGACAAGAACTACATAAAGGTGGGTGGACAGAGGGGTATAGGAACACTGATGTGTATACTATTGAAGTTAAGTTGGTATTAAAGCAAACAAGGTTGTTATAAATTTGGAATGTTAAATTTAATCCCTATAATAACTACAAAGAAAATGCCAGAGAATACATATGTCATAGAAACAGAAATTAGAGTATAGGTTGCCAGGAGTGGAGGTCAGGGGGAATGGGGAGTTAATGCTTAATGAGTGTAGGGTTTCTGTTTGGGGATATGGGAAAGTTTTAGTAATGGAAGGTGGAGAGGGTACCACAATACTGAGAATGTGATTAATTCCATTGAATGGTATGCTTAGGGGTGCTTGAGATGGGAAAGTTTGTTGTATATACGTATCATCATTTTTTTTTTTTAAAGTGCAACTAAAGAGACAATGATACTTAATATCTGATCCTGGTTGTGATCTAGGAAAGGAGGAGAAAACATTCAAAAGGACATGACTGGGGCATAAGAAAAAAAATCACAGTATAGACTATAAGCTTTTTATCAATGTTAAATTTCTTGAACTTGATATATGCAATTAAGGTGGTTACATAAGTGAATATCCTTGTTCTTAGGAAATGTATATGGCAGTATTACATATTCAAGGAGCATGATATATACAACCCACACCCAAGTGTTCAGAAAGATACATAGATAGATAAACAGAGTGATAGAGTGATAGAGTGATATGGCAAATTTGAGAAAATGTTAAAATTGGTGGATCTGGGTATCAGAGAATCTAAGGGTAAATTAGAGTTCTTTGTATGGTATTGTATTATTTTTGTAATTGTCCTTCAAGTTTGAAAGTAATTCAAAATAAAAAGTTAAAAAAAAAAAGAAGAAGAAGAAGAAAGAATGAAATGGCCTGCCATGGAAGACACTCTACTATCCACAGTCTTTTTCCATTCCAGCCATGCTAATCTTCTCTCTCACTTTCTTCATTAAACCTTGTTCGTTCTCTTTGGATCTGATTGGATCCTTGAATGTGCAGTTTCCTCTGCCTGAAACACTCCCTCCACCCATCTTCCTTCATCTTGTTGGTTGCCACTCCTCATTCAGCTCAGATTGGATGTTACTTCCTCTGAGAAAACTTCCTTGATCACCTCCACCCCCAAACCAGAGCAGTCCCCGGTATGTACCTCCCAAGGCTCAGAGTTTTCCCTGCTCCAATCTTCTTCAAACTTGTTTAATGTCTGTCTTTCTAGATTGCTGGATTATAAATTCCCTGAGTACAAGGGCCTTATTTGTCTTGTTCACCATCAAATTCCCAGAACGCAGCCTAGTACAGGTCATTTGGGAGAGTACAGTTGAATGAGTGAATGAACACTGCATTCCCTGTCCCTGAAAGTGCCTACAAGCCATGTGATAGAAACTGTTTAAAGAATATTCTCAATGAAACAGCAGGGCTTGGGGCTGCAGGGTGGACTACATAAACTTTTAGCTCTGTTCTAAGTCTGCAATTCTAGGATATATCAAGAAATAAAGCAATAGTAATTCCATCTTTTTCTTAGAATGGAAACATTCCACTGCTTCAAGCACATATTAAAGTCCAATAATTTAGTATTTTAGTTGCAAATCAACCCCCAGGATAAGACAAAATACAAAGAAGATATTTTTTAAAGACAGATAAAGGGTCAAATGTGGCTATTGGTTTCCTTCTTTACTGACACCACTCAAACTCCCTTGTAGAGTGGGAGAACCACTGAGAACCCACATCCAGAGCTGAACCCTGACTCTTCTAAGTGACTGGGTTACTGATCTGATCCTTTGCAAGGATAGAGTAATTCTTCCTGACCTTATTTGGCTCATAGAGAACTTGGCGAATACAAGAGTTACGGAACTTCCCCAAGAAAAATGCACATAGACACAGATATTCAAAAATTACCTACTATTTCAGAGCTTCTGCATCTCCCTGGAGCCCATCACAGACCCAGCTGAGAAGCCCTGACCCAAAGTGAAGTACTTACCAAGATTCTTAAACAACTAAGTGGGATGTGTGTTCCTGAGGGCTTAGTCATAAAGAACACGGTTTCCATCTTCTCAAATCCTTGAGGTGGCAGCCACAAAGCTGGCCTGACAGCCCCGCTGCACCCAGCCACTGATAGAGACTGAACAACATGTAAAGACCAGAGAGAGGACAATGGAGTGTAGACTCCTTGAGGTCAGGGTCTGTCTTTTCACTGCAGTATCCCAAGTTAAAAACAGAACAAAAGGGAAAGATCCTTGGAGATGAAAGAGAGATTACGATGAGAAACAGACAGAGAGAAAGAGGCAAGGTTACCAAAAGAACAAGAAAAAGGTAACAATACATGGAGAAACAGAGAGAGACAAAGCACAGAGAGAAAAGACAGGAGAGTAGTGGAGAGCTGGGACCCAAGACAGAAATTTCGTCACCTCAGGCCCGGCCTCCCACGATGAGCTGCCTCTCAGCCGTGAGAAGACTCTAAGCTAGCCAACTGTAAACTGTTTAACTTGTCAGGACCTTAATCGGAAAGAACCAGTATAACATTTGTGCTTCATGTTCCTCTTATTTACACAGAAGACAAACTGAAGAAAAACTCTATTTCTCCAGCCTTAAGCATTTCCTCCGAGGAGCCAAGCTCCTTCAAAATCAACAACGAAATCATGAGGGAAAAAAAAAAAAAAATTAAGCGCTTTGGCAATGCTATATTTAGATCCAGCTCAAAGACAGTCTCTTGGCTTTCACCCTCTCTCCAGCTGGTTTCAATCTCTGCAAAACGCCTCAATTAAATTGCTACCAATTTGTGGTCCCCTCTTGAGGCTTCTGCCTTCTCCTGCGCAGAAGCCAAGAAGAGTGCCTGGAAATTTGGGGAGGAAAACAGTGGTATGGGGATGGAAAGTCCACTCCTCCTGAGCAAATATCCCTCAGATGACCCCACCCTGACTGTTGAGGATTCAGTTATGTCCCCCACGAAAGAAATTTTGAATCTCAATCCATGTTTCTATCGGTGTGAACCCATCTTTAAATTGGACCTTTCAAAGATGTTATCAATTAAGGAATGGACTCATTTGTGAATAGGATCTTCGAGGATCCTATTTAGGTGTAGCAAAACTGAATCAGAGTGGGCCTCAATCCATATGACTGGAGGCCTTTTAAAGAGAGGAAATTTGGAGGCAGCCAGCAGAAGCCAGAAGGCAAAAACCAGAAGAAGCCTGAAGTCAGAAGAAGCCAAAAGTAGAAGGCAGAGAGGAGAGACATCGCCACTGGTGGGGGACTGGTACCAACCCTGGGAGAAGATGGCCTTGCCGCCATCTTGATTTTAGACTTCTTGCCTTATTGTGAGCCAATAAAAGCTTGTTGTTTAAGCCAGCCCATTATATGGTATTTGTCACAGCAGGTCTGTCAAACTAAGACACCGGCCAACACTTGGGTGTTCCTCCCCTGCTGTTGAGGTTCACCTCAGGCATCCTGACGCTTCTCTAAATCTTTGCAGGCCAGGAAGGGGAAATGAAGCATCATGGGTAAAAGCACAGGGCTGACATCAGATAGACCAGCTTTGAATCCCAGCTCTGCCTCTTTCTACCTATGGGTTTAGTAGTTATTTAGCCTTTTTAAACTCTAGCTTTAACTGTAAAATGGGGAGAATAAAACTTACCTTATAGGGTTGTTATACTAGATGTAACAATACAGGTAATATATTTAGCATAATTTCTAGCTATTAATGCATAGTAGGAATTTAGCAAACAGCAGCTGCCATTAACCCCCCAATCCCACCCACCATAGCTCCCACAAAATGCTGAGACACGCCTGTGTAAGAGCACTCTCCACACTGTGTTGAAATGATCTGCTGATACATCTGTTTCCACCACTGCACAGATAATCCTGGTCTCCCTCATCTCTGGCAATTATCACACCATAGGTGTTCAATAAATGTTTGGTAAATGAGTGCAGTTAGAAGCATACTGCATGTGGGTTCAGTTTGCCTTTTCCCTATCAATATGGGCTCAGAAGAGATTTATGTAACATACCCAGGTTTCTGGAAATTTCTCTATAACACCACATTCCTCATGGTTGGTTCTCTCCCTGACTTGTGTATCTAACCCCTGATGTTTAAAACTAAATCAGTCACTTAGGAAAGAGCCCATTCCCCCCACTTAGGGTCTGGGGACTGGGGGCAACCTTCCGCAGTCCAGTGGAGGAGGAATGAACATTCACAAGGGCAATGAGTCTCGTGCCAGTGGTCCCGGTGCCATCCTCATCTGCATGGCCCATAATGCACCGTGTGTTGTCCTCAAGGCAGAAACCTCCAAAGGAATCACTCATCCAGCTCCAGGAAATGGCTAAATGGCAGGTCAAATTGCCCATAACTTTGACAAGGAGAATAGCTGGATGATTCCAGCTCCTCTCAAGGGAGAAATGAAATTCAGAATTCAAGCTTCATGAAAAGGAATCATAAAAAAACATACCCTATGCAGAATTTACATCCTGCCATAAAATGGGGAAGGATTTAGGATGCAGAGGGATCCTTGTATTAGTAGCATGCATTTGTCAGGAAACAACCTCCCCCAGCTGGGCCGGGCTGTTTGCCTTCAGACAATTCCTGTCAGGGCCCAACAATCCAGACATTTACAATTATAGCATATCAATTTGTTTTTAAATTATAAGTCTGCCGGGAAGAGTTGACTCTCTGCCGGAAATATGCTTCGTGGTGCTGTGGAGCAGCCACTGTGAGCTGTGGTGAGACCCCCAATCTGACACGGAGGGCAAAAGATTTATACCCTTGCATGTGCAGCCAAAGCCAAGCTGTGGGGGCAAGATGGAAGTTGGCCTCTCTCCCTCCCCAGCTAAAGCACTGGGTCTGGAAATGTCTAACATGGCCTCATCTGGCGCATGCACAATTGCTAGAGGTGTCCTCCTCTAAGAATCTTGATGCTTATCTAACGTGTCCCTTCAGTCCTGGGGTGGGGAGGGCCATGTGAAGAGTGTGTGTGTTTGGGCGACGTGAAGAGATGGATGCAGGGAGATTATCCAAAGATTTGGACTCCCGCTCTCTCAATGTGGAATCCGCCCTTCCTCTCATCCAACCGGGAAGGGAGGTGACACAGACTGGAGAACCCCTGGGGCCATCTTCACAGAACCAAATGAGCCTAAAGAGTTAAGCTCTCCTTTAATGAAGGGCTCTTGAAAGTATCCTGGTACAGGATCAGAGGACAGGAGTGGTGACTCAACCTGGCTAACTTGCCTTTTGTACCACATGGTGGAGGTGAGGACACGGCTCACCCTTCGAGGTTTACTTAGCTGTACCCTCACTCCTCCAGCACTCTCCTCTTTAAGCTCTCACCATTCAGAAAGCTTCGTCTCTCTGGGGACACTCCACCCCCACCCCCACCCCCACATGTAAGGGGAGCCCCAGTCTTGACTCCTTTCTTGTGAGGGCCTCAGGTTGCAGCTGATCAGCTGGATGTCAGTAAAGACCTTCACCATTTGGGCATCTGCTCACCAGTGCAGGGAGGGGAGATGACAGGAAGGTCGGGGAGGGAGCAGTTATTATCTCCTGGTGGATGGAGAAATGTGACTGCTTCAAATGCATTTAGATCTCTCTCCCCCAGAGCTGGCTATGGCCAGCTTCCTCCTAATGCTCTGGGGTACAGGCACAGCTCACTACCACAAGAATTCATTTTCTTTTGAAAGCCAGATATTCATCTTAGTTACATGACTTTGACTCTATTCCTCGTGAAGCAATAATCCTGACCTTTTCTAGGATAAAGGAACCTTCCTTTCCTTCCCGGGCCAGTTCATTACCAAAGGCACCCAAATGCCTCTGCCAGAGTTATCTAGGACAATGGGTCCATTCTTCTAGTTTTCTCTTGTCCCCGTGATTGGGGATGGGGTGGGGAGAATTTCAGTTCATTTGGCTCCACATGCAGGCTGAGGTATCTCCAGAATCCCTACCCCAACCCACAAGCACAGGTGATCAATCCACCTTTCCTGAGTTCTGCTGACATAACAAGGGCACCTCCAAAGAGGGCCCAGGGAGGCAGCCTTCACAAGGAGAGGGCAAAAGTGAGCAGTCATGATAGCTCTCATGACTCCAGGAGAATCTTTTATGTCAGGTCACATTAGTTTCCAGACTCGAAAGACCCCCCCCTGCCCCCATCATCAGGATGGGCTTGGTGTGAGCCTGATGACTGCAGAGGTCTCAGGAGGCTTCTAGTCCTTCCTAATCAGCTTCTACCCCTTGATCTTGAATTTAAGGTTTAAGACATTGATGCCACAAGTGTTATCTTCCAGATGATTCCCCTGATCTGGGGAACTTGCAAGGTAAATAACATTTCTCTTTCTACTGGAGCCTTTTCTTCATCATTTATACATATTCCAGTGCCTGGCATCTTAAGAGAAAAAATTCTCCCACCACTCCATATGCCCTAAAAGCCCCATTTTTCCCCTTAATTTCTTGGCCAAGCTTCTATAAAGAACACTCTGTACTTTCCTCACCTCTCACTTACACCTTGACCCACACACACCTGGTTTCCACAACCACAACTCACTCAAACATCTGCTGCTAGTCGTCAATGACATCCTCATCCATCGTCCATCAAGATGTCAGATCCTCCTGGTTTTCCTCTGCAGCTCTCATTGCTCTTTATCATAGAGTGACCAGATAATTTATCATCTAATCCAGCACACTGTTGAGAGTGAAAGGGGCAGCATAAATTCTTGCATGATTCAACAGTCACAAGTCAGAACAAATCGCAGGCTAACTAGGACATATGATCCCACCTCCTTCGGTCTCCTTTACTGGCCTCTCTTTCTCTATGCATCTCTCAGGACCCTGTCCTTAACCCCCTCTTCTTCTCACTCTTCACACTTCTCTTAGGTGATCTCCTCCTTTACCAAGTCTTCACATATCATCTAGTTGCTAATGACTTTCAAATCTCTATCTCCAACTGCAGTAACCAGCCTCAAAGATGGACCCAGTGATTCTTGAGTGCGTTGTCCTTGCCCTTATGAAGTCCCCTCCCTCATGCATCAGGGTCAGTCCATATCACCAATAGAATATGGCAGAGATGATCATGTATGAGGCTACCAAGTCTGCCCTACTTTCTTGGATCGCTCATTCTGGGGGAAGCCAGCTGCCATGTCATGAAGACACTCAACTCTTATGGAGAGGTCCACATGGTAAGGACCTAAGGCTTCCTGCCAACAGCCAGGCACCGACTTGCCAGCCCCAGGCAAGCCTCCAGGTGACCACAGCCCTGACCAACATTTTGGCTGCAACCTCATGAGAGAACCCACACTAAGACACTCCTCAATTCCTCATCAATACAACTTGCTACATAGCGATAGATGTACATAGCAACGTCTCAGTTGCTTTTCTTACACTTCATATCCAGATCCCTAAATGCCCAGCTCTCTGCTTGAATATCCCAGAGATAACTCCAACTCAGCATTTCTGGATTAAGCACATCTTTCCCTCAACCATCCCTTTCCCAAACCTCCTCCTCCACTTGCTCCCTATCTCACTAAATGATACTAGCGTCCTCCCAGTTGCTGAACCCACCTCCCTCTCCCTCTGCAGCCAATCCTTCATCAGTTCTTGACAATTGGTTCTTCCTCCTAAATAAATGTCTCTTGAATCCATCCACCCCTCTCCGTATAATTTAATTCAGGCCATTATCATCTCTCTTCTCAGTTCGTACAACAGTTCTTTAGCAGGTCTCCTTGCTACTCTTCTCATCTCCTATCAGGACCTTTTTATAAGAAAATAAACACAACCATGTCACTCCTCTTCTTGACTTACAATCCTTCAATGCCACCACAATAACTTTATAATAAAGCCCAAGCACTCCCAATACACCTCACGAGATCCCCATGAACTCAGCCTAACTCCCAGCCTCCTACTTTGCCTTTCCCCACCTGGGCCTGCTCTGGTCCCATTTGTCTATCAGACTTTACACATGGTCTTCCCCTATCTGGAACCAATACCCTTCACTTCCAAATCCACAGCTGTCACCAGACTGACTCCTACTCATCCTTCAGGTTCCAGCTTAAAAGTCACTTCCTCTAGAAAGCCTTCCCTGAACAACTTTGACTGTGTTAGGTACTGCTCTAGGTTGGGCCCCCTGGAAGCCGACTGAGACAGAGATGAACATTCAGGAGGCTTATTAGGGAATGCTCTTGCCATCAACCCCTGTGGAAGGGAAGGAAGCAGGACTGGTAAGAGGAAGAAGCTGAGCTCTAATGCAGTCCCAACAAAGGCCTCACTGACCTTATGAGGTTCTAAGGCTCAAATGACTCTTCAGGGCTGTCCAAAGGAGAATGGGGCTTTCTACACCCACATCCATCAGTCAATGGGTGCAGGCTGCCCTGGGAAGGGGGTGTGATTTTGCTTCACAGGAAGAAGTCTCTCTAGGGGGCTGATTGCTGAACGCTTTCTGCCAACAGCATTCCCAGCAGCTGGGGGGGGCTAAGTCTTGAAGGTGCTCCACGGGAACCCCTGTTACTCACTCCTACACATCCTGCACTTAGTCTTCTTGCAGCCCTTTACACATTGCCTCCTAATTGCATGATTCCAATCTGTGAGCTCCTTGAGGGCAGGTTCACGCCTTTTTCATCTCTGCGTCATTCCCAGGGGTGAGTCTCTTTCTAGAACAGAGATTGAGCCAAACTTGAGCCCTGGAGGAATGGAGGTGGAGCCCACACGCTGGGGCAGCTATCAGCTGCTGCAAACACAACCCAAATTAACAGGTCTGATGCAGCCAAATGCCCTAGTGGAATTTTTTTCTCCTTATTCTATTCTCACTTATTAAATTTTAAACAGCCCTTGAAGACTCCAGCCTAACACGGAAATCAAACACAACAAAACAATGTATTTGTTTCCTATTAATATGGCAGAGCAGACAGCCCTGCTGCAGCAAAGCTGTGAGTTATGGGAGAAAAAACTGAGCATCTGGCTTCCCTGCAAAGACCTAACATTCCACTTAGCGTGGCCTCGCACACCCAGCATCCCACACAGGGGTCAAGACAGGTGCTTCTGGGAGCCTCTGCTGCCTGAAAACAGACTCACCCACAGGTGACTGTCAGAGCCCGGGAGCCCTTGCATAGCTTCTGGCTGCCTGGGGAAGCTGAGGGTCAGGAAGCTGTGCCCCCAAATAGCTCACTGCCAGCCTAGGTTCTTGGCACCAGCTACCTGCCTGGAAGGGTTCTTCAGGAATTTCCAATGAAAATGGAATTGCTCCCCGACTCCCACTGTCTCTGGGAGCACCTGAGAGGAGAGGCAAGCACGGTCTCCAGGGCTGCCTGGGGTCATTTGTACTCTTGCCTCCATCTTCCCTACCTGAGCAGGGCCCCACAGGTGGATGTGAGACATTCCAGAGCAGTTTTTGAGATAGAAGAGCATCTCGATATACTATACTTCCTTGAGTGCTTGCAGAGACAGGGAGAAGCAAAGCTCCCCCCCAACCCTAGGACAACCCCTTTTTCCTCCCTAGCATAACCTCAGAAGGGATCTTCCTGAATCTCTGTCTTCTGCCACCTGCTGAGCAGATAAGCATGCCAAGGGCCCACAGGCCAAGAGGATGACCTAGGGAGCTCCACTGCAACATCTGGGCACAACTGGCTCATCAGGAAATTGTCCCAATGACTTTAGACAGAGTAGACATTTGAAAAGTGGGTTAATGGATCACAGAATTCAAAATCATAGAATCCCAGCCTCCTGAAGGCAACTCTTTTCTCCCATGTCTTCCAGGCAAAGCCACTGAGGTTCACCACCTGAACAATCGCTGATGCCCGAGCTCCAGGTCTGGCAGGTTTATTGGCCACGAATCAAGTGGACAACATCAAGTGATGACAGCCAGGCACTGGTCAGTCCTTCCTTCAAGGAAATTGACCTGATGATAAATATAACTCACTCTTGACTGGAAGACCAAGGAGCTGGCCAGACCAGGATGGCAACAAGTCTGAAACCCAGCCAGCAAATGTCAACCCTACAGAGCCCCACCAACTCATTTCCCTAAGATCAAGCCCAAAGGGCAGTCTCGTTGTGTCAGGAAGTGGAGAACTCAGTGTCAAAGAGCAACAAATAACAAAATGGAGCCATCCAAGGCTGTGAATCCAATTGTAGAACTAAGCCCTGGTAATACTAGTTGAGAAAATTGCCTCTAGATTCTGCCTCCTTGCTAAGACCCCAAAGGATGCACCAAGCCATAACAGTGGCAAACACTAGGGGAGGCCAGGTGGTGTGCATGTGTGTAGGCTGAGTATGTGCGAGGAGGTGAGAGTTGGCAGAGGTGAGGGAGGGCAGCTGTGTGCTATGAGGAGCAGAGATGCTTTATGAGGTGCAGCACAGGGCTGTGAGACTGTCGGCTTCCATGGTTCATAAACCAGCCTGGTTCTGAAAGTTGTTTCCACAGAGAAACTCTAAATACTGTTTTGAGCATCGTTAGCATCTATGAAATAGGGGCATGGCCCCAGAATGTATATGCTGGAAAATGATTCAGAATAGCATGTTATAGCCTCATCTCCTCATTGTAGCTCTGCTTATCTTTCAAATTCTCCCACCCCCGCCCCTTTTCAAATCTCCATGATGCCTATTCATTGAGTCCATGGAATTCTTGAAGGCGGGGAGGAAAGATCCATCTGCACCCTGGCCTACCAGCCCCACCTCTGGTGCTTTTCCCATTAATCCATCACCTCCTTTCCTGCCCAGACAGCCCAAACCTGAAAAACCTGGACTTTCTGCTGTTTCCTGAGCCAGACTGTATTCTAACGCCAAAGCCTGCCAGTTCTAATGAAATGGAAGGTGACGTTCTCCAGGGCTTCAAAGACAGGAGCCCCAAAGCCGTCACACGCAGGAGGTTAGTTAATTTTACAATGTGTCTGACTGAATTTTGCCCTGCTCTCCCAAGCACACCTGAGTATGGAGCTCAGCTTCTACGCAAGTCAGCAAGACAGAGGACAACTGTTCACTCTCATTTTTACAATAGGGATAATCATGCAACACATCTCTGCTTTTCTTGTGGTTTTTCCCCAATTTGGTTAAATATTTCCCAAGTTCCCACCTGTGCAAAGCATTATGCTGGATACAAAGGGATGACAAGTCCCATCAGCCTTCCCTCAAGTTGCTTCCAGCCAAAAACCTGGGATGAATGCAAGTGATTATAATGCAAGGAAGGGGTCAAAGAAAGCAAAGAGCCAGAGCGGGTGAGAGGAGGGAAAGATGGAGCAGGTTGGGGGAATCAGGAAAGCTGCAAGGAAGGCCCCAAAAGACAGGGGCAAGTGTAACAGACCAAATAAGTGGAGGGAAAGAGACCTTGTGATACAGTGCAGAGAACTTGTCATTTGACATCAGACAAACCTGAGATCAAACCCTGGCCATACTCCTCACCAACTGAGTCATTTGGGCTACATCATTTAACCTTTTGGAGCCTTTTCTTCATCTCTAAAGTGAGAAAAATAATTCCAGCCTCATGGGGTTGCTGCAAGGATCAAATTGGCTAACATTTGTAAAGAACCATGCCTAGAACATAGAAGTCTTCAATGAATATTAATTTATTAATTCCAAGCATTGCACTCGGTCATCCCAGCACTAACCCCCCACCATCCTTCTTCTCAGCTGCTCCCAGCCTGGGAAAGGGGGAGGGGGAGAGGGAGCAGAGCTCACAGCAGGCATTCTAAGTCAGATGCTGTTCCCAAGTGAAAAACAATAAATAGCTTTCACTTGTTATCCCCAGAATCCTTCTCCCTGGAGTAGCTAGAACAGGATTTAAGTCAACATCCAGAACAGAAGAGGCAAACGCATGCATGCACATACATGTTCATGCACATAACGTGCACACACACACACAGCCTCCTCTCTGTAAGAAAGGTTGCCATGGAGATGAAACAGAGAACCAGCAAAGACACAGAGGAGCCGCTGAAATGGCTATAATTAATTTAAAGCATTAAAAACAATTAAAATTATATTAAAGCAAGTTCATTTGAACAAAGTATAAATCGGGTGAGCAGATCCCATCAAACGTGCACAAAGCAGTGCTTTGCGGTGTTGCAACAGGCACTCTGGCTGTCTTCCAAGAAGGGAAATAAATCATTGTACAGAATTCAGGAACAATAAAATATGTAATCTAATTTATCTAATGTTTCTGGAAACAAGGTTATTCTCCAATAATCCTGTTTCCTCTGGTACCTTTACGTACAGGTTAAAAAAACAAAATGAGAATGGAAAACTGCTCCTTATCAAATAAATGGACCATATTTTTTTGTCGGTTACTGTTGCCACAGATTATCCATCAATAAAGAAGAGGGGAAAGAGGGGAGCCAGCACTGTGGGATGCCTACCGTATGCCCACCGCTCTCCTGGGCACGTCACACCCTTTACCTCCTTCAACATTCCACAAAAGCCCAGAGGAAAGCCTGGGTGGCCCTGATCTATCACCATGGGACTCAGAAAGATCTATAACTTAAGATCTCACAATTCTTTAGTAACTGAACAGGCATTTGAACTCAGAACTGTCCAGGTTCCAAAGCCCATTTCTTGTCCCCATACCACTCTGCTTCTCATGGAAGAATCCGAAATGGGACAACAGGAAACCATGTGCAATTTTGAGCACCTGCTAAACTCTAAGTCCTATGCTACAGAATTTACAAACCTTGTCTGATCTGATACTCACATGGACCGTCCATTTTACAGAGGAAGAACCTATAGTTCACAAAGTTCAACTTGCCCCAGATGACATAACCAGTCAGGGGCAAGAAGCAAGATTCTTCCCTGATCTGCCTAACTGCGGCTCATGCCGTCTTAACACCCCAGCCCTCTGTGTTAGCTGCCCTTTCCCTGGACTTCTACGGCCCCTATTTCCACTGCATGTCACAACCTGCCTTATATTGAGCAGCATTTGGTGGGGGGTGGGCTGGATATTTCATTTACCATGTATCCAATTGAGGATGGCAGAAAAAACTTCTCAAAGGAGTTTTCAGGTGAGCCTTGACTCGGAGAGTGAGTGAGGCTTGAATAAGCAGAGCCCTTTCCTTATTCATGAGGGTGGACAAGCCTGAAATTTAGAGCTGGAGTGTCTGGACCAGGAAAAACTACAAGGGGTGTTTGCATGAGGCGGCCAGAGCCCCAGAGGCTGGATACAGAAGCAGACCCAATTGTCCAGGGAAGACAGGCCTGTGCCCAGGAGAGTGGTGGTGGGTGTCGAGCCCAAGGGTGGGGTAAGAACAGAAGTGGGAGAGCAAGTCAGAAGGTCCGTAGCCAATAAGTTAGATATAGGACAGCACTGGGAGCACGGAACAGAAGTAAAGAGAGCTAAAGCTGCAGTGATGTGCTGGAGCCTCTCTGTTATTTGATGCTGGATATGTATGTCTCTAGGAGCTAGCAGAAGGGGCCAGCTGACCAGAAGCCAGTATTTTGAAACATACCTGTTGTTAAAATATTGAAGTACTTCCTGCTGGTTATTGACAGCCAGTTTCCTGAGCCACACAAAATCTCCATCACCTTGCCTCCCACACCTCTTCTAAGACCCCTCAGACCTCCCCACCTGCCCCAGAACCCCGTTAGCATTGTTCTGATTGGCCAGTCTGGGTCACATGAGCGTGTAAATATTTTTTCATATCCCCCACCACCACCACCACTGGCGACACACTGAATCCTCACCGTTCCATGGGATGGAAGGTAAGATCCCAATTTTACTAATGCAGACTTTGGGAGGTTAAACAACAGCTTGAGAGAAGTAACCCCAGGGCAGAAGGGCTGAGAAGCTGGCACAAGTAAAGGAAGGGAACCAGGAAAATGAATGGCTGTCATCTATTATCTCATGGCTAAGGAGACTGAGCTCAGATTTATTGCCTATGGGGAGAAATTCCATGGGTCCTGGGGAGAAAGCTAGACTGTAAGCTGACTATGAAAAGGCCAGCTAACTCAGTGCTTAATTAGCCCACTGACTGGGTACATTAAATACAGATGGCCAGGTCCAAGAGATGGATTTAGTGATCAAGTGGAAAATCAGATGAATGATCGAAGTCTCAGTCTGTGATTCCATAAAGGAAGTGAGGGGGTAATAAATGACCTCCTCCCCTCCTGATAGGGAAGATAAAAAGCCTGGCTGGGTAACTCACATCTCCAGAAATTTATTCCTCCACGTAATTCATTAGTGCACACAACGTACAAAAGCAATGTGTCTTTCAAGTTATGATTTCCCAGAGAATAATTTCCTAGGCCTTGATCAACTACTGCTTAAGGTTGAGACCACACACTGCAGAGCAGTGTGACCTGGGAGGAGTCAAGACAGAAAAGAAGTGAGTTAGAACTCACAAGATGGGGCAGGGGCAGGCGGGAGGGAGAATGTGCCAGTGCATCCATTGATTCATTCACTCATTCGACAAATATTTAATGAATGCCTACTATATGCCAGGCACTGGGGTAACAGAAGTGAAGAAGAGAGATATATTGCCTGTCCTCACGGAGTTTCCAATCTAGCGGGAGAGACAGACAAATGTAAACAAATACATACCATCATGTCAGGCCATAAGTGGGCTGAGCCAATGTGAAGTTCCTGGGGCAAGAATGCTCCTGGTATGTTTGACAAACAGCAAGAAGGCCAATGTGGTTAGAACAGGGTTTGTAAGGGAAAGAGTGGGTGATAGGGTGGGTGGGCAAGGGCTGAGCCTCTAGGGCTTTTTAGGCCTTCGAAAATAGTTTCATTCTAGATGCAATGGGGGGTGTGAAGCAGGTGGAAGGTTTGACATAGGACAGTGACACAACCTGATTTACATTTTAGAAGGTCTCTGGCTGTTGAGTGGAGAACCAATCATATAGTCCAGAAATACAGGGTCATCAGTTAGGAGACCAATGTGGAATAGAGAATATTTATTGATGACTTACTGTGTTGTGTATTATTATGTATTAATACATGCAACAAAATACAGCAACAAAAGGCACCTTTACCATCTCCATTTCGTGACTGAAGAACTGAGGCACAGAGAGGTTTAAGTCCGTGACAGAGCCGGGTGTGAATCCAGAAGGTGTAGCTCTAAGCCACTTTGCTAGGCTGCCATAAACAAGAGATCATGGTGGTTCAGAGAGTGGCAGTAGCCAACAGAGGTGGTGAGAAGTGACCGGATCCTGGTTATATCTGGAAATTAGTGCTGACAAGACTAGCATTTAAATTACATTATAAGGTATGAGAGAAAGATAGTTGGAGATCATGGCTTCAAAACTGCTAATTTCTAAGTCCTAGTAAGAGGCAACCACAACCTCTAACTCAGTGGTTCCTAAACCTGGAGATTCCACAGAAGTTCTGCAACCTCACTCTGCCCCACTGAAGCAGACATTCCAGAGGTGGGCCCAGGAACCTGCATTTTTAAGCCACTTCCCTGGGATCATAAGGCAGTTGGTCCCTGGACTGGCACTGGGAGCCCCTGTAGTTGGCCTCAACTCACGACTCCAAGAATGTGAGTGTGAAGAGCGTTTGTGAGGTTGCGGTGCCACTCCACAGAGCAGGGCCTCAAGGCCCTTACAGGGAGGCGGTTTGACCCAGTTAATAAGGGGCGGCACCAGGACCAGACTCTTGGTCTGTCCCATGGCGTGTCCTCTACCCCACGGCGGCGACTCCTGACAACTGCTTTTCTCACCTGCCTTACCCCTTACTCAAGGACACACAAAGGACCCTGAATGACCTCGGAGGTCAGGGGAAGAGCACTGTATGTGGGGTCAGAAGACGTGGGTTCAGGCCCAGGCTCTGCCACCTACCGGCTGTGAGAGGCTGGGAAAGCCACTTCACCACTTGGAGCTTCAAATGCCTCATTTGTCACATGGGAACATCAGGTCCTCATATGGTTGCAATTTGATTAAATGAAATAATACATTTAAAATGCTTAATAAGACATTAATGTTAGCTACCGTTATGGGTTTTGTAACCTTTACTCCAGATCTCCTAGCTCCTGACACAATGTCTTTCTCCTACAGCCTGTTCAAATGCAGGTGCTCCAGGAGGAAGGAGCGACTCTTCATGCTACAAGCCAGTGCCGTCAGGAGCTTGGGGCCCAGCAACAGGGACGAGAGCACAGGGGACCAGGTGAGGGGTTGGGGAGAGGAGCACCGAATGGCACAGAGATCCTCATCCCTGCCACAGTGACATAGAGGATCAGTAACCGGCAGAGGAGTCTAAATACCTTTCTGTATTTCCAGGTGAGGCTGACCCAAAACAACTAGTACCTCTCAAAATGCTTTAGATTGCTTCATTGAGCCTCAAAAGTACTCATCAGTTAGCTGTTACTACCACTCCCCCTGTTTAATTTATCTATTTTTAATCTATTCTCCCAGGTATCTACCAACAGTTCAAATTTTATATTTTTTTTATTTTTACAAACACTACTTGTCCCCCATGCCCCAATCTCTAATCTGCTTTCTATCTCTGCAAATTTGCTATTTTTAGTTATCTCTTACAAGATACCACACGATTTTTGTCTTTATGCCTCCCTCCACCCCCAGTGCAGAAATGAAAAATTGAAACTCAGTTAAAATCATTTGCCCAGATAACATAATAATAAGTAACAGATCTGAGTCTAAACAGGTCTGAGTTTAGACTCAAGATTAAACTCCCATCTAGACCAGTGCTATTCATAGAAATATAATGTAAGCCACTTAAGTGTTATTAAATTTTCTAATAACCACATTAAAATGTAAAAAGAAACAGGCATAACTAATTTAATAATGTATTTTATTTAGACAAACATATCCAAAATATTATCATTTTAACATGTAATCAATAGAAAAAAAATTACATGCAAAATATTTTTCTTGGTCTTTGAAATCCTAAGTGTATTTTACACTTCCAGCACATCTCAGTTTTACTAGCCACATTTCAAGGCCTTGATAGTCAGACAGCTCTAGATCTGGGGTCAGCAAATATTTCCATAAAGGATAAGATAAATATTTTAGACTTTGTAGGCCACATTCATTTTTGGTGGTGTATTCTTTTTTGATTGTTGCTAACAACCCCTTTGGAAAACGTGAAATCCATTCCTAGCTCACAGGCTATAGTAAAACAGGCCATGGGACAGATTTGGCCTTTTGGTCACAGTTTGCCAACTCCTGCTCTAGGCCCTAAGCTCCACGAAGGCAAGAACCACATCTAATTTGTTCCTCACCGTATCTTCCAGTGCCTGGACTCTAGCAAGCACTTGGTAAATGATTTGTGGAATTGCATTTAACTGAGGCAAATTAGACAGGATTTATTATTCCTGTTGACAGATGACAAAATGAGAATCAGAGAGTCCAAGTGACTTATCCAAAGTCACACAGCTAGATGCAAGCCCTATGCTGTGTGACTTCCAGCCCACACTCTTTTCCCCGTGCCCCATTTCCTTTAAAACCTGATGATGTACTGTTTCATAGCTGTGTCACCAGTCACTCTGGTTCCCAGTTCTTCTGTCCCTTTGTCTCTGGATTCGATCTGAGGCCCTCAGAAGTCCCCAGCAACCTGGCAGGTAGGAGTCGAGTGGTCCTGCACATTTTAGGAGGTGAGCTCCTAGCAGGCAGTGCTGTTCATGATGAAGAACCTGCACCATGCTCCTCTCCCTATCTCCCAGGATCCCTCCAGAAGTGAGGGCCCTTGTAAGGTTAGAACAAATGCATTTCTATTCACTTTTTCAGGCTAAAAGCATCTTCCTCCTTCACAGAGAAAGTAGTGAACCAGTTATAATTACACCCCATACGTTGGGGAGCACGAAAGTGACATTTAGCAACACTTAAGCCTCAGATATGTGGTAGCTGCAGTAAACATGATATAATTGCTACAGCATCCATCCCAATAATTAAGGAGACAAAAGCAGAGACAGAGTAAAAGTTCTCCAAGAAACTGCCACAACCCTAGAGTAAAATGAAACCGAAAATCTCTCACAGACAATTCCCCCTCCCCCAAATTTGAAGACATTTTTATAAAATGTTTTCAGTCCAAACAGATTCCACTGCAGTTTTCCCATGGTCCACGGGGCAGACGGCGACGGAGACACCAGGAGGCTCTATGCTGGGGTGCTCTGCTTTCCAGCCCCCTGCTCCAGCCCATGGGATTAGTGAACTTGTAGAGCTGCAAGTTCATCAGGGCTGGATCACAGGAGGCAAGAGCAGGCCTCAAGGGATGGACCCAGAGAGGTGGGCAGGGGCAGTGTGGGGGACCCCATGATGAGGAACTCAAAGCAAAGTCACTGCAGAGGCTTAGGAAGAGAAGGAACAAGACCACTTTCTTTGCATTTTGGAAAGAAGTAGGAGACAAGGGAGAGAATGACAATGGCTGAACTGTGGCAGTGGGGACAGGGAGAGTGGAGTGATCCAAGAGAGATGTAAGAGGGAAAACAGACAGGATCTGATGAGTGACAGGATGCAGGAGACTCAGGGATGATTCCCGGGCTTCTGACTTTGGTGTCTGGGAGGTACTGAACCCTGGAAGGTGGGAAGACAGGCTTGAAGGAAAAAGATGACGTGTTAGAGTGTTGGGTATGTTACTTATAAAGTGCCTGTGGAGTACTCAGATAAAAGGGAAACTGGAAATACAGCTCTGAAGAAAGGCTGGGGTGGAGATTTAGAGATGTGTCACCTGCCTCTAGGAAGTGATTGGCCATGGAGTTGGGTGAGCTGCCTGGGAGAGGGAACAGAGGGAGAAGAAAAGAGGATCAGGGACACACTGCTAAGGGGTGGGGAAAGGAAGAAGCTCCAACAATGGAGATTAATAAGGAACAATCAGAACAGAAAGGAGAAACCAGAAAAGTGGGGTCTCAGACACCAAGTGTTTCAGTTTACTAAAGCTGCCGGAATGCAATGTACCCAAAATGGGTTGGCTTTTACAATGGGGTTTTATTAGGTTACAAATTTACAGTTTTACAGCCATGAGAATGTCCAAATTAAGGCATCAAGAGGATGATACCTTCTCTGATGAAAGGCTGCTGGCATCCAGGGTCCCTCTATCCCATGGGAAGGCACATGGCAATGTCTGATGGTCCTTCTCTCCTGGGCCCTGGTTTCAAAATGGCTCTCTCAATTTCTGTGGGTCCTTCTTGCTTCTCTTGGAGTATTTTCTTTCTAAGCTCTCTCTCTCCATGAGTGCTCTTAAAGGACTCCAGTAAAGGGTTAAGACCCATCCTGAATGGACTGTGTCACATCTCCATGGAAACAACCTAATCAAAAGGTCCCACCCAACAATAGGTCTGTACCCACAGGAATGGACTAAAAGAACATGATGTTTTCTGGGCTACATAATAGCTCCAAACCAGAATACCAAGAAAGGGGAGTTTTGAAACAAAACAGATGCTCAGTAGTGTCTGATGCTGCAGCAAGAAGTGAGACTCATTCAGTCAACAAAGATTTATTGAACACCTACTATGTGCCAGATACTATTTGAGGTGCTGAGGATTGAGCAGACAATTGAACATAACAGATAAAACTCCCTACCTGTGAGGAGCTGCTCTCATTCTACTGAGGAGAGACAGATTATATGCAAAATAAATAAGTAAATGTATTTAGTATATTAGAAGTTAAATGCTATAGAAAATAATTTTTTAAGGAGCAGAGAAGTCAGATGGAGAGTAGGGAATGGGTCAGAGAAGGC
Source organism: Choloepus didactylus (assembly GCF_015220235.1). Taxonomy (NCBI): domain Eukaryota; kingdom Metazoa; phylum Chordata; class Mammalia; order Pilosa; family Megalonychidae; genus Choloepus; species Choloepus didactylus. The sequence goes on along the minus strand of NC_051312.1, from coordinate 128,481,001 downwards.
TCTGCTGAGGAGATGAGGGAGGGAGCCATGCAACTATCTTGGAAAAGAGCATTACAGGCAAAGTGAACAGCCAGTGCAAAAGCCCTGAGGCAGGAGTTTGCCTGGATGATTCAAGAAATGCCAAGGAGGCCAGTGTAACTGGAGCGAGGATAGCAAGAGGCAAAATGGTAGGAGACTGGGTTAGAGAGATAACATCTGGTATGGGGTAAAGATAGTGTATGCAGTGCTTCTCAAACTGTAATGTGCACAGGAATCACTCGAGGAATGCATTACAACTCACTCCTGAGATTCTACATTTCTAACAAGCTTCTATGTCATGCCAATAATGCTGGTGACCGGACTTTGAGAATCAAGAATGTAGGACAGCATTTCTCAATCCTGCATGCTCATAACAGTCATCTGAGAAACTTAAAAAAATACTAGAGCCCTGCCCCAGACCAGTTAAATTAGAAAATCCAGGAGATGAGGCCCAGGTATAGATAATTTAGTAGCTTCTCAGGTGATTGTAATGTGCATCCAGGATTGAAAATCGCTGGCCTAGGGCTTTGCAGATTTTTAAGGACTTCTACTTTTTCTCTGAAAGAAGAGTAGATGAGGATTTAGAGCAAAGCAATGACATGATCTGATTTATGTTTTAATAGGATGATTCTGGATTCTGGCTTCCACTTGGGATATAGAAAGCTGTAAAGAGCATCATTTCCACCATTACAGCAAAAAAATAATGCCATTTAATTTGCAAATTCACAACTTTTCTTGAACCTATCAGAGAGCTGAGGACTCTGGGCAACAAATTAATCTGAAATCTCAGGAAGGACAGCCATGAAGCCCCTGGATCTTTCTTCCCTAGCTCTTCAAAGGAATAAAAGTCTTAAATAAAATAAAAGTCTTAAGAAGTCTTCAGAGGAATGAAAGCCAATGGAGAGAGCAGCAAAATCTGTCACTGGATATATAAAGACACAACTCTGGGGCCTTGAAAAATAAAGAGATGGGTTAAAAGTAAAAGAATGGAAAAAGATACATCATGGAAATTCTAAAAAAAAATGAAACTGGAGTAGTTATATTAATATCAGACAAAGTAGACTTCAGAACAATGAATATTACAAACGATAAAGACCTTATGTAATGTTAAAAGGGTCAATTCACCAAGAAGACACAACAATCCTAAATATACACCTAATAGCATAGCTTCAAAATCCACAAAGCAAAAACTGATAGAATCAAAAGAAGTAATAGTCAGAGCTACGATTATTGAATACTTTAACTCTCCTCTCTCAGTAAGCAATAGAACAATTCAACAGAGAATCAGTAAGGATGGAAGAGTTGAACAACACTATCAAACAACTCTACTTAATTGACACTTATAGAATACTCCACCCAATAATAGCATAATACACGCTCTTTTCAAGTACACATGGAACATCTGACAAGAATACTATATTCTGGGTCATAAAATAAACCTAACAATTTTTAAAGTATTGAAATTATACAAAGTAGGTTCTCAGACCATGTGCCAGTTTGAATATATTGTGTCCCCCAAACACCATTATCTTTGATGTAATCTTGAGTGGGCAGACATCATCAGTGTTCATTCGATTGTAATTCTTTGAAGGTTTCCATGGAGATGTGCCCCAACCAACTGTGGGTGATGACGCTAATTGGATACTTTCCATGGAGTGTTGGCCCACGCATTGGGTGGGCCTTGATCACTGGAGCCATAGAAATGAGCTGATGGGCAGAGGGAACTCAGCGCAGCTGAGAGTGACATTTGGAGGAGGAGCTACAGCCAAGAGGGACACTTTTTGGAAAAAGGATAGACATATAAACAGTGATATGCTGGCGCTAGCTCAGACCAGCAAAACATTAAATTTTCAGGAAATTTACATGTTGGTCAACATCATGTTGGTTCCTTGAAATTGGCCATGATGAGAATATTTGTAACAACAACAACAACAAAAAAAAAAAAAACAGCAAATGCTACATATCAGGATTTTTTTTTCCCCAGAAAGTCAGTTCTTAAACATTTACCAGCACCTCTACTTGTAGATCAAGTAAACAGAATAGAGAATTCAGAAATAGATGCACCCATATTTACTTTTGACAAAAGTACAAAGGCAATTCACTGGAGAAAAGATCATTTTTCAAACAAATAGTGCTGGAACAACTGGACATCCATATGCAAAAAAAAAAAAAAAAAAAAAAAAGAACTCAATCCTTTCCTTGTACTACATACAAAATTTAATTCAAAATAGATAATAGACCAAAAGGTGAAATCTAAAACTTTAAAATCATTAGATGAAAACATAGGAAGAAATTTTTATGAACTTAGGTTAAGCAAATATTTCTTACATATGTCATCTAATTGGTAAATTAGACTCCACCAAAATTAAGTAACTCTGCTCTTCATAAGACATGGTTATGAGGATAAAAAGACAAGCCACAGGCTGGGAGAAAATATTTACAAATCACATATCTGATAATAATAAGAGACCAGACAACCCAATTTAAAAAATGGCAAAAGAATAGAATAGAAACTTCATCAAGTAAGATATATGGATGGCAGATAAACACGTGAAAAGATGCTCAACATCATTAAACACTAGGAAAATACAAACTAAAACTACAATGAGATAGCACTACATACCTAGTAGAATGGCTAAAATATTTTATAATCGATAATACCAAGTGCTGACAAGGATGTAGAGCAACTGGAACTCTCATACATTCCCGGTAGGAATGAAAAAATGGTACAGCCATTTGGAAAGCAGTTTTGCAGTTTCTTATAAAGTGCAATATGCCCTTACCATACCACCCAGAAATCCCACTCCCAAGTACTTACACAAGTGAAACGGAAAAATAGTTATGCAAAAATCTGTACATGAATGTTTATAACAACTTTATTCATAACTGCCCCAAGTTGGAAAGTACTAAATGTTCCTTAACTGGGGAGTGGATAAACAACTATGGCACATCCATACAAGGGAATATTACTCAGCACTAAAAAGGGACAAACCACTAACACACACACTATGGATGGATTCCAAATGCATTATGCTATGTGAAAGAAACAAGACTCAAAGACCACATACTGTGTAATTCTGTGTATATGAAATTCTGTAGGGGTAAGAGTTGGCCCAGGGGAATAATCTGGGGGAATAGACCTATTCTATGTCTTGATTACAGTGGTGGTTAAACACCTGGATGTGCTTATTAAAACACACAGAACTGTATACCAAAACAGGTGGATTTTACTGTATATAAGTTATTCCTTAATTTTAAAAAAGTTTCAAAAATTTTAAAAAGGATCACTTTGGCAGTTGGGATGAGAATGGATCGTAGGAGGCAAGGATGGAAGCAGAGAGACTATAGAGACTATTGCAGCCACCCGGGGGAGAGATGACAGAGGCTTAGCCTGCAAGTTGCCCTAGAATCTGGCAGTTGGTTGGTCATTGGTGACACTTGCCAACTTGAAACCATAGAGGCAGCTTCGGTGAAGCATCAAAGGGACGGTCAGGCTGCGATGGGGAGGAGTGGAAGATGAGCAAGTGGAGACAGTACAGACAAACTGATTATTCTTTCAAGAAACGTGCATGGGCCTGCCCCCCTGGATGAACCCCAGCTCTCAGATGGGCCTGAGCCTAAGACCAACAGGCCCAGTTTGCCCAGGACTTTCCTGGCTTTAGCACTGATATTCCCACCTCCTGGGAAACCCCTCAGTCCCAGGCATGCTGGGACAGCTGGTCACCCAAGCCTGGTTCCAGCTGGCCCAAGTAAAGGGCTGTGCTCAGTTCAAGGCCCAGCCTGCCCTCTCTGGTCATCCTGAAGTTCTGCCCTAGCCTGCGGGGTGGTATCACTGCCTTGCATCCCCTCACAAGCCTGCAAGTTCCTTTCTGATAGTGCTCACAGAATAGGGGGTACAGGGATGCCTAATTGCAGAGGCGGCACTCTGCTGCTTTTTATGTCACCTTCCCTTTAGCCACTGGTAAGGAGGCCATTAGATGACTTTTGATACAGGAAGAAATGAGTGGTCTTGTCACCCCACTGCTGTGAAGTCAGGAGTGTGAGCTCAGAACACATCTTCCACCCCCACCACCCTTTTGAAATGATTGTCTGGAAACATATCCAGCAGTGTCTGCTTTAGTCTCATCTTTCTTGATAACTCCACAGCTTTGGATTCGGAAAAACACCTTAAGATCTCCTCTCCCCTCAATCTCCTCCTACCTTCCTATGTTTGTCAGTCTCCACTGCCTAATGAACCTCGTGCCTTCTCCATACATGCTAGTGAAGCCATCTGGAGTTACAGGTGAGTGCCTGGACTTGGACATCAAACAGACCTGGGTTCAAATCCCAGCTTTGCCATTTTCTAGCACTGCTACCCTTGGCACTTGATGCCTCAAACTTTTGGGTTTTCCCTCTGCAAAATGGGTGTAATGAATTCTACCTCACTGGATTGCTGTGAGAGTTAAATTAAATGAGGTTATGTATGGAGGGAAAAACTCAGAGTAATACATGAAACAGAGCAAGCAACAAATAAATGCAGCTCTTGGTATTATTTTATATGTTTCCAACCATAATGTTCAACAATAAGGAAGTGGGAATAAATTAGGCCACAGCATGATTTATTTATAGAACACTGTATGAGGCAGCCATTAAAAATAATGTTCTGAAAAATATTTAATGGCACAGAAAAATGTTCACAATATAATTTTAAGAGAAAAAAAATAATCAAATCAGGCTATAAAACTCAGGTTCCAATTCTGTTCTTGAAAAAAGTATGAATGTGTTCATTGTGCATGTGTATTTAGAAAAAGAGAACTTAAAAGAAATACAGCAAAATGTTGACTTCTTTTCTTTTTTATCTCTTTATATTCTTTTGTACTTACAAGTTTTCATCAATGAGCATGTATTATTCTCATAACAATAGATGTTATTTTACAAATTCAGCCATCAATTTATTCATTCAACAATTATTTTTATAGCACATACCATGTATAAGGCAATATTCTAGACTCTGGGGATACTGTGATGAAAAAGTCGCCAGGCAGGTTTTTCTCAAGACACTATCTAGCCCTGCATTTAATTATCCTTAATTGTTTTGTGCACTAGTTTGTCTCCACACCTAAACTGACTCCTCAAGTGATGGTACCATGTGATCCCCTTCTCCGTGGCCCTACAACATCACTTTCCGCGCACACGGGAAGAACTCGGTAATGGATTTCACAACACCTGGGAATGGATCAAAAAGTGGCAAACTTCCTAGAATCCGGTATTACAGGAAGAAAAGAGCAGAGCTAGCTTCATATATTGGGCTGCCGTCATCTCCCCCTTCCGTCCTTGTCCTGAGAGTGATGGGGCTGAACGTTGAAGGCTGCCACGTTCACTGAGCTTTCCCGGAAGCACAGGAGCTGTGACTGTCCCACCCTTTTGTGAGGGCAGCTTCTTTCTCTCCAGGGTCCCCCACAATATATGTCAAAGCTGCATTTCCCCAAATTTAAGCCACTTGAGAGCACAGTAGCTGGTCACATCCTTTCACGTCAGGAGGTCTTTATTGTTTTTACGTCATGGACCCCGTGGGCAGTCTGCTAAAGTCTTTGGACCCTTTCTTAGAACAGTGTTTTTAGATGCATAAAACAAATACACAGGATTACAAAGAAAACCAAGTATACTGAAATACAATTATCAAAACATTACTTTTAAAATATATTTGTGATATAGCACTAGATTTGTTTCTTTGTATCACATTAAAAATAAGACAGAAATTCGAAATGAATTTCATTTGAAATGTAGGCCAGTAAAACTTAAATTTTCATACCCATATGAAAGCTATTTTTGTTTAGCTGTAATGAGAAATGAAATGGTGGGATGGTCTTTGTTGAGACAATACACGTCATGTTGGACATCTCAATGATTTTGATTTTTTTATGGTAACAATGTTGAAAATCCAATCCTGAAAGACATCTTGTTCAGAATGGAATTAAAGCTTCCCCAAAGTGAAGATAGATTTCTCTCAGGGAGCACAAAACTCTCTAAGGCTTTTTAGTTAGACTCCAGTGGTAGTAGTTTTTTTGCCCTAAAATCAATGACTTCATCTTGGAGAGGTCAACACCTTTGATTACGTTTATGTCAGGAAAAAAAAAAAATTGACTCTATCGTTCAACTTTGATACCAAGATAGAAATAACTTTTGAAAGTGTTCTGAAGTGTTTCCAGGTGTTTGTGGATTTCTCTTTTCAAATTAAGTGACAGGATTTTGTATCTTAACTCCATTGAGTTAAAGCACTTCCTCCAGCATGTGAACGTTTGCAAAGATGTCAGACTCTATTCTCATCACCACCTTAGGAAAGAAAGCTTGTAATGTTTCAGAAGCAGCCACAATGGCGGTATCAGGGCCTTTGTATTGAAAGATTCATCTCATCCATATGGTTAAAAATATCTGCCAAGTAAGCCAACCCATATACAAAAACCTTTCAAAGTGTTCCAAGACGGGTTTTCTTTTTCTTTCAGAAAAAGTGAAACTTTCCTCCCCAAAACCAGTGAACTTCTCTGTGGTAGAGATGCACTTCATTATCTGCTATCATTTCTTGACAAAACCTTGAAAAATGCTATGATTCAGAGACCGGCTGTTTATGATGAAGCTGATGACTTTTATGGCTGTCGACGACAAAACTTCTCTCAGGGTTGTTGCAGGAACTGGAATCGGTCTGTGCTAAACAGAATCAGTGAGAGGACAAGGCACTCCTTCGTGAGGCAGCAAAAAGTCAACACAAACTTCATAGGAGCTCTTTTGCAAGGATTGAAGCTTTTCTGTCCAGGCAGGTTTGTTGAGTTAAAATAATAATAATAATAATAATAATTTTTAAAGTAAAAAACTTTATATTTTATACCATTTCCAAAACGTAGGCAAAGCAAGAACTTTTCTTTGTTGATGTCAGCATGCACATCACAAACAAAACAAGGAAATGGCTACAGTGAAAGATGTCTATAATTTCTTGAAGGGACTGCTTCAAGTGTTAAAAAGTATGCCAACTATTCTTTATGGAATCATTTCATTGAACTAGGGAACACTTCTATTTCTTAACTTTTCCAGACCACAAATCCACTCTAGATCTCTGGTATACATGGTTTTAGGGCAAGATTCCCCAATAGTGTGGGGTTTCTTTTGTTTGGAACTTTGTAAGCAATTTCATGGGATTCTTCAAGAAAAGGCTTTCGTGAAATGGCAAATCCACATTTTCAAAGTGTCCTAGCTTTTTCAAAATTGAGCTCTCTTCAAACACTAACCCCCTCATTTTCTTTGGTTACTTTTTCTACATGGACAGATGTGAGGTGCTTTAGTTTCCCTGACTTCAAAATTCTATTCACAGGAATTTCTTCACAGAAAAAAAAAAAAAAACAAGAAAAAAAAATCTTTATGGCTTTTTTGTCCCATCATTTTAACTAATGTAAATGAAACCACATACACAGTCTTCATCATACCTGCCTTTTCTTTGACAACTCAAGATAAATTGGGTCCATAAAAAAATAATAAACAAAGCTAAAATAAATTATCTTGTTCCATTGACATTCTTTGAAGCTTAATATTTTGTCTATGGTTCTTAATTGGTTTGACAAATCTACACAGAAGTGAATAATCTGTATGTTAGTTAATTATAAAATATTAATTAGTTTTATGACAAGTAAGCAAAATAAGGCAGGTTTTACAATTTTTGCAGTTTTGGCACTTTTAACACCATAGACAGGTGGATTACAAACCGTGGCTCAGGAATCCAGTCCTCTCTGTTGTTGCATGTAGAGTCACTTGATTATCTGTGACTTTCTAAAAATTAATGGTTCTCATTTCTGACATTGTTTGTTCACTGCTTCTTGCTAGGGTATTTTTTAAATGTGTGGTTTTTTCACAGACTAATGATATGAGAACAACACTTGGATAACATACAGTGCATGTAAGCTTTACTTCATCACACAGACAAAGAGAGAGTCTGAAGAAAAAAGCAGAGAGAAGAAAGGACTCCTCTCCACAGAGATGACCACACCGTGCATGACCCATAACCCTCTGCAATCTGTTAGCAATCACAGGAAGTCACTTTAAATATCACATTTCACAATTATCTCAGCAATCAGACATGTCTTGAACTTGCCTGCATCACTAAAGTCTGCACTGCCTACCAAGAGTTAAACATTCACATTAGAATGATTCAGATTTGCAAAACTTTAGTGAACTGTGAAAAGGATTCAGCTCCTTCTATTTTATTGATCCAAAAATAATTACAGAAAAGGAATGTTGGCCTGTCTGGGTCACCCATAGGAGAACATGCGAATTCTCTGCTCAACGGCTGCCCTGCTTATGTAGAGCTGCCAGACAGTGGCCAGCTATGTTGCAGGGGAGTCCGTAGGGAACACTGCAATTGCCTACTGTCTAGAAGCCCATCGAATCACTACTGTAATTTCAAATTAGTGGTGGGCATAAATGACGTTTCCAGATATCTACGCCAACTGTAATATATGAAAATATCTGTAGTTTCTATTGATGACAAAATCACAGGTTGTGCTAATACTACCAATATATTGCCACATTTATGATTGAAAGAAATGATAATTTTCATATAGAGGATAGTAAAAATAAAGCTATACTTCTTCTCCATCCAAGTTCATGAAACCTCTGACTCCCATTCCACAGATCCTTTAGGGGCCCATGGGCCCCCTTGGAGAACATCCGTTTTATATGGTTCATGCATAGTACAAGAGGGCGGTTCTCACAATTCAGATAAGAGAAAGGGGAAAAAGAATAAGTTTTCATAATGCTAAACCTCTTAAACTTGAAGAATTTTTTCTTTTCCTTTAAATTGTTCTTTTAATGAAATGATAGGGACAGTCAGTGGTCTTTTTTTAATGTCTTTACTTGGTAAAAATTAAAAGTTGGCACTCTTATGTCAATTTCCTCACCCACTCCTTTTGATCTAAAAAAATCCAAAATCTGGGACATGATCCAGGACCCCATGACAAACCCAATGAGTCCCAAGATCTATCCCCACTCCCTCCTAACAGAACGCCAATTTAGTTCATTTATCAACCCTCAGGGAAGGCAACCCCATCCCCAGTCCAGAGCTAAATCTTCAGCCATCCATTCCAGTCATGGTGGGGATGCAAGTCAATCCGGCCAGTTGACCCCGGAAGGCCATGGCTGTGACTGGATGTCGTGATGTTTGGAAACGCCTCCGTCAACTTGCTCCCCCAAGGGAAACGGGGCTGAGAACTAAGTCAGCAGGGTGAAGCAAGGAAGGGCCCTTAGAGCCTCCATGACATCACAGAGCTGACCCACCACCCGGGGGCAACACCATCGCTATGTGAGATGATTCCTAATTAAGACGGTTGAGTTGGGGAAACTTCTCAACTTGCAGAAGTTATCGTAAATGATGCAGCACATTGGGAAGCTTTAGGAAGGAGCATTACCTCTTAAAAGCAAGATAATACATTGGAGTAGTAAATGAGCTTGCCCATCCCAGCTTTTGTAGATTATTTCTCCTGCTAACCTTGACTCCACCCACCCATGTCTTGCTTGTTTGCCTCCTAAATATCCCCCAATCTTTCCAATTCTTTCCATCTCCATTGCCAGCTCCAGCCCAGCTACCTTCAGCTCTTGTTTGTTCTATGGCCCCCCTCTGTTCCACTGCTGATAATAACAATGACAATGAGAACAAACAGCTGCTCCCAGAATGCATCCTACTCTCCCCTCTCTCTGCCTTTGTGAAAGCTGCTCCCTCTGCCTGGAACCCTCCCTCCTCGGGCCTCCTCACTCACTCTTGTCCACCATTGTCAGCCTAGAAGGCGTCCCTCCAGCACCGTCTCTTGCAGGAAGTCTTATCTGATGTCCCCAAGCACATTTAAGAGCTGCCTCCTTTGGGTTCCACACCTGTTGTGTGAATGTCCACACTGCTGTAACTGCCATTTCTAAGACATTTTCCCCCACATTTTTATGTTCTGATAGGTCAATGTGCCCACTCCTAATGTGATAATGATTACCCTTTTCGTATGGTTCGATTCTAAAATACTTTTTTCCACATTGGAATGTTTCTGAAATCAGGATGTTTTGCAAACAGTGTACACATTTAGAGTAATAGTGTTACTGATTGTTTTTCCTTCTGAAAAGCTGTTATTATATTGAGAGTGCATCTTAAAACCAGAGATGTGTTATTTATTCATGCATCTGATTTCCCCTCTAGACTATGAACTCCCAGGGAGAAGGAATTGTGTTCTAGTTGTCTTTGTATCCCTACCCCTTAGCAGAGTGCCTGGGGTGCAGAATTGCTCAATCAGTGTTGAAGAGAAAGAGGAGGGAGGGCGGGAGGAGGGTGGAAAGAAGGAAGGAAGGGAAATCTGTCACACTCTACAATTTAGGAAGCACTTTACCCTTCTCTCACATAGTTTGACTTTCCATTAGTACCACAGAGGGTACTGGGGCTTCTCCAAAGACCTGCCTTCGGGCTTTCCACCTGCCCCTCTCTGGAGTGCACTCACTTCGGGTGGGTCATCAGCACAACCAAAGGGGCATCAACCACAAAGGACACGTACTACAAGAGGAGAAACAGATCAGGACAGTCACAGAGTCATCATTCAGTTCCACTTAACCAGCCAGGATAATCTTCCATAAATTCTGCACTCCATGAGTCAGGGCCCACCTCAGCCACCTCCATCACATCTCAGCTCCTTTCCCTGGCCAACCAGGAGTGCCAAGATCTGGCCTTGCCCCTACCTGCCCCACCTTATTTCCCAAGACACTGGTCAGCTGGTTTTCTCCTTTTCCCCAGCTCAGGCCTTGCCAGTAACATCTTCCCTATATCTCTCTGTCAAGGCCCTGCTGGAGCTCCAGCTGTTCTGCAAGATTCTCCTTGATCACACCTCTCTCTGATGCCCCCTGCTAGATTGAGGATTAAGCCTCTTGCCTCTGGTTTTTCAAGGTATTTTGCTGGAGACACCCCCTCATCACACTCCAAGCAGCCCCCTGAAGCTCAAGCTTAGAAGCCACCCCTGACTGCCCTGTCCAGACATCTCTGAATAGCTTCTTGCCTCCTAGACCATTGCAAACTCATCTGATAGGTTCTTCTCTGTTCTGGCCAGATAACAGCCTTCCTGGGTTCCCTCACAGAACTTCAGACCTCAGAGGGGCATTAGAAATGGGGGACGGGACACAGTCATATCCTATTGCTGGCATATATGGAATTCACAACCAACTACTATCAGGTTTTGTTGACATGAGCCGCTATTGTCAGGTGTTTAATCCTGTACGTGAACAATTGATTTTATAACACCTCAGAGGTATCTAGAATATAGGTTACCAAGAGATAGAATGAGGGCAGATAATGGGGAGCGGTTGCTTAAGATGTGCAGAATTTTTAACTAGGTTGAATTTAAATGCATGGAAATGGATAGAGGTGATGGTAGTACATTATTGTGGAAATAATCAACAGTGCTGAATTGTGTGTGAATGTGGTTGACAGGGGAAGTTAAGAGTCACATATGTCAACCGAAGGAAAGCCAGAGGTTAAAACATGGGAATGTATAACTCAGCAAATGTCATGGTGGATGATGACTGTGATTAACAGACAAATATAAAAAATTTCCTCCATGAACTAGAACAAATGTACGAAACTAGTACAAGGAATTAATAATAGAGTGGTATATGGGAAAAACATACCTACTGCAAACTATGAACTATAGCTAACAGTAATATCTTAATATTCTTTCATCAACAGTAACAAATGTACCACATCGATGCCAGGGACCAGTGATGGGAGTGGGGATGGGATAAAGGATACAGGATGTTTTGGGTTTTCTCTGTTTTTAATTTTCTTTCTTTCTTTCTTTCTTTTTTCCTGTAGTAATGAAAATGTTCCAAAATTGATGGTAGTGATGAACGTTCAACTATGTGATGATGCTGTGAGCCTCTGATAATAACTGGATGGTGTGCTGGTTTGTATATATTATCTCCCCCCAGAAAAACCATATTCTTTAATGCAATCTTGTGTGGGCAGACATATTGGTGTTGATTAGATTGTAATTCTTTGAGTGTTTCTATGGAGATGCAACCCACCCAACTGTGGGTGATAACTCGGATTGGATGATTTCCATGGCGGTGTGGCCCCGCCCATTCAGCCTGGGCCTTGATTAGTTTACTGGAGCACTATATAAGCTCAGACAGAAGGAGCAAGCTTGCTACAGCCAAGAGGGACACTTTGAAGAATGCACAGGAGCTGAGAGAAGAGCTGTAACTTACAGAGACATTTTGGAGATGGCCTTTGAAAGCAGACTTTTGCTCCAGAGAAGATAACAGAGGACAAATGCCCCAAAAGCAACTGAAGGTGACATTTTGAAGAGAAGCTGCAGCCTAGAGAGGAACGTCCTGGGAGAAAGCCATTTTGAAACCAGAACTTTGGAGCAGACGCCAGCCATGTGCCTTCCCAGATAATAGAGGTTTTCTGGATGCCACTGACCATCCTCCAGTGAAGGTACCTGATTGTTGATATATTACCTTGGACACTTTACGGCCTTAAGACTATAACCGTGTAACCAAATAAACCCCCTTTATAAAAGCCAATCCAGTTCTGGTGTTTTGCATCTCAGCAGCATTAGCAAACGGTAACAGATTTATTGTATGGTATATGAATGTATCTCAGTAAAATTGCATTAAAAGAAAAGAAAAACCCTCAGGGGCATAATTTACATTTGTCCCTATTAAATTCCACCATATTTAGCCTTATCATTCCAGCAGGTGGGGATCATTTCGAGTCTTCATGCTGTCACAATTCGTCATCTGGGTGGAAACAAACTTACTGAACACAGCCTTTATGGGTGGCCTCAATGAAAGAATTAACACCAAACTACAAACCAGGGCTTTAACTCACTTCTTGGCCCTGATATACCATGAGGCCTGACCAGCTCAACTGGCTTTTAGGGCTCATTTTAACAAGATTGGGACCCATGCAGATAACCATTATCTTCTCCCACTCCACCTCCACCCTTAGACTCTTCCTGCAGTGCTCCCTATCCCAGTAAACAGCTCCATCATCCCCCAGGTGCCCAAGCCAGGAACAGAGGCAGCGTTCCTGAGTCCTTTTCCCCTTAGCCCCCACATAAAACCAGTTACTCAGTCCTAAATAAATAAATACAGTCCTTCAGCTCCCACTCCCTCTTACATTTCAACCACACCAAATTGTAGGCCTTTGCACATGCCATCCCCCTGCCTGGTGCACCCTCTGCCTGCTCTTCATCTAAGCGCCATGCCTCAGGCCTCAGCTTAAACGTCACTTCCTCCAGGAAGGCTTCTCTGTCCCAAAGATTAGTTAGGGACTCCTGCACCAGCTTAGCCTATGTGGTGTTTTCTTTTCCTATCACCTAATTCACTGGATGCTGTTGCTTAGTTAAGCTCTTCTAGCTACATCCAAGTTCTGAGGATAGGGACAGTGTCTGCTTTGCTCATCACCATATCCCCAGCACACAGTTAACACTCAATAAATGCTTCTTGGATTATTTAATTAAGTAATGGGGCACCAAGAGCTTGGGTGGGCAAGTCTTAAATCACTGGCAAGTGATTTGTCTCCACACCCATATGGCATCCTGGCTTAGGGGAAGAATACTAGCTTTGAGCTCTAATTAGCAGAGGGATCCTAATCATGTCACTTAAGCTCCATGAACCTCAGTCTCCTCATTTGAAAAGTGGAAATAAAAATTGATCTAATGGGATTGTCACAAAACTCAGAGGGAATTACACATATAGAATGGGCTCCCAAACTAAAAGTTGTGATCCCAGTACCAGGTATAGCTGTGGGCATTCAACCCTCTGTGGGTGACTGTGTCCTGATTCAGAGACTGTACAAAAGACCAGCATGGATGGGCTCAACCAGGTGGGGTCTGGTCCTAAGTCCAGCAGGCCTTTTTAAATTCCTTCTCAACCTGTCCTGCTGTCCTCATTTTCCTACACTTCTGGGCCACCTCCAGAAGCTTTCACAACCATTTCTACTGCACTCTCTTGGTAGAGGGTTTAATGATCCTGAAGGCCCTGGAAATACATTGAATTAGAACACAAAATGGATAGCATTGTGCATTTTCGTGAAACAGCAATTAGGAGCGGCAGCCACCATGACTCAGGAGGGCAAGGGAGCTGAGGAGAAAGGGAATAAAGTGACCTCATAAAGACACTTAATTTCATTACCACCAGACACGGTTTCCCATTATTGCTCTTGGTGTTTAATGGTTTTATGATTCCATCTTTTGATGCTTAGCTAGTTCATTAACTGTGAGGCTAAAAATACAATTATCTCCAACAAAATCTTCATCACTAATAAAAGGTGGAAAAAAAAACCTCTGTCATTACCAGAAAGCACTGGGGTAGACACCACTCCCCCTGTGTGATAACTCCTTGGCCCTGGAGTTTTCATGGAGACTGAGATAACCTCACAAGGTTCGTGCAACCAGATAAAAAATTCAATCAAGCAACTCCTATATTGTTGCACTAATTCCAACTAACTTGTCAGACTGATTTTGTGCACCCAGTTGACACTGGCTTTGACTTTGACGCTTAGCAGCTGAGTCAACCTGCTATAACTCTGGTGATAAAAGTGAAGTATGAGGGTCTGCTCAACTGTTTGTTCATTCAACTGGTATTTATTAAGCCCCAACTGGGTGCCAAGCACTGATTAGACCTACAGAGGCATGTTAACTAGGCAGGGGCCCTATTTTTGGGAAATGTACAGTCTAGTAAAGAGGATGTGTGTCTGTTGGAGTTGGAAGAGGGAGAATCCCAGCTACTGACCTGGGACTCAAGGCAGTTCTTCACGCCTGGTTTGGGGCTGGGGAGAAGAGAGAGGGTATGAGCAGGGTAGCAGGTGAGAATGGCTTTCCATCTTGCTTAGCATAAGAGCCCAAGTCCTTACACGGCCTTCGAGGCCCTGCAGGGTCTGCCCTAGCCCCACCCTCTTTACCTCTCTGCAGAGTCCACTGGGGGAGAGAAAGGAGGCCAGTTCAAATCTTAGCCAGTAAAGGTCGAAACTGACTGTGTTTTAAAACTTCAACTTCCATGTGAGACGAAGGGAAGAGATGTTTATTTGGTGTAGGATCTATATTTTCTAAACCATATAACTTTTACAGTCAATTCATTCAAACACCATAATTACATGGAACTTTGAATAGGAAGTGAGACCTGGTAGGTTTGTACAGGTTAGAGTGAAATAGCGACATATCCCAAAGTAATTTGAGCAGAGAATAAAAACATATTTGCAGGGCCCCCCTGAGGAGCTGGGGGAAAATGCAGAAGTGTTGAACTTCCTCACCTGGATTGTTGCTGATGTTCTCACAAACACTGAGGACTGACGGCTTGGTACACCGAGCCTTCTATCCTGGTGCTTGCCCTTATGGCGCTCGTTACTGCAAAGGAGAGGCTAAACCTGCTTATAATTGTGCCTAAGAGTCTCCTTGTGAGTACCTCTTTGTCGCTCAGATGTGGCCCTCTCTCTCTAGCTAAGCCAGCTTGGCAGGTGAACTCACTGCCCTCCCCTCTACATGGGACCTGACTCCCAAGGGTGTAACTCTCCCTGGCAACGTGGGATATGACTCCCAGGGATGAATCTAAACCTGGCATCATGGGATTGAGAACATCTTATTGACCAAAAGGGGGATGTGAAATGAAACAAAGTAAAGTTTCAGTGGCTGAGAGATTCCAAATGGGGTCAAGAGGTTACTCTGGTGGACTTTCTTACCACTACATAGATAACCCTTTTTAGGTTTTAATGTATTGGAATAGCTAGAAGTAAATACCTGAAACTACCAAACTACAACCCAGTAGCCTTGACTCTTCAAGAGACTACATAACAACGGCTGACAGTGTGACTGTGAAAACCTTGTGGATTGCACTCCCCTTATCCAGTGTATGGATGGATGAGCAGAAAAATGGGGAAAAGGTGGGATGGGGAGGATGATTTGGGTGTTCTTTTTACTTTCATTTTTTATTCTTATTCTTTCTGGTGTAAGGAAAATGTTCAAAAATAGATTGGGATTATGAATGCACAACTATATGATGGTACTGTGAACAGTTGATTGTACACCATGGATGACTGTATGGTATGTGAATATATCTCAATAAAACTGAATTTAATTTAAAAAAAATCTTACCCAGGCCAGTAGCTAGGAAGGGAGCCTGAGGCCTAATGAAAGTGTGTGGAAAGATTTTTTAGGTGGCCTGCTCTTTCTAAGGGGCCCCCATATTTTTCTTCTGGAGCCCAAACTGCTCCTGGCAGCTGTGCCTCTGTGGGCTCACAACCCGCTACACCTCCTCTTGCTCACTCTGCCCCCTGATGATGTCACGCTGGCCTCTTCATGGTTCCTTGAACACGCCAGGCCTCCGGGCCTTGGCATTGCTGCCTGCTGCCCGTTATGCTCTTCCCCAGATAGTTCCAGGGCTCACTCCCCCATTTCTTTCATGTCTTTGCTTAGATACCCCTTCTCAGTGAAACCTTTCCTGTACCGCCCACCCACTCCCACCACTCCTAGCGTGTCCCTGGTTTATTTTTCCCTAAGTCTCTTACACCATCTGAGATACTATGTACTTTTATATATGTTTGTTGACTGTCTCCCCAACTAAAATGTAAGCTCCTAGAGGAGAGCGACTTTTCTGACTTGCTCACTGCTGATTTCCCAGCACTACTATCATGCCTGGAATTTAGAAAGGGCTCAGGAAACATGTGTGGTCTGCCTGAACATACTTGTCATTTACTACTATCGCTCAGTCCCAAGCCCACCCAGGCTCATCCTCATACTCCAATCTGCCCTTTGGGGAGAGCATTTCTGGGTACTGGGAACTGCACTGGGGCTTTGCCTGCTTTGGGATCCTCACAGAGCCTCACAATATAGGTCTTGTTATCCATATTTTACAGATGCCCTAGAGCATACAGTGGGTGATCAGACAAGCTGGATTGGAACCTCAGTCTACCTGAATTTCGAAACCCACACTCCTTCAACCACCCCACGACATCAGTGTGTGTGCACACACGCTCACTCACACACACACACGTTCGCTCACACTCAGAAACACACATATGCTCACACAAACACAAAGTATCTTATCTACTGTCCACAGAAGCAATTATTTTTTGGAGAAAGCAGCATAGAACACACTGCCAGATATATTCAGAGAAGCCAAATCTTCCATAATCCTGGGTATTTTCTTGTTTGCCAGAGAACATGGATTTTTATTTTTGTTTTTTAATGAGAAGGCTGGTTAGAAAATACAGCAAACAACTTGCAAATTTTAAGATTTATTCTTTACCTGGTAGGCAGCTTGGTGCAGAAACAGGGCTGCACTGAAAGATTGATTGGGTCTGCGGTGCTGGCTGCACCCCCAGAGAATCTGTTCTGTGTGGCCTTGGGCTGGGACACCATGGGGAAAGAGGGTTAATGCATGCCAATCCATCAGAGGGTCCACCCGGACCCCAAAAACCTGGGCACGTCTCTTAATCCATCTAACACAAATGTACTGAACACCTACATGGCACCAAGCACTAGAGACAAATATCCCTGCCCATAAGATGCGCAGTCTGATGAAGGAGACCGAAGAAAAGCTAATCATTATAACACAGCATAAGAAGTGATATAGCGTAGTTCTGTGGGAACAAACACAGGGAGCTGCTAATTTTGCAGAATTAGAGAGGGCAAAAGAAAGTGTTAAGAAAACAATAACAAAATAGGAGATGCATGACCAGGTTTTGAACATTAAGGAAGGTTTCTTTTTTTCACAGATAGGGAAGGGGAAGAATTCCTGGCAGGCAGCCCAGCAGGAGCAGCAGCAGGGAGACTCGTTGGAGCCCAGTCCTGAGAGCTCCATGTTGTAGTTAGAGCAAATCAGGTAGAAGGGAGGTGGGCTGTGGGTGATGCCTAGGGAATTTGTTCTAGATTAATGAGTTGTTGTATTTTTCTTTAAATTCAGGCTCAAGCACAGCCTGATTTATTTCAGAACCTGGCTTAATTGATATTTTAATTATATGCTTACACCCTGTAATGACTGCAAAGGAGAGCAGGTACATGAAATGAGGTCATGTAAGTGAAGGCTCTTAGAGAACTGGAAGGGTAAGGTGTTATACAAACTATTATTAATGTTTTTGCATTGTCCTAAAAATCCTTAGGCAAATGACTCAATTTATTCCCGCACATATTCACTGAGAGCCTGTTGTGTGCACTGCCCGGGCCAGGGTCTGAGGGCTGGGCAGGACACACAGTACTGCCCCAAACACCTACACATGTGTCATGGGTGCCCACCAACCATGACTGTGAATGTGCGAAGGTCACTTCTCAGACCAATAAGGAGACATGTAGACCATAAATTCTCCCAGGGTAGACCCCTTGTTGGTTGAACAGTGTGTGGCTGCACAGGAATGGACTTGGGACCCGGCAGTTCATTTCTTATCCCACATCTCCACCTGGGAGTCTCATTTGGGAAACTCGGAGATTGTGGTGATGCCTCACTGTTTTCTCAGCTCTCTGGGGCCTCGCCACAGAATTCAGAACCAGAAACTCCTACCTCTCATCTGCCTCAGGTGGTTGTACTCATCTCACCAAGGTGAGATGGTCCAGGAACTGCAAGGAGATTGGAGAGAGACGCAGACACTCCAGGATTCTGAGTTGCAATCTGGACTCTGCCCATGGCCTTGGACATGTCATTGAATGCACTTGACAGATTGCTGAAAGAAAGACCCTGCCGAAAGAAAGACCATTGATGAAACTCCAAATGCCAGCCAGACCCAGGGATTATCCAATAATCCATACCAAATGCAATATCCATTCTCCGTAAACACATATTGGGTATCTACTATTGCAGGCACTCTTCAATGCACTAGGCTACAAAGATTACAGACAATAATAAATAAGACATGACCTTTGCCCTCAGAATGCGCGCAGAACTTTAGCCAGGTTAAAAATATAAATATTTCATTTTTTTTAAGTCAGCATTTCACCTAGTATCTTTTTTTTTCAGATTTTAATGCAATTTTATTGAGATATACTCACACACCATATAATCCAATCAAAGTATACAATCAGTGACTCACAGTATCATCACATAGTTGTGCATTCATCACCACAATCAATTCTAGAATACTTTCATTACTCTAAAATAAAGAAAAAAATAAAAACAAAAAGACACCCAGAACATCCCATATGCCTTATCTACCCCCCCCATTATTTACATATTTTTTATCTTTATCTTATTACTCATCTGCCCATACACTGGATAAAGGCAGTTTCAGTCACCAGGTCTCTGCAGTCACAAGGTCACATGATAGAAGCTGTATAGTTTTACAGTCATCATCAAGAATCAAATCTACTGGATTACAGTTCAACAGATTCAGGTATTACCTTCTAGCTATTCTAATACACCAGAAACCAAAAAGGAATTTCTATACAATGCATAAGAATAACCTCCAGAATGACCGCTCGACTCTATTTAGAATCTCTTATCCACTGAAACTTTATTTTGTTTTATTTCTTTTCCCCCTTTTGGTCAAGAAGGCACTCTCAATTCCTTGAAGTCAGGGTCAGGCTCATCCCTGGGAGCTATGTCCCATGTTGCCAGGGAGACTTACATTGTGGGGTTGGTAGTGAGTTTATTTGCAGAGGTGGCTGGGAGATAGAGGCCACATCTGAGCAATAAAAGAGATTCTCTGGGGGTGACTCTTAGGCATAATTATAAGTAGGCTTAGCTTCTCGTCCACAGGAATAAGTTTCATAAGGGCAAGCCTCAAGATCTGGATCAGATTTTACATCATCTTCCAAAGTGCCCCAGCAGGACTGAGCCTCAGGTCACATGATCACTTGTAGGATAATTCACTCTTTTTTTTTCTTTCCTTTTTAATTTTTATTGGGATTGTTCAGATACCATACAATTATCCAGAGATACAAAGTGTACAATCACTTGCCCCTGGGTACCCTCATACAGCTGTGCATCCATCACCACACTTAATTTTTGTACAATTTTTAGAGACTTTTCATTACTCCAGACAAGAAATAAAGTGAAAGATGAAAAAAGAAAAAAAGAAAAGGAATAAACTCGAATCCTCCCCTATCCCTAACCAACCCCCCTCAATTGTTGACTCGTAGTGTTGGTATAGTACATTTATTACTGTTTATGAAAAAATGTTGAAATACTACTAACTGTAGTATATAGTTTGCAATAGGTATATATTTCTTCCCTATATGCCCCTCTATTATTAACTTCTAATTGTATTGTCATACATTTGTCTTGGTTCATGAAAGCGATTTCTAGTATTTGTACAGTTGATCATGGACATTGCCCACCACAGGATTCAGTTTTATACATTCCCATCTTTTGACCTCCAACTTTCCTTCTGGTGACATATATGACTCTGAGCTTCCCCTTTCCACCTCATTCACACACCATTCAGCACTGTTAGTTATTCTCACATCTTGCTATTGACATGTCTGTTCATTTCCAAACATTTAAGTTCATCCTAGTTGAACATTCTGCTCATATTAAGCAACCACTCCCCTTCTTAAGCCTCGTCCTATATCTTGGTACCTTACATTTCATGTCTATGAGTTTACATATTATAATTAGTTCCTATCAGTGAGACCCTGCAACAATTGTCCTTATGTGTCTGGCTTATTTCACTCAGTATGTTGCCCCTGAGGTTTTGTCATCAACCCATTTTTTTTTTATATGGTTTTGTTCACTCACCATACATTCCATCCTAAGTAAATAATCGATGGTTCTCTGTATGGCCATATATTTATGTGTTCACCACCTTCAACGCTATCTATACAAGGGCATCTACATTTCTTCCACAAGGTGGGAGGGAGAGTCAAAGAAGGTAGAGAGGCAAAAGAAAGAGGAAAAAAAAATGACAGCTAGGAAGCAGCAAAAGGAAAAATAAACTTAAATCAAAGTAGAGTAAAGAATCAGACAATACCACCAATGTCAAGTGTCTAACATGCCTCCCCTATCCCCCCCTTATCTGCATTCACCTTGGTATATCACCTTTGTTACATTAAAGGAAGTATAATACAATGATTCTATTAGTTACAGTCTCTAGTTTATGCTGATTGCATCCCTCCCCCAATGCCTCCCCATTTTGAACACCTTGCAAGGTTGACATTTGCTTGTTCTCCCTCGTAAAAGAACATATTTGTACATTTTATCACAATTGTTGAATACTCTAGATTTCACCAAGTTACACAGTCCCAGTCTTTATCTTTCCTCCTTTCTTGTGGTGTCTGACATGCTCCCAACCTTCCTCTCTCAACCGTATTCAGTTACCTTTGTTCAGTGTACTTACATTGTTGTGCTACCATCTCCCAAAATTGTGTTCCAAACCACGCACTCCTGTCTTCTATCAACCTGTAGTGCTCCCTTTAGTATTTCCTGTAGGGCGAGTGTCTTGTTCACAAAGTCTCTCATTGTCTGTTTGTCAGAAAATATTTTGAGCTCTCCCTCATATTTGAAGGACAGCTTTGCTGGATATAGGATTCTTGGTTGGCAGTTTTTCTCTTTCAGTATCTTAAATATATCACACCACTTCCTTCTTGCCTCCATGGTTTCTGCTGAGAGATCCGCACATGGTCTTATTAAGCTTCCTTTGTATGTGATGGTTTGCTTTTCTCTTGCTGCTTTCAGGATTCTCTCTTTGTCTTTGACATTTGATAATCTGATTGTTAAGTGTCTTGGCGTAGGCCTATTCAGATCTATTCTGTTTGGAGTATGCTGCACTTCTTGGATCTGTAATTTTATGTCTTTCATAAGAGATGGGAAATTTTCATTAATTATTTCCTCTATTATTGCTTCTGCCCCTTTTCCTTTCTCTTCTCCTTCTGGGACACCAATGATACATACATTATTGTACTTTGTTTCATCCTTAAGTTCCCGAGACATAGCTCATATTTTTTCATTCTTTTCTCCATCTGCTCCTTTGCATGTAGGCTTTCAGGTGTTTTGGTCTCCAGTTCCTGAGTGTTTTCTTCTGCCTCTTGAGATCTGCTGTTGTATGTTTCCATTGTGTCTTTCGTCTCTTGTGTTGTGCCTTTCATTTCCATAGATTCTACTAGTTGTTTTTTTGAACTTTTGATTTCTGCCTTATGTATGCCCAGTGTTTTCTTTACAGCCTCTATCTCTTTTGCAATATCTTCTCTAAACTTTTTGAATTGATTTAGCATTAGTTGTTTAAATTCCTGTATCTCAGTTGAAGTGTACGTTTGTTCCTTTGACTGGGCCATAACTTTGTTTTTCTTAGTGTAGGTTGTAATTTTCTGTTGTCTAGGCATGGTTTCCTCGGTTACCCAAATCAGGTTTTCCCAGACCAGAACAGGCTCAGGTCCCAGAGGGAAGAAATATTCAGTATCTGGTTTCCCTGAGGGTGTGTCTTAGAAAATTGCTTCACCCTGTGATGCCTCAGGTCACTGTGCTTTTCTGTCCAGCAGGTGGTGCCTGTTAGCCTATAATTCTTGACTGGTGTGAGGAGGTGTGGCCGTGTTCCCTCAGGCTCTGGGGTCTGGTTCTGAATGGAAAGGGCCCCACCCCTTTCTTCCTAGAGAAGACAGACCCCCTGGGGGAGGTCATTAGCATTTCAGTGGACTCTCTCTCTGCTTGTGCTGTCTCCACCCTTCTCTGAGTCACAGCCCTGGAAACTGAAAATGGCTGGGGCTTTCTCCACTGAGCAGAAAAAGAAACAGATAGTCCCCTTCAGACCTAGTCCAAGGCGGCCCTCTGGCTCTCCAAGGTCAGTCATCACCCAAAGCCTCTATCTGTTTTTTGGGGATTCGTACCTGTAGTGAGCAGTTCACACTCGCTACTTAAAACCCTAGTTGGAGCTCAGCTGAGCTATATTCGCTTGCTGGGAGAGAGCTTCTCTCTAGCACCATGAGACTTTCCAGCTCAGGCTATGGGGGAGGGGGTCTCATGACTTGGATCCACAGGTTTTACTTACAGATTTTATGCCGTGATCTTGGGCATTCCTCCCAATTCAGTTTGGTGTATGATGAGTGGACGGTCTCGTTTGTCCCCCCGCAGTTATTCTGGATTATTTACTAGTTGTTTCTGTTTTTTTTTTTTTTTTAAGTTGTTCCAGGGGGACTACTTAGCTTCCACTCCTCTCTATGCTGCCATCTTGCCCAAGCCACCTGGTATCTTTTAGGGAATAGCTAAACAATTACAAAACAGTGTGGAACCAGTGCTATGAGGGGGTCTAGATTTTAGAACAGGGCTAGGCACATAATCAGTGCTCAGTAAACATTTGTTGAGCTCACGAAGGTCCTAAGAGCAGGGCACTGGGTAAGCACATGGGAAAGGTGCTAGCCCGTAGCTGGAGGTCAAGCACAGCATCCTGGAGGAGACTCTTCATGCCTATAGTGGCATCACTGCAATTTGAGGCCAAATGGGAATCCCAGGCTGAGGGGCCAGCAAGAGAGCTGCCCTCTGGGGAATAGGATGCAAGGGGGCAACAGACATCTTCCCGCCCACGGCCAACATTCAAATGTAGGCTGATGTGCTGCAGTATCAATACTGCCTTCAAGAGATACCAACCCAGGAGGTCGTAAGATGTTTGCAGGACTGGGGGAGGACGAGGTGGGGGAGTTGGCAGGGGCAGAGATGGCGGCCTCTTAATCTGAAGTGTCTACAAACATGGCCACTTGGCTCACCCCCACCCACTGAGTGGGCCCATTGCTGGCATTTCATTTTGCTGAGTCACTGGCTGTCTTGTGCAACAGAAGCACAGCAGATTCCAGGCCTAAATTATTTGTCACATCCCCTTACTATGACTTCCTGATATAATCATCATGGCAGGCCTTTGTCTTCATGTCAGAAGAATGAGCTAGCCCAAGGCCAGCTCCATCAACTCTCTCTTCTACCCACGCAGAATTATAGTTGGGCCGGAAAATAGGATCATTTCATTTTTTTTTTTTTGACTGGTGGGAATCCAGACTTGCATAACTGCTTTGGAAAAGCAATTGGCAATGCGGGTGGGCACATGGCAGAAAGGAAAAGCACCAGCTTTGATGGCAATTGGAGCTAGGTCTGACTCTGGGCTCAGCCACTCACTAGCTCTGGGGCCCTGGGCAAATCATTGAACATCTCAAGCCTCAATTTCCTGCCCAAGTAGATGACTTGAGGTGCGATGTGACCTCCAGCAGAAGGGTAGACCACTGAGTGCTCAAGAGCTGAAGGAGGAGTTGTTGCCAACGGCATAGCAGATGCATTGCCTGCATCACAGGAAGTACGTGCCCGTGGATGCTTCCAGTAAGGGCCTGTGGGAAAACAGGTGGCACTCAAACTAGATAACTTAAGAAGAGTTTAGGTTGAGGAGAGGACTATGTATAAAGGTGCAGGCAGGCTCTAGGGAAGCCTCAGGGGACAGAGCAAGCACCCAAGTGCTAAAAGCAGCCCGGCACCTTTACCCTCCTGAAGGTGCAAGGAGCGAGTGTGGCTGCCAGAGTCCACATACAGGGAGGGATGTGTGCAGAGAACTTCCTGATGGGAGCTGTGACTGTCAATACAGGGGTGCAGCCAGACAGGCGACCGCACAGGGCGGGAACCAGTGGAATGAACACTTACCTCGCTGCCTTCCCCTCTCCAGGCTCCTCAAGGAAGCCAAAAGGTAAGGAAATCCTTTGAAACTGTCTATACAGGTCAGCCTTCTGGGGCAGAGCTGGGGGAAGAAAGATAAGAGGTTGGGTCAGGAGGGACAAACAGAAAATATCTAGCACACCCCACAAAAGCAACCCACAAGAGAAAGTCAACCTTCAATATCTACCAAAACGAGAGGACACAACAACAACAAGATCATGATGGTTCCAGTCAAGCAAGATCTTTCCTGCCCCTTAGCCCTCCTCTCTGCCCCTGCCAACCTTGAACGGATCAGAAACTTCAGCTGGCAAGTCATTAAAGTTGGAGGCAGGGAAACTGAGAAGCTCACTGAGCCTCCTTTTCCCACTGCAGGCTTTCAGACCTGAGCTGAAGAATGGCTTAGTTAGAGTTGGCAAAGCTGCAATAACAAATAGACCCCAACATTTAGTGATTGAACACAATGAAAGTTTATTTCTTCTTCCCATCACAGTACAAGGCAGTTCCAGGTTGGGGTAGCAGAGAAGGCAGGAGGCTCTGCTCCACACAGCTATCCAGGGATCCAGGCTAACAATCTTTAACATGGCTTCCAACATCATCCCAAGGATTACTTTCATCTCAATTAACTGGAAAGTTTAATTAGTACAGGGGAGCACAAATGAGAAGTTTCTAAGGGGCAGGCCTGGAAATGCACTGTGTTCCATGGGTTAAAACTCAGTCACATGGCCACTCCTAGCTGCAAATGTCGCCCAGCTGGCCAGCCTTTTATTATAATAGAAAATGGAGAAAATGGATTTTGGTGGGCAGTTGTTAGCCTCCATTACAGAGAAACTTTAAATTAAATCCTGAAGTTTGCTATTACACAGTCTTTCAGTTTCCTTGGCTGCTCAAGCAAATACCATGAAATGGGTTGGCTTAAACACTGGAAATTTATTAGCTCATGGTTTTGAGACTAGGAAAAAAGTCCAAATCAAAGCGTCAAGGTGATCCTTTTTTCCCTAAGACTGGTGTTCTGGAGCTGACAGCCAGCGATCCTTGGTCCTGGGCTCCTCTGTCACACGGCAATGCACGTGGCCTCTCCTGACCTCTTCCTTCTCTTCCAGGTTTCACTGAATTTCAGCTTCCTGCTTCTTGTGGCTTTTTTTTTCCCTCTCTGAGTTTCATTCTCTTACAAAGGACGCCAGTAACAGCATTAAGACCCAACCTGCATCACACTTCAACTGAAGTAACCTCATCTAAAGGTCCTACTTACAATGGGTTCACAGCCACAGGAATGGATTAAGTTTAAGAACATGTTTTTCTGGGGTACATTCAGCTCCAAAGCACCACACATGAGATGGACATTTAAATTACTGAAAGGATAAGTTTTGTGATTAAAAGTCACAAGAGAACCTTTGTTATTTGACAATGGTAGAAAAAGTCATGAGGTCTGCCCTAGATTTTACTGAAGGAGCAAAAAGTACTAGCTAGAGGGCAGGTTTGAACAGGCAGTAGGGGGAAAGAATAAAATTGTTTACTCATATTCTACAGATTCCCACTTGCTCAGTATCCCAGTTACACCCTTGTCTTTACATGATCAGAAATATTGGGAATATTTTTTTTTCTCTCTCTCTTTAGTTCTACTGGAGAAATTTTCTACATTTCTTATAATAAATGGAGAAAAATATAAAATATTCTTTTTAAAAAGCCAACAGTGTTACTCAATCCTCTTATTCTGTTTGTATCCAGTCCTTTACTGACCACTAGCACCCTCTGCTTGAAAAAATATATGTATCTATCATCTCAAATATATTTATGTTCCTGTTTCTGCCAAAGGTCCCTCTTTTGTTCAAGCCTCTCAAGCTCAAAATTTTGCAATCTTTTTTGACTCCCCTTCTCTCACCCCAATAAATACTTGATGACTGAGAGTTTGTTTTGCAAAAGGAAGTTGGTCACAAAAGCCAGGGAAGGAAGCTGAGGGCAGCAGAACAGAGAATACAGGCTCAGTCAAGGGCCCTTCAAGATGCAGCCAATGTAGGCAGGAACCAACTAGAAACCAACCAAGTTGGGGCAGCAGGAAATGCAGGAGGCTCTGCTCCACACAGCTATTCAGGGATCCAGGCTAACAACCTTTAACACGTGCTTCCAACATCACCCTAAGGATTACTTTCATCTCAATCAACTGGAAAGAGAATATAGTACAGGGGAGCATGAATGGGAAGTTTTTTTTAAGGGACAGGTCTGGAAATGCACCACTTCATTTGCACCAAAACCCTGCTTCCCAGCTAGAACCAAAAATGCATCAGGCTCCCGGGGATGAATTTGGACCCAGCATGGTAGAATTGAGACTATCTTCTTGACAAAAGGGGGATGAAAATGAAATGAAATAAAGTTTCAGTGGCTGAGAGATTACAAATGGAGTCGAGAGGTCACTCTGGTGGACATTCTTATGCACTATAACACCTTTTAGGTTTTAATGTATTGGAATAGCTAGAAGTAAATGCCTGAAACTATCAAACTGCAACCCAGTAGCCTTGACTCTTGAAGACGATCGTATAACAATGTAGATTACAAGGGGTGACAGTGTGATTGTGAAAACCTTGTGGATCACACTCCCTTTATCCAGTGTATGGATGGATGAGCAGAAAAATGGGGACAAAAACTAAATGAAAAATAGGGTGGGATGGGGGCGGGGAATGATTTGGGTGCTCTTTTTTTACTTTTATTTTTTATTCTTATTCTGATTCTTTCTGATGTAAGGAAAATGTTCAGAAATAGATTGTGGTGATGAATGTATAACTATATGATGGTTCTGTGAACAATTGATTGTACACCATGGATGATTGTATGGTCTGGGAATATATTTCAATAAAACCGAATTTAATTTAAAAAATGCAGCAGGGACAAATTATAGAAGAGTTCTATGTCAGGATCCAGGTAAAACTGGTAAAGAAGTTCACCAGGCATGATGGGGCTCCTAGATGTTCTCCTGAGATGAAGTCTAGGGGACAGCACGTTCAACTGTGTATGCCTTAATCTTTCTTGGGTCCTAATTAACACTCCCCCCTACTCACACACCTTCTCCCCAATCCCACCTCCACTATTATTACCATCTTCATTTGATGTCCAAGACTCCAAGTTCTTGTGTAGTTTGCCCAGGGTCACACAGCTATAAACAGCAGAGCCAGGATTTTAACCCAAGCAGTCAACCTTAAGATTGTAGCCATTCCACAATGAAAATAAAACCCCCAGCCTATTGCCAAGGTAATACATGTACCCTAGAAAAATGGTAATCGCTGTTTCTATTATCCTAGAATCAAGGACCTCCACAATTTCAAACCCCAACTCGCCTTTCCATCCATCTTTATGTCCATGATTCCCATAGCAGTCAAACCCTTTCAGTCCCTGTTACCCAAAGACCTTGAACTTCTCTCTTCCGAGCGTTCCCTGTGACTGTCATCTACCTGTGACAGCACACACAAAATCCTTCTCAGAGTGTAAGACTCAGCTCAAGCCCCATCAGCCCTTGACTATTCTCTCCACCCCAGCCACTTGAAAGGAAGAAAGAAAATTAATAGTTATTAAAATCTTAGTGTGCTTTGTGCATTTACCAGCATGACCTCATTCTACTCTCCCATATTCCTACACCCCTGTTTACAGATTAGGAAAATCAAGCTCAGAGTGATTAAATAGTGTGTCCAAGGTCACCCAGCAGGGAAGGCAGGAATGGGAGTCTAACTCCATCAGTTTGATTCAAAGTCAATGGCCTCTCCATCCTGAATACCTATAGCAATTCTGATCTGAAACATTCATTTGGCAATGAAGCTGGCAACTATCCAAACCCAGCTCAACACTATCACCTGGAGCTTTTGTTTTGTGCTTTTATTTTAAGTCTCTTAATAACCATAAAGACATGCCCACTCCTCCAAGGAAGCACGTAGGTTCCTCAGAGGGTTGGGCTCCTGTTGGCTGGGCAGATGGGCCTCTCTCTCCTGCAAACACCGTGGCTTCGTGAACTAATCAGCCATTGCCTCACCACCTCAGGCCCCTCTTAGAGCTGGAAGGAGACAACCTCATGCTTGGGTGGGGCATCCCCAGAGCCCAGCTTCTGCTAACAAGGCTGGATATCCACACTGACACATTTCCCTCCATCCCTTTCTGCTTTCCCCCTTTCTTTCCTGCCCCCAGACTCTTCCCCCTCCTCTTTGCCAAAGATAACTTCCATTGCTTACTGCTTACTATAGGCAGGGCCCTCTTCTAAGCACTTCAGAGTTGAAACCATCACACTGAACAAGCAGGAGTCAGGAAATTGTATCATAAAGGTATTCTACATTGTGCCCACAGTTCATTTGTACCTGCTCAGTGGGGATGGCCCTTCTCATACTTGGATAAAAACTCAAATAGTCTACATGGTTCTTCTGGTCACTTTAAACTGCTAACCACCTCAATTCAGCAATTACAATGGTCCAATCCCACACAATAATCAAAATTTGAAACTTGACTTAAAATGAAACAAAATTCCCCTGCTCAGCCAGGTTCTGCTGCATGTGGGCCCTTTGTGGGACATATGAATGTTGGCAAGTGAGCAATGGAAGGGACCATGGTGACCATGGAGGCCAAGGGAACCTGCTGTCCGTCAGCAGAGGTGACTGATAGCCTCAGCTGCCACCCTTCAGATCCACCACTTCATTTGCACCAAAGCCACACTTCCCAGGGCTGCTCCCAGCTAAAGGCCCAGTACAGCCAGGATACTAGAACCCAACCAGTGCTGCCCAACAGGGGACTCTTGCAATGGGGAACCTCCGGTAAAGGACAGGACAGGGCACTAGCCAGCTTCACCCAGAATTGCTCAGCATTGTAAGGAGGTCCAAGACTCTTCCTGCCAATTCTCCTTCCTTTCCCCTCTGGTATCACAGTCAAAAGCCTGCTTCCTTCTCCTTTCTTCTTCCTAGGTATTTCCCCTCATAACTTTCCACTTCTCAGGGACTCAGCCCGATAGGAGGCCCTCTCTCTTCCTGACTGGCAATTCCTACTGCTCCCCAGACAAAGGGGCCAGTGGCAACCTGAGAGGCAGGTGTAGTCAGCTTCTCCTCTTCTCTCTGTTGCTCCCCCTCTTACTTGGCTGCTCATTTGCCTCCTCCACCCCCAACCCAAACCCCAGTGGAAGCATGGGAGACAGTAAGTAAGGGGGTAGGAAGGTAGTTACTTGACTGGCCCGGACTTAAGGTGGCCTCCCACTCCTAGGACCCAGCAGGGCTTTGAAGCACAGTTTTCCTCCTGTGGCATTTAAGGGTTCTTTGAACACCACACCTCAGATGCAGGAGGGCCTCTTCTACTAGCTCTCCTATCCTCTCTCTACCCCCACCCCTGCCGCTGCCCCTGAGGGCCACTCTCCTGCAGGTCACCGTCTTGAGCAGGGTCCCTTTCCAGGCCTACTTTCTAACATGAGCTCCAGCCCTGGCCCAGGACCCATGCACCTCTGACCTGCTATTGGAGGAGAATGTGTCTGCTTCCAGATGCCGCCCTCCACTCGGCCACCACACATGCAGCCCCCTGTGTCCCTGAGGGCCTGGGGTGCAGGGCAGGCTCTCTGCACGGTCCTCCCCACTCCCCCAGCTCATCTACAACTCTCTCAGAAAGAGATCTTCTTAAATTTTTTGCATCCTCACTGTGGTAAGGGGGTTCAGGAGGTGGTTAACCAGTTGCTGGATAACTCCTCCTTTGACCTTGGTGTCTATTCTATCCTGGTGTCATAACAGAAACTTTTAAAATATCCTGTTACACATCTTTTTACTTGCAACAACCTTGTAGGGTAGGTGTTGTTATCATCCCCATTTCACCTGGAGCACAGGTCGGGAAACTGAAGGACAGAGAAGTTAAGTAATTTGCTGAGGGTCACACAGCTATTAAGTGGTGGGGGTGGGATTTGAATCCAAGAGGTCTGGTTCTTGACCACTGCGCTACACCTCCTAGGGTGCTTTAGGGAGGAAGAAGGATGGCGCTGCACATGATTTCTCTTTGAGTAAAGACATAACCATGAACACCCTTCGTGTGTTCACAGACAATACTGTCTAGTAATGAAGCACTTCCTGCCCTTGATAAATCTGTTTGGTACTGGATTTGATCTCCTTTCTCCATTTTTCTGCCCTTTCTCTCCTCTCCCCTCTGAGCCTCTGTTTTCTCACATACAATATGGGAATAATACAAGATCCTGCTCATGAGTCATTGTGAGAATTAGCTACAATATATATAATGTCCTATGGCAGGTGGTTATATGGGGGAAGGAGCACGGATCAGGCAGAATTGGAGTCAAAGCCCAGTTCCAATATTGACTACTTGTGTCACCACAGGCAAAATACCTACACCTCACTAAGCTTCAGTTTCCTTACCTAGAAAATGGTCATGATAATAATAATGCCTACCTATCTCACAGGATGGTTGCAGAATGAGATACTGTTTGTAAAGGGCTTGGCACAGGACTTGAAAAGTAACAAGTACTTGATTGAAAAATGAATGTTTGCTGCCACCACTGCTATTGCTGCTGCCGCTGCTGCTAGCTCATCCAACATTTGTTGAGTTCTTAATGTTACAGCACAGTGCTGGTCTGGAGGATAGACAAATGAAGCCAGTATGCTTGTTCCCCACAAAGAGCTCATAGCCCAGAGAGGGAGGCAGTGGAAGACTCAACAGACATGAACCAGATAGGTGCCATGACAGGGTGAGCCCGGGGCTGGTGGGGAGAGCAAGAGGCTCCTGGGTCCTCTCCCTCTGTGCCAGTTGGATGGATTATGTCCCCCAAAATGCTATGTTCTTTGATGCAATCTTGTGGGGGCAGACGTATTAGTGTTGATTAGGTTGGAATCTTTGGATTAGGTTGTTTCCATGGAGATGTGACCCACCCAACTGTGGGTGACACCTTTGATTAGATTATCACCACGCAGGTGTGGCTCTGCCCATTCAGCATGGGTCTTGATTAGTTTACCTGAGCCCTATAAGAGCTCAGACAGACGGAGCTCAATGCTGCAGCTAAGGCCAGAGACATTTTAGAGAATGCCATTTTGAAACACATCCTGGAGCAAGCAGATGCCAGCCATGTGCCTTCTGAACTAACAGAAGTTTTCCGGACACCGATGGCCTTTCTCCAGTGAAGGTATACTCATATTTACGCCTTGGTTTGGACCCTTTTATGGCTGTAGGACTGTAAATTTGTAACCAAATAAAACCCCTTTATAAAAGCCAATCCATTTCTGGTATTTTGCCTAATGGCAGCATTAGCAAACCGGAACACCCTCCCTGGGCCTGGCTTTGACTTTGCTGACCCCCACCTTGGTCAGCTACCCAGGATGAGATGACCTCTTCTGACTTCGACAGCTCAGATTCCCACCTGACTCCCAGAATTGCCAAGTTATGGTTCTGGAGCAGGAAACAACACAGTAAGAAATGGCTGCATTTGCTGCTATCTGAACTACCTACTCTTAAAAAAAAATGTCTTTTATGAACCATAAATGCTGCCAGTGATGGCCCAGAGTTAACATATGTTTCCCAAATAAGTTAACCAAGCCTATAATGTGTTTCTCACGCACTGCCAGAGGACTGATACTTCTATCTGCCCTTTGAGCAGGCTCAGGGACTGAGTCAACTCAGGAAGCTGGCTTTCCCCACCCAGGGGGGGCGGCTACCTGAGTTTGGCCCACCAGAGCTCCTGGACACTCCTCTCACCAAAGATGCTGAAGTCCAGGCAGAAGCTATTGAGGAAAAAGGAACGTTTACAGGGTTTGTGCCCAAGGACCCTCTGTCGTATTGCAGAGAGGCCACATCCACAGCCTGCTGGGGCCTTCCTCTTCATCGTTGCTTTTGCCTCCCGGTGCCTCCCAGGTGCAGTCAGGGGCCAGCTCTTACCTTCCAGGCCTCTGAAGCGTATCCAGCATCTTTTCTTCATCTGCAACCCCACTGCCCACCCCCTCTTGCTCAGAGCTAACTCAGGGCTCACCTGGACTATGGCAAGGAACATTTAACCCCAAATCACACCTCTAACCTCACCCCTCCCAAGAACTCCTTGACACCGAGGTGAGAGCCATCTTTGGCTCCAACCAGGCTACTCCCTTCCTCAGAACTCCTTCCCAGCTCCTCACTGCCCAGCAGAGTGGCAGACAGGTGGCCTCAGGCCAGATGCAGTCTGCAGACATGTTTTGTTTGAGTTACATGGTGTTGTCAAAATTTTTGAAGCAATATTTTAAAAGCAGAAGTAGCACATAAAAATTCAGATGACCAGCTACTCCAAAAAACCTGGAGACCTGGCAATCCCAGGTCTGTATATTTACATGGCAACCATCAGCTGGCGCTGTCTCAGAGAAGCTGCCCACTCTGCCCGTGGCCCCTGTAGACATAGAGTTTGAGACCCCAGCCGAGAGAATAAAGTCCAAATCCTTTGACATCCTTTCCCTAATCCTTCCCTTGCAGCCTCACCTCTCACTATAGATGGAGTGAGCATATGATGTATCTTCCAAACCAGGGGAGTTTTGAGAGTAAAAGGAGGCCCTAAAAACAGGCATAAACTAGGATTTTCTCTGGCAAACCTGGGTGTATGGTTACCTGGCCTGTTGTCCCCAACTTGGGCATCACCCACCCCAATTTCCAGTCAAGCCATCCTGCTCGTTTCCTTAATGTGGCCTTGGTCCAGCCTCGGTGCTTTTGCCCCTGTTATTCCTGCTTCCAGAATATTCTCCTCTCCCATCACAGCTTATCAAGAGCCAACCATCCCTTCAAAGCCCAACCCAAACATGACCTCTTTTCCCTGAAGACTTCTTCATGCTTCCTCTCTCCCCCCTTTGAATTTCTAAAGGGTTTTGCACATCTGCTATTACCCTACTCTGTGTCCTGTATTAAAATCATGTCATTTAGTCAGTCAACAAACGTTTCTGGAGCACTGGGGATACGGCAATGAACAAAATGGCCAGAGTTCCTCGCCTCACTGAGCTTACATTTGATTACACCTGCTAATCTTGCTCATTGGCTTATAAACATCTCAAGGATGGGAACTGCATAAGGAAGGTCCAGTGCTCTGAACAAAACAGAGGATCAAGAACATTTGTTAAATGGAATTATAAAACTTCTCTGTCTTACCCTCTTCATCTGCCAAAAGGGAATAATACCTGCCCTTCTTCCCTTGCAGCAGCTCTCTGAGGATTAATGAGGAGAAAGTGATAGAACTTTGAAAAGCTGAAAACATTTTAGCCATGCA
This sequence comes from Choloepus didactylus, assembly GCF_015220235.1. Taxonomy (NCBI): domain Eukaryota; kingdom Metazoa; phylum Chordata; class Mammalia; order Pilosa; family Megalonychidae; genus Choloepus; species Choloepus didactylus. The sequence goes on along the minus strand of NC_051312.1, from coordinate 128,447,175 downwards.
GAATTCTAAAAATCGTAGCTACCTAGCAATGCAAACTGTGGTCAGCACATACTATGTCACCTCCTTTTGAAATTCCTAATCCTCGGAGATAGGTATTGCCATTCCCTTTTTACTTAGGAGAAAACTGAGGCTCAGAGAAGTTAAGACGTTAAGCTCCGTCCAGCTCCAGACTCCTAACACTTTCCATCATACAAGCTGAAAACTAACTGGATTCCAGTTTGACCCAGTTTCTCCTCTTAGAAACAAGACTAGATGTACAACTGAGAGACTCTAGCCATGCCATTCTCCTGGGGAGTTCCTCGGCAGAGACTGTCTGGGCCCTAAATGACAGTGGAGGAGGTCAGCCGGTGATCGGTGTGGAGGGGCCGAGCCGTGGAATCACCTTGCCAGCCCTGGGCCCAAACCCATGTCCTTTAGGCCTCTCTGGGCAGCGGGGACCTTTAGGGGCTGCGGCTGGCCGGGTCCGTGGCTATGGCAGGCGACTGATCTTGTCGGGAAAGGGGGCAACACCTGCTGCCTCTTCCCCAAAACACACAGGCCTTGAGGCTCCACCGAGTGCAGGGAAGGAGGGGGGAGGGTCTGCGACTGGGAGGCCCGGTCTGCTTGACCCACCTGGGGCTGTTTCCCAGGCCTGAGGTTAGTGCCCAGCTCTCTGCTCAGTGCCAGAAAGGAGCACAAACTGGGTTAAAAAGCCACACGATCATGATTCTGGAACCCCCAGTCTGTGAGGCTGTGCTTCCCATGTCAATGAACAGACAACCCCCTCTAAATGTCTGCTCGCTTCTATAATTACTTGGGGAAAATGTCATGTTTGCCACTGTGCTATTAGTGTAGTGCACAGGCTAAGATGCAAACAACTCCACACCAATATAAATATTTTTAATGGCGTCATTCCAACTATCTGGAGCCTGTGCCTCCAGATGATCACATGGGAGAAAATCAGAGAGAGGGATCCTCTGTTAGGAAATGTAGTCATCAGGAGGCTGCAGTTGAAGACAGACAGCTCCAGGCTGGTATGAAATCCCATCTGATCCCTGCATTGGAAGCCACGTTTATTCTCTCTTGCTTGAGACTTTATTGTCATCTGATTTGGTTGTGAAATGAAAAGCTGGATATTCAAATACTTTCCACAGAAACACTTAACACAGGTATAAAAGGGCCCAGAAAAAAGGGGAAGAAACAAACTGACCTCTGGCAAGTCACTCACTGGGCCTCAGTTTCCCTATCTGTAAAATAGGGATAAGACATCAACTATCTAAGGTGCAATTGACTTAATTATACTTCTTTGACTTTCTTGTATTTCCTTCAAGCACAGAAACCTGTGATATATTGGAGGCCTATGAGTTCATGCCAAAGTAAAATGCAAATAAATGCCAGGTTGCCCCATAGTTCCTGCTGATCCCGGGGGAGGTGGTCAGGCCTGCCCCTGACATTTGCAGGACCCACAGAGACCCACATATCATACTGACATAATGTTTAAAAGTTATAGACCAAATGAATAAACTCTTAAATAAAATCTGTTTTGTTCCCGTACCTTGACAAATATGCCTTCAAAATGACCCACAAGGCCGGAGTTTTTAATTCATCAGGGATTTTTAATTCATCAGAGTTCCACACAACAACACAGCAGTAGGAAGAGCCGGCCCCAGCCTCCTCCCCTTTCTTCCAACTCCTGGCTCGAGCTCACACTGCAGTGGGTCTTGCACACACACTTGCAAGCAACAACCTGCATGTCCATTCTCTGTGCACACACACATACATAAACAAACACATACATAACTGCCAATTCAACAGCTCCCTTAGGCCCAAGGGTATGTGCACCAGGGGTATATACACAGAGTGTAATCCCCTCTCCAGAGGAGGGACCTGGGAAAGAGGCCATGTAATGGGCTTGGGACTGTTTAAGAAGAAATCCCGGGGTCTCGTACACCTACAGTGTTCTCGAAGAGGGAGGACTTCCCTTAGTGCCAAAGACCCTCACCCTGTGGAGAGCAGCACATCCACAAGAAGCCAGAAGGGGTCCCCTAAAGCATGGGCCCAAGGCAAGGACCCTTCTTGCTGGGTCTAAGGGCAGTACTGGAAGTGGTGCGGATGACAGTCTGGAAACGATCTTCAACTCACACCACCTGACAATGGGCTAATTTCCTTTATATATAATGAATTCCTTCAAATAAGTGGGAAAAAACCAACTCCCCCAAAGAAAAATCAGCAAATGATCATTTGAAATGGACAGTTCATTTAAAAGCACATAAAGAACTCCAGAAGATGAAAAAGATACTCTGTTTCAAAGATAAAAAGCCTGCTAGCACGTTTTGCTGTGGAGGGTGTGAGAAGCAGGTATCCTCATCCTCTGCTGGTGGGAGTGAAAGGGGCACAAACTCTGAGAAGCACATCTTGGCAAGAGCTATAAAGTTACAAATGCATATACTTTTGACCCAACAATTCCACAACTAATTATTTAACCAGGAGAAGTACTTCAACAAGAAAGGATATTTATTGCTGCATTTTTTGTAATAATGAAATATCGGAAGCAGACTTACAGTCCACCAATGCAGAACTGGTTAATTCAGCAATGCTCTCTCAACCCAAAAGAATGACATAGGCAGATTTAAATGATCCTGTACATGGAATGAACTCCAATATACATTGTTAAGTGAAAAAAGAAAAGTGCCCAGGACAGAGGTGGTGGGCTGCTGTTTGGGTGAAAAGAAAGGACACATATGCATACAGTTTCATAAGCAAAGACTTCCTATTAAAGGATTCACAAGAAGCTGATAGCAGTGGTTGCATCTAGGGATAGGATCTGCAGGCTGGTACAGCCGGGAGAGGGAGTATTACTCTTTTTTGTATCTCTTTTTGTGCCTTTTTGGATTTTGTACCATCTGCATGTTTTACTTTTTTACAAAATATTCAAATAATAAAAAAGAAAAGCCTAGCATAGCCCTCTATACTTTTTTCAGTGGTACTTATCTTTTTCTACCTTATACCATCTTTATTTATATACACATTTTGCATCCTCTTTTATATTTTATAGTTTGTGAGGGTGAAATTCGTGTCAAATAATAACTAATATTTTTGAGCATTTTCTGTCTGCCAAGCCTCATTATTGATACTTTTATCTCACTTTTCATCATGATCTCTGATGGTAGGTACTATTATTATCCCCATTTTACAGCTGAGGAACCTGAGGTTCAGGTGGGGGGTTAAATATTTTCCTAAAGCCACGAAGCTAGCCTCTGGGGAAGCTGTCTGATTCTAAGACTGTTGGACTCCAGTTCTGTCTGACTCCAAGATTGTCATACCCATTACGCATGATACCTCATTCTTTCTATCCTCCCACAGTAACTGGAATTTAAGAAGAATCCAATAAATGTTTATTGGATGGATGGATGGACAGATGAATGGATGGATGGGTGGGTGGGTGGGTGGATGGATGGATGGATGGATGGATGGATGGACGGACGGACAGATGGGTGGATGGATAGGTGGATGGGTGGGTGAATGAATGGATGGATGGATGGAAGGATGGATGGATGGATGGGTAGACAGATGGATGGGTGGGTGGGTGGGTGGGTAAGTAACTGAATGAATGATGTACCTGCCACATCAACAGTTATCATACACATTGTACTTATAGGTCACGTGCATCCTGTTCTTAGATTTGGGGAGGAGCGGAAAAGAATGGGCCTCCTTATAAATAGCCACAGGTTTCCTTTCCCCACTGCTGCCTGGAGGGACGTATGGAGAATGCACTGACTGACTAAGAAAGATAGAAGGGGCTGGTGATTTCACACAAGAGAGGATATCATTTTTTAAGCAAAGGTACCAGGGCTTAGACAAGAGCCTGGGAGCCATTCCATCAGTCCAGCATGAAGCATGCTCACTCTTGGAGCTAGGAAATGTCAAAGTACTGGGCTCACTGTCTCTGGCCATAAAGAGCCCACGCACCCCCACCCCCTACCCCCCATAGCAGGTCAATCTCTACGTGAACCATCCTACACTCTGAGGGCCAAGCAGCAGTGAATACCATCCTAGTCTGGCCTTGTTGGAGCTGAGAAACAAAGGTTCCTGGTACAAACTCCCCAAAAAAAGAGCTGCATGTGTTCATGTATCTCTTTGTCTTCCTGACTCAAAACAAAGCCCACTTGGGACTTCCACAAGACAATCTACTCCAAGCCTGTGATACTGACACACAATTCTGTCTCCTCATCTTGCATGATTTATATGGCATTTAAATAATAAATTGCATGGATGCTGTAGGATTTATAGTGCTCCAAGTAGGTCATTAAATAAATCACAGCATAATTTCTATAAATGAACCTAAATCATGCAGTAGGATTTCATTAGAAAATCAACCCCATGAATGGATAAACATGGAGGACTGGCAGGAACACGGCTGATCTGAGACGCCCCTGTGTCTGTGAGCAAATGCACAAAGGCTCAGTGATGCAGAACACCTTGCTCCCAGCTCTCCACTCAGCCAGGTGTGCCCAGGAAGCTCGGCTCAGGCTTTCATTCCCCAAGAAGATCTGCCTCTACCTCTCCATTTCCTGTCTCTTCTAGCAGGGAGGGGTCACCTCAAAGCCAGCTTGCCTCTAACCGTCTGGACTGCAGAGTCGATGATGAAAGAGAAGGCTGGGTGCATGGCTGAGTGAGGGAAACTACGGGGTGCTCCTGCCAACAACAAAACCAGACTTGGGCTTGGACCCACGAGAAGCGGGCGTTGCTGGCTGGCAGAAGCAATCACCTTGCCGCAGGCAGATGTCAGCCTGATGCTGCTGCCTGTGATCTGACGTTCCCTCCACCTCCTGTGCAGAATACATTCCAGCTTCAGTCTGGAGCCCATGCTCGAGGGGACAAAAGGACAGACTGACCTAAGGGGCAAGGCCAACTGGGGTAGCTTAAACCCCTGTGAGTTCCCCTCAAGGCCCACTGGGTCGGACGTGTGAAAGCAGGAGCAGGGCCCTGGGATCTCCATCCTTGCAAAGGGAGGTACTTCATTTACAGCCGACATGGCAGCTCTTCCAACAAGGGGTGGGAGGCCTGGAGGCTGGCTCTGTTAAGAGCAGGGAATTCCAAGCAAGAGGAGGCCCTGCATTTTTAAAACTGCAGCTTGAGAAACATCAGTCAAACGAGGTTAAACAAGATGCTGGGTGAACAGAACGTTCTATAAATCTCTTCAGGAGCAGTTACAAGCTCCATGAGCTCCCCGGAATCTTTTGGGGGGTCAGAAACAGGGGAAGACAAAAGAGTCGTGAGGTGACAGGCCACACAGTCTCTGGAGCCTCCTAATTTCTTGGCTTGCACACCTGAAGCACTGCAGGTCCAGGGGCCAAGCTCTGTGCTCCTGCCAGGGTGGCAGCCAGGAGCTGGACCCCAGGGAGGCCTGCAAGGCTCACAAGCCTGCCTGCTACACAGCTTCAGGGCTGGGTCCAGGCCCTCCTGGCCCCTCTGCTCCTGTGGGTGGTTGGTCCCAAAACATCCACAGGTGACACTGTCTGCAAGGCTTCGCTGAGACCTGTTGGTAGCCAATGACTAATAAACGAGATGAACCACTGACAGCTGGGGCATTTTTCAAATCTCCCAGACTTAGTGATCTGAGGCCAACAGCTGTGGAAAAAACAAAATCTCTCACCTGAACAACCCGCCACTCATCAGAATTCCCCACGGGGCTATCAAGATCACCAAGGGTGCAATAGCAGAAGGAGAAGGACCCATCACACCCTGTACTTAGGGAGAGCAGGAGGGAAGGGGGGGATAGGGAGGGAGGGAGAGAGAGACCTCATGAATCTACTGACTTCATTGGTCCCTAGAGCTACCAGTCTGTTTTTGTTTTTTGTTTGTTTGTTGTTTGTTTTCATCGCCCAGTTTCTTTAAAAGAAAAAAGAAAAAAAAGAGGGCTCCACCTGCTGCCTTCTCTGCCTCACTACTACTAGCTCCTAAATCCCTTGCCATTGGGCATCCACACCCACAGCTCTTGAGATGTCACCAGTGCCTTTGCAAAGGTCATTGTCCCTTCTACAAGCCCTAGGCACCCCCGTCAAGCATTCTTTGTCCCTGGATGCCTCCACACCCTGCTCAAATGAATTTTCCCTGGAAAGCTCCAGTCTGTTCCTCCCGTCTGCTGTTGGCATCTTTCAACATTTGATACTGTGGACCCCACACCCACAGAAGCCCCTCCTCCTCCAACTGTCTGCCTCTCCTGTGGCTCGTGTTCTCCCTTTATCTCCTTGTCAGATTTGACTTGCTTCTCCTTTCCCTCAACATCAGCTCCCCTGGTTGCAAATGCCAGGCCAATTAAAAGGAGTCCAAATCGACATCTCTAACTCTGACCCCACGTCTTCATGATAAGCAACCACCTCCGATTATCAGCAGGTCTTCTCTAATTGGATACTCCACCACCTAATCCTGGACATGCCAAATATAAAGCTCCCCCATCTTTCTCTCTTCTTTCCTGGTATCATACCACCATGAGGAGTACCACAATACTCAAACTTCTGAGGTCTTTGGAATCCTCTACTTACTTTACACTCTATAACTTGTCCTTCTTAAACTCCTGCCAATTATTCTTATGACAGTTTTCCCACATCCACTCCATTTCCACTGCCCTCACCCCAAACCAGGCCCTCGTCATCACATATATGGGCAAGAGAAAACAGTTTTAGAGCTGGTAGAAATCAGTCAGTCCAATCCCTAATGTGACAGATGAGGAATCAAGGCTCAGAGAAAGGGGAAATTGCCCAAGGTCACACAGCCGTTTGGTGACAGAGTCAGCACTTGAACCCAGATCTCCTGGCTGGATGCCCCTTGGCCTTCCAGTATTACAGGAGAACTCCATAACAGAAGCCTAACTCCTTTCAGTTCCCTTATAACCACCTACCCGAGACACTTTTGGGGGTGTCTGCCCCGTTCACACTGTCCCTTTCATGCCCATTTCACCCACAAAAGTGGAACCCGGCGGTCCTGCTGCACCACGTGACCACACTCCCCTGGGTAGAGTTTACTAGATCAGCGGTGGTCATCTGACTCGTCTGGCCAATCCGATTTTTCTCCCTGTATTTGTAATAGGGGCAGGGACATCCTAATTCAGTTGGTGCTGGGCTCTTAAAGGTGGCCTGCTGCCCATCCTGTGATCTAAGGTGCAAAGGAAGGTATTCTGCAGAGTGACACAGACACACAGAAAGAGCATAGATGAGTGGGGCGGGGTGGGAGAGGCTTGATGATTCCAGTTCTTTCCTAGGGCCCCTGCCCCTGCTGGAGACCAAAGGATGACTTCAGGGGTGTTTGGGGGGTGGGGGAGGACTTGTGGCTTTGGCTTTACCTACCCCATTAACTCCATCAGTATCCCTAATCCACCCCTGATAAATAAATAACCTGAGTAAAAACTGGGCTTGGCATGCAAACACAACTTCAAAAGTTTCCTAGCCCCTGTAAGATTTTGCTTTCAGCTACCACAATTTGGTTTTTGTTGCTTTAAACCAAAGATTCCTAACTAATTCACCACTCACTTCAACCAAACCAAACACATGGACATACACACACACACACCTATCCACCACTCCTGCCCACCACTCTTCCCCAAGATGATTTTACAGACATCCTCACTTTTACCACCTTGAAGATGATCTGCTCCAGCTACATCAGTGGGCTTACAGGTCCTGCTTCCACTCCTTTGCACCACTGTCCCTTCTACAGCACCCTAGTCCCTTCCTCTCTACCATTCTGTGTCCCTGGCTGCCTCCAACCCCTGCTCAAATGAATTTCCTCTTGAAAGACTTTTCTGATGAGCCTTATCCAATTCCAAACACCACTGCCACCCCCATCTCAGCTTCCCCACCCCTGCAGAGACCCAGTTCATAAAAATACACTCAGTAGCATGAAATCTGTTAATCTTTGCTGGTGTGTATCCTAACCTCCTGATTAGTCTATAAGCTCTTCGGCAAGGGAGACTGGGCATGTTCTCTATTGCCCACCCCCTCCCCGACAGCATCCGGTGCAGCTTTCTGCACTATCGGCACTCAATAAATGTAACTGCCTGCCTGACTGAAACAGGAAAAGTAATAAGCCAGCGTCGAAACCTGCTCCTCGCAGGCTCTTAACTGCCTCTGTGAAAGTGGCAGGCGTCGGGAGCTCCGGGGCCCTCCACTCCCTTCCAACCCCAAATTAAAATGTGTTTCTGCATGAAGGACTCTGAGCCCTTTGGAAAGGTCTGAGTGGAGACGGGGTGGAAGGCAGAGCTGAAGGCTGCAGGGCGGGATGTTGGGAAGGAAGCTCTGCAAGGGGTCTTGTGGGTGTGAATGTGCACAACCAAAGCCCCAAATCATGATGGGGAGCTGGCCCAGTCAGCCCTGGAGCCCATGGGAGGGACTGGGGGCCTCCAACCTGACCCCCAATCTCCCCCCACAACCCCCCATTAATGTCATTAATGAATTAATTTGGTGTTTTTTTCTATTTATACTTTACAGCCCACCCCTCACTCTGGCTCTTCTTTGCAGACAGAGGAAGTAGAAAAACCTAAGTGACTTTTTAGTGTAATTCTTTCAAAAACTGTCTTCCTTTAAACCAGAAAAGTTTGACTGAGCTCCTACTATATGCCAGGCACCTTAAATCTCATTTAATCCTCACAATAACTCTATGAGGTAAATTACCACTGTTGTTTCTATTTTACAGAAGGGGAAACCAAGGCTCAGAGATATTAAGTATCTTGTCTAAAGCCAAACAGATAGGAAGTAGCAGGGGTGAGATCTGAATCCATCCATCTTCCCCATATGCCTTGCTGCCTCCTGAGATAAGGCAGCAAGACCCCATGCTAAGGAAAGCTCAGCCAAACCATAAATTGGGTCCTCCCTGGCCAACAGCAGGGCAGGGAGGTCAGCAGGGGGAGGTGTGCCACACTGGAGGGTCAAAGAGAGCACTGCGGGGGAGTGAGACCTTAGCAGCCATTATGAAATTACGAAACTCAGAGTCCCATCCACACTGCTGTGACCTACCCAGCCAAAAGGGGCACTGATGGACAACCGTGGGTTAGATGACAAAACTCCAGAAATTAGCATCGGAGGTGACCATCTATTTCCTGCAAGAAAGAGAAGGATCCAGCAGACCTCCTCTCCTTTCCCATAAGCATAGATTAATATATTTGGTTTATTATTATGATGATAATAATCATCATCTAACATTTATCAAGTGCTTGTTGTGTGCTAAATACTTGACTTGCATTATCTCATTCAACCTTCACAACATTGTAAGATGGGTGTTATCAACCCCCCTTCAACAGATAAGGAGACTAAGGCACAGTGGACTGCATTAACTTTAGCCAAGCCACACAGCAAGTCAATGGAAGAGCCAGAACTAAATCCATGACTATTTATGTCTAGAACCTGAGCCCATAGCCCACGACCACACCAGAGGCTTTGCTGGTCACCACCCTGAGATGACCTGGCTCTGAGGTCCCAATGCAGGCCCAAGACATTGGAATGTGGGTATACAATGGAGAAGCAAGATGGCAGACCCCATGGAGGCTAGAAGAGAAGGTATCTATGACGAGAAAGGATGGTCATGTGTCAGCCCTGGGTAGCTTAGAGGGAGTTGAACAGGAGGAAGAAAGCAGCACCCAGGCACTAACCCTTACCTTGCGGCATCTGAAGGGCCAGGACGGCGTGGTGGGCAGAATCCCAGGTCCTTCACTGCAGAACTGCAGCACTCTGATTTCATGAGGCTTAGCAGCTGTTCACCCCATGTTCTGGCAAGAAGATTCCTCTAGACCAGTTGCTCTCATGGAGCCTTCTCAGAGCCTTCTCAGGGAGCTAAGGCTTTCTCACAACCAAAGCAGAACCTCAGTTTTGGATCCTATACTGACACAACAAATGCTTCATCCCCACTGTATTTTGTTTTGGGAGTTATTTGGTAGGGAAATCTGAAAAGACACAAAGAGAAAGGTGTACATTATACATCTCTCTTTTTATTCCTTGAGAATTATTTTGGCAGAGGGCTTGCAGCAGCATTGACTGCAATTCTAGGGGTGGGGGTGGTTGGCTGGCTACACTGATGCAGTCGTTTTGCATTAGAAGACAAGCCTGTTAACCAGAGTAAGCACTGATGGCTGCATAGAAATTATAGAGTAAAATTTCAGTCTAGAAAATTGAACTTGTAATTTATCTCCATTTTCATATTCTTTTGAATATTGATGTAACTTATCATGAACTATTCCACAAATACATACAGATCGTTTAGGTATCAAATAATTATGCTAGTGCCTTAAAAATAAACCAGGTTTGTGGTATTAGATAAGTCACTGAGAGCTTTCAGAGAGACAACATGGTGCAAGGTGTGCACCCCTGAAAGCACAGGAACCACGGCTCAAGTCTCAGCTCAGCCATTTCCCAATACATTTCTCAATCCCTGCTCCACACGGTACTGACACCTGTAAAATGGTGGTGATACTGATAACTTACCCCCATGGGCTGTAATTGAGATAATGTCCACAAGAGAGCCTGGCGGTAGTAGAGGCTTACTCAACACATTTCCTTCTTACTGGCTGGGATTGTTAGTTGTAAGCAACAGCAAGTGACTCTGGCCAAGGGAAGGCTCTCAGGAGCTCCCACACTCAACTGGAGACTTGAGACTAGTTTTAGAAGCTGCCCAAGAGGCTTGCCCTTGTGAGGCTCATTACTGCAAAGGAGAGGCTGAACCTGCCTATAATTGTGCCTAAGTGTCTCCCCCTGAGTGCCTCTTTGTTGCTCAGATGTGGCCCTCTCTCTCTCTCTCTCTCTCTCTCGCTCGCTCTCTGTCTCTCTAATTCACCTCTAACTCACTGCCCTCCCCCCTATGTGGACCCAACTCCCAGGGGTGTAAATCTCCCTGGCAATGCAGGATATGACTTCCGGGGATGAATCTGGACCTAGCATCATGGGATTGAGAACATCTTGACCAAAAGCGGGATGCAAAATGAAATGAAATAAAGTTTCAGTGGCTGAGAGATCCCAAATGGAGTTGAGAGGTCACTCAGATGGGCATTCTTCTGCACTATACAGATAACCCTTTTTAGGTTTTAATGTACTGGAATAGCTAGAAGTAAATACCTGAAACTATCAAACTACAGCCCAGTAGCTTTGACTCTTGAAGAAGATTGTACAGCAATGTAGTTTACAAGGGGTTACTGTGTGTTCTAGTTTGCTAATGCTGCCTGAATGCAAAACACCAGAGATGGATTGGCTTTTATAAAAGGGGGTTTATTTGGTACAGTTACAGTCTTAAGGCCATAAAGTGTCCCAGGTAACACATCAGCAAGCAGGTACCTTCACTGGAGGATGGCCAATGGTGTCCAGAAAACCTCTGTTAACTGGGAAGGCACATGGCTGGCATCTGCTCCAAAGTTCTGGTTTCAAAATGGCTTTCCCCCAGGACGTTCCTTTCTAGGCTTCAGCTCCTCAAAAATGTCACTCTTAGTTGCACTTGGGGTATTTGTCCTGTCTTAGCTTCTCTGGAGCAAGAGTTTGCTTTCAACGACCGTCTTCCAAATATCTCTCATCTGCAGCTCCTGTGCTTTCTTCGAGTGTCCCTCTTGGCTGTAGCTCTTCTTCAAAATGTCACTCTCAGCTGCACTGAGTTCCTTCTCTTTGAGTCAGCTCATTTATAAGGCTCCACTGATCAAGGCCCACCCTGAATGGGCGGGGCCATGCCTCCATGGAAATATCTCATCAGAGTTATCACCTACAGTTGGGTGGGGCACATTTCCATGCAAACAACTCAATCCAAATGTTCCAACTTAATCGCCACTAATATGTCTGCCCCATAAGATTGCATCAAAGAATATGGCTTTTTCTGGGGGACATAATACATTCAAACTGGCACACTGTGTGACTGTGAAGCCTTGTGGATAACACTCCCTTTATGCAGTATATGGATGGATGAGTAGAAAAATGGGGACAAAAACTGAATGAAAGATAGGGTGGGATGGGGGGGATGACTTGGGTGTTCTCTTTTACTTTTATTTTTTATTCTTATTCTGATTCTTTCCAGTGTAAGGAAAATGTTTAAAAATAGATTGGGGTGATAGATGCATAACTATATGATGGTACTGTGAACAGTTGATTGTACACTGTGGATGATTGTATGGTACGCGGGTATATCGCAATAAAACTGAGCTTTATTAAACAAAAAAAAAGAAAAAGAAACTGCCCAAGAACCAAGCATCAAAGAGCAAGTAAAACATCAATATTTTAGTAAAACCATTTGCCAGGACTCCGTTGCTGCTGCAGGACTCTGCCGCTGCTGGGTGCTGCTGTGGTCCCCATGGATGACTTCTAATCATCCCCTCCTCCCCCTTTTTATCTTCACCTTGGAGGCTTTGGTGCCAGATTCAAAGTCCTGGGTGGGAGGGTCCGAATGGTCCAGACTGAGTCACGTGCCTCTGTCCTATGGTTAGGAGGCCAGAGAGAAAGAATCCCCCCACCTTGGCTTTTGAGGAGAGAGGCAGGGGTTCCGCATCTCACCAATATTACACACAATGGGGAAGAGAGCTGAAATATTAGGCCGCCTAGGAAAAAAAAAAAGACTTCTTTTACGTGTTCCTGTCTAGACCCCAGTTCGCAGAGGGAAGGAAGAGTTGCTGCTGCTGCTGCTTTGGTTGTTAAATGAGATTCTAAAACTTGTTCTCTGTTAGCCCATAAAGTTGGTGTGAAACCCAAATCAAATAACGTGTGCCTAAATGCCTCATGAAGCAATGCACGGATTCTAGGATGATACATCACCCAAACTCCTGCCCTCGAATTGTCTCCTACCAGCACCTTTGGCTTTGATTAATCGGCCCAGATGCTGGGGCAAGAAGGGTTCTTCTTACCAGCTCCCACGATCTGCAGCTCCTGACACTTCCCTCCTAAGCTTGAGCCACTGGTCGCTGAACAGGGTCCTGGGCCCCGTGTGACATGAAGAGAAGGTGTCAGCACTACCCGGCTACCTGCTTCTGCTGGGGCCTCTGCCAGGTGCCAGTGGGGAGCTGCAATAAATTGTGGTGCAACATGCCAACAGAACAGCTGGTGACCAGTCATCAGGGTAATCCACCAAGCCACAGAAGTTCAAGAATCCCTCAGTGCACACAGAAAATAAGAGTTATTACAAAACCAGGTGTTCCAGTTTAATTGCATGAACCAGTTTGAAATGTTAATCTGCTCCTGCAAACTGCATTTTACATGAGAGGAGTGTGGAAGACAGCCTTCCAGCCAAGGCTTAATAGGGGAGAGCAAATTCTTTGCTCCCTCATTTATTTACACTGTTGAGATTGTTTGAAAGTCTGTGAGCAATAGAAACACAGAGAAATGTGGCTAGAATTGACCTTGAGGGCATCAGCTCAGTGTCCTGCTATAGCACAGCAGCAATCAAACTGTGCCAACCTGGCCCTTGACAAGGCAAGCCCACGCTTGCTAGAAGCCTGCCCAGTTCTGCCTGTCAGACAACACAGCAGCCAGATGCAACTTCAGTCCACCCAGGGACCCCCACTGTTGCAGTAAGAGCAAAATGTACCCATTCTCAGAGGCAGCAAAACCTGGTCATTCAGAGAAGCTCAGAGTCTGACACACCTGACTTCAAGCCCCTGCTCTGCACTTGCTAGCTGTGTGACCTGGGGCAAGTTTCTTAACCTCTCTGAGTTCTTGAAGCCCTTGTTTCCTTCTCTATAGAAATAGCGATAACGATATCTACCTCACAAACTGAAGTAAGGATTAGATCATCAAGTTGATGTATGAAAAGCACTCAGCAAAATCTATAGCTCATAGTGAGGACTCAATAAATAGTATAATTATTAATTCATTAGATTAGCAGATTTTATTCGTCATCGGGAACCTCAGAAATCAAGCATCTTCATCATGGCTGCATGTTTAAAGATAGAGCAGCTTTCCCGTTAATTAATTCCTTCACCCTTTTCTTTCCAATCTCAAAATACCATTGTTTAGGTCTTGCTATAATCTGGCTTTCGCTGCCTTTTCATGTTTCTCTGCCCCACCTGCATGTCCTGCTCCGTCCTGCCTCTCCCATCCCAGAATGCTTTTCCACCTTCTCCACCTTCCCAGACCCAGTGCTCCTTCAAAGCCCAGCTCAGATCCTGCCTTCTCCACAAAACCCCTTCTGACTGCTCCAGCTCATTCATTCAACAGCAAATACTGACTGACCTTCTGCACTAGGCTAGGTCCTGGGTCTGGACAGGCTCAGCCCCTGCCTTCCTCACACTTCAGTTCAGTTCCTTGGGTCACTCCCTTCCCTGAACCACAATGGCACTTTACAGCTTACTACCATCAATGTTCACGGCCGAGTCGTTATTGCCCCTTTGATGCCAAATTCTTTCCAGCAATGCTACAGAAGGGAGAACCCAAGCTCTGAGGTCAGAAGTTCCAGGTGCAAGTCCCACCTCTGCCTCCTACAGCTGTGTGACCCTAGGCACATACTTAAACTCTACAAAAGGAGATGGTGACATCCATGCACAACCAACACCCTATCACAGTGAGAGGACTACCGGCTCCTGCTGGAGCAGGCTGCTCCCACTGTTTGACATCTTGGGCTCACTGGAGCTTCTAACACACTGGAACTGCTGGCCACCAGGCAATGACTCCTACTCACAACTCCCTATTTGTGTCAATATATAAGTAGCAGCCTCAAGATCCTCGTCTTCTAATCAGTTCACAAAATGGTCCAACAAGCTCTTCTTCTTCTTTTCCTTCTCCTTCTTTTTTTAGCAGAGTTCTCCCTGCTACCCTTCTCTGCAAAGTTGTTTATGAGTGTATTTTCAAATTGTCTGGGAAACACATATATCTTGTTATTCCAATGTTAGGTTACCATAATTCAGACTTCTGCTAGGGTAAGACTCCAGGAAAGAGAATAACTCTAGGTGCTTTTTCAAACAAATTCTGCAAAATCTTCACACTATTATTTGATGACCCTCAGAGTGGTGATCACATGGCAAAGCCCAGCAAAATCTCCCCGGGTCCCAGATGTGCTCCTGCAGCATCCACTACGTGCACCAACTTATCGGGGCAGAGGAAAGAGCAAAAGGACTCCCATCCCTATTTGTGTTGCCTTTCCACAAGTGTTTTCTTGTCTCTTTGTGGCTTGGAGGGTACTTCGGAGTGATGGCCATAGACTGTAAAACTGAAATGATATGCCTTTGGTCATAGAATTGGTGCTCTTACACTCTCAGTTATGAATCTAACAAAAAAGCACTTGAGTCTATTAAAGGATAGTGGACAAAGCAAACTTCCCCCAAATTCACCAAAATGACAATAAAAAATTTCAAAGGGGAATCAATTCATAAAAATGCAGAAAAGGGAATACAAAAGAGCTAAAGAAGTCACAAAGTGAATTAAATAGTACCAATCACAAACATCAGAGACAGAAGGAGCCTGCAGTGAGACGAGAGCCATTTTTCAGGACAGAGACTCCACACACACACACCAAGAATTTTAGAAGAATTCAATTTAGTAACCCTAAAGAGCATTGAGAAGAAACTACTTCCATAAGGGATTCTATGAAATTACAATTGTTAAAGAAGAAACACAAGGAACTACTCCAACATGGAAAGACGGAATGAGAGAAAAAAAAAAATGGAAGACAGAAGATTAATCAGAGTCAACATCCATTTCACAGAAGTCTGGAGAGAGAGAAAAACTAAGAAAAAGGAAGGGAAAAAAGAATCCAATCAGTATTGCTCAGGTCTTCATACTGAAACACCCACCAAATGCTGAGCAGGATGTGTCTATAAAGACCAATTGTTAGACATATCCTCAGACAATTTTGGAACATAGATAAAGAGAAGATGCTAAAACCACTTGGAGAAACAGTTCACCTACAAAGGATTCATAATCCTCTCAACAACAACACTGGATGCTAATTCCTACGAAGTTTTCAGTAAAGTAATTTTGAACCCAGAAATCTATATACTCAGCCAAGTGAAAGGAAAAAATACAGATATTTTCATATTTGCAAAGATTCACAAATTTTACCTGAAAACAAAAAATACCTGAGGATACACTCCAGAAAAACAAACAAACATTAAAGAATCTAAGAAGGGCAGACATGGGGTCCAGGGAAGAGTGGAACTAAGTCAGGCATGCAATGAAAAGTCTCAGCAGGACACAGCATAGAAAGTTGTCTCTTCCAAACTGGCCAACTCAACGAACAGGAGGAGGCAGAAGTTGGACAAGCTCAGTGATAGGCTGAAGAAGGAATGTACTACTTCTGTCGACAAGAAAAGAGGCACATGCTCCAGGATGAGAAAGTCTTGTTCCAGATATGAAATAAATGAAAATGAGTTATGATTCTGAACAGTTGATAGAGTACAGCAGGAATCCATTTGACTTTGATGCCTAGAACCACCTCGGAAAAGGAGCAGAGATTTAGTGACCTGGGGTTACATCTCCTTCTCTATAGATCCAGCCGCTCTACCGATTCTGTGGTCAATCATATAGAATTACAAAATCATAATACTGTTGAAGCTTTGCATTGATTTTCAATTTTCAGAATCAACTTATATGTAAACAAAGTACAAATGAACTAATTATGGTTATGGTATGAAATTTAAATGTTCTAAACTTTGACATTGTAAAAGTTAAGTTGACACTGACCAAGGAGGAAGGAGGAGGAATGTGAAGAAACAAGAGACATGAAGTTAATGATTCAGAGAAGGAAGGTACAAGCACATTATCTTGAATCATAGAGGAAATAAATAGAAGAATAAAAATATAACAAAAATTGGCAGGAAGTTCGCAGAAGACACATGCTTCATCTATCATAGTGGGGAGTCAACAGCTACGGATTCAAATTGATGAATCAAGAAATAGAAAAGTAAGCATATTATTTGAGTTACGGACAAAACCACCATAAACAATAAAAAAAAAAAATTAAAAAAAAAAAAATTCAAGTGATGAGCAGGACTAGCAAAGGAGGTGCAGGAGCCTTACTTTTACTTTTCATTCCATACCTTCTGTACTCTTTTAATTGTTATTTCCCAGCACGTGTGTAGTTACTATTCCTTTCTTCTTTTTTGAATTTAAAATAAGAGGCCAGGGTTCAGAAGCAACACTCAAACACTCCCACAGAGTAGTCCCGCTCTGGCTGGGTTCCTCAAAGCAATCCCTGCCTCATTATTTTATTCAGCCTCTCTGAGTATGTGATTTCAGCTGCATTTTCACAGACCCACCTTCTTGGGGGCTTAGAGGAGACATTCCATCCATATTGATTGCATAGATGAGAAGACAGTGAATATTTCCTTCAATAAGTATTTGCAGAGTAACTGCTACAGGCTGAGCCCTGGGTACAAGGCAGTGAACAAAACAGACAAAGTTCTTGCCCTCATGGGAAGTATTTATATTCTAGTGGGCAAGGCAGATGCCAAACAAGGAAAACATGCCCTTTCTTCAACTTCTGCAAGAAAAGAACACAGGCTTTGGAGCTGGGCAAACCCAGGTGTGTGTCACTGTTGCCAGAGGCGAGACCTAGAGCTGATGAGTAACCCTCTCCAAGGCTTTGTCTCCTTATCTGTAGAACAGAGACATCTGCCCTTCAGGGTTGGTATAAGAGTAAGAAGGTGTCAAGCCTCCCAAATGGAGTTACACAGATGAAAAATCTTTTTTTTTCTTTTTTTTACAGGACAGAAAAGAAGTATAAAATCAAAGTTCCAACACCCCTTGGAAAGAAGCTTATAACAACATAAGTGTCAAATTACTTCTAGTTTAATATGAGTCAAGTAAACAACAACAAAAAATTCCAATTAGAAGATACTTATGAGGTACTTTGAACCTTTTGATGTTCATGCCTTTGAAAATCAACAGAATGAATCTTCATACAAGAAAGGCTCTATTACCTCAATTGTATTTGGGGAAACATTTGCATCAAGGGCTGTATCGCCAAATAAATAGGGGAATGTATATATTACAGGCCTCTTTTGGAAAGTTGCATTGTACGTTAGTGTAACAAAGGCCCTGAGAAGTCCTGCAGTAGACCTGTTCAACCCACAGTTTCTCAATTTTACTTCATCATGGAACTCTTTCACACACTCTTGGCCCTGCTCCACCCAAATATCCCCTGCTCACCCAAATTTCACTGAACTGGAGCTTAGAAGAACAGACTTTAGAAAATGCCAAAGTAGAGGGTTTGTTGATTCTGTTTAGCTCAAGCCAAAGCTAATAGTCTCCACAAATTCCCTAACACTGAAAATAGTTCATGAGACTTCAGTAAGGACTGTGAGGCCAGCTGCAGATGGGGACACCTCACCATGAACAACCAGATTCTCTCCTAAAAGTCCTTAACATTCTGTGGGTGGTATATGAATGACAGCAAAATCCATCTGAGCCCAGGATACAATGGGCCAACCTGTGCAGCCTGTGAACCCTGCTGAGGGAGCAGCAGAACAGGGGCAGCTCCTCTGGGCTCCCGCCACTGTGTTGTGCTCAACACAGAATCTGAACCATCATGCCTTCAGTCAAACCAGGGCTGGAAAGTCCAGCCCCAGAACACCTGTTCCCCAAATAGCCAACCGTTATGAGTTGAATTGTGTCCCCCAAAAAGACATGTTCAAATCTTAATCTCCGGCCCTTGAATGTGAGTTTTTTTGGAAATAGGATCTTTGAAGATGTGATTAGTTGAGACCAAACTGGAGTAGGGCGGGCCTTCATCCAATCTGACTGGGGTCCTTATAAGAAGGGGAGAACTGGACGCAGAAACACAGACACGAGAGGGGAGAACACCATGTGACGACAGAGGCAGAGACTGAAGTCTACAGCGGCAGGTAAGAAATGCCAAGGATTGCCAGCAAACTCCAGAAGCTACAAGGGGCAAGGAAGGATGCTCTCCTACAAGTTTCATAGGGAGCCTGGTCCTGCTAATACCTTGCTTTCAGACTTCTAGCCTCTAGAACTGAGAGACAATAAATTTCTGTTGTTTTAAGCCTCTTTGGTTGTGGTACTCTGTTACGCAGCCTTAGCAAACTAAGACACAGAATAATGCTGGAAGACATTTCTAGTCCGCAGGGAAGGGTACGGCAGCAGGCTTCACAGTCCACATCCTGGTCCATTGGATACATCCAGCCCCCACATGCCCTCAGCCCCCTTCCCCCACCACCTGCACATCACACACGTTGCACACACAGAGGGCTACCTTTTGACTTCTAGCACATGGAGAAGAAGCAATCCCTGGGCCACAGTGGCTTTGCCAGAAGGGAATATGGGGGACAAAAACTGCTGCTGCTGGGAAAAACTCACAGAACAAAGGGCATGGCTGACATTTCCTTCTGTTTCCATGACATCTTCATTTTGGGCAGGAAGTGGAGTTTGTATAACACTGACAGCTGCTGGTCCTCCTGCAGGAGGCCTGAAGCCCACGGTCCCTCCAAATGGCAAGCTCTGTCGCTCCCTCCCTCTCGCTCCGCAGTGTGCAGGCTGTCACCTGAAGCCTTGCCTGGCTTTGTTCCCCTCTACGGAGACACACTGGCAGCAAGGCTTGTGTTCTGCCTGACATCCACACTCCACTCTCTGCAAACCACATCAAGGAGTTGGAAAAGCGATGCAAAGCAGAGGGTAGGGGAACAGACAACTGCCTACCGGGAACAATCTGAGCATGACAATTCTTCCTCCCTCCAAAAAATTACCTTGCACCTGCTGCAAATGCCTAAACTATTAGAGTGAGAATTTAACTCCTTTGACTGAAAGCAAGAACAGCAAGGGGAGAGGTGTGTTCTGCCTGCCACCCCTTCTCTCTCTGCATCCATGGCACGCAGCACCTCTAAGCAATCTGGAATTCTTTCCTGCTGCATCCTGGCTTTGCACTGGGTTCCTTCTCAACCCAGGCAGACACTATCGTACTAAACCTCTGGTGAGGTTTTAATCCCAGTAAACATACTTTCCCAATATTTGTGGATTAAACGAAAAGGTTTAAAATAATATAGAATAAGCCAGGTGGGAGGAAATATGCTGGGGTGGGGACAGGGACTAGATGATGGATGGAAACAAAAACGGCAGATTATTGAGAAGTATTGAAGCTCAGTGATGGATACATGGGAGTTCATTATACCTTTCTCTCTACTTTGTGTATATTTGAAATTAAAAGTTAAATTCATATAAACATGCACTGTTCCCTTGTTTACACACACACACCTCACACACACCCCTACACCTTCCCAGTTAGTTTCTCTTCCTACCTGACATCACTTTAAACAGTTATGAGCAATTTAAATCAAAATGTGAGTTTTTGCATCTTCTTAGAGCAGATTTTGATAGTAAAACTCTAGAAGAGCAACTGAATTCCTATTGTTCAGGAGAAGGCCACCACTAGGGAATGGGGGACAAGCAAGCATATATGGGAAGGTGGGGTCCACCAAAACCTATAAGGGAACTTGCTTAAAAAGTCGAGACTGGTGCTATTTAAGAAGAATCATATTGGATTGTGAAGTTTGATTAAGAAATTGAGTGGCCATTTGCTCTTGGCATCATTGATTTCTGAAGCCTTAACTTTTGGTGTTATCTACCTCTCCTTTTCACAACCACATTTCGAGTGTTAGATCCCAAGGTCTTGAGTTGAGCTATGAACCTTAAAAGTTTGTAGACCAGCCCACCTGCTGATTCAGTGGATCCAGTTTTCAAGCTGGTGACTCTATTCTCTTCTCTGATCCCAAGGACACCTTTGGATCTGGCTTCTTGTCCATAACTAATTGAGCCATTCTCATTCAAGCTTCTCAGAGGAGGCCATCCCCCAAAATATCGTGAAGTGGGAGGTGCCGGTCTTTCCAGTCCACCAGCCCAGTCACTTTCCTCCTCATTAGGTTCCCTCTAAACTCAGGCTGTTCCCCCTGATTAAAAAAAAAAAAAATTCAATAATCAGATGATTGTACTACACGAACATCAATTCTTAATGCTATCAGTAACTGGAGTCATCCACAAAATGGAATACCTATGCAACCAACAAAAAGAATGAACTAGATCTGTAGGGGCTGATATGAAAGGATCTCCAGGATATACTATTTAGCATGTGGTTATGGCCGAGTTGCCCTGGGAGCCTGAAGGAACAAGGTCATTCCCCACATTGGAGAGAAGGGTCTTACTGTTAATCACCGCAACTGACAGTGGACCGCTGACAAAGCCCATCCCTCAGCAGAAAGCCAGATCTAAATGGCTGAGCTCAGTGGGACGGCAGAGTTTGGAAATGGTATTGTGCCTCGTTCTGGGAAAGTAAAGCTATTCCCCTCCACGTGGAGCCCTGATGGTTGCTGAAAAGAACAAGGCCAGGCACATGTATTTATACCTGCCTTTTGGAGATAGACAGCAGTTACTTTAAGATCCAAACCCGTAAGTTTTACTTTTCTGAGCATCTGGTATTTTCTTTGTTTATTTTCTTCTTTGTATGCCTGAGTATTTAGTAGAGAGCTTTGAGAATGCCAGGAGATCCCATTCACTCTAGGGACAAAGAAGGAAAGGAGGTATTACATGTCTTAAGTCTAAATTTCAAAGGGGAAGCTCTTTACCCTGGAGTGTCAAATAGGTAAGACAACACCAAACAGAAACTGAAACTCAAGGGGCCAAGCTCTTTCAGTTGACTCGCATATCTGGATATTTTCTGTTTCGTAACTCTTCTCTGCTAGAGGTTTTGTATTTATCTTAACACAAATATGGCAGAGACTGTCATGTTCTCCTCTTGTATCATGTGTGTTCTCTAATCTCTGGTTGGACAAATGGCTGAGTGGAACAAAGACTAATTTTCCCAGTCTCTCTTGCTTCTAGGTATGGCCAATTGACTAAGTCCTGGCCAAAGAAAAGTAAGAAGATATGGTAAGAGGGATTGGTCAGTGTGATTTCCAGGCAGAGCCCTTAAAGAGAGAGATTATCACTCCTCCTCCTGGCTGGAATGTGAGCATAATGGCTGGAGCTTGAGCAGCCATTTTGGACCACAAGGTGGACGCTTCATGTTGAAACTGGAGGAGCAATAAGAGACAAGGAGCCTGTGATTCTGTTGATTGTGAAACTGCCATATCAGCTCAGGATGGCCTATATTTACATGACAGAGAAATAAACTTCAATTTCATTTAAATCACTATTGGGTTGGACTTTCTACCCCTCACAGCCAAGCCTAAACTTGGCTAATAGAGAGAGAAAATCTTCTAAGATCTTCTGCCCTAGTAGAGTCCAAGACCTTTATCAGGTGTGCATATGAATCTCTTCAGAGTCCTGAAATAGCTTGGCAGCCACCCTCATGCTACACAGGGTGGGGAATAAGGTTACCATGGAGAGTTCCAGAAGTGGGTCATGCCTGCTCCTCTCTTTCAGTAGAAAAATCTCATGCTGGAGGTGTCTTACAGACCCTCTTCCCTCTTCCCTGAGGCCTCTCACCCTCCCCCTTGGGATCACTAGCCAGAACATAGAATCTCTGGGGAGTGGGTGAGAAAGAAGCACTCCTAGATTCTCCTGCTTTATTCCAGGGCAGCTTTAGTTAAAGTTAGTCACCAGGCTCTAATATGATCCTCTCACTTTAGCCCACAGGAGCCAGGGACTTTAACAGTCCAGGATGGACTAAGTTGGGATGGTCCAAGAGAAGACAGCAGTTAAAATGACCAATGTTGACCTGAATTTTAAGTAAGAACCCCAATTGTGACACCAGACTCCTTGTTCCTTTTCTTCCCAATAAACCAGCTTAAACTAAATGCGAATAACATTTAATCAGAACTGACTCTTCCTTTCAGATCCAATTTTTCATGTGGAACCACTGCCAAGATGCAGATTTTCATGAAAGCCATTAAGAGGAAACACCATCATGCTCAAGACTGAACACATGGATACAACAGAAAACAAGAAGGCCAGGGTTCCTGCCACTCAGCAGGGACTCATCTTTGCTCAGAAGAAACGAGATGGATGCACCTTGAGCATGATATATGGAACCTATTCTCAAATATTTAGAAAATAGGGAGATGATTAGATAGATAGATAAGTGATAGATAGATGATAGGTGATAGATGATAGGTGATAGATAGATAGATAGATAGAAGACAGAATGATACAGCAAATGTAGCAAAATGTTAAAAGTTAGTAGATCCCGGTATCTGGTGGGGGGGTATGTCGGAGTTCCCTCTATGGGTTTTGCATTATTTTTGCAAATGTTCTGTAAGTTTGAAATTATTTCAAAATAAAAAGTTAAACAAAAAGAGAGAGACCACTTTCTTTGTTGAGGCTTCATGGTAGTCCTAAGAATAAGAAGTCATCTTATACTACTCCCAAGAAGAACAAAGCGTAAGAGAGAGAAGGCTGAGCTGGTTGTTCTGAAATAGGGTAAAGTTGATGGGATCGGCAAAGCTGGTCCCTTCTTCAGGAGTGTCCTTCTGAAGGCGTCTTACACCCAGCCACTGTGACAGATGGTCCTGGGCACATGCTGTCAAACCTGCTGCTTCAACAAACCAGAAGACAAATAAACATGTATATGGTCATATGCGATCTGAACTACTTTACGTAATGGATTTTATTCCCATGTTTTAAATACAAAGGTCTTATTCTCAAAAAAGACAAAACTATACTGATGGGAAACAGATCAGTGGTTGCCAGGGGTTATGGGTGGGGGAGATGTGACTACAAAGGCAGCACAGCAGAGGGAGTGTTTTGGGGTGATGGAACAGCTCTGTATCTGATTGTATTGGCAGTGGTTCCATGAATTTATACATGTGTCAAAACTCACAAACTATACACCAAAGACAAAAAAGTCAATTTTACTGGAAAATAATCTTTTAATTAAATTAAAATTTTAACAGTCTTTTCTCAGCAAAAAATAGACAGACCCATAGGCTAGTTTATAAAGAAGTAACAATGAATGTGTAGCTGCTCCCTCCAAGCACTCAGAGGCCAAGTACCAGCCTCATGCTGTACCGTGGCTGTTGCAGATGACCACAGAGACGAGCTCTCAGATCACCAGGGGCCAAGCCATTGACAGAAGAACAGTGGGACAGTAATTAGTCATAAAACTTATTCTATCTTCTTACAAGCAGGCATTCTCTGTGCACGGTGGTTCACAGAAGACCTCCAAAGTGTGCAAAATAAAGCAACTTGCAAAAGAAAAATAAAAACCCCTGGCTAACTCAAGTTGAGAAGTGAACAAGAAGTGTGGCACACCACCAAAAAACACCAACACTAACAACAATCCTCTGCACAGTATAAACAACTGAGACTGGTCTCTGTAGATACCTGTACAAGCAGAAAGCTTCTTGCCTCGAGTCTTCCAACGGCTTATAGAAACTTAGAGCCAACCCTGGAGCAGGCCAGGAGGTTGGTACAAGGGCAGGAGAGTCCAAAAGTGAGATCTAATGTCCCATCAGCACCACACAAGGGAAACTCAGAGTCACAATTAAGTTAATTTATGGATAATTGTAGAAGTTGAGATTTCGATCCATTTGAGTTTGGGGACAGAGACTGTTCCCCGATAAACCAACAAAACTCACATGCTGCTCACTTTTGATGACTCAGTAGTGTTCCTTCTTCCCCTCCACACCCCCTTTTGTGGGTTGATTTGTGTCACTCAGAAAGACATGTTGAAGGGCTGAGCCTGGGACCTGTGGACGTGAGCTCATCTGGAAACAGGGCCTGACGGAGTAATCAGGTTAAGATGACGGCAGCCGGGACAGGATGGGCCCTAAGCCCAGTGGCTGGTATCCTCACAAAGACAGAGATTTACAGACATGGAGGGAGAGGCCCACGGGAAGAAGGAGACAGGAATTAGAGTGATGCAGCCACAAGCCAAGGAATGCCAAGGTCGGCCGGCAACGCCATAAGCTCAGAAGAGGCAAGGAAGGAGCCAACCCTGGAGCCTCCAGAGGGAACATGGCCCTGCTACATCTTGATTGTGGACTTCTGGCCTCCAGAACTGTGAGAGAATCCAACTCTGTTTTCAGCCACCCCGATGGTTGTCCTTTGTAACCACAGCCACAGGAAATGCATGTGGCCCCTTTCTCCAGGAGTGACCCAGATGCTCGCAGAGCTGTAGAGACAGGTTTCTGCTGCAGCGGTGGAGACAGCTGCCGTGCACACAGCTGGTGAGCCACTCGAGCACCCTCCACATCTCTCCGAGTCCAGGAGCTCAGAGCACAGGGCATTCTTAGGTGGGATTGACGCCCCAAGGGCAGCCCTCAGGCAGTAAATATGTGCTCCAGCCCCCTCCTTCCCGCGGGCTCCTCCTCAGGACTCAGCCCTGCTGCCCACAGTGGGAACAAGCCCAGGGTCCACCGTTCCGCTCCCCTGCCTCACCTTCCCCACTCCCTACTCCTCTCACAAGTAAACTAACTGCTCCCAATTCCTTCCTTCAGACTCCACTTTCAGAACACCTAAACTAAGACAAATGGCTAGATGATTACTGTTTCCTCCATCTCACTTGTTCTGTGGAATCCTAGAGCCAGCGCCAGAGATTAATTGTTCATTTCCATCAAATGCCAATGGCTGGGAAAACATAAAGCTCTTAATGTCAGTAAATGGGCGAAGACATTTTGGCTGTTTCCTGAAGAGGAAGCTGCAATGAATGGCCTTTGTCCCTGTTGCCTGTTACCACTTCAGGAAGCTGCAGCTCTCCATGCGCCAGGGCTGGCGCTCTCACCCCCAGCCCGGGCTCCTCACCGTCCTCTGGCTATGACCAGCAGATGCTGACTGTTTCTGTCTTCTGCTCTCATTTGCATAATGAGCCCCAGGAAGCAGGCGCTCTAAGCATTTTGGTGCCCATTGGAGGGACTGTGATTTCCTCACTAATTAGGAGGATGAAAGGGCCATGCGGAGGAGACTTTGCTGCTGCCTCTGACACTAGCCTTGCACCAGGTGGCATATCCTTTTCCCCCTCCCTCATCAGTCTGTTCAAGCCCTTCCCAGTCACAACTGCTCAGGTTAAGATGCGTCAAGATGGAAAGTTGCCACTTGATTAAGATAAAAATAAAATAATCAAAATATGTAACATGTTCCTCCTCTGAACAGATGGCCGGGGAGCTTGCCTCGTAACATTGAACATCAAAAATGAATCAGAGGCTCATATTCCAGCATAATCAAGAATTCGCTCACTGTTTGCACTGCAGCCAGGCGCAAGTTGGAGATGTTAACAGCAAAGATTGAGAAATGCCAGAGAAACCATTGATTCTGACATGAGCTCTCTTTAGCCTTCCCTTCAGTATGTCGGGCAACACTGGTCTGCGTCAGACACCGTTTTAGTTGGGTGCATGTGGTTGGGGGCAGTGTACACAATAAATAAAAGATGTGCCAATTCATCCTTTCAGGAGGGCCTGAAGTTACCCTTTATCAGATTACAACTGTTGACATTTTTTCCCAGAGAAAGAGTATTCAAGCCACCTCAGTTTTTAATCTTGGAGAGACATTCCGGTCCAGATACTCGTCACCTCACTCCAGTTACAAAATTTAAGCACATTGTATTAGGATTTATTTGTTTGCTTGTCTGAGCTCCCTTGAGCTCTTTGAAGGCAAGGATCATTTCTTACATGACTCGCTGTCACAGAGCCTGGCAAAGAGCTAAATAAATGTTTGATGAATGAATGAATGAATGAATGGAACCATTAGATTTATTAAAGGACCTCTCAATTGGTCTAGTTGCTCCATTCTCTCTTTGCTCTGTTCTACGTGGCCACCCATTTAGATCTTTTCTAAAATACTACCATACATGCTATGAAATGATCTCCAAGATACATGGTGAGGTGAAAACAGTAAAATGCAGAACAATGTGTGTAAGGTTCATGTCTATTTGATTTAAAGGGGGAGGAAGGCTGTGTACATATATAGTTTGTATGTTCCTAAAATATTTCTAAAAGATATACAAAAAAATGAAAAGGCTTGTCATTGAGGAGAGGGAGCTGAGAGCTGGAGATGGGAGAGCACCTTGCTTTTCATTATATATCCCTCCATTCTCTGAATCATATGATAACCTGTCTCTCCCCGTGTCTGCTCTTCTGATTTCCCTGACTTCCAGCTTCTGGCTCTTCTCTTCATAAGGGCTCCAGTAACCCCCATTCAGCCGGCCACACTTACATAGGACCTGTGCAGATCCTACTCACAAATGAGTCCACACCCTGACTCACCTTAACATATTCAAAGATAATATTTACAAATGGCTTCACACCCACAGGAACATGGATTAAGATTAAGATCATGTCTTTCATTGGGGTCATGATTCAATCAGAGAGACCATTTATGTAAGTCATCAGAACTGTTCACAAATATTCCAGTTCTCTTTCCAGGCACATGGAAGAACTGAGAAATAGTTCCCCACCCCCTCTGAAGTTAGGGGTGGCCACATGCCAGGCAAAGCTTCCATTTTAGATGGAAGCCTTAAGAGCCTATAGTAGGCACCTTCAAAAACAGCTCCCAGTGATTCTCACCTGGTATTCTCACAACTTGTAAAATCACCACCCCCCATCCCCCCTTAAGTGTAGCCTGGACCTAGTGACTTGCCTCCAAAGACAGAAAACTACAAAAGTGATGGGACATCACTCTCGAGACTGTGACTTCTGTCTTTTTGGTTCTCTCTCTGGCTCTTTTTTGCATCTTGCCCTGATGGAGAGGGCACCTAGCAAGGAAC
Source organism: Choloepus didactylus (assembly GCF_015220235.1). Classification (NCBI taxonomy): domain Eukaryota; kingdom Metazoa; phylum Chordata; class Mammalia; order Pilosa; family Megalonychidae; genus Choloepus; species Choloepus didactylus. The sequence goes on along the minus strand of NC_051312.1, from coordinate 128,419,605 downwards.
TAAGGGGTGGCCTCTGGCTCCAGCAGCCCTCGAGAAGATGAATTCTGCGAACAGCCATGTGAGGGAGCTGGGAAGTGGATCTGCCCTAGTTGAACACTGAGATGACTGCAGTCCCGGTGGACACCTTGATTCCATAGAATACTTTGAAAGTTATTTTCTTATTTCATATTTATGGATTGCATCTCCCAAGTCGATTCTGAGTCCTTTGAGGCAGGAATTGCATCCTGTGCTTGGTCAGTACACCCCACAATCTACAACTGTGCCTTAAATAAACATAGTATACACCCAGTGCACTTGCTCATGGTTGGAACACAATACTTGCTAAGTAAATAATATATCTAATGTGCCTAATGTGCTCAACAAATTATGGATAAAATAAGTATATACTAACATAATGATATGAATAGAATTTTTAAGGAAATGTAAATGAGGAAGGTGTGTAAGTGGAGAACAGAAGAGGAAGGCTTTCTGCTGAAGGACAGCTTGGGTACAAATCTGCGAAGTGGCAGAGAAAGGAAACTCACATTTAATTGGGTGCTGTGCAAGGCACCAGCCTAAATGCTTTGTGTGTATTATTTTGTTTAATCTTCCCCCAAAATCCCACTTGCTAGATTCCATTATCCCATTTTACAAATGAGGAAAGTGGGGCTCAGAGAGGTTAAGTGATTTTCCCAGGGTTGCACAGCCAACAAACAGCAGAAGCAGCAACAAACCCAGATCTGCTCCAAAGCCCATCTCTTTTCACCATGCCAGAACATAAATTTGAATTTAAGCCTGGGTCTGCCATTTATTGTCTGTGTGGCCTTGGTCAATTGACTTAACCTATCCTGCCCCAGTTTCCAAGTTGGGGTTAAGCACAGTATCCACCTCATAGGGTCATTGCGAGTATTAAATGAGATAACACATGCAAATTCTTAGAATAGTGTCCAGGATCAAGGTAGGTAATTGATAAATGTTAATCATTGTTATAACGTTTTTAATGGGTTTAAGAAAAAAGACTTTTTCCATCCCCCAAAAAGGAATTTCTATTAATGCCCTTTTCATTGACATCAACTTTTATTTGCCATTCCTACAGCATGAACTTTAGCAGTGCAGGAAGAGAGCAATTTCAGGGACAGAAAACCCAGGGGCAGAGCTCATCTCACCTGCCCCCAACTCCTATTCCCCCAAATCTCCCCCACTCCACACACTGTCCCCTCAGCCTAGGGTCCCACAGCACTAATTCAAGGAGTGGCGAGGGGGACAGCCTCTGGTGAGCTGCCCTCTGACAATCAACCCTCACCAATTCTGACAGATCTTTGGGCAGTACTGGCTAAATCATTTGCAGGACTCAGTACAAAATGAAAATGGGGGATCCCTTGTTCAAAAAGTATTAGACTTTCAAGACAGCAAAAGCAGAGCATTTAACCACACATGGGGCCCTTCTGAGCACGGGGCCCTGTGTAACCACACAGGTCATATGCCCATGAAGCTGGCTCACTCCCCAAGGGGTCAAAACAGCTAGACAAGTCACAGGGAATGAGCCAAGCCATCTCCCACCTTGGAATCTCCATCCAGGAAAAGCCCAGTGTCCAAAACTCCTTCCTGCAGAGTAACTCAGCATTTTGATTAAAAACCATGATAAACTTGTGGGTGCAACAAAAGAAGAAATTGATGTTTTAATACAACTCATTAGAGCACCTTTATTAACTCCAGAAATAGAAAGAGGATATAAAATAGAAAGATTAGTTTAAAATCAACACTGCACTGGTAAGGGCAGCTGCAATTCCAGGAACATTAATTGCTGGATAGTCTCATTACTGATTAAATAAGAAATCTCAAATACCATTAGACAATTGTGATTAAATGTATGTCATTCTAATTGAATGTGTGGTTTATTGCCCTGCACTGAATCGGCAGGTCACCTTCCTGTTTTGTATATTTGGAAAGGGCACATCGACGCAGTGACAGCACACAGAGCCATTATTTCTGAGACAGCCCTGAAAATCTCAGCATTGTATCCTAAAATATGGCTGTATTTGCAGGTGGTGAAGGAGTATGCCGTACAATAGGGAACCTGAGATGATGAAAATAAATCCCACTTAATGTCACGGCTGGGCACTTTTTCCTCTCATCTCATTACCTGGCTCTGTGTTTCTGACGCCGTGGTGGCTTGCAGTCTCCCTGCCTTTGGAGTCATTTCAGGACTAGAGGGAGTTGGGCATCTTGGCTCCGAGAGGCAGCTCTGAGTCCTTGAAACTGGATCTGGCAGGGTTCATGGAGAAATGAAAAACCTTTGGTCTAATCTTTCCCTCACTTCTGCTAAGGAGCCTGGGCCAAAGAGTCCTCTAAAGCACATTCTTTTTGATTTCCCAAGGATGAGGATACAAAATTAATTTTATCGCTCTTCTGACTGGTTTTTGCAACCCACTTATCCCATAGGACAGGGGCCATTGACTCCCCACCCTGCTCTTTATTTTGCTTGGATTAAGAGGCAAGGTGGAGTGGGGCAAGCATCTTGTGTGCCTGTGGGCTGTGTCGCCCCACACAGCACATCAGTCCACAGAGGCAACAGGACAGCACCTGGCCCGGGCCCCCCGGTTATGCAGTCAGTTAAGACATTCTTAGCAGGTTTTCCTTCCAGACAAAAACACAGAGTTACCAGTTCTGAAAACAGCCCTACTCTGCCTCACGTGAAAGCTCAGCCTCTCCTATCAGCTGGGCCTTCGACCCCTTCACATCCTGGCCCCCAGCTGCCTCTCCCCACATCTCCCAATGACACCCTAGGCTGCGGTGCACACACTCTCAATAGACCCTGACACGGTGACACCTCTGTGCTTTGGCTCTCACTGTCCATTCTGCCTGGAACGTGCCAGTAGCGGTTACTGGAACACTTGATATCCAGGCTGCTCTTTGGAAAGGGATGAAAGTATTTTCTCCCCTCTTAAGACTTAGGCCACTGTTCCTAAGGCCAAGGTTGTCCTAACCACCAGGGGTGGTCAACATGGTTTTATATTTCAGTCCAAGTAAGGAGAAAGAGGGATCTGCTCCAATACAGCCTATTGGGAGGGCTGAGACTTTGCAGACTGGCACCTGCATGGTGCTGGGGAAATGAATGTACCAAGCACCAAGCCCTGGGAGCTGCAGCTTGGCGTGGTGAGGGTAGTGCCCCGGCACGGCTGCCCATCGTCTGGGAGGCCAGCAGCGGGAAGATGGTTGGGTGTGACTAATTCAGAAGGCGCCACACTGCTGGACTGACGGTGGGGGACCCGCTTGTGGAGCGGCCTCAGACCCCCGCAAAGCAGAAACTACAGACAGGGACCCACATTCGTTCTGGAAGGTTCTGGAGAACCTTAGGGAAGAAAGTGTTGCTCCAAAGAATGACTGGTTTTTAGACTTCTCATCAACTTTGGATGGCAGGGATTGGAGCTAGATTTGACTTGACTTAAAAAAATTAAAATGCAGCATTACTTGTACTTGAGCATCATGGAGCAGCTCTTAACAGTTACTACCTTCCTCTCTGTATCAGCCAGGGTTCTCCAGAGAAGCAGAACCAATCAGATGTGTGAGTGAGTGTGTGTGTGTGTGTGTGTGCATGTGTGCAATTATTTTGAGACATTTATTTTAAGGAATTGGCTTCTGTAATTGTGGTGGCTGGCCAGATCAAAGTCTGTAGGACAGGTCATCAGTCTGGGAATTCAGGCAAGGTTTGGCGTTGTAGTCTCGAGGGAATTTTTTTTTTTTTTTTTTTTTTTTGCTCTTAGGCCTTCAATTGATTAGATGAGTCCCACCCACATTATCTAGGGTAATGTCCTTTAAGAAGTCAAGTGATTGTCACTATTCATCACATTGTACCAGTTTGGATGTATTATGCCCCCCCAAACACCATGTTCTTTAATGCAACCTTGGGGGGGCAGATGTATTAGTGTTGATCAGGTTGGAATCCTTTGATTGAGTGTTTCCAAGGAGATGTGACTCAATCAACTGTGGGCAAGACCTTTGATTAATTTCCATGGAGGTGTTCTCCACCCTTTCAGGGTGGGTCTCATAAAATCACTGAAGTTCTATAAAAGAGCTCACAGACAGAAGGAGCTCAGAGCAACTGAGAGTGACATTTTGGAGAGCAGCCAAGAAGACATTTTGGAGATGGCTGCTGAAAGCAGAGTTTTGCTGACACTTTGGAGATGCTAGCCCAGAGTTTGTTTTGGAGAAGCTAAGAGAAGACAAAATGCCAAAGAGCAACATTTTGAAGGATGAACAGGAGCTGAAAGAGGAGCTGGAACACAACCTGGGATCAACAGACGCCTGCCATGTGCCTTCCCAGCTAACAGAGGTTTCCAGATGCCATTGGCCTTCCTTCAGTGAAGGTATACTTGTGTTGAAGCCTTAATTTGGACATTTTTATGGCCTTCAGACTGTAAATTTATAACCACATAAACCCCCTTTATAAAAACCAATCCATTGCTAGTATTTTGCATAGCGGCAGCATTAGCAAACTGTAACACACATCTATGAAATGCCTTCACAGCAACATCTTGACCTGGATGCTGTGACCTGGCCAAACTGACACATCAAATCAGCCATCATCCTCTCCTTCCCCATACAATGGACCCTTCACCTCCTCTGGGAAGTCTTCCACTACAGCTCCTATAGCATCCTGCAAATGCTGCTGGTAGAGCAGTGGCCACACTGTATTCCAGCTGGATGTGCACAAGCATCTCCCAGACTAGACTCAAAGCCTTTCCTTGTACTTCAGTGCCTAGCAGCAGGCCTAGCACATAGTGATTGCTCAATAAATATTGAAGGAAGGAAAAAGAAAAGGAGAGAGGGATGGAACCTCAGGCTGCCCAGATCACTACCAAGCTACCTCCTCCTCATTACCAAACAAAGCCCTCCTCAAACCACCCTGCCATCTCTGCCAAGCCCTGCCACACGTGCCACTAACACCCTGGGTACTCGCTATCATCTTTGACTCACCGAGAAGCAGTGAAACACACTGGTCATGAGTCAGTTTGTCTGGGTTCAAATCCTGGGCCTGCCACTTACTAGCCAAATGACATGTAGGTAAATGATTTCACCTCTTGTGTTTCATCTGGGGATAGAAAAGTACCTACTTCATAGGGTTGTTTGAGAGTTAAATGAGCAAAGCATGTAACTTATTTAGAACAATCCATGGCATGTGGTTAAGTATTGCATTATTATTACATTATGATTATCTACTTAAAAACAAGCACTCCTTGAGGACAAGAACTGTGTCTAATTTATTTTTGTACCTCCAGTACTTAGCATAACCCCTACCCTGGCTTAGAACAGACATCAATAAATTATTGAAGGATGAATGAAAAGATGATGCATGAATGACGCAGATTTTAGGTCTGAATGTGAGAAAAGGTAGTGCTATGGCAAGCCTGTGGGAGGGAGGGTCTGGGGGCTATGAATGGTGTTGACTTTAATGCTGCTTGATAAAGGGCAACAAGTTGGCCACGGGATAGAAGTGCTGGGGCCTTCTCCAGGTGTGCTGGGGCCTCAGGATATCTGGATTAAGATAGTAGAATATTGGAAAGGGATGGAGACAGTAATAGCAGCATTTCCCTTCCCCTTTTCCTTCCCTTCTGCCTTCCATGTCCCTCTCCTTTCCTTCCCTTTTCTCCATCCAGTTACCTCTCCCTTCCCTGCCATACTCAGGAAGAGCAAGGCGAGGCAAGGCGAACAAAGGGGAAGCCAGTCCAGGGCAGTTATTTTGTAGGCAGAATGCCGAGATGTATAAACTAAATAGTCACGCTGCTTCATGCTGCCACCCCTGCCCGCACAGTCCAGAGGGCAGGGAAGGCTTCAGCATTTCTGCTCATCCTGGGATAAATGATGAGCGAAGTATCATCACCCGACTGACAGCCTGCCCGCCTGCTAGATGTTCACGCGGCAAGGCTTTCCTTTCTAATTCATCAATTCTTCTTTGGTACAAAACAAAAATCAATAATAACCTCACTTCAAATTTACAACTTTCCCAATTTGGAAGCTCAACTTTTAAGCCTACTTTAAATACTTTGTCCCAACTTGGGCCTCAGGACTAGGGCACAGAATCCCTCCGAATAGTCTATGAACACAGCCAAGAGAAGGTTCATCAGTGTCCAGAGCTACAATCACCCCTGAGAAGAGCTGGTCTACATTAGAATTTGTAGCCAAAGGCCCCAGCCTGCTTTGTTCTGGGAATCTCATTTCATTTCTGCTGAGCACTTCACAGGCTGGTAGGTGTGACAGATTGTCTTATCTTTTCTAACCTTTGTTGGACCCACACTTGCCTCAGGGTTTAACTTTAAATATATGGCTTCAGTTTAATAGCAAAGCAGTCTAATTCTTTTTAAATGTCAGATTGTAAAATGCTGAGTCATTCACCAAGAAAACGCGGGTCCAAAGCAGAAATTAGAATCACTGGGGCATCTGAGTGATACCACATATCTTCAGTCTAAATAGAGGGAGACAGAGCTTAAGTTCAGATGAAATTTAGAAGGTAGTTCTGAGCTCCAAAGGGGCTGTTTGCTCTGAAAGATGAGAATGAATCAGATAGAATAGTCAGGAATTTTGTTACTCATAAAAGTAAACACAGTGGTGTGGCTGTGACATTCAACACTGTATTCAGGTAACAACAGACAGAGCTGTACTAAATGAGACCAGAACCTGAAGGGAACCAAGCAACTAGTCAGAGGATTAAGAAGTGATACAATCTTGCCATATGCCTGGAAGGCTCTTTTAATCTTGCTTTATCATTGTATTGTATAGACTTTCCATTTAGAAGTGAAATAAATCTCTGTAATCATTGTTTCAGGTGAGAATCACTAATGAATTCTAAAATCCATGAGCAAAAGAATAACGAGAAACAAGATAATTACATAGTCTCAAAGTATCTCCCCACAAAATACAAATTAATTACAAAACGGAAAAATAGGAACTTTATAGTGGAGAAATCTGGCAGTCACCACTTAAAAAAAACATCAGAATTACCAACAACAACAGGACAAATGGATGCCATGTACCTCCTGATACGACACAATATCATTTCCGTGGTATTCTTGCCAAAGTGGATGACTGGGCTTAAATCACAAGGAAACATCACACAAACCCACACTGAAGAACATTCTGCAAAATAACTGGTCTACAACTTCCAAAAGTGTCAAGGTCACGAGAGACAAACACTAAAGAACTATTCCAGATTAAAGAAAATTAAGGAGACATGACAACCATATGCAGCTGACGTGAACTTGGAATGGGTCCTGGTCCTTCAGAAGGGCATTATGGGAAAATTGGCAAAATTTGCATAAAGTCTGTAAATTAGATAATAGTACTGTATCAATGCTAATTTCCTGATTGTGATCATGGTACTCAAAGTTACGTAAGAAGTTAACATTTGGGGAACTGGGGTGAGGGTGTGTATTAGGGTTCTCTAGGGAAACAGAATCAATGAGAAATATCTATCAAATATAAAATTTATAAAAGTGACTCACGCAACTGTGGGTATGCATGAGTCCAAATTCCATAGGGCAGTCAGCAGACTGGCAACTCCAATGAAGATGTCTTATGAACTCAGGAAATGAACCGGCAACTTCCACGAACTCCTCAGGAAATGAATTGGGATCTTCGACAAACATGTTCGATGAACTCCTCAGGAAACAAACGGGCAACTTTGACTAACTCCTCAGGAAATGCTTTGCTCTGCAGCCGAAGAAGGAGTGAAGGTTCTCTATCTGTCTTACTTAAAAGTCTTCAACTGATTGATTGGATTAAATCCAGCCAACTGCATTCTCTCATTGTGGAAGACACGCCCTTCATTGAGTCATCAGTCACTGCTGCAGCCAATTGACTGATGATTTAATAAATCAACATGTTGGTTTATTAACCAGCCACAAATGTCCTCACAGCAATGGTTAGTCTGGTGCTTGCCTGACCAGACAGCTGGGTACCATCACCTGGCCAAGTTGACACATGAACCTAACCATCACAGGGTGTATGGGAATTCTTTGTACTATTTCTGCAACTTTTTTCTAAGTCTGAAATGAAGTCAAAAGGAAAAGTTAAAAAATAAATTAAACTTTAAGTGAATTAAAGGAACTCAACTTAGAGATTATAAGGATAAGGGGAGGTTCCACCAAGCCCCTACTCCCTAGTCTTACAAAAAAAGAATTTAATAGACCTATCCAAAAACGTATGGAAACAGCTATTATATAAGTTAACAAAGCATAAGTCATAGTTCTCCTTTTTTCTGTAATTGCGTAAAATTCGCAAATTTTTCATCAAGGTAGACAGCACCAGTTTGCCACTGGAAGAGCTGGTGGATAAAGCGGGTTTTCCCAAAGAGCAAAATAAAGCTGACATCACCACCTGGAAGCCAGAAGACTCTGGCTGAGCTTCTCTTAGCTCAGTCTCTTTGTCTATCAAATGGATTCATCTGAGGGTCTGTGCTAAAGTGTATGAAAGGGCAGTGCAGGCTGAACCTATTACTCTACTGCATAGCAGGGCACAGCGATTCTATGCCACACTGCTGAGCATCCTGAGTTTTTATGCTGCAGCTTGTCTGCTTGGAGGGAACGGTGGATGGTGGATGAAGCAAATACAGCCCTATTTGCAGTCTCTGACCTCCATGACCGTCCCTCCCTCCATTGTCTCCTCAGCCCACTGAGCAAGGCCTGGGTTGGGGCTGGGTCCTCTGCAAGGGACCGACCAAGCCCCTCTGCACCACAACAGTCATGTTATTTGTGACTTTGTGCTGCCGGCTCCCTACAGCCTCCCATCAGCATGTTCCCAGTTCTCAGGCTGCTTGATTAGAGGCATGATTTACATTTTACATCAACAACCTGGTGCCCATATGGCAAAGGCAGAGGCTGATGATGGCGTCTGGTTCTGGCAAGGAGCCCAGAGGGCTCAGGCCCCATGGAGCTCTTCTGTGCGGGGCTTGAGCCGGAACCTGCCAGGCTGCCCCCACTCTGCCCCAGGCCCGGCTACTGGGAGATCTCGTTTATTCCCCACCCTTGGTACTCACACCTGCTGCAGGCAATTCATTCTCAACCCCATAGAGCACAAAAAAAAATTGCTTTTCACTCTCGAGGAGGGTGCAGGAGCCTACAGCTCCTGTGGCCCCCACACTCCCTGGCTCACACAGGGGCCAGGCAGGTAGCATTTGTTAGTGTCTACTCATCAAAGCCATTTTCTGACCTGGTGATTCTCTCTCTTAACCAGTCCTGCTCCTGCCCACCAGCCTGTCCTTCTAGGGCAAATGGAGCACAGCAAGCAGCTTCCCAGCCCTGTGGGTACTGCTCTCTGTCCAAACAGCTAGGTCAACAAGTGTTTATTGAGCCCTTCCTATCTGACAAATTGGCCAAAACTCCATCCAAGGGGACCTGCAAAAGGCTTTTGAGGCCAGAAGAATCTGGATGCAAATTCTGGCCCAAAAGTTTATTAGCCTTTCATACCTGGGTGAGTTATTACCCTTTCTGCTTCCAATTACCTCATCTGTGCAAGGGAGAAAGTGCAGGGATGTTCTGGGGCTCAAATGAGATTGTGTCTGGAAATCACCTAGTACAGGATATGGCACATGCTGGACAGCCAATAAGTGTTTAGTTCCCAACCTCCTTAATAATGTAATTATTGTTTATGGAGCATACCAGTCTCTAACCTGGGCACTCTACCTATATCAACTCATTTTAATCCCACTGCAAACCTATGACATGGGAATTTTCACCCCCTTATGTGTGAGGAGACCACAGCTCAGAGAGGCCAAGTAACTTGCTCAAGGTCGTACAACTAAGGGGCAGAGCTAGGGCTCAAACCTATCTGAACCCAAACACTAGGCTTTCTGACCTTCACTGTGGCCCTCCTCCTGTTGTGTCACATCTCAGACTGGATGACTTCAATAAATGGGGCAACTGGGAGGCACCAGATACTGGAACTAGAAGCAGCTGCTGGAAGGCAGCCCAGGCCAGGATTCAGAGTAGCAGACCCAGAGCTCAAAGTACAATCACACAAGCAGCCTGAGTCTCACACCAGCTGGGAAGGGCAGCGGGAGCTCCGAGGGGACCTAGCTGACTGAGCACAGCCGGAGAGCCTGGGCCAGGTGGTACTTAGAGACCTGCAAGTGGCTAGTACTAGGCAGGTATATTGGTAGATTACCTTGCTATACGAAGTATAGTTCCAGGACCAGCAGCAGCAGAATCTCAGGACCTCCCAGACCTACTGAATCATATTCTGATTTTTAACAAGATCCATATGTGTTTCTTATGCACATTAAAGTTTGAGAAGCACAGGGTCAGAAAGTAGCAGGTCCCCAGCCACTAAATTGGGGAAAGCATAGAGCAATGGTTCTCAAATTTGGCTGGATATTGAATCACCAGGGGAGCTTATAAACTCCTAGTGTCGTGCTTGTTTCGGCAGGCACATATACTAAAACTGGAACATACAGAGAAGATTAGCATGGTCTGCACCATAAATATTGATAGGTGCTTGCATGATACACTTCTAAGGTATGACACTAGCACAGAGTTGACATGGGTACATGGGAAAAAGCTACACATTGCATACTAGAGACTATAATTAATAGGAATACCATACTAGTATTACACAAATACTAGGGACAAATAATTAAGGGCTGACAGGAGCTACAAGATGTTTTGGGTCATGAGAATTGTTTAAAATGGAAAGTGATGAAGATTGTACAACTAAGTGATGATAATGTGAGATATGGATGGATTGTCATGGATATAACATATGCTATGTGAACTTAGGAATCCCCTACTTTATATGTCAAGCCCTTGATATTGAGGCTTGCCCGGGTGAAACTTACTGCAGTAAAGAGGAAGCTTAGCCCACTTGTAATTATGCTTAGGAGTCACCTCCAGAGAACCTCTTTTGTTGCTCAAATGGGAACTTTCTCTCTCTAAGCCTAACTCAGCAAATAAAATTCATCACCCTCTCCCCAATGTGGGACAGGACCCCCAAGATGAATGAGCCTTCCTGGCGACATGGGACATGGATTCTGAGAATGAGCCTGACCCTGGCATCGAGGGATTGAGAATGCCTTTTTGACCAAAAGGGGGGAAAGAAAGGCAACAACATAAGGTTTTAGTGGCTAAGAGAATTCAAATAGGGTCAGGAGGTTGTCCTGGGGGTTACTCCCATGCAAGCTTCAACTAGATATGTCAAATGACTGCAATATGATAAGCCCAAGTCCACAGTAGTCCCCAAAACCTTAAAGAATAACTGAATCCCTATCTGAGACTCTATAAAGGTTTCACTCACTAAGTTTATTCATCAGAAACTTAAATCCTTCAGAGCACTCCTATGCCAGTTAAGTCCCAAATCCCAGAAGCAACAGCCTCTTTAAGAACATCAACTAGATGTGTCCCCTTTGCTCATAAAGTTGACACCCCTTTTCAACATGAACAGGTTGGGGTGGTCACTGCCTAGACATCCCTGAAGATCAGGAAAGTGACTAGAGGAAGGGGTAGCAACAGACAAGATGGAATTTAACAAAAGATTATGAATACTGAATCTTTATATAATTTTCTTTTTCTTAGTTGCTAGTGTATTAGAATAGTTAGAAGGAAAGAAATAAAATGGTGGAACTGTTACCCATAGATGCTTTGAAATTTTTTCTATAGCTACTTGTTAAATTGTAATTTGAAAGCTATACCTTTTTGTATATAGGTTATATTTCACAATACGGAAATAACTGAAAGTATGGTGCTGTAACGTATAATAACTTTGGAAATTTCCTATATATATACTTGTTAAATTATACCTTGAAAGATATTACCTTTTTGTATATATATTTCATAATAAGGAAATAACTGAAACTGAATTATAACCTATAATATTCTTTGAAATGTGCTATTTGTTAAATTGCACTTGGAAAGCTATCACTTTTATGTATATATGTTATATTCTGCAATAAAAAATATGATTAAAAATGAATCAAAATAAAATTTTTTTCCTAAATCCTAGTGCCCAGCCCCCACCAAATCACTTAAATCAGAATCTGCAGACATTAGTGTTTTTTAAAGTCCCCAGCAGGGGTGGAAGTCATTAATGTATGATTGTTGAGAGTAAGAAATCTGGAGCCAGGTGGACCTGGGTTCAAATTGACTCCATCTACTATGTCACTGCAGGCATCTCAAGTCTCTGAGATCCAGGGCCCTCCTCTGGATATTAGAGACAATAATGATATCCACCCACAGGGCTGTCTGTCAAGATCTATGACCCAGAAACTGTGGATGGTCTGGCAAACTTAAAGCGCTATTGTGGGGGTGCCTATTCTTTTTGCCTTTCATACCACATTTCCTCTGCAGCTTCAAAACAAAAGGAAGTGAGGTTTCATTTCTTTTGCTTTTGTCATTTATTTTAACCCTAATTCACACATATACCACCACCACCACCACCCCCACACACACACAATTCTTAGGAGATATGGAAGAAAAATATAATCCATTAGATTGTCTCACGCAGCATTTACCGAGTCTCCTGCCTACCCCTTCTCTTTTTGTCTCCCTCTCGGCAAGCTGATGGGAGAGGACCCAGGGCACTCGGGTCTGACCACACAAGCCTTACAACCTTACAATTTTCGCTACAAAGCTTTTCCAGGATGTGCACAGATGTACTCATGATGTGGGCCAGAATCAAGGACTCTAGTTCGATCTTACCCTGGAGTCTCTTCATTTTGGCTAAGGCAGGATAGGGGTGACTGCAAACTGAGTCAGGAGGGTGTGCTGGAAGGAACAGGAGCATGGAGACCCATATTCGAGCCAGAGCCTTCAGACAGGTGAGCCTCAGGTCCAGAATTTTATGTTTAATCCCAGCTCTGCCTCTAACTTACCTTATGACATTAGATAGATTGTTTGCTCTAAGTTCCTACCTCTCCTCCTGACATCAGGCTACAAATCTCTATTCACACTGGAATGTGATTGGAAAGTTATAAATGGTCTATGCAAAGCCAAGTAACAGGAATACCTTATATTTTATAGCTGTATGATCATATTTAAAGCACTTATACATGGCAAAGAAAGAAAGTGGTATTATCCTCATTTTACAAATTTAAAAGCTGAGATTTTGGTCCATTTCTAAAACAGCACAAAATCTCAAAATTTTATGTGAAAGGCAATAAAATCCAGACCTTCTGACTCCTTACCAGTGCTTTCCCCACACTGCCTACTCCAACTGAGTTCCACTGAATGTATCCATGAGAAATCTACTTCCATTTCTATCCCCACATTTAAGAAACAGAATGTGGCAGACATACCATGTCCAGTTGCGACTGGTCTTCCTTTAGAAATGAAGGGAAAGTTTTTTTTTTTTTTTTAAATAAAGTCACTGCTAGAAAGTTTGCAAAATGTGGGTTTCATATTAAAGAGTCTTTCTGATTAGAGGGGAGTGGGAAAAACGCCAAGGAAAATGTAATGGGAGACAGCTGGAGATACAGGTGTGCAGACTTATGACTTACTCAACAGCTCTTCACAAGAGCCTTCCAAGACCCCATAGCAATGAGAAGACGGGTACTTCATTGCACCCAAGTAACTCCATAGGCCTGAAAGGAGGCTCGTGGCCTGGCACTCCAGCTCCCCTCAGGACAGAATCTAATGGGCTTTATTCCAAAGCCAATAGTGGTGGGCACTGTAGGGAGTCTCCCATCTTACAATGAGCCCCTTTCTCTGAGAATTGCCCCCCCCCCCCACCATGCCCTTAGATGGAGCGAGCAGTCATGCTTACCATCTCATACAGAAAAACACAACCACAGTTAGCTGGACCAGGATGGTCATTTGACCCAAGCCAGGACCATCAAATCCTCTCTCCCTGTATATGGAATTAGGACATAGAGGCATCCAGTCACTCTGAGCTGGGCTACTTGAACGGAGAAGAGGAAAACTCAGGAGCTATGAGACATCCATTTTTCACCATGCACATGGACAAGCAGAGAAAGTCACACATATATCCTGAACAAGACTTTATTTACAACTAATGTTTCTTTCAAAGTGAAGTGAAGGCAAAGAATGCATGGAGTTCTGAGTCCCTAACAGCTTCAGAGCTCCTAGTCCCAACCCTTAAAATGCCAACTTCCCTCAGATTCTCTAAGACACTCCAGCATCCCGATACACTTTCTCTTTGCCCTGGCCGTAGTTGGTTTCTGTTATTAGTAATTGATAGAACCTTGAATCAGACCTCAGGTAAGAGAAATCACCCAGCATTTGATGACATGGCTTGACATGGCTACACGCTACCAAAAGAGGTCTCACTCACCCCTGCCTCCTCTAAAGGCCCATGCCACAGGATTTAGAAAAGCATCTGAAGGCAATTTTGAAACCAATGGATGCTTCACGAAATGACCTAGGCAAACAGAACATAATGAATAAGTAAACTGAACTAGTTCCTAGACCTAATTCTTAAAGGTAAAATAAAATCAAGTCTACTTAGAGTTTAAAGTTGCATCTGGTTAGAAGCTTCTGATGAAGTAACTCCAAATATCTCCATAAATTACTTATAACATTGAAAAAAGACAAAAATTCACAACATTGAAAATTAAGACTGACCAACAACCTGTTACCAGAATCTAGAAGGAATTTCTGTCAACTAAATAAGGTTAATGAAGCTGAATCATATTAAGACAAGGAGCCCAAGCCAACCCATGTTTCACCTCACAAAAAGAATATCCTCATCCACCTGAACAATATTTTCTACTCCAGCTCAGAGACCCAGGGCAAAACCAAACAAATACCTGGCTCTCTATTATGTCTGCCATTCATCGGATAGCCAAAGACCTGTTCTCTCTTTCCTACGCTATTGCCATCCGTTCAGATACATTTACTGGGAAACCACTGAGCAGGAAGTAGGAGAGGACTAGCAAAGACACATCATATTCTGGAAGATAATTTTTCCACACATAATGCTTTGTGGGCAAGACAAAAGCAGTTTGTGCTGGAGAGTAAAGTTTTCACATACTTTTTCAGTTAGAGAATAGGAGGGAAAAGTAGAAGGTCCCATATCAATTTAGCAGGGGTACACAACTGAATGTCCATCAATTCTGGAAATTGTTTTGGAGATGTACCCTTCAACTAGCCCTCCAGCTACAGACCTAAGAATAAGGCAGTGAGCAAAACCAAGGACAATCCATACTTCCTCTCTATTAGTAAGCACAATGTCTTGAGAGAGGTCCATTTGTTTAAAGGTAACTAAAGTGAGGGGGGAGGGACCTTCATGGGACCTATAGAAAAACAATGCCACATAAGGGAAAGAGCACATCTCTTGGGAGGCTAAAAAAAAAGCATACCTCTGAAGATGATTTACTATAGAAATCAGAAGAAAACTTCATGAAAATTGGCATCAATAATATGAAAAACACAAGATGACTCTATGAAATTGAAACTGAAAACCATATAGAGAACAAGTTGTTATAAGCTGATACCAGGATAGGTTTCAAAGACCATTAGGTGACATGAAACTGTAGGCCCTCACAAAAATGTGATGGGTGGGAATTGTGGGAGGATGGCAGAGTAAGAAGCATCAGGAATCAGTCCTTCCACCAGAACAACTACTAAACAGGGAGGAACTCTATGAATCAATTATTTTGAAGCTCTGGAGTCCAGCAGAACCCTGTACAGCATTCAAGGAAGAGCCAGTAAATTGCTTTCTCCACACAGCAGTTACTGTAACCCATCCTCCACTCTCATGGCAGGCAACAGTGGGGTTTAGTTCCTGACATAGCCTGCTGGTGCCAGAAAAGAACATAAAAATCCAGTTCCCCAAAATCAGGAAGACAGTGAGAGGAGCTGTCTGACTGCAGATCATTGCTTTTGATTAGCTACTTCAGAACACTGGGGGCCTAGCTCTGAGAAAGGCCATTGTTCCAACCTGCCCAGGACGAAGGTGGCGAAGGAGACTTAAAGATGGTATGCTTCCTCAGAGCTGCAGAGGAGAGCTGAAGGGCCACAGTTGCCGGGCAGGGGCCTCGTCAAGAAAGTGCAGCTTTGGGGAGCCATGGAAGAAGCTCCTGGTGCCCCTCCTGGCCTCTCCTCAGCCCCTCTCCAGGACAGTTTGGAACCAACCAGTGTTCACTTTGTGAATCCCTGGCTTTGTTCCAGTTGGGAAAGTCTGACTTGCAAAACTCCTTTCAAGGGACCTCCTAAAGCCACTAGCAAACCCAAGCCCAGTTCAGAACACAGGCCCAGAAAAGACAGGCTAAGAAGCACCAGGGATCAGTCCCTCTGCCAGAACAACTGTTAAACAGACAGTTTACACTCACCTTGGGTTGACCTTCCTGATAGGACGGCTGACCAACTGAGAGCAACTGGCCAGCGCAAAGCCAGTTTGCAAAGACGGTGAAAGGTGTTTTTGCTTAGGTTTGTTTGGTTTTGTTAGCTCCTAATACTCAAGAAAATCTCTGTTACATTACCAGCTGGATAAAACTCAAGAAACAGACAACTCAGGGAATAAATCCCAGAATCAACATTTTAAAATATTAAAATGTAAAGTGTGCAACAAAAGATTACAAGACAAACAAACAAACAGGAAATGATGGTGATCCAAAGGAAGAGGAAAAAAATCTAGAAAACATCAATGAGGAAGACCACACTGAAGAAGACACACTGGACAAAAAGTTTTAAAAAAATGATCTTCAATATGCTCAAGTAGACGAAGGAAAACACAGGGAAGAGCTAAAGGATACCAGGAAAAATAGTCAATATGCTCAAGGAGATGAAGGAAAAAAGAAAGAGAAAGAACTGAAGGGTATCAGAAAAACAATGAATGAACAATATGAGAATCTCAATGAAGAGACAGAAGTTTTATGAAAGAACCAAGCAGAACTACTGGAATTGAAGACCAAACTAGATGAAATGAAAAACTCCCAGGAGGGTTTCACCAGCAGATTGGAGCTGGCAGAGGAAAGAATCAGTGAACCTGAAGACAAGACAACTGAAATAAGTCAGGCTGAGAAGCAGAAAGAAAAAAGAATTACAAAAAGCAAAAATAGTTTAAGATACCTGTGTACCAATGTACACATTATGACAGTCCCAAAGGGAGAAGAAAGAGAGAAGTAGGCAGTAAGAATACTCAAAGAAATAATGACAGAAAACCTCCCAAACTTAGCAAAAGACATAAATATGAACATCCAAGAAACCCAGAGAACACAACACAGGTAAACTAGAAGAAAAATATGCCCCATCACATATTGACCAAA
This sequence comes from Choloepus didactylus, assembly GCF_015220235.1. Classification (NCBI taxonomy): domain Eukaryota; kingdom Metazoa; phylum Chordata; class Mammalia; order Pilosa; family Megalonychidae; genus Choloepus; species Choloepus didactylus. Next base: position 128,402,417 of record NC_051312.1, on the reverse strand, counting down.
CTGTCGAATGCAAAGGACAAGGAGAGAGTTCTGAAAGCTAGGAGAGAAAAGCAACATGTTATGTACAAGGGAGTCCCAATTGGATTAAGTGTCATTTTCTCATCAGAAACCATGGAGGCAAGAAGGCAGTGGGTTGAAATTAAGTATTTCAACTGAAATACTTAAATTTCAACTGAAAAATTTCAACTGAAAGAAAACAACTGCCAGCCAAGAATTTTGTATTTGGCGAGACTCTCTTTCAAAAATGAGGAAGATTAAGACATTCTCAAATAAACAAAATCTGGGGGAGTTCATCACCACTAGACCTGCCCTACAAGCAATGCTAAAGGGAGTTCTATGGACTGAAAGGAAAGGACACTAAACAGTAGTTCAAAGTGGCATACAGAAATAAAGATCTGCAGTAAAAGTAACCATTTGAGTAATTATAAATGCCAGTACTATTGTATTATATATTTTTTTTTTGGTATGTAACTCCACTTCTTACTTCCTACAGGTGCTAAAAGGCAAATGCATAAAAAGTAATGATAAATCTAAGATTTTGGACATACAATGTGTAAAGATATAATTTGCAGCAAGTACAAAAAAGGTAGGGAGCAGAGAAGTATAGGAACAGTGTATGTGTATGCTATGAAGTCAAGTTGATATCAAATCAAATATGATTATTATAATCCACAACTTCTCTAAAACAAGCAAACAAACAAACCAATAGTTATGGTGAGGGGAAACTCACTTGTGATTTTTTTTTTAAATAAATAATGAGGCAGAACTTTTAGGTCTTTAGGAGGCAGCAGTTAGTTAAAAAGGTAGAATTTTTTTTAAATGCTTTATCCAAAACAATACTGACATTATCCACTTGGGTTTTGGCTCCCTGATTGTGCAAGTTATTCTTTTATCAGTGTCTGAGCAAAGTTGAACACCACACACCCACTGTTGGGGGAGGGGACAGGCAGAGCATTTTGTCTACAAACAGGCAAGGAGTTAGGATGGTATTCTGAAACTTTCTTTTTGACTGAAATGACAAAAGTGTTAAAATTCAGTAAAAACATCATGACCTCATTTTAGGTAGCTTCATTGTCCAAGTTAGTCTCTTTTTTTCCTAGCACCAGTAAATAAATATGAAAGCATAGTTCAGGGCAGTTCTCATAAAAGTTTTGCAAGAATGTTGTCAAAATAGCCTTTTAGAAGAGGTACATACTGATTACAGAATATATCAGAGTGACATTAGCTGCTGTAAAAATACACCCAACATTAGTATACTGTCTCAAGCACAATAAAAGTTTATCTGTCACTTATGCAACAGCCCGAGATAAGAGTTCTATCCTTACAGATCCAAGCTAACAAAAGCCCTGCCCTCTTTATCATGTGGCTTCCAAGGTTTTCATTGTAACTTCCTGGCACACTGCTGGAACAGGTTAAAAAGAGCATGGAAGAGAACTCACAGAAGGCTCTTATGGGGCAGTCCTGGAAGCTGCCCACATCACTTCAATTCACACTATTACTCAGTCACATGGTAAACATAGTGACTGCAGACCTCTAAAGGAGAATGTGGCCCATGGACTCCAAGAACAAATAGAAAGGAAGCTGATTATGATAAAAAAAATATTTCCAGGAAAATAAAGTATTCAACAATAATTCAAAACCACATAGGGGAGGAGGGGAAAGATGGCAGCATACAGAAGTGTGGAATTTATGGAATTAATAAATAACCAGGAACAAGTAGGAAATAATCTGGAACAACTGCTGGGGGACGATCGTGACTGTCCACACATCACACAACAACCTGGATTGGGTGGAATGGCTGAGGTTGCAGCATAAAGTCTGCAAGTAAAAACTGCAGACCCACACTGGGAGCCCCCTCCCCCCATGGCAGGCTGAGCTGTGGGATCTCCCGGTGGGAGAAAGCAGCATTCCTGGAGCAAGTGAATATAGCTCAGCCCAGCTCCAACTGGGGTTTTAATTAACAAAAGTGGACTGCTGACTACAAGCTACAAACACAAAACCCTAACAAGCAGCAAAGTACCCTGAGGTCACTCCCAGCAAAGAGGAGGTAGGGCTGATGGAAAAAAAAAATTAATTTATAAAAAAGGAAAAATACAAAGGCTTTTAGAGACTGACCATGGAGAGTCGGAGGACACCAGTGCCCCGGGAGAGGAAGCCCAGAGGACCAGGTGCTCTATCTGACTGAAGGGCAAAACCAGGGGGCCGTGGACTGGCTCTGAAAGGAGGCTTTCTTTCCTTTTTTCTCTCTCTCAACCTGAGTGGCCATTTTCAGTTCACAGCACTCTGATCCATACAGGGGTGGAGTTACAGAGTTAGAGAGTCAAAGGAGCTATTCAAATGCAGAAGATAACTCCCTAGGGGGTGTATCTTCCCTAAAAGGAAGGAGGTGGGGCACAGCTCTAGTGCCAGCCCACCCTTCAGAACTCAGACCCCAGGGCCTGGGGGAAAACAGTCAAAACAGAAACAAACTAAGTTAAGAATTAAAGGGGCCACACCTCTTTACACCAGTCGGGAGCAATAGACTGACAGGTGCCAGCTGCTGAGCAGGTTAGGAAAAGCACGGTGGCTAGAGGCCTCACAGCAAAGTCTGTCAATCTTCTAAGACACACCCTCAGGGAAACTTGACTCTGAATATAACCCCATTCTGAGACCGAACCCAGTCTGGTCTGGGAAAATCTGATTGGGGTAACCAAGGAGACCAGATGCCTAGACAACAGAAAACTACAAATTACTTTAGGAAAAACAAAGATATGGCCCAGCCAAAGGAACAAACTTACACCTCAATTAAGATAGAGTTGAGATACTGTTTCACTATAATGAAGAAAATAATTAAAGATTTTCAAAGAAATATGCTAAATCATATCAAAAACCAAGTCAATGAGTTCAGGGAAAATATGGCAAAAGAGATAAAGGATATAAAGAAAACACTGGGTGAACATAAGGTAGAAATCGAAAGTTTGAAAAAACTACTGGCAGAATCTAGGAAATAAAAGGCACAACACAAGAGATGAAAAACACAATGGAGACATAAAACAGCAGATTTCAAGAGGCAGAAGAAAACACTCAGGAACTGGAGAACAAGACACCTGAAATCCTACATACAAAACAACAGACAGGAAAAAGCATGGAAAAATATGAGCAATGTTTCAGGGAATTGAATGACAACATGAACTGCATGAATTTACATGTCATGGGTGTCCCAGATAGAGAAGAGAAGGGAAAAGGGACAGAAGCAATAATAAAGGAAATAATCAAAGAAAACTTCCCAACTCTAATGAAAGACATAAAATTACAGATCCAAGAAGCACAGCATACCCCAAACAGAATAGATCTGAATAGACCTACGCCAAGACACTTAATAATCAGACTATCAAATGTCAAAGACAAAGAGAGAATCCTGAAAGCAGCAAGAGAAAAGCAATCCATCACATACAAAGGAAGCTTGATAAGACTATGTGCGGATTTCTCAGTAGAAACCATGGAGGCAAGAAGGAAGTGGTGTGATATATTTAAGATACTGAAAGAGAAAAACTGTCAACCAAATATCCTATATCCTTCATATATGATGGAGAGTTTAAAATATTCTCTGACAGACAATGAGAGAGTTTGTGAACAAGATACCTACTCTACAGGAAATACTAAAGGGAGCACTACAGACAGATAGGTAAAGACAGGAGTGAGTGGTTTGGAACACAATTTTGGGTAATGATAGCACAGCAATGTAAATACACTGAACAAAGATGACTGCAAGTATGGTTGAAAGAGGAAGGTTAGAGGCATGTGGGACACCAGAAGGAAAAAGGAAAGATAAAAACTGGGACTGTATAACTCATGAAACCTAGAGTGCTCAACAATTGTGATAAAATGTACAAATATGTTTTTACATGAGGGAGAACAAATGAATGTCAACCTTGCAAGGTGTTAAAAATGGGGTGGCATTGGGGAAAAAATGCCATCAATGCAAACTAGAGACTACAGTTAACCGAAACATCGTATTATGCTTCCTTTAAGAAAGAGGAAGAGTCAAAAAAGGTAGAAAGACAAAAGAAAATGAAAAAGAGAAAAAAAATGACAGCTGAAAAGCAACAAAAGAAAATATAAAATTAAAATAAAGTACAATAAAAAGTCAGACATCACCAATGCCAAGAATCCCATACTCCTCCCTTATATTCTCCTCTTACAGGCATTTAGCCTTGGTATATTGCCTTTGTTACATTGTGTCTCTTTACCTTCTTTGACTCTTCCTCCTTCTTTGTAGAAGAAATGGAGATGTCCTTATAGAGATACTGGTGATGGTGGTGAATGCATAAATATGTGATTATACAGGGAACCATTGATTGTTTACTTAGGATGGAATGTATGGTGGGTGAACAAAACCATCTTAAGAAAAAAAACAAAAAACAAACCAAAAAAACGGGTTGAAGAAGAAACCTCGAGGACACTATATTGAATGAAATAAGTCAGACACAAAAGGACAAATATTGCAGGGTCTCACTGATATGAACTAATTATAATATGTAAACTCATAGATATGAAATATAAGTTACCAGAACACAGAACGAGGCTGAAGAATGGAGAGTGGTTGCTTATTATGAACAGAATGTTTAACTAGGTTGAGCTTAAGTGTTTGGAAATGGACAGAGGTGATGGTAGCATGTTATTGTGAGAATAAGTAACAATGCTGAATGGTGTGTGAATGTGGTGGAAAGGGGAAGCTTAGAGTCACATATGTCACCAGAAGGAAAGTTGGGAATTAAAATATGGGAATGTGTAAAACAGTGACTCTTGTGGTGGACAATGTCCAAGATTAACTGTAGAAATATTAGAAATCTCTTTCATGAACTAGAACAAGTGTGTGACACTATAACTAGAAGTTAATAATAGAGGGGTATACAGGGAAAAAATATACCTACTGCAAACTATGTACTACAGTTAGTAGTATTTTAACATTCTTTTATCAACAGTAACGAATGTACTATACCAATACTATCAGTCAATAATTGGGGGATGGGGGTAGTTAGGGGTATGGGAAGATTTGAGTTTTCTTTTTTGTTTTTATTTCTTTTCTTGAAAAATGGATGCACAGCTGTATGATGGTACCATGGGCAACTGATTGTGCACTTTGGATGACTGTATGGTATATGAACAATCTCAATAAAATTGAATTTTAAAAAAACCACATAGGGAGCAGTAAATGAGTAGAATTAACATAGCAGAAAATCTAGTAAGTACTATGAGTGGCAAACTAAAGAAACACTTTCATAATGTAGACAAAGAGGAAAAAGATTTGAAACTATTATATTTCATGGATTCTAAGATGCCAGTATTTCCACATTTTAGCATTTCTGAAATCAAATAGTCTTACAGTCAATGGCATCTTAAAATCATTGTGGGCCAGGGAGCTGTCATGATGAGATTGTCGAGGTCTGGGCAGGGGGAACTTGGCCTCAGCTATTCATGTAGTAAGCACTTCAGTTGAGTCTATATATTGCTGCAATTACATATGTTGAGTTAGTTTAATTGCCACTTAAAATGTCTTTTTAAAGATTACACTATGGTTTGGCACTGAAACAAGAAGTTATTGTGTACGCAGAAAGGCATCAGAATTAGAGCAGCAGGATGTAATTTGATACTACTGAAGCAAGTATCTGTTATTAGAGCAATGACCACAATTTCTTCTTTTTTTTTTTTTTTTAAGAAAAATCAAGTGCTTTACAGGACCCAAGAAAGGAAGGTATGCTTAGGTAGAAGCTGGGTTATGGTTTATAACTGAGATTCAAGCCAAAAAGGATTGACTATCACATGTCAAACAATGGAACTGAAGGCAGGAAAAATTGCCGAAGCTCTCAAAGTAGATGGAAATTTTCAAAACAAGAGGTTGGTATAATCAACTTACCATTTTCACAGGACTGAAATTATGGCATTATGTCAATTTAAATGGCAGTATGTTTTTCTTCTTTAGTTGTACATAAAATAATAAATAGTACCTCTTAAAATCAATATTATCTTAGATTCAATAAAAGAGAGTAATTAAAAAGAAGATGATAGATATGGAAGACCAAGAATAGAGATTCATTCTAAGAATTATCAACATTTCCGAAGAAGAACCCAGAACAATCAAAAGAGAAGCAACAATTAAAAATTAAAGAAAACGTTCCAAAAAGGAATGTGAAGAGGGGAACCTGAAAGGAATGAAAGGGATTCACCAGGTTCTGGGTAAAAGAAACCAAGAGAGACTCGTACCTAGAAATATTCTGATAACTTTTTAAATTAGAAACAACCAAAAAACGTGTTTTCTATATGCACCCAGACAAAAGAAGCAGCAGCAATATCTATAGATGAATGAAAGTCATGCTGACCTCAGTCTTCTCTCCTACAACAATGAAGCAATATCCACAGTTTGGAAATGAAAAAGATTGTAGACTCAAGAATTTTTCTCACAGCTAGGTTTTAGTGTTTGAGAAGAGAAAACAAAAAGACATCCTCACATATATGAGTTCAGAATGTCTACCACTCACGTTTTCTTCTTTAAATCACTTTAATATATATGCCAACTGCCCAAGTTATGAGTTAAAATTAGAAGCTCAAGAATGGGAGAATCAGAGTATAAGAGGACTAGCAGAGAGCCTGAAGTGAATTAAACCCAGAGGTCTAAAATAATTGTTTAAATATGGTTACAAGACAGAATATCAATGTCAAAATAACTCAAGAAACAAGAAACATATATCATCTCCTCAAAATAACTGAATAATAGCCCAGATCCCAAACTCATATTTAACTAATAAACTTTTGGGTAGGGAGGAAAATAAAAGTATACAATTCTCCCTCCTACAGTTGTGAACCTAAAAATACCCTTTATCCTTGACTTTAACAATCAAAGAAATATCAATTAAAGGGTATTCACACACATGTTTGGAAACATATTGCATATGAGAGTAGCAGGCTGTCTGTAATTACAAAGATACATAAAACTTCACCCTTGCCTCAAGATATTAATAGTCTGAAAACCTGTAGCCAACACACTGGATGGGTTTTAATTTCTTAAAAGAAGAAACAAATGTTAAACTCATTGAAGAAGCCTGTGGAGAACCAGTCTTCAAATGAGGTTTAGAACTTACTGCCCATGAATAATTTCCATTCCTTTGGTAAAAGAATCCTAAAGTCTGTTATGAAAGGGCTCCGGCATTCCTGTTCACTGTGGCACCCCTAACCTACTACAGGGTACTGTCTGCCTGACGTCAGTGTGAAGCCCTGACAACCCCAAGCAGGACTGGTCTTGTTCAATAGTATCGCTGGTGTCACTGAGTAAAAGAAAGATACAAACCTCAGGCCACAGGGAAGCACACGAAGTAACTATTATTATACACCCAGTACTTAGGCCTGATGTTTTCCATCCCCTATTTCATCAAATCATCATGACAATCATCCAAGTAGGCAAAATTTTTCCAATTTTACAGATGAGAAAACTGAGGCTTAGAGGATAGTTTCTCAATGTTACACTGTCAATCCAAAAGAAAAGAAAAGAAAAGAAAAAGATTACAGCACCAGAAAGTTGGTGACAGCAATTGTTTAAATATGGTTACAAGCCAGGAATTTCTGGCTCAAAATTTCATCAAACCATTATCACTCCATTTCTCTAATTCAAAGAGAGAGGTTACAAGGAAAGTGAGTAAAGAGATTAATTTTATAATTTATTAAAGTATTATTACAGGCAGTTCCTTTTTATAATAACAAAAAGGCAATGCATTGAACTAATCATACTGTGCTAGTGTCAGTAGTACTCTCTAAAACATTCACAAAGTGGATATGGGGCTGCCCCAGGGCCAAAGAGCTTTCCCTCTAAAGAAGACGGTTCTGGGGCATTTCACGGGGGTACCCTGGTCTCTAAAGCTTGATAAGCAAGCACCAATTAATGCGTTTTCAGTCCTCTTTTGTTTCTCGAGTGCTCTGAGCTAACCTTGTCTTGCCAGGAAAAAAAAAGACTGTCATTCACACATTCTAAGGAGTTCAAGTTCTAATGCATTGCCCCTTCCCAGAGCCTGCGAGAGGACAATATTAATACAAAAGTACACATCTCTAATAGTGGAATTTTAGACTTCAAGCAACGGCAGTATTTTAGTACTCCATCCACCAACTCACCCCACCCCCAAAAAACATACTGAGACAGTGCTTCCGTTCTGTGACCCAGGGCCCCGGGGACACACACCTGGGCTCCCCTGGGTGTTACCAACACACGGTGTTTCTGCCCTACAAATCAATGTGTACAGAGCGAATCACAGCCCATCCCTGGCTGCAGTCGGGCAGCTGCTCGAATAACCCCCTGTCTATCACCGCGCCCGCGGTTCCTCCTCTCCGGGATCCGCCGGGGGCCGCCCGCGTACTCGCGTGCCCTGTCCGCGCGGAGACGCCGCGGCAGCTAGTGGGCCGCTGCTGCCACCCCTAGGCCGCTGTCTCCCAGCCGCACTCAGCGGTGCTCCCAACCCCCTATTCCCACCCCGCCCCCAAAACCCTCCTCCAGGCGGTTTCGCGGTCTGTAGGCGCCCCGCGCCGGGGAGGTACGTAATCACTGCGCATGGTGAGGCTCCCTAGAGAAAGAAGCGTCTTCCTTTCGGGTCACCCTGGCTGCGCACCCAGACTGGAGGTGGGCTAAGCGCAACCGGCACGGACCTCCCTCAGGGTTCCGGAGGCGGGTTCCCTGCGCCCTTTCCCCGCCTGGAGCTGACGGAAAAGCCGCACGTTTCCCCTGCCCACGGCCTGGCCCCCAGGAACAGTTAATAACAACCAAGGACCCCCACATCTGGGTTGGCGGGCCCCGCCTGGGCCTTCCTAACTGCCTGAAGGGATGCAGGATCATCCGGCAGAGATGTCTGAACTCAGATTCCCGGGCCCTATGACAGACCCACTGAATTAGAAAACCCAGGGCTGAGGCTTGGAAACGATTTTTGCAAAGTTCACCAGGTGATCCTAAGGGTCAGGTAAGTTGGGGATGCACCCAGTTAGAAAAGCGACATGACCTTTTCGGGTTACACACACAGACATACACTCCTAAGAGTCTGTGAAAAGACAAATACACTATATCAGGCCTCCAGCTAGGAATGAGTGATTTCACTGTTTGCAACATTCTCGGTTCATGGTGTCCGTAGTGGCAATAATTTTTTCACAGCGCCCCTAGGCCAAATGAAATGCCTAACCATTCTGTTTATTAAGTAGTTAGGTCACAAACAATTTAATAAGATTTATGTCCTAACAACTTAGTAGCCATTAGAAAAAATAATACATTCAAGTTGGAAAAAAATATATTTTTATTTCATTCTTAAATAACCACAACTACCTCCTAACAGGGCATGTGTACTTGCTGGGCAGTGCAAAGGTTCTCAAACTTTGGAATCGGATTGGACACTGCCACCCTCATTTCCTATTCTATATTGATTTTTCCTGTGGTACTTACTTTTTATCATAGCAACCACTGAAAACCCAGCTTTGCAAAGTTGTGACGTAGGAGTGTAGGTCAATCTTATGTTGAAACTGCAAAGTGCCCTGAGCTAGTAGTTTGCATGGAGTCCACAGATGTGGATTATTATTGTCTTTGCCTCAAACATTTAAAATATCCCACAGAGCCCCAGTGAATTCACTGCAGTTCCCACCGACACCAAGCACAGTTTGGGAAGGTGGACTCAGCTCTTGCTGACCATCTCATCTCATACCACACTCCCTGGGGTTCCCGATGCTCCAGCTTACAAGTACCTCCTTTCAACTCTTGACTATGCCAAGAGCTTTCCTGCTCAGTGCATTTTGTCTTGAACTGTCCTCCCCAAGCCTTGGCAAGGCTGACTGACTCCTTCTCAGCCTTCTAATCTCCCAAATACCCCCACACTCTGTGCAGCTTTCTCGGGCCTCCCTACAAATCACCCACTACCATATCAACCCATTTCCTTATCTTTGTGGGTCTTATCACTCTCTGAAATTATCCTGTTTACATCTGTTTACTTACTTATGTTCTAGCTTCCCCACCAGAAGCTGAGCTTTATGAGAGCAGAGACCTTTGTTCATTACCCCAGAACACAGAACAATGCTTAGCAATAAAACAATAGTCATTTAATGAATAACTGTAGCCACACCCAGTGTATAGAATATTAATGACGAATGGGCTTTACATCTGTCATCCCCTTTGATTTTCACAACAGCCATTTAAAAAATAGCTTTCATTAACCCCATTTTATGGATGAGGAAATGAAGATTCAGGGAAGTTAAGCTCCCAAGGCTGCACAGCTAAAGTGGCAGAGCTAAGAACCAAACTCAGATCTGCCTGAGTACAAAGATTGTTTTTCATAAAACCACATTGCCTTCCATGGACTTCCCATTATCTGCTTAGAAAATCTGAGGCCACTGGCAAAGTCATGGAAGCTGGGGGCTAAACCCAGAGTCCTTAGAAGAGAAACTGGCCCAGGTCTGAATAGGGCATCTGGAATTCTGGGCCCCACCCCAATCCCCAGTGGAGACAAGCATGGGTTCCCTCCCTGAGAGGGCCTTGCCTGGCTGATCCCTCCAGCTGGGGCTGGTACAGGGAGGCTGTATCTTCTGGCCTGGACCATGTTCCCTGTAAACTTAATGACACATGTAACTGTCGGGGCAGCCACAAGCTGCCATATTCCTGGCGACACTGCCAAATTCCTGGCAATCACCCTGACAGGCAGGGGATAACACACCCACAGCTGTAGTCCAGCATTCCATGAGCACCTACTGTGCTTTCCGCACTGCACCAGGTGCTAAAGGGCACACATTTTAGCCATCCCTGAGTGAAGTAGGAATTATCGGGGCACATTAATCTGCAGTTCCCAGGGAGTTTCAGATTGCCACAAACCTCTGGAAGGAACTGGGCAGGGGACTTTGCAGGTCAATGGTTGGGTGACTGGACACTAGGTCTGAGACCTTCATACAAAGGAGAGGAAATTCAAGATTGGTTTGTAAAGTCAGGAGAGCTGTGCTTTGTCATCTTCCCCCCTTCACATGATTTGGTTTTACCAAGTTACTATTAAACTGGATGGTTCAGAGATGAAAACAACTCGCTTTTCCTCTCCCCACCTTTGTGTTCCCTTTTGTCTTGCTTGCCTAATGCCTGCTTAGCTTTTAAGACCCAGTTCCATAGTTCCTCCTCCAGGAAGCCTGCCCTAACCCCTGAGGGCTCTGTGCTCAAAATACCCCATGTACTCACCACCCTCCATCCTAATTACATGTGTGTATGTGGTTCTGCCTCCCCGAACAAAGTGTGTGAGCTGTGCTGACATGAGAACTGTGACTTACTCACCTTTGCATCTCCAGCCCTTGGGTCTGTGCCTCCAGATATTAGTTCAGTAATATTTGTGATGAGTGGCTGAATGAATTACCAGACCAGATAACTTGTCATAGTTCTAGTCTGTGCTGTCAGCATTCATAGGATCTTGGAGAATGTCCTGGAGAACATCTGCATCCTGAGGTCCCTGCACTGGGGAAGGTGTCCTGCTAAAACCACAGGCACCAAGAGAATGACACCCTGGGAAAGGCCTGGTCACAGGTTACTGTTGTTTCTTAAGGCTCTGAGTCTGCGTCACTGGCAGTCATGAACCCAGTTTCATTCCCTTCCGCCTTGGTGGGTGCCCAGGCCTCCAAAGCTCTGCATCAGTCACCGTGATTGTTCCTGAGGGGCTTGTGATGTCACCTCCACCAGCAGCAGGCACCCCAGCCTCTGTTACAGCAAAAATAGCTTGCCAGAAAAATCGCCAGAACAGCAGTGAACATGTGACTGGGCAGCAAGAGAATAACAACTTGTAAGAACAAAGGAGATGACTCTTAACAGCAAAGTTTGCCATCTGCCGGCCCTGGGCAGCCAGCCCTGGGGAGATGTGAGGGATTTGTACTTTAGTCATTGGCTTCTGACCCTGATTCTTTATTTCAGAAGATCAGAGCACGCACTTTAATCATGAGCGGGAAGCTTGTCTGGTGATGGAGCCCAAACAGACCACCTGAAGACAATGGCAAGAGAAAAAGGCTCTGGAGAAAGGCAAGCAGAGCCTTCCCACCACCTATGGAGAAACTATGGATTCTCTGCAGCAGAACCAGGAGAGGCCAGAGAGAGAATAAATATTTAAGACACATGAGGTGATTGAGTGTCTGCCAACCAGCAAGAACAGAAAACACTGAAAGACCATGGGGAGAAAGGAGAGCAAGTCAGAGAGAGAGAGGACACAGAGACAGAGAGAGATAGACAAAGAGACAGGAAGCGAGGGACAGAGAAAGAAATACAGAGACAGAGACAGACAGACAGAAACAGAGACCCGGAGACAGAAAGACTGAGACAGAGACAGGGAAACAGGGACACAGGGAGAGAGACAGAGAGAGAGGGAGATAGACAGAGACAGAGAAGGCATGGGGAGAGATAAAAAGACAAATACAAATTGAGAGACAGAAGTAGAGCATTTTTAAAGGAATTAAAAAAATTTTTAAAATAATGAAGTTTCTTGAGCAATGAGAGTCATGGGAGAGAGAGGGGCTCCCTGGGGAGTAGGTGTGAGGGCAGGGTTATGAACGCATAACCAGATCATCCTGGAGCTTGCTGGCTGGTAACTACAAAGCTAGATGGCAGATGGCATTTACTTTCAATCCTCAAATTGTGGTCTAAGGCTTAGATTAACTAAGCCCTCACCAACCCAGCATGTCCTGCAGCCATCTCAGAGGTGCCAGGGCTGCCTCACAGGGGCTCATCCACACTGGCCTCCCCGTAAGGCTGCCCCATAGCACCCGTGAGCTCAGTATGCCCAAATGCCCTCTACTTCTCAGTCCTTCCTGTGGGATCCACCCTTCTCTAGTTCCACATAGTATGCTGGAGACCAGGCTGTTACTTTTACCATCAACTTCCTGGAGGAGTGGAGGTGAAAGAAGGAGCCCTACATAGGCCCCAAAGAAGCCTAAGGCCCCTTACCCAGCTGCCTTCCAACTCATACCCACCCACCTTCACGGAGCCAGGTGCTGCCTAACTCCCACCACCAATAACCTCAAGGCATCTTCAGGCTCTGAAATCTGGGTCAGAGAGAGACGTTGCTCACTCAAGTCTAAGGCCTGTCCCCAAGACCAATATGTGTCCTGGAGTGCCCTTTTCTATACCCCCTACCTTTCAGAGAACACCATGCCCACCCTGCCCTGTAGTCCAGATGGGCTTGAGCAAGAGTATCTCACAATGTCACAAACAGTTCATTTCTCAAAGTCTGGCTGATTCTGTTCTCAAATAACCTCATGAGTGGGATGCCAGAAGCTCAGCTCCGGTAGGGAGTCAAAGCACAGTCCAGTTTCTTTACAATCTCTTTTCAATAAAGGTTAAAATACAAGGATCCAGTCCTACCCAAGTTCCCTTTAACATGTAGGTGCCAGTGGATTCTCTCCTCAACACTATCGATTGCAGATTTCTGTTCTTCAGCTTCATAATTAAGACACAGCATGGTCTGGCTCAGCCTGTCCTCTCTAGTCCAGCTCCAGTCACTTTGCCACATTCAGTCCTTCACTCACCCATGCACCTCCAAGCTTTTGCACACGCTCTTTCTTCTGCCTGGTTCAAAACTCAAACATTGCCTACTCTGGCCTAAAAGTTCTAATCTAGATGCCCCTGCTCTGTGCTCCATGCCTATGCCTACCTGACATGTAGCAGGTGCTCAAAAATGCCTCTTGCCTGGATGAGTGAAAGACAACACAAGAAAATAAATTCCCTTGAGGGCTACAGTGGAGACACCACCCATTGATCACCAAAATGGGTCCTCCCCTTCTTTTATAGGAATAGAATTATAACTAGGCACTGGCTACCCAGATAGGGACTATATGTTCCAATGCCTCTTGCAACCATGGAACTAAGTCCTTGTCATTGGAAAAGGAGAAAAACTGACAAATGTCACTTCCAGTCCTGCCCTCAAAATACCTACATGTGCTCCTCCATGTTTTTTTCTGGAACCCAGAAGTGCCTGCTTCGAGCTTCTGCAAACTTCTGACAAATGCCCTAGGGGATGATGCTGGGTCCCTGAGTGACCTTGTGGGATAGATTAGCTCATCTATTCACCACCGACAGTTAAATGAGGGAGAAATAAGCCTTGATGTTCTTTAAGCCACTGTATTCTTGGGTGTTTTTCTTACAACAGCTTTGCCTTTTACCCTAACTAATAATAAGTGCAGGCAATTTCCTGGCATGAGTCATGTCTGGTTTCAGATCACAGTAGTGATAATACCCCCTAGGGATCAACTTAATATAATGTGGTGGTTAAGGGCACATACTGAGCATTCCCAGTGTCTGTCCATGCCATCCCTCACTTCCTACCATCTGGACCACCTGCATTAAGAGACAAGTATAGCCTCTCCCTTTCTTCTAACAAGTTATCCTCCTCCTTTTGGCCTCCACCTTTCTCTTCCCCTTCAAGCACAATAGAGGATCCAATAGGAAACGAACTCTTAACCTCCTAGCAACACTAACTAGCTGAGTGATTTTAGGCAAGACACTTGCCTTCTCTGAGCACCTTTTCCTTCCTTCTCTAAAATGATGGGCTGGACTAGATCCGTGGCTCTCAACCCCAGCTGCACATTAGAATCACTGAGGAAGCTTTTAAAAATTGAGATAGTCTCATGCCAGATGATTATAACCACATCTTTGTGGAGTAGAGAAACTCTAACTTGAAAACTAAATCCAGTTCTCAGATTGATTTCATCAGCCCCCCCACAACCATATTGTCTGGCCACAGTCCATCCCAGCATAGTCTTTGCTGGACTTTGTGTCTTATCTATAGCCCAACAACCTAGGACAATAGTAGCTGTCACACATAGTAGATGCTCACTTTTCCTTCTTAGAGATTGCTGTTATTTTGGATAAAATTCCATGTTTCCTGAACTTGATTTCAGAATAGATGAATGGAACTTTCTCTTAGGAGGAAAACAAAAGCCAAAATCCAGTTGCTTCCTACCTCTATAGGTGTCCAACAGATTGGTGTAGCAGAAATATGGGCTTTGGAGTCATTCGGACCTGGGTTTGAATCCCATCCCTGCCCCTCTCTCTCTCTGTGTGGCTTGGGCAAGTGACTTACTGGCTCCACTGTTACCCAACATGGCAACTTTCACTACAAGGTGAATAGCATCACATGGAGTTATGCAAAGATACAACTTGTATAAACAGAAACAGCAGCCCTAGTTTGACCTCTGGGCCCCAATTTCCTTAGTTATAAAATGGGAATAATAATAGTTGCGAGATCCAAGATAGCGGCATAGAGAGGAGTGGAAGCTAAGTAGTCCCCCTGGAACAAATGAAAAAAACCCAGAAACAACTAGTAAATAATCCAGAATAACTGCAGGGGGACAAATGTGACCGTCCACTCATCATACACTAACCTGAACTGGGAGGAGTGCCCGAGATCACAGCATAAAATCTGTAAGTAAGAACTGTGGATCCAAATCGGGAGACCCCCTCCCCCACAGCCCGAGTTACAAAGCCTCGTGGTGCCAGAGAGAAGCTTTCTCCCAGCAAGCGAATATAGCTCAGCTGAGCTCCAACTGGGGTTTTAATTAGCAAGTGTGAACTGCTCACTACGAGGTACGAATCCCCAGCAAGTAGACAGAGGCTTTGGGTGATGACTGACCTTGGAGAGCTGGAGGGTCACCTCGGACTAGCTCTGTTCCTTTTTTGACTCAGTGGAGAAAACCTCAGCCATTTTCAGTTCCCAGTTCTGTGACCCAGACAGGGGTGTGGCACAGGCAGAGAGAGACCACTGAAATGCTAATGACCTCCCCCTAGGGCGTCTATCTTCTCTAAGAGGAAAGGAGTGGGGCCCAGCTCTACTACCTGCCTTTCATTCAGAACTTACACCAGTCAAGAATTATAGGCTAATCTTTGCATCAAGCAGAGAGTGCCCCTGCACGGCCCAGCGGCCCGGGGCTTCCCTTGAGGGACACACACTAGTGACGTAGCACAGCCTTCCCTCAGCAGAGGTCCTGGAAGATCACAGGGCCTGCTCGGAAAACCCAGGGACTCTACATCAATGCTGGTGGTTTGTGGGTCAGCAACAGAGAAAATCTGAGTGGGAGGGGAACCAGAATGGACTGGCAGGTCTGGGATGGAATTTTCCTACCTGGTATTTTTCTGTTTCTTTGATTCCAGGTTTGTGGATTCCTTCTCCAGTCTCTACCATCCTCCAGAGTTCTAAGCAAGTGGGAGTTGTCCTTTTATTCACTAAATCTCTGGGGAGGCTTTTTCAGGGGGTGTCTTATGTCACCATATTGATGATGTCAGCCCACTCCACTGTCTTTTTTACTACCTCCCCAACTTCACCTGAGCTGGCACGAATGAATCTATTTATTACAACTAGAAAAACTCAACCAAACCACTTAGCAAGTAGAGATGGACTGTGAAAATCATGAAAGAAGCCAACTAATAAGGAATCCACCTAAAAGAACAATTGTTCTGGAGTTTCTGGGAAAAATAACAAGTACCATGCATAAACACTTGGAAACTTTTGCTTGGGAAAATTATGAGAATAATGGAAATTGCAAGCCAAGCTCTCACTCACTAGTCACCACTACAGAATCAGTTCTTTTAAGCACAAGATTAGATGGGATGCTGTTCAATCTACAGCTCTCCAAGCCACATGTCAGAGAATTTTCTGGAGGGTAAGAAATTCCTGGTGGAGCAAAGAGCAAGGCAAGGGAAGATAGCATCTTGAAATACATCCTGGTAACCGCCAGAGGGACATGCTTCCTTGTGAAACATTTCACAGCCAGTTACCTTCTGGGGAGGATGCTTAGAGAGAGACCAGAGGAATGTGAAGGGACTTGCTCCCCTTCTTTCTTTGCCTTGGTCAAGACAAGGCCATGTTTTTCTAGGGGCAGGGATAACCCAGAGCTCATGCACAGAAAGGCAACTGGAATGAATGCTGTCTGGAAGGGGAAAGTTGAAAAATGGAGCCAGGAGAAGAGAAGTCTAGGGCTGCCCTTAAGTATCTGAAAGTATATGGGGGAGGTGTATACTTGTTCAAGGCTGCTTCAAATGACAGAATTAGGACCCACGGGTGAAAGCTACAGGGAGAAACTTTGCAGCTCAATACAATAAAAGCTCCTTAAAAACAGTGAATTTGCTTCCCCTGATGGGGAATACCAAGTGTTAGTGGCTGCCTTGCCGGGGCCAAGCTGAGCACCACTTCTGTCTCAGCCTGCCTGACTCTAGAGGTGTCCTTTCAAGGATCTCACATGTCCAGTTGGGTTGCTGGCCATGAGTAATCAAGCAGCCTTGATCATCTTTCAAGTGTATTACAGATGGGACACTGGTGCTCTGTGGGGGGTTGGTCTCATGGCCTCTAAGATCTCTTCCAATTCTGAGTTTACAGGAAGGAGAAAAGTAGTCTTGAGCATGTGCACATGCTCACACACACCACCTTCCCTCTGAGTGGTTCTTTGCCATCTTTGCCAGAAACATCTGCACGCACCACCAGAGGGGAGGGCTGTGCTGAGAGGAGCCACACCACTAAGTGAGGTTTTTGGAACCACAGTGTGAGGGCTAAGGGCCCACCCTCATCTATAAGAGTAGCTGTTAGGTCAGGATAGCACGATGAGTCTTGGTTGTTGCACTCCCGCTGCTCCAAACGCATAGCAATGGCAGGAAAACAAAGAAAGGGAAAACCTAAAGGATATAGTTGGGATGGAAAAATAAAAAAATACACACACACACACACACACACACACACACACACACATACGTCTCTGTGGATCAGAAATGGAAGAGAAACCCAAAGCAGTGAGCAAGGCTGAAGCTATAAGACTGCTAGGCTCCAGGGGTGGAAGATGGCAGTAGGGTTGGGGAGGTCGACTCTAACAACAACAAATGAACTAGAAGTGCTCTGCTGCTTAAATCCAGAAAGGACACTAAAACAAACAAACAAACAAAAAACGGCAGCCGAGATCTGCCTGGGGTTACGATTTCATAGGACGCTGTGGGTCTGGGAAGGTGGAAGACACAGACCCTCTCCCAGGAACTGAGCCAGGCCACCCACTGGCTTTGTGCTTGGACCTATATTAGCTCCAGTATCTTCACCTCATGAGCCACGTCAGAAGACCTGTTCCTGTACCAGGGATTCAGGGAGCCAAGAGGAAGCAAACACAAACCTCTAGACAGGTAGAGTTGAGCACACAGGAAGAAAAAGAAAAAATTCAAAAGCCTCCCACTCAAATCCAAAATTACAAAACACATGAAGATATCTAATGCCAAGAAAAACAGCCAGCATCAACAAACTGAACATGAATCAACCCAGGTGAAATTAGTTTCATAAAACAGCATCACAAACATACATAAGTACATTTAGGATGTTTGAGAGATAAATGCAGGCATAATGCCTGTCATGCAAACAAGGGCAGGCAGCCAAGCAGCACACACAGCCGACTTGCTAGAGCTGCACCCACTGGGCTTTCATCCCAAGGCAGCACAGAGAGGTCAAACATGACCAGACATCAGAGTCTAGGAGAGGGACCCTGAGTCTCAGGCTGAGAGGCTTTGAGTTGCCTTGCTAGGCAAGCACTAGCCTCTTCGCTGGCTGGGAAAGCAGCTGGGATGCAATAGCAGAATGATCTAGCAGAACCTGGGCTCAGTGTTCTTGGTGGGAGGTCACATAAGCACCCCCCACGTGGGCAAGGCCTGAAGTCCAAGCCTTGTTGGAGCAGCTTATGTGGACTTAGCCACCTAATAGCAGGTATCTATGGTTAAAGAAGCACCAACCTCCTCCCCTCCCAGGCATGACATGGAATGAAGGTACAGGGCTGGTATCCAATTCTTACTGTTGACCAGGACTGATTGTCATAAACACTGGGCAACTACCATGGATCCCCACCAAAGGCCAGTTACTTTTCTGGGAGGCCTGCCTGTAGGGGATCAGTCCCAGACAAGACAACCCTTATCTCTCATTACCCATTTCAGAAAGAACAACAGAAAGTTTATGGAACTAAAACAGGAAGACCTGAAAAAGATTTTTTAATCTTAGAAATGAAAAATGTAGTAATTAAATTTAAAAACTCAGTAGTCACTGGAAGGAGGTAAATGACATGGTGGAACTGTAACCTATAAAATCGTTTGAAATTTACTCTATAGCTACTTGTTGAATTGTGCTTTGAAAGTCTTCACCTTTCTGTATGTACCTTATATTGCATAATAAGGAAAGAACTGAAACTATGGAACTATAAACCATAACATTTTTTTTAATTACCTATATAACTGCTTATTGTGCTGTACATCGAAAGTTAACACCTTTCTGTAAGCATGTTATATTTTACAATACTGGAAATAGCTGAAGTTGTGGAACTGTGACCCATGACATTCTTTGAAATTTGCTCTCTAACTACTGTTAAATTGTACTTTGAAAGTTATCATTGTTAAGTATATACATGTTAAAGTTCACAATAAAAAATGCATTAAAAAAACCTCAATAGTCAAAAAAATCTCTATACTGGTCACAGTCAGAGAGGGAATTAGTAAAAGAAGGCACTGCAGAATTCACCCAAAATGCAGCCAGTGATACAAAGAGATAAAGATATGAAAGAGTAGTTAAGATGGCAAACATCCAATCAGCATTTCATAAGAAGAGAATGAAGGGGACCACGAGGAAGTTTTACTTGATTTGTCTCTTTCACACCCCACATCCAAACTATCAGCAAATGTTCTTTCACCTTCTAACCATATGCTGGGTCTGACCTCTTCTCACCATGACCCAGGCCACCATTATCTCTCACCTTCTAACTGACCTCAGGCCTCCCTATACTTGACTCTCTTTGCAGGAGCCAAAGTGACCATTTAAAAACATAAATCTGATCCTGTTGCTCCCCCACTCAAACTTCATAGCCTGTGATGTGAGGAGCTGAAGAAAGAACTCCAGGTCAAGGGAACAGTGTGTGAGAAGTCCTCAAGCTGGAGAGAATTAGGAGAAAGTGGGAAGCACAGCCTGCAAGAGCAAGAGGGAGGAGACTCACCATGTCACATGCTGCTGCGTGTAGTTAGATGGGACGAGGGTCAACGTTTGCAGGGAAGAGGTGTGCTGAGCAGCATGGGCTTGAGATTCTTGTGATTGACATACCTGTCTAAGTAGGCTCCCTCTGTCCCTCCTTCCTTATTCTCTATCCCATAAGCCAGGCACATCCAGGCTTTAAGGAGCCTGATGCTTATACAACATGGAGGGCCCTGTTTTAAAAAGGTCACAAAATCACAATTCAAAACCACTAGGGCCTGTGCAAGCAAGGGACCTTGAAGGTTAAGCACTGTTAGCTTCACAGTAAATCCTCTTCTGCCTACACATATCATAATTTGTGATTAATTTGTTTACTATTTGATTGTCTGTGCCACACTAAACCATATGGTCCATGGGGGCAGGGACTGTATTTGCTCACCACTGGCAAGCTTGTGCTTATCATAGAGTGCAAATACTGAGGGAATGAATTAAATATATCACTCCCATCAGCCACCAAGAGTGAAAATAATTCCTCAAAACCCTTCTCTGCTCTGTTGCTCATACCTTTGACCCCTCCGACCCTGGATGTGCAGTTAGGAACCATGCATCTGAGGTCAAGACCTTCCCCAGCCCATACTAGCTCTCCTTTCCTCTATTATTCTTCACCATCTCTTCCTTCCACTAGGCTCGACTCCTCACTTTCCCTGAATATCCTCTGGGCCTTTCCCCTTGGTGCCTTCATGCACAAGGGGAATTCTCTTCCCCTTCTCTGCATATCCAAATCCTACACCTAACTCAAGTTCCAGATCAAATGCCTCTTCCTCCTCCTCCTCTACCAACCCCCCTCTAGAAATACTTTCTCTTCATCTCAACTTCCTCTGCCCATTGCCTGTCCTTTGCTATGATGCCCACCACTCTCTGAGGATTGCTGTTTATGTCCCTTAAACCCTCTCCCAAGGATAAGCTCCTTGAGGACAGGTCTGATTCATCTTTGTAGTTCCTCCCAGATGGAGAGTGCCTTGTTCTAATTAATTCTGGTTGATGAATGAGAGGAAGAAATGAATACATGACTAAAGGTCCATCCCAATGGCTTGATCACTCATTCATTCCACAAATATTTATTGAGTACCTACTGTGTTCAGAGTAGGGTGCTGCACTACAACTGCCCCAGAGAACTGGGGCAAGAGTTTAGGAAGAACTTCCAAAGGCATGCCAACCGAGCTGAGTTAGTGAGACAAGTGAAAGTACAGCAAACTCAGGTAGCAGAGCCTGAGGAGAATGCACGACGGTCCTTCAGAATTCTGAGCTGGGCTGGAGGAGGCGCAAGCAGACGTGAATGCCCTCTCAAGCCACCCCATCCCCTGCCCTCCTGCTTCTCCCACACACACAGCCAACACGACCCCACAGCCCCACTGACTGGGAATCCAGAGTCTCTGGATAAGCCCTCCACTGAGTTCTGAGGTTCTGTATATCACCCTCCCGTTAATCATTATCATCAACATTTATCCAGGGTATAAGCAGTGAAATCAAGGCCTCTATAATTTTGCAGTCCATCCTGTGGCTTCCTTTGCATCAGCCTGTACATGAGGGTTCATAATGCTCACGGCACAAGTCAAGCCATAAGGGATTCCATGCAGTCTATGATTTGACCGTTGAACTAAAGGTCACCACCATTTCATCAAAGCCCTACTCCCAAGAGAAGAGAGCAGTCTTCTCTTAATATTTGCAAGACCATTTGGCTGCCACATCCCATTACTGCTAAGGTAGGATTTAGCCCCTAAGAATATCTTTTAGGAGCTATTCTAGTGCAGGGTGTTCTACATTTTTTCAACCTTGATACTATCCATAGAGCCTCTCTCCTTTCACCTCCTGACCCACACCAGGAAATCTGGCCACACATATCCTCTATTCAGAACCCCATGTTTCATGAGGTGTTTACATTAAAGCCAATACTGAATATTAAAGAAATAAACTCCTGGGGATCACATCACAGTTGGGGCCACTCACAGACACAAGCAGAGGCTGGCTCTAGGAATGAGGCCGAGGAAGCTGCTCTCTTCCCCAGAAGGAAACTCAGTGATTCCAGTAAGCTAGTGTTTTCATTTGTCAATTTCTGTCCCAAAATGTGACTCTTCTTCCTCTACGTTTGGAGGAACCCTCAAGGATGAGAGGCAGAGGCAGTTGTCCTTGATCTCAGTAAAGTTATGAGACAAAGCAGGGTGCATCCTGCTCTCCAATGCTTGACCGGACACTGTGTGACCTGTTACCAAACTGTCCCATTTGGCAAGAGGGGGAAAGAAAATGTCTGAGCTGGGAGCTGAATGATGAGTACAGGGAGGAGATCCTTGGCAGCTGGAAGAGGTCCACAGGGCTAATAATGGAGGGATTCATATCCCTATTCCAGTCTGGATTTTATCCTGGGGAGAATGAAGAGCCACAAAAGGATTCCAAGTCTGGGTGTGTGAGACGTGCTTTGCATTTTAGATTCTCACTCTGAGTCTGGATCGGAAAGGGGAAAGACTAGAAGCAGGGAGACCAGTTAAAGGACTATCACCACAGACTAGGCAAGAAATGCCGAGTGCTGGAAACACAGCAGCGGAGAGCAGAAAGATAGGAGAAACCAGAGTTTGGGAGGCTGCTTCTACAAGACTTAATAAGGAATCTGGTAGGGGTTAGAAGGAGGAGGCCTGGGGAAGACATCCTGGATTCTGGTGCAGCCATTTTCCAAGGCAGAACACAGGAAGAGAAACAGGTTTGAGGGGAAGATAATGTCCCCATTCCAGACACGTGGAGCCGGATGGGCCTGCAGGAAAACACGTAGATGAACACAAGGGTCTGGCGCAGGGCTGGAAACAGTGCAAAGGATTTCCGGTGATATCGCTGTCTCCATTTAGTGAACAAGAGAATAAAATTCGGAGAGGTTAAGTAACTTGTTCAAGCTTATGGTATGAGGAAGTGGGGTCAAGTCGTGGATTCTATCTGAAACCGTGCTGCCTGGGGAGGGGAAAGCAGGAAGAAACTGTTTCTTGGGAGATTCAGGAGATATTCTGCTAATGACTCCAATCAATTGGGGAATATCCAGGACTGAAACATCCCCTCTCTTGAGCCCCATGTCCTCAAAGACAGTGTAGCAGACAAAGCACTGGCTCAGGAGATGTGAGAGCTGCCGGTAATTTATTTACTACCTAAGACAAGCCATTTTGCATCTTGGTGTTTCTGTTTCCTCAACTGTAAAATGAAGTTAAATGGATGATCCCTAATGTCTCAAAATTCTAACCTAAAGGAATCAGTAATTTGTCTTTTTCATTCTATTATTTTTTTAACTCAAGCTCATTTCGTTTCTAAATACTCTGTTTCTGGTTGTAATATTTAATATACGTTCATTGTAGAAAATTTGGAAAAGGGAAAAAATTCAAAGAAGAAAGTACAAAGCACTAAAACATCACCAGTCAGAGATAACACCGCTAACATTCTGCTATAATTACTACTGGTCTTTCTTTTTCTGTGCAAATACACATATGTTTAAAAAAAACTGAAATTGGGTAATAATATCCCCTACTAACTTGAGTGTCTGATACATGCCAGGCACAGGGCTAAGTGTTAGGCACACGTATCACCAATTCTTTTAACAACCCTGCGGGGGAGCGATCAGTGTCACCATTTTATAGACAAGAAAACTGAAGTACAAAAAGGTCTAGCAACCTGACTGAGGTCACATAACCAGAAAATGACAGATCAGAATTCCCAGGGTCCCAGTTTCTGGAGGCCGTATATATTGTTTTGTGACCATCTTTTTTTTTTTTTTTTTTTTAATTCAACTTTAACATACTCTTCTTTTTCTAGTGTTTTCCTACCACATTATAAGTAGCTTCAAGATATTAAGCACACAATTGTTACCCAGTCTCTTACTTATTAGCATTTCAGATGTTTTAGTTTTTTACCCTCAGGGACATTGCTGTTATGACCATCCTTCCATACAGTTCTTTCCACTCAGTAATTATTTCCTTCCATACAGTTCTTTCCACTCAGTAATTATTTCCTTAGGATAAATTTATAAAGGGTGAAGATTTTAGTCAAAGGGTATGTCCATTCTTAAGGCTACTGACAAACAGTGTCAAAGTCCTACAAAAAAACTTGAATGATTATTCTCTCTTTAACAATTTATAAAAATTCCATTTACTTGCAAACACATTAGTTGTTGGGAATTATCTTATTGTTATCAACCTTTGCTAATTTTATAAATAAATTTTCTTATTGTTGTTGATTCTAATGTCATTGACCATTTCAAGATTCAGTTTAATAAGCACTGATTATACAAGGAACAGCTCCCAATCCTCAGACGACAGGAAGGAAATGAAGGAATGGGATAAGAGGAAGAAAAAATTAATTTTATTCATTTTTTAAAAACCAAGTACCTACCCCACGCAGAGCATAGCGTTAAGCCCTGCAGACATTAAAATGAATGAGAGCAAGCAAATATTGAACATCAATGCATTGGTTTGATTGAATAACCAGCCACACCCCCTTAAACTGCCTGAGTCCTAAGATTTGCATCTTTCAGCTCATTTACACAGCTGAACTTGTAGGGATTCAAGGGGCTTTGCTCTTCTTGTTGTTTACTCTTTTCTCATCACTTACTGATGTTCACATCTCCTTCCTACCCTTCTGGGACACAAGGACCTCACCATCTGCCCTGGTTGCCTCATCTGAGCACTGGTTTAGGAAACCAGCCACATTCACATGGGTTGAATGAGGTTCACTTCACTTGTAGTGGCTACCTCTTTTTCCCCTCTCTCCTGCTGTGCTTTTTCCAGCCCTCTCTTCACTCCTGCTCTGTCCCTTTTCCCCCACTCAAAGCCGTTCTCTACTCAATCCCTGCAAGGTCCCCTTTCTCTTTTCTCTAAGGCAAGATCTCCTAACACCATGGATATTCCCTGAGTTGTCTATTTACTGTTCACTGATGTATTTTATCTGTATCACCCAAAGCATCTAGAGCCAGCACAGCTAAATAAACATTTGCTTAATTCAAACTCTGAAAAGTCTGTCACTGATTAGAATTTCAAGGGAGTTTCAGAGTGAGGAAAGGTTGGGGGCTGCAGTGGTTAGAAAGGGCTGGCTGCCAAATGCAGGATTTGCACCTGAGCTTGAGATAGACGATTTAGATGATGATGGGGGCAAGAGGAGTTCTGTTACCTCCTCTCTTTCCTTCCTTTCCCCCTTCACCCGTTTCTGAGGAGTCTTCGGTAAGACAGAGAAAAGAGGCCGATTGCTAGCAAAAGGATGCTAGGAGAGGCAGTCAGTACTAGGTGCCTTGTTCACAGTCTACTCTGAAGCCGGGGAAGGACCTGAGCTCCCCCAGGCACACATGAGCCTCAAGGTGACCCTGCCCCTGGGAGAGGCAGCGAATCCTGAGAGAGGGTGGTAGATGCAAAAGACTAAGAGAACTGTGAAAGAGGAAAGAGGGAGACCAGAACAAGAAAGTGTTTCCGAGAGATGTGACTGAGAGGTAATGTGAAAGGAAATGTGAGAAAATAGTTTACCCCATCTTCTTGGATGCCATGTATATTAGCCAACAATACAACTCTCTTACTGGTAATGGAATGTACCTATACACCCTCCCATATGACACAGACATAACAAGCGGTTGCAGACTGTCCTGGTAACAATCATTCAAGAAATAGGTGCTGTACAAGATACTGTATCTATATCAGTTCACTGAGCACCATCAGGCACCAAGACTCCCAGCCAGGGTTTCTCAAACTTCAGGGTGCATATTCTGGGAGCTGATTAAAATGGCACACAGAGGGGGGTTAGTAGTACAAATATAAGAATATTCTCATCTATGAACTAAAACAAATGTATGACACTATTACATGGTGTTAATAATAGGGTGGTATATGGGAAAAAATACACCTAATGCAAACTATGAACTATATTAGCAGTAATATAATATTCTTCCATCAATTGTAAGAAAGGTACCAGATTAATGCTAAGTGTCAATCAAAGAGGGGTATAATGGGTAGTTTTGGAGCAATGCATATGTTCTAAAATTGATTGTAATGATGAGAGCACAACTCTGTGATTACACTAAGAGCCACTGATTGTACACATTGGATGGATTGTATGGTGTGTGAATAAGACTGCTTTAAAAAAATGGCAGAGGTTCTGGTTCCTTAGGTCTGGGGTGGGGCCCAGGAACATGCATTTTTAATAAGCATCCTGTGACTGTGATGCAGATGACCAAGGACCTGGCCCTGGAAGGCTAGCAGCTTCCCTTTGGGCCCTTGGGACAGCCGACCTACAAATACCTCCAAGCCCACTTTCCACAGTCACTGTCCAGTGAAAGCCCCTCCAGTCATCCCTCCTCCCCAGGATGCTCTTCCAACACTGCTCCATCCCCCCCACCCTTCACTGTCTCCCTCTTTCACAAAGCTTCTCTCTGTGCCACCTGAAACCCCCACTTTCTGGTACACTCCCCTCTGTCTTCAACCCTTTCCTGCACCCTATGACCCTGGATGAAACCCAGCTCTCTGCTGAGGACACCCCTTCCCAGAGCCACATCTTACCTCTAGGGTACCTTAGGTAAATTAGAAAAAGGCAGGGCCTCTGGGTGGGAGGTCACCTGTGACTAACTCAGCCCCAAGGGCCAAAAGCTTGGTGAAAGGATGGCAGGCTGGATTCCAGGCCCTCCCCTCCTCTGCAGTGCACAAACTGTGCCTCCACGGAGACCACTCATTCCCCAACACTCCACCAGCGCCAAGGTCAGAAAGTGGTTGACATTCTCTTCGCAGGCCAGTACCATTTCCAAACTTTCACTCCACCCCTTCCTGTCAAGCCTCTGTCCCTCTGAGGCTCAGTTAAGTCTCTAAGGCTCCTCACAGTAGTGACCAGCCCACAGCCTCAGTCACTGATGACAGACATCTCCACCATCCACCATCTTGCTTTGTAACTTGGATGTCCACAACTCATCCAACACTGGAGTCTCACAGCTCACGAACCTCCACACAGTGACTTTCACCTGCACTCCCTTCACATCCCCCCACACCCTGGAACCTTGTCAGAAAAGTCACACGTCAGACATCTCAAACTCCAATACCCAGCCCCAAACCACAGTCCTCTTCCTGTGCAGCTCTCCCTGCTCTCACTCCTATAACACCAGTCCTCAGCATCCCAGAGTCTCCCAACCCCCAATTCCTTCATTTAATGCCTGCCCAATCTAGACCGCAAGTTGACCACCTGAAACACTATCTCACAGACACCTACCTTCTACCTCCACTTTTCTGGAAAAATCCCAATCCTGACTAAATCTCATTATCCAACTTCCACCCTCCTCTGCCCAGGCTGGAGTACTGCTGAAGAAAAAGCACTACAATCCTACAAATGGTGTTGGCACCATAAATACATGGTCTACAGCTGAGCTGGGCTCTCAGTGCTGCAAGTTAGAGATCCTTTTTGCTTGAATTTTGTAGGCCCTCTCTCTCATTCTCCTCTGGAACTGCTCCAACCTCCACCCCCTCTTTAAGCCCTTCCACCCATCCCCCAAATCCCTCCATCTCAGCATACACCATCTCTTCCTATTTTAATGAGAAAGAGGAGGCCATAAGATGAGAACTACCTTAACTTTCCAGTCTCCACATTCACCTTTATCAATCTCACCCTTTTCACAGTCCCAGTCTCCCAAGATGAGAGTTCTCCATCCTTGGAACTCTCTTAATCAGTTTTCACTCCTTATGTTTCATCCTCTCCTCTTGTGTTTCCTGCTCCATAGCCTATGAATATGCTCATTTTGCAACATTTAAAAACAAAGAAAAAAGCAAATACCTCCCTTCACCTAGCTCCCCCAGCTCTGCCTTATCTCCCTCCTTCCCTTTCCTACTAAACTCTGCACTTGCTCTCTCTACTTCCTCACCTCCCCTTCCCAATCCAATCCACTGCAGTTGCTGATCCCATATTCACCACTCCTCAGTCAAAAATCATCAATACCTTCCCATTGCCAAATCCAGCAGATAATTTCCTATACTCTTATGACTGTTGCATTTGACCCTATAGCATACTCTCTCTCTCTTGAAACTGTCTACTCCCTGGTGACTGTAATGCACTCCCTCTAAGTCAGTGCGGTTCTCATCCGCGGACTCCTCTCCCATCCACCACTTGAGCTTTCAGGTTCTCTGGCAATCAGTCCCTAAACTACTGTTTTTCTCATTCCAGTTTTCTTGGGCAATATCATCCATGGTTGAAATTGTCATTATCACCTATATCCCAGTAACTCTCAGATCTATACCCCTAGCCCAGACTTCCTTCCTGAACATCAGATTTGTATATTCAACTACATGCTGCATATCTCCACAGGGACATTCCACAGGCACTTCAAACTAGATCTGTCCAAAACCGAACTCTTCATCTCATCCTTGCCCCAAACCTGCTCCTCCTGTGATCCCCATATTAGCCAACTGCGCCATGATCCACTCGTCTTTCAGTGCTGGAAACCTGGAATCATCCTTAACTCGACCATCTCATCAACAATCTACCCCTAAAATCTGCTCTTTGTATTACCATGATTTTTAGAACTCTGCTTCCTCCCCTCCAGGCCTACATCTGCTGACTATTCTGTGATAATTCATCACTCACCCTGACTATTGCAACAGTCTCCTAAACCAACGCCTCATTCCACCTAATCACTAAAGTCATCTATCTAACCCAGATCTGGCCATGTCACCCTCCTGCTTTAAAACCCTTTAATGGTTCCCTGTTGCCTACAGGATAAATTCCAACATTTCTGGCATGACCTCTAAGGCCTCCCATGACATGGCCCCTATTCACTCTCCAGTGTCAGTCTCTCTCTCTCCTTGCCTTGGACATTGTATTTTTTTAATTCCCTACTCACATCATGCTCTTTCACACTACCACACTTCTCTCTTCCAGGAACTCCCACTTCCAAATCTCCCACCTCTTCTGGTTGTCCAACATTTACTCCCAAAAGCATTCTTGCCTTTCCTTGATATTCTTCAGGCTTCCTGTGTTTACCTTTATCTCAGCATTTACCACATTATGGTGAAATTATCTGTTAATGGGCCTACCTCCCAAAAGTAAACCAAAAGCTATTCAAAAGCAAGGATACTGGTCTTTGGCCCTGCTCCCTAGTCTCTGACATATATTACGTGCTCCAGAAATAATTATTGAATTGATTAATTCTCGCAGAAAGGCTATGATGCAGGTATTACAATGAAAAAATGGAGACTCAGTAGGTCCCACACTGGCAGATAGAAGAGCAGCAACTTGAAACCAACTCTGACTCAAAGGCCTGAATTCTTTAAAGTACATGCTGGAAAACACAGCAAAGGACAGAGATGGAATTGAGAATAACAGGTCAGGGCACCAACCTGGTGACAGTGGTGTGGGTGAGGAATCTTGGGAAACAAAGGTGGGCAAGATTCTGGAGGCAGAAGAATACAAAGCTGAGGCCCTGGGTTTTTGAGATTCTAAGTAGAGTCCTGATATGATAAACGGCCTAGCAGCGTCAGGCCTGAGCTGCCACCAGCTAAACCTGGATGACGGGCCTCAGGCAGCCAATGTCCCCACAAATACCCATAACTCTGCTTCACAACCTCTCTGGATCCTGCACTTACCCAGCTGACACCAGCTCTCTTGGGCACCAGCCTCCAGAAAGTTCCTACTGTAGATCAAGACATGGAATCTTCCAAAGAAGAGAAATAAATATTGACCATGTGAAGAAGAGCTGTGATGTCCCTTCAGCTTCTCCTGGGAGATCCCTATTCCACCCACCCTTCAGCAGCCTTCCCCTACAACCCAAAATGCAGAAGGCAGCCAACAAAAGGCGTCAAAATGCAAGACAAGCCCAGGAAAGCCCAGGCCCAGGAACCCACAGGATGAAGGGGACATTCTGAGACAGTGGCAACAGAGGGGACTGTTAGACGTGGCCAAAGGCCCCACACCTGCACACAGCAGAACATGGCCCTCCCTGCACAACCCTCTCTGGAACTCCTAAGCTGGAAGACGGCTGCTTCTGGACAAAGAAGGCACAAGGATATAGGGTTTGAATAATTGCAGTGAAAGAAAACCAAAAATACCATCCTGTATTTACAAAACATAGGAGAAGGCAGGAAGAGTGTAGATAACACAGGATAAAGTTGCAATGCCCTGCTCAGGTGAATCCATGCCCAGCAAAGGTGAGGAGCAAGAATGGCCTCATTAGCAGACAATCTGGCAGGCATCCAGGGAACATCCCTGCCCTCGGTCCTCACTGAATCTCTGGGATTCAAGCCAACCTATCACCTCCCTACAGCATTCTATGAACTGGAGGGCTCCCTCCCTGCTGAGGGAAAGGGACTGGAGCAGAAGACTGCTGGTAACTTCTAGCAGCTTCAGCTCTGATCATGTTTTACAGTCACAAGTGGAGACATTCATCATATACACCTGTTTCTGTTCTGCAGCCTGAGATAAGGGCCTTAAGTTTACAAAGTTTCACAAGAAAATGGAATCTGCTGTTCTTCTTTTCTACCTCCTCTTAGCCAACCACTCAGCTTCACCCCAACTCAGCTGGAATGGAGGGCTCATTATCAGCTGCACAGGCCACAGTCTTGAGCACAGGTAGTAGCTCAGCAATCCCAACTCACCTTCCATTGCTTAAAGAGGGAAAGAAGCCTGGAATCTTTGAAATCTCTCTGGTAGAGGTGTGGGACAGCTTCCAGACACCACCTCAGTGGAATCTCGCCACTATTGATAACAAGGAAAATAAACATTTATTGAGTGCATTCTCTATGCCAAGCATTGTGCTTTATATGTGCTATCTCATTAAAAGTTCCCAACAGCGCTATGAGGTGGGTACTAACCTTATACCCATTTTATGGATGAGGAAACAGACCAGCTCTGTAATTGGTCTGAGGTCACATGGGTAGCAAAAGCAAGGATGCAAACAGATCTTTCTTCCTGACGTGCAGAGAACCTAACCACCCCCTCAGAAGGAACTGTCTTCCTTGCCGCTGTGTATCTTCCTTTTCATTGAATGGGCTATGATATTTCCCTTTTGATATCTGCTCAAATTTTCAGAACTATCTTGGTTTCCCATTGGAGTATAAAATTCCTGAGGGTAGGGAACCATTTTTAATACCGTTTTTGGGAATGATGCAAGAACATAAATGCTGACTGACCAACTAAAGTGGTTAAAACACCATGAGTGTTTAATAAATGCTATTTCTGGTTGTTATTAAAATTGGTAATATTTCATGTACCAGGTAATTCTTTTCCTCTATCACAGGGTTTCTCAACCTCAGCACTACTGACATTTTTGGGCCAGATAATACTTTCTTGTAGGGGCCTGTTCTGTGCATTGTAGGATGTTTAGCAGAATCCCTTGCCTCTATCCACTAGATGCCAGTAGCGAAACCCCTCTCCCCCTAGTTGCGACAAGCAAAAATTCTTCCAGACATGACCAGATGTCTCCTGGGTGGCAAAATCGCCCCCCAGTTGAGAATCACTGCTCTAGAGTAAGCAAATAAAAATGATAGTACTTATTCCCTCAGAGAAGAAAGCTTATTTCTACCTATCATAAAACAGCACTCTTATTACTTGTAGTTAATAAATAGGAGAGTTCCTGAGAGTTAGTTGTAAGATAAAAGCCCCAGAGCACCAATTTCAGAAGATCAAGATAATCTTCCTGTTATGCCTGAACTAAATCACTTTCTGCTTGTAGAATCTCTCAGAATGGGATGTCATAGGGTTTACAAAGAGGCCTGGGTTCATATCCCAGCTAGCAGCTTTTTAGAACAAGATGGAGTTAGGATAAAAAAACTTTAATCTCAGTTCCTTTACTTTTTAGCTTTTGGTCAATACACTTAATATTGCTGTATCTCAGTTTCCTATAAAATAGGGAGGCAAGTTCCTAGCCCCTAGGATTTTTGTGAGGATTAAAGGCGAAACAGTTGAAAGCAACTATCTTGCAAGGTCTGCCTCAAGAAGGCTCAAAAACAGTCAGTTCTTTCCCTTTCCCCACTTGTCACCAGAGCATCCTGCATACCTGATTTATTTTCCTCTTCCCAATCCAGCATAGCTTCACCTGAGACTCACCTGTGGGGTTTCAAAAAAAGTACACCAACTAAATCAGAAGTGCTGACATGAGAGCATATATTGTAACTATTTAAATATTTATTCATGATAAAGGCAATATATTATCTTTCATTAAATTTTATTGATGCCAAAAATAAAAGTAATATTATTTGTATCAGTTCTAAAAATAGGGTGATAATATATGAATCAATAATCGATATATTAAAAATTATATAAATCAGTATATCTCCAGCTAACATCTATTGTATTCTTAGAATCAATAAGTTCCATTAGAATTTTTTAATTTTGTTTTAATTTCAATTTAAATGTTCAAATATATTTTACATGTTATGGGGAAAAAAACATCTTTGAAGCGATAATCCTCAACTGAAGGACATTTTCATAGAATAAGACTTTAAATTTCTTAAGTCCTCATTCCTTAAAGTTTGAGGAAATACTGCTACAAATAATTCTAAAATTAATGTAGCAATAACAAATGATGTAAGTGACAAAATTGCATTTGTACCCAAAGCAAAGAACAGTCTATTTGTTCTCAGGAGAGTAGATTGTATCATCCGTTTTGTTTATAGGAAAGATAAGATACAATATACAGTAATGATATCTAAATATTAGTTCATGGTTTGAAATCAGTACAAAAGGAAAAGAATCACAGTTCAGGATTAATGGCAGAAGTTAGTAGCAGCAAAGGGAAATAAATGATTTAAAGGACATTCTTGTGACTCAACTAATCTAATGATATTGAGAGTGGAAGTATGGAGCTGGATTCAAGACTGGTTTTCAGTAGACTTGCTGTAAATAATTAGCCCCCCTGTTAGAAGTATATACTCTGTTAACAGATCAATAAACTCCACATGAGCAGGGACTTTGTTTTATTCTCCCAGCACCACAAATACAGAGACACTCCATAAACATTTGCTAAAGAGTGACCCCCACCTTCCTCTTAGTATCATATTTTTCTACCCTTTTCTTCCTATATTATTAATTTCTTACTTTTCAAATCTTGAATGCATTTCTGCAAGCTATATAAAATACAAGCTAAGGTTTCAGAAAATAAATACACTTTAAAGAATTGGATGCAAGAGAATTCCCATGACTAGCTTATTGCCCTGACTTTGCCCCTGGACGGGTGTCTCCGTCACATCTTTGTCATATGACGGTTAGTGCCATTTACCACCACACTAATCCACAGTTCACCCTGGATGTTGCAATCCATATCCCACTGATTAAATTGTCCTGTATTTTTTTCACTATTGAGCTCTCCAGTTAAACAGTAGGGCCCATGCAGTTGTACTGTTTGATGAAATGCTCAGCCCTCCAATGAAATTTGAAAGTATAGCTAAATAGAATTTTAAAAAGCTACTCTTTCTAGTGGTAACTGACCTGGGATTGCTAAACTTTTTTCAGGTGCCCTGCAATGTGCTTTCTCTCCTGCATAGTCACTGCTTCTCCAGGAGGGAACCCACACTGGCAGGGGACAGAGTGTGTCCAAACCTTCCTCCCCCAACGTGGGAGACACCTTTTCTGGTTGCTCTTCCGGCTGGGCTTTGGGAGGCCGGAGCCCTGACTTCACTTCGTGGCCCATCTTCACTTCCTTATCCACTAACCCACTCTCTGATAAAACCACTTACTGCCCTCAACACTTTTATTTCTTCCTAAATGTGAATGAAATCAATTCCTGATTTGGGGGAGACTAAGGATTCTAATGTTAGAAAGAGGAGCTTTAAAGGTCTGCCCTCCCACTCAATGAGAAAGGGTCCTGTACCTTCACCCTGAGACACAGCTTTCCCCCCCCAGTAACACCAGGCATTCCTGGGAAGCTACAACGGAAAGCAAATCTTCATACATCCCTGATTTCTGGGCTTTGTGTTTCAGGGACCTAGAAAGGATGCCAGTTTTCCATTTTACCTAATAAGGATTTTAAAAATAAACAGAAAAAAAGAAAAAAAAATCCTACCATCTACAATTTACAATAACCATAATTGAATAAAAGAAAGGACATTTAACAAAAAAAAAGCTATACTGTCAGAATAAAAGACCTTTGCGTTGAATAACTTTTACTTTATTTTTTAAAATCTATTTGCCCTCATTTCTCTCATTCCGCAGAAGACAAGTGAACAGTTTATCAAGATTGGCACCAGCCTGGAGTTTAGCCACCAATTATTGTACAGCAGGAGTTATTCTCTTCTAAGGCTATAG
This sequence comes from Choloepus didactylus, assembly GCF_015220235.1. Lineage (NCBI taxonomy): Eukaryota > Metazoa > Chordata > Mammalia > Pilosa > Megalonychidae > Choloepus > Choloepus didactylus. The sequence continues at coordinate 128,368,158 of NC_051312.1, read as the reverse complement.
GACCTTGAGCAGTTTAATCAACCCCCACCCCAACCCACCCCAACCCCAGTTCACTGACCACTGGAAATAAATAAAGCAATGTGAATAAGGCATTGTGCAGATGGAGCTGTGCTCTTGACACAAGAGTTAGGATTAAATGAAAGCACAGGTGTGATCAACAAAAAGTCATGAGCAAAGATACAACAATTAACCATTGCAATAGCAAATTTCTCTCCAGACTCTATAAAATGCAAATAGACTAGGCAAGAGTCCCAAATGTACTACAAAGTATACACACAGCATATTAAAATTAAAATGTACTGTATCTTGACTTTGGCTTATCTGAATCTAAATTTCTAAGTAGAGCAAACATGTATTAACTAGATAGTAGAGCTGTACAGTGGGGAGAAAACCCAGCCAAGAGGACGGAAGCCAGGCCTCGACTTTGCCACAAGTGGTTCTACTACCTTAGGTAAGTGGTTAATCTTTCTTTTGAGTTTTCTCAGATGTAAATGAGGGTGTCAGACGAAACTTATCTCTTAAGGACAGTTCAGCTTTAAAATTCTTAATGTGATATATAATAGTGTGTTCTCTCTCTGAGAATTTGTAGGGCCTTGGGGAATGAGGAGGATGGTCTGCATCTTCTAAAAAGCTGACCACTGGGTTATGGGGTCCTCAGAAGCATAACATCCACTATCCTGAACCAAAGAGTTCTTCTAAGGTAGGACACTAGCACAGAGAGTTGAAAACAGAATGGTATATGGGAAAAATCTACCTGTAGCATACTAGGGACTATAATTAATAGGAATACCTTACTGGTATCACACAAATACTAGAGACAAATAATTAAGGGTTGACAAGAGCTACAAGGTGTTTTGGGTCATGAGAATTGTTTAAAATGGAGAGTGATGATTAAAAACAAACAAACAGAGCCAAAGGGTATAACCCAATCAGTCCATAAATCAATAAGCAGTGGATGAAGCATCCACTGTGGGCAAGCAAATGAGAGCCAAAGTCCTCTGCCCTCCCTCTTCCTTTGATGGTAATGACTGCCACTTACCAAGCACTTTGTGGCAGGCATTCAACATGCATGATTCTTTTTTAACCCTTGAAACAATCCTGCAAGCCATAATCTGAGTAAGAAAACCAAGGTGCAGACAGGTTAAGTACAGCCCAAAGTTACAACGTGAGAAGCTGGCTTCAGTCTGAGGCCTCTGACTCTAAACCCTGTGTTCTTTTCCCTGTGTTTGCCATGTTACTTCTTCATACTTTTGACATACCCAGGAGGCTGGATCAAAAACCCCAGGGCTCCTCAAACTGACGACTCCCTGCCTTCACCAGTGGTCACATGTGATGAATTTAGGTGAGTCTCCCTTTAGATGTGACGTTGGGAAGACCAGCTGCTCCCTCTTCTGGTAGCTCTCCTTCCGCAGCACGAAGAGTCTCTGCATATACGCTCCATAAAAGCTCCATGCGGGCAGGCAAATTTGTGATACATAGTAGTCATAGAACCCAGCTTTTCCAAGTTTAATGGTTAGCCAGGCATTCAGTTCCAGCCTGGTTTACTCAGATCAGCTGCTAAACCCTTGCCACTCAATTATGATCCATGGATCAGCAGCACCTTGACATCACCTGGGAGCCTGTTAGCAATGAGGCCTCTCAGGCCCCACCCCAGACCTACAGAATCAGAACATGCACGTTAACAAGCTCCTCCACGTGTTTTGAATGCACATTAAAGTTTAAAAAGCACTATTCTAGACTCACCTGTGGAGCTTTTAAAACGTGTGGATTTCCAGGCTCTAAAATCCAAAATTCTAGGGTGAGGGCATAGGACAGGATGGGCGATTTCTGTGTATTTCTGGAAAAACTAGTTTTCTTTGGGGCCCCTGTCCTCGAAAAAAGTCAAGACTTTGATGACTGGAATCCATGAACAACTTTGTTTTGTCAACAACTGTCCCTGTAGCCAGCAGACAATGCTCCCCTCCCTAGAGGCAATGCTTGTGTGTCGCAAACAGGCATCCGCTGGACTGAGCGCCACATAGCAGTGAATGAACTGAGCAATTTTGCTTAGAGTTTTCCCTTCCAAACTACTCACCAACTCCAATCCATGACTCTGTCCCCCAATTCATGGAGACATTTAGGCTCTTGTCCCCATATTAAGAGCAGGACTCCTATATTTTGTTTTTCTCTTAAACCACTGGCTTATGCTGGTACAAATTTAGGGAGGAGGAAGGGAATTAACACATGTCAAATACATACTGTGTGTCAGATCCACCCCATCCCCCAAAATAATTTTTGTAAATATTTACTTTAACCTAAAGCTCAGATAGGTTAAAACTCTCCCAAAGCCAGGAATCTAAATAGAATCTAACACTAAAGCCCTGTCTCATTCCTTCTATTACCCCAACTTGTCTACTCAACAAATTATATAAATAAAAATTTTTGAGATATAATTCACATACCATAAAACTCACCCTTTTAAAGTGTACAATTCAATGTTTTTATTATACTCACAAAGTTTGCAATCATTCCCACTATCTAATTTCAGGACATCTCTATCATCCCCAAAAGAAATCCCAACCAATTAACAGTCACTTCCCATTTCACCCCCTCCCCCAGCCCCTGGCAACCACTTTTTTCTATGAATTTACCTTTTCTGGACAGTTCATATAAATGAAATCATACAATAGGTGGCCTTTTGCATCTGGCTTCCTTGTCTTAGCATGTTTTCAAGATTTATCCATGTTGTAGTATGAATCAGTATTTCATTCCTTCTTACTACTGAATAATATTCCATTGTATGTATATACTATATTTTGTTTAGCCATTCCTCCACTGATGGATATTTGAGTTGTTTCCATTTTTTTGGCTATTATGAGTAATGCTCCAATAAACATTTGTGTATAAGTTTTTGTGTGGCCATATGTTTTCAACTCTCTTGGATATATAATAGGATTAGAATTAGGGTCATGTTGAGGAACTGCCAACCATTTTCCAAAGCAGCTGCATCATTTTACATTCCTACCAGCCTGAGTGTTCCAATTTCTCCATATCCTCACCAGCATTTGCTTTGACCTTTTTTATTATAGCCATCCTAATGGCTGAGACACAGCTGCTTTTTTTAAACAAATGCTCCTCATATTGTTGCAAGGTTTTGGTTAATTTCCAAAGTTCTGAAAAAGTTAATTTTGACTATTTTTTCCAGGGTTCTCATTGCTGTTATAGAGCAGTGATTTTTGAAGGTCCTCACTCCACTATTCTGGAAGTGCTTCTCTTGAAGAAACATTTACAAGTATCACCTTGATTCATTTCTTTTTTTAGATTTGTTTTTCTTTGTATTCACATAATAAAATGGTTCTTTCCTCTTTTCTCCTTCAGTGAATAAATCACAAAAATCAGAGGGGGATATGAAAAAAAATTTTTTTCTGATTTTTTTTTAAAGTCATTTCCTTGTGTTATGGTGCTGTGGAAGAAAGTATCAGGAGCAAGGTGGACCACATCTTTTCTTTCCAAAGAAATAAGTATAAATCCAGAAGCACAATCTTTTTCTAGTTCTAAGCTAGGGGTTAGAGATATGTTAGAGTAAGAAGGCTTTTATGCCTATGTATCCTACAGAAAAAACAGAGGAGCTTCTAAGTGAACCAGGTATGTAAGGATTACTCAACTCTGAATTTCACTTTGCCTGTATTTACCCCTTCTCCATAGGCTTCTTCAAATAGCATTTCCTGAGATAAGTGAGATGCAAATAATCAGTGCATTCCTTTTCTGGAGCAGAACTGATATTGGAAAAGGATCACTGGTGACAAGTAGAAGGAGAATCATTCCTGGTGATATTTTGGGCCAAATTCCAGAAGCCGGTTCATTTTAGGGAAGTGTGGAAAGGAGATTTGCATGTCTAATCTCATCCAAGAAGCTCCAGCCCAGAACATATAAACAGGGGGGTGGGTTGTCAGTCTTACTCAGCTCCAGACACAAGAGTTTCCCAAAGAGACTGAGACCATGGCAGTCCTCCATTCTGCACTGCTGCCACTCGGGCTGTTTCTGTGCCTGGGACTGCTGCTTTCTTCTGCCAGCTCTGAAAGTTCCAGTGACAACTGCATCTTCTTTGATGAGATCTACACCACCAGCAGCGGTCCAGACATCAGGGTCAATTCAAATGTCTATGAAAGCAATACAACATACGTAGGTGAGTAAAAGCCATTCACTCTGCTGTCCTTTGTTCTCCAAGGGGAGTTAGCCAGAATTTCAAAACATACCCTTCTGTCCCTTCTTTTGGTTACACAAAACATGTATTTTTTTAACCCGATGGGAAGTGGCAGAGGAGTGGGGGAGGGGGGTGGAGAAAGAATGAAAACAGGTAACAGTGGACTGGAAAGGACTATTTCTGCATGTTTCCTGTGCAAACCTAAGCCACGAGAGTCATTAAGTCACAACACACAGGTTGAGCCCCAGAAGGAGAATACCTGGAGCAAGTTCTCTGACTTAAAAAAAAAAAAGCAAGGGCAGGGGGGAGGGCGTCCTCATCATTTTAAGTGATAATAATTTCATCATAATAGGTAGTCTTTTCACATCCATTTGATAAAACAATGGCTACTATGGGTGATTGTATATTGTACAACTCCAGGATGCACTGCTCACAGTTAGTCAATGGGTAAACAACCCAGTAAGCTGTACAGGGAAAGTATTACTTTCCTCGCTCTTTATATGAGGAACCTGAAACTCAGAGAAGTGTACAACTTGCTCAAGTTCTCACTGCTAGCAAGTGGCAGAACTGGCACTTGAATCCAGATCTTTTCATTCCCAATCCAATGCTTTTCTTACAGATGTCAAGTAATATTTTATAAATATCCCTTTTTTTTTGATTAGCCAAAGCTACAAGTCAAGGAATGTGCTTTCTAATTAGTTTCATAATAAGAACAACAAAATGTAATATGGTTCTTCACATGTATTAATGTATGTGATCCTCATAACAACCTATTAGGTAGATACCATCATCATTCCCATTTTTGTGGATAAGAAAACAGAGACAGAGATGCTAAGTGACGTACTCAGGTCACAGAGCTACTTAAATGGTGAGGCTGGGAGATGAGCCCAAGCATTCTAGCTGCAGAGACCCTGCCCTTAACCACTGTGCTGACCTCCTCTCAATTACAGTAATGAGCACTGTCACTTCTTACTATGTACTGGGTACTGTTCTAGGGGCAAAATCTATTATCTTCCCCATTTTACAGATAAGATTTGAGGTACAGAGAAGTTAAGAAATTTACCCAATCTAGTCACATACCTAGTAAGTAACCTATTGAACCTAACTAATACAGCCAAAATTTGTCAAGTTTTATCTGTGCAGGCTGTCCAGTTTCAGAGCCTGTCTTCTTATCTACTATGTTATCCTGCCTCTCTTTGCTCACCAACCAAATCTTGTAGGGACTTCCAGGGTGATAGCTATACCCTGGGTGATGGCCTACAGATTTCAGGCCTCGGCAGGTGAACAACCGTGACATGCCTGAACACACTCATACTGGCTTGTCTTGTATTACTTTTTCTCATTGATGGTCACGAGGGAGCTCAATATGTCCCACTTGCTCAGGCAGTGGATCTTGTCCTACCAGGACAGGGAAAATAAGCTTGTAATTCAAAATGATGACCAGTCGGGCATATATGTGACCTTGGGAGTGAAGAAGGAGCTGGGGGGTTGGGTAGGGGGTCGTCAGAGCGACTACAGAGAAAGAGATTACAAGCTGTTGGAATGGAGAGGGGAAAAACCTATCTTGTGTAGATGCTGTGGAGGGAGAGTCATGGGATCTGGGGGCAGTCTGGAAGTAGGAAGACAAAAGAAAGAAGAGACAAAAGATGAACCATAAGACCCTTGAAAGGGAACATGCCAGGGTGAAAAGGCAATCACAGCCATCAGTTTCAGGAACAGCAGAGGGCAAGGGGAAGGAGGAGAGAAACTAAGGTCCTTTGGCTGCTCACTCCATGCCATGTACCTCCAAAATTTCATGTCATTTCCATCTCAGAAAGAACAGAAATGTGCTAGAGCCCTGTGATAAACTGACATGCAGTGGGAATGATGTTAGTTGAGGGTCAAAATCCTATTCCCACGGAGATACAAAATGTCAGATTCCACACCCAGGATTCCACAGCAAGCTCCATGACTTCCTGGTGGGGTATCACTTCAGGACACAGCCGTGACCTCTGGGGAGACTATGAATAAATGCCCACAAAAGCCAACTGCTTTTCTTTACTTTGTTTTTATTTATTAATTTTTTTTTAATTTCAAGTTTATGTCAACATTGGTAAGTCATACATAAATGCCTTGGCAGGTCCCAAGAGACAATGGCATCCCAGGCAAAGTCTCTTAGAACAAGTTCCCTGAATCTGCCTTGTTATCCATGAAAGAAACCCTTAATGCGATGACTTTCACATTAAGACAGTGCTGGGTAAGCATCTGCCTCCATTTTTTACTTCTATGGGCAAGAGGGATGTGACTTGCCTGTCTTTATTCCGAACCTTCTGCTTTAAGGGCACTATATAATATTGGATGCCAGACTTTATAAGTCAATTAGTGAGTAGTTATTTAGTGCCCTCCAGGTACCCAGCACTGGGATGGCCAGATACTGACACAGATGAAACCACAGTGCATAGTGTAAGCCAGGATATAATTAAATACTTAACTTCACGGTAAAATAATGTAACTGTTTCGAGAATGGGAGGAAAAGAGGGCTAAAGTGGTCAGAGGATAGGACATAAAAGCTGGATCTGAGAGTTTAATCGGGAATGGGATGTGAAGGAAGGAAGGATTCCAGACAAGGAGCCAGACATGGACAAAGGCCAGGGGCAGGTGGGAGCCAGGGGCCTTTGCAGAAGGGGTGGAAGACTCGCTGCCCCTTGGTGACAGGGCAAATAGCAGTGAGGCTGGGTTACAAAGAGTCACCAAAATCATGTGCCGGGAACTAGAAGCAATGGAACATTAGTAGAAATGTTCAGATGCTCTAGAAAGGTTCAGATGCATGTGAAGGTTTTGGAAAAGAGTGTGACCTGATGGAAGTGGTGTTTGAGGAAGGCCGGTCTGGCAGCATGGAGGGAGAAAAGCCTAGAGCCCAGAAATCCAGGTGCCTACAATGACTTGGGAGGGAAGGAGGACTTGAATCAGAGGCAAAGAGGGAAAGCAGAGGAAAGGACAGAGGCAAGAGCATGTGCCAAGGAAGAGCTAACAGACGTGATGACTATCTGGATGATACCACCACTTGTCACTTTCTACATCACCATCATGCCCAGATCTAGGACAAAGGACAGGTTCTCACTGAGCAAGTCAGGACGCGTGGGAACTGGGTCAGCCAGCTTTGACAAACAGAAGAGAAAAATGTGATGTGCTAAAAATAATATAATGAAAACAACTGCAACTTATCTAACACCAATCAGATGTTAAAATCTTTATATTTTTCCTCTTTAATCCTCCCAAGAACCTTTTGAGAAAGGTATTGGAATCTCCATATAATGGGGATAATGTCATTATTCCCAGTCCTGAAACCAGGCATAGCAGGCATTTGATAATATTTGTGGTGTGAATGATGAACATTAAGGAAACTGAGGCTCAGGGGTGACATGACTTACTCCTGTTTAAGTCAGAATTCAGATCCAGGATTGTCTGAGCCTATTGTGCTATATGATCAATTTTCTTTGCTTTGTGAAGAAGTCTTTGAAGGAATTTCATGTGGCTAAGGGGGCCCTGGAGAACAACACCCTAGCATGGCAGAATTCATTCAGAAAGGATCTTCTAAGCTAGTGTCCTATTTTGCTAGGGCTGCCATAACAAAATACCACAAACTGGGTGGCTTAAAACAACAGTAACTTATTATCTCACAATGCTGTAGGCTGGTAGTCCAAAATCTGTAGATGCTGGCAGCTTTCTCTGAAGTCTGCAGGGTAATGGCAGTGGCTTGCCAGCAATCCATGGCATCCTTTGGTTTGTGGCATAATTCACAATCTGCCTCCATCACATGGCTGTCTTTTCTGGATGTTGGTCTGTCTCCAGATTTCCTCTTCTGAACACGTGTCAGTGAGGCCCCTGGTGAGTGTGTGCTAGGCTAGGTCACAGAGAAAGACTCACCTGGGTGGAGAAGGTCCAGGGACTCTCTGGGCCTATTTGACAGGTGCCTGGACTAGGGGCCCTGTGGTTCAGAGGCCCCCTTCCCTGTCACCCTGAACAACACAGACAAAGAGCATCAGTATTTCTGGCACCAGGAAATGGGCTTTGTTTTTAACATTTGCTTATATTCCTAGCACTTTCCAGGGACCCACTTGACCTTTTCACATGCATCAGCCCCTTCCATCCTCACACTCTGCCCTCATTTGGCTCAGAGAGGTTAAGAGACAGCCCAGGATCTACCCCTAGGATATGGTAAAACCAAGGCCAGAGTACAGGTCTTCTTTTGCCCATCTTTTACTGTTGAAAATTTTGAAAACACAACAAGGCAGGAGAAGAAAGTAAAAAGAATCTGTATACCTACTACCCAAAAAAATCACCAGAGTTAAGCTCTTAGTATATTTCCTTCCAGATTTTTTTCACCATACTATTTTGTAACTTGCTTTTTTTCACACTTAATTTTTATTTCACAACCTCTATCTCTTTTCTCACTGCATAGATGGCTGATTTTCCTTTAATTATGTCTTCATAGTAATGATTCCTGGGTTGAAAAGTAACAGCTCTGTGATCCTGCGAGCAGCAGACAAGAACAATAATTCCGTAGGCCTCTGGCAAGGAGCACACCAGCAGTGTAACAACAGCGTTCTGTATCAGACGAAGAACCTGATGGACACACCTTTCATGGCCAACTGGTCCTCTCCTAATTCGGTGGACACAGTTGCAGTCGAGATACAGTAAGAACCTATTGATACATGACTTGCTTTGGGCTTTAAAAATTTCATATTAGTTTACGCAGTTTTGCATTGACCTGGTAGGATTCAATATACAATCCAGTTATGATGTGGAAAATTTAATAGTCACACTCCCTTTTCTGCCTCATCATCTTAGTCATACCTTTTTATCTCTTGGAGTTTACACATGTACACACACCCCAGTTATGCTCAACATAAATAAAAATAACTGGGTACCCTGTTTGTTTCAAACTCTCCACCCTCAACCTGGATAATCATTAAAAAAAAAAAAAAAAAAAAAAGATTGATTTGGAAATGGCTTGCCAACAGAAAGTATGGTGGTTGTGTAATAAAACTGGCTTTTCTAGTGTCCCGCAAAAGGGATGCACTCAGATTCTGAGGTGAGGCCGACTGGGGACTCACATCACACTTAAGCTTCCTCCCAGCAAGGGATTTGCCATCAGGTTAATTTTAGGAACCAAATATTGGGAGGTGCTTAGGCCCTCAGATTGCCATTTTTACTGAAAGAGCAGGTCTGACCATGAGGCATGCCTACTGTGAACAGCCATCAAGTCTTTGTGAACGGTGCTGAGGACAATGACGATGCAGTCAAGCCACCCCACCCTCTCCTGCTGGGCCTTCAGCCTGTTCTGACCTCATTGGCTTTGGAGGGGGTACTCTCATACCCTTAGAGCATCTTGCAAGCGCAGAATCCAAAGGAAGCTGCTACAATCCAGCCATACAATGACAGCAGTTGTTTAGAAGCCAACCAAGGCTAATTAGAGCAATCACTTTCCTTCATCTCACCTCATTAAAGCCTTCACACTCCACGCAACCACAGATGAAAGACCAGAGACCATCTACACAAGAAACAGCGTGTTCATTCCTGCTGACGATGTGGTGTCCAGACCCCTCCTGACTGGCATACCCCCATCTGAAGCACTGACAGCTCTGCTTGTTCACAATGTAACCCACGGCCTTGATCAGCCAGTCAGTCTCCATGGAGATGAGCACCACATACTATGGGGGACCCAAAAGCAAGGAATGCCACTGTGCTTGGCATTGTGCTGGGGAGGGCACTACAGGGGTGAGAAGAGGTCCCCTGCCACCCCCTGGACTTTACCATCAGGTTAGAAGGCAAAGCTTATATAGAAATAATTCCTGAGATTAAACATCACTTTCTCAAAGAATCATTCCCTAAACCCCTAGATGAAGTTAGAGTCTTAGGGTCTCTTATATACTATCCTAACTTCCACTACATCTTCAGACCAACTACCACAACTGCGATTAATTACTTAATTGGCTGATTATTCTTTTAAAATCTATCCTTCCAAGAAGACCCTAACTGCCACAAGAGTAAGAATAATGTCTGTCTCATTCACCACGGTCCCTTCGGCACTGACCATAGCAGATGGCATGGAGGCCTCTTTCATTAATCTGTTGTAGTATAAACAAGGCACAGATATAATAACAGACCCACTGATATAGTAACAACAGACCAAGCTGTATAGGTTATCTAACAAACATTAATAAGCACTTACTATGTGTCAGGTGTCGTACTAGGGACTGGGACCACAAGAAAAAAATTGACAGTAGAAACTGCTGGCAAATTGCTGACCCTCCAGGGGTAGAGGCTTATAGCTCTCTGATGGAGACCTGGCTGGGTTAATGATGATGATGAGAACGACTTCATGGAGGTTAATGCTGAGATGTGGCTGGGATGGGCATTAAAGGCAGAAGGACTGGCTTGGAGGAGTTCAGGCTGGAGTGGATGGGTGGAGTGGGGGATGGTGAAGGTGGTCTAGGGCAAGATTACAGAGGATCTTAGTCAAGACAATATGGAACAGACCAGTATTTAATGATGTGCTAATTGTGCATGAGTGACAGGAAGCACAAAAGGAATTAGGGGTTGAGACACTGTGGGGAGGCTCCTCTAGACAGGAATGTGAGCTGAACTTGTGACTTGCACAGATAAGGTCCTTACCATTGTCTCTCACTGATTGTCCTCCACAGAGCCATCACTGTCCACCCCCACAGCCCAGTCATATTTTCTTCTCTGACACTGAGTAAAACAGGTAAGTTCTACTTCAGTACATTTACATATCTGGCAGGCAACACAATCAACCTAGAAAATTACTTATGGTGTCCTAGAAAAAAGGGTCTTGAAATCATGCCTTACCCAGGTAGTAGCTGAGGTCTCCCAGCCTCTTGAGAACTACATAAGTTTAGCTCAAGTCCTTATCCCAGGCCCTGTGGAAAACGAAAGCCCTCCCCAAAATTGCTAATTCCCAGGGGATTTATATTCTCCAGGTCACCTCTGGGTCCAAACTCCTGCTTCCACAGGAACTGTTTCTATTTCAATACCACACAGGCACTGATATGAAAATCAGTCTTTTCTCAATTTCCACAAAGAATTCCTACTCACAAAAGCCTTCATGGGTATAAATGACTTCAACCAAAGGATTTTAATGGAGGGGAAACAGGGAGGCATGGGGAGGAAATACACAATGAAAGTTTTTTTTTTATGTCATAGAAATACCAATAATTTCATTAGTTGTGAAAGTGGTCTTTGGCCACCACCACCTCCAGGAATTTTCATTGGCCTTTCACAGGCTAAAGTCTCTCATCTCACACCATCCCGAGGCTCCTCAACCTTCTCCTTGCTCTTTTCTCTTTCCTCTCTCTCACTTCCCTCTCAGGAGCTAAAACAAATTTAAGAAAGTGAGGTTCAGAAAAGATGGGTGATTTGCCTAAGGCCACCCAGAAAGTAAATGGCAAAACTGGGACTCAGACTCCACACATTATACTTTTCCCACTTTACTTAGATTTACATCAAAACTACAAAGAGAATCCTTTTATTTTTAATGAATTTTTAAAATGCAAGGTTAACCAAGGACCAGATGGACTAATCTTTCTCAGTGACCAGATAACAGGTCTTACTCTCAATGAGTACATCTAGACAATCGCTAGATGGAGAAATACATTCAAAACAATGAAATGTGTCTAGTCCAATCACTGTCCACTTTCCTGCCATCCAGGCAGGATCTTATTAGCTCCATGCTAATAAGATCCAGTTAAAAAAAGAAAAAGACAGTGGTTGTGTTGAGACTTTCTAGCTCAGTGGAATGCCAGGGAAACATTTGCCCTGGAACTGCAGAATGAGATAAGAAATGGAAGGTGCCCTCCAGGCAGATGACAGAAAAATGTGGGGTGCTGAGTAGATTACTGTTCCTTTCCCTCCTTCCTTTTCCTTACAGTCCCCACTTTGGTCCACTCACACCTTTGGAGCTGTTATTGCCAAACTCTGTTTTTTTCAGGATCAAACAACCCCCCAAGGCTACAGTACAGACCTGGCTTTCTTGTTACCAAAGCAAACCATTCTCAGAGCAATGCCTGGTCAGATCCCTGCATGTGAAAATGACCACTGCCTGCAAATGGAGGCACAAAGAGATTCAGGGTTTGGTTGGGGCATCTTTCTTCTTCCTATGAAGCAGGGATGGCAGCTGTCAGGCCTGAATGGTATCTAGTTCCTAAATACTTGCTAGATGAAGTTAGAGTCTTAGGGTCTCTTATATACTATCCTAACTTCCACTACATCTTCAGACCAACTACCACAACTGCGATTAATTACTTAATTGGCTGATTATTCTTTTAAAATCTATCCTTCCAAGAAGACCCTAACTGCCACAAGAGTAAGAATAATGTCTGTCTCATTCACCACGGCCCTTGAAACTAGCAAGTAAAAAGAGAATTGTGCCATTCTGGACCACATTTGCACTGAGATTAAATAATAAATAAAGGACATGAAGACTTTCAAAGGCAGAGTGCCCACCCAACAACAAATTCAGTATCAATTCAGTAGGTGCTCCCCTCCCCCAACAGGACTATGCAGACCTCAAGGACTGCCAGTGTTTCTTATTTATTTTAGTTCTTTGACATTCTGTACCTGTAATTTTCCCTCTACTTTGCACACACCTGGCACCTGATAAGTGTTTATGAATTTTGCTCATGAATTCTGGCTCCAGCTTCAGTCAGACTGGGTTCCTTTCTCTAGTGTCCACCCATCATCTAAAGGTTCTGAAGGCTTTGTTTTTTTTTCAGCAATGACCACAACCTCGACCTCCAAGATCTCCATGACCAACTCAACCACAGACTCAGTCAGAGCCTCAACCACAGGATTAACCACAGGATCAACCACAGCCTCAACCACAGGCTCAACTACAGGCTCAACTACACCCTCAACCACAGGCTCAGCCACAGCCTCAGCCACAGTCTCAACCACAGGCACAACCATACCCTCAACCACAAGTTCAGCCACAGCCTCAGCCACAGGCTCAACCACATCTTCAACCACAGGCTCAGACACACCCTCAACCACAGGGTCAGCCACAGGCTCAACCACACCCTCAACCACAGGCTCAGCCACACTCTCAACCACAGGGTCAGCCACAGGCTCAGCCACAGGCTCAATCATACCCTCAACCACAGGGTCAACCATACCCTCAACCACAGGCTCAACCAGACCCTCAGCCACAGGGTCAACCACACCCTCAACCACAGGCTCAACCACAGGCTCAGCCACACCCTCAACCACAGGCTCAACCACAGGCTCAGCCACACCCTCAACCACAGGCTCAACCACAGGCTCAACCACAGGTTCAACCACACCCTCAACCACAGGCTCAACCACAGGCTCAGCCACACCCTCAACCACAGGCTCAACCACAGGCTCAGCCACACCCTCAACCACAGGCTCAACCACAGGCTCAGCCACACCCTCAACCACAGGCTCAACCACAGGCTCAGCCACACCCTCAACCACAGGCTCAACCACAGGCTCAACCACAGCCTCAGCCACAGGCTCAACCACAGACTCAACCACATTCTCAGCCACAGGCTCAGCCATACCCTCAACCACAGCCTCAACCACAGGGTCAACCACACCTTCAACCACAAGCTCAACCACAGCCTCAGCCACAGCCTCAACCACAGGCACAACCACACCCTCAAACACAGGCTCAACCACAGCCTCAGCCACAGGCTCAGCCACAGGCTCAACCATACGCTCAACCACAGGCTCAGCCACACCCTCAACCACAGGGTCAGCCACAGGCTCAACCACAGGCTCAGCCACACCCTCAACCACACCCTCAACCACAGGCTCAACCACAGGCACAGTCACACCCTCAACCACAGGCTCAGCCACAGCCTCAGCCACAGGCTCAACCACAGCCTCAACCACAGGCTCAACTACACCTTCAAATGCACCCTCAGCCACATGCTCAACCACACTGTCAACCACAACCTCAGCTACAGCCTCAACCACAGGCTCAGCCACAGCCTCAACCACAGGCTCAACCACAGGCTCAGCTACAGGCTCAACCATAGGCTCAACCACAAGCTTAACCACAAGCTCAACCACAGTCTCAGTCACAGGCTCAACCACAGACTCAGCCATAGGCTCAATCACAGTCTCAGCCATAGGTTCAACCACAGCCTCAGCCACAGGTTCAACCACGGGCTCAACCACAGGCTCAACCACAGGCTCAGCCATAGGCTCAACAACACCCTCAGCCACAGGCTCAACCCCAGCCTCAGTCATAACCACAGCCACAACCACTAACATAGCCACAACCCAAAGTTTGGGCAACAGAGTTTACAGCAGCCCCATCATACATGCCATTCATATCCTGCTCATCTTTCTTACCAGCAAACTTATCTTCTAAAAGGAAGCTAGGGAAACAATTGCTCCTGCAATCGCTCCACTGCCTCCTCATCTACTAAATTCCAAATCAGTGTTTGAACATGTGTGTGAATGAAGGCTTGATGTTCTCAAATGGTCAATTCTACTGTCACTGCTTCTTACCAAAACAGAGACACAAGGTCACTTGGCAGAGGGTATCCAGTCTACTCACAGGGGACTTGGGTCACACAGACGTTCAACTGGATTGTTCAGGATTCAGATTATGCTTTTTGTAACTACCTCGACCTGGCCTGAGCATAACCTGGAGTTCTGTCTCTCAGTTTAACATTTTTGACAGTCAGCTCCACAGCTGATCTAAACTTTTGTTCATTGCCAAATGATTCCTCTGTGCCCCCAAATTTTCATGGGAACAATCCTCCCCAGCTTTGGAGATGATCTCAGATTTCTAAACTGTTTTTGTTTTTTGTTTTTTGTTTTTTGTTTTTTGAGAGAGAGGAAAAAAAAATCTTTATTGATAAATATTTTATAATTAAATAAATAGAATATTGGTTTTGGGGGGAATAAAAATTCATGCAGAATCTGTCTCTCTCTATCCTGGCTCCTAGTTCCTGGCTTCTGTCTTCTTGCTGGGCACCTTGGATGATAAGGACTTGGTGGGCAGCCAGGACTGCTCGGGCTCTTGGGGGCCTGCAGGCACTTCTGTGACTTCACAGAGCTTCACCGAGCTTCCGGAACTCTTATTACTCATCAAGGAAGGAGAAAGCATAAATCTGATGCTACTAGTTACTTCCCATTTAGCCACACCAGAAGAGTTTTGAAGAGCAAGAAAATACGCACACACCATATCTGAGCAGCCAATGATAGGAAAATATTATGCTAATAAAGGCATTTTTTCCTGTCATACCAAATAAATTATACACTTCAAACAAATGTGCTAAATTCAAATATATCTTCAATGAATGATTACTTTTCTTTTACCTAAAATATAGAGACTGTTATCTAATCTTATTCATATATGTGGGCATTAAAAAATTAACAGCATGGTAGTGTGTGGATTTTTTCAAGGCCAAACCTAAGGGTAAAATTATCACAACTCTAATTTTCTTTAAGTGCAAACAGATCATTTTTCCCATAATGGTAATTTCCACTATGAGAAATGGGCAAACATATTCATAATATCCATACTACAAGGTAAGCCCGAAGAGAGCATGCTATTTCCTAACAAGCTTGTAATAAGCAACAAAGACAAAGTTCTATTTAAATAACTATGCTAAATTCCAGAATGCCAACATTCTTTCCTGAGTCCTCAAATTGTGTGCCTTTTACAAGGTTGGTTCTGTTCTTCCTTCTTCTCCTTAGGACACCCTGATGATATTCTTCATGACTCCTGTTGTTTTGTAAAGGAAGAAAACTGCCTTATGAAACTATTTAATCTGCTTATTCATATATGCTTGGCTTAAAATTAGTAACTGTCATAGAGACAGGCTGGCTATGAATCTTTTCTAGTGTCCAAAAAAGACACCCAAACAAGCTAAACAACGAATTTTTCCATCCAAGTCTATCCACTTACTGATTTTGGGTCCTAGAAAAGTAGCATGCTCCTAACCTCTTCAGAGATGCTGCCTCTTAGGTTGATTCCACCAGTCCTGAAAAAGGAGCAACAAGTACCCTATGCCCCAAAAGGCTCGGCAATTATCTGGAATGAGGAAAAGTCCGCAATGCACATTTAACTGCACTTACCTTATGCTTTATTACTGTTGATATCCAAGTACAATAAGAAATAACCTAGTTTTTGTACTAATGCCCTCTCAGTTATAAGTTCCTTCTATCATTAACATTAATTCTCCTCAGAAAAAGTAGAAAAGGAATTTTTACTACAATGCAATCCATTTAAGCAATGCTTTTCTAGCCTGGTTATTAGCTATTCTCTACTGCTTCAAACTCATTTATTCAATCAACAAATATTTATGTAGCTCCTCCTACATGCCAGGTACAGTTCTGGGCTCTTGAGTAAAACAAGGAGCCCCACCCTCTAGTGGTTTCTCTCCCCATCTCACAATTCCCTCACAAAGTAAGTTATGAATCCTCAAGGACCTTCTATGTGCAGGCACTGTGCTAGGTGTTTTCATTTAATCCTCACAAAAAGCCACCACCTTGAAGTTGCCTGATTATTATCTTCATTTTTAAAGATATAGAAATTGAGGTTCAGAGAAGTTATGCACTGCCCCCAATCCCACATCTAGTAAAAGGAATGGCAGACATTCACATCTGCTCCAAAGACTTGTCCTCCATTTAACCATGATGCCTCTGAGTCAGCCCCAAACTTAACTAGCTGGATGATGGGGGATACCAACACTTACCCTGCTTCACTGAGTTTTACTCATAGTGGTAATAACTACACAATAAACGGAAGCTGGAATTATAATGTTCCTTGGTGTGGATTTCTTTGAATTTATCCTACTTGGAGTTTGTTGAGCTTCTTGGATGTGCAGATTCATGTCTTTCATCAAATTTGTTAAGTTTTTGGCCATTATTTCTTTAAATATTCTTTCTGCCCCTTTCTCTCTCTCCTTTCCTGCTAGGACTCCCCTTATGCATATGTTAGTATGCTTGATAGTGTTCCACTAGTCCCTTAAGCTCAGTTCATTTTTCTGTTTGGTAGATTCAATACATTCTTATGCTGCATTAGAAACAGCCATTGCCTATACATCTAAGGGTAGTAATAATTCATTCTGGACAAGTAGAAAGAAATTTTATGTCTTCCAAATCCATTACCACAAAGATCTTCAGCCAGCAGAAAGAGTTCCAGATTTGGTCAATGGTCCAACTATATCACACCAACTATTTAGAGAAGTGAAAAAAATTCTAAACAGGTGAAAAAAAAAATTCCAAACAGGCAGAAAATTTAGATAGTACCTTGTTGTCTATTAACCTCCCCCGTTACTTTTCTTTCCTTTTTTGTGCCATGCTTTTATTTTTATTTATTTTTTTTCAATTTTATTGTGATAAAACATATGTAACATAAAATTTGCCATTTTGGCCATTTTTAAATGTACATTAATCCTATCTCCAATGTTCTACTTCCATCACTACCTTCCATTATCAAAACTTTTCCATCACCCTAAATAGAAACTCTTTACCCATTAAGCAATAACTCCCCATTTCCCTTCTCCCCAGTCCCTGGTAAGTTCTAATCTACTTTCTGTCGCTATGAATTTGCCTATGCTAGACATTTCACATAAGTGGAATATACAATATTCATCCTTTTATGCCTGGCTTATTTTACTCAGTATTATGCTTTCAAGGGTCATCCATGTTGGAGAATGTATCAGGACTTCATTTCTTTTATGGCTGGACAGTATTCCATTATATGTATATACCATATTTTGTTTATCCATTCATCTGTTGATGGATACTTAGGTTGTTCCCACCTTTTGGCTGTTGTGAATAATGCTATGTCAAAGAAACAACTGCACTGGACAATGTTAAACATACAAGGATGACTTTGTTCTGGGGCTGCTACAGCAGGGGACAGACAGTAAAACTTAACTCTGTGGAAACAAAAGACAGCAAGATTTTTGAGACCTGGGAGGGGGTTGAAAGAAAGGCATTGGAGATAGTAAGTGGGGTTGACCACTGGGATGGGAGAGGATTTACTGAGGTTACAGTTAAGACCACTTGATTGGAATGTTTTCTTTTATGGAAACTAAGCCATCCAGAGTCTGTAAGGGCTGGGAAAGAGGAGGGAGATAAGGAACTGTATAATTAGGAGTCTCTCAGGAACCTTGGTAGCCAAGATGAGAGGGAAAGGGGAAGGGGAGGCTGGGGCCAAAACTAATGTTTAAAAGAGTTAGGGTCTAAAGTTGTCTTTATTTCCTTTTTTTCCTGCAGTCCAAGTAGTTCATCTCTGCAGTCCCATAGCTGCTAGGTTAGTTTTGAGGTAATAAGGATGGAGGGAGGAAGTAGGTAAGGGAGTGAAGGGAATAAGGCTGGAAGCTTGGTCAAGAGAGAGAAAAAAGGTTTTTGTCAGTTGCAATGAACCTTGGTGTACAAGGAGCAGCAGATGCCGGCCACGTGCCTTCCCACATGACAGAGTGTCCACGTGCCGGCAGCCTGTCTTCAGAGTCCAGGTTTCATCCTGTTGATGCCTTGAGTTGGGACCTTTTCACAGCTTAAGAACTATAAATGGTAAACTAATAAATCCCCACTGGAGAAACCAACTCATTTCTAGTATATTGATTCCAGCCGATTTAGCAAACCAAAACAAATTCTTTTGGGTACATATCTTGGAATGGAATGGCTATGCCAAATGTAATTCTAAGTTTAACTTTTTAAGGAATCACCACACTGTACCATTTTACATTCCCAACAGCCATGTATGAGGATTCCAATTTATCCACATCCTCGCCAACATTTATTTTCCATTTGCTTGATACTAGCTATCCTAGAGGGCACCCACATTGCTTTTTGGAGTGAATGCTGAAAATATTAAAAATTAAGTTAAAGACGATTATTTCATTAGAGGAGATTATTATGGTAACAAATCAGGCCCTTGTTGGAAGAAAAAACACGTATTGCCTCCGAGTTACCATGGATCAGTTCAGTTCTACTTTCCACAGAGAACCCTGTGCTCAGGGGCCAAACAGATGGAATTATTAAACCAAAAAAAGCAAACAAACCAAAAAAGAGGCCCTCCCCGCCTGGGGCAAACTACCCTAAAGGAGCTAGAGACATAATAACTACAGGAGCCAATTCTACAGGATAAACAGTAAGGATTGCCTACTCCTGTCAGTCTGAGACCCCAAAATGGGGCTGCTAACAAATGATGATGTTGTCACAAGAGAACAGCTCTTTACTAAAAGAGTTTTGATTCAAAGTTCTAGCTTCTTGGTTGAGAGCTAAAACAAATTTTACCCATGAATGGAAATGGAAAATTCCCAGGAAGATAAGGTTAGCCAGATAAACAGGTTTGAAGAATACTGTTTTGGTTTGCTAATGCTGCCATTACGCAAAACACCAGAAATGGATTGGCTTTTATAAAGGGGGTTTATTTGGTTACAAAGTTACAGTCTTAAGGCCATAAAGTGTCCAAGGTAAGGCATCACAATAGGGTACCTTCACTGAAGGATGGATGGCCAATGGCATCCAGAAAACCTCTGTCACCTGGGAAGGCACATGGCTGGTGTCTGCTTGCTCCCAGGTTGCATTTCAAAATGGCATTCTCCAAATGTCAGTGTCAGCTTCCAGTGGCTTCAAAATGTGTCTCTCAGACAAAGAAGGGCACTACATACTAATAAAAGGGGCAATTCAACAAGAAGAAATAACAAGCATAAATTTTTATGCACCCAGTCAAGGTGCCACAAAATACATGAGACAAACACTGGCAAAACTAAAGGAAGAAATGGATGTTTCCACAATAAATGTGGAAGACTTCAACACATCACTCTCTCCTATAGATATATCAACCAGACAGAAGACCAATAAGGAAATTGAAGACCTAAACAATCTGATAAATGAATTGGATTTAACAGACATATATAGAACATTACATCCCAAATCACCAGGATACACATTCTTCTCTATTGCTCACAGAACTTTCTCCAGAATAGAACATATGCTGGGACATAAAACAAGCCTCAATAAATTAAAAAAAAAAATTGAAATTATTCAAAGCACATTCTCTGACCACAATGGAATACAATCAGAAGTCAATAACCATCAGAGACTAAGAAAATTCACAAATACCTGGAAGTTAAACAACATGCTCCTAAACAATCAGTGGATTAAAGAAGAAATAGCAAGAGAAATTGCTAAATATATAGAGAGGAATGAAAATGAGAATACAACACACCAAAATCTATGGGATGCAGCAAAAGTGGTACTGAGGGGGAAATTTATAGCATTAAATGCATACATTAAAAAGGAAGAAAGAGCTAAAATCAAAGAACTAATGGATCAACTGAAGAAGCTAGAAAATGAACAGCAAACCAATCCTAAACCAATAGAAGAAAAGAAATAACAAGGATTAAAGCAGAAATAAATGACATAGAGAACAAAAAAACAATAGAGAGAATAAATAACACCAAAAGTTGGTTCTTTGAGAAGGTCAACAAGATTGACAAACCCCTAGCTAGACTGACAAAATCAAAAAGAGAGAAGACCCATACAAACAAAATAATGAATGAGAAAGGTGACATTACTGCGGATCCCAAAGAAATTTAAAAAATTATAAGAGGATACTATGAACAACTGTATGCCAACAAACTGGATAATGTAGAGGAAATGGACAATTTCCTGGAAACATATGAACAACCTAGACTGACCAGAGAAGAAATAGAAGACCTCAACAAAAATGTGTCTCTCAGCTGCAGCTCCTCTTCAAAATGTCACTCTCAGTTGCTCTGAGGTCCTTCTGTCTGTGAACTCCTTTATATGACTCCAGTGATCCAATTAACACCCATCCTGAATGGGCAGGGTAACACCTCCATGGAAATTATCCAATCAAATTTTCACTCACAGTTGATTGAGTCACATCTCCATGGAAACAATCAAAGAATTACAATCTAATCAACACTAATATGTCTACCCCCACAAAACTGCATCAAAGATAATGGCATTTTGGGAGACATAATACATCCAAACTGGCACAAATACTTTATGGGATTTTATTTTTACACTGTGGTTTTGATGCTCTAAGCTGAAGAGCACAAAGAATAATACCTATATGAAGTTTGCTCAAAAAGTTTGATATTAAACCTCAAAACATTTACCAAACCAGGTTCAACCAGTTCTTTAGAGATGGTGTTCCAGTTTGCTAATGCTACCATTATGCAAAATACCAGAAATGGATTGCTTTTATAAAGGGGATTTATTAAGTTACAAATTTACAGTCCTAAGGCCATAAAAGTGTCCAAACTAAGGCATCAACAAGAGGATACCTTCACTGAAGAGTGGCCGATAGCTTCTGGAACACCTCTGTCAGCTGGGAAAGCACATGGCTGGCATCTGCTGGTCCTTTGCTCCTGGGTTGTGTTTCAAAATGGCTTTCTCCAAAATGTCTCTGGGCTCCAACTCTTAGCTTAGCATCTCCAAATGTCCTTCTGTCCACATCTCCTAGCATCTCTAAGCACCACAGGCATCTAGGTCTGTGATGGCTCTTAGCTCTCTTAAATACTCCAGTGACTAATCAAAACTCAGCCTGAATTTCCATGGAGCCACATATCCATGGAAATAATCTAATCAAAGGTATCACCCACAGTTGGCTGAGTCACATCTCCATGGAAACACTCAATCAAGAGGTTCCCCCCTAATCAAAAGACTAATAAATCTGCCCCCACAAGATTGCATTGAAGAACATGGCTTTTTAGGGGACATAATATATCCAAACTGGCACAGATGGTAAGCACATTCATTCATTCAATAAATAATTGTTCAGCATCTGGTGGGTACCAGGCACTGAGCTAGGTCCTAGGGAAATGAGTGTGAACAAGACAGAGAGGGCTCTGGTCCTAATGAGGTTAACAATGTACATCTTATAATAGAAAATAACAAAGGACTTCTTCTTTCAAGGAAAAGTGATCAAGGAAGGCTTCTTTGAGAGGGTGGCTGTGATGGTTAGGTTCATGTGTCAACTTGGCCAGGTGGTAGTGTCCAGGTGTCTGATCAAGCAAGCACTGGCCTAACTATTACTGCAAGGACATTTGTGGCTGGTTAATAAACCAGAAGGCTGGGTTATTAAATCATCAGTCAACTGACCACACTTGTGTTTACATCAATGAAGGGTGTGTCTTCCACAATGAGAGAATTCAATCAGCTGGATTTAATCCAATCAGTTGAAGGCTTTTAAGGGAGAAAAAGAGAGAACCTTCACTTCTTCAGCTAGCCAGCAAAGCATTTCCTGAGGAGTTCATCGAACACCTTCATCGGAGTTGCCAGTTCACTGCCTGCCCTATGGAATTTGGACTCGTGCATCCTGCCCTATGGAACTTGGACTCATGCATCCCTAAAGTTGCATGAGACACTTTTATAAGTGTTTATTTACAGATAACTCTTGTTGGTTCTGTTTCCCCAGCTTAGTACAGGGAGTGGTTCTTGAGAAACAGAATCTTAAAATGGGCATTTACAATTGGTTTTCTACTCTGATTAGATTCAAAGGCACTTATAACTCCATTTCCAGTAATCAAGATGGCACTGACATTCCATGGCATGAGTTAGCAATGGAGATAAAATATAACCATTTAATTCTCCTAATCATACTCTTGCATGAAGCAAAGCTCTGGGTGACAGTGTTTTTGACACCCTAACAGAGTTTTGCAGACTTATGAGGTATAATGATGTTGGATGGTTGCTCTTAGATATACTGGATAAAGTTATAAGAGAAAGGTATGAGCTATAGGCTTCAAATTTGAAACTTAAGCACTGTATGATATGTAAAGTTTTCTACATGTGCCCTGAAAGAAAATCTTATTTCCTGTGGCTGCAGACTTGAGATTTCTGAAAACCAGACCCAGAGTCTCATTGTGTGAGTAGCAGATTTACAACATCAACTAAAATCTCAACCTCGCAGGCTGTCTGTTGTTAAAGGCATTGATTGGAAAAGAATGGGATCCTGAAACTTGGGGTAGGGACATATGGATTGATAATAATGGCAGTGAGGACACTGGAACCTTGGATTCTGCTGAGTCTTTGCTAGATATACTTGTAATGGTCTGCCCCGAGAAACAGCCCCTTCCCCCCACCTCCAGTCTGCCCTGAGGAGACAGCTACCAAACCTCCAGCCTGCTTTGAGGAAATAGCTTCTGGACTTCCAATCTGCCCTGAGGAGCCTGCCATCCAACCTCCACCTAAAGAGATTAACCCTTCAGTGCCTTCTAAACCTATAATCACCTCCCCTAAGAAAGCGGCCCTCACTCCTCTCTCTGGGGAGATTAATCCTGTTTCAAGAGATGAAACTGCAATGGAATGTCCTGAGGTAAATGGCTTGAGGGACACTTCTAATTCTTTTCATGACCCACCTCCACCACCACTCTTTTCTTCAAGACATGTAACTAAAGTCCCTAAAGGTCCCAAAGGGTGAGGTACAAAGTGTGACCCATGAGGAAGTATGCTATACTCCAATTGCATGAGTTTTCCAGTTTATATAGACAGAAATCAGGGGAATATGTGTGGGAATGAATATTAAAGGTGTGGCATAATGGTGGAAGAAATATAAAGTTGGTTCAGGCTGAATTTATTGATATGGGCCCACTAAACAGAGAATGCATCCAATGTTATAGCTTGAGGGGTTAGAAAGGGTGTTAACAGTTTGGGTGGTTGGCTGAACCATGGCTCAAAAGGTGGCCGACATTACCTGAGGCTGAAATGCCAGAACTGCCCTGGTATTATGTAGACAAGGGGATTCAAAGGCTTGGAGAGACTGGAATGTTAGAGTGGATTTATCATGGAAGACCTGTTCACACACCCCTGGAATGTCCAGAAGACACACCTTTTACAATGACTGTAAGGAATAAATTTGTGAGACCAGCTCCACCATCCCTGAAGAGCTCTGTAGTTGCCCTTCTCTGTAGGTCAGATATTACTGTGGAAACTGCTGTCACTGAGCTGGAATCCTTAAATACAATGGGAATAATCAGATCCCAAGTTGGCAGAAGCCACATGGCAGCATTTAATTGCCAAAGACAAGGTGGGCACGACTACCATAATGGAAAACAGGCTCAAAGCAGCAGTCAAAATAATCTGACACACAGAGACTTATGGCATTGGCTAGTAGATCATGGAGTACCTACAAGTAAAATAGATGGGCAGTCTACTAAATTCTTGTGTGAATTACAAAAACAGAGAGTCATGGCCCCTTCATCAATTCCCAGGCTGGAGACAGAGCCCCTTGAATGAGGGGAAGGCCAGGTACCCCTGGGGAAGGACCCTGTTACACTGCCTAACAGATTTATACTGTTAAATCTTCCTCCCAGCCTTCCCCAGAGGGATGTATGGCCTTTTACCAGGGTAACTGCACTGGAGAAAAGGAAATGATCAGCTATTTGGGGGATTATTAGACACTGGTTCAGAAGTGACATTAATTCCAGGAGACACAAAATGTCACTCTGGTCCACCAGTCAGAATAGGGGCTTACAGAGGCCAGGTGATCAATGGAGTTTTAGCTCAGGTCTGTCTCGGAGTTGGTTCAGTGGATCCCCAGACCCATTCTGTGGTGTTATTTCTCCAATTCCAGAATGCATAATTGGAGTAGACATTCTCAGCAACTGGGAGAATTCCCCACATTGGTTCCCTGACTTGTGGAGTGAGGGCTATTATTGTGGGAAAGGCCAAGTGGAAGCCACGAGAACTGCCATTGCCTAGCAAAATAGTAAACCAAGATTCCTGTGATTCCTGGAGGGATTGCAGAGATTAATGCCTTTCTTAAGTACTCAAAGGACTCAGGGGTGGTGATTCCCACCACATCCCATTCAACTCTCCTATTTGCCCTGTGCAGAAAAGAGATGGATCTTGGAGGATGACAATGGATTACTGTAAGCTTAACCAGGTGGTGACTCCAATTGCAGCTGCTGTTCCAGATGTGGTATCATTGCTTGAGCAAATCAACACATCCCCAGGTACCTGGTACATAGCTATTAATCTGGCAAATGCTTTTTCCTCAATAGCTGTTAGTAAGGACCACCAGAAACAATTTGCATTCAGCTGGCAAGGCCAGCAGTACACTTTCACTGTCCTACCTCAGGGGTATATCAACTCTCCAGCCCTGTCATAATATTGTCCGCAGTGATCTTGATCACTTCTCCCTCCCCCAAGACATCACACTGGCCCATTACATTGATGATATCATCTTGATTGGAAGTAGTGAGCAAGAAGTAGCAACTACTCTAGATTTGTTGGTAAGGCATTTGCATGTCAGAGGATGGGCAATAAATCCAACAAAAATACAGGGGCCTTCCACCTCAGTAAAATTTCTAGGTGTCCAGTGGTGCGGGGCATGTTGAGCTATCCCTTCTAAGGTGAAGGATAAGCTGTTGCATCTGGCCCCTCCTATGACTAAAAAAGAGGTAAAGAGACACAACACCTAGTTGGCCTCTTTGGATTTTGGAGACAACATATTCCTCATTTGGGTGTGCTACTCCGGCCCATTTACCAAGTGACCAGAAAAGCTTCTAGTTTTGAGTGGGGACTGGAACAAGATGAGGCTCTGAAACAGGTTCAAGCTGCTGTGCAAGCTTCCCTGCCACCTGTACCATATGATCCAGTTGATCCAATGGTGCTGGAAGTGTCAGTGGCAAATAGAGATGCTGTTCGGAGCCTTTGGCAGGCTCCTATAGGAGAATAACAATGCAAGCCCTTGGGATTTTGGAGTAAAGCTTTACCATCTTCTGCAGACAACTACTCTCCATTTGAGAAACAGCTTTGGGCCTGCTATCAGGCCTTGGTAGAGACAGAACACTTAACCATGAGCCACCAAGTTACCATGAGACCTGAGTTACCATCATAAGCTGGGTATTGCTCCACCCGCCAAGCCATAAAGTTGGCTGTGCACAGCAGCACTACATCATAAAATGGAAATGGTATATACGAGATGGGGCTCAAGCAAATCCTGAAGGCACAAGTTAGTTACATGAGGAAGTGGCCCAAATGCCCATGGCCCCCACTCCTTCCACCTTACCTTCTCTTTCCCAGTCCACAGCTATGGCCTCTTGGGAAGTTCCTTAGAATCAGTTGAGGAAGAGAAAACTCAGGCCTGGTTTACAGATGGTTCTGCATGATATGCAGGCAACACCCAAATGTGCACAGCTGCGGCACTGCAGCCCCTTTCTGGGGTGTCCTTGAAGAACAGTGGTGAGGGGAAATCCTCCCAGTGGGCAGAACTTCAAGCAGTGCACCTTGTTCATTTTTCTTGGAAGGAGAACTGGCCAGAGGTGCATTTGTATACTGATTCATGGGCCATTGCTAATGGTTTGGCTGGCTGGATGGTCAGGGACTTGGAAGGAACATAATTGGAAAATTGGTGACAAAGAAGTCTGGGGAAGGGGTATGTGGATAGACCTTTCTGAGTGGGCAAACATGAAGATATTTGTGTCCCATGTGAATGCTCACCAGAGGGTGACTTCAGCAGAGGAAGATTTTAATAATCAAGTGGATAAGATGACCCACTTGGTGGAGACCAGCCACTTTCCCCAGCCACTCCTGTCACTGCCCAATTGGCTCATGAACAAAGTGGTCATGGTCGTAGGGATGGAGGTTATGCATGGGCTCAGCAACACGGACTTCCACTCACCAAGACTGACCTGGCCACAGCCACTGCTGAGTGTCCAATTTGCCAGCAGCAGAGACCCACACTCAGTTCCCAATATGGACCATTCCCCGAGGTCATCAGCCTGCCACCTGGTGGCAGGTTGATTACATTGGACCACTTCCATCATGGAAGGGGCAGTGATTTGTTCTCAATGGAATAGACACATACTCTGGATATGGCTTTGCCTTCCCTGCATGCAATGCTTCTGCCAACACTACCATGCATGGACTAATGGAATGCCTTATCCACCATCATGGTATTCCTGACAGCATTGCTTCTGACCAAGGAACCCACTTCATAGCAAATGAAGTGAGGGAATGGGCACATGCTCGTGGAATTCTCAGGTCTTACCTTGTTCCTCATCATCCAGAGGCAGCTGGGTTGACAGAACAGTGGAATGGCCTTTTGAAGACTCAATTACGGCACCAACTAGGTGGCAATACCTTGCAGGGCTGGGGCAGTGTTCTCCAGGAGGCTGTGTATGCTGTGAATCAGCATCCACTCTATGAGGCTGTTTCTCCCATAGCCAGGATTCATGGATCCAGCAATCAAGGGGTGGACACAGGAATGGCACCACTCTCTGTCACTCCTAGTGATTCACTAGGAAAATTTTTGCTTCCTGTACCTGGAAGCTTAAGCTCTACTGGTCTACAAGTCTTAGTTCCAAAAGGAAGAGTGTTTCCACCAGGAGACACAACAATAATTCCATTGAGCTCTAAGTTAAGAATGCCACCTGGCCACTTTGGGCTTCTCATGCCTCTGAATCAACAAGCAAGGAAGGGGATTACTGTACTGGCTGGGGTGACTGATCCTATCAAGGGGAAATAGCACTGCAACTACACAATGGAGGTAAAGAAGAGTTTTCCTGGAATACAGGAAATCCCCTAGGGCATCTCTTAGTACCATCATGCCCTGCGATTAAAGTCAATGGAAAACTGCAACAACCCAATCCAGGCAGGACTATCAAAGGCCAAGAGACTTCAGAAATGAAGGTTTGGGTCACCCCACCAGACAAAGAACCATAGCCAGCTGAAGTGCTTGCTGAGGGTAAAGGGAACATGGAATGGGTAGTGGAAGAAGGTAGTGATAAATATGAACTATGACCACGTGACCAGTTACAGAAATGAGGACTATGATGGCATGAATATTTCCTTCTTTTCATGAATGTATTTGTCCATAAAGCAAATATATTTGTTTTCTTCTCTATCTTATCCCCTTATCATGTGACATAAGCTGTACTGCTCATCTAGCAGCATTCAAGTTATAGGTAATAAAGTTTAAGAGTCAATGTTGGCCATAAGGAAATATCCAGAGGCGGGGCAATATGGCGGACTGGTGAGCTGTATGTTTTAGTTACTCCTCCAGGAAAGTAGGTAGAAAGCCAGGAACTGCGTGGACTGGACACCACAGAGCAATCTGACTTTGGGCATACTTCATACAACACTCATGAAAACGTGGAACTGCTGAGATCAGCAAAATCTGTAACTTTCTGTGGCCAGGGGACCCGCACCCCTCCCTGCCAGGCTCAGTCCTGTGGGAGGAGGGGCTGTCAGCTCCGGGAAGGAGAAGAGAGAACTGCAGTGGCAGCCCTTATCGGAAACTCATTCTACTGATCCAAACTCCAACCATAGATAGACTGAGACCAGACACCAGAGAATCTGAGAGCAGCCAGCCCAGCAGAGAGGAGACAGGCATAGAAAAAAACAACATGAAAAACTCCAAAATAAAAGCGGAGGATTTTTGGAGTTCTGGTGAACATAGAAAGGGGAAGGGCAGAGCTCAGGCCCTGAGGCTCATATGCAAATCCCGAAGAAAAGCTGATCTCTCTGCCCTGTGGACCTTTCCTTAATGGCCCTAATTGCTTTGTCTCTTAGCATTTCAATAGCCCATTAGATCTCTGAGTAGGGCCCTTTTTTTTAATCCTTTTTTCTTTTTCTAAAACAATTACTCTAAGAAGCCAAATACAGAAAGCTTCAAAGACTTGCAATTTGGGCAGGTCAAGACAAGAGCAGAACTAAGAGAGCTCTGAGACAAAAGGCAATAATCCAGTGGCCGAGAAAATTCACTAAACACCACAACTTCCCAAGAAAAGGGGGGTGTCCGCTCACAGCCATCATCTTGGTGGACAGGAAACACTCCTGCCCATCACCAGCCCCATAGCCCAGAGCTGCCCCAGACAACCCAGTGTGATGGAAGCACTTCACATAACAGGCACACACCACAAAACTGGGCGTGGACATCAGCCTTCCCTGAAACTTCAGCTGATTGTTCCAGAGTTGGGAAGGTGGAGAAGTGTGAATTAACAAAGCCCCATTCAGCCATCATTTCAGCAGACTGGGAGCCTCCCTACACAGCCCAGCAGCCCAGAACTTCCCTGGGGGGATGGCACTCATCTGTGACATAGCACAGTCATCCCTCAACAGAGGACCCGGGGTGCACAGCCTGGAAGAGGGGCCCACTTGCAAGTCTCAGGAGCCATACGCCAATACCAAGGACTTGTGGGTCAGTGGCAGAGACAAACTGTGGCAGGACTGAACTGAAGGATTAGACTATTGCAGCAGCTTTAGAACTCTAGGATCACCAGGGACATTTGATTGTTAGAGCCACCCCCCCTCCCTGACTGCCCAGAAACACACCCCATATACAGGGCAGGCAACACCAACTACACACTCAAGCTTGGTACACCAACTGGACCCCACAAGACTCACTCCCCCACTCATCACAAAGGCAAAGCAGGGGAGAACTGGCTTGTGGAGAACAGGTGGCTCGTGGACACCACCTGCTGGTTAGTTAGACAAAGTGTTCTCCACGAAGCTGTAGATCTGATAAATTAGAGATAAGGACTTCAATTGGTCTACAAATCCTAAAAGAACCCTATCAAGTTCAGCAAATGCCAAGAGGCCAAAAACAACAGAAAATTATAAAGCTTATGAAAAAAACAGACGATATGGATAACCCAAGCCCAAGCACCCAAATCAAAAGATCAGAAGAGACACAGCACATAGAGCAGCTACTCAAAGAACTAAAGATGAACAATGAGACGATAGTAAGGGATA
This sequence comes from Choloepus didactylus, assembly GCF_015220235.1. Classification (NCBI taxonomy): domain Eukaryota; kingdom Metazoa; phylum Chordata; class Mammalia; order Pilosa; family Megalonychidae; genus Choloepus; species Choloepus didactylus. Next base: position 128,338,244 of record NC_051312.1, on the reverse strand, counting down.
CAAAGGAGATCAAGAAAACCCTAGAAGAGCATAAAGAAGACATTGCAAGACTAAATAAAAAAATGGATGATCTTATGGAAATTAAAGAAACTGTTGACCAAATTAAAAAGATTCTGGACACTCATAGTACAAGACTAGAGGAAGTTGAACAACGAATCAGTGACCTGGAAGATGACAGAATGGAAAATGAAAGCATAAAAGAAAGAATGGGGAAAAAAAAAACTGAAAAAATCGAAATGGACCTCAGGGATATGATAGATAATATGAAACGTCCAAATATAAGACTCATTGGTGTTCCAGAAGGGGAAGAAAAGGGTAAAGGTCTAGGAAGAGTATTCAAAGAAATTGTTGGGGAAAACTTCCCAAATCTTCTAAACAACATAAATACACAAATCATAAATGCTCAGCGAACTCCAAATAAATCCACTCCGAGACATATACTGATCACACTGTCAAACACAGAAGAGAAGGAGCAAGTTCTGAAAGCAGCAAGAGAAAAGCAATTCACCACATACAAAGGAAACAGCATAAAACTAAGTAGTGACTACTCAGCAGCCACCATGGAGGCAAGAAGGCAGTGGCACGATATATTTAAAATTCTGAGTGAGAAAAATTTCCAGCCAAGAATACTTTATCCAGCAAAGCTCTCCTTCAAATTTGAGGGAGAGCTTAAATTTTTCACAGACAAACAAATGCTGAGAGAATTTGCTAACAAGAGACCTGCCCTACTAGAGATACTAAAGGGAGCCCTACAGACAGAGAAACAAAGAAAGGACAGAGAGACTTGGAGAAAGGTTCAGTACTAAAGAGATTCGGTATGGGTACAATAAAGGATATTGTTTTAGTTTGCTAATGCTGCAGAATGCAAAACACCAGATATGGACTGGCTTTTATAAAAAGGGGGTTTATTTGGCTATACAGTTACAGTCTTAAGACCATAAAGTGTCCAAGGTAACACATCAGTAATCAGGTACCTTCACTGGAGGATGGCAAATGGCGTCCGGAAAACCTCTGTTAGCTGGGAAGGCACATGGCTGGCGTCTGCTCCAAAGTTCTGGTTTCAAAATGGCTTTCTCCCAGGACATTCCTCTCTAGCAAGCTTGCTCTTCTTCAAAACGTCACAGCTGCACTCCGTTCAGTCTCTCTGAGTCAGCACGTTTATATGGCTCCCCTGATCAAGGCCCGCCCTGAATGGGCAGGGCCACGCCTCCATGGGACTATCCCACCAGAGTCACCACCCACAGCTGGATGGGGCACATTCCAAGCAAATCTAATCAGCACCAAAAGTCTGTCCCACAAGACTACATCAAAGATAATGGCATTTGGGGGACACAATACATTCAAACCGGCACATTCCACCCCCGGACCCCAAAATGACATTATCTTTCCAAATACAAAATACATTCATTTCATCACAGTATCACAAAAACTTGAATCATTTCAGTAACAAAAGTTAAGTACAAAATCCCATCAAAATCAAATATAGGCGTGGTCAGTCCTAAGGCATACTTTTCCTTTAGCTTTGAATCTGTAGACTTAGAACAAGTTATATGCTTCCAATATATAAAGGAGGGACATTCATAGGATAAACATTCCCATTGTCATAAGGAGAAACAGTAAAGAAAACAGGGTTAACAGGACCAAAACAGTTCCTAAAACCTGCAGGACAAACTCCATTAGATTTCAAAGTCTGAGAGTCATTTACAGAACAATGTTGCATCCTTGGGGCTTGAGAGAGCGGGAGCCTAACCCTTCCTAAGGGCCTTTTCGGCGGCTCTTTCCTCTCCAAACGCTTAGGTGAGTGCTCCAACATACCCACACACTGGGGAGACCACCTTCTCGGCCCCACCCTCCTCAAACATCGGGGCAGCTCCCGGATTCCCTTCCATCTCCGGGGCACACGCTCAACCCCTTCAGAACAGTGTGGTGGCAGCCAGGCTCTCCCCAATTCCCTGGGAATGTGCTCCGCCCTCCTTGGGACCTCGGGTGGCAAAACTCTTCCAGAGCATCAAGGTGGAATGCCCACCCTCGACCTCCGGGGCAAACTCACCCTTTCCATGCGTGTGGGCTGCTCCGCTCTCCCAGCCCAAGGCCTCTTGACTCCAGATCTCAACCTCCATGGCTCTGTCTTTGAAGAAATTTTTCCTGCAATTTGTTCCTTGTCTGTCTCCTCCAGTCCAGACTGGCAGCGGCTCTGTCTATAAAGTTCTCGCAAAAATTCTGTTGGCTTTGCATGAAGCACACAGGGGTCAAAGCCATCAGACAATAGGAGTTTCCACAAATCCTTTCTGGATAATTCCATCTCCAATCTTGGCTTGTACTGAAATGGCGGCTGGGTTCCATGTTTGGTTACATCCTCACATTGGGCTGTAGCTTCTGGGATTCCACCCCCTGGAAGCTCATAATTTTCCAAGCCATCAGCTTCTGGTTTCTTTGAACCCAAGAGTTCAGTTCTAAGTTTATCTCCCTCTGCTCGCATTTTACTATAAGCTGCAAGGAGAAGCCAGGATACATCCTCCACATGTAGTCTGGAGACCTCCTCAGCTAAGTATTCCAGGTTGTTGCTTCCAGATTCTTCCTTCCATATGACACCACGACTCAATTTTGCCAAATTCTCTGCCACTTTAAAACAAGGATCGCCTTTCTTCCAGTTTGCAACAACACATTCATCATTTCTGCTCAAGTCCTCATCAGAAGTATCTTTAGAGTCCATATTTCCATAAACAGTCTCTTTAAAGCAGTTTTGGCCTTTTCTATCAAGCTCCTCACAACTCTTCCAGAAACTCCCCCTTATCCACTTAAAAAGCCGTTCCAACATGTTTGGTATTTGCAAACTCAGTAGCAAAAGCACCCCACTTCTCTGGTACCAAAATCTGTTCTAGTTCGCTAATGCTGCAGAATGCAAAACACCAGAGATGGACTGGCTTTTATAAAAAGGGGGTTTATTTGGCTATACAGTTACAGTCTTAAGACCATAAAGTGTCCAAGGTAACACATCAGTAATCAGGTACCTTCACTGGAGGATGGCAAATGGCGTCCGGAAAACCTCTGTTAGCTGGGAAGGCACATGGCTGGCGTCTGCTCCAAAGTTCTGGTTTCAAAATGGCTTTCTCCCAGGACATTCCTCTCTAGCAAGCTTGCTCTTCTTCAAAACGTCACAGCTGCACTCCGTTCAGTCTCTCTGAGTCAGCACGTTTATATGGCTCCCCTGATCAAGGCCCGCCCTGAATGGGCAGGGCCACGCCTCCATGGGACTATCCCACCAGAGTCACCACCCACAGCTGGGTGGGGCACATTCCAAGCAAATCTAATCAGCACCAAAAGTCTGTCCCACAAGACTACATCAAACATAATGGCATTTGGGGGACACAATACATTCAAACCGGCACAGATATTAATAGACAGAGGGGAAAAATATGACAAACATAAACCAAAGGATAAGATGGCTGATTCAAGAAATGCCTTCACGGTTATAACGTTGAATGTAAATGGATTAAACTCCCCAATTAAAAGATATAGATTCGCAGAATGGATCAAAAAAAATGAACCATCAATATGTTGCATACAAGAGACTCATCTTAGACACAGGGACACAAAGAAACTGAAAGTGAAAGGATGGAAAAAAATATTTCATGCAAGCTACAGCCAAAAGAAAGCAGGTGTAGCAATATTAATCTCAGATAAAATAGACTTCAAATGCAGGGATGTTTTGAGAGACAAAGAAGGCCACTACATACTAATAAAAGGGGCAATTCAACAAGAAGAAATAACAGTTGTAAATGTCTGTACACCCAATCAAGGTGCCACAAAATACATGAGAGAAACACTAGCAAAACTAAAGGAAGCAATTGATGTTTCCACAATAATTGTGGGAGACTTCAACACATCACTCTCTCCTAAAGATAGATCAACCAGACAGAAGAACAATAAGGAAATTGAAAACCTAAACAATCTGATAAATGAATTAGATTTAACAGACATATACAGGACATTACATCCCAAATCACCAGGATACACATACTTTTCTAGTGCTCACGGAACTTTCTCCAGAATAGATCATATGCTGGGACATAAAACAAGGCTCAATAAATTTAAAAAGATTGAAATTATTCAAAGCACATTCTCTGACCACAATGGAATACAATTAGAAGTCAATAACCATCAGAGACTTAGAAAATTCACAAATACCTGGAGGTTAAACAACGCACTCCTAAACAATCAGTGGGTTAACGAAGAAATAGCAAGAGAAATTGCTAAATATATAGAGACGAATGAAAATGAGAATACAACATACCAAAACCTATGGGATGCAGCAAAAGCAGTGCTAAGGGGGAAATTTATAGCACTAAACGCATATATTAAAAAGGAAGAAAGAGCAGATGATATGATCTTATATCTAGAAAATCCTGAGAAATCGACGATACAGCTACTAGAGCTAATAAAAAAATTTAGCAAAGTAGCGGGATACAAGGTTAATGCACATAAGTCAGTAATGTTTCTATATGCTAGAAATGAACAAACTGAAGAGACACTCAAGAAAAAGACACCATTTTCAATAGCAACTAAAAAAATCAAGTACCTAGGAATAAACTTAACCAAAGATGTAAAAGACCTATACAAAGAAAACTACATAACTCTACTAAAAGAAATAGCAGGGGACCTTAAAAGATGGAAAAATATTCCATGTTCATGGATAGGAAGACTAAATGTCATTAAGATGTCAATTCTACCCAAACTCATCTACAGATTCAATGCAATCCCAATCAAAATTCCAACAACCTACTTTGCAGACTTGGAAAAGCTAGTTTTCAAATTTATTTGGAAAGGGAAGATGCCTCGAATTGCTAAAGACACTCTAAAAAAGAAAAACGAAGTGGGAGGACTTACACTCCCTGACTTTGAAGCTTATTATAAAGCCACAGTTGCCAAAACAGCATGGTACTGGCACAAATATAGACATATAGATCAATGGAATCGAATTGAGAATTCAGAGATAGACCCTCAGATCTATGGCCGACTGATCTTTGATAAGGCCCCCAAAGTCACTGAACTGAGTCATAATGGTCTTTTCAACAAATGGGGCTGGGAGAGTTTCATATCCAAAAGAATGAAAGAGGACCCGTACCTCACCCCCTACACAAAAATTAACTCAAAATGGACCAAAGCTCTCAATATAAAAGAAAGTACCAGAAAACTCCTAGAAGATAATGTAGGAAAACATCTTCAAGACCTTGTATTAGGCGGTCACTTCCTAGACTTTACACCCAAAGCACAAGCAACAAAAGAGAAAATAGATAAATGGGAACTCCTCAAGCTTAGAAGTTTCTGCACCTCAAAGGAATTTCTCAAAAAGGTAAAGAGGCAGCCAACTCAATGGGAAAAAATTTTTGGAAACCATGTATCTGACAAAAGACATATCTTGCATATATAAAGAAATCCTACAACTCAATGACGATAGTACAGACAGCCCAATTATAAAATGGGCAAAAGATATGAAAAGACAGTTCTCTGAAGAGGAAATACAAATGGCCAAGAAACACATGAAAAAATGTTCAGCTTCACTAGCTATTAGAGAGATGCAAATTAAGACCACAATGAGATACCATCTAACACCGGTTAGAATGGCTGCCATTAAACAAACAGGAAACTACAAATGCTGGAGGGGATGTGGAGAAATTGGAACTCTTATTCATTGTTGGTGGGACTGTATAATGGTTCAGCCACTCTGGAAGTCAGTCTGGCAGTTCCTTAGAAAACTAGATATAGAGTTACCGTTCGATCCAGCGATTGCACTTCTCGGTATATACCCGGAAGATCGGAAAGCAGTGACACGAACAGATATCTGCACGCCAATGTTCATAGCAGCATTATTCACAATTGCCAAGAGATGGAAACAATCCAAATGTCCTTCAACAGATGAGTGGATAAATAAAATGTGGTATATACACACAATGGAATACTACGCGGCAGTAAGAAGGAACGATCTCGTGAAACATATGACAACATGGATGAACCTTGAAGACATAATGCTGAGCGAAATAAGCCAGGCACAAAAAGAGAAATATTATATGCTACCACTAATGTGAACTTTGAAAAATGTAAAACAAATGGCTTATAATGTAGAATGTAGGGGAACTAGCAATAGAGAGCAATTAAGGAAGGGGGAACAATAATCCAAGAAGAACAGATAAGCTATTTAACGTTCTGGGGATGCCCAGGAATGACTATGGTCTGTTAATTTCTGATGGATATAGTAGGAACAAGTTCACAGAAATGTTGCTGTATTAGGTAACTTTCTTGGGGTAAAGTAGGAACATGTTGGAAGTTAAGCAGTTATCTTAGGTTAGTTGTCTTTTTCTTACTCCCTTGTTATGGTCTCTTTGAAATGTTCTTTTATTGTATGCTTGTTTTCTTTTTAACTTTTTTTTCATACAGTTGATTTAAAAAAGAAGGGAAAGTTAAAAAAAAAAAAAAAAAAGAAAAACAAGGGAAAAAAGATGTAGTGCCCCCTTGAGAAGCCTGTGGAGAATGCAGGGGTATTGGCCTGCCCCACCTCGATGGTTGCTAACATGACCACAGACATAGGGGACTGGTGGTTTGATGGGTTGGGCCCTCTACCACAGGTTTTACCCTTGGGAAGACGGTTGCTGCAAAGGAGAGGCTAGGCCTCCCTATGGTTGTGCCTAAGAGCCTCCTCCCGAATGCCTCTTTGTTGCTCAGATGTGGCCCTGTCTCTCTAGCTAAGCCAACTTGAAAGGTGAAATCACTGCCCTCCCCCCTACGTGGGATCAGACACCCAGGGGAGTGAATCTCCCTGGGAACGAGGAATATGACTCCCGGGGAGGAATGTAGACCTGGCATCGTGGGACGGAGAACATCTTCTTGACCAAAAGGGGGATGTGAAAGGAAATGAAATAAGCTTCAGTGGCAGAGAGATTCCAAAAGGAGCCGAGAGGTCACTCTGGTGGGCACTCTTATGCACACTTTAGACAACCCTTTTTAGGTTCTAAAGAATTGGGGTAGCTGGTGGTGGATACCTGAAACTATCAAACTACAACCCAGAACCCATGAATCTCGAAGACAGTTGTATAAAAATGTAGCTTATGAGGGGTGACAATGGGATTGGGAAAGCCATAAGGACCACACTCCACTTTGTCTAGTTTATGGATGGATGAGTAGAAAAATAGGGGAAGGAAACAAACAGACAAAGGTACCCAGTGTTCTTTTTCACTTCAATTGCTCTTTTTCACTCTAATTATTATTCTTGTTATTTTTGTGTGTGTGCTAATGAAGGTGTCAGGGATTGATTTAGGTGATGAATGTACAACTATGTAATGGTACTGTGAACAATTGAAAGTACGATTTGTTTTGTATGACTGCGTGGTATGTGAATATATCTCAATAAAATGAAGATTAAAAAAAAAAAATAGTCAATGTTACCGAAGGACTTGCACCCTATTCTGGATTTAGTGTGTTTCTTGTTGTATGCAGGACATCTGAGACACAATATGTCTGTAATTGTGCTCTACTTAGAGATTAAGTATGGTTTAAGATTAAGTTGGTATAACTGCCAAGTTGACAAGGGGTGGACTGTGTTGGTTAGGTTAATGTGTTAACTTGGCCAGATAATGATATTCAGATGTCTGGTCAAGCAAGCACTGGCCTAACCATTACTGCAAGGACATTTGTGGGCTGGTTGTTTAAATCATCAGTCAATTGACTGTACCTGTGACTGACTACATCAACAAAGGACATGTGTTCCTCAATGAGAGAATTCATTCAGCTGGATTTAATCCAATCAGTTGAAGACTCTTAAGAAAGAAAAAGAGAGAAACTTCACTTCTTGTTCGGCTAGCCAGCAAAGCATTTCCTGAAGAGATCATCGAACACCTTCACCGGAGTTGCCAGTTCACTGTCTGCCCTATAGGACTTGGACTCATGCATCCCCGCAGTTGCATGAGATACTTCTATAAAATTTACTTACATTTACAGATAGCTCTTGTTGGTTCTGTTTCCCTAGAGAACCCTAGCTAATACTGTGGCTCTAAAGAGTAAGTCAGTTTTATGAAGGAAATGGGGAAAAAGGGAAAGGCAGCATATCAGGCAAAAGGGCAGTAAACACAAAGATCCTGAGGCAGGAATGAAATTGGTGGTTTCAGACTTGAGAAAAGGCCAATGTGACAAAAACACATTGACGGGCCTGAGGCTGAAGAACTCCAGCAGCAGCTAGATGATATACGGCTTGTTAGGCTAGTGTGAGGAGTTTGGATTATACTCTAAAAGCAGGAGGAAACTTTCAACAGACATCAAGGGGAAGGCAGTGACATGATCTGATTTGCACTTTTAGAAAGATCCACAGTAGTGTGGAAGAGAACAAAAATGGAACAGAAGACCAGTTTAGAGACCATATCAGTAATACAGGCAACATATGGTGAACATTTAGGCTAGGGTGATGGCATTTGAAATGGGAGACAAAAAATCATTACATATTTTGGAGATAGTACCAACAGAACTTTCTGATAGTTGGTATATAAGAAGTGTGAATGGGGGGAAACATCAAGGACAACTCCCAGGATTCTGGCTTGAGAAAGAGTGGATGGTGGTAACATTTATAGGGAAGTAAATTTCTGTAGAAATAGATTTTGAGGGAGAAATCAGAAACTCACTTTTGGAAATGTTAAGTGTGAATGCTAAAGAGTTATCCATGTGTGGGTCTATCTGTGATCAAATGATTTCTTTTTTTCATTTTAAAAGGTAACTTAAAAAAAACTAGCCCTTCTATTTCTTCAGGTTGTTCCTAGCCACAGTGCTTATACCTTGTAAGATACCTGCGAAAAGTAAACAGAGTTTGAAAACTTGGTTCATAATTATCATACTGAATTGGGTATTTTCACTATCAATGAATAATAAACCGGTTGGATGGGGGTGAATTTGAGGACCTATTTCTTGGGCATCTTTAAAGGGATATCGTTTCTTAAGCCAATAACTGCTGGGAAGTAAAGGGAGGGAGACCAGCACTCCAATTCTCTTTTCTTAATCATGAATTTTCGATGGTTGCACAATACAGGTGGGAGTGGGTGTGGATTTCTGAAAAAAGCAAAGCAACCAATCACCTTGAAAGCATAACTGCTGCTCTGAAAATCTTTCAGTGCAAGACCACTTTTCCCTACTTTTCTTTTGTAGTGATAGCAATTCTCTCTGCAGCTATGTGGAGATGTTAACAGTGTTTATCTGGGACATTCTCCAAAACTGTCTTGTAGCAGAATTTTGCTATAAAGTTAAATTGTGTGAAAGTAAGAATGATTTTTTTATATGCAAGGGAGGCTACAAATACCTAGACATAACAAAAGCAAAATGGGCACAATCTGCTTCCTATCTTTAAGATAACTCAAATTTCAGAAAGAATGTAAAAGCTTGAAATGTAAAACACATACAAAACTGTTCACTTATCAAAGTTCTAGTACATTAGTGGCTACCACATACACAGCTGATTGTATAATTCTTGCCATTTTTATAACCCACTGATGGTGACTACATCAATTAAGCAACGCCTATGATGGCTGAAACCTGCTGGGCTCTGGTCATTTTGTTCACATGGTCATTATAATTTTTCTTAACATCTCATCTTAGAGGTTGGTTTTAATTTCAAGAGTCATGCTTTAAAGATTTTTATATTTCTCTACCCACAAATTCCACCATTCCCACTGGAAACAACCACTGCTGATCTGATTTTTCATTCCTGCAAAATGGAATGCTTTACTCCCCTGGAGTCAAAAAGGGTATGACATACATTCCGTGCCTACCCCTCTAGCCTCATCACCTGCTGCTCTCCACACCACATTTGAAATACTAGCAATAAATGTGTAATACCCTCCTCCTGCATGTGGGCTGGACCTGGTGACTTTGCTTCTCAGGAATACAGAAAAAGCAGTGGGATGTCATTTCCTTGATTAGGTTACAACAGCCTGTGACTTCCATCTTGCTAGTGTGTGCGATCTCTCTCTCTCTCGACACTCTACCTGGCCCTCTCACTTGCTATGAAGAGGCTTACATGGCAAGGAACAGACGGAAACCTCAGAGGAATGGAGGCTTCAGCTCAACAATTTGTGATGTACTAAATCCTGCCAACAACCATGGGAGTGAGTTGGGAAGTGAATCCTTCCTGGTCAAGCCTTGAGATGGCTGAAGCCTTGTGAGTGACCCTGAGCTAGAGGTCCCAGCTAAGCCACAGCTGGATTTCTGACCCACAAATGCGAGTTGACTTAAGCCACTGTTTGGGGACAATCTGTCACACACCCTGCAGGGTGGTTGTGCAGATGAAATGAGGTGATTTAAAAAGTATTTAGAAAAATGCCTGACACCACAGTGGGCATCACACAATGTCAGCTCTGTTCTCCTTTCCCGTTTCTCTATTTCAACTGCCACCACCATTGTCAAGCACCCATCACTTCATGTCTAGGTTCCTCCAATAGCTTTGCAAATGGTTTCCTAGCTTCCCTTGATCCAGCTGGTTATTTTCCTCAAAAAACAAAACTTCAACACCTCCCTATTCCATAAAGGAGAAAAACTCGCATTCAAGACCCTCCAGGCTGCATCTATGCTAGATTTCTAACTATACTTCCCATTACATTTTCATACCTCACCACTTTAAGATTAATCTATTCGCTAATCCCAAGTATACTCTGCACATTCCCACCTATTCTGGTTTGCTAAAGCTCCCATTATGCAAAATACCAGAAATGGATTTGCTTTTATAAAGTGAATTTATTAGGTTACAAATTTAAAGTTCCAAGGCCATAGAAGTGTCCAAACTAAGGCATCAACAATACCGATATTGCAAACTAAGGCATTTCTTCACTAAAGAAAGGCTGATGGCATCTGGAACACCTCTGTCAGCTGGGAAGGCACATGGCTGGCATCTGCTGGTCCTTTGCTCCCAGGTTCTGGTTTCAAAATTGCTTTCTCTACAATGTCTCTGGGCTTCTGACTCTCTTAGCTTCTCTCAGCTCTCTGCTTGGTTCCCCTGGGGTGTTTCTCTCTAAGCATCTGGGAATCCTCTCTTAGTTTCTCTGGGGCAAACTCTGGGCTTCATGTCTTCGCTTAGCATCTCCAAATGTCCTTCTGTCTACATCTCCAAGCATCTCCAAGCATCTGGGTCTGTGTGAGCTCTTAGCTTCTTCCAGGGCAAACTCTGGATCTTAGCTTCTCTCCAAATTCTCTCTCAGCTTCTCTCGGGGTGTTTTGTCTTCTCTGCTCTGTGTAAGCTCTCTTTAAAGGACTCCAGTGATCTAATTAAGATCCACCCAGAATGGGTGGGATCACACCTCCATGAAAATGATCTAATCAAATGGTCTCACCTACAGTTGGGTGGGTCACATCTCCATGGAAACAACCTAAACAAATGTTCCAACCTAATTAAAAGACTAATGTCTGCCCCCACAAGACTGCATTAAAGAGCATGGCTTTTGTGGGGGACATAACAGATTCAAACCAGCACACCACCCTAATAAACTCAGTAATAAAATTTTACCTTTTCAATATTCATTCCCTCTGTTCTCCTGAATTCTAAACCACCCTTTCCCTTCTCCGTCACTTTAAGTGACCTGACCTCTACCACTAAGCCTTTCCAAATCTAACCAACTCACAATAATCTTTTATATTCTCTAAATTAATATTTACTCATCTGGTATTGAAAGTCATCACGATGAAAAATCTAAGAACAGGCAGCAGCAACTTCAGAAAGTATCTAGTCCAAACATTCATTTTACAGGTAAAGAAACTGAGGCCCAGAGATGAAAGTGACACGACTAAAAGTAACAGCACTAGGGCCAGAATTCAATCCTCAAAATTTTCAAGTTATATTAACTCTAAAAGTATTTGCCAAGTACCCATTATGTATAAGGCACTGTAAAATTCCAATAGTGCTACCAATATGCAATTCATTTATTAAATCAATAAAAACTAACCGAGTACTGTTTACCAGATACTCTACTTAGAATAAAGACCTTGCCCAAAAGGAATTCAGGGTAGTAAGAAGGGGGGAAAAAACAGGTAAAGCAATAATTACAGTATAACTTGATATGGTCTCTGATACCAGGTTCTAGATACACTTAGAAGAACACCAACATAGTATCTTTGGTCTTTCCAACTATTCACCAAATAAAAACACTTCTCCCTTTACTGAGAATAAGTAGGAAAAATATGTTCCTCAAAGCAACTTATGAACAACCAACACATAGCGTCAACGTTATTACAAGAAGTATTAGTTTTTCTTTGTGATATCAGATCTGTAAAACTTGGCATTTTAAAAAAATCTAAAAATATGCACACATCTTCTTTCTTATAGAGTCTGTGTTTTGGAGTCAGGCAGACCTTGAGCTTCAAATGTCCAGTTTGCAATTTATTTGCTGGGTGATCCTAAGCAAGGAACTTAAACTCTCTCAAGCATTCTTTTCTCCTCTGTTGATGGGCATAAAACCCACCCTTGCATGGCATTTGTGAGAATTAAAACTTAAATTGCCTTAGTAAATTATATGATTCTGCTTTTCACTGTCACATAATGGATACAAAACATTTTACATGAAAAGTAACAAAAATTGTATTTGATACATAAAACACATCCAAATTTAATTAACTGGTCAGTACAATTACTGCCAAAATTTATAATAAAATTCCTGCGACTACTGACTCTCCAAACTAAAAATCTACTTCTTTGAAAAGTATTCTAGCATAGCAATCACTGCACAAGTCTTTTTACTATTTTCAAATGGCAACATTCTGAGAATCTATTGTGTATCAGTTGTTATGTGGAGAGAAAAATAAAACAATTTATTGAAGATGTTTGGAATACTAATAAGAATGGGAGAACAGTTCTTTGAGTGAGGCACGCAAAGACATTCTTGATAATTCAGTCATGAGGAAAACATACCAGAAACGAATGCCAAATATATACTTCAACTTATGCAGGTAAGTTTAATGATTGGAACAAAATGGGATCAATTAGGAAAAAGTGTATGTAGGAGATGCCTTACACAGAATAATACATCCTTTTCATGATGACTATTTTACCTGGATTTAAAACAAGTGTTTATTATTCTTGTCTTTTGAATTAAAATTGTCCAGATGGTCATAAAGTCTGCAAACACACACCAAATACATAATAGTTTACTGATAATGTATGCTATGTTCAACTGTTGTTCCTCACTAACAATTCAAATTTCAGTAAGCTGTGCAAAACTGCAATGAACAATGTGCATTAAAGCAGCATTTCCATCAATCCTTGTATATACATCTGCTATGCATTGTCTTAGATGATCTGTGTCTCTAATTTTCACTAAGTAAATTTGCACCTTCAGCATATCTTAGAAGCAGTAATTTAGAGAGTTCAATCTATTAAAAATATATATACTGTGTAAGTTTCCAGACTTTGTGACCACCTGTATTTTATTTTTTGTAAGATTCATCTATTGTAAATCTTATAAACATTTTTACTATTTGTATAATCCAAGAAAATTTGGGTACCAAATATGAGATAATGGAGGAAACAGTACAAAAATTTATCTTTATCTTCTTGGTTTTCAAATAATTCTATACCAAAACATTTTGATGAAAATATAAGTGATTTTTAATCTGTAAATAAAAGATTCCCAGAATGACATTGAGGATATAGTACAAATTTGGTTTTAAAACAGATTTAATTTTAAAACAGGTCTTACAATAATTTAAATAAATCTGCATTCCAGAACACAATGTGCAGGTACAACAATTATGTGATGACTCCTTAATGCTCTAAGGAGATAAAGATCTTTTTCAAATACAGAAAAAAATCAGGTCTTTCTACAATGCTAACCCAAAGATCTATTGTCCTTTATAGACTACAATATTATTGTCAGTTTCATACACTTTTACTTTATAAAGAACTCCCACAGGAAGAAATTTCTGAAGGTTTTCCCAGATATAAACAGCCACATTTTCTGTCGTGCTATAGGAAAAAAAAAGAAGTTCAAAAAGCAAATGATAAACAAATGTTCATGTGTTAATATTTACCAAGAACAGAAATTCTAGCTTTAAAAGATATCAAACTAAAACTTAAGAAATCACCCAGCAATCAGAGAAAATGTTAAAATCAATACTTCCTTTTAACTATCTGTGTAAGGCAAGACAGTGATGCCCACCTCACCACATCAGTGAAGTATGGCACATCCAGATCCAGATTCTTGTGATCAAGGGGCTTCATAATTGCCTCCTAGAGACAAAAACAAAAGAAAAACCTCACGGGTTCCATTGACTCAAATTCCAAAGCGTTCCACCCATGCCTCTAAGCCTTACCTGTATCATTTAGCCACTAACTTAGTACTTATAAATACTAGGCCTGTGTCTAACAAAGCAATCTTAGCAAGTATGAAGTTGTAAGATAAAGTTAAGGCCCAGCTCTCTGTAGTCACCAGTTATCTTCTTGTAACTGAATGCCAAGGAGGTAAGAAACCAAAAAGTAGAGAATTCAATTGAGCCTTCTCGTAACATAAGCCACCGTGATTCCGAATTCAGTTTAACACTTTCTGAATTCTGTCCAGAAAGTTACCTGAAACACTTCTCCATAACAGTCTCACCTACAACTCAATGCCACACATCATTAGGACAAGACTAAGATTGAAATTATGAGGCAGTTCTAAATTTCTGTGATGAGGAATAATTTAGGAAAGATCTTGGGTTTTTAGAAGAAAAAATTATTGTAAATGTGAAGACTATTATTTCCTACCACATATATAATAACACAATGTTTTTCCTTGTCATTAGTAACAATTATAATTGCCTCATTCTTTCGAGGTTTTTACTTTTAGCTACTGTACAAGACCTAATTTTTGGTGAAGCAATCTAATTTTCCATATGGTATGGTTTTAAGAAGGGTATGTTAATAACAATATATCAATTGTTTCTTGAGCAAAGCCACAATCATCTAAAAAGAGTTAAGTCCTAGATCAAACAGCCTTTAGAATAGATCAAATGAAAGGATGCTCCATGGATGTCAAGAAAATAAATGTCTTTGCTTTATCTTCAATCCCAACTCAGGTCCAATTCCAACGTGGAAGTCATTTCTGCAGAGCATTTTCTAATTTTACTCTATATGCCATGATGAGCTACTTCTACTGATGGGAATGTGTGCTGTCCTTCAAGTATACAAAGATGGGTAAAAGTGGAGAGAACTCAACTATAGTACTGAATAATATGCCTGCTTGGAACATCTTATACTGCTGTTTTATCTTGTACAACACTTTTGCGTCCTTATAAGTTATACCCCCAGAAAATACAGGACCTCTGTCTTTACTGCTTTCCTAAAGTGCCTTGAGCATAGTGCTACTTGTTTGTTCACTCATTCTCTTCCTCATTTATTCAACCAACACTTATTGAGCACCTATTATTTTTACCTCCTAGAAAAACTAATGTGAGCATTCTGAGGGTAAGGGCTATGTCTCATTCATCTTTGTATTTCTAGTACTTAGTACAAAGACTGACGCAAAGTAGACAAATTTGGTGAATACATGGATGAGAAGTAATGTGAAAGAAGTAATAATTAACATTTTAATGAAGCAAATGTCAAATTCTAGGACAAAAATAAAGAGCAGAGCTGAAGTAAAGAACTAAAAACTGGTCAAGTGTTATGTAATAAAAAATATGCTGGATAGAAGGAAAGCGACTTCCAACTTCACAGCTGGCTAACCACATGACCTAGGCCAGTCAGTTAACCATTCAGCATCTCTTGGTCATAATCTATGGAATGAAGAAATTGGCTTAGATAATCTCTAAGGTCTCTTACAATGCAAAAATTCTATAATGATACAATCAATAAATCATTTATTGAACACTTCCTTGGATATTCATTTTCATCTATACACTTCCCCAGTGAGTTTATAACAAAGCAAAAGTGGATAAGATATGATAGTGTTAAAATCTATGACCAAAAGAGTCAAAGAAAATTAAGAGAAGGAAAGGAAAGCTTCCGGGGAAAGCTGTATCTTGAAAGGGTTGAATTTGTTAAAGAGAAGAAATCAGGATATTCTAAGCAAGGGATAGAAAACAAGCATGTCACATTTATTTCCATCACTGTAATACCACTCTGACTAATTTTCTTTGAGTCACCCAAGCAACTTTAGAAGGCCTCCAACTTCTCCTCTACTCCCACACCCAATTCTATGTACAAGGTCATGGAACTTCTGAAGGTACTTGGTTGGGGAGGTGAAAATGGGGGCATCAAATATACTTGGAGACAGCATATAATAAGCACCCAACATGCCATTACCTCCATACACTCTTTGAGGTCAGTCAAGTTCATAACCATTCCTGTAACAGGATCAATCTAAAGAATAAAACAAAGGTAAATATTATCACAATAGGCTCTCCATATTTAAACCTCTAGCAAATTGTTAAAAGCTGTACAATGTGCAGAGACTAGGCCTACATTTGCCTTCATGCCAGAGACAATCATCGATCTCGGCATAGAAACACCGTATGCTTGAGGCACCTGTTTCACTGTACTTCTTTTCAACCTGTCCACATATAGCATACTAAAGACAATACATTGGGAGAGGAGTGGCCTGGAATGGTAGCAGCTCACCACACAGACAAAGGATGACAATGAAGCAATATGAATTGGAACAGAAGTTTTCAACACAGAAGCCGCCATGTTGGCTGAGAAAAGGCCCAGCAATCTGCACAAACCACACGAATATTTTCAGAATGTACCTCTCCATGTACTGTCACCACAACTGTGGGAAAGAAAACAAAACACCAAAAACCAGCATGATTTACAACAGATTAACAACCCAGCACAAGTTAGCAACTTAAATTAACTATTAGAGATTCCCCACCCAAAGCTATATGTATAACAAGTTATTCTTTTAGTTAAGATTTTTTTATCAACCAAAGCCAAGACTCAACCAAGACAAAGGAACTTAGTAGCAAAGGCCAAGACCCAGGGTATACATTCAGCCTATGATGTTGATTCACTAGGTGGTAAGTCACTGCTTCTGGAGTTCTGCCAGTAAAAGTAGAAAATGTACAGGCAGGTGTCCAACTACATACTGAGCGCACCCAATTCTGGATGATATGTTTCTAATCAAGCAAAACCACGACCGGGTCTTAAACTGTTATCCTTTTACTCGCACAAATATATACAGTTTACATAGCTTTAAGAATTAACAAGTGCTTGAATAAAGCATTTGAAAATCCTGATGACCAATGCTTTACAAATTAATAACTTTTATATACTTACATATTTTTTAGCTCTATACGAACACAATAGCTATTACATGATAGTGAGTAAACCAATACTGAGATACATCATAGATCAAATAAGAGGCAGCACCTAAACTAGAAACCCTGACTTTCTGACACCTTATCTGCTCTTTTACTCCACCATACCATATTCTATTACACTCTAAGGCTTATGTAGCAGCGTTTCGAGACACTGGCTGTATCTCAAAGAATCAAATCACTTATCCTTGCATAAATTAATTACTTTCTTAGAACACTGCTGGCAAAGTTTTAGATCCAACCTATTCTGCCATTTTCAGTCATTATTATTTACTCAAAGAATCCAATCTAATTTTAGTATTTAGCCTGTTCCATACCTAATTAGAAGGAAACAGGATGCCAAAAGAATCTTATTATGTACTCTAAGGCCAAGGAAAAAGTGATTTAAACCACTCATTGTTTTGGACTATCCAGAACAGAACAGACAATTGAGAGGTTAAACTTAAGATGCATCCAACCAAGGCAATAAAGTTTCTCACTTTGAATTTTCATTTATTTTCTGATTCAAGGCTCAAAGTAATCATGTACTGTCCATAAGTCTTTTTACTCATTAAGCTCTTATAAGCTGAACACTGCCATCCTTATTAAAACGGCTAAAATTTTATCAATTTTTCTCTCACCTCTGTAATTGTGTCCATGGCCATTTGGATTGTTGCATTTCCCAAACAGTTTCAAGTTTTCTTCATTACTTAAAGATTTGCTGACCAAAAACAACAATAACAACAAAAGTCAATAAAACACGACACAAGTATTACACTCACACCTCTTCTCTGTTCCCTACATTTATGATTTGTTCTAGCCTTTGAAAAGTTTCACAATTTATTTACCTTGGCTTAGAGTCATAAATTAATTTGATTTCGAGGCTCGGCTATACTGACTGGAACCAATGTGTGCCCCCCAGACTACTGTACCACACAAAGCAGCAAAGAGAGGCTCAGAATGCGTCTCCCTAGTGCATGGTAAAGCTTGCTTCTGTCCATCTTCAGTGCATTTAAGCCGAGAGCCCTGGCTTCAAATCCCAACTGTGCTGCTTGCTTTTGAGTTGCCTCAGGAAGCGGAATTTGGGTCCTTTCTTACCCACAGTAAAAAGGGGATGAAACTTACCTTGCAATTCTATTAGATACGGTAGCTAATGCTCCTGGGACATGTTAGCTAACATTTATTGAGTGTTTATGATGTGCCGGATACGGTGCAATATGAGCAAGATTAATTCCTTTAAACTTCACATCAATCTTCTTAACTAAACTAAGGAAATCTGGGAGACAAACTTGTTTCAGGTCACAGAGCTAGTGGTGCCCCTTCATTCTCACTCCGCGGTCGGCTCCGTTAACCACCACGCTTTAACGCCTCAAGAGCCCGGCCAATTCTAGTTGCCAATGTTATTTTTGCTGTGGTCAATAATAAAGCGCGGACGCCACGTGAAGGCACCCAGCCCTGTCGCCCCTCCAACACCCGGTACCCCATCGACAAGGCTCAAAAGCAAGAGTGTAAGCATGGCCCCTGGCCCAGCCCCCGGTGACGTACTCCAGCGGGGTACGCGCCCCGCCTCCCACCACTGGGCACCTGTGGGCACACCCCACCTGTGGAGCCGGTGGGTCGCGCTGAAAGAGACGAGGCGGGAAAGCTGGGCACGGCGACAACGACCCAAGCCCAGAGCGCTCATGGTCTTCCAGGCCCGCGCGCCTCGGCACGCCCCTCCTCCCTGGGCCCGCGGCGGGCGGGGGGAAAGCGCCTCCTTCCGCGGTTGCGCAGTGCAGGCTCGCGCGCCCCCGGACGTGCTCCCCGGCTTCTTTCCCAAGGCTGGGCTCCGGCCACTTCCCGGGCTCGAGAGCGCCACCTGCCGGCTGGGAGGCCGTGACAGGGGTCCTTCACTATCAGAATGTCTTTTGAGAGCTAGAGTTCAGATAGCTAAGCATACCTTGGAACAGTCAAATATCTTTGATTTTTTTGTCTGCTCAGTCTGAGTAAACATCACCCGATTAGGGTCATTCTGGGCACATTTTGGGTCCTGGAGTGACCTCTTTGAGCCTCCCCTCCCACTCCCTTCTAGAAATCCCTGGGTTCGTTACACTGAAACCTCCAGCCTCATGATACCCTATCTGAAATGAGACCAGAGCCACAGTTTACCTATAACATAAAAGGAACAGGAATTTGAGAGTACTTGTAGGCACACGTGGCTTTCAGAGATGATACTAACTTGAACTGTGGTAATAACAGTTCTTACTAAGGGAAATTATCAAGCCATCTTTACCATCCACGAGCATGCAGGACCCATTTAGTGCTCTGGGTTGGCATAGTTTGAACACATAAACACATGCATTAGCAATTCTCTGGCCAATGTAGATACCGCTGGAGAGAAAAGATCTTGTTTACTCAATCTGCTCATAAGAGTTTCCAAACTATTCACAGTCCCTAGGATCATGTTACCTCTTGCCTCCATTCATTCTTTCATTGAATATTTATTGAGCATCTATTATATGGTTGGTACTGATCCAGGCACTAGGGAGGACAGTGTACATTCTATATGAGAAAATAAATGATTCAAATGATGAAAAGCAGAACAAGTCAATAATTAATAACAGACTTGGAAAAGTTTCCTATAATTTTAGAAAAGGAATATTAAAATCATGGCTATTTCAGAAATATAAGGCACAATGGTGATTTTTCTCAACTATCTCATGTCTCCAGGTGTATATTGTTTGTTCTGAATTAAACTGTTAGCATGTTATGTAGCAAACATTCTTATACATTTTCAAATGTTTGTCCCATCTCCCCCATTAGGCTGTAAAGAAAGGACTTCGAAGAATAACCTTTCAGAAATTTTTGAAATAGAGATGACTCTTTTAATCCTCTCAATTTACAGACGAGGAAACCCAGGCACAGAAACGTTAATGTCTCTCCCAAGATCACTCAAAATATAAACACTATTTCCCAGGTATACTTCAGAGGTAAATACACTAACATTCAGTGGTTACACAAACACTTTACTCATGCTGGAAGCAGTTTAAAGCATTAAAATGCAACAAAAAGTAAAAGGGTAAAAGAGATTTCTGAGAAATTGCATTTATTACTTGATTAGTTTAATAAAAACATTTCATTGCATTTAGAGTTTTTGCTCTAAAATATTTCACTAAATCTAATACTATATAAGGCTACTCACCAAACTCACCCTCAGTGATCCTAACTAACCAATAAACAAACAACATCCCCCCTAACTTCCAATGCTTTGCTTTCAGTGCTTTGAGATCAAAGTCCCCATTTAATTTATGCAATATTTACTGAAACCTACTAAGGCAGAGCTTTGTGCTTTGCTCCTTTGTACTCAGGAGGTTAGCTTCTAGAAGAGATACCTGAAGGTACACAAATGGACAAAAATAGGGAAGGTAGCCCCCATAAAGATCACCTCCAGTCCTCAGTCACTCATTAAGTCAACAAAGGTTACTTCACACACAAGTGCCAGAAGCACAAAGATGAATAACAAACACATGATCCCTGTCCTCATAGAGTTCTGTTTAATGGGAGAGTCAAATACAGAAATATTATCAATACATACTAGAAAACACTAATTCTGCCTCAGAAAGTAAAAGAAGGCTTCTGTTTTGGTTTCATCCTCCAAGCAAATACCACGAAATGGGTTAGCTTAAATAATGGGAATTTATTAGCTTACAGTTTTGAGGCTATGAAAATGTCCAAATCAAGGCATCATCAAGGCAGTGCTTTTTTTCCCAAAGACTAGGTGTCAGCAATCTTGGCTCCTCTGCCACATGGCAAGGCACATGGCAGCATCTCCTGGTCTCTTTCTTCTATTCTGGGTTCCATTTCAGCTTCTTGCTCCTTGTGGCTTTCTCCCTTTGTCTGAATTTTATTCTCCTATAAAGGACTCCAGTGAGAGGATTAAGAACCATTCTGATTGAGGTGGGTCACAGCTTAACTGAAGTAGCCTCATCAAAAGGCCCTACTTACAATAGGTCCACACCCATAGGAATAGATTAAATTTAAGAACATGTTTTTCTGGGGTACACACAGCTTCAAACCACCACAGTTTCAAAGTGCAGGTGACTTCTGAGCAAGATTTTGAAGGCATTCACCAGATGGGTAAGAAGGGATGAGAATTCCAGGAAGAGAAGAGAGAGCAAAGAAAACACAGGAAAGCACAGCTTGTGTAGTGCACAATAAGTTCTAGGCTGCACTGGGGAAACAGGTGAGAGATGAGACTGAAAATATCCATTGGGGACCAAATTATTGAAGGGCCTTGAATGTCACTTTAAGTATAAAAGGGAAGAGGCTCCATCCCCTTTTCAACTGTCTTCTGGCTCTTCCCCAAGAAAAGAGAATTCTCATCTGATTGAATCACATTTCTAGCCACCAACTGGCCTCACTTGCTCACAAGCAGGGTCACAATGTGTTACAAGTCCCACATATAGTTGTGGCTTACATCTGGTGCTATGCACAAAGGATTAAAGTGGGTCAAAATCCCACCCCCCCACCCCCAAGAAAGCCTGGGCATTTTAGTCACTGTTCTATTCTGTCTCTTGCCCCTGTAATAAGCTTCTCCAGGGCCTGGCACCTTAGGACAGACAGGCCATCTCTCTCCCTTTTCCTCTCATTCATATACCGCTCACTCTCTCTTTCCTTAAGTCTTGGGCTTAGGGAGGGGAAGAGGCCCTGACTAGGCTTTGAGCCTTAATTATATATTCACTCACATTTTACCAGAAAGTTGTGCATTGAATTACCAGGATTATACAACTGGATTATAAAATGGCGTCTATCCTTTTTTGTCTTTTCCTTCAGGAACCTTATAGATAGAAGGACTGAGGCACAATGCAGGATACCTTGGGTTAAAATTTTATGATTCTACTTTGCTAATCTTTTTATGTTTGAACTTCACTTCCTATGTATTTAGGATGGAGTAAAGGTTTTTAAAGAGAGGAAAGACTTCATGAGATCTGTGCACTTTCCAGATGTCAGCCAGGGTCTCCTTCACCCTTAAGATCTAGATAAGATAGATCAAACCTCCATGTCATGTCTGGGGAAGTACAATGCCTTTTCAGGGACTTCCATGAAATATCAGGGGACTTATGTCCTTATGATTACCTCAGGCACTAAGCTCATGCATCTGCTGAATTCATTCAATTTAGGCACCTTCTTGCCATTCCATACCTGCTGTTGCTGTCACCAACCTTGATATGAAACTCAGCTGTTTTACTTATTGCCACAATCAAATCCTTACAGATGGCATTTACATGTATAGAGTGCTTCTCAAAAGATGACAGTGTTTGTGAAGTTTGAAGTAACTCTTAAGGAAAATTGGAGAGGAAATTGACTATTTTGGGCCAGGGATGTGTAGCAAATCTGAGGCTAGTGACCATGAGTTCACAGTTGGCCCAAACTATGTGCTTGGGGAGTTTCTCCAGCAACATTCAGCATGCAGAGGGAGAGTGGACGGGATAATTATTCAGGACCAGAGTTCAGCCTGTGGGACAAGGAGGGTTGGAACCAAAGAAAAAGGGAGCGTGGGATTTTTAGGGTGTTGACAAGAGTGTGGTTTAAGTGACAGACCTGCAGATCTAGACTGATTAGGGCTGTTGATAAAAACTGATGGGGTCTAGAAATGTGGAGAATATACGGTGTCTAGTGCCACCTGTTGCCCAAATTAATGAACAACTACGGGTTTTTCATTAATCCTTGGAGAACTATACACCTGGAAATTAGAGGAAATGCCTGATTGTAGAGCTGTCCCTCAAAACAAGCACCTCCGAAGCTGAGCTGGGGACAGGGAGGGTGGTGGTAGTGAGAGGTCCTTGGGAGAGTTAGGCAACTGCAGTGGCATCCATGGTGGACAGCAGAGAAATATCTAGTTCAGAAGAAACCTCCAAACATGATATAACTGGGATCCTATCCTCTGGGAGTACCTCAGGACCAGTGGTATCAGGCAGGCTGTGATGGAAAGAACAAGATGCTTTTCACATCTATATTCAAAATGTACTACCCATGACCATTTGTATTTTTTCTCCCAAGTTTGAGCATCTGTGTTACCCACTTAATCTGGTGGTGTTAATGACCCCTTTAGTTCTTTCCATGTATTAACTAGAAGAAGTTATAGCCAATATATGTACATTTAAAACCCTCTTCAAAAGGTTGTATCAACAGTTGCTTAATGTTTTCAAGGAAGAGCAGTAAGAAAATGTGAAGCCATAATTGTCTCATGAATCCCATTTTTAATAGAAATTTAATATGTACTCAAGTGTCTATAGTTTGGAAAACAGGGTGCCCTTCTTTTTCTCTCTTTTTTATAGAGAACATTCATTTTGCACCCAGATCCCAGACCATGTGGCTGTCCCATCAGATGGGTACAAAGGTGCCGTGGAATCCACAAGGCATTTGCACAGACACTTCAGCTCGGCCCAGTTCTTCAAAGTTTTTAGCATCCAAGACTAGGAGAAAATTTCTTTCATTCTAGAAAAGGAAAGACAACACTGAAATTTCCCTTTATTTTCATTTAAAATCTATCTCTTCCATTGGACTGTAAAATTTCTAATGGCAGAGACAATGTCTTAATCACCTTTATATCTACCCCCTGTACTAGCCCAGTGTCCAGCCTACCCTATCCACTCACTACATGTTTGATGAATTGCTGAACTGGACTGAAAAGGAAATCCTGGCTGAAGAAGTTCATACCTAGAGCAAAGAAATTAAGTCTTTATATTAATCACCTTCACAGAATCCTTCTGAATTTAAGCACCCTTTTACTTGCCCCCTTCCAATCTCCTAAGATACAGGGAAACTCTTTCTTCCAAATTAGAACTGTCTCCATTTTGCGTTACTTTAGAGCTGTTCAAAAGGCAGCATTGCAAGGCAAACTGAGATCTGCCCCAGTCTAATTACAGGAGTGGCAAACATCTGTAGACAGGAGTGGCAGACATCACTAATTGATCGCAGCACTTTTCTCAATGAACTCTTAAAAGGCCCCAGACTCCTACACCCCAGGCAGCTATTAATAATTGATCAAAGTTGGCAAACAAAGTGAACCTATTTGCCACAAGATAGCCCTAGATAAGTAGTTAGATATCAACACTGATGAGACACTAGGCCAGGGCTTATGACATTGGACTTCTGGGTCAGTTAATTGAAATTGGCAGCACAGATGGTGCTAAGCACGTTAACCTAGAAGTATTTAAATACTGGGCTTTACCACCATGAGATTTTATGCAAGCCTTTTTTAATTTCTTTAAGTTACAAATTCCACATGTTTAAAATGGTATCCCAAAAGTTGTTCTGACAACTAAATAAGATTAAAATGCATGAAAGTAGTTTGCAAATAACAAATTCCTATGCAAATGTAAATTATTATTATGTCTCTACAAATATAACTTTTAAATAATAAATTACTGACTATGATAAAAGAGTGTATAAATAGCAAGGAGGGGAAGAGGAGAAGGTGCCATATTGGAATCAAAATAAACTATCCATAACATTACTAAATACAACCCTCAAATGGTTTACTACTACTTTTCCTCTTGATTAGCAATAGGTAAAATACATTTACCTGGTTGGGGGTGATCACCACAGAAAGAATAACCCCAGCATCTTCTTCACTGGATCCTGGTGCTGGAACAAAAACAGGTTCTGAAGGATAAAAGCCATCTTGTCTCCATACCTGCAAGGCCCCCAAAAAAAGTATTTATGAAAAGGCCAGTTATGAGCTAGAAGCTTTCTATAGCTTTTGTACTCCCAGCATGAGTTTGACTGTCAATACAGTATTGCAACAGTAAAAGAATCAGGTTTACTGAGTTGAACTTAGAGTAAGATTCATCAAACATGATTTATGTAATTATAATTTCCCAACAACTTGAAAAATGTAGGTGTCCTAATAGCCTTAACCCCACAGTTTCTCCCAAAACAACATCCAGCATAGAATTATTTTTCTGGGCTCGGTGTTCATATAGATTCCCTAGAGGGAACATATTCCTAATTTAGGTGATTCCATGGTTCTCAAATTTAATAAAAGTAAATGGCTGAGCTGCTTAAAATTAAAGAATCTCAAGAGTTACCTTAAACAAAACAAACTAATTCAAAGAACACATAGATCTTTTAAAAGTCTAGAGAAGGAAAGATACTCTATTACCATCAGTGTCTTGTTCACCACGTCAATCTTGATCAGAGAATCCCCCACCAAATGCCGAAAGCCACAGCCATAGAAGAAATGATACTTTTTGCCATTGAATTGGCCATAGTTGATCTGGGGAAATTCAATGCCTCCTTCCTCCTCTAAGTCCTCGTGGTGCAGATTTTCATGAGTGCACCAGATCTAAAAGAGGTTCCAAAAAGTAGTTTTTTAATTCTCACTTATGTTTCTCACTGTAGGTCAGTGAAGGGACTAATACCCTAAAGGAGTTTGTAACAGTGCTTGGAAGCCAAGTTTCTATATAATTTCTTTTATATTGCTCCTCTTTCCATCATTTGTATGAATGCATAAAAGATTATTAGGTTTTATGAATAAGCCGTCAAATGGTTCATACCTAAAGGTAAAACATTAATGGTTGTACATTGATATGATTGTGGTAAGCAAAAATTATCTAAAACGTGGGGCTAGTTGATACCCATCTCAAATGCTTAGACATTTTACAACCATTAGATAGTTGTATGTATCTGGTTGAAAACACAAAAAGGATAAGTAAACACACAGCAATCTACCCCAGCCCAGTTTCTATGATTCTTGTCCAAGCAATGTTACATGACCTTACCATGTTCAGCTGAATGTTATAAAACCTACTGGGCACCAAACATTACGGAACACAGTCAATGAATGAAGTACCACCTCTAAGTTCAACATCTTAGTCTAATGTCCTTTCATGTGCCTACCTTTCCATCAGCCTGTTTCACAGCACTAGCCGAAGAATAGGACAATGAACTGAGGTTCTCTCCCTCAGGAGCATTCAAACTGACATCTAAGGGCAAAACAAACCTTCGAGGGAAAGATCTGGCTACTGAATTATAGACCTGTTCAGGAAATAGAAATAGACAGATGAGAAAATTGTCATTCATAGGTTAACGATGTGCTCCAATAATTTATATTTAATCAACATTATTGGCATTCCTAAGCAAGTGTGTAAATGATCATTTTCATTCATTCATTTATTCAACAAATATTTGTTGAGTACCTACTATAGGCCAAGCACTGTTTTATTCACTGGGGATACAGCAATGAACAAAGCAAAGATTCTGGAATCATGAAACTTATATTCTATTAGAGAAAGAATGAGAATAAATAAATAAGAAATTTTAAAAATATGACATTTAATTAGTGTCAAATAAATAAATTACTATATAGCCAAATGTCTAATAGTGATGAGTGTCATTAAGAAGCATAATGTAGGGTGAGGGACTAGATAGTAGTAAGGATGCTTCCTTATTCAGGTTTGGTCAGGGTAGTCCTCTGAAGAGGGTTAACTTGCAAGCCTGGGATACTCACATCCTGTACCTTCCCCCAAAAAGGCCTGTTTTCAGGACCAGTCTTTGGGAATTGTGCTCGTCAAACGTTCTATATGGTAAGTGTGCTTTTCTATGTCTGAGGCTTTGAGCCATACAAGACATGTTTGTCCAGACAGTTAATATTAACAATATGATTTATGATAAATGCATGTTTTCCTTCTGGACGTCTGGAGCTTCAGTAACTGAAATCAGTCAGAGTGGTACTATATGCCTAAGTGACTGACTTTCAACAAAAACGCTGGACAACCAGGTTCTGACGCACTTCCCTGGAGGACAACATTTCACATGTGTTGCCACAAATTGTTGCTGGAGGAATTAAACATATCCTGTATGACTGCATCAGGAGAGGACTTTTGGAAGCTTGCCCCTGGTTTCCTCCACTGCCTTTTCCTTTTACTGACTTTGCTTTGTATCTTTTTGCTGTAATAAATCATAACTATGAGTAAGACTATATGCTAAGACATGTATCATTTTGTGTAACAAATCATAACTACAAATAAGACTATATGCTAAGTCTTGTGCTAGCAAATCATTCAACCTAGGGATGGTCCTGGGAACCCCTGACATAGCCTCTCTACAGAGATGATGTTTAGCAGGAGACCCAAATAAAATAAGTGCATTTTATCTGACCATAAGAATTCTTTAAGCACATTTTCTTCTCCTGAAACACTGTAAAATGGAGAACAAACCTCACCATTTCTTCCAGCTTCCTCTATTTAAAAGAGACCTGGCATTTAGAAAATGAATTCTTCCATGACCAAGGTTTCAGATGCTTTTCTCATTCAGCTTTCTGCTAAAGTAATTTGGGTAAATGAATCGCTGGACTCAAAGGTCTCTGAAACATCAAAGTTTTAGAGGAACTCTTCTCATGTTAATCTTGACAGAAATGGCTAACCCAGAGGTCCAGTGCAATATGACAAGAAAAACAAATCAGATAAAAAGTTTGGAAAGGGAAGAAAAAAGTGTCATTACTTGCAATGATATCATTATATATGTAGAAAATCTGAAAAAAAATCTACAAATTATTGGATTTATAAGTGAAACTACAGCATTACCAAATTCAAGATCAACAAACAAAAATCAATTCTATTTCTTTTTTATAACATAAAATAAAAGGAAACACACAGTGTTTAAAATAGTGTCAAAAATAAATGTCGAGAGGATTGTGGGAAGATAGCAGAGTAGGGAGATCCAGGACTCAGTCCTTCCATCAAAACAACTACTGAACAGGCAGAAACTGTCTGAAACAACTATTTTGAAACCCTAAAGGCCAGAAAAACATGGTATAGCATCCAAGGAAGAGTGGGAGAAAGAGGCTGACAAATTATGGTAAAGAACAGTAAATTGCTCTCTCCACACAATGGCTACTGGCACCCATCCCCCACTCTTGTCACGGACTGCTGTGGACTCAGGCCCTCGGCCGGCTGGCTGGTGACAGAAGGGGACATAAAAATCCCCTTCCTGGTGAGCTATTTCTATGTTGTGCTCTGAACTGGCCGCCATTTAGAGCAGCTCCTGAATCCATTCAGAGAATCTCCTGATTTCTGGGCAATGTGACTTGACTTCCCCACCCTGTAGGTACAGCCTTGAAGTGTGGGACCTCATACAGTTTGCATTATCTCTTCTCTTCCCTGGAAAATGGAGACCACCTCAGATAGAGGCCATCTTTTGCCTCTGATGTCAGTCGTTATGACCAAGTCTTTAGTTTTCAAGTACACGTGGAATTGTGGCATTGTGGAGAGAGCAAAGGAGTAAGAAAGATCTAAATTCAATTCCCACACAACTCTGCTGATTATGTTATATATGGACCCGTGATGAGAAAAAAAGTGCAAAAGTACAGAAAATGACTGCAGAAGTTAAGACCAAAAGGGATGTACACAGGGCAAGAGCTACTGCATGACTAAGGCGTGACCCTTTGTTTCGGCGGGAAAGGGCAGTGAGTCATGAGGCAACTGATGCTCGCGCGTTGAGTACCAAACAAATGACGAGTACCAGGACAAAACTTTCACGTCAAAATGCATCAAGTACCAAATTCGACAAGTTTCAAAACAGTTGAGTACCGAGGTACCACTGTACATGGCTGCTGTCTGCTGGAGGAGTCAGCAACACATCTAGTAGCCCTCACCTACTCCCTCCTTTTCTTTTTGTGTGTAGCTATTTCAGCATGTTTCCATTCCACAGCCTGGGAGGGACGTTAGGTCTAATGGAATTGCCTGACTATATTTTGAACCTGAAACCAAGAGCAAACTGCCCCAGCTGCTTGCCGGAGTGGGAGCTCTGTCCAAAGTTTGCTTGATACATGCTTTTTACTCAGTGGCAGTGTGCTCTACCCTTGGGGTGTGTAAATACTCAACAAACAGCACAGGGTCTCTCCCCTCCTACGCAAAGTGGGGCCTGCGGAATTGCCACCCACCGATGCTGACTTGAGCAGCTGGCCTCCCTGAGAGACTTGCCATGATGGAATTTCTTCCCCTGCTCTTTTGGATTTTTTGTGCTATGTAAGTAACAAACTGGTCATTTGCTGAAAGCTTTTGTTGTGCCTGAGCCTGTGTTCCCATGATGCACCATGTAGCAACTTGTTTCACACTATCATTTGTTTTCATTATTATCATCCTTACATGATGTAATGTAGATAAAAGGTGCCTACCATAGTTTTCATTTTTTATATTAAATCCTCTACACATTTTGCTTGCCAACTCACTTCCTCATGCATTCATTTTAAAAAGTGAATTTTTTCTGTAACTCCTTTCTGTCACCTCACTTCAGCCCTTTCATTGCTTATTAGCAATTATGCAAGAAGGTGAGGTGACAAAGGGTGAGTAGGCTAAAGCACAGAGTTGGCCAGTGTTGGCAATTATGAATAGCTTTACAACTTCTGAAAATGCTTCCTGAGGAAGGTCATCAATCCCACCAAGGAGACGGGTTCTAGTATGTGGGTTTGTTTACCCCACACAATTCCTTTCCACAGTTAGAAGGTAAAACTGGGAATCAGCTTAGAATATCTGCAATTCATTTTTTCTAACATAATCATGAGGATGAATCTCAGTTTGTAGCAAGACATTGGGAGGTTCCTTTTTAAATTATATTCTTCACCTCCTTTCAGACGTGGATTCATATAGAGCATTTCAAGCTCAAAGGAAATAGCTTAAGGAAAGGCTTACCTTAAAATGTGTGTGACAATTGAACAACATAGAAAACAACTATACACTTTAATTAAATATGTGAGGTTACATTTTAAGACGAGTGAACAGTTAGCTGGATTTTTACGGAGATAAGAGTTCCTTTTTCTTTTCTTTTCTTCTCTTTTCTCATTCAATTTCTTAAGGGAGTGAACAAATTAGGTTTTCTCTTGTCTTAAAGCTTTTAGATGGCAGAGAGCCTGCCAACCTGTCTTTATTCTGAGGCATTGTCTCTCAAGTACTCCCTTGCCCATGACGATATTAAAGCATCAAGGATTTTTTGAGTCCTTTAACATGGTTTTTAGCTTCCACTAAGCCTCTGGGAAGCTCTAAAATTTTGTTCATGATCTCTGTTATACAGCCCACCATAGAGAGAAATATGATGAATACTGCAATTTAGATGGTACAGAAGTGACATCCACAGACCTAACAACTTGCATGATATTATCATTGCCTCTTCTTCAGTACCTGCACAATGAATATTAATTTTTGAAAAGTACAAAGCTTTTCTGATTTATTTAATCATCACTGATTAAAATCTAGGATGGTTTAGGATGGTTGGGGGTACCTGATTTATATGTTTCATCATACCATATCATAAAAGTAAAGTGATCATATCATAAAAGTAAAGTGAACTGAGACAACAGAAACTACAAGTATATAAATGCAAGGACAGATAGGAGGTCAAGGACCCTCATCACCACCAGGCAACCTTCAGATTATAGAGCAGGGTTTTGCCATCAGGCTAAGCCTAAATGTTCAATATTTGAGCTAGGTGAAACGGACATGACCAAGTTAAGAAAATAATATGACTTGAGTGTTGTGAATGCATTTACTTGTTTCTTTGTGTGCAAAAAGCTGTTATAATGTGTTTGTCAATATTGGAAGCAAATTCCTTCATTGCATATTTTCCTCCCTTGGAAAGTTTCTTTTTTTTTTTTTTCCTCCCCAAACCGCCAGAAAGAAGCATCTTTATGAAAGAAAATTCAGAAAATACCAAAAGTCACAAATAAGGAAATAAAAACTATCTATAGCCAACAAGCAGAGATAAGCACTCCTAAAATTTTGCTTATATACTCCTGTGTTTTTAGTTATATATATATAGGATTATAAATTTATAATTTGCATTTTGAAATTTTATGACCATATTCCCATATCTTTATATATGCTTTTACAATATTTTAAAGAGTTAAATATTTTTAAATATACAAACATATTTTAGTTTATTTGATCAATTCCTATTGTTGCACATGCATTTGGTTTATAATTTGGGGCAATTATAAAGAATGCTTTGACTAATTTCCATGTACATAAATGATCTGAGGCATAAAAGTGGAACCATTGGATTATTAAAAAAAAAAAAAAAAAAAAAAAATCCCCTTCCCTAAGACCAGGGGTGGGCATGGCTAAACGCTGATCATGGCTTTTGATTAGTGACTTCAGATCACAGGGGCCTGGCTCTGAAGTGGAGACTTAAGGATGCTGCACTTCCTCGGGGCTGGAGGGGACAGATAGTTGACGGGTTGAATTTGCTGGGCAGGCCAGGAAAGCTCAGCTGTGGGAAGCCATGAAAGCTCTTGGCACCCTTCCTGATTCCCTCTCCAGGGCACTGTGAAGCCAGTCTGTGCCCCTTTCGTGGATCGCTGACCCAGTTTTGGCTGGGAAAGACTGACTTGGGAAAGTCCTCCCCAGCGTGCCCCTCCTCCCGAATCTGCTCTCCAGGCAAAAGCAGCTTGAGACAAGAAAGGAGAGTAAGAAACTATAGGGGCAGAAAGTCTGGGGCAAAGTCCCGCCAGCTTCAAACACATGAGAAAGGGAGGTCTGTCTCCAGGGAAACAGAGGGGACAACCAAACTCCTATAAACAGGGGAACTCCAAAACAACTAACAAGCAAATGCCCTGGACAACACAGAGGCCCAGAAAGACAGGGAAAAACCTATACGCTGTATTCACCTTGGGAAGATCTTTCTGATAGGAGGGCTGAAGCTCAAGAAAATCTCTGTTTTACCACCAGCTGGTTACAAAATCAAGAAACAGACATTTCAAGGAATAAATCTCTGAGTTAACATTTTAAAATATTAAAATATACATTGTGCAACAAAAGATACAGTAAATGATGGTGATCCACAAGAAGAGGGCAAAATTCCAGAAAACATCAACAGCATATTAAAAGAATTATACACCATGATCAAATGGGATTTATCCCTGGGATGCAAGGTTGGTTCGACATAAAAAAATCAATTAATGTAATACACCACATTAATAGAATAAAGGAAAAAAAAAACCACACATGATCATCTCAATTGATACCGAAAAGGCATCTGACAAAATGCAGCACCCTTTCTTGATAAAAACACTTAGAAAACTAGGAATGGAAGGAAACTTCCTCAACATAATAAAGGGCAAATATGTAAAGTCCACAGCTAACACCCTACTTAATAGTGAAAGACTAAAAACTTTCTCTCGAAAATCAAGAACAAGACAAGGATGCCTATTGCACCACTGTTATTCAACATTGTTCTGGAAGTTCCTGCCAGAGCAATCAGGCAAGACAAAGTAATAAAACACAACCAAACGGGAAAAGAAGTAGTAAAACATTCCCTATTTGCAGATTATATGATCCTATACACAGAAAATCCTGAAATATCCACAACAAAACTCCTAGAGCTAATAAATGAATTCAGCAAAGTGGTAGGAAATGAGATCAACACTCAAAAATCAATAGTGTTTCTATATAAAAGCAGTGAACAATCAGAACAAGAAATCAAGAAAAAAATTATTCACAAAAGCAATTAAAAAATTCAAATACCTAGGAATAAATAAAACCAAAGATGTAAAGGACTCATACATAGAAAACTACAAAACATTGCTAAAAGATATCAAAGAAGTCCTAAATTAATGGAAGGACATTCTGTGTTTATGGATTGGAAGACTAAATATTGTTAAGATGTCAATCCCACCCAAAGCAATTTATCAATTCAATGCAATACCAATCAAAATCCCAACAACCTTCTTTGCAGAAATGGAAAAGCTAATCATCAAATTTATATGGAAGGGCAAGGGGCCCTGATGAGCTAAAACCATCTTGAAAAAGAAGGAAGTTCTAGGACTCATACTTCCAGATCTTAAGAAGTCACAGTAATCAAAACTGCATGGTACTGGCACAAGGACAGACATACAGACCAATGGAATGGAACTGAGAGCTCAGAAATCATCCCTCACATTTATGGCCAACTGATTTTTGACAAGGAGGTAAAGACCACTTGATTGAGAAACAATAGTCTCTTCAACAAATCGTGCTGGAAAACTGGGTCTTCTCTATTTGGAAAAAAAAAAAAAAAAAAAAAGGAGGGCCACCTCCCTCACACCATATTCAAAAATTTACTCAAAATGGATCAAAGACCTAAAAACAAGACCAGAACAATCAAACGCCTAGAAGAAAAGGCAGGGAAGCATCTTTGGGACCTTGTATTAGGCAATAGTTTTTTTTAGACTTTATACCCAAAGCACAAGCAACAAAAGAAAAAATAGATAAATGGGACTTCATCAAAATTAAAAACTTTTCTGCCTCAAAGGACTTTATCATGAAAAAGATTGTTGTAAAATGACAACCTACACAATGGGAGATAATATTTGAAAACTACATATCTGATAAATGTTTAATATCCATAATATATAAAAAAATCATTCAACTTGACAATGAAAGGGCCCAATTTAAAAATGGACCAAAATTGCCCTATGCAGCAACTATTAAAGAGGCTGAAACGGAGATCCAGTTTCAACTGGAGATATGAATGAAACGGACTTGGTTGAGATTGGGGTAGATCAGACTAAAGGGTAGAGGATGATATTAACTGTGTTTAAACTTCGGCTTCTGTGTGGGGACCAAAGGAAGAGATATTTATTTAGTGCAAAATCTATATTTTCTGTAGCATACTATGTAATTTAACTTGTATGGTCAGTTTACTCAAACACCATAATTTCATGGAACCTTGAACAGGAAATGAGATCGGTTGGTTTATACGGGTTAGCATGAAGCCCCAATATATCCCAGAGTAATTTGGGCAGAGAATAAAAAGGATTTGCAATGCCCCCTTGAGGGACTGGGGGAAAATGTGGAAATATTAAACTTCCCCAGCTGGGGAATTCCTGATATCCTTGCAAGCACTGGGGACTACAAGTTTAGTAGGCCAAGCCCTCGAGGTTGGGGCTTGCCCTTATGAAGACTGTTATTGCAAAGGAAGGACTAATCTTACTTACAATTGTGCCTAAGAGTCACTCCCAGAGAATCTCTTTTGTTGCTCAGATGTGGCTTCTTTCTCCACGCCAATTAAGCAAGTAAACTCACTGCCCACCCCCTACGTGGAACATGACTCCAGGGGTGTACGTCTCCCTGGCAAAATGGGACATGACTCCCGGGAATGAGCCTGGTCCTGGCATCATGGGATCAAGAACGTCTTATTGACCAAAAGGAGGAAGAGAAATAAAACAAGTCAAGTTTCAGTGGCTGAGAGATTTCAAATGGAGTTGAGAGGTCATTCTGAAGGTAACTCTTATGCATTATATAGATATCCCTTTTTAGTTTTTAGTTTATTAAAATAGCTAGAAGGATATATCTGAAACAATTGAACTGCAATAGAGTATCCTTGATTCTTGAAGACAATTGTAGAACTATATAACTCATGTGGTGTGAATGCATGATTGTGAAAACCTTATGGCCCATACTCCCTTTACCCAGTGTATGGACAAACGAGTAGAAAAATGGGGACAAAAAGTAAATGAATAATGGGGGGGAGGAGGGCTATGGGATGTTTTGGGTGCTCTTTTTTACTTTTATTTTTATTCTTATTCTTATTTTTATTTTTTGGAGTAACAGAAATGTTCAAAAACTGATTGAGGTGATGAATGCGCAACTATATGATGATACTGTGAACAACTGTTGAACACTTTGGATGACTGTGTGAATATATATCAATAAAATTGCGTTAAATTAAAAAAAGCTTATTTACCAATTTCACTGTGGTAATGAGAGGGAAGAGATTAGAGTAGTTCCATAAAGGAACTTGCCTTTTTCTCCTAAAAGAGTCAAACGTCAAAAATAAAATGTTAGCAACTTAGAATATTTAATTACTCAATTATTTTTTATATCAAGATTTTATTACAACACTGGAAATTTCTATTTGTAAATATATTTACCATACGTATGTGTCTTGCAATTTCTGCTTGTGGAATTTTATCACACTTCTTAAAGATGGAAAGACAAAGCCCATGGACATCAAAGCTAAAACCAAATGGTCCTGACTTGTCAAAAAAAAGTTGGTAGCTGTCATAAATGCCAAAACTTAGGTCATTTTTGAGGTGAGATATACACAGGAAATCACAAGAGCTGGCTAACAAAGGCAGGGGCTTTTTGCCTACCCACAGAGAATGATAAATAATAATAGGCTTTGCTTCATTATAAAAGAAGAGCAAATTCTTTAAAATTGTTACTAATAGAAGCAGATTTCTCCACTGTATTTTTTACTACATGTTTATTTTCTGTAGATTTTAAAAGTAATATATACCTCTTTAAGAAAGCCTAGAAATTCATTAGCCATAATTAAAAGACATGAGACTAAGACTAATAAGCTCAGCACCCATTATGGACATTTTGGCATATGTACCTCTCTACATAGTGTTTTACAGGGTTAAGATACATTTGTATATTTTGCAGTCTACTTGTTTCTCACTTACTAATGACCTTAGGCTTTTTCCCATGTCTGAAATCTATGTTGCTAGAATAAAAATGAACTGTACAACACAAACAGTGAACCCTAAGTTAAACCATGGACTAATACTAATAGTACAATTATAAAAACATGCTTTCATGAAGTGTAACAAATGTACTACATTACTGCAAGCTGTTAATAATAGGGTGGTATATAGGAACCCTGTATTTTAGGCATGACCTTTCTGTAAACCCACAACTTCTCTAATAAAAAAAAAAGGGAAAAAAAAATGGGCCCAAAGACTTTAATAGACAGCTCTCCAAAGAAAATATCCAAATGGCCAGAAAGCTTATGAAAAGATGTTCAATATCATTAGCTATTAGGTAAATGCAAATCAAAACCACCACGAGATACCATTTCATAAATAACAGAATGGCTGTTATTTAAAGAATAGAAAATTACAAGTGTTGGAGAGGATGTGGAGAAAAAGGAACACTCTTCATTGCTGGTAGCAATGTAAAATGGTACAGTCACTGTGGAAGACAGTTTAGCAATTCCTCAGAAAGCTAATTATAGAATTATCACATGACCCAGCAATCATACTACTTGATATATACAAAAAAACTGAAAGAAGAGACTAACAGATATGTGCACACCAGTGGTCATAGCAGCATTAATCACACTGCCAAAAGATGGAAACAACCTGTGTCTATCAACCAATAAATGGATAAAAAAAAAAAAGTGATCTATACATACAATGGAATATTATTCAGCTGTGAAAAGTAATAAAGTCCTGATACATGCAACAACATGGATGAACCCTGAAGACATCATGTTGACTGAAATAAGCCACAAACAAAAGGACAAATATTGTATGACCTTACTGATTTGAAACAATTAGAATAAGCAAACTCATAGAGTTAGAATCTAGAATTTAAGTTACCAGGGGACAGAGTTGAGAGAGGGAATCAGAAATTAGGTAGCCTTGACTCTTGAAGACAATTGTGTAACAGTGTAGCCTACAAGGGGTGACTGTGATTGTGAAAACCTTGTAGATCACACTCCCTTTATCCAGTATATGGATGGATGAGTAGAAAAATTGGGACAAAAACTAAATGAAAATTAGGGTGGGATGGGGGGGATGATTTGGGTGTTCTTTTTCACTTTAATTTTTTATTCTTATTCTGATTCTTTCTGGTGTAAGGAAAATGTTCAAAAATAGATTGAGGGTGATGAATGCATAACTCTATGATGGTACTGTGAACAGCTGATTGTATACCAAAGATGACTGTATGGTATGTCACTATAGCTCAATAAAACTGAGTAAAAAAAAAAAAAAAAAAAAACCTAGCAATCTAAGAAGAGGTTATATTCAAAACCTGTGCAGAGAAAACTATAAAATACTGATAGAAATTCAAAAGTCTCAAATAAATGAAGGCTATATCATGTTCAGGTACTAGAAGACTCAACTTTGTGCAAATATATTATTCCTTCCCCAAGGCAATATACAGATTCAGTGCAAATGCAATTAAAATCTGACAAGTTTTCTTTTTGTGGAAAGTGACAAGCTGATTCTAAAACTTACACAAAAATGCAAAGGGCAGGAGTGTCCACAACACTTTTATAGAAAAAAAATTTAAGGATACATGATCTACTAAACATCAAGATTTATTATGCATTGATAGTAAGTAGAACAAAGTACAGACAAGCAGACCAATGGAATAGAATATACAGTCCAGAAATATATCAACATATATATGAATAATTTATGTTTCTAGAAGATAATATAGGAGAATATTTTCATGACTTTGGCATGGAGAGATGTTTGAAACATGACATAAAATGTATTATTCATAAAGGAAAAGACTGATATACACAGAGCCATATTAAATTAAGAACATCCATTCATCAAAAGATACCATTAAGAGAAGGAAGAAGATGGCAGCTTAGAAAGGAGTGGAAGTTAGTTAGTCCCCCCAGAGCAACTAATAAACAACCAGGAACAACTAGTAAATGATCTAGAATAACTGCTGGGGGACAACCGTGACCGTCCACACATTGCGCACCAACCTGGATTGGGAGAAATGTCTGAGATTGCAGTGTGGAATCTGTGAGTAGAAACTGCAGATCCAAGCTAGAAGCCCCCTCCCTGCACAGCAGCCCAAACTGCAAAGCCTCGCTGTGATAGAGAGCAACACTCTCTGAACAAGTGAATATACCTCAGTCCAGCTCCAACTGGGGTTTGAACTGGCAAACATGGACTGCTCAAGGCCAGCTGAAAATCCCCAACAAGGAGACAGAGGCTTTTGGTGACAACTGACCTTGAAGAGGCAGGGGACTTCTCTATCTTGGGAGGGGGAGCCCAGAGGATAGGGTGCTATCTCTGGCTGACAAGAGAAACTGGGGGCCATGGACGGACCTTGAAAGGGGGCTTTCTGCCCCTTTTTCTCTCTCTCTCAACCTGAGCAGCTCAGTGGAGAAAGCCTCAGCCATTTCACAGCACTCTGACACCCACAAGGATGGAGACAGCAGAGTCAGAGAGACAAAGAACCTATTTAAATACAAATGAAAACTCCCTAGGGGGTGTATCTTCCCTAATTGGAAAGAGGTGGTACCCAGCTCTACTACCCACCTTCCATTCAGAACCAGACCCTAGAGCCTGGGGGAAACAGCCACAAGCCACATCTCCTTACACCAGTCAGGAGCTACAGACTGACAGGTGCCACCTGCTGGGCAGGTTAGGAAAAGCACAGCAGCTTGGGGCTTCACAAGGTGTCTCAAATCTTCTAAGGCACACCTTCAGGGAAACTGGATACTGAATATTTCCTCCTTCTGGGACCTGAGCCTGTTCTGGTCTGGGGCAACCTGACTGGGGTAACCAAGGAAACCAGATGCATAGACAACAGAAAACTACAACCTACACTAAGGAAAACAAAGTTATGGCCCAGTCAGAGGAACAAACTTACCCTTCAACTGAGATACAGGAATTGAAACAACTCATGCTAACTCAATTCAAAAAGTGTAGGGAAGATATGGCAAAAGAGACAAAGGCTATAAAGAAAACACCAGGCATACATAAGGTAGAAATTGAAAGTTCGAAAAAAACAAGTGGTAGAATCTATGGAATTGAAAGGCACAACACAAGAGATGAAAGACACACTGGAGACATACAACAGCAGATCTCAAGAGGCAGCAGAAAACACTCAGGAATTAGAGAACAGGGCACCTGAAAGCCTACACACAAAAGAACAGATAGGGAAAAGAATGGAAAAATATGAGCAATGTCTCAGGGAACTGAATGACAACATGGAATGCATGAATGTATGTGTCATGGTTGTCCCAGAATGAGAAGAGAAGGGAAAAGGGGCAGAAGCAATAATAGAGGAAATAACCAATGAAAATTTCCCATCTATTATGAAAATTACAGATCCAAGAAGCACAGCAGACCCCAAACAGAATACATCTGAATAGGCCTATGCCAAGACACTTAACAATCAGATTATCAAACATCGAAGACAAGAGAGAATCCTGAAAGCGGCAAGAGAAAAGCAATCCATCGCATACAAAAGAAGCTTGACAAGAATATCTGCATACTTCTCAGTAGAAACCATGGAGGCAAGACAGAAGTGGTGTGAAATATTTAAGATACTGAAAGAGAAAAAACCACCAACCAAGAATCCTATATCCAGCAAAACAGTCCTTTAAATATGAGGGAGAGTTTAAAATATTCTCTGACAAACAGAGTTTGTGAACAAGATAACTGCTCTACAGGAAATACTAAAGGGAGCACTATAGACAGATAGGAAAAGACAGGAGTAAGAGGTTTGGAACACAATTTCAGGTGATGGTAGCACAGCAATGTAAGTACACTGAACAAAGATGACTATGAATATGGTTGAAAGAGAAAAGTTAGAACCATGAGGGACACCAGAAGGAAAGAGGAAAGATAAACACTGGGACTGTATAATTCAGTGAAACCTAGAGTGCTTAACAGTTGTGATAAAATGTACAAATGTGTTTTTTCATGAGGGAGAACAAATGAATGTCAACCTTGCAAGGGAGGTACTGGGGGGAAAATACAATCAATGCAAATTACAGACTATAATTAACAGAACATTGTATTATGCTTCCCTTAATGTAACAAAGACAATATACCAAAGCTAAATGCACATAAGAGGGGGGCATAAGGGAGGGTCTGGGACTCTTGGCACTGGTAATGCTGTCTGACTCTTTATTCTACTTTAGTTTAATGCTATCTTTCTTTTTGTTTCTTCCTAGCTGTCATGTTTGCTTGTTTTGTTTTTTTTTTTTTTTTTTGTAGTTGTTGTTCTCTTTCTTTTTTCTTCTTTTGTCCTTCTACTTTCTGTGACTCTTTTTCCCGCTTTGAGAAAGAAATGGAGATGTCCTTATATAGATAGTGGTGAGGGTGGTGAATACATAAATATGTGACTATACAGGGAACTATCGATTGTTTACATAGGATGGAATGTATGGTGTGTGAACAAAACCATCTTGAAAATAATGGGTTGATGAAGAAACCTTGATGGCACTATATTGAGTGAAATAAGTCAGACACATAAGGACAAATATTGCAGGGTCTCACTGATATGAACTAATTATGATATGTAAACTCATAGACATGAAATATAAGTTACCAGGATATAAAATAAGGCTAAAGAATGGGGAGTGGTTGCTTATTATGAGCAGAATGTTCAACTAGGTTGAAGTTAAATGTTTGGAAATGAACAGAGGTGACAGTAGCATGTTGTGAGAATAACTAACAGTGCTGAATGTTGCAGGAAGGTGGTGGAAAGGGGAAGCTGAGAGTCAAGTATGTCACCAGAAGGAAAGCTGGAGGTTAAAAGATGGGAATGTATAAAACAGTGAACCTTATGGTGGGCAATGTCCATGATTAACTGTACAAATATTAGAAATCTCTTTCATGAACCAGAACAAGTGTATGACACTATAACTAGAAGTTAATAATAAGGTGGCATATAGGGGAAAAATATACCTATTGCAAACTATATTCTACAGTTAGTAGAATTTTAACATTCTTTCATCAACAATAACAAATGTACTATACCAATACTTTGAGTCAACAATGGAGGGAGGGTGGTTAGGGGTATGGGAGGATTTAAGTTTTCTTTTTTTTGTCTTTATTTCTTTTCTGGAGTAATGAAAATGTTCTAAAAATTGAAAAAAAATTAATTGTGGTGATGGATGCACAGCTGTATGATGGTACTGGGGGCAACTGATTGCATACTTTGGATCTTTGGATAATTGTACAGTATGTGAACAATCTCAATTAAAAAAAAAAGATACCATTAAGATAATCTGATAATGGTATCTATAAAAATACCTACAACAAATTTCATATATAATGATGAATTATTAAACATTTCCAACTGAGATGGGGAAAATGATTACTGCTATCACAACTTTTATTCAATTTGAGAAGAATATGGCAAGAAATTGCTAGTACAATAAGGCAAGAAGAAAATAGTCACAAATATTGGGGAAAAAAAAGAAATAATTCTGTCAGTAGTTCCAGATAACATGATTGTATACATAGAAAATCCGAAAGAATCTATGGATAATCTGTTAAAATTAATAGGTGAATTTAGCAAGATCTCTGGATATGAGGTTAAAAAACAAAATCAATCACCAGCCCTGATCGAGATGGCAGAGTGAGAAGCTTCAGGGTTCTGTCAACACACAGAAGTTTTGAACAACCAGCAAGAATTTGTAGCAATATCTTTCTTAATGCCCCAGAAAGCCATTAAAGGCTTTCAGAAACAGGGCAAACACCAAATCAAGAAAAAGTCTACTTAAAAATGGTAGGATCATGTGGTCCCCTGGCTGGCCATCTCGCCAGCCCTTCCCTTCACTGGCTCCATGCAGAGCCAACCCCCGCTCCCAGTCCTCATCCCTGATTGTTGTTCCAGAGGGAGCAGAGTAACCCTCATGCTCATAGCGGGAGCATGTATGTCTGGCATAATCTCTCTGGTGGCAGCCTGACGGATGGAACCAGGATACTCATCACATGCCTGCTGCCCTGAACTGCATGTAGAAGGCAACTCACAGAGCCCTCCTAATGAATGCTAAGGGACAGCAGTCCAGTCACTGCTGCTCAAGACAAGGGACTACTAACTGTAGAACATACAGTACAATGTCTGGGACCACAAGGAAATGGTTTCCTAGGGAAGAGGAGGCACTTATTACCATATAAATGCAGGAATTCCTCAGACCACAGGTCCATGCCCAAGACAAGGCACAAGAACACAAAAGATCAGGGAGGCCCCTAAGCTACGGCCTGGAGTTATTCTCTAAACCCATTGTATGGATAAATCCTGAAGAAGAGCACCAACACAGATCAATCTGCAAAGACTAGGAAAAGTGTTTTCTTTTTCTTCTTCTTCTTTTTTTGTTACGTCTTGGCATTCAAGGAAAGACATGCCATAATACTAGCTGGATACAAGCTTAAAGAACATGTCCATTAAAGTCTAAATTCCAGCAATAAGACTTAAAAATAGCAAAATGTCCAGGGTTCAACAAAAAATTACAAGAGTTACAGAGAAAAAGGAAGCAATGGCCCAAGCAAAGGAGAAGAGTAAAACACTGGAAGCCATTGATGAGGAGGACCACATCAGGGACATACCAGACAAAAGCTTTTTAAAAAATACTTCTAAATATGCTCAAAGAGCTAAAGGAAAGCATGGACAAAGAACTAAAGGAAATTGGGAAAACAACAGATAAACAAAAAGAGAGTATCAATAAAGAGATGAAAATTATGAAAAGGAACCAAACAGAGCTAAAGACCAGAGAAACAGAAATTAAAAATCCCTTAGATGTGTTCAACAGTAGATTGGAGCTGGCAGAAAAACGAATCTATGAACTTGAAAATAGATAAAGGAAACCATTCAGTCTGGAGAGCAAAAGAAAGAATCAAGAAAAGTGAACAGAGCCTGAGGAACCAGTGCGATACCACCAAGCATACCAATATATGCATTCTGGGTGTCCCAGAAGAAGAAAGAAAGAAAAGGGTAGAGAAAATATTCAAAGAAATAATGGCTGAAATTTTCCCAAATGTAATAAAAGACATGAATCTACACATCCAAGATGCTGAACAAACTACAAACAGCATAAACCCAAATAGACCCATAATGTGGCATATTATAACCAAAATGTCAAATGCCAAAGATAAAGAGAGAATTCTGAAAAAACCATAAGGGAGAAGCAACATGCCACATACAAGAGGGTCTCAATAATATTAAGTACTGATTTCTCAAAAGAAACCATAGAAGAAAGAAGGCAGTGGGATGACATATTTAAAATGCTAAAAGCAAAAACTTGCCAACCAAGAATTCTATATCCACCAAAACTGTCTTTCAAAAGTGAGAGAAACATTAAGACATTCCCAGATAAACAAAAGCTGAGGGAGTTCATCACCACTAGACCAGCCCTACCAAAGAACTGAAAGAGAGTTCTGCAGAGAAATGAAACAAAGTCAAGTTACAGTGACTGAGAGATTTCAAATGGAGTCGCGAGGTCATTCTGTAGGTTATTCTTATGCATTATATAGATAGCCTTTTTTAGTTTTTAGTGTCTTGGAATAGCTAGAAGGAAATACCTGAAACTGCTGAACTGCAACCCAGTAGCCTTGATTCTTGAAGATGACTGTATAAATATATAACTTACATGATGTGACCATGTGATTGTGAAAACTTTGTGGCTCACACTCCCTTTATCCAGTGTATGGACAGATGAGTAGAAAAATGGGAAGAAAAAGTAAATGGATAACAGGGGGTATGGGGGGAATGCGTTGTTGGGGTGATCTTTTTTACTTTTATTCTTATTGTTAATTTTTACTACTCTTTTTGGCACAATGAAAATGTTCAAAAGTTGATTGTGGTGATGAATGCACAACTATATGATGATATTGTGAACAACTGATTGTACACTTTGGATGACTGTACGGTATATGACTATATCTCAATAAAATTGCAAGGAAAATAAATAAATAAATAGAGTTCTACAGGTTGAAAGGAAAGGACAGTAGACAATAGATCAAAGTCATGTGAAGAAATAAAGATCTCTGGTGAGGATTATGACATAGGTAAATATAAATGCCAATACTGTTGCATTTGGGGGTTATAACTCCACTTTTTACTTCCCACAGGATCTAAAAGACAAATGCATAAAATATGATAGGTCAGTGGTTTTGTATTCATAATGTAAAAACATATAATTTGTGACAAGAACTATATAAAGGTGGGGGTACAGACAGGCATAGTAACATAGTTTGTGTATACTGTTGAAATTAAGTTGGTATCTAAACAAATGAG
Source organism: Choloepus didactylus (assembly GCF_015220235.1). Lineage (NCBI taxonomy): Eukaryota > Metazoa > Chordata > Mammalia > Pilosa > Megalonychidae > Choloepus > Choloepus didactylus. The sequence continues at coordinate 128,294,208 of NC_051312.1, read as the reverse complement.
GATGTTATAGGTTTAGAATATTAAATTTAAGCCCCATGGCAATTACAAAAAAATTTCAGAGAATATACAAGCTCATAGAGACAGAAGTTGGAGTACAGGTTGCCAGAGATAGGGAGCAGGGGAAATGGGGAGTTAATACATAATAGGTGTAGGGATTCTGTTTGGGTAATGGGAAAGTTTCAGTAATGGAAAGTAGTGAGGGTACTGAAACATTGTGACAATGATTTATCCCACTGAATGGTATGCTTGGGAGTGGTTGAGATGGGAAAGTTTATGTCGTATATGTTTCCACACTGAAAAAAAAGACAGAGACAAAGACAATTAAATGCAATACATGTTCCTGGAAGGGATCTAACAAGGGAGGAAAAGGGCTCAAAAGGACATTTTTGAGACAATGAAAAAACTGGAATGTAGACTGTAAAGTTTATATCAATGTCAAATTTCTTGAACTAGATAACTGCACTTACAGTGGGTACATACGTGAATATCCTTGGTCTTAGGAAATGGAAATGGCAGTATTAAGTATTCAAAGAGCATAATGTGTACAACCTACCCTCAAGTGTTCAGAAAATGGATTGACAGACAGATGGATGGATAGGTAGATGAACTGGTAAATAGACGGGGAGAGAGAATGATTTCACAAATGTGGCAAAATGTTAAAACTGGTGGATCTGGGCATCTGGGGGGGGGTGTGTGTGTGTGTTATAGTTACTGCAGGGTGTTCATACCGTTTTTGTAACTGTCTTGTCAGCTTGAAGTATTTCAAAATAAAAAGTTAAAAAAATTCCATTGCATTTCTATATTCTAGTGACAAAAAAATATGTAAGTTTAAAAGATATCATTTATAATACTTTTAAAGCACATTAAATGCCTAGGGATAAATTTAACAAAAGCTATGCAATATCCTTATACTGAAAACTATAAACATTATTGAGAGAATTAAAGAAGAGCCAACTAAATGGAGAGATATTACACGTTCATGGATTGGAAGACTTGATATTGTAAAGAAGTCAGTTATCCCAAAATTGATCTTTAGATGCATCATGATCTCACTTTTTTTTCCCTTTGCAAAAATTGACAAGTTGATTCTAAAATTCATGGAAATGCAAAACGCCAAGAAAAACCCAGCAATCTTGAAAAAGAACAGAGCTTAAGGACTTATACTACAGATAATAAGACATATTATAAAGCTTTCATAATATAAATAAACTTAATAAGTAATAAATTTTCTAAAGATTTAAAAACAAAATATAACTAAAGATATTTACATTAAATAATCCAAGGAAAAATTTTACCCTGGATTGAGTACTGGGAAAAAGCAAATCCCTTAAGATAAATGAACTCATATACTTCCTTTTTATCAGAGAAATAAGGTTATAGTTCATTTTGCTATCCCTTTCAGGAAATTTAAGTATGTTTAGTACTGAAGTTAATAAGGAACTAATGACAAGCGTTTCAAAATATATCTCTCAGCATGCTTTTCATTGATTCGGTATTAAGTAAACGACTTCAAATTCTTTTTCAATATTAAATAAATAGGTGACAAAGCTGTGTTTTCAATGCTTTAAGCCCATTTTCTCTACTGGTTTGCCATGGACGGAGGGTTGGTGTAAGTGAAACAGCTAATTTCAAAGCCAAAGCCAGAACCTGGCTAATTCAAAAGTATTTTGACAACTCCTGAAGAATCAGACATATCTACCTGATCAAGCCCTTTCCCAGCTTTCCTGAGATTCTGTAGTTGGTAAACTTCTAGGTTTCTTCCATTATCTTGACAGCACAAATCAAGTACAACACAGCCCTGGTCCTCAAAGGCATTGATTTGATGAAAAGTAACAAAAGGTTTACTGTAGTACATCCCTGGAAGAAGCTGCAGGGGAAAACACAAACAATGAAAAACAGTCATTTTCTTTTCTTTTTTTTTTCCTTTTTTTTTCTTTTTAGGAAGCAGACTCACAAAGTTCAACTTACATGGAATTTTTCCCTTTATTTAAGTGACAGTCCCAGCAGGGTAAAAGAAGTAGAGTCCAGAATGCAGAAGCAAATATGCTTTGACTTACACATTACTTGCTTAAGCCACTTTATCTCATATTAATTAATGAACTGGGACTATTTGATATAATCCAATCAACTATTACAGCTAACATAAAAGTCCTCGTGAAATATGACCCAATGTTTTGAAGGACAAATAAACCATGGACTCTGACTACAAGGTTAAATAGGAAATATTGCTATTAAGTATGCTTAAAATAAACTAAGATAGTGACTAATTCTTTGAAAGAAGTACTTATTATTAGAATGTTTTTTTAACTGAAATTTAGGTAGAGTAAATTTAGTATACTATATCTTCATAAAGGTAAAAAAATGAACAAATATAATGTATTGTGACTCAGGAGTACAGAAAGATATTCAACCAATGTGGTTTGGACTTTGGTAGGATTATCCCATTTACATATCAAGAAGTCATAGAGACAACTAATTAAAGTAGCATTACAAAAGTTACAGAAGATCTCTGCATGAGCAATACCCTCTTCAGTAATTATTATGATATGGGAAAAGAAAAACATGTTAAGAGGGTGTAATTGAATCAAATAATTAAAAGGATAAAATCATTTCCTAAAATTTTCTAATATGCAAAATCCCCTGTACTCATTAATAAGTAGCTAGCCCTATCCATAGAAGAACGTAATAGTCTCAATTATAAGTGTCTTATGCAAGTACCATATCCACTCAATGGGGAAAGCACAGTCTTTTCAACAAATGGTGCTGGGAAATCTGGATATCCTCATGCAAAAGAGTGAAAACAGACTCCTACTTCACATCATATATAAAAATTAACTCAAAATGGATCAAGGACCTAAATACAAGAACAAAACTATAAAACTCCTAGAAGAAAACATAGAAAAGCATCTTCAGGACCTCATGTCAGGCAATGGTTTCTCAGACTTTACACCTATAACAATGACAACAAAAGAAAAAATAGATAAATTTGACTTTATTAAAATCAAAAACTTTTGTGCATCAGACTTCTTCATGAAAGTAAAAAGACAATCTACACAACAGGAGAAAATATTTGGAAGCCACATATTTAATACAGATTTAATATCCAGAACATATAAAGAAATCTTTGCAACTCAACAATAAAAAAGATAAACAACCCAATTAAAAAATGGTAAAAAAAAAAAAACTTGAATGGATAGTTCTCCAAAGACACATAAATGGCCAATACGCACATGAAAAGATGCTCAACATCATTAGCCATAAGGAAAATGCAAATCAAAACCACAATGAGATACCATTTCACACCCACTGAATGGCTACTATTTAAAAAATAAAAATAAAAAAAAAACAGAAAAAAATAAGGGTTGGAGGGGATATAGAGAAATAGGAAACCTCAAACACTGTTGTTAGGAAGGTAACATGTTGTAGCCAGTGTGTAAAATAGTTTGGTGGTTCCTCAGAAAGTTAAGTATAGCATTACCATTAGAACTGGTAACCCTACTTCCAAGTATATATCCAAAAGAATTGAAAACAGGGCCTCAAACAGCTATTTGCACACCAATGTTCATAGCAGCATTATTCACAATTGCCAAAAGACAGAAGCCACTCAAGTGTCCATCAATAGATGAATGGATAAACAAAATATGGTATATCCATACAATGGAATATTATTCAGGCATAAAAAATAATGAAATTCTGATACACGCAACAAGATGGATGAACCTGGAAGGCACTGAGTAAAATAAGCCAGACTCAAAGGGCAAATATTGCGTTAGCTCACTGATAGATATGATTAGAATATGTAAATTCACAGAGTGAGAAACCAGAATACAGGTTACCAGGTGCTAGGGTTGGGGTAGAAAATGAGGAGTTAATGCTTAATTGGTACCGAGTTTCTCTTTGGGCTGATGGAAAGTTTCAGTAATGGATGGTAGTGATGGTGGCACAACAATATGAATGTAATTAACACTGCTAAATTGCATATTTGAAAGTGGATAAAATGAGAAGTTTTCAGTTCTATATATATTACCAGAACAATTTTTTTAAAAAAACAACACAAAGAGTGAACCCTAATGTAAGGTAAGAACTATATTTAATAGTATAATTATAAAAATATTGTTTCATCAATTGTAACAAAGATATTACACAAATGCAAAATGTTAATAATAGGGAAAACTGTTATGATATATGATAACTCTGTACTTTATGCATGATTTTTCTGTAAATGTACAACTGCTCTAATAAAAAGTGGAAAAAAAGAATGAATATATTTTTTAGAAGAAAAAAAGTGTCTTATGAAGTAATGTCCAGTATAGGTAAAAATCAACCATATCAAAATTTGTCTTTGTGTCCAACCATTTTCATGAGAAATATACTCAAAATACTTTACCTTTCCAGTGTGCTTATCCACCACATGAAATTGGGTATTATAATGGGGTTCCCAGCTTATCGCATCTGAAAAGGCTTTCCCCCGAATTTTAGAAGTGATAATTTTCGACAGATTGATCTTTAGAGGCTGTTCAATGAAGATTATGTAGTTCCTTGTCATTCCTAAAAAGTTCCAGCAAACAATAAAACGTTATTTGGCAAAACAGTTGTCTAAAATGTGACGGTTTGGGGACTTGTTTGAATGCCTGTACATATTACTGCTGACCTAAACAAATGCCAGCCAGTAATAATTCTTCAGTTTGCCAGCTATGCTATACACATTTCCTGTCCCTACATAAAAAAAGGGAACTGCTCAGAACAGCTTGGGTTGAGTGTCCTCAGTTTACTTTTTTTCTATTTTCTTTTCTTTTTCCCAACTGTTTTGGTTTCGCAACAAAGTAAAGAAGCATTTAAGTGTCACTGTTATCTGGACCTTTATTCCTTCACTCTTTTCCTATTTACTCTGGGGGTAACACTCCAGGAGCAGTTTGGATATAATGATTTAGAATGCAGAAGATAAATATTCTAAGTATAAGCTGAAGCACAAAAAATTAAAAATATAAATTTCTCTCCCAAAAAATAGTCAAGACTTTTTCATTTATGATTATTATTTGTGGACTTCAAAGTTACCTGATTTTTTTTTTTCTGTCAATTGAATTTTTAGTAATTGTTTGTACTAAAGCAACTATATCTTTTCAAGCAGACAGCTGACTAGGGTAAGGAGCATATGAGCACTAAACAGAATATACTTAATTGGAAGTCAAATGCAACCGTGGTTTCATCACCATACTCTGGCAAACTGTATTGACAAAGCTCTTGCCAAAACTAGTCACTCTGCTACAGACACATTAACACAGGTCCCACTGTATTTTGCAATATTTTGGAGCTCACCAAAGCTATGGTAGTAAGAAGGCTTCATCCTCTCTGCAGAAGGAATAGAACATATCACCTTGGCTCCATGAATTGTCTCCCGAAGGTCCACCTTCTCTGGAGGAACCCGAATAACATTATAGCAGGAACCTAGAAAATAGAAAGTCCTATCTTAACTGTTTTACATACATTCTAGAATAAAAGATAACCCTTGCAGCCCTTGTAAACTAAGTTAAGAGATTTATGCCATGTGCATGACACTCGTATTACGTGAAGAGTTATTTCAAACAAAAAAAGAGAACTGGATATAAAGCATATATGAATTGAAAGAAAGTCATTATTTAAAGTTTTGAAGTAATCCATAAAAAGTAATCAACCAACAATTCATTGCATTTTAATGCTCTCATGAAACTCTCAGTATATGAACTCAATTACTGCTTCATAGGAAAAGAAAAGGGATCAGCCAGGAACATCCTCAACTTCTGTTTGTCCCACTCCTCCCCAACCCCAGTAACTACAATCTCCATTTGCATCCATCCATGCCTGACTCCTTTCCTAAGGTTTTCTGGGTCCCATGTTGTCACTCTAGATCCCACCCTGTCTCACCAACATTCATTCACTCAATCACTCTTCTGGCTTTTGCTTACTAGTTCATTAAGAATCAACTCGGATAACCACCCCCCAAGTAGCCATTCCTGACTCTTCCCCATCCCAAAGGCATTTGGTGTCCCTCCTCTCCCCTCATTATATCCTATATAGTCAGAGCATTTATATCATTCTACTATAAATTTCTGCCTGTTTATCTGCTTCCCCCAGTAGATTAGTGAGCTCCTCAGGGGCAGGAATTATCTATGATTCATCTTTGCATTCTCAGTACCAACCAAAGGCCTGGCATTCAGTAGGCTATTTATAGATTAATTGATGACACATGTTTGTTAAATCAGTCAATGAATTAACAAATATTTAGGTCATATTACATTATCTTCCTGGTATTAGAATTACCAGTGTAGGTCCTGAAGATCTTGGGCAACACAGAATTTTACAAGGTCTAAGCATCTTTTGCAACCAGATAATCATACAATTCTCCTACTCATTTATTCAGCAACTACTTACTGAGCACCTATTATATTCCAGGCACTGTTGTAAGTGCTGGGGATATGCACGCAGTGTACAAAATTGACTAAATCTCTTCTTTTATGAAGCTCAAATTCAATAAATAATAATTAAAAACACAATGCATAAGATGATTATAAGGGCTGTAATGGAAAAGAAATGAGGGAATGGGGATCAGGAGTGAGTGTGTAAGAGTGGGGGTTACTGTTTGCAATTTTAAGTATGGTGGTCAAGGAAGGTTTCACTAAGGTGACATTTGAATAAAGGCCTGCAGGAGGTGAGGGAGAGATCCCTGAGGATGTCTGGGAGGAACGGATTTCAGGTAGAGGGACAAGCAAATGCAGGAGCTCTCAGTCAGGAGCAAGCTTGGAGTGTTCAAATAACAGCAAGGAGGTCAGTGAGGCCCCATCATAGTGAGCAAGGAGGAACTGTAGGATATGAGGTCAGAGAGGTGGGTGGGAGAAGGTACAGATTGTGGAAGCCCTTGTAGGCTATAACTGTGAGTGAGTTAGGGAGCAACTAGAGTATTTAAGCAGAAGAATGACATCCTCTAACATGTTTTCAAAGGATAACTCTAGTTGCTTGGCTGAGAGTAGACTGAAGTGGGGCAAGGGAAGAAACAGGAAGACTAATTAAGGGGCTATTGCCTGATGGTAGCTCAAACCAAAGTGGTGGCAATAGAGGTGGAATGATGTGGTTGGATATTGGATATATTTTGAAGGTACTGCTGAAATAACTTTTTGACCGGTTAGATGCAGCTGTGAGAAAAAGACAGGTGTTAAGGATGATTCCAAAGTTATTATCCCAACTGGAAGGAAGTTGCCACCATCAACTGCAATGGGAAAGGCAGTTTAGGGGAAACATCAGGAGTTGGTTGTGGACAAGTTACTTTTGTGATGCCTATTAGAATCCTAGTGAAAACGATGAGTAAGCAATTGGATATAAAACACTGGAGAAGTCTAGGTTGGGGATATAAATGTATTTTTGGAACCCATTATATATAAAACATCATGTTTTATATAGTGACAAGTGATAAAAGAAATAAAGGACAAGCTCTGTAATTTCAAATGTACCGCATTACTGTCTCTGATTAGTACGAAGAACACATTTTAAATAAGTATTAAACTAGTTGGATTGATTAATGTTTAGAGGATTTTTGTTCATTTTAAAAAGCCTTTTAAAATATCTTTAAAAACTAAAACAATTTAAAGGTTTTCATTTCCTACAGGTAGGAATTACTAGCAAGCACTTTATTACAATGTGAGTATCACTAAATTTTCCCCAAACTCCTCCTAGGTAGTTGAACTCCCTGTGGCTACATCTATAGTGAGTTCCAGTTGAAAAAGTTTTCACTGAACCAAATACTCAAGTAACAAAAAAGGAAGTAAATTCAGTTTGAGTTGAGATTAGAAGATAAAGAGAAGAATTTCCTATCTCAGCAATTGGATTAAGAGATGATTATTCAGTTCATTAAATTTAAACATAATTAATGAACTGTTCTAACTGCAAGTCTTGAAAGCATTAGACAAAGTAAACAGACACCCATGAAAGATCCAGCAGAGAAATGACCAGAAAGATCTGACCTGCCCAACTGGAAGACTCTATAGGCATTTGTATAAATGGCAAATTGAAGCAAAGAAACAAGCACAGCCTCTGATGACTGGTGGCAGAGTTTCTCAAAATGAGATCCAAGGGCCACTCGCACCTAGATGTTGGGAGAAGGGGCACGAAAACTCATTAAAATAGAGATTTCTGGCCTCTTTTCAGTTCTGCTAAATAAAATGTCTGAAGATGAAGCCCAGTGATCTACATTGTTTAGCAAGCCTTCAGATGATTCTTAGATGCACTAAAGACTGAGAATCACTGATCTAGTGACTACTATAGAATACATAATTCAGTAAGGTTAAACAGAATTTCTCATGTTATGAATGTCACAAAGTTATCTACTTGGTTAATAGAGTTAATTTCTTAAGAAGTGGGGTTTTTAATGATCAAAAGATGGATGAGACAAATAAGCCTGGCACAAAAGGACAAATATTATATAATTTCATTTATATGAAATATCTAGAATAAGGAAATTCATAGACAGAAAGTAAATTAGAGGTCACAGGGGGAGGGGATGGGGAGCTTTGCTTAATGAGTACTGAGAAGACAGAATGTCTAATGGCTACACTAACCGTCTTGATCTGCTTGAGCTCCCACTTTATCCAGGAGAGAACAGTCAACTGGGAATCTGATGAGGCAGCTCCAGCTTGACATACCCATGACCCCTTGAGTGCCCAGGAAATTCTGCAGCTACAGCAACCACAAGTCTCCCAGAAAGAATGAGTTTAAGCTAATTACAGAAAAATCTGCTGGCAAACATCCTGCCTCTGTGGTGTCTGAACTGACTAGCTGTCTCCAAAGACACTCCCATTGACAAACATCCTGATTCCATTGTATCTGAACCGGCCCACTGTGCTCAAAGACACGCCACCCAAAACCAACCCTAACAATGCCCTAACCTCTCCCAAGGCAGCCCATAAAAGCCGCTCTCTAAATCCCAACCCTCAAGCAGGTGCTTCTTTCTGGCTCTACTCCACATGCATGTTTGCTGTTGCTCTATAAAACCTCATTCTTGCCTTTGCAGCAAGTCCCCTGGTTATTTCTTTCATCAACAGCACAGAGTTTCTGCTTGGGGTGATGAAAAAGTTTCAGAAACGAAAAAATTCTGGGAATGGATGGTGGTGATAGTAACAGAACACTGTGAATATAATTAATACCACTGAATTGTACACTTATAAATAGTTAAAATGGGAAATTCTGTTATAGATATTATCACAATAAAATTTTAAAAGAAAAAAAAAGATGAATGGGACAAAAAAATTCTGAGTCAGTTTGTTCATTTGCTGAAACATTTTACCTAGAAAGATATTTGCTGTTTCTTATAATAGCTTTGAAGAATACATTTCTAACTGAGATCAGGTACTAAAGAGGAGGAGAGAGAGCTGGGTGCAGGATCTGCAGGGCACCCTACCTCAACCTGAGTCAAAAACAAACAAACCTTCAGAATTTATCTTCATATACCCTCCATATCCTCCTAAATATGTGTTTAAATATGGAGAGGTAGACAGAGCAACCCGCAAAGCCAACTACTTACCAAAAATACAACATTCTCTTATACAAAGGTATCACAGGTTGTAGATAATTGACAGAGATAGGAATAGAGATGGTCAGAAACATCTAATGCTTATACTTAAACAATCCTTTTCAAACCAGAGATATGTATGTACCCTTGATAAGTGGAGAAGGAAGTGGTGCATAGATGGAGATTGAGAATTAAAAATACCAAGGCAGTCTTCTGCACTTAGTGATCAATAACTAATGAGATAGTCTAGCAGAGTGACAAACAGCAAGCCTTTGGGTGAGATGCAGGCTGAGTACCAAATCTGGTCTCAGACAGTTAGAAGCTGCTTGGCTGAGCAAGTGATTTAAACCTCATCAGGGCCACTGCCCTTTTCTGCTAAATAGAGGTAATAATAGTATTTTTTCAGAGAACTGGAATAAGGCTTAAATGAGAAAATATAGGAAAAAATGCTTAACACCAGTACATAGTGGTACAATGTTATTTATCATTATTAGCTTTTAGAACTTTCAGGAGCAGATGGGTACGTGGGTGTAGAAATGTATAGATGAGTTGGAAAGAGAGGTAAGTGATTGTGAATGCAACCCCACTATGCCCTTAATTTGTAGTATACTGCCCCTGTGATTAAAAAAAAAATTCCTTCCTATGTGGCAATATGCCTACTCTACATCTCTTTGATGCAGCATTCTAAGTTTTTTATAATATGGTACTTAAAAATTAAAGTTTGAGAAATACGTACTGAAAATTCCTACAATGTTTGTGAGCCAAAAAGCACAATGGAACAGCCATAAAAATGTGAGTCATCTATAACTGTCCTGCTGAACAGGTCAAATAGAAAATTAGCTGCAAAGTAAATGTGCAAAAGGATCACAGAAAGATACTTAATGATAAATTATACATTTTAAGTGTAGTAATGTCACTTTGGAGATTTCCTTCTGAATCTTTCTAAATGGAATTACATACATGTACCTCTTAACCAGAATGGAACCCTGGAAACATAGTTAACTCAATTATTTCTAAAAGGACTTCTATTTCAACTTTACCATGCGGTCCATAGGAGTTCCCCATGTTGTATGCTGTTCCATCTGGGTCATAATGAGGATGTGCAGTTGCTCCACTCACAGCAATAAATTTGCTCCAATCCACCTGCAAATTGAAGACCATCACAGACTTTAAAATGTCACGAGGCCTCAACTCAATCAAGATGGTGAAATGAGATGCTTCAGGACTTCATCCAGAAGCTGTGAACAACCAGCAAGAACAGGAAGAAACATCTTTCTCAAAGCTCCAGAAAAGAGATAAAGGACTGCAGGACAGGGTGAGTGCCAAATCAAGAAAAAGGTTATGTAAAAGTGGTCGGATCATGGTACCCTATCTGGCCCCTCCTCTAATCCCCCATCCCTCACTGCCTTGGCACAGAGCTGGCCCATGCTGCCAGTGCAGATCCCTGGTCACAGTTCTAGAAGAAACAGAGAAACCTTTGTGCACAAACTGGGAGCAAGTGTCTGGCTCAATCTATCTGGTGACTCAGGGGCTCACATTCCCAGAACTGGCCCTGCGTGTAGAAGGCAGTTCACAGAATGCTCCTACTGAATGCTGTGGGAGAGCAGTCAAGTTATGGCTACCTGGGCAAGGGACTGCTAGCTGTAGGACATACACTACAGTTCCTGGGACCATGAGGAAACTGTCCCCTAGAGAAGAGGGGTTATTTGTATCTATGTAAATGTGGGAATTCCTTAGATAATACATTCATGCCCAAGACAAGACGCATGTGCAGAAAGGACCAGGAGAGCCCTATGCTTTGATCTGGAGCTATTCTCTAACTCATATGGATAAGTTTTGAAGGAGAGCACCAACACAGATCAAAGACTGGGAAAATGCAGGCCACCCCCCCCCCTTTTTTTTTATCTCCTGGCACCTGGCATTCCAGGAAAGCTCTTCATAACACTAGCTGGATGCAAGCTTAAGGAACAGATACCTGAGTCTAAATTACAGTGATAACATGTTAAAATATCAAAATGCTTAGGTTTCAACAAAAGATTAAAAAAAAAAAACATTCAAAGAAACAGAGAGTGGTGGCCCTGACAAAGGAGAAAATTAAAACATTACAAAGCATCAGTGTGGAGGACTAGACCTGGAATATACTAAAGATTTTTTTTTAATGGTCCTAAATATGCTCAAAGAGTTAAAGGAAAACATGGACAAATAACTAAAGGAAATCAGGAAATGATAGGTGGAACACAAAGAGAAGATCAATAGAGAGAGGGATATTATGAAATGGAAACAGAGCTGAAGACCACAGTAACAGAAATTAAAAATTGCCTTGAAGGGTTCAATAGCAGATTGGAACTCAAAGAAGAAAGAATCAGTGAACTTCAAGATTCAACTTCAACTAAAATAAACAAATCATCCAGTCTGAGGAGCAGAAGAAAGAATGAAAAAAAGTGAACAGAGCCTGAGGAACCAGTGGGACACCATCAAGCACACTAATATATGCACCATGGTAGTCCCAGGATAAAAAGAGAGAGAAAGGAGCAGAGAGAATATTCAAAGAAATAATGGCTGAAAATTCCCCAAATTTAGTGAAAGACTTTAATATATACATCCAAGACACTCAACAAACTCCAAACAGGATAAACCAAAATAGACCCCAGTGCACCATATTATAACCAAAATGTCAAATACCAAAGATAGAGAATTCTCAAAGGCATAAGAGAGAAGCAATGTGCTACATACAAGAGAGCCTCCATAATATTAAATGCCAATTTTTCATTAGAAATCATGGAGGCAAGAGGTGCTTAAGCAACACCTGCCAACCAAGAATTCTAAATCCAGCAAAACCGTCTTTCAAAAATAAGAGCGACATTAAGACATTCCTAGATAAACAAAAGCTAAAGGAGTTCATCACCACTAGACTGGCCCTACCAAAGATGCTAAAGGGAGTTCTACAAGTTGAAAGGAAAGGCAATAGACAACAGATCAAAGCCACATGAAGAAATAAAGATCTCTGGTGAGGGTTATGACACAGGTAAATATAATACATGCCAATACGGTTGTATTTGTGGGTTGTAACTCCACTTTTTACTTCTCACAGGATCAGTGGTTTTGTATTCATAATGTATAAACATGTAATTTGTGACAAGAACTACATTAAGGTGGGGGGACAGACAGGTATGGGGTCATAGTTTGTGCATGCTGTTGAAATTATGTTGTTATCTAAACCAAAGAGGGTGTTACAGATTTAGGATTTTAAATTTAAGCCCCAAGGTAACACAAAAAATTTTCAGAGAATACACAATAGAGCCCATAGAGACAGAAGTTGGAGTACAGATTGCCAGGGACAAGTAGCAGGAGAAATGGGGAGTTAATGCATAATAGGTGTAGGGTTTCTGTTTGGGTAACAGGAAAGTTTCAGTAATGGAAGGTAATGAGAGTTACTGCAACATTGTTAACAGTGATCAATCCCACTGAATGGTATGCTTGGGAGCGGTTGAGATGGGAAAGTTTATGTTGTATATATGTTCCCAAAATTTAAAATAAAAAAAGAGCATCTAACAATTAAATGCAATACATGATCCTCCATGGATCTTACAAGGGAGGAAAAAAGGCTCAAAAGGAGATTCTGGGGGACATATGACAAAACTGGCATATGGACTATAAACTTTATATCAATGCTAAATTTTCTGAACTGGATAACTGCACTTAAGGCAGTTACATAAGTGAATATCCTTGGTTTTAGGAAATACACATGGCAGGATTAAGTGTTCAAGGAGCATGATGTATACAACCTACACTCAAGTATTCAGAAATGGATTGATAAACAGTAACACACAGATAGATAGATAGATAAAGGGATTGATAGACTGATATGAAAAATATAGAAAAATATTAAAACTAGTGAATCTGGGTATCTGAGGAGACAGGGGTATACTGGAGCTCTCTGTATGGGCTTTTTTGTTTTGGTTTTTGCTTTTTTTACTGTCCTATAAGTTTGAAAGTATTTCAAAAACAAAAAGTTAAAAACTCTTACATAAGCAGATCTTATTTTAGGTGTATAAATAGAAGTGTGTCAAATACATTAAAAATAAGGTATGAAAAATACACTCTAAGTTCTAATATCTCATCTCTAGGAAATCAAAATTATTTTTCCCATTAAGAAGGTGAAACTGAGGCAAAAAAAAAAAGAAAAAAAAAGAAAAAAAAAAGAAAGAAACTGGAATAGATTTGCCCAGGATCACAGGAAAGTTCAAAATCAACATCAAAATAAAAATTAAAAATTCTGCTCCCACATTGTGAGAATAACTAACAGTGCTGAATGGTGTGTGAAGGTGGCGGAAAGGGTAAGCTCAGAGTCATATGTGTCACCAGAAGAAAGTAGGAAAGTTGGAGGTTAAAAGATGGGAATGTATAAAACAGTGAATCTTGTGGTGGACAATGTCTGTGATTAACTGTACAAATATTGGAAATCTCTCTCACAAACTAGAACAAATGTATGACAGTATAACTAGAAATTAATAATAGAGGGGCATATAGGGAAAAAATATATACCTATCGCAAACTATATACTACAGTTAGTAGTATTTTAACATTCTTTCAACAGTAACACATCAAAACATTAACATTCTTTCATCAACAGTAACATACCAAAACATACCAAAACTATGCATACCAAAACAGTAACATACCAAAACTATGAATCAATATGGAGGGGGGGTGTTTAGGGGTATGGGAGGATTTGAGTTTCCTTTTTTTTGTCTTTATTTCTTTTCTGGAGTAATGAAAATGTTCTAAAAATTGAAAAAAAAATTAATTGTGGTGATGGATGCACAGCCGTATGATGATACCATGGACAATTAACTGTACACTTTGGATCTTTGGATAGTTGTATGGTATGTGAACAATCTCAATAAAAAATAAAAAATTTAAAAAAATTTTTTTTAATTCTGCTCCCAAATTTTTTTTTATTCTTACTTAATGAGTTAAGTGAAAACTATACAAGTCTAGACAACTATCCATCAATACTACCTCCAGCTAGGAAGAAAATATCCCGACCAAGTTACATCTGAACTATTCTATTTCTCCTTTACCCTAGTTTTCAGAAGTTAGGACAAAGTAAGGAGTTAGATTATTTTCAAGGGAAAGACCCATCCCACAAGCCATTCCATTTAGGACAAAGGGTGTACAATGACCTGAATCAGTGGATAACTTTGTTTTTGTTCAGTTAAACGGCTCCAATTACTTCTTCAGATGTCTACTACTCTAGAATGCATCTTGAATAGAAAGAAATTTCAGGATGTAATTTATTCATTTTTGCCCTAGATTTTACCTTTTCTGTTTTTTGTAGGGTTCTGATGTCCACTTTATTCATAATGTTGGTCTCAGTACTAACGTAGTAATCGCCCTTGTACTGCACGTAGTTGACATTGGTGTTGTCAGTTGTTGCTGAAACCAAACTCCAGAGTTATTTAAGCACCACTGCTTACTGTAGTAGGCCCTGAGCACACACTCAAAGGGTGAAAGCAGTTTTAACATCCTACTACAACAAAAAGCAAAAGAACATTCTAACATTGATAGTGGTATAGACTGTCATATATCAAAATGATTTAAGTGATCATCACTAATCCTTAAACACCTGTTAATATCTGGGCACATTAAACAACTGCTTACCAGGCAGTTCAAACTTTGATATGAAACGTTCAAAAACATTCTTGCATGGATCAGGGAGAGCCAGTGTGCCAAATTCTGAGATCACAATTCGATTCTGATTGCTGTTGGCCTTATACGCATCACTCTGTAGAAATCGGCTCCTATAAGTCACAGTGCCCTTCTCCATCCTGAACTGGTGAAGCAGAGCCATTCCATCAAACCAGTGATTGTATCTTCAAACAGGAGCAAATACAGAAAAGCAGCTATTAGTAAGAAAAGCAAAAACAAGGAATGGGGTGATGTATCTTTATTTCAAATATAGAGAAAAGGGAAATAGGATGGGTTTACAATATCTGAATAACCCGAATAGTCAGAGAACTTGAAATTAAGGGAGGATAGAATTTGAATATATCCTTGGATACAACAGGAAAGAGCAACTTACATTCTTCTGACCTTTATTCCTTTAGCCCCCTATGAAAAAGCTCACATTTTAAAGGACTAAGGAAAAACCCTTCAGTGGTGACTCCTGAGATATTTCTTACCTTTATCCTACAGCCAAGAGGGGATACGAAATGCTTGACGTTTCCCAAAGGTTACAACAAGTTCCGAAGTTCTTAGAAGTAGTTATCTTCTTTATATCCTATATGTACTAAATTTTCCATTTACTTTCAATTTTTTTTCCAATTTATTAAAATTATACCAAAATAAATAAAAAAATACTGTCATCGTTATAGGGATAATCATTTTCATTCATATGAATTACACTAAAAATTATCTATTTAAAAATGATGGGGACAAAGGTACCCAGTGTTCTTTTTTACTTCAATTGCTCTTTTTCACTCTAATTATTATTCTTGTTATTTTTGTGTGTGTGCTAATGAAGGTGTCAGGGATTGATTTAGGTGATGAATGTACAACTATGTAATGGTACTGTAAACAATCGAAAGTACGATTTGTTTTGTATGACTGCGTGGTATGTGAATATATCTCAATAAAATGAAGTTAAAAAAAAAATGATGGGAAATTGAAAAAATGTAAGTAAAAGTTTGTGGCATTGCTTTTTTTGTTTTTTCCTTCAATGGTGGCCTTTTTATTAACAGATAGTGAAAGCTTTCTGGAAAGAGGTCCGTGGCTGTAGAACTTTTCCTGAGCACCCACTGTGTTCCCAGGCTCAA
The DNA here is from genome assembly GCF_015220235.1 of Choloepus didactylus. Taxonomy (NCBI): domain Eukaryota; kingdom Metazoa; phylum Chordata; class Mammalia; order Pilosa; family Megalonychidae; genus Choloepus; species Choloepus didactylus. The sequence continues at coordinate 128,277,855 of NC_051312.1, read as the reverse complement.
TGCAGGGGGCAAGGAAAGCTTCCAGGCTCCTAAGCAGGAAGGACCCCAGTTCACCAGAAGTGCAGACTAGTGATCTCATTCTCTCAGCATACACTCTTAGTGAGCACCCTACTGTATGTGGCATTGCTTGAGAGGACTGAATGCTTAATGTCTTCAGCATGGATAAGCAAATCTAGTATCACTGTCTTAAAAGGTAATGGTTCTTGACAGTAATCCAGAAGGGTTGATTCTTGATGATAATTGTATAACTATATAGCTTTTGTCATGTGACCATGTGATCATGAGAACCTGGTGACCAACACTCCCTTCAACCACTGTATGGGCAGATGAGTAATAAAATAATGACAAAATATATATATAAATAATGGGGGAGGAGAATGGGTATGGGACGGTTTGGGGTGTTCTTTATTTTTTTTATTTTTTTTATTTATTTTGGTGTAATGGAAATGTTCTAAAATTGATTGTGGCCATGAATGCACAACTATATGATGATACTGTGAGCCATTAATTGTACACTTTGGATGGATTATATGGTGTGTGAGTTTATCTCAATAAAACCGCATTCAAAAAAAAAAAAAGGTAATGGTTCTTGGAATATTATCCAGCCATTAAAAATCATGGTCATTCAGATTTTGCAACAATGGAGATAAAGAGGTTTACAACACAGTGTTAAGTTTTTAAAACACAGGGCAAAAAAAAATTCTATGTACAATATGACTGCAATTATTCAAAACAAATCTGTAAAAAATAGGCAGGAAAGACTGGCAAGAAATACACCGAAGTGCTAACAGAGGATGCGTCAAGTGATACATGCTATTTTTCCCCTTTTCTATATTTCACAAAGTTTTACACAGTTAAAAACTTTTACAATAAAAAGTATCTAATATTTTAAAAATTTTAAACATTTAAAATATTTAAAACTGTTTACTACAAAGAAGATTCCTTCCTTCACATCTCTTCATGTCCCTAGTTGACATATGGAAAAATGATATACTAATGAGTTACAGGGTTTTCATTTATTTACTTATATTTATTGAGTGCTAAATATGTGCCTGGCACTGTTTTAGTTATTGCAGATATGGGATGAACAAGAAAAACTAAGCCCTTGCCCTCATGGAACCTACATTCTAGTGAGGGAAACAGCGAATAAACAAATAAACAAACAAATACTGGACAGTGATAGTGCTGTGCAGAGAATTTAAAATAGGTAACATGATAAAAAAAAATAGAGTGTTTAGACTAGGATATCAGGGAAAAGGCTCAAAGGATGTGAAATCTGAACTGAGATCTGAATGACAAGAACTAGCCAAACTTAAGAAGATTAGGGAAGAGAGATGAGCAAAAATAAATGTGCCAGGTTTGAGGAACTGAAAGAAGCCACTGAAGATGGAAGTTCTGGATGAGGAAGAGAGTGGTATGAGGTGAAAACATTGTTCCTTCCCTCAGGAACTGGTGGTGAGAAAGAGTGGGGCAGTTATATGAAGAGGCTTCAAGTTTACAATACACTGCAGAGCAGAAAAACTCAGAACTTTAAAAAAAAAATTAAGTCTCTCCTTTGAGGAATTATCCATTTTTCTCCTATTGACTATAGTTTCCTAATGGGTAATAAAAGAGATTGAATGCCAATGTTACTTAGCCTCAGAGAAGAATCAGATACTAATGCATTGAAACAGCACATGGCAAGAAATCCAAATTGTTCTCCCAAATAAAGGCTTACTTATCCTTTCCAAACTCGAATTTCCCAGGTCCAATTCGAACTAGATAGCCATTAAGCCACTTAGGAAAATGTCCTTGCACTCGAGCAAAGATCTGTGGAGTCTCCTCCACCGTGGTCAGTAGTGGTGCAATACATGGCAAATTTGTTCGGTTACTGAAGATCACTTTTTTCAGATGAGCATTTCCCATGTTCTTCCCATAGTTCTTCAAAACTGTGAAGAGGAAACCAAATGCACCAAAACTTTTAACAATCATCTATAAACATGACTGTTTCTCCTCAGACAATAATCTACTGGTAGCTTGAGAGAAACCTAAACCTGGCACCAAATACAGTCCCCAAATTCTCTCTCCTTCCTCATTCTCAGATCATCATTCCTTGGTTCTCCATTTTCAAACCACAACAATCCTTCCTGTACTTTTTGCAGTACAACTCTTCCTAAGAATTAACTCAGGATTTTAGTTACTATTTTCATTTTTCATAGTTGAACAATATGTGCCTTTTTACAAGAATAAATCTACATGCTATTGATGTGCTAACACCAAACTCATTGCTATGATTAAAAAAAAAAAGGAGCATCATTCAAAATTATTATAATTTCATTAACTCTAGTAATTTCACAACCAGGATGTGATCCTAAATATTTCATAGAGATTTCTGTGAATTTAACAGGATCTTAAATTTAATTCCTTCTATTTGAATGGCATACAAAAGAGTGTACATGGTAATTTCTAGGAAAAAGGTATCATAATTAAATTAGAGCACTGATAGCTGGTCTGAAATTACCTGAATTCAAAAGCTACAAGAAGTAAAAATCATTATTGTATAACCTGTATAACCAGGAGCTGAAAATTGTCCCTTTATCCCATACTTATTGAGTGCTTACAAGGCAGTATTGCATAACACAGAGGTATAGTCAGATATATAATCATTAGGTACTATAAAATATAATTATTTTATTTTCTTTCACACAAGTTGACTATTGACATAAAAATCTCTAGACTAGAAAAAAGTTAACATGTAGGGACACTATTCCTCTGAAAAAGTGAGATTTTTATCATTTTAGCAAAATAGTTTACTGTATTATATCTATTATGACATTTCTTTCAACTCTTCCAAAAATTCAGTTTAGAACACAGGAGACCTTCTACCCCTTTACATTAATAGTCCTGATTTCCCAAATAAAATGGACTTTCCCCCTGAATGCCCTTCCCATTACTTATCCCTAAGGAAATTTTATCCATTGTTCTAGGCCTATCTCAAATGCTACTTCTTTTAAGAGGCAGCATAGTGTGATATTTAAGAGTGCGGGCTTTGGTACACACAGACTGCTTAAATTCAAATCTTGACCTGCCATTTCCCAAATAAATAGTCTTGAGCAAACACTTAACCTCTCTGTGCTCTGTTTCCTCCTTTCTGAGAGGGGGATAATAATAATTCCAGTCTTTCCTAAGGCTGTAAATAATAAATGAGTCAGTTGATGGAAAGCTTTTAGAATGTAGTGAATACTCAAAAAAGCAAGCAATTACTATTATTTTATGTAGTTTTTAACAATCAATCCAACAAGATACAATATCTTCTTTCTTTAAATTACTTTGTTCATTCAACAAAGTGCTAGGTATTCCTGAGAGACAAAAAGTATCAGAACCCTGACGTAAAGGAACTCACTGCCTAGTAGAGAAAACAGGCATATAAACCAGATAATTTATACTGTTTAAGTGTTTTGTCTGAGTGTCGTTTCTCCAAGTATGATCTGAGTACTACTTGCAATAGAAATACCTATTAGGGTTATTGCTAAAATGCAGATTCCTTGACTCCACACTGGACCTAGTAAGTCATCAGAATCTCCGGGGTGGAGAAAGGAGGTATTCTTAGGCACACTACAGTTTGGTAACCACAGTATTAGAGACAGAAAGAGGATGCTTTGAAAACAGAGAAGGAAACTTCCAGGTATTTATCTTATACTTCATTTTTTAATGCAATTTTGAGATATATCCACATAATATACTACTTTTATTAACATTGAATATGTTTATTTTCTTCTCCTCTTAGATTAAAACAAATTCCCTGAGGAATGATTTTTAGTAGTATTATTTTTCTGATTTAACTTATTTAGGTAGAATTAAATTAAATAGCCCAATTGGACAACAATGGAATAGAGATACATGAATTAAAAACATTTTACATTCTAGAAAATATTTACATGTCTATATGTTCTGTACTCCACAGCATGCTGTTGGCAGTCTATTACATGCTCTTCAAACTTTCCATAGCATTTGATATAATTGTCAACACCTCCTTAAAACCCTTTGTGTTCTTGGCTTCTGAGACACTACTATTCTAACTTTCCTTCTCCCTTTCTGACTATTCTCTCCTTTGTGCCAGCTTCATTACTTATTGGCTCACAACCTTTGGCAAATTACATAATCTTTATGAACCCCAGGTTTTTCAGTGATAAAATAGGATAATGGGGATACGACGGGGATAAAAGTTCCTGTTCTTATCTGTTGCCACAATTAAATACATATATATGTATTTAATATAGTAGATAGCTTCCAAATATCAATTCCCTTTATTGGTTCCTCTTCCCCTTATCACCTCATAAACGTATTCCTAAAGTCTGTCCTTGGACCTTTACTCTTTAGTCTTAGCACTCTCCCTTGGTAATCTCATTTAGTCCCTTAATTTCGCCAATTCTTGCAGATGACTCTCAACGTGCCAACATACATTTATTCATTTTCACCCTTTCAAAATTAATTTTCCTACCTGCTAAATCATCTAGCTTCAAAATCTCTGTGGGCCTTCAATATAAATTCCGCACTGGTCCTCACGTTCACTAAATGAATAAATTCTCCCAACCATTCCCATGCTCGGCCATTAGCTGTAAGCAAAGAGGATGATATACGAAGCCAGTATAAATTACTAGGGCCCAGCAGTCTGCAAGGGAGCTTGGGGCATATCCTTTGTAAAGATTTTTATCAGTCTACTCCACGGGAGCAGCAACCCCACCCCCCACCCACCCCCAATTTTCTCTTGGCACTGATGCCTCAACTGTTCTTGCTTATCAGTCACTTCCTTTCTATTGTCCTAATTTATGCCTGCATAGGCTCTAGTTGGTCTATTATCGTTTGGAATATATATCTATATATTCTGATTGGAAAGAGAAATTAGATAGGAAACCAAGCTATCTTCTACAGGAGAGCTTCCTAATTGGGGTATCTCTTGATCTCATTAACCCTTGGGATGGCCAGGGATCCAAGGCCAATTGCCTCCAGCTGTAAGCAGCTCATCCAAGAGTCCAGATCTCATCCAATTTACCCCAGTGTGCAGTAAAAATATTATCATTTTTTAACATGTGCTATGATGTGAAAAAGGATGGAAATTACTGCTACTAAATTAGTCTTCCTAAGTATGGATCTGATTGCATCATATATTACTGCATAAAACCTTCATCAAATGGTTTTTCAGAGTCTACCAAGTCTAAACTGCCTGGCCAGGAGCTGAAGGAAGGCGCTGTACAGTTCCATCTCAACCTACCTGTCCAGTTTGGCCTCTCACTAATGCTTTCTGCTTCAGCCAAACTGGACCACTCCCCATTCTTTTTGCCTCATCATAATCATACCACTCTTGTCACCTAGAATATTTCCCAACTCTTTCAAATGAAATTTACTTGCCCTACTCATCCTTCAACATCAAGTTCCAATATCACCTGCTTCATAAACATAGCATTCACATTTCCTATAGAATTCCATAGCATTCACAATTCCCTCTGATGTCTCCTTAGTCTGAACTTCCACAGCATCTATTTATAGCTCTCATACCTTTATCAACCCTACAACCAGAATATAAGCTCCTTGAGTACAGGGTCTTTATTTTTATCTCCCCCTCTCTCAGTACTAACACATTGCACTGAACAAACCAAGCATTAAATTACTGAATTAAATAATTTTAAAGTTTATAATTTTAAAGTGCATATCAGTATGATTTCCAATAGCTCTCTATCAGTAAATTTCAAGGAGTAAAATTATGTAAAATAGTAGCTATAATAGAAAGCTATAAAGCAATAAACAGAGGTATTAAGGCAGTTTCCCAGAATACATATAGAAGACCAAACATTAACATTAGAAACTGTAGCAGCAATTTCAATTTATAAAACTCTGATTAGTGAATATTCTTAACATTGCAGATCCAAGAGAATCCCTATCCCCCAAATCCTGCCCCTATATGCTGTATAAGACATACAAATGTGAAGGCTGTTAACCTGATGAGGAAATAAATTTGGACTGTCTTCTTTAACTTCCGGCTCTGCAGGAAGTTAGCAGCAGTGTTGCTGCTTCTAAATGCTGCACACAGAGTGGAAAACTTAGAAGCCCCTGGTAATAATAAAGAAGCACAGAATTCTATTAAGGATCAGTAGGAAGAGAAATGAGAAGGAAGGGGCAAATGCCCTACCTGGAATCCAGCGCATTATCACAGAAAGGAAACCGACTGCAGTGGTAGAAAGACTGCTGACAAAACAAAGAAAGATTTGAAAAAACATTTTTGCATTGAGTTCAGATCCCAAGATTTCCAAATCCTCACACTCACTGGCAGCTCTATGCACCTGTAACAGTGAAGACAAACAGAACTTCCTGGGCTGTCCCTGGCTCACTGACAAAAGGGAGTGGAGGAGGAAGGGGAGGGGTTTCAAACTGTGTGTAATCTTTCAGGCTCATTTCCATGACAAGTATTCCAACAACCTGTCTATAACAAGTAGCGGTTTGACATATTAAAATTGGACCACCAATAGTGGTCTCCCTATCTAAACTCTTTCCTCTTTTTAATCTGAACTCAAACTAAAGTGAAGTCCGTTGAGCCATAGGATTGATTTCATTATGTATTCCTCTCCTTTGAAATACTCAGACCTTCTCTTTCCTTACAGAATAAAGTCTAAATTCAGTCTGGCAATAAAGGCCTCTACAATCTTGCCATAGCCTACCTTTCATCATTTGTCTCTCTGCCTTTTTATCATTTCATCCTTCTTTTTCTTTCTATTCATTTAATTTACAAGACATTTTCTGACAATCTAGTGTAAGGTCGTGCAAAGGTATGCCTTTAAAAAATATGTAACTATATATAAATTCATTAATTTAACAAAAATTTTTGAGCACCACTGTATCAACTACTAGGCTACACAACGAGAATACCAACAAAAAAGATTCAGTCCCTGTTCTCTGGCGGTTTAGATCATACTAGCTCCCATCCCGGTAAAATGACTTGCTAACACACCACATGATTTTGTTCTTTTGTGTCTTTGAATAAACTTTTCCCTGCCTGAAATACCTTCCTTCTCTACTTTTCAAAAAGCCAATTCAAAATCTACCTTTCTGATCCCTTTACCTAATGTCTTCTAGGAAATCCCACAGCATATATTGCCAATAACATAGTGCTTGTCACACAATGTCTTATTCTGTGAAATGTTTTTAGCATTTACATATAACATCTTCCTAGCAAATTTGAAATGTATTTCAAGAAAGGAGTGACTAACACTGTCATGAGGGTGAACCAAGAGTTTGTCTCAAACTATTCTGGATTCCATGCAGTGCCTAGCACAGAACATGCTTTTACAAAGATGTTCAATTTATATTTTGATTAGTAATCAAATAATTTATAAACTTGGGAAACTTCATTGAAATGAGAAAAGTGATGTTAGAAGTGTAAATTAAAGAGTAATAAACAATAGCATACCTCCAGTTGTGAGATAATTATTCTTGTCTATGTGGATGGTACTAAAACCATCAAATTTGCTAACAGAAGCTTTAATGGGCTCTCAGGCACTTTCATATTAGGAGGTAGCTATTCTGACCAGTAAACACATTTATGACTTAAAATCAGTTCCCTAGTCTTAATTATACCAAATGAAATAAATTTTCTGAATCTGCAAAGCTAAGAACGAGATACTGAACAATGGTGACACCATTAAGACATAAGAAGTATATCATGAAATTCAGTCTGAAACAAACCGATAGCCTTATCTTTCATATTAATAATAAATGTTTGGAAATAATAACTCAAAAACATTTCTTAATGACGGTGAGTCGGTAGAGTTATCATGTATTTAGAACATTAAGAAAATCTGTTCAAAATCCAGGAGACAAGTCATATGAATTCAAATATAGTCCTCTGGTTGCAGTTAGCATTAATAATTCCATTTCTAATAATTACTTCATTGCCTCCAACCTATCCTGTGTCATCATCACATCCCTCTACCACCTGAGTAATATTTTCCACTTAACACCCAGGTTTTTTGTAAATATTGTTTTACGTTGTCTTCCTTTCTTGTATGGATATTTATTTTATGTGGTATATATGCCTTAAAATAGCAATTTGATGATATGAGATTTTATTTTAGAGTTTAAAAGGCAGCAAGACAAACAGGCTGTCTACCTTAGGAATGAATTCCCTGTGGTACTGTTTGCAAATGTAGCCAAATTTGTGATTGCTTATATTGGCAAAAATACAGTTTCAATAAATTGAATTAGCTTTACAGTTGAAAAATGGGAGTGTGATTAAAAAATAATCTGATTAATACAGTTATCCCAGATGGTTACATAGCATATTGAAAGTTTTCGAAAATTTTTAACAGTACCTTACATGAAACTGAGAATGTTTTTTAGCTAGATGGATATTAGAACTTCTAGTCCAAATTCAACTTCTGAGTTATAATAGGATTGAAGTGACTTGCCAAGGTCACGCTGTTTTTTAAACCTATCACTACTTCTGTACCACTAATCTTTATCCCATACCATATTGCTACTAAGGCTTCTGAACGTAACTCATTAACTACACACTTCGATATTGTTAATGTGTAAAAAAGCCAACTCATACAAGATTCCAGTTAATAATTTCTGGTTTTTATTTTACTACTTTTACTACATGAAAATAATCTTAAACCAAAAGTTTTTATTAGTCATATATAATAACCAACAGTGAAATGAATTAAATGCTAATATTAAATAGCAAAACACACAGTTAAATTTTATTACATAGTGAGAAACAGATAAATTGCCTCTAGTAAAAAAGTTTAACTTTTGAAAAATAATACCAACCAATACCAAAACATTTAAAACCTATCTCTAAAGCTAACTGCCATTTAAACAAAATATCCTATAGAAAAAGTGCAATGTTGTTAAACATTGTCAAATAAACTCATTGAGTCATTCAAAAGTTTAAGAAAGGCTAGGAGGCTTAAGGCAGGCGAAAATCCACATACGATTTAAATAATTTACACTTCTATAAAATGTGCCAAATATTCAATCCTCAAAAGAAAACCTATGTACTTCATATTAGTGTCGAGTATAAAGCCCCTTTGAAAACCAGAAAATAAATTCAAGGAGTTTCCCCTTCTATGTTTAAAATACACACTTTCTTTAACAACTAGGGAGCTTTCAGGGCATAAATGTTACTCTTACATTACAACAACAGGCTATATCGCTTAAATTCTCAGCTTATTTTAGGTATACAATTTTATCTTTGCAGCGTGTTTGCAATCACTGTAAACCTCTGTCTCAGGAGTTCTCTTTTTTGTATTAGAAAGTTTTCAATAGTATTGGCTTCTTTGAAGAGTTCATCTATCTCATCAATGTAAGATGCATCTACTGCTGCTCTCTCACTAATGGGAAAAAAAGTTCTATGTTAAACTAAATAGTTGTATAAAGTCTAAACATATCAACATAGTGATGTTCTTTTTTATACTACATCTGTTACAAACTTCATTTAAATGGCTTTGCATGCTACTAATTTACTAAAACTCTTTGGGAAAAGTTAAATTGGTTCCATAAATATTTCTGACTGCTCAGAAAGTCTCCTGACACAGCAGAAGTATATATTATGCATTATAACTCAATATTAAATAAAATACATTCTTTTGAAAAAACCATTATTCAAATACAATGATTGTCCATTAGTTTATAAAACTCCCTTATAAAACATGATAATCTCAGGCTAATAAAAATTTTAATTCAGCCTTCAAATATATATATAATATTCATTTATATTTAATGTTGCTCTATTATCATTAATTTCACCAAATAGGATTTTTCTCAAAGTTTTTTACATAAAATTTAAAGTGTAATGTCATCTAATTAGAGACCAAGATACATCCAACCCAGTATTACCTCTGGCAATAACAAAACAAAGGATGTTTAGTGAAAAAGTTAGGGCTATACTTTGAAAATAACATCTATTATAAGAAACTGAAATAGAATTAAAAATTCCAAAATTATAATTACTGGATAATTTTCACAGCCACTGAATTAAACTTCTGATCATGGAATTTCCAGAAGAAAACTATTTCTAAGACAAAGATTCAAGAGACCAAACTATAAGTACTTGCCTTAAGATCTTTGCATATGTAGACAACATTAGATTAATTTCCTTGCTCATATCTGTTCAAAAAAATCATTGAGTAAGTTATGAACTATAACAAACCTTCTGCATTATAAAGCTGCTGTATTGTTCTTTTTTAAAGAAATATAAGCATTTTATACATCACCATTCAAATCTTTCTCCAGGGCTTCATCATCATAAAATAATCCAGAGCTTTCAGAGAATGATGAATCTGATTTTCCAAGAGAGGACAGCTGTGGACTATCTGGCATTTGAGGCTAACAAAAGAAAGCAAAGAAAATAGGTATATAGTTAAGAGATCCTTAGGACATAAAGATTCTATTTAAAAAAATGTATATCAAACACATGTCAGGAAAAAAACAGACATGTTAGAAATTATATATCTCATGCCCTAATAAGTTATCTGAAATTTTATTATCAAGGAAACTTTAGGCTCAAGAAGTATCTTGCTCAACATACTAAATTTTAGTTTAGTTTTAAACTAGACTTTTAATATAGTTTAATCCTCTGATGAAAAAGTTTCCTGCATCTTAACCAGTAAAAGTTTCCATAGCAATATAGCAAAACTATCATTTGCATAAAAGCCAAATACTCATAGAATTTTACAAGAAAATATAATTTTTAAGAGAGAAGTGAAGAGGACCAGGTGACTGTGACCTTCTTTAAAAATATCTATAACTATAGTACCTAGGTTTCCTACTTATCATAGCAAAATAATTATTGACGAAAGTACGATTTGTTTTGTATGACTGCGTGGTATGTGAATATATCTCAATAAAAAAAAAATTTCAATAAAAAAAAATGGGTAAAATGGCAAATTATATGCCATATATATGGAATCACAATAAAGTTATTAATAAAAAGAATATGACATTGTAAAAAAAAAATTATTGAAAGTCTTACATATATAACAAAGGCACGGACTCAGTTCTGTTTCAAGACCACAAACACCCATAAAGAAATTTCCCAATAGTTTCTTGGAAGCCTATACTCAGTGAAAAGGCAGTTGGAGTCAACTTAGTTCCTGCTGGGACAATTTTAGCTCTGGGAATTAAATTAAATTCCATTTGTCAATAGAGCTTTCTTAAATAAAAGAAATTTAAGAAGTATATAAAATAGAATAAAAAGATTAAGTTTCCAGGGGCACATAGTTTACCTCCAACTCTCTTGGTCTCTTGTAACTTCTAGTATCAAGTTTCACAAGGTTACTTGCCATATTCTGGAGGCAAGAACTGCAACGTTTAGAGCAATACCATATTTAGGCACAAATTCCATGCTACTGCTCTCCTGAACCCTTCCCTTCTTTCCACTCCTACAGTCTGTCACTTAATCTGCCAGTTACCCAAACCACTCAACTACTCGCTTCTCTAATTCATCCTACCAACTGTTGTTTGGGTAATCTTTCAAAACTCTGACTACTGTATTACTTTACCTCAAAAACCTTCCCTTGACTATTCACTGCCTCCAGAATAAGTTCAAATTCCATGGATGATACAGCAACCAACATCCTACCTCACCTGGTGCCAACCTACCATGCCTGTCATTTTCAACTACCCCTCTTTACAAACCCAGCCAAACTAGCCTCTTTGGCACTTTACCCTTGTTTCAGGATTGGCTCATTTAGGAATCTTCTATCTTCACAAAATCTTAATGTTGGAGTGGATCTTACAGTTCATTTAATTCAATCTCATTTTTTTTTTTTTTTTTTTTTTTACAAATGAGTAAACAGGGACAGAAATTGTTGACTGAGGTCAAACAAGTAAATCTGGGCCAGAATGAAACCAAGATCTCCTCATTACTTCTAATCTGAGTTTTTTCCACTGTCCTACCTTAACTTCATGCAATTCAATTTTTACTTTTAAATTATTTTCCCATAAATTTGGAAGGACTTTTTCCCTAGGAGTCTAAAAAGTTAACGTTAAACTTAAGGAAAAAATTTGAAAACCTAGAACGGTATATAGTTTCTACATCTTAGAGATGAGGAGCCCTGTCTGTACTCAAGTTATCAATTTACTTTTTGCTTGAGGTTTTTCTTTGGGGCGGGGGGTGACCTGGATAACTGTAATGTATCTGATTAGGCATATATAATATGCTTACAAATGAAACAAACACTAACAAACCATAGAGAAAGATTTGTGTTTAGTAAATTCCGTAAATTCCACATAAAGCTTCTACATTCCTACAAGTCTAAATGCTATAATATTAATATTCAGAAAATACTGTACATGCACAGGGGTACAAACTTTGCCTTGAGAAGTTGGAAAAGTTTCAGAAAAGCTAACAAGGGTTGCTCTCTTCTTCCTTCCTCTTTCTTTTACACTTCTCTCCTTTCTGAATGTAATAGAATGTTTACATGTATCAAATTGAAACTTGTATAATTAAGTAATTCTCTGTTTCTGTAAAAATAGGTTAATTTTTCTGTCATAATTTAAGGCCTCAGCTTATCTATATCTAGGCCTGGTTAAGAGGCAGGTCCTCATCCCACAACCAACACCATTCACAGCAAATGACCCAGGCTATGCAATCTAAGGTGACTTAAGTCATTACCAAGCACTACCCCTTTGCCTTAACCCAACTCTTCTCTTCTAGGCCTCTCTTCTCTCCGCCCTCCAGGCCCCTCAGGACATTTCACCTACCTTTACCTCACTTTCCACCCAGACCCCCTTTCTTTCGTCCCTACTTGTGCTTTAGTCCCACTAGAGACTCTGAGAGAGAGCATCCGTCCTCTCTCACCGCCTCACACTCAGTCACACTCTCACAGCGCTAATCCTTCTAGCCCCACCCCAGGACCACTCTTCTACGCGGCGTCAGCACCTTACTCCTCCTCACTGAAAGTGCGGGAATGCGGTGACCGAACCCTAGTGCGCAGACTCCGCACGTGACTAAGAGCACAGGGCGCTCCCAGCAAGCAGTGCGCTAGCCACGTGACCGGGACGCTCAGGCCTGTCCGTGTGCTTCACCTCTCTTCTATCCTGGCTTGGAGCTCTCCGCGCTAATAGGAAAAGGTGGTCTTCTTGGAATCTGTGAAACAAAATTTTTTTTCCACCTCACAGTATATGTTTGAGGGAGAAGGAGGAAAATTTGAAACTGGTCTCTCAAAAAGGAACAAAGAAGACTTCCCAAAACAAGTCTGGGGTGTGTTTCAGAGGCTTGGGATCTCAGTAAATGAACACAAAATAATACACCCAAAGAGAGTAAAAGTGGCATCCTATTCCAAATGATCTGTTTGAAAGAAAGGTTTAAACCCGAGTTTCCCTGTCCCTCGAGTGAGGCTTCTAGGTTCAGAGCCTCAGTTCCTTCCCCTCTTTTTATGTGGTGCAACCAAACTTTCAGAATCATACCCTTTTAGAAAATTACTTTCTTAATACGTCAATTAATTCAGTCGACTTACCTAGCAGCTTTCAAAAAATCTGTTGTAACACGCATGGTTCACATACTTGTATCTGTCAATTAATTCAGTCGACTTACCTAGCAGCTTTCAAAAGATATTTTGGAACATGAATCGTTCACATACTTGCATCTTAGCCTCATCAGGTGTTTCAATGTGGAAACTTTGACCTGCAATTTCAAAGAAGACACCTTAGACTTATGCCCAGTTACTTGGTTGTGGAAGAAAAAACAAGAGCATTATCTCATAAAACAAAGGTCAATGACACTCCTCCATAAACTCCAGGTACACAATCTTACACCTTAGCAAATTATATTTAACAACTGTATACATTATGAATGTTTTTGCCTTTTTGCTTGTATTTAAATGTTATTTGTCACCAAGACTTGGAAGTATTGTATATGTATTGTATACTCGTTGTCAAAGTGCCAGTTGTTTTAAGCTCCTAAAAAAACAGGCATTTGGTTTGTTAAACTTGACTTGCTAATGTTGTGAAATATAGGTCGTTTATAAATACTACAGTTGATGGTTATAGTGAAGTTAATGACACAGTACTTAAGGGGTCCCAATCACTCTGTGGGGATGATGTCAATCTGTATTGAAAATTTCACTATCTGTGGTAAAATGGGGGGTGATGGGGAAAGTATTTTTCATAAAGCTAAATGTATTCACTTTAAAGGACTATCCTTTATTCTGGTACTGTATCATCCCTAATTCTTTTGGTGGTAGTGTCCTTTCATGAAATAAAAATATAACGATCTAAAATTTTTTCAGTGTCCTCACTTGGTAAAATATAAAGTTGACCACTGAATGTTAATCTCTTCATTATTATTTTTTAACAGTCTGTTAAATACCAACTTACAGAAAGTCTTGGGAAAATACTGAACTAATTCCTCTCTCAGTCTTCACAATGTATACCTAAATAGGTGGTTATCCATTTGTTCATAATATATTTCCAGGAAAATTTATTCTACCTAACACATAAATGCTTTCATCAGATTAAGAGGGACATTTTATTTTATTTTTACATCTTATTTCCATTGTGTAAACTAAAGAAGAATGGGTTAAGGAAAAGTGACAGTGTGGGGTTGTAATTTTCTAATACTTTAAAATGTTCTAAGGGCTCTAATCATCTCAATTACTCTTCACAAACAACTCTATGAAGTAGGCAGGGTACTGAGATGTTTTGTATCAAAGACAAAAATGTTTCTCCATTTGTAAGAAATGGGTAAATTGTGCATTCTCTATCTTTACAGCTAGAAAAACATCACTGGCAATGGGCAGTTTAAAATTAGAAATCGTAGTTTGGTGCTCTGCTTCTGATCCCTGTTTGACCCTACTTCACGCTTTCATGTTAATTGGCCTTATTGGACACTACAGTTGGAGGGTGAAACTTCGTCATTTCAATTTCAGTCACACATGTATTCTTATTGTATGCTTCTTAAATGTACTATTTTTTTTTCTTCTGTAGTCTCTACACCGAGAAACTCAGACCATCCTGCAGCAGACTTCCTGGAACAGACGTCTATGGACATAATGTTTTTATGACTTTATGAAATGAAAGTTATCTATCTTATTTAAAACAAAAACAACAACAAAATAACTGGCTGCTTATATAAGCATTTTTGTTTCCTAACACTAGCAACCCTCTGTTTTCATACTGTCTCTGAACTGAAAAGAATGGGGGTGGGGTGGGGAAGGTTCCCTTGATGGAAAACTAATTCAATCTGGGGAATGTTCAAGAAAATATTGTCTAAGAAATTTTGTTAATGTTAATCATTTTCAAGGTTATGATATTTACACTCGCCTCCTTAAAAGTTACATTTTAGACATATTTTATGCTATGATTACACTGTAGTAATTACTAAGACTGATTACTCGTCACAGTAAGATAATGAATTTAGACAATCCAAGAAAGAATTTTGGTCACATTTCAATATGACCACAAAGTCTCAAAACAAAGAGAGACTGATGCAAGAAAAGCAGATTCTTCTAATGAACCAAGGAGGTGCTTTTTTCAAAAGAGATACAAGCTTGGCAAGGGCTAAAATCCCAACTTTTATAGAAGAAATTATCTCTTTAAAATAGCTCCTTTGCCTTAAAAGAAATACCCGTGTTCTCTGACATTTTCTTACAAGTTCTGCTGCGCCCAGGAGGAGCCCAAGTTCGAAGGCGGGTAGAGGCGCACCAGCCGCAGGCTCCGCCCCTGGGCCCGCGGGCGCCGCGCATTTCTTTCCTGCCAGAAAACTGCTGCGTGTGGCCAAACGGCGAGTTGAGTTTTCCAATCCTTTCTGCGTTCCTGGCTGCCTGCTTCAGCTCTGACGCCGCTGGCGCCTGCTCTGTTCTACAGAGCCTCAGGAAAAAGTAAAGGACCGCAGGCCTCCTAGATCGCTTCCTCTCGTGGGAAACTCGTGAGCGCGGGTAAGATGTATCATTCCTCTGTTATCTGAAAACCTGGCTTGCTGATTAGAGGTCTACAAGCTAGAAAAGCGATCGAGAGGAATTTTAAGTCCTGCGACATCTCTGCGATTGGAAGTAGGAAAGTAGGCAACTGCGTTAGGAATAAAAGCAAAGTCAGAGTAGAAACTTTATTTTGCTCTCTTTTATCAAATATTGGAAAGTATCACTTTGGAGCAGAGGTTCTCAAAACCTTTGGTCTCTCCTTTACACTCTTAAAAATCATTGGGGACCCCAAAGAATTTTTGTTGATCTAGGATTTTTAGTGTATTACGGTAATTTACTGTGTTAGAAATTAAAACTGAGAAATTTAAAATATATATATCTAATTTATTTAAAAATAAAAACAATATGCACATCACATGTTAATATAAATAACATTTTTAATGTAAAATAACTTTTCAGAGAAGTCTAGTGCAAAGAGTGATACTGTTTTTCATTTTTCCAAATCTCTTTAATGGAGATGGATTCTCACATCTGCTTCTGCATTCTCTCTTTTGTACTGTCACACTTAACGTAGCCAAGTCTGTGGTATACTGGTGAGAGAATGAGAGCGGAACAGCCAAACAACATCTTAAAATTATTATGAAAATAGTTTTGACCTTGTGGACACCCTGAGAATTCCTGCTTTAAAAGTGACAAAATAAATAAGCTTCTCTTAAAGAAGTCTCAACTCTGAATAAATTGTGTTAAAAAAAAAAATGTTTGCCAAAGGTTGATAATCTTGATGGAATCTGTGGAATCTACATCTGCACCCTTGGCCTGGGCTACAGCCTTCCAAAGGAGAATTTTATTTCTAAATAAGAAAAGGGCTTAATAAATATTTCTAATTTGGAGTATGAATAACAAAAATTAGATACCCTTAAATCCCTCTTGAACTATTTCAAGTTCTTTCAAAATATCTTTTTTATCTGACTTGTTCATACTATTCCTACCCTGTGAATTGCAGTAGTTTCATAGCCTGTCTCTAATCTCTTTCATAATGCACTTGCCAGCTCAGTAACCTGCAAGGTTTTCCTATTGCCTGAGAGACTAAATTAAAACTCTTCTACTTGACTTTAGAAGCCCTCCATATCCTAACTCTGTTTTACCTTTTGTTCACTGCTTTCCCCACAGTGAAAAAATGGCTTCATTCAGTCTCCCTTTTGATTATCATGTAACTGCTCTTCAATGCCCTTTTTCATCCACCAAATCTTAACTATGCCCTTCTCCATCTATTCAAATATTAACCATCCTTTAAGTTTCAATTCAATTCTGTTTTCCACACAAGGCCACTCCAACTACATCAGTTCTATTTCGGATTTTTGCCTCTCGAAAGTATTATGGCACTTGAAGTCTATTTAGCACATGATTAAATATACCCTTTATCATTAACTATTTAATTTTTAAGTCTTCTTCCACATCTACTCCCTTTTCCACACACACATAAGATGGCAAGGTTTTCAAGGACTAAGTGATTTATATAATTTAAAAATTAGGTTTTGATCCCGACACTGTCGATAACCACTTGATTTTATGTATGCCTCTGGATTTTATTCCATACCTTTCCACAGAATTGTATAATGATAAGTGTAATTATAGATGCTTTTCAAGTTCAAGGCATTTTTGCTTTTAATGTGATATTATATTTTTAAACTCCTAGTGGCTTAACAATGCTAGCTATACAATAAATATTCAGTAAATACTTGCTGTCTTGGAATTTTGAGGAAGTCACTATGATATTTGCCACAGATGAATAGTTCTCTCCTTGCAGCTTTAACTAGAATCTAGACTCACAGAAAGCTGGAGCTGGAAAATACCTTAAAGAGTAATTCATCCAATTTCTTCATTGTACAAATAAGGAAACTGAGACCCTCGAAATGAAGTGATTTACCCAGACAGAATTGGAGCTCCTGTGGCCTAATTTCCATCATGATATTCTACCTTCCCCTAGCCTTGGGCTAGTTTCCAAAGACTTAAATAACAAAAACTTTCTTTGTTTCAAAGAATCATATACACTGCATATTCCTGAGAAACGTAATTTATTATTCTTAAAAAAAAGTCAATAATCTGAGATTTTTAGATGAAATATTCAAATCTTGGAACTATAATTTTCATAAATTAAAGTTAAGAAAGCAAAGGACCACGGGTGAAAGAGGAAAAAAAGAAAATTGGGGGGAGGATGTACAGAGTGAGAACCCAACAATTATAATCAAAGATATAACCAAAGTGGAGGAAAATAAAACAAATGAAGATTCAAAATAAACACTCACATGAAATAAAATACTAGGGGAAAAAAGAAGGGGAAGAATATTAGAAAAATTATTCTATTTTTAAAAATCTGTTTTCAGACTCTTCTCATTTTCTTTCTCTTTCTCATTGGCTTTCCAATGGGGAGAACATTTTGAGACAGAAAAAAAATTCTACTAATTCCTTTACACACTGTTGTCATGACAAGTTTTATCATTGCAAATATTTATTCATTTGACAAACATTTATTGCACTCCTACTGTGTGGTAAGCTCTTTCCAAGCGTAGAGGATTCAAAAAAGAAGATTAAACTCTTTGTCTCAAAGAAACTCAGAGTGAACCTGGGCAGACTTCTTGTTTGTAAACAAGGAGTCTTAATTCAGTGTAATAAGAACTATTTCAGAATATTGAACAGAGGGCAGGGTGGCTGAGAGTGTGGGGTGGGCCAGGAAATTAGGAGAGAATGATTGGCTAGGGATGGAGGAGTCAAGGAAGTTTTTCTAGAGGAGATATTTGAGCTGGGACTTAAAGAATGCAGAAGAGTTTGGCAGACAAAAAAGAGGCAAGGGAAAGTTCCAACCTGGCAGAGGGAATAACTCTGCCAGCACTTTAGAGATGGGGAAAGCCTGGAAGCAAGAAAACCAAGTAGAAGAGTATTAAAATAGAAGATACCGGAAGTAATAAGAGCTTGATTTAAGACAGTGCTGGTGGAAATGGAGAGGAGATACCACGTTCTAGAGCTTTTTCTGAGTTAGAATCGATAGTATTTATTGGACAGAAAAGGTAGTCAAGCAGGTAGGAAAGCAGTCAAGAAGGACTCTCAGGTTTCAGTTTTGTAACTCATTAGGCTATCTTACAAGTGAAACTAAGGATCTGGAGCCAGATACTGAAATTTGCAAGTTACTTCTCTCCCAATAACTATCATCCTCTCATTTCAATTTATAGCCAAGCTTTCCAAATGAAAGTCTGTGTTCACTGTCTTTATTTTTTCTATCCCATTCTGTCCTCGATATTTGGCCTCCTGTCTTCTGCTACCTCCACTTTACCCAAACTGTTCTAAGGATACCAAAATTTCCCAATTGCCTCATTCGGTGAGCAATTATAAGCTTGTATTTTAATTATGGGTTCTGCAGCATCTGGTTTCAAGCAGCCTCTCCCTGAAAGTCCTCTCTTCTTTAAAGGGCTTCTGTGGCACTTCTCTGAGATATGCAGAACTAAATGATCATTTTCCACTCAAGCCTGATCTTTCATTCTCTTTTTTTTCTTAGTTAATGGGGGCACCATTCAACAAATAAATGAAGCCAGAAACTTTGGAGTCATCCTCAATTCGTCCTTCTGCCATTTGGCCCACAACCAGTCACTTATAAAATCCTGCTGGTTTAGTCTACCCTAAGTCCATCCTCTCCCCCGACTCCCCATGCCCACAATCACTGCTTTCCTGTACAGCTTCATCAACAATTACCTTAACTGTTAAAATTGCTTTTGAAAACTTAAATCTGCCGGAGTGTTCCTATACCAGACAAGTCCTAAAACCCAGAGGCAAAAGCCTCTTTAGTATTAACAATTGGATGCAGCCCCCTTCCCCATACTGTCAACACCCTCTTTCAATTTGAACAAGTTAGGGTGCTCACTGCCTAGACCCCCCGAAGATGGAGATATAGATTAAGTGAGAGGACAGGGTAGCAGCAAACAAGATCAGATTTAACAAAGGTCTATGAATACTGAAACTTTATATAATTATATATATATATATATATATATATATATATACATTTTTTTTTTTTTTTTTTTTGAGGCTGGGGTGTTGGAATGACTGGAAGGAGGTAAATGAGATGGTGGAACTGCAGCCCATAGCACCTTTTGGGACTTGCTGTATAGCTGCTCTTTGAATTGTGCCTTGAAGGTCTTCACCTTTCTGTATATACCTTGTATTGCATAATAGGGAAGGGACTGAGACTGTGGAACTGTAATCCATAACAATTTTTGAAATTACCTATATAACTTTGTTGATCTGTGTATCGAGAGTTGACACCTTTCTGTATGTATGTTATATTTTACAATAATGGAAATGGCTGGAGTTGTGGAACTGTGACCCATGACATTTTTTGAAAATTGCTCTCTAACTACTTTAGAAATCGTACTTTGAAAGTTATCACTGTTATGTATATATGTTAACTTCACAATAAAAAAAAATTGCTTTTGAGGCTGTTTTCTGAGCTTTGTCCAATCTTGCCCCGTCTAATCCTACCCTGCTGCCAGAGTGAGATTTTTAAAACATAAATTTGATCATATCTTTCTTCAACATAAAATAAGTCACTATTTTTTTTTCAGAAAAAAAGTTCAAACTCCTTAGTCTGCTAAATAAGGCTTTAGTCAAGCTTTTGTCAAACTGAACTATGTTGCAATTTGCATTTTATATGAAGTCCATGGACAAAATCAAACTAATATAAAAATAATTATCTCACTTTATAGGCAACACTGGAAATAATGTGGATTCCTCCAAATCAAATAGTTTATCTAGAAAGAAATAATTTCAAAGCTGTTAGGTCAAGTGAATTGTAAATTGTTTACACTATTGGCCATGGAAGTGTCTTTTACACCTGGTAGAATTATCTGCTACCGCAGTGGTTGGTATATGTAAGCCAGGCTATTCTTTAAATGCCTCAGAATTTCTTAAAATACATAGGTTATTGTTATCCTGTTATTTTATTTTATGTGCTGTATAGTTTGTTGTGCTATTGTAATTTAAAGTATTTTTATATCTGATAGCAGTGTTAAGAAAGTGTTAAGTGTACTGTTTCTGTTTCTGCTGAAAATCACCCCCAAATAAATAATTGTGGAACAGAAGTTAAATGCAAAAAAAAAAAAAAAGGCCAAAGTGCCACCATGATAGGCTGTGTAGAGAGAGCATTTTACAAAACTTGAGTAATAATGCTGAGGAAGTGGGAAAAAAGAAAGAAAAAAATACACTTTGTTGTACATTTATGTACTCCAATACTATGTCCACACATACTTTATATTTATTCCCAAGAAAAAACTAAAATTGAATTATATGAAATGTTCAGAAATTCATTCTTCCTGAAAGTGACTATTTGCACTACTTCAGGTAGAAGTGGTGAGACCTCGAACAAGCCATGTTCTTTCTCAGCCTCCCTGCTTCTGGCCTTTGTTCACACTGTTCCTTCTGTCTGGAATGCTCTTCCCCTGGCTTTGAAAATGTCTGCCCCTCTTTCAAGGCAGCACAGTCATCACTTCCTCTGAGAAACCTTCTCCAACGCCACCAGGTAGAGAAAGCATCCGTGGTAGACCCGGTTGTTAAGCATTCGTTATACTGTTTTGTTAAGTTAGATATTTCTCTCTCCCACTAAGAGAGAAACTGGAGGGAAGGAGCTGAGTCGCATTCACGTGTGTCTTGCCAGCATCGAGCCCCATGCCTGGTACATAGTGGATCCTCAACAAGGAATTGAAGAATGAATTTAAATATTGTGTAGTACTATTATTTTTTAAGGTCACTATGTCCTTCTCTACATCCATTCGCTCGCTGACTTACTATATAAGCACCATAGTAAAAACTAGTAATTTGATTCAATTCCTGCCCATATTACTTGGTTCTTTCCAGGTGAATTACTTTCATAAATATGTATACTTTACATAATATTTAAGTTTGTAGAGAAAACCACCCATAGCCATTATTTTCTCCAGTTGATAGTTACTGAAGACATGGAGTTGCTCTCAGGTTAACAAATGTCTTCTCAGTTAATGCAGTCATTAACGGCTGCATTCTGACAATGGTAACAGACATACACTGTGTTAGGCAATGAAGCCACAGAGATGAATAAAGAAACTGCCCACCAGTGCTCGATCTAGTCACTGTAGCTCTGTTTTTTAATCTTAAAGTTGGGTTGATTTTTGGTAAATTTTAGTCTTAGCAGATTTTTCATCCTTTACTATATTATTTTTCCTCAGTTCCTCCCCCATACCCACCCTTTAAAATATCAGGAAATAATTCTAAAAGAATTGTACACATATATGTGTGTGTATATTGTATATCTACAAAAATTTAATAACTATATCTGGATGTGTGTAAGGAACTGAACCTAGATAAACTGTTAAATAGGCAGAATGCATTTTTTTATTTTTCAGATCATTTATTTTTAATTTTTTTCACAGAAAAACAATGCAGTAAGTACAGAGTTCCCAAATACTCTCACCCCATACAGTTTTCTGTACTATTAACGTTTCACATTAGTGTGGTACCTTTGTTATAATTGATTAAACAATATTATTATATTATTAACAATAGTCCAAAGTTTATAATAGGGTTCACTCTTTTTGTTGTACAGTTCTATGGGATTTTTTTTTATTCTGATAAGATATAAACCTAAAATTTCCTGTTTTAGCCACTTTCAGTATACAATTCAGTGGTGTTAATTATTCACAATGTTATACAACCATCATCGCAATCCATTACTGAAATTTTTCACCCCAAACAGAAACTCTATTAATTAAGCATTAATTCCCCCATTCCTCATCCCCACCGCTGCCCCTGGTAACCAGTATTCTAGTTTCTGACTCTATGAATTTGCATATTCTAATTATTTCAAATAAGTGACATCATACAGTATTTGTCCTTTTGTGTCTGGCTTATCTCAGTAGACATGATGTCTTCAAAGTTCATTGTAAAATGTATCAGAACTTCATTCCTTTTTACAGCTGCATAATATTCCATTGTATGTATATGCTATATTTTGTTTATCCATTCTTTCATTGATGGTCATTTGGGTTGTTTTTACCTTTTAGAAACTAAACAATGATGCTACGAACTTCATCGTGCAAATATCTGTTTGAGTCCTTGCTTTCAATTCTTTTGGATTTATACCTAGAAGTGGGATTGCCAGTCATATGGTAATTCTATAATTAACTTTCTGAGGAACTGCCAAACTTTTCCATGGTGACTACACCATTTTACATTCCCACCAATGATGTGTGAGTGTTCCTATTTCTCTATATCCTCTCCAACATTTGAAATTTTCTGGTTTTTTAATAGTAGCCATTCTAGTGAGTGTAAAATGGCATTTCATTATGGTTTTTATTTGCATTTCCCTAATGGCTAATGATATTGAGCATCTTTTCGTGTGCTTATTGGCCGTTTGTATATTTTCTTTGGAGAAATACCTATTGAAGTACTTTGCCCATTTTTTAATTGGATTGTCTTTTTGTTGTTGAATTGTAGGATTTATTTGTATATTCTGTATATTAAACCTTTATCGATATGTGGTTTCTAAATATTTTCTCCCATTTTGTAGGTTGTCTTTTCACTTTCTTGATAATGCCCTTAGATGCACAAAGTTCTTAATTTTTATGAAGTCCCATTTATTTTTTCTTTTTTTGCTTGTGCTTTTAGTAGAAAGTCTAAGAAACCATTGCCTAATACAAGGTCTTGAAGATGCTTTCCTATATTTTCTTGTAGGAATTTTATAGTTTTGGTTTTTATATTTAGGTCTTGGATCCATTTTGAATTAATTTTATATATGTTGTGAGGTAAGGATCTGTTCATTCTTTTGCAAGCGGATATCCAGTTTTCCCAATATCATTTGTTGAAAAGACTGTGCTTTCCCCATTGAGTAGACTTGGCACCCCTGTCAAATATCAGTTGGCCATAGATGTTAGGGTTTATTTCTGAGTTTTCATTTTAATTCCATTGGTCTATATGTCTGTCCTTGTGCTGGTACCATGTTTTTTTATTACTGTAGCTTTGTAATAAGTTTTAAAATCAGGAAGTGTGAGTGCTCCAACTTTATTCTTTTTCAAGGTGTTTTTGGCTATTTGGTACCCCTTTTTTTTCCATATGAATTTGATGATTGGCTTTCCCATTTCTGCAAACAAAGCTGTTGGAATTTTTATTGGGATTGTGTAGAATCAATAAATTGCTTTGGGTAGAATTGACATCTTAACAATATATAGTTTTCCAGTTCACAAACATGGAATGTCCTTCCATCTATTTAGATCTTTAATATTTTTTGGCAGTATTTTGTAGTTTTCCATGTTCAACTCCTTTATATCCTTGGTTAAATTTATTCCTAGATATTTGGGCAAAGTGAATTTTTTACAGCCCTTTCCAATAATCCAACACCTTGTGGAAGCCATGATTTCAAAAGCCTTTGTTGATACTGGGCCTTATTCAGTGCCTGCTGCCATTGGGTAACATCATCTTCTAGCTCTTGCCTGAACTTTTCCCTGTTCTTCAGAAGTTGCTATGTCTAGTCCCTTAGGACTCTGTTTTCTGTTAATGACATAAAGGCAGGTAAATAATAATGTTTTACCTCTGGAATTACACTTTACAGTTTTCAAAGGTTTTCATATGCATTATCTCTTTAAATCTTCATTATAGCCTACTGAGGTAGGGAGAATAGATTTATTGTCTGATTTTACAAATAATGAAACATGCATCTGAGAAGTTACTGATTTCACATGACTAGTGATATATAAATTATGTATACAGTATACATATCATATAAACATCTTTTTTATGTAGACAATTTTTTTACAAAATGTTTTTTTTCTCTAGACAGTTGAGTCAAGCAGAAGTCACATAATGGGGTGGAGGAATGGGAAAATAAATAAAGTAGAGACTTTTTTATTAGTTGGAAAGCAAGTCTAGGTCAATAGAGGTGGGGAACATCCTGAGTCTGGGTAGAATGCCACCCAAGAAAAACCTATAGCCCCTTAGTAACCATGAGTATTATAAGACCCTTGCAGGTGTATAGTGTATGATGGGGTTAGGGCACAGGTTAGCAATGAAATAGCCAAGGAACAAAGTAAGAACTTTCCATCCTAACAGCCTCCACCCTTTTCTATATTCTTTGACTGTTTTTTTCTGTTCCTCCCCAACCACAATTTGTACATAAGGGAAGGGAACATTTAACTGTTCTTGAGGAATTTTTAGAAGTACTAAACCAAGAATGGCTAAGTAAGGAAAAAATCATTTAAAGGGTGGCAGTATCCCTAACTCACACCATATACAAATATTAGCATTAGTTCTCATGAACTAAAGCCATATAATTTTTAGAAGAAAACATAGGGGAAAATCTTTAGGAACTGTACTTGGCAGTGGATTCTTAGATATGACACCAAAAGCACAAGCAACAAAGAAAAAATAGATAAAAGAGACTTTATCAAAATTAAAAACACTTATGCATCAAAGAACATTGCAAACAAAGGAAAAGACAACCTACAGAATGGGAAAAAATAGTTGTAAATCATATATCTGATAAGGTTTTAATATCCAGAATAAAAAAAGTAACAAAAAAAGACAAACAACCCAATTTAAAGATGGGCAAAGGACTTGAATAGATACTTCTCCAAAGAAGACACAAAATGGCCAATAAGCCCATCAAAAGATGATCAGCATCATTAGCCATTAGGGAAATGCAAATCAAAACCATAATAAGATACCATTTTTATACCTACCAGAATGACTACTATTAAAAAAAAAACAAAATTTCAAATATTGGAGAGGATATAGAGAAATAGGAACACTCATACATTGTTGGTGGGAGTGTAAAATGGTGCAGCCACTGTGGAAAACAGTTTGGCAGTTCCTCAGAAAGTTAAGTATAAAATTACCTTATGACCTGGCAATCTCATTTCTAGGTATATACTCAAAAGAACTGAAAGCAAGGGCTCAACAATACTTGTACACTGATGTTCACAGCTATATTGTTCACAATAACCAAAAGGTAGAAATAAACCAAGTGTCCCTCCACAGATGAATGTGGTATAAACATATAATGGAATACTGCTGAGCTGTAAAAAGGAATGAAGTCCTGATACATTCTACAATATGGATGAACCTTGGAAGTATTATGCTGAGTGAAATAAGCCAGAGATAAAAGGACAAATATTGTACAATTCTACTTAAGTGAAATATCCAGTATAGGCAAATTCATAGAGACAGAAAGTAGATTAGAGGTTACCAGAGGCTAGGGGTAGGAGGAACGGGGAGTACAGCTTATTAGATAAAGTGTTTGTATTTGGGATGATGGAGAAGTTTTGGTGGCAGCACAACATTGTAAATGTAATTAATGCCACTGATTGTACACTTAAAAGTGGTTAAAACGGTAAATTGTATGTCAATATATATGTTATCAGAATAAAAATTGAACTATAAAAAGGTGGGGAAAGGAACATCCAGTTGACCAAATTCAAATTCTAAAAATGTTTACTAACAGAGAAAAAGGTTTTAAGTCCAAGAACACATACTCAGTGATATGAAAAATAAAGATGGGATGATCCCTCTATGCATCACAAAAACCTAGCTGTCTCTCTATTTTTATCTCTTTTTCTCTCTTACCTTTCAACTTTTCCCTTTGCTAGCCCCACTTTTTCTTAGAAGAGGAGCAAAAGAGGAAGATCCTGTTTTGCAGGTGAGAGGTGGAGAAAAGGGGTTAGGTGAAAGGAAAAATGACAGGAGAAGCATTAAAAAGAGGGGAGACATCTGCAGCATGGGTAACAATCATGTAGAACTGCAAAACTCTAGTAGCTTTAAATAAAAAAATAATAAAACAGTTTTAATAGGAATTTTTCCATAAAATGGTAGTAAAAAGGAAAGAAAGCAAGATTAAAATGTCAAATAGAAGAAATATGTCAAAGAGAAGAAAAAATCAGAGACCAGAAGAAAGATGGAAATTGCTAGGAATGCAAAGTCCTTCCTTTGTTACATGATTGTGTGTTTTTTTTGTTTGTTTTTTTTCTCTCTCTCCTGTCTTATTTCCATTTTAGGCATTTAGGAGTCTAGAGTTTTGTGGGGCTTTTCTTTTCTTTTCTTTCTTTCTTTTTTTTTTTTTTTTTAAAGAAAGGAGAAATAATAACTTTGTATGCTGAGAAGAGAGACCCAGTAGAAATGGAAAGTTGAAGTTGCAGGAGAGAGAAGGTAGAATGACTGGAGGGAATTCTTTGAGTATGTGTAAGAAGGGATGAGATGTGGTACCCTGGTAGGGTTTTTTCTTTGCAGTAATATAAAACAGTCATTGTAGATACAGGAGAGGAGGTAGAGTTCATGGCTCTAGGCAGGTCAGTGGGTAGATATCATGAATGGAACTTCACTGTGATGCCTTGTTATCTCAGTGAAATAGCATCAAGATCATGAGCTGGAGTTAAGGTGGGGGCAAGGTGTCAGGTTTGCAGGGGAAAGAAGAGACAAAAAAAAAGTGAATGGTCATCTAGGAAAATGGGAGCGTGAATGCCCTCAGGCAGGCACATGCAAACTACAGCCTATGGGTCTCTGTTTGTTTTGTACAGCCCACGAGATAAGAAAGGTTTTTATATATTTTAATAGATGGGAAAAAATCTAAAGAAGGTAATATTTCATGACACATGAAAATTACATGAAATTCAAAGTTTAGTGTCCATCAATAACATTTTATCATGCATTTACATAGTGTCTATGGATGCTTTCACGCTACAATAGCAGAGTTGAATTAGGTGTGACAGACTGTATGGCCCACTATGCCTTAAGTATTTACTATCTGGCCCTTTACAGAAAAAAAAATTGTATACTTCTGCTCTAGGGAAATACAGGTGTGTTTGCTGGGGCCCTCCTGGGGTTCATCATCATGATTTGAATTGAGACCAGCATGCTGGTGTGTTTTCCTCTAACCACAGTCAGCTGGTCAGCTGTAGAAGCACAATAAGAAGTACAGTTTTTTTGTTTTTGTTTTTTTTTTCAGTTTTATTTAATAGGTTTGGGGCTTTTCCAGGTGAGTGTGATGAAGTGAAAGAAGAAAAAAGATCTGAGAGTATTATGCAAGAAAGTGATTATCATGATTGACTTTGGAATTTAAGTAGATGAAGTGCTTTGAGTTCACTGGAGGGAGCAACACCAAGATGTGGAATGAGCAGAAAATATTCCATGGAGTTGTTCAGACTCCATTTAAGTAAATTTAATGTAGGAAAATTTAGATTGGAGAGCAATTATCTATTTTAGCCAAATATTCATGAAACAATCCCTTTAAATTTTGAATTCCATTTTAAATGTGATTAGTCTACTTAAAACTGATTAGCTTAAACTCAACTTTTTTAAAGAGCCAAATGATATATGATTGCAAGGCATTCCTGTATATTAGTATTAAGTTTTAAAAAATAAATCTGTCTGAGCATAGTTTACTTACTTACTACATCCTAAAAGAGCCTAAGGTTTTGGATAAGACTATGATAAAATTTTCTCCATCCTTTTCTTACAGATTCAACCAAAATTTTGTTACCTTTCTTTTCATACTAGAAACAATTATTCCTCTTAGAATAAACCTTCATATATACAAAGTATGGGGAAAAGAGCTCTTTGGGATTTTTCCCTTTGCTTCCCTCCACATCTTCCCATTTTGTCCAGTCCCTCTGTCATTGAAGCCACCAACTAACAGGTATTTTTGGATTGTCTTAATTTAGATTAAATTGTTTTTCTACTTGGTTTTAATTTCCTGTCTCCTCTACCACATGTTTGGCTTCAGACTATGCCAGCAAATATTTGATTCAGTTCTCTACATATGAGCACAGACTTATAAACACCCCCATGTGTATCAGTGACCACTGTGATCCAGCCACCTCCCTTGATGCCCTAAGCATAACGGCCCTCAGGGACCAAAGCCACTGCTGAACCCTAGATTAGGGCAAGGTTTCTTAACCATTTTTGTGGCATGGATTCACTTGGATGGTTTGGCGAAGTCTGTGGACCCCTTCACAGAATAATATTTTTACATGTACAAAATTGAATACTTAGGATTACCAGAGAAACCAATTATTTTAAAATAGTTATCAAAAAACACATTTTGATATAGTATATATGTACATCTTTATTAACACAATAAGATCTACTGGTGGAACTCATAACTTCAGTAATTTCAAAGTAATAATGAGCTTAAACTATATTTCAAGATATCTGCAATAATTGTAACACAACAGGAAAATAGGTACTTCTATTAGTGACAGAGTCACTGTTAATAATACCATGGCTTGTTTCCTACACTCATAATGGAAGGAATACTGAATTTCAGTTAGAAGTTGGTGAAAATAAATGTTATTTTTTCCCCATCCAAATTTACAGACTTCCCAGATTTAGAACCTCTGCTAAAAGAGTACACATCATATCGGTGTGGGGTAGGCTGGGGAGGAGGAGGGGGAAGCAAGAAGAGGAACTTGTAACTCTTTCAAGTCCTATATTATTATTTATTTGCAGCAAGAATGTATTACTTATGTAAAAAACCTAGTATACTCCAATTTCCAGAGCAAAGCCTGCTGCTGTTCAGGAGAAAGAGGGCCATCAGATGCCAGAGCCCTTCTACCTCCTCCCACCCTGCCCCCTGCCCAGGTGGAAATACTATTTTTATCATTTCTCACCTTTAGCGTTTTGACAGTGACGTCACAAACCATCAGTCTCTTACCCATGCGAGACCATTGTTTGTAAGACAGAGATGGAACTGGGACAGGATTAGGTGTGTTTCTGGACTCCTAAGCTGCAGCTATGTTGATATTGATAATATATTTATATTTCCCCCAAAAATACTAGAACAATAGTTCAGTTCATTAGTGGGCTACTTATCCAACCTTTACAATATTCTCTGATGAGAAAAAAGTTTCTAGATTCCAAATAGCTGATGGTTTGCAAAGGAATGTTTGGAACATGGGTGTTCATAAGCTGAAGACTCCAGGCATTTATTAAATGCCCAGAGTGTTTATCAGCATACTGGTTGATACTGATTTCTGAATTTGAAGGTAATACAAGGTGACAAAGGTACGATCATCGCCTCTTAACAAATGGCTCTTTGCTTTCATTAGAAATAAAGATGGCTGCTGAACCAGTAGAAGATGATTGCATCAGCTTTGTGGGAATGAAATTTATTGACAATACGCTTTACTTTATAGGTGAGTCTAAAGCATTGGGCCATAACAGGGTTCAAACAAATGTATTTAACTAGAAAAGATGTTGTGAGGTAAACTATTAAGTGACTCCTTCTTGTCACCAAATTCCATTGTAATATTAATGACACTCTTCTCTGGAAAAAAAATTGCACCTTAGATATTAAGCATTAACATGTGCAAGTTCCCAGCACTTTATCCAGTACATGTCCTAGCACTTCAGTTGACAGTAGCCCACTCACAAGGTAGCAGCAGGTGCATGTCATGAAAATCCCACAAAACTGGGTCCATTCAGGAAATACTATTTTCCAAAGGAAATTGGCAAATTTTATGAGATACCTTTAATCTAGAGTTCTATGAGTGAAGTATTCCATTTTATACAAAGATACCTGACAAATAGAAATGGATTCTCAAAGTTAATCTTCCCTGGGCAGTTCTTCCATTGAAAATTTGACTTCATTTGAAAGCTTCCTAGAAAGGTCTTAGGTGACTTTCCATTGAAGCAATAAATTTAAGAGCAAAATCTAACACTTCATAAGATTGCCTTTTGGCTACAAATTTAAATTCATAGGACTCTGGATTTAAGGTTTTATATCCTACTTTCTTGAGAACACACTAAGGTTAATGAGCTTCATTGTATGGGATCTTTTGGCTAATTATATAATATTTCTGATGGAGGCCAATAGACAAGAAGCAGAGACATGGTGGACAAATAGGAGACGCAGATGGATAAACAAGAGATGCGAATGGACAGACTAGACACAGAAGACACGGATGGACAGATGCAGATAGACAGAAAGGAGATGGGAATGGACAGGCAGCATACAGGGATTAAAAAAAAAGGATAGGGGTTAGAGAATAGGATATGGCAGTAAAGAGTTGTAAAAAAGATAGAGTGAGAGGCAATTTTGAGTTGAAATGTAGAATTTAATATATTTTGTTTCTCTCTTTTCCCCTTAGCTGATGACGATGGTAAAGTATACATTTATTTATCTTTCTTTGCAAAGTACCTGCTTGAGCAAGCATCCATCCCACAGACACATCCATATCACCATTCTCAGCTGGGAGAAATGTCCATGGCACCACTCTATTCAGGAAGATAATCTTCCCTCAAAGGAATATGGCACAACCTTGAAATGAAGGAGATGATAAGGGATAAAAAGAAGAACCTCTTAAAAAGATGTACTTCTCTACATCTTAAGAAATTATCCAGCTCTTAGAATCTACAAAATAGACCTTGACTGTAATATAAGTCCTAAGCTTAGGAGGGAGTCATAGATTCTCTGGAAGGGACAGGAAAAGGGGACTAAAGCATGAGGATTGTTGTCCAAAATCAGGAATTTTCATCTTCTTCCACCCTCTTCCTCAGAAATCCTTTGAGAAGAAGCCTGCGAGACTCCCAGAGGGCAGAGAATTCTGGAAATAGAGGTGGGGATGGGTGGGGCAAGGAGAACCATGAGGTTGGGTCATTAAATTTTCTTAATAAAGCCCTTTAGCAGCTGGTCCTTCAGGCATTTGGGGAGGATCAGAAGCATATCTAGCCAAAAACCCACTGGCAGACCTCAGACTATTAAAACTCATTAGTTTCTTATACTGTTTCCCTTAGAAGTAACAGTTTCCCCAATCTTAAGGTGATCCTCCCTAAACTAGAAATAGAATAAAACAACTTTTTCAAATTCTAGCCCTTTGTTTCTCAAAGATTGTCCTTCTCTCCATTGCTTTAATTCAGTAATTATTGGTACAGGCATTAGAATACAATGGTAAGCAAAACAGACAGAAGCAGGCACATAAGAAAGGCAATTGGAATGTGGTAAGGTAAGTGTTGCATAGCACAGAATGCTATGGGAGCACATAGAAGGGATACCTAACTCAGTCCAGCGGGTTCTGGAAAGACACTTTGAAGGAGGTGTCATCTAAAAAGAGACTTGTAGAGTGAATAGGACTTAGCCAAGAAATGGTAGAGAATACCGCATGCAAAAGCCAAGATATGAAAGAAAGCGTGGCATATATGAGCAATTAAGGGTAATTCAGGATGGCTGAGTACAGAGTAGAAGGAGAAGAATGATGAGAAAAATTGGAGGGATAAACAGTACAGATAAAGAGTTTTTTTAATTCAAAACTGTGGAATTTAGATCTTATCTTTGGGATAATGAGAAGCCATTTAAGGATTTTAAGCATAATATGTATTAACTAGGGTATAGATTAGTTCTGGCTGGTCATGTGCCTCATTTCAATTCAGAGATAACATGCTCATATTTTCATTTTTAAAATATCTTTCTAGCATCTGCATAAAGAATTGACAAGAGGTGGCCAAAAAAGGGAGGGTGGGTTCCAGTTAAAAGACTATTGTGATTCTTGTAGGAAATTATGATGACATAAAGTATACACAGTGGGGATGAAGATCTATGAACGGATTTTAGAAATACTTGGAAGAATCAATAGGATGTGGTTGGAGTTGGATGTGAAGGGAATGGAAGAGATGATGGAAAGGATAATGCCTAAGGTTTTCATCTAAGTAATTTGCATGTTCAGGGAATAGGAAACACGGTAGGAAGAGTCAGTTTGGTATGCAGAGTAAAGAGGAAGATAGATGGCGGGTGTGGTTTTGAATCTTGAGATGTCTGTGGGACATCCTAGTGGAGATGTCCAGTAGACTGATGGGCATGCGATTCGGAGCTCTGGATATAAAAATGCAGCAGGCTTATGCATAGAAATGGCATCTGAAACTATAGGGGGGAAAAAGATATTCCAGGGAAAATGTGTAGAGTGAGAAAGTAAAAGCCAAGGACTAAATTCTGAGGAATAACTACATTTGAAGGATGCAAATAGAAAGATAAGCTAATAAAGAAGATAGAACAAACAAACCAAAGAGGAGGAAGAAAAACCAGGAGTGTGTTAAGTCATGGAATCCCAGGACACTGTTTCAAGATGAGGGTAATGGGCATTCTGTTGAATTTTGTAGCCTTCAAAATCAAGGGCCAGAAAGCATCTATTAGATTGAGCAACAAAGGGTTTGATGATCTTGGTGGAAGCAGTTAGATGGAGAAATGAAGGCAGAGGTAGTTTGTAATAAGCAGAAGAGTGAATGAAAGGTAAGGAAATGATACAGACAATTCTTGCTAGAAGATTGGCTATTTAAAAGAGAATAGAAACAAGGCTGCAGCTACAAAGTGGGATAGGGTTGATAGAGGGTTTTTAAATCTCAAAGTGAAAAGAGCTTTATGCTCTTCTGATTATAAAAATGTGTTTATTTTAAATAATTCAGGCAATGACGATGATAATTTGAAAACTGAAAACACAAAAATCATCCAGAAATAACCATTCTTATCATTTTGATGTAATCTTAAGATACTGATTTCAATATATACATTTATATACATAAATGCTTATATTTTTGTTAAAATGGATCATACTATATCTAAGCTTTTTTTCTGGTTAGTGATATATGTGGATGTCGTTCTATCACTATTAATTACAAATATATTAAATTTTTAGTGGCCCCATAGTATCCCATAGCAAAGGAATATCAAAATGTAGTTAATTAATTGCCAATTAATGGCCATTTAAGTTGCTTCTAGTTTGTTGTTATCATTAACAGTGCTCCCATAAGTATTCTTTCACAGAAATATTTACACATTTGTCTGATGTTTCTTTAGGATAAAGTCCAGGAAGTAGAATTCCTGGGTTGATAAAAGATGATGATTGGTAAAGTAAGGTCTCAGTAGAGGGTGCATGCGGAGCACAGATGGGGTTAGCTTTAGATACCAGGTGAGTTACCTTTTCCACATTTTCCCTTGGGATGAGAGGGATAGAGGAATTAACTGATGGTGCCATAGTTAACTTTGTAAATGGAGTAGCAGAAGCCCATTTTCTGAAAGTGAAAGCAGAGGTGATGGTGTGGAAGACCTGAGAGAGAGAAGAAGGTTTGAGATTGCAGCTATCGACTATGGAAGGGAATGATGAATGGAAAACAAAAGATGTATTGACGGCCCATTTGATGTATTTTCAATGGCACCAGTTTGCACATTTGTATAATTTTTCTCCAGCATCCCTCAACGGCCAGGTTGGGAATTTGGTAGTAGAAAGACAAATGAATTAGGAATGTAAGATACTGGAAAAAGGGTAGATAAAGTGATGAACCATGGGGTCCAGGCTGCGTAGGGTAGGAAGGAAAGACAGGAAGGGGTTGTTAAATAGGGAGGAAATACGAGAGTCAGGAAACTGAAGGACTCCATGAAGTCTAAGAACATATATATAGTTGGAGTAAAAGCACGAGAAAACTAAAAGGATAGGAGACTGTGGTCAGACCATGGGAAATTTGAATTTATGGTTTCAGAGGTAGAATAGTTCTGAGTGATAACAAGAAACAGTATGTGCCCTTGGAAGTGAGTTAAAAAACAATAGCAACTTTATCTGTAATGCTTCTGTAACAAAAGCATTAATAGTTATCAAAACTGTAGCATATAGTATGCCTATTTGTAGATTTTTAAAAAAATTTTAATGAGATTTAATGTGTATTGTAGAAAGCCTGGAATCAGATCACTTTGGGAGGCTTGAACCTACGGTCTCAATCATACGAAATTTGAATGACCAAGTTCTCTTCATTGACCAGGGAAACAAACCTGTGTTTGAGGATATGACTGATTATGAATGTGCAGGTATTTTTTTTATATTTGCAGACATATAAATGACTAGATATTTCTTTTATTCCATTTTACTGCCTACATTTTTCTGTACTGGACCAATAATTAGATGAAAAGTCATAAGAGTAGGAGAAACTTTATAAAACATCCAAATTAATTAGGGAGAAAAATTGGATACAATAAAGACATTGCTAGGAGTTATGTCACCCCAAGCCCACATTTGTATCACCAAGCCCTTTGTTGTACTGCTATAATTGCATAAGAGCTCTATAGAGTTGTATCCTTAATTCCTGCTAGTTATAGCTGAATATGCTGATAGCATTTTTTTAATTAAAAATAAGCATGTAAACATTTCAAATGAGTCTGTCTTCCACCAGAACCTTCAAGTGTCTTAGAAAATTAATGTTTACTGTCCCTTCCAAGGTACGAATTCCAAATATCAGAATTTTAGGCAAAGTTGAAGGAATCAGAATGTGCATTCTTGAAAAATACTGAATTTTTAACTTAGATGGATTTTAATATTCTATTTAGCATTTGAAAATTAAAAGTAATCACTTAGAATTCAGAATATTAAAAAGTTGCTGCATGTGTGCTATAATACACATTAAAATGTATTTTAAAGAATGTCTGACCAGCTTGCCTGTTCTCTTTGTGCCAATTGGCCGAATCACAGAGTGCGAGATTGAGAATAGGTATATTAAGGATGACCCATTGGTTAATTTCCTTATATATTTGTGTGCAACATTTCTTCTAACTAATGTTCTGCTTTATTACTGTTTATTCCAGGTAATGCACCCCACACCACATTTATAATATA
The DNA here is from genome assembly GCF_015220235.1 of Choloepus didactylus. Lineage (NCBI taxonomy): Eukaryota > Metazoa > Chordata > Mammalia > Pilosa > Megalonychidae > Choloepus > Choloepus didactylus. The sequence goes on along the minus strand of NC_051312.1, from coordinate 128,242,310 downwards.
TAGGTATAAAGATAGCCAACCTAGAGGTGTGGCAGTGACTATCTCGGTGGAGTGTGAGAAAAGAATTTCTACTCTCTCCTGTGAGAACAAAGCTATTTCCTTTAAGGTAAGACTGAGCTTCAGTTTGGTTTTAGTCTTATTTATGGATGAAATTAGAGAACCCTTGGACCAACATGTTGTCTAGAACAGGAATAGCAAGAGGTAGAGAACCATTAAAATGGTCAAACTCTTACTTCTTGTGGTAACATCATGGTTTTTCTCAGCCTGTCAGAGGGAGGAAGGGGCACAGCACTTCTTTCATAACCTGGCTCTTCTGAATAATCAATCTATAGATAAATAATACTATAGAATATGAATGTGAATTGTCATATTTATTTAAGAATACCATATGAGTTTCTAGAATAATTCCTACTACATAGAATCAGGCCCATTATCCTTCTATTAATCATAATCACTTTGTAAATTATGGTGATAATATTTTAACTCCTGATTTGTTTTATTCCTGCTTCTTAACCTTAGGAAAGCTTTCAGCTTTCAGTTGATGTGTATCATTTTCAATGTTAATATAGGTGAATAAAATGAACAAGATCAACTGTAAATGTAACAGTGTAATGTATCTCATAGTGAAGTATAAATTATTTCTGGCTACTGCTTTTTTCCTCTATTAGGTAAATAACATTAACTGTAGCTATAGACCGACCCAGAGAACTTTCCTCCCAATGGGAGCACCCTGGGGATGCTCACAAGTTGACAGTTGTGGCTGCTTCAAAGGAAAATCCATGTTGTGAAGACTCTTTCAGAATATGGGGATTTGCCAATAAAGAACCACTGTCACAGTCACCCAGTTCATACCCACTAGGGTATGATCTTAGTGGAGTTGCCAAGGAGAAACTTGGGAAGAAAAAAAAAAACCCATTCTAAAATATGATCCAAGAACAAACAGTGCATATGCAATAAATACAGTCTCCATACAAATCCCTTATCCATCCCCTTCCAACCAAAGTGCCACTCCTTCAGGTGGCAGTGAAGTCCCCACTCTGTGACTTCACAGACAGGAAGCTTAATTATCATAACGGCATTAGGGGACTGGGGGTGGAAGGACAGGAGAGAGTTAAGCATGTTGTCAGCTGAGCAACGGAACCAGAAGAAAAGGTGAAGATGGTCAAGCAAGCTGTGTGGGGTGGAAGAAAACTAATTCAGCTGCAGAGGCATATTCAGAAACTGAGATAAACCTGGCCTACAAGTGGATACTTGTTGGAGAGACGTAGAAGAGTGTTAGGAAGATAGAAATAATGTTTGGCACATAGTAAGGATTGGGTCAAATTCAGGTTTTTGGATGTCTGAAACTTAAACAATTTTGGCAGCCCTTTTAAAAGAAGAGAATATAAAATTACCAAAGGCATAAATTCACCGATTTATCTAGCATAAGAAAAGAAGGGGCCTTGGAAGAGGCCTTTCCAAGTGAGCAGCTCTGACACTTAAGCTTCTTTAGCTTCACAGCAAATCTACTTCCAGTGGAATCTCAGTGTTAGTTGGATGGATGGATGGATGGGAGGGAGGGAGGAGTAGGCTTTAGCTTTTCGTTTTAATTCTCTTTTTCCCCACTAAAGGATCTTAGTAGTGGTTATAGATATAGATTAGGTTCTAGATAATAACACACAACTTGTTACTATTATGTGCTTACCTTTCTATACTTGTTACTAGCTATGAAGTCCTAGTGCTCAGGGTAACCCTGTTTTTCTTTGGGTAAGAACCTTTACAACACTGAGAGGGATTTGCTTCAAGAAGTTGCTGTCAATGTCTGTGTATACATCCCAGCTTAGTCAGGGTTGTCTCAAACTTACTAATGTACTTTGGAGAGAGCCCAAAGAACAGATGTTTGGTTGAGCTTAACTTTTTCCAAGGTCAGATTCAACCTCACCTGATCTAAAGAAACCCCTGGACCTTTGGAACACTCAAGTTTCACCAAGTTGGGGGTTCCCCAAGGTCACTGGGATTATTTCCATATCCACTTGCTGTACCCTTTTCCTATGGTGGCTGTGAGTGGTCAGTACCAAAACTAAGGAAAGCTACTGCCCCAAATATCCTTTATTCTGAAATGTGACATCCAACTGTGGTTAAAGGAATCATGTATCCAACCTACCCCATCCCCCCCATCAACTATAACTTTCCATGCTAGGTCTGAACCAACAGGTTCACCTCCCTTTGTAATATTTCTAGAGCTTTTGGAGTTTTGGTTAAGGATTATTTCTCACGTATACATTAGATTTCCGCTTGTCCCAAATGGGCTCCCCCAGCTTAGAGCTTCCTTAGGAATTGCGAGCTATAGACAGCTCTAGTAGGGGAACTAGTTTATACTGTTATCAATTCAGGACCCACACTTGTTGGTAAAGGGCAAAGGCCAAGAGTTATGACTATAAATTCCGTAATTGATTGAGAAGTTTGAAGACATCCCTGAGATTCTTTCAGGTATCTTAGTATTCTGGAAAGCTATTTTCATTTGAAGGTCTCTCCATCAATCCTTAGGATTGCGGGATTCTTTGCTACCGTGGAGTCAAAATTAAGTTCAAAATGTGTACTGGTTCCAGGATTAACATGGAAAAATTTGGCAATCCCTGCATTTTCGAGTCCTTGAAAAGTAGGCAAGATGCAATAATAAGAAAAGTACAGGCAGTATTGGCAGATAGAAGATCAGCAGTCTTAAGTTGTTCTATCCTCTGGCTGAAAGATACAGGGATCAGCATTTGGCCTTCCAGGAGAGGGCCTGGCCAAGTAGGTTATATTCAGGACAGAAATTCAAGACTGCTATGGAACTGGAGTGCTTGGCAGGGAAAGTCAAGGACTGCTGACTGATCCAATTCAGCAGGGCTATACAGGAACCCAGGACCTAGCCCTAGAACAAGTATTAAGTCTATTTATAGTACATTTCAGATCCAGGCTCCAGTGAAGAAAGAAACTGAGATTACAGGCACTTCCTGACTTTCACACAGTAGGCTCATAACCTCTGGGTAACCTAGGCCTGAGGGTGGGAGGACATTAATGTCAGTAAGTGTGAATGGTTGGAGAAGACAGGAACTGACATTAGCCCAAGATGGTCCTTGCTCAAGATGAGCAGTTGTAGACTCCACTTGATGGGAGAAGAGAGAAGGAAGTTATATAGTAGGTAAATTGGGGTAAAACTAGAGGCCTGGACAAGAATAAGAAGCCCATGTGAGACGTGCCAGAGTGAGCAGGGAGAGTATGAGATTAGTAATTAAGAAGAGATCAGTATTCCTCTATTCAGAGATTTTTTTTTTCCCCTTAAATCTGAAGAAGAAAAACTTCCTTAATTCTGTACAGTATGATACCTCACAGTTAATGGCATATATTGATGTCCTAAAAACTTAGGTAATATTGTTTTTTCTCTATAGGAAATGTGTCCTCCTGAAAATATCAGTAATATAAGAAGCGACATGATCTTCTTTATGAGAAGTGTTCCAGGACATGAGAGAAAGATCTTATTCGAGTCTTCACTGTACCCAAGATACTATCTAGCTTGTAAAAAAGATGTAGACCTTTTCAGACTCATTTTGAAAGAAAACGTCCAAGATGGGGATAAATCTGTAATGTTCACTGTAGAAAAACCAGAACAACTAGATATTAAAATCGCTTAGTCTGGACTCTGAGTTTTCATATTTCAGAAAGGTTATAAGAATTTAAGAGCCTGTTAAGTACAATGGTGAACAAAATAAATAATGGTTTTAATGGAAGAACAGCTTTAACATGGCACCAGAGACATCTGGATCAAGCAGTATGGATCCAGCACTAAGGCTAAGCTTAAGTAGCAGAAATGGCCAGAGGACTTTTAAAGGACAGAGAAGTTGACTTCCCTTTTATGTCTAATCTAAAATGCCATTGATTGTAAAATGCACCATTATTTTAGGTGCCACCAAGAAAGACTGCCCATTAAACTATGCTGTGCCTTCAACTGTAAGACTCACTCTTATTTCAGAGATGGTGAAATTTGAAAAGTTGCATGTCTTAGAATTGATTAAATATAGTATATAATTTTAATTATTTGCATTTTTCTGATGTAAATGCCTCCATCTTCATAAACTTTAATGAAGCCTGCTACACACATAACACTTTGAGTGACTGTTTTTTTGTGGAAATTAGAAGAAAGAGCTGAATTTTACATTTGAATTGTTGTGAACAGAAGAACAGCATGCTTTGGATATCGAGATAATTACTACTGGAGGAAGTAAAAGTGGCCCTGAGTCTGTAAGCCCTCAGGAATCTGAAGAAGCTTTGAGAAAAACATTGAACTTTCCTCCATCTATAGAATGAGAGGTTGAGCCCATCTTAACAAGATTTCAATGGACAGTTAGAGAACTTAAAAAAAAAAAAAAAACAACTGGGATCATATTAAAAGTCAATTTAAGTCCTTTTTTTCTTAACTACAGTTTGATCACTTTTTTGATTAGCTGATCTGGAATCAGTCTCTGTTACAGGCTTGGGTCTTGGAAAAACATATCTGTCAATGTGCTGCTCTTTTACCTGTAAGCCTTGTTACATTACAGTTGATGTTTCTTAAACTTTTTTACAGAAAAATAAAAAAATAATGATTCAAAACAGCATCTAATGTATATGAGAGCAGCTTTGCTTTGGGACCCCTGACTAGTTGTCTCTGACCTTGTCAAATTTAAGAAACTAAAGGGCTAAGTCATGTCCTTTTGTTTTCGAAACTCCTTTCATCTTGCTTCTTTATTTTTGATTCCTGATAATATAATGTGGATACTTAAAGAGGCAGTGTGAAGTGCTAAAGTGAGAAGAATGAGTTGTGGTTATACCACTTTGTTTTGAATCTTATGCCATAACCCAAGACTCAACTGTACTTTGGACAGATCTCTCTGAGGCTGTTTCTTCATAAAATGAAAATGAAAAGAAATACCTACCTCATAAGGTAGTGGCATGGATTAAATGAGAAAACATAAAGCTCTCTGGAGTACCTGCACTGGAACATGGTAGCTTTTTCTCTATGTTCTCTCAGTACATGGGTTTTATAATTGAAAGAGAAAATGTCAGGACATAAAAGCCTCTTTGGCTTTCTTCGTTTGTTTTCCAAATTTCAGACCCTTGAATTTGTTGCTCAGAGGAAATCCAATTTAACCTAGACAGCAGAAAATAGCATTTCACAACTTAGATATTAGCTATCTCTGCTTAGGATTGTCTTGGGACCCACAAAATGCATATGAGTAGAATAGAATTTTCTATTCACATCTGAAAGCATGATCAAAATTCATACTTTGACTTTTCCTCCAATGGTAATGGGTTTACTACATGGATAGGCCTCACCCCCCTATGTCTGGACTTGTTTTTTGTCTAAGAACCTAAATTAAGTATATCTCACACAGCTCACTCAATTTGGGAAACCGGGATGTAGAAACAGTCAAAGGTGATAGGCATTGGAAATAATAAAATTTGGGGCAAGATGCTGTGGGTCTCACTCCATTTTTTTTTACAAAAAGTTGGAGATATTTCCAGAAAGCTCTTAGATATCATATTCTGAACACAATGTCTTTAACACCAGAGGCACACACCAGGGCAGAGTCTTGTGCCTTTCAAAGATGCCCTGCAACAAGAGGGATAAAAATAAAGAACCGAAGGAGACAAGTACTTCTGGTTAGCTGATTGGGGAAGCCTTCATAGACAATGTCCTTCAAGCTGAGCCTTGAAGGACAAGAAGAATTACAATAGACAAATGGGAGGAAGGACTCTTTAATCCTAGAGTATGAACGTGGATTTATTAAAAACTTATCTCCAGAGGTCCAAGTGCTAATTGATACAGTAGGTATGAGTCTTAGTCCACAAACTCTAATGAGAAATGTAACTTTATTTTCTATATTTTAATTTCTACTCCAAGCCCACACTATGCTGAGAGTAGTGGAAACTTAACCTCAGTAATTGCTGGGTAACACTCTTTTTCTGGAGTTGTATGTAAGTTCCATAGGGTAAGTAAAGCAAAGATGTCAGGGGTGGTATGGGTAGGAAATCTGGTCATTTTCTGTTGATGCTGACATCTTTTGAGATGCCTGTCATCCCATTCTGGTCCCTGGCATACTGTCCACATAGTGGCTGCTGAGTAGACACTCACTTCTATCCATAAAACCCTTACAGAAGGGTATCTCTCTCCATCTACATGGTTGACATTATTAGTTGTTGGTCCAAGATCCATTTCATCACTCTCCATTTTGTAGCAGCCAGATGGTTGGGTGGAACTGGTTGAGAGAAGGGAGCGGTTTATATCAGGTCATAATGATTCAGGGTTGGGCATGTGACAGTTGTTCCGAACTGAAGCCCAGTAATATCTTTCCATGACTGGGAGAAAAGAAGTTCTCTTTCTGAATCAGCAGATGTGAGGCCTGGAACCAGTACAACCACTTTTGCTGTTAGGAGGGAAGCCAGCCTGAGGAAGAAGCAAACACCCTTAAGGGGCCAGAAATGGAGCCAGCGCCTGATCAAATCACTCCTACCTCTGAGCTTTTATTACTGCACCAATAAAATCTATTTATTGTTTAAATCCATTTGAATTGGATTTTCTTTTACTTCCATCCACAAGCATTCTAATCCCATCCTCACTAATCCAGTTTACTTCAGTGACACTCCCGGGATAGAATTAATTGGATGAGGCTGAGATAAGAGACGTTAGATTTGTAAGGAAAGATGGGTTTTGGATACTGAGCTAGAGTTGGCTGTGGAACATCCAAGTAGAAAAGTACAGTACACAATTGGATAAATAAGTTTGGAGCTGAGGAAAGAGAGCTGGGCTGGAAATGTATATTTTCTAGTCATTAGCATATAAGTGGAGGGAAATTGGGGATGGGTGAAACCATCTAAGGAGAGCATATAGAAAAGAGAAGATCAGAAGACTGAAAACAGCTCTAAGAATGAGCAGAGGAAGAGAATCCAGGAAAGAGACTAAGGAATGGAGAAAGAAAAGGAAAACCAGATGTGGCTGCATTAGTTTTCTATTGCCGAGTAACAAATTACCACTATTTTAGCAGCTTAAAAACAACACACATTTATTATCTCACAGTTTCCATGGGTCAGGAGTCCAGGCACAGCTTTGTTAGGTCCCCTTCTCTGGGTCCCACATGACTGAAATCAAGGTGTTGGCCAGGTGCATTCTCATCTGGAAGCTTGACTAGATGCTTCCAAGCTTCCTCAGGTTGTTGGCAGAATTCATTTCTTTAGAATTAAGTTCTATAGAAATGGTGGCAGTTTGCTTCTTCAAACCCACAACAAAGGAGAGAGTCTCTGATACTTTCAGTCTCTGATCTCTAGACCTTTTACAGAGCTCACCTGATTAAGCCAGGACCACCCAGATAATCTCTCTTTTGATTAATTTAAAGTCATCTGATTAGGGACTTTAAATACAGATTCAAAATCCATCCAGTGTTGCCATTTTCAATTGGTTTGAAGCAAGTCACAGGTTCTGCCTGCACTAAAGAGAAGAGGATTATACAAGGGTGTGACTCTTTGGGGGATCACCCTAAGGTATGTCCACCATGGTGAATAATGAATGTCATGGAGCCCAAAAGAAGAAGGAAGGATGGTCCATATACGTAATTTCAAAAACCTTGGAGAAGTCAAGCAAGATAAAAAGACCCTAGTGATAGTGGTTTCAATAAAGTATTTATCACATATACATAGATACAGATATGGAGATAGCTAAAGATATACATAGGAAAGCCTTGAGTATACTTACATGTATGTAAAAGATAACCATTTATTCCACAACAATTACTACTATGAGCATATTGTTTGCACCATTTTATTTAGATCTGATTAAAAGGGTACTCAAATGTATGCTTCGTTCATTTTACAATTATACTGCAGTAAAAATTCTATACTTGTCAATACACTGCTTCACATTGGATTTTATCTTGTTAATGTCTTGTTCAAAGACAAAGACTAGGGTAACTTCTTACCTTGACAAACTCAGTTTTGGAAAGCAAGCAAGCAAATGGTAGGTATTGCAGTCAGAGTCCTGCCAGAAAACAGATAGTATGTTGAAAAGGGTGTAATTTAAGAGAGTTTAATGAAGGGGCATTTCCAGAGGAATGGACAGGGTTAAGGTAGCCATTAAGAGATGGTCAGTCACCCAGGGACTAGCATCAGCAGAAAGTTGTTACCACATCTGGACTTAAAAGGGAAGAGGTGAAGGAACAATGTTACTGGAGCTGGCAAGAGCTGGAGCCTTGAAAGAGGAACTGCCTATCAAGAGCTAACACCATGAAGAAACACAGCCATCACAAGAACTGCAGCCAGGCAGCAGGAAAATTGGGAGAGGTGGGGAATAAATACCCCACTCTCTCTTCTCTGCCTTTTGCCCCCCTGTCAGTGCTCCCAATGGCTTGACTCAACAGGAGGCCAGAAGATAAAGGAGCTCATTGAAGCAATCCATTCAGCTTAGCCTCCCAGGACATATACCCGGGTCAAGAAGAGCTCATAATAGATCTGTTGTGTGTGTATTGGGGGTGGCATGGGGTGGGAAAACAAGAATAACCAGCACTGAAGAGTTAGCCTTAAAAAGTAAAAGGGTACTCCATCTCAACATGGAAGCAGGCCACAGAGCACCTGCACATCTGCACACAGCCAGGCCTGTCCTCAGTAAACTGTTTTAAATCTGCCTCATGGACCTTCCCTTGGGTCTAGCCCAATCTCAATTATTTGTAAGAGGCATGTACCAGACAGAAAAAAATAAGTAACTTAAAATAATAGGAAAAGGAGAAAGGCAGCCAAAAGAATGCAGTGAAACCATTTTTAAAAACGCAAAAACAGAAGGCTAAATAAAACGTAGATGATGAAATAAGCTGATACCAAAGGACTGTCAAGATGTATGCTTCAAAAGGGTAGAGAGTTTGGCTTACTGTTGTGTGTATCCTTGGCACTTAAAACAGTGCTCACTCACAGTATGTGCTCGGTATTTGGGGATGAGGATGAATGAATGAATGCAGAAATTTTTGAAGACTTAAAGATTAAAAAATAAAAACCAAAAATTGCTTTCTATCAATGCTTGTTCCCTTGATGATCTTATCCACTCTTGCAGCTCTGAATACCATATAAAAGCTGATGCCCAAATTTATATTTGAATCAAAACCTCTATCCTGAACCACAGATTTCTATATTCAACCACCTATTCAAAGTTTCCACTTAATGGCTAATGTGCGTCTCACATTTAACTTGTCTAAAACAGAACTCATGATCGTCCTCCAAAACCGGCTCCATCATAGCCTTTCCCATCTGTTGATGACAACTCCATCCTTCTAGTGTCCAAGCCAAAAACTTTCAAGTATCCCTTAACTCTTGTTTTTCTCTCAAGCCCCCATCTAATCTATCAGGAAGTCAAGTTAGCTCTACCTTTAAAATATATTGAGAATCCAACTACTTCCCAGAACCTCCATTACTACCACACTGATCTGAGCACCATCATCTCTCACTGGGATTACCTGGTGTCAGGACCCTGCCCTTGGTCTCCTACTATCTATCCTCAATGCAGCAGCTGCAGAGATCCTTTTGAAAACATCTGTCGAGAGACAAATTCTGCATAGGATCCCCATTTCATCAAAAAGCCAAAGTCTTTATAATGGTTTACAAGTCCCTGCATCATCTGGCCTTTCCAGTTTTGTTTCCTATTTCTGTTGTCCTCATTGCTCCAGCTGCACTGGTCTTTACGTTCCTGGAACATGCCATGCATACTCCCACTTTAGCGCCTAGTTGTCTCTGCCTGGAATTCTCTCCCCATGGATGTCCACTGGACTAATTCCTCCACTTCCTTCAAGACTTTGGCTAAATCTCACTTTTGAAATGAGGCTTACCCTGACTACTGTATTTCATACCTTAACCTTCTCCTGCCCACCTTCAGGCCTGCCTGATCCCCTACACTGCACTACTTTTCATCTGCAGGCCCATCACCTTCTGATATCCAATATAATTAACCTACAGGCTGTGCTTATTGTGCATTGTCTGTATCCCCCAATAGAATGCAAGCTCCACAAGGGTTGGGATCTTTGCATGTTTTATTCATGTACCCCAAGCGCCTAGTGCAGAGCCTAGAATATATCAGGTACCTCAATATATACTTGTTGAATGAATGAAGAAGGGAAAGTATAAATTCTGGTGCTTAATACTTTTTTTAACAGATGGAGCAAGTCAGGTGATAAAATGCATAAACTGCCAAGGTTTCTTAAGTCTTGAGGACCTGAGTCAACAGCCTCAGCTCAGCTGTGGCTTTTGATTTTGTCCATCACTTAGCAGTGATTAGTAGCCTCAGCATCTTAACTGAGAAAATAACTATAGAAAAGAACACCAACCTGCTGGAACCAGGGCCACGGAAGATAGCTGTGCAGGTGGTACATGATGTATAAGACCAACATCGTGGGCCTAACTGATTGGCATTTCTTTCCCACCTTAGTAACACATCACACCCTTGCCTTCCAGTATCCAGCATCCAGTCTCCAGATATCTCCTGGCACTTGACAGGGTTGGTTATATGTAGGCAATGAGCAATGAGACTCCTCTTTATTAAATTCCTATTATGGGCAACACATTGTTGGCACTTAACTACACAGGCACCCATAAACTAAGTTCCTTTTACAGAAGAGTCTATGGAAGGTGCTCAGAAATTGCTAAATGAAGATAGGAAGAAACATATCCCTGACATGTTAGGGATAGGGCAGAGTCACCCCTCTCCTCCAAGTGGTTATTAAGCCTGGACTGCCTGCCAAAGTAACAAACTAGGTCAGCTAGCAGTTCCATGAAAATAAGAGCCTAGTTTCTGGATCCCTTCCCATCTTTGTAGTCTGACAGTGTCTTTGATCTGCCACCAGCTCCTTTCCTCCTTATCTCCTTACTCAGCTGTTTTCCAGCCAGCTCATCAAGGAGTGTGTGGCAGGGATGTGCTGCAGCCCTAAAGCTCACATGTCATACTCACTCATAGGCAGAGGAAGACAAATCAACTAAACAAGAATTATTTGAGTGCCTCTCATTCATCCAGCAAATACTTACTAATCACTCACTGTGAACAAGCACTTTTATAGGACTGAGGATTCAGCAAATGAGAGGTGAACCCCTGTTCTCAAATAGCTTACATTCTAGCAGAGGGATAATTACTATAACCAAAACATTCTTTAAAGATCAAACTAGCAGATAGTGGAAAATGCTATGTGTCTAGAGTTTATATGAAAAGGCAAAAGACCCAGAACAGCCAACAAAATATTGAAGAAGAATGAAGTCAGAAGACTTAACACTAAATAGACTTCAAGACTTCCTATAATAGCTACAATAATCAAGACAGTGTGATGTTGATGAAAGAATAGACAAATAGATTAATGGAACAGAGTGAAGAGCCCAGAAATAGACCCACACAAATGTAGTCAACTGACCTTTGACAAAGAAGCAAAGACAATTCAGTGGAGAAAGGACAGTCTTTTCAACAAATGGTGCCAGAACAACTGGACATCCACATGCAAGAAAAAATGAATCTAGACAGGTTACATTTAGGTCTAAGATCCATTTTGAGTTAATTTTTGTGAAAGGTGTAAGGTCTGTGTCTAGATTTTTTTGTTGTTGTTGGTTTTTTGTTTGTTTGTGCATGTAGATATGGAGCACAGACAATAGTTGGGAGGTGAATGCACTAGCCAGGTGAAGGGTGATGAGAACAGACCAGGAAGTAGCAGTGGAGGAGGAGAGAACTCTCAGATCCAGACTGTGGAGGAGAGTCAGCAGGACTTGCAGATGGATTCAATGTGAGGGTAAGAGTAAGGGAGGACCCCCTACGTGGGATCAGACACCCAGGGGAGTGAATCTCCCTGGCAACGTGGAATATAACTCCCGGGGAGGAATGTAGACCTGGCATCGTGGGACGGAGAACATCTTCTTGACCAAAAGGGGGATGTGAAAGGAAATGAAATAAGCTTCAGTGGCAGAGAGATTCCAAAAGGAGCCGAGAGGTCACTATGGTGGGCACTCTTACGCACACTTTAGACAACCCTTTTTAGGTTCCAAAGAACTGGGGTAGCTGGTGGTGGATACCTGAAACTATCAAACTACAACCCAGAACCCATGAATCTCGAAGACAGTTGTATAAAAATGTAGCTTATGAGGGGTGACAATGGGAGTGGGAAAGCCATAAGGACCACACTCCACTTTGTCTAGTTTATGGATGGATGAGTAGAAAAATAGGGGAAGGAAACAAACAGACAAAGGTACCCAGTGTTCTTTTTTACTTCAATTGCTCTTTTTCACTCTAATTATTATTCTTGTTATTTTTGTGTGTGTGCTAATGAAGGTGTCAGGGATTGATTTAGGTGATGAATGTACAACTATGTAATGGTACTGTAAACAATAGAAAGTACGATTTGTTTTGTATGACTGCGTGGTATGTGAATATATCTCAATAAAATGAAGATTAAAAAAAAAAAAAAAAAAGAGTAAGGGAGGAAATGAGGATGACTCCTAGGGGTAGGGCTGACATCACTGTGCTCACAAATTCCTGGCCTACCCGACCTTACCTCCTGAGCAAACTGAATACCTGAAGGGTGCAGTTCCACATTTGCAATGGCATTTTCCATGTACAGCATCACATATGGGCAGATATCTTCAAGAAGGCCTCCAGGCAGGCCTGATATTGATGATTGATTTGTCACATGTTTGAAATAATGACTACAAAGGAAGTGTATCTTCAATTCCTAATGCAACTGAGAGATAATCCTACTGTGTGTGTATTCATTATAACATACACAACCAATACACATGCTTGTGACTTTCAAAAATTTTGGGAACAAAAAATTAATTACAGACCATGATTTTCCATGTTCTTTAACTGCTTCCATAGAATTCCACATACATAGGTCTCCACAATGCCCCAAAGTGAAAAAAAAAAAAAAAAAGAAAGAAAGAAAGAAAGAAAGAAAAGAAAAAATAAGATAGAGGCTGTTATCCCCAATGCATAGAAAAGTAAACTGAGGCACAGGGGAAATAATAAACAGGCTCAGGAAGCAAAATGTTTTGCCCCAAGGTCACATAGCTAGTCCCTGGTAGTGATAGATCTCCCAACCCCTTGGTTAATCCAGTGCTCTATTTATTGGGTATTCCTGGGCCCTAAGGAGAGAGGAAAAATGAATTTCAAAATAGAGACTGATTGAGAGCTTGATAGAGGCATACAGGTAACTGATAGCAATGTAAATAATTCTTGTCTATAGATTTGCAAATTCTGGCCTTTCCAGGGGAAAAGTTATTGGCTTCCATCCTCCCCTGTGGAAAAGCCAGCTTTTTTTTTGCAGATTTATTTCAATATTCTAATCTATAAGTGTGTCTGCTCTTTGAATTCTCTTTTGAACCAGTTGTAACATCTTCCTGGTTCCCTCATTGGTTACTGAGTAGAATAAAATCTAATCTTTAACTTGTGTTTATTTTTATATCTGTATGAGAGTCATGATTTTATCCTATTTTGAAAGTTACTTTATATCAGGATAAAACAGAGACAGGCAATATAAGTAAGGGAGAGGAAATGAGGGGAAGAGGAAGAGAGAATGGGGAAAAATATAAGGCAGTTCTCTTGTAAATTCTCAGGGGAATAAATCAGTTGTTCTCTTGGGCTGTGGGCATTAGTAGGTGAGTCATTACTCTTCTAACTGTTGTATCCAACTTTACAGCTGGAGGAGTAAATAACCCCCTTCCCCCACAATGTAATGTTCAGCCTCTCCACAAGCAAGTCAAGTTCAGTTCCCTCAAGCACCAACCCCCAACCCCCCTCCACACACACACTTTAGGTATGCAGGAGCCCTTGTGTGCAGACGCCCTTGTGTGCAGACATATGTTCAAAGAGGGAGAAAGAGAGGCTCAAGCCCACTTGACAGTCGAGGCTGGAGAATGCCTCCAACCCTACCAGATTGGTTGTGTTCCTGGAAGGGTCACTGTAGGAGCTTGTATCACAAACGACCTCAGGGAAGTCTGAGGGACTTTCCACTTTCTGCTACAGTCTAGACTAAAGAGTTCCTTGAGAAAGGACAAGCTCGTGCCTCACTCTTAAGTTTATCAGGAGTTCTCAAGATGGCAGCTCTTTGGCACAGTTACTTTCCAGGAGACGAGTCTACCCCCAAGAAAGCTAAGTGAGGCCAAGCTCCAGCTCTGGTCACCTCACAGAACAAGAAGCATCCCCTTCTGCTCCTCCCATCACAGGTGAGGGGCCAGCTCACTGGTTCCTTCTCCAGGCACCTTGGCAAGTTTATACTGGGGAACTCATACCTGCCACCTTGTCTTGAACAGGTCATACAGTTGCCCTCCAACAAACCTCCCTAACTTTGAATGTTGGGGCAAGAGATTGGCCTCTGTTATGGGTTGAATTGTGTCCCCCCAAAAAGACATGTTCAAGTCCTCACCCCTGGTCCCATGAATGTGACTTTATTTGGAAATAGGGTTTTTGAAGAAGTGCTCAGTAAAAATGAGGCCAAACTGGAGTAAGGTGGGCCCTGATCCAATATGATTGGTGTCCTTAGAAGAGGGAAATTTGGACACAGGTACAAACCCACAGAGGGAGGTCCATGTGAAGATGAAGTGGAGATTGAAATGATGCAGCTACAAGCCAAGAATATGCCAAGGAATGTGGCCAAAACCAGAAAGAAGCAAGGATTCTCCCCTACAGATTTCAGAGGGAACACAGCCCTGCCGACACCTTAATTTGAGACTTCTGGTCTCCAGAACAGTGAGACAATAGATTTCTGTTGTTTTAAATCAACCAGTTTGTGGTTCTTTGTTATGACAGCCATAGGAAACTGACAGACTCTTAGAGCCTTTCCTTTCCAGAGGTTCCTGAGTACCTTATATAAATTTTCCATCCCCTCCTCAAAGCTATTCACATAAAAGGAATTTGGAAGCCTGGGGTGATGTAGGGGATACAGTTATACTCTTTCCCTTGGGCAATAGAGAAACAGTTATACTTACAAAACTAGGAAAAGCCAATCAAGTGATTTCTTTAGGTAATTTCTTCTGTGATTTACTGCCTCCACTTAAAAGTCAAGAAGCAGCATAATCTTAAAGTTCTGTTTTACCATGTATCCAACTACACTTATAATTAATTAGCTCAGAATTTTAGAAATAACCTTTATGAAAATGCCAAAAATCAGCCTTGAAATTAAAGTTTACTTCAGGGGGGGAAATGAGGTCCATTTTAGGACTACACTTCGAAACCTTTAGAAAGGTAATCAGATTGTTAACTAGTCCTACTGACATTCAAAAGCAGTCACACTGCACTTTTTTCTTTGAGAGCACGGGACTGCTTCATTCCAAAATACCCCCAAATTAAAATTAAAACAGCATTTAATTTTTGCTATGATTCTGAGGCCACTTCTGAATCTGTCCTTTTAATTGGATATTGCAAAATTCCTAATTATTCATACTTTTTTCAAACATATGGAGGAAAAAATTCCAAAATAAAGTGGATTAACTATTGTGATTATTCAAATACCCTCAGCTAACACTACAGTATTGCCAGACATTGCCTTAGAACATCCTTGCAGCTGCCAGATGGAAATTGAGCAATAGGCTGGGGGTTTCCACCCAGTTTCAAGGGTAATGATATGAAGAGAAAGTTAAATTCATATTGAGCAGATACACTCCCTATGTGACTAATCTAGGCTCATAAGTTTTGTGGGCCTGCTGACTCACTTCTCTCTTTAAGGGTTTTATTGCCAAGGAATAACGCTTACCCCATCAGTTTCCATTTCCACTTTGAATGATACCAAAGCACAAAGCAACACAGGAAAAGGTTCAACTTGTTGTATGTCAGTTACAACATAAATGCCAGCAAAGGAGAAACGGATTTTACCCTTTGGCAGGAATCCTTCACTTATCCAGCAATATTGGACAACATACTCTGTATGTGAGAAGGAGAATAAGGACAGTTAACTGATCAGAATGGGCCTCTCAGTTTGTCTGAACTCTGGTAGGATCACCATGGGTCCTGGATATGGGCTACAGGTTTAAGGGGCAGATCTTTACATATATTCAGTTACCCAGTAGAGAATAAATTCTGGCCATGCTCTTTAGAGACCAGGTTATAAGCCAAAACACCAATTTATTCATTTTCTGCACACACACACACACACACAATACAACTGTCAAATGAGCAAAATTCCAGCATCTATTAGTCAATATACTCACTTCCCAGTAGAAAAAGAAATCTATTTAGAAACCAAGCCATTATCAGAAAGTTGCTTTTGATTATAGTGTCCTCTCTGTTGTCTTATGTGCCTCCCCAATGAGTTTGTGAGCTCCTGGAGTTGAGGAGCTGTGTCTTTTTTATCTTTGTATCCTCAGGGCCCAGCACAGTGCCTGGCACATAGCAGATAAACAAATATTTTTTAATACATGAGTGAATGAATAACAAAATGATGTATGTGAGATCTTGCAAATAGTAAGGCACTGTACAAACAAAGAAATGTGATTATTAATAAGGAATGGTGTTATTAAGCTATGACAAACTGGTGTACCCACTTGGCTATAGAAGCAATGGAAACATGAAAGCAAACACTAGAAGTAAGTGAAGATGCATGTATATAAAAACAAAATTAACACAATAATGTCAATTAATGTTTTTGGATAACATTGTAAGACATATAAGGTACAGAAAATAAAGTTTTAAAAGCATTTTAGATGACCAAAATATAAGAATGAATTGATGTGAAGAGAGAGAAGGGGACCCCAAAAACTAAAACTTCATACCTCTCCCAACATGTGCCCACCAACTCAGAAACTCGGGTTCTATACCTAAGAGAAAATTATGCAGTGTTTCTCCATAGGAGCTTATTTTTTTTTTTAATTTCCTCTTAAATTTCTTTTACCTTGGAGGGTGGTGTGCCAGTGTTCTAGTTTGCTAATGCTGTCAGAATGCAAAACACCAGAAATGGATTGCTTTTATAAAGGGGGTTTATTTGGTTACAAAGTTACAGTCTTAAGGCCATAAAGTGTCCAAGGTAAGTCATCAACAATCAGGTACCTTCACTGGAGGATGGCCAATGGTGTCCGGAAAAATTCTGTTAGCTGGGAAGGCACGTGGCTGGTGTCTGCTCCAAAGTTCTGGTTTCAGAATGGCTTTCTCTCAAGATGTTCCTCTCTAGGTTGCAGTTCCTCAAAAATGTCACTCTCAGTTGCTCTTGGGATGTTTGTCCTCTCTTAACTTCTCTGGAGCAAGAGTCTACTTTCAACAGCCGTCTTCAAACTGTCTGTCATCTGCAGCTACTCTCTCAGCTTCTGTGCATTCTTCACAGTGTCCCTCTTGGTGGTAGCAAGCTTGCTCCTTCCGTCTGAGCTTATATACTGCTCCAGTAATCAAGGCCCATGCTGAATGGGTGAGGCCATGCCTCCATGGAAATTATCTCATCAGAGTTATCACCTACAGTTGGGTGGGTCACATCTCCATGGAAACACTCAAAGGATTCCAATCTAATTAGCACTGATAACATCTGCCTCACAAGATTTTATCAAAGAATATAGCTTTTTCTGGGCGGACATAATACATTCAAACTGGCACAGCCGGTTTGGATTTATTGCATCCCCCAGAAAAGCCATGTTCTTTGATGCAATCTTGTGGGGGCAGACTTATTAGTCTTTTGATTAGGGTGGAACCTTTTGATTGAGTGTTTTCATGGAGATGTAACTCACCCAACTATGGGTGAGACCTTTGATTGGGTTATTTCCATGGAGGTGTGGACCCCTCCCATTCAGGATGGGTCTTGATTGGTGCATCAGGAGCCAACACAGGCGCTGATGCTTGGAGATGCTTGGAGAGATGCAGACAAAAGGACATTTGGAGATGCTAAGCTAAGAGATGAAGCCCAGAGTTTGCCCCAGAGAAACTAAGAGAGGACTCCCAGATGCTTAGAGAGAAAACACACCAGGAGAACAAAGAAGAAAGCTGAGAAAAGCTACGAGAGACAGAAGGCCAGAGACATTTTGGAGAAAACCATTTTGAAATGCAACCTGGAGGGGGGGGGACCTAAGATGGCGGCTAGGTGAGACGGCAAAAAAACACCTCCTTGAAAAATACTAGATAAAAACCAGGAAATGACTCAGAACACCACTTCCAGCATAGCACCAGCCAGACAAGGTCTGCTAAATCCACAGGGAACGTGCATTTGGTGAAACCAGGAGCTCTGCGTTCTGAAACGAGTGAGTGAGCTGGCTGAAAGTCCGGCGGCCGTGCTGCAGTGTGGGGAAACAGTGGGCTGGCGTTTGGAGACAGACTAGTTCTTTGGAGAGAGCCACACAGTGAAGCACAGCAGGAGAGTGCTGGGCTAATGCCTCAGGGTCTGGCATGAAGGATACCCCTTCCCATAACCGCTGCTGATTGTCTTGAGACCAGGGGAGCAGAGGGGAGCCAAAAGGAGAAAAAAAAACTGCATTCCTTGCAGCCATCGCCCCAGTGGGTGGAGGACGCTCCTGCCCGGGGCCGGACCCATAGCCCAGAGCCGCGCCAAGAAACCCAGTGTGATGGGGAGTCTTTCCCACAGCACCACGCACACGCCACAATATCGGCCATGGACAGTGGCCTTTAATGCACCCACGGCTGATTGTCCCAGAGCTGGGAGGGCAGAGCTGTGCGAAAAGGGGAAAGTTAACATGTCCCATTCAACCATCTTTGAAGCGGGCTGGGAGCGCCCCTGCATGGCCTGGTGACCCAGGACTTCCCTGGCAGGCCGGTGCGCACTTGTGATGTGGCGCAACCTTCCCTCAGTAGAGGTCCTGGAAGGGCACAGCAGGGAAGGGGGAACCACTCGGAAATCCCAGGGACCGTACGCAAATACCAAGGACTTGTGGGTCAGCGACAGAAACAATCTGTGGAAAGACTGAAATGAAGGCTTAGGTGCCTGCAACAGCCTTAAATCTCTGGGAACACCTGGGAGGTTTGATTATTAAAGCTGCCCTGCCTCCCTAACCACCCAGACACACACCCCACATTCAGGGTGGACAGCACCAACAACACACCCAAACTTGGTGCACCAATTGGACCCCACAAGAATCAAACCCCCACACACCACAAAGACAAAGTTGGGGAGAACTGACTTGAGGGGAATAGGTGACTCATGGATGCCATCTGCTGGTTAGTTAAAGTGTACGCCACCAAGCTGCAGTTCTGAAAAATCAGAGATCAAGTAAAGCAAATGCCAAGAGGCCAAAAACAACAGAAAATCTTAAAGCATATGATAAAACCAAACGATATGGAGAACCGAATCCCTAACACCCAAATCAAAAGATCAGAAGAGACACAGTATTTGGCACAATTAATCAAAGAACTACAGACAGGCAACAAAAGCATGGCAAAGGATATAAAGGACATGAAGAAGAGCATGGCACAGGATATAAAGGACATCAAGAAGACCCTAGAAGAGCATAAAGAAGAAATTGCAAGAGTAAATTAAAAAAATAGAAGATCTTATGGAAATTAAAGAAACTGTTGGCCAAATTAAAAAGACTCTGGATACTCACAATACAAGATTAGAGGAAGTTGAAAAACAACTCAGTCTCCTCGAGGACCATAGAACAGAAAATGAAAGAACAAAAGAAAGAATGGGGGAAAAATCAAAAAAATCAAAATGGATCTCAGGGATATGATAGATAAAATAAAACATCCAAATTTAAGACTCATTGGTGTACCAGAAGGGGAAGAGAAGGGTAAAAGTCTAGAAAGAGTATTCAAATAAATTGTTGGGGAAAACTTCCCCAACCTTCTACACAATATAAATACACAAAGCATAAATGCCCAGTGAACTCCAAATAGAATAAATCCAAATAAACCCACTCCAAGACATATTCTGATCAGACTGTCAAATATTGCAAAGAAGGAGCAAGTTCTGAAAGCAGCAAGAGAAAAGCAATTCACCACATACAAAGGAAACAACATAAGACTAAGTAGTGACTTCTCAGTGGCCACCATGGAGGCAAGAAGGCAGTGGCATGACATATTTAAAATTCTGAGAGAGAAAAATTTCCAACCAAGAATACTTTATCCAGCAAAACTCTCCTTCAAATTTGAGGGAGAGCTTAAATTTTTCACAGACAAATGCTGAGAGATTTTGCTAATAAAAGACCTGCCCTACTTCAGATACTAAAGGGAGCCCTACCGACAGAGAAACAAAGAAAGGAGAGAAAGATATAGAGAATTTTAACAGACATATATAGACCATTACATCCCAGGTCACTGGGACACACATTCTTCTCTAGTGATCACGGATCTTTCTCCAGAATGGACCATATGCTGGGACATAAAAACAAGCCTCAATAAATTAAAAAAAAAAAAAAGAATTTGTTCAAAGCACATTCTCTGACCACAATGGAATACAAATAGAAGTCAATAACCATCAGAGACTTGGAGAAATCACATACACCTGGGGGGTAAAAATGAGGGGGAGATGAAAACATTCCCAGATAATCAAAAGCTGAGACACATCACCACCAGTAGATCAGTCCTATAAGAAATGCTAAAGGGAGTTGAGCAAGCTGAAAGGAAGGGACACTAAACAATTGACTGAAACTACATGAAGAAATAAAGATTACCAGTAAAGATCACATGGTGAATATAAATACCAATACTACTGTATTTTTGATTTGTAACTCCACTATTTACTTCCTACAGGATCTAAAATACATAAACTGTAATGATAAATCAGTGGTTTTGGACTCAATGTAAAATATGTAATTTTTGACAAGAACTACATAAAGGTGGGGGAATGAGGGAGTGTAGGAACATAGTTTATGTGTCATATTGAAGTCAAGTTGGTATCAAGGAAAAACAAGATTGTTATAGATTTAAGACATTAAATTTAAGCCCCACGGTAAACACAAAGAAAGTATCAGAGAATATGACCCTAGAGACGAAAAGTAGAGTAGGGGTTCTGAGAAGTGGGGGAAGGGGCAATGGGGAGTTAAGAAATGAGTGTAGGGTTTCTGTTTGGGGTGAAGGGAAACTGCTAGAAATGGATGGCGGGAAGGTGATAGCATTGCAACATTCTAAATGTAATTAATCCCACTAACGGAATGCTAGGGAGGGAGTGGAATGGGAAGATTTAGGCTGTATGTATGTTTCCACAATTGAAAAAAAGAAAAAGTCTAAATAGATGAAAATTACATGCCAAGGATGATCCTGGACGGGATCTGAGGATGGAGGAGAGGAGGCTCAAAGGGACACAGATGGGACATAAGGAAAAAAAAAAGGAAATATAGAATGTAAGCTTTGTATCAATGTTGAATTTCTTGAACTTCTAGCTGCGCTTAATGGGATTGCATAAAAGAATGTTCTTGTCCATGGGAAAGGTATATGTGAATTATATTGTTTGTTCAAAGAGGTGTGCAGCTTGCTCTCATATGTTCAGAGGACAGAGCAATAGATGATGGATGATAGATAGGGAGGGAGGGAGGGAGGGAGGGAGAGAGGGAGGAAAAGAAAGAAATGGTGGTGTGACAGGATGTTAAAGGTGGTGGATCAGGGTATTGGGGGAGGGGGGTCGGGGTATGCTGGAGAGTTCTATGTATGGGGTTTGTACTGTTTTTGCAACTGTTCCTGTAAGTTTGAATTTATTTCAAAATAAAATTTCTTAAAAAAAAAAAAAAAAGCAACCTGGGAGCAAAGAACCAGCAGATGCCAGCCATGTGCCTTCACAGCCGACAGAGGTGTTCTGGACGAGTGTAACTCATCCATAAGCCATCCTTCAGAGAAGGTATCCTCTTGCTGATGCCTTAGTTTGGACACTTTTATGGCCTTAGAACTGTAAATCTGTGAACTAATAAAAGCCATCCATTTCTGGTATTTTGCATAACAGCAGCATTAGCAAACCGGAACAGGTAGGAGTGAGGAAACATAAGAATGTGGGTCAGCTTATGAGTGAGAATTTTCCAGAGAATATTGTTAGGATCATCTCCCCTTGGAAAAAGATAGAGGCCAAATTGATTGTGTTTGGGTGAGATGCTGCATATGTTTGGGTTAAAATGTACACTAAATCAAAAATAATTATAATAGTCCCTGATCAGGCTAGAAAAATATTTTGATTTACTAAATTTATCTCAGTAGGTAAGGCAAAAGAGCTATATTTTAAAAAGTATTGAATTCCTCAAGCCTTTAAATTATAGAAGAAATAAGCCAATGACAAATAAGCTCCTAATTCTGCTGCAAAAGCCTTGAAAGAGAGGAACCAGTGATGACCACAGTTTGGACCACAAACTTGGCAGGACCACTCACTGACATCGGTGAGTCATGATTCAGGAGACACTGTTTCTATCAGCCATCAGTTACATTCGTCTTCTCAGGGGAAGAACATTCAGGCCAGAAGCAGAAGAACTGGTGAACAGTGGAAAGTGCCACTTCCTTCTTTACTCAGAGTACCTAAGATATAAACCTAATTTCCTTTAAGTGCATGGTGTTTAAAAAAAAAAAAAAAAAAAGCTTTGAATTGGTCAAAATATTCAGATGAGTCAGGGAAGATTTGGATAAGCCTCAAGTCCTTTCACATGTCCCTGGCTACCCACTAGTGGGAGCAGTTGCCTCGTTTCTCTTCTACAGCCTCCCATTCCCCTGAAAGTCACCCCACCCACACCTTCACTCCTCTCAAAAATACACACACAGAGATCACACAGTAGCACTAGGCAAAACATTTGGGGAAACTAACAAGTCCCCAAGAAGAGTCCTGGTGTGATTTGAAGTTGGGGGAGGGAGCAGGGAAAACTTCATAGGATTGCATTCAAGAAATATCAGTTCCTCATATGCCAGATCAGCTGAGACTCAGAGCCAGGCGATAGGCGAAAGTGATGGCTGGATAAGAAAATACTCAATATAATTCTTTAGCTGGAAAATGGTTAGTATAGTCTTCAATAGCCAATAGAGGGGGAAAAAAACTGTTCATTAAGATCACTTCACTCAAGCAGCTTTGAGTTATTCTGACCATGAAAAGCCCTTGTTAAAATAACTTGCTGTTGCTCTAGTCTCAACAACAAAAACTTATTCTCTGCTCCCAGGAACTTTCCCAGCATTGCCTGCAGTAAGATATGAGGGATGTAACCATATGGTCTCATAATCAGGACCTTGAAACACAAGGCTGAATGAGGGGAGGACCTGAAGATAATAAGGAGATGCTGACCAAACAGCTTTCTCGCTTCTATTTTTTTTCCTTTCTGCTTTCTTCTGGCTTCTGGCCATTTCTTTGTCTGTATGCGGTTATAAAAGCCCAAATAATTCTTCTCACTCTTAACTGGTCTTGGAAAGCCCTTTTTTTCCCTCCAGTTCCTTGTTGATGCATCTTCAATAAACTCACCTTCTCACCAAAGCAAAGAGACTTGTTTCTCTGTTTGATGCGAGACCAGGCGGGCCTGAGTATTTAGAACTGTGTTTTCTATCAGCAACAAAAGAAGAGAGATATTCTAAGGTGTACTAAGTGGAAAACTGCTGGAAACTGGCAATGAGAATGGGACATATGCTATCACCTTGCTCTCCGGATACAAGGAGGATTCAACCCTCACACCACTGGGCAGAAAACAGAATGAAAGGAAATCCTCAGTCATTCAGCCTGGCAACAAACATTGGATCGGTATAGACATCAGCCTTGTTCAAAGAAAAAGCATCAGCATGGGACCTAATGAAAAACAAAACTATAAGGCAAGAGAAAGGAAAAAGTATCTCAAAGGTTAAGAAGCTTTACATACACCTGAAAATGATTTTTTTTTTTTTTTTGCAGGAACCAGAAAAAAATCTAGAAAATTATTGGGCATCTTAAATGGAATTGAAGAAGACATGAAACTATGGAACAGCAACAGATGAAAATAAACTGAGATAAAACCATAAACTAGATGTGATAAAAAGGGAGAAAGAAAAGGAAGGATTCAAAGGAAACTAAAAACACAAAAGCAGCAGTAAAAATTTAATTGTCACAATAAAATTAGCAATGGAAGACAAATTAAAATAAATCTCTCAGACGCAGAGGAAAATGACAAAGACAAAAAATAATTGTTCACCAAAAGACAAAGATATGTATTAGCTGAGAGAACATCTTTCTTAGAAGGTTCTCAGCAGACTTCCTTTTACATTTCATTGATCAGAACTGAAACATAAGGCTTAGAGAAAATAATATCTACTGTATTCAGCCTCTGTAATGAGAGTTAACAAGGGTGAAAGGGGCTGGGAATGGGTTTTGGGTGGGCCAACAATATACTAGAGAACGTTACATGGATACTAAAAATTATGTACATCAATCTTGGACCACATTTCTCATTAACTCCTTAAGACAGAATCTTGAATTGGAATTTCTAGGTAAATCAGCATGAACCCTGGTTTACAGTCTTGGTTACGTAATGCCAGTTGACTTCCAGACAGTTTGTGCCATTGGATATGTGTCAATGTGCATATCTCCCCACACCTTCACCAATATTGAATGATGTACTTTATTGAAGATTCTTTCCCTCCTTCCTTCCTTCCTTTTCTTCCTCCCTTCCTTCCTTCTTTCCTTCCTCCCTTCCTCGCTCTCTCCCTTCATTCTCTCTCTCTCTTTCTTTCAAGTAAAAACAATACATGCTTAAAACAAAGAGCCTGGATTTTTTTAAAACTGCAAAGACATACTCATTTAAAAAGATAAAAAGAATGTTTCCCCTGTCCTCCTTCATTTCGGTTTCACAGAGATACTCACCATAACAACTTGGGATTTTTTAAGTGGGGAACAAATATAGGAAAAGAAAAATAACAAAGCACTATTTTGGGGTGGCATGATCACATATTTAGACAATGCAAATAAATAAACTAAAAATCCATTGGGGGAAAAACTGGGAAAGGAACAGAAGAAATAAGATAAAATGTTGATAATTGTTGAAGTTGGATGATGAGTACATGGCATGTTATTATATTATTCTACTTTTGAGTAACTTTGAACATTTTTCTGATAAAAAATTTTTAACTAAAAATCTGTTAGAGATAATAAATTCCATAAAATTGCAAAATATTATGTATACCCACAAAAAATAATTTCAACATAAAATTTAGAAAACATAATTAAAAATACAATAATTCCATTTATAATATAACAAGGAGCATTAAATATTGAGAATAACTAATTTAGGTAATAAAAGAACTATTTAGAGAAAATGATAAAACTTATTAGGGGGAACAAGGGAACTCTAAAATAGATAGAGAAATCCTCATGACCAAGAAGACTAAATGCAATAAAATGGCAATGCTTTCCAAGTTTATATACAGATTTAATACAATACTTAAAGAAGTGCCACACTAATAGGTATAGGTTACAATTTCTATTCTCATTCAGATTCTTTTTTGTCCTAACATTTATTTTAAGTTCTAGAGTCTTACTTTTCTGCATACTTTGGCCATGATGTCTAGCTTTTTTTTTCATGTCTAGTTTTTTTTCAGATGTAATTGCTACTGCCAAAAACCTTTTTGTTTACAATGCCACACTGTTTTTGAGTATCTTGATCATTCACTAGCTGCATGATGCATCAGATGCATCAGTTTGGTTTTCAGCACTGCCTTCCACACACAGGTCTGCTGCTCATGTATTGATTAAGAAGATGGAGACCATAGAAGTCATAGTTCATTCATGTGTTCACTCAACAACTTTTTCCTGAATCTTACCATGTACTGGATAATGTGCTGGACTCAAGAGTGGAGGTATAAAGGTACCTGAGACCTGATCCCAGCTCTTAAAATTATCACAGTCCAGTGGGGTAAATGAAACATGAACACAAAATTATAATAAGATGTAGGGTTAATTTGGAGACAGTCATCATGCTTTCACATCACTTTTAAGGTTCTCCCAGCCACAAGGCTGATACTACTAAAGTCCAATATATAAAAGTGCTTTTTCAGTTTTCCAGAAGATGAAAAAAATTATTTAAATGATTAGTATGCATTTTCTGAGAGTGACAAAAGAAAACTATATAGAATTCAGAGTCCAATCTCAAGGCTTGGAGAAACTGTTCTGCATTGTTACTGATGAAGAGGAATTATGATTTCTCATCTATGCTAATATAAATGAAATGGTATCTAATTATAGTTTTAATTTATAGTAAATTTGAATAAAGATGTTACTACATTCATATATATATATTCATTATATATTCATAAGTCATTTGTCTATAATCTTTGCTCATTTTTCTATAGAGTTGTTTGTATTTCTCACTGATTTATTTATTTTCTAAAGTGACAATTAGTTCTTCTATAAGCCAATCTATTAAATTGATATTTGATGGTTAGAAGAACAGGTTCTGGAATTAGGTAGATTCATTTTTACTTCCTGGCTCTGGACAATTGTCATCATCTATAAAATAGGAGTAAAAATAATACCTCCTATCTCAGAGAGATATTGCATGTGTTGAAAAGTGACTCTCCAAAAAGATATGTCCATCCAGAACCTCAGAATGTAACCTAATTTGGAATAAGCATTTTGCATATATAATTAACTTAAGGATTTCAAGGTGAGATCATGCTGGATTAGAGTGAGCCCCAAATCCAACAGCAAGTGTCCTTATAAAAGACAGAAAAGGAGAAGACACAGGGAGAAATGGAGAAAAGGGCCATGTGAAGATGAAGGCAAAGATTGGAGTTATGCAACCACAAGCCAAGGAATGCAAGGAAGCACCAGAAGCTGGAAGACGAGAAAGGATCTACTCCAAGCCTTCAGGGAGAGCATGACCCTGCCAACACCTTGATGTTGGATGACTGGACTCCAAAATTGTGAGCAAATAAATTCTATTGTTTTCAGTCATCAAGTCTGTAGTCATTTGTTACAGAAGCCCTAGGAAACTAATACAGATGTCATGAGTATTAAATGAGAAAAGTGGCAGCATACCTGGTATATAATTATATGTACCATTTACTGTTTACTGTCATATTATTATTAGAAATAACAACGACAATGACACCATAATGAAAGTTTATATTGGTATAGTACTCAAAAATATTCCAAGTACTTTAACATCTATTAAAATCTTTATAGCAACCCTGTAAAATAAGTAGGGCTTTGCCAAAGTAATGCCTCGCTTGTGCATCCAGATTAGAAGAGTAAATAGAGTTGTAAGTGAGGTTTTTAGGTGAGATAGGAGACCCAGGTAGGCTATTACCTCAAACCACACCCTGGGGGGTGGAAGGGACTCAGTGCACAAGGCCTAAATGTGATACATGGAAAGGAACACTGGACCAAGATTTTGCTTGGTGTCACCTAGATGTCAGCTGAAGTTCCCCTGCCCATTCAGGTCTAGTATAGCATGCTCTGTGGAAGTTCCAAGCCCCACTCCCTCCACTACTGAAAATGTCTACAATTCCTGGGAAGTTTACATTCTCATGGTTACTTCTGGCTCCAAACTCCCTCCAATGAATTGATGCAGTTTGTGGATCATTTGGGTAACCAACATTCCATGTTCATTTGACCCTGACAGAAATTCATCCTAACATATATCCAAAATAAAAGAAAAACAACTACTCTTGCAAGGCTTAGTAGATACTGCTGAAATTTGTGAGGGACAGAAGAGTGAGTTACATTATCAAAATGCGAAAAAAAAAAAAATCTTCAAATTGCACATGGACACCCTTGTTCATATTTTGATCACTCCACAATTAGAATTTTTTCCACTGGTCACTATTTCCCCATAGACCTGTAGATCCCAGCTTCACTCCATCTTGCCTCTCTCTTCTCTTCTGCTCCTCTGATCTCTCCTCTTTCCACAGCCCCTTCCTGGATTAGTCCTAGTAGCTTCAAATTCTCCTTATTCTATTTCGTAGATGAATTCAGCTCTCCCCTAACTTGGGTTTAGAGCAACCTCTAAGTTTCTCAATCCATTAGGTGCTCAACAGAACAAGAGATTTTCACATACCTAACCTTTTCAGAAGATTTCTCTTTGTGTGCTGTTCCCATTCTCTGTTGTGGTTATACAATGCAATTTGCCTTCTCTATTACATCAGCATTTAAAATTTCACACAGTACCAACATACAGTGCTCAAATGTTAACTGAATCAGTGAACACATTTTCTGGAGAGTGAGGATGAAGAAGTTTCCAGATATCAGTACTCCTTAGTTTGAAAACAAAGATTAAGATCAACAACCTATGTTGTAGGGTGGTATACGGGAGCCCTCTATTTTATACACAATTTTTCTGTAAACCCACAACTTCTCCAATAGAAGATAAAATAAAATATGTTGTAATATGTGTTCTGCAAAATTAAAAGGGAATCATATATGTAAATTTACCTCAATAAAGCTGATTTTTTAAAAGTGGAGGCAGGGAATCACGGAATTATACATATTCTCCTCCTAAGGACCTGATAGCAGCTCCGAACAGCAATGAAACAGTTTAAACTTTAGAGGTCCAGAGGTTAAGTACATATCTCTTACTCCTATATAATCGAATTGCCCTCAATTATTTACTGGCTGGCCAACATGGAGGCTAGGCTAATACATCATGTTGTTTTTCAGTAAACACCTCAGAAAAAGGTGGAACAATCAGTCAATTGAAAAAAAAAGCCTTCTCGTTTAAAGTTAATCAAATTACTCCTTGATATTCATTCTCCTACAGTGGTAGGCTGATTGGGCTGGAGGTGGGCAGTGGGTAGGGGTAGGCGGGCCCTGATTTGTAGTGTTTACTGATTTTCATGGTGTAAATACTCCCACTGATTTCAAGCTACCAATGATATGTCAGCGAATGTGGAGTTGGGAAGAAATACACAGAATCAGCTCTTGCAATCCTATACAAGTCAGATCTAGCACACCACTGGGCCTAGAGCAACTAAAAATTGAATATAGGTTACAAATGTTTCTTTTGATAATTATGATTGTCCCCACACTTTATTTTTACTTCCTCAGCTGATACCCAATTGCTCAAATATTAATACACAGCCATTACTCTAAGCTGATCTCCAACTGATATTTTATTAAAAAAAAAAAAAGACTAATGCCCTTATAGTCAAATCTAGTCCTATAGCAGCTACATTTTGACCAAAGTGAAGAAATGAGAAAATTTTTAATGGAGGATGGTGCAGTCATGGCTTAAGTAAGGGGGAGGTGCCAAGGAAAGACACTGGCAGACATTGCAGTGACAGCCTATCACTTATCCTCACCTAAACTCTCAGGGTTCTTCAGAGAATCTATAAATATCTGAAATGGTATCTCAACTATCTAGTTAGCCAGCTCTACAGCAGATTGTTCAGACTATCCTGACTTTATGGCTTCCAACAAATTGGCATAAAGAAAAAGAAAACAAATTTAGTTTACAGAACTTTCTCCCCCACCTCTATTTTATAAATCTGGTTTTTGCCTTCATTTGATGACAACACTTCATCAGTCTCTCCCACATGAAAGAGTAAACTTGCATACTGATAACTAAGTGTCTTTGAGTTATTCTCTAACAGTAGATACCTTTATTTTATGAAAAAATTTCAAACATACACAAAAGAAAATAATAAAGCTCCATGCACTCATCATCCAACTTCAATAATTATCATCATTCTATTGTTACTGTTTCATGTATCTCCCCTACCCACTTCAGGATTTCCCTCCCACTGGAATTCTTTGAAGAAAATGCCTGACAGCCTTTCATTTCACTCCAAAATACTTCAGTGTGCTTCTATTTCAGAAAAAGATTTTCATAAAAACATATCCACAATAGCGTCATCACAAATTTCATTGTTTTTAAGATTTTTCTTCTTTGCATTAATGTTCTACATTATGATGTGTGCTAACATTGGATTCATTTTTTTATCTTGTTTGGAACATAAGATTCTGCATTCTGCAGTTCTATCTCTCTTACTAATTTTGGAATATCCTCATTCATTATCTTCCAAGTATTTCCTCACCCCCATTCTATTCTCACTTTCCAGAAGTCTTGACAGATGTATATTGAATCTTCTAATTCTATCCCTTCTCTCAACTTATTTTACACAATTTCCATTTCTGTATCTCTCTGTGCCTCTCTGGGTAACTTCCTCTTCTCTCCCTTCCAGTGCACCAGTTATTGCTTCAGTTTTGTCTAATCTGCTATTTAAGCAACCCACTGATTTTTTAATTTCAAATCACTATTTTTAAAAAAGTATTTCTAGTCATACTATCGGTTGGTTTTCAAGTCTAACTGTTCTTTTTGTATAACGGCTTGTTCTTGCCTTCAGGCATCTATTCCGCTATTATTTCCTGAATCAATTAAACTTAATCATTATCTTTACCTCCCCTCTCCTTCAGAATACACACACACACACACACACAAACAACAACAACACACAAACTTTAGACTTCTGGACTGATTTTAGTGCCAGTCTTTTCCATCACACAGATTAGTTTATTAATACTATCTAGCATTTTAATTCTATCTTTTACTTAACCCAACAGAATACAAATTATTTTATGCATTAGTGTTTTAGATTTACTTACACATTTACCATTTTCATTGCAAACATTTTTCTTCCATTTCAGTCATTCTTTATGGGATTGTTTTCCTACTTTCTTTTTTTTTTTTTTTTTTTAATTTTTTAATTCAGTTTTATTGAAATATATTCACAAACCATACAGTCATCCATGGTATACAATCAACTGTTCACAGTATGATCATATAGTTATGCGTTCATCACCACAATCTATTTCTGAACATTTTCCTTACATCAGAAAGAATCAGAATAAGAATAAAAAATAAAAGTGAAAAGAGAATACCCAAACCATCCCCCCATCCCACCCTATTTGTCATTTAGTTTTTACTCCCATTTTTCTACTGATTTTTTTTCAATTTTTTAACTTTGTTTATCAAAAAATTAAAAACAAACAGGCAAACAACAACCAAAAAAACCCCACAACATTTCAAACAAAGCAATGGATTAAGGAAAACAAATAACCTAAAATAACTATTTTGCTTCCACTATGTTCCTACGATACCCCAAGAAAATTAATAAACCATCTCCAAACAGAGGAGTAAGAAAAACAAATAATCTAAAATAACTACATTGCTTCCAACATGTTCCTACCATACCCCAAGAAAATTAACAACCCCTAAGAAAACAAAGGAATAAGAGAAAAAAAAAAACCTAAAATAACTCTATTGCTTCCAACATGATCTTACTAAATCCAAGAAAGTTTATAAACCATAATCATTCCTGAGCATTCCCATAACATTGAGATTACCCTCCATAGTTTATCTGTTCTTATTAGATTATCATTCCCCCTCCACTAATTGGTATCTCTAGGTCCCCTACATTCTACAGTATAAAACATTGTACATTTTTCACAGAATTCACATTAGTGGTAACATACAATATCTCTCTTTTTGTGCCTGGCTTATTTTGCTCAGCATTATGTCTTTTTTTTTTTTTTTTTTTCATCTTCATTTTATTGAGATATATTCATATACCACGCAGTCATACAAAGCAAATCGTACTTTCGATTGTTCACAGTAGCATTACATAGTTGTACATTCATCACCCAAATCAATCCCTGACACCTTCATTAGCACACACACAAGAATAACAAGAATAATAATTAGAGTGAAAAAGAGCAATTGAAGTAAAAAAGAACACTGGGTACCTTTGTCTGTTTGTTTCCTTCCCCTATTTTTCTACTCATCCATCCATAAACTAGACGAAGTGGAGTGTGGTCCTTATGGCTTTCCCAATCCCCTTGTCACCCCTCATAAGCTACATTTTTATACAACTGTCTTCGAGATTCATGGGTTCTGGGTTGTAGTTTCATAGTTTCAGGTATCCACCACCAGCCACCCCAATTCTTTAGAACCTAAAAAGGGTTGTCTAAAGTGTGCGTAAGAGTGCCCACCAGAGTGACCTCTCGGCTCCTTTTGGATTCTCTCTGCCACTGAAGCTTATTTCATTTCCTTTCACATCCCCCTTTTGGTCAAGAAGATGTTCTCCGTCCCACGATGCCAGGTCTACATTCCTCCCCGGGAGTCATATTCCTCGTTGCCAGGGAGATTCACTCCCCTGGGTGTCTGATCCCACATAGGGGGGAGGGCAGTGATTTCACCTTTCAAGTTGGCTTAGCTAGAGAGACAGGGCCACATCTGAGCAACAAAGAGGCATTCGGGAGGAGGCTCTTAGGCACAACCATAGGGAGGCCTAGCCTCTCCTTTGCAGCAACCGTCTTCCCAAGGGTAAAACCTGTGGTAGAGGGCCCAACCCATCAAACCACCAGTCCCCTATGTCTGTGGTCATGTTAGCATCCATGGAGGTGGGGTAGGCGAATACCCCTGCATTCTCCACAAGCTCCTCAAGGGGGCACTACATCGTTTTTTTTTCCTTGTTTTTTTTTTTTGTTTGTTTGTTTTCTTAACTTTCCCTTCTTTTTTAAAACAACTGTATGAAAAAAAAGTTAAAAAGAAAACAAACATACAATAAAAGAACATTTCAAAGAGACCATAACAAGGGAGTAAGAAAAAGACAACTAACCTAAGATAACTGCTTAACTTCCAACATGTTCCTACTTTACCCCAAGAAATTTACCTAATATAGCAACATTTCTGTGTACTTGCTCCTACTATATCCATCAGAAATTAACAGACCATAGTCATTCCTGGGCATCTCCAGAACGTTAAATAGCTTATCTGTTCTTCTTGGATTATTGTTCCCCCTTCCTTAAATGCTCTCTATTGCTAGTTCCCCTACATTCTACATTATAAGCCATTTGTTTTACATTTTTCAAAGTTCACATTAGTGGTAGCATATAATATTTCTCTTTTTGTGCCTGGCTTATTTCGCTTAGCATTATGTCCTCAAGGTTCATCCATGTTGTCATATGTTTCACGAGATCGTTCCTTCTTACTGCCGCGTAGTATTCCACCGTGTGTATATACCACATTTTATTTATCCACTCATCTGTTGGAGGACATTTGGGTTGTTTCCATCTCTTGGCAATTGTGAATAATGCTGCTATGAACATTGGCGTGCAGATATCTGTTCGTGTCACTGCTTTCCAATCTTCCGGGTATATACCTAGAAGTGCAATCGCTGGATCGTATGGTAACTCTATATCTAGTTTTCTAAGGAACTGCCAGACTGACTTCCAGAGTGGCTGAACCATTATACAGTCCCACCAACAGTGAATAAGAGTTCCAATTTCTCCACATCCCCTCCAGCATTTGTAGTTTCCTGTTTGTTTAATGGCAGCCATTCTAACCGGTGTTAGATGGTATCTCATTGTGGTCTTAATTTGCATCTCTCTAATAGCTAGTGAAGCTGAACATTTTTTCATGTGTTTCTTGGCCATTTGTATTTCCTCTTTAGAGAACTGTCTTTTCATATCTTTTGCCCATTTTATAGTTGGGCCGGCTGTACTACTGTCATTGAGTTGTAGGATTTCTTTATATATGCAAGGTATCAGTCTTTTGTCAGATACATGGTTTCCAAAAATTTTTTCCCATTGAGTTGGCTGCCTCTTTACCTTTTTGAGAAATTCCTGTGAGGTGCAGAAACTTCTAAGCTTGAGGAGTTCCCATTTATCTATTTTCTCTTTTGTTGCTTGTGCTTTGGGTGTAAAGTCTAGGAAGTGGCCGCCTAATACAAGGTCTTGAAGATGTTTTCCTACATTATCTTCTAGGAGTTTTATGGTACTTTCTTTTATATTGAGATCTTTGGTCCATTTTGAGTTAATTTTTGTGTAGGGGGTGAGGTAGGGGTCCTCTTTCATTCTTTTGGATATGGATATCCAACTCTCCCAGCCCCATTTGTTGAAAAGACCATTATGGCTCAGTTCAGTGACTTTGGGGGCCTTATCAAAGATCTGAGGGTCTATCTCTGAATTCTCAATTCGATTCCATTGATCTATATGTTTATCTTTGTGCCAGTACCATGCTGTTTTGGCAACTGTGGCTTTATACTAAGCTTCAAAGTCAGGGAGTGTAAGTCCTCCCACATCGTTTTTCTTTTTTAGAGTGTCTTTAGCAATTCGAGGCATCTTCCCTTTCCAAATAAATTTGATAACTAGCTTTTCCAAGTCTGCAAAGTAGGTTGTTGGAATTTTGATTGGGATTGCATTGAATCTGTAGATGAGTTTGGGTAGAATTGACATCTTAATGACATTTAGCCTTCCTATCCATGA
Organism: Choloepus didactylus; assembly: GCF_015220235.1. Lineage (NCBI taxonomy): Eukaryota > Metazoa > Chordata > Mammalia > Pilosa > Megalonychidae > Choloepus > Choloepus didactylus. Next base: position 128,208,204 of record NC_051312.1, on the reverse strand, counting down.
ACATGGAATATTCTTCCATCTTTTAAGGTCCCCTTCTATTTCTTTTAGTAGAGTTATGTAGTTTTCTTTGTATAGGTCTTTTACATCTTTGGTTAAGTTTATTCCTAGGTACTTGATTTTTTTAGTTGCTATTGAAAATGGTATCTTTTTCTTGAGTGTCTCTTCAGTTTGTTCATTTCTAGCATATAGAAACATTACTGACTTATGTGCATTAATCTTGTATCCCGCTACTTTGCTAAATTTGTTTATTAGCTCTAGTAGGTGTATCGTTGATTTCCCAGGGTTTTCTAGATATAAGATCATATCATCTGCAAACAATGACAGTTTTACTTCTTCTTTTCCAATTTGGATGCCTTTTATTTCTTTGTCTTGCCGGATTGCCCTGGCTAGCACTTCCAGCACAATGTTGAATAACAGTGGTGACAGTGGGCATCCTTGTCTTGTTCCTGATCTTAGAGGGAAGGCTTTCAGTCTCTCACCATTGAGTACTATGCTGGCTGTGGGTTTTTCATATATGCAAATTATCATGTTGAGGAAGTTTCCTTCAATTCCTACCTTTTGAAGTGTTTTTATCAAAAACGGATGTTGGATTTTGTCAAATGCTTTTTCAGCATCTATTGAGATGATCAATTGATTTTTCCCTTTCGAGTTTTTAATATGTTGTAATACATTGATTGTTTTTCTTATGTTGAACCATCCTTGCATGCCTGGAATGAACCCCACTTGGTCATGGTGTATGATTTTTTTAATGTGTCTTTGGATTCGATTTGCAAGTATTTTGTTGAGGATTTTTGCATCTATATTCATTTGGGAGATTGGCCGGTAGTTTTCCTTTTTTGTAGCATCTTTGCCTGGTTTTGGTATTAGATTGATGTTAGCTTCATAAAATGAGTTAGGTAGTGTTCCATTTTCTTCAATGTTTTGAAAGAGTTTGAGTAAGATTGGTGTCAGTTCTTTCTGGAAAGTTTGGTAGAATTCCCCTGTGAAGCCATCTGGCCCTGGGCATTTATTAGTGGGAAGATTTTTGATGACTGATTGGATCTCTTTGCTTGTGATGGGTTGGTTGAGGTCTTCTATTTCTTCTCTGGTCAGTCTAGGTTGTTCATATGTTTCCAGGAAATTGTCCATTTCCTCTACATTATCCAGTTTGTTGCCATACAGTTGTTCATAGTATCCTCTTATAATTTTTTTAATTTCTTCAGGATCTGCAGTTATGTCACCTTTTTCATTCATTATTTTGTTTATATGGGTCTTCTCTCTTTTTGATTTTGTCAGTCTAGCTAGGGGCTTGTCAATCTTGTTGATCTTCTCAAAGAACCAACTTTTGGTGATATTTATCCTCTCTATTGTTTTTTTGTTCTCTATGTCATTTATTTCTGCTTTAATCCTTGTTATTTCTTTTCTTGTACTTGGTTTAGGATTGGTTTGCTGTTCATTTTCTAGCTTCTTCAGTTGATCCATTAGTTCTTTGATTTTGGCTCTTTCTTCCTTTTTAATATATGCGTTTAGTGCTATAAATTTCCCCCTTAGCACTGCTTTTGCTGCATCCCATAGGTTTTGGTATGTTGTGTTCTCATTTTCATTCGTCTCTATATATTTAGCAATTTCTCTTGCTATTTCTTCTTTAACCCACTGATTGTTTAGGAGTGTGTTGTTTAACCTCCAGGTATTTGTGAATTTTCTAAGTCTCTGATGGTTATTGACTTCTAATTGTATTCCATTGTGGTCAGAGAATGTGCTTTGAATAATTTCAATCTTTTTAAATTTATTGAGGCTTGTTTTATGTCCCAGCATATGATCTATTCTGGAGAAAGTTCCATGAGCACTAGAAAAGTATGTGTATCCTGGTGATTTGGGATGTAATGTCCTGTATATGTCTGTTAAATCTAATTCATTTATCAGATTGTTTAGGTTTTCAATTTCCTTATTGGTCTTCTGTCTGGTTGATCTATCTATAGGAGAGAGTGATGTGTTGAAGTCTCCCACAATTATTGTGGAAACATCAATTGCTTCCTTTAGTTTTGCCAGTGTTTCTCTCATGTATTTTGCGGCACCTTGGTTGGGTGCATAGACATTTACGATTGTTATTTCTCCTTGCTGAATTGCCCCTTTTATTAGTATGTAGTGGCCTTCTTTGTCTCTCAAAACATCCCTGCATTTGAAGTCTATTTTATCTGAGATTAATATTGCTACACCTGCTTTCTTTTGGCTGTAGCTTGCATGAAATATTTTTTCCATCCTTTCACTTTCAGTTTCTTTGTGTCCCTGTGTCTAAGATGAGTCTCTTGTATGCAACATATTGATGGTTCATTTTTTTTTATCCATTCTGCGAATCTATATCTTTTAATTGGGGAGTTTAATCCATTTACATTCAACGTTAAAACCGTGAAGGCATTTCTTGAAACGGCCATCTTATCCTTTGGTTTATGATTGCCATATTTTTCCCTCTCTCTATTAATATCCTTTATTGTACCCATACCGAATCTCTTTAGTACTGAACCTTTCTCCAAGTCTCTCTGTCCTGTCTTGTTTCTGTGTCTGTAGGGCTCCCTTTAGTATCTCCAGTAGGGCAGGTCTCTTGTTAGCAAATTCTCTCAGCATTTGTTTGTCTGTGAAAAATTTAAGCTCTCCCTCAAATTTGAAGGAGAGCTTTGCTGGATAAAGTATTCTTGGCTGGAAATTTTTCTCACTCAGAATTTTAAATATATCCTGCCACTGCCTTCTCACCTCCATGGTGGCTGCTGAGTAGTCACTACTTAGTCTTATGCTGTTTCCTTTGTATGTGGTGAATTGCTTTTCTCTTGCTGCTTTCAGAACTTGCTCCTTCTCTTCTGTGTTTGACAGTGTGATCAGTATATGTCTCGGAGTGGGTTTATTTGGATTTATTCTATTTGGGGTTCGCTGAGCATTTATGATTTGTGTATTTATGTTGTTTAGAAGATTTGGGAAGTTTTCCCCAGCAATTTCTTTGAATACTCTTCCTAGACCTTTACCCTTTTCTTCCCCTTCTGGGACACCAATGAGTCTTATATTTGGACGTTTCATATTATCTATCATATCCCTGAGGTCCGTTTCGATTTTTTCAATTTTTTTCCCCATTCTTTCTTTTATGCTTTCATTTTCCATTCTGTCATCTTCCAGGTCACTGATTCATTGTTCAACTTCCTCTAGTCTTGTACTATGAGTGTCCAGAATCTTTTTAATTTGGTCAACAGTTTCTTTAATTTCCATAAGATCATCCATTTTTTTATTTAGTCTTGCAATGTCTTCTTTATGCTCTTCTAGAGTCTTCTTGATTTCCTTCATATCCCGTACTATGGTCTCATTGTTCATCTTTAGTTCTTTGAGTAGCTGCTCTAGGTGCTGTGTCTCTTCTGGTCTTTTGATTTGGGTGCTTGGGCTTGGGTTATCCATATCGTCTGGTATTTTCATATGCTTTATAATTTTCTGTTGTTTTTGGCCTCGTGGCATTTGCTGAACTTGATAGGGTTCTTTTAGGATTTGTAGACCAATTGAAGTCCTTATCTCTAATTTATCAGATCTACAGCTTCGTGTAGTACACTTTCTCTAACTAACCAGCAGGTGGCGTCCACGAGCCACCTGTTCTCCACAGGCCAGTTCTCCCCTGCTTAGCCTTTTTGGTGAGTGGGGGAGTGAGTCTTGTGGGGCCCAATTGGTGTACCAAGCTTGCGTGTGTAGTTGGTTTTGCCTGCCCTGTATGTGGGGCGTGTTTCTGGGCAGTCGGGGAGGGGGGGTGGCCCTAACAATCAAATGTCCCTGATGATCCTAGAGTTTTAAAGCTGCTGCAATAGTCTAATCCTTCAGTTCAGTCCTGCCACAGTTTGTCTCTGCCACTGACCCACAAGTCCTTGGTATTGGCGTATGGCTCCTGAGACTTGCAAGTGGGCCCCTCTTCCAGGCTGTGCACCCCGGGTCCTCTGTTGAGGGATGACTGTGCTATGTCACAGGTGAGTGCCGTCCCCCCAGGACAGTTCTGGGCTGCTGGGCTGTGTAGGGAGGCTCCCAGTGTGCTCAAATGATGGCTGAATGGGGCTTTGTTAATTCACACTGCTCCACCTTCCCAACTCTGGGACAATCAGCTGAGGTTGCAGGGAAGGCTAATGTCCACGCCCAGTTTTGTGGTGTGTGCCTGTTATTTGAAGCACTTCCGTCACACTGGGTTGTCTGGGGCAGCTCTGGGCTATGGGGCTGGCGATGGGCAGGAGTGTTTCCTGTCCACCAGGATGGTGGCTGTGAGCGGACACCCCCCTTTTCTTGGGAAGTTGTGGTGTTTAGTGAATTTTCTCAGCCACTGGATTATTGCCTTTTGTCTCAGAGCTCTCTTAGTTCTGCTCTTGACTTGACGTGCCCAAATTGCAATTCTTTGAAGCTTTCTGTATTGGGCTTCTTAGAGTAATTGTTTTAGAAAAAGAAAAAAGGATTAAAAAAGAAAAAAAAAAAAAAAGGGCCCTCCTCAGAGTTCTGATGGGTTATTGAAATGCTAATAGACAAAGCAACCAGGGCCATTAAGGAAAGGTCCACAGGGCAGAGAGATCAGCTTTTCTTCGGGATTTGCATATGCGCCTCAAGGCCTGAGCTCCGCCCTTCCCCTTTCTGTGTTCACCAGAACTCCAAAAATCCTCTGCTTTTATTTTGGAGTTTTTCGTGTTATTTTTTTTTTTTTTTTCTATGCCTGTCTCCTCTCTGCTGGGCTGGCAGCTCTCAGATTCTCTGGTGGCTGGTCTCAGTCTATCTATGGTTGGAGTCTGGATCAGTAGAATGAGTTTCCGATAAGAGCAGCCACTGCAGTTCTCCCTTCTCCTTCCCGGAGCTGGCAGCCCCTCCTCCCACGGGACTGAGCCTGGCAGGGAGGGGCGCGGGTCCCCTGGCCGCAAAAACTTACAGATTTCGCTGATCTCAGCAGTTCGACATTTTCATGAGTGTTGTATGAAGTATGCCCAAAGACAGATTGCTCTGTGGTGTCCAGTCCACGCAGTTCCTGGCTTTTTACCTACTTTCCTGGAGGAGTAACTAAAACTTACAGCTCACCAGTCTGCCATCTTGCCCCGCCTCCTCTCCTCCATCCTACTTTCTTTAGAAGTCCCTTTCCTAAGGTTGCATACTTTCAGTTCTCATCTGTCTGAAAAAGTTTATTTTGCTTTCCTTATTAAAAGATAATCTCAGTGGGTCTAGGTGGATATTTTTTCTCTCAGTACTTGGACAATATCCTCTATAATATATTGCTTTCTCTATAATACATTGCTTTCTCTTAGTATTGAGAAATAAATTGACACTACCGTTGTCATTCGTTTATAAGTATTCACCTTTTCTCACTTGCTTTTAAGATCATCTGTTTTTGGTTTGCTGAGTTTCACGGCAATGTGTCAGGCATGGTACACTTTTTATTAATCCTAATAGGGATTCAGTGTTTCTTTAATCTGAGGATACATGATTTTTGTTTTATTATTATTATTTTTCTTTTACCAATTCTGGAAAGTTCTCACCTATTCTCTCTTTAAATATCACCTCATTCCCACTCTCTATCTCCTTCGGGTACTGTATATTAAGATTTTCTCACTCTGTCTTCCATGCCTCTTAACTTCTACAGTAATTTCCATCTTTATTTTCAGTATGCTGCATAGTTGATTTTTTCAGATTTGTCTTTCAATTAATTCTCTCTTTAGCAGTGTCCACTATGATATTTAATTCTTTTGTTGAATTTTTTATTTCAATTATTAGATTTATCAGTTCTAAAAGTTTTATTTGGCTCCTTTCAAATCTGCTTGGTAACTTTTCTTTCAGTAGACTGTTATTCCTAACCAAAGTTTTTTCATTCTTTTTTATTTCCTTAAACATATTGAAATATTCATTATATATTCTGCATCTGAAAATTCTTATGTCTGAATTCTTTGTGGATATGGTTGTTATTTGTGCTGACTCTTGTTTCAAGTGTTCTTGTAGGTATTTTGTTGTTGTTGTTCATTTTTTTGTTAATGGAATTCTGGGGGATTTTTTATTTTTTTAATGCAATTTTATTGAGATATATTCACACACCATACAAAACATCTTAAATATACAATCACTGGTTCACAGAGTCATCACAAAGTTGTGCATATAGCCCCATGATCAAATTTAGAACATTCTCATTACTCCAAAGAGAAATATAAAGAAAAAAGAAAACCCTAATCCTCTGATACTCCTTATCCTCCCATTTTATTGACTTAAAGTATTGGTGTTGTAAATTTGTTACTGTTGATGAAAGAGTATTAAAATATTACTGTTAACTACAGTCCATAGTTTGCAATAGTTACTTTTTTCCCAAATATGTCTGTTGTTAACTCCTTATAACAGTGTCATACATCTGCTCTAGTTCATGAAATACCTTTTTTTATTTGTACAGTTAATTATGGACATTGTCACCACAAGATTCACCGTGTTATACATTCCCATGTTTTAACCTCCAGCTTTCCTTCTAGTGACATACATGACTCTAAACTTCCCCTTTCCATCCCATTCACACACTATTCAGCACTGTTAATTATTCTCACAATAATGAGTTACTGTCACCTCTGTCCATTTTCAAATGTTTCAATTCACCCTAAACATTCTGCACATATTAAACAACCATTTTCCATTCTTTATCCTCATTCTATATCTTGGTAACCTATATTCTATATTTTATGTCTATGAGTTTACATATTACAATTAGTTCATATCAGTGAGATCATAAAATATTTGTCTTTTGTGTCTGACTTATTTCACTTAACATAATATCCTCAAGGTTCACCCATGTCGTCACATGCTTCAGGACTTCATTCCTTCTTACTGCTGAATAATATTCCATTGTATGTATATACCACATTTTGTTTATCCATTCATCTGTTGATGGACACTTGGGTTGTTTTCATATTTTGGCAATTGTGAAAAATGCCATATGAACATCAGTGTGCAAATATCTGTTCACATACCTGCTTTCAGATCTTCCAGGTATATCCTAAGTAGCAAGATTGTAGGTCGTAAGGTAACCCTATACTTAGCTTCCTGAGGAACAGTCAAACCATATTCCAGAGCAGCTGTACCATTTACATTCCCACCAGCAGTGAAGTATTCCAATTTCTCCACATCCTCTCCAACACTTGTAGTTTTCTGTTTAACAGCGGCCATTCTAATAGGTATGAGATGATATCTCATTCTGGTTTTAATTTGCATTTCCCTAAGAGCTAGTGAAGCTGAGCATCTGTTCATGTGCCTCTTAACCATTTGTATTTCTTCTTTGGCGAAATGTCTACTCATGTCCTTTGCCCGTTTTTTAATTGAGTTGTAGGATTTCTTTATATATACTGGATATCAAACTCTGATATGTAGTTTCCAAATATTTTCTCCCATTGTGTCAGCTGCCTTTTCACCCTTCTGCAAAGTCCTTTGAAGTACTGAAGTACCAGATTTTGAGGAGTTCCCAATTATCTATTTTTTTTTCTTTCATTGCTTGTGCTTTGGGTGTAAAGTCTAAGAAACTACTGCCTATCGCTAGAACTTGAATAAGTTTCCCTTCATTTTCTTCTAGGATTTTTATGGTACTGGTTCTTATATTTAGGTCTTTGATCTATTATGAGTTAATTTTTGAGTAGGGTGTAAGATAAGGGTCCTTTTTGATTCTTTTGGTTATGGATATCCAGTTCTCCCAACACCATTTACTGAAGAGACTGTAGTGTCCCAGTTGAGTGGGCTTGAGAGCTTTATAAAAAATCAGTTGGAGAGGCGGGGCAAGATGGCGAATTGGTGAGCTGTATGTTTTAGTTACTCCTCCAGGAAAGTAGGTAGAAAGCCAGGAACTGCGTGGACTGGACACCACAGAGCAATTTGACTTTGGGCATACTTCATACAGCACTCATGAACACGTCGAACTGCTGAGATCAGCGAAATCTGTAAGTTTTTGTGGCCAGGGGACCCGCGCCCCTCCCTGCCAGGCTCGGTCATGTGGGAGGAGGGGCCGTCAGCGCTAGGAAGGAGAAGGGAGAACTGCAGAGGCAGCTCGTATTGGAAACTCATTCTACTGATCCAAACTCCAACCACAGATAGACTGAGACCAGACACCAGAGAATCTGAGAGCAGCCAGCCCAGCAGAGAAGAGATAGGCATAGCAAAAAACAGCAAAGAAAAACTCCAAAATAAAAGCAGAGGATTTTTGGAGTTCTGGTGAACATAGAAAGGGGAAGGGCAGAGCTCAGGCCCTGAGGCTTATATGCAAATCCCAAAGAAAAAACTGATCTCTCTGCCCCCTGGATCTTTCCTTAATGGCCCTAATTGCTTTGCCTCTTAGCATTTCGATAACCCATTAGATCTGCGAGGAGGGCTTTTTTTTTTTTTTTTACCTTTTTTTTCTGTTTCTAAAACAATTACTCTAAGAAGCCCAATACAGAAAGCTTCAAAGACTTGCAATTTGGGCAGGTCAACACAAGAGCAGAACTAAGAGAGCTCTGAGACAACAGGCAATAATCCAGTGGCTGAGAAAATTCACTAAACACCACAACTTCCCAAGAAAAGGGGGGTGTCCGCTCACAGCCACCATCCTGGTGGACAGGAAACACTCCTGCCCATCGCCAGCCCCATAGCCCAGAGCTGCCCCAGACAACCCAGTGTGACGGAAGTGCTTCAAATAACAGGCACACACCACAAAACTGGGCATGGACATTAGCCTTCCCTGCAACCTCAGCTGATTGTCCCAGAGTTGGGAAGGTGGAGCAGTGTGAATTAACAAAGCCCCATTCAGTCATCATTTGAGCAGACTGGGAGCCTCCCTACACAGCCCAGCAGCCCAGAACTGTCCTGGGGGGACGGCACTCACCTGTGACATAGCACAGTCATCCCTCAACAGAGGACCAGGGGGTGCATGGCATGGAAGAGGGACCCACTCGCAAGTCTCAGGAACCATATGCCAAAACCAAGAACTTGTGGGTCAGTGCCAGAGACAAACTGTGGCAGGGCTGAACTGAAGGATTAGATTATTGCAGCAGCTTAAAACTCCAGGAACACCAGGGAGATTTGATTGTAAGAGCCACACCCCCTCCTTGACCGCCCAGACACATGCCCCATATACAGGGCGGGCAAAACCAACTACACACGCAAGCTTGGTACACCAATTGGACCCCACAAGACTCACTCCCCCACTCATCACAAAGGCAAAGCAGGGGAGAACTGGCTTGTGGAGAACAGGTGGCTCGTGGACACCACCTGCTGGTTAGTTAGACAAAGTGTTCTCCACGAAGCTGTAGATCTGATAAATTAGAGATAAGGACTTCAATTGGTCTACAAATCCTAAAAGAACCCTATCAAGTTCAGCAAATGCCACGAGGCCAAAAACTACAGAAAATTATAAAGCATATGAGAAAACCAGACGATATGGATAACCCAAGCACAAGCACCCAAATCAAAAGATCAGAAGAGACAAAGTACACAGAGCAACTAATCAAAGAACTAAAGATGAACAATGAGACCATAGTACAGGATACAAAGGATATCAGGAAGACCCTAGAAGAGCGTAAAGAAGACACTGCAAGACCAAATAAAAAAATAGATGATCTTAAGGAAATTAAAGAAACTTTAGACCAAATTCAAAAGATTCTGGATACTCATAGTACAAGACTAGAGGAAGTTGAACAACGAATAAGTGACCTGGAAGATGACAGAATGGAAAATGAAAGCACAAAAGAAAGAATGGGGAAAAAAATTGAAAAAATCGAAATGGACCTCAGGGATATGATAGATAATATAAAATGTCCAAAAATAAGACTCATTGGTGTTCCAGAAGGGGAATAAAAGGGTAAAAGTCTAGGAAGAGTATTCAAAGAAATTGTTGTGGAAAACTTCCCAAATCTTCTAAACAACATAAATACACAAATCATAAATGCCCAGCGAACTCCAAATAGAATAAATCCAAATAAACCCACTCTGAGACATATTCTGATCACACTGTCAAACACGGAAGAGAAGGAGCAAGTTCTGAAAGCAGCAAGAGAAAAGCAATTCGCCACATACAAAGGGAAGAGCATAAGACCAAGTAGTGACTACTCAGCAGCCACCATGGAGGCGAGAAGGCAGTGGCACGATATATTTAAAATTCTGAGTGAGAAAAATTTCCAACCAAGAATACTTTATCCAGCAAAGCTCTCCTTCAAATTTGAGGGAGAGCTTAAATTTTTCACAGACAAACAAATGCTGAGAGAATTTGCTAACAAGAGACCTGCCCTACTGGAGATACTAAAGGAAGACCTACAGACAGAGAAACAAAGAAAGGAGAGACAGACTTGGAGAAAGGTTCAGTACTAAAGAGATTTGGTATGGGTACATTAAAGGATATTAATAGAGAGAGGGGAAAAATATATATGACAAACATAAACCAAAGGATAAGATGGCTGATTAAAGAAATGCCTTCACAGTTATAATGTTGAATGTAAATGGATTAAACTCCCCAATTAAAAGATATAGATTTGCAGAATGGATTTAAAAAATGAAACATCAATATGTTGCATACAAGAGACTCATCTTAGACACAGGGACACAAAGAAATTGAAACTGTAAGGATGGAAAAAAAAATTTCATGCAAGCTACAGCCAAAAGAAAGCAGGTGTAGCAATATTAATCTCAGATAAAATAGACTTTAAATGCAGGGATGTTTTGAGAGACAAAGAAGGCCACTACATACTAATAAAAGGGGCAATTCAACAAGAAGAAATAACAAGCATAAATTTTTATGCACCCAATCAAGGTGCCACAAAATACATGAGACAAACACTGGCAAAACTAAGGGAAGAAATGGATGTTTCCACAATAAATGTGGAAGACTTCAACACATCACTCTCTCCTATAGATAGATCAACCAGACAGAATAAACAATCTGATAAATGAATTGGATTTAACAGACATATATAGAACATTACATCCCAAATCACCAGGATACACATTTTTCTCTATTGCTCACAGAACTTTCTCCAGAATAGAACATATGCTGGGACATAAAACAAGCCTCAATAAATTTAAAAAAATTCAAATTATTCAAAGCACATACTCTGACCACAATGGAATACAATTAGAAGTCAATAACCATCAGAAACTTGGAAAATTCACAAATACCTGGAAGTTAAACAACATTCTCCTAAACAATCAGTGGCTTAAAGAAGTAATAGCAAGAGAAATTGCTAAATATATAGAGAGGAATGAAAATGAGAATACAACACACCAAAACCTATGGGATGCAGCAAAAGCGGTACTGAGGGGGAACTTTATGGCACTAAAGGCATACATTAAAAAGGAAGAAAGAGCTAAAACCGAAGAACTAATGGATCAACTGAAGAAGCTAGAAAATGAACAGCAAACCAATCCTAAACCAAGTAGAAGAAAAGGAATAATAAGGATTAAAGCAGAAATAAATGACATAGAGAACAGAAAAACAATAGAGAGGATAAATATCACCAAAAGTTGGTTCTTTGAGAAGATCAACAAGATTGACAAGCCCCTAGCTAGACTGACAAAATCAAAAAGACAGGAGACCCATATAAACAAAATAATGAATGAAAAAGGTGACATAACTGCAGATCCTGAAGAAATTAAAAAAATTATAAGAGGATACTATGAACAACTGTATGGCAACAAACTGGATAATGTAGAGGAAACGGACAATTTCCTGGAAACATATGAACAACCTAGACTGACCAGAGAAGAAATAGAAGACCTCAACCAACCCATCACAAGCAAAGAGATCCAATCAGTCATCAAAAATCTTCCCACAAATAAAAGCCCAGGGCCAGATGGCTTCACAGGGGAATTCTACCAAACTTTCCAGAAAGAACTGACACCAATCTTACTCAAACTCTTTCAAAACATTGAAGAAAATGGAACACTACCTAACTCATTTTATGACGCTAACATCAATCTAATACCAAAACCAGGCAAAGATGCTACAAAAAAGGAAAACAACTGGCCAATCTCCCTAATGAATATAGATGCAAAAATCCTCAACAAAATACTTGCAAATCGAATCCAAAGACACATTAAAAAAATCATACACCATGACCAAGTGGGGTTCATTCCAGGCATGCAAGGATGGTTCAACATAATCAATCAATGTATTACAACACATTAACAATTCGAAAGGGAAAAATCAATTGATCATCTCAATTGATGCTGAAAAAGCATTTGACAAAATCCAACATCCGTTTTTGATAAAAACACTTCAAAAGGTAGGAATTGAAGGAAACTTCCTCAACATGATAAAGAGCATATATGAAAAACCCACAGCCAGCATAGTACTCAATGGTGAGAGACTGAAAACCTTCCCTCTAAGATCAGTAACAAGACAAGGATGCCCGCTGTCACCACTGTTATTCAACATTGTGCTGGAAGTGCTAGCCAGGGCAATCCGGCAAGACAAAGAAATAAAAGGCATCCAAATTGGAAAAGAAGAAGTAAAACTGTCATTGTTTGCAGATGATATGATCTTATATCTAGAAAACCCTGAGAAATCAACGATACACCTACTAGAGCTAATAAACAAATTTAGCAAAGTAGCGGGATACAAGATTAATGCACATAAGTCAGTAATGTTTCTATATGCTAGAAATGAACAAACTGAAGAGACACTCAAGAAAAAGATACCATTTTCAATAGCAACTAAAAAAATCAAGTACCTAGGAATAAACTTAACCAAGGATGTAAAAGACCTATACAAAGAAAACTACATAACTCTACTAAAAGAAATAGAAGGGGACCTTAAAAGATGGAAAAATATTCCATGTTCATGGATAGGAAGGCTAAATGTCATTAAGATGTCAATTCTACCCAAACTCATCTACAGATTCAATGCAATCCCAATCAAAATTCCAACAACCTACTTTGCAGACTTGGAAAAGCTAGTTATCAAATTTATTTGGAAAGGGAAGATGCCTCGAATTGCTAAAGACACTCTAAAAAAGAAAAATGAAGTGGGAGGACTTACACTCCCTGAATTTGAAGCTTATTATAAAGCCACAGTTTTCAAAACAGCATGGTACTGGCACAAAGATAGACATATAGATCAATGGAATAGAATTGAGAATTCGGAGACAGACCCCCAGATCTATGGCCGACTGATCTTTGATAAGGCCCCCAAGTCACTGAACTGGGTCATAATGGTCTTTTCAACAAATGGGGCTGGGAGAGTTGGACATCCATATCCAAAAGAATGAAGGAGGACCCCTACCTCACACCCTACACAAGAATTAACTCAAAATGGACCAAAGATCTCAATATAAAAGAAAGTACCATAAAACTCCTAGAAGATAATGTAGGAAAACATCTTCAAGACCTTGAATTAGGCGGCCACTTCCTAGACCCAAAGCACAAGCAACAAAAGAAAAAATAGATAAATGGGAACTCCTCAAGCTCAGAAGTTTCTGTACCCCAAAGGAATTTCTCAAAAAGGTAAAGAGGCAGCCAACTCAATGGGAAAAAATTTTTGGAAACCATGTATCTGACAAAAGACTGATCTCTTGCATATATAAAGAAATCCTACAACTCAATGGCAATAGTACAGACAGCCCAATTATAAAATGGGCAAAAGATATGAAAAGACAGTTGTCTGAAGAGGAAATACAAATGGCCAAGAAACACATGAAAAAATGTTCAGCTTCACTAGCTATTAGAGAGATGCAAATTAAGACCACAATGAGATACAATCTCACACCGATTAGAATGACTGCCATTAAACAAACAGGAAACTACAAATGCTGGAGGGGATGTGGAAAAATTGGAACTCTTATTCATTGTTGGTGGGACTGTATAATGGTTCAGCCACTCTGGAAGTCAGTCTGGCAGTTCCTTAGAAAACTAGATATAGAGTTACCGTTCGACCCAGTGATGGCACTTCTCGGTATATACCCGGAAGATCTGAAAGTAGTGACACGAACAGATATCTGCATGCCAATGTTCATAGTAGCATTATTCACAATTACCAAGAGATGGAAACAACCCAAATGTCCTTCAGCAGATGAGTGGATAAATAAACTGTGGTATATACACATGATAGAATACTACACGGCAGTAAGAAGGAATGATCTCATGAAACATGACAACATGGATGAACCTTGAAGACATAATGCTGAGCAAAATAAGCCAGGCACAAAAAGAGAAATACTATATGCTACCACTAATGTAAACTTTGAAAAATGTAAAACAAATGGTTTATAATGTAGAATGTAGGGGAACTAGCAATAGAGAGCAATTAAGGAAGGGGGAACAATAATCCAAGAAGAACAGATAAGCTATTGTGGGTAAATTTAACGTTCTGGGGATGCCCAGGAATGACTATGGTCTGTTAATTTCTGATGGATATAGTAGGAACAAGTTCACAGAAATGTTGCTACATTAGGTAACTTTCTTGGAGTAGAGTAGGAACATATTGGAAGTAAAGTAGTTATCTTAGGTTAGTTGTCTTTTTCTTACTCCCTTGTTATGGTCTCTTTGAAATGTTCTTTTACTGTATTTTTTTTAAGTATTTTTTTCTTATTTTTTTTTATTTTTCATACAGTTGATTTTTAAAAAAAAAGGTAAAAAAAAAAAAAATAACAAGGGAAAAAAATATGTAGAGCCCCCTTGAGGAGCCTGTGGAGAATGCAGGGGTATTGGCCTACCCCACCTCAATGGTTGCTAACATGACCACAGACATAGGGGACTGGTGGTTTGATGGGTTGAGCCCTCTACCACAGGATTTACTCTTGGGAAGGCTGTTGCTGCAAAGGAGAGGCTAGGCCTCCCTATAATTGTGTCTAAGAGCCTCCTACCGAATGCCTCTGTTGCTCAGATGTGGCCCTGTCTCTCTACCTAAGCCAACTTGAAAGGTGAAATCACTGCCCTCCCCCCTATGTGGGATCAGACACCCAGGGGAGTGAATCTCCCTGGCAACGTGGAATATGACTCCCGGGGAGGAATGTAGACCTGGCATCGTGGGACGGAGAACATCTTCTTGACCAAAAGGGGGAGGTGAAAGGAAATGAAATAAGCTTCAGTGGCAGAGAGAATCCAAAAGGAGCCAAGAGGTCACTCTGGTGGGCACTCTTACGCACACTTTAGACAACCCTTTTTAGGTTCTAAAGAATTGGGGTAGCTGGTGGTAGATACCTGAAACTATGAAACTACAACCCAGAACCCATGAATCTCGAAGACAATTGTATAAAAATGTAGCTTATGAAGGGGGACAATGGGATTGGGAAAGCCATAAGGACCACACTCCCCTTTGTCTAGTTTATGGATGGATGAGTAGAAAAATAGGGGAAGGAAACAAACAAACAAACAAACGTACCCAGTGTTCTTTTTTACTTTAATTGCTCTTTTTCACTTTAATTATTATTCTTGTTATTTTTGTGTGTGTGCTAATGAAGGTGTCAGGGATTGATTTAGGTGATGAATGTACAACTATGTAATGGTACTGTGAACAATCGAAAGTACGATTTGTTTTGTATGACTGCGTGGTATGTGAATATATCTCAATAAAATGAAGATTAAAAAAAATATCAATTGACCATATATCTGAGGGTCTATTTCTGAGCTCTCAATTACATTTCATTGATCAATATGTACCATGCTGTTTTGACCACTGTGACTTTATAATATGCTTTAAAGTCAGGAAGCATGATACCTCCCACTCGATTCTTCTTTTTCAAGATGTTTTTGGCTATGCAAGTCCCCTTACCCTTTCAAATAAAAGTGATAATTAGCTTCTTCATTTCTGCAAAGTAGTCTGTTGAAATTTTGATTGGTATTGCATTGAATCTGTAGATCAGTTTGGGTTGAATTGACATCTTAAGGACATTTAGCCTTTCAATCCATGAACACAGAATGTCTTTCAATTTATTCAATCTTCTTTGATTTCCTTTAGCAACATTTTGTAGTTTAACCTTTGCATCCTTTGTCAGATTTATTCTTGCATATTTGAAGCTTTTAGGTGCTATTGTAAATGCCATTTGTTTCTTCATTACCGCTTTGGATAGCTCATTACTAATGTACAGAAATACCACTGACTTTTGCATGTTGATCTTGTATCCCACCACTCTGCTGAACTCACTTATTAGCTCATGTAGTTTTGCTGTCCTTTTTCCTGGATTTTCTAAATATGGAATCATGTCATCTGCAAATAGCGACAGTTTTACTTCTTCCTTTCCAATTTGGATGCCTTTTCTTTCTTTTTCTTCCCTAATTGCTCCAGCTAGAACTTCTAGCACAATGTTGAATAGCAGTGGTGACAGTGGGCATTCTTGTCTTATATCCACTCTTAGAGGGAAAGCTTTCAGTTTCTCACCATTGAGTATGATGTTAGCTGTGGGTTTTTCATATATGCCCTTTATCATGTTGAGTAAGTTTCCTTCAATTCCTACCTTTTTAAGTGTTTATCATGAAAGGATGCTGAATTTTGTCAAATGCGTTTTCCGCGACAATTGAGATGATCATGTGTTTTTTTCCCTTTTAATTTGCTAATATGGTTATATTACATTAATTGATTTTCTTTTGTTGAACCACCTTTGCATGCCTGGAATAAAACCCACTTGCTCATGGTGTATAATTCTTCTAATATGCTGTTGGATTCTATCTGCAAGTATTTTTTTTTATTTTTTTTCATTTTTATTGAGATTGTTCAGATACCGTACAATTATCCAAAGATGCAGTGTACAATCACTTGCCCCTGGGTACCCTCATACAGCTGTGCATCCATCACACTTAATTTTTGTTCAATTTTTAGAAACTTTTCATTACCCCAGACAAGAAATAAAGTGAAAGATGAAAAAAGAAAAAAAGAAAAGGAAACTCTAATCCTCCCATATCCCTAACCAACCCCCCTCAATTGTTGACTCTAGGATTGATATAGTACATTTGTTACTGTTTATGAAAAAATGTTGAAATACTACTCACTGTAGTACATAGTTTGCAATAGGTATATATTTCTTCCTTATATGCCCCTCTATTATTAACTTCTAATTGTATTGTCATACATTCGTCCTGGTTCATGAAAGCGATTTCTAGTATTTGTACAGTTGATCATGGACATTGCCCACCATAGGATTCAGTTTTATACATTCCCATCTTTTGACCTCCAACTTTCCTTCTGGTGACATATATGACTCTGAGCTTCCCCTTTCCACCTCATTCACACACCATTCCGCACTGTTAGTTATTCTCACATCTTGCTATTGACATGTCTGTTTATTTCCAAACATTTAAGTTCATCCCAGTTGAACATTCTGCTCATACTAAGCAACAACTCCCCATTCTTAAGCCTCGTCCTATATCTTGGTACCTTATATTTCATGTCTATGAGTTTACATATTATAATTATTTCCTATCAGTGAGACCCTGCAATAATTGTCCTTACGTGTCTGGCTTATTTCATTCAGTATATTGCCCTCGAGGTTTTGTCATCAACCCATTTTTTTTTTTAATATGGTTTTGTTCACTCACCATACATTCCATCCTAAGTAAATAATCGATGGTTGTCTGCATGGTCATACATTTATGTGTTCACCACCTTCACCACTATCTATATAAGGGCATCTACATGTCTTCCACAAGGCAGGAGGGAGAGTCAAAGCAGGTAGAGTCAAAGAAGGTAGAGAGGCAAAAGAAAGAGGAAAAAAAAATGACAGCTAGGAAGCAGCAAAAGGAAAAATAACCTTAAATCAAAGTAGAATAAAGAATCAGACAATACCACCAATGTCAAGTGTCTAACATGCCTCCCCTATTCCCCTCTCTTATCTGCATTTACCTTGGTATATCACCTTTGTTACATTAAAGGAAGCATAATACAATGATTCTATTAGTTACAGTCTCTAGTTTATGCTGATTGCATCCCTCCCCCAATGCCTCCCCATTTTTAACACCTTGCAAGGTTGACATTTGCTTGTTCTCCCTCGTAAAAGAACATATTTGTACATTTTATCACAATTGTTGAATACTCTAGATTTCACCAAGTTACACAGTCCCAGTCTTTATCTTTCCTCCTTTCTTCTGGTGTCTCACATGCTCCCAACCTTCCTCTCTCAACCATAGTCATAGTTACCTTTGTTCAGTGTACTTACATTGTTGTGCTACCATCTCCCAAAATTGTGTTCCAAACCACACACTCCTGTCTTCTATCACCCTGTAGTGCTCCATTTAGTATTTCCTGTAGGGCAGGTGTCTGGTTCACAAAGTCTCTCATTGTCTGTTTGTCAGAAAATATTTTGAGCTCTCCCTCATATTTGAAGGACAGCTTTGCTGGATATAGGATTCTTGGTTGGTGGTTTTCCTTTCAGTATCTTAAATATATCACACCACTTCCTTCTTGCTGCCATGGTTTCTGCTGAGAGATCCGCACATGGTCTTATTAAGCTTCCTTTGTATGTAATGGATCGCTTTTCTCTTGCTGCTTTCAGGATTCTCTCTTTGTCTTTGACATTTGATAATCTGATTATTAAGTGTCTTGGCATAGGCCTATTCATATCTCTTCTGTTTGGAGTACGCTGCACTTCTTGGGTCTGTAATTTTATGTCTTTTGTAAGAGATGGGAAACTTTCATTAATTATTTCCTCTATTATTGCTTCTGCCCCCTTTCCCTTCTCTTCTCCTTCTGGGACACCAATGATACGTACATTATTGTACTCTGTTTCATCCTTGAGTTCCCAGAGACATTGCTCATATTTTTTCATTCTTTTCTCCATCTGCTCCTTTGCTTGTAGGCTTTCAGGTGTTTTGGTCTCTAGTTCTTGAGTGTTTTCTTCTGCCTCTTGAGATCTGCTGTTGTATGTTTCCATTGTGTCTTTCATCTCCTGTGTTGCACCCTTCATTTCCATAGATTCTACTAGTTGTCTTTTTGAACTTTTGATTGCTGCCGTATATATGCCCAGTGTTTCCTTTACAGCCTCTATCTCTTTTGCAATATCTTCTCTAAACTTTTTGAATTGATTTAGCATTAGTTGTTTAAATTCCTGTATCTCAGTTGAAGTGTACGTTTGTTCCTTTGACTGGGCCATAACTTTGTTTTTCTTAGTGTAGGCTGTAATTTTCTGTTTGTCTAGGCATGGTTTCCTTGGTTATCCAAATCAGGTTTTCCCAGACCAGAACAGGCTCAGTTCCCAGAGGGAAGAAATATTCAGTATCTGGTTTCCCTGAGGGTGTGTCTTAGAAAATTGCTCCACCTTTTGATGCCTCAGGTCACTGTGCTTTTCTGCCCAGCAGGTGATGCCTGTTAGCCTATAATTCTTGACTGGTGTGAGGAGGTATGGCTGTGTTCCCCCAGGCTCTGGGGTCTGGTTCTGAATGGAAAGGGCCCCACCCCTTTCCTCCTAGAGAAGACAGAGCTCCCAGGTGGAGGTCATTAGCATTTCAATGGTCTTGCTCTCTGCTTGTGCTGTCTCCACCCTTCCCGGAGTCACAGCCCTGGAAACTGAATATGACTGGGGCTTTCTCCACTGAGCAGAAAAAGAAACAGATAGTCCCCTTCAGACCCAGTCCAAGGCGACCCTCCGGCTCTCCCAGGTCAGTCGTCACCCAAAGCCTCTGTCTGTTTTTTGGGGATGTGTACCTGTAGTGAGCAGTTCACACCCACTGCTTAAAACCCCAGTTGGAGCTCAGCTGAGCTATATCTGCTTGCTGGGAGAGAAATTCTCTCTGGCACCACGAGGCTTTGTAGCTCGGGCTATGGGGGAGGGGGTCTCACGACTTGGATCCGCAGGTTTTACTTACAGATTTTATGCTGTGTTCTCGGGCATTCCTCCCAATTCAGCTTGGTGTATGATGAGTGGATGGTCTCATTTGTTCCCCCACAGTTATTCTGGATTATTTACTAGTAGTTTCTGGTTTTTTGTAGTTGTTCCAGGGGGACTACTTAGCTTCCACTTCTCTCTATGCTGCCATCTTCCCAAATCTGCAAGTATTTTGTTGAGAATTTTTGCATCTATATTCATTAGAGAGATTAGTTTAGAGATTGGTCTGAAGTTTTCTTTTCTTGTACTATCTTTATCTGGCTTTAGTATTAGGGTAATGTTGGCTTCATAGAATGAGTTAGGTAGTGTTCCCTCTTCCATTTTTTGGAAGAGTTTGAGTAGGGATCGTATTTATTCTTCTTGGAATGCTTGGTAAAACTCACCTGTGAAGCTTTCTGGTCCTGGGCTTTCTTTTCCTAGCAGGTTTTTGATGACTGATTTGATCTCTTTACTTTACTTGTGATTGGTTTGTTGAGGTCTTCTGTTTCTTCTTGAGTCAGTGTAGGTTGTTCTTAGGTTTGTAGGAAGTTGTCCATTTCATCTAAATTGGCTAGCTTGTTGGCATACAGTTGTTCACAGTATCCACTTATGATCTTTTTTATTTCTTTGGGACCCATGGTAATTCCCCCTCTCTTGTTTCTGATTTTATTTATTTGCAGTTTCTCTCTTTCTGTTTTGTCAGTCTAGCTAGGTGTTTGTTGAATTTATTGATATTCTCAAATAACCAACTTTTGGTTTTGTTGATTCTCTCTATTGTTTATTGTTCTCCATTTCATTAATTTATGCTCTAATCTTTGTATTTCTTTCCTTCTGCTTGCTTTGGGATTAGTTTGCTGTTCTTTCTCCAGTTATTTGGTTAGGTCATTGATTTTAGCTCTTCCTTCCTTTTTAATGTAGGCATTTAGGGCTATAATTTTCCCTCCCAGCACTGCCTATTCTGCATCTCCTAAGTTTTGATAGATTGTGTTATCTTTTTCATTCATCTCAAGATATCTAATGATTTCTCTTACAATTTCTTCTTTGATCCACTGATTAAGAGCATGTTATTTAACCTCCATATATTTGTGTCTTTTCCAGTTCTCCATTTGTTATTTATTTCTAGCATCATTCCATTATGATCAGAGAAAGTACTTTGTATAATTTCAATCTTTTAAAATTTAGTAAGGCCTGTTTTGTGCCCCAGCATATGGTCTATCCTTGAGAATTTTCCATGAGCACTTGAGAAAAATGTGTATCATACTGTTTGGGGATGCAGTATTCTATATATGACTTTTAGGTCCAGTTCATTTATCACATTATTTAGGTTCTCCGTTTATTTACTGATCCACTGTTTAGTTGCTGTATCTATTGGAGAAAGTGGTGTGTTGAAGTCTTCCACTATTATGGTAGAGTCGTCTATTACTCCCTTCAGTTTTGCCAGTGTTTGCCTCTTGTACTTTGGGACACCTTGATTAGGAGCAGAGATATTCATGATTATTTCTTCTCATTGATTTGCCCCTTTTATTACCATATAGCATCCTTCTTTATCTCTTATAATATTTTTGCATTTAAAGTCTATTTTGTCTGGTTTAGTATAGCTACCCCAGCCTTCTTTTGGTTACTTCTTGCATGGAATATCTTTTTCCATCCTTTCAATTTCAACCTATTTGCACTTTTGGGTCTAAGATGAGTCTCTTTGTAAACAGTATATACAGGAATCGTATTTTCTAATCCATTTTGCCAATCTGTGTCTTTTGATTGGGGAGTTGAATCCATTAACATTCAAGGTTATTACTGTAAAGACAGCTCTTGATTCAACTGTCTTCCCTTTGGTTTTTATTCATCAGATCTATTTTTTCTCTCTCTTTTTTATCCTTTAAGTTACCCTTACTAATATTCTTCAGTTCTGTACCCTCCTCCACACCTCTCTCTCCTGTCTTTTCTTTTCATCTGGCAGGACTCCCTTTAGTAGTTCTCAAAGGGCCAATCTCATTAACAGACTTTCTCAGCTTCTGTTTATCTGTGAAAATTTAAAACTCTGACCTCATTTTTGAAGGACAACTTTGCTGGATAGAGAATTCTTGGCTAGCAATTTTTCTCTTTCAATATCTTAAATATATCATACCATGGCCTTCTTGCCTCTTTGGTGTCTGATGAACACTTAGTCTTAGTTGGCTTCTTTTGGATGAAGTGAATCGCTTTTCTCTTGCTGCTTTCAGAATTTTCTCCTCTTTGGCAACTGACAGTCTGATTACTATGTATCTTGGAGTGGGTCTATTCAGATTTATTCTGTTAGGAGTATGTAGGGCTTCTTGGACTTGCATGCTTATGTCTTTCATAAGGTTTGGGAAATTTTCAGCCACAATCTCTTTGAATATTCTTCCTGGCCCTTTTGCCTTCTTTTCTCCTTGTGGAACACCTATGATGCACATATTTGCGCACTTTGGGCTGTCAGTCATGTCCCTGAGATCCTGCTCAATTTTTTCCTTTTTTTTCCTCCATTTTTAATTTTGTCGGTTCAAATTCAGTTGATCTGTCTTCTAGCTTGTTGATTCTTTCTTCTGCCTCTTCAAATCTGCTGTTACGTATCTCCGGTATATTTTAAATTTCATCTACAGTGTATTTTATTTCCATAATATCTGTTATTTTTCTATGTGTTTTTTCAAATTCTTCTTTATGCTCTTCTAGTGTCTTCTTAACATTCTTTATCTCTTTATACCCATTTTCCTTCATTTCTTTGAACTGATTCAGGAGATTTGTTTGCATATCTTTGATTAGTTGTTCCAGATTCTGTATATCCTCTGACTTTTTTATCTGTTCCTTCACTGGAGCATTTCTTCCTTAGTATTAGTATGCCTTGTGATTCTTTACTGGTATCTGGTCATCTGATTATCTTGGTGGGTCTATTCTGAAGGTCGATTTCTCTCTCGTCTAGGGTTTAGTTGATGCCTGGGTTTGTATTAGGACACTGCTTTGATAGTTGGGTCATTGGTATTTCTCAGCCTAAACAGGGCTGGGTACCCATGCAGGGGATGTAGACCAGCTCCAATGGGCCTGGGATAGGGTCTGAAGAGTCTCTGAAAAAGCCCTGTAATTTTCCCTTGCACTTTCTGGCCTTCCCAGAAGATGATGCTGTTTGGTGACTTAATCGTCTTCAGAAGCTGTTTACCTCTTGGAGCCTCAGGAACCACAGGGTTCCTGTGTCTTCACTTCCCCGGCCAAAATCTGGCTCAGTATGGGGCTGTGTCCCCCTCGTACTTGTGGCGGAGGATTCCCCCAACTGCCCCAGTCTGTAGCCATCCCCTAGACAAGGACTGGATCTCCAGCTGTTTTCCTCAAGGGTGGGGGGTGGGCACCAGAACCCATGACTGGAAACACAGTCTCTACCCACATTTTCTCAGACTTCATCCCTCATTGACCTGAGACTGTCCTCCCCTGTCCCCTAGTCCCCAAGAAGTTGACTTGGGTAGTTTCTGCCTGGCTACTTGCTGCTTTTAGGAAAGAATTTGTGGTTCCTTCCTTGATCCTCTTAGAAGCTCTTTCTTGCTGCCCTTTTGTATTCTGCCCTCCTCCGTGGCTTAAGTCCTGTTGTAGGTCCCTGTGGGTTTGGGTCTCAGTGTCTGGATACAGATGAGGATCTGTTTCCCTGCTGTGAGAGATTTCAGCCTGTGTCCCTGGTGGGAGGTGGGAGAGATCCCGACTGCTGCCTCTGAGAACTTCCCAAGCTGGGTGGGACTGAGTGAGGGGGAGGGGAGAGAACCAACCACTCTGGGACAGAAGTTCCCTACATGATATTTTTCTCTTTCTTTGATTCAGTGTTTGTGGGATCCTTTCTCAACTCTATACCTTACTCCAGAGTTCTGAAAAGTGAGAATTGTCTTTTTCACTAAATCACTGGGAAAAGGTTTTCAGTAGCTGTTTACATCACCATGTTGATGATGTCATTATTGTGGGGAATTTTTGAGGCTTGGGTAGGGGGAACATTCCTCCACTGAAAATTTGTGTTTTCTCTACCAGGTATCTGGAGCACTAGGTAAATATTAAATTAAACTAGGTAAACAAATTGAATATTCAGCAGTTTTTTTTTAGACCATACAGGTAATATGACTCAGAGCACAAACTGGCATGAGGGCTGGCCCTTGGCCATATATTCTCAGAGACTTTCTTTCTTCCAACCATAAACATGGCAAGATAAACAAGTTTCTTTGCTCTCTGCTTTTTCAGGTTTGTTTGTTTGTTTTGTTTTTTCCTAATTCATCCTTTCTCTGAGGGTAAAACTCTTTGTGGTTCCTGTTTTTAGGAAGGGAGTCTTCAATCTAACTCCCTGATTTGGGCCCCAAACTTTGCTTGTGTCCCCTGTGTAGTCTTTCCTTAAAACTAGAACTCTAGGCCCCCCTGAAACTAGTAGATGCTCCCAGGGCAACTAATGCCCTCAGCCTTTGCTTGCTTCCCTAAATGCAGTTGCCTCACTTTATTCTGACTTCAGAGGATTTCCTTTTGTAAGCTCGGCCATGTTGTAAAGAATGTTCTGTTATTGCTATTTATCTAACATTCTTAGATGTTTCATTGCAAAATACTTCAAAAATTTAGTCTGTTGTATTTTCAGAAATATAAGTCTACAAATCCTATCTTGTCCTGGATATCTCATAGATCCAAAACTTTAGTAGTAGTCACCTATACTCCCACTAACACCATCTAATTTTCCTTCAAAAATTTTCTCTAATTAATGGCATCCATCTTGTCATAAGACAAAAAAAAGGGAGGGGCATAGAATCCTCCTCTCAATCCTTAACATCCTAATATAATGCTTAGTGATTCTAAGTTGTAAATATCTTTTTTTTTAATGATTTCACTTTTATTTCAGTAACATTTCACTGAATCACCTAAATCTCTCTTGAATTTGCTCCCTCTTTCATTCTGGCTACTACTGCCTTGAGAATTCATTATTTCTTTTCTGGACCACTGAAATAATCTGTTTCCATGCTTACCTCCCTCAAATCCATACTTTACAGAGATGCCAGCCTAACCATATCTGACCATGTCGTTTGCATGATTAACAACCTTCAGTGGCTCCTCGTTGCCTTCAAGATAAAATCTCAATTATTTATCATGGCATATAAAGCCCTCTACAACCAGTCCTTCTCTCTCCATGCTGCAGTCATATTAAGCTATGTGCAGTCTTCTGCTTGATATGCCATCCTCCAGTCATCCTCACACGTCACTCCTGCTTCCTTACCTCCCGCCCCCCTCAATTCCTTATCTTTCAGAACCCAGATCAGGAGTCTTCTCCTCCAGGAAACTTGCAGGCAAATTATTAACTCACCCTTTGTTACATCACTGTACTGTGTACCTAGCTATTACAGCACTAATCACCCTGTATTGTAATCATTTATCCATTGCCCCAATTACAGTGTGAATTCAAGGGCAGAGAAAATCTTTTTATCTCTTTATCCACAGTTCCTGGTAAAGTGCCAATTACATGAGGTACTTAGTATTTATCAAATGAATGAATGTTACTGACTTCTACAGTACCTTTTGAAATTGACTTCTACTTCCCACTGCCACTCTCCAAGTTCAGGCTCCTACTTATACCTTTATCCTCTTACACATTCTTCTGTCTCTAGCTTTAGAATGTCACCTAAATTCTTTCTAAAGCACAGATCTGATCACGTCCTACTCAACCTCAGGGATGCCCTATTGCTGTTAGCCCCTGCCTCTGAAACTGTGAGCCTATACATTCCTGTTGTTAAGCCAACCAATGTACGGTATTTGTTTTAGCAACTGGGAAACTAAAATAGCCTGCTTTTTATCATCACCACGTATCAACAATGGTAAACATTGTCAGTAACAAGAGAATCCTCCCCACCAGGCAGATGGGCCCCACTATCACCACCCCTTGTTATGCCACTGTGATTAAGACATTATTTTCTTTTGCAACCCATCCCCCAAACAGAATTAATCACCTCTTCCCAAACCCTTAATGCACACATGAATCTCCTAAAAGAGACCCTGAGCAACTTAAAGGAAGCTTGTCTTTAACCCCCTAGTACACAGATATTCACAAATAGGCTTACCCACTGGACTCTGTGCCCCTCTAGCCAGCTATCCTTCATCAGTCTGCCTCAGCTGCAAAGTCAATTCTTCAGTGATGAACTGTGCTGGGTCCCAGCTTCCTCTCCCATCTCAGGTAGTCTATATTGATAGGAGAAACCATCATGCCTTACACACAACTCTTAAGCCAGACTAAATGCGTACAGATTATAATTTGAATTTGGAAGGCTGGTATTGACAGAACACCATAATCTGGACCTCACTCTAATTCCTATTACTTAATCTGAATACTCTATTCATAACAATTTATACTCAATATATTTCTGCCTATTGTACATCTTTTTTGTGTGACAACATTTTGTGTCTGTCTCACCCGGTAAACCCAAAAAGGAAATTTAAACTCAGTCCTAACTGTTTTAGAATTACCCAAAGTGCTGTGGATGCAGCAGACACTAAGTCTACTGAATAAAACTACACAGCTAATATATAAAAGATTAGAATACACGTTTATTATACAGCATTTTATTTAAAGAAAAAGATATTTTTAAATACATTCCGACATTAGAGATTCCTACAGTGGGAAAATAACAATTACTTCATTGTTTTATATTTATGGACATTTCATTTAAGGTCAAGTAAAATAAACACTTTTGAAGGATAAGTCTCAGTACAGAATGAGAAATATTTTGAAAGGTCAACAAGAGGGACCTCTTCCCTAAATGAAACTAGAAGCTCTCCAAGCTCTTCCTCCTCGCATTTAGAAATTAGTAATGTGAGATGTCAGCATTTCCTAATTTTAAAGTTTCCTTGGAACATGTAACCATTATAGCTGGTATCAACTATACAGAGAAATTTTAAAAAATTAAACAGAATCTAATTTTCTGCAAAGTCTTTATTTTATTAACAGTCTTTCCCTTTGTCAATCATTCCCAAGGCAAATATAGAAGAGTGATCACAATGTATGGAGAGTAATAAAACTGAGTTCCCATTAGCAGATTGTAAATGAAAAAGCAAAAGCTCATACATACAGTCAGAGCTTCCACAACATGGCAACAGCCTTGCAGATACCCACATCATGATAATTGAAATAACAAAGCCCAGCAAAGGATAATGCCAAGAGTGTCACAAGGCCTGCCTTGGCAGTTTTCTGTAATGCTTTCCCAGGGACATAGTCAGAAATAACTTCTTCAAGGCCCCTAAAGGAAAAAAGAAAACCACAGTACAAATGAAAAATCACAAATGGAGTTAGAAGTCTATACAAATAACACGGCTGCAAAGAAATAGGTTCAAAATGCAGTGTCTCCATCTGCCAATTCAATAATTATTTACTCCTTCAGGGAATTCTGTGTAGCTCTTTTTATAGGTGGAATTATTTCTATTTTTGAGATTCTAAACCAAAGCAACTCACAATAAGATTCATAAACCAAAATGAAGGAACCAAGAGTGTTCTGATAGTATAATTAAGACATCTTCCTAGTCTTGGGATTCAATTTTCCAGTCTTTCTTGTCAGAGACAGCAATTAATTGCTACTGTATTTACAAAATCTTGGTTCTTTTTAACAAAAGCAAATGCTCAATGGAGTTTTTCATTAATTCAAACAGAATTATTGAGCAGATATTATATGCCAGAACCAGCATTCGATGTTGGTAGCATAGGGTCCCTGCTCTTATGAAGCATATATTCCAGTGAAGGAGAAAAACAGAAAAAGTAAATACATATGCACTATGAAGAAATATTTTAGGCAGGATGACCTGAATAAAAAGAACATTCCAAACAAAGGTGACAATAATCTTGGCATCTTTGAGGAAACAGTAAGGCGGCTAGGGCAGCTGGAGCACATACATGACTGTAGTGACCAGAAGAAGGCAGGAAAGTAGATCCCGTATGGCTTTGAAGGTCATGATACTTTAAATTTTATTTGAAATATAATAGTAAACCCATTATGCCCACCAATTATGTTCCACTTTTTGGCTATTATGAAAAATGTTTCTATGAACATTCCTAAATAAGCTTTTTTTTTTTTTTCTTTTAATCCTCTTGGGTATATAACCAGGAGTAGAGTTGCTGAGTTCAATGGTAACTCTATGTTTTTAACTTTTTGAGAAACTGCCAAATTATTTTCCAAAGCCACTGCAACATTTTACATTCCCACCAGTGATCCTTGGCAACACTTGTCATTGTCCATCTTTTTTATTACAGCCTTCCTAGTGGGGGTGAAGTGCTAGCTCACTGTGGTTTTGATTTCCATTTCCCTAATGGCTAATGATGTGGAGCCTCTTTTAAGGTTCTTATTGGCCATTTGCATATCTTTTTAAAAAGAAATTTACTTTTTAGAAAGATCATTCTGGCTACAGTGTAGTGAATGGACAGTGCAGGTAGGGAAAGGCAGCAAGAACAGAAACAGAAAACTAAGTTGAGAGGCAAGTGAAGTAGCCTAGGCTTGTGCCAGGGGAGATAGTGTGAAGTAACAATTCAGGGCATGATCTGAAGATAGGACTAACATAAAGAGCTAACAGTGGAGTAAGACAAAAAGAAATATCTAGAATGACCCTTTGGATTTTTGGCTTCAGCCACTAGATTTAACTGAGTTGGGGAAGAATGGGAGAGAGGTTCTGAGGAGAAATCGAGATTTGGGAGGTGGAGGAAGAGAGTGATTTTTGGCAATGTTAGATTTGGGATGACTATCAGACTGTCATATAATCAAGTGGATATGGCAGTTAGACAATTGGATATACAAGTCTGCAGCTCAGATCTGAGGTCACCTAGGGAAAGTATACAGACAGAAATTAAGGGGCCAAGAACTGGTCCTAGGACCTTGATCATTCAGAGGTCAGGAGAAAGAGCTGGAAGAGAAGACTGCAAAGATATAGCTAGTGAGGTGGACAAAAACAAGATGATATGGCATATAGGAAGCCAAAGAAAAGTGAGTTAAGGAGGGAATGATCAACTGAGTTGAATGCTACTGAGAGTTCATATACATGGAAGACAGAGAATAGAAAACTGTATTTGGAAAGATGAAGGTTTCCAGTGACCTTGGTAAGAATGTCTTCAGTTAAATAGTCAAGATAAAAACCAAATTACAGTGGGCTAAAAGAGATTGGGTATTGAGGTACTGGAGCACAATTATGGACAACTCTTCTAAATAACTTTTTTTCTGTGAAAGGGAACAGAGAATTAGTGAGATAATTGGAGGAGAAAATGAAGTCAAGAAGTCAAGTGTAATAAAAATGTATTTCTTTAGAATTATTCCATTCTTTTGATTTTTCATTAATTTAAGTGGATTTCCTTCCAAGAAACACATTAGAGAAATATTACTGTACTTATGATCTAATTATCACATAGCCAACTAAGAATCCCTTATTTTGAAAGTTCTATCTATATAAAAGCTAATTCTTCTAATCAGCTCTAGAACACTAGATAAGAAAACCTCCTTAATTCTAGCTAGAAAATGATTCTGATAAGTCACTTACCCTCCCTGGGGCTTAGTTTACACATCTGTAAATTGACGAGGTGATGAAAATGCTCCCTAAAGTCCTTCCAGTTCTGAGAATCCAACAACACACACCCATACAACATCATCTGTCCTCAGGCAAAACAACATAAACTCAAGGAACCCAACCTATTATTTACAATCTGTCTACAAGGTGCATTAACTTAGAAATTCTTACCAACTACACTGGGTGAAATAAATAGAGGCTGGAAATTCATTCACTTGGCAATTATTTACTGTGTGCTATGTGTCAGGTACTGTTCCAGGTACTGGGGATACATCAGCATACAAAAACAGTCAAAAATCCATATTACATATTTATAAAAAGGGAAAGACTGAACCACAGTGTCTAGGGATGCACATTTTGGTAATAAAACTATGAAAAAATGTAAAAACATATTACTTTAAAAGTCAGGATATGGTTACTTCAGGCAGTAGTGGTGGTTAGGACTGAGATGGAGAAAAAGGAAGGAACTTCTGGGGTAGGTGGCAAGTTCTATTTCTTGACCAGGATGATATTACAGTAACTCATTAAACCATATATTTGATTTTTGTGTTTTTGTGTATGTGTGCTTTCATTCTAGTGGCAGAAGACAATTAATAAACAAAATAATAGAAAATATAATATATTAGAAGGTAATAGTGCTACTGAGAAAAATGAAGCAGGGGAAAGGGATAAGGAATGTTGGGAAGAATTCTGCAATTTAAAATAAGAGATTAAGGGAGGCTTTGTAGAGAAAACATTTAAGATCTGAAGATGAGAGAACAAGCCAGGTATATAACAGGAGAGAGTTCAGAGCAGAAGGAATAGTAAGGCCTAGAGTGTCCCTGGTGTATTTGAGAAATATCAAGGAAGCCGGTGTGAACTAGGGAGAGAGTAGCTGGAGATGAGAGAAGAAACGGGAGCAAGATCATACAGAGCCCATAGGGCACTAGGAATTTTGGCTTTTACTTTATGTTCAGGAGACAAAGGAGGGTTTTGAGAAGGTCAATGTCTTGACCTGACAACATCTCACTGGGGCTGCAATGTTGGGAATAGATAGAAGGGAGACAAGGGTAAAAGCAGGAGACCAGCTAGGAGATTACTACTGTAGTCAAGGATAATTACAAGGTTTGGGGGCTTGAAAAAATAGAGTAAAAATGCCACTGAAATGGACAAGAGGGCAGGCAGGAGGAAGAGACTTGGGGGATATCGGGAACTCAGTTTTATAACATGCTATAATCAAAATGCCTATTAGATAGGCACATGAAAATATGTAATAGACAGGTAGATATATACAAATCTGGTGAAATAAACATTTTTCTATAGGTTTTAAAGCTTTCTACAGGTCTTGAGCATCTCAGTCTCCCCCTCCTCCCCCATATGTAATACATGAGACAAGCTCACAAACAAACTGAGCAATGTCACACTGAAGAGACTTCTGTACTTGCCATTTACTATGGATAGTGACTGCTGCAGCCAGGGAGTAGTCCACTACAGAGCAAGGAGTAAAATAAGCGGCTGGAAGGAGGCCCAGGATCAAAATGCTGACAGCCTTCTCAGCAGTCCAGTGAAGAGATGCAGCCTTGGAACTAGCTATAAAAAGGACCAGATTCATAAGAGTTGAGGAGGGAAACACACACTTCCCATGTTCAACATCTGCCACAAAATAACCCAAATGAACAGAAGGGTAAACAGTATACATATAAGATTTAGTCTAAGCATAAAGAGGGTAAAAGATTTAAACAGATAATTCAGGGAGATGCTATCTTCCTTCTTTGAAGTCTTTTAGCACATGGGTGTCTCAATGCTCATTATTCTGTTAAAAGAGAGAGTCCCTTTTATTATAAACAAGAGGATGGGTGAAATATCTTTACAGAGTTAAGCTAGTTTTCAGCTTCAGTGAAATGGACAGCTATCTTGTGAATGGACAGCTATCTTGTGAATAGAAGTGAATGATGCCAAAGAATTCTTTTAAAATATTACTTGTCTATTTATACCTTCTAATCTTTGGAAGTAATGTAGTAATAACAATCCTCCAAAAACAAAATTAAACCAACCAACTCAAAGAGAAGCAAAGTCCTGGTGTAAATTTTTAACACCATGGTTTTTCTTTGTCTCATTACTTATAAAGAGCCCAAAACAGATACACAACATACAAATTTTTAAACAAATGAGAAACAATATGGGCTTCAAATACTACTTTGAGTGGCTCTCTTTTTTTTTGGTTATAGACCCCTTTGGGAATCTAATAAAAAGGATGGAGTTTCTTCCCAGAAAAACGCACATGTACACAAACAAAAAACTATGTATACAGCTTTCAGGGGATTACTTGCAACCCTATGGATAACAAGTTAAAACTACTCTGCTAAGGGGTCAGCTCCCTAAGGAAGGAACAGACAAATGGCTCCCCAGCTGCATGGCTCTGTGGTTCTGGAAACTGCTTAAAAGGGAATGTAATAAGAGGCCTCCTTTCCTGGTGACATGGTTAGATTAGTTTGCAGGGTCAAATTTTTACCAGAATTTATGAATCCCATCTCTGACTAATGATTACACACAGACTACTCTTAGTTCTTTTTTCATCAGTCTCTAAACTCTAAAATAATGCAGCCATTGTACACCTAAAATTTTAAATCTCAACACCTAAGGTCAAGCTGTTTTTTCCAGTTTGACCCAGATTGTTCAGCGAAGCCAAGTTCAACCAAAATGCTCTTTATCCAATCCTTCATTTTACTAAGAAGATGGAGGCCTGCTTACTTGCTTCCTGCTCTCTGTTAGAAGTCCTCTATTCCAGGATGTCTCCTTTTCTTTGAGACCTATAGAAGTTAACTTCTGCAAATGCTGGTAGTTTGCTAGAGACAGGAATGCTATATAACATGTTAAAGTAGATTCCAAAGATTCTCTTTTTGGCAATAGCTGAGTCTGGACTTAGTATATACTTCTGAACATAAGACTTTCTTTTAAAACGCTTTCTCTAATGAAGATCTAACTGAACTAATCTAAGGAATCCAGAAACTGAAACTCTTAAAAATTAAAAAAAAATTCTAAAAAACAGAAAAAGCACTATTCTTATCTAATCTCTCATAATTCAGTTGCAACTATATCTAAGTGGTTGACACGAAAATCAAGAAGATCTGTATTTCTGATCTTTCCAGACTTAAAAAATGTAAATGTAATCAACTCAATTATTCACTTACAGATTTTTAAAGAAATTTCCAGTATACATCTAGGAAATGTCATGATTTTAATATCAACCTAAATAAAAATAAGCAAGTCAACCACAGCCATTAATACACATGATGCATTCCACAAGATAGGACTTTCTAACCTTCTACTATTCTAAATCATCTATATCTGGCTCCTCTCTATTAGCTTAATATATATAGTAAACTATACTGAACAGACTCTTTCTACTGAAAATTTTCTTGAAAAATAATAATGATAAAATTTTAAAAAGACTTAGGCCATAAGGTTCTCCATGAGTGTAAGTGGCATCATTCAACTATGCTGGCATTGTCTGCTCAAAGTTGTAGGCTAGATCTTAGCACAAAGTCATGAGAATTAGCCCAAGTCAAGATGACTAGGGCCCAAAAAACAGTGGTAATGGAGAGAACGTACTATAGCGGCTGGGGGACAGGTGAATGTGCTGCACTCCTTGGGTGGACCGGTCCTCGAGGAACGCTAAGACATAAGCAGGTCTGATCACTGGGGTTCGGAGGAACAGAGCTGAGGAAAGAAACATTAGGGGGGTTATTGGCACCTCTACTTTTACCAGGATTGAGAGACTTTCTAAATGGCAAGGCACAAGTCACATAACTCCAAATAAGGATAGCACCTCACCCGTAAAATGAAGATAACATCTATTTCACTGGGTTGCTATGAAGCCAGGCAAAGCATCAATTGATGAAGAATCAATGAGTCCTTTACGTAAAAGGGCTTCACTTTTATTCATTTTTAAAAAAAAACAGTAGCTTCTATTTCCTTCTATTTATTCATCTATTCATCCAACAAACGAATACTATATGAAAGACTCTGTGCTCTGTACTGGATCAAAAGGGATAAAAGCCAAAGTCCTTGCCCTCAAGGAATTTAATCCAGTTTGGTGAATTCATCTACTACCTTCCTCCTTTCAAGACCAATTTGTCCACTGATCCCATCCCTTTCCGTTCCCTTTTGAACTTGGCTTTCAGTTAAAAAACAGACAGATTTAAGTTCACCCAGCTCCACTACTTAACTAGCTATGCGATGATGGGCAGACGAGTTAATTTGGCTTTCTAAGGCTCAATTTACTCATTTGTAAAATGGAAGTAACAGCACTTACTTCATCATATGCAGATGAAAATTAAAATAATGAATGCAAAGTATGCAGCTTCATCCCCAAAATGTTATAAGTACTCAACAAAATGTAATTTCTTATTATTCTCTCTCCTGTGCTCCAAACTCTCCTTCCTCCCATTGGCCATTCTCCTTCAACCCATGTTGTAACCTTCCCTTGGGTTCCATGTCCTCTGTCTAATACTCATGCAATCTCTTCCCTGCTCTCACTCTTCCTTCTCTTTCCAACCATGCTTCCTTAAAACGTTATCCAAATTATCTCACTTCCTCACTCCCCAATCCTTCGATTCTCTTACACTTGTTTTATTCCCACCAAAGCTGCTTTGGTAAGTCATCAATGATCTCCATAAGGCCATATCCAACAGTTACTGTTCAGTCTTCATGTTATTGGGCTTCTCTGCATCACCTGACATTGGTGGCCTCTTCATCCTTTTTTCCCTGACAGAACTCTCCTCTAGCTCTCCTCCTTCTCTGATAATCATTTATCAGTCTCACTCCTAAACTGTTTTTCCCAAGATTCTATCAGGTGCCTATTGCTCTCCTTATTCTCTTTGCCCACCCCAGGCCATTTCTTCCACTTTCAGGTTTTTATCTATTGCCTATAAACTGCTGGCACCCAAATCTGAATCTCCTTCCTGACAGCTCTCCGGGGTTTTATAAGTTCAACTGTCCGCCAGATCTCTCCACTGAGATACCCTACATGTTCCTCAAACTCACTATGCCTAAAACTGAAATCATCCTTCAACTCACTTTCTCATCCATGATTTGCTTCCCATTTGCATGTTTCCAACTTCATTTAATGACACTCCAGCCAGTCTTTAACTTAACTCACAACTGGAATTCATGTAGGACTTTCCCCCTATCCAAACAATCACCAAGTCCTGTTGATACATCTCCTTAACATTTCCTGAGACTTTCTTCTCTCTGTACTACTTTCTAAGTTCAGGACCTCACCTTCCTTGCCAGGATGACTACAACAGTGTCCTATCTCACCTCCCTGCTTCAGAACCATCTCCCATCAGGACCATCACTACCCTAACAATAGCTATACTAATAGCAATAGCTACAAAATGATCCATCTAAACTAAAGTCAAACCTTTCAACTGGTCCCCTTCACACACCAGGTAAAATGCACACTCCTTATCAAAACTCATATGTTCTTCTGTGACTTGGTTTCAACACACTTTTCCAGACTTACCTCTCTTCCTCACCTTGACCCTGAGGCTCTAATAATATCCATTTTGTTTTGTTTTTCTCTTATACCATACTATTTCTATGCTTTCATCATCACTTCTGCTCATCCCAGTAGCTCCAACTGCAATGCCCTTCTTTCCTTGGCTTTTCTGATCCTTAGATCAGGACACTTCCTTCACGAACCAAAATAGGGTAATCCTTCAAAACACAGAGCTAAATAAAACACTCTCTCTCTGGACTCTCATAACACCTTATACATAGCACAACAGATTTTGCTTTATGCTAAAATTATGCTTACATATGCTTTCCCCATAAAAATGAAATCTTTGACGGCAGGAAGCATGTTTTATTCACATGTGTATCCCAACCATACTTTCAGTGCTTGGTAAAACACAAATGTCCAGTTAAATGCTTATCGATCTGATCCCTTGAACCACCATCCCACCACCACCACCCCCACACACACACCAACTCTAGGAGAAATGAGAAAGAATAGACACTGGGACTCAGACCCTAAGCCTCCTCTCCGATTCGGGGTGGAAGCATTCCAAGGACGGTGAAAGGGTAAAAAAGGGAACTCTTGGGCTGTTTAACTTCCAGAAGGAGCTCTTTTTCACATTAAACTATCAACCTGTAGGCCCAGAAGACGGAAGAAACGCTCCTGGGTGAACATTTGGGCCCTCAGGCGACAGCGGCCGTTGTCGCGGTTTCGGGTAGGTGCCAGAACCGCCGAAGGGAAGAAGGAGCGATTCCTTCTCCTTAAGGGGGTCTCACCACCCGGCAGACGAGTCCTCACCCCTATACCCGCTCCCACTGGATGCTGGGCTAAGCATCTCTGGCTGCCATGACTCCTCACCTCGGCCTCCTTGGGCACCACAGAGGACAACCAACCTCCCAAGAGCCGCCATCCTGCCGCTAAGCCCTCAAGGTCATCCAGCAACCCGGAAACAATTCTGTGACAACCCCCCCTCCCCCCCACCCCATTCCCGCCGTCAACCACGAAAGAAAACAAGGAAAATGAAACCGCAGAGGGAACCGGAAGTCGTGGGAACGTGGGGAGGGTACTTCGATTCTTGTCCCACCGCGCATGCCCCTTCGTCGGAAGAGCCGGAGCCGTACCCAGACAATGGCAGATCTTGGTGAAGCTGACCAAGCAGAGTTGCAGCGACTGGTGGCGGCCGAACAGCAGAAGGCGCAGTTCACTGCACAGGTGCCGGGACGGGGAGCACACCTGGAGGGTGAAGGGGAAGGAGGGTGAAGTACAGGTCCTGGTGGCTGCGGAACTCTACACTGGCGGAGCGGGGCGGCCGCTGACGGTTATCGGGTACTTGATCGCTGCTGCGCCCCGTCCCCTCTAAAAAAAAGGACTAGTTATAGCCCCCCTGCCGCGGGTGCCATGTACTGCTCAGGTGCCCTGAAAGCAGTTCCCGCTTGGAAAGAAGAGAAAGTGTAAAGCAGGGGCCGAAAGGTTTGGGAGATGAGAGGAAACGGGAGCCTAGTGTGGCGGCCAGGTCCCTGGGCTGGCATTCGGAAGATCTTGGTTCCAATCCTGCCTTAGTTCCTCACAGGTCACATGTGCCTTTAGACCAGGCATCCAACCTCTGAAGGACTTGATTTTGCCTTCGCGCCTTGCCTCATCGGATTGTTGGGGTCATATGCGATAATGTATTTAAAAACGAAGGAGCCCTAGGACATAATTGGGAAAAGGTGGGCTCTGAAGTAGACTTTCGGTTTGGCGTCCTGTAGACCTGGTTCGAAGTCGGGCGGTGATCCCTTACCAGCTTTATGACTTTGGGCTAATTACTTAACCACGCCTCTTTTATCATTTAGGAGTGCAGAAAGGATGATTAGTGCTCAGCCTTCCCAATAGCAAGCACTTAATGTAACAGCTTTTTTTTCCCGTCTCCCTTTCTTTTTTCGGGGGCTGGGAGGAGGATGGTGGCAGGGGGACTGCACGGAAAA
This sequence comes from Choloepus didactylus, assembly GCF_015220235.1. Taxonomy (NCBI): domain Eukaryota; kingdom Metazoa; phylum Chordata; class Mammalia; order Pilosa; family Megalonychidae; genus Choloepus; species Choloepus didactylus. The sequence goes on along the minus strand of NC_051312.1, from coordinate 128,171,449 downwards.
TTGAGGAGTGAGAACCCTGGTTAGAAATCTTCGGGTCCCGAACATTCTGAAATGCACATTCTTTTTGCTGTATGTGCATCTTTCTGGGGGATTGGGCCTTAACTGTTCTCGGATTGTCAAAGGTAGCCATGACCCCAAAAAGGTTAAGAACTTAAGAACTACAATCCTAGGTCCAGAATGAGATGAGTGTAGTGGTTTAAGGTAATGAATTGGTACCCTGCCTTCCGAGTTTACACTGGTGCTAGCTGCTCTGGGGAATATAAGAGAAGGTATTAAGCCCTGCCTGAGAATTTACAATCTGATTAAAGACTTGACACAATTAAGAGAACAACAAAGCTGTACATAATCATGGAACAAGTCGTGCATCTTATACTATTATAGGTACTGTAGGATAGGTTCACAGAAGACTGTTATCAGTGACCTTCAGAAAGAATTGGGACTGTCTTGAAAAGTGGGAAAAATCTCTAGGGAGTGCATTCCAGGATCATTTTTAAGAGTCAAATCAAGTATACTGGATCTGGACTTCATTGAAATAGTGGGTTGGGGGTTATTTTATAAAGGAGTGTCCTGAGCAGCTAGCAGAGACATCTACGACTGATGCACTAAGCAAACACAGGGGTGACTTGATGATGGAAAGTTTCTCAATTACCAGAGGAGGAAAATAGAAAAGGAGAAGATAAAAGGGTTTTATTGCACTCTAGGGATGAGAGTCCAGACCATATTGGTGACAAATTAGGAAGTGAGGAAACAGAACCCAAGTGATTTATGGTTGATTTAAAGAATGGTTTTGTCAGGTAACAGAAAATGAATAGATAAGATAAAATTAAGACTACCTGCAGACACCAATGATTGCTATTTTTCTTTCCTCTTAGGTGCATCATTTCATGGAGCTATGTTGGGATAAATGTGTGGAGAAGCCAGGGAATCGCCTAGACTCTCGCACTGAAAATTGTCTCTCTAGCTGTGTGGACCGTTTCATTGACACTACTCTTGCCATCACCAGTCGGTTTGCTCAGATTGTACAGAAAGGAGGGCAGTAGGCCATTCCCTGGGAGAATGACAGAAGCAATGGACTTGTTATTGGGGACATTAAAAGTGCCAGTAGGAGAAGGTTGTCAATCCACTGTCAGGTCAACATCAGGCTTTTAACAAGCCTTGTGGTGCTAAAAAGTAACAGGTCAAATGTTCAAAAAGTGAAATTTATTTGGAATCCAGAAATTCCAGATTGTATCACATTGGTTATTCAATAAATGTGAATTCTCCAACACTCTCTTTTCCTTAATCCCATGTTAGGACTTCATATAGACACCTCTGACTCGTATAAACACTAGAAATATGTACCAGGGCTGGTAGTGCAAACGGAAGACCTTAGATTTTAAAGAGCCACTGTAAGTCATATTTAAGGAAGAACCATCAAAACCTTAGCCTAAGGCATAGAGCAGAGTTTGGGGTTGAGAAAGGTGATAAACAGAAGGCAGCTTCATTGCTCACACATGACCAAGTAAATACGGGGGGGAAAAAAAAAACAGCCAAGAATCCATAACAGTTGGGTAAGAGGCCTGCTAGCATGGGGGTGGTGGGAGAGTCATGACCCAAAGAGAGCAAAGTTCTGCAGATGCCTTGTACCACTAGACTACCTTACTGAGTCTGTGCTTGGAATCAGCACAGAAACAATGCTAAAAAAATACATGATAAAAGTTTTCCAATAAGTTCACTTGCAACAAGAACAAGTTACTTTAGGATATGAGGTAGTAATTATAGACTCTTCTTTCCTCCATAAGCCCCCACCAGTCCCAAGGATAAAAATATATGCCATGGAACACTGAAAGTTTAGTACCAAAGTTGTTATTTCAGATATCCCAAAGGGCAGCACCTGCTATCAAAGGATAGGCAATCTCTGGCCAGCTATGTATTTTTTAAGACTAAGCACTTTATTAAGAAATCTGTTCTGTAAAGTGAACAAATTTAGTGGTTAGTGAAAACTACAAAATATTATCACCTTCTGGAATGTCATTAGAATTGTATTCTACTGCTGGTATCTTATACTGTTGTGCTATCATGAAGTACTTCTGTATTGCACATGGGGAAAATGAGGCCAGGGATGGTTAACTTACCTGCTCTGGACATCATAACCAATTAGTGGCAGAACCAAGACCAAGTCAAAAGTCTGAGTTTTCAGCTTTTTACTCCACCCATGAAGTGACAACCAAGAAAAAACAATAACAGTGTATCACTTGATGCTTTCTCCCATAATGAAAAAAATTCACTTGTGTCCTGCCTGCCTTCTATCAGTGACATTTTAGTTTCTTAACAGTTAACATATTAGGGATGACAGAATCATAAAGAGAAATAATGTGGTTTCTGCTTGGTGCCTTAACCCAGAGGCAGACTGGGAAGAAGTGTGTATGTATGACCCTGAGACACCTGTTTCATTTTGGAACTGATTCATCTTAGTTTCAGGGAAAATCTGAAGTTCATTAATAGTTTCAGAAATAAACATAGAACACACATTCAAATGGCAGTTGCCCTGAATCCTGTTCAGAGCACCGTAAGACAGCATGACTAACTCCTAATTCTTCCTCATTTGGGTGAGGATTATCAATGACAACTGGAGAACTAATTACAAATACAGGTCCATTTCGGTAATATCCAGCAATGGAGCGATAAAACCCTTCAACTGCTATCCAATTACCATGTTTAGAGGTATAGACCCTGCCCAGCAGGGAAATTTGATCCTATTTTGTATTAACAGCTGTCTATGGATGTTATCCAGAAGGAAAAAGGTTTGTTCTTAATGCCGGTTTCTCCTTTAAACTGGACCACACCTGTGGGGTCAAAATGTAGAAGGCTCAAAGCACCAAGGCTGGAAACAAAAGTTGTGACACCTGCTATACAAAAAGAAGACAGAGAGCAAGAAAATGTTCCCTTGGCATACCATTCTATACAGCACTGGTTCCAATCTACCCCTCGATCCCAGCTCTTGCTTTCCCCAAAGTGAATATTCCAATAGGTGTGCCCAGGTCATTCTTGAATTTAGCTTTCTGGGTCCTTTAATTTGCTGTATACGTATTCTACACTAAATGTGATTAATTGCAAAAAATAATCTCTTCAAGAACCTCCATAACAAAATACCCAATTCCCTATTAACAATAAAAAGGAATCAAGTTTAACAGGCCAAAACAGAGGAAGTCTATGTTTACAGATGGCACAAGACAGCTCGGACCTCAGCCTCTGTGCTAAACGGGAGTCAGTGGCAAAACCCCAAGATGTAAGGGCTGTAAATATGCAGAGGCACGTGGGAAACTGAAGAATGGACCTTTCTTTGCATTTAGTCATCCTCTGAACTCTCAGCAGACCTTTCATCTGTAGCCACTTTCCAATTTGTACGTTTGTTTGTCCTCTCCTGTACTTCATTGTTAACTACAGGGATATGAACTTTTCTCTCTCTCTTTTTCCTTTTGGTTTTCTTAGTGTCTCTTTCCTCACTTTCCTCAGAACTGCTGGATGCTGAATCATCTGACTGAGAAGTGCCACTTTCTGACTCTAAGAATGAAGTAGATTTTTTGAGAGACTTTTTCCTGGATTTTTTCTTGCACTTTTGTGGTTGTTTCCTTTTCTTGGTACTAGAAGCTCCAGTTTCTTCTGAGAATTCACTTGAGGAATCTGCTGTTATATCTATGGCTTCCTTTTTGCTTTTCTTCTGCTTTTTACGTGACCTTTTTTTCTGCTTTTTTTTGTGGGATTTCTTTGACTTCTTGTGTTTGCGGGATTCATGGGTAGGTGATTTTACCTGAGGAGATGTTATTCTTCCATTGACAATATCTTGCTGCTCGCTACTGATAAAATAAAAAAGAGAAATTTTACTACAGAAAAGAAAAATGTGTATTTATATTTTAATATTCTGCATTCTAGGTAAGAAGTTGGAGTTATCTGAATTTTAAATCAGACCTTTGACATAGTTATTGTGAGACTATCAACTATTACTATGAGTTTGTTTCCTCATCTTTAAAATGACAAAAATTCAAATCTGCTATATTGAGTTATTGTATGTAATACTATATATGAAACCTAAGTGTAATAGACATGCCAAACATCAGAAAGCAAAATACAGATCAATCTACCAACCTATTGTTTCTCTAGTTACATTTTCAAAGGAAAATAATATTAATAGCATTTGAAAAAGTTAGGAACTCAATTTATAGTAGGGACTTGGTACTATCTTAATTTCTAATTTTTTTTTTTCAGTAAGCCTATTAGCCTTACCTGTCTGTTTCAAATTCTTCAGGATATAACTCTTTATAGCCACTGTGACCCCATCTGTAAGATGACATATTACATGCATTGTTAAAGTAATGCATACATTTTGGAAATTAAAATAAAACTAGGCTTATGAATATGTGCATACACACAGATACACATAGAAAAGAAAAAAGAGATATGATAGAGCCAACCCCACATTATGGCACAATAAGTTAGTTGGCTACATTTTCTGCACTGCGCACTATCATTTCAGAAACAAAGGATTCCTTTGTCCACTTGTAAGAGGACTTGCCTTTCTGTTCCTTAAGAAACAATAAGGACATCCTGTTGAGTGAAATAAACCAGAAACAAAAGGACAAATATTGTATGATTTCACTTATATGAAATACCTAGATTGTGCAAATTCAAAGACAGAAAGTAGATTACAGGTTATCAGGGGCCATGGGGTATGATATGTGGAGTTACCGCCTTTTGGGTAAAGAGATTAGGATGATGAAAAAGTTTTAATGGATGGTGGTGATAATGGTACAATACTGTGAATGTAATTAATACCACTGAATTGTACACTTGCAAGTGGTTAGAATGGGAAATTTTGTGTTATACGTTACCAGAATTAAAAAAAAAAAAAAAAAAGACTAACGAACTCTTTAATACTATGCTCTTTAGCTGGGAAGCTCTTCTCCCGAAACACTTCATAACATAATGCTTTCTAATTGGGATTAATTAATTTTAAAAAATAGACAGCTTTATTGAGATATAATTCATAACATAAAACTTTGCCCCTTTATATTCAGTGGTTTTTGATATATTTATATTTAGTAAAGAGTTGCTCTGCTATGAACATTTGTGGGAAAAATTATTTTTAGAATTACATTTTCTCAAGCCAAATATCATTAAGGGTCATAGGAATTTAGTCACAAACCTATCTGGCATGTTAGCTTCATAATCATATAGCTTCTTGTTCCAGGATTTAGCCTTAAGAAAATCATCTTCCAGTGTCCCAGAAATTTCATGCTTTGGCCTCCAATAATCTCTTTGACTTTCTTCATCAAAACCATCACTACGCATCCTACTATAAGAAAAAAAAGTTTTAGAAGCAATCTCTGAGTTTACTTTATGGAAGAACATGTAGAAAGCTCATGGAACAAGATGACGGAAGAATAAAACGACTGATACTTAATGTTAAATATAAAAATCACACACAAAAAATTCATAGCCTCTTCCTCTCTCTACATTTGTAAAGTTGTCCAATGAAAACAACCTGACCATTACTACCTATCCTATTGCAAAGTAGGAAGGAAATCACTTCTGGACTGTAGCATGCTAGAGCTTACTCACCGTTTCTCAACTTAAGAGGGCATGCAAAAAGGAAGCAGAATATAATCATAGCTAGGGACTTTCAAACTACCCTAAAGATTCTGGAATACCTCTTCCACTTCACAAACCAATGACTCCTTATAGTGAGGCCACAATAGCAGTGGGAGCAAGGCTTTGTTGGGGTAGAAATTAAGTTGAAAACCACTGATCCAACCTCTGTTTACTATAGTAATCCACTAACTGGTCAGTAAGCCAGTCAATCATTTATCCAAAAATTTTAAGAGCCTACTACTATGTGCCAGGCACTCTTTTAGCTGCTGGGAATACAGCAATGAGACTATCAGAATCCCCACCCCTAAAGAGATTATGTTCTTATCCACCATGTTAATCATCAGCATAGGGGCCACTCTAAAAAAGCAGTACTTTGTTCCCAGAAATGCCATTTGGAGTTAAGCAACATAATGCAAAATAAATCATCATCTGTACTAACTGTACTTCTAAATCCTTACAAGACCACTTTCAGAATGAAAAGAAACTGAAAAGATGTTTGTTCTTATGTTGCAGATTCTGTCTTCTTTTCCTTGGAAACCTGAACACACAGCCAATCATATACCAAAGTCCACATACTCCACAGTCACACACACTCTCTTTTATCTCACTATTAACTAGTAATTTTTCCTGAATGGCTTTAGAAATCAGGATTATTACTTTACAGTCACTTTTCATACTCACGGCTCCTACAGTCACAGGTATATAAGCCCCAAGAGATGTGTACTCAAACATTCCTATACTCCTGCAAGTGAGCCTGCACAATCCTTCATAGTCACATTCAAATTATTAAGAAGATAATGGGGAAAGCTAAGTGACTTAACAAAGTGTGTAGATGGGGTACAGAATGCTAGGAAAGAGAATGAAAGACTAATAGGGAAAAAGAGTGAATGAATAGTCAGCTAAATGACTATAAAGTAACAGTAAAAAATCTTAGGTTAAAAGCCATCAAACAAGGTCAGAATCCATTGAACTGTCAACATTTACAATTGTTCAAGGTAGAATTTTTAAATTCTCCATTGCACATATGTACAGAGTGGGCCCATGTGCATCATAGTCATTACCTTTTTACTTGAGTCTAAATTTATGAAAGAGGAAAGGCTTAAGGACTCACAGAACTGAACTCTGGATGTGAATCATCATCTATCCTTAGCACACCAAAATGTTGTTAAACAAAAGTTGATGATTCTGAAAAAGATTAAGAACTGTTTTGGTCCTCAGAGCTTCAACTTCACCTTGAACTGCTGGGTAACATTTTCCTTTTGGTCCCATGGTAAGCATCTTCCATCTGTTTCTCCAGTTCTCTTATTTTCCACATATCTGATTCCTCCTGAATCTAGATTTTTTTTTAAAGAAAACAAAAGCAAGTTACAAAAATTAACCCTTTACATCACAGAAGAGTAACCGATTGAAAATACAGTCTGCACTAATATTGGATTACAGGCTAGGTTATGATCAGAAAACTGGGAAACAAATTCTAGTTTCTCTATAAAGTTGTTAAACAATCAGTAAATTCCAAATGCTTAGAATTCTACAGGAATAGGGAACTTTTAAAACCCCTGCATAGGCTGGGATGAAATCCCGACACATCCCAGAGTGATATGCGCAGAGAGTATAAACGTATTTGCGGCCCCCCCACCCAGGAGCTGGGGAGAAATGTGCAAGTATTGGACTTCCCTACCTGGGCTATTGCTGATTTTCCCGCAAACAATGAGGACAGCCAATGATCTGGGGGCCTTTCCCTGTGAGGCTAGTTGCTGCAAGGGAGAGGCTAAGCCCACTTATAATGCCTCTTTGTTGCTCAGATGGGGCCCACCCACTCTCTCTCAGAGCACTGGGCAGGTGAACTCACTACCCTCCCCACTACATGGGACGTGACTCCCAGGGGTGTAAATCCCCGACTCCTGGAGATGGCCTGGACCTAGCACCGTGAGACTGAGAAGATCTTCTTGACCAAAAAGGGGAAGAGAGATGAAGCAAAGTAAGGTCCCAGTGGCTGAGAGATTACAAATGGAGTCAAGAGGTCACTCTGGAGGGTATTCCTATGTGCTATATAGATATCACCTTTTAGTCTTTAGTGTGTTGGAATGGCTAGAGGAACATACCTGAAGCTGTCAAACTGCAACCCAGTAACCTTGATTCTTGAAGATGACTGTACAAGTATGTAGATTGCATAGTGTGTCTGTGTGACTGTGAAAACCTTGTGGTTTGCACTTCCTTTATCCAGTATGTGGACAGAAAAGTTGAAAAATGGGGGCAAAAATTAGATGAAGAATAGGGTGGCATGGAGGGGATGGAAAGATTTAGGTGTTCTTTTTTGCTTTTATTTTTATTTTCGAGTAAGGAAAAAGTTCAAAAATTGATTCTGATGATGTACGCACAACTGTATGATGGTGCCGTGAATAACTAATTGTACATGGTGGAAGACTGTAGGGTGTGTGAATATATCTCAATTAACCTGTTTAAAAAAAAAAATAAATGAACAATGGGGGGAGGAGGGAAATGGGATGTTTTGGATATTCTTTTTTATTTTAATATTCATTTTATTTTTTGGAGTAATGAAAATGTTCAAAGTTTGATTGTAGTGATGAAAGCACAACTATATGATGATACTGTGAACTGATTGTACACTTTGAATGATTGTATGTTATGTGATTATATCTCAGTAAAATTGCATTTAAAAAAAAAAACAAAAAACCCTGCATAGAGGTGACTGTAGCATGTTATTGTGAGAATAATTAATAGGGCTGAATGGTGTGTGAATGTATGTCACCAGAAGGAAAGTTGGAGGTTAAACATGGGAATGTATAACACAGGAATCTTGTGGTGGACAATGTCCATGATTAGCTGTATAAATATTAAAAAGTTCTTTCATGAACTAGAACAAACGTATGACACTATTAGAAAGAGTTAAAAATAGAGGGGTTTATGGAAAAAAATATACCTATTACAAACTATGGACTATAGTTTAACAGTAATATTTTAATACTCTTTCATCAACAGTAACAAATGTACTACACCAATATTATGGGTCAATAATGGCGGGAGGGGATAAGGGGTTTGGAAGGATTTGGGTTTCTTGTTTCTTTTTATTTCTTTTCTGGAGTAATGAAAATGTTCTAAATTTGATCATGGGGTTGTATGCACAACTATGTGATGCTACTGTGAGCCAGTGATTATATACTTTGGATGGTTGTTTGGTGTGCTAATATATCACAATAAACTAAAAAAAAAAACAGAAAACCCTGCATATACACACTTATCACCTTATCAATTTTGCACTTGTGTTGCAATTAGTAACTGATAATCCCATGTCTCTAAGATGCTTAATGATTTTAATTATATCATCTCAATTGAACCTTAAGAAATCTTATGAAAGCAAAGGAGGTACCATTATTACATTTTACTGAGAAGAAATTAAAGGCTCAGAGATAACAAATGATTTGCCAAAGTCAAAAAAACTAGCAATGACAGGTCTTTAGACTGAGTCTCTTTTCACTACATTTTATCTGTCAAAAACAAAAGAAAAAAAGTTAAACAATATGGTTGCTAAAGAATTTCTTGAAAAGCAGAACACGAGTCACCATGATAAAAATTTAAGATTAAAAAAAAAATGATTACAATTGCCAAAGAACAAGAATACATTTTAATTCTAAGTCCTCCTGCATCATTTTATAAAATACATGCTAGATCTCTTAGCCCACCACTTTCAAATGTAAGCTCACCCTATAACTAGGGGTGGGTTAACACAATTGGAGAGGCTGCTTGGGTAACAGTTTTATCCCCACCACTCTTCAAATTATCAGGTAATATAATAGTAATAACATTTATGATCAAACCAAGACTTATACAGTTCACTGAAGAAAGCCAATCAAGAGTCCTTGGTCCTCTTTTCAGTATACGTGCTCTCCAAAGGTGACTTTATCTACTCTCATAACTTCTAACTTCTACCTATATACCAATAATTTCCAATCCTTCATGTCCCAAGTTTTCTCCTTTCCACCAAGTCTGAATTTCCAACTATCTTGGACATTCTATAAGCACCTCACCATCAACATGTTCAAAACCACACTAATAACCTTCCCCTTCATACCTGTCCATTTTCTTCTGTTCCCTATCTCAATCAATAGCATCATCATCATCCAATCAGTCACAAGTTCTTCAGATTCTATCTCCTAAATTCCTCTTCTTTAACCCTACTGTCACTGCTTTCATTTGAACCTTCACCTCTCACCTGGTACACTGTAGTTGACTCCTAATTTGTCTACCTACTGTTTCTATTCATCTGATCTATGCCCTACCCAGTTGACAAATCACCTTTCAAGAATACAAATATGATTATGTCATTCCCCTACTTAAAACATTTGAGGGCTTCTTTATTGCCCAGAGGAAAAAGACTAAAATCTCCCAAGCATCACACAGAAATCTCTTCAAATGAAATCTGACCCCTCAAAATCCAACTGACAACTAAGGCCTCATCTCTGCAATTCCCTACAGGTTAGACACAAACAATTTCATACCATGCCCAAGTGCTTCATGCTTTCTTGTTGCCATATGTTAGCATATAATGTTCCCTCTGTCCAGGATGATCTTTTACCTGGTGAAACTTGTACCCATTTAACAAGACATATCACAAAAAAAAGTATCAAAAACTACCCTTTTTGTGAAATTCTTCCTAATTCCTAAAGGCAGATTTCATTCTTCATGATTCCTTCTTCAGTGCCCTAAAGCACTTTGTATATGCCTTATCATAATACCTAATAAAATGTATTGTAATTATCTACTAATTCATTTTTGTTCCTCCCAACTGTACCAAAATACTGCTTGGCACATTATATGCCCTCAGGAAGTGTTACGGAATGGCTGGGTTGTACCTCCCACCTTATTGTGAGCATCTGTGTGCCGGATGACATTCCTCAGGAGGACCTTCCCCAAAGGAACCCGGGACATTCTTCAATCTAAAATGAATCAATAAATAACATTTAATAATGATTTCTATTACCTTATTTTTTATTACAATTTTATAAATAAGCATGAGGTAAGGTCACTGAACTATGGATCAGAAGCCCTGAGGAATAGTTTTTCCTTCACCAATAAAACGGGAAAATGCCTGACAACACCAGTATGAGGATGAAAGGAGATAATTAGAGTTCCTTAAGATTCTTTGAAATTGCACAAGATGACATGAGCACCATTTCATTCATCCTCACAATAACTATGTGTTTTATGAGGCAAGTATCTTCATCCCTATTTTACAGATGGACTTCCCTGAAAGTCCTAACTTGCCCCAGGTCACAGAGTCTAAAGTAAACAAGGTATACACCGAGATCCAGATTAGAAAACAACTCTCGATTCCTAAAATTAATTTGCAATGAAGCAAATACCTAAATTTAAGAGTGTCAGTGACTCCAAACGTTGAAAACAAAAACTGACTCCGGGAAACATCAGAGGCAGAGATGCCCTAAATTTCTTCATTCAGGAGAATTTTATTTCCTATTTTGTGCAGAACCCTCCAAATAATAGATGACAAGGATATTAACGTGTGTAGCTAGCAGGGACTTTGTGCAACCACCCCACAGCTCACTCACCCCTCGATCCTGAGGAAATCAGGCATCTTGTTAGTGTGAGACGAAGAACCACTCCATTACAAGATCTCCTCCGACCCAGGAAGCCAAGGAGTCAGGGCTCAAAGGCAGCTCTGCAGCTTCACCCGAGTCCTTCGTGAAAACGCAGCCTTCCCACCGGTTATTCTGCCCTCACCCGTGGCCCAGGCATGGCTGCCTTTCCCCCAGCCCAGACCGACAGGCAGATTTCCCGAACTGAGGCCGGAGCTTGCGCTGGCGCGGAATCCGGACGGCCCCGTCCGCCAGGGCATTCCCCGCTCAGGCTTGGCTGGGATGGACCCGGGGATTAAGTTTCACTCCCCAGAAAAGGCGGGAGCGCTTTGGATGGATATGACTTTTCGGCTGGGCCCCGGGAAGTGTCTAGGGGGCCTGAAGGGGAGGTTGAGGTCTCCAAGAGGAAGACAGAGAAAATACCCCCATCTTTGTCACTGGTATCCCTGCCACCCAGAGGCCAGCGGCCTTGGAGCTCCCGGTAACCTTCCCTCCAAACGCCCTCCCCACACAAATACACACAAATACACCCATACCGTGCGCCGCAGCCTCGCGTGGCGGGGGTGGGGGGAGGAAGCGATCTGGGAGGAAAAGGAGGAGGCTTCCCTTTCAGGCCGGAAGTCGTGCTCCTGAGAAATTCTTCCCACTAACGGATGACACAGTGTGTCTCACAGGGAGGATTTCTAGGACATTCCAGAGGTCGATGGGTGCAGGAGGGAGGCAGGCGCTTTTCTGGAAGAGAAGTGGGTCAGGCCCAACTGAAAAGCGAATCTACCACCGGAAGGGAGAGATTCCGGAACTGGATGTAAAGAGACCTTTCTGCCTGGAGCTTCCCGGATCCAATTAAGCATTGTACCCGGTCTGGTTACCCTAGTAACAGGCGTCGCGGTGTGTCTGGAAACAGAGAAGTGGATTCAGCGGCTTCTGGAATGACTGTCCGTTAGTTAAGTTTCCTTTTTAGCCTAACCTAATACAGTATTCGAAGCCTCAGTTGGTGGATGGTGTGGGACTCCTCTCCAGTGGGCGCGAAGAGGGAGATGGGGTGGGGGTGGAGGAAGTGATATTCCCAAAACCTGGAAAAGGTATTTTTACTTTCATATAGTGTTTACTAAGTGTAAATCTCTCTGTATTAGCTTACTCAATCCTCAAAATAACTCTGTCAGATAGCTATTATATTATCGTCCTCATTTTGAGAGTCAGCTGAGGCATATATGAAAATTAATTGCTCAAGATCATACAGCTAGTGATAGAGCTAAGATTATAAGCAAGGCCTTCTGGCTCCAGAGTCCGTGCCTTTAACTACTAAGCTATACTGAGGATTGTGGAAGTTTCCTATGAACCGCACCCCACATGCACCACTGGCAACTTCAGGACTGGGGAGCAGCCAGCACTTAGCCAATACACAGGTACTGGAACAAGAAGACAGCCAGAAATCCAAACTGAAAATGTCTCCTCTCCCACCTCTTGTGAGGTTCCAGGTAGGGATAAGGCCTTATCTTAGAGGACAACTTGAGAATTTAGGAAGGGGTACTAGATAGGGAATAAGGAAAAGATATAGCAGCGGTGATCCATAATCTTTGAGACACGGGTGTTAAGGTAACTGTTACCATACCTGTTCTCCTTCCCACAAAAGAAGAAATGAATCATCCATATAGACTTTTCCCCTTAAGTCATGTCTTTCCACAGGTTTAAGAGACCCATTCACTATCACTGGTCATGGAGGCATCCTCAAAGGGTCTGCTCACCCAAGTTACTCAATTCTGGAACCTCCTAGATGATCTGGCTGAAAGTGACCCTGAGAGCTATGAGAAGTTCATTCAACAGCAGCTGAAAGAGGGGAAAGAGTTCTTTGCTGCCCCAGAACCACAGCTCTGTCTACAGACCAAGATTCTGGTGTGTAGAGTTGGTGTCAGGGATGGGGAGGTCCTGAATGAAATGATACTGGGATAACCAGAGAATAGGGCACAAGAAATCTTAATGGAAACTGCCACTCTAGAAAATGAAAAGTTGTGTGGAAGGTTGTGTTGAGGAGTAAGAGTGGTAAATTCATACCTGTTGTATTTTGGAGATCTCAAATGAGTTATTTTTTCTGCTAGAATGAAAAGAAAAAGTAATTTATTTAATGGAGAATCATGGAATTGGAGCTTTTTAAAATAAAAATGACTATTTGGTTGGGGCAGTAAGAAGTGCTGTGATAGGGTCAAACTAAATCATCTGGAACAGCTGCTTAGATCAGTCCCTCCTTCCCTTACCACACCTCCACGCCGGTTCCTTCTGAGTTCAGCAACTGGATTCTAGATGGAAAACCAGCAGCTTTGGGGAAATCAAGTAGCAGGAGTATAATTTATCAAAAACAGTTTTAATATGTGAAATGATTAATGGAGACTAAAATTCTCCCCCTTACAATCTGTGATGAGTTGCCTTTAGGATATTATTTTAAAATAAACTATGTTTTGAAATATGCAAAAAATGTTTGCTTTCTAGAAACCAAGAGAAAAAATACTTTTTATCAACCTATGCCAGTGGAAAAGAATCCCAGCTCCCCAATCAACCACTCATCCAGTAACCCTGAGTGTTGGCAGGCCAGAAGATATGTCTGAGACATCAGGTACACAGAATTATGGAAGAGGAAGCACATTTGAAAAATTTTATTGGCAAAAGGATGGACCAGATTTTGATAAAAGATGCTTCAAGTAAAATATTTTATTTGGTGATAATGTAAATGTGTACCTTTATGCAGATTAAATACTTTTTGTTTAGTTTTTCTAACAATGTGAAGTGTTTTAACCCATATAAAAATTGGAATTTTGTATATATAGCATTGTGATTGTATTTGAAAAATACAGGAATGGAAATTATATTTCCCAGCTTTATCAAGATTATGGTTTAATATATTACCTGACAATATCAATAGTGAAAAAAGGTCAAGTTGTTTTCATTTCACACCCTCCAAATTATACTCACAGATGTTTACACAGTCATCGATGTTGCCTACAATCCTGATGTTCTCCAGGCAGCAGAAAAGGACCTAATGAAAAAGGATCAATTGATACAGATGACCATGAAATGCATTGAGGAACGACTCCAAATCACTCTCTCCCACTCTTACCATATTACAAAGTTTAGAATAAAAGGAAGCATTCAAAGGATGAAACAAAATCTGATGGGAATCCAAGTTGACTCCCCAGATTTAAGACAGAAAATTAAAAAGGGTAAGTTGAATGTAACTGGAAAATTAAACTATTTAAGACATTTTGCATCCTGTGTACATTTGCAAACAAGAGCCTTGCTTTTAAAGGATGAGAAACTCCAGATAGAAAAATATAAAGATTAGGTATTAGAAATATTAGGATATCCTAAAAGATTTTGGATCTTCTTGCAAACTTTTAAACAAAATTCTTGGTTTAAGATTCTTTTGGCTTATGATTCCCCAACTAATTTAGCTTCATCTTCAACTGCCATCTTGGCTAACATTACATATATCACAGTCTGATAGTATTTTATGTTATTGACTAATTTCGTGATTTTATCTCTCCCTCTTTTTTCCACAAAGAAGTAACTCTTGAACAGATAAGAAACAGAACTGTGAACAATCCAGATCACTTTCCTCAACTTTTACTGTCAAAGGACCAAGATTTGGGCAAAACAGGGTGTCTGATACAGGAGATTTCCAGTACTGAGATCCAGGTAGAGATGAAGATTCCAACCTATGAATTAAAAATTGTGAAGGATCAGAATGAGAAACCTCTGAAAATTGAATTGAAAGTTGAATTACCTGGTATTGATTCAATTTCTCTCTGTGACCTTAGTGTTTCTGAGGTAAGTTGAATAGATAATGTAAATTTGTATCACTCAGCACTCACTTTAGTGACTTACAACAGTTTCCTCAGGTTTTAGGTCATCTAGGTCTGCTTTGCTGCATGATCTAGGTGAAGGAGAGATTCCCTTCTGAGATTTGCCATTCTCATGGCAAAGGGAAAATAGAAATGGCCAAACCATGCAATGGATCCTAAAACTTCCATTCAATATGGCATATATCACTTCTACTCACATTCTATTGGCCAAAGTAAGTCACGTGGCCAAATCTTACAACAGTAGGGCTGGGAAGTATATTCTTCTCCCAGGTAGTCACAGGAAGTCACATAGCAGGGATATATAATCTTACAGAAGAAGAGCAAATAATTGGGAACAATCCTACAGTCTACCACAGTCTCCCCTCTTGGTCACAAATATTTGCTTCTTTCCCCAAGGAAAACACCTCCAATCCCAGTATCAGACTCCAAAATACAGGGTTTTGTCATAGTAATCTGAATTCTGCTCCTCTTGAACCACAGACGAATGAACTATAAGGTTATCTACTCCCCCAACCCCATCCATCATACAAGGCAGAAAGGGAAGAGGGCAACCATTAATAGTCTCAATTCTGAAATGGGAAAAATATAAGACACATGGCAGTTACCAATGCCAGCAATGTTTCAATTTTTTTTTTAATTCAAGGAGAGTTTAATAAAGAGATTAACGACATGTGGGTAGGGTGTAAAGAAACTACAAGAGATAGTGCAGCAGTGATGCCAGAAGGGATGAAAAAAGGGAGAGGTTACCAAAACCTGGAGGGAGAAAGTCTTGTGGAGAGGCCTCTCTTGACTTTTTTTTTTTTTTTTAATGCAATTGAGATATATTCACACACCATATAAACCATCCAAAGTATACAATCATTCAGTGCCAGCAATTTTGAAATTCTCATCCTAGACATTTCTAGGGCCACTTTCCTGGAAGAAGGAGATATTCTTGCTTAGGTCCCTTTTAAGGTTCTTTGATTAACTAGTACTCAAGTTTCATTGTTCTCCGTGACTTTTGGCTCCATTCTTTGGGAAGTTTGTCCTATTCCAATATCCACCTTGGCCACACCTGCAACAGCATCAGAGAATATGCCATCCTTAGGTGCTGAGCAGTTTTCTCAGCTTGTCTTCTGCCGAGGAATGTGGTGAATCCAAAGGTTGTTTTAAATCTTGAAATAATTTTCTTTTAGACCAGGCTTGTAGCATTTATTTGATTCCAATCAGTGCTCCACAGTTCTTTTTTAGACAATGCTCAATTTTCAACATTTGCCTGCCTCTCTAAACTTAATTGCTGTCCTTTTGGCCAAATGAAAGGATTTACAAAGGGTGACTTGAATCTATTCAGTCAGAGGTTTTTAACAAAGGGCATCAAGGCCTGTGATTTAGCCTTTGCGTCTAGCTGTCTTATTCTGCTTTTGTTGATCAGATAATTTCTCAATTTTATCTTTTACTGGTTGAAAATAAAGGTAGTTCCATTTTTTCACCCCTTAGTAATATAATTTCTGGGCTCGCTCTCCTTTCAATTCCAAACTCGGCAATTCTTTTCTAAGCTCATCTTTCTTATAATACCTTGTTAAATAAATGCAGCCAACCATTGCGTGCTACCAACATTCTACTTTCCTACTTCCTCACCTAAAGTTACAAATTAATTAGGTACATTATTTGCCTTCCAAGTTATTGAGAAAGTTTAACTAAAGGCTTTATCTCTAGAACATGAGTTGCCATCTTTCTAGTTTAATAGTGTTTGCTTGCTGCTCATTAGCCACATAATCTAGGATGGCAGCACCCTACCTGAGGTACCATGTCAATTAACTTTTGATGCACTGAGCTGCAATAACGAATCACCTCAAAACCTCAGTAGCTTACAAGAGCAGTTTTATTGTTCCTTGCAAGACAAATGACCATGAGTGGGATCCTTTACTTATGGCAGAGCAGTGAATAACTGAAAACAATAATCGCATCAAACAAATCTTAACCAGGACATACTTTCCATTTTCACTTCTAAAACTCTCTCTTGGTTTATTATTCCTAGGATGATTTATTGATTGAGGTCCCTGAAAAGTATAGGTTACATCTGAATCTTCCAGAACTGGTTAATACTGAAACGACCACAGCAAAATTTATCAAAGAAAAAGCTACATTGATCATCACAATGCAACTATTGTAAGACAAGAGCATCGTGTGTTTTGGGTTTTCATGTAATTTATACGGTCTTCATTACAGTTCATCTTAAAACACCAATTTCATATTTTCTAAGGATTCCTTTTGATGGAATGAGATTTTTCTCTTCAGCTGTTTTTTTTTAATACTCTGAAGTAGATTGGTACTATTTGTTTTTAAGTAACAAGCGACAATGAGAAGACTCAAAAAAACTCTATTTTGAAGTCTTCAGTAAATTTTTGCATCAGAATAAAAGTCCCAGACTGTGCAAAAAATTTTTATTACCAGGATGGACTGTAGCAGTGAAAATTTCTTCCAGCAATAAAGATACAGGGCAAATGCAATAATATGCAAATCTATACTTCTAGGAACCTCTATACATCTATAAAACAGCTCTGCCAGGAGTCCAAGCTACTGAGCCAGAGCTTTTAATGCCAGATGTGGATTTTCTGCAGATTGAATACAAAGATACAGTAATAGTAATTGGCGGTTAATGCATATAACACAAAAATATATCCATCTCTAAGATGAATGGGAAAAAGGAAGTGACTTTGAAATAAGTGCCTTTTTCCTAAGAGAATGGTCAACAATACAGAAGTGAAATTCTTTTCTACTCCCATTCCTCCCTTGTAAATTGTCAAATGGTTTGTTCAATAAAAAAGTACCAACTTTCCAATTCAATTTTTATTTTCTATATACAAGTTTCCTTGTAGTTATTTTTTAAAGTCCTTATTAATTTAAAAGCTTTTGAATTTTAGAAAGTAATGTTGCACGTGTTATAAAATAATTGATGTTACATTTAAAAGCAAATAACTTGGCCTGGATTTGAATTCTAATAGGATATTGTTAGGAATACACTCATCCTCTTTTCTTCTACAGAATAGTAGCCAAAACCTACCTCCTAGAAAGTTTCCTAGAAACTTTCCTACCTCACCACATGGAGCTGTTTGAACCTCTACTCTTGCACTCCCAGCACTTGATGTTATTTATGTCAGTATCTATTTGTGTACCCATTAATAAAACACACATCAAGATCAAACATGTAACATGCTATATTTACATTCCAGTTATTCTATTTAACCATATTACTTCAGTGGATTTTAGTCATAAAAACATCTCTTGACACTTGTAGTTTCCTTGTTGCTAAAGCAAACACCATGCAATGGGTTGCCTTAAACAATGGGAATTTATTGGTTCAGTTTTGAGGCCAGAAGTCTAAATTAAGGTTTATCAAGGTGATGTTTTCTTCCCAAAGACAGGTGTTCTGGGGCCGTCTGCCAGTGATCCTTGGTCTTTGGCTCCTCTGTCACATAGCAGTGCACATGGTAGCCTCTTCTTTCTCTTCAGGGTTCTGTTGACTTTCAGCTTCTGGCTGCTCTGTGTCTTTTTTTCTCTATAACCTTCCTATAAGGCCTTCAGTAATAATTAGATTAAGACCCATCCTAGGCCACATTGTATCTGAGGTTACCTCATCAAAAAGTCCTATTTACAAGGGTTCACACCCACAGGAATGAGTTAAGTTTAAGAACATGTTTTTCTGGGGTACATAGCTCCAAGTGACATCTTCCCCTTCCTTACAAAAAGCAAAACTTTGCCCAGAAAGGGCACTAAGTAATAATGAACTGTGAACTTGTTTAAATTTGAATCTTATAAAAACTTTTTTCCTCAAAACTGGAAATTGAGATGAGTCATTAACAGTATCCTTGATTTAGGGAACAGATTTTTCTATAAAGTTGATCTTAAAGCAACTATCAACGGTAACTGACTTCCTCTTGTATTCCAGGGCTTGTGTATTACTAGGTGATGTCTATTCCTTTGCAGCCCATCCCTATCCTCTCTCATGTTAGTCAACTTCTTTCGGAGACCAGGTGTTGGCATACCATAATTTCACGCCCATAAACTGCAGAATAGGAATAAAGTATCTAACAGAGCCAGACTACACTTGCATCTTGCTAATATGTGCCACACTCCAACATGAGGTACTTTAGTAATTCCTTGAGCTTGAAGTGTTAGATTATATCCTCCTAAACTTAGTCCTTGTACCAGTTCTATAAACTCAAATTATATCTGTGTCGAGGCCAATCTGCATTAGAAGTTATCTTTACATACCTATCTTAATCATTTAATTTGAAAAATAATTACCAACAGATCAAAAATTAAACCAGACATGTTGAAAACATATCATTTACTTTAATATTTAAACCATCTAATTTAACCTCAAACACTATTTCTAACTGTTTCTTTCAGTCCTGGTAAAAGAAAGACTGAATCCAGGTTCAGATTATAGCTCAGATTAATTTTTAACTCAGAACAATTTTTATTAAAAGGCAGTTGTTTTTATTTTTCTTTCAAGGGAATAACAGAGCCATAAGCATTAGCAAAGAGTGAATTATCTTTGAAATTTCTTATCTTTGAACCAGATTTGGCTCATACTGATGATGGTCCCTTGTGATAAGCTTATTCCTTCTCCATAATCTTCAGTTCAAGATAAAATAACTAATTACTGAAAAATTAGATTAATGGATTCAGTTGTTTTCAAAATAATACAACAAAATGAATATTTATAGAATATATGGAGTGTCACTTGTACTCATGCATCATGTAAATGAACATTTAGAAATAGAGTCAACGCTAAAAGACAGAATAAATATCCTGGGCTAGTGTCACCACATAATACATATATACAAGGAAGCACTGGTCAAATTTATTTTAGTCATAAACAATTCCAAACAGTTACTAAAACACATCAATTTGATAAGGAAGTCTGGAATTGTAATAATGTTTCCAATTATTATCATCCTGAATATCTTCCCCTCCCTCCCCACAAAAGAAAGGCAAATTATAACAAAATGGAAAAAAAAAGTATTTAAGCTGTTAAGATAGCAACTAAACAAATTTTTCTCTCCACTACCTTTCTTATTTATATGCGACAACCCTGGGGTGGAAAGACATAGGCCTTTTTTGCATATATTTAACATCTTCCACTTATCTTTTTTCTATTTATCCAAGTAAAAATGACCACTTTGTTTTGCGATTGATCCTTTCATCACTCCAAACTGTTCAACAATGCAAATGGGTCTTAGTAATAAATGGACTTTGGCACACATCCAATTCTTGGTAGCCATTTTATATATATATACACTTCTTCCATAGTTTTCCAAGCAACAAATTCTGATAGTTAAATTCATTTGGAAGTAACCACCCAGTTAATCTTGAAGTAAGGATTCTTTCACAACTTCTTTCTGTTAAATTCTACAAGCATATTTTATTTGGAGATAACTGCAGAATTGTACTCTGAGTTACCCATTTAAGTTGTTTAAATACCCACAGAAATTCTCACACCAAGTAACTGGTTTATATGTCATTATGTCATCATCTCAATAGGATACGAAACAGTTTAGGGATTCATAGAAAAATAACATGGTTGAAGAGATGTAAGAAAATGTTGACTTTTGAAATCTCACTTATTTTCGATGTTCTCTATCCTCCCCATCCATGATAAATCATGTATAGAAAAATTTAGAGGTTAAATTCCAAAATAAACCTTCAAGCCAAACCCTTTTTCCAAGAGAATTTTCCTGACTTCTCTTTTTTTTAAACCCAGTAAAACATTTTAGGTAATTAATTGCAGAGCTTCCAAGTTTCACCCAGGTTGCTTTTATGTACCTGTCTCAACAGGGAACCACAATTCTGCCTCTACTATATTTCTGAGTGAAAGTACTTATCACCAAAGGGCTAGGCCACATGTCCTGTGACAAGGAAGACAGCTTAAAATCTGGTATTTAATTACTAAATGTGCAAAATATTTGGGTGTAATTGGCATTAAAAAAAAAAAATCCAGTAATGCCCATTACAAATAACTTATCTGGACAAAATAACTGTTTAACTTTAAAATAAAAAGAACCACATGTTTAATAACACATAAATATTTTTTTATAAGAATGAACTGATATGACTGAGTCGTCTAGAAATTCTTGGGTTAATTATAACAACATGGTGATAGGCTTTTCAAGGTATTTTCTAAACTCAGCAAGCCACTGTGCTCCAACTGCTCCATCAACAACCCGATGATCACAACTGAGTGTAACAGACATCATGCTAGCTACATCAAATCTAGAAAAAGATAAAAACATTATTAGGCACTCCAAAAGCAGTCGCTAGATTTTAGCCAGTAACCAACCCAAATGCTTACGCCTATCTTATAATCTCAATCAGTTAACATTACTTTCTGCCTACTCTTGATGTCCCCTACACTTCAAGGTCAAATTAACAGCTTAAAGAAAAAGACCAAACAGCCATCTGGAGCATGGCTCAGCAAACTATGGCCCACTGGCCAAATCTAGCCCTCCTCCTGTTTTTATAAAGGTTTACTGGAATTCAGCCATGCCCATTCATTTATGTATCTATGCCTGCTTTCACACTACAATGGCAGAGATCAATATCTGCAACAGACTATATGGCCCATGAAGAGTAAAATATTTACTATCTGGTTCTTTAAGAAACCTGACCCTGATCTACAGTATATAAGGCTTCCCATCTCAAACAGGATTAACTGCAATTAGTAAATTAAGAAAAATTGCTGCCCTGAGCGTCTTCATTCTGTATTTATATCTAACTCTACTTGAAGCTCAATATACCATGCTAATAAATGTCTGTAAAAGTGAGATGCAAAAGTAGATATAATGTAATAAAAATGGGCTTACAACTCCCTCTCCATTTGGCACTTACCCTTTTTCATTATCTGCTGGAAGCAGTCTATCCTCTGAAGCACCAATTGCCAAAATACATGCTTGAGGTGGGTTAATAATAGCAGAGAAATTCTTAATTCCAAACATTCCTAAATTGGAGATTGTAAAAGTGCCACCCTACAGGAAAAAAACATTTTAAAAATTAAAAATAGAAATTAACTGCTTATCAAATGAATCAGAAAAAATGGCAAATGTTTCAGGAAAAGATTGCAGGATAATCTTTTACTTTGTTTTAAGAAACACCTGAATGAAACACAGTTTACCAAAAATATACAACCATTACAATATGAACAAAAGTCAGTGCTGCTTCTACACACTAGTTGGAAAATGTCTTTTTGCCATGTTACTCAATTTTCCTTTATTTTGGGGACCTTGTGTCAGTTAGAATATATGGCAAAATCAGAGGCAGAAAATGCAATAAAAGCATTATGCTGACCTTAAAAATAATTTGTAAAATTCATGAGGTACTTTTTTAAATTTAATTTTATTGAAATATATTCACATACCATGCAGTCATACAAAGCGTACAATCAATTGTTCACAGTGCTACCATATAGCCGTGTGTCCATCACCAAAATTAACCTTTGAACATTTTCATTACCACACACAAAAGTAATAAGAATAAAAATTAAAGTGCAAAAGAACAATTGAAGTAAAAAAGAACACTGGGTGCCTTTTGTTTGGTTGGTTGGTTGGTTGGTTTTTTGTTTTGTTTTGTTTTTTGCCCCGTTTTTCTACTCATCCATCCATACACTGGACAAAGGGGAATATGATCCACATGGCTTTCCCCTAATAAGCTACATTGTTACACAATCATCTTCATGATTCAAGGGTTCTGGGTTGTAGCTGGATAGTTTCAGGTATTTACTGCTAGCTATTCCAATTCACCAGAACCTAAAAAGGGTCATCTATATTGCGTATAAGAGTGCCCACCAGAGTGACCCCTTGGCTCCTTTTGGAATATCTCAGCCACTGAAACCTACTTCATCCCATTTCACATCCCCCTTTTGGTCAAGAAGATACCCTCCATCCTGCAATGCCAGGTCTAGATTCCTCCCCGGGAGTCATATTCCACATTGCCAGGGAGATTTACACCCCTGGGTGTCAAATCCCATGTAGGGTGGGGGAGGGCAGTGCTTTCACCCACCAAGTTGGCCTAGTTAAAGAGAGGGGGCCACATCCAAGCGACAAAGAGGCATTCAGGAGGACACGCGTAGGCACAATTATAAGCAGGCCCAGCCTCCCCCATGCAGCAACAATCTTCCAAAGGGCAAGTCTGGTGATAGAGGGCTCAGCGCATCAAACCACCAGTCCCCAATGTCTGTGAGCACACATGAGGTACTTTTGCAATACTTTACCTGGAATTCATGTGGCTGTAGTTTACCCTCTCGAGCTTTGGTTGCTAAAGAAACAACATCTTTCGCAATGGTTTCCAGTCCTTTTATATGTGCATTAAATACAATAGGAGTTATAAGTCCTGCAGGAGTATTGACAGCAACACTGATATCAACAACGTGATTCCTTTTCAGAAAGAAAAAAAGGAAATCTAAATTAACGTTATTAAGAATGTATGTGCTAGGGTAAGCAACAATACTGATACTTACTTCCAAACAATTTTAGAACCAGTTTGTGCTGATGCTCAGCCAGAGAGACATTTTTCCAGTTTGTTGTGCCCTCCCTGTTTTGCAAACTTTAAAAATGAATGTGAAATGTCAGTAGGTTGGTTTCACATGTACCTTCAACACTGCCCCCCCATCTTGCTTTAACCAAAACATGGGTGCAGGAGGAAAAAAGGGTTGTCATTTAGTGAGAAACAAACAGAACTCCTTGGATTTTTTTTTTTAATAAATTTTATTTTGAAATAAATTCCATCCCACAGGAACAGTTGCAAAAACAGTATAAACCCCATACATAGAACTCCATCATACCCTGACCCCCTCCCCTGACACCCCGATCCATCACCTATAAGATCCTGTAACACAACTGTCTTTCCCTCCCTCTCTCCCTCCCTAATACCCATCATCCATTGCTCTGTCCTCTGAACATATGAGAGCAAGCTGTACATATCTTTGAACAAACAATGTAATTCACATATTCCATTCCCATGGACAAGAACATTATTTTATGCAACCTCATTAAGCGTAGCTAAGAAGTTCAAGAAATTCAACATTGATATAAAGCTTACACTCTATATTTCTCCTTTCCTTTTCTTTTTCCTGTGTCCCATCCGTGTCTCCCTGAGCCTCCCCTCCTCCATCCCCAGATCCCATCCAGGACCATCCCCGGCATTCAACCGTCATCTATTTAGACTGTCTTACCCTTTCTCTTTCCTTTCAATTGTGGAAACATATATACAGCCCAAATCTTCCCATTCCACCCCCTCCCCAGCATTCCATCAGTGGGATTAATCACATTCAGAATGTTGCAATGCTATCACCTTCCGACCATCCATCCCCAGAAGTTTCCCTTCACCCCAAACAAAAACCCTACTCTCATTTCTTAACTCCCATTGCCCCTTCCCCCACCCCTTGGAACCCCTACTCCACTCTTCATCTCCTTGGCCACACTCTCCGACACCTTCTCTGTGTTTACCATGGGGCCCAAATCCAACATCTTAAACCTACAACAATCTTGCTTTTCCCCGATACCAACCCAACTTCAATAGGACACACAAACTGTGTTCCTACACTTCTCCACTCCCCCACCTACATGCAGTTCCTGTCAAAAATTACATATTTTACACTGAGTCCAAAACCACTGATTTATCATTACAGTTTACGTATTTTAGATCCTGTATGAAGTAAACAGTGGAGTTACAAATCAACAATACGGTGGTATTGGTATTCATATTCACCATGCGATCTTCACTGGAAATCGTCTCTTCATGTGGTTTCAGTCAACCGTCCAATGTCCCTTCCTTTCAGCCTGGTCAACTCCCCCCAGCATTTCCCATAGGACCAATCCACTGGCGATGAAGTCCCTCAGCCCTCGATTATCCAGAAATGTTTCCATCTCCCACCCATTCCTATCCTCCAGGTGCCTGCGAATTCTCCAAGTCTCCGAAGGCCATTGACTTCTATTTGTACTCCACCATGGTCAGAGAATGTGCTTTGAACAAATTCATTTTTTTATTTTTTATTTTATTGAGGCTTGTTTTTATGTCCCCACATACAGTCCATTCTGGAGAAAGATCCGTGATCACTAGAGAAGAACGTGTGTCCTGGTGACCTGGGATGTAATATTCTATATATGTCTGTTAAAATTCTCTGTATCTCTCTCTCCTTTCTTTGTTTCTCTGTCAGTAGGGCTTCCTTTAGTGTCTGAAGTAGGGCAGGTCTTTTATTAGCAAACTCTCTCAGCATTTGTTTGTCTGTGAAAAATTTAAGCTCTCCCTCAAATTTGAAGGAGAGTTTTGCTGGATAAAGTATTCTTGGTTGGAAATTTTTCTCTCTCAGAATTTTAAATATGTCATGCCACTGCCTTCTCGCCTCCATGGTGGCCGCTGAGAAGTCACTACTTAGTCTTATGTTGTTTCCTTTGTATGTGGTGAATTGCTTTTCTCTTGCTGCTTTCAGAACTTGCTCCTTCTCTTCAGTATTTGAGAGTCTGATCAGAATATGTCTTGGAGTGGGTTTATTTGGATTTATTCTATTTGGAGTTCGCTTGGCATTTACGCTTTGTGTATTTACATTGTGTATAAGGTTTGGGAAGTTTTCCCCAACAATTTCTTTGAATACTGTTTCTAAACATTTACCCTTCTCTTCCCCTTCTGGTACACCAATGAGTCTTAAATTTGGGCATTTTATTTTATCTATCATATCCCTGAGATGCATTTCGATTTTTTCAATTTTTTTCCCCATTCTTTCTTTTGTTCTTTCATTTTCTGTTCTGTGGTCCTCAAGGAGGCTGAGATGTTGTTCAACTTCCTCTAATCTTGTATTATGAGTATCCAGAGTCTTTTTAATTTGGCCTACAGTTTAATTTCCATAAGATCTTCTGTTTTTTTTATTTACTCTTACAATATCTTCTTTATGCTCTTCTAGGGTCTTCTTTATGTTTTTTATATCCTGTGCCATGCTCTTCTTCATGTCCTTTATATCCCGTGCCATGCTCTCATTGCCTGTTTGTAGTTCTTTGATTAATTGCCCCAGGTACTCTGTGTCTTCTGATCTTCTGATTTGAGTATTTGAGTTCGGGTTCTCCATGTTGTCTGGTTTTATCATATGCTTTAAGATTTTCTGTTGTTTTTGGCCTCTTGGCATTTGCTTTACTTGATTTTTGTCAGAATTGCAGCTTGGTAGCATACACTTTCTCTAACTAACCAGCAGATGGCATCCATGAGTCACTTATTCCCCTCAAGTAAGTTCTCCCCAACTTTGTGGTGTGTGGGAATCTGATTCTTGTGGGGTCCAACTGGTAGACTTAATTTGGGTGTGCTGTCGGTGCTGTCCGCCCTGAATGAGGGGCGTGTATCTGAGTGGTTAGGGAGGAAGGGCAGCTTTAATAATCAAACCTCCCAGGTGTTGCCGGAGATTTAAGGTTGTTCTCTGCCACTGACCCAAAAGTCCTTGGTATTGGCGTAGGTTCCCTGAGATTTCCCAGCGGTTCCCCCTTCCCTGCTGTGCTTTTCCAGGACCTCTGCTGAGGGAGGGAGGGCCGTGCCACATCACAAGTGTGCGCCGGCCTCCAGGGAAGCCCTAGGATGCCGGGCTGTGCAGGGGCATTCCCAGCCCGCTTCAAAGACACGTTAATTTCCCCCTTCTGCAAAGCTCCGCCCTCCCAGCTCCAGGACAGTCAGCCGTGGGTGTATTAAAGGTCACTGTCCACGGTCGATATCGTGGCGTGTGAGCAGTGCTGTGGGAAAGACTCCCTGTCAGGCTGGGTTTCTTGGCTTGGCTCTGTGCTGTGTGTTCGGCCCCGGGCAGGAGTACCCCACCCGCTGGGGAGATGGCTGCAAGTCATGTGTTTTTTTCCTCCTTTTGGCTCCCCTTTGCTCCCCTGTGCCCGAGACAATCAGCAGTGGGTGTGGGAAGGGGTATCCTCCACACCAGACACCGAGGCGTTAGCCCAGCCCACTCCCATCTTATCTGCAGCTGCTCCTGGGCTTTTTTTTTTTTTTTTTTTTTAAAGAATTAGTCTGTCTCCAAACACCAACCCACCGTTTCCCCACACTGCAGCATGGCCGAGGGATTCAGCTGACTCACTCACTCGTTTCAGAATGCAGACTCCTGGTTTCACCAAATGCACGTTCCCTGTGGATTTAGCAGACCTTGTCTGGCTGGTGCTACTCTGGAAGTGGTGTTCTGGGTCGCTTTCTGGTTTTTATCTAGTGTTTTTCATGGAGGTGTTTTTTTGCCTTGTGTCACCTAGCCGCCATCTTAGGTTCTCCCCTCCTTGGATTTTGAGAGGAGCTGGAATGGCTGGAGTTGGGTCTTTGCAGGCAGAGCTTGAGCCAATGAAAGGAAGAGTGGAGGGAAAGAACTGCCTTGTGGGATCAAACGTGAACTAAGGACATAGGGGTGGCGTTGTCTCAGAAGAAAATAAGCCTTTAAATTAGGGTTTCTAACCTTTTCTGCACCACGAGCCCCTTTGTACTTGGGTCCTTATACAGAATATTTTTTAATGCAGAAGATAAACTATTCAAATTACAAGGAAAAAAACTGTATTGAAAGTCACTTATCAAAATATTTTAAAAACACAATTGTGACATAACATGTTTCCGTATTAACCCACTTAATAACAAGATCTCATAGCAGGTCTAATAATGGCTATATATAATTCTGAAGTAGTGATGCATAAAACAATACTATGCAACAACTGCAACTGCAATGTGTTGTGAAAATGATTTTTACTGGTGACCAGCCACCAGTACTATTAACACTTCTTTGGTTTGCTTTTTACATTTTTATTAGGAAGAAATTCTAAATTTCAGTTAGAAGTTAGGGGGAAAAGATGTGATTTTTCCACTCCATCCAAGTTCACAACCTCCTGAATTATATCACTGGACTTCTTGGGGGTTTCTGGACTCCAGTATAAGGGTCCCTGCTGAAATGTTCTGCAATCAAGAAAAAGTTAAGAACTTAAGAGAAGGCATACCTCTATCTTCCAAAGAAAGAACTCCAACTCTTTACTAAAACCCCAATATGTCCAAGCCAGCTGGAGGCAGGTTTTTGTCACTTGCAAACACAGGGACCTGATCTAGAAATGCAGTGTGTGACCCTCATCAGTAACCACAGCCGAGCTCTAGTCAAGGTATCACACAGCAAATACTGCTTTCACAGGAATACTTATCCTGTTATTGTAACATTTCTTGCTTAATAATCTTCCCCCTCAGAGAATAGGGAATGGTCTTATCTTGTTCACCATTGAATCCAGCAAACAGTACACGCTCAATAAATATTTGCTGAATGGCTGTCAGAACAAATAAATGAAGGGCATTTGGTGAGAATTAATAAAAAAATTCATAGAACTTACCCTGCAACTTCAATCCTTTCATCTAAGTAGTATTTTCCTCAGATATTCTTAACAGTCCAGACAGAAAGCAGTTTACAGGTTACCAGGTGTGGGCAGATGGGGGAAAATGGGGAGTTATTACTTAATGGGTTCAAAGTTTTTGTTTGGGATGCGGGCAAAGTTTTGATAATGGATGGTATGTGATGGTCATACCACTAAACTATACACTTCTGAAAGAGGTTAAAATGAGAAATTTATGTTGCATATATGTTACCACAATAAAAAGCATCACTGTCACATGAAATTCATGTTGCTAATTAAAAAAAAAAAAAGTGGATGAGGTCTCTCACTTCACCACTTCACACCCTTTAGAATGACAATAAAATAAAAAGATAACAAATGCTGGTGAGGATGTGAAGAAATTGGAACCCTCATCCACCACTGATGTGAAAGTAAAATGGTACAACTTTGGAAAATAGTTTGGAAATTTCTTAAAAAATTAAGTGTAAAATTACCATGTGACCCATCAGTTCCACTCCTAGGGACCAATCCAACAGAACTAAAAACGTATGTCCATGCAAAATCTTGTATGCAAATGTTCACTGCAGCATTATTCATAATAGCCAAAAAGTAGAAACAACCCAAATATCTACAACTGGTAACTGCACACAAAAAATGAGGTATAAACATACAATGGGATACTATTCAGCAATAAAAAGGAATGAAATATTGATACACGCTTCAACATGTATGAATCTCAGAAACATTTTGCTAAATGAAAGAAGTCAATGCAAAAGACCACATACTTTATGATTCAATGTGCATGAAATGTCCCGAAAAGACAAATCTATAGAGGCAACAGAACAGACTGCCCAGGGCTTGGGGTGGAAGCAGGGATTGACTCCAAATGTCAGATCTTTGTGGAGTGACATAAATGTTCTAAAATTAAATTGTAGTGAATGCTGCACAACTTTAAATTTAATAAAAGTCATCAAATTGCACAAATTAGAATGGATGAATTTTATGGTATGTAATATATAGAAAAATAAAACTGTTAAAAAAAAAAAAGACTATGTGCCAGACATAGAGGGGACTGAAAGTAAACTAAGCATCCCTGCTGCCTTCAAGATGCTGAAATTCTAATTAGGGAGAGGAACTACATATGTATGGAGGTTAAAAAGCAAAAGAATACATAATAAATAGTTTGCATTAATGAAAGTGCCAAAAGAGTAATACCTACAAGATTATGAGGAGGGGGAGCTTACTTTTGCCCTTTGCCTTAATTACTAAAAGAGGTGGAATTTGAGTAAGACATTAAAGATGGGTACAATTTCAACAAACAAAAGGTGGCAGTATACAGTTGTCGTAAAACACCTGGGTTTTATCTTCAGATAGCCTAGATTCAAATCTTGGCTCATCATTTACTGCCTATGTGACCTTGGGCAGGTTACTTAGCTACTCTGTGCCTCAGTTTCCTTATCTGTGAAATGGAGACAATAATGGTACCTACTTCATAAGGTTCTTGTGAGAATTAAATGAGATAATGAATGTACACTACGTAAGCACTGATTAAATGTCAGATGCAGTGATGGTGGATCATCATCATGACCATAAATAACACGGGAAAGGAATGCATCTAAGAGCAAGGAAAGCCCAAACAGCATCCTAGAAAGAGAGAACTGAAAGGCATGTTCAATAATAGTAACTAACACAGATTGGAAAGAGAAGAAGGTTTTATAGAGGAGTAATAGAAAATAGGCCTTGACTGCATTACAGAAGGATCTGGATACCTTAAGCAGCAAGCCATTTCTGCTCATGTACCAGAAATCTATCCATGAATCAGTGGTATAGGCAGGTGATGAAAATAGAAAGATTGGTTCAAAATCTATATAGTCGGTTGAATGATGGCCCCCAAAAAGTTAAGTCCATATCCTAACCCCTAGAACCTGTGAATGTGACCTTATTTGGAAAAAGGGTTTTGTAGACGAGGTTAAGGATCTTGAGATAAGGTCATTCTGGATTATCCAGGTGGGCCCTAAATCTAGTAACAAGTGTCCTTATAAGAGACAGAAGAAAAGACAAATACACAGAGGAGGAAAAGGCCATCTGAAGACAGGCAGAGACAGGAGGTATGCAGTCACAAACCAGAGAACTCCTGGAACTATCAGAAGCTGGAAGAGTCAAGGACGGGTCCTCTCCTAAAGCCTCTGGGGTGAGTGTGGCCCTGCTAATACTTTGATTTTGGACTTCTTTCCTCCAGAACTGTGAGAGCATAAATTTTTGTTGTTTTAAGCAACAAATTATGTGATAACTTGTTATTGCAGCTCTAGGAAATTCCTTGGCATGACCAAGGAAAAGAGTAGAACTAATGGATTACTTATATGTCTGGCCAGTCTGAGAAATGTTTGAGAGTTCCCTCAGGGAGAGTTTGAGAAAAGAATTCATGATGAGTATACAGAAAACCAGACACCCCCCTCAGGCAATCATTAAAATCAATTAGGTTAGGATTCATGATATAATGCATGGCTTAAAGTCATGAAAAACATTTTCATAGGCATAAAGATATTAACACTATTGAATACTAACCAAAATTTGTTCTATAATCATTTTGAGAGGATGGTTGGGGGAGTGTGTGAAGTCAGTGTGTATTTAGGGAGGGTTTAACTGAGCTAAATCTTAACTTATTTTAATAAGAAGTCAGTTGATAAAGTAAAACAAATGAAAAAAATCCATGAAAAGCAGCAGAAAAATGATATTTAGAAATATGAAGGTAAATACCAGAAGAAACAATTGTTTAAAAAGTATTTTTGCCACTTAGGAGTGGGAATTGGATTAAAGGTTGAGGTAGTTCACTGTAAGCAATGTAGCACTATTTCACACTATGTATTATTATTTTGACAAAAATTAATAATGATAATGATAGTAGGTCCACAAAGTAGAAAAAGCCTAGGCTTAGGAGTCAAAGAGTTCTGGTTCCAATCTACCACTTACTAACTTATTAACTCAGGGCAAGTTACTATACTTACTGATCCTCAGTTTTTTCATCTATGAAATGGGAGTAAAAGTACTTAACTCTTAAAGTTGTCATGGGGATTAAATGAGATAATATTCAAAACACACTGAGCATCATTGCAGCCATATATAACAAACAGCTTTTGTTTTTGTTTTACTGGTGAATAAAAACCATCTAATTCTACCCTGATTTGTGATATAGTTACTATCCAGTTTAATTTTTATATTTTCTGATCTCCCTTTTCTAAAGTGATACAAAGAATTTGTAGCCTTTATTAACTAAATTTAGCACCATCTCTTGTTGCTTTCACATTGTTTTGCCTATGGAAGTCATCTTCCGCACTCCAGAGAACTCTTGTCTTCCATTTCTCCATATCCTTTACACTCCTAGTCATACTTTCGACAAGAAAAGAAAACTGCTGATGAATTAATACTTACCCAGTAATGTTACTTACTGTCTTATAACTGTGTCCAGCCAAGAAGAATTTGCTTCAGGAACTTTTAAACATGCCAAAGCTGAAGCTTTTATGATGAAGTCATTGACAGAAATTTTGCTGGTCCCTTCTAAAATCTGAAAAAAAAAACAAGAAATTATTGTAGTTTCTTAATTCTCTCCTTAGAGACAGAAAGTATATAATCTTGAGAAAGGGAGGAGGGGGAAGAGAATACACAAATGCTCAAAGGTAGAAGGCAAGCTGGCATATTTTAACCAAAAGAAGGTCATTATGGCTAGATCCAATTTCAGTGAGGGAAAGAGCATTAAAAGACAAGATTAGAAGAGGCAGGCAGAAATCATATCATACATAATTTTGTAGGTCATGGTAAGAAGTTAGGCTTTTATTCTAAATGCAGTGGGAAACCATCAATTACTTCACTGTGGACAATTTAGGCTGCTCCTGTAGTATGTCTAGGCTAGATATGATGATATTGACTGTGGAGATGCAGGTCCACTTCCCCCTTTTAAATGTGAACTGAGTTGAGGGTTATTAATCAATTTTCCTTCAAGAGACTTAAGAGAGTTTATCTAAATATCTGTAACACTTTAGGACAGCAGTTCTCTAACTTTTTGGTCTCAAGACCCCTTTTCAGTCTCAAAAATGATTAAGGATCTCAAAGAGCTTTTATTTATGTGAGTTTCTATATCTATTGATAAATACTGTTATGAATTAAAACTGAGAAACCTATCAAATATTTATTAGTTTATTTAAAAATAATAAACCCATTATAGGTAACAAATTTTTAATGGGGAAAAAAAAAAAAAGGATATTTCCCTAAACAAAAATCAGTGAGAAGAGTGGCAGTGCTTTCCATTTTGCAAATCTCTTTAATGTCTGATTTAATAGTTGATAAACCAATGCTCATATCTGTGTATCATATCTGTATTCATTCTACTGCAGTATCACACTTCATGTAGCCTCTGGAAAACACCACTAAAATGATAGAATGAAAATATAAAAGGCAAATATTATTATGAAAATACTTCTGATCTTATGGATACACTGAAAAGGTTTTAGGAACCCTACAGAGCCCCAACCACACTCTGAGAACCAGGGTTCTAGGGTTTTTTGTGATGGAAACAGCCATAAAATAGTCTTATCTTCAGAACCCTTCATCACTTGTGAAATCAATATGCAAACTGGAATAACCATGGTTATACTTGATAATATTACCTTAGGGTAATTTTTAGACATGATAGGAATTAATCACTTGATAATGAAACAAAAAATCAAAATAGTGTTATACTATACAGAACTCTAGAGTGAAGATGCCCTAAATTAGAACAAGGTAAGGAATAATTAGGAAAGTAATTTTCAAATTTCCATATATATAGGTATTAAATTTGATCCCAAAGGGTTATAATCAAATGTACTTCAAAAAGGTGTTGATATTTTCATCTGCCAATCCTAGAGGCCTAAAATATAGTATAAAAATACATTGAGTTTCCTATCACTGGCATGATGGCTTCAAGATTACTTCATGGAGCTGGAGGGTTGGCCAAGCAGACCTGTGGGCACAGCGCCCCAGTGAGGTAGTCACTGTGTAATCCATGGTGTATGGAGGTGGTGTTCCTGCCAATGTCCAGCAGGCAACAGGGCTGGAGAGGAGGTCATGATGTCTACAAGGAAGGGACTGGACTCATACAATATACTACCCCAAAAAACAGCTGCAGGCACCAAGAGGACCTTTATTTCGTCCCCTCCATCACCAATAAGCAAATAGTAGGCTGCATCTGTGAAGAGGACAACAGTGCTGTCATCCGGTTTGGGCTGCAAAAAGGTAAGGCCAGTAATACCCTAACTGTGGAACCCCTTACAAGCTGGTGCCCCACCAGTTAAGCCACTACTGAACCCCTACACTGACTCACTCTAAATGTGCTGTAATGTTTTCTTCATCTGAATAAAGACTAGCAATTGCATTGACTCCTTATCCCATTAAAATAAAAAAAACAAAAATACATCGATATATTCACTGAGCATCAGAGATCCAAAATACATGAAGCAAAATCAGACAGAACTGAAGAGAGAAATAGACAATTCATGTGGAGATGTGAATATCCTACTTTCAATAATGGATAGAACAATTTTCAATAATGGATAGCACAAGATCAACAAGGAAATAAAAGACTTCAACAACACTGTGTACAAACTAGACCTAACAGAAATCTATAGAACACTCTACCCAGCAACTACAGAATACACATTCTTCTCAACTGCACATAGAACATTCTCCAGGATAGGCCATATGATAGGTCATAAAACAAGTCTCAATAAACATAAAAGGACTGAAATCATACAAAGTATGTTCTCTGATTGAAATGGAGAGGAATTAGAAAATAATAACAGAGAAATGTAGGAAATTCACAAAAATGTGGAAATTAAACAGCACACTCCTACAAAGTCAATGGGTCAAAGAAGGAATGGCAAGGAAAATTAGAAAATGTTTTGAGATGAATGAAAATGAAGACACATCAAAACTAATGGGATGCAGCTAAAGCAGAATTTAAAGTGACACCTAGAGCTGTAGATACCTAGGTTAAAAAAGATGAAAGATCCCAAATCAACAACCTAAACTTCTACTGGAAAAGGAAGAGCAACTAAACTCAAAGCAGAAGAAAAGAAATATTAAGGATTAGAGTGGAAATTAATGAATTAGAGGAGAAAAACAACAGACAAAAATCAGCAAAACCAAAACTGGACTCTTTGAAAAGATCAATGAAATTGACAAACCTTTAGCTAGACTGACAAAAAAAGAAAAAAAAAAATAGAGGTAAGGCTTAAATTGCTACAATCGGGAATGAAAAAAGGGGACCTTACAGAAATAAAAAAAGTTTATAAGGGAATATACTATGAACAACTGTATGCCAACAAATTAGATAACCTAAATGAAATGGACAAACTCATAAGCAAACATAAATCACCAAAACTGACTCAAGAATAGAAAATGTGAATAGATAACAAGAGATTGAACTAGTAATTTAAAAACTAGCCACAAAGGAATGCCCAGATCCACATGGCTTCAATGGTAAATTCTACCAAACATTTAAAGATCCTACTTACAATGGGTCCACACTCATAGGAATGGATTAGCTTTAAGAACATGATTTTGTGGGGTACATTCAATTCCAAACCACCACAACTGTTATCTTTTATGACTATAGATGCAAAAATCCTCAACAAAATACTAGCAAACCAAATCCAGTCATATATAAAAAGGATTATGCACCATGACCAAGTGAGATTTATCCCAGGAATGCAAGGTTGGTTTAAGATCTGAAAATCAACTGATACTATAATGTCCTAATAAAATAAAGGACAAAAAACACATGATCAACTCAAAAGACAGAGAAAAAGCATTTGACAAAATTCAACACCCCATTGTGAAAAAAAAAAAACCAACACTCAACAAACTAGGCATAGAAGGGAACTTCCTCATCCTGATAAGGAGGATCTACAAAAGTCACCACAATCAATGGTGAAAGACTTATTTTCCCCCAAGATCAAGAACAAGACAAGTATGGCTGGCTGCTCTCACCAGTACTCTTAACATTGTATTGAGATACCAGAGTAATTAAACAAGAAAATGAAATAAAAGGCACCCAGATTAGAAAGGAAGAATAAAACTATTTTTTGTTACAAATGACATGAGGTTCGATATAAAAATTCCTAAGGAATCCATTCAAAAAAACTACCAGAACTAATAAATGAGTTCAGGAAGGCTGCAGGATACAAGATCAATATACAAAAATCTATTGTATTTCTATACCCTTGTAATAAGCAATCTGAAAATGAAATTAAGAAAGCAACCCCATTTACACTAGTATTAAAAAGAATACTTAGGGGGAGGAGCTAAGATGGCGGCATAGAGAGGAGTGGACAACTGTTAGTCCCCCCCAGAACAATTCATAAATGACCAAAAAATTAGTAAATAACCTGGAATAACTGCGGGGAGACAAACGTGACTGTCCACTCATCATCCACCAACCTGAATTGGGTGGAATGCCCGAGATCGCAGCATAAAATCTGTAAGTAAAACTGCAGACCTGCGCTGAGAGCCAAGAACCGAGAGCTCCCCCCTCATGGAAGCCTCGCAGTGCTAGAAAGCAGCAGTCTCTCAGCCCAGCTCCAACTGGAGTTTTAATGTTAACTGCACAATACAGACAGACTCCTCAACAAGCAGACAGAGGCTTTTGGTGACAACTGACCTTGGGAGAGTCGGAGGACATATCTGTCTCAGGACGGGGAGCCAGAGGATCGGGTGCTATCTCTGGCTGACGGGTGAACCTGGGAGCTTTTCTGTCCCTTTCTCTCTCTGTGGAGAAAACCTCAGCCATTTTCAGTCAGCAGCGCTTTGCAGTAAAGACAGCCTCAGCCATTTTAAAATCAAAACACTTTGATCAGCAGAGTCAGAGAAACAAAGAACTTATTGATATGCAGTTGACTCTCTGGAGGGGGCATAGCTTCCCAAGAGGAAAGGGAGGGGCCCAGCTCTACTGCCCACCTGTCTGGAACCAGACCCCAAAGCCTAGGGGAGGAGAACCACAGGCCACACTCTCTTACACAGGCAGTGACAGGCTAACAGGTGCACCTGCTGAGCAGAAAAAGCACAGGTGTATCAATCCTCTAAAAAAAACCATCAGGGAAACCAGATACTGAATATTTCCTCCTTCTGTGACCTGAGCCTGTTCTCGTCTGGGAAAACCTGATTGGAGTGGCCTAGGAAGTCAGATGCCTAGACAACAGAAAACTACAACCTACACTAAGAAAAATGAAGCCATGGCCCAGTCAAAGAACAAATGTACACTTCACCTGAAATACAGGAATTTAAACAACTAATGCTAAATCAATTCAAAAAGTTTAGAGAATATTTTGCAAAAGAGACAGAGGCTGTAAAGAAAACACTGGGCATATATAAGGCAGAAATCAAAAGTTCAAAAAAACAACTAGTAGAATCTATGGAAATGAAAGGCACAACACAAGAGACGAAAGACACAATGGAAACATACAACAGCAGATCTCAAGAGGCAGAAGAAAACACTCAGGAACTGGAGAACAAAACACCTACACGCAAAGGAGCAGATGGAGAAAAGAATGAAAAAATATGAGCAACGTCTCCGGGAACTTAAAGATGAAACAAAGTACAAGAATGTATGTATCATTGGTGTCCCAGAAGGAGAAGAGAAGGCAAAAGGGGTAGAGGCAATAATAGAGGAAATAATCAATGAAAATTTCCCATCTCTTAGGAAAGACATAAAATTACAGATCCAAGAAGTGCAGCGTACTTCAAACAGAATAGATCTGAATAGGCCTATGCGAAGACACTTAATAATCAGATTATCAAATGTCAAAGACAGAGAGAATCCTGAAAGCAGCAAGAGAAAAGCAATCCATCATATACAAAGGAAGCTTAATAAGACTATGTGCGGATCTCTCAGCAGAAACCATGGAGGCAAGAAGGAAGTGGTGTGATATATTTAAGAAACTGAAAGAGAAAAACCGCCAATCAAGAATCTTGTATCCAGCAAAGCTGTCCTTCAAATATGAGGGAGAGCTCAAAATATTTTCCGACAAACAGACAATGAGAGACTTTGTGAACAAGACACCTGCCCTGCAGGAAATACTAAAGGGAGCACTACAGAGTGATAGAAGACAGGAGTGCATGGTTTGGAACACAATTTTGGGAGATAGTAGCACAGCAATGTAAGTATACTGAACAAAGATAACTATGAATAAGGTTGAGAGAGGAAGGCTGGGAGTATGTGAGACACCAGAAGAAAGGAGGAAAGATAAAGAATGGGACTGTGTAACTTGGTGAAATCTAGAGTGTTCAACAATTGTGATAAAATGTACAAATATGTTCTTTTACGAGGGAGAACAAGCAAATGTCAACCTTGCAAGGTGTTAAAAATGGGGAGCCATTGGGGGAGGGATGCAATCAACGTAAACTAGAGACTGTAACTAACAGAATCATTGTATTATGTTTCCTTTAATGTAACAAAGGTGATATACCAAGGTAAATGCAGATAAGAGGGGGGGATAGGGGAGGCATGTTAGACATTTGACATTGGTAGTGTTGTCTGACTCTTTACTCTACTTTGATTTAAGGTTACTTTTCCTTTTGCTACTTCCTAGTTGTCATTTTTTTTCCTCTTTCTTTTGCCTCTCTACCTTCTTTGACTCTCCCTCCTGCCTTGTGGAAGAAACGTAGATGCCCTTATAAAGATAGTGCTGAAGGTGGTGAACACATAAATATGTGACCATACAGAGAACCATCGATTATTTACTTAGGATGGAATGTATGGTGTGTGAACAAAACCATCTTAAAAAAAAACAAATGGGTTGATGACAAAACCTCAAGGGCAATATACTGAGTGAAATAAGCCAGACACATAAGGACAAATATTACAGGGTCTCACTGATAAGAACTAATTATAATATGTAAACTCATAGACATGAAATATAAGGTACCAAGATATAGGATGAGCTTCAGAATGGGGAGCGGTTGCTTAGTATGAGCAGAATGTTCAACTAAGATGAACTTAAATGTTTGGAAATGAACAGAGGTGTCGGTAGCAAGATGTGAGAATAACTAACAGTGCCGAATGGCGCATGAATGAGGTGGAAAGGGGAAGCTCAGAGTCATATATGTCACCAGAAGGAAAGCTGGAGGTCAAAAGATGGGAATGTATAAAACTGAATCCTATGGTGGGCAATGTCCATGATTAACTGTACAAATACTAGAAAACTCTTCCATGAACCAGAACAAATGTACAACAATACAACTAGAAGTTAATAATAGAGAAGAAATGTATACCTATTGCAAACTATATACTACAGTTAGTTGTATTTCAACATTCTTTCATAAACAGTAATAAATGTACTATACCAACACTACGAGTCAACAATTGAGGGGGGTTGGTTACAGATATGCGAGGATTCGAGTTTCCTTTTCTTTTCTTTTTTTTTTCTTTTTTTCATCTTTCACTTTATTTCTTGTCTGAAGTAATGAAAAGGTTCTAAAAATTGAACAAAAATTAAGTGTGGTGATGGATGCACAGCTGTATGAGGGCACCACGGGCAAATGATTGTACACTTTGGATCTTTGGATAATTGTATGGTATCTGAACAATCCCAATAAAAATTAAAGAAAAACAAAAACTTAGGAATATATTATCAAAAGAAGTACAAAACTTACATTCTAAAAACTATTAAAAAGACATTGTTGAAAAGAATCAAAGCATACCTAAATAAATGGAAAGACATCCATGTTCGTGGTGGGAAGATTTAATATTGTTAAGATGGCATTACTTCTCAAATTCATCAACAAACTGAACATGACCTGAATCAAAATTTCAGCTAGCTTCTTTGCACAAATATAAAAGCTGATCCTAAAATTCATTTAGAAATGCAAGGGACCTAGCCAAACCAATCTTTAAAAAGAATCAGGTTCTTTACCTGATTTTTACCCATTTTAAAACTTGCTACAAAGCTACAGTTATCAAACTGTGTGGAACTGGGCATAAGAAAAGACATACAGATCAATTACAGTCCAGAAATAAACCCTCAAATTTATGATCAATTGATTTTTGTCAAGGGTGCCAAGGCCATCTGACAGAAAAAGAATACTCTTTTCATCAAATGGTTCTAGAACTGAATATCCACATGCAAAAGAATGAAGTTGAACCCACACCTTACACCATATAGAGTGAATCCTCATTATTCATGGATTCCATATTTGCAAACTCACCTACTCGCTAAAATTTATCTGTAGCCACCAAATCAATACTCACAGCACTTTCTTCACAGTCATTCCCAGACATGTGCAGAGTGGTAAAAAATTGTGAGTTACCCAACATACAAGTTCCCAGCAGAGTCACTGAACAAGGCAACATGCTGCCTTTGTGTATCAGCTCTCACACTGTAAACCACTATTGTCACAGGATATTTGGTGCCACATTTTTTGCATTTTTTGCCTTTTGTTGGTGATTTCACTAGTTAAAATGGACCCCAAGGTTAGTGTTGAAGTGCTAAGCTCAAGAAGGCTGAGATGTACCTTATGGAGAAACTACGTGCATTAGATAAGCTTCATTGAGGCATGAGCTATATGGCTATTGGCTATGAGTTCAATATTAATGAATATGAGCAAAACTATAAACGTACAGTAGGAAAACACAAAATTTTTACCATTTAGAGAGTTGGAATTTCCAGACCTTTTACCTTATTAAGTTCTTTCCGTACCAACAAAACTTCTCCCATATTTACATCAATAGAAAGGTAATAATGAGGTATGGTTTGCTTAGATTGCATTAACCGCTGTGCAATAACCTGAAACCAAAGAGATTCAAAATTCAATTATCTTGAGTGGAGCTGAGTCCTTATCTAATTGACAGTGCTGCTTGCCCCCACACCCTGCTCCCCAATAATGCTTACCTCAAGCATTATCAGAATTAAAAAATGGAGGATTGCACCATAAACCAGCACCTTCTAACAGTATTTAACCAGAACACAGTGATGTGCTTATCCCTAGTATTCAGCTGGCTAAACCATATAGCCCTTAAACTAATCATCCAAGATTCCCAACTGAAAGAAGCCCCTGTTAGTGTTGTTAAACTATGGATGCAATTAAACAAACTGAGTAAAGGTGACCCCAACAGCTTTGGTTTTAGTTTATGGTAATACTCTTACTCGGCGAATGTTGCTGATTGGGATATCTGTGAAGACACCTGTAGGAACTGGTGTCACTCCTGGACCTGGGAGAGGCACAGCAGCTGCTGGGGCCTGTGGGGGAGGAAAAAGCTCTTAACAACAGTGATTCGATCTTAGCATAAGCACCTAGCAAGACTGACAGTGGCCCTTTTATAGATGGTAAAGTAAGAAATGGATGGCAAAAAAAAAAAGTCTTGTAGAAGAACAGCTATCACTATCTCCAAGGAGCAAAAGGACTTAGATTTTGACTGTTTAAGGGCCATGTTTTTGCTTTTTTTACTTAGAATTCTCAGATCATGTTTTAATTGTTATCTTCCCTTGAGCCAAAGTATGTTTCAATGACTAGTTTGTGCAAAATAATTCTGGTATT
This sequence comes from Choloepus didactylus, assembly GCF_015220235.1. Lineage (NCBI taxonomy): Eukaryota > Metazoa > Chordata > Mammalia > Pilosa > Megalonychidae > Choloepus > Choloepus didactylus. The sequence continues at coordinate 128,130,424 of NC_051312.1, read as the reverse complement.
GCAAGAAGAGCAATCAAAGCATGTTAAATAAAAAGGATTAAGAGATAAATATAAACAAATTAATCCATTATCCTGAACAGTGTTGAGAAGGAAAAAACAATCACAAATCTTTCATCTTTAAGCAAAAATCTAAATAACAGAATAATTTTCCTTACTTTTAGCTAATTACCTTAGTCCTTTAACCAATCAAAACAGACACTAGCTATATGGATTTAATCCCTGTGTAGACCAGTTATCCATATAAAACCCAAACTCAAGTCCATCAACTTGCAAACATAATGTTAAAAATAGGAGCTGAATAAGGAGAGGGTATATTATTAAACATTATCACTACTCAAAAAACAATTTGGAATGCATGTCAATGAAGTACCAGGTATATCACCTTTGATTTTATATATAAATGACAGCACATTCATATCTAAATATTGTTATGCCACTGAGATTAGACAAAGGAAAACATACTCTGGATAAGCTCTTTCATTCATAATGTATGAACCAGTCTAACAGGCTGGACAAAACACTTTGCAGGGACAAACTGCAAAAAAGAACTAAATGTAACTCACAGGGGCAGGTTTGGTAGGCACAAAAGAGTCAATGTCCTTCTTGGTGATTCTGCCATCTGGTCCCGTCCCTACAAGAGAAAAGGAAAGAGAGAGAGAGACAGAGGAAGGAAGAAGGGAGGAAGGGAGGAAAGAAGAAAGGAAGGATCTCATTTGGGTTCTAGATTCATTTGACCATAAAATAATCCCTTTATATATGATCAACAGATGTGATGAAAACTATTTTCGACAAATGGGACAAGTCAATTTTTTCACCCCCAAGATAGCCTATATAACTTTTAATTGCAATTATCTCATCTTTGGACTGATTCAATCCCTAGGTAGTCTCCATCATTCACAACTTTCTGTTAGTAGCCAAGACTCTAAACTGATCTGTATTAGAGACAATGAAGGAAATAGGTACAAAATTGTACAGGAGGAGAGATCATCAAAGTTCTGTCAATAGGTTTAATTTTATTTTTATTTAGCTTCCTTCCTCCTCTCATCCCCAAACTCTTCAGTATAATTTTAGAGCCAAGAAGATAATCCTGAACCTTAATTCTAAGAAGATTCAGAATTAAGATATTAGAATACCTTTTACATTGGCACACTTCTAGAAAGAATTTGGTCACCAGCAACTCATTTTCTCCCAAGACAGACTTTTAAAAGGACTCTCATTGTGTGCAATTATTTCCAACTCTTTTCCTTCATTATGAAAACTGAAGGGTTGGCTAGGATTGTGTTTATCTTCACCAGGAGCTCTAGAACAGAGGTGGCAGTACCCCTGTTAGATTCTCCTACTTTATAAAAGACAGAAACTATAACCTCCCTTTACAACCAAGGCTATCTGGATACCACAACACCTCAAGAGGACAGCTGGAGTATCACTTGCCTTATGCTAAGTCTCAGTCACCCACAAGAATTTACTGAGTATTGGAATTAGCTGAAAGCTTTTAAACCCTTTACCTATTTCCCTAAGAAGGTACAACAGGCCATCATAAAGCAATATGGCATACTGGGAAAAATATTGGCCTATGAGTCAAAAATGTAAGGAAGGTCTTTGTTGAATATAAACTAGGCAGATGAGCACAGTCACTTAATCTCATCAATTCTTCAGTCTCCTCTGCAGGATGGGGATCACATCCCCTGCTCACAGAACTGTTGTGAGGTTAAAATGCACAGAAATAGAAACTATTACGTGGGTAGCCTTGAGACAAAATCAAACCCTGAACATCAAGGCTAGACTTCAACACAATTTTTCCCCAAATGATTACATTTTGGTCAAATTTGCTAAGCAATCTGTCCCTCTATTCAACATTCCCCTGGTACATCCCTAATTGGGTTATTTTTTCCTCTCATACCTCAAGTTCCTCAGGGTTGGGAAGTGGGATTGCTGTCCCCTCTGCTCCCCCTAAGCACTTCGAAATCATTCTCCTCCTCCTTCTTTCAAAAACCTCAACTCCCTTTAAAGTGCATGTTATCTGGCTATATAACCTACTCCTCCTTGCTGTGTCTTGTCTACCAATTCATAATTACCACTTTTTATTCAGATTAATCTGGATGCTGGCCCACTGTCATCTTGGGGACCCAAATCCATCCAACATTCAGGCTTCTAAGTTCTTGTACCTACTCATCCCAGACTTTTCCCTCCACCCCATAAGAGCTCTCCAACTTCTAAGGTCAAATCCTAGACCTTGTTATCACCAGTAATTGCACATCTCTGAAATCTAGATTTCAAGCAATTCTCTCTCTGACTGCTGTCACTGATCCTTTCAGCTCACTTATTCCAAACCACCCCACTCATCTCTGCAAAATCTCTTCTACCTCATCAACACTTTCATACTCCCATTGAGCCCTCTACTCTCATTATCTAAGTTATCTCAGTATCTCATTATCCCTCCTGTCTTCACTTGCCTCCTTACCCAGTTTTGATTCTATAGATTATTGTTTTAATCACTCCCTTGCAAAACTCTAAATACCTGGGCTGAATGTTCTATAAATTCACAACCATAAACCTAAAATGGACACACAAAACTGCCCAGAAATTCCATTATGCTTCCCTTAAGTTCATTTTCCCGCTATCTGAAGAATACTACCTCATAACTTCTCTAACCTCAAACCTCCTTGCCCTCAAACTCCAGGTGATACCCCCACTTTATACTTAATTGATCAAACAGATGCAACTGGCGAGGAATTCTCCTCATCTTCTTCCAAAAACCTATAAATCAATCCTGTATTCTCTTCTCTTCTGTTAAAATAGACAAAATGGCCCTAATTCTTCTCAAAAGCCAACCCCATCCCCTCTTACATTTTCAAGAACTTTGTTCCTTACCAAATCATTCTGCCCTTTCTCCATGGTTGATTTATACTTTCTTATCAGACCACTGGTTTTCAATTGGGGCAAGTTTGCCTCCCAAGTGACACTTCCATCCCACTTTCTTCTGAAATTATTGTCAAGTCCCTATATCCAATCCTTGACTAATTCCTCTTGATTCTATGTCAAAACATATCATGATTCTGTAATTTCCACTTTCACTACCTTTGTCTAAGCCACCATCATCAGCTCCAGCAACAACATCTTAATGCATACCTTGGCTTTCATTTCATCCAGTTCCACACAGCAGCCAAAATGATCTTTTAAAAACAAATCATTTTATGTCACTTCTCTGCTTAAATCCTTTAATGGTTTCTCTCTGCACTTTAAATAAAATACAAACTAACTCTTTGCCAGGACCTACAAGGTCCTTTATGTTCTCACCCCTATTATATTCTCCAACCTCATATCCTACCACTAGATCTTTTGCTTGCTACAGTCCACTCGCACTGGCCTCCATTATCTTCCTCAAACATGACAAATTCCTGCCCATTTCAGAAGATGTAATGCTGGTCTACCATGCCAAAATGCTCTTTCCTCAGTTCTTCACATGGTTGGCTCATAGCTGACTCCTCATCTTTCAGGTCAGATCAAATGTCACCTCATCAAAAAGATCTTCCCCAACCACTTGTCTAAAGCCAGTCATAACTCCACATATATCCACACTGTCCCTCACTAGTGTATCACATGGTTTATTTCTTCCTTAGCACTTAAATTATCTTACAGTGCTGCATGTGAACCCAAGCCTTCCAGCTCCCGAGTCCACATGCTTTAATTGCTATGCTATACTCTCTTCTCTCTGTTCATTTAATTTTTTATCATTGGTAATATAAGCAACTTGACAACTGAAATCTTGTCTATCTTATTCATCCTATGAACAAACGTTTGACACAGAGAGACAGTACTCAACAAATACTTGTTGAAATAATAAATGAATCACCTGACACTGCCTGCATGATATATTTTTAGCAGTTATATTTTTAGCAAAGTAGCCCGTGTTGCTATATATTCAATAAATGGCCCATCTTTACTTGTTTAATTCTCTTTTTAAGAAGTTTGTGATAATACATATACAACATAAAATTTCCCATTTTAACCACTTTCAAGTATACATTTCAGTGATACTAATTACATTCACAATGTTGTACTACCATCAACACCATTCATTACCGAAACATCTTGAGACATAATTGTTAATACAGTTTCTTCTCCCCTTAAAATTTATTCCAGCTTACAGTACGGTCCCTGATTCTAATCACATGTATATAATGAATGGTACAATTAGTGAAATAACATTAAGATGGAAAAAAGGATCTTCCAATACTACAAGAATCTTCTAAGGTCCAAAAAACTTACAACCCTCTGTTCTTTTGTCTTTTGAGATGGGCTTGCCTTCTAACCAAAAAACAGTAGATTGCACACAGATGATAACCAGAACTGAGTGCCCATAACTGGAAAACTGGGGAAAGAACTGTATTTTCCTTTAGTAATTAAAGATGGCAGAGCATCAAAGCAGAAGGCAGCATAGAGTAGTGGGAAGAATACAGGCTTTAGAGTTAAACAAGGCTAGATTCAAATCACAACTTTACTACTTAACAGGAAAGGAGACCTCTTGGAGAGTCTCAGTTTTCTTACCCAAAACAAAGGGAATGGTGATTCTTACTTCAAAGAAATATTGTGAAAATAAAATGTGCAAGTTAAATGCCTAGGATATAGTACTAGCTATCAAATCAGGTTCCAGAGATAATAATTTCCCCCCTTTTTCCAAATAACTATTTTAATTACCTAACATTAAATTTTAGCCCAAGTTTAATTTAAAAACATTTATCCAAGCATCAGTCAATAATAATATGAACAACAACTAACATGTACTGGGTACTTATTATATGCCAGATACTGTTCTAAGCACTTCACTTCTTTTGATTCATTTAATTCTCACAATTCTATATTGATGTACACTAATTATTATCCTAATTTCAAAGATGAGAAAACAGATAGGTTATATAATTCATCTAAAGGCATATACAAGTTAAGTAACTGACCTAAAGACATATGCAAAGAAAATGATAAGGCCAGGATTTAACCCTCGGCGATCTATTCCAGACCTCATGCTCTTATCGCTAAGCTATATTTTCTCTTATGGGAGGGAAAAATGAGTACAACATTTTCTCCTCAAGGAGTTTTAGTTCAGTTTTACATGAATTTTATTATTTTAAGTCATTTTGAATCAATTCAACTTCATATTATGTTTTGTTTTTTGGCTGATTGCTTCATTCAGTCAACCTAGCACTGATAAAGAGATTTCTTCTTACTACATAATCCAGTCCTCTAATCCAACCTTCTCAAACAAGCACCTTATACATTCAGCTATCACCAATAATTAAGCAGTTCTAAAGAACAGAAGAGAATGAAAATAGGTTATCTAAATTACACAGATAAGCCCTAGGCAGACTAAACAAAACACAATAATAGTATCCCTATACTGGTGGCAGCAAAGGACAAATTTCCCTCCCTCACCCTTCTCCCCACTATCCCAGTTAAGAAGACAATAGTTGTACTTGCTGGTCTTAAAGAGGAAATTCAACCAGATTTTAACTTTCTAATCCCTTACCATAGAAACAGACTTACCTTTCACTTGTGCAAGGTCAATCCCTTTCTCTGCTGCCAATTTCTTTGCAAGAGGGCTAATAAACACCCTTCCCTTTGGTGCAGCAGAAGTAGCTGGGCGGGTAGCTAGAGGTATAGAAGCTACAGGTTGGGGAGTTGGAGGAACAGTGGCCACCTTTTGAAAAAAGTTACAAATTGTTAGTTCACCCCTGCAAAGATAGGTCTGAAAGATCAAGGGTTTACTTTCCATTAAGAATTTAAAAGTTGTTTGAATTAAATAATTTCACCTTTTTTCTATAGACCATAATGCAGTTGTTTTCTGCTTAACCAACATAATATAGCAATGTGAATACCAAGAATAATACTTTGTCAGTTATAGAGCAAAGTCAAGTTATCTTACTCCATGACAACATGGAAAGGTGTGGAATTTAATACTGTTGATCAATATATTCTTACAACCTGTCTAGTACTTTAATCTCTGGCTGCTTTTTTCATTCTCATTCTCTTACATCACCAATATGGTTGTTTGTTTGTTTTTTTTCTTTTTCACTTAATTCAATTTGGAAATACAAAATTATGCTGGAAGATTTCATGTTGAAAAGTATCTCAACCAATAAACCAACGCTACTTATCTGTCTGCTCCCTATAAATGTATAGCAGTCAGAAAACAAGTTTTTGCAGACAGAAATGTGTACCTAATCTAAACTCACCTGATTCTAGCATCTGCAGAAGACTTGCTATGTTATCTATGCTTGGGAGTTCATACAAGTTCATGTTTAGAGGTGAAACCATTCATAGATATATACTAAATTCTATGCCAAAACAAGTCATGTATGCAAATGTTCCAATGGATTACAAATACATGCTTAACCGAGATAATATATAATACACCAAGATGGACAGTGTCAGAGATTATAAAGTACATTTTATGAAAACTGAGGAATGAAGCCTTACCTTCCAAAAGCATGAGATCTACATCTAAAGGAGAAAAAGAACATGCTACCTCAATACCTAGAACTTCAATATGATTTGTTTTCAACAGGACTCAAAACAGCAGGGGAAAAAAGCTATAAGAATTAAACTAATGACCATTAAGTGAATGTTGCAGTGGTCTCCATAAATGGTAACTGACCATCTTCTTTCTCATTCACAAAATCTTAGAGCTGGAAGGAACCTGGAATATCATCTGATCCAAGCCCCTTAATTTAGAAATGAACAAAATTAATTGTTCTCTCAAATCCAGAAGCATACCTACCGGCGGTGGGGTAGGTGGTGGTGCTTGAGGTTTTAAATCAGTTACTTCAGTTGGCCTATAATCAGCAAATGCTGGTATATCTGCTTCTTTTTCTACAATGATACAGAGTGGGGTTCCTAGAGGGACATCTCTTGTGCCTTCAGGGATCAAGATTTTTGCGAGGTAACCTTCTTCCTGAACTTCAAAACCTTAAATAGAAAGAAAAACCATTGTGGACTCAAGGACTATAGTATTCTTCTACATTCAAAGCACAGTTTTAAGTAAAAGGCTCTCCTCCATCAAACTAGCTATTTAACCTTTTAGTTAAGTTATTTAACCTCTCAGTTTCTTTACCTATGAAATGGGGATCATAATAGTACCTATCTCACAGGGGTATTATGAAACAGTATCTGATACAATACGACTACCAAATAAGTATTTGTTAAATAAAACTATGAGAGACTACAGACAATGCTTAGACCTGAAAGTTTTTCTTAAAAACATCTTCCATACAGACCATACAGACCCACAGCACTCCAAGATGGCATCAGTTATACCACTAAAAAGCAGACCTTCAAGGATGTCAAATTAAGGCAACTACCAAGCTGGACAATGAGGTGGGCTTTCACATCTAAAAGCATTTTTGGAGCTTTTCAAAGAGGTTATACTTGGTATCACACCAAATATTCCAATGTGAAGAAATTCAGCATTACTGGAGTTTCTATGATGCTAGAAACAACATTTTATTCAGTTACTGCTTTTCTTAAAAGAACTCAAACATGAAAGGTTGCAAAAGTACAACTAAAAGAAGCCAATGCAGAGGACAAGCTTTGTTTTCTTGATCTTAGCTTTCTATGCCAGTGTCTTTCCTTGATAAATGCAATCCTTGAAGAATCCTTCCATTTCCCAGTAGAGAATTAACATCCAATAAAAGATATGATTAAAAAGAAAAAAAGAAAAGGCCCCAGAGCCACCATAAAGTTCAAAGACTTTGAACAAGGTAATACTTTTCTAGTACAGTGACACTGGTGCTGAAGTTAAACTGAAATATACACTTGTCATTTTCAAGGTATTTTTGGTTTGTTTGGTTTTTAAAAGAAACAGAATCCTTTCCCCTAATAAAATCTTTCGAGAAAGCACAGTATGCAAAAAGATAAAAAGGAGTTGCTCTAGTGGAAGTGGGAATGTGGATGAGCAGGGTAGAGTACAGAACCCTGTTCTTAAGTAGCCCTCCCCATCCCCACTCCAATGAACCATCAAGGAATTGTGGGGTTTTAAAAATAACCACTATAGAGGATTTCCAGCAATTTCCCACTAGAATGGTGGGAAATGGACAGGTCTCTCTTTAGTGGTGATTATGGGGCAGAGGGAAAATATTCAAAGTATCTATGAATATCTAGAAATATTATCATAAATATATAATTATCTATGTGGGTTTTGTTTCTGAGTAGTTTAAAAAATGAATCAGAAATGGATACAAGGAAATGTGAAAGGTATCTGAACATCTGAATGTACTAACAAATTCTATTAGTAACTCTTAAGTGATGAATACCATCTAAACCCTGATTTCAGTTTTCCCTCAAAGCCATACAAAATTCTGTTATTTTCCTGCCTTGGAGGTTATTTTCTCCTTTTTCTTCTTTTCTTCCCTCTTCCCGTTCAGAGAATGGCAGTTCAAATATGACTTCTCAGTAAAATAATAATTAAGCTAAGTAGCAAATTCTGCCCTAAGAATAACCTGTGAGTTGACATATGCTTGACTCAGTGAGAATACAGTATGGTACAGACAAATCCTACTGTGCATATTTTTGCTATAAAATATCCTGTCCCAGGAATTGAATCACAAAATTAGGAAGTTTTCATGTTATCACTCACTCAGTATAGGACAGGATGGCAATGCTCTTTCCTCATTGGAAAACTCAGTGCCTCAACCATTGAGAGCTGAAGAAATCTCACCTATGGTGGCCTTGTCAGTCTCTATCTCTGCCAACAAGTCCCCTTCACTTAGCTTTTCACCCACTTTTTTTTCCCACCTCTGAACTGTGCCCATGGTCATGGTGGGAGAAAGGGCAGGAAGAACCACCTGTAGAAACAAATACATATTATTGCTTAAGACTAGGTAGACTTGGTCACAATGGCACTCAGGCAAACTTGTATCATTTTTATAGAATGATAGTGACTATGGGAATCCAAATTCCCATCAGCAAGAGCACAGTGCCTCAACAGCTTCACATCAGTTAAATCACCCTTAAAATCACAAACTTCATAAGTATCAGCAATACTCCAACTGATCCTCCAATGTCAAAAGCAATAGGGAAAGATTTCTTTCTAGACAGTCAAAATTAATTCCTTGATAAATATCTAAGAACAAACCAAACTCTTGTCTTTTTTTAAACACTTAGATTAAGTTGGAAGATTTTCATTTTCATGTTACAATCTTGTCTCAGATCATTCTGTTAAAATTTTGCTGTGCTCTGTACCTAGCATCTCATCTAGGTGTCATCTTATGATAAGGAAAAAAAAAGCATTTCTCCCAAACTCCCCAGTGTCTTTCTAAGACAAAAAGCTAATATTCAGTGCACTTGAATGTGGTTAAAAAGGGAAATTTTGTGCTATACATTGGTTACTACAATAAAAAGTAAAAAAAAAAAAAAAACAAAACAAAACTAATATTCAGAACTATTCTCACAAGTCACTTTTACCCCAACAAAATCCAAACATCAGACTCACTGATCTAAATTTAAAATTCCTCTCCTATTTATATGGCTTGTGTGTCCACTGAATTCAGATGCTTATTCATTTATTGTGGGTTTCACTTGCTGTCTTCTTAGTCTTTTTTTATCTAAGTAGCAATAGGATTATGCAAGTGAAAAATTATTTCAATTGATGATGTCTCTGGAAGGAAGGAAAAAAAAAGTAAAACAAGAACTCTAATTAGAAAAATGCATTTCTTTACTAGAATTTGCCATTTTCATCTGCTTCTTAAAAATTACTGGAGCCAAAAATCTCTACATAATTAAGGCACAATCCTAACACTTGTACACAAAGCCAGACATAATATGGAGAGAAAAGAAATAAGTTCTCTGTAGTGAGACAGTTTACCGAACAAGATGAAATAAATCTATGAATTGAATACCAGGCAAAACTTAATCAAAAAGATCAATAATAACAGATGTTATTCTGTCCTATGGAGTGGAACATGATGCCCAAAGGAGAAAATAATTCCCATACAGAAATTTCTACAAATAAAATAAGTGAATAGTTTTAATCGTAATCCTTTAGAAAGGACAGCTGGTATATATCCATATTCAATCTTCAACACAGAAAAATACATGGAATAACTAATATCCATGAAGCTGATTTCATTTCTTAAAAAACTGATTTAGATAAGACAATCAACAGTGATTACATTTACTGCTTTCAGCTTTGTTGGAATGCTATTATATACTATATTTTTCTATACTTATTTCTCTTCATTATCAGTTTTCTCATTTATTAATACTATTGGATTACTTCACCCACTCATAGACTACTTATCAAAGGAAAACCCAAATGCGGATCCTTTATTCAACAGTCAGCACTTGAGGCCTATTACATACTCTATTAATACAGGGAGTAGATATAAGGACAAATCATTCTCAAAATCTGTAACAATGTTCTTCTTGAATGAGAAGTGCCACACATTATCCTCTGTACTACAGTGAGGCTCAGAAAAGTTAAAGGAACTGTTCAAGTTCAAAGACCTTGAAATAACAACTAGGAATAAAGGCTATGTGTTTCCATGCTTCAATCTCTACTCCCAAAATGACAAGAGCTAGCAACATTTAATGCCAATCTCTAGGAGATGATAGCCATCTAGGAGAAATAATGAATAAATAATAAATTCTCTACAGCAAACACTCAGAGGCTGAGCCTCACCTGCATGTGAGTGGGATATGAGCTACCAGGAGCCTGAGCAGAAGGTGTGGGAGGTGAAGCAGCAGCAGCAGGGGTTGATGCTGGGGCTGCTTGTGGGGGAGGTGCTGCAGAGGTATCCAATGTATAATTTTTAAAGGCCTCAATATCCTCTGGCCTAAGGAAGAGAAACAATGCATAAACATAAAGGGTTATAAAGGAGATTCAGCTCCCACACAAGCAACAGAACACTCTAACTCCTCATTTCTCAATTCTAGGTTAAAATACTCCACTAAGCACAAAATTCCACAAATTACCAAGGTACCACTCACTTTTCAACTGTAATACAGATAATTGCTCCAACTGGAACATCTCTGGCACCTTCAGCAACAAGAATCTTTGCCATGTAACATTCTTCCAGGCTCTCAAACCCAACAGTGGCTTTATCTGTTTCAACCTTTCAACACAAAAAGCATTAGTTTAGGTTCATGCAGCCAGCATGAATTTTGTAAGCCTTTTCCAGAATCATACAGTCCAACAGTTATGTGAATATAATGGCTCTATCACAGATTTGAAAGAAGGATTATTGAAAGACATCTTAGCTAAAAATCAGGTTGGCCCGCTGCTGACAAAACTTAGCTAACCAATCTTCTCTAATGCCAAGCTGTAAAAAACATCTCAGTTTATTTAGCAAAGCGGATAATTACCCACCCAGTGTTAATGCTCAATCAGTGTATTAAGCCAGTCCCTTCAAAGTCATCTCCATATTTTAAAACAACTTACCTCTGCAATTAGATCACCCTCATTGATTTTTTCCCCTTCCTTTTTCTCCCAACGAGCTATAGTGCCAGCCTGCATTGTAGGGGAAAGAGAGGGCAATGGAACCTGGAAAAGAAAAGAAGAAACCCTAACTTTAAAAAGGGGCTACTAACTCCCAGTCTGGTTCAAGGTTTTATTCGATTCGATTTAATGCAACTAATTTAATGCAAAGAGTTAATTAAGTCCCATTACACGCTGGTCACTAGGGATACAAAAACAGATAGTGCCAAGTTTATGCTCCCAGCTCGCGGGTCTGACAGATCACGTATCTCAGCAAATATTTCACAAACTGCTCCAGGCTTGGAGCTCTTCTTTCAATGGAATAAATCAGCAAAGGGAAGCTCAAGAGCTACAGCAAAGCTGGGTGTTGAAGAAAGGACGATGACATTTATTGGGAAGGGGTGAGGGTTCCCTGATGCCTCTGAGGGAGGATCTCAAGGCCAAGAAGTCTGTCTTGAAGGGCAACGGAGTCCCGCGAAGGACTCTTGGGGGCTCACCTTCTGATGCGGCGGAAAACTATAACACCGGCGGCCGGGCAAGGCCAAAAGCTGCAGCAGAAACCGATTCCGCGGTGTGGCCGCAGAGCTGGGGCTCCAGCCGCAAAGTGCCCGGACCCCGCCATACCCTGTGATCGCACTGTTGCAGCGGGCCGGGGCCCAGCCAAACAGGGGGGTCGTGCAGGGAGCTTCGGATCCCTCCCGCAAGGCCGTGCACCGAGCCCCGAATCCCGCCCTCGGGGCCGCACGCTGGGCCCGCCGCGCACAGACGCTCCACATAATGCCGCGGACTCTGAGACCCCCCCCCAGACCCCGAGCCCAATGCCGTCTCCTGAGTGACCTCTCCAAATGTAGCGCGGCGCTGCCGTCAGCCACGCCGCGCGGCCGCACGTTGTCGTAAAACGGTCCCCGGAGATTCATCCCATCCCCTTCTCAGGCCAGAAATGCGTGGGTCGCAAGCTTTTCCTTTTGGGACAATGAGGGAAAGGGTGACCACAAATCCGGTAGACAGGTACTTTGAGGCCACGGGGCGGGGGTAGGGGCTTTCCAGTGGAGCCTATGCAGGCGGTAGTTTGGGAGAAATAAGATGTGGAGGGAGTTCTAAGACAGTGGAGTCCTAGGAGAAGCATCCCAAAGGCTAGGCCGGGCCCTGGGAGATGTGAAGGGCACGACAAAAGGAAAGGGCCTATAAAGGCAGAGAGAGTCGGGCTAATAAAGTGAGAGGCAGAATGGTCTGTGAAGCTGGGCTGAAGCGAGAGGGCGAGTTTTGAGGAAGGGCTGGAAGGTGCCTGCGGACGGGCGTGGTTTTGGAGCGCTTCTGTAGAGAAGGAAGCACAGGGCCGCCCTAGCGTGGAAACCAAGTGGAAAGTGACACGCCCTCCGCCTCTGCTAACCCAACCATGACTGGGTTTGGGGTCCCGCCGTGCGCAGGCAGTACTGGGTTGCAGATTTAATTTCAGGTTGTAGCCCCAGCGGAAACTGGAATGAACAGGTTTTCCAGTTTAATAGTGAGAAGAGCAGCCAAGGGGAAACTACATTCCCACATTCTTGTGTACTTGTGCGAGATTAAGTATATTTCCCATATGAAGACCAAGTTTATAAAACATTCGCTTTACCCAAAAGCAAATCCCTTTAAATAGTAAAAGCCTTTATTATTTTCTTTTTGTATGGTCTTTATTATGTTTGAAGTATTTTGAACCAAAATTAAGCTTTAATAAGCCGGTAAATGCAGGGATCTTGTATGTATTATTCTTCCATATATCTCCAGAGCGTAGAATAGTACCTGGCAAGTAGTGGAGGCTTAAAGGCACTTATTTGGAATTAATGAAGAGTTATCTTCTCATATTTCTTACATATAATTCTATTGTGGGCCTAACGTCCTATAATTAGAAAAATATCTCTTCAGTTCTGAACAGAAAGGGACATTAGATTAGGAGGAAGCATGTGCTGTAGTTGTAATACCAAGTCCCCAGTGTACAGATGGTCAGAGAACACCAAGAACACAAGAAGAAATAGGAAAAAAAAAAATTTCAAAACATATTCAGGCTTGTAGTAATTAAACATATAGAAAATTAAAACAGCCATGATGTGCTATTTCATACTTATTTTAAGTTGGAAACAGTAAAAATTCTAAAAACTCAGTATTAATGAGATTGCAGAGAAAGAGATACATGCAACTGGGAGTAATGAATATTGGATGTGTTGAGGGATGACAATTTTGCAACAAGTAACAAAATCAGAAAAAAAAGTTTGTCATTCCCAAAGATTCTAGTTTCCTTGAATCATTCAAAACATTAAAAAAAAGTTTTAATATCTTTATAACAGAGAAAGAATTGGAAAAACAACTGTCCTAAAATAAGGAAAAGTTTTAAGCAGGCACCACAGCCTAATAGAATAATATGCAAGCAATACAGTTGAGAAATATAAAATTTACATATTAAAGAGAAAGACATTTGCAATAACATAGGAGTAGAGCAATTGTATTATTACAATTATGTAAAACTTTACTAATGAATAACAATTGGAAAAAACAAAGAATTGTGAATACTGAAAAGGCTATTCTGTAACTTTATAATTATTAAAATGCTTAACTATTTAGAATTGGCTAAAAAGTATCTTACTACTACAACTGCATTTGAATTTAGTAACCAGATCTTTGTTTGTAAAGTATGAGATTATCTTTAGTTCTACTGTTCACTTACTTGTTTTGCATTTTTCAAAGCATAGCAAGTTTGCATTTTGAGTATACTTTTGGCCTAGGTATAGCTAAATTATGGGATCTGAATAATCTAGGGGTGGTAAATTTACCCCAGAGGTAGGCTAGGAATTCTTAGGTTTGTCAAATCAATCCTGGGACAACAGACCTGAACTCCCCTAAACAGATTAGATCAAGGAAATAATTAAAGAAAAGGAATGAATACTCAAACCTCAAAGGAATGAACTAGAGACATGCAGAATAGCTGTATCACTGATACAAAGTGGACAGATGGAAAGGGGAAATGGTTGGTAGCAAAAGAATTTAAGTTTTGTACATATTAATTTTAACATAATAGTGGGATATTCCCAATTAAAATACCTTAATAATTAATAGTTGGAAATATGTAATTGGAAGTCAAGTGAAAATAGGGCTAATGATTTAGTTATAAAATAAAAAAAAACCTTTGAAATGAAGCCATAAATGAAGCCTACTTAAGTTTTGGGCAGAAATGTTTCTGAGTCATGTTAATGTTGCTTGCTTTTGTCTAACAAACAGTTTTGTCATACAGTTTATAGCCTCAGGTTCTTATTGAAGCAGGATAGAATACAGCATCAAGGCTGTGGTCTTTTATTCAGCTTCAGAAGAGTTAATGCAAACCTGCAGAGCTTTACCTGCAGACTTTATGGAGCCAAAATTCCCCCTAAAGCTCTGAAGCTTCCCTAGACCATAAACACTTGGAAAATCACGGGCCTAAAGCAAATTGTCAGTCAGTGAAAAAAAGCATGGGGTCATAAGGGTTGTTAAAACATCTGCCCGAAGAAAAATTTTAGATACTGAGAGGGCAGGTCACAAGTTCTGATCACTGTGATAACTGTCTCCTCCTAGAAAAAAGACACCTGGTGTTCAAAGGTCGAGATAAGATCACAGTAAAACTTTCCTGTATAACAAGCCAACCCACTCCCACTCAGGGCATACTTCTCGAACATGCCAACTTTCCTTCTTTAATGTGTCTTCTTTCTGTTTTTCTTTAATAAACTTTACTACTTATTTCTACTGGCCTCTCGTCTCTGAATTCTTTCTGCAGCGAGTCTCAAATCTGGAACAGGGTGCTGCCTGGCACTGCTGCCAGCAGGGTGCCAGTTACATTATCTGTTTGCACATTTATATATAACTTCCAAAGAAGTACTAAATCAATGAATTCTCTCTGAAAGTAATAACCTATTTTATGCTTACATTAGAAATATCAATAGCGAAAATATCTGTGGCAATTAAGTATTCCTTATCTCCACTCTTCCAAGTAGAGAGTAAACATGATACCAGGGAGAGCACTTGATGAAATTTACTTTCACTAAATACAAATGTTTTTATTGATTAATCCTCAGTTGATAAGCAAGTGAAGAGGATTAATGAAATTTAGTTTGCAAACTCCATTTTATTCACAGTTTATTTCTGTGGTTTGTTTTTTTTTATCAGTACACAAATCTCTGGTACAAACAGGCAGTTAAAACTGGTTACCACTTCCATAATCCAAAGCCTCTGGTATAACACAGTCTTCATGAAAACATATTGTAAGACAGGGAGAATACATAGCAATAATCTGTTTGAAAGCAATGACTGCAAACATCCATGTTTCTAAGAAAATATAACTTTACATATATATGTTTTTTAAGCAAGCTATATCTCTTACATAAATTCAGACAAGAGAGGGAATGTGTAATCATAATGCTCATTTTATGGAAAAAAATGAAAATAATAATTATGACCTAAGTGCTTTTTATGAACAAGTCCTCTTGGATTGGATGTAGAGCAAAAAGATATTTCCCTAATTTACATCTATCCTGGTCAAAGAGTCAAAAAGTTGGTAGGTAAGTAGGATTGCCATTACCAAGTGACTGAACCCAAATTCTTGAGGCACACACTGTAAAGTGTTCCAATCCTGCTAACTCAGGGAACTGAGCAAGAAGAGAATAGTCTTCAGTTTTTAAATGAAGACTTTTTAAAGAGTTGTGCTCTCAACTAGTTTTTGAGAGGGTCATTTACTTTTTAATCTAAAGTGATATAGAGATTATTTTATGAACTCTATAAACACTCTACTTCCTTAGTTTTCTCAAGAAAAGACAGCTTCAGCAGCAGCAGGATGGACTATACCACACATGTGCCAGTAGGGGACAATACTATGGATAAGTCAAGAGGACAATACTATGGATAAAGCCACGATGCATTCAAATACCAGACTACTCAAAACAGAATGAATAAGTACTCTTCCTCAGAAAACTCCTCTGCCTTTAAAAACTGGAATGAGGATCATTAACACATTTTACACAACGGTTACTAGAGCAAAATCACACAGGAGGGATGCTTAATCACCACCCAGGCTACACTAGCTAATGGGGAAAAAATGATCTCATTCTGTCCCTTGAACTCAACTTCAGCTGTCTTTGAAGGCACTGAGGCCATGCAGCTCCTTTTCCAAAGGACACAGGAATAGAAGACAAATAAGGTAGAGGATCTTGGAAATTTTCTCTAATTTAATCTTCTTTGAAAACTTCCACATAATAGTAAGAATTAGCCGAAAGAAACTGACAAATTAAAAAAACAAAACAAAACAAAACAAACAATTTAAGAGACAGACATTCAAGATAAATTGCATTGGAAATATAATAAAGTTTGGACTGATAACCCTCATGCTGTCTTACAGTGAAACACTAAAATTCATGCAACAAAGAAATTGGTGATATGAGGACTTTTTCTCCTTATTTCCTGGGAAAAAAACTGACACTATACTGTTTTCTTCAGTTTTCTTTTCATAATGAATTGTTTTTGCTTTTGACTGACTTTCCCAAACTTCCCCAGGCATTTCTGATGAGAAATCATTCTTCAATAGCGAGGTGGACAGGTAAACTTACATTGAAAGATACAAGGTGTCTTTTGGGCTCCTTTTGACTGCTTGGTGGACCAATCAAATGTCTTAGATGAAACTACCTCCACAACTAAAACTGGCAGGTAGATTTGGAAAAGAAATTAGTTGTCATTAGTATCCTCGTAACAAAATAAAGCTTGTTCTGAAACCACAAGGGGTGGTAAGAAGAGCCTGTACAAAAGCTACTGGGTTCTCTAAAAAATGGATACAAGTTATATAGAACGTAAGAATATTCAGAACTCACACTCAAGTTATAAAAATAGACATGGTTTTTAGACAAAAAGCAAATGAGTACAAAAGAATTCTCCAAACATGAGCTATTTTAAAAAGACACATCCATATAAAACAACAAGATGTCATCTCAGAGCTCCAAAGAGGAATCTGTTGAAATGGCTGAAAGGGGAGATGAACTGGAGACAGACAGGTAAAGAACCCAGAACTGATCTGTCCAACTCTTCTAGCTGGCAGTGTACACTGGTGGTCACAGGCAGACTGCTTTTTGGGAATATACAAATAATAATGGCTCATTAGTTAATAATGCTTGGTGGATGAATGTGAAAACTCAAGTTATTAAGTAATCTCTGGAAATTTAACTCTTTTCTGTTAGCTTCTACACTTGACAGTGTTGCATGCGAGAAAGGACTCTGGGTTTTTTCACCCAGAATCAATCTTGCCATTGACAACTAACGCTTCACGCCCCATGGTTTCTACAGTTCCACAAAGGATCAGCCTAGACTACATATATAATGGAATATAACTCCTGGCCTTAAAATGAGGAGGGGCAGAACAATAATGCATGCTCAGTACTCATAAATCACAAAGAAATACTGAATTTAATGGTCTGTCTCCTTTTGACTGCAGAGGAGATTCCATGAGCCTGATGGCTAAACAAAGTCATGAGAGAAAAAAAGTCAAGAAGAAATGGGTAGCAGCACCTTTCCACACCCACCTGGATTTTTAAGGAGCTTTTCGCTCCTTATTTCTTTCAAACACAAAGTTCATTAGCTGGAAGGAAAAAAAAAATGGCTCTAATGTTAAAGAGTCCCCAGAGAAAATTAGCAGTACAGGAAACATGCCCTGTGTGGGCTAAAGGACAAGTTGCAGATTCAGTTAAGACACAGAGTCAGCCCAATGTCTTACTAAATTATGGTTTTGAGAAGGGTATAGCACAATATGGGCAGCCCTTTTTCCATCCAATCAACAATTGAGCACCATCCATGTTCAGTCCAAAAGATTACTGAAGAGCATGCTTCATCTTTGGTACCACCTCATGAGTTAGTCTTGGTTTGCAATAGCTGCAAGGAAGCAGAAACGCTGGTACCTTTTTCTTGTCTGTGAGTACAAATGCTGGGACTCTGCTGCAACCATTGAGGCCAATTAAAATAATACTGTAACACACCAGAGTGATGTATCCAATTCCCAGATTTCAGATAATAGCAGCCATGCCCCTATAGGGGCCAAGATCATCCATTCCCATTAGTTAAGGCCTTTGGTTTGTTGTCCTCAGAGTAAAATAAAACACTGTGTTCCCAGACAAGGAACTCCAGATGAACCCATGGTCTACATTAGGACAGGGATTTGAAGTACCAGGTATGCCAGGCACAGAAACTGAACTGGCTAGTGGCTGTCACACTTGGAGAAACTTCTGTTTTGGCAGCATGAACCAGAAACTTCTTAGTGTATTCTGGTTTTAGTCCTCTTTCCTGAGTGAAGCAGCCAGGGAGTGACCACGTTCCACAAGCCTCTAATCTAATAATCAGCATCAATTCTCTCCATGGTCTTCTTCCACCCAGGCTACAATTTTCCCTTCCCATCCAGGGATGGCATCATCATCATGGAAAACCTAGAGAAAGGAAAAAAAGTCATAATAGAAAGTAACAGAGTAAGGTAGGAAGTCCTACTGAGGAACTGCTGTTGATAAAAATAATACCTCAAATATAAAAGATGAGAAAGTACAGAAGAAAGCTTTGAGTTCGTGCCTATGGCCCTTTGGTTCTGTCCTTAAAGTTGTAACTAGTAATTTTTATATGTATAAAAATATAAATATTTAATATATGTGTGAATATTTATTTTATATTTGTGTGTGCATATTTATTTTTCATAGTTTTCCTTCATATTTATTTAATTATTTAAAATTCTTAGTTCCATATCTATCAAATGGTAAAATAACACTGCTTTGCTCACAGAGATTTAAAAAATTTAATAAATTAATAAATAATTTATTTATTATTTGGGACTTTTTAGGTGAAAGCAATAGTATAAGTGTAAAAAATCGGGAAAGGGGAAAATTTTGATCCATGGCACTGTAAAGAAAAGGTTGGAAAGAAGACCAATCTTAATATGTACCTTAGATGCAGTTCTTTTCATTTATTTCATTCAGCTCATTTCGTAAGCCACTACTAGAACAGGGCTAATAAAACATTTCAGTGAGAAAATCTTTACAAATCAAATACTGATTATTCCAACTTATTTCATTCTATAATCCACAATGAGGGCATCTGCAATTCTTCATAACACAGAAAACTCTACCAGGAAAAAAAATTGTCTACATTTGACAGACGGATTATAAAGTGAGTGGGTTTGGCTAAGTGGATCTTTCATGGCCCCATGATCTATCCTTTCCCTGAAAGTTTTTGACGAAAAATTGGAAAGATCATTTTGTTGCATTCCCCCATCCTTGTTTTTAAAAGAACAAATCCCAAGCCCTACAAATGGTTTGTATTAAACTTTTACATTTGAATTAAAGATTATTAAACATGAAAAAAAAAAAAGTGTAGGCTGAGGAAACATTCAAAGAGACGGGAATAAACATAGATGACTTTTCAAAAGTTCCTCATTTTAATCACCTGAGGAACGAATATCACATAACGTACAGTTCTACAGAGTCATGCCTGTTTGTTTACTTTGCTCCATTTAGGCAGAAGGAAGTTTTCGAAGATTAGCTACAGATTAAAAAAAAGGGGGGGGGACCCAAAAGACAAGAACACGTCTAGATTTTTTTTCCCTAACAAAATAAAACTTTTTTCTTTTTCAAATAAAAATTCTATCCTCATTCTTGATCAATGGTCAAAGTCCTTGAACTAAAGAAGCCATCAACTTCTTAGGCCATTCCATGACCTTCTAAGTCTAGAGTAACCCCAAGTGTGGTCTGAGATGTTGAGAAATTCCTCTGACTTGCTTAGGGAACTCAGGCACTTCCAGGCACTAGCCTCTGAGTAGGAGGCTGTGGGGTTCAAGAGCCATCATTAATAATGCCCAGACTCCCCACGGACTCTGTACCTCCTCTTTGACAGTGCCAAACTCAGGATCCAGCGCTTTGAAGTGATACCGGTGATTCCCTTCCCGGTCAATAGCTGCTTTAAAATCTTTCAGTGTCACCTCCCCCAGCCTGCAACAAAAGAAAAGAGCACTCAAACAGACTGTTAATCAATAGACTGGAAAGATAAGGTGTTAACTTTAAATCCAGGCCCACACTGAAGTTACTGCATGCAAAAATAGCACAGCACAGCCTTGTTAGGTCACTGCCCCTGATAACCCAGAAGATTCTCAAACAGCAGAGGATTGGGGAACCAGTCACCACCAGGGAATGAAAATGACACTACATATGGGGTGATCTGAGAATTTAAAACAGGTTTATTGCTTCAGCAGCACCCAAATAACTTCTGTTTTTCTCTGGTAATAAAACATAGGTCTCTAAAACCAAATTTGTTGAACAACTGTAAGTATGTCCAAGTTCTCTTGATTTCCTTCTTTGCTACAATATTCCAGTTTTTCTAATTCAGACTAAATAGGCAGACTTTCTAGAAAAATAGGCAGGCTTTTCCCTAGGAAAGGAAAATAATATAACCTATCTTGGTAGTTTGTTCCAAAGTTTTAAACTCTTGAGTACAAAACCATTTCCCTTAGGAGGGAATATGTTAACTGAATGTTTGGAAGATTTTTAACATAAATTTTCACTAGGGATTAGTAATAATTCCTAAATAGCAACAAAGATCAATGAGTAATATCCCTGGAGTGCCAGGCTGCAATCTGTGGTTACTGGCAGGAGCTATTTTGAGCACTTAAGAAAGCTGTTTTTCCAAACTTGGAGCATATGTGCATAGTTACCAGGTTTGGGAGTACTACTATTGTATCTGAACCCAGCAGTTTAGATGATGACCTATGCTGCTTATGCAACTGGTTAGTGGCAGAGCTGCAACTAGACTCCCTACATCCTGTGCTCTTCTCACTGCACAATACTGCTTTCCAAATACCTCTCAGCTGGTCAGAAGGGCCACCTTGGTTCTGCCTTCCTTTCATTTTTTATAGAGAAATAATGAACCCAGCATCTCACCTCTTTGGTATATTGACCATGAAGGGAGTAAGTGACCGGTCGGTGAAATAGAGCACTTTAGTGCAGGCGCTGCTGATAGTTGGAGAGCTCTGTGAGTGAGGCAACTCTGCAATCAGAGAGAATCAGAGAAAGACCCTGTGGTCAGAACATTCAGTTTACTCAAATCACTCCTCATTCCCAGTTATTCAAATATCCCAGGAGAATGAAGCTGATGGAGGTCACTGAACAGATTTCACACCCTGCCAAAGATTATGTCCATAGGGTATGATCCACAGGAAGTCACCCATATAGCTGTGAGGACAGGAGGTGCTTCAGACATGGGCACCATCACCAGGAGTATAATTTCTCACTCATTCCAGGTACTTCTGGCAAGAGAACAGCAACTGATCTGACAGGCACTGTTGCTGAAGGTCAAAGGAAGACAGAGAAGCCTGGCAAGATTTCGGCCAACGCAGAGTAGAAACATAGCAGGAGCTGCAGGCTGCCTACGTAGATTTTGGAGGATACTAGTACAGAATGCTCATGTGATATAGGAAAGAAGAAATGAATAGGAACAAAGTAATCTTAGAAATTCAGATCCCAAAGGGCTTTCTGCTTCCAGTCTAAAAGATACAAGATCTACCTTATTATCCCTTAGCTACGTAGAATCTTTAGCTTACATTCAAGTCTCCTTTGAGAGCTTGTCTTTTCTACCTACGCCTTAAATGTTGGTTCTCCTCAGTGTTTCACTCTGGGCCCTCTTCTGTCTTATACGTTCACCCACATGCCATGATGCTTTTTTGACCCCAGTTCTTGGCACAGCCCTGGTACGCAAAGGTTGTTTAATAAATATTCGTCGAATAAGAGAAATTTCAAATTAGCATTGAAGTGTATATTAAGATTCATTCATTCATTCAAAAACATTTATTGAGTACCTACTGTACATAAGATTTTGAGAATACAAAAATCAGCTATATATGTTCCTTATCCTCAAAGAGTTTATAGTCTAGTACAGATGACAGACATTACTACAAATACTTTTACAACACCTAAAATCAGACTTGTACAAACTGTAGGGGAAAGCTAAAGATGAGGAGGTTAATTCTACCTAGAGGAGATCAGAAAAGTCCCACAGTTGAAGTTACCTTTGAAGAAAATCCTTCAAAAAAAGGACTCTGATTGCCAGGCTTGACTCTATTTAGGTATTAGTCTTAAGCTATGGGGGAGGGAACTAAAAGGGATTGGTATGATCAGACTGGCATTTTAGAACAATCAATCTAACAGCAAAGTAAAGTATGGACTGGATGGGAGAAACTCTAAAACCCGTACTCCTATTAGGAGGCAATTACAGGTACCAGAGAAGGGATGGATTTGAGAGATCTTTAGAACATAAAAGTCTTACAACTTGGGATATAATTGAACCTAGGGGATATAATAGGGAAAAGTAAAAAATGACTCAGAAAAGAGGTGGGGTTAGAGATAAGGGTTTAAAAATAATCAACACCAAGAGTAGTTAAAGCCATAGGAGTGGAAGGGAATACCCAAAAAGAATATGAAAAGGGCTAGGCCTCAAATGGAAATCCCAGGGCACACCAACATTTAATTGT
This sequence comes from Choloepus didactylus, assembly GCF_015220235.1. Taxonomy (NCBI): domain Eukaryota; kingdom Metazoa; phylum Chordata; class Mammalia; order Pilosa; family Megalonychidae; genus Choloepus; species Choloepus didactylus. The sequence continues at coordinate 128,107,424 of NC_051312.1, read as the reverse complement.
TAAACAGAGAAAGAGAAGAAAAGGAGATTCAGAAGAGTTAGTAGTCAGAAATATGGAAGAACTGGGTTATCTAGTTCACTAGATTGCAAGTCCAATGAGGGCAGATACCAACTCCACCTTGTTCAACTCTCTATCTCCAGTGTCTACCATAGGTACATTAGATGCTCAATAAGTGTTTGTTGAATGAGTAATTGGTTGGCATTGACATTGAAGAAGAATGCTTCCAAAGGACAGACTTGTCAAGAATAGTAAATGCTTTCAAAAAGTCAGTGAAAGGTAGTTTGAGAAGTAACCACTTGATTTGACAATAAGAAAGTCAACAGCAACCTACAGAAAGAATACCAGGTGGAGTAACTGGGTACAGGTCAGACTGTAGTGGGCTGAGTAGTGAATGGGAAGTGAGGAAGAAGAGAGAGCCAGTTAGAACAATTCTTTCAAGAAGTTTTGATGTAGGGGAATAAGAGAAATAACTCAGTAGCTAGTGGGCTAGCAGAGGTAAAGAGGTTCTTATATTTTCAGATTAGACATTTCAGCTTGTATGTATAGATATCACTGGAAGCTTTAGCTTAAGACCCTAGTTTACAAGCAGCTATGAATTTATCTGTAGTATTTTGAATAAGTACTGCATATGTATGAAACAATTTTTCCAGAAAGAGAGGAATTAGACTTTTGAAGGAGAATTTCCAAATACTCAGTCTTGTCTACACTGGCAATTTACACCAACCTATAGAAAGTACTGAAGAGGATGACAATAGATTAAAAAAAATCCTCTCAAGAATACAGAAATGAATATTTTGAAGCAATGCTAGAAAAAGCAACTGAAACTAATTTTGGTACTAAAATAATTTGTTTCATTTCCAGCACAGACAATTTTCATCCAAGAGGAAAAAGAACAGAGATCAGAGGTTTGAGAATGCTATATTATTAACTCTTCAAAAATTATTTTATATTACATATTTGTGAAAATATTTTAAGTGGTTTACTTTAGGTTTTGTTTAATAATGTGGTTTTAAAAACCGTGTATGTTACATACAAAACTAGTTTTAGTCAGCTTTTTACTACTATTTGGTTTTTATAAATTATTATATACTTTTAGAGTAGGCTTGGATAAATTATAAAAGATAAGAAAATGTTAACATTATTAAACCAAAAGGTAAGCTACAAAGTAAAACAGAAATTACCAGGCAGGATGGATTTACATGGTGGAGTGAACAGATGGGAAAATGAAATATATGAGCAGGTCAAACCATATTTCCTAGCCAGGGCACTAGATGGTGTAATATTTTGCAAGACAAACACTGAATAACCTAAGCATTCAAAGTTTAAGGAAAATTCTCAAAGACATTTAACTTCTTACCTCTAGGAAGAAATGAAAATTTCTGTCCTGCTATAGGGTGACTTCTGTGTGTATTTGTGTGTGTTCTTGTTTGTTTTATATTTTGCTTTGTTCAACATTAAATGTTTTGAGCTTGTATATTTTCCAAAGATGTTTTAGTCTCTTTCAGTCAGCAGCATCTTGCCCATGGCTAACTAGCATTTGGGGTGATTGTGGTGGTGATGATGGTATATGTCCTCATAGTCCTGGAAATAACTCAGTAAGTGTGAAATACTACAAGAAAAATTCTATCCTCAAAATATTAGTAGCATGAAAAATACCAAATGTCTTGTCTAATATGCTAGGACTGTTTGCTGAGCAATAATGAATACTCACTTGAATTAGGGGGCCAGGACTCCCGGTATCCGCCACCACCTTGAGTTCTGGGGGACTTGCCCCACACCTGGGGAGCCACACAGAAATCACAAGAGTCATCATCAATGGGGGAACTCAACCAGGAAATTTAAATCATAAAATATAAGTCTACCTAAAATGCATACTTCTCCCACTACCTCTTCTTCCACAGTATGTAAAATTGAACATATTTATCTTGACAATGTACATTTATAAAGTGCTTTCTAGTTTCCAATGCATTTCCCCCTATATTATCTCATCTAATACTGTCTGTGTCAAGAGCTCTTTTAGGGGTGGAGGGTTTGGGAGGAAGCAAAGAGACACCCTGTGGGGTGAGGAGTCACAATTCCTTAGACACCTATACAGCTGCTAGAAGCACGAGTTATCATCATGGAGACAGTAGCACAACTTCGTAAATGTAATTAATATTACTGAATTTTATACTTGAAGATGGTTAAAATGGATAATTTTAGGTGGTATATATGTTACTACAATATAATTAAAAAACAAAAAGGAGTTATCATCAACTCCTCCCCTGGATTATCATACCATGATGAATAGTCAGCTTAACTAAGGGAAAACCAAAGAGAGAAACAACTGCAACCTTCCAAGAGTCTAAATCTTTGAATCCCGCCTTCACCTAAATTAAAACTCATAAAGCCAAGCTTTCTCAGGAGCTTGTCTAAGAGAGGCACCACGGAAAGAGACGCACCCTTCTTTCTTGTTTCTTCTGGGTCTCCATGGCATGCAGGCGCTCCATGAGGCTGGAGATGCCCTGCTCCAAGCTGTCAATGGTGTGGTGTTGAGGGTCATGGCCACTGAAGCTGTTGCGCAGGCTGCGCAGAGCATCGCGAACAAGCTGCAGGTCACTGGTCTGTGGGCAAAAAGAAGGTGCTACTGGCATGGAGCAGTACCATATTATCAACCAGGTCCCAGCTGCTGGGCTTAAGAAGATATAGGAGAGAGGTTTTCAGGATAGATCTTTTCTTTGGGGGGTGGAGGGAAGGCGGGTGGAGTAGAGGGGAGGTGTGAACTGTAGGAACTTTTCTTCCATAGAAGCAGGCCATCTGTTTTCCCATTAATCCCATTAATTCTTAATTTTGAAGAATAGCAAATGCCTCCCATCTTTACACACCCAACAAATACAAGGACTGGAATATGAAAGGCCTAAGTCCACTCATGACGGGGCTGGGGCACTCTCTTGTTTCAGACAGAAGCGGCAGGTCTGTACCCAGATCCTAAGAACCTACCCCTCTGTGAGTGAATGAAGCAGCTCCTTTTCCTGCCACTGGTAGGAGAAAACCATTGCTTTGAGAGTTGTGACTGTTGTAGTTGGTCACCTATGGCAGCAAGAAAAAGGATGCTTGTTTTAGGGGAGAATTACAAGCCAAGGTAGATGTCCTGTCTTATTTTTCTCTTTTATATCCATCACTTCCTGACATAGTATATAATTATTTTGTTTAAGATCTCTTTCTATGAAAATGCAAGCTTTATGAGGGTAGAGATGCTTTCCCCTTTTGTCCACTGCTGCATTTCCAGCACCTGACATGTTGAATGAATGAAACGGAAACCTCAGCCGAGAGCCCCCAACCCAGCTTCTGCCACAGCCACTGGAGGACCTCACACTTGTGAAGAGTCAGAATGCTGCACCAACGACACCTGCCTTTGCTTCAGTAATAAAAAGATAATAAAAACAAAGACTAATATGCTTTGAACCTGACTCTGTGTCAGATGTAACTAAAAGGATCATGTTTAGTTTATTTACATGAATTATCTCATAATGAACAGCTTGACTGTTGTCCATTGTTGCCATTGTTCAACGAGCACTGAAGTACTCTGTCCTCTTCTTTGCTTTCTGCAAGGAAATCTTTTTCTATGTTCCCTTGATTCACTAACCCTAATAAATAAGTAGCATGGCTAGAGGAAGGAGCATAGAACTAGGGGTCTGGAAACCTGATTTCTAGCCTTACCTTTATCTCTGACTAGTATGGATGATACTTAGTGGTTCCCCAACAAATAAATGGTAGTTCCCTTTCTGCTTACCCTTCCAAGAATCCTATTATTTCCATTTTTCAGATGAACCTTATTTCTAAGGCTCAGAGGTTAAGCCACTCACTCAAGGTCACAAAATGCCTAAGAGGTAAAGCTAGAATTGAAATCGGAACTTTTACCCACCTCACCATACAGACTTCTAGCAAACTGACCTGTGGCCTTGTTTCAGCCCAGAGTCACAAACAGACTCTTCCTCTTTGCCCTAGTAAATGTGGGAGGGAGAAACCGAATTCTATTACCTCATCTGCCTCTCTTTGCATACAGTGAGCCAGGAGGACATCTTTGTGTTCCAGCTCCCGCTCTAGATCTACCTGCAAGAGAGACTAAATCAGAAAAGGATTTCTTCAAGCCAAAGGGACAGGAACATATGTAGCTCAATGTGTTCTCACCTGCTGGTAACTGGCCTCGGAGAGCTTCCGGAGTGCTTCTTCCAACTTGGCCTGGTGCTGCTGAAGGAGGCGATCCTTCTGCCCCAGCTCTTTCTGCAATGGAGATAGAGCTTTCAGATGTGTGGCAAGACCAAGGACATGGAGCAATCCACCCTTTGTGATGCAATTTCCACCTGAGTAAAGTAGAGCCTCTGGGTGAACAGTCCTTTCCTCAAGCTATAACAGGAAGACATTACATGCCATAATAATCTTACATGGTACAAAGGATGCTTGGAAGGGTAAGCAGGAAGGGAACTACTATTTATTTGTTGGGGGACCACTAAGTATCATCCATACTAGTCAGAGATAAAGGTAAGGCTAGAAATCAGGTTTCCAGACCCCTAGTTCTGTGCTCCTTCTTCTAGCCATGCTACTTATTTATTAGGGCTAGTGAATCAAGAGAACATAGAAAAAGATTTCCTTGCAGAAAACAAAGAAGAGAACACGGTACACAAGTGCTCATTGAGTAATGGCAGCAATGGACAACAGTCAAGCTGTTCATAAAAGGTCAGAAAGAAATCATTTCCAAACTGTTGTTTACTCTTACTTTATATTCTCCCAAGAGCCGGTTCCTCTCATCTAGCTTCCTCTGCAGATCCACCTGCAAGAAGGGTAAGAAAGAATTCACTAGCCTAGAAATATTGTCTGCCAACCTCATTAGGAAACCAGCCGCTGAGAAAAGAGTTGATGTTGGCAGTGACAATATACAGCACAGAGAGGGCACGTTAGGGTAAAAACACACAGCTCCTCTCTAAGCAGTTAGCATGATCATCAGACAGTAGAAGCACAATTTAGCCTCAGTGTCCCAGTGTCCTCAAAGAAAGTCAAGGACCTTCTTGCCCAGCGTGGTTTGGGCTCTCACCTAGGAACCATCTAGGAAGATGGTTCACCTAGGAACCGTCTAGGAAGATGAGCCTGACAGGGAATAAAAATAAAAGAGATTAGGACAGCAGATCTAAGAGGATCACATGGTGTCTTATTCTGCTACTTGGACTGAATGAAGTCAGAGTTCATTCATTTAACTCACATTCTGGTTGTGCAGCTCATCTTTGTCCATATTTGTCCTCAGAAGTTCTTGTTTGAGCTGAAGAACAGATGTGTCTTGCTGAGTCAATCTCTGCTGCAAAGCATCCTGGGGAAAAAAGCATACCAATCACTGTGGTCCCAATTAGTCAATCAGTCAGTTATCACTAAAAGTTATTAAACCTCTTATTGTACGTCCAGCAGTAGTTCTGTCAAACTGAAAGACAAAGGGATTATAAGGGTCTCCTCACAAGGAGCTGAGCGAGGGTTTTTCTGTCCCCCCTTCCAGGACAGTAGCATCTACCCATTGCTCTACCAAGCTGACTGAAACTTGATTTTTCTTTCACCTCCTACTCACCCCTACCCTCAACTTCATTCCTGGACAGAGAATGCGTGGCCTCTGAGATCAGATAGGCCTAGACTCAAATTAAAAGTCTACCACTTGGTACTTTTGTGAACATGGACAACACTCTCCCCACTCCCACCTTACCTTTCTCATCTATATCTTGGGCATATAAATAATTTATCCATAGTAGTTCTTTTTCCTTCTACCTGTCTATCCAGTCTCCATTTCCCAGAGCCTATCCCTGCCCACCCACTCTGTTCATATAGAATCCATGCAGTCATTCCCACCCTGCTTCCCAGAGCCCTCTTCTGCTCTGCTTCCACTGGCTTCCAACATCAGTGGAAGATTATAGTTCCACTGCTCAGAAGTGTTCTTAGACTGATGTTCCTCTTTCCAAATGCCGAAGCTTTTATCAGCTTTAGTTCAATCTTTCCCTCACCTTGGACTCTCTGGGTTCCTACCAAGTCTAAGAAAAGCTGGGCTGTATTTACTCACTTGTGAGAGGCTGCTACAATACATTCCTCAACTAGGGCAACTTTGAATGGAACTAATGGACTTGGGCTGCTTCCCCCTGCTTTCAGTTTACTGGCTCTGACTTTTCTCTTTAGATAGCAGAGAAATGGTATAGGCCCTGGAAAATGTGGGAGCCCCTTCTTAAATATACTGCCTGCCACGAAAGCAGATGGCAAAGACAGTCTAAAATGTCTCTGGCATCTATAGTATTTCCTGATGGTGCTCCATTGGATTCTAGTAAGTGTTCTGGGTGAGAAAAAGTGCTTCTTCCTTAGAACTGAAGGGGAATATTTTACAAATAGAGATAATCACGGTGATACAGGGAAGGAAGTGATAGCACCATAGGTCATAACTACCAAGAATAAGCCTCAGGGAAACAAAGGTGTCTTCTTCAACATATCTCACTTCCCACTGAAAAGGCCTTTATTTACCAAAGGCCCAGCGCCTAATAAAGGCACCCAGCAAATCTATACAAGAAAAGACTATAGGACCCAACTATCCTCCTACTGCCCACTCTCACCAGCAGACTACTTTTCCTCCCAGAGACTTTATTTCAAAAGTTAAATGTCTTCCTTCTTACCTTTATCCCCTGTAAGTTTCTGGCTTCTTGTTTACATTTCAGCAGCTCCTTCTGTAAACCAAATATAGTTAGATCAGATGTTAGCAGCATCTGGTTTGCTTCAGAAGCATTACCTCATTCTGTCAGTAAGAGGACAATACCCAGAAGAACATTTCATGAAAAACTACCCCTCTACTAAGGCAGAAAGCAGGTCTGCAGTAAGCAAGCAGTAAAGGCTGACCTAGAGAATCAAGAGCCGGACCCATTCCATTCTTCCCAGAGGCACTGAGGCTCAACTGCTCCCAGGTAGAGAGGAGAGCCGTGCCAAGAAAGACGACACCACACATTCCCCTATATTTAGCAATGTTCATTGAAAGGAAAACCTCATCATAATAATCCAAATCCCTCTCACTGAAATATATGATCATATCTTAATACATCTACCGCTAATGTCTCAGTTCTTAATGTTCAGCCAAGAGTCAGAGTGCTTTTGATTCCCTAAAAGGGTATTGTTCTTTATGGTCCAAAAAAACCACATTTAGCCTAATAATGAAATACTGAGTAATTAACCTTCCCTTAAAAGAGATTAAACATATGTACATGAGGATTCTCTCTAGGAATGAGATTTTAGGTGGGGAATACCCATAACCCAGACTCTGTTCTCTTCTTTTCCCATCACATCACACCAAGAATTTATAATTAACATATCTAAAATTGGGATTAACCTGGATTCTACAGATAGGCTTAAGTTCCTCTATTAAAAATTCTTGTCTGGGGGTGTATGCATACACAGATGCATATTTCTGGGGAGAAAGTCAATGGCTTTAGTCATATACTGATAACCCCAAAAGGTTAAGAACCACTGATCTAAAAGAAGTCTGAGAAGTATTCATTTAAAAAGGTCATACTGATATTAAATCATTTTTTCTTTTAATTAAGAAAAGAACTATGAAACATCTCAAACATACAGAAAAGTACAACCAATAATAAGATGGACACCTACTACCCACCACCAGAATTAAAAAGGTGTCACCATTTTGCTATATTTAGGACAGATCTTTCTCTTTCAATTAAAGACATAATATAGATTCTGATACAAATAAAGTTCCAACTCTGCATCCCCTTCCCTCCCCCCATTATTGTCCTGAAGTTGGTGTGTAACAGTCCCATAATTTTTTTCAAAGGGTAAACTGTGCAGATCCTGACATACCTTTAGGTCCTGATTCTCCTCCATGCTCTGATCCAGACGACTTTGGATTATAATCTGGATATAAGGCAAAGAGACAGTTATGCACCTTAGGTTGTTAAGTTTAGAGGCCATTCATTCAACAAATATTTCTTAAACACCTACTAGATGCCAGGCTCTGAACTGTGGATACAGAAAAAGAATAACAGGAAACAGACCCTGCCCTCTAGTGGACGTGTATGTCTAGGGTGTTGCAAGTAGATCAGGGTGGATAAAGCTTAGAGTAAGTATGTGCACAGGGGCTGGGACAAGAGGTTGAAGAGGCAGGGAGGGCAATGGGGACCAATGGAAAGTTTTATGCAAAGGAAAGACAGAATAAAATTTTCCTATAAGGTAAATTTCTCTTGCTGTTTAATAGAAAATGGGTTAAAAGAAGAAAGGAGAGGAATCAGGAAAACCAGATGGATGGTCCCTAAAGTACTGGATGGTGGCCCGAATTAAGGTGGGGTCCATGAGAATGGGGAAAGAAGATGAAGATATTTTTAAAGTAAATTGACATATACTGATAACCCTATCTGATTGATCAGATGTAGAGACAAGGACTAGAAAGATTTCAAGGATGGTAGTTTAGGTAGTAGGGGGAGGGGAGAGAAAAGCTTTTTAATTTAGGACCATGAAAATTGAGATGCTATGGACATTTAAGTGGAGATCATTAGCAGGCAGGTGTATATTGTGTATACAAATCTAGAACTCCACAGAAAGAGCTGAGCTGAAAATAAACATTTGAGAGGCAAATCTGAGGCAGGCAGGAAGTGTGTGAAACCATGGAGGCAAATAATAGTGCCCAGGTGAATGTATAAGACAGAAGAGGGCCCAGAGTGGAACACTGAGGGACACCAACAGTTAAGGCACAGGCAGAAAAAGAGAAGCTCTCAAAGGAGACCTTATAAACAAGAAATTAGGATTTAAGAAATGATTATGATTACTGAATGATTACCTAGATATTTCTTTTGCTTTCTAGTATTTTAGAATAGAGGGAAATACTTGAGATTTCTGAACGGTAATCCAGATGCCTTGATCTCTGATAATGATTGTATAACTATATAGCCTTTATCTTGTAATTGTAAAAACCTTGTGATTGACCCTCACTTATATCCTCTTATCCAGTTTTTCTACTTTGGAGTCTTGTGATCACTAAAGATAGCCCCTAATGTTTATTAATGAAGGGCCTTCAGTCAGCCCAGAATTAACCCACCCTAGTTCCAAAGCTTTCTTGATAAATGAAGCTGGATCTAAGCAAAATTGGTCCACTTGACATGTGCAGTAGCTTAAACTTAAACCTAAAAGTGACCTATACCTTGTTATAACACTAAAAATCACACCCATCATCATATTAAGGCTACCATTTTCTTACTTACATTCTGTGACAAATCTAATTGCTCTGTTATCAATCTTCACATGCTCAATAATTAGATCATCTCTAACCTCATCATCTCAAGCAATTGTGCTAATTATCCTAAAACCTGCCTGTCTTTTAATACTATAAAGCTATCAGAATTACTACAGTTTGGGGAGACAGATTTTTAGGCTGATAGGCCATCTGATCTCCTGCTTCACACTTGGCAATAAACTCTTTCTCTCTTTGAAACCCTGGTGTCTCAGAAATTGGTCATTTAAGCACATCAGGAAGAGAACCCACTGCTTTTGATTAGTATCAATTTGGTGACCCTAGAAGGGACAAAGATTCCTAAGAAGCAAAGAGTACAACTGCTCGAAGTTCTGGAACCCTGGCAGGACAAGATTTTAGTCACAAGTCTATGGAAAAAAACAACAAAAAGAGTTTATTTCTGTGACATAGTCTGGCCTCAATAGGATTTAGAATCAGGAAAGAAATGGCCTGAATATGGTTCTATGGAAAAGGATGCTGTATTACTGTTAGAATTGTTCTGCAAAGGAGAGCAGAAATGGGATGAGGTGATATATATTCAATCCAATAAATTCAATCCAATTTGTCCCTCTCAAAAGTACATTTCTGTTTCTGTTTTTTTTTGTGTATGACTAACTTTCTATTTGTGTCTGTCTGCTTGTTCAATGAATATTTTCATACCTCTGGATGGTAATAGCAAATTAACAAAAAAAATTCTTAAAGAGCTCTATTTGAATTGCTTAAAGATAAATAAGCACTTTTATATCTATATAAATAAATTAGTATTCCTGGAGTCCCAGAGAAAAATTAAAAAAACCCTGTAGGTAATTCAAAGCCTTAGTTTTTGTAATTACTGTAAAAAAAAACTGGACATTGGAAAGAAACTGCCCTCTGAAATTTCCCAAAGGCAGCAGAGGGCTGTCTCAGGAAATAGCGAAGACTTTCCCAAACGTCCAGGTCACAGCTTTAGGTGAAATACGTAGACCTAATGATTGGAAACAGTTAAAAAAAAAAACAAAGGGCAGAGAACTCTCATCAACACTAAGGCTACCTTAGGAGTCTTAAATCCCACCACCTTCATTTAAAACTTTTAAAACCAATTTCAACAGACTGGGCCTCATTCTTTCTATCTCACTTATCCCTGCCCTCAGGGCCTAATGAGCTAAGGCAGCTATGGGGGAAGGGCTGGGTGCAGAAAGATGGGGGAGGTGTGGGCTTGGTTTAGAATTCTTTCTACTGGGCCTGGAGATTTTACATAGGAAGTGTTTGGTAAGTATCACAATAATTAAAAGGGGTTTTCTATCCTTTGTATGGGTGAAATGTTATTCATATATTTAGAGACTGTATAAAATTCCTAAAGACTTGACAATGTTCTCACTGTCCATGTTATATCCTGATACTGATTTGCATATTAGACAACAGTATGATGCTGTTAATCATGGTTTTAGTTATTCTTAGAAAAAGGTTACAGATCACAGAAACAACAAAATGTGCTTGTCAGTTACACTACTTTGCTCTAATGCTTCTCTAAAAGTACAAGAGATCAGCTGTAAGTCAGAACTTCATCTTCAACAAAAATGGACTTTAAATGAGAAGCAAGGCAAGTATATAAATTATGCTCTACCTGTTAATTAAGATAACCTTGGTAGATGTGTAAAGTTGAGAAAGGACGAAACTTCTGCTATGGTTTGTGGTTGATGACCCCAATATAAGTCAGCTGCCAAATGTTTACATTTCTGAAAATAGCTTCATTTAGAAATGCATATAAGAAAATTAGGACCTAGATTGTAAGTGCTTATAGCAGTCACATTTATTCCTGGGCTTTAGCTGTTATTTCTAAATTCTGAGCTGCTTTGTTCTTTGTTTATAACCTGGTAGTTCCCTGTGTGACACCTGATACTCAAAGTTAGAATTCTCTATCTCTGCAAGTCAGCACTACTCCATAAAGCAACTGTTTTATGGAGCCTGAAAAAGAGATTAGACTTTGATTAGAGATGTGAATGAAGCTGATCTACTTAGGACTAAGTTAAATCCACAATACAGGGTAAAAGTTGATCCTGTCTGTATTTTAAGACTTTAGGAGGAGGCGGGGCAAGATGGCGGACTGGGAACCTGTATGTTTTAGTTACTCCTCCAGGAAAGTAGGTAGAAAGCCAGGAACTGCGTGGACTGGACACCACAGAGCAATCTGACTTTGGGCATACTTTATACAACACTCATGAAAACGTGGAACTGCTGAGATCAGCGAAATCTGTACGTTTTTGTGGCCAGGGGACCCGCACCCCTCCCTGCCAGGCTCAGTCCCGTGGAAGAAGGGGCTGTCAGCTCCGGGAAGGAGAAGGGAGAACGCAGTGGCAGCCCTTATCGGAAACTCATTCTACTGATCCAAACTCCAACCATAGATAGACTGAGACCAGACACCAGAGAATCTGAGAGCAGCCAGCCCAGCAGAGAGGAGACAGGCATAGAAAAAAAACAGCACAAAAAACTCCAAAATAAAAGAGGAGGATTTTTGGAGTTCTGGGAACATAGAGAGGGGAAGGGCAGAGCTCAGGCCCTGAGGCTCATATGCAAATCCAAAAGAAAAGCTGATCTCTCTGCCCTGTGGACTTTTCCGTAATGGCCCTAATTGCTTTGTCTCTTAGCATTTCAATAACCCATTAGATCTGTGAGGAGGGCCCCCCCCCTTTTTTTTTAATCCTTTTTTCTTTTTCTAAAACAATTACCCTAAGAAGCCCAATACACAAAGCTTCAAAGACTTGCAATTTGGGCAGGTCAAGACAAGAGCAGAACTAAGAGAGCTCTGAGACAAAAGGCAATAATCCAGTGGCTGAGAAAATTCACTAAACACCACAACTTCCCAAGAAAAGGGGGGTGTCCACTCACAGCCATCATCCTAATGGACAGGAAACATTCCTGCCCATCGCCAGCCCCATAGCCCAGAGCTGCCCCAGACAACCCAGTGTGACGGAAGTGCTTCAAATAACAGGCACACACCACAAAACTGGGCGTGGACCTTAGCCTTCCCTGCAACCTCAGTTGATTGTCCCAGAGTTGGGAAGGTGGAGCAGTGTGAATTAACAAAGACCCATTCAGCCATCATTTGAGCAGACTGGGAGCCTCCCTACACAGCCCAGCAGCCCAGAACTGCCCTGGGGGAACGGCACTCACCTGTGACATAGCACAGTCATCCCTCAACAGAGGACCAGGGGGTACACGGCCTGGAGGAGGGACCCACTCGCAAGTCTCAGGAGCCATACGCCAATACCAAGGACTTGTGGGTCAGTGGCAGAGACAAACTGTGGCAGGACTGAACTGAAGGATTAGACTATTGCAGCAGCTTTAAAACTCCAGGATCACCAGGGAGATTTGATTGTTAGAGCCACCCCCCTTCCCTGACTGCCCAGAAACACGCCCCATATACAGGGCGGGCAACACCAACTACACACGCAAGCTTCGTACACCAATGGGACCCCACAAGACTCACTACCCTACTCACCACAAAGGCAAAGCACGGGAGAACTGGCTTGTGGAGAACAGGTGGCTCGTGGATGCCACCGGCTGGTTAGTTAGAGAAAGTGTACTCCACGAAGCTGTAGATCTGCTAAATTAGAGATAAGGATTTCAATTGGTCTACAAATCCTAAAAGAAACCTATCAAGTTAAGCAAATGCCAAGAGGCCAAAAACAACAGAAAATTATAAAGCATATAAAAAAACCAGACGATATGGATAAGCCAAGCCCAAGCACTCAAATCAAAAGATCAGAAGAGACACAGCACCTAGAGCAGCTACTCAAAGAACTAAAGATGAACAAGGAGACCATAGTACGGGATACAAAGGATATCAAGAAGATCCTAGAAGAGCATAAAGAAGACATTGCAAGACTAAATAAAAAAATGGATGATCTTACGGAAATTAAAGAAACTGTTGACCAAATTAAAAAGATTCTGGACACTCATAGTACAAGACTAGAGGAAGTTGAACAACGAATCAGTGACCTGGAAGATGACAGAATGGAAAATGAAAGTATAAAAGAAAGAATCGGGAAAAAAATTGAAAAAACCGAAACAGACCTCAGGGATATGATAGATTATATAAAACGTCCGAATATAAGACTCATTGGTGTTCCAGAAGGGGAAGAAAAGGGTAAAGGTCTAGGAAGAGTATTCAAAGAAATTGTTGGAGAAAACTTCCCAAATCCTCTAAACAACATAAATACACAAATCATAAATGCTCAGCGAACTCCAAATAGAATAAATCCAAATAAACCCACTTCGAGACATATTCTGATCACACTGTCAAACACGGAAGAGAAGGAGCAAGTTCTGAAAGCAGCAAGAGAAAAGCAATTCACCACATACAAAGGAAACAGCATAAGACTAAGTAGTGACTACTCAGCAGCCACCATGGAGGCGAGAAGGCAGTGGCACGACATATTTAAAATTCTGAGTGAGAAAAATTGCCAACCAAGAATACTTTATCCAGCAAAGCTCTCCTTCAAATTTGAGGGAGAGCTTAAATTTTTCACAGACAAACAAATGTTGAGAGAATTTGCTAACAAGACACCTGCCCTACTGGAGTTACTAAAGGGAGCCCTATAGACAGAGAAACAAAGAAAGGACAGAGAAACTTGGAGAAAGGTTCAGTACTAAAGAGATTCGGTATGGGTACAATAAAGGGTATTAATAGAAAGAGGGGAAAAATATATATGACAAACATAAACCAAAGGATAAGATGGCTGATTAAAGGAAAGTCTTCACGGTTATAACGTTGAATGTAAATGGATTAAACTCCCCAACTAAAAGATATAGATTCGCAGAATGGATCAAAAAAAATGAACCATCATTATGTTGCATACAAGAGACTCATCTTAGACACAGGGACACAAAGAAATAGAAAGTGAAAGGATGGAAAAAAATATTTCATGCAAGCTACAGCCAAAAGAAAGCAGGTGTAGCAATGTTAATCTCAGATAAAATAGACTTTAAATGCAGGGGTGTTTTGAGAGACAAAGAAGGCCACTACATACTAATAAAAGGGGCAATTCAACATGAAGAAACAACAATCATAAATGTCTATGCACCCAATCAAGGTGCCACAAAATACATGAGAGAAACACTGGCAAAACTAAAGGAAGCAATTGATGTTTCCACAATAATTGTGGGAGACTTCAACACATCGCTCTCTCCTATAGATAGATCAACCAGACAGAAGACCAATAAGGAAATCGAAAACCTAAACAATCTGATAAATGAATTAGATTTAACAGACATATACAGAACATTACATCCCAAATCACCAGGATACACATACTTTTCTAGTGCTCACAGAACTTTCTCCAGAATAGATCATATGCTGGGACATAAAACAAGCCTCAGTAAATTTAAAAAGATTGAAATTATTCAAAGCACATTCTCTGACCACAGTGGAATACAATTAGAAGTCAATACCCATCAGAGACTTAGAAAATTCACAAATACCTGGAGGTTAAACAACACACTCCTAAACAATCAGTGGGTTAAAGAAGAAATAGCAAGAGAAATTGCTAAATATATAGAGACGAATGAAAATGAGAACACAACATACCAAAACCTATGGGATGCAGCAAAAGCAGTGCTGAGGGGGAAATTTATAGCACTAAACGCATATATTAAAAAGGAAGAAAGAGCCAAAATCAAAGAACTAATGGATCAGCTGAAGAAGCTAGACAACGAACAGCAAACCAATCCTAAACCAAGTAGAAGAAAAGGAATAACAAGGATTAAAGCAGAAATAAATGACAGAGAGAACAAAAAAACAATAGAGAGGATAAATATCACCAAAAGTTGGTTCTTTGAGAAGATCAACAAGATTGACAAGCCCCTAGCTACACTGACAAAATTAAAAAGAGAGAAGACCCATATAAACAAAATAATGAATGAAAAAGGTGACATAACTGCAGATCCTGAAGAAATTAAAAAAATTATAAGAGGATACTATGAACAACTGTATGGCAACAAACTGGATAATGTAGAGGAAATGGACAATTTCCTGGAAACATATGAACAACCTAGACTGACCAGAGAAGAAACAGAAGACCTCAATCAACCCATCACAAGCAAAGAGATCCAATCAGTCATCAAAAATCTTCCCACAAATAAATGCCCAGGGCCAGGTGGCTTCACAGGGGAATTCTACCAAACTTTCCAGAAAGAACGGACACCAATCTTCCTCAAACTCTTTCAAAACATTGAAGAAAATGGAACACGACCTAACTCATTTTATGAAGCTAACATCAATCTAATACCAAAACCAGGCAAAGATGCTACAAAAAAGGAAAACTACCGGTCAATCTCCCTAATGAATATAGATGCAAAAATCCTCAACAAAATACTTGCAAATCGAATCCAAAGACACATTAAAAAAATCATACACCATGACCAAGTGGGGTTTATTCCAGGCATGCAAGGATGGTTCAACATAAGAAAATCAATCAATGTATTACAACACATTAACAAGTCAAAAGGGAAAAATCAATTGATCATCTCAATAGATGCTGAAAAAGCATTTGACAAAATCCAACATCCGTTTTTGATAAAAACACTTCAAAAGGTAGGAATTGAAGGAAACTTCCTCAACATGATAAAGAGCATATATGAAAAACCCACAGCCAGCATAGTACTCAATGGTGAGAGACTGAAAGCCTTCCCTCTAAGATCAGGAACAAGACAAGGATGCCCGCTGTCACCACTGTTATTCAACATTGTGCTGGAAGTGCTAGCCAGGGCAATCCGGCAAGACAAAGAAATAAAAGACATCCAAATTGGAAAAGAAGAAGTAAAACTGTCATTGTTTGCAGATGATATGATCTTATATCTAGAAAACCCTGAGAAATCTACGATATAGCTACTAGAGCTAATAAACAAATTTAGCAAAGTAGCGGGATACAAGATTAATGCACATAAGTCAGTAATGTTTCTATATGCTAGAAATGAACAAACTGAAGAGACACTCAAGAAAAAGATACCATTTTCAATAGCAACTAAAAAAATCAAGTACCTAGGAATAAACTTAACCAAAGATGTAAAAGACCTATACAAAGAAAACTACATAACTCTACTAAAAGAAATAGAAGGGGACCTTCAAAGATGGAAAAATATTCCATGTTCATGGATAGGAAGGCTAAATGTCATTAAGATGTCAATTCTACCCAAACTCATCTACAGATTCAATGCAATCCTAATCAAAATTCCAACAACCTACTTTGCAGACTTGGAAAAGCTAGTTCTCAAATTTATTTGGAAAGGGAAGATGCCTCGAATTGCTAAAGACACTCTAAAAAAGAAAAACGAAGTGGGAGGACTTACACTCCCTGACTTTGAAGCTTAATATAAAGCCACAGTTGTCAAAACAGCATGGTACTGGCACAAAGATAGACATATAGATCAATGGAATCGAATTGAGAATTCGGAGATAGACCCCCAGATCTATGGCCGACTGATCTTTGATAAGGCCCCCAAAGTCACTGAACTGAGTCATAATGGTCTTTTCAACAAATGGGGCTGGGAGAGTTGGATATCCATATCCAAAAGAATGAAAGAGGACCCCTACCTCACACCCTACACAAAAATTAACTCAAAATGGACCAAAGATCTCAATATAAAAGAAAGTACCATAAAACTCCTAGAAGATAATGTAGGAAAACATCTTCAAGAACTTGTATTAGGCGGCCACTTCCTAGACTTTACACCCAAAGCACAAGCAACAAAACAAAAAAATAGATAAATGGGAACTCCTCAAGCTTAGAAGTTTCTGCACCTCAAAGGAATTTCTCTGCCTT
The DNA here is from genome assembly GCF_015220235.1 of Choloepus didactylus. Classification (NCBI taxonomy): domain Eukaryota; kingdom Metazoa; phylum Chordata; class Mammalia; order Pilosa; family Megalonychidae; genus Choloepus; species Choloepus didactylus. Next base: position 128,090,342 of record NC_051312.1, on the reverse strand, counting down.
GATCTCTGATAATGACTGTATATCTATTTTATGTTGTGATTGTAAAAACCTTGTGACTGACCCTCACTTATACTCCCTTATCCTGTTTTTCAATTTTAGGGTCTTATGACCACTAAAGAAGGCCCCTAATGTTAATTAATGAAGGGCCTTGAGTCATCCCAGAACCAACCCACCCCAATTCCAAAGCTATCTTGTTAGACAGAGCTAGATCTAACCAAAATTGGCCCACCTGAAATATGAAGTAGCTTAAACTTTAAACTATAAGTGACCTATACCTCATTTTAATACTAAAAACCACACCCATCATCATATCAAGGCTGCCATTTTCTTACATACGTTCTGTGACCAAGCATGTAATCAATCTGTGCATGCTCAATAATTAGATCATCTCTAACCTTGTCATTTCAAACCATTGTGCTTATTATCCTAAAACCTGCCTATCTGTTGATATGATAAAACTATCAAAATTACTGCAGTTCAGGAGACAGATTTTCAGGTTGATAGGCCATCTGATCTCCTGCTTCCCACCTAGCAATAAACTCTTACACTGAAACCCTGGTGTCTCAGAAATTGGTCATTTGAGCATAGTGGGCAGAGTACCCATTGCTTTGATCAGGATCAACCTAAATGTAAATTCCAAAGGATGGGGACTTTAGGTCTCCTTAGTTCACTACTCTGTCTCTGGCACCTTGATACACTACCTGGCACATAGTTGGCACTCAGTAAATGTTTGTCAATTGAATGAATGAAAGAAAGAAGGAAACAGGAGTCAAAAAGGTAGAAGGAAACCAGGATAGCTGGGGTTAGGGAAGAAAGTATATCAAGAAGGCGTGGTCAACAGTGTCACATCCTAAAAATAAATCAAACACACAAGACTGATTATTTAGTATCCAGTTACAAAAGAGGGAGCTCACCAACTGTTCCTCCGGATTGACTCCTTGTTCACAAAGAGCCAAGGGCCTCTCCTGTTCATCTTCAGGCAAGGATCCATTAAGCAGCAAGGCCTGAATAATCACAAAGGTAGAAAGAAACTTAACCCCCGTCAGAAAACTCAGCACAGAGTTGGGCATGGCAAGCTCACACCAAAATGAAATCATAACCCAGTTTCCTCTAGAAATCTCCTCAGTAATTTTTGTTCCTTAGACACTTAACTGCTATCTTGGGACTATTTGGAGTTCTCTGGTCAAGCCCATGCTCTAGGCCTCTTTCATTAACTTGGATACTCCTGAATCCTCTGCTCCAAGAAAATCTAAAAATGGACCTCCCTTTCAGAATTGCAAAACATTTCAAATCAGAGCTGCTCCAACTGAATTTTACCAGCCATAGAGTGAACAAAAAGCAGTGTAGAATTATCCTGGCTTACAGTTTATTATAATGAATAATTTGGAAAATGTTTAGAGTACTGACTTGGGTTTGTTTGATTTTTGTTTGTTTTAAAAATTCTGCATTTTTTTTTTTAGTCCTGAAGGCAACCTGGGTAGAATAAGAAAAAAACATATTTGCAGCCATGTCGTCATTGAACTCCCTACACCAGGCATTGTTTTCATTGGCATATCAGTGAGTGGAGGGGTGGGGCTGATTTACCCTGAAGCTAAGGAAGCTCAAGCTTCAGGGCCCCCATCACTTGCAGGAACCCCTTTCAAGGCCCTATATCTATTACTGTATTCATAATCTTGTAATTTTATTCTTAAAGAAGTCCTCCGAAATTGTATGCCTTTAGGACCCATAAAACCCAAAAAAGGATCCACCCTTGCAGGTAGGTATTATCAGAGCCATCAACTCAGACCTTTCAGTTTAAGATCGAAACAGGTGTCCTCATTTTATATCTTGATTTGGTCAAAGTCAATCAAAAGAGAACAGTTACAGAGGTTAAATCCTGTTTCAATAACTATAACCCAAATTATATCACAAGTGTTTAAATATAAAGAACATTTTTCAATCCAGTCTATGGTTGGTCTACCAAGCACTAAATAAAATTTCAATAAATTAAATGAATTTGGTTATCCCATTGTATTGTTGCAGGGGTCCAGGCATATATAAAAAGCTGCAGGATTGCAAGGAGCTAAGGGAGAGCAATATTATAGAAATATTGACTCTAATGACAAACTGTTTGTTCAAGAGCTCTAATTAAGGCATTCCTGTAAGTCAGAAATTCTGGATGTGGCTTAGCATGCTACTTGTTCATCACTGAAAGAGTTAAGAAGCCCAGAGGACACTGTGAGCCCCTTTGTATTCTACAATGGAACTGAATTCTCATTGTGATCATGTGGCTTGCATTAAAACTCTTCTGTTTGTTGGGACTATTAGGATGCTGACTTTCTGCCTGTCAGTTCTTTTCTTTTTCTATCTAATCTGCCATCAGATTTCTCCTAGGCTTCTCCCAGAAATGCAAACCAAACTAGGAGCCAAACTGATGGATATCTATTTTCATATAATATCCTGGGAAAAACTTGGTAGAATATAATCTCAAAGTTCTTCATGGAGTACTTCCTATTAAAGCACAGCACAAATAACCATTCCATTAAGGTATTCCTTAATGGAGTGGCAGAAAAGGGATCTAAATGGCTTCACAAGCCAGACATTTTAAAAATACGGAGCAAATGGGGGAAAACCAACAACTCTCCATGGGAATATTTAGGCAAGTAAACATTCCTACAACCCTTCTCGGTTCCTGGGGCAGACATTATGCAAATTATTTTACCGCAGCACCAATCTCCTCTTTTCTTTAGGAACCCTTTGTGTCCCCACCCTGTAGCTAGCTGGCTGGGAGCAAGCCCTCCACCGCCTGCCGGCTGCCAGAGCCACACACATAAAGTGGGCTTTGTTTACGTGTCCATAAATATTTGACAATTCAGAAGCAGTGCAGTTCCCAGCACAAAGAGAAAGGAATATTCCTAGGAAATTTCAGGGTCATCAGCACATTACAAGGGCTCCCTCCAAATGGGGACAGACACACAAAGAGAGGATTGTGGGGGTCATTCAGGCTAGAAACCATGTCAAGTGGGTCAGTCAGTCCCTGGGGATTGCTGAGCCGGCAATGCAGGTATAGTTAAAACTGAAGGGCTTTGTGGCTCAAGGAAGACTTCTACCTGATCATAATGCCTTGGCATCCACTTGCAAATGCATTAGGAATAAGCTTAAGTCCCTTAGCTAGACTCAAATGGAATCCTGACAACATTGCTGGCTCTTACACCCCACTGCCAGAGAATTCCTAGGAGAAAATCCTTGACTATTCACAGTGCCATTCTTTGGTGAAATCTGCAATTACAGATCTGCACCCACATAAAAGCGAGAAACCCACCTGTGAAGTAGAGAGCCAGAGTAGGAATCTGGTAGGGGTTGATAATGGCTCCTGGACTTGTGGAAATCCTAACAGATATGCTTACGCAAGAGTCCATAAAGTCCTTTTAAGAGTACTCGTGAGAAAGGAATATCCTGCTCTTCGTGTACTATCTCCTTCTACCTAAGCTCCTCCCTGCAACCCTGATCTATAAAACTAAAATCAGTTGATTTTCAATTGATATTAGTGATTTAAAAATAATAATCAATTGGTGCACCCAGGACACACTACAAGGGAAAGCTACCTGTAGTCCTGATATCATTTTCTTTGCTTCCTCCATTTCTTTCTCTAAATGTTCTTGTTGTTCCAACAGCTGTTCTTCCCATGAGGTCTCCAGATAAGTTCCTGGGCTCCCTGGTCGCCAGTCTCGGGATAATGGAGAATCTGTCTCCTCTACAAAATGAAAGGACGGAGTACAGTTCATGTTGATGAAAACTGAAATTTCCGGCAGAAAGCGTTCACAGTAGCATTCACTGGTTCAGGTCACCTGCCTTCTGAACCTGTCCTCACCGCACAAACTGGACTCTCCACCAGGTGGGGTTGTGAGGCATAAAGTATTGGTTGTAAACTCGGGATCCCTGCTCTCAAAGCATCAGTTACTCTTAGTATTTGACAGTACTACTTTGTTAGTTCCTCTTCAGAACCCTTAGGAAGCAGTAAGACTCTCTCCCTGGGAGTCTTGGAATGGGACACATAGATTTTACTTTTAATTCTCTAGAACTGGGATTCCCAGAACCTGATTCTGCCAGGTACAGAGAGGAGCTGTCAGGTGCAATGAAAATAAAATTCCTATTGGTTGCTTTGGAGCTTTAGAGGGGAAACCTTGATTAAATCAATACTCCTTTGACCATTCACCCATAATAACTGAACCTCTCTCACATATAACATTGTGTTAGTCACTCAGGAAAGAAATCAGTGAAAGCATACTTGCACAAACATGGTTTAGTTTTCTTTTCCTCCCTTTATAGTCCTTTTGCCCTGGTTTCCTTGTCTATTTTATTGTACCTAACTGCATGGACAGTCATTTCAAACACATTATGGAACACAGCAGTATATAAATTATTTGAGCACGTTTCTTCATTTGTAAGACAAGTTACAATCCTTCTGGGTTGTTGTGAAGATGGAATGCGGTAACTTATGTGCAGGATCTGGTGGTGCCTGGCCCAGAGCAGGCACTCAATAAATGCTCTCCCCCTCCTTCCCCAGGGCCCCAGAAGTTTCAGACTCAGGAACATGACTCGCTATTTGGTACTAAAGTCAGGGCTAGAGGGGGAGCAGTGCAAGAAGAATTTAATTCCAGTTTTTCTTCTGAGGGCTTTAGTTTCATTACAGCCCTTATGGGTGCAAAAATCTCATAATACCTATATCACTTGCTTTGCTTCTTCCACGCTTTCCTCTATGTTTATGTAAGATAAAGGAGAGCAGTTGAAACCGAGCAAGGGGAAGGCTAAACAGAGGAAACTCTTGCTTATCATTTCTGTACTCCTCATATCAAGCCTGATGTAGACCTGTTCTCTCCTGGATGTTCTCACAGACTCCTCAACTCATACTATATATTCCTGGTCCTAATTTAAGTTAGGGAAATGCTAAAATTATTTGTATAAAACAGGAATAAAAACTGTTTACTAAACAAGGTTTCTGTCTGTCACAAAGTCATTTCCTACTTTACTGACAATCAGATGAGGACGGCCCTATCCAGGTTGTTGCAAGATTTTTGACAGCTAGGACACCAGAAGGGACATACTACAAGAATATAGCAACCTAATTGCTCCCAAAGACACAGAGCCCTTTAGAGCTGACCCTGCATGCAGAGAGGAGGCAGGACAGGGAATTGGTAGGTAGATAGTCAGGATCTCCAAGCTCTTCAATCTGAAATCTAGTCCCTGAGTCAGCCCGGGAAGGCTGATAGACAGTACCTGTTCTGTTCTCTATTCCTTCGGAAGGAATCAGCACAAAATCCACCTTCTCCTCTGACTGGGTTATAATGGACTCACTCTTTGCACTGTGGATTGGACTGGGTGAGGTCAGGCTGTAATCAAAAGAAAAAGAAGAGAAAGTTATTACCAACAACTGATTAAAAACCAACTTTCACCATTTATCCCAGAGACATGTTCTTATTCATCTTACTCCTAACACCTCACATGGTACGCTGGCCCCACAGTAAGAACAAATATTAGTTGAGTGACGAACTTGTTGAATGAATGAGATGAGTGCTGAATGAATGAATGACCTAGTCCCAGGAAGTCTCTTCCACACCAAGCGTGCCTTTATGCCTAATTCACAAAGAGATCAGAAGGATGGGTAATCTAGCATCTAAAGAACTCCACATTGTATTTGTTTTTAATTCCCATACCACCACTATCATCCTCAGGCCCCAGTTAAATGACTGATGACAGGCTGTATCATAGTAGCTTTGGAAGCTGGAAGGAAAATCTGTATCCAAGACATTGATCTCTTACAGAGACAAGCAGGACCAGCAGAGTGACCCCAGCAGATCATCTCTAAGTGGATCCCAAAGGAGGGGACAGAGAACGGGATGGTATGGGGGAAGAAATTCCTGGAGTGTGCACAGTGCCAGGCTGGGCAGAGGGGCAGAGATATATATATCAACAATTGAACTAGAATATGGTAGGAGAGGGATAATATGTCAAAAGGGTAAAGACCTGCTATGGAATGGGAGAGTAAAGGGAACTGCTGTTTACGGGATTTACTCCCATTAGAGTTATTTATATCTCTGCCACGATGTTTTCAAATTGTCACCAGAAACCATTTCAACAAAATTCTTAAGTTCGGGATATAAATACTAGCCTTGGAAGGAACTGTTAAGATTTTGAATCTCCAGAATGGCAGCAAATCTATAAGACAAGATGGGAATGTGAGGCTGATGCTTCCACCTGATAAGGAAAAAGGAGCCTGAGGAGCCATTTTTCTTTGCACTGCACTTTGAGAACATCAGCACTGCAACAATCTTAGGGGCTGTGAGGTCTGTAGGCCCAGCCCCCTCTCAAGAATTCCTTCCAAATCTGTCACCCAGACAACAGCAAAAGTGTCTAGGATTCACTGACCCACTTAATGTGCCCTTGAAGTCTCCCAGGCTAATCCTCACAACCACAATCAGGAGTTAACATTTTGTCTTCCTAGAAACCAGTAAAAACAAGAGCCAAGCACAGTGGCAGTAGTCAGAGATTTTTAAATCTCTGAAGCAGCCTGAGCACCAGTGTCTATTCCTCCCAGAGTTTTAAGAGTTTAAGGGGTTTTGGTGGGAATGACCTCAACCAGTAACAGGTTCTCTACCTTATTAGAACCACAGATTTCTTTTTTTAAGTTTCTCACTTCTTCAAAGTAAAGAAAGTCACTTAACTAGCTGGATACAAGCATAAGGAACACATGCCTCAGAGTCTAAATTCCAGTGATAACACGAAAATATCAAAATGTACAGGTTTCAACAAAAGATTACAAAACATACAAAAAACAGGAAGCCCTGGCCCACGCAAAGAAGAGTAAAGCATTAGAAACCATCGATGAGGAGATCCAGACCAGACAAATACTTTTTAAAAATTGGTCCTAAATATGTTCAAAGAACTCAAGGAAAACATGGACAAAAACTACAGGAAATCATGAAAACAATAAATGAACACAAAGAGAATATCAATATAGAGATGGAAATTATAAAAAGGAACCAAATAGAGCTTAGGACAAAAGTAACAGGAATTAAAAATCCCCAGAGGGGTTCAACAGCAGATTGGAGCTGGCAGAAGAAACAATCGGTGAACTTGATGATAAGATAAATGAAATCACCCAGTCTGAGGAGCAGAAAGATGAAGAAAAGTGAACAGAGCCTGAGGAACCTGTGAGACACTATCAAGCAAACCAATATACACATTGTGGGTGACCCAGAAGGAGATGAAAGAGAGAGAGGAGCAGAGAGAATATTCAAAGAAATAATGGCTGAAAACTTCCCAAATTTAATGAAAGACATGAATATACACATTCAAGATGCTCAACGAACTCCAAACAGAATAAAGAAAGTCACTTAACTACCTCTAAAGATCTACAACCCAAACGGGTGGGCGGGTGGAAAGAGCTGGTATTTAGAGATGGGCGTTCCTTTGCATAACTTTCTTATCCATCTTTTACCACTTAGGCAATCTGACTTCCAAGCCAACATGAATTAGCTGCTGGAAAAGCACTGCTCTGAGAACTCTATGTCATTCATGAGAATAGGTTTATGACTGCTTAGGACTCAGCATTTGCCTTATGAAACCCAGGATTCAAGTGCAGAAAGAGACCTGCAACCACAGCTCCTCTTTGAGAAAGAATAAAACAACACCTCCTCAGCAGACAAGGTGCTATGGATCACACATTCCACTGCCTGCAACAGTGGGAATGTGCCAGACGAAGGGGGGTGAGGTGGGGGTGGGAGGGAAATGTGAACCAGGATGCTGGAAAACTGCTTTCCTAAAAGCACAGACACAGGCTCAGCTCCCTTCTCCCTCCTGAGTTGTCTCCCATATAAGGGCAGAAGGAGGCGGATGTCTGGATATCCAACCCCGCTGGGGGCGTGGCAACCCAGCCAAGGGAAAACAACATCTCTCTTTCTTGAATTAAGGTTGCCAGTGTGAGAGGCCACAGAAAAGTAAGGCCAAGTCAAAAGGTAAAGGACAGGAGGAAGACAATTATTGAGGCATGTGTCAGAGCAGCATCTTCTGCCTCCCTAAGAAGCACCATTCACGGATGAGGAATGTGCATTCAATCTAATCTTCTCCTCAGGTTAGAGAAAAGTATTTTAATGCTTATTCATTATATGATTTAGGCTCCTCCCTGATTCACTTAAAGTCCCTATATTATGAACAAATAATTCCCTACTTGCCATCATAACCCTGAGGGCAGAGGATGACTGATTGCATATCAGGTCCTACTGATATGTTTCTTAACTCCCACATGTCTAACATCTCTCTAATCATAATTTATTAGAGGAGCAATACTCCAGCAAAAATACTAACAAATTAGACTCAAATCAATTTCTCAAATATAAATGGGCAATAAGTAAACGAGTCCTGTCCCCTCCTGAAGTGCCCTCCCATGGCAGAGTCACCAACAGGGTAAAGGCCACTCCTCCTTCCCTATGCTGGCTCAGTTTCCTAAACCCACTGTGTTTTAAAGTGATAATCCCTGACCAGCAGCCCCAGTATATACCCCCCCAACCATCCCAACAGCCCCCTCCAGCCCTAACCCTGCTCCCACCCGTGCCCCTGAGGCCAAAGTGGCTTCAGCTCACCATTTGACTTGCGTCCCTCCCATGGTCCCCCTCCTGGCTCCGGCTTCAGCAAACCTGCTTCCCTGGATGAAGTGGGAGGCTGAGGGTCACATCGCTCTCAAATTCGGGCATGTCAACCCCCGTTGGGGCCCGAAGAATGACTCCACGGACAGACTAACTACCGGAGCTGCTTGCTCTGATGGCGGGAGAAAGTAGGAAGGACAGAGAGCCAGGCGTCTCGGCCCCAGAGGTGGGGATGCTCCCGGGTCTGAGGCGTGCCGTCCCAGCAGCTCAGGCCCTGCAGCAGCCAGGAATCCGCGGAAGCCACCTCCCCTCGCAAGCTGCCGGTCTTCGGCGGCCGCATCTTGGTCTCCCCCGCCGCGTGGCTCCGGGCATCCCCCCGGGCCGAGGCATCTCAACCCATCTCCGACAGGGAGAAACACTCCCCGCGGCGAGCTTGCGGGTAATCCCAGCTCCGCAGCAGCCTCTCCCAAACCCTCCCTTCCCCGGTCTTCTCGTCCCCTCCCCTCCCCTCCCCTCCCTTCCCAGGCTGTCACATGCTGCGAGGCAGTGCCGAGCTCGGACCCAAGCCGGGGCTCCGGGCGGCCGAAGGAGCTCTGGGCGGAGGTAAGGTGGGCGAGGGCCGGCGACAGGGGCGGGGCCGGGCTGGGGGCCCACCCGGAGCACCGGGATAGGGCGGGGGAGGGGCCGACGGTCCGTACAATCACCGGGAGGGGTCTGGTGGTCCTTGTCCTGAGAATCCCAGGATTGAAACGTTGCCTTCTCTAATCTAGCCTCTCCCTTCGTGGACAGGAGGTCTGGGCAGGTCTAGCCCAAATGAGGCTCAGCCCGGCTCGCGGAGGGAGAGAGTAAACTGGTGGGGTGGAGACTCAGGGTCTCCCCTGGAGAACGCCTATCTCCTCCCACCTTCCCCTCCGGCTTTTTCTACTTTCATTTTTCCCCGACTCGGAGGATCATTTTGCTTGGCCACAGTAAGAAGGTGGCCTGAGGTTTACAAAGCAACAGGCAGGCAGGGGCCCGCCAGAGCGTCTCTCGAGGAGCCGCGAAAGGGGATCAGACACCAGGGGCTATCTTTCCCATCTTCTGAGGCACTCCCAATCCTAAACCACATCCCGGGATCTCCTGGCCCCTTCATGGGTCACAGAGCCAGTAGGTGGGGCCCCTAAGTGGGGGGCGGGGGGACAAAATATGCCAGAAAACCTGCTGGGTCCCCGGCAGCGGTGGGAAGCCCTCTCCTTTCCTGCGGGCTCACTTCACGGAGGAAAAGGCCCAGTGCCGACTGAACATCCCAAAGAGTGAGTGAGAGGTCGGCATTAGAAGAAAATGGCAAAATAAGGAGAGAAAAATAGTCAGAGGAATGCAAATTATTCTCCTCTGACCCCTCAGCTAGAAGACTGTCACCACTGGTCCACTGCAGCCTGATTTCCAGGGGGTCCCTTATTCACACTGTCTCACAGCCCGTCTGAGCGTTATGGCCAGCAACCAACGAAGCTGGTGCTCTCAGAAAGAAATCCATATTCTTATTTTTTTGCTCCCTAACACTGGCAGGCACTACCAGGCTCTGAGGAGTAAAAGGCCTATAGACATACAGGAAGCAATATTTCTCATTATACCACCAAACATCCTTTGATTCTGTACCAAGTGAAAGTCTAAGCAGCAAGCAAGGAAGAAATGGTTTAGATTCTTATTAAAGCACAACTATTGCATAATGAGTATGGGATTTCCTTTTGGGGTGATGAAAGCATCTTGGAACCAGATAGAATTGATGGTTGCACAACATTATAAAGTACTAAATGCCACTGAACTGAACATGTTTAAATGTTTAATGGTTAATTTTGTTACGTGATTTTTGCCTCAACAAATAAATGTATTAAAAAGCATACCTATTAAATGTGAAAATAAAGTGCTGGAAAGAATTCCATGTGACCACAATAAATTAAGGAAACGGTCATTCAAAATAGAATGGAATTTTATGAGGAAAAGGAATAGGAAGAAGAAAACCAAAACAAATAAACACATATAAGACAAAGAACAATCAGGTAAGCTAAATACAACAAACTAAGCTGGGTGGAGGTAGGAGAGAAAAGGTCACAAGAGCATAAATTAAATATGATTCAGCAATGAAGTGAAGATAGGAAATAAGCTAACATAGTCTGGGGATGTGTTTATAGGAGCATGATTTACATGAGCCAGGAAAGTAATCCTTTTCTGCCACTATACTTGGAATTGATCAAGCTTTTATTAGAGCATTATGTCCTGTTTTGGTCTCTGCACCTAGCTCTAAGGAATACAGACTGCCTTTCAGCTAGATTCACAAACATCATTAGGCCACTCAAAGGCACACTAATATGCCTCAATTCCCAGCCCAATAAATGAAGTTGGAAACATTCTAATGATCTCAGACAACTCTGCTCAATTTACTCTCTTGCCTTGAGCTTTATACAGCATTGTTGGGTCATAACTTAGAGTTACATTCAGGCTCAAAGACAATGTAATGGAACTGGATGTCATAAATATTGGCGGCGGACATGCAAGTGCCAGAACTATTGGCCTGGGGCTTGACAGGTCCCAGTCATGCCCCAGGTGGTCACAACTAAGCACTGGCACTGTGGCTTGGCACAAAGCTTGCTATGTGTGGAACTCACCAGCACCTGACTCCACCATCCTGCCAGCATAAAGCACAAGGTGGTGCTGACGATTACCCCTTTAAAGCCAAGCATAAACTGAGGGGAAGAGAAAAGAGTTAGGTGCCTTACTGCTTGTTGTGTTGTCTCTTGAAGCTGAACCCTGGGAATCCCCAGGGATTGAGCTGTCAACCAGAACTGCAATGGTAAAGAGCCTGAAGTCACACATTACCTGGAGCAGCTGGACTCAGATGGGGACCTTTGCTGTCCTTCATACTGCTGCACCAGGGCTCGCACACTCCAGTACGGATTCTCAATTTCCTCGTCCATGCTGCTGTTCCTAAAGTCAGAGGGCAGTCACAAAGGAGAGGGCGTCAGTCCTCCAGTTCAAGACAACTCCATAAATACTGCCACTCTGTGAAGTGCCATGGATAAAAAGATGAAAAAGGCAAAAGCCCTTGCCTTAAAGATACTTAAAACCCAGTAGGGAAGATAGACAGAAAACCAAGCAATTTCACCAATCTTTGTAACACCTCAGGGTCACACTCTCCCTCAGCAGACACATAACCCCCAAAGCATTTCCTGCCATGACTCTCCAGGACAGCTTGGCCTTTTGGATACATTTCAGGGTAGAGACTCCCTCAGATGAATAGGAACGTTGCCTCCACATATCTCCCAGTGAAGAAAACACACTGTACCAAAGGCCTATATTTAAAATTCTGGGCATCAGAGCAAAAAAAAATCACACATATGATTCCTTTACTTTCTGCTAACTGCAAGATAAACATCTCTAGAAGAAAGGGCTCTTCTCTTTTGGAGTGCCCTCCCCATCCTCCACTCCATGTTTTTCTTTGCAAGGTAAAGGCTGTTTGGGTGATCGCCTGTGCTGTTATCATTTAAGGGTCGAACTATCAGAGAGAGGGACCTGTTCCCTACTGCCAGTTTTCTACCCTTACCTCCGTCTGTATCGAAAGACATCCCGTCCTGACCGTGACATGTCATGGCACACATCAGCCAGGGCCGCGGCTGCCCCCTGGGCCACAGCAGTGGCGCAGTGGGGTTGGTGACTCTGCAGAGGGGTTCTGGAGTCCCGCCTTTGGCTAACCATCCTGCTAGAGCCAGGTTTGAAATGAGCTGCCAAGGCAAGGACTAGCCTCATGATAGACTTCAAGTTTCCTTCCACAATATCTGTGGGACAGAACAGACCAAGAGGTCCTAAGAGGGAGGCAGAGAGAGGACTCACACACTGATTTAATACATATTTGACTAGGTAAGCAAGGCAGTGTCCCCACAAAACTTTGTTCAACAAGGAGACAGAGAATGATACAATTACAACAGGGAATGATAACATGTTATGATAGGAGAAGAACAGAATTTTGGGGGAGCTCAGAGTACAGGCTTATCTAGTCTAGAGGGTTCAGGGAAGGATCCCTAGAGGAGGAAAGTTCTAAAGTGTGACTTGACTGATGAATAATGATTCATCAGATGAAGGAATAGAAGGAATTTTCCAGGAAGAGAAAGCAGTAGATGAAGGTCTAGAGCCACTGGCCACATGCAGCTACTGAGCACTTAAAAGTGTGGCTTGCCTGATTTGAGATGTGCTGTAAGTATAGTACTTAGCACAAAAAAAGAATGTAAAATAGCTCATTAATAACTTTTTATATTGATTACATGTTGAAATGATAATATTTGGATATTGTGGGTTAAAATATATTATTAAAATTAATTTCACCTGTTAGTTTTCCTTTTTTTTAGCATGACTGTTTCCACTGAGCAACACTGCAGCAAAAGAACTGAAAGAAGTTCAGCATAGCTACAGCACAGCATGCAGGGTGAGCCATGAAGGAAGAGGCCGCAGGGGAATAAATCAGAGGTCAGGTCAGAAGTGGCACAGGAAGCCATAGGAAGGACTTTGGATTTTATCCTAAGGGCCCTCAGGTACAGAGGAGTGGTATGAGTCTAGTGCTCTTAAAAAAATCAGTCTAGCTGCAGTGTGGAGAACAAAAAGGAGGGAAACAAAAATCAATCCAGCGAGACTAGTTAGGAAGCTCCAGGTAAAACACAATGATGTCTCAAATGGCACTGTTCCCTCAAAATAACCAACTTTAATGAGCCAGATCCCCCAAGCCCAGTCTGCATGGGAACTAGATCACATATATTATAGCACTCTAAATTTTGCCTTAAAAAAAAAAGAGAAATGCTGGCAGAAAGCAATTTGATAGGTCTGCTGAAAGTTAATGTAAGGAAACAGGTAAAATTCTACTTTTGTAATATCATAGCCTTTTAAACATGTGAGGCTTAGAGAAGGATTGAGTGATACCCTCTACAGGGCACACCCAATGGTCAATATTTGCCCCACCAAGTGACCCCAACACAGAGAACAACAATAATCCACCACGAAAGGAGGGCTCCCTCATACCCACCTCTCATCAGACCCACAGGCAAGGCCCAGAAACTGAGGCTGAAACAGAACTAGATGAACAGTCAGTTCTGGTGAGGCAGCAAGAGACCTAGAGAGCCAGTGCTCTCTGAGGACACCTCCACTGAGTCTTCCTTGCAGCCTAGGCTCAACTGGACTGAGAATTGTCCTCTTCTGGCAAACCCGCCTGGGCCACATGGCTACAGTAGAGGGTGTATGCAGAGATTACAGAGCCCCTTTCATCCTGCCTAGAATGTTCTGTGATGGCCCAAATAAATGCTATAAAAATATTTTCCTTCTGGAAAACTGGATGGGAAAAATGTGGGCTATGATGATTTGCAATTATACTTGGTCATGAAACCCAAAGGTCTTGAAAAATGAAAAGTAATCTATCTTCACTTTTGATATCTTAAATGGGACATTCTAAAATTAAAATCCCAATTTTGCAAATTCTTCTCTAACCATTAATTTTCCTATACACACACTCACAGCAAACCTGCATTCAATTAAAATGAATAGAGAACTTCTATCTCTACCCAGGTATCCAAAGCACTCAGATTTTGATAATCACTCTGCCCAAGAGGATCACTTTCTTTATGGAAAAATAATACGAGGCCACAGGCCTGCTTCTACTCAAGTCTGTCAAGTCTACTCAGAACCTTACACAACCAAGGGCTGTTCTGAGGCCGGTAATCATCGGTTAAAGCTGAGTACGCCCACCCACCAAGGGTGTGCTGAGGCACTGACCTTTGGCAGAAGTCTGGTGCATTCGAATCTTTTTGGAGGCCACAAACTGTAGCACTTTCTCTACGTTATTCTTCATTTCCTGTTGGTTGCAGGGACTCAGCTGTACCCCACTTAGCTTTTCTCCTGCTGTTAGGAGAGAAAATATATGAAATTATATGGAGGAATATCATCAAAGTTTCATAGCAGCCAGACACAAAGGAAGGGAATATCTGATGTGAGCACTAAAATTATGTTTTAGTATTCAAGGGAATTAAACCCTCATGTTTTTAGTTTAGATGGAACATAGGAAAAAGAAAGCCTTTTTCTAGTGCCTTCAAATTTTCAAATCTATACCCAGGTACCAGTGCAATTACTGTGTGTACATTTATTCATCAACAAATATTCAGTGAATGCCTACAGTGCCAGGCACTGTTCTAGGCACCAAGAGGTAGCAATAAACAAGACAGATAAAGTCCCTTCCTTCATAGAGTTTACATTCTAGTAGGGGTGATGGATAACAAAGTTAACAAGTACATGTTTAATATAATTTCAGGTAGTGATAATTGCTATGAGGAAAAATAAATCAGAGTGATCAAGACCTCTCTGATAATACATTTGGGCAGAGACTTGAAAAAAGTATGGGATGTTAAGATTTGAGGAGAAATGGTATATACATACAATGGAATATTATTCGACCATAAAAAAGAATGAAGTTCTGATCCATGGAAGAACATCAAAGACATCATGTGAAGTGACATATAAGCCAGGCACAAAAGGACAGATATTGTATTATCTCATTATATGAACTAACTAGAATATACAAATTCATAGAAACAGAAAGAAGATTACAGGGTACCAGAGGTGGGGGTGAGGGAGGGAAATGGGCAGTTAATGCTTAATGGGTACAGAGAGTCTGTTTGGGGCAATGGAAGAAGTTTTGGAAATGGATGGTGGTGATGGTAGCAAAACACTGTGAATGTAATTAACATCACTGAACTGTATACTTGAAAGTAGTTAAAAGGGAACTGTTATGCTGTATATATGTAACCACAGCAAAAATTTAAAAAAAAAACAAAAAATATTTGAGGAGAAAGCAATCCAGAGTGAAGAACTGCAGGTACCAAACCCCAAGGTAGGAATGAACTCAGCTTAGCTGAAGGACAGCAACAACCAGCGTGGCTGGAGTACAGTGAGCAAGGAGTCAAGCCCTAGGAGAGGCCAGAGAGATTGGCAAGACCAGATCATACAGGGCTTTGTGAGCCACAGTTAGGAGTTTGAATTTTATTCTAGGTGTAATGGGCAGTCAATGGAGAGTTTGAGGCAAGGGATTGACCTGATCCAATTTATGTTTTAAAATGTGCACTCTGTATGGACATAGACTATGCAGAGAAGAAGACAGGGAGATCAGTTACAGGGATACTGAAAATGGTCAAGATAAGAGATAAGATGGCTTGGGCTAAAGTGGAAGAAGTTGACTGGTGAGAAGTCGGATATTGGATATATTTTGAATAGGAAGCCAACAGCACTCATGAAGGATGTTTATGATATATAAGGCAAAGGGAATAAAGGACAACTTTTAAGTGTTTTGCTTTAAGAACTAGGTGAACAGTACTGTAATTAAGATGAAGGAACTTGGAGAATAAAGCAATTGGTAGGGGAAAGTAAATCATATGTTCTGATTAGGACAAGTTGCGTATTAGATATCCAAGTACAGATGTTGAATAGGAAGTTGGATATTCATGTCTAGAACTGAACGTGGGGCCCTCCAACATTTAGGGATCAGAAAGGAGGGGTCAGTGAGGAAGGAGGAAAACCAGATGTCAATAGGGTCTTGGAAGACAAGTAAAGATACTGCTTGAAGGAGAAGGGAGTGGTCAACTCTATCAAATTCTGCTAAATCTGATAAAATGAGTATGGAGGCCATCCACTGAATTTGACAAAATGGAGACTGTAGCTGTGATGAGAACAGTTTCAGTGGAGTAGGAGGATCAAAGCCTGATAAGAGTGGGTTAAAGAAAGAATGGGGAAAAAGGAAGTGAATTCAGAAAGTAGGACAAAATCTTCTGAGAAGTTTTTCTGTATAAGCAAGGTCACAATAGAGTGCAGAGTTTAAGAAGAACTTGGGATTTGGGAAGTTCAGAATACATTTTCATAAGTGCTTGCATATGTATAGAATATCTCTAGAAAGAAACAGGAAGGATAATGGGTAACTGGAGGGGAGACAGAGGTGGAAAAAAAAGGGTTTTGTATTTGTTGTTGTTTTTTGTTTTACAAGATTTTTAGTGACACAGGAAAATGTTTTTGATACCATAAGTGAAAAAAAAAGAAGGTACAAAGCTGTATACATAAGATAATCTTATATATATGAAAATGCATAAAAATTGGTTATCTTTAGAGGTAGAATAATCAGTAATTTTAAAAATTTATTTATTGTTCTTTTACAATTGATTTTTTTAAATTGTGGCAACATATATATAACAAAATTTTTCATTTTAGCCCCTTTTCAAATATATAGTTCAGTGATGTTAATTATATTCACCACCATCCATTACCAAATGGAAAAAAGTGTTTTGACTTTATACCCCTTTGAATCCTCTAAATTTTCTACTGGTCCAAGTATATCCTATTCAAATAATAAGTTAAACTTAAATGTTTAAAATGGGCTTTGGAATGAAAGCAGATCTTGATTTGTATGTTTGCTTTGCTTAGTTACGTACCTTGGCTAAGTAGTGTGACCTTGGAAAGTTGTTTAGCTTCTCTAAACCTCATAAAATGAGTACAATAGTAGTTCTCATATCATACCGATATAATGTAGCATGCTAGCAAAATGCTTGACAGATACTAAATGTTCAAAGAATTTATTTAATTCATTCATTTGTTCATTTATTTATATAAAAATCCTTTCTTCTGTGCTTCAGTTTCCTTAAAATGGGGATGATATCTGTCTCCAAAGGGTGTGATGATTAAATGGAATGAAATCAAATGAGATAGAAAGTGTTCACTAAATGGCAGCTGTTATTACTATTATTATTATAAATGAATACTCCGATAAATCCATGATTTCTCCCAATGAGGTGTTCATGGAGAGGCTGCGTGTTGCAAACGGGGCTTCTTCCATACCACACACAAGTCCCACATCTCTCAAGGACTCTAAGCCAGTCAGCTGATTACAATAAAAAGGTAAGTCTGAGGACTTATTAAGTGCCAGGCACTAGGTAGGGGTTGTATCACAGAAAAAATGATACCGTATCTGCTCTTAAAGAGCTCAGCCTAGACAGGAGATAGTTAAATAAATAATTACCACAAATATTCACCATTTGGTGAGACAAATTTTAACAGAGCTATGGACAAATGATATAGAAGTCAGGTTAGGGCATCATCTAAGAAGAGAAACTGACAACTCCAAGGTTCCAAAAGAAAAAGCCCTTTCATGAAGTATTGTGGTAGTGACTATCATGGAGGGATCTTTTTTCCCTGGCTAAATTACTTCTGACTTCAATTTAGACATCAGTTCTCCTGACAAGCCAGCCCTGAACCCCAAAGACTGAAGCTCCCATCCACGCTTCCCCCCACACAGTATATTAATGAAGTTGACTTCACTTTCCAGTCTTCCTAACTAGATTGAGAGGTTCTTGAGAGCATAGACTGTGTTCAGCATCATATCCCAAGCATAATACAGTGCCTAGCACACAATATTTATTGACAAATAAATAAATGGATTAACCTTAGGAAAGTATTTTATGCCTTCTCTACTGCCATTTCCGTTTATTTTAAAAGAAGAAATAACCCACTCTCCCCTTTCTGCTTGGAAGGCCATATAGAGGATAAAGAAGGTCATGTTCTGGTCTAGAGTAGAATCCGGGCCAACTGACCAACAATCTCGATGAGATATGCCAGAACCACCCCATCCCGGAGATCCTGTCGCAGGTCTTGCACAGGCTTCACTGCCGGTCTCTTCTTCAGCTGTGCATTCACCCAGGCCACATATGCCTGCAGCTGTTGCTAGAAAATGAAAAGTAGAAATAAGGGAAAGGTTACATATCAATCTAATCCCCTACCCTGTATCCTCTAGGGCAGGATTTGAGATTGGGCTATGGTGGGCAATCTAAACCCAAGGGAGAAGAAGGAGGCTTTAAACAATGAAAGAAGAAAGATGGTAGTGTGTTCAGACATTGGTGCATGGGCTAAAATTCTCTAGCTTTAAGCTAATCTCCAGGGGTAAACTAACCTCTGACTTGGGTAGAAACAGATAAGCAGATGACTGTTTGATGACTATGACTCCTGCTTTTCTGGAGTTTTTCTCTTTTGACTAGGGTTAAGGGCTGGGCCAGAACCACAGCAGTTGCTGGGTGTAATCACTGCTGCCAGTGACCCACCCTGCTTCTCGGGAACAATCACTCATGCACCATGTGCACGATGGGCTGTGATACTCATAAGAATTGATCTTGGGGACCAGGAATAAAGAATAAACCAAGCTCAGGACCACCTTTCCCACAGCAGAATGAGACAACTGAAATATCTCAGTCACCCAAAGATTGATTCTCTGAGCCCATAATCCTGGGATTGCTATAGAGTTAGGTTTAATCCATGCTTTATACTGTCAAAGAGGATCTGAATTACTTAAAACTTACAAAAAGAAGGAAAAAGAAAGGCTATGGAGAGCAGCATTACTGAGGACTGGAAGTATTCATTTATTTTCAGACAAATCTAGGGCCCTGTTAGATCAGAAGCTTGTCAGACTGATAGGGGCATATAACGCATTCCACCCCCCTGACAACCTTACATATTCTATTTTGTCCATTAAACAGAGCTTGAATTCAGGTATTTATTCTGATATTTTGGTCAAGAGATGGGCATTAAATCTCAAAACAGCACATGAAAAATGTCATCATCTAGGCAATAGCTCTGCCTGGTTTCTATAGCAGACTGAGACCCAGAACCTAAAAATTAAGTTCAAGGGATAACTGCATTAAACTATAATTTCGTTAAAGTTTAGTTGTTTTCTAAGCCCCAGTACTTCCTGAAGAAATGATGTTAGTAATTACTCCCTGGCAGCTTCCTGAGCTTAAATCAAATCTTCATTATTTTCTATGTCGATTTGTGGGAATAAATAATGTTCTCTGGAAAACAGTACTAGGCAATATTCTGCCAGCTACCGGCAAATCGTAGGAAGTGCAATGGTCAGCAGGAAGGAGGCAGGGGGATGATTTAACATATTACCATGAACCAAACCATTTTTGTTGTTTTGTACATGTTTTAATGAGTTAATGAATGTACCTCACGCAGGGCCTGACACACAGCTGACACCTACTAAAAGGTCATTATTATCTTCATCATCATCATCTAATTCTCACAAAAGCACTGATGGGTAGGTATGTATCTCCATTTTATGGATGAGGCTCAGAGAGGTTACATAACTTCTCCAATGTCCCCGTAGCTAGGAGATAGAAGTTCTGGTACTGAAACCCAGTAATTTTGTCCAAACAGTTACAAAGGGCCTCTTGCTATCAAATTCATTTTTTTAAATTCAATTTTATTGAGATATATTCACATCCCATGCAGTCATACAAAGCATACAATCAGCTGTTCACAGTACCATTATATAGTTGTGCGTTCATCACCGAAATTAATTTTGGAACATTTTCATTACTACACACACAAAACTAATAAGAATAAAAATTAAAGTGAAAAAGAACAATTAAACTAAAAAAGAACACTAGGTGCCTTTTTTTTTTTTCGCCCGTTTTCTACTCATCCATCCATACACTGGACAAAGGGGAGTGTGATCCACATGGCTTTCCCAATCACATTGTCACCCCTCATAAGCTACATTTTTATACGATCATCTTCAAGATTCAAGGGTTCTGGGTTGTAGTTTGATAGTTTCAGGTATTTACTGCTAGCTATTTCAATTCATTAGAACTTAAAAAGGGTTGTCTATATTGTGCGTTAGAGTGCCCACCAGAGTGACCTCTTGGCTCCTTTTGGAATCTCTCAGCCACTGAAACTTATTTAATCTCATTTCACATACCCCTTTTGGTCAAGATGTGAAACTCATTTTATAGAACAAAGGTACCTGCACCTTCTGCTTAACATTGGCTGACACCTATCCCCAGAGCCTGGATGAAATGTGTAAGGTCCAAGGTCTGTTCCCATTGCACAGCCAGAGCGCTATCTGAGACAAGACAGGCAAAGGGTGCCTCTTGTGTAAACCACTTGGGGAAAAGAGTTCAGACCAGAAAAGGCATTAAGGGTACAGTAAATTGAATTCTGCTCCCCAGAAAGAAAAAAAAAAACATGTTCTTAATCTTAATCCATTACTGTGGGTGTGAATCCATCTTAAATAGGACCTTTTTAAGATGTTATTTTTAGTTAGTGTGGCCTAAGTGAATCTGATTACTGGTAGCTTGATGAAAAGAAAGCCATGTGGAAAAGAAACTAGCTGGAAGTCAACTGATCCCAGAAGAAAGAGGAGAAGACGCTGACCTGTGCACTGCCATGTGAAGGAAAAGCCAAGGACTGAGGATTGCCAGCAGCCAGTGCCAGAATGCAACAGTCTTCAGGGAAAAAGCATTGCCTTGCTGTCACCTCGATTTTGCACTTCTCCTAGACTCCAAACCATGAGCCAATAAATTTCCATTGTTTAAGCCAAGCTATTTCATGGTATTTGTGATCACAGTTGGGTAACTAGTACAAAGGGTAACAGCTGGGAACTGATTACCTGACTTATGCATAAAACTCCTAACCAATCTCCCTTTATCTAATAACACCCTCCCATCCAATAACCACACATTCAAGCTTAAAATCTTTCATCAACCTCGCATTATCCTCAAGATAAAATCCAATCTCCATAACTGCATTCAAGTCATCATACTCTAGCCCTTGTCTTCTCTCCAACTTCACCCACAACTCCCATACATTCCCCATGACTCAGCCCTTCCAAATTATATGCAGTTTCCCAAATGTGCCATACTTTTTAGTCACTACCTCCTGCTTGCCATCTCTTCATAAGCCTCAACTCAAGCATCATCTTTTCCGGGAAACCTTTTCTAACCCTCCCTGACATGTTAGACTCTGATCTCTTTGAGGACTTTCTGTGTCACATACTTAGTTCAACAATGTGTCCGGCACAAGGAGTACAGGCCCTACAAAGAGGTTTGTAGGGGGAAAGAAAAGAGGGAAGAGAAGGAAAAGTTGGCAGGCTGGTGGAGACAAGTGCTATGAAAAAAGGGCAAAGGGTGCCAAGAAAGCACTAGCTCTGAGAGATCACAAAGAGTCAAGAGGCTATCCTGGAGGTTTCTCTTAAGCAAGCTCCAGTTAGATATCCCAAATGGCCACAGTATGCCATGCCCTTACCAACAGTAGTCCCCAAATACCTGGGTCCCTACCTGAGATTCTATAAAAGAGTCACTAAGTTTTATTTCTCAGAAACTTAAATCCACCAGAGTGTTCCTATACCAGACAAGTCCTAAAACCCAGAGGCAACAGCCTCTTTAAGAGCAACAATCAGATGTAGCCCCCTTCCTCATACTGTCGACACCCCCTTTCAATATGAACAAGTTAGGGTGCTCACTGCCTAGACACCCCTGAAGATGGAGAAACAGATTAAGTAAGAATGGGTAGTCACAAACAAGGTAAGATTTAACAAAGGTCTGTGAATACTGAAACTTTATACAAATAAATAAATATATATATATATTTTTAGATGCTGGGGTGTTGGACTCACTGGAAGGAGGTAAATGACATGGTGGAACTGTAACCTATAGCATTCTTTGAAATTTGCTCTATAGCTACTGGTTGATTTGTGCTTTGAAAGTCTTCACCTTTCTGTATATACCCTATATTTCAAAGTAAGGAAAGAACTGAAACTGTAGAACTGTAACCCATAACAATTTTTGAAATTACCTATATAACTGCTTGTTGAACTGTACGTCGAAAGTTAACACCTTTCTGTATGTATGTTATATTTTACAAAAATGGAAATAGCTGAAGTCATGGAACTGTGACCCATTGCACTCTTTGAGATTTGCTCTTTACCTACTTGTTAAATCATACTTTGAAAGTTATCAATTACTGTTACGCATATATGTTAAAGTTCACAATAAAAAAATGCATTTAAAAAAAAAGAAGAAAGCACTAGCCCAACCTGAGGCTTCAGGGAGGTTTCCTGTAGGCAGAGGAGGAGGCAAAGGCACTAAGATCTGAAACATGATCCATGCAGCGAGTTACAACAGTTCAGAGGCTTAGACGCACTGTAATTTGCTTAAATGAATCATTCGTCACATTTCATCAGATCAAGACTTAAAATGATTACAAAAGTTAATTATGCGGGGCAGCAAAGAACAAGTATTTTTCATTAGGTCAAGATAATTTCTAGTTAAGTAACCATAGCCTTCCCTTGGCCGTAGAATGGAAGTAAGTCATCTGTGATGCACAACTGATAAGAGGTTCCTAACAGTACATTTCATGCACATAAACCACAGCTCTGGTGTTTCAACAAAAGAGGATTCTAACAAGATAAACAATAATAGTCTCCACTTTTCTGAATATCTACTCTGTTAAGAGTTTTGCTGGGTCCTTTGAAAATATTTTCTCTAATACTAATCTGCCAGGGAGATTTTATTGTATCTATTTTGCTGAATGGAAATGCAGACAAAAGGCTGAAATACCTTGTTCAAGGTCACCCAGATGGTAAACTATGGATATGATATTCAGATCTAACTCCCAAGCCAATGCTCTTTCCACTCTCCTGCACCATCACCTAAATAAATGCAGCTCTGGGGCTTAAATGACCTCACTACAGCCCTCAGGATTGGAAGGGACCTTAGTCTTACCCATCCCCTATCCCATATTCAGTGCTTGAATCCCATGTATAATAATCTACACTCGGGCAGCATCAGCACCAGACCAGCAGCATCAGCATCAACCGGGAAGCCTGTTAGACTCTGTGGCTCCACCCCAGAGCTACTGAATCAGAATCTGCATTTTAACAAGATCCGCTGGTGAGTCACATGCACGTTAAAGTCTGAGAAGCACTGACCCAGCCCACTATTTCCATATCTGGCTGTACCTCAAGATAACAGGAAAAGTTTTTCAAAAATATAGATGTGCAGACCTCATCCCAAATCACTAAATTCTCTCCTGGAGTTAGAACTCAGAAAACTTTATTTTCCCAAGCTCCCCCAAATGATTCTTGTGGAGTTGATCTGTGTCTTCCAGCTAAACATGTCAGTTCCTGTAACTCAGCGGTTCTCAACCCTTAAAGTCCATCAAAATCTTTAAAGAAAATACTAATGTCTGGGCCCCACCCCAGACCAATCAGAATTTCTGAAAGTGGAGCCCAGGTATCAATATTTTTTAAATGCTCCCAGGTGCATTCAGAGATGAGAACCAAGGTTAACCATTCCTTACGTAAAATGGTTTCAAGTATCATGGCTATTCCAGTCTAACTCTCTCTGAAACCATGACACCTAGAACCGAACTCAATACACTGGGTGGAAAGGAGAAGTGCAGCTACGTCATTCAAAATATTCTTTCTTTTCTTTTCTTCATCTTTTTTTTGACCACCAGATCACATTGACTGACATTGAGCAGTCAATCAAAACCCCTAAGTATTTTTCTTAATATATTAACTTTTTATTTTTTAAATAATTCAGACTTGCAAAAAAGTGGCAAAAATGGTACATAGGAGGTTCCCCTGTATCCATTACCCAGCTTCCCAAAATGTTTCCATCTTACATGACTATCATACAGTTATCAAAATGGGCAATAAACACTGACACCATACTATGAACTAATCTACAGACCTTATTCAAACTTTGCCAATTGTTCAACTAATGTCCTGTTTCTGGTCCAGAATCCAATCCAAGATCTTGCACTCCATTTAGCTGTCATGTCTCTTCAGTCTCCTCCAATCTAGGACAGTTAGTTCTACAGTCTCTCTTTGTCTTTCATGACCTTGATGCTTTTGAAGAGTAACAGCCAGTTATTTTGTACAGTGTTCCTCAATTTGGGTTTGTCTGATGCTTTCTCATGACTGAATTCAGGTTATGCATTTTTGGCAAGAATATCACAGAAGTCATATTGTGCTCATCTTAGTGAAAAGGTACACGATGGCAATACATCTCATTACTGGTGATGTTAACATTAATCACTTGGTTAAGGTAGTGCTGCCAAGTTGCTATTTTTCCCCTTATAATTATTAAGCATCTTGTAGGAATATGCTTTGAAACTGTGAAAATACTTTTTCTCATCATCACTTTCACATCCCTTTTTAATTTTAGCATTTATTTTCTTTCCTGCAACAATTACCACTGTGGCATTTGCCAAATGATGATTTTCTAATTCCATCATTCCTTCTACATTAATTAATGTAATGAAGAAGAGTTCTCCCTTCTCCCCTATTTATTTACAGCATTATGGACTCATGGATATTTATTTTATTTTTATTTATCTATTCTATTAACCCATTACTCTATTTATTCCCCCATTCAAATTATTCCAGATTTGGCTCCTCCATTCTTTCCACATGTCCCCATCATTTTCTAAACACTTCCTTACTTTCTGGCATCAAAAGATATTCAGCTTATCTTGTACTTTCCTTGCCCCTACTCTGGAGTCAGCCGTCTCTCCAAAATACCCTGGTTCCTTTTATTGGAGAATAGTTTTTAGGAATCAAGATTTGGGTATGAAGTGTGCTTGCTGCTACTGGCACAACATTGCTTCTAGATCCTCTCAGTAGAGAGAGTAGGAGATATATGTATCTATACACATATACACACACATATATCTCTGCTTATCTCTTGATTGTTAGATAATAGATAGGCAGATAAACAGACAGATAGATAGAACTATAGAGATATATACCATAAATTATACTGATACCTCCAATTCCAACCCAACACCACAGGGTTCATTATTTTTTTTTTGTTTTAATTTTTATTATGGTAACATAAATAACACAAAATTTCCCATTTTAACCACTTTCATTATAGAATTCATGTAGAATTCAGTGACATTAATTTTATTCCCAATATTGTGCTACCATCACCATCATCCATTATCAAAACTTTTTATCACCCCAAACAAACTCTGTATGTCCACTAAGCAATAATTCCCCCTTCCTTACACCCCTACCCTAGCCTCTGGTAATCTGTAATCTACTTTCTGTCTCTATGGATTTGCTTATTCTAGCTATTTCATATAAGTGAAATCATACAGTATTTGTCCCTTTGTATCTGGCTTCTTTCACTCAACATGATATCTTCAGGTTCATCCATATTGTAGTATGCAACAGAATTCCATTCCTTTTTATGGCTGAATAATAATCCACTGTATGTATATACCACATTTTGTTTATCCAATCAAATGTTGTTGGATACTTGGGTTGCTTCCACCTTCTGGCAATTGTGTGTAATGCTGCTATAAACACTAGCGCACAAATATCTGTCTAAGTTCCTGTTTTCAATTATTTGGGGGTATATTACATACAAGTAGAATTCCAGGTCATATGGTAATTCTGTGTTTAACTTTCCAAGGAACTACCGAACTGTTCTTCACAGCAGCTGTACCACTTAACATTCCCACCAACAATGTACAAGGGTTCCAATTTCTCCAAATCTTTCCCAACCCTTGTTATTTTCCATTTTTTAATAATAGCCATCCGAGTTGGTGTGAAGTGGTGTCTCATTGTGGTTTTGATTTGCATTTCCCTAATGACTTATGATAGCTGAGCATCTCTTCATATACTTTCAGCCATTTTATATCTTCTTTGGCAAAATGTCTATTCATACCCAGTGTAAAACAAATTTCCTAACTACATTACAATAATTGTGTACAATTCTTTTTTATTTGGCCTTACAACATATAGTCAAAATACTGATTCTGAAGTTACTTAGGTTAGTTCTTTTCTTTTTCCCTTCCCTTATTCATTTGTAATAGATTTAGATTCATTCATTATTGTTTTTAGTCCATTTTTATTTCTCCCCACATCAAGGCTGAGTTTAATTATTTATTTTTTGGGTATGTGAAACATTAACATGGTTCTAAAAATCAGAGTTATACAAAAACATATATTCACAAAGTTTTACTCCCCATCACTCTATTTACTCTGTTCCCTTTTTCCTATTCTTTCCACTTCATTCCTTTAGATTAGTTCCTAGTATCTCTGGAGAGCAGATAACATGCATAATTTCTTATTTCTCTTTCTTTCTTATATGAAAGATAGCATAGTGTTGACATTTTTTTGCACTTTGCTTTTTTCACTTCACTTCACTTCACTTAATAATCATTTAATATCCTGAAAGCAATCCAAATCAGTTTTAGAGATCTGCCCCATTATTTTTTTTTACAGGTGCATTATGTGGATTATATGGATGTACCACAGTTTATTCAAACACTCTGCTATACATGGGCATTTAAGTTGTTTCCAATATTTTACAATTAGAAATAATGCTACAGTGAATAACCTTGGGCATATGTATTTTCGTGTTGACCAAGGTGTACCTTCAGGACAGATTCTGAGAAATGGGATTGCTGGGTCCAAAGGCAAGTGAATATGTAACTCTGTTAGATATTGCCAAATCTGTACCCATTTGCATTCCCAACAGCAATGTAGGAGCATACCACAGTCTTACCAACAGAAGATGCTGTCATACTTTTAATTTTCGGATAGGTGAGAAATGGTATCTTAGTGTTGTGTTAATTTTCATTTCTCTAATTATAAGTGAGTTTGAACCTCTTTTCATAGGTTTAAAAACCAATGCTATCTCTTTTATCAAACAGAATTGTCTATTCATGTCATTTTGTTCTTTGTCCCTACATTAAAAAAAAATCTTTATATATTAGGAATATTAGCCTCTGAATTTTGAGTCTTAGGACTTTCCCTACACCCAAGTGAAAGAGGAACTCACTCCTGTTCACTCCTATTTTCTTCTAATTCTTGTATGATTTCATTTTTACATTTAAATCTCTGATCCAATGGGAGTTCATTCTTATGTATGGTGTGACATATGAATCTAATTTATCTGTTTCTAACCGGATACCCAGTTGTTCCAACACCATTTATCAAAAACTCCATCTTTACCCCAGTGATTTTAGATGCCACCTTTATCATGTCCTAATTTTCTTAAGTTTTTGGATATATTTGTGGGCTTTCTATTCTATATTACTGGTCTACTTGTCTATTCATGCACCATACCTCATTGTTTTAATTATAGAGGCTTTACAGTATGTTTTTATGCCTTGCAGAGCTAGTCCCTCTTGGAAATTTTATTTTTTCAGGTTTTCTGGCTATTTCCCCATACAACTTTAGTATCAATTTGTCTAACTCCCTAAAAAAGCTTGTTGAAATTGTTGTTGGGATTGTATTAAACTTACAAATTAACTTAGAAGAGCTGCCATCTTTATGATGTTGACCCAATCTATTCAAGAACATAGGATGTCTTTCCAGTTGTTCAAGTCTATCTTGGTGTCTTTCAAGAGTGTTTTAGTTTTCCTCCTATGGATTTTACACATTTCTTATTAAGATCATTCCCAACTATTTCTCTTCTTTGTTGCTATTGTAAATGAGGTTTTGTCTGCCATAATGTTCTCTAACTTGTTATTATTTGTGTATATTAAGGCTATTGAGTACAGTATGTTAATTTTATATCCTGTTATCTTACCTTTTCTTTGAGTTACTTTTATCGTTGCTTCTCTATGATTTTCCAGGTTTACTATCATATCATCTGCAAAAAGAGATAATTCTACTACTTCTTTTCCAATCCCTGTGCCTCTAATTAATTTCTCTGGTCAAACTGCATTGGCTAATACCTCTGGT
Source organism: Choloepus didactylus (assembly GCF_015220235.1). Taxonomy (NCBI): domain Eukaryota; kingdom Metazoa; phylum Chordata; class Mammalia; order Pilosa; family Megalonychidae; genus Choloepus; species Choloepus didactylus. The sequence continues at coordinate 128,062,136 of NC_051312.1, read as the reverse complement.
ACAATGCTGAATAGTAGTGGAGATAGTGGGCATCATTTCCTTGTTCTTGGACTTAAGGGAAATCCTTATAATGTTTCCCAATTAGCAAGTTACTGGTATCATGTTAAGAAAGTATCCATTAAATCTACTTTCTGAACATTTTTTATGAAAAGTGGATGTTGAATTTTGACAAAAGTTTTTCAGCATTTACAGAGATATCCTATCATTTTTCTGGAGAACTACTGATATGCCATATGATATGAGTAGATTTCCTAATAATGAACAAACTTTGCATTCTTGGAATAAATCCCATCTGATTATAGTCAATTATATTTTATTTAATGTGGTGTTGGATTCTATTCGCTAATGAAATATTTATTAATTCTATAATAGTACTATATATTTAGTAATTTTTCATGGTTATTCATAAATGATATCGATCTGTAGTTTTCTTTTTTGTACTTTTTTATCATGTGTAAATATCAGTGTTCTATTTGCTTCATGAAAAGACCTGGAAAGTTTCCATTCATTTTCAATGCTCTGAAACAATTTATACAGAATTGAGACTATCTGATATTTGAAAATTCAGTAGAATTCCCCTGAAAAATAATCTGTCTGGTACTTTTCTTGAGCAGTAGTTCCTTAATAAGGTTCTCTATTTTGTCTAAAGAAATTGGTCTGTTTAAATTTTCTATCTCTAATGCAGACAGTTTTGGTAATCTGTGTTTTTCTAGGAAGTTATCCATTTCATCAGGGTTTTCAAATATAGTTTTACAGAGGCCTGAAAAGTCTCTCTTAATTTTTTTTAAATTTTTTATTTTAATGGTAACTCCCCATTGTCATTTCTTATTTTGTATATTTGTGCTTTCTCTCCTTTTCTTTTTGATCAAGTTCATTACTGGTTTGTCTATTTTGGTAATTTTTTCAAAAATCCTTAAAAAATAAAAAAAGTTTCTAGAATTATTGATAGTCTGGTCTAAATTCCTCTAAAACCATGAAACCTGGAACCAAACACAATATTTTGGATGAAAACCAGACCCTCAGCTTTCTCATTCAAAATATTCACACTCTTTTCTTCTTCTTCTTTTTTTTTTTTTTTGTTACCGCCTCACATTGTTGACTCACACTTAGCTGTCAACCAAAACTTCTAATTTTTAAAATACGTTCTGATGTAAACCAATCTCTTCCATCTTTGTGCATGTAAAATTCGTTTCCTTGATCCCCGTTTACCTTGAATAAACTTCAACTTCTTAGATTTGGTCTCTCAAAATCTTTCTAGACCCTGTCATTCAATGCATACATTTAATCAAATTGACCATTTCTTGAATCCCTAGTATCTCCCAGGCATTGTGCTAAACCCAGAGCTTACAGGCACATAAATAACTATGATGAAAAGTAATTGCCGCTACTGTGAAAAAACATTAAAAATGTTATCAGTGCACAGAAGAAGCAACACGAAGGAAGGATGGGGGATGATGAACGAAGGGTCAAGAGGGGAGCAGGCAATTTGGCTGGTACTTTAAAGATGTTTGCCAGTTGGAGAAGAGAAGAAGGACATTCTAGGCAGAAGTGATAGAAGGAGGAAGGGCCAAGAAGGCATACAGTATCTTGGAAGACTAGCCAGTTAACAAATTAGTGTGTGGACAGAGCTGTCAGTGGGAGGTGATGATGATGGAGAAAGAGCCTGCACAAGACCCACCAGCAGTTAAAGACCTTGAATGGGAAAGTGTGGAGAGTTTTGAAAGAAGATAGTGAAACTGTTAGATCTGCATATTAGAAAGGTCATTCTGGATACAGAGTAGAATAAAGGGAGAAAGAGAAGCATTTGGAGAAAATAATGAGGAGAGCAGGTAATAATTCACATGAGAAAACATGAGAGCCTAAACTGAAGGAAGAGCAGGGGGAAAAGTTAGAAAGGGACAAATTCCAGAAACAGGTCAGGGTGACTGATAGGATATAGGCAGTGACAAAAGAGAGGGTCCAAAAAGTGATGCCTGAATGACTGGCTGACTGGTGATGCTTTAACAGAGATGGAGAATACATGAAGAGCAAGTGTGGGGGAAAGGCAAATAGTTCAGTTGTGAATGAGAGTCTGAGCTATTTATGGAACATCAGAGTAGAGATGTGCCACAGCCAGTTGGCAAAATACAGGTCTAGAGTACAAGCAATGGGAGTGGGGTGGGAGATACAGGTTTGAGAGTATCTACCTACAAGTGACAGATAGAGCCATAGGTGCAAATGAGATAATAGCTAACACCTACTGAGCATTTCATACATGCCAGATACTATACTAACACGTTATCTCATCTTTTCCTATGTAATTCTCACATCAATCCTGTGAGGAACTATTATTCCCATTTTACAAACAAGGAAACCAAGGTTTAGAGAGGTAACATGTCTTTGGTCATAGGGCTGGTAAGTGGCAGAACAAGGATTTGAACTTAATGCTGACTCCAAATCCTAGGCTCTACCATATCTCAAAAAAGTACAGTGAATTATAAGAAGTTATTTGGCAGGAAAATAAGAGGGAAAAGAGGGCATGGAAGGGAAAGAAGGGAACCAAAATGTACTGAATGGCAACTCATGCATTGAAGGAGGCACTTTATATGCATTCCTCCTTTAATCCTCATACCCAATCATTAAAATAGAGAACGCTTGCTGAAGAGATAAATCAAGTTGTGAGACTGGGATTTGAACCTACTCCTTCTTTCTCCAAAGAAGATATTATTTCTCCTATACCAAAGAAAGCATATGAGGAAAGAAAAGAAAAGAAGACTCAGGACAGAAGCTGGGATATATCAATATTAAAGAGACAAGTTAAGTGAGATGAAAAAAAAATATATTTAGAACAGGAAATCAGAGGGTGTTGGGGATTGAATCATGTCCCCCACAAAAAGCATGTTCAGGTCTCAACCCCTGGTCCTGTGGGTGGGAACCCGTTTGTAAATAGGCCTTTGATGATGTTGAGGTGTGTGAAAACTGAACAAGAGGGGGCCTTACGCCAGTATGGCTGAAGTCCCTATAAGCAAAGGAAATTGAACACATAAGGAAAAGTTACAGGAGCAGTGAGAAGCTGGAAGTCTACGAAACCCAGAAGAGAATGGAGAAGATGCTGCCATGGGCATTGTTATGTGACTGAAAAACCAAGGACCAAGGACTGCTGGCAGCCAGCCCTAGTACACCACAGTCTTCAGGGAGAAAGCATCACCTTGCTGACATCTCAATTTTGGACTTCTCCAAGCCTCAAAACTGTGAGTCAATAAATTCCTGTTGTTAAGACAACTCATTGTATGGTATCTGTTTTAGCAGCCACAAAACTAAACAAAGGGATAGGTGAAGAATTGGGAGAGAGTGTTATATGGGAGTCAAGGGAAGAGAGGGAACTTTAAGAAGGATGGTCAATAAGATCAAATGCTGTCAAGGACTGAAAAAGACCATTTGATTTCATAATTAACAGCCCTTGATGTTAATGTGGTGACCTTTTTGAGGACAGATACTAAAAAGTGGTGGAGTTAAAAGTCGGATATCAATGATATGAAAAGTCCCAAGGAAGTAGGAAAACAGAAGCAGTGAGAGGAGAAAGGGTATTAGCTGGAAACGAAAGTAGGGATAAGGGAAAATGACTTTTTAAGATAAGAGGACATTTGTAGGCTGATAAGGAGTTAGTGGTGCGTGAGAAACAGAAATACAAGACAGAGGGGATAAATATAGTAAGATCCCAGAGTCAACCAGGATGAAGGCCACTTCTTCCTCTGATATTGAGGATGCAACAGTAGGTACCAAGGTGGCTAACTTTGGAGGTAGGGAAGAAGGAAGTTGAGAGAGTTCAAACCTGATTGCCCTACTATTCATTATGAAGTAGGTGGAAGGCCAATTTATCTGTTGATAATGAAAGGGACAGGAAGAATTAAGAAGTCTCCAGGAAAGGGACTGAGGTTTGGAATAGACCCTTGTGCCAGTCTGGATGTTTGTTTTATGTCCCACAAAACACCATGTTCTTTAAGGCAATCTTGTGGGGGCAGACATAGTAGTGTTGATTAGGTTGGAATCTTTGGATTAGGTTCTTTCCATGGAGATGTGACCCACCCAACTGTGGGTAATGCCTTTGATTAGATTCTTAGAGGTGTGGCCCCACCCATTCAGCATGGGTCTTGATTAGTTCACCGGAGCCCTATAAAAGCTCAGACAGAAGGAGCTCAGAGCTGGTGCAGCATGAGAGAGACATTTGGGAGATGGCCATTGAAAGCAGACTTCGTTGCCATTTTGAAATGCAACCTGGGAGCAAGCAGATGCCAGCCATGTGCCTTCCGAGCTAACAGAGGTTTTCCTGACACCATCTGCCTTCCTTTGCTGAAGGTATACTTATGCAGATGCCTTAATTTGGACATTTCCCTGGGCTTCTGAGTGTAAATTTGTAACCAAATAAACCCCCTTTATAAAAGCCGATCCATTTCCAGTATTTTGCTTAACGGCAGCATTAGCAAACAGGAACAACCCTGTAAGAAGCTGGAAAGAACAGTGACTAGTAAAGATTTCCTGGCAGCAACGAGGACCCAGATAGGACTGGAAATCATAATTTTGTAAATGAATCAATCAGCAAGGTTATGCAGTTTACTCTAGAAGTACTCAGCAGGCCTGGACCATGGGCAGAGAAAACCAAGAATGGGTTCATGTAGGGCTGACTGGAAACGGTCAGAGGAGAGGCAGAGATGACCAGGGCAAAGGAAGTGAGGATGTTAGTGAAGTGATTAATTTTGGATTCTGGGCCAGAGAGAAGAAATGAAATTAAAAGAACCAATAAACTGAGAGAATAGAGAATAAGGAGAAGAGAACTTGATAAAATTGAAAAAATAAGTTTAGTGGGAATTTAAGACTGTGAAAAAAGGGGTTTAGAGCAGAAAGTAGAGTTTGGGGGTTCAGGATTTCAGGAGGTAAGGCAATGCTGTGGGATAAGTCCCACGGTGTGGACTGTTGAAATGGCACAGAGGGCAACAATCATTACAGATTCATGTAATTGAAAAAAAAAACAACAAAAAAAAAAAACAGCTGATAAGCATGCCTCCACTTAAATCATTAATAAAAAAATTTTTAATTGGAGAAAGGCTTTGAAATGTCACACTATGTGTAAATGTCAACATGAATGTTAGTTGGCAACTAACAAAGCAATCAGAGCTTCGCACTCTAGTGGGGCTACCCTTACCCACAGGGTAAGGGTTACACTCACTTTAGGTATCTGTCTCTCCCTGCATGTCTAATCTGGGCACCAACGAGGAAACTGAGTCTGAGCTTGTTACCTGCTTGACTTGAAGATATCTGCACCTCTCGCCCAAGGAGCAGGCAAGACTATTCCTGCTATAAACACCTTCTGCTGGCTCTGAAAAAACAGATTTGAAGGCCAGAATATACACTTATGAGGACCAGCCACACCACCCACTTTCCCACAAAGATGTTTATTTTAAAAGATGCCTGTGGTGCAAGCCTAGGCCATGAATAGCTCTGCTGTTTGGTTTTAACAATTTTCTAGAGCTTCTACTTCTGCAGTAGATGAAACACCAAATGCTAATGCATGAGGTCATTACTCGCTGGGGGTTAGACTAGTAGTTTTCTTTTCCTTTGCTTCATAATCCTGTTTTTAAATTATAACTTGTGTTAAAGTCATATATGTAAAATAGGAAAAAACAGAGCTTCTTTGGTTAGAGCCAGAGTGGGTGATTCATCCTCTTTTTCTCCACCTCCAAGTCCCCCCCCACCCCACCCTCCACCATCCAAAGTAACTTTTTAAGGGCCTCTTGCAGTAGTTGGGAAAAAAAGTCCATACTGTATTTTGTTGCCTCCTAACACTATCATTTTATAATTCTATTATTCAGCAAAGACAAGATGCAATAGGTGCAGCAAAAATAAAATATCTGGAATATGAAAAAATACCATGAACATGGCCCCAGTTCTTGGCCTCTTTCCAGCAACAGCCGGAAAGGCACGATGGGACCTGTGACCAGGTCAGTATATTACAACTCTTAGCCGAGATTATAGGTCAAATCTGTGGAATTTGTTTGAACTGGCTTTAGGAACAGAATCAGTCTCTCTCTAGTGGACAAAATTGGAAGATACAAAGCTCAAATATTGCCATAGGGAGGTTGCCTACCTGATAGGGAAAAGCTATTTGTGGTGAAAGGGAACAAAACCACCCAGAAAAAGCAGCAGCCATAAGAGGAAGAGAGCAGAGGGAGGAGGGATCCTGTCAGTGTGTGAGTTCTCAGTTCTCATTGTCCCTGAGACTCTGCTGCATCCCTGCCCTCTCCATGGTTTGGTTTTTCAACCTTTCCTTGGATTCCAAGAGTCAATAAATACCACTTTCTATCTCTCTAGTTCAAGTTGGGTTCTTGTCAATTGCAACAAAGCTAATGAAAAAAAGCAAGACAGTTGGTGCATACAATGTCAGTGGCAGCAGAGAACTAATTTCAGCCCAGAGTTCCAGCTAATGTGTTCTGGAAGGATGCCAGTGTAATCCAGCAGTCTGGAACAGCTGAGGGCTTTTATGCCAACCCTCTGAGTCAGGCTGTAGGAGATGGAAGAGGAGACACAGCAATCAAGACAGTCAAAGCTGTCTGAGGGTTTGGTGTGATAGAGTCTGGGGCTCTCTCAAGTTGTCACAGCAGTGGTGGTACCAAGAAGTGGCACTGTGGCGAGGCCTTGGTAACCTCTCATGCACTCCAAATAGCTCTACGATCTGAGTTAAAGCTCTTCCAGTATAGACAATTCAGTCCACATTCTTCATTTGGGCAGGAAATCTTGACCTTGAAAACATTCTTGCCCCCAAATTTAACTTTCTGTTTTTCTTTGGGACCTGCCCTTCCTTCCAAACAAAGTGTGTAAACCCAGCCTTGCTGTCTGCATCCTCCAACCTTCAAGGTCAAAGAGAATTACTGCAGGGCACTTGTTTGGTTAGAGCTGCAAAAGCACTGACTGGGCTTCACCAGGGAAGTCTGTGGACCTGTTTCCAGTGGAGAAACATCCAAGAAGCCTGCTTCATGGGTCCCCGCTGGCCAAGAAGAAAAGCAGCAGGAGTTTTGTGGTGTGCCAGAGAGACAGTTCAGGAGGAGACATGAAAGGCTCCGGAAGGAAATCAGTTTTACAATGAAACCAGATACCTGTTTAGAACTCTGAGACCCTCCAGCAGCAGAAGATGGGGAGATGGGGGAAGGGGGAAGAGGAAGATTTGCTGAGGGATTGAAAGGAAGGCGGGAGGTTTAGGAACCTTGAGTTATTATTGGCCTAAATTCTGCCAGGAAAAAAAGAACACAATATTGTATTTCTTTTCTGTTAACTCTTTCAGGCCTTTACTCAACCAGAAAAGGTTATTTGTTTATTGAAACTGATAGCTAATTAGGTAAAAAAAATTTCAGTAGCAAAAATATCACTACATTTCTTCTTCTCTGTGTGGACAGGGAACCTCAGGTAATTATTCAGCTCAGTGGTCAAAGGATGGCATATCAGAAAGTAAAAAAGCAAAAGACTTCTGAAAGATAAGCAAGATATTGTCTCCTAACCTTATTTTTCCATTTCCTTTGGTGATGAGTCCCCTTCTGTTACTTCACGAGTACATTACAAAGTAAGTGCTCAATAAATGCATGTGAATGAACGGATGAATGAATGAATGAGGTATCACTACATAGTCTATGAGTATCCCTTATCCTAGAGCATGGAGTTTACCCTGAGGTCCTTCAGAATTGGTTCCCTGCCCCTAACCACATATGGCTACTGAAGGGTATGTCCATGATCTCTTAAATAGGGCCTGATTTGGGGGATAAGAAACAAGGAAATGCATTCAGGAAAGTGTCAGTTTGAGTCTTTGGTCTTTATGGCCTAAACAGTCCAGTCATGGCAGGCGAAGCATTTCTAGTGCTCCCCAGACTCTCAGAGCTGCCCCGAGGAGTGGCACCTGGCAAACAGTGCCCTATCACTGCTTCACATGCCTGGCCAGCCCATCACTCACCACGAAGAACATACAGCTACCGACAGCGTGCTGCCAGGGAGCATCTGTTTTCCTGGCATAGACTCCTGTGGGAACAAAGCCAGTGAGCCTGGGTGGAGAGAGGAGAAATCAGTTCAGGACAGAAAAAAAGAAGGCTGGGGAGTGTGGTGCTTTGTTACATTAAAGACTTAATAGGCCTTTAATTTCTACAGCAAAGCACAGAGGAATCCTTTGTGGAAATGTCTGGGAGCCTCAAGTTGGCCTGATGTTGCATATCCTTCTCCATGGAAGGCATGGGGCATAAGGAGAGAGATGTTCACTGCAGCTGCTACTCCTGCCCTCCTCTTCCTCACTCATTCTCTGTTCCCCTGATGAGGATGAAACCAGACAAAAGCTCTTCTGAATTTTCTCAAGGACTGCCAAGCAGATGAATCTTAATGTGGGATTTAAATTGCTTTTCTACTTGGTTACAAACTGGCAGGGAAAGTCTTCCAGGTAGTATGTTTAAAAGGCTAAGGCTCAGACAACTGATCTCCTGTCGAACAACATTTTAATAAATCATTCCTACAACTTGCAGCCCCTCAGGCCATTCACACCACAGCTCAGGTATGGGCTCACTTGTGCTCACAAGCAAGATTTCTAAATCACAATGTTCCCAAGTTTGATACTCTGAACATTTCCCTTCTTTATCTTCATAGGCCTGTGAGCTCCATTAGAGCACTGATTCAATGTTATCTGACTTCTATTTCCAGATCTTGGCACAGTGCCTGGTAAACAGGGCAATTCAGTAGATGCGAAGTGAATGAGTGCTTGCATGCATGTTTAACTGACTAGCAGGAAAAAAAATACTGGCCCCAATGAGTAGATGGGTTAATAAATATTTGATGCTTTTCATGATTATCATTAATTAGAAGGTATCTCTTTGATCTCCTATAAACCCTCCCTCTTTTATGGTATTTATCACATTAAGCACGCTAATATGGTCTTTTGAGTACACCCTGTCTCTCCCTGAAAGCTCTTTGGCAGCAGGGACCAGATATTTTTCAATTATTTTATCCCTCCTCTCACACAATAAATGACTGAATACCTGAAAGAATGAATGAATGCTTGCTGGCCAATCCATATTATAGTCTTGGGTTTACCAAAACCTTCCAACACAAGTGCCAGAGTCTTTTTTTAATGAAAGTTCAGCCCCCAGAGAAACACTTGTATTAACCAAAGACAACATTCATATGACAACACCAATACCAGGTGGCAGAGAAAACAAATATATAAGAGCTTTGAGGCAGATACAGAGTGAAAAAGTTGTGAACTGTAGAAAGCCTAGCCAGACCCAGAATATAGAAGACAGGAGATGACAGTCCAGGTCCAACTACAGAATATGGCAGAAGCCAAAACTTGTGGATAACTCACAGTGCGAATTAAACATGTCAATAAAAGGGACTGCATTGACAGCACTGACATGGATCAATTCTGTGAGTAATTTACCAGGTAGGTTGAGTTTGGGGCTCCATTCAGGAAATGAAGAAGAAATCTGTCATGCATAGTTATGCATAGTGGCAAATGGATTGAGAACAGAGGCCAAGTGTGGGTAGAGGGAAACCTCGATTCAGGGTTCTTCCTGCTGCAGAGTTTCCTTATAATTAGCCAATTAGGGTCAGAGCCCCATTTCCTATGGCAACAGAGAATGAGGTCACATCCCTAACCACACAGACCTATACAGTACCCGGGTGATAAAGAATAGCTTCAGATATGCTAGGATTATCCCCAGATGAATGGATACATGTGTGGTATTCTTACCGTCAGTAGGAAGAGTTTGTCAGAGGAAGTGTATTCTGACCCCAGTTTTTAAGTCCCTATTTACATCTTTATCACATGAGTCTTAACAAAACAGATTGAATATTACTGGATCTATTAAGCAACCCTAGAGGCTGGAATAGTTCAAACAGGGCCCCTTCAAATCTGAAATAACCAATCATACCATTATGTAGTAGCACTAAGTGTGATCTTATGCAAAAAGAATTATTTAATATAATTTATTATGTATGTGAAGGAATTATTTAAATTGTAAAGGATCATTCAAATGTAACTTATTATTACTATTATTTAAATGATGCCAATTTCTCAGAGCAACCAAAAATATTTATTGGCTATCGAAGTTCAATAGAAGGAAAGAGAAGTATAGCTTGTGGAGAGAAGTTTACAGGATGGGTAGAAAATCAAATGTCAGAGAGGGAAAATAGGCATTATTCTAGAGATATATTAATATAAAGTTGTATATCTGTTGATTTTATGAAGACTCCCTCACCACCACAAAAAGAAAAACTCTCCCTCTCCCATTTTCCCTTATGTTTTATAAGAATTGGAGATCCAGGATATTTATGGAAACACCAAAGCAAAACAAAGACAGTCAAGCCTCATGGTTTACCTGGTTGTTCAGCTGACAGGTTTGAAAGTGAAAATGAGCAGAAGACAAAGACCAGGACTGACTCTCTGCTGGTTTCCTCCTACTCATCAGACAGAGGGACCTGAGCCTGGGGGCTAGGTAATAGAAGGGGAGGCCATAAAAGGACCAAAGAAGCTTCTTCCACAACTGGTAGATGAGTCAGCACTATGAGGCAAAGGACAAGGGGAGGTCAAAGGCAGAGAATGAGAACAGAGGAACCAGGAATACTGGAAGCACTCAAAGAGGTGGCTTCCTAGCTCTTCTGTATTACAACTTTTAGACTGCACTCTTTGTTAACAATCCCTTTGTAGGTGTTCAGACAGGAAAGATGCAAAGGATAAGGAGCCCTGCAGTGTAGACAGGAGGTAAGCTTTGCCCTTCAATGCAGGTTGTGATGCCCCTCAGCCAAAGGAAAATTCTGACTCAGTTGTTTCTGTAGGGACAGCACTTCTGCAAAACGTTTTCCTCTGTGTCAGGAACAAGGCCAGGGCACACAGGTTGGGACTGGGGTAGGTTCTGAGGCAGATCAGGCTGCAGAGTTTCTTAATTAGAAACAGGAATTAAGGAAAAGCCTGTATAACACTGCTGTAGAAAGAAAATCGTATACACAAATTCCTAAGAGTGGTTACCTCTGGCTGGGACTGGAGGGGTGACCAAGGGCACTTTGGTCTTGCTTGTAATGTCAGTAATTAAGAAGATAATGCATCCATGTGTTACCTGTGTGATTAAGAATACTTAAATTTAAGAAAGAGAGACATGCAGGGATGGGAAGGAGAGGCAGAAAGAAAAGGAGAGGGAGAGGGAGAGGGAGAGAGAGAGGGAAAGGGAGAGAGAGAGAGAGAGAGAGAGAGAGAGAGAGAGAGAGAGAGAGAGGGAGAGGGAGAGAGAGAGAAAGGAGGAAACAACTAACGCCTAGACCTCCTTGTAGGAGTGTTCCTGGATGCTGGGATGAAGCAAACCAAGGGGATGGGGCTCAGAAGCAATGGAAGCAAACTGCAGCAAATCGCAGCACATCAGAGCAAGTCGCAAGGGGGAAGCGTCACAAGAATTTCCTGGGTCACAAGAGAAGGAAATGGAATAAACAATGGAATTTTGAGAGAAGACAAGTCTCTTTTCCTTATGAAGGGAAAATGACCCCCAGGCAAGACCCTAGCCCATACTGCCTGTCCAATCCAGTTCCCCATTCTCACACAGAAACGAGCAAACCCTGGCTCCACTGGACTGGGCCCAGGAACCCAGGCCCCCTCTCTTCTTCATAACTCCTCTCTGCCAACCACATCCTTGGTTGTGGAGAATCTAAAGCCCAGGATTTAGGAAGAGATACAATCGTGGTGAGGGCACGTCAAATGGGCCACCTACACCCTCTGCCTTTTCTCAAACTTTCTACCAATGCAAGGCCACCAAGCCCCTCCCTTGGCTCACTAGCTGCCAACCCGGTTAGCTCCTGAAATACCTTGAGAAGTTTCTCGAAGGATTTCCTTGGGGAAAATCCCCAGGGAGAGCGGGAGACCACTTTTGGGAAGAGATGACTTCTGAATTTGTGATCCTACCCTCTGGGCTCAAGAAAGCTACCAGGGAAGGTCATCTTCCAGTTTAGCTGGAGGCAGGCAACCCTTTTGATTTCTTCCTGTTCACCCGGGTCCACCGTATCCGCCACCTCAGCCCCCGTAGGGGCTGTGCGGGCGATTCTTCTAGGGTCCCGGTAAGGACGGGGGTGGAGAAGGACCCCTTCCAGAGATTGGGCGGGAGGCGCTGGGGGAGGGAAGCTGAGGAGTGAGAAGAGGAAGACAGTTACCTCATTGAAGCCCTCCTGCAGAACGTCCATTAAGTTCCCCCGGGTCAGGCAGGCTAGCATTGTTCCTGCCGGGGAGCTCCCTGGACGGGGTCTCCAGGCCAAACGGCCGCCGCCGCCTCCAGCTCCCTCTGCACACAAAGACTCTCGGCTCAGCTCTTCGGGATCTCTCCTGAGTCCCGCATGCCACTTACTGGAAACCCAGACTAGAGCCAAAGTAGCGGCTTCCACTGGGCATGCTCGCAACCGGGCCTCTGCAGGAGGGGCTCCGGCGCTGTAGCAGTTCCTATAGAAACAGCTGGGCGCGCACAGGATGGAGGGGCGCGGGCGGGTTACCCCCTGTTTGGCTTGCGTAAGGGAGAGCACACGGGCGCGCGGGCGGGCTGGCAGGCGCGCCGGCGTGTGCGCGCGCTACACACACACACACACACACACACACACACACACACACACACGAGGGTGGAGGGGCATGCGTTCGTGCTCTACAGACGCGCGCGCGCACACACACACACACACACACACACACACACACACACACGAGGGTGGAGGGGCATGCGTTCGTGCTCTACAGACGCACACACACCAGGCTTGGAAGCGGGCTTGCCGGCATGTGTGCGCGCGCTGCGTGCATACACACACGCAAACACACTTTCGCATACAGACGGGTGTGTCGGTGTGTGCATGCGCTTGCAATCCGTGTCGGCGTGTGCATGCGCTTGCAATCACACACATGCGCGCGCGCGCGCGCACACGCACACACACACACTCTAGGCTTGCAGGAATGCGGGCTTGAGCCTGCGCTACACAGACACACTCATACTCGGCTGATTTAAGGCCCCAGGCAACCCACTGGTAAGTGGGTGGGAAAATAATAAGAATATTTTTCCAGGCTAGCTGAAAATAGCAACCTTTTTCCAATGGGGCCTGGACAGTAGGGTTAGTCTAAAGAAAAGGAAGCACAAGGAAGAGAAACAAAAAGTCAGAGAAAGAAGAACCATCAACATGGAGAATTTTTATAAAAGGATAGAAAGAGAGAACTTTAGTTATTGATGGTCCTGGAACATGTTTACTAGAACAGTGCTTAGCAAATCCTGCAGGATCACAACAGAAGCCTCAAGGGCAAACCACAGGTGCCCAAGGCTTTACCAAAAAAAATCTTTTTCTTTCTTTTTAAAATTACCACTAAAATGTAAAACCCATATTTTAATGGTTTTTAAATAAGTTTTAATCAAAACAAAAAGTCCAAAAAATGTCGTGGCACTTTTGAGTTAACTTAAAAGCATTCTCAAGTGAAACAGATATTCCCCTTTGTTTCTAGTTATTCAATCACAACCTTGATTATTTATTTGCTCTAGTACATAATCTTGTTTCTGTAGGAAAAGCAAAAGCTGAAAGAACACTAATAATGCATTACTCCTCGTGATCCCATATGGAGGGGAAGAGTTTTCAGGGTATTAAGGCTCAGAGACAGTCAGGGCCTTGCCCAAGGACACAGCTGGTCAGTGACAGAGGCAGCTGAGGAGCTAGTACTCAACACTCATGACTTTTCAGAAGGCCTAGATTCCATCCCCATTAGCATCTTAGCAGGGAAAATCTATAATGGCTCATACTCAACCCAGTGTCCTCCTCCCATGGTCACTGGAGAAAAAGAAATACCTTACCCTAAGTAACCAGATCAGCAAGATCTTGTCTGAATATCTAAAGCTGTTAAACGCAAAGATGTTACTGGGAAAAGACACATCTCCCTCTGACCACAACAGGCAGGAAGCTGATGGCCAGAACATGTATTGAGTAACAGCTGCTGGTTGGATGTGTGGGTTCAATTCTGGTCAAGGCTGGGGAATAGCTATAATAGCAAAATCAAACTGAGCCGGAGCAGCCCATGAGTCAGAAGACCTCTGTCCTTCATAATCTAATCAAGTTGGGGAGTTTAGTTGCCAAGACCTCCCCTGGCCCTACCACAGTTCATGTGTAGGCAGTTAATGCAACAAGCCCTTTTTAAAGAGAAGCCTGAAACTTCCAACAGCATAAAATTGCATTATAACACATCTAAATGCAGAGTGATACAAAATCAAAGCACCCAGTTGGTGGATCCCTGGATGGAGGATCCCTACTGGTTGACAGACCATCATGCTTTGGACACAGAGCAGAAAATACTGAGACAGTAGAGGGAGGTCCTGCTGACAGTTACTTATGCCAAAACAAGTCATCTGTCAAAGTATGACCTGTGAGCTCAATGTACCTGTGAAAAGTCTCATCCAATCACTGAATTTTAAAGCTAGCACTCCCTGAAATCTACCATTTGGTTCAACTCCCACATTTCTCAGATGAAGGGACCAAGGCTAGGAAAGGTGCTCACAGTCACTCAGCAATTCCCTAGAGGAGCTAAGATCAGAACCAAAGGTTTCTGAGACCTGGCCCTGTGCTCTTTGCTCTGTACCTCCCAGCATGCTGGAGGACTTAGCAAGAATTGTGGTGAACTGATAAAAGAGATTTATTATAGGGCATATGGTCCAAGACTGGACTATTCCCTGCAATTCTGCAATTTTACCAAATATTCTAGAGCAGTGCTGTCCCATGGAACCTTCTGTAGTGATGGAAATGTTCTGTATCTGTGCTGTCCCATATGGTGGCCAAGACATTATCACTTGAACCGCAACTAATGTAACTGTGGGAACTAACTTTTTAATGGTATTTAATTTTATTTGATTTAAATACAAATACTACAATTTCAAAATATTCTACCCCATTGTCCCCATGAAACTACTGAAATATTCCAAAAATTATTTTCACATATAGTCTCCCCCTTACACTTGGAAAAAGCACAAAATTCCTGTCACAAGTTTTTGCTTTAAAAGATATGTTCATCATATTTATTGTGCTCTGGCTTAGAAAGTGGGCCAGGTGAAGACATGAGCTTTAAAAGTCCTAAGCAGCCCTAACATTTTCTATTCTTTCCATCTTCCTCCTCCCACCCTGTTGTGATATCAACATAAGAGCTGGGAGAGTAAGTGGGTTAGCTAAAGGAACTAGGAAAAAGTAGAACAATGATTAGCATCCTGTAATCCCTATACATGGGAAAACTGTAAGCCCAAGGGGTAGCGGGAACCACTTCCAGGGCTGCAGGCCTGTCATTCTCTCTGCTTGGGAGGAGAGGCAAAGAAACATAGCAAGCCTCTTTCTGCACTGCCTCTGCCACACTGATTTCAGAACTTACACTGGGCTTCCTCAGTCCTACATTATTTTGGCAGTAATAGCAGACACTTCCCTCACAAACTAAAACTAAAAGCAACTCAAATACCTATATACAACAGTAACAATAGCAAAATTGAACTTTTTACTACATGCCAAGCCCTGTACTGAACACTTATATACATTAGGTTACTTCATGGTCCCAAGTACTATGAACAGTGGGTTTTGTTTTTTTTTTAACATTTTTTATTGTGACATATAACATATATGCAGAAAAGTGATAATTTTCAACCTAGAGTTTAACTAATAGTTAAAGAGCAAATGTCAAAGTATGGTATGGGTTACAGTTCCACAGTTTTAGGTATTTCCTTCTCACTGTTCTAATACACTAGAAACTAAACTATAAAGTAAAACTTTTATAGAGTCTTAGATAGAGTCCTGGGTTTTCTTTAGGGTTTTCAGGAATACTGTTGGTTGGAGCTTGGCATACCATGGCAATTTGCAATATCTGGTGGAAGCTTGCATAAGAGTAACCTCCAGAATGACCTCTTGATTCTATTTGAAATCTCTTAGCCACTGAAACCTTATTTTGTTACATTTCTTTCCCACTTTTGGTCAAGAAGGCATTGGCAATACCACGATGCCAGGGTCAGACTCATCCCTGGGAGTCAGGTCCCACATTGCCAGTCCTGATTTTACATATGAAGAAAGAGAGATTTGGAGGTTATTTTGCCTCAGACCTTATAGCTACTAAATAGTGAAACCACATTAAAATCCAGGTCTAATTTAAAGTCCAAGTTCTTAACCATTATGCAATACTACTCTTATACAATGCTTGTAACTCAGAAGGTACTCAGTAAATGTTTTTAATTGAATGAATGAATGATTGTGCCAGTGGAGGAAACATTAGCTGCACTTACCACTTCTGTCAATAAGGATAATAACATGCTAGCCTAACTAAGACTTTGTGCCTTTTTGTGTCTATCTGATATTTTTCTTTTGGGAGCAATGAAATAAAAAATTGAATGTGATGATAGTGTGAGACATTGATTTTATACTTTGGATGGAATATGTAGTATGTGAATACATCTCAATAAAATCTCTGCAGATTAAAAAAAAAAACAAATGGGACACATGCTGTGGAGCATGAGTCTACTTGATTTGTGGCTTTGAAAATTAAGTTAATATTACTTATGGGGTTTGGAAGCAAAGGCCCAGTGCTGTAGCTAATTGAGAGTAGAGAAGGGTTATATGCTGAAATTGGGAAAATATATGTTACAGAATGGCTGAGTAAAGACATCCAGGTATGTAATTAAATTACCTTAAAAAAACACATTCCCAACAACCTCTTGTATAAATGATCAAACAATTGGAATGTGTTGGTTTTATTAACTTGTCTTCTGCCATTAGCTCCAACAAGCTGGGCACTAAGTTGAACTTCATTGTTGACTGGCTATAGTAAACATTAAAACTTTATGAGGTGTCTTATAACAATGATATATTAGAAGAAAATTTTGTAGTAGTTCTCTGATATTTAAAAACAATTTAAAATGTAAACACCAGGTTTTGATAAGCTACACAGATGTCTTCTAAATTCTTTATAGTCATACAGGTGTATTTTTACTTTTCTGACAATTTTCATTTAAATCTAGGAAGGAATTTTATTTTCATAGGAGTTAGGGACCAAGAAGTTCTACTTATGAGAGATTAAATGCTGAAGACATGGGAGGGAATAAAACATGGCAACCTTACCACCAGCTATCATTCCAGCAGAAATCCATTTTCAAAGCAGCTCAGAAAATTGCAGGATAATAAACTAAGAAATTATTTATTTCTTGGAGTTAGGATATGCACATATAAGTGATAAAATGGATGACATGTATAGATATTTTTATTGGACAATCAAACATTCCAGTCTGCTTGATGCAATTTATTAGAATAACTACTAAATATTTTTTAAATTGAAGAGTGATACTGTCTGCTAATAATAAAGACTATTTTCATTACCACTGGGGGAAAAAATGTCATTTGGTGAAGATACTGACTGTGACTCCTCCATGGATAGAGCTAAGATGTGTGCAATTCACACCTATGTCAAATTTAGCACATCTGTTATCGGCATTAATGACTATGAAGAACCAGCATGGCAGTTTGAATAAAGAAACAATTAAAACTGTCAATGAAATAGTTTAGATGCCCCTCTGAGATAATCTCTTAATCTTTCTTCTTCTTTTTTTAAAAATTTAGCTGAGTTCCTTGACAGTAACATATATTTAAAATTTCTATTGCATTTCCCATCAGAGACATCAGCCTAGATATACAAAAAGGGCTCATGTCTTCTGGCAAAGGTCCCAAACACGTTCTGGCTCCTAAGCTGCTCTCTTTGTCTCCAGGCTTTTCCACCTGTCAGTCTACACCCATCTTAATCTTCCTTAGACACTGCATTCATCTTGCAGCTCACGTGCTCGAATGTCTTCAAACACTCCCTTTTCCTAGTATGCCCAGCTCTTAAGGCCTTCCCACAAACTGCTTCTGCTCAGGTTAGGAGGCTTCTCACTGCCTCGGATTTACAAGGCTCATTTTCACTTCCATGCTTTCATGACTCCCTCTGCCTAGAATGTCCCACCTTCTACCCTTCTGCTACCCAGATCTTCACTAGGCCTAGGTCAAGTAGCACTTCTACCAGGGAACTCCCCTGACCACTCTTGATCTTGATGTGTTCTTGATCTGTCTGGAACACTCATCCCTCGGGATGTTCATTCCTGCTTCTCCTTCCAGGTTCTGCTAAAATGTCAGTTTATCCATTTGGCTTTCTCTGACCTGTTGTATATTGAATTATGTACCCTGGGAAAACATGTCCTTAATCTTAATCCATTCCTGCAGGTGTGAACTCATTGTAAATAGGATTTTTGAAGATGTTAATTTTAGTTAAGATGTGGCCAAATTGAATCAGATTGGGCTTTAATCTGGATTACTGGGGTCCTTTATAAGCAGAATGAAAATTCAGACATAGAGGGAGAAAGCCATAGGGAGGAGTAGAAGCTGGAGGTCAAAGGAACCCAGAAGAAAAGGAGAGGACATCACCATGTGACAGAAAAGCCAAGGGACCCCAAGAACTGCTGGCCAGCGAGAAGATACCAACTCTGGGACGAAGCAAGCCTTCTAGTCTCTGAAACTGTGAGTTAATAAATTCCCATTGTTTAAGCCAACCTGTTATATGGTATTGGTTTTAGCAGCAGAAAAACCAACACAGACTACTGTTTGAAATGGCAACACCTATCACCCCAAAACTCTCCCTCCCCTTTGCCCCTTTGCATAATTTATTTTTATGTGTCTTCATAGCATTCATCAACATCTTGTATATTCTATATTTTTACTTGTTTATTTATTTATTGTCAGCCTCCCACTTCCCAGAATATAAGCTCCATGGGGACAGGGAATTTTCTATGTTTTTTTTTTTGCTGGTTTATCCCTAGCACCAAGAATAGTTCCTGGCACAGAGTAGATGCTAAAGACGTATTGGTTGAATGAATAAATGAATCTTTCTGTCTTTAAAATTCAAAGATCATAACATGCTATATAATATATCATTTAGCATTTAATCATCGTTAATTTAGGAACGTGAATCTTCACCTCTTTTACTATATTCCCAAGCCAAATGAACATATATTTGTACTAAATATTTGATATCCTTCTTTACTTTCCTCTCCCTCATCCATGCATTCATTAAACATTCATTAAATATATGTTGAGCACTTATTACATGCCATTATATGCCAGATCCTATTCTTTCAGTAAAAACTTTAAGAACAGACAATTACATAAAAACACAAATACACACATACACAGGCAAGAAAAAAGACTAGAAGAAAGAATAGTAAAAGAAAGACTGGCAAAACTGAGAATCCAATATTACTGTGTGGAGACAGAGTATACAGTGTGAGGGTGACAGACTGAGTGGGTAGGGAAAAGAAAAAAGAATAGCGAGAGACTAGAGTAGGAGGTCGGCAAAATAATCACCAGATGCAAGTGCTTAATATAAACTGTGCCAAAGTGGATATGCAAATATATTCTACATGAATTTTTAAAATTTGTATTTCAAACGTTATCTGCCAGCTTATCCTGTGGATAAAAATTAAATGGGACTGGCGACATCTGGTGGATATTTTGGAAATGACCCTTGAGTTTGTTTACTATCAAATCACTATAAACGCCCTTATGCTTCTGGACTGGGGCTCCACAATACAAATTATTCCATCATGAAATAATCTTTCTGCAGAGCCCAGGTCTCATTGAAACAGAGAGGCAAATTTCTACCAAGGACCTTCCTAGCTCCTAACTGATGTCCAGCTGCCTTCTGACTGATGTATACAAAATCTGACACCACAATTCTTCTTTTTAAAGGTAACATTATTTAAAATGTTCACATCCTTTGACCTAGGGATTCCAATTCTGGGAATCTACCCTAAGAAAAAAGTATTAAAGGAGTAAATAAATTTTGTGTTTCAAGACCAATATGGACAGAGTTATTTACAATAGGGAGAAAAACCAAAATAACCAAAAGTCCAACAACAGAGGAAAGGTCAAGAAAATTAGAGCCAATATAATGTTTACAACATTATAACGTTTTAACAATTTCATATTAACAAACGTTAAGTGAAAAAAGCAAAGTCAAAATTATGTACATAATATGATCTCAAGTATGTAAAAAATACACATAGAAAAAAAGACTGGAAGAAAATATTCCAATATATTACAGTGGTTGCTTCTGGATGGGAGGATTATGGATTTTCTCATGGTTTTTGATATTTTCCAGATACTCTACAATTACCATGCATTATTTCTAAAACAAACTTTATCTAAATATATTTTTAAAATGCATATATTCTGATTAATCCCTAGAATTTTCCAAGCTCTCCCTTATTTTATCAATTCCAGAAAAAGATGATAAAGGGAGGAGCATCAAGATCCAAATGAGCTAGAATTTCCGCATGAAGTGTAAGCAAGAAAAGAAGGCAAATACATTACAATTTTGTCCCAGGACCTGAGTCCTGATGGAGAAATGTCCCAGATGTATTAACTGTACTGAAACTTCAGTGATGTCATTAATACTTCTCTCAACAGCACAGAAGAAACTTACAGAGGGCTCTGCTGGCAGAAGGGAGGTACAGAGTCTCATAACCACTTGGGTCCCCATCTTCAGAGTCCCAGGAAGAGCTGAATCAGGGCCACCCTGAAATAGGAAGAGGAAGAAATGTGCAAAAATACAGAACAGGAAAGAAATCCCAAGAGCTAAACCAACCTAGTGGGGTCAGGCCCCTCCCCCAAACCTACCAACTTGAGTCATCATGAGGTTTCAGAAACGAGGCCCTTGTTAGCAGAAATCCAGCCCAAGACATTACAATCAAAACAGGGCTCTGCGGGCATTTGTAAACCTAGTCACTTAGATTTTAATGGTAATAAAGAGCAATGCTTCCCCATCATTAGTCAAACAAGGATGCATTTACCCTCCTTTCTACACTTATCAGTCCTAGACCATAGGAAGTGTTCAGAAAACAATCAGGAAAAATATGGGAGCTCTGCTCCTGGCACTTAAATCCCTCCATCCCCAGGAATTCAATTTTAACCCAGAAAAGCAGCATTTACATTCTAAGGCAGAAATTTGTGTATAGCACTTTACAAAGTGCTATCACCTGTATCACCTTATTTGCTCTTCACAGTAAATAACCTTTGGAGACAGTTAATTTTATCACCTCCAGTTAATACATAGAATACAGGCATGGGGAATTCCTCTGCCAGTAATGATGGAGGCAGTCAGTCCCCCAGGCCACCTCTTCTGAATCCAGCTGCACTACTTCTAACCCAGAGAACACTGATGATGATGACGGCAGCAGCCAATATTTGACTGAATACTATGTACTGTTCCACGTGCTTTAAAATGTCATAATCACTCTATGAGGTTGATACTATTATTGCCAATTTTTTTGTGTGTGCTGCGATTCTATTTCGGTACTCTCCACCCATCTTAATGGAATTGTCCCTTCCAGGGACTAACCGAGGGGTAGCGGTATTTAGGAAGCATGGTGTACAGGTTGAAAAAGGGAAGTGCGTTACCACTGTGTTCTAATCTCTCAAAGTCTGAATCAGGAACTGCACACTAAGAATCTGTAAGGCTCAGAGGGGGTTCGGACCTTGAAACTTCCTCCCATTCCACCCTTGGCCCCTCCGCGTGTCTCGAGGACGTTTCTGGACGCTTAACCGGTGGAGGGGGGTTAAAAGGAGTTTCTTTTTTACTTCCCAGTTACCCACCACCTTTCAGCACCTACCGTTTAAGCCATTTGTCCGTCTGGTTCGGCACTCGGGTACCGGGCCCTTCTGGGCCGGGTCTCCTCACACTACGGCGTCGCGGCCGCGTTCCCGCTGCCATGGTGACGCCGAGGCCGGCCGCGGCCCGGCCCGCCTCCTGCCCGCCCTGGCCTCGCCCCCTGCCGGCCCGATCCCCACCTTCAGCATGCCCGAGCCGGCCCCGCCGCCTGCCAGTCCAGGCTGGCCCCTACCTCCCCTGACCTCGCCTCCGGTCTGCCTGAACCCCGCCTGCTGTCGGCTCGAGATCGCCCCAGCAACTGCCTGTCATGGCCTCGCCCACTAGCGGTCTGGACCCCGCCTCCGGACGGCAGCAAACCCCACCCCTGCTCCGCCGCCTCGGAGGCCTGAAGAGTGAGGCGTGATGGCTTCTCTACCCCCTGGACATCCAGACCGCCTGTAGGGTGGGCGTCTCTCGCTGTACTTGGGTAGAGCCCGCAGAACGCCGCCCCAGAAAAAACACCAGGCATGTTCTTTAAGCGATTTATTGATCCCAGCGGCTCCGCACCCGGGAGAGTTAACAGTCTAGCCAAGGGGAGTTTCCGAGCCCTACTGTGCTGTCAGGTATCGGTGACAAGAAGTCTTTGTAGCCTTCCTCCAGGCCTCAGTCCTGCCTCCATTTGCCTCTGCCTAAGCCAGTCTGGGGGCAGTCTGCACAAGCTCAGAATGCTTTTCCGAAGCGCCTGTTCTTCAGATTTGGAGTTTAAGGTGAATAAAAGAGATAACCACTAAATAAAGTCCAACAAGATGAGCCCAAAGTGCTTATGAGGTAACCTTTCTCCATTTTTCTTGAGTGCAGGAATACATGTAGGCGTCAAAGACCTATTTCCGGTACACTCCACCGCTAGCTAACCAAAACACGACTCCAAGCCAATGCTGGCAAATAAGAGTTACACCTAGGGGAGAGAGCAAGATTGGTGACCTTCACAATTCCAGGAGCTCTTAAAGCTTAAAACGTGGCTAATTGGGTTGCCACCCAATTCCTCAAAGTAGATTCTCATCACGGAAGTAGTGGTGAGATGATGGAAACTGTCCCCTGCTCCCCAAGGCTCACACCAGGGTTCCATTCCTGCTGTCATAGTGAGGCGTGACCTGGGGGAAGCGAAGGATTGCATACTCCACTGTGTTTTCTGACCGCAGGTGCTTCATTCCCTGGGCAGAATGTGGCTCGCTATGGCTGAACAGTTGGATGTCTGCATAATGCAAGCTGCTCCCCTCTGAGCAGAGGCGTGGAGTCCTTTCTTGAGACTTGGGGTGCTCTAACACGCGCTTATATGTACGGCCTGGTGTTTCAGGACCCTGCGAGGAATGAACAGCATCAAGGAAGAATCTTGGCTTGGTTTTGCCCCTTATGCTGCATTGAATAGTGTCCCCCCAAATTCATATCCATCTAGAACCTCAGAATGTGGCCTTATTTGGAAATACGGTCTTTGCAGATGTGATTAGTTGAGTTCCTACTGGACTAGGGTCCTGAGAAGAGGGAAATTTGGACACAGTGACACAGATACAGGGAGAAGATGGCCATGGTTGGAGGCAGTGGGTGGAGATATGCTGCCACAAGTCAAGGGATTCTTGGGGCCACCAGAAACTGGAAGAGGAAGGAGGGATCCTCCCCTAGAGCCTTTAGAGGGAGCATGGCCCTGCCAACACCTTAATTTCAGACCTTTGGTCTCCAGAATGGTGGAAGAATAAATTTCTGTTGCTTTAAGCACCCAGTTGGTAGTAATTTGTTGCAGCAGCCACAGAGAACTAATACATCCCTCACCTCCAATTCAGGGCCAGTAAGACTGATGTCCCTTCACTTTGCCCCTTTGAGGAGTGGAGAGAGCTGGATAGAACCAGCAAGTTCTAAGATAACTGAGATGTGTCTGTCCCAGGGCAAAAAAAAAAAAAAACCTCAGTCTTGGGATCCCATGTCTTAGCAGCCCAGGGGAAGGGACAGCGGCCTGTCATTACCTTTGTGCCATTCTGTTGCTGCAGTTGCTGCTGCTGCTTCAATGTCTGTCTTGCTTGGCTCCCTGGAGGGAAGAAACCAACTTAAACAGATTCTGTTTTCCCTGTCTCCACTGAGATTATCCTCTTCAAATCTCTATTAAATTATTATGGTGGTCTTCTAACTCATCTCCCTGCCTCCATTCTCACCCCTCTCCACTCCTACCATTCCTACACTGCTATCAGAGTTATTTCTGTGTTTCCATATAAATCATATTGGGTCACTCTTGGGCTTCAGAGCCTCAAATGGCTCCCCATTGCCTAAGGATAACATCGAAACTCCTTAGAAGGGTATACAATCTGGTCCTTTTCACAAACTGGCCCTAATGTGTCTCATCCTCATTTCTCACCATCCCTTAATAAACTACAACAAATACATGTTGAGAGCTCATTACATGTCAGGCTCTGTGCCATGTTCTGGGGGTTAGAAATATGAGTAAGATGTTCCCTTGTCCCAGGAAGCTTACAGTCTACTAGGGGAGACCAAGAAGTAAAAAGACTATTACAATGCAGTGTGGTAAATGCTCAGCTACTTCAAATTAACTGCCACTTTCAATCAAGTCAGTCTCTTCTCTCTCTCTTTTTCGCATTGGCTAATTCCCCTGCTTAAAATACCACCACTACGCCTCTGCTTCCTTGTGAAGTTGCTATTATTCCTTTAACATTGTTGTCCTCTCCCATTCTCCCACAGCGTGAGTATGTCTATTACAGCACCAGTAGATGGTATTATGATTATTTATTTGCATCTGTCTCATACTTGACTTTCAGTTTTTCCAGGGCCAAGAAAGTGTTTCCTTCTTGTGCCTCTCTGCAACTTGAGATGCCACAGTGCCTCACGCACAATATAAGTGTTCAGTAAGTGTTTGCTGGATAAATGAAAGAATGAGTGACCAACCTTGCTGATCTGTTAATGGAAAGAATAACAACCGGAGGTTCAGAGCCGGTCTTGAGCCCAGTGACCTAAAGATTCTCTTTGGTGTATTGCCTCCCTTTGTCCCTTCCAAAGCCACTCTTCTTTTATACCCTTAGGCCTTTCCAAAAACACCATTTCTTTTATCTTCGCTTCTCTAGTTTGCCTCTCTCAACCCCATGATTTCTTGGAGACACCTGTCCCCCACCCCCTACCCCCACACTGTTACCTGGTTTCTTTTTCCTCTGAAAAGTTGATGGAAAGCTCCTGTGATAGGAAAAAACAGATCACAGATGTGCAAGAGCCCTGGCCTCCATCTTCCCTCTTAAAATTCTGGAATGACACCCCTCCCCTTCACTTCCTTCTAACAGAGATTCACCCTGAGCCAAGTTTAGCCCCAAAGCATTTATCAAGAATAGCACACCTCTCCCACATGGATGGTTCTGGAAGGTAGAGTGGTACAACTGACATAACCAAACCCCAAATACAGCTTCAAACAACCAGGCGCTATATGCCAGGGATGTAGCTGGGCTGAGGGCTATTCTTGGATTGTCTAACAGGCTAATCCCAGGAGAGGGCAAGGGACTCCTGCCAAATAATGACATATTCCTGCATTCAGAGACCCTCTTGCTTCTTATTCAGTGCTTTTCTTGGGTCTACGCCAACCTGGGGTTTTCATTCTGGGATTCATTAGAAGCTGCCCTACTCAGGGTTAACTAGTTTGGGTCCCCCTCAGACCTTGCTCCTGGCTTTCCAGTCCTTGTTTTTAATTAACAGAGAAAGTGAGAGATGTTTAACCTTTAATGTCCTTTTGGGAACTTTGTCCACAGCACAAGGAATGCTAAATTTGGTGAGTGACTCAGCTATCCCGCCCATGCTGCAGGACAGAACCCTTATATTCATTTCAGGGCCCCCGGGGTCCCAGATGGAGCCAGTGTGTCTACGTGATTGTCAAGTGTTTGATGTCCAGGGAAATAGCATTTGTCTGGGGAAACAGGCAGAATAGTTTGGAACTTACTCTTCATGCTTTTTCTTGGTAGTATATTTCCAGCTCTCACCAGAGCCAACCCCATTTGTCTCCCAGGAAAGTTTTCTTCTTTTGCTAATTAAAAAGAAAGAGAGAGGGAGACTTCAAAATCATGATAATTTTACTAGTGATGGACATTTGTGTTTTGGTTTGGTTTTTATTTTTAATTCAACTTGTTGAGTTAAGAGCAGAGTCTCTATCCAGATGCTATAGGTGGTTCAGAAGCAGTTTTGAAAATACTTCTATGTTTTTTGCCTGCTTCTGCCATTTCAGCTCTTGCTTTGTCTCACTGCTGCCAAGTCATAGCCTTATCCTAGCCTCTAATTTGCCCTTAGTCACTGTCTTCCTAGTTATTTCTATTTATATGGGTAAGGAGAATATTAAATCTAAAATACGTAGGCTGGTGTTACCTGATTCTAGTGAACAGAGCCTATTCCCGGTTTGGATATTGCACAGTGCCTGGACACAACCCATTCATTGGAGATGGGATTTTATTTTTCACTCAAAATTAAGAAAACTAAGTGGTTTTCTCTGATACTGGTAGAAGGAATAAATATTGGCGTGATCTTTCTAGAATGCAGTTGGCGACAACTATTTTTTTTAAACCTTGAAAATACACCCTTTGATGTAACAATTTCATATCCTTAGAAATAATTGGACTTGAGTAAACATAGATGCTCATTGTAGCAATATTTATAAGTACCAACAATTGGAAATATCCTAAATGTCCAGCATTTAGGAATTGACTAAATAAATGGCATATCCAATCAGGGGAACACTGCAGCCACGTAAAAAAGATGTTTAAAGAACACTGCCAACTGAGAAATAACAAATTAAACTGCAAGGCAACAAAGGCATTTATTTGGGGTCTTAGAATTGCAATTTTGGAAGCACAGATTCAGGTAGCAACCCAAATCATATCCATTTTGGCATAAAGGGAAAGAATACTAGACAAGCTGTTTGCGGACGGTAGATATTTGAGGTATTTTAATTCTCCTTCAGGTTAGATAGTTAACTGAGTTCTCTAAATTATGGTTTGTTTTATGGTCTAGATGTCCTTAGGGTTTTGGGAAATATTGTTGCTCAAGGCGTTGCACATTTTTGACAGTTTGTGATATCTGGCCCAGACCTGCATAAGAGTAACCTCCAGAATGACCTCCTGATCCATTTTAAATCTCTTAGCCATAGAAACTCTATTTTGTTTTATTTCTTTTAACAACTAACAGTATGGAAAGAACTACTCTTTATTAAGTTTTAAAAAAAGATATGTTTTGGAATAAAACTGTGTATATATGCATTTTAGAAGGTATGTATGGAAATCCACTAAAATATTCCTGGCTGTCATCTCTGGTTACTTATATTTATGGTTACTTCTTAGTTCCTACTCTGGTATTTTCCAAATTTTATACAGTGGATGTGTATTACTTTTGTAATCAGAAAAAAAAAAAACAAAACAAAGAATATATAAAAATATGTAAAACTCTGGGATTGTCAAAGTATCTAAATCTCTGGAGGCTTAATGAGATAATGAGCAATTTTTAACCAATCCTAATAATATTTTAAGAGAAAAAATAGATTTTGGTTAGAATGTTTGGTGTAGTGGTTCTATCATGGACTGGGGAGTCAGATTGTCAACATCAGATTAGCTGCGTGACTTTCAGCAAGTTTTTAACCTCTCTGTTAATACAATGAGGATGATAATAGAACTTAAACCTCATGGGATTATTTTAAGGATTACATATAATAATAAAGATGAGATACTTAGCCTGGTGCCTGGCATGTAATGAACATCAGTAAAAGCTGACTACTACAACTGCCTTGACTAATGCCATCAGAACAAGAACTGACCAATAATGAAGAATATGAAGACTTGGAAAGAAGGGAAGTAAAAAGCTTTTACATCCACTTCTCTAAAAGCCTTTTTTATGTCTCTAAATGCCCAATGTCTGTACAATATCTCATAGTTGAAAGAGTGTGTTAAGTGCTCCTTTTGTTTTTTCAACCTTGATAATATTCTAGAAAACTCATAGTATTGCTCCCATTTTACAGATGAGTCAACTAAGGACCTAGAACTTTGCTGTCTTATTCAAGAAGGCAGGAATCAAATTTCCTTTTATTACCATGTCTTTTGCATCTAGCACTGTGCCTGGTACACAGTGGATGT
The DNA here is from genome assembly GCF_015220235.1 of Choloepus didactylus. Classification (NCBI taxonomy): domain Eukaryota; kingdom Metazoa; phylum Chordata; class Mammalia; order Pilosa; family Megalonychidae; genus Choloepus; species Choloepus didactylus. The sequence goes on along the minus strand of NC_051312.1, from coordinate 128,034,299 downwards.
TCAATAAATAACTGTTTAATAAATGAATTGAGTGGTAGGAACAAGACTTGAATCCAATATAAAGACCCAAAACTTATCTGCTTTCCAACGTATCTCACCTGTCTCTCTAAATATGATGATGATGCTTTATTTATAAACAAGATCTGACCCAGGCATGGAATGGTATAGCTAAGGCAGTGGACAGATAAAACCAGGCCCAGGCCCCTCTCTCTCTCTAGTTAAGCCAACTTGGCAGATGAAATAACTGCCCTCCCCGCTACATGGGATCTGACATCCAGGGGTGTAAATACCCCTGGCAACGTGGAATATGACTCCCGGGGAGGAATCTGGACCCGGCACAGTGGGATGGAGAACATCTTCTTGTCCAAAAGGGGGATGTGAAAGGAATGAAATAAATTTCAGTGGCTGAGAGATTCCAAAAGGAACCAAGAGGTCACTCTGGTGGGCACTCTTTTACGCACACTATAGATAACCCTTTTTAGGTTCTAATGAATTGGAGTAGCTAGCAGTAAATACCTGCAACTATCAAACTACAACCCAGAACCCCTGAATCTTGAAGATGATCGTATAAAAATGTAGCTTATGAGGAGTAACAATGTGATTGGGAAAGCCATGTGACCACACTCCCCTTTGTCCAGTGTATGGATGGATGAGTAGAAAAACAGGACAAAAAAAAAAAAAAAAAAAAAAACCCAGTGATCTTTTTTTACTTTAATTGTTTTTTTCACTTTAATTTTTATTCTTATTACTTTTGTGTGTGTGGTAATGAAAATGTTCAAAAATTAATTTTGGTGATGGATGCACAACTATATGGCGGTACTGTGAACAATTGATTGTACGCTTTGTATGACTATATGGTATGTGAATATATCTCAATAAAATTGAATTATTAAAAAAAATGAATGAAACCAAAAAAAAAAAAAAAAAAAAAAAAACGGCCCAGGGGTTTATAGTGATGAAAATTCCAGGAAAGAACAATAACACCACCACCATTTATTATGAGGTTTTCACATATACCATATGCCTTCATCTTCAAAACAAACTGTGATCTAAACAAGGTAGGTCATATTATTTATAACCAATTTTACAGACAAGAAAACAGAGAAGTTAAAGGACTTGCTTAAGGTCACATAGCAAGTCAGTGTGAAAAATATATTCAACTATTCAGTGGATATCCTCCTCCTTCCCACTTCTGCCCTTTTAAATGAACATTTCTCCAAAGTTGATTTGCTTGATCTGAGAGGCAGTACTATATAATGGTTAAAAGTCTGGGCTCTACGGTCAGACAAGTCTGGGTTGGAATCGGCGTTTACTTACAAGCCATGTGATCTTGGGCAAGTTACTTCTCTGAGCCTCAGCTTCTTGGCTATAAAATGAAGGGGTGGGATAAGACCACTTACCTCATGGGATTGTTGTAAAGTGCCTGGCACATAGTAAACTCTTAAATGCTAATATTATTATTATCCTCTAGGAAAGAAGGGAAGGGAGAGAAGGGAAAGGGGAGGAGGAGAAGGACAAAGAGAGACAGTGTCTGATTCGCCATTCAGCCCGGCTCCGGCCATTCTGCAGACAGCTGGCTTGGCTGTTTTCTAAGGTCTCCTGAAAGGGGTGAGCACAGAAAGAGGTACTGCTCTATGCTGGAAACAGTGGGTGCCAGGCAGAGGACGGTGACAGAGAACTAGCTCCGGGCTCTCTCTTACTCAAGCATGTAATGAAGGGAGTGGTATTTTCCTCAGTTTGGGGCCTTCATGTCCACCATCAGAGGTGTTACCCTCTACCCTTTCCCCCTACTCACCAGCTTCCCCCACAGCAGATATGGTTTCCCATGGTACCGTGTCTCTGAGGGAGCCCAGCAGTTTTTCTGCAATAAAGAGGCTTGTGCATTTCCTGGTTCCCCGTCTAGCTTTCAGTGGCAGCTCCAGGGGAGTCTCTGTCAGTGTCAGATTTCAATCTAGCAGGTTGGACTTTGGAAGCCACCTGCTGGAAGGATTCCCAGGTGACTCGGTTCCCAGCCAAAGGGCGGGGCAACACAAACCCAGCTCCAGGTGAGAGCTATCTCACCTTAGGGCTTTTGAGCTTCTTTAGTGAGGCCATAGACTTTGAGCTTCAAGCTTCAGTGAAAAGAAACCTGAGATAGAAAGGGGCTTTCTGGGTTTTCTTTGGAAATATTTCTCTATTACATCTCACTGTCTTCGAAACTTACCTTACGTTTCCCCAGCACTCAGATTTAACTGAATTTCTCTTTCAAGGTAATTGGTGCCAGTTTCTTATTATCCCTGTCCAGAATCTGGGTTTGAATATCCGAGTCTCTTGCAACCTTGAATTTAGGGAAATGGATTCCTTTTATGTTCTCCCTGGCTGTCAGAATTAATGTGAGCATATAACCTAACCTTTCAGAGCCTAGGTTCCTAGGACTATAAAACGAAGAACTGAACTCGTTATCTAATCCCCTTTTTGGTCTAAGATCATATGATTCTGATGGGGCTGGCCTCAGCACTCTTTAACTGCTCACTTCCGCATACACAGCATAGAACTACAGAATCTCCACTTACCCCTCAACCCAGCTTCTCCTTCCAATGACCCAAAGTTGGACCCACTCCACACTTACCAGCAGCTAGGATGCCGTCAAGCAAATTCCTCTGCAGAAAATACAGATTCTAGAATTTGTGAAATACGTGAAGGCTTGTTTCCAGTGCTCTCACCCCCATCTTTGGTATCTTCCTCAGATGCCTGGTTATTTGCATGCCCATTATGGATGATCAGAACTCAGCATTGCAGTCTGTACAGAGTGTACCCTGAACTCATAATTCCTCCCCATGTTCTCCCCTGTAAGTGACAACCTTATAGGATTATGGTGAAGGTTAAATGAGATAATGTACATAAAGCTCTAGCTCTCAGGAAGACTTAGCTATTTTTATATTACTATTACTTTTTGTTCTCAGCTACTTGTCAGAGGGAAAGCGTCTTATTTTATTATCTCATGCCTGGATCAGTAGCCTCTTGTCTCCCAGCCATGATGCTCTCCTGCAGTCTCTTGTGTACTCTGCCATTAACTGTATTTTTTTCATCCTGTTGCTGCCTAGATCAAAAGCCATTAATGATATCTGCAGGATAAAGTTCACATATCTTAGCCTGGCACTGAAAGCCCTTCCCAATCTGGTCCATTTCTAGCCACATCCATAATTTAAAGGAAAATACCTAAGATATTTTAGATGACCAGAAACTCCAAAGGAGCCAATAGTGTGTTGCGGTAACCAGAACACCTGATACACCTTAAGCAGCATGAACAAGTCTAGAGATACTAAACAAGGACACTGATTAGTCCACTGAAGTCTGTACTAGTTGGTCCATGACTGGAATAATAATTTTAGGTCTCCATGCTGAATTTCAAGTTGAATTTCAAGTGATCAAAAGGCAGTTTGTTTAAAAGAAGGCTGTCTTGGTAGTAAGTGGTATGCAAATTGCTATAAGATATGGTTCTAGGCATGTTTATCTAGGAAAATGGAAATGTTAGGAGGACATTAAAGATGGTTATCTTTAAATATCTGAAGAAATTTCAAGTGAAAGAAAGATTGCATTTATATTCTGGACATAAACAGAACTAACGGGCAAAAGAAGTTATTGAAATGCAGATTCTGATTCAACAGAAGGAAGAATTTGTGACAGATACGTCCCCCCAAAATGAAGTGGATTGCTTTATAGAGGTCTACATTCTCTAGAAATGTCCCAGCAGAAGTTGACTGATAACCTGAAAAGAATTTCGAATGGGGTAAGGAGTTGGACTAAATAAGAGGTTTTCAAATTTTTCCTAGCTAAGGAACTCTTTTAAATAAAGCACATATAAACACCCCAATTACCAAACAGACAATGCGAACCTGTTCTAGTTGAAATTTGAGTAGGCACATTTTTAAAAATTGTTTTCCTTCTCAACTAGATGTTAACATTCTTGAGAGTAGATAATAAAAGACCATATTTTTACATAATTAATGTTTATAATGTATATCTCCCATAGTGTATTATTTGGGGTTCAATAAATATTTGTTGAATGAATGAATCAAAAACTGAATCTATGAATAGTTATTTCTCTGAGGCAATCCTTTAACCAATCATTGAATTCTCAAGTGAGGGTTTTTATCCTGGAGATTCATGGATCCCTAAGCAGAATACATGAATGGATCTCAAAAGACTTCTGTGAACCTATTCAAATTGTAGCCCAGATTTTGAACATGTGCATTTTTCTGGGAAGAGGGTATATATAGGCTTTCAAAGAGGTCTGTAACCCAAAAAAGTTAAGAACCACCACTTTAATGGAAGAATTTCAGGTATCAACCACAGTTGGGTAAAAGATATATTTTTAGGCAGGAAAGTATTTTGGACACTTCCCAAATCAGATCCATGCATACTCTCTTCATTACAGAGAGTAACTGAGGGGACAGACACCCAGAATTTCCTGAATAACCCATAACCCTAGTTGTAGGACTCCAATTCCAAGGGGATGTTCCCTGGGAGCCATCACCACCACACTAGTGGCCTTAGAGCCCCTGCATTTAGACTTGGATTGGGTGAGGTGATGCAGACTTTCCTCTGTTTGGAATGTTCCAAGACTGGAGACCATGCTTTCTCTCATGGGTCTCCCCTGTGCAAAGGGTGAGGAGACTTTGGGGTCTGGTGATAATGGTAGAGGCTGTGTGTCTGTGCCCCTGTATATGCATTGGCAGTCCCTTAGAATCATTTTCAGTAGACAGACCTTAGTATGGGAAAACAAAGTATTCACCCCAGGGCTTTCCGCAACTATCTCCAGCCAGTCACTGTTTCCCTAACCCCTACTCAAATGGGGCCAGACAGTCTGGAGACCCTAGTTTTTGTGTCTCTAATCACCAGCTCAGACAGTACCCTCTGGGCTGTTTGGATGGCATATCCCTTTTCCCTCCCAGGATCACAATCTCTTTTGTTGCATTGTGAGAAAACTGTGGCTAGGAATTTGATCTGGAGCCAGTGCCAGCTTGCGGGTATGATCTCAGCATCCAAGTGTGAGCTCAGGGTGCTGTAATGTTGGGCACATCTATCTGAAGAGCTTTATATCTAGCTTTCTATAACCTCCTCCCTCCCTGCCCATCCCACCCTCCAGGCCACACAACAGGGAGCAGCACAAACAAGGCCCTGAGATTTGGGTTTATTCAGCTCCACCCCCCACCCAGAACTAAGTCAAAGGCTATGACATGTCCCAAAAGGACCAAACCATACATTGAGGACTGTGCACCTCTCCCTTCCCCCAAGGATGCTGCTACCTCTGGGGTGGTGGGCAGCTGCTCCTATCACCATGGGAGATAGAAAGGGATCTGCTAGGTGCTGGGTCTGCAGCAATCAGGACTCCACTCTGGCCTCCTCCTCCTCTTCCTCCGGATCAGGAGGCGCAGGGAGCAGGGAGATGTAGACCTCATTGACCTCCGTGTCCAAATGTCGGCCACCCCGAGGCGCCTCCAGGTTAAGGATGCCATCGTGGGATAGAGCAGCACGGACCCGCCAGGGGTCGACATCAGCAGGCAGAACATAGGTGCGGCAGAACTCCCGGGACACGAAGCCGTGGCGGTCCAGGCGCTGCGGGTGCCGGGCAGACACCTCCAGCAGGTTGTCCACAGTCCTAACGGTCACCTCATCTGGGGTAAAGTGGCTCACATCCAGAAATGCCTGGAATTTGCCCTCACTGAGCCTAAGCTCGGAGGCCCCTGCCCTGCTGCCTTCTCCAGCACAGCTGGCCCGTGGCCGGACATAGTAGCCATGGTAGAGAGTGGGTGTCAGGATCTCTTCTGGCAGGAGGCCTGAGGGGCAGAGAGAGAGAAGGGAAGAAGCAGAAAGAGGGAGGAGAGGTGAGCACAGGGTGAAGCGAGAGATTAGGAGACAAGGAGGGATGGGGGAGCAACAGGGGAGTCAGAAGTAGGGAGAGGGGCACAGGGAGTCTAAGGAGGAAGCAGCAGCATCAGGGAGAGGGGGTCGAGAAAGTTAATGCGATGGGGGTGGGGAGGGCAAACCAAACTGGGACAGGGTGGCTAGAAGGGGGACAAGAAGGCCCACCAAGGGGGGCAAGGAGAAGGGATCAGCGCCGCAGATTCCATGTCTGCTCTCAGCTCAGAAGGAAAGGGAAAGAGCCCTGCTGGTCGGGCTGAGAGAGGGGGGTGGGCAGGGCAGTCTGCGGTGGGAGATGGCTCACCCCAGGAGTTCAGTTAAGCCCGAAGTGGGGTGGAGGCCAGTAACGTTGGGAGGTCTGCCCAGAATTTCAGGAGGTGGGGGCGGCGTCTGTGCCATACCTTCCCCGAAGCGCTGCTCACCCAGACGGCTCGGGTTGGCGAATTCGTACTCGGCGGTGGCCGGGTGGGCATGTGGCACCGAGCGGCCCGACATGGCTGCACAGGCGTTGGCGGTCCTGGGCGGAGGTGCAGCCCCAACAGGCGGCGGCGCGACCCCTCCAGCTGCTTGAAGAGCCAGGGCTCTGTCGGAAGTGGGGGCGGGGTCTACACCACCCAAAATAGTGCCGAGCCTCTGGGGGAGGGGCGGGGAAGGGGGCCCTGGGTGAGTGCGACGTGCGTGTGACTAGTGCCTCCCGGACCCCCAGTCCCCTCCCCCCGCACACCCTTTAGCTGTCACAGGTGTCTGAGAGGACAGCTGGGGGTCCGGGCTCAGGAGCGGGCTGGGGGAGGGGAGGCTGGGCCCGGAGGGCCCGGAGCTGCTTAGCTGAGACCCTCGCAAACGATTTGCACGTTTCCCATGCCACCCTTTCTCCTCCCCAATCGCAGGCACCGTGCTCCCTACTTCATACAGCACTCCTGGATTTAACGTTTTGCGAGGCTTGTAGGTTGAAAGATGGCTTAAACTTTCTACCTTTTCCGTGGGGTCAGTTCGGGGTTGGGGTGTCTCCCCTCCCCAGATTAGTGTTAGGGTCGTCTTCTGAACCCAGGTCAACCCAGGGCACCAGGCAGACGCCTGGCACTGGCGTGTTGGTGATCACCGCTCTTCTCCAGGGACCCACAAAGAGTTAATGTCCCTGGGGCACAGCCTAGGAAGATTCCAGTGCCCGCCCAGGCCCAGGATAGTTGCTGGCTGGATGCCCCTGGCATGTGAGACCAGAGAGGAGAGGGGAGGGGCACACCACCGCCTGCCTGACATTCTTGACAGCATCCCAGCTCCAGAGAAAAGAATGAGGGGTGGGGAGTGGGGGTGCTGCTATTGGGTGTGGACAGGAGAGCCAGTGAAACAAGACCAGGACAAGTCACTGGCCAGCTCAGACCTGTTTGTGTTTCTCTTTTCTTAGCTCAGTGAGTATTGGGTATGTGTCACACTGCCAAATCCCCATCACAAGTCTCCATGAACGGGTGGCGAGCTGGGATAATAAAACCCCTGACATCACCGTTCCAGAAGCTTCACAAGACTGTGTATATAAGGGGCTGGTTGTAGCTGAGGCTGAAGAAGCCAACCAGCCAGCCGAGGCCCCACGCTCACCTAGCCACCATGGATATCGCCATCCACCATCCTTGGATCCGCCGCCCCTTTTTTCCTTTCCACTCCCCCAGCCGCCTCTTTGACCAGTTCTTCGGGGAGCACCTGTTGGAATCTGATGTCTTCCCAACTTCTACTTCCCTGAGCCCCTTCTACCTTCGGCTACCCTCATTTCTGCGGGCACCCAGCTGGATTGACACTGGACTCTCAGAGGTGAGTCCCCCCCTATCTGCCAGGACAGAACAATTCTTCCTGGAACATCCTGGAAAATTCCCCATCTGCTTTCCTTTCCCTTTCTGCTTAAACCCAATTATATTTATGTCTTTAGTGTCCAGTAGTAAAGAAAGATGAGGTTACCAACACTTCCCTCCCACAGTTACCTGTTTCTGTTTGATACACTTCTGTATCCTATTTATTAGTGCACTTGGTTTATGCACGATAAAAATCATCTTCTGTCCTCCTAACTTCTCTGGTTTGGTTCATAATGATCTGCAAGGAGAGAGCTGCCTTCAGATTCCTTTGCTAACCTCTTCTAATACCTCAATCTCCTGACTAGGAGAGTCCTACCCCATCCTGAGCTTTTCATCCCCACTGGGTGGAGCTGGAGACAACAACATAACTTTTTATTCTCTTTTCTGTGGTTTTCCTGGCTTCTCAGGGCTGTGACAGGGCATTGGCCCAGGTCCAAGCCTTATGAGGAAAGGAACCCCCACTTGTCCTAGGAGGGATGAACAGATAGGGTTGACAAAAGCTGCCAGAGATAATACCCTAGTTTAAAAATAATCAAGTGTGAGTAAACAGGAGCTGAGTGGACAAGGGCTTTGGAAGGACAAGCAGGGCCAGCAGAACATTCCAGATTGAGTGGGTGGGAAACTTGGCAGAGCTGTGAACAAAGAAAAGGGGCCTTTGTCTCACAGACAAATGACAAGGCCAGGCATTCATGCCAGAGAGGCAGCAGAAGCCATGCCCAGGCCATTCTTGTGACTGAGTCCCTTGCATGGTCTGTCTTCTCCCTTGTCCTGATAAATAAATTTTGGGCCTCATGACCAAGTTGTATGCTTTGAGTACCACTGTGGTGGCTCCCTGAACCAGAAAGCCATGCTTCTTTATTCAAAAAGGGATTTTTAGCAGAAAAGAGGAGGATAAACTAGCTAGACAGAAAGCAATTCTATAGAATGATGAGACTGTGGCAGTGTAATCAGCTTTCCTGCCATCTTTTCCACTATCTCCTCTCCCACCTTGCTATTTCTAGATGCGCCTGGAGAAGGACAGATTCTCTGTCAACCTGGATGTGAAGCACTTCTCCCCAGAGGAACTCAAGGTCAAGGTGCTGGGAGATGTGATTGAGGTGCATGGCAAACATGAAGAGCGCCAGGTATGTAGCTTATTTTCTCTTCTGCTCTTTCATTCAGTGCCTATTATATGCCAGACACTGCCACCAGCCTATGAGACTGGCAGCATTCCTGTCTGAAGCTGTAAGGGTCCAGATCACGGTCACAAATCAGTAGCTAGAAGACTAATTTAGTCACAGATTTTTTTTTGTGGGGGGGGGGGCAAGGAAGTGACCTTTGTTGTTTGTTTTGATTTGATTGCCTTAAATGGAAGATATGGAATGTCCATTCTCCATTTAAACCAGCGGTCCTCAACCTTGACCACATTAGAATCACCAGGGGATTTTCAAAAATCCTAATGCTTAGGTGCACCCCAGACCAATTAAATCAGAATGCTTATGGATGAGACCCAGGCATCAGTATTTGTTAAAGCTCCCGAGATAATTCTAATGTACTGTCAGGGTTGAAAACCACTGATTTAGGCACAGTGCTTGTCAGATACTTGGTTGCTTCACATAATTAAATTAATTGCATGCACCCAAAGGCATTTGAGATTGTGATGCCTTTTATAGATGTTCAGGAATCCACTTTTCTTTAAGCCCATCCTAATACTGAACTAGTTGGTTTGCCTGTTTCAGATCTGTACTCAGTTCCTAATACTCTAGAGCCCATGTGGAAATCAGTTAATTGAGAGCCTGCCTGGAAAAATGCTTTGAGATTTAGCAGGTGTAAGGGTTAGAACTAAGTATTCTTTGGGGGATTCTGAAAAATGGAGCAGCTTCTCGTTACTTTCTGGGAGAGTTTTTTAAATGACTATGCTTCTCATTATTAATGATAACTCAGATATTTGTGCATCAAAAAGAACAGTTTGATGTCCTCAGGCTGGTTCAGTTTTGCTCATACAATTTAAATTTGGGTCATAGTCTCCCTGAATGGAGTCACGTTTTTAGCAGCAGTCCCATTGGTCTGGAACATTCTGGGATACTCGTGAAGAGTCAGGACAATTCTGGGCTTCCTCAGGGACTCCTGGCCTCAATGTCAGGGTGAGATTCCAAATCTTGTAGGTCCAGCAAACATTTATCTAAACCTTTGGAAAATACACCTAAACATGTCTGTGCCTTGGAGTTTGAAGTTCAGGGCCATTTCAAACTTCTCAGACTCTCATTGGTAGGTGGTAGGAGTGATCACGTAGGTAACCTCATCTTAGCCCCAAATCTGAAATGAACAGCTATTTAGCTTTCTCTCATCTTGTGGCTGTGGAATTTGTTTCAACCTAAGGGGAATGAAGACATCTGGGTTTCAGGCAAGTGGTGTTATTTTCTGTTCTTATCTCTCTGCCTCTTCCCTCGTTTCCTTGGATTAGGATGAACATGGTTTCATCTCCCGGGAGTTCCACAGGAAATACCGGATTCCGGCTGATGTGGACCCTGTCTCCATCACTTCATCCCTGTCATCTGATGGGGTCCTTACTGTGAATGGACCAAGGAAACAGGTTTCTGGCCCTGAGCGCACCATTCCCATCACCCGTGAAGAGAGGCCTGCTGTCACTGCAGCCCCCAAGAAGTAGATGCCCTTTCTCTAATTGTGTTTTTTTTTAAAACAAGGGAGCTTCCCCACCAACGAATGAAAACCTTGTGACTAGAGATGAAGCTTATTAATTCTAAGGGCAGGCCCAATTTATTAAGCTAATAAAGTATCATTCAGCAACAGATAACTGTCTCATGTTTGAATATTCAGTGTTTTAAAAATAAATGCACAATTACCAGCAGATCTTTTTAATCATGATTCATGGGACTCCAGGGATTTTAGAGTCAGAATAGCTGCACCACTTACTAATGGTTACATTTAGGCAAGTTACTTGACCTTTCTGTTCTTAGATTTTCCATTTATAACATGGGATACTTATTTGTACAAAGTTGTTGTAAGGAATAAATTAAGGAGACAAAATACATAAAAACCCTGGCAGAGTTCAAGTAATGTCAGTTCCTCTCTCTCCTTCCTCTTTGATTTTACCCTCAGTTTGCCAACAGTCTGAGAAAATCTGAAGGAACTCTGGGTAACTGTATATAAAAGACCTTACTGCATCTTTGAAATAAAGAAAAGACATGGTGCCTCCAACCTTATTTGACATTATTCTACAGATAAGCATTACTTCAGCTGATTCGCAAGGGCAACAAATAGGACTTGAGTGATTATCACCTAACAAGCCTCTAAGGTGTGGCCTGTAAATTATCCAGCAAACACCTAATGAACTAAGACTGAGAAATATCCCATTAATGATCAAGAAAAAGTTAAATTTTAGAAATACAGTTAATAATTCATCAATAAGGGATTCTATTATTTGGCTTAAGAAAAGACATATTTCTCTACAAAAACAAAAACAAAAACAAAAAAACATCATTTCAATGGATAGTATGTGCAGATCCAGTGCTCTGGAATGGAACCTATGGCAGTGGATAACATCATCTAGGGCTAGGAAAAAAAAAGTGAAAGGAGGGCCAACAAGGCAAAGGTGAACATTAAGGGATTGGCAGAGAAAGATGAGCACATAAGACACTGAGAAGTGGCCAGAGAGACAGGAGATAAACGTGTTTAACACAATGTCACAGAAACTAAGGGAGTGAGGTTGCAAGAAGGAAGAGATGGGTGGTCAAGTGGATTATCACATGCAGAATATAAAAGTCAAATAGCATATGAGCTTAAGTGTTCATCAGATTTAGCAAAACTTTCCCTTTCACAAATACAGTTCCAGAAAAGTGGTGGGTCAAAGAACAAATGGGGGACAGACTTTTCGACAAGTTAGAGCAATGCTTTCATGTTTGATGCAATCCTGTGCTCCAAACCCATTGCAATGGTAGCACTTTTTAAGTAGAAAAATGATAAATGATGATATGAGCAAAATAAACAACAAAATATCTAAATAAATAACAGTAAAATGCAGAGAAATGGATATATCAGACAGACTCTAGGTCTAGAAGCAAGCAGTGGCAGTTGATGAATTTGACATACCCCTGCCCTCTCCAGATAACCTAGATCCATCAATTTTAACATTTTGTTTATCTTTCTTTTCTTTTCTTTTTTCTATTTCTTTTTTTCTTTCTTTCTTTACCTTATGAGTTCAAAATCATTGATTTATCATTACATTTTATGCATTCCCCTTTTAGATACTGTAGGGAATAAAAAGTGGAGTTACAAAAATAAAAAATACAATAGTACTGTTATTTATATTTATCCAAGTCATTATCTTTACCAGAGACCATTATATCTTCATATGGCTTCAGTCAATTGTCTTTTGTCCTTTCCTTTAAATCTGAAGAACTCCCTTTAGCATTTCTTATAGGGCCATTCTAGCAGCAATGAAGCTTTTGTTTATCTGGGAATAACTTAATCCCGCCCTTATTTTTGGGAAAGCCAGTTTACTGGATATAGAATTCTTGGTTGGCAATTTTTGCTTTCAGCTCTTTAAATATATCTTCCCACTGACTTCCTGCCTCCATGGTTTCTGATGAGAAATCATCTTTTAATCTTAATGAGACTCCCTTATATGTGACAAGTTGCTTCTTGAGGCTTTCAGAATTCTCTTTATCTTTGACATTCAACAGTCTGATTATAACATGGTGTGGTGTGGGTCTATTTGGGTTTATTCTGTTTGGAGTTCAGTTAGCATCTTGGATGTGTACATTCTTGTCTTTCATTAAATTTGGGAAGTTTTCAGATGCTATTTCTTTAAATTTTCTCTCCACTCCTCTCTTTCTGTCTTCTCCTTTTGGGATTCCCGGAATGTGTATATTTCTTCACTTGATAGTGTCCCACAGGCTCCTCAGGCTCTGTTCACTTTTTTTCATTCTTTCTTCTTTCTGCTCCTCAAACTGGATGATTTCAATTGTCTTATCTTTAAGTTCACTGACTCTTTCTTCTTTCAGCTACAATCTGCTGTTGAACCCCTCTAGGGAATTTTAAATTTCTGTTAGTGTGGTCTTCAGCTCTGTGTTTCCTTTTCATAATTTCTGTCTCTCTTTTGATATTCTTTCTTTTCTTTACCTATCATTTTCCTGATTTCCTATGGTTCTTTGTGTTTTCCTTTAGGTCTTTGCACATATTTAGGACCATCTTTTTTAAGTCTTTGTCTGGAATGTCCTAGGTCTGATCCTCTTCATTAATGGTTTATAATGCTGTAATCTTCTACTTTGCCTGTGCCGTCACTTCCTATTTCTTTGAGTGTTTTGTAATCTTTTGTTGAAACCTGGACATTTTGATATTTGAATGTGTTATTGCTGGAATTTACATTTTGAAGCTTCTGTTCCTTAAGCTTTGTATCCAGCTAGTGCTTTGATGGAGCTTTCATTAAATGCCAGGAGTTAACAAAAAAAAAAAAAAGAAAGAAAGAAAAAGAAAAGAAAAAAAGAAAACATCTTTCCCAGTCTTTGCAGATTGACCTTATCCATACAAAGAGTTTAGAAAATAGCTCCAGACCACAGTGTAGGGGCCTCCCTGGTCCTTTTTGCACACGTATCTTGTCTTGGGCATGTGTATTTGGCCCTCGGAGTTTCCCCATTTACATGGATACCGATGTCCCCTTTTCCTAAGAAAACAGCAATCTGCACTAGGAGTGTGGGGGCTGTGTGAGGAGCAGGTTAGGGGATGGGAGAGGAAGGCCTGGGCACCAGGAGATCCCACTGTTTTTAAGCAATGTATTTCTTGATTCAGCACTTGCCCTGTTACTGCAATCCTTTAACTGTTTTCTGGAGCCCTGAGAAAGATACTTCTGCCAGTTCTTGCTGGTTATTTAAAGCTTCTGTAGTGGGACAGAGCCCTGAAGTGTCTTACTCTACCATCTTGATTGGGGTGACTCTCAGACCTCCACCTGTTGATCAGAAGAATGTCAAAGAATTTGTGGCTGTCTTTTATCCTCTACAAGAGTTGACAAAAAGGGGGAAAGTATATGCAATATCTAAAACTTACAGGGGTTAGTAGCATTAACATCTTGAATATAGAAGGAACTCCTGCTTATCAACAAGAAAAGACAGCTACTCCAGTAGAAAAAAAAATCAATAAAGCCTATGCATAGGAAATTTACAGAAGTGGAAACCAAAAAGCCAACATGTATATCAAGAAATATTAAAAATTACTGGTAGTTAATGAAATGCAAAATATAAAAAAACAGTAAGTTATTTTACATCAGTGTTTTTTAATATTGGCAGTATTGACATTTTGGGCCAGATAATTCTTTGTTGTGTGGGGCTGTTGTACATTGTAGAATCTTTAGCAGCATCCTTGGCCTCTATCCATATATGGCTGTAAACATCACTATTGTGAAGAAAATGTTCCTTAGACATTATCAGTTGTCCTCTGGAGGGCAAAATTGCCCCTGGTTGAAAACCACAACTTTACCCTATCAGCCTGGCAAAATTAGGGAGCTTGTTAATGCAAAGTGTGAGCAGAGATATGGCAAATAGGAAGCCTCAGGCATTGCTGGGGGTATGTGAGCAGTACAACCATTCTGGAGAGCAATAATCAAATTAAATATACACATACCTCATGACGCAGAGATACTACTCATGGTAAATTTATACATGTCCATAAGGTGACACATATGAGGATCTTCTCTGCATCTTTGTTTCTGGCAGTGGGGAGTTAGAAGCAAATTAAAATGTGGTGAATACATAGGGAATAAAATAATTTATATAACATATAAACCTAAAATATGTACATATAAAACATTATTCATACTGCAAGAACACAGTAAAATACAAAGATACACAATAAACACATTTATATGGTTACCTAGGCTGGGGAGGGATATAGGAGTGCAGATTAGGATAAAAATAGTCAACAAATGAACAAATGAATGAATACATACATAAATTCAAGAGAAGGAAATTGTATGACAAAATACAATAATGTGCCATAAGTAGAACTTAAGTTAATTGAATGTTCTTTAAGATTAAACAAAAGATGTTATTAGTCATACAGTGATTAAGAAAGTTTACTATCCACAGACCCTATTTTGAAAAACACTAAAGGAGGTAATTCAGCAAGAAATAAAGTACACTCATAGGGAAGGCATTCATACAAGAAACAAGGGTAAGCACAGCGATTGATAAAATTGATAACATATATAAATAAATATAATCATTTCTTGTAAAAACACATTACTCTTTTTGTTTTAAAATTACTATTTTTTTGCATTAAAATTTAAATCTAAAGTTCAATAATGATAATAGCATGGCCATAGTATTCAATGGATAGTTAAAATGTGCTAAGGTTGTATGAGACTAGATATAGTAACTATAGACTTACTAGAAAAATATTAGTTAAATGTGTTAAAATATTAAGAATAGATACCCATTTCATATAGTATGGTGGGCTAGAAATCTTCACTGTCCTATTGAAAAACAACTAAAAATATTTGTTAAAATACGCTTGTAAAAATTATAATGCATTCAATCACTACAATATAGTGAGGAATTAATGGCCTGAGACCTGACAGTAGGTGGATATCAAGAGAGGTGAGGCCAGCGTTGAGGGCCATTTTTGCTTTAGGGCATTTGCTGATCTGGAATAGGTGGCTGAAAGGCTGAATCATGCTTTTGAGGACCTTGCAACATTTGGGCTATGAAAGGCAAAATCAAAGATCTACCAAGAGTGGGAGCCACAATAACCCTCCACAATTTTGAACAGGGACTCTGAAGGGCTGTCTCCTAGGAGTAAAGGTAAACCAGAAGTAAACCAACCCTGAAAAATGTGTTGTCTGGTTTCAAATCAACTGAAATTCTGAAGAACTGAAATTGGATTAATAGGGCCACAGTTTCCTGGCAGAAGCAAACAAAAATGACTGAGAAAAAGTTATCCTAGGTCTCTAATTGCTTTTTGTCCCCAATTCAATATCCAGTACAAAATCAGGGCTAACCAGGCACATAAGGAAACCAGACGATATGAGCAAGAATCAGTAGAAACAACAGACAACAGCAATAGGTCAACAGGGATTCCAGATATTTGACTTATCGAATACGTCTGTAGAAAAATGACACTTTGTCCAATGAGATAAAAGCCGAACTTGAATATTTCAACTGAGAACTAGAAACTATAAAGGGTGACATAACAGACATGACAAAGAACAATTTATAAATTCCATAACAGAAAAATACAAAAACTGGAATTAACTCAAAGGACATGTTTAACAGTAGATTAGACCAGCTGAAGAATGAATCAATGAACTGGCAGAGTTCAGAGAAACTGTCCAGAATGAAGCACAGAGAGATTAAAAAAAAAAAAGATGGGAAATGTAGAAGAGAGGATAAATGACCCAGAAATATAGGGAGAAAGTCTAGTACATTTTCAACTGGAGAATGAAGGAGAATGAAAGAGAAAAAAAAGAATGAGGAAGAAGAAATACAGTTGGGAATTTTTGAAAACTGAAAAATTAAACTTCAAGAATCCCCATGGTCCCAAGCATATTAAATGAAGCAACAACATAGAAACAGAAAACCAGAGACAAAGAGAAAACTTTAAAAGCAGCCAGAGTAAAAAGATAGTTTAACATCAAAGTATTAACACCAAATAACAGTATTAATTAATAATTAATTAACAGCTCACTACTTTTTTCTCTTGAAACATTTTAAATCTACAAAAAAAAATTTTAAGAAAAAAATTACCTAAAGACCATGACCCAAAATATCCAAGAGAATTAGCCTAATTACCCAATTAAATTAAAATTAATTCAACAATAGTTACTGTACAACCCCTGTTCAAATTTCCACGATACTCCTAAGCTGACTTCTAAAAAATAGCTTAATAGTTATATTGAGAAATAATTCATATACCTTAAATTTACCAATTCAATGATTTTTAGTATATTCACAGTTTGTGCAGCCAACACAACAATCAATTTTAGAACATTTCCATCATCCTAAAAAGAAACGTATCCATTAGCAGTCACTTCCCATTTCTCTCCAACCTCCCCAGCCCTGAATCGCTATGTATTTGCTTATTCTTGACATTTCATTTAAATGGAATCATACAATATGTGACCTTTTGTGTCAAGCTTCTTTTCCTTAGCATGATGTTTTCAAGGCTTGTGCATGTTGTAGTGTGTATCAGTACTTCATTCCATTTTGTTGCCCAAAACTATCCCATTGTATGGATAGACCACATTTTATCTATTCATTCATCAGGTGATGGACATTTGGGTGCTTCCACTTTGGGTTATTATGAATAATGCTTATGAACATTCATTACAAGTTTTTTTTTAATGCTTTCATTGCTCTTGGGTATATAGCTAGGAGTGAAATTGCTAGGCCATATGGCAATTCTATTTTTTTTTGAGGAATTCAATTTTTGAGGAAAATACTGAACTGTTTTCCAAAGAGGCTGCACCATTTTACACTCCCATCAGCCGTGGATGAAGGCTCTAGTTTCTCCACATCCTTGCCAATACTTATTATCTGTTTTTTTGCTTATGGATATCCCAGTGTGTATGAAGTAATATCTCATTGTGGTTTGATTTGCATTTCTCCAAACTATCTTTTATAGATTTTTTTTTGGATCCAGGATCAAATCAAGGATTATTATGTGACATAATCGTAATCTCATAATAAAGTTAATAAAGTCACTTTAGTCTTTTTTTAAAAAAAGAATTGTTTATTGACTGAACCTAGGGATATCAGATACACAATCAATTTTAAATTTATATATTTTAATTCAATTTTTAAGTGTTTTTACACACACAAAAATAATAGGAATGCAACAGTTGTCCTAATGTGAAACATCTTACCAAAAAACTGTTGCAGGTATTTTCATGCAAGTTAAAAAAAAATGGCTTATAGTGAACATGAAAACCTGTAACAAATTAAAATTAATTATATAACACGTTACTTGTAGTTTTCCCCTTTCAAAGATCAAAAAAAAAAATTGTGCAAGTAAATAACATACACCAGTCACAGCATAATCCTGAATCATCCCCACACCTAACCAGATGCTTAATTTTAAACCTCTCATCAGAGACCAAGAGAGTCACTTCATTTTATACAAAATTCACATGTGCCAAAAATGAAAGAGCCAAAAGAAACAAAAACAAAAACCTAGTACTGATGCTGCTGTTCAGTAAACTAATAGTGGCCCAAAAGGCCACTGATTAAAACTAAAATAGTGGCTGTATATCTTTGCAATGAAATCCAAGATTTTTCCAACTGCGTGACTACACACTTCCTACACGCCAAGAGCGGAGAAAGTGGACATGCCAGCACAGAAAGAAAAAGAGCTACCTTTTGCTGTAATACCCAAAGAATTGGTTTAACAGAGACTTCTTATAAGGTTAGGCAGAAACCAAAAAAAATGGTTATTAGCTGCTTGTGTCATCAATTTAAATGGAGGTGATTTAAGGGTCAATGTAAAAAATTAAAGGGGGGGAAATGTGTGTTGGGGCAAGTCTTATCTTTAAAGCAAAAACAAGCAAGTATAAAAGTACCCAGCCACGGTAGCATACTCCAAAGTCAGAGAGCTGTGCCATTAGGCTGGGCAGAAAATGTTCAGGTGCAGACTGGCTGTTTCTCATAAAGACTCAACAAAACAAATCTTTAAGGACTAGAACTGCATGAAAGGGATCCACAGAATGCAGTCCTTTTAGTGAAGTACTATCAGCCTTTGTGCTGATTTCTTGAACCAATTGCATTTTATTATGAAAACACAAGAAAAATACATAAAAAAAGGACAATACTCCTAAATTGCATTTACAGTGTTTGAGTTCTGAAAGGACTGTATAATGGAGGCAGAATTCAAGTAAGAAATAATGCCAAAAGTCGTATTTTCATTATAACTTTCCTAAAAAGATGTTTTCCCCCTTATAATTATTAACAACAAAGAAACATCAGCTGTGAATGTACAGTTCAGAAAATAAACACAGAAAACTAGTGACATTATTGTGACCAAGTTGTTTGGTAAACAGTGAGATATGAGAAAAAGGCTTTTTTTTAAAAAAAAATTCAGTTTTATTAAGATATATTCACATACCATACAAATCATCCATGGTGCATAGTCAACCATTCACATTATCATAATATAGTTGTGCATTCATCACCCCAATCAATTTTTTTTTCCCCAATCAACTTTTTTTTTTTTCATTTTTATTGAGATCGTTCAGATACCATACAATTATCCAAAGATCCAAAGTGTACAATCACTTGCCCCTGGGTACCCTCATACAGCTGTGCATCCATCACACTTAATTTTTGTTCAATTTTTAGAAACTTTTCATTACTCCAGACAAGAAATAAAGTGAAAGATGAAAAAAGAAAAAAAGAAAAGGAAACTCTAATCCTCCCCTATCCCTAACCAACCCCCTTCAATTGGTGACTCGTAGTATTGATATAGTACATTTGTTACTGTTTATGAAAAAATGTTGAAATACTACTCACTGTAGTATATAGTTTGTAATAGGTATATAGTTGTTCCCTATATGCCCCTCTATTATTAACTTCTAATTGTATTGTCATACATTTGTTCTGGTTCATGGAAGCGATTTCTAGTATTTGTACAGTTGATCATGGACATTGCCCACCATAGGATTCAGTTTTATACATTCCCATCTTTTGACCTCCAACTTTCCTTCTGGTGACATATATGACTCTGAGCTTCCCCTTTCCACCTCATTCACACACCATTCGGTGCTGTTAGTTATTTTCACATCTTGCTACCAACACCCCTGTTCATTTCCAAACATTTAAGTTCATCCTAATTGAACATTCTGCTCATACTAAGCAACCACTCCCCATTCTTAAGCCTTGTCCTATATCTTGGTACCTTATATTTCATGTCTATGAGTTTACATATTATAATTAATTCCTACCAGTGAGACTCTGCAATAATTGTCCTTATGTGTCTGGCTTATTTCACTCAGTATATTGCCCTTGAGGTTTTGTCATCAACCCATTTTTTTTTTAATATGGTTTTGTTCACTCACCATACATTCCATCCCAAGTAAATAATCGATGGTAATCTGCATGGTCATACATTTATGTGTTCACCACCTTCACCACTATCTATATAAGGGCATCTACATTTCTTCCACAAGGCAGGAGGGGAGAGTCAAAGAAGGCAGAGAGGCAAAAGAAAGAGGAAAAAAAAAAAACGACAGCTAGGAAGCAGCAAAAGGAAAAATAACCTTAAATCAAAGTAGAGTAAAGAGTCAGACAACACCACCAATGTCAAGTGTCTAACATGCCTCCCCTATCCCCCCCTCTTATCTGCATTTACCTTGGTATATCACCTTTGTTACATTAAAGGAAGCATAATACTATGATTCTATTAGTTACAGTCTCTAGTTTATGCTGATTGCATCTCTCCCCCAATGCCTCCCCATTTTTAACACCTTGCAAGGTTGACATTTGCTTGTTCTCCGTCGTAAAAGAACATATTTATAAATTTTATCACAATTGTTGAATACTCTAGATTTCACCAAGTTACACAGTCCCAGTCTTTATCTTTCCTCCTTTCTTGTGGTGTCTTACATGCTCCCCACCTTCCTCTCTCAACTGTATTCATAGTTACCTTTGTTCAGTGTACTTACATTGTTGTGCTACCATCTCCCAAAACTGTGTTCCAAACCACGCATTCCTGTCTTCTATCACCCCGTAGTGCTCCCTTTAGTATTTCCTGTAGGGCAGGTGTCTTGTTCACAAAGTCTCTCATTGTCTGTTTGTCAGAAAATATTTTGAGCTCTCCCTCATATTTGAAGGACAGCTTTGCTGGATATAGGATTCTTAGTTGGTGGTTTTTCTCTTCCAGTATCTTAAATATATCACACCACTTCCTTCTTGCCTCCATGGTTTCTGCTGAGAGAGCCGCACATAGTCTTATTAAGCTTCCTTTGTATGTAATGGATCGCTTTTCTCTTGCTGCTTTCAGGATTCTCTCTTTGTCTTTGACATTTAATAATCTGACTATTAAGTGTCTTGGCATAGGCCTAGTCATATCTCTTCTGTTTGGAGTACGCTGCGCTTCTTGGATCTGTAATTTTATGTCTTTCCTAAGAGATGGGAAATTTTCATTAATTATTTCCTCTATTATTGCTTCTGCCCCCTTTCCCTTCTCTTCTCCTTCTGGGACACCAATGACACGTACATTATTGTACTCTGTTTCATCCTTGAGTTCCCGGAGACATTGCTCATATTTTTTCATTCTTTTCTCCATCTGCTCCTTTGCGTGTAGGTGTTTTGTTCTCCAGTTCCTGAGTGTTTTCTTCTGCCTCTTGAGATCTGCTGTTGTATGTTTCCATTGTGTCTTTCATCTCTTGTGTTGTGCCTTTCATTTCCATAGATTCTACTAGTTGTTTTTTTGAACTTTTGATTGCTGCCGTATATATGCCCAGTGTTTCCTTTACAGCCTCTATCTCTTTTGCAATATCTTCTCTAAACTTTTTGATTTGATTTAGCATTAGTTGTTTAAATTCCTGTATCTCAGTTGAAGTATACGTTTGTTCCTTTGACTGGGCCATAACTTTATTTTTCTTAGTGTAGGTTGTAATTTTCTGTTGTCTAGGCATGGTTTCCTTGGTTATCCAAATCAGGATTTCTCAGACCAGAACAGGCTCAGGTCCCAGAAGGAAGAAGTATTCAGTATCTGGTTTCCCTGAGGGTGTGTCTTAGAAAATTGCTCCACCCTTTGATGCCTCGGGTCACTGTGCTTTTCTGCCCAGCAGGTGATGCCTGTTAGCTTATAATTCTTGATTGGTGTGAGGAGGTATGGCCGTGTTCCCCCAGGCTCTGGGGTCTGGTTCTGAATGGAAAGGGCCCCACCCCTTTCCTCCTAGAGAAGACAGAGCTCCCAGGTGGAGGTCATTAGCATTTCAATGGTCTCTGCTTGTGCTGTCTCCACCCTTCCCGGAGTCACAGCCCTGGAAACTGAATATGACTGGGGCTTTCTCCACTGAGCCGAAAAAGAAACAGATAGTCCCCTTCAGACCCAGTCCAAGGTGACCCTCCGGCTCTCCAAGGTCAGTCGTCACCCAAAGCCTCTGTCTGTTTTTTGGGGATGCGTACCTGTAGTGAGCAGTTCACACCCGCTACTTAAAACCCCAGTTGGAGCTCAGCTGAGCTATATTCGCTTGCTGGGGGAGAGCTTCTCTCTGGCACCACGAGGCTTTGCAGCTCGGGCTATGGGGGAGGGGGTCTCACAACTTGGATCTGCAGGTTTTACTTACAGATTTTATGCTGAGTTCTTGGGCATTCCTCCCAATTCAGGTTGGTATATGATGAGTGGATGGTCTCGTTTGTCCCCCCGCAGTTATTCTGGATTATTTACTAGTTGTTTTTGTTTTTTTTTAGTTGTTCCAGGGGGACTACTTAGCTTCCACTCCTCTCTATGCCGCCATCTTGCCCTGCCTCTCCCCCAATCAACTTTTGAACATTTTCCTTACTCCAAAAAGAATGAAAATAAGAATAAAAATAAAAGTAAGAAAAGAACACCCAAAGCATTCCATCCCCCCATCCCACTCTATTTTTCATTTAGTTTTTGTCCCCATTTTTCTACTTATCTGTCCATACAGTGGAAAAAGGAAGTGTGAGCCACAAGGTTTTCACAATCACACAGTTACACCATGGCTACATAGTTATGCAATCGTCTTCAAGAATCAAGGCTACTGGGTTGCAGTTCAACAGTTTTAGGTATTTCTGAGAAAAAGCCTTTTTTTTTTTTTTTAAAATTCAGTTTTATTGCAGTTTGGCAGTTTCAGGTGTTTCCTTCTAGCTGTTCCAATACACTAAAACCTAAAAAAGGATATCTATACAGTGCATAAGAATGCCCTCCAGAGAGACCTCTCGACTCCACTGGAAATCTCTCAGTCACTGAAACTTTATTTTGTTTCATTCCACTTTTCCCCTTTTGGTCAAGAAGATTTAGGAAAAAAGGCTTTTAGACAACCCTCTGGACTTCGAAAAATCTCTTCAGATAGTAGATCTGTCCCAATGTCAAGGGAACTAGAACAAGAGCCTCAAAGAAGGACCAAAGGACCACTCTGCTGTTTGTGTTGTCATTGATCGCTCTGTGTGTTCTCTCTCCTGAACTTCCATGTACTCCTGTTCATGCTTTATGCTTGTCATAGCCACCGCTAGCTCATCAGTTGTTTCTTCTAGATTGTTCTGGTGAGCTTCTGTTTCCATGTCTTGTCCTTTTGGGGCCTATATATCAACAGCGAACATCACTAACTTTGGAGTCATGGTGGACATCCTGTTGATAAAACAAAACTTCTGCGTTCCATCTGAGCAGCACATGTGTATTTCCCACTGGACTCTCGGTCTCCTTTATAAATTCCTTTATTATCAGGCCCTGTAATCTCCACATCATTGTCTAGGAAGTCACCCTCAGCCATCTTGAAGATGAGGCTCATCTTGGTGCCTGAGGTGACCCGCTGGAAGAAGCACTCCTTGGCACATGTGTCAATGCTAACAAGGCAGCCCAAGGCTATGGCCATAAGCGGGGCGGGAGCACCAGCAGCTTGGCTGGGGCCAAAGCCAGGACCAAGAATGCGGCCTCCAGAGCCATGGTGGCCTCCACTTTAGTTTCTTTTAATCAAGAATAGCCCTTCTGTCTTCTATTGTTTTTTCAAGACACTGAATTTTTCCTGGATTTGTGTTTCCTCATGATTAGATTAAGGTTAAACATTCTGGGCAAATAAGACTACTAAAAAGTGATATGATTAAATAAGGAGAACACAATATCAGGAAGACATGTCCCCCAAATGACATCAGAATAATGTCATAATTAATGGTGAAGAGTTGATAGCTTTCCTTTTAAGATCAGGAATAATACTAAGAGGCCACTATCACCTCTTGTATTCGGCAATGGAGTTTCAAGCCAGAGGAGAAAATAAAACAAAATGGTGAAAGTTTGAAAAGGTGGAAACAAAATTATCCTTACTTTCAGATATCACTGTTTATGTAGAAAATACAAACTATTTACAGATAAATTATTAGAGTTAATAAGAGAGTTTAGTTATTAAAATTGATGTATAGAAAGTCAACATAAAAACAATTCTATTTCTATGTATTAGAAACATAAAAATTAAAAAAAGTTAAATAATTTTAATAATAACAAAAACTATCAAATACTGAGGAATAAATCAAAGAAAAGATATGTTGGTGTAAAACCTCTCTGCAGATCACCATAAAACATTACTGAGAGAAATTAAAGATCTAAATAAGTGGAGAGATATACCATGATTATGTATTTGGAGTTGCAATAATGTAAAGAAATCAATACTTTTAAAATTGACCTAACAGTTCAATGCAGTTTCAATCATTATCCTAACGGTTTCTTTTTATGGAACTTGACAGGTTGATATAAAATTTAAATGGAATGCAAAGAGTCAAAAATAATTAAGGCACTCTTAAAAGACAACAAGGTGAAAGGACTTCATCTATTAGGTACTAAGACATTATAAAATTATTGTAATTAAGATGGTGAGGTATTGGTACAAGGAATTACAACTAGACCAACAGAATCTAATAGAAAGCCCTGGAACAGACTTACACATTCACAGACAGTTGATTTACAGTAAAAATAGCACTGAAGAGCAGTGGAGAAAATATGGTCTTTTTAATAGCTAATGCTGAGACAATCAGATAGCCATATAGAAAAAAAAAATGAAACTTGGTACCTACCTCACTTCATATACAACACAAATTCCAGATCTATATATGAAATATAAAAGAATGAAGGTTTGGGAGGTATACCCATATGCTCATATATTATATTGTCCTGTTAAACAGGAGACAAAAATATACGGTAATATTGATAAGTTTGACCACATTTTAAGACACCTGCCTGTGTTCACCAAACCTATTCACAAACTTTTCCCGATCCCCTACCAGTTTGCCACTTTGAAAGACCCATCTTAAGCCAACGGAAACCTATCCCCAAACTCAATAAAAACCTTACCATAATATCCCCCTTTTGAATCATTCATTACTAAGATAGGTTTCCCTGGCAATCTTTATGGGAAAGTCAACAACTGCACATCCTTGTCTTTTAGAGATATATACTGAAATATTTACTGAAATATATATACTGAAATATTTATAGATATTTATAGTAAACAAATAAGACGGTCATAAATTGTTGAAGCTGGGTAATGGTACATAGAAGTTCATTATACTATTCTGTCTACTATTGCACATGTTTTAAATCTATTTAACAAAAAAGTTATTTTTCTTGACCTAGCACTCAAGAGGGGATGTTCATTAAACAAAGTATACTATATGATTGTGACTGTCAGGCTTATATCCAGAAAGCATCTAGGCAAACAGAATGTAAGTTATACTAGATTTTGCAGGAATGCCACTGATGGAAAGCAGGCAAAAACGGAGTAATTGTAGGTATGAGAGAAATAGTTCTCTTTAAGGCCTCCCTACCATACCCCTAATAGAGAACTAAGGGTGGATACAATTAAATTTGACACTTAATCTTGGTTAAAACAAAAAGAGGGGTAGAGAATATTTGTATTTTATGCTTTATTCAGAGAGTGAGTTCTTAGTTGTTTAGAATGTGCTCCCTTTTACATTCTACTCTGAGGAAATGATGCTTCTTA
The DNA here is from genome assembly GCF_015220235.1 of Choloepus didactylus. NCBI lineage: Eukaryota > Metazoa > Chordata > Mammalia > Pilosa > Megalonychidae > Choloepus > Choloepus didactylus. The sequence goes on along the minus strand of NC_051312.1, from coordinate 128,008,898 downwards.
TTCTTTCTTAGAATCCTGGTTCCTGAAATTGGCCATTCTTTGGATCCCACACATACCCAGAGTGATAATCAATTTGAGGTTTTGAATAGCTATTCATATAAGCTGACTTTTCTGTGCATTTGTATCGAGGAGGATCCAATTCAGGTTGATGTCCTGGGAACCAGTGAGGCTCTTGCTTAAATCCTGGGAGAAGAGAAAAAAGAAGGAAAGAGAAGTGGAATCAGTTAACGACAAGGAGTTTTAGTAATAGATAAAACTCTTAATTCTGAGGCAATAGTGAGTCCTGTCAAAACTGAAAAAAGAGAGAAATTATTCATTCATTCACATTCATTCATCCAGTATATTTTTAATTGAATTCCTTCTATGCTCCAGGCACTGAGTTAGGACCAGAGAATATAAGAATTAAAAAGAATAGTCTACTTACTGTGGGTTGAAAGTGACATTTTGTTGTAGCTTGCATCATATGTTGTTTCAAAGTAGTGTCCAAACTGGAAAAAAAATTAACAGATTAAGTATCTAGGAGTGTATTGCTAATATTAGGAAATAAAGAACATGGTGACATGAATTCTAACAGGCTCTGTCATATTTTAGATGTCATTAGTCATATCCTACTAACTTTCATATCTTATTTATGTTTGTATGTTTAGGAGAGATTTAAGGGTAAGACTCAGATAAAGGACACGTCTAGGTAGGAAAGGACCAGGTATATGAATAGATGAAGTACAAACAGAAAAAAACAGAAAAAGGGTACAGCTCATCCTTTCAATACCTTACAGATAAGAAATAAATAAAATAAATAAATAAATTCAACTGGATAGTAAAGTAAGATAGGTGTTCCAGCTGAGGATTGCTCTCCCAGCCATTTCACTCAACAGCGGCTCCAATCTCAGTGCTGGATTCTTGTCTGTAAATTCGCCACTGGCATTTATTTTGTCAAAAGAAAGGAAACAAAAGAGAAAGATTACCTGGGAGGGTAAGGGCTTTGGCTGCATGATATTCCTTAGGTCATATCTTTCCTGGTTCCAGTTGCCCATCAAAGTATGGTTCGAATAGGCATTCTCATTAGTGGTACATCTCCATCCATACTGGAAAAATTTATATATTGTTATATAAATATAGTCAGAGAATAGGGAAAACTGAGAGTTGATTAATTAGATAATGCAGTAAAGGATCAATAAACTGCTTCCTTCCTTCTAGGCCCTTCCCTGAAGTTAACTTGTCTCTCCTTTTATCTCACTAAGAACTTTCTATCTTATGTTAGAGTTCTTCAAGTACATGTCTTACTTCCTCTACTGAACTGTACTGTACACCCCTTGAGGGCAGAATCCATGTCTTACTGCAACCTCTCCCTCAGCCTGCCCTCCCAATCAGTCAAGGTTTGCACATACCAGGTGATCAATATCTTAATCCTGATTTTTTTATAAGGAATCAAAAGCGTAACTTTTTTTTTTTTTTGCCAAAAGATGAGTCTTGGGAGCAAGGTGATACCTTCCATGAAGACGAGTAATTTGATGCCGAGTAGCTTGTGGTGTTTGAAGTTTTCATAGGAAAGAGACAGATATCTTTACTCAGTTGTTCCATGTTCTTTAAGGAAAGAGTATGTCACCAAACCTGTTATTTCCAGTTCTCCAGGCAAGGAAAGAATGTAGATGACCCAGAATCCCTGTGGCCATGATTTGGAAGCCACCACTCACCTGCCTTTCCACAGGCAGGGACAAAGTCAACACCATAGCTTTAAAGTATGGTATCCCAGGTAACTGCCCTCAGGCTATCTGCCTTTATGAAAATAGATGCACTGATGTCACCAAACAGCCTGAAGACTGAAGAGGAGCTAGTCCTGCTAGGTCCAATAGGTCTAGTAATCAGACTGCTGACGTAGGTGACATTATCTCTGGGACTGCAAGAACAGATACCACCATCCACTCATTTGTCTAAGCCAGAAACCTGGGGTTTGTATTTGACCCTGATTTCTCTCTCAACCCCCTACATCCATCCAGTCACTAGGTTTTGTTGATTTTTCAATCAGTCCACTACTGCCAGCTCCACTGCCAACTTCCTAATTCAGATCACTATCAGTCCTTGCCTGAATTACTCCCAGCAAACTCCTATCTGATCTCTTTGCCATCAGCCTTGTTCCTCCCCAATTGTTCCTCCACAGGAAAGCAAGTTTTGAAAACGAAAATCTAGTTGTGTTATCTTTCTATCTGAAATTTTTCAATTGGGCTACTGCTTTCAGGATAGTCCAGGATCTTAAAATGGTTTACAAGGCTCTATATGACCTGGCCCCCACTAAACCCTTCAGTCCTATTTATTACCCACTGTCCCTCCAACCGTTGCAGCCAAACTAAATTTCTGTTTCTCCATTATGCTTTTTTATACATTATTCATTCCACTTGACCCAGGTAAGATGTACTTTTCCCTCTTAGGTTTCAACTCAGGTCACTTTACCCAGGTAATCTTTCCACTTCCCTTCCGTGTACTCCCAAAGCACCCTGAATTACTCCATTCGTAGCGCTCATCTCACTGTATCTGAATTGCCTTTTTGCTGTGTACATCCTCCACCAGACTGCAGACTCGGTGAAATCATAGGCCGAATCTTGTTCAACCTTGTATTTCCCAAACGGCCCTCACTGTGGCCTGGCACATAATAGGCACTCAATAAAATTTCTTGAATGAATAAGAGGAGATAGAAGCACCTGGGGAAATTTTGGACAGCAGACTCAGTGGGAGAGAGCCATTCCGGACGAGACGAAGTCAATTACAAAATCCTCTGCGATAAGAACATGCAGGACCCAGCCCAACCTCCCCTTCGCCTCAGCCCCACGCCCCCGCCCCTGCTTCTTTCACTCGGAAGTCGCCTCGCCCTTGGCCTGCCCCTCCGGCACAGATGACTGTGACCTCATGTAGGCGTGACGAAGTCGCATAGGGCCGTCCACAGCCTAAAAGGCATTTTGATCTTTCCGAGAGGCTGAGGGATAAGGGGGACAGGAGAGTGGGGATTTCGCTTTTGCACTCGTGGTTACTGTCATCCCTGAGAAGAGCTGCTCCAGGATTTTCAAGGCAACCAGAGGCCACGTCCTCTACCAGTGACGGATGGAGAGGGGGTGGGCCCGAGAACCGCGAAGGAAGTGACGTAAGAAACGAGCGCCCCTGAGAACCCAAGCAAGAAGCAAATTGAGCAATGGCCTCTCGGCGCCTCCTGTTGGTTGGGGAGGGGAATTTCTCCTTCGCCGCTGCTCTCCTCGAGACCTTGGGTCCCAGCTCTAGTCTTACAGCCACCTGCCTCCAGCGCCCGGCGGACCTGGACCGGGATCCGGTGGCCCGGGAAAATTTAAGGCGCCTGCGCGAGCGAGGTAGCGAGGCCGCCCCTTGACGCAGTTCGGTCCAGCTGCGAGCGCATTCCAGAGTGGGTAGGGTGGGGACTTTGGTATGTGAAAAACGCGGAGGTTGCTCTTGATTATCCCATGGATATTTACCGAAAACCTGTTGTTTTGCACATTTCAGGTTAGGGAGGGTTTTTCTCTGGGCCCAGGTCTTATGACATCCTCCTGTCTTTATTTCACGCTTTCAAACTCCTTGCCAGGTACAGAGCTACGTTTTGGTGTGGACTGCACCCAGCTGGCAGATGCCTTTGAACTGCACGACAGGAAGTTTGATCGAATTTATTTTAACTTCCCACACTGTGGACGCAAAGCTGGAGTGGCTAAGAACAGGGAACTGCTTGCCAAGTTTTTCCAGAGGTGAGGAAAGGCGAGCCCCTTACAAAATGTTTAAGATGTGTATAATTTGGTTACCTCATGCAAATATTTTGATTGGGCAACTAAGGCAGATGTGTATAAGTTACAATGATAGGTGTAGATAGAGTTTATTTTTTTTTATTTTTATTTTATTTTATTTTTTTTCAAAAATAAGTCTGTTTTAATAATTCTAATGTTAGGAAGAAAATTCCTTAAATTTCAGGTAGCAGAATACTCTCTCACATAAGAACTGTGTCACAGTGTTATTATAAAAAGTTAGAAATTAAGCAAAGTATTTTAGAACTACTATTTCTGCTTGTGTGCTGTTTTGTTAATGTAAATATAGAAGTTTTTAAGTGTGGATATATAATTTGGTTTTGATTTTAATGCATAATATGATAATCAAGAATATGGATTGTTTTCCTACACACTGAAATTGTACACACTTCTCAGGCCTGAAGAATAATACTAAACAACTTTTTAAATATCCCATGTTCACTAAGAAACCTTGGAGCAATAAAAAAATTAGTACCTACATAAGAAATTTTACATTAAAACACAATTGTATACAGTTTTTCAAAAGATAAAGTGATTTTTAAAAATTTTCAATACTCAAACAAAATAGTAAATTTTTGTTTCAAGTGTTCTAAATTTATATTTAGCCAACTAGTACATGATATTGTGACTTTTTATAATACCTTTCCTTTTAAAAGAGATGACTTATACAAAATAGTGACTGTTATTCTAAATCACTTAGACTAAGTTGAAAATAAAAATGAGAGTAGACAAAGACTTTTCTGAATAAGTCATCAACACATAAAAAGTTGCACACATCAGTAATAAGGCATTTGCAGGTAAGTCCCCCAAAGTATCTGGATTCATGTAAACAATGACTATGTATATTTCTTTAGGGAGAAAATGCACTACTGCAGATAAAATATATTCAAATGGTTATGACTTTAAACCATAAATTATTTGACTACCACAAAAAGCCAAAAAAAGACAAAACCTAACATTTTAATAGCTGGAAGATGTTACTGATACGTGAAATGAAAGGTGGAGACTTTTTTTGAACCATAACAATGAAAAAGAAGTATTTTGAAAATAAACATCCATCAGTTTCATAGAAATAAATATACATAGTTATTTTAAAGTATTGCAGCATAGGAATATTGTCCTAGCAATGAACATAACATTCAATCAGTAGTTGTAAAATATTTTTTCCATATTGAGCCTTGAATCTTCTACCTTGTCAGTTGCCCAACAACTTTCAAAAGAGTTTTATTTTCTTGCTTTAGTTGTTCATTTTCATCTTCTATGTCATCTAGGTCTCTATTTAACAAATCAATTTCTTCTTTGAGTTTTCCGATCATTTCCTCTTTATCTTGCATCAATCTCACAAGTCTTAAGTTTTCTTGCCTTTCTCTTATTATTTCCTTTTCAAGATCTTCAATTTTCTTTTCCAGCGTGCTACTTGAAACCAAATTACCTGAAGCATTTGCATCCCTGTTATATCTGCTGAACCCACTTCTATCTGTTCGGGGATATCTATTTGAAACATCTTCTTCAGAGGCAGTAATTGTGCTTTTGTATCTGCCAGAAACTGTTCTAGATGGCTCTTGTAGCAGACAGGAACTGGCTGGATCTAATAAGCTTACAGCTTCATTCTGCATTGTGTTCTGTTGTGTAACTGCATCCTCTCGTTTCCGTTCTTTCTGCCCTGCTTCATCATCTTCATATTCATCTAAGCACTCTGCCGCGGGGATGTTGACCACTCCGGTGGAGCGCCGCTTCTCCCGCAGCTTCCTCTTTTCGATCTGCCCCTTGCCTTTCCTGGCACTGGGGCCCGAGCTCTTGCCCTTCTCTGGGGGGCCGTCCCGCTCCTCCTCCTCTCCCCGGAGCGGCGGGGTCCTCGAGCCGGCAGCGGCTGGGGACTCGTCCTCCGGCCTCCGCGCGCAGGGCACGGCCGTAGATAGAGTTTAAAGCCCCAAAGTAACCCATAGTCGTGTTGGAAAGGCAGACATGTAACCCTAAATGCTAAATAAAAGTACAAATAGTGTCCTCTTGGGCCTACATAGGGAATCACTTATTTCTGACAATGCAAAATAATATGGGAGTCAGTATTGTCTAATGGCTAAGAATATGGACTTAGGAACCATACTCAACTGCTTGGATTCAAATCCCAGCCCCTCCATTTACTAGTGATTTTAGGGAAATTTACTTAATCTTTACTTGCTCTGCTTCCTCATTTGTAAAATGACGAGATTAGTAATTATGTCATAAAAATTATTGTGAACAGTTGTTTAGCACTATTATTATACCAAAATAGTTATCAGGAAACCTTTCATGGAGGCAGTATTTTTTTTAAATTCAGTTTTATTGAGATATATTCACATACCATACAATCATCCATGGTGTACAATCAGCTGTTCACAGTACCATCATATAGTTGTGCATTCATCACCTCAATCTATTTTTGAACATTTTCCTTATACTGGAATTAGAATGAGAATAAAAAATAAAAGTAAAAAAGAACACCCAAATTTTCCCCCACATCCCACCCTATTTTTCATTGTTTTTTCCCCTATTTTTCTACTCATCCATCCATACACTGGATAAAGGGAGTGCGATCCATAGGGTTTTCACAATCACACTGTTACCCCTTGTAATCTACATTGTTATACAATCATCTTCAAGAGTCAAGGCTACTGGGTTGTAGTTTGGTAGTTTCAGGTATTTGCTTCTAGATATTCCAATACATTAAAACCTAAAAAGTGTTATCTATATAGTACATAAGAATGTCCCCCAGAGTGACCTCTTGACTCCATTTGAAATCTCTCAGCCACTGAAGCTTTATTTCTTTTCATTTTGCATCCACCTTTTGGTCAAGAAGATGTTCTCAATCCCACGATGCCAGGCCCAGATTGATCCCTGGGAGTCATATCCTGCGTTACCAGGGAGATTTACACCCCTGGGAGTCAGGTCCCACATCGTGGGGAGGGCAGTGAGATCACTTGTCAAGGTGGCTTAGAGAGAGAGGGCCACATCTGAGCAACAAAGAGGCACTCAGGGGGGACTCTTAGGCACAATTATAAGCAGGTTTAGCCATGGAGGCTGTATTTTAAGCTTGTATTTGAAGGATAGAATATCGATAGGAGGGAAATGAAAAGAAGAACTCTGTAAATGGAGAGTGTTATGAGTTGAATTGTGTCCCCCCAAAAATATTTGCTGAAGTTCTAATCCCTGTTACCTGTGAATGTGACCTTATTTGGAAATGGTGTCATTGCAGATGGAATTAATTAAGTTCATATGACTGGTGTCTTTAAAGAATGGGAGAAGAGAGTTGAGAGAGAATGCCATGTGACAACTGAGACAGAGACTGAAGTGCTGCAGTACTAAGCTAAGGAATGCCAAGGATTGCCTGCAAACACTAGAAGCTAGAAAAGCCAAGGAGGGATTCTCCCCTACAGGTTTTTGAGGGAAGATGGCCATGCCAACACCTTGATTTCAAACTTGTAGCATCCAGAACCTTGAGACAATACATTTCTGTTGTTTTAAGCAACTCATTTTGTGGTACTTTTATTGTGGCAGCCCTAGGAAATTAAGACACGGAGAAATAGCCTAAGCAGTGAATCATGTATAGGAACCTTGTAAGCAGTGACCTTTCTATGACACATAGAAGAACAAAGCAAATACCAAGTTGGATGACTACCCTGGTTAGTGGGTTAGTGGGTTGGTCACTGAATTTGCATTCTTACTTACTTCCAGTCACTTTTTTTGCATGTTTGAAATCCAGTGGATCTTTGCAAATAGGTATGCTTAGATTTTAACTATTTGAAGTACAGTCTTCACAGCCATACTATGTATATGTAGCTTAATTCCTGTGGTAATTTCTACCTGTTGCTGATAAATGGTTGGTATTCCTCCCACCTCCTTTAGCTGTGCAGATGTTCTTGCAGAGGAGGGAGAAGTCCATGTGGCACTGTGCAGAGGACAAGGTGGGACTCCTGCTGACAAGCCCAGGAGAGAATGGCACAACAGTTGGCAAGTGGTTGCCATGGCAGCTCAGGGGGGGCTCATTTTAAGTGATGTGCTTCCCTTCAGCAGTGAGGCTGTGCCCGGGTACAAGTGCACTGGATATAAGTAAGTAATAACATGGGCTAAGCCTTCTCTTTTATCTCCCTCACTAATGGTAAAAAAATTTCATCAGTGGACTTTTTCCCTTCCAATTTCCTGATTCAGTCTCTAGAAATACTTGCATTCTTCAATAGTGACAGACTTTGTACTTGTTGTCTGTTTTACCAGGAGTCAAAATAAGTCCTTTCATGTTGAAGGTGCTTTGAACCATATCTTCACCCGGAGTTTACCCTTCAAATTTTCTCAGCCCAGAATCTTCAGAATCAAACTAGGTGACCAATGTTTTTTCTTTGCGGAACCAGAATCACTTGCAGGAAAGTTAAACAGGTAACTTGTTCTTTTAGTGGATATTGTATCCATCTCAAGCTGTATCCTGTTTGGCTTGTTGGTAAACATATATTGAATGAATGTTATATAAATTGTTAATGATGTTGGTGATGTGAATCCATATCCATCAGGCCTCCTCAAGCCCCTTTAGAATTAAAAGCTGTCATATTCTCTGGTATATTGTAGGGATTGTGCCTGTTAGAGTTCTGAAACACATGACATCTCTGCTTATTGGTAGATAATTTTTTTGTTTTCTTTCAGGATCAATTTAAGGATAATTTTTTTCTAAACAACTATTTGTATTTTTCATTCTATCTATGTTATAGTTATTTCAGTTATTTAATTTTTTAAGTTGGAAAAGTTATTTTTATGTGTGTGTGTTTAAACAGGGGTTTCCTGGAAGCACCTTCATGTCATCCTACCAAAAACATAAATGAGAAGCTGATTGCTGAATTCGGCAAAGTATTCCCTCTCAAAAGGCTGAAGTGTCCATTCTTTTTGCTGCCAGAGGGAGGCACCAGTGTTCTCCCTTCCTGGAACGATGACATTCTGTCAGCTGCTTTTTGGATTAATCTTGAGGACAATTCAAATTCTGAGTCCCTGACTGGTGGAACAGCACAAGATATGGAGGACTTGATAGTGTCATTTTCAGAACTTAGCCTGTCCAAGGCTTTCAGGGCTCCTGGGAGAGATGATAATGAAGAAGCTCCTGAAGAAATATATAGCCAGGCCAAGGTTTGCCTTAGACCTTCTCTCCTAGTTCACGTTCAGGCAGTCATCCAAGCACCAGACTTCCTCCCAGGTTCTCTGCATGTCCTCAGTGGACCCGTCTTTAGGAAGTGCCATATTTTGCCTTTCACAATGCCAGCATTTCATGAAATTTTATTTATTCTTGGGTTTAATCAAAATCTGAAGGACAGCTGTCTTCAGTCACTGTTGGATCACCTGAAGGGCATTCTCAATCACCTCTTCACCCACACATTGCTGGAAGGGTCTAAGCTGAGCAGTTCAGTGGAATTTATCCTTCAACCAACTGAAAAAGATTATGTGCTTTGCATTAAGTCATATAATTTTGGCTCAGATGATGCCAAGGGTCTAATTATTGGGTCTGTTACCATATCTGCTTCAAGCATTATACACAAAGACCAATGTTTTGTGTATGTGTCTATGAACTTGGACCTGTTAACTATGCTTGTCTGGGGTATCTCTGACTGGAGAATGTTATGGACCTATGATAACCGTTTCCTGAAGAATTTTGTCCCTGGAAAAGTAGAACCCTTTATAAGCTATTCCCTGTATCCTCCATGCTATGTGCATGATATTAGTTTTTGGTTAGATGAGAAGAAAGGTTTTAATGAACTAGAGTTTCATACTGTGGCCCGAGCAGTGTCCCAGGACACTATCATAGCCATACAGTTCCTTAGTCGTTTTCAGCATCCAAAGACTGAACAAGTCAGCCTCTGCTATAGATTGACCTACCAGACCTGTGACAAGGCCCTCACCCAACAGCAAGTAGCATCAATGCAGTCTCAACTTAGGAAAGAGATTCAGCAACGACTATATGTGACACCTCGGTAGCTCAGTAAATTCATTTCTATAGTGTGATTCATTATGGATGAAAAAAGACCAATTTTCAATCAGTAATCCTTTCTGGACTGTGTTTTTCTAACGTCTTTTACCTTGTGATTATAGCCACTGTTGGTTGACCCTAAAGATACCTGCAACTCAATCACTTAAACTTAAGACTATAATGTGACTGTTAACCTTTGGAGCTGTGCAAATAATGACTAAGAAAACAAATAAAACAAAACAGCTTCTTGTACTTTAGTTGTTTTGTTGCTGAAGAGGCAGTAGAACCTGAGTTTCTCATCAAATATATATATAAATAAATTTGCCACACTGGCAATGTCTCTTAACTCTATTGAATTGTCTCATTAAATCAAATTATGAGAGTGGTTTTGGAGTTAGATCTGCAATTGTTAGCTTGGGTAAGTTGTGAGTGATCCATAATTAGTACTGGTATTATTGCTATTATGACTATTATTTTCTCACCATCGTAATTTTTATCCTATGGTTGACTATATTAAAGTCATAGAACTAGTAAGTGTCAGATTTAGTATTCACACCCAGGTTTGTCTGACTCTTAAAGCCCATGTTCTTTGTGCTACTTTCTGTTACCTTATTTCTCCTCATCTAGTCTTCAGCAGTAACCTCTCAATTGTGATTTAACTCTAAATTTGCCCCCTCTAGATATTGTAGCCTTCCACTGTTGTATCTCTAAGGAACATTGAGGGATAGGCTCAGCACAGGACTCTGCAGAATGGGGTACTCTAATGTGAAATAATGTATGTTCCTGTTGATTAGCAATTCCCCTCCACAGACTGAAATTATATTGTAAACTCTGTGAAGGAAATGACTTTGTCTTATTCATTCTTCTGTAGAGAAAAGTTTATGTAATGGTAAGAGTGGAAGCAAAGAGACAAATTAGGAGGTTATTATGGTAATGCAAGCAAGAGATGATGGTGACCTGGACCAAGGTGGTGAGAAGTTATTGGATTGGGTAATATTTAAATGGACTTGCTTAAGAATTAAATATGTGTGTGTGTGGGAGGGGTGTGGGGAGAGGGAAAGTCAGAAATTAAGCAGGACCCCTAGGTTTTTTACCTGAGCAACTGGGGAAACAGAAGTGGGATGGAAAAACTGGCATGGGAATGTGTTTGGGGAATGGAATAAAGAATCAAGGGATCTTGTATGCACATGTGTTTTGGCTTAGCTCTTCACATAGGCTGTAAATTAGCTGAGAGAAAGTAATCTGATTTATACTTTTCTTCCATCCCCAATATTGCCTGGTACATGGATGAGGTTGCATTGAGCTGGATTTTAAAACAAGTGCAGGAATTTGATAGGACAGGATTGTTGGTTGAGGAGGATGCCCATTCCAGGCAAAAGAGGGCATACATAAGTGGAGGAATGGATAAGGGAGCATTTGGGGCAATTTTCAGGGAAGTAGTCTTGTTAGTTGAAATGTAAAGGGGCTGGGGCTAATTCATGAAAGGCTGTGAGTCCTACAATGAGGAGTTCATACTTGATTTGACAGGCAATAGGAAAAGTCTGGTGATTTTTGATTAAGGAAATGATACAATCAGAGTAGTACTTTGGAAAATTAATTGAACAGTGTTGCACAGGATGACTTTGAGATGAGAGAGTCCTATAAGGATGCTATTGTAGTAGCAGGTAAAGGCAGGGATGGCCAGCACTAGAGTGAAATATAAGAGGGACTGAAAAGGAGGGGATGGATTATGGCATGTGCCTAATCTGGGATGCCTGAACATGGTAATTACAATTGCACACAGGAGTTAAGTGATATGATCAATCTCCATTTTCCATACTCGGAATTTTTAGCAAGAAATCGTAACCTGGGACCCTGTCAAGTTCAGTGCTCCCTCTATAAATTCATTTCATTTACTAGTGCAGAATTCCACAGGTGGTGGTGTAGAGCTTGGGGGAATGGGCAGAATGTCAGGAACAGATGGAATGATATTATCAACATGCCTGTTTGAAAATCCTACAGAGCTTCCTGGTGGGAAGAGCGTGGACTTCATAATCAAAGACACATCTGGGTTGGAATATGGCCCTACTATTTACTAGTATTAAATTTTAAAAGGATAAAAGTTGTAAAATGCTGTAGTAGCAATGACCGTGACTGTTGTTTGGTTAAATTTGCTGCACAGAATTTTTACAGTCTCACTTTTCTTCTCATCCTATATTCTGCCATTACCGCTGTGTCTCTTACTCTCGCGAAAGTACAGAGAGATCAAAGTGACCTCTTAGGGACCTCTCCTTTGGTAGGCAGTGGTGTTATGCGCTTTAACTGAATAGCTAACTTTGTAGAGTTGTTTAGACACTTTATGTTTGTGCTTACCTTTAAATAGTGGAGCTGAAGGACGGTTTTTGCAGGCAAGTGGAGAATATTGACAAGTGAAGGAAAGAAAGTTTGAGGGAGGAGTGGCCAGAGTTAGAAGTATGTGGAAGGGATAGTTATGATGGTGAAAGTAAAGTCTAAAGTCCTGTTTCTTCTCTGCTGGGGATTTGCCTCCATTGACCAAATCATGCAATGATTTAATCTTGTCTGCGCATGTCAAGGTCTTTTGTCCCTCGGCGGACACCGTTTGCCAGTCAAAGCTATGTCTTTGCGCTCGCCGATTTCGTAGGTTGCTGAATTCTGCCTTTTTCCCCACGCTTGCCATGGCGAGCCGAGGGGCCCGCCAGCGCCTGAAGGGAAGTGGGGGTGGTGTCGGGGACACGACCTCGGCGGCAGAAAAGCTGCGGGAGTTGCTGTGCAGCCGAGAAACTGGCGCCGCAGAGCGTCGGAGCGAGTACGTGTGCGGGCGCGGTGGGGGCGTGGCCGGCCGCGCGGCGTGGCTTGGGGCTGCCCCCGGAATGTCTCACCCGGGTTGGTGGTCGGACTTTCGGCTCGACCTCCCAGGGCTGCGTCTTCAGCCAGATCCTTCTGCTTTTTCTGGGCTGGTCAACGTTCATTCTTTGCCTAGCCTTGGGTCCCTTCTCTAAAAGAAACCTTGGAAAGCGCGTCTGTGATGTCTCTGGCTCAGGCCTCGAGAGTCCTGGCTTCTTGGGGCTTGAGTTGGTAGAGCCTCGGTGGGAGACTTGGGCAGGAGCAAAAAGTGTACGTTTTACTGTTGTTGTTTCTCACTGCTGACTTCATTGTCTCAGAAGTCCTACCCCTTTACCCTTCTGGTGGTCCGTCCCAGCCAGCCGCCCCCCCCCCCCCCCCCCAACTTCCAGCATCAGCAGCCAGCTTTCCTCAAGCCTGGGTAGCTGCAAGTTAACATTAAAGAAGTTTTCAGCACGTGGAATTGGAGGCGTTTATGTACCTTGCACTTAATTACGTTCCTACATATTGAACAAATGGGCGAATGAATAAAGCCATGGACATTAATAACCTTGTTAAGAGAAGAAAGGAGAATGACAGTGTTGTTGCCTTCAAATCATTAGTGGTCTTGGGATGAAAGTGTCATTTAAGGGGCTAAGGTGTAAGAATTAGTTTACACCTCTAAAAATGGAAGGAGTGGTAAAGTCTTATTTCTTTCCTTATTCATTGTACTCAGAAGAACTAATGTTCACCTTTCTGGGTGAATAAGTGCTTTGATGTCCCCTCCCCTCTTGTCCTTTCTGGCTAGTTTTAGTCCTGGTTAGCAAGTGCTTTGTGATTTTTCTTTCTTTTTCTTTTTCTTCTTTTTTTTTCTTTCTTCTGAACAGTTTATCTGGGAACAAAGCAGGACAAGTTTGGGCTCCTGAAGGATCTACTGCTTTCAAGTGTCTGCTCTCAGCAAGGTTATGTGCTGCTCTCCTGAGCAACATCTCTGACTGTGATGAAACATTCAACTACTGGGAACCAGTAGGTGTTTTCTTTAAAGTTTTATTTTATTCTTGATTTGGCTGTTTGGGACTTTTTACCAGTCAGGATACAGATAATATACAAGTGTGACTACTAGAAAAATTATTTTCACTTTTGTATTCTAAACATGATTTGCCTACTACTGAAGGCTGTGGGGAGTTTGGTTTACTTAAAGCTGTAATTTGTGATTTTATTTAGAATTCTCTTTATAAAAATAATATTGAAGATAGTTTTTAAAGTTTACAACTACTACAAAACTTAAATGAATAAGTTAGCCCACTGCTCCACTTTCATGTCCAAATCCCACTCCCTAGAGGCAACCACTTTGTTTAAACTCTTTTAGCTATTTTTTTCTGAATTTACTAAAATAAAGTGTTGCTAAATAACATACTTACATGGTTATTTTTTTATTTATATATTTTAGACATTATTTGTGGAATTCTTACTATAGAAAATTCAAAGTAAAATTTATTGATCACATTTTGTGTCAAGAAAAAAATCAGAAAAATGCTTGATGTAGGTAGTATAAGGAAATACAGGATTTAGAGTTTCTCTATTTTGACTAGTGACTATTTAAAAAAAAAATAAGTAGAGGGTTACCTTCAAGCTTTTAATATTGACCAAACAATGATCTTGTAGAATTTATAATGTCCTAATATTTTTCAGTTTAGGTCATTTAGATTTTTTTCCTATCCTTTAGCAGCAAATCTTGCTGAGAATTTTAGCATTTTTGGGTACCATTATCTCTAATATTTTTACTTAGAAACTTCACATGCATCTTCCTAAAGAGGATTTTTGACCCACTGTTCTGTTTATGTATTTTAGACACACTACCTCATTTATGGGAAAGGGTTCCAGACTTGGGAATATTCCCCAGTTTATGCCATTCGTTCCTATGCTTACCTGTTGCTTCATGCCTGGCCAGCTGCATTTCATGCAAGAATTCTACAAACTAATAAGGTAAGGGCAGGCCAACTGGGACACAATCACAACTGACCAAGAGGTGATATTCTGGAACAGTTTTTTTGTTTTTTTTTTTATCTCACAAAGACATTTATTTTAAGGATTGCCTCACATGATTGTGGGGGCTAGCAAGCCTGAAATCTGTAAGAGAGGCTGACAAGATAGCAGACTGGAAACTGAGGCAGGAGTTTATGCTGCAGATTTGAGTGTGAAATTTTTAAGGCAGCCAGCAGGCTGAAAACTTGGCAGGAATTGATGCTGCAATCTTCAGGCAGAATTTCTTCTCCAGGAAATCTCAGTTTTTGCTCTTAAGGTGTTCAACTGATTGGATGAGGTCCACCCATTATTAAAGGTAATCGCCTTTACTTAAAGTCAGCTGATTACAGATGTAAAGCACATCTGGAACAGTTTTAAGGAAAGGACAAAAGAGTGGTAGTTGGGAGTGGGGGACTGTTTTTGAAGAAGGGTCATTTTTTCGTTCAGTCATCGGTTAACAAATGCTAATGAATCAACTTTTATTTAATTGATATTGTGTTAAGTGCTATGGATTTCTTTGGGTTTTAGTTAGTGTAATTTTTCAGTTCTAAAATTCCATTTGGTCTTCTTTATATCTTTTGTTGCTTTACTGAGACTTCCTCTTTTTTCATTTGTTTCAAGCATGTTCTTAATTGCTTGTTGAATATTTTTGTGATGACTGCTTAAACTTTGTCAGATAACTCTTAACATCTCTGTCTTCTTGGAATTGTCAGCTATTGATTTTCTTTTTTCATCCAATTTGAGTTCTTCCTGGTTCTTTATATGATAAGTGATCTTCAGTTGAAACCTGGATATTTTGGATATTATGTTATGAGGTTCTGGATTGTATTTATGGGCCCATACTTCTTCTGTTGACTCTCTGTTCCTCTGGGTCTCATTTAAACCTTCTGTTTTAGCTGTGTTTTTTTGACACTGCTCTGGTAGGGAAAGTTGCAGGGGTCCACTTTGTTACTGCAAAGCAGGGGTAGGAGTATAGGCTCCCCCCTTGGCCACCTCACTATTACTGGGTGGGAATGGGAGTTTCAGCTCCCTCTAGGCCTCTGCTGATACCTCCCTGGCTGGCAGGGGTAGGAGTGCCTTGTTAACTGCTCCCCAAGTGGCTTCCACTGACACCATGATGGTGGTGGGGGCTTTTTACTGCTGGACAATAGTGAAAGTCTTGACTCTCCATTAAGTCTGCTGTAACACCACCCTAGCAGGGAATAGGGACACCTCATTACTGCCGCGTGATAGATGTAGAAGTTCCACCTCCCCAAATGGTATCCACTGACACTGAGTGGGTAAGGGTGGGGGGCATTGCCACCCAGTGGTAATTAAAGTCCTGTCTTCCTATTGGGCCTTTGCTGATATGGGTGCAGATGGGGGTCACGATTTTTTCTGGGGTGTTGCCTTGAGTAGAGCGGTTATCGTCTAAATGTTTTTTGTCTTGCTAGGCCACTGCTGTCTTGGTCCTTTGGCTAGAGAGATCACATTTTTGTTAGGGCTTTTTTTTTTTTTTGTCTATACCCATTGGTGTTTCCAGGTTGCCAACTTCTTGAGTTCCAAGTTTGGAATATATAAGGCAAAAAGAAAACCCTGGGAACTTACCACCATGTTGTTCCTCAAGTTCCAAAGTTCCTATCCAGTCTGTCTTCTTCGCTCCACCTTTTGGAGTCATCTTATTTTTGTTTCACATATAATGTCCAGGGTTTCTAGCTATTCTTATCAGGAAGAATAGGGGAAAGGATGGTGTTCTAGTTTCCTAATGCTGCCAGAATGCAAAACACCAGAGATGGATTGGCTTTTATAAAAGGGGTTTTATTTGGCTACACAGTTAACAGTCTTAAGGCCATAAAGTGTCCAAGGTAACACATCAGCAATTGGATACCTTCACTGGAGGATGGCCAGCAGTGTCCGGAAAACCTCTGTTAGCTTGGAAGGCACATGGCTGGCGTCTGCTTCAAAGTTCTGGTTTCAAAATGGCTTTCTCCAAGGAAGTTCCTCTCTAGGCTGCAGTTCCTCAAAAATGTCACTGTTTGTTGCACTTGGGATATTTGTCCTCTCTCAGCTTCTCTAGAGCAAGAGTCTGCTTTCAACAGCCATCTTCAAACTGCAGTTCCTCTCTCAGCTTCTGGGCATTCTTCAGAGTGTCCCTCTTGGCAGTAGCTCCTCTTCAAAATGTCACTCACAGCTGCACTGAGTTCCCTCTGTCCGTCAGCTCATTTATATGGTTCCAGTGACTCAACTTAGACCCACCCTAAATGGGTGGAGCAACACCTCCATGGAAATTATCCAATCAGAGTCATCACCCACAGTTGGGTGGGGCACATCTCCAAAGAAGCACTCAAAGAAATCTAATCAACACTGATAACGTCTGCCCGCACAAGACTGCATTAAAGAATATGGCTTTTTCTGGGGGACATAATACATTCAAACTGGCACAGATGGCTAGTCCATCTTCCTGGAAGTAAAAGTCTCTAATTAGGGAACTGAAGGAAATGTAGGAGTTGTCTAGATAAAGGAAGAATGGGAACGAGGGAAGAAGTTGGGAACAACCCTCTAGACTAAGGACAATGAGGCTGGCAAGAAGGCCATCCTGACCTTCTTGTGAAATTGGTGTGACTTTTGGAAGAGAGAGTGAGTGGTGGAGTGGGTTAGATGTGACTGAAGGAGTAAGAAGAGGCCAGATTTGTGCAAGACCAGGATGGCTCTATTAAGGAATTAGGACTGTTTTTGTTTTTGTTGTTTTTTTCTCCCAAGTGCATTGTGAAACCACTGAAAGATTTTAAACAGAGGAGAGACATTGCATTTGCATTTAGAAAGATTACTCTAGGTCTAGATGTGGTGAATGGATTAGAGGAGTTAAGAAAGGATGTGGGGATGGCACTACTGGAGGCTTTACAGTAGTCCAGATAAGTGATTGTGGTGATGTAGACAAGAGAGTAGAGGTCACAGGTGAGGTGACTGAAGAGTGTGCCCTGGTGCTAGGCTGTCTTGGTTGAAATTCTGGTTCTGCCAATTACTTGCTTTGTGACACTGGACAAGTTACTTAACCTCTCTGTGCCTTGGTTTGCTCATACTTTAAATGACCAGAGGAATTGATGCATGTAATTTAGAACAGTCCCTGACATATGATAAACACCAAGTATATATTGGTAAATTATTATTATATGTATTATAAATACAATTAGTTATTAATTTGGTTGCTGTGGAGATATGAAGGATCATGTAGAATTGAGAGATCTTCAGAAAATAGAATTGATTACACTTGGTAATTGACTGGATTTGGGAGTTGAGGGGGAAAGGGAAATCAAGAGGGGGATGAGTTTTGGGTTTCTGGCTTGAGCATCAGCATGAATAGGGTGGCATTTACTGAGGTAAGGAAAGTGGGGGGAGCAGCAAGGTTGGCAGGGAAGATGAGTGCATTTTTGGACATGCCAGCTTTGGGATGCCTGTGTGGTACTAAATAAATTTATAAGTAAATTTATGTAAATACTAATACTAAGTAAATTTGTATAAATGGGTTTGGAGCTCAGAAGAGAGATGTGGGTTGAAGACACTCATTTAAAACTAATCCACATATAAAAGTTATTGAAACCATGTGCATGGATGAGATCATTGAGGGCAGTGTGCTTGCGAGACCTGGGATCTCCTGACCCTAAGGGGTCATTGGGTGAATTACAGATGATCCATGAATTTGGATGGGGAATAATTATGTATTTATTTCCATTAATCTCTAATTAAAATTTAGTATTTCCTTCAATTGTGAATCTATTTGAACAGTAGTATTAACTGTACCCATGACTTTCATATTACATTACAGAGATTGCAGGTAACTCTGAATATCATTTATGCTTATTACTACTTTGAAATTATAGCAGTTATTGGATAAGTCACGAGATCTTAATTTTAATGCATTAATAAAAAAACATATCTATCATCACAATTAAACTATATTTAGTTAACTGCATTTCAATCTGGTTGGTTTCCTTTGTTAGTCATTCTTAATTTATTTTGTACATTTAAAAGCAATATTTTGAGGAGCTGTCCAGTGTTTCACTAGCTCCCCTTCAGGTCCAAAATAAAAAAAGGTTTAGAACCCCTGATGTAAGGAGAGGTTGTTGAGCTGCTTCTAAGAGGGCTTGGGACGATGTTCTGAGGGTTTTCAATATTTAATGTTTGGAGAGTAGAAAAGATGAGAAGTAACTACAGAAGAAAAAGGGAAACAAGGAAATGGAAAGCTCACTTAGGTAAATCTTACTTCATTTGGCACATGGATGCTGTTTTGGAGTCTGCTACAAACCACTAGGTTTGAGGTGGTCAGAACTTATTCAAGGTAGCAACTGCAGAAAAGAACACTGTCCTTTCCTTCCCTACTTAGTATTTCCTTTGTTGTTTTTTGAACTTGTCGGAGGAAAGACATGATTAATATAGGACTTGTACATTTTGAACCTCTCTGTTTTCTGAGGGGCTCAGTAGAGAAATGACAATATGTAGTGCTTAGAGTTTTTTTTATTTCCATTTGATTATTTATTGTCACTTCAAATTTGACATGTCCAACCCTACATTCTTCCTCTTACGTCACTGATATTACTAGTGATAGTGGACATTGTTGAGCTGTTCCTTAATGCAGTTATTATCTTACATTGTTAATTTTTTTTTATTTTGAAATAAATTCAAAGTTATAGGAACAGTTGCAAAAACAAGACTAACCCCATACACAGAATTCCATCATACCCTGACCCCCTCCCCTGATAGCCCAGTCCACCAACTTCAACATGCTGTCACATCACTATTTTTTCCCTCCCTCCCTCCCTATCTATCATCCATCATCTATTGCTCTGTCTTCTGAACATATGAGAGCTAGCTGCTCACACCCTTGAACAAACACTGTAATTCACATATACACTTCCCATGAATAAGAACATTCTTTTATGCAATCCCATTAAGCGCAGCTAAGAAGTACAAGAGATTCAACAATGATACAAAGCTTACATTCTACATTCTGTATTTCCTTTTCCTTATGTCTCAACTGTGACCCTTTGAGCCTCCTGTCCTCCATCCTCCAGTCCCACCCAGGTTCATCCTTGGCATTCAATTGTCATCTATTTAGACTTTTTTTTTTTTTTTTTCAATTGTGGAAACATATATACAGCCTTAATCTTCCCATTCCACCCCCTCCCTAGCCTTCCATTAGTGGGATTAGTCACATTTAGAATGTTGTAATGCTCTTTCCCACCATCCATTACTAGAAATTTCCCTTCACCTCAAGCAGCAACCCTACACTCATTTCTTAACTCCCCATTGCCCCTTCCCCCATTTCTCTTTTTTTTTTTTTTTAAATCATCATTTTATTGAGATATATTCACATACCACGCAGTCATACAAAACAAATTGTACTTTCGATTGTTTACAGTACCATTACATAGTTGTACATTCATCACCTAAATCAATCCCTGACACCTTCATTAGCACACACACAAAAATAACAAGAATAATAATTAGAGTGAAAAAGAGCAATTGAAGTAAAAAAGAACACTGGGTACCTTTGTCTGTTTGTTTCCTTCCCCTACTTTTCTACACATCCATCCATAAACTAGACAAAGTGGAGTTTGGTCCTTATGGCTTTCCCAATCCCATTGTCACCCCTCATAAGCTACATTTTTATACAACTGTCTTCGAGATTCATGGGTTCTGGGTTGTAGTTTAATAGTTTCAGGTATCCACCACCAGCTACCCCAATTCTTTAGAACCTAAAAAAGGTTGTCTAAAGTGTGCGTAAGAGTGCCCACCAGAGTGATCTCTCGGCTCGTTTTGGAATCTCTCTGCCACTGAAGCTTATTTCATTTCCTTTCACATCCCCCTTTTGGTCAAGAAGATGTTCTCCATCCCACGATGCCGGGTCTACATTCCTCCCCGGGAGTCATATTCCACATTGCCAGGGAGATTCACTTCCCTGGGTGTCTGATCCCACGTAGGGGGGAGGGCAGTGATTTCACCTTTCAAGTTGGCTTAGCCAGAGAGAGAGGGCCACATCTGAGCAACAAAGAGGCATTCAGGAGGAGACTCTTAGGCACAAATACAGGGAGGCCTAGCCTCTCCTTTGCAGCAACCGTCTTTCCAAGGGTAAAACTTATGGTAGAGGGCTCAACCCATCAAACCACCAGTCCCCTATGTCTGTGGTCATGTTAGCAACCATGGAGGTGGGGTAGGCCAATACCCCTGCATTCTCCACAGGCTCCTCAAGGGGGCACTACATCTTTTTTTTTTTTTTCCCTTGTTTGTCTTTTTTCTTTCTTTTTTTTTTTTTTTTAACTTTCCCTTCTTTTTTTAAATCAACTGTATGAAAAAAAAAGTTAAAAAGAAAACAAACATACAATAAAAGAACATTTCAAAGAGACCATAACAAGGGAGTAAGAAAAAGACAACTAACCTAAGATAACTGCTTAACTTCCAACATGTTCCTACTTTACCCCAAGAAAGTTACATAATATAGCAACATTTCAGTGAACTTGTTCCTACTACATCCATCAGAAATTAACAGACCATAGTCATTTCTGGGCATCCCCAGAATGTTAAATAGCTTATCTGTTCTTCTTGGATTATTGTTCCCCCTTCCTTAATTGCTCTCTACTGCTAGTTCCCCTACATTCTACATTATAAACCATTTGTTTTACATTTTTCAAAGTTCACATTAGTGGTAGCATATAATATTTCTCTTTTTGTACCTGGCTTATTTCGCTCAGCATTATGTCTTCAAGGTTCATCCATGTTGTCATATGTTTCACCAGATCGTTCCTTCTTACTGCCGCGTAGTATTCCATCGTGTGTATATACCACATTTTATTTATCCACTCATCTGTTGAAGGACATTTGGGTTGTTTCCATCTCTTGGCAATTGTGAATAATGCTGCTATGAACATTGGCGTGCAGATATCTGTTTGTGTCACTGCTTTCCGATCTTCCGGGTATATACCGAGAAGTGCAATCGCTGGATCGAATGGTAGCTCTATATCTAGTTTTCTAAGGAACCGCCAGACTGACTTCCAGAGTGGCTGAACCATTATACAGTCCCACCAACAATGAATAAGAGTTCCAATTTCTCCACATCCCCTCCAGCATTTGTAGTTTCCTGTTTGTTTAATGGCAGCCATTCTAACCGGTGTTAGATGGTATCTCATTGTGGTCTTAATTTGCATCTCTCTAATAGCTAGTGAAGCTGAACATTTTTTCATGTGTTTCTTGGCCATTTGTATTTCATCTTCAGAGAACTGTCTTTTCATATCTTTTGCCCATTTTATAATTGGGCCGACTGTACTATTGTCATTGAGTTGTAGGATTTCTTTATATATGCAAGATATCAGTCTTTTGTCAGATACATGGTTTCCAAAAATTTTTTCCCATTGAGTTGGCTGCCTCTTTACCTTTTTGAGAAATTCCTTTGAGGTGCAGAAACTTCTAAGCTTGAGGAGTTCCCATTTATCTATTTTTTTGTTTTGTTGCTTGTGCTTTGGATGTAAAATCTAGGAAGTGGCCGCCTAATACAAGGTCTTGAAGATGTTTTCCTACATTATCTTCTAGGAGTTTTATGGTACTTTCTTTTATATTGAGATCTTTGGTCCATTTTGAGTTAATTTTTGTGTAGGGGGTGAGGTAGGGATCCTCTTTCATTCTTTTGGATATGGATATCCAACTCTCCCAGCCCCATTTGTTGAAAAGACCATTATGGCTCAGTTCGGTGACTTTGGGGGCCTTATCAAAGATCAGTCGGCCATAGATCTGAGGGTCTATCTCTGAATTCTCAATTCGATTCCATTGATCTATATGTCTATCTTTGTGCCAGTACCATGCTGTTTTGGCAACTGTGGCTTTCTAATAAGCTTCAAAGTCAGGGAGTGTAAGTCCTCCCACTTCGTTTTTCTTTTTTAGAGTGTCTTTAGCAATTCGAGGCATCTTCCCTTTCCAAATAAATTTGATAACTAGCTTTTCCAAGTCTGCAAAGTAGGTTGTTGGAATTTTGATTGGGTTTGCATTGAATCTGTAGATGAGTTTGGGTAGAATTGACATCTTAATGACATTTAGCCTTCCTATCCATGAACATGGAATATTTTTCCATCTTTTAAGGTCCCCTTCTATTTCTTTTAGTAGAGTTATGTAGTTTTCTTTGTATAGGTCTTTTACATCTTTGGTTAAGTTTATTCCTAGGTACTTGATTTTTTTAGTTGCTATTGAAAATGGTATCTTTTTCTTGAGTGTCTCTTCAGTTTGTTCATTTCTAGCATATAGAAACATTACTGACTTATGTGCATTAATCTTGTATCCCACTACTTTGCTAAATTTGTTTATTAGCTCTAGTAGGTGTATCGTTGATTTCTCAGGGTTTTCTAGATATAAGATCATATCATCTGCAAACAATGACAGTTTTACTTCTTCTTTTCCAATTTGGATGCCTTTTATTTCTTTGTCTTGCCGGATTGCCCTGGCTAGCACTTCCAGCACAATGTTGAATAACAGTGGTGACAGCGGGCATCCTTGTCTTGTTCCTGATCTTAGAGGGAAGGCTTTCAGTCTCTCACCATTGAGTACTATGCTGGCTGTGGGTTTTTCATATATGCTCTTTATCATGTTGAGGAAGTTTCCTTCAATTCCTACCTTTTGAAGTGTTTTTATCAAAAAGGGATGTTGGATTTTGTCAAATGCTTTTTCAGCATCTATTGACATGATCAATTGATTTTTCCCTTTTGAGTTTTTAATGTGTTGTAATACATTGATTGTTTTTCTTATGTTGAACCATCCTTGCATGCCTGGAATGAACCCCACTTGGTCATGGTGTATGATTTTTTTAATGTGTCTTTGGATTCGATTTGCAAGTATTTTGTTGAGGATTTTTGCATCTATATTCATTAGGGAGATTGGCCGGTAGTTTTCCTTTTTTGTAGCATCTTTGCCTGGTTTTGGTATTAGGTTGATGTTAGCTTCATAAAATGATTAGGTAGTGTTCCATTTTTTTCAATGTTTTGAAAGAGTTTGAGTAAGATTGGTGTCAGTTCTTTCTGGAAAGTTTGGTAGAATTCCCCTGTGAAGCCATCTGGCCCTGGGCATTTATTTGTCGGAAGATTTTTGATGACTGATTGGATCTCTTTGCTTGTGATGGGTTGGTTGAGGTCTTCTATTTCTTCTCTGGTCAGTCTAGGTTGTTCATATGTTTCCAGGAAATTGTCCATTTCTTCTACATTATCCAGTTTGTTGCCATACAGTTGTTCATAATATCCTCTTATAATTTTTTTAATTTCTTCAGGATCTGCAGTTATGTCACCTTTTTCATTCATTATTTTGTTTATATGGGTCTTCTCTCTTTTTGATTTTGTCAGTCTAGCTACGGGCTTGTCAATCTTGTTGATCTTCTCAAAGAACCAACTTTTGGTGATATTTATCCTCTCTATTGTTTTTTTTGTTCTCTATGTCATTTATTTCTGCTTTAATCCTTGTTATTTCTTTTCTTGTACTTGGTTTGGGATTGGTTTGCTGTTCATTTTCTAGCTTCTTCAGTTGATCCATTAGTTCTTTGATTTTGGCTCTTTCTTCCTTTTTAATATATGCGTTTAGTGCTATAAATTTCCCCCTTAGCACTGCTTTTGCTGCATCCCATAGGTTTTGGTATGTTGTGTTCTCATTTTCGTTCGTCTCTATATATTTAGCAATTTCTCTTGCTATTTCTTCTTTAACCCACTGATTGTTTAGGAGTGTGTTGTTTAACCTCCAGGTATTTGTGAATTTTCTAAGTCTCTGATGGTTATTGACTTCTAATTGTATTCCATTGTGGTCAGAGAATGTGCTTTGAATAATTTCAATCTTTTTAAATTTATTGAGGCTTGTTTTATGTCCCAGCATATGATCTATTCTGGAGAAAGTTCCGTGAGCACTAGAAAAGTATGTGTATCCTGGTGATTTGGGATGTAATGTTCTGTATATGTCTGTTAAATCTAATTCATTTATCAGATTGTTTAGGTTTTCGATTTCCTTATTGGTCTTCTGTCTGGTTGATCTATCTATAGGAGAGAGTGATGTGTTGAAGTCTCCCACAATTATTGTGGAAACATCAATTGCTTCCTTTAGTTTTGCCAGTGTTTCTCTCATGTATTTTGTGGCACCTTGATTGGGTGCATAGACATTTACGATTGTTATTTCTTCTTGCTGAATTGCCCCTTTTATTAGTATGTAGTGGCCTTCTTTGTCTCTCAAAACATCCCTGCATTTGAAGTCTATTTTATCTGAGATTAATATTGCTACACCTGCTTTCTTTTGGCTGTAGCTTGCATGAAATATTTTTTTCCATCCTTTCACTTTCAGTTTCTTTGTGTCCCTGTGTCTAAGATGAGTCTCTTGTATGCAACATATTGATGGTTCATTTTTTTTGATCCATTCTGCGAATCTATATCTTTTAATTGGGGAGTTTAATCCATTTACATTCAACGTTAAAACAGTGAAGGCATTTCTTGAATCGGCCATCTTATCCTTTGGTTTATGTTTGCCATATTTTTCCCTCTATTAATATCCTTTATTGTACCCAAACCGAATCTCTTTAGTACTGTACCTTTCTCCAAGTCTCTCTGTCCTGTTTTTGTTTCTCTGTCTGTAGGGCTCCCTTTAGTATCTCCAGTAGGGCAGGTCTCTTGTTAGCAAATTCTCTCAGCATTTGTTTGTCTGTGAAAAATTTAAGCTCTCCCTCAAATTTGAAGGAGAGCTTTGCTGGATAAAGTATTCTTGGCTGGAAATTCCTCTCACTCAGAATTTTAAATATATCGTGCCACTGCCTTCTCGCCTCCATGGTGGCTGCTGAGTAGTCACTACTTAGTCTTATGCTGTTTCCTTTGTATGTGGTGAATTGCTTTTCTCTTGCTGCTTTCAGAACTTGCTCCTTCTCTTCTATGTTTGACAGTGTGATCAGTATATGCTCGGAGTGGGTTTTTTTGGATTTATTCTATTTGGAGTTCGCTGAGCATTTATGATTTGTGTATTTATGTTGTTTAGAAGATTTGGGAAGTTTTCCCCAACAATTTCTTTGAATACTCTTCCTAGACCTTTACCCTTTTCTTCCCCTTCTGGGACACCAATGAGTCTTATATTCGGACGTTTCATATTATCTATCATATCCCTGAGGTCCATTTCGAGTTTTTCAATTTTTTTCCCCATTCTTTCTTTTATGCTTTCATTTTCCATTCTGTCATCTTCCAGGTCACTGATACATTGTTCAACTTCCTCTAGTCTTGTACTATGAGTGTACAGAATCTTTTTAATTTGGTCAACAGTTTCTTTAATTTCCATAAGATCATCCATTTTTTTATTTAGTCTTGCAATGTCTTCTTTATGCTCTTCTAGGGTCTTCTTGATTTCCTTCATATCCCGTACTATGGTCTCATTGTTCATCTTTAGTTCTTTGAGTAGCTGCTCTAGGTGCTGTGTGTCTTCTGGTCTTTTGATTTGGGTGCTTGGGCTTGGGTTATCCATATCGTCTGGTTTTTTCATATGCTTTATAATTTTCTGTTGTTTTTGGCCTCGTGGCATTTGCTGAACTTGATAGGGTTCTTTTAGGGTTTGTAGACCTATTGAAGTCCTTATCTCTAATTTATCAGATTTACAGCTTCGTGGAGTACACTTTCTCTAACTAACCAGCAGGTGGCGTCCACGAGCCACCTGTTCTCCACAGGCCAGTTCTCCCCTGCTTAGCCTTTTTGGTGAGTGGGGGAGTGAGTCTTGTGGGGCCCAATTGGTGTACCAAGCTTGCGTGTGTAGTTGGTGTTGCCTGCCCTGTATGTGGGGTGTGTTTCTGGGCAGTCGGGGAGGGGGGGTGGCCCTAACAATCAAATCTCCCTGATGATCCTAGAGTTTTAAAGCTGCTGCAATAGTCTAGTCCTTCAGTTCAGTCCTGCCACAGTTTGTCTCTGCCACTGAACCACAAGTCTTTGGTATTGGCGTATGGCTCCTGAGACTTGCAAGTGGGCCCCTCTTCCAGGCTGTGCACCCCGGGTCCTCTGTTGAGGGATGACTGTGCTATGTCACAGGTGAGTGCCGTCCCCCCAGGGCAGTTCTGGGCTGCTGGGCTGTGTAGGGAGGCTCCCAGTCTGCTGAAATGATGGCTGAATGGGGCTTTGTTAATTCACACTGCTCCACCTTCCCAGCTCTGGGAGATTCAGCTGAGGTTGCAGGGAAGGCTAATGTCCACGCCCAGTTTTGTGGTGTGTGCCTGTTATTTGAAGCACTTCCGTCACACTGGGTTGTCTGGGGCAGCTCTGGGCTATGGGGCTGGTGATGGGCAGGAGTGTTTCCTGTCCACCAGGATGGTGGCTGTGAGCAGACACCCCCCTTTTCTTGGGAAGTTGTGTTTAGTGAATTTTCTCAGCCACTGGATTATTGCCTTTTGTCTCAGAGCTCTCTTAGTTCTGCTCTTGACTTGACGTGCCCAAATTGCAATTCTTTGAAGCTTTCTGTATTGGGCTTCTTAGAGTAATTGTTTTAGAAAAAGAAAAAAGGCTTTAAAAAAAAAAACAAAAAAAAAAAAACGGCCCTCCTCAGAGATCTAATGGGTTATTGAAATGCTAATAGACAAAGCAACCAGGGCCATTAAGGAAAGGTCCACAGGGCAGAGAGATCAGCTTTGCTTCGGGATTTGCATATGCGCCTCAAGGCCTGAGCTCCGCCCTTCCCCTTTCTGTGTTCACCAGAACTCCAAAAATCCTCTGCTGTGTTCACCAGAACTCCAAAAATCCTCTGCTTTTATTTTGGAGTTTTTCGAGTTGTTTTTTTCCTATGCCTGTCTCCTCTCTGGTGGGCTGGCTGCTCTCAGAGTCTCTGGTGTCTGGTCTCAGTCTATCTATGGTTGGAGTTTGAATCAGTAGAATGAGTTTCCGATAAGAGCAGCCACTGCAGATCTCCCTTCTCCTTCCCGGAGCTGACAGCCCCTCCTCCCCCGGGACTGAGCCTGGCAGGGAGGGGCGCGGGTCCCCTGGCCGCAAAATCTTACAGATTTCGCTGATCTCAGCAGTTCCACGTTTTCATGAGTGTTGTATGAAGTATGCCCAAAGACAGATTGCTCTGTGGTGTCCAGTCCACGCAGTTCCTGGCTTTTTACCTACTTTCCTGGAGGAGTAACTAAAACTTACAGCTCACCAGTCTGCCATCTTGCCCCGCCCTCCCAGAATCTCCCCCATTTCTCTTAACCCATACTTTGCTTTTCATCTCTATGGTCATATTCTCTGATAATTTCTTTGTGTTTACTGTGGGGCTTCAAATTAACCTCTTAAATCCATAACAATCTTGTTTTTCTTTGATACCACCTTCATTTCAATAGGACACATAAACTATGTGCCTATACTCCTCCTTTCCCCCACCTTTATATAGTTGTCTAAAATTACATATTTTACGCCGAGTTCAAAACCACTGATTTGTCATTAGAGTTTGTATTTTATATCATGTAGGAAGTAAATAGTGGAGTTACAGTTAAAAAATTGACTTCTATTTGTATTCCATTGTGTTTGGAGAATGTGCTTTGAGTATATTCAATTTTTTTTTTTTTTAATTTGTTGAGGCTTGTTTTATGTCCCAGCTTATGGTCCCTTCTAGAGAAGGATCCGTGATCACTAGAGAAAAATGAGTGTCCTGGTGATTTGGATGTAAGGTACTATATATGTCTGTTAAAATTCTCCATATCTCTTTCTCCTTTCTTTGTTTCTCTGTTGGTAGGGCTCCCTTTAGAATCTGAAGTAGGGCAGGTTTTTTATTGGCAAAGTCTCTCAGCATTTGTTTGTCTGTGAAAAATAAACTCTCCCTCAAATTTGAAGGAGAGTTTTGCTGGATAAAGTATTCTTGGTTGGAAATTTTTCTCTCTCAGAATTTTAAATATGTCATGCCACTGCCTTCTCGCCTCCATGGTGGCCGCTGAGTAGTCCCAACTTAGTCTTATATTGTTTCCTTTGTATGTGGTGAATTGCTTTTCTCTTGCTGCTTTCAGAACTTGCTACTTCTCTTCAGTATTTGAGAGTCTGATCGGAATATGTCTCGGAGTGGGTTTATTTGGATTTATTCTATTTGGAGTTCACTGGGCATTTATGCTTCATGTGTTTATATTGTGTATAAGGTTTGGGAAGTTTTCCCCAACAATTTCTTTGAATACTCTTTCTAGACCTTTACCCTTCTCTTTCCCTTCTGGGACACCAATGAGTCTTAAGTTTGGATGTTTTATTTTATCTATCGTATCCCTGAGATCTGTTTCAATTTTTTCAATTTTTTTCCCCATTCTTTCTTTCGTTCTTTCATTTTCTGTTCTGTGGACTTCTAGGACACTGAGACGTTGTTCACCTTCCTCTGATCTTGTATTGTGAATATCCAGAGTCTTTTTAATTTGGTCAACAGTTTCTTTTATTTTCATAAGATCTTCTATTTTTTTATTTACTCTTGCAATGTCTTCTTTATGCTCTTCTAGGGTCTTCTTTATGTCGCTTATATCCTGGGCCATGGTCTTCTTGATGTCCTTTAAATCCTTTGCCATGTTTTCATTCCTCGATTGTCGTTCTTTGATTAATTCTGCCAAGTACTGAGTCTCTTCCGATATCTTGATTTGTGTGTTTGGAGTTGGATTCTCCATATTGTCTGGTTTTATCATATGCATTAAGATTTTCTGTTGCTTTTGGCCTCTTGGCATTTGTTTTGCTTGATAGGGTTCTTTCAAGTTGTAAAAAAAAAAAGGATATTAATCTAATTTTTCAGAAACACAGTTTGGTGACGTACACTTTCTCTAACTAACCAGCAGATGGCATCTGTGAGTCACCTGTACCCCTCAAGTCAGTTCTCAACCTTGTTCCCATGGTGTGTGGGGAAATGATTCTTGTGGGGTTCAGTTGGAGAACTCAGTTTGGGTGTGTTGCTGGAGCCAACCGCCCTGAATGTGGGGTGTGTGTATGGGTGGCCAGGGAGGAAGGGCAGTTTTAATATTCAAACCCCCCAGGTTCGCGGAGATTCAAGGCAGCTGCAAGAGTCTAAGCCTTCGTTTCAGTTCAGCCCCAGACCCTCTCTCTTGCTGTCCCACAAACCACCGGACTTGGCATAACGTCCCTGGGTTCTCCGAGCGGCTCCCCACTCCCAGTCGCGATTCTCCAGGACCTCTGCCGAGCGAATGCCATGCTACGTCGCCAGTGTGCGCTGTCCCTCAATGGAAGCCCCGGGCTGTGCAGGGGCGCTCTCAGCCTGAAGCAAAGATGGCCGAACGGGGCGTCTCAATCCCCCCTCCTCGCACAGTTCCTCCTTCTCAGCTCCGGGACAACTGGCGGGGCTCTGGGCTATGGGCACGGCCCCGGGCAGGAGTTTATCCAGCCCTCCGGGGTGCCAGCTGCTATCCGCAGGGTTTCTTTCAGCTTCTGGCTCTCCCCTCCATTCCCCCGGCCCCTAGGGTATCTGCAGTGGACTATTCTCCAGGCCAGACACCGAGAGGCTGGCCGAGCCCCCTCTTGCTGTGTTTTACTGCGTGCTTCCCACTCCTGCAACTGCAGCCACTCCTGGGTTTTTCCCTTTTTTTTTTTTGAAAGAGCCAGTCGGTCTCCAAATGCCAAGCCTTGACTTCCCCACAACGCCACATGGCTGCGGGTCTTCCAGCCAGCTTACTCACTTGTTTCAGAATGCAGGCTCCTGGTTTCACCAAGTATATGGCCCCCGTGGAACTAACAGGCCTCATCCAGCTGGTACATTCCTGTAACTGGTATTCTGGGTCACTTTCTGGTTTTTATCTAGTGTTTTTCACAGAGGTGTTTTTTTGCCCTGTCTCACCTAGCCACCATCTTAGTTTCTCCCTACATTATTAATATGTTAGTTTTTAACTTTCTAAATGTATGTTTGTTTTCTCCGCAGTTAGATGAGGAGTCCTTACTGGTAGATACCTTTTTAAAATTATCAATTATCTGTGTTTCTAACATCATCTACATAGTGTTCGACATATGACGTATTTTCAGTACATTCTTTTTTAAAACTTATTGTTTTGAAATACTTTCAAACTTAAAGGACAATTAAAAAAATACTAGAACGGTGGCCGAGAGAGAGACCTGGGGAAGCGGGCCTGGGGAGTTCCGGGTCCCTCGAGGGCTGTCTCCTGCACTCAGCTGTCTGCTGCAGGCCCGCGCAGGAGAAGCCTAGCATCTGGGTTAAGAAAACAGGCTTTGAAGTCAGAAAAACCTGAGTTTGAGACCCAGCTCTGCGGCTTACCAATTGATGATGGAGTTCATTAATAGGCAATGACCCATTACTACAAACATAACGGCTTCTGTGAAACATCTCAGGATTTTTCAGTAGAGGCTTCCCAGTGACAGTGTGCCAGTCAGATCCATCATAATAAAGCTCGGTAAGCCTGTTACTCCACTAGGAAAGCAGGTAGAAAGCCAGGAACTGCGTGGACTGGACACCGCAGAGCAGTTTGACTTTGGGCATACTTCATACAACACTCGTGAACACGTCAAACTGCTGAGATCAGCGAAATCTACTGGGAGCTTCCCTACACAGCCCAGCAGCCCAGAACCGCCCTGGGGGGAAGGCACTCACCTGTGACGTAGCACAATCATCCCTCAACAGAGGACCAGGGAGTGCACGGCCTGGAAGAGGGACCAACTTGCAAGTCTCAGGGGCCTTACGCCAATACCAAGGACTTGTGGGTCAGTGGCAGAGACAAACTGTGGCAGGACTGAACTAAGGATTAGACTATTGCAGCAGCTTTAAAACTCCAGGAACACCAGGGAGATTTGATTGTTAGAGCCACCCCCATCCCTGACCGCCCAGACACACTCTCCGTATACAGAGCGGGCAACACCAACTACACACGCAAGCTTGGTACACCAATTGGACCCCACAAGACTCACCCCCCCACTCACCACAAAGGCTAAGCAGGGGAGAACTGGCTTGTGGAGAACAGGTGGCTCGTGGACGCCCCCTGCTGGTTAGAGAAAGTGTACTCCACGAAGCTGTAGATCTGATAAATTAGAGATAAGGACTTCAATTGGTCTACAAATCCTAAAAGAACCCTATCAAGTTCAGCAAATGCCAAGAGGCCAAAAACTACAGAAAATTCTAAAGCATATGAAAAAACTGAACGATATGGATAACCCAAGCCCAAGCACCCAAATCAAAATGTCAGAAGAGACACAGTACCTAGAGCACCTAATCAAAGAACTAAAGATGAACAATGAGACCATATTACGGGATACAAAGGATATCAAGAACACCCTGGAAGAGCATAAACAAGACATTGCAAGACTAAATAAAAAAATAGATGACCTTATGGAAATTAAAGAAACTGTTGACCAAATTAAAAAGATTCTGGACACTCATAGTACAAGACTAGAGGAAGTTGAACAACGAATCAGTGACCTGGAAGATGATAGAATGGAAAATGAAAGCACAAAAGGAAGAATGGGGAAAAAAATAAAAAAAATTGAGATGGGCCTCAGGGATACGATAGATAATATAAAACGTCCAAATACAAGGCTTGTTGGTGTTCCAGAAGGGGAAGAAAAGGGTAAAGGTCCAGGAAGAGTATTCAAAGAAATAAATACACAAATAAATACACAAATCATAAATGCCCAGCGAACTCCAAATAGATTAAATCCAAATAAACCCACTCCGAGACATATTCTGATCACATTGTCAAACATGGAAGAGAAGGAGCAAGTTCTGAAAGCAGCAAGAGAAAAGCAATTCACCACATACAAAGGAAACAGCATAAGACTAAGTAGTGACTACTCAGCGGCCACCATGGAGGCGAGTAGGCAGTGGCATGATATTATTTAAAATTCTGAGAGAGAAAAATTTCCAACCAAGAATACTTTATTCAGCAAAGCTCTCCTTCAAATTTGAGGGAGAGCTTAAATTTTTCACAGACAAACAAATGCTGAGAGAATTTGCTAACAAGAGACCTGCCCTACTGGAGATACTAAAGGGAGCCCTACAGAGAGACAAACAAAGAAAGGAGAGACAGACTTGGAGAAAGGTTCAGTACTAAAGAGATTCGGTATGGGTACATTAAAGGATATTAATAGAGAGAGGGAAAAATATATATGACAAACATAAACCAAAGGATAAGATGGCTGATTCAAGAAATGCCTTCACGGTTGTAACGGTGAATGTAAATGGATTAATCTCCCCAATTTAAAGATATAGATTTGCAGAATGGATTAAAAATACTTTTAAACATACTTTTCTAGTGCTCATGGAACTTTCTCCAGAATAGATCATATGCTGGGACATAAAAAAAGCCTCAATAAATTTAAAAAGATTGAAATTATTCAAAGCACATTCTCTGACCACAATGGAATACAATTAGAAGTCAATAACTATCAGAGACTTAGAAAATTCACAAATACCTGGAGGTTAAACAGCACACTCCTAAACAATCAGTGGGTTAACGAAGAAATAGCAAGGGAAATTGCTAAATATATAGAGACGAATGAAAATGAGAACACAACATACCAAAACCTATGCAATGCAGCAGAAGCAGTACTGAGGGGGAAATTTATAGCACTAAACGCATATATTAAAAAGGAAGAAAGAGCCAAAATAAAAGAACTAATGGATCAACGGCAGAAGCTATAAAATGAACAGCAAACCAATCCTAAACCAAGTAGAGGAAAAGAAATAGCAAAGATTAAAGCAGAAATAAATGACATAGAGAATAAACAAACAATAGAGAGGATAAATATCACCAAAAGTTGGTTCTTTGAGAAGATCAATAAGATTGACAAGCCCCTAGCTAGACTGACAAAATCAAAAAGAGAGAAGACCCATATAAACAAAATAATGAATGAAAATGGTGACATAACTGCAGATCCTGAAGAAATTAAAAAAATTAAAAGAGGATAATAATGAACAACTGTATGGCAACAAACTGGATAATGTAGAGGAAATGGACAATTTCCTGGAAACATATGAACAACCTAGACTGACCAGAGAAGAAACAGAAGACCTCAACCAACCCATCACAAGCAAAGAGATCCAATCAGTCATCAAAAATCTTCCCACAAATAAATGCCCAGGGCCAGGTGGCTTCGCAGGGGAATTCTACCAAACTTTCCAGAAAGAACGGACACCAATCTTACTCAAACTCTTTCAAAACATTGAAGAAAATGGAACACTACCTAACTCATTTTATGAAGCTAACATCAATCTAATACCAAAACCAGGCAAAGATGCTACAAAAAAGGAAAACTACCGGCCAATCTCCCTAATGAATATAGATGCAAAAATCCTCAACAAAATACTTGCAAATCGAATCCAAAGACACATCAAAAAAATCATACACCATGACCAAGTGGGGTTCATTCCAGGCACGGAAGGATGGTTCATCATAAGAAAATCAATCAATGTATTACAACACATTAACAATTCCAAAGGGAAAAATCAAATGATGATCTCGATAGATGCTGAAAAATCATTTGACAAAATCCAACATCCGTTTTTGGTAAAAACACTTCAGAAGGTAGGAATGGAAGGAAACTTCCTCAACATGATGAAGAGCATATATGAAAAACCCACAGCCAGCATAGTACTCAATGGTGAGAGACTGAAAGCCTTCCCTCTAAGATCAGGAACAAGACAAGGATGCCCGCTGTCACCACTGTTATTCAACATTGTGCTGGAAGTGCTAGCCAGGGCAATCCGGCAAGACAAAGAAATAAAGGGCATCCAAATTGGAAAGGAAGAAGTAAAACTGTCATTGTTTGCAGATGATATGATCTTATATCTGGAAAACCCTGAGAAATCAATGATACAGCTACTAGAGCTAATAAACAAATTTAGCAAAGTAGCGGGATACAGGATTAATGCACACAAGTCAGTAATGTTTCTATATGCTAGAAATGAACAAACTGAAGAGACACTCAAGAAAAAGATACCATTTTCAATAGCAACTAAAAGAATCAAGTACCTAGGAATAAACTTAACCAAAGATGTAAAGGACCTATACAAAGAAAACTACATAACTCTACTAAAAGAAATAGAAGGGGACCTTCAAAGATGGAAAAATATTCCATGTTCATGGATAGGAAGGCTAAATGTCCTTACAATGTCAATTCTACCCAAACTCATCTACAGATTCAGTGCAATCCCAATCAAAATTCCAACAACCTACTTTGCAGACTTGGAAAAGCTAGTTATCAAATTTATTTGGAAAGGGAAGATGCCTCGAATTGCTAAAGACACTCTAAAAAAGAAAAACCAAGTGGGAGGACTTACACTCCCTGACTTTGAAGCTTATTATAAAGCCACTGTTGTCAAAACAGCATGGTACTGGCACAAAGATAGACATATAGATCAATGGAATCGAATTGAGAATTTGGAGATACACCCCCGGATCTATGGCCGACTGATCTTTGATAAGGCCCCCAAATTCACTGAACTGAGTCATAATGGTCTTTTCAACAAATGGGGCTGGGAGAGTTGGATATCCATATCCAAAAGAATGAAAGAGGACCCCTACCTCACACCCTACACAAAAATTAACTCAAAATGGACCAAAGCTCTCAATATAAAAGAAAGTACCATAAAACTCCTAGAAGATAATGTAGGGAAACATCTTCAAGGCCTTGTATTAGGCGGCCACTTCCTAGACTTTACACCCAAAGCACAAGCAACAAAAGAGAAAATAGATAAATGGGAACTCCTCAAGCTTAGAAGTTTCTGCACCTCAAAGGAATTTCTCAAAAAGGTAAAGAGGCAGCCAACTCAATGGGAAAAAATTTTTGGAAACCATGTATCTGACAAAAGACTGATATCTTGCATATACAAAGAAATCCTACAACTCAATGACAGTAGTACAGACAGCCCAATTATAAAATGGGCAAAAGATATGAAAAGACGGTTCTCTGAAGAGGAAATACAAATGGCCAAGAAACACATGAGAAAATGTTCAGCTTCACTAGCTATTAGAGAGATGCAAATTAAGACCACAATGAGATACCATGTCACGCCAGTTAGAATGGCTGCCATTAAACAAACAGGAAACTACAAATGCTGGAGGGGATGTGGAGAAGTTGGAACTCTTATTCATTGTTGGTGGGACTGTATAATGGTTCAGCCACTCTGGAAGTCAGTCTGGCAGTTCCTTAGAAAACTAGATATAGAGTTACCGTTTGATCCAGCGATTGCACTTTTCTGTATATACCTGGAAGATCAGAAAGCAGTGACACGAACAGATACCTGCATGCCAATGTTCACAGCAGCATTATTCACAATTGCCAAGAGATGGAAATAACCCAAATGTCCTTCAGCAGATGAGTGGATAAATAAAATGTGGTATATACACACGATGGAATACTACGCGGCAGTAAGAAGGAACGATCTCGTGAAACATATGAAAACATGGATGAACCTTGGAGACATAATGCTGAGCGAAATAAGCCAGGCACAAAAAGAGAAATATTATATGCTACCACTAATGTGAACACTGAAAAATGTAAAACAAATGGTTTATAATGTAGAATGTAGGAGAACTAGTGATAGAGAGCAATTAAGGAAGGGGGAACCATAATCCAAGAAGAACAGATAAGCTATCTAATGTTCTGGGGATGCCCAGGAATGACTATGGTCTGTTAATTTCTGATGGATATAGTAGGAACAAGTTCACAGAAATGTTGCTATATTATGTAACTTTCTTGGGGTAAAGTAGGAACATGTTGGAAGTTAAGCAGTTATCTTAGGTTAGTTGTCTTTTTCTTACTCCCTTGTTATGGTCTCTTTGAAATGTTCTTTTATTGTATGTTTTTTTTTAAATTATTTTTTTTATTTTTTTATTTTTCCTACAGTTGGTTTAAAAAAAAAAACCAAAAAAACAAGGAAAAAATATGTAGAGCCCCCTTGAGGAGCCTGTGGAGAATGCAGGGGTATTGGCCTACCCCACCTCGATGGTTGTTAACATGACCACAGACATAGGGGACTGGTTGTTTGATGGGGTTGAGCCCTCTACCACAGGATTTACCCTTGGGAAGACTGTTGCTTCAAAGGAGAGGCTAGGCCTCCTTATAATTGTGTCTAAGAGCCTCCTCTCAAATACCTCTTTGTTGCTCAGATGTGGCCTTCTCTTTCTACCTAAGCCAACGTGAAAGGTGAAATCACTGCCCTGTCCCCTACGTGGGATCAGACACCCAGGGGAGTGAATCTCCCTGGCAACGTGGAATATGACTCCCAGGGAGGAATGTAGGCCCGGCATCGTGGGATGGAGAACATCTTCTTGACCAAAAGGGGGATATGAAAGGAAATGAAATAAGCTTCAGTGGCAGAGAGATTCCAAAAGAAGCTGAGAGGTCACTCTGGTGGGCATTCTCACGCACAATTTAGACAACCCTTTTTAGGTTCTAAAGAATTGGGGTAGCTGGTGGTAGATACCTGAAACTATCAAACTACAACCCAGAAGCCATGAATCTTGAAGACAATTGTATAAAAATGTAGCTTATGAGGGGTGACAATGGGATTGGGAAAGCCATATGGACCACACTCCCCTTTGTCTAGTTTATGGATGGATGAGTAGAAAAGTAGGGTAAACAAACAAACAAGCAAACAGACAAAGGCACCCAGTGTTCTTTTTTACTTTAATTTCTCTTTTTCACTTTAATTATTATTCTTGTTATTTTTGTGTGTGTTCTAATGAAGGTGTCAGGGATTGATTTAGGTGATGAATGTACCACTATGTAATGGTACTGTGAATGATCGGATGTACGATTTGTTTTGTGTGACTGCATGGTATGTGAATATATCTCAATAAAATGAAGATTTAAAAAAAATATATGTTAGAAACCCCATATTGAGAACTCCAACATACCGTCCCCCCAGATACCCAGATCCACCAATTTTAATGTTTTGCCTTATTTGCCATATCATTCCATCTGTCTATCCATCCGTCTCTCTATTTATCAATCCATTTTTCTGAACACTTGAGTATGAGTTGTACACATCGTGTTTCTTGTATACTTAATACTGCCATGTACATTTCCTAAAAATAAGGATATTCACCTATGTGACTACCTTAAGTATAGCCAATTCAAGAAATCTAGCATTTTTATAAAGCTTGCCATCTATATTCTGCTTTTTCTATATGTTTAATAATGTCCCTTCAAGCCTTTTCCTCCCCTGTTAGATCCCATCCAGGATCATCTATTGCATTTAAGTATCATCATCTCTTTAGTTCCTCTTTTTTTATTTTAACTGTGGAAACGTATATACAACACAGACTTTCCCATCTCAACCACTCCCAAGCATACCATGCAATGGGTTTAATCACATTCATAACACTGCAGTACCTTCATCAATTTTTTTTTGCAGTTTTTTATTGTGAAATATAACATATATAAAGAAAAGTAATAACTTTCAAGGTATGAATTAGCAAGTAGGGAGCAAATTTCAAAGAATATTATGGGTTACAATTCCATCATGCAGTTATTTCCTTCTAGCTAGCTATTCTAGTACCCTAGAAACTAATACATAGATATATAAACATTCAATATTTGTAGTCCTTTCTTATCTTGTCAGTTGTTACCCCTCTCTCTCTGTTTGATCACTTTCTCAATCTTCAGGGCTATCAGTGTGCCAGTTTGAATATATTGTATCCCCCAACCGCCATTATCTTTGATGTAATCTTGTGTGGGCAGATGTTATCAGTGTTATTAGATTGTAATTCTTTCAGTGTTTCTGTGGAGATGCACCCCACCCAACTGTGGGTGATGACACTAATTGGATAATTTCCATGGAGTGTTGGCCCGCCCATTGGGTGGGCCTTGATCATTGAAACCATATAAATGAGCTGACGGGCAGAGGGAACTCAGTGCAGCTGAGAGTGACATTTTGAAGAGGAGCTGTAGCCAAAAGGGACACTTTGAAGAAAGCACAGGAGCTGCAGGTGAAAGACATTTTGAAGACACCCATTGGAAGCAGACTCTTGCTCTGGAGAAGCTAAGAGAGGACAGATATCCCAAGTGCAACTAAGAGTGACATTTTTGAGGAACTGCAACCTAGAGAGGAATGTCATGGGAGAAAGCCATTTTGAAACCAGAACTTTGGAGCAGACGCCAGCCACGTGCCTTCCCAGCTAATAGACATTTTCCGGACACCATTGGCCATCCTCCAGTGAAGGTACCCGACTGCTGATGTTACCTTGGACACTTTGTGGCCTTAAGACTGTAACTGTGTAACCAAATAAACCCCCTTTTATAAAAGCCAATCCATCTCTGGTGTTTTGCATTCTGGCAGCATTAGCAAAGTAGAACAACCACCCTAACTTGTTCATATTGAAAAGGAGTGTTGACATTATGGGGAAGGGAGAGGAACCTGGTTGATGTTTTCGGAGAGGCTTTTGCCTCTGGGTTTTAGGACTTATCTGGCATAGGAACACTCTGGGGGCTATAAGTTTCTGAAAAGTAAACTGAGTGAGTAGAACTTTTATAGAGTCTCAGATAGGAATCTATATTTTCTTCAGTATTTTTAGGTCTACCGTTGGTTAGAGCTTGGCATACTGTGGGCATTTGGAATATCTAGCTGGAGCTTGCATAAGAGTAACCTCCAGGATAGCCTCTTGACTCCATTTGAAATCTCGTAGCCACTGAAACCTTATTTTGTTACCTTTCTTTTCCCCTTTTGGTCAAAAAGGCGTTCTGAATCCCTCTATACCAAGGCCAGATTCATTCCTGGGAGTTGTGTCGCACGTCGCTGGTGAGCTTCACTCCCCTGGGAGTCAAGTCCCATGTAGCGGGGAGGGTAATGAGTTTATTTTCAGGGTTCGGCTTAGAGAGAGAAAGGGCACATCTGAGCAACAAAAGGACTCTGGAGGTGACAACTAGGTGTAATTATAGGTAGGCTTAGCCTCTCTTTTACAGCCGTAAGTTTCACTAGAGCAAGCTTCAAGATTGAGTAGGGGGTTCCCTCATCACTTTTGATTACTAAAACTGCTATCTCCCCAGACAGAAGCCCTATACCCATTATGCGTTAACTCCCTACCTCCCCTGCCCCACTCCTGGCAACTTGAATTTCTATCTCTATGAGCTTGCATATTCTCCAATATTTTCTTTGTATTTACCATGAGGCTTAAATTTAACATCCTAAATCTATAACAATCTCATTTGCCAACTTAACTTCAATGGTATACATGAACTGTGTTCTTATACCCCTCTGTCCCTCCACCTTTATGTAGTTCTTAGCACAAACTACATATTTATGCATTACAAGTACAAAACTGTTCATTTATCGTTACATTTTATGCATTGCTTTTTAGGTCCTGGAGGAAGTAAAAAATGGAGTTACAAACCAAAAATAACAATAGTACTGATATTTATATTTACCGATATCATTATCTTTACCAGAGGTCTTTATTTCTTCATGTGGCTTCAGTCAACTGTCTAGTGTCTTTTTCTTTCAGCTTGCAGAACTCTCTTTAGAATTTCTTGTAGGGCTGGTCAAGTGGCGATGAAGTCCTTCAGCTTTTGTTTATCTGGGAATGTCTTAATCCCTCACTCATTTTCGAATGACCGTTTTGCCAGATATAGAATTCTTGGGTGGCAGTTTTTTGCTTTCAGCACTTTAAATATGTCATCCTCCTGCCTTCTTGCTTCATGGTTTCTGATGGGAAATAAGCATTTAATTTTATTGAGGTGCCCTCGTATGTGATATATTGCTTCTCTCTTGCGGCTTTCAGAATTCTCTAACTTTGGCATCTTATAATTTCATTATAGTATGCCACAGTGTATTTGGTTTTATCCTGTTTGAAGTTTGTTGAGTGTCTTGGATGTATATATTGATGTCTTTTGTTAACTTTAAGATGTCTTCATCCATTATTTCTTTGAATATTCTCTCTGCTTTGTCTCTCTTGCTTCTCCTTCTGGGACTCCCACAATGGTATATTGATATGCTTGATGGTTCCCGCAGGCCCTATTTACTTTTTTTTTTCATTTTTCTTCTTTCTGCTCCTCAGACTGAATGATTTTAATTGTCTTAATCTTCAAGTTCACTGATTCTTTCTTCTGCTATCTCCAATCTGCTGTTGACTCCCTCTAAGCAATTTGTAATTTCTATTGTTGTGGTCTTCAGCTCCATTTCATTCTTTTTCATAATTACCATCTCTCTGGATATTCTCTTTGTTCATCTAGTGTTTTCCTGATGTCCTTTAATTCTTTGTCCCATGTTTTCCTTTAGCTGTTTGAGCTTATTTAGGGCTATTTTAAAAACTCTTTGTCTGTTATGTCTCAGATCTGGAACTCCTTATTGATGGCCTCTGATGCTTTAATCTTCTCCTTTGCCTGGGCCATTGCTTCCTGTTTCTTTGTATATTTGGAAACCTGTTGTTGAAACCTGGACATTTTATGTTTTAATGTCTTATGTCTAGAGTTGAGTCTCTGAGGTTTCAGTTCCTTAAGCTTATATCCAGCTTGTATTATGACATAACTCATAATTTTCCTTGAATGCCTGGAGCTAACCAAAAAAGAAAAGAAAAGAAAAGGGAATGAAAACACCTTTCCCAGTC
Source organism: Choloepus didactylus (assembly GCF_015220235.1). Classification (NCBI taxonomy): domain Eukaryota; kingdom Metazoa; phylum Chordata; class Mammalia; order Pilosa; family Megalonychidae; genus Choloepus; species Choloepus didactylus. Next base: position 127,967,773 of record NC_051312.1, on the reverse strand, counting down.
TTTGCAGATTGACCTATGCAAGTGCTCCCTTCAGGGTGTATCCATATAATGACTTTGGAGAATAGCTCCAGGCCAAAGTGTAGGGGCTGCCTTGATCCTTTCTGCACATGGGCATTGTCTTGGGCACGTGTATGTTGTCCTTGGAATTTCCCCATTTACATTTCCCCATCCTAATGTCCCCTCTTTCCTAGGAAACAGATACCTCACAGTCCTAGACACTGTACTGTATATCCTAGAGCCAGCAATCTCCTGCCACAGGCAGCACAACCTGACTGCTCTGTGGGCTGGATTCATAGAAGTAGATGTACCAAGTCTGGGGATATGAAAATTTTTATAGTTATTATATATATTGCTCTTCAAAATGATTTTACCAATTAATAAGGTCATTAAGAAGAAACAAAAGTGATGTCATTTTTAGGAGTTTTTATAACTTGTTTCTGACTTCTGCTTTTTTGTTCTGGATTTCTTTCAGATTCTTGTCTTTTACTTTTTGCGATGTCTCCTGGCTTTTGTGAGCTGTATTTGTGAACTTTACTTTTACAAGTGAGTATACATGTCTTGCTTCTAAAAGTGCTAAGAGGAAACCCAATATAACATAGATTATGTCTTTGATAGTTGAGACATTGTTTACAAATAGAAAACAATTTCTAGCTCCTTATGTTATATCTGAAGGGTGACTTGTTTGAAACAAACAGTTGGAGAATACTTCTAATTACCACTTTCTTTTCCTGAGGCTCATATATACCTGACTCCCGTATTATTAATTTTAATTCTGACTCCCATATTATTAATTTTAATTCTGCCCGTACATATCTAACTGATTCTTTACTTGGTAGGATTTAATAGAACCTTATTTTTAGCCCTAAAATATAGGCTCATGGTTTATCTCTTTTCCAAGAGCTTAGCTGGTAGGAGACTATGTCTAGTGTGGGACTCTGCTCTTATTTGCACCCAGTACATTGTCTTTCAAAAAGTAGCTATTGGTTGGTTAAATATTAGTGGAAGTTTTAAAAGTTTAAGTGTTGCAACCTTTTTTTACATGACAGCTAACAAACATTTTATTTTAATTAAGTTTTAAAAAGTATATGGATTTATGATCATTATTAAAAATCTTCCCACTGCAAAACAGCTAAAAATGTCAGATTAAAAAAAAATCTTTAACTTTGACTCTGGGTGGAGGGGAGGAGGAAAAAAAAAGCCAATGCCACCTCTGAGGATTGTAACTATATGTTGACATTTATATAGGTAGGAGCATGAATTCACATCACCCACATAGTCTCCAAAGCCCCAAGTTGAGAATTTATTTTAAATTGTTCTGCGTTGGTAGGGCCCCCAAGCATCTTGCAAAAGCAAATGTAAAATTTCTCTACAGAAGTGGACTCTTGATCCAGGTGTCAAAGAATTACCACAGATGAAATTCTAGTGAATAAGAGACTATAATAAAAATGAATCCATAGCATGGATGGGGAAAGATGTCATGAGTGAGAGCCAGCAGAAATAACAATCAGAAGAAAACTGATTTGCAAGACTTCATTTATTAGAAACTATTAAAATAATAACATAAAATAGGCATATTTAATATTTTTAAAGAAATAAAGGAGGGAATAGAAAACTTGATACATGTGACAACATAGATGAGCCTTGAAGATATTATAGATATTATGTTGAGTGAAATAAGCCAGACACAAAAGAACAAATGTAGTGTGATCTCACTTATATGAACAAAGCAGAATATGCAAATTCAGAAAGTCAGAAACTAGAATATAGGTCTCTAGCGCCCTGGTGAGGGTGGATAATGGTGAGTTAATGTTTAAATACAAGGAGTTTCTTTTTTTGGGGTGATGGAAAAGTTTTGACAATGGATGATGTTGATCAAGACACAATTTTGTGAATGTAATTAACACCATTGAATTGTATATTTGAAAGAGGATAAAATGGGAAATTTTAGGTTGTGCATATGTTACCAGAATTAAAAAACCCTCCGTAGAACTGTACAACACAAACAAGGAACCCTAATGTAAACTATGGACTATAGTAATAGTATAATTATAATAATATTTCATCAATTTTAACAAAAGTATCACACTACTAAATGTCATTAAGAAGTCAGTTCTACCCAAACTCATCTATAGATTCAATGCAATCCCAATCAAAATTCCAACAACCTACTTTGCAGATTTGGAAAAGCTAGTAAGCAAATTTATTTGGAAAAGGAAGATGCCTCAAATTGCTAAAGACACTCTAAAAAAGAAAAACTAAGTGGGAGGACTTACACTCCCTGACTTTGAAGCTTATTATAAAGCCACAGTTGTCAAAACAGCATGGTACTGGCACAAAGATAGACATATTGATCAATGAATTCGGAGATAGACCCCCAGATCTATGGCCAACTGATCTTTGATAAGGCCCCCAAAGCCTCTGAACTGGGACGTAACAGTCTTTTCAACAAATGGGGCTGGGAGAGTTGGACATCCATATCCAAAAGAATGAAAGAGGACCCCTACCTCACGCCCTACACAAAAATTAACTCAAAATGGACCAAAGATCTCAATATAAAAGAAAGTACCATAAAACTCCTAGAAGATAATGTAGGAAAACATCTTCAAGACCTTGTATTAGGCGGCCACTTCCTAGACTTTACACCCAAAGCACAAGCAACAAAAGAGAAAATAGATAAATGGGAACTCCTCAAGCTTAGAAGTTTCTGCACCTCAAAGGAATTTCTCAAAAAGGTAAAGAGGCAGCCATCTCAATGGGAAAAAATTTTTGGAAACCATGTATCTGACAAAAGACTGATATGTTGCATATACAAAGAAATCCTACAACTCAATGACAATAGTACAGACAGCCCAATTATAAAATGGGCAAAAGATATGAAAAGACAGTTCTCTGAAGAGGAAATACAAATGGCCAAGAAACACATGAAAAAATGTTCAGCTTCACTAGCTATTAGAGAGATGCAAATTAAGACCACAATGAGATACCATCTAACACCGGTTAGAATGGCTGCCATTAAACAAACAGGAAACTACAAATGCTGGAGGGGATGTGGAGAAATTGGAACTCTTATTCATTGTTGGTGGGACTGTATAATGGTTCAGCCACTCTGGAAGTCAGTCTGGCAGTTCCTTAGAAAACTAGATATAGAGTTACCATTCGATCCAGCTATTGCACTTCTCGGTATATACCCGGAAGATCGGAAAGCAGTGACACGAACAGATATCTGCACGCCAATGTTCATAGCAGCATTAGTCACAATTGCCAAGAGACGGAAACAACCCAAATGTCCTTCAACAGATGAGTGGATAAATAAAATGTGGTATATACACACGATGGAATACTACGCGGCAGTAAGAAGGAACGATCTCGTGAAACATATGACAACATGGATGAACCTTGAAGACAAAATGCTGAGCGAAATAAGCCAGGCACAAAAAGAGAAATATTATATGCTACCACTAATGTGAACTTTGAAAAATGTAAAACAAATGGTTTATAATGTAGAATGTAGGGGAACTAGCAGTAGAGAGCAATTAAGGAAGGGGGAACAATAATCCAAGAAGAACAGATAAGCTATTTAACGTTCTGGGGATGCCCAGGAATGACTATGGTCTGTTAATTTCTGATGGATATAGTAGGAACAAGTTCACAGAAATGTTGCTATATTATGTAACTTCCTTGGGGTAAAGTAGGAACATGTTGGAAGTTAAGCAGTTATCTTAGGTTAGTTGTCTTTTTCTTACTCCCTTGTTATGGTCTCTTTGAAATGTTCTTTTAGTGTATGTTTGTTTTCTTTTTAACTTTTTTTTTCATACAGTTGATTTAAAAAAGAAGGGAAAGTTAAAAAATAAAAAAAAAAGAAAAACAAGGAAAAAAAAAGATGTAGTGCCTCCTTGAGGAGCCTGTGGAGAATGCAGGGGTATTCGCCTACCCCACCTCCATGGTTGCTAACATGACCACAGACATAGGGGACTGGTGGTTTGATGGGTTGAGCCGTCTACCACAGGACTTGCCCTTGGGAAGACTGTTGCTGCAAAGGAAAGGCTAGGTCTCCCTATAATTGTGCCTAAGAGCCTCCTCCTGAATACCTCTTTGTTGCTCAGATGTGGCCCTCTCTCTCTAGCTAAGCCAACTTGGCAGGTGAAATCACTGCCCCCTCTATGTGGGATCTGACACCCAGGGGAGTGAATTTCCCTGGCAACGTGGAATATGACTCCTGGGGAGGAATCTGGACCCAGCATCGTGGGATGGAGAACATCTTCTTGCCCAGAAGGGGGATGTGAAAGGAAATGAAATCAGCTACAGGGGCAGAAAGATTCCAAAAGGAGCTGAGAGGTCACTCTGGTGGGCACTCTTATGCACAATATAGACAACCCGTTTTAGGTTCTAGTGAATTGGAGTAGCTAGCAGTAAATACCTGAAACTATCAAACTACAACCCAGAACCCATGAATCTTGAAGACGATTGTATAAAAATGTAGCTTATGAGGGGTGACAATGTGATTGGGAAAGTCATATGGACCACACTCTCCTTTGTCTAGTTTATGGATGGATGAGTAGAAAAATAGGGGAAGGAAACAAACAAACAAATGAACAAAGGCACCCAGTGTTCTTTTTTTACTTTAATTGCTCTTTTTCACCTTAATTATTATTCTTGTTATTTTTTTGTGTGTGGTAATGAAGGTGTCAGGGATTGATTTTGGTGATGAATGCACAACTATGTAATGGTACTGTGAACAATCAAATGTACACTTTGTTTTGTATGACTGCATGGTATGTGAATATATCTCAATAAAATGAATTTAAAAAAAGGTTGAAACTTGGAAAAAAAAAGTATCATACTAAAGTAGAATCTTAATAAAAGGGGAAACCGTGTGTATGAGACAGGGGTATATGGAACTTTCTGCATGATTTTTCTGTAGGCCTACAACTGCCCTAATAAAAAAATATTAAGAAAAAAATGTGAAAGAGTTGAAAGATCTAATATATATTTAATCACATTCTAGAAGGAGATGACAGAGAATGGGGAAAGGCAATCTTCAGGGAAATAATAGCTATTTTCCAAAATTGATGAAAGAAAAATGTTAATCCATAGATTCAGGAAGTCTAACATATCCCAAACTGGATAAGTAAAAAGAATTAATGAAACTGTGTATGTCACCAGGGACAAAGAGAAAGATCTTAAAAGTTGATAGAGAACTAGTAGAATACCTACAAAGCAATGTTAGGCAGTTAGATTGACAGATTTCTCAAACACCAGAAGGCAAAAAAAAAATCCTCAAATTATTGAGAGAAAATGACTGTCATCGTAAATTTGTATTCTCAGCTAAACCACCTTTTAAGATCAAGGGCTAACTACTAAAGATTGTTCAGACTAAAAATCAAAATAACCAACCATCCTAACAAACAAAAACATAAAATTTACCATTAATAGATTCTCACTAAAGGAACTTCTAAAGGGTATACTTAGAAACAAAATTATTTCGGAAGAAAGCTCTGAAGTGCAGTAAAGAAGGAACCCGAGCAAGAGAATAGTTAATACATGGATATATATGAACAAATATTGACCAAACGAAGCAACAAAAATATCTTAATGTTTAATTTGTGAGGTTAAAAAAACCCACAAGGAAGAACTAAAGGAACTAAAGGAGCTGTATAATTGCTTAAGTTTCAGAAACACTGACTTAGTAACCAGTAACATTTTGGTTTTTCTCCTGTTTTTTTTTTTTTTCCCCTGATAACTACTATTGAGCAGCTGTGTGCCAGGCAGTCTTCTAAGCACTTTGCTGTGCATTTTCTTCACAGAAACCTGAAATAGTGGGTATTATTATCCTCATTTTACAGATGAGGAATCGGACAGATTATGTTAAGTATCCAGGGTCCCACTGCTATTAAGTGGCAGAGCCAGAATTTGAGCCTGTGTCCATTTGGATCCAAAGCTTATTATATTTCTACTACATCATGTTGTTTTCCTGTTAATAGTAGACATAATCATAGCACATAAACTAGACATTTCCTTTTAGATAGAGAATAAGTATGTAAGGAATAAGAACGTTTGAGTTTCTTATCCACTTGAAATTGCTAACAAACCTGTTGAGGCAGTTCTGTGTTTGACTTTAGATCTGTAGGGTTATCTGTGATGCAGGCATGTTTTTGTCCTTTGATTTGAAATGTTTGTTCTTAAGATTTGCTATGCTAATAGCCTTTGTCTTTCTCTTAGGGCTGTGTGCAAGAAGTTTGGGCTGCATGTGAGTCGAATGATGCTAGCCTTCTTAGTTCTCAGCACTGGCATGTTTTGCTCATCATCAGGTAAGTAAAAGGGCAGATGAGGGCCTAACAAGTCCACAGATATTCTACACTTGAATTGAAAGGAAGCCCTTGTCAAAATGTAGGTTTTATTTGTATAAAATGTCAATAATTTGCAAAGCACTGTTGTCTACATTCTCTTGATTGACCTTGATTGAACTTTTTTGTGCCTACAAATCGTGCTCATGATGGTTCTTTTTCCTACCCATTATTTGAGATGTATTCTGTAGTGGTGTGCATCTTCTGTTGGGCTCTTAAAATAAGTTTCTAGATATTTAGAATAAAAACGTTACTCTAAAGTGATGTCTCTCAAACTGTGCTGCCATTGAACAGTTGTGTTCCATGAACTGAGCCTGCTGCCAAAATTGAGTAGAGGTAATCTGCTCACAATTCTCCAGAAAAATTGTTACTAGATATAATTATCTCAATTTTAATTTCTGCTTGTGTGTATACCAGAATCTAATATACACACAAAATGGTATCTAGCACAAAATTCTATATTAACTTTCCTTTGTCGAAAATAACAAAATTAATGTTGTTCTCTAGGGACTTCAGGGCTCCAACCTCTGAATAACTTTGAGATCCACTGTCTGAAATGAGACTGTACTCTACCCTTTCAGCTGAGAGAGACCTAAGATTCCTCTGTTAGCTTTGTGCTCTGTGTTGGCATCAGCTTTGGATGTCATCAGTATTTAAATTTAGCTGTGAAGGTTGCATCTCACTTCTTTTTTTTTTTTTTTTAGTTAATTTGCCACAACTAAAATTGATTTTTATGATGGGCAATACCTGAAATTGTATTTACTTTTGTAATCTCAGTTGAGCATGTTAAGACACAGATAAGTTGAAGGCTTCTTTTGGTATAGAGCCTCTGAATCCCCTACTGAGTTTCTGAAATCATACTACGTATTCATTGTGGTTCTTGTTGGAGTTGGTGCTACTTTTTCTTCCCTAATGCTATGTAAAGAGGCCTTACGCAGCAGGACAGGCAGAATTTTTTTGTGAGCAGCCTTATGACAGTAATTTTTTGCAGTCGCTAGAAATACAAATAGACTACTTTTATTAGACTCTTTGGTCCAGTGTTACTATTAACAGAGACCTTGGAAGTACTGAGGTCTTGCTGTGTCCAACAAGAAGATTATGCTAGAGGGAAATAATTAGAAGCTTAACTAAAAGCCAATCTGTGTCAGTCACTGCAGGATACAAAGTTATGCTATCATCCAACTTTTAGCTCTTGAGAAAACTTCCTAGAAGACCTTTGGGTTTATAGTTTAGGACCGGGACCTTGTCAGAAAACCATCAAAAGATAAGATTTATCAGAGATAGATTGGTCATCAATGGCTCTAAGACATTGAAGTATATTCCCTGTCTGGAACTATATCCTGGGGGTATTCCAGGAGAACCTGGAACCTGGAATCTGTAAGTTTTGGATTTGAGGTATAGGCCAGGAAAGGAATGACATGGTTAGTGTTATATACTAGGGGCCCTGCAAAACAGGAGTGAGAAAATGATAAAAATCATTGAACTTCATTTTTTTTGAAAAGCACCACACCACATTACTGCCCACTTTTTTTTTTTTAAATATCATTTGGTATCTTTTTTATTTTTTTAATTCATTTTATTGAGATATATTCACATACCATGCAGTCATACAAAACAAAGCATACATTCAGTTGTTCACAGTACCATTATAATGTTGTGCATTCACCACCAAAATTAATTTTTGACATTTTCATTACCACACACACACAAAAAAAATAAGAATAAAAATTAAAGTGAAAAAGAACAATTAAAGTAAAAAAGAATACCGGGTGCCCTTTTTTTTTCTGTTTTTTTCCTTCCCCCATTTTTCTACTCATCCATCCATAAACTAGACAAAGGGGAGTGTGGTCCATATGGCTTTCCCAATCACATTGTCACCCCTCATAAGCTACATTTTTATACAATCGTCTTCAAGATTCATGGGTTCTGGGTTGTAGTTTGATAGTTTCAGGTATTTGCTGCTAGCTATTCCAATTCATTAGAATCTAAAAAGGGTTGCTATATTGTGGGTAAGAGTGCCCACCAGAGTGACCTCTTGGCTCCTTTTGGAATCTCTGCTACTGTAGCTTATTTCATTTCCTTTCACATCCCTCTTTTGGTCAAGAAGATGTTCTCCATCCCACGATGCTGGGTCCAGATTCCTCCCCGGGAGTCATATTCCACATTGCCAGGGAAATTCACTCCCCTGGGTGTCAGATCCCACATAGAGGGGGAGGGCAGTGATTTCACCTGCCAAGTTGGCTTAGCTAGAGAGAGAGGGCCACATCTGAGCAACAAAGAGGTATTCAGGAGGAGGCTCTTAGGCACAATTATAGGGAGGCCTAGCCTTTCCTTTGCAGCAACAGTCTTCCCAAGAGCAAGTCCTATGGTAGAGTACTGTGCACTTCTAATGTAGCACTGTACAAAATATGTTCCTGGTTATTGATGTTTTGCAATGTAGGTAGATTTTTAGTAATTGATTCCTAATGAATCAAACTATTTTTTCCTTCCCCCCTTTTTTTTCATTTCTTTACTGTTGCAGCATTTCTTCCTAGTAGCTTCTGCATGTATACTACATTGATAGCTATGACTGGATGGTATATGGACAAGACTTCCATCGCTGTGCTGGGAGTAGCATCTGGTGCTATCTTAGGCTGGCCATTCAGTGCGGCTCTTGGGTAAGAAACTGACATAATTCCTCTCCCTCCTATCACTGGTGTATATTATATCTTAATGTTAGGTTATCTCCATATTTTCTGGATAGGACCTAAAGTTATAGGAATTAGTTAAGCCTACAGAGGACCCGGGAAATGGAAGAATATTTCTTTTAGTGCTTATTATTATGATTAATTCTAGTAAGACAGTGATTATTAAGCATCTGCTATATGTTAAGCATTGCTAAATCCTTTATAAACTTTATTCCTAAATCTTGCAACAATTCCGCAAGAAAAATACAATTATTAGCGTTTTATAAATGAGGAAGTAGACTCTGAAAGGTGGAGTAACTTGCCTTGAGATAGGCTTGCTTTTAAATCCAGTTCTTTCTGGCTCTAAAGCTGATGCTTTTTCTATACTTCACCACCATGTGCTGTGCCATTTTCCCAGTCACCCAGGCTTGAAATCTGAGTCTTCCTTCAATCCTCCTCTGTTCTTGCCTCTAGCATTTTTTCTCCAAGTTCCATGGTATTTTCATCCCTTTGTACTCTTTGTTCCCATATGTTGCCTGCAAGACTAAAATATTTTCTTTCGGGCCCTTTACGTAAAAAGTTTTCCAACCCCTGCTCTGTGAAATCCTGACTCTGATATGCATACAAGGACTTGCATGATCCTCCCTCTATTTGCCTCTCCAGCCTTTTTGTCAGTTTCTCCATTCCTTTCATTCTCTGCTCCATCTAATTGAACTTCATTGAGTTCCCACAAGACTTCTGGGTGGCTCATTTTGATTATTGGTGTCTTAAGTGAGATAAGTGATTGCAAGTTAACAAACAGTCATTCAGTTAGCAAACTGGTCATTAATTGAATACTTATTTTGGATTTGACATTGCTGATATTGTGATAAATAAGACAATCATGGTTCCTGTCCTTATGAAGTTGATATTTTAGTAAGAAAGAAAAACATGAATAAGTAAATGAATGTATGATGACTTACCAGAGGAGGAATACTGAGCCTAATGAAAACATAGCTAGTGGGATGCACAGAACTCTGATAGGTCCTGTGAAGAGATCAGCTCATTCTTGAGAAGACATCCTCTCACATACCAGCTTTCTTCCCTCACTATACTGGCAGAGTTATTCTCAGTTCAGCATGAGGTATATGGTGAATCTGACCTGTTTGAGTGTATTCTCTGTAAGTATTTAATTTAACCCCCCACTTTCTGTTTCTCTGTTAAATAGTTTACCTATTGCCTTTGATTTGCTGGTCATGAAACACAGGTGGAAGAGTTTCTTTCACTGGTCACTGGTGGCCCTAATACTCTTTCTGGTGAGTTTTATTTTTTCCTCATTTTGTTCTAAAATCATAGTGAAAGCAAGTTCTGATGTAGGAAAGAGAACATTAGGAGTTCATTCTGAGGTGTATCCTTTGAACATTGTGAGAATGTTTCCAGAGCAAAACCCTACAATTGCTAATATATTTTCTACTCTGTTTTAGGTGCCTGTGGTGGTCATTGACAGCTACTATTATGGGAAGTTGGTGATTGCACCACTCAACATTGTTTTGTATAATGTCTTTACTCCTCATGGACCTGATCTTTATGGTAAGGCTCTAGGAAATTGGGGGAAGAGTTAGGAGATAGCTTAATTTGTCTGAGCTTCAAAATTTAAATTTAATTGCCTCATTTAATCAAATATAACATTTCTTTGCTAGTGATGTTTTATTTAAAAATAGAATGGCATTTGAATATGTCACAGTGATGACATGTTGTAGCCACTCATATATTTATTTCTCCTTGATTAATGTATACTATTCAGATATTGTTGTCACTTATTCCAGATTTCAGAGTTTTAAAGACTCTGTCAGTGATGTCAAGATTTTGATACTATTTTTTTAAATTAAAAGTTACCTTTTTCTCTTCCTATGAAAAAATCTATATAACAAAAAGAAGAAAATAAAAATGCCCATAATGCCGTCATCTCCAGATAACTATTTTTAATATCTTACAGTTTGTTCCTCCAGACATTTTCTGTACATATACACATTTGATAATACTTTTTTTTTTTAACATCAATATCAATATCAGCATTATGGGAGAAAGTTTGGAAAATCTGCAGACAAAATGTAGCAAGTGGGCTGAGGTCAGCCTGGGAAGGTATGTAGTTTGGCCAGCTTAGGGTTAAGAGAAAAACAAATTGAATGCTATTAGTTTGAGGACATCTTCTCCAGTTGACCATCATCCCCACCCCTCTCCTGATGTCTTTCACTCAGCCAGCACTTGAGCTGTTTTATATGGCCCCTATAAGCGTTTGAATTTGTGGCCGAGAAGGAATTGTTGCAGAGGGATGAGATGGAGATCAGGTCAGGAATAGTTGTAGCCAAGTCAGTAAATATTTTATGAGAGAGATAGTTTTATGTTAAAATAAGTATAGTTTCATTTACCTTAATCTTTTGAAGGTCTTGGAGCATTCTGTATATGCGATTGTCTTGGGATTCTGCTATGAAGCAGATTAATATCCTTGTTGGTGCCTCTTGTAAACTTAAGACTTGCCAATATCTTTGTCCATAATTTATCTGTGCCATTTTGGCAATAGAACCAATAGATTGAATGAGGAAATTTAAAGTGAGAATATGAATGGGATTTAATTTGGCCTCCTGGAATTTGGGGAATTTTGTCATTTTAAATGGTAAGTAATAGGTCAAGATAAGCAAAGTTTTTTGCTAAGTGAAGAATCTTTAAAAGATTTCCTTATAGCTCCAAGATCCCCAAGGAAGTGAGAGCAAGTCCCAATTTTGCTTTTTTGCCTAAATGTCTAGTCTTCGCCTCTAGATGTCTCTCTTTAGCTAGGGAGAGTGTGTATGCTTTTAATTTTTTTTTGCTTGAGTTTACCTGCAAATTTTCATTTGATTCTACATGAAGATTCTCTTCTTAGACCCAGATTGCACATTAGAAATCAATTTACATGGAGCTTCCTAGAAACGTAATATCCATTCTGTATGGGTAAATAAATTGTGTTAATTTGAGTTTAATTTTGAAAAATTGTCATCACCTCCTTCATAAATACATTATTACATATTGATATTCTGACTATTTATAAAAACATCTGTGAGAGTATAGGGAAAATACATATTTTTTTGTAATCTGATTGAATCTAGAAGTATGAAGGTTGTTAGGAGGGGTAGGAAAGAAAGAATCAATTCTGATTTCTGTTTCTAGTTTGATAGTGGGTCAGGGGACCCTTATGGTAGGTCTTAGAACCCAACAGAGCAGTGACAAGTCTTTCCTTGGACATTAGAATTTACTGTTCATTTTGCAAGTGTTTTACTGGGAAGTCCTTGGGGCTTCTTTCTGCCCATTTTAATGAACCTAGAATAGCTTCATTTTGATATTTTAGATGTTCAGGAACTGATCACTTTCTTGGTGGTAGGAAAAGCTTTATTGGGACAGAGGGAATTGCCAGAGCAGGGCACAAATAGGACTGACGCAGTGCTCTGGTCAGCTGGACTTTGGGGACTTCTTCCTTGATGGTAGAATTTTTCTGCTTTTATCTCATCTTTGAATGTTTTCTGATTTCCATTCTTTGGAATGCAGAGAGAATACTTCTTCCATCTTAGGACTAGGTATTCTTTTATATTTTAGGCCTTCAATAAAGATTTGTCAAGAATGAATAAATGAATACTGGAGTATCCATCATGTTACATAGTGCCTTGATTGCTATTGTGTCCTAGAAATCTTTTGGTTAGACCTGGCTATGGTGCAAGTTGGGATTTTCTTGATACCAAGTAAGAAAAGTACTTTTTAAACCAAAAAATGCTTTATGACTGTTAGCTAATTTTATTGTAATTGGTGAGTCCATTTAGTAAATATCATAGATCTGTCATTTAATAGGTGCTTTGATGCTGTAAGATAATGCAGTGAGAGGCATTCTTTGTCAAAGTAACTCCAGTTCTTTACTGGCATGTTGGCACTATTTGGTGTTATTTTGACTATTTTGCAAGAATCTCCTCTGATCCATGTGCCTCATTATCTATGGTAGGCATATAGTTTCTTCTCTGAAAATTGAAAGTGCATAGTGCTGATAGATTTTGCCAGCATCTTTTAGGGTCATTTCTTATACATAAGAATAAGTCCATAAATACTTCTTGAATGAATGGACAAAGGAACTTCAGTTAAAGAAACATTATATAAATTGCTTTTGAGCACTTACCATATGGCCTCTGATAGAATTTGCAGTCTACTAAGGCTTCAGACATGAATAGATGAGTAGAGTACAATGTATTGTATGCTCCTGTGGAAAGATAGTAAGGGATTCATAGAAGAAGTTTACCTGGTGGAATCAGGAAAGTCTTCTTAGAGATGGTGGTCCTTGAGCTAAGTCAGGAAGGAAGAATAGGAGTTTGCCTTTTAGTAGACTCTTTAGGGAGATGCATTTCAGACAAATGAGGCAAAAAGATTGAATATTGAGTTCTTTTAAAAAATAGTATTTTTACAACATTAGCTGAACTTTACATAGAGACAAAGTAGGCATGAACAAGATAATTTCATTCTTTCCATCGTGACTATAATCATTAAATATTTACTCTGTCATTCCTGATTCTCAAAGGCACCTTTGTATACTTTCCTGGCTAGGAAATAGATATCAATGACACACACTCCAGACCAGAGCTCGAGTCCTTTCTTTGGAAGCTTGGGAAAGAAAAGGAATACTTTTTTACAACTATTAATTACAGTAATTTCTGTTTATTGAGTACCTGTTATATACAGGAATTTTGCACATGCCATCTCATTCCCCTCAATAACCCTGTGAGGTAGGTCTTATTTATTTTTATTCGCAGATAGGAAACTGAGGTAGAGATGGTGAGGAACTTTCCGCATAGTTAAATAAGTGGCAGAAATAGGGAAAGAATGCAGGGTTGTCTGGTTCTAGCCCTGTGTTCTTTACACTAAAACAACCTTATGAAAACCCTGTAATTTGGCTCTTGAGACTCCACAAGAGAATAAACTTGCAAAAACAGAGATTATGAGTTAGGTTTAGGAGAAGATCAGATCCAATCTATTGAATGGGCTGTAAGTTGCACCTTTGAAGGCCCAGTGCAGAGTTTGGCTTGGAGGGTGACCAGGAGCCACAGGAGGACTTGGATAACAGAGGGACGTGCATACTGGCAGGTTTTGCTTTCATGTGGGAACATTACGCCATACCCTTGGTGAAGAAAGGAGGAATGTTTGGACAGGATAAAGAATACTTGGCATTTAGGAAATTTAGAGTAGTGTAGACGTAAAATTGTGAACATGTAGGCAAAACATCTACCTAAGTGGTCAAAGATCAAGCAGAAAAATTTAGTGTCGCAAAAAAGGTGACAGATCTTGGCAGTGATTTTCCCCTTTGACCTTTGTAACATTTAGAGCCCTCAAATGTTGATGTTGATGCATATTTTTGTCTGGTAAGTGAAGTGTGGTGCTCTGATGACAAGTATGCAGGCCTGGGGGAAGGCTTATGAGGAAAGTTACAAGAAATTCTCCTTGCTCAAAATTCTGTTTCTTCTCAAGGATGCTACTTTGCAGTTAGAACAGGATTCCATGACCTGTTCGTAAGTTTTTCAGCATCTGCACAATCACTGGATAGGCAGTTTCAGAAGGTAAAAGTGAATGTCCTCTATTAAAGGGTCTACCGTTTTCTCTCAGCGGCAGAGGAGAAAATGCAAGTGGAGTCTTGGAGGACTGCTTAGAGCTGATTGCCAGCCAGAACTGTTACAGAACCTTCACTCTTTTTTTTAATCATTTCTGTTGGGCCTTGGTGGCTTTTCTTTCTTGAAAAGTTGGTGATACAAACTTGATATTTATAAGGATGACTTACTATAATTTAATTCTTACAGTTCTATAAAATTGTAGACTTTTAAAACAGTTGCCCTTCATTCAAACTATGGAACAGTAAATATTATCCCTTCTTTTAACCTCCCTGATTGCTCCCTTTAACTCATTTGAATGAAAGACATTGAGGCACTTTCCAAAAAGAGGGAGACTGGTGAGTCACTCCCTGCAGGGACCATGGGCTTCTAGGGTTTTTTTCATCCTACTTCTTGGCATCAGTTAAATGCTTAGGTTGTCATGCTGACGTATTTTTCATGCATAGTTCAGCTTTGATACTTTCTAAGCAGCAGCATTGAATATCTCGCTGGAAAGAGATAAAAGCTTTTACCCTTTGCTCTTCTGAGGCAGATGTCTGGTCAAGTAAGGGAGGATACTGGCATAACCGAGTTCACTTTCTGTCCCCTTTTGCCATTGTTTTTAAGGCTGTTGTCACTTGACCTTTCCTCACTCTTGGCTTATTCTCCCATATTTGCCCCATCCTTCAGGATGCTAACAGTCTATTGTGAAATATTCAGTTTGCTTAGCCATGAACTTGATCTATGAGCTTCTAACACAATAAAAATAATTGAGTTTACCACTTAACACACTTGGTTCAGCATCTCAGAATACAGTATACTTAGATAAAAAGATAATTAACAGGAGGGTATAGTAACTTGTGGTAAAGACAAATAATTACTGAGAACCAAAGAGTTTCCCTGAGAAAAAAAAACAAAACATATTTTCAAATATAAAAGAGACAAGAGGGTTCTTGTTATTGATGCTTAGCATCTGTAATAGATGATGTAAAAGATGACCCCTTTTCTTGCTAGTCACTGTGATTTCTCTTCAAAGGGTCAGATTTCCAGAATTCTTTTGAGGGAAAAAATGGGTCAAAAGTTGGAAGTACTTCCTGCACACTGGTGGGCAGCAGAGTGTTGTGTGAAAACTAACTTCTTTGGAAACTGGACTCCTAAAAGACTCAATATAGGAACTGTGTTATTAAATAGGAATAAAAATCTATAGAAGATGAGAGGGGACAGTGGGATTGGGGGGGCCATAGGGATCACACTCCCATTTGTC
The DNA here is from genome assembly GCF_015220235.1 of Choloepus didactylus. NCBI lineage: Eukaryota > Metazoa > Chordata > Mammalia > Pilosa > Megalonychidae > Choloepus > Choloepus didactylus. The sequence goes on along the minus strand of NC_051312.1, from coordinate 127,951,869 downwards.
TAGTTTGTGGATGGATGAGTGGAAAGGTGGGGGAAGGAAACAAACAAACAAACAGACAAGGGTGCCCAGTGTTCTTTTTTACTTTAGTTGCTCTTTTTCACTTTAATTATTATTCTGGTTATTTTTGTGTGTGTGGTAATGAGGGTGTCGGGGATTGATTTTGGTAATGAATGTACAACTATGTAATGGTACTGTGTACGATTTGTTTTGTATGACTGTGTGGTATGTGAATATATCTCAATAAAATGAATTAAAAAAAATCTATAGAAGACAGATATTTGTTTTGAAAATAAAATCACCCATTAGCGTTCTGTAGTCCAAAAGGTTATTTTTAAGGAATATAAGATATAAATGCCCATAAGGAACTTAGCCTGAACAATTCTAACCATTGTATTTAGACAGGAAGGGGTGAGTGTTCCCAAAGGTGACACACCTGATTGAACTCGAGTCCTTTCTTCATGTATCCCTTCCTGTTACTCCTCCTTTAATGTTTCTAGCACTGTGAGTTTGGTTTCTAATCTTATTTTGCTGTGCAAGCTGCAAAAATGTCAGGTTTGCCTGAATATTCCTCTGCCTTCTGATTACCCTTTTAAGCAATGCTGATTGCAGGAAATTGCTGTGGTGCAAGGCGGGTGTCACAACACACAGTGATTAAAACCCGCATGTGTCATTCACTGGCTGATTGAAGTAATCATACGGGGGGAAAGGCAGATGAGAAAATTGCTAAATGTGCAGAGGGGGCTGTTTCTCATCATTTGGGTTTAAGGATTTTGAGTTAAAGATTCAAGACTAGAGTGAGGGAGGCTTGTGTTTTCAGTCATTATGCTTCGTTCGCAGTCCTCAAAGCTTCTGAGCAGGGTTTGAGTCTCTAAACATGATCCTAACACATGGTTCCCTGTGTACATGACTGTAACATAGTGTCTGAGCATATCAAGGAGAAAGGTGTTCGAATGTAAATGGAACAAACATGTGAACAAAATGGGAGAGGCCTGAATAGCTCAGACAAGTTTCTTTTATCACTTTCTTTTGGTCTGTAGAATGTTAAGGGATTAATTAGATTAAATTAATCTAATTAAATCTGTACGTGGCTCTATGTTCCTAAACCATTTAAATTATTTGATTGTTCTGGAAAAGTATTAGTCCCACTTGGGCATGGCAACTTGGGCTAGATATAGTGGTCAGTATAGAAAATACAGCTAAGTATTTGAAACTTTTGAATTTTTGTCTTAATCATCATGACCAATCCTGCACCCTTCCCATCTTCTGCCTTTGAGCTTCCCATGTGTAGGTGAACATGGAAGGAGAGGGTTGGTGGACTCACATTCCTGAGTCATTAGATCTCAACATTACTTGAGCAAAGGACATTATCAGTCAAGCACTGAAATAGGTATTGGAGGTATTCACTAATGATGTTGTACCTCTTTGTCTCCCTCAGGTACAGAACCTTGGTATTTCTATTTAATTAATGGATTTCTGAATTTCAATGTAGCCTTTGCTTTGGCTCTTCTGGTCCTGCCACTGACTTCTCTTATGGAATACCTGCTGCAGAGATTTCATGGTGAGTGGCCTAAAAAGGATAATAGGTTTTTTCGGAGGAAAGAGCAAGTAACATTGTTTACCAAGAAGTGAAAAAAAAATTCTACTTACAGCATTTTATGCTCCGTTGTCTTCCTATGGAAATGGTTGGCTTATCAAATTTTTAACCTGTTTTTCTACATTTTTGAACCCGTATGAAGGTTTGTTAATTATTGCAAATTAAACTGATAGGAAGAGGATCTTTAAAATGTTTCAAGTAAGGAAATCAGTATAACTTACAGAATCACCTAGGGAAGCCAAAACATTTATTAAATTTCGGAGAGTGACAAGCTTATTTGAGTCTTGTGTCCTAAAAATGTAAGTGTTGACCTACTAGATTGCTTAAGATAAGCCCTGCTTAGAGGCAAACATTCTTTGGGAAATTACTTCAACCAAGTAATTTGGTTTCCCCCAGCTGAAATAGGAGAAGCTTTGGACTTTTAAGAAGCATGATATTTCTCTTTTTATCCTTTTGCTTCTGTTTGCCTTATTGTGAAAAGTATGGTTTGTCATTCATTTTGCTTACATCAAGTCTGTATTTCTCAGCTAGTGTTGTTATGGCTCTGGATATCTTGTGCTTATGGTTTCTTTTATGGAAGACAGATTTGAGCAAAATTTCGAATGAGCTTTGGAAAGAGATTTAATTACAGATTTTTCAGTCTGATTTGGATACAATATAATTGATTCTCCCCAACCCACCCCCTTCCTGCTTTTCTACTTTTAATGGTTTTCCCTGTGTTTTGTTATTAGACTATGAAAGCAACTTTCAGAGTCATGTGTGTTTTGTTTTAGGACTTTTATTTCAACATAACCATAATGCCAGTATCCTACCAAAATTAACAATAATTTCTTAATATCGTCTACTACCCAGTTGATAAAATCAGATTTCATGAAGAAATTTTTTTTCAGTTTGCTTGAAGTATGACCTAAACAAGGGTCACATATCGAATTTTCTGTTAGTTTCTTAAGCTTCTTGAGAGTTCCCTCTCTCCCTTTTTTTCCAAAGATTTCTTAAAGAAACCAGGTCGTTTGTCTTACATAGTGTTTCACATTTTAGATCCAGCTGTTTGCTTCCTTAAGGTGTAAACTTATTCTTCCATCCCTTTTATTTCTTAAGGATTACTTTTTCTTTTTTTTAAAAAGGTAACTTTTTTTCCTGACTATAAAAATAATCTACTTGTGGAAAATTTGGAAATTCTTGTGATATAAGTAAAAAAAAAAAAAAAAAACAACAGGAGAGGAGTAAGCTGTTTTCTACAATATGAATGCAATTTTGGCTTTAAAATGTCTGTGTACATACATGTGGCCACCTAGTAAGAAAATGAGTGGTTTTTTGTTTTCCTTTATACTTTTATGGGAATTTAATATAGAAACAGTATTTTTTTTAAAATAAAAAAACAAAATATAAAGAGGCAAGACATTTCAAAATTTTAGGCCATGTTTTTAAAAATTATGTTAGCCTCTGAAATATGAAACATTAAAAGACTGTTCTTTGTAGAAAATAAATAGATTTCTATTCTTATAAAAAATTCCAATTTAAAATAGACTTCCTGGAGAGATATAAATCCTAGATTATAGCCTATAATCTCATGATAAAATCTTAGAGTGGAAAATTTTTTAAATAAGCTTGTTATTGCAGTTCAAGAATTTTTATCTCTAAAGAATTTTTCCAAAGATACAGATAACCTAAAAACGCCAAATTGGGCATTGCTCAGGTAGATCTTGACTGTCCGGATTTTGTCACCTAAACTTGTTTGCTGTAGTTATAGTGGGCACCAGGGGGCACTGTGTACCTGCTATTTGCCAGTAATTTCACTGTCTTACTCATTATTACTAACGTAAGCACAGCAGGAGATGGCTTCACTGTGGGTTGCAGATTTTTCACTCGTTGTTCATACACCTAACCACAGGAACTTGCCAGAAGGGTCATGGGTCTACTGTTTATTAAGTTCCTTTAATTATTGTTTTGCTTAACTTTTTATTTTGAAATAACTTCATACTTACAGGAAAGTTGCATAAATAATACCTAGAATTCCAGCATACCCCCTCACCCAGATACCCAGCCTTTAATTTTTTCACAAGCTTTAGTACATTTTTTGTTACTATTTTGAGATTCATAGCGGATGCGTATTGCAGAAGAGGAGAGAAAACTTAATCAGTAAATCTTCCTTTAAGAGTGTTTTTTTCTTTTTGCATTGAAACAAGCTCTTTGTCATTTGTAGCTTAATGAAAATCAGTGATGGGTTTGTGAATCCATTTCCTTTTCTTTCCTTTGATCTATGCCTAAAAGTGTGTAGGTAAGAAGATTAATGTATTAAACAGAACACGGGAATTAAAACCCAAGAAGTGAGTTTGTTATGCTTTTGGTTAATCTCAGGAACCTTTGGTCTTAGAGACAGGACTCATTAGAGGGATAAGGCTTTTTTTCCCCTCCCTCTAATGTAGAGTTTGTTAATCCCAATAGACTATTAGTCTGACTTTCATTTTTATTCTAGCCAAATCTAGTATTGTGTCTCCCTTAGATTTTGAATCTGTTGGGAGAGCTATGGAGTATATTCCTCTTTCTACTGGACACCTTTGTTGCACTGAAGAAATTGTGAATGATAGAATTGAAATTTATGTGGTGCTCTAGGGCATAATCCCATGTCTAAAATCAAAAAGCACATTGAAAACTATGTTGTTTTGTTCTAATATGGTGAAAGGTGGATATTTTTCTGTGTCTTGCAGTGCAGAATTTAGGCCACCCATATTGGCTTACCTTGGCTCCAATGTATATTTGGTTTATAATTTTCTTCATCCAGCCTCACAAAGAGGAGAGATTTCTTTTCCCTGTGTATCCACTCATATGTCTCTGTGGTGCTGTGGCTCTTTCTGCACTTCAGGTGAGTTTCAGGGAAGAGTGTTATCAGCATCATTCTGTTTCCCTTTATAAATCATAGCTCACAGAAGTTAGGGGCATCTCTCTCTAGCTAAGCCAACCTGGCAGGTGAAATCACTGCCCTCCCCTCTACGTGGGATCTGACACCCAGGGGAGTGAATCCCCTGGCAACGTGGAATATGACTCCCGGGGAGGAATCTGGACCCAGCATCGTGGGATGGAGAACATCTTCTTGACCAAAAGAGGGATGTGAAGGGAAATGAAATGAGCTTCAGTGGTGGAGAGATTCCAAAAGAAGCTGAGAGGTCACTCTGGTGGGCACTCTTACACACAATATAGACAACCCTTTTTGGGTTCTGGTGAATTGGATTGGCTAGTGGTGGATACCTGAAACTATCGAACTACAGCCCAGAACCCATGAATCTTGAAGAAATTAATCTTGTAAAGAAATGTAGCTTAAGAAGGGTAACAAATGTGATTGGGAAAGCCATATGGACCACACTCCCCTTTGTCTACTTTATGGATGGATGAGTAGAAAAATGGAGGAAGGGAAAAAAAAAGGTACCCAGTGTTCTTTTTTACTCTAGTTGTTCTTTTTCACTTTAATTTATATTCTTATTATTTTTGTGTGTGTGGTAATGAAAATGTCAAAAATTAATTTTGATGATGAATGCACAACTATATAATAGTACTGTAAACAATTGAATGTATGTTTTGTTTTGTGTAACTGCATGATAAGTGAATATATCTTGATAAAAATGAATTTAAAAAAACTGAACAGAAAAAAAAGGGGGCAAATTACAGAATGCTTCCAGCTAAGATATTTTTTATTTTTAATTTTTTTAAAATTTTATTTTGAAATAAATTCAAAGTTATAGGAACAGTTGCAGAAACAATACAAACCCCATACACAGAACTCCAGCATTTCCTGACCCCCTCCCCCGATACCCCGATCCACTAACTTTAACATGTTACACCGCTCTTTCCCTCCTTCCCTCTCTCCCTATCTATCATCCATCATCCATTGCTCTGTCTTCTGAACATATGAGAGCTTCAGCTAAGATATTTTATCTATAACATTAGAGCTGATACAGATCCTGTTACTAAACTTTTATGTATTGATTGCTTAACTGTTTATCATACTCTAATTTGCAGATGTGTATTAATTTGTCTCTGTTGCCAACAAAAATCCAATTGATATTAAGAGATGCTTTTTAAAGTCATTTAAAATGGTGATGCCATAGGAGAGCTAATGGAATGTCTGCTCTTTAGCAACTAGATAAGAATAAAATTTGCTCAAATGTTTGTGATTATTTCAGGCAGTTTAGCAATATAGGACACTTTGTAATCCTGGCTTAAAACCTGCCCAGGTCAATATCCTGTCAAAGTTAATCTTACCTTTGTTTGAATATCTCTGTATTTATGATCTCAGCAACCTCTAGACTCTTTCTTGCCCTCTGCTACTATTTGCATTTGGCAGAAAAAAATAGTGGTAGATTGTTTTTTAACAACTTTATTGAGATATAATTCACTTACCATACAATTCACCTATTTAAAGTACAGTTCAATAGTTTTCATTATATTCACAGATAATGTGCATCCATCACCATAGTCTTAGAAATTTTTCATCACCTGAGAAAGAAACCTTGTATCCTTTAGCTGCTGTCTGCCTTTCCCCACATTCTCCCTCCCCTCAGCCCTAAGCTACTTTCTGTCCCTGTAGATTTGCCTATTATGGACATTTCTTATAAATGGACCCATAATATATGTGGTCTTTTGTTACTGGCTTCTTTCACTTAGCTTAATGTTTTCAAGTTTTATCCATGTTAGGATGATAGTTTTTAAAAATAATTTTAATTGTAAAAGTAATTGAACTTCATTAGAAAGTAGTAAAAAAAAAAAAAAAAAAAGGAAGTCCCCTTACCTACCTTCTAGCATTTTTGCATTTCAGGTTTATTATGGTTGTAATCTAAGTGTACGTATGATTTTATATACTTTGTAACTTAATATTATACCATAACATTCTCTATATTGCTCTATCTACCCATCATTTTAATTACAGTCTAACATTCTATTGAATGGGATATAATATATGTATACTCTATGTTTAATCATTATTGTATAATACATATTATATATTGAATTGGATATCTAGTATAACAGTTGGATATAATGTAATTCATGTTGGAATTTAGGTTGCTCTACTTATCTCAGGTCCCTTCATTTAGGTATTTGAATTGTTTCCTTAGGACAACAGATCCCCCAAAATATGAAAACAGTTCAAACATATTTATGACACTTGTTATATATTGCAAAATTGCTTTCCAGAAGTCTTGTTCCAGTCCAGGAGGAAAGAAAGGAAAGAAATCTGGGGGAAGGTACTCAAAGACAGTCAGCAGAATTCATGTACACATGTATATGTTATAACGATATTTCATCTAGTTGTAAAGTACTTTGGCAGAAAATTAACAGCCTATTCTTAGTCTTCTTTGTGAGGGATTATTTTATCTTCTTGTTTGATCATGAGACATTTTGTTGATACTAAAAATTTTGATGAAAATTTGTGGGTAAGGAAAGTAAACATTAATACTTGTTATTGAAACACATTGAGATACTTCATTTATCAAAACTACAAAAAAGAATTTTTGTTTAACTATTAAAAAATAAATTATTGTGGCTTTACGTATCAGGGAAATATCCACATTTGTCTGTGAAGCTGGTGAGATTTCCTTCTTAGCAAGCCCTCTGGCTGAGCTGACCATACAGATTGTCTTAGAGTTTACTTTTATCTTAGAATTTGTGGCGTATACCTCACTGTTGGCAAATGCCCTGACCCTTAATAAAACCTTTTTTTCTGTGTCCTCACCCTTGGTATTATTGTGATGTCTTGTGATTTTATATATTCTGCAAGATATGTCTTCTTTTTCAATACAGTTTTCTTCCCTTCTAGAAATGTTACCACTTTGTGTTTCAACGCTACCGCCTGGAGCATTATACCGTGACGTCCAATTGGCTGGCATTAGGAACGGTCTCCCTGTTTGGGCTCTTATCCTTTTCTCGCTCTGTGGCGCTATTCAGGGGTAGGTGTGCCAACAATATCTTAATCTTGAGGCATTTCACCTGAGGTTTTACCTGATGCCTGATTGTTTAATACATATTCATCTGAAGCTAAGAGGAGGCTTTTCCTACAGGGAGAACTTGTTGACATACGACTAGAATATGACTTCTATACCTTAGATTGAAGAGAAGATTGGGAATTCTTTTTAGTTTGATTAACTATAATTTTTTAGTTTGATTTACTATAATTTTTTCTCTATTTTTGTTGATTTTTTTTTTCCTTATAAAGCATGCCGATGAATTTAAAAAGCCTTAAACTGAGATGAAAATTTGGGGCTTAATTCTCATGATTATATTCTTTTTTGTGATATTATTTGGACTCAGAATGTTAAAATAAGCTCATAGAACATGAAGTTTAAAAGGTAAAACGGTGAAGAGAAGGGAAAGAAAACAAATTATTTTTGACAAAATAGGACTTTTGCCATAACCATCTTCCTAACCACAGAGAAGGTTCTGTAGAGCAGACTTCCTGTTGGAGTTGCCTTGGGCCTTCACACTCTTGTATTTTTCATGGATTTCAGTGGGATGTTAACACACTTTATAATTAAATGTCAGAATCTCATCTTACTCATTATTGGCTTTCACATACCCTTCTCCTTTTCAGGATATCATGGGCCCCTTGATTTGTATCCAGAATTTTACCGAATTGCTACAGACCCAACCATCCACACTGTCCCAGAAGGCAGACCTGTGAATGTCTGCGTAGGGAAAGAGTGGTATCGATTCCCCAGCAGCTTCCTTCTGCCTGATAAGTAAGCTGTATTTTAATTCCCAGTGTTTTAAATCAAGGAATACAAGTGGCAGTTCTAGGGCAATGCCTTCTTAATTTGTCTTTTATTTTGGAGTTTTCACAAAAAGTTTTTGAACGATGTGCCATCTCAGAGAGCCACAGGATCTGCACTGTTCATTAGATGGAGTGCTGGGTATGCTTGTGCACCCTGCACACGTGTGAGAACTTCTAAAACACATTGGGCCTTAGACTCCTGCTGGCGCCTCTTCCTGAGGATTCATATATAAAACCACTTCTACAAGCAGTCTAGAAACTCTAGCTAAAAGCAATTTTAGAGTAGGAATTTTTTCCATCTAACAGCAGTGAAATTCTTTAACTTATGGACTGGGAAAGCTGTGGTTAAGACATCTGTCTCACTTTCCTTCATGCTGTCTGTTGTTGGAGATGGTGGCATGGGCTCCGGAGTTCCTTGTATCTCCTTAGCTCAGTCTGAGAAAAAAAAGGTAAAAGGGAAATCTGGTTAAGATGAGTCATGTTGCTCCATTTGAGCACTTAACTTTACCTGGTGGTATCTTGTGCTTGACAAAGACCCTGTATCCATCATTAGTGATTAAATTAAGACTTTTGTTTTTTTTAAGTATTGACTTTGGCCTTTGCTTTTTACACTTGAAATAGTTTCATAACTAAAGATATTTTGAAGGTTTAGTCAGGAGCAAAGTACTTTCTCCCATAGTGTGTTCTTAGTGTTGTATATTACGTTTCATTCTTTGCTTTATACACTGATGAATTTGCTTTAATATGCATAAGTCCCTGTGATCATGTGATAATTGACAGTTAGCTTTGAAGCTTCTCTGGTTGTATCTTTGTCCATTTGTATGGTCATTTGGTTGAAAATTTCACTGCTGAGAGTTGATGAAATGGGTTAAGAGACCTCTGGTTTTTAATTTCTCAATCATCTTGGACTGGATTATGCCCTCTGCCTCTGTGCTCCCTGGTTGAGGTTTTAGCAGAAATATTTTTTTCTCCAAGTGAAATGTTTTTTGCATGATTTCTTTCTTTTTTTTTTTGGTTTGTTTGTTTCAAGTACATTTGGCAATATGATCCCCCTGTGTTTTGCTTATTCTCCTTATTTGTGTTTCTGACAGTTGGCAGCTTCAGTTCATTCCATCAGAGTTCACAGGCCAATTACCAAAACCTTTTGCCGAGGGACCATTGGCCACCCGCATCATTCCCACTGACATGAATGACCAGAACCTTGAAGAGCCATCCAGATACGTAAGGGCATCATTCTCCTCCTTCTGTGAAAAGAGTTATAACCCTAGAACTGGTTAGCCTACATATTAGAGCATTGATGAAATGGGAGTTTCTTAGAAAACAATTTCTTTAGGGTGGGGGATGTAACAACTTTTGTTGAAAAATTGTGAACAGTGTCATTTTTATTTCCGAATTACATTTTTTCTTATTTTTTTTCCTATTTGAAACATACAATTCAATATGATTTCTAAGCTTTTGGGTGGGCTGGAAATTTCCTTATGGTAGAGTTTGAACCTTTGTTCTGGAACACATTCTGCAACTCTTTATCATTCCTAGGCCTGTTAAAATACTTGGTGGGGCCTGGGTTGTTACTGATATTCTCACAAACTTTGAGGACTAACAATTTAGTAGGATAAGCCCTCAATATTGGCGCTTGCCCTTGTGAAGCTTGTTACTGCAAAAGAGAGGCTAAGCCTACTTATAATTGTGCCTAAGAGTCTCCCCCAGAGAACCTCTTTGTTGCTCAGATGTGGCCCCCCTCTCTCTCCCTCTCTCTCTCTCTCTCTCTCTCTCTCTCTCTCTCTCTCTCTCTCTCTGAGCCCACGTGGCAGGTGAACTCACTGCCCTCCCTGCTATGTGGCTCATGACTCCCAGGGGTGTGAATCTCTCTGGCAACATGGGACATGACTCCTGGTGATGAGCCTGGACCCAGCATCATGGGATTGAGAAAATCTTCTTGACCAAAAGGGGGAAGTGAAATGAAACAAAATAAAGTGTCAGTGGCCGAGAGATTTCAAACGGAGTTGAAAGGTCACTCTGGAGGGCATTCTTATGTGCTATGTAGATATCCCTGTTTAGTTTTTAGTGTATTGGAATAACTAGAAGGAAATACCTGAAACTGTCGAACTACAACCCAGTGGCCTTGATTCTTGAAGGTGATTGCATAACTATGTAGCTTACATGTTGTGACTGTGTGATTGTGAAAACCTGGTGGCTCACACTCCCTTTATCCAGTGTATGGACAAATGAGTAAAAAAATGGGGACAAAAACTAAATGAAAAATAGGGTGGGATGGGGGGATGGAATATTTTAGGTGTTCTTTTGTACTTTTATTTTTATTTCTTTTGGAATAAGGAAAATGTTCAAAAATTGAATCTGGTTATGAATGCACAGCTATATGATGGTACTGTGAATAATTGATTGTACACTGTGGATGATTGTAGGGTATGTGAATATATCTCAATAAACCCATATTTAAAAAAAATACCTGGTAGGAAACTTTCCAGTTATCAGATGGACCTTTGACTTAACTATTGATATATTCTGGTTTTTAGAAAATGAACAGGCAGTGGAGACTATTTTCATAGTACCATGGGGCACTCTTGGTCAGTGTTGTGCTCTTCTGCCTGCTTGTCTTAGTGCACTATGAGATTCCATGCTAATTTTATTTCAGTTCCTTTAAGAGGTGGCACTTTCGACATGTGATACCTTTAAAGTCTTTGATTGTGGGAAAGTTAAGAGCAATGAAGGTAATGCACCTTTCTGTTCCCAGAGATAATAGAAGATCATTTTCAGAATTATTAGGAAGCACATTTTTTTGACAATTGACTGTTAAAAAAACATTTAACAATTTAGATGTCAAATATAGTTCATTTAGGTTTTTGTATGTCATATGCTTAAAGTGTAAAATTTTGGGACTTCCAATCCCTTCTGAAGCAAACATGCAGTCACATCTAGCCTTTTGTCTCCCAGATTGGGGCTGGTTAGACTTCCATAGAGACCCTCAGTCTTATAGGTGAGATTCTTATTGGATGAGCTTTAACTATAAACTATGAAAATGGACATCTTATAACACATACTTGGGCTGGCCCCCTGAGAAGGTAAGATGGGTATTTCCACCAAGTGACTGATATCAGAGCTTCATTGTTCTCATTTAGGGCTCTGATTCCTGTTACAGTGTAAATCCCCTGGGCAGGGTAAGCTGTTATTAGTCATTTTCATTTTAGCCATGTGTTCTAGTTTGCTAATGCTGCCAGAATGCAAAACACCAGAAGTGGATCGGCTTTTATAAAGGGGGTTTATTTGGTTACAAAGTTACAGTCTTAAGGCTATAAAGTGTCCAAGGTAATGCTTCGATAGTCGGGTACCTTCCCTGGAGGATGGCCAATGGTGTCCAGAAAACCTCTGTTAGCTGGGAAGGCATGTGGTCGGTGTCTGCTCCAAGTTCTGGTTTCAAAATGGCTTTCTCCCAGGATGTTTCTCTCTAGGCTTCAGCTCCTCAAAAATGTCGCTCTTAGTTGCTCTTGGAGCATTTGTCCTCTCTTAGCATCTCTGGAGCAAAAGTCTGCTTTCAAAGGCCATCTCCAAAATGTCTCTGTAAGCTGAAGCTCCTCTCTCAGTTCCAGTGCATTCTTCAAAGTGTCCCTTTTGGCTGTAGCTTCTCTTCAAAATGTCACTCTCAAGCTGCACTGAGTTCCTTCTGTTCATCAGGTCATTTATATGGCTCCAGTGATTTAATTTAGACCTACCCTGAATGGGTGTGGTAACACCTCCATGGAAATTATCCAATCAGAGTCATCACCCACAGTTGGGTGGGGCACATCTCCACGGAAACACTCAAAGAATTACAGTCCATTCAACACTGATATGTCTGCCCACACAAGATTACATCAAAGATAATGGCGTTTTGGGGGACATAATACGTTCAAATCGGCCCACCGTGGATGCTCTCCCAAGAGCAGGTTTTGATGTACAGGGAATCACCATGGGAACATGGGGACAGTCAAGAAGGATAGGAAAAGACACCATGATAGGGAGAAGATATAAATTCAGAGTGATGCTCTCAGAGCAATGCTTTAGGAAGAGGTAGTGTGAGGTGTTAAAAAAAAGCATGGACTTTGGAGTTAAAGAGGCCTAGGTTCGAATCCCAGCTCTGTTGCTTATTACTTTAGTGACCTTGGGCAAATTAGTTAACTCCTCTGTTTAACTAATTTTAGTTTCTATCCATGAAATGTGAATAATAATAATTTGGAAGATTATTATGAGATTGGATATTGCATCCCTCTGTCATATTTAGCGCAGGTTCTGGCACAAAGTAGATTTTCCAACAAATATTCTTTGTTTGATAATGGTGTTTTAGATGGATTAAAGGGAAAGGAACATGTAAGAGACTTTATAATCTGCCCCAGTCTCTCTCTTCTTCCTTACTTTTATTGTTCCCCACCCTGATTTTTATTCCAGTCTGTCCAGACTCATCATTGCCTTTTCCACCCCAAAGACTTTGTTTTTTTGGGGACCATGCCTGAACTACCCTTGTCTCTTTCTAAACTATGAAAATTCTCTTCCTCTCTGAAGCATTTGCCAGCAATTTAAGTCACATTGGGCAGTCCTTCCTTTAAGTGCCTTATGTACTTGTTTGTACAGCTCATGTAGCCATTTAATTTTGTTGTTTTATGTTATTTAAATATTCCTGATATGAATATCTTATCTTTCCCTGTCAGATTGTGAATGCTATGAAGTATGAAGGGAATGACTCTTATTTCTTTTGTATTCACTATAACAGCTAGGATAGTTCTGCATACTTAGTAATTAGCCTATACATGCGTTCTGATTAAATAAATGCGTTTTCATCATTATTGGGATAGTGACCTTGAGAAAAAGCTGGCTTTAAAATCTACAGTGGCTTTTTGCACATTTCTTAGGCTTTGGTCACTAATTGTCTCTGGTTAGATCATATTTTTGTAGTCCCTGCTGCCAGATACTGCAAAATTAGATTTAAAGTGACTCTGTTACTTTTGTCTGAAAAGTGAAGATTTTTCAGAACGCTGATAGGAGTCACTGAAAAGCTAGCTAACAAGTCAGATATCTGCTGGTTTTGTGTTGTCTGTCATTGTGCCTTATTCTCATTCCTGTGTTGGAGAGTTTTCCTGCAGAGTTCTTTTTGTGTTCTGGTTTTAGGGACTTTCCCTATAGGCTGGGAGATATGCTCTCCAAATTCAGGCCACTTACCTTTGACCCTTTGGAAAGTAAAAGGGACATTTGATGGCTTACTGAGAATTTTACATGAAGTGTGATCAGGGATTTATTTCATTTAGTTAACTGTTTGAAAAAATATATATTTTTTTCCCTGATGATAAAAGTAGTTTACACTCATTGTATAAAATAATGAAAGGTAAATATGTAAGGTAAAAAAAAAATCACCTGTCATCTCATTACCCAGTATTACCATTGTAACCATTTTGAAGTCTTTTTCTTCTTTGTTATTTTTTTCCCATATATATATATGTATATGCACATAGGTATTTGAAAAAAAACTAATTATATTTACATACTTAATGTGTTTAGTTCTTCAATAAATGGTACCAGAATCATGACTGTAATGGCCAAATAACTAGGCCCTAACTCTGCAGGAGCACATGCTGTGCAATCCTTGATGCTCATTACTTCTGGTATCAATTCTGGTTTTAAGTCTCGGTTCATTCAAGAAGGCAGAATAATTACGTTCTCCATCTTTCCTGAGCTTGCTAAGAAGCAGTATTTATTTTATCTGCCTTTTGGCTCTGAGTGACAAGGTTTAGGCAGTGCTTGGCTTCAATACTGAGTAGTTCAGTCCATCCCCTGTTTCTGTCCTGCATGGAAACTAGAAAACATGTATGACCTTCTTTGTTTCACTATCCTCCTTAACCTCTGAGTTTATCAACATTAGGAGTGAGTGGTTATAAAGGCTTTGTGATTTCTACTGCACTGTTATAACTATATTGCAGAAATATATGTTTTTGCTGTAAATTCTTTCATAGTAATTATTGATTAGCTGGTGAACATCCCGTTACTGAATAGGTGGCATTTATAGTGGAACATGTTGAGATATTTTGCGAGCATAAATTCTGGTTTTAGAAGATACATGGAGAAACAGATAATCCTAACAGTGACACCTTTCTGTTTCTTGACAAAGCCAAATTTTCATTCACTATTTGAAGGAGAATGATATCTTTCCAGCTCCAAATCTGGTATCTGATTTGAGAGCTATCTTGTCAGTGGATAGACTTTGGAGAAAAAACAACTGTTTGGAAGGGCGCTTACAGGTAAGACTTTTGTCTGACTTTGATTTAATGCTTAAGCAGACTTGCTTGAAGCTTGCCTGTTTTCGTCTTTGGAAAATAAATTGATTATTGATTACTTTTTTTCCAGCTGGACAAATGTTGGTCCCATGATAAGAAGCTTTGTTTAAGGATTTCCTAATATTCTTTTCACACCTCCTCTTACCTTTATAGCACTTACAGTTTATTCATGTGATAAAGTACTTGAATATATGTTTTCATGTAATACTTCATCATTCCTCGATGTAACAGGACTGAATAGGTATTAAGTAGGTGAGTATTACTTTAAAAAAAAAGGTTGCTTTCTGTTTCTAGAATTATAAATCGCAGGTACTTTAAGTAAAAGTAATGAATATTGTGTTTTTCAATCAATAGGAATGATCAGGAGCCTCCCCCCTCCCGTTCTTTCTTTTCTTTTTCTTCTTTTTCTCTTTCTTTGTATCTTTTTTCCTTCCCTTTTTGGAAGTCTTTATTGGATAAGAAAATAAAATGCCTTCTAGGTCTTCTCACTAATTGTTACCAGCCTTGGGTATCAAAGCAAGCAAATTCAAGTTTTTATAATATGTGCAGTGGAATAAAATTGAAATCTACTAAATTTGAATGAAGGCTGTTTGAAATACTTCTTTAAAATTAATTCTCTAGTATGCCTTATGTTGGCAATTGGAAGTGATGTTTCCATGATTTATATTGATTGAAAGAGCCCAGATTTTTGCCTGTGAGTTTCCATTTTTTAGTGCAGTAAAAATTTTACTTGTGAGTTTAAAATTTCAACAAGTATTTTGTAGGGTACAGAAAAACTTATATATAAGACTGTCTAGGTCACAACTACTTTTTTAGAATTTAATTGGAATATATATAAAAGTGAAAATGAAAAGCCAGAAAAATGCTTGAACTCTTTCCTTATCAAATGTTTCCTCTTAGATCCCAATGTTCCTGTCTGAATAAAGGAAATATCATAGGAGATATTGATGCCTGGCAACACGATGTGGTTATAAAAGCACTAGACTAGGAGTTAGGAGAGTCTGTGATTCTTTTCTGGAATTGAGTGAAGTGTATTTTCTTCTGAATGACTTTATGAATTTCCAAGACCCTTGAGATTTCTTTGCATCTCTTTCCAATTTTCTGTTACTACACTTGAAATTCAGTTCGAATGTTTATATTTCAGCTTATCCCATCACCTATTTTCTGATGAAGTATTTTATAGTGGCCAAAGCTTATTTTGAGATGTGATTCCTGGGCCATAGGAGCTGATGACTTGCGATGGAAGTCCACATGTTGCTCGCTCAGTTCTGTGTGGTGCTACCTGAGTGTGATGCACATGTTTGAGAACTGAGAAGATATCACTGCAGGCTCCAACACTGGCATTCTCCATTACAGATGACAAAGAAAAGCTGTGAGATATTTATTCCTGCCCAACTCTCCTTAAATTGCTCCTCCTCCCACAAAAATGCCCACCTTAATGGTGTCTTAACCTCTGCCTTTTCTTTTCTTTGAGAATGTGTATTTTTGTTTACATCTGGAGTGGCATTAAATTATCATCTTTAGCATATTTTTATTGCTAAGATCCTAACAATGCGATATTGATCATCAGTAAATGAGCTTAAATTCTCCCCTTCCCACACTATCTCTTTTCTTTTGACTTAGAGGTGCTAATTTGTTCTTCTCCAAAGCTGCTTGTGGGTTTTTAGAAACTGAAAGAAGTCACATTTCTTTCAAAATGAGTCTTAAATGCTTGTGTTTTACAAAGTTTTAAACTATGGCATATTTTTAGCTTCGACAGCTGGTTGATATGTAGCCTGTGACTAATGAAATGAAACACATTTTTGTTTCACAATCATGTGTTAATGTCACCCTACAATTTTGTTATTTTTGATGCTAGAAAGAATGATTAAATCTGAAGAAACAAAAAAAATGAATCTTTGGTATAACTTTAAGCAGATTTAAATCCAGTGTTTTGATTTTTGAATTGCAGATGATGTGGTTATGGAGAGTGGGCCCGGATTTTGCAGTGTGAGATATTGATAAAATTGAGAGAGGAAACTATTCTTTTTGACGCCTAACTTGACTAGTGTTACTTCAGCCTTCAGATCTAAGGGAGGGTAGTCAGTTGGTGTTACCAGGGCTTCAGGCTGAGAAATGTCAAACTAAAAATAGTCACAGTAAAACAGTATATATAGCCTGATCCTGATTTTGTGAGGAGGAATCAATATATATTGAACAAAAGATGTGACGAATTGGTTGTGATTTCCTTTGAATGGTGGGATTATAGGTAATTTTTAAAAATGCTTTTTTTCTCTCATATTTTTATAATAAATCAGGTTTTCCTTTCATCATTTGAAAAAATAAATAACTAATTAGGAGCATAGGTATCAAATCTTTGAAACTACTAAGAAGCTCTTTAGTATGTTTCTCAAACAACACTCAGCATGCTGTCAGTTAACTTCAGGTTTCCCTTCTTTGAGCATAGGAAGAAATTTCAACTCAAAATTGGGAGATATGTTTCTTATTGAGTAATTTTAGTCTCTTATCCTTCTGGCCTGTCTAAAATTAAGTCATTTTCAATAATTATATTTAAAACTGCCTTTGCTGCTCTTTCTGCAAACAAAATCTAGATTGCTTTAAAGAAATAGATGTGGTTTACCTACTTACAAGCTATGAGGAACAATTTTAAAAAAAGAATAAAACGAGGATGCTGCTGTAGGTAAGGCAAATAGACTATGAAGTAATATGTAAACTCTTCCAGTGAGGAGGGGAGTATATTTAATCTGCCTGTTGTTGGGGTTCTGACAGAAAACCTTGTCTGTCTGGCAAGTGTGGCAGAGACTACTTGTTGTCTGGGTAGTTCCAACAGTCCTGAGTGATTGGCTTAAAAAGATAAAGATAATGATCTATAAATCTTATCAGCACAATAACAGTAATCGAAAATCTCTTGGCATGTTTTTCATTCTTAGTCGTTTTTTAAGTTTTCTTCATTCTCTTCCAGCGTTGGCTCATTCATCCATCCATTCATTCAACTTCTGACTATGTGTGGAAAATACCAAAGTAAAAAAGAGCATAGCCTCCTGTCGTTTGAGGAAAGTCCCTAACAAGAAAGAGTGAAAGAGTGAGAGAGAGAAAAAAAAGAATGAACAAATGAACTATGAGAAAAAAAGGAAACAATGTAGGAAGCAGAAAAAGTTTTAAACTTCTGTATTCATTATTCCCTGATAGGATAAAAAAACAATTTGGGGATTCATAAAACAAAAACTATGCTTTGAAAAGGGAACAGTAAGAAAATAAGAAAGAGGTCCTAAAAATTAAAAATAAGATAATGGAGATTTTAAAAATAAGTGGAATGTAACTGTGTGAGCCAATTCTTGAAATTTTTATATGTATTTGAAATATATATTTCCTCTTTGTTCTTTTTCTCTAGAGAACCTTAACAGAGAGAATTGCCATCTTAACAATATTAGTTCTTCATCCTTGAAACACAGAATGTCTCTCTACTTACTTAGGTCTTTAATTTCTCTCAACAGCATTTTGTCATTTTCAGGGTACATCTTGAATTTCTTTCACTAAGTTTACTTCTAATTATTTTATTCTTTTTTAAGTTATTGTGAATGGTATTGTTTTCTTAATTTCATTTTGGATTGTTTATTGCAAATATGTAAAAATGCAACTGGTTTTTGTATACTGACCTTGTATCCTTAGGATTTTCTACATGCAGGACAATGCCATTTGTAAATGAAGACTGTTTACTTCTTCCTTGAATGCCTTTCATTTCTTTTTCTTGCATGATTGAACTGGCTAACACCTAGTAACAATGTTGAATAAAAGTGGTGAGCATATCTTAGGGGGAACGAATTCAGTCTAAACATTAAGTATGATGTTGGCTATAGGATTTTTGTAGAAGCCCTTTATCATGTTGAAAGAGTTATCTTTTGTACCTAATCTATTGAGAGATTTTATCATGAACAGGTGCAAATGCTTTTGTCAAATGTTTTTTCTGCATCTCTTGAGATGATTGTGTGGTTTTTCCCTTTATTCTATTAATATGGTGTATTACATTAATTAATTTGCACATTTTAAACCTACCTTGCATTTCTGGGATAGATCCCACTTGGTCATGATGTATAATCCTTTTATATGTTGCTAAATCCAGTTTGCTAATATTTTTTGAGGAGTTTTGCATCTATATTCAAGAGTTTTCCTGTAATATGTTTATGTGGTTTTGCTATCAGTGCAATACTGGACAATAAAATAGATAATCCTCTGGCAGACCAAAAAAAAAAAAAAAAAAAAAAGTGGAATGATTAGAGGATAAAGTTGAAGAATTCTTCCATATACAGAAAACAAACAAACAAACAAAAACCACATACACAAACCCACAAAGAGATGGAAGATAGGAAAAGAAAAAAAACACACAGAGGATCCAAATCTACCTAATAGGAGGTATAAAGAGAGAACAGATAAAATGGAGGAAAGAAAATTGCCAAAGAAATAATATAAGAAAAACCCCCAGAACTGAGGGACATCAGTTCTCAGATTGAAAGAGCCTATAAATGGTACCTAAAATGATGAATGAGAAAAGATCCATACCAAGATATATCAAGTACTGTTTTAGTTTCCTGTCAACTAAAGCAAATACCATGCAATGGGTTGGCTTAAACAATGGGAATTTATTGGCTCATGGTTTTGAGGCTAGGAGAAGTCCAAAATCGAGGCGTCATCAAGGCAGTGCTTTCTCTCAGAAGACTGTGGCGTTCTGGGGCTGGCTGCTGGCTATCCTTGGTACTTGCCTTGTCTGTGACATGACTGCACAAGGCAGCCTCTCCTGGCTGCTACTTCCTCTTCCAGGTTCTGTTGACATCCAGCTTCTGGCTTCTCCCTGTGGCTTTCTCTCTCTCTCTGACCTTCCCTATAAGGACTTCAGTAAGAGGATTAAGATCCATCCTGATTCAGCTGGGCCACATCTTAACTGAAGTAACTTCTTCCAAAGATCCTGTTTATAAGGGTCCACACCACAGGAATGGATTAAGTTTAAGAACATGTTTTTCTGGGGTACATAGCTCTAAGCCACCAAAAGTACTAAAAGAACGCAGTTTGTATTATCTGATAATTGAAAAGTCAAAAGTTACTCAGAAGAAAAAGCTAGAAGAGTTGAGAATATTGCCTCTAGGAAGCTGGATGGGGGAATAAGGAGGGTTGTGGTGGGTATTGTTGTTTTTCATTTACTGTTTAACTTTTTTTTTTATACAGAAGTTGTGGATTTATAGAAAAACCTTGCATAAAATACAGGGTTCCCCTTTACCACCCTATTACTGACACCTTGCATTAGCAAGGTATGGTATATTTGTTAGTAGTGATAAAAGCACATTTTAAAATTGTACTATTAGCTTTAATCCACTGTTTGTGTTATATAGTCCCATGAATTTCTTTTTATTTATTTTTTTATTAGAGAAGTTGTAGGTTTACAGAAAAATCATGCATGAAATACAGAACTCCCATATTCCATCCTATTATTAACACTTTGCTTTAGTGTGGTACATTTGTTACAATTCACAAAAGAACATTTTTATGATTGAGCTATTAACTATCATCCATCGTTGACAATAGGGTTCATTCACTGTGTCATAACTGTCCTATGTTGTTTTTTTAAACATTTTTATTCTAGTAACATATATACAACCTAGAATTTCCCCATTTAACCACATTCAAATATATGATTTGGTGGTGTTAATTACATCCACAGTGTTGCAGTGTTATCCCCACTGTCCATTACTAAAACTTTTCCATCACCCCAAACAGTAACTCTGTACAATTAAGCATTAAATAAGGATTTTATTCCTTAGGTCTGCCCCATCCCCTGGTAACCTATAGTCTAGATTCTGACTCTATGAGTTTGTTTATTCTAATTATTTCATATCAGTGAGCTCATACAATATTTGTTCTTTTGTGTCTGGCGTATTTCACTCAACTTGATGTCTTCAGGGGTCATCAATGTAGTTACATGTACCAGAATTTATATTTGCAGTGTTAATCTGTGAGACACATGACTTTAAACAACCCCTTTCAATGATGTTTGCCATCAATATGGCACTGATACTTATAATCCCATTAACGAACTATCATCACCCCTGTCCATTCCCATACCTTTAAGTTCAACCTCATTAAAACTCTGTAAATATTAGGTAATCATTCCCCCTTCTCTAGCTTCTTTCTATCTGTAGGTCCTCTGTATTCTACATTTTAAGACACTGATTTTACATTATCCAGTTTGTTCATATTAGTAATATCATACAGTATCTCTCCTTTTGTGTCTGACTTATTTCAGTCAGCATTATGTCCTCAAGGTTCATCCATATTGTCATGTGTTTTAGGACCTCATTCCTTCTTATTGCTGCATAGTATTCCATCTTATATATATACCACATTTTGTTTATCCACTTGTTTGCTGAAGGACACTTGGATTTGTTTCCATCTTCTGGCAATTATGAATAAAGCTGCTTTGAATATCAGTGTGCAAATGTCTGCTCGTGTCACTACATGCAGATCTGGGTATATACCAAGTAGTGGAATTGCTGCGTTGTAGGGTAAATTGATATATAGTTTTCTGAGGAACTGCCAATCTGTCTTCCATAGCGGCTGTGCCATTATACATTCCCACCAGCAGTGGATAAGAGTTCCTGTTTCTCCACATCCTCTCCAGCATTTGTAGTTTCCTGTTTGTTTAATGCAGCCATTCTTATAGGTGTCAGATGATATCTCATTGTGGTTTAGATTTGCATTTGCCTAATAGCTTATGAAGATGAACATTTTTCCACGTGGTTTTTTAGCCATTTGTGTTTCCTCTTTGGAAATCTCTTATTTCTCTTATCAGTATCTGCTTATACTTTTGTTGCTGAGTTGTAGGATTTCTTTATATATGCTGGGTATCAGTCTCATCAGATATATTGTCTCCAAACTTTTTTTTTCCCATCGAGTTGGCTGCCTCTTCACCTTTGACCAAGTCCTTTGAGGCATAGAAGCATTTGATCTTGAGTTCCCATTTATCTATTTTTCCTTTTGTTGCTTGTGCTTTCGGTGTAAGATCTAAGAAGCTATCTCCTATTACTAGGTCTTGAAGATGTTTCCCTGTATTATCTTCTAGGAGTTTTATGGAACTGGCTCTTATATTGAGGTCTTTGATCCACTTTGAGTTAATTTTCATATAGAGTATGAGGTAGGGGTCCTCTGTCATTCTTTTGGATATGGATATCCAGTTCTCCCAACCCCTGTTGTTGAAGAGACTATTCTGTTCCAGTTCAGTAGATTTGGGGACCTTGTCAAAAATCAATTGACCATAGATCTGGGGATCCATTTTCAAACTCTAGACTCGATTGCATTTCCATTGATCAATATGTCTATCATTGTGCCAGTCTCATGTTGTTTTGACCACTGTGGCATTATAGTAGGCTTTAAAATCAGGAAGTATAAGTTCTCCCACTTCGTTCTTCTTTTTTAGGATGTTTTTGGCAATTTGAGGCCCCTTTCCCTTCCAAATAAATCTGATAACTAGCTTTCCAAGTCTGCAAGGTAGGTTGTTTGAATTTTGATTGGAATTGCATTGAATCTGTAGATCATTTGGTAGAACTGACGTCTTAATGATGTTTAGCCTTCCTATCCATGAACACAGAATATCTTTCCACCTATTTAGGTCCTCTTTAATTTCTTTTAGTAAAGTTTTATAATTTTCTGTGTAGAGGTCTTTTTTTTTTTTAAATTCTTATTTATTGAGATGTCTTCACTTACCATGCAGTCATACGAAACAAAGCATACATTCAGTTGTTTACAGTACCATTATATAGTTGTACATTCATCACCAAAATTAATTTTTGACATTTTCATTATCACATACGCAAAAATAATAAGAATAAAAATTAAAGTGAAAAAGAACAATTAAAGTAAAAAAGAACACTGGGTGCCTTTTTTTTTTTTTTCCCCATTTTTCTACTCATCCATCACTGGACAAAGGGGAGTGTGGTCCTTATGGCTTTCCCAATCACATTTGTCACCCCTCATAAGCTACATTTTTATACAATCATCTTCAAGATTCAAGGGTTCTGGGTTGTAGTTCGGTAGTTTCAGTTATTTACTGCTAGCTATTCCAATTCATTAGAACCTAAAAAGGGTTGTCTTATTGTGGGTAACAGTGCCCACCAGAGTGACCTCTCAGCTCCTTTTGGAATCTCTCTGCCACTGAAGCTTATTTCATTTCCTTTCACATCCCCCTTTTGGTCAGGAAGATGTTCTCCATCCCATGATGCCGGGTCTAGATTCCTCCCCGGGAGTCATATTCCACATTGCCAGGGGGATTCACTCCCCTGGGTGTCAGATCCCATGTAGCAGGGAGGGCAGTGATTTCACCTGCCAAGTCGGCTTAGCTAGAGAGAGAGGGCCACATCTGAGCAACAAAGAGACATGTGTAGAAGTCTTTTACATCCGTGGTTAAGTTTATTCCTAGAAACTTGATTCTTTTAGTTGCTATTGAAAATGGAATTTTTTTCTTAATTGCCTCTCCAGTTAGGTCATTACTAGTGTATAGAAACATTACTGATTTGGAGGCATTAATCTTTTATCCTGCTAATTTGCTGAATTTGTTTGTTAGCTCAAGTAGTTTTGTTGTTGATTTCTCAGGATTTTCCAAATGTAGGATCATATCATCTGCAAATAATGAAAGTTTTACTTCTTCCTTTCTAATTTGGATGTCTTTTATTTCTTTTTTTTGCCTAATTGTTCTAGCTAGAACTTATAGCACAATGTTGAATAAAAGTGGTGACAGTGGGCATCCTTGTCTTGCTCCCAGTCTTAGGGGGAAGGCTTTCAGTCTCTCACCATTGAGTACTATGCTGGCTGTGGGTTTTTCATATATGCCCTTTATCATATTGAGGAAGTTTCCTTTGATTCCTCCCTTTTGAAGTGTTTTTATGAAGAAAGGATGCTGAATTTTGTTGAATGCTTTTTCAATGTCTGTCGAGATGATCATTTGAGTTTTCTCTTTCAGTAAATGTGTTGTATTACATCGGTTGATTTCCTTATGTGGAACCACCTGTGCGTGCCTGGAATGAGTGCCACTTGGCCATAGTGTATAATTCTTTTAATGTGCCTTTGGATTCAGTTTCCAAGTATTTTGTTGAGAATTTTTGTATCTATATTCATTAAGGAGATTGGCCTGTAGTTTTCCTTTCTTGTAGTATCTTCATCTGATTTTGGTGTTCAAGTGATGTTAATTTCATAAAATGCATTAGGCAGTGTTCCTTTTTCTTCAGTTTTTTGAAAGAGTTTGAGCAAGAATGGTGTTAGTTCTTTTTGGAATGTTTGGTAAAAAGCCATCTGGCCTTGGGCTTTTCTTTGTAGGAAGATTTTTGATGCCTGATTGAATCTCTTTACTTGTGATTGGTTTGTTGAGGTCTTCTATTTCTTCTCGTGTCTAGGTTGTTCATGTGTTTCCAGGAAATTGTCTGTTTCCTATAAGTTGTCTACTTTGTTGGTATGCAGTTGTTTATAGTATCCTCTAATGATTTTTATAATTTCTTTGGGATCCATGGTAATGACACCCCACCCCCATTTCTGATTTTGTTTGTTTGAATCTTCTCTCTTTTTGACTTTTTCAGTCTAGCTAAGGGTTTGTCAATCTTGTGCTTCTCTAAGAACCAACATTTGGTTTTATTTATTCTCTATTTTTTTTGTTCTCCAGATCATTTATTTCTGCTTTAATCTTTGTTATTTCTTTTCTTCTACTTGCTTTAAGGTTAGTTTGCTGTTCACTCTCTAGCTTCTTCAGTTGTCCAGTGCATCTTTGGTTTTAGCTCTGTCTCCTTTTTTAATATATACATTTAGAGCTATAAATTTCCCTCTCAGCACCACTTTTACTGCATCCCATAGGTTTTGAGATGTTGTGTTCTTGTTTTCATTGTTTATACTGATTTCTCTTGCAGTTTCTTCTTTGGCCAACTGATTGTTTAAGAGTGTGTTGTTTAACCTCCATATATTTGTGAAAGTTCTGATTCTTTGGTAGTTAGAGATTTCCAGCTGCATTTCATTATGGTCAGAGAGTGTGTTTGAATAGTTTCAGTCTTTTAAAATTTATTCAGACTTGTTTTGTGCCCCAGCATATGATCTATCCTGGAGAACATTCCATGAGCACTAGAGAAGAATATATATCCTGATATTTTTGTGTGCAATGATCTGTATGTGTCTGTTAAGTCTGATTCATTTATCACATTGTTTAGATTCTTAATTTCCTATTGGTCCTGTCTAGTAATCTAACCATAGAAGAGAGTGGTGGTGGTCTAGTTTGCTAATGCTGCCAGAATGCAAAACACCAGAAATGGATTGGCTTTTATAAAAGGGGGTTTATTTGGTTACACAGTTACAGTCTTAAGGCCGTAATGTGTCCAAGGTAACACATCAGCAACTCAGTACCTTCACTGGAGGATGGCCAGAGGTGTCCAGAAAACCTCTGTTAGCTGGGAAGGCATGTGGCTGGCATCTGCTCCAAAGTTCTGGTTTCAAAATGTCTTTCTCCCAGGAAGTTCCTCTCTAGGCTGCAGTTCCTCAAAAATGTCACTCTTAGTTGCACTTGGGATATTTGTTGTCTCTCAGCTTCTCTGGAGCAAGAGTCTGCTTTCAACAGCCATCCTCAAACTGTCTCTCAACTGCAGCTCCTGTGCTTTCTTCAAAGTGTCCCTCTTGGCTGTAGCAAGCTTGCACCTTCTGTCTGATCTTATATAGTGCATTTAATTCAGACCCACCCAATGGGCAGGCCAACACCTCCATGGAAATTATCCAATCAGAGTCATTACCCACAGTTGGGTAGGGTGCATCTCCATGGAAATGCTCAAAGAATTACAATCTAATTAACACTGATAGGTCTGCCCACACAAGGTTACATCAAAGGTAATGGCATTTGGGGAGACATAATACATTCAAGCTGGCACAGGTGTATTGAAGTTTCCCCTATTATTGTAGAAATGTCTGTTGCTTCCTTGATTTTTGTCCATGTTTATCTCATGCACCTTGGAGCTCCTTTATTGGGTTCATAAACATTTATGATTGTTATTTCTTCTTGGTGAATTGTCCCTTTTATTAATATATTGTCTCCGTCTTTGTCTCTTATGACATCTCTTCCAGTTTGTTAATGCTACCATTATGCAAAATACCAAAAATGGATTGGCTTTTATAAAGGAGGTTTATTTGGTTACAAAGTTTACAGTCTTAAGGCTATAAACTGTCCAAGGTAAGGCATCAACAACAGGTACCTTCACTGGAGAAAGGCCAGGGGCATCTGGAAACCCTCTGTAAGCTTGGAAGGCTGGCATCCGCTTGCTCGCAGGTTGTGTTTCAAAATTGCATTCTCCAGATGTTGCTCTTGGGGTGTTTTGTCCTCTCTTAGCTGCAGCTCTTCCAAAATGTCATTTTCAGTTGGTCTGTGTCTGGGCCTGTGTGGCTCTTTTTATAGTACTCCAGTGATCCAATAAAGACCAACCCTGAATGGGTGGGGCATCTCCATAGAAATAATCCAATGAAAGGTCTTGCGCACACTGATTGAGTCACATCTCCATGGAAACACTGAACCAATAGGTTCCAGCCTAATCAACACTAATACATTTGCCCTCACAAGATTGCATCAAAGAACATGTCGTTTTGGGCGACATAATACATCCAAACTGGCACAACATCTTTCCATTTAAAGTCTGTTTTGTTTTGCTATTAGTGTAGTTACCCCTGCTTTCTTTTGGTTACAGCTTGAGTGGAATAGTTTTTTCTGTCCTTTTACTTTCAATCTCTTTGTGTCGCTGCGTCTAGGATAAGTCTCTTGTAAACAGCATATTGATGTATTATACTTTTTAATCCATTCTGCCAGTCTGTATGTTTTAATTGAGGAATGTAATCTGTTCACATTCAAAGTTATTACTGTAAAGGCAGTTCTTGTACCAACCATCTTATCCTTTGGTTTTTATTTGTCAGATCTACTTTTTCCCTCTCTCTCTTTTTTTTTCCTTTAAATTATCCTTTCTAATACTCTTCATTTCTATGTTCT
This sequence comes from Choloepus didactylus, assembly GCF_015220235.1. Classification (NCBI taxonomy): domain Eukaryota; kingdom Metazoa; phylum Chordata; class Mammalia; order Pilosa; family Megalonychidae; genus Choloepus; species Choloepus didactylus. Next base: position 127,925,158 of record NC_051312.1, on the reverse strand, counting down.
TCTCCAGACCTTTTTCTCCTTTTTTTTTTTATTTTCAGCTGACAGAACTCCCTTTAGTAACTCTTGCAGAGCAAGTCTCTTGTTAATAAATTCTCTCAGCATTTGTTTTTCTGTGAAAATTTTAAAAATTCCCTCACTTTTGAAGGACAGCTTTGCTGAATAAAGAATTCTTGGCTGTCAGTTTTTCTCTTTCAGAATCTTAAATATGTCATACCGTATCTTCTTCATGGTGCCCGTTGAGTAGTCAGTGCTTAGTCTTATGTGGTTTCCCTTGTATGTGGTGAATTGCTTCTCTTCAATCTGTGACAGTCTGATTAATATGTGTCTCAGAGTGGGTCTATTTGGATTTATTCTATTTGGAGTTCATTGGACTACTTTGATTTGCATATTTATGTCTTTTATAAGGGTTGGGAAGTTTTCCCCAACTATCTTCTCAAATAGCCCTTTACTCTTTTCTTTCTGGGACACCAGTGATTCTTATATTTGTGCACTTCATGTTGTCCATCATTTCCTTGAGATCCATTTCAAATTTTTCAGTCATTTTTTACCATTTGTTCTTTTGTGTATTCACATTCAATTGCTTTATCCTCTAGTTCACTTATTCTTTCTTCTGCCGTTTCAAATCTGCTGTTGTCTGTCTATAGTATATTTTTAGTTTTATCTACCATATCTTTCATTTCCATAAGATCTGCTATTTTTCTATTTACTCTTTGGAATTCTTCTTTATGCTCTTCTAGTGTCTTTATGTCCTTTATGTCTTTAGCCAACCCCTTGAAGTTGTTTTGGAGATTTGTATGTACTTCTTTGGTAAGTTGCTCTACGTTCTATGCCTCCTCCAGCTTTTTAATTTGATCATTTGGCTTGGCCATATCTCCTTGGATCTTCATATGCTTTGTGATTTTCTGTTGATTCTGTGACATTTGCTTTTCTTAATAAGGTTATTTTGGAAGATGCAAGTCTATTTGGACATCTGTATAAAATTTGGCAGAACTGCTTTTGCCAGAGTGCACTTTTCCTGTCTTTCCAGTTGATGGCATTCTAGGGTCACCTCTCCCCCTCGAGCCTGCTTTTTTCTGTCTGCAGCTGCATGTCCAACCAGGTGGAAATCCAGTCAGCACAGCAGTCCTCCTTGCACCCTGGAGATTGCCAGCCCCAGGGGTGGGTGGTGGGGGCTGGGCGCTGTGCGGTTTGATAGAGAATCTGCTTAAAGGCACAGCGGGTCTGGTGATTTCCAGGCCTCTGAGTGGATCAGGCTTGGGCTGTGGGGCTGCGAGTTTCACCTTTCTCAGCCCTCAGCAAGCTCAGAGGTACGCTTTTAGTTGGCCCACAAGATCCCTACCCGGCTTGCGTTTGCAGGCCTCTGGGGTAGAGGAGGGCCTCCTGGTGCTTCCATGTGGCACCCTCCCTTATCCCTGCATCTCTGCCCATGTGTAACGCAGGTTTCTATGGAGGAAGAGTAAAGGCAGCGGCACACAGACTGTCTCTCTTGCCTGCTAATTGTTGGATTGGCTCTGCTCAGCTCTGTGTCCCCTCTCCTCCCAACAGAAGGGCCCCCAAGTCTTCCCCAGAGCCAGGCCCCCACAGCAGCCCACCTCAGAACTGAGGGGTAGGCACTGCATGCTGCACCAAGGTTTCTGTGTGTGGCCAACACACATCCACTGTTTCCCGAGTTCCCTCCTGGGAGCTCCTGACTGTGGGGTTTAAAAGGGTTATCTTCTCATCTGGTTGCTGAGATGGGAGTGTGTGAGTGCAGAGCTCCTCCTCTCCTACCCCAGACTGCATGTAGCTGCCAGCGTTGGCTGTGGTCATGATTGAATAAACACCCCATCCTTTGAGTCATAATTTCTCTGCTTTTTCATCCACACTATATATGTAGAGATCATTCTTTGGCCAGTCATACTCTAGAACCGCTGTCCCAGTTGTTTTCTGCCTTTTCTATAGTTATTCCATATGGGAGAAGTTTGCTCTGCCTCTCCTATTTCTCCATCTTCCCAGAAGTGGGGGTTGATTTCTGAACTCTGAATTTGATTGCATTGGTCTATATGTCTGTCCTTGAGCTATTATCATGCTATTTTGATTACTGTGGCTTTGTAATATGTTTTAAAGATTGGAAAGTGTGAGTCCTCCAACATTGTTCTTCTTTTTCAATGTGGCTTTGGCTATTTGGGGCCCCTTATCCTTCTATACAAATTTGATGATTGGGACTGTGTTGAATCTGTGAATTGCTTTGAGTAAAATTGACATCTTAACAATAGTTAGTCTTCCAATCCATGAACACAGAGTTTCCTTCCATTCATTTAGGTCTTCTTTGATTTCCTTTAGAAATGTTTTGTAGTTTTCTGTGTACACATTCTGTACATCCTTGGTTAGATTTATTCCTAGATAATTTAATTCTTTTAGTTATTGTAAATGGAGTTTTTTTTCCCTCCTTGATTTAGTCTTCTGATTGTTCATTACTAGTGTATAAAGACACTACTGATTTTTGGGTCTTGGTCATGTACCAACCCATTTGCTAAATTCATTTATTAGCTCTAGTAGCACTGTTGTGGATTTTTTCAGGATTTTCTTTATACAGGATCATGTCATCTGCAAAGAGGCAAAGTTTTACTTCTTTTCCAATGTGAATGCATTTTATTTCTTTTTCTTGACTGTTGCTGTAGTTAGATCTTCCAGTACAGTGCTGAATAACAGTGGTACCAGTGGGCATCTTGTCGTGTTCTTGATCTTAGATGGAAAGCTTCCAGTCTTTTACCGTTACGTACGATGTTAGCGGTTTGCTTTTCATAAATGCCCTTTGTTATGTTGAAGAAGTTTCCTTTTGTTCCTAGTTTTATAAGTCTTTTTATCAAGAAGAGTTGCTGAATTTTGTCAAACACCTTTTCTGCATCAATTGAGATGATCGTGTAGTTTTTTCCCCTTCATTGCGTTAATGTTGTGCATTACGTTCATTGATTTTCTTATGTTCAGCCACCCTTGCATACCTGGGATGAGTCCCACTTGATCATGGAGTGTAATTCTTTTAATGTGCTGTTAGATTTGGTTAGCTGGTATTTTATTGAGGATTTTTATGTCTATATTCATTATAGATATTGGTTTGTAATTTTCTTTTCTTGTTGTATCTTTATCTGGCATTTGTATGAGGGTGATGTTGGCCTCATATGAGGATTTATGGAGTGTCTCCCCTCTTCAATTTTTGAAAGAGTTTGAACAGAATTGGTGTTAATTCTTGGAATGTCTGAAAATTCTCCTGTGAAGCCATCTGGTACTAGGCTTTTCTTTGTTGGGGGGTTTTTGATTACTGATTGAATCTCCTTACTAGTTACTGATTTGTTGAGATCTTCTTCTTTTTTTTTTTTTTGTTTTTTGAATCAGTGTAGGTAGTTTATACATTTCTAGGAATTTGTCCATTTCATCTAGGTTAACTAATTTGGTGGTGTACAATTATTTACAGTATCCTCTTATAGTCCTTTCTATTTCAGCAGGGTCGTTAGTAATATCTCCCTTTGCATTTTTTATTTTCATTATTTGTGTCCTCTATCTTCTTTCTTCATCAGTCTGGCTAAAAGTTTTTCAATTTTATTTCCCTTTTCAAAGAACCAGCTTTTGGTTTTGCTGAATCTCTCTGTATTTTTAAAAATTCTTTTGTCATTCATCTGTGCTCTAGTCTTTGTTATTTCCTTCCGTCCTCTTGTTTTGGCTTTAGTTTGCTCTTCTTTTTCTAGTTCTGATTTGACATCTTTCTTCTTTTTTAATTTAAGCATGCAGAGCTATACATTTCTCTCTTAGCACTGCCTTTGCTACATCCCATAGTATTTGTTATGTTGTGTTTTCATTTTCATTCCTAATTTCCCTTGTCATTTCATCTTTAACCCATTGGTTGCTAAAGAGTACATTGTTCACTTTCCATATATTTGTGTATTTTCCATTTTTCCTTCTGGTATTGATTTCTAGCTTCATTCCACAGTGGTTGGAGAAGATACATTATATGATTTCAGTATTTTTTAACTTACTGAGACTTGTTTTTTGACATAAGGTATGGTCTGTCCTAGCGAATGATCCATGTGCACTAGAGAAGAAGGTGTATTCTGTTGCTTTTGGGTGAAGTTTTCTATATATAAAGAACTCATTTAGAGCATTTTCAAGTCTTCTATTTCCTTATTGATCTTCTGTCTAGACATTCTGTCTGTTCTTGAAAGTGATATATTGAAGTCTCATATTATTAATGTAGAACTGTCTATTTCTCCCTTCAGATCTGTCAATATTTATGTCATATATTTTGGGGCTGCCTGTACTGTTAGGTGCGCATATATTTGTAATTGTTGTATCTTCTTGTTGAATTGATCCCTTTATCAGTATATAATGACCTTCTCTTTCCCTTTTAACAGTTTTTTACTTTAAGTCTATTTTATCTGATATTAGTATAGCTACCCAGTTCTCTTTTGGCTACTACTTGCAGGGTATATTTTTTCCCCATCGTTTCGTTTTCAGTCTACTTATGTCTTTGAATTTAAGGTGAGTCTCTTGTAAACAGCCTAGAGTTGGGTCATGCTTTTTTATCCATTCTGCCAATCTCTGCCTTTTGACTGGAGAGTTTAATCCATTTACATTTAAAGTGACTACTGATGATGCAGGACTTTCTTCTGCCATTTTGCTATTGAGTCTTTGTAAGTCTTATACTTTTTTTTTGTCCCTCGTTTCTTCTGTTTATGCCAACTTTCATGTTTATTTGGTTTCTTTATATTATACCATATTGAGTTCCTTCTCATTTCTTTCTGGATATATTTTTCATATATTTCCTGTGGCTACAATGGAGTTGAAATTTAACACCCTGAATATGTAATAGTCATATTTGATTACATATCAACTGGATGTCAATAGCATACATATACCCTATTCCCATACCTCACAGTTCCCCCACCTTTTTGTAATGTGCAAATTATATCTTTGTCTGTCTAAAACCATAGATTTATCATTACATATTTTTTAATTGCTGTATGCATTTATTATTTGCTAATATTAATGCAGCAAAGAGGAAACAAAAATCTCACAAACACTCTACAGTTTCACAACATTCACTGCAGGAAAAAGTGATCAGGAAGGATGAACAGTAACGTAGGGTCTTAGTGGATGCATCCCTGGGGGAGGTAGACCTCGAACTCCTGGTGGAGGGGGTCTCATTCCTGGAGGGGTCATGCCTATTGTTATCCCTTGAGTAGGGGGCAGCCCAATTGGTGGGCCGATGGGTGGTCTCATGCTAAGTGGAAGAGCCAAATTGCTTGGCTGTGGGGTTGCTCTCCCCACAGGTTGGGGTGGGGTTCTGTGACCTGGTGGATACTATGTTGGAGCTCCAGCAGTGCTGCTAGTAGCAGCAAGTACAGCAGTTGCTACAGTGCCTCTTCCCTAGGGAGTCATTACCTATTGGGGTGGTCCCCCAACCCCTCCGACAGGGCCTGCTAATCCAGCAGGCACCTGGGAAATTGGGACACCAGCTGGTACTCCTCTGCTAGCCGCCCTTCCAGCTCCAGGGCCTCCTGCAGCTCCAACAAGTGGTACCCGAGTGATGCCAGTATCTTTGGAGGGTGGTCCCTCTACAGTTGTGGAAACCAAATTCTCCCCATGCAGCAACACTGGACCCAAAACCTGCTTTTCTTCACACTCTGGCTGTTTCACATTCTTTGGCTTAATCTTTCTGAATTCATCATAGTCACAGAGGATCAAGTTCATATGCTTGTCAAAAACCTTAAAGGTATCAATAAAGGTTCGGCCATCTTGCATGATACATCTCATTCTATAGTCAATGTGCTGTAGCATCTTGCTGCTCTTGCCCCATGATTGCTGTTCCACCAAAACCAATATCCTCAGTAAAGTTTCTAGATCCTTAAGACCTAGGAGAAGGCTGCCAATAAAGGTATGATGCAGGTTCTCCTACAAACAACAAAAGCTGGGCAGAAGCTTCAAACAGTAGATGGAGCCTGGGTTTTGCTTGGAATCAGCTTCCTTGATGTTTGCTTTAACTGCCTCTTGGTGTCTCAGCTAAGAATGCCCGTCTCAGTTCCACCTGGAAGTCCACCACAGGTACCTACTGATTGCCTCTGGTAAAACTGGCACTCCTGGTTGCCCAGTGAGGCTGTCATTCTACGTTTGATTTGGATTTCCACCTCTGGCACTTGCTGTTCTGTAGTCCGTCTCAGGTGTAAGTGGTCCCTGGCCCGCTCTATCATGCCGCTGCTGCCCACTCCTCATGCCAGCACGTGGGGCATCTCTAGCTGCCTCTCTGCTCTGCCCTTACTAGCACTTGGGAGAAGTAAGATGTTGAATTACATACTAAAAAATATAATAGTACTGGCATTTATAATTATCCAAATGGTAACCGTTACTGGGAGTCTTTATTTCTTTATGCTTTGACCCATTGTCTAGTATCCTTTCCTTTTAGTCTGAAGAACTTCCTTTAGCATTGCTTATAGGCACGTCTATAAGCAGTTTTGTTTATCTGGGAATGTCTTAATCTCTCCCTCCTTTTTGAAAGAAACTCTTGCCAGATACAAAATTCTTGCTTAGGAATTGTTTTTCTCCTAGCAGTTTAGGTATTTCAGCCTACTGCTTCCTTGCCTCCGTGGTTTCTGATGAGAAATCGGAACTTAGTTTAATTGGTACTCCCTGGTCCAAACCTGTTGCTTTTCTCTTGCAGCTTTCAAAACTCTGCACTTGTTCTTTGCATTCAGTAGTTTGATCAGTATGTGATGGTGCATATTTCTCTTCCAGTTTATCCTGTTTGTTTTCTCTTTGCTTTCTGGTTGTGTATATACATGTCTTTTGTTATTTGGGGGATGTTTTCTGTGATTATTTCTTTGAATACTCCTTCTTTCTTTCTTCTCCCTCTGGAACTCTCATAATGCATGTATTGGTACACTTGATGGTGTGCCAGAGGTTTCTTAGACTAATTTTGCTTTTGGTAATTCTTTTTTTCTTTCTACTTCTCAACCTGACTCATTTCAGTTTCCTTGTCTCCGAGTTCACTGATTCTTTCTTCTGCCAGCTCGTCTGCTATTGAAACGCTCCTGGAAATTTTTCATTTCAGTTATTGTGGTCTTCAACTCCAGTAAGTTCTATCTGGTTCCTTTTAAAAATTTCCATCTTTTTATTGAGATTCTCATATTCTTCATTCATTGTTTTTCTGATATTCTTTAGTTCTTTCTTTGTATTTTCCTTCATCTCTTTGAGTATATCAAAGATCATTTTTTTAAAGTCTTTGTGCAGTACGTTCACCATCTGATCTTCTTTGTTGGTGTTTCTGGATTTTTATCCTCTTCTTTTGGATGGGCCATTATTTTAAGTTTTTTGTCTGTCTTATTATCTTTTGTTGCACAGTGTACATTTTAATGTTTTAAACTGGCAACTCAGATTTATTCCCTGAGATGTCTGTTTTTTTTGAGTTTGTAACCAGGTAGTGATATGGGAGAGATTTTCTTTTAAGTCAAGAGCTAATACAAACAAGCAAACCTAGGCAAAGTCTTCGCAAAGTGTCTTTGCATTGGCTGGTACTCTCTTTCAGCGTTCAGCTCTCCTATCAAGGTCAACCCAAGGCAACCTTCTTTTTTCTCTCTGTTGTTCAGATTGGGTAATTTCTATTATTCTTACAGTTCAATGATTCTTTCCTCTGTCCTCTATTCTGTGTTTGAGAATGTCCTTTGAGCTTTTTATTTCAATTATTATATTTTTAAGTTCTAAAATTTCCATTTGGTTCCTCTTTACATCTTCTGTTTCTTTGCTGAGACTTTCTGTTTTTTTTTTGTTTGTTTGTTTGTTTGTTTTGTTGGTTTCAAACATTTGTAATTGTTGAAGTGTTTTCATTATCACTGCTTTAAAATCTTTGTTAGGTAATACCAGCGTCTCTGTGTGGGCTTCTGTTGATTGTCTTTTCTCATTCAAGGTGAGCTCTTTCTAGTTTTTGATATGATGAATGAGTTTTGTTTGGATTCTAGATATTTTGGGTATTATGTGTCTTAGTTTGCCAGGCTGCTATGACAAATATCACACAAATATCGCACAATGGCTTAAACAACAGGAATTTCTTGGCTCACAGTTTTGAGGATAGAAGTCCAAAATCAAGATATCAGCAAGGCGTGTTTTCTTTTTGAAATCTGTAGCATTCTGGTGCTGACTGCTTGCTGTTCTTGTGTGTTTTTGGATAGTATTTCTGCCTCCTGTCACATGGCATTGTCCTCTTCCTTCTCACTTATGCAACCTCTAGCTTCTTTTTATAAGGCTTCAGTAATCTGGATTAAGACTCACCCTTGTTCAGTTTGCCACATTTTAACTACAAATACCATCTTCAAGAGGTCCTATTTACAATGGATTCACACCCATGGGGATGTGGACTAAGATTAAGAATATGTTTGTTGAGGTACATAATTCAACCTATCACATATGTTATGAGACTGAATATTATTTAAATCTTCTGTTTTAGCAGGCCTCTGATAACCAGACTTGTGGGGGGAAGGGGAATATGGCCTTTTTACTGCCAGCTTGGGATGGAAGTCCAGGTTCCTCATTTGGCCTCCGTTGACAGTCTGGGGTGGGCAATGGCACTTGTTTCTGCTGGCTAGCAGTGGGAGTTTGGGCTCCCCAGTAGGCCACTACTGATATCACCCTGGTTTGAGGGGCAAGGGGGTGCCTCATTACTCCTCCCCACATGGCCTCCCCTGACCCCATGGGGTATGGCCTTATTACCTGAGCAGTGGTAAAACTTCTGACTCTTCACTAGATCTCCTCTGACAGCACCTGCCAGGTGGGGGTGGAAGTCCAGTCTCCCTGTGTGATTTTTCACTGATGACAGGTGAAAGGGGTGTTGTTACTGCCCACCGTGGTTGAAAGTCCTGGCTTCCCACTCAACCTTCTAACACCCTCCAGGCCAGGAGGGAGGGGCCTCTTGTTACAGCCCGGTGATGGTAGAAGTCTAGGCTCTCCACTTGGTATTTGCTGTTGGAAGTGCAGGAGGAATCACAGTTTTTTTCTGAGGTGTTTGGTTGGAGGAGAATGGTTATTGTCTAAAAGTGCTATTTCTCAGGATCCGAGTTTCCTAGGCAGTCTGCCTTCTTTTCTCTGCATAAATCTTATGTTTATTTTATATACAATGTCCAGGGTTTTTAGCTGGACTTGGCAGGAGGAATAGGGAAAAGTACCTGCTCTTGCTTTTTATTTTCCACCTTCTTTTGGTATATCAGATTCAGTGGTTCATTGATATTTGAGGACTTAAATTTTTTTTTCCAAGCTTGTTCTTTTTTTTTTTTTTTTTCCTCAAAATCATTTAGTTCTTCCCTCAATGTTGTTTTTTAGAATATCACACTTTTGGACTAGAGCGTCTAATTTTTTCTGCTTTCCTTTCAGATTTTAGTTTAAAATTTTCTTAATTTACTTGGAAATTCTGAGCACATCCATCCTGGCCTTGAGATGCATTCTGACCTTTGTCAGGAACTTACTAGTCTGTAACCTATTATTTGACTCCATTCAAATTCAGTATTTACCTTTCTTAACTTTCTATTCTATAGTCCCAACCTTTAACTTGAAAGGAAATTTAAAATATCTGTTTGCTTCAAAGACCTTCATTATCTGCTTTTAACCTCAGAGTCATTTGAGAAATGAGCTAGTTTTCTTCTGCCATTTGTTTCCAGTGTAATTGGCAGAAGTTACTATTTGGCAGATTTGCATTTTAGCTAGTTCTATATCAATTTTGATATATTGCAGAAAGACGGAATATTTTTATATTAGCTACGTTAATTTTTTTTCACCCAGATACTTCAAAATTCCCCAGTCAGGGTCATTTACAGAAATTCTAATTCAAAACCTGGGAGCTCTAGCCTGCTTCACTTAACTTACCCTCTTCCACCAAGCCTGTCTCTCTGGCTCACTTATGGTTTGTTTGTTTGTTTGTGGTTTCTCTGGCTCACTTATATCTGTAAGCTTTTAGTAAGGTAGTTACTAGTCCTGTAATGACATTCTTTCTTTTTTACCACCTTTCTTCAAACTAGACTGTCAAACAATCTTTCAGGCTACAGATATGTTTTCTTCAGGAGTTCCTTGCAGATTAAACAAAGGGGAGATACTGATTTTTTTTTTTTATCTTCATTTTATTGAGATATATTCACATACCACACAGTCATACAAAACAAATCATACATTCGATTGTTCACAGTACCATTACATAGTTGTACATTCATCACCTAAATCAATCCCTGACACCTTCATTAGCACACACACAGAAAAATAACAAGAATAATAATTAGAGTGAAAAAGAGCAATTGAAGTAAAAAAGAACACTGGGTACCTTTGTCTGTTTGTTTCCTTCCCCTATTTTTCTACTCATCCATCCATAAACTAGACAAAGGGGAGTGTGGTCCTTATGGCTTTCCCAATCCCATTGTCACCCCTCATAAGCTACATTTTTATACAACTGTCTTCGAGATTCATGGGTTCTGGGTTGTAGTTTGATAGTTTCAGGTATCCACCACCAGCTACCCCAATTCTTTAGAACCTAAAAAGGGTTGTCTAAAGTGTGCGTAAGAGTGCCCACCAGAGTGACCTCTCGGCTCCTTTTGGAATCTCTCTGCTACTGAAGCTTATTTCATTTCCTTTCACATCCCCCTTTTGGTCAAGAAGATGTTCTCCGTCCCACGATGCCAGGTCTACATTCCTCCCCGGGAGTCATATTCCACATTGCCAGGGAGATTCACTCCCCTGGGTGTCTGATCCCACGTAGGGGGGAGGGCAGTGATTTCACCTTTCAAGTTGGCTTAGCCAGAGAGAGAGGGCCACATCTGAGCAACAAAGAGGATTTCGGGAGGAGGCTCTTAGGCACAATTATAGGGAGGTCTAGCGTCTCCTTTGCAGCAACAGTCTTCGCAAGGGCAAATCCTGTGGTAGAGGGCTCAACCCATCAAACCATCAGTCCCCTATGTCTGTGGTCATGTTAGCAACCATCGAGGTGGGGTAGGCGAATACCCCTGCATTCTCCACAGGCTCCTCAAGGGGGCATTACATCTTTTTTTCCTTGTTTTTCTTTTTTCTTTTTTAACTTTCCCTTCTTTTTTAAATCAACTGCATGAAAAACAAGTTACAAAGAAAACAAACATACAATAAAAGAACATTTCAAAGAGACCATAACAAGGGAGTAAGAAAAAGACAGCTAACCTAAGATAACTGCTTAACTTCCAACACGTTCCTACTTTACCCCAAGAAAGTTACCTAATATAGCAACATTTCTGTGAACTTGTTCCTACTATATCCATCAGAAATTAACAGACCATAGTCATTCCTGGGCATCCCCAGAACGTTAAATAGCTTATCTGTTCTTCTTGGATTATTGTTCCCCCTTCCTTAATTGCTCTCTGTCGCTAGTTCCCCTACATTCTACATTATAAACCATTTGTTTTACATTTTTCAAAGTTCACATTAGTGGTAGCATATAATATTTCTCTTTTTGTGCCTGGCTTATTTCGCTCAGCATTTTGTCTTCAAGGTTCATCCATGTTGTCATATGTTTCACGAGATCGTTCCTTCTTACTGCCGCGTAGTATTCCATCGTGTGTATATACCACATTTTCTTTATCCACTCATCTGTTGAAGGACATTTGGGTTGTTTCCATCTCTTGGCAATTGTGAATAATGCTGCTATGAACATTGGCATGCAGATATCTGTTCGTGTCACTGCTTTCCAATCTTCCGGGTATATACCGAGAAGTGCAATAGCTGGATCGAATGGTAACTCTATATCTAGTTTTCTAAGGAACTGCCAGACTGACTTCCAGAGTGGCTGAACCATTATACAGTCCCACCAACAATGAATAAGAGTTCCAATTTCTCCACATCCCCTCCAGCATTTGTAGTTTCCTGTTTGTTTAATGGCAGCCATTCTAACCGGTGTTAGATGGTATCTCATTGTGGTCTTAATTTGCATCTCTCTAATAGCTAGTGAAGCTGAACATTTTTTCATGTGTTTCTTGGCCATTTGTATTTCCTCTTCAGAGAACTGTCTTTTCATATCTTTTGCCCATTTTATAATTGGGCTGTCTGTACTATTGTCATTGAGTTGTAGGATTTCTTTGTATATGCAACATATCAGTCTTTTGTCAGATACATGGTTTCCAAAAATTTTTTCCCATTGAGATGGCTGCCTCTTTACCTTTTTGAGAAATTCCTTTGAGGTGCAGAAACTTCTAAGCTTGAGGAGTTCCCATTTATCTATTTTCTCTTTTGTTGCTTGTGCTTTGGGTGTAAAGTCTAGGAAGTGGCCGCCTAATACAAGGTCTTGAAGATGTTTTCCTACATTACCTTCTAGGAGTTTTATGGTACTTTCTTTTATATTGAGATCTTTGGTCCATTTTGAGTTAATTTTTGTGCAGGGAGTGAGGTAGGGGTCCTCTTTCATTCTTTTGGATATGGATATCCAACTCTCCCAGCCCCATTTGTTGAAAAGACCATTATGACTCGGTTCAGTGACTTTGGGGGCCTTATCAAAGATCAGTCGGCCATAGATCTGAGGGTCTATCTCTGAATTCTCAATTCGATTCCATTGATCTATATGTCTATCTTTGTGCCAGTACCATGCTGTTTTGGCAACTGTGGCTTTATAATAAGCTTCAAAGTCAGGGAGTGTAAGTCCTCCCACTTCGTTTTTCTTTTTTAGAGTGTCTTTAGCAATTCGAGGCATCTTCCCTTTCCAAATAAATTTGATAACTAGCTTTTCCAAGTCTGCAAAGTAGGTTGTTGGAATTTTGATTGGGATTGCATTGAATCTGTAGATGAGTTTGGGTAGAATTGACATCTTAATGACATTTAGCCTTCCTATCCATGAACATGGAATATTTTTCCATCTTTGAAGGTCCTCTTCTATTTCTTTTAGTAGAGTTATGTAGTTTTCTTTGTATAGGTCTTTTACATCTTTGGTTAAGTTTATTCCTAGGTACTTGATTTTTTTAGTTGCTATTGAAAATGGTATCTTTTTCTTGAGTGTCTCTTCAGTTTGTTCATTTCTAGCATATAGAAACATTACTGACTTATGTGCATTAATCCTGTATCCCGCTACTTTGCTAAATTTGTTTATTAGCTCTAGTACCTGTATCGTCAATTTCTCAGGGTTTTCTAGATATAAGATCATATCATCTGCAAACAATGACAGTTTTACTTCTTCTTTTCCAATTTGGATGCCTTTTATTTCTTTGTCTTGCCGGATTGCCCTGGCTAGCACTTCCAGCACAATGTTGAATAACAGTGGTGACAGCGGGCATCCTTGTCTTGTTCCTGATCTTAGAGGGAAGGCTTTCAGTCTCTCACCATTGAGTACTATGCTGGCTGTGGGTTTTTCATATATGCTCTTTATCATGTTGAGGAAGTTTCCTTCAATTCCTGCCTTTTGAAGTGTTTTTATCAAAAAGGGATGTTGGATTTTGTCAAATGCTTTTTCAGCATCTATTGAGATGATCATTTGATTTTTCCCTTTTGACTTGTTAATGTGTTGTAATACATTGATTGATTTTCTTATGTTGAACCATCCTTGCATGCCTGGAATGAACCCCACTTGGTCATGGTGTATGATTTTTTTAATGTGTCTTTGGATTCGAATTGCAAGTATTTTGTTGAGGATTTTTGCATCTATATTCATTAGGGAGATTGGCCGGTAGTTTTCCTTTTTTGTAGCATCTTTGCCTGGTTTTGGTATTAGATTGATGTTAGCTTCATAAAATGAGTTAGGTAGTGTTCCATTTTCTTCAATGTTTTGAAAGAGTTTGAGTAAGATTGGTGTCCGTTCTTTCTGGAAAGTTTGGTAGAATTCCCCTGTGAAGCCATCTGGCCCTGGGCATTTATTTGTCGGAAGATTTTTGATGACTGATTGGATCTCTTTGCTTGTGATGGGTTGGCTGAGGTCTTGTATTTCTTCTCTGGTCAGTCTAGGTTGTTCATATGTTTCCAGGAAATTGTCCATTTCTTCTACATTATCCTGTTTGTTGCCATACAGTTGTTCATAATATCCTCTTATAATTTTTTTAATTTCTTTGGGATCTGCAGTTATGTCACCTTTTTCATTCATTATTTTGTTTATATGGGTCTTCTCTCTTTTTGATTTTGTCAGTCTAGCTAGGGGCTTGTCAATCTTGTTGATCTTCTCAAAGAACCAACTTTTGGTGATATTTATCCTTTCTATTGTTTTTTTGTTCTCTATGTCATTTATTTCTGCTTTAATCCTTGTTATTTCTTTTCTTGTACTTGGTTTAGGATTGGTTTGCTGTTCATTTTCTAGCTTCTTCAGTTGATCCATTAGTTCTTTGATTTTGGCTCTTTCTTCCTTTTTAATATATGCGTTTAGTGCTATAAATTTCCCCCTTAGCACTGCTTTTGCTGCATCCCATAGGTTTTGGTATGTTGTATTCTCATTTTCATTCGTCTCTATACATTTAGCAATTTCCCTTGCTATTTCTTCGTTAACCCACTGATTGTTTAGGTGTGTGTTGTTTAACCTCCAGGTATTTGTGAATTTTCTAAGTCTCTGATGGTTATTGACTTCTAATTGTATTCCATTGTGGTCAGAGAATGTGCTTTGAATAATTTCAATCTTTTTAAATTTATTGAGGCTTGTTTTATGTCCCAGCATATGATCTATTCTGGAGAAAGTTCCATGAGCACTAGAAAAGTATGTGTTTCCTGGTGATTTGGGATGTAATGTCCTGTATATGTCTGTTAAATCTAATTCATTTATCAGATTGTTTAGGTTTTCAGTTTCCTTATTGGTCTTCTGTCTGGTTGATCTATCTATAGGAAAGAGTGATATGTTGAAGTCTCCCACAATTATTGTGGAAACATCAATTGCTTCCTTTAGTTTTTTTTTTTTTTTTTTTTTTTTTTTTTTATCATCATTTTATTGAGATATATTCACATACCACGCAGTCATACAAAACAAATTGTACTTTCGATTGTTTACAGTACCATTACATAGTTGTACATTCATCACCTAAATCAATCCCTGACACCTTCATTAGCACACACACAAAAATAACAAGAATAATAATTAGAGTGAAAAAGAGCAATTGAAGTAAAAAAGAACACTAGGTACCTTTGTCTGTTTGTTTGCTTCCCCTACTTTTCTACACATCCATCCATAAACTAGACAAAGTGGAGTTTGGTCCTTATGGCATTCCCAATCCCACTGTCACCCCTCATAAGCTACATTTTTATACAACTGTCTTCGAGATTCATGGGTTCTGGGTTGTAGTTTAATAGTTTCAGGTATCCACCACCAGCTACCCCAATTCTTTAGAACCTAAAAAAGGTTGTCTAAAGTGTGCGTAAGAGTGCCCACCAGAGTGATCTCTCGGCTCGTTTTGGAATCTCTCTGCCACTGAAGCTTATTTCATTTCCTTTCACATCCCCCTTTTGGTCAAGAAGATGTTCTCCATCCCACGATGCCGGGTCTACATTCCTCCCCGGGAGTCATATTCCACGTTGCCAGGGAGATTCACTTCCCTGGGTGTCTGATCCCACGTAGGGGGGAGGGCAGTGATTTCACCTTTCAAGTTGGCTTAGCCAGAGAGAGAGGGCCACATCTGAGCAACAAAGAGGCATTCAGGAGGAGACTCTTAGGCACAAATACAGGGAGGCCTAGCCTCTCCTTTGCAGCAACCGTCTTCCCAAGGGTAAAACTTATGGTAGAGGGCTCAACCCATCAAACCACCAGTCCCCTATGTCTGTGGTCATGTTAGCAACCATGGAGGTGGGGTAGGCGAATACCCCTGCATTCTCCACAGGCTCCTCAAGGGGGCACTACATCGTTTTTTTTTTTTTTTTTTTTTCCTTGTTTGTCTTTTTTCTTTTTTTTTTTTTTTTTAACTTTCCCTTCTTTTTTCAAATCAACTGTATGAAAAAAAAAGTTAAAAAGAAAACAAACATACAATAAAAGAACATTTCAAAGAGACCATAGCAAGGGAGTAAGAAAAAGACAACTAACCTAAGATAACTGCTTAACTTCCAACATGTTCCTACTTTACCCCAAGAAAGTTACATACTATAGCAACATTTCAGTGAACTTGTTCCTACTACATCCATCAGAAATTAACAGACCATAGTCATTTCTGGGCATCCCCAGAACGTTAAATAGCTTATCTGTTCTTCTTGGATTATTGTTCCCCCTTCCTTAATTGCTCTCTACTGCTAGTTCCCCTACATTCTACATTATAAACCATTTGTTTTACATTTTTCAAAGTTCACATTAGTGGTAGCATATAATATTTCTCTTTTTGTGCCTGGCTTATTTCGCTCAGCATTATGTCTTCAAGGTTCATCCATGTTGTCATATGTTTCACCAGATCGTTCCTTCTTACTGCCGCGTAGTATTCCATCGTGTGTATATACCACATTTTATTTATCCACTCATCTGTTGATGGACATTTGGGTTGTTTCCATCTCTTGGCAATTGTGAATAATGCTGCTATGAACATTGGCGTGCAGATATCTGTTCGTGTCACTGCTTTCCGATCTTCCGGGTATATCCCGAGAAGTGCAATCGCTGGATCGAATGGTAGCTCTATCTCTAGTTTTCTAAGGAACTGCCAGACTGACTTCCAGAGTGGCTGAACCATTATACAGTCCCACCAACAATGAATAAGAGTTCCAATTTCTCCACATCCCCTCCAGCATTTGTAGTTTCCTGTTTGTTTAATGGCAGCCATTCTAACCGGTGTTAGATGGTATCTCATTGTGGTCTTAATTTGCATCTCTCTAATAGCTAGTGAAGCTGAACATTTTTTCATGTGTTTCTTGGCCATTTGTATTTCCTCTTCAGAGAACTGTCTTTTCATATCTTTTACCCATTTTATAATTGGGCTGTCTGTACTATTGTCATTGAGTTGTAGGATTTCTTTGTATATGTAAGATATCAGTCTTTTGTCAGATACATGGTTTCCAAAAATTTTTTCCCATTGAGTTGGCTGCCTCTTTACCTTTTTGAGAAATTCCTTTGAGGTGCAGAAACTTCTAAGCTTGAGGAGTTCCCATTTATCTATTTTCTCTTTTGTTGCTTGTGCTTTGGGTGTAAAGTCTAGGAAGTGGCCTCCTAATACAAGGTCTTGAAGATGTTTTCCTACATTATCTTCTAGGAGTTTAATGGTACTTTCTTTTATATTGAGATCTTTGGTCCATTTTGAGTTAATTTTTGTGTAGGGGGTGAGGTAGGGGTCCTCTTTCATTCTTTTGGATATGGATATCCAACTCTCCCAGCCCCATTTGTTGAAAAGACCATTATGGCTCAGTTCGGTGACTTTGGGGGCCTTATCAAAGATCAGTCGGCCATAGATCTGAGGGTCTATCTCTGAATTCTCAATTCGATTCCATTGATCTATATGTCTATCTTTGTGCCAGTACCATGCTGTTTTGGCAACTGTGGCTTTATAATAAGCTTCAAAGTCAGGGAGTGTAAGTCCTCCCACTTCGTTTTTCTTTTTTAAAGTGTCTTTAGCAATTCGAGGCATCTTCCCTTTCCAAATAAATTTGATAACTAGCTTTTCCAAGTCTGCAAAGTAGGTTGTTGGAATTTTGATTGGGATTGCATTGAATCTGTAGATGAGTTTGGGTAGAATTGACATCTTAATGACATTTAGCCTTCCTATCCATGAACATGGAATATTTTTCCATCTTTTAAGGTCCCCTTCTATTTCTTTTAGTAGAGTTATGTAGTTTTCTTTGTATAGGTCTTTTACATCTTTGGTTAAGTTTATTCCTAGGTACTTGATTTTTTTAGTTGCTATTGAAAATGGTATCTTTTTCTTGAGTGTCTCTTCAGTTTGTTCATTTCTAGCATATAGAAACATTACTGACTTATGTGCATTAATCTTGTATCCCGCTACTTTGCTAAATTTGTTTATTAGCTCTAGTAGGTGTATCGTTGATTTCTCAGGGTTTTCTAGATATAAGATCATATCATCTGCAAACAATGACAGTTTTACTTCTTCTTTTCCAATTTGGATGCCTTTTATTTCTTTGTCTTGCCGGATTGCCCTGGCTAGCACTTCCAGCACAATGTTGAATAACAGTGGTGACAGCGGGCATCCTTGTCTTGTTCCTGATCTTAGAGGGAAGGCTTTCAGTCTCTCACCATTGAGTACTATGCTGGCTGTGGGTTTTTCATATATGCTCTTTATCATGTTGAGGAAGTTTCCTTCAATTCCTACCTTTTGAAGTGTTTTTATCAAAAAGGGATGTTGGATTTTGTCAAATGCTTTTTCAGCATCTATTGAGATGATCAATTGATTTTTCCCTTTCGAGTTTTTAATGTGTTGTAATACATTGATTGTTTTTCTTATGTTGAACCATCCTTGCATGCCTGGAATGAACCCCACTTGGTCATGGTGTATGATTTTTTTAATGTGTCTTTGGATTCGATTTGCAAGTATTTTGTTGAGGATTTTTGCATCTATATTCATTAGGGAGATTGGCCGGTAGTTTTCCTTTTTTGTAGCATCTTTGCCTGGTTTTGGTATTAGATTGATGTTAGCTTCATAAAATGAGTTAGGTAGTGTTCCATTTTTTTCAATGTTTTGAAAGAGTTTGAGTAAGATTGGTGTCAGTTCTTTCTGGAAAATTTGGTAGAATTCCCCTGTGAAGCCATCTGGCCCTGGGCATTTATTTGTGGGAAGATTTTTGATGACTGATTGGATCTCTTTGCTTGTGATGGGTTGGTTGAGGTCTTCTATTTCTTCTCTGGTCAGTCTAGGTTGTTCATATGTTTCCAGGAAATTGTCCATTTCTTCTACATTATCCAGTTTGTTGCCATACAGTTGTTCATAATATCCTCTTATAATTTTTTTAATTTCTTCAGGATCTGCAGTTATGTCACCTTTTTCATTCATTATTTTGTTTATATGGGTCTTCTCTCTTTTTGATTTTGTCAGTCTAGCTAGGGGCTTGTCAATCTTGTTGATCTTCTCAAAGAACCAACTTTTGGTGATATTTATCCTTTCTATTGTTTTTTTGTTCTCTATGTCATTTATTTCTGCTTTAATCCTTGTTATTTCTTTTCTTGTACTTGGTTTAGGATTGGTTTGCTGTTCATTTTCTAGCTTCTTCAGTTGATCCATTAGTTCTTTGATTTTGGCTCTTTCTTCCTTTTTAATATATGCGTTTAGTGCTATAAATTTCCCCCTTAGCACTGCTTTTGCTGCATCCCATAGGTTTTGGTATGTTGTGTTCTCATTTTCATTCGTCTCTATATATTTAGCAATTTCTCTTGCTATTTCTTCTTCTTTTTTTTTTTTTTTTTTTTAATCATCATTTTATTGAGATATATTCACATACCACGCAGTCATACAAAACAAATTGTACTTTCGATTGTTTACAGTACCATTACATAGTTGTACATTCATCACCTAAATCAATCCCTGACACCTTCATTAGCACACACACAAAAATAACAAGAATAATAATTAGAGTGAAAAAGAGCAATTGAAGTAAAAAAGAACACTAGGTACCTTTGTCTGTTTGTTTGCTTCCCCTACTTTTCTACACATCCATCCATAAACTAGACAAAGTGGAGTTTGGTCCTTATGGCATTCCCAATCCCACTGTCACCCCTCATAAGCTACATTTTTATACAACTGTCTTCGAGATTCATGGGTTCTGGGTTGTAGTTTAATAGTTTCAGGTATCCACCACCAGCTACCCCAATTCTTTAGAACCTAAAAAAGGTTGTCTAAAGTGTGCGTAAGAGTGCCCACCAGAGTGATCTCTCGGCTCGTTTTGGAATCTCTCTGCCACTGAAGCTTATTTCATTTCCTTTCACATCCCCCTTTTGGTCAAGAAGATGTTCTCCATCCCACGATGCCGGGTCTACATTCCTCCCCGGGAGTCATATTCCACGTTGCCAGGGAGATTCACTTCCCTGGGTGTCTGATCCCACGTAGGGGGGAGGGCAGTGATTTCACCTTTCAAGTTGGCTTAGCCAGAGAGAGAGGGCCACATCTGAGCAACAAAGAGGCATTCAGGAGGAGACTCTTAGGCACAAATACAGGGAGGCCTAGCCTCTCCTTTGCAGCAACCGTCTTCCCAAGGGTAAAACTTATGGTAGAGGGCTCAACCCTTCAAACCACCAGTCCCCTATGTCTGTGGTCATGTTAGCAACCATGGAGGTGGGGTAGGCGAATACCCCTGCATTCTCCACAGGCTCCTCAAGGGGGCACTACATCGTGTTTTTTTTTTTTTTTTTCCCTTGTTTGTCTTCTTTTTTTTTTTCTTTTTAACTTTCCCTTCTTTTTTCAAATCAACTGTATGAAAAAAAAAGTTAAAAAGAAAACAAAAAAAAACAAACATACAATAAAAGAACATTTCAAAGAGACCATAGCAAGGGAGTAAGAAAAAGACAACTAACCTAAGATAACTGCTTAACTTCCAACATGTTCCTACTTTACCCCAAGAAAGTTACATACTATAGCAACATTTCAGTGAACTTGTTCCTACTACATCCATCAGAAATTAACAGACCATAGTCATTTCTGGGCATCCCCAGAACGTTAAATAGCTTATCTGTTCTTCTTGGATTATTGTTCCCCCTTCCTTAATTGCTCTCTACTGCTAGTTCCCCTACATTCTACATTATAAACCATTTGTTTTACATTTTTCAAAGTTCACATTAGTGGTAGCATATAATATTTCTCTTTTTGTGCCTGGCTTATTTCGCTCAGCATTATGTCTTCAAGGTTCATCCATGTTGTCATATGTTTCACCAGATCATTCCTTCTTACTGCCGCGTAGTATTCCATCGTGTGTATATACCACATTTTATTTATCCACTCATCTGTTGATGGACATTTGGGTTGTTTCCATCTCTTGGCAATTGTCAATAATGCTGCTATGAACATTGGCGTGCAGATATCTGTTCGTGTCACTGCTTTCCGATCTTCCGGGTATATCCCGAGAAGTGCAATCGCTGGATCGAATGGTAGCTCTATCTCTAGTTTTCTAAGGAACTGCCAGACTGACTTCCAGAGTGGCTGAACCATTATACAGTCCCACCAACAATGAATAAGAGTTCCAATTTCTCCACATCCCCTCCAGCATTTGTAGTTTCCTGTTTGTTTAATGGCAGCCATTCTAACCGGTGTTAGATGGTATCTCATTGTGGTCTTAATTTGCATCTCTCTAATAGCTAGTGAAGCTGAACATTTTTTCATGTGTTTCTTGGCCATTTGTATTTCCTCTTCAGAGAACTGTCTTTTCATATCTTTTGCCCATTTTATAATTGGGCCGACTGTACTATTGTCATTGAGTTGTAGGATTTCTTTGTATATGCAAGATATCAGTCTTTTGTCAGATACATGGTTTCCAAAAATTTTTTCCCATTGAGTTGGCTGCCTCTTTACCTTTTGAGAAATTCCTTTGAGGTGCAGAAACTTCTAAGCTTGAGGAGTTCCCATTTATCTATTTTCTCTTTTGTTGCTTGTGCTTTGGGTATAAAGTCTAGGAAGTGGCCTCCTAATACAAGGTCTTGAAGATGTTTTCCTACATTATCTTCTAGGAGTTTTATGGTACTTTCTTTTATATTGAGATCTTTGGTCCATTTTGAGTTAATTTTTGTGTAGGGGGTGAGGTAGGGGTCCTCTTTCATTCTTTTGGATATGGATATCCAACTCTCCCAGCCCCATTTGTTGAAAACACCATTATGGCTCAGTTCGGTGACTTTGGGGGCCTTATCAAAGATCAGTCGGCCATAGATCTGAGGGTCTATCTCTGAATTCTCAATTCGATTCCATTGATCTATATGTCTATCTTTGTGCCAGTACCATGCTGTTTTGGCAACTGTGGCTTTATAATAAGCTTCAAAGTCAGGGAGTGTAAGTCCTCCCACTTCGTTTTTCTTTTTTAGAGTGTCTTTAGCAATTCGAGGCATCTTCCCTTTCCAAATAAATTTGATAACGAGCTTTTCCAAGTCTGCAAAGTAGGTTGTTGGAATTTTGATTGGGATTGCATTGAATCTGTAGATGAGTTTGGGTAGAATTGACACTTAATGACATTTAGCCTTCCTATCCAAGAACATGGAATATTTTTCCATCTTTTAAGGTCCCCTTCTATTTCTTTTAGTAGAGTTATGTAGTTTTCTTTGTATAGGTCTTTTACATCTTTGGTTAAGTTTATTCCTAGGTACTTGATTTTTTTAGTTGCTATTGAAAATGGTATCTTTTTCTTGAGTGTCTCTTCAGTTTGTTCATTTCTAGCATATAGAAACATTACTGACTTATGTGCATTAATCTTGTATCCCGCTACTTTGCTAAATTTGTTTATTAGCTCTAGTAGGTGTATCGTTGATTTCTCAGGGTTTTCTAGATATAAGATTATATCATCTGCAAACAATGACAGTTTTACTTCTTCTTTTCCAATTTGGATGCCTTTTATTTCTTTGTCTTGCCGGATTGCCCTGGCTAGCACTTCCAGCACAATGTTGAATAACAGTGGTGACAGTGGGCATCCTTGTCTTGTTCCTGATCTTAGAGGGAAGGCTTTCAGTCTCTCACCATTGAGTACTATGCTGGCTGTGGGTTTTTCATATATGCTCTTTATCATGTTGAGGAAGTTTCCTTCAATTCCTACCTTTTGAAGTGTTTTTATCAAAAAGGGATGTTGGATTTTGTCAAATGCTTTTTCAGCATCTATTGAGATGATCAATTGATTTTTCCCTTTCGAGTTTTTAATGTGTTGTAATACATTGATTGTTTTTCTTATGTTGAACCATCCTTGCATGCCTGGAATGAACCCCACTTGGTCATGGTGAATGATTTTTTTAATGTGTCTTTGGATTCGATTTGCAAGTATTTTGTTTAGGATTTTTGCATCTATATTCATTAGGGAGATTGGCCGGTAGTTTTCCTTTTTTGTAGCATCTTTGCCTGGTTTTGGTATTAGATTGATGTTAGCTTCATAAAATGAATTAGGTAGTGTTCCATTTTTTTCAATGTTTTGAAAGAGTTTGAGTAAGATTGGTGTCAGTTCTTTCTGGAAAGTTTGGTAGAATTCCCCTGTGAAGCCATCTGGCCCTGGGCATTTATTTGTGGGAAGATTTTTGATGACTGATTGGATCTCTTTGCTTGTGATGGGTTGGTTGAGGTCTTCTATTTCTTCTCTGGTCAGTCTAGGTTGTTCATATGTTTCCAGGAAATTGTCCATTTCTTCTACATTATCCAGTTTGTTGCCATACAGTTGTTCATAATATCCTCTTATAATTTTTTTAATTTCTTCAGGATCTGCAGTTATGTCACCTTTTTCATTCATTATTTTGTTTATATGGGTCTTCTCTCTTTTTGATTTTGTCAGTCTAGCTAGGGGCTTGTCAATCTTGTTGATCTTCTCAAAGAACCAACTTTTGGTGATATTTATCCTTTCTATTGTTTTTTTGTTCTCTATGTCATTTATTTCTGCTTTAATCCTTGTTATTTCTTTTCTTGTACTTGGTTTAGGATTGGTTTGCTGTTCATTTTCTAGCTTCTTCAGTTGATCCATTAGTTCTTTGATTTTGGCTCTTTCTTCCTTTTTAATATATGCGTTTAGTGCTATAAATTTCCCCCTTAGCACTGCTTTTGCTGCATCCCATAGGTTTTGGTATGTTGTGTTCTCATTTTCATTCGTCTCTATATATTTAGCAATTTCTCTTGCTATTTCTTCTTTAACCCACTGATTGTTTAGGAGTGTGTTGTTTAACCTCCAGGTATTTGTGAATTTTCTAAGTCTCTGATGGTTATTGACTTCTAATTGTATTCCATTGTGGTCAGAGAATGTGCTTTGAATAATTTCAATCTTTTTAAATTTATTGAGGCTTGTTTTGTGTCCCAGCATATGATCTATTCTGGAGAAAGTTCCGTGAGCACTAGAAAAGTATGTGTATCCTGTTGATTTGGGATGTAATGTCCTGTAGATGTCTGTTAAATCTAATTCATTTATCAGATTGTTTAGGTTTTCAATTTCCTTATTGGTCTTCTGTCTGGTTGATCTATCTATAGGAGAGAGTGATGTGTTGAAGTCTCCCACAATTATTGTGGAAACATCAATTGCTTCCTTTAGTTTTGCCAATGTTTCTCTCATGTATTTTGTGGCACCTTGATTGGGTGCATAGACATTTACGATTGTTATTTCTTCTTGCTGAATTGCCCCTTTTATTAGTATGTAGTGGCCTTCTTTGTCTCTCAAAACATCCCTGCATTTGAAGTCTATTTTATCTGAGATTAATATTGCTACACCTGCTTTCTTTTGGCTGTAGCTTGCATGAAATATTTTTTTCCATCCTTTCACTTTCAGTTTCTTTGTGTCCCTGTGTCTAAGAAGAGTCTCTTGTATGCAACATATTGATGGTTCATTTTTTTTTGATCCATTCTGCGAATCTGTATCTTTTAATTGGGGAGTTTAATCCATTTACATTCAACGTTATAACCGTGAAGGCATTTCTTGAATCAGCCATCTTATCCTGTGGTTTATGTTTGTCGTATTTTTCCCCTCTCTCTATTAACATCCTTTATTGTACCCATACCGAATCTCTTTAGTACTGAACCTTTCTCAAAGTCTCTCTGTCCTTTCTTTGTTTCTCTGTCTGTAGGGCTACCTTGAGTATCTCCAGTAGGGCAGGTCTCTTGTTAGCAAATTCTCTCAGCATTTGTTTGTCTGTGAAAAATTTAAGCTCTCCCTCAAATTTGAAGGAGAGCTTTGCTGGATAAAGTATTCTTGGCTGGAAATTTTTCTCACTCAGAATTTTAAATATATCGTGCCACTGCCCTCTCACCTCCATGGTGGCTGCTGAGTAGTCACTACTTAGTCTTATGCTGTTTCCTTTGTATGTGGTGAATTGCTTTTCTCTTGCTGCTTACAGAACTTGCTCCTTCTCTTCCGTGTTTGACAGTGTGATCAGAATATGTCTCGGAGTGGGTTTATTTGGATGTATTCTCTTTGGGGTTCGCTGAGCATTTATGATTTGTGTATTTATGTTGTTTAGAAGATTTGGGAAGTTTTCCCCAACAATTTCTTTGAATACTCTTCCTAGACCTTTACCCTTTTCTTCCCCTTCTGGAACACCAATGAGTCTTATATTCGGATGTTTCATATTATCTATCATATCCCTGAGGTCCATTTCAATTTTTTCAATTTTTTTCCCCATTCTTTCTTTTATGCTTTCATTTTCCATTCTGTCACCTTCCAGGTTACTGATTCGTTGTTCAACTTCCTCTAGTCTTGTACTATGAGTGTCCAGTATCTTTTTAATTTGGTCAACAGTTTCTTTAATTTCCATAAGATCATCCATTTTTTTATTTAGTCTTGCAATGTCTTCTTTATGTTCTTCTAGGGTCTTCTTGATCTCCTTTGTATCCCGTACTATGGTCTCATTGTTCATCTTTAGTTCTGTGAGTAGTTGCTCTAGGTGCTGTGTCTCTTCTGATCTTTTGATTTGGGTGCTTGGGCTTGGGTTATCCATATCGTCTGGTTTTTTCATATGCTTTATAATTTTCTGTTGTTTTTGGCCTCTTGTCATTTGCTGAACTTGATAGGGTTCTTTTAGGATTTGTAGACCAATTGAAGTACTTATCTCTAATTTATCAGATCTACAGCTTCGTGGAGTACACTTTCCCTAACTAGCCAGCAGGTGGTGTCCACGAGCCACCTGTTCTCCACAAGCCAGTTCTCCCCTGCTTAGCCTTTTTTTTTTTTTTTTTTTAGTTCAATTTTATTGAAATATATTCACAAACCATACAGTCATCCATGGTATACAATCATCTGTTCACAGTATGATCATATAGTTATGCGTTCATCACCACAATCTATTTCTGAACATTTTCCTTACATCAGAAAGAATCAGAATAAGAATAAAAAATAAAAGTGAAAAAAGAATACCCAAACCATCCCCCCATCCCACCCTATTTGTCATTTAGTTTTTTTTTTTTTTTCTCTCTTTTTGTGCCTGGCTTATTTTGCTCTGCATTATGTCTTTTTTTTTTTAATCTTCATTTTATTGAGATATATTCGTATACCACACAGTCATACAAAACAAATCGTACTTTCGATTGTTCACAGTACCATTACATAGTTGTACATTCATCACCCAAATCAATCCCTGACACCTTCATTAGCACACACACAAGAATAACAAGAATAATAATTAGAGTGAAAAAGAGCAATTGAAGTAAAAAAGAACACTGGGTACCTTTGTCTGTTTGTTTCCTTCCCCTATTTTTCTACTCATCCATCCATAAACTAGACATAGTGGAGTGTGGTCCTTATGGCTTTCTCAATCCCCTTGTCACCCCTCATAAGCTACATTTTTATACAACTGTCTTCGAGATTCATGGGTTCTGGGTTGTAGTTTGATAGTTTCAGGTATCCACCACCAGCTACCCCAATTCTTTAGAACCTAAAAAGGGTTGTCTAAAGTGTGCGTAAGAGTGCCCACCAGAGTGATCTCTCGGCTCCTTTTGGATTCTCTCTGCCACTGAAGCTTATTTCATTTCCTTTCACATCCCCCTTTTGGTCAAGAAGATGTTCTCCATCCCACGATGCCGGGTCTACATTCCTCCCCGGGAGTCATATTCCACGTTGCCAGGGAGATTCACTCCCCTGGGTGTCTGATCCCACGTAGGGGGGAGGGCAGTGATTTCACCTTTCAAGTTGGCTTAGCTAGAGAGACAGGGCCACATCTGAGCAACAAAGAGGCATTCGGGAGGAGGCTCTTAGGCACAACCATAGGGAGGCCTAGCCTCTCCTTTGGAGCAACCGTCTTCCCAATGGTAAAACCTGTGGTAGAGGGGTGAACGCATCAAACCACCAGTCCCCTATGTCTGTGGTCATGTTAGCAACCATGGAGGTGGGGTAGGCGAATACCCCTGCATTCTCCACAGGCTCCTCAAGGGGCACTACAACTTTTTTTTTTTTTTTCCTTTTTTTTTTTTTTTTTTAACTTTCCTTTCTTTTTTAAATCAACTGTATGAAAAAAAAGTTAAAAAGAAAGCAAACATACAATAAAAGAACATTTCAAAGAGACCATAACAAGGGAGTAAGAAAAAGACAACTAACCTAAGATAACTGCTTAACTTCCAACATGTTCCTACTTTACCCCAAGAAAGTTACCTAATATAGCAACATTTCTGTGAACTTGCTCCTACTATATCCATCAGAAATTCACACACCATAGTCATTCCTGGGCATCCCCAGAACGTTAAATAGCTTATCTGTTCTTCTTGGATTATTGTTCCCCCTTCCTTAATTGCTCTCTATTGCTAGTTCCCCTACATTCTACATTATAAGCCATTTGTTTTACATTTTTCAAAGTTCACATTAGTGGTAGCATATAATATTTCTCTTTTTGTGCCTGGCTTATTTCGCTTAGCATTATGTCTTCAAGGTTCATCCATGTTGTCATATGTTTCACAAGATCGTTCCTTCTTACTGCTGCGTAGTATTCCATCGTGTGTATATACCACATTTTATTTATCCACTCATCTGTTGAAGGACATTTGGGTTGTTTCCATCTTTTGG
Source organism: Choloepus didactylus (assembly GCF_015220235.1). Classification (NCBI taxonomy): domain Eukaryota; kingdom Metazoa; phylum Chordata; class Mammalia; order Pilosa; family Megalonychidae; genus Choloepus; species Choloepus didactylus. The sequence goes on along the minus strand of NC_051312.1, from coordinate 127,897,621 downwards.
CAATTGTGAATAATGCTGCTATGAACATTGGCGTGCAGATATCTGTTCGTGTCACTGCTTTCCGATCTTCGGGTATATACTGAGAAGTGCAATCGCTGGATCGAATGGTAACTCTATATCTAGTTTTCTAAGGAACTGCCAGACTGACTTCCAGAGTGGCTGAACCATTATACAGTCCCACCAACAGTGAATAAGAGTCCCAATTTCTCCACATCCCCTCCAGCATTTGTAGTTTCCTGTTTGTTTAATGGCAGCCATTCTAACTGGTGTTAGGTGGTATCTCATTGTGGTCTTAATTTGCATCTCTCTAATAGCTAGTGAAGCTGAACATTTTTTCATGTGTTTCTTGGCCATTTGTATTTCCTCTTCAGAGAACTGTCTTTTCATATCTTTTGCCCATTTTATAATTGGGCCGACTGTACTATTGTCATTGAGTTGTAGGATTTCTTTATATATGCAAGATATCAGTCTTTTGTCAGATACATGGTTTCCAAAAATTTTTCCCATTGAGTTGGCTGCCTCTTTACCTTTTTGAGAAATTCCTTTGAGGTGCAGAAACTTCTAAGCTTGAGGAGTTCCCATTTATCTATTTTCTCTTTTGTTGCTTGTGCTTTGGGTGTAAAGTCTAGGAAGTGGCCGCCTAATACAAGGTCTTGAAGATGTTTCCCTACATTATCTTCTAGGAGTTTTATGGTACTTTCTTTTATATTGAGATCTTTGGTCCATTTTGAGTTAATTTTTGTGTAGGGGGTGAGGTAGGGGTCCTCTTTCATTCTTTTGGATATGGATATCCAACTCTCCCAGCCACATTTGTTGAAAAGATCATTATGACTCAGTTCAGTGACTTTGGGGGCCTTATCAAAGATCAGTCGGCCATAGATCTGAGGGTCTATCTCCGAATTCTCAATTCGATTCCATTGATCTATATGTCTATCTTTGTGCCAGTACCATGCTGTTTTGGCAGCTGTGGCTTTATAATAAGCTTCAAAGTCAGGAAGGGTAAGTCCTCCCACTTCGTTTTTCTTTTTTAGGGTGGCTTTAGCAATTCGAGGCATCTTCCCTTTCCAAATAAATTTGATAACTAGCTTTTCCAAGTCTGCAAAGTAGGTTGTTGGAATTTTGATTGGGATTGCATTGAATCTGTAGATGAGTTTGGGTAGAATTGACATCTTAATGACATTTAGTCTTCCTATCCATGAACATGGAATATTTTTCCATCTTTTAAGGTCCCCTTCTATTTCTTTTAGTAGAGTTATGTAGTTTTCTTTGTATAGGTCTTTGACATCTTTGGTTAAGTTTATTCCTAGGTACTTGATTTTTTTAGTTGCTATTGAAAATGGTATCTTTTTCCTGAGTGTCTCTTCAGTTTGTTCATTTCTAGCATATAGAAACATTACGGACTTATGTGCATTAATCCTGTATCCCGCTACTTTGCTAAATTTGTTTATTAGCTCTAGTAGCTGTATCGTCGATTTCTCAGGGTTTTCTAGATATAAGATCATATCATCTGCAAACAATGACAGTTTTACTTCTTCTTTTCCAATTTGGATGCCTTTTATTTCTTTGTTTTGCCGGATTGCCCTGGCTAGCACTTCCAGCACAATGTTGAATAACAGTGGTGACAGCGGGCATCCTTGTCTTGTTCCTGATCTTAGAGGGAAGGCTTTCAGTCTCTCACCATTGAGTACTATGCTGGCTGTGGGTTTTTCATATATGCTCTTTATCATGTTGAGGAAGTTTCACTCATTTCCTACCTTTTGAAGTGTTTTTATCAAAAACGGATGTTGGATTTTGTCAAATGCTTTTTCAGCATCTATTGAGATGATCATTTGATTTTTCCCTTTTGACTTGTTAATGTGTTGTAATACATTGATTGATTTTCTTATGTTGAACCATCCTTGCATGCCTGGAATGAACCCCACTTGGTCATGGTGTATGATTTTTTTAATGTGTCTTTGGATTTGATTTGCAAGTATTTTGTTGAGGATTTTTGCATCTATATTCATTAGGGAGATTGGCCGGTAGTTTTCCTTTTTTGTAGCATCTTTGCCTGGTTTTGGTATTAGAATGATGTTAGCTTCTTAAAATGAGTTAGATAGTGTTCCATTTTCTTCAATGTTTTGAAAGAGTTTGAGTAAGATTGGTGTCAGTTCTTTCTGGAAAGTTTGGTAGAATTCCCCTGTGAAGCCACCTGGCCCTGGGCATTTATTTGTGGGAAGATTTTTGATGACTGATTGGATCTCTTTGCTTGTGATGAGTTGGTTGAGGTCTTCTATTTCTTCTCTGGTCAGTCTAGGTTGTTCATATGTTTCCAGTAAATTGTCCATTTCCTCTACATTCTCCAGTTTGTTGCCATATAGTTGTTCATAGTATCCTCTTGTAATTTTTTTAATTTCTTCAGGATCTGCAGTTATGTCACCTTTTTCATTCATTATTTTGTTTATATGGGTCTTCTCTCTTTGATTTTGTCAGTCTAGCTAGGGGCTTGTCAATCTTGTTGATCTTCTCAAAGAACCAACTTTTGGTGACATTTATCCTCTCTATTGTTTTTTTGTTCTCTATGTCATTTATTTCTGCTTTAATCCTTGTTATTTCTTTTCTTGTACTTGGTTTAGGATTGGTTTGCTGTTCATTTTCTAGCTTCTTCAATTGATCCATTAGTTCTTTGATTTTGGCTCTTTCTTCCTTTTTAATATATGCGTTTAGTGCTATAAATTTCCCCCTTTGCACTGCTTTTGCTGCATCCCTTAGGTTTTGGTATGTTGTGTTCTCATTTTCATTCGTCTCTATATATTTAGCAATTTCTCTTGCTATTTCTTCTTTAACCCACTGATTGTTTAGGAGTGTGTTGTTTAACCTCCAGGTATTTGTGGATTTTCTAAGTCTCTGATGGTTATTGACTTCTAATTGTATTCCATTGTGGTCAGAGAATGTGCTTTGAATAATTTCAATCTTTTTAAATTTATTGAGGCTTGTTTTATGTCCCAGCATATGATCTATTCTGGAGAAAGTTCCATGAGCACTAGAAAAGTATGTGTATCCTGGTGATTTGGGATGTAATGTCCTGTATATGTCTGTTAAATCTAATTCATTTATCAGATTGTTTAGGTTTTCAATTTCCTTATTGGTCTTCTGTCTGGTTGATCTGTCTATAGGAGAGAGTGATGTGTTGAAGTCTCCCACAATTATTGTGGAAACATCAATTGCTTCCTTTAGTTTTGCCAGTGTTCCTCTCATGTATTTTGTGGCACCTTAGTTGGGTGCATAGACATTTACGATTGTTATTTCTTCTTGCTGAATTGCCCCTTTTATTAGTACGTAGTGGCCTTCTTTGTCTCTCAAAACATCCCTGCATTTGAAGTCTATTATTTCTGAGATTAATATTGCTACACCTGCTTTCTTTTGGCTGTAGCTTGCATGAAATATTTTTTTCCATCCTTTCACTTTCAGTTTCTTTGTGTCCCTGTGTCTAAGATGAGTCTCTTGTATGCAACATATTGATGGTTCATTTTTTTTGATCCATTCTGCGAATCTATATCTTTTAATTGGGGAGTTTAATCCATTTACATTCAACGTTATAACCGTGAAGGCATTTCTTGAATCAGCCATCTTATCCTTTGGTTTATGTTTGTCATAATTTTTCCCCTCTGTCTATTAATATCCTTTATTGTACCCATACCGAATCTCTTTAGTACTGAACCTTTCTCCAAGTCTCTCTGTCCTTTCTTTGTTTCTCTGTCTGTAGGGCTACCTTGAGTATCTCCAGTAGGGCAGGTCTCTTGTTAGCAAATTCTCTCAGCATTTGTTTGTCTGTGAAAAATTTAAGCTCTCCCTCAAATTTGAAGGAGAGCTTTGCTGGATAAAGTATTCTTGGCTGGAAATTTTTCTCACTCAGAATTTTAAATATATCGTGCCACTGCCTTCTTGCCTCCATGGTGGCTGCTGAGTAGTCACTACTTAGTCTTATGCCGTTTCCTTTGTATGTGGTGAATTGCTTTTCTCTTGCTGCTTTCAGAACTTGCTCCTTCTCTTCTGTGTTTGACAGTGTGATCAGTATATGTCTCGGAGTGTGTTTATTTGGATTTATTCTATTTGGAGTTCGCTGAGCATTTATGATTTGTGTATTTATGTTGTTTAGAAGATTTGGGAAGTTTTCCCCAACAATTTCTTTGAATACTCTTCCTAGACCTTTACCCTTTTCTTCCCCTTCTGGGACACCAATGAGTCTTATATTTGGACGTTTCATATTATCTATCATATCCCTGAGGTCCAGTTCGATTTTTTCAATTTTTTTCCCCATTCTTTCTTTTATGTTTTCATTTTCCATTCTGTCATCTTCGAGGTCACTGATTCGTTGTTCAACTTCCTCTAGTCTTGTACTATGAGTGTCCAGAATCTTTTTAATTTGGTCAACAGTTTCTTTAATTTCCATAAGATCATCCAGTTTTTTATTTAGTCTTGCAATGTCTTCTTTATGCTCTTCTAGGGTCTTCTTTATTTCCTTTATCTCCCGTACTGTGGTCTCATTGTTCATCTTTCGTTCTTTGAGTAGCTGCTCTAGGTGCTGTGTCTCTTCTGGTCTTTTGGTTTGGGTGCTTGGGCTTGGGTTATCCATATCGTCTGGTTTTTTCATATGCTTTATAATTTTCTGTTGTTTTTAGCCTCGTGGCATTTGCTGAACTTGATAGGGTTCTTTTAGGATTTGTAGACCAATTGAAGTCCTTATCTCTAATTTTTCAGATCTACAGCTTCGTGGAGTACACTTTCTCTAACTAACCAGCAGGTGGCATCCACGAGCCACTTGTTCTCCACAAGCCAGTTCTCCCCTGCTTAGCCTTTTTGGTGAGTGGGGGAGTGAGTCTTGTGGGGTCCAATTGGTGTACCAAGCTTGCCTGGTAGTTGGTGTTGCCTGCCCTGTATATGGGGCGTGTTTCTGGGCAGTCAGGGAGGGGGGGGGGTGGCTCTAACAATCAAATCTCCCTGGTGATCCTAGAGTTTTAAAGCTGCTGTAATAGTCTAATCCTTTAGTTCAGTCCTGCCACAGTTTGTCTCTGCCACTGACCCACAAGTCCTTGGTATTGGCGTATGGCTCCTGAGACTTGGAAGTGGTCTCCTCTTCCAGGCTGTGCACCCTGGGTCCTCTGTTGAGGGATGACTGTGCTATGTCACAGGTGAGTGCCGTCCCCCCAGGGCAGTTCTGGGCTGCTGGGCTGTGTAGGGAGGCTCCCAGTCTGCTGAAATGATGACTGAATGGGGCTTTGTTAATTCACACTGCTCCACCTTCCCAACTCTGGGACAATCAGCTGAGGTTGCAGGGAAGGCTAATGTCCACGCCCAGTTTTGTGGTGTGTGCCTGTTATTTGAAGCGCTTCCTTCACACTGGGTTGTCTGGGGCAGCTCTGGGCTATGGGGCTGGCGATGGGCAGGAGTGTTTCCTGTCCACCAGGATGATGGCTGTGAGCGGACACCCCCCTTTTCTTGGGAAGTTTTGGTGTTTAGTGAATTTTCTCAGCCACTGGATTATTGCCTTTTGTCTCAGAGCTCTCTTAGTTCTGCTCTTGTCTTGACCTGCCCAAATTGCAAGTCTTTGAAGCTTTCTGTATTGGGCTTCTTAGAGTAATTGTTTTAGAAAAAGAAAAAAGGATTAAAAAAAAAAAAAGAAAAAGAAAAAGGGCCCTCCTCAGAGATCTAATGGGTTATTGAAATGTTAAGAGACAAAGCAATTAGGGCCATTAAGGAAAGGTCCACAGGGCAGAGAGATCAGCTTTTCTTTGGGATTTGCATATGAGCCTGAGGGCCTGAGCTCTGCCCTTCCCCTTTCTATGTTCACCAGAACTGCAAAAATCCTCCGCTTTTATTTTGGAGTTTTTCGTGTTGTTTTTTTCTATGCCTGTCTCCTCTCTGCTGGGCTGGCTGCTCTCAGATTCTCTGGTGTCTGGTCTCAGTCTATCTATGGTTGGAGTTTGGATCAGTAGAATGAGTTTCCGATAAGGGCTGCCACTGCAGTTCTCCCTTCTCCTTCCCGGAGCTGACAGCCCCTCCTCCCACGGGACTGAGCCTGGCAGGGAGGGGTGCGGGTCCCCTGGCCACAGAAACTTACATATTTTGCTGATCTCAGCAGTTCCACATTTTCATGAGTGTTGTATGAAGTATGCCCAAAGTCAGATTGCTCTGTGGTGTCCAGTCCACGCAGTTCCTGGCTTTCTACCTACTTTCCTGGAGGAGTAACTAAAACATACAGCTCACCAGTCCGCCATCTTGCCCCACCTCTCGAGATACTGATTTTTAAAATTTTCTTAGTCTGACACAATTCTATGACCATTTACCCTACCCAATCCCCTAATAATTATGTAATTAATACTCATTTCCTTTAAAAATTCTACTTAATCTTTTTAAAGATCCATTTACTCTTAACGTATATAATATAACCAATCCTCCATAGTGTCACTGTTAATAGAGGAAATAGTACATAGGTATCTAACTACTACTTATGTTTTGCTACTGACACTTCATTATGAGAACGAGATATTTTGAGAATTCAGAGAATTTCATATAAAGTAACCAAGTTGCTTATGGAAAACTGGCATAGGAATCGCCAGAAGGTTGATCACCTTCCGCAGTCCTTTTTCTCCAGATAGCTTTTGCCAGCATTTCAAGCCAGGAACAGGTCATATAATTAGTTCATATGATTAACTTAGGTAGAATTTCATCCATTGAATCTATACGCTTTTGAATGGGCGATGAAAATAATTGTGAGAACATTTAGGTTTAAGAAGACATTTCCTGTCTTAGATCACCAAACGTAAACCAGAAACTGGTAATAATGTCAATTGACTGATCAGTTAAGCAGAGAAAATTATAATAAGAAAAGATTTTATGAGCATGTTTTGCCAACTCTGGATAATTGGAAATTAACTTTCTGTTACTTTTCAGTTATATTTCACGTTAATGGCTTTATTCTATTGGGTGAATGACATTTAAAGTTTATTCTTCTGATGTTGTCCACCTTAGTAAGCTTCTAAGGGGCAGGTATGTATGTACATAGTTTGTCTCCCTCTGGTCCTCTTTTAAGTTGTAATGACAATGTAAAAACCTTAAAATTTTGAAAATTTTGACAAAAATGACATGGGACTTTTTGTACACAGGGCGTGACTTAACTCCAAAGTAAAAATTTTCCAAAAATTATGTGATTTAGTTTTTCTTATGTTTCCTAATTTGGTACTTAGTAGGCATTTCCTGATGATCGAAGTGGCAGCAACTTCAGTCATAAATACTAATGAATTTTACTCTATATTATAGATATCTTGAAATATTTCATGTAAACTGATGTTTTAATATCAAATTTGCAAAAGAAATCCTGCATTTATTGTAAAGCAAAATAAATTAAGCAATTGCCCATGATTTCTGTTTTCTACATCTGTATTTTTATATAAAGTGGTAGATTTGTTTATGTGCAGTTATTGAGAGTAAAAAGATATCCACATTGGGCTTCACTCAGTTGGCAGTATCAACACTGTGGGTATTCACTCCCATTTAGTGATTTAACAAGGAAGGCTAATAGTTTCATTTCATTTGACACTCTGGTCAATTGGTAGGGGCTGACTGGAGCCCTGGGTTGAAAGCATGATGAGGATGTATTCTGATGAGTTTGCAACAATTGTTTACTGATGTCAAGCATGAGCAATGGGTAGGGAAACAACTTTCTGAGCTTTCTATATTTGTCATCACCCACCTTCAGGATATATCTCTATGGTGATTTCTAGATTCTGTAAGGAAGACATGTTATCTGTTCCCCAGTCATGTGTTATTTATTGATAAAGCATTTTCTACTTGGAGCTGAAGGAACTCTGTTAAAATTTAAATTTTTCAAGTATGCAATCCCACAAAATTTCCTTAACCCTTTTCTTATTTAACGGTGTCAGAATGATAGTGATAGTATCTTGGCTTTAAATAGTTCTCTGACATCACCAAATTCAGAGAAAATGACTTATATGCTCTTATTTGTTCTTTGTCGTTCCTGACAAATATGTATCTCCACTGTGTTGGTGCTAGAAGTAAGACATAGACTTTCTTTTTGCACAAGACTTGGCAATGTAAAAAACAGATTTACTACCTCCAGCACAGGGCTGTCTTTTAATATGAAAATATATCTAATGGCAAGCAGCAGCGGTTTAGAGAAGAGTAGAATCAGTAACGTGGAGCATATTTCAATTACGATGAAATTCTTTTCTCTACAATGATCCTTTTTTTAGATTTGAGAGGGATCTTAGTGATTTGCAGTTCAAACTCTTTGGAGAGAGGATAAAACTTATGAAACTAGCTTAACTGACTCCCCTAGATCACAGAGCTAGAGTTAGAAGTACTATTTTTTGATGCAAATGGTAATATTAGATAGATTTAAATATTGAAAGTGGAGTGAGGGTCATGGGGTATAGTACATTATTATATTCTGCTTTTGGTGTCATTTTGCAGTTAGCTGCTTCAAACATTTGTTTTATGCTGATATAATCCAAATCTAAATATGGTAGGGCATATAAATAAGATTTCATTTTACATTTGTATATTTTATAACTTTTTAGTTTGAACTAATTTCAAATTTACAGGACACTTGCAAAAATAATACAAACCATGTACAGAGAACTCCAGTATACCCCCACTCACCCCTAGATACACAGATCCACCGATTTTAGCATTTTGTCATCCCTGCCATTTTTCTCTTTCTCTTTCTCTTTTTCTTTCATCCATTTACCTTCATTTACCATCCCTTCCCTCCCCTCCCCTCTCCTTCCATCTATCTATCTATCCGTCCATCCGTCCATCCATCCATCCATCCAATCTGTCTTCTGAATACTTGAGTGTAGGTTATATACATAATGTTTCTTGAACAATTAATATTGCCATGTACATTTCCTAAGAGTGAGGAATATGCACTTATGTAACCACCTTAAATGCAGTTATCAAGTTCAAGAACTTTAAAATTGGTATAAACATTTTTTTTTTATTAGAGAAGTTGTAGGTTTATAGAAAAATCATGTGGAAAATACAGGGTTCCCATATATTCTTCCTGTTATTAGCACTTTGCGTTAGTGTGGTATCTTTGTTACAATTGATGAAAGAATATAATTATACTATTAACTATGGTCCATAGTTTACATTAGGGTGTATTACTTTGTTGCCCATATACTACCCTATCAATAACATCTTGTATTAGTGTGGTACATTTGTTATAATTCATGAAAGAACAATTTTATAATCGTAAAAGTAAATATAGTGCATAATTTATAATAGTGTTCACTGTGTTGTATAGTCCTATGTTTTTTCTTTTAAGTTTTATTCTAGTAACGTTTATACATCCCCAAATTTCCTCTTTTAACCAAATTCACATATATAATTTATTGCTGTTAATTACATTCACAATATTGTGCTACCATCACCACCATCCATTTCCAAAACTGTGTAATCAACCCGAATAGCATTTCTGAACAATTTAAGCATTATCTCCCCATTCCCTACCTCTAACCTACCTCCAGGTAACCTATATTCTAGATTCTGACTCTTTTAGCTTATGTTTATCTATAAATGTCTTAATTTCTCTTCCATTTTTAAAAGGTTATTTTAAAAGAATTCTTGGTTGACAGTTTTTTTTTCTCTAGGGACTTTAAATATGTTATCTCACTGTCTTCTAGTCTCCATAGTATCAGATGAGAAGTCTGCTGTTAATCTTACTGAGGTTCCTTTGTATGTGACAAGTTGCTTCTCTCTTGCTGCTTTCAAAATCTCTTTGACTTTGGATTTTGATAATTTTGATATAATGTGTCTTGGTGTAGGCTTCTTAGAGTCTATCATGATTGGAGTTTGTTACACTTCCTGGATATGTATATTCATGTCTTTCGTCAGATTTGGAAAGTTTTTAGCTATTTCTTCAGATACTTTTTTTGCCCCTTTTTCTCTCTCTTGTCCTTCTGGGACTCTGGTGATGCATATGTTAGTATGTTTTATGTTGTCCCATAAGTCCCTTAGGCTCTATTCAGTTTTCTTCATTATTTTTTCTTTCTGCTCCTCACAATGGATAAATTCAATTTTCTTGTCTTAAAGTTTGTAGATCCTTTTTTCTGCCTGTTCAGATCTGCTGTTGAATCTGTCTAATGAATTTTTCATTTCAATTATTGTAATTTGCAGCTCCAAATTTCTATTTGGTTCCTTTTTATAATTTCCAACTGTTTATTTTGTCTGACAATGCTCTCCTAATTTCCTTAGGTTCTTTGTATATGGACTCCTTTAGCTCATGGAACATATTTAAGACAGTTGACTTAAAGTCCTTTATTCATAGTTCCAGTGTATAAACTTCCTCAGAGATGGTTTCTGTCAAGTTCTTTTTTTCCTGTGAATGGGCCATACTTTCCTATTTCTTTGTGTGTTTTTGTAATTTTTTGTTGAAAATTGGACATTCTGAATATTTTATTGTTTTAACTCTGGAAATCTAGTTCTCCCACTCCTCTGGGATTGCTGGGTGTTTATGGTTGCTGAGGGCAGGAGCCATCTATTTGTGACTTTTCCAAACTATTTGAACCCAAGTGGGAATGGAAAGAGAAAATAGAAAAGAGAAAAAAAAAAGTATGACCTCCTTTTTTTAAATGCAGTTTTATTGAGATATATTCACATAACATGCAGTCATTCAAAGTGAACAGTTGTTCACAGTATCATCATATAGTTATGTTTTCATCACCACAATCAAACTTTGAACATTTTCATTCCTCCAAAAAATAAAAATTAAAATAAAAAAGAGCATCCAAAACATCCATTCCCCTCCTCCCCCCATTGTTCATTTACTTTTTTAAAAATACAGTTTACTTGAGATATAGTCACACACCCTACAGTCAACCTTAGTGTAAAGTCAATTATTCATAGCACCATCAGAAAGTTGTGTGTTCATCACCAGAATCAATTTTTGAACCTTTTCCTTATTCCAAAACAAAAATAAAAGCAAAGAAGAACACCTAAATCTTCCTGTACCTTCCATCCCACCCTATTCTTCATCTAATTTTTGTTCCCATTTTTCCACTCATCTGCCCATACACTGGATAAAGGAAGTGCAAGCCGCAAGGTTTTCACAGTCACACTGTGCAATCTATGTAGTTATACAATCGTCTTCAAGAATCAAGGTCACTGGATTGCAGCTTGACAGCTTCAGGTATTTCCCTTTAGCCGTTCCAACACACTAAAGACTAAAAGATGATATCTCTTTAGCACACAAGAATACCCTTCAGAGTAATGTCTTGACTCCATTTGAAATCTCTTAGCCACTGGAACCTTATTTTGTTTCACCACTCTTCCCCCCTTTGGTCAAGAAGATCCTCTCAATCCCGCAATTCTGGGTCCAGGCTTGTCCTCAGACGTCATTTCCCACATTGCCAGGGGGATTCACACCCCTGGGAATCATGTCACACGTAGGGGGGAGGGTAGTGAATTCACCTGCCTAGTGGGCTTAGAGAGACGGGGCCACGTCTGAGCAACAAAGAGGCTCTCTTGGGGGAACTCCTAGGCACAATTATAAGTGGGCTTAGCTTTCTCCCTTGCAGCAACTAGCCTCACTGGGGAAAGCCCCCAGATCAAGGGCTTGGCCTGCTAAATTGGCAGTCCTCAGTGTTTGAGGGAAAATCAGCAGTAGCCCAGGTGGGGAAGTCCAACACTTCTGCATTTCTCCCCAGTTCCTCAGGGGGCCCTGCAAATACACTTTCAGTCTCTGCCCATATCACTCTGGGATGTGTCGGGATTTCACTCCAGCCTGGTACTGCCTCTTTAAGGCTTCTCTGCCACTTTTGCCTGAGTGGGGTTGGAACAGTGGCCGCCCTCAGAGCCAGCCTGCCACCAAAATGAAGTAGCTGATCCAAAGCAGTGATTTTGGAGCCCTAGTTCTTTATAGCCCATCCTGGCACCAGGAGCCTGGGCTGTAGTCCCCGTTGCTGCCTGCCATGTGGTAGAGGATGGGGGATGGTAGCCACTCCACACAGGGTGAAATTCAGTGATATTTATTGCAATTTACCAGCTTCTTCCTCCTTCTCTTCTCTGCATGTTTCACCGTGTTCCAGTAGACTCCAGAGTTTCAAAATAGTCGATTCAGAAGGTTCCTGCCAGGTCTTAGTGGAGGGACTGATTGCTGTACATTCCTACTCCCCCATCTTCCCACAGTCTTTCCACTTCACTGTTTTTTAAGTAGCTTTTTCTGATTTGCTTCTTTGCCTTGTTACTGCAATCCTTTAACTATGTTCTGAGACTTGAAAAAGATGTTGCTGTCAGTTCTTGCTGGTTGTTGAAAGCTTCTGTTACCTTTGTATTTTTTATCATAAAAAATTGTGGCTAGAGTCAAAAGATACCTTACCAAAACAATTTTGAAAAGGAAGAACAAAGTTGGAGGTCTCACATGTCCTGATTTCAAAACTTACTACAAAGTTACAGTTATCAAGACAATGTGGTACTGGTGTAAGGATAATCATATAGACTAATGGAATAGAATTGAGAGTCCAGAAGTGAACCTTCACATCTATGGCCAATTGATTTAGACAGGGTGCCAAATCTTCTCAATGGAGAAAGAATAGTATCTTTAAGAAATCTTGCTACGAAAACAGGATATCCAGTGCCAAAGAATGATATTAAACCCTACTTCACACCATTTATAAAATTTAACTCAGGATGGATCAGTGAACTAAACATAAGAGCTAAAACTATAAAAACAGGAATATCTTCAGGACTTCATGTCAAGCAAGAGATTCTTAGAGATGACACCAAAAGCATAAGCAATAACAACAAAAAATAGATAAATTAGACTTCATCAAAATTAAAAACTTTTGTGCATCAAAGAACATTATCAGGAAAGTGATATAGCAGCCTACAGAATGGAGAAAATACTTGGCAACCATAAATCTGATAGGGATTTATATAGAATATATAAAGAATTCCTACAGCTCAACAACAGAAAGACAAATAATCCAGTTTAAAAATGGGCTAAAGACTTGAATAGACATTTCTTCCAAGAAGATATACAAATGGCCAATAAGCACAAAAAAAGATGCTCAACCCCGTTACTCATTAGGGAAATGCAAATCCAAACCACAATATGATACCATTTCATACTCACTAGATGGTGTTTTAGTTTCCTAGGCTGCTCAAAACAGATAACCATGATATCTGTTAAAGCATTGGCTTTAACAATAAGAATTTATTAGCTTACATGCTTACAGTTTTGGGGCTGAGAAAAAATGTCCAAATCAAGGCATCATCAAGGTGATGCTTTCTTCTGAAGACCAGCTGCCGGCGATCCTTGGCTCCTCTGCCACATGGCAAGGCACATGGTGGCATCTCCTGGTCTATCCCTTCCTTTCTGGGTTACACTGATTTTAGCTTCTTGCTTCTGAGGCTTTTTCTGTCTTTGTCTGAATTATATTCTCTCATAAAGAACTCCAGTAAAAGGATTAAGACCCACGTTGGACTATGCCTTAACTGAAGTAACCTCATCAAAAGGTCCTACTTAAAGTGGGTTCATACTCACAGGATTGGATTAGCTTTAAGAACATGATTTTTCTGGGGTGCATGCAGTTCCAAGCCACCACAGATGGCTGTTATTTAAAACAGAAAATAACAAGTGTTGGTGAGATTTCCTCTTAAATGGTTTTTTTGTTGTTGTTGTTTTTTTAAATTTTCTGTGCCCTTAGGGTTCTAATTCCCTTCCCAAGAGTAGGTGCCCACTCATAGATTTGAATGGAGTTGCAGGTGCTGATTACAGGAGTGGAATCCAAGAATAACTGTTTACATTGATTCTGTGGGCAATTCACATACTCTTACTTTTCCATTCTATAAAATAGCAAGTAATTCAAATCCTTTTATGATAAATTATCTAGCCTTTCTCAAAATTAGTATTCAGTTTACTGCAGCTTGAACTCATTGTGTTAATCAGAGATTTTTTTGTAGATTCATTACAATGTGATTGGATCTTTATTGTATTACGCTATGGAGGAAATAGATTGTCCTCCAGGGGCTAGAAACTAAGAGAAGGAATTCTTGACACATACAGATACCTGGTCATAGTTTTAATAGCTTGGTTTTTGGAGATACACAGTTTCCTGATGCAGCTGGTGATCATTCTTTCCTTCAACAAATACTTTTTGACTGCTTGCTATGAGCCAGGTCCTGGACCAGGAAGCAGGGGTACAGGGTGATCAAGACAGACTTAGTCCCTGCTTTCACAGCACTGAAAATGCCCAGCCATAAGAAGGCCTTCGCCTTGTTACAGTTTCTCAGAGGGATATGTAGACATGTAAAGAATTATAATTTATTATGTGTTTTGGAAAGAAAGAAGACATCCAAAATACTGCTTAATAGTTAAGTATAAATTAATAGCATGCGTCAGCCATTGTTACTGTTGGATAACCTCAATTATGACTAAAGTATACTTAGTTATGGGCAAAGCGTCTAAACTGTTTTTCAGCTTTAAACCTACTATTTGCCTTGGAGACTAGAGGACTGTTGATTTCAATTGATCTTTCACACTATCCCCTTAGATTCTTAGAGACTTCTTTACTGTATTTGTTTACCAGGGGATTTGCAATGACATTTAAGGAACAAGAGCCATCTTATATATGGAGATAGTTTTTCTGTGATGTTCCCTGAGCTTTATGTTGGCCCTTGTCAGAGATCTCTATTTTTACAGCTATGTGCGTCATTGTCATTTCCAGCTGATAGACACTGAATGTAAATTTACATTCTTCCTGTCTTAGGGCTTGTGGGACTTGACTCGGGCAGCGGGATAGACAGCAGGGAAGGTCACTAAGAATAGGAGGTTGGACTATCAGTTCTTTCCTTGTCCCCACACAGCATTCTAAACTGTGATAAATTTATCGTTTGGTACAACTATTGTACCCATTCCCGTTGTTACCTTTTCTCAGTCTTCAGCTTCCTCATTTCTGTGGCATTTGAAATCCCCCTTCCCTCCCTGATTTTCAAAACAGTATACTTTTCAGATTCTCCTCCAGCAACCGCTCTAATGGTTCCTTCTGTCCCTTTCTTGTTCTGCTTCTTTCTTCTGCTCAGTACTGCAGGCATCCTTCCAAACTTTATCCATGGCATTCTGCTCCTCTTGTTGCTTTTTTCTCTTCTTTCTCCTACCCTTTTGCCTTTTCTTCTCTCCTACTCTTCCTTCCCTTTTTTTCATGCATTTTTTATGTGTTTGTTAAATATACCTTTACTTAGCTCCTACTTTGTTCATTGTACTGTGCCAGGTTTTTGGAACATGGGAATGATATAGACACTCACCAACTTTCATAGAGTTTGCAACTAATTTCCCAATTAATTCTTAAATTATAATCATGAAAATATTTTAATGGAGAAGTACTGGTTGTGATGAGAGCATACAATTTGAGGAGCTAGGTACTTGTTTAAGTGTTCAGTTGAAAATTTTCTTAAGAAACTCAATTTTAGCTGAACTACGAAGATTGGGAATTGATTAGTTGGAGGTGGGGAGTGTTCTAGGCAATAGGAACAGAAAACAACCCTCTAACTCTCAGTATTGCAGTTACATTGGCCTTCTTTCAATTACTTGAATGTAACCATGCTTCTTTCCACTTTAGTATGTATAAAATGCAAGTTATTATCCTTCCTCAGTCTTGCTTCAGCTGTTTACTCACTGCAACCCCCTTTTTTCCCCCAGTTCACTGGATTAGAAATCTTGGTGTCATTCATTTTTGTCCTTTATCTCCTGTCTGGTTTGTTATTGTCTTTATCAGCTGTTTCTTTTTGGATAGAACTGAGATTTGTCTTTTCTTTCTTCGTTCCCACTGCCATCAAAGTTCAAGGCTTCTACACTTCACAACTGGATACTGCATTAGCAACTAGAGTCCTTGCTTCCAGAGTTCTTCTCCAACACTTCCCTGCCAGACCCTTCCCAGCAGAGCCAGTATACACCTTCTAGAGCTTTCCTTCTAAGACCCAGTTTTTATCATATTACTCCTTGTCTGAAAAACCTGGAGTGGATTCCTGATGCATAAAATCCAGACTCTCCTAATTTGGATCCTCTGTTATCAGTCTTCTGACTCGCTGGTTTTATTTTTCAGTGCACACCTTTCAGGACAGGTATTCCTACTGTTCCCCTGTATGCTATGCTCATATATGCCTTATTTCCTCTGTTCTCTCTTTAATTTTTATTCCTACCTCTAAGAAATCTTTTCAACTACTGTAGCCCCCAGTCATCTCTTCCTCTCTGAACTCTGTTTGCTTTTATGATAATACTTTCTGTATTTCTTATATGTGAATGTCATTTCCTCACCTAAATTATAAGCTTCAGAATAGAGGCATTTCTTACTGGAATTTTATATGCCCTAGTTTAGGAGTCATCAAATAGTACTTAATAAATGCTTTGATTATACCCAGAAGATCCATTTTGATAGAGCATTCCTTTAGTAGAAGACATTGCTAATTCATTACTAAACAGGCACTGTGGGTGGTTCATGTCTTATATGGTTGTCAACCTTCTGTCTTACATGTTGAACTTAACTTGAATAGACATAAATATCAATCTAGGTTGAAAACATGAATAATTAAGTTTAATGGACTTTAATGCTCCAAGGTAATTTTCTACAATTGAGTTCTCACATTTCACAATTAGTCAAGGATACCTTCTAATATTATTGCTATTTGTATAGTCCTTTGATTATGTGAATCATCTCATTTAATCCTCACTACAACTCTTTGAGGTAAGTGGTATTATCCTTATTTTACAGATGAAGAAATTAGAAATTGAGGTATATAAAACTTAAATGAGTTTATGACACCCAAGCTAGTTTGTCGTGGAGCCCAGACCTGAATCTAGGTCTGCTGACTTAACACTCCTTTTCTGACCTCATTTCTTCGCTAATGAAGAATCTGCTCTTGATTGTATGTAACCGTTTTCTGTAGGAGGTCTTTGTCCTTATGTATTTTAGTTGTTCAACAGCTGCTTCCTAGAACAAAAAGATATTCAGCAGCTGCTTCCAAGAAAGGATGAAAAAGAGTTTTTTTGTTTTGTTCTGTTTTGTTTTTATGGATTGGTGTCCTAACTAATAATGATTTTGCCTTGGTATTTTTTTAAGCCTTTATTTTAAATGGAATTTGCATACCAATGGTGTGATGAGTGGAGCCTAAAGCTGACTGGTATAGTTGGCTATTAATTAGTTACTGCACGTATCTTTGGAAGACCATGTACTCAATATCAGGTTTAGATAACCAGACCTGTAGGATATCTGGCCAGAAAAAGCCAAACTAAGGCCAAGTATTGAAATGTCACACTGATGGCTTCCTCACCAAAGGTGGTCTAAGTATAAAGTCAGCCTCTTGCTGGCTCTATTTGATTACAGAGGCATGGCACTTGGGAAGCTTTTTTTTTTTTTTTTTTTTAAAGGCTAAGAAAGATTTTATTTTCTCCTTTTTTTCTCTTTGTTGTCTCAGTATCTTTTCCCTTAGCTTTTTTTTTTTTTTAATCTTCATTTTATTGAGATATATTCACATACCACGCAGTCATATGAAACAAATCGTACTTCCTATTGTTTACAGTACCATTACATAGTTGTACATTCATCACCTAAATCAATCCCTGACACCTTCATTAGCACACACACAAAAATAACAATAATAATAATTAGAGTGAAAAAGAGCAATTGAAGTAAAAAAGAACACTGGGTACCTTTGTCTGTCTGTTTCCTTCCCCTATTTTTCTACTCATCCATCCATAAACTAGACAAAGTGGAGTGTGGTCCTTATGGCTTTCCCAATCCCATTGTCACCCCTCATAAGCTATATTTTTATACAACTGTCTTCAAGATTCATGGGTTCTGGGTTGTAGTTTGATAGTTTCAGGTATCCACCACCAGCTACCCCAATTCTTTAGAACCTAAAAAGGGTTATCTAAAGCGTGTGTAAGAGTGCCCACCAGAGTGACCTCTCGGCTCCTTTTGAAATCTCTCTGCCACTGGAGCTTATTTCATTTCCTTTCACATCCCCCTTTTGGTCAAGAACATGTTCTCCGTCCCACGATGCCGTGTCTACATTCCTCCCCGGGAGTCATATTCTACGTTGCCAGGGAGATTCACTCCCCTGGGTGTCTGATTCCACGTAGTGGGGAGGGCAGTGATTTCACCTTTCAAGTTGGCATAGCCAGAGAGAGAGGGCCACATCTGAGCAACAAAGAGGCATTCGGGAGGAGGCTCTTAGGCACAACCATAGGGAGGCCTAGCCTCTCCTTTGCAGCAACCGTCTTTGGGAAGCTTTTAAAAACTTGTTTCATGTTCTTAAATCCTTGGGAGCTACAGAGTGGGTGTGCAGACTAAAAAGGCTGCTTCCCGAAGTGTTTATGCAGAGGATCATTTTTAGAGAGTTATGTGGAATGTAATTGGATCTGACGTCAATTCTCAGTGTGCTTTCTTTCCCCTGGAGGAATATCCCATATGTAGAGACAAATGTGAAACCAAAGTCATTTTTACAGATAAATAATGCTGGGAGAGAATGAGAACATTGCTGGGAGTTGGAGGTTGGGAAAACCAGAGTTCATTGTAAACCAGAGATGACCAAGTTGTTCTCAGATGCACTTTTTGTTTAATAGACTTTATATTTCAGAGCAGTTTTAGCCTTATAGAAAAATTGTACACAAAGTACAGAGTTCCCATATGCCCTCCTTTCCCCCAGCACAGTTTCCTCTATTCTTAACATCTTGCATTAGTGGTACATTGGTTACAATTGATGAATCAATATTGATATATTATTATTAACTAAAGTATGTAGTTTGCATTAGGGTTCACCCTTTGGTGTTACACAGTTCTATGGGTTTTGATAAATGCATCAAGTCATGTATATACTATTACACTACCATATAGAATAGTTTCACTGCCATAAAAATGCCTTGTGTTCTACCTGTTCATCCTAAAAAACCATTGATCTTTTTACTGTCTCTAGTTTTACCTTTTCCAGAATCATATAATTGGAATAATATAGTATATCACCTTTTCAGAATATTCCTCCTCATGATAGCTCATTTTATCCCTGAATAATATTCCATTGTATGGCTATAACAGTTTATTTATCCATTCACATATTGAAGGAGAACTTGGTTGCTTCCAATTTTTGGCAATTATGAATAAAGCTGCTCTGAGCATTTGTGTGCAGGTTTTTGTGTGAACATCAGTTTTCAACTCATCTGGGTAAATACATGATTGCTGGATTGTGTGGTAAACCTATGTTTTAGCTTTGTAAGAAACTGCCAAACTTTCTTCCAAAGTGGCTGTACCATTTTGTATTCCCACCAGCAATACATGAGAGTTCCTGTTGTGCCATATCCTTGCCAGCATTTTGTGGTGTTAGTATTTTGAGTTTTAGCCATTTTAATAGGTACATAATTGTATTTCATTGTGTGGCTTTAATTTGCAGTTCTCTAATTACACGTGATATTGATGTCTTTTCATATGCTTATTTGCCATCTGTATAGATTGTTTGCTGAGGTATCTGTTTATATTTTTGCCCATTTTTTTAATTGGGTTATTTGTTTTCTTATTCTTGCGTCTTAAAAGTTCTTTATATATTTTGGATACAAGTCCTTTATCAGGCATATATTTTGCAAATATTTTCTCCCAGTCTGTGACTCTTGTCTTTTCATTATTTTAACAATGTCTTTCGTAGAGCAGAAGTTTTAAATTTTATTGACGTCCAGCTTAATAGTTTTTCTTTCATTAATTGGACTTTTGGCTTTACATTTACAAAATCATTGTGAAACCCAAGGTCACCTAGCTTTTCTTGTATGTTATCTTATAGAAGTTGTATTCTTCTGCATTTTATAATTACTTCTATGATCCATTTTGAGTTAATTTTTGTGAAAGGTGCAAGGTCTGTGTCTAGATTCATTTTTTTTTTTTTTGGCTTGTGGATGTCTGGTTGCTCCAACCCCATTTGTTGAAAACACTATCCTTTCTCCATTGAATTGCCACTGCTTCTTTGTCAAAAGTCAGTTGACTGTGTGGATCTATTTCTGGGCGCTCTATTCTGTTACATGGATCTATCTTTTGCCAATACCATGGTCTTAAAGCTTTAAGTCTTAAAATTGAGTAGTTTCAATCCTCTGACTTTGCTCTTCTTCAGTATTATGTTGTCTATTCTGGGCCTTTTGCCTTTCCTTATAAACTTTAGAATCAGTTTGTTGATAGCCATAAAATAACTTGCTGGGATTTTGACTGGGAATTTTTTTTTTTTTGGCTTTTATAAAGGGGCTTTATTAGGTCACAGATTCACAGTTCTGAGGCCATAAAAATATCTAGACTAAGGCATCATCTTCACTGGAGAATGGCTGATAGCATTCACAACACCTCTGTCAGCTGGGAAGGCACATGGCTGGCGTCTGCTGTTCCTTTTCTCCCAGGTTGCGTTTCAAAATGGAGTTCTTCAAGATGTCTCTGAGTCTCTCTTAGCTTCTCTGGGGCAAACTCTGGGCTTCATCTCTTAGCTTAGCATCTCCAGACATCCTTCTGTCTGCCTCTCCAAGCATCTCTAATCATCTCTGTTGGCTTCTAAGCGTCTAACGTCTGTGTGTCCTGGCTTAGCATATCCTGAGGTGTTTTCTCTGCTCTCTGTGTGAACTCCCTTTAAAGGATTCCAGTAAACTAATCAAGACCTACCCTGAATGGGTGGGGCCAAATCTCCATGGAAAATCAAGAGGTCACACCCTAATCAAAAAGATTAATAAGTCTGCCCTCACAAGATTGCATTAAAGAATATGGCTTTTGGAGGGACATAATATATCTAAAGTGGCACAAGGAGTGTCCCAGCTTCCTCTTTGAGTAGTCCTGACTCTAAACTTTGATGAGTTTTCTATAGAGTATTTTCTACACACAGACTTTTGTGAACCAAACCACCGCTGTTTTTGGAGGAAGTTTTGTTTTGTTTTGTTTTTTTCCAAATTCTAAAGAGTCAGCTTATGAGCTGCTGTTTGTCTTTTGACAACATGGTCCACTGTAATCTCCAGGAAAACTACTGAAATAATCATGTTTTTGTTGTTGCTGCTAAGTGATTGGGTCTCTTTTGAAGGACAAAAGTAGTCAACAAGAATAGCCAAATTTTTAAAATTTCAGTTCTATCATATGGCCAAGAAAACGATGAGAAATACATAGATATGTATTTCTTCTGCGGCACTTCTTATTGCCTTGTATGATTGTCAGCTCGAAGGCAGAGATAGTGTCTGACGTGTACTTACATTGTCCAGCAGTCTTGATCAAGCAAGATAGGAAACAAATTCAAAAGTTTACAGTCCTGAGGCTGTGAAAGCATCCAAATCAAGGCATCAACAGGAGATGCTTTTTCCCTGAAGACCAGCTATCAGCTTTAGGCACTGGCGACGTCTGCTGGTCTCTCCCTTTTCTCCTGGGTTTTGTTGGTTTCAGTGGCTTCCTCTCTATTCCATGGTTTCTCTTTGCTTTCTTTGTCCTTCTCTTTCAGCTTCTCTCAACTGGGAATGTGTTAAACCTCCAGTTGTGAATAACCCATAAGCCTAAATGTGCAAAAAATATGTGTACAGTAAATTAATAATAAAATAATGATAAAGCAGGTATCTATGTAACCATCATCCATGTCAAAAATAGAACATTGCCAGTACCCAGAAGCTCCCCCAGCAATCCTCCCCCGTTTTTTTATTGGAGAAGTTGTAGGCTTACAGAAAAATCATGCATAAAATACAGGATTCTCATATACCACCTTATTAATACCTTGCATTGGTGTAGTACATTTGTTACAATTGATGAAAGCACATTTTTGTAATTGTACTAATAACTATAGTCCATGGTTTAACTTAGGGTTCACTGTGTTGTATAGTTCTATGAATTTAAAAAATATTTTTAATTGTAGTAACATATATACAACCTAAAAATTTCCATTTTAGCAACATTCACAACAATTCCTTTTGGTTACTCCCCACTCCCTTATGATAATAACTTCCTTGCTTTTTTTTAATTTTGCCTGGTTTCAAACTTCATATACATGTAATCATACTGTATTTATTCTTTCATTTCTTGATCCTTTCACTCAACATTTTGCTTGTAATAATCATACATGTTGCATGTAGCTGTAGTTTGTTCTCTTTTATTACTGTATGGTATTTCATTATATGACTATACCACAATATATTTATTATTTTACTGTTGTTGGGTATTTGGTTGTTTCCATTCTGGGCCAACTACAAATAATGCTACTTTGAACATTCTTGAACTTATCTTATGATGTGTGTATTTCTGTTGGGTATACATTATACTGAACCAAATGAAATTGCCATTTTTCTGGATCAAACAGTTGAATATTAGCAATTTCATATGGTTCAATCTAACACCTAGGAGTAGAATTGCTGGATCATGGGAAATACATATGTTTAAATATTAATAGATTCTGCCAAATAGTTTTCCAAATATGTTGTATCAATTCATTTGCTTCCAGCATTGTATAAGAGTTTTCCCAGGTTCTGGGCAACACTTGGTCTTGTAATTTTTGATTGTGATTTTAATTTGCATTTCCTTGAACACCAAAGAACACCAACCTCATTTAAATGAGGTTGAATGCTTTTTCATTTGTTCTTGGCTTTTTTGTTTTTTTCTTGTGAAGTATCTATTCAAGCCATTTGCACATTTTCCTATTGTGTGTTCTGTCTTTTTCTTATTGTTAGTAGAAGTTCTTTATATATTCTAGATATTTATCCTTGGTGGTTAAATGTATTGCATATATCTTCTCCCATTCTGTGGCTTGTCTCTTCACTCTCTTAATGTTGTCTTTTGATGAAGAGATATTCCTAATTTTAATGTATTCAAATATATCGGTTCTTTCTTTTATAGTTAATGCTTTTTGTGTCTTGTCTAAAATATCTTTTTAAAAAATTCAATTTAAAATATCTTTTACTCCAAGATCTTGAAGATATTTTCCTGTATTATCTTCCAAAAGTTTTATCATTTTGCTTTTTACATTTAGCTCTATAATCCATTTGAGGTTGATTTTGTCTATGGAGTAAGATTGAGGTCCAATTTCATTTTTTCTGCTTTTGGAATCCATTTGTTCTGGCACCAGTTAATGAAAAGAACATCTCTCTCTACTGCTCAGCAGTATCACTTCTGTCCTAAGTTAGGGTCCAGATGTGTGTGAATCTGTTCTAGCCTCTGTTCTATTTCATTGATCTGTTGATCTATTACTGCACCAATACCTAAATAACTGTTCTTAACTAATATAACTTTCTAGTAAATAAGTCTCCCACCTTGTTGTTGTTTTAGTTTGTTGGCTATTCTTGTTCTTTATTTCAGTAAAATCAGCTTATCAAATTGTGTAGTGTGAAATAAGCTAGACACAAAAGGATAAGTCTTATATAATCTCACTGTTATGAAATACAGGTTACCAGGGGCCAGGGTTGGGATAGGGAGAGGGGAGTTAATGCTTATTTGGTACAGAGTTTCTGTTTGCGGTGATGGAAAAGTTTTGGTAATGAATGGTGGTGATGGTAGCACAACATTGTGATACAGTTAACACTACTGAATTATATATTTGAAACTGGTTAAAATGGAAAATTTTAGGATGTATGTATGTTTCCAGAATAAAATTTTTTGTTGCTTTACTACACAGTGAACCCTAATGTAAATGATATTCTATAGTTAATAGCATAATTATAATATTGTTTCATCGATTGTAACAAAGGTACCATACTAATACAAAGTATTAATAGTAGGGAAAACTGGGGGGGGGGGTAGATGGGGATAGATGGGAACTGTATTTTCTGCATGATTTTTCGGTAAACCTACAACTTTTCTAGTTTAAAAAAATCAGCTTTTCAAGTTTCACAAAAAAGCATCTATTAGGATTTTGATTGAGATAATCTATCAATCAATTTGGGGAGAATTGACATCTTTATAATAGTGAGTCTTTCGTCTAGGAATAAGGTATATATCTCTACTTTATTGCCTTTCAAAAATTTTTTTGAAGTAAAATTCACATAATGTAAATTTTACCATTTTGAAGTGTACAGTTCATTGGCTTTTAATACATTCACAAATATTGTGCAACAATCTTCACTATCTAATATCAGAACATTTTCATTACCCCCAAAAGAAACTTTATACTGAGTAAGCATTAATTCCCCTGCCCCCCCCCAGTCCCTGACAACATTAATCTGCTTTCTGTCTTACATTTCATATAAATGAAATCATATAGTATGTGACCTTTTATGTCTGGCTTCTTTCAATTACCATAATGTTTTCATAATGTTGTAGCATGTACCGATACTTAATTCTTTTTTGCTTCTGAATACTACTCCATTGGATGGGTTTACCACATTTTGTTTATCCACTCATTAGTTGATGAACATTTTTCAATAAAATTTTGTAAATTTTTGGAGAAGATTTAACAACCTTTTGTTAGAGTATTCCAAGGCGGCACATGTTTTCTAATCCTTGTAAATTGTATCTTTTTTAAAATTTCATTTTTGTTTATTGCTGTTATATAGAAATATGACATTGATTTTGTATTCTCTAAGTTTGCTACGCTTTCTTTAATAGTTGCAAAATTTTATCTATGGATTCTGTTGGATTTTTTATATACCCAGTCATATAATTTTCCATCAGTGAATTTTATTTCTTCTTTCCATTTCTTCTGCCCTTTATTTATTTTCTTATCTTACTCTGCTGGTACCTATAGTACCATGTTGAATAGAGTAGTGATAACCTTGTCTTATTCCTGAACCCAAAGGAAAATATTTCATCCCTTCACTGTTAAATATGAGATTTGCTGTAGATCTGTTCATCTTGCAAATGGTCTTTATCATAGCAGAAGCCTGACAATGCAGGAGGACTGTTTTTGGTTTTAAGTTCTAAGAGACATTTAAATGAACTCCTGAGAGTACTTTACCTCTGATTCAGTTATTTTTAACAATCTTGAGGTGTGACCTGTAATATAGATAGACAAAGGAAAAAGCGTGAGTTTTGAAGTCACATAGATCTTGGCCCAAATATGGATCTGCTGTAGATTCATGCCATCTTGGTCAGGACTGTAAACCCTGTTAGGGAAGGAACTGTGTCTAATTTATTTACTTCTGTATCCTTAGCTCTAACTTAATGTCTAGTCCATTGTAGGGCCTTAATATACGTATGTTGAAAAAATGAAATTAAATTTAATTTCTTGCTGTCTTAGCTTCCTCATTATAAAATAAGGGTAATGATCCATTATTGGCTTTGTTAAAATTATTAAAAAAAATAATATATGTAACTAACTGGCATGTAAAAGACATTGAAACAATGTTAGTTTCCTTCACTTCCCCCTATGATTTACTTTTCTGACCACATTAGTGATACGTTTTCCATCTTTAGATTTGTTTAAGCTCTTAAAAACTTAAGTGGTTTTTAAATTTTATTTTTTGCTTTTAAAAAGTTAAAACTTTTTTAAAAACTAAAAAGGACCTTAAAAAATTTTCCTGTGGCTGTTAAGTGTTCTTATGACTGAGAGGGAAGAATGTGATTGCAGTTTAAAGTGAACTGTTTAACAACAGAAGGATCCTCCAGATTTTATAGCATATTCCATTGAATTAATTTTGTGAGAAGCACAGTACCAACACGGTTCTTAATGAAATACATTAATATTCTATGAGTACCTGTGACTGGATGACTATAATTTTCTTTCAAAATTAATTGCATTTATTTATTTTTTGAAAAAATGATATGCCTCATACTTTATTTAAAATGTGATTTTAAATTTTAAAGATTTGTACATATAACTACATAAACGCAAAAGAATACACACCAAACTGTTAACAGAAGCTACCTTTGGGGCAGCGGATTACCGACAGTGGCAAATTGGGGTTGGGAAGGATTGTGTGGGGAAGAGGAAAAGACTTCAGCTTCTTACTTTCCATAAATACTTACTGATTTTTTAAAATTTTACAATAACCGTATAAAAGTATACAGCTCTCTTTTTCAACAAAGCAGAATCCCAGAGTTCAGCCAGATCAGTGCATTCATTTTTAAATCTAGATCATACAGGAATAGCAAATCAAAGATAAATAAAACAAAAGAAGCAATAGAAACTGGTGGATGACTATAGTTTTCCTAATACTTATTTAATTTTCACAGTCTTCTCTCCTGTAGTTCTCATATTTCAGTTTTACTGAACTTTTGGCACAGGGACAGTTCCCACTTCTTAATTTTGTTGTTTTTGAAGGAGATATTACACATGATATTTCTGTACCACCTGTCTGGTGTAGTGTAACTTTATGTGCCTCTGTCAGAAAAGTCAGGGCTTCCCCATACATTAGCAGTTATGTTTAGGCATACCCTTTCAATCTCTGTAATAAGAAGTGAAGATTGGAAGGGAGCAATATTGAGCAGGAAAAGATAGGATTTCCAGATTGTGGGCTCATGGTGGCTTCAGAAGTATTTGTGGGGCTAGAGGGACTTAATAACCCAAGCTAGAGTCAGACCATCTAAAGCTTACATATACCTTTGGCTCTGTGCATTAACTCTGGACCTTAAATAATATCCCAACACCTAACACTCTGATTCCTAAGGAGAGGACACAAGTAACATTGTAGGATATGTCTGAGGATGTGTATGTTTATTCCTCTAAAAATCTGGAGATTCTTAGGATTGCAATTGATTTTCCCACCTCTGAAAGGATCTTCACAATTACTAATGAAGAATCGGCCTTGTTTCCATTGCAGGTTGACATCAATAAATGCCATTATTTAGTGGATTTGGACACTATGAGAGAAACACTCCGGGAGCCAAAGTATTCATCCAACAGAGAAGAATGGATCTGCCTGGCCTACAGACCATTCCTTGATGCTTCTAGGTATGTGGATTTAACCCTAAGAGATGAATTAAGAATGTAAGGTGAAAATTGGATTCTAGGATCAAATAGCTTCCAGTCATTGGCTAACTCTAGTAGTCAGTGTTTTTGTTTTATTTGGGTCCAAAACAACAAATTCTATTCTTCTGTTTCCTGAGAAATCCAAGAGTGCTTTTATTTTCTAGGCAACAGAATGCAAAGTGTATTCTGATATCAACCAAATGAAAGAATCTAAATAAAACATATAAGATCTACTGAAGAAAACTTATATAAGTGTTTGAAATTGATCATTTTTTGACAACCAATTCAGTTATATTAACTGAGAGTATTCTAACACTTTTAGGAAGATTGACTATGTCCTTTAAGGAGTTGGAAGTTCCTGTCCACTATTTTCAGGTTCAAGGCTTAGTCAGGGCTGGGACAGGCTTTGCCAGATCTTAAATAGAGAAACCAAATAGAACAGGGCTTGGTTGGCTCTTCAGAAAGGTCTCAGGATTAATGATGAGAGGCAAGTCAAGACATTCAGGTGAAGGAGTAATGAGGAGGGTGCATGGGGCGGGGGAGATCAGGTTGTCTGTGTTAGGAAGAAAGCAGAGGCTGAGATAAATAGAGAGTTGACATTAAGGAAGTCCAGAGAAGTCTATTGGGCAGAGCCCAGGGTCAATGAGGTCTGATAGGAAGGAAAATGTGGAGGACCAGGTCCGGAGAAGAAGGTCTGGGACTCAGAAACAGGGACTAGGGCTCAGGTCAGGAATCTAGAAAGACGAGATGAACACAAGGTGCTGGGTATAAGTTTGGGAAACCAGAATATGGGATGGGATACTATTTCAGTTTGCTAAAGCTGCCCAAATGCAATATACCAGAAATGGATTGGCTTTTAAAATAAGGGTTTATTAGTTCACAAATTTACAGTTCTAAGGCCATGAAAATGTCCCAATTAAGGCATCAACAGGAAGATAAAGAAAGGCTGATGGCATCTGGGGTTCCTGTGTCACATGGGAAGGCACATGGTTGGCTCTTCTCATCCTTCTCTGTTGGGTTTAGCTTCTGGTTTCAATGACTTTCTCCAAAATATTTCTGGGCTTCTGTCTCTCTCAGCTTCTCCTGGGGGCAAGCTCTGAATTACATATCTTAGTTTCTCTGAGCTCTCTCCAAAATGTCCCTGCCTTTTATCCTTTCATAGAGGACTCCAGCAAGGGGAATAAGGTGCACCTTGAATGGGCTGGGTTACATCTCCGTGGAAACCACCTAATCAAAAGATCCCACCCAACAGCAGATCTGCCCCCACAAGATGGTATTAAAAGATCATAGTCTGTTTCTGGGGTACGTAGCAGATCCAAACCAGCACAGATATCAAGACAGGAAATAAAATATGGGGAGAAAGGCGGGAGAACCTAATTACTGGAACTGACATATAAGGATGGTTGTTCTTCTTCTTCTTTTTTTTTTTTTAATATTCATTTTATTGAGATATATTCACATACCACGCAGTCATACAAAACAAATCGTACATTTGATGGTTCACAGTACCATTACATAGTTGTACATTCATCACCAAAATCAATCCCCGACACCCTCATTACCACACACACAAAAATAACCAGAATGATAATTAAAGTGAAAAAGAGCAACTAAAGTAAACAAGAACACTGGGCGTCCTTGTCTGTTTGCTTGTTTCCTTCCCCCACCTTTCCACTCATCCATCCACAAACTAGACAAACGGGAGTGTGATCCCTATGGCCCCCCCAATCCCACTGTCCCCCCTCATAAGCCACATTTTTATACAATTGTCTTCAAGATTCATGGGTTCTGGGTTGTAGTTTGATAGTTTCAGGTATCTACCAACAGCTACCCCAATTCATTAGAACCTAAAAAGGGTTGTCTATATTGTGCATAAGATTGCCCACCAGAGTGACCTCTCGGCTCCTTTTGGAATCTCTCTGCCACTGAAGGATGGTTCTTCTTAAGAATGCGAAAGCCCTGTCACTATAAGTAAGTTCAGTCTAAACAGGACTAGCTGGAAGACTGAGATGCTGACGTAGATACTAGATCACGAGGTTGGTCTCAGAGCTGAGGCTGGAGCTGAGTTTGGAGAGTTGCAGGAGCTGGGCAGGGCATTGTGCCTTTAGGCCAAGTCTCTTCAATGACTTTACAAGCAGTTGTAGTTGGGTGGGTGGAGAGAGGAGGACAGTCATGAGGTTGCCTGAGTTCTGGAGTGATTCTCAAATACGGGACCGTAAACCACACCATCATCCTATAAGCCATTCTCTAGCCTAAAGCCCTTCCCTCAATTATGTGATGTATAATTTCTAGGAGAGCCATTTGCACATAATGGGAAATAATGCTTCTTTTCAATGAATATTTTTTGAGAGCCTATGATATGCCAGACATCTTCTTGGTGCTTTGAATATATCAGTGAATAAAACAAAGATCCCTGCCCTCGTGAAGCTTACTGTTTGGAGGTAGACACAGTAAACATGATAAATAAGTAAATAAATTATATGGTATATTAGAAGATTTTAAATGCTAAGGAAAAAAATAGAGCAGGTTAAGAAGAGGATTGGGAGTTCCACTGGTGCTGGGAGTTGCAATTTTAACTGGGATGGTCAAGATAGACCTCACTGAAAAGAAGTATTTGAAGATAGATTCAAAAGAGTTAAGGGAGTTAATATGTGGGTATCTGGGGAATAGCCGGTGACAAGGCTCTGTTATATGGAAGGAACAGTGAGTTGCTGGGGAGGCTGGAGCTGAGCAAGCAGAGAGCAATAAGCATTGTGGTCAGAGTTGGTAACATGGTGTGAGAGTGCAGATTTCTAAGAGCTCCGTAGGCTGTTGTAAGTTGATGACTTATTATACTTTCTGTTTTAAAAGGATTGTGTTGGCTACGATGTTAAGAATAAACTAAACAACAACAACAACAACAAAAAGAATGAATTGTAGGGGACAAGAATGGAAGCAGGGACATTAATTGGGAGATTATTCCCATAATCCAGGCAAGAGATGAGGGATGAGGTGGCTCAGATCAGGGAGAGGCAGTGGAGTTAGTGAGATATGGATAGATTCAGGAGATAAAAAATGGTCTGAGTTTTCTTATGGATTGGATTTGAGGTATGAGAGCAAGAGAGGAGTCAAGGATGACTTGGTCTGAACAACTGAAAAGATGAAATTGCCATTAATTGAGATGAGAAAGACTGCAAATTGAACAGGTTTTGGGGGTACGATGAGAGATCAACTTTGGTTGTGTAATTTTAACATGTCAATTACCAAGCATATGGAATTATTGAGTAGGCAGCTGGATACACAAGTCTTAGAGTTCAGTGGGGAGGTCTGAGCTAGAGATACACATTTAGAATTGTTGCTGTTTAGATGGTGTTTAAAAACATAAGACTGAATGAGATGACCGAGAGAATGATAAATTTAGAGACAAGAAGAGGACAGGGGAACTCCAGTGTTAAAAGGATTGGGGAAAAGAGAAGAAACCAGCAGAAGTGACTGAGAAGGAATGACCCCTAAGTTAGTTGGAAAATGAAGATAGGTTAGTTGGAAGCTAAGGGAGGAGAGTGTTTTCAGGAGGAGAGAGTCATTAACTGTGTGAGAAGCTGCTGGTAAATCAAGTAAGTTGATTAACAAGTGTCCATTGAATTTGGCAGCTCATGAAAGCAATTTTGGTGGAGTGCTGGGGGAAAAGGGATTTGAAAGTTTGGAAGGATTAAAGTGAGTATACGGGAAAAGAATTGGAGATAGCAAATATAGACAGGTCTTTTGAAGAGCTTTGCTATTAAAGGGAAGAAGAGAAATAGGGCTATATCTTGTGATACTGTAGCAGGTAAGTGAATTTTTTTGCCCTTTTTTTGTGGATATATTTTATTTTATTTTATCTTTTTAATGCAATTTTATTGAGCTATATTCACACACCACATACTCCATCTGAAGTATGAAATCATTGGCTCACAGTATCATTATATAGTTGTGCATTCATCATCATAAACAATTTCAGAATAGGAAAAAATAAAAGTAAAAAAGAACACCCAAAACATCCCTTACTGCTTATCCCTCCTTACTATTTATTTTTTTGTCTTTATTACTCATCTGCCCATACCCTGGATAAAGAGAGTGTCAGTGACAGGGTTTTCACGATCACACAGTCACATGATAAAAGCTATATTTTTATACAGTCATCAAGAATCAAGTCTACTGATTATGGTTCAACAATTTCAGGTATTTCCTTCCAGCTATTCTAATACACTAGAAGCTAAAAAGGAATACCTGTATAATGCATAAGAAAAACCTCCAAATTGACCTCTTGACTCAATTTGAAATCTCTTAGCCACTGAAACTATTTTGTTTCTTTTCTTTTCTCCCTTTTGGTGAAGAAGTCATACTCAATACTACGATGCCAGGGCCAGGCTTATCTCTGGGAGTCATGTCCCATGTTGCCAGGGAGACTTAACACCCCTGGGAATCATATCCCATGTAGGGGGAAGGTACTGAGTTTCTTTGCAGTATTGGCTGAGAGAGAGACGCCACATCAGAGCAACAAAAGAGGTTCTCTGGGGTGACTCTTAGATGTAATTATATGTAGGCTCAACTTCTTTGCAGGAATAAGTTTCATAAAGGCAAGCCCCAAATCGAGGGCTTCATTTATTAAATTGGGAGTCCTTAATGCTTGCGAGAATATCAGTAATTTCCCAGTTGGGGAAGTTCAGTATTTCCACATTTTCCCTCAGTCCCTCAAGGGGACTTTGTAAATACTTTTTTATTTTCTGCCTAAAATACTCTGGGATGTATTGGGTTATTACATTAACCTGTACAGAATAACAAGGTCTCATTCCTTATTCTAGGTTCCATGTAATTATGTTGTTTAAATAAACTGACCATACAGGTTAAATTAGACAGTGTGCTATAGAAAACATGAATTTTGTACCAAATAAACATGTTTTCCTTTGGTCTCAGACAGAAGTTGAAGTTTTAAAAAACAGTCAATATCATCCTTTAACCTGTATTTTGATTTACCTTAGTCCTAACAAAGTCCATTTCATTCATATCTCTAATTGAAGTCTGGTCTCTTTTTCAGCTTCTTTAACAATTGCTGTATGGAGTAATCCTGCTTGCAGAGTTGCAGAACTCTAACTCTGAGTCTCAGGTGTCACACAGATACCCAAAGTTCCAGGGAACTACCAGGTTATACACAAAGAACTCAGCATCTCAGAATTTAAAAATAACTGTTAAAACTCAGGAATAGCTGTGACTGCTGTTAAGAGCTTAAAATCTAGGAACCTTTACAGTGAGCCTTATTGAACATTCTGTACTTATGCATCATCAATTGCCCAATCTCTGCCCATGTTCTATCCCCAGATAACCTATGCTCTTGAATTCAGTTTTCAGCATTTGCTCATTATAGTTTGTAATAGTGAGGCCTTACAATATTTGTCCTTTCATTTCTGATTTTGCCCCTTTTTTGACATGAGAGAAATAAGAGGCATGTTTATATATTGATGGGAATGATCCATTGTAGAGCTAAAAACTGATGATGTAGGAGGAAGGAAAGAGTTGCTGGAGCAATACACTTGAGTTAGGTAAGAGGAGATGCACAAGTAAATGGATTGGTTTTGGATAGACACACAGATAGATCATCTTTGTGCAGTGCTGTTTACTAGAACTTTCTACAGTAGTGGAAACCATATTCTACATCTGCATTGTGCAGTGCAGTAGCCACTAGCCACATGTGGCTATTAAGCATTTGAAATGTGGCCAGTATTACTGAGGAACTGAATTTTAAATATCATTTAATCTTAATTAATTTAAATTTAGATGGTCACACGTGGATAGTGCAGAATAGTAACAGGAAGCAGGTGGGTGTGATGATGGGAGTCTGGAAGTTTTCTTCTGATGGCCTCAATTTTCTCAGATAATAGGAGGCAGGATTATCAACTGAGAAGGGAGTAAAGGGAGTAGGGTGTTAGAGACTCGAGGAGAGAGGAGAAGGTGTGAGATAATTGAGGAGAATGGGAGAAGAAAGGATTTGGAGTGTATAATATGGAATGATTGGAGGACAGGGTAAGAGCAGATTTTTGTTTTAAATGGGCCTCTGTATTTGCTTTCTTACCCCTCCAGCTATGTTTAGCTGCACTGTTGAGTCACAAACTAGGTGGATTTAACCCAGTGTTGATTAAAAAAAAATAAGTTTATTGAGGTATAATTTATATAACATAAAGTTCAGGTATTAGTAAATTCACCAAGTTGTGCAACCATCACCACAATTCAGTTTACAAAATTTTTGTCACTCCAGTAAGATCCCTCATTCCCATCCTCACATCCAGGCTCACATCCAGGGAATCACTAATCTGCTTTCTGCCTCTTTTCTAGAAATTTCATATAAGTGGAATCATACAATAGGTGGGTTTGAGTGTCTGGTTTCTTGCATTTAGCATAACATTTTTGAAGTTCGTTCATTTTACAGCATGTATTAGAAATGTGTTCATTTTTATGGCTGAATACTGTTCCATTGTATGGGCATATCTGTGGGTATACCTTATTTTGTTTATCCATTCATCAGTTGATGAATATTTGGGTTGTTTCCACTTTTTGGCTATTCTGACATGTGAGACTGTGAACCTTTGCACGTCTTTGTGTGTTGGGTTGGGTTTTAACGAAGAAAGTTTAACAACGCATGAGAAGGGCAAGAGATTTGAGACTGTGTGCAGGGACGTGGTGTAATGATTGAACATGGCTGTAGGTTGGGGAAAGAGAAGTGAGAGACAATGAAAAGGAGTAGGATTGTGAATTGATGGTCCTGGAAATTTAAAAGACTGCAGGAATTGGGGTGCTGTTAGGAGTGAGCTGGAAACATAGAAGCAACAGGATGTGTTTCTCTGTGTTCTATGCTTTTTTTATTTGATGTAGTTCTTTGGACTAGGTCTCTACTGTGCCTTCATTTCTGAGTTGAGAAAACTGACAACATGAGACCTGAGCAAACAGTAAACCCCAACAATTTCCTGTTAACAAAGGGATACTTCATGGTATACAACTACTGACCAGCAATATATTGTTCATAGAGTAAACTCTGTTTATAGCAAATAGGGCAAAGGAATATTTGTGGGGTAACTTTTTTCCTCTCCTTTTGGTTTGTAAGGATTGAAATGAGAAGGTTTCCTCATCTTACCATTTCCCTTTTTGGTAGCATGCTAGCATGGTAGCCTGTATATACAAATTGAGATCCCTTGGAACAAGGTGAAGAGGCCTAAAGCTCATGTACTTCTCACTGGAGAATTTTAAATCTTTTGACAGAAGAGCAGAAGGTGTTGATCACCTTCCCACCTGTCTTGTGGTGTGCAGTGAGTGACTGGAGTTGATTAATACAGTCACACAAGTAATGTGGTTGAGTGTTGCTGCAAAGGCCCCTGGTGTGTTCAGTATTCTCCTCAGCCAGAGGGAGCAGGTGACACAAATGGGAGACCCTGAAATGCAAGCGCCTTGCCCAGAGATGCTTGTTTCCCTTGAGCATCCTGCTTCCCTAACAAGCTAGACTTTTTATTTTTATATTTTAATTAAAAAAAATTTTTAGAATCAGTGGCCCTCAGTATAATCATAGTGTTGTGCTCTTAAGACCACAATCAATTTTAGAACATTTTCATTGCTCCAGAAAGAAAAACCATGCACCCCTTTAAATCCCTGTTATTGACTCTTAACATTGGTCTGATACCTTTGTTACAGTTGATGGAAGAATATTATAATATTACTGTTAACTGTAGTCCATAGTTTGCATTTGGTGTGTTTTTCCCATATACCACCTTATTATTAATACCTTGTAATACTGACATACATTTGCTCTAGTTCATGGAAGAACATTCTTACATTTGTACTGTTAACCACTTTTGTTGTCCACAACAGGGTTCACTATGTTATACAGTCCTATTTTGCATCCTCTAGCTTTCCTTCTAGTGACATACATGGCCCTAAACATCCTCTTTCAAACACAATCACATAATGATATTCAGCACTGTTAATTATGCTCTGTTGGGGACAATTAAGGTAGCATATATAATATTCACCTTCAGCCTCTGGTTCGATTTTGTGCTGATCGGGCAATAGACTAGCTTGACTGGTTGGGGTATTTGGCCTATCCCTGTTGGAATTTTCGTTTAAGGGATATTCAGGCATGTTAATAATTACTGAGCTGCATGCTGAAGCGGGGCGAGAGTGCTCTCTTAAAACTTCCTCTCCTATTTTACAGAGATTTTGAATGTCTGGAGCTGAGGAATGAACTTTTAGAATTTCATTAATTAGGTTCCAATAAGAAAAGGCAGTAACCGGGACCTTTTCAGGACCGAAGGCCTGGAAGTAATCTTTTAAACAGTCTCCGACTCTTAGCCAGCATTGGTGGTCTATAGTACCCTCTTGAGGGAACCAAGGGCAGGTTTTTAACAAAAAATCAAAAAAATGTGTGAGATCTTTTTTCTTAACTCGAGTTCCTCGTGCCTTGAGTGATTGTTTGACCTGACTAACATATAATTCGTGTTGGGAAGTTACTTGTCCCATGTTAGGGATGGGGGCTTACCTTTTGTTGGCTTCTTTTCTTCTTTCTGTTTCTTCCTTTCGCCGGCACTGATTGACTGCTGAACGGATCTGTCTCGCGACCGAGTTTATTCGCGGTGATCCCTGGTGTGGTTTTCTTTCTTTCTTTGACTGCTGAACGGATCTGTCTCGCGACCGAGTTTATTTGCGGCGATCCCGGGTGCGGTGAGTGTGAGGTACCTCTCTCCTTGAGTGCAGCGTTCCGTCTCTCACAGAATTCAGGGCCCCACGTTGGGCGCCAGTTTGTCCCGGCCCGCGGGACGTTCAACGGAGGCTCCAAGTCCTGTGAGGGAGGAATGGTATGGGACAAGAGACACGAGGAATGACAGCAAGAGAGGTTTCTGATCAAGCTGCAAAATTTTATTGAAGAGGCAGGGTATATATACTCTAAGGGTGGAGGGAGTGGCTAGTAAGGATGGGTGGCGATCTAGGATTGGCTGCTGCTGTTGCTAGGGTGGAAGGCAAACGTAGGGGGATTGGCGGTTGCTGTTGCTGGGGATCTGGGATTGGTGGTAGCTGTTGCTGGGGTGGATGGCCAATGGGCGGCTACTGTTTAGGCGCGAACTAGCTACTGCTTGGGTGGGAACTACTGTTACTTCCTAGAAGAAGGCTAATTATAGCTTAGGCTGTTCTTGCATCAGCCCTGGCGGCCATGTTACATGTTACCGGTATCGCTGAAGGTGAATATTATATATGCTACCTTAATTGTCCCCAACAATGCTCACAATAATGTGCTACCATCACCTCTATCCATTTCCAAACATTTTCAATCAACCATTTTAAAAATTCTGCACAAATTAAGCATCAGCTCACCATTCTCTACCCTCATTCTATCTTCTGGTAACCTATATTCTAGATATTAACTTCATGAGTTTGCTCATTATATTTATTTCATTGTAGTGAGAACATACAATATTTGTCCTTTTGTGTTTGGCTTATTTCACTCAACATAATGTCCGCAAGATTCATCCATGTTGTCACATGCAATAGGACTTCATTCCTTCTTACTGCTGAATAATATTCCATTGTATGAATATACCATGTTTTGTTTATCCATTCATCAGTTGTTGGAAACTTGGATTGTTTCTGTCTTTTTGCAATTATGAACAATATTGCTATGAACATTGGTGTGGAAATGTCTGCTCGCATCCCTGATTTCAGTTCTTCCAAGTATATATCTTGAAGCAAGAGTGCCAGATCATATGACAGTTCTATACTTAGCTTCCTGAGGAACTACACTGTCTTCCACAGTAGCTACACCATTTTATATTCCCACCAGCAGTGAGTAAATGTTCCTTTTTCTCTACATCCTCTCCAACACTTGTAGTTTTCTGTTGAATAGTGGCCATTCTGGTAGGTATGAAACGATACCTTATTGTGGTTTTGATTTGCATTTCCCTAATAGCTAGTGACGTTGAGCATCTTTTCATGTGCTTTTTAGCCATTTGTATTTCCTCTTTGGAAAAATGTCTATTCACTATCTATTGAGTTGTAGGATTTCTTTATGTTTTCTGGATATTAAACCTTTATCAGGTATGTGGTTTCCAAATATTTTCTCCCATTGAGTAGGCTGCCTTTTCACCTTTTTGAAGCACAAACATCCTCAATTTTGATTTGTCTGTTTTTTCTTTTGTTGCTTGTGCTTTGAGTGTAAGGTCTTTTGTTGTTTGTGCTTTGAGTGTAAGGTCTAAGAAACCATCACCTACCACAAGATCTTGAAGAGGCTTCCCTACGTTTTCTTCTAGGAGTTTTATGGTCTTGGCTCATGTATTTAGGTCTTTGATACATTTTGAGTTAATTTGTATGTAAGGTGTGAGATGGCAGTCCTCTTTCATTCTTTTGGATATGGATATCCAGTTCTCCCAGCACCATTTGTTGAAGAGACTATTCTTTCCCAGTTGAGTGGACTTGGTAGCCTAGTCAAAGATCAATTGACCATAAATGTGCAGGTCTGTTTCTGAACTCTCAGTTTGGTTCCATTGATCAATATGTCTATTTTTATGCTAGTACTATGCTGTTTTGACCACTGTAGCTTTGTAATACGCTTTAATTTATTGAGGCTTATTTTATGTCCCAGCGCATGGTCCCTTCGGGAGAAAGATCCGTGATCACTAGAGAAAAATGAGTGTCCTGGTGATTTGGGATGTAAGGTACTATATATATCTGTTAAAATTCTCTATATCTCTTTCTCCTTTCTTTGTTTCTCTGTTGGTAGGGCTCCCTTTAGAATCTGAAGTAGGGCAGGTCTTTTATTGGTAAAGTCTCTCAGCATTTGTTTGTCTGTGAAAAATTTAAGCTCTCCCTCAAATTTGAAGGAGAGTTTTGCTGGATAAAGTATTCTTGGTTGGAAATTTTTCTCTCTCAGAATTTTAAATACGTCATGCCACTGCCTTCTCGCCTCCATGGTGGCCGCTGAGTAGTCCCAACTTAGTCTTATGTTGTTTCCTTTGTATGTGGTGAATTGCTTTTCTCTTGCTGCTTTCAGAACTTGCTCGTTCTCTTCAGTATTTGAGAGTCTGATCAGAATATGTCTCGGAGTGGGTTTATTTGGATTTATTCTATTTGGAGTTCACTGGGCATTTATGCTTTGTGTATTTACATTGTGTAGAAGGTTGGGAAAGTTTTCCCCAACAATTTCTTTGAATACTCTTTCAAGACCTTTACCCTTCTCTTCCCCTTCTGGGACACCAATGAGTCTTAAGTTTGGACGTTTCATTTTATCTATTGTATCCCTGAGATCCATTTCAATTTTTTCGATTTTTTTCCCCATTCTTTCTTTTGTTCTTTCATTTTCTGTTCTGTGGACTTCTAGGACACCGAGACGTTGTTCACCTTCCTCTGATCTTGTATTGTGAATATCCAGAGTCTTTTTAATTTGGCCAACAGTTTCTTTTATTTCCATAAGATCTTCTATTTTTTTATTTACTCTTGCAATGTCTTCTTTATGCTCTTCTAGGGTCTTCTTTATGTCGCTTATATCCTGGGCCATGGTCTTCTTGATGTCCTTTAAATCCTTTGCCATGTTTTCATTCCTCGATTGTAGTTCTTTGATTAATTCTGCCAAGTACTGAGTCTCTTCCGATATCTTGATTTGTGTGTTTGGAGTTGGATTCTCCATATTGTCTGGTTTTATCATATGCATTAAGATTTTCTGTTGTTTTTGGCCTCTTGGCATTTGTTTTGCTTGATAGGGTTCTTTCAAGTTGTAAAAAAAAAAAAAGATATCAATGTAATTTTTCAGAAACACAGTTCAGTGATGTACACTTTCTCTAACCAGCAGATGGCATCTGTGAGTCACCTATACCCCTCAAGTCAGTTCTCAACCTTGTTCCTGCGGTGTGTGGGGAAGTGATTCTTTTGGGGTTCAGTTGGAGAACTCAGTTTGGGTGCGTTGCTGGCGCCGTCTGCCCTGAATGTGGGGCATGTGTATGGGTGGCCAGGGAGGAAGGGCATCTTTAATATTCAAATCCCCCAGGTTCCCGGAGATTCAAGGCTGCCGCAAGAGTCTAAGCCTTCATTTCATTTTAGCCCCAGACCCTCTCTCTCGCTGTCCCACAAACCACTGGACTTGGCATAGCGTCTCTGGGTTCTCTGAGTGGGTCCCACCTCCCAGCTGCGATCCTCCAGGAGCTCAGTCGAGGGGAATGCCATGCTATGTCACCAGTGCGCGCCATCCCTCAAGGGAAGCCCCAGGCTGCCGGGCCATGCAGCGGCGCTCTCAGCCTGAAGCAAAGATGGCCAAACGGGGCATCTCAGCCCCCCCTCTGCTTGCACAGTTCCTCCTTCCCAGCTCCGGGACAACTGGCAGGGCTCTGGGCTGTGGGCACGGCCCCAGGCAGGAGTTTATCCAGCCCTTCAGGGAGCCAGCTGTGAGCCGCAGGGTTTCTTTCAGCTTCTGGCTCTCCCCTCTGTTTCCCCGGCCCCGAGGGTATCTGCAGTGGACTGTCCTCCAGGCCAGACACTGAGAGGCCGGCCCAGCCCCCTCTTGCCGTGTTTTACTGCGTGGTTCCCACTCCCGCAACTGCAGCTGCTCCTGGGTTTTTCCTTTTTTTTTTTTTTTTTTTTTAAAAAGAGCCAGTCGATCTCCAAATGCCAAGCCCTGACTTCCCCACAATGCCGCGCAGCTGCGGGTCTTCCAGCCAGCTTACTCACTCGTTTCAGAATGCAGACTCCTGGTTTCACCAAGCATACAACCCCTGTAGAACTAGCAGAACTTGTCCAGCTGGCGCATCGCTGTAACTGGTATTCTGGGTCACTTTCTGGTTTTTATCTAGTGTTTTTCATGGAGGTGTTTTTTTGCCCTGTCTCACCTAGCTGCCATCTTAGTTTCTCCTCTGTAATATGCTTTTAAGTCTCCAGGAAGTGTGAGTCCTCCAACTTCATTTTTCTTTTTCAAGATGTTTTTGGCTGTTCTGGGCCCCTTCCAAATAAATTTGATAATTGGCTTTTCCATTTCTTCAGAGTAGGCCATTGGAATTTTGATTGGGATTGTGTTGATTCTGTAAATCAATTTGGGTAGGATTGACATCTTAATGATATTTAGTCTTCCAATCCATGAACATGGAATGTCCTTCTGTTTATTTAGGTCTTCTTTGATTTCCTTTAGCAATGTTGTGTAGTTTTCTGTGTTTATGTCCTTTACATCTTAGTTAAATCTATTCCTAGATATTTGATTCTTTTAGTTTGTTGTAACTGGAATTTTTTTTCTTGATTTCCTCCTCAGATTGCTTTTTACTAGTGTATAAAAAATGCTTATTTTTGCATATTGATCTTGTATCCTGCCACTTTGTGAACTAATTTATTAGCTCTAGTAACTTTGTTGTATATTTTTCTAGGACTTTCTAAATATAGGATATGTCATCTGCAAAGAGGGAAATTTTTTCTTCTTCCTTTCCAGTTTGGATGACTTTAATTTCTTTTTCTTGGCTAACTGCTCTGGCTAGAGCTTCCAGTACAATGTTGAATAACAGTAGTGACAGTGGGCATCCTTGTCTTTTTCCAGATCTCAGAGGGAAAGCTTTCAGTCTTTCACCATTGAATATGATGTTAGCTGTGGGCTTTTCGTATATGCCCCTTATGATGTTGAGGAAGTTTCCTTCTATTTCTGTTTTTCTAAGTGTTTTTACCAAAAAAGGATGCTGGATTTTGTCAAATGCCTTTTCTTTATCAATCAATATGATCATTTGGTTTTTCCCCTTTGATTTTTAGTGTCATGTATTACATTAATTGATTTTCTTGTGTTGAATCACCCTTGTATAACTGGAATAAAACTTGCTTGATCATGGTGTATAATGTGCTTTTGGATTGAATTTGCAAGTATTTTATTGAGGATTTTGCATCTATATTCATTAGCAAGATTGGACTATTATTTTCTTTTCTTCTAGTATCTTTATCTGGCTTTGGTATTAGGGTGATGTTGGCTTCATAGAATGAGTTAGGTAGCAGTCCCTCCTCTTCCATTTTCTGGAAGAGTTTGAGCAGGATTGTTATTAATTCTTGGAATGATAGGTAGAATTCACCAGTGAAGGCATCTGGTCCTGGACTTTCTTTGTTGGTAGGTTTTTGATAACTGATTCAATCTCTTTATTTGTGATTGGTTTGCTGAGATCTTCCATTTCTTCTAGAGTCAGTGTAGGTTGTGTGTTTCTAGGAAATTGTTCATTTCATCTTAGTTGCCTTTTGTTGGTATACAGTTGTTCATAGTATCCTTTTATGATCTTTTTTTTTTATTTCTGTGGGCTCAGTACTAATGTCCCCCCTGCCCACTCTCATTTTTTTTTAATTTATTTGCATCTTCTCTCTTTTTTTCTTTGTCAGTCTAGCTAAGGGTTTGTCAATTTTATTGATCTTTTCAAAGAACCAACTTTTTGTTTTGTTGATTCTATTGTTTTTTTTGTTCTCAATTTCATTTATTTATGCTAAAAACTTTGGTATTTCTTTCTTTCTGCTTGCTATGGGGTTAGTTTGCTGTTCTTTTTCTAGTTTCTCTAGGTATGCAGTTAGTTCTTTGATTTTAGCTCTTTCTTCCTTTTTAATGTAGGCATTTAGGGCTATAAATTTCCTTCTCAGCACTGTTTTTGCATTATCTCATAAGTTTTGATATGTTGTGTTCTCATTTTCATTCATCTCAAGATATTAACTGATTTCTCTTGCAATTTCTTCTTTGACCTACTGATTAAGAGCATGTTGTTTAACCTCCATGTATTTTGTGAATTTTCTAGATCTCCACCTGATATTGATTTACAGCTTCACTCTGTTATGATCAGAGAATGTGCTTTGTATGATTTTGATCTTTTAAATTTTAATTGAGTCCTATTTTGTCACCCAACATGTGGTCAATCCTTGAGAATGATCCATGTGCACTTGTGAAGAATGTATATCCTGATGTTTTAGGGTACAATGTTCTGCATCTGTCTATTAGGTATAGTTCATTTATCATATTATTTAAGTTTTCTGTTTCCTCATTGATCCTCTGTCTAGATGTTCTATGTATTGAAGTCTCCCAACTATTATTGTAGAAACATCTATTACTTCCTTCAGTTTTGCCAGTGTTTACCTTATGTATTTTGGGGCACCCTGGTTAGGTATACAAATATTTATGATTGTTATTTCTTCTTGGTGAATTGCCCCTTTTATTAATGCATAATGCCCTTCTTTGTCTCTTATAACATCTTTGCATTTAAAGTCTTTTTTGTCTGATATTAGTATAGCTACCCCAGCTCTTTTTTGGTTACTGTTTGAGTGGAATATTTATTTCCAGTCTTTCACGGGAAATCCTTGTCTCTTGTAGACAGCATGTAAATGGATCATATTTTTTAAAATCCATTTTTCCAATCTGTGCCTTTTGATTGGGGAGTTTAATCCATTAGCAGTCAGTGTTATTACTGTATAGACAGTACTTACTTTAACCGTTTTATCCTTTGACTTTTATATTTCTTATCTTGTTTATGTCTCTCTTTTTATGTTTTTAGTTATCCTCACTGATAATCATCATTTCCACACTCTCTTCCAGGCCTCTACCTCCTGTCTTTTCCTTTTAGCCTGAGGAACTCCCTTTAGTATTTCTTGTATGGCAGGTCTCTTGTTAAAAAACTCTCTCACCTTCTCTTTATCTATGAATATTTTAAACTCCCCCCTTGTTTTTGAAGGACAGTTTTGCTAGATAAAGGATTCTTGGCTGGCAGTTTTCTTCTCTTTCAGTATCTTAAATGTATCATACTATTGCCTGCATGGTTTCTGATGAGAAATTAGAATTAGTCTTAATGAGCATCCCTTGTATATGATGGATCTCTTTTCTCTTGCTCCTTTCAGAATTCTCTCTTTATCCTTGGCAGTTGATAGTATGATTAGTATATATCTTGGAGTAGGTCTATTTTGATTTATTCTGTTTGGAATATGTTGTACTTCTTGGATACATATATTTATGTCTTTCATAAGAGTTGGGAAGCTTTCGGCCATTACTTCCTCAAATATTCTTTCTGCCACTTTTCCTTTCTCTTCT
Source organism: Choloepus didactylus (assembly GCF_015220235.1). Lineage (NCBI taxonomy): Eukaryota > Metazoa > Chordata > Mammalia > Pilosa > Megalonychidae > Choloepus > Choloepus didactylus. Next base: position 127,854,684 of record NC_051312.1, on the reverse strand, counting down.
CCTTCTGGGATGGCATGACCTGTATTTTATGTGCTTCATGCTGTCATTCAATTCCCTAAGACCCCACTCAATTTTTCCATTCTTTTCTCTATCTGCTCTTTTGTCTGTGCCATTTCAGATGTCCTGTCTTCTAGTTTGTTGATTCTCCCTTCTGCCTGCTGAAATCTGCTGTTGTATGGCTTTAGCATATTTTTTAATATCATCTGTTGTGCCTTTCATTCCCCTAAATTGTTATTTTTCTTTGCATGCTTTTAAATTTTTCTTTGTGCTCACCTTGTGTCTTCTTCATATCCTTTATCTCTTTAGCCATATTATCCTTCATCTCCTTGAATTGATTTTGGAGTTTTGTTTGAATGTCTTTGATTGGTTGTTCCACATTCTGTATCTCCTCCAACTTTTTAATTTGTTCCTTTGACTCAGCCATATCTTCCTGCTTCTTAGTATGGCTTGTAATTATCTTGGGCATCTGATTCTCTTGATGAAATTATTCTGAAGGTTTGTTTCTCTCTCTTGTCTACATTTTGTTGTTGATTGGGCCAGGGACCCATGCTAGGGGCACAGGCCAATTCCAAAGAGCCCTGGGGAGACAGACACAGCCAGAAAGCCTTTATTTCATCTCCCCAATAGTGTGCTCTCCTGCCTTGCCCAGTAGATGGCGCGCTTTGCCAAGAAGCCTTTTTGATGGCTTCCTGGGCATGCACTTTCATGGCCTGTCAGCAGATGGCGCACTTCAGCAACCTATTCTCCCCAGCCCTAAGAAGGTAGGGTATTTTTAGCCCTCTCACAGTTCCTCCTCTGGCACTGGTCAAAACAGTGGTGTGGGCAACACCTGTCCAGGATGGTCGAAGGCAGCGGACCCAGCAGTCTGAATTTGCTGACTAACAGGTGGCTCAGTGCTGGGTCGTCTTGGAGAAGAGGGCTTCCGTGGCCCTCCACTTTGCAGCATCCTGCCAGACAGGAACTGGGCCCACCTGAAGCTACTTGCCTTGAGGGTGGTGGGGGTTGGGAACCAGGAGCCTTGGCCACATGAGTTACTCACAGTTTTTCACTGCAGTTTCTCATTCTCTTCATCCTGCTCTTCCCTGGATGCTGTGCAGTACTCCCCTGGTCTTCAGAGCCCCAGAACAGTTGTTTCAGATATTTTCTACCTGTCCATTAGCTGTTTTTGGAAGAGGAGTGAGCCCTGAAACTCCCTATTTCCACAAATTAGAGTGTAAGAGTAGAAATAAAGCATAACGGACTCAATTTGGTAAACATTTATTGAGCATTTTCCATTTTCTACATTTAAGACTTTAGGTTGCATGCAGACATGGTTCTAGCCCGTGGAGAGGTTATAGTATACCTATAAAGACAGGGCTGTGTTCAGATGACTGCTATATATGATAGAATATGATTAATGTTGTCACAGAAGTCCAGAGAAACTGCTATTGTATTTTTTTTTTTTTAATTTTTATGGGGATTGTTCAGATACCATAAAATTATCCAAAGATCCGAAGTGTACAATCACTTGCCCCTGGTACCCTCATACAGCTGTGCATCCATCACCGCACTTAATTTTTGTTCAATTTTTGGAACCTTGTCATTACTCCAGACAAGAAATAAAGTGAAAGATGTAAAAAGAAAAAAAAAAAAAAAGAAAGAAACAGGAAACTCGAATCCTCCCATATCCTTAACCAACTCCCCTCAATTGTTGACTCACAGTGTTGGTATAGTACATTTGTTACTGTTTATGAAAGAATGTTGAAATACTACTAACTGTAGTATATAGTTTGCAATAGGTATATATTTCTTCCCTATATGCCCCTCTATTATTAACTTCTAGTTGTATTGTCATACATTTGTTCTGGTTCATGGAAGAGTTTTCTAATATTTGTACAGTTAATCATGGACATTGCCCACCATAGGATTCAGTTTTATACATTCCCATCTTTTGACCTCCAGCTTTCCTTCTGGTGACACATATGACTCTGAGCTTCCCCTTTCCACCTCATTCACGCGCCATTCGGCACTATTAGTTATTCTCACATCTTGCTACTGACACGTGTTTGTTTCCAAACATTTAAGTTCATCCTAGTTGCACATTCTGCTCATACTAAGCAACCACTCCCAATTCTTAAGCCTTGTCTTGTGTCTTAGTACCTTATATTTCTTGTCTATGAGTTTACATATTATAATTGGTTCTCATCAGTGAGACCCTGCAATATTTGTCCTTATGTGTCTGGCTTATTTCACTCAGTATATTGCCCTTGAGGTTTTGTAATCAACTCTTTTTTTTTTTTTAATATGGTTTTGTTCACTCACCATACATTCCATCCTAAGTAAACTATCGATGGTTCTCTGTATGGTCACATATTTATGTGTTTACTATCTTCACTACTATCTATATAAGGGTATCTACATTTCTTCCACCAGGCAGGAGGGAGAATCAAAGAAGGTAGAGAGGGAAAAGAAAGAGGAAAATAAATGACAGCTAGGAAGTAGCAAAAGGAAAAGTAACCTTAAATCAAAGTAGAGTTAAAGAGTCAGAGAACACCACCAATGTCAAGTGTGTAACATGCCTCCCCTATCCCCCCCTCTTGTCTGCATTCACCTTGGTATATCGCCTTTGTTACATTAAAGGAAGCATAATACAATGATTCTGTTAGTTACAGTCTCTAGTTTACATTGATTGCATCCCTCCCCCAATGCCTCCCCATTTTTAACACCTTGCAAGGTTGACATTTGCTTGTTCTCCCTCGTAAAAGAACATATCTGTACATTTTATCACAATTGTTGAACACTAGATTTCACCAAGTTACACAGTCCCATTCTTCATCTTTCCTCCTTTCTTCTGGTGTCTCAGATGCTTCCAACCTTCCTCTCTCATCCGTATTCATAGTTATCTTTGTTCAGTGTACTTACATTGCTGTGCTACCATCTCCCAAAATTGTGTTCAAACCACGCACTCCTGTCTTCTCCTATCACTCTGTAGTGCTCCCTTTAGTATATCCTGTAGGGTGGGTGTCTTGTTCACAAAGTCTCTCATTGTCTGTTTGTCAGAAAATATTTTGAGCTCTCCCTCATATTTGAAGGACAGCTTTGCTGGATATAGGATTCTTGGTTGGTGGTTTTTCTCTTTCAGTATTTTAAATATATCACACCACTTCCTTCTTGTCTCCATGGTTTCTGCTGAGAGATCCTCACATAGTCTTATTAAGCTTCCTTTGTATGTGATGGATTGCTTTTCTCTTGCTTTCAGGATTCTGTCTTTGTCTTTGACATTTGATAATATGATTATTAAGTGTCTTGGCATAGACCTATTCAGATCTATTCTGTTTGGAGTACTCTGCACTTCTTGGATCTGTAATTTTATGTCTTTCATAAGAGATGGGAAATTTTCATTGATTATTTCCTCTATTATTGCCTCTGCCCCTTTTCCCTTCTCTTCTCCTTCTTGGACATCAATGATACGTACATTCTTGTACTTTGTTTCATCTTTAAGTTCCCGGAGATGTTGCTCATATTTTTTCATTCTTTTCTCCATCTGCTCCTTTGCTTGTAGGCTTTCAGGTGTTTTGTTCTCCAGTTCTTGAGTGTTTTCTTCTGCCTCTTGAGATCTGCTGTTGTATGTTTCCACTGTGTCTTTTGTCTTCTTGTGTTGTGCCTTTCATTTCCATAGATTCTACTAGTTTTTTTTTTTGAACTTTCGATTTCTGTCTTATGTATGCCCAGTGTTTTCTTTACAGCCTCTATCTCTTTTGCAAAATATTCTCTAAACTTTTTGAATTGATTTAGCATTAGTTGTTTAAATTCCTGTATCTCAGTTGAAGTGTACATTTGTTCCTTTGGGCCATAGCTTTGTTTTTCTTAGTGTAGGTTGTAGTTTTCTGTTGTCTAGGCATCTGACCTCCTAGACCACCCCAATCAGGTTTTCCCAGACAAGAACAGGCTCAGGTCACAGAAGGAGGGAATATTCAGTATCTGGTTTCCCTGATGGTTTTTCTTAGAGGATTGATACACCTGTGCTTTTCTGCTCAGCAGGTGCACCTGTCAGCCTGTCACTGCCTGTGTAAGAGGGTGTGGCCTGTGGCTCTCCTCCCCCAGGCTTTGGGGTCTGGTTCTGGACAGGTGGGCAGTAGAGCTGGGCCCCTCCCTTTCCTCTTGGGAAGCTATGCCCCCTCCAGAGAGTCATCTGCATATCAATAAGTTCTTTGTTTCTGTGACTCTGCTGATCAAAGTATTTTGATTTTAAAATGGCTGAGGCTGTCTTTATTGCAAAGTGCTGCTGGTTGAAAATGGCTGAGGTTTTCTCTAGAGAGAGAGAAAGGGACAGAAGAGCTCCCAGGTTCACCCGTCAGCCAGAGATAGCACCCGATCTTCTGGGCTCCCCTTGCTGAGACAGATATGTCCCCCGACTCTCCCAAGGTCAGTTGTCACCAAAAGCTTCTGTCTGCTTGTTGAAGATTCGCTGTCTGTATTGAGCAGTTAACATTAGAACCCCAGTTGGAGCTGGGCTAAGAGAGTGCTGCTTTCTAGCATCGCGAGGCTTCTGTGAGGGAGGGGCTCTCGGCTTTCAGCGCGGGTCCACAGTTTTACTTACAGATTTTATGCTGTGATCTCGGGCATTCCTCCCAATTCAGGTTGGTGGATGAAGAGTGGACAGTCATGTTTGTCTCCCTGCAGTTATTCCAGGTTAGTTACTAGTTTTTTTGGTCATTTATGAATTGTTCCGGGGGGGACTAACAGTCTTCCACTCCTCTCTATGCCGCCATCTTCGCTATTGTATTTTTAAAAAGGCCAGAGTGAAGAGTGACCAAGAAAGATTTCAAGACAAAATGACATTTGAAGATTGCATTGGTGATAGTGTGGGTATTAGAAGGGGGGAAATGAGGCATAGAAATGAGATAGGAGGGAGGCTACTCTGATTGATTAGATAAGAGATAATAAGGAATGAATTTGACTGCAAAGAAGGGATAGACTCAGAAGACATATTGCTTTCAGAGCCGAGTTAGGTAATGTTTTAGATCCAGGAAGTCCATGACTTTCCCCAGGGGTCTGTTTCAAGCTTTTCTTCCCTCTTTCCTATATAAGAAGTACAGTACTTCTAGACTGGTTTTTCCAGCTGGACTGATTCCTGAGCAGAAGCTTTTGCTAGTTGAGCAGAACTTGCCATGGAGAAACGCTTCCATAAGCTTATCTCATTGTGTGTTCTCCTTTTCGTCGGTCCCTGCTACTTCATTTCTTGTCTCCCACTGAGCATACCTCTAGTGCAGGAGTGTATAGGTAGAGGGAAAGAGAAGGTTCCTGGGGCATGCTTTCAGATTTTTTTTCATTTCCCATAGATTGTATTCAGGGTATTATTTTCATGACCAAATGCTGAGAGGGAAAGAAAACAGTTGGGTTAAGAACTGAAGAGATGTGGTTCATCTGAAGGTCTGCAAAGTATACTGAAAAGAGCACAGGATCAGACCTGTGAATTTAATGTTGACCACTTTCTGGTTGTTCCTTTCCGAGTCCCAAATTTCCACATCGGTAAAACAGATAATACTATTTTATCTTCTTTATGGGGTTATTGTGAGGATTAATTGAGGGTGGGTAAATGAAAGTGCTTTTAAGTTTTAACGTCTAAATGTCAGGCCCTTTAATTAACTAGCAATTTGACTAGGGTTCCAAAATTATGCTGATTTTCTTTATATTTCTCTTCCTCAGCATTTCCTAATACTAACATTGATCTAACTTGCCAAAGCAATTTATAACTGTCAGTTCTGTGACATCTCATTTTGCTGACTTTGGGCCAGTTAAGAAAGACTGTACTGTCAGAGGCTGTGCCTCAGAGCTGTCTCTCTGGGATGGTGTGTGAAATGCTCTTGGGTGCATGATCCTGGAATGCCTTCAAGCTTCTTCACTGGGGTTGTTACATTATCTCTGCCTTCTTGGACAATGGTTTTTGTACTTTAGTGATTTACACAACAAGAAAACATAATCCAACTGTGGTGGCCATTCATGTCTTAGACCCTATTAGCTGCAGACTTAACGATATTCTAAGTAGTAAACTACTTAACTCTTTCTGAGGAAAAGAGAAAGTTTTAATTTGTCTGTGACATACAGCCACATTATCTATTAAGAAATGTAAGCAGGTTAGTTTCTCAAATGTTTAAGTCCCTAAAATATGTCTGCTTTCTTTACAGTTCACTTTGAGGTCATTTCTTCTTTCTTTCATCCATCTGTCTGTCATCCTTCCAATCAGCAGATACTTATTTAACACTGCCAAACACTGTGATGGATATTGGGTATACAGTGTAAATATACACAATTTCCTGTTCTTTTGGACCTTGCAGTCTCAGGGGAGCTGGTATTAAACAAACATACAAATCAATGCATGTAATTACAAAATATGTTAGGTGCTGTGCTGGTTTGGATGCATTATGTCCCCCAAAACGCCATGTTCTTTGATGAAATCTTGGGGAGGGACACGTATTAGTGTTGATTAGGTTGTAACCTATTGATTGTTTCCATGGAGATGTGACTCAATCAACTGTGGGCAAGAACTTTGGATGATTTCTATGGAGGTGTTACCCCACCCATTCAGGGTGGGTCTTAATTAAATCACTGGAGCCATATAAAAGGGCTGACGAACAAAAGGAACTCAGAGCAGCCAAGAGTGACATTTTGGAGAGCAGCTAGAAGTGACATTTTGGAGCTACAGCCAAGAGAGACATTTTGAAGACGGCCATTGAAAGTAGACTTTTGCTACTCCGGAGTTTGCCTAGGAGAAATTAAGAGAATACCCCCAGCTGCCTAGAGAGAAACGTCCTGGGAGAAAGCCATTTTGGAAACACAACCTGAGAGCAAAGGAAGAAGATGCCAGCCACGTGCCTTCCCAGACAACAGAGGTGTTCCAGACGCCATCAGCCGTCCTCCAGTGAAGGTACCTGATTGTTGATGCCTTACCTTGGACACTTTATGGCCTTAAGACTGAAACTTTGTAACCAAATAAACTCCCTTTATAACAGCCAGTCCATTTCTGGTGTTTTGGAAAACGGCAGCATTAGCAAACTGGAAAAGGTGCTTTAAAGGAAAATTGCAGTGTGCTGTGAGAAAAGGAGTCAGCAGGCAGATGCCTGGACTCCTCTTGTTGTGTCCTTAAGCCAACTGGTTAAACAGGTTTGGAAATTAGAAAGTATTTATTCAACATCTATTATGTGCTTGTCACAGAGCTAGATTCTTTAAGGAGTATAAGAGAGGTAATTAGACTGAGACATTGCTCTTGAATACCTTATGACTTTATACATATGGAAATTTGAAAAGAGTATAAGAACATAGGAGGTGCCAAATCATCTGCTAGAACTTCAAAAAAATGAAAGATCCAGGGAGATTAGAGCAAACTGAGGCGGCTTCCTGAAGGAAGTGGTACTTGAGCCAAGGCTTAAAGGAAAAGCAGGATTTGTACCAGTGATAAAGAGGGAAGAATCACTTATTTAATTCAGGCAGAAGAAATCCTGAGGACAAGTGTAAGATAAACAAGCCTATTTATTGTATAAAGGACCTGAGGGCAAGGGGATAGTCAGCAAAAAAAAAAAAAGTTTACCTCTTTGACTGGTTTGAATTTGCTTTTTGATAAAGTAATCATATAATATATCATACAAATCAGGATTCTTTTCAAAGTAAAAGGGGCCCTGTTTTGCGCAAATCCAAATATAAGGTTATCCCGGTTTAATGTGACCAAAATAAAAGGGCTTTCCCAGAAAGCAGGATGGGAGAATGAAGCATATGGATATGGTTCTTTTGCCTCATGGTCCATGTTTATTATGTGAATTTGCCCAGGATTTACTTATTTGATTTAGTTTGTTGATATTCCTTGTTGTTTGCAATGACTGTAGCCTAGATTGGGCCTCAGCTTTGTGAAAGGGAAGCAATCAGGACAGTTTGAAGACAGTTTCAGCACATTAAAAAAATCATACTCTGAGCATGTGTCATTGGAGACTCAACTCCAAGGAGAAGCAACCTAAAGATTATTAGGACAGTATTGTGATTGGTACAAATTTAGGAATTCTGAATATCTTGAAATATGTGTAAGGCTTGTTTTCTGTTGAAATTGCTGGAAGATAAGCAAGAGTCTTTTCTAATGGAGGAGTAATTGTTGCTAAATGTTAGTGCATTTGGGAGAACAGCAGCAAAGATGTCCATTCACTTCTTTTCTTAATAGGCTTCTTTGCCTTATCAGAGAGGACTAGAGACCACAGTCCATTTTAGCTTGAAAGAGGATCCAGGCATGTGGTCTTCTGAGTCATTTTCTAATCTGTTGTGCATAGCTGGTACCACAGCCACAGCTTCTTTTCCCTGGGTTTACCATGCTCGTGTCTGGCTAATTTTATAAAAGTTTATCATACTTCCAGGATATGAGGTTAAATTATTTGACATCATTTTTTAAATCAGATGCATTTGTCACTCTATGGCTGTCTCATTTTACATACTTACTAAAATAAGAGAGGATTTTTTCCTTTCTTTGAAGCATGATATAATTGTTACTTGTATAAAATATCTTGACATTTGGGCAGATGTAATGGTTACTCTGCGATTCCCTGGAGAGGAGTGAAAGGAGAGTGTTGCAATAAATTACCAGCTCCATGGTGAGTTCCTTTCTAAGTGTGGTGAGATTGTGTGGCTGTGGGAGTCTGTGGGAAATGCCTCTCCAGGATGTTGGCGTTGGCCTCCTGAGCAGTGGGGTCTGTTGGTAGCTTCTGAAACATGTTGGGATGCCCTTCCACTGCTCCCCACAGCCACTTTCCTCCCACCCTTTCCTCCTTTATTAAAGGTCCCTTTTGCCTTGACTGCTTTGCATTTACCTTTGGTTTTTGGATTGTGAGATTTTATTCTTCCCTCTTTTGGTACAGCTGGATTTTATTTAGGCTTGCTTGGTTAGGGGCTTTAGACAATTTGATGGGTCTTAAATAGGACAAAATCCCCGTATTTTATAATTATAGGTGAAGAGTAGATGCAAGTAAGAAGTTAACACTGTCAACTGGTTTGCAGAAGAGAGACCGTTTCTAGTCAGTGGATCTCTATAAACAGTAAGGTGGAGATTGTGCTGATAAAACATTTTGCTTTTGTTCTTTCAATGCCTACCTAGACCAGATAGGTAGGACCATTGAGTTTTAGCTACCATGGGTATTTTTACTGAGTTCATAGCTTTCCTTTCAGTCCCCAAGAAGTAGTGAACCCAGCAGTTTTGAGGCATAAAGATTCCATGGCACCTGTATCCATTTTGTTACCATGTAGTAGTCTGGTTGGTTGCAGCCAGGAACTCCCCCAGCCTCTAGTCGCAGGATAAGCAGAACTGTCTACTTTTGGAAGATGGTAGGAAGACTGTTGGAGTAATCACTATAAAGTTATAATTATCTATTGCTGTGTAAAAGATCACTCCGAACCTAGTAGTGTAAAACAACAAAATTATTGTCTCTCATGGTTCTGGGATTATCTGTGTTCAGCTTGGTGGTTCTTACCTGGGGTCTCTTATGCACTGGCCATCAGATGGTGGCTGGGGCTGGAAACATCTCAAAGGCTTTCTCACTCATATGTCTAGCTTCCAAAAGTAAGTATCTCAAGAGCTGTATAGCTTTTTATGACCTAGCTTTGGAAGTCATACAGTATCTCTTCCACCTCATTCTCTTTGTTGGAACCAAGTTACTTGAATAGCCTATGTTTCAGGAGAGAGAAATTAGACTTCACCTCTTGATGGGAGGAGTGTCAAAGAACTTGTGGAAGTGTTTGAAAACCAACACAGCTCTTTTGATGCCATTCTTTATTCAAATTGGATGATTTTTCAAATGTTTCTTTTTAAAGAGATTTCTTGCAAAAGAGACACATGGTATACAAAATAGTCCATTGGGTTGTTTCTACCTGGTGGAAAGGGAGACTGCACCCCATGGCAGAATTTGGTTGCAGGCCAACAGTTTGACATGCTTCAGTTGGTGTTCAGGTCTCTTGAGTAGAAATAGTTCTCCCTCTGAAACAATAATTGAGGTGCTCTTGCCTTTTCTCATGTGTCGGTCATGGCGGTACCTCCAGCTCCCTCATCTATGCCAAGAAAACTGAGAAAACAAGAAGGACGTTGGAGGTTCTGTAATTTTGCAATTTTTTATTAGCTCATTATTCTCTTATTCTCTTATTCTTTTATTACTTTCTCTTTCAGCCTTTGACTTTTCCTTATTTATTTCTCCAAAGATATTTCCCTGAGACCCTTCACCTGGCAGAGCCCCAGGCCAGATTTGACTTCATAACACATTGGTGTTTTGCTCAAAATCATTGAGACCTGTTGCCATTTTAAGAAGAAACCTTTTTGTTTTTCTGAAGCTCAGAGAGTCTACATTTTATTGTTGTAAAATTAGTTCTCTAGAAAGAGATCAGTTATAGACCATCTAGTTGAGGTACGTTTTTTATAGGTTTTAGGACTGCCACTGCTTTTAGCTAGCTTAGATCAAACAAGTAACATCATCAGAGGTCTTTGTTCTAGGTTCTTTGAGATTTAGAATCACATCTCATGTTCATTCCCTACAATTCCTAGCATATAGTAGGGTTTTAGAAAATAATTATTGATTATTTGGTGTTTCTTGTCCTTAACAGTGGTTTTATGCTAGAGTAAAAAGAAAAAAGGTAAAATAAGACTTTCTTCAGGAGCTTCTGATTTGGTGAAATAAAGATTGTTGTTGAATTATTTTAAATTATAATCATTGTTTATTTCATCTCCATAAAGGTTGTCAGAATCATCTGCCTGACGTGGCCTTCAATGCTACTTACTATTTGTCACATAGAGGTAGCCTGATTGATGACCCAAATAGCAGGGACAGACACCTTCTTGAATTGTTTGGTGTCTTTTCCACAGGAATGGAGCATATAGTGGCTTTGAGTATCTAAATAGCTATCAAATGGAAAAAAGACCGGTGAAGGACATTTCTCCAGCACCTGGGGAGGACCAAAGAATATAAAATAACCAGTTGCCTAATAGCAGTTCTGTCTCAATTCCCTCATTCTGTATATTGGCTAAAGGTGACTGGTCAAGGGGTTATAGTGTTATGTCAGGTTGGCCAGGGCCACAAATCAGAGAAGTGATTCCCTTTGTACATCAGTCTTGCAGTGCCATGATTCCAGTTGGTGTCTCAGCAAGCTTAAAGCTAAGTCATGATACATTATGGGTCTTTGGAGGTTGCTACCAAATAATCAAAACTGAAGGCTTAAATGACAAGGGTCTATTGTATGTGACTACTGAAAATAGAGTATCATACTGGTCACATGGATAATGATGATTCAGCAAATTCTTTTCAGCTGAAGCCTGGAGAGCTTACTTGACCTTTTGTATTAATATTTTCTTGGCTAATATGGATGTCCTCTGTCCCGGTTTATATATTTATATCCCCCAGAAAAAGCCATTTTCTTTACTGCATTCTTGTGGGGGCAAACATAATAGGGTGGATTGGGTTGGAACCTATTGGTTCAGTGTCCATGGAGATGTGACCCACCCAACTGTAGGTGATAACTGTGACTGGATAATTTCCATGGAGGTGTGGCCCCGCCCATTCAGCGTGGATTGTTTAGTTTACTAGAGCACTATATAAGCTCCGACAGAAGGAGCTCATAGCTAGCTGCAGCTGAGAGACACATTTTGAAGATGGCTGTTAGAAGCTGATGCAGACATTTTGGAGAACACCATTTTGGAACGCAACCTAGGAGCAGGCAGACGCCAGCCACGTGCCTTCCCAGCTATCAGAGGTTTTCCGGATGCTAATGGCCTTTCTCCAGTGAAGGTACCCTTTGCTGATGGACACTTTATGGCCTTAAGACTATACCTGTGTAACCAAATAAGCCCCCTTTATAAAAGCCAATCCATCTCTGGTATTCTGCACTCCGGCAGCATTAGCAAACTAGAACACCCTCCACATCTCATTTGTTCTGTAACAGTCCATGGGCTACAACAGCTTCCCACTCTCTGCGCCCCATCCCACACCCCCATCCTCTACTGTAGACTCCTACTTTGCTGTGCCCTATGTAATGACTTTAGGAATGAATTGTTTAGTAAGAGAAGAGAAAGAAATACTGCATACTGTTTTTGATATTTCCTTTTCCCTGTAAGAGGAATATTGCCAGAAGGGAGGGGGGTAGCCTAGATTCTCTGATTTAATAGTCAGGGCACAGTCATTCATTCATTTGCAAAATATTTATTGAGAACTTTCTGTGGCACTATTCTAAAAGCTGGAGATAGAGCAATGAGATGGACAAAGTTCTATCCTGAAGGGATTGACATTCTAGTAGACTATAAGCTATAGCATGTAACTTATGTGTCCATTTCTCTATTGTGGGACAGAATTATAAGTCACCTCTGCATTAGTTAGTGACACTAGAGTAATGTCCTCACCCCATTTCCTATCAAAATCTAAGAACTAAAGTTACATTTTTGCTCCATAGCAGCTTTTTGAGCAGTTCTTATGATGCTTGATATGGGACTATAAATTGACTATGGTTTATGTCTTGAGGGGATTCTAAGGTCCACTTTCCTAGAACTGATGATGGCTGCATTGAGAGTTATGGAAAATCTCCCAGTGAAATGTAAATTAATTGGAAGAGAGAGAGAAGAGAGAAAAGAGAAGAGAGAAGAGAGAAACCTAGCTTTAAAAAGCCTCAGCTGGAAAGAGAATTGGCAGTGGGCTTAGAATACATGTTCACAGGGGATAATGTTTGGATGGATGGATGGATGGATTAAAAATTAAAAGAGAAAACTAAGTACAAAGATGTTCTCTTTTTAAAATAAACAATTGACCCAGCAGTTCCATTCATGCCTCCTGAACTGGCAACATCAGTTTTATTGACGTCAGCCAGAGCAGATTTAAATCTCCACAGCAGAATGCTTCCCAGTCCTTATAAATAGGACTGGTAAATGAATTAGAAAACATTCTGAGCTGTCAGCTGATTATACTGTTCAGGCAATTGCTTTGTCCAGGTCTGTTTTATCCTTGAATTGTTTGAGTGACTTTCTCACTGGGAGGGGAAGTATCTCAGTTTCCGTGATAAAGGCACATATTTTATGAATCTCTAAGTTACGCTGCCTGTGTTCCCCCCAGGGCAATACTTTGGCATTTCATTTTATTGCAGATGTTGTTGTGTGATTTTTGATAGTCTTTAGTTTTGTTCTAATTTCTGATTCAATCTGATCTTTGTTTCCATGTGTTTGGATGTGTGCGCATACATGTTATTCCAATGCTCAACCATTCTTTTCCTTCATAAAGGCAAATAACCTATTCGATTTCCCTTTTTCCGGCAACAGTACAATATAGCAGAAATGCAAAAGGTCCTAGTCATGCTTAATATATTAATGCTTTTAATGGTAAAGAAATTCATCTAGAATAGCAGCTACAATGTTAGAAACTAAGAATTCAAACCAATTTGTTCTTTTGGTTTAAAAAAAAAAACCACAAAATCTTCCCATCCTTGCTCAGAGGTGAGAATGGACCTCGGTTTATACCAGCTGTTTCCTCACTTCATCTTCTAGAAGAAATTGGTGGCTTCATATGTTAAAGATAGATAGTTCTATTAAAGACCACAAGCAGAATCTTCAGGAGAAAAAGTTCATCTTCTAATAAGGTTTTTACCTGTAACAAGCTCTGATGATAAGTAGATTCTTCTTAGCTTCTCCTTATTTAATCCCTACCTTTTACATAGCTTTGTGTTCAGGCTTGACCCCAAGAAATGCCTTCATGCTTCCTGAACACATTATTTAGAATTGGATGCTGAATTTCTTATGATTCTACACTGAGGGAGCACTGTAAAATCAAGATGTTTCTTCCTTTTGAATTTTTTAAGCAAAAAAGTAAGGCTAGCTTTGTTTTGTCTTTGGGGGAGGGGGATCTCTTATGCATCTGACTCAGACCCAGGTTTGTCCTTAGCAAGAAGATTATTCCAAATCCAAATTCAGTTGGACTTTGGCTTCCTCATAAAAAGTAACCCTATTCACCATTGTATCCCTGACACTTAACCCAGTGCTTGACATGGTTGGTGTTCAGACACTGGTGGTTGAACTGAATTGAATTAAACTCCTTGTCCTCTTTATCTTTTTCAATCTTTCCTTCCTTCCTTCCTTTGTTCTGTCCATCCATCCACCCAGCCACCCACCCACCCATCCTTCCTTCCATCCATCCATCCATCCATCCATCCAATATACATTGTTCAGCACTTTCTGTGTGCCAGACACTATGCTACTGGTAGATAAAACAGACACAATCCTGCAAGTCTAGGTGTGGAGGTGGGAGTGCGGACAGATAATAACCAAGTTTGAATAATTACGAAGTGTGAAGAGTGTAATGAAGAAACACACAAGGTACACTGATAGAGAATAAGTGATAGAAGTGGAAACCTGGGTTTTCTAGAGTGTTTGAAGACCTCTCTAAGGAGGTATTTTGGTTTGCTAAAGCTGACGAAATGTAATATACCAGAAATGGGTTGACTTTTACAATAAGGATTTATTAACTTACAATTTACAGTTCTTAGGCCATGCAAATGTCCAATTCATGGCATCAACAGGATGATACCTGGACTCTGAAGACAGGCCACTGGCATCCAAGACACCTCTGTCACATGGGAAGGCACATGGCAACATCTGCTGGTCCTTCTCTCCTGGGTTTTGTTGCTTCCACCTTCTGGCTTCAGTGGCTTCTGTCAGCTTCCGTGGAGTTTTTTTCTATGAGCTTCTCTTAATTTCATCTCTCAGCTTCAGTATGTGTTTTATCCTCTTATAAAGGACTCTAGCAAGAGGCTCAAGACCCACCCTGAATAAGGTGGGTTACATCACAATTGAAATAACCTAATCAAAAGGTCCCCCCCACAATAGGTCTGCACAGGAATGGATTAAAAGAACATGGCCTCTCTCTCTTTAACTAAGCCACCTTGGCGGGTAACCTGGCTGCCCTACCCGCTACATGAGACCTGACTCCCAGGGGTGTAAATCTCCCTGGCAACGCAGGATATGACTCTCGGGGATGAATCTGGACCTGGCACTGTGGGATTGACCAAAAGGGGGATGCGAAATGAGACGAAATAAAGCTTCAGTGGCTGAGAGATTTCAGATGCAATCGAGAGGTCACTCTGGACGCACAATATAGATAACACATTTTAGATTTTAATATATTGAAATAGTTAGAAGTAAAGACCTGAAACTACCAAACTCCAACCCAGCAGCCTTGACTCTTGAAGATGATTGTGTAACAATGTAGCTTACAAGGGGTGACAGTGTGATTGTGAAAGCCTTGTGGATCGCACTCCCTTTATCCAGTGTATGGATGGATGAGTAGAAAAATGGGGACAAAACCTAAATGAAAAATAGGGTGAGATGGGGGGAAATGTTTTGTTTTGTTTTTTTTTTTTAATTTTTTATTCTGATTCTGATTCTCTCTGGTGTAAGGAAAATGTTCAAAAATAGATTGGGGTGATGAATGCACAACTATAAGATGGTACTATGAACAGTTGATTGTACACCATGGATGATTAGATGGTATGTGAATATTTCTCAATAAAACTGAAATAAAAAAAAAAAGAGCATGTCTTTTCTGGGGTACATAACAGCTTCAAACCATCAAAGGAGGTAACTGTTAAGCTGAGACATGAAGCATGGGATGGACTTAGTCATGAGAAAAACAGGGTGGAAGAGTGTTCCAGAAAGAAGGAACAGCATATGCAAAGAACTTAGGTTAGAAAAGAGCTTGTATTTTTGAGGAACAGAAAGGTGGCTAGTGTGGTGACAGCATAGCAGGCCAGGAGGAAAATGGCAGAAGGTGAGGTAGGACAAGGAAGCAAGGGTTAGATCTCCTAGGGCTTTGTAAGCCATGATAAAGACTTTGGATTTTATTGTAGCCATTGTCTAGTTGCTGCTGAATGGACAGAGTATTTAACTTGAGGTGCTTATGGATTTAGTTCTGGTTGGGCAAGTTGCTTTCCTAAGGGTGTTCTGGAATGGTGGATGGATAAAATGAAATAATGTATATAAAATTCTTTTTTCATACTTAACCAATCCTCAGTGCTTGTCCTCTCTTCTGAATGTGTATATTATCATTTTCAACTTCTATTTTAGCTCTTTAGAATTTATTATATGTTAAGATATGGTAATGTATCATTTATATTGTTTCCCCCAACTAGATGATTAGTTCTTTGAGAACAGAGACTTTCATGTCTCCAGGGCCAACACAAAAAGCCCTACACATAGTAGGCACTTACGTTTGTTTGTTTTTAAGGATTCAGGGTTTCCTTTATTTAAAAATTTGTTGGCTGGTTTTAAAAAAATTACTACAAGCAATGTATTTATCCTATGTTTGTATATGTTTGAAAATTTCTGTTATAGCAAATGGGGAAAAAGTAGGTTGTTAAATAAGAAAAAAAAATAAACAAGGTTGTGTAAAGTACAAAGTAAAGTCTTCTTCTGTATCACAGGGAATGCATAATTTTTGTTTTAATTAATACTGCTAAAATCACCTTCCCAAGTGGCTGTGCCATTTACACTTTTGCTGGCAATGTTGGTTTCCTAACTTTCTCACCAATGTTTGATACTGTCAGACTTTTAAATTTCTGCAAACCCAATTCTTGAAAAATTGTGTCTGGTTTTAATTTCTGTTCCCTGATTACTAGTCAGGTTGAACATTATTTCATATGTTTATTGGCTGTTTGCATTTCTGTTCTCTTATTTGCCTACTCATATCCTTTGTCATTTTTTTTTTTTTGTCATCTTATTGATTGCAGGGGCATTTTATATATTCTAGATATTAGTTTCTGTTATATATGTTGCAAATCTTTTCTCCCAGTAGCTTTTCTCTTTTACCTTTGTTACAGCTTTCTGTACTCAAATGGCCCTTTCATTTAAGTCCCGACAGTATTTTTGACAGTGTTATGTCCCATGTGCTTCCAAAAATGGTTATTGAAATGATCTTTTAGAACCCCCTGTCTTATCTGTTAATATTTTTTAACTGTCAGTATACCAGGAAAAATAGTCATTACAATTTCCCATCTTGGTCCAGTGAAGCTTTTTTGTGTTTTATGTATTTTAATTATTTTATGAATATTTTACAGAAATATCAGTAAAAGGATAGTGAAAACAATTTCATTTTAAATTTTAATAATAATTTAAACACAGAAACCTGAAATTTTTATTCTACAGTCTCCTAGTTCTGAAGGTATATGTACCTGAAATAGACAGTATCCGTGAATGCCACGAAGAGCTCATCAGCTGTCATGCATGAACCTTGAACATATACACCTTGTAAATACTGATTCCGGATTTCAGATATATCTCTGATAGGTTCCAGCTTATCATTATTTTTTGTTCTTCTTGCATTTGCATCATCAAAATGCAATTCTTAAAGAATTTTTTGAAACCTTTGATGTCTTATAATTTTGTAGAAAACAGCCATTTTCTTTTGCTCCATAATTTAAACATTTTCATTTTTAGATTTATAAATACCAATTAGAATGACCAGTAATTTTTTTTATGTCTTCATCATCTATTTCCTCCTAGTCACCTTTGTAGACTCAGCTGCCTCCAGATTTTTCCACTTAAGAAATAATCAAATAAAATTTGGAACACAAACACTATAAAAGATTAACAGATACTGTCACATGTCCTTTAAGCATAACAGGCTGGTCCAGGTTCTTGTTGCAAAATATTGTATAATGAAGACCTTGTTGAATGATTAACTGATTGAGAATACCATCTTTCCTTTTTAGCCTTAGAAATACATTGTTCACTCAACAATTCTTGAATTTGAGTAAATTCAGGTGTATTTTCATCTGAAGACTTATAGTCTGAAATTTTGCTTATCCAATCAGTTTCACCATCATCATTAGAGTCTGGAGTACTGTTCTTTGTCTTTTTGCATTTATCTTCTGATTTGCCTAATAATTGTCAAATATCTTCCTGTGTCAGTTTTCTTCTCACTGCCATTATGAATGGAAAATTTAAAAATTCAGGAATTCTCAACTGTGTTCAATGGAAGCTAAAAGCAGACTACAAAGATAGCATCTCTAGTCTTTTATACCTTACTGAAAGGTGATGCAATACTTTGGGCAATGCAATAAGAAAATTGAAGGATAATGTAATGGTGATGATTTATTTCACTATTGCATCATCCTTTTCAGTAATTTCATCATTCTTCCCTTTCCTTATTGTTTTAGTCTTTTTTAAAGTATAGTTGAAATCAAGATATAGAACAAAGTAACATCACTAATCCTATTAATGTACCTTACATTTATAAAAGGGTTCAGTGGACCCAAACAGTAATTAAAAGAGAAAATGAGTTTTATTCTGTATTTAAAAATAAGTAAATAATCTCTTTGTTCTTTGGTAGACTCTAGAATGAATAAATAGTTAGAACTATTTATAGTTCTTTATAGTTGGAACTGCTCCAAAAGGAAAGTAAAAACTATAAAGTTGGGTCCAGAGGACCCTGATGTTTTAAACCAAGGGCTGAATTGACCAGAAATATGTACTGGCTATATTAATGAAGCTTTTATTGTGGAGTCAACTGGAATGGGAATGAAGTTAATTAGTTTTGGCCTTTCTTTACTACACTTAAGCTTGGAAGAGTTTGCTCTAGCTTCCATCTTTCTATTCTGACTTTCCCCTGAGGTAGGTGCTTCCTCCTCCCGTTCATTTTGTTTGCAAGAGACTGCTTTAGCTTGTGTGTCTCTCTTCTAACCTCTTTTCTCTATCAGAGCTCTTAAGCTGTTAGCTGTTGAAGTGAAGTGCATTTCTGCTGAGTGCAGAGCACTGCCAGTGTCCCAACTGGGAAGATTCTCTGCGAGGTATATGAGCCAAGCACGATAGCATTGTGTGAAGGCATTGCAGTCATCTGCCAAACCCAGGGATAGGCTGCCAGCACAAATGCCATGTTGACATGGCATATACAAGTTTAGGATCTGGAAAAGGACTGTAATGGAACACCCCTCAGCTACCTCATTTAGGGTGGCAGTAACTGTGCCACCTTTTGATATTCACACTTGGAAATCTGAGTCAGGAAGCAGTGTTTCATATAGAATTTGAAACAATCACTGCTTCTTTTTCTAAGAAACAGTGAATCCTGTTAGTCTGTTCCTGGAATGCAGGATAAACCATAGTGGTTAGAGTACAGACTCTGGAGTCAGATGTGGATTTGAATCAGGGCTCTAACACTGTGTGATGCTGAGAAAGTTACTTAATCTATTTAGGTCTCAATTTCCCATCTATGGGGATATGACTGTTACTTTCTTTGTAAAGTTATTAGAATAATAATCTATTAAAAGTGCTTACCAAGTGCCTAATAATAAGTATTCAATAAATGTGTTTTTCACATTCTTCAGAAACTCTTGAGAAATCAGGTTTTCAGCTTTTCTTATTGTGCTGGTTTGAATGTATTGTGTCCCCCAAATGCCATTATCTTTGATGTGGTCTCATGGGGCAGACATTTTGGTGCTGATTAGATTTGCTTGGAATGTGCCCCACCCAGCTGTGGATGATGACTCTGATGAGCTATCCCATGGAGGCATGGCCCCACCCATTCAGGGTGGGCCTTGATCAGTGGAGCCATATAAATGAGCTGACTCAAAGAGAAGGAACTTAGTGCACCTGTGAGTAACGTTTTGAAGAGGAGCAAGCTTTCTAGAGAGGAACGTCCTGGGAGAAAGCCATTTTGAAAGCAGAACTTTGGAGCAGACACCAGCTATGTGCCTTCCCAGCTAACAGAGGTTTTCCAGACGCCATCGGCCTTCCTCCAGTGAAGGTACCCAATTGCTGATGTGTTACCTTGGACACTTTATGGCCTTAAGACTGTAACTGTGTAGCCAAATAAACCCCCTTTTTATAAAAGCCAATCCGTCTCTGGTGTTTTGCATTCTGCAGCATTAGCAAACTATAACACTTATATTTCAGTAAAAAGTAGAACTGCTATTTGCGAGGGACATGTTGTCACAACATGAGCTTGTGTGTAGACTCTCCTTTCACTTAAGCATTACTAGAATACTGTTTTGATACTATGTGCATAAAGCCCATGACATATTTTTCTTCACCTCTCTTGCAAAATTTAGAGCTGAAGTCAGAGTCATTTGAACATTTGGCATCTCTCTCGATTCTTAGATGCAGAAACAATTTGCATGTTAAGAATTTAGTTCTGTAATAGCAGTCCTTTGATTGACCTGGAACTTCTGTTGTATATTCTAATGCAAAGTGAAGACGTAGTACTGTCCTGAAGGAGATGCTGTGGCTCATTGGGGAGACTTATCATTTTGGAGTAGGTAACAAGGTACTTAGTCTTAAGTCTTTTCTCGTGATCTGGTAAGCTATAAATAACAGACTTTTCTGCACTACTTATATAAAACATAATATTTACCATAGTACTTAGTTTATTTCCTTTAATCTTTTTCAGTGCCATTGCTAAATTCTCTCAAATGATAAAATTCTGTCTTTTCTATTTTCTTTGTTTTTCAGATCTTCAAAGCTGCTGCGGGCGTTCTATGTTCCCTTCTTGTCAGAGCAGTATACAGTGTTTGCAAACTATTCCATCCTCAAACCCCGGAAAGCAAAGCAAATCAGGAAGAAAAGTGGAGGTTAGCAACACACCTGGCCCCAAAGGACAAGCATCTTGTTAACTAGTGATTCCACTGACATGACTCCCTCCAAGTTGTGGCTTGTAACATTTGTAATAAAGGTCTTCTGATATGAATACTGGCATCTGGGTGCTTTGGGCTAGTCACAGTCAATCACATTCACTCATTACCGTATCTCTGTTCTGCATGTAAATTTCTTACAAGTAGGCAGGGACAGCCTGGGTAAAATACCTTGCTCCATATCTCATTGTTTTTCTTCTGTTCAATTATTTACTAGACCGGAGAAGAGCAGAATCCACTCACAGGAAGAATTGACAATCCCTGGAATGGATGGCTGTGTTAAGCTGTTCTCCACTCTGGCCTGGCATCAGGGAACTAGAAAGTCTCTCTTTGGCCATATGGGCTTCTCCACCAAAGCTGTTTGGCAGCTCCTAGCAGACCTTCTTGTTCAAATGCTAGTGCTGAAAATGAGTGCAGCCTAGTTGCCAACCCACATATCCATTTCACCTGCAGCATAACTAAGCTTCTGTAAAGCACTTCACAGGACTAGGACCGTGTCCTGGAAATATCTCAGGAAAAAGACAACCGTTTGAGGAACTGTGATCTAATTTTATTATATGTAATGCCTCTAATTTTCATTTTATTTACTTTATGAAAAATTGTAACTATATGATTTTTTTCTAAGTTGAACATACTATTTCTTAAATTCAAGACTCCCTGTATAAGGGTAACAACAGACGGACTGTAGCTCTGTAGGGCATATTTGGAGAAAGTTAATTCCCTTAATTGGTAGACTTGGATGACATCATATTTGTAAGTAATGTATTCTGAGGCCATCTCTGAGGATATTAAGGCTTTACTTTTAACAAACCCTAGTGAAAAGAACTAGTGTATATTTATTGCACCTATTTTTGAGTTCGGTCTACTGCAAAGCACACCTGGCATGGGGCTCTTCTAGTCAAATAGACAATGATATGGACCTAATTAAAAGTTAGTAAGTAGAGAGCAGCCCAAAATGGCCGACTTTGAGGATCGGGTGTCGGATGAGGAGAAGGTACGCATAGCTGCTAAATTCATCACTCATGCACCCCCAGGGGAATTTAATGAAGTGTTTAATGATGTTCGGCTACTACTTAATAATGACAATCTTCTCAGGGAAGGGGCAGCACATGCATTTGCCCAATATAACATGGATCAGTTCACACCTGTGAAGATAGAAGGATATGACGATCAGGTCTTAATTACAGAACATGGTGACCTGGGTAATAGCAGATTTTTAGATCCAAGAAACAAAGTTTCCTTTAAGTTTGATCACTTACGGAAAGAAGCAAGTGACCCCCAACCAGAGGAAGTAGATGGAGGTCTGAAGTCTTGGAGAGAATCCTGTGACAGTGCGTTAAGGGCCTATGTGAAAGATCATTATTCCAACGGCTTCTGTACTGTTTACGCTAAAACTATAGATGGGCAACAGACGATTATTGCATGTATTGAAAGCCACCAGTTTCAGCCTAAAAACTTCTGGAATGGCCGTTGGAGATCAGAGTGGAAGTTCACCATCACACCACCTACAGCCCAGGTGGTTGGAGTGCTTAAGATTCAGGTTCACTATTATGAAGATGGCAATGTTCAATTGGTTAGTCATAAAGATGTACAGGATTCAATATCTGTTTCGAATGAAGTCCAAACTGCCAAGGAGTTTATTAAAATCATAGAGCATGCAGAAAATGAGTATCAGACAGCAATTAGTGAGAACTATCAAACAATGTCAGACACCACATTCAAGGCATTGCGCCGGCAGCTTCCAGTTACCCGCACCAAAATCGACTGGAACAAGATACTCAGCTACAAGATTGGCAAAGAAATGCAGAATGCTTAAAAGGCTGAATGTAGGATTCTTCAGTACATGGGGGATAGAGGATTCATTCAACGTGTGGTCATATGATAAACAGGTGGTTTATAAATGAGAGTGATATTTTGCTAGGGCTTTCAAAGTTAACTGGTTTTCTAGCCTCATGGGATACTGTTGAACCTCTAGGATTGTCTTGATTCTTTTGTGTTTTTGCTTTGTAATTTTTTGTTCCGCTGCATCTACTTTTTTTTTTTTTTTTAATTTTGCCACGTTTAATGTTGGGGAGAGAGCTCTATCCAGGAGTCATTTGACTGTTTAGAAAATTTTCCTATCCATGAAGCCCTGTTGCCAATATAGACAGGTAATATGTTCAATATTTTTTATCCCATCTTCAAAGCATTTCTGGTACTTCATAGGCTTTTACTGATCTACCAACAGCCCAAGAGGCTGTCCTACACTATAGCTAAATGGAAGACACATTCATCCTTCTCCCTCCAACTGCTTTGATCATCACTTAGGGCATCTCATAATGGTGGTTTTCAAAATTTGGGGTTAGGGCTTTCAGGTTCTTTTTGTGGGGCAAAGGAAGTTTTCTGGAAATTCCATTATAGCCAGCTTCTCTGGGGAAGTTGTTTTTAAATCCAAAGACTTGAACCACATTCCCTGCACATGAACGTGTTTGCTTTTTTTCCTTCCCTCATTGTCTGTTTTCCATTTAGTACCATTATAAATATATACATCTGCATTTTTAGAAGAGAGTTTTACCCATTTATTATTTTTTTTTTAATATTCAAGAACTGCTGACATACTGTGGATGTAGTAGAGTAAATCTAAAACTTGAAAAATGCAGATGTTGAAGAAATAATAGGTATCTTGTGCTTTAATACTTTGTGGCAGGATTGTACTATAAGCAAATGAATTAACTATGTAAATCACAAATAAAAAGTAAAAATGAACCAAAGTAAGAAGGATAGCTTCCAGTCAGTATCTTTCTATTGTAACCTGTTATTTAAGGGAATACTAGTGATTTGTTCTATATAGGATGTAAAACTTTTTCCAAATTACTCTTCTTCAGTTCTGCCTGCCAAGAACGCAAACCTAACTCTGATATAGCAAGCCTTCCCAGGTATATTGGCAGGTATGTGTGTTTAATCTCAGAGTACACAGGTGACATAGATATGATATGACAACTGGTAATGATGGATTCATTTACATTGTTTACACTTCTATGACCAGGCCTTAAAGGAAGGTCAGTTTTTTAAAAACCAAGTAGTGTCTTCCTACCTATCTCCAAATACATGTCAAAAAAGAAGGGTGATTGTGCTTCAGCTTTGTTTTTGCTCAGTAATACAGTCAAGCAAGAGTGTTTCCAAGTGACTCGTTGTGCTGTATAAGCATTTTTATTTCAAATAAAATATATTTGTATTATTTGTCATACATACTCTTCATCCATACCACACTATCCTCTGTATCAGGTAGTCTAATAGAAATATACCTGTTTTGTTCTAAAAAAAAAAAAAAAAAAAAAAAAAAAAAAAAAAAAAAAAAAAAAGTTAGTAAGTATAGTTTGTTACTTTACCTTTACCTATGGCATTTTACCATCTATAAGGTCCTTTCATAAGCATTATCTCATTCTGATTTTTAGTAAGAGTTTTATCTGGATTTATTTGAGTTCTTTGGAACATGTGATTACTGTCATGTGTGTTTCATGATGCAGGCTGGCCTATGTCAGGAAAGTAGTGCTCAACTTAGGGAGTCATGCTCTTTTGCAGCCTTACAGGATCCAATATCAGTATTTTCCTGTAGTAAATCTGGGGTCACATTATAGGTGCCTTATTTCTCTGAGGGTAACTGTTTCTAGTGTTTGCAAATAGGATGAATCTATCTTTCAGAGTTTCCACCTTTCATTTTTCAAAGAGAAGGGCTTTTCAACAGAAATTGATTTCAACAGGGGAGAGAAGAAGGGAAAGAGTGACTAGTTACCATATTAAAAAGTCACCTCTTTTGGATTCCTTATAAAGGAATGAAGCACTGGAGAGGCAGTAGGTCTAGATAGTAGAGAATGATAACTGGAGAGTAAAGATAGATTGGGCTCCCATTTGCTGCTTAAAAGATTTTGGGGATTTAATTCTCAATACCTGATTACTGTTTTCCAAGGCAAATATTGGCATATAATCTGACTTTTCAGAAAATTTTAGGAGAAATCTCTTGCCATATCTGCAGAAATAGCATATTGTCCTTCACAGTGGCTAAAGCCCTCCACTTTTTGCACAGGTAAATTAGAGTCCAGTAATGGAGGTCCATGATGAGTGACCATTTTTTTTTCTAATTAAAGTGGTACAATGCTTATTTATTTTATTGTCTTGCTTATTAAAAAACAAAAATAGCTTTTTGGGCTAGAACTTAATTGTAATACAGTGTTAAAAAGGTCATGATTGATCCAGGGATTCCCTGAGAATACATCTCTTTAAAAACCAGATTCTGGTTTTCTCTGTTCTATGTGTTGTATTTTTAGTGAGAGCATGATAAATTGCAGGGCACTATGCCGAGTGCTATAGGAAGGGGATACAAAAATGAATGGTTTTTGCTGTGAGTGCATTTTTCATATGACATTATACAAACATGTTAAACAATCTCCATTTCTTAGGCAGGGAGATTGGCTTTGACTGAGAGAAGATTGGCAAAACACCTAGTCAGAGTAGTATTTCTCCTCCCCAAAAAATCAGTGTTCAAATTTAGCTGACTGTTCTGCTGGCTATAAGGATAAAGTACCTAAGATACTTATTTCTCCGTAGGCTGTTGGGTATCAAGGAATGAGGACTACAGATTATTTGTAGTAGCCTTTGATATGGGTCTGAAGGAGGTAGTATGTGTATTGGCAAATCCAGGGCTCAGTGATCTCTAGATTTTAAGCAGCCTTATCTGAACTCCATATTCTCTGACATCAGGAACCATTATTCAGCTAGACTGAGTGGTAGCCACCTGTTATCAAAATTTACTTCTCACCTGGTAGGTGTCAACAGGACATTTTAATCTCTTGGGATAATCACAGAAAGTTGCAGCCCATACTCTTCATGACTAAATTCAAGTTTAGAAACAGACTCTGTTTTAAATCAAGGTGGTTCTTGATCCCCATTTTTTTGGGTCATTTTTCCTAGTTTTGAGTTCTGGAAAAGAACCATAAAACCCTCTGATTTTGGTTTATTAAGTTTTGGGGAACCCTAGGGCAAAGCCTCAATAACAGTTTTTTACATTTTTGGGAATTTATCAAAGTAAGAATTCACTGTGATTGTGCAGTGTTCTGGCTACTGTCAGTCAGCTCTGCTTCTAATTTGGTTAATTTAATTTTCTTTCCAAAGAAAGAAAAGAAGCACTGTTTAATCTTTGCCTCCACAGGTATATTAAAACTCATGTGTTAATCTATTCTTTATGCTCCTACATTAAATGCCTTGGGTAAATGGATAAATAGACATGTGCTCAGCTTTATTATTATTATTATTTTTGCAACAGAAAGATCATACTTCTTTATGGCATTGTTGGATTTCAGCGGCTTTCTGATATGCCAATAGATCCAAATGAATACTGCCTTTAATTTTTCCAGTATATATAACCATGTGATTCATGCTGCAAATGAAATCAGGAAGCAGTACAATGTTGAAGCACGCATATTGTCCAATTCACTTGTCTTCCTGATCCTTGTATTTTGTTTCATGTGTCAGTGTTTACATTACATACTTTATTGTATTTACTGTGAACGAAAAAGTTAAATAAATTTTGACAGTTTAATTTTCCTTATCTTAAGGTGACATTTTCTGTTTTGTTTTAACTTTTAAATCTTTGTTGGAAACTGGACACTGAAGGAGTTTACCTCCTTCCAACTTTCCCTCTCTTCCTTCAACTGTATAGACCTGTCTTCTACAGGTCAGAGAACAAAGAGCCCAGAATGTTTATCCTGAAAACATTAGGAAGAAGCCTTTGGGAACAGTGAGGGTTAGTTTTATTTTACCTGTAGAAAAACCAAGCATAGTAGGAATTATTTGATGTTTCAATGTTGTACTTAAAAGAGATACATTTCCTAAATCCATGTTAAGTTTTTGGATTGAGAATCTCTGGGCTGTGGGAGTCTAATTCTCATTGAAATGCAAGTCAGTTATATCTAATGTTTAGGTAATTTCCCCCCTTTGTTAGGGGTTGTCAGGAGCAAGAAAATGAATTCCTAACATCATTCCTATACCTTGTACCTTGTATGCAATAACTTCTAGCAGCCATCTGGCTTTATACCATTGGTTATCATTTTTCATCTTATATGACCCAAAATGTCCTTGTAACTTGATTTGTTTCTTCCAAATTGTTTTAGGGGAAGATGCTCTTATTAATATAATTCCAGGAGGGAGAAGTCCACAGCCTTAATGAATTCCATTCCCCCTGTCTAGAGTCTCATCCTTCTTTCTGTCTATTTGTTACTGTTATTTTTAGGGCTAGCTTAAGTTTCCACCTTCTATGAAGGGATTTTCTATGAAAAAATCCCTGAGATATTTTCCTTTTCTGAACCCTCTTGAGTACCTAGTGTCTTTACCAGCAGCTTAGAACCTTAACATATAAACCTTGTAAACCTGTCTCCCAAGAACATTGTTGACAAGACTAGAGGCAAAGATCACATCACACTTGTAATGTTTCCCAGTGTTCCACACAGTTCTGTGAACATTGTAGCACTGTACATGTTTATTGACAATGACGAAGAAAGAAAAGTGCAAAGAAACCAGGAACTGATAGACTGCCATTGCTTTCTGCTTGGCAGAGATAAATAGACCACAGAAAATAGAGCAAGTCATACATCCTGCGGAACTCAAAAGACAATTTGGAAGATGTGAATGAAGCTGAATTAAGTGTATATTTTAGCAGTTATCCTGAAGTACACTGGTTTCCACACAAAGGCAGAAGGAGTCCTCTGGGTAGCTTCTAAAAAGAAAGATGGTGTGCCAATATTGAATATTTCTTTTATTACTTGATTTCGGAGGGTCAGGCTTTAGCCCAAGAGACTTTCTTAATGAGTTTGGGTCAGAAAGCCTCTCTGGGTGTCAGGAAGTACTCAGGTCCTACCAGCTACATGCCCTGCTGGGGAACGGAAGTCAATCTTCAAGGTGACTTTGTAGTGATACAATCAAGTTCAATAATAGTAAACTGCAAGTGATTTTTTTTTTTTTAATTCAGTTTTATTGAAATATATTCACAAACCATACAGTCATCCATGGTATACAATCAACTGTTCACAGTATGATCATATAGTTATGCGTTCATCACCACAATCTATTTCTGAACATTTTCCTTACATCAGAAAGAATCAGAATAAGAATAAAAAATAAAAGTGAAAAGAGAATACCCAAACCATCCCCCCATCCCACCCTATTTGTCATTTAGTTTTTACTCCCATTTTTCTACTGATTTTTTTTCAATTTTTTAACTTTGTTTATCAAAAAATTAAAAACAAACAGGCAAACAACAACCAAAAAAACCCCACAACATTTCAAACAAAGCAATGGATTAAGGAAAACAAATAACCTAAAATACCTACTTTGCTTCCAATATGTTCCTACCATACCCCAAGAAAATTAATAAACCATGTCCAAACAGAGGAGTAAGAAAAACAAATAATCTAAAATAACTACATTGCTTCCAACATGTTCCTACCATACCCCAAGAAAATTAACAACCCCTAAGAAAACAAAGGAATAAGAGAAAAAAAAACCTAAAATAACTCTATTGCTTCCAACATGATCTTACTATATCCAAGAAAGTTTACAAACCATAATCATTCCTGAGCATTCCCATAACATTGAGATTACCCTCCATAGTTTATCTGTTCTTATTAGATTATCATTCCCCCTCCACTAATTGGTATCTCTAGGTCCCCTACATTCTACAGTATAAAACATTGTACATTTTTCACAGAATTCACATTAGTGGTAACATACAATATCTCTCTTTTTGTGCCTGGCTTATTTTGCTCAGCATTATGTTTTGTTTTTTTTTTGTTTGTTTGTTTTTAATCTTCATTTCATTGAGATATATTCATATACCACGCAGTCATACAAAACAAATCGTACTTTCGATTGTTCACAGTACCATTACATAGTTGTACATTCATCACCCAAATCAATCCCTGACACCTTCATTAGCACACACACAAGAATAACAAGAATAATAATTAGAGTGAAAAAGAGCAATTGAAGTAAAAAAGAACACTGGGTACCTTTGTCTGTTTGTTTCCTTCCCCTATTTTTCTACTCATCCATCCATAAACTAGACAAAGTGGAGTGTGGTCCTTATGGCTTTCCCAATCCCCTTGTCACCCCTCATAAGCTACATTTTTATACAACTGTCTTCGAGATTCATGGGTTCTGGGTTGTAGTTTGATAGTTTCAGGTATCCACCACCAGCTACCCCAATTCTTTAGAACCTAAAAAGGGTTGTCTAAAGTGTGCGTAAGAGTGCCCACCAGAGTGACCTCTCGGCTCCTTTTGGATTCTCTCTGCCACTGAAGCTTATTTCATTTCCTTTCACATCCCCCTTTTGGTCAAGAAGATGTTCTCCGTCCCACGATGCCAGGTCTACATTCCTCCCCGGGAGTCATATTCCACGTTGCCAGGGAGATTCACTCCCCTGGGTGTCTGATCCCACGTAGGGGGGAGGGCAGTGATTTCACCTTTCAAGTTGGCTTAGCTAGAGAGACAGGGCCACATCTGAGCAACAAAGAGGCATTCGGGAGGAGGCTCTTAGGCACAACCATAGGGAGGCCTAGCCTCTCCTTTGCAGCAACCGTCTTCCCAAGGGTAAAACCTGTGGTAGAGGGCTCAACCCATCAAACCACCAGTCTCCTATGTCTGTGGTCATGTTAGCAACCATGGAGGTGGGGTAGGCGTTCTCCACAGGCTCCTCAAGGGGGCACTGCATCTTTTTTTTTTTCCTTTTTTTTTTTTTTTTAACTTTCCCTTCTTTTTTAAATCAACTGTATGAAAATAAAGTTAAAAAGAAAACAAACATACAATAAAAGAACATTTCAAAGAGACCATAACAAGGGAGTAAGAAAAAGACAACTAAGCTAAGATAACTGCTTAACTTCCAACATGTTCCTACTTTACCCCAAGAAAGTTACCTAATATAGCAACATTTCTGTGAACTTGCTCCTACTATATCCATCAGAAATTAACAGACCATAGTCATTCCTGGGCATCCCCAGAACGTTAAATAGCTTATCTGTTCTTCTTGGATTATTGTTCCCCCTTCCTTAATTGCTCTCTACTGCTAGTTCCCCTACATTCTACATTATAAACCATTTGTTTTACATTTTTCAAAGTTCACATTAGTGGTAGCATATAATATTTCTCTTTTTGTGCCTGGCTTATTTCGCTCAGCATTTTGTCTTCAAGGTTCATCCATGTTGTCATATGTTTCACGAGATCGTTCCTTCTTACTGCCGCGTAGTATTCCATCGTGTGTATATACCACATTTTATTTATCCACTCATCTGTTGAAGGACATTTGGGTTGTTTCCATCTTTTGGCAATTGTGAATAATGCTGCTATGAACATTGGCGTGCAGATATCTGTTCGTGTCACTGCTTTCCGATCTTCCGGGTATATACCGAGAAGTGCAATCGCTGGATCGAATGGTAACTCTATATCTAGTTTTCTAAGGAACTGCCAGACTGACTTCCAGAGTGGCTGAACCATTCATTATACAGTCCCACCAACAGTGAATAAGAGTTCCAATTTCTCCACATCCCCTCCAGCATTTGTAGTTTCCTGTTTGTTTAATGGCAGCCATTCTAATCGGTGTTAGATGGTATCTCATTGTGGTCTTAATTTGCATCTCTCTAATAGCTAGTGAAGCTGAACATTTTTTCATGTGTTTCTTGGCCATTTGTATTTCCTCTTCAGAGAACTGTCTTTTCATATCTTTTGCCCATTTTATAATTGGGCCGACTGTACTATTGTCATTGAGTTGTAGGATTTCTTTATATATGCAAGATATCAGTCTTTTGTCAGATACATGGTTTCCAAAAATTTTTTCCCATTGAGTTGGCTGCCTCGCAAGTGATTTTTTAAAATTGAAAGTTGTTTGGGCTCTCTTCAGTTGAGTTCAGCATAGATGTGACATTTAAACAAATTATGAACAACAAATTTGATAGATGAACCAGAATAATGAAATGAGGGGAATTTGGATTAGTGATAGGAGATTATGGTGCTATAGTAACATGGACACACTGGGAATTTCCTGTGGTAGCTTCTTAGAATAAACGGCTCTGTTTAAATTAACGATTGGCTAAAAAGCATTTTACCTGAGTATGAGCACTTTTTTTTTTTTTTTCTGAAATTTTCAATGAATCTTAAGGTATCTGCATAAAATAATTTAAAATGGTAGGTTTTTTGTTTTGGTTTTGTTTCCAGTTTCTGTACTTGTTTCTCTGTCAGTGCATGCCTGGAGATAAAGGTATAGACCAGGTGACTTCTTAATGTTCCTGATACTAAAAGATTATATGATTCAAGATGAACTTATGATGATGATTTTTTTTTGCAGATCTACAACCATGGATTCCAGACATTGCCTGCTTTCCATGGGCTCTCTTTGACCTTCACTCACCTGCAGGACCAGTGTTTGACAACTGGTGTCCTTTACCTGCCATTTGTCTGGAAAGAGTATGCTTTCTGGTTTATATGGTAGTTGCATCAGTAGCCTGGAATGCCTTGCTAAAGAAAACATAACTTATAGAGCATTGATTCTAAATTATAGCTGCACATGAGAATCACCTGGGGGCCCTTTAAAAAATGGCCACTCTGGTTGACCCTCAGAAATTCTGATTTAGTGTCTGGGATGGGCCCAGGCATCAGTATTTTTTCCTCAAATTCCCCAGGTGTTTTTTTTTTTTTTTTATGATGTGCAGCTAGAGTTGAACACTACTAATTATGACCTCTGGCTACTCAGGCTCTATTTAGGTCTCTTGCCCCACACAGACCCTCTTCCTTACTCTGTCTTTCCTATCAAACCTTACTTGTCCTATTTCCCATTCCTTCTGGGCCCTGCTTTCCAGAAAACAATGAACTAATATGGTATTGAAGTGCACTAATGGAAGTTAATGATTTACTGTAGTACTCTTCCCATTTATCCTCCCATCCCAGTACATTTGAATGTTAATACAGCTGGAAAAAAAGAAGGAAAGACTATATTCAGGCAAATTCAATGCCATTTTATTTATTTTTAATTAGGTAGGAGGAGAGACAGGCAGATCTCACCTTCAGGAAGACTGTGGCCTTTGAATTCAACCATATTGCTTGGCACCACATGGCCTCCCCAGGTAAGGACCTGTATCTGTCTTGAGTGGGGAATGGGAAAAAATGTGTGTGGCTAGTTAGAGCTCCTGCTCAACTCACTGAGGGGAGCTTGCCTCATACAATTTGTATGTACTTAGCTCTATTTATATGAGATGAATACAGTGAAGATCCTCTTTCCCTTTGTCATCCTGCCACTGGTCTTCTCTGGAGCTGCCGCCACCCCCTCAAACATGAGAGCGAAGATTAATCTCATTTTAAGAGAAATGATCTGAAATGTGTGCACTCAACAACAAGAAAACATTGTATGTATGATTCAGGAGTTGGTCTTTTCTCTTTCTTATTTCACTATTAGCAATGTTTCTAAGCCTTCCTGGCATCTCCTATAATGTGTTCCCATTTTTTCTTGCCAATGAAATATTTGTGGAAGTGTGTAGAAAAGATGGTTGTTTTTCCGTGCCTTATTTACAAAGGAATCTTAGGGATTTTTTTTTTTTTTTTTAAACTTAGCCCTTTCCCCCTTCCTTGGACCTTTTTAGATAATTGTGTTTCCAGTCTGTGATTACTGGAGATATTCTGGGAGAAGAAAAAAGAGCACCAAAGTTTTAATTTGTTTAATTTGTTTTGTTTCTGTTTTTTTCCCTTTGGTATCATGGTCTCTGAAAACATCATAGGGTTTCCGCAATGAGGTCGCAGAGACTTCCCTACTTTCCAGCAGAGGGCATCCTATTCTCACTGAAATTTTCGAAGTATTTGTCTACTCTTGGTGTAGTCATTCCACTGTAAGTTGAAAAGTCCTAGTAGCTTTTCTTTAGAATCTGTATCCTACATTATACTCCTATGTTGCTATATTTGTAAAAGTTTCCTGGAGAAAACCATGTCCACAAGTTATCAGGGTATGGATTATCTATCACAACAGCAATTCCCTGGGTGGTAGACTATCCACAGGTAGTCAAGTCTTCTCAGTTAATTTCAGTTCTATTTGGCATGATGTTGATTGTATTCACAGCTAATAAAAGATATGTGTTTGGTTGAGAGAGTAAAGCAGCTCCTTTTAGGGGCAATTAACAGTCATTTGTCCCTTTAAGGGCGAATCACTTCATACACACTGTCCTAACTTTGCCTCTGCTAACTTGTTAATATTGTCAAAGGCAACCCCAAAAAATATATGAATGCCAACACATTATCCATAGCACAGTAGCACCACAGAAGGGCCTGAGCTTCTGTAAAATAAGGGACCTTAGAATGCCTTTGATTGCTCCTCTGCCTAGATCATGGGGTAAGAAGCAAACATCTGCAGAAGAAAACAGAATTTGCATTTTAAAAGTTTAGGCTAACCACCTAGGCAGATTTAGGCCTAGGAATAGACAGGGTCAGCTATGCCAGATACAGGAGGGGATTCCCTACTTTGTGTAACACCTGACAGTCTCCCTCCTTTGAACTCAATCTTAGAACCACGTGGGGTATGTATTGTTTTGTTTTGTTTTTACCCTCTAGATTGTCAGGTTTGTTCTGTGGAGAAATAATATGAATAATAGCTAGCATTTATTAAACACTTATTATGTGCCAGGAATGTTGTAAGTTGATTTTTTCCTCATATAGTCCTCATAATAACCTTCCAGTGTAGGTAACTATTATTATCCTCTTTTTTATAGATGGAGAAACTGATGCTTATAGATAGTGTTGGCCAAGACTCCATGGCCTCTCTTTTAATCATGACATTATACTCCCTATTTCATGAACTGTTTGAAGTCCACAGCTCATGACCTTTTTTGGGTGTGATGTTGGAGTATCTGGAAGGAGTTAATGGGCAAAGATGAGGCCAGGATCCAGTCAAAGTTGTTTCACCTGTTTACTTCTGCATCTGCTTCCAGTAACTACAGTCTGGAGTTCTAGTAAGAAAGAGACTGCAGATAGCTCAGCCTTTGTAGGGGCTTTTCTAGAACCACTGTGGGCCCCCAGCTATTATTTAATCACACAGCTAGATCAGAGAAGGAGCTGATTTCCTGAAGTCATAGAAGAAGTTGGTGGAAATTCCGGTTTTTGATTACAGTCCCAGCTGGATTTCTGCCAAGATGTGGATGGTGTGTCCAGGGAATCTTGGCACAGGTCCTTCTTATTCCTGTGACCTTTCTCTGGACGGTTCTACTGGGCAGATCAGAAAAGGAAGTGGGAAAGAATACCATACTCAGGGGAGACCACTGGCGAAAGCTTTCAGGGGACCAAGAAGATTTTACTAAGCCTGCTTCTGCTAAATCAAACCTCTGTCTAGGTGGATTTGGGGACTCTGTGCCCCATTGCTGAAAGCGACTACTTACATTGACTGGGTCTAGTACAAGCCATGGTGATAAGGGGCTTACAAAAATAAGAGAAAGGAAGGAAATCTGGACCCTACCCTGTGGACATAGCAGTGTTGGACACAAAATAGCTGAGCAGGAGGAGTGTAGTGTACACATCTAGGGATGCCATGAGGAAGACCGGCCAGGGGACGGCAGAGCACTGACTGCAGAGTGGTAACCAAAAGCCAAAAGGTTGGTTGGTTTGAACAGGTAATAATTTTCATGACTCAGAATTCAAAAAATGTAAATGCAATGTGGTATCCTAGATTGGATCCTGAAACAGAAAAATTAGTGGAAAACAGGTGAAGTTTGAGTAAAGTCTAGAGTTTCATAAATAATAAAGTACATATGAATGTACTATACATTGAAAACTCTTCCATCACTGTTCCCCAGGTACCCAGTTACTTTCCCATAACCAACCAATGTTATTAGTTATGTGTGTCCTTCTCGAGATTTCTTTGTGCACATGCAAGTAAATTTGTGTGCATTCTATATTACACAAATGGTAGCATACTATATACACTGCTCTGGCCATGTTTTTTGTTATTGTTAATTTTAAGATCACTTTAATATTACACATTTAGGAGCAATCTGTTATTTATGAAAATTTTCAATTTAAATAGCACCCTGCAGCTTCAATAACATTGTGCACTGTGGTTTTTTTCACTTATCACTGTAGCCGAGTTTTCTGTTGAGCTATGTGTAATACCAGAAAAATAACCAGGGGTTCTGTCCCAAGAAAATTAGAGCCCATAATAGGACTCAGAGGCCTAAGACTTTTGAGAATGGTCACGATGCCTATTTCAGCATAAACCTATGCTGTGGTCAGGGGAAGTACTGATTCTGACTGCTATTCTTGGGGACCTGGGGGCCTGCACACCTTGAGCATAGGTCTTTTTTTGTTTTGGCATGGACACGAGATTCAGTGAGCCCTTTGTAATAAATAACACAACTCCTAGCATTTAAATGGTGCTTTCCATTTACAAAGCATTTTGTATTATGGGTCTTATTCCTCAACAATCCTGAGACAGAAGTAGGGTAAGATTTGCCCCCATTTTACTGATGAGAAAACTTCTAGAAAGCCTTGAGTCAGGTCTTCTGACTTGAAATCCTGTACCCCTTTCATTCTTTCACACTGGTTCTCTCTGTTGCCAAAGCTCAGTTGATTGGAATGTTTCCTTACCTGTTCTTACTTCCTTAGTTCTATTATAATAGCTGATATTTGAGGGCTTACTGTTAGCAAGCACCAATCTAATTAAATTGTCTCATTTAATCTCAACAGCTCCACTCTACAAGTGCAGAAATCAAGATTCAGAGAGAACAAGTTAGTTGCCCAGAGCCCCATGGCTAGTAGATCTGGTATTTAAATCTGGGACTTCCTGACTCCCAAGTACATGCTCTTAACCATTGTATATACTGCCCTGAACCAGAACTGACTGTCCCATTTCTGTGCTTTTCTCTTCCCAATAATTCATGCAAAATTTTGTTCTGGAAATCCAATATGTTTTTTTTTTTTTTTTTTTTTAATGGTCAAAAAACTTATATTTAGAATTTGCCAGCTGGACTGTTTAGATGATCCCAATTTTGTTGGCAACATCCAAAGCATCATAGTCAGGAGCCAGTCGAACATATGCCTTCTTCTCTCCATCAGGCCTGATCAGGGTGTTGACCTTTGCCACGTCAATGTCATAGAGCTTCTTCACAGCCTGTTTGATCTGGTGCTTGTTGGCCTTGACATCCACAATGAACACAAGTGTGTTGTTGTCTTCAATCTTCTTCATGGCTGACTCAGTGGTCAGGGGGATCTTGATGATGGCATAGTGGTCAAGCTTGTTTCTCCTGGGGGTGCTCTTCTGAGGATATTTGGGCTGTCTTCTGAGACGCAGAGTCTTGGGCCACCGGAATGTAGGTGAAGTGCGGATCTTCTTTTTCTTGTGGCTGTGGACACCTTTCCGTACTGCCTTCTTGGCTTTCAAAGCCTTTGCTTTGGCTTCGGTTTTGGGAGGGGCAGGGGCTTCCTTCTTCGCTTTCGGCGCCATCTTCGTGAAAAGCCCAATATGTTTTTAATATAAAGTGATGGGCAGTGGAGGTAGAGGATGAAGCAAGAAGTAGTGATAACTTAAAAGCCAGACTCTGTGTTTGTGAGCTTCATGTCTTTTTTTGATTCACTGTTTGACTCCAGGCAAAATTTCTCTTTCATTGTCATAGGATTCCCAGTCATAAAAATGGGAATAAAAATTTGCCACAAAGAAAACAGAGAGGGGGAAAAAGTTGATAATATTGAGGTGAAATTGAGATGAAGATATTTGAGTTCCACAGAAAGAAGACATCTTTTTTTTTTTTAAATTAAATTCAGTTTTATTGAAATACATTCACACACCATACAATCATCCATGATATACAATCCACTGTCCACAGTATGATAACATAGTTATGCGTTCATCACCACAATCTATCTCTGAACATTTTCCTTACATCAGAAAGAACCAGAACAAGAATAAAAAATAAAAATGAGAAAAAAAACACCCAAATCATCCCCCCATCCCACCCCATTTGTCCTTTAGTTTTTATCCCCATTCCTCCACTCATCCATACACTAGATAAAGGGGGTGTGATCCACAAGGTCTTCACAATCACACTGTCATCCCTTGTAATCTACATTATTATATAATTGAGAAGACATCTTTTTTATAAATAAATATTCAAGATACCATTAATGCTATGGTAACAGTTACTACTCTGCAATGTATTAAATACAGACCTGGGCATCAGTTTGCCAGGGTCATCTTGCTAAAGGAAGACAGCTGGAAGACACCTCTGTGCACTTTAGTTTGTCTTTCTGTGAATGAACTAGAAGGTCCACCGCCACTCTCTTATGGCCCTGTTAATAGGACAGCACTCTGGGACTGCCCTGAAAGAACCGTCCACAGGGCTTTCTCCCCACTCAGGCTTCTCTCCCAGCTGGTGACTTTGTGGAGCAGATCAGCCTCTATGTAAAGCTCTGTAAATTGCAAGAGACAAACTAAGTAAATGGGAGGCCAGGGGGCACAGAGGATGAGAGTGATGTCATTCAGACTTCGTTAGAACTGACCCTTTTCTGTTGAGACTTTAAGAATGAGCTGTTACAGCACAGGGGAGGATGACTGGTGATCCTATCTGCCTGTGCTTCCCCATAGTCTTGATGCTTTGTTTTACTGAAAGTAGGCAAGTCTAATCCTGTCTTTCCTTGATTCAGTGGATGAGTGAACAGCCTGTGAGTGTCAGAACTCAGTGCTTTTGTGCTGAGAATGTCACATTGTTTTCCAGGGGCTGTCTTAAATCCTCAACCCAATCTCAGCTGCTGCCTCTCGTATTCCTTGGTCTTTAGCTTCTTGTGGTGTGTGTGGGAAGGGGAGAGGAAAGGGAGCAATGGAGAGGAAATGAGGATATGGAAATAGCTCAATGCCACAGCATTGTTTTTGTAGAGTTTAGCTGACTTCCAGGAATCCAGCAAAAGAGGGAACATCTTTTTAATCTGGCAAAAACTACAGTAGATAGGGACAGTACTGCTTATTGAGAAGTTGTAGATGTCATTGGCTTTTTCTGGACAGAAATGTCCTCCAAAGATTCTTTCAGACTTCACCTGAAAGAGATGTTTATCTGGAAGTTATTTTGCCAGATGAACTTTTAAAATCAGTGACTTTCAAATATAAGTGTACATGAGAATCAACAGGGGTGCACGTTAAAATGTCCAGCCCCCACCTGAAACTCAGAGCTAGAGCTCGGCAGCTATGAATGTCAGTATACCTCATACAGCAACTGTTTAAAAAAGCTGAAAAAAAGTTCATATTTCAGTTAGAGATAAGAATGAAGTGGATCTGATTTAGGACTAAGGCAAATCAGGCCAAAGGGTAAAGGACAATAGTGACTGTTTTAAAACTTCAACTTCTGTGTGAAACCAAGGGAAGAGAAGTTTATTTCGTGCAGGATCTATATTCTCTGCAGCACATTACGTAATTAAACTTGTACAGTCAGTTTGTTCAAACACCATAATTACATGGAAATTTGAATAGAAAGTGAGATCTGGTAGGTTTGTATAGATTAGTGTGAAATACTGATACATCCCCAAGTAACTTGGCAGAGAATAAAAATATATTTGCAGGGCCTCCCTGAGGAACTAGGGAAGAATGTGGAAATGCTGGACTTCCCCACTTGGGTTATTGCTGATATTCTCACAAACATTGAGGACTAACAATTTAGTAGGATGAGCCCTCAATCTTTGTTGCTGCAAAGGAGAGGTTAAGCCTACTTATAATTGTGCCCAAGGGTCTCCCCCAGAGAACCTCTTTGCTGCTCAGATGTGGCCTCTTTCTCTCTCTAAGCCCAGGCGGCAGGTGAACTCACTGCCCTCCCCCCTACTTGGGATGTCACTCCCAGGGATGAGCCTGGACCCAGCATCGTGGGATTGGGAAAATCTTCTTGACCAAAAGAGGGAAGTGAAATGAGACAAAATAAAGTTTCAGTGGCTGAGAGATTTCAAATGGAGTTGAGAGGTCATTCTGGAGGGCATTCTTATGCGCTATATAGATGATCTTTTTTTAGTTTTTAGGGTGTTGGGATGGTTAGAGGGAAATAACCTGAAGCTGTGCAACCACAACCCAGTAGTCTTGATTCTTGAAGATGATTGTATAACTATGTGGCTTACATGGTATAAGACGATTGTATAACTTGTGGCTCACACTCCCTTTATCCAGTGTATGGACAGATGAGTAGAAAAATGGGGACAAAAATTAAATGAAAAATAGGCTGGGATGGGGGGTGGTGGAATGTTTTGGGTGTTCTTTTATTTTTATTTTATTTTTTTTGGGGGGGTAAGGAAAAGGTTCAAAAACTGATTCTGATGATGAATGCACAACTATATGATGGTACTGTGAATAATTGTACAGTGGATGACTGTAGGATATGTGAATGTATCTCAATAAAACTGTATTAAAAATAAATAAATTAATTTTAACAAATGTCCAGCCCCACTCTTAGGAATTCTGATTCAGTAGGTCTGGCATGGAGGCCAGGAATCTGCATTTTAAACAAGTAGCTTAGGTAATTCAGATGGCCAGCAGACTGCACTCCCTAAAAGACTGCCTTAGACTTTGTTTGGTTTACATTTGGCTCAGTTTTTAAAACAGTCTCTTTTTTTCTGCTAAAGTCTGTTTCCGTCACTTTCTTTATTGAAGGATTTATTAGCATCTCTACGTTTAATATCTGTTTCATTCTCACAGCATCATGGTAACTAGAGAGACCCAAAGGTTGTTATCCCCACTTTATTGGGGGGCTGGCATTTAGGCGTAGGAAGAGGAAGGTTATGATGAGTCAGAGACAGGTGGGAATTGAAGTCCAGAATTGATGACTCTCAAACCAGGCAATTTTCTGGGGTTTATTTTCTCAGCCCATGATTTAATATTTAATCATAGTTATTCCTTAGGGCTCCAATTCATTGTGCTTGGGTAAGCAAAACATATTTAAGTTTTCAACAAAATAACTTGTCATCAGTGTGCCAGTTTTTGTTAGCATATGGAGACTTGTATTAGTTTCCAAGCTGCTAAAATAAATACCATACAATGGATTGGTTTAACAACAGGAATTTATTGGCTCATAGTTTCAGACGCTAGAAGGCTTGTATCCTCCTGGGGTCAGTTTCTTGTGGCTGGCTGGCAATCTCTGGGGTTCTGTGGCTTTTCCATCACATTGTAAAGCCCAAGAAGGCGTCTTCTTTCTCTTCTGGGTTCTGTTGATTTCCGATTTATTCCCCTATGGCTTTCTCACTCTTTGCCCAATTTCCTTTGCTTATGTTGGATTAAGGCCCACCTTCATTCAGTTTGGCACACCTTTTATAATAACATCTTCAAAGGTCCTATTTGCAAAAGGGTTCATACCCATAGGACCAGGCGTTTGGACCTGAACATGCCTTTTGTAGGATGGTGGGGAGGGTGACTTGATTCAATCCCCAACAAGGCTCTTCTGAGCTTGAGCTAATATCTAGATGATAATATGTGCAGAACTGATTTGATCTGCTTCTCTGCACTTGTTTCCTTTATTACTTCTGAAGTCTTTTTACATAAAGTATACGGGAACAGATTTTTCTTCCCTCTGCCAAAAGGCCCTTCTGATCGTCTTCAAACTTGTAAAGTCCTGTTCCTCAAATTTGAGTAGTGTATAGATACATTTTTAAAGGAAAAAAAATTCCTAAAAACTCTTAGTCAACTTAAATTTTTTTTTATTTTTTTATTTTTTTAGTTTTTATTGACATTTCTCACATACCATACAACAATCCAAAGTTCAAAAGGGTACAACCAATTGACCATGGTACCATCATACAGCTGTGCACCACAATTAATTTTTTCAATTTTTTGAACATATTCATTATTCCAGAAAAGAAATAGACAAAGAAAGGAAACTCCAATCCTCCCATACCCCTAAATACCCCCATCCATTATTATTATTATTTTTTTTAACTTTTAACTGTGGTCAATCGTTTATAATAGTGTTCACTGTGTTATACAGTCCTATGTTTTATCTTTTAATTTTATTCTGGTAACATATATATGACCTAAAATTTCACCCTTTTAACCACATTCACATATATAATTCAGTGCTGTTAATTACACTCATAATGTCCTACCATCACCACCATCCATTTCCAAAACTTTACAGTCAACCCTAATAGAAATTTTCTATAGATTAAGCATTAACTCCCCATTCCCACCCCTAACCCAGCCCCCTGGGACCTTTATTCTAGATTTTTTTTTTTTTTTGAAATAAATTCAAAGTTATAGGAACAGTTGCAAGAACAATACTAGCCCCATACACAGAATTCCATCATACCCTGACCCCCCCTCCCCCGGCAGCTCAATCCACCAACTTTAACTTGCTGTCACATTGCTTTTTCTTTCCCTCCCTCCCTATCATCTATTGCTCTGTCATCTGAACATATGAGAGTTAGCTGCACACATCCTTGAGCATTCACTATAATTCACGTATACACTTCTCATGAACAAGAACATTCTTTCATGCAATCCCATTAAGCG
This sequence comes from Choloepus didactylus, assembly GCF_015220235.1. Taxonomy (NCBI): domain Eukaryota; kingdom Metazoa; phylum Chordata; class Mammalia; order Pilosa; family Megalonychidae; genus Choloepus; species Choloepus didactylus. The sequence continues at coordinate 127,813,520 of NC_051312.1, read as the reverse complement.
CAGCTAAGAAGTACAATAGATTCAACAATGATAAAAGCTTAACATTCTATATTTCCTTTTCCTTATGTCTCAACTGTGTCCCTTTGAGCCACCTGTCTTCTATCCTCCTGTCCCATCCAAGTTCATCCTTAGTATTCAGTTGTCATCTAGTTAGACTGACTTTTTTTTTTTTTTCAGTTGTGGAAACATATATACAGCCTAAATCTTCCCATTCCACTCCCTCCCTAGCCTTTCATTAGTGGGATTAATCATGTTTAGAATGTTGTAATGCTCTTTCCCACCATCCATTACTAGAAATTTCCCTTCACCTCAAATAGCAACCCTACACTCATTTCTTAACTCCCCATTGCCCCTTCCCCCATTTCTCTTAACCCAAACTCTACTTTTCATCTCTATGGTTATATTCTCTGATAATTTCTTTGTGTTTACTGTGGGGCTTAAAATTAACCTCTTAAATCCATATCAATCTTGTTTTTCTTTGATACCACCTTCACTTCAATAGGACACATAAACTATGTTCCTATACTCCTTCATTCCCCCACCTTTATATAGTTGTCTAAAATTACATATTTTACATTGAGTTCAAAACCACTGATTTGTCCTTAAGAGTTTGTGTATTTTATATCATGTAGGAAGTAACTAGTGGAATTACAGTTCAAAAATTATTGACTTCTATTTGTATTCCATTGTGGTTGGAGAATGTGCTTTGAGTATATTCAATGTTTTTTTTTTTTTTTTTAATTTATTGAGGCTTGTTTTATGTCCCAGCCTATGGTCCCTTCTTGAGAAAGATCTGTGATCACTAGAGAAAAGTGAGTGTCCTGGTAATTTGGGATGTAAGGTACTATATATGTCTGTTAAAATTCTCTATATCTCTTTCTCCTTTCCCTGTCTCTCCTCCAGCGGGGCTCCCCTCAGAATCTGAAGTAGGGCAGGTCTTTCATCGGCAAAGTCTCTCAGCATTTGTTTGTCTGTGAAAAATTTAAGCTCTCCCTCAAATTTGAAGGAGAGTTTTGCTGGATAAAGTATTCTTGGTTGGAAATTTTTCTCTCTCAGAATTTTAAATATGTCATGCCACTGCCTTCTTGCCTCCATAGTTGCTGCTGAGTAGTCACTACTTAATCTTATGTTGTTTCCTTTGTGTGTGGTGAATTGCTTTTCTCTTGCTGCTTTCAGAACTTGCTCCTTCTCTTCAGTATTTGACAGTCTGATCAGAATATGTCTTGGAGTGGGTTTATTTGGATTTATTCTATTTGGAGTTCGCTGGGCATTTATGCTTCGTGTATTTATATTGTGTAGAAGGTTGGGGAAGTTTTCCCCAACAATTTCTTTGAATACTCTTTCTAGACCCTTCTCTTCCCCTTCTGGGACACCAATGAGTCTTAAGTTTGGACGTTTTATTTTATCTATCGTATCCCTAAGATCCATTTCAATTTTTTGATTTTTTTCTCCATTCTTTCTTTTGTTCTTTCATTTTCTGTTCTGTGGGCTTCTAGGACACTGAGATGTTGTTCGGCTTCCTCTAGTCTTGTATTGTGAATATCCAGAGTCTTTTTAATTTGGCCAACAGTTTCTTTTATTTCCATAAGATCTTCTATTTTTTTATTTACTCTTGCTATGTCTTCTTTATGCTCTTCTAGGGTCTTCTTTATGTAGCTTATATCCTGGGCCATGGTCTTCTTGATGTCCTTTAAATCCTTTGCCATGTTTTCGTTCCTCAATTGTAGATCTTTGATTAATTTTGCGAGGTATACTGTATCTTCCGATATTTTGGTTTGTGTGTTTGGATTTGGATTCTCCATATCTTCTGGTTTTATCATATGCATTAAGATTTTCTGTTGTTTTTGGCCTCTTGGCATTTGTTTTGCTTGATAGGGCTCTTTCAAGTTGTAAAGAAAAAGGGATATCGATCTAATTTTTCAGGAACACAGTTTGGTGATGTATGCTTTAACTAACCAGCAGATGGCATCTGTGAGTCACCTATATCCCTCCAGTCAGTTCTCAACCTTTTTTCCGCTTTGTGTGGGGAAATGATTCTTGTGGGTTCAGTTGGAGAACTCAGTTTGGGTGTGTTGCTGGAGCTGTCCGCCCTGAATGTGGGGCATGTGTACGGGTAGCCAGGGAGGAAGTGCAGTTCTAATGTTCAAATCCCCCAGGATCCTGGAGATTCAAGGCCGCCGCAAAAGTCTAAGCCTTCATTTCAGTTCAGCCCCAGCCTCTCTCTCTCGCTGATCCAAAAACCACCAGACTTGGTGTAGCTTCCCTGGGTTCTCCGAGCGGATCCCCCCTCCCAGCCACGTTCCTCCAGGAGCTCAGCCGAGGGACTGCTGTGCTACATCATCAGTGCGTGCCGTCCCACAAGGGAAGCCCTGGGCCGCCGGGCCGTGTGGCGGCGCACTCCCAGCCCGAAGCAAAAATGGCCGAGCGGGGCGTCTCAGCCCCCTCCTCCTCGCACTGTTCCTCCTTCCCAGCTCCAGGACAACTGGCAGGGCTTTGGGCTGTGGGCACGGCCCCGGGCAGGAGTTTATCCAGCCCTCTGGGAGCTAGCTGCTAGCCACGGGGTTTCTTTCTGCTTCCGGCTCTCCCCTTCGTTCCCACGAACCCAAGGGATCTGCTGCGGGCTATCTTCCCGGCCAGACAGCAAGAGGCCAGCCCAGCCCCCTCTTGCTGTGTTTTACTGCATGGTTCCCACAATTGCTACTGGAGCCGCTCCTTTTTTTTTAAACAGCCAGCTGGTCTCCATACGCTGAACCCTGGCTTCCCCAGCCCGCCGTGCAGCTGCGGTTCTTCCAGCGAGCTTACTCACTCGTTTCAGAATGCCAACTCCCGGTTTCACCAAGTATACGGCCCCTCTGGAGCTAGGAGCCCTCATCCAGTTGGTGCATCGCTGTAACTGGTATTCTAGGTCACTTTCTGGTTTTTAGCTAGTGTTTTTCATGGAGGCGTTTTTTTCGCCCTGTCTCAGCTAGCGCTATCTTAGTTCCCAACTTAAATTATTTTTATTACAATGTTACTTAACTTTACAAATATAAACTAGGAATATAAAGTCCTTTTATTTATATTTCTTCTAACTAAGATAAATTAAACTAAAAAATAAAAGATTTACAAATAAATACAAATGAAACTACAAAACTAATAATATTCATATTAATAATAATATAGTAACTTAACCTGACAAATGATGGTGAAACGAAATCATCCTTTGTATTGTGACTATGGTACTGCTTGACAAAGCTCAGCTGCTTTTCAGTTTATATGCATATGCTACCAAGTGACCTTTGGTATCTTAATTTTCTTACCACTTTCCTCTGTTACAGTTACTGAATCTATACAGTCCCATGATGTCATTTGGTTTTCACTTTGTGCAGGAAAGCATCAATTTCATTTTACATCTACCTCTGTTCTTTTATTATCCCGGAAGAATAAAGGAGCCCTGAAATACACATGCAAATGTAGGTACTGAAATTGTGTGGCAATCCTGGTTTATAAAGTGGTTATCCAAATAATCCAGAATTTCTTTATGCAAATCTAAAAATAATTAACAAAATAATAACAAATTAAAACCCTAGAGAATATATCTGCAGGCCTAATGTGAGAAACACTGTTCAGATACTTTGGTAACTTTTCACAGCTACCAAACACTTTGTTAACTATGTTTACTCCCAGGAACCCCATATTTTTAAAAAAATGTTTTTCTCCAAAGTTGCATTTATTAATAATATTACATTTTATTAATCAAACACATAGAACTACCATGCCAGAGCTTGTGATCAGCCTATGTCGTTAATCTGATTTGCTTAAATTTCAGTTCAAAGCAAAAAAAAAAAAAAATTTCCAGTTATTTTGTGCTGCCCTAACAAGGGTAAATGAAAAATTTACATTAGGTTTTGTAATATGAAAGAACTCACAGACCTTCCCTCCCGCCATTGCAGCTTTTGAGAACCGTTGGAGGTTTAGGGAGGCCAGTTTGGATTTTTCTTGTACAAGTCAAATAGCCACTCACTCCACCCAATTTGAAGAATTCGGCTTGTCCTAGTTTTACTTCTAGCGTGCTAAAGAGCTAAAAAAAAAAAAAAAAAAAAAAAAAAAAAGAGAGGAAGAAAATACAACACAAGGCACCATTCCAGATCCAAGATTGAAAAGAAACACAAAAACAAGAGAGCAGCATGTTTTTAACAGCTTGCATGGAGAAAGTGGAAAAAATATTGACTGGGGAGTTTGGAAGGCACTGTTCATTTTCTCTCACCGCCTGCGTCATTTGTCTTATAGAGTAGGAGCCAGATACATTCATTCTGGCGAATAGGCCGGAGGAGGAGGTTCTCAAGACGTCCGAGGCTGGAGAAATTGGTGCTGGAGACCCCAGTCGTTCAGGGCCAGGATGAAGGAAGAGGAAGGCGCCAAATCCTCCACTTCCCCCCCCCCCCAGTCTCACACCCGGCCTTGGGCATACTTTTTGGCATGCCCGTGTCCTCAGAGGGCTCAGTAAGGGATCACTCAGGTAGGTCTTGACCCCTTCAGACCACAAGGAGGAGGATGAATCCCGGTTTGTGTTTTTTTAGGCTGCGGAAAGGACGCGGGTCCCCCAGTCAGCCCAGCCTTCTGGAGTTCAGACAGCTCCCGCACCAGGGGTCCGGTGGGAAACTGCAATAGCCAGGAGAAGAGATTTGGCTTCCCGGCTGCGGCGGAGCCCGCGTGTGGGCTTTAGCTCCTCCTCCTCAGTTCTGGGCGCGGGGCGGGGCCGGTCTAGGGGCGGGGCCTAGGGGCGGGACGGGGGGGCGGGGTAGGGACGCGAGGCGGGGCGGGGCCTAGACGCGGACCGGGCGGCGGCGACCGGCGGGAAGGGAAAGAACATGGCGGGTGCGGCGGGGCCCGGCACCGTCCCAGGGGCAGCGGGCGGTGATGGAGACGATTCGCTATACCCGATCGCGGTTTTAATCGACGAGCTCCGCAATGAGGATGTGCAGGTACTCTGCATGGCCGAGGATCTGAGGCGGGCCAGGAAGGGCGCGTGGTAGGCAAGGAAGAAGGCCGGATACTCGGAGCAGAAACTTGAGGGGGAGAAGGGGAAGACTTGTGAGGTGCTGTGGTGGCCCGGCCTGACGCTCCCGGTGGCTTTCCAACTCTTCCTCCTCCCGAACCCCTGAGGCGCGTCGGCCCGCGCCAGACCGCGTCCGGGCGGTTGTTGGAGAACCGGTTTCCCGCCTGGACGCCCCTTGCGTCCGCGCGGTGGGAAACACCGGTCCTTCCCCGGGCAGCCTCCCTTGATGATGGGCTAGCGGGAGGAGGGGGCTCCCCGCCGCGAGGGGCCGGAGCTGCCTGCGGGTCGCAGGAGGCCAAGGACCCTTTGGCGTGCAGGTGAAATGCCTTCCCCTGGGGTTAGAAACTGGCCGGGCTTGTTGGGTAGAAAGAGGGTTGGATGGCTGAGGCGATGTATCATCTTTGATGGAACTTTTCTTTGAAGTCAGGAGTTGTGTTCGACCGTTTCACTCATTCACCGCTGCCAAATTCTCTTTAAAATTATCTTCCTTCCTGGGTATTGTATTCTTTTTCATTCATTTCTCTTCTTAATGTTGCTCCTAGGAAATCTGGCTAATGAAGCCATGTTACGCTACACCACAGGTTCCTCATGGAATAAAATCTAAATTGAGGACTTTCCTCATTCTGACTTTGTCTTATTAGACTCACCTGTTTGCAGCCGTTTCTTTACTTTTCTTGTTCCACATTCTTTTTAAAAGCTCCGTCTCAACAGTATTAAGAAGTTATCAACAATTGCTCTAGCACTTGGAGTAGAAAGGACTCGAACTGAACTGCTGCCATTCCTTACTGGTATGTGAATATTCCTTTAAAGAAGGGCATGAATGTTTCCATTTTCCAGTGACTTCCAAAACCTTGACTGTTTTTTAAAGTTTGGTAACCATGGTATTACTAAGCAGAGCCTGGTGCTTTCTATGTAAAACAGGACAAAGAATATTGTAATATTGTGGCCAGATGTATTCAAACATTAAGTATTTGGCTAGCTGAGAATTGGTAGATAATTGAAAATTGAAAATTGGTATGGGAATATTAATTTGTAATTCGTTCTGTAAAACATATCCAGGAAGACTGCTATTTGAGGAGAAGGAAGGAAATCCTGTTAGAATTGTGACTTGCCCATCTTAATTTGCCACATATTCTACTCCAAGTTTTGTAAGAGTATCCAACTCTGGGCCAGCTATCTTTATTGAGGAGTACCCTGTTGTCATTTCCAGATACAATTTATGATGAAGATGAGGTGCTGTTAGCTCTTGCTGAGCAGCTGGGAAATTTCACTGGCCTTGTGGGAGGTCCCGACTTTGCCCACTGTCTGCTGGTGAGTACTTATATGTTACCTACCCTCTTAGGACTTCTGCAATATAAATGATGCATTGTTTGGTGATAGCCCCACTGAAGCACTGTGCAGTCTCTTTATAGTCACAGCCTTAGCTATTGAGAGAACAAATAATATAGGCATATGGACTCAATCAACCCTTTCTTATTTTTTTCCGACTTATGAATACAGGGTCTTCCTCTTTCCTTTTCTGCTTGTTGACTTATTTATTAATTGAGAGGTGGAGAGAAAAAGGATTTGATTTTTAAAAAAAACAGCTTTATTGAGATATAATTCACATACTATCTCCTTCAGCCATTTAACAACTCAGTGGTTTTTACTATGTTCACAGGTTTGTGCTGATTTAAAAAAAAAAAAAAACCAACATAATTATGTGATTTTTTTTTTATTGTGGTAAAATACACATAACAAAGTTTGCCATTTTAACCAAAAAGTTAATTCACTGACATTTTAGTACATAAACAGTGGTGCAATTATTAACAGCTTTCTAGTTCCAGAACATTTTCATCATCCCAAATGGAAACTATGTACCCAATAAGCAGTTACTCTCCATCCTTCCCTCTCCCTAACCCCTGGCAACTACTGATTTGCTTTCTGTCTCTATGGATTTGCCTATTCTTGACATTTCATATAAATGGAATAATATACTATGTGGCCTTTTGTGATTGGCTTCTTTCACTGAGGATAATACTTTCAAGATTCATACATGATGTAGCATGTATCAGTACTTCATTTCTTTTTATAGCCCAATAATATTCCATTGTATGGGTATACCTCATTTAGTTTATCATTCATCAGTTGATGGACATTTGTGTTGTTCTGTCTTTTAAGTATTGACAGTAGGGCTGATATGAATATTCATATACAAGTTTCTATTTGAATACCTGTTTTCAGTTCTTTTATGTGTATACCTAGGAGTGGAATTGCCAGGTCATATATAGTAATTCTGTTTAACTTTTTGAGTAGCTTCAAAATTGCTTTCCATAGCGGCTTGTACCATTTTACATTCTTACAAGCAGTATATAAGGGTTCTACTGTCTCCACATCCTTGTTAACACTTAACTGTTTTCTGTTTTCTGTTTTTGTTTTTTTTGTTTTTTGTTTGTTTTAATAAGAACCGTCTTGGTGGGTGTGAAGTGGTATCTCATTGTGGTTTTGATTTGCATTTTTTGATTGTTTTTATGTTCCCCCACCCCCGAAATTGGAAGTCTTAATTTTCACCTAGCTATGTCACTACTTTGAAAATGTTTATTACCTTTTTGTCTTTGTAGTATAACTTTTACTCTTACTTACTCTGTGAATTTGATGATTTCAGTTCAATTTAGCTGACATTTTTTGAGTACCTACTATATCAGACACTGAAGTTACAATGTTAATGTTAAAGAAGACCATTGAGAACGTAATGAAATCTCTGTGGTCTTGTTGTGTGGGGTGAAGTAGAAAAAGAGAACCACATACAAGGTACCTAAGTAACAGAGGACAAAGAGATTAACTCAGGGTGATTGGAGAAGACTTCTTGGGAGGTGATGGCTGAACTAGATTTTGAAGAATAGCTAAGAATTCAAGTTGGACAAGATCGGGGTGTATGCTTCAGGGCTTTAAATATTATCTTTATGATGCGGACTCTCACAGTTTCTAGCTTTACTTCTGAACTTTCCATGGAACGCCAGATTTATATATCCAACTATCTGTGATTTTTCTACTTGGATATCAAGCAGGCATTTCAAATTTAACATATCTGAAACACAACTTAAATTTACTCCCCCAAATCTGCTTTTCATTTAGTTGCCCCTTTCTCAGTAAGGGGCATCACCATCTGCCCAGTCACACAAGCAAGAGCTTAGAAGGCATTCTTGAATCCTCTTTCCCTCATTCCGTGCATCAAATCCCTTAGTAATTCTGTAGATTCTACATATATTTCACTTCAGTTCACTTTCTTTCATCTCTACTGCTATTACCACTCTACTGCCATAATCTTTTCTTTGGCTAAGTACATTAGTTTTGTAATTAGCTTCCTTCCACTCTTAACTCCCACCCTACCCTATAGTCTACTTTTCACCTAGCAGATGGATCATTCCTTACCAATGCATCCAAATTCCCTACCTTAACTTACAAGACCCTTCATGACCTGCCTCTTTGACCTTACCTCATACTATACTCCCTATTGATAACTTCATTCCATTCACATTGGCCTTCTCTCTGTTCTTAGAATTAACCAAATTATTGCCTTTGGACCTTTGCCCTAGCTGTTTCCTCTAATGGAATGCTTTTGAGCTTTCTGGGCTGGCACCTTGTCATTCAGACATAACTATCTTTTGTCTTCCTCCATTAGAATGCAAATTCTACCCCAGCAGAGAACCTCTTTTGCTTATTTACTTCTATATCCTCAGTACCTACAATACAGCAGTTATCATTCATTGAAAGAATGAGTTTCAGAGGCTTGGAACAGGTTGGGTTCCAGACTGCTGGACCATGGAGAGTTCAGGCTGGAGTATGCAGGAGTCATGGTCGGGGGGAGTAGGAAAGGGAAATGGAAAAGTGGGCAGAGAAAACTCAGGAGCTTAGCTATGATAGAGATTATCCAGTGAATATTGTATGAGACAAGGTCAGAGTAGGAAGGGGACAGATCATGAAAAGCCTTTGCAAGTAAGAAACAGTATCCTCTCAGAGGGTTTCTGAAATCCCCTCTAGGGAAGCTGAGTGCTTTGTTGTCCATTTTCTACTTTGTTGTGTCAAACAATTTTGGAAATGTATTATTAGGCAGATATACTTCCTTCCTTTGACTCATTATCCTTCTGTTCTGTTCTAGTCAGTTTTATATGTGGGTCTTGTGCTTCAACATTTGCATCTCATGAATATGCCAAATTTACCTGGAGCAAGTGCAAACCCAGAAAGGCAGAGGCCCAGAGAATCAGCCATTTTTACTTTGCAGTTGCTCATATCATATTCAGTAATTGATCCTAGTCCAGACCCTCAACACATTTGGTCTCTTCTGTTTCTAATGCTGCAAGGTTTCCTGCCTTCTCTATACTCTTTACTTGATTGTTCTGTCAGAAACTCCTTCTACCTTATTTTTGGCTCATGGGAAGGATTCAGACTACAGTCTGAAAAAAGTGATTTTGTACTCTTTAGCCTTTTATAGGTTGGATAAACTGTTGGTATGGAGCTAGTAGACATGGGTTACTTGGACTTCCAGGAATGGTAGAACTCATACTCAAAAGGCTGTGGACTCAGTAGCCTGACAGGAAGTCATCATGTAATCGTGGTACCCAGTGTTGGTCGTATTTTTGCACTTTTTCTTGAGGAAATATACATGATCTGTCTGTCTGAATTTGGCTACATCTCTTTTAAACCTAGTGATTCAGCTCACAATAATATTAATATTGTGTAAAGTCTCTTTCACTGTGCCATTTGTAGACACCATCTGCGAATTGCCATCTGGGACATGAGATCTTGGCTGTCCTACAGAAGTCGTGTCTTCAGGTTGGACACACCATATGTTATCACTGTGTGAACTGAAAGTAACCATTTGGTATGGTGTAGCTAACATTCTGGTTACATGCTCCAACTCCCCTTCAGTCACTTTAAAAGATGATAATCTGTATCCCAATTCATTAAGTTTTTTTCTCTGGTTTTCCTTTTGGGTTTATTTAGCCTCCTTTGGAAAGTCTGGCGACCGTGGAAGAGACTGTGGTTCGTGACAAAGCTGTTGAGTCCCTGAGGCAGATCTCCCAGGAGCATACTCCTGTTGCCCTGGAAGCTCATTTTGTACCTCTGGTGAAACGCCTAGCAAGTGGGGACTGGTTCACTTCTCGCACATCTGCATGTGGTTTGTTCAGTGTTTGCTATCCCAGGGCTTCAAATGCTGTCCAGGCAGAAATCAGACAGTAAGTTTTTTTTTGTTTTTGAACTATTTGGATTTATTGGGAACTGATAGCTGACAATTTTACATAGTACCCTGTTAGCAGTGAGTGGGTCAAATAAGGATGGTAGGATTCATGATATCGTCTTTTATTGTCCAATTGAATATACCAGTGGTTTTATTTCTCTTACTTCTATGAGTAGAAGCCTAATTACTGATTGTAGGAGAAAAATTCTGAGATGTGTGTCTGTGTGTGCACATTGGGGCGCTTACTGATATCTGACGGAAGATAGCTTCTTTTTTTTATTTGCTGCAGGCACTTCCGTTCCCTGTGCTCAGATGATACACCAATGGTACGACGGGCTGCTGCTTCCAAGTTGGGTGAATTTGCAAAAGTTCTGGAATTAGAGAGTGTGAAAAGTGAAATTGTCCCATTGTTCACTAACCTAGCTTCAGATGAACAGGTAAATTAACTCTTAATATCTAATGTATCCACATATGCTCCTCTCAGCATTTTAGGAATTTCTTTGGGGAGTTTTGGTTCTCATGTTAGGTTCTTTTTTACAAAATTAATATGAAGTTTTGGCCTGGATAAAGTATAATATGACACATCTCTGTGTCCTTATGTTTCTTTCTTAACCAGGCCATGATTTCCTCTCTTACATTAGCAAGTGTTAAAAGGAGGAGGATTCAAAAAGGAAATGGAGCCATAATTAGAAGGAATGATCAAAGCTGCATTACAGGATAACGTACCTTTGGCAATTGCAGGCTGTATTGTAATATGGGCGAGTGCAGTTTCCTGGAATTTTTGACTTTCAGATAAAATAAGCATAACGTGTTAGGAAAGCAATGTATCCTCTTAGCATAATAGCAGTTCTAAGTCCAAGGCTCTAGATGTCTTTTATTGTAGAAATCACAATGATGACAATAACAATAGCAAACACTTAAAGTACTTAATAGTTCTCAGTCTTTCTTTTAAATGGGTTATATATATTAATTCAGTCCTCACAACAGCCCCATGAAGTAGCTTCCCCATTTACATTTAGGGTACACAGAAAAGTTTAAGTTACTGGCCCAAGGTTGCATAGTTATCCATTGTGGAGTCAGGATTTGAATCTAGGCAGTTTGGTTCCAGAAATGATGTCCATCTCCCTGTAATGATGCCTACGAATAAGGATCAGCCCCTAGAGTTCTTGTACTCTAGAGGAAGTGTTCTTATGGGTTTTAAAATTGTCTCGTGCCTGCCCTAGAATCACTTCATGTGTACAGGACCAAGAGCATCAGGACAAATACTGATGTGTCTCATTTCCAGATTCTAAATCTTAAGATGATAAATCTTTCAAAATATTTTTGAATTTTGTTTGTTAAAATAACATACAGAAAACAGCACAAAATAAATATATAGCTTAATGATTCATTTTAAGGTGAACACTTTCTAACTATGAAAGGAGATGCAACTTTGCTAGCCGCTACCCCAGAAACTCTCCACTCATTCCCTCCCAAACACAGCCTTCCTTCCCCACTCCCTAAAGAGTAACCACTGTCCTGACATTTATGGTCATTACCTCCTTAACTTTTCTTTGTACTTTTATTACCCAAGCATGCACCCTTAAATATTATAGTTTTAAAACAGTGCTGCCCAACACAAATATCATGCCAGTCACCTATATAGTTTTGTATTTTCTGGTGGCCACATAAAAAAAGTAAAAAGAAACAGGTGAAATTAATGTTAATAATGTTTTATTACTCTAGTTTATCCAAAATATTATCACTTGAACATGTGGAAGTGCACATTTCAAGTGCTTAGTAGCTACTTGGTTAACATACTGGACAGCATGGATTTAGAGTTTCCCTCATTTGGGATTTTACTGATTACATTTCCCATGATACAGTTTAACATTTTCTTTTGCTATCTATGTTTCCTGTAAGTTGGTAGCTGAATCTGGAGCAGGGATTTGCAAACTTTTTTTGTGAAGGGCCAGATAGTACATATTTTAGGTTTTGTTGGTCTGTCTACAACTCCTCAGGTCTGTTGTGTTGTGCATCAGCAGCCAGACTATATGTAAACTAACAGGTGTGGCAGTGTTCCAGTAAAACCTTATTTACAAAGATTCTGTGGCCCAGATTTGGCCAGTGTTTGGCCTACCTCTGATCTGGAGGCTTAATCAGATTTAGATTTGATATTTTGAGGAATGATAAGATCATTTTATAGGTGAGAATGTGATTTTTATCAAGAGGAGTGTAATGTCTAGTTGTGATATTAGCAGCAGTTGATGCTCAAAAAATATTAAGTGCTTAGTTGAAAACTGTGTTTGTTCCTCTGACTACTGTTAGAAAAGCTGCTTCTGGCTTTTTCAATTGTTGAAAAGTATTGAGCATCTACTATGTATCAGGCTGGGATACAGTGTTAAACAAAGCATACAAGGACTTTGTTCTCACAGAGTTAATGTTTTAATGGAGGAAAACAGATAAACAGATAAATGAGAAAGAATCAGGTAGGGGTATATGATAGGTTGAAAATAAAGTAAGACAGTGTGATAAGGGAGTGATTATAGTGCATTCCTCTAGGTTTGCCAGAGAAGGACTCTGAGGAGGTGACATATAAATTGAGACCAGAAAGAAAATTGCCAGCCATGCCCTTTCCTGCAGTATCATAGCTCCAGGAAAAGAGAATTCTAGGAAGAGAGGACAGCTAGTGTAAAGGTCCTGAGGCTGGGACATAGTGGGAGGAAAGGAATCCGGTAAGAGATAAGATTAGAGAAGATAGGCAGGGGCCAGATCATGGGGTGCCTTCAAGTCAGGGTAAAGAGTTTGGATGTATTTTTTTCCTTGGTGAGGTGGGAAAGCATTGGAAGATTTTCAGCAGGAGTGTGATATGATGTAATTTATATTTTTTAAAGATCATTCTGGAGTCTTGGTGGAAATTAAATTGTAAGGGAGGCAAGAGTAGAAATAGGAAGACCAGTTAGGAGACTTTTGTAATAATCTAAGGAAGAGATGATGGTGGTGAATTAGGGTGGTAATGGCAAAGGTGGAAAGAATCTGGGGATAAGGTTTGGAGGTGGATTCCATAGAATTGCTGCTGTGTTGGATTGGTTGAGGGGAAGAGGGGTCAAGAAGATCTAGACTTTTATCTTGAGCAGCTGGACAGATGGTGGGTCATGTCATCGCTGAGATGGAGAAGATTCTGGGAGTAGGAGTAGGTATAGGGGAGTAAATTAGGAGCCTGGAAGAGATGTTATTTATTAATTGAACATAGATTTATTGGCATGTATTTCCACAGACAGTAGTTGTCCCTAGATTTAGCATCATTTTCAGAATTCAAAAATATCTTTATAGCCATTACCAAGAGCCTAGTTCTGTCCCTTTTAGCCTGTTAATTGGATACAAGGGAGTTTGTGTCGTAGGCATACAGTTAATTATTGTTGATCCAAAGTTTTTTAGTTTGTAATGTATTGAAAAATTGGAGTCAGGGTTATCTCTCTCTGCATGTATGTATATTATATATTCCATATAATGTATAATAATATGTAGACACATGCACACATATTATTAAAACTTTTGTCCTGTTTCTCCTGGGTGCTCATATGTTTGCAATTTCTGTTCACATATATATAGTTCCCAAATCTACAATCTCAATTCCCAATTTCTCATTGATTTTTCTAATTGCATATTCCGCTTGCTCAAAGGGCGTGTAGGTGTCACGTGGACCCTTGTGGTTAACATTTGGGAAGCTGAATTCATTAATCTCATTCTTTTCTGATTTTTTTCTGTGTTCTTCTAGACATGGCTGTGTTGATGATTCTGTGATCTTCCATATTTAAATTCAACTGATTTTTTGTTACTAATTCTTTTTTGTTCTTTTTATTTCTTTTCAAGTCATCTCTTACCTAGACTTTATTGCCACTCAAAACTGAGTATTTTGAAAATTGAGCTTCCTAAATTCTTTACTCCTAATCTCTCTCTCTGCTCTAATCTGTTATAAAAACTTTGCACAAGTATAATTTTCATTTTTTATTACTCAAGTTGCTATTATCATATGGTTTTGAAAACATTGTTAAAATGTTCTCTCTTTTTTCATATAATCTTTAAAACATTTCACCAGCCAAGTTAATTACCTTGCAGTTCACTCATAGAACAAAGTTGTTTCTCTTCTTTGTGGCTTTTACATGTCATTCCAGGCAAAAGGAACAGCTGTTTCAAAACATAAAGGCGAACCACATGATGTTGTTATTTTTTTAAACAACATTCACAACTCTGCCCTCTCCCTGCCCCCCAACACACACATACACGTACATACATACACACAGTGCTGTTTGGTGCCATGTGTCTCAGAAAATACTGTGTAACAGAAAAGAAATTTTACTTCTTCAGGATTCAGTGCGCCTCCTAGCTGTGGAAGCTTGCGTCAGTATTGCTCAGTTACTGTCTCAGGATGACCTCGAGGCTTTGGTGATGCCTACACTTCGACAGGCAGCAGAAGACAAATCTTGGCGAGTTCGCTATATGGTAGCTGACAAATTTTCAGAGGTAAAATTATTGCACTGACATTTTTATAAGTACTAAAGGAAAAAACAAAACAAAAAACAAAACCCCACAGATTTACTGCTGTACCATGTCTCTGATTTAATTCCTCTGAAGGGGAATGTTTGTGGTGAAAATATATACTTGAAAATTAAATTATTCTGTTTTCTTGTTAATTATTTTGTCAGTTTTCATTAAAACCTGTACAAATTCTTTTATAGCTCCAGAAAGCTGTGGGTCCTAAAATCACCCTAAATGACCTCATCCCCGCCTTTCAGAACCTTCTTAAAGACTGTGAAGCTGAAGTCCGAGCAGCTGCTGCCCACAAAGTGAAAGGTTGAGGGGTTCAATTTATGTTGCAACATTGGTCACTCATTTTGGTGCTTTTCTTTTGTATCAGTGAATTTTGCAGTGTTTTTGTTATAGAATAGGTTTTTCAGATAGTGATGACTTCAGTGTGTAGGAATATCACACCGTAAACAGTGTATTTAGAATAAAAGCTGTTTTCCCCCTCAGATCTTATTAGTATAACTTGTTTTATTGTGCTTCACAGATATTGCTTTTTTTTTTTCTAACAAATTGAAGGTTTGTGGCACCCCTGCATTGAGCAAGTCTATCGATGCTATTTTTCCAACAACATGTGTTCACTTCGTGTCTCTGTGTCACATTTTTTTGACATAACGCTATTGTGTACTTAACACACTACAGAATAGGTAAACATAACTTTTATATGCACTGGGAAACCAAAAAATTTGTGTGACTTGCTTTATTGCAATATTCATTTAATTGCGGCTTCTAGAACTGAATTCACAATATCTTTGAAGTATGCCTGAATATGATTTGATTTAACTTTCAACTGTTGATAAACTAGGTTAAATTTCCTCATTTGGGCCCTTATAAATGGCTCTACGTAAGTATTATTTTTTCCATTTATCTCTTTTAGAACTTTGTGAGAACTTGCCCATTGAAGGTAGAGAGACCATAATCATGAGTCAAATTCTGCCCTATGTAAAGGTAAACCTAACTTCAGCTTATTTTGTTTCTCTCTGCCCTATATGAAGTTAAACCTTATCTCAATTTTTTTGTTTCACTTAACGCTTAGAGGTAGACCAGGGAAGAATGGGGCAAATACGTTAATATGTGGATGGACTGAGGAAACATCAGCTAAGCAATATTGTAATAGTGCTGTCTTTTTAAATTCATTGGGAGATGGTATAGAATAGTTTCTGCCATTTTGCAAAACAAGAAAGTCTTTTAATTTTTATTTTTTTTTAGGAATTAGTATCTGATACCAATCAACATGTCAAATCGGCTCTAGCTTCTGTAATTATGGGATTGTCTACCATTTTGGGTAAAGAGAATACCATTGAACATCTTCTGCCTCTTTTTTTAGCTCAGTTAAAGGATGAGGTGAGTCTGGCTCTAAATTGTATTGCCCTCTGATAGTGATTAGTGGGTTTTGGTTTGCATTTTCACTAAAATGGAACCTAAAACGGGGATGAGGACTAAAAAATGTAATTATTTTAAAGCAGTGACATGGTCCCTGGTTAGGATTCCCTAGGAAATGGACACAAGGACCCACTGAAGCAGACTTAAAAATGTCTGTCCATCCTCTCTGCCTGATTCTTGCTTATATGCACTGTTTTGTTATCTTTAAAACTAGGGTATCTTTTTTTTAAAAAAGTCTTTTGTTTTAAGTTTAAATATAATAGTATCAAGCATGATCCTAAATGATTTGTATCCATTATTACCTGTAATCCTCACAACAGTCTTAAGAGAGGTAGTTCTTACTATCTCCATTTCATAGATGAGGAAGCCAAGGTACAGAGAGGGAAAAGAACTTGCCCAAGATCTCTTAACAGTGTAGTTTGATTTCAGAGCCTATGCTCTTTACCATCCTATAGTTTTGGTGTAAGTTCATCTAAATTTAAGTGCCTTGAATTACTCATGTACCCAGTATTAAGTACTTCTTTTAAGACTTTACTTTTTTTTCCCACTCGATCAATACTTTCTTATTTTAAAATTTGTTTAGCAGTGTTTTACTTTATTATGACAGTAGGAGAATATTGAGCAAATAACTTGATTTTTGTTTTTGATGTCTGATTAATGGAGACACTTTCATTTAATTGATCTTCTCATCATTGACCAGTAGGTATACACCACCAACATAAATTTAAGAACACAGCAGTGTCATTAACAGTATAAAATTAAATACGTGATAAACCCTGATCCAACTGCATTTTTTAGGCTGACAGAACAGGAGGAACTTGATTTTTTATGTGTTCTTCTGGGGCTTGTGCACTTGCAGTGTCCTGAAGTTCGTTTGAATATCATTTCCAATTTGGATTGTGTAAATGAAGTGATTGGAATCCGTCAGCTCTCTCAGTCTCTCCTTCCTGCCATAGTGGAGCTGGCTGAAGATGCCAAGTGGAGAGTCCGTCTGGCCATCATAGAGTATATGCCACTGTTGGCAGGCCAGCTGGTGAGTATGTGTGCTCCGTGAACTGAATGGTAGCATCATGTAGTGGGGCAGATTTATCCTGATAAGCATTAGGCTCAAATAGGTCATATGATTGTGTTCATTTAGATGCATGAAAGTGTGATCTGTCCTCGTTGCCTGTAGGATGGTTTTATTTTCATGAGTGCATTAACGTCCTACAAAAAGTATTATAGAAACACATTTCATCTTACCACCACCTAAAAACAGAACCACAGAATACTATACTACATGCAGCATAGATTTTGTGATATTTCATGCCTCTGTGACTTAAGGAATTTTTAACCGAGAACAAAAGGCAGTATGGTTTCAAAATGTCAGCTTTGATTTTTGCCCATGGCAACTTCCCTATTTGCTTATGTTCTGAGCTAAATGTCCCTGGGTGACACTTTTTCTACATTCTGGTTAAAAGTGGAGGAATCATCACATAGAAAAGGAATATTGAAGCTTATAATGCTAGTATCTTAACCAAAAACCACATTGTCACTTACTGTGTGGGTTCATGTGTGAGTCTTACTCTAACTGATAACGCGTGAATTAAAATTTCTGAGTAAGGTTTCATAGCACATCCCTTCCTTTCCTCTTTTTTACCCCATTTCCTTTGTTTTTTAGTAGGTGCCTTAGACTGATCTTAGTTTGTTATACCCTGTTGATAGCACTTAGTACAGTGTGTTGTAACTGTCTGTTAAGATCTAGTTGGGAAGATAAGGGCAGGATCTGTGTTCAGTGTTTTATTTCCATCTCCTATAGTGCCTGGCACTAAGAGGGTATTTAACATTTGTTGATTACTGAATAAATGGATACCAGAATATTCTTGAGAAAGCTCATTGCATGTCAGTTTATTGCTAACCTTACTGTAATTTGTTTCCCCTACTTCACCCCCATTTTTATTCCACAGCGTAATGGATTTTTCTTCTTTCTTGGCCACTGAGTTTGTATTGCTGATTTTGGTATTTAGTTTATGAACATACACCTCATGCTTGTCTGTAGCATCATATATATTAAAAAATTTGAAGTGTCCCATTCAAGATGGACTCTAAATATATCAGCTAGTAGAGTCAGGTAGAATCATCTTATCACTCTTTTCTTCCTCTGTCATCTCCAAGTGCTGAGGGGCACGTTTTGTTTCTCCTATCTCATCGGTGACTGCCATGGATCACCTCTCCAAAGTGGAAATTATCAATGGCTAACTGGTTTACTAGAGATTGAAACAACTGTCCAGAAGGAAAGGGTGGCTTTTAATACCATTTCTTAACCTAAGGAAGTCTCCAAAGGTTGAAAGCTGTGTAGAGCAGTGTGGAAGCAAGGCAGGGGTGACATGGGTCAGTCACGAAGTTTGTTTTACAGTTTTTGATTAGTATTGTATATTTCTATCCTAAAGATTTTCTTCTATGTGTAAAAATTTTTATCAGGTATTCAATTGATAAAATTATCTCAAGTTCTAATTAGATGCAAGAAGTTAAATCATAAAACTCAGGAAAATAAAAGTTAATTAAGACTCATGGAAGATCCTCAACCTGAAATAAAAGAGATCTTTGAGAGTTGACATGGTAATCTAAGTGTATGCCTAAACCTCTCATAATGATCTATTATAAAGCCATTTTGTCTTATAAAATCACTATTTTCAAAGCACTGCAATTTTAAATTGCATCACTTTATTTAAAATATATAATCACTGGTCAGGAACTTCTTAGGTTCCAAAGAAGCAAAGACTAAATATGTGGACCCCAGAAGGGAAGCGCTGGGGAAGTGCATATCACAGCTCCAGGAGTTCATCTGCAGCCTAAGCTAAAACAGCCACCTGCTAACATCAGAAGGTGCAGAGCTGGGAGAGCCAGGATGGTTCCATCAGGATGGCTACAATGGGCTACTTCACCTGTACACAGGAGCCTGCTTAGTTCGCCATTTCTGCTTTCTCTTTCATCCTAGAAATACTCTTTAATGGGGATATCTCTAATTTTGATGTCAATTTCTTCATCCTTAAGGATTGATTATGATACTGACTAAAAAAGATGGGAGGAGGGAGGAGAATTACTAATATTATTGACAGGTATTTTCCTGGCCAACTCATTTTTACAAATATTCTAGGAATTTCTTGGCAGACCATCTACAACACATTCTCCCTACTCATCTATCAGTGCTGTAGCTGTGTCTGAACCACCCTGCTCTCTCTCACTTAGCAAGGCCTCCATCATCTCACTTGTACTTTTTTTGTGTGACTCCTATGCAGTATAATATATTTACAGATTGTAAATCCCTTCTTTTTCCTTTTCTGGCTTATTTGGAAACAAGTGCTTTTTAGCTTTCAAGTAACCATATTGTAATATAAATTGACCATCTTGAGTTATAAACTTTGGAGATACGTATTGATGGACTCTTCTGTATCCATAGGGTGTGGAATTTTTTGATGAAAAGCTGAATTCTTTATGTATGGCCTGGCTTGTGGACCATGGTAAGTAGATAAGTTTTTTAAAAAGAGATTATTATAGAAAGCCTGTGTTTTCACATATATCCCTTGATTTTCCTACATTTCCTTTTTAAATAGGAATCCTGATCTGGTCAGATATTTGCCTTCACAATGCAGGTGTGTAGAAAGACTGCTTGAAGTCACAGTTAGCTTCCTCTGGACACAAATTTGACATTTAATTGCTACCAATACTTTTCTGTCTTTTTAAATTTTATTTTCTTCATTAAACACTCTTTGCCCTGCTGCTTTCTCATTCCATCCTGTTATCTTCTGACTATCTCTTATATGTGTATTTACTTTTTCTTATCCCAAGGTCATCTGTTTAACCATTCTGTCATTTTGTCTTTAGCAGCTATAGACTAGGCTGGACAGGGCTGGATCCAAATGAAAAGCCTGGGAGGGAGAAATGGCTACTAAGATTTTTTGAAGTGACACAGAAGGAGGTATACAGTAGGGTAGTAAAAGATTCTTGGGAGTAGGAGACGTCAGCCGTGACTAAGGATAAAGGAGGGCCCAGATTTCTGGTTTTGTTGAAAGGAGAGCTTACTGCTTGTACTCTAACTGCTGCTGCTAAGGATGCTAAGAAAAGGATGAGCTCAGGACAGGGCCAGAGAGGATAGCAGGAATTAACAATTTACTTTTTGGTGAAGTCTCATACATATGTATATATGCATATCCTCTTGTCTGCCAGGTGGCAGTAGGTGGAGGAACCTCTGTAACCTCTGGCCTTGGTCCCAGGTGCAGACGCAGTAGCGTCACTGTGATCTTAAACCTGTTGAGCTGAGTGCTCTAGGACCTCATAATATATTGTCCTCTGAGCTTTGGTTCATGTGATAGGTATCCTGTTTCAGTTGCACAGTATCTTTATATACTTTATATATATCAAGTGTATCTCTTTGTTCATCTGTGTGTGCTTATGCCAGGATAGTTGGATGAATTGAGATGCTTGTGTAGGTGGTTTTGTTAAAGGAATATTTGTATCATATGGGAGATCATATGGTTAAGAGTATGAAGTAGAGGGGTGTGAGAAAATATGTGAAAATCTGTAGGGGCATACACACACACACACACACACACACACACATACACACATACACATACTTTTGGTGTTTTCAAATTGGATTGTGAAGACTGCATTATTTCTTTATTTCTTCTCTTTTAAAGTTTCTTTTTTATGCCCTAACAACTTTTTTCTTTAAGTTTGGCAAATCATAGGTAAGAAATTATTTATGGAAAATATTTGATGTTAGTGGGAGTGTATATATTCTAGTATATATATTCTAGTAGATCATTTTATTCTTTTTTTGAAAACTGGCATTCTAGATTAAGATGGTGTTTTATTTTAAGGAATTTTTAAAGTCCTTGTAGTCCACAAAGAATCCTTACACCTTTCAATCTGGAGCTTATTACTTCTTTTTTCTCTGATTTTTTTTTTTTTTTTTTTTTTTTGTTTTTTTTCTTTTTTCTTTTTTTGGTGCTTCTAATTTGGGAGAGAAAAGATGTTTGTTTCTCTTTCTGTAACAACATACTCTAGTGAGGACTGCAAGAATTACTTGAAGCAAAAAAATGTTGGCTCTGAAATTATTTACTTAATCGAAAGTTTGTGGAGCTTCTTGCATTTTAGGTAACTCTTATATAATGATCACTGACCAATTAGATTTTTTGGAAATTTTTTTCCTGATTATTAAACTACTGAAAGAATATTGTGAAAAATCCAGAAAAGCATAAGGAAGAAAGTGTCAGTTACCTGTATTCCAGTAGTTGAGTGAGTAGTATTAATCAGAGGCAGTAATTTAGAAGGGGCATTTTTTTTTTTTTAATGATAAAGGAAAAAGTATCAAAGTTAGTAAGCATATGTAAGGTGAGTTAGACATTCAAAGAATCCTTGCAGGTCAGCCAGCCTTTAAGGGGGTGGAGGAGAGAAAAAAAGAGACAAAACAAGGAGAGAAAACAGGTAGAACTATGAAATGGTTTGCATTCTTTGGACAACAAAATTGAGACAAGCCAAGAACATGGTAGGCATGTGGCCAAGTAGAGTTTACTATGGTTAAGGTCTCTTCTCCATCTCTGGGTCCTCTGGCATGTGGGTCTCATCCTGTGGTGATGGCATTATGATGAGGAAAATCTCAAGCCAGCTCCACTTAAGGGGGGAGAGGCTGGGAGGGGTTTATGACAAAGATAAAGACTATGGATGTGAAGGGAAAGAATTTGTGTTATGAGCAAAATAGTTGACTTGAGCTTGCTCTTGAAAGCGCTGACAGGTTGCTTCTCCCATAGACTTGGGTCAGGTTAAATTCTGGTAATAAATCATATAGTTCCTTGTCCATGCTGTGTTGTCTGTCCTCCTTATCAACCTCATTTCCCAAAAGGATCTGTGAACTGGAGAAAGTTGGATGTTCCCTGTCTGGGGGCATGTATCTGTTGTCTGGGACCAGGGCAGCCTGGCTTGGATAGGTGATCCTGCCCCTTCTGTCACCAAGGAGGGATGTGCCCACCCGGTGTGGAGAATAGAATAGGGAATCCAGACCCACCACCCTAGGTTGGTTATCCAAGCCCAAATCATGAGTTTTATTCGACCTGTGAAGTGAAGTGACACCAGGCCTGTCTTTGTTCAGTGCTATATTTAGCACCTAATTGTTGAGGAGATAGGAGTTAGTAGCTCAGAACTTTATTATCTAGATTTAAGATGTCTTTGATAAATGATCTTGTAGGGAATTACTAGATGTTAAGGCAAGCACATATATTCACAGAAGATATTTGACATATCTCAAGTAAACTTTTTTAATGGAAAAGAAGCAAGTTAGTCTAAAGATTTTATTTGCCATTGTGTGGATGACCACAGAGACCTGTACACGATCTCCTTGACTTCTTTCTCCCCTTGCTGCTGCTGGAGTAATCTTGCTAAAACTACCACATCGGTCGCCAGGTCACAATTTTGCTTTAAAAATCCATCGTTTTTCTTATCAAGACTATAATTAGGTTTCAAGATGCTCTGTGTTCTGGGTTTATCCTAACTGTACAAACTTGTTGTCACCCAGATCTCTTTTTTTCCCTTTGTGCCCTTGGTAAATTTTTTTTTGGCTCTTTCCAGGCATTCCTTCTGTCTTTTTTCTTATACATATCCTCCCTAATCTTCAAGGCCTAGATTGAGGCCTCCCTCTTTCCAAAAGCCTTCCCAGATCTCCCTTGTTCACTTGTCTTTAAACTCCTGCGGCCCTCACAGATTTTACAATACAATTTAATACTTAGGTATAGTCAGTCTTAACCATGTGACTTCTTGGGGTATGTTAGCTTTTACTAAGTATAAGATTTTGAGGGCAAGTATCTTCTGTATTTTTTTTTTAATAACACATAGCACATAATAGGCATGAAGATGTTTTTTAATTAATTGAGGATGCATGTAACAAACTGCTTACGTTTTTTTTCCTGAGACACAAACATTTTGAAACTAAGACTGAATCAGTATATTACGAGACATAGCTGAACATTTTTGTCATTGCAGTAAGATTAAATTTGGAGTCTGTTTGCAGAGAGGTTTATTATTGGTCAAACTTTGATGATTGGAAGTAAAATAGATTATCTTATAATGTGAACTGCGCAAGAATGTGTTCTTCACCTTTTTTGCAGTATATGCTATTCGAGAAGCTGCCACAAACAACCTCATGAAACTAGTTCAGAAGTTTGGTACAGAGTGGGCACAAAATAACATCGTTCCCAAAGTGTTAGTAATGGCAAATGATCCTAATTACTTGCATAGAATGACCACTTTATTCTGCATTAATGTAAGTATTACATAAATGTTATTGCTATGCCCAGGCGTTAAAGTATTCAGGACTATTTCTGAATTCTAAATATGTTTCTTATACTGATTAATTTGGACAAGGGGTAAGAGAAAATGTCAATTTAACATTTCATGTTAAAATATATGGTAGTATTTATGAATTCTGGTTGAATTTTGTGATTCATTGAATGTACTTGGTGTCCCTCACTAAGATGCTCAAACTGGAAACATTTTCCTGTTGGTCAATTACTTTCTTATTAAATGTTAATTTGTGTCATTAGATTTTGGATTTTTTTTTTTTTTTTTTTTAATGGAAGTGTTTTAAACATGCCATCTTATTTATTTTTTTAGGCTCTGTCTGAAGCCTGTGGTCAGGAAATAACCACTAAGCAAATGCTGCCCATCGTATTAAAAATGGCAGGAGACCAAGTAGCGAATGTTCGTTTCAATGTGGCCAAATCGCTACAAAAAATTGGACCAATTCTAGATACTGAGTAAGATTTTAGTGTTACTCTTGTTTTAAAAGTAGGTTTTAAATTTGCCTTATATTGGGGAGTAACAGGTAAAATCAAGTTCAGTGATTTTCACTTTACCTAAGTTTGCCTAAAGAAAATAAGGTAATTTAACAACCGTTTCTGAGGATGTCCATTCTTACTTTTGTGTTTTAACTCTGTATATGTGTATATCGTTTGCAGCTAATTCTCTGATAACTTCATTAGAAAATAGTTAGTTTTTAAGTTTATATTATAGTTGTTTAAAAAAATGTTTTTTTAACTTTAAAATTTACTGTGGAGCCCAGTAGACTGCTAGTCACAATGACTGTTGAATTTCAGTGCTTTGCAGGGGGAAGTTAAACTGGTACTACAGAAGTTAGGCCAAGACGAAGACATGGATGTCAGATACTTTGCTCAGGAAGCTATAAGTGGTATGTCTTTCTGTTTTCTGCTTATGCTTTGGTTAATAGGGTTTCATTCCTATTTTATTCAAGTGATTTTACATCGGCAAAGTTAAAAACATTATGGGAGGCAGGGAGGGTGGTGAGTTCATGGACTGTTGGTAACTGCCCCCGCCCCTCCCACCTTTGACTAGAACTTTTGTGGCCTGCTGTTGTCTCATAAGTGAGCTGGCCATTTTTCTCAATTCAATGTCTATGGCCACCAGGTGGGAATATGATTTTTACTGGTAAGAACAGTTTTGTTTTAGTTGGACTTAAATCACTTTTTAAAGTTTAACTTCTGATTTACATGGCAGAGTAAAGAAACTGACTGCAATGAGAAATTTATAGTCTCATGCTTTTGGATCATTGTTCTCATTCTTAATATTCATAGATTTCATGAACTTTCTGTACCACTAACCTGATTTTGTTTGGAATTTTCCAGTTCTTGCGTTGACATAATGAGGAACAGGAGGGAAAAGACTTTACTAAATTCTTATCACAGATTTCTAGTCAATGTGTTCTTAAACTGGGTGGAGAAAAAATGGAATACCTTCAAGATTTCATTCAAGCAAATGGCAACAACTTATAAGAAATCATATTTCAGTGACTTGATTCTTTGTAAAGATGAAATGGGATTTTTTTTTTACTCTTTGTTGGGATGATTATTTAAGTTATTCTTATTGTTTCTGATCAATTCCTGACATTTGGTATAGTCATCTCTTGATTGTCTCCTAATGATTTATCTGTGACTTTCTGGGCTCCTGGATCCTCACTGTTTAATTGAGCCCTGGCCACTTAATGTTCCTCACAAAGCATGGATGGATTTGGACCCAGACATGGAGTGGAGTGAGTGTCTTGATGTTTACATCTATCTGTGTGTATCTCCATCATTCCAAAGTTAGATATACATGGTTTAGAATAACTTATTTTATAAAGTCTCCATTTGGGAGACATACCAAGATTTGACTTGAGTGAAAGCCACATTCTCCTGGATAATGATGGTTTGCATCATGTCTCACATGGAAGGGGAATGCAGAAGCTCAGGGTTAATGTACTGGTTGTTTGGTTTTTATTTGCTCAATTCTGACTATAATCATGTCATTCAGAAACCTAACTTGTGAATGCATCTTGCTGCTAACAGGTGATGTTGAAACTGAATTGAATCTCAATGGCTCACCACTGTAACTGCATTCAAAAATACTTCTCTTTCTTTTGAGAAACTTTAAATTTTGTGCCTCCTGATAAGCACTAGTTCTGTTTCATTGTGGGATTTCAGGTTTATATTTTTCATGAGTAAAGGAGCCACTGGTATAATACTGTGCAGGTGGCCTACTCTTTACCTGGTTGTGCTTCCAGCATTGCTACAGTGGACAACAGCTTTCCAAATTGAAGTTTCATTACTAATTTTTTGATATGGATGATGCCGAAATCTTATTGTTTGAAATGTTTGTTTTTCTGCTTTTATAGTAAAACTTCATTAATTCCTCCTGGAATTCAAGATAATGGGTTAAGCTGAAAGGTTTGCTGAAGCAAATTAATAGCCTATGTGAAGTACTAAAGAAATTATTTTAAAACTCTTTCTAAAAAGCACCCATTTACAGTTGATATGCCAATTACCAATCACTCTTTTCAATTTTATTAAAATGCCTTCCTTGAGGTCCCTTAGAAAGCCTTACTTTTTTTTTTAGATGCATTCGGTTTACTGTTTATTCTTGAAATAAACGTGTATTTTGTGGAGAATTTAAATATTTTTTCTTAGTTTATTTATATTTTTCACCTATTCAGACTCAACCTTGTCCCTAGTGAATTTTAATTGATGAGGTTTTACTGTAGCTTATTTTTCTCTCAGTGCAACTTATTATGTAGTTTGCTTATTTCTGTTTGGTTTTGGAATTGTTTCATTCACAACCTCCTAGCCCTATTCTGTTTTGTGAAGACCCAAAGACTCCTATAAAACTTTGTATATTAAACAATTGCATAAAACCAAGTTTGACTAAATAGTTTCAAATTTGTCTTAGCTTAGAAAAGCAGAACCTTTTAAATCAGAAATTATCTGCCTGCGTTTTTAAATTGCCAAATTACTTTATAGTAAGTTTCCATTTTATTACTTTTTGGGCTGTGGATTAAATTATTCCTAAGCAAAATATTTCCTACTTTCTCATTTTAATATCTTAAACTATTGTGCTGTAAACTTTTTAATTTTAGTTTCATGGCTCTTTAGTTTTGATTACCTACAGGTTATGTTCTTCTTCATTGAATTTCATATTTGAGAGAATATTGTCATAATTCTTGAAACAAATCTATTCATCCATCACTTTATTATTTGAGAATGTTGGTGGTTTGGGGATAAACTTAAAATTCCCTTGTTTCCCTCCAAAGGGGAGCCCTGTACATTGTCCTCTCTGTCGTAAGACGGTGTTAAATGGAGATAGAGCCCCTGCTTTCTCAAGCGTGGTCCAGTGAGCCTGGCAGGACCTTCTCTTTGGGTTCCCCTCAGAGATTTGCTTCTTTTTGACTTAAGTAATAGGACGTCCCTCTTGTTCCTTTATAGATGAATTGTTCTTTGGCTCATAGCTTGATTATTTCTCCAGGGATTAGTTTTCCTATCTTGATTTCACTGTAACGTAAGCTCCAGAAGCTCTATAAGGGCAGGGGTTTTTGTCTGTTTTGTCTTCTGTGTCACTAGCACCTAGATGATTGTCTGCTGTACATGGTAGGTGATCAATAAAAATGTGTTCAATGAATGAATTTTTAAATTTGTCATCTCCATGCATGGAATGAGTTTTCAAAGGCTTACTGAGCACTAGAGTGCATCTCATTCTCCCACTGACACAATGAAAGGATTTACAAGCTTTATGTGGCCCTTCTCCAGTCCCCCATCCTAGGCCATGGTTCCATTTTGATTTGCATGATTCTTTTGTCTCGAACATTCATTGCTGTAGTTTTTCATCCTATATGGTGTACATCACTTTGGTTGTTAGGAAAGTGAAGCCTACAGGCATACAACCTTATGCCAATTTAAATACCTTATCAGCGTTGGAATTCCCCTTAGTGTTTCTACAGTTGGTGTGGGATTTAACCCCTCATGGGTTTAAGAAAGCAGCGTTTGTTTCTCTCTGTGCTGGTGAGAAAATATGAACTTGAAGATGCATGCTGTTGTAATCAGAATAAACAGGTTAATATTTGGTTTTTGATAAGGCCTCATTGAAGTAATGGCCAGCTCTCTGTTAATGGAAATGCCACCGCTTGACCACTACATTGCAAGGCCCTAGTGGTCTTTGCTGGATAACTTGTCCTGACCAATGGACATAGTCTGACCTTTGAGCATCTTGTTTAAGATGCTTGCATAGACCTCCAGGGAAAATAAATATGTTACTCCTGACCCAGTGGTTAAGCTATATCAGTTCTTTCCTAGTACAGTTTTGCACCTTTATTAACTGTTTGTGTTGTCAGTGAACTGGAAGTCTGGTGCTTTCCTGTAGAAATCACATTGGTTCCATTTCCCCCAGGGCTGGCAGGGCAGGGTAGTCAGACAGGTTGGGTGCTTTTCCTTTCCTCTTGCATTTTGCTTGCTTTCCTTCAGTGTACTTAAATTCCTGACACTTTTTTTTTTTTTAGTTTTTCTATTGCTACTCCCGTTATGCCTCCTTTTTCTCCACTGCCTGGATATAAAATTGTAGAATAGAAAAGTACCTGTCACCTAGTGTTCTTAATTTAACTGACGAAGTGATTGCAGTCTGATGTTATATAATTGTTTCCCTTTGACTCTCTTCTTGTTTTCCTGTTTCCATCCAATTCCTTGCTTTTCTCTTTCGTACTCATTCACGTCTCCAGTCCTTTTTTGTACTTAGAACAGTCTGACTATTCCCCATTTGCCTCCACAAACCCACTGTTTCCAAGAAATTACATAATGTTCAGTTGAGATGGAAATGTTTTGTAGGATGAAGGGAGTTTAATTACTTGTTGGGTAGAAAAGCCAGAGTAATTTCTTCCTCCAGTGTTGTTCTCTTAAACGGATGATATCAGTTCTGCAAGTAGCTGGGCCTTGTCTTTGGTTGGGCCTCTGCAGGCATCAGTGACCAGGACATGGGGCGCACACGGCTGGGTGTCGTAAGGTCCTGTGGGAAGGTGAGGTCAGCCTCCTGAGGCAGGGCCCCTCGGGGAGGTCCTGGGTGAACCGGCTTTCCCTGCACATGGGTTGATGTCCACAGGGCTTGCTCAACCACCCCACCGCGGTGCTAGAACATCTGAGGGCACTGTGGCTAGGAAGCACAGGCAGAGGGACACAGGAGGGTTGTGCCCTATCAGGGTGGTTACAGCGCCCATGTCTATATCTCTAGTGGTGGCGCAAAGACTGAAGAAGCTAGATTTTCCTGTGAAGGACAGTGACGCGCCCAGGGCCCCTGGGGCTGACAAGAACCACTTCCTGAGACCCAGAGGTCCTGGAGAGAACACTGGGAAGGTAAGTGCCCCAGAAGGCCAGGCTCTGAATCCTGCACCCACGGCTGAGGCATGGGATGAGGGCGGTCAGCATGGCCTGGTGCAACAGGGCATTGCAGCAGGATAGGTGAGAAGCAGTAACTTTTCCTCTGTCCCCGAGGAAGCAGTGTCCAGTTTGAAAGGCCAGGAGAGCAAGTTTTTTAAGCCTGTTTCCCTGTTTCACTTCCATCATTCTGGGAATGTTTTACAAGGTGTGGATGGGCTGTCCAGAGCTCTCTCACTCTTGTGGCTTGAGGTAAATCCCCTCACCCCTCCATCTCAGACAGCGAGGACAGAGCGAGGGACAAGAGTGGTGTTTGGAAGAGTTTAGTAGAACGGGGCTGTTTCCCCTTACTTCCCAGAACATAGGAAGTTATTTGCTGTAATTCCTCTCATGTGGTCATTTGCATTCAAGGAAAAAAATCATTTGTCAAGTTGATGTGATAATCTGAATGTTTTACGGGACCCATTTGATGCCACTCTTGCATGGAGAAGATGTGCCAAAAAAAAAAAAAAAGTTTAAATTCAGCAAAGTTGGTCCCAGCTACCGCCCTGGGGCTGTTAATGAGGAGGGCGATTTACTTATACAGTCAGAGAAGGTGGGCAGAGGGCCCTACCACCTCGCTTCCCCACTGATGTCAGGCGGCATTTAGCTTATTTGGAAGAATTTGGTATCCTCACACCCACCCCAGTGGGTTTGCTTGGTGAATGTTCTAACATCAAAAACTTTGCCATTTTAATCCATTCTTTTATGTGAATGGAGGCCATGAAAACTTTTTCCTGCCACCCAGGCCCTGAGCTGCAGTCACTCCTCTTAGAATGTTCTCTCCTTCCTGCGGTGCTGCACACTGGGGGTTTTTCAAGATCTGCTCCAGGGCCTTAGCTGCCAGGTGGCGGGTTCAGGCAGCTCCAGGCCCAGCCCCACAGCGGCCACACTGGGGGAGGTGGGGGGTGGCACTGCTCACGGCCTGCACTGCTCCTGGACCCTGACTGATGCCTGAGGGTCCTCTGCTCCCTGACTACTCTACAGAACTTGGCCTTAGTGGGAGAGGCCTTGGCTGAGGCAGAGGGAGTCACAGTTGTATTTTCTTAGGCCTAAACCACAGACTTCCTTGGGAAGAAAGGAGTTAAGTTTTCTACAAATTAGGGGCCAACTGGCCATGTCATTAAGTGTGTGGTGTGCACCTGATTGAACGTGGGCTCACTGAGGACCTCTCCATGCAGGACTGAAGATGGCCCTGTGATGGGTACAGCTCTGGAAACAATAACTGCCGTTCCTTAAGCCTGAGTAACTGCAGGCGCCTTGTCAAGCACTTGACAAAAATCTCATTTAATCCTCAAAACTAGGTGATGGGTACTGTCCCATGCATTTCTCAGGTGGGCGTGAGCCTCTCCCCCCAGCCCTGTCATCTCGACCTGGGAGTCTGTCTTGAGGCAGCTCTAGGCCTCTGAGACTGCAGTTCATTTAACCCAGGAAAATCCCCTGCCTGCATGACTCGACTCGTGAGACTCCACTCGTGACTCAAGTGCTCCCTACATTTGTTTTACTTAAGGAAAATGGCCTGAGGGTGAGATGGAAAGGGACTTGGCAGTTGCCAGGCTGAGCCCTGTGTGTCCGGGACCAGTAGCCAAGTGAGTGATCCAGGAAGTCATCCAATTGCAAACCAGCGATTGTTCTTAACCCCTCGCTGCCCCGATGCGTAGCCTGCGGAGGGGTCACAGCCAAGGCCTGCTGTTGAGAGACCTGGGCTGGCCTCAGGGCCCCATGGGAGTCATTCCATGCCCCCGAGAGAGAACAGCCCCAAGGAAGGGGGAGAGGGGCAGTTCTGCTGTGCTCCGTGACTGACCCTGGAAGTACAGAGCCTTTCTTACTCTCACGGTCTCCCGTATCTGTCCTCACAGGACGGCCAGAGCGGTTTGGATGTCCTGGCTGCCCTGTAACCCCGCATGCAGCTCAACCACTCCCAGCCTGGGCCAGGTGTCTCCCCTCTGCTGGGTGGGACTTCCCTCCTGTATGGAATGCTCTGTGATGGCTGTAACGCAAGGGTTAACGGGATTTGTTTGTTGAATCACAAAGTAGCTGTCACATGATTTTAATCAAAACACCATTTCCCTGACAACAGTGATGTCAGTCTTGTTATTGCAGGAAGGAGCAGCTGTGAGGGACATTTAGTCTCCATGCCAAGCTCAGGTTTGGAGACTGAAATCAAGTGAGGCGTCCATAAATAATAGCTGCAGACACGGACTGAGTCCACCCTCCTCCTTTCCTTCTCTGCCTGCACTGTCTGTCCTGTACAATGTTAACTAGAGGCAGCCCCTGCAAACCAAGTCTCCACTCAGACCTTATCTTCTGCATCTCTTGCTCCTCTGCTTTTTTGTTTCTACTTCTAGTTTTTCCTGTTTTCATTTTTTCCCCCACAAACTCAGAGAGTCACTTGGGCCCCACTCTTTTTGGCATTTGTCTCCTCTACGTCCTGTGCCAGCCCTGTCTGGTGAACCAAGCTGTTCTGGTGAGCCTGAGGAGGGGACCATTCTGCAGCTCAGGCAGCTCAGGCACCTCGGCCTTCCTAGAACCAGCTTTCAGAAAGGGAGGGCCACATCCTCCTGAGAGCAGCTTCGGAGGCCACGGGGCTGCGCCTGAGGTTAAGGACACAAGGGCCACCCTCTTGGCCAAAGGAGTAGTTTTCTTGAACCCAGGAAGAGGCCTGAGTCCAGTCCAGCGGAGGAGAGGCCAAAGCCCAGAGATGCTCGATCCCTTACCCAGTGGCCCCCAGAGGTCAATGGGCTGGTCACAGGGTCAGCTGGAGCAGTGTCTGGCCTCTCGGCTCCTCTGTGGAGCCTAGGGACTGAGCAGTCCTCTAGGTAAAGAAAGACTCCCCCAGGCCCTTCCACCCTCCTCCCAGGAGCTTGGCCTAGGTGGAAGCAGATTCTCAGGGATGTTCTTATATGTGTGGTGGCCATGGCAGGTGCTTCCCAGAACTCTGAGAACTAAGAAATTCTGGGGCAAAATTCTTGGTTCTAAACTTGGAGTGGGTGCTCAGGAGAGGGTATGCAGTTTTAAATCTGTGACGAGAGTTCACAGGCACTAAGCAACCATTTTTTGTGTCCACTGATGGGACAGTCATGAGTTAAGTTAAAAAGCAAGCCCTGTATAGGTGCGATCCTGGGACTAGCCACCAGAGGTCTGGGGGAGTGTCTTCTGGGTTCTTTATTTTACCAGGCAGGACCATACAAGGCTGCATTTCGAACCTCATTTTGACCTGGGAGATAAGTCAGCCAGATCTGTGTTCCTGAGTCTTAGTTGGGACAAATGAGGCTGTGAACTGAGGGGACTTCCACCAGGAAATGCTGCAGTGGCTTTTCCTGATTCCAGTGCATCCCACTTTCCAACCAATGCCTCATTTGGGCATCTCAGGCCCATTATTTTCTGTCCTCTCTTTGAGGAACATTGAGTCAGAAATCTCTCACAGCTTGCCAGAGGTGGAGAGTGACTCAGCTCTGCCTTTGAGAGGCTGAACCCCTTGTTTTCTCTGGGCCCAAGTTTTCTGTCCAGCTAGTTCTTGGGGGCCTGGCTCCCCCAGGGCATCTGTCCTCCCTCTGCCCTTCCAGGTACCTCACTTGGCTTGGCCCTGTGTGTGCTCAGCCCAGCCTGAAAATTCTCTTGGCCTATTTCAGATAAGTTCTGAGTCAGTTCCCCCTAGGAAAACCTCCTACAAACCCATACAAAGGGATGTATTGGTAGTCCATAGGGCTGTTTCCAACTGTAGATCCAGAGAGTTTCCGTTTTAATGTTCGAGTTGTGACAACCAGGGCAGGAAGGCTTGTTGGGAAGATGAAATGGCTGGAGGCACACAGAGCTCCCTGCTCTGTCTGACCCAGCCGTCTGGTTTGGTCCTGGTGGCTTTGTGATCATAGGTCTGTACTTGGGTGGGATCAGGTAACTTGCCAGTGATGGCTCTGAGCCTGAGGTGAGGGTCCAACCCCTTAGCTTCAGTCAGGCCCTCTTCTGTCTTCCCAGGGACATTGCACAGTGTTATCTGTGCCCAACAGTCCATCATGACAGAGCTGCTCAGCCTCCTGACTTTGAAGTTATGTCCCTGGCTGGGCTGCAGTGAGAAGGGCAGAGCAGCTGTGGCCTGTGAAGGTGATGTTTCCTTGGTAGCCACCTGGCATCCAGGATTTAGTGCACAAATCCCAGAACTTTCTCCCACAGTGCCCTTGGGATGCAGGCCGAGCAGGGATCCCCCCCTCTGTAACCTGGATCCACCCAGGGAAGATTTACAACATCCTTAGCAGGGAGGGTCCCTGCAAGAACTCAACTCTGAGACAAAGAATTGCAGATGGTGCCACCAATGCTCTCTCTCTTCTAAGTCAGGGGTTCTTAACCTGGGCTCATGGGAGAGCTTCAGGGGGTCTAGGACCCACCCTTCTCTAGGTTTTTGGATCCAGATACATGACTGGGCAAGTGTCCATAGCGTTTTATCAGTGTGTCAAAGGGATCTGTGATCCTTCAGGTAATGACCCAGCGGGATAAAAAGTTGCAAATCCCCAAGAGCAGAACTTGGGGCCTGGAGCAGTGCCTTGAATAGAAGTGAGGGGGTGGAGTGGCTCTGGTGAGGGGCACCGCAGACACTGCACCCTGAGCCCTAGCCCCAAGCCCAGCAGGCAGAGACCCTGTGGCCAGAGCTCAGGTCCCCAGCCCCAGTCTCCCTCTGTGCTGTGCTGAGTCTTTGGCTCTCAAAGGCTACAGCCTGACAGGAGGATGTTCTGGGGTCTGTGGAGAGCAGGGGCCCGACTGGCTGCTGAAGTTCTGGTCAGTTTCTGCTGGCAAGGCTTGTTATTTTTGCCTGGGGCACTAGGGTTGTTTTTGGCAAGATAAAGATGATGTAGAAATTTTGGTGGGAAAGGGAAAAGTTTGCAAACATCATGACTGAAATGAGTGCTTTCCACACGCACCAAACTCAGTGGAAACTCAGTGATACTTAATTTTTGCACAGCTAAACAAGGACCACTGTTTTAGAGGCAGGACTAAGCTCCTGTAAGTGGTGCTGGGGCCACAGGACGAGCCCTGGGGAGGCCCCCCCCCCCGCCCTTTGCAGTCTCTGTGGACTCTGCCTGTAACTACCCTCCCTCCTTCCACTGTGGGCAGCTGAGTCCTCAATTTGGAACTGCCTCAGTTCTATAGCATGCTCAGTCAAATGCTCCCTTGACAAATGGAACAGTCTGTGTGAAACCAAATCCTAGTTGAACTTGCTGCCAGAAAGTAGGATTTAATATTGCCCTTTCACTGAGGGTCTGGCGCTGAAACAAGCCCCCATTGGTTGAGAGCAGCCCCAACTTCCATGGCAAATACTCCCCAGCACCCTTGAGGGCACTGAGTTGCGTCTCAGAAGGGTGCCTGTTCCTGTGAGGGGTCCACAGTGTGCGCGTGAGCAGCACGGAGGCCATTTGCAGACCTCAAGGAAGAT
The DNA here is from genome assembly GCF_015220235.1 of Choloepus didactylus. NCBI lineage: Eukaryota > Metazoa > Chordata > Mammalia > Pilosa > Megalonychidae > Choloepus > Choloepus didactylus. The sequence goes on along the minus strand of NC_051312.1, from coordinate 127,779,138 downwards.
GTGACATCTTAAATTAAGTAGCAGTGTTGTTTTTCAGGCTCCCTGGCTTTCAGGGCTCCTCCTGCTTCCACCCTGAGACCTGCAGCTTCCTTGTCCTGGGGCGCCACCTGGAACCCTGGTCCCACAAGCTTTGCCCCAAGACTGGGAAGTGGGGTTAGTGTCAGGCTGAACCCTCCGGGCCTTGTCCGCAAGGAGGCTGGGGTGAGCAGGCTCCCATCAGCGTTCCGCAGTGGCTAACATGTACTTGGGCGAGTTCAGAGCAAGGTATTACTTACCCAGCTGACGTCAATGAGAACATTATTATCCGCTATCCTTTTCTCCAGTCTGAAATGAGCACCAGAGCTCAAAGAACACAGCCACCTTCCATACTTGTAAAATTCCACCCACGACCTGGTGAGATAAAGGCCCAGTCTCATTCGCCTGACATTCAGACACCCAGGCTCTTAGAAAAACAAGTTTTTATTTTAAATCAAGAGGGCCGGAAACATGAAAATGGTACATTTTTTTTCCTTGCAGACACTTACTCCATTTAAATTATCATTTGGTACAATGATCATTTATTAGACTACATTTTAGGCAATTTTTCCAACTGAGTAACAGATTATATTTTGATTTTTTCACATTGGTGTTATTATGATTCCACTCAATACCAAAGCTATTGAACTCACTGATTTTTTCTTAGTAATTTAAAAAAAGCACACAGAAAAAAATGACTACAATTAGATTAACTTATCAAAAGTAACTCTTTCACAGATCAAACATCTAGCAAAGACCACCCTTCCTCCCTTGCAGAAACAGCAAATATTTTGGCTCTTTCTACAAAGTGCAAATATTTCTCTATCAATTTTTGCTTCTTACATTGTCATCCCCAAAGAAAACTTTTTCCTCTTGGCTTCTTTCCCTTCAAAGACTATAGTGAAGGCAGATTTCCTTTATGATCAGTAGGGGGAAGGCAACACCACTTGGATTTCTGGATTGAGCAATTCTTGTACAGATAGGCATCACACAGCCAGTGGCAAGTCCCGGTTATCTGTATTTGCTAATTTAACACTATACTCCAGTCTGGGGTCAATAGTTTCCAGGATGTTGTTTTGTACTTCTATTTTAACCCCCCCCACCCCCACCACCCTTTGGCCTCTGAAAAGAGAAAATACTCAAAGCATGTTATTTTTCTCAACCCTAAAGTAGCTAATCAGCATTTCTTCTTGATGGGACTTAACAACTGTAAAAAAATGTTTCTCCACCTGTCAGAACCCAGGCCCATTTTGTGATTCTTCTCTGAGCAGCCCCTTCTTGGGTTTGAGTCTGTTGGCCTGCAGTGTGGGCCGAGTCCAGGTGGTCTGGCCCCTTGGTGATGAAGGAGGGTTGTGTTCTTCTACAGGAACTTGCTTTACTGGGTAACTTGGAAAACGAGACATTTCTGAGGTGAAGGAGGGCTGCTCTTGGTCGCCCTGGACACCAGCAGTTGTCACCTGGAGAGCACTGCTCCCCCAAGCCAGGACACTGTGAAGTCGAGAATAAGGTTGGGGGGACAGTATCACATCCACCCAGTGCTTAACCAGGAGGGCTGTGTTGATACAGCTGTTTGCCATTACTGGGGAGGAGGAGAAGCAGCACAGAAAACCAGCAAACCCAGCCTTGTCCCAGCCTCTCCACCCACGAGCTCTGTGACCTTTGACGGCTCATGGAAACTTCTGAGAGCTTTGGTTTCCTCAGCTGTAAAAATCAAGGACAGTATCTGCCCAGCTAAATTCATAGCATTGTTGTGAGGGTAACGGGAGATTACTTGTGCAGGTGCTTGGTAGAAATGTAAGCAGTTGCTCCCTTAGGACAGGCAAATGGAGTATTTGGGTAGGAACCATCAAAACTATCATTGGTTAACGGTGGGCAGTACTGAACTCCTCTGCCGATTTCTCAATGTATGTAATAGGATGTGCCCCAAATCTGCCAAGTGTGTTGAAATCTGCCCAGATAAAATGTGGATATAAGGTGGCTGTGCAACTAGGGCAGTGGTGAGTCTTCTCAAATCAACCAGGCTACCTTAATTGGGAAAAAGTAAAACAAATACGGGATAGGGTACCATGAGCTCAGAGACTCCAGGGCCCAAAGGGGCCTTTGAAAGGTCACTTAAATAGCTCATCTCTCTGCCTTCAGGGGCTGAGCTGGGGAGCCCACTTTGGGGGACAAAAAGGGCTCTATAATCACCATCCCCTCCCTGGGGCCACAGCCTGGAGAGGACCATGTTTTATGTACTGAACCTGTCAGAGGCGATGTATACATTTTTTAAAATGTCTTTTCTCCAGTTTAGAAACAGGCAGATGATACTGCTCTTGTCTTCCACCATCGACTAAGATAGGTTCTGTAAAAATTTCCCAAACAACAAAATGATCAAAGATTCCTGCCTATACAATTACTCCAACTTAATGTTTGCTCTCCAGTTTTTGCCTTTGATGTCCAGGCAGAAAGAGACCGAGCGGCTCAGGTGGCTACCGAGGAGGCAGTGATGGCGGCCGGTGGAGGGGGACAGAGTGCAGCGGAGGTCAGACCCGGCCCGGGGATTCTGAAATTCACTGGGCCCAATACTGTCAAGTGACAAGAAGTATGGTAGAGGAGGAGGAATGTGAAAAAGTTACCTAGAGTATGGATTTTCTTTAAGCCATTATGGAGCATAAGTATACCTGTTGATAAAGGCTTTTAAATGTAATCCAGAGCAGAAAAACTCTGACCCCAACATAGACTCCAATATTTAAGTACCTGGGGTTTGACTAGAGATTGGAGGACCCCACAAAGGAAGCCTCATTCACGTCACTGTGTCCACATGCTCCGAGCTGCCTGCTCCTAACCAGCGGTGCACCAGTGACCACACTTCTGGGGCCAATTACCAAAAATCTCTCCCTGGAAGCTGCTCTTTCCGCCTTTCTTCAGCTTCTAGTCCATCACCTAATTCCTCTAGCTGAGGATATACCCTTCTTCCCAACTCTTAACAACTGGAGAACACTTTTTTCTCAAGAGTTTAGCTGCGTTTGGGAACCACTGACACCCAGTGGGTGCAGCAGTGGGAGAGCCCAGTTCCCCGCTGGGTCGTCCGCCCTCCCTGGGGCACGGGACCTAATTACTCCAGGGCCAGCGTCACAAGGGTGCAGGGAATGGGAGATGTGACTTTGGTCCCAATCCCAGGCTCCTGCCAGTCCCACCTCACCGAGTTTAAAAGCTCAGGAGGAGTTATTTATTTCAGGGGAAGAAAGGACCACTGACTGCCTTTCCTGGGTGGCACAGTCTAAGAAATGAAGGGTTTTTGATCATATTAGAACTAAAGGAATCTTCTTGTCCCACCTCCTATTCCTCCTTGATGGGGCCCCGGCTGTTCCCCATGAAGTGGAGATTGGAGGGTTGCTGGTGTAGAAAGCCTTCTGGCCCATTCTCTGTTCCCCGGGTAGAAAAAGGCAGTGCAGGCCTAGGACGGGCAGAGGTGGAGAGGGAGCTGCTGGAGATGGTCAGTGTAGGTCGGGAGAAATTTACAAACGGAATCCTGCCCTCTTTCCACATGTTAACATAATACATTTGCCTTACAGGGACCAGCATATCAGTTGCATGTAAATACTAGAGACACACTTGCACAACTGGAAATTGCCAAACTAGTGCACTTTCCCCAAAGCAGACTAATACCCCTGGATTAAAAAAAGAACATAAACAAAAAAATAAAGAAGTACCACACATATTGCACTTTTTGCCGAATGAAATTTTTACCTCATGTTCATCTCACCAAAGTCTCTTCAGAGGAGCCTGGTTTACAAGATAATAAAGCTAATGATTATCATACAGTAGTGTACACACAGCTAATGTGAAACAGACTGGAAAGAGTCATTATTTCCAAGTCGCCTCTCATACGAAGAGTGGTACCAAGGCTTCATAGTGTTACTTGAGCATTTATGGAGCGAGAACTGCGTGGACGCTTACACATATCACTGGTTAGGGGCAGAGCGACAGAGATGGCACAGCGCTGGGAAAGCAGCTAACCAACCAGCAGAACCAGTCTTCTCTCACCAGGGGACATGTCAGGAAATACAGATGGGTTAAGGAATTTATTGATTTCTGCCTGAAATAAATGAGATAAGCACACAGGAGCTTAGGTTTTGGTGAAGGGCTTCAGCAGAAGGGTCCTGCTATGCTCCAGGTGAGTGCCCAGGCAGCTACGCCTGTCGTTTTCTAACAGCCCTGGTTCACTGCTGGGGGCTTCCCCATTTCTACAACTGGGTCCTTTAACCTTCTGACTGCCTCACCACTTATCCCTCATCTGTCGGCCTAGCTGTCCTGACATAGCTCCTTGGCTTCCTGGGCTAAGCAGCTCATGACTTTGTTAGGGGGGCAGGGGTTAATGCAAATTTGTAATCGTGCTATTCCTGCAATTCTGAAATTAACGACTCCCATTTTCAAACTGGGAGGCATTTAAATTTCATAAATATTACACCACTTCTGTAGAATATTTGGGGAAAACATCCTTCTTCGGTATAAACAAACCAAGCCGTTTTATAACTGACTTGTTTTGCAAAGACTTGAAACAGATTAGAGATCAATATACCAAAACAAAACAAACAAAAAACAAAAAGCATGAGTCAGAATTTAGCAAATTAAGAATATAAAGTACTTTTAACTGTGTTAACAAATGTCTCCCAGTTTAAATTTGGTGGTATCTTCGAATGGGATCCCCAAGTCAAGGACAGTTCTAATTAACATTCTGTTACTCTTAAATGATTTTATCTATTTCATGAAATCATTAATTTCAAGCACAAGGAGGAATAAATAATCCATAGAAGGAACATAATTCATTCTTCCTGGCTTTTCACTGAATGTTGTTAAATCACAAAAATGACAGTTCTTCACACTAACCTTTCTTGCTAACAAACACCCAGGGCCCACCCCAGTCAGTTTCTGGCAGCAACAGGACTGCTTGAGTTACCATGGTGAGTAGGGGCTGGGCTGGGGTAGCCAGAATGAAACGCCTTAGAATTTCCATGCATCTCCTCACCTGCTCAGACATTTATTACAAAGAGGAAAGGCAACTTAAAGGTGTTTTCGAGATGCAGCATGAGTGCAGTATCTCTCTTCTTTGTGCTTTATGGAAGATGCTTTGTGCTTAACGCATTAATCTGCTGAGAGGATGAGCCATTCTAAAGGACCGAAATGATAACCTTTGTAAATAATACTGAATCTGTAACACTTGGATGTTACTGTCCTAATGATAGGTTACTCATTATTTTAGGTATACTGTTAAGTAGCTGTAGCATCAATTTTTATCTTACTTCCAGGAATTATAAGGGTTAAAGGTTAAGTCGTACTAGTAATATACCATGTTTAGCAGATGATCTGCTTAAATGGTTAACACATCTGTGGATCTTTGACTATTGCTGTAATACTTTAACATTTTATTATAAGTCAAAACTTTAAGGAAATTAAGAATGCTGATTCCCACATGGTGGAAAACAAACTCTGAAGTGACTTTGGATTTAGCATTGACATATATGGAAAACTGCTGGATTCTACAGAAAAGAAATAATTAAAGCATGATCTGGGGGAAAAAAGGCACAGCACTACCACTTCATATGGGAGATAAAAGTTCTTTTTTCTTATCCTTAAAATTTCTAAGCCCTACAGGAAACTGTCCAAATATACAAAGCTCAGTAAACTACTAGCAACATTTAGTGTAAAGTTAGAGTAGTTATTACATTTTAAAAGAGATAATAGGGTCCTCTGGAGACTAGCTTCTTCCAAACCATAAGTCTCTACAAGAGACCGTTGGGCAGAAGAGCCTGTCTTCCTCTGGCCCAGGGCTGGTGCTCATGGTGGCTTCTGGAGTTTCTTGCCCACCCCGTCTCCACCGTGTGGTCCCCACTGGTTCCACAGGTGCCATCTTTGGAGCACGAGTAGCTGCCACCTGAGCCCAGGGGCACCTTCTCAAGAGGTGTCTCTTGCTCCCATGTGCAGATGGCTGCTAGTCTCAGGGGTCAGTACCTGCTGTCATTCAGTGGCTCCCAAAACAAAGCTCAGGCTCCACTGCTTTGCGACAGCCTTGGGGAAATCTTGCATCAGCAGCTTAGAACTTATAAGTCAATGACAAAGTATAAACGTTCCTTTACTTCCTGTGCATCAAATTTCATTATGTATTCTTGATTTGCTTTTACGCTTACTTGTTGCTGTTCTGCTTCAGTGAAACATATTGCCTTTTTCTCCTTTACATATATATATATATATGAAAACACATGCAACGGCACACATTTTTCCTGCTTTTGGCCAAGGTTTCCCTCAATAATGAACTGCTGTAATTCGGCACAAAACCTAGGTCTCAGTATCCTCTTCTTATAAACATTTATTGGTGCCTCCCTTGAAAGCGTTCTCCACTTGACCCACGGGCATGATCTTCAGCTTACAACTATGTTCCAGCACTTGCCACAGAAAACTTTGTGGTGGGACAGGGCCAGGAGCCTTTGTAGTGGGACAGAGCCACATCCATCCCAGCCAGGCCCTTTGATTCCAGTTGGGCAACTTGATTTTTCCCCATTAGGGACAGGGCAAGAAAATAAGCTTTAAGTTTAAAAGGCTGGAATACAAATAGAAATACACACTTCCTTCACTTGACCCACCTCACTTCCTATGCTGAAATCAATTCACCAGAACATAACCATTGTGTTGCGGATCCACAGCCTCTAGCATTTCACAATCAAAGAGTCCAGGTAACTCCGAGAGGGCCAAAGGGTCGTAGCTGGAGGGGGCCTCCTGCAGTCCTGAGCTCCTGGGACAGTCTGGCACTGCCATGCCACTCGGCTGGGCTCCGTCCATGGAATACTGACAGGGAGGGGGGTAGTCTGGCTCGGGAGAAGCAGCGCTCGGCAGCTCACAAGTCTGATATGAGAACTGTAAGGGGGCTGGGGCGGCCCCTGACTGCGGAGGTGGCGGCGGAGGTGGTGGAGGTGGTGGCGGCGGCCGCTGCAACTGGGCTGGTGTGGAGGACAGGGGCTGCAGCTGCATCTCCTGGTACTGCCTGAGGAAAGGGTTGTACTGCATCTGCTCAGAAGGCTCCAGGACAGGGCTCAGGGTCTGGGTCAGGCTGAATGGCGATGACTGCTGTGAGGGTGGTGGACTCTCCTGGTGGGGAAGGGGCAGCTGCTGACTTGGCTGTGGGTAGGAGCTCTCTGCTATCTGCATCTGATTAAAATAGGCCTGCAGCTGAGACTGCTTCTGGAGGAAGAGTCGTTTCTGTTGGAGCCTGAATTGACAACAACAAAAGGAAGAATTTTAAATCTGCTCCAGTGATGGCAATTTTAACATAAATCAAGTATCAGTTGTTAGCATCAGCCCCCCACCCTCACCCCTTCTCTCTTGCCCCTGGCAGACAAGCAAGGTGGAGCAGGTACAACTGGTGTCTGGTTTCTTAAACCTAAGCTCAGTTTTTGCCCACCTCTCTAACCCCTCTGACTGATCCCTCAGTCCTAAAGTAAGCAACTCATTCATTTTCTCTAAGACTTTTGGGTTTTCCTCCCTATGAAGTGAGAGGCTGATTCCCATCTGGTGTGTTCAGAAGGGGAGCTAACACTTTAGCCTCTGCAGGTGTTTGAAGGTTGATGAATTAGGGTAGTTCTATCTTGGCCATCACAGTGAGCCATGGGGCTACTGCTCTAAGGGAGGACGAGGCCGCCTCTGCTATATCACCCCTGCAAATTATATCAGGTCACTATTCTGAATGCTTAGGTCTATTTATATCCCAAAGCTTAAATGCTAGAAGAAAAGGAAAACAAGGCATGTTTTAGGGCTGCTATTCCCTGACAGGTCCATATTCTATGGATACAGGAATATCCCACTGAGCCATCATGTCTTACAAAGACTGCAGCCCCCACATCAAAAATCCACTTTCCTATCAGAGGCATAAAGGAGTGGGAAATGACAACACACCCAGCATTCTTAAGACACCCGTAAAAGAAAGTGACTTTTGGCCAATGCCCCCCTTTCACCTGTGTTCCTGTAGCTGCTGTTCAAGGCTCCGGGGTGGTTCTTTACAATACAGCTGACAGGTGTTCTGGGCCTTTGACAGAAGGCTGGGTTTCTGGAAGAGCAGAGAAACAACACACGCATGACAACGTGCTGTCACTTGGGATGCCGTCAGCAGACTATGCTTGGGCCTGGAGGACGAATCTGAGTGTCTCCTCCCGAGTCACACAGGATGAAGGGACTGATGCCTGCTCACTGAGACCCCGGTAGAGACCTGGGGCACAAAAGCACTGGGTCAGGAGGCCTGAACCCACCTCAGCTCTGATCTATTTCAGTTTTCCACTTCTGAAACTGCTCTAGGACTGTGAGGATTCACGGGGTTTAAAAACAGTGAGAAAAGTGGAAGTAAATCTTTATGGCAAAAGTCACAGTTCCTGCTAAATGAATGAATGATTCATTCTTTTTGGGATCTATATCACATCAGTTTTTAAGATTTTCATGTACCAATGTTGAGAGCTGATGTTAAAATTCTGCAGACTCCAGATTTCCATTTCTTTTATCAAGAGGCATAAAATTAGAAACAACAAAACCACATTACCTCTTTCTACCATTCAGTGATACATCCTTTTCTGGGGCCTGAGGACAAATCCTTTCTCACTGCCAATACAGCATAAGACTAGGTCTGAATGTGTTTCTAGAAACTACAAGTGCAGAGCCATAAAGCAGCAAAAATAAATGCCAAGTAGAACGGGTTTCTGCTCTGTGGAATGGCAGATTCTGGAAGAGAAGGGGGAGCTGGAAGAACAAGAAGGCCCCCACCTGGAGTCTGTGCTGCAGGTACTGGGTCTCCAGGCTTTGCCGTCGGGAAAGCTGAGGATGCACGCTATTAGGGAGAGGAGAGACGCCTTCCTGCTGCTGAGAAACTTCCTCCTGAGAAGAAAAGAGTTGAAAACTTTTACTACTCCATGTGGAGAAAAAGTCTCAATTCTTAGTTTAAGCACCTTTGCAAATGTCCAAGAGGAAATCTGATTTTATAAAACTTAATTCTCAAAATCTTTTTACATAACTATAGCCAGCTGAGGGTTCATTTATTTGCAGAACATTTACACATGTATAATAAGGGCCAAGGCTCACGGTCTTGCCAGGAGGCCATCACCTTCCTGTGGGCTCTGATACTGTAATATCCTTGATGCGCCAGGAAGAGGCTCAGAATAACATTTATTGGCTAAAGAGCAATATTTTTCTATTTTTAGCATGAAGAATACACATATAATATTTAAGGAAGTGACAGCACATCAAAGTAGTGGCAAAAAAACACTTTCCACTTGGATGAAATTTATGATTTTTAATTTGTGTGTGGGGAGGGACGGAGTGGGGGGCTACAGAGGTAGTAAATCCATATAAAATCTGCCAAAAAACCAGCTTGGGAATGCCCGGCCCTCCATGTAGTACTGGGCACTTGGGGCTACTGTGGATGCGTCTAACCTCTCAGTGCCGGGTGGTAGCCAAAAGGAAAGCTTTCAGGCTGTGGGCTTTCCAGAAGAACCTATTTTCTCCAGGACTGGAGTAAATCCTCTAAATGAAAATGACACATCTTTAGGACAAATTCCTGCTTCCTACCCTCAGGGCCATTGTGGGAAGCGCCTGAGCACCCACCTGAGGGCAGCTGCCAGCAAGGTCTTGTAGCTGAGGAGTAGGTGGTGCCAAATTAGGGTCTGCTTCTGATCCTATTTGTTCATATAGCAGCTGCACTTTGTTCAGCTCTAGGATTCCTTTGGTTCTAGCCAGATTCTGAAGATGTTGTCTGAATGCTACAATTCCTGAAAGAAAATACAACAACCCAACAGTGGGAATAAAGCACAAGGCCTCTCAGTGATCAAAGGTGTGAAACCAATGTGGCACCCAAACCCCTAAATTCCTATAGATAAGAATTTGAAAAGGTAGAAGAGAAAGCAGTCACCTTGGGTGAGGGAGGTATCTGATGCCCTGCGGCCCTCTCGGAAGCTGACTGGTGACCTGTTGTGGGCCTCGCGTTTTTGGGAGCTGAGGGCCTGCATGGCTGGGTTGGCAGGTCTCAGGCTAATGAAAGGCGATGCCATGCGGGCTGAGGGCTGATTGGCTAACATGATGTCCTTAAGGGAAGGGTTGTCCTCCAGAAAGTTCAGGTCTCTCTGAACAGACCCCATATCATACTCAGAGTCCACACTATCAAGGGAGGGGTTGTCACTCATGGAGAAAATTTTCCCTGGAAGAGAAAACAAAACAGATTCAACCAATGGCAACAGCATCTTCTTTGAACATGGGATACAAAGCATAACCAGCTTGAGCCCTGACAGCTACACTGTCCTAAATAACCAATCAAAGCATTTTTTTCCTCAGAAACTTTTTACCTGAACTGGAACTTTTGGGGAGTGTGCCAGTTTGGATGTATTAAGTCCCCCAAAATACCATGTTCTTTAATGCAATCTTGTGGGGGCAGACATATTAGTGTTGATTAGGTTGAAACCTACTGATTGTTTCTATGGAGATGTGACTCAATCAACTGTGGACAAGATCTTTGATTGGATAATTTCTATGGGGATGTTACCCCATCCATTCAGGGTGGGTTTTAATTAAACTACTGGAGCCATATAAAAGAGCTGACAAACAAAACTCGGAGCGCTTAGAGAGACATTTTGAAGATGGCTGTTGAAAGCTGATGCTGATATTCTGGAGAACGCCATTTTGAAACACAACTTGGGAGCAAGCAGACACCAGCCATGTGCCTTCCCAGCTAGCAGAGGTTTTCTGGATGCCAATGGCCTTTCTCCAGTGAAGGTACCCTACTGTTGACACTTTATGGCCTTAAGATTGTAACTTTGTAACCAAATAACCCCCCTTTATAAAAACCAATCCATTTCTGGTGTTTTGCAAAACAGCAGCATTAGCAAACCGGAACAGGGAGCAAGAGCTGAAATTTAATTGTCTTTGAATTTAGTGAGGGAAAACACTCCACAACCTGCACCCATAAGATCTCTGCCACTCTGAAAGAGCCAGTCTTGGATGCATCATGTGGCACTCAGATGAAACCCAGGAGTTAGGGGAGGCAGTACAGAGACATTTCATTTTAATCTTAGCTGCTGAGCAGGCCTAATCCTAAAGCCTGCTGAATCTGGTCCAGAAATTATAAGATATACATTAAATTCTAGGAAGTGTTTGGTACTATTAATATTTCTTGGTGATTGGAATGTGAGACAATGCTGTGATGATGTAACCTATTACTTATCCTACACCTTACCTGAACCAGGCATCACGACCAACTGACTGGTTCCTTCTGACAGAGTATGCCGTCTTTGCCCACTGCGGGTTGACTGAAATGCTTCAAAGGCATGGCTGGGGTCTTCCTCAGCCTCTCCTTCTGTCTCCAATCCTTCATCGATGGAGGTCTCCATCATATTACTAGGCAATGACTGGCATCCTTTCCTCACCAGGACAGGAGGCACGGGGTCCAGCAGACAGCCATTTACCTACATATCAGGGGGGAAAGAGGAAACGATCAGTTGCTGCTTTGCTGAGACCCAAGAAAAATCCACAAAGGAAAAAATATCAAGACTTGTGGCAAACCAGAAATTAAGTAAAATATTTAAAATGTACATATTTATTCCTAATGATAATAAGAAGTTAAGGCAGGTCAACCGCAGCACTTACAGACAGACGCCCATTATGACCCAAATTAGCACTGACTCCCAGGTTTCTCTGAGTCATCATCATTACAATAAACAATTTTTTTAGTGGTTTCCAGATACAAAGGGGTATATTAGCTTGAGGCCTACCAGTTTTTGTTGTTGCCTTTTTTTTTTTTTTTTTTAATGACGGATATGGAAGAAGAAGAGTTTTTTAAATATAGCTCATGGCTAAGAAAAAGGAGCAGTCACCAATATTCTTCTAATTTTCAAGCACAAAACAAACATGTTTATAATTTATAGTACGTGCCCATTTGATTTAGTCTTTAATTGGTGCTATGTACTCGAGGAATGGAAAGTAAGAATTCTTTATAGACAGAGTGATACCACAAAAAGGATTGGGAAAAAAAAATTCAAATGGCAAACAGCCAAAGCCTTCCATTATAGAAATAACAAGTGACTCACAAGCCCAAAATTCCAGCAGAGGTTAATAAGCACCACTGCACTGAATTCTTTCTCCTGCATCAAGACATACAATGTCTGTAGCTCATCTCCCACAGGGATGACCTCAGCCCAGCTCCCAAGCAAGAACTCTGCCTTCCCAGGCAGCTGCCAAGCAAATCACCTAATGGCAGGCAGCAACAGCACACAAAGGGGAGTTTGTGGTTGCAGAGTTGTTCTGGCTGGTAAAAGCCCCAATGAGGAGGCAATTATTTACCTCATTACCTTAACTATTCCCCTGTGTAAATCAATCCGTTGTCTCCTATGAATAGCTGCTCAGGAACAGCCAGTCCTAAGACACTCGGTTCTCAGCAGTACTTTCACCTGGAGTACACTGGGGAGAGCTATTGTTTCCCTTGGAGACAGGAGACCTCATGTGTGTGAGAGGTGACGTGGCTCACCCCTGGGCCAGAAGCAAGGAAACTTTCCTCTCATGGCAACCAATCTGAAGGCGCTTAAAGGCCCTTTATTTGGACAGGGAGACGTGGGTGACTCAGATCTTTGCTTGCTTGGGGTGAGGAGATGGTTATTCCACAAAAACTGTTTCTGGGGCTGTAGCCATTACTTGGATAAGGTGGCTAATGCATTACAGGATTTTAAAGTGACCAGTGGTCAAGAAAAGGGACAGGGGCAAAATGCTTTCTTCAGGGTATGCCCAGACTCACCCAAGCTTCTCCATGGCACCAAAAAACAAAACTCTGAAATCTGTCCAGCAATTCTTATTCTCTCCTTGGTCCTTCCCCAGATAAATTGTCCCTTTTTTTGACTACACTTAAAGAGTTTTCTTGGAGTAAAGAACGCCTGTTTGAAAATGTATATTCGTACCTCTAGGACCCTTAAATGTCTACTAATACAATTTTCTAAGACTAACCAAGGGTGATTTAGAAATGAATAAAGTAACAGAGAAAAGAGTGTTATTAAGAAATTATCTACTGAGCATCTTTACACTTATAGCCCCTGCCAAAATTTTACCAGATATCTCTTATAACAGAAGTCTTACAACCAGGTTCTTTTATTTTTCTTAATAGAGAAAAGTTACCTTTATCTGAGTACTCAAAAAAACCCTGCCATCCCCCTACATTTACAATTTTACTGAAATTGCTTTTAGCTTTTTCTACTCATTTAGACTATAAGAGGAATTATATCTTATATTAAAAAACATCTGCTGAATTGAATTTAATCCTGGGAAGGTAAAGACAATGCTCTGATTTTTTGGATGATGTCTGATGATGATTAAGAAAACAGAGGTTGGGGGTTTATAGTTAATAAGGTGTGAACACATTCAGCCATAAATTCAGGTTTCCTGAAACCGCTCATAACGATGCCACCCTCGCCTGCCAATTTACCCAGGGACTTGATACAACAAGAGCTTAAATTCAGTTCCTGGATTTTGTGACTGAAATTCTGGGCTGATTACTATCTAAGTGACCTCAGCTGCTAGAAATAACAACAACTGCTCTAGGAAATAATCTAGATTAACTATAAATTACAGAATTTCAAAATACAATGTGGGTCAAATGTACAGTTTCTAATACATTGTTTTTGTCTTTCCTTAAAGCCCAAATGATAACTTTGCTTCTGAGACCTCATATGCAATCAGTGGGATACATGTAGGACCAAAACACACATGTGGGCCCAATACCAATTGATAAAGCCCTGAACCTACCACCACAAGTACAAGATTCTAGCACAGGAGACTGGTAGAGCAATGCACAATGCTAGTCAGGGATTTGGGAGGCTGGGAATATGTCTAATTTGTATCTGAAGTGCCTAGCAAGTCTGGCATATGCTTAGGAAGTGCTATAGGCTCAAACCTCAGTTCTACTTATTAGCAAGCTGCTTAACCTCTACAAAGCTCAGTTTTGTTTTGCTTTTTTTTTTCACTTGTAAAATAGGAATAACTTGTAAAATGGGGGTAAAATTGTCTGGGAGAATAAGTAAAATTAAAATACATAAAATACCCTGCATAGTACCTTAACTTGAGGCACTCAATGCATATTATCTATAATTATTGTTTCTTGAGTGAAGAGAATACTTTATAACAATAAAAATTTTGAAAGCATGAGAATTAAAAAGAAAGTGATATCACTTTCTTTTAAAGCATTTTTAACATAAAATTGAGCCAAATTAAAATAAACAAATCAACAGGTGAGTAAGCAAAGAACTGGATAACCCTAGTTCTAGGGTTATTTCCTAAGGAAATAATCAGAGACGTAGACAAAAGGATTTCACCAGAAGCATATGTAAGCATGCAAAAAATTAAAGTACCTAATGTCCAACAACAGGAGTATAGTTAAATAAGGGGACAGGTAATATAATCAATATTAGACAGTTGTTAAAATTCATTATTTCAAAGAACATTTTATGACATGAGGAAAATACTTATGCATATTATGTAACATAAGCCACAAAATTACATATAATACAATTTTGTTTTAAAAACTCTGCCTACTGAACCACCCTACACCCACCCATCATAACCCACTCTAAGATGACATATGCTAATCTCTGGGTAGTGGGATTATGGATAAAATAATATTTTTCTTTATCCCCTCTGAATCTTCCATGCATAATTATGAGTTGCTTTATTTTTTTAATTCAAAGTTATAAATTTGTTATAAAAAATTCAAATTCTGAAATAAAAGTGAAATCCCTCTCCCTTATGAAGCCTTAGAGGTGAACACTATTAAGAATTTGATTTAAATCCTTTCAGACCTTCTCCTATGTGCATTACCTGTATAATAAAAGGTTATTGTAATGTAAATACACACAAAACACCTCTACTACATGTGAATTTTCATGGTTTAGCCTCATAGTTCCCTTCTGCTCTTCAGCTATAAAGTTGGTATCTTGCAAAATCCTTTTATTATTGCACTCTTTGATAATCTCCAATAAAATCTTAAAAGTGACTGAAATATGTGTGAATATATAAAAAAATTCATTACTTCCAAAGAAATATTCAAAAGAAAAAAGATGTAATCTGCAGGGTTTATACATCTGCCTTTCTATATGGTCTTGGCTTCACCTGCAAGCCCCGGTTACTGTCAGAACCCTGGAACCAACCATTTTATCTAGAGTTGGGAGATGATCACAGAAAGGTGCTTTTTTTTTTTTTTTTTTGGCAGGAACCTGATACAGTCTCAATGCAGACTCCCTAAGAGATTTTACTGAGAGCAAAGCATTGAAGACTCTTAGAGAGGAGAGTGAAATCTCTCTGAGATGCACAATACATGCCCCCATTTGAAAGCACAAATGAAATCAGAAATACGCAAAATTATGAAGAATTTTTCAGGAAACAATAAACAGGTGTTTTATAAAATGCAAAGGATTTATGAGCAAAAAAGAAACTGATTGATGTTTTTTGTGCCTTTATTTATAGACCCCAAGGAAAGATGCACCAGGGAGGGAAGAGGGACAGGCATTCTTGCAGACATAAGTAAAATGGTCCCTGTTCAGGATCAGTGGATGTCTATGGCCTGGCTAAATGCCAGGGCGGCACTGCCCGTGTGGGAGGCCAGTTCCAGCATGGCACTGCTTTTCCTACAAATGCAAATACTCTGTCTAGCTACTGTCTCTATCTTTCACAAAATCATTCACTTCCTGTCTGTTTCCTAGTTATGGTAACACAAGCTTTAAAAATAGCTTGCCCCATATAAGATGGCAGACAGTGCCCAATCTGTGTTTTGGGCCCAATGCCCTCAGACAAGTCTTTAGCAGACTGCATTTTAATTTTATTGAGGAAATTAGATCTTCAAAATAAATGAATCACGTTGCTCTAATTTATTTCTATATTTCGGGGTGGGAATCTAGTAGCAGTTTATGAGGTTGCCTGAACATGTTAGGCAACCACAGGCAGAAAAAACAGAATGTCCACAGGAAGTGGGTAGGTGGGCTTGTCCTCAGGGGGGTGGACACTAACTACTCATGGTCAGCAACTTGGCTTACCACCTGCTTGGGGCAGCTGGGCATCAAGCTGCCTGGCCTGGACTATGTTCTAATTAAACTCATTATTTAACTTCTGAGTCAGCTCTACCTATTTCTGAAAATGGCACTCACCTTCCCAATCATCAAGGCTCAAAACCTTATTATCAGTTGGAACTTCTTTTTCTCTGGACTCCAATATTCTATCGGTTTTATTTGCACAATTCCTTCCACATCATCCCTTCCTCTCTCTCTCTCTGGTTTCACGACCACTGTTTTAGTTCAGTCCCTTGTCATCTCCCTCCTGGACACGTGATCTAACCTTCCACTTTCCTTGTCACAGTCTCTTTGTCCAAGTCTTGCCATCTGTACTTCCAGGGTAATCTTTCTGAAGCATAACATAAACCATAATGCTTCCTTGCTCAAAAGTCTTAAATTGTTCCTTACTACCTTGGGGGAAATCCATCTGAAAAAACTCTCCCAATGATACTGAAACACACCCCCACATTGAGAACACTAGCCTAGGGAAAAAGTCTTAACTGTTTGGCATGCCATTCAAACAAAACTGAACTGCTGCTATTACTTAGATGGGACTAAGTTTTCCTAATGATTTGCTTTTGCTCAGGCATTTCCCTCCACTGAGGATATCACACCCTAATTTCTACCCATCCCGTTGCTATCCACTTATCAAGTCCCACCTCTGACAGTTTTCCCCAAAGACTTTCTGATCAAAATCAGCTAAAGCAACTCCCCCCGCCTCCTTCTCACTGCAAGGCACTTTGATTTATACCTCTTTAAGGGAACAACCTATTTTATCCCTTATCAATTTATTAAGCACCTGGCACATTGTCTTTTGTTATGTATACGTCTCTTTGGCTAGGGTATAAACTTTGAGGCAGAAATCAGGTCTGACATCTTTGTATTACCCACAGAGGCTAAAAAGAAAGGAAACCAGTATTACTGAATATCTACAATCTACCCAGAACCTCACACACATTATCTCAATTATCCTCAAAACTGTCTCATAAAGTTGGCATTGTTCTCATTATACTGTCCTCATACACAAGAGAAAATTGAGATTTGAAGAGATTAGTCACTTTGCCCAAGTACACACAGCTAGGAAAGAGTAGTCTGCTTTGAACATACTCCTAAACCTATGTTCTTTTATGATACTCTGCTACCCATTGATCTGATCTATGGTACATCACTGTATGCTATGTATATATAACACACAGAAGACAATAAATATCTGTGGAATGAGAAAAGCTGTCATCTTCCATATCCCAACAGTCAACTTTTTTGCAGTACACCATGGTAAACCTACTTCCTTTTAGTATGTCCAAACAGGATAAAAATGTTCTACTGACCAAAAATGATGGCCCATTATTTTATAGCTGTTGCACAATAATTACTGTTCTGTTTTCAGAATTAAAATTTATTAAAAAAATAAAAATAAAAAACATACCCACAAACTTGTGAGGGAACTAGAAACTTAGAGAGAGAAGAGACGGTTTGAGAAGGAGAAAGAAGAGGGCTTTTGAAAAGTAGGAAGGGGGCCTGACAAGTTATGTAATGGTTGCAATACTAAGACATTGATGAGGGGCTGAGGTTTAGCACTGGACACTTTTCGTAAGTTCTTCCCCACAAAAACAAATTCTGACTTGAGGAAACAACAACATTCAACAATGCCAGAGTATAACACTTGTGGACCAAATTTAAATCTCCAGCCAAATAAAACTCTGAGTCTCTCTCTCTCAAACACATCCATACCTTTGGAGTATCAACACATTCTTCTTCCATAAATGCTGCTTCTGCCTGACAGCCAGATGCTGGAAATGAAAAGGCCTCCACGTTAGCTGCCTGTGGGAGGAGGGCAGACCGCATCAATCTCATATTCGGTGACTGTAAGGTCACTGGGAGTCCCACAGTTTGTGCCTGTGGGCAAGAACAGACAGTTTGGGTACATTAAAACTTTCTATATAAATACACAAAGTTCTTAGACTAAAATAATTCTCTCAGGTACAATTAAAGGATAAACAGTTATTTGTTGGAAATTCCAAGAAAGATTTGACAAAATATGTATATGGCAGAGGTATCAATTCTGAAACAGTCTCAGCAATCAAATATTCTGAAATAGGTTGAAGAATTTCATTCCTGTCCCATGATGAGATGTGTAACTTTCACATAGATGACAAGAAAGCTAGTTTGTAAGGAATGTAGCAATTCAACAAATATATTTGTCTATTTCCTTAAATATATTGCCCTGGAAAGATGAATGGAATATTCCCTGCTTCCAAGAGTTCAAAATTGAACCCTGGGATAGACACACCCACCCACAAGTAACTATGATACAAGGCACACTGAAATATGTGTGATCACTCAACTTTGTTTTTCTTTCCCGTGGGGTGAGATAGTATATATTTTGTGGCCTCATTTCAGCATGACACAAAAACATGAGTGTGTGAAGAAGAAGACAAGAGAAGGAGCAGCTACATGGAGGGGACAGGAATGCCCTCCTTTCTCCTCGGAAGCCTGAATGCGCAGCCTGAACACAGCCTGCTGGCCCACTGGGAGGAGAGAAGCTTACTGCTGAGAAAGTGACCCTCCTGAACTTACCCTACTGCAGAAAGCTCCTAGGTGTTTTGTTAATGGGCATTATTCACTCATGTCTTCTTCGTTAAGTACTCTAAGTGAATAAGGACTACAAACTCTTCTTGTAAAAAAAATTTAAGAAAAAAATCTTCCCTATGACAAGGGGCAAGGATTGATTTTAAAGATGAAACCACTGGATGATCCTTTTCTTCCCACCCCTTCAAAATTAGCAAAAAAATTTATTAGATACGTGTTGAATGTTAGTCATTGCAAAACATCTCAAGAAGTCATCACACTGGACTCTAAAGGGCAGGGGAACGGTCTACAATTTTCCTGCAATGGCAACTTCAAGGGATATATGACAGCGAGTTTTAAACAAATGAAAGTAACAAAACGGTTTGGGATTGTAGCTTCTCCTCTCCCAAGATCCAAGTTTGATTCCTGCCTCCATCTTTTACTAATTGTGTGACTTTAATCAGGTTACTTAACCACTCTGTGCTTCATTTTCTTCATCTGTAGAAATGGGCATA
Source organism: Choloepus didactylus (assembly GCF_015220235.1). Taxonomy (NCBI): domain Eukaryota; kingdom Metazoa; phylum Chordata; class Mammalia; order Pilosa; family Megalonychidae; genus Choloepus; species Choloepus didactylus. The sequence goes on along the minus strand of NC_051312.1, from coordinate 127,759,952 downwards.
ATACCTACTTCACAGGGAAGCTAGCATTATAAAAGGTATCATGTAAAGTCCTCAACTCTAAATGTTAATTTTTCCTTTCCCCTTCTTTCTAAAGTCTTAAAATGATCAAAAGAATTTAATATAGGAATTAGATCTCAAAATGAATGTAGTTTGTTCTCAGATACTATATAATGGCTCCCAGTTAAAATTTTAGGTTGATGTTTTTCAAGGGGTGGCTATGTTAGAAGAGATGACTCTGTATTTGGCGTATTCCAATAATAGTATCATTAGAGATACTGCATGAGATAAAAGAATAAAATAGCAATAGCAAAGTATTAGAATCACATGGATGGAAAAACAGGAAAAATACACCGCATACCATTTTGACCATGATAAAGAAATATCATCATTCCTCAGGCTTCTATCTTGGGCCACTTGTGAAGTTAAACAACTATTATTTCCTCTCAAGGATCAGTCATTTAAATTAATTTTCAGAGCCACCACTGTCACAACGTAAAATATAAGGTTCCTTAAAAAGTACATTTGATACCTTCTTCTTACCCACATCATGAACTTTTCAATCAAATGATAAAACTAAAGTTTCATTTCTGTTGCCCTGACTTTATTAGATTTTTCCTTCTATATGAAAGTAGCCAATTATTAGGGCAAAGCAGTACTTGAAGATACTGCACTAGAAATGTGCTGCCAACACGTTCCTTCTCAGTCCCTGTTTCCCATTAGCTATGATTTTTTAAATGGCAGGAGCATGCTGTGCCAGACCAGGTGTAACACATTTTCCCTGACAACTTTCACATCCTTCCTGGACTACAACAACTTACCATAAACTTGGAAAGGACGGAGGAACAACACATTTTTTTGTGACAGTCACTCCATAGGAAATAGGATGGTGGGTTTTGGGAGTCTGCTTTTTAGGAGTCTTGCAATCACTGATGAGACTTCAGTGACGAGACATAGCATGCGCTGAAGAGGTCTTTTTGAAAAAAGGTAGAGTATAAATATACAAATGGCATGCTCAGCTCTACAGAGCTGACTAGAGAATGTATCATAATAAAGCCATAGTTAATCAACAGCCCAAGGAAGCAGATATTACCAACTTCATTGAGATTGGCAAAAAACAATGATTGTGTCTCACTGATAAATTTTTAGACCATATGCTTTGTCTTGAATCTCTTATTCTGACTTTGTGCCTTCAGAACCATTGAAATGAAAAGAAAGTTCTCTCCTATGGAAAAATCTTTACTGCACTGACAGCAATGTGCTTGATCTACAGGTGTGGAAGGCAACCTCTATCAGTAATTGAAGGAGAAACGGGATGTTTCATTCTTATCTGTTGACAAATGATGGAAACTTGGAGTGGGAGGACTGTTAAAAACTAGTGGTTATTCAGTATTATTTACAGTAGCCAAAAGGTGGAAGCAACTCAAGTGTCCCTCAACAAATAAATGGATAACAAAATGTGTACAATCACACAACAGAATACAATTTGGCCATGGGGAAGGAATGAAGTTCTGAGATGTGCTGCAACATGGAAGAACCTTGAAAACATGATGTTCAGTGAAATAAGTGAGACACATAAGGAAAAATATTGTATGATGTCATTTATAAGAAATGTCTAGAAACAGCAAATCCACAGAAACAAAAAGCAGATTAGAGGATAGAGGTTACCAGGGGATTGGGGGGGGGGAGTGGAAGGAGGAGTTTATGGTTGGTAGATACAAAATGTGTGTAAATAAAATTTAAAAAAAAGCAACCACTAAAATAACAACAAACTGGTGGTTAGAATTCATGAGAAAAAGGCATGACAATGACCCAGACTTTTTCTAAATAGTCGCCTGAAGTCTATCAGATGAGACATTTCCTGTATATTATACAGCAAAGGTAAGTATCCTAACTCTATCTAAAATGGGAATCTCACTGTTTTCTAAATAACAATAAGGGGCACTTATTACTAGACTCTAAATTGTTTAAGGGCAAGGACTATTTCCTGGGGACCTTTGAAGCCACAGTGGCTGGAACTATGCCTGGCACATAATAAGTAAACTGAAATGAACTGTTGGCATAGTTTAACTAATTTTATCTCTACATTATGGGGTAGATATTGCTATTTTCATTCCATATGTAAGGACACTGGGGCTCAAAAATGCTGACTTGTCCACAATCAGTCAGTTTAGAATCCAAGATATGCATGATTCCAAAGCTCACGTGATCTCTGCACTGGATCATGTTTTCTTATTGCTATATCAATTTCTTATTGCTAATCAGGCAACAAGTGATTTGCCACTTCTTTTAAAAAATATTGGAACATCAAAGAATTAAAATGAAAAGACTCTACTAAAATTTTAAGCACTATTTATATCCATAAACATAGAAGTCTATTTTTAACAAGTTCAACACTAAAAATTAGGATATGATTATCTCTGAGGAGAGGAAGCATTTCATTCATCCTCAGAGCCTACTGTTTAACATCTAGAAGGCACTCAAGACAAAGTTTGTGAATAAGCAAGGAAGACTTCTACTTAAATTAGAATACTTTAAACTACAATATGTAGGTTTCTATGACAACTTGGGTCAATGCAAAAAGTAAAAAGAACTCATGGGTGCTTGGTAATTTAAAAAATTATCAAACATAAAAAGCCATATTATACATGTGAACCTACCAAATGAAAATATAATTTGAGATATCCCAAGGAATTTGTTTCAAGTTTCGCCACCAAAGGATATAACTGACAACAACATGCATGTACTCAGAAACAGTAGCTTATGTAGCCCCTTACCACTCCCTCACCTACATAATGTTTAAGAAGAATAGAGACTTGGGAGGGAAAGCCTGCCACAGTCCCGGAGGCTTTCCTGCTTCTTACCCTCTCACAGGACATTTTCAAGATGGCAAGGGGCTTCTACCACATGTCACCACTACTACCCTAACCTAAAGACTTCTCATTTTATCCCCCTCTGTCTTAAATCAATAGATTCACTTTGAAGGTTCCCACGTGCTCAGAGATACGCTAAACCAAGTATCTGAAACTGTTTCAATACATTATCTTATTCACATCAGTATTAATACTAACACTATTTTTTATTCTAAAGACTGTATACCAGAATGTATCATTTGCCTATTAAAACCAGGTTTTAATTTCCTTGCATTATTTTACATGTGGAAAATCCCATTAAACCTTATACATTCTATAAAACTGACAAATAAGAAATACAAAGTCAAAGCTCTTCGGCCCTTTCTTTCACTTTGAACAAAGTTACTCATAGCAGTAGATAAACGTCCTAATAGACCATACTACTGACCCATTCCTCTTCTATGGAGATTCTCCAAATCTTTTTAGCCACAGCCTCTCCTGGGATGCAGATCCGTGTCTTCCACCTGTGCAACCGAGGCAGCACTGTCACTATTCTCTCAGCCCTGGGCTCAAGACTGAAGTTCGTCTGGAACTCATTGTTGCCAATTCTTCTCCAACACATACTTATTAATTTAAAGAACAAACACTTACATCGCTCTTACAGCCAGGCACTGTTCTAAATGCTTCATAAATATCAACCAATTTAATCTTCATGACCCTCTATTATTATCCCCATTTTACATCCTGGGAAACTGAAGCACAGAAAGACCTTAAGTAACTTTCTTAAGGTCACACAAGAGTAAATAGCAGAATCTGGGGCATGCTCCAGAGTCCCTGCTTTTAACCACCACGCTGAGCTTCCTCTCCAAACCACCGCTAAGTTCATGGAGACTCTACCTTCAAAATGGTCCTTATGCTTGTTCCTTCCTACTTCCGCCATCGCCATTATTTGAAGCCTTCATTATTTTTCTCAACTACTATAATCTCCTGACTGCTCTCTCTAAATTTCTTCTCTTTCCAATTCAATTTTATCCTTCCCAATGTTGCCAAATTAAATAGCTTAGAGCATGGATGTAATTATATCATTTTTCTGCTTAACAGCCTTCAGTAGGTCCCCACTGCTTCCTAAATTATAAATAAACTCTTTACCTTGGTGCTCGAAGCCCTCCACAATATGGCTTCAACTTACCACTTTTACCACCAACCTTTTCACCTCCTGATTTATCAGCTCAAGAGGATTAATTTGAACAAATCCCGCATTGCCCACTTCTGCTTGTGCTGCTTCCTCTGCCTGCTTATAATGCCTTTAACTACTGCCTCTCCCTAACAGAGTCCTACGCATCTGTGAAGACCTTTCCTAAATGCCATCTCTCCCACAAAGTCTTTCCCATTTAGATGTATCTCTTTCTCTTGCCCTTAGTTTCTCTACAGCACTTACCTTTCTCTAGTTTGAAATATGCTTATTTATGATCTTGGTTTATTTCCCTTCTATACTGTGAAGTCTCTGAGAGCAATGGCTGTGTTTTCTACATCCTACTCCCTAAAATGCCTAATAATAGAAGCTTGCACACAGTATATCTGCAATAAAAGTGTTAAATGAAATTGAATGTACAGGCTAGTTACATTAATTCTCAACATAAGTGAATGGTAAAAAAACAAAAAATCTCTTAAAGGAAAAAACAATGTTTGAAATAAAGTTAATCCTTAAAAATAGGAAGGTACTAAAAACATTTGAGAATCCAGTGAATGACAAAGGCAGAAATATGGAGCACAGAGGATGAAATCCTAATCCTTTGTACTACAAGATGAAAAATGAGTCAAATATGTGAATAGGCACATGCACAGATAAGACTACTGGCTAATGGGGTGTTACCTTGGCAACTGTTTGTTCAGCAATGGTGCTAGGCCGACGCTGGCGGGCATCAAGTCTCTGCTCCACGGGAAAACTGCTCCTGTGTGATTTCAAGCGCTCTACTAACAAGTAATAAATGGCAGCGAAGTGGTTATAGCTCTTGTTCTGCAAAGACTAAAAGGAGAAAACAAGTGCTGAAGGTAGGGACCCATAATGAACCAATCCAGTGATCTATACCTTTCTAAGAGGGAAGAAATCACGTGTTCTTAGAAATAGAGTCACAAAGAAAATATGCCTCAAAATAAAAGCTGTTCCACAGAATTCAGAATGAAAGACAAAATTTCAAGTGTCTAGTATTAATTATGTAGAGGGTGAAATCTTCAAATGACTTGACTGACCCTTTTACACGAACAGGATCCATTTATTTTTCTGCATTCAGAGAAAATGCCTTGTCTCATGTAGACATCTCCCAATGTGCCACACGGTCCCATTTCATTGCTGTCACTAGAATGTAAGCTTAGTTTGCATCCTGAGCCAGGAGGCTCTAATTCCATAGCTGCACTACCAGCCCAACCCATTCACAACTCTGAAGTGAATGATGAAGGCTCTGGAGAGCTTTCTGATGATTATTTTGGACTGGAGAATGACATCTGGATGCTAGATCGAGACACACTATGTCTCCATTCTTAGGTAATGTTTTCCTAATGTTTTTGCAGTCCCACCCGCCAGAAACCTTGAAAATAAAGTTGATTCCCAATTTTTCACATCTCTAGCTTGCCAGCTTTCCCAGGGTACTAACAGAACAGAGAAACAACTGCTCCTTTAGCTTATAATTCCACCTGGCAATCTGCATCAAGGTGCAGGGCCCTCTCCATGACGATCAGCCCTTGCTCACAGTTGGACATGGGAGAAAAACACCAGAGTGCTTCAGGAGCAGAGCAGGAAAGCCAGTTTGGTGTCACTTATGACAACAATGGAGAAAAGGGCAGATCAGTCTGGAGCCTTGTTTTTTCACGGTAACCAAGGGGATATTTTGTATTCTTTTCATGTTATGCTTCCTTCTTAAAAACAGCATTTTTTCCTCAGTTTTGTTTTATATTATTGTGAAGGTATTAAAAAGTATGTATATCCTATGAATATGCTATTAGAGGATAGAAATACTTTTATTTCCCAGGTTCATGGCCTTCTCTGTTCTATGATCCTTAATGCTTCCAAATCAGGAATCCATCCGAGTTTGTCTTCTAATTTTCTCCAGTTCACAATCTAAATCCAACTGACTTTTTAAAACTTGATGCCTACCCTTCTCCTTGTTTCCTGCTCAGCCCTCAGCCTTGTTCCATAACTGCACATTTATGTTCCATTTAAACTAGTTTAATACCTATATAAAACTTTATGCTTCATCTTACAAGAAATGCTCTACTTTGCATTTGTTAACCTTTCATCTTTGTCTTTTCTGACTCCCCTATACCGCCTTGCTCTTGATTTCTTTTTAATTTTAAATTGAGCAGTTGTAGGTTTACAGAAAGTATCATGCAGGTAGTGCAGACTTCCTATGCCTCTCCATCAAACGCACAGTTTTTCCTATTATTAAAATTTGCATTAGTGTGGTACCTTTGTTACAACTGATGAAACATTATTATTGTAATTATGCTATTAACCTGAATACACTGTTTACATTGTGTTGTACTGTACAGTTCTAAATTTTATGTGCGTGTGTGGGGGGGTAATTTATATACAACCTAAAATTTTCCTTTTCCAACATATAATTCAGTGGTGTAAATTACATACACAAAGTTGTGCCTCGATCTCCATTAGCTGTTGCCAAAACTCTTCCATCACTCCAAGGGATTTATAAACTGAATAAAAGCAAACATATATAGTGTCTGAAGTAATTGTCAGGAAAAACTGGATGGTATGCTGAGGCGCTGGGGATGAACCTTTGAAAGACCAGGTTGACAAGTACGAGCATGACATTTCAAGTTACTAAGTGTGATGGAACCCTAACATATCTTTAGTCAAATCTCTGATCACTTTACCTCAATGGTTTTCTGTTGATCTATTCCAAGGCTGTGCATCAATCGCAGAACCTGTTCATTAAACTCGCCAATGGATGGCTCATTTTCTTGCCCTTGTGGATAGAGAACAGGTCTCTGTATAGGAACTTCTACCAGCATCCATTTATGCTCCTTGATTTGAGATATGGTTAGCCGTTTGGATGGGTCAAGGACCAACATCCTTCGAATAAGGTGCTCACAATCTAGAGAAAACACAATGTTACAAAAGGCACATAAATCACCTTGCACTTCCAGTTATTTGCCTGACTCATGTGACTCTGTCCAACAGCTTTCATCTTTGTATCCTCCACAGTGCCCACTACAGAGCAGGGATTTAAATGAATAAATCAACAAATGAAGGCTATTTATATTTGTCAAGTTCACATGGTAGACAAATATTTAAGGAAAACAGGAGGTTGTGGGTCTATCCAATTCTGTGCTAAATGAACCTTTCTACTAACTGTGTTTCTCAACTTAAACAATTAATGTCTAGACATAGACTCTGATTTGCCTAAAGGAAAAAAAATAAACCTCATTCTTAGAATAAGCAAATAATATATTGATCCTCAGTCACCTGAAAGGCCTGTACATTAAGGCTATATAATGTAGGAGACAAATAGCTATCCAGCAGATTGTTGCTTTTCTCCACATCAGTATAGCTGAGAAAAATGTATGAAAAACATTGTTTACTTCTGATTACACTACCAAAACTACACTGCTGCCACCCTGGGCACTAGTTTATTCTCTGAGTTGACATCATGCTCCTCACCAGCCCCTTATATGCTAACCTTCTATCACTCACTATGTGCCAGGCTCTGTGCTAAGTGCTTTATATAGATCAATTTAATTAACCCTCACAACACCCTCAGGGTAGGATCTGTAAAAATACTTCCATTTTACAGATGAAGAAACTGAAACCAAAGTTGCACAGTGAGTGAGTGGTGGAGCTGGGATTAAATCCAGGCAATCTGGCTCCCGAGCCCATGCTCCTAACTACTAAGGGTCTACTAGGAACAAAAGAATTAAGGATGATAATCAAAACTGAATTAAAGAGTAAAGGTAACCCCCTCCTATGTAACAACCTAATACAAGGCTGGCACGGATTATGGCGTTTCATCTTAATTGAACAGTTTTGCCAGTTGGCTTTTAATTCAGTTTAAAAATTTTTAGCCTGTAGCTTCCTACCGAAGGAAATAGGAAAATTCATTTTATTCTGAGTAAAATGGCTGTGAATCTGTATCTATGATATGCTCCTCCAAGTCTAAAATAAACCTAGGACATTTACCAGAGTGAATGGGAAGACTTGTGCTGTTAATCTGGGAAACTGATTCTGTTTTCAGATACAAGCAGGAAGGCTGGAATTTGTCTCACCTACATAGAGGGGGTTGCTTATTTCTATGGTGTTTAATATGACTTAGTCACTTTATCTGACACCCGAATCTTAGAAAAAAGGAAGCTTTTGCCTAGGCATTGTATTCAGAGCTTAAATTCTATAAATCACAGTTAGCAAGATAAACATGTTACCTTCTGACATGAAATATGGAATCCGGAATCTTCCTTCCAGAACCCTCTGCCTCAAAATTGGAAGAGTAGGTCCATCAAAAGGCAGAGCCCCACAGACAAGAACATAAAGAACAACCCCCATGCTCTAGGGGAGAAAACAGTAGAGTCACATTTCTGTGAACTTCAAACACTCTGTGCTTTCCATCCTCAGGTTTCTTAAAATCATAAGAAAGATTTCTGTCTGAATCTAATATTTTCTCAGAATTTGATAAAATCTGAAATGCTGACTACTGCAATAAAGTACCCTATAATGAGTAACAAAAGATCTGAATTTAATCATTTTGATTGCTATTTGACTTTAAATTACTATTAGGGTAACATTTGTCCCCAGATATCCTTTCCTAGGGATCCAATTCAAGATGCTCTAAATACAGTCTACAGGGAAATATGAAATACTTACTGCCCAAGTGTTAGGTACCAAGAGCTTTTAAGATGGGCCAGAGTACCAAGCATTATCATTATAGATGCATTTAACATAGCAAAGCAAAGAAATACCCAAATGTCCAGCTGTGGTCCTTCATACTGCTGCCCTTCAAAGACTTCTGGGGCTGCATAAGGGGGGCTGCCACACCATGTTGCCAGCAGTTCACCACTTTTAAAGAAATTTCCAAAACCGAAATCTATTGGGATGGAAATAAATGTTATTTTCATTTATGCTCTCAAACTATACTGAATTTCTCTGTAATGAATTTCATAATAGGCTATATTAACAATGTGACCACTCATTGCTCTGTGAAGATGGGAATGCCAGTTATCTTGTGATATTTCCCTAGCACTTAGTACAAAGACCAGCTAATAGTGAAGTACCCAATAAATATTTGTCGAATGAGTGAATCAAGTTTTCTTCATATAGAGAGTAAGTGAGAGACTGGAAAAAGACTAAATTATTTATTTAAAATCCCTTGGTGTGGACAATCAACTTGAATGTGATAATCTTAGAATTTTAGTTATCTCATGACTGAGCAATAGTTCCATTTTAGATGGTCTATAAGATAAGAAACAAATGAGTAGAATTTGATATTTACTTAAATACAACATGGTGATTGTTCTTACAGCCATTACCCCAGGGTAGCAGGTTATAATCTTATAAGGCCACTGAGGTCAGTGTTTTCTAATAACAGCTCTCTAAGTGTTGGTCCATACATCCAGATTTAGACAAATACCCATATGAACAGATCATGAGCGTGACTGCTACATGGCCCAGCAATGGGCCACCTATCACCAGGATCACTTACGTGTTCATTTATGGAATGCAGTGGCCTTACACTTTAGTACAGTTAGTGGCCTTCCCTTTATAATCTGGGTCATACTCCATCTACAGCTTTGAAACACAAACTGAACTCCGGAAACACAGTACTGAGATGTACTTTGATACTCATAAAAATTAAGGCAGAAGACAAATTCAACTAGCTTTGGTGTAAATGTAAGCTTACGTTCTTTTGCTAAGCCATTACACAGTCTTACTGAAGAAATGAATTCCTACATTTTGTATGTTATATTTATATTGTCTAATATTGTTCCACACTCCTGACTGCAGCAGTGACACTGCCTTGGTAACAGGAACTGGCTCTCAGTTGTCACACAGCACTGCATGCATGGTAAGCTTTAAGGGATGGCCTGAGGTGAACTGGATCAAGGCTCTAGCGCCAGACTGACTAGTTGTGTGACTCTGAATCAGTCTCTGTGAGTCTTAGTTTCCCCATTCGTAAAGCTGAAAGAATAAATATACCTAGTCAGCAGGTTGTTGCTAGGATCAAATGAGTTAACATACACGACCAGCACTCTATTCCTCCCCTAAGCCCTGAGACGAGGCATATATCTGCTCCCTTCGACAGCTCACAGACGTAAGAACTAGGGATAAGCAGCAGTAGCATTCATAACAGTAACAACCCCCACCACGGCTTCAGGGAAAAAGAGATTTCCAGTTTTGCCACTTTCTAGCTTCAAGCTCCTAAGGTAAATCATTTAACTTCTCTGAACTTTACTTTCTTTGTCTGTAAACTTGGGGATAATATCACGAACCCACAATGGATGTTGTGAAGATTACATGAGATTAAAATGCAAAATGCCTAAAACCTAGTAGATGTGAAATGTCAAATCCTGTCTCCTTCTGTGAAACCATTACTACTAACTATTGTTCTGAGAATAAGGCCCTAGAAAATAAACCAGAGGGGTAGAGGAAGTACAGAGGGAGACTGAGGGTTCAGAAGAGAAAAGAGGGTGCACCTGGGAAAGAGCCTCAGGTACCCCATCTAAGCCTGGAGGAGCAACACTGCGGCCAGTACTTGGTTCCTGAAGCATGAGGCAAAGGGGACACCAAGGAGAACTTCTGCTCCCTTCCCAATGTGACCTTGGTTCCATCTCACGCTCTGCTTTCCAAAATAACTATCGGAGAGGTCTTATCTTCTAAATTCCACCTCTATAACCAACCACTCAAATCACATTATAAGCCATGTGTACTATAGATATGCTTCTGATTTTCCAGGAAAAAACACACTCAACTGAGTCAAGGACAAGACGTTCATATAAGGTCACTGACACAGAAGAGCACAAGAAACTCAGGGGCATGTATTTAGAGATCCTGAAACAGGTATGGTAAATGCTACATCATAAGCACAGGATGAGTTTTAACCATGAAGGTTGAGGATACTCTCCAAATAGTATTGTGAAGTTTCAATGTCTCAAAGTTTCAAAGAGTCATTATAGAACTACTTCATTCTGAACTTGCCCAAACTGATGAAAATGAAATTACAGGAATGACGGGCAGGGGCCCAACAGAAGACAGCCTGGCCTCTACTACCTTCAGCTCTCTCACTGGTACACTTGATAGACAAAAGCACAAAGTACTAGGAAAGCATCCCAGAGCTTGTGGTAGCCTGGTTTCAACCTTTTCATATCTAGGACAAAGAAAGTTTCCTGTGAACTTACAGGAAGAGTGGGACTAAGCAACTGTTTACTTCCATTTTTTGTAGATAAATGAGGAAAATAGAAAGACCTGAGTCTGTGGAAACATTCTTTTCAAAACACGGGAAGAAAATTGGGCTCACTAAAGCTGTTACAATATCACAATATGCAGATGTTTTCCATAACCTTGCCAAAGCCCTTAAAACATTGTATTTGTAATCATCTAATGTACTGGTTAAGGAAGACTTTGGAGCCAGGCAGATCTGGGATCAAATCCTGGGTTTTTGACTTCTCTGAGCCTTGGTTTCCCGATTTGAAAAATGGGGACAATACCTAAACTTCGTAAGGCTGTTGGAATACAGTGGTACCTCAGTACCTGTTGTCAATTGGTTCTGGGAGTCGCAATGAGTACCAAAAATTGATGCGTACCAAACAAATTTTTCCCATAAGGAATAATTTTAACGTGTTCCCAAACCAAAGACAATGACATTTTTAAGGCAATATGTAAAAAGATATGATTATATATCATTACTTTACACGAGAAATAAACCTAAAAATTAATAAATACTTAGATTAAATAAAATAAAAACTTCACTTTACCTGTACTGAGAAGAGTCCATGGCCTAAAGGGATGGTGGGAGGAGAGGGGTGGGGAGGAGAGGGTACAGGGAGAGCTGCTAGGAAAGCGAGTCCCTCCCATAGAACACTGGGCACTTGCACTTCACGTGTTCTTTCTCTTTTCTGACTTTCTTTAACTTGCACCACAGGCTCTGACACACTCTTTGTCACCGTCACTAAAAATTTATCCGATGAGAACTGCTTCTGTCTTCTTTTCAGAATTTCTCAAAAATGTGAAATTGTTTCGTCATTCAGTAAATTCACATTTCTGCTTGTCAGAGCTTTGTCCGAATGGTACTTCTCCACAAAGTTTTGAGCTTCTGTCCATTTTGCACACATTTCTTTTATCAAGGAACTGGGAACATCCTCCCTCATCTCCTCCTCACCTGAAGAAATCTTTTCAGCCACCTCTTGTTGCTCCTTCTGTGGTTCCTGCAGCTCCTCAGTGCTGAGCTCTTCACGATGCTCCTCCACTAACTCCTCAACATCAGCCTTTTTTATCGCTTCTTTATTTTTAATGATGGTGAGGACCATTGTTGTAGGCATACCGTATTCCCTAGCAGGATTAGTAATATGAATACGGCTCTCATATTTGTCTATTGCTTCTTTTTTTTTTTTTTTTTGCTCAATGGTGGTGTGAAGTAATTTTCTTTTCTGCTCAGTGCTATCACTCCTCATTTTCTTAGGACCCATGATGAGAAAAATAAAAAGCGCAAAAATACACAAAATGACCACAGAAGCTAAGATAAGACCACAAGGGGATGTGCACGGGGCAAGAGCTACTGCGTGACTAACACATGACCCTTTGTTTTGGCTGGAAAGGGCAGCAGGTCATGAAGCAACCGATACTCCACACTGAGTACCAAACAAACGACTAGCACTGGAACAAAATTTTTGCATCAAAATACAAAGTACCAAATCAAGTACCAAATCTGATGAGTTTCAGAACAGTCAAACACTGAGGTACCACTGCACTGATATAAAGAGAATGTATAATGCTTTAGGCATGGTATTGAAACACTGTAGGTGCTCACAAATGGCAGCTACATTTGTTGTTATTATTTTTATTGTTTTACTTATCTGTCTTCCCATTCAGACTAAATTCCTTGAGAGTAGAGAATGGGGGAATGAGACAAGCATGTAGTCCCAGCCCTTAGCACAATGTCTGTAGACAACAGCTGTCCAATAAATGTTTCCTGAATGAATATGTTGTCATTATTATCACTTTTAAAAGTGCTTACTATGTGCCAGGAGCTCACCTAACATTTCTGAAGATGATCTCATTTACTCTTCTTAATAACCCTATGCGGTATCCTTATTTTACCTAACAGTGAGGGTAGAAAGTTAAGTACCTTACCAGAGGTTATACAGTTAGCTACTAAGCAACAGAACTGGAAAAGAAACCAAGTCTGACTACAGAGGCTTCGCTGTTAACGGCCCTTCTCTGGCACAGCAATATGTACTATTTTTGAGCAATTTAATAATTGTCAGTTCTAAGGAGTGGCAGTGGAAAGGCACTTAAAAATAAAAGTCTTTTTATTTCTTCATGGGAAACTGGATAATTTGCTTCTTTCAGTTTGTAGCTTTCTGCCTAAAAACACATAGTGAAGTGAGAGGTGAGCAAGAAGGATGAAATATGAAAATGGCACAGCTATGCAAAATTTGTTTATCACCACTTATTCAAATTGGAATGGCTATATTCACGTTTCATCAAACTAACCAAATTCTTTTATTCCTTCTCTAAACACGTGCATGTCATGCATGTGTCAACCACTGTGTAAATACAGAAAATAACAAAAAGACCCCCAAGAAGACTTTTGGAAAACATCATGAAAACAGTCACTTGGGCATTCCTTTCTCTATGCCAGACGCAGATCAAGCCTGGCTTTGCTGGAAAGGAGACATCCTTCTAGTTTAATGTCTTCTCTGATTCTCTGATCTGCAAGTTAGTATCTAAAACTATGGCTGCTACATTCCTCAAACAGTGTTAATCTTTCTAAAAATTAACTTATTTTAAATATTTCCCCTATTATTAACATTTACATTTATACGCCTTTTTTACAATGGATGAAAAAATATTATTTTAATTATACTATGCCAGTTTGGATACATTATGTCCCCCAGAAAAGCCATGTTCTTTAATGCAATCTTGTGGGGGAAGACTTATTAGTCTTTTGATTCGGGTAGAACCTTTAGATTGTTTTCATGGACATGTGATTCACTCAACTGTGGGTGAGACTTTGCTTAAATTATTTTCTTGGAGGGTGGGTGTTCTAGATTGCTAATGCTGCCGAAATGCAAAACACCAGAGATGGATTGGCTTTTATAAAAGGGGGTTTATTTGGTTACACACTTAAAGTCTTAAGGCCATAAAGTGTCCAAGATAACACATCCACAATCGGGTACCTTCACTGGAGGATGGCCAATGGCGTCTGGAAAGCCTCTGTTAGCTGGGAAGGCACATGGCTGGCATCTGCTCCAAAATTCTGGTTTCAAAATGGCTTTCTCCCTGGACGTTCCTCTCTAGGCTGCAGTTCCTCAAAAATGTCACTCTTGGTTGCACTTGGGGTATTTGTCCTTTCTCAGCTTCTCTGGAGCAAGAGTCTGCCTTCAATGGCTGTCTTCAAACTGTCTCTCATCTGCAGCTCCTGTGCTTTCTCCAAAGTGTCCCTCTTGGCTGTAGCTCGTCTTCAAAATGTCACTCACAGCTGCAGCTACACTGAGTTCCCTCTGCCTGTCAGCTCATTTATATGGCTCCACTAATCAAGGCCCACCCTGAATGGGTGGGACAGTGCCTCCATGGAAATATCTCATCAGAGTTATCACCTACAGTTGGGTGGGGTGCATTTCCATGCAAATCTAATCAGCACCAAAATGTCTGCCCCACAAGACTGCATCAAAGAATATGGCTTTTTCTGGGGGACATAATACATTCAAACCAGCACAGTGGGTCTTGTTTAGTTCACTGGAGTCCTTAAGAGGGCTCAAAAGCCAACATAGACATTGATGCTTGGAGATGCAGACAGGAGGACATTTGGAGATGCTAAGCTTAGAGATGAAGCCAAGAGTTTGCCCTAGAGAAGCTAAGAGAAGACCCCCAGACGCTTAGGGAGAAACAGGCAACAACATACAGGAGCTGAAAGAGAAGTGCTAAAACAGAAGCCCAGAGACATTTTGGAGAAAGACATTTTGAAACACAACCCGGGAGCAAAAGACCAGCAGATGCCAGCCACGTGCCTTCCCAGCTGATAGCCACTGGCTCTTCTTCAGTGAAGACATCCTTGTGTTGATGTCTTAGTTTGGGCATTTTTATGGACTTCGAACTATAATCTATAACCTAATAAACCCCCTTTATAAAAGCCAATCCATTTCTGGTATTTTGCACAACGGCAGCTCTAGCAAACTGGAACATACACTATTAACTATCGCCCATAGTTTAAGGGTCACTGTCTTATGGACCACATTCCCCTCTGTCCAGTGTATGGATGGATGAGAAGAAAAATGGGGGGGGGGAGGAGGCACCCAGTGTTCTTTTTTACTTTAATTGTTCTTTTTCACTTTAATTTTTATTCTTATTATTTTTGTGTGTGTGGTAATGAAAATGTTCAAAAATTAATTTTGGTGATGAACGCACAACTATATAACGGTACTGTGAACAAATGAATGTATGCTTTGTATGACTGAATGGTATGTGAATATATCTCAATAAAATTGAATTTAAAAAAAAAGAAAAAAAAAAAGGGTCACTGTTCTAGTTTGCTGATGCTGCTGGAATACAAAACACCAGAGATGGATTGGCTTTTATAAAAGGGGGGTTATTTGGTTACACAGTTACAGTCTCAAGGCCATAAAGTGTCCAAGGTAACACATCAGCAATTGGGTACCTTCACTGGAGGATGGCCAATGGTGTCCAGGAAACCTCTGTTAGCTGGGAAGGCATGTAGCTGGTGACTGCTCCAAAGATCTGGGTTCAAAATGGCTTTCTCCCAGGACGTTCCTCTCTAGGCTGCAGTTCCTCAAAAATGTCACTCTTAGTTGCACTTGGGGTATTTGTCCTCTCTCAGCTTCCCCGGAGCAAGAGTCTGCTTTCAACGGCTGTCTTCAAATTGCAGTTCCTCTCTCAGCTTCTGGGCATTCTTCAGAGTGTCCCTCTTGGCCGTAGCTCCTCTTCAAAATGTCACTCTCAGCTGCACTGAGTTCCCTCTGTTTGTCAACTCATTTATATGGCTCCAGTGATTGAATTTAGACCCACCTTGAATGGGTGGGGCCACACCTTCATGGAAATTATCCAATCAGAGTCATCACCCACAGTTGAGAGGGCCGCATCTCCATGGAAACACTCAAAGAATTCCAATCTAATCAGCACTAAAATGTCTGCTCCACAAGAATGCATCAAAGAATATGGCTTTTTCTGGGGGACACAATACATCCAAACCAGCACATTCCACTCCTGGACCCCAGAAAAACATATTCTTTCCAAATACAAAACATGTTCATCCCATCACAATATCACAGAAACTTAAATCATTTCAGTAACAATAGTTAAGTACAAGATCCCATCAAAATCAATTATAGGCATGGTCATTCCTAAGGCATAATTTTCCTTTAACTGTGGATCTGTGAACTTAGAACAAGTTATGTGCTTCCAATATACAAAGGAGGGACATTCATAGGATAAACATTCCCATTGCCATAAGGAGAAAGAGTAAGGAAAACAGGGTTAACAGGACCAAAACAGTTCCTAAAACCCACAGGACAAACTCCATTACATTTCAAAGTCTGAGAGTCATTAACAGAACGACGTTGCATCCTTGGGGGTTGAGAGAGCAGGAGTCTAACCCTTCCTAAGGGCCTTTGCGGCAGCCCTTTCCTCTCCAAACACTTGGGTGAGTTCTCCAACATATCCACACATTGGGGAGACCACCTTCTCGGCTCCACCCTCCTCAAACATCGGGGCAGCACCCAGATTCTGTTCCACCTCTGGAGCATATGCTCAATCCCTTCAGAACAATGGTATGGCAGCCAGGCTCTCCCTAATTCCCTGGGAATGTGCTCCACCCTCTTTGGGACCTGGGGTGGCACAGCTCTTCTGGAGCATCGAGGTGGAATGCCCATCCTTGACCTCCGAGGCAAACTCACCCTTTCCACACGTGTGGGCCACTCCACTCTCCCAGCCCAAGGCCTCTTGACTCCAGACCTCAACCTCCATGGCTCTGTCTTTGAAGAAATTTTTCCTTCAATTTGTTCCTTATCTGTCTCCTCCAGTACAGACCGGCAACGGCTCTGTCTATAAAGATTTTGCAAAAATTCTATTGGCTTTGCATGAAGCACACAGAGGTCAAAGCCATCAGACAATAGGACTTTCCACAAATTCTTTCTGCTTAACTTTTCCAATCTTGGCTTGTACTGAAATGGTGGCTGGGCTCCATGTTTGGTTACATCCTCATGTTGGGATGTAGCTTCTGGGATTCCACCCCCTGGAAGCCAGTGATTTCCAAGCCATCAGATTCTGGTTTCTTTGAACCCAAGAGTTCAGTTCTTAGTTTATCTCTCTCTGTTCGCATTTTACTATAAGCTGCAAGGAGAAGCCAGGGTACATCCTCCACACGTAGTCTGGAGATCTCCTCAGCTAAGTATTCCAGGTTGTCGCTTTCAAATTATTCCTTCCATCTGACACCAGGGCTCAATTTTGCCAAATTCTCTGCCACCTTAAAACAAGGATCGCCTTTTTCCAGTTCGCAACAACACATTCATCATTTCTGCTCAAGTCCTCATCAGAAGTATCTTTAGAGTCCATATTTCCACAAACAGTCTTTTCAAAGCAGTTTAGGCCTTTTCTATCAAGCTCTTCACAGTTTTTCCAGAATCTTCCCCTTATCCATTTAAAAAGCCACTCCAACTTGTTTGGTATTTGCAAACTCAGCAGCAAAAGCACCCCACTTCACTGGTACCAAAATCTGTTCTAGTTTGCTAATGCTGCTGGAATGCAAAACACCAGAGACGGATTGGCTTTTATAAAAGGGGATTTATTTGGTTACACAGTTATAGTCTCAAGGCCATAAAGTGTCCAAGGTAACACATCAGCAATCGGGTACCTTCACTGGAGGATGGCCAATGGTGTCCAGGAAACCTCTGTTAGCTGGGAAGGCATGTGGCTGGTGACTGCTCCAAAGATCTGGGTTCAAAATGGCTTTCTCCCAGGACGTTCCTCTCTAGGCTACAGTTCCTCAAAAATGTCACTCTTAGTTGCACTTGGGGTATTTGTCCTCTCTCAGCTTCCCCGGAGCAAGAGTCTGCTTTCAACGGCTGTCTTCAAATTGCAGTTCCTCTCTCAGCTTCTGGGCATTCTTCAGAGTGTCCCTCTTGGCCGTAGCTCCTCTTTAAAATGTCACTCTCAGCTGCACTGAGTTCCCTCTGTTTGTCAACTCATTTATATGGCTCCAGTGATTGAATTTAGACCCACCCTGAATGGGTGGGGCCACACCGCCATGGAAATTATCCAATCAGAATCATCACCCACAGTTGAGAGGGCCGCATCTCCATGGAAACACTCAAAGAATTCCAATCTAATCAGCACTAAAATGTCTGCTCCACAAGAATGCATCGAAGAATATGGCTTTTTCTGGGGATATAATACATTCAAACCGCCACAGTCACTGTCCATGTTGTACAATCCTATGGTTTAAAAATTTTTTTTCTTCTGGTAACACTAACAACCTAAAATTGCCCCCCTTTAAGCCTCATTCAACTATACAATTCAGTACTGTAATTACATTAACCGTCACCACCATTACCAAAACTTTTTCATTGCCCCAAACAGAAACTCTGTGCACAGTAAGCATTAACTCTCCATTTCCTAATCCCACCCCGGCCACTGGAAACCTGTATTCTAGTTTCTGACTCTATGAATTTATTTATTCAAATTATTTCAAATCAGTGAGATGATAAAATATTTGTTCTTTTGTGTCTGGCTTACTTCAGTCAACATGATGTCTTCAGGGTTCATCCATATTGTCACATGTATCAGATTTTCATTGCTTTTTATGGGGCTGAATCCATTGTGTGTATTTTTATGACATTTTGTTTACCCACTCATTGGTTGATGAACACTTAGGTTGTTTCCATCTCTTGGCAATTGTGAGTAACGATGCTATGAACATTGGTGTGCAAATACTGTTTGCATCTCTGCTTCCAATTCTTTTGAGTATATACCTGTAAGTGGGATTGCTGGTAATTCTATATTTAATTTTCTAAAGAATCATCAAACTGTTTTCCACAGTGGCTGCAGCACTTCACATTCACACCAACAATGTATGAGTATTCCTATCTCTCCACATTCTCTCCAACACTACTTCTTTCCTTTTTTTAAAAAATAGCAACCATTCTAGAGGGTGTGAAATGGTATCTCATTGTGGTTTTGATTTGCATTTCTGTAATGACAAATAATGCTGAGCATCTTTTCATCTGCTTTTTGCCATTTGTATACCTTCTTTGGAAAAGTATGTATTGAAGTCTTTTGATCATTTAAAACTTTTTTTCTTTTTGTTGTTGTTGAGTTGTAGGATTTCTTTATATATTCTGGATATTAAATCCTTATTAGATATGTGGTTTCCAAATATTTCCTCCAATTCTGTATGTTATCTTTTTATTTTCCTGATAAAGTTTTTTGGTGCACAAAAGCTTTGAATTTTGATGAGGTCCCATTTAACTATTTTTTCTTTCATTGCTCATGCTTTTGGTGTAAAGTGGTGTAAGAAACCACTGCTTAACACAAGGTCCTGAAGATGCTTCCCTATGCTTTCTTCTAGTTTTATAGTTTTGGTTCTTATATTTAGGTCTTTGGGCCACTGAGTGAATTTTTTTATGTGGTGTGAGGTCAGGGTCCACCTACCTTCTTCTGCATATGGCTACCCAGATCTCCCAGCAACATTTGTTGAAGAGACCGTTTTTTCCTGTCTAAGTGGGCTTGCCCCTGCCTTGTCAAAAATCAATTGGCCATAGGTGTGAAGGTTTTATTTCTGAGCTCTCAATTTGATTCCATTGGTCTATATGTCTGTCCTTGTGACCACTCTGTTTTGATTACTGTAGCTTTGTAATAAGATTTAAAATCAGGAAATGTGTGTGAGTCCTCTAGCTTTGTTCTTTTAAAGATGGTATTCTAGTTTGTTAATGCTGCAGAATGCAAAACACCAGAGATAGACTGGCTTTTATAAAAAGGGGGTTTATTTGGCTATACAGTTACAGTCTTAAGGCCACAAAGTGTCCAAGGTAATACATCAGTAATCAGGTACCTTCACTGGAGGATGGCAAATGGCGTCCGGAAAACCTCTGTTAGCTGGGAAGGCATGTGGCTGGCGTCTGCTCCAAAGTTCTGGTTTCAAAATGGCTTTCTCCCAGGACATTCCTCTCTAGCAAGCTTGCTCCTCTTCAAAACGTCACTCACAGCTGCACTGAGTTCCATCTCTGAGTCAGCACGTTTATATGGCTCCACTGATCAAGGCCCACCCTCAATGGGTGGGGCCATGCCTCCACAAAAATATCCCATCAGTTATCATCCATAGTTGGGTGGGGTGCATCTCCATGCAAACAACCCAATCCAAACATTCCAACTTAATCCCCACTATTATGTCTGCCCCACAAGACTGCATCAAAGAATATGGCTTTTTCTGGGGGACATAATACATTCAAACTGGCACAGATGGTTTTGGCTATTTGGGACCCCTTATATTTCCATATAAATTTGATTACTGGCTTTTCCATTTCTGCAAAGAAGACTACTGGGATTTTGACTGGGACTGCAGTAATCTGTAAATCACTTTTAGAAGAACAGACATCTTAACAATCCATGAATGCAGAATGTTTTAGTTTCCTAGGCTGCTAAAAGTGGATACCATAAAATGGGTTGGCTTTTTTTTAAATTTAATTTTATTGATATATATTCACAATCCATACAATCCCCCAAAGTGTACAATCAATTGTTCACAGTACCATCATACAGTTGTGTATTCATCACCACAATTTTTTAACATTTTCATTACACCAAAAAACAGAATAAAAATAAAAGTAAAAAAAAACACCCAAAACATTCCACCCCCCACATTCCCCTCTATTATTAATTTAATTTTTGTCCCCAATTTTCTACTCATCTGTCCATACTCTAGATAAAGGGAGTGTAAGCCACAAAGCTTTCACAATCACACAATCACACTATGTAAGGTATATTGTTACATGATCCTCTTCAAGAATCAAGGCTACTGGGTTGCAGTTCAACAGTTTCAAGTATTTCCTTCCAGCTATTCCAGTACACTAAAAACTAAAAAGGGATCTCTACATAACATATAAAAATAACATCCAGAATGACCTCTTGACTCCGTTTTAAATCTCTTAGCCACTGAAACTTTATTTTGTTTCCATTCTCTTCCCTCTTTTGGCCAAGAAGGCTTTCCCAATCCCACGATGCTGGGTCTAGCTTCATCCCCAGGAGTCTTGTCCCACATTTCCAGGGAGATTTACATCCCTGGGAGTCATGTCCCACGTATGGGGGAGGTCAATGAGTTTACCTGCAGAGTTGAGGGTTGGCTTTTAACAATGCGAATTTATTAGCTTACAATTTTTAGGTTGAGAAAAATGTCCAAAATCAAGGCATCATCAAGGCAATGCTTTCTTCCAGAAGACTGGCTGCTGGCAATCTTTGACTCCTCTGCTATATGGCGGGATCTCCTGGTCTCTCCCTTCTCCCTTCACTGCTTTCATCTTCTTGCTTCTCTGGCTTTCTCTGTGTTGGAATTTAATTCCCTTATACAGGACTCCAGTATGAGGATTAATACTCATCATGAATGAGGTGGGTCACACCTTAACTATAAGTAACCCCATCAAAATATCCTACTTACAATTGGTTCACACCCACAGGAATGGATTAACTTTAAGAACATGCTTTTCTGGGGTATTTACAACTTCAAACCACTACACAGAATAAATAATTGTCCTTCCATTTATTTAGGTCATCTCTGAATTCTTTTAGCAACGTTTTGTAGGTTTTCTGTATACTAGTCCTTTTCATCCTTGGTTAAATTTATTCCTAGATATTTGGCTTTTTTAGTTACTGTTGTAAATGGAATTTTTTTCTTCATTTCCTCTTCAGATTCAGTGTATAGAAACAATACTAATTTTTGTGTACTGATCTCATACCCTGCCACTTTGCTGAAATCATTTATTAGCTTTAGTAGCTTTGTTGTGGATTTTTCAGCATTTTCTGTATATAGAATCATATTATCTGCAAACAGGGAAAAGTTTTACTTCTTCCTTTCCAATCTGCCTTTTATTTCTTTTTCTTGCCTAACAGCTCTGGCATTCACTTCCAGCACAATGCTGAGTAACAGTGGTGACAGTGGGCATCCTTGTTTTGTCTGTGATCTTAAAAGGAAAGTTTTCAGTCTTTCACCACTAAGTTGGATGTTATCTATGGGCTTTTCATATCTGCCCTTTATCATGTTGAGGAAGTTTCCTTCTATTCCTAGTGTTCTAAGTGATCTTATCAAGAGGGCATGCTGGATTTTGTCAATGCCTTCTCTGCATCAATTGAGATGATCATTGTGCCAGTTAGAATATATTGTGTCCCCCCAAACACCATTATCTTTGATGTAATCTTGTGTGGGCAGACATTATCAGTGTTGATTAGATTGTAATTCTTTGAGTGTTTCTTTGGAATGTGCCCCACCCAGCTGTGGGTGATAACTCTGATTGGATGATTTCCATGGAGGTGTTGCTCTGCCCATTCGGGGTGGGTCTATGTTTATCTGTGGAGCCATATAAAGGAGCTGACATATCAGAAGGAACTCAGTGAGGCTGTGAGTGACATTTTGAAGAGGAGCCACAGCCAAGAGGGACTCTTTGAAGAATGCACAGGAGCTACAGATGAGAGACAGTTTGAGCACGGCTGTTGAAAGCAGATTCTTGCTCCTGAGAAGTTAAGAGAGGACAAATACCCCAAGTGCAACTAAGAGTGAAATTTTTGAGGAACTGCAGCCTAGAGAGGAACATCCTGGGAGAAAGCCATTTTGAAACCAGAACTCTGGAGCAGATGCCAGCCACGTGCCTTCCCAGATGACAGAGGTTTTCCGGACGCCATTGGCCATCCTCCAGTGAAGGTACCCAATTGTGGATGTGTTACCTTGGACACTTTATGGTCTTGAGACTGTAACTGTGTAACCAAATAAATCCCCTTTTATAAAAGCCAATCCATCTCTGGTGCTTTGCATTCTGCCAGCATTAGCAAACTAGAACAATCATGTAGTTTTCTTCTTTCATTGCGTTAATGGGGTGTATTACATTAATTGATTTTCTATGTTGAACCAACCTTGCATACCAGGGATAAATCCCACTTGATCATGGTGTGTAATTTTTTTAATATGCTGTTGGATTTGGTCTGCTAGTATTTTGTTGAGGATTTTTGATTCTATATTTTTAAGAGAGATTGGTCTGTACTTTTCTTGTGGTATTTTGTCTGGCTTTGGTATTTGGGTGATGTTGACCTCATAGAATGGGTTAGAAAATGTTCTCTCCTCTTTAATTTTTTGGAAGCATTTGAGCAGGACTAATAGTGATGCTTCTTGGACTGCCTGTGAAAATTCACCAGTGAAGCCATCTGGTCCTGGGCTTTTCTCTTTTGGAAAGTTTTTGATTACTGATTCAATCTCTTTACTTTTTGTTGGTCCATTGAGATCTTCTACTTCTCTTTAAGTCAGTGTAATTAGTGTGTTTTTAGGAGTTTGTTCCTTTCATCTAGGTTATATAATTTGTTGGCGTATAGCTGTTAACAGTATTCTCTTATAATCCTTTTTATTTCTGTGGGGTTGGTAGTAATCTACCACTCCCCCTTTCTTTTCCGGTTTTAGTTATTTACATCCTCTTTCTCTCCCTCTCTTTTTTTTTGGTCAGTTTAGCTAAAGTTTCATCAATTTTACTGATCTTTTCAAACACCAGATTTTGGTTTTGTTGATTCTCTATTTTTAAGAATCCTCTATTTCATTTATTTACATTCTAATCTTTGTATTTCCTTATTTCTGCTTGCTTTGGGTTTAGTTTCCTTTTCTTTTTCTAGATCCTCTGTGGTTAGGTCTTTGATTTGAGAGCTTTCTTGTCTTTTAATAGGTAAGTATTTAGATCTTAATTTCCTGCTCAGTACTGCCCTTGAAGTATCCCACAAGTTTTGATTTTCATTCATCCCAAGATATTTCCCAATTTCCCATGTAATTTCTTTTTTGACCTGTTGGGTTTTTTAGGAATATGCTGCTTACTTTCCACATATTTGTGAATTTTACAGTTCTCCCTGTTACTGATTTCTAGCTTCATTCCATTGTCATTAGAGAAGATATACCGTATGAGTTCAATATTTTTTTATTTATTGAGACTTGTTTTTTGACCTAACATAATGGTGTGTCCTGGAGAATGACTAGAAGAATGTGTATGCACTAGAGAAGAATGTGTATTCTATTGCTGCTGGATGACGGGTTCTACATATGCCTGTTAGGACTAGGTGGTTTACAGTATAATTCAAGCCTTCTATTTCCTTATTGATATTCTACACAGATGTTCTATCCGTTTTTTTTGCATTTGTTTTTTACCTTTTATGCAATTCTGTTGAGATATATTCGCATAACATACAATCCTTCAAAGTGTACAATCAGTTGTTCATATAGCTATGCACTGATCTATCCATTTTTAAAAGTGGTATATTGACATCTATTATTAATGTAGAATTGTCTAATTTTCCCTTCAAAGCTGTCAACGTTTGCTTCAAATATTTTGAGGCTCTGCCATTAGGTACACACAATATTTAAGTGTTATGTCTTCTTGTTGAATTGACCCCTTTAGAACTATGTAATCCATTTACCATTAAAGTAGCTGCTGATAGTGCAGGACTTTCTTGGGCCATGTTGATAATTGGTCTTTATAGGTCTTATAGCTTTTTTGTTCCTTGATTGTTCCATTAATGCCTTTTCTTCATATTAATTCTATTTTTTGTAGATTACCATTTTGAGTCACTTTGCATTTCCTTCTGTATATATTTTTCATATATTTGCTATATGGTTACCATGGGGTTTAAATTTGACATCCTAAATCTATAAAAATCTTGTTTCATTTGATACCAACTTAACTTCAATAGCATACATAACCACAGTTCCTAAACCCTGCCATCTCCCACCTTTTTGCTGTACTTGTTACAAATTATATGTTTACTCATTGTATGTCCCAAACCATATATTTATCAATACTATTATGCATTTGCATTTTAGAACATGTCATAAGTAAAAAGTGGAGTTACAATACAATCGTGCTGGCATTTATAATTACTCATATGTTTACCTTTACCAGATGTCTTTATTTCTTTATGCTATTTTGATATACTGTCTAATGTCCTTTCCCTTTAGTTTGAAGAACTCCCTTTAGCATTGCTTTTAGGATAGGTCTAGAGGTGACGAACTCCTTCAACTTTTGTTTATCTGGGAATGTCTTAATCTCTCCCTCATTTCTGAAAGACACCACTCCCAGATATAAATTTTTTGTTTGGTGTTCTAGTTTGCTAATGCTGCCAGAATGCAAAACATCAGAGATGGATTGGCTTTTATAAAAGGGGGTTTGTTTGGTTACACAGTTACAATCATAAGGCCATAAAGTGTCCAAGGTAACACATCAACAATTGGGTACCTTCACTGGAGAGTGGCCAATGGTGTACGGAAAATCTGTTAGCTGGGAAGGCACATGGCGGCTGTCTGCTCCGAAGTTCTGGTTTCAAAATGGCTTTCTCCCAGGATGTTCCTCTCTAGGCTGCAGTTCCTCAAAAATGTCACTCTTAGTTACTCTTGGGGCATTTATCCTCTCTTAGCTTCTCCGGAGCAAAAGTCTGCTTTCAATGGCCATCTTCAAACCGTCTCTCATCTGCAGCTCCTGTGCATTCTTCAAAGTGTCCCTCTTGGCTGTAGCAAGTTTGCTCTTTCTGTCTGAGCCTATATAGTGCTCTAGTAATTTAATTCAGACCCACCCTGAATGGGTGGGGCAATACCTCCATGGAAATTATCCAGCCAAAGGTCTTGTCCACAGTTGATTGAATCACACCTCCATGGAAATACCCAAAGGATTCCAAAATCTAATCAACACTAATATGTCTGCCCACACAAGACTGCATCAAAGATAATGGCATTTTGGGGACATAATACATCAAACTGGCACAGTTGGCAATTGCTATCTTTCAGCACTTTAAATATTTCACCGCACGGTCTTCTTGCCTCTGTGGTTTTTGATGAGAAATCGGTACTTAAACTTATTGGTACTTAAGGGCTCCCTTGTACATGACATGTTGCTTTTCTCTTGTAGCTTTCAATGCTCTCTCCTTGCAGGTGACATTTAACAGCTACAGTATTAAGTGTCTAGGTATGCTTTTCTTCAAGTTCATCCTGTTCAGGGTTTGTTGAGATTCTTGAATGTGCATATTCATGTCTTTCATTAAATTTGGGACGTTTCCTGCCATTATTTTTTTCAACATTCCTTCTGTCCCTTTCTTTCTTCTCCTTCTGAGACTCCCATAATGGTAAGCTTGATGGTGTCCCACAGGTCTCTTATGCTGTGTTCACCTTTTTTCATTCTTTTTTCTTTTTGCTTCTTAGCCTGAATCATTTCAAATTGTCTTGTCTTAAGTTGACTGATTCTTTCTTCTACCAGTTCCAATCTGCTGATGAAACCCTATAGGGAATTTTTCATTTCACTTATTGTGGCCTTCAACTCCAGTATTTCTGTTTGGCTCCTTTTTAAAATTTCTGTCTCTATTGAGATGCTCATATTAACCATTCATTGTTTACCTGATATCCTTCAGTGCTTTCTCTGTATTTTCCTTTACCTCCTTAAGCACATTGGACATCAGTTTTTTTTTAAAGTCCTTGTCCTTTATGTTTACAGTCTTTTCTCCTTCACTAATGATTTCTGAATTGTTATGTTGTTTCTTTTATGCACCATGATTTCCTGCTTCTTTGTTTGTCTTGTAATCTTTTGTTGCACACTGTCCAATTTAATATATAAATATGTTAACTATGGGATTCGGTCCCTGAGCTGTCTGTTCCTTAAGTTTGTATCCAGCTACTGATAAACTCCTTTGAGTGCATCAGGAGCAAACAAAAACAAACCAATGCAGAAAACACTGTTCACAGCCTTTGTAAATTGTCTCGTTAGCTTGTGCTCTCTTTCCAAATTTAGCCCTCCTGTCAAGAAAATCAGCCTGAGGTGAAAAGAAGTTCAGGCTCCTCTCCATCTTGTCACTCTATGGAATTCCTCTCTATGAAATAGACTCCTTCTCCCCAACTCCACGTGCTTTATTTTATTTCTTAAAGCTGGCAATCCTTTGCCCCAGGCAGCTTTGACTTAATTATTTCTCACACTGCTTTAGGTGTCTACAAGATGCTTCTGCTTATAGGGCAAGTTCTGGAGTACAAACCAGAGATGTATTTTCCGGGTCAGTCTTTCAGTCTGCCACCTGGTAAGAGATTGTATTGACACACAGGCACCCAGTATCTGCCTATGGGTTACTCTGCTCCCTCTGGAACAGGGCCAGGGCACCACACTGTGCCAGAAAGGGGGGTGGTGGTGGAGGCAGCAAGGGAGCCACAAACCTTTCCTGTAGTTTTCTTGATTTAGCAGTCACTCAGTTACCGTAACCCTTTAACTGTTTGCTGCAGTTTTGAGGAAGAAGGCTCTGCCAGTTTTTGCTAGTGGTTCAAAGATTCTGTAGGGGAATGGCACCCTGGAATGTCTTACGCCACCATCTTGGTCAACCGGAAGTCCCAAGTCTCCTCAAAAGTTTTGCTTGCTGTTTCTCTGTCTTAATACTATGCCAAGCAATGCTGGATTCACTTTGATGTTATTTTTTAAACTTTTTTTTTTAACCATTTTTCACTTACATCCTTTTTCAGTTCAGGATCCCATATTTTGTTTGTTGTTATCTCATGGTCAGATTAAGATCATGAATTTTGGGGAAGAACTTCACAGAAGTAATGTGCTCTTCTTAGCGCATCATATCAGAGGGTACTTGATGTTATGTTTATTACTGGTGAGGTTAACCTTCATCACTTAATCACCTCAATCACTTGATCAAGGCGGTTTGTGCCAGGTGTCTTCACTGTTACTATTTTTCTCTTTGTAATGAAGAAATATTTTAGAGAAGATATATTGACACTATATAAATATCCTGTTTCTCCTTAAATTTTTATCCACTAATTTGAGCATTCATTAGTGGGATCTTGATTGCAGCAATGATTACTGTGGTGTTCTAATAGTGAGTTTTCATTTCCCTCATTCCTTCTATACTTATTAACTAGAATTCTTCCCTAAGGAAGAATTTTCCCTTCTACTCATTTATTTAGTCAATAATTAATTTATTATATAATATATTATGTACTGATGAATATTAGTTTTATTCTTGGATTATAATTCAATACTATTATTTATGTTGATGCTGAAATTATTCCAGCTTTGGCCACTGGGAGCTATTTAAGGTTGGCTCCTGTGTTCTTTCAACATGTCCCAATCTTTTTTCTCTTTTTCCTTACTTTTCGTACCACAATATGTTCCAGGCTTATTTTGTATTTTCTCTGTCCAAGCCTTGACATCAACCACTCCTCCAAGGATCCCTGGCTCTTTTAGTGAAGAATGGTATCTAGAATTCAAGACTAAAAGCCCTAGGTGTGCTCACTGCTACTGGTACGTCATTGTTCCTAGGCTCTGTCAGCAGACAGAGCTAGGGAATATATGTATTAATACTAACCCATGAATACCCACACATCTATCTTTACTTCTGTATCCGTCTATATGTATATGCATTTTAAAAACAAAGCAAAACCATGAGTTCATACTGATACCTCTGACTCCATTTTAGGGTTTGTTCTAGCATTATCTAGCATTATCATCTTTTTATTCCTATGTTACTGACTTAGCAACTCTGACAAAATTTTGAAAGAAAGTTTCTTCTGCAGCAATTTGTCATTTGTGTGGGAGCAATTAAGTTTGAATTCTTTCTCATAACATACTTTTAATTTATCAGATCAATCATGATTTTCAACATTTCCTGAACCTAGTAGGAAAAATACAGATCTTCCTCGAAGAATCTCTTAGCTTCTCAATTTTAAGAAGGTTCAATATGAAATCATAAGTATTTTTACAAATAAAAAAATGACAACTAGTCCTTTAACACAGTCTATGAGTTATATTCATATGCAAAGAACATTTATTATCATGCCTACTTTAGGTGAGATGCTGCATTCTTGATATTCTGTATGTATTCTATTGTAATACTGATGCCAACTTAGTGAGGTATTACTGTCCTTAATTTACAAAGGGGAAAATTAAGGCTCAGAGTGGTTAACTGACATGCCCAAGTATCTACAGGTGCAAGTGGCTTAGCTAGTATCAAAATAGAGGACCTCTGAACTCAAACCAGGTGTTCTTTTTTACTATATCACAGATGTTCCAAGGATGCCAGCTAATCAAAGGGTTAACTTAAAATTGAAGGTAAGGCTGTCATAAACTAAGAAAAAATCCTCTACATTAAACATAGAAGATAGATTTCCTAATTTATCACTCTGATAGCAGAAATTGACAAGTGAGGGCTTTCTCTTCTTGATGATGTTATAAGCTATGTTAACAGCATCCTTAATAAGTGAATGGGAAGAATTAGGAGGTTTACAAAGCAAATGTCAGAAATATATATCTACATTCATTTTAGGACTCTGCATGCATTTTAAGAATGCATGATGTGTTAACTAGATACATTTCTTCTTTGCATGTCAAGAATATACCCCCATGCACCCATCCCTTTCAAAACACCAAGGCATGTACTCCGAAGTTTAATATGGGTTTTGGGCTTTCCTTATATATTCTTATTCTCTCTGGTTTCTACATGGCCTAAAATGCCTATAAAAAAATAGAGTTTGGGGTAGACTCTTTAACCAGAGAAAAGATCAATTATTGACTCTCATGGAAATCAACTTGGTCTCAAAAGTTGAGTGCTCTATCTAACTACCTCTTATCCAGCTACCCAGTTACAGACCATGGATATATTTGAACACAGAACTAGAACTGCTATTATTGTTTTCTGCCCTATATTTTGTAAGTTGACTGATTGACCTAAGTCTTCCTGCTAACACACCAATTATTATTGTCTTCACTAATTAAATTTGTGAATTATCAGTGCCCAGACATCATTAGCAAAGTGTTAATGTTTTAGGAATAACAGGTCCTTGCACAGAGTAAATATACTGATCCTGATGACTACTGTCTAATGGTAACTGAGCACATTACAGGATTCTGGTGTGAAATAGATCAGTCATTCTTAAACATGAACACATGTACAACAAATCACATTGCAACTTGCTAAAATTAAGTTTCTGACTGAGTAGATCTAGGGTGGGAACTGAGATTCTGGATTTCTAACAAGCTCAGAAGTGATGCTGATTGTTGCTAGTCCCTAGACGACTCTTTGAGTAGTACGGAAAGAGAGAATAAAAGTGTGTGAAAAAGATAAAGAAGATATTAAGCAGTTTGTCAGCATTTATTGTAGCAAAATGATCATAATTTCTAAATAGTTTTAGAATTTTTATTTAAATGAAAGACTAAATAGACAAGTTGTTACATTAACTAATTTTTAAAAAGGAAAACAGCAAACAAAACACTGAAAACTAGTCTTCAAACTAAGAAAAATTAAACTATTTCTAGGAATCAACACAACAAGAGTTATTTTAAATCTCCAGCAGTGTGCTATAATGTCTAATATATAATTTTAAAAACCCTCCCATAGAATAGCAGATGGCCTTAGGGTTAAATTTATCCTTGCTTCTAAAATAAGCAGTAGAATTTGGCTATCTATCCTTGATGAAGAGCTACACATTTTTTGTAATTATCATAATAGTACCGAAGAAGAAAATTATAAGGAAATGAAAGCTGACAAATGAAAGGTAGGAGAATGACAGAGACAAACCTGACCCATTGCACAAACTGAATACTGATCAATCAACACTGACGTCAATGCAAACTTTGTTGCTCACCAGCAAGAAAAGGCCAGCTGCATGGTTCACTTCCAAACATCAGTCACTCTCTCCCTACCTGACAGGAGGGCAAAAGAATAATAATCACACTTGCGATAAATGTATTCTTGCTGACCAGTTTGAGACATACATCTGTCTAATAATCTAAAAAAACCAAATTATTTTCCTTAGCCCAAAATGGAGGAAGGAGGTGGGGGGAAGTCAGATGAAGTGGGAAACACAAAACAAACCTTTGGGCTCTCTTCCGTATCTCAGGTTTAATATGCTGCTAGTGCTAGGCAGGTTTGAAGGGAAAAAAAGTCTCATGGTACTTGCTAATGTAAAGCTCTTTTTACATTTAAACATAATTCTGGTAGCAGGAGGATAACAAATATAAAACTTAATATTATGATTTTACTGATAAAACCTATCTCAGATTTCCCCATACTCTTCCAGTTCTAGGGCACAAAGCTTCACAAAACTAGAATTACATATACAGTAAATCTGTCTCAAGGTCTCCTAGAAGTAGGATGGTTGTTAGAGGCAATGATGAGAGATGATATAACGTATAAACTCAGAAAGGAAGCATTCCCTCTAGGTTAAAAACAACTGACTTGTGATCCATAGGTCAGATTTAGGCTAATTATATTTACAGTCCCTCTCAAAAAATTAATTTGCATCAAGTAGAGACACTTTAGAAAACAAACGATAAACCTTCTTTGCTCTTTTAAGATTTGTATCGAGGCTTTAAGGCCTTGGTTAAAAAAAATGCTGAAGGAGGTTACACAGCTTTCAAAATGTTAAGGATTTGTTTTCACATGTTATCAATAATACACTGAATACAAGTAATAGCTACCTTTTATTGAGTGCCTACATGGTACCAGGAGTTTTAATTAATTTATTTAACAAACACATAGCACTAAGTACTTTGCAAATATTATCTCATTAAACACTATGAGACATGAACTATCATTCCTCCTTTACAGATAAAGAAACTAAGGACAGAGAGGTTAAGCAATGTGTCCAAGGTCACATAGACAGTAAGTGGCAGAGCCGGTTGATTCTAGCCCATATAGCCTGGCTCTAGAGTCTATACTCTTACTATTATACTGACTCCTTGTGTAATATTATCACTAATCCCTAAATGTTCCAGAAAAACAGATTAATCTCCATTTAATAGATATGAAAACCAAAGTTCAGAGAGCTTAAATAATCAGCCCAAGGTCACACAGCTACCAAGTACTAATGCATAGCCAGAATTTGCACCAGTACTGTCTGATACCAAACTCAGCACTCTTTACATGAGGCCCTATTTGAATTGTAATACTTTCTGAAAATTTCCTCCAAGTAATTCATACAATTTTAACCTTATCTAAGTATTTATTATAAACATTTCAGAAGTAGCAAAGTTGAAAGATAAAACTTAATGTCCTTCATCAACATAATGTCTGAAAAGAAATATCCAAAATAGCTAGGAAGAAACAATGACGAATGAAAGCCAATATTGCTTTGCATTTACCCTCTTACTCTGAATGTTCTAACACTCAGATTTTACAAAGGTTGATGAGGTCTTATAACGGAGGCAGGCATTGGGCACAGGTGTGGGTAAGTCCCTAGTTCACTGGTGTTTAAGGTCTTTACCCATTGGGGGAACATAAATTAGAAGCTGATTCTAAAGCTATGTTTCTATATTTATCAAAATGAATCATGTCTGATACTTCTATTTCATTTTCTTTCTTAGAAACAGACAAATATTTTAATTTAAACTAGTTTTGGTTTATGCTTCTCTTCAATTTCAATACACTAGATGGCTAAAACAGCAAATTTATTCAGCCCATTCATCAATTTAAGGGATCTTCATATGTAGAAGAAACAGAGAAAGAAAGTATAATTTGAGGGAATAATTTTGCATTTTATTCTGGGTTTTGCAACTTCTTTCCATGGAGCCCCATCTTTCCCACATGTTTTAAATTTCTTTAAAATTCAAGAAGAATTCTCAAGATCAGAAGATAATGTCTTAAAGTTGGGCCATCTAAAAGTTATGAAAACCATGGATAAAAATACTCTGGAGAAATTCTTTAAAGGCAGTGGAACACATCTAAACTTTTTATGGTGTGTGAAACCCTTACCTGCCCCTGCTTACCTGTCCAGGCTCTTACTCATCACCCCTCACTGGCACTGATACTCCACTAGCTCAGACCTGTTGTTTCCCTAAACATTCTGTGTTTTCTCCTGCCTCTTTCTGCCTTTGCACATGTCGATCCATTTGCTTGCAACAGCCATCCCTACCTCACCCTCTCAACACATGCACGTGTGTGTGTACACACGCACACATTCTAACCCCACCACAAATGCCTTCTCAAATCAAGCCTTAGCTAATAATTTCCCAAAGCAATTATCTTTTTGTATTATATTTACTTAAAGGTCTGTTTCTTTAGTTGATTGTTAATTCCTTACCATGGAGAACCGAGTTGAGCTTTTCTGTTTGTTGCTGTTGTCATTGTTTTGATTATGTGTGACTCTCTAGGACCTAGCCCAGGAGCAGAGTAGATGCTAAATAAGCATTTACTAAAATGTGGGGTTGGGGGTGGTGAGGATGACAGAGAAAAAATGTGGTTAATAAAATATTTGAGTGCTTAGAAATACTTGCGTGTGATTCCTCTTATGAGGAATGCAATCAGGGTCACAATGTATAAATATAATAATGGAACCCAAAATGTAGCTCGTGAGTACCCTTGAAGGAATAATTGACAAATAATACTTGGAAGCTACACTGCAGTTAAAGAGACCTAGGTGTAAATTCCAGGTCTGCTATTTATTTTTTGGGTCACCTTAGCAAGTTACTTAATCTCTTTATATTTGTTTTCTCGTCTAAAAACTGGCGATAATTATACACTCCCAGGGTTGCTGTGAAGATTAAACAATTTAAGTACCTAGCAGAGTAACTGAAAATAGTGAAGGCGCAGTAAATATTAGTTGTCATACTAGCTTAACCAGGAGAGAGCAACTCTAGGTATCTGACATTTTCCCTCTATTCCAGATTATTAGAAGTTCCTGGAGTTTGGATATTCAAAAACAAAAATAAAAACACCAAAAACAAAACAAAAATCTAGATAGCACACGGTGATATTACAAATACTGAGTGGACCTACTTATATTTTAGGGTAGAATTATAGTATCATAATATAGCCAGGCAAAACTTGGTTATAATCTTAAAGCAATATTCTGTGTTTTTTGTTTTAAGTTTCCTTGGTGCTTCACTTTGAAATTTTCTTTTAAAATGTTAGTGACAGAGCACTTTTTAATTCCTAGAGCAGTATGATTCATACCTCTAACCTTTCCCTGCTTAAAAAGACTTCCAGAACTCCTCTGAGCTATTGTTGTTGTGAATTTCTGTTTGGGCAATAAAGGAATGTAAAGATGAAGCAGGGCTCTCCCCCTTCTTTCTACAGACCTAAGGACTTCAAAAAGGAGCAACTAGTCTGAACAGCACAATTTTTGGACAGCTGATGCTTTCAAGGAGAAGTAAAAAACAAACAAACAAACAAACAAAATCCAATGAAGTGTATTACAGAAGGTTGGCAAAAAGGAGAGAAATGAATGAGACCAAATAGAAGGGCCAAAGGAAAAGGAAGAACAACCAAAACAAAAACCAAATGGAGGAAGCACATAAGAAACTATGGAAACACTCTAAAACAGTGTATTGCACTTTCAAAACAAAAAAGACAAATCAATCCAAACCCCCCTTACACAGTGTATGGACACATGAATAGAAAAATGGGGACAAAATTAAATGAATAATGGGGGTGATGGTGGGATGAGATGTTTGGATGTTCTTTTATATTTAATTTTTATTCTTTTATTTTTTTGGAGTAATGAAAATGTTCAAACCTTGTGGTGATAAATGCACAACTATATGGTGATATTGTGAACAACTGATTGTACACTTTGGATGACTGTATGGTATGTGAATATATCTCTAAAAAATCAAAAAACAAAAAAAAAACAAAAAAAAAACAAAACTAACCAAAATAAATCTCCTTCCCTCCATCTACACCTTCAATTTCTACTGCTGCTGCTCTATTTAAGACCACATTTTCTTAATTGGACTACTGCATTAGATTCCTTATTAATCTTTCTGTCTCTAATCTTACCCATTTCCTACCTATCTTCACTCTGTTAGAGACATTATCTAACAAACAAATCTAATTCTAACCCAATCCCACTTCACCCCCATCTTCGCCCTACAATTTTCAATAAACTGGCATCCCTATTCCTTAAAGAATAGACTCTAAATCTTTTACATGGCATTCAACACCCTTCATATGCTGGTCTTTACTTACCTGCTCCTCCTTATCAATTCTCCATGCCTACAGATTTTACATTTAACCACTATAGATTAATGGTTCCCCACCATTTCAGTCTCAATCTCTCTCCCTCCCTCCCTCCCTCCCTCTCTCTCTGTCTCTCTCTCTCTCACCTGTGGTATTTATATATGATATAGTCTTTCTGACTGCCTGGACCATCCTACTTCTGTTTATCTTGCTAGCAAACTTCTAACTCATCTCTCAAGCATAAGCTCAAATAGTTCCTTCTCTGTGGAGCCTCCCTGGCTCTGCAAGCAGTCAATGTCCCTCACCCCACTTCCACTCCCATTGCAATTCATACATACCTTATTTATGGCAACTATCATATTGTATGTAATTATACTTATCTCCCCACTAAACTTTTAAAATCAGAGTAAATGACTTTCTGATTTGTATCCCCAGTACCTAGCATATGTGTACCTGACACAAATATTTATCGAATGAATGAGTTTTGATCATGTGAATAAAGAAACTCAAATATAAAAGTGTTTACAACTGTGAAAAGAGTGGGAGTAAGATAAGCAAAAATAATTTCTACCTTTAGTCTCCCTGTTATAAATCAAAACCCTATTATATCAGAGCAAGGCAAGGTGCTTTTGTGTTCCAAACATTTCTCCTTCTGTTTCCATCACCTCCATTGTATTTTCTGTACGTAACCTCCCTGTAGCCATCACCATATTAGGAGAAAAGGTTATAGCACTAGCAACCTACCCTGCTCCTCTTGCTGTGTCAGTCCCTCCAATCACTCTCACATACATGCAAACGTACCTTCTCCAGCAGAACCTAACAAAGGGCCCTAGACACAAATCAAACTGAGGAGACAAATTAGACCCAGTTACAGCCCTGTTATTGTGTATATTAATAATGAACTTATTTCCCTTACTTTTAACTACACATAATCTTAAGAAAATGAATGAAGTACACCTGGAGAAAGCCTGGTGTCATCAGGTACAGATGATCCTGAATCTGTGACTATAGGTTAGTTTCAGCACATGCTGAGTACACTGGCTCACTCTGATCATGTTAGAGCCAGCTATGTCCCAGTTACCTGCTATTTTGATATTCATGTTGTTATCCAGAAGAAGATTTTCAGCCTTGAGGTCACGATGCACAATCTTCCGACTATGACAATAATCAACAGCTGACAGGATTTGCCAGAATTTGCGCCTGGCCTCAGATTCATTTAACCGGCCATGATTAGCAAGATAGTCTATAAAGGAACAGAGAATTTAGAATTACTCAGCAAACTAAAATAAACCTACTATTAGTATTTGTAATTTTTTTAATGAACAAGGTTTAATGTTCAAATAACATGTCATTTTCCAGTTTCCTTCCTTGCCTTTTAGAGTAATAACTCCCATATTTCACTAGAGTCCAGGTAAATGGTGAGAGCACAATAGCAGGTGGCATAATAGTCACAGTACAACTCAAAATGGTTTTTATGCCTAAGCATTCCCTTTTTTTGTTAAAAAATTTATTGAATATTTTTCCTAGCCAACATTTAAAAAATAAAATCTATGTAAAACAAAGAACATGAATAAATTCTCTGACATCCCGTCAGACAAAGGACAGCTTTTTTAAAGACATTCTTTTCATGCAATTATTATATAAACCACCTGTAACATGAGATATGGCAGTGCCTGGAAGTAGCTTAAATAATTCAAACCCTGTTCTCCTGTTCAATTCTGATCTACCTAAAATTAGGCAGACCTGTTCTCTAAAGTGAACACTGCCATATACCCATGCAAGACAAAAATATTTTGAATATACATTAGCCATCTTTGTGCAGTGTCCTAATCTTTATTAAACCAGTTTATATGAAAATTAATTATGCATATACTCTTACATGGACTCAATAAAACAGTACATTAGAACACATTCAGGTTTCAGCTGAAGATCTGAAAGACCTCCGAAATTATCTTTTGAGGGGAGGTGGCCAACATAAATCTTGAAAGACTTTTCTATTTAAGATAATTTTCACAAGCAATGAGCTGTAGGGTGAATATTCACAGTCACCTTTATACATTTTCTGCTCTGGTCTATGTGGTTTACTGTAATTTTTTGTTGTTGTTGTCTTTTAAATTCCATGCCTTTGGACCACACCATTCTCAATATTTAATATAAAATTTACTAACATTTGTATAGCACTTTACAGTTTACAAAACATGTTCATATCACAGTATCTCATTTAATACTCCTAAATACTATGATAATTATTAATGTAATTCCTATTTTATAGATGAAGAAGTTGAGCTCATATAATTGGTAAGTGAATGACTGATCTGGGACCAAAATCTCTGACTGCATTTTTCACTCTATGAAGCTTCTTTTCTAGTATCCTGCTGCGGAGATCCTAACCATTGTTCTAAAACCCTGTTTAAATGCTACCTTCCCCCACAAACAGTCCCTGATCACTTCAGGTAGAAATTTCTCTTTTCTCTGAACTTCTTATCACTTATCACACAGTCTCACACTGTAATTACCTGCACATATATAAATTAAAAATCTCCCAACGCACACACATACACAGATCTACCCCTAAACCACTGTGTTTTAGAAAATAAAAGATACCTTCATTTAAGCTTCCCAAGGACAGGGACAACATCATTCTCTTCTGTACTTGCCTCAATGCACAAAATGTCACAGAAACAGTACTTAAATATTTAGCTAAGGTCCTTCCATGAGTGGTATCATGAACCTCTTCATCAACATTATAAAAATGTGCCGAAGTAGTGCCATATTCTACACGGATAGGCTTTAAATGTAAGTGAACATTTTGTATATTCTTCTACATCTGCTATTATCACAAAGTGAGATAATCAGCTTGTCACATCTTCCCTCTGCCTTCACAGAGCTCATATAACAGCCATTCATCATTCTGAAGGGGAAAAGAGGATTCACTTAGGGACAAATCTATAGCGTTTTTAGTCAATATGTCCAAACTGTCATCAGAGTGACTATGTTTAAGAACTGGCAAGTGGACAAAGGGCCTTCTACTCATAAGAGTAAACCAGAATCTCACTTCTATACAGAATGAGCTGAGAAGTCCAAAATAGAAGGTTGGAACCTTGAGCAAACAAAACCTACCGAGTGGAATGCAACATGTTTTCTCCAGGGAAATATCTTTTGGATAGTTAATAATATCCTTCTTAAGATTTCACAACTACTGCTACTTAAATGGCCATCACTAAAACAAGACAATTTTTTCAAGGACAAATGATTGACTTCTTTGGATGGACAAAATTTCTTTCTGTTGAAAATGCTGAGTCAATGTTGGTTAGTATAAAAAATTTTGGAGATTTTGACAAAACAGAAAAGCATCATACATCCAATGTAAACAAGTTAAAGTTAATATACATGGAAAAAGAACCCAAATCACTGTCTACAAAATGAGTCCTGTGGGCACAATGGAATCTACAATTATTGTTTTTTAGAAGTTATCAGTCCAACTTGGCACTACCAACAAAGAGGGAAAAAACTTTTGCAGCTTGGCATCAGTACTATCTGAAAAAACAGAAAATATTACCTACATTTATACAAAGGTGTGGTATATCTGAACCTAGCATCATCACATGTCAATAAATACATAACACACGGGAAGGAAAAAAGTGACAACATCTGAGTGTTAGAGATTAAGAGACCAACTATTTAAAGAGGTGGTATTTTCACTCTTTAAGAGAAAATCCGGCAATTATTCCAGCATTATCTATTACCTTCCCAATTCTTTAAGATTTTGGCAGTGCAGGTATCCTTGAAAACTGTAAAATTTGCTGAGAAATCAGTAACAGAAGTAACAGGGAAAGCCTGTGGCTGCAAACATAAAATCAGTTTAGGGATAAATCATCCCTAGCAGGGAGAACTGTCATCAAGCTCAAGTTAAGGCACAAGTTCCTCAAGTTAACATGCAAATAGCACACTCATGTGCCACGTTAAAAATGTGAATTAACATTATGGAACAAAGACTTAGGAGTGTGATAGCAATTCTCTATATTAACTGCCTATGTGCAGATTTTCAATGAACCAATAGTTGTCAAAAACTATTTTCTTTTTTCTTGTGTTTTATTTGTTCTGATTAAGTGAAATGCAATGTAATGTTTGTTGACTTTAACAATGAAACTTTTTAAGCTAATACTTTGTATGTGCTATTTTTAAATTTTGCTTTTCTGGTAACTGACATTTTATCATATTTTTATTGTGGAATATAACATATATACATAGAAGTGATAACT
The DNA here is from genome assembly GCF_015220235.1 of Choloepus didactylus. Taxonomy (NCBI): domain Eukaryota; kingdom Metazoa; phylum Chordata; class Mammalia; order Pilosa; family Megalonychidae; genus Choloepus; species Choloepus didactylus. The sequence continues at coordinate 127,720,452 of NC_051312.1, read as the reverse complement.
TTCCAAGTGCAATTCAACAAGCAGTTAGCAAATTTCAAAGAATGTTATGCGTTACAGTTCCGCAGCTTCAGTTATTTCCTTCTTGTGTAAAACATATATGCAAAAAGGTGATAACTTTCAAAGTATGATTTAACAAGTACTTATATAGGAAATTTCCAAGAATGTTATGGGTTACAGTACCATAGTTTCAGTTATTTCCTTACTGTGAAATATATTTATACAAAAAGATGATAACTTTCAAATTGTAATTTAACAAGTAGCTATAGAGCAAATTTCAAAGAATGCTATGGGTTACAGTTTCACCATTTCAGTTCTTTCTTTCGAGCTATTCTAATACCCTAGCAACTAAGAAAAAGAAAATTATACAGAGATTCAGTATTCATAATCCTTTGTTAAATTCCATCTTGTCTGTTTCTACCTCTTCCTCTAGTTTAATCACTTTCCCAATCTTCAGGGATGTCTACCGTGACCACCCTAACTCCTCATGTTGAAAAGGGATGTCGACATTATGGGAAGAGGGGACACATCTGGTTGATGTTCTTGAAGAGGCTGAGTTTGGGGACTTAGCTGGCATAGGAGCTTACTGGAGAATTTAAGTTTCTGAAGAATAAACTTAGTGACTAAAACTTTAGAGTCTCAGATAGGGATCCAAGTCTTCTTTAGGGTTTTTGGGGCTACTGTTGACTTGGGCTTATCATACTGTGGCCATTTGGGATATCTAGGTAAAGCTTACATAGGAGTAACCTCCAGGACAGTATCTTGACTCTATTTGAAATCTCTTAGCCACTGAAACCTTAATTTGTTGTCTTTCTTTTCCCCCTTTCGGTCAAAAAAGCATTCTTAACCCCTCGATACCAGGGTCAGGCTCGTTCCCAGAATCCATGTTGCAAGTCACCAGGGAGACTCATTCACCTGGGAGGTCCCGTCCCACATGGGGGGAGGGTAATGAATTTATTTGCAGAGAGATAAAGTCCACATTTGAGCAACAAAAGAGGTTCTCTGGAGGTGACTTCTAAGCATAATTATAGGTTGGCTTAGCCTCCCCTTAACAACCATAAGTTTCACAAGAGCAAGCCCCAATTGACTTATGAAGTAGGGGGTTCCTAAGTTCACATAGCATATGTTCTGTCCATGGTAATACACCCGTATCTTACATTATCATCACTCAGTTGTACAATCCTCATCAGTCTCCATTTTAAACAATTCTCATCCTTTTGTGTCTAACTTATTGCACTCAGCATTGTATCTTCAAGGTTCATCCATCTTGCCATGTTTCAGGACCTTGTTCCTTCTTACTGCTGCAAAGTGTTCCATTATACGTATATATCACATTTTGTTTATCCACTCATCTGTTGAAGGACATTTGGATTGTTTCCATCTCTTGGCAATTGTGAATAAAACTGCTATGAAAATCGGTGTACAAATGTCTGTTCGTGTCACTGCTTTCAAATCTTCTGGGTATATACCAAGAAGTGAATTTGCCAGATCATACAGTAATTCAATACCTAGTTTTCTGAGAAACTGCCCAACTGTCTTCCACAGTGGCTATACCATTACATACTCCCACCAGTGGTAACTGACTTTTATTGTATTTTAAAAAATAATTGTCTGTGACAGATTGGACATTTAAAAAAACTGGCATTTCACTACTGATAGTTTGAGAAATATTGGAATATACAAGTAAACAGGCTATTACAGTACAGTGTGATAAAAGATAGCACAGGAATACACATATCCTAATAAATCCACGATATTGTAGTTCAATTTTTAAACTCTCTTTTAGACTTTTCATTATGCAGGTTTTAAACATACATGAAAGTACAGAAAACAGTATAATGAATTCCCCAGATTCAAGAGTTATCAATATTTTGCCATTTTGTTTCATTTATCTTTTTTATTTCATACCTTTTTTTCTGCAATATTCTAAAGCAAATTCTTGAAATCATTTTGTTTCACACTAAATGCTTTTGTATGTCTAAAAAATGGCATTTTCTTATATAACCACAATACCATTATCACACCTAACAAAATTAACAATTTCTTAATGTCATCTAATATCCAGTCAGAATTAAAATTCCCCCACTTGGCTTATTTGAATCAGGATCCAAACAAAATGTATTATTTTGCATTTGTTTATTTTGTCTTTGGAATCCTTTTATTCTGGAACCCCTACCCTTTCCTCCTTTCTTTCCATGCTATTGACTTAGTGAAGAAACTAGGTAAGTTGTCTTATATTCCAGATTTGTTTTTTGCTTCCTCATGAAAGTTTAACTTATTCTTCTATCTCCCATATTTCTTATAAAATGGAGTTCAAATGTAAGGGCTTAAAGAGATTTGGGTTTAATATTTTGGGGAGCAAAAAAATGTATCTTTTAGGAGGAATGCAACTTCTGGTTCTTCTGCTCTTAGTGGTACTAAGATTGATCAATGGGTTTTGGAGGCGATATTGTGGTTCTCAAACACCAGTGTACATCAGAGCCTTAGAGGGCTTGTTAAACCATAGATTGCCAGAGTTTCTGATATACTTTGTGTTGGAAGCAGCCTGTTTTAGTTTGCTAATGCTGCAGAATGCAAAACACCAGAGATGGATAGGCTTTTATAAAATCGGGGTTTATTTCGCTATACAGTTACAGTCTTAAGGCCACAAAACGTCCAAGGTAACACACCAGCAACTGGGCACCCTCACTGGAGGATGGCCAATGGTGTCCGGAAAACCTCTGCTAGCTAGGAAGGCAGCTGGTGTCTGCTCCAAAGCTCTGGCCTGAAAACAGCTTTCTCCCAGGACGTTCCAGCTTGCTCCTCCTCAAAACATCACTCACAGCTGCACTCACTGAGTTCCCTCTCTCTGAGTCAGCTCATTTATATAGCTCCACTGATCAAGGCCCACCCCGAATGGGCGGGGCCATGCCTCCGTGGGAACATCTCATCAAAATCACTACCCACAGCTGGGTGGGGCACATTTCAAGCAAATCTAACCAGAACCAAACGTCTGCCCCGACAAGACTACAAAGACAATGGCATTTGCGGGGACACAATACATTCAAACCGGCACACAGGCAGAGTGTTTTTATTTTTCAGAAGTACTCAGATGACGCTGAAGATGCTGGTCCAGAGTCCACATTTTGAGAACTATAGCATTAACAGTTTTAGTATTTTTTGGTGGTTGTTACCTGAATCAATGATTTCAGTAGCAGTTGCAAAACTGTGATTTTCTAATTATTTTATTCCTGCCACATTCACTAGATGAAATTCTTCCAAATTTTCTCTCGTCAATTAGGGTTATTTGGTTTTCCTGAAATACCACTCGAACAGTATAGGAAGAATGAATGCTTAATTCTTCCTTTTTAAGTACCAGTTTCCAGGGGAAGGGGTTGGCCTACTAGCTCTCTCCAATGGTGACTATGATTTTTGTTTTTTTCGGTTTTTTAGGTTTCTTTTTGCCCTTTTAAGTATCATAAAGAATGCATGGATTTTTATATATCAATTTGTTTAAATCAACGGCAGTCATTCTTTTTGATGCTCATTTTCCCATCTTTGGTCTTGGGACCTTCTCTACGTTATTTATTTATTTTTTTAACATGAACAAAGAAATATTCAATAGCTTCACTAATTTTTGGCATAATAAAAATGTCCCATGCTTATCTTGATATTTTCTGCCCCAAACCTGGAATCAGTCATTTCTCCAAGAAGCCTTGGTTCTTTTACTGGAAATTGTTATCTGGATGCTCAGTGCTTATCACTGCTGGGTTGGATACTGCTTCTCAGCATTTTGAGGGACAGAGCTAGGACATAAGTATTTTTAAAAAGAAAAAAAAAATCTTGAATTCATGCTGTTTATTTCTGCTTCACATTTTACATGACTGGAATTATATTTCTTTGAAAATTTTTTTATATCTCTTTTCTTCATGAAAGATCTTGGTTCTTAACAACATTAACATAAATTACTTCTTTTATCATACAATAAGTATAAAATAGTTTCAAACTAACTAAAATAATATTACAATTAACAATAAAAATAAGTATACTTCAATTGCTCTTTTTCACTTTAATTATTATTCTTATTATTTTTGTGTGTGTGCTAATGAAGGTGTCAGAGACTGATTTAGGTGATGAATGTACAACTATGTAATGGTACTGTGAACAATCGAATGTACGATTTGTTTTGTGTGACTGCGTGGTATGTGAATATATCTCAATAAAATGAAGATTTAAAAAAAAAATAATCTTCTTGCCTCACTAAAAAAAAAAAATAAGTATACTCATATTGCAACTAAAAATAAAACTACTGGGTAAAGCTTAACAGTTAATAATTGTTTGTAATTCTTTTTATCTTGAGTTTATATTATACTAAGAATGCATAGTCCAAATACTGTTTTAAAGTTACTCAAAAGAGCTATCTCTGTGTCTGTGTTGTGTTTTTCAACATGCTATACAGATAGGTATATATATATTTGTTTGTTTCCAAATATTAGGAATTACTTTCCTTTCTCCTATTTGACTTAATTTTATTTTTGGATATATAAACACATGATTTTTAACATGATACCAAAGTTAAAATTATATTACAAGATAAAGTCAGAGAAGTCTTGCTTCTATCCCTGTTCCTGTCCTCTGCCTACAGGTATCCTTTTTTTTTTTTTTTTTTTTAATTACTTTTTGGTTTACCACTGTGCTTTATTTTATATGTGAAAATATGTTTACATAATTTTATTCTCCCTACTTTTTATGCAAAAACATTTACACTTTTTTTTTCTTTTTTTTTTTCATTTCAAATAAGTCACAGAAATCTTCCACATTTCCTTTTACAGCATTGCAGACACTTTTAGAATTTAACAGTATGGTGCTAAGAATGAAGGCCCAGGAGTCAATTTGCTGTGTTCAAGTTTTGGCTTAACATTTGCTAACTATACAACTGTGACAAATTAACTAACCTCCTGAAGCCTCCATTTTCTTATCCTGAAGTGGGATAATAATAGAATCTACTGCATAGGTATGTGAGATTAAATGAAAAAATCCAATTAAAAAAAAATCTTTGCATGGTACCTGACACACAGAAGTGCTAAAAATATGTTAGCTGCTATTATTTCAATTGTGATTTTTACTATTGCTGTTGTCATTATCTTATCAAGTGTTGACTCAAGCTCTTGTCCTTTCCTACTTACTATCAAGCCATTAGCCTATGCTATGGTTTCTATGTTTACATGCCACTGAATTTGCTTTAAGATCACTGGCAACTCCTTTAGGCTAAAGCCAATTATCTTTTCTCAGTTCTCATCTTTTCTAACCTTTGATTATATTTAACACTTAATTGGGCTCCAAAATAAATATCTCTTCTGCTTGATTCTGTGTTTACCTGGTTTCCCTCCATCTCTTTCACTAATAGGCTCTTCTTTTTCTTCTAACCACATAGAATTACCAAAGTCTGGTTCTGAGCCTTAGCCTTTCTTTTTCTATACTCCTTCCCTCACAGAATTAATCTGAATTCTCACCTTCATGAGGATAATCTGATTTGCTTTATTCTTAGCCAGATGGTGTTAGTTCTCTTTCACACTCTTCTCTTTCAGTGCCTGTTTCATGGGTGCCTCTTTAGCACCCCACCAAAGATATGTCTTAACATGTTAGCCTGGGACCTTCTTACGTTCACAGACCCTACTGAGAATCTAACGAAAACAATGTATACACACAAACATACATATAAAATTTTATATGTAATTTCAAGGGGGTCTATACAATTTGGAGTTTAATACCAGGTTAAGAAACCCTACCTTTGAGGATTTCATTCATTGATTAAAATTTTTATAAAAATAACCTCCAGATTTGCCAAGTGCATTTGACCTTTTGACTCAACTCAACTTTATATGTATATTGATTTTCTTTCTACCACTGCAGCGTTATCAAGATTGAGCTCATTTTTCTTTTTATAAACTTCATTACCTCCTAAGTCACTATAACCATCAACTTATAGTCACTCAACCTCAAAAATTCAAGGGTCATCTTTTACCAACTCCTAAATTAAGTATAGCTGAAGCTCCAATAAGTAGGTTTAAAATTATATAGATGTAACTTTTACATAGTATAATTAATCAATGTCTTCATCCTGTGATTATAGATAACAAGTATAAATTTCATAGCAGAGTGTCTGACACATAATAAATGCTTAATAAATGTTAGCTGCTATAATCATCATCACTACTTATGGCATCTCTTCTTTTTCATCAGGGATAAGGGGAGCTTTCCCAGAATATTATCAAAGGAGTGGGGGAACCTAACCAGCTGAGTTTCCCTAAATTTCAGGGATGTAAGAAGGTTTAATGACTACCTTTCAGCCTCAGACTCATTGGTCAGAAATTATTAGCATCTCTCAAACCTGGAGCGGAATAATGGTCCAAAAGATTAATAACTTATGCAGTTAAATATTTAATTTAGGTTAAAAGAATTTCATCTATAATTTCATCAATGTGTAATTTGGGAGTGAAGTAAAAAGGCTAATGTCATTGTAATATTTTATGCTTAATTAGTCTTTTTTAAAAATAACTCAGATAATTAAATCCTGGTCAGAGATCCCTAACCCACAAAGCTGCAAAGACTTCACATTTCTAATTAATAAATCTGAAGGGAAATAGTGTTTTCAGGAACATGATCTCTATGAACCCTAAGGTTCCAGTAAGGTAATCAAAACTGTGCCCCTTTTCTCCTTTCAAAATATTTTGAAGATCCATTGTTTTCAATCCCTATATCCAAATCTCTGTTCATCTTTCTCTCTAAAATTTCTTTCCTATAATTAGTACAAAAAGTTACTGAGAAATAAAACCCCTTTTCATTGTAGATCAGGACTATCCTCTTTGTCAGCTCCACTTGTGCTGGTTCTTACAATCAATCTTGGACAAAATGTACTAAGCAAAGAAGACCCACTGGATAAAACAGAAACCTGAAAAACAGTTTTTAGCACGTTACTACATGTACTGCCTTATATTGTGAGCGCGAATAGATAGAAAATGGATTAGGTGTGTGCCCTGTATTGAATGAGGATAACTCTGGTTATTCTAATTTTTAAAATCAGATAATAATATAATTTATAATATTAGATTATATTAAATTTTAACCTTAAAGCCTACTTATGAGTATGAAACTACAGATTTTAAAACACTCCGCTTTTTTTCCTTGGGTTTTTGTAAGCACATAATCATTTCAAATCATGTGTTTGACAAAAATTAAAAGAAATTGTTGCCTGTGGTAAACTGGCAATTTAATTGTGCTTTCAGCAATTTCCCTGCACTAGACTGTCTGCATCTGTTAGACTCTGCATCAGTTCTTCAAGCTATTTGGAACTGCTGAAGCAAACCATGGTCTTCAGAGAAGTAAAATGAGTTTTTAGTTACACAGTTTAAAGTTTTAAAGGTTTTTTTTTTTTTTTTTACCATTAACTTCCATGACTTCCATGACTACATGTTCAAGTTTTACACAACAATTAAAAGCAAATATAGAGAGGATCCTAAGATGGCGGCTAGGTTAGACAGGGCAAAAAAACACCTCCATGAAAATACTAGATAAAAACCAGAAAGTGACCCAGAACATCAGTTCCAGCGATGCACCAGCTGGACAAGGTCTGCTAAATCTACAGGGAGCGTGTATTTGGTGAAACCAGGAGTCTGCATTCTGAACCAAGTGAGTGAGCCGGCTGAAAGTCCGATGGCTGGGCTGCGGTGTGGGGAAACCATGGGTTGGCATTTGGAGACGGACTAGTTCTTTTTTTTTTTTTTTTTTGGCTTTTATAAAGGGGGTTTATTTGGTTACATAGTTATAGTCTTAAGATCATAAAGTATTCATATAGTCTTAAGACCATAAAGCATCAACACAGGGTACCTTCACTGAAGGATGGCCGATGTCATCCAAAAACCTGTTAGCTGGGAAGGCACATGGCTGGCGTCTGCTCTGGAGTTCTGGTTTCAAAATAGCTTTCTCCCAGGACATTCCTCTCTAGGCTGCAGCTTCTCTTCAAAATGTCATTCTTAGTTGCTCTTCGGGCGTTTGTCCTTTCTTAGCTTCTCCGGAGCAAAAGTCTGCTTTCAAAGGCCATCTCCAAAATGTTGCTCTGTAAGCTGCGGCTCCTCTCTCAGCTCCTGTGCGTTCTTCATGTCCCTCTTGGCTGTAGCAAGCTTGCTTCTTCTGTCTGAGCTTATATAGTGCCCCAATCAACTAATCAAGCCCAAACTGAATGGGCAGGGCCACACCTCCATGGAAATTATCCAATCAAAGTTATCACCTACAGTTGGGTAGATCGCATCTCCATGGAAACTCTCAATCAAAGAATTACAATCTAATCAATACTAATACGTCTGCCCACACAAGAGTTCATCAAAGATAATGGTATTTTGGGGGACATAAGACATTCAAACTGGCATATGGCTTTATGACATAGTTTAATATCTGGCAGAGTGAGTCTCCTTGTATTTCTCTTCTTTTTCTCCTAGAATTTTCTGGCTACTTTTACTTTTTCCTGTCTGTTTCTTCCCCTCAAAAAAATTCTGTTGTGTTTTATTGGGAATGCATTAAAACTATAGATTAGCTTAGGGAGAAGAGATATCTTTATGATGATGAGTTTTCCTCTCAAAGAACATGGCATGAATTATCATTTGTTCTCACCTTTTTTGTTTCTTTCAGCAATCTTTTAAAGTCTTATTCATATATATCTGCACATTTCTTGTTAGGTTTACTCCTATTATCTTTTGGGTAGTCATCAAGGTTGTTTCTTGCATCATATCTTCTAACTTTTTTTTTTTTTTTCTGGTATCAACTGATTTTAAACTATTCCCACACCAAGAGCTCAAACAAGAAGTCAGCAAAACATTTACTAAGAAGGACTATAGATATGAGGTCATCAAGTTCTTATAGGCACTGGCCTAGAAAGAAGAAGAAGAAGAAAAAAAAAGACCAAGAAAAAGAAGTTTGGGTTTTATGTTTTACCAACAGTGTAAAATTATCCAGTATGAAAATTAATGATTAGGGGTATCATAAAAATAACAGGTAGTATTGGTTCTAGATTTAAAATTGTAATGCTTTAAGTTTTCACGATTATCTTAGAATCAAATAACCAGAAGAGTATGAAAGCGAGGAATATACAAATGGAAAGAAGAAGACTTCCACCAAAGTTTAGAAGATAGGGATTGCTAATCTAAAGTAAAGCTAGCAAGTTAATTTTTTGTTTGTTTCCCTTTGGAAAGGAAATACATGTGGAACATAAGAAGTAATGGATATGCAGTAAAATGTAAGTTTACCTCTACACTGACCCCTTATCCATAGTTACCCTTCCCCAGAGGCATTATAATTTCAAGTAAGAATAAAAATGGGCAATATGTCATGATTAGTGAGGAGTTATTGAAAGAAATTTGTCTTCCTACTCCATTCCCATTTTAAAAATCAATTTAAAAGAGCTGATCAATTTAATATCACTTAAGGAATCAGAGTTCAACAATATTTGTTCTTTTATTGTATGTTTTTCTTTTTTGTTTTTGTTTTTAAAATTTTTTTTTCCCATACAGTTGATTTAAAAAGGAAAAGAAGGTTAAAAAAAAAAAAAAAAAAAAGGAAAAAAATATGTAGTGCCCCCCTGAGGAGCCTGTGGAGAATGCAGGGGTATTGGCCCACCCCCCCTCAATGGCCACCAACATGACCACAGACATAGGGGACTGGTGGTTTGATGGATGTACAACTATGTAATGGTACTGTGAACAATAGAATGTACGATTTGTTTTGTATGACTGCATGGTATGTGAATATATCAATAAAATGAAGATTAAACAAAAAACAAACAACAACAACAGCAACAAACAAACAGCAGACTTCCACCCCCCTCCCCAAAGGCAAATACTTTTATCTCATTTGTCTGATTATTTAGAAATGTATCTCTATGTCTCTAAATAATGTTTGTCTTGGCATTTCTCAGTTTTGGGCATTTTCTATTGACTTCCTCCAGTGAAAAGTTAGCTTCCCCTGCTCACTCCCACCAGTCCCACCACACTCATGGATTCCTCCTATCCTCCCAATAGAGTTAAACTGTCATTTTGGTTAGTCAGTATTCAGTGTTCACATACTTATGGCTACATAAAACCCTATTCACAATTCTGATTACTATACCTTTCCATATTTTTTACTTCCCTAGAGTTAACGCTTTTTTTTAGTTTTCCATGTACTTCTCACAATTACAATAAACAGCTTGTACTCCAATTCCTCACAATTTGACATTCAAGGTGTAAGATTTATAGATTTATTCAAAATCCTGCTCTTGCAGGATTGTCTTTAATAGTGAAAGACTGGAAGCAAATCAAATATCCATCCACAGGGAACTGGCTAAAAGCATTATAGCTCCTCCATATCATGAAATGCTTTGCAAACTTTAAAAAGAATAAGGTTGATCAGCAAATATTGATACATGTGCCTGAGCCTTTTCTCTCCTTATATATATTTGTAATTCTTTAATATTTTACAATGAGCATACATTTTTGTAATCAGAAAAAAAAATGAAGGGAAATTTTAAAAGTAATCAGAAAAAAAGTTATCAAAACCATACTTTGTTTAGTTATTCAAATGATCAGATTAAAAAAAATCATCTTATTGAGTTGACGGAAGAAAGTCTGATTTTTTTCCCAGCGAAGTAAAATAAGTACAGCGCAGACCACCATCTCGAGGTGCTAAAGAGATTCGGCTTTGGAAGAAGGAAACCTAAGTTTCACACTTACGAAGGAAAACATTCTCAGAAAATGCGTGGAAAGGGGTGACTGTAAAGGAAGCATTCACTTATCCTGAACCAAAATCTAAATTATAGGCAATAAAATCCTTGTATTTCATCCTAGACAGGTGCAGGACAGAGCAGCATCTAAGAAGACAAGCCCAGGGAGACGTGACCCCGCCAGCGGCACATTCTGGAGTCAATCAGCGCCTCGGCTTCCACGTGTGAAGTCAGCATAAAACTGCTGGCCCTTTCCGCTCCTAGGGTGTCGTGATGCTAGGCCTCCATGGCTCACAGAAACATTTTCAGGACCATCCCATCAGGCTAGTTCCACGGAAATAAAGAGCCAGGGACAGGCTGTTTCCCTGACAGCAGCGGCTAACTTGGGATCGGCGATCTCTTTGGAAAAGCTGAATGAAACAACACATCTCCTCCGCAAGAAAGTAAACACATGCTTTAGCCCACCAACCTGTGTACACAAGTGCAGTGGGTTCGCGACCCCTTAGGACCACTGATGGGCTCCCCCGAGGGCGGGGTTCGCTCACCCTCCTCCGCCCTCATTCCCAACCACGCACCGAAACAAGCGGGACGCGCAGGTGATCCCCCTGCAGCCGGTTGAAGGCAGGGAACGTGCTCCAGGCGAGGAACCCGCCGTGCTCGGGTCCCAGTAAGGCCACCAGCAGCACCTGGTGCTGGAAGCGCACGGTCGGCTGCTCCTCGTAGCTGCTGCGCTTCAGCCAAAACCCGTGGCTCCGGAAGGCCACCAGTAGCGGCGGGATGTACGTGAGCACTGCGGCCAGTAGCAGGAACAGGGCGGCCTTGGAACAGAGCCCCGCGCGGTACCGGCGCTCGGCGGGGTGAGAAAAAAGCTCGCAGAGCGCCATGAACGCCGCGTGCAGCCGGGCCAAGAACAAGGAAAGGGGGAAGGAATTTGATGAAACTGAAGAAGTGGAAGTCAAACTAAGCAAGAATTTACAGGTCTAAGGAGGAAGCCAATATTTTAATATATTGGGAAACCATTTAAGGGTTTTATGTAGGTGAGAGACCTGATGTAATTTATATTTTTAAAGCACTTATAAATAATCTGAAGCTCTGAACTCTATGTTAAACAAAATGTACCAGTCCCATTAAGCAAAAATTAAAACAAAACATTTAAGCACCCCAATTGCATGTCCTAATAGGTGATAAGGGACCTACAAGGAAATAAAACTCAGTCCCTAATGCAAACAAATTCACAGTACATATGAAAGAAGCTTACATGATAAATTTCAATCAGCACTTCAAGACAATAATAAGAAATGTCACAGGGTAACAATTGGCTTGCAGATAATGAGATACTGTCTGAAACACCATAAACTTTCTTAATATAATCCCAGCACAACAGGTGGGTTTTCTTACTAATTTTGATATATGTAGTAACATTTCATTAACTGTCTCAGCACTGTGTTTTAGGCAGTCTTGAGTTTTTTTTGAATAATAGTATCAACTGAATAGCTTGGAAAAGCACCAAGTCCTATTTAATACTATCAGATGGTGATGTCATTTCAATGGATTAAACATTCCAGACAATTCCCTAAATAGGTATTTTCATCCCACCTATTTTTATCATCCCTAGAGGACCTCAAAGTGTGTTGTAAATTATTTCTGAGTAATGCATATGACTGGACTGATAAATGAGTCACTCTGAGCTGAACTACTGATGTTGTGTGCTATTTACACAATTTATGGTAGTGTTATAATAATATTTATAAATGCAATCTGGTCACACTTCTAACACATTCTTTACACAGATAAATACATCCAGATAGCTATTTTGATATGCAATAATTTCTTAAGAAGGAAAGGAATGTAATCGCAACTAAAACAGACTACAGTTTACCAAACAATGCAATTTTTAGGAATTAGGAATCAAATGCTGAACTTGTAGAAAAGATCTTGATAAAGGAAGCAAATTTCTTAATTTTAATATTTTTGTTTCTGAATATATGTGATCTAAAGATATCTACATTTTCAGCAAATACATGAGACCTATGACATTATCATTCATTCATAAATCAAAGGGCAAATACATTTCTTTTATTGTTTTATTGAGTTCTTCAGGTGAATTGAAAGAGTGGAAAATAATGAAGCAATGCTGGGTTGGTTCACTCAGAAATGGGAGCAAGGGAACTTAAGAGTATAGATAAATTGGTGTGAGCAAGACCAATTTTCAAATGAAGCGTTTGCAATGAAGTTAGCTATAGCAAATCAAATTTTGGGGGTAAGCAAATGCACCAAAAGTCAAGTCCCTTAGTTTATCAGCCAGTGGCTTGACTAAGATGTATGTTTTCTGGGGTCCTATACAGTAACTAATAATGATATTGTAAAGTTACTTGACAGAGAGGTGAAAAGGCAACAGTGAAAGGTAAGGGCTAGCTGCAAAAAAACAAGACTCTGTTTGCTCAACTATTTAGAAATCAAAGAGGATAGTTAATTAAGTGACAAACTGACATTACAAGGTTGAAATATTTCTGTGGTAGATTACCCTTCCCATTTTTTCACTCTCTCTCTAACAGGATTATATATCAGTACCCTTTGTCACGTAACTATGCAATGCCTCCCACTAGAACAGGTGCTGTATATATCATATCCCTCCTGCCCTGTTACTTTTGTTCTTGGCAATGAAGAATGTGTGTGGTTTGACTTGATCTTGTGTTTCTACCATCTGCCATGAGAAGAACATGCCCCAGAATGAGACAGGTGGAGCAGATCAGAACCTAACCTACAGTCTGAAATGGAGCCACCCAGCTGACCCAGACAAAAAATATTTGTTGATATAAATAAACCACAGCAGAAATATGACTGATACAATTTACAATATTGGGGGTGGGGCGGTGCTCAGCTAAAAAACTAACAATTGCACAAAGAAATCTTTTGAACATTTTTTGCCAAACAATTTATGTGACATTCTGTGTTCCTTAACTACTACATATACACTTGCACAATTTTTACATGTCTGTATGACATCTTTAGATATCAAACCCAACTTGATTGGCCTGGAAGAATACCTAGTCTGGAACCGCTTGTATAGACTGTATTATATCATCGACTCTACTATGTAAGATGATGTCAAGGTAAGAAAGGCATGAAAGTGACTTGAGCACTTTTTCCAAGCCAATTTACCCACTATGATCACCTAAACTTACCTTTTACCTCCTATTTCCAGGTTCAATGCTGGGAAAAGGAGACAACTGATTAGGAATGGTTCTGAAGAGCCAATTATCAATTCCAGAAGTGAAAGAGGATAAAAAAGATAGAGGAAATTAGTTATGGCTAACTCCCAAGTCAAGGAGTAACTAAAGAAGGTAGTTCCAAAGCACCATGGACTGATGTTAAAAACACTGGGTTCTATTCTCAGCTCTTGGGCAAATCACTTCATTTTTCCAGGCCTCAGTTTCTAAATAAATATAATTAGGCAATTTCTAAGTTGCTTTTTAATTCAATATTAGTACTTCAATAATCATACTGTCAGCTTTTCATAAAAACATGACTTCAAACTTCTCCTTGGTTTGTTTATTTATTTACTTATTTTTCTCCTTAGTTTAGTTTTATCTCATCTCTTTCCCTGTAATTTCTAGTACATATCCCTAAGACACTTGTTTTAGGACAGGAGAGATATTAGATGTGTTGGTTTGGCAGCTCTGAAACTTCTTCTCTGTTTCAGCAGCAAGATTACAGGGACAGAATCTTGGGTGGAAAATGACTGCTAGAGACCAGAAGAAAAACAGGTCAAATCCAAGAGGTCCACAGGAAAGTTAAAAGGTACCAGGCTCCAGTATGGGCCTGAGCTGAATTCAGGGATCTAAGATAGGCAGGAGCGTCTCATATGGTAGTTTAGGAAACAAGATCTGACATTCACAAAGCTAGCAGTAGCGTGCCAAAATAAGAGTACTCAGTGACGGAAATAAAATTAAATGAAAGAATGAGTATGAAAGCCTCTAATCTTGTAGCTATTTAATAAATGTTTCTTTTTAATAATAGAAAAAGAAACTGAAAATGCTTATGAAACCAGCTAGTCCTAAGTAATTTACTGGTGATAACCTTGAATAATAGAGGAACTGTTAATAGTCTCGAGCAAGGTTTTCTTCTGTGGCCATTAAAAGATTAATATTCAGCAAAGGACATGACTGCAGAGTTGGGTTTGCAGATCTTGTATCTCCAGGTGGTTTAAATGGCTAGCCTCATGTCATAGGTGTACTTAACACCAGGAAAGAGATTAGCGTGGATTTCTAATCATTACTCAGGAAAACCAAACACACTATTACCATGTACTGCTGATGCACAGAGGGCAAAATTAAAATAAAGCACTCTAAGACAATTTGGTATCTTTCTCACTGATTGTCATGTTTTTTTAAAGTCAGAGTTTAAAAACAACCAGTGGTATAATCAACAGAGTTTATAAAGTCTCTCATGCTGTCTGCATCCTTATCTCAAATCTCTGTACTTACTAAAGTTCAAGCATGGTTCCTGGACTGGAAAGGCTCATAGTACTCTCACAAGTGCTGTCGTTTATAGATTCTTTTGTGACTACCTTGTTGTTGCTGTTTGGTCAGCAGCTTATCAACAGTCTCTGACCTATCTTTCTAATCAATCTTTTACCTTCTCTTATTCCTTCTTCTTTTAGCAGAAGGAAAAAATAATTTAATGTTAAGTCCATTTTGCCTTCCAGGAGGAATCTGTTAAAACATACTAAATCTAATCAATGCTTAACTACCAACTGAATAGTCTGTGTATTTTTTTAAAAAAAATGCTACTCCAAGGTTTACTAAACACCTTAGGCAAAATCTTATAGATAAATGAAGAATATTCAATGCGAATTTAACATATCTCATAATTCTGAGTTTGCCTTATTTTTAATTTAAAACCCATCATTTGCCAATGTTACCTACAATTCAAATATAATACCTTATGTGCTATTCAAATATTTGTGGACCATTTAGCTTTTCTATAAATAAAGATGTCTATTAACAAGTTGGAAAAAAGCCAGCAGGATCCATCAATGCCTTTCAATTTGATCCTTTGAAATCTATGTGATTAAGCAATCAGTGCCACCATGGATTTATAATTCACATGCAGTGAGTTTCTGGCTCTGTAATGTTCCTGAAGAAAATTTCATCATGCAAATAAATGACAAAGTCTTAATTCACAGTATTCTAATCCATTACAATTAGCTTGCAGTTTGTGCCATGAGTGGAATAAGGTTTTATCAAAAGGGGCATCATTCCTTCTGAGTAAAAGTTATTAGGAAGGGAAGATAATCCTTTTAGATTATTAAACTAGACTGTTACTATATGAAGATAAATTTAAATTAACATGATAATTAGCTATGTTATAAAGGCATTTAACCATAATGCAAATTACTTTCCACAAAGACTTGAGTTTTAAAAAAAGAGTTGGGGTTTTGGAAAAAGTGAGGGCTTTGAATCCAGAAAGACTTAGGTTCAACAAGTTAATTAATCCCCTTTTCCTTTTCCTCCATTTACTTCACAGAGTTTTGAGGTCAAATGAGATGCAAGTAAAATGTCTAATTTTCAAATTAGAGGACATAATAGAACAAGTTGCCGTAGCTATTAAAAAATTGTCATACTGTAATTTAACTCTATTAGTTACTGTAAACACATAAGTAAAAGGCAGAACAGACACTTTGAGAGTTGAGAATGTGGAGCAGGGTTTGGAAATGTAGTCTATGATCTATAAGAAAGGGATAGACAGCTGAGATCAGAAATGACGGTGGGGTTTAAGGAAACGATGCATTCAAAAGGCAAGCCAAAGTCTGGATCGAATGATCATAAAGTCTAAATAATGGGTAAATTATCACAGCCAGAATACTGCAAAATGATTAACATCTTTGCTAGTTTACCAAGAAGTTTTCCACCTCAATTATTGGGAATTTTTGGTCTTTGGAAAATGTTTTTAATTTCTAATTGTATGTGGGATTCAAAATGAAAAGAGGTTTTCTTTACAATAATTTTGATGAAGCACAGCAATTACATAAAATGAAGAATATCTGCACCCAATAATTAACAGCAGCTATTTTTTTGAGGACTGTCATGTCTTAAATACAGGTAGATGCTGAGATATTTATGCATATACAAACGTATTTCCTCTATTCTTCTCTTTCTCTAAACTCTTACCAGTTCAGTTCTATTCTACTGTAAATGAGACCTGGTTGGAAGTGTAGAAAAAAGGACCACGTACGTGAGTCAAAATAAAGGAATTAACTGTTATTCTTGTTCTCTTTCAAACTTTTGTTTTATACATTTCCTTCCTGATTTATCTAGCACACCATTCATTCAATTATTCACACACTCACTCCTTAATGAAATATTGGGCACCCTGATCTCTAGGCTCCTCTTCCATCAGCCTACTCATTAACTCCATGTGGATAGCCACTGTGCATCTCAAACTTAACATGCCCTAAAACGAATTCTTGATCATCTCTCCTTAACATGCATCTTTCCCCATCTTCCCAACTCAGCAGAAGCCCCATCCTAATCTTCGAGTCAGTCTTGAGACCCTTTTCTCTCTTCACATCCAAACCATCAGCAAATCCTGTCAATCCAACTCCAACATATGTCCAGAATCCCATCATTTTTCTTTACCTCCATCATTACCCCTCTAGTCTAAGTCACCATTATCCCTTGACTGGACTATTACAATAGCTTCTGAAGTGGTTTTCCTACTTCTATCATTGCCTCCCCGTCTTCTATTCTTAACAAGTAGCCAGAGTAGTCTTTAAATTAAACAATTTTACCATGTTGGTGCCCTGCCCAGAACCTTCCAATGACTTCCCAACTCACTCAGAGTAAAAGCCAAAGTCCTTACTGTGGCCTAGCAAGGCCTTTCAAGATCTGAAACTGAAAACCTTCTTGAATTAATAAAAAAAATTGAAGATACAAAAATTATACAACATAATGAAGCAGGACTGGCTACAGTTCAGACCTAAGGTATATATCGAATTGATCAATGCTGACCATCAAAACCTTTGACAAAAATTATATTCACAAGTTTGCAAGGACATATGTATAGTACAACATTATTTGAAATAGCCAAAACCAGGAAACAATCTAAAAGTCCATTTGTAGAGGAACGGTTAAATAATGACATGATCGTACTATGGGATACTATAAAGCCATTATAAAAATGGGATGAATCTTTATGTACTTTAGAAGAATATCCATGATGTATTATTGAGGGAGAAAAGTAGGTTGAAGAATGACATTAACAGTATAATCCTGTTTTAATTAAATAAACTATTTACATATCAGGTGCAGAGAAAAGGTCTAAAGCATGCACACCAAACCGTTAACAGCAGTATGGAATGAATCTGAAGAAGTTGTGAAGGAAGAATTTACTTCTTTGTCCCTAATTTTACTTTACTGATTGACTGTTTTACAATATGTAGAATTATTTTTGCAACAAAATCATTTTTAACTAATTTCTACTAGCCCAAAATTAAAAAAAAAAAAAACGTGTTAAGAAAAAGGATAAAGAAGAAGGGGTGAGCCCTTTTCGCATGAACAGGTTAGAATGGTCATTGCTGAGATATCCCTAATGATTGAGACAGTAATCAAATGAGAGGGAGGAGTAGCAACAGACAAGATAGGATTTAACAAAGGATTATGACTACTGAATCATTATATATATATTTTAGTCTCTAGTGTATTAGAACAGCTAGAAGGAAATAACTGAAACTGTGGAACTGTAACCCATTCTCTACTTTGAAATTTGCTCTAAAACCACTTGTTAAGCCATATTTTCAAAGTTATCACTTTTCTGTATGTATGTTATATTTCACAAAAAAAAATGTTAAGAAAAAAGAAAAAGAAGGAGTAGAAAGTGGAGACAGAGAGAGCAAGCTGTAGAGGAAGAAGTGTTAGTGCTTGGTGGCTGCAAACAGGCTAATAGCAACATTTTATTTCTCTATCATTTTTATTTAGTGTTAAAGAGTTGGCTCCAAAAAAGACAGAAGGAAACCTAGAACATCTTTCTAGTGTGAAAGCAATGACAAATAGACACTTTGGTAGTCCTGAAGGACATGACACAAATCACAAATAGATATACAACAAGTCCGCTCTGTTATGGAGGGGAAGTCAATAAAAGGGAATGCTGAGTGTCATTCATACCAATAACCTTTAAGGCAATGTTATTTTACCTTGTAATGGCTGATATGGTCAACAAGGCCCCTAAATCATAAGACATAGTAAATGATATCTCATGCACATAGTTTAAGGAAGCAAGGATTTATGTGATATATTTCAGAAAGCTTTCTTTCAAAAAATTATTTAAAAATGACATGCACATAAAACATCAATTTAACGGAATTTTTTGGTTATGTAAAATAACTCATTCTCTTAGTATTACATCAGGGGGCTGACATGATTTAACCTAGCTTCTCTCCATCTCTCTCTCCACCCCCCCTTCTCTCTCTCTCTCTCTCTCCCCCCTCACACATACACCCCTCGTACTTCAGTAATTACAAACTGAGTGTAGTTCTCCACATACTCTGTCCCTTGAACAAGTTGTTCCTCTAAATATCTCTGCTCTCTATTCTGTGCTAATTCCTACTCATCCTTCAAGATTTGTCTTAAGAGTATTGTCTCCTAACGGAAGCCTTCCCTGGCTACTCTGGTGGGATACGGCAGGTGCTCAATAAATATTTTGTGAATAGATTAAAAGAAAAATATCTACATTTTCTATATTCTAAAAAGTGGCTTGAAATGTCATTCTAAAATTCAATTGGTGTCTATTCTCTTTCCCTCAAATCCAATGTAATTTATTTATTTTTCACATGATCTACCACTGATACAGAACTATGGCCATCCCTAGTGATCGCAAACACATTGCTTCACTGCAGATGTGTTGCAGTGAAGCATAATTCTTAGCAGCTCTACGGAGATATAATTTATGCAACACATAATTCACCTATTCACACTGCACAATTCAATGCTTTCCAGAACATTTACAAGGAGAATAATTTTTTTTTAAACAATACTAAAAACAGTCTCTGGGTTTGAGAACCATCAATTTGTGATCACTGTAAGATGAAACACAGAGGTGAAAAAATGTTATATTACATAGTTAACTTAAAATATTTTCTTAGGAAAAACCAGCTGGGAACTACACTATTGGGCTTATGGGAGCAGGGAAAAAGCCCTTAGTAACCTCAATCCCATCAATGTTCTCTAGGGCTTGATAAATATTTATTGGATGAATAAAATTGGAAACTATCATCCAAGTATTTCCAACTAGATGTATCCCAACCCCTTATATTCAATATGTTCAGAATGGCACTCATTCTTACCAGTTTCCTTTGTAACACCTCATTTCTGTCAATGGGACCAGTATTCCCCTTCTAGTCATCTTTGACATCTGGCTCTCCTTACTCTGTCATTTTCTGTGATGTTTTTACCAATAATTTTACAATTGCAAATTCACATTCCGGAAACAGACTACCTCTCCTAATCAACCCACTTGATAATCTTCCTGAAGTTAAGCCTCTTGGTGTTTTGATGTATATGGTGTGAACTACAAATTTAAGTCTTAGTCCAAATTCAGATCACAACCACAATCTGTGCCTACCTCATAATTTTTAAAAATAACACTCTTTTATTAAAATAACCAACAACAGACATGAACAAATATTAATCCTACAGATGCCTCTTGAAGGAGAAATAAACCTTGGTAGAACCTGGAATATTTCTCATTAATCCTTACTGTTGCTATTCACAACTTAATGTAACTCTTTTCGTATCTCCAAAATCTCATCAGAATAATAATACAATCCTGTAGACTCACTTGTCACACACTTTTTAGGGACCATATTAATTATTGGCATTGTGAATCAGTTAGCTATTCAGGAATTTTACTGATTCTCCTATTGTCTCCAGTAGTGGAAAAAGACTATAAATAAATCGTGGAACTGTAACACAGAGTATAAATACATCATGACTTATTTTTTACAATAAATTCTATTTTCATATCATTTTCTGTCCTTTGCTATTATTTCTGGAAGGATTTGCTAGGTAGGTGCTTCCTGAAGTTCACATTCGAGTTCTTATTTTTTGCCTGATATGGCATCATAAAGGCAGATTGGTTAAAATTTTTTTTTAAGTTAGGTAAAGTTTTACCTGAGGCAGGAGAAATTTACTAATCTGACATGAAAACCAAGGACATGCCCTAAAACTGAGGAGAAAGAAAAGAAACAATGGAAATTAAAGTTTGGATTTTTTTTAGTGCCCCTACCCCCACAAGAACAGATTACTGAAAGAAGAGGTAATAAGTAGAGATAGTCTAAACTTGATTATACTGCAAAAGTCTGTTGCTGGCAATGGCCTGAACGTACCTTCAGCTTTTTTTTTTTTTTCATTTTTATTGAGATTGTTCAGATACCATACAATTATTCAAAGATCCAAAGTGTACAATCACTTGCCCCTGGGTACCCTCATACAGCTGTGCATCCATCACCACACTTAATTTTTGTTCAATTTTCAGAAACTTTTCATTACTCCAGACAAGAAATAAAGTGAAAGATGAAAAAAGAAAAAAAGGAAACTCTAAACCTCCCCTATCCCTAACCAACCCCCCTCAATTGTTGACTCCTAGTATTGATATAGTACGTTTGTTACTATTTATGAAAAAATGTTGAAATACTACTAACTGTAGTATATAGTTTGTAATAGGTATATAGTTGTTCCCTATATGCCCCTCTATTATTAACTTCTAATTGTATTGTTATACATTTGTTCTGGTTCATGGAAGTGATTTCTAGTATTTGTACAGTTGATCATGGACATTGCCCACCATAGGATTCAGTTTTATACATTTCCATCTTTTGACCTCCAACTTTCCTTCTGGTGACATATATGACTCTGAGCTTCCCCTTTCCACCTCATTCACACACCATTCGGTGCTGTTAGTTATTCTCCCATCTTGCTACCAACACCCCTGTTCATTTCCAAACATTTAAGTTCATCCTAATTGAACATTCTGCTCATACTAAGCAAGAGCATCTACATTTCTTCCACAAGGCAGGAGGGAGAGTCAAAGAAGGTAGAGAGGCAAAAGAAAGAGGAAACAAAAAAAAAATGACAGCTAGGAAGCAGCAAAAGGAAAGATAACCTTAAATCAAAGTAAAGAATCAGACAATACCACCAATGTCAAGTGTCTAACATGCCTCCCCATCCCCCCCTCTTATCTGCATTCACCTTGGTGTATCACCTTTGTTACATTAAAGGGAGCATAATACAATGATTCTATTAGTTACAGTCTCTAGTTTATGCTGATTGCATCCCTCCCCAATGCCTCCCCATTTTTAACACCTTGAAAGGTTGACATTTGCTTGTTCTCCCTCGTAAAAGAACATATTTGTACATTTTATCACAATTGTTGAATACTCTAGATTTCACGAAGTTACACAGTCCCAGTCTTTTTCTTTCTTCCTTTCTTGTGGTGTCTCACATGCTCCCCATCTTTCTCTCCCAACCGTATTCATAGTTACCTTTGTTCAGTGTACTTACATTGTTGTGCTACCATCTCCCAAAATTGTGCTCCAAACCACGCACTCCTGTCTTCTATCACCCTGTAGTGCTCCCTTTAGTATTTCCTGTAGGACAGGTGTCTTGTTCACAAAGTCTCTCATTGTCTGTTTGTCAGAAAATATTTTGAGTTCTCCCTCAAATTTGAAGGACAGCTTTGCTGGATACAGGATTCTTGGTTGGTGGTTTTTCTCTTTCAGTATCTTAAATATATCACACCACTTCCTTCTTGCCTCCATGGTTTCTGCTGAGAGATCCGCACATAGTCTTATGAAGCTTCCTTTGTATGTAATGGATTGCTTTTCTCTTGCTGCTTTCAGGATTCTCTCTTTGTCTTTGACATTTGATAATCTGATTATTAAGTGTCTTGGCATAGGCCTATTCATATATCTTCTGTTTGGAGTACGCCGCACTTCTTGAATCTGTAATTTTATGTCTTTCATAAAAGATGGGAAATTTTCATTAATTATTTCCTCTATTATGGCTTCTGCCCCCTTTCCCTTCTCTTCTCCTTCTAGGACACCAATGATACGTACATTATTGTACTTTGTTTCATCCTTGAGTTCCCGGAGACGTTGCTCATATTTTTTCATTCTTTTCTCCATCTGCTCCTTTGCATGTAGGCTTTCAGGTGTTTTGTTCTCCAGTTCCTGGGTGTTTTCTTCTGCCTCTTGAGATCTGCTGTTGTATGTTTCCATTGTGTCTTTCATCTCTTGTGTTGTGCCTTTCATTTCCATAGATTCTACTAGTAGGTTTTTTGAACTTTTGATTTCTGCCGTATACATGTCCAGTGCTTCCTTTACAGCCTCTATCTCTTTTGCGATATCTTCTCTAAACTTTTTGAATTGATTTAGCATTAGTTGTTTAAATTCCTGTATCTCAGTTGAAGTGTATGTTTGTTCCTTTGACTGGGCCATAACTTTGTTTTTCTTAGTGTAGGTTGTAATTTTCTGTTGTGTAGGCATGGTTTCCTTGGTTATCCAAATCAGGTTTTCCCAGAGGGAAGAAATATTCAGTATCTGGTTTCTCTGCGGGTGTGTCTTAGAAAATTGCTCCACCCTTTGATGCCTCAGTCACTGTGCTTTTCTGCCCAGCAGGTGACGCCTGTTAGCCTATAATTCTTGACTGGTGTGAGGCGGTATGGCCCTGTTACCCCAGGCTCTGGGGTCTGGTTCTGAATGGAAAGGGCCCCACCCCTTTCCTCCTAGAGAAGACAGAGCCCCCAGGTGGAGGTCATTAGCATTTCAGTGGTCTCGCTCTCTGCTTGTGTTGTCTCCACCCTTCTTTGCTTCACAGCCCTGGAAACTTAAAATGACTGGGGCTTTCTCCACTGAGCCGAGAAAGAAACAGATAGTCCCCTTCAGACCCAGTCAAGGCGACCCTCCGGCTCTCCCAGGTCAGTCGTCACCCAAAGCCTCTGTCTGTTTTTTGGGGCTGCGTACCTGTAGTGAGCAGTTCACACTCGCTACTTAAAACCCCAGTTGGAGCTCAGCTGAGCCGTATTCGCTTGCTGGGAGAGAGCTTCTCTGTGGCACCACGCAGCTCCGCAGCTCAGGCTATGGGGGAGGGGGTCTCCCGACCTGGTTCCGCAGGTTTTACTTACAGATTTTATGCTGTGTTCTCGGGCATTCCTCCCAATTCAGGTTGGTGTATGATGAATGGGTGGTCTTGTTTGTCCCCCTGCAGTTATTCTGGATTATTTACTAGTTGTTTCTGGTTTTTTGTAGTTGTTCCAGGGGGACTACTTAGCTTCCACTCCTCTCTATGCCGCCATCTTGCCCGAGTCTCCGTACCTTCAGCTTTTACAAACTACTTCTAATACACACACTATCTTTTTCATCTTTCAGTTACAAATGTAAGTGCCTACCAGAAAATAACTTTTAGGCCAATCTACCCTCCCAACCCCATCAGAGATTTAAATTAATTTTATACAAGATCAGGTAATAACATACAAAAACAATACCATACCCATAGGAGAGTCCTTAGGAGAAAGCACAGTACCTGAAAGGGGCCCCGACGTCCCTCTGTAATATCAGAATTTAACATAAACCCAACTGTGATGATTTGTTCTTGTTCCACAAGATTGACTGAAACTTCTAGCTCCACCACCATCTCCATAAGTTTGGGGGGAGGTGGAAGTCCAGCTTTTGATATCTTGGAGATTCCAATAGAAAGAAAACAAAAGGTTTGCTGTAGTATCATTAGTAAAAGCCTCATCTTGTTGACATCATGCCAGTGCAGTAGTACATCCACATTCCAAAGCTTCTCCTGCCCTACTCTGTTTGGAACTCTCCAAGGTTCTGACCATTAATGGCGGTCAGACATATATTCGACAGCAGTACTAGGAAAAGCAAATCCATGGAAAACAGAACCATAGGCTCAATGGTCCTCTGCCATTTCTAAATCTTGATTCTAATGATCTCCCACCCATTTTGGCCTTACTTTGATCATTCCATACCATCCCTGGTCTACATACTGACCATCTACACCTCATGGCATCCCTCGTATATCATCTGTACATCTAATTCCTACAGTATCTGTATCTATTCCTTGCTTCTGTATTTCAGCTATTTTCTCAAATCCACTATTTTAAAAATGGAGTTCAATGGATTGTGAGAGAAGGTCAGATTTAATTTAACCTTGATTTGTTTGGTTAAATTAGAGTAAATGCAGCTGGAAAAAAATATTCCAGGCTAAGGTGGAAAAATGAAAAGGTAAGAGTAATCTGATCAGCAGTAGTAAGAATTCTCCTGTTCCAACAATGCTTCTCAGAATCCCTCAAAGTAGGTGGGCCACCTTGAACAGAGAGACAAAAAGCAGCCTATGATGCCTTGACTGCTATCCCATTTCTCTGACAGCAGGTAAGAGGGGGAGGAAGGGTAATGCTTTAAAGAATTGGCGGAATTAACCCCAAAAGAATACTTGGAATCTTATCTCTCTCTCTCTCTCCTGCATTCCAGTCTGCCCAGCACCAGTTCATGCTGTCCCAACCTCTTCCTATGGCAAAATAGTCAGAAGACATCATTTCCCCCCATGCAACATTGAAAGTCTTTAAAAACAGTTTCACAGAAAAATGAAAAGGAGAAGGTAATACAGAACTAGCTCAAACACATTATAAGCTGATAAAAGAAGAAGAACTTCAATTTTATTTATTATGAATTTTACACATACTGGACAGAAGACAGAAGGCATTATGTGGTAATTTGCTAGAGGATGCAGAAGCCTGGTACTGGCCCAGGGTTGTCCTCTAATTCCTCCCTCGGGAGATGGCAGATAATGTAGCATAATGGTTTGCACAGGCTCTGGAGCTATAATGGCTGGGTTCCAACTTCAGTGCCACCACTTATTTGCTGATTGACTCTAGGCAAGCTAATTTTCTGTGCCTCAGTCTCCTCAACTGTGAAACAGAGATAATAAATGTACTACCTCAAAAAGTTTTATGAGGATTAAATAGTGTTAAATGTTTAAAACCTACCACATGGAGTCATCAACAGAAATGCTTGTTAACTCTTACCTTCAAAATTTATCCTGAATCTGACCATTTACTACCACCTTCACCACTTGTATCACTACTTCCTGAGTCCAGGTCATCTTCTCTTGCCTTGACTGAAACAAGGTTCCTATCTTGTCTCCACTCCAGCTCCACTACAGTCTGTTCTCAGAATAGAAGTCAGAGTGGCCACATAAAACTAAGTCACCCCATGTGACAGCTCTGCTCAAAACACCATGTTTCCAAACAAGAATACTTTATCCAGCAAAACTCTCCTTCAAATTTGAGGGAAAGCTTAAATTTTTCACAAACAAACAAATGCTGAGAGACTTTGCCAATAAAAGACCTGCCCTACTTCAGATACTAAAGGGAGCCTTACCAACAGAGAAACAAAGAAAGGAGAAAGAGATATAGAGAATTTTAACAGACATATATAGTACCTTACATCCCAAATCACCAGGACACTCATTTTTCTCTAGTAATCACAGATCTTTCTCCAGAAGGGACCATAAGCTGGGACATAAAACAAGCCTCAAGAAATTAAAAAAAAAAAAAAAAAAACTGAATATACTCAAAGCACATTCTCCAACCACAATGGAATACAAATAGAAGTCAATAATTTTTGAACTGTAACTCCACTATTTACTTCCTACATGGTATAAAATACACAAACTCTAATGACAAATCAGTGGTTTTGAACTCAATGTAAAATACGTAATTTTAGACAACTATATAAAGGTGGGGGAATGGAGGAGTATAGGAACATAGTTTAAGTGTCCTATTGAAGTGAGGGTGGTATCAAAGAAAAACAAGACTGTTATGGATTTAAGAGGTTAGTTTGAAGCCCCACAGTAAACACAAAGAAATTATCAGAGAATATAACCATAGAGATGAAAAGTAGAGTATGGGTTAAGAGAAATGGGGGAAGGGGCAATGGGGAGTTAAGAAATGAGTGTAGGGTTGCTGTTTGAGGTGAAGGGAAATTTCTAGTAATGGATGGTGGGAAAGAGCATTACAACATTCTAAATGTGATCAATCCCACTAATGGAAGGCTAGGGAGGGGGTGGAATGGGAAGATTTAGGCTGTACATATGTTTCCACAACTGGAAAAAAAAAAAAAAAAAAGACAGTCTAGATAGATGACAATTGAATGCCAAGGATGAACTTGGATGGGATTGGAGGATGGAGGACAGGAGGCTCAAAGGGACACAGTTGAGACATAAGGAAAAGGAAATATAGAATGTAAGCTTTGTATCATTGTTGAATCTCTTGTACTTCTTAGTTGTGCTTAATGGGATTGCATAAAAGAATGTTTTTGTTCATGGGAAGTGTATATGTGAATTATAGTGTATGTTCAAGGATGTGTGCAGCTAGCTGTCATATGTTCAGAGACAGAGCAACAGATGATGGATGATAGGGAGGGAGGGAGGGAAGAGGGAGGGAAAGAAATAGCGATGTGACAGCATGTTAAAGTTGGTGGATTGAGCTATTGGGGGAGGGGGGTCAGGGTATGATGGAATTCTGTGTATGGGGTTAGTATTGCTTTTGCAACTGTTCCTATAACTTTGAATTTATTTCAAAAAAAAAAAAAAAAAACAAACAAAAAAATACCCATGGCTTCCAGTATCACTCAGTATAAAATCCAAAGTCCGTACTGTGGTCTTTAAGGCCCTATACAATCTCGGCCATTCCCTGCCTTCCCACAACCACCCCCACACCCTCAAACCCTCAGTGTGGGCTCTAGTCACACTGGGTTCCTATGGCTCCTCCAACAACAAGCATCTTCCCACCTCAAAGGCTCTGAATGGCTGTTCCCTCTGCCTAGATATCCACATTACTTTTTTCCTAACTTAATTCAGGTCTTTGCTTCAATGTCCACTCATCAGAAAGGTCTACCTCTAACACCTGCTCAAGGTAGAGACCTTTACCCAACTTTACTTTTCTTTTAAGCACTTTTTCACTACTCTCCATTTTGTTTGTTTGTTTAACGTATTTCTCCCTCTCTTAGAATGTAATTAAACTCCATGAGGACAAGGATTTTGAATGTTTTGTTTGCTGTATCCCCTGCATCTCAATGAATATTTATTGATTTGATGAAGAATAAATATTTGCTATTATTATTTCCTCTGTGATCTCTTCATACTAAGTTATTCCAGCAGCTTCCACACAGGACTTTAGGTTTCCAGTCCCTTCTGTTTTCATTCCCTCCTACACACTACTGGATTACTCTCACTAAAATGCTACTTTCAGAATGTTGTTCCTCTGCTCAAGAACACTCTTCTCTCATCTTAGCAGTTTCCCAGTGTACTCTGAAACATGTTAACAGACATTATGTGAAAAGAGAGACTTGATTAAGAAAGTTTGGAAAATACAGGATTAAAGTAATTTGGTCATTTACTACAGAAAGTCACAGAGGCTTTAATTTGCTAATATGCAAAGCAAATCTCCAGAGAAAGGGTTTACTTAATAGGCTTCCCACTGTTTGTGACTACAGAATCCTTTTTCCAGGAGCAGGTCAAGAACTGGCTTCTGTAGAATATGCTTTAGGAAATACTGGCCTGTAGTAGTATCTAAGAACATTTTCAAAAATTGCCATCAGGCTCTAGGTAAACCTGAAAAGAAGACAACTGTCTTTGTGTCCTCCCTACTTCCTTCCTCTTGACATCTCTCTTCCACATTCTGTGGCTTCTCATTCATACCTACAGAGTTTATTAATCCAAACAAATCTCAAACTGCATGTGTGTGTATTAGCAGAATCTTTGAAAAGAAGAGCCTTTCTGGGCCTTTAACCTACTTTAGTTTTCCTTTGACTCATTTAAATAATCTTGTTATTCAGTGGTGTTATATTTTGAGTCTTTTTGCTTCCATACCTACCAAGCAAAGTCTCATGGAAGATACTCAATATTTTTAGATTCATCTTAAAAACTGGTATGCAAAAACTCAGGATACAGACCATCCAAGGTAGGGCACCCTTTACTCAAAATTAATCCTGAAAATTAGATTAGATAACACAGCTTTGTTATTAAATTTATTATGTTCAGGTTTTGGAAAGTATGTCTTTTACTGGTACTGTGATCTTATATGGTACACTCATTGGATGCAAAGGACTTTTCTTTTGTATTCCAAACTTTGCAAAAATGTCATGTGACTGACTACTTACTATTTCTGATGACAATAGTAAGAAGTACTGTTTCCTTGCGTATTTATTACTGAAAATCTTTGAGAAAGAACTGTCGTAAGAATTCAAAAGATGGAGCCAAAAGAGTTACATTCCAGACATATTTCAGGATATGTCTGCCATGCCCCTCTGGGGAAGTCACCATAGTACAAAAGTGGCCTTGTTTTATGCGACAGGGTACTCAGGTGAGCCAAAGATAACTGTAGTAAAATATCTTTCATCCTGATAGAACTCCAACTTTTTCAGGTAAAATTCCCATAGTCATTTTCATTTTAAAAGAAGAACTTAGATATCAATGCATATGAACATACATTTTTGAACAGATGCATTCAAAAGAATGCTATTCCCTTCCACTCTTCAGATACAAGGCTTCATCTACTACAGAGGAAAATGACCTTGTTCTGGTTTGCTAAAGCTGCTGTTATGCAAAATACTAGAAATGGATTGGCTTATGTAAAGGGGATTTATTAGGTTACAAATTTACAGTTCTAAGGCCATAAAAGTGTCCAAACTAAGGCATCAACAAGAGGATAACTTCACTGAAGAAAGGAAAGGCCAATGGCATCCGAACACCTGTGTCAGCTCTGAAGGCATGTGGCTGGCGTTTCTGGTCCTCTGCTCCCACGTTCTAGTTTCAAAATGGCTTTCTCCTAAATGTCTCTGGGCTTCTGACTCTCTTAGCTTCTCTCTCTCAGCTCCTGTGCATCCTTGCTTGTTCTCCTAGGGCATTTGTCTCTAAGCATCTGGGGTCCTCTTTTAGCTTCTCTGGGGCAAACTCTGGGCTTCATCTCTTAGCTTAGCATCTCCAAACGACTTTCTGTCTGCATCTCCAAGCATAGGTTGGCTCTCTCTTCTCTTTCATAATGTCTCTGTCTTTTATCCTCTTATAGAGGACAACAATAAACCAATCAAGACTCATCTTGAATGGGTGGGGTCACATCTCACTGGAAACAATCTAATCAAAAGGTCTCATACACGATTGAGCCCTCTACCACGGGATTTGCCCTTGGGAAGACTGTTGCTGCAGGGGAGAGGCTAGGCCTCCCTATAATTGTGCCTAAGAGCCTCCTCCCAAATGCCTCTTTGTTGCTCAGATGTGGCCCTCTCTCTCTAGCTAAGCCAACTTGAAGGGTGAGATCACTGCCCTCTCCCCTGCGTGGGATCAGACACCCAGGGGAGTGAATCTCCCTGGCAACGTGGAATATGACTCCCGGGGAGGAATGCAGACCCGGCATCATGGGATGGAGAACATCTTCTTGACCAGGGTGGGGATGTGAAAGGAAATGAGATAGGCTTCAGTGGCAGAGAGATTCCAAAAGGAGCTGAGAGGTCACTCTGGTGGGCACTCTTATGCACAATGTAGACAACCCTTTTTGGGTTCTAATGAATTGGGGTAGCTGGTGGTAGATACCTGAAACTATCCAACTACAATCCAGAACCCATGAATCTTGAAGACAATTGTATAAAAATGTGGCTTATAAGGGGGGACAGTGGGATTGGGGGGGCCATGGGGATCACACTCCCTTTTGTCTAGTTTGTGGATGGATGAGTGGAAAGGTGGGGGAAGGGAACAAACAAACAAACAAACAGACAAGGGCGCCCAGTGTTCTTTTTTACTTTAGTTGCTCTTCTTCACTTTAATTAATATTATGGTTATTTTTGTGTGTGTGGTAATGAGGGTGTCGGGGATTGATTTTGGTGATGAATGTACAACTATGTAATGGTACTGTGAACAGTCAAGTGTGCAATTTGTTTTGTATGACTCCATGGTATGTGACTATATCTCAATAAAATGAATATTAAAAAAAAAAAGGTCTCATCCACAACTGGGTGGTTCACATCTCCATGCAAACAACTCAATCAAAAGATCCCACCCACAATAAGTCTGCACCCACAAGACTGGATCAAAAGAATATGGTCTTTTTCTGAGGTACATAACAGATTCAAACTGGAACAGACCTCAACCTCAACTCCAGAGATGGGCCTGATTTGGTCTCAGGGTTATCCCATTCCCCTTGCCAGTGAAGGGTTCAGGAATGGTATATTACAGTGGCTTCTCTTTCTTACCAATAGAGCTTATTATCCCAAACAAATCTCTAAATGCAGATTTGATTGATGAGAAATGAGGGGAAATCTGTTCATTTTAAGAGATTTTAGGAAAATTTTCCTCATTCCTAAGAAAAAGCCACAGGCAGAAATGGAAACTTCCTCCTCTGAATATTGTTGTATCTGGAAGTGATGCCTGGAACTGCTGTAGTCATATTACTAAGGATAAAGTCAATACCAAGGATAGCAGAGTGAGGGGATGAAAAGAACCGGGGGTTCTTGATGACATTGTTGAGTCTCCAAATCAACCAATTCTAAAGCCTGCTTTCCCTCTGGACTTCCTGTTATATGAAATAATACATATTAAATGCCAGGACTTGACATTTTCTCTTGCAGTCTCTCTCCATCTGGTGCCCCATCCTCTACCCACCCACTCAAATTGAGTCCTGCTGATATTACCTTATGTTAGTCCTGATTATATTTAACTTGGGTTATGGAAGTACTTATTGAGGTTTTTATGTGGTTCCATTATTTTAAAAGCACCCTTATTAGTTAGCATTGAAGATTCACTCAAAGACAGCTCTTAAAACCTTTTATTCCATAGTTCCTGTAAGATTCCCTTTGGTTTCCATCTATGCTTCCCTGGCTGCCGTGGGAGTTCACTTCTGCCTTCCAGTGACAAAATGGCATGCTACTTCTTAAAAACAAAAGCCATGGTAAATGTTTCTGAGATGGATATTCACAATGTACCCCATCAGAAAAGATTGGAGAGCTCAAAAGCTCGCTTAAATTCACTAACGAAGCTTCTGAAGGAAGGGATTCCGACCAATACAAGCCAAAAAAACTGATCCAGAAACAAATCTTCAGTATCAGGTTCAGGATTTATTGTGTATCTTCAACAATAGGTGCTGCTTGATCATTTCTCAAGAATGGGTGGCTCAAGAATGGGGGGTGGGCAGTGTGGAGGGAGGACGGACATGTGGTTTATGTTTACTTCCAGGCTGATTTCTCAAATGATTTGTGATACTGTTACTAGAAGATGAGAAACTAAGGAGCTTTTTGTTCAGATTTCATAGCTATTTGCCTTAAGAACTTAGATTCTTATCAATTTCATAGTATTTGTTTCTAAAAATAATTATGCATGTAAATTTTGGGATTAGAAGGTAATATTTCATTTACAAACACATGGTTGGTTTGAAAACAGAGCTGCAGTTAAGTTGACTACCATTCTTCCTATAGGGAGCAATATTATATGAATACTGATAAACCATTTGTTTCTCATGTAAAATATATATTCTACAGATAATATTCAATAAGTTGACTTGTTACATGTATCTCTCTCTTTTCAGTGTCTGTGTTTAACAGTGTGATAATGAAAGGAATGATAAAATATATTAAACATTCACTGAAATGCTGCTTTCTCATTTAAAAAAAAACCCTCTTCTGAGAGATTTCAAATAAGAGTCAAGAGATCATTCTGGAGGTTATTCTTATGCATTATACAGATATCCCTTTTTAGTTTTTAGTGTATTGGAATAGCTAGAAGGAAATACCTGAAACTGTTGAACTGCAACCCAGTAGCCTTAATTCTTGAAGACGACTGTATAGCTATATAGCTTACACTGCATGACCATGTGACTGTGAAACTTTGTGGCTCCTACTCCCCTTATCCGGTATATGGACAGATGAGCAGAAAACTGAGGATAAAAAGTAAATGAATAATAGGGAGGGATGGGGGGTATGGGATGTTTTGGGTGTTCTTTTTTACTTCTATTTTTATTCTTATTCTTTTTTGTGTGTAGTAATGAAGATATTCAAAAATTAATTGTGGTGATGAATGTACAACTATATAATGGTACTGTGAACAACTGATTGTACACTGTGGATGATTATGTGGTTTGTGAATATATCTCAATAAAATCGAATTAAAAGAAAAAAAAGTGTCTTATAGCATAGACAAAAGAGTAGAAGAAGATAACCTACATAGCTTTTAAATGATAGTTAATATAAAAAATTGAAATAAAAATGTTACTGATATCCCCTGACCTATATAAAGAAATTTAAGATTTTAGATTTTACCAGGTAGATAAGGTGACTAAAGGAAGGGGGAATTTTTTTTTTAAGTATTTAAGTAAAAAAAAAATTTAATTTTCTTTCATATACCATTTATACATACTTGAAGTGCTCATTGATAAATCTAATAAATTGTCTGCTATATTGCAGAATAAAGCTTTAAATATGCTGATTAAATATTCTCTCAAAGGAGTAACTGCAATGTATGCTGAAATCAGATTTCATACTCATAATTATCTTCTGAAGTATCTTCATCTACAGTGAAAAATAAAAATAGTCCTTACTTAGGAAGGGAAATTTCACCCCATATTAAACATCAAGTCACATTCTCCATGAAGCTTTTGAACTATACTTTTCTAAGAGTATTAAGTTGATGGGTACAGATTCTTAAGACATAACAGATGGACATGGTTAGTGAAACATGTTAAGATTGAGGAGAAGAAAGAGTTGATGACAAGCAGAAAAATGTATGATTCTAACTTGCATTTAGGTGTGGGAAACTAATTTAAAAGCTACTTGAGATGCCTGTCTTATTAGAGTTGTAAAGCTACACTTTGAAGTCACTTTATGGTGAAATCACTGCCCTCCTCACTACGTGGGATCAAACACCCAGGGGAGTGAATCTTCCTGGCAACGTGGAATATGACTCCCGGGGAGGAATGTAGACCCGGCATCGTGGGATGGAGAACATCTTCTTGACCAAAAGGGGGATGTGAAAGGAAATGAAATAAGCTTCAGTGGCAGAGAGATTCCAAAAGGAGCCGAGAGGTCACTCTGGTGGGCACTCTTATGCACAATTTAGACAACCCTTTTTAGGTTCTAAAGAATTGGGGTAGCTGGTGGTAGATACCTGAAACTATCAAACTACAACCCAGAACCCATGAATCTCGAAGACAACTGTATAAAAATGTAGCTTATGAGGGGTGACAATGGGATTGGGAAAGCCATAAGGACCACACTCCACTTTGTCTAGTTTATGGATGGATGAGTAGAAAAATAGGGGAAGGAAACAAACAGACAAAGGCACCCAGTGTTCTTTTTTACTTCAATTGCTCTTTTTCACTTCAATTGCTCTTTTTCATTTTAATTATTATTCTTGTTATTTTTGTGTGTGTGCTAATGAAGGTGTCAGGGATTGATTTAGGTGATGAATGTACAACTATGTAATGGTACTGTGAACAATCGAATGTATGATTTGTTTTGTATGACTGCGTGGTATGTGAATATATCTCAATAAAATGAAGATTAAAAAAATTAAAAAAAAATAGTCACTTTATACTGATTAAACAAAGCACAATATTAAAGAATTTACCTTTCATTTGTAAAAACTCACAATTTGGTCTTTATGTAGGTAGAACTATGAACAGAGGAACCAAGTAACAAAATCATATAACTGAGTCAAGAAATAAAGAATAAGAGGTAATAGTACTTATTTTGGCTAAAGAATCTGACAATGGCCAAATAGCTGAAAAATAATGACTCAAATCTTGAAGCACAGGAGATCATGTAGCAATAAAGAGATTTCAACAAGCAAATGAAATGTTAGGCAGAAAAAAGGAAATCAGCTACTTTAAGCCTGATACCTAAATTATTTTCTCTTTGTTTTTCCAAAGGATTTGCCCAGTCATTGGAGCTTCTAAAAGACCCCACCCCCTTTAAATACATTTATTTTGTACTGAAAATTGAAATAACACAATAAAAATTCCTTTAAGGGGGAATAATAAGATCACTGTATGAAGCAGAAAAATATTTACTAACACATACTTTAGCACAATTATGTTTTACCTAGACAATACAACGTAAACCTACCAATTTCTGTTTTCCTTTTCTCACTGTTTTTGACTTCTAATTCTTAACAGTGGGTCTCATCTTATGATTGACTTTACAATTCTAAAACACACATGCAAGTGCTGAATAATGACCAAATCAATAAAATGGAGTTCTTTAGAAAGCAAAGTGAAATCAGAAAGGCATTCAAACTATACAGATAATTTATAAATTGTAGATAACATGGAAAGAAAGACAGATCTGAGGAGGGAAAAAGGCAACTCAAAGCAATAGAAATCTCCCAGCCTGCCCCACAGTGATCCTAAAATTACTGGTGGAACATTTTCATACTGGCACTGAAACTGGATCAAATCTACTTCTCATTCTATGGCATAAATCTGCATGCATCCTGTTGCTACAACTGACCAGTTACCACTGTTTTAAGTTCTCAGAAAGCTTCTGTGCAAGGCGACTATAGATATTCATGTTTGTATCCAATCTGATCTTCATCCTGTGAGGAAAGCAAGCCTTCTTTAAACCACAATTTCAGGAGTCTTTGAAGTCTTCTTTTGTATGAAAATGCCAATTCCCTTTTCCCACTGCCCTTCTCGGACCTTCTCCTTTCACTCATGCTGTTGGACCAATTCTTCTGATGGACGGGAACGGTAGTGGATACCAGGACTGAGTACTTCTGGCCTGAGGAGAAAGGAAGAGAGGCTTCTTTTTCACTCTATTATTCCCAGAAGGATTCCAGAATTGAAAACATTCAAATTTGAGTCTGAAGTATTTTTATGCTCTATTCAGTGATTGAAAAATCTTCAACTAAATTGTCTTTTCAACTGAAGTAACAATGTCTTTTCTTGTCACCTTTATTGTTGGATCTTCTCTGTCCTACTCTTGGGGCAGTCCCTCTGGTGGAGGACAAGGGTAGCTGGTATCACTGCTGATGGTCAAGTTTTTCAGGATCTCTATCAACATTTCTGATGAGGAAGGATGAGAAGTTGCTGTGTCTTTCCTGGGCATTTTCTTCTGGGGGCATCTGCAAAGACTCAGGATTCAAGGATGGGTTAAACTTTAGTGGTCAATTCATGCAAGCTGAGACACAGGTTGAAGCTCCTCCTAGATCTTTGAGTTCAGATGGGAAGGTAATAAATACTCAAGGCTCTCAAATTGCTACAAGTTTGCCTAGAAAGGATTCCAGTCCAGTTTGGGCCTTTCAAAAGTTTTAAAAGAAAAAAGTGAGACAATTTGATGTTAGCTAAGAATCTATGTATACCAGGAACTAGGTTGGTAGATGGAGACATAAAAACAAATAAAATAGAATATCCAGTGTCAAGGACAGTTTAATGAAGAAAACAGGTGAATAACTGAAATACAATGTGTCATCATTATAATACAGATATGAGAAAGGTGTTAATGGAACAGGAAAAAGTTAGCATTAAACTCTGTTCAATTTACTGAAAATGTTCTCCCTTTCTAAAGCACAGTCCCAATCTTTAATTTGGACTTCAAAATCTTCTGAGTCCTCTATATCACAACCTATGTTTTCCAGTATTGCCCAACTTACTCATTTTTCCATTATTTTGTATGTACCATTTCTGGTATCAGAAATATTCTTCATCCTTTTAGCTATCAGTCCTCACTGTATGTTTTATATATACCCAAACTAGGTAACAATACCAGTATAGTGCAGTGGGTCTCATACGGTAGTGTACATAAGAATCACCTTGGGAGGCTGTTAAAAATGCAGTCCTGGATCCTACAGTCAAGGAATCTGATTCAGCAGCTGGTATGGAACCTAGAAAACTTTTTACACAGGTCCCAAACATAACTTTGTTGTTACTGGTCTACAGACACTAATGAAACAGTTAAGAGCATGGGTTTTTTAATCAAGACTCATCTGGATTTGAATCATACTACTTCTACCTTGGGCAAATTTATTTCACCTCTTCAAATCTCATTTTCCTCATCTATAAAATGATAATTATAATACATTTACTGAGGTAAGGACTGAATGAGATAATAGATAAAAGTGAGTAGTAAAGTGCCTGGCATATGGTAATTATTTAATAAATGCCAGTTATTGTTATTAGTATTATTGACAATAATTTTTAAATTAGCTTTTCTAATTAAAGCCATCTGAATCTGGTTGGTTCTGATTCCCTAAACACTTATGTGAGTTAGATGCCCAGTTATCATGAATTCAAGTTACTCTCATTCACATCTGAGGGACCTATGTTTTTCATGGTAACATGCTTAAGACTGGAGTGGTGTGTCAAAGGGGGCCCCAAGATGACATTAATGACTTACTGTTGGTGGTGGTTAATTTCATGTGTCAACTTGGTCAGGTCATGGTGTCCAGTTGTTTGGTCAAGCAAGCACTAGCCTGATTGTTACTATGAGGGTATTTCGTAGATGGACTTAAATCATTAGTCAGTTGATTGCATCTGTGGCTGATTACATCTACAGTCAATAAAGGAGATTGACTTCAGCAATGAGAAGTCTCCTCATCCAGTCAGACGGAGGCCTTAAAGGGAAAACTGAAGATTTCTGAAATTAGAAAGAATTTCTATCATATAGCCAGTATTTCCTGTGGAATTCTTCACCACCTTCATCAGAGTTCACATCTTGTAGCTTCCCCTGGGAAATTCAACATTAGCTTCATCAAGTTTCCAACTTGCAGCCTGCCCTGCGGAATTCGGACTTGCCTCCCCACGATCGTATGAGCCAATTCCTATAATAACTCTCTTAATATTTACATGTATATCTATGTATATGTATATAATATTTATCCTGTTGGTTCTGTTTCTCTGGAGAACCTCGACTAATACACTGCCACCAGTATTGTTTCCAAAATGTAAACCAGGAGATTCATTTTGGTGCCCTACCAATTTCTATTGTTCCTTTCCCTTCCACATCTGAGTGCCCCATTCTACCATAAGATGTTAAAAAGTCAAAAAATGAATCACCAAACAAATGGATAACAAAACACACACACATATACACAACAGAATATTATCCAACCATAAGAAAGAATGATTTTATGAGACATGCTGTAACACACAAGAACCTTGAAAACATGCTCAGTAAAATAAGCAAGGCACATAAAGACAAAAATCTTATTATATCACTCATTAGTGATGATTAGAAATAGCAAATTCACAGAAATAGAAAGCAGATTAGAGGTGGAGGAGGGGGGAAGGGGGCTGGGGGAAAAGGGGAGTGTTTGTTAAAAAAAACTATTACTACAATTAATATTACTGAATTGTACACTTGAAAGTGGTTAAAATGGGAAAACTGTGTTGTATACATGTTACCACAATACAAGAAAATCGTCCTTGCTTAATATCAAATGTTTCAAAAAGAATATGTAGCTTGATATCATTTTAACAATATTATAAATCTAACTTGAACTCAGAAGTGCCCTTAACAAAAAACAAAAGAGATCTACTAAAAGCAATAAAAATATTTTATTTCCATGTATAAAATCAAAGATGGAAAACAGAGCTTTTCCTCTAGCTGAAACTCATATTAAACTGTACTATTTCTGGAAATCTCATGCCTACTAAGACCAGACATATTATTAGGACTTTGAGTAAACATAAAAGTAGAGTTCACATTGGTTTTAGATCTATTGAATAGAATCTTACTTCAAGTCTATTATTTTTACTTTCATTTACCTTATATAATTATATGAAAAGCATTTTTCCTATTATAAACATAATATAATGGGAAAACAAGCAACATGGCCAAATTCAGATAATTTATATTTTGCTATTTGAATTATTGAAAATGTGAATAGGAAAAATAGAAGAGATTGAGAATGATTGTTTAAGATGATCAACAAAATGTTTATAAGATTTTAATATACTGATACTAAGCCTTTACTTCCTCCAATATGATAATTATACCAAAGATTATGTAACTGTACTAGAGCATCATATCATTAGTCTCTGTAATGGGGGTACAATAAGTATTTTTAAAATAATAAGCAAGAAGCATTTCTGGTTTTAGGAGAACACTATTTTTTTAAGAGCTTCTTCTTGTTGACTTCCAATGTGGAGGTTGAAATTCTTTCCGGACCTTAGAGAACAGCCAAGTAGAATATATACTTACTGGTCATTATATTCATGTTTTCCTATAAAGATTAGAGTTTTTCTTCTACTTGTTCAGCAAGTTCAAAACAGAGACAATTTGACCACAACACTGTTTTGAATACCTCTTCTGCCCCATTCCTCATCTCATTCCATCTTATACTCCAGTCATTGCAGCAGCCACTAGCTGACTGTTATCTGACAACTTCCCTCATCTGCAAACAGGAATCTCTCCCTCTTTGCCCAAGTGCTTTCTCAACCTCAGGTGCATAAAGTCATGAGTTGAAATATGGTCGCTCAGAAAAGAAAAAAGATCATTGCCAAAGCTAAATTTAGGATATTAAGTGATATTTTAGCTATTTAGCGTATTTACATAAGACATGTACATCTACTAACCCAATGTTTTCTGGGGGGAAGATCTATACATTCACAGTCAAACATAAAGGTTTCAAGACTAATAAACTGTTTACAGTTAATGCTGAGAAGATACCATTGCATTTGCACATGCCTTGAATTAGTGCTTATTAGTGAACCACTAAACTATATTTTTTGGCCTCTCTTTATCCCCTAGAACAACTTCTGGATGTGCAGATACTTATGAGTACTTCTAGGGCAATTAAAATTTTTTATGCAAGAGATATCCCGGAAAAAAAGGTCTTGTTAGAGATAAAAAAACAAAACAAAACAACAAAAAGAACACAACTGTGTTGAAAAAAGCACTAGCAATATCTTCCTTCTGTATTCCCATCACCAACATTACACCACTGTTACCGTCTGTGCCATTATAAGGACTCTACATTAGCAAAACAGCAAAAAAACAAAAACAAAAACATATATACATCTGCCTTACACTTAACCATTTATAAAACATAATCTTGCTTAGCTTAATTCTCATAACAATTTTGTTGGGTTATCTCAGCAAGCGAATATTAGTAGCCCCAAGTAGGTGATATAGTATGTAACTACCTAACAAACCAGGATAATTACATGGGTCTTCTGTTAGCTAGGTGAGTGATTTTTCCACTGTAATACTATAAACTTCAAGTATCCAAACAGCTTCACTTGGTTACCTTCATTTATAGGCAAGATGTTACCTGATCTGGGGAAAATAATTTGCTATGTACTTACAAAAACAATATACTATTTTAGAACACCTTGGTCAACAACTGAAGTGTACAGTGTTTGATTAGCAGATTCAGTCAGGGTATAGTCAGATAAATGGGATATTTGCAACGATCAACAAAATGCCGAACTCTCAGATGGGTAGATAAGCACAGAAAAAAAGAATAAAACTGTGTGACATGAAGTTGTGGTATGCTGATGTATAATAGGCATTAGAACTCTGGAACTGAGAAGCTACGTAACATATCAATTATGAAACATGTGTAGACTGACAGAATTTAGGAGAGAGTAAAAAGTATCAATTTTCCTAACAACTCAAGAACACAAACACTGACTCGGGGACCATAATTGGTGAA
This sequence comes from Choloepus didactylus, assembly GCF_015220235.1. Lineage (NCBI taxonomy): Eukaryota > Metazoa > Chordata > Mammalia > Pilosa > Megalonychidae > Choloepus > Choloepus didactylus. The sequence goes on along the minus strand of NC_051312.1, from coordinate 127,680,024 downwards.
CAGACATGTATTTCAGCAATAGGATATGCACATGCCACAGCCTCCCATCTAGTTGGACCTTCTCCCAAAGAGCTACACTCTTAAGATATCTTCTGAACTTAACCGTAGAGCTGCATTATTTTTTTTTCAAAGGAAAATATTATTTTTTCCAATAGCAAAAGCAGTATGCATCCTCATTGTGAAAAGAATTCAAACACATAAAACACACAAAGTACAAATGAAAGTCCCCCATAATCATAACCTTCAGACACAACCACTGTACCACTCAATTTATATTTTCCAACTTTTCCCTATGCCTGTGAAAATGTATGTAAAATGAAATACAAACATTTTATGTATAAATACATTTTATGGCATATAAATGTTTCATATCAATATGAACATTTTATAGGAACTACTTTAAATAATAAAGAATATTAAATAGTTACAATAAATTAAAAAACCCCAGTACAGTCATACTATACACAACTATTCTGCAACTTATTTTTTAATTTCTTAACAATACATGAAAAATTTCTTAATTCCAAAGGTAATTCTTTCATGGCTACATTTGATTCGGAAAGGAACTTTTATTTATCAAATGATACAAATAGAATAAACCATTTTTGAGACTCTAGACTTATTTTCACCTATAAATACTAAAGAAAAATAAAATAAAAATGTCTCACAGCAAAAAAAAAAAAAAAGAATGTTTGACTAACTGTATCTGACATAGATCTAATATTCTAATGAAAAAATCTGACTGATGAAGATTTAATTTGTCATATGTCTGGAGGGTAATCTGTAACAAAAGCTTGAATGTTGGGCCAATAAATTTCATTTCTAGTCATTTAACTTAAAGTAGTAATTGAGAGTATGTCTAAAAATTTAATTTCAATGATGTTCATAGTAATGCTTTTTATAATAATGGAAAAACTAGAAATAATCTAAATGACCAACTACAAAGAATTGGTTAAATACATTATGTCATGACCTGATAGGCTGCTATACAGTGACTTAAAATAATTTTAAAGGAATATAGTTATCAAATTGAAAATGTTTTCACAGGATATTAGGTGAAAGATGAGGTTACAGAACTACGTTTCTTAGAAAGTTAACACCTATCATACTGATCTGGCCATTGCATTCCAAAGTGTTTAAGAGAGAAAAAAAGGGCATCTCCATACAAAGATTTGTACATGAATGTTTACTGCAATTTTATTTATATAATATCACAAAACTGGAAACAACCTAAATATCCATCAACAGGTGAATGGATAAATAATTGAATTATAGCCACATACAATGGAATATAATTCACAAATGAAAAGAAATGAGCTACTGATAAATGCAATACCATGGACAGATCTCAAAATAATTGAATGAAAGAAGCTAAACAAAAATAAGAGTACATACTATAAGATTCCATTTATATAAAATTTTAGAAAATGCAAGCTCACCGATAGTGACAGAAAACAGGAGGAAGGGATCATAAAGGGACACAAGAAACTTTTGGAGACGGACACATTCATTATCTTGATTTTGGTGATGGTTTCATGGGTAAATACATATGCCAAAACTTTTCAAACTGAATACTTCAAATGTGTAGTTTTATTATACGTAAATTACACCTCAAAAAAGCTGTTAAAAACATAAACACACATACACATAAGCTACAATTATGTTAGGATCCTACTGCTTTGTTTGAAATATAAAACACAAACAGAAAAGTATCTAAAATATAAATGTGCAGTTTAATGAGTATAAATAAAAATAAATATAAATATCCATGTAACCACCACTAAGGACAAGAAATAGAACTTCACTAGCACCCCAGAAACGCCTCCTGTACATTTTCCTCCCTAATCACAACTTCCTCTCCAGAGGTAACCATATCCTGATTTTTATGGTAATTAATTCTTTGCTTTTATTTTTTTGAACACTTTTATTACTTAAGTATGTGTCCTCAAATATAGCTTATTTTTTACATGCTTTGGACTTTATATAAATAGACTATGTTTGTTCCATATATGTCTTGTTTTCTTTCCCTCAATAATATGTTTTTAAGATTCACTAATACAGAGTGTAGTAGGTTAGTTTTTGCTGTTTCATAGGATCCCATTGTATAAATTTTCTATAATATATTTAACTATTCTACTGTTGGTGGACATTTTGGGTTTCCAGTTTTGGAATATTTAAAACAATACTGCTATGAACATTGTTTTAGTTGTATCCTGGTTTACATGAACATGAAACAGTGAAAATCGCTGGGTCATAGGGTATTGTTTACTTTCGGCTTTACTAAATAATTTACATACCCACCAATAATACATAAAAGAGTTCCTATTGCTCCATATCCATGTATTATTTTCCTAGCATTTATTGCGATCTGAAATTTCTTGATTATTTTTATTAGTTTAATGCCCATCTTTCCCAATCTAGGCTGTAACCTCCATAAGAACAGGAACCTTGCCTGTTGTCCACTGCTTTACTCCCATCACTTAGAACAGTGACTGGAACAGTGCTTGGTAGGGCTGAACACTGAATTACTAAATGAAGGAAAGAGTAAGTACTCTATCAGACAAAAATCCCAGCCCATTAGTAAGTATGGCCCAGGGTAAAGCAGGACAGCTGCCCTTGCTTAATGACTCCAAAAATATTTGTTATACAATAAAAAGTAGATACATAATTTATATACCATGATCTCAACTATCTAAAACTGCGTATATATGAAGAATAAAGGTGAAAGGAAACAAATGAAAACTTAAGGACATTTGACTTTTAGCACTGAAGGATCTTAACCTCCCATTTTCCCACCTCTACACCTACCTTTTACTTATTTTCCAAAATTTCTACAATAAATATATTGTTTTTGTGAAAAAAAGTGAACTTGAAAACATACAATAGCAATGAAAAAGAATGAACATGGATAACATGTTGTGTGAAAGAAGTAGACATACAAGAGTATTATTTCATTTATCTGAAATTCAAAAGCAGCCAAAACTAATCTATGGTGACAGAAGTAAGGTTAATGCTGATCCTTATGGAGATACTAACTGGGAGGGAACCAAAGGAAGCTTCTAGGATGCTGAAAATGTTCTAGATCTTGTTCTAGGATATGGTAACCTAAGAGGATATATATGTAAAAAATTCATCAAGCCATAAACTTGAGATTTGTGCACTTTATTGTATGTAAGTTAAACCTCAATTTAAAAATATGTAAATGAAGAATGACTAAATAGGAATAAAAAATGAAAATGGGTTTATGATTTTCCCCTTATTTTCTAATTTTTTGTAACCATGCTATTTGTATTTCAACTGAAATAGTAAGAGGCCCATAAAATGTTTAAGTGTGTCAGTCAAGAAAGCAGTTTAGATTCACAAATCAAATTCCTCATACAATGCAGAAGCAAAATCTTCTCATGACAGTTTCTGAGTCTTTTAGTATTCTTCTTCAGATTCCTTCATATTTTTCAGCATGATACATATTGTATATTAAGAATATAAGTCTGGAAATAAACTAACAAGTGAATATGTAGCAGAGCTTCTCTCAATCCAAGCAAATCTCAGCTTTCCAAAATTGAAGATAAAGCTTAAGCAGTAGAAATGCTGAAAGCATTTAATGAGATATGTAACATGTAGCCAATATGTTAAGAAAAAATTTTCCCTTTTTCTCACTCCTTTTTGGGAAAATAAGGACTTTACATATTTATTTGTCTTTCTATAACGCCAAGGCAGGTTTTGCGGGGTTCTCAAGGTGTGACCTACTTCTCATAAATCAATACATACCAACCTACAAAAATTATTACTCCATTATCAAAAGTTTTAGTTGAAAAATAAAATCTCATATATTTGTAATGATTGCCTGATTACTTTTTAAAACATAATACATACTTTAAGAGCAAAACAAGTCCTACCTCATTCATTTAACTACTAGGTGCCTATTATATGACAGACACTACTGGGAGTTGAGGATAGAGAAAATGAGGAAATCATAGTGGAGTAGGAGAAAGATAAATAAACTGATAATGGTACTTCATAACAGATAATACCACGAGAAAGGGAATGAAAGGAAGACCTCTTTTAACTAGGGAACAGATGAAAAGCCTCCACAAAAGAAGTGATAACTTTATTGAGCTATGAAAAAAATAAGGAGGATTTTGTGTAGTGAAGATGGGACTGAGGGAATTCTAGACAAAAGTAGTAAGAGGGTGATGGCATAGATATAGGAAAACATGGAGCACTCCAGGAACAGAGGACCATCCAAATTACTTCTGAGAAAGAAAAGAAGAGACTAACATTTATTAAGTACCAGGTATTATGGTTCCTGGAATTTTAGTTATCTTATTCATTCTACTAACGAACCATTTTACAAAATAAGATATCTGACATTCAGAAAAGCTAGTAACTTTTCCAAAGATACTTATTCACACAGTTAATAAATGGCTGAGTTGGGTTAAGAATCCAACTCTCAAATTCCAAAGCCCCACTGTCTTTTCAGAGTACACATAGGGAAATAATGGGAAATGCAATTGAGGTAACCTAAGAGCTAGTCCATTCAAGTACCTTATGTGCAGGACAAAGAAGTCTATATGCAATAAGGAACTCTGGAAGATGTAATAGAAGAGAAGTGACCATCCAAATGATGCTTTAGATTTAACTGGCAAACACGGGATAGATTGATAAGGGAAATACTAGAGGCAGGAGACTACTTGGGATGCTAACCATGAGCCGGCAATGAATTAATGAGGGGCTAACCTAGGGTTAAGGCAATGGAAATATAAAACATATTAAAGGGCAGAAACGAGAAATATTTCAAAGAAAAAATTATAAGATTTGGCAACTAAATGACTAAATGTAAACATAAAGAAGGATGAGTCAAAGATAATTCAGTGGTGACAAGAAAAATGGTCAAACTGGTAACAGAATTTTGAACACAGAAGTTTATTTAGAAGAGGAGAAGGTAGTATACTCAGTTTTGCAATTTATATCTCAGATATAAGGATCTAGAGTTCAGGGAAAGGTAAAGGCTGAGGTTTGAGAATCATCTGCCTAGAAGCACCAAAGCCTTGGGAATACAGGAGTTCTGCAGTGAGAGTCTCTCTCATTTCCTTTAGGGGACAAGGAAATGAAGACAGACAACTGTTTAAAAAGCAGGAAAAGAAACCTATCACAGAAGAGAACTTCCAAGGAAAAAAAAAGACAGTGCTTGCTAAGTGTGAAACTGTGGCAATGGAGAGAAAGAGAATGAGGACTAAAAAGAAGCAATTAAGATTTGGCCATTAGGTCATTGATGACCTTTGCCAGACGTTTAAAACTCTACAACCTGCAATATCATCTCTACCTGTTAATGACTTCCTATTTTTTTCTGACTTTCTATGGTAATTTTCTTGTACATTCTTACAGCACTGTCATATACCATATCATACCATAGTTGTATCTATAATTCCCCTTTTAGACAGCACTCTTCCCCACTCAAACATCTAAATAAGAAACTCAGTAATTATTTATTCAGTGAAGGGACAAATAAGTGGCTGGCAATCGGATAAAGGAGCAAAAAGCAAATGTTATACTATTTAATGTTTAGCTCACAAACAGTAAGGCTGGATATTTATACACATAATTATTGATATTCAATGAAAAGCAAATCTATTTTAAAATGGTTGAACATAAGCAGGGTCAAAAAGAGATGATTCTGCCTATTTCAAGATGGAAAACAGAACTGGCTACAGTTTCCCCCTCCCACATCAAGTCCTGGAAATGACAGAAAATTAATTAACTAATGGTCACCTGAGAACAAAAAACTGATGGTTTAGAAATTGGGAATGGTTCCGTGATCTACAATAGACTGAATCAAACTAAAGAAGAAAATCACAGGCTAGGATCAATCCGGGAACTTAAGAGGTAATACAGACACAAAGGATAGCAATAGAACGACCAGTGCCCATTCTCAAAGGTGGAATCTAAGAAAAGGACAGGGCCAAGGGGCAATCAACAGCAATATTAGTTGGAACACCATAGAGGGTGCAGCCAATCCAAATCAGTCTGTGTTCATTCCCTGCATAACATCTGTCAATAGCAGGGAATATATGATCCCAGGAGGGAGTAATGATTATAAGATCTTAGAGATAGGACAGTGCCCTGGTGGCTGGTGATACCCAGAAGGCAAGGGAAGCATTCATCTCCAGCCACCAGGATATCTTTCTCCTTTCACTCTTACTGAAAATTCTGAGCGAAAACCCCAACAGCAGGTCTTAGCCCCCTCCCCAAGCAGCTGCCTAAACAGAGGCAGGAGAAAGACTAACAAGGAATTTCAATTACAAAGATGCATATGCAATCAAAGAATGAGCAAACTCTCAAGGAGTGTAAATCTCATTTAACACAGACAAGAAGCTCAACAAATGAAGAACACACCCAAAGAAACAGTTAATAGAATAAGCAGAATAAGGTTTTAAAACAAATGTATGACTTCTGCTTCTAGCCATGATGGTGTTAACAGGGACCAGATTTACCCTCCACTCAAAACAACCAGAAAACTAGCCAAAATACATAAAACAACTGTTTTTAGACACTACACAATGGGTAACATAGGACTGTAATCACTGTGAGAAGGGAAACGAATGAGATGAGGCCTGTGATCTATTGGCTTTCTGCCTGGAGGCACACTGGATTTTAGAGCAGGGTTCCCAAGCAGAAGAGCATGGCTGTCTTGCTGAATATACAGAACTGAGGAGACAGAAATTGGAATTAAAGAAGTCTGAGTTCCTGGCCAGTTCCAGAAAGGAGGGAGCTATGCAGAAAAAGGGCTCTAAAAGTCTGCAGAGATGCCCTTAAGTTTTCATTATATATTAAGATTTATGTGAAGCCTTGAAATTCTACAAGGTTAGGCAAAGAATGACTGGGGAAATGCGAGAGGACTGGTTCTCAGATCTCTCAGAAGGCTGAGAATCATTTAAATTTCCACAAGTCAAAGTAGAGAGCGCTCATGGATCATTCTGGGCATTCAGCAGAAACCATAGAAGGGCCACACCTTTGCAGTGAGGCTTAACTAAAGACCACTCTACAACCATGCCAACAAAACTTAAAAACAAGCTTCAAAAGAATGAAACTGAAATATAAGTAACTTAACTGCCTACCAAAAAAAAAAAAAAAAAAAAAAAAGCTCAACATTCTTTAAAGGAAGATGACAAAATCCAGAGACTTGACAATGAAAAACTTTTTAAATTATTAGACATACTAAGAAACAGGAAAGTGTGATCCATAACCAGGAGAAAAATCAGACCACAATAGAAAGATCGAGAAATCACAGAGACGGTAGAATTATTAGACAAGAATGCTAAAATAGCCATTATATCTATTTTCTAGTATTTAAAGGAAAATATAGTGATGAGGGAAAAAACCGGAACATCTAGAGATAAAATATGTATGTTTAATATCTTCCGAGAGATAATGGAACACATTATGTCTGTGAAATAAGAGTAGAAAATGGGGGAAGAGAACTAATTAGAGCACTTGGAAACAAAAAATAAAAGTGTTAAATTACAAACATTAACAGACCTGAGAAACCTGAAGCCTCGGTAATGGAAAAAGTCTAGAACCAGTATAATTTACCTTGTAGAATCTCCCAAAGATTCATGAACTAATGGCACAGGAACTCTGAAAATGACTGTGAAGTGAAGCTAAAATAAGGATGATGAGTTAAGGATGACTTAAGAAGCAATGACCCCCAGATCTCCTCTCTCATTCCATGCAACCAGGTTGAGTGCCCATGACTTTCACACCAGCAGAAATCTAGAGCTTACTCTCTTCAGAGACTAAAATAGAGAGCCCTAAGACTTCAAGACCTCAGGCACAGTTGTGGGGAAGGATACTACAATGAAAACAGGGGGATGGAATAAGCATGGATACTCACATGCCTTGGTCTTCCTCATCCACTAAGTTCCTGAAACTATGGCAACCAGATGTTCTCCTACTAGGAGAAGACTAAAAGAATCTTATTTTGGGAATATATCAACTCACAATTAAAGATACAAATACTGGGAACTCCCAGTAAAAGAACACAGCCAGATTGCTCCTACAGTAAAATAACAGCTGACAAATTCCATTCACTGGCTACAGTCAGCTTTTTGGTTCACTATTCTTCACTAGGAATTGACAAGTAAGTCTGGTAATAATCTAAAGAAACCCTCTAAGATAAAATATGTAGACCAAAATAAATTCACCAATAGGAAAAAAAATCAATGTGGACAAATAGACTACACAAAGAAGAAAATATTAACAAAATTAATACTGTTATTCTCAAAGAGCTAAAAGAATCTATTGTAATCATCAAATAAGAAAAGGGTTTTATTTTAAAAAGGAACAATCAGGGAACAAAATAAGCCCATGGATATTAAAAATTATGATAGCAAAAGAAAGGTTGGAAGGTAAAAGTTTATGAAATCTCACTGAAAGCAGAGACAAAGACAAGGAAAACAGGAGAAAAACAATTAGAAAGCCAATCCAGGAGGGTTAATATCTGATTAACAGGCATTCCAGAAAGAGAGCACAAAGAAAATTAGGGAAGGAAACCATCAACTAAGTAATACAAGGCAATCCACTGAGCAGAGGATATGAGTTTCCAGATTAAATAGCCCAGCACCATGAATTAAAACACATCTACACCAAGACACATCATGGTGAAATTTTAGGACACTGGGGACAAAGAAATGATCTTATAATCTTACAGACAGAAAACAACAATTCATAACAAAGGATTAGAAATAGATCACTTTAGGATTTTCAAAAGAACCCTGGAAACTACAAGACAATAGAACAATGCCCTCATTACTCTGAAGGGAAATTATTTCCAACTAAGAATTCTATTCCCAGACAAACTATTAAGTATTATGGTAGACATGCAAGACCTCGAAAGCTGCGCAAGATCTCAAAAAACATGTATTCTTTTTCAGGTTTCTGTTCAAATATGTATCAGAGTGGCTTTCCTTAACCACCTTTTATAAAACAGCAAATCTTTACCCACATCTTGGCCTCCCTATCCCCCTTATCTTCCTTATTTGTCTCTGAAACACTGATACAGTAAATTTTCTTTTAATCCCCCCCACCCCCCACCCTCCAATGCACTAAAATATAATATCCATAAGGGCAGACACTTCGTTCACTGATGTCGTTCATCCTAGTACCTAGAACAGCGTCTGACCAATAACAGGCCCTCAATAAATAGAGTGTTGCTTTGATAGAAATAATAATTTTATAAAAGTAGGCAACGCAGTAGTGCAATCAGACTATGATCTATCTATCCTCATATGATTTACATGTAAGGATAAAATAAAGATCTTTTCAGAAATACAAGGTCTCAGTAAGTTTATCACCCAGAAACCTATTTCTGAAAGCAGAGGGAATATTCTCCACAGGGGGAAAAATCATCGCCTATGTGGACCATGTTTTTTTTTCATTTTATCCTAAGTAGGAAATCTATTCCTCTCACAATCTTAATTAGCAGATAAAATATACCTCTGGCTCTCCCCTATCACAAAGAATTAGCTTCCTTTGAATTAATTCAATATTATTGAGATTCCTTAGTACAATGATTCACCTAATACACATTTATTCTGAAAGAAACAGAAAACTAGGGAACAAATCAAACACAGACTGCCAAAAGCCTCACATTAATAGAATTCGGCTGGATATGGTTATGGCCAAGATCACAATAGCTGATGTTTCTCTCTTTCCTCTCCCTGTAACCTAGCTGCAGCTGCAGCTACCAGCCATGGAAGAAGCTCAATGTTCGCAGTAAAGAATACCTGCTTTGAACCATAACTAAAGTCAGGCTGCCAATAATCAGCAGGCAATATCTGACATTAAAATAGAAATCAACAGGAAAACTAGACTGCTTTTTGAAACTTGTCTATTCTGTGAAGGCCTGTTATGCTTATATTTTCAAACATATGAAGCTTAAAAACAATATATTTAATGCTACAGTATGGATGAATCTTGATAACATTCTGCTATGTAAAAAAAGCCAGACAGGAAAGGATTAATATAGTATGATTCTACTTATACAAAATATCTAGAATAAGAAAATTCATAGAGACAGAAAGCATATAGAGGTTAGTAGGGCTGGAGGCAGGGGGAATAGGGAGTTATTGCATACTGAGTACAGAGTTTCTGTTTTGGGTGATGGAAAAGTTGTGGTGATGGTAGTGATGGTAACACAATATTGTAAATGTTATCAACACCACTGAGTTGTGCACTTAAAAATGCTAAATGGCAAATTTTATGTTATATATGTTACCACAATAAAAAACAATTAATTTTAAAATGTATTTAATCATCTCTGACAAATCCATTTGATGTATGTTCACATTTACAGACAATGACTTTTTTAGATGTAGAAAACGGACTGAACACCTCTGTGCACTCATTTCTCTATTTTTTTTAAATCCCCAGAATTAGGCAGAGTCTCAAGCACATAACACTCAATAAACTCATACAACTCCCTCATTTTAGAAGACACTGAGATTCAGAAACATTACATGGCTCCCCAAGGATATAGATATTAGACGTTAATGGCAGAACTAGGACTAGCACACAGACCTTACTCTAGACTTTTCTTTTAAGGTCTGACCCATTTTAAACAAAGTGGGGGAGAATAGCAACAACTTTTTGAATCATGAATCATGTTGGCTCTCTTATGTAGTTACTAGTCTCCCTAAAAGTTAACTAGAAAGATTTACAAATGATCCAACTAGATCTGACCCTTGCAAAGGTAGCTTTGTTACATGAGACTAACAAAAATTCAAAAGAAAAGATCTTAAATTTTATATCTAAGGACAGAATAACTTTATCTGCATGAATTCAACATTTGCATATCCCTTTTGAAGAATGCATCAACTTAATATTTTTCTTCTTGAAATCTACGGTCCTCAGATGTGTGAAAGCAACATTCACTTACACATCTGGAAAGCAGATTTTGTTCAGTTAATAAGGCTTATAAAACATATGTTGGGATGTGATTAGAAAGGTAGATATAAAACATAGTATAAAATTAGTATAATGATATGACCCCTAAGTTTTTATTTTATTCTGAAGGCAATTTTTTTAAGAGGAATAAATGACTATGATCATATCTGCATTTTAGAAAGATCATTTTGATAGCAACCTGGAAGATGGATTAAAAGAGAGACAGGTCTGGAGGCAAACACAACCCTTAGGCTGCTGAAGTAATTTAAATGAGAAATGTTGAGTGTCTGAACTAAAGCAATGATGGAAGAAATTAGAGAAGTTAGGATAGATGCAAGCAATACTGTACTGGGACCCTAGGTAATAATAATTTTTTAAAAAAGGAATTAAAACAAATTAGAGACTGGTTAAGTAAGTGAATCTACCTTCAGTTTATTTAAACTCATAATAGAAGGCAAACGAACTGCAGACTGTTAAGATAGTAACCAAAAGCCACAAAAATTGTCCCTTAAGTACTCTGAGTTACCAAGTATCTAAAGGTATTTTGACTAAAACAAAGCCCCTTTTCAATTACCAGAGCCAGCATCCTAATATGTTACCAACGAAAGGGAAAGACAGGAAATGAATCAATAAACCTCTGGCACATGCTTGGCCTGGAAAGACACAGCAGATCAAGGAGCAGAGATCTGAAAACAAAGGCTCTGGGTAACTTAATTACCAGGCCGGAATCTGCTGACTGCCGGTTTAATTGTTTGAACAGTGCCCAAACTGTCTGATGAGGTGACCACCCTAAGATTTTTGCACTGTTTACTGCACGTGACCACATGGACAAATATGAGAAATAAATTCTAAGGAATGTAGGAATCTTGAATAACTTTCATTAATCACACTTATGATTACAAAGGAAAAAAATTTTTTAAGAGTTTAAATCTTCTATTTATAAATACCCCAGGGCTCTTTTTAGTAAATGCATTTGCCATTAAATAAATACTCCATGCTGCCAGACCAAGAAAAATATATCCTTCAGATATGAGCACCAACTGCTATATAAGATTTGGAAAAAAGTTACCCAGATTAAATTTATATGCTCTTATTTAGCACTATAATCTGAAAAGGTTATTTTAGGGAGATGTGGGAGTTGGAAGAAAAGAACATAACTGTAGGGTGGTAACTACCAGTAAGCACTCAGAAGCCGTTCAGAATACCAGAGGAAGCCAAAGTCCTCCCTTGATTCCATCAGTATTCCCTCATTTATGTTTATCTCCTAAAGAGTAAACCAACAGAAAACTCCTTTCAAAAACTGAACAAACAAGTACCTCAGACTAAGAAGTACCTGGCAGAGTGTTCTCCTGTTGGCTCTACTGAGTAAACAAGGTCTATAAGGCCAAAGTAGACTATTACACCATTCATTCAATAGGTATTTATAAAACACTTCATATTGTACTAAGCCCTCTAGAGAAGCTTATAATCTAGAAGACATAGAATGATACATATGAAGAATTTAGATAATAAGGTAGTATGTAGATAAATTCTAAAATAAGTTGTATAGGGAAGAGAATTATAATCCTCAATGTGGACAGAATTAATTAAGAAAGATTTTATTGAAGAGGTGGAACTTCAACTACACCTTTTAAAAAGTAGGATTTGAATACATAGAGAGCAAAAGGCTTTATGGGGTTCCAGATCAACAGAAGCACAGACTCTGAATCAGAAATTCGTAGTATTCTACTTCGGGAATCAATAGGGAAATGAGTTAGTTACGGGTTTTGCAGGAGATGATTAGATATGGTCATTAGATTTGGCATGAAGTCCACTAGCAAGTTTCCAAAGTATCTAAAACAGGAGCTCAAATATTTCCTATTTCCATAAAAGTTAAAGAAAGAATACAGGACTAAAGACCCACATTACATCAAGAGGAATAGTTATACCCACCATAGTGGACAAAACCATTAAATGCTTAATCTTTGCCTGTTTCTTATCTTTAATGATGATAGCCATCAAGATTCAATTCAATTAAATGACATGCGTAAGGGGACCAGCAGAGGCAGAGAATCCTTCAGGCAGAAGAAACAGTAATGTGCAAAGGCACTGGGACAGAAAAAAGCTTAAATTCAAAGAACTTAAAGAAGGCTGTATAACCAATTAGTATAGTGGAGTAGTTAAAAGTTCTGGATCTCAAGTCAGATTATGGCTTTAAACCTTGGTTATGCCACTTACTTGCTCTGTGGCCTTGGGCAAATTATTTAACCTCTCTGTCCCTCAGCTTCCTCTATCATAAAATGGGGATATTAATAGTACACATCTTATAAGGTTTGTGAGAGAATTAAATGATACTGTATGTACAGGACTTAAATGATACAGTAAATGACATAGTGTATGTAACATACCTGGCATGATCAAGAAATGACAGCCAGGGTGTGTAAAGTATAATGAGCCTTGTTGGCCTTGTTAAGGATCCTGAACTTTATTCCAAAAGCAATGGAAGTCCCTGAAAAGTTTTAAAAGGATCAGATTTTCGCTTTAAAAAGACAGCTTATTTATTACTATTTATAAGATACCCCCAAGGAAAAATTTATTTTAGAGTTTACTAATAAGAAAATGTCTGCTTTCTTTGCAGAGTAGGTACCTTTCTTTCTCAGATAAAATTGTGTAAATGGTTTTACCTTCTTTTCACTTTGATTGCCGGAAAGCTTGGAGCCAAAGCTGAAGCTCTTCAGCCCTTACTGTCTGCATATTGGTGTTCTTTTTTCCCCTTGGTAACTGTTGTCTAATCTTGTATGTATTGACTGATTCAAGTCTTTATTATTAATATTTTAGAATTACCTTTTGTATTATTCTCCTTTAAAGCTATTTCAATCCTTTATGAAGTGAGGTGCAATATAATTTAACCAAATAAAAATAAAGCATAAACACTGTATCTTCTTAATACTGTAGATGCATGCCCAGCATGCTACCACAATCACTGTTTCAGCATAAAACTAGTTAAATGAAACAAGAAAACCATATGGCCCAAGAAACCTCTCTCTATGCAAAGAAGACGCAGATGAGACCAGTACAAAGACCTAATGCCTTTCCTGAATTAGGTGGACAGTTGGGGCAATCAGTGCTAGGGGAAGAAGACAGCCAGAAAGTGACAAGCTGCTAGGAAGTTAGGTACACACTCAAATCTAGGGTTTTCATTTTTAAATATGAATGTTTTTCCCTAAAGGACTTCACACTCTTCATAACCTTTAGTCTCTCCACTGTTAACATTCCCAGCTCATGGGCCATTTATTGCTTCACTCATCTCCCTTGTGTACTTGGATCTCATAGTCAGCCATTTCAACTCTGACTTTTCTAACCATACAAACTCCTATACATATTTACCCTTCCACCATTCTCATTCCAACCTGGATCATTCATATTGTCTACTTTTTCTCTTCCTAGGTTGCAAAGCACTGCCAACCATAAGTCTAACATAAACTCCCCTGCTGCTAATTATCAATCCTTTTATTCATCCCTCAACGATCACGAGGACAGCCAGCTGTTCCAAGCCTTTTCCCACACTACAGCATCTAATGTGCTGCTCTTTCCCTGATGTCTCATCTGCTACTTTATGAAGTGAATTAAATCTATGCTAGATTAACAATCTCATCTTCTTTACATCCCATCATAAAGGGCCTCTGTAGCCACATCCTCAGCACGATCTCAAATTCTCACTATGACGGCACCTATGCACACCACAGGAGAAGGAGGAATTCCTCTCTTCTAAAGCTAACCACTCCCTCTGGCCTCCCTCTTTTTGTTTAAGTGAAAAATCAGATTGCAAAATAGCACAAATAGTATGATACCATTTGTGCTCGTTTGTATACATTATGTCCCCCATAAAAAGCCATATTCTTTAATGCAATCTTGTGGGGGCAGATGTATTAGTGTTGATTAGGTTGGAACCTTCTGATTGAGTTTTTCCACAGAGATGTGACCCACCCAACTGTGAATGACATCTCTGATTAGGGTGTGACCTCTTGATTGAATCTTTCCATGGAAATGTGGCCCTGCCCATTCAGGGTGGGTCTTGATTAGTTCACTGGGGTTCTATAAAAAGAGCTCACAAACAGAGAGACCTCAGAGCAACTGAGAGTGATATTTTGAAGAGGAGCTGCAGCCACGAGGGACACTATGAAGAACGCACAGCAGCTGAGAGAGGAGCTGAAATGCAACCTAGGAGCAAGCAGATGCCAGCCACATGCCTTCCCAGCTAACAGAGGTTTTCTGGATGCCAATGGACTTTCTCCAGTGAAGGTTCCTTATTGTTGATGTATTACCTTGGACACTTATTGGCCTTAAGACTGTAACTTTGTAACCAAATAAACCCCCTTTTATAAAAGCCAATCCATTTCTGGTATTTTGCGAGATGGCAGCATTAGCAAACCAGAACACCATTTCAAGTATAAAGACACAGATCTTAGAAAGCTACATCAAATTATTTAAAGCAGTTGTCTCTAAGTGATGGGACTATGGACTATTTTTATTCTTATCATTTTCTTATCTACATTTTCTAAGTTTTCTCTAATGGGCATTAATCACTTTTGTAATAAGATTTTTAAGGTTATATATAAAAAATAATAGGACCTTCAGTCACATAGTACTTTGCTGCATCTTACATCTATAATCTAATTTCCTACCTCTGAAGTCAGGAAGGCAGGGGTTTTTTTAGCCCTGTTTTTCAGTTGGGAACACTGAGGAACAGGGAGCAGGAGAAGAAAGTATGAATTTGTAAAGGTGAGACACTGGTGCCAAAGACAACCATGGCCCTGGCTTTGGCCTGTTGGAAAATGGCAGGCAGGGCAAGAAGCTGAAGGGGCATGTTGATTCTAGGTCCCCAGAGAGGGAAGGAGGCCCCAAGGCTCAGCAGAAAGGAATGGAAAGGAGAAAGCTCCCCACTGGGGTGATTATTGTATGTAATGGTGAGCCTGAGATAGGCAATGTCCAACATGCTATGATATCTTAGGGGAAAACCTCTAAGTTATCATATAAGTTGGGAGCCTGCTCTGGAGATGCTGTCTCCTTTATCCATCTAGAGTCCTGAGTCAGGGCAGATGAGAATTGCCCTCCTTCCCCAGACATGCTTCCCAGTTTTTCCTTGAGGGTATGAGGATGGATGAGACAGTACATATTCTCAAAGTGCTCTGCATGAACACACAATGCCAGGCTTGGTGTAGCAACCTGATGGTTTGTTGAATTAATGAATTCTTTCATCCAACATACAACCTCCCATGAGACAGGCATGACATATGCTATCACCTCCATTTTACCAGTGAGGAATCTGAGGCCCAGGGTCAGGCTATGACTCACCCAAATTCACACTAATGCGCAGCCAGGCAGGGACTCAAACCCATATCCTCTATCTCCTGACTTAGCATGCTCCCTGCTCCACATGTTGGGCTGCCTCTCAGAAGCACCACTTGAGACACCTGCATTTGCTCTTTTGCTACCAAATTGTCCTGAGACAACATCACATAAACATCACAGAAGAAAAAAAAATCATAGAAAAAAGACTCCAACTGCACTAATTAATTCCCAGGAACTTGGCATTCCCCCAACCCCGAAACTACTCCAGGTTCTCAGTTTATCCCACAGCATATGTGAAAATACTTCAAGGCAAAGCTCTGATGGGATGCAGATGAATAGGAGAAAGAAAGATATCTGATTGATTGGTGTTTTAATTAGAACTCATTTCCTTTCTTCCAGGTGAGTAAAACCCAGCTCAAATATGTTCAAGCAGAAAGGAGAATTTATGAGAAGGAAGGAGAAGTAACCTCATGGATGCCTGGGGAAGCTAGAGCTTCAGCTCGGTCTCAGGGCCACCTGGATCAAGACATGAACATGTCCCTCTCTTTCCCTACCTTTCATTTCAGTTTTTCTTTGGGTGTTGGCTTTATTCTTTCCTGTTGCAGACTAGCTTTCTCCAGCTGGGAGGGAACTTGGTGCTGAGGGTTTCCCACTGCTCTCAGCTTCCTCCACCAGAGAAAGGCTGAACTGCTCCTCTTAGATTTAGTGTTAAAAAAACCCAGGTAGGATGTGGAACCTGACTCCCAGGGGTGTAAATCTCCCTGGCAATGCAGGATATGATTCCTAGGGATGAATCTGGACCCATCATCGTGGGATTGAGAACATCTTCTTGACCAAAAGGGGGATGTGAAATGAAACGAAATAAAGCTTCAGTGGCTGAGAGATTCCAAACGGAGTTGAGAGGTCACTCTCGTGGACAATCTTACACACTGGGTTGGAGTTTGGTAGTTTCAGATATTTACTTCTAACTATCCAAAACATTAAAACCTAAGAGGTGTTATCTATATAGTGTATAAGAATGTCCACCAGATTGACCTCTTGACTCCACTTGAAATCTCTCAGCCACTGAAACTACTTCATCTCATTTTGCATCCCCCTTTTGGTCAAGAAGATACTCTCAGTCCCACGAAGCCGGGTCCAGATTCATCCCCGGGAGTCATATTCTGCATTGCCAGGGAGATTTACACCCCTGGGAGTTGGGTCCCACATAGGGGGGAGGGCAGCGAGTTCACCTGTAGAGGTGGCTCAGTTAGAGAGAGAGAGGGCCACACCTGAGCAACAAAGAGGTACTCAGGGGGAGACTCTTAGGCACAATTATATGCAAGTTTAGCCTCTTCTTTGCATAATGAGCCTCATAAGGGCAAGTCCCATGATAGAGGGCTCGCAGTAGCCTTGACTCTTGAAGACGACTGTATAATAATGTAGATTACAAGGGGTGACGGTATGATTGTGAAAACCTTGTGGATCACACTCCCTTTATCCAGTGTATGGATGGATGAGTAGATAATTGGGGACAAAAACTAAATGAAAAATAGTGTGGGATGGGGGGGATGATTTGGGTGTTCTTTTTGATTTTTATTTTTTATTCTTATTCTGATTCTTTCTGGTATAAGGAAAATGTTCAAAAATAGATTGGGATAAGTGATCAAGATGGCGGCATAGAGAGGAGTGGAAGCTAAGTAGTCCCCCACGGAACAACTAAAACAAACCAGAAACAACTAGCAAATAATCCAGAATAACTGCGGGGGGAAAAAACAAGACCGTCCACTCATCATACACCAACCTGAATTGGGAGGAATGCCCAAGATCACAGCATAAAATCTGTAAGTAAAACCTGTGGATCCAAGTCGCAAGACCCCCTCCCCTATAGTCCGAGCCGCAAAGCCTCGTGGTGCCAGAGAGAAGCTCTCTCCTAGCAAGCAAATATAGCTCAGCTGAGCTCCAACTGGGGTTTTAAGTAGTGAGTGTGAACTGCTCACTACAGGTACGAATCCCCAAAAAACAGACAGAGGCTTTGGGTGACGACTGACCTGGGAGAGCCGGAGGGTCGCCTTGGACTAGGTCTGAAGGGGACTATCTGTTTCTTTCTCGGCTCAGTGGAGAAAGCTCCAGTCATTTTCAGTTTCCAGGGCTGTGACTCAGAGAAGGGTGGAGACAGCACAAGCAGAAAGAGAGAGACCATTCAAATGCTAATGACCTCCCCCTAGGGGGTCTATCTTCTCTAAGAGGAAAGGGGTGGGGTCCTTTCCATTCAAAACCAGACCCCAGAGCCTGGGGGAACACGGCCATACGTCCTCACACTAGTCAAGAATTATAGGCTAACAGGCATCACCTGCTGGGCAGAAAAGCACAGTGACCTGAGGCATCACAGGGTGGAGCAATTTTCTAAGACACACCCTCAGGGAAACCACATACTGAATATTTCTTCTCTCTGGGACCTGAGCCTGCCCTGGTCTAGGAAAACCTGATTTGGATAACCAAGGAAACCATGCCTAGACAACAGAAAATTAGAACCTACACTAAGAAAAACAAAGTTATGGCCCAGTCAAAGGAACAAACGTACACTTCAACTGAGATACAGGAATTTAAACAATTAATGCTAAATCAATTCAAAAAGTTTAGAGAAGATATTGCAAAAGAGATAGAAGCTGTAAAGAAAACACTGGGCATACATAAGGCAGAAACCGAAAGTTCAAAAAAACAACTAGTAGAATCTATGGAAATAAAAGGCACAACACAAGAGATGAAAGACACAATGGAAACATACAACAGCAGATCTCAAGAGGCGGAAGAAAACACTCAGGAACTGGAGAACAAAACACCTGAAAGCCTACATGCAAAGTAGCAGATGGAGAAAAGAATGAAAAAATATGAGCAACGTCTCCGGGAACTTAAAGATGAAACAAAGCACAATAATGTACGTATCATTGGTGTCCCAGAAGGAGAAGAGAAGGGAAAAGGGGCAGAAGCAATAACAGAGGAAATAATAAATGAAAATTTCCCATCTTTTGAAAGACATAGAATTACAGACCCAAGAAGTACAGCGTACTCCAAACAGAAGAGATCTGAATACGCCTACGCCAAGACACTTCATAATCAGATTATCAAATGTCAAAGACAAAGAGAGAATCCTGAAAGCAGCAAGAGAAAAGCAATCCATTAGATACAAAGGAAGCTTAATAAGACTATGTGCGGATCTCTCAGCAGAAACCATGGAGGCAAGAAGGAAGTGGTGTGATATATTTAAGATACTGAAAGAGAAAAACCGCCAACCAAGAATCCTATATCCAGCAAAGCTGTCCTTCAAATTTGAGGGAGAACTCAAAATATTTTCTGACAAACAGACATGAGAGACTTTGTGAACAAGACACCTACCCTACAGGAAATACTAAAGGGAGCACTACAGAGTGACAGAAGACAGGAGTGCGTGGTTTGGAACACAATTTTGGGAGATGGTAGCACAACAATGGAAGTACACTGAACAAAGATAACTATGAAAACGGTTGAGAGAGGAAGGCTGGGAGCATGTGAGACACCAGAAGAAAGGAGGAAAGATAAAGACTGGGACTGTGTAACTTGGTGAAATCTAGAGTATTCAACAATTGTGATAAAATGTACAAATATGTTCTTTTACAAGGGACAACAAGCAAATGTCAACCCTGCAAGGTGTTAAAAATGGGGAGGCATTGGGGGAGAGATGCAATCAACATAAACTGGAGACTGTAACTAATAGAATCATTGTATTATACTTCCTTTAATGTAACAAATGAGATATACCAAGGTAAATGCAGATAAGAGGGGGGGATAGGGGAGGCATCTTAGACACTTGACATTGGTGGTATTGTCTGATTCTTTACTCTACTTTGATTTAAGGTTATTTTTCCTTTTGCTGCTTCCTAGCTGTCATTTTTTTTTTTCCTCTTTCTTTTGCCTCTCTTACCTTCTTTGACTCTCCCTCCTGCCTTGTGGAAGAAATGCAGATGCCCTTATATAGATAATGGTGAAGGTGGCGAACACATAAATATATCACCATACAGAGAACCACTGATTATTTACTTAGGATGGAATGTATGGTGAGTGAACAAAACCATATTAAAAAAAAATGGGTTGATGACAAAACCTCGAGGGCAACATACTGAGTGAAATAAGCCAGACACATAAGGACAACTGTTGCAGGGTCTCACTGATAGGAACTAATTATAATATGTAAACTCATAGACATGAAATGTAAGGTACCAAGATATAGGACGAGGCTTAAGAAGGGGAGTGGTTGCTTAATATGAGCAGAATGTACAACTAGGATGAACTTAAATGTTTGGAAATGAACAGACATGTCAATAGCAAGATGTGAGAATAACTAACAGTGCTGAATGATGTGTGAATGAGGTGGAAAGGGGAAGCTCAGAGTCATATATGTCACCAGAAGGAAAGTTGGAGGTCAAAAGATGGGAATGTATAAAACTGAATCCTGTGGTGGTCAATGTCCATGATCAACTGTACAAATACTAGAAATCACTTTCATGAACCAAGACAAATGTATGACAATACAATTAGAAGTTAATAATAGAGGGGCATATAGGGAAGAAATATATACCTATTGCAAACTATATACTACAGTTAGTAGTATTTCAACATTTTTTCATAAACAGTAATAAATGTACTATACCAACACTACGAGTCAACAATTGAGGGGGGTTGGTTAGGGATAGGGGAGGATTCGAGTTTATTCCTTTTCTTTTTTTCTTTTTTTCATCTTTCACTTTATTTCTTGTCTGGAGTAATGAAAAGTCTCTAAAAATTGTACAAAAATTAAGTGTGGTGATGGATGCACAGCTGTATGAGGGTGCTATTGCTTTGGGCGGCTGTGCAAACGACTGCTATGAATATTCTTCAACAAGTCATTTTATGGACATTTGTTTTCATTTTTCTTGGGTAAATACCTAGGAGTGGAAATGCTGGGTCACAGGGTAGGCGTGTATTTAATTTTATAAGAATCTGACAGAACAGTTCTCCAAAGCGGCTGTACTATCTTGTACCCCCACCAGCAATGTTATGAGACTTCTAGTTGCTCCATTATCCTTGCTAACATTTAGTACCGTCAGTCTTTCTTATTTTAACCCTTCTAGTTGATACGAAATATTAAATTACTGTGTTTTTAATTCACATTTCTCTGACAATTAATAAGGATGAATACTTTTTCATGTGCTTATTGGCCATTGTATATCTTCTTCTGTAAAGTGTCTGTTCCAGTCTTTTGCCTATTTTTTAATGGGCTGTTTTTTTATTACTAAATTTAAACTCTCTTTTGAATGCTGTTGCTTCCATATCTCCACCTGGCAACAGCCCATATCAAACTAAATGTATTGATATTATCACCAACACACTTCCAAAATCAAACTTTTCATTGTTAACTCTGGAATTAGGGCCCTATCTAACCTCTCTATTATTGTCAATCACATCACCAATATTCTTCCAGTCATGCCCATTAGTCTACTCCCAACTCTCTTTTCTCCTCTTTCCAGTCAATAAAAAATCTTGAGCACTACTACAGCATAATTATTAAAACTACAGGCTCCAGGATTGCATGGTTCAAATCCAGACTCTGCTGGTTATTGGCTATGTGACTTTGGACAAACTACTGAACGTTTTAGTGCCTACCTTATAAGGTTTTTTGAGGTTTAAATAAATAAATCATGTAAAGTACTTT
This sequence comes from Choloepus didactylus, assembly GCF_015220235.1. NCBI lineage: Eukaryota > Metazoa > Chordata > Mammalia > Pilosa > Megalonychidae > Choloepus > Choloepus didactylus. The sequence continues at coordinate 127,658,045 of NC_051312.1, read as the reverse complement.
AAATAGTATCAAACAAAAAGAGAGTGCTCAAAAAATGTTAGCTGTTATTATTTTTTAGAACTAGAAATGCCTCCTGCTTAAAAATCTTTTTTCATGACTCAAATAATTAACATCTTAATCCAGGTATTCAGTCTCTCCTATCTAGTCAATTAAAACAGTCTCCTTAAATGGCCTCTTTTCTCCTCCTCTAATTCACACTACACACTACTGCCAGATTTAATTTCCTAAAAAACATCCTTATATACATCATCACCTTTTGGCTTATTATTACCTTTCAGTTCTCACAGATGCCCACTCTAGCAGACACAATCCAAATCCCCTATCCTTGACACTCAAGGTCTCCCACAACTGGTCCTTACATACCTTTCTAACATATGCCTCCTACATACAGGGGCAGGGGGAAAACTCAAAAGGATTCAATAGATTATAAATAAAACAGAAGAATCCAGAAGAAGGAAATCAAGCATATTATTTAGAGATATGGAGATAAATCCAAACTAATTGGCTAACTAATTTGCTGGCCAACTAAAGATGAAACTAAAGGAATGAAAAAAAGTAAGGAATATAATACCTCTGGCACAGAGCAGGCACTAAAGGAATACTTGTAAAGTTAAATAGATAATAATTTCAAAGTTATAAACCCAAAAGATAATATATAGTTCCAAATACATGGTTTTGTATATGTGGTTCTTTTCCATCTAAGTTTCCAAATTGACTTTAAACATTTTGGCTCAGAATTCACTGAAATTCTTATACAATTTATCACTACTTGATTACTGCTCTTTGGTCTACATCGTCTTACTTCTATTTTACTATCCTCATGGACCCCATGTCAGAAATTGGCTGGATACCAGACTATTCTTGTACCTACCTGAGTCCATAATTTACTATGTCTTTTATTCCTATATATTCCATATCCACATATGGTCAACAATATTTTGCCTGTTTAGACCATCGTCTTCTATCCCACCCACACCCCCTTCTTGGTCACTGTTTACTTTTCTATCTCAGACTTAGCATGACATTCAACTCTTCCCACCCCTACTGACCACAATGAAAATTTAAGTAGGGTAGGTAACTCCTTGTTTGTACATCAAGACAGCCCTGAAACCTGAGACAGTACAAAGAACGTTTCTTATAAGAGGAAATTAAGTTGAAGGGATATTTAAGGGCCAAAATTAATAAAGTACAGGAATAAAATTAAGCAGCAATTCTTTTACTGATAACCATTTCCATGCTATCACCTACAGTTTTGTAAAAGTACTTTTACCATGGTTAATGGTCATTATAAAAAAAACTTCAAAAATAAAGATAAGCAAGAAGATTATGTTTGTGTCTTAGAAAGACGATTCTGGAGGCAGTGTCAAATAGAATAGTTAGGAGACTATTGCATAATATAGACAAGCAAAAATGAGGACCCTGAACTGAGGCAACAGCAGCAGGTATGGAGAGAAGGGCAGTTCTGAGATATTTAAGATGCAGAATAGGTAGAATTTAAATCTCATCTGAAATGAGGATGAGGGAGAAGGAATCAATACTGACACCAAAGTTCCTTCATCATTTGTAAATGATGAAGCCAAGTCAGTAAAAGGAGAAATAGTTTTGCAGATAATGAGTTCTCTTGGGCTATAAGCCGTATGACAAAGTAAATAAAAATTAATTGGACTAAATGATCTCCAAATTCCCTTTAAATTCATATTCTTCCAATCAAAAAGATTTCCTCTTTTTACATGAAAATCTATTACTGATGATCTTCAAGGCTCAAGAAATTAGCTGAACCAGAGTAGAAAATAAAATAACTAGCATTTACCATCCAATTCTTCTTACTCCACTTCAGAGCTTAAATTCCATATTTACTCTAGATATTTTACATTAAAAACAAACTTTGCACATTAAAAATTTCCAATTATACTTCAATTTATGAAAAACAATGTGATCCAAACCTGTATCAATGTCTTAGCAAAAAAAAATAGCAATTTAGAACATGCCATTTTCAGAGAAATGTTAACTAACATGTAATAGCCATTTCTAGTTTACTCATAAAACTACATAAGTAAAAAAAAAAAAAGCTCTAAAAATATTCCAGTGGGCAAAGATTTTAACAAGCAGTATGTAAGCTACTCTTTCATTAGGTTTTTTATTTTTTATAGTTTTACTTTCATAAGAAGTTTATAGGAAAATTTTCTACTCTAAAACCAATCTTCAGAAAACAGAAGAAAATCACCTCATCCAAAAAAAAAAAAAAAAAAAAAAAAACTTTGGTTAGAACAGTGTCTCTCAAAGAACAGAGAGGGAGAAGGAGGAGCATTTTGAGTATTTACTGCATGTTAGATACTGACGTACAGATGACGAAACTGAGGATCAGAGAGAGTTAAGTAAATATACATATACAGCTATTTCTCCCATCCTAAAAAAAGCCTTCTCTTGACCCGATTGCCCCTATGAACTACTTTCCCATTTCTCTGCTTTTTTTGCAACAAAACTCCTTGAAAGAGTTGTCTATTCTGCTCTCTCCAATTTTTATTCTATTTGCTCTTAACACCCTTCAATCTAGCTTTTGGACCAATCACTCCACCAAACTGCTCTTTCCAATTGCCAAATAAAACAGTCAATTTTCATTCTTTCTCTTTCTTGACCTATCAGTAACATTTCACACAAATGTTTACTCCTACCTCCCAAGAACATTTTCTTCATTTAGTTTCCAGGACACTACATTCTCTTGGTTTTCTACCCATCTCGCTGGTCCTTCCTTCTCAATTTTCTCTGCTGGTTCCTCCTCTTTTCCCAACCTTTTAATGTTTGAGTGACTTAGGGATCAGGCATTGATGTCTTCCCTAATTATACACATTATTTAGGTGGTCTCAATCTGCCAAGAAATCCTTGATTCTACCTTCAAAATATATTTTGAGTCTGATTATTTATCAATACCTGCACTGCTCCTATTCTAGTCTGAGCCATCATCATCTTTCACTTGGACTACTGTAAGAGTCTCCTTCCCGGTCTCCTTGCTTCCATCCTTGCTCACTATAATCTATTCTCAGCACAGCAGCCAGAGTGATTCTTTTAAATATTAAATTAGATTCAGTCACTTCTGTTCCCTCATTTTATTCAAGATAAGAGTCAAAATCCTTACATTGGCCCACAAAACCCCCAAATCTGCTCCATTCCTGCCTCCCATTTACCTTTCTGACCTCATCTCCTACTTTTCTTCTCCCCTGCTCACTCTTGCTCTTTCCACTTGCTTGCTTCTCCAGATATACTGGCCTCCCTGCTATTTCTTGAACACACCAAGTACACTGGTGCCTCAAGGTATTTGTATTTACTCTTCCCTCTCCTGGGATCACCCCCTTCCTCATCGACATGACTATGCTTTCAAGTCTTTGCTCAAATGTCAGTGAGATCTTCCCAACTACTCAATTTGAAATTGCAACTACCCACCCACACTTCCAAGCCCCCTTCCTTGCTATATTATTTCTATGGCACTTATAACCATCTAATATACCATTGAACTTATTTATTTTATTATCTCTCTCCCCATGCTAGAAGGTAAGATCCATGACAGCAGAGATTTTGTCTGTTTTCTTCATGTGGTATACTTACCACATAGTAAAGTATATGACACATAGTGGGTTTCAAGATTTCTTAAAAGACTGATTCAATGAATGAATAAGTGGGTGTAAGAAAAGAATCGGTAAGAAAGAGTAAGGAAGAGAACAAAAAGAAAGAGGGAAAGGAAGGGAAAAGAAGGAAAGGGAAGGGAAGAAATGAAAGGAAAGGAAAGGAAAAAACTTGCCCAAAGTAATACAACTGATATGGTATAGCCAGCACTGTAAGCCAGATCTGCTTGGCTTCAAAACCCATGTCATTCGATTATACCAGGAGTTACAGAACCTTCTAGTTTAAATAAATATCTTAAGAATTAAATAAGTTCAATAAGCAGTAGAAATAAAAGAATAAGTAAAACAGACAAGAAGACCATCTTTCCAGAAGCACAATTAGAAAATAATTCAGTTCAGAACTATGTATTTAAAATTTTACTGTAAAAAGTTATTTTTTGAAACTATAGAAATGCATATTTTTCTCTTTAATAAAACCAAAATAATAATTTTAAGAGGATCAGAGGCTTCTACTTCCAGTCAAGATGGAGTAACAGAGACCAGATTTACTCTTCCGCTTAGAACAATACCCCCCACCCTGCCAAAAAAAAACTCAGACTAAATATATGACATGATGATTTATAAGACACTGGATATCAGGCAAAAAGGTACAGTGATCCCTGAGAAACAGGAAACAAATAAAGTGAGACTTGTGAATGTCCTCCAATGAATGCTTTGAGAGTTTCTAGACTAAGACTGAGCTGAGAGTCCAGGGAGACCAAGGCAGCTAGAAATCACAAGACAGAGTACCAGAGAGAAGAGAGCTATACAGAGAGAAAAACCCAAAGATCTACAGAGAGTCTTCCTTGAACATTCAAGGATTGATTGGCACATGTGTGTGAAAAAACAACCCAAGGTCAAAGAAAGAACCACTGAGAGGATTAGAAACAACAGTGCCTAGCACTTATACAGAGCCAGGTTTAGTACCTGTTTCCACTGCTCAGGCTGGAAAACCTCAGAATTCATGGCGCATTGGGTAAGGTACTCAGAAATGAGAAACAATCAGCCTTAGACTGATCACTGCTCCAATCAAAAAACCAAAACCCAAATAGATGAAACTGTTTCCAAGTAACTTAACTGTGTCCCAGAACAAAGCCCAAGAAGACTTACAGGAATACAAAATATCTGGTGCCCAATATGGCAAAATTCAAAATGTCTTGGCATACAATCAGAGATTACTAGGCATGTAAAGAAGCAGGAAAATATGGCCAAAACTGAGAAGAAAAATCAATACATCAAAACCCATCCAGAAAAGAAAGATTTAGTTATTCTTTTTTTTTTTTGGAATATGGAAAGTGCAAAAATTGATTCTGGTGATGAATGCATAAATGTATGATAGTGCTGTGAATAACTGATTGTACACTGTGGATGACTGTAGGGTGTGTGAATATAACTCAATAAAACTGTATTTTAAAAAGTAAATGAACAAAGGGGGGGAGGAGGGGAATGGGATGTTTGGGATGTTCTCTTTTTTTAATTTTTATTATTTTTTTTGGAGTAATGAAAATGTTCAAAGACTGACTGTGGTAATGAATGCACAACTATATGACGATACTGCAAACAACTGATTGTACACTTTGAATGACTGTAGTTACATGAATATATCTCAATAAAATTGCATTAAAAAACAAAAGAAAAAAAAACCATACAGAACTGACAGAGATGCTAGAATTAGCAAACAAGGACATTAAAAGTTATTATAACCACATTTCAGATGTTCAAAAAGATAACTTTAATATTAGAGATAAAGAAACTGAACGCCAGAGAGGTTTAGTGACTTTCTCAAGGTCTTACAGGTGGTCAACAGCCTTACAATGATCCATGAAGACAGAGATTGCATTTATTTAAGTCACTATTGTGCCCCCAACCTAGTATAATGCCTGGAATATAGTAAGAGCTCAATAAATATTTATTGACTGAACTTTCCCCTGAAAAGAAAGGTAAAAAGAAAGATAAAAGGAAAGAAAATCTCCTTTGCAATATGACTGAAAATTTTGCCCTCTGATTCTGCCATCTCTCTAACACAGATCTGAGAATTAAGCAGTACCTTCAATATCATAAATCCAAAAATAAATTATATTCCATATTTTTAAGATTACTGGCATTTTGTTATATTCTAATGCTTAAACATTTCTAATTCATGCTACTGATTCTTAAATAAGAATTAATAGAAAATTCTCCATTCATGCAGATTTGTGACCTCTTCAAATTAAAAAACAATTTAAAGGAAAGACTTACCAAAAATTTCTCCATTTTTAGCATATTCTGTTACAAGGTACAACATATTTTTGGTCTCCATTACCTATTGATAAATAATTCCATATTAGTCTGACAGGCAAGGATTGCAATTTATCAAAACATTCTACAGGATTCCCTAAATTAAACCTACTAAAAAAAAGAAAAGGAGTTATGAATAATTCAGAAGCTGGCTAAGTTTACAAGCTTCATAATAGCCTTATGTTAACATTTTTTGTGAAACATCTAAATCCTTGATATTTTAAGTGTGGTCTATGGATCAGCAGCAGCAGCACTGCCTAAATGCCTGTTAAAAGTGTAGTATCTCAGGCCCCGCTCCACACCTACTGAAATGGAATTTACGTTTTAACAAAATCCCCAGGGGATTTTTATGCACATTAAAGTTTGAGAAGTACTAGTATAGACAAAAGGAATTTAAAATATTTTTCCAGAGATTTTTATTCATAGCTCTACTGTTCAGTTTTATTTAAATTATTTTCTCGGGGTTCAAAAAGAAAGTGTGTCTGTTACAAATTTGATTTTTCAAACTGAAGGGATGTCTACTCAGAAAGCAAATACATTTATAGATTCAAGATGAGCGATTTTTACAATACTTCTCTGTAACAATTTTTCCTTATCTTTTTATATATTAGCACATGCTAATTATGTAAAATTTCAACTGCAACCTACTGAAAGGCTGAAAACTATAATTTTACTCTAAAATGTAGGTTTAAGACGATTCCGCTTCAGGCCAGAAAGCTACGAATGACCTATAATCTGGGCCTGAATAAGTCAAATGGTAATCAACTTTAACTGATTATTTAGTTGACATAAAGATAGAATTATCATATGAATCATGGTAGTTTTATCCTCAATTTGGCTTATGGTTCATCAAAGACTTCCTGTATTCTCTTAAGGAATTTTTTTTAAAAAGCTTAAAACAGAAAGACTCTGATATAAATTTGATCTAAGAGAACCACTGCAGATTTGGAACTTCAGGAAATGTTTTAAGTGGCATATCATAGTCTTTCATTCTTAGCAGGTATATCATAAGGTATGGTCACCATAACTATTTAATTGCAAATCTCTATCAAAAAAAAGTTGTTTAGCCGAATATATGTGTATGTATATGCATATGTATATGCACATATAGGTATATATATGCATGTACACATACAAGGACACAAATACATACATGTGCCATTTTATAAATACATTATGTACATTATAAAATGCATACAAGAAGAGGAATTTAGAAAATAAATATAAACACTTGTGCTAATCCATTGTGGTGCACACAGTGAAATGCTAGTGAACAAACTCTCTGACTAAAAGAAAAGTACCCTGATCTATGGGCCACCTTCTGTGGTATAAACACCATTGAAAAATTTTGTGAGAACGGGCTCACAAAACTTTGAAAAATTTAGCAAACTGGCTCTTATAAGCCAGTACAGTCTGAATCCAGTGTAGGACTAGGTGTACAAATTCTGCTTTGGAAATCAATGTGACACAGGCTGGCATACTGTCACCTTTTAATGTGTAAAAATTCTACTTATCACTGAACAGAAATTGTTTAAATGTTTTATATTATATTAACATTCTTAAACATGAACTACTCTTAAAAATCTGAGAAACTCTTCTTTTAAAAAACATGGCTTATACTTGAAATGGGTGCAGTTTATTTCACATAAATTACACCTTAATAAAGTTGATTTCAAAAAAGTAGCTCATTTATTTCATCTATCAACCCCCCAAAAATATAAGATTTGCTGTAAGTCTTACAAATCATGACACCAAGTAATACACTAACATTTTGGCTTTTATATTTCATAAAACATAAATAGCACATTTGCCAAATAAGCAAAACTGCCATATCCTGATTAATGGCACCATCACCAAAATCCTGCAGGTTTAAGCAGGGTATCATAAATTCACAACTGCAAACTTTTTAAATAAATAACTTACAGTCTAAGAGACAACTTAAAATTAAGCAACAAGTAGTAGTTTTTTATTTCCTAATATTTTTATTCAAAGATAATATGGAAAAATGGATATACTCAGCTTATAAAAACATTTAATTATCCTTCACTGATAAATTTAAAAACTAACATAAAAGAGAAATATTTTGCTGAAAAACAGAGAACCAAATGTAGAAAGCACAGAGAGTTGTAAGGTTACAACATACCTGATAAAGTTTGATTATATGAGGGTGGTCTAGCATTTTCATAATTTGTACTTCTCGGTAGATTTTCTCAAGGTTCACTGCATCCAGCTGAGATTTATCTATTATTTTTATTGCCACCTGCAACCAAGAACACAAATAAATACAATAGTATACAAGTTAATATTTCCAAATTAATCTTCTTGATAAATTAAATCTCAGGCTTCATCTGTTCTTATGACAATGATAATTTAAATTCAATGCACACACACTCATTGAGTCATTAAACAAATATTTTTTAAACAACTACTGTGTATGAGGTACGGTGGTAGATTTTGTTTGGAAGTATCTTTACTATGCTAAGAAGAATAACTGCTAAGTTACTTTAGTAAAACATTTCTTCAGTAAAACTGTAATGTCCTTTTATTCCACTTATAAACTGAAGACATAAAGTATCAGCAGTAGTTATCATCCCAATGCAAAGTAACTATAAAGAAATGCTCAGCCATGCAGAAGATAGTTAAAAAGTTTAAAAAACTTAAAACTTTTAAAGTTAAAAGTTTCTGTTGTTATATTTTACAACAGAAATGGCTGAAGTTGTGGAACTGTGACCCATGACATTCTTTGAGATTTGCTAACTACTTGTGAAATCGTTACTTCAAAAGTTATCGCTGTTGTATATATAAGTTCACAATAAAAAAAATTTCAAATGTCAAAATATTATAATTCCTCAATTTTATCTTGCGTCACAGACTATACTACATGGACCACAGACCTATATATTTATGTCTTTACATAGTTACTGCTTGTTTGAGGGCTGCTATATGAGGATTATGCTTCTCTGAAGAAGCAGTAGAGAATGTATTAGCATGATCCTTCTAATACTTAGGATTAGCCTCTAATAGTTAGGGGTAGTTTAACTGCTGGAACAAGTAGACCCCAAAATATACAATAATTCAAACACAATGGAAGTGTATTTCTTGTTCATGTAGAACTGGATGGGTGAAGACATTGAGCAGGTGGCCCTCCTCCATGCAGTAATATTAGGTTCAAAGAGGTTTTAACTTTCTGCATCATGTGGCTTCCAAGGTTACTTTGAAGGTTGTCTCCTTTCCAGCCAAATAGAAGGTAAAAAGAACTTGGAGGAAGAGCCCTCATGGGAAGTTTTCAACGGCAAGGCCTGGAAGTGGAGTACATCATTGCTACTCATTCCATTAATTAGAATTCAGTCACAAGACTTCTAAATTCAAGGGAAGCTGAGAAACAGTCCAGCTCTAGGTCCAGCAGGAAGAGGGAATGATGGATTTTGCTAACCTGCTAGCAGTCTCTGTCATACTCTTCCAGATAATTTCTTAACAATGAAGTACTTTTGTACCAAGTACTTCTGAGAAATAGAATGATGGTGACGATGATGACTTTCATAACTATGCAGCATTTTTAAATTTTAGAAGATACTTTAATATATTGTATATCATTTATTTCTGAACTCAGTGAAACAAATGGAACAAGCATTTGATAAAAATAAGGATCAAAGATATTACATAAGTCAAAAGGTCCTGCCGAGCTAGTGAATTAAGGGAAAAACACCCCAGGTCTTCTGACTCAAGTTCAATCTTTTCACTATTCTAATGAGTCAATTACTCGTAATTTACTGAATACCTATTGCACGCCAGATATTATGCCAGGGATACACAAATGAATGAGAGTTGATTCCTACCCTCTAAGAGGGTCGGTGAGAACAAAAGTAACACATACTAGAGAACAAATTTCAATGAAAAAATATATTTTAGGATTTCCCCAATGGTATACTGAAAGTTCTCAACTTACAAAAAGGTTGTGTTCTAATAGTTCATTTTTAAGATTTCTGGGAACTTACTCTCTGCATCCCTTCTCCTACTTAGTTCTAACATGGTACCAAGGCACAAAATCTGCATGGTCACAAGAAAGTCAAGTGAGACAAGAAAGTCAAGCGAGTCAAGAAAGCCAAGGAAGGGACCCTTTTTTTGGCTGTTGTTCATCTAATATATTAAACTCTCCAATTCTTAATTATGCATGCATTATCCTAAAAAAATAGACCAATGAATTTATGCTTGCAGGGCAAAAGGAAGGTTTTCTGTACAACTCTGGAGGACACACAGGATAACCTAAAATGATTAATATCAAACTAATTCTCATATAAAGTAACAACACTGAATATTAAATCTCAGAAAAATGTGAATTAAAAACAATTAAAAAACCATTTTCATTTATAAAATTGAGAAAGATTAAAAAATAAATATCCCTGGAAACTAAGGCTCAAGGAAGATGGCCACAATGCTGGTGAAAATATAAAATAGGTTATAATCTTTCTCGAATGCAATTTGACAATCGTTATCAAGAACCTTAAATATCACCCACCCCATTTAGTGTAAGGATTCCACTTCTCAGAAATTATTTGAAGGAATTAATCTGAAATGATGACAAAGATTTATGCATAGTCAATAGTTATTTATAATATAAAAAGTAGAAGAATTGGGAATGATTATATCACTTGCATTACATTATGAATATTATACAGCTATTAAAATGGTTCCTTTTAATAATATAAAGAAATTTAAACTTAAATATTAAACTAAAAGTCAGGATATCAGTAAGTCTCAACATAAGATATGCATAGAAAAAAAGACTAGAAAAACTACATGCAAAGGTGACAAAATTTCATCAGTGGGTGAAAAGGTTATGGATCATTTCTTTTCCTGCTTTACACTTCTCTGTGCAATTTTTCTTCAGTGAGAATGAATTACTTTTCTAATCAGAAAAAACAGAAAAACGGAGTTATTAAATTTGACTTATATGCTAATTTCTCCATCTGTGAAATATTACAAAAATTGTTTCCATTTCTTCTGTTTTCTAAACTCTTTACAAAGTTGTTATATTATTTTATAGGATTCAAATATTAATTAAAAAATAAAAAAATAAAAAAATATTAAGAGGTCTATATACAGATAAAATGTTTCCAACAAGATTACGTTAAAAAAAAAAAAAAGAATACATATATAAGTAACAACTATGTAAAATACATATTTGCAAGGACAAGGAATTACGTTTAAGACCAGAAAAGAAAATAGCGTTAAGCTGACAGATAAAAGGAATTTTTTCATTTTTCAAAATGTAATTTTTGAAATGTTATCCTGTCTTTTCGATAATTTAGGAAAAAATTATTCCACCTTTATAAAAGAAATATTAATTCCATGAATGTAAAGAAACCACACATCCGAAGATGGCAGACTGGTGAGCTGTATGTTTTAGTTACTCCTCCAGGAAAGTAGGTAAAAAGCCAGGAACTGCGTGGACTGGACACCACAGAGCAATCTGTCTTTGGGCATACTTCATACAACACTCATGAAAATGTGGAACTGCTGAGATCAGCGAAATCTGTAAGTTTTTGCGGCCAGGGGACCCGCGCCCCTCCCTGCCAGGCTCAGTCCCGGGGGAGGAGGGGCTGTCAGCTCCAGGAAGGAGAAGGGAGAATTGCAGTGGCTGCTCTTATCGGAAACTCATTCTACTGATTCAAACTCCAACCATAGATAGACTGAGGCCAGACACCAGAGACTCTGAGAGCAGCCAGCCCAGCAGAGAGGAGACAGGCATAGAAAAAAAACAACACGAAAAACTCCAAAATAAAAGCAGAGGATTTTTGGAGTTCTGGTGAACACAGAAAGGGGAAGGGCGGAGATCAGGCCTTGAGGCGCATATGCAAATTCCGAAGCAAGGCTGATCTCTCTGCCCTGTGCACCTTTCCTTAATGGCCCTGGTTGCTTTGTCTATTAGCATTTCAATAACCCATTAGATCTCTGAGGAGGTCCGTTTTTTTTTGTTTTTTTTTTTTTTAAATCCTTTTTGCTTTTTCTAAAACAATTACTCTAAGAAGCTCAATACAGAAAGCTTCAAAGAATTGAAATTTGGGCACGTCAAGTCAAGAGCAGAACTAAGAGAGCTCTGAGACAAAAGGCAATAATCCAGTGGCTGAGAAAATTCACTAAACAACACAACTTCCCAAGAAAAGGGGGGTGTCCGCTCACAGCCACCATCCTGGTGGACAGGAAACACTCCTGCCCATCGCCAGCCCCATAGCCCAGAGCTGCCCCAGACAACCCAGTGTGACGGAAGTGCTTCAAATAACATGCACACACCACAAAACTGGGCGTGGACATTAGCCTTCCCTGCAACCTCAGCTGAATGTCCCAGAGCTGGGAAGGGGGAGCAGTGTGAATTAACAGAGCCCCATTCAGCCATCATTTGAGCAGACTGGGAGCCTCCCAACACAGCCCAGCAGCCCAGAACTGCCCTGGGGGGACGGCACTCACCTGTGACATAGCACAGTCATCCCTCAACAGAGGACCCGGGGTGCACAGCCTGGAAGAGGGGCCCACTTGCAAGTCTCAGGAGCCATACGCCAATACCAAAGACTTGTGGGTCAGTGGCAGAGACAAACTGTGGCAGGACTGAACTGAAGGATTAGACTATTGCAGTAGCTTTAAAACTCTAGGATCATCAGGGAGATTTGATTGTTAGGGCCACCCCCCCTCCCCGACGGCCCAGAAACACGCCCCACATACACGGCAGGCAACACCAACTACACACGCAAGCTTGGTACACCAATTGGGCCCCACAAGACTCACTCCCCCACTCACCAAAAAGGCTAAGCAGGGGAGATCTGGCTTGTGGAGAACAGGTGGCTCGTGGACGCCACCTGCTGGTTAGTTAGAGAAAGTGTACTCCACAAAGCTGTAGATCTGATAAATTAGAGATAAGGACTTCAACTGGTCTACAAACCCTAAAAGAACCCTATCAAGTTCAGCAAATGCCACGAGGCCAAAAACAACAGAAAATTATAAAGCATATGAAAAAACCAGACGATATGGATAACCCAAGCCCAAGCACCCAAATCAAAAGACCAGAAGAGACACACCTAGAGCAGCTACTCAAAGAACTAAAGATGAACAATGAGACCATAGTACGGGATATAAAGGAAATCAAGAAGACCCTAGAAGAGCATAAAGAAGACATTGCAAGACTAAATAAAAAAATGGATGATCTTATGGAAATTAAAGAAACTGTTGACCAAATTAAAAATATTCTGGACACTCATAGTACAAGACTAGAGGAAGTTGAACAACGAATCAGTGACCTGGAAGATGACAGAATGGAAAATGAAAGCATAAAAGAAAGAATGGGGAAAAAAATTGAAAAACTCGAAATGGACCTCAGGGATATGATAGATAATATGAAACGTCCGAATATAAGACTCATTGGTGTCCCAGAAGGGGAAGAAAAGGGTAAAGGTCTAGGAAGAGTATTCAAAGAAATTGTTGGGGAAAACTTCCCAAATCTTCTAAACAACATAAATACACAAATCATAAATGCTCAGCGAACTCCAAATAGAATAAATCCAGAAAAACCCACTCCGAGACATATACTGATCACACTGTCAAACATAGAAGAGAAGGAGCAACTTCTGAAAGCAGCAAGAGAAAAGCAATTCACCACATACAAAGGAAACAGCATAAGACTAAGTAGTGACTACTCAGCAGCCACCATGGAGGCGAGAAGGCAGTGGCACAATATATTTAAAATTCTGAGTGAGAGGAATTTCCAGCCAAGAATACTTTATCCAGCAAAGCTCTCCTTCAAATTTGAGGGAGAGCTTAAATTTTTCACAGACAAAGAAATGCTGAGAGAATTTGCTAACAAGAGACCTGCCCTACTGGAGATACTAAAGGGAGCCCTACAGACAGAGAAACAAAGACAGGACAGAGAGAATTGGAGAAAGGTTCAGTACTAAAGAGATTCGGTATGGGTACAATAAAGGATATTAATAGAGAGAGGGAAAAATATGGCAAACATAATCCAAAGGATAAGATGGCCGATTCAAGAAATGCCTTCACGGTTTTAACGTTGAATGTAAATGGATTAAACTCCCCAATTAAAAGATATAGATTCGCAGAATGGATCAAAAAAAATGAACCATCAATATGTTGCATACAAGAGACTCATCTTAGACACAGGGACACAAAGAAACTGAAAGTGAAAGGATGGAAAAAAATATTTCATGCAAGCTACAGCCAAAAGAAAGCAGGTGTAGCAATATTAATCTCAGATAAAATAGACTTCAAATGCAGGGATGTTTTGAGAGACAAAGAAGGCCACTACATACTAATAAAAGGGGCAATTCAGCAAGAAGAAATAACAATCGTAAATGTCTATGCACCCAATCAAGGTGCCACAAAATACATGAGAGAAACATTGGCAAAACTAAAGGAAGCAATTGATGTTTCCACAATAATTGTGGGAGACTTCAACACATCACTCTCTCCTATAGATAGATCAACCAGACAGAAGACCAATAAGGAAATTGAAAACCTAAACAATCTGATAAATGAATTAGATTTAACAGACATCTACAGGACATTACATCCCAAATCACCAGGATACACATACTTTTCTAGTGCTCACGGAACTTTCTCCAGAATAGATCATATGCTGGGACATAAAACAAGCCTCAATAAATTTAAAAAGATTGAAATTATTCAAAGCACATTCTCTGACCACAATGGAATACAATTAGAAGTCAATAACCATCAGAGACTTAGAAAATTCACAAATACCTGGAGGTTAAACAACACACTCCTAAACAATCAGTGGGTTAAAGAAGAAATAGCAAGAGAAATTGCTAAATATATAGAGACGAATGAAAATGAGAACACAACATACCAAAACCTATGGGATGCAGCAAAAGCAGTGCTGAGGGGGAAATTTATAGCACTAAACGCATATATTAAAAAGGAAGAAAGAGCCAAAATCAAAGAACTAATGGATCAACTGAAGAAGCTAGAAAATGAACAGCAAACCAATCCTAAACCAAGTACAAGAAAAGAAATAACAAGGATTAAAGCAGAAATAAATGACCTGGAGAACAAAAAAACAATAGAAAGGATAAATATCACCAAAAGTTGGTTCTTTGAGAAGATCAACAAGATTGACAAGCCCCTAGCTAGACTGACAAAATCAAAAAGAGAGAAGACCCATATAAACAAAATAATGAATGAAAAAGGTGACATAACTGCAGATCCTGAAGAAATTAAAAAAATTATAAGAGGATATTATGAACAACTGTATGGCAACAAACTGGATAATGTAGAAGAAATGGACAATTTCCTGGAAACATATGAACAACCTAGACTGACCAGAGAAGAAATAGAAGACCTCAACCAACCCATCACAAGCAAAGAGATCCAATCAGTCATCAAAAATCTTCCCACAAATAAATGCCCAGGGCCAGATGGCTTCACAGGGGAATTCTACCAAACTTTCCAGAAAGAACTGACACCAATCTTACTCAAACTCTTTCAAAACATTGAAAAAAATGGAACACTACCTAACTCATTTTATGAAGCTAACATCAATCTAATACCAAAACCAGGCAAAGATGCTACAAAAAAGGAAAACTACCGGCCAATCTCCCTAATGAATATAGATGCAAAAATCCTCAACAAAATACTTGCAAATCGAATCTAAAGACACATTAAAAAAATCATACACCATGACCAAGTGGGGTTCATTCCAGGCATGCAAGGATGGTTCAACATAAGAAAAACAATCAATGTATTACAACACATTAAAAACTCGAAAGGGAAAAATCAATTGATCATCTCAATAGATGCTGAAAAAGCATTTGACAAAATCCAACATCCCTTTTTGATAAAAACACTTCAAAAGGTAGGAATTGAAGGAAACTTCCTCAACATGATAAAGAGCATATATGAAAAACCCACAGCCAGCATAGTACTCAATGGTGAGAGACTGAAAGCCTTCCCTCTAAGATCAGGAACAAGACAAGGATGCCCACTGTCACCACTGTTATTCAACATTGTGCTGGAAGTGCTAGCCAGGGCAATCCGGCAAGACAAAGAAATAAAAGGCATCCAAATTGGAAAAGAAGAAGTAAAACTGTCATTGTTTGCAGATGATATGATCTTATATCTAGAAAACCCTGAGAAATCAACGATACACCTACTAGAGCTAATAAACAAATTTAGCAAAGTAGCGGGATACAAGATTAATGCACATAAGTCAGTAATGTTTCTATATGCTAGAAATGAACAAACTGAAGAGACACTCAAGAAAAAGATACCATTTTCAATAGCAACTAAAAAAATCAAGTACCTAGGAATAAACTTAACCAAAGATGTAAAAGACCTATACAAAGAAAACTACATAACTCTACTAAAAGAAATAGAAGGGGACCTTAAAAGATGGAAAAATATTCCATGTTCTTGGATAGGAAGGCTAAATGTCATTAAGTGTCAATTCTACCCAAACTCATCTACAGATTCAATGCAATCCCAATCAAAATTCCAACAACCTACTTTGCAGACTTGGAAAAGCTCGTTATCAAATTTATTTGGAAAGGGAAGATGCCTCGAATTGCTAAAGACACTCTAAAAAAGAAAAACGAAGTGGGAGGACTTACACTCCCTGACTTTGAAGCTTATTAGAAAGCCACAGTTGCCAAAACAGCATGGTACTGGCACAAAGATAGACATATAGATCAATGGAATCGAATTGAGAATTCAGAGATAGACCCTCAGATCTATGGCCGACTGATCTTTGATAAGGCCCCCAAAGTCACCGAACTGAGCCATAATGGTCTTTTCAACAAATGGGGCTGGGAGAGTTGGATATCCATATCCAAAAGAATGAAAGAGGACCCCTACCTCACCCCCTACACAAAAATTAACTCAAAATGGACCAAAGATCTCAATATAAAAGAAAGTACCATAAAACTCCTAGAAGATAATGTAGGAAAACATCTTCAAGACCTTGTATTAGGAGGCCACTTCCTAGACTTTATACCCAAAGCACAAGCAACAAAAGAGAAAATAGATAAATGGGAACTCCTCAAGCTTAGAAGTTTCTGCACCTCAAAGGAATTTCTCAAAAAGGTAAAGAGGCAGCCAACTCAATGGGAAAAAATTTTTGGAAACCATGTATCTGACAAAAGACTGATATCTTGCATATACAAAGAAATCCTACAACTCAATGACAATAGTACAGACAGCCCAATTATAAAATGGGCAAAAGATATGAAGAGACAGTTCTCTGAAGAGGAAATACAAATGGCCAAGAAACACATGAAAAAATGTTCAGCTTCACTAGCTATTAGAGAGATGCAAATTAAGACCACAATGAGATACCATCTAACACCGGTTAGAATGGCTGCCATTAAACAAACAGGAAACTACAAATGCTGGAGGGGATGTGGAGAAATTGGAACTCTTATTCATTGTTGGTGGGACTGTATAATGGTTCAGCCACTCTGGAAGTCAGTCTGGCAGTTCCTTAGAAAACTAGATATAGAGCTACCATTTGATCCAGCGATTGCACTTCTCGGTATATACCCGGAAGATCGGAAAGCAGTGACACGAACAGATATCTGCACGCCAATGTTCATAGCAGCATTATTCACAATTGCCAAGAGATGGAAACAACCCAAATGTCCTTCAACAGATGAGTGGATAAATAAAATGTGGTATATACACACGATGGAATACTACGCGGCAGTAAGAAGGAACGATCTGGTGAAACATATGACAACATGGATGAACCTTGAAGACATAATGCTGAGCGAAATAAGCCAGGCACAAAAAGAGAAATATTATATGCTACCACTAATGTGAACTTTGAAAAATGTAAAACAAATGGTTTATAATGTAGAATGTAGGGGAACTAGCAGTAGAGAGCAATTAAGGAAGGGGGAACAATAATCCAAGAAGAACAGATAAGCTATTTAACGTTCTGGGGATGCCCAGAAATGACTATGGTCTGTTAATTTCTGATGGATGTAGTAGGAACAAGTTCACTGAAATGTTGCTATATTATGTAACTTTCTTGGGGTAAAGTAGGAACATGTTGGAAGTTAAGCAGTTATCTTAGGTTAGTTGTCTTTTTCTTACTCCCTTGCTATGGTCTCTTTGAAATGTTCTTTTATTGTATGTTTGTTTTCTTTTTAACTTTTTTTTTCATACAGTTGATTTGAAAAAAGAAGGGAAAGTTAAAAAAAAGAAAAAAGACAAACAAGGGAAAAAAAAAAAAAGATGTAGTGCCCCCTTGAGGAGCCTGTGGAGAATGCAGGGGTATTCGCCTACCCCACCTCCATGGTTGCTAACATGACCACAGACATAGGGGACTGGTGGTTTGATGGGTTGAGCCCTCTACCATAAGTTTTACCCTTGGGAAGACGGTTGCTGCAAAGGAGAGGCTAGGCCTCCCTGTATTCGTGCCTAAGAGTCTCCTCCTGAATGCCTCTTTGTTGCTCAGATGTGGCCCTCTCTCTCTGGCTAAGCCAACTTGAAAGGTGAAATCACTGCCCTGCCCCCTACGTGGGATCAGACACCCAGGGAAGTGAATCTCCCTGGCAACGTGGAATATGACTCCCGGGGAGGAATGTAGACCCGGCATCGTGGGATGGAGAACATCTTCTTGACCAAAAGGGGGATGTGAAAGGAAATGAAATAAGCTTCAGTGGCAGAGAGATTCCAAAAGGAGCCGAGAGATCACTCTGGTGGGCACTCTTACGCACACTTTAGACAACCTTTTTTAGGTTCTAAAGAATTGGGGTAGCTGGTGGTGGATACCTGAAACTATTAAACTACAACCCAGAACCCATGAATCTCGAAGACAGTTGTATAAAAATGTAGCTTATGAGGGGTGACAGTGGGATTGGGAATGCCATAAGGACCAAACTCCACTTTGTCTAGTTTATGGATGGATGTGTAGAAAAGTAGGGGAAGCAAACAAACAGACAAAGGTACCTAGTGTTCTTTTTTACTTCAATTGCTCTTTTTCACTCTAATTATTATTCTTGTTATTTTTGTGTGTGTGCTAATGAAGGTGTCAGGGATTGATTTAGGTGATGAATGTACAACTATGTAATGGTACTGTAAACAATCGAAAGTACAATTTGTTTTGTATGACTGCGTGGTATGTGAATATATCTCAATAAAATGATGATTTAAAAAAAAAAAAAAAAAGAAACCACACATCCAAAAGTGGATTTGGGGACTTCATAAGGAAATCACACAACAAGAGCCATTCTATTAACAAATCAGAAGAGATTAACATAAACTTGCTGTCTCAGGTAACATTTGCTTCAGTGCTATTTACAAGTAACACTATCTACACACTGTCCTTCTGGGGAGCACCATTCTTACCATACAATTAGATCTTTGAAATTAAAAAATAAATACACTTTTCAAGCTGATACATCAAATCACCAGCAGAATTAGAACATACCATTCTATCATTTTATTGAAAAATGAGTGTGATTGGTCTACAATGAAAGGATTTCTGAAAGCAGTAAGTCAGGGATAAAACAGACATGTAGTTCTCTATCTTCTCAGGAAAAATAAAGTTAACCGTCTTTTCAATTTAAAATTTGAATTTTAAAATAGAAGCATTTAAATAATAAAATAAATCCTCGCTAAGATTTAACTTTTACAATGGTGAGTAGAACAGATTACTAAACTAGAATGGAGGAAAGGTAAAAATCACTATGCTTTTATAAAAATGTGTTCATAGAAATTGAACACATTGAGAATTTTCAAAACTATAAAAGAAGTGATTAAAAATAATTTTCTATCTTAAAAGTAGCCAAATCAATAAAAAAAGACTACCCAATTTAAAAATGGGCCAAAAGACCAGGAAGTCACAAAAGAAATCAGATGACCATCATGTAAAATTGTGTAATCAAAGCAATCAAAGAAATTCCAATTAAAATAATAAAATTATTCTTTTCCCCTATCAAACTGGCAAAGATTTTTAAAAATAATATTCTTGGGAAATGTGCCTTCTTCCTCGTGAAAATCAAAGGATATTTCTTTTCTGGAAGGTAATTTGGCATCTCATGTCAAAACACTTAATAATGTACACACTCCTTAACCAAGAATTCCATCTCTAAGGAATTACCCTGAGGAAATAACTGGATACGTCACAAAGATATATGAATAGAAATACCCTCTGGAGCATTATATTAGGAAGAGAAACAGCAAAAGAAAGAAATAACCTAAATATTCAATAACAGGGAACTGATTAAATAGAGTATGGACAGTCATATGCACGAATACTATTTAACCACACTTTAAACAGTTTTTAGAAAACACGGGGAAATGTTAGTAACATATTCAGTAAAAAACACAAATTATACAACACTATGTAGAAATGACAAGAATTTATTTCATACACACAAAAATAAGTGAATACCTAGAAGGATATGAACCAAAATATTAACAACACTTTAAACAGTTTTTAGAAAACGCCGGGAAATGTTAGTAACATAGTCAGTAAAAAACACAAATTATAAAACACTATGTAGAAATGACAACAATTTATTTCGTACACACAAAAATAAGTGAATACCTAGAAGGATATGAACCAAAATACTAACAATGGCTATCTCTGGGTCTGGATAGTGGGATTAAGGATGTTTATTTCTCCTTGGCGTTTTCAAAAATGTCTACCATTTTTGTAATTAGGGGAAACACCACATAAATACTATGTTTATTCTAAACAAGAACTTAAATTTTAGTGTTTTTTTTTTTTTTCAGTTTAATTCATTCAAGATTCCTCTCAATCTGCCCATAGTATTTTTAAAAGAATTTTTAAAGGAAGAATTTCTGATTAAATTTCTAATTAATTGTATTTCATTTTTCAAATATTTCTCAAACTGGATATATGAGCTGTTCCTCTTTGAAGAATGGAAATGCATTCTCCACAAGTGTTCTACATAAAGGAACTTTCACATTAAAAATTTTTATGTCAAAAAGGTAGAGATGGAAAGTAGGACAGGTACTAGGTACACTAAAGAGGAAAGAAACATATCTTAATGAATTTCTGGAATCCATTTGGCTCCAAGGAAAAGAATCTGCAATTAGCAGTGGGCCACAAATCAGATGTCATCATGTGAATCCAAGAAGATACGCCAGTTTCAGTTATTTCCAAATAAATGTTTTCTTAATTGCCTGATGCCAAGTTAGAATTTCCCAGTGGATTTTAATATCACAACATATTAAACTCTGTTAAAGTTAAAAATTTCTACAAAATATCAAAATTTTCACAACTCGTATTTTGCATTTTAGTTCTCTCTCCCCACCGCAGTCCCTATACTTCCCCAGCCAAAAAAAAAGAAAGAAAGAAAAGAAAAATGGAACAGATCATTTTGAATAGTTAGCAGAATAATTTGCCAAATATTGTTTTCTGGGGTGTCAAGAGACTTGACAACAATTTCCAACAAAGCATATAAATTCCAACAAGTATAATATTTCTACACACAATTAAAAATCATACATAGGTCTAGGTATAAGTACTAGTGATGAAGTTATTAGGTAAAAAGTCAAGTTCTTCTGTTTGCAGATGGCAGTTTCTTCTTAAAAGCTGGAATATTTCACAGCACAAGATTAATACTGAGACTACGAAGAGGAGTCTTAAAATTTTAAAGCAAAATATAAAATTTAAACAAATATAAGAAATATATGTAAAGTTCTCTCCTTCAAGAAACATCATAATCAGGATGTAATAAGCCCTTCTCTTGGTTCTACCCTTGCTAGAAAAATTCAATTTTGATACTTTAATTATTTTGGAAAGCTTTAAAGTTTCTTACATTTAATTTTAGAATTATGCCTAACTACAAAAACCCCAAAGGGCACAAAGAAAGCTTTTCAGTGAACAAACGCAGTTTTTAGAATATCTTTGTTCTCAGTTTTGCATTCTAGGTGTTCTTCAGAATAAGTAAATAGCTCAACACCTACATACCACTTTAATAAGGTAATTTTTCAGAACCTCTGTGAAACAGCTTTAAGATTCTATGAACCACACATTTTCATGGTTGTTAGCTAAACAGTGTAAGAGGTATGGGGTTGAGGAAAACCCACTAATACGTCATTTCTAGAAAAGGTCTGAAAATAATTACTAATGGTTATTCTCTGGGTGGTGACATTAGGGTGTCTTCATTTACTTATTCTTTTTAATTTTTTTAGATTTGGTAATAAAAATACATTACCCTTTGACTTGTCCTTAAGAAGCCTGTTACTGCAAAGGAGAGGCTAGGCCTGCTTATAATTGTGCCTAAGAGTCTCCCCCTGAATCCTTCTTTGTTGCACATATGTGACCCTCTCTCTCTAGCTAAGCCAGTTTGGCAGGTGAAATCACTGCCCTCCCCTCTACGTGGGATCTGACACCCAGGAGTGTAAATCTCCCTGGCAACGTGGAATAGGACTTCCAGAGAGGAATCTGGACCCGGTATCGTGGGATGGAGAACATATTCTTGACCGAAAGAGGGATGTGAAATGAAATGAAATAAAGTTTTAGTGGCTGAGAGATTCCAAATGGAGTCAAGAGGTTACGTGGTGGGCACTCTTACACACTATATAGATGATTCTTTTTAGGTTTTAGTGAATAGGACTAGCTAGCAGTAAATACCTGAAACTATCAAACTAGAACCCAGCAGCCTTGAATCTTGAAGATGATTATATAACAACGTATCTTACAAGGGGTGACAATGTGATTGTGAAAACCTTGTGGATCACGCTCCCCTTTATCCAGTGTATGGACAGATGAGTAGAAAAATGGGGGCAAAAAAACTAAAGGAAAAATAGGGCGGGAGGAGGGGCATGATTTGGGTGTTGTTTTTTTGTTCTTTTTTTTTATTCTTATTTTCACTTTTTCTGGTACAAGGAAAATGTTCAAAAAATAGATCGGGGTGATGAATGAACAACTATATGATGGTAATATGATCAATTGATTGTATACTTTGGACAAATGTATGGTGTGTGAATAAATCTTAATAAAAAAATAAAGAAGAAAATAAATTTAAAAAAAATACATAACCCTTTAATGTAAAAACAATACCTTCTAACCTCACTCAGTAATTTCCCTTCTAGGAATTTACCACCAACCCTTCCTCCCTAAGAAATTTCAAAATGCAGTTTATACACAAAAATGTTCAATGCAACATTATTTACTTTATGTGAAAATTGGAAACTATTTAATGTTCAATAATATTAGAATCACTAAGTAAAATAGGATCAATCCACAAAGAAAACACTATGAAGCTATTAAAAATATTTTATAAAGTTATATATAACAAGCAAAATAGTTGGGCTATAATGGTAAGTGGGAAAAAGGCATATAGGTGATCTCATCTACAGAAAAAAATGTTTTTTTTAAAAAGACAAGAGGGAAAT
This sequence comes from Choloepus didactylus, assembly GCF_015220235.1. NCBI lineage: Eukaryota > Metazoa > Chordata > Mammalia > Pilosa > Megalonychidae > Choloepus > Choloepus didactylus. The sequence goes on along the minus strand of NC_051312.1, from coordinate 127,634,715 downwards.
ACGCCATACTGTTCAGAATGGTTTGGTTTATTTCCATTGATGGAAGGATTATGGTTGAAATTTTTTGTGTACTTTACTTTTCCTTCTAAGAAATTTTCTACAATAAGACTACATTTCTTTAATAATCAGAAAACAAAATAAAAAATTAAGAGTACAAGAGGCTTTTCTGGAATTCTACTTCAGAGACCAAAAACAAAAAATGAAATGAACAACTCCTCCCCCAGAGTAGCAATACAGCTAGAAGGAAAAAGTTCTTCCCTAGTATAGTGTTAATAAAATAAAACACTACTCAAGGACACTCATAGAATAGCAAACTAGCAACACTACTGCCCAAAATAACTTAACAGCTTAAAGCTATTATTCTTTTCCCATTATGCTAATTTTATAAAATCAGTTTCTCTAATTCATAAACCACAAACCAATACTACAAAGCTTTTATGAAGTATTATTATTAGGAAGCTGGATTCTGCCACCACCTGCCTTTCCTTTTGTGTGCAAAATTTACATAGAGTTCTGACATAAAAATACCACTTCAGATGAGTAAGTATATTTCTTAGACATTGTTAAACTGTTTGATAGATTAGACCAAAAATAAAGCTTTCTTATGCCTACTAATTTTTTTTTTCCTAAAAGGCACAAAGTCTTAGATCTCCCAAGGTCTGCAGAAAATGCATCATTTTGTGGGGAAGAGGGAAGAGGTATAAAGAACAGGAGACAAAGAAGAGCCAATTAAGAACAAAATGGTCCAATTGTTCATCACATGGACGTTTAAACTAAGCCTTAAAATTTGTCCTAGTTTCAAACTTGGGAAGAAAGGCCTCTGAGTTTTAAAACATAAAAACCTATCAATGTTAAAACATACCACATTAAAACTTTTATAAACAACAAATATAATTATGGTATTTTGCTAATACATACAATATTAACTGCTCTCACTATACTTACTATCATATGTTCAGCAATGAGAACCTAAAATAAATTTAAAATAAAACTTTAAAGTTTCCACTCCCATCTTATTTATGGCATTTGAGGTAGTTGCTGTATTCATCAAAGGCATACAACTATTTGTCCAGTGAATGAAGACAGTAAATACAGCTTTAAAAAACTCATTAACAACAAATGGCATAGATTAAGAAACGAATATATCTGACGTTGCTAACAATTCTTAATGCAAATTACCTATAAAAGTTCACAGAGCAACTTTTATAAAACGTGTGATCTACAGGAAAGTTTCTGATCAGTCATTACCTTGCCATTTCCCTCAGTCCTCTCAAACTTAAGTCTCCAATCACACTAAATTACCACGAACACACTCATTCAACTTAAATTCACAGCATTTTTTTAAACATATTATGGCAGCTTTTTCAGAAAAGCACAAGAGAGATGGGCTCTTTTTACTAGAAATTTAGCTTTTAAATCACTTTATCACTAAATCTCTTTAAGATCTGAGTGCTCTTTCATGAACTGTGCCTTGAATTACAAATGCATTAATCTCACTATATCGGATAGCCAAGATGCTACTCTACAGTGCCCCCTAGCTCTATAATAAGATATGTCAGTTTAAAATGGACACCTTTTGTATTGCCAACCTCCAGTGTCAGTCACTATCAGCTCCACTCAAATAGTTCCTGTATTGGTATTACCTAAATTTGACCTGATCAACAACAAGTGAGCTAATTAAATCTTGTTACTAATACTGATAGGAGCTGATGAGAAAAAAAATACTATGAAGGGATGGGCTTAGAATTCAACCATTTACTACAGTTGAGAAGTTCTATAGAACCTAATGCAATTTGTGTGATTTTTTGATATTCATAAAGCAAGGACTCATATAAAAATACACATTTCAATACCTTCTTTTATATAATTTAAGGGGAAATAGCAAGGAATTAGGCCATGGTTCTTTGGACGAATAGAACAATTTTTTTTTTTTCATTTTAAAGCATGCTGACATCAGATTGAACTACGCAGATGTAGTAATCAATATAGTGAATTATAGTTATTACAAAGCTAATCTAGATTGCTAACACCGATAAATTTACTGCGAGGAAAATTTGTGACTTTGGTCCCAATGCTAAAAAATAAGTCCGATTTGGGATGCTTCAGGATCAGTAAAGGAGGACAAAAAATGAAGTTGATAATACATCCCCCTTTTTTTTGGAAATAAACTCCTTCACACTAGCAAAACTTCTAAGAACAATCGCTCCAAAAATTACTTGTTTTCAAACACCCTTTGCCCTACATAAAGCATTCTGGAAAAAAAAAAGTCTTCTGGACAACGAACATGTATTAACTTTATTCCACATTCAAACTCTAGCGCCTTTGTACTAATAAGGTAAAACCGAACAGGGAAAAGGATGAAACTCCAGTAGCGACTACAATAAAGCACAGTAGACTAGTCAAAACAAGATTTTATTCCAAAGAACGCCTTTGTTTCTACCGTTTTTTCTGAGGTATTTAATTTGCACGTCTTAAAATAGAGACCCTGAAGAGAGCAGCTTGAGGCAGTGGAAGGAAGGGGGGCGGTTTAGGTAAGAACAGAGACTGGTGAGAAAATATGTGCGGTGGATCAGAATGTGCAGTGGGTGTGTGTGTATGTGTGTGCATGTGTGTGCATGCGCGCGTGTGCGCTGGATTCACCCTCAGGAAGCAGCTGGGGGGTGGGGTTAAGAGTAAAAAGCAGCTCTGATGTGGCTTAAGGAATGTGTTTTCATGGCCATTAGCACACCTGGTAAAGGACAGGCTTAGATAAGAAAGACCAACCCACCAACTGTGCAAAGCTCGAGATGACCATTTCAACCAGTTCTATTGTCTGGAGCATTAGACGGAAATGCCTCAGGCACGAGATCAAGCTAGCCCCCCACATCAAATCAGAGTCGGGCAAAAGGAGAGAGAGAAGATGGGTAGTGGCCATCGGGCATTCCCGACCAGGGGCCCCCTTCCTCGCTGGGCAGGGGAGAGATGCCGGGAGCGCGGAACCGAAGCGCAAACGGTCCCCTCCTCGGGGCTGGCGACGTCTCTCACCGCGCAGCCCACGAGCACCGAGACTTCCCCTCCCACTCCACCCCTAGCCGAAAGCAGGGAAGACGCGGAACTTGGGCTCCGGAGCAGAGGCCACAGACCAGGTCACCGCCCGGCTGGAGAGGTATGGGCGAAATTTCGTGTGGCCACCAGGGGTGGCGTGGGGGAAAGCAAAGCCTCGGGTGGTCGGGCTTCCAGTTGGACGACGCTCGGCTCAGGGTGACCGGGCCCCGAACATTTCAGTGCTCACCGACCCCTTGCACCTCCCGGGTCCTCCTAGTTCCAGGCCCGCTCGCTTCAGCTAGTGCCCCAAGCTCTCGAGGAGTCTCTCCCCAGTTCTCACCACTGCAGCCGCCCCTTTCAGTAAACAGCTCTTCTCCCAAACCCGCGCCTCGGAACCCCCGCAGCCCCCCGGGCCGCACCTCCGTCTTGGTGATCCGGTGCCGCCCCAGCTTCACCACGGCGAAGTTGCCCTTGCCCAGCGTGCCCTCGATGTCGTAGAACCCCACCCGGACCGGCCCGCGCTGCAAGTGCCTCGGGCCATCCGCCATGACCATGCTGGGCCTCGCTGCTAGACTCAGCGGACTGGAGCGCGGACGGGCAGGCGGGAAGACCGGCGGGCGGCGGGGCTCGGCTGGGCGACAGCCGCTCAGCTCGCTCCTTAGCTCCTTCCCTCCCGCTCCGCAGAGCCCAGCCAGGCGCGCGCCGCCGCTGACGTGCACCGACGTCAGGGGGCCGGGGCAGGGGGGCGGGGGCGGGACCGGGCCTCGATTGGTCACCATGGCGACCGGAGCACCGCCGACGTCGGCGGCGGGAGGGGAAGGAGGAGGGCTGGTGAAGGGGCGCCGGGCTTGCCCGGCACGTCCCTTCCGGGCTCGGGCTCTCTCCCCTCTCCCCGCCGCCTTGACTGCTGCCAGGGGCGGGGTCGCCGCCCGGCCCGCCCCATTCCTCGGCCTCTCAGCCGAAGGGCAAGAGCGAGCCCTGGCGGGCAGTGCCGAGGGGTGCAGCGATGTGGTTCGGGCCTGCGGTCTCCTCACCGCCCGCTACCACCAACCCCCGACATTCTCCGCCTACCCGAGGACCTTCCCGCCAAAACCTCTCACCTATGAGTACAGTGCGCCCTAATTTTAGCACGGGCAAAGAACTGTGCCTGAGCAATGCATTGCTCATAGTCCTCTTTCTTTGTATCCTTTTCTCATCTTGTTTCTATATAAATCTCTCCACATTTTGATGTCTCAGAGGAATCATTCTGACAGTACGGTGGATCAGAATGTCAGAGCTGAAAAGACCTTAGAGATCGTTTATTCCAGTGGGTTGGGACCTAAATGGGCTTTGGGACTTGAGTTCCCTGAGAAATATGCGGTCTTGCTTATTTGAGCATGTTTCTGGGAAGAAGGGACCGTAGCTTTCATAAGATTCCCAAATATGTAAGTGACCCGGGAAAGGGTCAGAAATATCTATCCAATTTCTTTTCAGATGAGGAAACAGGCCCAAAGAAATGAAGATAGTTGTCAAGGTCATGCAGGTAATGATAGAGTTAGAATTACAAATCGCCACACCAGTCTTTCACATGGTGCCCCTAGATAACAGGAACAGCAGTATTTGAATAATTTGAAATATTAAGTACCTCCAGATCTTTGTTTCTATAGACTGTTGTCCGCTAAAAGGAATCAGACTCCTTGGAGAAATGGCTGATTCCAGGGCAGAGATAGGGAAAGTATAAAAGGCCTTTGAAAGATTTTCTGCTGGAAGGCAAAGAGATTTTCAAAGAATGATGAGGACATGTCAAAAGGAAACAGGAGCAAACTTGAAGTTACCCCCAGTCGCCAAATCTGGGACAATTTGTGATTGAATAATGATAGGAATGGATTATAACACATTGAATTTTAAAATAATCTTCAGTTCATAGTTGTTCTTGAAAATTTAAATAAGTAAATGGTAGAAAAGCAAAAGCTCTTTACAGTGGAATGCCAACTGATACATGTAGAAGGAATGATGAAATAGAAATTCACTATTTTGCAACCATTATAGTAATGATAATTTAAACAAGAATTATCAATAGATACTAAAACCATTGGGTGAGAGTTTGCTGGAGAACAGAATTTTTACCCATCTCAAAGTATCTTTGGATTTCCCTTTCACTACAAAGGGGTAAAATGGTAGCTTTACAGTGGAAAAATCTGACAGACACCAGCCAAATCAAATGATCAAAGCTAGGGTCACCAATTATGGGATAAAATGACATGATGTGCCTCTTGTATGAAGATCCAATATCTCTTTTGAAATATCCCTGCTCAAAATGCATAATCTGAATCTAAACACAAATAATCAGAAAAATGTAAATTGAGAAATATTCTACCAAACAAGTGGTCTGAACTCTAAAAATGTGTCGTGAAAGACAAAGGCTGAAGAACTGCTCTAGGTTTACGGGATTAAAGAGACATGCCATTAAAGACGTGCTTCTGGTTTGGGAAAAAAATTCTATAAAGTATTATTTTCAGGGCAATCGCTGAAATTTGAACATGGATTGTATATTGGATAATAGTATTTTTTCAGTGTTAAACTTACTGAATTTTATAATTGTACTATGGTTATGAAAGAGTATCCATATTAACAGATATACACTGAAGTATTTAGGGGTAAAAAGTTTTGATGTATGCAATTTACTCTCAAATAATTTAGCAAAGATAGATACACAGGCAAAGGGAATGTGGCAAAATGTTAAACTGATAAATCTAGGTAAAGAGTATCATTGCATTGTTCTTGTATGTTTTCTGTAATGTTTATTTTTAAATGAAAATTAATATGTTTGTATATGTATACATATTATTTTACTTTTTCTTTTTTTTTAGTGCAAGATCTATCTGTTAGGTTCTCCACCTGCTTTCTGTGCTTCTGCCACTCACTTTCCCCAAGAAATGCCTTATTAAACTGTGAGTTATGTTGTTTGCAAAATGAAGGAGGGAAGTGGCGGGTGGTTGTGAGACTGGTGAGATTTCTGTATGTTTCCTCTAACTAGACCGAGAGCCCACATGTGTACCCCAGTTCACGAAAATTTCCCACATACATTTTGCCAATTAGAGTAATGTTTCTTAATTGGTCTGGGGGTGGGTTCCTTTGGAAATCTGATGAAAAGGTGCTTACCAGAAAATGCGCATGGAGACCCACTAGGGCTAACAACTCCCTCTTTTAAAGTACATCATTTAAGCAAGAATTGAGACTCATTTCTATCTGATAACTTTAATCAGATAGCCAGGCCAGCTCCCTACTTGCACAATCTAGGAAAAAGACTTGATTGTGGGCCTGGAAGAAGGAAAGAGATAGCAGAGAGGACCAAAAGGGTTTCAGAAAACCAGAGTTCAGTATGAAGGTGCTGAATGTCTAGAGGTCGGAGATAGAAGAGAGTTAGGAGGGGCTGTGTCAAAAATAAACCTTGCTCACTTGGGAATGCAGCGGGTATGCCTCTGAAAATTACTGGTAGGCTGTAAATGTAACCCTGAAGAAATGTATGTAGACTAATTTAGAATATTGTAACCTTAGCTTCTGCAATCCAAAAGATCTACTTATCCCTCTATTTTTAACCCTATATGGTCTCTTAAGTGTTTTTTTAATACCATAAACTTTTTATTTTGAAATAATTTCAATCTTACAGGACAGTTGCAAAAATAATACAAAATCCATACATAGAACTCCAACATACCCCTCATCCAGATATCCAGATCCACCAGTTTTTCACCTTTTGCCATATTTGCTGTATCATTCTTTCTATTTCTGTCTATCCATCTATCCATCCATTCCATTATCTATCATCCATCCATCTATCTATCTATCTACTATTCATCTTCTGTCTATTTTCTAAATGTTTGAGAGTGGGTTGTATACATAATGCTCCTTGGACATTTAATGTTTCCATGTACTTTTCCTAAGAACAAGGATATTCGCTTGTGTAACCACATCAAGTAAAGTTATCAAGCTCAAATATTTAATATTGATATATGAAGTTTACAGCCTATATTCCATTTTGATTGGGAATACACTGAATCTATAAATTGCTTTGGGTAGGATTGACATCTTAACAATATTTAGTCTTCTAATTTATAAACATGGAATGTCCTTCCATTTATTTAAGTCTTCTTTGATTTCCTTTAGCAATGTGTTGTAGTTTTCTGTGTATAAGTCCTTTACATCCTTGGTTAGATTTATTCCTAGATATTTGATTCTTTTAGTTGCTGTTGTGAATGGAATTTTTTTATTTCTTCTTCTGATTGTTTATTGCTTGTGTATAGAAACACTGATTTGGGGGTGTTGATCTTGTACCTTGCCTCTTTGCTTAGAGCCATTTATTAGCTCTAGGAGATTTGTTGTGCATTTTTTCAGGATTTTCTATCTATGGAATAATATCATCTGCAAATAGGGAAAGTTTCACTTCTGCCTTTCCAATTTTGATACATTATATTTCTTTATCCTGACTACTTGCTCTAGCTCTAGAACTTCCAGTACAATGTTGAATAACAGTGGTGATTCAGTGGCATTCTTGTCTTGTTTCTGATCTTAGAGGGAAAGCTTTCAGTCTTTCCCCATTAAGTAGGATGTTAGCTGTGGGCTTTTCATATATGCCCTTTATCATGTTGAGGAAGTTTCCTTCTATTCCTAGTGTTCTCAAAACTAGGTGTTTTATCAAAAGGAGTACTGGATTTTGTCAGATGCCTTTTCTGCATCAATTGAGATGATCATGTGATTTTTTCCCTTCATTCTGTTATTGTGGTATATTACATTCATTGATTTTCTTATTTTGAACTACCATGCTTGCCTCCCAGGGATAAATCCCACTGATCATGGTGTATAATTCTTTTAATGTGCTGTTGTTATATGGTTTGCTAGTAGTTTGTTGAGGAATTTTGTGTCTATATTCATAAGAGATATGCATCTGTAATTTTATTTTCTTGTGATATCTTTATCTGGCTTTGGGATGAGAGTGATGTTGGGCTCATAGAATGAATTAGAGTGTTCCTCCTCTTCAAGTTTTTGGAAGAGTGTGAGCAGAATTAGAGTAAGTCTTCTTGGAATGTTTGGTACAATTCTTCTGTGTAACTATCTGATCCTGGGCTTTTCTTTGTTGGGAGGTTTTTTTTGTTTTGTTTTTTGTTTGTTGTTTGTTTGTTTATTTTTCCAATTCAGTTTTATTGAGATATATTCACATACCCTATAATCATCCACAGTGTACAATCAGTTGTTCATAGCACCATCATATATTTGTGCATTCATCACCAAAATCAATTTTTGAACATTTTCATTACTCCAAAAAAAAAAAAAGAATAAATATACAAGTAAAGAACTCCCAAAACATCCCATCTCCCTGATCCCCCCTATTACTCATTTAATTTTTGCTCCCATTTTTCTACTCATCTGTCCATATACTAGATAAAGGGAAAATGAGCCACAAGGTTTTTACGATCACACAGTCACATTGTATAAACTATATTGTTATACATTCATCTTCAAGAATTAAGGCTACTGCGTTGCAGTTCAACAGTTTCAGCTGTTTCCTTCTAACTAATCCAGTGCACTAAAAACCACAAAGGGATATCTATATAGTGCGTAAGAATAACCTCCAAAATGACCTCTCAACCCCATTTCAAATCTCTCAGCCACTGAAACTTTGTTTTGTTTCATTTCTCTTCCCCCTTTTGGTCAAGAAGACTTTCTCAGTCCCTTGATGCTGGGTCCAGGCTCATCCCTGGGAGTCATGTCTCATGTTGCCAGGAAGATTTACACCCCTGGGAGTCACATTCCACGCAGAGGGGAGGGCAGTGAGTTTACCTTCCAAGTGGGCTTAGAGAGAGAGAGATGTCACATCTGAGCAACAAAAGAGGTTCTCTGGGGGAGACTCTTAGGCACAATTATAAGTAGGCTTAGCCTCTCCTGTGCAGTAACAAGCTTCATAAGGGCAAGCCCCAAGTTCGAGGGCTCGGCCTTCTAAATAGGTTGTCCCCAGTGCGTGTGAAATATCAGTAATTCCCCAGGTGGGGAAAATTTAATATTTCCACATTTTCCCCCAGTCCCTCAGGGGGGCTTTGCAAACACATTTTTATTCTCTGCCCAAATTACTTTGGGATGTATCGGGGTTTCACACTAACCTGTACAAACCAATCAGATCTCACTCCCTGTTCAAAGTTCCATGTAATTATGGTGTTTGAATAAACAGACTGTACAAGTTAAATTATTCAGTGTGCTACAGAAAATTAAGATTTTGCACCAAATAAACATCTCTTCCTTTGATATCACACAGAAGTTGAAGTTTTAAAGCACAGTCAATATCATCCTTACCCTTTAGTCTGATTTGCCTTAGTCCTAACCAGATCCACTTCATTCATATCTCTAATTGAAGTCTGAACTCTTTTTCAGCTTTTTTAACAGTTTGCTGTATGAAATACTGACATTCGTAGCTGCCGAACTCTAGCTCAGTCTCAGGTGTCACACAGATACTCAAAGTTCTAGGGACTGACCAGGTTATACACAAAGAGCTCAGCATATCAGAGTTTAGAGATAACCATTGCTGTAAGAGCTTACAATACAGGAACCTTTACTGTTAGGAGGCTTTTGATTACTGTTTCAGTCTCTTTAGTAGTTATTGGTTGGTTGAGATCTTCTATTTCTTCTTGAGTCAGTGTTTGTGTGTTTCTGGTAATTGTCTATTTTATCTAGGTTATCTAATTTAGTGGTGTACAGTTGTTCATAGTATCTTCTGATAGTCCATTATATTTCACTGAGATCATTGGTAATATCTCCCTCTTAATTTCTGATTTTAGTTATTTGTATCCTCTTTGCTTTTTCTCTTTGTCAGTCTAGCTAATGGTTTGTCAATGTTATTGATCCTTTCAAAGAACTAACTTTTGGTTTTCTTGATTCTATTTTTTTTTCTATTTCATTTATCTTTGTTCTAATCTTTGTTATTTCCTTCCTTCTATTCACACGGGTTTAGTTTACTCTTCTCTTTCTAGTTCTTCCAGTTTTGAGGTTAGCTCTTTGATTTGAAGTCCTTCTTTAATGTTAGCATTTAGAGCTATAAATTTCCCTGTTAGCACTTCCATCACTATACCCCATAAGTTTTGGTATGTTGTATTTTCATTTTCATTTTCCTCAAGATATTTACTGATTTTGCTTTTGATTTCCTTTTTAACCCATTGCTTGTTTAAGAGTATGTTGTTTAATTTCCACATGTTTGTGAATTTTCCATTTTTCCCTCTGTTATTGATTTCTAGCTTCATTCCATTGTGGTAGGATAGTATACATTGTATGATTTCAATATTCTTGAATTTATTGAAAGGTTTTGTGACCCAATTATAAGCTATCCTCAAAAATAATCCATGTTTATTTGAGAAGAATGTGTATTGTTTTTGTTGGGTGAAGTGTTCTATATATGTCTGTTAGGTCTATTTGGTTTATAGTATCATTCAAGTCTTGTACTTCCTTATTGATCTTCTGACTAGACATTCTATCCATTGTTTAGAATGGTGTATTAAATTCTCCTACTATTAATAAAGAACCATCAATTTCTTCCTTCAAATCTGTCAGTATTTGCTTCATATATTTTGGAGCATATAATATAAACAGCATATAAATATATGTGCTGTTAGGTGCATATATATTTATAATTGTTACATCTTCCTGTTGAATTGTCCCCTCTTTCAGTATATAATAATCATCTTTGCCCCTTGTGACTGTTTTTGACTTAAAATCTATTTTACCTCATATTAGCTATACTAATATCAGGTAAAATATAGCTACCCCAGCTCTCTTTTGGTTACTGCTTTTATGGTGTGATGGTTAGGTTCATGTGTTAACTTGGCAAGGTGATCATGTCCAGTGTCTGGTCAAGCAAGCACTGGCCTAAATTTTACTGCAAGGACATTTGTGGCTGGTTAATAATCAGCACCATCAGTCAGTTGACTGCACCTGTGACTGATTACATCAACAAAGGGCGTGTCTTCTGCAATTAGAGAATTCAATCACCTAGATTTAATCCAATCAGTTTAAGACTTCTAAGGGAGAGAGAGGACCTTCACTTCTTCTTCTGCTAGCCAGCAAAGCATTTCCTGAGGAGTTCATTGAACACCTACATCAGAGTTGCCAGTTTGCTGCCTGCCGTATGGAATTTGGACTCGTGCATCCTGTCCTATGGAATTTGGACTTATGCATCTCCACAGATGTGTGATATGCTTTTAGAAAATCTTATATTTACAGATATCTCTTGTTGGTTCTTTTTCCCTAGAGAACCCTAATACAGCCTGGTACCAGGAGTGGTTCTTGAGAAACAGAATCTTAAAATAGGCCTTAACAATTGGGTTTCTACTTTGATTAGATTTAAAGGCACTAGTGACTCCATTTTCAATAATCAAGATGGTACTGACAGTCCATGGCATGAGTTGGCAATAGAGATACACAAAATATCACCATTTGATTCTCCTAATCATACTCTTATACAAAGCAAGGTTCTGGGTGACAGTGTTTTTGACACTTTCACAGAGTTTTGTGGAGTTAAGAGGTATAATGATGTTAGCTAGTTGCTCTTAGATAGGTTGGATAAAGTTATAAGAGAAAGGGACAAGCTAAAGCCTTCAAATTTGAAACTTAAGTGCCGTATGACAAATGTAAATGTTTCTATGTGTGCCCTGAAAGAAAATCTTATTTCCTGTGGCCGCAGATTTGAGATTTCTGAAAACAAGTCTCATTGTGCGAGTAGTAGATTTACAACGTAAACTAAAATCTCAACCTCTTAGGGTATCTGATTTTAAAGTAAAGGCATTGATTGGAAAAGAATGGGATCCTGAAACTTGGGATGGGGACATATCGATTGATAATAATGGCAGTGGGGACATTGGAACCCTGGATTCTGCTGAGTCTCTGCTAGATATACCTGTAATATTCTGCCCTGAGGAAACAGCCCCTCCCCATCTCCAGTCTGCCCTGGGGAGCCTGCCATCTAACCTCCACCTAAAGAGATTAACCCTTCAGTGTCTGCTAAACTTATAATCACCTCCCCTGAGGAAGCAGCCTTCACTTCGCTGTCTGGAGAGATTAATCCTGTTTCACGAGATGAAACTACAACAGAATGTCCTGAGGTAAATGGCTTGAGGGTTACTTCTAATTCTTTTCATGACCCACCCCCACCACCAGTCTTTGCTTCAAGACCTATGACTAGACTAAAGTCCCAACAGGCCCCAAAGGGTGAGGTATGAAGTGTGACCCATGAGGAATTATACTATACTTCAAAAGAACTGCATGAGTTTTCTAATTTATAGAGACAGAAATCAGAGGAATATGTGTGGGAATGGATATTAAGGGTGTGGGATAATGGTGGAAGGACTATAAAGTTGGATCAGGCTGAATTTATTGATATGTGCCCACTAAGCAGAGATTTGGCATTCAATGTTGTAGCTTGAGGGATTAGAAAAGGCGTTAACAGTTTGGGTGGTTGGCTGAAACATGGATCAATGTACCCAAGGTTGAAATGCCAAAACTGCCCTGGTATAATGTAGAGGAAGGGATTCAAAGGCTTAGAGAGACTGGAATGTTAGAGTGGATTTATCATGGAATACCTGCTCACTCACCCCTGGAATGTCCAGAGGACACACCTTTTACCAGTACTGTGAGCAATAAATTTGTGAGACTAGCTCCATCATCCCTGAAGAGCTCTGTAGTCACCCTTCTTTATAGGTCACATATTACTGTGGGAATCACTGAGCTAGAATCCTTAAACACAATAGGGATAACTGGATTCTGAGTAGGCAGAAGCCATGTGGCAGCAGTTCATCACCAAAGACAAGGTGGGTGTGGCTACCATAATGGAAAACAGGCTCAAAGCAGCAGTCAAAATAATCTGACTCGCAGAGTCTTATGGCATTGGCTAGTAGATTATGGAGTACCTAGAAGTAAAACAGATGGGCAGTCTACTAAATTCTTGTTTGAGCTGTATAAGCAGAAGAATTCTAGGTCATGAACAAAAGTGTACCTTGAATTACAAAAACAGAGTCATGGCCCCTTAATCAATTCCCATACATGAGACAGTTCACAGATCCAGAGCCCCTTGAATGAAGGGAAGGCTGGGTACCCTTGGGGAAGGACCTTGTTACACTGCCAAAAATTTATGCTGTTGATCTTCCTCCCAGCCTTCTCTAGAGGGACCTACGGCCTTTTACCAGGGTAACTACATTGGAGAAAAGGGAATGATCAGATATTTTGGGGATTATTAGATACTGGTTCAGAAGTGACATTAACTCCAGGAGACCCAAAAGTCACTCTGGTCCACCAGTCAGAGTTGGGGCTTGTGGTGGTCAGGTAATCGATGGAGTTTTAGCTCTGGTTCATCTCAGTGGGTCCCTGGGCCCATTCTGTGGTTATTTCCCCAGTTCTGGAACGCATAATTGGAACAGACATACTTAGCAACTGGCAGAATCCTCACATTGGTTCCCTGACTCATGGAGTGAGGGCTATTATGGTAGGAAAGACCAAGTGGAAGCCACTAGAACTGCCCCTGCCTAGCAAAATAGTAAACCAGAAGCAATACCAGATTCCTGGAGGGACTGAAGAGATTAATGCCACTGTTAAGGACTTGAAGGATGTGTGGTTCCCAGAACATCCCCATCCAACTCTCCTGTTTGGCCTGTGCAGAAAACAGATGGGTCTTGAAGGATGAGAGTGGATTATCATTAGCTGAACCAGGTGGTGACTCCAATTGCAGCTGCTGTTCCAGATGTGGTATCATTTTTTGAGCAAATCAACACATCCCCTGGTACCTGGTATGCAGCTATTGACCTGGAAAATGCTTTTTTCTCAACAGAAACAGTTTGCATTCAGCTGGCAAGGCCGACAGTTTACATTCACTGCTACCTCAGGGGTATATCAACTCTCCGACCCTGTGTCATAATATTGTCCTCAGGGATCTTGATTGTTTCTCCCTCCCACAAGACATCACACTGGTCCATTATATTGATGATATCATGTTGATTGGACCTAGTGAGCAAGAATTAGCAACTTCTCTGGATTTGTTGGTAAGGTTTTTGCATGTCAGAGGATGGGAGGTAAATCCAACAAAAATACAGGGGCCTTCCACCTCAGTAAAAAAATTTTTTGCAACTTAATTGTCTTTTATTCATATGGTAACTCTTCAATGGAAAGAAAAAACTTTTCCCTCACTAGGGTTATAACCACAGGTAAAGTAACTGAATCCTTCTCTTGAGGTAAGGCTCTCTCTTGATATAAGAGGAAATTATCAGCTGAGGAAATTATCCGCTAAGGTAGTGGCCTGGAAACTTTTCACCTGTATCCAGGATGTTTTCATCTGGACTTCTTAAAGTTCCTTCCCAATTGCCCTGTTCTAATCACAATTCTCTTCATCCCACAAACTTAAAATTGTGCTGAAATTTTGGATCCTTTCTTTCTTTCAACCGCGTTGGGATCAGTTGACAAGTCTTGGTGAATTTTGTCCATCATTGTGTCATGTACTGCCCTCTCCACTTTTGCTTTCCAAACTTCATATCTGGGTCATGCCTACCAGCCAGTTCCCTTTGGGTACAACTTTTCTCCATCTTGTACACTATTGAGAGTTTAGTCTTCCTAAAATGGTAATTTTGTCATATCATCCTTACTCAAGAATCCCCAAAGCTCCCTATTTCTTGATGTCAAGCTATACTTCTTTGCCTAGTAGTCCATATTCTCCCAAATAATCTCTCTCTATATAAATATATTCCCCTCTTCTCCCTAGGCAGTTTTGCTGTGTATTCCAGATTCACTCTTCAACCTTCTCTACGCTGCTCTGTTACCTGGAAGGCTACCTTTTTTTTTTTTTAATTTTATTTTATTTTGAAATAAATTCAAAGTTATAGGAACAGTTGCAAAAACAATACAAACCCCATACACAGAACTCCAGCATACCCTGACCCCCCTCCCCTGATACCCCAATCCACCAACTTTAACATGCTATCACACCAGTATTTCTTTCCCTCCCTCCCTCCCTCCCTATCTATCATCCATCATCTATTGCTCTGTCTTCTGAACATATGAGAGCTAGCTGCACCCATCCTTGAACAAACACTATAATTCACATATACAATTCCCATGAACAAGGACATTCTTTTATACAATCCCATTAAATGCAGCTAAGAAGTACTAGAGATTCAACATTGATACAAAGCATACATTCTATATTTCCTTTTTTTTTCCCCTATGTCTCAACTGTGTCCCTTTGAGCCTCCTGTCCTCCATCCTCAGATCCCATCCAGGGTCATCCTTGGCATTCAATTGTCATCTATTTAGACTGTCCTTTTTTTTTTTTTTTTCTCAATTGTGGAAACATATATACAGCCTAAATCTTCCCATTCTACCCCCTCCCTAGCCTTCCATTAGTGGGATTAATCATATTTAGAATGTTGTAATGCTATCTCTTTCCCACCATCCATTGCTAGAAATTTCCCTTCACCTCAGACAGCAACCCTACACTCATTTCTTAACTCTCCATTGCCCCTTCCCCCATTTCTCTTAACCCATACTCTACTTTTCATCTCTATGGTCATATTCTCTGATAATTTCTTTGTGTTTACTATGGTGCTTAAAATTAAACTCTGAAATCCATAACAATCTTGTTTTTCTTTGATACCAACTTAACTTCAATAGGACACATAAACTATGCTCCTATACTCCTCCATTCCCCCACCTTTATATAGTTCTTGTCAAAACTTACGTATTTTACATTGAGTTCAAAACCACTGATTTGTCATTAGAGTTTGTGTATTTTAGACCCTGTAGGAAGTAAATAGTGGCATTACAATTCACAAATTACTGACTTCTATTTGTATTCCATTGTGGTCAGAGAATGTGCTTTGAGTATATCCAATTTTTTTGTTTTAATTTATTGAGGCTTGTTTTAAGTCCCAGCATATTAGTCCATTCTGGAGAAGATCCATGATCACTAGAGAACAATGAGTGTCTTGGTAATTTGGGATGTAAGATTCTATATATGTCTGTTAAAATTCTCTATATCTCTTTCTCCCTTCTTTGTTTCTCTGTTGGTAGGGCTCTCTTTAGTATCTGAAGTAGAGCAGGTCTTTTATTAGCAAAATCTCTCAACATTTGTTTGTCTGTGAAAAATTTAAGCTCTCCCTCAAATTTGAAGGAGAATTTTGCTGGATAAAGTATTCTTGGTTGGAAATTTTTCTCTCTCAGTATTTTAAATATGTCATGCCACTGCCTTCTCGCCTCCATGGTGGCCGCTGAGTAGTCCCAACTTAGTCTTATGTTGTTTCCTTTGTATGTGGTGAATTGCTTTTCTCTTGCTGCTTTCAGAACTTGCTCCTTCTCTTCAGTATTTGAGAGTCTGATCAGAATATGTCTTGGAGTGGGTTTATTTGGATTTAGTCTATTTGGAGTTCGCTTGGCATTTATGCTTTGTGTATTTATATTGTGTAGAAGGTTGGGGAAGTTTTCCCCAACAATTTCTTTGAATACTCTTTCAAGACCTTTACCCGTCTCTTCCCCTTCTGGGACACCAATGAGTCTTAAGTTTGGACATTTTATTTTATCTATCATATCCCTGAGATCCATTTCGATTTTTTTGATTTTTTTCTCCATTCTTTCTTTTGTTCTTTCATTTTCTGTTCTGTGGACTTCTAGGACATTGAGACATTGTTCAACTTCCTCTAATCTTGTATTATGAGTATCCAGAGTCTTTTTAATTTGGCCAACAGTTTCTTTTATTTCCATAAGATCTTCTATTTTTTTAATTTACTATTGTAATGTCTTCTTTATGCTCTTCTAGGGTCTTCTTTATGTCCCTTATATCCTGTTCCATGGTCTTCTGCATGTCCTTTATATCCTTTGCCATGTTTTCATTCCTCAGTTGTAGTTCTTTGATTAATTGTGCCAAGTCCTGTGTCTCTTCTGATATTTTGATTTGGGTCTTTGGGATTGCGTTCTCCCTATCATCTGGTTTTATCATATGCATTAAGATTTTCTATTGTTTTTGGCCTCTTGGCATTTGCTTTGCTTGATAAGGTTCTTTCAAGTTATAAAAAAAATACCAGTCTAATTTTTCAGAAATACAAATTGGTGGCATACACTTTCTCTAACTAACCAGCAGATGGCATCTGCGAGTCACCTATACCCCTCAAGTCAGTTCTCAACTTTATTCTAGTGGTGTGTGGGGAAATGATTCTTGTGGGGTTCAGTTGGTGAACTCAATTTGGGTGTGTTGCTGGAGCCGTCCGCCCTGAATGTGGGACATGTGTCCCTGTGGCTAGGGAGGAAGGGCAGCTTTAATATTCAAACCTCCAAGGTGTTCCCAGAGATTCAAGGCTGTTGCAAGAGTTGAAGCCTTCATTTCAGTTCTGCCCCCGATCCTCTCTGACGCTGACCCACAAACCACTGGCATTGATGTAGCGTCCCTGGGTTTTCCGAGCGGGCCTCCCTTCTCAGCTGTGATCTTCCAGGACCTCTGCTGAGGGAAGGCTATGCTACATCACAAGTGTGCACCGTTCCTCAAGGGAAGCCCCGGGCTGCCGGGCTGTGCAGGGGCACTCTCAGCCTGATGCAAAGATGACTGAACGGGGCGTCTCCACCCCTCCCCTCTCCTCGCACAGTTCCTCCTTCCCAGCTCAGGAACAACTGGCGCTGCTCTGGTCTGTGGGCACGGCCCTGGGCAGGAGTGTCTCCAGCCCGCCGGGGAGCGGCTGCAAGCAGCGGGGTTTCTTTCTCCTTCTGGCTCTCCCCTCCACTCCCCTGGCCTTGAGGGAATCTGCAGTGGGCTATCCTCCACGCCAGACACCGAGAGGCCTGCTCAGACTGCTTCTGCCGTGCTTCCACAGCACGGTTTTCACCATCGCAAATGCAGCCGCTCCTGGGTTTTTCCTTTTTTTTTTTTTTTTAAAGAACCAGTTCGTCTCCAAATGCCAACCCCCGGCTTCCCCACACTGCAGCGTGGTTGCGGGTCTTTCAGCTGGCTTACTCACTCGTTTCAGAATGCAGACTCCCGTTTTCACCAAGTGTATGGCCCCTTGTGGTTCTAGCAGACCTTGTCCAGCTGGTGCATCGCAGAAACCGGTATTCTGGGTCACCTTCTGGTTTTTATCTAGTATTTTTCATGGAGGTGTTATTTTGCCCTGTCTCACCTAGCCACCATCTTAGGTTCTCCTGGAAGGCTACCTTTTACATGGCTCCTTTGTCCTCTGCTTTTTGGTTGGGCTTGGCCAATAGGGAGCACTATGCTGAAATTTAAGTAAACCTAAAGAAGTTTAAAAGAACTTAACCTTTAAAATAAAGAGGAGAAAAAAAAAAAAGCCAGGGTACATTTGTTTGCTCTCTGTCCAAACTGGAATCCTAGTAAATTATAGACTCTCAGGGCGAAAAGGGACCATAAAAGATACATACTCCAACCCCCTTCAAAGATAAAGTGTTCCTTAAAGTAGTCTCCAGTTTATGCTACCTCTTTGCCAAGAAATTCCTTCCATCCTTTGGTAGCTTGCACTTTTAGAAAGTTCTTTCTTACATCAAACTTTCTGTCTCTTCAGAATTACATCCCTTGGTCCTATGTACTACTCTGGGCCTTTAAAGATAAAAGCCAAATCTTCCTCCCTATGATAGCACATCAAATATGTTATGATAGCTATTACTTTGTCTACTCTTCTCTAAGTTAGAAATTTCCAATTTTTTAAACTGTCTGAGAGACTGCGTTTTAAGACCTATTTCTTCCCCCACCTCAGTAAAATTTCTAGGTGTCCAGTGGTGTGGGGCATGTCAAG
The DNA here is from genome assembly GCF_015220235.1 of Choloepus didactylus. Classification (NCBI taxonomy): domain Eukaryota; kingdom Metazoa; phylum Chordata; class Mammalia; order Pilosa; family Megalonychidae; genus Choloepus; species Choloepus didactylus. The sequence continues at coordinate 127,615,903 of NC_051312.1, read as the reverse complement.
GTTTTCCCTCTAAGGTGAAGGATAAGCTGTTTCATCTGGTGCCCCCTATGACCAAAAAAAGAGGCACAGTGCCTAGTTGGCCTCTTTGGATTTTGGAGACAACATATTCCTCATTTAGGTGTGCTACTCAGGCCCGTTTACCAAGTGACCAGAAAAGCTTCTAGTTTTGAGTGGGAACCAGAACAAGATGAGGCTCAGCGACAGGCCCAGGCTGCTATGCAAGCTGCTCTGCCACTTGGATCATATGATCCAGCTGTTCCCATGGTGCTGGAAGTGTCAGTGGCAAACAGAGATGCCGCTTGGAGTCTTTGGGGCTCCGACTGGAGAATCACAATGTAGGCCCTTAGGATTTTGGAGTAAAGCCTTACCATCCTCTGAAGATAACTACTCTCCATTTGAGAAACAGCTTTTGGCCTGGTACTATGCCTTAATAGAGATAGAATGCTTAACCATGGGCCTTAGTAGAGATAGAACGCTTAACCATGAAACCTGAGCTGGGTGTTACCTGACCCTCCAAGTCGTAAAGTTGGGTGTGCACAGCAGCACTCCATCATAAAATGGAAATGGTGTTGTGCTGGTTTGGATGTATTATGTCCCCCCAAATGACATGTTCTTTGATCCAGTCCTGTGGGGTCAGATGTATTTAGTGTTGATTAGATTGGAATCCTTTGATTGTTTCCATGTAGATGTGGCTCAATCAACTGTGAGTGAAACTTTTGATTGGATAATATCCACAGAGCTGTTACCCCACCCATTCAGGATGGGTGTTAATTGGATCACTGGAGTACTTTAAAAAGAGCCACACAGACCCAGATATTTGACACAGCCAAGAAGGACACTGATGAATGCACAGAAGCTGAGAGAGTTCCTGAAGCTGAGAGACACATTTTTGAAGCAGCCATTGTTAGCTGACATTGACATTTTGGAGAATGCCATCTTGAAACACAACCTGGGAGCAAGCAGACACTAGTCACGTGCCTTCCCAGCTAACAGAGGTTTTCTAGATGCCAATGACCTTTCTCCAGTGAAGGTACCCTTTGTTGATGCCTTACATTGGGCATTTTATGGCCTTAAGACTGTAACTTTGTAACCAAATAAACCCCTTTATAAAAGCCAGTCCATTTCTGGTATTTTGCATAAGGCAGCATTAGCAAACTGGAACAGCTATATACAATATAGGGCTCAAATGGGCCCTGAAGGCACAAGTAATTTACATGAGGAAATGGCCCAAATGCCCATGGCCCCCACTCCTTCCACCTTACTTTCTCTTTCCCAGCCCACAGCTATGGCCTCTTGGGGAGTTCCTTACAATCATTTGACTGAAGAAGAGCAAACTTAGGCCTGGTTTATGGATGGTTCTGCACGATATGCAGGTATCACCCGAAAGTGGACAGCTGCAGCACTGCAGCCCCTTTCTAGGATGTCCCTGAAGGACAGTGGTGAGGGGAAATCCTTCCAGTGGGCAGAACTTCAAGCAGTGTTCCTGGTTGTTCATTTTGCTTGGAAAGAGAACCGGTCAGAGGTGCATTTGTATACTGATTCATGGAATGTTGCTAAGGGTTTGGCTGGATGGTCAGCGACTTGGAAGGAACATGATTGGAAAATTGGTAACAAGGAAGTCTGGGGAAGAGGTATGTGGATACACCTTTCTGCATGGGCAAAACCATGAAGATATTTGTGTCCCATGTGAATGCTCACCAGAGGGTGACTTCAGCAGAGGAAGATTTTAAACCAAGTGGATAAGATGAGCCATTCAGTGGATACCAGTCAGCCTCTTTCCCCAGACACTCCTGTCATTGCCCAAATGGGCTCATGAACAGAGTGGTCATGGTGGTAGGGATGGAGGTTATGCATGCACTCAGTGACATGGACTTCCACTCACCAAGGCAGACCTGGCCACAGCCACTGCTGAGTGCCCAATCTGCCAGCAGCAGAGACCCACACTCAGTCCCCGATATGGCACCATTCCTCGGGGTGATCAGCCTGCTACCTGGTGGCAGGTTGATTACATTGGACCACTTCCATCATGGAAGAGGCAGCAATTTGTTCTCACTGGAATAGACACATACTCCGGATATGGGTTTGCCTTCCCTGCATGCAATGCTTCTGCCAAAACTATCATCATTGGACTTACGGAATACCTTATCCGCTGTTTTGGTATTCCACACAGCATTGCTTTTGACCAAGGAACCCACTTCACAGCAAATGAAGTGAGGGAATGGGCACATGCTCATGGAATTCTCTGGTCTTACCATGTTCCCTATCATCCAGAGGCAGCTGGGTTGATAGAACAGTGGAATGACCAGTTGAAGACTCAACTATGGTGCCAACTAGGTGGCAATACCTTGCAGGGCTTGGGCAGTGTTCTCCAGGAGGCTGTGTATGCTCTGAATCAGCGTCCACTCTAGGGGCTGTTTCTCCCATAGCCAAGATTCATGGGGCCAGGAATCAAGGGGTGGAAACAGGAGTGGCACCACTTAATATCACTCCTAGTGATCCACTATGAAAATTTTTGCTTCCTATCCCTGCATCCTTAAGCTCTGCTGGTCTGTAAGTCTTAGTTCCAAAAGGAGGCATGCTTCCACAAGGAGGCACAACAATAATTCCATTGAACTGGAAGTTAAGACTGCTACCTGGCCACTTTGGGCTTCTGATGCCTCTGAATCAACAGGCAAGGAAGGGGATTACTGTATTGGCTAGGGTGATTGATCCTGACTATCAAGGGGCAATAGCACTGCAACTACACAATGGAGGTAAAGAAGAGTTTTCCTTTTATACAGGAGATTCCCTAGGGCATCTCTTAGTGCTAACATACCTGTGATTAAAGTCAGTGGAAAACTGCAACAACCCAATCCACACAGGACTACCAATGCCCAAGAAACTTCAGGAATGAAGCTTTGGGTCACCCCTCTAGGCAAAGAACCATGGCCAGCTGAAGTGCTTGCTGAGGGTAAAGGGAAAACAGAATGGGTGGTGGAAGAAGGTAGTGATAAATATGGACTATGACCACATGACCAGTTATAGAAACAAGGACTATGATTGCATATTTCCTCCTTGTTTTGTTATGAGTATGTTTTTCTTTGTCAATAAAGCAAATATCTTTGTTTTCTTCTCTATATTATCCCCTTATCATATGACATAAGCTGTATTGTTCATTTTGCAGTATTTAAGTTAAAGGAAATCAAGTTTAAGAGTTAATGTCACCCAAGGACTTGCACCCTATTCTGGAGAGACTTAGTGCATTTCCGGTTGTATGCAGGACAGCAGAGTATTGTTAGGTGAAATATATGTTTGTTATTGTTCTCTACTTATATATAGATAAAGTATGGTTTAAGGTGATGTGCCAAGTTGACAAGGGGTGGACTGTGATGTTTAGGTTCATGTGTCAACTTGGCAAGGTGATGATGTCCAGGTATCTGGTCAAGCAAGCACTGGCCTAACCATTACTGCAAGGACATTTGTGGCTGGTTAATAAACCAGAAGGCTGGTTTATTAAATCATCAGTCAATTGGCTGCAGTTGTGACTGATTACATCAACGAAGGGCGTGTCTTCCACAATGAGAGAATCTAATCAATTGGATTTAATCCAATCAGTTTAAGACTTTTAAGGGAGAAGGAGAGAGGACCTTCAATTCTTCGGCTAGCCAGCAAAGTGTTTCCTGAGGAGTTCATTGAGCACCTTCATCAGAGTTGCCAGTTTGCTGCCTGCCCTAAGGAATTTGGACTCATGCATCCCCACAGTTGCATGAGACATGTTTATAAAATCTTATATTTACAGATATCTCTTGTTGGTTCTCTTTCCCTAGAGGACCCTAACTAATATACATGGTATATATTTTTTCCATCCTTTTGTCCTCAAACTGCTTGTATCTTAATTAAGGTGAATCTCTTGCAGACAGCATAATAGGGTCATGCTTTTTTATCCATTCTGCCAATATCTGCCTTTTTTACTGGAGCACTTAATCCATTTATATTTAAAGTCACTATGATAATACAGGACTTTCTTCTGCCATTTTGCTATTTAGTGTTTGTAAGCCTTATACCTGTTTCATCCCTCACTTCCGTTTATACCTACTTGTATTTATTTGATTTTTTGTGTTGTACCATATTGAGTGCCTTCTCATTTCTGTCTTGATAGATTTCCATCTATTTTCCTTGTGGTTACCATGGAGTTAAAATTTAACACCCTAAATATGTAACAATCTTATTTGGTTTGATACCAACTCAACTTCAATAGCATACACATATACTTTTCCTTTACCCCTCTGTCCCCACACCTTTTTTAAATATCTTTGTATATTATATGTCCAGAAACAGATTTATCGTTACTTTTTACATTTGCATTTTAGCTTCTGTAGGAAGTAAGAAGTGGGGTTACATACCAAACAATACACTACTATAATACTGGCATTTATATTTACCCAGATGGTTACCTTTACCACAGGTCTTTATTTCTTTGTACCATTTTGAACTACTCTCTAGTGTCCTTTCAGTCTGAAGAATTCCCTTTAGCATTGCTTGTAGGGCAGATCCAATAGTGATGAACTCCCTCAGCTTTTGTTTATCTGTGAATGTCTTAATCTCTCCCTCATTTTTGAAAGAAAGTCTCACCAGATTTAAAATTCTTGGCTGGTACTTGTTTTCTTTCAGTTCATTAAGTATTTCAACCCACTGCTTTCTTGCCTGTATGGTTTATGATGGAAAATCAGCATTCAGTCTAATTGGGACTCCCCTGTACATAACACATAGCTTTTCTCTTGCAGCTTTCAGAACCCTCTCCTTGTCCTTTGCATTCAGTAGTGTGTTCAGTTTATGACAGGGTGTAGTTTATCCTGTTTAGTATTCCCTGAGCTGCTTGGATATGCATAGTCATGTCTTCTCCTAAGTTTGGGAAATTGTCTGTCTTTATTTCTTTGAAATTCCTTCTGCCTTTTTCTCTCTTTCTTCTCCTTTTGGGACTCTTATTATGTGTATATTGGTAAACTTGATGGTGTCCTAGAGGTGTCTTAAGCTAGTTTGGCTTTTAATGATTCTTTTTTCTTTCTGCTCCTATGCCTGACTCATTTCAAGTAGCTTGTCTTCAAGTTCACTGATTCTTTTTTCTGCCAGCTCCAGTCTGCTCTTGAAACTCTCCTCCAAATTTTTCATTTCAGTTATTGTGGTCTTCAACTCTGGTAGTTCTATTTGATTCATTTAAAAAATTTCTATCCTTTAGTTCTATCTCATTACTTTCCTTCATTTCCTTGAGCATTTCTAAGATAATTTTTTTAAAGGCTTTTTTCAGTATGTCCACATCTCATCTTCTTCATGGTGTTTTGGGATTTTTTCTCTCTTCCTCTGGATGGACCATAATTTCCTGTTTCTTTGTTTGTCTTGTACTGTTGTTGCACACTGTACATTTTAATATTTTAAAATGTTAATTCTGGGTTTTATTCCCCGAGATGTCTGTTTCTTGATTTTGTAAGCAGCTGGTGATAAGACAGAAACTTTCTTGTGCTTCAGTCCTCCAATCAGGAATGTCTGCCCAAGGCAAATGCAGTGTGCTGGGTTTTCCCTGTCTTTCTGGGCTTCTGTCTTGTCCTGGGTTTTTGTTTGTTAACTGTTTTGGAGTTTCTCTGTTTATGGTAGTTCATTGTCCCCTCTGTTTCCCAGGAGACAAATCTCCCTCTCCAAGGTTTTTGAAGCTGGCAGGCCTTTGCCCCAGACTGCCTGCCTCTATAGTTTTTTACATTCCTTCCATTGTCTCAAGCTGCTTTTACCTGGAAGGCAAATTCTTGGAGGATGAGTACTGTTCTAGTTTGTTAATGCTGCCAGAATGCAAAACACCAGAGATAAATTGGCTTTTATAAAAGGGGGATTATTTGGTTACACAGTTACAGTCTTAAGGCCATGAAGTGTCCAAGGTAACACATCACCAATCGGGTACCTTCACTGGAGGATGGCCAATGATGTCCAGGAAACCTCTGTTATCTGGGAAGGCATGTGGCTGGCATCTGCTCCAAAGTTCTGGTTTCAAAATGGCTTTCTCCCAGGATGTTCCTCTCGAGGCTGCAGTTCCTCAAAAATGTCGCTCTTAGTTGAACTTGGCGTATTTGTCCTCTCTTCGCTTCTCCAGAGCAAGAGTCTGCTTTCAACGGCCATCTTCAAACTGTCTCTCATCTGCAGCTCCTGTGCTTTCTTTAAAGTGTCCCTCTTGGCTATAGCAAGCTCACTCCTGTCTGAGCCTATATATAGTGCAGAATGGGTGGGGTCAAACCTCCATGGAAATTATCCAATTAGAGTCATCACCCACAGTTGGGTGGGGCACATCTACATGGAAATGCTCAAAAGATTCCAATCTAATCAGCACTAAAACTTCTGCCCCTCAAGATTGCATCAAAGAACATGGCTTTTTCTGGGGGACATAACACATTCAAACCGGCACAGGCACACTGTAGAGAACTTTCCTAAGTCAGTCTTTCCCAGCCAAATAGGGCCAGGGACCTGTGAAGGGGGTGCAGACCAGCTCCAAAACGTCCCTGGGAGGAGATCAGGAAGCACGCCAAGAGCTTTTCAAACATTTCCCCAAAGCTGAGCTTTCCTGGCCTACCCAGCAAATGCAGCTCTTCAACAAACTGTTCCCTGCAGCCCTGAGGAAGTGCAGCATCTTTAAGTCTCACCACCACCACCACCTCTGTCCCTCTCTGGGGAGGGTTGAAACAATGGCTGTTCAAAACAATAAACTGCCCTCAGAGCTGGATCCCTAGCAACAATCCAAAGTGGCTAATCAAAGGCCATGATCAGTGATCAGCTGTGCCCATCCCTGTTCTTGGGGAATAGGATGTTTGTGTACCTTTCTGTCACCAGTGAGCTAACCAGGAGCTGGACCCCTCAGCAGCCTGCTATGAGAGCAGGGAAAAGTGCTGCTAGCTATCATGTATAGAAAGCAATTTACTGTTCTTTACCATAATTTATCAGCCTCTTCCTACCACTCGTCTCTGGATGCTGTACAGTGTTCTTCTGGACTCTGGAGTTTTCAAATAGTTTGTTCAGACAGTTCCTGCCTGTTTCATGGTTGCTTTGGTAGAAAGACTGAGCCCTAGAGCTCCCTACTCTGCCATCTTCCCATGATTCTAAAAGGCAATTGCATTTAGTTTTGTCCTGTTACTCTCTATCTCTTTTTCTTTATTGTGGACACATATATGCAACATGAACTTTCCCATCTCAACCATTCCCAAGCATACAGTTCAGTGGGATTAATCACATTTACAATGTTGTGCTACCCTCATCACCATCCATTACCCGAAACAGAAACCCTACACCCATTTCTCATTAACACCTCATTCTCTGTCCCCTACCTCATAACCTGTAGTCTACTTTCTGTCTCTATGAATTTGTATATTCTAGCTATTGCATATAAGAGGAATCATATAATATCTGTCCTTTTGTGTCTGACTTATTTCACTCAACATGATGCCATCAAGGTTCATCCATATAGTAGCACGCATAAGCATTTTGTTTTGGTTTTCTAAAGCTGACGAAATACAATATGCCAGAAATGGGTTGGCTTTTATAACGGGGATTTATTAACTTAGAATTTACAGTTCTTAGGCCCTGAAAATATCCCAACTCAAGGCATCAACAGGACGATACCTTACTCTGAAGACAGGCTGCTGGCATCTAGGACACCTCTGCCACCTGGGAAGGTGTCTGCTGGTCCTTCCATTCCCAAGTTTCATTGCTTTCTGCTTCTGATTCCAGTGACTTCCTCTCTGAGCTTCCGTGGCTCCTATCTTAGCTTCTCTGGGGCTTTTCTCTGTGAGCTTCTCTTAATTTCATCTCTTGGCTTCTGTATGTGTTTTATTGTCTTATAAAGAACTCCAATGAGAGGATTAAGACTCACTTTGAATGGGTGAGTCACATCTCAATTGAAATAACCTAATCAAAGGTCCCACCTACAATGGGTATGTAACAACTTCAAATTACCACACACTTTATTACATTTGCAATTTCTACTGGCATGCCTTCCCTATCTTTATTGCAGTCATTATTTGTTGCATCACTACTCCTAGTACAAATATATGGCTCCAAGTAGGTTCATGACCATTGATTGATAAACTTTTAAATAGGGAAGAGCCTGGTCTAGAGTTTTAGAACTTGCCACTAGACATCTTCCGGTTTGACTTCCAACAACATATTATTCAATACTCATTCAATTTGGTTTTTCATGCACCCATGCATTCTAGAAAGATTGTATATGTATGCTTCTGCAATAAGATTTTAAAGAGGATCCTTGACATTCTAATAATGATGTTTCAATGTGTAATCTCCTTAATTCTCAGCTACTTTTCCCATAGTACATTCCTTGCTATTATTGGAGTATTTTACCAACCTCTCCCCAAGTCCATGCCCACCAGCTAGGTTATGAACTTGTTTGAGAGTAAGGATTATGTCTTGGTTGTTTTTGAGAATTTCTAAACATTTTAGCAGAATTCAACAAATGCAATTTAGTTTGATGTTTATTGTATTTATGTGTTATGTATCACAAGCTGACACTGGGAATACAAACATGAATAAGACACAGTCCCTGCCCTTGAGAAGCGTGTGGTTTAGAGTGAAAGCTCTAAAATCTGACCACTGACGTCTGAACTGTGGCTCTACCACTTACTAGCTGTTGACCTTGGGAAAGTTGCTCAACCTCTCTGTGCCTCAGTTTCTCATCTTTTAGATAGGGCCAACAATAGAACCTACTTCAAAGGATTACTGGGTGGGGAGAAGACTCATAAATAGATGCTTTTAATGTAAATTAGTGAGAGCTAAGATAGGAGGTTTGCACAGGGAGCACAGATGAGAGACTCTAAGTTTGATTTAAGGGCCACAAGGGAGACTTTCAAAAGATGAAATGAGCAGATTGTAAAGGTCTAGTAAGAGTTAGCCAGGTGAAGAAAAGTTTGACTGGTATTCCAGAAGAAACATGAGCAATGGTCCTGAAGGTAAGAAGAGGCATGATGTACTCAGGTAAGTAAGTACCATGAGGTGTGAACATCCAGACTCAGTGAGAGTGTCCAAAGATAAAACTAAAAGAAATATGGGGACTGGACATGGAGGCCTCCCTCTACCCCCTCCAGCCAGATTGCTGCTCCTAAAACCCTCATTGAGAAATCCTGAAGCTGCAGCTGGTTAAAAAGCTGCTTAAGTGATAGACCCTAACAGTAGGCAGTGATAGATGTGAAGGATAGGAGGGAGGGAGATGTTGAATATCACACCAGGGTTTTTGACAGGAGTGAACAGATGCAATTAATTACTGAGAGAGTACCATGTGCCATTTACTTTGCCAGACATTGAACATTCAGAAGTAGATAAAATATGATCCCAGCCCTAAAAGAACATGCAATCTATTTCTTTCAGACATTTAACCCTTATTTCTCTAATATGTACAAGGATATTATGAAAGACTATTAAATAACTTGCTGAAATCAACATATATTATGTGTGTATATTGTAGTAAAATGAATTTGTGCCACTGAGTCAAATGTTCTGCATTGCCATTTATAAGCTCTGTGGGAGGGTGTTCAGGTTTGCTAATGCTGCCTTTTTGCAAAATACCAGAAATGGATTGGCTTTTATAAAAGGGGGATTATTTGGTTACACAGTTACAGTCTTAAGGCCATAAAGTGTCCAAGGTAACGCATTGACAATCGGGTACCTTCACTGGAGTATGGCCAATGGCGTCCGGAAAATCTTTGTTAGCTGGGAAGGCACGTGGCTGGCTTCTGCTTGCTCCCAGGTCACGTTTCAAAATGGCGTTCCTCAAAATGTCTGCATCAGCTTCCAATGGCCGTCTTCAAAATGTCTCTGTAAGCTGCAGCTACTCTCTCATCTCCTGTGCATTCTTCAAAGTGTCCTTCTTGGCTGAAGCCAGCTTGCTCCTTCTGTCTGAGCTTATACAGTGCTATAGTATACTAATCAAGGCCCATGCTGAATGGGTGGGGCCACACCTCCATGGAAATTATCCAGTGAAAGATCTTGCCCACAGTTGAGTGATTGCATCTCCACGGAAACATCCAATCAAAAGTCTCCAACCCAATCAACACCAATACGTTTCCTGCCCACACAAGACTGCATCAAAGATAATGGTGTTTTGGGGGACATAATACATCCAAACCAGCACAGAGGGAGTGTCTCAATACATAATTCTGGAGCTCAGGAAAGAAATCTAGGCTGAAAATTTAGAGATTGATACTGGTGGTTGTTGAAGTCATGATTGTGGACAGGGTCACTCAATGGGAGCATCGGGAATAAAAGGAGAAGGCAGGATCCTACAGTATCAGTTCAGCACGCAAGGGAGTGAGCAAATAAAAGCATCTCCTCCTCTCCCCCAAGGAGAGACCAGAGAAGTAGAAGCAAAATGGATATAGAGAAAAAAGTATCTTTAAAAATCTAGGCAAAAGCGAGTTTAAAGAAGGAGAATTTTAAGAAGGAGGGAATATTTTCAAGCATGAAAAGATGTCAAGCAACATAAAGAGTGAAAGAAATTTATTGAATTTAGTCACAAAGAGATAATTGATGATCTTTGCACAGGGTTTCAGAGTACTGGGAGCTGAAGCCATACTGGAGTGAGTGGGAAGCAGTGAAGAAAAGTATGGACCATTCTTTCAAGAAACTTGTCTGTGAAGGAATGAAGATAAAGGGGGCCATAAAATCAAGAGAAATTTGATGTTTTGATTTTTTTAAATTGGTATAGAGTTTTAGAAAGAGCCAGCAGAGGAAGAATGAAATAAAGATGATTAGAGCTAATTTGTAGAGGGCAGTGGAATCCAGAACACAGGGGAATCTTTAGTCAGGAAGTGAGATGCCTCCTTTGCTCTAATGCAGGTGGGAGAAGGAAGCAAAGGTGGTTTTGACTGCAGGTAAATGGATAGTTGGCAGTGCAGGAAGTCTACCCTTGGCATCTGTTTCCTCTGTGATATGGGAGCAGATTTTCTGCAGAGGGGTGGAGGGTGGCTTTAGGTGAGCTGTAAAGGTTTGAAAACTCTGCCACGAGAATGGGAAAGGAAATTGATTAGGACCCATAGAAAACTTGCTGGGCAACAAGAAGGTCCAATTGAGGCAAGAAAACCATGAACCGATAAAAAAAAAAAAAATCAATCCACATGGTCATGGGACCTTTAATAACAATGCTTTTTAGACTGGATATGACTGCATGAAGGCTAAGTGTCATGTTGATACAAGACTGGAGTTTGGTGGGTAGATCTTACAGATGTTGAAATTGCAAGGGAATTAAAGATTCGGCAAGAGAATGATTAAAAAGAAAACCTGTGTAGTCTGGATGGAGAAGGAAGTGAAGATAAGGAGAGGCAGAAAATATGATCCAGCAATCCCATTATTAGGTATATTCTCAGAAGAATTGAAAGCAGGGACACAAATAGACATTTTCACACTGATGTTTATGGCAGCATTATTCAAGATTGCCAATGGATGGAGGTGGCCCAAGGGTCCATTGACTGAGGAGCAGAAGGGCAAACTGTAGTATATACATACAATGGAATATTATGTAGCTGCAGAAAGGAATGAAGTCATGATGCATGCAATGATGTGAGTGAACTTTGAGGACATTATGTTGATCTAAATAGGCCAGAAACAAAAGGACAAATATTGTATGGTCTCACTAATATGAACTAACTATAACGAGCAAACTGTGAGAGTTATATTCGAGAGCACAGGTTATTAGGAGATAGAAAGAGGGCAGAGGTTGGGTGATTGGTGCTTAAGGAACACAAAATGTTCAATAAAGCTGATTTTTAAAGGTTCAGAAATGGATAGCAGAATATTGTGTGATGGTAGCACAATACTGTAAGTGTAATTAACAAAGCTGAGTGTGAGTACGGTTGAAAGAGGAAGGCTAGGGTTGTGAAAGCTAGAGGATGAAAACTGGGACTGTTTTACTTAGTGAAACCTAGAGTGGACAATGATGGTTGTTAATTGTATAAATATAAGAAAGTTCTTACATGAACTAAAACAAACATATGTCACTATCACAAGATACTAATAATAGGGTGTTATATGGGAAAAATATGTTAATGTAAACTATGGTCTATAGTTAACAGTAGCACTGTAAAATTCTTTCATTAATTGTAACAAGGCACTGTACGAAAGCTAAATGTCAGTGATACATGGGCATAAGGGATATGGGATTTTTTTCTTCAGAAGAAATGAGAATGTTCTCATATTAACTGTAGTGGTAAATGCATAACTATGTGATTATACCAAGAGCCAATGATTGTACATTTAGGATGGATTCTATGGTGTGTGAATAAAACTGTTTAAAAAATTTTAAATAATAAAAAAAAGAAGAGGCAGGAAAACTGTAGGAAAAATGGACAGTTAAAGAGTCTGGAGCATAGATGAGATGAAAGTGAAGGCAGGAAAGATCTTGAAAAGGAATTATGTTCTATGCTGGCATATTTGAATTAGATATTGCTCTAGGTGATGATAAGATCCAGGGGATCTTCTTAAGAATGGGTGATTAAAGTGAAGAGAAAGGAATTTGCCCCTTCCTCCACTGTACTCTCAGTACCTAGCACAATGCCTAGAACATATTAAGTCCTCAGGATATATTTGTTTAAAAAAATGTGTAAAAATTCTTTATTTCCTGCTTCCCCATATTTTATACCCCCTTTCCTACATATTTCATTAGATAATTACAATTATGGTAAATATTGTAAAAGAAAAGTAATGCATACTATGAGATGGTATAATTGGGGATCCTGGTCTGGGCTGGGAGGTGGGAGTCAAGAAGTTTCCCTAAGGAAGTGACAGTTAATATGAGATCTTAAGAATCAGTAGAAGTTAGATGTGGGGAGAGCCTTACGAGCTAAAGAAGCAAGATTTCTGAATATCTTGGGGGTGGGAATAAGCTGAGAGTGGTAATAACGGATCAAGAGGAATGGGCCAAAGAGGTAGGTTGGGATCATATTATATAAGGTCCAATATATACTAAATCATGGAGGATATGTTGACTCATACGACTTGGAATGGGAAAAGTTGACTTATTAATATTGCTGTTGTTAGCTTACAAGCATTAATAGAAATTATAATACTATTATGGGTATATGATTCTACGCAGTGAGATTTGAAAGTTGAAAGATTATATCTGAATAAAATGCCTCCTCCTGTAACTACTATTTCCCTTCAACAAAATAAAATTGTTCCTCTGAACAAAAGAAAGGAAAAGGAAGGAAGGAAGGAAGGGAGGGAGGGAGGGAGGGAGGAAGGAAGGAAAGAAAAGAAAAGAAAGAGGTGATTGCCTTCCCAAACCATTAAAATGTACTTGGGTTACCTGAGAGCAAAATCCCTAGGCCTCCTTCCTCTCTTATCCTAATTTTTTCCCCCAATTAATTTCACAATTTGATTAATTAGGTATTTACATAGGGAACAGATAAACTTCAACTAATGAAATGCAAAGAAGGTAAGGAACAGAGTGGAAACCTTTGGCTGATGATGGGGAAAGGAGGCTGCCCTGGTATGCTACAGGTCCCAAGGGATGCTTGTTTCATAATGTTGTTTAGTATAAACCTATATACAACAGGTTTTAGGTCCAGGACATCCAATTTTGCCAAAATAGAGAATTATAACATGGATGGCTTACCTATATCAAGATCAGTCTTGGAGGAAGCATAGAGAAAAATCATCATGAAATTAGGAAATTAGAAAAATTGAAGAAATGCCCCAAGAGAGAGAAGCTTTGAACTGGTGTGTATATGTACATGTAGGTATTGTGTATATGTGTATATATGTGTTGTGAATATGTAAAAATAGTGTGTATGTGTGTGTATCTGTGTGTGTCTGTAGCCTGGGATAGGAGCTTCTGTGGAAATTAACAACAGAGGCTCATACTATGGACATAAGCATGCACAAGGATAAAAATCAGGGTAGAATAGAAGCCAGAGTCATGGAAAACTGATGGAGACTGACTGACTTTGGGCATTTACTCCCCACCCCACTCCATTCCCTCCAACCCCTAGAGTTGGTGAATTAAAATCTAGTAGTACCTCTCCCCCAGGCTGCTTCTCTGTGGGGAGATGGGAGTGGTGGGTGGAACATAAGGTCTAAATGTAGGGCCCTTACCTGAAGAGTTGCCTGTGGCATGATACTCAACCTAAGCCATTAATTCTTGTAATCTGTTGCTTGGAGCTCTCCACCCTAGAGCTTTTCCCTTTCCATCTCCTTGGGCTTGCTGGAGGTAGACACAGATTGGATCAACATCCGTAGTCTGGATTTGGCCTTCAAAAATTACAAATGCTCAGACAGAATAGCTGATACCATCAGAGAAATGTAAGATCACCAGCCAAAGTAATGAGATGTATCGGTAGCACAACTACTTCAAAAGAAAACAGCAACCTAGATTACAGATGCCTAGATTAAAGAAGCAAATATGTTAGATCAGACGGTTAACAAATGTAAAATAAGCATAATAAACAATAAGGAAGTCATAAAAAATAAAAGGAAATATTAGGCATGAAAAATATGATAGTAGAAATGAAAAAGATGAGATACAGAGTAGAATAGACATGGCTGAAAAGAAATTAGTGAGCTAGAAGATCAGATTAAGGACTTCTAGAAGAAAACAGGGAAGTACAAAGAAAAATAATATGTAAAATTAAAATTAGGAGATAAAGAAGATAGAATTGGAATGCCAACCTCTAGATAAGAGTGTGTGGAGGAGAGAAAAATAAAGATGGAGAAAAGAAAATATTTGAAATAGGGAAATAAATTTCCCAGAACTGAATAAAAATTTAAGACTTCATATTTATAAAGAGATAAGGGCAAACTAACCCTAAAAGATAATATTATAATGAAATAATATTATAGTTAAATTTAAGTATATCACAGGCAAAAATAAAATTCTAAACGTTCCCAGAGATAAAGAGCAGATCAACTATAAAGTAATAAGAATCATAATGATCTCAGACCTCTCAAGAGCAACAAGAAGACAGAGGGATAATATTTCCAAAGTATTGAAAAGAAAAAAGAACTTTGAGCCTAAATTTTGTATCCAGCCAACTGGCATTTAAATGTGAGGTTATAATAAAAATATTTTTAGGCATATTAGGATTCAGAAGGATTGTCACATAAAGATCCATATTAAAAACAGTATTATAAGAGATATTTGTATAAGAAAAGAAATAAATCCAGGAGACGCTGCTAGAGAAATGTGAACACCTGGGTAAACTTGGGTGTTTTTCAAAGACTAGCAAAGATCAAAGAAAAGAAAATGAGAAAGTTTATCCACAATAACCTAGACTTAAATTCTACACATCAGTGGGTGGTGTCTCTAAGTTAAACACTCTTTGGGATAAAAAAATAAACCAGAATAAATTTAAAAGAAAGTAAAAGGAAGGAAATGAGAAAAATAATAACAAAAATTAATGACATTAAAAAAAAATCCAGATCAACAGACCCCAAAATTGATTCTTTGGAAAAAAAAAAAAAGCTAATAAAATAGAGAAGACTGTGGTAAAAATGATTAAGAGAAAAAAAAAAGGTAATTTAAAAACTAATATTTTATCATTTTTGATCTCAACTTTGTAGATCCATTTTGTTATTCATAATACCATCTGCATATTATCCAAACATATTCGAAAATAGATGAAATGGATGCATTCCTAGAAAAAAATATAACCTGTCAAACTGAAGAAGAAATAGAAGATATTAATAGTGTTGTAACTATGAAAAATTGAAGCAATAGATTTAAAATCATCTCATAAATAAAACATCAGGGCCAGGTTACACAAATATTACAGTGAATAGAAAAAGAGGGAATACTCCCCAACTCATTTATGAGGTCATATAATGTTGGTCCCCAAGCAAGACAAGAATAGTATAAGAAAGGAAAATTACAGATCCATTTCCTCAGAAACATGGGGTTGCCAAACATTAGCAAAATAAATCCATCAGGGTACACAAAGTAAAACATACCATGACCAAGTAGGGTTTGTCCCAAGAGTGCAAGTGTGGTTTAATATTAGAAAATCTATAAATGTAATTCACATCATTAACAGCTTAAAGGAAAAAAAAATAGCATGGATTGCCTCAAAAGAGCATAATTCATAATAAATAAAACTGCTTAGCAAACAAGGCATAGATTTCCTTAACGTGATGAAAGATAACTATGTTACAGCAAACATTATATTTAATGGGGAAATAATTGAAGCATTCCATTTAAAATCAGAAATGAGACAAGGATGCCCAGTATCACTTCTGTTCAACCTTGCATTGGCCCCTGTAGCTAGTACAATAGGGCAAGAAAAAGAAGGGGAAGGCATAAGGATTGAAAAGGAGGAAATAAAATTGTCATTATTTGCTGATGATATGATTGCGTCATAGAAAATCAAAGACTCCTAGTTAGGCTCCTGGTCAAAGATACCCACCAAGAACAGTTTTTCTGAGGATAACAGTTTCCAGATATGTGAAGGTAAAAGTTCACCTAATATTTAAGTATTTTGCCATGCAACATATATCATGGCAAGTCGAATTTTTATGTGTGTCATAATGGATAAGCTGTGTTAAAATAGAATCACATGTCATATTGAGTAATAAGAATTTGAATGCAAGAGAGCTCAACTAAGAAATGTCATGCACTGTTGGATCAAGACTGTGATTTGTTCCTTGAATTGCACAGTGTTCCTCTTTCATAGGCCCACACCAGAATGTAAAGGTGTAGAGAGAATGTTCACAAAACTTTTTAGCGTTTATAGATTTGCTATATGCCTAATTTATGCTGTTGACCTCACCCCAGCAGCTCCGTGTCTGGTTTCTCATTTCTTTAAAGAACAGCAAATGTGAAGCTCAGGCCCCCTCTACTGGTCCTCCACATTTTGTCATAAACATCTTTATAAATAGGCATCCATCCACCCCTGTGAGCAAAGATAATTTGATGCATATTTCTAGGGCCCTGATTTTTTTTTTTTTTTTTTTTTTTTGAGGAGTTGACAGAGAAAGGAGTTTATATTTTTTTTGAAGAAGACAAAATATCCCCAAGAACCTGGCTTGTGGGCAGATGCCACATAATGAAATTTATATGAAAACTTTGGGGGAAGAATATTAGAAATGAGGAGATCCGCTTTAGAAGCAGCATCTGCAGCCTTTGCTTCACAGGAAAAAAAACCTCTTCATTTTCTTCAACTTATCGTCAAATTTTCACAAAACTCTGTCTTATTGAGTGTGTCTCTATCCACTTTCCCCTGAAAGTTGGTACTCTCTTCTCCTTCCTGTGTTTACATGTCAAATATATATATCAGAGTAAAATGGGGACATCTGAGGGCAGAGATCACATCTAATTTTCTGTCAGGTTCAGCCCCCTGACCCTGAATAATGCATAGCACATGGTAAATAACAATTATGCTACTTAGCTACCCCTCTCAAATTGCCATGTAAGAACAGAAAACATCCCCATCCAGTAGCCCAAGGAAATCCAAATCAAACGGATGAAAGAGGATGCTGACCGCTCACCAGAAGACTAAATACAGTAATTTTATTGTTGTGCCCATAATCACTATTTGAACAGAAAATTTTCAGTATATTTTGATTCCAAGATTTTGAAGTTCAATGACCAGGTTCTGAAAACATCAATTAAAACAACTCCCCTTTCTCTCCACTCCCAGAACCTCCACATCTTTAAACAGTGAAGGCAGCTGAACAATAATGGCCCTTTACTTTCTTCAACTTACATAATTCTTGACCACAAAACCCAAGTACTGATGCAAAAATTCTGAGCATCAAGAAGCTAAACATGAGGCATCAGGGTTCTGTGGGCAGTGCTGGGTTCTGGTCTTGGTTCTACCACGTAGTAGCTAGGTAACCATTGCAGGGTCACTCCAATTTAGTTTGAGCCTCAGTTTTCTAATTTGTAAAGTAGTAATACTCATGTCTGCTTTATTTACTGACTTGACTGGGTTGGTAGGTAATTATGGAAAAGCAATTTGTAAACACTTTGATCCTAGGCTCTCTTCTGACCCAATATACACTCCCTGGTGAGAGGGGGTGAGGGTGAACATCCACTCCTCTTAATTCCATTTTGCATCTTTACAAGAAGACTTCTCACTACCCTCGGACTAGGAATCCATAAATTATTATTATTATTATTATTATTTTAAATTTTCATTTTATTGAGATATATTCACATACCACGCAGTCATACAAAACAAATCGTACATTCGATTGTTCACAGTACCATTACATAGTTGTACATTCATCACCTAAATCAATCCCTGACACCTTCATTAGCACACACACAAAAATAATAAGAATAATAATTAAAGTGAAAAAGAGCAATTGAAGTAAAAAAGAACACTGGGTACCTTTGTCTGTTTGTTTGTTTGTTTCCTTCCCCTATTTTTCTACTCATCCATCCATAAACTAGACAAAGTGGAGTGTGGTCCTTATGGCTTTCCCAATCCCATTGTCACCCCTCATAAGCTACATTTTTATACAATTGTCTTCGAGATTCATGGGTTCCGGGTTGTAGTTTGATAGTTTCAGGTATCCACCACCAGCTACCCCAATTCTTTAGAACCTAAAAAGGGTTGTCTAAATTGTGCGTAAGAGTGCCCACCAGAGTGACCTCTCGGCTCTTTTGGAATCTCTCTGCTGCTGAAGCTTATTTCATTTCCTTTCACATCCCCCTTTTGGTCAAGAAGATGTTCTCCGTCCCACGATGCCAGGTCTACATTCCTCCCCGGGAGTCATATTCCACGTTGCCAGGGAGATTCACTCCCCTGGGTGTCTGATCCCACATCGGGGGGAGGGCAGTGATTTCACCTTTCAAGTTGGCTTAGCTAGAGAGAGAGGGCCACATCTGAGCAACAAAGAGGCATTCGGGAGGAGGCTCTTAGGCACAATTATAGGGAGGCCTAGCCTCTCCTTTGCAGCAACCGTCTTCCCAAGAGTAAAACCTGTGGTAGAGGGCTCAACCCATCAAACCACCAGTTCCCTATGTCTGTGGTCATGTTAGCAACCATTGAGGTGGGGTAGGCCAATACCCCTGCATTCTCCACAGGCTCCTCAAGGGGGCACTACATATTTTTTTCCTTGTTTTTTTTTTTTTTTTTTAACCTCCTCTTCAATCAATCAACTGTATGGAAAAAAAATTTTTAAAATTTTAAAAAACAAAAAGAAAAACAAAAAAGAAAAACATACAATAAAAGAACATTTCAAAGAGACCATAACAAGGGAGTAAGAAAAAGACAACTAACCTAAGATAACTGCTTTACTTCCAACCTGTTCCTACTTTACCCCAAGAAAGTTACCTAATATAGCAACATTTCTGTGAACTTGCTCCTACTATATCCATCAGAAATTAACAGACCATAGTCATTCCTGGGCATCCCCAGAACGTTAAATAGCTTATCTGTTCTTCTTGGATTATTGTTCCCCCTTCCTTAATTGCTCTCTATTGCTAGTTCCCCTACATTCTACATTATAAACCATTTGTTTTACATTTTTCAAAGTTCACATTAGTGGTAGCATATAATATTTCTCTTTTAGTGCCTGGCTTATTTCGCTCAGCATTATGTCTTCAAGGTTCATCCATATTGTCATATGTTTCACGAGATCGTTCCTTCTTACTGCCGTGTAGTATTCCATCATGTGTATATACCACATTTTATTTATCCACTCATCTGTTGAAGGACATTTGGGTTGTTTCCATCTCTTGGCAATTGTGAATAATGCTGCTATGAACATGGGCATGCAGATATCTGTTCGTGTCACTGCTTTCTGATCTTCCGGGTATATACCGAGAAGTGCAATCGCTGGATCGAACGGTAACTCTATATCTAGTTTTCTAAGGAACTGCCAGACTGACTTCCAGAGTGGCTGAACCATTATACAGTCCCACCAACAATGAATAAGAGTTCCAACTTCTCCACGTCCCCTCCAGCATTTGTAGTTTCCTGTTTGTTTAATGGCAGCCATTCTAACCGGTGTGAGATGGTATCTCATTGTAGTCTTAATTTGCATCTCTCTAATAGCTAGTGAAGCTGAACATTTTTTCATGAGTTTCTTGGCCATTTGTATTTCCTCTTCAGAGAACTGTCTTTTCATATCTTTTGCCCATCTTATAATTGGGCTGTCTGTACTATAGTCATTGAGTTGTAGGATTTCTTTATATATGCAAGATATCAGTCTTTTGTCTGATACATGGTTTCCAAAACTTTTTTCCCATTGAGTTGGCTGCCTCTTTATCTTTTTGAGAAATTCCTTTGAGGTGCAGAAACTTCTAAGCTTGAGGAGTTCCCATTTATCTATTTTCTCTTTTGTTGCTTGTGCTTTGGGTGTAAAGTCTAGGAAGTGGCCGCCTAATACAAGGTCTTGAAGATGTTTTCCTACATTATCTTCTAGGAGTTTTATGGTACTTTCTTTTATATTGAGATCTTTGGTCCATTTTGAGTTAATTTTTGTGTAGGGGGTGAGGTAGGGGTCCTCTTTCATTCTTTTGGATATGGATATCCAACTCTCCTAGCCCCATTTCTTGAAAAGACCATTATGACTCAGTTCAGTGACTTTGGGGGCCTTATCAAAGATCAGTCGGCCATAGATCTGAGGGTCTATCTCTGAATTCTCAATTCGATTCCATTGATCTATATGTCTGTCTTTGTGCCAGTACCATGCTGTTTTGGCAACTGTGGCTTTATAATAAGCTTCAAAGTCAGGGAGTGTAAGTCCTCCCACTTCGTTTTTCTTCTTTAGAGTGTCTTTAGCAATTCGAGGCATCTTCGCTTTCCAAATAAATTTGAGAACTAGCTTTTCCAAGTCTGCAAAGTAGGTTGTTGGAATTTTGATTGGGATTGCATTGAATCTGTAGATGAGTTTGGGTAGAATTGACATCTTAATGACATTTAGCCTTCCTATCCATGAACATGGAATATTTTTCCATCTTTTAAGGTCCCCTTCTATTTCTTTTAGTACAGTTACGTAGTTTTCTTTGTATAGGTCTTTTACATCTTTGGTTAAGTTTATTCCTAGGTACTTGATTCTTTTAGTTGCTATTGAAAATGGTATCTTTTTCTTGAGTATCTCTTCAGTTTGTTCATTTCTAGCATATAGAAACATTACTGACTTATGTGCATTAATCTTGTATCCCGCTACTTTGCTAAATTTGTTTATTAGCTCTAGTAGCTGTATCGTCGATTTCTCAGGGTTTTCCAGATATAAGATCATATCATCTGCAAACAATGACAGGTTTACTTCTTCTTTTCCAATTTGGATGCCTTTTATTTCTTTGTCTTGCCGGATTGCCCTGGCTAGCACTTCCAGCACAATATTGAATAACAGTGGTGACAGCGGGCATCCTTGTCTTGTTCCTGATCTTAGAGGGAAGGCTTTCAGTCTCTCACCATTGAGTACTATGCTGGCTGTGGGTTTTTCATATATGCTCTTTATCATGTTGAGGAAGTTTCCTTCAATTCCTACCTTTTGAAGTGTTTTTATCAAAAACGGATGTTGGATTTTGTCAAATGCTTTTTCAGCATCTATTGAGATGATCATTTGATTTTTCCCTTTTGAATTTTTAATGTGTTGTAATACATTGATTGATTTTCTTATGTTGAACCATCCTTGCATGCCTGGAATGAACCCCACTTGGTCATGGTGTATGATTTTTTTAATGTGTCTTTGGATTCGATTTGCAAGTATTTTGTTGAGGATTTTTGCATCTATATTCATTAGGGAGATTGGCCAGTAGTTTTCCTTTTTTGTAGCACCTTTGCCTGGTTTTGGTATTAGATTGATGTTAGCTTCATAAAATGAGTTAGGTAGTGTTCCATTTTCTTCAATGTTTTGAAAGAGTTTGAGTAAGATTGGTGTCAGTTCTTTCTGGAAAGTTTGGTAGAATTCCCCTGTGAAGCCATCTGGCCCTGGGCATTTATTTGTGGGAAGATTTTTGATGACTGATTGGATCTCTTTGCTTGTGATGGGTTGGTTGAGGTCTTCTATTTCTTCTCTGGTCAGTCTAAGTTGTTCATATGTTTCCAGGAAATTGTCCATTTCCTCTACATTATCCAGTTTGTTGCCATACAGTTGTTCATAATATCCTCTTATAATTTTTTTAATTTCTTCAGGATCTGCAGTTATGTCACCTTTTTCATTCATTATTTTGTTTATATGGGTCTTCTCTATTTTTGATTTTGTCAGTCTAGCTAGGGGCTTGTCAATCTTGTTGATCTTCTCAAAGAACCAACTTTTGGTGATATTTATCCTCTCTATTGTTTTTTTGTTCTCTATGTCATTTATTTCTGCTTTAATCCTTGTTATTTCTTTTCTTGTACTTGGTTTAGGATTGGTTTGCTGTTCATTTTCTAGCTTCTTCAGTTGATCCATTAGTTCTTTGATTTTGGCTCTTTCTTCCTTTTTAATATATGCGTTTAGTGCTATAAATTTCCCCCTCAGCACTGCTTTTGCTGCATCCCATAGGTTTTGGTATGTTGTGTTCTCATTTTCATTCGTCTCTATATATTTAGCAATTTCTCTTGCTATTTCTTCTTTAACCCACTGATTGTTTAGGAGTGTGTTGTTTAACCTCCAGGTATTTGTGAATTTTCTAAGTCTCTGATGGTTCTTGACTTCTAATTGTATTCCATTGTGGTCAGAGAATGTGCTTTGAATAATTTCAATCTTTTTAAATTTACAGAGGCTTGTTTTATGTCCCAGCATATGATCTATTCTGGAGAAAGTTCCATGAGCACTAGAAAAGTATGTGTATCCTGGTGATTTGGGATGTAATGTCCTGTATATGTCTGTTAAATCTAATACATTTATCAGATTGTTTAGGTTTTCAATTTCCTTATTGGTCTTCTGTCTGGTTGATCTATCTATAGGAGAGAGTGATGTGTTGAAGTCTCCCACAATTATTTTGGAAACATCAATTGCTTCCTTTAGTTTTGCCAGTGTTTCTCTCGTGTATTTTGTGGCACCTTGATTGGGTGCATAGACATTTATGATTGTTATTTCTTCTTGTTGAATTGTCCCTTTTATTAGTATGTAGTGGCCTTCTTTGTCTCTCAAAACATCCCTGCATTTAAAGTCTATTTTATCTGAGATTAATATTGCTACACCTGCTTTCTTTTGGCTGTAGCTTGCATGAAATATTTTTTTCCATCCTTTCACTTTCAATTTCTTTGTGTCCCTGTGTCTAAGATGAGTCTCTTGTATGCAACATATTGATGGTTCATTTGTTTTGATCCATTCTGCGAATCTATATCTTTTAATTGGGGAGTTTAATCCATTTACATTCAACATTATAACCATGAAGGCATTTCTTGAATCAGCCATCTTATCCTTTGGTTTATGTTTGTCATATATATTTCTCCCTTCTCTCTATTAATATCCTTTATTGTACCCATACCGCATCTCTTTAGTACTGAACCTTTTTCCAAGCCTCTCTGTCCTTTCTTTGTTTCTCTGTCTGTAGGGCTCCCTTTAGTATCTCCAGTAGGGCAGGTCTCTTGTTAGCAAATTCTCTCAGCATTTGTTTGTCTGTGAAAAATTTAAGCTCTCCCTCAAATTTGAAGGAGAGCTTTGCTGGATAAAGTATTCTTGGTTGGCAATTTTTCTCACTCAGAATTTTAAATATATCATGCCACTGCCTTCTTGCCTCCATGGTGGCTGCTGAGTAGTCACTACTTAGTCTTATGCTGTTTCCTTTGTATGTGGTGAATTGCTTTTCTCTTGCTGCTTTCAGAACTTGCTCCTTCTCTTCCGTGTTTGACAGTGTGATCAGAATATGTCTCGGAGTGGGTTTATTTGGATTTATTCTATTTGGAGTTCGCTGAGCATTTATGATTTGTGTATTTATGTTGTTTAGAAGATTTGGGAAGTTTTCCCCAACAATTTCTTTGAATACTCTTCCTAGACCTTTACCCTTTTCTTCCCCTTCTGGAACACCAATGAGTCTTATATTAGGACGTTTTATATTATCTATCATATCCCTGAGGTCCATTTCGATTTTTTCAATTTTTTTCCCCATTCTTTCTTTTATGCTTTCATTTTCCATTCTGTCATCTTCCAGGTCACTGATTCGTTGTTCAACTTCCTCTAGTCTTGTACTATGAGTGTCCAGAATCTTTTTAATTTGGTCAACAGTTTCTTTAATTTCCATAAGATCATCTATTTTTTTATTTAGTCTTGCAATGTCTGTCTTCTTTATGCTCTTCTAGGGTCTTGTTGATATCCTTTGTATTCTGTACTATGGTCTCATTGTTCATCTTTAGTTCTTCGAGTAGCTGCTCTAGGTGCTGTGTCTCTTCTGATCTTTTGATTTGGGTGCTTGGGCTTGGGTTATCCATATCGTCTGGTTTTTTCATATGCTTTATAATTTTCTGTTGTTCTTGGCCTCGTGGCATTTGCTGACCTTGATAGGGTTCTTTTAGGGTTTGTAGACCAATTGAAGTCCTTATCTCTAATTTATCAGATCTACAGCTTCGTGGAGTACACTTTAACTAACTAACCAGCAGGTGGCGTCCACGAGCCACCTGTTCTCCACAAGCCAGTTCTCCCCTGCTTTGCCTCTGTGGTGAGTGGGGGAGTGAATCTTGTGGGGTCCAATTGGTGTACCAAGCTTGCGTGTGTAGTTGGTGTTGCCCGCCCTGTATATGGGGTGTGTTTCTGGGCAGTCAGGGAGGCTGGGTGGCTCTAACAATCAAATCTCCCTGGTGATCCTGGAGTTCTAAGCTGCTGCAATAGTCTATTCCTTCAGTTCAGTCCTGCCACAGTTTGTCTCTGCCACTGACCCACAAGTCCTTGGTATTGGCGTATGGCTCCTGAGACTTGCAAGTGGGTCCGTCTTCCAGGCCGTGCACCCCCTGGTCCTCTGTTGAGGAATGACTGTGCTATGTCACAGGTGAGTGCCGTCCCCCCAGGGTGGTTCTGGGCTGCTGGGCTGTGTAGGGAGGCTCCCAGTCTGCTGAAATGATAGCTGAATGGGGCTTTGTTAATTCACACTGCCCCACCTTCCCAACTCTGGGACAATCAGCTGAGGTTGCAGGGAAGGCTAATGTCCACACCCAGTTTTGTGGTGTGTGCCTGTTATTTGAAGCACTTCCATCACACTGGGTTGTGTGGGGCAGCTCTGGGCTATGGGGCTGGTGATGGGCAGGAGTGTTTCCTGTCCACCAGGATGATGGCTGTGAGCGGACACCCCCCTTTTCTTGGGAAATTGTGGTGTTTAGTGAATTTTCTCATGCACTGGATTATTGCCTTTGTCTGAGAGCTCTCTTAGTTCTGCTCTTATCTTGACCTGCCCAAATTGCAAGTCTTTGAAGCTTTCTGTATTGGGCTTCTTAGAGTAATTGTTTTAGAAAAAGAAGAAAGGATAAAAAAAAAAAAGAAAAGAAAAGGGCCCTCCTCACAGATCTAATGGGTTATTGAAATGCTAAGAGACAAAGCAATTAGGGCCATTAAGGAAATGTCCACAGGGCAGAGAGATCAGCTTTTCTTCAGGATTTGCATATGAGCCTGAGGGCCTGAGCTCTGCCCTTCCCTTTTCTATGTTCACCAGAACTTCAAAAACCCTCCGCTTTTATTTTGGAGTTTTTCGTGCTGTTTTTTTCTATGTCTGTCTCCTCTCTGCTGGGCCGGCTGCTCTCAGATTCTCTGGTGTCTGGTCTCAGTCTATCTATGGTTGGAGTTTGGATCAGTAGAATGAGTTTCCGATAAGGGCTGCCACTGCAGTTCTCCCTTCTCCTTCCTGGAGTGACGGCCCCTCTTCCCACGGGACTGAGCCTGGCAGGGAGGGGCGCGGGTCCCCTGGCCGCAAAAACTTACAGATTTTGCTGATCTCAGCAGTTCCACGTTTTCATGAGTGTTGTATGAAGTATGCCCAAAGTCAGATTGCTCTGTGGTGTCCAGTCCACTCAGTTCCTGGCTTTCTACCTACTTTCCTGGAGGAGTAACTAAAACATACAGCTCACCAGTCCGCCATCTTGCCCCGCCTCTCACTCCCCATAAATTATTAAAGAACACATGGACCCCTCTGTAACTGGGCATTCAGCAATGGCCATACTCTTAAATATCCACCGTTGTAACTAACACTGTTTAGACCCCAGGAAAACATTTCTCCACATCTCTGTTCCTATGTCCTCAAAACAAAAGGAGGCTGCATCTGAATGCTATGAAGGATTTTGGGTTGTGCTGTTTCCAGTGTTGGAGTCCAATGCTGCTTTGAAGTGTGGGGAGCAAAAGTGATCAAAGTGCTTAGATAAGAGGAAAGACAAATTAATTAATACCTGAAATCCTCTCAACAAGAATGCAATAGATTTCTCCATGACAAATCTTTTTCCTCAATAACGTTAAGTGCACATTTTTTTTTTTTTGCTTCTTTTTTATTCACAAATTAGGGTGGCATTCACAACTTTTCATGTGGTGGCCAGGGAATATTTTGCAATATTAAATAATTCATATCACTCTTAAATTATATATATGAAAGAGTAACCAAAGCATGCATGAGGCATCATACCAATTCTTTACATTGACAACTAGGTGGACAATAAATTATAAATTATGAATAGTTTTATTTTTATAAACTATTTGATAATCTTTGATTAACTTTTCAAAAATTAATGTCAGATTTTAAAGTTTTAAAGTATTGATATTTATTAATTTGTATTTTCCCTTTCAATTTTAATAGATACTTATGAATATTATAAAAGATAACTTTTTTGACAATATATCCAATATTATTTTGCATTTTTATTTTTTGCATTTACTTGAGTTTACATTTTTAATGAAAATATAAAATTATATATAGTCTGAATACATTAAATTTTAATTTTTATCTTTTATACCATTACTATTGATAAAACACAAATTATATGACAATCTTGAATATAACAACTTGATTAGCACACTGCCAGACTGTGACTGAGGATATCCAGGGTTTTTTTTTTTTTTGACCACATGTGGTTTTGTTATAGGATTTTGTTTGTTTGTTTGTTTGTTTTAATTTGATAAATTTTATTTTGAAATAAATTCAATCTTACAGGAAGAGTTGCAAAAACAGTATAAACCCCATACATAGAACTCCATCATACCCCGACCCCCCTCCCCTGATACCCCAGTCCACCACCTTTAACATCCTGTCACACCACCGTTTCTTTTTTTCCCTCCCTCTCTCTCTCCCTCCCTCCCTCCCTATCTATCATCCATCATCTATTGCTCTGTCCTCTGAACATATGAGAGCAAGCTGCACATATCTTTGAACAAACTATATAATTCACATATATCTTTCCCATGGACAAGAACATTCTTTTATGCAATCTCATTAAACACAGCTAAGAAGTTCAAGAAATTCAACATTGATATAAAGCTTACATTCTGTATTTTCTTTTTTTTTTTTTTTTACTTATGTCCCATCTGTGTCCTTTTGATCCTCTCCTCCGTCCTCAGATCCCATCCAGGACCATCCTGGGCATTTAATTGTCAACTATTTAGACTTTTTTTTTTTTTCAATTGTGGAAACATATACATAGCCTAAAGCTTCCCATTCCACCCCCTCCCTAGCATTCCATTAGTGGGATTAATCACATTTAAAATGTTGCAATGCTATCACCTTCCCGCCATCCATTTCTAAAAGTTTCCCTTCACCCCAAACAGAAACCCTACTCTCATTTCTTAACTCCCCATTGCCCCTTCCCCCACTTCTCGGAACCCCTACTCTACTTTTTATCTCTATGGTCATATTCTCTGATACTTTCTTTGTGTTTACCGTGGGGCTTAAATTTAACATCATAAATCTATAACAATCTTGTTTTTCTTTGATTCTAACTTAACTTCAATATGGCACATAAACTATGTTCCTATACTCCATCATTCCCCCACCTTTATGTAGTTCTTGTCAAAAATTACATATTTTACATTGAGTCCAAAACCACTGATTTATCATTACAGTTTATGTATTTTAGATCCCATAGGAAGTAACTAGTGGAGTTATAAATCAACAATACAGTAGTATTGATATTTATATTTACTGGAAATCTTTATTTCTTCATGTAGTTTCAGTCAGTTATTTAGTGTCCCTTCCTTTCAGCCTGCTCAACTTCCTTTAGCATTTCTTATAGGACTGATTTACTGGTGATGAAGTCCCTCAGCCTTTGGTTATCTGGGAATGTTTTCATCTCCCCCTCATTTTTACCCTCCAGGTGTTTGTGAATTCTCCAAGTCTCTGATGGTTATTGACTTCTATTTGCATTCCATTGTGGTAAGAGATTTTAAAATTTATTGAGGCTTGTTTTGTGTCTCAGCATACGGTCCATTCTGGAAAAAGATCCGTGATCACTAGAGAAGAATGTGTGTCCCGGTGACCTGGGATGTAATGTTCTATATATGTCTGTTAAATTTCTCTATCTCTCTCTCTCCTTTCTTTGTTTCTCTTGTTGGTAGGGCTCCCTTTAGTATCTGAAGTAGGGCAGGTCCTTTATTAGCAAAATCTCTCAGCATTTGTTTGTCTGTGAAAAATTTAAGCTCTCCCTCAAATTTGAAGGAGAGTTTTGCTGCATAAAGTATTCTTGGCTGGAAATTTTTCTCTCTCAGAATTTTAAATATGTCATGCCACTGCCTTCTCACCTCCACGGTGGCCACTGAGTAGTCACTACTTAGTCTTATGTTGTTTCCTTTGTATGTGGTGAATTGCTTTTCTCTTGCTGCTTTTAGAACTTGCTCCTTCTCCTCACTGTTTGACAGTCTGATCACAATATGTCTTGGAGTGGGTTTATTTGGATTTATTCTATTTGGAGTTCGCTGGGCATTTATGCTTTATGTATTTATATTGTATAGAAGGTTTGGGAAGTTTTCCCCAACAATTTCTTTGAATACTCTTTCTAGACCTTTACCCTTCTCTTCTCCTTCTGGGACATCAATGAGTCTTAAATTTGGACGTTTTATATTATCTATCATATCCCTGAGATCCATTTCAATTTTTTGGATTTTTTTCCCCATTCTTTCTTTTGTTCTTTCATTTTCTGTTCTGTGGTCCTCAAGGAGGCTGAGTTGTTGTTCAACTTCCTCTAATCTTGTATTATGAGTATCCAGAGTCTTTTTAATTTGGCCTACAGTTTCTTTAATTTCCATAAGATCTTCTGTTTTTTTATTTACTCTTGCAATACCTTCTTTATGGTCTTCTAGGGTCTTCTTTATGTCCTTTATATCCTGTGCCATGCTCTCGTTGCCTGCCTGTAGTTCTTTGAGTAATTGCACCAAGTACTGTGTGTCTTCTGATCTTTTGATTTGGGTGTTTAGGTTTGGGTTTTCCATATCGTCTGGTTTTATCATAAACTTTAAGATTTTCTGTTGTTTTTGGCCTCTTGGCATTTGCTTTACCTGATCTTTAATTTGTCAGAATTGCAGCTTGGTGGCATACACTCTCTCCAAACAACCAGCAGATGGCGTCCGTGAGTCACCAATTCCCCTCAAGTCAGCTCTCCCCAACCCTGTCTTTGTGGTGTGTGGGGATCTGACCCCCGTGGGGTCCACTTGGTGCACTTAATTTGGGTGTGCTGTCAGTGCCATCTGCCCCGAATGAGGGGTGTGCATCTGAGTGGTTAGGGAGGAAGGGCAGCTTTAATAATCAGACCTCCCAGTTGTTCCCGGAGATTTAAGGCT
Source organism: Choloepus didactylus (assembly GCF_015220235.1). Taxonomy (NCBI): domain Eukaryota; kingdom Metazoa; phylum Chordata; class Mammalia; order Pilosa; family Megalonychidae; genus Choloepus; species Choloepus didactylus. The sequence goes on along the minus strand of NC_051312.1, from coordinate 127,586,275 downwards.
GTTCTCTGCCACTGACCCAAAAGTCCTTGGTATTGGCATAGGTTCCCTGGGATTTCCAAGTGGTTCACCCTTCCCTGCTGTGCTCTTCCAGGACCTCTGCCGAGGGAGGGAGGGCTGTGCCACATCACTAGTGCGCACTGGGCTCCAGGGAAGCCCTGGGATGCCGGGCTGTGCAGGGGCGTTCCAAGCCCGCTTCAAAGACAGTTGAATGGGACACGTTAACTTCCCCCTTCCGCACAGCTCTGCCCTCCCAGCTCCGGGACAATCAGCCATGGGTGTGTATTCAAGGCCACTGTCCATAGCCGATGTTGTGGCATGTGAGCAGTGCTGCGGGAAAGACTCCGTGTCACACTGGGTTTCTTGGCACGACTCTGTGCTGTGGGTTCGGCCCAGGGCAGGAGTGACCCGCCCACCAGGGAGATGGCTGCAAGTCGTACATTTTTCTCTCCTTTTAGCCTATGATTCTTGACTGGTGTGAGGAGATATGGCCGTGTTCCCCCAGGCTCTGGGGTCTGGTTCTGAGTGGAAAGGGCCCCAACCCTTTCCTCTTGGAGAAGATAGACCCCCTAGGGGGAGGTTATTAGTATTTCAATGGTGTCTCTCTCTGCTTGTGCTATCTCCACCCTTCTTTGAGTGACAGCACTGGGAACTGAAAATGGCTGGGGCTTTCTCCACTGAGCCGAAAAAGAAACAGATAGTCCTCTTCAGATCTAGTCCAAGGCAACCCTCCAGCTCTCCAAGGTCAGTCATCACCCAAAGCCTCTGTTTTTTAGGGATGTGTACCTGTAGTGAGCAGTTCACCCTTGCTACTTAAAACCCCAGTTGGAGCTCAGCTGAGCTATATTCACTTGCTGGGAGAGAGCTTCTCTCTGGCAGCACGAGGCTTTGCAGCTCGGGCTATGGGGGAGGGGGTCTCACAACTTGGATCTGCAGGTTTTACTTACAGATTTTATGCTGTGATCTCAGGCATTCCTCCCAATTCAGGTTGGTGTTTGATGAGTGGACAGTCTCATTTGCCCCCCTGCAGTTGTTCTGCATTCACTAGTTGTTTCTGGCTTTTTTTCAGTTGTTCCAGGGGGACTGCTTAGCTTCCACTCCTTTCTATGCTGCCATCTTAGATCCTCTATAGGATTGTTTTAAATCAATTTATTATTGCAAGATAATGAACTATGTTAGAGTTTTTTTTTTTAGTTTTTATTGAGATTGTTTTTTTTTTTAGTTTTTATTGAGATTGAGATTATCCAAAGATCCAAAGTGTATGATCAGTTACCCTATCCGTGCCTTTTTTAGTCCCAAAGCAGTTGACTTTGTGACACTAGATGGCTAATTAAACCAGGATTGGAAAACAAGAATTAATTATCTAGGATTGAAGGAAACTGAGAAGAAAATTATACTTGTGGCTAATGTTCTATATTCTGTTTGGCAAATAATCCTCCTGTTCTTTCTTCCTGATCTATCTCTAACTCTCAATTTAATAAGGTAAAACTGTACAAAGTGGAACAAAATACTCTTCAAATGGTGTCTTATTGCAACTGACCACTCAGAATTTAGGGAAAAAAATCTATAAAATATCTTGGGATATAGGTTATAGCTAACAAATCAACACAAAATTTTAAGAAAAATGATTCTGAGGAAAATAATGACATATTGATTGGCTTTGTCTATAAAATTACACATGATATAATATGTTCAGATATGTTAATGATGGTGAATTCATAGGTATGGTAATGGATAGGGGTGATGATTATTAATGGGATTATAAGTATCAAAGCTGTATTAAAGGTGAATAGGATTGAAAGGGTTGTTTAAAGGCATGTTTCCCACAGATCAGCACCACAAATATAGATAGGAACATGATATACTTCTAAGGTGTGATACTAGCACAGCAAGTTGACAACAGAAGGGTATATGGGAAAAATCTATATAATGCATACTAGGGATTCTGATTAATAGGAATACACCATACTAGTATTACACAAATATTAGGGACAAATACTTAAGGGCTGACAAGAGCTATGAGATGTTTTGGGTCATGAGAATTGTTTAAAATGGAGAGTGATTAGGATTGTATGACTAAGGGATGACAATGTGAGATATGAATGGATTATTGTGGATATAACATATGCTTTGTGAACTTAGTAACCCCCTGCTTTATAAGTCAAGCCCTCGATATTGAGGCTTGCTCAGATGAAATTAATGGCTTTAGAGAGGAGGCTAAGCCCACCTGTAATTATGCCTGGGAGTCACCTCCAGAGAACCTCTTTTGTTGCAGAAATGTGGACTTTCTCTCTCTCTAAGCCTAACTCTGTGAATAATTTATCACCCTCCCCTCAACATGGGATAGGACCCTGTGCTGGTTTGAATGTATTGTGTCCCCCAAATGCCATTATCTTTGTAGTTTTGTGGGGCAGAAGTTTTGGTGCTGGTTGGATTTGCTTGGAATGTGCCCCACCCAGCTGTGCATAATGATTCTGATGAGATGTTCCCATGGAGGCGTGGCCCCGCCCATTTAGGGTGGGCCTTGATCGGTGGAGCTATATAAATGAGCTGACGGGGGGCGGGGAGGAAACGGAGTGCAGCTGGGAGTGATGTTTTGAAGAGGAGCAAGCTTGCTAGAGAGGAACGTCCTGGGAGAAAGCCGTTTTGAGGCCGGAGCTTTGGAGCAGATGCCAGCTGCCTTCCTAGCTAACAGAGGTTTTCCAGACACCATTGGCCATCCTCCGGTGAAGGTACCCGATTGCTGGTGTGTTACCTTGGACGTTTTGTAGCCTTAAGACTGTAAATATGTAGCGAAATAAACCCCCATTTTATAAAAGCCTATCCATCTCTGGTGTTTTGCATTCTGCAGCATTAGCAAACTAGGACAGACCCCCAAGATGAATCAGCCTTCCTGGCGACGTGGGACATGGATTCTGGGGATAAGCCTGGCCCCAGCACTGAGGGATTGAGAGTGCTTTTTGAGCAAGAGGTGGAAAAGAAAGGCAACAGAATGAGGTTTTTGTAACTAAGAGAATTCAAATGGAGTTGGAAGGTTGTCCTGGAGGTTACTCCTATGCAAACTTCACCTAAATATGCCAAATGACCACAATATGATAGGCCCAAGTCAACAGTAGTTCTGAAAACTTTAAAGAATGCCCAGATCCCTATCTGAGACTCTATAAAGGTTTCACTCACCAAGTTTATTCTTCAGGAACTTAAATCCTTCAGAGTGCTCCTATGCCAGTTAAGTCCCAAATCCCAGAAGCAATAGCCTCTTCAAGAACATCAACTAGGTGTGTCCCCTTTGCTCATAAAGTTGACACCCCTTTTCAACGTGAACAGGTTAGGGTGGTCACTGCCTAGACATCCCTGAAGATCGGGAAAGTGATTGAACTAGAGGAAGGGGTAGCAACAGACAAGATGGTATTTAACAAAGGATTATGGATACTGAATCTTTATATAATTTTCTTTTTCTTAGTTACTAGGGTATTAGAATAGTTAGAAGAAAAGAATTGAAATGGTGGAACTGTAACCCATAGCATCCTTTGAAATTTGTTCTATAGCTACTTGTTAAATGGTAATTTGAAAGCTATACCTTTTTGTATATATGTTGTATTTCACAACAAGGAAATAACTGAAACTATGGTGCTATGACTCATAATAACTTTGGAAATTTCCTATATATCTAGTTGTTAAAGCATACTTTGAAAGATATTACCTTTTTTGTATATATATTTCATAATAAGGAAATAAATGAAACTATAGAATTGTAACCTGTAATATTTGTGCTAGTTTGGATATATTATGTTCCTCCAAAAGCCATATTCTTTAATGCAATCTTGCGGGGGCAGATGTGTTAGTGTTGATTAGGTTGGACTCTTTGGATTAGGCTGTTTCCATGGTGATGTGACCCACCCAACTGTGGGTAATACCTTTGATTAGATTATTTCCATGAAGGTGTGGCCCCACCCATTCAGCATGGGTCCTGATTAGTTTACTGGAGCCCTATAAAAGCTCACAAACAGAAGGACCTCAGAGCTGCTGCAGCTTAAAGAGACATTTTGAAGATGGCCATTGAAAGCTGATACTGACATTTTGGAAAATGCCATTTTTAAAACGCAACCTGGGAGCAAGCAGATGCCAGCCACGTGCCTGCTGAGCTAACAGAGGTTTTCTGGATGCCTTTGGCCATCCTTCAGTGAAGGTACCCTATTGTTGATGCGTGACCTTGGACACTTTGTGGCCTTAAGACTGTAACTTTGTAACCAAATAACCCCCTTTATAAAAGCCAATCCATTTCTGGTGTTTTGCAAAATGGTAGCATTAGCAAATCGGGACAATATTCTTTGAAATTTGCCCTCTAACTACTTGTTAACTTGCCCTTGGATAGTTGTCACTTTTATATTCTACAATAAAAAAAATTAAAAAAAAAATTGCACAGGACAATGGTTGTTTTACAAAATGCCATTTATTGTTTCCTTTACTTTTCATGACCATGTCATTATTTACATAGATTCAGTAAGAATCCATCCTCTTTCCTATCAGGATATGATTGGATAAAGAAAATTTGTCACCATGACCATGTCAGAAATGTCACATTTAAAAACACATCTCATTTAATTAGGTATGATAATCTCACTATTAAGAAACAAGGACTGCACTGCATATGTGGAAATGATGCCTACAAAATCCTTCCAGAAAGCTTGCCTTGTACCTGCTCTATGGCTGGCGAAATCTCAGCCTTATAGTCAGCAAAGTATGTCACTTCCTGAAAGGCCAGAAACACTGACAGATTTGGGGATCTCAGAGAAGGAAGGATACTTCAGTTATATAGTTACTGCAGAAAAAAGCATTGTAGAGGCAAACTATCTGGTGACAAAATAGACAAGCCAATAACAGCAATTCAAATCATTCTCCAACACTGATGTGATCTAAGTATGACTAGGGATTTTAGGAAGTCCTGGACAGAAGTTAATTCTGCAAGCCTTAGTGTCACATGGCTTTAGTGTTTTAAATGATAAGTATTAGTTTCCTAGGCTGCTGTAAAAAAAAGTACCACAAACTGGATAGCTTAAAACAACAGACATTTATTGTCTCACAGTTCTGAAGACGGGAAGTCTGAAACCAAGCTGTTGGCAGGGCCGTGCTCCCTCTGAAACCTGTAGGGTTTCCTTGCTCCTCTAGCTTCTTATGGCTGTCGGCCATCCTTGGCAGTCCCTGGCTGGCAGTTGCCATGCTCCAACCTCTGCCTGTGTTGTTACATGGCCTCATCTTCCCTCCTGTCATGGCTGTCTCTTCTCTTTGTGTAAGGACACCAATCATCATGGATTAGAGTCCCACCCTATGCCAGTATGACTGCACTTTGATTTGATTAATTCCATCTGCACAACCCTTTTCCCAAATAAGTTCACATTCTGAGATACTGGGGGTTGGACTTCGATGTGTCTTTTGGGGGACACAATTCAACCCATAGCACCATTCAACAAGGAAATCTCTGAGTATTAATCAACACCTCTTTTGGCACCCATGTAAATTAAACTGGCTACAGAGGGAAAAAAAAAACAAGTTAATGATATGACTCAGAAAATTATTTAATAAACCCATGTGGCCAAATGTACACTTAAGGGGCAGGGGCTGATCAGAAGGAGGGGCTAAGAGAGCAGGACCCACACCTTGCCTGGCTGCTGTTTTGACTTAGCACATTATATACCACAGTAACTAACAAATCAAAAAAGCACATGGCATTCTTAGATAAACTAAACAAAGGCAGAAACACACTGTCTAGCACTAGTCTCTAAATGAAGCCTTGAGCCCTTCCTGAAAGCTGCTAACAAATCAATGCAAACAACTTTATTCCTAATTTTTGCAATATTGATGTCTACAGATACATGAGAACCCTTGAAAATGTGATAATAATGTGAGGAACAAACTGATTCTGATTCTAATCTTGGTAACTTCCCATTTTGTTTTGTTTTTTTTTTTCTCTGAATACCTACAGTGTTTTTTTTTTTGTTTGTTTGTTTTTTTTTTTTTTTTGAGAGCTCAGTTCTTCCAAAGTGTGGTCTCCCTTGCAAGATAGTACAGGTGAAAAAAAATTCTTAGTGCTTTGTGTCTGTGTTCTCTTTTCATAATCTATAATTGTTGAAGTGGGTGATAGGCCCTTTTACTTTTCTAATTTTGTATGTGTAGTACATTTCCATAATAAAAATTAATATATAGGGGCTACACAAAGCATCAAAAAATGTTGGGATTTCTTTCATACAAAGACACAGGGCTTATCTTATTTTAACTAGTTTCCAAACTTGAAAAAGCTACGTTGAGACTGTGTTCAATTTTTTTTTGTATAACATACTTTTATATTGAGAAAATGAAATAGAAACATACTTTTTCAAGGGAGAAAGACAACTTCGCTAAAATATCTATGTCCACTGGATACAAAGTGAAATCCAGTAAATGCACTATCCCTTATCAAAATGTGAGGCCCTTCCTGGTAGGGTGGGTGCCCAGCCCACTGAGAATTGAGCAGGCAGGCCCACGGGCAGAGTACTTGGTTTATGGGTAGCAGGCACAGAGGGGCCCTTGGCTTGGAGGGAGGGAGATGTTTGATTCTGGAATGTGGCTCTGGGCAATCAGTCAGGCCTGCCTGACGTCACCTGCTCATCCTGTGCCCCCTGCTCCTTTCTCTCTCAGGCCTGAAGTCACCGTGGCCAGACCAGCTTGTCCCCGGGAGCCCTATGGACTGGTTTGCCTGTGGCCAGACTGTGGGGAGGAGGGATAGGCCTCATGGAAGGATCCAGTCCCCTTAGTCTGGACCCTGGATGGAGCTGCTGAGGGCCTTTGTACTCTTCTACTACCTATTCTGAGCCAATCCAGCAACTTGGATAAAAACATGGAAGCCTGTGCCAGTTTGGATGTATTATGTCCCACAAAACGCCATGTCTTTGGTGCAATCTTGTGGGGGCAGATGTATTAGTGTTGATTAGACTGTAATTCTTTGATTGAGTGTTTCCATGGAGATGTGACTCAATCAACTGTGAGCAAGATCTCTGATTGGATAATTTCCATGGAGGTGTTACCCCACCCATTGAGGGTGGGTCTGAATTAAATCACTGGAACCATATAAAAAGCTGACAAACAGAAGGAACTTGGAGCAGCTAAGAGTGACATTTTGGAGAGCAAATGAGAGTGACATTTTGAAGAGGAGCTGCAGCTGAAAGAGGACAAAACACCCCAAGAACAACGTTTTGGAGAACACCATTTTGAAACACAACCTGGGAGCAAGCGAACACCAGCCACGTGCCTTCCCAGCTAACACAGGTTTTTTGGATGCCAATGGCCATCCTTCAGTGAAGGTACCCTATTGATGCCTTGCCTTGGACACTTTATGGCCTTAAGACTGTAACTGTGTAACCAAATAAACCCCCTTTATAAAAGCTAATCCATTTCTGGTGCTTTGCTTTCCTGCTGCATTAGCAAACCAGAACAGAGCCTATATTTAAGCAAGCTGCAGGCTGACACCCCAAAACCTCCTCGTGGGAGGCACCCCCCCCCCCCCATCCTAATACTGTTGTAAGAACACAAGCAGGACTTGCTCTTGGGAAGGTGGACAACCCAAGACCAGGTCTCAGCACCACTTTCCTTCCCCACAGCCCAAACTTATGGGCATATTCCCACCCACATGGGAAAGGGGCTCAAAGAAGAATCTCAGGCTGGTCTGACCCAGCTCAGCCATGGTGGGCAGCGGGCGTCCCGCTTCATCTGCCAGGCTATGCAAAGATGCTCTCCACCTTTCATCCAGTGGGTGGAAGCCTAGCAGTGAGTCAGGGCTCTGGAATGACTCCGGGAAGAGATCATCCAGGCCTAAAGAGGGGAACCTGACCTTGTCCTTTAAAGGATTTGCAGAGCAAAGGGAGGAGGTGTAGATCCAATTTGAAAAGGTCATCTGCAGGGGAACTTGTTATGAGTTGATCTACATTAGAAGTGAGAACTCTCCTGGAAGCCAGACCCACATTCTCACAGTCCACCCATAAGCCTCTTTCCAGAATTCCTTCAGTCCCTGAAGCTGCTGTGCCAGGGGCCATAGCAGGTCAAGCAGTGACCTCGGGCCACGAGCAGGTGGAGGGCACAGTTGGGGGTGGGGCCAGTAAGGACCAGGGACCCCCCAGCTTCAGACAAAGATTGGGGGAGGGGCTGATTTGCAAAGCCTGCTTCGGCTCCCTTCTCTCCCTCAGCAGCCCCAAGCCAGGGGCAGACTGACCCTCCTTCACGCAGGGCAGGCTGGGCAGGCTGACCTGCCTTATCTCTCCAGGCTGCTTTTCCCTGCAGCTCCAACTTTATAAAAGATGGAGAAGGTGGGGCCGGGCCAAAGGAGAGACGCTGAGGCCGCCTGGGCAAGCTGCCCAACAGGCCAGGCAAAAGCCCCGGGGCTGCAGCTGGGAAGGCCCAGAGAGAGGGGCTGGGAGGAAGAAAGCAAGAGCACCAGGGCACTGAACCAGACTAGAAACACGTCCACCGAAACAGCCCAAGAGTGCTTTCCTCTTCTAAAAAGATAGCATCCCGAAATCTCTTCCTGCGTGTGGTTCACATGCGGCTTGCAGGCCTGCAGGTCGAGGCGCGAAGAGGGGTGTGGACAGCGTCCCTGGAGAGGCTCCTGACCGCGGCCGCAGGCGCTGGCGGACGCTGCCTAGAGGTCGCTGGGATGCTGCTCCGTCTGTCCCGTGGGAGCAAGGGCCTGCGGCGGCCGCTCACACACAAGGTGGACGGCGCTGAAGTGGGAGCCGCTGCGCGCCGTGAGGGAGGAGCTGATGGCGCCCTCAGGGAGGCCGAGGGGTACCGGCCCATCTGCAGGTACAGAACGCCCTTCACAGAGATGCAGAGATGGCGAAGAGGTCGCGCTGCACTGGCACTGAGTGCCAATGAGCAGGAGCAGGAGCGGGCGGGCCCTGGGGCACGGGGGCACCCGCGTGGGCTGCTCGCCAAGCGCTGCGGGGGTGGGGAGGCAAGGGGATGGCGTTGTCCGGACCATGTTCAATTTTAAAGCACACGCTACCAGTAGAAATTGCGAACCATCACAAAGTTAGTCCTGGAATTGTCAATCTAGAGCCGAGGATTGTCTTGCGGTTGTGAAGCTGGTGTTTTCCGGCCTCGCTAGTGAGGTTAGACGTCTCAATGTCAAACAGCAATGACGAGAGCCAGAGTTTCCATATTATTTCCTGCGTTCAGTGTGCATGCCAAAAATAGATCCAAAAGCCATGGCAACTGGAAAATATTTGTTTTAATCAGTGCTTGTGAAACAAATGCTGGTATTTGGCTTCAAGGTTGGCTCCTTCAGCATTGATATTGGCAGATCCAATTCACAAACTCCTACAGCCACGTGTGTTATTGTTTTTTAAAAGCCATATGGACTTACTCTGTGAAACCTCTTGGTACATTTGCACATTTTTGTTTCCTGGAGGTTCCTTTGGATTGGTTTGGCTCTGTTACTGTGATTCTTTATCTTTTCCTTTAAAATACAGAAATAAAGAACACTGCACCCACACTTATTACATTATTCATTGGTATATTTAACAAATGTTTATTGATCTACTGTGTGCTGGCATTATTCTAGTCACTATAGAAAGATAAAAATGAAACAGGCATATATTGTGATCTCAAGATACTTTTAGCCCAACAAGGGAGACAAGTTATGGGCCAGGCTTGGAGCCAGGTGCTGCGGATGCAGAGGGGAACAAAGTTCCTTACTGCATGTTACCCAGTATGATGAGAGAGATAAGTGCAGTGGTTAGAGAAGACCTTGTGGAGGAAATGCCCTTGAAGCTGAGTCCTAGAGGACACATTAGAATTAGCCAGGCAAAACCGAGTAGGACAGAAGATGTCCTTTGGAAAGAGGGAACAAGAAATACCCACAAAGGCTCTAGGATGGAAAAGTTTCTTGCAGATCTAAAAACCTGATCCTTTCAGCATCTCAGAGTGGACTAGACTTTGGAGATTGAGTCTGCAGGAACCAAACTCATGGTGGTCTTATATATACACCAGACTAGCAGTTTGTTAATTTATAATTAAATAAATGTCATGGAGGTCAGAATGCTTATGACATGCATATTTCTCTTCCTGTTGATAGCTGCTTTAAGCTTACTAAGATTACTTTGCAATCCAGACATCAGAGTCAGGAGTTAGTTGCATGATTCAGAGTTTCCCACTCTATGATTGCTGATGTTTGCATCTCCGGAATAGGGACAGAGCTGCCGTTGGGAATAGATTGGTGAAATTTAAGGGCCTTGTCCCCTAGGTAGTATTGGATGTACACATTGCTGACTGTATTTTTTCTTGTCCTTCCCTCTTTTCTCGTGTGTGTGTGTGTGTATGTGCGTGTGTGTGTGCTGGCCATCCTGGTTCTGATTGTCATTTTTAATTTCCATATATCCAATCAATTACCAAGTCTTATTAATTCTGCTTCCTTAGTATCTCCTGAATCTATCCACTTTTGATTCCCACTGTCTCTATAATCTCTTGCCTGTATTACTGAAATAACCTCCTAACCAGTCATACTCTCCCTGAGTTTTGCCCTCTTCCAATCTCTTCTCCACCTTATAGCCATGATGAACTTTCTAAAGCACTCATCTGATCATGTGATGCCCCTCTTAAAACCCTTGAATGTCTCCCCATAGCCTTTGGGATTGTGTCGATTAGGGCCTTGACAGGAAATAGAACTTACCCCAGGTGGTTCAAAGGAAGAACATTAATGAAAGGTCTAGTTGTAGATATAGCTAGGGTTAAGGGAACAAACAAGGAATGGCGAGGCACCCAGAAACTAGCAACAGTGGAAGCTGTTACCACCCCTTGTACTGAAGGGACAAGAAGAAGAAATAAAGTTACTGGATCACAGTGAGAGCTAGACAAGGGGGCCAGTCGGTGGAGCTCAGTTACTATTATAGATTTGGCTCCAAGCAGGAAGGAAGTGGGGAAGAAATACCATGACATTTCCTTCCTTCTACCCACAGATGACCTGCTGGAGTTTTGATTATATAAAACATATGAGACACCAGCTGGCAAAGGAGTTGGGTGATGCAGTCTGCAGGGGTCAGTTTCCTGGGGCACAGAGCAGGGCAGAAAATGGATCAGGGGGAGGGGGAGGTACGACAAATGAGGAATAAACCAGCATGGAGGTAGCAAGGTTTATAAATCCATTCACAATCTAACACCGTCTTTTTCTTCTGTCTTGTCCCCTCTTCCCCTACCTGATACCCTGAGCTCAGGCATGCTGAACTGTTTGCAATCCTGCAAAGGTACCATGCTCTTGCTTTGGGCATCACCTCTTCTAGGAAGTGTTCTTTGATCCTGAGCTCACCCATAGCCCTATGATAGCATTTATTGTATTTCACTGACTGTTAATCTAGTTCTTTACTAGGCTATAATCTCTACAAGAGTAGAGACTGTATCTTATTCACCATTTCATCTCCCTAATACCAAGCACAGTAACTGTTATATAGCAGATGTTCAATAGATACTTCTTGAATCATTGAATAAACATTAATACCATTTACTCTGCAACATTTGCAAACCTACAGTCAGACATCACCTGCTAGCCACTCCCTGATGTCTTGGAGAAACTTTTTCGGTCCATATAGAAGTTACTTTCCATAATTCAATAGTCAAATGGCCTCTGTTCCAGTTTGCTAATGCTGCCGTTATGCAAAATAGCAGAAATGGATTGGTTTTTATAAAGGGGGTTTATTCAGCTATAAAGTTACAGTTTTAAGTCCATAAAGTGTCCGAGGAAGGCATCGACAATAGGGTAATTTCACTGGAGAAAGGCCATTGGCATCCAGAAAACCTCTGTTAACTGGGAAGGCACGTAGCTGGCATCTGCTTGCTCCCAGCTTGTGTTTCAAAGTGGCATTCTCCAAGCATCAGCTTTCAACAGCCGTCTTCAAAATGTATCTCTCAGTTGCACCTAACATCAGGGGTCCATAACTCCAAGCATGTCTAAGCATCAGTGTCAGATCTTTTATATGGCTCCAGTGATTTAATTCAGACCCAACCTGAATGGGTGGGGTAACATCCCCATGGAAATTATCCAGTCAAAGGTCTTGCCCACAGTTGATTGAGTCACATCTCCATGGAAACATTTAATCAATAGGTTCCAACATAAACAACACTAATACATCTGCCCCCACAAGACTGCATCAAAGGACATGGCATTTTGGGGGACATAATTCATTCAAACCAGCACAGCCTCTTTATTTCTAGGCCCTAAGGGGTTCTCGGCTGTTGTTCCATGCACTGATGATAGGCAAAAAGTTCTGAGAATGATGAGAGGCTGATACAGGTAAAGAGCTAAAGGAGTTTGGAAGAAGGGAAAGGCTTTAAGGAGAACGTGGTCCTTAATTGGGTCTTCCTGGGTAGGATTTGTCACGTAAGGCTGTAGGGAAAGGACATTCCAGGCAGAGGGAAGAGGCAAAGACAGCAATGGGAAAGCTTTTGCTAGGTTTGTGTGAGAACAATGAGTCATTTGACTAGTTTTAGGGGACCGGTGGAAAATAAGATGAGGGAGTTGGGGCCTGATTGTGGAGGTTAAGGAGTTTGAACAGCCGGGAATCATTGATGGTTTTTGATCAGAAGGAAGATTAATCTGGTAGCAGTATGCAGCATAGATTGGAGAGGGGAAGTATTGACGGTGGAGAAGCCAGACAGGAAGCTGTTGGATTTATCTGGGCAAGAGGTAAGAAGCAGCCCGAATAAAGAGAAAGGCTCAGGCAAAAGAGATAATGCAGAGATAACACTGGCAGGACTTGGAAACTGCCTGGAAATGGGGGACAAGCATGAGAGAGGAGACGAAGACCATCTCAAGGTTTTGATTTGGGGCAGCTCAACTACAGTACTACACATTCTTTCCCAAGGTAGAGAGGATTCAAAATGCTAGATACTAAGCTAGAAACCATTCGTTCAGACTGAGACTATCTTCTTGACCAAAAGGGGGATGCAAAATGAGACAAAATAGTTTCAGTGGCTGAGAGATTCCAAATGGAGTCGAGAGGTCACACTGGTGGACATTCTTATGCACTATATAGATAACACCTCTTAGGCTTTAATGTATTGGAATAGCTAGAAGTAAATACCTGAAACTACCAAACTCCAACCCAGCAGTCTGGACTCCTGAAGACAATTATATAATAATGTAGATTACAAGGGGTGACAGTGTGATTGTGAAGACCTTGTGGATCACACCCCCTTTATCTAGTGTATGGATGAGTGGAGGAATGGGGATAAAAACTAAAGGACAAATGGGGTGGGATGGGGGGATGATTTGGGTGTTCTTTTTTCACTTTTATTCTTTATTCTTGTTCTGGTTCTTTCTGATGTAAGGAAAATGTTCAGAGATAGATTGTGGTGATGAACGCATAACTATGTTATCATACTGTGGACAGTGGATTGTATACCATGGATGATTGTATGGTGTGTGAATGTATTTCAATAAAACTGAATTTAATAAAAAAAAACACCATTCATTCAAATGACTATTACAGTTTCTTTTTTCATTCTACTATTGTTCTAGTTATTTTCTAGTTGTACCCAATATTAGTGTTGGATAATATACCCAATATAATATATGGGTTTGAAGAGATTTAACCTGGGTTGAAAAAAAGGTAGAATTCATCTGAGAAAACACAAGATAAGGAAAAGTGACCAAATGATTGAAATCTGAGCTGCTGACTTGATATTTAATTCTGTTACAGACACCAATACACATGTTCAGAAAGTGACTGCATTTCACATCAAGGAGACGGGATAGATGAAGGGAAATGGAGGACTTCCTCAAAGCTAAGGAAGATGCCATTGTAATTATCTGGTTCTGGACATCTGTCCGCAGGACTCAGAGCCCCTGCCAGGACCATGGTGAGACAGGGAGGGGGAGGGGAAAAACAGCCCCTGTCGCCCCCTGCACTCCAGTCTCTTGCTGGTGCTCACATTGCCAAACCTAACTGGAAGGCAGTGGGCTGGGGAGTCAGGGTGATGCAGTCGGTGGAGGTCAGCCTTCCGGGGCACAGAGCAGGGTGAAGGTCAGGGAATGGATCTGGCGGCAGGCGATGGAGACTCACCAGCATGCTGGGAATTGGGTAGAATGCTATGGAGGCACTACTATTGTAGCTTCTGAGCAGCTTCTTGTAACCCCAATTCTTAATCACAGCCTGGGGACAAGAGGCCCCCTTGCTCATGGGTGTTAATACTCAATTTTGGAAAAAGATACAGAAATGAATAGACAGAAGCTCAACCTGTCCCTTTCCTCATGTCTGTTTTCAAAGCATTAGAGTAGGGCAGTTGGGTTCCCTGTAAACTCATGGTCACTAGTCCCAGTGCTTTATAACCCTTCCTCACTCTGTTCCTCTGATCAATACACTCTCCCATTCTTTTAAAAAATATTCTAATAATAAGTCATATAATAGATAATAGATAATACACAACATACATATATTCTCTTTGTAAAATGTTAAAACACTATAGATAAGATTCAAGTCTCCTGTGATCACCACCACCAACACTGGTCCTACTGCCCTTCTCCAAAGGTTAACTCCTGTTATCCGTTTGGTGTGAATTAGACAAGTTGCTTTTCTATGTATTTACATGGAACCCATAGACTGCTCTCAATGACTATTTCAAATCTTCTCCACACTCTCAATGTTTTGACCCCCTTCCCACCCTGCCCTCATGTTTAGAATGCCAATTCATCTACTTTTCAGCAAAAAAAAAAAAAAAAAAGCCATGAGGCAGAAAGTTGTTTTTTTTCTTTTTTTTTTAAATCTTTCTGTGGCTTTCCCCTTCTTACAATGGAGGAACTGTCCCTTCTCTGACTTAAAGCCAACTCCTCCACCTATACTTTGGAATCCCCTGCCTTCTCAGGAATCTTATTTAATCCACCTTTGTTACATATATTCAACTTCCCTTTCTCAATTGGATCCTTCTTATTGGCTTTAATACAAGTTATGGCCCTCTCAATAGACGAAGTCAAATTCTCCTATTATACCCTCTGATATATCCTGTACCTGTTCTTCATACACTTGTCACAGTTGCAAGCTGTGGTGTTTGTAACACTAATGGCTTCCAACGAATCACACCTCCCAGTTCCCAAGTAGTTGTGTAGTTCTCTCCCACCATGACTCTGGGGATCAGCAAGTAGGAGACAAACAGAGGCTTGATAAAAGTTTGCTCATTGGGCTTGCCCTCTTGGAACCCTCCCATCACCATGTTAGGAAGCCCTGGTTATACTAACCAATGAAAAGAGACCATGTGGAGAACGAAGCCCAGTCAACAGCCAGCACCCAGCACCCAGCACCCAGACCACCTTAGGCCCTCCAAGCCTAGCCAAGCCCCTGGATATCTGCACCACTGGGGCGAGCTCAGGAGAGCCCCACAGAGCACCCAGCTGAGGCCAGCGCAGATTGAAGGATTATGAGCAAAAAAAGGGTCATTATTTTAAGCCACATAGTTTTGGAGTGGTCTGTTACTCAGCAGGAGATAACTGATTTACAATGTAGATTTAATTGTGTGATTGTTTAATCAAGGTCTGTCTCCACTGCTGTAAAACAAGCTCCAGGAGGGCAGGGTCTGTTTTTGCTCACCACTGTATTCCTAGTATCTGGCACAGAGTAGGAGCTTAGTAAATATTTGCTGAATGTTGAAATTATATGTGTAGTCAAATGGTGTGTATAGAAAGCAGTAAGCAGAAAGAAAAATAAGTAACTGCAAAGAAGGATTAAAAAAAAAAAAAGGCAAGGAATGAGTGAAAAGGGAAAAGTGAAAAAGACAACAATCACAAGAGAAGGAAAAGGAACCAGAAGGGACCATTAGGGGACTTGCTTTCCTTGCTGTCTCCCACTGTAGAACCCAGTGGCACTGAGCTTGGAGAATGTTGGGAAAATTTCAGAAACTGTTGATAAACATGGGACAGATCCTGGGACATCTGTCCATTATCAAGATGCTTTGTAACCTTACAAATATACCTTGCCCTGTTGCTAAAGTGATTGGTCTATAAATCCAAAGGGCAGGCTGGATTCATGCCCAGGCCCTCCCCTTTGCCAGTTTCCCTGCTCATGCCCTTGGCAGTGCTACACTGATGTCATGTCCAGGAGGAGAAACGTAGAACTCATGAGGTGATACAGGCTTGTAGTTTTCATGGGCGTCAGAGGAGACATTCGCTGTTACATTCAGTGACAAAGCCATAAAAGTATGAAGTTAGCTTGGGGAGGATACAGATGAAGGAGAGATTGGCAGAGAAAAAGAGCTGATTGCAATATACTAAGAGCTTACTGGTCGTTAAATACACAAAGTCATTTTAAGCAAGCTCCTTTCTAGAAAGAGAAGAGGAAGAAAAAGTGATCTCTTCCAAAAGGAAGCAGGCAAGTTTCTTTCTTTTTTTTTCTTTCTTTTCCTTCCTTCCTTCCTTTTATGTGTTTAACATTTCTTTCAACTTTATTGAAGTATAATTAAGGTAAATAAACTCCATATATTTAAAGTGTACAATTTGGTGAATTTTGACATATGCATGCATCCTTGAAACCATCTCTGCAATCAATAGCACACATCACCCACGAAAGTTTTCTTATGCCCTTCGCAATCCTCCTTCCTTCCACTCCCATCCCCAGGTAACCACTAGTCTGTTTTCTGTCTTATTGCAGAACTAAAAACTACAACAACCAAAAAATCTTTTATTATGGTAACATATAACATAAGATTTCCCATTTTAACCACTTTCAAGTATATAATTTGGTGGTATTAATTATATTCAAAATGTTGTGTCACCATCCCACCATCCATTTCCAAAACCTTTTCATCGCTCCAAACAGAAACTTGGTACACATTAGGCAATTATTCCCACCCCTCCTTCCCCCTGGCCCCTGGGGTAACCTTTGATCTACTCTCTGTCTTTATAAATTTACATTTTCTAGATTTTTCATATAGGTGGAATGAAATAATATTTGTCCTCGAGTTTCTTTCTTGGGGGAAAAAAAGTAAACTTTGTAGATAACAAGTGCACCAGCTGTTTTCTAGACCAGAGCAACTTTCTAGAGTGTAAATATTTACATTGGATCTCTGTCTGCTTTGGACTTTGTGAAATAAGTATTATTTCACAAAAAGCATCTCAATCTTTGCACTTTTTTATATCTGATTATCTTGTGTATGTATATATATATTTTAAAACATTGATTTCTGCTGAGAGATTCTAGATTGAATATTTCTAGTAGCAAAACAAGGAACAGATACAAATCTGTAGGGCATGGAGGGTGGAAAATTAATGCTGGCTGTACTTTTCAGGGAAGTCTTTCATTTCTGGTTAATACATTTATTATTGTCAGTTAAGTGCAAGGCACTGTGCTAAGAGTTGGAGTCACGATGGTGAATGCGAGATGGTTTCTGCAATAGGGAGGCCAACAAGGAAGACAGTTAATTCTCAGTTGAGTTAGAGTGTGAAGGAGGTGATGATCAAGTGTAAGTAGTGGGCTGTGGGAAGAAAGAAGGGAGGGCTAGTTCTGTCTAGGGGTTTGGGGAGGCATCCGTGGACAGGTGAGGCCTTCCCATTCTTTTTATTATTTTTCAAAATAGTTTAATGGAAACTTTCAAGCACACATAAAAGTAGAGAAAATAATATAATGAACTTCCATGTCTCTCTCACTCACTTTAAGAATTTATCAACAGTTTGCTAATTTTGTTTCATCCATTTCCCACCACCCGTTTTTTCCAGTACGTTTAAAAGCAAACCCCAGAAATTGTGCCCTTTTACTGTTTACATCTTTAACTGATAAAGTCTTTTATCTTTTATAATATCATTATGTCATTATCACTTCTAATAAAAACAAAGATAAATCTTTAATTTTAGCTATTAGTCCACATTCAAATTTTTCCAATTGCCTCAAGAGGTCTTTTTCTGATTGGTTTGTTCACATCAGGATCCAAACGAGGTCCCCATATCGAAGTCACCTTTTACTCAAAATCGCAATCCCACCTGAGGGTGGTGCTGCCCTAGAGGCAAGTCATGGCAAGGACCTCGGCGGGGAGCCTTTAAAGCCCCCCTGGCAGGGAACATCCCCTCCTATCTTCTCTTCATCATGCATGCAAAATGGGCTGCTCCAAATTGCCCGGTTGACAGCTCCGCCCCTCTCCCCCCAAGGCTCCCGGATGGGCCGAGCCTTTTCTCTGAGCCTGGGGAAGGGAAGGTTTGCGGTGAACTGTCTGCCAAATATGGTAACTTGCGGTGTTGCCTTTTCCAGTTCAAATTTACTCAAGATTTGTTTATTCATTGCCTGTGGGTTAGGCCAGGAGGTGTGCGGCACAGGGTGGGGGTGGGGGGTGGAGTTAGAGGCAGTCCTCAGCCTTAATCCTATCTACCTGAGCTCAATGTTCAATAAAATTAGCTGTTAGAGACTCTAGATCCTAGTAAAGAAAAAGAAACCAGCAGCCACCAAGCTTCTCTGTCCCCTCTTCCTTCCCAGCTTTTGCAGGGCCAAAGGAAAATGGCTGCAATCCAGGCATGGAAAGAGAGGGAGAGATCTTAAGTGATATCAAAGAGGACCTTCCAACAAGTCGCCCCTCTGTTAATAAGAGCCAACACCTAGACTGCACCTTATAGCACACAGTGGGGCAGCTCAAAACCACATCTGAGGGTTCTGAATCTTCCTCTGCTGGAGGAAGACTTACAGTTCTCGTTGGTAGTATCCTGTGCTTTGCTGAAATCCACCTTCCTCCAACTTCTGTGTCTCTGTCCTAGTTCTGTCCACTGTCACCCCACAGAATGTCATGATTTCAGGGAGTGGGAGATATGAATCCATGGTAGCTAGAAAATTCACTTTTATTTACAGTAAAAGCAGTTGTGTTGTCTTAGTACAATTACATTAAAAGCATACAGGGCAACTTTAAAAGGATGTTGATAGTATCGTTATTCATAATAGCCAAAAAGTGGAAACAACCCAAATGTTCATTAATGGATAAATAAAATGTGGTATGTCTATACAATGGAATATTATTTGCCAGTAAGAAGAAATGAAGTACTGAGCCTTGCTACAGTGTGGATGAACCTTGAAAACATTATGGTGAGTGAAAGAAGTGAGACACAAAAGACCACATATTGTATGATTCCACTTATCTGAAATGTCCAGAAAAGGCAACTCTATAAAGATGGAAAGTCGATTAGTGGCTGCCTGGGGCTGGGAAATAGGGCATGACATTGGGGAAAAGGAAAGTTACTGCTAATGAATTAGGCTTTTAGGGGAGGTGATAAAGTGTTCTAAAATTGACTCTGGTGATGGTGGCACAACTCTGTAAATATACTGAGGACCCTTAAATTATACATTTTAAAAGATGAAGTGTATGGTCTGTGAATTATATCTCAGAAAAGCTGTTATATATTTATTATTAAAGCATACAGGGCTAATGACAGCTAATATTTAATGAGCACTTATGTGCCAAGAGCTTTACTTATATTTTGTGAATTTTATTCTCATAACAACACTTTCATGTAGGTAATATTATTACCCCCATTTTGGAAATGAAAATGAAGCCTACATAATTAGGTAGCTTGTCAGGAACGCACAGCCAAAAAGTGGCAGAAAACAGGATTTAGAACCTAAGCACTCTGATTTCAGGACCCAAGGATTTTAACTATCTCATTGTACCGTCTTGTTTCTCCTTATATCCTTCTTACTTTCCCTTCCCCTTTCCAGCAGGAAGTTACTTGCTGGAAAGGAATGCACTTTGTAATTAGGGAACATTTCTATGGTATTCTAGCACTGCCACCTGGTGGTACAAATCATTAAAGCCGACTCCAACGTGCCCGCAAAACTGCACTACAGGAAATGCTCACAGGCCTTTTCCCTAATTCCATCAGTGCAGTCCAGCAGTTATGAGATCTGCTTGATCCTGCTTCAAACCAAACACGGGACATATGAGAACAGAACAGCACACTTGGAATCCCTGAAGTGGTTTACATTTTGCTGTTTAGAATATGTAACTGATTACAGAAAACTCTTGAGCACCTCTTCTGTGATAATACGTAATTAACAGATTTATATTTTTGAAATCTTGTACCTGGTCTTATTCTATTTTGAAAAGCTAGTCTCTTTCATTCTAGTCACTATTTCTTTGTACTGTTCAGAGTCAGGATTCAAAAACAACATAAGATTAGTTAGCAATTAGTAACCATTTACTGATCTTTAAAATAAAAAAAGAGGGACTGTGCTGAAGAATTTGCTTTGTTGCTTCTCCATCTCTGGACATACAATTTCCTAGACCTTCACTTAGCACCTCAAATTGCTACCCAACATTAGATATTTCTTACTACAAATTGAGAAGTAATATGGGCTAGAAGAAATCATTTTGAGCAGGAAGACACCTTCGAGCTTATTTAGTCCAGGTCTCCCAATCTGTGTTTTCAGAGGAGAAAGACAGGAAATCTTGGATGAAATGAATTGCTGTATTGACTTTTGGGAGATGGTGATCCTAAACAGGAAGGACTCCTTGTGGCTCCCTCTAGGCTGCAAGAACATGGAAAAAGTGGTGTGTCAGGGCTGGGCTTGAGCCTGGGACAAGAATGCTGATTGACAGCTTATCAATGATTCATTTTTGTCTTGGATCAGAGGCACTTACCCATAACATCATGACAAACTGGTGTGTTGAGCTTAGATGCAAGGTATCCTGCAAGTAATAATGATGGTAACAATGCTTGCAAATGCTTTTTCTTAAACAATTTCAAATTAAGAGGAAAGATGCAAGCACAGTACAAAGCACTTTTTTTTTCTGAACCATCTGAAAATAAGTTGCCAACCTGATATTCCATCTTTGAAAGAAAAAAAGAAGGACTGTACCCAAGAATTTGCCTTGTTACAAATTAATACTTTAATGTGTATTTCTTACAAAGTAGGACATTCTCTTAGATAACCTTAACACAATCATCAAAGTCAGGAAATTAGTACCGATAAATTACTACCGTCTAATCCTCAGACTCTATTCAAATGTTCCAGAATCCTTTGTAGCAAAAAGATTTGGTTCAGAATCAAGCAGTGCCTTAAATTATTCTCTCTTTAGTGTCCTTCACTCTGCAAGAGTTTCTCAGTCTTTATTTGACTTTCATTATCTTGCGACTTTTAAAGATTGCAGGCCAGTTATTTTGTAGACTATCCATCAATTTGGGTGTGTGTGAAGTTTCCTTATGATTAAATTCAGATTATGTATCTTTGGGAGGAATGTCATAGAGGTGAGGCCGAGTTCATCTCATTGCATTCCATTAGGTGCTTGTTTTAGTTTCCTAGGCTGCTCAAAGCAAATACCATGAAAGGGGTCGGATTAAACAATGGGAGTTTGTTCCGTCACAGTTTGGAGGCTGGGAAAATGTCCAAATCAAGGCATCATCAAGGCGATGCTTTCTTCCCAAAGACTAGCTGCCAGGGATCCTTGGCTCCTCTCCACACGGCCAGGCACATGGCAGCATCTGCTGGTCTCTCCCTTCTCTTCCAGGTTTTGTTGAATTTAGCATCTTGCTTCCCTGGCTTTCTCTGTCTTTGTCTGAATGTCATTCTCTTATACGGGACTCCAGTAAGAGGATTAATACCTTCCTGACTGAGGTGCGAAACACCTTAACTGAAGTAGCCTCATCAAAAGGCCCCACTTACCATGGGGCCACAAGAATGTATTACATTTAAGAACATGTTTTTCTGGGGTACATACATCTTCAAACCACCACAGCAGTCTATAATTTTGATTTGTTCCATTGTTGATGATGATCTTTACTTTGATCATTTGATCAAGGTAGCATCCTGCCTACAGTGTTGCTTTTGTAATTAATGAGCATTTTGTGGGGACACACTTTTAAGCTGTATAAATATCCCATTCTTCATCAAAATTTCAACTTATTTATTGTTTATATCAGTATGGACTTACAGTTTCCTGTTTTACCCAATGAGTTATAATCTATCACTATAATTATTTATTTTGATGCTCAGATTATCCCACAGTTGGCCAATATGGACCATTATATGCTCGCTGGTGATCTTTTGACATAGCCCTATCATTCTTTGAACATCTTTGTTTTCCATCACAAAAAGATTTTCCAAGTTAATCTTGTATCTTCCCTGCCCTGGCCCCAGAATCAGCTATTTTCCCAAGTGCTCTGGTGTATTTTCGTGGAGAATGGTATATAGAAGCCAAGATCTGAGTGCTGGCTAGGGAATGTATGTATGTCTATACACACACAAACATGTGCCATATACTCAGTATTGTAAACCAAGAGGTCATCCCAATACTTCTAATTCCAATCCAACACAGGTTCCATTCTAGTTTTCTCCCTTTTCATATCCCTTCTGACAGCGAGAAACCTGGCTCTCATATCTTTAATATATTGATTTATGTCACTCATCCCCCTGTATGTAATCATCTCTCGTTGTCACTGCTGCCCCATCCCCTGCCGCTCCTCTATGTGGACACCTTCCTCTCCCTGTTCCAGCCTGACGCCCCGCTCAGAGCTGCCAAGATCCCCCGTCCCCTCCCCTCGGCACAGATGCCTGCCTTCCTCCGACTTATCTGATGACTTCAGGGCTAAAGTGTTCAGTAATGGACAGGAAGGGCAGGGAGAGAGGAAGGAGAGTAAGAGTGTTGCAAACAAACATCAAAATCACTGCAAATTCACTTTCACTCATTTCTGCTCTGATGTGTCTATACACTACAAGAACTCTGTGGTGATAGGCCTGTATCTGTGTTATTCATCATATGCCTAGCACCTGGCAAAGTTCCTGACTCAAGGCAGGTGTGTTTACAACTTTTAATAAAATGAGGAAATAAAAGAGAGTATTACAGTTATAATATTTGAAAATGCACATAACCCACAAGCCAACTTATCCAAGCTTTAGCCTGGAACCTGGCTGTGGGCTAGTATAGCATCCAGCATGATTGGCACATAGTAGTTATGCAAGAAATTCTTGCTGAATGGATAGACACAGGGAGTTATTTGATATATACATTCCATCTGTCACATGTGTCACATGGAATAAAAGGTTGGGAACTATGGTTTAAAATGATGAATCAGGTTTATTACATTTCTGAATACTTGGATGAATAAACTCAGTGTTTAATTTGAACATAACAAACACTTAACATTTAACAAATGTTTGCTAAATAAATGAAGTGCAATTATTAGAGATAGAACTGGAGTTGGGTAAACTCAGGCTGGTAAATTTGAAGAGGAATAAAGAAATTGTATAACTAACATATGGGGTTAAGACTAGCTGTGTACAGAAATGCAGAGAGATCTTTGGATCCTGGTGGAGAAGGCACACTAATGACAAAGGGAAGATGCTGAAGAGGCCACTTTGATTATAAACTTACTCCCTTTATGCATTAAAGATGGGTCCTTGTTTTGAGTTTTAGTGACATAATTAAAGTATGTCCCTCACACAATGCACCAGCTTCTGTTTACATGTTACCATGCTTCCTTCTTCCCAGCAGTAGGAGTGCTTTTCAAATTAAAATTACTCATTTACCTCCTCCACTCAGGGGGAGTGTGAAAAACAAACACTGCCAACTTTTAAGCTGAAACTTTTGGATGAGTTTACATCAGTCTGAAAAATGAATGGTTCATTCATTCAACACTTATTTATTGCCTTAAATCAATATCACAGTTTCTTGTACTTGGCCAGGCACTGTCTTGGATGCAGGAGGTACAACGCTGATGGGGCAGATGTGATGCCTGCCCTCAGGGAGCTTGCAGTCTAACATGAGCAGAACAAAGGGCAAAGGGACAGAGTATGAAGCCAGGAAGTCTGAAGAGAAAGGGAATTTGGACATGTTAGAGCAGTGTTCACTGTTTTTGCCTAAAATGTTGTAAATCCACAGAATGAGACATTTGGTTACAAAACATACTTCCTGTATTTCCCAGGTATAAATGATGTTTTTGTTATTCCCATTGTTCTCTGTCCTAACAGGGCACGTAATTGGGCAGTGTTTATAATCCATTACATTCAATAGTGATCTGATTCAGACTCATTGACTCTGTCAAGGATGGGGCTTCATATGTGAGACAAATATGCTAAACTACTGAAAAATAAGACGTAGGAGGAAAGGCTAAAATAATAAGATTATTAAACTGACAGGATGTTGCTAGTGATTTAAATAATGACCTTCAGACATTCAAAGGGTAAATGACTGATGTTAGACCAGGAAATTTTTCTCTGGATTTGAGTCCACATATTTTTGAAATAGCCCCTAAAACAAAAGGTATAACCATCATCATGATTGGCAATATTATGCTGATGCTACAGTAAAACAAACAACAGCAACAGAAAAATGTACAGTTTCAGGGCTGGGAGGAAAGTTAAGCCTAGAAGCTTAGACTTAAATGTCATTTTTAGTTTCTAAAGTGTTTCCAAGTTGGATACTTCCAAGTTTGGACGTCAGGAGAAAGAAAACAAGGTCCCCCGAGGCCACGAGCAGAGGAAAGGCTATAGACAGAGAGTGACTAATATTCTCCTTCCTGCTTTTTATTTGATTTATTCGTTGAGGAAAAAACAACAACAGATATGAGAACTGCTGATATGCGGGCTAGCCTCATGCCACCATGCGTGGGCCTTGGAAATCCGTCATTTCTGTCTCCTTGTGATTTTGTGTGTTGCTGCGTAGAGCAAGAACCCTGGCCACAACCCTTATGCCTGCAAATTACAGCCTTGACCCTTCAAAGTCAGATACAACCAATACAACCACCATTTATTGAGAATCTATACTTGCCAGCACCTGGACAAGGTGCTTTCTCATATGGTTGAGCTGGGTGAAAGGCTGGGATGAGGGATACAGCCAAAACCTGGGCATTCAGCAGGGGCCAGTGGGGATCACATGCTCACCCCCAAGACTTGATCTGAGTTTCACCAAGGTAAGCATTTTCATAGACCTTCTGAGTACTTTCCTTTATAGGCAATAGGAGAATTTTGCTTCTTTTTTCTTTCCTGTTCTTGGCAGCTTGGTTTTTTTCATGTGCTCTAATAGCCATATATTTCATTTTCCACCCACCCAGACTCCTTGCTCCTTCCCATTCTGTCTGGGGAGAACTCGTAAATGTCGTTCGTCACAAATCCACTCTCGATGCTCGCCAGAGTCACAAACCCACTTTCTGAAGGGTTCACAGCCATGTTGTCATAGTCACAAGACAGGTCCTCAGGAGTGGCTTCTCCTGAACACACGCGGAAGGAGATATTCTTCAGGTCTGGCCGGGGCTCAGTTAAATCAGCTTCACTTTGTTTTCTTATCACATTATAAACCTCCAGGTTTGGGCTGTTCTCTTGGGGAGGAGATGGCCAGATGGTGTGTTGCTCCTTAGTGCCAGGGTCAGGCTGTTCCCGTTTTCTAGGAGAAAAGCAAAACACTGTATTTTAACCACAAGGGGACTGAGAGTATCCCTGTGCTTACCTGTTCAGACAAGAGGAGGTATTTCTGTACAGTTGCTAAGCCATACTTCTCACCTACCTGAACTTACAGGCCAGGGCTTGGGGTGGGGAGAACAAAACAGAGGAAAGGATTACATGGAAAACAATTGTGTATCTATCATTCACAGATGCCAGTGTGTAGGCCAGAGGTAGTCACAAGGGTCCATTGAGCACCGAAAGGATCCATGGATTTGGATGGATGGGGAAAAAAGTCACCTCTAATTGAAATTTAGCATACCCTGTTGTGAATGCAGGCAACAAACCACATTGTAAATATTAGTAATATCTATGTCTTTGTCACCAACAGAAATGGTAGATTTTTTCATATCATAACATTTATCATTTCAAAGACACAGATGTCTTAAAATATATTTTATACACATCTCTGCTTCAAAATTATGATAACTATAGCTACTACTAAATAAGAAGCATTAGTAAGGAAGCATGTGTATTACTGTGTCTCAAATTCATATTTGGAAATACTTTGCTAAACTACCTATCAGTATAATTGCTTTATTTGTAATCTCATATATTTTATTTTATGCATTTAAAAATATAGTTCTGGGAAGGGATTATTAGGCTCTATCAGACTGCCAGAGGGGCCTGTGGCACAAAAAATGCTTAAAAATCCCTGAGATGGAGAGAACCCCAGTTTCAGAGTCACAATTCCCAAATTCTGGTGAGGTGTTTTTTTTTTTAAATTTTTTTTAATAATTCAATTTTATTGAGATATATTCACATACCATGCAGTCATACAAAGCGTACAATCAATTGTTCACAGTACCACCATATAGTTGTGCATGCACCAGAGGGGTTTTAAATAGAGTACAAAAGGGAAATCAAGAAACAGCTGCAGAATAAGCAGGTGTAAAATATATTCAAAATTTTAAAACTGAATTCTACTCTACAGAGTGAAAGTAAACAACAACAAAAAATATTATAATAATAGCTAACATTTGGTGAATGTTTACTGTTTATATAAGGAAGTGATTGAATTAGGTAGGTCCTACATTGAAATCTTACTAATTCATATTAAACTGGTGATCAAAGGGAGTCAAATCTTAAGTTAGACCTTAGTTTACCTGTTCCAAAATGGGACTAATAGGCCTCATCTCTGTATACAACGATGATGGGGAATTAAAATGTAAATGAGCAGAGCTCTAAGTACCTCAAAAATGGTGATCCAGAGCCTAACAAAGGGGCTGTAGGCCACTTAGTGTAGCTAATCTATAGCTTGTGTATTCAATTAAATGAAAAGCCATTTAAAAGGAGCTTGGCTATTTCATTTTGAAATAAGCAGTTTAGTTTCAGATTTACCAAAATGCATTGGAATGGTTATTTTCCAATTGGCTCACAATCCATTCTTTGCTCACACACTTAATTTTCTGAGTGAGGTTATACATTCATGAGAACACTTTTCTGGGTGATGTGTGGATACTCAGGAGGCAAACAATACAGTTTCATCCCTGAAGTAGTTTAAAATCTTCCACACTTACAGAAATTAAAATACTAGATCACTGTCTTAATTACAGCTAAGCACAAATTCCCTGATCCCATCAGAAAATATACTCTCACTTGGAGCTGCCCAGGCTTTTAATGAAGCAGGGCAATGTCTAAATCTCAAAGAGTGCCTGTTAGCAGAAGACACAAAGGTTTTCACAATGAAGATTTCACTTGCCTCCTTCTACAGATCCAAACCCAACATACAACTGCGGTGACCACAAGAAGGAGGAGAAGGGGGATGCTGGGGATAAGAATGTAGGCAAGATTCAAGCCAGCTTCTGAAAAGAAAAACACACACCAACAGCATTAGTAATGTTTTTAATGTTAATTATGCTTTCAAAAACACACTTTTAAAAGCTTAATCAACCAAAAGTATTCCAAAGAGCCCATTCCTGCAAGGAAATAAGTTGATCCTTACTATTCACAGATTCTGGATTTCTGAATTTTCCTACTTACCACAATTTAGGTGTAACTCCCAGATTAATACACAGGGCACATTTGGGGTCATTTGTGGACATGCACAGAGTGGCAAAACTTTGAGTCACCTGACATGCATGTTCCTGACTGAGGTTAAACAAAGCAATGCTCTGCCTACTGTAAACATGTGTCCTTTTCATGGTGTATTTAGTGCCACGTGTTTTGCATTTTTTTCTTTTTGTTGTTGATGTCCCTGTTAAAAATGGCCCCCCAAGTGTAGTGCTGAAGTGCTGTCTTGTGTTCCTAAGGGCACTTATGGAGAAAACACCTGTGTTAGATAAGCTTCATTCAGGCAGGAGTTACAGTGCTGCTGGCCATGAGTTCAATGTCAATGGATCAACTATATAGGCAATAAGATATCTTTAAGCAGAAACACATATAAAACGAGTTTATATACTGATCGGTTGTAGAAAATGTGATCAGAGGCTTACAGGAACCTAACCTTCTATTTCCTGTAGGAGCAATGGTTCAAGATTTGCTAGTTCAGTGTCACAGCAACTAAATATAATATAATACAATATCATGAACAATGTGAGTTGGATGTAGATATACAGCTACCCAATTAGCAAAGAGTTTTCTAGTTTCAATAAATGAGCACTTTCTACTTGTCTTTTTATCCTAAGTAATAGTGAAAATAAATTTTAATTTTCTTAATAGAATTTTTTTTTTTCAGAGAAAGAGATTCTCTCTTGTCTTTACTCTTCCTTAGCAAAAGCAGAGACTCTTGGGCAGTGTTGATGCTTTTGCTGCTAAAGACAGGTTTTGTAGTTCCTAAGGGAGGGTGGGGGAGAGGGAGGGAAAAAGAAAGCAGGTAAGGAGTTTTGGTGTTATTCCCAGCAAAGAGAAGGTCACACAAAGCTCGTGAATTAGACCATAAACCTTCCCCAAATTTCTGACTAAGACTTACTGTGTTGAGATGGGCCCATGAGCTTTGACTGAAGAGCACTCAGAAGGCTGCTTTTTGTGTTGTTTAAAACTTACAACCAACCAGACATCAAAGAGTATTACCAAGAAAGTGAAAAGGCAACTACAAAATGGGAGAACATGATTGCTAACTACATTTCTGATAAGGGTTTAATATCCAGAATATATAAAGAACTCCTACAACTCAACAACAAAAGATGAAGAATCCAATTTTAAAATGGGCAAAGGTATACCAATGTTCATAGCAGCATTATTTACAATTGCCAAAAGATGGAAACAATGCAAGTGTCCATCAACAAATGGATGGATACACAAACTGTGGTATATACATACGATGGAATATTACTCAGCAGTAAGAAGGAATGAAGTCCTGAAGTGTGCGAAAACATGGATGAACCCTGAGGACATAATGCTGAGTGAAATAAGTCAGACACAAAAGGACAAATATTGTATGATTTCGATAATATGAACTGATTAGAATCTGTAAACTCATAGTCATAAAATTTACAATATTGGTTATCAAGAGTTAGAGTGAAGCTAGAGAATGGGGAGTGGTTGCTTAATATGTACAGAATTTTTAACAAGGGTGAACTTAAATGTTTGGAAATGGAAGAAGTGTCATTTGCTTGTTATTGGGATTATAAGTAATAGTGCTGAATTGTAGGTGAATATGGTTGAAAGGAGTTGTTTAGTGTTATATATGTCACCCTAAGGAAAGGTAGAGGTCAAAATATGGGAATGTATAACATAGTGAACCTTGTGGTAGACGATGTTTATGATTAACACTACAAATATAAATAAGTTGTTTCATGAACTAGAACAAATGTATGACACTTGCACAAAGAGTTAATAATAGAGTGGTATATGGGGGAAAAAGTACCTATTGCAAACTATGGATTATAGTTAACAGTAATATCTTTCTACTCTTTCATCAGTAACAAATGAACCACACCAATACTAGGGGTCAATAATGGGGGGGGTAAGGGGTATGGGGTGTTTGGGGTTTTCTTTTTTATGTCTGTTTGTTATTTTTCTTTTTGAAGTAATGAAAATGTTCTAAAATTGATTGTGATGATGATTGCACAGTGAGGTGACGATACTGTGAGACAATGTATACTCTGGATGGATTATATGGTATCTGACTATATCTCAATCAAATCTGCAGTTTTTTTTTCTTTTTAAAACCTATGGGGGGAAAATCAGATTTGAGTCCATAGACTCCTTAATGGATTGACCCAAAGTGATAGGTTCAATCATATTGTGAATATATGTTCTGTGACATTTGGAGATTGTATCAGTCAGGAAATAAATGACATAACCTAAGGGTTTAGTGAAAAATCACTTAATGAAGCAACTGTTTACAGAACTGTGGGCAGGGTTAAGGAAACATCCCTTGATAGTGAAGTGCCAGGAATCCCTAATGTTGGGAAGCCCTTCAATCCCTAAGCCTGAAGGAACAACTGGAGGGAAAGGAGTTATCAGAAACTGGAGAGAGCTTGAAGCCATGGGAGGGGGCTGGCCAGACAGGATCTGTGGCCAGTGATGAATACAGTCACTGCCAGAGTAAGAGAGAGAGGGATAAATATCTGGCTTCTTTCTCCTTCCACCCTTCAGTGTCATTCAAGTACTACCCATTGGCCAAATGCAAACAAAAACTTGGGAGGGCACATCGATGTTTACAGTGGCATCACTCATGATTGTCAATAAATGGAAACAGCCCAAATATCCATCAACTGATGAGTGGCTAAACAAACGGTGGTGTATACATATAATGGAATGCTATGCAGCTGTAAGAAGGAATGGAGTCATGCTGCGTGCAACAACGTGGATGAACCTTGAGAATATTATGTTGAGCTAAATAAGCCAGAAACAAAAGGACAAATATTGTATGGCATCATTAATATGAAGTAACTCTAATGAGCAAACTCTGGGAGTTAAATTCAAGGCATAGATTATCAGGAGATAGTAGAGATTGGGCAATTGATACAGAGTACAGAATGTTTAATAAGATTGATAGTAAATGTTCAGAAATGTATAGCACAATATTGTGTGATGGTAGCATAATACTGTAAGTGTAGTTAACGAAGGCGAGTGTGAGTGTGGTTGGGAGAGGAAGGCTAAGGTCATGTATGTCACCAGTAGGAAAGCTAGAGGATAAAAACTGAGATTGTATAACTTAGGGAAACCTGGAGTATGTGATGATGGTGGTATAAATATAAGAAAGTTCTTATATGAACTAGGACAAATGTATGTCACTATTACAAGGTGTTAATAACAGGGTGGCACATGGGAAAAATACAGTTAATGCAAACTAAGGTCTATAGTTAACAGTAACATAGTAATACTCTTTCATTAATTGTGACAAAGGCACTATACCAAAGCTAAATGTCAATATAGGAGGATATAAAGGGTATGGGATTTTTTTCTTCAGAAGAAATGAGAATGTTCTCATATTGATTGTTGTGGTGAATGCATAGCTATGTGATTATACCAAGAACCATTTATTGTACACTTAGGATGGATTGTATGGTTTGTGAATAAAACTGTTTAATAAAAAAAAAAAATGGGCAAAGGACTGGAAGAGACATTTTTCCAAAGAATATACACAAACAGCCAATAAGCACATGAAAAGATGCTCAACATCATTAATCATCAAGGAATTGCAAATCAAAACCACAGTGTGGTATGACTTTACACCCACTAGGATAGCTATTAATAAAAAAACAGAAAGTAACAAGTGTTGAGGAGGATGTGGAGAAACTGGAACTCATATATTGTTGGTGGGATTGTAAAATGGTGCAGCCACTGTGGAAATAAGTTTAGAGGTTCCTCAAAAAGTTGAAGATAGAATTACCATATGACCTGACAATCCCACGTCTATGTATTTACCCCAAAGAACTGAAAGCCAGAACCCAAACAGATATTTGTATACCAATGTTCATAGCAGCATTATTCACAATGGCCAAAAGGCAGAAGCAACCCAAGTGTCCATCAACAGATGAATGGATAAACAAAATGTGGTATATCTGTACAATGGAATATTATCAGCTGTAAAGAGGGATGAACTTCTGATGCATGTGTACCTTAAAGAAATCATGTAGAGTGAAATACCCCGGACACAAAAAGACAAATATTGTGTGATCTCACTTATATGAAATACAAAGAATAAGCAAATTCATAGAGACAGAGTAGGTTATAGATTACCAAGGGAATAGGGAGTTGATTCTTAATGGATGCAGAATTTCTGTTTAAGGTGCTGAAAAGGTTTGGGTAATGGATATTGCTGATGGTAGCACAATATTGTGAATATAATTAATACCACTGAATTGTACACTTGACAGGGATTGTATTAATTAGGGTTCTCTAGGGAAACAGAATCAACAAGAGATACGTATAAATATGAGATTTATAAAAGTGTCTCACGCAACTGTGGGTATGCCCAAGTCCAAATTCCTTAGGTCAGGCAACAGACTGGCAACTCCAATGAAGATGTTCGATGAACTCCTCAGGCAACAAACTGGCAACTTCAATGAACTCCTCAGGAAACACTTCGCTTGTCAGCCAAAGAACTGAAGGTCCTCTCTCGGTCTCGCTTAAGTCTTCAACTGATTGGAGCTGACTGAATTCTCTCATTGTGGAAGACACGCCCTTCGTTGATGTAATCAGTCACAGCTGCAGCCAATTGACTGATGATTTAATAAACCAGCCTTCTGGTTTATTAACCAGCCACAAATGTCCTTGCAGTAATGGTTAGGCCAGTGCTTGCTTGACCAGACACCTGGGTACCATCACTTTGCCAAGTTGACACATGAACCTAACCATCACAGGGGTTAAAATTGGAAATATTCAGTTGTATTTTACAAAAAAAAAAAAAAAAAGAATAAAAAAGGATTATTAAAGAAAACTTAGAACCAGAGAATTTTCCCTCAAGGAGCATCAGGAGGAATCAAGAATTGAGGACTGACCCCTTCCTACTCTGACTGATCCAAGATTCTCAACCATCTAGAGGTTGTTGCTTTGTTTCTCTGTGAGGCGATGAACCTGACTGCTTAAAAAAAAAAGACATTTTAAATACCACCAATAATAACAATGCAGCAATATAAATGCCACTTATTTGCCTGGCACTTTATAATTTGTTTAAAGCATTTTTAAACATTACATCATAGTTTATTTTATGGACACCTAATGCTTTTAGGTGGGTAAAAAAATATTATTACCTCCATTTTGCAAATGATTAAACTGAAGCACAGAGAAACTAAGTGGTTTTTAAAGTTCTCCAGTGACAAAATCCTCTTTGAGGCTGAAGGTTCACAAGCATTCCAGTGTATCAGCCCATTTTCTTGTGCCTTGTAAGATTTATCTTTTAAAATGTTTTGTCCATTTCCTCTGTCTGTTTTGCAGTTTAGTAATCATGGGTATTATGCATCACAGCCGAATCTTTCTGCTCTTATTTCTCTACCTCCACTTTCTCAGCCACTGCCGTGCAAGCTCTCTGGGTAGTTCCCGAGGCTCCGACTTCCCATCTTCAAGCCAATATTTCACCTCTTTCACTAGTTTAATCTGTCCCATTGTCTGACAGCAGCTCCATTCACTTACGTCACTGTGAAACTTAACATTTAAGAAAGTTTTTGTAAAGTCACTGATGCTGTGTCTAGTTCCATTTTTTTCAGATTTTTTTAATTGCAGTAAAATATACATAACTAAAATCTGCCATTTTCACCATTTTTTCAGTGTACAATTCAGTGGAATTAATTACACTCACAATGTTGTGCAACCATCATCACTATTTCCCAAACTTTTTCATCACCCCAAACAGAATCTCTGTACCTGTTAAGCAGTAAATCCCCATCTAGATCCATTTCTAAATAGCTGTTCCATTTTTAAGGACAAAGTAGGGGAATGTAACCATTAGCAATTTGTGATCAGAGGAGGCCCATTATCTATTTTTCCCAGGACAGTTCTTTACATACCTTTACTTTCTTCGAATGTTTTTTTGGTATCTTCTTTCCGTGAGTCTTTTGGAAGAAAGGGCTCTGTTCTCTCATCTGGAGAAAAACACATGGACTTGAGAACCCAGAAAATGGTATGATAACCCAGATATTCTTTGAGGTCCTTCCAGGTGCAAGGTGGGATGCAACAAAGCTGTAACAATTTGACCAGTGCAGTTTATAACAATAGAAAGGTAAAGCCTTGCATGTGCTGCTCCAGAGGTTTAGTTGTCTTCATCTTTTAGGCGAGACTCTTGCTACCAAGGATCAGGTACTGAAACAGCAGTTGGCATCAAGGTACATAAAATACTGAGGTGCCAAGAGAAAGGGCCAATGATTTATTTCTAGGATCCTAAATTGTTAGCTTGGTTCACTTCCATCTCATTAGATTAAATTATTCATTTCACATGGTGAATAAGGATAAGTAACATCCAAACTTTGCAACTGTTGCTTTTCAGCTTTGAGAGAAATGACAACACTGCAGAGAGTGGGACTAACGAACTCCTTGCATGACTGGGTGTGGCATATATCTGTCCAAATGGTCTGGGTTAATGCCAGTGGCATTTTTGTGGAATAATCTGGTCTAAAGAACATACAGCTCTAAACCCATGAGGAGGGGCTGTGAAACAACACAAATTAACCCAGATCTCAAAATGACAGGCTCACCTCTAGTCCTTGTAGAAGGAGCTATTGGTTTCTCTGTATGGAAAGAAACAGAAAAAAAATAACTAAATTTCTACATCATCCAGCTAAAATTTACCAGAGCAAGTCACTCATGTGTTCGTTTATTCAGTCATCCAACACCTGATAATTAGTGTTACCAGGTGCCAGGAGCTGGATTAGTAGTCAAAAGGATCACTTTTGCACAAAGACCAGTGGTGTGCACTAGAATCTGATCAGCTTTCCCCAGCTTTTTTTAAAATGTGTACTTTAAAACACTTAATTATGAGGATTTTCAAATATATACAATAGTAGAAAGGCTAGTAAAATGAACCTCCATGTACCTGGCATGTAGCTTCAACTCTTATCGACATATGGCTAATCTAGTTTCAACAATAATCTTGACTCCTCTCCCACCTCACCCCCTGACTGGATTATTATTTTAAGGCAAATCCCAGATATTTTATCAATTAATATTAGGGAATGTTTTAAAGAGCAACAAACACTAATCTCAAAGCAGTGGAAGTGGTTGGGGTTGGCCCTTCCCAAGGAAGATGCTGCTGATCCAGAACCTCGAGTTATTTTAAGTATTTCAGAGAGCCTCAGGGAAGCGAGGTTGCACAGATAGCCTACAGCATCTGATGCCTTTACTTTTGGCTGGAAGTGTGTTGATCCCTTGTGTTGATAGTGAGTCTGGGGTTCACAGGGACAAGCTCCTTAAGGGTAAGATGTTAGAAATCACCATCCTAAGTCCAGGATATCAAGTCTTTTCTCAAGTGTCATTCAGAAAGGACAAAAGCCTTTAATCGTAATTCCATACAATGCGTATGTAGAGGTGATGCACATCCATTTATTTATTTTAACAACACTTATGTAGTGCCTACTGTCCTAAGTGTTTTGAATGATATATTGTATATGATAGGCACTGTTCTAAGTGTTTCATAAAAACTAATTCAATCCTAACAACCTTACAAGGTAGGTGCTATTATTATTCCAGTTTTATACACCGAGAAACTGAGATATTAAGTAATATGCCCAGTATCTCACAATTAGTAAGTAAGTAGCTGAGCTGGGATTTGAACCAAAGAAATTCAAATTGAATTAAATGCTAAAGAGACAAACTCTGTACTAGGTAGTGGGGTTACAACAGCAAATGAGAAATAGTCCCTGCTCTACAGTCTACAGGATGGCCATAAAAATCGGGAAATATAGGAGAATATTGATACATATTAATTTCATGATATTATACTGCAATAAATAGTATATTTATTGCCAATATATGATCTGTTCATTTTGTTGTCCCTCTGTAGTTCAATCCACTGTGCCAAATTGCAACAAACATGGTGTGCTAATGCAGCATTTTCATCAATCTCTACACATGTAAAGATGATTTTCACTGAATACACCCATGCCTTTAGTATACCCCAGAAGAAGTAATCAGGGGGTTCTGATCTTTCTACTATAATGCTCATTCTATATGGCCTCATTGTCAAACCCAGTTTTAGGTATCATTCCATGAGTCCCTTGCCACCCTGATGTAATGGGATGATGGTGTACCATCTTGGAACTACGCTGGGTGACCTTCCTGTACCCATCAAGCAGAGTCTTTAATTGGCCAGACATGACATGTTTCCAGACTTCATGCCAACCATGTATTCAAGGGTACGACTTGTAAAAAGGCGAAGTACAGTGTGGGAGGTGCTATGATTCTCATAGAAGGAACATCTAACCTAGTTTGGAGGGTGCCTGGAAGGCTTTCCAGAGGAGGTTGCTTTTTTAACTTCATATATATGAAAATTTGCAAGAATAGTACACAAATTCCCATATATTATTCACCTACATCCCCTAATATTATCATTTTACCACATTTCATTTGCTTAATTATTCTCTCTCTTTCTCTCTCTCCACACACCTATACCCCATATACATATACATACATACATATATGTGCATATATGTATATAGATGCAATTTTTCCTGAAAGTAAGTGGCAGACATGGCACCCCTTTTACTCCTAAATGGTTCAATATGTATTTTAAAAAGCGGAAGCATTCTCTTACGTAATCACAGTACAAATTATCAAAACCAGGAAATTAGTGCCGACACAACACTATTATCTAATCTACAGACCTTATTCAAATTCTGCAATTGTCCTAATAATGTCCATTATAGCAAATGATTATCATCATCATCATCATCATCATCATTGTCCAGGATCCAATCCAGGCTCCCCTGTTGCACTTAGTTGTCATGCAGAAAGGTGATATTTAACCTGAACCTGAAGGGTGAGAATGAATTACCTAGGAAAGAAGTGGAGGGTGTTCCCAGCACAGGAAACAGCAATTAAGAGCTCTTGGGGAACTGCAAATAGGGAATGGGATGGGAGAGCAGTAAGAATGGTGAGAATTGAGTTTGGAGAGGTAAGCAAGGGTCTGATCACACCGAGCCTTTTATGGTATGCTAAGAGCAAGAGATGTGAATTTATCCTGAGGATGGGCAGCCACATAAAGGCAATATGTTGGTTTTTCTCTGTGTTCTCTCTTCCTTCTGCCAGATCCATTCTCTGTCCTTCTGTGTCCTGGGAGGCCAACCCCTATGGACTGTGACATTGGGGCTCCCTTGTCCTTTGGCTTCTGGTTGGACTGAGCCAATGGGAGGCAGAGGCAGGATTTTAGAGCACAGCAGAAAGAGAGGTTCTGGAATTTATTCCCATGGCCCCTCTCTTCCTCCTCTTAGTTTGGCAGTAGCTGCATTATGTGGTTACAGCTTCTGCTGTGTTGCTCCTGTTCCATGACTCCAAGTCTTCTCTAGATTCTGGTAAAACCATTTCTTCCTCTTACCCCTTTAGCCTAGGGGTGGTAAAGCTTCCCATTGTTGCTAGTCCCTGGGTGCGTCACCATCTCTTGCTCTTTGCCTGTACCTCTGCAAATATTCTTTTCTTATATTTTCCTCAAACCCTTTGAGTGTGCCATCTCTTTCCTGCCAGAACTCCGTCTAAGTAATACAGGCAACAACACAAGTAACAAACAGACTGATCTAAACAACAACAAACCAAAATAGGTACACAAATAGAAGGATATTAAAACAAATTTCACTTTTAAAAGAATATTTTAAAAGTACACAATTTTGAATCATGAAGCTAATAGAACGGTAGTTAGAAAAGTGTGATGGAAAGCCAATTTCAACAAGCGCCTTGCTTTCACTGCCCTGAAAAGGCGACCTCTTGGCAATCTCCCTGCCTGAGGCAACTCCGTATGATGGTGAGCGGCAGATCGTTGGAGAGAATTGATCTGAGGGGCTGAAAAAGGGAGAAGAAAAACTGCCTGGCAGCAAAATTGCAGTAAAAGCATAGTCAAATCCAAACAATTAAAAAACGACAGGATTATTTAATCCCAAATTAGATACAACTAACAAGTTATTCTACTCCTGTCTGGATACAATGCAGAATTGGTGCCAACCTCTTGGTTTTAGGGAAGTGAGAAATTTCAGGGACAGATCAAAAATCACTTCAAATTTAGATCTAAGTCAGTTGGAGGTGTCTGGGAAACCTCGGCACAGTGAGACTAGGGCTTGTAGCCAATTCGCAACACTTAACAGATCTGGAAGCAAATGCCAATTGAATTTGCAAGGCATTATATGTAAAGGGTGCTCCGGGGAATTTAAACCTGCTTACCAAAGTGCCTGCTATCTTGCCCTGATGCTGGTGAAATTGGTGTACTTTACCAACTACCTCCTCTGGTCATTACGTTGCCTGAAAGTCCCAGAAAATAATCTCATATGGCTGTAAGAAGACTTGCAGGAGCAATGGCTAGCTTCCTTTCATGTTATTCTTTATTCTGAGCTCCCCCAGCCAACCTCAAATGTGGAAAGAATAGGAATTGGTGGTTGTCCACTTAGAGGGCTTTTTTTAATGTTCTGAGGTTTCTCGTAATTCCTGCTTTAGCATACATAAATCAGACAATTTCTTTTCTTCATCCCTTCTCTTAGCATGGTAACCCATTCATTCCATTGCTAGAATTACTCCTCAGTGAGGGAGTGTCCTTACATTTCCCTTTACAAGAATTGCACATGTTTAACACCCCAGGCATTTGCAATCAGCTTTCTCAGAGACCACACAACAAATTCTTGGTACTAGACAGCTGCTTATGAAATGAGCGAGGAGGTTGAGAATTCTACTGCATAGCTTAGGAGAGGATTCATTACCATCGGAATATTTGCAAATGAAATTGTTCTTCATGTTGCATCGGTCGTCGTTCCACTGGAAGACGTAGGGGCCCCCGATGCCGGCGGGCGCCGATGGCTGATGGTACATGACCACGCAGATCTCACTGCCACAGGAAGGCTCATCCACGTACCAGTTTCTGGAGGAAAGGGGTCAACAGTTAGGGCAACTGCAGAGAAGACAAGTCTTCAACTTCAAAGTCTTTGTTTTCCCATCAAGTTTCACCGAGCCATGAATTTAAGATTCTGCTTCAGAACACCTTACAGGATTAGGAAGGAATTGAAGTACTGCCAACAAGTAGAACCACACGCTTTCTAATATGAAGGTCACAATCAATCACCTGACATTTACCACAACCTCTTTGCAAGGAGGCGTATATTACCATATGATGTCTGCAAAGTAATTATGAGGAAAAGGCAACTAGCAGGCCAGTCTGGATGATCTTATTTCTTTCTTGCTAATTGGGGTTTATGTCTCTATTTTTAGAGACCAGATGCATTGAGGAGAGACAGAACTTGCCCTGCTCCCATCTCTCCTGTGCCTAAGCAAGCACAACTGTCTTCTTAGCCCTGAGAAGCAGAGGAAAAATTCAAGCATTCGAGCAAGATATAGAGGCTGTCAAGGCAGGTGAGGGGGTGGGGACATGAGCAGGAGGCCCACTTAGTGTTTTTCAGTTTTTAGTTCTCACTTGTGCAGGCTGATACTGGTCTGGAGGTGTGGGGGGTGATGGGGGGAGGGTGAGGAGGGTGCTCCTGCCCCCACCTTGGCTTCTGCCACCAAATTTCTTGTCTTTGTCTCCTTAGCTCCCTGAAATGATGCCTCAGCAACTTCAGCTCCACTGTTCAGTGACACTTGGAATTAAGTGGTGCTGCCACCCAGTTGAATGTGTATGCACCAGGTTAAAGCCCTGGGATTCCACAGAGTGTCTAAATGCTGGGAGCACCCATCCCATGTGTTGGTTCAGGGCTGAACGTTTTAGTCTGCCTGATTATCTGCCTGGAGCCCAGTTACCATCCAGGGCTCAGAGCTTTCCCTGATTCTCAGACTATATAGATACACCCTGCTCCTCTGCTTAGCTCCTGTCAGGGCCCCTCCTCAGAGAAGAGGTAGCTAATAGATTGGTCTCTTGGAAGAGCCACAGTACTGTATGTTTGGGTCCTGTGTTGCTTTCTACGAAAGGGAGATCCTTTGCTGACTTCATTGGGTTGAATTTGCCTGAACAGTAACTGAGCTTGTAACCCTCCTTGGATACTATGCCTGGACAGCTGGGAGGCCCTGACTGGGGCTGGGCTCAGCACCTCATTGGTTACCTCCAACCTATTTTCCAACCTCCTTGGTGGGCCTCCTGCCCTGACTTGCTTGTTTCCCTTCCCATTAGCCTTATGGCTTTGTGTTATTTCATCTCATAAATAGATTGAATGTTATGCCTGGCACAAAGTTTCTGGACCCAAGCCCACTGATAGAGGAAAGCCCAGGCCCTCAGGAGGACTGCCACATGGAAACTTAACAGCATAGCAGGTATACATGGTAATGATTTACCCTGTTCTTCCCCCAAAGGGACCTATGGCCATTTACTCAGATAACTATAAACTTAAGAAAGAGGAATATCCAAATATTATGAAGAGTGTTCAATACAGGGTGCAAGTTGCCATTGAAAGCGAATAGTTGAAGTGTCTTCAAGACCCCCATTAGAGTGGGACCGGATATTAAATGGAGTTCTGGCCAAGGCCAGCTCACAGTGGGACCCACCTAATGGCCATTCCCCAGTTCTCAAATACATAAATAGAATAGACATATTTGGTAATCAGTACAGTCCCTACAGGGTAAGAGCTATCATAGGGAAGAAGGCCAAGTAGAAGCCTCTAGAACTGCACTGTCCCCATTCCTCCCAAGGCAAGATAGTAAATCTAAACCAACATCTTACCCAGAGGAAGATGGCAGAAAGCAAAGTCACCTTTAAAGGCCTAGAATATGTAGGGGTGGTGTGCCTCGTCATACCTTTACTTAGTTAACTAGTCTGGCTCCTACAAAAACCAGACAGATCCTGAAGGATGATACTGGCAAAGCACAAACTCAATCAAATAAAAACTGCAATTGTAGCTCCTCTGCCATTTGTGGTATCTTTGTTATAGTGGGTTAACACGCCCTTGGGACCTAGTATGCAGCTATTGAACACATTCTTTTCCATCATTATCAGAAAGAGACTCAGTAACAGTTTGCATTCATTTGTAATGGATAACAGTATACAATTATGGTCTTGCCTTGGGGATATACTTATTTTACTACCCTCTGTCTTAATATGGTGTGGGTGTGACCTGGACTGCCTAGACATACTGCAGAAAATCACCCAGGTCCACTATATTGAGGACATCATGCTAATCAGACCAGATGAGCAAGCAGTGGCTAGTACACTAGGGGCTTAGAAAGACTCATATGCTCCAAAAGAACTGGAGATAAATCCTATGAAGATTTAGGGACCTGCCACTGCATAAAAATTTGTAGGTGCCTGATGGTCTAGGGAATGCCAGACACCACTTTCAAAATTAAAAGAAAAATTATTGCATCTTACAATAATTTGAAGAAGGAAGCATAGAACCTTTGAGTTCTAGAGGCAGTATATTGTACACCTGGGAATATTGCTTCAGGTGACATGAAAGACTGCCTGCTTTGAGTGGGGTCCAGAGCAGGAAAGGACTCTGAACCAGGTATAGGCTGTACTGCAAGCAGCCTTGTCTCTTGGGTCATAAGATCCAACAGATCCTATGTTACTAGAGATCTAGAGATTACAGTGGTGGGAAAATGATGTCATAGAATTTGTGACAAGCCTCAATGAAAGAATCACAGTACTGACACTAGGATTCTGGAGCAAGCCCATGCCATCTGTAGCAGAGACCTATATACCTTTTGAAAATGAATCCTGGCTTGCTACTGGGCACAGAGCACCAGGAGACCATGTGGACCAATCTACCCATCCTGAGTTTGGTACAGTCAGGCACACCTAGTCATAAAGTTGGATGGATCAAGAATTGATCTATTGTAAGATGGAAGAGGTGTAACCAGGGCCCAAGGGTACTGTATGAACAGGTAGTGCAAACCACCATGCCATTCACCACAATTGCCAGAGCCTCTCTGCTCCCACGTATAGTTGCATGGAGGGATCCATTATGACTAGCTGAGAGAAGCAGCTTGAACTTGGTTCATGGATAGGTCAGCTAAGTATGGGAGTACAAGCTGAAATGAACAGTAGCTGTACTACAGCCCCACTTAGAGGTAGCCCTGAAAGATAGGGGACATTCTCTTGGTAGCTGAACCTTTAGTTGGTGCACCTAGTTAGCCATCTTGTATGGAAAGAGAAGTTGTCTGAGGAAAGAATATATCAGGACTCAGGGACAGTGGCAAATATCTTGGCCAGCTGATTAGGAGCCTAAAAGGAGAAAGACTGAAAGACTGGGGACAAGGAGGTCTTGGATAGTTATATAGATAGACACATAAGTGGACATAAAGTCTAAGAATCTTTCTATCACATATTAAAGCCCACTAGAGGTCATCTACCATAAAAGAGGCAATGAACAACCAGGAGACAAATTTGACTCAGCCAGCTGATGTCAGCCAGTCACCTCAGTGCTGGTGCCACAGATGCATCAAGAGAGTAGCCATGGTGGCAGGGATGGAGGCTGTGTTTGGGCCTAACAGTACTGGCACCCACTCACTAAGGCTGATCTAGATACTAACATCCAACCTGCCAGCAACAGAGACCAACACCAAGTCCCTGATATAGCACCAGCCCTTAATGAAACCAACTTGACTCTTGGTGGCAAGTTACTACATTGGACCCCTTCCACCCTGAAAGAGACAATTATTCACTTTTATAGGAATGGACATACAAACTGGGTATGTGTTTGCCTTGCCTGACCTCAGGATCTTGGCCAGTGCCACTATCCAAAAACAATATTTGATCTATTTGATATATATAAAGAGAATATTTGATATACAATACTTGATCTACAAGCACAGGGTCATAAATAATAGCTCATCAGACCAAGGAACCTATTTTTTAGCAAAGGAGGTGCAGGAGTAAGTACTCACTCATGGAATTTATTAGTCGTATCACAGATTGCAGCATCCTAAAGGTGCCAGCCTGACGAAAGTGATGGAATAGCTTGTTGAACACACAGTTGAAGCCCAAACTTAGAGGCAATACTTTGTGAGGATGGGGAGTCATCTTCCAAGACGTAGTGTACACTTTAAATCAATGACTTTATGTCCTGTGTCCCCAAGAGTAAGAATACACAAGTCTGGGAGCCAAGGGGTGGAAGCAGGAGTGGTGCCACGTACCATCACTGCGAGGACCTGCTTGGGGAATTTGTGCTTCTTGTCTCTTCAATGCTGGGCTCTGTGGGTTTAGAGATCCTAGTTCCCAAAAGAGAATGCTTCTGCCGGGGGTTACACCAAGAGTCTTGCTGAACTATAAGTTAGGGACTCTGGTGTCCAGAGACCAGCAGGCAAGAAGAGGAGTCATTAACTTGGCAGGAGTTAATTAGCTCCAATAATTAGGAGGAGGTAGGTCTGCTGTTATACATTATGGGCAGGGAGAAATATTTTTGGCACCCAAATTATCCGCTTGGATACCTCTTGGTACTCACTTGCCCAATTTTGATGATAATTGAGAAATTTCCAACAAGCTATTCCATCACTCTAGTCAGGCTGGCAGCTTTAGGGGGGTGCAATACGTGGTATGATTCCTGAGGGATGAGGGTGTGCGCCATGCTACAAGGCAAGTCACAGACCTGCGGAGGGTGAGGGGAATCTAGATGGCTAGTAGAGAAAGGGGCCCAGGGAGTATCAGTTGTAGCTTTGAGACAAGCTGTAGAGATAGGGAAGCTAGTTCATCCTACTAACCTTCCTCCTCTAGGTTTCTCCCATGAATAGAGGTCCACAGAATTCTGGAGGAGCTGCTCCCAGAACTTATATGAAGATGTATATCTGATTAGCATAACAGGTGGATTTCAATAGATGCCAAACATGATATTTTACATGTGGTAAGTTTAAAAAAAAAGATATTTTAATCTGTGTCCTTTTGATTGATAATGAGTTTAAACTTCTCCTCATATGATTGTTTACCAATTAAATTTTATATTGTTTGAACTGTCTACTCAGGTCTTTGGCCTCTTTATCTTTTGGGGCCTTGATGTTTTATTGATCTAAATAAACTATCCTCAAAAGATAACTTGTCAGATTTGTTACAAACATTTTTCCAGTCTTGCGTCTGCCTTTTCATCTTGATATTTTTTGATGGGCAGACTTTTAAAAATGTTATAGTCCCTATGTGTCCATTTCACTGCCTTTCTTAGGGAGGGATGACAGCAATGCATTGGTGCCAGGGTGGGGTGAGAAGTGAGGGAGTCCTGAGGCTGTGAGTTTAGGAGGATCCTACAAACTGCAGCCTTTCTGAAGACCCATCTTGGCCAATCCATAGAGTGAGATCTTGGCTCCAATTTCTTGCCCATGATCACAGTTCCTGGGGTCTGGAGTCCTTTCCTGAGTCTCAGCCCCACAGACCTTCCATCTCTCACTGGAGTCCTAGTCCAGAAGGCCTGATAGGCCGAACCACTAACTTGAAATGTCATGGGCCAGTGAAACAAAGCTCTGGGCAGCACCCACCTGAACTGAGCTCTTTGGCAATCAGCAGGGTCTGAATCAGGGCTGAGTTCACCACCTCCACTACACTGCTTTGGTCCATGGCTATTGCAGTGCTACTCCTCACCCACTCAGGGCTCTGCCTGGCTGGGCCTTCTCTTCCCCACCAATTTGGAACCGTGGATCCAGCCCACCTTGTTTTTGAGTTAAGTCAAGTGAGTCAGCTGTAGATTCCATACACTTACCTAAATTTTGATGTGCTGCCATCGGTCCAAGCATAGAAGTCCTGGCAGGCTGTGCTATTGCTCTGTTTCTCCTCGTGCCTCCTGAGTCCAATCCAGAAATCACCGTCAGAAGCCAAGAGATTTTCAATGAACATTTCTATCAGTCTCTGCTCATCTTCAGACTCAATGCTGACTAGCTGGCCACCATCTCTCCTGCAGGCTTCTCTGGCTTCCTCAAAGTTCAGTCTTCGAGAAGCATCATGGAAGTAAATGACTTTATAACAAGGCCTCTGAGTCCCTCCCCGGCAGACTGGCTGTCCTAGAAGAAAAAAAAGAAGACAGTCTATTTCATCATCCCTAAAAGTATACCAGACAGGGATGCTCGGAGGCATTTGAATGTTAGTATGTCTAGGCAGGAATTCTGATCCCTCATCATTGGACTGTTATAATGTTGGTTTAGGGTTCCCAAAGCAAATACCCCCTCCAGCTTGCGGATGCTGTGATTTAAACTCCAGTGCCCATATTGTGCAGAGACTCCGTGTTCTGTTTCAATGCACTGTTTAGTTCCATTATAGATTCTTGAAAAGCACACATTTTTTTACTATCCTTCAAAAGAGAGGTATATGAAGATTTATGGTTTCACTTAAAGGCACTTTCACACCCTGATGGCATCTCAAGGGAGAGTGTGGTTTAAAGTGAGTATCTCTGAGTATCCTTCAGGCAAGGGCAGCATTCTGAAGCCA
This sequence comes from Choloepus didactylus, assembly GCF_015220235.1. NCBI lineage: Eukaryota > Metazoa > Chordata > Mammalia > Pilosa > Megalonychidae > Choloepus > Choloepus didactylus. The sequence goes on along the minus strand of NC_051312.1, from coordinate 127,541,467 downwards.
GGGGTGGCTCCTCTACCCTGGAATCCTCTGCCTATGTAGCAGAACTGAGAATTCACTCAGTCTCTGGTATAACCAAAAGCTGAAAGCAGCAGATCCATGGGGTTTTTGGCTACTGTCAGTCTCTCCTGACCTTGCCTAAAGACAACAGCTGAGGATTACTGAACTCATACCATGTGCTAGGAACTATGCAACAAGCTTTACATTTATAAACATACTTTATCTCATTCAATACTCACAATAATCCCGATTATAGATCTTGTTTATGCCCCATTTTACAGATGAGAAAACTGAGGCTCAGAGAAATTAAGTAATTTGGCTAAGGTCACACAGCTATCAGCAGTACTCCCTGAGTCAGAACCCTGCTCTGATTACAGGGTCACCGTGGTAACCAGTGAACTGTACTGCCCACCCCCGCCCCGGCTCAGGTTGCACTGGGAACCCATGCAATGTATCTCATCTGGCTGACACCTAAAGGGCTGATGACCATCTCAGGTAAACGGACGGGATTTTCCCGAGCAACCAATAAGAACTCGTTGTCCAGTACACACTGCCCTCACTTGTGTTTGGGTGACTGAAGCCTGGCTGCATCTGAAACATTATATTCATTATACACCTTTTTGTCAATCAGCATTTATGGGGTGTACACTCTGTGCCTGGCACTGTGCTAGGGGCTGGGAATACAGAAACAAATGCCTATTCTTTTCCCACAGGAGCACACAGTATCTAGATCTGAATGTACACAAGTGAAAACCAAATTTCAACAAGGAGAATAGTCTGCAACGCAAGAGCCTACTATGGGCTGTGGGTGTGAAGAGCTGCCAGAGAGTAAGGGATAAAGGATTTTGGTTTGGGGAAACCGCTTTTCAGCCCTCCTGGAATGTTCTCACTTTCCTAACTTATTTTGCAGCTGTTATTCCCAATCTGTCCAGAACACAGGGCAAAAGGCTGCAGCTGGTTAACTGCATTATCAGTGCTAAATGGGAACAGACAACACAAAGATAACCCAGAAAGTGTGCATCTTTATTTTTGATTTCTTCTCTCATCAACCCTTTATAGAAATTCTCAATAAGCAACAGGTGAACAGGAGTTTGCGTCTTCACCTGATCCTTCTGCTATTGCTACAAAACCGAGACGCTCTAACTGGACTAGTCCACTAGCAAATTATAAGGCCTCAAAAAGCACAATATTCTCACCAAGAAGGTGTTCCAGAGAGCCAGGGGACCACCAGCAAGAAAGATTGGGAAACTGCTTGGGGAGGGGCTGGGCAAGCCAATCTTCTGTGATTCCCTAAGACGGCTCCAAATCAGGCAGCAGAGGGTAGGTGAATGACTACAGACAGCCCCAGAAACCACCAGCCTGATGACCTGCATAAGTAAACTGGAGGTGAATTTACTGGCAGACCCACATTTCCACGTTGGATTATCATAACACCTCAAAAGAGCTTCCTCTGTGGTCCCACCCTGGCCACACATCCCAAGGCATCTGGTGACCTAGAGAACTGGTGGGTGACTGAGAGAGGCAGAACTGGAAAAAGGCCCAAGGGCGCATCTGGTTCCCCTGCCTTCAGGAAGTGTCTTTCTCTCACTTGCAGGAAAGGGAAGGGCCAGAGGGCCTCTGTTCCCCACGGCCGAGGACGGAGCCTGTGTAGCCTGATCCAAGCAGTTTAATTGGTTAGCGTCCCCTTTGGCCGCCTCGCACGCCATCCTGGAACCAACTTTAGGTTCTTTAAATCAGTTTTGTGAGCCGGGATAACTGAGAGTGAAGGAGGTGTCCATCCTCCTCCGCAACTCTTAACCAGTCCGTCGGCGCCCGCGAAGGGGCCCTGAGGAAGGGGCCGGGACATCCCCCCCGCCGCGCCCGGACCTGCAGAACAACTGGAGGAGGCAACGAGGCAGAGCACTGTACCTCCTCTGAGATACAAGTCCGCGGCTGCCATGACACGGTAGAAGAAAGGAAGCAGCAAGAGTCACTCCCCGGAGTCAGGCGGGGCTCGTCCCGCGCTAACTGTGCTGCTTTCCCGATCTCTAAGCGCTCTCATTCCAGGCGCTGCATCCAGCCATCCTCCCCCCAGAGGGGACCCGGAGTCGCAGGCAGGGCTCCCACGGCACCGCCGATCCTGACCCCTACTGAGCCCGCGCCTCCGGGGCTGCCTCTCCCAGTGGCCGGGAGGTGAGAGCTGGCTGGTGAGCCCGCCCCGCGTGGGGGTCCCGGGGACTACGTGCCGCGCTCGAAGGAGTGGGCCGAGGGGGCGCCCCTGGGGCAGACTTGTCCGCCGCCGCCAGCCGACGCCCCCCGATCCCCCAGTAACCCCGGGCGGGGAATGAACTTCGCGCTTTCCGGGATACGCAGGGAACTGGGACGGCGCCGTCTCTGTGCCGCAGAGGGTCAGAGGAGAGGCGCGCGGCCCGGAAGAGGGTCAGCAGCAGCGGGGCGCAGACAGTCCATCAGGCGAGTCCGCCCGGGCAGCGGTCCCCGCCCCAGCGCGCGCACTCACCGCTCAGCAGGCGACCCGACGCGCCCCGCGACCCCGCCAGCAGCACGGCCAGCAGCATGGCCTGCAGGGTCGCTCCGGGCTGCATGGCTGTGCTCGGGTGTCCCCTCGGACGCCGGGGCGCTGTGGCGGTGGGGCAGGCGGACAGGCAGCGGCGTGCGCGACAACTGTACCCGCGGGGGTGGCGGCAGCAGCATCTCCCGAGGACAGAGGGACCGGGCACTGGGAAGAGGCGGGGAGGGCGAGGAACCAGCCTGCGGCGCCACCGCTCCCTGGGACGTCACTGCTGGGAGGGCAGCCCGGCCGGCTGGCCCGCCCCGACGGCCTCCTCCGGCACATTCGGCGCCAGCCACTGGGCTGGCCCGAGGGGAGCGAGCCGGGGAGTGGAGCCAATCTCCACCCTCAGCTTCCCAGGGAGATTCTGCGTTTGCCTAGTGCGCAGTGCGCCGGAAAATCCCAGGCTGGCTTCTCTGAAATCTAACCGAGTGCACTGTGGCTAAAAACAGGACCACGTCTCACCTCTACTTCCGACCATCCCCTCACCCACCTCCCCAAGTTCACCCAGCGACTTAAGCTCTGCGGTGTGGGCCAGTGGGAGAGGCAAGGCACTGAGACTTCCCTGGGGCGGGGACGGCGGCTGCTCCGGAGTTCAGGCTACACCTGAGAAAGGGATGGTTGAGACAGGGAACAGCTGCTCAAGCAGGAGCAGCAGGCAGTGTGCCTACTGGCAAGGCAGGTTATGGCATTCAGCATGGGTGAGAAGGTGGCTAAATCGGGGTTCTCTTGGCTGAGAGGAGAGCGGCTTCCAAAGAAATTTTGGTCCCCCTTGCTTCTGCCTGCTTACTTGTCCTGCTTTTCCAAACAACAGGCAAGAAAGTCTAGATGCTCCCAAGGCCTTGAGGCACTGCGATTCCAGACTAGCAGGACTGAATCCAGGCTGGGGGGTTCTGTTTCCTTATCAGCTGATAATATGGGGAAGCTCTGCTACTGCAGAAAACAGAAGCCTCAGCAGGATGAGGATTGACCCTTATGGCAAGTTCATTTACAACTTGCTTCTATGTCCTGATTAGAAAATCTCACACCCAACAAACATTCTTTCTAGAAACTCCTGGCTATCAAAACTATCAAAGAGAGAACTGTTACAGTGAAAAGAAGCACTTGAGTTAGCATGTGATGTGCAGTTTCAAATTCTGTTTCTTCACTTACTGTCTGTGTTGTCTTCAGCAAGCCCCGTTGCCTCTCAAAGTTTTTTTTTAACTCTTAGTTACACTAGCAGTTACCTTAAGAGTTTTATGAGGGTTAAGTAAAGTAAATATATATGGAAGTGTGCAGATAGCTGGGCACAGAACCTAATATCAATTGAAAAGGGCTCATTTCCAATTTTACAACATCTACTACAGCTTAGAGAAGCTGTTCCTTTGTCTGTGATATTTAAATGGTGACCAGAACTCTCCCTTTGATTCCCTGGACCTTGGTTCATATTGGCTTTGTTTAGGTAGGCAGTCAACCTAGTGTGGTAGATTGCATTATTGTTCCAAATTCTTTATCCCTCTCTGTATCCAGGCCCTTTACCACTATCCACTAAAGAGGCAGAATATATTTCTCCACTCCTGGATTTTGCATTACACCATGGGACTTGCTTTGGGCAATAGAACGAGCCAGATGTTTCTAAGCCTAGACCATAAGAGGTCCCACATAGTTTTTTTCTGTTTTCTTACTTCTCTGCCACTTTCTGAGAGAAACATACCCCAGGTATCCTATTGGCCCCAAGGGGAAGATGCCTGGAATGGAGTTGCCTCAGTCAGTTGACAGACTTATAGCAAGAAGCAGAGCTGTCTGGTCAAGCATAGATCAGCAAACCCTAGCTGACCTGAAGATATGGGAGCCATAATAGGTGGTGGTTGTTTTAGACCACTTTGTTATGCAGTATGATTGCAGCAATGGCTCATGATTACACCTGGCAATGCAGGCAGTTATTACCTGGAGAAGGCTGTTTGCCAAAAGGGCTTACAAAGTGGAATTTATCTTGGTCCAGAGTCTAATCCTTACTTTGGCAAGCTCAAACACAATCTAACTAAGAATAAATATATTTACAATTGAGAAATATAATCATCAGGAAACCAGATATTTGCATTGGCCTGATGAGCACATATTCTCCCTGTGGATAGGCAATCCCAATTTAGAATTTTTTATATGGCCCCTTTGTAGACCTATCTTCCTTCTGTTCAAAACTTTTTTTCCCAAATAGTGTTCTGGGCAGAAAAATGCTAGTTGTCTCTCAATATTCATTCTATACAGCTTTCAGTGATAGAGTCCCCGAGTTTTAACAAGACAGATGGCCACCCATCTGCCTTGCAGCTTGGTGTGGCCCTATGATTAAGTTCTGACCAATGGGATGTGAGAAGAAGGGATATATTCAACTTCCAGATCATGATCTTTAAAGGAACAGGTATACAGTCAACTTTCCATTGCCCCCATCTGTTGGCTCAAATCTGGACACAATAGGGGGACTCAGCAGTCATTCTCAACCACAAGATGGGAGCGGCCTGTGGACACTGACAAGCAGCAAGATAGGAGCTTGGCTCTCTGATGATTGTAGAGCTTCCATAGCATCTCTGGGATACTTAACTGACCAATTTTGTATGTGTGTAAGAAATAAGCCTCTATTTCATTTAACTTCTATTGCTTTGTGCCTCTCTGTTACAGCAGCTGAACCAATATCTTAAAAATGTGGGTACCAACACCAATACTGTGGATCAATAATAGGAAGGGATAAGCGGTAGGGGAGGATTTGGGTTTTCTTTTTTCTTTTTATTTCTTTTATGGAGTAATGAAAATGTTCTAAAATTGATCATGAGGATGTATGCACAATTATGTGATGATACAGTGAGCCAGTGATTGTATACGTCAGATGGTTTGTATGGTGTGTGAATATATCTCAATAAAAATGCACTTAAAAATTGTAGGTACCAAACAATTGATTTGATTTCTGCTTACTTGATTACCAGAATCCATATTCTAGATGATTTTTAACTGACATTTCAGTAAGTCCCAAATTTCTTACAAATTTCAGATGGAAAATAATAGCAATTGTGTGAAAATTTTACTAGCTCAACTCTGATGTTAACTTCATTTTCCTTATTCCCAATTTCTGAGTGGGTACTTTATTGTTATCCCTATGTGTTGACAAGTGGCCTTGGACTAGGACTGACATCATAAAGAATATTTCAAATGAAGAAACATTTGATAACAAAAGGTTGGCTAGTGAAAACTTCCAGACTTCATTTTTATGAAAAAAATTTCTTAACTGCAAGTTGAATTTGTATCTGAAGAATGGTGCCATTCCTTTCTCTTCCTCCAGTGACTGGATATGAGGGTGGCCCTTGACTAAACTCTGACTGAGTCCACAGGATGAATCTTTTCAAAGCTCAGTCTATGTGGTTAGGGAGAGCCATTAGGAGAAATGCAGTTCTGCAATATCCCCTTTCTTATTTGAAGGAAGCTCAAATGAGGCAAAATTTGAAACTGATTAGGAGATACATGAAGGAAATGAATACTACTCTATATAATAGTCTGCGGAACCAGGGGAGTAAATCTCCCTGGCAACGTGGAATATGACTCCTGGGGAGGAATGTAGACCCGGCATCGTGGGATGGAGAACATCTTCTTGACCAAAAGGGGGATGTGAAAGGAAATGAAATAAGCTACAGTGGCAGAGATTCCAAAAGGATCCGAGAGGTCACTCTGGTGGGCACTCTTACACACAATATAGACAATGCTTTTTAGGTTCTAGTGAATTGGAGTAGCTAGCAGTAAATACCTGAAACTTTCAAACTACAACACAGAACCCATGAATCTTGAAGAAGATTGTATAAAAATGTAGCTTATGAGGGGTGGCAATGTGATTGGGAAAGCCATATGGACCACATTCCCCTTTGTCTAGTTTATGGATGGACGAGTAGGAAAATGGGGGAAGGAAACAAACAAAGGCACCTGGTGTTCTTTTTTACTTTAATTACTCTTTTTCACTTTAATTATTATTTCTGTTATTTTTGTGTGTGTGGTAATGAAGGTGTCAGGGATTGATTTAGGTGATGAATGTACAACTATGTAATGGTACTGTGAACAATCAAATGTACGCTTTGTTTTGTATGACTGCATGGTATGTGACTATATCTCAATAAAATGAATAAAAAAAAAATAGTCTGTGGAAAGCCCAGATCCATTGGCGAGCAGTGGCCTTGTAGCTGGAAAAAATATTTCCCTTCCTTTTTATTTAGATTGTAATGCCCTGTAGAATAATGCTTGCTTGCTCTTGGGAAGTGTGTGTGTGTGTGTGCGTGTGTGAGAGAGAGAGAGAGAGAAAGAGAGAGAGAGAGAGAAAGATGGATTCCAGTATTACTTATTGGGTAATTTGGAATGTAACCGGTCTTGGAGGGCTCATACTTACTCTTGGCTATGCTATGGAACTTGAAGCACCAAAGCCCACTTTTTGGGACTTCCCTTGTTGCTCCCAGATTATCCTGCTCTGTGGGATTTGGGCTGACCGTACTGCTGAAGATAGTTATGTATTCAAATAACTCAGACTTGGGGAAATGCAGCACTTGGGGGAAGAAAAATGAACTCTGTAGGTAGGGACGAGTGGGATTTCCTAAAAGGATATAAATGGACCAGGCATAGGAGTATAAAGATAGCAGAGCAAAGTTAGAAAACAAGGTGGTCTCCTTGCAGTCAAGAAGGTCTCCTCTGACGGTTTATCTTCTTGGATCTTTTCCCCTTATTTAGAGAAAAGATACTAAGCATACAGAGGGAAGATTTCCTTTCCTTTCCTTGTAATTCCCATTACTTACCCCAAAACTTCAGTAAAGTCTGAGGCAATACCATCTTGAGTGATGTAGTGGGGAAAGGGTAAGAGGCATAAAGGGAAGTGGGAGTAGCATTTTATGGGTATTATGTCCAGGACTTCAGGTTTAGGCCAATAATGGAGTGAGTGGCAGTCCCAAGTAGAGGTGCAAGCACCAGGGAAGGGTGTGTGCCCCTGAGTAGGACTGCCAGTTGGACAATTCAGAAGGGAAATACACTTAACCTTCTCTTTTCCAAAATATACTAAAGAGAATGACCCTTGATTGTGAGGGAGGTTGGCAATGGAATTACATATGTGAGTACATGACATAAGCATGCTAAACCAGTTAGTAACAGAACCAGAAGCAATTCATTTCTGGGAGTGACATCAGACATGTTTCAGAAACCAAATAAACCAAATTTTGGAAAAGAGATTTTTTTTAAAAGCAGGAAAATTTGAAAGTTTTCAGGATTGCTCTTTACTCCCTATTTCCCGACTGTTTTTCCTGATGGTCTATAAGTTGGGGCATGTAACTCTCCTGTGTCTTTTTATCTGATATTTATAATATAGGTCAAATCTAGAAATTGAAATACTAACATGATAAATAGGAGTTTGGGAATGTATAACAGGAAGGAGACATCATTGTTTAGCATCAAACAGAGTAGTATCCAAGAAGTAAAAGAGACACAAATATTCAATAATTGGCAAAATTCCCAAGAAGTCTGCATATTTGATCTTTATTTTTTTATCCATTTTAACTAAATGATCCCAATGATCCTTATATAAGTGTAGGTGTTTCAAAAATGAAGATATGTGAGTAAACCATCCTGTACCATGTGCCAATCAAATTATTCCAAGGCTTTGACTTCTTCTTGATCTTGTTTATCTGACTCTGATATCACTTTCCTGTTGGTAGTAACATGGATCAGTTCCAACACATAGAACTCTGTCATTTTGACTATGTCATAAGATGAAAAAGCTTTTGAAAATTTCCCCAATAAAAAAAAAATTCACTGTCCTGGGATTCTGAATATGCATTAGGCTTTGCAACAAAGTATAAACTTACATTTTAGAGAAGTGGTCATCATACTATGAAGTGTGATTTGAAGGGCAGGGGAGACCTCCTACTTAAATATATTTTGCTCACCCAAGAGTCAAACTTCCGTGATTTCATCATTGGTAATTCATTTCTTTGGATTACTCATTGTTCCTGCCAGTCAGTCTGTTTTTAAAATGCAAATATTCCTGGTGTGGTTAATAAACCTATTGCTACTAAAACATATTTCCTAGCTCCTTCTTTCTGGCAGAAGGATACTAAAATTTTTCTGAGAATAGCTGTTGAAGGATGGATGATAAGGGTATTTCTGCGCATGTAGGGAGATTTGGGGCAGAGAGGAAAGGATGGGGTGGGGCAAGAAAAAAGAGGGAAAAGTTAAAGGATTTTACAATTGTGTCTAAAATATTTACCCACTTAAAAATGTTTCTAAATTAATGTACAGTATAAAACATCACTTTAATACTGAACTGCATGATATTTTTGACCTAAACTTTTTTTGTTACAAATATTTTATGAATTCCTACATCTGGGCACTGTGTTATGGGTGACCCAATTTCTCATGCAGCTTAAAATATAGTTATGAGACAAGACACAAATATATGAAAAGCTAAATAACAATTTAAGAGAAAATAAGAATTGAATAATATAAAATATTGGCTCAAAGCATAGCATGATTAATTGCCAGAAGAATGGTACAGACAATACAAGTATAAGAAGTTCAGAGGGAGGAGATACCATGGTGAGATGGAGTGAAGTTCAGAGGCTTCAGGATAGAGGAGGGGGACTAAGCATGGTGTCAATATACAAAAGGAGTAAAATAACTAAGCATTACAAATATTAAGGGAATTATCTGCTGGAGCTGTGAAATAATGTTATACTCTCAGGGCGGATCAACATGGATAGCAGCAGGCATGTTCTGAGTCATCCCTGAAAAAGTAGACCCAGAGATCTAGGGCACTCAGACATATTTGTTGATGCTACTCAAGTAGTATCTTCACCCACTGTTTACATCAGATCTGTGAATCTTTCAATTGATCTAGTTTTGCTCCACCCTTGGAAGCTATGTTAAATCACCTGGCTTAAAAAGCAAAAAATTAAGTAGCTGAACACTGTGTTGTCAATATATAGCTGAGTGATTAAATGATATTTTCATTTTTTCCAATGAGTTTTTTTTTTTTTTTTAGTGTCAAAATATTCATTCTTCTTTAAGGGTATTATCTTGATAACATTAAAGGGAGTCAGCTTCAATACAAATGATATTAGAATCATAATTCTATTACTTTCTGACTGTTCTTCTCTGAATCTAGTATACAAATAAATACTTCCCAAATTAATGTTGTTAGGCAGATCGGTTTCCAGTCATAATCCAAAAAGAAAAGATTGTTTATTAGGGTTTTTAAAAAAAATGATTATCTGGTGATAGCTAGTTTCCTTTAAAATCTTCTAGACAATGTGCCTGGTACCCTTCTAATATTATTCCAAGGATTAGGCTAGTAACCTGTCACTGTGAGACTGTAAAGCAGTTGCTACATGATCTTAGTCTTGGGAAGCTTAGATATGTTGTTGATGGTTTCGTAGCTGGTGATCTACAAGACCTGCTGGTCTTCTAACGATGGTGGGAGTAGGTGTGAGTGGGAGAGAGTGGAGGTGGGAGGACATGATGGCAGGTTACTACAAGAGCCTGGGATGAGAAGGGATAGAGAGACAATGTATACAGAAATTCAAGGCTGGTCTGTTCTGTTTGCACCAACTTATGCTTGTATAAATTCCACAGATATGCAAGTGGGCATACAGGCTTTAATGTCTCTGAGGAGAAGAAAGTTTATCCAAGGCAAGAAATTCCTACTACAGGGGTTGGTTTTTAAAAGATTTGGAATAGGGAGCAAAGTGAGTCAGAAAAAACAAAGTGCTTCTCTACACTATAACTAGAAAGTAGAGAATATTGACAGAAGTAAACTTACTTTGTTTTGTGTACTTTGGCCTTTGGTTTATAAGGAAGGGAAATCAGTTCTTTCTAAAAAATAGAACAAAACAAAAACCAAAAAGGAACAATATCACTTCTTGCGTTGACTGAAATTTACTCACTTGAAAAAAACTGAGGTAAAATCATCACAGAGTTTATACAGATTAGCCTCTTAAATTTAGAAACTGTGGGATCAGAAATACTCCATATTAGAGAATTTGGGGTTCATTCAGGAAAGTGTGTGTTTATATATCTGTAAGTTCACAGCACAGCTTTATCATGTGTGAACAATAAGCTCCACTGACAATAGTACCTTCTCCCCCACACCAGCAGAGCTGCAAACGCTGAAGATATCTTTGGTTTATCAAGAACTGCCAAATTAAGTGCATTCTATATACTTCACCTCCAGTTTATGGAAACATCTGGTCCATGGTACCTAGATTTAATGGGCCAATCTATAAAACCTCTGAGAAGCTGCCCCACAGCCTAACTCCAGACAGACATATCTGAATGCCTATCAGTCTCACCATGATCCTTTCTTCTCTTTGTTTTCTTAAGAGTTGGAGAATCTCATCTCTCCTTTTAGCCTGTTTAAATCAAAGAAAAAAAAAGTGGATGAGTCTTTTGACTAATGATAAAGAATTGTGCCAGTAGAGGGTAGAATTTCTTCCACTTCTTTCTTACATTCTTTGGCAGAATTTTAAAATGCTATTTTTTTTCATGAAGGAGTTATAGTTTTATTTCAATACAAAAATATGTAACAGAGGAATAATTTGTAAAAATAATTTGGTTTTGATCCTAAATGGAGTTTTTTTCCCCATCTAATAAAAGTTAACTTTTATTAAGCTTTTTCTACATGAACTATGCTAACAACTTTTTGTACATTGTGCCATTTATGTCTTACAACCACTACTATTACTCCATTTAAAAATAAGGCAACTGCCAAAAGGAGCTGAGAGGTCACTCTGGTGGGCACTCTTATGCACAATTTAGACAACCCTTTTTAGGTTCTAAAGAATTGGGGTAGCTGGTGGTGGATACCTGAAACTATCAAACTACAACCCAGAACCCATGAATCTCGAAGACAGTTGTATAAAAATGTAGCTTATGAGGGGTGACAATGGGATTGGGAAAGCCATAAGGACCACACTCCACTTTGTCTAGTTTATGGATGGACGAGTAGAAAAATAGGGGAAGGAAACAAACAAACAAACAGACAAAGGTACCCAGTGTTCTTTCTTACTTCAATTGCTCTTTTTCACTTTAATTATTATTCTTGTTATTTTTGTGTGTGTGCTAATGAAGGTGTCAGGGATTGATTTAGGTGATGAATGTACAACTATGTAATGGTACTGTGAACAATCGAATGTACGATTTGTTTTGTATGACTGCGTGGTATGTGAATATATCTCAATAAAATGAAGATTAAAAAAGAAAAATAAGGCAACTGACACTTAGTAAGGTTAAATAACTTACTCAAGCTATGAAGTGACAGAACTGGATTTAATCCTAGCTCCATCTGGCACCAAGGCCCAGCCTACTAACTGCTACAGTAAATTGACATTAAATGGTGGCAAGATACCAGATCAGCAAGCTCAAACAGCTAACACCATCTAGGTCTACCGTTCAGAGGGCTTTTCTTAGTGGCTTGTATATGAGAACAAAGCCTTTTTCTCTCATCTCTCCTTTCTCTGACTCAGACAATGAGAAATACATATTCTCAGGCAAGTTTTTCTAAATGTAAAACAACTCATTTGGTACAGGCATGAACATCTGTCAAGACAACTGCTGTAATAATAATAATAATAATAATAATAATAATAATAATAAAAGATATAGACTACATAAAAATAGATAATTATAGATACAAAACTTTTAAATAGAATCCAGCTATGTTCAGTTAGCTAGGCAGAAAATCACATCTGGAGTATTTGAGAATAAAAGAAAAACTGGAGGGTCTGACAAATAAAACTTGTAGCTTCAGGTGGCCAAATAAAATGAAAGAAGCTCTGTTTAAATCAAGACTAGAAGCAAATTACTGAGAATTGTCATGGCTGAGTCATCCATCCAACCAACCATCCATCCATCCATCCATTCATCCATCCATCCATCCATCCACTTGAATTTCTTGAGCACCTAACCATGTGCTAAAGGGTGGAAGAGACATAATCACTGCCTGCAAGGTGATTGCAGACTTGTGGAGAAAAAAGACATGTAAATAGCTTCAAAGGTTCTACAGTGGGGTTAGTATAGGGTGCAATTAGAGAACTAAAGAACTCAATTCAGACTAGGTGGGGGTGCTCAGAGAAGTCCCAGAGGAGGTGAGTTCCAAGCTTAGACGTGAAACTGATAATTGCTAAATAATGGTGGGGCAGAAAGCTTTAAGGCAGAGGAAACAGCATGTGCAAAGCCTGGAGGCAGGTGCACTGCAAAGTAATTCCTCAGGAGGACCCCAGGTCTTAGTCCTGATGGCTCAGCTGCAGGGGGAGCTGGGGGCCTCAGGCATACCCCGCAGACATACATGAGCGTTGTCGTTGCTGCCAGCGGCTGTCCTTATCAGCTGGACCACAGGCAATGGGCGCCTCTGCTTTCCCTCACTCTGTTCAAGTCTTAAGAATCTTGCCTTCTGGAGGGCGGGGCAAGATGGCAGACTGGTGAGCTGTATGTTTTAGTTACTCCTCCAGGAAAGTAGGTAAAAAGCCAGGAACTGCGTGGACTGGACACCACAGAGCAATCTGTCTTTGGGCATACTTCATACAACACTCATGAAAACGTGGAACTGCTGAGATCAGCGAAATCTGTAAGTTTTTGCAGCCAGGGGACCCGCGCCCCTCCCTGCCAGGCTCAGTCCCAGGGGAGGAGGGGCTGTCAGCTCCAGGAAGGAGAAGGGAGAATTGCAGTGGCTGCTCTTATCGGAAACTCATTCTACTGATTCAAAATCCAACCATAGATAGACTGAGACCAGACACCAGAGACTCTGAGAGCAGCCAGCCCAGCAGAGAGGAGACAGGCATAGAAAAAAAACAACACGAAAAACTCCAAAATAAAAGCAGAGGATTTTTGGAGTTCTGGTGAACACAGAAAGGGGAAGGGAGGAGATCAGGCCTTGAGGCGCATATGCAAATCCCGAAGCAAGGCTGATCTCTCTGCCCTGTGCACCTTTCCTTAATGGCCCTGGTTGCTTTGTCTATTAGCATTTCAATAACCCATTAGATCTCTGAGGGGGGCCGTTTTTTTTTTGGTTTTTTTTTTTTTTTTTTTTTTTTAAATCCTTTTTGCTTTTTCTAAAACAATTACTCTAAGAAGCTCAATACAGAAAGCTTCAAAGAATTGAAATTTGGGCACGTCAAGTCAAGAGCAGAACTAAGAGAGCTCTGAGACAAAAGGCAATAATCCAGTGGCTGAGAAAATTCACTAAACAACACAACTTCCCAAGAAAAGGGGGGTGTCCGCTCACAGCCACCATCCTGGTGGACAGGAAACACTCCTGCCCATCGCCAGCCCCATAGCCCAGAGCTGCCCCAGACAACCCAGTGTGACGGAAGTGCTTCAAATAACAGGCACACACCACAAAACTGGGCGTGGACATTAGCCTTCCCTGCAACCTCAGCTGAATGTCCCAGAGCTGGGAAGGGGGAGCAGTGTGAATTAACAGAGCCCCATTCAGCCATCATTTGAGCAGACTGGGAGCCTCCCAACACAGCCCAGCAGCCCAGAACTGCCCTGGGGGGACGGCACTCACCTGTGACATAGCACAGTCATCCCTCAACAGAGGACCCGGGGTGCACAGCCTGGAAGAGGGGCCCACTTGCAAGTCTCAGGAGCCATACGCCAATACCAAACACTTGTGGGTCAGTGGCAGAGACAAACTGTGGCAGGAGTGAACTGAAGGATTAGACTATTGCAGTAGCTTTAAAACTCTAGGATCATCAGGGAGATTTGACTGTTAGGGCCACCCCCCCTCCCCGACTGCCCAGAAACACGCCCCACATACAGGGCAGGCAACACCAACTACACACGCAAGCTTGGGACACCAATTGGGCCCCACAAGACTCACTCCCCCACTCACCAAAAAGGCTAAGCAGGGGAGATCTGGCTTGTGGAGAACAGGTGGCTCGTGGACGCCACCTGCTGGTTAGTAAGAGAAAGTGTACTCCACGAAGCTGTAGATCTGATAAATTAGAGATAAGGACTTCAACTGGTCTACAAACCCTAAAAGAACCCTATCAAGGTCAGCAAATGCCACGAGGCCAAAAACAACAGAAAATTATAAAGCATATGAAAAAACCAGACGATATGGATAACCCAAGCCCAAGCACCCAAATCAAAAGACCAGAAGAGACACACCTAGAGCAGCTACTCAAAGAACTAAAGATGAACAATGAGACCATAGTACGGGATATGAAGGAAATCAAGAAGACCCTAGAAGAGCATAAAGAAGACATTGCAAGACTAAATAAAAAAATGGATGATCTTATGGAAATTAAAGAAACTGTTGACCAAATTAAAAAGATTCTGGACACTCATAGTACAAGACTAGAGGAAGTTGAACAACGAATCAGTGACCTGGAAGATGACAGAATGGAAAATGAAAGCATAAAAGAAAGAATGGGGAAAAAAATTGAAAAACTCGAAATGGACCTCAGGGATATGATAGATAATATGAAACGTCCAAATATAAGACTCATTGGTGTCCCAGAAGGGGAAGAAAAGGGTAAAGGTCTAGGAAGAGTATTCAAAGAAATTGTTGGGGAAAACTTCCCAAATCTTCTAAACAACATAAATACACAAATCATAAATGCTCAGCGAACTCCAAATAGAATAAATCCAAATAAACCCACTCCGAGACATATACTGATCACACTGTCAAACATAGAAGAGAAGGAGCAAGTTCTGAAAGCAGCAAGAGAAAAGCAATTCACCACATACAAAGGAAACAGCATAAGACTAAGTAGTGACTACTCAGCAGCCACCATGGAGGCGAGAAGGCAGTGGCACGATATATTTAAAACTCTGAGTGAGAAAAATTTCCAGCCAAGAATACTTTATCCAGCAAAGCTCTCCTTCAAATTTGAGGGAGAGCTTAAATTTTTCACAGACAAAGAAATGCTGAGAGAATTTGCTAACAAGAGACCTGCCCTACTGGAGATACTAAAGGGAGCCCTACAGACAGAGAAACAAAGACAGGACAGAGAGACTTGGAGAAAGGTTCAGTACTAAAGAGATTCGGTATGGGTACAATAAAGGATATTAATAGAGAGAGGGAAAAATATGGCAAACATAATCCAAAGGATAAGATGGCCGATTCAAGAAATGCCTTCACGGTTTTAACGTTGAATGTAAATGGATTAAACTCCCCAATTAAAAGATATAGATTCGCAGAATGGATCAAAAAAAATGAACCATCAATATGTTGCATACAAGAGACTCATCTTAGACACAGGGACACAAAGAAACTGAAAGTGAAAGGATGGAAAAAAATATTTCATGCAAGCTACAGCCAAAAGAAAGCAGGTGTAGCAATATTAATCTCAGATAAAATAGACTTCAAATGCAGGGATGTTTTGAGAGACAAAGAAGGCCACTACATACTAATAAAAGGGGCAATTCAGCAAGAAGAAATAACAATCGTAAATGTCTATGCACCCAATCAAGGTGCCACAAAATACATGAGAGAAACATTGGCAAAACTAAAGGAAGCAATTGATGTTTCCACAATAATTGTGGGAGACTTCAACACATCACTCTCTCCTATAGATAGATCAACCAGACAGAAGACCAATAAGGAAATTGAAAACCTAAACAATCTGATAAATGAATTAGATTTAACAGACATCTACAGGACATTACATCCCAAATCACCAGGATACACATACTTTTCTAGTGCTCACGGAACTTTCTCCAGAATAGATCATATGCTGGGACATAAAACAAGCCTCAATAAATTTAAAAAGATTGAAATTATACAAAGCACATTCTCTGACCACAATGGAATACAATTAGAAGTCAATAACCATCAGAGACTTAGAAAATTCACAAATACCTGGAGGTTAAACAACACACTCCTAAACAATCAGTGGGTTAAAGAAGAAATAGCAAGAGAAATTGCTAAATATATAGAGACGAATGAAAATGAGAACACAACATACCAAAACCTATGGGATGCAGCAAAAGCAGTGCTAAGGGGGAAATTTATAGCACTAAACGCATATATTAAAAGGAAGAAAGAGCCAAAATCAAAGAACTAATGGATCAACTGAAGAAGCTAGAAAATGAACAGCAAACCAATCCTAAACCAAGTACAAGAAAAGAAATAACAAGGATTAAAGCAGAAATAAATGACATAGAGAACAAAAAAACAATAGAAAGGATAAATATCACCAAAAGTTGGTTCTTTGAGAAGATCAACAAGATTGACAAGCCCCTAGCTAGACTGACAAAATCAAAAAGAGAGAAGACCCATATAAACAAAATAATGAATGAAAAAGGTGACATAACTGCAGATCCTGAAGAAATTAAAAAAATTATAAGAGGATATTATGAACAACTGTATGGCAACAAACTGGATAATGTAGAAGAAATGGACAATTTCCTGGAAACATATGAACAACCTAGACTGACCAGAGAAGAAATAGAAGACCTCAACCAACCCATCACAAGCAAAGAGATCCAATCAGTCATCAAAAATCTTCCCACAAATAAATGCCCAGGGCCAGATGGCTTCACAGGGGAATTCTACCAAACTTTCCAGAAAGATCTGACACCAATCTTACTCAAACTCTTTCAAAACATTGAAAAAAATGGAACACTACCTAACTCATTTTATGAAGCTAACATCAATCTAATACCAAAACCAGGCAAAGATGCTACAAAAAAGGAAAACTACCGGCCAATCTCCCTAATGAATATAGATGCAAAAATCCTCAACAAAATACTTGCAAATCGAATCCAAAGACACATTAAAAAATCATACACCATGACCAAGTGGGGTTCATTCCAGGCATGCAAGGATGGTTCAACATAAGAAAAACAATCAATGTATTACAACACATTAAAAACTCGAAAGGGAAAAATCAATTGATCATCTCAATAGATGCTGAAAAAGCATTTGACAAAATCCAACATCCCTTTTTGATAAAAACACTTCAAAAGGTAGGAATTGAAGGAAACTTCCTCAACATGATAAAGAGCATATATGAAAAACCCACAGCCAGCATAGTACTCAATGGTGAGAGACTGAAAGCCTTCCCTCTAAGATCAGGAACAAGACAAGGATGCCCGCTGTCACCACTGTTATTCAACATTGTGCTGGAAGTGCTAGCCAGGGCAATCCGGCAAGACAAAGAAATAAAAGGCATCCAAATTGGAAAAGAAGAAGTAAAACTGTCATTGTTTGCAGATGATATGATCTTATATCTAGAAAACCCTGAGAAATCAACGATACACCTACTAGAGCTAATAAACAAATTTAGCAAAGTAGCGGGATACAAGGTTAATGCACATAAGTCAGTAATGTTTCTATATGCTAGAAATGAACAAACTGAAGAGACACTCAAGAAAAAGATACCATTTTCAATAGCAACTAAAAAAATCAAGTACCTAGGAATAAACTTAACCAAAGATGTAAAAGACCTATACAAAGAAAACTACATAACTCTACTAAAAGAAATAGAAGGGGACCTTAAAAGATGGAAAAATATTCCATGTTCATGGATAGGAAGGCTAAATGTCATTAAGATGTCAATTCTACCCAAACTCATCTACAGATTCAATGCAATCCCAATCAAAATTCCAACAACCTACTTTGCAGACTTGGAAAAGCTAGTTATCAAATTTATTTGGAAAGGGAAGATGCCTCGAATTGCTAAAGACACTCTAAAAAAGAAAAACGAAGTGGGAGGACTTACACTCCCTGACTTTGAAGCTTATTATAAAGCCACAGTTGTCAAAACAGCATGGTACTGGCACAAAGATAGACATATAGATCAATGGAATCGAATTGAGAATTCAGAGATAGACCCTCAGATCTATGGCCGACTGATCTTTGATAAGGCCCCCAAAGTCACCGAACTGAGCCATAATGGTCTTTTCAACAAATGGGGCTGGGAGAGTTGGATATCCATATCCAAAAGAATGAAAGAGGACCCCTACCTCACCCCCTACACAAAAATTAACTCAAAATGGACCAAAGATCTCAATATAAAAGAAAGTACCATAAAACTCCTAGAAGATAATGTAGGAAAACATCTTCAAGACCTTGTATTAGGAGGCCACTTCCTAGACTTTACACCCAAAGCACAAGCAACAAAAGAGAAAATAGATAAATGGGAACTCCTCAAGCTTAGAAGTTTCTGCACCTCAAAGGAATTTCTCAAAAAGGTAAAGAGGCAGCCAACTCAATGGGAAAAAATTTTTGGAAACCATGTATCTGACAAAAGACTGATATCTTGCATATACAAAGAAATCCTACAACTCAATGACAATAGTACAGACAGCCCAATTATAAAATGGGCAAAAGATATGAAAAGACAGTTCTCTGAAGAGGAATTACAAATGGCCAAGAAACACATGAAAAAATGTTCAGCTTCACTAGCTATTAGAGAGATGCAAATTAAGACCACAATGAGATACCATCTAACACCGGTTAGAATGGCTGCCATTAAACAAACAGGAAACTACAAATGCTGGAGGGGATGTGGAGAAATTGGAACTCTTATTCATTGTTGGTGGGACTGTATAATGGTTCAGCCACTCTGGAAGTCAGTCTGGCAGTTCCTTAGAAAACTAGATATAGAGCTACCATTCGATCCAGCGATTGCACTTCTCGGTATATACCCGGAAGATCGGAAAGCAGTGACACGAACAGATATCTGCACGCCAATGTTCATAGCAGCATTATTCACAATTGCCAAGAGATGGAAACAACCCAAATGTCCTTCAACAGATGAGTGGATAAATAAAATGTGGTATATACACACGATGGAATACTACGCGGCAGTAAGAAGGAACGATCTCGTGAAACATATGACAACATGGATGAACCTTGAAGACATAATGCTGAGCGAAATAAGCCAGGCACAAAAAGAGAAATATTATATGCTACCACTAATGTGAACTTTGAAAAATGTAAAACAAATGGTTTATAATGTAGAATGTAGGGGAACTAGCAGTAGAGAGCAATTAAGGAAGGGGGAACAATAATCCAAGAAGAACAGATAAGCTATTTAACGTTATGGGGATGCCCAGAAATGACTATGGTCTGTTAATTTCTGATGGATGTAGTAGGAACAAGTTCACTGAAATGTTGCTATATTATGTAACTTTCTTGGGGTAAAGTAGGAACATGTTGGAAGTTAAGCAGTTATCTTAGGTTAGTTGTCTTTTTCTTACTCCCTTGCTATGGTCTCTTTGAAATGTTCTTTTATTGTATGTTTGTTTTCTTTTTAACTTTTTTTTTCATACAGTTGATTTGAAAAAAGAAGGGAAAGTTAAAAAAAAAAAAAAAAAGAAAAAAGACAAACAAGGAAAAAAAAAAAAAAAGATGTAGTGCCCCCTTGAGGAGCCTGTGGAGAATGCAGGGGTATTTGCCTACCCCACCTCCATGGTTGCTAACATGACCACAGACATAGGGGACTGGTGGTTTGATGGGTTGAGCCCTCTACCATAAGTTTTACCCTTGGGAAGATGGTTGCTGCAAAGGAGAGGCTAGGCCTCCCTATATTTGTGCCTAAGAGTCTCCTCCTGAATGCCTCTTTGTTGCTCAGATGTGGCCCTCTCTCTCTGGCTAAGCCAACTTGAAAGGTGAAATCACTGCCCTCCCCCCTACGTGGGATCAGACACCCAGGGAAGTGAATCTCCCTGGCAACGTGGAATATGACTCCCGGGGAGGAATGTAGACCCGGCATCGTGGGATGGAGAACATCTTCTTGACCAAAAGGGGGATGTGAAAGGAAATGAAATAAGCTTCAGTGGCAGAGAGATTCCAAAACGAGCCGAGAGATCACTCTGGTGGGCACTCTTACGCACACTTTAGACAACCTTTTTTAGGTTCTAAAGAATTGGGGTAGCTGGTGGTGGATACCTGAAACTATTAAACTACAACCCAGAACCCATGAATCTCGAAGACAGTTGTATAAAAATGTAGCTTATGAGGGGTGACAGTGGGATTGGGAATGCCATAAGGACCAAACTCCACTTTGTCTAGTTTATGGATGGATGTGTAGAAAAGTAGGGGAAGCAAACAAACAGACAAAGGTACCTAGTGTTCTTTTTTGCTTCGGTAGCTCTTTTTCACTCTAATTGTTATTCTTGTTATTTTTGTGTGTGTGCTAATGAAGGTGTCAGGGATTGATTTAGGTGATGAATGTACAACTATGTAATGGTACTGTAAACAATCGAAAGTACAATTTGTTTTGTATGACTGCGTGGTATGTGAATATATCTCAATAAAATGATGATTAAAAAAAAAAAAAAAAAAGAATCTTGCCTTCTACGAGCCTCTAGGGTTTTAAATTGATTTATTTTAGGACTGGATTTCTACTTTTTGCTTGAATTTTAGGAATCATGTATGAGTTACTGAAAAAGAAAATTCAGGATACTTCAACAACTAAGTTTCGTAACACTTTTCAAGTTGCTATAGATTAAATAAAATATTGTCTGTAGACAAGACCTGCAATGTTTTCAATGTAGGTATTTAGTGGTGGTTTCTTTTCCAACTTTTCCATTACACATGTACTCAATTGGAGTTAACTGCTCCCATACTGAACCTTTATTATGATATTGATCTTACTTTTCCTGCTCTGTTAGTTGCTACCATGTCTTTTTCTTTCAGTCTTAGTCATCTTTTTATCCTTCCTTAGAGCTTAGCAGTGCCTTGTATATGATACTCAGTGAATATCTGTTGAATTGAATTGATTGAGTCATGATGTATGAATGAAATCACTGCATTGTCTAATACACAATTATTAGTCTAAGCAAAAAGAAAAAAGTTTTAGAAAGTGAAATCAAACAATGGGATAAGTTTAGTGCTGTAAGACCTTGTATAAACAAAACTATGATTATCTTCTGTTTAACAACTGGGTATCCATAGGCAAGCTATATTTTCATGCTTAAAATATAAAAAAAGACAAACATTTAATTACCAGATTCTAAAATAACAGAATTAAAAGTACATTCATTTTCTTCCTTTGATTTCAGATCCTTTTGTAATTATAATGGCTTTTAGTACCAAATCAGTTTTATAATGTAATATAATGCACCAGAAACAAAACTTTAAGTATAATTTGATTTCAGTTCCCGGACATGCTTCCTGGGAATGAATAACATGCTTTAAAACTACTGTAAACAACTTTGTCATCTGAACAAAAACACTGCTGACTATTCTAAGAAAAGGATAACTAAATACAATTCAGGTGGTAAGAGAAAATCCTTACAATTTACCTTGTTAATAGGGAAAAATAATTTACTTGTTCATAACAACAAAAGAATTCTCATTTCTAATCATAGTGTTTTGATTGGGTTCATTAATGGAATTTTATATTTACAAGGTATTTAATTTGCTAATTCTTAAAATAATACTATAAGGGGTCAAGTTTATTTTACAGTACTTTATGTTATATATATTTATATTATATTAATTATATTAATTTATATTTACATACTATTCCTAAAATTTATAGAATAAAAATTGATTCCAGGAAATTAGGGTGTGGTAATAAATAAATTTAATGTCCCAGGGATGGTTAATGATTTTTAGTGTTACTTCAAGAGTTAAATTTCTTAGTTCTCTTTTTAGTTTTTAAAATCCAGCAACCTGGAGGGGGCAATATAGAACAGTGGAATCAAACTTGGGTTTGAATCCCAATTCTGTGTAATTAATGGCAAGTAATATCTTAACTATACCTCCTGGTTTCTCCTATAAGTTAGAGGTTGTGATCTTGGATAAATTAATGAACTACTTCTGAGTTTTGGATTTCTCATCTATAAGGAAGGTTGTTATGAAAATTAGAGATAATACAGAAATTGTTTGCCATAATGACTGGCATATGGTGGACCTTTAATAAATGGTAGCAATGATAATATTATTTATTATAATTATGAGAAAAATTTTTTTCTTTCAATGTTTCCAAAACGTGGAAAAAAGTGGGAAAAAGAAGGATGGATTTGTATGGGCATGGAGGACTTCTGATGATTCAACCTTTGGCCGATGGGTTAGCTGGTGAAAGCAGCTGGAGGGAGGAAAGGAAAATTAAGGAGGGATATTTAAGATACTGTCACTAAATATGAGGTACCAATTCTGTCCATAAATTCTCCAGAGTATTATAAACTTTCTCCTCCATTAATCTCCCATTACAAAAATAAATCTCTTAATAAACACTAGACTTTAAAATAAAAGCAAGCCCTTTCTTCTCAAGACCCAGTTCTCATATGAAAATTGCATTTCTTCCTTAGATTATGACTAAAATATTTTTAGTGAAACATTCATTCAAAATAATATGAAGTAGCATCTATTCCTCTCAGATCATCTATCTACATTACCAAAAGGAATTCTCTCTTGACTACCATACTGAATTACTGAATTTAATCTTAAGAATGTCTTGGAATTATATTGAATTGATTCCAAAATCAGCTCTTTACTTAGTTACCTGGCAATCACCCCAATACTTAGAGAATTCTTCAAATTCCTCATCTGTAAAATGGAGGCTATCCTAATGCTTCTCAGTTTTTCCAATGATTAAATTAGAATATGAGTAAAACACTTACAGTGTACATGGTAAGTAGTAATTCTCAAAAATATAATTGTTATATAGTGAGGGAAGGAGCAGAAGGTGAGAGAAAAAACATAAAGAAAATAAAATAAGAAGTACTGGAGGAAATATATTAATTCAAATGGGAATGGCAAAAAATCTTTAGTTCTTCCAATTGAATATAAATACATATCACATACAAATGTCAGAAAATGTGGAAAAGCACATAAAGGAAAATAATGTTTACATAAAATTCATGGCTAAATCTAAAATCTTAATATAAGTTTTTAAGTTTAAAACACATAAAAATTTCAGAAGAACCTTAAAGGAGTTCTAAAATAATTAATTCATAAATTTAAAAATAATACGTCAAAGGGAAAAAGCTGGCTAGGGAAGTAGTGGGCAAGCTTAATGATAATAACACAAAAAGTATGCTCAGTGATAAAAAGAAGATAACAGTTTAATTAAAAATAAACAGAGACATGAAGGTATGTAAGAGCTTAGCATGTCTAAAGATGGTGATAAACCTGGATTTACTGCAGCAAAATGTTTGTTTGAGGGAACAGGAGTATAAAGGGTACAAAAGTTTAATGGGATCATATTGAGGACCTTGACATAAAGGTAGAGTCATTTAAGTTGATTTAGGAGAAGACAGGAACTATCGAAGACTTTTTGGCAGGGGAGGGACACGATAAAGCCCAGCACTTAGGAGGGTATACATGGTGAACTAGAAATGGAAAGAGAGTGGAGGTGAAGAGACCAGTTAAGAGGCCATCAAGGCATCATGGGATGGAGAACATCTTCTTGACCAAAAGGGGGAAACAAAATGAAACAAAGTTTCAGTGGCTGAGAGATTTCAAATGGAGTTGAGCGGTCACTCTGGAGGGCATTTTATGCACTATACAGATATCCTTTATTAGGTTTTAGGGTATTGGAATGGCTGGAGGGAAATACCTGAAGCTGTTGAACTACAACCCAATAGCCTTGATTCTTGAAGACAATACATAACGATGTAGCTTACATGGTGTGACTGTGTGACTGTGAAAACCTTGTGGCTCACACTCCCTTTATCCAGTGTATGGACAGATGAGTAGAAAAATTAAATTACATGGAAATTAAAAATTAAACGAAAAATAGGGTGGGATGGGGGGGATGGAATGTTTTGGGCGGTCTGTTTTACTTTTATTATTTTTTTTTTTTGGAGTAAGGAAAAGGTTCAAAAAATTGATTCTAGTGATGAACGCACAACTATATGATGGTACTGTGAATAACTGATTGTACACTGTGGATGATTGTAGGGTATGTGACTATATCTCAATAAAACTGTATTTTTAAAAAAGAGAGGCCATGATGGCAGTCTGGGTAATATGAGTCAACAGTGTAAAATATCTGCTTAAAAACAAATGTAAACTTTGCTTGCATTAGTCAAAACAAGCTGTTCTGATTTTAAGAAATAACAGTCTAGTATACTCTGTCAACATCTATGTGGAACTGAGCTAAATTCTGAGTACTACAGTTCAAGAAGACTACTGTCTAAAAAGAAATAAAATATGTTTCCTCTGAGAATTTATAACCACAGCCTTGCCCTCATATGGATTTAGTGCTTAAACTTACATTACTTGTGTAGTTTAGGAAACGTCAAGATAAGAAATTAAAATGATCCCAGATTGGTAGTAGTCTGGGTTTCCCGGCAGAGTTAGAGCAACCAAATGTCCTGGTTTGCCTGTGACTGAGGGATTTTCTTAGATGTGGGACTTTTAGTGCTAAACTGGAACATCTCAAGAAGACCAGGATGGTTGGGCATCTCCTTTCTGGGATTATTTTATGCAATCCTCTATGTAATAGAATGGTAAGCAAAGATACTAGTAAACATGAGGATAAATCCTAAAAAGTATTCATTCTGTAAAACAATAACTGTAATGTCCAATGTGGGGTAAAACTAAAAGAAGATAGTACTAAAATAGTGCATGTCAATAATAGGAAGAAGGGAATTATATTGTTCAGGAGCAAAGTAAAAATTCCAATTAGATTTACACTTTAAGTGTGAACATTAAAATTTTACAGGCAATTACTAAAATAATAAAAATTGATGATGTAACTTTGAGAATAATAAGGGAAAAAGTGGAAACACACACACACACACACACACACACACCCATACACACACACACTCCAAAAGAAAGCAGGAAGGAGAAAAGCAGCAATATGGAAATAGCAGAACAAGAAAGTGAAAAACAAGATGGCAGAAACAATTCCAAATACATCAGTAGTCATGACTGTAAATAACTGAATATGTCAGAATGAATAAAAACAATCAAATGAACGAATAAAACAGTTACAGGCATTTACAATAGACATATCTAAAATGAAAGTACAGAGAAATATTGAAATTACAATAATGCAAAGTGATACAATAGACAAATATCAAAAAAAAAATGTAGCATATTAATACCAATAAAAATAGAATTTAAGGCTAAAAGCATTTTAGGAATAAGAAGATCAATACTTAATGATAAAAAGTTCAATTACCAGGAAGATACAATAATTCTAAATATGTATGCATCTAATAACACAGCTTCAAAATATAAATAAAATCAAACAATGACAAAATTGTAAGGAGAAAGAAAATCCACTATCATAGTGGAATATTTTTAACATAACTCTCTCGTAATATATATTAAACAAACAAAGTTAAAGAAGATGTGAAGAACACAAATAACAAGAACCTGATATATATGGAACTCTACATCCAACGATTATCAAATATACATTCTTAAGTGTCCTTGGAGCATTACAAAAAAGTGAACATACTCTAGGCCATAAAGCAAGTCTCAGCTTTTAAGTGTTCAGTGTATCATACAAACTATATTCCTGATCCTAATCTAATTAAGTTTGAAATAAATAACAGATAACTTAAGAAGACCTCATGTATTTGGACATTAAAATGCTCACTACTAAATATTACATGGGACAAATTAGAAATTAAAAGAGAAAATTTAAAATTACTTAAAATGGAATAATACTATAGATTTAATAATAAATAATTATCAATTATTATTTAATAATTAATATGCCATATATAATACATAGTATGTATGAACAAAGTATAGTGATTAAATGACATGTATATGGCTTGTGAGATATAGCTAAAGTAGTCTTTGAGGGATGTTATAGCATTAAATCCTTATAATAGAAAGGAGAAAAAACTGAAAAATAAGAAAGAAAATGAGAAGGGAATTAGAAAAATGGAATTTACCCAAAGTTGTAGGAGGAAGTAATAAAAATCATTAACTAATAACAAGAAAACAAAAATACAATAGAGGATAATAAAACCAAATGTTTGTTCTTCAACAAGAATACTAAAATATATAATTCCTTGGCATAATTGCTCAAAAAAAAATATTCAAGTGAGTAGAAATGAAAAAGGATAACTACTAGATATATGGAAGATATGAAAAAGATGATTAAAGTACACAATGAATACTTTACACGAATAAATTTGAAAATGTAGATGAAATGGACAATTTCCTACAAAAAACTAATTTACCAAACTGATTCAAGAAATAAAAAACAGGCCCATTTCTCTGCCCCCAAATAGAAACAAAATAAATAAGCAAACCAAACCTATAGTGCTTACACAGACTAGCGCCATATTTATCATCTCAAGTATTTTTAGTCACCATTTAGCTCATCAAATGGATTTGCCTTGTATTGCCTTGGATGTATTGCTGTGCTAGCCACTTCTAACAGTGCTTTGGCTTCAGTAACTTAGCTTCTATACTAGAGCTTTTTTTCTAGGTTTTCAAGAACTATTGCCTTCTGCAAAGAGTGTATTATATAGTTGAAAATATACCTTTCCCAGCTGATTTTTTATATTCTGGTTGAGAACTGTGATGGTCAAGCTCATGTGTCAACTTGGCCAGATTATGGTGTCCAGTTGTTTGGTCAAGCAAGCACTGGCCTGACTGTTACTGGGAGGGCATTTTGTGGATTTAAATCATTAGTCAGTTGATTGCATCTATTTATGGTTGATTGCATCTACAATCAACAAAGGAAACGGCCTTTAGTAATAACAGAAATCTCATCCAATCAGTTAAAGGCCTTAAAGGGAGAACTGAAGATTTCAGCAGTCATTAAGAAGAATTTCTATCTCCACTTCAGTCCCAGTACCTCCTGGGGAGTTTATCAAAAGCTTCCTTGGAATTCCCAACTTGCAACTTACCCTACAGAATTCTGCTTGTCAATCTCCATGGTTATGTGAGCAAATTCCTATAATAAATCTCTTAATATTCTAGCTCTCTATATCCCTACCCATCTATCTATCTATCTTCTCCTGTCAGTTCTGTTTCTCTGGAGAACCCAGACTAGTACAAGAATCACTGATCAAACCTTCAAAATCATCATGGTATTCACTTTTTAATCTACATTTGTAGAGAAGGCATTAAGCATCTACTGAGGATAAATTGAATTGCCTTTTCTTTATCTGCAAATGGTTAATTGCTCCATAGCTGAAATTGCAAAATTAATTTTTTCTTTCACAGGTGATAAAGAAATGATTAAGAAGAAACACCATGCGAGTCTTTTTTCACCAGTATGGCCAAGCCAATCTGTTTCTTCTAAACAGGATGTGGATACTTAGATACTCATGCCTTTAGTAATCTACTCATCATTCTTTGGGATTTACTGCTTTGGTCACAGTAGATTTATTGATACTAAAACCTATCTGAAGCTGCTAAAATTTTATTTTTTAACCATGGGTTACAAAAAAAAGGGGAAAGCAGAGAAGATTAAAAAAAAATTATTGAGTTTATGGGTTTTAGGCCTTGTGTGAATTCCTTACATGTTATCTCATTTAATCCTTACAACATGGTGAGGTAGGAATTACTATTAAATCTTTACAGATAGAAGGAACTCAATCATAAAATTAGGAACTCTCTCTGGGTCACTTAACTAACTAGTAACAGGCAGAACCAGGATTCAAACTGATTCGAGTTTTGTTTAACGCCAAATCTTTTGCTTCTTTTGCTATACTAGTTCAAACACATACTAGTGATTCTGAATATTTACACACACACACACACACACATACAGTGACAGAATGTTTTCTACACTCAATCTTCATATTAAAAATGAAGAATTAATTAGAATTGATTATGGTGAGAAAGAGAAATACAGTTTCTGCTCTCACAGAAAAATTTACATTCTAGTAGAAAATGTGTGCTATGGGAAGCCACAGCAGGGGAACCTAACCCAGTTTGGGGTTGGCTTGGATCAAAGTTAATGATTTATTTATTTTAATGTATCATGTAGCACTTTACAGAAAATACTGTTAAAGGGTAAACAGTAGTTGAATTATAGTGACACTTATAAACCGATGAGCTTTCTAAGATCTTATTTAATGTAAACTAAGTATTTATGTAGGATATTTGATTACAAGTAACTATAAGATGGGAATTATATTTAAACTTAGAATATTGCCTAAGCAGTTTCTGCCCCTCCTAAAGACCAATGAATAAAGGTTTAACAGAGGTTGAGGACATTATCTGATTTTGTTTTTTAATTCAGGCTTCAGAATTTTATTTTTGATTCTATGCCAATGAATTGGGAGTTAACTGTCCAATAGTAGAACTAGAGAATTTTAGTTTTTATCCTACGCAAAATCTAAAACTTTAGTGGGTTCCATTTCTCTTCTATGTTACCAATGCAATCTAGAGGAAGGTGACAATTATGATAAGCTTAAGGTAAAATTATATTTTGGTAAAAATCTCACATTTGGACTTGATTCCAAAAAGCAGTATGCCTTGTTGATTTTGATAACAGAATGCTTCAACTATGGATTTAATCTATGAATTTATTATGAGTCCCTGTGCCTATTAACTGAAATTTGCTATGCAGATTCTACAACTGCTATGTAGTAAATGTATATCTACTCTAATATTAAGACACAAAATTGTTGGACCTCCAAATGATCTACTATGCACTTTAAAATATAGGCTGAATAATCAGTGAAAAGGCTTTCTCTAGCACTAATCTGATTTTAGAAGGTGGACTTAATGGCAGTAATCTATGCAAGTGGATGGAAGATGTTATAGCATTACTAATCAGAGGGAGGAAGAATGCTGACTTGCAGGAAAAAAGATACAGATCTCAGCACCTTTCCACACCTCCTGGAAATTGCTTGATCCTGGCTCAATTCCCAGTTTTGACATATAATTTTTGTTTAAAAAATAAGTTTACTAAAATGAGAAAAACATATCAGTCATTACATAAAAGGGACTCAATTCAATTTTTCTTAAATGTAGGTTTCAATGAAACATAATTTATCCAGTGTGGGTAAGACAAAGTCTGTATTTTTCTTAGTTCTGTTACATATATTTTAATGAAAAGCCAATAATAATTACCTGAAGAGCATAGCTCTTGTTTTAAAACACTCACTACAAAATGCATGCAGGGTAAATGTATAAGTGATTTTTAAAAAACTACTTTAATATTACTTTAAAAGGCACTTATTTTTTTAAAAAAGGCAATATGTGAGATTTCAATTTTAATGTTGAAAAAATGTAGGCATAAAATGAATACTATATTTTAAAAATTCAATAAAGTATACATACTTTAAGGATACCTCTCTATATCTATTTATGTATTGAATTATATACTATTGACAATTTGGTCTGAAATAATTGTCAAAGTTTGGGCTTAGCAAATGAATGACTACTGTATCTTTAAGGTTTTCATCATATTTGTCTCTAAAGATATGATGAATGGGTGAGTGGGACTGACCTTATCTTTCAGGTATATCTTTCTTGTCTTGCCCACTAGGACTTAAGAAGGAGGGAGTAAGGGATTTCTCACACAGATGATTCTCAAAGTTCATTTCTGGCCCTTACTTCTCTGAGTTTCTAGCCCATATATCCACATGCTTACTTCACAGCTCCACCTGCTTAGCTCAAAGTCACCTCAAAGTTGACACATCTAAAATGAACTTATGATCTACTTTCCTATGAAAAAAAACCCACCTAATCTTTATCTAATGTTCCTTGTTTCAGAGAATGGCAGCATCCATCCTGCAGTGTAAGCCAGAAAACTATGAGTTATCTTTGATTCCTTGCTATGTGTCACCATTCATATTCGATATATAACCTATATAACCCAAGTCCTTGTTATTTTATCTCCTAAATATATCTCTATTGACTTTTTTTCCCACCTCATCCCCATAATCCTAATCCAAGCTACCATTACCTCCCGACTGGAAGCCTTCAATCTGGTTTCCACACTTCCACTCTGGCCACTTTCAGTTCAGCCCCACATTAAGTCTCCTGATCTCTTTCAAACAAATCTGATACATCACCTTCAACATAAAACCCTTCAATGAGACATTCCATGTTCATTTAGAAGACTAAATATTGTTAAGATGTCAATTCTTCCCAAAGTGATTTACAGATTCAACACAATCTCAATCAAAATGCTAATATCCTTCTTTGCAGAAATGGAAAACCAATCATCAAATTTATATGGAAGGGCAAGGGACCCCAAATAGCCAAAACAATTCTGGAAAAGATGGAGGATTCAAAATTCCCAATTTTAAAACTTATTACAAAGTTACAGTGATCAAAACAGCATGGTGTTGGCACAAGGACAGACATATAGACCAATGGAATTGAATTGAGAGTTCAGAAATAACCTCTGACATCTATGGCCAGTTGATTTTTGACAAGGATGTCAACTCCACTCAATTGGAAAAGAATAGTCTCTTCAACAAATGGTATTGGGAAAACTGGATCTCCATATGCAAAAGAATGAAGGTGGACTCTACCTCATGCCATTTACAAAAATCTACTCTAATGGATCAAAGACCCACATATAAGAATCAATACTATAAAACTCCTAGAAGATAGCATAGAGTAGCATCTTCAGGACCTGTGCTAGGCAATGGCTTCTCAGACTTAACACCAAAAGCATGAGCAACAAAAGAAAAAATAAATAAGACCTCATCAAAATTAAAAACTTTCGTTTATCAAAGGACTTCATCATGAAAGTAAAAGAGAATGGAAGAAAATATTTGGGAACCACATATCTGATAAGGGTTTAATATCCAGTATATATAAAGATATCCTACAACTCAACAACAAAAAGACAAGCAACCCAATTTAAAAATGGGCAAAAGATTTAAATAGATATTTCTCCAAAGAAGATATACAAATGGCCAAAAAGCACATGAAAAGATGCTCAACATCATTAGCCATTAGGGAAATGCAAATCAAAACCACAATGGGAAACCATTTCATACCCACCAGATTGGCTACTATTAAAAAATGGAAATTAACAAGTATTGGACAGGATGTGGAGAAATAGAAACACTATTTCATTGTTTGTGGGAATCTGAAATGGTGCATTCATTGTGGAAAACAGTTTGGCAGTTCCTCAGAAAGTTAAATATAAAATTACCATATGACCCAGCAATCCCACTTCTAGGTATATCCCCAAAGGAATGGAAAGCAGGGACTTGAACAGATATTTACACACCCATGTTCATAGGGGCATTATTCACAATTGTCAAAAAATGGAAGCAACCCAAGTGTCCATCAATAGATGAATGGATAAACAAAACATGTTACATACACATGATGGAATATTATTTAGCTATGAACCATGTTGCATGTTGTCTGATACATGCGACAACACGGATAAACCTCAAAGACATATTAAGTGAAATAAGCCAGACAAAAAAGGATAAATATTGTATGATCTCATTGATATGAAATAATTAGAATAAGCAAATTTAGAGAGTCAGAAACTAGAAAGCAGGTTACCAGGGCTGGTGTGGGGGTTGGAAATGGGGAGTTAATGCTTACTTGGTACAGAGTTTCTGTTTGGGATGATGGAAAAATTTTGGTAATGGATGGTGGTGATAGTAGCAAAACATTGTGAATTTAATTAACACCACTGAATGGCATATTTGAATGTGGTCAAAAGGGAAAATTTTAGGTTTTATATATATGTTATTAGAATAAAAAATTTAAAAACCCATAGGCCTGTACAACACATACAGTGAACCCTAATGTAAACTATGGACTATAGTTAATAGTAAAATTATAATAATATCCTGTCATCAATTGTAACAAAGGTACCACATGAATGCAGTTTTACCAATAGGGAAAACTCTTGTGTGGGGAGATGGGGGGTAGGCGTGGGGCACAGGGAGGGTGTATATGGGAACTCTGTATTTTCTGCATTATTTTTCTGTAAACTTACAAGTTCTCTAACAAAAGAAAATTATATATATATTTAAACCTTCAGTGGTTTCTTGTTGCTCCACTATGGTCTAATCTTTCCATTACCACATTGGCCATTCCATTTCTGAAATGTGCTGCTTTTTCACAACAGGGTCTTTGCACATGCTGTTTCTGCTGCCTGGAACACTCTCACAACCCTTCTTCCACCCTTACTCTTCCTTCAAATATCAGATTAGTCATTGATTCTTTGCAGAAATTCTCCCTGATTCCCTTGAATGTATCAATGCCACCCTATTATATGCCCTCCTAACACCATGTTTAATTCTTTGATCAGTAGCTGATTAGACCACAAGTTCTTTAAGGGCAGAGTTTGCATCTTTAAAACATAGTTTTTGTTGTTCATCACTGTACTCCAGTGACTAGCTCAATGCCTGGCACACAGAGGTCCTCAATAAATATTTATTGAATGAATTTTGCACAATTCTTTCAAATCAGATTCTCCTAACTTTTGGCCCTAAGATTCATCTTACTGTTCATGGTTTTGCCTGGCCCTTCTTGCCTGAGGTTGACATTGCCTCTTCACCTTTGACCCTTAACTTGCCTACATCTCTTTTTAAAGCTACCTAATTTTCAGTTGCTTTGGGCAAATACTCCGTGAAGCTCAGCTTGACCCCTTGGTTAGTTTCCTAGGGCTGCTGTAACAAATTCCCACAAACTGAGTGTTAAAATAACAGAAATTTACTCTCTTGGTTCTGGAGGCTAGAAGTCCAGAAACAAGGTGTCAGCAAGGTGTCAGCCTTCTCGTGGTTGCCAGCAATCCTTGGCGTTCCTTAACTTGTGGCGGCCTAACTCCAGTAACTGCCTCTATCATCACATGGCCTTCTTCCCTGTGTCCCCTCTGTGTGCTCAAGTCTCTGGACATCAGCCAGTGGATTTAGGGCTTACCCTATTCTGGTATGACCTCATCTTAATTACATCTGCAAAGACTCTAAATAAGGTTGCATTCACAGTCAGGGTAGGGGTGTGGGTGAGAACTTCAACATATCTTTTTGGGATACAATTTAACCCCTAACACTCCATGACCCTACTTTCCAGCAAAAGGCCCCCCACCTTTCTGGAGTGAAACCCAACATTGTCCAATTCAATCTCACATATAGACTAATGACCATGTTATATTTATATCTATTGGTAGCATTTATGGCCATAAACCCCAGAGAATGCAAAGTTAATTTATAAAATATAATGCAATCAAAGTTAAGAACTAAACAACTGTCTTTTTATTTATGTTTTAGGTTATTCAGTGCTCTAAACTCTATACTTTATAAGAAAAATTTACAAGTTTGTATATACTAAATAATTTTTCATTAGAAGTTTTTTCTAATTACTGAATTACTGTTAGAAAGAAAATATACCTTTTTCTTAAAAAGTTATTTAACAGAGTTTAGATCAGCAATAGGATCAACTATTTTTAAATTGATTTTTGAACAATATTATTTTGGCTTGGCCAAAAAAAAATAAAAATAGCCTAGGTAGGTCAATTTATTTGTCTCATGTACAGATGGTTCTAAAGTAGATTTCTGGATATGGCAGTAGGAAATGACACAAATGTTTAGCAATAGAATGGGAGTCTGGAGGGAAGGGTATATGCTTTTAGGACTGTGCTTTCTTTTTTACAGCTTTACCTCTCTCATGTACCAAAATTCTACTGTATGGAACATTGTCTTGTCTTCTGTGTCTGATTTCTAGTTTTGATTAATGTGAATAGAAGCTAAAATGCATTAGACCTTTGGAAAAAAGGGGGAATAGATGCATTAAGGGCGTAGCCCTATCTAACTCTGGGGCTGGATCTCTATGGGGCAAATGAATTCACTGTTACTGAGAAATTTTACGTTTGTCTAGGAAACTAATCCTGATCATTTTGACAGCAAAATGGATTTTCTTTTTTCTTTTTGCAAAGATCTTAAGTGTATAATTTGATAAGTTGACAAACGAATACATCCATGTAACTATCATCCCACCAAGATATAAAACATTTCCATCAAAACAGAAAGTCCTCTTATGCCCCCTTTATCATTACATCCCTCTTTATCTTTGACAGTGATCCTTGTCTATAAGTCTTTTTTTATCAATGTTAATATAATCCAACAGTTTTCTTCTGCTTACGATTTGCATAAAATATCTTTTACCATCCTTTTATTTTCAGCCTATCTTTGTTTTTTTATACTTAAGGTTAATCCTTTATAACCAGAATATAGCTGGGTTTGCTTTTTCATCCAATATGATAATCTCTGTTTTTTAAGTGGAATGCTGTTATTTACATTTAATATAATTACTGACATATTTGGGCTTAGGTCTATCTACCATTTTGCCATTTATTTTATATTTGCTTCATCTATTTGTTTGTTGTTTTTTTTTTTTTAATCTTCATTTTATTGAGATATATTCACATACCACGCAGTCATACAAAACAAATCGTACTTTCGATTGTTTACAGTACCATTACATGGTGGTACATTCATCACCCAAATCAATCCCTGGCACCTTCATTAGCACACACACAAAAATAACAAGAATAATAATTAGAGTGAAAAAGAGCAATTGAAGTAAAAAAGAACACTGGGTACCTTTGTCTGTTTGTTTCCTTCCCCTATTTTTCTACTCATCCATCCATAAACTAGACAAAGTGGAGTGTGGTCCTTATGGCTTTCCCAATCCCATTGTCACCCCTCATAAGTTACATTTTTATACAACTGTCTTCGAGGTTCATGGGTTCTGGGTTGTAGTTTGATAGTTTCAGGTATCCACCACCAGCTACCCCAGTTCTTTAGAACTTAAAAAGGGTTGTCTAAAGTGTGCATAAGAGTGCCCACCAGAGTGACCTCTCGGCTCCTTTTGGAATCTCTCTGCCACTGAAGCTTATTTCATTTCCTTTCACATCCCCCTTTTGGTCAAGAAGATGTTCTCCATCCCACGATGCCAGGTCTACATTCCTCCCCGGGAGTCATATTCCACGTTGCCAGGGAGATTCACTCCCCTGGGTGTCTGATCCCACGTAGGGGGGAGGGCAGTGATTTCACCTTTCAAGTTGGCTTAGCTAGAGAGACAGGGCCACATCTGAGCAACAAAGAGGCATTCGGGAGGAGGCTCTTAGGCACAACCATAGGGAGGCCTAGCCTCTCCTTTGCAGCAACCGTCTTCCCAAGGGTAAAACCTGTGGTAGAGGGCTCAACCCATCAAACCACCAGTCCCCTATGTCTGTGGTCATGTTAGCAACCATGGAGGTGGGGTAGGCGAATACCCCTGCATTCTCCACAGGCTCCTCAAGGGGGCACTACATCTTTTTTTTTCCTTGTTTTTCTTTTCTTTTTTTTTTTTTTTTAACTTTCCCTTCTTTTTTAAATCAACTGTATGAAAAAAAAAGTTAAAAAGAAAACAAACATACACTAAAAGAACATTTCAAAGAGACCATAACAAGGGAGTAAGAAAAAGACAACTAACCTAAGATAACTGCTTAACTTCCAACATGTTCCTACTTTACCCCAAGAAAGTTACCTAATATAGCAACATTTCTGTGAACTTGCTCCTACTATATCCATCAGAAATTAACAGACCATAGTCATTCCTGGGCATCCCCAGAACGTTAAATAGCTTATCTGTTCTTCTTGGATTATTGTTCCCCCTTCCTTAATTGCTCTCTATTGCTAGTACCCCTACATTCTACATTATAAACCATTTGTTTTACATTTTTCAAAGTTCACATTAGTGGTAGCATATAATATTTCTCTTTTTGTGCCTGGCTTATTTCGCTCAGCATTATGTCTTCAAGGTTCATCCATGTTGTCATATGTTTCACGAGATCGTTCCTTCTTACTGCCGCGTAGTATTCCATCGTGTGTATATACCACATTTTATTTATCCACTCATCTGTTGAAGGACATTTGGGTTGTTTCCATCTCTTGGCAATTGTGAATAATGCTGCTATGAACATTGGCGTGCAGATATCTGTTCGTGTCATTGCTTTCCGATCTTCTGGGTATATACCGAGAAGTGCAATCGCTGGATCGAATGGTAGCTCTATATCTAGTTTTCTAAGGAACTGCCAGACTGACTTCCAGAGTGGCTGAACCATTATACAGTCCCACCAACAATGAATAAGAGTTCCAATTTCTCCACATCCCCTCCAGCATTTGTAGTTTCCTGTTTGTTTAATGGCAGCCATTCTAACCGGTGTTAGATGGTATCTCATTGTGGTCTTAATTTGCATCTCTCTAATAGCTAGTGAAGCTGAACATTTTTTCATGTGTTTCTTGGCCATTTGTATTTCCTCTTCAGAGAACTGTCTTTTCATATCTTTTGCCCATTTTATAATTGGGCTGTCTGTACTATTGTCATTGAGTTGTAGGATTTCTTTGTATATGCAAGATATCAGTCTTTTGTCAGATACATGGTTTCCAAAAATTTTTTCCCATTGAGTTGGCTGCCTCTTTACCTTTTTGAGAAATTCCTTTGAGGTGCAGAAACTTCTAAGCTTGAGGAGTTCCCATTTATCTATTTTCTCTTTTGTTGCTTGTGCTTTGGGTGTAAAGTCTAGGAAGTGGCCGCCTAATACAAGGTCTTGAAGATGTTTTCCTACATTATCTTCTAGGAGTTTTATGGTACTTTCTTTTATATTGAGATCTTTGGTCCATTTTGAGTTAATTTTTGTGTAGGGGGTGAGGTAGGGGTCCTCTTTCATTCTTTTGGATATGGATATCCAACTCTCCCAGCCCCATTTGTTGAAAAGACCATTATGACTCAGTTCAGTGACTTTGGGGGCCTTATCAAAGATCAGTCGGCCATAGATCTGAGGGTCTATCTCCGAATTCTCAATTCGATTCCATTGATCTATATGTCTATCTTTGTGCCAGTACCATGCTGTTTTGGCAACTGTGGCTTTATAATAAGCTTCAAAGTCAGGGAATGTAAGTGCTCCCACTTCGTTTTTCTTTTTTAGAGTGTCTTTAGCAATTTGAGGCATCTTCCCTTTCCAAATAAATTTGATAACTAGCTTTTCCAAGTCTGCAAAGTAGGTTGTTGGAATTTTGATTGGGATTGCATTGAATCTGTAGATGAGTTTGGGTAGAATTGACATCTTAATGACATTTAGCCTTCCTGTCCATGAACATGGAATATTTTTCCATCTTTTAAGGTCCCCTTCTATTTCTTTTAATAGAGTTATGTAGTTTTCTTTGTATAGGTCTTTTACATATTTGGTTAAGTTTATTCCTAGGTACTTGATTTTTTTAGTTGCTATTGAAAATGGTATCTTTTTCTTGAGTCTCTCTTCAGTTTGTTTATTTCTAGCATATAGAAACATTATTGACATATGTGCATTAACCTTGTATCCCGCTACTTTGCTAAATTTGTTTATTAGCTCTAGTAGCTGTATCGTCGATTTCTCAGGGTTTTCTAGATATAAGATCATATCATCTGCAAACAATGACAGTTTTACTTCTTCTTTTCCAATTT
Source organism: Choloepus didactylus (assembly GCF_015220235.1). Classification (NCBI taxonomy): domain Eukaryota; kingdom Metazoa; phylum Chordata; class Mammalia; order Pilosa; family Megalonychidae; genus Choloepus; species Choloepus didactylus. Next base: position 127,503,626 of record NC_051312.1, on the reverse strand, counting down.
GGATGCCTTTTATTTCTTTGTCTTGCCGGATTGCCCTGGCTAGCACTTCCAGCACAATGTTGAATAACAGTGGTGACAGCGGGCATCCTTGTCTTGTTCCTGATCTTAGAGGGAAGGCTTTCAGTCTCTCACCATTGAGTACTATGCTGGCTGTGGGTTTTTCATATATGCTCTTTATCATGTTGAGGAAGTTTCCTTCAATTCCTACCTTTTGAAGTGTTTTTATCAAAAAGGGATGTTGGAGTTTGTCAAATGCTTTTTCAGCATCTATTGAGATGATCAATTGATTTTTCCCTTTTGACTTGTTAATGTGTTATAATACATTGATTGATTTTCTTATGTTGAACCATCCTTGCATGCCTGGAATAAACCCCACTTGGTCATGGTGTATGATTTTTTTAATGTGTCTTTGGATTCGATTTGCAAGTATTTTGTTGAGGATTTTTGCATCTATATTCATTAGGGAGATTGGCCGGTAGTTTTCCTTTTTTGTAGCATCTTTGCCTGGTTTTGGTATTAGATTGATGTTAGCTTCATAGAATGAGTTAGGTAGTGTTCCATTTTCTTCAATGTTTTGAAAGAGTTTGAGTAAGATTGGTGTCAGTTCTTTCTGGAAAGTTTGGTAGAATTCCCCTGTGAAGCCATCTGGCCCTGGGCATTTATTTGTGGGAAGATTTTTGATGACTGATTGGATCTCTTTGCTTGTGATGGGTTGGTTGAGGTCTTCTATTTCTTCTCTGGTCAGTCTAGGTTGTTCATATGTTTCCAGGAAATTGTCCATTTCCTCTACATTATCCAGTTTGTTGCCATACAGTTGTTCATAGTATCCTCTTATAATTTTTTTAATTTCTTCAGGATCTGCAGTTATGTCACCTTTTTCATTCATTATTTTGTTTATATGGGTCTTCTCTCTTTTTGATTTTGTCAGTCTAGCTAGGGGCTTGTCAATCTTGTTGATCTTCTCAAAAAACCAACTTTTGGTGATATTTATCCTCTCTATTGTTTTTTTGTTCTCTATGTCATTTATTTCTGCTTTAATCCTTGTTATTTCTTTTCTTCTACTTGGTTTAGGATTGGTTTGCTGTTCATTTTCTAGCTTTTTCAGTTGATCCATTAGTTCTTTGATTTTGGCTTTCTTCCTTTTTAATATATGCGTTTAGTGCTATAAATTTCCCCCTTAGCACTGCTTTTGCTGCATCCCATAGGTTTTGGTATGTTGTGTTCTCATTTCATTCGTCTCTATATATTTAGCAATTTCTCTTGCTATTTCTTCTTTAACCCACTGATTGTTTAGGAGTGTGTTGTTTAACCTCCAGGTATTTGTGAATTTTCTAAGTCTCTGATGGTTATTGACTTCTAATTGTATTCCATTGTGGTCAGAGAATGTGCTTTGAATAATTTCAATCTTTTTAAATTTATTGAGGCTTGTTTTATGTCCCAGCATATGATCTATTCTGGAGAAAGTTCCATGAGCACTAGAAAAGTATGTGTATCCTGGTGATTTGGGATGTAATGTCCTGTATATGTCTGTTAAATCTAATTCATTTATCAGATTGTTTAGGTTTTCAATTTCCTTATTGGTCTTCTGTCTGGTTGATCTATCTATAGGAGAGAGTGATGTGTTGAAGTCTCCCACAATTATTGTGGAAACATCCATTGCTTCCTTTAGTTTTGCCAGTGTTTCTCTCATGTATTTTGTGGCACCTTGATTGGGTGCATAGACATTTACGATTGTTATTTCTTCTTGCTGAATTGCCCCTTTTATTAGTATGTAGTGGCCTTCTTTGTCTCTCAAAACATCCCTGCATTTGAAGTCTATTTTATCTGAGATTAATATTGCTACACCTGCTTTCTTTTGGCTGTAGCTTGCATGAAATATTTTTTTCCATCCTTTCACTTTCAGTTTCTTTGTGTCCCTGTGTCTAAGATGAGTCTCTTGTATGCAACATATTGATGGTTCATTTTTTTTGATCCATTCTGCGAATCTATATCTTTTAATTGGGGAGTTTAATCCATTTACATTTAACGTTATAACCATGAAGGCATTTCTTGAATCAGCCATCTTATCCTTTGGTTTATGTTTGTCATATTTTTCCCCTCTGTCTATTAATATCCTTTATTGTACCCATACCGAATCTCTTTAGCACTGAACCTTTCTCCAAGTCTCTCTGTCCTTTCTTTGTTTCTCTGTCTGTAGGGCTCCCTTTAGTATCTCCAGTAGGGCAGGTCTCTTCTTAGCAAATTCTCTCAGCATTTGTTTGTCTGTGAAAAATTTAAGCTCTCCCTCAAATTTGAAGGAGAGCTTTGCTGGATAAAGTATTCTTGGCTGGAAATTTTTCTCACTCAGAATTTTAAATATATCGTGCCACTGCCTTCTCGCCTCCATGGTGGCTGCTGAGTAGTCACTACTTAGTCTTACGCTGTTTCCTTTGTATGTGGTGAATTGCTTTTCTCTTGCTGCTTTCAGAACTTGCTCCTTCTCTTCTGTGTTTGACAGTGTGATCAGTATATGTCTTGGAGTGGGTTTATTTGGATTTATTCTATTTGGAGTTCGCTGAGCATTTATGATTTGTGTATTTATGTTGTTTAGAAGATTTGGGAAGTTTTCCCCAACAATTTCTTTGAATACTCTTCCTAGACCTTTACCCTTTTCTTCCCCTTCTGGGACACCAATGAGTCTTATATTTGGACGTTTCATATTATCTATCATATCCCTGAGGTCCATTTCGATTTTTTCAATTTTTTCCCCATTCTTTCTTTTATGCTTTCATTTTCCATTCTGTCATCTTCGAGGTCACTGATTCGTTGTTCAACTTCCTCTAGTCTTGTACTATGAGTGTCCAGAATCTTTTTAATTTGGTCAACAGTTTCTTTATTTCCATAAGATCATCCATTTTTTTTATTTAGTCTTGCAATGTCTTCTTTATGCTCTTCTAGGGTCTTCTTGATTTCCTTTGTCTCCCGTACTATGGTCTCATTGTTCATCTTTAGTTCTTTGAGTAGCTGCTCTAGGTGCTGTGTCTCTTCTGGTCTTTTGATTTGGGTGCTTGGGCTTGGGTTATCCATATCGTCTGGTTTTTTCATATGCTGTATAATTTTCTGTTGTTTTTGGCCTCGTGGCATTTGCTGAACTTGATAGGGTTCTTTTAGGATTTGTAGACCAATTGAAGTCCTTATCTCTAATTTATCAGATCTGCAGCTTCGTGGAGTACACTTTCTCTAACTAACCAGCAGGTGGCGTCCACGAACCACCTGTTCTCCACAAGCCAGTTCTCCCCTGCTTAGCCTTTTTGGTGAGTGGGGGAGTGAGTCTTGTGGGGTCCAATTGGTGTACCAAGCTTGCGTGTGTAGTTGGTGTTGCCTGCCCTGTATATGGGGCGTGTTTCTGGGCAGTCAGGGAGGGGGGGGGTGGCTCTAACAATCAAATCTCCCTGGTGATCCTAGAGTTTTAAGGCTGCTGCAATAGTCTAATCCTTCAGTTCAGTCCTGCCACAGTTTGTCTCTGCCACTGACCCACAAGTCCTTGGTATTGGCGTATGGCTCCTGAGACTTGCAAGTGGGCCCCTCTTCCAGGCCGTGCACCCCCTGGTCCTCTGTTGAGGGATGACTGTGCTATGTCACAGGTGAGTGCCATCCCCCCAGAGCAGTTCTGGGCTGCTGGGCTGTGTAGGGAGGCTCCCAGTCTGCTGAAATGATGGCTGATTGGGGCTTTGTTAATTCACACTGCTCTACCTTCCCAACTCTGGGACAATCAGCTGAAGTTGCAGGGAAGGCTAATGTCCACGCCCAGTTTTGTGGTGTGTGCCTGTTATTTGAAGCACTTCCGTCACACTGGGTTGTCTGGGGCAGTTCTGGGCTATGGGGCTGGCAATGGGCAGGAGTGTTTCCTGTCCACCAGGATGATGGCTGTGAGCGGACACCCCCCTTTTCTTGGGAAGTTGTGGTGTTTAGTGAATTTTCTCAGCCACTGGATTATTGCGTTTTGTCTCAGAGCTCTCCTAGTTCTGCTCTTGACTTGACCTGCCCAAATTGCAGGTCTTTGAAGCTTACTGTATTGGGCTTCTTAGAGTAATTGTTTTAGAAAAAGAAAAAAGGTTTAAAAAAAAAAAAAAAAAAAAAAGGGCCCTCCTCAGAGATCTAATGGGTTATTGAAATGCTAAGAGACAAAGCAACCAGGGCCATTAAGGAAAGGTCCACAGGGCAGAGAGATCAGCTTTTCTTCGGGATTTGCATATGCGCCTCAGGGCCTGGGCTCCGGCCTGAGCTCTGCCCTTCCCCCTTCTATGTTCACCAGAACTCCAAAAATCCTCCGCTTTTATTTTGGAGTTTTTCGTGTTGTTTTTTTTTCTATGCCTGTCTCCTCTCTGCTGGGCTGGCTGCTCTCAGATTCTCTGGTGTCTGGTCTCCGTCTATCTATGGTTGGAGTTTGGATCAGCAGAATGAGTTTCCGATAAGGGCTGCCACTGCAGTTCTCCCTTCTCCTTCCCAGAGCTGACAGCCCCTCCTCCCACGGGACTGAGCCTGGCAGGGAGGGGCGCGGGTCCCCTGGCCGCAAAAACTTACAGATTTCACTGATCTCAGCAGTTCCACGTTTTCATGAGTGTTGTATGAAGTATGCCCAAAGTCAGATTGCTCTGTGGTGTCCAGTCCACGCAGTTCCTGGCTTTCTACCTACTTTCCTGGAGGAGTAACTAAAACATACAGCTCACCAGTCTGCCATCTTGCCCCGCCTCGGATTTTCTTTTGAGTGTCTTGGCAATGACACTGAGAAAATGCTGTATATCTTCGCTTTGGCTCTATGACGCCGACTTACAATGATTCTGAGCATCCCTCTCACTACTTTCACCACTACTGAATATGGTGATTTGGAGCTGTATGTACCCCAGGAAAACATGTTCTTAAACTCAATCCATTCCTGTGGGTGTGAACCCATTGTAAGTAGGACCTTTTGATGAAGTTTCTTCAGTTAAGGTGTGGCCCACCACAATCAGGATCGGTCTTAATCCTATTACTGGAGTCCTTTATAAGCAGAATAAAATTCAGACAGAGAGAGAGAAAGCCATGAGATGAAAGAAGCTGAGGTCAAAGGAACCCCTTTGCTGCCATGTGCAATGCTATGTGACAAAAGAGCCCTGAATTAAGGATCACTGGCAGCCAGCCCCAGAACACCAGTCTTTGGGAAGAAAGCCTTGCCTTGATGAGACCTGATTTGGACTTTTTCCTAGCCTCAAAATCGCGAGCTAAAAAATTCCCATTGTTAAGCCAACTCACTGCATTGGTGCTTGCTTGAGCTCCCAAGGAAATGAAAACACTGGATCAGGAAAGTTTTCCACTTTCATGACTCTACTCAGTGTCTAAAAATACCCCTTTGTGAAGCTCCTTTTTCTAAGATTCATGCTCTCATTACAGCATGATTTGCTTCTGGTTTGAGGAAGTGCCATATAATAAGCCCACTCTTGAGGGAGACTTACACTGTGCTCAGTATTAGTTGCAGAGGATGTCTGATTGAACATATTAAAACCTCATACCAGTAAAGAACATCTCTGAGATGTTGCTTTGCTCATTACATATTTTTCTTGTAGAACTCTTTAGTTTATATTCTTTGATGTTAAAATTCTGATTCCTGTTTGACATTTACAAAGATTAAATCTATTATATTCTCTAAATTACTGGTCTCTTCTTCCTTCCCTCAGCAAATGAATTATGTATAATTCTTTCAATAAAGAGATACTCAGCTAAAGAGCTCTCTTGAAGGTGGCACAACTAAAAAGCAAATTAGTTTTATAATTCCAAAGAATTAGCTGACTATTCATTTATTATAATGTTTTTAGGCTACTTCAGAACTCTCCAAGGAAGAATAATGGCCCAGTATAGTGCTACATGGTTTCCTTTATACACAGAGTAAGCCATTTAGTCTTGACAGACTCAATTGTTTTTGATTTTCTGCCACGGATATCCATCACTGTAATAGTAGTTATGATTAACAGCCTTTTGTCCACTAACCAAAAGCATTTATAATGTATACCTGGAAAATATTCCAAAATGGAGGATAGTGCTAAAAGTTTTTAAAAAGTTCAACAACTGAAAAATCAATATCAATTGGAGAGAAAGGATTATAAAGGCATTCTTAGGAGAGATGGAAAATTTTTTCATTTTCATTGATTTTAAGGAGAAAGTAGAATAATAAACCTTGAAAAGAGAATTAGTGGGAAATGTTTTTTCCCATTCTAAGCTGGCAATTTTACCTGGAATTTATATATTAATGTATGTGTTTAAAACATGGAGAAGATTCTTTTAAATTAGATAGATATTTGTAGATGTTTTATTAGTTCAAAAGGTACCCTCCACCCATTTATGTTCTGCCATCAAGCTAAAAATTCTAGAATGGTGATGGCAGCAATGCAGAAATAGTACCATAGACTTAAAAACACAGTAGAATCCAAAAATAGATTCTGTGTTTCAATAATCACAGGGAGTCTCATTTCCTCCCATCATATACTGACCCCAGAGACAAAAGCAAAACTCAAAAGAGAGGTGAAATGCTAAAATGGTCTTAAAGCAGGCTTGCAAACAAATTTTGGGAGCATTCTTGCAAAAATTATCAGTCTTGAAAACTTTGCCAAATGGATATATGTGGAAAAGGCTAAACAAAATTGAAATATCATTATAGAGAGCATTCATTCACTCATTAATGAATTCAACTAACAAATATTTTTTGAGTTGCAATAACTAGTAAGGCACAGGTTTAGCAAATTTGACATGACCTCTGCTCTCATAGAGAAAAAGAGAATTAACATTAGTTGAAGGCAAACTATGGCCAGGGGTTTACACATCTTACATCAACTCTGTGAGGCATATTTTTATCATTCCTTCTTCACTATGGGAAGAAGCTGAGCCTCTCAAGGGTTCAAAAGGTTGCTTAAGGCTATAGCTTCCAAACCCATCTTCTTGTCTCCAAAGTCAATCACTACACTATGGTGCCCATTATCTAGCAGGAAAGACAGACACATACACCATTGCCTACAATATAGATCAGAGACTCTGATAAATATTATCAGTGAGGTATATGTGACTTGCTATGGGAGCACAGAGAAGGGAGCTATTTATTCTGCTAGTCTCTAGGTAATCTCTGGGAAGGAGCTGGCATTTGAGCTAGGCCTTGAATGCAAGTAGAGACCTGAAAGCACATTGTGTATTGAAGAAACAATTTATAGTCAAACAGGCCTAGGAAGAGTTTTTCTCACCCTTGTATTCATACTACAATTTTGAATTTTAGAATATTTGGCAGCATATTCTGAAGGGATTAAAACACTCCAAATCAGCAATCCTTACAAGTCTATTACTGGGTTAATCACATGGGCTTTGGAGTTAGGCTACTGGGGTTTGATTCTAGGCTCTGCAGATATGGGAACTTTGGAAAATCATTTAAGTCTTGTTTGGCAAGATGGGGATAATTATCATGGGGCTATTTTAATGAGTGTATGAGTTGACAAACGTAAATTGCTTAGCTTGGTATACAGCACATAGGATGCACTCAATAAATTGTTATCAATAATACATCGTAACAACATATTTTTGGAGATTACATATATATATATATATATATATAGTACATATATAAATATACATATAAAAAATATAATATATATATATTTAAAAGCATCCGGTACTGCAGGATTCTATTAGTTGTCCTTCTGCACCAGTGCACTTTTCTTCATTGTTTGAAGAGACTATACAGGATTGACTAAGTTTTCCTATATAATCACAAGGCAGAGTTTTAGTAAATTTCTCTTTCTTTCCTGCTGGCTTGCTGATTTGTTGGGCCTCCTATCTTCTACTCTCAACAGATAAAACCTCCTGTAATGCACTGCAGACCCATTGCAGGACTCAAAGTGGCTCCATGTACAATTTGGCAGATATCACAGAATAATGTGGATGTTTAGTTGCAGCAAAAATATTTTACCCTTGTGTTACTTCTGTAGCACATATGGGCAGGGGTTCACAGTGTGCTTTGGCCTAGTGGTTGAGAACCTACTGTACAGAGAAAGCCCTGTTGAGGGTGAGGGAGCAGGGAGAGGGGAAAGAGGAGAGTGGTAGGAGAGGCAGCTGGTTAGATTATGGTCAGATTATAATGAACCTGAATGCATTGCTGAAGTATTTGGTCTTGATCCTGCAGGAAATGGGGAGCCATGGAAAGAAACGAAAGCAGAAGAGCAACATAATCAGATTTGGGTATTAGGAAGATAACTTGTGGCAATATAGAAGATTGCTTTGCTTATTATAACTCTGATTTACTCTATACATCCTTCAAAACTCAGCTCCTTTGGGATGGCTTTTTGACCCTTTAAATTTGATTTTGATTTCTCTCAATATATTCCCATAGTATTATGTGCATACATTTTTAATAATACTGTATCATAATTATTGATTTTAATTGATTGTCTCCCCTCCCAGACTGTATAACCCTTGAGATCAGGAACCACATCTTATATTTGTATACCCAGCATCCAAGTACAGTACTTGGAATATAGTAGTTTCTCAATAAGGATATGTGGAATTAATTAACTAATAAATAGAAAACCCAAGGCATGAAACCAATTCTAAGACTATTAATACAACAATCCATTAGCAGCACATCCACCTGTATCTCACGTCATATTGTCTTATTGTTTGACAAAAGCTGATAAAATTGGTAACCTCTAACCTTTTATTTCTATTCCCTTCCTAAAATGAAATAAATGAAAATGACATTCTAAAAATATGGTAGAAGTTGACTTTTATTGATTTTTACTTCACTGAAAATTAGGCTCCCCTCTGCCAATAAAGTTCTGGCCTAAATATACAGTGTATAATACACTAAAGAGAGAAGAAAATGCTAATGTTCCAAATCATCTAATTTGTTTGAAGGAATCACCAGTAGTCCATAAAGTGAATTAATGTGATCAGCAAACTCAAATGCATTGTTCTGTGATTTATGCAGAATTCCCGATAAACCTTACAGAGTTTGCCAATATGTCCAATGATTAAAGACATTAGGCCAAAATGGATCCTCTATCTTTGCTTTTGTAGTACAGGAACAGTTACAGGAATAGCATTATCCATGACAAAACAAAATGCTTCCATAAATCACTGTTTTAATTGCTGAGTTAAAGGCTGTGCCTCAATCATGAAAAGCAAGCAAGAAATGCTGCCCCAAAGAGAGGTCTTCAGTTGATTTGATGCTACCAATGTGTTTAATTTCAACCTTTAGTCAAAATGGTTCTAAATGACAAATGCATTCCTCTGACTATTTAGTTTTGACCTATTAAGACAGTAAATTCTATTTGATTTTTCTTAGTTCTTACAAATTCCTGTTCTTGGAAGGCTGTTTATGGTTTTGGGACTTATTGGATGGAAAGTGTGTGAATCTGTCTTTCCTTTCCCCATTTTCCTCTGATTCTGTTGTTCCTATACATCTTTGGGCTTCTGCAGAGACTGAGAAAAGCCAAAAGGTTAAACCTCCAAGTAAGCACTTGCTAGCCATTTGCAAGGAGTTATAAATCCTAACATAACTGGGATTAGCTCATAGGAGGTCTCAGAACCCTGTATCCTGATACCAAGTCATTCAGAGACTCCTTGCTCTTCCAGTAAAGAGTTTATAGGTTTGAAAGCATTCCCATGGGATTGAAAGTGATACCAGGAGGCTTTGGGGCATTCAAAATTTCTATAGGAAGGAAGGAAAGAAATTAGTAGAATTATTTTTTTTTTGAGCCAGAATACTTTCAGCAACCTTATTAATATTTGCAGTTTTTGTTCACAAAACACATATATTAGAAGATCGTTACCATAATCTGTTGATGCAGGCAAAGCAGGTACTGTAGTTCTCATTTTAAAGAAGAGGAAATTGAAACTCAGAGAGACTCAAGTAATTAAAAGAGCTGTTACTCAAATCTAGGTGTTTTCCACTCAATATTATGCTCTCCCAACTATACCCAGTTGCCGGTTTTAAATGTTGGCATCATCTTCACAGACCCGATTCTTAGTTAATAAATCAGTAAGACTATCTATATAGATTTGGCTGCCAATTATGTGCTTGTTGTGACTAATTTGTTACATTACTACTCTATAGTTATTTATGAATGAAAACTGAAATTTGTAGTTTATTTCCTAATGTAGAAAAAGTTATATCTAGAAATCTAAGTATTAGTTTGGAACTATTCTCTAAATGCAGACATAAAAACCAATAATAGAAATTCTTAATCTTCAATTAAAATTCTAATAAAGATTTTCCCAATTGCTCAAGCTGACACACCAGAAGTAGGAAATTTTCATATACATGTGGTAAGAAAAGATTATTAGGATTATTTAGGAAATTTTATGAAAATCCAGATGACCTGAAATATTGGCCTACCTTTTGGAGATATTTTGCTTTCTCCTCAGATGCCTGTATTTTTAGGGCTTCTGCAATGATGTCTCTATTTTCTAAAGGAAATAAAGTCAAATTCAATCTGAAATTGTTTTGTCATGATTTTACAATAATATGGATGTAAAATTAGGTAAGAGTTAAAGGTAATAGACTAGGAGAATAAACACAAATACGTTCTGTGCCTTGAAAATTTACAAACCAGATTCATAAATAATTGGAGACTGAATTAATTAGCTAAAGCTACAGGAACCTCTAATCTCTTTAGAAGATGAGTAAACCTGAGTCCAGAGACAAGGAGAGGTCTCTAAAGAGAACATATCTGCAGTATCAGAGATTCCAACTTCTACATTCCTATTCAATGTGTTATAGAAATGTAGGCATCATCCTTCAGATACATAGAGCAGTCCCTGAGGCAGGGTCTCAGTGTGCAATTCAGACTGTCATCTCAAAGTGAAAATGTATCCTTATTACTTATTTTCTGAAGAACTTAGGAGTCAGGGATGTTGATAGGCATAAAACTTGGTACTTACTGGTATTCTCAGGAGAAAAAGGCTGGAAGTGACATTTCTCTAAAAAATACAAAAGGGAAGTAAATCATTGGAAACGATCATGGCATTAAAGATATCTGAACTTTTTATGCACCCAAAAATCGCATAAAAACAACGTTCATATCTTGGGATTCACTAAGGGCTTGCGGGTTAGGGAACTTGGTTCCTAATATTGAAGATGCTTTCAACTTTCTCTAGGGATTTCATGTTTGCACTCAAATAACTAAACTATTTTTTCATATCCTTTCAACCAGCATATAAAATTTCCCCAGATTATTCTACACTGTTTAGCCAAATAGATGCCATAATTTAAGGGATACTTTAAGAGGCAATAAAGATACCACTGATCTTTTTCAATTGGAAGGATTGCTGGGAAGGTTCAGCAACTATTTGTATTGTATTTTAAACATACGGAATGAAAGATTATTTTAGAATTAGATTCTGCAGTTCCTGTTGGAAAGGGATCTGGTATACCCCACGCTGGTTCTGGAGGAAGTAAAAATCACCGACCGGAAGCAGCTACTCACCGGCCACACTGCTCCCAGAGGGCCCCGCCACCCGCAGACGCTGCCTGCTGTCTCTGGACAGCACCAACTGAGATTCGTTAGGAGGATACATCGACGCCGAAATCCAGAACTGTTTGGCCAGGATTACGTCCTGTTCCGAGGAGCCGGAAAACACCAGGAGTCCCTGGAGGGGTGTTTCGTGGGACTCTAGGCTACTATTAGTGCTGGGCCCGGAATCCATGGCAACTCGGGACGCTTCTCCCAGCTCCCTCTCCCCCACCCCAGCCCCGCCCCTCCGGGAACCGCCGAGGCGGTAACCACCACCGCCGAAGCCCTTAGTTTCCGCCGTTGGTGTTGGGGTCTAGTGCGCGCTCGTGGTAGATCTGAAGCCCACTTCTGCTGTGATCACAAGCTTCAGAACCAGATCAAACCTTGAATATGGAAGCGTCGGAACAGCAACCTTGGGGCGTGTCCTGTCCTGTTGGAGTCAGTGGGAGAGTACTTCAGCCCCCTTGTATCTTCTAGCTCATCACCCCTCCCCTCGCCCGAAATCTAAATAAACCCTTAGCCCCACTGCACCAATTCTTTCTTCCAATCTAGACTGCCTCGGTTTAGCAACCCCTACCGGGAAGTTCTGGGCCTGCGTTGGTTGAAGAATTCCATAAGGCAGCTAAGATCCTAGCCTATGCGAGTTAGAAGTCTGAATTGGGCCTGTGGGTACCCAGGTGTATAGTATTTGTGATACATTTTTGCCCCCAAATACTTTTAAGAGGAATCTTATAAGTTTGATTTAGATTCTAACTGCATTTACTAATCATTCCCACTAAAAACTGCCTGGAGTGTAACAGGTGTAAAAGGCTACTACAAGAAGGGATGTATCTAATGAGTGGAATGAATCCCTTCATGAAAAATTAAGAAAAAATCAGTTAATGTAGTCTTATAAAAATATTAACAAGTATGTGTGAATAGCTTTCTCAAGATATTAATCTAGGAACAATTTAACCATGTAAGTAACAGAAAATTTTAATTACTGGCAGGAACTGAGATGGACAGCATAAAGCCAGTTTAGAAAAGGAAATGGACACGTAGTGATAATCATAATTTGTCTCTATGGCACTTTACTCTTTCAAAGTATAATTAACAATATAGTCTCAAAAAGAAAGTTCAAAAGTTGATGATCACAAATCTATATAATGAATTATCAGCTAAGGAAAAAATTCTATTTACCAATATGTTAAGTCATCTAAATTTTTGTCGTTAAAAGCATGAAATATTGAAAAAATATAACATATGAAATACTTTGCATACTTAGCAGCTAAAATGTTGATTTCTCTCTTGGCTTAACTATTGATAAATAGGTAATGGATAATATTAGCATATACCAGTCCCCCCAACCTCTCATCAGCGTGTTTGCTGATGTACAGGCAGCTCACTTGGATGGACTCTTAAATCTTTTTACCTGGCCGTGTGGTTAGTGATTGGTACTAATAGCAATCAGCTAACTACACTGCCTAGTAACCAGACTCACAGAAAAAGTTATTTCCATTACCAATTGCAGTCTCAAAGTGATGCCCCCATACGTTGTGATTGGCAAATCATTGGTTAAGTTGTAGTTCACTTTAGTTGCCGGCTTGAATACCTTACTTAATAATGAAAAATAGGCACAATGAATCTCAGCATACAGCATTAAATGTTATATAGCGGGTTCCTCCAAGCAATTTAAATGTCTTTATATAAATATCACAAAGCCATTTACATTCCAGAAATTGCGCTTTCCTTATATAAGATTGCACGAACTAACTTTTACTGATCGAGATAGCTAACTCGTACTTTGACACCGTGCTAGCGGAGCAGCGCTATGCGGGACAAATGCTGACGCATCAAATCTCAAAGCATCAAATCGACCTAAACGCTTCGGGTCGCGCTCGGAGAGAGCCCTGTGCTGCCGAGGGTGGCGTCCTCCTCCCGGCGGGGCGGCGGGTGATGGCGTGCCTTGTTTTGATGGCAGTGGAGTTAGTGATTGTAAGCACCAGAGTACAATCAGCTAATTACACTGCCTACAAACCGAGCACCGGGCGTCCGTGGGCTGCAGCTCCCGGACTGTCCGCAGCGCCGACGCGGTGTTCCCGAGCGGGCGGGACGCGGGGTAGGGCCCTGGCGCGGCACACACTTCACTGGGGGCGACGCCCGGCAGTGCCTGGGCTCCAAACCAGGCGAGAGGCCCCGGAGGACGTTCCCGGGCCCACCGGGCACCGTCGCCCGGCCCGTGCGGGCCCCCACCAGACTCGTCGCATTCGCGCCGCATAACCACGGCCAGCGGGCGGCGCTGCCGGAGGGGACCTGCATCCCCCAGGGCCGCGCCCCGCGACCCCAGGTGACCCGGAGCGCCCGGCCGGCCGGCTTCCCTTCACCCACTTCCCGCCCCCCGCCCCAACCCGCGCCTTGCCTCCTCTTTCCCGCAGTCACCCCCAGCACCCACTTCCCTTCCCCGTTCCTTTCCCTTTGCTTTTTCGGGCCCCATTCTCACTTCCCTCACGCTCGGTCCAGCCCGCCCCAGAAACCTCTTGAGTTCCCAGCCCAAACCCTAGAGCCGGGTCTCTGAGCCCGGTGCGCCCCGCAGCTCCGACTGGCCCAGTGACCGTGGCCGTGGCCGCCCAACCGCCCTTGGAACCCCGCGGGCGCAGGGGGCGGGGCGGGCGCGAGACGGGGCGGGTGGGGGAGGGGCGGGGGGAGGGGAGCGATGCGGGAAGGGCAGAGGGCGGGCCCCTGGAGGGCCTCGAGGGAAGAGGCTAAGAGAGGGAGGCACAGGTTCTCGAGAAGTTTCTCTTCTAGATTTAGCGGGAGGAGCCAAGGGCTCTTTCCCCTTCCCTTTCTCCTGCCCCTACCCCCCCACCCCCACCCCTCGGGGACAACCCTGCTTTCAGGCCATCCCGTTCAGGGGTTCAGGGAAAACAGCTTTACAGGTACCTCGAATAGTAGGCCTGAGTTTTCCAAATGGAGGTAGGCCTGGATGCCTTTCAGGATCCCATCTTTGCTCTTGCCTCCCCCTGGGGACTTGGCCTTACACTTCTGGAGGGCTGTGCAATAGGGGGAAGGCCGACTCTTGTAGGCAAATCGTGGGTCAGTGTCAGCTCTTAGTTGGATCAAAGTGATCTTGAAATCAAGGCCCCAGTTTTATGTTTTGAAGGTTAACTTTAGGCACAATTATTCCTACTTTCAGCACATATTTATCTAAATACCTGTTCTGTGTTCAGCACCTAAGAGTATAAAGCATGGTCCTTCTGTATGTACAATCTAGGTGGTAACATATTATTTACTATTCATGTACAATCTAGGTGGTAACATTATTTACTATTCAAGAAATTACTAAACTGTGTAGATTTTGATTGAAATAGATAAGGGGGGATGGGGCTGGAATCAATGAGGGCTGCAATCAGGAGGTTCCCCCACCAGGTGAGACTTGAATAAGGACTTCAAGCAAGAATTTTGGATATTCAGAGTGAGGGTTGTCGAAGCCAGAGAGACAATGTCTCATGAGGAATTACATTTTCTTTTTCTCAAAATTCTACTTATGATGATATAGATGTGTTTATGTATATTTGGAGTAGGTCAGAGAAAGAGAGCAATTACAGAATACTTTTGGGAGACCTCTGCTAATAATTCATTCCTTTACTTACTCCTTCCCCCTCTTTACCTTCAATGAATGAATCAGGAGAGGAAAAAGAATGTTCAATGATTACACACTTTGTGCAACTTAATTGGTAGAAGCCCCCCTAGAATATAGCTTTCATTTACCCAGCACTGAGGACTCACTGTTGACCCTGAAGGCTAGTTTTCCACAAAGAAAACTTCCTGGCTATAGATTGATTCTCTAAACCCAGCAATGGTCTCATAGATGCCACTTGTAACATGCATAGGGCCGGTAACTTGGAGCATTCAACGCAGTTTCCGAACTCACACTATTAAAATACCAGAAGAACCTCCCAATGGTGAGTTTGAGTGAGTTATGTAGTATTATCTTTGTAAATGAAAGACAGAGCACATTTGTGCCAAGTGCATAGTTTGCTCTGTGAACACCAAAGTGAAGAGTAAGACACTAAAGTATACAATGTATAGTACATAGACTTTAAAGGAAAAAGGCAAATCATTTACAACTAACTGTATTTTATATTCAGTCCCACTTTGGGCAAGGCACAATGTTGTAGTACACAACATAAATCAATCACGTTCACTTAACTGGTACAGTATACCAAGCCATACCAGACAACATGCTGAAATCAGAGCTATAATTAAGCTCTGGGCTACCCACAGATCATTATAGGGCCAATTTTGTATTCTACAGTTAAATATATATAAACAAAATCGGGAATGAAATAGCCTCCATTCCATTAACAAGTATGCAGACTTATAAATCTCTTAATTTAGGACATGATTATTAAAACAATTTTGATCTTTCAAATAATTAGTCATTTTACCCAAAACAATTTTTTAATACTACTTCCTAATTGGTGTTTTATGATTATTAGGTTGCATTTTAGATGTCTTACCTGAACTGGATTGCTGTCATCCAAGGCATTGGTTGAGATGGAGGCTTTGATAAATAGATTTTAAAAACTTTTCTTCAAAAGTAGTAAAAAGACAAACAAAAAACCTCACATGTAAACTTCATCAAGATGCATTGCTGACTGAAATGATGTTTTTAAAATGCAGTTTATTTAATATGTAATGTAACTAAAACTTAAGGATAAAAAAATACGTGTGGCCTAGTTCTGTTAAAAAAAAAAAACACAAAACACCAAGAATG
This sequence comes from Choloepus didactylus, assembly GCF_015220235.1. Taxonomy (NCBI): domain Eukaryota; kingdom Metazoa; phylum Chordata; class Mammalia; order Pilosa; family Megalonychidae; genus Choloepus; species Choloepus didactylus. The sequence goes on along the minus strand of NC_051312.1, from coordinate 127,487,363 downwards.
CTTGTTCTTATGGTTGCTGTTGATTTGGCCTGCAGTTACTAGAGAAACTCCAAGGGACTCATTCTCTTTATGGTTCATGTCTAGGCATGCCTGGAGACCAGGGAGACCCATAATTTAATCTAAGTAGGAATGCTTGTGGTGTTTTAAATGCCCAAACAGAAGACTGCATTTGTTTTAGACAGCACCAGGAAGGCACCTTTCAGGGGAATTGTTTACTGTTTTAATTTGTGGGCTTTTGGTGATCAGAGAGATTGGGGGAGGGGAGTCTAAGAGAGGTGAAGTTGGAGATTAGGTGGAAGCCAAAAAGCGTCCAGAAAACAAAGACCTTCTGCTTCAGCTTCTGCAAATTTATATTGGCTGTTTAACCACCCCTAGATAAAAGACTAGAGCAGTGGGAATTGGGGCTTTACAAAGGTGGAAGCAGTTTACTCCCTCCCTTCAACACACACAAACACACAATCTGAATATTTTTTATCTTCCACAGGTTTTCAAGGACGTTGTTGGAGGAAGAAGTCAAGAAGCGGACTGATTACAAATAAATGGATTTTAGCAACTTCTTTTTAAATCTTTTTTTTTTGTTAATGCATTATTTTGTCTTATGAAATATAAAACCGTGTTTTGTTTTTGATATGGATCAGTAGATGTCATATTACTTTATTACCATTTATGATGCTATACTTATGAACTAGTTTATATCTTGAAGCAAGACTAAAATGAAATCAACATTAGTGCCTCTGAAGTACTAAAAATCAGTTAATCTGTTTGATTATCAAAGGAGATTTTCTGTCTAACTGAAGTGAACTGCCAGCAGTTTTTATAACATACTTCTGATTCCATTTCATTGTACTCTCATTAGTTAAAGTGCACTAGATTCTTAATTGGCTTCTTGTTTATATTCATTGATTAATCAATACTGTTACTTTCAATTAAAAAAATTACAATATTTTATCTTTTAGGTAAATTAGAAACAATCTAGCAGAATAGATTTTGTAATTAAAGTTGCTTGAACTCTTAGCTATGGCTTCATCAGTAGGAGCAAACACATTGCATATTTACCATCTCTGCCAGTTTGGATGTATTATATCCCCCAAATAATGCAGTCTTGTGGGGGCAGATGTATTAGTGTCGATTAGGTTGGAACCTTTTGATTGTTTCCATGGAGATGTGACTGCTAACACCTTTGATTAGAGTGTGACCTCTTGATTGAATGTTTCCATGGAAATGTGGCCCCACCCATTCAGGGTGGGTCTTGATTAGTTCACTGGAGTCCTATAAAAAGAGCTCACAAACAGAGGGACCTCAGAGCAACTGAGAGTGACATTTTGGAAAGCAACTGAGAGAGACATTTTGGAGACGGCCATTGAAAGCAGACTTATGCTAGCCCAGAGTTTGCTCCAGAGAAGCTGAGAGAGGACAGAATGCCCCAAGAGCAACATTTTGGAGAATGCCATTTTGAAACACAACCTGGGAGTGAGCGGACACCAGCCACATGCCTTCTGAGCTAACAGGTTTTTTGGATGCCAATGGCCATCCTTCGGTGAAGGTACCTGGTTGTGGATGCCTTACCTTGGACACTTTATAGCCTAAAGACTGTAACTTTGTAAACGAATAAAACCTCTTTATAAAAGCCAATCCATTTTTGGTATTTTGGATAACAGCAGCATTAGCAAACTGGAACACCATCTTTGGTGAACGCTGCCTCTCGGGATTTATGATCTAGTTGGAGAGATACACAACTTGTATACAGAGATAACTAATTAAGATTATATTAAGTAACAAGATAGATAGATTAGTAGGTATTTCAGAAATCCTGAATATTATTGTAAGATTCATTATTGCCAGTATTTAGGGGAAAAAAAAAGGAAAATCACATAGGTGGGGACAACAAGAGAAGGCTCTATGGAAAAGATGAGATTTGAGCTGGGTCTAGAAGAAAAGTAGGACATAGATAAGGAGGAAAGAGGGAAAGTAGATGTTCTTTGTAGCAGAAACAACTTGAGAAGGGATAGACACAAGCAAATTCATGCAGACAGTAACATAAGTGGCAAATTGAGAGAGCAATGAATGTGTTTGGAGGATAGATTATGGAAACCTTTAAATGTTAGGCCAGGGGGTTTTAGTCTCATTCTTTTGACAGAGAGGCCCGTGATATATACAATGTGTTGTTTTATGGAGAATAGATTCAAAGAGGGAAAGACAGAGGAGACTGAATATCCACTTAGGAGATTATTTTAATAGCCTAAGTATGAGTGATGTAGAAAATATGGGATGAATGAGAGTGACTGGTTAAAGTGGAGAGAGAGAAAAAAAGATTAACTTCCAGGTTTCTGTGACAAATGGAGGTGTTCGGATGCTAATCTAGTCAGAGGAAAATTATAATGAGTTTAGTTTTAGGTAATGGAAGGACATTTTATGGTGGAGTTAGGTAGAGCTAGGCAGAAACTGAAAAGAGAGTTTTCTGAAGCTGTAATAGTTGAAGTCATGAGGATACACGAGATCTCCAAGGGAGGTACGCTGCTTTATTCTTATTTGACCTGCTAATACCTGGTATGGTTCAGCCAGCCCAGGATAGGTGACTGGCAGCATTGTGTTATTCTTAAATAGAGAATAGGATGAGAAGAGCAAGAGGCTCACGGCCAAACTTTGAGAGGTCCCTCTCCCATTTAGGGCCTGGCAGGAGGAAGTAAATTTTGAGAAGAGTCAGTCCACAAAGAGAAGCAGAAAAGGGGACTCTCACAAAAGCCAAGCTGTTTTGAACAGGGTCATAAACACAGATGAATTCAAGGGAAACTGCTGTCTTGGCACCACCACAGTGCAAGTGGCCATGGGGCGGCAGATCATTGGATTGGCTGTACCAGAAAGTTCTTTGAGTCAATGAAGAGTCAATGATTTATGGCCCGGGACAGCAGCCTGGTGGAGGTGGCCGCTCCCAGGATCAGCCATGCGCAATGATGTCCACTGGGTATGTACTAACCATTGTGGCGGGTCTGAGAACATAGCTGAAGCTAAAAAAATGAAAGCCGGGGGCAAGAAAGAGCCTTGAATCTTTTTTTTTTAAATTCAGTTTAATTGAGATATATTCACATACCGTACAGTCATCCATAGTGTACAATCAGTTGTTCATATTACCATCATACAGTTGTGCATTTGTCACCCCAATTTTTGAATATTTTCATTACTTTATATTACAAATAATAATAAAAATGAAAGTAAAGAAGAACACCTAAAACATCCCATCCCCTCATCCCCTCCCTATTATTCATTTAATTTTTGTCCCCATTTTCTACTCATCTGTAGATGAGGATACACTGGATAAAGGGAGCGTGAGCCACAAGGTTTTCACAATCACACAGTCACACCATGTAAGCTACATAGTTGTACAATCATCTTCAACAATCAAGGCTGCTGGGTTGCAGTTCAACAGTTTCAGGTATTTCCTTCTAGCTATTCCAAGACACTAAAAACTAAAAAGGGATATCTATATAGAGCATAAGAATAGCCTCCAGAATGACGTCTTGACTCCATTTGAAATCTCTCAACCACTGAAACTTTACTTCGTTTCATTTCTCTTCTCCCTTTTGGTCAAGAAGACTTTCTCAATCCCATAATGCCGGTCCAGGTTCATCCCCGGGAGTCATGTCCCACGTTTCCAGGGAGATTTATACCCTTAGGAGTCATGTCCAGAGTCTTGAATCTTGAGGTGGGACGTTGACTGTAAGATGTCCTTGAGCAGTGGAGCCTCCGGAGGGAAAGGAGTGGATGCAAACCTGGTTGAGACATATGACAGTGGGGATGAATGGGACATTGGAGTAGGGAATCTCATCATTGACCTGGACGCTGTCTGGAAAACTACCAGCAGAACCTGGTAATGCCGGGCTCAAAGGAACTGGGGATGCCGGCTCCCAAGGCTGTGGCCACACTACCAGACGACATTAGGTTTGTTACCCTGGTGCCAGGTCCTCAAGGGAAGGAAGGCAAATCAAAATCCAAAAGGAATAAGAGTGGCAAAGACACTAGCAAACCCACTCCTGGGACTTCTCTGTTCACTCCGAGTGAGGGGGCAGCTAGCAAGAAAGAGGGGCAGGGACACTCAGGAGACAGTGCCAATGCAGGAGGCCTTGTTGCTGCGATTGCTTCCAGAGAAGGCAGCCAAGACATCCTGCAGTGTAGCTGGCTTCAAAAAGGAGAATGAGAACAGTTGATCAAAAAGCAAGAAGGAGAGAAATGAAGGAGTGGGGACTTGTCCAGAAAAGGATCCTGGGGTCCTCCAGCCAGTTCCTTTGGGGAGATGGGGTGGTCAGTGTGATGGAAGAGCGGGGATGGACACAGGACCTGCGGAGCCACTTGGGAGTATAGCTGTTGAGCCCGGGGCCGCACTTAGTCCTTTGGGAGCTAAACCAGAGCCAGAGGAAGGGGAGAATGAGTGTTGCCCGCTAAAGAAACTCAAGTCTGAAAAGATGGAATCCCCTGTTCCACACCAGCTGTGCTGCTGCTGCACCTTTTGGTGCCAGTGCTCAGTAATGACATCTCATCCCCCTGTGAGCAGATCATGGTTTGCATCTGATCAGTCGGGGTGAACACATGTGATGTGGCTCTAGCCACAAAGCCTGAATGTCTGGGCCCTTGTGAACCTGGGACCAGTGTCAACCTCAAGGGCATCATATGGCAGGAAACGGAAGATGCTTTTAGGCTACTCCTTAGAATTTTCTGACTCTGAATAAAAAATCTCCTGAGGCAGTATGGAGAAGGAACAGATAAAGAAAGTGGACCTTCCCTGCCTCCCAAGCGTTGTTAGCTGGCCTGCTGCCCAAGAGGCTGGGCAGACTGATGAGCTCGGCATTTTACTTGGTGTCTCAGTGAATCTTGGCAATGCCTGCTTTCTTTTCCTCCCTGCCACTGATCCACACAAGTCATAAGCCCAAAGGTTTTGTTTTGTTTTGATTTTTTAACAAGTCTCATTGAACAATAATATAAATATAAATATGTGCAAAAATCATAAGTGTGCAGGTCATTGAATTTTCACAGTGAACACATCCATGGGTACCAGCGCCTAGATAAAAAACCCAATATTACCAGAAACCCCTTCATGCCATCCTAATGGCTGATTCATCCTCCCTTAGGAGTAACCAGTTCTGACTGCTGTCACTGTAGATTAGCATTACCCATTTTAAACTTTGTGTAAATGATATTACAGTCTGTACTTTTTATGTCTAGCTTCTTTTGCTCAACATATGTCAGTGAGATTCATCCATTTTGTTGCATGTAGTTCTACTTATTCTCATTGTTTTATAATACTCCGTTATGCCACTATACCCTACATATTTATTCAGTTGTTGATGGGCATTTGAGTTGTTTGCAGTTTGGGGCTGTTATGAATAGTGCTGCTGTGAAAATTCTTATACATGTCTTTTGAGAGAATACTTGTGTACATTTCTATTGTATATATACTTGGGTATGAATTTCTGGGTCATAAGGTATGCATATGATCAGCTTTAATAGATATTGCTAATTTTTCGAAGTGTCCTAACTAATTTCACTCCCACTGCCAACGTACTAGAGTCTCAGTTGCTCTACATCCTTGCCAGCACTTGACCGTATTTATCTTTTCCATTTTAGCCACTCTGCTTGGTATATAGTGCTATTTCATTGTGGTATTGATTTGTGTTTCTCTGACGAGTAATGAAAATGAGCCTTTTGGCTCATTTGGATGTCTTCTTTTATGAAGCGACTGTTCAAATCCTTTGCCTATTTTCAGATTGGATTGTCTGTCATTTTCTTATTGATTTGTAAGAGTTCTTTGTATATTCTGGTAATGAGTCCTTTGTCATATATATATATATGTATGTGTATATATATATGTGTATATACATATATATATATATTAAATACCTTCTATTCCTGTGTCTTGCCTTTTCATTCTCTTAATGGTGTCTTTTCATGAATGGAAGTTCTTAATATTTAAACTTATTTTTTCTTTTATAGTGAGTGCTTTTTGTGTCCTGTATAAAAAAGCATTGCCTATCCCAAATAATAAAGATATTCTCCTAAAAAAATAAAGAGTCAAGTATCTTCTCTAAGCTATAATTAAATGGATTAATTTCTCTGGCTGCTTCCCTCCACTGATTAGCTTCTGTAAACTCTCTAAAGAACCTCAGGTAGATTTTTAAGGTTTACAGAGGTAATTTTAGGGTTTCAGTACAGCTAATAGTCTGGATGCACAGTCAGAGAAAGTTGATTCTCCTTCTTAAGAGCTCTAGAGCATGTTCTGTAAACCTATGGAGCCCAAAGGAGAAAATCGACGGATTCTCTGGCAAATTAATTCATTTACAGGAATGAACATATGCCATTCTCTTAGGTGTCACTCCATGTCCACTTATTTTTATTTTCACTATCTTCATTTGGCACTTAAACTCTTTTTCCTATTAAGATGTGGAACTTATCTGATATCCAACTCTTTTTCCTATTAAGATGTGGAACTTAGCTGATATCCTTTAGTTTTTTAAAACTACGTAACTCATTTGTTATGTTTATTCTCAGAATATTCATCGAATATATCTCAAGGATCTCGTCATATGTATATTTAGTCAAGCATAATTTCCCTTCCCCGTCTTAGCTCACCTATAGCTTATTTAAATCTCAAGTTCAAATTCTACTTTCAGGGTCAAATCTTTGCTGGAGACTTTAGCTCATCTCAGCTTTGTTTGTTTTCTTTCTCTCACTCCCTTTGTAGTTAATATATTCACTCTACAATGAGTATCTTCTTTTGGTAAAAGAGTATTATTCCTATACTCGTATTTCATATCTAGCATTTTATTTTTATAATAGTATAGAGGGCTGATGTGTATATACATGCTTATATTAGTATCTAGTACTGTATATACAAACATATTCTCACTTACTGAATTATTTTTGGTGGGTTGTTTCCCCAATTTGATATACAAAATAATTTGTTTGTGTCTTCTAGCACAAATGTCACTTACATTGTAAGTGTTTACTAACACACATAGAAAATACACATGAAGTAGGAAAAATGTCTGTGGCAAGTAAAGCACTTGCCTGGAGACTTGGCACAAAAGAAACATCATGTCGCAGAGTTTAGAGTTCATTTAGATTAGGCTACTCTCAACTTAATTTCTTTGGTGTTCAAATCAACATTGCATGACTAGAATTTCACCAAGCAACATTTTGGGATATGTAATTTTGTTTAAACAATTAATGTAACTTGTTTTATATATAGTTGGATTGTAATCGGACTGAGTTCATGTGTAGGTTGTAGAATCTGTTCATTGTTTTATAAAACGGTGCCACTTACTCGTTGTCATTAAAAAATACACTGTCCATCAGAAGTCAGATTTGTGCTAAAACATCTATTCTTTCTCCCTCATTAGCAATAACATGCATTTGCAAATGGATAGCTGTGCCTGGAGATGAAATTTGTAACTTAAGGAAGGGAAAGAAATTAAATAGGGCCGATTGTAAGACTGGCTATGGCATCACAAGTTCAGCGAATTTCATGTTTGATTTAGATGATATTTTAAAGTGACTTTGCCTATTTTAAAACTGATGTATGCATAACTAGTTTTATTTTGCAAGTGAAGGTTAACTAAAAGCAAGAATGCAAATATAGAACCAGATTTTTTCAAGTTTTACCTTTATTGATGAACTTTGGGGGCTTGGAGCTCTCCAGCAATCAAGTTGAACTCCCTCATTTTAAAATGAAGAAATGCAATTCTAGAAACTGTTGCTTTTACATGGTCATTTCAGTCATTTTCATGTTTTCTATCATTTGATACTCTATTAAAGGCTAAAAAGCAGGTGAAATATGTTGTTGACACTTCTGTCTTGTTCTTTTCTTCAACCTCTTTCCAAAGACCAGCAACTTTGTATTTTCCCTGTGTTCTGTGATGCCTCGCCCAGGTTTACTCTCCTCACTCAAACTGTCTCCAGACAGAACATTAGCCTTTTGTTCTACTATGGATAACTCATCTTGCATTTTCAAAAGGAAATTCTGGTAAGACAATGCCTTAAGCAAGGGAATAAAATGTCCTATAATGGGGATTTTAGATTTTACACTAGAAGGGTGGGAGAGCAGTTTTGTATCCTTCAAATTTCAGTAATTATTATCTGTTCTATCAAATAAGAGGTTGGCTTAGACTGGTCCAGGCTGGACCTTTGCTAAATTCTAATATCCTCCCAATGAACATTACTACCTGGATGTTTAGTTGCCACTGAAAACTCAGCATTCTTCAAACTGAACTAATTATTCTCTTTATACTGGCTCTTCTGCTGAACTCTTTAGTTTTTTTTCCAAAGATAACATTATTCTTTAGGTTACAAGTTTCAACTTGGACTAATTTTTGTGCATCCCATTTCTCAGACTATGCATCCAAATAGTCACTTGAGTATACATGTTTGATTTCCTTCCCTAGATTATAAACCACTTGAAAGGAAAGTTAATTTTTTTTGCCCCCAATTGCATTTAGAAGTTTGTGATATGTCCCTGCTAATATGCCTATTACTATGTGTACTAATATAGGCAGTAAATAGTTGTGGAGGGAATGTTGCTTAAAACAGGCGTAGTTATTAATGTATAGGACGTGATTTAATAAGGTGTCTAAATCATCATAAACAGGTAACTGGAGTAAGTCTTGCATGATGTTTAGTTTCTATTTGATTGTTGTTTCTTGAAATCTAAGTACATTGTTATTCTTCTGTTCTATTCATAACTCCCAAGGCCTGCCTGGGCTTGTTGCAGAAAATAATGCTAGGAGAGGGTTTACAGCCTCATCAGTTAATGTGCTTCACCAACTCAAAGTGCAATAGAACAGTGTGTCATCTGGAGGTGAAGTAATGAAAGAATTATTAAAACTTGGCACCATTTCAATATTGTAAATGCAAACACTAACCGTTTGGAGAGAGGAAAATTTTTTGTATGTGCTAGAACATACGTTGCCTTTAGTTAAGAAGCAAATTTTATTTCAGCAATATATGGGTAGTTGTCCTAATTCTCAATTTTGTCAATTCTAACATAAATTTTAAAAATAATCTTTGCAAAAGTTACTCTGTTAAATAGAAAAGATGAGACTGTATGGTGCAAATTTGTCTTAATAATCTTTGTTAAGCTTAACGTATAATTAAGCAATCAAAAGTGTAAAATACATTTAAAATCTCCTAGATATCTAGAAGAGAGCTATCTTAATGACTGTCTACCTTTGCTGCACATTAGAATCACCTGGGGGACTCTGAAAAATCCTGATGCCTGGTTTGCACTCCATACCAATTAAATCTGAGTGTCTGGGTGTCAGAGACTGGCATCAGCATTTTTGGCAGATCTTGAGATGATTCCAAAGTGCAGGAGGTGGGGGACCCCTGACATAGGGTGAAAGGGAATAAGAAATATATCATGGACAGCTGAAATAAATAAGATCATTGTGGTGGCGGAAGATTGTTAAGTGCTATTCTCATTTTTATTTTACTTCTGTATGTTCTGGGCGTACAGTAGACACTTAAATACTTAATGAATTGAATTGAACTAATCTTATTGAAATCATGTCACTCCTAAATATCAAGGTGCTCAGCAAAAGCCATCTATTTCCATAACCCTTATAATTAGCATTTCTCATAACTCTCAAGCATCCAAGTTACTACAATAGCCAGTGCATCTCCTAATATCTGTATTTTCCACCCCATTTCATCATTGGTGAAAGTTTTAACAACTATACCTCTACAACATTCCAGGAGCTCTCCAGATCCATATTCTACTACCACTAGTGATGAGACTTTATGCCAGCCAGCAGATGTGTGTATACATATCCTTGCAGCTCTGTTGATCTTTAGATTATGTTCTAATGTGTTCTAGAGTCACTTGAAATATTTCTTTTCTTTGTGTGATTATGCCAATAGGTATAATTTTCATCTTGTTAGAATATAGGAATAGTAGATCCTAAAGTTTAACTTACTTGATTTTCTATTCATTTTGAACTTCTCAATGAAATTTATTTTACCATTATCTTTCATATTATGTATTTGTTTATATCACTAAGACATCTTATTCTAACATTTTTTTTCTGAAGAACTAAGATAAGTTGAACTGAGACAGGGAGAATTAGTTGGGACAGACACAATAAGAATAATTAATTTGCCCACTTCCATATGGAAAAGTGGGGATATAACTAGAATTTAGGCCGAACTCTTCATTTTATGGAAGTAACTAATATGTTAAAAATATACTTGAGTTATAATTACAAATATTTGAATTTTAAATCTCATGAATAAGTGCTAACTTTATGTAATATTGGTTTGTATTATACAAGAATTTTTACTTATACTAATTTTATGAAAGCAAAGTGTCTCTAATCCCTATACATGGATATCAGAATATGAAGTTTCATATACCAGATTCATATACTATACACTACACTCTCTCTCTATATATAACTAAATTTAAAAATTTGACCTAATGGTGGATAGAAACTGTACTCGATAGAAGACAAGGATGGTTACACATTGTCTTTCTTTTCAAGCAGAAAAGAAAAGAAGATAGATACCTTAAATTATAGACCAGTGATCTTGACCTCAAGTGGGGCAAAATTCTCAGCTTATCGAACAAATTGTTTCTGAATATTGTGGAAGTTGGGATTCTTTGGAACTTCACGACTCTCAAAGAACAAGGCCTGCCAGGTTAAATTAATTGTCTTCTTTAACAATAGGGTTACTCTGCTGGGAAATTGTACTGTATTTCAGCAAGGTAATTGGGAAAATCTCTCTTTATTCCACATTGACTACTTTTCCACTGGATGATAACAGAATTAATTGGTTGGTGTGAAAGTGACTGTACTAAAAACACCAATTCACAGAGAGATTTCCTAGGGTTTTGCCAAAGCACTATGCTTGGGCTTTATCCTATTCAACTTAATTCATTACTTGTGGGAGAACACAGGTGGCATTCTTACTAAATTTACAGCTAACAGGTAGCCAAAACGAAGAAATTTTTTTGTATGACAAAATCAGGTTCACAAATAATCTTGATTCCCTGTAGTGAAGGTCTAAATATAACACATGATATGTATGATAGGTATATGATAGGTATAGCTTCAATATATAGTTGTTTCATATCTCACTAAACCACAAAGCATTAGAAATGACAAAATTAAATGAGAAACATAAAATCGTTTACACTTATTAATAAAAAATGTCACCACTTTTATAATTTAATCCTGACAGGAACCCTGTAAAATAATTGCAGTAGCATAAGTGGTAATATCTAACATGTACAGAGTGTTCACTGTGTACCATATGCTGTTCTAAGCTTCTTACACTTAATTCTCATAACAACCCTATGAGATGGACACCGTTGTTATCTCATATATACATAAGGAAACTGAGGCACAGAGAAGTTAAATAACTCACTTAAGGTCACACAGGAAATTGAACTGAGATCCAAACCCAGCCATCTCATTTCAAGGCCTGAACTTTTCCTAGAGGGTATACTTCTGCCCCGCTTTTTACAGATACAGATCCTGAAGATTAGATTGGTTGAGAAACTTCTCCAGGTCTCTGTTAAGCTGGAAAACTGGGATTCAACCCAAGGATGCTTGCTTTTATAGCTGATTCCTTAACTACTCTGTTTTACTGCCTCTGTGTAGCCACTTGGCTCTGGACCAGGTGCTTCAATACATTATCGATTGTAATCTTGATAACAATCCTATGAGGTCGCTATCATACCTCCCTTTTCACAGACAGGAACCTGAATGTTCAGGAGGTTAAGCAAGTTGCCCCAGGTTACACAGACTGTGAGTCGTGGAGTTGGAATTCAAACCCAGGTCTGTCAGACCCCAAAGCCCATATTCTTAAACATTATGCTGTGCAGGATGGGAAAGATGCGACAAAACAATAGCGTTAGTGAAAAAGACTACTTGCAAGTTTAATGTAAGGCAGTGGCGGGATGCCCTGTGAACAAGCTGAATGGCATTTGAAGAAGTTCAGTGCACAGAGCCAGGGAGGTGACAGCCCACTCTATCCTGGGATTTGCAGAATACGCCTGAGCACTGTGTGCGATTGTGGGCCCCGCATGTTAGCAGGGGATTACTGGCACACCTGAAACTCATCCGTGGGTGAGTTACGAACTCAGTGAGGACGAAATGTTAAATAGCTGAGACTACTTAGCTTCCAAAAAGAGAAGACTTAGGGGAGGCTGAAAGGCTAGTTTTAAAGTGTCATCATGTGGTGGAGGATTAGATACAAACTGTATCATTTCGGAGAGAAGAACTAGGCTGCACATACAGAGAATCAAAGGACTGCCTGGTATTCAGAGCTTTTTAGAAATGAAATGGGCATCCTTGTAAGGCAGTGAATTCTTTTTCATTGACAGAGAAGCTGAATGACCAGTGATTATGGGTATTAAAGAAAATACTTACATGTCAAGTGTGGTGTTTCTTCAAGTTTAGTGTGTGTGAGAATTAACTGGGGCAACTTTTTAAATATTGAAGGCCTTATCTTTAGAAGTATTGCTTCAGTAGATCTGGGATAAGGTCCAATAATCTGCAATTTTAACAGGCTGCTCAGTGGGTCTAAATCTGGTGGTCAGTGATCCACACTTTGAGAACCAGTAAGGCTAGATAAACTCAGATCTTTTCTATGTGTTCTATTTATTTTAGTAAAATATGTGTGTAGTCAATGAAGTTTTTTTGTACTTATTTTTCATTTTTTTTACTGTAGAATATAACATATATATATATATATATATATAAAAGTGACAACTTTCCAAGTGCAATTTAACCAGTAGAGAGCAAATTTCAAAGAATATTATAGGTTACAATTCCACAGTTTCAGTTATTTTCTTATTATGAAATATAACATATACACACAAAGGTAATATCTTTTAAAGTAGGATTTAACAAGTAGATATATAGGAAATTCCCAAAGTTATTATGAGTTATAGTACCATTGTTTCAGTTGTTTCCTTATTGTGAAATACAACATATATACAAAAAGGTATAGCTTTCAAATTACCATTTAGCAAGGAGCTATAGAACAAATTTCAAAGGATGCTGTGGGTTACATTTCAACCATTTCAATTCTTTCCTTCAAACTATTCTAATACCCTAGCAACTAAGAAAAAGAAAATTATACAAATATTCAGTGTTCATAATCCTTTGTTAAATTCCAGCTTGTCTGTTGTTACTCCTTTCTCTAGTTCAATCTCTTTCCTGGTTAGTGAAGTTTTACAAAAGATCCAAGACAAAATTCTTTAATAACTTGACAGTTACAATTAGAGATGAAATTATTAGGATGTAGAATCTTGGGATTTGGAAGGAGAAGGCTTGATTCTCAATCCATGTCATAAAAGATAAGAGTTAATAGCAAAATAGAAAATATAAACTCAATTTGAATACTTTTAAACACTTTAAATAAAGAACCCACTCTATATAGGCCAAGAAACACTCTAATGGGGGCCTGGAAAAAGCTGTCTGGTTATCCTAATAGAAAACACCTGTTTGAGTTAAACTCCTATCAGCCTTCAGAGCTCAGGCTTATATAAAGTTCAGCCTACAACTAACAATACAGGTGAGGGTGAGTGTCAGAAACGAAGAACAGTTGCTCTTCTAACTCCTCCCCACTTTTTGGTGGGGCTCAAGAGCTTTTGCTGGTACGTATAATATATGTTTGATTAATCTTAACTTTTATTTAAGGAAATCTAGGTGCCACAGGCAACCTGAGAGTCACATTTCAGAACTACTGTATTCTGAAATGTTTTGCTCTCTATAAAAATGTTTTTAAAGAGTGGTACTTGGTGTAATTTACTCTCCCTTCTCAGGATCTTTTTTTACTGCAGTTGCATAATGTTTCATTTGTTTTTTTTTTTTAATGTTTTAAAGTTTTTAAAATATATTTTTTCCTTTGAAAAACTTTTAAAACCAGCTAGCTGAGGAATTGGTGTTCTTGGCTAAAGTTGTATTGATTGCTAGTTCATTACAGATTCTTTCTAGCAAATGATTTCTGTTCTAAATTTAAGGTTTATAATGGTTCCAAGTGACATATGTTGATAATAAGTTAAACCCTTGTTTCTATTTAATTTCTTCTTGCTTTTAATTGTTGCAGACCTCTTCAAAGATTTTTCTTGAATCATGAGAGATGAAATTGCAGCAACAGTTTTCTTTGTCACAAGACTGGTGAAAAAACATGATAAACTGAGTAAACAGCAAATAGAAGCCTTTGCAGAAAAGCTGATGACAGTCTTGTATGAAACTTACAGAAGTCACTGGCATTCCGATTGCCCTTCTAAAGGGCAAGCCTTCAGGTGAGAGCAAGTATGAGGTATGGCAAAGGGAAGAAACAAGCAACCATCTGCTAGGAAAATGTGATAATTTTGTTGTCTGTCTGTAGGTAACTAAAGTTTTGTGGGCCCAAATTCATCTGCTCAAATATGGGCTCAAAAAAGAGAGATGTGATAGGTTACATTATAGTTGGAAACAACTGTAGAGCAAATCTCATATGTGAGGTGGATTAAATAATATCTAACTTGTATTTGCCATGAAAGATAGGCAGTGAATAGTTGGTGAACTAATTGTGTGACTTAGTGATGCAACACACGTTCTAAGTCACTGTGTAAAAAAATCAATGTTTTACTCTACTTGCAAAATAGTAGGGTATGAGGAAGGGAGTGAGGGGAAGGTGGGGGCGAAGTGGGAGCTGTATGTATTGGAGCAGTATGATCCTCCTGCTAAAAGCACCTGTCACCATGTCCTTGTCTTCCTTTCCTTGCTTTTTTAAGGTGTATCAGGATAAACAATAATCAGAATAAAGATCCCATTCTAGAAAGGGCTTGTGCTGAAAGTAATGTGAATTTTTCTCACCTGGGACTTCCAAAGGAGATGACCATCTGGGTAGATCCCTTTGAAGTATGTTGTAGGTGAGTAATCTCATTGGAGTTCGTTTGTTTGCTTTGTGACCCCTGAATACTTTAATTTATTAAGTCAGCTGTATAGACCTTTGTGAAAGATGGTGCTCCAAAGTCTTGGATTATCAGTGAGGACACTGGTTGGTTAAGAGTTTAGT
The DNA here is from genome assembly GCF_015220235.1 of Choloepus didactylus. Taxonomy (NCBI): domain Eukaryota; kingdom Metazoa; phylum Chordata; class Mammalia; order Pilosa; family Megalonychidae; genus Choloepus; species Choloepus didactylus. The sequence continues at coordinate 127,472,306 of NC_051312.1, read as the reverse complement.
TGCAAACTTCTATTAGCCAATGCAGACCTCCATTAGGAGTGGATGGAGTGGCAAGAACAAAGATTTTAAGTAGTATTTGAAATTTGACTTTAATCACCAGACACTGTTGGAAACTGTGGATTATAACTTCTAAGCATTACAGGCAAGATAAAGAGGGAAGAGGTATCATCTATCATTGGAAAATTCAGTCCATTAGTTGAGTTTAAAAACACTAGTCTTTTATCTATTTCTGAGCAATTAAGCAAAATAGCTCTTACCGAATATCCTCACTGATTATGACAGTGTAGTTGCTGGAAGTCATAATATCCCTCAACTTGCTTTGCTGTCAAGCCATTTCAGTTTGTTTTTATTGACCTAACCCATTTATTTATTTATTTATTTATTTATTTAATGCAATTTTATTGAGATATATTCACATAACATACAATCTTCCAAAGTGTACAATCAGTTGTTCATAGTATCATCATTTAGTTGTGTATTCATCATCACAATCAATCTTTGAACATGTTCATTACTCCAAAAAATAAAATAAAAATTAAAATAAAAAAGAACATCCAAAATATTCCATTCCCCTCCTCCCCCATTGTTCATTTACTTATTTACTTTTTTTTAACACTCATTCATTGTTTTTTTTTAACTTTATCAAAAAATTAAAAAAAAAACAATAAAAAAAAACAAGATAAAGAGGGAAGAGGTATCATCATTGGAAAATTCAGTCCATTAGTTGAATTTAAAAACACTAGTCTTTTATAAAATTTCAGAGCAATTAAGCAAAATAACTGAGTATCCTCACTAATTATGACAGTGTAGTTGTTGGAAGTCATAATGTCCCTCAACTTGCTTTGCTGTCAAGCCATTTCAGTTTGTTTTTGTTGACCTAATCCTTTTAAATACCTCTTTTCATAAGTGAAGTGAGTGAGTTGTCTCCAGCAAAGGTTAGAGATAAACATTGTGAGAAACTGAATCCCTAATGAATATTTTCCTTTCTTGCTTAGGTATGGTGAGAAAAATCATCCCTTTACAATTGCTTCTTTTAAAGACAGATGGGAGGGATGGGAGCTATCTCAACAAATCAGCCGAGCTGTTAGTAGGCTCACATTAGACTTAGACGACTACTCCGGTGCTTCCTCCGACGAAGAAAGTTGTAGCAAAGAACCTCAGATGATTCCTAAAGTCAGCAATCCAAAGAGCATTTATCAGGTAAAATGTGTTCCAGTTCTTCTCTACACATTTTTTTCCTATTCTAATTCTAAAAAGAATATGTTTGCTGTAAAACAAAACAAAAACAAACATGGAAAGAACAAAACAAAGATTAAAAAATCACACTATTAATATTTTGGCAATAGTTTTCCTGGATGTATTCCCTCTTTTTGGTGGAGTGCTTGGATCTACACAATTTTTTTGTATTCCTGTTTCTTTATATAGTATTTCAATATACACAAGTTTCCTTTTAAGTCTCTTCAGACTTAAAATTAGTGGGTTTTTTTCTTTTGTCAATAGAAAATAACATGCCACTTATAGAAAATTTGAAATATTAAGAAAAGTTGAAAGGGCTCTAAAACTACCACCAGAGCAGTTTTTATCAATGTGTGCTTTTTTTTTTTTTAACCACAACCTATAGAAAGATATGTATATTTATATCTGAAATAGGTTTCATCAAACAATACTTTTTCCTTTCCTGGTGCAATGCCTCCATCACTTTATTAAACTAAATTAAGGACTTCTACCACTGAATTGATTTCATGGCCCCATGGTGTGACAACCCACAGTTTGAAAAGCACTGATCTAGAGAAAATCTCTGTTAACATTTTGTATGTATATACCTGCTTGTATATTTCCTTAATCACTAATGAATTAAAATGTTAATGTAATTTAAATACTTAACAATTTAGTATTCATTTGCTCCCCCTCCCTGTAATTTACTTAGCCTATTTCTTATTGGCAGACATCTAGATTGTTTCCACATTGTTGTGACATAAAAAAGCTGATAACTTGTACAGAGATGTTTGAATTTTAAGTTATTTCTTGAGACTGAGCTTCAGACATGGAATTACTGGGTTACTTTGTATGAATATATTACTGATTCTTAAGTTAAAGATGAAAGTATCTGTTCTACTATTTTCTCTAGGATTAGAAATTTGATAATTTGATTAAAAAAATCTGTATTTTGAACATTTATTATTAATGAAATAATTAAAAATCCTCTTATGTTTCAGATACTGTCCAAAATCCAAATGCTTTAGATTACTGTTTTAGGAATTTTTTCTTCTTTACCCATTATTTGAGGTCCTAATGTATCATATTATAGGCTTTTCATAGATCAGGGATATTTTAGCCCTTTGCCATATTATAGAGGCAAATATCCCTATCTTGTCAGTCTTCTAAACTGATCTTTTATATGTATAGAAGTTTGAACTTATGTAATCAAATATTTGCCCTTAATACTATTTTTTTTTTCTGCTTAAAAAAGTTCTATCTATGGATCAGATCCATAGATATATATATATATATAGAGCTATATTCTTGGGGTGGGGAATTGGGGGAAGAATCCAAGAATATACACAAATTTGAATAAATATTTAAAAATTTTTGCCAAATTAAAGAATTAATTTTGGTAAAAAGTACGGAGAGACTTATTTTTTACCCCCCAAAATGCTAGCCAATTTTCCCAAGATGATTTTTATGTACTTTGGTTTATATTCATTTGTACTTCCTATGCTTTTGAAAAGCTTAACTTCTGAGTTTTGGGCCCGTATTTAATCCTTAGAGCTAGCTTATTAGTGTTAGATCTTCATAACCTTTCTTCCCCCCATAGGTTGAAAACTTGAAACAGCCCTTTCAATCTTGGTTCCAAATCCCTCGCAAAAAGAACATGACTGATGGCCAAGCCAGTCTCCTGGGAAATGCTTATCGCGCATGGCACAAGAACCCTAAGAGTTACAGGCCTGCTGCTATGCTGGTTGGGCAGCGGGTAGACAGGTACCACTGGGTCAACACAAACCGATGAGCAGGGACTGGGCCCGCCGTGCGGGAGAGCTCGGAGGAGCTGCTTTATTGTCTGTAAGACTGAGAAATGGAGAAAAAATAACCACCTCAGGGTCTAGGGTGCATGATGGTGAATCCTCTCACAGAGATGAAGACTCTGTTCTTAGCTGTATTTTTAATTGTTATTTAATTTTATATGAAGTTTTTATGTATCACTAATGAATGTGCCCAATAAGGTAATAGAATGAAGATATTGACTTGTGATAAGATTTGACTAATTATGAAAAGCAACAATTTAAATAAACGTACTGTGTTTTTAATTCCTTCCTATTTTGGTTTATTGCAAGAAAGTTTTAAACATTTGTGTTTGTTCATTAGCGATTTAAAAAAAGCAGACATTCATTTAGGGAGATAGATCTTCATAATAAAGTATTCTAGCTGATAAATACAGCATTACCTTCTATCATTGTTCTATTTCACAAGTCCAGTAGGAGCTTGCTTGAAAATTAATCTTAGTTTTTTTTTAAGATGCAAAATTCCCTTTTTGTTTTTTAAAAGAAAATTTGGTTTATATTTTGTCCTCTTAATAGGCTTAATTATGACTTATTAAAAATTATGTATACTCATAAAGAATTCAGGCTAAGTAGGAAAATACACAAAGAAAATAAAAATTCCTACCACCCCAAAATTATTTTTTTAAACTTTTAATTTTAGTAACCTATATACAAATCAATCTCCCATTTTAACCACTTTCAAGTGTACAATTCAGTGGTATTGATTACATCACAATATTGTTCTACCATCACCAACATCTATTACCCAGACATTTTCAGCACCTCAAATAGACTCTGTACCCATTAAGCAATAACTCCCCATTCCCTTCATCCTTTGACCTCTGGTAACCTGCTGTCTACTATCTGTCTCTGAATTTGTATATTCTAGGTATTCCATATAAGTCTGACTTTTATGAAATTTGTCTTTTTGTGTCTGACTTGATATGATGTTTAAGGTTCCCCTATGTTGTAGCATGTGTCTGAACTTCATGCCTTTTTATGGTTGAAAAATATTCCATTGTATGTACATATTATCTGTTGATGGACAGCTGGGTTGTTTACATCTTTCTTGGCCATTGTGAATTATGCTTCTATGAACATTCTCATGCAAGTATATCTTTAATCCCTCTTTTCAATTCTTTTCAGTATTTATCTAGGAATAGAATTGCTGGGTCATAAGGTAATTCTATGCTTAACTTTTTGAAGAACCACCAAACAGTTTTTCACAGCAGCTGTACCTTTTTACATTTCCACCAGCAATGTACGGGGGTCTTAATTTCTCTGCTTCTTCACCAACATTTTATTGTTTTTTCTTAATAATAGCCATCCCTAGTGGGTGTGATGTGGTTTCTCATAGTTTTGATTTGCATTTCTCTTATGACAGTTGAGTATCTTTCATGTGCTTGGTTGCCATTTATATATCTTCTTTGGAGAAATGTCTATTCAAGTCCTTTGCCTAATTTTAAATTGGGTTGTTTGTCTTTGTATTGTTAAGTTATAGGTATTCTTTATATGTTTTGGATACTAAACACCTGTCAGATATGTGCTTTGCAAATATTTTCTCCCATTATGTAGTTTTTTTCACTTTTTTTGATCATGTCCTTTGCTCCAAAATTTTAAATTTTCATTAAGTCCATTTGATCTATTTTGTTGTTGTGGTTGTTGCTTGTGCTTTTAGTGTCACATATAAGGAAGTATTGCCAAATCCAAATTCATGAAAATTTCCCTGTTTTTTCCTAAGAGTTTTACTGTTTTAGCTCTTATATATAAGTTATTAATTCATTTTGAGTAAATTTTTGTAAATGGAGTGAGATAGGGATCCAACTTCATTCTTTTGCATGTGGAAATCCAGTTGTCCCAGTACCATATGTTGAAGAGGCACTGATTACTTTTTGAGTATTGACTGAACCAATCTTTCATCCCTGGAATAAACCCCACTCGTTCATAGTATATAATACTTTACATATATACATAAATGTAAATACATATATATATTTGAATTCTACTTACTAATATTTTGTTAAGAACATTTGTATCTATGTTCATGAGGGATATTAGATATTAGTTTGTAGTTTTCTTCTTTTTTGTACTATTTTTGTCTTACTTTGATATGAGGGTAATACTAATATCAAAAATGAATTGGGGCCCTGCTCAGTGCTACCCGCCCTGTTCCTGTCCCCAGAGGCTCAGCCCCCTTCATCTGTACCCATTACTCCATGCCGAGGTGCTGCCAGCACATCAGAAAAACTACCCTACAAAGTTGGTTCAGTGGTCCAGCTGTAACATTTTCTCTACCCGAGACTATATTGCAGGGCCATTGCCAAGGCCGGCATTCCAGTGTGTGCCTGGAAGGGTGAAACAGATGAAGAGTACCTGTGGTGCATCAAGCAGACACTGTATTTCAAGTACGGGCCCTCAACATGATTCTGGATGATGGTGGTGACCTCATTAACCTCATCCACACCAAGTACCTGCAGCTCCTGCTGGGTATCCTAGGCACCTCCAAGGGGATCGCAACCTCTACAAGGTGATGGCCAAAGGGATCCTGAAATGCCTGCCATCAACGTCATCAACGCCATCACCAAGAGCAAATTTGACAACTTCTTTGGCTGCTGGGCTCCCTCATAGATGGTATCAAGTGGGCCACAGACGTGATGATTGTGGGCAAGGTGGTGGTGGTGTTAAGTTATGGTGATAGGGCAAGGGCTGTGCCCAGGCCTTCAGGGGTTTTGGGGCCTCTGTCACCATCACTGAGATCGACCCCATCAATGCACTGCAGGCCACCGAGGAGAGCTATGTAGTAACCACCATGGATGAGGCCTGTAAGGAAGGCAATATCTTTGTCACCACCACAGGCTTTATCAACATCATCCTCAGCTAGCACTTCGAGCAGATCAAGGATGATGCCATCCTGCGTAACGCTGGACACTTTGACGTGGAGATTGGTGTTAGTGGCTCACTGAAAACACTGTAGAGAAAGTGAACATCAAGCCCCAGGTGGACTGCTAATGACTGGAGAATGGTCACCACATCATCCTGCTGACTTGAGTGCCTGCTGGTCAAGCTGGGCTGTGCCGTGGACCACCCTAGCTTCGTGATGAGCAACCCCTTCACCAACCAGGTGCTGGCACAGATTGAGTGGTGGACCCATTTGGACAAGTACCCTATTGGGGTCCACTTCCTGCCCAAGAAGCTGGATGAGAGGGTGGCCAAAGCCCATCTGGGCTAGCTGGATGTGAAGCTGACTAAGCTGACTGAGAAGCAGGCCCAGTACCTGGGCATGTTCCATGATGGCCCCTTCAAGCCTGATCTCTACTGCTACTGAGAGCCAGGCCTGCCCTTTGCCTTCCAGCTGGCATCCCTGCCCAGGCCCTACCTCTCCTCCTAAGAACAAAAGGCACCAACATTGAAATTGGTTTGTTACTGTCCCCCACCATCGATTCCCTAGGGCTGATCACTCAGTCTTTGGCCTCTGCTGCATCCCTCATACTGTTCCAAGTATGGCAAAGGGCATTGAGAAACCCTCAAGCCCTGGTCACAATAGAGGTAATAAGGGAGACGCCATAAGGGAACCATGAGTTCAAGGGTCTTGGAATGCTCACTTTAGTCCTTAGGCTGGAAGTAAGCAGCAGTAGTCACAACACCAATGCACTTTACCATCTAGGAGTTAACCTGGCCTTATGGACTTTATACTCATGTGCTTGGTTTATAGGTTCCCTGGTTCTTCAGCCCATGACAGATGAGGAAAAGCAGTCTTGAAGGTCAGGGAAGAGCTGTTGGAGTTGAATGCTCTTAAGAATCTCGTTTAGTGTTGGCATTCTCTTAAACCTCATAAAAATGAGGTTGGTACTTTGAGTCCCCACTTTACAGGGGTTAGAATAGACTGTTAAGGGGACAAGAGAAGTGACAGCCAGAGGTTGAGAGGGGCCAGAAAAATGTAAAAGCAGACACAGGACTGCCACTGCTTTGTAACATGATGGTTCCTGTCACAACCCTGGGTCCAAAAGAGATTAATTTGGTTTATAATATGCTAAAAGAGAGCAGGAGGGTGGGTAGAAAGAAATATTTTGTGCCTAAAACAATAATAATGAATTGGGGAGTCTTTCTTTCTCTTCTTCTTTCTGGAAGAGATTGTATAGAATTGGTGTTAATTCTTTTTTTAAGTGTTTGGTAGAATTCTCCTGTGAAATCATTTGGATCTGGAAATTCCTTTTTCATGAGTTATGAATTCAATTTTCTTAATTGTATGGCTATTCAATTACCTATTTCATATTGAATAAATTGTAGTAATTTGTATGGTTCAGGAATTGGTTCATTTCATCTAGATTGTCAAATTTATGTACGGAGAGTTATTCATAATATTCTTTTATCCTTTTGATGTCTTCAGGGTCTATAGTGATATCCCCTGTTTCATTCCTGATATTTGAAACTTATGTCTTCTCTCTTTTTCATTGTATTCTTGCTAGAGGTTTGTCAATTTTATTGATCTTTTCAAAGAATCAGTTCTTTGTTAATTTGTCTCTGCCGTTTCTCTAATTGTTTTTTATTGTTTCTCCGATTTCAGTTTCATTTATTTCTGCTCTTATTTTTTATTATTTTCTTCCTTCTGCTTGTTCTACCTTTATTTTTCTCTCTGTTTTCTAGGTTCTTGAAGTGGGAGCTGAGATTATTGATTTGAGACTTTTCCTCTTTCCTAATGTACGCATTTAGTGCTATAAATTTCCTTCTGAGTACTGCTTTGGTTATGTACCTCAAATTTGATATGTTGTATTTTCATTGTCAGTACAAGTTTATTTCCCTTGAGACTTCTTCTTTTCCTTAGATTTCATGGAAGTATTAATTTGCAAATATCTGGATATTTACCTGTTATTTTTCTGTTTTTGATTTTCAGTTTGATTCCACTGTGATTAGAAAATACATGCTGTATGATTTCAGTTCTTTTAAATTCATTGAAGTTTGTTTTATGGCCCAGGATACAGTTTATCTTGGTATAGCTCTGTGTATAGATGAAAGAATGCATATTCTGCTATTGTTGGGTAGATTGTTCTATAAATGTTGATTATAAATGTTCTTTCTAATTCTATAAATTGTTGAGAGACAGGTATTGAAGTCTCCAAGTATAATTGTGAATCTGTATCTCCTTTCAGTTCTATCAGTTTTTGCTTCTCCTGTTTTGCAGCTTTGTTGTTTCAGGCATGCACTTTTAAGAGACTGCTATGTCTTAGTGGATTGGCTCTTTTATCATTATATAAAGTTCCTCTCTGTCTCTGATAACTTACTTTGCTCTTATGTCTACTTTATCTGATATTAAAATAGCTATTTCTGCTTTCTTTTGATTAAGGTTTGCATGGTATATCTTTTTTCCTTCCTTTTATTTTCAACCTGCTTATATTGTTATACTTGAAGTGAGTTTTATATAGATAACATATTATAGTTGGGTTGCATTTTTTAGTCCACTCTGCCAATTTCTTTTAACTGGTACATTTAGACATTTAATGTAACTATGGACATGTTAGTGGTTAAGCTTGCCATTTTCTGTTTTTTTTTTTTGGTTTCTGTTTTCTTTTTTCTTGCCTCCCTATACATTACCTGAGCACTTTTTAGAATTCCATTTTAACTTTTAAATTTAAAAAACACTATATATTTCTATTTTTTAGTGGTGGTTCTACATACTTCGTTATACACACATATCTTGTCGCAGTCTATGGGTGTCATCATTTTACCAGTTCAAGTGAAGTACAGAAACCTTACCACCCTTTATGTCCCATTATTCTCTTCCATTTATAATATGTATATTAAATATTTCCTGCACATAGCATTTAGAACTACATTAGACAATGTTATAATTTTTGCTTCAACCATCAAACATAATTTAGAAAACTCAAAAGGGGAAAGAAACTATTGTGTTTATCCATATTTTTGCTTACCATGTTTTTCTCTTCTTTCTTTTGTTCCTTTCTGTTTAGAGAACTTCCTTTAGCCTTTCTTTTAGGGTAGTTCTGCCTGTGACGAACTTCACGTTCTCATACTAACCTTTTTTTCATTCATTCCTGAAGGATATTTTGGCTGGATAATAGGATTCTGGGTTGACTTTTCTGTTCTCCCAGCACTTAAACATGTTGGCCCCCTTCTTCCTGGCTCTATGGTTTCTGATAAGAAAACTGCTAGCATTCTAATAGTATTTCCTCTGTAAACAAGTTGCTGTTTATTTCTGGCTGCTTTCAAGATTTTTTTTCTTTGCCTTTAGTTTTTAGAATTTTAATTATGATGTGTCTTGGCATGGATTTCTTTGTGTTTATCCTGACTGGAGTTTGTTCAGCTTCTTAATCTGTAGGTTTATGTCTCTCTAGGTTTATATCTCTTGAATCTGTAGGTTTATGCCAAATTTGGGAAGTTTTCAGCCATTGTTTCTTTGAGTACTTTTTTAGCCCTCTTTGTCTTCTCCTTTGGGACTCCAATGACATGAACGTTAGATCTTTTGTTACAGTCCTCCAGGTTTCTGAGGCTCTGTATGATTATTTTCAGTCTTTTCCCTCTCTCTTATTCAGATCAGGTAATTCCTGTTCTATCATCCAGTTCACTGATTCTTTCCTCTGCCTGTGCCATTTTGCTGTTAGGCCTGTTGATGGAGAATTTTAATTAGGTTACCATATTTTTCATTTCTAAAATTTCCATTTGGTTCTTCTTTATATCTTCTATTTCTTTGAGACTTTGTTTATTCATTTGTTTGAAACATGTTTTAATTGTGCACTGAAACATTTTTATAATGGCTGCCTTAATCTATTTCTTAACATATCCATTATCTTGGTATTAGCATTTGTCTTTTTTCATTTATTTTGAGATCTTCATGTTCTTGGTGTGAGTGTTTTTTTTTTTTTATTGTGAACTTTAACATATATACATAAAGTGATATCTTTCAAAGTACGATTCCACGAGTAGTTAGAGAGCAAATTTCAAAGAATGTCATGGGTCACAGTTGTACAACTTCAGCTATTTCCACTGTTGTAAAGTATAACGTACATACAGAAAGGTGTCAGCTTTCAACATACAGCTCAACAAGCAGCCATGTAGGTAATTTAAAAAATTGTTATGGATTACCATTCCACAGTCTCAGTCCCTTTCCCATTATCCAATAGAAGGTATATACAGAAAGGTGAAGACCTCCAAGGCACAATTCAATGAGCAGCTATAGAGCAAATTCCAGAAGATGTTATAGGCTACAGTTCCACCATGTCATTTATATCCTTCCAGCCATTCCAACACCCCAGCATCCAAAAAAAATTTATAATTATATAAACTGTCTGTATTCATAGACCTTTTTTAAAATCTTATCTTGTTTGTTGCTACTCCTTCCTCTCACTTAATCTTTCTCCATCTTCAGGGGTGTCTAGGCAGTGAGCACCCTAACTTGTTCATATTGAAAGGGAGTATCGATAGTAAGGAGAAGGGGACTGTATCTGATTGTTGCTCTTAAAAAGACTGTTGCTTCTGGGTTTTAGGACTTGTCTGGTATAGGAACACTCTGGTAGATTTAAGTTTCTGAAAGATAAGACTTAGTGAGTGAATCTTTTATAGAATTTCAGGTAGGGACTTAGGTGTTTGGGGGCTACTTTCGGTAAGGGCACAGCATACTGTGGCCATTTGATGTTTAGCTGGTGCTTGCATAAAAGAAACCTTCAGGATAGCCTCTGACTCGATTTGAGATCTCTCAGCCACTGTAACCTCAGCTTGTTACCTTTCTTTTTGCCCTTTTTGGTCAAGTAGGCATTTTTAATCCCTTGCTGCCAGGGCCAGGGTCATTCCTGGGAATCATGTCCCACATCACCAGGGAGATTCATTCCCTTGGGAGTCATGTCTCTCATGGAGGGGTTGGGGGGTGGTTGATGAATTTATTTGCTGAGTTGGGCTTAGAGAGAGAAAGGCCACATCTGAGCAACAAAAGGTGTTTCCTGGAGGTGCCTCTCAGGCATAATTAAAGGAGGGCTCAGCCTCCTATTTACAACCCTAAATTTCACAAGAGGAAGCCTCCAGTCAAGGATTTGATTTATTAAATAATGGGTTCCTAACTTCACTCAATATATATTCTATCCCAAGATAAATGGTCAGCCTCCCACATTATCTTTACTTAGTTGTGCAACCATGTCACTCTCAACTTTAAACAATCATCATCACATAATACATCCCAGAGCTCTTATCAGCTGTTAATTATTCATCTCTAGTATTAGTGTAGAGTGGGTAAGATATTCCTATTTAATATAGTCATTAATACATAATGGGTAGTTTTTTCTCATACCACTCTTTTGTTAACTATCTACACCAGTGTCATACCTTATATCATGCTAACACTTATTTAGGTTTGTGGTGCTACCCTGTGGGTTACATGCCTTTAAACAACCATTTGCAAACATGTTCACCTTCAATGCATCACTGATACTTATAATCCCGTTAACAAACCATAGTCACACCTGACCATTCCCATACCATTAAGATCACCCTCATTATCACATCTGTACATATTAGATTATTGTTCCCCCTTCACTAGCTTCTGACTATCTCTAGGCCCCTATATGCTACATTATAAGACACTTATTTTACATTTTTCACAGAGTTTGCATTAGTGGTAACATATAATATCTCTCCTTTTGTGTCTGGCTTATTTCCCTCAGCATAATGTCTTCAAGGTTCATCCATGTTGTCAAACTTTTCAGGACCTTGTTCCTTCTTACTGTTGCGTATAGTATTCCATTGTGTATACATACCACATTTTGTTTATCCACTCATCTCTTGAAGGACGTTTGGATTGTTTCCATTTTTTGGCAATTGTGAACAATGCCACTATGAACATCGATGTGGTATGAGTGTTTTTTTATCGAAGTCTGGACATTTTGGTATTATAAGACTAAGGATCTTACTTAAATCATTTGTTTTAGCTGGCTTCTTTTGATACCACTTGTAGGGGAAGGAATTGCACTGCCTTGTTACTGCCCAGTGAGGATAAAATCCAGGCTTCCCTTGACACTGAGGAGTGGGATTCTTCATTACTGTTGGGTGGGAGTGGGAGTTCCAGCTCCCCGTGTGGTCTCTGCAAACACTGCTGTGGGAAGTGGGGGAGTAGGGGAGTGGGTGGGGGGAGAAAGAAATGGGGGTATGGGGATCTTACCATGTTACTGCTGGGTAATAGTGAAATTCCTAACTCGACTCAGCCTCCTCTGAGGCCACTCCAGCATGGAGGTGGGTTGGGGGGGTGCCTTGTTACTGCCAGGTGTTGGTGAAAGTGTAGGCTCCTCATGGGCATTCTCTGACACCACAGGGTGGGAAGGGGCTTGTTATCACCCCATGGGATAAGTCTCAGCTCTGTGCTCAAGCCTTCTCTGGCACCACCTTGGTGAGAGGTTGGGGCATCTTGTGGCAAGGGTGGGAGTCTAGATTCCTGCTCGAACTTTGCTGGTGTGGATGGGGCAGTGCCACAGTTTTTTCTGTGGTGCTTGGGTAGAGCAGAGTAGTTATTGTTTAAAAGTTTTCTGTCTTGCTAGGTTGTTTCATTTCTTGGCCTCTGGCTAGAAGGAGCAGATCTTATTGGAGCTTTTTTGGTCTGTACACATTTGTGTTTATGGGTTGCCAACTTCTTCAGTTCCAAGTCTGGAATGAGGCAAAAAGATGAAAATCCAGGAACTTCACCACCACATCCTTATGGTTCTGAGGTCCTAGCTGGTCTTCCTTCTTTTCTATACCTTTTGGAGTTTTCTTACCTTTGTTTTCTGTACAATGTCCAGGGATGTTAGTTGTACTTAGCGGGAAGGATAGGTAAAAGTATGCTTAGTCCATCTTCCCAAACGCAGAATTCTATATACCACTTCTTTTTATTGTGGTAACACATATAAAATATAAAACTTGCCTTTTTAACCATTCAGGTGTCAGTAGCATTAATTGCACTTACAGTGTTTTGCTTCCATTGACCCCATCCATTACCAAACTTTTTCATTACATGAAACAGAAACTCTGTACCCATTAAATAATTTCCCCATTTCCCTTCCCCCAACTCTGTAAACTGTAATCAACTTTGTCTCTGTGAATTTCAATACTCTAGATATTTCATGTAAGCAGAATCATACAATATGTGTCCTTTTGAGTTCAGCTTATTTCACTAAGCAAAATGTTTTCAAGGTTCATCCCTGTTGTAGCATGGATCAGAACTTCATTCAGTTTTATGGCTGAGTAATATCCCATCATATTTACCACTTTTGAAATAAAAAAATTCATCTGAAAGTAATTGCTATATTTTGGGGAAAGGGTCCTTCTTGTTAATAGTTGGTAAAATCTGGCTTCTACATTTATTGAGGTTTTCTTGTCTTTTTTTTTCTGGCCAGTGAATGCATATGTATGCATACAAGCTAATGCCTTAAAGATAACTAGAATCTGAGAACTTTTAAAAAGAAACTTGCTATTGATTTGATTCAGCAATAAATACACATAATGTTGCAGGAAGGCGAACATGATCCCTGCCTTGTACTCTGTGGCATTTCCATTAAGAAGCATGCGCTTATTAAAAGCCTACAGCTGCTAGTGTATTAATGGAAATTGAATGGAGGGCTCAAGAAGTCAGCCAGGAAATTAATAGGAGCACATTCTGGTAGGAGCCTGATTCAGCCAAGAATAGGAACTATACAAGAAAGATCTCTACTTTCTACACTACTTTTTCTTTCCCACCTCTCCCTGAGGCCCTGGACTCTTGGCCTAACTAAAATCTAAATAGTCTTGCATATTTGGTTTAAATAATCTTCACTTTGCTTTCTGGGAAATATATTTCATAATATATGTGAATAGCTAAATAAAGTTCTAGATGATACATACCCAGTATTTATCAAATCAAACCAAGATTTACCTCCATCTTAAAGCACTGGCAGTCTTTAATCTTGTAATGCTGTTATGCATTGGTTTGGGGGTGTGCTTTAAGAATTTCCAGATCACGGAAGAGACAGGAGAACAGCTACTGCATAGCCTTCTCTTAGAGGCAACTACCCATTTTTTTAAAATGCAATTTTATTGAGATATATTCATACTCCATGTAATACATCCAAAGTATACAATCAGTGGCTCACAGTATCATCACATAGTTATGCATTCATCAACATGATCAATTTTAAAACATTTTCATTACTCCAGAAAAAGAAATTAAAAAACCCAAAATATCCCATACCCTTAACTGCCCCCCCCATTAGTGACCCCTAGTATTGGTGTGCTACATTAGTTCCTGCTGAAAGAATATTAAAGTATTACTGTTAACTGTAGTCCATAGTTTGCAATAGGTAAATTTTTTCCTATATACTCCTCTATTATTAACTCCTTATAATAGTGCTGTACATTTGTTCTAGTTCAAGAAAGAACTTTTTAATATTTGTGCACCTAATCAGTCATCGTCCACCTCAAGATTCACTGTGATGTACATTGCCATGTTTTAACCTCCAGTGACACACATGACTAAATTTCCCCTTTCCACCACGTCCACCCACAATTCAGCATTGTTAATTATACTCAGAATAATGTGCTCCTGTCACCTCTATCCATTTCCAAACATTTAAACTTGACCTAGTTAAAAATTTGGCAGCAGGTAATTTTAATTGAAATAGTAACTAATGGAGCAGTTTTAAGGCTGACAGATTTGGTCCTTCTTTGCCTGACTGTTAATCAAACTATTTAAACTGAATAAGGATTACTAAGTGACCAACCCTGAACAGCAAAAAAATGAGAACTGAATGTCAGTGTCAAGTAGGAGAATGGAGGAGATGGACGTAATGAGTTGATTTTGAGTAGATCTTCCTAATGGCAAGATTGAAAAACATTTGTTGAAACGTAATTTTAAATCTTATGTTGCCTCACAATATTTTTATTTTAATGTACTTTCTCTAAAATAATTTTACCGTCAATATTTTGTTTGAATTTAGAACTATAGTCCTCAGCCATGTATTGGCATCTCTTAATAATGACAAAAGACCTGCAGGGCTAAAAATTTTGAACACCAGATGGACACTGAATTCACTAATTATTCATTATCCACCCAAACAATGTTTGTTTAAATTAAAGCTTTAATTCATTACTAGCCTGCCTTTCTTGCATTGCTTGAGAGACTGAATAACAATTGTTATATCAAAAAATCCTTCTACTACACATCTTGGAACACAATACAGAGAATTATCCTTGTAAGAATCAGCTTGAATTGCTGGCATTGGATTTGTAATCTGAGCTTCTGTTGCTTTTGATTTGGCGTTTGTATTTGGAATTTTTTTCTGTTTTGCTTTGCTTACGTTGAATCCCGAGATGGTGTGCCCCTCCTGAGTAGCACTCAAATACACCTGTAACTTCAGTTTCAACTGTCCTGAAGGATGACTGCTTCTCTCTTTATGGTGTTCCAACTAGGGCCTCCAAAAGGAATTCTGTAGCTCCCATATAACCTACATCTTAAATATTCTCATCTTAGATCACTCTCCAAATATTGTGGAAATATGTT
Source organism: Choloepus didactylus (assembly GCF_015220235.1). Lineage (NCBI taxonomy): Eukaryota > Metazoa > Chordata > Mammalia > Pilosa > Megalonychidae > Choloepus > Choloepus didactylus. Next base: position 127,456,763 of record NC_051312.1, on the reverse strand, counting down.
CATTTACCTGTGTGACTCAACAATTATGTTTGTCTGATAAATGAAAATATATACAATTTATACCTTTTACATTTCTAGAACAGTTTTAGTAAATATTTTAAAAATAATGATTATCTTAAGACAGGGAGTCTCACGATCTCTTTCTGTTCTTAATCATGTTCTTCATCTTCTGTCAGACATTACTGCTTGTATATATACCCCAAATTACACAACATATCTGTGATTCATACATGAAATTTAGATATCTTTAAATAATTCTTATTCTTAGAATCATCAGATGTTGTATTGATGTTTCAACTTCTTTTTAGCAAGCAGACTAAAATAAGGTCACCATTCTCTTTCTAGAGCTAAAAATAAAACAGAAAAGGATAAGCATTAATAAATAATTATTTTTATAAAAAGATGCCATTTCACTTGAGAGTGAAAAGATAATACACAGAATGAGGAAAAGTGATTGCAGAATAAAGAATTTCTATATATCAATAAGAAAATGAAACAGGAAATCCAATGGAACACGGGCAAAAGGCCAGAATAGGTAGCTCACAAGGGAGGACAGTAAAATGGTGTATAAGTATATGAAATATGCTCTTTGGTCATCAGGGAAGTGCAAATTAAAATATGATGAGATAGCACACACCCAGAAGAATGGCTAAAATTAAAAAGATGGACAATACTAAGTGGTGATGGAGATAGGGAGCAACCAGAATTCTTCCCCACTGCTGGTAGCCGTATATATTTATACAATTGTCTTGGAATTCTGTTTGGCAGTATCTACTAAGACTGAACATGTTCATACCCTAAGATACAGGGTTTCCAGTTCCAAGAATATGCCCAACAGAAATGTGTAGTCACATATAATCACTGAAAGATGCATGAGAATATTCATGGCAAGACTATCTGTGATAACCCCAAACCGGAAAATACTCACAAACCCATCAACTAGAATAAATAAATTATGATATATTCACACTATGGAATACTTTACAGCAAAGAGAATCAAAAACTACAACTATGTGCAACCATATGGATGAATCGCAACACAAAGTTGAGCACAAGAGGCTGTAAATAAAGTCATTTATATTTTACAATTCTATTTATATCTAGTTCATGAATAAGTGAAAATTATAATTTTCAAAGTCAGGATAGTGGTTACTCTCAGGGGATTGGTGACTGGAAGGAGGCATGAGGGGCTTCTGGGAAGCTGGTGACAATCTATTCCTTGTTCTGGATGCTGGTTATATGGGAGTGTTCATCTTGGAAAATTCATTGAGCCGACAGTTATGATTTGTGCACTTTTAAAAGCTGTGTTGTATTTTAATAATGCTTTAAAAGAATAGTTATTGCCCTAGACATTGGAGGCCAGGGCTGGGGTCAGGGCTGTGTTAATCCTTTGGTTTGCTGATTTCTGATTGGGATCTCCATGTGGCACCTTTCCACTTTGCATGACTAAAGTGATGGCATGTGGGTGCTCTCTGCTAAAATTGCCCATCGATCTTACAAAATATTCATGTTTGTAGTTTGGAACCAAACACATATTGTTGGTTGAGTTTTTTTTTTAAGCCATGCCAACATTTTAAATGCTTGTGACTAAATACTAACAAAGGCCCCTAAACCAAAAACCTTTTTAGAAAACAGCCGTAGGCAACCTTGTAATATATAGCTTGAAGGCAGGAGACCCAAATTCTAGTTACTTCTTGTCTTCTTCCCAGCTGGGTGAACTGGGCCAAGTCTTAGCTTAGTTTCTGCTCTCTAGGATTCATACTTTACCTGCCTGGAAGGTACAAGGATAAACTCTATGATCTATTGGGTTCTTTCTAACTCGGAGATCTAAGATCTACCATTTGTTACTGGGGAAGCCCTTAAATGCAGTTACTGATGATATAATTTATTCATATGGCCATTAATTCCTAATCCTTTGTTCTGATATAATCAAGTACAAATATGGCCCAAAATGCACGATAAATTTCAAGGTGAATAGCAAATGACCTTGCTATTCATCTTGTTCAGGCTTCTTACCTTATCTTCACCTCCAAATTGATCTCCTGGTTTTCTTAGGTTTTGTTGCTCTGCGGTAAGTATGCTTTTCAGGAAATGTTCCATATTGGTGAAGAGGAGAAGGTCTTTATTCTTCTTAATATACTGTAGAAAGCATGGAGTACACAGATAAAACCCTTGTTCCCATTTCCTTTAAGTGCTTTTGGATTTTCTTAATTGGAATGTGGACCTGAGAGTATAGCATGCAATTTTGCTTTTAAAATAAAATGAGACCTCTTCATGGTTGGTTGTTGGTAGAGGACTAACATTCCAGCTCCACAATGATCTGTAAGTCTTGAGCAAGTTGTTTTTTAACCCTTCTAAGTTCTCTGCTTCCTCATTTATAAAATAGGAATAAAAGTAGCACCTACATTATAGGAGTATGGATAAGATTAAACAAAATAATGTATGTAAAACTCTTAGCATAAAATCTAGCATGTGGCAAGAATGAAATAAATGTCTGCTATCATCTGCCTTATAAGTTAGCTCTGATAGTTTTGGGATATTTCAGAATATAGCATTAAGGTCATATGTATAAATCAATTTGTTCATTAAAGCAGTCAATATTCCAAGGGCCTACAATGAGCCCAGCATCTGGGATACATCAGGAAACAAAACAGACAAACATCCCTGCCCTCATGGAGTTTCCATTCTAGCAGGAGAAGAGAGGTAATAAACAAGAAGCATAATAAATGAGTAAATTATATAGTATGTTAGAAAGTGATAGAGGAAAAAGAAAAGTAGACCTGGGTAAGGGAAATCTGATGAGTAGGGGGTTAAAGAGGGCCAAAAATTAAGACAAATGTTCAGAGTGGGTCTCATTGAGAAGGTGACATTTGAGCAGAACTTTGCAGGAGGTAGGGGAATTAGGAATGCTCTAACTAGTTTTTTAACCTCAGCATCATTAGTCCAGGGTTTCTTAACCTCAGCACTATTGACATTTGGGATGGATAAATCTTCATTGTGGCAGGACGGTCCTCTCCATTGTATGATGTTTTACAGCCTCCCTAGCCTTTACCTACTAGTTGACAGCAGCAACCCCCAGGTGTAATGATCAAAAATGTACTGCAGGGGACAAAGCTGCTCTTGGTTGAGAACCACTGCCTTTGAGGAAGGAGTGTTCTAGGCAGTGGGAATCCTTAAGAGGGGAGTGTACCTGGTGTGTCTGAAGAACAGCAAGGAGGAAAGTGTGGTTGGAGTTGAGTGAATGAGGGATAGGGTAGTGGGTGAGGGGGTGAGGAAGACATGTAGAGACTTGAGCTTCTTTGGCTTTTACTCTGAGTGAAATGGGAAGCTACAGCAGGATTTTGAAAAGGTCTGATTTTCATTTTAAAAGTATCTCACTCTGACTTTAGTGCTGAGAATAGACTGAAGAGAGGCAAGGTGAACTCAGGGAGACCAATTAGCAAGGATTACAGTAATTCAGGCAAGAGATGGTCATGGCTTGCACCAAGTTGGTGGTAGTGTTGGTGATGAGAAGCAGTCAGATTCTGGATATAATCTGAAGGTAGAGCAACAGGATTTCCTGATGGATTGGTTGTGGGTATCTGCAACAGAGAGAGAGGGTTCAAGGAAGACTTTGGTCTAAGAAACATGAAGAATGGAATGACCATCAATTGAGATATGGTAAGCTTTTGGATGGAGTAGTTTTGAAAAAAAGATCAGAAATTTGGTTTTGGACATGTTGAGTTTGAGATAATTATGAGACATCCAAGTGGAGATGCCCAGTAAACAGTTGGATATATGAGATGAGTTTGGGAGTTGAGTTAGGGCTAGAGGTATAATTTGGGAGTCATTGACATACAGATGGGATTGAAAACTATGAGACTGGATGAGACCCCCAAGGAAGTGAATATAGACAGAGAAGAGAAAAGAACCAGGACTGAACCCTGGCCCTCCAACATGCAGAGGTCAAGAAAAGGAGGACAGATCAGCAAAGGAGACTGAGAAAGAACAACCAGAGAGGCAGGAGGAAAACCAGAGGAGGCAGGTGACCTGGAAACCAAGTGAAGAAAAACCAAGCGAGGAGGAGAAAGTGATCAGATGTGTCCAAGTGAGGACAGAGAACTAACCATTCTCTGTGATTTGTGGGAGTTGGGGTATAACAGAATTCTGTGGTCTGGATGGCCAACAGTTTTGAACCTAAGTATTTCAAAACATCATCAACATCAAAAACCATAAAATGAATCTTTGACTCAGTAACTAATGGAGATTAGATTATAGAGAGATGTATATGGAACATTTACATAGAGTCAGGAGATCCTAATTCTCAGATCTACTACAGATATCATCATGACTTTGGGCAAATTGCTTACTCTTTCCTTAATTATAAAATGTGACTAAAAATATGTATGCTACCTACTTTGCAGGATTGCTGAATGGATCAACCCCCCCCCCCCACCATGTGTGTGTGTGTGTGTGTGTGTGTGTGTGTGTGTGTGTGTGTGTGTGTACTTTGAAAGTTATAAAGATTTATACAAAAAATAAAAAAAAGATACCCTGTTGTTTATAACCTAAGAATGGATTGGCCTTTAATGAAGGATGGCCTTTTTAAGATCATGGACTTAAAATTTATGATCTTTTTGTTTTTGTTTTTGTTTTGTTTTTTTGTTTGTTTGTTTTTTATTAAATTCAGTTTTATTGAAATACATTCACACACCATACAATCATCCATGATATACAATCCACTGTCCACAGTATGATAACATAGTTATGCGTTCATCACCACAATCTATCTCTGAACATTTTCCTTACATCAGAAAGAACCAGGACAAGAATAAAAAATAAAAGTGAAAAAAAACACCCAAATCATCCCCCCATCCCACCCCATTTGTCCTTTAGTCTTTATCCCCATTCCTCCACTCATCCATACACTAGATAAAGGGGGTGTGATCCACAAGGACTTCACAATCACACTGTCACCCCTTGTAATCTACATTATTATATAATTGTCTTCAGGAGTCCAGACTGCTGGGTTGGAGTTTGGTAGTTTCAGGTATTTACTTCTAGCTATTCCAATACATTAAAGCCTAAGAGGTGTTATCTATATAGTGCATAAGAATGTCCACCAGAGTGACCTCTCGACTCCATTTGGAATCTCTCAGCCACTGAAACTATTTCGTCTCATTTTGCATCCCCCTTTTGGTCAAGAAGATACTCTCAGTCCCACGATGCCGGGTCCACATTCATCTCCGGGAGTCATACTCTGCATTGCCAGGGAGATTTACACCCCTGGGAGTTGGGTCCCACGTAGGGGGGAGGGCAGCGAGTTCACCTGTCGAGATGGCTCAGTTAGAGAGAGAGAGGGCCACATCTGAGCAACAAAGAGGTACTCAGGGGGAGACTCTTAGGCACCATTACATACAAGTTTAGACTCTCCTTTGTGGTAATGAGCTTCATAAGGGCAAGTCCCATGCTCGAGGGCTCAGCACATCAAACCGCCAGTCCCAAAGTTTGTGACAACATACGCTAGAGGATCAGCATCTCAAAGTTTAGAGATAGGCCTTACAATTCAGGGATAGAGTTAACTGCTGTAAGAGCTTACAATCTAGGGACTATTACAATTATTGTGTCCATGTTAGGCTATGTTCTAAGATTCAATTCTGAGTTTACACATTGTAGTTAGTCCATATTGGTGAGGCATAGAATTTATGATCTTTTATTTTTAATAGTTAAAAGGCTGAGATGATAATATTTTTCATAAAAGTGCTTTAAATAACAACAGTATTAAAAAAATACTGTTGTCAAGTTTGCACAGAAAACAGCACACAGTAAGCTTGGGTCAAGATGCTATCATGTAGGCATCTAAATTTAGTCTGAGTCACAGTGAGTTTTACAGATGGAATTCTGCTTACTTATTGATATGTCAGTGGGGCATGAAGTAGTGAGTATAGTCCATGGACTCAAAGAGCCATGTAACACTGTATGTCCTGTCAAATATAGGATTTAAAAAATATTGTCATTGTGGTTTGAGAAGCAGGTTGAGTGTCAAGGCAATGTACCAATATCCTAGGGCAGAAATATCTGAATAGGTCATACACTGAGGCATTTGTTCTGTGACAAAATCATTTTAATCAAGACTATGAGATATGTAAGTTAAAGTTAGTTACATCTTCCAATGACTCTGCCTCTAAGCGAGACTCATGCTTCGTTTCAGTGAGTTTAGAGAGAAGATCTTTCTCTTTCAGAGATGGGCTGCTCTTTCATCAGGATGTCACTTATGATTTGGCCAAACTTATTGTCTCGGGAAACTGCTGACATTTGCAGTGTGATAGAGAAAGCTTCCTGAAAGTAGACCTTCAGCCTCTGCTCAAGGAAGATAGGGGGTGTGCAGATCAGCAGGGCTTAAATGGGGCTTGAGGTTTATCAACCCCAGTTGTCCTCACCATGAACTATTATCATTAGCAATTCTGGCAAGGTTTATTTACCAGCAATTAAATAAATATCCACAGGAAGCTGTGGTGCCCTTCTCATGGAAAGATTGCTTCTCTCAAGAACTCTTACAGAGTGGTGCATGCATTTTGTCATACGCCACAGGAAATTTTATCAGGAAAATCCTCTTGCGGGCCATGCGTGGAACCACAGACCACCAGTGGGACTTCACTAGATTTGCAATGCTGCAAAGCTTAAAGCATTTATTATCCTGGGGAATCAGGTCCAAGACACAGAGATAGAGAAGCAAAACGCCCTGTGTATGTTATAAATACCTTGTAAAACAACCTCAGAAAGGCGGGGTTGGAGTCGTGGTGGAGGTCCTCGGTGGCGATGTGGGCCAGGCAGTGGATCAGCAGCAGAATGAAGCTTCCTACAGATGCCAAACTCTGTCTCCCCACAAACAATCTGTTTTCAGAACTCTGAATGGAGAAAATTCCCAAATGCAGAGATGTGAACCCCAGGGAACATTTCCACCGCCTTGTTTTTTCCCTAGTTTTATATGATTTAAAATAATTTTTGGAATCATGAAGTCAGAGACTCCCAGAGCCTAATGGAAATTTACTGAAGGGAAGATGTGGATGATGAGGGAAAACTTAATGTTCTAGTTCAACTCTCCAAATAAATGATTTCCTCCACCATCTCACAATTTTTCTTCTGCCCTCATCTAATATCAAACAAACTATTAGAAATTTGGAGCAAATTTACTTATATCTCTCTGTGTTTGATCCATCTCCTCCAATCACTGTTTCCTTAAGTGGCTGGTTCTCTGACTTAAGTGTGAATAAGAATCATGAGGGAGTGATTCTATTCTTGGGGCCCAACCCAGAAGCTCTGATTCCATTGATCTTGGGTGGGACCTAGGTATTTCCATTTTTACCAAGCTCCCCAGTAGATGCATGTGGTCCAAGGACCACAGTTTGAGAATCACTGCCTTAAAGGGCTCTCAGGCTTTGTCTTTCTTGCCTTTATTGTAATCAAGTTATCAAATTTCCTGTCTTGCCTAATTGGTTTGAAACAGCGCCTTTATTCATTCTCTTAAGAGACAGCAGATTGGCAAGGAAAAGCCTTAGGTGATTTGGAGTCAGATAACCCTAACTGAGTCCTCTTGAGTCCTTTGAATCAGCTGTGGATGGCAGCACAGACAAGTGGTTTGATGTCATATACCCCTGGACCTGATCACCTCTTGCTGACTGTGTGGTCTTGGACAAGTTACTTCACCTCTCTCAATTTTCTCATCCATAAAATGAGGATAACAGGGCCACCTACCCCACAGGATTGGGGCTGCTGCAAGTTGCAAATGAGAATGTATGTGAGGTGCATGGCCTGGCACCTGGGACCCAGGCCTCAGTGAAGCCTGAAGTTGATTCCCCATCAGTAAAACGGGGATATATTCTTGCCTACTTCATAGAGTTGCTTTGGGGACCAAGTGAGTACCAATAACCTGTAAAGCATTATACAATACGAGTAATTTTTGGTCTCATTCAATTCCCTAACAACCTACTAGTCAGGAATAAACCATTTTTAGTCCCCTATATCGATTAGCAGTTCCTCCTCTCATAATCACTGTTTACTGGTGAACTCTCACCAGTGTTAAGGTCTTTATTCACTGGCTGAGAGTTACCAGCAAGGCACTTCCAATCTACGTATTTGAGGAACTGCCAGGGCAACACGATTCAGATCCCTTTCTGTAGAAAGATGCTGTTCGTGCAGGATTTCCTGAAGCTGGGCTCCTGAACCTTACGGGAAATACCAGTCTGGAACCATCTGCCTTGAGAGTGACAGAGATTCATTAACGGGCACAAGGCCATTATGATTCTCTGGGCACAAGCCAGGACATATTCATTTTACTGATTAGAGAAAGCTCTTACACGGCAAAATTTATTATTCCTCTGTTAAACGAATTATCTCCAATGGGGAATAAAATGTGTCAGGAGTTGAGAGAGAAAAATGTTTTACAACATTTGTTCTTTTTCTGCTTCTCTTTCTTAGATCCCAGAATTCTATAATCCATGTCTGGGAATGAAGTTGCAGCACCTGATAGAAGAAGGAAACTTGGAAGGCGTTGTCTGAGGTTTGTGTGGCAGGAAGATGAGAAGCAACCTGCAAGGTGATTTCTGGAGACTGAAAGGGATGAAATACAAAAACAAAAACAAGAAAACAAAAAAACATCCTTTTGCTAAGAAATTTTCAAGCAGCTCAACCACATAGCATCCACAAAATTAACGGAAAACAAATGCATTGGGACATAAATTTAAATTGTAATAGGGTGAGTAGATTCAGGAAAACGGAAAGAGTATTCTGGTAACTATGACAATCAATTTACTGCTTTTCTAAGTAGAGGTGGACTAGAGTAGTGGTCAGGCCTGAGGGCTCCCAAGCCATAATTCCTGGATGCATCTCTGGCTCTACCCTTTGGGCTGTGTGATCTTGGGTAAGTTTACTCAATCACTCTGTGTCTTGAATCCTCCATTTTAAAATGGGGACATATAATTGTATCTGCATGATAGGTTTTTTGTGGCAATTAAATGAGTTAATTCATGTAAATTCTTAGAATGTTTTCTGGCATTTAGAAAGTGCTTAATTTATTCTACTTATTATTAATATCTTTCAAAAAATTATGCTCAAGTTTGGTGAAATGACTTCCATTAGACCCTTAAAGGTGAGACTAGAGAAGTTCCCTGTTCCAGGAACTCAGTCCTAAGGAATATCCGTGGCTTCAAAACCTCCTGGGCTGCCATGGTTTACCACTCCCCAGAGGCTAGAAACCAGACTTACGTGCAGCTGGGGGCTGAGGAGGTGCAGGATGGAGAGGCCACACTGATACACCACAAACTTGCTGGGAGAAAGGTCTGCTGACTGCACAGTTATCAGCTCTTCTTTCTGTATTGTCAGAGGTTTTGGGAGATCCTGCCAAGAGCTTTTTGGGTCTGCAGAGATCAACAGAAACTGGTAATATTTTCACAAGTTTTCTGTAGTCACGGTATGTTAACAATAACAGCAACAAAAACATTCAACTTGGGTAAATGTTTATTTGCAACCATCCATCACCTGTCCATTCATCCATGTATCCATCCATCCATCCATCAGTCCACCCACCCACCCATCCACCCACCCATCCATCCATCCATTCTTCCATCCATCCATCCATCCATCCATCCATCCATCCATTCATCCATCCATTCATCCATCCATTCTCTTGGGCCTCAGCCTTTCTGCTTATCTTCATGGAAAAATGACCAAGTCTTAGTCCATAGGTGCAGAGCAGCCAGAAGGACAGAATGAGGGTCCAGAGAAGATGACAATTGATTTTTTTCTACTGTCTCATAGGATAATGCATTTAGAACAGCATCTGGAACACAGTGACCATGCATAAATACTAGCTATATTAAAAATCTTCCCTGCAAAATTGTCACTAATGGGCCTGACTCTAAGCATTTTCTATTGTATTTTTTTCCTTGAGAGGACAATGAAAAAGGTATAGGTAGCAGGGTATATGAAAGAATACTGAAGTAGCAGTCAGAAGTTTTGGTCTAGCCTCTGTATGAACCTGGGAAAGTCACTTAACTTCTTTATCTTAAAAAATAAGTTAATAATCATCTATAATCTCTCATAATTTCATCTATAAAAATGAGTTAAGAATCTTCCATTATCTTATAGAATTAGAGTAAGGGTTTCCAGATACAAATAGGACATTGTATATAAAATTTCTTTGAAAATTATAAAGCCAGTACAATTGTAAGACAAAGAAGGCTGAAATGGGGGGTGAAAACTGTTAAAGGATGGCGTCTCTCTCCCCATTCTCTTCTTTTTTTTTTTTTTTTTTTTTTTTTTTTTTTCATTTTTATTGAGATTGTTCAGATACCATACAATTATCCAAAGAAAAGATCCAAAGTGTACAATCACTTGCCCCTGGGTACCCTCATACAGCTGTGCATCCATCACACTTAATTTTTGTTCAATTTTTAGAAACTTTTCATTACTCCAGACAAGAAATAAAGTGAAAGATGAAAAAAGAAAAAAAGAAAAGGAAACTAATCCTCCCCTATCCCTAACCAACCCCCCTCAATTGTTGACTCCTAGTATTGATATAGTACGTTTGTTACTGTTTATGAAAAAATGTTGAAATACTACTAACTGTAGTATATAGTTTGTAATAGGTATATAGTTCTTTCCTATATGCCCCTCTATTATCAACTTCTAATTGTATTGTCATACATTTGTTCTGGTTCATGAAGTGATTTCTAGTATTTGTACAGTTGATCATGGACATTGCCCACCATAAAGAATCAGACAATACCACCAATGTCAAGTGTCTAACATGCCTCTCCTATCCTCCCCTCTTATCTGCATTCACCTTTGTATATCACCTTTGTTACATTAAAGGAAGCATAATACAATGATTCTATTAGTTACAGTCTCTAGTTTATGCTGATTGCATCCCTCCCCCAATGCCTCCCCATTTTTAACACCTTGCAGGGTTGACATTTGCTTGTTCTCCCTCGTAAAAGAACATATTTGTACATTTTATCACAATTGTTGAATACTCTAGATTTCACCAAGTTACACAGTCCCAGTCATTATCTTTCCTCCTTTCTTGTGGTGTCTCACGTGCTCCCCATCTTCCTCTCTCAACCGTATTCATAGTTACCTTTGTTCAGTGTACTTACATTGTTGTGCTACCATCTCCCAAAATTGTGTTCCAAACCACACACTCCTGTCTTCTATCACCCTGTAGTGCTCCCTTTAGTATTTCCTGTAGGGCAGGTATCTTGTTCACAAAGTCTCTCATTGTCTGTTTGTCAGAAAATATTTTGAGCTCTCCCTCATATTTGAAGGACAGCTTTGCTGGATACAGGATTCTTGGTTGGTGGTTTTTCTCTTTCAGTATCTTAAACATATCACACCACTTCCTTCTTGCCTCCATGGTTTCTACTGAGAGATCCGCACATAGTCTTATTAAGCTTCCTTTGTATGTAATGGATTGCTTTTCTCTTGCTGCTTTCAGGATTCTCTCTTTGTCTTTGACATTTGATAATCTGATTATTAAGTGTCTTGGCGTAGGCCTATTCATATCTCTTCTGTTTGGAGTACGCTGCGCTTCTTGGATCTGTAATTTTATGTCTTTCATAAGAGATGGGAAATTTTCATTAATTATTTCCTCTATTATTGCTTCTGCCCCCTTTCCCTTCTCTTCTCCTTCCGGGACACCAATGATACGTACATTATTGTACTTTGTTTCATCTTTGAGTTCCCGGAGACGTTGCTCATATTTTTTCATTCTTTTCTCCATCTGCTCCTTTGCGTGTAGGCTTTCAGGTGTTTTGTTCTCCAGTTCCTGAGTGTTTTCTTCTGCCTCTTGAGATCTGCTGTTGTATGTTTCCATTGTGTCTTTCATCTCTTGTGTTGTGCCTTTCATTTCCATAGATTCTACCAGTAGGTTTTTTGAACTTTTGATTTCTGCCGTATACATGTCCAGTGCTTCCTTTACAGCCTCTATCTCTTTTGCAATATCTTCTCTAAACTTTTTGAATTGATTTAGCATTAGTTGTTTAAATTCCTGTATCTCAGTTGAAGTGTACATTTGTACCTTTGAATGGGCCATAACTTTGTTTTCCTTAGTGTAGGTTGTAATTTTCTGTTGTCTAGGCATGGTTTCCTTGTTTATCGAAATCAGGTTTTCCCAGACCAGAACAGAGGGAAGAAATATTCAGTATCTGGTTTCCCTGCAGGTGTGTCTTAGAAAGTTGCTCCACCCTTTGATGCCTTGGGTCACTGTGCTTTTCTGCCCAGCAGGTGACGCCTGTTAGCCTATAATTCTTGACTGGTGTGGGGAGGTGTGGCGGTGTTCCCCCAGGCTCTGGGGTCTGGTTCTGAATGGAAAGGGCCCCACCCCTTTCCTTCTAGAGAAGACAGAGCCCCCAGGTGGAGGTCATTAGCATTTCAGTGGTCTCACTCTCTGCTTGTGCTGTCTCCGCCCTTCCCCGAGTCACAGCCCTGGAAACTGAAAATGACTGGGGCTTTCTCCACTGAGCCAAAAAAGAAACAGATAGTCCCCTTCAGACCCAGTCAAGGCGACCCTCCGGCTCTCCCAGGTCAGTCGTCACCCAAAGCCTCTGTCTGTTTTTTGGGGATGCGTACCTGTAGTGAGCAGTTCACACTCGCTACTTAAAACCCCAGTTGGAGCTCAGCTGAGCTGTATTCACTAGCTGGGAGAGAGCTTCTCTCTGGCACCACGAGGCTTTGCAGCTCGGGCTATGGGGGAGGGGGTCTCACGACTTGGATCTGCAGGTTTTACTTACAGATTTTATGCTGAGTTCTTGGGCATTCCTCCCAATTCAGGTTGGTGTATGATGAGTGGATGGTCTCGTTTGTCCCCCCGCAGTTATTCTGGATTATTTACTAGTTGTTTCTGGTTTTTTGTAGTTGTTCCAGGGGGACTGCTTAGCTTCCACTCCTCTCTATGCCGCCATCTTGCCCCTCCTCCCCCATTCTCTTCTTGGCTTCTCTCAAAAGGGAAGAGGACTTGATAACAAGACTGGTCAAGTTCCAGGGTCAGCAAAACTTTTTTTGTAAAGGGCCAGATAGTGAATATTTTGGCTTTTCCAGCCAAGAGAAAAATTGGGGTTCAAAGTTAATGTTTCCTAGCATCAAGGTAGAAACATGAACTTATTCTCCTACAAAGCCTTCTTTTCTTTGAAACACAGTTGTCATCCCTTCTGCAAACTCACCAGAATGTGTTCCCTACGTCTCTCTTTTGGCACTGCCCTCAAAGCATTGGATAGCTTTTCATATGGGGAAGTAGGGCAAGAGCACAGTCTCTGAGGTGAGACTGCCTGGGATTGAATTCCAGTTGAACCACTCATTAGCTCTTGTGATCTTTGACTATCTACTTGACCATCCAGAAATTCCAGTTTCCTCACCTAAAACATGAGTATTAGTACCCACTTCACTGGGTGGTTGTAAAGATTTAATGAGTTAATAGATGTAGCAATTTAGAACTGTACATGACATTGCATATAAATGTTATTCTTTTTTTGATTTTTTTCCCAATCAGATAAAACCATTCTTAGCTTGTGGCCCATATAAAACAGGTGGTAGGCTGGAGTTTGCCTGCAGGCCCATAGTTTGCTGACAGTTGGTGAAGTTCGAGGATGTTCATGGAGCTGTGCTCACTAGTGGACTGCATCATGCTCTTCTCTTCCACTTGGGAGGGTGGGTGAGTTGAAACAGACCTGGCTCTTCAGGGCAGGCCAGCCACACTCTCTCCTTGGCTTTCGCTCTGTGTAGACGTGGGATTGGTAAGGTGAGCTGGGGTCCCTTTCTCTCTCTGTCTCTTATCTCACAGTCTGCATCACACTCTTCCATTAACTCTGTGTAACATGTGGCTGACTGGTATGGAATTAAATTCCAGGATTTAGATTCAGTGTCTGGTAGGGTGGTGGCCTACACTGTATTTCTCACAGAGTTTTACCAGAGTTTCTGCTTTAGGGACTATTGGAAATTTGCCAAGTTACTACTACGATGGTACTTGGATTCCTATTTGCTATTTCTTATATGTAAAAATTCTTTGGGAACCTCAGGTTGGGAGATGGGGAGAAAAGTGTGGTTGGCAAGGCAGCTATTTTGACATTCCTAGTCCCTGAAACTTACACCATCAAATACCTTCAGTGTCCCATGATAATTCCAAATAGGGGTACCAGGAAAAGGAGGTTACCTGGTTGGTGATGCACGTCCCCTTGCAGCTCAGCTCCCTCCTTGTGGGCTTGGGACCAGATGTCTACTTTATTCAGGGCAGAGAAGAGTGGCAAGGTCCAGAGGCAGTCCGCTTTATCAGCCTCTGAAGAGAAGGGAAGAAAACAGCTGTTGGAGTTAGCAGCAGGACTGTGGGCAAAGTTCAATGAAGCCAGACGTAGCCTTTGGTTTGATAGGCAGCCTCTAAGATGCCCCCTATGATTCCCACGATGTGCAACCATGATCTTCTATAATCCCCTCTCCTTGGGTGTGGGCTAGACCTAGTGACTTGCTTCTAATTAATAGAATATAGCAAAAGTGATGGGATATCATTTCTCAAATGGGGACATGAGCAGACGGTGGCCTCTCCTTGCTCACCCTCTCTTGCTCCCTTGCTTGCTCTGAGGGAAGCCAGCCGCCATATCGTGAGATGCCCCGTGGAGAGGCCCATGTGGCAAGTGATTGACGTCTCTGGCCACAGCTAGTGAGGACCTGAGGCCTGCCAACAGCCTCGCTTGAAAGCAGATGCTCCCATAGTCAAGCCTTGAGGCGACACCTTGACTACAGCCTCCTAGTGAGACTCTGAGTCAGAGGCACCCAGCCAAGCAGCACCCAGATTCTCGACCCAAGAAACCGCGAGATAATAACTGTTTGTCATTTTAAGCCATGAAAGTCTGGGCTAATTTGTTATGCAGCATTAGATAACTAATACCTTGGGTTTCCCTATGTTCTTCCTAAAGACCCTAACCAAAGCCATGCTCCAATGGTGTTCTGAAGCCCTAATTGTAGTATCAGCCATCTGGACTTACTGAATCATGGCCAGGGTGGGCAGCAGAAGAACGTTGAACTGGCACCCATCCTCACCTGTTCCCAGCCTCTGATCCTCCGTCCCTAGGCCACGGCAGTGAGCTCGCTCCAGCACTGCAGTGAGGCTCTTTAGGAACGGGATCAACATGGGGCAGGCAGCAGCCCTGTCCCTGAGAGAAGTGGTGACTCTTCCGTAGAATCTGTCTCCGGGGTAATTCTCCAAACACACAGGGGTTCCTGAGGCGATAATCTAGGACGAAATCATCAGAACCTACACCTGTGTTTGCTTCCCACCTCTTCCAGGTGGCTGCTTTGGGAGTTTCTCTCTGAAGCCCCTATCAAACAGGAAAATACAGATCTTCTCACCCCAGTTCAGAGGTCAGTACCTGGCTGTGCAAGAGCCGGAGGCGGCTCAGCTCCCGCTGGTACTGCAGCCGACCAAAGGCACGGTCCAGGAAGCTCTGTCTCTCCCTCACCACCTCCCGAAACTCATCAGAGAGATGCTGAACCACCTAGAAAACACAGGCAACATAATGCCCAACTGAAAATGGAGCTTCTTTCTCTCTCCTCTGTGCCCCCTCCAAGCCCATCCCACTGCTTCTTGGGCCCACCTATCCCTATCAGTGCATTGCCCTGAGAGCCACGTCTGATGACATGGGAGGCTGTGCTCATCCCACTTGGGTCCTTTGCCAGCCCCTGAGACTTCCCTCCCTCTGGCGCTTCCATGTCTGTGGGCTCTGATTCCTGCTCTGCTGTAGCCACATCTCCTTCTCCTGGCCCCGCAGCCTGGCAGCTGCCTGCCTGAGCTTTTCTGCTGCCTGCCCTAGACTCTGCAGGAACTTCTGTATGCCCTCCAATACCTGTGCTTCCTGTTTCCACTCCTCTTTGTCTGCTGCAGAAGGGGAAGGAAAGGACCACGTGGCAGAGAGGAGAAGAATGGGCACAGTAGTTTATTGGAGCCAGAGGAATTGGCTTTCCTACCCTGAGAGAGCAGGCATAGCTCTGGAGTGTTCTGCATGCTCAGGGCTCTGGCTCTCCTCTGCGTCTCCTGAAGGCAGCAGGACTCCAGGGCTGTGCAGGCCTCCTCGGCGGCCCTCAGCTACACGGTTCAGGAAGCACAGGGACAGGCTGTGAAGGGAAGGCAGGTGCTCTGGGCTGGACCACCTCATGGCAGCCCCTCCGCCTCCCCATCCATACTGCTGAGATCTAGGGGTGGCCGAAATTAGGGCCTAGAGCTGGGCAGTCTGGGAACTGTGTCTGCCCTGAAATGGGCTCCATTCCTGTTGTCAGGGGGCAGACAAGGGCTCCAAATTTTCAATAAGAAACCTGTGCAGTCCTGGCAGTCAGGTGGGTGGGGGCTGTGGGGTGGAGCTGCCGGGTCTCACCTACTGTCCAGTGTCTTTGCCTGGAGTGAAGAGAAGCTCCTGGCCCAGATCCCCCAGGTGCTCGGCTAGTGGCTTCTCTTCCTGATCCTGGCGGTGCCAGTACTGCCCTTGGGCTCTCAGCTCCCGCTCCAGGAGGTCCACCTGCGGTGTCCAGCTTATTTAGGGCTTACTGGCCTTTTCTCCTCACAGCCCCATGGAGTCTGACTGTAGACCCCAAAGCTTCTCAAGATAAGTCCCCTCTGTATCCCTGGACATCCAAGACTAAGTCTGGGGAGGCAGTTGACTTGGTTGTGGATGGAAAAATAATAACTGTGTAAGTTTGAGTTCCCCAACCACTCCCATCCTCCTCCTTCTAACACCTAACTCTTCCAGAGTTATCTGTGCCTCCTCCTCCCACCCTTCCCTCGGGAGGCCAGGGGAGATGGGCAGGGGGCAGTGGGAAATTGTTCTCAGTCCCCCCTTACCCCCCATATTGTCCCTTTATGCCCTTCTGTGAAATGGTGGAGCTGGGACTAGAATTTAAATTTCTTGGCTTCTAACAGGAATCTTTTAGGACATATCCATCTTCGTTGCTGAAACTGTAACTAGACGAGAATGTATGACCCTAAATCATTTTCATTTTGGTGGAGATCTGCCAAGGGCTGAATGATTGCAACAGTCTCCTGGTCGGGCTTCCTGCTTGAATCTGGCCCTGCTCCCACCCATTCTCTGCACGGCTGCCAGAGAAACTTTCTAGAATGCTGATTTTATGGATGCATAAAAATGTCTGAAAGGAGACATGCCAACCTGTTAACGATGGCTGTGTTTGGTGGGATTGGGGGCAGAACTGGGGAGGGGTTGTTGGAGGAAGGGGAATGAGGAAGGGGGTCTTCACTTACATACTTTAAAAAATGTAGTACAATTATGAGTAATATATTTTCTTTTTTATTCCATATTTTCCAAATTTAAAAGTCTTTACAAATTCATGTCTGAGCATGTCACATGTCCACTTACAATCCTTCGGTGGCTCCACATGACTTTCATATGTCACATTTGTTGCCCTCAGCCAAGAAATCAGCTGTTCCTGATTCACTCCCTGCCTTCCTCATTGGCCTCACCTACTGCCGTTGCCCCACACCCTCCTCATCCTGGAACGTGCGTGGCCTCGCCCCTGCCTTGGCACCGGCTGTCCGCTGAGGCTGGGGTGGCTTTCTCCGACTCCTTCCTCAAGTTTCAGCTCAAGGGTTAACTCTTTGGGGAAGCCTTCCTTGAACTGTCCTCCATCTGATTTAGGTGCCCCTCTTCTGAGCTCCCTCAACCCCCTTGTGCATGGGATCTCGGTTGGAGCCTGCAGCCTGCCCTGAGCAGAGGAGCCCTGTCTTAGTTGTCTTTGTGTCTCAACACCTAACACAGAGTGTTCTCAGTGTGTAGTTGCGGCATGAATGAGTGATGATGAATGAATAGAACCAACTCCTCCCACATACCAGACCGGGGTCTCCAAGCCCCGGAGGCAAGGCCTCCAGCACCTGGACCACGGGCACCACCACCCTGGCAGCTGGGTCCGTTTGAGCATCAATGACGGGACCGGGCTCCCCAGCCAGGGGGTCTATGGCTTGAGCCCCCATGGCGATTGGGATGAGACCTGTGGGAGAGCAACCCCACCAGCAGCTTTGGTTACCAGAGATGGAGATGAGATGAAATGGGCATGGAGGGGCAGGAAATACAAGGGGAGGGGAGCCAGAAGGGGCCCCCAGACTCCCTTTTGTCCTCCAAGAGCTTCTGAGCTGGATTAGAGGGCCTCCTATGGCCCTGCACTCTTCAGGGGTGCATGTGAATTTCTCAAGCCCTGGGCTTTAACTGAGAAAGGAGCCAGCTTTCTCAGGGAGAAAGATGCTCTGTGGCCCTGGGTTCTGGAGTCTCTGAGCACCTATACTTTGGATCTCAGTAGCCTCAGCAGAAGCATCAGGTGGGACTGGGAATGACCCCCTCTTGGCTCAGGAGGACATGGACTGGGGCCACCCTTCGTGAGCTTTACAAGCTTCCTCTCCCGGGGCTGAGTCACATTCCTGGTCCCCAGCAAACTTCCAGAGGTCCCGAGGCCTGCCTACCTTTGCCGGCGGCATCTTCCATTGAGCCTGCCAGGGGTGTGGCATTATCCAAACTCCCATTGTGCTCCATGCCCAGGATGGGCACCGTGAGGCCTGAGCCTGCAGGGCCTGGGATCTCCATCCCGTACACGGCTGGGACCCACCACTCTGTCCCAGGATAGCACATCATTCTTAAAACAAGGGGGCGGGTGCAAAGAGGAGAAGTTGAGGGATAAAGTGACATGCTCAGAGCACTACATCCTCAACCAGAGAGGCATCCCTGCAAAGACTGCATATGTTTCCTTTGGGGCCCAACTTAGCATTTTAAATTCAGATGGGGACCCCTGATGGTCTGCTTTGGATGGGGCAAGTGAGGATTGACTGGCATCAGGCTCTTGGGGACAATTTCCAGGCCCCACTAAAAAGGGGGAAGAGAAAGAGGCTAACATTCTTGAGCACCTACCACACACCAGAGACTGAGCTAAGAGCTCCATATAAATTATCGTATTTGATCCTACAGCTAAACCTATGAAGTGCATGCTATTTTTATTCTCATGTTAAAGATGGTAAAACAGAGGCATGGAGAGGTTTAGTAACTTGCCCAAGGTCAAAGAATTAATACATGGTGTGGCAGGTTTTCAAACCCAAGTCAATTCTGACCCTAAACCCTGGTTCTTTTTTTTGTCACCCCTGAGGCAGAAGGAAGCTTCTGGAAAGATTTGAGTGAGATAAGTTCCAGAGAGATGCCACTCCCACTTCCTCTTCCTGCCCTTCCTTGTATAAGGGCTGTAGCAGGGAGGCGGAGGAGCGGGGTGGGCTCCTTTCCTGAGTTTATTAGTGGGAAGTTGAAGGCCATTGCTGGCGTAAAAGTGAGAGGGGAGTTAAGGACTAGGGAGCCCCAAGCTCTGGGCCTGGCTGTGCAGTATCCTGGGTGGGCAAGTCACCTAACTCCTTGAACTTCAGTTTCCCCACTGTAAAACGGGCATCCTGACACCTGAAATGGTGTTTGGGGCTCCTATGAAACAACAAGATAATGCGCACTATGAAGTGCATAAAGGGTAGGGCCCCATGGAATAGGTGAGAGATTAAAAGACACAGACAGGGAAGTCAAGCATTCATAGTGTTGGGACATGAAGCCATCAGGTTCCTTCTCTCCTCCCTTGGCCACACGTGTGCGTAGTCAATGAGCCTGAGCTTCCAGGCCGGGTGACATCGAAGCACCAGATCAACATACCTATCCTGCCACCGCTGGCTTGGCTGCTCTCTGTGCCTCCAGCTGTCTCTCCAGCCTCCTAGCCGGCTGCAGTGCGTGCTGCAGATTCAAGGCCAGTGCCTGTCTCATGTCCTTGAGGGCAGCCTCCAGAGGCCCCTGTATCCCCGGCCCTGCACTCTCTCGACACTGCTGGAGCACAGCGATCATATGTGTCTGGGCCCCCAGCACGTTGGCATCCAGCAGGGCCTGTGACCCCCCTGCATGGGGCAGCGTCCCGCCTTCATGTCGCTAAACTCCCTGGAGCCAGACTGTCTTCCCGCTGAGAGGCTCTACAAAGCTGTCACGGGGCAGCATGAGGGTTCCCGAGGCATCTCGCAGCCCTCCCAGGGCAAGCACCTCACCTAGAAGCAAGAAACCAAGAGGGTGAGGTGGGAAAGAGCAGGGATGCAGGCAGGTGAAAGACAGGGGAGAGCTAGGGCCTGAAAGTGGAAAGGAGGGACTGGCTGGGGGATTGGAAGTTAGGGAGGGAAGGAGAAAGGGGTCAGGGAGTGAGCATAGGGGTAGGAATGGTGGTGGCAGGAGAACGTTTCTTTATTTAAAAAGCATCCGTTTACTTTTTTTTTTTTTTAAACATATTTGTACCTTTATTATAATTTTTGAGCACCCTAGGTTTCCCTGAGTTACACATTCCCAGTCTTTATCATTCATCTTTTGTTCTGGTGTCCCACATGGTCCCAGCCTTCCTCTTTCAACCATATTCACAGTCATCTTTGTTCAGTGTACTTACATTGCTGTGCTACTATCTCCCAAAATTGTTTTCCAAACCTCTCACTCCTGTCTTTTCCTTTCTGTCTGCAGTGCTTCCTTTAGTGTTTCCTGTAGAGCAGGTATCTTGTTCACAACCTCTGTCATTGTCTGTTTGTCACAGAATATTTTAAGCTTTCCCTCGTATCTGAAGGATAGTTTTGCCGGATATAAGATTCTTGGTTGGTTGTTTTTCTCTTTCAGTATCTTAAATGTATATCACCCCATTTCCTTCTTGCCTCCATGGTTTCTACTGAGAAATTCACATATAGTCTTAACAAGCTTCCTTTGTATGTGATAAAGCATTTCTCTCTTGCTGCTTTCAGGATTCTCTCTTTATCTTTGATGTTGGATAATCTGATTATTAAGTGTCTTGGCATAGGCCTATTCAGATCTATTCTGTTTGGGGTTCGCCACACTTCTTGGATCCGTCATTTTATGTCTTTCGTAAGAGATGGGAAATTTTCATTGATTATTTCCTCTATTATTGCTTCTGCCCCTTTTCCCTTCTCTTCTCCTTCTGGGACACCAATGACACATAAATTCTTGCTTTTCATTTTGTCTTTAAGTTCCCGGAGACATTGCTCGTATTGTTCCATTCTTTTCTCTATCTGTTCTTTTGTGTGTAGGCTTTCAGGTGCCTTGTTCTTCAGTTCCTGAGTGTTTTCTTCTGCCTCTTGAAATCTGCTGTTGTATGTTTCCAGTGTGTCTTTCATCTCTTGTGTTGTGCCCTTCATTTCTATAGATTCTGCCAGTTGGTTTTTTGAACTTTCAATTTCTACCTTATGTACATCCTGTGTTTTCATTATATGGTTCAGCTCTTTCACCATATCTTACCTAAACTTTTTGAATTGACTTATTATTAGTTGTTTCAATTCCTGCATTTCAGTTGAAGTGTAAGTTTTTTCCTTTGACTGGGCCATAACTTCATTTTTCTTAGTGTAGATTGTAGTTTTCTGTTGTCTAGGCATGGTTTCCTTAATTAACCCAATCAGGCCTCCCCAGACCAGAATGGGCTCAGGTCCCAGAAGGAAGGAATATTCAGTATCTGGTTTCCCTGAGGGTGTGTCTTAGAAAATTAGTACACCCTGTGAGGCCTCAGGTCACTGTGCTTTTCTGCCCAGCAGGTGGTGCCTGTTAACCTATAATTCTTGACTATGTAAGGAGGTGTGGCTCTTTTTCCCCAAGTTCTGAATAAAAAAGGCAGGTAGTAGAGCTGGGCCCCACCCCTTTCCTCTTAGAGAAGATAGATGCCCTAGGGGGAGGTCATTAGCATTTCAGTGGTCTCTCTCTGCCTGTGCTGTCTCCACCTGTGTCTGGGTCACAGAACTGGGAACTGAAAATGGCTGGGGTATTCTCCACTGAGTCAAAAAAGGAACAGAGCTAGTCTGAGGTGACCCTCCGGCTCTCCAAGGTCAGTTGTCACCCAAAGCCTCTGTCTACTTGTTGGGGATTTGTACCTCATAGTGAGCAGTTCACACTCACTAATTAAAACCCCAGTTGGAGCTCAGCTGAGCTGTATTCGCTCGCTGGGAGAAAGCTTCTCTCTGGCACCATGAGGCTTTGCATCTCGGGCTATGGGGGAGGGGGTCTCGTGACTTGGACCTGCAGGTTTTACTTACAGATTTTATGCTGTGATCTCAGGCGTTCCTCCCAACTCAGGTTAGTGTATGATGAGTGGACAGTCACGTTTGTCCCCCCGCAGTTATTCTGGATTATTTACTAGTTGTTTCTGTTTTTTTTTAGTTGTTCCAGGGGGACTACTTAGCTTCCACTCCTCTCTATGACGCCATCTTAGATCCTCCCATCCGTTTACTTTTGCTGGAGAACCACCTCGTTTCCCTTCCCCCAGGGGCACTACGATGGAGATGGGGAGGGGGTGAGGGAAGCTGGGAAGGAGCAGGGAGGTTGGGGGAAAGAGGCACAGCAAGGATGAAGGATGGAAAGATGGGGGCAGGGATGGAGTTTGCAGTCTGGACCAACACATGGAGGGTCTGGGGGCTGAGAGGAGGATGGGGATCCCAGGCTGGGAGGGGAGCAGAGGGAGAAGGACAGGCCTGAGGCTGCCGGGAGACCTGCCTGTGTTTTCATCCAGTCTGACTCCCAGAATCGGCCAGATGCCTCCTGTGGTGGGATCCTCCAGGGGCTCCCCCAACTCCATGGGGGCCAAGATCTTGGTGAGAGGATTGCAGTATGTGAGTGAGCCACTGCCTATTTTGGGGGTGCAGCATCACAGCCAGCACAGGCACCTTGATCCCAGTGATGGGGTCTGTCATGAGAGCCCCCAGCGGAGATGTCTTCCTTGGCTGCAGGACGGGCAGGCGTGGGGCCAGAGGGGAACCTGGGGCAGGACAGGCTGGGTAGGGCACATAGGGGAGGACGGCACCTTCTGATGTTTGCACGCCACCTGGACAGGGAGATGGGGGTGTTGGTGCCCTCTGATGGGCCAGCCATCCTCCCTAGCACTGCAGAAGGGGGCAGAGTGGGGCCTTAGCACCTGCTTCCTTCCACCGAGCCGCTCTCTGCAACCACTGCACATCCGCATCCCGCAAGAAGGTTGAAGTGAGCGGGGAGAGAAGGCGTTTCCTATTCTGCTGGTTCCCAAGCCCTCTTGTACAAGGAGACAGCACTGCTTCCTGTGCTGTGCTCCCGGGAGGTGATTTCAAAGGTCCCCAGGAGCCCAGTCCTCAGCTCTGAGGCCCAACACAGGCTGGGTCTAGCTCGTGGGTCTGGGTCTCACTGGCGTGGGAGCTCATAGTGGGCACCAGGGCAGCTCTGAGCACATCCTATCCCAGGTTTCCACCCTTGGGCGGCACCCGCCCCGTGTCTGGGTGGACGAAGTAGCCAGGGGGTATGGACCCTGCGTGGCCACTGGCTGGAAGCATCGCGCAGCTGGGGCCAGGGACCATCAGCTTGGTGACGGGATTCACACTGATGAGCTCGGTGACCCCAGGAGGGCCAGCAGAGGCTGCAGGAAAGCAAATGGCCCTGCTCAGCCCTGGGCCTCGGGTGAATGGGATGGATTAGTTTCCCTTGGTGCTGCCTGGAAGGAGTTGGCAGGAACTCTGCCCCAACCCCGGACAGATGTAGGGCTCCCTGAGGGCAGAGATCTTGTCTTTTGCTGAGTTCAGGGAAAGGCTCCATGTTTGGGACTTGACATTGTGATATTGACCTATTGCAGGTGGGAAGAGACTGGAAGGACCTTGGGAAATGGTAGTGACAGCCTATAGGGTGTCAAGATAGGACTGGGGTCTCCCAGAACCCAGCATGCTTGCAGGGTTCTTGAGGGGTCCTTCTTTCACTGTTTCTCTCCAGGCAAGGCCCCAAACCTAGCCATCTCTGGTCATCTGTCAGGATTTTACTTTCAGGAAGCGCTACCTTACATGTAAAGCTATAATTTGCAGTGGTTTTGTTTGCTTTCCCAGTTCTTCCTATTTCTACTGCTTCCTCTGCTCTAAGCCAGACGTTTGCCCAGGGCACTGCACAGGGGAAGCCCCTCCTAACTGTGGGGGCTTCTACCTTGTTTTGCCCTCACCCTTTCCTCCTCCTTTTCATGCTGTTCTGGGGGTAGAACTTGAGCTTCTGCAGGGCCTGTACCTTGAACACAGGACCAGATTTCCTGGGGCCCCCGCTGAGGCTGGGCTGGGCTCACCTGGCTGCAGCAGCTCCGCCCCTGTGCCGGTGCCCAGGATGCCCCAGGCCTTCAGGCGGTGGCCCTCCTGCATCAAGGCCTGGGACAGGTGGCCCAGCACGACGTCCAGTTGGGGGACTGCCCTGTGGAGGGGAGGGGAGGGTTCACCAGGGTGGAGAGGAAATTAGGTGTGGGAAGGGGACACCTGGTACGGCCCCTTCTGGGACCCCAAGGAGCCACACTAGCCTCTCCACCCCTGGTCCGTGTCTCCCTCAGCCTGACCGGGCTTCACCAGGGACATACCCTTCTGGGTCCTGCCCAGCCTGGGAGGACTTCCCTGGCCTGGAGCCCATCTGTGCCTTCAGCAGCTGCTGAGCCTCCTTAAGCATGGAGTAGAAAGAGGCCCAGTGCTCCTGCCTGGTGCCAAGGTCTTGGCGAAGTAGCTTCAGCTGGTGACTGAGGCTTGCTGCATACTGGCCTGCCAGGTGTCCCCTGCACCTGGCTTCTTCCTCTGCAGCCCTAGCAGCTGCCTCAGCGGCCTGGGGTGGGAGACAAGCATGTCTGCTCACCTGCAAGGGCTGTGGCCTCTGAGGCAACCAGCACCCCTGGAATCCAGACCCTTCTGGGCAGGCATAAGAGCAGAGGCAAGGGGGGTGAAATGTTCCCAGGGATGAGGGTGTAGATGGTGGGGGGTCGCTGCAAACCCTGGGGCAGGAAGGAGTCAGGGATTCAGTGAGGGGAGAGTCACAGTTGGGCACTGGTGTGAACAAAGCCGACCTGCTGCTGCCCATTCTGGTCCGTGGAGCCTGGGACCCCGTGCTTAGCACCCCACAGCTGCCAGAGAGCACGGGCTTCACTCAGAAGTTTGAGGTAGAGGACCTTGAGCTGTGGGAGAGGGTGGGTTTAGCTTGTGAACTCGATTCCCAGACCCACCCAGCCTCTTTTCAATGCTGTGATTGCAGCACCCCCTGCTGCCAATAGCTGAAGAGATGCCGGACAGCAAAATCCCTTAGGACACCTGGAAGGAAGGGTAAAGACCAGCAGATTCAGGTCCCAGCACAGACACTTATCCTGGGGAGCCCCTGGCCCACTTTTGATACTTGGACTTCCAGTGTGTTCTTTTTGCTCCTAATCCTGTTACCTTCTTGCATGAGTTTTTTCCCCAGTTAGGCTATCGAGGATCAGGAATGGGAATCTAAGAAGAGCTTGGGTAGTCTCTGCAGCTTCCCGACCACTGATCTGCAGCCCTAGGTTTCATAAGATCAGTTCTAAATTTAATGTGCCACCTTCCATCTTCCCTGCCTGTATCCTCTCCTTTTTTTCCTGACTCTTTATTGATAGACTGAGGATATCTTCAGGCTCCATGTCCCATAACCAGCTCTTCCAGAGAGAAATCCATTTCTAGCACCACTTGCTTTCCCAGCCTTGGGTGGAAGCATTGCCTGGAGTTGCCCATTACCTCCTCCTTGGTCTGACTGAGTTTGGTTGTCACCGACAGAGACTGCCTGAGCAGGATCCCAAAGAAGGCTTCTGTGTCAAACCACTCCAGGTCTACCTGCTCTTCCGTGTCCCAGCTCCCACCTGTGAGGGAGTGGGAGGCGGGATTATCCTTCTGAAATGCAAATAGGAGCTTCCTTGCAGATCTTCAGTGCCTCCCAGTGGTCTAGACATAGTCTGGCCCCTTAAAAGCATGGCCTTTGGACTAGCAGCAATAATGTCAGTGAGGAACTTAGACATGCAGGGTCTCAGACCCCACCCTACAACTACTGAATCAGAATCTGCATTGTAACAAGATCCCCAGGTAATTCATATGCACATTAAAGTTTGAGAAGCACAAACTAATTTCAGTGCTGAGGATTTGAGAAGCATGCTTTGAGGAGCAAGGATAGACAACCTGCCTTAGCCTGATATGAAATGCCTGCTGCCACTTGCTCCTCTCGGTAGCACTGGTCATTTCTTAACTTGGACACTTCATGCATGGTTATATTACTTTTCTTCTGGAAAGTTTGTCTTTTGATGTCTCTGTCCCCCTCAATACTGTGTACTCCTGGGACCTGACAGTGTCTAGCACACAGTAGCCTCTCAATAAATGTTTATTGAATGAATGAATGGATGGATGGAGAGTAATTGAACAATGGGTAATCTTGGGAGATGAATTAAGGAAGCAGGAGCTGGCCAGTTGGGTTTGTGGGCACCCCTGGGATTCTAGCCCAGACCTGTCACTCACCACGACCTCCCTCCACCCTGGGGTTACCAGAATCCTGGTGGGATCGGCCTCTCCTCACTGCTGTCATCCCAGTTCTTGGGGAAGTGTAGACATCGAGGTTGTATCCTTGCTGATGTCTCCTGCAGGTGGGGCCGGGAGGGGCCTTCCGGGCCCAACTCAGGCTGTGACACTGCATCTATGAGGTATATAATGGGGGAGTGGGAAGGAAAGGGGAACTGAAGTCTCTGGAAGGAGGCAGCTTCCTGCTCAGCTGTGCTTTGGAAGCATCCTCATCCTCTCTCGCTTGGACCATCCCACAAGCCTATCTCTGTAGATGTACAGAGACGGGTTCATCTCTGTCCTCCACTCTGTTGCTAGAGGGATTTGTAAAAATAAGTCTCCCAGGTTTCCCACCTTGCTCAAAATTCTGAACTGATCCCAACTGCCTGTAGGATAAAGTCTTCTTAGCAGGGCCTGTTTGGTCTGCCTCCCCTTTGGCCTCACTCCTCCCTGGGCCGCATCCTCACCCCCTAAGCTCCAGGGGCAGAACCATGTTTGGTTCCCTGAGCTGATGAATGCCGTTTCATGCTTCTGTGCCTTTGCTCAAAACACGCCCTCTGCCTGGAATGCTTACTCCACCCCAGCCCTCCCCACCAACACATTCTACCCCAACACCCCCTTGTTTGTCCAGGCTCACTTCCTTACACTTCTCATATTCCAAGCCTGATTCAAGGGTCATCTCTTCTAGAAAGTCTTTCCTGACCCCCGGGGCAAACAGGCACCGTCCTCCTTTGTGTCACCAGGGCACCCTGGACACGGACTCATCATAGCTCCCTAACACTCGGGGACATTTGTCTGTTTTCTTGTCTCTTTTCTCCCCATTAGACTTTGAGCACTTGAGGCCTGAGGCTGCACCTTCATCACCTTGCAACTTGGCAACTATTCTAGTGCCTGCTGCCTACGGTTACTGGGAGGGAAGGCCCATTTACAGGGGATTGGAGAGCCAGTCCTGCCTAGCTCTCACGTTGTCACTTCTCCAGTTTCACTCACCAACAGAAGCAGGCAGAGCCCCAGGAGCAGCACAATTGCCCCTAGGATTCCTGGCCAGGCGGAGCTCTTCGCGGGCCCGAGGATCTTTGTGATGCCAGTTTGGATGAGATACCTGGGAATTGTGGAGGCAAAGAGCCCTTCCCCAAAGCACTGGCCCCCATGGGGGAGGGTGCAGATGTACTGGGTGGAAAGAGGTCAGCTCAGCCTTTGCCCCACTGTCCGCCAGACTGCCAGGGGTCTCAGTGGGGGCCCAGGCCTGTCTACACTAACTGAACAGTGCACGTCTTTGTGCAAACCTGGGGAGAGCAGAATCTAGATTTTTCCTGGAAAACTAATTCACATCAGGGTGACTTTATCTGTGTTGGGGAGAAATCTGTGCGTTTTGGGTCTAGGTCGGTACAACCGCTTAGAAGTTGTGCTAACAGGTTGAGATAAAATTCCTAAGTGCTACGTAGACGGTGTCCCTGGATCGACAAGGGCATAACATGCAGGTGCCACAGAAAAAAATCAGGTGTAGATGGGCCCGGGGTGTGCCCCTTCAGGATGAGGGAGGGGTGGGGCGGGGGATGTAGAGTGGAGGCTCGGAGACATCACCAGAGGCTTTGATTACACACAATCTTCCCTCCTGACTGATCATGGGTTGGGCTGCTATGGAGTGAACACTTGGGATCCCTAGAATCATCTCTTGGGATTGTTAGAGCCTGAAACATTGATGGGGGCACCCAGGGCATCTCTTTCCTGGAGATCTGTCTGGGGTGGTTATGAGACATATTTTTTAAAGAGGGGGAATAATGAGATCGTGTCTTAAACAAGGCAAACTATCATAGACAAACCATCTTCCGAAGCCAGTTGCTGCTCAGACGGAAGACATAGACCCCAGACCTCTGGAACTGCTGCAGAAAGAGGTAGGGGCTTTGGTGATGGAGTGGGGACCCCTCGTCCAGGGTCCAGAAGCGACCCCAGTCAAAATCCCCCGGTGTGTTATGGAAGTGAGCCCTGTGGATAGAGCAAGAAGGGAGTATGTCATCTTTTGGGAATGCACAGCAGCATTTCCTCTCCGGGTCTAGATGGCGGTGGGGCTGTGTCCTCCCGACACTCACAGATCATACTCTTGGCAGTGCTCGTGGGTCACCAGGAAGGCCAGGGTGTCAGTGGTTTGGAGAGAGACTGTGGGGTTTCGGATGCCTGGCTCGGGGGGCCACGGATCCCCGAGGAGTGTGGAGTTGAGTCTCCGCTGCCAAGGAGAAGGCAGGCACCTTCCTCTTGGCTTTCCCGGGGAAGATTCAGGATCTGAGGAAGAGCGGCCACGTCTCAGAGAGATTGGGGACCGGGGCCTGGAGGGATGAAGGAGGCACGGGAAAGGCAGCTGGCAGCAGGGTCTTACTTCCTCATTGGCGGTGATGCCCACCTGGACCCTGGCCCGGCAGCCGGGGACTCCTGAGGGGCAGGCCGAGCGAGTGCAGCAGTTCACCACCGGGGCTGGTCAGGCCCAGGAAGCAAGCCCTGGAATGAGGCAAGGATGCCACTGAACCCGCAGGCGTGGAGAGGAGAACTCCCCACTGCACGGATACGGTCAGAAGCCACCCAGCCCCGATTTGAACATGGCAGGCAATTAACCTTGTGAGGAATGGAGGGGTCAGGAGTCACATGTCCTTCTTGGGGAGTTCCCCTGGGGGGAGGTAATGCCCCATTGCCCCAGCACCTGCTCGCAATTGCAGAGCCTATGCCACGGCCAGGACATGGCACACACATGTGGTCCCGAGCTGTGGCCTCCCTGTGCCCCCTCCCTGCCCTCTTACCGTCTGTCTTGACCACACAGAGGGGCACAGGCTTGTGCATTTGGTCTAAGTTGCAGGGATGGCCCGTGGCTTGTGGTGAGGAAGGCCTGTCTGGAAGGTAAAACACCTGGAAACAGGGAGGTCCAGTGTCAGATCTCCCCTTATGACACTGCGAGAAAGGTGTCCACCGAGCAGGGAGGTGGGTGAGCATAGGGCCTTTCTCAAGTGCCCATGATGGAATGGGGATGAGATGTTGGGAATAACCCTAAGAACTCTGTGGGGTAGGGGCAACCTGGGGTCCTGACTCTTGGTGCTGCCCCATGCTCATGTGGCGTGGTCTCACGGAGAGGTCCCCTCCTGTTTAATGAATACAGTCCCCTCAGCTCCTTTAACAAGTTTGACAGGATGAAATCAAATTGACAATGGGGCCTTTTCTCTGGTTCTGGAAGCTTTGATGAACCAGAGATTGTGTCAATGATGTGGGCCAATGAGTGGTGGCTCCCAACCTTGCACACGTGCATGGGATACGTGCTCCCCAGTGCAGGCAGAGGCCTGGGTGCTGGGTACCTGTGGCCTCCAGTGCTAGGAGCTCAGGGCACTGACCTGGCTCCCGTTGCCTTCAGTGATGGAAATTTGCACGATACCCTCACG
Source organism: Choloepus didactylus (assembly GCF_015220235.1). Taxonomy (NCBI): domain Eukaryota; kingdom Metazoa; phylum Chordata; class Mammalia; order Pilosa; family Megalonychidae; genus Choloepus; species Choloepus didactylus. Next base: position 127,426,973 of record NC_051312.1, on the reverse strand, counting down.
GCAGCTGAGCCGCAGGACGTATCTCTGTCCCTCTGAGCACAGGGGCCCACACATGCCACTGGAGCGTTGTCCCCAGCACAGGCAGAGCCCCAGGCCTGGGTCATAGCCACGGGCATCTCCTGGTGTGGCACACACCTGCACACAAACTTGAACTTCTCGGGTAGGCCTCCCTGGAGGAAGATCCCCCCAAATCTCCCTAACTCCAATAGGAGCAGCCCCAGAGTACAGAGCACAAGCCTCCATATTTCCAGGAAGGAACTGGTGTATTGAGACAGCAGCAAAGATGCATGTGAACTGGAGGGTGGGGGAAAGGGGGGCGACGGGCACAACACATGGGGGGGTCTCCTACCTCATGGGCACAGTGGTCATTCCACTGGCTCTTGGTCAAACACAGCCCCTCCTGGATCCAGGCAGCCCCGTCCTTGCAGCTCTTGTGTTCCCGCTGGACACAGCCCCTGGGGCCTCCACCATCCTGGTGACCTGGGAGGCAGGGGCACTGACCATCACTGGGCTGGGGGTGGGGGGGGAAGGCAGCGTCAGGGTGGCTGGTTAATACTTGGCTGTGGCGAACCACACACAAGCCTTTGGCTGTGACCCTGCCTGAGATGGACCCCGAGAAGGCAAAAGGATGAAGATAAGGGCAGGGGAGGGGGAGGGAGGGATGGACAGGGCTGGGGAAGGGTCAGATCAAAGGGCAGTTATCGGCATGTATTGGTTCGAATCCAGCTGGCACTATCAATGAAGTCAAAAAGACTTGGGAATTTTTGGAAAGGAAGAATGCCACATATGCATTTATTGGCTTATAGGGAAAGTTTGAGGTGGAAGGGCTCAGGCCAGGAGGTATTTCAGGAATGGTTATGGTGGAGAACAGGGCAAAGTCTGCCCTTTCCTCCAAGTAGGGTCATCAGATTTAGCAAACGAAACAAAACAAACCAAACCAAAAACAAAACAAAAACAAAAAGCAAAAAACAGGATGACCAGTTAAATGTAAATTTCAGATAAAAATCAAATAATTTTTTACTATAGATAGGCAGGCCCGATGCAATTTTTGAGACATGCTTATACCGAAACATTATTCATTATTTATCTGAAATTCAGATTCATCTGGGTGCCCTGTATTTTATCTGGCAACCCTAACTCCAAGTCACTTGGAAACCTGAGCTAACCCGGTTCAGGTTACACCTGAACTGAACTTGAGGGGACACCAAAACAGTGCTGGAAATGCAGCCAGTCTGTGGGTGCACCACCGGGGGACATACCTGGAACACTCGCCTGGGCCCCTGGCAGACACACGTGTCCCGGCCCCCCTCCGGCTGGGTGGCCACGGAACCGCAGGGGAAGCAGGCACCTTGGCCAGGCCAGCGGTTGAAGAACCCTGGAGGGCAGGGGTGGCAGAAGGTGGCGTTGTGGGGACCAGCTCCAGACAGGAAGGTTCCAGGGGGGCAGGGAGCAGGAGGTGAGCCAGGGCAGAGCCCAACTGTGGGCGACAGCCGAGCAGTAAGGCTGGGGCCCCCTGACTGCTCACTTCCCCCACAGGGGGTTTCTGACCCCTAGCCTCACCCAGGTATCTCATGCAGCTAGCATCTCCCCTCAGGGCTGCCTTATCTTCCCCCTCATTTCTACCCCCAACCTCTTTGGAGCAAATCCAGCACCAGCTCCTACCCTCTGGGCATCCAGGTGGGTCCAGCTCTTCTCCTTCTGCACAGGGTGTCTTGTCCCCACAGTCCGGAGGAGCCTCCCTGCTCAGGCAGCTGGTACTCTGGAGGACAAAGCAGAAGACAGCTACAAAGGCTCATGTCCCTGGGATTCCCCCATAGGGGAGAAACTTCACCTTCTGAGCAGTGGGGACAGCAGCAAGGAGAGAAGACATGGAGGTGGGGGGAGACACAGAGAGAGACACCTCTGGGGATGCAGGTAGAGAGAGAGAGAGGAGCAAGAGGCAAAGGCACAGTGCAGAACCACATGAGGAGAGGACAAGGTGGCTCAACGGGAGAGGCACAGAGACCCGGGGCCCAAGGCATCTGTGTGCAGACACAAATGCCCAGGGAGGACAGCCGCTGCCCCTTGCGGGAGCTCCAGGAAGCATTTGCTGAATATTTCATGAAAATGAAATCTGAGATATGGATCATTGGGCAGCTTGGCCTGGACGTCTTCAGTATTCCTGCCCTGTTTTTCCTCTCTCCATACTTCCTTACCTTCCTAAAATCAGCCAGTGGTATGTGTGCCTGTGTGTGTGTGTGTGTGTGTGTGTGTGTGTGTGTGTGTGTGTGTGTGTGTGTGTGTGTGTGTGCGCGCGCGCGCGCGCACCTGTGTATAGAGCTGAGCTCAGCGAGGGAAGAGGATATTCCAGCTCCTTCCTTTTGTGAAGCAAGACCAGCCAACCTCCTTTAAGTATTCTCCATATGCAAAATCCTGGAGAGATGCAAGGGGAATAAAACACAAAGCTTCTGCCTTTGGCACTGAATACAGCGTAGTCTCATAGATACATCTGATTTGGGGCACTAGAAAGGACCTAAGAGATCATTTAGTTCTATCCTCCCAATTTACAGATGAGGAGACTGAGGCCCAGAGAGACTGGAAATTTTTAGCAAACTTACACATCCAGTTAAGTGCTCTTAAAGAACATGCATACACAAAATTAAAACTCTGAAGGATTGTTGGATGCTGTTGGTGGAACTGGGGCTGGAAGGAGAATTACTGAAGTCCAGAAGTAAGGACTCCTTGTAGAGATGTATTTGAGGCGGAAGAAATCAAGATCCCTGAAGTGTATTTTCTGAAACATAGCTTATATCAGTGCTATCCAATAGAAATATAACGAGAGCCATATATATAATTTTAAATTTTCTAGCAGCCACATTATGAAAGCAAAAAGAAACAGGTGAAATTATTTTTAATAATATATTTTATGTAACCCAATTTATCTAAAATATTATTTCAACATGTAACCAATATGAAAAATTAATAATGTAATACTTTACATCCTTTTTTTTTGTACTAAGTCTTTGCAAAAAACGGTGTTCATTTTACACATGCCACACATCTTAATTTGGACTGGCCACATTTCAAGTGCTCAGTGGTCACAGGTGGCTAGTGGTTATTATATTGGAAAGCACAGGTTTACATCTTCCTGAAAGGCCCCTTTTATGCAAGGTCCCCCCCAGGCCTCCGAGTACCCCCCTGCCCTATCCTCTGTCACCTGCTTTGTTCTCATCTGAGGATTCAATCATCCTATCCTCATTTTTCCAGAAGGTGGCGCTGTGAGCTTGCAGGACATGGTGAGCTGAGGGTAGGGAGGGGAATGGAGATAGAAGAGGAAATGTTGCAGGTGTGTGTGTGTGTGTGTGTGTGTGTGTGTGTGTATAAATTAGTATTATCTTAATTATTTTGACGACAATTAAGATTAATATTTGTATAATGTTTTACTGCAATTTTCCTAAAATTTTAATGTCCCTACCAATCACCCTGGGATCTTATCAAAAGGGAGATTCTGATTCAGTGAATTAGGTCTGGGGTGAGGCCCGACATTCTGCATTCCTAACAAACTCCTTGGACCAGGCTTTAGTTTCCAAGGTTTTGCACGTAACTGTCACACTCCTACCCTTTCTAATGCATACAACAACCTGGAAAGAAATGGAGGCTCTGAGGTGAAGTCACTTGCTTAAGATCCCGCAGTTAACAGAACGTGAGGTCGGGACTAAATCTAGGTATTCCGACTCCCTATTCTGACTATAAAATCCCCAGGGGGGCAGATGCATGCTCACCTCATCTACCAGCCTTCCTCTGTAGAAGACAGGTGAGCTCCCCCCTGGTCTGAGCTTTGGGAAGGAAGTTCTTTAACCTGGTCTCTCATCTTGCATCGACTACAATCACAGCCCATAGATCTCCACATTCCCCTCCTCCCTGCTGTGAGAGTCGATCTCAGCAGTTTCTTTCTCCTGGATGAGTGGGATACTGAGGTTCTACTTGGCTTGCAGGAGGGTCCTGGGGAGTCGAAAGACCAGATCACTCCGGTGGATGTAGGGAACCAGAGCTGGAAGGGACCCAGGGGTTATGTCCTTCAACTCTCTTATTTTGCAGATGAGGAAACTGAGGCCCAGAGATAGGAAATGATGTGTCCTGGGTCAATACTAGGTTAGTCCTCTGGATAGGATTTCTAGGAATAACAAACTGGAAAGTTAACAATAACAATAAGTTGATGTTGCTCTGTAAATCAAAGTTTAAATTTAAAAACCTGGCTCTGATTGTTCTCTGCTCTGAGATGTCTGGTCCCAGAGTCTTAAGCCACTGGGAATATTCTGGGCCTGGAACGTGGCAAAGTATTTAATGAGAATCTTTCCTGGGCCTGGTCCTATGGGAACACGAAAGAAGCACAAGATACGTATGGACTGTGCCCTCAGATGGTGAAATATACAATGAGCAATGAAAGGTGAGTGCTGAGTTGTAGACAGAAGATTATCCATGCTGAAGGGGTTCACAAAAGGCAACGCTCCCTGGACTGCCTCGGCGTGACAAGTGACAGCAGCAGGGGAGTCACATGACGAAAAGCACGGCGTGGTGCCAGCTGGTCTACCACCCTGCGTTACTTCACTCACAGATCTCATCAGTGGTCAGAACCGGAGAAGGGAGCTTAAGAATTGGTGCCAACCCCTCATTTTAAAGATGAAGAAACTGAGGCTGGGAAGCTAATGGATTGTCACCAGGCCACATAACTGGGTGATGGCAGCTGGAGGGCAGCCAGCCAAGACCCCATCAGAGTTTTTTCACGTGACTATTGCCGTAGACTTTCCTTTGAGTTCCTTGTTTCTACTCATTGCCACTGCTTCTCCTTTCCCCTTCACCATTTATTTATAACAGCATGGACTCATGAATATTTATTTTATATTTTGATTTTAATCTAATAAATACTACTTTATTTACTTTGATGTTCAAATTGTTCCAGCTTTGGCCATTGGGGGCTCTTTTAGTTCGCTCCTGGGCATTTTTGACATACCTCCATCCATGTGTTTTTTCTTTCTTTTTTAAAACACTTCTTTACTTTCTTGCGCAATGAGACACTCCAGGCTCATCTTGTATATTTCCTGCCGCAGATTCAGCCATTTCTCCAAGGAGCCCTGGTTCCTTTTCTTGGAAAATGCTATAAGATCTGGGTGCTAGGTGAGTTCTGTCCTCTCATTTTTCAATCCAGTTTTCCTTTCCCTTTTTGTTGACTCTCCTTTCCCCTTCCCATTGACAGGGGGGTTTCCCAAGGATTAGCTCACATTGAGTCCTGACTCAGTGCTAGCACTTCGTGAGTGCTCAGAAGTGAATAAGGCACAGTCACTGAGTGTGCAGTCAGGTGTGAGAGACAGATGGACACCAACAGCTAAACAGAAGGCATAAATAAGTGCAGACAAGGATGGAAAAGCCATCCCCAGGGATTCCTAAGGAACCAGTGACTAATTCGCACTGTGGGATCAGGCAGTCTCTGAGCTGTGAGCTGCAGGAAGGAATGTTCTACATTCTCTATAGCCTATTCCCAGACTCCTACAAAATCTCCCTTAACTGTGACACCCAACAAGCTGTCCCTCTCTGGAGGCAGCAGCGGCTGATGTGGAGGCTTGCTTCCCTCTGGCCTCTTCCCCTCAATGCTTCTCCCCTTCCTGGGTGGAAGTGAACAGACCCTCTTCTCTCCCCACCTCTCCAGAGCCCTGAAAATACATAGAGCACAGGGAACTTCAACAGTATTGGTAACATTTTACCCCTTAAGTTAGGTGACAGTGTGTGGGTATTTGTGAAGCCTATTCATCTCTCCTTTTTGTGTGGATTAAATAGTTCATAACAAAATTCAGAGCATATCTGTGAAGAAAATGAAAAAGACCCGCCTGTGGTCCTGGCCTGTGTGACCCTGCACCCCTTTTCCTGGAGCAGGTGCTGCCCTGCCAGGCGCCTGCCCCTCCCAGCCTGGAGCCTGGAAAAGTGCAGGAGCCAGGAGGAAAAGTTTGGGCCAGGAGGGTCTGCTGGAGCCTGTCTGACCAGGCATTGCTTAGGTGTTGGTGTGATTTGACACCTAAGTGGTCTGACAGATAGAATCCTGTGTGGGCCCCCCTCAGCCTTTGTGCTGATTTGGATGTATTATGTCCCCTAAACACCATTATCTTTGATGCAGTCTTATGTGGGCAGGAAACATATCGGTGTTGATTGGGTTGGAGACTTTTGATTGGATGTTTCCATGGAGATGCTAGCACTCAACTGTGGGTGAGATCTTTCATTGGATAATTTCCCTGGAGGTGTGGCCCCGCCCCCTCAGCCTGGGCCTTGATTAGTTTACTGGAGCACTATATAAGCTCAGACAGAAGGAGCGAGCTTGCTACAGCCAAGAGGGACACTTTGAAGAATGCACAGGAGCTGAGAGAGTTGCTGCAGATGAGAGACAGTTGAAGATGGCCGTTGAAGGCAGACTCTTGCTCTGGAGAAGCTAAGAGAGGACAAACGCCCCAAGAGCAACTGAGAGTGACATTTTGAAGAGGAGCTGTGGCCTAGAGAGGAATATCCTGGGAGAAAGCCATTTTGAAACCAGAACTTGGAGCAGATGCCAGTCACGTGCCTTCCCAGCTAAACAGAGGTTTTCTGGACACCACTGGCCATCCTCCAGTGAAGGTACCCAATTGTTGATGGACACTTTATGGCCTGAAGACTATAACTTTGTAACCAAATAACCCCCCTTTTATAAAAGCCAATCCATCTCTGGTGTTTTGCATTCTGGCAGCATTAGCAAACCGGAACACCCTCTCTCTCTCTCCTCATCCCCAAGACCCACCTCTGACTCCCAGAGCTCCCATGACCATTGACATAGTGACAACCCTTCCCTGCAGCAGGGGCCTGCTCTTGAAGCCGTTCTGCAAGGGCTGAAATGGTCCTTGAAGTGCAGGCCATTAACCCCCCTATCGTGTGGTAGCATCTCTGCCTCTGCACTGACCTGCCTCCAGCCTCCTTATCTCCCATCTAAAGCTATCTGTGAGCAAAAACCTGAAAAGGGCAGCTCTAGGTTTGGCAGCATCCTAGAGAAACCAAAGGTCCTGCCAGCAGCCACAGCAGGCCAGAGGCAGGCCAAGCAATGTGTCACCTGGGGATGCTTCACTAGGCCAGGGGGAGGATGTTTGTTTGAGTCCCTGCTGGGAAGAATGAAAGTGAAGCCGGCACCTAGTATGTGCAGGCTGGTAACTGTCATGTTCTGTTTGCAAGGCTAGGCTATCTAGCCTTTGGACCCAGGAACCTCTGCTGTTCACTGGTTAAAGGGGGTGGGGGCTCCTGAGAAGATTTTTTGGGGCTTGTGTGGTAGATTAAAGATGTCTGCAACCTCCTCCTCTTGAATCTACAGGCCCAATAGGATGTGGCAGAAGTGACATTCTGGGATTTCTCAGCCTAGGTTGTATGAAGCCCTGTAGCTTCTGCCCCGTTCTATTGGAACATTCTCTCTGGGAGCCTTGATCTGCTATCTAGGAAGTCTGAGTACCCTGAGACTGCTGTGCTGGAGAGGCCACATGTAGGCCCTTTGGTCAATGGTCCCTACTGAGCCAAGCCTTCCAGCCACACCTGCCGAGGCATAAGATGTGAAAGCGAAGCCATCTGAGACCTTCTAGACTATTGGGCAGCTGAGTAATACGAGTAACCCCCATCGACACCTCAGAGATCAGAAGACTTCTCCAGCTGAGTCCCAAACTAATTTTTGACCTACAACACTGAGATATAATAAAATGATTGTTGTTTTATGCTGCTAAATTTTGGGGTTGTTTGTTACACAGCAATAGATGATCGAATCAGCCAGGGCATGCCCCCATCCAGGCCATCTGTCCTGTTATCAACTTCCAAATCCTGCATTAATTCAAGAGACAGGGAACATGGTTCATTCTCAAAATGACTTGCAGGGGGGCCAAGACTAAAAGTAAGGAGCATCTTCTAGAAATGGTGCCCTCCAGGTTCTCTGCTTGGGATAACCCTGAGTTTGGGGGTGAGGATCAACTCAGGTCATGGGTTGAAGCAAAGAGAAAAAACTAATGACAGAGTGACATCCAGATGGTGGGGAAAAGGGAGCACTACTTGAGGGGTTAGGTGAGTCTAGTGGTTATAGAGGGGGCGGAACACTGTCTAGAAGAGGGAGAGGAGCTGACTTTGGGAGGAGAGTGGGATAAGAGTTACCTGAGGAGAACTGGGGACTGTGGGGGTACAGGCAGCTGAGAGCTGGTGCCTGGCAGAGGGCTTCGAGCAGCCCCTGGGCTGGCACCTGTCCCGCCCCCTGGCTCCGCCCATGCGTTGCTTGGTTCTCTTTAAAGAGCGCTGCCGGACGCCCGGGTGAGCTCACACCAACACGGTGCAGGTGCAGGCCCGGCCCGTAAACCACAACACCCGGGCCCGTGCAGCCACAATGAGCAGGGCAGAGCCTCCAGAGGGGGATAAAGGGCGATTATTTGTTTAGCATCATTAGCAAGAGTCCCAGAACCCGCCAAAAGCAAAGCAGAAACTTTTGTATTAAGGAGATTAAACCTTAAACTCAGCTGAGAAGGCTCTGCCGTATTGAGTGGCTCTGTTGCCCCTGGCATTGTATGTGATTATATGCAAATCACTGGGGCCTCCCTGGGGCCCTGACCACAGAGGCTTAGCACAGGCCCCAGTGGGTGTGCGGGACAGGGGCTGTGTGTGCTGGTCAGGAACCCCCTCCCACCCCCAGGGCCCCAAGCAAGGGGTGCAGGGAGTTGGGATTTTTGAAAGAATGTTTAACATGTCCACCAGGGGTTTCAGATGGCTGGATAGGAGTGGAGGTGCATAAGTGCCACCAGGCTGGGTTACCTGGAAATTCAAGGCAATATCCAGTTAGGGTGGGGAGGTTCTTATATCAAGGCACCTCCTGGCCATATCACCTGTAGCCTTCCTTCTCTAGAATTCTCTTTTGAAACTTAGTGTTATGTGTGTGTGGTTGCCACGGAGATGGGAACATGTTTTAGTTTTGCTGTTTCCTTTTTCCTCAACAGCCTTAGTGGCCAATCAGAAGAAGGATTTGGGGGGGATTATTCTGGATTTACTGATCCAGGAAATGTTTAGGGTCTGCTCTGTGAAAGGTACAGTGCTTGGTGCTGGTGGGGAGTGGTGGTAGTAAATGAGAATGAAAATGGGTGAAATGTCTCTGTCCTTCAGGGGTTTACAGATAAGATGTGAACCCAGATAACTACAGCACCTGCTGGGATGTGAGAAGTGCTGGGGAAACACCCTAGGAGAGTGGTCAGCTTCTGACAGGAGTCAGGGAGGTCTTCCCAGAGGAGGTAGCATCGGAGCCAGGCCTCGAAGATCAAGACAAGGGTAGGCAGGTGGAGGGAGTGCAATGGATGAGGGATTCATGCAGAAAGTGTGGGGTGCAGGCTGGCAATGAGCATGGGCCCACACTGCGTCTCCTGGGTCTGGGGAGGGTGCTGGAGCAGATGGAGGCCTGGAGTTCTCCTTTTGTGCTAGAATCTGGCCTGCACAAAGTGGAGCCAACAGTCTAACCACGAGCATGGTCTAGGGGTCCGGGCCCTATAATGCCAGTGGGGTAGCACCAGAGACGTTGTGTCCTGCCTGCTGATGATTCTGTGGGTGCCCTGACATCCTCCCATGCCTTTTCCCCAGAGCACCATCTTCAGCTGCTTCTAGGCCCTTGACAACAGAAGGATGTCTCCAAGGCCCCACGTCCAGGTGGGCATGGAATGTTGCCCAGCAGGGATCAGGGGGTAATGGCCACCAGTCACCCCTCCCAGAGTGTGAGGCCGTGGGCCTGACTGGGGTCCTGTGCATCTGAGCAGGGCAGGTGGGTGGAGTGATATTGGCCCTCGGCTTACAGGGCGTGCTGCCCATGGAGATCACCAACGCTACGACCAGGACTGAAATGAAAACCCAGGAAGGCTGGGAAGCTGAGCCATCAATCCAAGAGAGACTGGGCAGAGTGGTAGAAACAGGTAAGAGACATAGGATGAAAACTGGGGAGTCTAGACTGGAGGTGAATGTTCAGACTGGAGAGAAGAGCCTGGAGAGGTTTCCTGAGCTGCTGGATGGTGGTGGGGGGTTGGAGGGGAGGCCACAGGCACTTGCCACTGGGGCTGTCACCTCACTCAGAGGCGCCCCGTCTCAGACTCCCTGTGGCAGCCAGTTCACTGGTATCAGCCCAGCAGTTTCCAGAGGACAAGTCACTAGTCCCCAAAGTTAGCATAGCCCTTGGGCCCAGACGGAAACATTGATATCTGAGCATGAGAAAGATGGGCTTGAAAAACAGAGGAACTCCAACTCTTTCCAGACCTGCTCCATTTCCCAGCAGGGTGGCTCCTCAGGGGCATTCAAAGGCTGATGGTCACTGTGGGCTCTTCTGCTGGATGTCTCTCTGAGCACGGGATCTCTTGGTGTAAGGGATGTAAACCAAAAAAAAAAAAAAGCTCTTTGGAGCTCTGGGTCCCTTGCCCATCAAGAGGAGCAGATGTCTTGTGTGAGGGTGAGGTGGGGGGTGTTGGGGGCTCCAGCACGGTGGAAACCAGGCAGAAAGAATCCCAGATGATGGGGAGTTGAAAGGAATTTCACAAAGATATTGTCTGGGACCCGTGTTGGATAAAAGATGCCGCCAGACGGGGCTGTTCACCTGCAAGGCTTTTGTTCTGCCCCGCAGCGTCTGCTTTCTGCATAGCCCTTGGGGTGGGGTGGTGGTGGGGAGGGCACGCTGTCTGCCATCTGCAGGAGAAATACAACAAACACCCACACGCGAGCCAACGGAAACTCTCGGCAAAACAAACAGCGAGCAGAGGGCACCCTGCCCGGAGTGTGTGGCCGGGAGGGGCAGCGAGAGGGGAGAGGCCACCTGCCGTAGGCGAGGCTCCTCTGTGCCCGGGGCCTGGGCTGGCTGTCGGGGGAGCAGGGGTCCGGTGAGGGCCCTGCTGACATCCGCCCATCCCCCTCCAGTGCCAGGTGGGCATCTTCCATTCACTCAGCAGCTGGGAGGGAAAAGCCAGGGCTTGCCAAGCTAGAGTGGGTTATAACCAATTCCATTTATCACCGATATCAATGACCGGGCTGCTGATCGAGTGTGAGATTTAGCGGTAGGTGGCTGGGGTTCAAGACCTGCCTTTGCCAATTCATTCAATATATTATTCAACCTCTCTGAGCCTCTCTCTTCCATACCTGTAAAATGGGGAGAAGTCAGTGCCCAGCTTAGGGGATTGTTATGAGGATGGAATGATAATATCTGGGTGCTTTTTTTTTTTTTATGACCCAAAACACCTTGTAGGTCTTGTCAGCCCTTAAATTATTTGTCCCTGGTTTTGTGTGGTACCAGTAAGGTATTCCTATTAATTACAGTTCCTAGTATGCAATAGACAGATTTATCCCACATGCCCTTCTGTTTTCAGCTCTCTGTGCTAGTGTCATGCCTTAGAAATATATCATGCAAGCACCTATCTAGAGTTGTAGTGCTGATCTGTGGGATATATGCCTTTAAACAACCCCTTTCAATCCTATTCACATTCAGTGCAGCTCTGATACTTGTAATCCCATTAACAAACAATTGTCACCCCTATCTATTCCTTTACATTTGAATTCACCATCATTAACATATCTGAACATATTAGAGTATCATTCCCCCTCACTAGCTTCTGTCTATCACTAGGTCCCCAACATTCTACAATCTTCTGAACTGTAAAGTACCATATGGATGTTGGTGGCTGTTAAACTTTAACTTCTGTTGCTGATAATTGGGGTCCCAGCTAGCTGTCTGGGTGCTGGCTCCTGGCTTGTGACATGCAGAACACACACACATCAGTTGAGGGAGGCCCTTGGCCTGTGCAGATGGAGTTTGGGAAGCCCCTCAGCTTATGAGGTTTACGGGGAAGAAAGCCTGGACTTACATTTTGGGTTCTGGGTTCTGGGTTCTGGGTCAGTGGGGAAAGTGGGAACCCAGACGGCATGGGAGGGGTGGAGTACAGAGTTCCATCTGATGGCTTGGTGGTGTTAAGTGTTGGGATCCGGCCTAGGTCTGGGGGTGGAGGGCTGGGCTATAGATCTCCCCATCTGCCCCTCACCGATTCCCCTTCACCATCATCCACACCTCGGTGCTGTGAGTGGTAGCCAGCAGAGTGTCCACAAACCTTTTGAGAAGGGGCAGGCAGCTTGTTTGCTCTTCCCAGGGCTAGGCCTGGTGGGCTGGACCCAGAAGTATTATGTTACTCAGCCAAAGAATTCCTTTCCTCACCTACCTCCATTTATAAATGGGAAACAAAACCCTGAGCTGTATCTGCTCTACTGGCCCCAAGCCAGGGCCTCAAGTGTCATTCTGTGAAGCTGTTTCCTCCCCAGGGCAGGGCACAGCCTTCTGGGGAAACAAGAGCCCTCCATCCCCTTCCCACCCATGGTGGTGGTGGTGGTATTCTCTAGTCCCCACCCACCCCCAAGGGGCCCTGGATTCTCTGACAGCACCTTGAGTGTTTTCCTCATCTCAGATCTGAGCCCTTGAGAGCAGAGCAGGGGTTGCAGCGTCCCTTGGCTCAGGGGAGACTGGGGCTGGTTTCTGGGTTTCTGCCTCAGCCCTGGGTGGGCAGGGCTGGTGCCCTCCAGCAAAGAGAACCACCAAGAAGGCTTTTGCCATTGACTGTGGCCTGGTGCCCTGGTCTCTGTTTGCTCTGAGAACCTGAGATGGGTTTTGGATCCCTTGTGCTGCTTGTGCTGCTACCCTTCAGTGTTCTGGTCAGAACCGGGCAGCCCTGGGTCAGCCTTCCTGAGGTGGATCTCACCGGAGAGCCCAGGACCAGCTGAGGTCTGAACTTTAGAATCCTGTCAGGTGAGATCCTCTTATTCTGCAGCCATGGCTGGAATGGCTGATGGAATGAGAGTCAGGCAGGGAGAGAGCAGGTAAGGGGAGGTTGATAAAGATATTGTCCAAGGCTTGGGTTGGGAAGAAGCTCAGAGATCCCCGCTGACCTCACTCCTTCCTGGATGGGTGTTCCTTTCCTACCTGGAGGCAGAGGGGACACTAGGAAACTTGGACTTGACTCTGACAATGCTACTAATTCACCATGGTCAAGCCATTTTATGTCCCTAGGCCTGATCTCTTCATTTGTAAAATAAGGAAATAGGACTGGATGGTCTTTAAGGTCTTGATAATTGGTGGTGTACATTTTGTCACTATTTTATATTCATGGTCTATTATGAATGCTTAATAGACGTTGGTTTATAAATGAATTCTGGGCTCTATCTCCTTCCTGCTTCATCCCCAGGACAGGGTCTGCCTTGCTTTGCCCAGCTGAGATGACAAGGATTTCTAGAAGTACATCTCATTCAATCCCTTTCCTAAACTTGCCTCGCTTTCACTACACTTGCATCATCTGTTCCCTCATAGGACAGCCTGTTTCATTGTTGCTCAGCCCCAGTGGTTATCCTGCATCCTGCTTCTTTCCCTCCATCTGTCCTCTTGTCTAGACTGTGAGTTTCTTGACAGGAGGGGCCGTATCTTGTGCCAATCAACAAACACTTGCTTATTAAATATCAAACATTTGGTATTATGAAAACTTTGAACATTTGACCTTAGGTGGGAGGCCATGTTCCCTAACTAGGTTTTGGGGGTTCTCCCTTCCCTCTTATTTTGGAGTCAGAAAGCTCTGGGTTCGAATTCCAGCTCCACCGTTTACTAGCTCTGAGCCTCTAGGAAAGTTATTTAAATTCTCTGAGTCTTGATTTCCTCATCTATAAAGCAGCGATAGCAGCAACTATAGGCTGGTTATGTGGATTCATGAGACACTGCCAATACAGTGCTTGGTGCTGTGCCTGCTGCGTATCAGTTATTGCTAAGTTATTACTATTTTTAGGTTGACCTGGGGTTCCAGGTCAGCCACAAAGCAGCATGTGGCCCTTGCCCACCACCTCCCCACCCCTCAGTTCACCTCTCAGTACGTTATTGAACATACAGGCTTCTTTTACTTTCAGTGACAAGGTACAAGGATGAGTACTGCCTTCAGATAAGGGCATTGATTTCTGCTTCTGGATACTGACCCTCTGTCACTGACACAGGCACTATGTGGGCACGGAAGGGGAGAGGGAACTAATACACACGTGAGGCACCGTGCTGAGCTCTTTCTTCACACATGGCGCCTGCCCTCGCAGTGCCTGGACTGGTTGGAAGAAAAGGCAGTAAGTGTGAAATAGTTAGGAACCAATATTTGCTTCACATGATGAAGTGTTCCATCATGACATCCAGACTCAGCTGACAGGCCCTTCCACATATGGGGGTTAAGAGATGAGGTTCTGGAATCACAGGGACCAAGATCTTAATCTTGGTTCTGCTACTTAGTGGCTGTGTGACCTTGAGCAAGTTACGCACCCTCTCTAGACCCGTTTTCTCAATGTGGGTTCTTTTGCAAGGGTTAAATGAGACCATGCACTGTACAGTGTTTAGCACTGTGCCCAAATCATGGTGAAAGTCAAACACCATTATTATTACGTGCTTTCCATGTTAGGAGAAAAGAGCGCTCACTAAGGCCTGTGATGATCAGAAAGTTTAGGATTTAGATAAATGAAGAGATGGGGGAAAGCTTTCTAGATGAAAACACACACACACAAAACAAACCAAGCCAACAACAAAGAGCCACAAAGACTGAGGAATGTTTAAGGACAGTGGGATATATATCAGGCTTTGAATGGAGGCCATAAGATATGAGACCTTAGGCGATCTGCTGAGGGAGGACTGAAGGTGGGAGGCTGCATTTGTATTCTCTGCTATGCCTAGGCTAGCACAGTCCTTTGCTCAGCAAATGTTTACTAACTGTACTGAAATTCTTGGCCTGAATGTATGGGCCTGCATCTCTTACAGCTAAAGAGTTTCCCAGGTCGAATATTTTCTTGAACTTTTCCATTTACTTGCCTAAAAGTACCTGGTTCAAAGCTCCCACGGTGTCCCTTTATCCCAGTCGCTCCAGATTTGTTTAGCAAGTTCGTGCCTGGATATCTTATCTGAATTGTTTGTAATTGAGAAGATATGAAGGGCCTTTCTTTCCAGACGGAAGTGTTTGCCTCATTTTTCGGAGTCAGCCTGACTTCACCAGTTTCTGCTGACCTTGAGTAAGTTACTTAACCTCCAATGCTCCATTTCCTCTTCTGTAAAAATTGGGTAGTGGGCTGGCTCCAAGTTCACTTTGCTCGCAGTAATGGCGAGACTCAGAGCATCTCTGTTCCTGGGAGTGTGATGTTAAGCTCTGTCAGTAGAGGGCGCCTACCTCAAAATTAGGTTCTGAGGATGGGGCAGATTGGTGAACAGGCCTTGAAACCTAGTGAGTGAGGTGTGTGTGTTAGCAGGGATGGTCATTTTGAGTATAAAGCCCCTGCTTGATTTTTTAGTGATCTATCAGCACACCTAGTCTTCCTTGAGCTGTTGAGATGCCTGCACCATCTTCCTGGCAGGCTGTCAGCAGGGAGCTCTTCTCTCCTGCTGGTGGGCACTCGGAGCCTCCTTGCTGAGTGAACCCCTGCACACTCCCTTCCCGTGAATCCCTCCAGACAGCTGATGGACAGGGGAAGGACTAACTCATCCTGGGCCAGAATGGCTGGATATCACACAAAGGGACAAGATGCCACTGCAGTGAAATTTCTAGAAGGTAGATTAGAGGTTACCAGGGGCCAGGGGTAGGGGTGAATGGGGGCAATTTTTGCTTAAAAGGCACAGAGTTTCTGTTTGGGGTGATGAAAAAGTTTTGGAAAGAGATGATGGTGATGGTTGCACAACAATGAATGTAATTAATGTCACTGAATTGCACACTTAAAATGGTTAAAATGGCAATTTTTATGTTATATATACCTTGCCATGATAAAATTGAAAAAAATAAAAAATAAAAAAAAGGAGAGAATGGCTGGAGAGCAGGGAGGAGTCAAAAGAAAACATTTATACTGGATTTTGTTTTCCAGGGCTCTGGGCGTCAGGACACTTCTAATTTGGGTAGTAGCCAACACTGTTCCCCCCAGGCCCTCTGCCAGTGTGTTCTCCCTGGAGTGGGACTATGGAGGCTGGGCCCAGTTCCTTCTGGTAGAGAAGGGCGTATGGAGGGAGGACCTCTGGCTGGAGGCTCTGCAAACTTCTGCAGGTTAAGGGGCTGCAGAGGCTCATGGGGAGGGGATGCAAGAAGCAGCAGGAGCAGTGTGCCCATATTTGAAGAAATTCTGGGTTGGGGACTGGTTTGGGAGAGATTTTTCTTTGGGGTGTGATCAAAGATGAGGATGGAGGGAGGGAAATTGTAGGGCTGTAAACAAGGGCCTCATTTTCTTCATCGTCATCTTCTTCGTTTTAATAGCCCTGGTCATATCACCTAGCCTAGAAGATCAGTATTTCCATTTTGAACCATGTCAGTCACACAGACCGTGGATCTTTTAGGACAGCCCTAACTCAAATTTTCTGCCCTGTTATCCCCATACCTAACTTGCATTTGTCAGATCATTTTTGTCCTGACTCTTGATTAGGAAAGTATGGCCATTAGTTAAATCCCTCAGCCTACAGCTTTATTGCATGATGGGGCTGCTTGTTGGGGGCTTGGCAGAGAGCAGGAGGGGAAGATGCTACTGCCCCGAGCTGCCTCCCTGCAGAGCTGCTGGTGTTCTCAGCCCCCCACTGGGGGTGGTGAGCACCAAAAACACATCCTTGTGACGCCACTGCTCTGTCACTCTGCTGCCATTTTTCATTGAGCCAATTCAGGAAAGCCAAGGGAGCTAACACCTGTGCAAAAACTTAGAGAGACCAGCTGCTCATTTTCAGGGCTCGTGAGGTAGCCGTGGTTTATGGGTGGCATTGGTTTTGGGATCCCTGAGCTGCCAGGGTAGCCCCTCCGTGGACTCCCCATGGACCTCCCCTCAGACACAATTACCAAACATGCTTTTCATCTCTATTAATCTGCTCCTCTTCTCACGTTTCTCAGGTCACAGCTGCATTGTTATCTGATGGGCTTGCGGCCAGCCCCATGAAGCCTGACAGTTACAAAGGTTGGATTAGCTGCAAGAGAATATTTATTAGAAAAAAAATCCCTTTTAATTCTTCTGTCGTTTTATGAGGAGTTGGCCACATATTGCCTTGGTGAGATAAGAGCAGCCCTTTGAGAACTGTGAGCAGTGGGCAGATATCTGGGTTACTGGAACTTGAGGTGTGTGGTAATGATTATCATTGCCTGCTGTGGACCATCTCTCTTATAGCCTCTCCTGGAGGGCTCTAGTCCAGTTCACAGATGTCTAAATGTGGCTGCTTTCTCCAGAAAGATGAGCATTTTTTAATGAGTGGGTCTCACTTTTCCTCTGGTCTCCAGGGCTGGAGCTCAACAGAGAATTGACCACTTGATTATTAATTCAGTTCAGGAATTGAATTCAGTTGAGTAGCTCTCCTGTGCTGGGGTTTGTTTAATGACAATATGGGAGAAAAGAGATGTCCCAATTGAAAATGGAGGCTGGTGGTGAAGTTTTCATACTCTTTTATGAAGAAACTCTGTCACTGCGGAATTTCTAGGTCTCAAAGGAAAATCAGCTCCTTTGTGGGAGTTGATTTTCATTCTGTTTTTGAGCTTTGGTGGTTGGATTGTAAATCTAAGGTATTTGTATTTGGCTGCTGTGAACCTGAGAGAAAAGTGCTGATCCCACCATTGGGGCCTTCTGTGGAGTCCCAGAGGACTTGCTCCGTTGGAGCACACGCACTTTGGGTAAACTCAGAGATGTCAACTTTCCCACCCAGCCCCGGGGGCTGGCCCCGTCAGACCCGCCTGAGCCTGCCGTGTCTGGTGCAGGGTGAGGGACGGAGGCAGAGAAGAGGCTCTGGGTGCTGACAAAGAGGGAGACTTTTGATCTGGTCTTTCTGATGCCAGTGAGGGGTCATCACCTGAAATCTGGGCCAGTCTGGGCTCTGGGGGTAGTGAGAAAACCAATCAGCTGGAATCTCTGGACCAGGAGTTGGAGGGTTTCTGGAACATGGAGAGAAGATCCCCGTCAGAGGAGAAACTGAGAAAAAACCAGAGCTACAAGGGACAGTGGGAATGAAAACCCCTAGTTCACCAGAATCCAAACCCCATTTGATAACCCACCAATTTTGCCACATGCATTTTTACAGCACACTCTATTACATGGTCTCCTGGGGGAGAAGCTATGGATCTTGGGAGAGAAAGTGTCTTTCCAAAGAGCTTTGGAGACTCTGGGAGAGAACCATAGTGCTGGGGTCTTGAGATGTTGCTGCTCAGGGTGGTTCTGCCCTTCTTTACCATGTTTGCATTTACCTTCCCTTCCCACTGGCACTCTCTCAGTGATTTCTTGTCTATTCTCCTCTCTGGATGGATGGATCCCCCTTGTCTCCTTGGTGGGCAAGACACCGGACATGCCCCATATTATCTCGTCACCTGCTTTTCATCCCATGTATTCTTCTTGGAGCCCTGGAGTTTTGATAATGGCACCAGCATTCTTCAGGCCACCCCAGGCTCCAGAGCCCAGGTCAGTTTTGATGCTTTCCTTGCCCTTACCTCCATCTAGTTCCCAAAATGAGTATAGTCTACCTGGACGGTATCTCTTCCATTCATAACTGTAAATTCCTTCCTCCTTCCTGCCCTGGTTTTCATCATCATCTATTATCTGGTTTACTGCAATAGCTTCCTAACTGGCTATTCTATTTTTTTCTTTCTCTTTTTCCTTCCCTTTCCTTCTGTTTTCTTTCCTTTCCTTTTCTCCCCCTTCTTAAATTTGCCTTATACTCTAGGACCAGATTACTCTAACAAAAGGCTCTGATCATAACCTTGCAGTATTAAAAACTGTTATTAACTACAAATTGTCAAACTAAAAATCACCTGTGCCGGTTTGAATGTATTATGTCCTCCAAAACTCCATTATCTTTGATGTAATCTTGTGTGGGCAGAATTCTTTGAGTGTTTCCATGGAGATGCACCCCACCCAACTGTGGGTGATGACTCTGATTGGATAATTTCCATGGAGGTGTTACCTCACCCATTCAGGGTGGGTCTAAATTAAATCACTGGAGCCATATAAATGAGCTGACAAACAGAAGGAACTCAGTGCAGCTAAGAGTGACATTTTGAAGAAGAGCTAAAGCCAAGAGAGACACTTTGAAGAATGTACAAAAGCCGAGAGAGAGCTGACATTGTGAAGACGGCCACTGAAAGCAGACTGTTGCTCCGGAGAAGATAAGAGAGGGCAAACACCCCAAGAGCAACATTTTTGAGGAACTGCAGCCTAGAGAGGAACGTCCTGGGAGAAAGCTATTTTGAAACCAGAACTTTGGAGCAGACAACAGCCACATGCCTTCCCAGCTAACAGAAGTTTTCCGGACACCATTGGCCATCCTCCAGTGAAGGTACCTGATTGCTAATGTGTTACCTTGGACACTTAATGGGCTTAAGACTGTAACTGTGTGACCAAATAAACCCCCTTTTATAAAAGCCAATCTATCTCTGGTGTTTTGTATTCAGGCAGCATTAGCAAACTAGAACATCATCCAAACTACTTAGAAGGGCAGCGTTGGGGGTTCTCTGGTTAACCTTTCTGGCTTATCCTTGGAGGGACTGTAAGCTCCATGAAGTCAGGGACCTTGTCTGCTTTGTTCACTGATATGATTAGCTTAGAGCCTGCATATAGCACACAGGGCTTGGCACCCAGCTGGCTTCAGTAATGCTTGGGAACGACTTCCTGCTGGCTACCAGGAATCCATGCTGCTTCCTAAAAATACCCTGCATTTTCCCACCTCCGTGACTTTGCACATGTTCTCCCTGGAATGCATGCTCCACTCTCTCTGTCCTACCACCCAGTTTTCAAGGCTCAGCCCAAATGTTTCCCCCCACATGGGGCCCTCTGTGATTCCCCCCGAGGGACATGATTGCCCCTCTCTGCATTGCCATGGCAGTCTGTACCCTTGTACAGCAGTCGGCACAGTTCACCTTTATTTGGGAGCATCTAACATCTTGCTCTGCTAAGGCTTGAGCTTCTTGAGGGCAGGGATCTTTTTTATTCCTCTTTTATAGCCCCTAACATGGTGTCTTCCTCTAGAAGGTACTTAGCACATTTTATTGAATTAATAAATGAAAGTCTCAGTGATGAGAAAATCTTTTATCTGCAGGCTTGGTTTATTAATAACCACCCAATCTTAGAGCTTTCATAATGAGGCCAATTAGCTTTCATTTCTGCTGCTGCTGATGGATTGATTAATCAACTCTAATAAATTTGAACAAATTATCATTTGTTTTCTTACAGCAACACTTACATCGAGGTGAATCGCGTGCCAAGTTGTGGAGGCCTATACCTGGGTGTTAGGTTGTGTAAACTTGGGCTGTGGCTTGGAGCTGGCCTGAAGTTTAACCCATGAGGGACTCTAGCATTTCTCTAGCTAACTGCTCTCCTGGACCCTTCTGAAGAATGAGTACCGTGGTAACAGGACAGGAGAAGCTGATCAAGCCCGAGAGCCTGTGTTAGTTCCCTTCACCCGTTTTGTCCCCCTGGTTGGTGGTTCTAAGGCTGTGAGGATCTGGGGAGGGTTTTTATGGTGAACTCTGCACTTGGGGAGATGGAGGGCCATCTCTCTCTGCTTCCTTTCCTGGCTGGCCTGAGAGCAGCAGGGCCCCAAGGGAGCTCTGGCCTCAAGGGCTTCCTGATTCCCAGTGTCCCTCCTCCTTGGGGTGCTCAGCTCACAGCCCCTCACGGAAGTGACATCATGTGGGAGGAGCTGAGCTTGCATCCTGGCACACCACCCCATCTCTCCATGCCTCAGTTTCCTCATCTGACATTGACATCTGCTCTATGGTGGTGGGGAGTTGTTGAGAATCAAATAAGATAACGAATGTGAGTTACAGTAATTTAAGAACAAAGCGTGTTATGTTGTTTATTGTCATTGTCATCAACAGGTCCCTTGGAAGTTGTGGGGTTGTATTTAGCTTTTTGGGGTGGAAGGGATGGGCAAAGTTTTGTCTAAGAATTCCTTTGGGGAGGGATGGGCAGGCTCTCTGGGTGGCCATCAGCATGGGTGTGTAACTGACTTGCCTGGCACGTGTGATCCTTTGAGCTTCGTGCTGTGGGGACCCTGGAACACATCCCATCAGTCTGCCCCAGTGCTGGGTTAAGGACCTGTCCTGGGTGTCATTTCAAGTTCTGCTTGATATTCGGTGCTGTCTGGAGAACCCTGGCACTGATATAAAGGCCTTTGCTTCTCAAGATCTTCCAGATAAAGCTGCCCTTTCTGGGGGGCAGTGGATTGAGGGGGAGGGGGAAGGCATTTTCCGAACTCAGGTTTCATGGAAGGGTGGTTAAGAGAGAGAGCTCAGGCCATAAACCTCCATGGCTGTCACCACCGTGAGCTGTCAGGAGGGGGAGCTCTGTCACTGTGCTGCCCCCGTTGCAGCAACTGGGGTGAGGGTCTCTCTAGGGGCCTGAGGAGGGGCTCTGTTCTGCAGGAGGAGCCCTGAGGTGCAAGCTGAATAATAGCCAGGTCACCAGCTGCAGCCCCAGCTGGAAAAGAAGTGGATATGCCCTGGGGCTGCAAAAGTGCTCAGGTTAAGCAAACAAAGAAATGCTCCAACCTCTTGACTTAGGGGGCCTAAGTTAGACAGAGGAAGGCAATCACTAAGACTGAAACTGCTACAGTATCCACTTATTAGACCATAGGGTCAGAATTGCCCTCCCCTTCCACTCTCACTCCCGCCCTGTGCTGCCTGCGGGGACTTGACCAAGCCTGGAGCTCCTGGGTACTTCCTGCGTGGGTGCCTTGCAGCCAGGCTCACTGAGCAGCTCTTGGGGAGGTGCCCTCACCTGGCTCCTGCCTGTCTGCTGCACCCAAATGCAAGCCTCTAAATAGGAGCGTTTCCAAGTGGTAACAGGTCCTTCCTGACCCAGGCGACTGGCCTCTCGTGCGTCTGACCCCATGACTGTCAGGGAAGAGATGAGGCTGTGATAAGAGGAAACATCGTTCTGTTCCAGGCTGTTTTCCGCAGCCGTGTGAGCATTCAGGGTGACAGATGCAGAATGCCAGGGCTCTAAAGGGAGGGGGATGCAACGTCAGTGTCCGTCTCCTGCATCAGCTCTTAGGCTCAGGTGGCACTTGGCTTTTCCCTGTCTCAGGAGGCTGCAGTCACTTCTCTCCTCCATTTCTGTTCCATGCTAGATGAGGCCCAGGGAAGCCCAAGGACACAGGTTTAAGCCTTGGGTATATGTGATATGAGATTTGTGTGGCCTGAGTCTAGACTTTAGAGCAGGAGGGGGCTAGGGAGGTCCAGGGGCCCAGCCTCAGCTATTTCTCATGAGCATGTGGGGAAGAAGTCCAGCAGGAGTGGGTTGGCGTGGCCTTGTCTGGAACCACTCTGCCCTTGCTGGTCACTTTTGAGCTGAATCTTTGTTCTTTGGGTATTAAGATTGATATTGAGGTGCCAGGGAGGATGGGTGGATCGGGGTAAGGGCAGGGATTTGTTGAGCTCTTTCCTAAAGGCCTCTGAGACCAGAGGACTTTCCCTGCCTCCTTTCTCCTTGGTGTTAGAGAAGAGATGGTCTTGCTTGGAGCAGCTGAGGAGACACCTAATGGCCTGAGGAATTAGAGCCCCTCCTGGTGAATGGAGAAGGGACCCTCTTCTTGTCTGTGATGGAATTTGCAGAAAACCAGGGAATTTTAGAAATGGAGGGAGGCCGACTCTCCCTTTCAGCAGCTTCTGTGTTCTTTTTAACTCCCATGAAAAGTCCTGGTGGCCTGCTAAACCTCCCTCCCTTTTGTAGGCTTTAGCTTATCGTATTGTTGGGGAAGCCAGCTTCCCTTTCTCCTTTTTGCAAGCTGGGTGGCCTATACCTTTAGTGGTGCAGACACCATTCAACATGTGGCCCCAGGAGGGAAGGCCATGAGCCCACAGGGACATCTGCCCTTCTGCAGACACAAGTGCAATCTGAAAATTAATCTTTTCAAATGAATTGGCTAGCTCTGCTTGCTAGGGGCAAAGTAAACCTCTCAGATTGCCCAGTTTAGAGTTTTCAGATCATAATGGCCTCAGACACAAGACCCAATATCCCCATGTGCATCTAGGCAACAATAGGCAAGAGGGGAAGGTTGAGGGCTTGGGCAGCATATCTGATGATGTCATCTCTTCCTACCCCCAACCCTTCCATGGCTCTCTACTGTCTCAGATGATGACCAAAGTCTTTTAGAGAGTCTGCAAGGCTTTGCGTGATATGACCTCTGTTGTGGGTTCAATTATTTCCCTCCAAAAGAAGTCCAAACTCCCAGTACCTGAGTAGGCGAACTTCTTTGGAAATAGGGTCTTTGCAGATGAAATCAATTTAAGATGAGCTCATGCTGGATTAGGACGGGCCCTAAATGACTGGCATCTTTTTAAGGAGAGAGAGATTTAGACACAGAAATACACAGGGAAGAAGGCTCTGTGAAAATGGAGGCAGAGACTGGAGTGATGTGTCTACAAGCCAACGAATGCCAAGGGTTGTCGGCAACCACTGGAAGTTAGGAAAGAGGCATGGAGCAGGATCTTCCTCAGAGTCTCCAGAAGGAGCCAAGTAGGCCAACTCCTTGATTTTAGACTTTGTCTCCAGAACTGTGAGAGAATAAATTTCTATTGTTTTAGGCCACCCAGTTTGTGCTTTCTTACCACAGCCCTGGAAAACCACTACACCTTCCTTAAGAGACATGCTTCCCAGAACCATCTCATGCCATCCTTGGCTCTCCAGCCACTTGGATCCTCTTTTAGTTCCTTTTCTATCATGTTCTTTCCAATCTCAAGGCCTTTGCATAAATTGCTCCTTCTTTCTGGAATGTTTTCCCTCTCCCCATGTCATCCTTTTATCTAGATAATTCCCACTCACCCTTCAGGGCCCATACTAGGTGTCTTTTAAGGCTCCCAAGGGCACCTTCCAGACTTGGTCCCATCCTACACCCTCGAAGTTGCTTGCCCTATGTAATACTTGTCACAATTACAAATACTTTGGGTTATGGAACTGATGATTTTCTCTTTTCTCTGCTAGAATGGAAGCTTCATATATGGGGACATGTTGCTCACTACCTAATATTGTGCCCAGAACAAATTAAGCACTTGGGAAATAGTTGTTGAATGAGTGAACAAATGGGGACACCAGGTTGCCAGCAGAACCCCTCCCACCTTCGAGTAGACAGACTACCATCCTGGGGTGTGTGGATGCTGTTCTTTGTTCTTACCCACTGAAGGGGAACCCATAGGTGGGCTAAGTGGTCTTATATGCAGTTCCTGTGACTTCTGAGGCTTAACTCTTGCAAGATGATCACCAATCTCATCTCCTCCTGTTTTAGCTCTCCCCAAAGAGTCTCTGCTAAAGCAGAGCACATTCCCTACCATGCCCATTGCCTTAGCCATCTAGTCTTTTGTAAAAAATATGTCTTTCTCCAGGTAAAGCTCAGGATCCCACCTTGTATAGGCAAGTGGTCTCCTGAGTTCCAGCTCCAGATCTAGGCCTCTCAGCTTGGTCTACCCTGCCATAGATGCAATTTCAGGATGAGATTGAGGAGTAGTCATCTGGGGTGCTTGGGGGTAGCTCTGGAGTGTTATAGGTTGAATTAGTCCCCCCAAAAGATAAATATGTTGAAGTCCTAATTCCCATACCACAGAACGTGACATTATTTTTGAAAATAGGGTCATTGCAGATGTATCTAGTTAAGATGAGGTCATAGTGGATTAGGGTGGGCCCTTAATCCAATTTGACTGCTGTCCTTATAAGAAAAGGAAAAGGGACACAGAGACAGAGGCCCACAGGGGAGAGGGGGGCCATGCGGAGAAGCAGGCAGAGACTGGAGTTAGGCAGCTACAAATCAGAGAACACCAAGGATTGCCAGCCACTACCAGAAACTAGGAATGGACAGAGAAGCTTTTCTCCTTTAGAGCCTTCACATGGAGCACGGCCCTGCCAACATCTCCAGAACTGTGAAAGAATAAATTTCTGTTGTTTTAAGCCACGAGTTTATGGTCCTTTGTTATAGGAGCCCCAGGAAACTAATATATGGAGCAAGCTTTAAAATCCCCTGGAGGAACCAGCAACTGCTTTCTGCAAGTCCTCCAGGACCTTACAACTTGAAACCTGGCTCAGGGGCTGCTCAGGAGCCTGCATGTGAACTTCCCTTCTTCTAGAGAGCTGGACTGCAGCTTGATGGCTGAGCACTGAGCCTCTCTAGGTCACTGCAGTTATCTGTATTGGGTATGCTCCATCCCCAGGCCCTCCCCTACCTGTCTGTCGTTCGGCTCCTCTGTGCTGAGGCAGCAGCAGCCCCCCTGCAGTCTTGGCATCGTACAGCCAAGTTAAGCCATGTCTGGTTACTCTGAGTTGGTTCATCTAGAAGCTCACATCCTGTACTCCTTTCCAATACAATACTTAACCAAATGGCACCTACTAGTAAAGAACAACCTGGGACCTGAGGCTGCCTAGGACTCATGACCCAGCACAAACCAACAGCAAGAGCCGCATGGAGGGGGAGGCCATTCCACTGCCAGGTCACTCTCTCTCTGCTCCAACTTGGTTCCTGTCCAGGGAACCTTGGCTCTGGCTGGCAGTCAGTAATCCACTGCTGGTGCTTGTTGGTGGCTTGGCTCTCCTCCATCCAGCCAGGGCATTTGGACCTTTTCTCTATGTTCTGCTTATGAGCTTGGGAATTGAGCCAGTAGGCCTTGGGAATTGCCTCCATCAATGTCATGCCCCATCCTAGTCCCAAGGGAGACATGTTTCTTTATTTCCTCCCCATTGACACCCTCTCTTGCCTTTGGCTGAAATGCAGAAACCTCAGTAGGTACCAATCCTGCCAGGAAGGGGAAGGGATGAGGAGGTGCTTACAGGATGTGGGATGGCAAGATAGGTTTGGTCACTAGTGCTGTATAAAGCTCTGAATCTCCAGGATCAGCCAAGAAGTGAGGCAGTCCCAGGCTTAGTTCTTGGATCCTGGACTGATAGTGGCCTTTATCAGAACTATCTGGTACTTCCCTGAACACCAGTGTTCATCTCTTCTAGCCATAGCAGAGAGGGTTTGCAGAAGGGCCAAGAGAGCGGTAGGTTAAATGATCCCATTTTGACCAGCTTCTTCTTGAGATCTCAAGATGAGGGTGTCTTTCTGGTCTCCCCAATTATTGCAGCTTCAGGCAGCAGCGATCCTTGTCTTATTTTGGTGGTTTGTCAAAGTGGCCAATAAATAGTTTATTTCTACTCTTATCTTAAGATGTTTTTTTCCCTTTAGAAAACCCTGCGATATGAGCTACAGAATCTCAATGTCACCCTGCGTGGCTAGTCCTGCGCTCCTGACACAGAAGAAGAAATATCTGAAGATCATTCCACTACATTGTGGTAGGTGCCTTAATAGAGGACAGCAGATGGATATGGGGGCAGAAAGGAGAACAAACTCAGCCTGCCTGAGGAGGTCACGTGAGGCTCTGTGGAGAAGATGCGAGAGTTCAAAGTCTAGAAATTATTTGAAGGCAGGGACTTAGTCTTGCTCACTTTCATTCACCCGTGGGGCCTAGCACGGTGCTTGGCATATAGTAAGCGCTCATCCAGCTTGTTGGGTGAATGACTCTCCTGAAGCCCTTCCAGCTTTACGAGTCCATAATTCTATGACCTCAGAGCAGCACAGCAGTCAGACGGTTGAAGCTGCTACTGGCAGACAACATGAAGATCAACAGATATGGAGTTCTGTAGTATGCAAAGTCATTTGTGAGCAATTAAACGAGAAGCACGGGAGGAGGGCGTAATGAGCTTCCCCTTTCAGCGCTTCTGGGAGAATCCTCAGGCAAAGCAACAGGAACCCAGCCAGTGCACCTGCCCTGCGTAGAGGATCAGAGGCGACGTCTCTCTCTCTCCACAAAGCAAAGGTTGGTCAAGCTCCTCACAGCTGTTTCCCTCAGAGAGGAAAGCCCCTAAGTTCCCAGGCAGTGTAAACTGGCCGTGTGTTTATGCAATACGCCCCATGGCCCAACAACATAAAAACACTTCAGTTGCATGAACTGGCATCCCAGCCAGTGCAGCAGGGATTCACGACGCTTGGGCGCAGGAGAATGATTAAATGTCAAATCGGCGCGACTCTCCTCTGGAGAACACCCAAACTGATCTAAAACTGATGTTCAAAAAATAATAAACATGCAAGCCTTTTGGAAACAAATTGTGCCCAGACATCTTTTAGAATTGAACGTTCGATCCCCAAACAAAGGGATGAGGGAGGGGCTGCAAGCCACGCAGCACCCAAAGAATTTGGGGGAGCTCATGCTCCCATCTGAAGACTCCAAGAATGTGGCTTAGAACCCTCCCAAAGTCAGCTGTACACTTTCTGCCTGGCTTCTGCAGAGATGGAGCCTATGTAGCCCATTTGTGAGAGGCGGGGGACTGCGGAGGGCTGCCTGCTCCCTGCACAGACGGTGTGCTGCAGCTGGACGAGCTGTTCTGTTTCACGCTGAGCTGAGCTCACCTGGGCGATGACATTGTGACAAGAATACCAGGCCGAGTCCAGATCAGCAAAGAGAAGACAGGAAGCGGAAGAGAAAGAGAAGAAGATGTGGCCATGCGAAACGGTGACTGGCCGAAAAACCTAGTCAGAACTGCCGGTTGGCATCATTTTTAATCCTTCAGTCAGAGCCGATAAAACTTTGACAAGGGCAAGTTTTGTGGGTCATCTCTCAGGCTATGAAAAGCTGGTTCCGACCTGGGGACATAAGACAGAAGCGTGGGGGTCAGCAAACTCTTTTTGGAATCTTAGCTGCCCCTGCCCCGCCCCTGGCTTCACTGGGGCCCGAGTCCTCTCATGGTTAAATTGACACATGGCAAACTGGGTGCACCCAGCCACCCTTATGGTTTATGGGGACTCTGTGAAGAGCTGGCAGACTGGCTTCTTAAAAATTCTGCTCTAAGAGGATTCGCTGCAGGCCCAGTGTGGCTCCTGATCTGGAGGCTAACAACGAAAATGAGAGTGGTAATAAAAATATTGAGGATGACTTATTTATTGAGCCATTTGATCCACTCAGGCACTGGGCTAGGCATACTCCTTAACTTAGTTAATCCTATCAAAAAGCATTGTTATCCTCTTTCTACAATCGAGAAAATGAGATTTAGAGAAGTCAGTTTGCTTCTCCAGGTCATAAAGTAAGTGTGGGAGCCAGCATTCAAATTTGAGGACTCTCCCCCAAAGCCTGTTCTCTTTGTGGTCACACTCCCCTGCCTTGGGGAGATACCCTTCTGCAGCTTCTGGGGGTTCTAGGACGTGCTGGGAGGAAGCATGGATATTGTTCTGGATCTACCTGAGGTACCCTAAACTATCCTATTCCCATGTATGACTATTGGCCTCTCAGATCTCTTCCTTTCCTGCCCTAACCCTCAGGGAGCACAGCCCCTGGGATTTGGGGTGTTTACAATGTAGGGATCCCAAGAGAGGGGATGCTTTACCTAGAATTGAATGAAACAATCTGAACAAGAAGAAGCAAAGAGGGACTCAGGTCACTATACCCAGGGGTCAGGAAAGGAACTGATGAAGACTCTGTAGACTCAGTCTGTGCAACCCCCCACCCTCCAAACCCCAGCCTATACCATCAGCAATACCCCACAGCTTTCCCTTCCCACGCTCTCCAAGCCTTTCTCCCCTAGCAGATAAAGATATCCTAGGTTGCCCAGAACAAAAAAAATCTTCCAGAACTGAACAAGTGTATCCCACTTGTATCCCAATGGCTCCTCTCTATCCCCTCAGCCGCCAACCCCTCCCCCATCCCAGGGCTGCCATGTCCTCCCCGTACAGCTCCAGGAGCGGGTTGACTCCCATTCTGGAGGTTTTCTCTTACTAGTTTAATGCAGATGTGTCTTGGGAGCCTTTGGAGTGGCCATCCCTAGGTCACATGCGGACAAGTGCCATTTTCCCCTCACCCCCATCGCCTGCTATTTTTCAAATCAGAAGAAACATTAGTAATTACAACCTCTCTCTTTCTCTCCTCAGGCTGACATCTGGGACCTAAACGCAGGAGGGCATGATTGTTTCAACTAAGAGAAGAAATCTCTACTTCTTTTACTCTCTATCCTTGCAAAGCCTATACATAGTGCTGTCTTTTATACTCAATCTCTGACTTCTCGGTAAATGTTTGCATCAAAGTGAGTGGTATCACTGGCTGCCAGTTTATAGAATAAGGGAGTCTGAAAAGGGATGAATGAGGAGAAGACTTGGAGGGAAAAGGAATGCCCAAAGTCAAGTCTCCTTCCTCTGGGGCTGGGGGAGTGTGCTGGTCAGGTTTTATTGCGTGGGGCTAGTTCCAGATGGTGGCGGCAAGCCCAGTTCCCACTTGTGCTCATTAACCTGGGTTCCGGAGGTGTTTAATACATGTCTTAGGGTATCTTGCAACTGGAATCCCGTTTCAGAATGAGGTAGCAGGGTTTACGCCTATAGCTGTTGATTCTTTTTAGCTGTTTCTTTCCCTCAAGTGATAAGTGACCTTTTTTGTCTGTTTTTCCAGGACAGTCTGCTCCCCTCTTCCCAAGCTCCCTAAAGACCGGCCGAGTTGGTTCTCCCTTGGGTACTCATCTCTCCCCACCCTACCCACCTCAAGCAACCTCAGGCACAGAGCCTCCATCTCCGCTGTGAAGTATTTAGCCGGCAGCCCATGCAAATCAGTTTTGCCTGCAGGTCTTCTGGGAAGAAAGGCAGGCTCTGAGGCACGGCTCTTGCCCTGCGTTCTGGGAAGCTGCATTTTTTCACTGCTGCTTTCAAGTGACCCGGATCTCATTGCAGATATTCAGATGGGGCGCGAGGCCGAGGAGGCGCCTGAGAAATGGGAACTTGGCTTGCTTGTTGCCTTTCGTAGTCGGTGGGAGAGAACCACAAGCCAGTCCAGATCTTATCTCCCCAGGATGGGGCAGGAGAACAACACAGCAAAACAGCCGCCCGCCCGTAAAGTACGCCACCTCGTGTCTTCACGCCACACACCCACATGCGGTGAAGGTGCTGTTTCCCATGCAGTTGAAAGCAGAGGGCGAAGCAGCAGCAGGGATTCCCTGACTGAGGCCCGATGGAGAGGCTCGACCCGGTGAGGGAGCAGTGGACACACCCGGCTCTCAGGACTCCTCTCCTCCACCCCAACTAAATCCCTGGAGCAGCTTAGACCTGGCAGCGGCTGGGCTGCTCTCATCGTCTAGAAGAGGCAACCCAGCAACACACCTTATTAAGCACCTAGTGTGCATCCCAGACTTATGCTCTGGGGGATACAATTAAGTAAAAGACAGCCCTTGCCCACGTGGAAAGTAATAAAAATCGAGTGGAGGAGACCAGCCACAAATAAAGGAAAAGTTAAATAATGTATCACACACAAACACATAGATAAATCGTACACAAGAGCGGTTACGAGTGGTACATGACTAATTGGCAAATGAAAGACACGTTCACTCTCGGTTTGCTCCCACACTGACATTTCACTGAACCAACGGAACAGAAGGATAACACACCACTGCACCTAGCTGAGCTGGGGAGGGTGAGCTGGGGGCGGGAAGGCGAGGGGTTCTCAGAGTAGGGCACCATGAAGAAGTCATGGCTGGGGCTACCTCTACATGTCCCCCATGTGGTATCAGAAGGGCTTGTTTCTTGAGGTGGATCTAGGACCAGCTTTGTTGTGCTGGCAGAAGGCTCCAGTGCCATCTTCCTACAAGACGTCAATCATCCCTGCCCTTCTCTGCCGTCTTGCCTTTCATCCCTGCTACGGAAGACTTCCTCCATTGGTCACTGCATCATGCCTGCCCTGACACCGGGTCCCAGCTTCTTGCCTTCAGAATGGGCGCCAGCAGCAGCTTCTCTGCTATTGCCTTGGCCAGGCCACTGCTTTCTCAGGGCCTTAGAAGGGATTCCCACTGAATTGCCAAAGGGACAGTTGGCAATTGGTCAATTGCTAAATGCACTGAACTTGAAGCTGGATTGGTCTGGCAACAAATCCTGGCTCTGCCACTGACTAGGTATGCGACTGACTGTAGCCTTGATTTCCTCCTTTGTGAAGTGGGTACAAAAAGGATATCTTCATTACATGATTGTCAAGAGGCTCGAAGAAGAGTGAGAATGTGAAGGCATCTGTCCTGGCACCTGGTGTGTCTGTCAGGCATCTACTGCTGGGTGGAAATCCACCAAACTCCATGCTAAAGCAGTGCTTCGTTGTTCACATGCATTTCCATCACCAGAGGTTCTGGCTAAAAGTGCACAGTCTGATTCAGATGAGCTGAGTGGGGCCTAGCAAGTTCCCAGGTGAAGCTGGGAGCACACTTTGTGTAGTGAGGAGCTAAAGGGCTTTATGATCCAAATGTTGCCTTTCTGTGATTCACTAGTGTGCTGACCCTACCCTGCATCCACAGCGTCCACTGGTTCTTGCCATCTCTGTGTTTGGAACCTCTTGCCTTATCTCTTTAGTCTCTACTTTGCTCTGGCGCTGTTGCTGGCCATTTTTGGCACTTTGATCTACTTTCCTCTTTAGACTCTGACTCCACACTTCTTTTCTCTGTTTGACTATGTCTGCCTAAAGTGGCACTGCTCACACTGTCTACCACTCTTTAATTTAGTTTCTGGCATAGCGTCACGGTACTCTGTTGCAATTTGCCCTGAGGGCCCCTGTGGCTAAAACCCATCCTATTTTCCTTTTTTTCCTGGGCTTCCAGGAAGCTTATAGTTAAGTTTTCTGCTGAGTTATAACAGTGTTCTCTTTTCCAAATTTTCTGATACAATTAGTTTCTTCCCACTTGCCACCCTTCTTTTATGATGTGGTTTGTAAATATTTTATTTTTCATTTTATTGTAGATGTTGCCATTGCTAGCTGAATGATCTCAAGCAATTCGCTTGATCTCTCTGGGATTGTTTTCTTCCCTATAAAGTGGGGATAATAATAGTACCCACTTCATCAGATTCTTGGGAGGATTAAAGAAACTAGTATCTGTAAGGTCCTTAGAATATTGACTGGTACATGGTAAGCAACACGAGTGCTACTTATTGTTTTATAAACTGCCTCAAATCCTTTTGGAAAGTGAGATCATCATAATCAGAAAACACATGTCAACATTAAAGTGGTGTTTACTATGAAGTTATTGTGTTACACTGGAATACTTGAGTTATGGATCACCTTTTAAGGTAGAAAGAAATTTAGAACAAGTGAAGTCAAATGCAGTGGATAGTAAACTTTAGGGAACTTGGTTTTATATTCTAAAATCAGGGAGTTTCAAGATGAGTTGAAATGAAATAGAGTTTTTCTGTGCCTTTAAACCTGAGAGACCCCTGATGTGCCATTCAAGCTTCACACCATAAATTGAGCTTTGAGCATTGCAGCCAGGGCAGAAACAATTTTCTTACAACTGCTCACTTCTCTTCTGCCTTTGCTCTAGCTTTTCGGTTCTTTCTAGCTCTGGACTTGGGCTGTGTCTCTCATTGCTGGCTCATGCTCATGTATTAAACCTGATGACAGGATTTGGCTACACTGATTTGACTCTTGCTGTCCTCTCTGGTTTATGTTTCTATCTGCTTTAGGAAACCATCCCATTGGATTGAGTCTGCTCCCAGGACTTTACTAGATGGCCTTCTGGGGTCCTTGCCATGCCTGCCCCATACCCTCATGATGCCCTCATTCATTCATTCATTC
Organism: Choloepus didactylus; assembly: GCF_015220235.1. Lineage (NCBI taxonomy): Eukaryota > Metazoa > Chordata > Mammalia > Pilosa > Megalonychidae > Choloepus > Choloepus didactylus. The sequence continues at coordinate 127,394,355 of NC_051312.1, read as the reverse complement.
AATGAAATTCATGTCTATTCTGTGCGAAACACTTATGTAAGTCCTAGGGAATACAGAAATCAACAAAGCAAAGTTCTGGCTCTCATGGAGCTTACATTTTATTTGGGGGAGATAAGAGTATAACAAATCAATACATATGATATACTCTCCACTCTTAATACTCAAAGGGTGGTCCATGGGCCAGCAGCATTGGCATCACCTGGGAGTGTCTTAGAAATACAGGGTCTTGGGCCCCCACTCCAGTCCTACAGAATCAGAATCTTCATGTTAACAAGACCTCCAGGTATTTGTGTGCACTTTAAAATTTGAGACACACTGCTTATACAAAGTAGTGGGTCAGTGCTATGAAGAAAAATAAAGCTGGGGTGGGATGGGGTATGGCGTGTGTGTTCGTGCGCAATTTTATATGGGACAGTTAGAAAAAATTGCTTTGTGAAACTGCTTTTTCTATACCACACAGCATCTCTTATGCTAAAACCTTCAAAAGAGAGAAAATAATCACAATCCAAACTGAATCTCGCCTTAGGAAGAGGAAACTAAAGTGGGAGAGTTTGCATGCACATTTCTTACATGTCTACTCAGCTCCTTTTCCAGCACCCTTCATCAGCTGAAGGTCTGATTTTTCTTTTCCCTCTTCCACTACCTCTTCCATCACTCTCAGAGATGTTGAATGCCACCTTCAATTTTCTGTAGCCACAACTGATAAACATCTGCATGAACAACCATCCCACCATTTCCTCCTCCTGATATGGCATTACCCTGCTCCAATTCCCACTCGTTCCTCAAAACTCCACTAGAAGGTGAATGCGTCTCACCCTTGCCTTGGCTAGTTGGGTGCTCTGCTTCTCTCTTGCATAGTACCTTGTGTCTCTCCTATCACAGCACGGGATCCCATTGTCTTATGGTATTTGCTCATTTGAAAGCCCCTCTCACTAGAATGTGGGGATTCTATTTATCTCTATATTTACTTAGTGTCTGGGCACATTATTTCCTCAATAAATGTTTTTTGGATAAATGAATGCATGCATGATACTTACCTGAGTTGCTCTGAAGATGATTTTCGTTAGCATCTATCATCTCTTGTGGGTCTGAATTTCCTGATGAGGAAAGAGTCTCCAGGTTGTTCAGGCTCTCCCTTTGCACTTCCCACCCTCATACAGAAATAAATGAAAGCAGAGGTGCTCTGTTTTGGCTCCTTAGCCCCAGCTGTGCACCCTGCCCCCATTTGCCCAAAATCTTCTCTTGGATGGTAGAGGTGAGGATGTTGGTGTCAGGGATGGTTACTGAGGGAGGTAGCTCTGGGCTGGCCAATAGCAATAAGCCTCCTGTTTCATCCCAGCCCAGAGCAGACTTACCTTCTGCTGGAACCTTCCCTCATTTCCCTCCAGGGCTATTAAGTCAAGCTTTTAGGATCTGAGCAGGTCAAGGTAATTGGTATCTCACCAACCCAGCGACAGAAGGAAGTGGAAGAGTGTAAGGGAGTCAGATAAGAAGAGCGGGGACTGCTGTTCCCAGCTGCGATGACTCAGAACAACAATTTGCATTTGTCTGCTGGGCCTCCCATCTGGTCTACAGCAAGAGCCTGGAGGCTAGGACAGGGGAAGCTAAGTATTACATGGCCTGGTGATAATCCTAGGGAATACTGTGCAGTGTGGAGGAGGTCTTTAGCGTTCTTACATAGATCCCCTTCACCCCCGTGCCGTTCCTGACTATAAAGACCTCGGTGCCCTTCCCATCCTAATTCCCACACGCTACACTTTTCATACACTCCTGATTCACATTGACAGTCACATCCTGAGGTTAAGGTCTTGCACTCTGGAGACAGTTTGGCTTGTTGCAAATTCTGGCTCTACGTTGTACCGCTGCGCAGGTTACTTAACCTTTCATTATTTACCCAGTTTTTGGATTATTCTCATCCCAAAAATGCGGCAACTGTGTTCTCATGGGTTTTTGTGGGAATTGTATTAGATAAGGCTTACAAAGGGCTTAGCATATTTTGAGCCCTCAACAATTAGGGACTATTATACTGTTTTTAAATTACATCTTTCTCCAACCCATCTTGTCAGAAATAATCACTCTTTCCTTGGTGCCACTATAGAATATTGTGATAGTAGTATATAATAAAAATACTCTCTCTATATATGTTATGTATACTATATACTATGTGTAAGATAGTATTTGTACTATAGCATACTATATTATATACTATACATGTACTATATAGAGTCACTTAAGTCTTCTGACTTTAAATTCCCTCTTCTTAAAAGTGAGCATGATAATAAAACCCATCTCATGGGTGTATTGGGAAAAAGCGAAGCATCATATATTGTGAAGAGTGGTAAAGATACCTATATCTGCAGAATGCTTTAATAATACAATAATAATAGGTTATAGTAATAATAATATCTAACCTATATACAGCACTTGCCAGATGCTAGCAACTCACTGAGTGCTTTTTATGTATTTAATCCTCATAACAATCTTATGAGGTAAGAAGTATTATTATACCCGTTTCACAGATGAAAGAAACCTGAAGCACACAGAGGTTAAGTGAACTGTCCAAAGTCACACAGCTAGCAAGTAGCACAGGTGGCATTCAAACCCAGGCAGTCTGCCTCTGAGTTTGTGCTCTTCGCCATCACGCTACGCTCCCTCTCTATGATGAATGTGAGCAAGTACATTTATAAACCATGCCTACAACCATCAACTCAGGTAACCCTCTCTACTCCCCAAACAGGAGAACTCCTGGGTACAGGGGAAATTGGTTCATTTTTCACACCATGAAAAATCTACCTCTTGGAGAAGTGTCTTGATCCTACTACAGATCCCAAGCCTTGGGAAAGCTTGCCAGGTGCTTACAGAAAAATATCGAGGGTCAGCTTTGTTCTCATAGGGGAGGCTCTCCCAAACTCTCTGGGTTCTAATGATTCTGACATCATAGTGTCCACCAGAGACCCATCAGCTGACCCTGACTGCAGTGGAGATGACCCAACAAAGCAGACAACACATACCATTCTACACTGACATCATGCCCAGCATGGTGCAGGGGCTTGGGGATGATGCATCAAAGAAGCAGGATTGTGGACCCAGCCACAAAGAGTTAGAGACCTACTGGGACAGGTCCAACAGATGAAACAATGGAATAATAGGATAATAACATTAGGTAATGATGTGATAACGATGAAATTGTTCAGTATTGACACCGAGATGGTAGGAGATGAGTGGAACATGTCGTTAATTGTGCCCTGTTCAACTCCTCATCTTTTTTTCCTCAAAGCTCTAGGTATTCTTAGGGACCCTGTGCCCTAACTTGCATGGCCTGTCCTTCCTTCCTAGAGAAGAAAAGAAAATCCCATGTGAAAGAACATTCTCCACTCAGCATCTCTTGCCCTGTCCATAACGTGTCTCTTTGTCTTCTCCTATGTATTTCTTCATTTGAGATGCCAGAGAAGTCAGTTTGTGGCCTAGAACCCTTTGGTAAGAACTGTAATAAAGAGGTGAGCAGAGAGGACTTGGAGCCAGTTACTAAGTCAGAAGATGCTCTGCCTCTACTGCATTCGTGGTGTGCTCCTACTTCCCGGGAGACCTAGAGACTGCATTCTAGTTCTGGAAGCCAGGCTGCCTTAGTGAGGGGTCATCTCAATTCTTTCCTGGGCTTCAGCTCTTTTTCTCCTAGTGGGTGACTTCGGGTGAGAGGCTTAATATCTTTGAGGTTTAGTTTTTCTCATCTATAAAATGGATGTATAAAAGTGGATGTGAGGAATGCTTAGCATAGTGACTGGTGCACAGTGCATTTTTTAAAATGGAATTTTTCTGTTATTATTACCTCTGCTACCAATATCTTCCCTATCACTGCCACCACCATCATCATCATCTCCACTATGAACACACCAATACCATCACCATCATCATTAAAACACCATCCTCACCATCCTCACCAGCACCATCAACGTTGTCATCTAACCAATCTATCCCATGCCTCATTCCTTTAGGATCTTCCTAAATGACTGAAGGGTTAATCTGATAAATACCAAGCTCTCCTTGTGTGACCATGGTGCAATTTGTCACCCCACCCAGATAATGTCTTTATCAACATTTTAGGCCCTGTGGTGGGGAGAAGGGAAGCCTGTTTTGGTTGGATAGACCTTTGTCTGCCTCTCAAATCTCCTATGTGCCCATTGAGTCTGTCCCAGAGATAAACGCTGCTTTCTCTGAGTTTTCTCCATTCCCCGCCCCACCCCCTCCCCGTGAGTAACCATAGTAACAGGGAGCCCTTAATCCACTAAAACTACCTCCCTTTTTCCTGCTAATTAGCATCACGGTGAAGAGAAGACTCTGCATTTCAATTTTAGTCACTGATAATGGGAGTGCCTGGAGGAGAACAACAAAAATGTGTTGAGGTTGTGATTCTGAAGCATAAAAAGCACAGAGTTAATTACCTTTGGCTTCCCAGACAGATTTCTATGTACACAATTGTGTTTCATCTTTGTAACCTGCGGCCATACTTTGAGGGTTTCTGAAGTAGAGAAATTACCGTTGCTCTGTCCGGAGTCACTCTAGTTATGAGCTCCTAGGAACCTGGGAAGAAATACCACTTGAGCAGATCTCTTCTCTAGAGAGATCTTTCTTTGGTAATTAAAAAAAAACAAAGGGAAGGGATTCATTCTGAAATTTTTGCTTGGGGGCTTTCATTTAAAGTTCCACTCCGCAAAGGAGAGTGTAGTTCCGTTGGATTTCTTCACCAAGTAAACAAAAATCACAATCTGGAAATGAGCCTGTGACAAATTTCCGATGCAGTATTGATTTTTTTGCCTTTGGATAAAAACACAGTCAGGCCTTTGTACCTTATGTGGATTCTGAAAGGCCATTGAAGGCAGAGTGGGGGAATCTTTAAGGCATCTCAGGGGAATATTTAGCAAAACACAGCACATGCCAGCTTGCCTCAAGGCTGGGCAAGACAGAGGGATCCTCTGCAGCAACCCCGCTCTTCCTACACCCTAACCCTGAAAGGTACTGGAAGGCACATCCCCTTGGCCTGCATATGAGGCTCGATCCATTCATTCATTGAACAAATACTTACTGAGTGTCTGTTAGTGCCAGGCCTCTTGTAGGTGCCAAGGATACAGCAGTGGATAAAAACTGGCAACAATCCCTAATAACATAGAACTCTCATCTCATATTGGTTTTAATATTGCTATATTCTGCTCTCTCTGATACACACACGTCTCATCTTCTAGAGCATATGCTTTTAATAAGGCCAGGGGTTATGTTTATATTTGCAATTTTCTTTGTACAAGCCCGCGATAGCATCATCCTTTCATTCACTCACTCACTCACATACTTCTGAGTGCCTACTTGGAATTAGGTGATGGGGATACAGTGGATAAATGAGACAGAAAATCTCTCATACAGATTATAGTCTAGCTAAATAAACACGGAAACAAGGATGGTGATGCCACGGTTTTTGTTGGCATTTAAATCTTAGGTTTAAAGATGTACAAATCTCAAATCTTACACTTGAAAAAATACAGCTTACGTCCAAAGAGTAACATTCATTCATTGCTAGCTGACGCATTTCAACATCAGTGATTTGCCCATCCTATGTACAGTCATTATTTAAAGTTTTTATTTTGAAGTAGCATTAGGTTTTTAGAAAAGTTACAAAAATAAAGTACAGAAAATTCCTATATACCCTTCACCCAGGTTCCAGGTTCCTCTAATTTTAACATCTTATATTATCATGAAACATTAATGAAAACTAAGAACTTAACTAGAATATGGACTATTTTGTTTGGATTTTACTAGTTTTTTTTATTAATGTGCTTTTTCTGTTCCAGGATTGAATCCAGGACACCCTGTTGCTTAGTCATCATCTCTCTTTCTTCTGCTCTGAACTGTGACAGTTTTGCAGTCTTGTTTTTTGACCTTGGAGTTTTGAAGATACTGGTCAGGTACTTTGCAGAATGTTCCTCAATTTGATTTTTCTGATGTTTTCTCATGATTAGATTGGGGCTCTGGGTTTTTAGGGAGAACAGAGAGGTGAAGTGGCCTTGTCATCACATCATATTGAGGTACCTGCCATCAACATGACTAATCATTGACGAGTGGACCTTGATCACTTGATTAAGGTGTTATCTGCCAGGTTTTTCCACTGTAAAGTTACTCTTTCCCTTTCTGAACTCTATTTGTTAGAAACTAGTTACTAAGTCCCACACACTCAAGGGGAAGGGATTAAAATCTACCTCCTGAGGGAGGTTTCCCTTTTTCTTGGGTTTTCCTCACGTCTATGTCCTGTCTTTGGGAATAAGGGCTTTAGGGATCACAGTATTCTTTCCTTGTTAAGTTATGTTATATTAAAGTTCATGAATCTAATTTATTTATATAGCATATTTTTTTTTTTTTTAGAAAATCCTTCATCATTTAATAAGAGCTTTTATCAGAGAGAGTTTTCATCTGGAGGGTTCTGAAATTCTTGTTACTTATAGATCAGCTCCAGTGTTACAGATGAAATATTTCTCCCCCTTAGTTGAATGCAATTTTAACAACTTATTTTATTTTAAGGCAAGTGACTCAATAATAGTTTGATTCACGTAACTTTGGCATCATGTGACATTGGGTGTGGGGCAGATTGAAGGATCATTTGGCCCAGCCTCCCCACTCTACAGATGAGGAAACTGAGGCCTATAAAGGAGGCACCTCTCCAAGGTCCCTCAGCTGGTCTGTGGAGGCCTGGGCCTCCTGCTTCCTGGGGTGCTTTTCCTGTAAACTCCTCTGACTTCCTCAGCTACAACCCATATCCAGCCCTCCCCACAGGCAGGCCGACCCAATCCTTTCTGCAGGTCAGGAATGAGGCTTGCATCCAGGCCATACTTAGGACAACCCCTGATTATGGGAAACACCATTCACAGACCCCCTCAGGCACTGCTCCCAAACGGGTTACAGACGCTGCCCTGGGGCTGGGGGACCTCACAGTCTCCAGCCACGGCCCTCCTTCCCAACCCCTCCCACCTCACATTTAGCCTGGATCTGTCCTGGGCTGGAGATGCAATACTTTGGAAGTGGAAGCTCCTTATTAAGTTTGGAATTTACTTTCAGAGACTGCTTTCCAGGAACAATCGAGTGATTCCCTTAGAAGACTGAGCCAGCCTAAAACCAGGAAAGGACTGAACTAACAGCTTCTACCTTCTAAGAGGCAGTAAGAATTCCCTTCTGGAAAGCTTGCATTTGGAGAAGAAGCTGGAGAAACTGCCCCCTCCTGGCTACCATCCCCCTTCAACTGGGGTTAAAAAAGCAACAGGGTAAATCCCTGACTGAATATGTTTAGCTTATAGGGTAGGTCATGTCTCCTAGTCCAATGAATGAAGCTTCAAGTCCTTCTCAACTCATATGCTCAAGGGGAGAAACAATGATCAAATTCATAGGAGAGTGGTCTCGAGTATCTTCCTGGGCAGCAACATGCACGAGAGGTCGGGGGCCAGGCCCCCACAGCCAGAGAGGAAGCAGAGACACAATATCTGACCGGTCGGATTTTTCGTGTTTCCCATTTTGGTTGCCTTGCCCCTAAGGTGAGCCTCCGAGTCAGAGCCAAAGGTAGTGGGAGCCTCCAAGGAAGTGGCTGCAACTGTAGCTTCAAGGACACCTCCTACAAAGAGCTTTGGTGAAAGGATGGCTTTCGACTTTCTCAGTTTCTCTGACCAGAATAATTTTCCTCCCCTTTGGTTTGCTCGTTCCACACTTGTCTCACGGTCTAGGGTCCTCAGTACTCCCTCCCTTTCCTTCCATTACAATCTATCAGGGAAGCTCAGGAACTCATTCATACTAGAATGTAAACCACTGATTCCATGTGAAGGCTTTAGTCCTTTATATGATAAATATAATAGAGATAAACATTTAAACGTGCTTCTCAACCTTGGCCATGCATCAATATCACCTGGGGTACATTTATAAAATACAGAAGCCCTGGCCCTACTCAAGCTGTGTAATTGTTACAAAAGCTCCACAGGTCATTCTCAAGCATAACCAAGGTTGAAAACCCTTCCTAAGACGTCCTGAATCAGAAATTGGAGGGGTGAGGCCCGGATATTTGTGTTTTAACAAGTACTCCAGGTGATTCTGATGCATGCTCCTTTAAGCTAAGGGACCGAAGTCTACCTGGGGCATTCCAGCTAGGAGCAGGGGAAATGTGGGTGGAGGGCAGGGGTGCCCTTGAAACCACACTCCATAAACAGTGGCTAATCTGTGTATGCACAGTCTCCACTTACTTGTCTATCTACTGCTTTACCTCAGATATGCAGACAATCATCAGAGTCTGAACACTGTCTTCCAGCAGGAAGGATGGTGATGTTTTACCTACGAGGGCAGCAACATAATGGATAATAGTCGTAATTGTTTGTTGGTTATGTTGATGCACATGGCTGCCCCTTCCTTCCTCATGTCCCAAAAGCCACAGACACAAGTGCGAGTGGCCGACAGGGCCAGAGGCAGGGATCAGGCTGTGGTGGGGGAAGTAAATTATTTTATTTGTTAAGCTAAATTGTACTGATTTAGAGGCCATGGACCTCTTGTTTACATTAAGTGTTTCTTTAATTGTAAATTTTACCTAAAAATAGTGATAGCAAAGCATTCAAAGGGTCATTTCATTATGGCCTGAAAAAACTGTGAGCAGAAAAGATTTCCAAAACATTTGCTGAAATGTGGTGAAATTTCAGTTCTATTTAAGTAGCACTATTCTCGGTACAGGGGATATGTTGACAAATAAGAGAGATGCTATACTTAACCTCAGGATCTAGAAGGAAAAACAAACAAGTGAGAAGTGATATGGGCATCTAGTAATTGGCTTGATCTTAGTTCTGGGGCTCAGCTAAGACCTCTCTGGGTAAATGCTGCTGAATCTGAAAACTGAAAGTTGAACAGAAATCCACCAGGTGAAGGAATGCTGGGGAGGGAAGGGAAAGCTGGTGAGAAGATTCTAGACAGAGGGAAGAGCTGAGTGAGGAGAGCCTGGCATGGGAGTTTTGAGAACTGCAGGTAGTTTGTAGAACTGCTACCATCTGGACAGAGGATGAGGTTAGAAAGGCAGCGAGTCCAGATCCTGGAGGGCTGAGGGAGTTAGATGAAGGATTTGGAGTTTAGAGCCTAAGGGCAAGTGGAAGCCACTGAGGGTTTAAAGCAGTGGAAGACGATGACAGATTTGCATGAAAAATAAATCTGTTGGCTACATTTTAGAAAATGGATTGTAGAGGGGGGGAAGAGTGTGTATTTGGACACAGTTAGGAGGTGTGTGTAATAAGGAACAAACTTATGAATGCTGGCTTAGGGAAAATATGAAACAAACAAAGAAATTAGGCAATTAAAATGTATGATCTTAAGTTCTGTCCCCCTCACCGGCCCGGTTTTGCTTCTTTGGAAGAAACAGGTCTATGACAGCTATCTCAAAAGAGCTGAGCACTTGTATGTACTTGACATATGGAGCACTCAGCCAGGGGCATGAGTAAATCAACCAATACTAACTGAACACTGTCTGTGTTAAAGTCACAAGACAGAGCATGGGACTGGATACCTTGGGGGGAGTCCAGGAAGGGATTGCTCTAGGAAGGCCCACAAGCAATTAGCAATTAAGTTATGGAAATAAACAAGGGTACTTAAATCTTAATTGAAGATTCAAGGCAGTAAGTGATTATCAAAAAGTGAGGACAGAATCATAAACACTCTGAAAGAAAGGAGGACTCACTGTGGGCTGGCATGTTGGGAATAGTTCCTAGAAGATGTATGTCTTGGGCTAGGCTGGGAAGTAAATAGATGAACAAACATGAGAACACACTGCAGGGGGAAGAGTGGTGTGAGCAGAGGGCCTTGTGGTTGGATGCACATTTGTAATTTCAATTTGTCAGGATTTCCAGGGAAAGTCATCTGAACCCCAGACATAAGAGAGGCACACTAGCTTTCGACAAAGAATAAGGGAGCAGTGAATGTCCCCTTCATTTCAAAGATCACTTTTCTACTGCACCTGCTGGAACTGTAGCAGAGTAGGAGCCTGTGGAGGGACATGGCTGGAAAGGCATGTGGGATTGACTCGGAAGAAGCCTGAGAAGAGCGGATGGGGCTGAGGCATGACTGCAGAAATCAGGTGTTCTGACTTTCAGGCCATTCCCCTGTGCAGTTTAGAAAAGGTCACTTTTAGTGTCCCATCCCCAGAAGCCCCAACCCTTTGCCCCTGGGAACTGGAACAATCTATCTGCTTTTATGCAGAAGTTCACCTATTCTGAAGGGTAGATTTGGCTCTGAAATGCTCCCAGTCAACTCTCAAGTGCAAATTAGCCCCTCGATGGCCACCTGCTACCATCTGGACAGGAGTGGGGAGGAAGCTGAAGGGCAGAGGGCCCAAAACTGGACCCCACAACAGCAGGGTCAGGTTCAGGCCAGGCCCGAGAGAAGACAAGCATGTGTCTGAGGTGGCTTCTTGGAGATGGCCGTACTGGCCAGTGGACCCAGATGGAGGGCTGAGGAGCTAGTGATGTGGGGAGTTTATTTCAAAGACCTGCTGGAAGATATTAGTCAGCCAGATAGGTCTAAAGGGTAGAGAATTTACAATTGTGTGTTCTCTGGAAATGTGTGTGGGCTGCTTGGACTGAGGGCCGGGAAAGCCAAAAGAAGGGGGGACCCCAAAGACAGCCTACAGACCCTCCTTAACACAGGAGTTGGTTGGTCCTCTTCCATCTGTTTTATATTTTGGGGGCTGCTTAATAATTCATTAAAAAAAAAAAAAAACACTTCTAATGATACGAATCCCATGTTTATCTTTGCCAATTGAATGGCCTTTCCAGAGCATGCTGCTTTGTCCTTGCTACCGGGCTTAAAGATCATGTCCCCGAAACAGGGAAGGGCGTTGTCAAGCAACCCACCTCGGCAGTGCCCACGGGCATGGCAGAGCCCCAGTGCCGCTCGGCGTGCACAGACCAGGTGAGGCTCTGCCGGGGTCGCTGGGGGCAGGGCTGAGGAGCAAGAGCCGAGAGAGTTGCCAGCCGGGGGAAGAACAATGGGCTAGTGTGAGCGCGGCCCGAGGGCCTTGGCAGAGGTGACAGTCCACCCGGGCTGCGGAGGCGTGTTTGTCCAGGCAGGAAGCCACGTGGGACCCTGTGCCAGCCTCCCCTGGCACCTCTCCCTCCTGCACTTGCAGCAGAGCCCCTGGGCACCTCGAGATGGCAGGCGCTGGGGCTGGGAAGCCCACCTGGCTCCATCCCTTATTTCCTAGTTACGGTTGAGCACTGCCCTCTCTGCTCAAGGTAAAAAAAAATAATTCTCCACTGTGTCCAGGCTGCTCAGTCTTCTTCCTGACTCACTTCCAGATGCCAGATCCCCTGAGCCAGGGGGACTGAGTTCTAATGAAACGGTCTCTGTGGGGGAAAGACCTGATGGGAACGGGACACACAATAGGCTCTCCATCTACATAGGTGCAATGAATGAGTTTAGGAATGTGCTGGGGCTTTTCCACTGTGTTGAGACCATTGGGTCAGAAAATGTATAACCATACCTTGGGGGGTGGGAGGAATTTCATCACAAGACCACGGCATCCCTGGTGTCAGTCACTTGGGGAAAGGTCCCACCTGTCAGACCCAGCGTGTGCCGGGCGTAAGTGTCCAAGGAGGGTGTCAGGGTGGGCCTGGGTGGAGAGGGATGCTTGGAAAGAGGAGCCAGTGGAGGTGGGCCAGAGTGTCAACATTAATTTTAACACTGCGCATGGAAAAGACAGGATCTGCAAGCTATGGGAATGAGCTGGTTCCAGCAAATCAGAAGGCCAAACTCTGTAGGCTTGACTTCTTCACCAAGCCTGGCGATCTCCAGGCCAATTCCCAGTGTAGTCTCACTCACCATTTAGTAATATGATCGCCAGCATTTATTTCATGCATTATTTGATTTGATCTTCATGGAAACCTTGGGAAGAATTATTATTTGTATTTTACAGCTGGGGAAATTGAGGCATAGAGTATTAAATGACTTGTCTATGTAACCCAGCTTTAATCCAAATTCTTAACTGCTCTTTGCTATGAAGTCTTTTAGAAGGTGGAGGGTTTGTGTCCAAGGCTGGATCAAGTTTTTCAAGGGGTGGTAGAACTCCCTGGGAGAACAGAGCTGCAGCATGAGGTGAAATTTGGGGATAGGCTGTGTCACTTGTTTAGTCATTTTCCCCTCCTGGAGCACCTCCTTCCCAGTCTAGACCTTAGACACTCTGGTCATGGCTTCTCTCTGCACCTTCTGCCCAGCTGTCCCCCAAAGCTGGGAGTGTCTAATGAGGATGTTGTTTAAGGAGTCGGATGGTGCATCTGAACCTTCAAGACTGAAGCAGAAGATCTCCAAATAGCCAGGTCTCTGGGTGCCTAGCGTTCTGGGATCACCATTCAGCTATAGCCTGGTTTCAATTTGCACATCTCAAGCATCCATGGAGACTGTGCTTCACGGTCACCCACTGGTGCCCCTGAGGGTGTTTGAAGAGCTGGACAGGAATATGTGTTCGAATGTCTGCTACTAGCTCTGGTTGATCTAATCAGCTTAAGCTGACATCACAGCCTCTGTCAGATGGAAGCATTTGACTTCCTGGACTAGAGGATGTGACATCATAATTTATAAACAGTGATTTAGTAACCCAGTTCCTTGACCCAAATAAATAACCAGAGAGTTCCATGATAGCAGTGGACTTGGACTTGGAGGAGGCCTGGGGGAAACACAGATAGCCCACTGCACTCTTTTCCAGCAATCTTTGTACTTATTGCTGGTGTATATGTTTATATATGTGTGTTTCTAAGTCTATGTGATTATACCATATGTGTTGGTTTGGCTATATTATGTCCTTCAGAAAAAGCCATGTTCTTTGATGCAGTCCTGTGAGGGCAGACATATTAGTGTTGATTGGGTTGGAACCTTTGGATTAGGCTGTTTCCATGAGATGTGACCCACCCAACTGTGAGTGACACCTTTGGTTAGGGTGTGACCTCTGATTGAATGTTTCCACGGAGGTGTGGCCCCACCCATTCAGCATGGGCCTTGATTAGTTCACTGGAGCCCTATCAAAGCTCAGTTAGAAGGAGCTCCTAGCTAGCTGCAGCTGAGAGACACATTTTGAAGATGGCCGTTGGAAGCTGACACTGACATTTTGGAGAACACCATTTTGAAATGCAACCTGGGAGCAAGCAGACACCAGCCACATGCCTTCCCAGCTAACAGAGGTTTTCTGGATGCCAATGGCCTTTCTCCAGTGAAGGTACCCGATTGTTGATGTGTTACCTTGGGCATTTTATGGCCTTAACACTGTAACTTTGTAACCAAATAAATCCCCTTTATAAAAGCCAATCCATTTCTGATGTTTTGCAAAATGGCAGCATTAGCAAACCGGAACACCATATAACCCATCACTCTGTAAAATATTTTCCTATTTCTCTGTGGTCCAGGCAGTACCACAGGACTTACCTCAGGACACAGGCTCAAGCCTGTCCAAAGTTTTATAACAATAATTACTAGCACTTGTATATGCTTACTATTTGCCAGGCACTGTTGTAGTGTGTAACACGTATTAACTAATTTAATCCTTACAACATTTTATAATATATGTACCCAGAGAAGATACAGAACTTGCCCAAGTTCACAGAGTTAGTGAACTGGGAGAGCCAGGATCAAGCCCAGTCATTTGGAGATGAAAATGGGCTCTCAACCACTGTGCTACACCACTGTAGATGCTGGAATGCACATTTTCCTGGAAGCTCAGGGCCAAGCAATGAGGGATGAAAGAGCCAAGCTAGGCCCTATTTCCCCCAAAAGACAGCTAGGTGCTTGTGATGGTTAGGTTCATGTGTTACCTTGACCAGGTAATGGTGCCCAGTTGTTTGGTCAAGCAAGCACTGGCCTAATTATTACTGTAAGGATGTTTCATGTACTTCAATCATCATTAAGTTGATTGCGTCTATGGCTGATTACATCTACGATCAACTGAGGAGACTGCCTTCAACACTGAGAAACATCTCATCCAATCAGTTGAAGGCTTTAAAAGAAGAAGTGGTGATTTCAGCAGTCAGAAGAGAGAGAGAGAATTTCCATCTCCCCTTCAGCCGTCTAGCTTCTCTTGGGGAATTCATCAAAAACCTTTATCAGAGTTCCCAACTTGCAGCATGCCATATGGAATTTGGACTTGTTTGTTGCCACACCCGTTTGAGACAATTCTTATAAAATCTCATAATATTTACAGCTATCTCCTGTTGGTTTTGTTTCCCTAGAGAACTCTGACTAATACAGTGCTGTATCTTCATGCTGTTGCCAAAGTAACTTTTTTTTTCCAAAGAGAGAAAGTTTTATTGCTAGGTGCAAAGCAGGAGAACAAAGGGTCTATTGGCCCCAAATTTGTCTCCCTGAACTGCAGTAATCTGATAGTTTTATAGTATCAAAAGATGGGCAGCTTTTAGAATACTGAGCATAATGGCCCCAGATGATGTAATTAAAGTGATCTAATTATTGAGCATGTGCAGATTGATTACAGCTTAGGCACAGAAATTATGTAAGAAAATGGCAGCCTTAATATGATGATGGGTGTGAATTTTAGTATTATAATGAGGGATAGGTGACTTGTAGGTTAAAGTCTAAGCTACTGTGCATGTCAGGTGGGCCCATTTTGGTTAGACACAGCTTCCGTTATCAAGATAACTTGGTACTTGTAGCTCAATGAAGTCAGGGACTTGACTTTTCTTGTTTACTGCTCTATCCACCATGCCAAATACAGACTGGATAGCAGTAAGTGGTCAGCAAATATTTGCTGAATGAATGAATGAATGACCATCTGGAGTTGAACTCTCTTGTAGGGAGGTAATATAAAGTGGTGATTAAGAATTCTGAAGTCAGATTGCCCAGTTTGATCCCTGGCTTTTCTTGGGAGCTGTGTGTTTTAGCCAAATTTCTTAATCTTAAACTGTCTATTTCCTCATCTGTAAAATGAGGCTAATACTTCAAAGCATTTCTGTGAGGATTAAATGAAATTATATGTGCAAAGTATTTGGAACAGTTCCTAGAATATAGTAAATGCTCCAGAAATCTTAGATATTATTGGTTTTATGAGGGGGGAGGTACATATAAAGCTCCTGGACTTGTTTTATCTCTGCCCCCCTACCCCCTTTTTTTTCATAGTATGACTGTGTCTATTTATGAGGACACATTAACTAAGGGAGTTTTTTTTTTAATAAAGTGCCCACGCTGATCAATTTTTATTTATTGTGTGCCTGTTATATTTCTTACCCTGAATTCTAGCTTTTTTGGTATCTACCCCCATAGATAGTGGTGGAGACACTAGGCTCAAGTCAAAACTTCCATATTTAGTAATAATAATAATAGCTACCATTTATAGATTCTTTACTGTGTGCTGGCTGTATTGTTTTCTTTGGAGACTAAGTAATTTCCTGGACTAGGAGATCATAAGGCATTGATCAGCCATCAATGTCTGACTTCTTGTTTGGGTTCACTGAGGACTTTGTTCCTGAGTCTCACTGTGCTGTTGCTATGGCCAACACATACTTCACATGCAGTTCCTGTGTAGTTGAATCAGCTGCTTGTCTTTGGAGAAAGATTATTTTCCTCCTTGGTCCTTTAAGATGTCCAGAGTTTTGTGTGATCTTTTTCCTTTTCTCCCCTCTTTCCTCTTTTATGCCTTCCTTCACTTACATTTCTATCTCTATCCCCTCTTCATCTTCTCCATTCTTCATTCATTCGTTCAATCTGTTCTTCCACCAAATTAGAGAAGTGGTAGTTCAAAAAAAGCAGCACAGCTGTCAGCCCTGAAGCTCCACCCATGGCCAAAAGTTGCCCAGGAGCATGGCATGCATGCAAATAGCCTTGCCTTCACATGTTGGAGCCTTTTTCTTTTTTGTAGTAAACCTTTGATTCACAAGAAAATGGATTTTGGCTTTTTTTTCATTCCTATTTCCATAGCATTTGGGCAGAAATCATGAACTATACCTGGTGAAAATCCTGAGTCACTGGAAGGCTTGGTGTTTCAGGAAGAGGACAAGGAGGAGGTTCTCTTTTTTGCTTTCAGAAGGATGATTAACAGGCGTCACCTGGATCATTGAAGCAACTCCCTTCACTTTACTCCTTCGAGCTTCCACCTCCAGGGCAACAGGGCATTGGCCAGCAGCTGGTCAGGCCAACAGCATCCCTGATGGCTGTATTCTGGGGGACTCTGGTTACTTGGGGGACTTTTAAAACCAGACAGTAAAGCAGTGAGGTTGAGGGGTCTGTGTCCTGGGCATGCAGAGTGGGTGCCAGGTCACTGGGCCACCCGATCGCTATTCTTGGGGAGGGAGGCTACAGGGAAGGGACTGTGTCTGTATACAGTGAGATCCTGGTGCCAAGCTCCTTCCCGTGTGTGAGAAATGATGGTTATGTGTTAAGCGAGACAAAGGATGTTCCACGCTACACTTAAGCTGGAGGTTTTTGTTTTTCTTCTGAATCAGGGTTTTCTAGGGGCATTCCAGGGAAGAGTTGAAAAGGGATAGATAGGAAAAAGGATCTTGAGAAAAAAAAGAAAGACTAGTTTTTGGTTGCCTAGGTCAGTGCTTCCTAAATCCCAAAGCACTGTCACCTGAAATGTTTACCTATAAAACAAAACAACAACAACAAAAAAATAAAACAAAAACCAGACACAGAGTCCTGGAGCTACTGAGTCAGCTTCTCTGGGGCTGGGGCCCAGGAATATCTCTTTACAGCAAGCATCCCATGTAATTTGGACAGGAGCCACTCTCTAAGAATTCTTATGGGACTTTCCTCTGTAAAAAAAAAAAAAATCATTTTTTCCCCACCAGTGGTAACTTGTTTGAGCACAGGGATGATGCCTTCCTGACCTCAGTATACCTAATGTCTACCGTAATTCCCAGCACAGAGTTAGTACTCAGTAAGTGTTTGTAGAGTGAATGACTGGAAAATATCATGGAAGTTATTTCTCAAAGGTTGCTATCAACTGTGCAAGCTGTGAGGGAATGTTTTGCTAGTGATATGGAGGTGAAATTATCAAATAAAGCCTATTATTCAGCATTTGGCACCAAGGCTTGGTAAAGCAAAAATAATAACAACAAAAATAATACAATAAAATTGAAAAGTCCCCCTGTCTTGGAAGACTCATATACAGGGTGGGGGAAATAACAGCTTGCAGAAGTTTTTCTGTGCAAAGGATGTTTTCCAAAGCTCCGTGATATCCTTGGCATCAAAGATAATAACCGCTAGCCTTCTCAACTATTTCCAGGATCATCTATGGCAGTCTTGGGTCATAGATAATAATTAAAGCTACCAGGTCTTTGGTTTTCTTGTCTGCAAAATGGGAGCGTGGGATACTTGCCAGCTGCCTGTGTGGAGGAGAAGTTGTCAGTGTGTCTAGAGGCCATCTGTCTAGCACCAGAGGACATTCAAGAATGGCCATAAAGAGAGTTGAGCATCCTCTAGCCTGCCATGGAGACCAAGCTGTTATATGCAATAAAGCTTTGGCTTCCAAACACTGGCACCCATCCAGCCACCCCAGCTTGGGTTTGTGCAATCTCTATTTGATTAGAATGAATGAGATTTCCCTTTAATTGTTCCTAGTCATAATTTCTAATTATTTAAGGCATGATAAAGCTGGAAATTACCAACCACTAAGGTTATTCCTAGATAAGGACCCGCCATGCAGCTGTCAGCCATATTTGCAGATGGTGGTTTGGAAGCTGGGAAGATGAGATGTGGTCTGAATCCCGCCACTCCTTTGGCTGGGGTGGCAGCACCTGCTCTTTTCTTGAAATTGACAAAGCTTGATGGGCTCCCTCTTGTGCATGATTTCTGAGCACATCAAAAATGTGAAAGGGAATTCAGTTGTGTAGTGTCATGGTCTGAATGAAACAATGAAAATTAGTGTATGTAGAACATTTTATACTAGGCTATTGCATTTAATCATTGCAACAATGATGATGATGATTTCAATTTGAAAGATGAGGAAACTGAGGCTGCAAGAGACTCAACAACTTATCTAAGACCACACTGTTTGTATTGCAGTCAGATTCCAGACCAGGGTCTCTGACTCTAAATTGGCTTATGTGAAGAATGAAATGATATTTGTTGCAGGAGAAATGGGTCTAGTGACTTAGTGGGTGAAGAAAATGTGGGAGATCGCTTGCAGGCAGCAATGGAATTTGATATTTTACCTGTGGATTACATATTTAACCTGGGGGCACATTATTGTTCTAGCTGGACTTAGGCAATTTCTCTCTCTTATATTCAAAATTTGGATGTCATAGTAGTTCTGTAAAATAAACAGTGATTCTTAACCTTGGGAATCTCAAGAACATTGTGTGTAACATCACTGCAGATTTTTGGTATATAAACTTTACCATGCTAAGGAAGTTCCCATCTAGTCCTAATTATCTAAGAGTTTTTTTTTTTTTTAAAGGACAAATAAATGTGTGATTTTATCAAATGTTTCTACACGACTGAGATAATCTCATAATTTTCTCCTTATTTTTATTAATGTGGTGAATTACATTGATATATTTTCTTAAGATAAACTATCCTTGCATTCCTGGGGAAAATTCTACTTTCCCTTAATGCATATTTTCTTCATACACTATTGTATTCAGCACACTAATATTTTATTTAGGAGTTTTGAGTCTACATTCACAAATCAAATGAACATATAGTTTTCTTTTCTTGTATTGACTTTAGTTTTAGAATCAAGATTACACGTCTATTATTTGCAAAATCCCTGCATTTTTTTGTATTTTAACCATATCTAAGAGACAACATATTGTTGTACCTTTTTAATTTTTCATAAAAAAATTCATTGTGGTAAATAAATATAATATAAAATTTTTCATTTTAACCAATTTAAGTGTACAATTCAGTGGCATTTATAACATTAACAATGTTGTGCAACCAATATCACTACCTATTTCCAAGTTTTTCATCACCCCCAAACAGAAACTCTGTTAATTAAGCAGTAACTCCCCATTCCCCTGCCCCAAGCCCTTGTGTATATATTAATTAGGGAAGTTGTAGGCTTACAGAAAAAATATACCATATACCACCCTATTATTAACATCTTGCATTAGTGTGGTACATTTGTTGTAACTGATAAAAGAAAATTTTTATAATTGTATCTGTGTTTTTTAATTGGTGAATTTAACCTTTTCATATTTAGATAGTATTATACTAGTAGATCTTATCTTCTCAATTTATTTCTATTTTTTTTAGAGTGTATTTTTTAAAATCCCCCTTCCAGTTCTCCATTGGAAAGATCTAGTTTTCTTCAGCTCATTTTAAAATTAAGCATTCTACTTTTGTTCTTATGGTAGTTTCCCCTTCAGATCCATGCTAATGGATTTATTTTTATTATTTTTCCTATTGATTTCTTAAATTTATCAATAGCTGTATTTTCCTCTTATAAAACAAAAACATGAGTACATTTTTCCTTCCTTTTTCTCTCCCCTAGGGTCACATTACCCACCTCCACAAATTAATTAGAATATAATGTAAATGGTGTTCCAGTACTTGTGGAATCATGTTGATATTTTCTAGATATTTAATTATAGATTGTTCTGAGTATATTTTTTCTTTTTTCCCAGTTTTAAGAAAAAATTCCTATAATTACTTTACCTAGCTATTTGATCACTTTTTGTTCCCATATTTCTTGTACCACCTTCCTGGTTTGCTCTTCTTATTTGAATGCTTCCTCCAAAAACAATTTTAACATGAGGCTTGTATGTCTGCAGATGTTTTTCTCATGCTATAATATTGAATCACAGTTTGGCTGTATTTGAAATTATAGGTTTATCAGTCTTTTCCTTCCATATTAAAAAAAAAAATTCTTCATTGTCTTCTTGCATCCAGTATTCCTGTTGAGAGGTGTAACGTCAATATGATTCTTCTTCCTTAGTTGTTAGTATATTATTCCTCTCAGTAAGCTTTTAGAATTTCTGCTTTGTCTCAGTTGTTTTTGAATTCTACTACATACAATGTGACTGCAGGTTAGTTTTTCCTTATCTCTCCTGTTTGTCCTTGAACCCTTTCCAATGTGAATCCTTCATCATTTTTTTTTTAATTCTCAGAATTTATCTTCCTCATGTTTTCCAGACAAGGACAAGACAAGAATAATCGCTATCACCATTGCTGTTAAGCATAACAGTGTCCAGAACTAACAGGAAAGGAAAGAAATAAGAGATGTAAGACTGGAAGGGAAAAAATAAAATGACCATTATCTTCAGAAGAAATGATCATCTACCTAGAAAGACCAATCAGAATTAACAGGCAAACCATGAGAATTAATAAGCGAGTTCAGCAAGCTTGTTAGAAATAAGATCAACTCACAAATATAATCTGTTTTCTTAGCATCAATAATTGGCTAGAAAGTATAAAAAGTGACAGACCATTCACAATGCCAACACAGACCATAAAATAATTAGGAATTAACTTATGTAAACTAAATTTCCATGGAGAAAAACTTAAAACTCCAGTAATAATGAACATGGAATGTGATCGGATTAGATGGAGAGCTCTCCCACCCACTTAGCTGGGCCACATTAATGTTATGAAGGTATCGATTCTCCCTAAATCTATCAACTCATTGAAATCCCAGTCAAAGTTCCAGTTGGATTTTTTTTTGAGGGACTAGATAAACTTATCCTAAAATTTTAAGATGTACTACAGTAAATAATAGTGAAAATTAATGAGACCAATGAGACAGGCACATGTATAGATAAAAGCAGCCCTGCAAATCAATGGGGGAAAAGAAGGTTTGTTGAAGGGATGATATGAAGAAAATTAGCCCACTACATGGAGAAAAATAACACTGGATCCTCGGACTCCACCAATGAGAAACTCCACAAGAGGTCTACTTCTGAAAGGCAAAACTCCAAGATCAACAGAAGAAAATGTAGGAGATTATCCTTATTATCTTGGGATGGAGGGAAAAAAACACTTAAACAAAATCCCCAAAATACTAACATTGAAATTAAATATTTGTATTCAAAAAAGGACACCATGAATAAGGTTAACAGATGACAGATCAGGAGAAGATATTTGTAATCAGCACAAATGACAATATATAGAACTGTACACCTAGAATGTACAAAGAGATCCTGCTAATCAACAAATAAAAGGCAGCAACCCCAATAGAGAAATTGACAAATGATACGAAAAGGAATTTTACAGAAGAGGAAACCCAAAAGGTTAATAAGCATATGAAGAGATACTCAAATTTATTAGTATTAGCATTATAAAATAAAACTGCAATGAACTATCACTTTACATCTATTTTATTGGTAAAAATTAGAAAGCTGGACAATGCCAAGTGTAAGTTGTGAAATGGTGACTTGTGAAGCCTTATGAACTTCTGGTAAGGGTCCTAGAGAGCATTCTGGTTGTGTTTAATCAAATTAAATATGTGCATCTTCTGTGACCCAATGATTTCCCAAGGAAAATTTCACATGTTTCTGTTAAAGGATGCATATGGGAATGTTCATTGCTGCTTTGTTGGTGTAGAGGGGATGTTGGAGACAATCTGATTAAATGAAACATAGTGCTTGCACACCATGGAATACTTTGCAGCCATTAGAAGTAACAGATTGAATGTATACATAGCCATGTGAATGAATCTTATAGTGTTAAATTAAAAATAAGAACCAGTACAAGCTCTATAAAAAGTTTACATGAATTAAACACATTTGCATGAATTAAAAATACAAGTGTGCAAAACAAAATACATTTTATAGATGTGTACAAATGTCTACACACAAAAGGATCAACATCAACCAGATGAAAGTAGTAGTTTTGATTGGGATGGTGAGTGTCTGATGGGGGTGATGGGGGACAGGATATAGACTAGGCATGGAAAATGGGGAGGACAATGAATGAATGAATGAATAACTGAGAGGGGCCCTTCATGGACCAATAAGGATAAAGGGCCACGGAGAATGAATAAAGTCCAAATGAAAAGAAAATACAAGGCCTAGCAGAGGCAATGGCCCATAATCAACATTCAATAAATATTTATTGAATGAAGGAAGAAATGAAGTCTGTGGTGCATCTTTTTGAAAAGCTGAGTGCTTTTGCAATATGGATCAGTGCTCTTTAATGACTTATTTTAGGAGCTGTGATTTTGGTATATCCAATTTTTCTAAAGTTGGAGTATACCTGTATTTGAAGACATTGGGGTGGGGTTAGAGGAATATTTTTCTTTTCCTGTACATCTTGAGGTATGGTTTAAAAATGGCCACTGTGTACTTTGTTTCTTGATTCTGAGTCACTGAAAATGTCGGCCCAGCAAATGTTTGCCATTTTGATCAAGTCTTGGTTTCAAAATCCTTGATCTCCAGGGTCTTTGCTGGAAACACTGAGCTGGAATGTGCTTCCTGAGTCTGGAGGCTGTCAGAGGTGCCAGGTTTAAGGCGGCCATGATGGGGAACTTGCCTTCTGAACCTCGTTTCATTCTGCCACCACAAGAGATCTGATCTGTGGGAGCACCTCTGGGTTTCTCCTCTTGATCCCTTCTTTCCAGAGGACAGGGATTCCTCCAAGGAGATACTAGTTTCTACTTATCTGCTCTGGGTTCTAAGAACAATGATCCTATATTACTAACAATTTATTTGGCTGAGATTTGCCTTTCACTGATTTCAACTTAATGAATATCTGTTGTGAAATTATTTTGAGATTAGGCTCTGGTCAGATGAACTTGGGTCTAAAACCCAGCCGATCGCCTAATAGCCCTGTGACACTGGGCGAATTAAACGACCTAAGCATTTGTTTGTTTCTTTGGAAACCAGATAAAAATAGAAATTTCCTTACAGAGCTGTAGGGGTGACTAAATTAGATAAAGTATGTAAATGTAACACAGGGCTTGGTGCATAGAGAGCATTTTTGAAATCGTAGTTACTGTATTATTATTATTTCTCTGTGTAAATGATTATGCTTGGTCTGTGGGGAGAAATAAAGCTGAATAAGAAAATGTTCTTAATTTCATGGAACTTGGAGAGAGTAACACAGATAATCACAGTGCAAAGCAATGTGAGAGAGGGAGCACTGAGGTCACGTATCCTCCTAAGAACCCGGTGAGGGATTCAGAGAACTGCTTCCTCGTTTTATAAACAAGGAAACCGAGACTCGGGGGTTACGTGACTTGTTCGAGGGGCATGGCCAGTACGTAGCAGCGCCTTGATGGGAACTCACGTGTCCCGTGACTGAGCTGGGCCTGACGGATGGGCTGCCGTTTCCAGTGGAAACTCCTAAGTGTGGCCCAAGGCCTTGTGACGCTGCCACCGCGAGCCCGCGGTACTGTCAGCTGCTGGCAGCCCGGACCCACCACAGCCGAGGCTCAAGGGCTCTGGGCTGAGGCCTCCTAGCTCAGCCGCCGCCCAGTCCTCTCAGTCTTCTGACTGGGTCGTGTGGGTGGACAGCCTGCCCTGAAACCAGCAACCCCTTAGAGACAGTAATTCATGACTTTGTTACATGAACTTGTACCGAGGGCCAATTACAGTTCAGGTCCTGGGGGAGGCACTGGGGAAACCAAGATGAAACCTCCTAGAGAAACCTATAGTCACGTAGCAACTCACCGTGATAGAATGAACAAAGTGCTTCAAGAACTGATCAAGATGGACTAATTGTCTCTGGGCCGGGAGGGTTGGTGGGTCAGAAAGTTTTTTCACCAAGAAGGTGCCATTTGAGCTGCATCTTGAAAAATGAAGGGGAGATTTTCATACGGGGAAATGGGGAAGAGGAACCCAGCGAGAGAGGACGGCAAGATCAAAGGCAGGATTTGCATGGGTGTTTAGAAGGTGGCTTAGAAGGCACTGGGGACCCTGAGGGAGAAGGGGCTGGGAAAGGGAGGTGAGGGCTAGATTTTGAGGGGCTTTCTATGTCTCCAGCCCTGTGACTGAAGGGGAAAAGATGGAGGCTTTTTAACTGGGGAACGAATGGCATCATCAGATGTGGGTTGTACGAGATCGCTCTGAGGCAGTGTGTTCCTCGGGTCATCTGCAAAGCCAGGTCCCAGACCTGCCTGAGGCGCCCCAGTCAGGTAGTCTTGACCCCAAACTGATTGAGACACTGGGACCTAAGAATGTGGACTCCAGATAACACACAGGCAGAAGTTTCCAAACCGGGAAGGAGCCCTGTGGCCTTACACCTATACGCTCCAAACTCCTGACATTTCCTTTGAGAAATTCTAGCTGACCAGGCTGGTGGGCCCTAAGAGAGAGCCCCTGCCCTCTGGTGCCCGCAAGTCCCCTTGGAGTGACCAGCTCTGGTAAGAAAGCACGGGCATCTGCCTTCTCTTCTCTTCCTTGAGTGAGCTGGCCTCTTTCTCTGTGCACCTATTGGCCATCAGAACTAGTGTCCCCCATGTTTAAGGGCAATCAAGTCTTGCCATTTTGGGGGTGGCAAGGGGCTGTGGGGGTAGTGGTGGTGGGTAGTTATTGTGTTTCAAAGTGGAATAAACAGAAAAGCAATATTAAAAGAATGAGGAGGTTGTTCAGTGAAGCTTGAAGAGACTACAGGTGTTTCCTCCTGTGCTGAGAATCAGTGACCCTTGGGAATCGCATTTCCCGTTGAGTAGGAGCCCATGGCGGGCGGGCTCTGCTGACCCCCGGGTGGTGTGTTTGCCAGAGCAGGCAC
The DNA here is from genome assembly GCF_015220235.1 of Choloepus didactylus. Taxonomy (NCBI): domain Eukaryota; kingdom Metazoa; phylum Chordata; class Mammalia; order Pilosa; family Megalonychidae; genus Choloepus; species Choloepus didactylus. The sequence continues at coordinate 127,369,701 of NC_051312.1, read as the reverse complement.
CAGGGAAAAATCAGCGATTTTCAGGAGGTCTTTTGGGCTCATTGTTGGTGCGAGGAGGTACCAGACTTGACACACGCACCCCCATGGTTCACGCTCACACACGCTGTCACACTCGCGCACGTATCCCGTCAGATTCTGGCCATGTCCCAGTGTCCATGGCCTTTGGGGCTCAGGCCTGGCTGGCCAGCTGGCTCCATGCATGACGCAGTCTGCAGCCAGCGGGCCCCCAAGGGAGCTCACAGTGGGGTGACAGGCCGCACTGCTGAAGAAAGAGTGCACCCGTGCCTGTGGTGGGAGGATGTGATGACGCTGTGCCCCCGCGCAGCGGGAACTCAGGCTTTTAAAAAGCCGAGGAAACATCCTCTGAGCAAGCAGTGGCTGCACTGGAGGAAAGCACACCCAGGTCTCACATTAAAGAAGCCAAACTGTCTGCTTCAAAGAGAAGAGGCAACATCCTGTCACAGAGCATGCTGTGGCAAAAATGTAAGTGGTTGGGCCGTGGCCGCTCAGAGCCCAGCAAGCTCAGATAAGGGCCGGGGTTCACCGCTGGCTTGTTATGGAGGAGATGGTGGTGGTGATGGGGGCGGCATGGGTTGTGAGTTCCAAGTCAGGAGAGCAGTGAGGTGGGACGTGGGTAAGATGGAGCCCAGTGGAGAAACCAGCCTGTCAGAGGTGATGCTGATTTTCCAGGCTGGAGGGGAACGAACTAGTGTTCCAAGGTGGGACAGCTCATTGTACCTCCACTTCTGTGCATGAATCACCGTGGTGAAGAAAGGGCAGTTTATGATTCACAGAACAAAAGCCAAATGTGATACTGGTTTGGGGCTGGGAGGGGGTAGCCACGGACTTATTTACAAGAGTGGCTTTATTTTGATTAGCAGCCACTCTTCAGCCTGTGTTTTCAATTCCGTGGGCCTGTTTCTAGCTGAGTTACTTAGCTTTCCGCCAAAGGCATGATTTATGTCTGTGAATAAGTGGGGACAATGTGGAACTTGGTTTTTGAAGCATGTCTTCACTTGCCTCTTGTCATTCTTGTCCCATTCGGTGTAAGGGGGCAGTGGATTTATCTTTGACCTTAATTTTTTTATTAACATTTTAAAAAAAATTGTGGAATATAACATATTTACATAGAAGTAATAACTTTCTAAGTGCAATTTAACAAGTAGTTAGAGAGCACATTTCAAAGAATGTTATGGGGTATAGTTCCACAGTTGCAGTTATTTCCTTATTGTAAAATATATCATATATGCAAAAAGGTGCTAACTTTCAAAGTACAATTTAACAAGTCATTATATAATGTAGGACATTTCCAAGAATGGTTTGGGTTACAGTACCATAGTTTCAGTTATTTTCTTATTGTGGAATATATATACAAAAAGGTGACAACTTCAAATTACAATTTAACAAGTAGCTATAAAGCAAATTTCCAAGAATGTTACGGGTTACAGTTCCACCATTTCAGGTCTTTCCTTCTAGCTATTCTAATACCCTAGCAACTAAGAAAAAAAATTATATAGAGATTCAGTATTCATAATCCTTTGTTAAATCTCATCTTGTCCATTGCAACCCCTTCCTCTAGTTTCATCACTTTTCCTATCTTCAGGGATGTCTTTTTTATCCCTGAAGTTAGATGGACCAGATGTGAACTTTATTTTCCATTATGGGGAATGGAACAGAGATCTAGTGAGACCTGTGTTATTAATAATTGAAATCACACCAAGATTATTGACAACATTCCTTTTGTGAGGTCTCAAAGTCAACTCATGGGCACCAACCTTAGCAGGGCTTGGTTCTGAACTTCCTCAAGGAAGAAGCGTTACCAAACAATTGTTCTCTGTCTCTCTGTTTTTCAAAAGTGCTTAGTTCTTTAAAATTCCTTTTAATTAATTCAGGTACTCCCTAACCTCAAGCAAACTTAACATATGAGAATCTAGATTTATTAAAAAAGATAGGTTAGGGAGCATTTACTTATTTTACAAAGAGCTATTCCATTGGATCCCTTTAAGTTCTGAAAAAATAACTTCACTGATTAAAATGTGACTTAGAGTCACTCTATCAGAATTCATTGTTTCCTTTCTTGTGTCAAATTCTCTAGACTTGAGCTTGTTAATGTATAATATAGAGGTATGATTTCAAGATTTCTCAGATTGTAAAGCCTCATTATTGTTTGATATCATCCAGATGCAATACTTTTTAAAAATAAAAAAGAAATTAATTTGGATTTGAGAGTTATCCTTCCAGATAATTTGGAATATTCTAGTCTGGGTAGCATGTACTGTTACAGGAGGGAAGGATGGGGCAAGACCTTACCCTGCTGGAACAAGGACAGCCAACCCCAAGGGAGTGCTGTGTGGATGAGGGCTGGTGGGACAAGGGCAGGTGTCTTTGGTTTTCTGGGAACTCCTGAGCATCCAAACGCCCTTACTCTTAGAGCTGAGTTATTTGGGTTTTGCATGAGCTCCTGGAGCAAGTTCTGTTTTAGCTCCTTACCTACTCTGAATAAGTCTCTTTCCTTTTTTTCTTAATCCTTAGGTTTCTTATATGTACAATAGGGGTAAAAATAACAGCTATTGCACAGTTGCTCTTGGTAAGCTAAGGCGCTGCAGAAGTGATGTTGATTGTTCTGGTTCTGCTTCAGTATCTGAGAAATGCGTGGCTTCCTTGAATTTATGAGATGCCATAGTCTCCTGTCGAGGTCATGCAATACACGTTTACTTCTTCAATTCCTCCTCAGAGATTAGCGATGTTTTTTAAAGGGGATGTTGGAGGGCATGTTTCGTGGTCTCACCCTGGAGGCCAGTCAGGTCCAGCAGCATGCCATCTGTCAGGGAGACCGCAGTCCCAAGTTCATCACTGGCACAGCCGGAGCGAACGTGCCTACATCTTCAGATGAGCAAAAAATCGAAATTCTCTTCAATTGTCCTCTGGAGGCTAAAAGGAAATTAGGGAAGGCCCTTGGGCACTGGTCCCCGCCCCTTAAACCTGGACCCAAGTGTACTGCAGCAAGGGCACCTGGATGACTAAACCCTGTGGGAAAACCAGTAAGAACAGGGCAGTCTCACCGGCCCACTTAGAACCACCCGATGGAAGGGCAGGGTTTGAAATCAGACACCAAGAGTGCTGAAAAGGCACTTTCTTTTTTCAGAAAACACCCTCGAGGCATGAGCTGAAATGACTGTACCATGGGCTTCTGGAAAGGGTTAAGAAAACATTCACTCTGTAAATCTGTTGCTTCCTCCTTCCCTTGCCCATGACCCCTGTTTGTAGAGTAGATGTGAACATGGGCTTTGGTTAAGATCAGAGATTAGCGTGACAGAGCTCAGAACTGCTGGCACCCAGAAGTGGAAATCTTAAGCCCCAACTAAGGATTGGAGATGTGCCTGACTGGCTGACTGGACAAAGAAGTAACTCCAGCTACAGATTGGCCCCCGCCTTGGTGCCGCATTGGCCCTGCAGGCCCCACGTAGAGGTGAAGAACTAACCTCCCATGATGACAAGAAGGCCCTATTAGGGCCCAGGGGTAGCCGTGCAGTAGCAACAGAATAAGCATTGGAGTGAGACAGCTCTGGACTTGAAAGCTGGCTCTGCCATTTAATCATGTAACCTTCTCACATTCTTAAAAATCTGAAAAACGGGTTTTCTAATGCCTGCCTCCCAAGGCTTTTGTCAGAACTGAAGTAGAGAATGCAGTAAGTGTGGTCAAGCTTCCTGATAAGTAATGAGCGTGGCGAGTGAGCACCTTCCCTTTTGTTAACCTTTCTCATGGACCCATCTTAAATGATCAAGCTTGTAAGTTCTTTCCTCTGTTCCCCTTTCCACATTTTCATTAGAATAGGTAAAAAGGCACAATAAAAACATCTTGAGCGATAGGATGATGCAAACAGTATTTCAGGGACCTGAAACAGGGGCCTGCCCCTTGTTTTTGTAAATAAAGTTTTATCAGAATGCAGTCATGTCTATCATTTACATATTATTTACAGCTGCTTTGCTGCAACGGCAGAGTTGAGTGGGCACAACAGAGACTATGCAGCTTGCAAAGCCTAAGATACTTACTATCTGATCTTTACAGAAAAGGTTTACTGACCTCTGGTCTAAAATGATTTGGGTACTACTTTAAGGACTACTGAGTAGTCCTTAGGCTATTCAGTCTCCTGGGGTCACATAATGCCAACACCAATGGTGGACAAAGCTTGCAGTCGATTGATTAAATGATTTGCTCAATGCCATACATGGAATTGATTGACCTCATTCTTCGAAGTGAGGAAACTGTGTATAACAAACTCGATGCCACTTGTTAGAAAATGAACAAATTGAAAAACTGCCTTTTATCATTGTTGGTTGCATTAGGGAAAGATCTACTTGATATTAGAGGGAGGTATGACTGATTTTGTTTGGATTTGCTGGTTGTCTTGGTGTCCCATAGACTTGGCCTTGGTGTGTCCTTGCTATAGTGCCCAACTAGCACCTTAAGAACAGGAAATAGTTATCAAATTATTGTAATAGAACGGTGCCTTTCCTTTCAGATCACTAGAACAGAACGGAGGTTCACCAAACAAATGAATATGGGTCTTAAAATTCTCATTAGCATCAACATAGCACTTTGTTCTTAGAATTTACTCCAGGGTTTCACTAAATAGCCAACTTTTAAAGGATAGTTAAAGTTGCACTTAGATTAGGAAAAACATGTTAGTTATATATATATATTTATATATAATTATTGGAACCTGATCTTCTGTGTAACCGTTACTCATAACAAGAAGTAATTTAGGTCTGTGGAAAGCCTCTAATATTCCTATTCTGTATAAAAACCATGGCTTATTTAATGAGCCTAAGATGAACTTTTGCTTCTTATCGAGTTTATCCATCGATGCAGTGATTGCTGCAGATAAGGATAAATAGGCTCCAAAAGGGAGAAAGAAATTGACACGCACAGAAGGATGTGAAATAAGTCACACATATCTACCAAGAACACAGGGATAAAATTGTCAAAAGAGCAGATGATTCTCAAGGCAAATTCTTTAGTTCCTTTTCCCTGAACTAAAGAAATTCCCAACTTTGTCCCACTCCATGCCCCCAAAATTAACTAAGTAGAGGTTTTGAAAGCTTTTTTTCAGTTCAAACCTGCAAAGCTGTACTGTTATGACATAAAAGAAAGAATCAAAGTTTCTTACACTTGTTAGCTAAATATCTGGACATTTAATTCACCAAGAAATCCTGTAAATTTTGTGTGTTTGACTTCCCCATCACAAAGTTGAATGTATCAGGTTTGTTTTTTTTCCTCTGACTTCTTTCTAAAGCAGTTTATTTCCCCACTAAATGAAGATGTCTACTAATTTCTCACATTGAGCCAACTAAACCAAAGTTGTCTGATTACATCAGCAACCTAATTTTCATCTTTATGACATATTTAGCAACACCCCAGTTTTCTTATTTTTTTTTTTTTTTAGAACAACTCCCGAATAAGGATGGGCCTGCCTGGAGTGGGGAGGCCTTCTTTGAAACCCTCTTGTCCTGGCTGTGCGATCCTGTGGACAAAGAGTTGTTTTTGCAGGCAGGAGACATGGATTCTACTTGCCAATCCATGGCTGCTTAGCTGTGGAACCTTAGGCAAGTCACTTCACCACTCCAGGTCTTAAATGTTACAGCTGTAAAATGGGACATGCCTTTTCCTGGCTAAGGGCAAGGAGACTGAACTTGATCGAGGTTCTTTTCCAGCTCTAATTTCTGAGTTTTCATGAGTGCTTATAAAAAATAAATACATGTTTTCAACCACAAGTCCTTAATTTGATACAAAGAATTCTTGCATCTGCTTTGAGAAATGATTTTCAACTTTGGTTACATATTCAAATACCCCGGAAAGATGTGAGAAATTCTGATGCCAGCAGACATTCTGATTTAACTGTCCTTGGCACTGGGATTTTCAAATGCTTCCCAGATGATTCTAATGTGATTTTAACCTGGAGCTTAAAATCAGTGGCTTCCAACATGCCTTTGGGCATTGCACAACTATCGGCAGAACATGCTAGATCCTTCTTATAGTGATAAATAACAGCCATGGGGTATTGAACGCCTATTTTGTGCCATGCAGTGTACCAAATTTTCTGTGGATCAATTTGGATTATATTTGGTTGCTTGGGAAGAGACCTGAAATAAGAGATTTAAGTAAGTCAGAGGTGTATTTTCTCTCACATAAAAGAAGTCCAGAATAGGCTGTGCAGGACTGTGTGGTGGCTTCTTAGTGCCAACAGTATCCCGGGCTCCTTCTGTCTTTCTGGTCTGCTGTCCTTGGTGTGTGGCTTCTGTCATCAAGGTTGTTTCATGGTTGCATATTGGCTACTGCAGCTCCAGCCATCATATCTGTGTTTCAGACCAGGAAGGAGGAGAAAAGGGAAGGGCAAAATGATCATGCCTCCCTGTTGGGTGCCCCTCCCCACCAACACACAACTGCTGCTGACATCTGATGGCCGTTCCTAGCTGCAAGGGAGAATAACATAAATTGTTTAGCTGGGCACATTGCCATTCTCCACAATATAAGGGTTAGTAAGGAAGGAAAGTGCAGATGTTGGGCTTGGCAACTGCCAGCCTTTGCCATGTTTTGAGTGAATTATCTCATTTAATCCTCAGAAAAACTCTATGAGGTAGGCTGTGTTGTAAGCTCCATTTCATAGCTGAGGAAACTGAAGTTAGATTAGTATCTCACCCGCACAGCTAAATCCATCTGAACCAGACCCTGAGAATTGACTTGCTAAGCTGTCCTGTTTCCCTGCCATGCTGCAGGTCTCACTCACAGGGCTTAGGAAGATGCTTTGGGTAAAAGTACAGTCCTTCCATGTTAGATAAAGGACTAATAGCAAAGTGAAGTGCAACCAGCTGGCAGATGGCTGTTAATACTTTGAAAATTCATTTCTGATGCATCTAACTTGTGTTTCAGCCTGTTTATGGAAGAAAGGAAGGCCTGTGCTTTGCTGCTGCACCTCTCCCCCGGGCCCTTTGCAGACATTTAAGCTGCAATGGAGGTCTCAAAGGGGAGAGAGGGGCTAGAACTTTCCTAAAATGACCCAGCCCATCTGTTCCCTGGGCAGCACTAATGGAGAGTTCCGTGTGGCAGCCTGTGCTGGGAGCCAAGGCTTCTGCCTCCTTGGCATTTCCTCCAGTTGGAACTTCCTAGACTTTGGAAGAGTCAGGTGTCCCCTCACATCTGCCTGCATGTGTGCATGCACATAAGTGTGTGTGTGTGTGTAGGAGGCAGGGTGTGGAAGGCAAAGTATGGAGAGTAGTGTTTATTTTGAGTTAGAATGCTCTCTGTTCTTTCATGGCCTCTGGGATAGGTAGATCTGAGTTTGAATCTCAGATTTATGCCTTACTAGCTGCGCAACCCTGACACATCACTTTTCCTCGCTCTGCTGTCATTTCTTTTCGTATATCACAGGGACGTGGTTCTTAGTTCATACGGTTGAGGTAGATGATTATTACCGTGCTTAGTGTTAAGTGAATACTCACTTAATATTAGTTAGTACTATTATTTCTCCACCCTCTCTCACTCTGCCTCTGCAGGCAGAGGATATGCAGGCTGATACTAGGTCACAATCTGTATGGCCTCTGAACCCTGCATTCCCTGTGAGATGGCAGGACACAAATTCCCAGTCTTACAACTTGTAGTGGAGTTAGGGATCAGAGCGAAAGCTGATGGTTACACTGGCCATTCTGTGACCAAACTTGGAACTTGGGTCACGATTTCCCTACGAACCTGTGAAGTGGGATGCAGCAAGGCTTGTAATTACTGACAGTGGCAAACTTGTTTTTGTTTTTGATTCATGAGATTAGAATGAGGTGTTTGTGATCTAGCTGTGAGGAGATTGACACTTGAAATAAGCAAGAAATAGCACTAACAATACCGAAAACTGAAACAGCAATGTGTGTGGCCTCCTATTTTCAGTAATGATTTCATTAGTTCCACTTTCTGGGAAGAGCAGACAGCCAAAGAATTATAAACCAGAATTATTCTCAGACCAGGTGTTGGGACCAAAAAGGATCTGACCACTCTTAAGAAAAGTTGATTTACTTTTTAATCATCTAGAAAGAAACATAAATTTAATTAGAAGAGGGGAAGAGTACAAAGATTGCTATAGCTTTCCAGGACTGAAAAATGCTGGAGAAATAGAAAAGAAAGGAAAGAGAGACAAGAGAGTTGAAAATAGGAGCAAATCTTAATCTTGGATGAAAGCAACACTGATACAGGAAAGTGAAGAAGGAAGATCAGCTGTCCATTCATCACCACAGGCATGCATGCATCTATCCAATACAGAATTATCTGTGGCTAGGGAAATCAGCAAGTGAAATAAATGACCTTCAGCAGGAGGGAGGAGACAATGGAATCAGGGAGGGTATCACGGAACTTATGATGCTGAATGTGGCTCTTGAAGAATGAATGATCATCAGACTTCTTGCTTTGATCCTGGTCATGGAAAGTGAATCTGAGGACACAAAATATTAATATTGGGAAGGAAATCCAAGCACATCTAGGCCAGTGTCTACAATGTTTTTGTCATGAACCCCTTTATTAAAACCAAATCTTGTGCAGAACCCCAATATGAAAAATAAAAATGGAGCAGCTTTTGGGGGATTCCTGTGGCTCTCATGGCTCATCTACCACCCTCGGTTCCCTGCCTCCCTTCCCCTCATGGTCACCTAGAGGCTCCTTTGCTGTACTCTGGGGACACTTGGATCACAGTTTGACAACCCTGATCTGAACCAATCCTGGAGACAAGTGCATCACTGTGAAAAATGTTTCTCTGGTCTCCAAGAAGCTTTGAAACTATGAAGGTCATGTTTTCAGTCTTCCTGAATCTCTTTGAATAAAGAGGGATGCAAATCCCACAAAAACTGACAAAGTGACTTCTGGAATCTGACTTTCTTTCTGAGGCTTGATATTCTAACAACCACTTTCCTTCTTCAGTGACCTTTGCAAGAGAATCCCCAGAATATTATAAAGACTGTTGATTAGAAAATCAAAATTAGCAACAAAGCTCCTCCTTCCTGTCTATTGTGTTTCTCATCATGAATCCATTATCAGGGCTCCTTTCACTCCTGCAGGTTGTACTCCAGGCCACCACCAGTCCTGGGGCTTGGGCTGTTGTGTCCAACCCCCAAACGCATAAACTGCTGGGGTGTGAAGGGTCCTTCCTAAAAGGAAGTGGTCCTTACCCGAGGGTCTCAGGAAGAGTTTCTTTCTTTCTTAAAACTCTCATTGGTCTTGGAAATCTAAAGTGAAATATTGCTTATATCAATGAATGAACAACTGGATTTTCTCTCTTCCAGCTTCCTAACTGTAGGTTGTTCCTTTCTTGGATCAGGCTGGCACAACTCGATTCAGACTATGGCCCTAGATCTAATAAGGAAAGTTGTATCATTTGCTCTGCTCCATCCCCTCATGTGGTGCTACCTTACTATGGAATAAGTGGGCCCCTGGGGTGGGCAGACCTCCTTGTTCGCCTCTGATATGGGACTGCTGGCCTTAGGCTCTCAGTTTATGTCCTTTCTCCTCCTCTCTTGACACCTGCTGCTCTCAATAAAGTTGAGGCTTTGGCCCTCAGGCAATGTCCAACATATCACCCCAGCGTCTGTCTTTCTGTAACAGGCGACTAGGTCCTCTCACTGACCACCAAAAGAGCCCTTCCCTGTGCAATGCCAAGTTTTCATCCCATATATGATATGAGCTCCTCAGTTTCTAGCCTCCTAGTGGGAGGAGTATCCACTACTCTGGCCTTACCATGGCTGTGCCCCCTTCCTTTTGGAGACACACAGCTTCCTCAAGGAGCTGTCTCTGAGGTCAGGACAAGGGCATGCCATCTTACCCTGTCAACCTCCTAATTGCTGCCACTCAGAAATCCCCAGGTGCCCCTTCCTGGAGTCCTCCTTTGGAACTCAAATCTGCTCCAAACCTGATCATCTGGTGGCTTCTGGAGAAAGAAGTCCTGCTCAGCAGTTGGCATCCTTACAAGAGCCCAGTGACGGGGTTTCTGTCTATTGTCCAGGCCTGTCTGCCTGCACATGAGGTCTCTGACCATGCTTTCTGCAGCATCACTGGCCTCCCCATCTCTAAACAGGGCTGTCCTGCTGCTTGGGGACACCAGTCCCAGGTGCCTCAGGGATGATGTTGAGGGCATGATGAAGGCAGTATGTGACAGGCTGGAGCTGTGCTTGCAGTCAGCAGAAGGCCCTGGGTGTGCAGAGGATGGAGACATTCAGTATCAAGATGTAGCTGCACAGGGGAGAGGTAGGATCACTGTACCAAGGCTACTTTGCTGATGAGAGATGGGCCATAGATTGTTGGCTGAGGACAGAGGAGAAACAGCCATTTGTTGAGCACCCTGTGTACCAGGTATTTAACTGTATCATCTCATACAATCCTCATGATAACCCTACAAGATGGGTTATTCTCATTTTGCAGATGGGGAAACATGTGAAGTGATTTGCCAAGGGTCATGTAGGTGATAAGTCACGTAGCAGGCTTTCCAAACTGGGTTTACTTGACTCCCCTACTACTCCACACCACTTTTCAATGCCAAGGGGTTGCATTGGTTACTTTTTGGATGCTTTCCCCTCTCTCAGTTGAAATAGGTCCACCCTTAGATGGAAGTGGGTTCTGACTTCACTGAGGGAAGCGCTACCCTGATTCAAAAGGCCTTGCAAATTTGAATCTCAGAAAGTTAGACTTGAGACTCAGTATAGAAGACCCTGAAACCAGCTGATATCCATCCTTTAAGTGTCTTGGGCAAGTCTCACACTCAGGGACGAGCTGAGCCTCTGACCCAGGAGCAATCTCTTCAGCACTGAAGGCAGAATCAATGTGCCTTTTCTTGCTCCCCACTTCACACAGCTTCTGTAGGCTGGGGCCCCCCAGCTTGCGGATCACTGAAGCTCTACTGAACCAGGTGGAGGTGGAAACCAGTCAAACAAGCAAGAGACACTTCAATAAAGGGGCAAATGCAGCTCTGTCACAGTTTGTAACTCTGGTTGCTTGTGCAAATATTTGGTTAATGTCTATGTACCCCACTAAAGAGATCTGATCTATTCTGCTCAACAACAAGTATTCCAAGTCAGAATGCTCTGTCCTGGCATTTCCTGGTCTTGTCCTTGACCCCAGGACAGACTGTATCTGAGATGGGAGCCCTTTCTGCTCTGGTGACCTCAGTTTCTGTAAAAGGCAGGCCGGTGCAGCTGGTTTCTCAGGTGGACCTATCTGTTGTCATTTCAGTCGAAAAATACCAAAAATAAAACCTTGAGGGGAATTGTCCGGGTCTTTCAGTTCTCGTCACTCCTCGTGTGAGAGGACTGCTGGTAAGCTTCTCAAGACTTCTCTCTCCTCCTCCACTGGGAAACAGCAGTTCTTGGGGGAACTGGCAATTGAGGGAATCTGACCAATGGTCAGTTGGCTCAGGGTGGTCCAGCTGGAGAAAGGAGAGTTAGAACTGGGCAGGGAACCCTTTGATGACTGAATTCCAACATCATCCAGAGAAATAAACGGGAGTTGCCTGGGCAGGGAGGGGGCAGTTTGGTGAGGCTAAATGGACTGCACTTGAAATCCGAGATACGGGGTATGATTCGTAACACTACTACAAGAGTAGTCTGTGGGCAGATCACTCAACATCTCTGAGCATTGTTTTCCTCATCAGTAAACAGTAGGGGGAGAATACCTGCCCTGCCTATTTCAGAGGTTGTGGGGGGATCTCACATGAAATAATTTGTGTTGAAGTCTTTGTGAGCCACAGAACATCATGCAAATGTGAGCATGGTTATTACTGGGTTCCTGGAGCTAAGACCGTGTCCGGGAAAACACGGACCTTTGCCATGCGTTCATCCACTGTGCTTGGGTCCACATACAGACGGGGCATACCACTGATCCTCTCTAGGAGGAGAGTATGGAATCATGCAGCCTCCTGTGGTCTGCTTGTTTTGAAGGAGGGTTGGAAGGAGGATAGATTAGTGGTATGGAAGATATTGAGAGTGTCTGGGGCAGGAAAGGGGGGTGGGAATGATTCCTCAGCAGCAGTTCTTGTAAGGAAAGCGTCTGAGGGATGCTTCCAAACAGAAGGCTCTCATAATGGAGAATTTGGCTGCCCCTGCCCAAGGTCGTGGGGTGGGATGTCCAGAGCTTTGGGAACCCAGAGGCTGCAGTGTGGGGACACCTTGGATGGGAGATGGATAGGTGGCGTGGGCTGTCTGCTCAAGCCTGACATAACAGAGGGGAGTCCCTTTGTGATCATTCTGGGTTCCAATTCCAGGCTCGTTGTGATCACTCTCCCAGACTCCTTTGGTCTGGGGCTTGGTGGTTCTAAGGAAACAATCCTCTGCAATCACCCCAAACTTGCTTTAGGAGCTTCCCTTGGCTCCTCTTTAACGGACTGTTCCCTCCAGTTCCTCTCGGCCTGCCTAGGCAACTGTAGACCTCATTCAGCCGTTCCCAGCTGATTTGCCTGTGGTCGATGTGAGTTTGCTGTGGGCTGATGGGGATAAGTCTCTAAGAATGAGGATGGGGAGGGGAAATGCCACCAACTGCTCCCTTCTGCTCCCTGACCAGACCAAAGAACATGGGGCCAGCCACCATCTTTGAGGTCTCCTGATGGAGACACCCACGTCTGCAGAACAAGACACCATGGCTTATTCTCTTCAGAGTGCCCCAGCAGTCAAACAAGCAGCTTCAAGTCATAATTCACTTGAGGCTCCATTTTGTTATATTTTCTGAACACCCTCTATAAAGCCTCTATTTTATTGCCTATCTTTTCTCCTCTGCCCTGGATGTTATGCAAATTACTACAATATATGAGTGATATCTTTATTTTCTGGCTCAGGGTCCTCTCAACTCCACATTAGTGAATGGAAAGCCCACATTTACATGCATATGGGATCTCTTTCTTAGCCTCTATATTAAAAAAAAAAAAAAAAGGAAATTACAGTCTAGTGTAAATTGGGCAGGGAAAGCCTTTCTATAGCGTGTCAAGTCCAGCCTTTGGCCAAAGCCCAAGTTCTTTCTTCCTGTTTGGAAAAAATCAGCCATTGTCCATGAATGGAAAGAGCAAATTAGAAAACTTGGACTCAGAGCTTCAGTGTAAGAAGAGCGCTGGCATTAGTGTTAAGAATGTAAATAATCCTTTAGCTGAACCGAGCTAGTTTCCCAGGAGTTCTCTGCTATCACAGCCTGCAAACACAAACACGATTCTTTACATTAAAGTAAAAAGTGTCAGCAACTTTTATGACTTTGTTTTCAGTCAGAAACTAGGGCAAGTCTGTTAGTCCTAGGCTTGAATTCTTATTGTTCAGCTATTTATTTAGGGGTTTGCTATAAATAGAAAATTATTTGTATTTCTCCTTTTGTGGGTCTTCTTTTAAAAATAAAACTGAAGCTTCAGCAGCAAAAGAGAATAATTTACTGTAGTTAGTTGGAACAGTTAATGGTGGATAGCATATCATGTGTCCTTCAGGCCTAGGAAGGTTTTATCTTTCCAAATGGCCTCGTGTGCCTGCAGCGTATGGATTCAACCAGTCAGTTGTGAGTGGAAAAGGCTCTCAGCAGCCTGATTGTCGAGATGGACCTGATGGGGTTCTCTTCCCTGGTCCCTTGGTACTAGCAATTTCCATTTACCCTGAGCCCCTCCTGGCCCTTAGAGCAGCTCTCTTATCTGTTGCCCATGGTGGGCATGGGAGACCTGGGAGAAGGGCCTTTCTGGAAGAGCGTCTCGGACAGAGCCTGCTCTGGAGCATGCATGTCTGAAGAGGACTCTTAAAGACACTGTGAAGGAGAAGTTACATGACCTGTGTGTCTGCTCTTCTTGAGTCATCAGGAGGAACCCACCTCCTTAGCTGAGCACCTTCCACAGTTCAGTGTGAAAGCGGTTTGCATGGGGTCATTAAATAATCAAGAGCTGACAATTTTGCATATTTCCTCTGTGATACTTTATTATACCTTCCTCAAGGACCTGGTGAGCCACGTTTATTTAAATCAGTGGAATCCATGTGTTCCCATAGGTTGGTGCTAGAGCAAGTGCAAACACGGCAGATGCTGACTGGGGCGATGGTTGGCTTCTGTCTGTCATGGTCTGCTGTCTCCAGCAGAACAGCAGCTGCAGGATTCTTATTTTTGTGAGGCGGAGCATGTCCATGTGTGTGGCAGGGGGAACTGAAATGGCCACTGTTGGCTTTTTTATACCTTCAGATTTTTTGTTGCTCTTTTTCAAAAAGGGAAGCCCTCTCTGGAGCCAAATTCATGGTTTTTTCTGTAAATGGGTTTCGTTATCTTCTCAAATCTGATTGGTGACATTGGTGACTGATTCTCAGTGGTGTGGAGGGGCGAGATGGCTGAGCTGCTCAGCCTGAAAGAGGAGCTCCTCAACAATATGCCTATGTGGAAAGATTTTCTTCAGTGTCTGGCACTTGGATGTCCACGGGAGACTTACAGGGCCCTTAGAACTCAGGATAAATGGTGAGAAAGCTTCAGGCTTTGAGGACATGGTATCTGGCGCTGCAATTTGATCAGCAGGTTATTAAAAACTCTCTGGTCAACTTTCTTGGGAAATTGGGCTGTCATCTTCTCTGCCTGTGTTTTGTTATTTTGAGCTCCTGTTTTATTTTCTTTGAATGCTTTCATTTTTATTATTATCTTAAGAAATTATTTTAATAATTTCTTTTAAGTATTCTAGTGTGGTTGTTTAAAGTTAGCTAAGTTCAGTGACCCAGAAGCCTGAAAGTGAGACAATCATGATTTCAGACAAACTTCTTTTCTTCTTCAAAATTTGTATTTGTGGACTCTGATCTCATGATGGTGGCCGTAGGGAGTACAGTGTTTACTGTGAAATTAGGAATGTTTGCTATTGCTTTGCACAGGTTGGTGTGAAACGCACCAACCGCAAGTTTTCACCTTGCAAATATACTTGGCTGTCGGGCTCCCTTGGGAATTTACCTGAGGCTTCGGATTCTGACATTTCACAGACACTTTGCAAAGACACTCTCAGAAGCACCTTCTGTCTTGCCTGCTCTCTTGGAGTCAGTTACACTATTCCTGGGAGCTGGCTGTGGACACATGGGTGGGCAGCCAGGAGGTCCTCAGGAACAAAGGGAACTTGTGCAGGAGTAATGCACGTGGATGGAAGGTTAGGGGGATTAAAAATATGTCATTGAGAAATAGCTGAAGGAATGGGGTGTTCATTCAGACTCTGCAGGGAGATCTGGTAGCTGTCTTCAAATACTGGAAAAGGAGTTTTGCACCTGCAGTAGGAAGAGGTGGGGACTTAGAAACTGCTCCCCATATGGTAGGCTGCGCTAGGGCACACCTGTTGACACTGGGTTCCAAGGTAGTCCAGACATCACAACACCTCCCCCAAGCCTGCTTTGTTCATTGATTTAAAAACAACAGGAGGCAGGAAGCCATTGCTTGACAAGATCCTGGAAGTGTCCCACTGGCTGCTTTCCAGCCAGGTGGGTGGCTGTGTCCACTTCCTGGGAGACTGGTATCAGGGCATCCTTAAGGCTTTCCCCAGAAGCACATATGCAAATCAGGGTTGGGGGCTGGGTGGTTAGCCATATACCAGTCTTTTATCTGGTAGGAGATGTGTGCCTGTGGGATTGTTCCAGTTTTGCTAATGCTGCCTTTTCTGAAAACACCAGAAAGGGCGGCTTTTATAACGGGGTTTTATTTAGTTACAAAGTTACAGTCTTAAGGCCATAAAGTGTCCAAGATAAGGTGTCAATAATCAGGTACCTTCACTGGAGGATGGCCGATGGCATCTGGAAAACCTCTGTTAGCTGGGAAGGCACATGGCTGGCATCTGCTCTAGAGTTCTGATTTCAAAATGGCTTTCTCCCAGGACATTCCTCTCTAGGCTGCAGCTCCCCAAAAATGTCACTCTTGGTTGCTCTTGGGGAGTTTGTCCTCTTAGCTTCTCTGGAGCAAAAGTCTGCTTTCAAAGGCTATCTCCAAAATGTCTCTGTAAGCTGCAGCTCCTCTCTCAGCTCCTGTGTGTTCTTTGAAGTGTCCCTCTTGGCTGTAGCAAGCTTGCTTCTTCTGTCTGAGCTTATATAGTGCTCTAGTAAACTAATCAAGGCCCACGCTGAGTGGGCAGGGCCACACGTCCGTGGAAATTTTCTAATCAGAGTTACCACCTACAGTTGTGTGGGTTACATCTCCATGGAAACACTCGAAGAATTACAATCTAATCAACACTAATACATCCATCCACCCACGCAAGACTGCATCAAAGATAATGGCGTTTTGGGGGACACAAGTCATTCAAACTGGCACAGGGATCAAGCCTTTCTTGTCCCCCACCTGAATTAAGAAGGTGACCACAATAATACCCAGGATCCCAAATAACCACCCCCCTCCCCAAGTTTCCCCCATGCCTCAAGCTACACTTCGTGCCTAAAGGGTAGCTGGAAACCAAGTGGAGAAAAGTGTAGGTTGAGTGACATGACTGTGGAAAAAGCTGATGTGGCTGTGCGTGACCCTAAGAATGAGTGAGCAGATGTGGGAGGGGTGGGTGCCCTGTTTCTGTGCCACGCCAGGCCATCCTTGGGGTCAGCACTGGGCATTGCCCAGCAGAATCGGCAAATGGAACTTGTGCAGGAATAATGCACCTGGATGGAAGGTTAGGGGGTTTAAAAATAAGTCATTGAGAAATAGCTGAAGGAATGGGGTGTTCATTCAGACTCTGCAGGGGGCCCTGGTAGCTGCCTTCAAATACTGGAAAAGGGGTGCTGCCCTTTTCAAATGGACCCCACTAGTACTAATGATAACATTAGCTAATGATTATTGAGTACTGATCTTTGACAAGCTCCAGTCTGAGCACTTTACATGTAATTCTCAAATTACCCTGTGAGCTGGGTACCATTATAATCATCATTCTATAGATGAGAGAACTGTAAAGGGATATGAATTGTGAGTTTCCTTAGAAGGTAATGCAAGGAAAATGGTGCTTGTTACTATGAGGCAGTCCTCATAGGGTGAAGATCTTTCTGACATTACAGCTCTCCAAAGGAAGAGGAGGTAGGTAGAGCGAAGGGAAGAAAAACAAAATGTATTGAGCATCTGCCATATGTCAGAAATGGCCTTGGGAACTTTCCATGTATTATTTCAGTTAATCCTCACAACTGTGCATGTCAAGAATTATCCCATTTGGTGGATGAGAAAATTGATGCACAGAGACATGACATAAATCCTCTGATGCCTTCCCACCAGTAGGTAATGGAGCCCAGGGTTGAAGACAGGTGTTTTGGGCTCTCAAGTCCATTCTCATTGCTGCTTTGAACAAAGCCAGATAGGAGGTCCCGGGCACAGACCCCAGGCTAACCCCTCTGTTATATGCTCTCCTCGCAGCTGAGTTTCACAGGTTATGGCATTCACCCCACTTGTAAACTGTCTGTTTTAGTGCTTAAAGTCTTCCCCACTGGACTGTAATATCCATACGTGCAGGGGCCGTTTCTCTCTTGCTTAGTGCTGTAGACCTAGTGCCTACGAGTATCTGAAAGAATGAACGCATACCAATAGAGATTCCTCATTATCACGGAAGTTAAAAAGAGGATTAATTAATCTCCTTTGGAGGTGTTAGAGAGAGACCCTCACCTTAGGTCAAGATTATCAGTGGTTCTAATCCCAGCAGATCAACAGAATCACCCAGAGATTTTATATAGATTCCTTGGCCAACATCAGACTCCCAGAATAAGAATCTCCAGGGACAAGGCTGGGAATCTATATCTTGCATCCCTCCTTGGGTGATTCTGCTACATGGCCAGGTCAGGAAGCCCCAGCCTAGCCTGAGATGCCAGCTTCCCTGACTCCACATCAATTATTCCCAGGGCTCTTGGACATCCCCAGACATCCCTTCCCTCTTGCTGCCATCTGTGCCCAAGTCTCTCCGCCAGGCCCTATGTGTGTGCCTGGAGCATGGAGGGCAGTCATTCTGCTGCCGAGTCAGGCCTGGGGTCTTATCAGAGGGTATTTACCGGGCAAAGTGCAGCCAGGGCAGTGCCGCAGATCCGAGTTCACAAATGCTCAAGCTTCCGGACCTTTGATTCGGAGCTCTTATCGGTGGATGATAACAGGCTCCCCATGTGAGTCTGAGGGCCAGTGTTTATGGCCACTCCTGGCAGATGCAGGCCTGCTCTCCAGGGGCTCAGGGCCCGTAGGTGGGGTCTGTCTGGGTGGGTAGCTCGTCACTGCCCAGCCAGGCTGCTTTAGGCTTGCTCTCCCAGGCTGGGAAGGGCCCTGTGCTCAGGTTTGTATTTTGCTCAATGCTTTGGTTTCCTGGCCTTGATGGCAAAAGGCAGAGGGAAGCTCCTCTCAGCAGCAAAGCTCCTGGGCACATGGATCACCATCGGGGATTTGGCCTTTGTGCTGGGAGCCACAGAGAACCTGAGTGCCACTTGCTTCAGCCCTGCCTAAAGGTCCAGGGGAAGCGAAGGGAAGGCATATTTTATTTTATTTTATTTTAAAATGTTTTTTTTCTTGTATTGATTTTCCATTGCTACTGTAACAAATTACCACAATTAAAACAATACAAATTTATTATCTTACAGTACTGTAGGCTGTATGTCTAATAGGAGTTTCACTGAGCTAAAATCAAGGTGTTGGTAGGCTCTGGAGGCTTTAGGGAAGAATCTCCTTCCTCATCCTTCCTTTTTTTTTTAAAATTTTTTAACTTTATCGAAACATTAAAACAAACAAACAAACAACAACAACAAAAAGCTCCACAACATTTCAAATAAAACAAAGTAAAGAACTAAGAAGAACAAATAACCTAAAATAACTACTTTGGGAAGGCGTATTTTAAATAATCAGCCCATTGATTAATCAGCAAATAACTTACTGAGCTGATTACAGACACGCCGCTTAGGAAGATATAGAGAAATAAGGTGCAATATCCCACCTTGAGAAATTTATAAGCTAGTTGGGGCATAAGAAATTTACACTAAACAGGATAGCTAACTGTTACAGAGCAGACTATGATAAATAACAAGATTTTATTCAGAGCTGAGGCTTAAAATGTACAGTTTCTATTTGGGACAATAGGAACGTTTTGGTAATAGATGGTTTTAGTAACAGAACACTGTGAACGTCATTAACAGCACGGAATTCTATATTTGAATATGGTTAAAAGGGGGAATTTTAGGTTGCATATAAGTTACTATGATAAAAATTTTTAAAAATATCTGTGGAACTGCACAACACTGTGAACCTTAATTTAAACCATGGATTATAGTTAATAATACAACCATAAGAAAGTACTATAAATAGTAAAACTTTCATCTGTTGTAACAAATGTACCACACCAATGCAAGGTGTTAATAACAGGATGGTATATGGGAATTCTCTATTTTATGCAGGATTGTTCTGTAAATCCACAACTTTTCTAATAAAAAAATATTATTGAAAAATTGAATTTGCACCCAATTTTTTACTAAGCATATATTTCACATTTAGGATATCAGTGACTTCTTACAACTTTCCTTTGACAAAGAAATTTCAGATAAAGAGGCACAGAGAGGCCAAGTAACTTGCCCAGGATCAGACAGCTAGAATGTGGCAGGATTTGAGCCTGGCTCAGAGTCCCGGCTCTTGCCACCGTCCGCTACTGCCACCTGTGACGAGTTCTGCCCAGGTCTGGAAGGGTTTGAAAGGTTGCAGGATGAAGTAATTTCTATGGGTGGCAGCAGTCGGCTAGGAGGGTTGCGCTGACTTTGGACCAGGAGGAATCGAGAGGCTGAGAAACGTGAGAGGGAATTCTGATCATGGGAAATCCCAGGCAAAGATGAGGCGGTGGGAGGCTGCCAGGCGGTGGATAGATTTCCTGGCTGGGGTCAGCAGTTATGTAGTGGTTAGTATGCAAGATAATCAGAAAAGCGGGTCAAGACCAAATCGTGGTGGGCTTTCTAGTCTCGAGTGGGGAGCCCTCCGTCCTGTGTGGAGAGGAGCCATGGAAGGTTTAGGGGTCGGAGGAGAGGCGTATTTTGGGAAGTCTCTCCCGCCTCCCCATGCAGTCCTCCAGGTTCAGGCACAGCTTAGATGAGCAGGCACGCTGGGGTAGGGTCTTGTCTGAGAAGGGAGATTAGCACCAGTGCCCTTTGCTTTTCGCAGCCACAGCTCCAGAGCAAGCCCCGGCCCCACCCCGGCCGTACCAGGGTGTCCGCGTGAAGGAGCCGGTGAAGGAGCTGCTGAGGAGGAAACGCGGGCACGTCAGCAGCGGGGCGGCGGTGGCGCCCACTGCGGTGAGGAGGGCCTCGTGGCCATGAGGGCGAGGGCGAGACCTAAGGGGTCAGGCAGGATGTACCTCCTCGCTCCCTGGGGACTCATGGGGGGCACAGAAGGCAGCCAGTTGCCATGGTGATGGCTGCTGGGGAATGGATGAGCCCGTGGTTCCCTGCAGGGGGCTGAGGGATGTGGCCTGGCTGGCTTGGTCCACTGACGGCCTGAACACAGCTATGGCACAGCCTGAGTGAGCGAACGACTCACACTTCCTCGTGCCCTCATCGGGGTGCTCCCAGGGAAGACGAAGATGCCAGCACTCAAGTGCACGGCCTTCTTGCTAAGTGGAGGCACAAATCCCTCAAAAGTGTAGGTGGTGATGGTTGGGATATGGGGTGGGGTGTCCTGTTCTAACAAAGGAGATTCTCACCCTGTGCTCTCCTGCCTGGGGGCCCTGTGGGAATGTTCCCTGCACAAGGCTAGCTGGAGATGCCAGAACAATGATCCTGGTCCTCTCTTCTCCCCTCTAGGTGGTGCTGCCCCATCAGCCCCTGGCGACCTACACCACCGTGGGTAAGAGCTCCTCACTGCCCGGGTCTCCTCCAGGCACCTCCTCTGGGGAGGCACTTGCAGCTCTGTAATATCCTTCTTCCCACAGGTCCTTCCTGCCTTGACATGGAGGTCTCTGCTTCCACGGTGACTGAGGAGGGGGCCCTATGTGCCGGCTGGCTCTCCCAGCCTGCCCCAGCCACCCTACAACCCCTGGCCCCATGGACACCCTACACTGAGTATGTGTCCCATGAAGCTGTCAGCTGCCCCTACTCAACTGACATGTATGTGCAGCCCATGTGCCCCAGCTACACAGTTGTGGGGCCCTCCTCCGTGCTGACCTACGCCTCCCAGCCACTCATCACCAACGTAACGGTATGTCACATAAGGTGAAGTGCAGCTACCCGTGCAAGGGCACTCTTAAATAACCAGGGATGAACTTCCTGACTCCTGATCTTCCTTGTTACTGACTCCCATATTCCAGGAGATTCAGGTCATCCCAGCCCACCCTGTCCTCAAGGGAGGTCTGTTCCTATTCCCTCTGACCTAAACTATCTTCCACAAAGAAGGTTTATGGCCTCCCTTCCATGTCCTGTGCTCCTTGGGGTTGGGACATTCTCCTGACTGTCCTGAATTTCCTCTGCAGTGAGTCTCACTTACGAATGTAGCATTTCTAGTGGGTGGGGTACAGGTGAGATCAGAGTCTGCCTTTCCTTTCTGTTCAGGTAACTAAGAGTTACCACTTAGCAGTAGGATTTACCAGAAGATATCTAGGCTGAGCAATAGGTCACTCCTACACAACTGTTCAGAAAACTGTACCTGTGACAGTCAGACCCACCAGTAGGGGTTTTTTTTTTGAGTTCTGCCTCTAGAGTCACAGTGCCTGGGTTCAAATCCCCAGCCCTTCACTTATTGGCTATGTGACTCTGGGCTAACTACTTAACTTCCATGAGCTTCAGTGTCCTCATCTATAAAAGGGGAATACTAATAAGTGGGTGGTTGTTGGGATCAAAGGAGATAATGCATGTGGAGGGGTTAGCACAGTTCCTGGCACACAGAAAACACTCAATAAATGTTAGCTATTATGATTGTCTCAAAGCCTGCGAGCAACAATATCCAATGGCCACCTTCAAGTGCCAGACAGACAGATAAGGAAGGACCTGAGCCCCCAGGATTGGAGGATGAGAAACCATTTGATGTGAATGGTGCTTGTTTTAACCAAAGGAATGGGGATCCCCTAAGTGTTCAGAGGAGAAATGACCCATGATTACAGCTGCATCCAGCTCCACTCCTAGGAAAACTGTGGGAGCTGGAGCTGGAGCCTCCTGGGCAGTGGCAGAGCCCCTTCTTGATGGGGGAGCTTGCTTTGGTTCTCCTCGAGGGTCATCCAGATGAACCTGCCGCCTGCATCCCGACACCATCCAGACAAGCCTGCAGGAGCCCTCCTAACTCATGATCACCTGGCTCCCCAGCAAACAGAGTGTGGGGCCCGGATGATGGTGGGTAGGAAGGAGACAATACATTTGCATATCAGGGGGCTGGGTGGAGGATATAATTGTTCCCAACCACTTCATTACTCAAGGTTGCTTTCACTATTTATCCTTTCATCACCCCATCCCAGATTTGAAAGGTTTTGTGTATCAAACAAATTGTATTTATTAAGAAGTAATTTATTTGTTTTGCCATTTTGTAAATTAATTTATCAAAGACGGCTAGAGCTACCCCTCAGAACTCCAGATCGGCAGGAGATAAGACCTGTTTTGGTGCTGGGTTGATGTAATTCTATCCCTGAGCAAAGCAGTTCAGGGTTTCAGTTGACCTGTGGTGGCTTATGATTAGAAAATTTAGGATTTCCATTAGAATTTTTGAAATTCTGGAAGCAATAAGACTTTCCCAGATTCTCTCTGATTTCAGGACACTGGCTTAAGTCAAGGAGTGGGGAGTGGGGTGGGGAGAGCAATGTACACCAGCCTGGAAGTCAAGAGCCTGAAGGCCTCTGAGGCCCCCTTCACCTTCATCATTCTGTGGCTAAACACCCAATGCCTTGCAACTCAAAGAGTGGTCCTTGCACCAGCCACTTTCGCATCACCTGGGACCTTAGACCTGCAGAATCTCAGGCTCCACCCTGGACCCCCTGTTAAGAATCTGCTCTGTAACAAGACGCTTAAGAGATTTAAATAAGCTCTGCCCTAAAGGACCTAATAGTTTACTCTCAAGACACATTGGGCAGGAATAGGGCCAGTAGGGGAAGACTTGGGCCTCCCTCACATCATTCTTTGCAGAGAACTTCCTCTTCCACCTACTTGCTTTAACTGTGAAGGAGTGGTGAGAATCCAGGCCCTGCCTCTCTCATGGGCTTGACACTGAGGTTTGGAAGATAGTTGCTGTGCAGGTGAGGGGTGAGGTTCCTAGAGCACCTTAGAGAACAGCCCTGATCCCTGGAGACCCCTAGGATGGCTCTGGGGGGCTCCAGCTCAGAGACAGAGGAGGCCAAGGCTGTAGAAAGCACTGGGCAGCAGGAAGGAGGCCAAGTTTGCTAGCAAAGCAGGGCCTCCCCTGTGCTGCTCACTCCCCAAGGGCATGGGAGGTGGGCAGTGGGGCTGTGTGGAGCCCGGCCGTCCTTGTGTCTGGGCAGGACAGGGACCCCCTGAGACACAGCAACTACTGTAGGGGACAGGCTAGTGGTTTAATCATTGATTTTAAGCTGCACATTTTTTCACATTTTATTATCTTTGAAAGTTTGTTGTATTTTACATTCAATGAAATAAGGAAAATCATCTCTAATTCTCTCAGTCCTATGACTTTGGTACTATTCATATCCTATTTTATAGATGAGGAAACTGAAGCTTGAGAGTGGAGAAGTAGCCTGAGCTAGTAAGGGACAAAGTCAGGGACAGGGCTGAAGTTGGTTGGCTTCTCCCTTTGAGACTTGGAGCAGGTGGAGGTGGAGCCCCCTGGAGTGAGAGAGCAGGAAAGCGCCGAGTTGAGAGGGCAAGTGGAGATCCCCAGGAGATCCAGGATGGGTGGTGCTATCCCAGGCTGCTAACCCTTGGTCCTGTGCTCCCCCATCACAGACGAGAAGCGCTGCCACGCCCACAGTGGGGCCCCAGCTGGAGAGCCCAGAGCACCAGACACCCCTCACCTACTTCCCGTGGCCCCAGCCCCTGCCCACGCTGCCCACCTCCACCCTGCAGTACCAGCCTCCGGCCCCAGCCCTGCCTGGGCCCCAGTTTGTCCAGCTCCCCATCTCGATCCCGGAGCCTGTTCTGCAGGACATGGAAGATCCCAGGAGAGCCATCGGTGCCCTGACCATCGACAAGCTGCTTTTGGAAGAAGAAGATAGTGAGGCCTACGCGCTCAACCACACTCTCTCCGTGGAGGGCTTCTAGGGCTGGCTCTCTCCTGAGTGTCCCGCTCCCTGAAACTGGGGTTTTAAAATGAGCCTGGACTGAGCCTCAGATACACACTTGTTTGGAGTAGTCATTTTATAACTACACTTTCAACCCAAAAACTAAAATTGTAGATTGACCTTCCTTCCTTCCTCCCTCCGTCCCTCCCTCCCTCCCTTCCCTCTCTCCCACCCTCTTTCCATCCTTTCCTTCTTCTTTCCTTTTCTCTTTTCTTATTTCTTTTTCCGTTTCTTTTCCTTTTAGGGGAGGGGATGATTACAGGGATTTTGGAGATCGTATTTTATGCTGAGTTTTGCTGGCTCTGTGATGCAGGTGCTTTTATTTCTGCCACTTTTCATTCTTTAGAGAAGAGCCTTCTCTCAAGTGCTCAGTGCTTCATGGAGCAGCAGCACGGCTGAGCAGTCTTAGCGCCAGCTCCGCTCTCTGTCATTTTGAGATGTTTAGGGTGCCCTGCGGGGAGACGGGCTCTGCCAGCACCTCTTGGGAGAGGCAGCCAAGAACAGACTCAATGCCAGAGAGTCTTCGAGCTGCCAGTTCCCACACTTGCTCCTTTGTTTGTTATTCTCAGCATCAGCCAGATTTACAGTCCAAGTGGCAACGTCTCAAGGCCTGGGCTCAGAGTAGTGATGGGTGGGGAGTGTGTGTATGGGGGGGAAGAACATTGTGGGGGGGGAGATAGGGACAGGGTCAGTGACATGAGAGAGGGACAGAAGTGGGATGGGAAAGAGGGTGTGTCTACATGGCATGAGAGGGAGATGTGGGGCAAGGGGAAAGGTTGGATTTTACAGAGAGAAGGGCTGAACGGTTTAGCTCTGGATTATTGAGCTTACAATAAACTTAAGAAACACATTGCTTTAATAGGTATTTTTGCTACTCTCCCTAGAGATGCCTGCAAGGAAAGCAGAGCCCTTCTAACCAGGATGAATGACGTGGTTTCCTGGGCACTCTGTCCCATCTCCAGACTTTCTGCTGGTGCTGTATGTAGGTCAAGACCCGCTGATGCCTAATAGTGACCAGGTCTTTGCTTAGTGCTGTAACACTTCTTTGGTGTCTGAAAAACACCCACAAGTCACACTTGTGTGAAGCCAACTCCTCCATGCAAGCAACATCCTTCCTGGTGGCTCCTAGAGCCTCAACCAGAAGTCCCACTAGGTTTCATTTCAATATTTACTTTTTTTTTGCTGGAGAACCATCACATTTGCAGGGGACTGAGCATGGTTGCCACTGGAGGTGCTTAGCTCCTGATAGAGGATGTGTCATTTAGGAACTGGTCCATCTGTATGCTAATGACGCCACTTCCACTTTAGGCAGAAACATTGGTTGGTGGAATCTGTGTAGAAGTAATGGGATTCCTGGGATATGACAGTTTCTTTGACACATTTGCTTCACCATTTTTAACCAAAACTTCTGGTTTAAGTTGTCTTTTTTGGATTTTTCCTGCTTTGGGTTTATTTTGACCCAAATTTCACATTATCTGCCTAAAAAATCCCAATACACATATTTTGGATAATTTTATTCAAACTTAATTTTTAGATTTAAAATCTCAAGATCACATTTTTTAATGCAATTTTATTGAGATATGTGGACATACCAAACAATCCATCCAACATATACCATCAATGGCTCCCAGTATTATCACATAGTTGTGCAGTCATCACCACAATCAATTTTAGAACATTTTCATTACTCAAGACAGCATTTTAGAAGACAAGTTTATATTTCTGTTGGTAGTGATGGTGAGGAGGCAAGATAGAGTGGTGATTAAAAGCCCTGGTTTCCTATAAAAAACACTATGCAAGACTTTTGAGCTGTACTATTTGAAGATTTGAGAGGATGTAGAAGGATATGGGAGTGTAAGTTGGCAGAAACTAGCAAAGAAATAAAGTACTTTATGTATTTGCTGAGATTTAAGTAATATCTTTTTCCTTTTTATCTTGAGGTCAATGTCCTGATTGTAGTAGTTTATCTGGATTTCTTCCTGGGTTATTTTGCTAAGATAGAAACATTTTCAATAAAGATTTGCAGAGACTTTTTTTGTGCCAAAGTCTTTTATGTCTTATCAAATTAATCCCAAAGCATTTTAATTTTTATCAAATTAATCCTCCGTAGCTTTCAGTTCCATGTTAGGCAGTGCCATTATAGGAAGAGTTTGCACCAGTCTTGTTGATTTTGCAACTGGATCTGCTGCAGGAGCAGATAAAACCAGCAGTACGGTTCTCCCCAGCAGCACCTGTGAGGCAGATGGGCTTGGCTCCCAGGAGAGAGGGAGTCTGAGGGGAGGAGGACAATCTCTTTAGCACTATGGCTCTTCCTGCTATTCCTGTTACATGAGCAACTTCTCATGTTGTTGGGTGTCCAGGGATAAGCTCCATCACTGGCATTTCCACATCTGTAACGCTCTGGTCTGTGTACCTGAGGCAACGAGGCATGGAAGGAGCAAAGCTGAAAGGCTTGTGACCTGACCTCTAGCTCACTGCGGTGACTCCGCAGTAACACGTAGTTCAGACCATTACACACACACTGCTGGGTTCTGCGTCACAGTCTTGATTAAATGCACTTCTGAAATGGAATAACAGGTAGAGAAGCATAGAAAGAAGGACAGTTTGGAGCAGACAAAACAAGGTTTGAATGGTGATAAAACACGTGATAATATATACAAAGCGCTTGCTGTTCTGTTGCACATGTCATCAGCCCTCCATAATATTTAGTTCCTCTCACATAGAAGGTTAGAAAGTCTTTTTACCTCTTCAATTTTCAACTTTTAGATTTTTAACATAGCGCATGGGTATGATAAAAACACTCTATACAAAAAAATCTAAAGGTAAATTCCTTTTCTTATAACTGATCTGGAAATAGAATCTCCTTGCTGGAAAATAATTTACTTCCCTGGTTATAGCCATCATTTTTCACCAGTGTAAGTGTGAAATAAGAGTACATTTTATATACTTAAATAAGGTAATTGTTCCAGTTTTCCAGTGCTACCTGAATGCAAAATACCAGAAATGGATTGGCTTTGATAAAGGGAGTTTATCTGATTACAGAGTTACAGTCTTAAGGCCATAAAAGTGTCCAAGCTAAGGCATCAGCAATAGGGTACCTTCACTGGAGAATGGCCAATAGCGTCTGGAACATCTCTGTTGTCTGGGAAGGTACGTGGCTGGTGTCTGCTTACTTTGTTCCCAGGTTGTGTTTCAAATTGGCGTTCTCCAAAGTGTTGCTCTTGGGGCATTTTCTCTTCTCTTAGCTGCAGCTCCTCTTCAAAATGTCACGCTCAGTTGCTCTGAGGTCCTCTGTCTGTGAACTCCTTTATATGACTCCAGTGAGCCAATTAATACCCACCCTGAATGGGCGGGGTAACACCTCCATGGAAATTACCCAAGCGTTTCACTCTAAGTTGATTGAGTCACATCTCCGTCGAAACGCTCAAAGAATTCCAACCTAATCAATACTAATACACCTGCCCCCACAAGATTGCATCAAAGAACATGGCATTTGGGGGAACAAAATACATCCAAACTGGCACAATATTTATCCTAAATTTTGTCATATTAGATAACTGAGGTTTTTGAAATTTAGATGTACATACAGACTTACTGCAAACCCTGTATATTCTTCTGCTGGCAAAGTTACCTGCATTAACCTGGGCTTACCTGCAGCCTGGGTGTTGGACAGCCCAGCCACAGCACAGGTAGGCTGGGAAGCAGCAGGGAGAGGCTGAATTCCTTGGGGTTCTGTTCCGAGATTATCAGTGTTTCTATAGTTTACATCAATGTTACTTTTTCTCTACCCAATATTTTATTATGAAAAATGTCAAACAACGGAAATGTTTAAAGAATTCTGTAGTGAACAGCATACACCCACCACCTAGATTCTGCAGTTAACAGTTATCTCTAGATGTATTATCATGCATCTCTCAATCTATTCGCCCTCTATTCCTCCACTAATCTATGTTATATTTTGATGCCTTTCAAAGTGAATTGCAGACATCAGTGTATTCACTTTAGTATGCATATTGTTAAACTACTATTAGCTTGAGGTTCTTTTTTTTTCTGTTGTGAGGTAAATTTTACATACTGTAAAACATGCAGTTCTTAAGTGTACCATTCAATGAGCTTTGAAAAAATGCATACACCTGTGTAACCCCAAACTCTATCAAGATATAAAACATGACTGTCAACCCCAAAGTTTCCTTATTCCAGTCAATCCCCACCTCTGCCTCCTCAGAGGCAACCACTGATTTTTTGCACCATAAAACAATTTGCCTATTCTGGAATTTAACATGAATGGAAACATGCACTATGTACTCTTTTGTGAGATGTTTCCTGCACTCATCACGATGTTTTTATATTCTTCCAAATTGTGGCCTGTGTGGGTATGGGTAGTTTCTTCCTTTTATTGCTGGGTAGTATTCTGTTGCATGAATATACAATTTATTTATCTGTTCACTTGTTGATGGACACCTGAGCTGTTTCCACTTTGGGGCTATTACAAATAGAGCTGCTATGAACATTCTTATAGAAGCTGTTTTTTGGTGAAAGTATGTTTTTTATTGGGTAATACCCAAGAAAGACTGAGTCATACAGTGGCTTACGTTTAGTTTTATAAGAAAATTGCCGGCTCTTTTTCCAAAGTGGTTATATCATTTTACACACCCACCAATATCTGAGATTTCCAGTTATTCCACATCCTCATCCACATTTGGTCTGTCTCAGTTTGTTTTTAAATTGCATTTCTTTGATGACTAATGATGTTGGACACTTTTTCATGTACTTATTTGCTGTTTATTTTTCTTTCTTTGTGAAACATCTACTCACATCAATTGACCATTTTTTAGGGCAGATTGTCATCTTGCTATTGACTTATAGGAGGTCTTCATATATTCTGAATACAAATCCTTTGTCAGATATATGTTTTGTGAATCTTTTTTCCCAGACCATGGTTTGCCTATTCATTATTCTAATGGTGTCTTTTGATGAGGATAAGTTTTTAAATTTGGTGCAGAACAATTTATCATTTTTTTTTCTTTTATGGGTATTTAGATCTGGGTCATATCTAAGAAATCTCTGCTTGTCCCACAAGTTGTGAAGATATTCTCTTATTTTCTTCTAGATACTTGGTCATTTTACTTTTACCTTTAAATCTATTTTTGTGTGTATGTGTGTGGTATAAGGTAAGAGTCAGGGTTCATTTTGTTTTCCCATGTGGATATTCAGTTTTTCAGACACCATTTGTTGAAAAGCCTTTCCTTTCCCCATTGGGTTGCTCTGATGCTTTTGTTTGAAAATTAAATGTGATTCTATTTCTGTACTCTATTTTCAGATCTATTGAGTTATTTGTCTAACCTTATGCTGATGCCATACTGTCTTAATTACTGTAGCTTTATCGTAAGTCTTGATTAGGTAGTGTAAGTCCTCCAACTTTATGCTTTCTTTTCAAGATTGCCTTGAATATTTCAGGTCCTTCCTATTGCCATTTAAATTTTAGAATCAGTTTGTCAATTCCTACAAAAAAAAAATGCCTGGCAAGATTATGATTTGGATTGCAATAAATCTATAGATCAATTTGTAGAAAATTGCCATCTTAAAACATTGCATATTTCAATTTACGAACATGATAAATCTCTCCATTTATTTAGTACTTAAAATTTTTTCTCATTAGGGTTTTGAAAACATTAGTTTTCAGTGTGCAAGCCCTGCACATGTTTGTTTAATTTATTCCTAAGTATTTTTTTTTCAATTGCAAATCTTTAAGGCTTGCCCATTATTGCAAAATAAAACACCAAAGCAATCAAAGATTATTAACAATATTTTCCACAAGTAATTTAAAAGAAAAGCTTTAAATTTCATTTTCTAATTGTTTGCAGATAGTACATAAAAACACAATTTTTGTGCATTGACCTTGCATCCTGGGATCTTGCTAACTCACTTATTAGTTCTAGCAGCTTTCTTTTTATAGATTCTTTAGGATTTTATATGTAAGCAATCATGTCATTTGTGAACAAAGAAGGCGTTATTTATTTCTGTCCTATCTGTGGGCCTTTTATTTTTTTCTCTTGCCTTTTTACATCCAGTAGGTCTACTACAATGTTGAATAGAAGTGATGAGAGGCAACTGTTTTTGCTTTGTTTGTAGTTTCTAGGGAGATAGCGTTCAATATTTCACCATTCCATATGATGTAAGGAGTACACTTTTTCATAGATGCCCTTTATTAGATTGAAGAAGTGCTCTTTTACTCCTACTTTACTGTGTTTTAAAAAAAGAAACCATAAAGAGTGTAGAATTTTGCCATATGCTTTTTTTTTTGATCATTGAGATGATCATGTGGTTTTTCTCCTTCATCCTGTTAATATGGTGAATTACATTGCTAGATTTCTGAAAAATTAAACCCATCTCACATTCCTGGGATAAATCTCATTTGGCCATGATGTATTATTCTTTTGTTAAAGATTTTTCATCTATGTTCATGAGCGTATTGGTCTGTAATTTTCTTTTCTCATAATCTATTTATCAGATTTTAGCATCAAGGTTATGTTGGCCTCATAAAACAATTTAGGATGTTTTCACTCTCCTCTAGTTTATGAAAAAGTCTAAAGATTTGTGTTATTTTTCTCCCCTCAAATTTTTGATGTAATTCACCAGTGAAATCATCTGGGTTTGTGACTTTCTTTGTGGGAATATTTTTGATGACAAAATCAATTTCTTTAATAGATATATATGATTACTCAGATTTTAAATTTCATTTTGTATCAGTTTTGGCAAACTGCATTTTTCAAGGACTTTGTCCATTTCATCTAAGTTGTCAAATTTATCGGCATGAAGTTGTTCACGATTTGCTCTTATTATTCTTCTAATGATTGTGGTATCTGTAGTGATATCTCTTCTTTTACATTGGTCATTTGTGTTTTATCTCTCTCTTTCTCCCTTGATTTATCTAGCTAGGCTTTTAAAATTTTCTCAGTCTTTTCAAAGAAACAACCTGGGTCCTGTAAATATTGTCTTTGTAAATTTTGCCTATAATTTTTCAATTTTCTATTCCATTGAATTTTGTTCCTATCTTTATTAATTTCCTTTCCTCTACTAAAGTTGGTTTTACTTTACTCTTCTTTATCTAGATGATGGTTTCTCAACCTTGGCACCATTGATTGACGTTTTGAACCAGGTGATTCTTTGCTGGTAGACGTAGGCTGTTTGGCAGCATTCTTGCCCTCTGCATACCAGATGTCAGCCACACTTCCCAACAAAAATCTCCAGACATTGCCAAATTTCTCCTGGGAAACAAAATCCTTCTTAGTTGAGAATCACTGATCTGTATTTTAAAGATATGTTCTTAGGTCATTGATTTTTATTGCAATATCTTTTGTTTTTCTTTTATATTATACACATTTAAACCTATAAATTTCCCTTTAACATGGCCTTAGCTGCCTTCCACCAATTTTGATATACAGTATTTTCATTACCATTTAGTCAGAAATATTTTCTAAATTCCCCTGTGATCTCTTCTTGGACCCATTGGTTATTTAGATATGTATTGATTAATTTCCAAATAATTTGATATTTTTCTACCAATCTCAGTGTTATTGATTTGTAATTTAATTCTATTATGATTGATTATATACTGTAAAATTTCAATATTTTGAAATATATTGAGCCTTGTTTTATGGCTCAACATTTGGTCTTTCTTGGTGAATGTACCATGCACTCTTTAAAAAAACAACAGAAAATTCAGTAAATGTTGGGTGTAGAGTTCAATCAATGTCAATTCGATTAAAGAGAACTGATAGTGTTGCTCAGGTCTATGTATTACTGATTGGTTTCATAGAGTTATTTTATCCATCTCCAAGAGAGTGGTGTTAAAATCTCTGATTGTGGTTTTGTTTATTTCTTCATTTAATTATGTCAATTTTTGCTTCATATATTTTGAATTTCTATTATTAGGTACACGTACATTTATGATTGTTACCCAATTCTTACGGATTGATCCTTTATCATTATGGAGTGTCCCTCTTTTTCTCTGGTTATACTCTTTGTCCGGAAGCCTAATTTATCTGATATCAATATAGCTACTTTAGCTTCCTTATACTCACTATTTGCTGGAGGATATGGATGTCACTTTGTAAGTAGAAATAATACACTAACATATCATATTTATATAGTGTGTTATTTATGAAGAGATTTAGCTTCTTTGCTCTCCTTTGATCTTCGCAGCAATCTGACAGGTAAATGAGATTGCCATTTCCATTTTGCAGACTTGAAACTGAGTCCACAGGATCTAAGTGACTTTCCCAAGATGGCAGTGGTTCAAGCATGCCAGAGCCTGGCTCCGTCTCATTCCAGTACCCCAGCTCGTGGCCATTATGCTATGTTTTCCTTCATGGATTCACAGAGAGAGAATTGGGGAGACCCAGTGTGGCATATCAAATGGCAGGTGAGGGCAAATATAGGGAGCACGTGTGGAGAAAGCAGTTCATTTTCTGTCATCTAAAGACATGGAGGCTCACAGCCCCTCTCTAGGGTGTAAAGTTGCCTCCATAGAAGAAGCCTTTGGTTACAAAGGTGGTGAGATATTGTCAGAGTAATTGGGGTGAATGAAATCTTCAAGATCTCTGAGTATCAGAGGAGGGGCTGGGCTGTGAGCATCATTGTCACAACACATGTTTAATGAGCATCGCCTTTTTCTCTTCGTTATGTTGTATATGGTACAGTTCTGCCTCGGGACAGAGGGGGGATAAAACGATCTTTGTTTGGCCGCCTGCCCTAGCATTCCATGACTCTCTGTTATGGAAGCCACGAGAGAAGCTGATGGGGAAACTGACTTTCCCTGAAGGAGCCCTTCCTAGTCACTCACCTGACAGTCTAAGCCCCAGGTGGCCAAGCTGCTGGACCCTCGGAGGCTTGGCTGCCCCAGCTGGACCCAGGAGCTCAGTTATGCAAATACCAATTACGAGTATGTGTTTGTGCTGATCTGATGTCCCCTCTTGCTTTTAAACCTCGAATGCCCACCAGAAGGGAATCATTCTGGGGAATCTGAACAATAGTTTTGTTTGTTTATTTGTTTGTTTGTTTTTCAAGTGTTGAGATTTATAACTTGTAGACATGGACGTATGATTTTACAAATATCCCTAGCTTTGTTATGGTGATATTTTGAATTTAAAAAATGCAATTTTCCCTCACTTCTATCCAATCCAACCTTATAAGCTACATTTGAATCACTTGGCATTCCTAAAATAAGCTGTGGACCTTCTTGCCACTGGGTCTTTGACTTGCCCTCTCTCTCCTTGTTCAATGTCAGAAGGTTCAAATACCACCTTCTTCCTGAGAACCGCCCCCCACCCCCACCATCTGGCCAGTCAGAGTAAGTGACTCTGAGCTCCAAGGTCCAATGCAGGAATCCTCCCACCTCTAGTGAACCCTAAGGATCCCCTGGAGGAAACTCATACCCCTTGAAAGGCTATAGGGAGGCAGGGATTGGGCTTTAGCCCCCAGAGGTGAGCACAAGCTTGCAGGATGGGTTGGGTTGTCACGCCATGCTCTGTTCATCAGGTGGTTGTCCTGGGATAGTCTTTGCATTGAGCAGAGGTCTACTTTTGTTCTATAGCAGGATGGAAAGGGTTAAGCAGTTAGGCAATTCCCCTGTGGCTTGGTATTTTCTGGAGAATCCTGGCAGAAATAATTTGCATAATGCAGAATTATCTACTGGATGATGCAGTTGCCCTGCAATCCGAACGCAAACGAACTACAGCTGTATTACCCCCCTGAGGCTTAGGGTGCCGGGCTTGGGCAGTCCCTGGGAGACTTTCCAGGAGATCGACACCCCTACTCTCCACCCTCAGCAGGGACAGCAAAAGTATAGACAGGACTTTCTATATCTGGGGTAGGAATTAGGCTGTAGGTGTCTTTCAAATCCTTCTCACTGGATGTGGTTAGGAGTAAGATCAGGAGTTTAAAAGGAGCAGAGAAGGGTGAGGCAGCCTTTCAGTTTAGCTTCATTCCACTCTTCATTTGTAGACCTCATTCTGGCCACCCAGATGATCAAGGTTATCTTCTCCTGTTGCCCTACAAGGCTCGTTATTATCTAATAAACATCTGCAGCATTACATGTGCTAGGCGCTGTTCTAAGAACTTTACAAATATCAACTCATTCCCTCTCCTGATGACCTCAGCAGTCTGGCTTGGAGTCTGTGACTGGTGAGATTCCATTTCAAATCCTGTTTCTATCACTTAGTAACCATGTGGCCAAGGGCAAGCTGCTTAGCGCCTCTGTGTCCCTGTTTCTCCATCTATAGGTTGGGTGCTCAGAGGGTGACCATGAAATGAGAGACGTTTGCACAGCACTGGGCCTAGGCTAGCCTGATTGATTGGTGGTTGTGATGAGGAGGAATAAAACTTGCCTCCTCGGGCACTCCTCTCTAAAGCCCATGAGACCTGACTCCCTGTGGCTAAACAAGGTCTTTTCCCCAGAACAGAAAACCCCTCCGTAGTATTCTATAGAGACACGGCCCTTCTCACTCAACTCCGCTGGGTGGAGACCAGGGGATTCTGATCCCGTCAGGTGATCTGCTGCCTGTTGAGGGGTGAAAGGGACAGAGAGTGGACATTGAATCAGAGATCCTCCCCCAGGGTTAGGACACTGTCCAAAGAGAAACTCAGTCCCATGCATTCCTGCTTCTGATCAGATTCTCCTCTCGGCCTGGGGGAGCTGAAGCCCCCGGCTCACACCTGCAGAGCAGGGCCCCTATTTGAGACGGTTAAAAGGCTGAGGCTCCCCGTCCTTCTGAATATCCACCCTCCCTATCTGTGGCAATCCCTCCCAGGAGAAGCCCTCCTTGTGGGGAAGACCCTGACAGCATCTGTTAACAAGGAGACCTGGGATATGGTATCAGCCTTTCTCATCTCCAGGGAGATAATCATATTCTAATCCCACCCCTTTAGAGGGGGAGAAGGACAGGGGTCTTGAGCCATGATGTTTCCAGGGAAACACACTGGAGAGGCAAGGATCCTGGAAGGCAGGGAAGATTCTAAAGGGCCTGTGTGATGTAGAGAACAGGCAAGCTGAAACCTGAGGGGAAACTTTGCCCCTTCATAATGTCACTCTGGGCTGCTCTCCTCCCTGAGGCCTGGGGCCCTGAGACTCCCGTAGGCCTAGGCAGCCCCTCGGAGCCTTGGCCTGGAAGGGTGTGAATTTGATCAGTGGCCTCAGGCTCTGAGAAGTCTCTGATGATCAGCTCCTGCCCTACTCCCCACCTCTCCCCTCCCCTCTCCAAGTTCACCTGCTGGTAGAAAGTTAATGGGTGATTTATTAAGTTTCACAGGTGACATTCCTGCTCTTCTCCTCCTAAACCCAGACGACTGAAGGAAGGTTTTATTTTGGGGGTCAAAGGTCACAAAACTTATTTAGCCTGGAGTATGGATTTGGATTTCATGTGTTTTAGAGCAGTGTCTTTGCTGAGATGGCTGGTGGGAGAGTCTTTGGTGTGTGGCACGTGAGGTAAATTTCCCCTTGCGCGGCTCCTCAGCCCAGTTTTCTCTGAATCAAGATAAGGCTGGTAGAGGGATGGTCAATATTTAATCAGGAGAGTGGTATTCAGGTATTCGGCTCTGTAAAGGCAACGTTCAGAACCTGTGTTTGCAGACTCTGGCTAAACCCCAAGGGAAGTATTTGTCCCCTGCCCATGCTTTATTGCTCCTCAAAGTGGGGCACAGAATTCGATGAACATTCTGTGCTTTACAGCACACCCAGACGCCTGTGCCCTGCGCCTTGAATAGCAATGCTGGGTTTGATGTCTGGACCGGGTGGGGGGACTCGGCCTGCCTCTAGCTTGGGGCCGATGGTCCTTACTCTCTGGGCAGCTGGACCTGCCAGCCTTCCAGACCCCCCAGTTGCTCCCCTGCCCCCCCTCACTGCCTCCCCTTCCCGCTCTGGCCACCTTTCCTGCTCAGCCAATGCTCAGCAGGGCAAATTGAGCTGTGGCCTTACAGGAGGGAGAAAATGGTCCCTTCAAGTTCTTACATTTGTCCCTTTCTGTCTCCAAATGATTCTTTGGATTTGGTCTCCCTGGGGTGATACATGACCTCAGAGCAAAGGGGATTCCCAGGCTTCAATCACGTTGGAGACAGCAGTTTGGATGCTCTGAGGATTCCCAGGCCCTGCTCCATAAACACCCTCTGATCTTAGCAGAGACATGCTATCACTCTTGCTTTCCACCCAACTTTCCTGTTGGAAATCATTGCCCTGCCATTTCCTCTCCCACCCCTTTTGTTGGTATGAGTGTGGCTGTGTGCTGGGGGAGGGGGTTTGTGTAGGGGGTGGTGATGACAGAGCTGAGTTCTCCATATCCCTGATAGAACTCCTGGGGCTTGTGATGGGATATGCAGCACTCCCCGACAGAGCTCTGCAAGCTCCATGACTCAAATCACAGTTCCTTGTAGGGTTTTAGGAGCAATAACAGCTGCCGATAATTATTCATCACTTACTATAGTCTAGATACAGGATTAAATGCTTTATCCGTTACTTCATTTAATTCTTCACTACACCTTCTGAGGTAATCATAATTATCAGCTTCATTTTATAGATGAGGCTATAGAGACACAGAGAGGTTAAGTATCTTATTTAAGCTCACACAGCTATTGAAATTTAAGCCCAAATCTGTTTGAGTCCACACTGCATCCTTGACTACCACGTGCTACAGTTTCTCTAAACAATTATTAACAACTTTATTTTAAATTTATTATAGTTGCTCAAGTAACAAATGAATACATTTCTCTTGTGAAAAAAATTAAAACTACTGCAAGGGCCTTTGCTAGGGAAAGGAGACAAAAACTAGCTACTGTTGCACACAAGAAAGGAATTTTCTATAGATTAAATAGGCAAAAATTGAATAAGAGAGCAGGAGTTTTCTCCAAACCAACAAAAAAGAAAATTTATGAATTTTTGAGAAGTTTTACTTTTCATCCTGGAAAACTATTTCTTCATAAACTGGTTTTGGGAATTGAAACCAGTTGAGATAGTACAGCAGATGCTGTAGTGGATGAAACTGGAAATGTGTTGGGAGAAGCAATACATTCCCAAACTGAAGTTCATTTAAAAACAGGTGGGATTATTCCTCCAGTAGCTCAACGGCTCACAGAGAAAATAGTCAACGAATAGTTCAAGAATCTCTTTCTCTGAGTGAACTCACAGCAATTGAACTATCATAAAACCAGGACTTGCTTTAAGCTTGGGAGTAGGTTTATCGTTTAGCTTATAGCTGGTAGACCAGTTAAAAAAGCTCTTCATTCCCATCCATCATATGGACGCCCATGCATTGATCATTAGATTGACCAATAAAATAGAATTTCCTTTTTTAGTTCTTTTGATTTCTGGAGGACACTGTCTATTGGCATCAGTTCAAGAAGTTTCAGGTTTTCTACTTCTTGGAAAGTCTTTGGATATAGCACCAGGTGACATTCTTGACAAGGTAGCAAGAAGACTTTCTTTAATAAAACAACCAGAGTGCTCCACCATGAGTGGAAGGAAGGCTATAGAGCATTTAGTCAAACAAGGAAATAAATTGCATTTGGAAATTAAACCTCCCAGGCAGCATGGTAAAAATTGTGATTTTTCTTTTTTCTGGATTTCAAAGCATTACTGATAGAATAATAATGCAAAAGGAAAAAGAGGAAGGTACTGAGAAGGGGCAAGTCCTCTCTTCAGCTGCAGACATTGCTGCTGCAGTACAGCATGCAACAGCAAGCACATGGTGACGAGAACACATTGTGTTATTCTGTTTTGCAAGCAGAGAGGCTTGTTGTCTCAGCCTGATGCAGTACGGGTTGTCTCTGGAGGTGTTGCAAGTAATCTCTGTATCCGAAAAGTTCTGCAAATTGTAACATGCAACACCATGCACTTTATTGTGTCCTCCTCCCAGACTGCACTGACAATGGCATTATGATTGCATGATGTCCTCTTGGAGTAGATACAGCAAAAGAAATTGGAGAAGCTGCCATAAAAGTACCACACTTAAACATGATGATTTGATTGTTGCTTATCAAAAAAAAATCCCTAAAAGTAGTATTTCAAAATTAAAATTGTCTTGATTTTTTTTAATATATCAAATTTTACAAGATACATACTATAGCTTGCTCATCAGGGCTTTCTCTTATTTTTGATATTTAACTTGCTCTTCTGAGAGGCTGTTATAATGTTAGTCTTATAAAAGAATATAGCTTTTTATTATCAAAAGTAAAACAGCTCATGGGGAAAAGAATGTACTAATGTTGAGAGGTAGAAAGAAAAACTTTGGAAGAAATAGTGATTCTGCTAAATCCTGGTCCCATATTCTCTAGACCTAGATCTTTTTCTCCCTTTTGCAAAATCAGGATAGTAGAAGCTATTTTTTTTGAGTCCTACTGAATCATGATCCTGACTTCTATAATGAGAGAGCAGTTTTAGAAAGTTAGCCAGGTCAAAATGGTACCAAATCAGAGCATTTCAAATCAAGACAAAAGATGACTTTCTCTAATAGAACGTATGTTCTTAATTATTAAAATATGTCAATTATTCTCCCAGGAGCAAATGCAGTATGTCCACTCATTTCTTAAAATCGATCTACTTTGAGATGTTCAGAAACTTGGCATGCAAGTAATTCCTTGTGTGTGTTGTACTGTTTAGTTAGCAACATCCATTCACACCTATTATTTTAGAAATCGGAATCAGATGAAATAAATGAGATGGAAAAGGAAAAAAAACAAACTACTACAGATAAAGCTAGAATCCCCTTTGACCAACACTCCCTATTTCTGCCATTTCCCTTCCAATCACTGGGCAATTATTGTTATCAACTTGGTGTATAAAATGTCAGACTATTCCCTATATATTTACATACATGTGTATATGTGCACAGAAAACAACCTCATTTGCTGTGATTTAATACATAAAAGGAATCATATTTGTACTCCTCATACTAAAACTTGCTTCCTCCATTACACGATGTATCTTGACCTTCCTTCCATGTGAGTATAAACAGATTCACTCATTCCTTTCTACCAATATATGGAATTTCATATTATGGATATATACCATATTTTTTTTTTTGTTTGTTTTTTGCCATTCTCCAATTGGTGAACATTGAAGTTGTCATCAATTTTCACTATTCCAATGTTTCAATGAAGATCCTTGAATATAGCTCCTTGTGTACTTTCATGTGTATTTTTTCTTGGGCAGAGGAAGTGGCATTGCTATGTGATAGAATATGCAAATGTTAAATTTTAATAGACGCTGACCAATGTTCCTCCAAAGTGGCTGCACCGGTAAGTAACCTTTCAAGGACTGTTACACACATGTTGGGACAAGGAAAGCTCAGTCTCTCCAGGGAGGACAGCACAGGAGAAAATGGGCTTCCACCTCAGGAGCACAGGCCATGCAGCAGGCAGCAAGCCATGGGAGGCCGGCCCTCACAGTCTGCTAGTCGGGCAGGTGAGAGCCTCTCTGAGCTTCAGTGTTCACACCTGCAGAACACAGACAACAGTGTCCCTAACTCAGAGGGATATTGTAAGGCTTAATCGAGAGGATAAATTCAAAACTCGTAGCATATGACCTTACACATAGGAAACACTAGATAACAGCTGCTCGTAGCTTTGTGGGAAGGAGCTTAAGACAGAGGAAGTCTTTCCTGAAAAATCTTTAGAGACGGAAAATCTACACTTGGGCTGTGCCCCAGTTCCCACTTCTGGAGGCTGAGGGCTGGATGACAGGGCATCAGTGTCCAGCCAGTTTCAGAGAAGAGCTATAAGCCACAAGCCATGTCCTTTAGCTTAGTTCAGCCTAGGAGAGGGAGAAGACCAGCACAACCTGAGCATTCGTTACCTTTTTCTGAAAGGTACAAACTCACAAGAAATACTTTTGTTGTTTTAGTCTTTGAAATAGCCCGACTTTTTTCACCCTAACTTCTTTGGGGGAAGGGGGCGTTGTTTTCCTGCCGTCAGCATGGCACAGTGATCTTGGTGCTGACGTTTATTTAGTGATAACCTTGAGAAAATTGTGGAACTTTTTAAAGTCTCAATCTGTTGTCTGTAAAAATTGGATGATAATACCAGATATTGTGCTAATAAACACTTTACATGTTATTACCTTATTTAATCTGCTCAATAAGTGGAAGTAGATAATAGTTCCTGCAGGCAAAACTGGTTGAAATCCACTAGCCGTGCAGCTTGGAAAGTGATCCTAGTGTCTCCAGGACCCTGGAATTTTGTTGGGAAGATTGATGGACTGATAGACAAGGCTTCAGAAACAGCACATGGGCTCTGAGCATGAGTGAGCCCCTCCTGGTCTGTGATGGAGTAAGAAGGTGCATGGGTACCCTACTGACCTGTGCAGAAGACCCCCACCAGGTACCGCTCGGGACAGCCCAGAAGCCAGAGGGGCAAAGGCCTTGTCTGCCCATGCTGCTACGACAAATACCACACAGTGACTTTTAGCTTAAAAGTAGGAATTTATTGGCTTACAATTTTTTTTTTTTCTTGCTCATGATTTTGAGACTTGAAGTCTAAAGTCAAAATAAAGGCAAGGCTTGCTTTCTCTAAAATCTGTAGCATTCTGGATCTGGCTGCCAGCAGTCCTTAAGGTTCCTTAGCTTGAATCTCTGCCCGCTATTACATGGCAGTGTCTCTCTCCTTGAGTGGGCTCTTTCTGGTTTCTGCTGACCTCAGGCTTTGTACTGGGTGGACTTCTTCAACTTCTGACTTCCAGTTTCTTCTCTTTATAAGATCTCTGGAAATAAGGATTAAGACCCATGCTTATTCAGTTGGGCCACACCTTAACTAAAAATAGCATCTTCAAGAGGTCCTATATATAATGGATTTATACCCACAGAAATGTGGATTAAGATTGAGAACAAGTCTATGTTGGGGTACATGAGTCAGTCTACCACAGCCCTTGTGACAGTCCATGTACATATAACTGAGACAGCAATTATTGACCGAAGCATCAGGGTGGGGTCCCGCTCTCCTGAGGAGTGGCCTTCTCTTGGCCTGGTGGAACAGACCAGTGTTGGCCATCCTTGGCTTGAGAGGAAACAAAGGGTCTCATGCCATTCAGACCTGCTTCTTGGAAGCCATGATCATGGCAGGTTGGGATTGAAACTCAGGTCTCTTCAAGCTGCATGAGCTTCTTCAAACCACAATCTTTTTTTCTCCACCAAGGCAGAGAGAATGGGGCACCAGAAAGGTTAAGTTTCAATGGTAGAAAGGGGTGTGGAGATCTGCTCCAGGAGAGTACCCTACATACAGTGCCAGAGGGGGAAAGACAGACAGACAGACAGACAGACAGAGACAGAGATGAGAAGGTGGGAAGGTGCTTCTGAAGAAAATCTTTATGTTTGTGGCCAGCTCTACCGTGGTGACTCGGCTGTCACTCCCTACATTTCTGGGATTCTGAAGTTTAGTTCTCCCTTCTGTGATCTGACAACAGTCAGACTGCTCATGGGGCAGCTCGGGAAGCCCCAGATGGGAGCACTACCTTCTCAGGTGCCTCTTAGAAACTCCTGTTTCCTGAGAGGATGGAGCATGAAGGAGGCTGGTCAGTAGGAGGCTGGGGCTCTCTGGGCATCAGAGGCTCTTGGTTTGTAGGGACCTGTAGGCCCCTTTGACATTGACATTTTTAAAGAAATACTATTTCTTGTGGGGTCTTAGCTTGTGCCTGCAATGCCCATTCCCAAATCAACACAGATGATGTTCTAGTCTGGGGTGTGGATGGTGGAGCACAGGACTGTGTTCTAGGCTTAGCTCTGTGGTTAAGCAGTTGGGTAACCGTGGGAAAGTCTCTTTGGCTCTAAGCATCAGTTTCCTCACCTGTCAAATGAGAGACTTGGCCAGATTTAAGTGTGGGAGATTCTCATCTCACAGTGTATGAGGTTGAAGAGAGCAAAGCAGTTTTGACAGAGGAGGTTGTGTCTTCCTTGGTGAGTTTAACAAATATTCTCTTCATGTGAAACTATGTCCCTAAGGAGTCTGAAAGGAAAAGCCAGTGAACACATGGGTCTCACAGAGTATGAAGAGCTGCTGCTGAGTTCCCAGGTCTTTTTTCCCCCAGTTTGCCTGGAACTGAGCGGATTCCTGGTATGTGGGACGTTCTGGGCTAAAACCAGGAAAGTCTTGGGCAAACCAGGACAATGTGGTCATCCTAATTGTTCTCCAAACTCTCTGCCCTGAGGCTTGGGGCAAGGAACACATCCCTCCTCCCTTGGGCTAAATCCAGATGCCCTTGGCTCAGACCCGCTAGAGTCCAGCTCCGGGCCTGGACATCTCCCCTGTCTTACCCGTGGGCTTGGCGTCATGCTCTCCTTTGTATTCTGCAATTCATCCCCCTTACCCACTCTGGGAGCCAGATGGTCCTGGATTTCAATGCTTGGGTAGCTTCTTTGACCAAAACTTGTTAACTGTACGTTACAAAATGACACTTAGTGAGCTTTCATCAGGCGCCAGGCAATGCCCCAAGAAGTTTTCATGTAAAGTAAACAAATAAAGTTCTCATTATTTCTTGTAACAACCCCACAAGGAAGGTATTATTATTATTATCCCATGTCATGGCTGTGGAAACTGAGACACAGGGGTTAAGGAACTTGCTCAAGAAAACATACCAGTAAGAAGAGGAGCCAAACTTTGAACCCAGGCAATCTTTCCTTCAAAGTTTTTGCACCTAACTACTACAGGAAACAGCCTTTGTAAAAAGAGGCTGCAGTGACTTTCCTATACCTTGAGGAGTTTGGGGGGGGGGGGGTATAAAAAGAGATGTGTGCACAGTGATTCGCAAAGAGTAGGCACTCAATGCTTATTAATTCCCCTCTCTCTTCTCTTATGAAAAATGGGGCATGTGGCCACAGGGAGTCCTGGTTAATGCATCCATATTATCGTTAGACTCAGGCCCCTCAGCATCCCTGATGCTTTGGGCAGGAGGTGTGCATGCTGAAAGTGTGCTTATGATGGGGGTGGCCAGCGATGGGGGGTTGGGGGGAGTTGGGCAGGCCACCTGCATTTCTCTTTGAGTCTCGAGGTCAGACTGGGGCTGAGTCCTGAGCCGGCCCAGGAGCCTAGAGAGAGACAACAAGGCCCAGTGTAAAGCCCAGGTCCCTGCAGCGGGCAGGGAGCCAGGGGGCTGGTGGCTCCAGGGCCTTTAGGAGCATGCCCTGTGCCCTGGACTGGGGCCTTGGCATGCACCCAGTCCCCGTCTCTGCTGCTGCCCCAGTGCTAGATGCCAAGCCCTGTCTTGGGGACGTG
Organism: Choloepus didactylus; assembly: GCF_015220235.1. Classification (NCBI taxonomy): domain Eukaryota; kingdom Metazoa; phylum Chordata; class Mammalia; order Pilosa; family Megalonychidae; genus Choloepus; species Choloepus didactylus. Next base: position 127,326,262 of record NC_051312.1, on the reverse strand, counting down.
GAACCAGTCACACAGTGATCCCTGAGGCCATCCCACTTGACCCTCCGTTCCAGGCACTGCTCCACCACACCTTGGAATGAACGGATGGAGCAAACCAGTTGTGGGGCATGTGCCATGCACCCTCTCGTGCCTGCCCTGGGCTTGCACTGGCCTCTGATGGCTTCCTGGGGGAGGCAACCAACGGCGAAGAAGTGAGCTCTGGGGCCAGCCAGACTGGGCTCCAATCCTGACTCCATTTACTAACTTTATTACACTACTCAAGACACTTTTCCTCTTTATGCCTCAGTTTCTTCATCTATAAAATGGGGATAATAATACTCATTTCTGAGCTTGTGGCTCAGGTAAAGGTGCTAACATATCTCCTAGGGCTTGACATGGAACAGGGGCCCCTTCCTTGTCTTCTCTCCTTGGAATCAATCACTCCTTGTCTGATTAAGATGCTGGTCCTGAGGCTGCCTTCCCCGACCACCTGCTTTGTCTTCTTTGAGTCAAGAAGCATTAATGAGGGCCCAAAGAACCCGGGGGCCGTCCCAGTGCTTGGAGCCACGGCTTGGGAGGCCAGGCTTCCCTTCCAGCAGCCTTAAGAGGGGACGCCCAGCTCGGCCAAGTCCGGACAGCAGCGACGGTCTCCCTGCAGGGAAAGTACCCAGTACTGTGGGGCCAGATTCTTGTGAATTTCAGTTATGTCTCCCAGGAACTAGTCCTGGCTTGCTTTGATTGATTTTTTTTGGCTTTCAAGTTATAGCACATGGGTTTATGAATTTCAAAGCCCTCTGGTGAATAGGCAAATGACTTTAATTTGAGGTGTAATAGACAGGTGGAATCAACACTCTAAAGCCAGTAGTATAGAAATCATTTGGGTCTCTTCCATTCTGAGGTCCTTTTAGGATGTGATGTTGAAGAGAAAAAAACATTTAAGGAGGAAATTCTACCAAGAAGAAACTTTGTTTTCCTGTGCTTGGATGTAACACGTATTTTCTGTGGTGGGTTTAGCAGGAGTGGGTTGGGGGCTGTTTCTGGGACCACAGCTGCATCAGCCTTGGATCAGAGAGGAGGGTACAGGCCAGCTGTACACTTTGCTAGTGCTTCGTTTGGTGATTCCTTGTCTATTTTTCTTTCTTTTTCTTTCAGCTCCTCATGGACCTTTTCTGAGACACTCTGGTTCAATAGGAGAATGGCCCTTGTTATTCATGATAATTGAATTCTTAATTCAATATCTTAATTCTTAAGATAATTGTTAAGAGCATGGGCTTTAGAGCTGGGCAGATGTGGATCCAAATCCTGAATTTTTCTACTTGCTGAACTTGTGACTATGGATCACCTTCTCTGACCACTTGCCCTGAAACTTGGTTATCTCACCTGAAAAATGGAAATAATAGCTGCCCCTGCTTCATACTGCCAGGGAGCAATACATAATACATAATGGCACAGTACAGTCCATGTCATTTATAAACCTTTCAAAGAATGTTTTAGTGGTACTATCAATAAACTTAGGAGCTCCAAACCATGTTTCTAGTATTATCAATAAATATGGGTGCTCCAGCTCCCCAGCAACTGATAGGTCACATATGGTCCCAAACTGTGCTAGGTGCTCTGGGGTAGGGTGGGATGGGGGGAGGGACAAGAAAAAGATCAGCTTGGGCCCTAAGGAGCTCTGAGAGAGACAAGACTTGTACACAAATAGAAAACGATGAGCTAAAGATCTCAGCCAGTGTTTAATAGTAAGATTCTGAGTTGAATAAGGCATGTGACAAGCGGAATGAAAGGGCAGGGAAGAGGTCTGTTCTGAGAAACAAGGAGGTGCTTAGCATTTACTGAGCATTTATCATGTGCTAGGCTTTACAGGCTTGGGTCCCTCAATCCTTACCATGGCCGTGTGATTGCCCCATTTCATTTCCAAGGGCTCTGAGGCTCAGAGACATGAAATAACCCACCCAAGGTCATACAGCTCGAATAGGCTGGAGTTGGCATTTGAATCTCAGGATGCAGGACGGGTGTGGGATGGCTTTGCAGGCAGAGGTAGAAGGGGAGCTCTGTTCTTTGGTTTGCTGCTTTATGGGGCTATGGAACTGTGTCCCATTAGGATACTAGGGGTGCTGTCTGGGGCAAGGGGAGGTCCCTTGGGGCAGACCGCTGGGCTTGTCATGCCTGGCAGGCTGTGGGCCTCAGTGCCAGCCAGTCGTGGCTGGTGGAGACCACACACGGCTTCTGCCTTGCCACAGCTCAGCCATGAAACCAGACACGCACACTGGCCCCACAAGGCGCCAGGAATTTGCCTTTTTATCGGGCTGGGCACATTCCATGGCCAAGTAGCCACCTGGGTTGCCTCCGTCAGGGTAGATCCACTTCAGGCTGTGTACGCATTTGCATTGCTGCCTGTCCTGCGGGTTTTGCAATTTTTAGAGTCTGATCTGGCAACAGGGGGCCTGGCATGATGGGCTGCTGCCCTCCCCAAACCCATGGAACTTGGGCATCTTAGGACAAGTGTTATTCTGGTGTAAGAGGACCTGGATTTGAATCCTGCATCATCTTTCTTAATTGTATGAACTTGGGCAGGTCACCTCACTTCTCTAGGCTTCAGTTTCCTTTATCATAAAATGGGAATGGTAAAAAAAATCTACCTCCCATTTTGTTTTCTCCCATTTTGTTTTGAATATTAAATATTATGAAGAGCCTGGCCTACTTGGTAGATGTTCCATAAATGTAATTATTACTTTTAATGGCATTTGGGTCAATTCTTGCTGCTTCTGGAATATTGAGAGTTTTGAACTCTAGACTAAATCACAGGCAGCGTGGGGGGGGGGCGGTGAGCAGGGATGAGTGTGGGGGCTTCCAGCCCAGCATCCTTGGTTGGCCTCAGAGGGGCACCAGCTTTAGACCCTGAGCTGTGAGAGGGTAGTTGAGCAGAGTTGGAGTGTGTGGAAATCTTGTGCTTCACCAGGTTACTCAGAAAGGGTGATAGTGATAAAACTTTGCGCCTGAAAATATCTCTATTGGGCTGAAACCGGCCTTGTCAAAAATATTTCTCAGTTGGGGACTTCAGTCTCCGAAAAGAGACTACAGCTGTAAAAATGCATTTATGTATGTATTTGCTTCACATCCATTCTATCCAGGGCCTACTGGAAAGAGGATGTAGTATGTAGCTGACACAGCTGAGTTTAAACAGCCAGTTTACCCACCTGCATGACCTGGGCAGATTCCTTAACTTCTCTCTGCCTTTTTCTCATGTCTGAGAATTGTGTTTCTTTGCTCTGTTCTTTTTCTTGGAATTTACAATCGTCCCTTGAGGCTGGTATTATTAGGATTGTTATAATGATAAGCAATCAAGTTAATCAAGTTAAATGACTTGCTCAGGGTCACTCCTCTAAGGCAGCCAGTGTGAAGACAAGGAGGGGCAGCAGGATGGAGCCCCACTCGTTGCAAACCTCAGCCTGGCCCTCAGGGACCCTGTGTAAGGAGGTGAAGCCCAGCTTTCCAGTTTGAGACCTTGAGGCCCTCCCCTGGCTTCACAATCATGGAGCTTTTCTGAACTGAATTCCTGTTCTCTGGTAATACCAACTGGATATTTGCATGGTGTATCTCCCAGAACAATCTCAGGCTCAAACCCTGATGTTTTAGGAGAAGCAGGTTAATTTTATGAGGCCCCATTGGTCTGTTGCCAAGGAGCAGAGGAGGTAGACTGACTATTTTGAAATAGTTGTAAAAATTGTCTGGACATCTATTGCCACAAAGGCTCCAAAATGACTTGCAAGGCGTTTCCCAGGAGACAGTTTAGGGGAGGGTGGGTCTCTCTTGAGAACAGTCTAGGTTGGCCTGGGGTTTTGACTTTGGTCAATTGAGCCTGACATCAATTTTATTCTCAAAACCCTGGTCGGCAGCCCACAGCTCGGAAGCACCAGTCAGGTGAACACAAAGCAGATTTGGATGAGCAGGTGAAGGAGAGACCTGGGACTTACTCTGGCGCTCATGAGCTTATATAATGCCACCTCCAAAAGGAGAACTTTGCTTGCAAAGTCTTAGAAAGCTTTCAGGAATCAGGCCCTGGAGTGAAGCCATCCAACCTAGAATGAACTCTCAGAGTAATGTCATCACGTGAGGATGATTGGTATTTGCCTTCATTTTATATATTTGGGTTTGTTAGATTAGCCCTACAAGTGTATACTGTTTCCTTCCGGACTGTTAATGTAATGTGTGTAGCTGCCTCCAAGTGAACAAGCATCTTTGGACCTTCCTTCTCAACATGTGGTCCAGGATCAGCAGCCTGAGCATCACCTGGGAGCTTGTTAGAAAGGTGGGATCTCAGCCCCGCCCGCTCCTGCAACATACTACACCAGAATCTTCACTTTCGTAAGATCCCCTGGTGGTTATCGCACCCATGAAAGTGTGAGAAGCACTCACAGCCTCAGGATACGGTGGTGAGGCCTAAGAAGAATTGAAAACAGATAAGAGATTCACAATTCAGTCCATCCCTTTTTTGCCATAGAAACATACTTCTTATTATTTAAAAAATACTTAACTACGCATGATGTAGCTAATAACAATGATGAACTCACAAGAACTGACAACCTAAAAGTACTTCTAGTAAACAGCGAGGTTTACCTGAAACCGAACAACCAGGCACACGTCATGTACTTCGTCCACTGACCATTACCTTTTTCGATCTCACACTTAGACTTTCGGAGTTGCTCCACAGTAGGAGGCCCTTGAAAGTAACTCAGCAAAGGCATTTAGTCACCCGTGAGCAATTATTGGAAGGGACAAAAATAGCAACCATTTATTAAGTGCTTCTACTTAAGTGTATTTCTATTTTTTTTGTACTTCTATTTTTTTGCATCTCCTCTGATTTACTTTACAAAGGAGTTAAAAAAATACCACTGCCCAAATCCCATCTTAGAGGTTGTGATTCATTAGAACTTGGGCATCAATATTTTTTAAAAACCTCCCCGGATGATTATAATGTGCAGTCAGGGTTGAGAACTACTGAACTAGATGGTCTCTATGTCCCATTCCAGCCCTAAATTATTATCAGTCAAATTTATCTAAACCCTTCTTGAAACTATTTAAATGTACAACTTGTAGGGGTAATACACGTTTTTAAGGCGTCCTACTCACTGCGTAAAACTTTTCTTTTGTTTGTCCTAAAGGTACCCCTTATTTTGGGTGACGGAACCTCCAGCCTCTTCCACTTTCAAGCATTGTCCACTAGCTGTATCCAGCCGAAGCTGCTGTTTTTCAATTAAAGCTCTTCTCCATGATTTGCACCTCCCACCTGGGCCACTGCTTATTGGCTGCAGCTCATCTCCTGTAAGCCCTGGGCCTCTGGGAAAAATTCAGAGTACTAAATAATACTGTTTCACAGTCCAAAAGAAAAGCACCATAAAATGAAACTTCTCACAGAGAGCCACCTTGAGAATGCACCCCAATTCCTAGTCTAGCTCCCCTGTCCTGTGCTTGGTTCTCCTTTCAGGGAAGTCCCTCTTCTCTGCATGATGGCAGTGAAATTCTTTACTGCTCCCGCCCCCTTAAGCAAAGTGATGACCTACCCATGACTTGATCCCTCTCTAGGATTCATCCTTTGCCCTCATCAGGGAAGTCCCTAGGGCTTCAGTAACCCACAGCAGAGCTCTTCTAGGGATCTCAGTGATTCACGAAGAATTACACAGTGGGGAAAGGAGGTGGTGGTTTCAGCAGGAGAGTCCCCAGTGAGCTTTGGCACTCCAGGTCCAATCCTGATGGGTTTAGGGGCAGGCATCTCCTCTTTCCTCTTGGTTACCCAGCTCAGCTGGTAATGAATGGATCACACACACACACACACACACACACACACACACCATTCCACATTACCCATGGACGAATAGCATGTTCTCTATCTATATTAAGCAAGAAAAGCCATTTCCTAAAGTACTGCATCTGCATAATGGGCACAGATTCCTGCTTTCCTTGAGTTTGGTGCTTTATTATTATGCAAAGCCATGTCAGTCTCAGATTTGTTCAGCCCCCAGCTCCTGTATCCTGCCCAGAGAACTACAGGAACAGGAGAAAGGGGACAAGTTATCCTGCCTCTTAAAGCACAGCACCACCTGCCCCTGGCCACACTAAAATCCAGCGCCCAAAGACTTTGAAGTATCCCGTAGACCAAGTCATGTTTTCTGGCCAGGGCATCTCTGCACCACTATCTGTCAGAGGAAAGAGGCCACGAGAGAGTTACTTTCCAGAGCAGCCCTGCCAGGGGCTTGGGCTAAGGGTTATGTAGCTTTGAGGACTTGGAAATGATGGTAAGTCCATGTTTATCTTAATCTATGTTATTCAGAATTTTATTGGCTTTGATCATAACTCCTTTTTAGCTTTCATGTTTCCAGACTGAATAATGGTTTTAAACATATTTTCTATCAAAAAGCAGCACACCCCTGTCCTTTGCTTTCAGTTGTCTTTATCTATACTTTGCCCCCTTGATATCCACCTGCTGGCTAGGCCTGCTGCCAACACATCACTTCCATGGGCCATTGCTTGAGGTAATAATTTCCAAATGTTTACTACCTTCTGTTTTGTCTCATCTTTTCTCTCTCAAGCTTCAAGTTTTGACTCTTAACTTAAGATTCCCAAGAATTTGAAAACCTCCCATGACTATCCTTCTATCCTTACTGAATTCTCAGTTTTAGATTTAAAAAATCACATCCCCCTTTAACCTTTGGCTTTGCATTTTGAAAGCATCTAAGCAGGCTTGCACATGATAAGCACTTAATTAATATTTTGCTTTATTAATCTCTTTATTGGTTTGCAGTAGCAAAACTATTCATTCATTTAAACTTCTATTTATAATTTTATGAGGATTTGGCTACAGATATATAAGTGATTTTTTTTAGACAAAGGCTTCAATTCCAAATAGATTATCCCTCTAGGAATAATTCTTTAAAAGCATATTGAGGCAGTTCAGACTGTAGCATCTGAAAACCTGCATTGGAGAACTCTTACCCGGCTTTATAACTATGTGACCTTGGGTGAGTTCTTTAACCTTTCCAAGCCTCAGTGTCATCATCTGTAAAAACGAAGGCAGTAATAGTACTTATCTTATGTGGTTATTGTTGGAACTTGATAAGATAATGCCTACAGTACTGGCCCTAGAAAGAGCTCAGTGCATGTAATCTATTACTATCATGGTGCTGGGTCCTCCAAATGAACAATTAAGACATTGAATATGTCAGTGTTTTTCAAGCAGAGACAGAGGAACACCTGTATCAGAATCAGCTTAGGTACGTTTAAAAACTGCAGATGCCTGGGACCTACCACAGACGTTCTCACATGAGGGCATCAGTGTCTGTAGTTTTTTTTCCCGTCTACCTGGCTTCCTGGGTGTCTGTCGATTAGAGGCCCTCTAGATAGTCCCAGGGCTGCTGGTGGATGTTCAACTGCTGTTTTCGGGCTCTTGAGTGGTTTTGTGTGAGCTGTAGCTGCAAAGAGCCTGGGAGGGCAGGGTCCATCCTCTTAGTAATATGCCAGGTGACCTGTGGCCCCACATTTCTGGAGAGGTTTTGAAAGGCCATTGTAACGTGGAGCGATACATTGTGATGCACAGTAGCTAGACTAGCCCTCATCTCATATTCTTCGTGAATCCTATTCCATACCAGATTTAAGCAAACACTAAGAGAGATGCAGAGAGAGACAAGAAACAAGAAGGTAGGAAAATGCTCTCTGTTATAGCTGCAAGATAATGGATGCAGATCACTTGTAATAACAAAGGAAAAAGAAAAAAGGAAAGAAAAAGAGAATGGCATCCAGGAAAAGGATATTTTGGTGCCAACCACTGTACATCTTTGGGTTCTCTGCTCTTCGTCATTCCGAGGCAGCTGCTGGGGGTGGGCTGGAGGGTATGTAGGGACTTTGGTCTGTGTGAATAGACATTTGTTGACAATAGGCCAGTTTCAATCTAGTTCGAAACTAATAACAGTTTAGTTTTATTGGCATTTCAGAAAGGCAGCCATTGTTCTGTGCCCTGGCACAGCTACCCCGATGAGGCAGGCTACAACTTGTCCTGTTTGCCCAAGCCTTAGTTGAGTCCCCAGGGAGAGGAAATTCGGCTGGTGTCATTTTGAAAGCAAATCTGTCTTCTAATTGGAAGAGGAACAATGAGGCAGGGGTTATTCAGCTTCTTCCTCGAGGTTCCCAAAGTGAGGGACTCTGGGAGCTCCGATACACAGCGTCACTGTATCCTGGAGACAGCCTGGCCCTTCTGGGCAGCTAGGACTTAGTTGTCATAGCAACACTTTCCATGTATGACGAAGTTCAGGTTTACTAGAAGATGATTCCACAGGTTCCCCCAAGGGTCTTCACCATTGGAGGGTTTGGTCTCTATCAGACCCAGGCTGTATGACATGAGGCAGGTTAATTAACTTCTCTGTGCACCCGTCTTCTCATTTCAATGCTATGTGAAGATTAAATGAGATGAAGTGTGATAAACCTCCTAGTGCAATTCTGGCACATAGGCAGGGCTCAAAAAATGGTAGGGAGCTGAATCTTAGGACATGGAAAGTAGCACCCCCAGACTCCACTTTCAGGATTAAGTCTGTACCTTAACACCCTTAGCAAACAGCATTAGAAAAGACAGCTGGTTATCCAATCCATTTAATCTAGAACAGTATGTTCTAGCTTTGGTAGCTTAAGTACCACCTCTTCACTTTGAAAGGGATTTGAGCTTGTTCAAATAGACTAGTAAGGGAAACTCAACTCCAAAATGAAGTTGCAATCAACATAGTCAGTCCTATAAGTCAGTCTGTAAACAATGAGGTGCATATTTAAGGAACCAAAGCAGAGAGTCAGAAATATGAAGTACAACTGGATTCTAAATCTGTGACGCATCAACTGTAGAGCAGCTCTTGAGAGAAAGAAGATCAAGTGTTTGCTCAGGAAGTTTACAAAACAGTAATTTAGAAATGAAAATAATTATCTACAGTTTAACATTGCCATAGGTAAGGTGTCTTTTTTGGTCATATTAACGTCTTGTTGACTAATGTTAGCTCCGAGAAACTGATGATTCGTGGATGTCTTTCTCTGATGTTGCTCCAAGGTGTACCCCTCCTTTAGAGGTGTTTAGAGGTGAAGCAGATCATCCCTCTTCTGCCATCACATCTGTGTCTACCCTCCATTCCCATGGGAGCCAAGGTATCTCAGCATGTTAAAATAGCTTCAAATTCAGGAATAAGTGAAATTAAACCACTGGAGAGTAATTAATTAGTGAGTTCCAGAATTAATTGATAATATTCAAAACAATTAGCAACTGTTACTGGAAAATAAAAAAAATAAAACACTTAGTAATATAAAATTATTTATTAGTAAGAAAAAGAAAGAGACTTTGTTCATTATACAGAATGGTAAAACAATTGAAAGTTCCCTATAAAAATTTAAACTGTATGCATACAAAGTGGGGGTAGCACTAAGACCGGAACTGAGGACTTGGTATCATGTGAATGCGTAAGGGTTAGCGTCAGAACATTGACAATGGTGACAAGTAAACTGCCCTTGTGATATTCTGGTAACAGGTTGCATATTTTGAGGTGTCATCTAGATGGAGTAGAAAAATACATGCACGCCATGTTCCAAATGAATGTAATTTCTATTAACTATAGCAGATGTCGCAGTTTGCTTCCCTTTTGTAGAAATCGCTGGCTGCTGCCGCCGAGGGAGTGAAGTCCACGTAGTCTGTGCTTGGGTAGGGGAAATACTCTGATGCTCTGATGGCTTCCAAGTGCTCGGCCTCGCAGGAAGCGCAGTAACAGACTGAGGAGGTGGCTAAGGAGGAGCAGTTGTACTGGGTGTGCGAGGGCAGGTGAGGGTAGGAGCAGTCTTCCGAGGTATAACCACAGTTTCTGGTGTCCAGGGAGGGGGGAGAACTGTAATTCTCTGGAACATAAGAAGGCAGCTGAGCTGGCGAATAGCCATAGTCCAAGGAGCCAGAGAGAGTGGAGGAATCCGAAGGCGAACCTGGGGTCTAGAGAAATGAAAACCAAGGAACAAAGAGCTTGATAACTTAGGATCAAAAAAAAAAAAAAAAAAAAAAAAAAAAAAAATTGCATAGTGTGGGTTTATTAACTCAGAGAAAGAAAATTAGGTATAAAAAAAATCCAACCCAACCTGTTGCAGAAGTAATTTTAGTTACTGACTATATGATTTCATGACACCACATTCTGTATGTGCCTATTTCTTTCCCAACAATAAATTGCCTTGCTTCACTGGCTTCCTTTGTTATAACCATACTTTAGAAGATGCTTTGTTCTTAAACCACAAAATTCCATTGTACTTCAAGTCACCTGCACATCAAATCCTGCTGTGCTGCACAATATAAGCTGCAGGTGGCACAGAGGATGTTTCTCCACACCCTAGAATGTGGAGACCAGGTGACCCTGCAGAGGAGAACTGGATACTCCAAGACCTGAAACTGCTCTTGCTGCCATTAAAGTCTCATCCCCTCAGGACAGAGGTAACTTCTGCTTTCCCTTAGGCAAGTCCATGATTGCTACTGAGAAAGCCTAACCTGGAAGCTGGAAGGAACTGGGCAATGGATGCCCTCTGTTTTCCAGCTGAAGATATCCATATTCCATGGAGTGAATTTCCTATCCCTTCTGAAATTTAGTCTGATACCTACACAGACTTTTGATAAATCAAACCAAAAAAAGTGTTTACATTCAAAAAAACCCGAAACAAACAAAACAAACCCTTACTTTTTAAAGTTAAAAAAGCTATACAGTAAGTCTCTGAAAGGCATCTAAAGTAACTAGTATCTCCTAATGGAAACCTTACTCCGCTTTGAAGGCTAACACATTTTCAAACGTTAGAGGTCCATCAAGAACAGACGTTAATCCAAATTCTTTCAGGAATTAAGACTTCATTTTTACTAACCATCTCAGAACCGAATGAGTTCTTGTGCCTACAACAGACCAAAACAATCAGTTTGTAGAGCTGATTCAGGGACAAAACAAAACAAAACCCCCCTATCAAAATGACAGTTTGGTACTGTATAGACACAGCCTTAATTTCAGTTTCAAGAACTCAAAATTCATCGATCAACCTACATTGGGCTTCCTAAGAGCCATTGCTCACATCAGTGATTCCCAATTAGTAGATGCCTTAATTTTACAGTTTAAAAGAACATTAAATGAATATTGTCAGGAAACCTCTTTTCATTGCCACATACCAGCTTACTTAGGATATCATAATTATGCAGATATTCAAAGGTTTGTGCCCTGCCATGTGTGGCTACTTCTACCTCCATTAAATTTTCAACAGTTCTCTACTTGTTTTTTCTCTTGATTTCCTTGTTGAAACTGTTTGTATAATTTCTCATGAGATGAGAAACTCTCTTACAAAGCACTACTATCCCACAGTAAGTGCCAATCAGTTTTTGTAAAGAACTGAAATTAATTACCAGGCTCTGGTTAAAGCAGAAAGGGGCAGCCTGGAAGCTGTCTGGGAAATAGTGTTGAGTGATTTGTGTGGAATTGAGCAAAGGGTCCAGGTATGTATCTGTCTGAAGGCAGGAATCAAAGATCTGGTCTAGGCAGCTTGAGTTTTCTTCACAAGAAACACAGCTAGAAAATTCTCGGGGTTGAAGGTAATTGGGCGTGGAAGAAATCGGTTCAGGCTCAAAGTACAGTCCTACAGAAGAAAGGAAAAAGAAAGACTTTGGTTTAGAAATTGCACTTACAGATCCTAATGGAGTTCTAGTCTATATTCTGAATATTTATTTTGTCCAGGGAATAGGAGGTTTAAGAGTTCCAGAAAAGTAAATAGGCAGGCAATTTGGAGTTTTTAGTTGTCTTAGTTAATTCAAGTCCCAGTGAAATGAATCTGGTTGGTAATGTGGAAATTTGCTGTAAATATGGCTAGGGGTAAAAAAAAGAATGGTGGTCCAAGTTGTGTCCAGCTGTCCCAGTCAAAAAATGGCTCAAGCCTTGACTTTCTTAGACTATTAAATGTCAACATCCAGCCCCTATCTGTGGTTCAAGAAAACATCTCAGAGATACCTCATAGAATTATTTGAGGCTTTAAGAAAACTTCTGATGCTGTGGTAAATAATTCTCTTAATTTAGCAGTTATTGCTTCCCTAAACATTTCATGCATACAGCAACTTAAATTTTGAGGAGAGCATTTTGAGAAGTGATATAAATGGCAATGCAAACTTCAGAAATGGAAATCAGGAATGTAGCGTACAGATTAGCACTACTTATTCTAAATTACCAAAAGCAAAATGTTTTCTTAGTGAACATGTTAACATGATCGTGGAATTAAAACAAGTTGTTAAATGCCAAAACAAGAATAATTGTGAAAATGTTACTCCTTTCCTGTTTTCTTACGAATATGCCCAATTTGTGATTATCTTCTTTAAATGCTCAAAAAAGATTGGTCTAGAGTGAGTCCATCAGAGGGACTGCAGCACACTGGGGTTTTTGAAGTTTCAGTGTTCCCTGCGGGTAAGTTAAAGTGGCATATTCAATGGGGCCCTACCGTAAGCACAGGTTTCATATATAACCTCCTTAGACTTAGCTGTTGAGTGGCATAGGTAGGAGTGTTTATGTAATAGAGATATTCGTATTGGGCTGAGAACACTTACACTTGTTTGAACTTTCTGGGAAGACAGAAAAGAAGGGGAGGGAAGCCCCTGTCAGCTAGAAACTGAATGAACAGTAGCAAAAGCATCTTCTAGCACCTTGGGATGTTCCGTGCTTCATCTTAAGTAGCACACCAAAAAAGATAAGTTTCTGAAAGCAATTCTCATTTTTCAGTCAAGTTCAGTTACTTGGAGATGAGGAACCGGAATAAACGTTTAGAGCCAACTCTCTACATTTGGACAGACAAGACAGCACAGGACAGTTCAGAAATGGGGACAAAATCTGCACTTGTTTCCTTGCTGTGCTTGAATCTGGAGTCACCGTGCCTTTTCACCTTCTGATTGGTTGGTTCCAATTAAATGGCGGTGCCCTCTCTTAACCCCTGAATGAAGCAGCGAAAGGCTTTCGAGATGAACTTGGGAAATAGTTTTGAGGCAACAGTAGCGCTGGCTGTACTGACCTGCAGAAGATGGTGTGACTGGGTCTGAAATGTCGACGCTGCTGCTTCCAGACAGCTGCCAAAGCGAGAATATAATCACAAAGCAAAGTGAAATTCAAGTTCTCTAAAGGGAAGGCTAAGACATTTTGATGTGAACTATGTTTCCTTCTGCTATAAGGTAAGCCCTATTCTTTCTTCTAAAATAGTTGCCGTCATTAAATACAACCCCTGATACAGTGTATTCAAATTCAACTTTAATGTTTTCTTGGGGATTTTTCTAATTCAGACTCTCTCACTTCAATTTTAAAAGTTGTTAATTTTTAATATTACAGAAATGTAACAGCTTGAGAAAGCTCAGCAAAGAGCCTTTTAATGAAATTATCTAATTTAACATCAATAAATTCTAACATTTTTTTAATCCCAACTATTTATGACTTAGTCAATCATTTTCCCCCAAAATCTTCATACACATATGGTCTGGCTACTTAATATCAGGAATTTATTTCCCCAAAAGGAAATAATTCCTAGCTTTGTTAATCTGCATAGCTAAAAATATTCACATGTTCTTATTATCTATGAAATAGTAAAATAGCAAATATTTTCTTAAAGCCATTAACTATGAGAGGGACTTATGTACATTCTAGCTAATGGCTGGGAAATATTTCAATTTGTATGCTTTTTTTCCAACTATTTTCTATAAAAGTTTTTTTTTCACTACTCTATCTAAATAATTGAAGTTTATGAGACCGCTCATTTTTAGCTATTGAAAGTAATGCAGCCTGCATTTTCCAATTGAATTGATAACCGGGTAATTGGCTTTTTATTTTTTTAGGTTTCAGGTGGTGGCTTTCAAGTTTAAAGGGACCAGCATTGCTGTGATTCTGTGCTGGAAGCCGCACTCACCACACCTAGCTCTTGAGTTACAGGGTATACCTGCTCCCGTGCACTGAGCCACTTGGAGAGCTATGCAATCAACCACTGCTGCAATAGGACGTGATGTTAATTTTGAAAATGATCCATGCTGTAATGTCATGAACCAGGAAGCTGGAATCGTTTACCAGCTCTTTATGCAAATATTTGGCTGCAGCTTGAGCTAAGGGACTTGGAAGGAGTGGGTTTTAAAACATTCTGCTTCATTGTAGAGCTCTCCTTAACCCCATTCCTCCCCCGGATTGGCCTGTTTTTCTGCCTCCCCATGTTATCTCCCTGAGGTATGTTTACAATATCCTACTTGATATTATCTTTCTAGTCATGGGTTCACTTTCTCCTTTGCTCCAAGAACACAAAGAAAGGCACCTCTCTTTCAGATTTCAAACAGCACAAATTATCTACAATCTACAATTTATAAAACACATCGAGGCTGTTTAAAAAAAAAAATTACTGATAAAAAAACCAAAAGGGTAAATTATATCTCTTGATAAGTACTAACTCAAGTTTCTCTATAGCCTAAAGGCAAAAGAAGTGTGTGTGTGTGTGTGAGATGTCTGCAAATTGATCTGGCTGAAATAAGTTTTTTTAATCAAATTTACAACTCTGGCACACTCACTTTTCTCCTGGCACAGTTTAAGTCCCTTCTATTTGTCTCATTCTATGACTCCCATTCTTGATTGTCTTCAAACTTCATGGTACTCTGACTTTCACAAATGTAGATGAATGTCTTCCTGCTTTGTAATATTTGATAAAACTAACTCTTCCCTTGGCTTAAAGTTTCCCAGAGGTGTTCTTCAACAACTGAACAAACTGGAGATCATGTATGTTAAGCCAGAAAGAGGAGGCATAAATTATCCCCTTGCCTACTGAGTATATCCTCGCAGCCTTCCTAGAATCCTGGATTCCTCTGATGGTTTCCAGTGAGGGATTTTGCATCTGGCTCTTGTCATTAAGTTAGATGTTTGTTACTCTTATGTTTCTGTGAGGCATGGGCTGATACAATCTTTCAGGAAGCTAAGTGGAGCAGATTCCTCTCTGTATGTTCCTTCAAGGCACTGGTTCAGATGTACTGCTTTGTTATTTCTCAGGGGGAAACCGAGAAAAACTTAGATAAGTCAAACCACTCCAGGGATCAGAATCTGGTCAGATACACAAGTGACATGTTTCACCCTTGCTTTATTTAGCTCCTGAAGCTGCCTAACAGGAATGGTGGCCAAATCTATCTTTAAGATAAATAGCTATGCTCAAATAGGACTTCTCCAGCTCAAATAGGACTTCTCCAGGTGCACCTGAAACAGATTTCTACCATGTACATCAAAACTCCTTAGCGAGAGATTATATTTTGTTATGAATATCCTGAAGATTCCCCCCTGCCCCCAGAAGCATTTTCCATCTCCCTTATACTTGGTTTTATGAATTTTATAACTATCTCTGAACTGAAGTGGTTGAGGCTACCAGACTCCTGCTCAGCACAGCTGGATTGTAGAAAGATGAATTTAAGGAGCTAACAGGTGGGAAGGGTTTTTAACACTATAGAATAAGAAGATCTCAGTCCTATTTTCAGCTCTGCCATTAGTAACTTCAAGACTTTGAACTTCAGCTGCAATAGACAATACACAGATTTCTGATCTACTTACCTCCTTTGGCTGGTATGAGAATGAAATGAAGGAAGGTACATGGAAAAGGGCTTTAAAGGAACGACCACTGTAAAACCCTCTACAAATATAAGGAAGTTTTATTGTGTTAGCTGAAATTTTGCACCTTCTGTTAGCTGAAACTTCAGCAAATGTAAAATTAGTGCTGTACATGCCCACACCTGAACACACCTGTACATGCCCACACCTGAACTCAATGAGCAAAGGGTGTGAATGGCCATTACTGAATAGCTGGCTTTCCATTCCTGGTGGGAATTTTATTTTAGTTGATTTTCACAAATAATAATAACGATAGCTAACATTTACTGAGCATTTGCTATGTGAGAAGAACTCTTCTAAGGGCTTCATCTGCAGTAACTTATTGAACCCTCACAAAACTCTGGTATCCCCAATTTAAAGGGGAGGAAATGAAGACAAGAGAGATTGGCGTAATTTGCTCAGGATGCACACTGTGGAGTAGCCAAGGCCTGAACCCCAGTCCATCTGGTTCTAGAACCTGTGCTTACAACCACTACCTTACTTGCCTCCTCCCACAGAGTCCCCTTTCATGAAGAAATGGAAGTTGTGCATGGCACATAAACAGCGCGAGGCACAAAATCCATTGTGGGGCAGATGCCAATAGGCTGGAGACAGGACCAATCCCATCCAGGCAATTCAGGCCCCAGCTGTCAGATCCCACACCCATGTCCCAAGCAGCCCTCAAGCCACTGGAGGATCGGAGGCGTACAGCAATGAACTGCCCCGTCTCAGGCGATAACCCCACCTAGTTCATATGGTTCTGCTGCTGCTACCTTGAGTGCTCTTGGCAGTACTTATCTGCTTTAAGAAGGTATATGATGTGTCAGGGTACCCTTATGACGATCTTGTGATAACCTGGATTTACCTAAAGGCCTCATTATGTCTTGAGGAGGTGGTTCTATGTTCCAAGCTGTCTCCTTTGCAGAGAGGTGGTTCCTTTCTGCTCCTTTCAAAGACTGGTGATTTACAGGTAAAGGACCTCAGAAGCTAAGTTCCAGAAAAACTGGGAAGAAGGGGATGTTTCAGAGATGTGCTGACCTTGAAGGCTGCCTGAGATGAAGAGAATTACTGGGAGAGATTTTCCATAGGTATGTGAGGGCAGATCCTCTATCTTCCTAACAGAGTAACAACCTACTTACCTGCTGGCTGGACCAACAAGCTCTTTATACTCAACTTTCATCAGTGAGGGATGGGTTCCTTGAATCCTGAGCCCCTTATATGCCCCAGATGCTCTCTGTGATTTTAGGTGGTGAGCTGAGAGGAAGCTGGGCATGGATGTTATAACGAAAGCTGAGGAAGGCCAGGTTTGGGGATGGTCACTGTGGTCTAGGGGGACTTTACACCTTAATGAGGCCTAACTGGGGATGGGGAGCGGGTGAGGTGTTTGTGCTTACGGTTCCCCCGGAGGCTGCCTGGTGTGCCCTTCTCTGCTGCAACAGCTCCTTCACCGTGATCTTCACACGGACACCTTGATACACCTTTGGTTTTTCTGGGGAAAAGCAACTGAGTCAGTATTCACACAGAAGGTGCAAGTGTCGGGTTGGGCAGTGGGTGTCCTTTCTGTAGACGATGGCACCTGAGGTCAGGTTTCTAGGTTTGGAGAACGCAAAGAGAATGCTCAAAGACACCTGGGAGAGAACCCCAAATCCATCAAACTTGACAGGATGAGGAGAAATTGGGCGGAGCTCAGGGCCCCAGTGGGGACAGAACCTTTAGAAATGGGGGGCCATCCACACCTGGCACGACCCAATCCCTAGACCAAGAGAACACAGGTTTTCCTGCTCAGGAATGTGGAGCGTAGCCCAGGGTAGCTCACACCTTGGCTACCTCCGTGGGGGAACCTGGGGTTCTGGGCCCAACCTGATGGCTGGGAGAGGGTATTAGGGAACTTGGGACTTGCGGCAGGAACTGGAGAGCGTTCTCTGATCTATAGCGGCCGACCTAGCCCATCCCACGGCCATATTCCCACTGGTGTGGAAGCTCTGAGTCCTTTCCTTCGTCACCAGGCCATGCGTGCCTTCTAGGGAGGCTCTGAATTCTGTGTGCCCTTGGTCTGGAAGCCAATCCCTAGGGCAAGCGGTGGGCAGGTGGGGTTTGGCGAACCATGTCTTTGGGCCAGTGAAGGACCTGCCAGATTGACCCTAGGAAAGGTGTCCGGCGCGGGGAACACCCCCTCCCCTTCCTCCCTCCCCCTATCTATCTTTTTCTTCTGAGGTCTCTCCCTCATTCTTTTTCTCCGCCTTTCTCGCTCTCCATCATTTCCTCCTCCCTCCTTCGTCCTCCGCGCTCTTGCTCTCCCCTTCTGTCCGTCTCTCCCCCACCCCCTCCCTTTCTCGTGCAGGCGTTTCTCCGCGGCGCGCGGCCTGGGCGCACCGAAGCTCTGGGGCGAGTTGGAGCAGCGCGAGCTCCGGGACAAGCCCTTTCCAGGCTCCCGAGGATCGCGCGCTCGACTTGGAGTCTGCCCTCCAAAAGGGGCCTCCCTGCGAGTTGGCGCGGCCGGGCCGTAACGCTCCGGACTACACGGGCCTGTGCGAGCTGCCAAGCACGGACCGGAGGTGGGGGGGGGGGGTCTCTGGGGAGGGAGGCCCTGCGCGCCGGATCCGGGGACGCTGCGGTCCCGGGCCCCGCCAAGCCGCAGTGAGTAGGTCCGGCTGGGCTGCTAGGACAAAGCGGGCGGGGCCGGGCGAGCTTTCGAGGTCAGCGGTGGCCGCAGGAGCCCAGAAGGACTCCGGCCCTGACCTCGACCTTGGAGTGAGCGCCGCGGAATCGTGCCGGGAGGGGCCGGGCCCCGCGGTTTGGGTCTGCCGCGCGCGCTCAGCCTGGGTGCCAAGCACTGGTGCCCAGGACGGCAGCGCCTCGCCTGGTCACTGCGGGGACCGCAGCCGGACAACAGGGAGCACCCCCCACCCCCAGGCAAAATCCCGAGAGCTGGGGGTCTTCCCGGAAACCGAGGCTGTGTTATTCCTCGTCCAGATCCAGGGAATCCCGTGTCCAACCCGCAGGGCCTGGGCGCCGCGCCCTCTCCGCGGTCGGGTTTCTCCTCCCAAATTCCTCGCTGCGTTAAGGGCTACTCGGACAGCGGGCGCGCCGCGGGGTCCGCAGAGGGGGGCCTCCGCCACTCAGCTCTGTGCGGCCCGCACGCCCTCCTTGCTCCCAGGCTCACGGTGAGCTTCTAGCTGCCCCCGCCCCACCCCCCGCCGCCGCTTCTGGGCGCGTAGGGTCCGCGCCGGGAAATCGCAGGGACACAACTGGGGAAAAGTGGAAGGGCGGGCAGGGGACGGGGGTACGCAGACGTCCGGAGCGGCTAACTTGTCCTCTGGGCCTCTGCTCTCGGGAGCGGACACCCAGTGGGAGCGGCCACAGCGTGCGTGGCCCGTGCCCTCTCCGGATTCCCGGCCCTTACTGCTTGCCCTGACTTTGTGCCTCTCTGTTCTTGTGCAGGAAAAGCAGTGGAAATACACCTAGATCGAAACTCCCCTGGCCCACACGACCCGACCCAGGAGAAGCAGCCGAGTTACCCGACATCGTGGTCAGCTGAAGCTGGGTCGGTGGCTGGATGCTGCAGCTGCAGGGATTCAGTGCCTAGGAGGGCTCCTGTGCAAGGAGAGAAGCAGAGATGCAACATTTTTAAAGTTTCACAAAGCATCCGGCTGCACCCGGGTCCCTGGAGCAGGAGACAAACAGAATTAATGTTTTATACCTTTGGGTATAGGTTTGAGTTTTTTCCCCCTCATGCCAAGTATTTAAAACCTCTAGAAACCCATGATTTGACAATCAATGATTGCGCGATACTTTCAATTTGAATATTCAAAGGCTTAACAAAATGGACTATCTTCTGCAGAAATCCTGCACACAGGCACCCCACAGAGAGTCCAGAGAAACAGGGAGTAAGACCCTGTTGGGTCCTGGCCCTTGTTTTTATTGCATTTTGAGCGTTTTGTCCACCTTCCCACAGACAGAGCAGGTGTCCCCAAAGATGCACTGTATTTCTGCCTCCAAGGCAGCTCCAGGGGCTCTGAGTGACCTTGGCTGCCCCCCGTGACTTCCTGAGCCAGGCTGACTGGTCAGACCGAGTCTCACATCCCCAGTCTCCATTTTAAGGGAAAATCTCTTAAAATGGAGATTTGGGGGAATGAACATGGCAGCCTACGGGTGTGGCATGGCAAGAAGTCCCTCGGGGCCCAGGTTGCAGGCCAGAGGCCCAGCGGAGCCTTACCCCTGCACCTCGTCTCCTTCTGGCCCCGCCTGGCCACGTGCTGGCTTCCCTCCCCTTTTCACTCCGCTCCCTGCCTGGGTCCCAAACACCCAGGTTTCAGCACCGATCACTGGCTCATTAAGACCCTTTATTCCTCCCTATGGAGCAGGGAATGCCCATAGGCCTCAACCTCTGCAGATTTTCTGAGGCTGGAGCTTTTCCACTGTAAAATCCCCCCTCCTTCTCTCCCTTCTCACCCCTGGAGCCTTCCCTTCCTTTTTGCTGCAGGAGCATGTTGAGAAACAGTAACAAGCTTGGCTCCTGCTCATTTTAGCCAAAAGAAGGATATGGGTCTGTGTTCCAGGCTTCTCATTTCGGGGTGAAGGTAGGAAGGATTTGAGGCCAGCCTGCCCCCTGGGTCGAGGCCCGAGTCCCTCACAGTTGCCCTAAGACTGTGCTGGGTGATCCTCAGGGACTTCTTTCTATGCTTGTGGGCAATTTGGAAGCTGGAGGAGACAAGATGGGTCCAGAGGAGGAGTGAGGACCAGGCCAAATCCTCTCCTAGCCTCGGAAGACAGAGGGAGAAGATGGAGGTTCTTTATTTGCAGGCAGTTCCCTTTGCAAATAAGCTAAAATATTCCAGTGATACCAGGCCAGGCGATAGTAACAGACCACTGCTCTTTGTCTTCTACATTCTCTGAAAGTACAAAAAATGTAGGTTAGCCCCATAGGTGACTAGAAAAATATCTGAATGCCTTGGAATGTGTCTGAATACAGGGTGGAGCTTATGTTGATGGGGGAAAGGAGCTCTTGGAGTGATGAGACCCTTGGGTCTGCGCTGGATGGGAATTTCTCGGCAGCTGAAGGCATGTCTTTGGGGGAGCGGGTCAGAGCTGCGAACTCCTGAGGTGTCACTTGGCAACGGAAGGCAGGAAGGGTGGTTTGTCCCTGGCCCACCTGGACCCTGTCAGCCTCCAGGGCCTCTCTCTCCAGAGTCCCCTGAGCCTGCATCCTGAGTTCCTCTGATGGTCAGGCCTGAGGACCAGACCCATGTGGAGTGGAAGGACACTGGCAGTTGAGAGCCGTGTTTCCTCTCTTCTCTCCTGCCCTGCCTGGGCAGTGCTCTTTTGGGGACAACAGTGAGCAAAACAGCGTCTGGACCACCCCAGCCAAGCTTCTACCTGGGCCGCAGCCTGGAATTAGGGACAGTTTCTTGTCCTCATGGCTTCATCCATTACTTCTTTTTCTTCTTCCCTCCTTTTTTTTTTGTTTTAATCTTCCTTTCTGATTTGCTTTTAAAAAGCTTGTCCTTTGTCCTTTTTGTTTATTTTCTCCCCTTGCCTCAATTCTTTCCGTGTTTCTTTTTCCATGTCTCTCTTCCTGTCTCTGCTTTCCTCCATTTCTAGTCTGTGTTGCTGTTTTTCTCTCTGGCTTCCTGTGTGTGCCTCTTGTTTTCTAGGGTGCTGCCTCACGCATTCAGGCTTAAACTCCTTCCCAGCCTTTCCTTTCAGGTGGAGATGGACAGGAGGCCACTGCGTTCCTCGGGCGACATCACTGAAGCTGGTGCTGCTGATCGGCTGCTCTGTGCAGGAGGCAGGCAAGGCTGGGCCGGGTGAGCTCCTTGGAGCAAAGAGCTCTTGCGACTCTCCACCAGGAGCCTCTGCCTAAAGCCCGGCAGCAGTCCTGAGCGCTTCTGCCTTGGTCCCTGTTGCTGAGATGGACATCCCCTTACTTAGTGCCACTGCTGACCAGTAACTTCAGGAAACTCAGGGTGTTTTGGCCCCTGCCATTTCTACAATTGCAAGTGTTTAAGAGGCAAATTCCATGCTTGTGGCAATAAGGGAGAATCCTTTCTAAGTGGATCCTGTGGATCCTTCTGACAGATCTTCTTTAGTGATGGGGCCTGAAGCAACCAGGTCTACTCTGAGCCTCCCAGGCACCCATGCACTTGGGTGTTCCTCATAGGGGACTTTTGAAAGTTGTCCTTTACAGAGGGCTTACTGGATATCAGGAATTGTATTGTAGAGAGTCCCCATTTCACAGAGGCAGAATCAGGCACAGAAGGGTTAAGCAACTTGCCCAAGATTACTGAGCACATAAAGGGCAGAATTGGAATTCAAATTTTGATAAATCTGATTCCAAAGTCCTTACTCTTAACCGTAGTTGTATTCTGCCTTCCTGATCTGTTATAACAGAGGCTTTCAAACTTTTTTTACTTCAATCCAAAGTTCATTTTACATAGTCACACACTGTAAATGTAACAGTATCTGTATTCATAAATTTGTAAAACAAACTTCTTGAAACAATAAACACCTATGTATGTGCAGCACTCTGATATTTTCTATTCTACCAATTCTATTCTATTCCATCTTTTCTGTTTCATTCTACTTATTAAAATTATATGTTCGTTGGTCACCAACTTAATTTAGTGACCCACTAATGAGTTGTGGCTAGCATTGGAAAATACTGCCTGCAAGATTTGCATTCACACTTTTTGATGTTGTGCATGTGAAAGTGTTTTGGTATGGTATTTGTTTTACTATCAATACGTGTAAGGTGACTGAGAATGCAGCACAGTGTCTTGGGAGTATTTCGTAAAAACTGGGAACCCTGGGATGGGAACAGGGAAGGAGAGGCTGGCTTGAGTGAAGGTGAGCTGTTAATCATACCAATTACACTTTGTGCCTCTCAGACTGGGAACCATTCCCCCTTGCTGGGCATTGTCACCTCGAGGGTATCTGCCTTGAAGTCCTGACAATCTCTTTGGGTTTTGGTGAAAGACTGAAGGCTTCCACAGGCTTGCTTGCTTGAAAATAGAGCATCTGGATGTTTGGATGTCGGAAAGGATCATTGAGTGCTGAGATGGACTTAGAGTTTCCTTCCAGTATCCCTGCTGGTGGTGGTTCAGCCTCTGGTACCAGTGCTTGGTGACCCACAGTTACAATGTGTGTTGAGTAAATGGGGAGCTTGCTTTTTCTAAGGAGCCTGTTCTACTATTGAAGTGCTTTAAATATAATGTTCATTGACTGAGCCCAAATCCAATTAGGTATTTATTACTGAGCATCTACTATGTACCAGTCATGGTATCAATTACCAGGGATACAAGGATAAGTAAGCCTTGGTTTTTGCCATCCACTTCTCTGTGAACAACACGGAATACCTGTCCTCCCACTTCCACACTACTGCTTTTCCAATATGGGTTTGTTTCGTTCATCCATTTGTTCATTCATTCATTCATTCATTCAGCAAGCATATTTTGATTATCTATTCTGGCCAAGCCCAGTGCTAGGTACTGAAAAAGCTATCATGCTCACCCCCCCCCCCCCCGCACCCCAAGCCTTCTCTTTTTGAGGCAGTTTCTCCAGTTTTTATTCACATATCACACTTTTTCAGCTCTCTGGCCGCCTTTGGTGACTTGCCACTGAGCTCAGAAACCCTTCAGTTTGACTTTCTTAAAGCCAGAATGATGGGTATAGAACACATTTCTTTTTAAAGTTTTGAGTTGAATATTTTAACCGAAATCTTACAGCAGCATTTTGTATGGAAACGACACTACAGAGCACTTTATTTTTTTCCCCCAAAGTAAGAAAGCTTATTAAATTTAGACACATGAATATTAAGAGACTTTTCAGTATAAGGAAAAGGGTTAGTTTATTCCCTCCAAATTTGACTACAAGCTTTAAATTCTCTTTATTAATGCAAAGTTCTTTTGTCATCTTGACTTTGGGACACAGTTACCAAAGCTTGTGGGAAATATCAAGTTCCAAAAACTTGAATACATGGAGGAAACAAGTACTTATAGGGCCCCAGCGTGAACGTTTGGTCTATATGTAAATGACCAGGAAGACTGGTAGATGAAGGTTATTTATGTGCTGCAGATCTCTTCCCATAAGTTATTTTCAAAGTTTTAATTTTTCCTTATGAAGTTTCCATGGGGAACAGGCATTTGAAAATGTACCATTTAAGTAAGAAAAGTTCATCTTTCATTTAAAAATTTTCTTATATAATATTTGAGACATACAAAAGCATATGAAGGATACTGTGATAAAAACCCATTTATTTATCACCGAGGTTAAGAAATAAAACATCAATACAGTTGCGGTGATCTTTCATTGATGAATAAAGTAATTTATTAAATATTAAAACTTTTGCATTGTTGTACTCAAGATATTTGGTTAGAGGAAAGGTTAACAGGGTCATCTATCCTTATGCAAAAGAGCTAATTCTTAGATACTATTTGTCTTTTCCACATTCCTTTTGGAACTTGTAGAATTTTTTACTATTCTCCTTTTGGCTTGTAATGTACTGGCAATGACCTTGCATATTGCAAACCTACACATCTCATTTATTGGAGGTTATGATTAGAAGATACTAATGTATTGAAGATCAAATAGAGCATGATGTCATATACAAATAACTATAGAAAATATTATATTTATTTAGCCTGATAAGTGGGGATTCTAGGTCATGAACAGTTTATCATATTTGTGTTAATCACACCCGAGATAATACCAAACATCAAATGACTTACTTTTAAGACTTCTTAGCAACGCATTAAATAGTAAATAAACATATACATTTTTTTGGGCCACTTCAAAGGTTCAGTAATTCACCTTTTTAGAAAATTTTAGCCAACTTAATCTAACTAAATCAATCATCTTAAGTATATTTCCACGGAAACCCAATATTCCCCTACTATCAGAATATGCAGAGTATGGCTGATTTGAGGATTTTTTCATACACGGGTCTCAGAGAGTTGTCAATCACAGAGTCAGGGTCCTAATAATTATTCATCTTTGTGGTATAGTCTTAGTCCAGTTTAACAGATTCACTGAACACCTAAATCATGCTGGGCGTGGAGCCAGGTGCTGGGGACACAGATTTGAGCCATTCAGGCATCCTACCCATGAGGAGTCTCTGTAGCTAGAGATCTTGCTTGAGCTAAAGTGTGTGATTTTGCATTTAATCTCTCCAGAGTCAAAAGTCACTATATCTGCTATGTAAGATGAACAGTGTAATATGGTTTTGAATATAGAGGATACTGTAGATAAAGCATAATGACAGAACCTAAAGTAAAGAGTATAATTTTGGTATATAGTTGGTAAAATCACCATAATATAATGTGACTTAAGTATCATTTGATATTTTGGTTTTTTAAAATGTAACCAATGGTTTCTTTATTCCTTGTTAATACCATATAAAATATTTGGGAAACTCTTCTCAGCCATTAATCAGGCTATGGATATATATATACACACACACCCCATAGTACCCATATATGTAGGTATATACATTATGTGTGTGTGTGTATAACACACTATTGGGGTTAGTAATTCTTTTCCCTTTGTGGAATTTCTTTTATAATACTTCACTCTTCCACCACAACAGTACTGCCAGATTGTATTATTAACTGTGCTGCAGCAATTCATGACAGTTTAAAAGCATTTATTAAATAAAGGAGGTAAAGAAGTGGTTTATATAACATTGTAAGAGAAATACAAATGTTTTCAATTACATACTACAATGTCTGTTTCCAGGGATTTATGTGATGTTTATCTGCAATGCAGCTTTTGCATTGGCAACTTTTGCTTTCAACTTCTTTTTGATATCTGGTCAACTTTCTTAAGTAGCTTGAACTTGCCATCATCTCTGCTTACTTTCAATTTTACATACATCCTATCTCTTGGTAGGAACTGAAAGAGATGGGTTTTTGAACCCAAACTCTTACCTTTCTTTGGATTTCCCAGGAAAGCTATGAGTCAAAGTAGAGTAGGTTAAGGAAGGAAAGAGAGAAGAATGTGCATTATTATGAAAAGGTGCATTAGTCCCCAGCATGTAGTAGAAAATGGAGAGTAATTGAATGGGAAGTAGGATAGGAAAATAGAATTAACTTCCAGGTTATAATTTTTGCAGCTTGGTTTCACTTTTTTAGCGAAGTATTGCAAATTCCCAGAACAATAAGATGGAACCAAATTAAAGTATGTGTAATACAGAAACACATTTTTGAGCTCTGTAAAATTCTTAAAAATCATTTGCCATTTGGAAGTGTTAGCTACCCTTTACACTAGATAACTGAAATGGATACAAGATGGCATGTGGGCCTGTGTATGCCTCCCTTTATATAAATTAATTTTGTAAAACACTATGTAAAGGATTGGATGCTTAGGAAGAATGTAGACCTCACTGAACTCATTGTATTTGCCTCTGTTCTGAATTCTGGTTGCTCAGCTCTACTTATCTGAGAGTCAGTGCATCCTCAAGTTATTAGGAGATGAACATAATACATAAGTAGATAACAGGCAAGGAGGAGAAGTGAGCATGCCTAACATTTAGTGTCATGATCAAACAACAAGGGTGGACACGTATTTATGATTTGCGCAACCATCATTGTGCTGTGTGCTACTTAGGGACAAATGGTAAGAAGTAGATAACCGTAGTTGTTATAAGTTTTACACAGCTGATCCAAATTAACCTTTTTAGGGCCAGAAAATGCCTTTGAGACCCTTGTGAAGAGCCCTGAATCTGTACAGAGGGCCCAGGTCTCGTCTTTCAGATGTGGGGCCCAATGCCGAGGCTGAGTGACTGCTGGATGACATGGTTCTGCCAAGGAGATTGGGATTCAGAATGGAGGTCTCAAGTAGCCCCGGATTTAAGAAAGAGCAGCTTCTCTCTCCCTTAGGGGAAGTTGGTCCCCTCCACTCAAGAGCAAATATCAAGCAACCAAAAATGAGGCTGCCAAAAAGGAGCAGGTGGGAGGGCACCTGCCAGAGCTGAGGACCACAAACTCTCCTTGGTCTGCTTCCCGGTGAGTGCTTTCCCAGGAGGGGGCTGAGGGGTGTGAGGGAAAGAAAGGCTTACCATCCACGCATTTCTGCTGGTAATCATACATTAGGAGTTTGTGTGCCTAACCGGAAAATACCCCTAAAAGCCTGGAGAAGAAGAATATCAATTACTCACTTTTAAGTGTGAATTAATCCCCTTACTTGAATTTCTGGACTCCCACCTACCGAGGAAGAGGAGGGGGCACTGTAACAGAGGTGGGTCCAGGATGTGATGGAGAATGTAATGAGGGGCTTTGGCAACCTGGCAGAGAAGGAAAGCATTGGGCCCCCAGGACGTGGAGGGTCAGGAGGTAGCAGAAGGGCTCAGAAAGATATGAGAAAAGAGTAAAGAAAGGAAGACAGTAGGGACATGGGAGGAAGGGTGTGGGGTGTCACCTGTGGGCCTGGACTCAGCATGACCAACTCTAAATGTGAGCCAGGGATTCATGGTGGGCTTGGCCTGCAGGGAGGCACGCTGTTTGGTGGGAATTACTCAGGGGACTCTTGGCAAAGTACCCATGCAATAAAACTTACATGATACAGACTGTTTTAGGTGTCAGTTTCTTCATTTATACATAGCAAGAACTTCCCACTTCTGACTCATAAGCCACTAGCAAGATCTTCCTTTTCTGTCAGGAGATGCTTCTGTCCCCCACCTGATAATATGTCCTTCTCAAAGCCTCTTTGTTTCTCTGAGCTCTGTTATTTCCTGCCCGCAGCCTAGTCCTGTTTAATATATTTTCCTTTGAATACGCACACTCTTATCTGATCAGAAAATACTCATTTTACACTTCCACCCTGATCACTGTACACTTATTCTGCCAGAGAGATGATGGCCAGTTTAAGAAGGTTACCACAGATCAAAGAAAATTTTCTGCCAAACTTGGTTTGGATTGGACCAACTTTTGGACATCCAGGGCTTTAGGGAAGAATCAAAACTATGTATTTATGAAGCCGTAGTCTCCTGACTTTGTCCTATTTTAATGCCAATAAAGCATTATGCATGATGTCATATTTGTTACTGGACCTTTACAAGTCACTGAAAGGAGGGACAAGAATATAGCAGTTCACTCTTTAAAGTCGCATGGTGTAAAATGAGTTTTGTTTTATGGATCCTGTCCTATATTATACTCTATACATTCTCTCTTACTAAAGAATACACAGTTACAATAACTAAGAAAACAATCAAACAGGAAAATCACTATGTTTTATGATCCACATAAACTTTTTAATGCAATTTAAGAAAAAAAAATCAGTGCCAAAAATGATACACTGAGGATAACAGAAGATTCAGCATGTAATGGGTTACTAAACTTCCCAAAAGACCTCACTGCATGGTTGTTTCAACTAGAATATGGTCCATGATATATTTATTTAACATTGTGGTGTATTTCAGCGGGTTATGGGGGGTGGGGGTGGGGATTACAAATAAACGCTATCGTCCATTAACAAAGGGTGGCATTATGGTTTATCCTGAAAATCCAGTTCTGAATGAGCCGACACGCCTAAAACAATCAGTGGAATACAGAACCCAATCTAAAGAAAAGCACATTAGGAGTCCTTTTGTCCACCCTCTCAGTAAGCTCTGCGGCATTCATAGGCCCCCCACGCCAGGCTCCCGTCGTCTTTGGTCCACGGAGAAGGGTCCTGCAGGGAAGGGGCGTCTGCCCCCTCATCTGGGGAGAGCTGCACCACTTTGGGCGTTAGGTCGTTTGCCACCGCCATGAACGGGGGGAAGGGGTAAGGGGGCGGGGTGGGGTACCCGGGCGCGTGGTGCAGCTCGTCCAGCGCGTGCAGCGAGTAGGGCGGAGCCCCAGCCAGGGTGGGCCCCCAGCTCGCGCTGCGCTGCGGGGCGGCGCTCTCCGACTCCAGCTGCGGCAGGCAGCTCGTGCTGGGCGGCAGGCTCTGCAGGGCGTCTGCGGGCCCGGCGTCGGGCTGGCTGAGACCGTCGGGCACCGTCTGCTCCCACGAATCTCTCTGCGGAAAACGGGAGGGTCACTGGGGTTATATAGGAGGTGATTCTCCGAGGTGGAGAGATCTCCCCAACACGGGCCTGTCGTTGGACCGTGGCATCCAGAGCGGCTTTTGCGTCCTCCTCTGCTGTCTGAAGCCTGGTTACCAGGCAGCTTTTCCTTCCGATGTTTGTGTGACCTTAGTTAGCATTTAAAGTTTTAGTTCCCTTCCTATTTCAGAGTTACGTTTCCTGTATATATTAAGGTGCCCGTTCCCAGAAAGCAAGGTTAAATGAGTCAAGTGCTGATGTGAGAATAATGAAAGCAACATTTATACGGCTTTTTACTGTTTGCAATGTACTATATCCTGCATTCTTCTTTGAGTCTCATAATATGCCGCCTCCTATAATGCCATTTACATAGTGGGGAGGCTCAGCATCTGGTTCACCCATGGAAGGAGGAGGCTTCCAACTACGTGGTGAGGTTTATAAAGTGGGCCAGCAAGGCCACTCCACCCTCAGTGGGCAAAGAGAGGTAGGCAGCTTGTAGGCTTGCAGCTGGAAAGATCTGAGATCAATTACCCCCTTCTTGATCTCCAGACACCTCACTTTGTTCATCTGCAAAATGGAGCTTTAGTAACTATATCGTGAGTTGTGAGTATTACATCAAAGAAGGCACATAAAATGTCCTGGCAGGGAGTAGGTACTTAATAATGTTAATTCCCACTGCCTCCCCTCTCCCGATGCCATGTGTCTAAAATTCCATCTTTAGAGAGTCATTCCTTTGTGGTTGAAGGTAGTATAAAGAGGGTAATTGACATTTTTCAGATTTTTAAGGACTCCCCTCTTTGGAAGGACTGAGAGAGAGCACAGTTCTATAGGGTAGAAATATTGTGGAGAAGGGGGAGGAAGGAGGCTGGGAGGGATAGAGAAGCCCTGATGCTGGAACAGCTCTGCCTGTCTAGATTATGGCCTAGACCTGTCTATGAGGTAACTTCCATGTGCTTTCCATACACACTGGAGAGATGACCATGGCCTTGCACTCACAGGTGAGGGAACATCTAGCAAAATCAGTAGCGAATGAACAAACTGGATGGAAGCCCTGACTCAGTTGCACTTACCGCTTATTCTGGCAGGTCCTCCCCACCCCAAGCCCTGGATAAAAGCTCTTGCTGTCATGGTTGACATGGATCTTAGAGGTGGGCTCCCTCCAGAGTGCACCCTGCCCCGGCAATTCTTTGGCAGCAGCGAGCAGCTCAGAGGTCTCCAGTGTGAGCCAGACCTGGCTTCAATCTGGTTGCCAAGCGCATGGACCGGGCCAGATCCAAGTGAGTCCCGACCTTACATTGCTCCCTAAAAATGAAATCTCTGCATACTCACATATACGAAGTGAGTGGGGTCCCCGGGGAAGGGTGGCGGCAGGAGCGGCGGCAGGGGTGAGGCAGTGAACAGAGATCCCGAGTTGGGAGTCAGGGCCGGGGGGCGGTAATCTCCGTAGGGCTCTGGGAAGTAGGAATCCAGGAGGGCCGGGTAGCTCTGCCCAGAGGAGGCTTCGCAGGAAAAATGCTTAGCGACGCTTGAGGTGTAGACGTCATTTGAAAACTGTTTAGTGTTGTGAAAGTCTGAGTCAGATAAGAAAGATCTTCTGACACCATAGTAACCTGACATAACCGGTGAACCTGTTGCCAAGTGAAAAACAAATGAGCAAAATATTCCTCCTTGTGAGGACAAAGCATCTCTGGTGCAGGTGAGCTTCTCCACATCTGAAATTGTGTTAAAGGCTAAAACTTAAATAGATAAATGCCTTGCAAAGTGTCAAGTATTCCTACATTACCTCTTTTAACTATTTCATGACTAATATGTTCACTCTGTCTTTGGGAATGAATTCACTTTAGATGGCACAATAACTGTTCAATCATCCATTTATTCCACTTACTCATTCACTCACTCAACATACGTTTATTATGCACCTGTTATGTGCCAGGCGCTGTGCTAGGAAGGGGCTAGGCTTAAAGAGATAAACAAAAGAATCCCTTAGCATTTACATTGTATCAAATGAAGCATCCTATTCTGAGCTATGTCTCCAGATACACAGGACCATTAATAAGTGGCTTCTTCTGAACTGCAGGACATCCCCAGAAGACATTTTGTTACATGAGATTCAATCTCTCCAGATAGGGTGATATGTATAAACCCATCCTCAAATCCGAGGTTGGTTGAGCTTCATATTGTAATTCTTTGCTTACTGACCTTTAACACTGTGCCTTGCACTTAGCAGGCATTCAATGAATGGCTCGCTCTGGGGGTGATATGGCTTCCGTGCAGTCAAGTTAGATAGAGACCATACACAATATATTTTCTGGCTTTGGAGAGTCTTGTGTTATTTGCTGCCCTCTTGTGGCCATACTGAACCCCCTCACTCAGCCCACAGGGAACTGCAAGTTTAGCAAGAGTGCACCTGGTATGGAAAGTTTCCCTTAGTGGAAACTGAGGGAGAAATTGAAACTGAGGAGGGTCTGCTTAAAGGCCATGACAATGCAATGGCTACAAAAAAGAACAGTTGTGTTTGCTAAACTCTTTCTGACCCTGTAGCTCTGTTATAGCAGGAATCACATTATGATTTAGAACATGTTCGGGGCTTTGACTCAAGGTCTGTGTAACTGGTGGCTTACAAATTATTTCAGCTGGTGGTGGGTAACCGGTAATTAGTTGAGACCAATGCCATGCACCCACAAAAGGGCTGAGCAGGGAGTGCTTGTCTTCCTCGACCTTCCTCCCAACCACAGAGGACCACTACTGAGTTTTGTCCATGTCTACTCTCCCACTCTTCCACAGGGAGCCAAGATTCATCAAGACCCCATATCCTATTGTCATACAGGATCTACATACATATACAGAATTTCAGCCCTCACTACATGATGTAGCACTTCAGTTCTGCTTACTACTCTTGCACTTGAATTACAGTCATCTTTCTAATTGACCAGTTTCCGTAAACCCAGTAGTATAATATTTTGTTCAACAACTACAAGTAAATTTATTCATTCATTCAGAAGAAATCAAGATTCCCTGTAGGGATGTATAGTACAATTCTCTGTATTCCACTTTCATCTTCAAGTCTATAGCCCCAGACTTCTAATCTGTTCACAAATTTGAAGGCTGCAGTAGGGGTGTTCATCGTAAGCATACTTCCCCAGGCAACATCTGTGCAAATGAAAATTTAAATCAATAAATAAGGTTCTGTTTCATGCCACATATTTGGGCCCATGGGAATGGTTAAGGTTGAGAACAGAAGGAAGATATATAAACAATGCTTCCAGGCTCTCATGTTTAAATTTCCAATTTCCAAATGAAAACAACCACAAAGGGAAAAAAACCTCTGCTCTCTTAAGCATGTATTTCTCTCCTTAAAAACTGGAAGAATGCTTCTGGGAAGCAAAGTTGCAGAAGTTTTCCTACATAGTGGGGAGCAGATGTAACCAGATTCTGATGACAGTAAATATGATTGGGAGACACCTTCAGATTCATGAGCTCTTATATTGCTCTTGCTCCTTTGCCTTGTCCAGCCCTGCCTGCCAAAACCATGGAGAAGGTCTAGGCTACTTCTGAATTCGGGATCTGAAAGGTCTTGTCTACGTGTGTGTGAATGTGAATGAGAGTCTCCAACACTGTTCTTAAGAAAACCCCTTTTCCATCCTTACAGGAGTTTTTAATGAGACAAATGTATTGAAATGAACATAGACCACTGACCTAAGTGGCTGACACACAGTGCAATCCCAGTAAATGGTAGTGCTCCCTCTGCCCTCAGGTCTCGTTTCCTTTCTGTTCTAAAGTAGATGCACAGTCCGTCACATCACAGTGTCAGAACTTTAGACATTTTTAAATTTCATCTGGGGCTTTCTTGCTATTGCCATTGCCCAATATGCGTCTGCCAGGCAAGGGATCAAAAAGGCTGCCTTTAAGATAGAATGTATTCTGAATTCAGGAATGACTGAATGAGGTCCGTCTTCACTGATTTTGTATTTTAAAAATAATTATTTTAAAGAAGCAAAATTTTGATAGTGGTGTAAGGTGATTATATAAGTATGGAAGCCTAAATGCCTGATTTAAACTCAAAACAGAATACATTAATTGCTTATGAATTAAAATACTCACTTGGCATCGGGACAAATGGAGACTGAGAGGAATTGACACTGCCCTGGAAGGCAAAGAGAGAGAAAGTTTTTCGTCTGTTAGGTGCAAATCTTAATTAAAAAAAGATTAAGAATATATTTTACAAGATTCATTTTCTGATACTCAGAAACATTATTTGGGAGATTGGTTGCAAGGTCAATTGAAAGTGAGAGTTTTTTTTTTTTTTTACAAGGGGCAGACTGAAACCAAACTTTTAGATTCTGGTAAATATGCCAAAAAGCACTGGTGAGACGAAATTAAATAATTTATCCTGTGTTTTTTGTTGTTTGCTTTAATATTCCTTCATCACATATGTACTAAGTGATATATATATATATATATAAAACAAGCATAACTAGCATCATGCTGGGCAAATGGCTTCAGCATCAGTTGCTTTTTTACTGTCTCCATATAAAATATAAGCTACACATGACTAAATGGTCCACAGTACCTGGGATAGAGCATGGTTCATGGCAGACGCAATAAGAATATATGGCATATAAGGATACAGTCTTCAAGGAACCCAGTCTGGTGAGCTTGGGGTCTGGGGGGCATTGTGATTTGAACTGATGCATTGTCCTAATCCCTGGTACCTGTGAATGTGGCTTTATTCGCAGATGTGACTGGTTAAGATGAGGTCATACAGGATTAGGGTGGGCCCCAAAGCCAATCCAACCCTGTCCTTATAGGAAGAGGAGGAGATACACAGAGGTACAGCTACAGAAGGAAGACAGCCGCGTGAAGACGGAGTCAGAAGTTGGAGTGACGCAGCTCAAGTCAAGGAATGCCTAGGATGGCCAGCAATCACCGGAAGCTGGGAAGAGGCAAGGAAGGATCCTCCCCTAGCGCCTCCACAGGGAGTGCAACCCTGTTGACACCTTAATATTGGACTTGGCACCTCCAGAACTGTGAAAGGATAAATTTGTATTGTTTTAGGCTGCCCAGTTTTGTGGTAATTTGTTCCTGCTGCCTAGGAAATGAATGCAGACTGTGACTGACAACGAAACATTCAATTCGCGATAGTGTGATAAGAGGCTTGGTGGGGGGAGGATGGGGTGTTGTGGGGGCACCTAAGCTGGTATTAGGTGAGGAGGGGTTGGGGAGCCTGGAGAAGGTGATGTGTACGCTGTGTCCAAGTGAAGGAGAATTGCATGAGTGTAGAGGCTTAAACTATACAAATGCAAATTCTGGATACAAGATGCTCAGACGCAAAGTAAGTGGAAATGTCATGTTATTGAAGTTGAGTCCTTAATGTCCAGTTCTTTGGAGCTGACTTCTTAGTTCCGACCCTCAAGTTCCTACAGACCTTCAGAGTTGGAAGAGATTTTGTAGACCGTCTCATTCAAGCACCCTAAATCCTCCCTATGGATATTAACACCAGGTGCATTTAGCTTCCAGTGATAGAGAACTCAGCATTTGCTGAGGAAGCTTATTTCTTATTTGGGACCTGTGACTCTTAAAAAAAATTCTGTTTTTTCCCCTTAGGCTGAAAACACTTTCCTAGTTCTAATGTTTTTGGTCCACACAGAATGAATTGAACCCTTCTTCTATATTACAGCCCTTCAAATATTTGAAGACAAACTCATCATTTCCCAACTTGAATACTATCTTCTCCAGGCAAAATATTCTCCAACCACTCAGAAGCAGCACAGCATTTAAGAATGGAGACTCTGGGACCAGAACGCCTGTGTTTGAATCTTAGCTCTGCCTCTTATTAGCTGTGTGATCTAGGACATATGAAGATCAAATGAGATATATATGGAGCACTTGGGATAGTGCCTGGTATATAAGTAAGCACTATATAAGTGTTAGCTGTTATTCCTAAGATGCATATTTTATGTCCTTTCAAATCTGTGATATATTCCTCTGCATGTGTTCTGATTTATGTGTTTTCCTGTTTAATAAGTTAATACTTTGAAGTGGCACAAAGAAACTCTTGGGCCAGTGGAGAGTGCAGATCAGAGTCCCCTAACATCTTGAATGGGAAGGAAAGGAGGCAGCATTTAAGCTTTTGTGCTTGGGCACATTTTTCTGTGTTGCTAGGACCCTGTGTTGTTATTCAGTTTTGCCCTCCAATTCCCAGCTCTGTCTGTCCGAATCTTTCCTTGAAGGCCTGTGCCAACGCCTACACCCTTAGCTGCCTGCCTCAGCCCCTTTCCATTTATGAGTAGGGTATGGCAGGGTGGTGCTGCCTGGGGAGATGGCCCATTGCTCTTCTCTCACCTTCTCTCCTCTGCTTCCCTTAAACTCCTCTGCCCAAGGCTAGGTCCAGCATGGAGGCTTATGTGAGAGACAGGGCACACACCTGATTTGATGAACATCAGTATCACTGACTGTCGCAGCTCTGCCTGCTGCCTCTGCCCTCGGCATGGACAAAGCCCAGTCTATGCCACTGCAACTGACGCAGCATCTTCTTACATTTCTCTTTCTTCTTCTGCCAAGGTTTCATTATTACTATGGAACTGCCAGAATTGCCCTCTTCCTAGCCCAATTTTAATAGTTGAAAGCTCCACAAAAATTATGCAATTACACATCTTGTTGATTTTATTTATTATTTGATGAAAAGAGGCCTCCTTTTTAAATATCTGTGTCTCCTATATAATTCTGCTTTCTACTTGCTTTGTAAATTTTACTTTTTTTTTAGTAGTACCAATAAAATATTATCATGCATATTTAACAAATTTTACAAACAATATCTTGAAACTTCTATTTGATAGACAAGAACCTTAGGATATTAAATCTTATTAATCCCCCCTAATTTACATGTATATGCTATTTTTATCCTGGTTCTTTTTATTAAACCTTCAGAAAATAGACATCATCATCATCATCATTTTATTAAGTAAATCTGTAGTAGATTTATTTACATATTCATAATTTTCTTTGCTTATCTTTCTTCCAGTTTGAACTTTCCTTCTGGGTTTAATTCTTCTTCTAAAGTAATCCTTTAGAAAATTCCTTTGTGATAGATGATGTTGGTGGTAAACTCCTTCAGTTTCATTTACCTTATTAGCCTCTTATTAGCTGTGTGATCTTTGGCATGTGAAGATCAAAAGAGATCATAGATCTTTTGCCCTTGTACTTGAAAGATAATACTGCTGTGTACACAACTGTAGCTTTATCAAATTATTTTTCCTTGGCACTTTAAAGATATTATTCCACTGTCTTTTGGCTTTCATGATTGCTGTTGAGAAGTCTGCAATTAATCTCATAGTTATTCTTTGTGACTTTGTTTCTCTTTAACATATTTTCTTTTTCTTTTAGGGTTCTTCAATTTCAGCTCATTTCACCTAGAAGTAGATTTCTTTTTATTTATTCAGCATGGTGTAGGATGTTCTTCATGCATCTGGGGATTCATGTTTTTCATAAGTTCTGGAAAATTTTCAACTATCATCTCTTCAAATACTGCCTTGTTTCTATTCTCCCTATTCTCTCCTGAAACTTTATTTAGAGGACTGTTAGACTTTAACAGATTATCCTATCTCTTATCCTTTCTTTATTTTCTCTATATCCATGATTCTGTGTTCTATATTTGTGTAATTTTTTCAGATTGATATTCAGTTCCCTAATTCTTTCTTCAACTATAGTTAATTTGCTGTTTTACTGATACATTGGGTTTTTAAATATCAATAGGTATATATTTTTTCATTTCTATAAATTCTATTTGATTCTTTTTTGAGTCTGCTTGGTAATTTTAAGTGCTCATTATTAAGTTATTTTGTATTCTGTATTTGATAAGTCTAATATCTGAAGTCCTGGTAGTTTAACTTTATTTTTTATTGTTTATGCTGACTCTCACTCATGATGGTTTGTTTCTTCATGTATTTGGTGATATTAGATTGAAGCCCTTATCTGGTTGACCTTAATATGCGAAAATCTGGGGTCCTAAATTAAGGTTGCTTTCCTCCAGACGATTTGTGTTCATATTTCACAGGTACCCCAGATTAATCATAGTGTCCCAGGTTCAGCTCCCCAACCTGGCCAGCAGCTCAAGAATCAATCTTCCACATGTAAGTCGATTTGGGTGCCTGCCCTTAGGGAAACTGGCCTTTGTGGTGTGCTTACCTCCTCTTAGTTCATTGCCTTGGTTTCAGCTCAATCTCCCCATGGCATCTCCCACCCTAAAGCTTTGGAGATTTCCTTTACTTTCTGCCAGTTCAACAACCCATCAAAATTTGTTTTTGCAGGATTCAGTTTTGTTGTAGGACAGCCCTCCCTCCACTCCCTAGCCATCTAGTATGCCTGAAACAGAATTGAATTCCTAAATATTGACCCTTGATGCAGATACCTTCCTTTTTTTAAAAAACAGCACAAAGACTTTGATTCTTCCATAATTTCCCACATTTTCCATTACAGATTTACATTATAGTAGAGTTGTGTAATTCATAAGCACTTACATGTAAGAATTTCATAAACATCCTGTTAGGCACATGAGCTAAATGTGTTAAACGAATTATCTCATTTAATTCTGTGACAACCCAAGAAGATGAGTAATATGATTCTCATTTTACTAATGGGGAATCTGAAGCACAGAGATAATAACCCATGTTCCTCTCTAGGATGGGTTGTTGTTGTTGGTGGTGGTGGTGGTGGTGGTTGGGAACAAACATGGACCTTTCTGATTTCAGACCCTTCTTCATAACCACCACACCACCCTCCTTTCCAAGTATTTTAATAACTTAAAATTAAAAATAGGAAAGCATTATAATTTTAAAATTAAAAAATATATAACAATTACTTGGAGACATTGAGAGACATTATATAATTGTTTATGGAGCTCACCAAGAGGGCCAGGTGGGATTGGGATACTATAAATATATATTTGGGATATAGTACATATTTCTAAATCCTTCAACAGATATTCTATTTTTTTTTTTTTTTTTGGTCTGTTTATTGAGGTATAATTTGCATATAATAAACTCTCCAATTTTAAGTGTACAATTTGATGAATTTTGACAGATGTATATACACTTGGGCAGATACCACCACAATCAAGATATAAAATGTTTCCATCATATTTGGTTATTTTGGACCCACAGTAGGTCACATGATTTTCCTCTAACTTTGCAAAGAATGTAACATTAATGCCAAATGTAACAGATTTTTGCAATTTCATGTGGTTCAATGTGTATACTTTCTCTAATGAGCGCTGTCTCCTCTATGATGGTTTGGGAAATATTTAGGTGGATAAATATAAAGAGCAATGATAATGCATCACTTCCGTTCATCTCATAGACCACAGAAGCATTCTAAAGGGTCTCCACTAGGACCAGGAAGCGTTTCACCAGGCAGATTTCATAGCTGGCACTAACTCTCCCCATCTCTTTCTCAGATTTTTATAGGGTTAGAAAAACAGGCAAAAGCATGAAACATCAGCATGCCCACTAGTTCTTATTCCCCTTGAGAAGGAAAACTTGCATTCCTTTCTTTGTTTTTTGAGATGTTACATTCCCATGGCTGCCTTTCACCATGTCAGTCCTCCAGAAACAATACTGAAATTAATATTGAAGAGTCCATAACATTTGGCCAAGCAAGATGGTATATAATTTTTATTTTGCATACTGCAAACAACAGGATCCTGCACTGCCAGGTAGCCAAATTTAGGGGTTTATATTTGAATGAAATTTGCCAGTCTGCAACTTCCTGTAGCTAATGCAGCAGCTTTACAGCTGCCCAAAAGCCCTTCCATGGAAATAAGTTAATTTGAACTAATAGGTCACCAAGGTAGTAAAATGATAAGATTAGATGTTTCCCTTGAACACATTTATAGTCATTTTTATGGCTCTATAATAATATTTGTAGGCACCAACCTAGTTGAAGGAATATTTTGAAATACACCAGGGAAGGGATCTATGACTAGCATAAGATTTTTCACATTGCTGTATAATTTATTTATTAATTGTAATGATATAGTTTCAAAAGTCTCTCTTTAACTTAAAGATACTTCTATTAATACTTGAATAATAATAATAATAGCCACTTGTCAATACCTGCTATCTCTCTTCAAGGAATTTGCAGTACTTTATACATTTAATTTCTCACTGTTGTCATATCTATGGTTGGGGAGGAGCAGATGGAGCCATTTAAATTATATTAAACAATCTAACACTGCATTTTAATATATTAATTTAGACCCATAGTAGGTCACATGATTTTCCTCTAACTTTGCAAAGAATGTAACATTAATGCCAAATGTGACAGATTTTAAATGGATACTCATGTCAGGTTGGAACACCTTCTTCCCCTAAAAGAAAATGGCATAGAGAATTAGATGCCATAGTTAATGTGACAAGTGTGTACTAGAACAAGTGGTATTATGATTGATGTGAAAGGGCTACGGTGATTAAACCATGCCAAATATGTTCTAATAAATCTTATTATTTTGTAAAGTTTGAAACAGGTTTTTATTTATGAGCCACTTATCTAAATTGCAAAGTAATTTAAACCTAAATTAGAAAAATACTCTGTGAAGAACAGAAACTATAGTTATGATCACCTACTATGTGCCGGGTGCTTTATATAATGTTCTCTTATTATAAATTAGATATTTATCATGTCAGTTCTACAAAAAAGGAAACTAAACATCAGAGAAGTTAAGTTACATGCCCAAGGTCACTTTTCCAGTTTGCTAATGATGCCAGATTGCAAAACACCAGAAATGGATTGGCTTTTATAAAGGGGGTTTATTTGGTTACATAGCTACAGTTTTTAGGCCATAAAGTTTCCAAGGTAACACATCAACAATCGGGTACCTTCCCTGGAGATGGCCAGTGGCGTCCAGAAAACCTTTGTTAGCTAGGAAGGCTCGTGGCTGGCGTCTGCTCCAAGTTCTGGTTTCAAAATGGCTCTTCTCCCAGGACATTCCTCTCTAAACCACAGCTCCTCTTTAAAATGTCATTCTCAGTTGCTCTTGGGGGCATTTGTCCTCTCTTAGCTTCTCTGGAGCAAGAGTCTGCTTTCAACGGCTCCCTTCAAACTGTCTCTCATCTACAGCTCCTCTCTCAGCTCCTGTGAGTTCTTCAAAGTGTCCCTCTTGGCTGTAGCAAGCTCACTCCTTCTGTCTGAGCTTTTATAGGGCTCCAGTAAACTAATCAAGGCCACGCTGAATGGGCGGGGTCACGTCTCCCTGGAAATTGTCTAATCAGAGTTATCACCCACAGTTGGGTGGGTCGCATCTCCATGGAAACACTCAAAGAATTACAATCTAATCAACACTAATACGTCTGCCCACACAAGATTGCATAAAAGATAATGGCGTTTTGGGGGACATAATACATTCAAACTGCCACAGTCACCCATCTGGTAAGTTACAGAACTAGGGTTTAAATCCAAGACTCTCTGACTCTCAAGTTTATGCTCCTTCTACCTCTCAATAACCTAACAGGTAAGTTCTCTGCACTAGCGGCTCAATCAAACCCCAGATCTTTTTTGGACACCTTTGATGTGCAAGGTGCAGCTAAGTGCTATAGGTGCTAGAAAAAAATGCAATTGTTGGGCTTACGCTAGAATCTACTTAGGGAGACAAGACTTTTGGGTTAAATTAAATATGGCCACAAGTTCCTTGCAGCTTCTCCCATCAAGAGGTGGAGCCTATCTCTCCACCCCTTGAATCTGAGCTGGATTTATGATTTGGACCAATAGAACGTGTTGGAAGTGATGCTGTGCAAATTTCAGAGTCTAAACCTTAAGAGGATTTACAGCTTTCACCTTTGCCTGCTTGAAATGTAACCCTAACACTTTCTCCTAAGGTAGTCTGTCTAGCTTTCTGGAGAATGAGCGACAATGCAGAAGAGAACACAGGACTCTTAGGCAGCAACAAGTAACTGATATAGACATCTAATACCCAGGAAAAAGTAGCTTGTGGCACAGAGCACTGTGTGCCTAGTTTTTGGGTGAGGGGACCAAGCTCTACATATTCTGGAGGTCGGAAAAAGGGGAAATTGATGCACGGAGGATTTGAATCGGATGCTAAAGGATAAGAGGATGCAGAGAGGAGAAAGAAAGTGAACCAAGCAAAAAGGTGGGAAGGTATGGCCCTTCTTCAAGGAATGATAAGCAATTTGGTCTATTGGGAGCAGAAGTTTCACTTCTGTGATTAAATAGAAATGTATCATGTGCCTACTCTGTACCAGGATTGTGGCAATTTCTGGAAATGTAAAGAGGAATAAATCATGGATTCTGTTCTTGGAGAGCACACAGTTTTATCGGGAAGACAGCTGCATAAATATATATGTAATTAATGCAATAAAAAAATGGGTTGAGAGGACTCACATTCCCTGACTACCTACTGCATGCCAGACTCTGTGTCAGGCCCTTCACAAATGTTATTTGTGTGTGTATGTATGTGTGTTTCATCATTTTTTTGGAAACAACTAACCTATTTGTTTGCTTTATGTATTCTGCATGCATTAAATGCTTACATGCATTATTTCATTAAATTAGCCAAAGGGATAGATTGTTATAAATTATTATCCCTGGATTACAGATTGGGAAACGAATAGACTGTCTGAAGAACTTACCCAAGGTCACCAAACTAGTAAGTGACATAGCCTGGATTCCAACCAAACACTACTTAGGGCAGGTACGGGGGTGGGGTGGGGTGGTGGGGTGGGCGACCGGGTTCGGGTGGAGGTGGGGGTGAGTTACCACCTTAGGGAAGTGCGATGCAGCACGTCATAATGTGTGTGATATCTGAGCCTAGTTTTGGAGGATGAAAGGAAATCAGAAAGCAGATAGGACCTGGGGTGTCATAGTCAGGGAGAAAAGCAAACGATCGGATGTGTGGGACAGCAAGTCACAGACACGGAAATGTGAGCAGGAAGCGTGAAGACAGGAAAGCTGAAGAGAAGCTGGAGGAGTGTGCAGGGGCCAGATTATAAAGGGCTTTATGAGCCACACTGAGGAGTCTGGACTTTGTCCTTTAACAGGCAATGGTTCTTTGGAAGTGCCCAAACAATGTAGAGCGATGCTGAAAGTGATGTTGTAGGAAATTTAATCTGGTGCTGGAAAGGATGGGTCATAGTGGTTGCTGGGTGAGCGTGTCAGCTTTTGTAGTTGAATAGAGATCCAACGATGAGAGCCTGAGCGTGCCAGGATGTGGGTGTCCAGCAGTCCAGGAGGAGGCTGGCTGGGGACGTTTATACCCTCCTCCTCTATTTGCCATCAGTTTCCAGCCTGGCATAGACTGATGCTGGCCCCGTAGGTGCCAAGGGCACTCACCACCTGCCCCAGGAGTTGCACTGAAGCAGGGCTCTCTCTTTCTTTATCACCAACGCTCCCTCTGATTCCTCTATGAAAGGAGGCAGCCGGCATGTTTTGCTCATACTACTCTATTTACAAAGAAAATAAACACTACACTCTTAAATGATTTAATTTAACAGCACATTGTAAAGGTGCAATTCTAGGGCCAATAAGAATTTTTACTTGAAACATTTATCCTCAAAAACACTTACCTTGTGTCTACAAAGCCTGGGTTATAGGGGGCTTACTCGTTGTTTTGTGCACCCTGTCCCCATTATCACCGGCCTCTGGCAACAGTAGGTACTGTGC
The DNA here is from genome assembly GCF_015220235.1 of Choloepus didactylus. Taxonomy (NCBI): domain Eukaryota; kingdom Metazoa; phylum Chordata; class Mammalia; order Pilosa; family Megalonychidae; genus Choloepus; species Choloepus didactylus. The sequence goes on along the minus strand of NC_051312.1, from coordinate 127,283,935 downwards.
TACTGATGTATGATTGAGACATAAAAGGAGTCGGTGGATTGCCTAGGGCTTCCAAATGTGTATCGGTCAACTGAGATTAAAAGCCGGGTTTAAGTCCTCTGGTGGGGAAGGGAATTTACCATGAAAACATTAATGCATGCATTTCTGTAATACTGAATGTAAATATCTAACATAGAGTCTGATGTACTTTAACTTATGGGTGCAGCAATTTAATTTCTCACTGATAAATTGTCACAGCAAGTTTCTGGAAGTAAACACGTGAAACTCAATGGTGGTACTTCTGGGAGGTAAAAAGAGGGGCCAGGGATAGTGGGAAGGCAGTAGACTTCTACTTTTCAACATATACTCTTTTGTACTGTTTGAATTTTTACCACAAACGTGCATTACTTTTGTAATTAAAACAACTAGTTAATAAACACCAATATTTTTGAGGTAAATCTCTAATTTTTAAAAAATAAGATCCCAAATGTTTTAAATTTCTAGCATATAAACTATTTTACGTCCTTTGAAAGGCCAGCCTGTTTGCAGAATTCCAACTTTCTGTCAGTTTCTTGAAATTTTACTGTTAAAACTCTCTTGCTTAGCACAACACTATGTCCAAGCTGTCTCTCTGAGAAATGATTTCTGTTGCCTAAGTACAAAATGAAACATTTTTTTTTTTAACTCTGGGTCTTGGTGTGCCTTTGGAATGTTATTTGTATTTTTGTAGCTAAGTTAGAACAACAGGAGTGGCTGGGATGCACTGCTGATAAATGGTCCTCCACTCTGGCCAGAACAGAATCTGCACAGAACTTCATTCTGCCCTTCCAGATGGGCTTGCTGTGGCTGTTTTGTTGCAAAACCTGATTATTTTTGCATGCTGTGTGAAAGAGTTCACCACTAGAAAATATTTTAAGTTTCATGACATTAATAAAAACAACACTGCAGAATCAACTGAACAGCTGAAAAAATAAGTTGCTTGTGAAAGGTTTACCTTTTTTACAAAAAAATTTTAAGAAAATGTCTGTGATTTTGAAGGAACAGGTGGTTGGGTGGGAAATACTGAAGGCACCAGAAATGTGCGTCACTTCTCTAAACTGGGCAGGACAGTGTGGGCTGATTAAAGTCCAGCAATAGGCCATTTTGAAAGCACTAGAAAATAAAATGTTCATTCAAATGAACGCCACGAATTCACTGTGTACCTGTATATTCAGATGCCGGCATTTTGAGTTTACACAGCATTGCCTGCTAAGAAAATGTGTTTCTTCTTTTTTAATTCTTTCTGGGCACATGGAGGGGGTTAGTTGGCAACGTTAATATGAAGCAATATGTGAAGCAATGCACTATGAGGGTGAGCAAAAGTTGGGGGAGATAGTCCCAGTGTAGACATTGAGTCCATTTATCAATAACCTATGCCAAATTACAAATAAATGTATTCTTCTGCAGGCAGTTCAGGAAAAGTAGCAAGGGCAAATGAGATGTACTTATTTAAAAAAAATTGCAGCATTCCTAAGACATTATTTATTAATCAAACAGAAAGAGAACAACAGGCACTTCTAACAATATAAGAACAATAAAAATAATATAAAAAATAAAAATCCAAGAAAAATACAATACTAAAGCAGGAAGACACTCATTGGCCCATCTAACGACAATCTGCTGCACTGAAGCAAGCATGAAAATCTTGCTCAAACCAGAAGACTCTGTGGGATGGGCTGAGTTTATGAGAGCTGAACAGATGAAAACTAATTTTATGGCAAGTTTTAAGAAATTGCAGAAGAGGAGGGGTATTTTCTGTATCAGTTGTAGTAGCAGTGGTACCTACTTTCTTTCATTCTTATGTTTTCAGTTCTTTGGATGTCTGAGTCTAAAGCTTACTCTTCTTTCACAAATAGATCAATATAATATATATGTGCTATATTCTTAGTTTTGAGAATATGATGATGGGTGTAATGGTTGCCATTTTTTCCTTGAATTTATTTATGTTCAATTCCCTAGTTTAGTGGCATGGTTAATCAGCTGTGGACTTAATTACATTCTGCATCTTTTTTCTTTTGTCTTTTTCATTTTTTTTAACCACCACCATTAGAATACCAAAGAGAAATAGCACAATAAATAAATTGTTCAAATTTTAGTAGGTTTTGGGGAGGAGTGTAGGTCTTGATTAAAGTTTGATTTCTACATTGGTAAAGGGTTACATCCATTTTTAACATGGAATAGTAAAAATTGGCTTAGTACTTAGGAAACAAGAACATTTGTAATCTCCCTCTCCCAATCTTTCTCCATACCTTCTTAAAAGGCAAGAGCACAAGGAAATTACTTTCCCTTTTCCTTAGTGGCTATTAGCTTTATTAAGGATATGCCTCTAGCAGTTTAGTACGTAAAACCATGGGAGAGTTCTGGACACCACAGGTGTTCAAAGAGCTTCTAAGAGGAGAGCCACCAGAAAAAGCCAGGTAAACTGAGCTGATAAACTCTATGTTTCGCTGGGCTCAGGAACCTCTTCCAGTCCTCAGAAGAGACTGCTGTGGGCTCTGCCTTCTCAAGTGGGAGAAAATGGCATTATACCTCTAGTCATGGGAGTGAGCCATGTGACACAAGGCTCTCTGACCTGCTCGACAATATGTGGTATAGAAATCCCATTTCACCAAAAGGCAAAGAAAGAAGATAAGCTTCAGATAAGAGGAAAAGATGAGAGAGAAATGGGTTGGGTGAGGTAGCCCTTAGGACTCTCTAGGAGAGCAGCAAAGAGGTTTCTGCCAGGTCAGTGTGGTATGTTTTCCTCTTAGGCCAGGGCCATGGAGAGTCCAAAGAGACCAGGGCATCTGGGAGTAGTGAGAATGGCAAAGAAGGACTATGTTTTGGAGAAGATTCTGGGAGAGAACTGGAGATAGGTTTTAGAAGGGAATGAAGAACTTCATGTGTCTAGATTCTACAACGTCTGTGTATCACAGGAAAGGAAGGTCCTGGGTTCTGGTTTGGGCTGGGTGTGGCATCACCTGAGCCGTCTACACTGCAGGGGTGGGTGGGGAGACAGACACGTGGAAAGAGAGCAAAAGTTGTAATTGGGGCACAACATCATGTATTAAACCTGAAGAGTGAGGTGAGGACCAAGCAGGAGGACCTGAAGGAAAGTGGTTATCCCAAAGTTAGTCCTTTCTTGGACCAGAAATATAAATGTAAGAAGGTAATATTATTGCACAGTTGGTAAAAGAAAAAACTTTGGAGTCTAACAAGCCTGGCTCCAAATCCAAGCTCCACTACTTTCTACCTGATTCTCAGTTTCCTCATCTGAAAAATAGATGAATGCCAGCTTCTTAAGACTGTTGTGCTTCTTGTTAATAAATGAAATCAATTTTAAGTGAATAACTGAAATTATTTATAAAGTTCCTATTTCAGAGCCTAGGAGTAAATGGTGGCTGTTATTATTAAGAATCCTTACTTATCCCGGAAAGAACTGAGATTATGGAAGGGGACCTAGGACTGGAAGTCACCTCAACTGTTCCAGCCATATTAAAGTTATTGTCTGAAAATTTGCACTCTACGTAAACATTCTTGTGTTTTATGTGGTTTTTCTATTTCTTGTTTTCCTTGCAAATTCAATCTGAAAAACTCTAATTGAAGCAGAAGAAAGGGGATTAAAGAGGGGGTTCAGCTTGGCCTTGGGGAGAGGTGACAGTGGGGCATACATGCTCTGAGGTCTCAAAAAAGCTACTGAGTCAGAGGGAAAACAGCTGCACCAAAGAGGGAGAAGGGGACAAACTGAGAACACTTATGAGCACTGATCTCTGGTCTGCTTTTCTTTTTTTAAATTAGAGAAGTTGTGGGTTTACAGAAAAATCCTGCATAAAATACAGGGTTCCCGTATACCACCCTATTATTAACACCTTGCATTGGTGTGGTACATTGGTTACAATTGATGAAAGCACATTTTTATAATTTTGCTATTAATTAGAGTCCATGGTTTAACTTAGGGGTCATTGTTGTTGTACAGTCCCATGGATTTTTTTTTTTAATTTATTCTAGTAACATACATACAACCTGAAATTTCCACTTTTAATCACATTAAATATATAATTCAGTGCTGTTAATTATGATCACATGTTGTATTACCATCACCACCATCCATTACCAAAACTCTTCCTTCATCCCAAATAGAAAGTCTACATTTCAAGCTTTAGTTCTCTATTCCTTATCACCCACCCTGTCCCCTGGTAACCTATATTCTAGATTCTGACAATTATGAGTTTGCTTATTCTAATTATTTCCTATCAGTGAGATCATACAGTACTTGTTCTTTTGTGTCTGGCTTACTTCACTTAACATGATGTCTTCAAAGTTCATCCATGTTGTCACATGTATCAGAACTTCATTCCTTTATACAGGTGAAGAATATTCCTTTGTATGCATATACTACATTTTGTTTACCCTTTTATTGGTTGATGGACACTTGGGTTGCTTCCATCTTTTGGCAATTGTGAATAATGCTGCTATGAGCATTGGTGTGCAAATATCTGTTTGAGCCCCTGCTTTCAATTCTTTGGGGTATATGCCTAGAAATGGGATTGCTGGGTCATATGGTAATTCTATACTTAACTTTCTAAGGAACTGCCGAACTGTTTTCCACAGTAGCTGCACAATTTTACATTCCCACCAGCAATGAGTAAATGTTTCTATTCTCTACATCCTCTCTAACACTTGTAGTTTCTCTTATTTTTAAATAGTAGTCATTCTAGTGGGTGTGAAATTTTGTCTCATTGTGGTTTTGATTTGTATTTCCCTAGTGGCTAAAGATTTGGAGCATCTTTTTATGTGTTTTTGTCCTTTTTTTTTTTTCCCATTGTATAGGTTGTCATTTTACTTTCATGATAAAGTCCTTTGAGGTACAAAAATTTTTAATTTCAATGAGGTCTCATTTATCTATTTTTCTTTTGTTGCTTGTGCTTTGGATGTAAGGTCTAAGAAACCACAAGGTCCTGAAGATGCTTCCCTATGTTTTCTTTTTTTTTTTTTTTAATCATCATTTTATTGAGATATATTCACATACCACGCAGTCATACAAAACAAATTGTACTTTCGATTGTTTACAGTACCATTACATAGTTGTACATTCATCACCTAAATCAATCCCTGACACCTTCATTAGCACACACACAAAAATAACAAGAGTAATAATTAGAGTGAAAAAGAGCAATTGAAGTAAAAAAGAACACTGGGTACCTTTGTCTGTTTGTTTCCTTCCCCTACTTTTCTACACATCCATCCATAAACTAGACAAAGTGGAGTTTGGTCCTTATGGCATTCCCAATCCCACTGTCACCCCTCATAAGCTACATTTTTATACAACTGTCTTCGAGATTCATGGGTTCTGGGTTGTAGTTTAATAGTTTCAGGTATCCACCACCAGCTACCCCAATTCTTTAGAACCTAAAAAAGGTTGTCTAAAGTGTGCGTAAGAGTGCCCACCAGAGTGATCTCTCGGCTCGTTTTGGAATCTCTCTGCCACTGAAGCTTATTTCATTTCCTTTCACATCCCCCTTTTGGTCAAGAAGATGTTCTCCATCCCACGATGCCGGGTCTACATTCCTCCCCGGGAGTCATATTCCACGTTGCCAGGGAGATTCACTTCCCTGGGTGTCTGATCCCACGTAGGGGGGAGGGCAGTGATTTCACCTTTCAAGTTGGCTTAGCCAGAGAGAGAGGGCCACATCTGAGCAACAAAGAGGCATTCAGGAGGAGACTCTTAGGCACAAATACAGGGAGGCCTAGCCTCTCCTTTGCAGCAACCGTCTTCCCAAGGGTAAAACTTATGGTAGAGGGCTCAACCCATCAAACCACCAGTCCCCTATGTCTGTGGTCATGTTAGCAACCATGGAGGTGGGGTAGGCGAATACCCCTGCATTCTCCACAGGCTCCTCAAGGGGGCACTACATCTTTTTTTTTTTTTTCCTTGTTTGTCTTTTTTCTTTCTTTTTTTTTTTTTTTAACTTTCCCTTCTTTTTTAAATCAACTGTATGAAAAAAAAAGTTAAAAAGAAAACAAACATACAATAAAAGAACATTTCAAAGAGACCATAACAAGGGAGTAAGAAAAAGACAACTAACCAAAGATAACTGCTTAACTTCCAACATGTTCCTACTTTACCCCAAGAAAGTTACATAATATAGCAACATTTCAGTGAACTTGTTCCTACTACATCCATCAGAAATTAACAGACCATAGTCATTTCTGGGCATCCCCAGAACGTTAAATAGCTTATCTGTTCTTCTTGGATTATTGTTCCCCCTTCCTTAATTGCTCTCTACTGCTAGTTCCCCTACATTCTACATTATAAACCATTTGTTTTACATTTTTCAAAGTTCACATTAGTGGTAGCATATAATATTTCTCTTTTTGTGCCTGGCTTATTTCGCTCAGCATTATGTCTTCAAGGTTCATCCATGTTGTCATATGTTTCACCAGATCGTTCCTTCTTACTGCTGCGTAGTATTCCATCGTGTGTATATACCACATTTTATTTATCCACTCATCTGTTGAAGGACATTTGGGTTGTTTCCATCTCTTGGCAATTGTGAATAATGCTGCTATGAACATTGGCGTGCAGATATCTGTTCGTGTCACTGCTTTCCGATCTTCCGGGTATATACCGAGAAGTGCAATCGCTGGATCGAATGGTAGCTCTATATCTAGTTTTCTAAGGAACTGCCAGACTGACTTCCAGAGTGGCTGAACCATTATACAGTCCCACCAACAATGAATAAGAGTTCCAATTTCTCCACATCCCCTCCAGCATTTGTAGTTTCCTGTTTGTTTAATGGCAGCCATTCTAACCGGTGTTAGATGGTATCTCATTGTGGTCTTAATTTGCATCTCTCTAATAGCTAGTGAAGCTGAACATTTTTTCATGTGTTTCTTGGCCATTTGTATTTCCTCTTCAGAGAACTGTCTTTTCATATCTTTTGCCCATTTTATAATTGGGCTGTCTGTACTATTGTCATTGAGTTGTAGGATTTCTTTGTATATGCAAGATATCAGTCTTTTGTCAGATACATGGTTTCCAAAAATTTTTTCCCATTGAGTTGGCTGCCTCTTTACCTTTTTGAGAAATTCCTTTGAGGTGCAGAAACTTCTAAGCTTGAGGAGTTCCCATTTATCTATTTTCTCTTTTGTTGCTTGTGCTTTGGGTGTAAAGTCTAGGAAGTGGCGGCCTAATACAAGGTCTAGAAGATGTTTTCCTACATTATCTTCTAGGAGTTTAATGGTACTTTCTTTTATATTGAGATCTTTGGTCCATTTTGAGTTAATTTTTGTGTAGGGGGTGAGGTAGGGGTCCTCTTTCATTCTTTTGGATATGGATATCCAACTCTCCCAGCCCCATTTGTTGAAAAGACCATTATGGCTCAGATCGATGACTTTGGGGGCCTTATCAAAGATCAGTCGGCCATAGATCTGAGGGTCTAGCTCTGAATTCTCAATTCGATTCCATTGATCTATATGTCTATCTTTGTGCCAGTACCATGCTGTTTTGGCAACTGTGGCTTTATAATAAGCTTCAAAGTCAGGGAGTGTAAGTCCTCCCACTTCGTTTTTCTTTTTTAGAGTGTCTTTAGCAATTCGAGGCATCTTCCCTTTCCAAATAAATTTGATAACTAGCTTTTCCAAGTCTGCAAAGTAGGTTGTTGGAATTTTGATTGGGATTGCATTGAATCTGTAGATGAGTTTGGGTAGAATTGACATCTTAATGACATTTAGCCTTCCTATCCATGAACATGGAATATTTTTCCATCTTTTAAGGTCCCCTTCTATTTCTTTTAGTAGAGTTATGTAGTTTTCTTTGTATAGGTCTTTTACCTCTTTGGTTAAGTTTATTCCTAGGTACTTGATTTTTTTAGTTGCTATTGAAAATGGTATCTTTTTCTTGAGTGTCTCTTCAGTTTGTTCATTTCTAGCATATAGAAACATTACTGACTTATGTGCATTAATCTTGTATCCCGCTACTTTGCTAAATTTGTTTATTAGCTCTAGTAGCTATATCGTCGATTTCTCAGGGTTTTCTAGATATAAGATCATATCATCTGCAAACAATGACAGTTTTACTTCTTCTTTTCCAATTTGGATGCCTTTTATTTCTTTGTCTTGCCGGATTGCCCTGGCTAGCACTTCCAGCACAATGTTGAATAACAGTGGTGACAGCGGGCATCCTTGTCTTGTTCCTGATCTTAGAGGGAAGGCTTTCAGTCTCTCACCATTGAGTACTATGCTGGCTGTGGGTTTTTCATATATGCTCTTTATCATGTTGAGGAAGTTTCCTTCAATTCCTACCTTTTGAAGTGTTTTTATCAAAAAGGGATGTTGGATTTTGTCAAATGCTTTTTCAGCATCTATTGAGATGATCAGTTGATTTTTCCCTTTCGAGTTTTTAATGTGTTGTAATACATTGATTGTTTTTCTTATGTTGAACCATCCTTGCATGCCTGGAATGAACCCCACTTGGTCATGGTGTATGATCTTTTAATGTGTCTTTGGATTCGATTTGCAAGTATTTTGTTGAGGATTTTTGCATCTATATTCATTAGGGAGATTGGCCGGTAGTTTTCCTTTTTTGTAGCATCTTTGCCTGGTTTTGGTATTAGATTGATGTTAGCTTCATAAAATGAGTTAGGTAGTGTTCCATTTTCTTCAATGTTTTGAAAGAGTTTGAGTAAGATTGGTGTCAGTTCTTTCTGGAAAGTTTGGTAGAATTCCCCTGTGAAGCCATCTGGCCCTGGGCATTTATTTGTGGGAAGATTTTTGATGACTGATTGGATCTCTTTGCTTGTGATGGGTTGGTTGAGGTCTTCTATTTCTTCTCTGGTCAGTCTAGGTTGTTCATATGTTTCCAGGAAATTGTCCATTTCTTCTACATTATCCAGTTTGTTGCCATACAGTTGTTCATAATATCCTCTTATAATTTTTTTAATTTCTTCAGGATCTGCAGTTATGTCACCTTTTTCATTCATTATTTTGTTTATATGGGTCTTCTCTCTTTTTGATTTTGTCAGTCTAGCTAGGGGCTTGTCAATCTTGTTGATCTTCTCAAAGAACCAACTTTTGGTGATATTTATCCTCTCTATTGTTTTTTTGTTCTCTATGTCATTTATTTCTGCTTTAATCCTTGTTATTTCTTTTCTTGTACTTGGTTTAGGATTGGTTTGCTGTTCATTTTCTAGCTTCTTCAGTTGATCCATTAGTTCTTTGATTTTGGCTCTTTCTTCCTTTTTAATATACGCGTTTAGTGCTATAAATTTCCCCCTTAGCACTGCTTTTGCTGCATCCCATAGGTTTTGGTATGTTGTGTTCTCATTTTCATTCGTCTCTATATATTTAGCAATTTCTCTTGCTATTTCTTCTTTAACCCACTGATTGTTTAGGAGTGTGTTGTTTAACCTCCAGGTATTTGTGAATTTTCTAAGTCTCTGATGGTTCTTGACTTCTAATTGTATTCCATTGTGGTCAGAGAATGTGCTTTGAATAATTTCAATCTTTTTAAATTTATTGAGGCTTGTTTTATGTCCCAGCATATGATCTATTCTGGAGAAAGTTCCGTGAGCACTAGAAAAGTATGTGTATCCTGGTGATTTGGGATGTAATGTCCTGTATATGTCTGTTAAATCTAATTCATTTATCAGATTGTTTAGGTTTTCAATTTCCTTATTGGTCTTCTGTCTGGTTGATCTATCTATAGGAGAGAGTGATGTGTTGAAGTCTCCCACAATTATTGTGGAAACATCAATTGCTTCCTTTAGTTTTGCCAGTGTTTCTCTCATGTATTTTGTGGCACCTTGATTGGGTGCATAGACATTTACGATTGTTATTTCTTCTTGCTGAATTGCCCCTTTTATTAGTACGTAGTGGCCTTCTTTGTCTCTCAAAACATCCCTGCATTTGAAGTCTATTTTATCTGAGATTAATATTGCTACACCTGCTTTCTTTTGGCTGTAGCTTGCATGAAATATTTTTTTCCATCCTTTCACTTTCAGTTTCTTTGTGTCCCTGTGTCTAAGATGAGTCTCTTGTATGCAACATATTGATGGTTCATTTTTTTTGATCCATTCTGCGAATCTATATCTTTTAATTGGGGAGTTTAATCCATTTACATTCAACGTTAAAACCGTGAAGGCATTTCTTGAATCGGCCATCTTATCCTTTGGATTATGTTTGCCATATTTTTCCCTCTCTCTATTAATATCCTTTATTGTACCCATACCGAATCTCTTTAGTACTGAACCTTTCAACAAGTCTCTCTGTCCTGTCTTTGTTTCTCTGTCTGTAGGGTTCCCTTTAGTATCTCCAGTAGGGCAGGTCTCTTGTTAGCAAATTCTCTCAGCATTTGTTTGTCTGTGAAAAATTTAAGCTCTCCCTCAAATTTGAAGGAGAGCTTTGCTGGATAAAGTATTCTTGGCTGGAAATTCCTCTCACTCAGAATTTTAAATATATCGTGCCACTGCCTTCTTGCCTCCATGGTGGCTGCTGAGTAGTCACTAGTTAGTCTTATGCTGTTTCCTTTGTATGTGGTGAATTGCTTTTCTCTTGCTGCTTTCAGAACTTGCTCCTTCTCTTCTATGTTTGACAGTGTGATCAGTATATGTCTTGGAGTGGGTTTTTTTTGGATTTATTCTATTTGGAGTTCGCTGAGCATTTATGATTTGTGTATTTATGTTGTTTAGAAGATTTGGGAAGTTTTCCCCAACAATTTCTTTGAATACTCTTCCTAGACCTTTACCCTTTTCTTCCCCTTCTGGGACACCAATGAGTCTTATATTCGGACGTTTCATATTATCTATCATATCCCTGAGGTCCATTTCGAGTTTTTCAATTTTTTTCCCCATTCTTTCTTTTATGCTTTCATTTTCCATTCTGTCATCTTCCAGGTCACTGATTCGTTGTTCAACTTCCTCTAGTCTTGTACTATGAGTGTCCAGAATCTTTTTAATTTGGTCAACAGTTTCTTTAATTTCCATAAGATCATCCATTTTTTTATTTAGTCTTGCAATGTCTTCTTTATGCTCTTCTAGGGTCTTCTTGATTTCCTTCATATCCCGTACTATGGTCTCATTGTTCATCTTTAGTTCTTTGAGTAGCTGCTCTACGTGCTGTGTCTCTTCTGGTCTTTTGATTTGGGTGCTTGGGCTTGGGTTATCCATATCGTCTGGTTTTTTCATATGCTTTATAATTTTCTGTTGTTTTTGGCCTCGTGGCATTTGCTGAACTTGATAGGGTTCTTTTAGGGTTTGTAGACCTATTGAAGTCCTTATCTCTAATTTATCAGATCTACAGCTTCGTGGAGTACACTTTCTCTAACTAACCAGCAGGTGGCGTCCACGAGCCACCTGTTCTCCACAAGCCAGATCTCCCCTGCTTAGCCTTTTTGGTGAGTGGGGGAGTGAGTCTTGTGGGGCCCAATTGGTGTACCAAGCTTGCGTGTGTAGTTGGTGTTGCCTGCCCTGTATGTGGGGCGTGTTTCTGGGCAGTCGGGGAGGGGGGGTGGCCCTAACAATCAAATCTCCCTGATGATCCTAGAGTTTTAAAGCTGCTGCAATAGTCTAATCCTTCAGTTCAGTCCTGCCACAGTTTGTCTCTGCCACTGACCCACAAGTCTTTGGTATTGGCGTATGGCTCCTGAGACTTGCAAGTGGGCCCCTCTTCCAGGCTGTGCACCCCGGGTCCTCTGTTGAGGGATGACTGTGCTATGTCACAGGTGAGTGCCGTCCCCCCAGGGCAGTTCTGGGCTGCTGGGCTGTGTAGGGAGGCTCCCAGTCTGCTCAAATGATGGCTGAATGGGGCTTTGTTAATTCACACTGCTCCACCTTCCCAGCTCTGGGACATTCAGCTGAGGTTGCAGGGAAGGCTAATGTGCACGCCCAGTTTTGTGGTGTGTGCCTGTTATTTGAAGCACTTCCGTCACACTGGGTTGTCTGGGGCAGCTCTGGGCTATGGGGCTGGTGATGGGCAGGAGTGTTTCCTGTCCACCAGGATGGTGGCTGTGAGTGGACACCCCCCTTTTCTTGGGAAGTTGTGTTGTTTAGTGAATTTTCTCAGCCACTGGATTATTGCCTTTTGTCTCAGAGCTCTCTTAGTTCTGCTCTTGACTTGACGTGCCCAAATTGCAATTCTTTGAAGCTTTCTGTAATGAGCTTCTTAGAGTAATTGTTGTAGAAAAAGCAAAAAGGATTTAAAAAAACAACAACAACAACAACAAAAAAAAAACGGCCCTCCTCAGAGATCTAATGGGTTATTGAAATGCTAATAGACAAAGCAACCAGGGCCATTAAGGAAAAGTGCACAGGGCAGAGAGATCAGCTTTGCTTCGGGATTTGCATATGCGCCTCAAGGCCTGAGCTCCACCCTTCCCCTTTCTGTGTTCACCAGAACTCCAAAAATCCTCTGCTTTTATTTTGGAGTTTTTCGTGTTGTTTTTTTTCTATGCCTGTCTCCTCTCTGCTGGGCTGGCTGCTCTCAGAGTCTCTGGTGTCTGGTCTCAGTCTATCTATGGTTGGAGTTTGAATCAGTAGAATGAGTTTTCGATAAGAGCAGCCACTGCAGTTCTCCCTTCTCCTTCCCGGAGCTGACAGCCCCTCCTCCCCCGGGACTGAGCCTGGCAGGGAGGGGCGCGGGTCCCCTGGCTGCAAAAACTTACAGATTTCGCTGATCTCAGCAGTTCCACGTTTTCATGCGTGTTGTATGAAGTATGCCCAAAGACAGATTGCTCTGTGGTGTCCAGTCCACGCAGTTCCTGGCTTTTTACCTACTTTCCTGGAGGAGTAACTAAAACTTACAGCTCACCAGTCTGCCATCTTGCCCCGCCTCTCCCTATGTTTTCTTCTAGGAGTTTGATAGCTCTGGCTCTTATATGTAGGTCTTTGATCCATTCTGAGTTGATTTTTGTATAAGCTGTGGATAAGAGTCCATCTTCATTCTTTTGCAAATGGAGATCCAGTTTTCCCAGCACCATTTGTTGAAGAGACAGACTAAATTTTCCCAATTGAGTGACCTTTGCCCCTTTGTCAAAAATCAGGTGGTCATAAATGTGTAAACATGAAGGTTGATTGCTGAGCTTTCAATTCTATTCCATTGGTCCTTGTATTAGTTAGGGTTCTCTAGGGAAACAGAATCAGAGAGCAATATATACGAATATAAGATTTATAAAAGTGTCTCACGCAACTATGGGTATGCATGAGTCCAAATTCCATAGGGCAGGCAGCAAACCAGCAACTCCAATGAAGATGTTCGATGAACTCCTCAGGAAACGAACTGGCAACTTCGATGAACTCCTCAGGAAATGAGCTGGCAACTTCGATGAACTCCTCAGGAAACGCTTCGCTGGGCAGCCAAAGAAGAAGTGAAGGTCCTCTATCTGTCTGGCTTAAAAGTCTTCTACTGATTGATTGGATTAAATCCAGCTGACTGCATTCTCTCATTGTGGAAGACACGCCCTTCACTGATGTCATCAGTCACAGCTGCAGCCAATTGACTCATGATTTAACAAACCAGCCTATTGGTTTGTTGACTGAATTTGGTTTCCTAGTTCTTTGTTGAGTAATTTTGTATTTACAGTTATATGAGAAATTGATCTGTAATTTTCTTGTGGTATCTTTATCTGGCTTTGGTATGAGGGTGATATTGGCCTTGTAGAATGAATTAGGGAGTATTCCCTCCTCTTTAATCTTTTTGGAAGAGTTTGCACAGGATTGGTGTTAATTCTCCTTGGAATTTTTGGTAAAATTTCCCTGTGAAGGCACCTGGTCATGGGCTTTTCTTTCTTGGGAGGTTGTTGATTACAAATTCAATCTCTTTGCTAATCATTAGTTTGTTGAGATCTTCTATTTTTTCTTGAGTCAGCACAGGTAGTTTGTGTGTTTCTAAAAATTTGTCCATTTCATCTAGGTTTTGTCATTTGTTGGTGTACAGTTGTTCATAGCATTCTCTTATATTCCTTTTTATTTCAGGGGGTCAGCATTAATGTCCCCTTTTCATTTCTGATTTTAGTTATTTTTGTCCTCTCTCTTTTTGCTTCATCAGTCTAGCTAAAGGTTTGTCAATTTTATTGAAATTTTCAAAGAATCAACTTTTGGTTTTGTTGATTCTCTCTTTTGTTTTTTTAATAATTTCATTTATCTTTGCTCTAATATTTACTGTTTCTTCCTTCTGCTCACTTTGGGTTTAGTTTGCTCTTCTATTTCTAGTTCTTTCAGTTTTGAGTTTAGGCCTCTGATTTGACATCTTTCTTCTTTTTAAATTTAAGCATTTAGAGCTATAAATTTCCCTTTTAGCACTGCCTTTGCTGCATCCCATAAGTTGTAGAGTGCTGTATTTTCATTTTCATTGCCCCAAGATATTTCCTAATTTCCCTGGTGATTTCCTCTTTAACCACATTGGTTGTTTAAGAGTATACTGTTTAATTTCCACGTATTTCTGACTTTTCTGTTTCCCTCTCTGTTATTGATTTCTAGCTTCATTCCACTGTGGTCAGAGAGGACACATTTTTTTATTTCAATAGATCTGAATTTATTGGGACTTGTTTTGTGACCTAAGATATTGGCTCTCCTGGAGAATGATCCATGTACACTTAAGAAGAATGTGTATTCTGTTGTTGTGTGAAGTGCTTATATTTGTCTGTAAGGTCTAGTTGGTTTAGAGTATCATTCAAGTTTTCTATTGTTGATTTTCTGACTAGATGTTCTATTCATTATTGAAAGTGATGTATTAAATTCTCCTACTATTATTTTTCCTTTCAAATCTGTCAATATTTGTTTCATATAGTTCGGGGTTCTGCTGTTAGGTTTATATATATTTATGATTTTTACATCTTCCTGTTGAATTTACCCCTTTAACATTATGTAATGACCATCATTGTCTCTTGTAACAGTTTTTGACTCAAAGTCTATTTTATCTGATTTATCCTATTACCCAGCTCTCCTTTGGTTACTACTTGCATGGTATATATTTTTCCATCCTTCCACTTTCAACCCACTTGTGTCTTTGAATTTAAGATGATTCTCTTGTAGATAGCATATAGTTGGTTCATGCTTTTTTTTTTTTATCTATTCTGCCAATCCCTGCCTTTTGACTGAAGAGTTTAATCCATTTACATTTAAATTCACTACTGATAATGAAGGACTTTCTTCTGCCATTTTGCTGTTTAGCCTTTTTAAGTCTTATTCCATTTTTGTCCCTCATTTCTTCCATTAAAACCTACCTTCTTATTTATTCGATATTTTTGTATTGTACTATATTGAGTTCCTTACTTCTGTATCTACATATTTTTCATATATATTCCTTGTCATTACCATGGTGTTAAAATCCTAAACATATAACAATCATCTTTTATTTGATACTAATTTGGCTTCAATAGCATATCCATACACTGTTTCTATACCCTTCCATCTCCCAAACTTTTTTTGTACTGGTTACGAATTATCTCTATGTATATTATATGTTTGGACAAGACTTATCATTACTATTTATGCCTCTGCCATTTTAGCACTTACAGGAAGTAGGAAGTGAAGTTACATACCAAAAAGTACAATGCAATAGTACTGGTATTTGTATTTTCTCAAATGGATACCTTTACTAGAGGTCTTATTTGTTTATGCTGCTTTGAACCACTGACTAGAGGCCTTTCCTCTCAGTCTGAAGAACTGTAAGCATTGTTTGTTGGGTAGGAATAGTGGTGATGATCTCCCTCAGCTTTTACTTACCTGGGAATGTCCTAATGTCTCCCTCTATTTTGAAACAGTCTCACCAGATATAATGGTTGATTCAGACAGTTCCTGCCTGTGTAATAGTTGTTCTGGTGGAGGGACTGATTCCTGGTGCTTCCTACTCTATCATCTTCCTACAATTCCCTCTCCTTCTTCCTGAGGTTTAATATTGGATTTTTCATAAATGGCAGCTCAACATGAATAAGTATGATACCTGATTTGCTAACAAAGGCTGATTTTGTCTTTGGATATTTAAACCTACAGAATGGGAATGTACATTAATGAAATGCACCAAGTTGTAGCTTCAATTCTAGCTATAAAGTCCTGCTGGTATATGGAGGAGGGTGGCATTGCTGAGTCAGAATAAACTTGTTACATTTGACCATAGTGAATCGATTTTTCATACCTACAAAAGTTACCAGTGGCTTTTCTAATGGTTTGACTTATTTAACATTATATTAGGACTTGTAGTGATGAAGGCAGCAGTATGTCAACTCCCCAGGCTGTCCTTTAGAGCTCCCCAGTCTTGCCCATATCCACCTTTGTGCAGCACACCTTGGCTATGACATTTATCAAGAGCTGCCATATGCCAGGTACATGAAAACCATGAAGGCTGCCCTAATTGAGCACTTAACAGTGTGCCACGTGCTGTACTAGGTGCTTTGCAGACATCATCTAATTTCATTCTCATGACAGCTTGTGGGGTGGGTATCAAACCCATGAACATAGGAGGAAACTGAGGCCAAGAGAAGTTAGATAACTTTCATACTGACATAGAGGGAGAGCCAGAGTGAGTGTCTTGGTCTATCTGACTCTAAAATGCAAGCCTGTAACCATTCAACCACACTGCTGCTCTTCCCGGACTGGAGGCTCCAGAGGGAACAAACAAAAACATCAAGACAAAAATCAGTTGGCGAATAGATTTAAGCTAGCAAGCAGATACAGTGCAATGTCATAAGTGTTACAGCAGAAAAAATGCTGGAGGCTCTGAGAGCAGAGAGAAGTGTCTGGGAGGACTTTGCATGCAAGGCTGGAACTGAATCTTGCAGAATGATGTACACAAACTTGTCTTTCACTTCTTCACCCTGTGGACAAGTTGGCCCACTCACTGTGGATCACAGGTTGAGTGTCTTTCCTCCCTTTGGGCCTTGGCCTGCTCTGTGTGTTCTGCTTGGACTCCACCCCTCCTCATCTCTCACCTAAGAGATCTTCATCCTTCAAAGCTTAGTGCAAAGCTCACCCTCCTCCAAGAAGGCTTCTTCTTCCCATCTGGTCCGTGCCTTGTTCACCCTTCTCTGAACCCCCATAGTGTTCACTGATGGTCACTAAGACTCATTTGGTACTTGGAGCAAAAGCCACCTTCTTATTTTTAAGCACTCATTTCACATATTGAACAACTGAACTGTCCACTTTTCAAGGATAAAATTTTTTTTATATTGCTTTGAGTTCCTCACATGCAGTAAACATTTAATAACAATAGTATTATTGAGCCCTTGGCAAAGTACCTTGCAAGGCAGATATGATTTTCCTCCACTAACACCATGGTTAAGAGACTTTCCCATCATCATACAGTTGACAGGTGGCAGAGCTGGAATTGAAGCTCAGATCATGTTGCTCCAGAACCCAATTCTTTGCCATGCTATGCTGCCTCCCTTACTAACTGTGTCTCTGGAAGATGAATGTCAGTTAACCTAAGTGCTGTAAATTCTCGATCACAGAGTGATTCTTAGGGGAAGAAACATCAGTTACAAGATGCTTCAAATTGGGTATGAACCGGTTTTCAGAGATTTAGATCTATTTAAATCCTCAACAGTGAGATGGGAGCATTTGAAATGTGAATAACAAAAATTAAGACGGTAAAGGAATGGAATAAACTGCATAAAGTTCAAGTTTGAATGAACAATGAAATGAGAGGGGCCTTAGAGATGTGGCCTGTCTCTCTACTTTTATAGACAAGAACACTGAGTCCCAGTGAGGAGGAAGTGGATTGTCCAAGACCACTTAAGTAGAAGGAAGGATTCAAACAGACTGAGAAAGGGGCAGTTTATCTAACGGTGTAGAAAAAAAAGTCTCTGAAGTAGTTTCCAAAATTTCAGATATCATCTGAGATGATATAATTACAGTTTCCAATTGTGTCTCTTCTTTTTTTAGTAATTCAGAAGAAATCCAAATGCAAAGCACAGATATGGACCTTACCATGTTTACACTCGGTTGTAATTGAGGTGTGTGTGTGATTGGGGCAGTGAAGCAGCAGCTGGGTATGTAACTAAACAAATCTCCAACTAACAGTCTTGATGGAAAGACAGAAAGTTAGTAGGGATGGAACTCGGTAATGCACATCTGTTCCACAGTTGGAATTTACCCATTCCTCAATAAAGATCAAACACTTTGAATTACTCTATGCCATAAATGCACTGTGTAGCTCCCACTTACCTTCTGTTCATCCAAAATTTTCCATCAAATATGTACTATCATAATGCTTCTTTCTGTGCTTACAAGTTTCCCCTTCCAAGAATAATTAGGAAAGATTAACAAAGAAGCTTAGCTGACAATATGGCCTTTTCTTGTGTGTTCCTGAAGTACAGATTTTAGCAGCTAACTTAAGTAGGGGTATTTAGGAAAACGTAGAAGAAGAAAATAACTGTGATACTGATTTGAAAAGCAAACACTTGAGGTTGGTACAAAGCAATCATGCCAACGAGGAAATAGTTACATTTTGGCTAATATAATCCATAAATATTTCTTAGAATTCTCCCCAACATTTTCCTCAGTTTGGAACTTCCAAAAGCAGAGCCAGTAACCTTCCCTTATTTTTCCTCATGTTTATATAGAATCTTAACTGAAAAAAAATTTTCATGTCTGTTTCCTTATTGTTCCTCACAATATCCTTTTAATGCATGAGGAGAGCAGGGTAGCTATCAGTGTGTCCATAAACAAATAAAATTGATTTAACATCAAGCCCTGGTTCCCAGACCCATTCTTATTCCCCCCTATAATGCACTGCACTCACCTATTCTACAGTTTTAGTTCCAAACTGATTTCCATTTCCCACTCGGCAAGTTTTTAAATTTTTCCCTCATGCCAGCTGCTGTATATTCAATGGTTTTAAATGAATCTTTATGATAGTTTAGGAAAAACTTGATTAGCTAGCTCAGGAGCCTGCAATTTCTTCACTGAATTTCAAATCAAAACTGAAAAAAATGTGGTTATTAGGTTTCCTCACTATGGATAGCAGAGTTAACTGAATTTTGTGATGTTATTAAAAATGTTCAATAATTAGCTTTAATGGAACTCAAATGAAATAGTGTAATTGAAAAAAGCAGCGTAAGGGGACCTCAAAAGCTTGATGATATATTTTTGGTCCTAGATGTTGGCGAATGGCTTTTATTTTTAAAATTCTGGGGAAAAATTTAGTAGTGTAATGAAGGATGACATAGAAAACTTTAAGAAAAAGAGAAAAGCCATTATTTAAAAATAGATATACACAACAGTGGCTGTGAAAACGCTTCATTATAGCTAAAAGGATAGAAGTGGTTTTAATTTCCAGTTTTTGGTGAAAGTCTCTTTTGATGCAAGGGATTCTTTTTTCTTTGATTCTTACTGCAAAGATGCAAAAAACATTTCATGGTATCAAAAACAGATGCTCATAAGGGAAATGGCGGTAAAGATGGATCAACCCAGCCCTGAGTAAATGTCAAAGTGTTGCCACAAAGAGAAATCAATAATTTGGATATCAAACAGATACTTCTGGGAGGCTACTTATCCACAGGGACATAGTTTTCATAATAAATGTGTATTAGTTTCCTGTGGCTGCTGTAACATATTACCAAAAACTGGGTGACTTAAAACAGCCAAAATACATCTTCTCATAGTTCTTGAGGCCAGAAGTTTGAAATTAAACCATTGTCAGGGCTGCACTCTCTCAGGAGGCTCTAGGGGCAAAGATGCCGTTCATGGTATCTTCCAGCTTCTGGTGGCTGCCAGGGGTCCTCGGCTTGTGGCTGCATCACTCCACTCTCTGCCTCTGTGGGCACAGTGCCTCCTTCTCTTTTGTGTGTCTTCTTCTCTGTATGTCTCTCTCTCAAAACTCCCTCTGCCTCTCTTATAAGGATACATATGATTGCATTTTTGCCCCACCCAGATAATCCAGAATAAGCTCCTCTCCAGATCATTAAGTTAATCCATCTGTTGCCATATAAGGGTAGCATTCACAGGATGTAGGGATTAGACATGGAAACTTTTGGGTGAACTTTTTCCAGCCTAGGACAGTATGCTGACATCAAAACTGCATGGCAGGACACCTAACCTTCTCTAGTTAGGCTTTGGTTACTATCCATATTGTCACTGGCAAATTTGAACATGGATGGCTTCCTTATCTGACCTTATCCAAGATATTAGACTCATCACCTAGTGCTTTGGTATGAAAAATTGGAGGTAGACGTGGTGTTACCCATGCAATTAGAACTCCACAGATGCCCACCAGCAATATGATTTTCCATGCTTTCTGCTCATTGGGTCACATTTGTAACAGGGCTGGAAATAGGTATTTTTCTCAAGTGGATGATTAATAAATACGATATCTTGAGATACACAAATGTTCTAAAATAGTGGCCGAGAGACTGAAACTTGGATGGATGGATAGTAAAATCAATTCATGGTCTATTTACTTGACTTTTGGACTGTTTACTATTAATTAACACCCAAATCACCATGCTTCTATGTTTGCCACATTTTGAGCTCTATGCATTTAATTTAAATTAAATGCCAGTAAGATGCTAGCATTGAGACACTGAGTAACAAGATGGGGATATGAAGTTAAGGCTGAGTTCATACTCATATATGATGGATGCCTGAGAATTACTGCCATGGCTAGAGCTGGTTTGCACTTTTCTAGTGCCACAAGTTCTTTCCAAATGATATATTTTCTTATATTTTGACTTCCTTTGATTGCATGGATCAGAAATTCTACTCCAGTCTGCATTGATCTTTCCCTTTTCAGTCCACAGTATTAAAATGAACATGGAATTAAGAGTCAGAAGAGCTGCCACTTACTACCTTGCAATTTGGAAACAATTACTTCCCTTCTCTTGTTCTCAACTTTTTAATCTGTAAAATGGAACATCATAGAAATATCAATCTCACAGGACTGTTGTATCTATCAAATGAGTTAATACACAAGGAAGTGTGCTTTAAACCGTCCTTACATAAATATTTTCACAGCCTAAATATCTCATGGCTATGCTGCCTGGTCTTTTATTTTTAGCATTCAATCTAGAGCTTAGTTATATGGTCTTATATTTTTAAAATATGTAAGTAATTTTCTTCTTCACCAGATTGTTTGGTGCTTAATGGCACAAGACTATTACATGCATTATATGTTTTCTGTACCAACTTTCTTATAACAAAAAGTCACTTGGCCAATTTCATTAGCTCAATAAGTTCTTGTCTGGGTAGATACAATAACCTCATCTGTGATGTGTGAGGCTTGGACGTTTGCTCTTTGCTCTAACAAAGTTCTCAAGCTGTGATGTGCAAAGAAAACACCCAAGAAGCTCGTTAAAAATGAACATTCTCTGACCCCAGTAGGTCTACATTAGTAGACATGGGATGGAGTCCAGGAACCTGCATTCTAAAATTAAATCAGGTAATATGGCCTATGATTAATTGTATTGTTATACCTTTTAAAAAGTAAAAACTTATAGAAAATAGAGAAACACACTATTTGATGGTGTGCCGGTTTGAATGTATTGTGTCCCCCAAATGTCATTATCTTTGTAGTCTTCTGGGACAGACGTTTTGGTGCTGGTTAGATTTGCCTGGAATGTGCCCCACCCAGCTGTGGGTGATGATTTTGATGAGATGTACCCATGGAGGTGTGGCCCCGCCCATTCAGGGTGGGCCTTGATCAGTGGAGCTATATAAATGAGCTGACTCAAAGAGAGGGAACGGAGTGCAGCTGGGAGTGATGTTTTGAAGAGGAGGAAGCTTGCTAGAGAGGAACATCCTGGGAGAAAGCCATTTTGAGGCCGGAGCTTTGGAGCAGATGCCAGCTGCCTTCCCAGCTAACAGAGGTTTTCCAGACGCCATTGGCCATCCTCTGGTGAAGGTACCCGATTGCTGAGGTGTTACTTTGGACGCTTTGTGGCCTTAAGACTGTAACTGTGTAGCGAAATAAACCCCCGTTTTATAAAAGCCTATCCATCTCTGGTGTTTTGCATTCTGCAGCATTAGCAAACTAGAACAGATGGTTACAGATCTTGAACAAGAAGTTATAGATGATTTTTTAAAGAAAAAAGTATTTACATCTCCCAATTGGATATATGTCTTCCTGTCTTTTTCTATAACTCTGTCTGGTGTGGTGTCTTATCATTTGTATATAGAATGCCAAGGGGTGAGTCATAGCCTCATTGGGCAGGTAGAATGTCTGCTCCTTGACAATGGGTATTATCCCTATGTTTGACTCATTTTTCTTCCCAGCTGGCAGTTTGCTTGAAACTTTTATCAAATTTCAAACATAATTCATTTGCTCTCTCCTCTTTTAGCTGTGGTTGTAGCCAAGCAATCCATATTACTTCCACTTAAAGCTGAGGTTCATTTAGAGAAGACTTTCTATTCTCTCTCTTTCAAAGGACTAGGTTTGTATTGAGATTTTAACACACATTCCAGTTGATTCTGAGCAGCTAGTATGAGACCCACTGCACTAGGGCCTGACAAGGAGCCAGTTATTGAGATTTCTCTGTATTAGCTAAACTACGTTTGTTGAGCTAGGAGAGAGGAGGTGGTTTAAAAGAAAGGCAGGCAGAAAAAGTGCAATAAAAGGTGTTTTTGAATGGCAGGAAGTTGAACCTGGAGTTGCTTCACTTGGAATGTGATCCAGAAGCTTGCTTAGAGTTAAGCATGGTGCAGATATGCTGGAGGAACCAGGGCTTATGTCTGCCAGCCCCTGCACTGGGTCCTGTACACAGTTGCCTCATTTATTGTGGTATATGCTTTCATGACCTGTACCCAGAAGATTCCCAACAGATGCCTGACATTTGTGTTGCTTTATTTTACTTAATGGAATGGGTGGTTATATAATGATTTTGATACCTAAAAGCTATCTCCATCCTAGAATCGATTTTGGAGATCTGGGTACAACTACTTAAATATTTTAGACATAAAGAGGAGCTATTTATGAAGACATAAATGGCAGAGGGAGGTTTTGGATTTATGCCATCTTCTACCAGGTTTGTTAAAATCTGATTTTGCATGTTACAGAGAGGATTTGTTACAGAGAGGGCTTTTCTAAGTTGCTTCTATATCTGGTTTAGAATGAACTCTGCCTGAAAGCATTATTTCAACCAACTGAGCTTGTGTCAATCATTATTAGGTGAAAATGAAAAAGTCAAGATATGTCATCATGCCATTGCCATTGGCTGAAGTAACCAACCAACAAGATCAGAGTTCCTGGAAAGTTTGCTTATAGCTTGACAAACCCGTCAAAATGCTAATAATAGTCAGGCATTTTTTATAGCTGGAAGGGACCCCGGAGATAATTTCATTCAACTCATTTCTCGTTGGGCCCAGAGAAATAAAATGACTTGTCCAGGGCCTCATGGCTAGTTCATGGCAGGACTATGGCTCTCTCTGCCTCCACTCCTACCATTCCCCCAGACTCCTCAGGCAGGAGCTGAGCTAGATTTATTGACTATTGTTTATATGAGGAAAAGAAAATTCCATTTCCAAGGGCATATAATCAACAAAGAGAGATTAAAAACCTAAAACAACAACAACAAAAAACTCTTCCAAAAGGACATGAAAACAGTGTAAAAATAGACCAGCAGGAGGAGCAAAAGAGGGGAGTAGTAATTAAAGTACAAACATTGGCACCGTTAAGGGAGAAACAGGAAGTACCAAGAGGGTTTTCTTGTCAAGGAAAGATGATCCATCATGGAGAATAATGAAAAAGAGAAGTAATTATATGGTGTGTGCCAGTTAAAGGAGGGCTTTGCTACTGAGAATATCAGAACTAAGGGCTGGAGGTGTGGATAAAGGGGGGATGGAGATAATTAACCATAATAGATTTAAATCCCGAAACACTTCAGAATGCATTGAATTGGGACTTACGTTAAATCTTGAATTTGTTGTCTGCCTGGATCGTTTTTCTGCCAGCAGATCCTTGACCGTGTGCTTCACTCTCACACCTTGATACACTCGTTTGCTGTAGTCTCCTGGGACTTAAACAAACCGAATAGTTAACAACCAGATGTGTTTGGCACGAAGAGATTAACCTCCTGCAGGACATATTCAAGGGATGATTATTGTGATGCTATTTTCTCATTAGAATGATAGAATTCTTGAGTTTGAAGCAGCTTTAGTAGAGGGTGTTTAGTCCTATCTCCCAGTCATTGATAGGAAGTTATCCAAGCTCTGCTTAAGTGAAAGAAACCCACTTTCTTGAGAGGCAGCTTCTATCTTCAGTGGTTGTTCTAGAGTTTTGGTTCTCTCCTAGTTTGAGTCTGAAGATATTCCTTGTAATTTCCACTTGATTCTAGTTTTGCTTTGCAGGGATCTGTGGGGGTTTGAGGTACATATCTACAATTTAGGCATGTTCTTGTTCTTACTCCACATCCCCGTGGGTGTAAACCTATTGTAAATAGGATCTCTTGAAGATGTTATTTTAGTTAAGGTGTGGCCCGACTGAATGAGGTTGTTGGGCCTTAGTCAAGATTACTGGAGTCCTTTATTAAGCAAATATAATTCAGACACAGGGGAAAAAAAAGCCACATGGAGGAGCCAGAAGCCAGAAACCTGGAGAAGGAAGGAGAGAACATCACCATGTGATGGGAAAGTCAAGGAACCCCAAAATTTCAGACCAGCCAGGATGCTGACAATACTAGGAGGAAGCAAGCCTTCTAGCTTCTGAAACCATGAGCCGATAAATTCTTGTTGTTAAGCCAACCCATTGTGTAGCATTTGCCATAGCAGCTGGGAAACTAAGACAGACTCTATCCCATCTTCCATACTACATTTTGTCAAACATTTGAAGGCAAGTTGTTCTTTTGCTCTAGGCAATGATTCCTTCAATGATTCCTCCTTACACCCAATTTCCAGATTCTTTGCTAACCTGATGCCCTCTTTTTATTACTCTGACTTGTCAAGATTTACTCCAGCAAGAGTTACCATTTATACCTTAATCACAAGATAAAGGACTGGATGCAACTTGAAATAATGCTATTTACTACATGAGGTGGAAATTAGAGTTGCATGATTCAGGTTACAGTGTGACAGTGTTCCTTCCACCATCATATTTGTACCTAATGTGACTGAGCAGGTCAACTAGACTATTTTAAGATTATGTTCCTAAGAAGAAAGTAATTTGTTACCTGTTTATTGCACTAACTAAATGTTTTTTTGTTTGTTTGTTTTCCAAGGTACAGCGATTGAACATGAGAATTGCTGCTTTCAAACTAGGATAAGGATAAGAGAAGAGTCATTTATTCATTTAACAAATTTAGTGAGTATTTAACAAATTTAGTGAGTATTTAACTACATGCATGCACTTACTGAAGATACTACAGTGCTGGACAATTTACATGCATTATTTCACTTAATCCATTTTATATATGAAGAAACTGAGGTTTGGGCTAAATAGTTCGGTAACAATAGAGCTGGAATCCAGACTGAGGTCAAACTGTAGCACTAACAACCAGAAAATTCTGCTATTTTCACCATGAGGAAATTATAGTGATAACCAACTATAAAGAAAAGCTTTTCCCTGAGGTTCTGAAGTTGGCAACACTGCTTTTAGGACTAGCAAATTCCTTATCACTGCAGACAGGCAAGCAAAGATAGGACACCCTTTATGTTTGGACTAAAACAGGAAACATTCAAGCACTGGTTGAACTTGAGGAATCCTAAAACATTTTCTAACTCTGAAATTGTTCTTTGGTAGGTTGGATGGCTTCAGTTCATTTTAGTTGAGGCGCTGACTTACCAGCAATTTTACCTGGCACAGACTTCAGCATCTTGTGTGTGTGGCAGAATACACTAAAATATATGCATGTTAGGCATATAACCAAAAATATTCTCTAATCCGGTTGAATTTGTAGATGGTCTAGGATCTCTTTGGTCTGAGTCAAATTGTATTACAAAAAAAAGGAAGGAAGGAAGGAAGAAACTAACACCACAGCCAGAGGGAGGTGGCGTATTACGATAAAAGATGTTGTTGGCCCAGGAGTCAGGAGCACAGTCACATATTAGCCACTGACAGTGGAAAATCACAATCTCTCAGCCTCATTTTCTTCATTTGCTAACTTCAGAGTTTTAAAAGGAAAAATAAGATATGCATATTGTTCTAGTTTGCTAATGCTGCTGGAATGCAAAACACCAGAGACAGATTGGCTTTTATAAAAGGGGGTTTATTTGGTTACACGGTTACAGTCTTAAAGCCATAAAGCGTCCATCAGCAATCGGGTACCTTCACTGGAGGATGGCCAATGGCGTCCGGAAAACCTCCGTTCGTGGAAGTGGCAGGCGTCTGCTCCAGAGTTCTGGTTTCAAAATGGCTTTCTCCCAAGACGTTCCTCTCTAGGCTGCAGTTCCTCAAAAATGTCACTCTTAGTTGCACTTGGGGTATTTGTCCTCTCTCAGCTTCTCCGGAGCAAGAGTCTGCTTTCAACCGCCGTCTTCAAACTCTCTCTTATCTGCAGCTCCTGTGCATTCTTCAAAGTGTCCCTCTTGGCTGTAGCAAGCTCACTCCTTTCTCAGCTTATATTCTGCTCCAGTAATCAAGGCCCATGCTGAATGGGTGGGCCACGCCTCCATGGAAATTATCTCATCAGAGTTATCACCTACAGTTGGGTGGGGCACATCTTCATGGAAACACTCAAAGGATTCCAATCTAATCAGCACCAAAACGTCTGCCCCACAAGATTGCATCAAAGTACATGGCTTTTTCTGGGGAACATAATACCCTTAAACTGGCACACATATGAAAATGCTTTGAAAACTACCAAGTTTTATACAAAATACCTGTACAAAATGAAGGAGAAAAAAAAAACCTAGGATCCAAGACAATGTATTAGGTAACTCAAATAGACCATATGCAACCAGACTTCAGCAAAACAAAGGTAACTGAATGGTCCTTTTAATTTTGACAGGATTTAGTCTATATATCTTTCATTAAAGCAGCTTGATGTACTCCTTTCAAATCAGCCTCAAATTGAAAACTTAAAGACCTTATATATGTTCCAAAGTGTTCTCCTTGTTTGTTCTCCTATGTTTCTTCCAAGTGTTACTCCTAGAATTACAAGTGATGCCTTATTTTTTGGAAAGTCTAAGGCTACATTTATTCATTAATCATTTATTGAATATTTTCTATGTGTCAGGCACTGGGAATACAAAAGAACATGCTATCTAGTGGGTGAGAAAAATCCTTAAAAATGGTTATAATGCAAATGTGGTAAGTGCAATGACAAAAATATGCCTAGGATATTTGGAGAAATACAGAATGGGGGCACTTCCTTGTGAGGGTGGAGAGGAAGTCAGGGAAGGCACAGTAATAGCTAGGCCGAGGCTTAAAGGAAGAGGTAAGGGGCTGTGGTGATGATGAAACGGACAACAACACTCAGAAATGGAGAAGAGCCTGGGCAAACACCTGGAGGCAAGAACAGAAAGAGGTGTGTGAGGGAGGAAGTGACAGGAGGTGAGGCTGCAGAAATGAGTAGGAGTCCATCACGAAGGTTCTTGTGAGCAGGAGTCTGGACTTCATCCTGTCAGCAATGAGCCACTGGACACTTTTCAGCAAGGGAGTGGTGTGGATAGATTTGCATTTTAGAAAGCCTTTTGTGGCAGCTGTGTGGAGGATGGATTTGAGAATAACAAGGCCACAGGAAGATCAGCTCGTAGGATTCTAGAACAATTCAGGCAAGAGATAATGGAGTCTGAGTGGTGGTAGTTGGCAGGGCAAGGAGCAGAGAGATCTGAAAATTACTTAGATGTGGGAGGTGAAGCAGAGGGAAGATTCAGGGGTGATTCTCAAGTTTCCATCTTGGGCTTGATCGGGATATACACATTCTGGAGCCATCATGATCTTGAAGTTAATGAAACCGGGAAAGAGGATGCAATCCTTCGGGAAAGTGTTTGGAGGATGGAACAATGGGATAACCAGATCAGGCTATTCCCAAGGGCTGAGAAGATCATTATCTCGGGAACATATGTGATGCCAATTCTTGCCACGCTGGTTGGGAAGATTTGAGCTAACTGGTTAAAGATAGAAGCCTGGGAACATTCACATCTGAAGGGTTGTCAGAGGAGGAGAGAATCCCATGGAAAAGACAGGAAAGGGGTGGTTGGAGAGGAACTAGGAAAACTGGGGGAATAAAGCATCTCAGAATTCAGGGGAAGAGACCTTAAGGCAAGAAGCATAAAGGAAAGTATTAGATGCAGCTGAAGGGTCCAGGAAGACAAGGACAGAAAAGCATCCATTGCTCTCATTTAAGTGGTTGGTACTGATCTTAGTAGAGCAATTTCAGAAGTGAGAGGTGGCTGGAATGAGATATTGACAAGGGAGGGAGTGGAAATAGGCAGGGAGACCACTTCTTCTTGATGTTTGAATAAGAAAGGGAAGCAAGAAATTGGATGAAAATGAGAGAGAAATACAGGGTCAAGGGGAGGTGGGCTTATGCTTTTATATCTATTTACGTATTTATGGATGGGAGACACTTCATGATATTTGAACAGCACAGAAGGATGGTTTAGAAGAAAAGGTGAAAATGATTGATGGGACCAGGTCTTGAAAGAGGAAGGAGGACACTGGGATCAAGGGCACAAGTTAGTCATTAACCTCTGGGAACGGAGGTGGTAAGGTCAGTGACTAAGACAGCTCTCTAGTCAGCACCTGGCAGCCTGGAGTCGACTCAAATCAGAACAAGGCAGGTGTTAAAGGCAGACAGACAAGTCAAAGTGAGAATATACAGCAGTGATCCTCAAAGTGTGGCCCCCAAAATGTGGACAAGCATCAACCTATTCCAGACCTACTGAATCAGAAACCCCAGGGGCGAGACCCAGCAATCTGTGATTTAATAAGCCCTACCAGTGATTCTGATGCATGCTAAAGTTTGAGTACCACAGGTATATATATATATATATGTATACAGAGTAAGGCTTTTACAAAGTTACTCTGTAGGTGGGGGCAAACTCTAGCCCACATAGCCCTGGCTGAGCAAGAAGGGGAAGATTTGGCTGACTGATGGTGGATGTGGATCTAGTTTTGTGAAGAGGGAGGGATTGGAAGTTGATGGAGTCCAGGCTGAATCCTTTGGGAGTTTTCAGACAGTCTTGGTTTCACTTTTTTCTGAAGGGTTTTGTAATTGGTGATTTTGATCTGAATTGTCAATTTATGCTTTATGTATATGCCAAAGAGCCTAGAGGAAATTTACCCATTCTAAATAAGTTTAACAAATAACCACATACTGATTAACAGAGGAATAAAGTTCACAAGATGACAAATAACCAGGTCAAAACTTCTGAAGTTTTATCATAAAACAGTGTCATGTAGCAGTTGGCACTGACTTAGTGCAAAGTATGGGGCTCTATGCCACAGGGGATGCAAAATAAAATTAAAAAATATAGCAGATGTCCTCAAAGAGATTCTCTTTTAGTGAGCGCAATAAGGTATTCACACTTGAAACAGTAGGGGAGGAGGAAGAGTGCAGTTTGAAATTGTTGATGGAAGTTTTGTGGGAAGGCATGGGACTTAGCTGGACTTGGAAGGATAGGTCAGGAGGAGGGAGAAAGGTCTTGTAGATGGCATGGCAGGAAGGAGCAAGACATGTGGAAGGGAAAGAAACTAGCGTAATTGGAGTTATTGGACTATTTTTGAGCACGTTGGATGAATTTCAAGTGGATATTCCCAGCTCAGATCTGTCCCAGACTTTAGACTTGGTTATGTCTGATAGACATCTCAGGTTTTACATGTCTAAAACTGAATTCCATTCTTCCCTTCAATATTTGCTTTACCTGAAACTGTCCCTCTCTCATTTGATGGCCACTCCATCCTTATGGTTGTTTGGGCCCAAAGCTGTAGCGTCATCCTTGACATCTCTCTTTCTCCCAGACTTCACATCCCAGTCCTTTACTAATTCCTGATGGAGCTACCTCCACAATAGATCCAGCATCTGCTGACATTTGTCCACCTCCACTACTACTATCAGGTTCAATCTCTTATCTCTCATGTCGATTACTGTGACTACATGTAGATTAGATCTACCTTCTAATTGGTCTCCCTGCTTCTACCCTTGGCACCTCTCCAACACTCCCCAAATCTATTCTCAATAGAGAAGCCAGAGGGATCCTTTAAAAAAGAAAGTCTAATCATGTCACTCCTCTGCTCAGAACGTTACAGTGGCACCCCATTTCACTCAGAATAAAAACCAAAGTCTTTACAATGGTCCTACATGATCTTGTTCCCTGATACCTCTGATCTCGCCTCCCAGTCCTCTCCCTCTTGCTCACTGCACTACAGCCAGTCCCCAAAGCACACCGAGCACACCTGCCTTAGGGCCTTTGCATTGACCAGCTCTTCTCTCTGGAATATTTCCACCCCAGTTATCCACATGGATGAATGCCCTTGTCTCCTTCAAGTCTTAGCTCAAATGTCATCTTCTCAATGAGAACATATTTAAAATCACAACTCCCCCCATGAAATATTCTCAACACCCCTTACCCTGTTCTATGTTTTCTTCCTCTATAGCAGTTTTCACCTTCTAATATACTATATACTTTACTTTTTTATTAAGTTGGTTATTTGTCTGCCCCTTGCTAGACTGTAGGCTTCATGTGTGTGGGGATCTTTGACTATTTTTACTCACTGATGCACCCCACATGCCAGTGCCTGGCACACAAAAGGTGCTTAATAAATATTTGTTGGAAGCACCTTTTGAGTTTTTAGTTGAGAATATTGGAAATGCTGGAGGTCTTGAAAATCGACTGTAAAAATGTACACTAAAACCACTAAAATTTTTTAAACATGTGAGTATGTGATAAAAGAACAACTTTGGAAGGTTAGTTTGAGAGTAGATCCTAGGATGGATAGAACATGTAGAAGCAGGAGAAGATGAGAACAGTTAAAACAGAGGCTAGCCAGAATACTAGAAACGACAGGGACAGATTCAATGGGCCTTTCAAAAGAAAGCACACACATGCAATGAAAAAGAATGCCATGATTAAGAAGAGAAATCAAGGAGGTGGGGAAGTGAGTCAGTTCTGGTGGAGAAAGAAGAGGAGCTTAGTTTTGAATATGTTGAGATTGCGGTTGTGGTGGTAAACTGAAGTAAAAATTCTTGAATATGGACAAGAATTTGGACTGGAGTTAGAACTGTACATCTAAGAAACAGTTTTAAAACTGTTTAACTGATAATTAAAGTTATGAAAATAAGTTAGTTCTCCAAGGAGGACTTTGTAGCAAGAGAAGAGTAGAAATTCAAGCACTGATCCTTAGGAAATGGCTCCAGTGGTGATGCGAAGGGGAAGGAGTGGCCAGGGACAATCAGGGGGCAAAAAAGGAGGGGTCAGAAATGTAGGAGGGTACCACGGAAATAAAAGAAAGAGGGAGTGTGGTGGAGAAAGGGATGATTAATGGCATCAAGTATGTCGTACTTGATGTAGTTGCCTAATAAATATCTGTGGAGAAGATGAAATGTTTTACAGAAGTTGAGGAGAATGAGGGCTGAGAAAACTGTAGGGTTTGGATTAGAATATGGGAAAGGACAGTTTCCTAAGGGATGGGAATGAAAGTCTTTCACTGGGACTTCACGAGAGAATGGGTTGCTGGAAAACAGAGAAAGTGGGGACAAGCCCACTCCAAAGGAGCGCTGCAGGATTGCAAATGCCTACATTTTAGAACAGTACGAAAAGTGAATTAAATATTGACCAAGCAGTGAAACCTAGCACAAATTCATTAAAATATCACCTGCAGTATTCTTGTGTTTGAGAATTCTGAATGTTCCTTAAACTACTCCACTCTCCTTTCTTGTTTTTTTTTGCCAAGGATTGATACTTGGAGTTTAAAAAATGTTGTTGGAGTTCCCATTCCAAAATATTTTTTTTCCTGTGCATTGTGTCTATTTAAAGAATCCACACATGCATAAACCAGGAGACGCTAACGAGGTTTTATTCAAATACTCTAAATACAAACTTGCATTCAGATCAGTTGTTGAGAAAACAAAGGCATGTGTTTCCGGGGAGAAAGCACAAGCAAATTTATTAATAGGAATGAATTTATCCTTTAGAAGTTGGAAAAAAAAAATTTTTGCACTGTAGTATTGTAAATATATATTCACAGCAAATTGTCTCAGTTACATCCTTCCCCATTCCCATCTACTTTGATGAACAATTTGGCCCATAGTAGATTTATTGGCAGTGTTGCTTTAATATTGTTTTTGAAAATTAAACTTTTTCTCCATCAAATCCAACTCATATATTCTGAATTGATTTAATTTTTAAAAAGTATGTGATTCATAAGCTGTTTTTAGTAATTAAGTATCAAATACAATTATAGTTTTTGAAGCACCTCTTATTTTACTAGTTTTGATGACATTCTCTGGAATACATTTTCTTGCTTTTAAATTTTAGAGTCCCTAAGCAGGTACTTGTCACATAAGGTAAGAAAATTTGGTCTTAAAGAGATAGGTCAAAGTTAAAGGAAAAAAAAATACATCCTATAACTTTAGAAAGTAACAAAATTTATATTTTGAATTTTTTTGACTAGATGATGGCAAAATTAAGATGCTAGACAATAATCTCTTGGAATTTTAGTCCTACATCATACTGAAATGTAGGCATGCTGTCACTCAAGACTGTGCAGAATAAAAGCCTGAATGATGGCTTACTGGGCGACTACTACTATGTTTTGTTCCATTCCCCTGCCCATCAGGAAAGTGTCAGGAATGAGATCCTGGACATCCATGCCAGCCCCAGCTTTGTGTACATCTCTCCCAACTCCTCTGTCCCCAGCTCATCCTGCCTCCCTGAGGATCAGGGTCACAGGCAAGAGCAGAGTTACTCACCCAGGAAAACAGTACTAGCTATACACCATAAGACACTCAGCATTTGAGTTTTCCATTTCTGTTCTGGGGAGATGATGCTCTATTAGTTTTATTGTGGGAAAACTTCAGGAGAATACAAGGAAAGGCAAAGTATTAACCTTCAAATTCCCAACAATCTTGAAATGTTCAAAATATTAATTAAGCAGAAGACCATATATAATACTGGTGAAATATTAATCTTGAAATAAAAATAGACTCTCTTAAACTTTTAAAGATGTGAGGCCAAATTAGTTAATGTATTTTAACATTTTATAGAAACTTTGGCTTGGCCTTTCCATAGGTATCCACACCTTCTTCCTAACACCTGCCCCTACCCCTGGACCTTTTAAACCTCATAGCTGGATCCGAAAGCTTTCTACTAAGAGCTGCCGTCAAAAATCAATTTGATGCTCCAGCCAGTACAGAAGACAGGTGCTCTTGTGAGCCTCACAAGCTTCTTATCTTTTGAGATCAGACTTGAAAAGCTGTGCCACTTAAAAAAATATTGCTTTTTCTTTCAAGGTACTTTACGAGGCATTTTTTTTCTGTGATTATTATTAACATTTAAAATGCTCACTTAAAAAAACTCAACTGAATAGGTGGCTGTCATTCTATGTTGATGCTAACATTTGTATCCTCAGGATGACCAAACCCAGAAAGATCTACATATAGTTTGAATTCATGAAATAACAATTCTGACTCTTCCTTATCATCTGTAATTTGAAGTCCTTCATTCTTAGCCTTAATAGTCTAAAGCAAGATACATGAATAAAAATTCTACAGAAGTGTGGATTCTTCTCCTGTACTTTATTATTGAGGACTTACCTGAAGTTTTTACATTTAAAATAAAATTTCACTATACGCAAAGAGTACTTTAATATTCAAGCTCTCATTTTATGAAAATAATGTTTAACTGAATTGAACTTTCAGAATAAATAATTATTTATGCAGCAAAATTAAAGCAAGCAATTAGTAATTACATGTGACTAGAATTTTTAAAATGTTACTGAAAATTTAAGACAGTTTTGTTTTGTCTCTGGGCTGTTTTAATATTTTTGTATCTTCAAGCCACAGTTATTGATATTTCTTCTTTTCCTTTATTTTACACATTATGACTCTGTGATGTCAAAAATAAACAGTAGGATTATTAATTGTTTAATAACTGACATTAACTTACCACTTTCCATTTTGGATTTTTCTGATGACTTTTCTGTCTCAACAGCAATGTAGGATTTCTGGCAAATGGTGTACACAATTGGTAAGCAGAAAGGGATCCTGGAATCCTGGACAGACTTGGTCTGTCCTGGTGGGAACGGTTTCTGTGCATGGTAGTGATGCTTCTGAAATGACTTGCTCTAGATTTGATTAAATGCAAATCCTTTGGTGTCTGTTTCTGTACAATTTGCATCCCCTATGTAGATTATATATGAGGGTACTTTTTTCCTCCCTAAGAAGATTTCTATTCGGTAACAGTGAGTTTCCATTAGGAGCAAACTATCTTAAAAGTTTACTACAAAAACAAGGAATCCATTATTTGCTTTATGAATAGCAGCGGCATTTTCCGTCTCTTTAATTTAGGGTTAGATTTAAGAAAATAGTATGCATGAAAAAGCTTATGTTTCCCAGTATGTACTATGCCAGTAATAGTCAGATTATAGGTGCATGATTTTTAAAAGCTGAGCATCTCTCAGGTGAAGGTGGAATTCTAGGAAAACATTTTTATTTAGGAATAAAATAAAACGGTTGCTATTTTAATACAACCAGATCACC
Organism: Choloepus didactylus; assembly: GCF_015220235.1. Lineage (NCBI taxonomy): Eukaryota > Metazoa > Chordata > Mammalia > Pilosa > Megalonychidae > Choloepus > Choloepus didactylus. The sequence goes on along the minus strand of NC_051312.1, from coordinate 127,249,380 downwards.
TTTTTATTATATATAAAACATAAATATATGATCTACAGCACAGGTTCCTACACCTGGCAGAGTCACCTGTGAAACTGTTTAAAAACACCTTTGCTCAGTCCCCATACCATTCTCACTACTTCAGAATCTTTGGGAGTAGGGCCCAGATAGCTATGTTTCAAACAAGCTTTCTGATTTTTTAACATGGTCTTTATAGCCAGAGTCGTGAACTCCTCTAGAGTAAAATTGAAAGAAATTGGATTTTAGGTACTTTTTGACATTTCCCTCATTCCTCTTTAACTATCCCCAATTGCCACTTACTTTTGGTTCTATCCTGCAGTACCAAGTAGAGTTAGTTCCTGGACATTGTGTACAACAGTTGGTGTTTCAGGGCTTCAATCAGGTCTTATCCAGTGGTTGTCACGCCTGGCTGTGCCTCAGATGCCCTGGCCCCATTTCAGACCAATGGAAGCAGTTCTCAAAGGATGTTCTAGAGACCCCTAGGGTCCCTGAGACTGGTTCATCAAAGTCCTACTTTCCTAATAAAACTATTAAGTTATTTGCCTTTTACTCATCCTCTTATGAATGTACAGAGAAGTTTTTAGAGGCTACATGATTTGTAATATCTCAACAGATTGAACAAAGGAGCAGATATGAGAATCCAGCTGTTTCTATGAAGCCAGGCATTAAGGAGATTTGCAAAAATGTTACACAGTGCAGCTCTTCTCATTAAAATTTGTTGATCTGGAAAATATAGTTACTTTTCATAAAAATGTTATTTATGTTAACGTGTAACAGGTTTATTTTAAATGAATAAATATTTTAAAAATTATTAGTTTTAATTTCTAAGATAATAATCAGAAATTTGAATGATAATTTAAAATACAATAAATATGTGTATAACCACATTAATGATTATTTGGGGTCCTCAATAATTTATAAGAGAGTAAAAGGGTCCAGAGATCACAAAAGGTTGAGAACCGATGCTCTAGAATGACAGCTATAGTTTAAAAGAGCTTCTAGGGTATTCTAATGCAGAGTCAAATTTGAGGAATTTCTGTCTAATCTTCTTATACTAACAGAATATGCACCTTGTATATTGCTAAAAGAAAAAAAGACAAAATTTGGCCCATATTCTGGTGGCTACCACCTGCTTCCTTTATTCCTTAAAGCAAGTGAGAAGAGCCCAGTGACGTGTGCCCTAGCAGCCATCCTAATTCATTCTTGCTTATTCTTCCAACTAATAGCTCTATATTAAAATAAAATATACAATTATTAAGTGAACTAATTATGAGCCCTATAGTAACTTCCTTGAGTATGTAGATTCTTCTAAACACTGCACTTTTTAGAGAGGCTAGAGCATTTTAAAACTTTCAAGCAGAAGAGAACCATTTTAAAACATAGGATCCCCCACTGCTGATAGAATAAAGTCCAATCTCCTTAGCATGGTGTTCAAGGCTCTCTCTGACCCGGCCCCATCCTTTCTCCATGTCTACCCGCACTTCCTCCACAAGGCCTGTGCCCCAGGCAGGACATCTCACAGTGTGGTCTTGGCCTACCTGCATCAGAATCATCTGTGATGTTTATGAAATACAGTGTATCCCAGACCTACTGGATCAGAATACGTAGCGATCATGCTAGACAAGCTGCATTTTAAACACAACCCATGCTCTAGCTAAAACTGATTATTCAGTGTTTTTTAAATAGGTCATGTGCTTTCACACTTCTCTGCCTCTGCTTATAGTATTCTCTCAAATGGGGCACCCTTCTTTCATTCTGTGCTGGGTAAAATTCTACAGATCTTTCACAATTCAGCACTAATGTTACCTTCTCCAAGTAGTTTGCTCATATATTCACCAAGATGTATCTAATGGCCCATTTTAAGGTGCCCCTTGCTTGAAATTCTGCAATGGCACTGATTTCATGCTGCTTTCCATTTATGACATTTGTTTGCATATCCATGTCCCGAACCTCCTTCCCCCACCCTCTCCCCAGGATTCTCTCTCTTCTCTACATTCCCACAGCACTTTGCTGTGTTTATATTTCTGTGCACATCAAGGGCTCCCAATGAGCGCCGAACTTTCCACAGAGTCTGTGGGAGATGATGGCTTCTGGGTGTGAGCGGAATTATGTATAACATAAAGCATAGCAAAGGGGATCCCATTATTTTTCATAGTAAGGAACTTTACCAAGTATGTAGCCTTTCTCTTTCCCAAGCCGAACACAACACTGAAGAGTTTGTAACCATCTCCCTGCAGGCTGGTCTTGTGTCCAAAATTCAAAATTATTTCCTAGAGGAAGTTGAGGGTAGAAATGTCCAGAACCATGGAGAAGCATTTCAGATATTAGAAAGCATCAGAAAAGCTGAAATGTAATTAGGCTGAGAAACTGAATTTCAATAAGTGCGTGCTCGTTCTTTAAAAAATCTCTAGCGCACTTGCTGCATTTGCTTTAGAACTCCAGGATTGTTTATGTACGATTAAGTATGTTAAAATAATAGTCTGAAAAGATCGTTATCTTATACCAAGGAAACAAATCTTCGACAGAATTGAGTGGATGGTTGTTGCTGCGAGCATGTGGTCGATGATGGTTTGTGGTTGGGCTTCAGTCATTGGCGAGGTCAGAAACATGGCACCTGCGCTATCAGACACGCTGCTGGATCACACTAAGGCCTAATGATTGTCCGGGGAGGCCTGCAAAGGAGAGGAAACAGGTTTAGGTAAAAATAAACACAAATCCACAGAGTGCAGGCACGATTAGCATTTTTCTCCTTTATCTTGCCTTGGGAACATCCCTCAGATCCTCCCAACCACCGTCGTTACTCATTCCAGGCCAGCACCTGTTTTGCAGGTTGGGTGGCTCTTGAAGACTTGGCAGGGGCTTTGTGGAGAAATTTGCTGTGAGGCAGACCTGGTGGAGGTGAGGGTGTGGAGAGCAGGTGTGAGGGACCCTGGAGCAGGCACAGCCAAGGTGGGAACCAAAGCACTTTCTGTTTTCCTTGCCTGCCTTTGTTCCAAGGTTTTCTTACCTCCTAGGCTTGTTTATGGGAAGGGAACAGTTAGGGATGCTCAGTGGTTTAGGTCACTATCACTCTCCATTTGCATAGTGCACAGAGCCCGAGAGACCCTTTCCACAGGGTGCAAGAGCAGAAGGGGCAGGCTCTACTGGGAGGCAGAGGGGAAACAGGCTAGTAATGCAGGAGATGCCCAGCAAATGGAGAAAAGAATGGACATGGACAAACACATGCCCAGTGAGCACAATGAGATTCACACATACAGATAGGAGTTTTTTTTTTTCTCCCTCCCTACACTTGGATAGCTGTGAAAACTGTTGTGACTCAGGCAAATCTGAGGGGTTGACTGTGTCTGCTCTGGAAGCACACACTCAAGTTTCTGGGTCTGATCTGTAGTCTTCATGCTTTGTAGAGGAGGACACAGTGACTGCTGATGACTGTGCAGACAGGAGGGGCTCGGCCACCATAGTTTGCCATGTATAGGAGAGGGTGGCTTGAGAATATAACCAGTGGCTAACTTTGGTGCACAGTGAAGGGCATGGAAAGTACCAGAAACGGTCCCACTGCTTAGAGGGACCTGCCTGAGATTTGTAGTGAGGAGAATTTGTCACTTATTACCTGGATCTTCTATGTGTCAGCCAGTTTCATGGCCATAAGCTTTACCTGGAGCCTAAAAACAGCTGTTTTGCAAATACCATGGCATTTGGGCATAGGGAAGCTCAGTCAGAGAAATGTTTCCATCAGAAGAGATGTCAGACATTGGGCAGATTAAACTTCTCAATTTGCATGGGAGAAAACTCAGTCTTAGACCTGCTGGATCAGAATAAACCACCAGCTCTGGAAACATGATTAATCGATCCTAGTGTTTTGTTTGTTAGAGCAGACACATTGGAGTTATAGGCACGGGGGTTCTGTAGGCCCTGCATGAAGGGTATTGCTTTGGTGACAGGGCATGCTTCCGGAGGAGCTGACCCATAGCCATGGGAGGTGGGTGAATGAGATGGCTAGGGGCTTCTTTGGGGATGCAGTTTATATTATTTCCCAGGCTAATCCATTCTGTGGCATCCACTGACCCCTCCGGGAAGCAAGGTAAGTGTTGAAAATATCTCTTGGGGCAGGAGCAATGGATGCGTTTATTTGGTGAGTGCTGCATAGGGTCTGAAGAGGGTCTTGGACCCTGAGCCTTACACTTAAAGAAATCACCAATTCCCTGAGCCCACTCCCAGGGTCTAGGAGAGAAGGGCTTTTAGGGATTGGTGAAAAAGCTGAATGAGCAGGTATGGTGGTGCCAAAGGTGAATGACTGCCCATTCCACCCCCTCACGCTAATACATTTTCCTTTGGTGAAAGAACCTGCCTCTGAGTCCTGTACCTATGGTGTACTGAGGGGAAGACGCAGTGGTGGAAGGTACAACAATAAGCCCTTTCCCTAGTAACCATGAGTTATTCTTGGATTACCAAAACACAGGATTCTAGAATCATAAGGTTTCCATTCTAGATGTGACAGGTGAAGTGGAGATCTTGACTATATAAGCCAAGAAGTGGATTCAGATAATTTTATTTAAATAAGGATTTATTTCACAATTATTAGGTACAAGGCAGCAAGTTGGATGAGGGGTGGGGAGGGTGGGAGGCTGCACATATCCAAAGACCGGTCACCATAACTTAGTTGCAAAACGGCTGTGCTTGGTGAAGCCAAACTTTGATGAAGTTGCTATTCAAGAAGCGTAGTCAGGAGGAGCCAGAAGCTGGAAATCAGCAATCCGGAAGAGAAAGATGATGTTGTCATGTGACACGAGGCAGGGAGTCATGCCAAGGAATGAGGAGCATTGTCGCAGCCGGCAACCAGGATGTTACAGACTTCGGGGAGAAAGCACTTCCTTGCGGATGTCTTGATTTGGACTTCTCCTAGTCCCAAAATGGTGAGCCAATAATTTCCCATCGATGAAGCCAATCCATTGTGCGGTATTTGACATAGCAACCTGTCAAACTAAGAGAAGGAGCTTTCTGTGATATGAGTTGCAAGTAATTTCCTCAAGTTTGTCATTTATCTTTTGACTTTGCTTATGGCTTTAGTTTTTGCAGGCTTTCTTTTCTTTTCTTTTTTTTTTAATCATCATTTTATTGAGATATATTCACATACCACGCAGTCATACAAAACAAATTGTACTTTCGATTGTTCACAGTACCATTACATAGTGGTACATTCATCACCCAAATCAATCCCTGACACCTTCATTAGCACACACACAAAAATAACAAGAATAATAATTAGAGTGAAAAAGAGCAATTGAAGTAAAAAAGAACACTGGGTACCTTTGTCTGTTTGTTTGCTTCCCCTACTTTTCTACACATCCATCCATAAACTAGACAAAGTGGAGTTTGGTCCTTATGGCATTCCCAATCCCACTGTCACCCCTCATAAGCTACATTTTTATACAACTGTCTTCGAGATTCATGGGTTCTGGGTTGTAGTTTAATAGTTTCAGGTATCCACCACCAGCTACCCCAATTCTTTAGAACCTAAAAAAGGTTGTCTAAAGTGTGCGTAAGAGTGCCCACCAGAGTGATCTCTCGGCTCGTTTTGGAATCTCTCTGCCACTGAAGCTTATTTCATTTCCTTTCACATCCCCCTTTTGGTCAAGAAGATGTTCTCCATCCCACGATGCCGGGTCTACATTCCTCCCCGGGAGTCATATTCCACGTTGCCAGGGAGATTCACTTCCCTGGGTGTCTGATCCCACGTAGGGGGGAGGGCAGTGATTTCACCTTTCAAGTTGGCTTATGCAGGCTTTATTTTCTGCACAGAAGTTTTAATGTTTATTTACTGGACTATTTCAATCTTCTTTTATGGCTTTTATTCTTGAGTTGGAATGAGAAAGGCCTTTGTTCATGCCAGTTGTAAAGGAATTCTCCCATGTTTTCCTTTAATACTTTTAGTATTTTATTTTTTAATATTTAAATCTTGGATCCAAATGGAATCCAGATGGGAAACTATTTATTGAATATTTTATCTTTCCTGCACTGATTTAAGATGGTATCGTTATCATAATCTAAATTCCCATGTGTATATTTCAGTGTATTTCTTGACTTTCTGTCCTGTTCCTTTGTCTATTTACATACCAAACCAACATCATTTGAATTATTGAGTCTTTTTGTTTTAATACCTGGTAAGGCTAATCACTCTTTGCTTTCTCCAGAGTTTCTTAGCTATTGTAATTTGTTTATTTTCCATATGAACTTTAGAATTAGTCTGTCTACTTTTTAAAAAAATGAAAGAAAGAAAAGAAGAAAAACCCCCTTCTGGTATATTTATTTATTGGGTCCATGTTATATTTATAGATTAATTTCTTTTTATTTGTTCAAGTCATATTTTGCGTCTTTCAGTAGTGTTTAAATTTCATTTATGTAAGTTTTGCCCACTTCTTATTAAATTTATTCCAGGTATTTTATTTATTTTGTTGGTATTAAAAATGGAGTCCTTTCTTCTATTATAGTTGAACCAATTATTGTTTGTATATATGAAAGCTATTGATTTCTATATATTTATTTTGCACCCCTCTATGTTACTGAATTTCAGTGGTTTTACAGTCAATTCTTTTGTGGTTTTCAAATACACAATCATATCTTCTGGAGATATTTTAGGTAAATTCCATATCCACAGATATTATTTATTTTGTCTGAATTTCAAATTTATTTGTGTAGAGTTGAGCAAAGTAGACTCAAGATTCTCTGAATTTCTTATGTATGGTGATTTCTTACTTATTTCTTGTTATGTATATTGGTGCTTTATCCTATTCTTAAGTAGATTAGTCGGTAGTTTATTTTTTTTAGTGATATAGCTTTTGCATTTATTAGTTCTATTTTCTAACTTATTAATTTCTGCCTTATTAATTCTTTACTCTGCTTTCCTTTGGTTTCTATGTTCCTTTCCTAGCTTTCTATGTTCTTTTCCTAATTTTAATTCACTGCTTAATTCACTGGTTTTTCTCCTCCAGTTCACTCCAACTCCTGTCCTGGAGATTGTGACTGACAAACCTGTTACCAAATTCAACAGCTTTTCTTTAATTTGCATTATTCTGAAGTGTATTTATTTATTTATTTATTTTGACAGACTTGATTGATGCTTCTTGAGAATCATTCTTTTATTTTCCAGGATGCTGCATGCATCTGGTTTTTCAGCTTTTCAGGCACTGTCTTCTTTTTTTCCCCTGAAGGTTCTTCTACAATTTATTTATGTGGGTTCCCTAGAGTTCTGCCAACCCTCTTGCTTGGATTTTTCTTCCTTGGCAATTGTCTGTGTTCTTATCTCTTCAGCTCTCTCTTCCTACAGACAACTTTTACATCCATATTGGATGCTAGAAATAGCTTTATCTTCTCAGCTTCAGACTTACATTTTTAACTGCCGCTAGACATCTCTATTTGAGTCTGGGTCTGCCAGGTCTTTAAACTTCATATTTGGAACTGAACTCGTATTTCCCCTCACTACCCCAAGTCTCAGCTCACACTCTACTTCAATGTCTCACTTAGTAGCATCAACCTTTTTTTTTTTTTTGAGCAGCTAATCTTTGAGTGACATTGGATTTCTCGTTTTCAGCCAGTTACAAAGTGCTGGCAGACCCTCCTCCACGGTGGGCCTCCCTTTGGGCTCCTTCTGTGTACCTATATAATCTGATCCAGTCTGTGTTTCACCTTCCCTGAGTCTCGTGGTTTTCTGTTAGTTCCCTTATCTCCAACCTCCCCCCTTCAGTCTGTCCTTCTCAATCAACCTCAGAGCAGCTCTGACCTTTCACCCCCTACCTCGAAATCCCAACAGCTCTCTGTGGCCTGCCAAATGGAGGACTCATTCCTCATCTATCACCCAGCTCCTCCAGGACAAGGCTCAGCTCTCCCCTTGGAGTCTTATTCTGCTAATACCCTGTACTGTTATGTGCATTGCTTACTAGATTTCCTACATTTTCTTACCTTCGAGCTTTGGTTCGTACTATTTTCTCCACCAGTAACATTTTTTCTCCTCTTGTTTACCTATTAAAAATTTATTTTTCCTTCAAAACCCATCTCACATACAACTTCCTGTCACCCTTGATTTGAAAGCAATCCTTTCTCTCTTGATTTCTACAGATCTCTCTACTGTGTTTGTTTTTCTTCACTAAACGGTTCTTATTTGTTTATTTGCTTTGTCTTCCCATAGGATCACAAGTTCTGCAGAGGCTGAGAAGGCTGAGTTCTGAGGTAGACCATGTATCTTTTCTGGAAAGTAACCCAGCACCTTCTAAATAGTAAGTGCTTAAGTATTTATTGAATATTAAACAAGTTAGGCCTTAAATTCCTCCTGATGTGACTATTCCAATTACCTGCTGACCTGCCTCCCATTCTCTTGTGTTTTATATTCAGTTTCACCTTGTATTATACTGCTGAATCAGTGTCTTTAAATACCCTGCTTGCATTCTGTCATTTGGTGTTACTCTGGTTTAGAAGCCTCTGATAGCCTCTCGATGCCTACACAATGGAATTCAAACTCCTTATCTTGGCCCTGAGGGTGAACCACTCTGGCCCAGTGTGATTTGGGTTTTCACCCTCACTGTATGTCTACATGAACCCTTTTCCAAGCCAAACTAGTTTATGCAAACCTTACCAAGTGGGCTTCTTTCTCCTTCCTTTGAGCGGTCTCTGCTGGAAAGTCTCTTTATCTCTGTGTTTACCTAAACTCTGCTACTAGGTTAGAGATCAGCCAACCCTGAGAACCCTACACAACCTCCCCAGATTACACTGGTTAGAGGGCAGTTTCTTGACTCTCATACCTTTCCTTGGTAGAAATTGCCTTTGTTTCTGAGTGTTTGCTGTATATTGGTCTTGTAAAAGTGTGGGATTCTCAAGATCATTCTATTTTTAGAGGGGGTGGGAAAGGAAAACGGGGATCATGGATGCTAGTATCCACCCAAATCCATCACTGCCTTCATCCATAGTTGAGTGGTAATCGGACCTGTGGCCACCCAGCCAGAGACCACAGTTCTCAGTCTTCCTTTCGGCTGGTGGTCATGTGACAGAGCTCTCTGCAATGGAAAGTGAGGGGAACAATATGTGCCACTTCCAGGTCTGACTTTCAAAACAGTATGAGTGTCTTCACACCTTTTCTCTCCACATGAGCTGAAATGTGGATGTACCTGTGACCCAGATTCAACCTAGGCAGGATAGGACAATTCTCTAAAGGATGGTGAAGAAATCAAACAGAGGAGTCCCTGAATGGCTGTACCAAGCAAAACATGTGCCTACTTTTTCTGAACTGTAACATGAGAGAGAAATAAACTTATTTTTAAGCCACTGTTACTCAGGGCCTCTTTGTTACAGCAACTTAGACCTTCAAACAAATACAGTGGGGAACGTTAATAAGCAGGTGGTGCTGTTAACACATGCAAAGGAAGGCTCATTTGTTCATTCATCTCAGTGGGTGCTAATCAGCTCTGTGTGGCAAATAAGTGAAGACCTAGGGGTGTCATCTCCAACCTAAAGAAGCTTAGGGAGTCCTCGATGCCCAAAGCTTTGCAAGAGGAAGGGACAGCCATCTGATAGCTGTCAGGGATTTGACATAAAGTGGAGAAGCTCCTGAGAGGATGACCTGGGCTAGTAAGGACATATGGCCACTGATGAGACTAAGCCCTGATCTCCATTTAGATCAATAGCTGAAGAAGCCATGCTTTACCAAGGATAGAATGAACCTTGAAAAGTGAGCTAAGATAGAGACAACAGGGTCAGAGGAGGCTGGAGTTTTAGGGACTTGAATTGCAGTCACAGTTGATTTATCTGGGGGGGGGGGCGGCCGGTTGCTGAACCCTTGGCTCTCGGCGTTGCTCGGAGAGTACCGGTGGCGGGGGCTCTTTCCCGGAGGCGAGGGCGAGGCGGGGGACTGGGCCCGGTCCCCGGCGGAGGCGTGCAAGGTGTGGAGGGCGGCGAGAAGGAACAGGCAGGACACGGTTCTTTGAGGGTGAAGAAGCCAAGAGCGTTTATTAGGGGTGAGCACAGGTTATATAGGCTGGCATAGAGGGTGGGGGTTGTTACAAGCCAATGATGAGGGGATAAAGGCTAGGATTGGTTCTGAGAGGGTGCGGAGGTTAGGATTGGTTCTAAGAGAGCACGGAGGTTGTTTGAAAAGGGGCGGGAGTTGCTCTGGCAACGGTGTCTGGCAACAATGTATGCGCACTGGTGGTGATGGGAGTTGCACTGGCAACGGGGAGTGTCCGGGCAAGATAAGGGGGTGGGGAAAAGGCGGTTCCCTCCGGCAAGCCTCCCCTAACGGTGGTATTTTGGGTGAGGAAATGGGGCCTGCCTCCGGCCTCACTTTCCCAGGCCTGGGGGGCTGTGGAGGGCGCTGTCGCCCGTGCCCACCACCCTCCCCAGGGGCGGATCCGGTCCCCTGGCCCAGGCCCGCCAAGTTGAAGCACGTAATCAGTGTCCCGCATTGAATATAGAGACTAATAGAAACGTGAGGTGGTGGACTGCAGTGTCAGCACAGATTTGTTAGAAGGGCAAGAATTCTTGAGGGACAAATAGGAGAATTTCCATCTTTTACCCTTGTCCAAATACTGGAGAGTTTGAGGGGCTGGGGTGCCTGCAGAGTAGATGTAATAAAGCCTAGGGATGGAAAGGAATACCTGGAGGTTCATTTTAGGAACACATATCTGAATACTGGCTGTTTCAGGGTCAACGGTTCTATCATACCTAGCATGATATTAACTTGACTTTGTCTTGGGATCACTTCCGTATTGATTGATCAACATCCAGCTCTGGCATTGGTTGTCACTCGATTTAGCTGCTTCCTGAATCTGATGTGTCTCCTTAGAGCTTTTCTGTTTCATCCTTTGAATGCTTGGAATTCCCCTATCTACTCAGGCTTCTAGAGGTGGGGTGGGGAGATCCCAGTTTGCTGTCTGGTTTCCTGGGACTGGGTCCTGCAGCATATTCTTCTTAGCTCACCCTGAATTGACTTCACCAGTTAGCCTCTGCACCTGCCACCAAAGCATTAACATTGCTCAAAATTCTAGAAGCTGTACTTATACCCTGAATCCCCAGACCACACCTGCTATCTGCCCTCTTTCCCTTAGCTCTCCATCCCCACATGCCGGAACTAGACTAGAATTCTGTGGGGGTGAACTGCCTCGTTCTGGCTTGCTCCTTAAAATGTGGCAAATAGGGATAGGGGATACACCTCCATTATCAACTCATGAAACTGCAAGAAGGGAGGGACACAGCCATAATGCCCTTCCACAGGCTTTTCCTCTATTACTCTGGATTTTTTGCTTAAGATCAGCAAAAACTGTTCTAGAAGGAATAGAGAACCTCTTTTCCATTTTCCTTTTCTTTCCCTGCTCCTTCTTGGCCACCACTGTTTATATTGAGTTCTCCCTGGATGTTGAATAGGATTGCAGGTATCCAGGTTGGGCTCAGACCTGGGGGAGGTTTTAGAAGGCAAGTTTTTAGTCTGTTGGAGAGTAAGAGGTTGGGGTCTGGGATTTAGATCCCCTGGATTCTAGCTCTTGCTTTGTTCCTGATACACTGGATCGATGTATAACCCTTGAACAGGCTGGTAGTTAAAAAGACTCATTTTAATGACATCTGGCTATAGGTACATGGGTTCCAGGGAAAGGGTGTAGCACAGGTAGTTTTTGTTTCAGTTCCCCTTTCCTGCCAAGGACCTGACAGTTTTCCTCCTGGCTCTGATTCCTCGGGGCGTTACTATGGGAGTAGTTTCAGTTTAAGCCACTAGGTGGCGCCTCAACCTTATAAATAGCACATCAAAGGGGCTCCCTCCGACCACTGGGATTTTGGGGGAACTGCGGTGACACGGAAGGAATGCACTGTTTTCTTCCTGAAGATCCTGGAAGTCAACCTGAATGTTTCTTCTTATCGTAGATGCTCCTTAAGTTTCCTTTCCCTTGGCAGGCTGCAGAGGAGGAGGCCATTTTCCCAACTTCCCTGCCTGCTCCCTTAATTAACAAATAGAGGAGGTACCTCTTTCTTTGCTGGTCCTGGGGTGGGGAGCACCTCGCTAGAGGCGGGCAGAGCCAAATGGTCAAGAGCAGATTGTGGAAGGTTGAATTATGTACCCAGGTTTAAATGTGTTCTTAACCTTAATCCACATTGCTGTGGGTGTGAACCCATTGTAAATAGGATCTCTTGAAGATACTATTTTAAATTAAGATATAGCCCAACTGAATGAGTTTGGGTCTCAATCTAGATGACTAGAGGCTTTATAAAGAAAAAGAAACTGGAAGCCAGAGTGAGAGAAAGCCACAGGGAGGAGCCAGAAGTTGGAAGTCAGCAGAAACCCAGAAGAGAAAGGAGAGGAAGTAGCCATGTGATGGGAAAGCCAAGGAACCCCAAGGATTGCCAGCAGCCAGCACCAGAAGGCTACTGATTCTCAGGAGAAAGCATTGCCTTGCTGATGGCTCAGTTTTGGACTTCTAGCCTCAAAATCATGAGCCAATAAATTCCTATTGTTTAAGCCAGTCCATTGTGTGGTGTTTGTCACAGTAGCCTGGCAAATGCAGGGTTTAGGTTTATAGGCTCAGGTTTGAATCCTGGTTCCATTTGTTATAAACTGTGTATACATGGGCAAGTTATAACTTCTTTATGCCTCAGTTTCCTCATCTGTAAAGTGGGGATAAGGAGAGTGACCTGCTGCATAGACTGCTACTTTGTGGTTATGCAGATATTATTTATTGGCACCATCCAGGCTAGATATGAGATCAGACAAAGCACACTTTAGGCCTTGGTAGGATCAATCTGCCATCTCGCTGGTCCTGGTGAGAGAACATCACCCACATCTCTTCTGGTCTTTTCTCCAAGAATGAATCTTGGCGTGTCACCTGTCCACAGTACTGGGAGAGCTCTACCTTTGACCACAAAGGCTGCTTTCCTGGTCCTGGACTCTTTCCAGTTGACCATATCCTTGGAGGCAAAACCTCCACTCCATAACACCAGTGTTGCACCTCAAGGTTGGCTACCCCATGAGCCTGAATTGGCACTTTCCCATCTGTAACCATCTTGCATTTAACCTGATGTTTTGTTCCTTACATTTCTTGGTCCTCTGCTAGACAGAAACACCTTTAAAATCAGTTTGGTTTAAACACACTAATTCAGTGGCTCTTATGGCCAGGTACTGTGCATTATGTTTTGTATCTGCTGGGGTATCATTAGTGGAGTGTGTATTTTCACTCCCCACAACTTAGGAGTAGGAACCAGCTCTTTTCTCAGTATCTCCTCATAGCCTGGACTATTGGGGATGCAGGGCTGTGAAGGGAGAGAAGAGTCGCCCCCATTCTGTACCAAGTTGTGAAATGAAATTCACATCCCCTCAGGGACTTACTCTGAAAATCACAGATAGGGAATAACAGATACAATCTACTGACAACCACTGTCTTTATCTCTCAGATTTTTCCAAATCGTCTGTGTGCTAGGTACTTGGTTTGTCTTCTAGTTAGTGACTAATCGACAGATGGGGCAGGGGAAATGGAATCCCACCATGGGGATTCAGAGCATGATCCTGTTCAGGTGCCAGAGGAAGGCACAGATGTCCCAAAGCCTTGGGGGTCTCTTCCCTGCCACTAGCCGCTATTCGGTTTCCAAACAGCTATTTGAAGAAATAGTCCTTCCTGACTTGCTCACAAGATAGATAAACTTGTTGGTTAGGAGAGCAGTTCTGTGCCTACACAAGAAAGACACATAGTCTTACTCGTCTTTGACAGACAGATGTGTGTTTTGGATTCTGTGGTAAAAATATTTTGCCTTTTCTTTTAAAAAAAAGCTTGTGCATTTTTCTGTTGAAACCTGCTGGAGGATGTTGAGTGGCCCTTCTGATATCCCCAAATGGGCCATAGGTCCCACAGCTGAAAACAACAGCTACCAACTACCTTCTGTTGTAAAGAGAGGCTGCTAAGCCACAGACGCCAAGGAAGCCACTTCCCTCAGGCTTATTAGGAAGCAATGAATAGTCCCTTCTATGCCAGCCACCTGCTACCCACCCAACACCCCAAGTCTGTACATGAAAACCGGGGATGGGGTGAGAAAGAATGGGGAAAGAAGTCATGGACGTGCACTCTGTGCCCCCTACCCCCACACCAAGCCAAATGAGAAGAGGTTCCGAGAAAGTTCCTTTTAGAAATTGGAGGGGCCTCTGAGCTGGGGATACTGGCATCTCATTCCCCAGGTGAATGACTTGCTGATCTGCCCTGGGCCTTCCTGAGCAAGAGAAGGAGAAGTGAGGGAGACGGCCGGGCTGAGGAGGGTGTGACCTTGGTGAGTTTACTGGTGCTCCCATGCACCGAGGGGACACAGTGGAGGGCAGCTGGGCTTGAGCCACTGTGCTGGTTTGGATGCATTACGTCCCCCCAAAATGCCATCATCTTTGATGTAGTCTTGCATGGGCAGTAAATATATTGGTGTTGACTGGATTACAGACTTTTGATTGGATGTTTCCATGGAGATGTGATCACTCAACTGCAGGTGAGATCCTTCATTGGATAATTTCCATGGAGGTGTGGCCCCACCCATTCAGCATGGGCCTTGATTAGTTTACTGGAGCACTATATAAGCTCAGACAGAAGGAGTGAGCTTGCTACAGCCAAGAGGGACACTTTGAAGAATGCACAGGAGCTGAGAGAGGAGCTGCAGATGAGAGATAATTTGAAGACGGCCATTGAAAGCAGACTGTTTCTCCAGAGAAGCTAAGAGAGGACAGACACCCCAAGAGCAACTGAGAGTGACATTTTGAAGAGGAGTTGCAGCCTAGAGAGGAATGTCCTGGGAGAAAGCTGTTTTGAAACCAGAACTTGGAGCAGACACCAGCCACGTGCCTTCCCAGCTAACAGAGGTTTTCCGGATGCCATTGGCCATCTTCCAGTGAAGGTACCTGATTTTTGATGTGTGGTCTTGGACCTTTATGGCCTTAAGACTGTAACTGTGTAACCAAATAAACCCCCTTTATAAAAGCCAATCCACTTCTGGTGTTTTGCATAACAGCAGCATTGGCAAACTGGAATAGCCACTCATGAGTGTGTCCACCAAGAGGGGCTCCCCAGCAATTTGTGGCTGTGGTGTGGACCTCCAGAAGTGGGAGCCGTGAGGGTGTGGCAGAGGTAGAGTCAGGGAATGGTGCTGGGGCCCTGAGAAGAACTCACACACAAACTTTGAACACCAGCCACATGGAGAGTGGCTATAGCTAGTTACTGTGACCCTGAGAAGCAGAACAACCCACAGGGAGAAGAACCACAGCAGCCAGTTAAATAAATAAATAGACGCTTCTTTCTTCCCTTCAGTCTCCTTCCTGCCAATGTTACTGGAGAAACTAGGTCCTGAAGACGTAGGGAAGGCAGCTCAGAGCCCGTGCTCCCTTCCTCTCTCAACATCAAGGGTCTCAGCTCAAAACTGTACAAAGAGGAGGAGGAGATGTGAAATCAAATTTGAGATTAAAGCATCAACTGGACTGAGTTTTAATAATAGAAAAAAATGGAAAGATTTTGAAATCCATCTAGAGTGTCATTAAGGGATGTAAAAGTCAGATTTGACTGAGCGTGATTGAAGTCTGCAATTAGGGAAAAATAAAACTGCTTCACTGAGTTGAACAGAGCAATGACCACACTACAAGTTCTTTAAATGTGATTTGTCCCAAAAGGAACATTGATATACTTAAAAGAAAAAATTATAGTATAAATTGGTGATGCTTTTATCAGTGGGAAGTTATGAGTTTCTGGTACCAAACACAGATTTTTTTCCTAACACCAATGTCTTAATCCAAAGCAAATTATAAAGAATCATGTGTTGTTAGGTCTTAGGAAATTTTTGTGTACTTTAGAGAGTTGGGGATTAAGATTTAGGATTATCAGTCTGTACTTCTCTTGCTAACCTTCTTGAAGTAGACTAAAAATCCACCAAAGATTCTGAAAATCGTGTCAGAAATTCCTTAGAGCTGGTTTAGGTATTGGAACATCTTTGGACATTCTGGAATCCACATTGATCTTGACTTGATTGGGTTCAAACATTCAGCCTCCTGGGGCTCCAGTTCATTCTCTTAGGAACTACTGTATCCCTGCAGTGCTTTAGTAACGTCTCTTCCTGCCAGTTAGGAAAATGTATCCACCTGGTGTGCGTCACACTTTTGCCTGGACGCTAGGCCTGGCTCTCTCAGCCTGATGAGTTTTTTCTTTTCTTGGTCATTGGCTGCAAACTGTGACCTTACTCTGCTCGACTATGAGTCGTAACTCCTGACCATGGCCTCAACTTAGCCTAACTTATTAAATTCTCTTGTTTGGCCATGACCTTTGCTCTGCCTAATAAGCTCTGCTGTCTAGTTCTTGGTTAAACATTTTCAACCATCTTACTCTTTGTTTTCACAGCTTTTTTTTTTTCCTGCTTTTAAAGAACACACATGGAAGGTAAATAAAGATAGCAATTTTTGTAAAGGGTTTGAAAGAATACCGGTTGGAAAGCATTTACAGTATGGTTATAGTTCAAAGTATTAACCTGTGTGTTTTCTATGGTCGGTATGTCTTTCCCCTTCTGCTCTCTCACTGGTGCCCTGGGGGCTGTTTTCCTTTCTCCAGCCCACACAGAAGCAGAAACAAGCTGACCTAATCTGGGAAGAGATTCTGATGCATGCTTGTATTTAGTGAGAGAATTCTATTCCCAAAGGTAGGATAAGCCTGGAGCTGGAGGAAGGGAGAAGAGGAGGTAAAAGGATGGTGCAGATGGGGGTGTTTGAAGTGGGGAGGGGAAGAAAACCATCTTTGTGAGGAGCGAGTGGTCAGTGCTCAGCACCCGCCAGTGTCGATATCCTCTGCACGACCTGGATCCCTGTAAGCCCGTGGACAGAAGGCTATATGAGGAAGAGGCACCTTAGATGAGGAAAAGGAAAACTTCCCCAACCAAGCTGAAATCATTCAGAAGTAGTTGGAAATTTCCCTCTGAACCACAGAAGCCATCAGCATGCTCCTAACATAACAGACTTTAGTGTGAACTGAGCTGGTTTGCTCGCTTGTGGGTAAAAATAATGCATCTCACCTGAATTAAAGTTCTGTGTCTGCCAGTTATAAAGTGGCCGATCTTCCGATAGAGAATGGTGTTATTTTTACTGAGTCAAAATTACTGAATTACAAAGTATGAAACAATGTTTTGCCTGGGCGATGCATTGTGATAGTATATTTGGATGCTCACTTTGCTCTGGATGCAACATGTCATTCCATTGTCAGGGTTGACTGCCTGATCTGGGTCCTTCTGTGGCTGCTGATAGTGTAACAATCAGTGCCAGCTTTGCAAGTGGCCAAACAGTGACTTAGCTGGAAACACAGCAGTCCAAATTCTGACTCCAAATTATGTGTTCCAACCTCAGATTCAGGCTTCATTGATTTTTTAGAATTAAGTATACAGGGATACAACATAAACAAGCAAGCGACCAGTATTTATTGAGTCAATTTGGGGATGGAAATTATGTTTCTTTGTGTGTATACAAAAAAGTAGAAGATATGATTATAGCACTTGAGTTTATAATCTACTGAGGGAGGTAATACATAAAGTTAGTAGGTAACATTTAGAATTGTGTATTATGGCTAAGGCATTTAATAAGCATTTTTTAGTTCCAAATGTGTGTTTGTGTACATATACAGCAGAACATTAAAACTGAAGTTTCAGCTGAGGCATTAAGATGCAAAAGAGTGCTGTTTACCAAAATGAGATGTGAGAAAAAAATAAATAATTTAAAAAAGGAAATAGTTAAGAATAGTTGCTTGATTCTTGGACCACCTAATCAGATCAAGGATATTAGAAAGGGTCAGAATATGGGGGTTAGATTTTGTGGAGAGGGTTTTAGTGACAAAAGCTGATCTTTAACACCCCACCCCCCCAACTCTTTGTCCCTCCCAAGGAAGAAGGTGGGGGTGTGCCTGCTTCCTCACATCAAGCCTAATTGTGTGTGTGTAGTGGGGACAGATGGAGCTTCAACCGATATTTTGGATACCTTGGATTGCCTGCTGTGCATTCCCTGCTGGTAGGGAAGAGCTGGGACAGGAGTCTGGCTCACAACTGAGAAAGCTAAGGCAGCTATGCAGGAAAGAGAGTAGAGGGTCTAAGATCATGTGTTTTCTGTGGACCAGCTGTTGGCCCTGATGGAAAGCCAGCGTGGACTCTTTTAAGTGCTGCAGAAGGGGACCTCCTTGGGGATGCCAGGACTCCAATAGGACTGCTAGGAACTGGGGCCGAGGAGAGATGGAGAACATGTCCATGTTTTGGGAGCTGAGGTTGGAGGGGCTCTGCTATGGTCTCCAAAGAGCCATGGAACCACCCCCACCATGAACTTTAAACATGCCAGGCCCAGAGGGGATGATGCCAGGTTGCAGTAGTTCCAGTTATGAGAAGAATAAGAACTTCAGGTTCTGCAGTCTTACCTTTCCTCTACACACCAGCTTGGGTTCTACTGGTTTGAAAACAGTTAGTGGGTAGAGAGGAGGTCAGCAGAGAAAGAGAGAAAGCACTGACCATATTCCTTTCCTAGCAGTCATCAGGTATTTGCCTATGACAGGCCCTACTGGGGACAGGGAAAGAAACAACTACCTTTGTCAATTCAGAAGTCAGACTGTCCAGTTCAAATCCCAGCTCTGGTAGCTGTGAGAGAGGTTCTTATTTTTCCCATGATTCAGTTTCCTCTCCTGTAAAGAGGGAATGGTGATAGTATGCACATTATCAGGTTGTCTTTTTTAAACATTATTTTTAGAATACTTTTTGATTTACAGAAAAATGTGAAAATAGTTCAGAGAATCCTTACATGTCTCACATCCAGTTTCTTCTATTATTAATATC
Organism: Choloepus didactylus; assembly: GCF_015220235.1. Taxonomy (NCBI): domain Eukaryota; kingdom Metazoa; phylum Chordata; class Mammalia; order Pilosa; family Megalonychidae; genus Choloepus; species Choloepus didactylus. Next base: position 127,230,546 of record NC_051312.1, on the reverse strand, counting down.
TTATATTAATGTGGTACATTTGTTATGATTAATGAATCAATATTGATATATTGTTTTTAACTAAGTCTTTAATTTACTTAGATTTCCTTGTTTTTACCTAATACCTTTTCTGTTCCGAGATTCCACCCAGGGTGCCACATTATATTTAGTCATCATGCCACCTTGGGCTTCTCTTGGCTGTGACAGTTTCAGACTTTCCTTGTTTTTGATGACCTTGATGGTTTTAAGGAGCACTGGTCAGATATTTTGTAGAGTGTCTCCAAATTTGGACTTGTGTGATGTTTTTCTCATGATGAGACTGGGGCTATGGGTTTGGGGGAGGAAGATCACAGAGCTGATGTGTCATTCTCATCATGTCATGTCAAGGACACAGGCTATCAATAGGTCAACAGGACTCGTCACTGTCGATGTTGACCTAGACCCCCTGACTGAGATCGTGTTTGTCAGTTCTCTGCTGTAAAGTTACTCATTTTTTCCCCAGTCTTCATACTGTACCCTTTGGAAGGATGTCACTGTGGGCAGCCTGCACTTAAGGAGTGAGGAGTTATGCTCCACTTATTTGAGGGTAGAGTATCTATGTAGATTATTTGGAATTCTTCCGTGTGGGAAATTTGTCTCTTCTTTCCCATTTATTTATTCAATCATTTATTTGTATCAGTATGGACTCATAGATATTTATTTTACCCTTTGAGTTATAATCCAATATTTATTTATTTTTTTGCTCAAATTGTTCCAACTTTGGGAGTCCTTTCAGTTGATTCCTGGGTCTCTCTACAAACCCCCATTATTGTGGCGTTTTAAAAATAGATTTATTTTTAGTACTTCCTTACTTTCTGATGCTGCAAGATGCTGCAGGCTCATTTTGCATATTTTCTGCCCCAGTCTTAGAATCAGTCATTTCTCCAGGAATCCTTGGTCCCTTCTATTGGAGAATAGTATAAGAAACAAAGAACTGGGTTTGTGTCATTGCTTCTAGGCCCTCTCAGTAGACAGAGCAAGGAAATATATGTGTATATCCTAACCTGTTCATATATACATTTATATAAATATCTCCTTATGTAACAATTTATATCTATATTAAGTTAAACGTGAGTATTTACTTATTTGTTCAATTCCAGTATGCATGTATAGTGGTATCAGAATTGTTAAACTGAATCCCCATGAGAAACAACTTTATCAATCAGAGTATAGCTCTTATGTGTAGTTTATTTTACCTTTCAACTTACAGACTCCACTCATAGCTGGATATCCTTTGGTCAGCACTTTCCCTTCCCTTCAGTGAAGTGGTTTCATACATACAATTATATTGTTTTGCCACATACTGCATTCCATCCTGGGATTCCCTTGACCTCCTAAATGGTTTTTATTTTACATTTGCATACATGAAGTTTCATTCTTTGTGCTGTAAAGTTCTGTGGGTTTTAATAAATGCGTGGTCACATGTATCCAAAATTACAGTATAACACAGAACAGTTTCACCACCCTAAACAAATCCCCTGTTCTCCACCTATTCAACCCTCACTTCATCCCCTGAACTCCTGGAAAATACCGATCTTTTCACCATGATTATAGTTTTGCCTTTTCCAGAATGTCATGTAATTGGAATCATATACAGTCTTTTCAAATTGACTTCTTTCACTTACAGACATGCATTTAAGTTTCATCCATGTCTTTTCATAGCTTAGCAGCTCAATTCTTTTTATTGCTGAATAATATTCCACTGTATGGATATACCACAGTATGTTTATCCATTCACCTATGAAGGGCATCCTGGTTGCTTCTAGTTTTTGGCAATTAAAAGCTGCTCTAAACATTCATGTGTAGGGTTTTGTGTGGACAGAAGTTTTAAACTTAGTAGGGTAAATACCTAAGAGTGTATAAGACTATGTTAGCTTTGTAAGAAATTGACAAACTGTTTTTTCCAAAGTGGCTATACCATTTTGTATTCCCACCAACATTAAATTACAACTCCTGTCCCTTTGCATCCTCACCAGCATTTGGTACTGTCAGTGTTTTGAAGTTTAGCCATTCTTAATAGGTTTGTAGAGGACAATTGGGTTGTTTGTTTTCTTATTGCTGAGTTTTAAGAGTTCTTTGTATTTTTGGAATGCAAGTCTTTTATCAGATATGTGTTTTGCAAATATTTTCTCCCAGTCTATGACTTGTTTTTTCATTCTCTTAACAGTGTCTTTCACAGAGCAGAAGTTTCTACTTTTAATAAAGTCCAGCTTGTCAATTTTTTCTTTCATGGATTGTGCTTTTGGTTTTGTACCTAAAACCGTCACCTAAATAAATTTTCTCTTTTATTTCTTCTAGAAGCTTTATAGTTTTGTGTTTTGCATTTAGGTTAATGACCCATTTTAAGTTAGTTTTTGTGAAAGGTGGAAGGTCTGTTTCTAGGTTCCATTTGTGCATGTGGACTCCAATTTTTCCAACACGACTTGTTGAAAAGACTTCTCCATTGAATTGCCTTTGCAGTCTTTTCAAATATCAGTTGACTATATTTGTATGGATCTACTTCTGGGCTCTCTAGTCTGTTCCATTGATTGTTGCATCTATCCTTTCATCAGTGCCGCACTGTCTTGATTCTTGTAGCTTTTCAAGTTTTTTTTTTTTTTTAAGTAGGATACACAGAATAGTGTCTAACCTTTAGTAAGGACTGTTTGGTATTATTAGTTCAGTGAAAATTGAAGTGTTGATTAATGTCTTGGGCTGGACTCTTAATTTCTGAAATGAGACTGTATTTTGTTACCTAAAGTGTCTGTGACCTTGGCAGTGTCTATTACCTTAGAATGAATAGGAAAGTCTTGATACCTGCTAAGTATCATCCAGTGCAGGGGTCAGGATTCATTCACTGAATAGTTTAAAGAGATATAAGGAGACAAAACTGAAGTTGAATTTTAATGAAGTCCCATTCAATGTTTTTCAGTGTATCTATTACACATATAAATATGTTAGAACTCATTTAAACAGTCATTTTATGGATCTTGGTTAACATGGATAAAATCATGTCCACTTAAACATAATAACTATATCCAGCAAGCAAACACTTGATACATATCATAAAATAAAAGTTAAGTTATAGGAGGTGTTAATTCCATTTTTGGATATCAAATTTATAAAGGAATTTTGCTGTATTTCCTTTTCTTAAGATTGTAATGATATAACCCAGATAAAATGTAAGTAGTTCCAAATTACATTTATGTCTTTTTTTTTTAAGTTTAAACTTTAGGTTACCTCAATAACATTACAGTCTATTCATTACAAGTGATTTTTCAGTGTTTGTAATTTTTCCAAACTGTGAGTGCAATACCATATCAGTTATGTCTTGCATTGTATAGCACACTTATTATTTAAGAAATGTTCTCTTATCTAGTTGTATGTCTGATATGAAATTATGATGTGCAGTCTCCTCTGCACTTTGGCTGCAGTTAGAGGATGTCACAATTGGTAGTCCCATGAGGTGCTGTGTAAGCTCCACTGTTGCCTGTAACTTGCCTTGTCTGCTTGGAACACTGTCAGCCACTAAGAATTAACCAATAGCATTAAAGTAGCTCAGAAACTATAAAGCATTTGCCTGGTAGTCTGTTTGAGTGTTTTGCATCTTTTTCATGCTTCCATTTAGAAAAAGGAAGATATGGTTGGAGTTGGCATCTTTGTGGAAGTGAGCCTACTTACTTGTGGGCAACTAGTGAGATTAGTGCAGGGGCCAGCAAATTTTTTCTTTAATTATTTTAGCTCATACTTTATTTATATGACCTCAGTTTTTCTCTAATGTCCTTTTTCTGTCCCAGGATCCCATACCACATAACATTACTTAATCATCATGTCTTCTTAGGCTTATTTTGGCTCAGTGTCTCAGACTTTCCTTGTTTTGATGGTTTGAAGACCTTGAGTTTTGGAGAATACTGCTCAAGTATTCTGTAGGATTTCTCTCAATTGGGTATGTTTTTATCATGGTTAAACTGGGGCAATACTGTTCTGGGAGGAAAACCATCGAGTCAAGTGCCATTCTCGTCACCTCACATCGAATGTATATAATATCAATATGACATCACTGTTGGTGACCATCTCGATCACCTGACTGAGGTAGTGTTTGTGTCAAGTTCCTCCATTGTAAATTACTCTGTTTAGCCTCCCTTTCCATGCCGTAATCTTTGAAGAAAGTCACTATGCCCAGCCTATACTTAAGTATTGGTGAGTTATGCTCTACCTCCCTAAGGGTAGAATAGCTACATAAATTATTTGAAATTCTTCTGTGCAGGAAATTTCTCTCTTCTTCCCCCATTTACTTATTTATTCAGTTATTTATATCAGTATGGACTCATGGATATTAATTATATGATTCTATACTATTTTATTTTATTGCTCAAATTTTCCAGCGGTGGCCATTGGGAGTTCTTTTATTTGACTCTTGTATCTCACTGACATACTCTCATCATTCTGTAATTATTTTAGGCTTTATGGGCCATATAGTTTTTGTCTCAACTCTTCAACTGCACAAAAGAAACCATAGACAATATACAAACCAATGAGTTTGTCTGTGTTCCAATAAAATTTTATTTACCAAAACAGCATTTGACCTGTAGGCTGTGGTTTGCTGACCCCTGGTTTGGAAGACAGAATGCCACTTCAAACTTTTCTTTGTTTGGGGTAAGTGGAATTAAATAAATGTTAATAGGCAACATAACATCTAGCATGGAGTAGTAATTTAAATGGATGGTTTTGCTATCAGTCTGCCTGTCAGGAGACCATTAAAAAAATTTCACAAGTACCAGAATTTGATTGGAAAATTTTCAAGAATAAGAAAGAACTAGTATCAAATACCATTGTTGGCCAGCCAGAGGAGAAATAAAACAAGGGTAAATTCTACGGTGGTGCAAATGGACCCCGGGAACTGCTTTGCCTTGGACTTGCTGCCAGTGGCCCCATGGCTTGCTGTCTCAGAGAGTGCCTCTAGCAACTCAGTTATCTGGGGCATTGCAGAGGAGCAAGAGACAGACACATGCAGAACTTAAAAATGGTGCCTGTGGCCAAGCTTATACACGTCCCTCATGACAGTCTCCAGCCTGTCAGTCATAGCCTGTTTATTCTTACTTTAGAGTAAATTATCTAATTTCCTAGCCCAGGATGGATCAGAACCAGCAAATTAGAAAGGAGTAATAGGAAAGTTGCTGGAGGAGGCTGACAGCATGAGAGCAAACGAGGGTATTTGCTTAAAACAGACACCCCAATTCAAACTCCCCAGCCCTGAAGTCATTTTACCTCTGGAATAAGCAGTTCTTATGATCAGGCTTCTGCTATTGATTTTGGTGAAGATACTTATGAAATATGGACTACATCAATCAGAAGCATTGTGCAGATAAATGGATACTGGCATATGTGTGTTTGTGAATAGATGTTACTCAAGCTGGGTGAAATTAACTAAAATAGTGGCTTATCTGGTATGAGAAAAGAGCCATTTTCTGGAGAAATATTCAACAATTGTCTCCCAGTTCAAAGTATATAGGAACTACTACTGCATGTATTTCCTTGAGACAAGGGTGGACAAGGGTCCTCAGGAATTAGAAGACAAAATGAGATTAGAAGTCTAACTGATCCTGACCCTAGGTGAACATGAAAACTTTAATCTTATCTGCCTACCGTCTTAAGAAAGTAGAGGAAAGCATCCAAATGTGTAATAGCTTTCCAAAAATGATTCCAGCCCAAGTGGTTGAAATTATTAAAAAAAAAAGTCTTGGCACTTAAAGGCGTAAAATTATTTGAAAGACTTCATTTCACAATGATGTAGAATAAATAAAGCATTACTTTCCTTAAGTAAGGCCAGGTGTAGAAACAAATTGCTTTTTTTTGCTGAACTTTTTAGATATGTGAACTTGGATAGATTGTTTCCATATAGTACCAAGTGTGGTGGGGATTTGACTATTATTTGGTAGTTGTGATCAGCATTCAATACTTAAGCTGAGTAGTTTATTCTTCATGTGCATTAATTTCATGCAGATTTTAAGCTTGGATTTCTGGCACTGATAAAATTAACTGAATAACTGCCAAACGTCTTTCCTTTTTCCAATGTAGATGACATTTATATTGCTAGGAGATATTTGAAATTCTTTTGTTATCCAAGGTTTACAATCTTATTGTGAAGAAGAATTGGCTATTTTTTTTTTTTAAATTTACCTTTCCTCAGGTTTAACGTTTGCCTTATTTGTTTCATGTTTCTCTCTTTCTCTTTTAATGTAATAAATAAAATGTACTATATGTAGACGAAGCCTCACTAGTACCCACTTTCTGTCCCTTTACCTTCTTTCTTATCCCAGAGATAACCTCTATGGAACTTCATGTTTTACTTTTTGTATATGAATTTTAATTGCTATTTACTATTTAAGTGTGTGACTAAACCACAATTAATTCTCCATTCATCAGCTGATAGGTTGTTTTATGAACACGACTGCGATCAACTTTGCCATGCTTATTTCTTATGCATGTGTGTGACAACTTCTCTAGGGGAAGTATATTTAGAAGTAGCATTTCAGAGCATGTTTGCCTTCCAGCTGACTATCATTGCAAAATTGCCCTTCCCTATGACTCTCCCAATCTACACTCATGCCACTGTGTGAGAATTCTTGTATATGGACACCTCCAACAAACTTGATTTTGTCAGGCTTTAATTTAAAAATTTTTGAGAATCTGCTGAGTGTTGAAGCTGATGGGTTTTGTTTTAATTTTGCACTTGTTTGATTGCTAGTCAGATCGAGCATCTTTCCATGTGTTTTTGTTTTTTCTATGTGGTGGTTAAAGTCACAGAGAATCATGATGAGTAGGGGTGGCAAAGGTTTCCATGGTCAGGAGTTGAATTCCATAAAGAATGAGGGGAGTGATTAAAAGTTGAGTAGGTGTCAGCAGTGAGGAGGGGAAGAGAGTGGCAAGAACCTCATAAGATCTGCAACTTGTGAAGGATCGTGTGGAGGTGACACCGAGGACTCCAAATACACGTACCTTAAGTATGTGGAGTGCTTCCAGAGGGCTGAGAGGGCAGGGGGCAAGGGAGTGTCCTCAAGAGAGAGCCAGGTTTTTTTTTTGTTTTTTTTTTTTATTAAATTCAGTTTTATTGAAATACATTCACACACCATACAGTCATCCATGGTATACAATCCACTGTCCACAGTATGATAACATAGTTATGCGTTCATCACCACACTCTATCTCTGAACATTCTCCTTACATCAGAAAGAACCAGAACAAGAATAAAAAATAAAAGTGAAAAAAGAACACCCAAATCATCCCCCATTTGTCCTTTAGTTTTTATCCCCATTTTTCTACTCATCCATACCCTAGATAAAGGGGGTGTGATCCACAAGGTCTTCACAATCACACTGTCACCCCTTGTAATCTACATTATTATATAATTGTCTTCAGGAGTCCAGACTGCTGGGTTGGAGTTTGGTAGTTTCAGGTATTTACTTCTAGCTATTCCAGTACATTAAAGCCTAAGAGGTGTTATCTTTATAGTGCATAAGAATGTCCACCAGAGTGACCTCTTGACTCCATTTGAAATCTCTCAGCCACTGAAACTATTTCGTCTCATTTTGCATCCCCCTTTTGGTCAAGAAGATACTCTCAGTCCCACTATGCCAGGTCCACATTCATCCCCGGGAGTCATATTCTGCATTGCCAGGGAGATTTACACCCCTGGGAGTCGGTTCTCACGTAGCGGGGAGGGCAGCGAGTTCACCTGTCGAGATGGCTCAGTTAGAGAGAGAGGGCCACGTCTGAGCAACAAAGAGGTACTCAGGGGGAGACTCTTAGGCACCATTACATGCAAGTTTAGACTCTCCTTTGTGGTAATGAGCTTCATAAGGGCAAGTCCCATGGAGAGCCAGGTTTTAATTAAGGCATGAGAGGAAGTTGAAGAGAATACAGGAGAGTTTGCTGATTGCAGATTGGGAGGTTCAAGGACTAATGAAAGATTTGTGAGGGAAGGGCATAAATCAGACCTGGCATACACAGAGCAGTATAGAGATGAGAGCTGGGAGTAATGGGGTGTGAGGCATGATGCGATTGCCCTGATACTCTCTCAGAGGAGGATGGGAACCTGTTGTAGTGGGTGGAACTCCCTTAGCCGTATGGCAGCTCCCAGGGAGAGTGACTGGGTTTGTTGCTCTCACTCATTTTTGGGTCCCCAGAATGTAATACCTGCCTTCTTTTGAGTCAGCAGTTTCCTATGCTTCTGGCCCTAAAAAGGCACAGCTGTCTGTACCACCAGAAGTAAAGCCAGAAACACTTGACAATTTCTGTTTCCAGAGTAGGATTCACAAAAGGAGTTCAGAATTTAGTAATAAAATTCACTAAAGAACTATATCTCTGTTTTAGCTGCATAAATATGACTTGTTTTCTTTTGGGCTTAGCCTTTATCAGAAACTTCACTGGAAAATATTTTTACTATTTAAACATGGCTTTCCACTGGGATTACATTCTATGCAAACATCAGTTTTGAGTGAGCCATGGATTGTTTGTCTTGGTATTCTGTATAAAGTAAAGTGTGTTTATTTTATGAACATTTATCTGCATTTAAAGTGATATGTTGTGGGAACATTTGTTACTAGGAGTGCTCTTAATGCTTACAAATGGCAAAATTTTATACATTTTGTGATAATTTGATACTTAAGAAAAATTAAGTTTTCTTCTATTGTGTAGCATCAATGTGTAACAGGAAAGTAATTGCAGTTTTGAAAACTACCCAAATCATAAATTATCTAAACCAATATAGTACTCAATTTCTTGGAAATTAGTGAAGCCTTTTAAAATTTACCAACAAATCAGAGATGAGTTTAGACAATTAGAATTTATTTGGCCCAGTGCCCCATGACACATCAGACAATGCAAAGACACATTTTGCTTCTGGACTTTTCCTGTCACCACATGGTCTCTTGTCTTTACTGACTATTTATTGCCCTTACCTAAATTGAGATAATGCATTTACGGTATCTTCATCTATCTTTTGCTTAAACAAAATCAAAACTATTGTAAGTAGAAATTATAGAACCATCATTCAAGAATGGTGGGTCTTATTCCAGTTTACGTTCAATTCTGCCCTTGAATTTTCCAATATTTACACCATGCCTCTGATTTTTCAGTTCACAGTGTTTCAAAGAAATAGAAATTTCCACTGAAGTAAGCATGTATCTAGCTCATGTGTTCAGGTCAAGTCCGTGAATACTCAAGCCCCGGCCAGTTAGCCAGAGATAGGTAGTATGTTCTGACAGGCTCTAACTTGCTAGCATTCATTCATTCAACATGTATTCAGTGAGTGCCTACTATGTTCTGGCCTTGTGGAAATGTTGGGAATACAGCAGGGAATAAAACTGTCAAAAATACCTGTTGTCAAGTTCATATTCTTCACTGACACGTATTTAACCAGATGACCTACTTCCTTGTCTTCTCATAGTGTCCTAGTGCTTGTGGTCGTCTTCACTAGTGACAAGTCTCAAACAAGGAGCAAGAAATTTACTTTTTACATTGAGAGTCCTTGCCTATCAAAGGGATCACTAATGAGCCAAAGCCTGGCGAGCCTGGCTGAGAGTTGTGGATTGGGTGGGGAGAGTGGCTGATGTTTAACAAAGATACAATCAGTAGAGGCAATGTTCTCCTTACTTCCACAACTTTGTCTCAATTCTGACATCATCCCCACTGCCATTTCTTTCTGCCAAACACTGGTCCCTTGATGACTTACCTCAGTTTCCCAGCCCTTCATCATGCCTCATTCAGACACAGCCTTCCTTAATGCAGTAACTCTCATTCATTATGTGTGTGGAGTTTTAATAAGGAGTGTCCAATACATGTGTTTCCTGCCTTCTAAGAGGATTTAAGGCATTTGAGATATGATCATAAAGAAACATGTCTGAACTAGAAAAATGTTTTGAGCAATGATAACATTGTGTGTGTGTGAGTGTGTGTGTGAGAGAGAGAGGAAGGGGAGGGAGGGGGAGGGAGGGGAAAGATTGTTATATATGTGAATACATAAAACAAAGGATGGTAAAAGCAAGACATAATCAGATCGTTTAATGAATGCGATAAGATATAGTAAAGTTAATATCAATATGGGCTCCAGTAATAGGGAAAGACTTTGGTGATGGTTTGAGACTTAAGTTGTGCTGGAATTTGAATGGAAAAAAATATCCCGAGACATTTTAATGACTAGCTTGCACTTCATTCTGGCTTGGGGCTCGAATATATTCTGTCTGCTAAGAAATTAGCATAAAATTTTGTCCTAGGCCAATAATATCCTGACAAGAGTGAGTGAAAAAGGACTCAGGAAGGGGCAAATCCTTTACCCTGCTGAAGAGGAGCTCACAATCCAAATTTAGGTAACAGCATGTTAAATTCGTTATTTCCTGTTGTCTTGGAATTTTGACTGGAGCACCAAAGGCTGAAAACAACATGTGTCAGACCTTCTATGAAGCACAAACTAAGAGGTTATGAAACACAATTTTGATCTTCAGCTCTTGACCACCAGAATATGTAAGGGAAGGCTTGAATATTGGTAAGAAGGCATTCTAGAGTGAGAATTTATTTGGAGAGAGAGTTGTAGATGACCCAGATATTCCCTCCCTACTCCTAGCCAAATTGGAGTGGGGGATGTCAGTTTAGCCACTCAGATGTTCATCAGTATTTAGGAGTTGTAGGCGCTGGTAGCTGATTCATGCTTGGGAATAGATGATGGCAAGAGGCTGGTAACCAGATGCTTTGAGGCAGAGGATAGGTGGCTTCAATGGGAATAAGCTACATTTCCACTGAGTGGGAGCAAAGATGAATAGTTTCTTACGGGTCAGATGTGAACCAGGTGGAGGGGAGAATCTGATAAAGGGATTTCACCTGGAGAAGGGGATAGCTATAGCAGGAAGGTTTAAGACATAGAACCTAGAAAGTAAGGGCTCAGGTTTCTCTTGAGTGGTCTCTGGAAAAGGGATTGTGCATACCAGGAAAATGCAGATGTAGGTTCTCAGAAGAGGGGATCTTTGAGAAACCCAAAGAGCATCCTAGGAGAGAAAATGAGGATTCAGCCATCTGCCGCCCCCTGAAGGCACCAATGCCACATCACTGCTGCATCCGTCCAGTAAGACTCCCCAACAAACTTTTGGACCCCAGGTACACAGTAGGAGGTTCATTATGAGCTCAGTTCATGACACACTCCTCATATTCATCATTACTCTCTGCAGGGCCTGCTTTTATATTTATTTTTAATAATGTAGTATGAACCCACAAAACCATCACCCCAAACAGTAACCTAAATCTAACAGATCGGCTCACCATCCCATCCTCTTGCATCTCTCAACTCAAATAATCATCATCCCGAATCTTGCACTCAGCATTCCCTTGCTTTCTTTTTACCTAAATAAATAAATCAGAACAGAATAGAATAAATACTTATTGAGGTATACCAAATTTACAGAAAACTGCAGAGCTCAACAAAAAAACGAAGTTGGTTCTTTCAAAGCACTAATAAAATAGACAAACTTCTAGGAACACTGACTAAAAAAAAAATGAGAGATAGAACAAATAAGCAATAAGGTGAATAAAAAAGGAAAATAATAGATCCAGTGAATAAAGAACTTTGTGATCAATTCATGCTAATAAATTTAAAATATGACATGGGTAATTACCTGAAAAAAACACAATAAAATGGATGTGAGAAGACAGAAAACCTTAATAGACCTAAAATCACTAAAGAAATTGAATAAGCAGTTAAATATATGACATCCACCTTGTTCCAGTTTGTTAATGCTGCCTTTTCACAAAACACCAGAAATGGATTGGCTTTTATAAAAGGGGATTTATTTGGTTACACAGTCACAGTCTTAAGGCCATAAAGTGTCCAAAGTAATGCATCAATAATTGAGTACCTTCACTGGAGAATGGCCAATGGCGTCCGGAAAACCTCTCAGCTGGGAAGGCACGTGGCTGGTGTCTGTTCCAGAGTTCTGGTTTCAAAATGGCTTTCTCCCAGGACATTCCTCTCTCAGCTCCTGTGCATTCTTCAAAGTGTCCCTCTTGACTGTAGCAAGCTTTCTCCTTCTGTCTGAGCTTATATAGTGCTCTAGTAAACTAATCAAGGCCCATGCTGAATGGGCGGGGCCACACCTCCATGGTAATTATCCAATCTGAGTCATCACCTACAGCTGGGTGTGTCATATCTCCATGGAAGCACCCAGTCAAAGAATTCCAATCTAATCAACACTAATTTCTCTGCCCCCACGAGATTGCATCAAAGAATATGGCTTTTTCTGGGGGACATAATATATACAAACTGGCACACACCTATAACAAACAAACAAACAAAAAATGAATAAAAACCCACCAGGCCCAGAGGATTTATAGGGAATGCCTAGCAAACATGGAACACATAACCTCATTTTTAGGCGAATGTTTTCTGTTATTCTGTGTTTCCTTGTTGGAAGTCACCTTGCTTTGTGGGTGAGCTTGAGCCATGGCCAGGTGAACTTAGAGATGGCCTATTTAAAATTTTTAATCCTTTGAAAATAGTATCAAAGGATCTTAGACAGATGTACATAAAATTTTTGGTTCCTTAAAATCTTTCATAAACAAGTAATTGAGCCATAGTTTTAGTCTGTGGAAATAACTACAGGTTACCCTAGAGAAATCTTAATTTCTTGGTTTGAAAACAGCAAGTGTTCCTGAAAAATGTGTCCTTTGCTAACCAACTTTACTAATCAATTCATGCCATTGGCTTCAGAAGCAAAATATTTACAAACTGCACAGGAATTTGTGAGTATCAGCCATATGGCCACATGTGTCATAGTCATCCCGTCCTTGGTGGAAACGATTCAGCTCAACTTATATCTAAATCCGCATTTTAATGAGTCCAGCTAATGTGGAATTCAACTGTGTTTTCTTCAGAATTTAAATTTTGCCTAGTTATTCTATTTCATTCTTTGGCATTCCCTCGTTAGATAACTCCACAGCTCAAGTGATTTTGCCCCCGCTAGTTAGTGGTTGTGGATTGTTAACTTGTTTTACGGTTCATTGCTCTGATAAAGATAATTTTTAAACTCCTGTCTGGACTAACTATCAGAGAACTTTATATTACAGTAGTTTCCCTCTCTAAGACAGTCTTGGTACTATACTACTTCGTCAGGTCAGTCATACAGGTACCTACCTATCTATTTGTTCATTCATCAGTCATGTATTTTTTGTCTTCTGTGTATCAGGCACTGTTAGGTGCTGGAGACACAGAGATGAATACGGCACAGGTCTTGAGCTTGACCACCTTGCAGTCTAGAGGGAGGTGTGAACATGCTCATAGATTTATTACAATGGAATAGGACAGATGCTATTACAGAGATCGGAATAGAAGGCCAGGGCAGTGCAGAGAAGGGAGGAATTAATTCTGCATCACTAGGAAGGTGAGTTTTGAGCTGTGTTTTGAAGACATTTGCTTTGTAAAGAAGGAAGGTTAAGCAGAAGAGTTAACAAATGCAAAGCAATGAAATACTGAAAGTATTTAGAAAGGGGTTGGAAGTTCAATATAACTGCTGGTTCAGTTCATGTGTCACCTTGGCTAGATTATGGTATCCAGTTGTTTGGTCAAGCAAGCCTGATTGTTACTGTGAGGGCATTTTGTAGATTTAGATCATTGGTCAGTTGATCTCATCTCTGGCTCATTACAACTACAGTCAACAAATAGGATTGCTTTCAGAAATGAAACTCGACTCATCCAATCAGTTGAAGGCTTTAAGGGAAAACTGATGATTTCAACAGTCAGAAGGAATAGTTTCTATCTCTACTTCAGCCAGCCAACTTCTCCTGGGGGAATTCACTGAAACCATCAGAGTTCCCAACCTGTGGCCTGCCCTGTAGAATTCAGACTTGCCCATCCCCACGGTTGTGTGAGCCGATTCCTAGAATAAATCTCATAATATTTACATGTTTCTCTGCAGAACCCTGATTAAGACAGTACGATAGTAATGTAGAGTACAAAAAGAGGTTTAGGAGATGAAGTTAGAAAGATTTTAGATATTTTGGAGACTGTATCAGTTATCTATCGCTGTGTAACAATTACCTCAAAACTTAGTGTCTTGAAAACAATAAATATCTCCAAGTTTCCGTGGATTAGGCATTTAAGAGCATCTTAGCTGGATGGTTCTGGCTTGGGTCTCTCCTAAGTTTATAGTCACAGTGTCAGCTGGGGTTGAGTTATCTGAAGGATTGACTGGGGCTGGAGGGTCCATTTCTAAGGCGACTCACTCTGGGCAAGTTTGGGCTGGGTTTTGGCAGGAGACCTCAGTTTCTTACTACATGGACCATTCCAGCGAGCTGCTTGAGTGTCCTCATAACATGGTAGCTGGCTTCTCCCAGAATGAGTGACCCCAGAAAGTGTAAGGCAGAAGCCATAATCTTTTTTTGTGTCCTGACCTTGGAAGTTATACTCCATCACTTCTACAATATCCTGCTGGTTATACAGGTCAGTCCTACTCAGTATGGGAGGGAATTACACAAAAGGTGTGAATACCAGAGGGCAAGAGTCACTGGAGGCCATCTCGGAAGTTGGCTACCAGAGGGGTAGATTGTGAGGTAACTTGTAGGTACAGCTCAGGTGTTTGCATTTCATAAAATAATCATGAAGAAACCAGTGGAGTTATTTTAAATCACATTTATGAAAGTAACATGTGCACTGTAGAAAATTTGGAAAGTATACAAGAGTACAAAGAAAAAAATGCGTCCATAATTTTACCTCCCAGAGAGGATCACTGTTACCCATTTTAGGTTTATTTCCTTCCAGTTTTATCTTGTTTGCAAGGCTTTTGTACTTTTTTTCATTTTACTATAATCTAGGCAGTTTTTACATAATTAAAGCTATCAACAGAGGATTTTCAGTAGGTAGGGAGGTTAAACTAGGGTTTTGAGAAACTGATATCAGAGGCCAATTAGGACAATTAGAAGTCTATGAGAGTTAATGAGACATTGGACAAGGTAATGGTAATAGAGTAAAAGGTAAAAGATTTGGGAGAAATTTCTGAGCTGGAACCTGTAAAATTATGTGACCAATCAGATGTTCAGAGTAAGGGAAAGGGAGATATAAAAGACAATGCCAAAATTTCTGGAGAATGGAGCAGATTTGTAGTTGGTGGTATGGGTATGAGTGAAGGAGTTAAGGTTGTATGTTTGGAATGTATTGTTGGAGGTGCTTGCTGGACATCTAGATGCGTCCCATAGTCAGAGAGTCAGTGGAGAGGAAAAAATTGAAAGTACAGGAGAAAGGTGTGGAAGGGACAGAGCATGGCCTTAGAGGAGGCATCAGTGGACCAGGGCACAAGGTAAGGGGAAAGGGATGGGGTTGCAACATTTTTGAGTATCTACCATATGCTAGGCACTGAGTATACATGATCTCACAATAACCCAGTGGGAGGGGTGTTATCAGCCTCATGTAATTGGTGTGGGAGTTAGGCTCAGAATGATCATGTGACTTGTTAAGGTCACCCAGCTGGTAATAGACTTAGGATCCAAATCCATTGCCTCTGGGAGAGCATAACAAAAAGTCTGACTCCATTTTTGATGTTTGACTGCTGACAGTTTTCAAGCCCCACCACTCCCTCTTCTCCTCCTGCCCCACATCTGGGCAAGCTGATAAGAAACCCTGGTGTTCCCTCCTTTGTATATTGAGAAGTTCAAACCATGCGAGTCCCAGCTCCACACATGGGAGCCCTCACCCCAGCCCGACCTCTTAATCACAGTAAAACCTAAATCAGTCACCCTTCCCTGATCTCTCAAGCCAATTTTGGACCTGCTTGGAAAGCTGCCCTGCTCTGTCCAGAAAGTTTCTCTGTATGAGTAATAAACCTTTTCACACCCTCTTGGTGTGTGTGTGGCATCTTCATTCTGCACATCAGAACCAAATTTTGCTTAGGGGGCCAGTCCTCCTCTGAGGGGTGTCCTCAGTAATTGGTGTTGTGTGCAGGATGTCGGGTGATGGCCATCGTCACCAGGGGCCTTTATTTCTTGCTACAACAGAGAGGAGTGACAACCTCTGAGACAGAAGTTAAGGAAGGAAGGATGGTGCATAAATATACGCATTTAAAGGAGGAGCAAAGAAGGAAACAAGGTTGTTGGAGGGAAAGAGAAGGGTGATTTGTTGGGCTTTAGCAAGGTGGCAAAGCTTGAACAGTTGCTGTGAGGAGGGCAAAAGACAATGACTCAGGAGAAATAACGTCTGTGATGGCCCTAACTTGCATGGACGTGTAATTTTTATGTAGCAGTAAACTGTAGCTGGGGAGAATAATCTAAATACAATTTTAGGATATTCATAGACTCCCTGAAATCCGTCTCGTAGATCTAGGACGCCAGGTTAAAAGCCTCTCTGACTGAGAGGTCTCAGGGAAGATGAAGAACAGGTTTAGCCGGGGGAGGATAATACAGCAAATAGGTGATTGTAAATAAAGGACAGAGGATTAAGATTTTGTAGACAGAACAGCCCCTGGAACTGAGGTCTTGGGAGTAGCTGGCTGAAGTGAAGCAGATGGGAAGGTCATTGGAGGGGAGGAACCCAGGTGCCCAGGATCCCAGGAGTCAGGGTGTTAGCTGACCCAGCTACAAGAATGTTGAAGTTACCAGAGGTAATGCCAAGAATTGGGCTGGAGCATGTGGCTTTGAGACAGAAATACTCTATGCCAGCAGGAGGTGATGCTTGGCAAGGGTGGGCACCATTAAATGTTGCAGGCTTCAAAAAGAAAAAGAAAGGCTTTTGAATGAGGGTCAAAGAGCTGATTGGACACGAAGCAGTCTGGCACCAAGAGAATGTCAATGCTTGGGAATCCTTCTCTCGGGCTTTTCTCTGAAAAATCCAGATTTCAGTCAAAGGAAGGAAATAGAAGAGACATTGTGTAATGAAGCTAAGGGAAGAAATGAATTTGTTTACAATAGAATTAGGGCTTCATAGTTAGGCAGAAAGGATTAGACATGGTGTCAGTAGGGGGACGACTGGCCAGAGGGGCAGGAAAAGGGGGGAAGTGAGAGTCATGACATTGATTCTCGAAGCAGGGATCTCAAACTTGAGTGCCGCAAGGAAGAGTCAGCCACGTCGGTGAACCAGGCAGCCTGGATGGGGAGTACAGAGAATGGACTGGATGCCATGTGCTCAGTCTAAAGGAGCGCCCTGCTCAGATCCAGCTGATCGTTGTCACAAGAGAATGGACCCAGTGTTGCCAAAATTTCCTGTTTTCCAAAAGAAGTGGTAAACCCAGATTTTTATGTGGCGTCTCCTGATTTTTAAAATGTTAATGCATTGTATAGACTACAAACCCATAGGCAGACTGGATTTGTACCATGGATGGTGAAGGATCAGGTGGCTAGGGGAGGCAGGTAGGAGGCAGATAGGGGGACAAACATAATGCACATCCCCGGGCTCCCACTGGCATGCTATGTCTATCCCTGGTTGCATGACAAACTGTTAGATTGCAGAGGTTAACCCTTGGGCAATGAGAGCCATTTGCTGGCTTCTGCTGAGCACATTGAGTATCTTCTTTCTGCTAGAGACAATCATGGTTCCCACCTTCAAAGAGCCTACTGTCAAGTTGAGTGCACAAAACTCTTGTACCAGAGATGGGAGGTTTACTGGGCATTAGGATAAACCATAAGTGTAGCCAGAGCCTTACAGGTTTAGTAGGATTTAGGTTTATAGTACAGCTGAATCAGGGTATTCCAGGAAGGGGAAATAGGCACGGAGGCAAGAGGTAAGATGGTGTGTGCAGGAAGAGTGAAGAGCCCACATTGATTGTAGGATATCAAGAGATAACGGGGAAGTCTCCTGTGCTGTGTTCTCTTTTTTCCCCTCCAGATCCACTCTTTGGGGGGTGGGAGGAGACCCAGGTCAAGATATTTATTCTCCAGGATCCCTCCTTTCTGGGCTGCAGGTTGGCAGTGACTCTGTTTTCAACCAGAGGCCACAGCTCCTTTTGGCCCTGGGCAGCCCTCTTTTTCAGCTTCAGGTCTCATTGGATTACTCTGAACGCTTGTTCCCCCTGCCCCTTCAGGCCTGGAGGTGGTGGCACTTCTCTGCTCTTGCCAGCTTTAAGGCACTCCACCGTCCCTTGTTGGTTTACCTTAATCCTGCCCTCTTCTCTGTGAATAGTCCCTTCATTAAAATCGCCTCAGTTATCCTGTTTTGAGTATGCCATCTTTTTCCTGCTGAGACACTGAAAAAATATGCATGTTTTTCCATGTTCTTTGACATCAAGATGTCTTTTATTAGGTTTAATGTCTAGCATTGTAACAACAACCAAAATTTTTGGATCCCAAATTATTTTAAAGCCCTCATCCAAAATAATAGAGGGATTTCTCCCACAATTCTGCTCTTTTGTCAGGAAGCGTCACTTCCCTGGCAGTTTGCCTCCCACTAGGTTGTCTTGTTTTAGCTCACTCACACTCAGCCCTTAGCATGCAAAAACTAACTCAGTAAGAAGACCTCAGGACAAAAGAACATAAAGGTATGAAGCGTAATCATGGAAAAATCAGCATGAGCAAATAGAACTATGAGACCTTTAACTGTGTCTGTGGTTTTACATCTGATTCACCTTTATTACATCCATCAGATGAAAACCAGAGCTAGTTTCTTCACTGCTTTAATACCCTAGGAATCAAGGCCTTGCTCCAACATTTACCTCTGCTTCCAAATCAGAGCTGTGGTTTCCACAGCCCTCTGAGCTGTCAGACTCCCACGTCCACGGGTTCCTTCCCTGGTCACAGAGCTCTTCTTGAATTAGTGTTCTCTTCCCTTGGCACCTGTACAACTCCGAGCTTTCTTGCTTTCCCCTGTATGTCCTTCTTCTGCCTTTTTGTTTTTTTTGCTTTATGAACTCTTATTTCTTCAAAGTTTCAGCTTTTCTCTTCAAATCACAATTTGTTTTCTTCTTTTATTGCAGCTTCTAAGAATGTTTTTTCTTTCATTTTCAACATAGTTCTGGTCAGGATCTTCAACCTCTATACTAGTGTAACTGTCCCCAGCAAGTCTGGGAGTTATGTCAGCATTTCAACACTCATTTTTTTCTTAGTTCTAACAGCAGTATATAAATATGCAGATACGAAGCCCAAATCACATTTATATTACTTTTTCCTCAGTCAGGTTGGTTCCTTTGGAATTAAGCAAGAAAACCAGGTGTAGTAAAAGTGAATTGTGCTGGCCTCTGAGTATAAAGTGACTTCCATAAAGTCAATGATAATTTTCTGGGTCTCAGTTTTCCGGAGAGAAACAGAAAAGCATTTTGTTTGTTTGTTTTTTAAGCAGTGCACCATGTTGTCAAATAAAACATCTTAAGTGTAAAAAAGGTCTATATATTGTTTAGTTCACATTTATAACATTACATTTTACAAGTCAGTTGATCGCAATGGATACTGCTTTAATAAATGGACAAATTTAAGCTGGGAGAGGTGATGGTGGAGAATGGGTGATTGATGGAGGCTCAGACGGGCCTCCTCATTGAGAGAATTGTCATCTAGAATTTACAGAACCCCTCTAGCATGCCACACGGAGCACAGTTTGCTAACCACCAGGCTAGATGATTTTAGACCTTGCCACGCAGCATGTGATCTCCAGATAGCGGCATCACTCATCTGAGGGCTTCTTAGGAATTCAGAATTTTGGACCCCATCCCAGACCTACTGAATCAGAATCTACATTTTTAATGAGATTCTCAAGTGATTTATTTGCACATTAAAGTTTGAGACACACTGATTTAGAACACTGTTTCTCAAATTTGGCTGCACTTTGGAATCACACAGTGATTAGAGTTTGAGAGGCATTGTTCTGAGTTCCTCTCCAGTTCTGAAATGTGACACTTTTAATATCTGGCACAATGACTTGGGAGTAGAATAAGATTTTTATTATAGATACAACTAGTTGGATCCTTTAGTCCTGGCTTTTTTTTTTTTTTTTTCCTTAGATGTTGACAAGTGAGCTAGGAAGTAATGGAATTCAGTGTTTTAGAGATGTGAGAGACACTTCATCTTTAGAAAAGACTACCTTTATTAAACTATCTAGAACATACCTAGGACATAAAAAAGTCATATCTTGATAATTTTTAGACTGTATCAAAGAAATGTATAATCTAAAAGTGTTTTCCATCAAGGAGAAGGGATAATCCTTGAGTGATCACATTTAGATTTTCACCTTTACTTTTACTCTCATTGACTATGTGAAAGTAGCTATTATAACTCAAAGTCATTCATTTCAACAGATCTACTTCTCCTAAAAGTAATGCCTCTGTGCTTTTGGTGTGGATCACAATGTGGTGATGATCTGGGATTCATAAATTTCATTGTACCTGTGAGAGCTAGTCTCTTGTAATGAGGGCTGTCTTATCAGTCAGAGGAATATCTGTAATTATCAGTCTTTTTTTGCAATCATATATTCTGATTGATATGAGGGAAGTCCTTACTCTTTCTTGTTTTTTTATAATTTATTCTATAAATTATACTTCAATGCAAATGCAGGCCATGAATTTGATAACATTTAAAACCTGCCTCCTCAATTCTTTCCATTTGTAGAAATTGTGTGTATGTATGAGCTGAACAAGAAGTGTGCTGATGAAAATAGCTATTTTTACCTAAACTGGAAAGCTATTCCCAGTAGAATTACTATTGGCAAGAAAAATGAACTTTTCTCAAGGGATGTCACTAATGCAGTTGATACATGCTGTTGGATGTCTTCTGAGACAGCACATAAGGTTCCACTTGAATAAAAGGAACCAAAGTCTATCCATCAGTTTCAAGGCTAGCAGACAGTAGATTTTTCAATCTTAAATATCAAATGAATGAATGATATAATCATCTAACTACAGAGTGGAAGCTACCACATTTTGTAGAATGAGAAATGCAGCGATTGGCCTTTTGTTGTAAGAAAACTTTGTCTTGGTATTTGTGACATAAGGTATGTCTTTATTATGATGTTCCAAATACACTATCCTTCACCAAGAAGGGGGCCAGTTACCACCTACCTGGTTGTTGTGATTATAAACTGGTTGTGATCTTTAATAAACAAAGGCAGAAGGTTAGAAAAATAAGTGAAATGAGTCCTTAAAGACCATTATATATAAGATAAAATAAAATAAAAAAATAAAATAGATAATGCTTTGGTGATACTATGGAATGTTTGCCAATATGAATTTGGGAAGCATCCAAGTTTTGTCACTGGTCTTTCCTCTATTCATACAATAACATTTATATCCAGCTACTAGTGTTTTTAATTTTCTCTGTTTTTCCTTTTTAAAATTATACTCAGTACCCAGATACTGGAGGTTTCCTTTTGCTGGGTGAATGGGATCCACAGAACTGCAGTGTCTCTTAACAGGCTGTATTTATATTTACCAAAAAGAATTAGCCTAAGATCAGAGGGAAGACATGGGTTTCCTCTGCTGTTCTCCTCAGGGGCTGAATGCAGATCTCCTTGTCTCTGTAGGAAGACTGGGATGTGAAGCTTGCCCAGGAAGGCTGGAGGCACTCTGAGGGTTGAAACAGCTGGAGTTGTTTGTCCATCAAAGGAAAGTATAACCAAAACATAAGAGAAGAGGTATTTTTCAAGACAGGAATGACTCTGACTGAGAATGACTACTCATCTTCAGTTTAAACTTCTGCAAGTTCCTGTTGAGGGGCAGACTTTTGAATAATAAAATCACTGATCTAAACCATCTGTCTTAAAAACACTCTACTTGCCTGAAGAAACTAAAGTATGCTCTATTAGGGAGGTTGAAACTGTACCCAAAGCCAGCTTTGCAAATAGTTACACATCTGAAGGACTTAGTATTTCCCACAACACACTGTTTTTGGAGGTTTTGCCTAAACAGAGCTCACTATATAATAGTAGCAATACTAATCATTTATTGAGTGCTTATTATGTCCCAGGTATAGCATAAAGTGCTTTGAGATATTCTTTTTATCCATTGTCTAATTCTTTGTCTCTTAAACTGAAATAGTATGCCAGCAATTATATATCCTTTTTTCTCTCTGTTTACATACATACAAATTTTCCTTCTGGAAAGTACCTTCTTGAAGTCAGAGACTATGTGTAGGGCACTGTCCCTGGGATGCTAAGGTATATAACCAGACATGTTTTGTGCTCTCACGGTGCTTGCAGTCTGTCCAGCAGTGCTTGGCTCCTCTTGGCCCAGTTTTGCTGAATGGAGGAAAATGTATTTACACATATGCCACACATTTACCCAGATGACACCAGCCTGAGGGCAAGGTAATGGGAACAGTTACAGTCATGGTATATCTGAACCACAGTCCTCTCTAGCAAAACCACTTGCCTCCCATTTCATGGTCTATGAGGGGAATCTAACATGGGCTTCAGAGAGGCCATTAGATTCTTCTGAATTTGTGGTGTTTCATTGTCACTTTATTATGACATTACTTCCTTGTCTCTATGATTACCATTGACACTCTTTTGTGTCTTTTACTGTCCCTGATTTTGGTGTTCTGCTGTTGTCTTCTGTAGTCATTGCCACCACAATACAGAGAATAAGCCCCTGCCCATTGTTGCTAGGAACATTTTTACAGGGGCTGTGTACATCAGTTCGTTAGTCCCTGAATTGTTGTGCATTAATTTTACTTGTTCTTGGTGTATTCCCACACTGCTTGCCACTTCTGGGAATTTTATATATGTGATCTTGCTCCTTATTAAAAATGGACACTCTTCCTATGTGGTACCCCTAGTTTCTCTCCCCTCAGAGTGAGTTCCTTGTCCATCTGGTATACCAACCAGGATTTTTTTTTTTTTTTTTTTTTTTTTTTCTAAGAGGTAGCCATTATTCTTCATTATTTATCTTGGCTCTGAAAACCAGATGTCAGCCCCAGTATATTAAATTTTTACTCTCTCTTGAGCTCACTGGACTCCTGGGCTGAAGCCTGCTAGAGATTAGTTAGTTATGTAGCTTAGGCTTTGTTCGGCAACATTCTCTGTGTATATACACATTCATTATTCTATGGAAATTGGAATATATTCTCTCTTCAGTCCACAGAAGTCTGGCTTCTGCTCTTAGCTGTCTATGGAACCTGCTCTTGCTAAGGCAAACATAATCAATCTTCAGTAATGCCCACCCCAATCAGTAACTGCCCCCCACTCACCAGGGAGACAATCACACTGATGAGCATCACTGTGCTAAGGTTTATAATTTCCTCACCTGATTTCCAAACCCAATGGACATGTTTCAATCCTTGTTTTGCTTTACACATTGGTGACATTTGACAGTTCTGTCCTCTTCCTTCCTGAACTTGGTCCTCTCTTGATTTTTGAGACACTGCTTTCTGCTGGTTGTCTTCCAACCATTCTAACACTGCCTCCCAGTCTCTGTCTTCCTTTGCCTGTTCCTTAAATGTTAGTGTTCCTTAGGGTTCCATCTTTAGCTCTTTACTTTTCTTATACTACATCTTCTATTTGATTAATCTATTGGATTGATCCCATTACTGCTAGGGCTTGAAACTGCCATGTTTATCCCTGTGGTTGAATTGCATCACCCACAAGGACATGTTCAAGTCCTAATGCCTAGTCCTGTTGGTGTGAACTCATTATGAATAGGATCTTTGAAGATCCTATTAAGATGAAGTCAAACTGAATCAGGATTGGCCTTAATTTGGTATGGCTGGAGTCCTTACAAGCAAAGCAAATTTGGACATGGAAGTACAAGCTGAAGGAAGAGACAGAAAGAGATACTGTCATATGACAGAGGTAGGGATTGATTGCTAGCAAGCCACCACCAGAGTGCTACAGATTCAGAGAAGGTGTAGCTGCTTATTCCTTGATTTTTGGATTTCTGGCCACCAAACTGTGAGCCAATAAGTTCCTGTTGTTTCAGCCACCCAGTCTGTGGCATTTTGTCATAGTAGCCTGGCACACTAAGACAATACTAACATTTTTGTTGGTGTTTCATTCCAATCTGTATCTCCAGATATTTTTCTAGTGTCAGAACTGCCTAGTACACATGTTCACTTAGATGCTTGTGTGTGTCTTAAAATAAACATGTCCCAAACTGAACTTGTTTTCAGGTCATTTATCTGTCTCCTATTTGCCTGCTATAGTTAAAGGTATGTCATGTTTTATCTGGTTTCTCTTGCCAGAAACCTTAGAATCTTCTTGCATACATTCCTTCCTGTCACCATCCTCAAAATATCCTAATTCAAATCCTGTTGAGTGTACCCAACTTCTCAAAACTGGCGCCTCTTCTCCATTCTTGAAGGCACTTCTTGTCATTTCTCAGTGGTAGTTTTGATAACTGCCTTTTACCTGTCCTCTGTGTATGCAGTCTTTTTACGTTCCCATCCTTTTCCCTGCTGTAATCAGAATGATATTTCTAAAATGCAGTATTGATCACAACTCCATACTGCTTGAAATCATTCAATATCTCCTTGTTAACAATCAGATAAAAGTCCAGCTCCTTGACATGACCCATGAAGACCTTTCAGCATCTCCAACCACTTTCTCTGTCATCCCTCCTACATACACCATGCCCAGGTCACGATGAATTTTTTGCTGCTCCCTGAACCTTTCATTCTTGTGTATGAAGTTGCTTCTTCAAATTTCCCTAAAAAGTGTGCAGACTGAAGTGTAACCTAAGGTGGTAGGTGTGGTTATTATCAAATGCCAACAGGACCTTCTAGGTATGCTAAATGAGCAAAAGAAGATGTACTAGAGCATCTAGTACATTTAGACAAGGACTTTAAAAATGCTATTTTTTTTTCCTTGTAGAGGTAGGCAGAGTCTTTTCTGAGTGAGAGTAGTGTGAAGGATGGTGAAGATCTGAAGAAGCTTGAGGAGGTTTAGAAGAAGCGAAGTTAGAGCTCTTGAGAAAAGAGGGAGGTGATTTGAAACTCTGGGGCCTGCGTGAGGTGAGGAGGGGAGGTTATAAAATCTTAAATGTGGGATTAGCCTTGAGGTGATGACACCCCAGGGGCTAAAGGATCCATCTAACAGAGCTTAATACCTGTGAATCTTATGCTAAAGTCGGGGGTTATTTAGACAGTGTTTCACCTTAGGAGTGGAACAGTTTCAACCTGAAATTGAGGGGATGGAGCTGGGATTCAATCAAAGAAGAAACTATTTTTCTAGCTCCTAAGTAACATGATTAATACGAATAATACCTAGCATTTTGAGTATTTACTTGGTGCCAGGTGTGGTTCTAAGAGTTTTATATCTATAACTTGTTTAATATTTATAAAAGTATGAAGAAGGTACTATTATTAGCCCCCTTTTACATATGAGAAACTGAGGCACAGAAAGGTGAAAACAATTGATTAAAGTCATAGAGCTAACTGGTAGAAGCTGGGATGAGATGCCAACACCAAGGCCCCTGAGCCTGTTTTCTTAGGTGTGTTGGGCCAGCGTTGCAGGCAAAAGGAGTTTGGACCAGAGGCAAAACCTATGAAGCAGGGAGGATCTCTGACTGCTCTCTTTTAAATTGCTGCAAACATGTACACACTCACACACATGTACACACTCAAGTGCCCACACATGCGTGCAAACACATACACAGGTTCTGGTTTGCTATTGCTGCCGGAATGCAAAACACCAGAGATGGATTGGCTTTTATAAAAGGGGGTTTATTTGGTTACACAGTTATGGCCTTAAGGCCATAAGGTGTCCAAGATAAGGCATCAACAATTGGGTACCTTCACTGGAGGATGGCCAATGGCGTCCAGAAAACCTCTGTTAGCTGGGAAGGCACGTGGCTGGCATCTGCCCCGGAGTTCTGTTTTCAAAATGGCTTTCTCCCAGGACGTTCCCCTCTAGGTTGCAGCAGCGAGCTCCTTCTGTCTGAGCTCTTATATAGGACTCTAATAAATTAATCAAGGCCCATGCTGAATGGGCAGGATGTCACCTCCATGGAAATTATCTAGAGTTGTCACCTACAGTTGGGTGGGGTCACATCTCCATGGAAACAACCTAATCCAAAGTTTCCAACTTAATCAACACTAATACATCTGCCCCCACAAGATTGCATCAAAGAACATGGCTTTTTCTGGGAGACATAGTGTATATAAACCGGCACACACAGATATACACACACATTTACACATGTACACACTCATGTGCACGCACCTGTGCAACACACATATATGTACATATGCACATCTATACATATGTACACAATACTATATTTATACATCCATACACATACATTCTCATGTATGCACACACACTCACATACATGTGTACACAAATGCCCCCAGCTCCACCTTCTCCCTCACATAGACATGGTAAAAGGGACACCTGGACTTGGACTTTGAAGGAATCCTTTCATTATTTCTAGGAACAGCATCTGAATGTTATTCCAGCAAACCAAAAATAGGAAAAATGTGTCATCACAGTTACTTTCATACTTTTTCTCATTTATGGATACCCCCCTCCCTTTTTTTAGCTTAAAGCTAAATATAGGTTAAGAATGAATTCTGAAATGTAGCATTTTTTGTCATTTCTATTTATAACTCAGTTTTAGACAGATAAAGGATAACTTTAATATGCAAAACTAATGGGAGAATTAGGTAGTTTGATCTGATGATGTAGAGAGTCATATCAAAGAAAAGAGATTTTCAGCCTGAATTAGAGAATATGATTATTTTTACCCACTGCTCTCTTGAGGCAATTGGGAACTCAATAGTTGAATTTGCTTCAACAGCAACAGCCGTGGAGAAGTTGGGAAGATCTGGCTTCTGGTCCTGTCTGTGGCTACATCTTGTTTAAGGACAACACTTGAAGAGTCACCTAAACTATCTAAAACTCTATAGGGGAGCACCTGTCTTAGTTGGGATTGTTTGCTGCCAAGAATCAGAAACCCACTCCAGCAAGCTTAGGCACACAAGGGCCATCACTGGAAAGACACAGGAGTGGCTCGTGCAATCCAAGGACAGGAAGCGCAGCTTCCTCTCTCATCTCTCTCTTTGGTGCCACATGATCTCACATCTTTGTTCTTCTCTCTGCCTCCATCATTGTTCTCTAGTTTTGTGGGATGGCTCTTTCTTTTTTGCATGAACCCGACCAGGCTGTAGCCTTAAAACAGATGCATAACAGAGTCTGGCCTGACACTCTGAATCTCGGTTCAGAATGGTAGAAGAGAATCTGATGCTTGCGCTAAATGTTCTTGGTTCTGACTTTCCCACTGCCCACTCAGCAGACTCTTGGAGAAAGGGAATATGGGCAGGGTAGGGATTAATTAACAGAGAAAATGATTTGGGCATCTATAATACACCAATGATCACTTTTCTTTGCTTATGCTACTTGAATGCTCACATGTTTTAAGAGCAGGTTTGTGTGACTGGGGTCATATTAACATTAATCCTTGAATATTGGGACCCTGAGAGGTGAAATCAATTGCCTGAAGTCACAGCGCTTTGTGGTAAAGCCAGGATTGGAACCCAGCATTCCAGCCCCTGAACCTGATATCTCAAGCATCTTGGACTAGGGGTGCAAGCAAGAATGAAATTGTAACCAAGAAGTTAGGATTTAGGGGATGATGATGATTACTGAATCCTTATATAGATATTCCTTTCTTTTTATTAAATTCAGTTTTATTGAAATACATTCACACACCATACAATCATTCATGGTATACAATCCACTGTCCACAGTATGATAACATAGTTATGCGTTCATCACCACAATCTATCTCTGAACATTTTCCTTACATCAGAAAGAACCAGAACAAGAATAAAAAATAAAAGTGAAAAAAAGAACACCCATATCATCCCCCCATCCCACCCCATTTGTCTAGATATTCCTTTTGACTTTCTGGTATATTATAGTAGAAAGAGGGAAATATCTGAAATCTGAACTGTAATCCAGCTGCTTTGATCTCTGATAATGATTGCATAGCCTTTATCTTGTGCCCTGTGATTGTACAACCTTGTGACTAGTGACTAATCTTTACTTGTACCCACTTATCCAGTTTTTCTAATTTAGAGTCCTACAATCACTAAAGACAGCCCCTAATGTTTATTAATGAAGGGTCTTGGGTCAGCCCCAAACTAACCCACCATAAGTCCAAAGTTTTCTTGATAACTGAAGCTGGATCTAACCAAAATGGGCCTGTCTGACATGCACAGTAGCTTAGACTTTAACCTGTAAGTGATCTATACCTCGTTATAATACTAAAAAGCACACCCATCATCATATTAAGGCCACTATTTTCTTACATACTTTCTGTGACTAAGCATGTAATCAGTCTGCACATGCACAATAATTAAATCAACTCTAATTACATCATCTGGGGCCATTGTGCTCATTATCCTAAGACCTGTCCATCTTTTGATACTATAAAACTATCAGAATTACTGTAGTTTGGAGAGATAGATTTTTGGGCCAGTAGGCCGTCTGCTCTCCTGCTTCGTGGTTAGCAAGAAACTTCCTCTATTTGACACCCCGGTGTCTCAGGAATTGGTCATTTGAGCCCATCGGGCAAAGAATCTACCACCTTAGTCTGGTAACAAAACCAGGAAGAAGAATTTGGATCAGAGAGAGAATCTACGAAACAGGAAGAATCTGTAATGTCACTTAAAACTTGTTACACATGCACACACATGCACACTTACACATGAGTGTACTCAGGTACACATGCTTACACTCAAGCTGAGCCCTTGCTGGTGTTAAAAGAATTTCTAGGCATCCCTGAGGATGTCTTACTTGTTCCCCTGGCTCTGGGTTGCTCATATTTTGTCCTCTGCCACATCCATCAGAGCCACCTTGCCTCTAGCTGGCTTTGCCTTCTCTGCATGGGCCTCTATCTTCAGTGAGGTGCAAGTGCCTGCTGGTTCATCCTCGTCACAAATGCCCCCAGTTCTCCATGGGACTGGACAGGAAAATGCTTCTCATTCTGTGCTGCACTTAACTGAGGCAGGATGGGCTCCAGTGGATCATCCAGTCAGAAGCATTTGGAGCTTGATGTGACAGTTCTTTCCGTCCTCACATAGGCTCCTCTCCCCCCAGGCTCACACATGCTGCCAAGGTAGCTCAAATTGGAAGGGTTTAAGTATCAGCCACCATCTGAAACCACCTAACCTTATGGCCTGTTAGGCCTTGTTGCTGATCTGCTCATTTCCATTCCTTCCTTCACTGTGGTCTCCTTTTCATCTTCACTCCTACTCCATCCTGCATAGCTGAGATGTCTGGTCCCCAGGACTGGACATCATTCAAGATTTTATTCAAAGGAAGCTCCTAGTTTCTATATAAACTAGTGATTGCAAAATTGGTATGGTGTGTGTGTGTGTGTGTATGTGTGCACATGTGCTGTTAATAATTCCACAAGATGGACTTGTACATGCCTTTTGAGACTCCAGCTACACATAGTATGCCAGATTTTGTCTTGGAGGTGTGTGGGAACTCTAGTGCCCAAACTTTTATTGGTGGTTGAAAGTGTCCCAAGATCATTTAGGCTCAATATTCTTAATCTGGATTTGTGGACCCCTATAGGATCCTTGAGTGAGCATCAGGGATCTATGAGAAATTGTCTGCCATGTGTTTTAAATGTGAGCTTGTTTGGGGAGATGGTCCACAACCTTCATTAGAGGCACAAATAGTCTGTATCCCCAAAGTTTAAGAGCCACGAGTCTAGACTGATTGCCACCTCCCTGCCATCTGGGAAGCACTAGATACAACCTAATCCAGAAAGGGGAGGGGAAAATGAAATTAAGACTCACTGAGTAGCTACCATTTTCCAGTGCTGAACTTTATGTATTTCCTCAATTAATTTTTGAAACAGCTCTGTGCAGTAGGTGCTACCCCCACTTTCCAGATGAAGAAATGGAAGCTGGGAGGTGTTAAATAAATGTTCATCAAGTCACAACCCTGGTCAAGCAACTGAGGTGCACATCTAGGTTTGTTGGTTTCTAGAAGCTCATGTACTTTCTGTGACATCATGCTGCCTCCCCAGAAAAACAAGAAATAGCAATTTCCACAGATTTCACAAGCACACTGGTAGGTGCTGCATTCTATTTTTCCATAGCCCAATACTGTATACTAAGTAGAATACATTTAATTGTAATATTGCCCACAAAACAAAGTTTTGATCAGAGGTTGATGGTGTTACTTAAGTTTTTAAACACAAATGTTCATAGTTGAGCACCATTCCTTTCATCATAATGATGTCTGTTATTAATGAATACAAGATTCCATCCATTTTCCTTTAAAATTCTACCTTAAAGACACAAATGGGACCACGTATAGTGGTTACCCAGATTTCCTCCCTTTTGCTGATAGACAAGACGGTGCAGTAGACCCAGAAATGCTTCTTACTCTGCAAATCACTAACTATGTGATCTTGGGTCATTTAATTTGTCTGGGCCTCATTTTCTGTCATTACAAAATGAGGAGATTGGACTAGATTATCTTTAAATTTTTGAGGTAACAATATCAAATGACTTCAGATCATTTTTAAAGAAATTAACAGTACATAAATAATATCAGGGAAATTTTAATAAGAAACATTAATTCTAATCAAGTCTCAATGAGGTTTTGTACCCTTAGGTTCCTAGGGCTGCAGTAACAAAAAAATACCACAAACTTGGTGGCTTAAAAGAACAGAAATTTATTCTCTCAGTTCTGGAGGCTAATAGCACAGAATCAAGAGTTGGCAGAGCCGTCCTCCCTCTGGAAACCTGTAGGGGAGAATCCCTCCTTGCGCCCTCTAGCTTCTGGGGTTTGCTGGCCGTCCTTGGTGTTCCTTGGCTTGCAGCTGCGCACTTCAGGCTCTGCCTCAGTGGTGTTCTCCCTGCATCTGACCCAAATTTCCCTCCTCTTTTAAGGAAATTGGTCAAATCGGCTTAGGGCCCACCCTACTCCAGTATGCCATCATCTGAATTTAACCAATTCCATCTACAATGACCATATTTCCAAATAAAGTCACATTCTGAGGTACTGGGGGTGAGGACTTGAACACAGCTTTTTTGAGGATCAATTCAGCCCATTACATGCCCATTGTCTATTTTCTAGAGCCTTATTCAATTTAGTGTAATCTGTTCAACTAATGTGGCCTTACAATGTGTTAAGGCTATCTAGTAAAAATACGTGGGGTTTTGGTGGTCTCTTAACCATTTGTGATATCTACTTGTAGAAAATTACATAATTCTTCTTTTTTGTTCTTTTAGTGTTCCATACAATTAATTAAGTCAGAGATCATAAAGTAGATCCCCACAGTTCATTAGTAGACTCTAAATCAATTGTCTACTAATTGACACATTTTTACATGCTTCATTCCTGCTTACTTATGTGCAAATATAGAAAAGACTTTATATTTCTGCTTTGGAATTAGCAGTTACAGTTCACTTTAAACTATTCATGGGTTTATGCGATTTGGAATTAAGAAAGAATTACAAATTAATGAATTTGTCCTTAACATTTAGAAAGTACAAAACTTATTTCAAATTAATATAGTCAGTCATCTCTGCTTTTTAATGAAATTCCCCTCTGAAGCTGATTTATTCATGAAACCCATTTGCACTTTCTCACGCTGAGGCCCAGGTTGGAGGGTGCCATGGTAATTTATTTGCTTCTACAGGAAAGGTAGAGGGACTTGCTTGACAAAACAAGCCAACCATAGTGAAGTCTAGAGTCAAGCACACAGTCTCTGTGCCAGTCCATCCTTGTGGGTGTAAGGCCTAGGGGGAGGACAGGTGAGGTCTAGAGGGAGGACAGATGAGGCCGAGGGGGAGGGCAGGTGAGGCCTAGAGGGAGGACAGGTGAGGCCGAGGGGGAGGGCAGGTGAGGCCTAGGGGAAGGGCAGATGTCATTGTCATTCACAGATCAGCTTCTGGGAGCAGAGCAGTTTTTCTCAGTTCTCACAGCTCAGAGACAGAGTTTCTCAGACTTCCTGATGGAAAGAATAACCTAGGGTGTTTGGTAAACTGACAGACCCCCAGACCACCATCCTGGAGATTCTGATTCTCTGGGTTTGGGCTGGGGCCCAGGAACTTGTATTATTAATGAGAAACTCAAGTAATTCTTATGATCAAGGAGGTTTTGAAAAAACACTTCATGGAACCCCCTCCTCTTTCTTCCTTTTTATGCCTATTAAATTCTTCTAAAATTACAAAATTACCAGTTTATTGCAATCAGTGATGCTCTTACCTTCTGACTGGTTTCCTCAGTGGCTGGCCCACCCCCACCATTGATTTACAAACCATAACCAGAAGATTCTTCTGGAAACTCAGTTCTGATGACTGTTCTTCTGTTCAAAGAACACTGAGGCTACTCTGTTGCCTATGGAATAACATCCAGATCCCTAAATCTGGAACTTGAGGCACGCTATATACTGGACCCAACCTGCTTTTTCACATTCTTTCTTACCACTGTCCTTTAGGACTCAGCCAGGTGTAGCTACTTGATTTTTCCCTATATGCATTCTTCAACATCCTTCCTCTTTGCCTTGGCTAAAGCTGATATTCTTCTCATCTATGTATATCCATAGCTTATCTGTGTTTCAGACCCCAATTTAACAGTTACCACCTCTCTTAAGTGTGACCTTATTTTATCAGTCAGATAATCCCAAGAATCTGTTGAGTGCTAACTGTACATCAGCACTGAGCCCAGCCCTTTGTATTACCTCATTTGATTCTCAAAACAGTCCTGTGAGAGAATTTTCCCTCCTCCTGACTTCATCCCCACAGTACTTTGCTTTTTGACTTCCTTTATAAAATGTATTATATTTTACATTGCATTAAATGTATTATATTGCATATCAACTCTCCTATAGTGCTACTCTATAAACTCCATGGGGGGAGGAGCCAGTCAGCATTCAGCAACATTTTTGGGGTATCTGAAATGACTCTCCCAGAGGCAGAGGTTACAAAGATGGATAAGATTGAGTTCCTGCACTTTGGTAGCATATAATTTAGTGGGGGAAACCATAAAAGCAGACAGATGGCTATCACAATGATACAGTGAGGTTCTGCAGGTTGGATCTGATTTGTCAAGGGGTTACACGTAATTCAGTCTAGGCATTGAATGAATGAATGGATCTTCCATTTAAATGTCTTCAAATTGAATGATTTGATAAAGGTTTTGCCTCTTGGTAGATCTGATTCTCTGTATTTTTTGTATTCTTGAAGACTTTAATAATTAATATGTGGTTTGGGTAAATATTGAGACATTTGGTTTAAGTTTATTATCACTAACATGCATTATTAAACTTTAAGAGGAATATAGCTGCTCTCAGGTCTTGTAAAGGGAGAATTACACAGAGGCCTGCCTTGGCGGAGTTGCCTGCAAGTGAGAGAAGGCAGCACCTACAGGGACAGAGCAGCCAGGGTTGTGGTTACGTTGCATTTAATCTGGCCTTCCAGTGCATGCCAGAGAGCAAAGCTCGGCTGCCTAACCCACTTGCAGGTCCACGCTGTGCAGGGAAGGGCCAGCCTGCCTGGATGGGCAGCTGCAGAGCCGCCTCTTCCAGCCACACCGACCCAAACTAAAAACTGTGGTTTGAATTGAGCCTTCACGGTCAAACAACAAATGAGTCACTTTCTTTCCCTTTCCTTTTGGCAAGAATCAAAGATAATTACTGAGCTCCTCAGCACTTTCAAATATATTTGCTAGAAGAATTCTGGCCAATGTCCAACAAGGGCTGCATTTCAAAGCCATTTCTTCTGTCTTTTATAAAGGAAGGAATCAGGCAGAAACAGCAATTTCAGAGGTAAAAAGGGAAATGGGAGTGAAATGGAGCCTGGGTTAGCCCTGAGGATGTTTCTTCTCAGCCTTGTCTCCTGTGGATTTCAGACTCATGGACCCAGACCCCTGACCTGACTACCAGACCCTGCCAGATTCTTCTCTGGTGGCCCTTCTGTCTCTCTGTCCCCAGGAAGCTGAGCAGCCCCTCTGAGGACCTCTGCGGCACTCCCAGGCCTTGTGGGTCAGTGGGCAGCCCCATCTAGCAGGTGCCCACTGTTTTACCACTGTGCTGTGTGCTTCAAAGATGAGTAAGACCTGGAGCCTGACCTTGAAGAATTTATTGTCCAGCAGAGAAAAGACACAGAAACAAAATGATTTTTAACACTTTGTGGTGAGTGGAGAAACCTACACAATATTGTAAGAGAACAGGAGAGTAGGGAAATGAAGGACAACAGACAGGACCAACTGTCTGTACTCTGAAGAAAATCTCAGGCTGCCCAGAGAGGCCTCCTCCCTTGGCTTTGAGCTTGCTCTCTCTTCTGGTTTCTCTCTAGCTTTGGATCCTGGAAGGATCTGCTCCATTTGTCCATCCCAATTGGCCTCTCTGAAGCACAGTCAAAGGCCATTTGTCGAGGCTGCTTCTTTCCTTCCGTGAAGCTGGGCTTTCCCCTTAGTGCTCTGGGAGAGGATCTGGCCTTACTCCCACCTGGGGGCTCCTTTGCTATGAATCTGTTTATTTCCCTTGTAGAAGCTCATCTCCTCAAAGGGATTATCAACAACTTGAGGGCAGAGCTATGCTGTTTACTTCCTTAATACATCTCTCGTAATGCTCACCATAGTTTTGAGGCTGTAGCAGTGACTCCATTCTAATTTGCGCAATTTAGCTTCATCAGTATGACCTCAGTCTTCAGATGCCTGATCAGACATTCTGAATCTGATAAGAGCCAGTAATACAGAGAAAGGGTTGGTCCAGGAAGATTTTTCAACCTAGAAATTATTTTGTTTGTGTATTTCAAGACTGATTATTTTTTCATCTGATCTTGTAAAAATACTTCTTGAGTTTCAGAGAATAAATCATTTAATCTCATCCCCAGTGGTTTACACACTATGTCCATTTTGAGCAGAACTTCAAAAATACTGTGCTGTTGCATCATCTACTGACACAAAAGACATAGAATGAAAACTGACCCAATCCTTGATTTTCTAAATCAGGACCCTTGAAAGATGGAGGAAGGCTCAGAATTCAAAATGCTGATGTGTTTCATCTGCCCTTGGCCTGTGGGGAAAGGAGGCAGGATTCACATAATTAAAAAAAAATTATTTCCCTGCTTTTGGTGCCTTCTCTGTTCAAGGCTTCACATTATTTCCTTCAAGGGTTTCTGTTACCTGTCGATCATCTAAAGGTTTTTCCCTCCATCCTGTAGAGATTATCCATTTCCCTTGTTTCTTCCGTGTGTGTGTGTGTGTGTGTGTGTGTGTGTGTGTTATGGTCTGACTTTTCAGCTATTCATCAGTACCCTGAAAGTGTGTGGACAGGTTGGATGAAAATTAGAGCTCTTTGCTACTTTTTTCATGGCTCTAATGAAAGGTTTGGTGAAGAAAGGGAGTACAATGACTACTTTTAATGTTGTGTTCCCTGTTGGTAATTTGAAAAGCATATGAATTTTATGTTTTATATTTCCCTCAGTAGGAGAGAAGAAATTTCATTGGTATGTGATCCTTAATTAATTTTTTCTCAGAATAGGAGCCTTTCATAGGATATAAGATGGTTCATTCCTTACCTTCTGTTTATTTCTCTGTTGTTGGATCCCCTTCTCAACTCAACCCCATGATGTTCTTTTTCTATTCTCTCTTTAAGCTAATTCTCTGGTGTGAAAAACGCCTATGATCTCCCAAATCATAGTATTCTCACCGCACTGCTGCATTAATTATCTCACCGTTTTCATCTGGGGAGGAAGCATAGTCTTCTCTTTTGCCAACTTAACGCCTCATTCCTGATACCAGGGACTACGTGCTCTACCTCCTCAAGCAGTTACTTTCAGAGAACAAAAATCAATCTTATTACAGAGTAAGGAAGCATTTCCAAAGTATTCTTTGCAATGCTAGTTCCGCCAGATGCTTCACAAAAAAGATTCTGTGGTCACATAAGTTTGGGGGACAGAGCACACATACTCTATCTCCTGCTCAGAGATTCCCAGTGCATACATTCATGCCTCTGAGAAATCTTGCTTTCAGCAAACTTGTTTACTCTTGTTTACTTGTCATTTCCTAAAATTGTTCAATCACTGAGCTCTTTGTATTCTTGTAGCACATTTTAGCATTTAGAAAAACATACTTTGGGAGATACAGGGAAAAAAAATTGAGAATATATGCTTGATATGCCTGGAAAAATTGCAGGTATCCAATGCCTTACTCTGGTTTTTCAGGTCCCCATTGTTTATCAGTGAAATGCAGGCTCCATGGGGGCAAGGACTTCTATCACTTTTGTTCAGTTCTGAAACCCCAGAGCTAGAACAGGGCCTGACATGTATTTGGTGCTCAGTAGTGATTTGCCAGGTGAAACATTGAATTTATACCCAGTCACAGACACCATGATGGCGTGATTAGCTCAATCCCAGGGGTGGCCCTAGTTTCATATTGAAACTGGACTTTCTCCAGTTGCCTGACTTCTTTGACCAGTTGTCTTTTCTCTCAGTTTCAACCAGCGGAACTTCCCAGATTCTTCATCTTGAGTAGTTGCATGGTACAAGTTTATCCTATTCATGGCTTTCCATCATGCTTTGAAAAGTCTGTGTATTTGGGAAAATTCCTTTGTTATGAGACCTGCCTCACAATGTAGAAGAACTGAAATTTCCAGGCTCTTGCAGAAAGAAGACAAACATAAGAGGAGAGTGTTGTTTGGAAACTTTGTTGCTGAGTGGGTGGTCCAGTTGGGGTCAGCTCCTGCTGCAGAAGTAGCAGCGTTGGTGGTGCCTTCAGGTCACGTGGCGTGACCTGCCGAGGGGTGGCAGTGGCAGGTCAGCAGTTACCCCATTAGGCCCGTTTGCAGGGTGGTTTGAGTCTTGTTCCTGCAAACTAGGCCAAAGCCTAATTCTCTAGCTTCTGCAGGCCCCAGAACTTAATTCATTCCAATATGTTTAAATGTCTTTGCTAAAGTTGGCTTCCTCTATCATAGATAACACGGCATCCATCCTTTAATGGATCTCAAATTCCCATTCCAGAAGATTTTTTTCTTCATTCCTTTGTATTTTACTGTTGCCCACACTATTTTTCTTACTTAGTTTACCCCATTAATTAATTATATCTATATTTCATTTAAATTGTATAAAATAATTCATATACACACATATATGCTTACATTCTCCTTTCCCCCTATCTCTTGCCTGTTTTTCTGGGTTTTGATCATACTGTGGATGTGACCCTCCTGTTATGAAAGCAAATGTCCATGATTTGCTTCTTATAATGAGTCCTTTTTTGTTTGGATAACTGAGATACATTGAAAGCTTCCTAATCTCTCCTAAATTGTTTCTTGACTCTCTTGAACTCCAGAGAGTCTTCTTCATTGAAGTGATTGTGTTTAGGAACTGAAGGATTCTATTTCTCCATAGTTGGAATCATCCAAGTTAAATTTTAATAATTTAGTTTAATAACCCAATTATTATATCTTTCAAACACACTTGGGAAAGGAATAGAGATACGGGATTAGTTTTGGCTGCTAGTAAACAACTGGGAAAGAAATAATGCTACAGAATGCAGTTTGGCAGCTAGTAAGAATGACCCAAAGTAACAGTGATTTAAATAAGAAAGAGAGATTTTTTCTCATAAAAGAGAAGACCTGAAGTAGCCTATGAAGGACTGGCATGGTGGTCCCCAAGGACCCAGCCTCCTTCTATCTTTCTACTTCACCATTTTTGCTAAGTTTCTAGCATCCTTAGGTAACCTCATGGTCACACTATCATTGAGATAGCTGCAGCTATCCCATCCTGTCTCCCAGCTGAGGCAGTGTCCTTTCCCAGAAACTACAGTCAATATTTTCATTTGTATTTCACTGGCCACAAATTCACAAGAGAGGGTTAGATGTAGTTTTGAAACAGAGCAAATTGCCAATCCAGTGATGCAAGGCTTCTCTTCTGTTACTAAGGAAGAGAGATGGAAGAGTTATTGGTAAGAAAACTACCAGTCTCTGCTTGGGAGAGGGTTTTTTTGTTTTTATTTTTTTTAAATCTTGCTGTTGTTTTGCAGAAGATGCTGTTGATGCTCTGTAAATCCAATGTAACTGTGCTGTGACGATTTCTCATAAAACATAGCTTTGATAGGAAATAATCATGGCTCAATTCTTTTTATTTGGAGGAATGGCTGTGGTGTTGTGTGGTCTCGTAGATCCAAAGGTGGGCTTGCCTGTGCTTAAAACCACTTTGAGCAATGTTGTCCTCTGGTTTTGAAGCCAGGTTTTATGATGTGGTTTTGGTGTAACCTCTGATAGGCTTTTAAAAGAATGTGTAATATGCAAACATGTCAAAATGAATCATTTTATTAATAGCCTATCACAATTAATTCTTGAGTGCAAGATTCGCAATTTAAGGCATTTTGAGCTTTTAAAAAAGATTTACATCTTAGTGAACACAAAACAAAATTAGCTTTCTCTGGCTCATTACAAAAACCAAATTGTATTCACCATCTCAGAAAATAGTTTTGTTATTTCTTCTTGTTCCTTGGTGGATAATGAGAGGTCGGGTCAGAGTGATCTAATTCAGAAGAGGATCTGCTCACCCAAAAGACAGGAAATAACTTACGCTGATGGTGTCTCCGATTAGCTACGTTGGTGCGAGCTTTCTTTTGCCATTTTTAAAGTGACGGGTTCAATGCTCAAGTCCATGGACAGACCCTGGGGTTCAAAGAATATGGAATCCCGTCTGCAATGACTTAATGAGGAAGCATTGGATTTCAGTCTAGTGATTCTTTGGAACATTTCTGCTATGTAATTACCTATTTTTCTTAATATGCTCATTTATAATCAAAAGTTTGTTTAAGAGCCCACAGTTCCCAGGAATCCAAGAGTCAGAATGCTCAACCAGTTTTCAGAGATATTTGTACTGAACTAAGAACAAAGAATTCAGACTTGGCAAACTGTTGTATGGTTCATGCCTCCTGTCTCCTCCCTCCCTCACAGTTCATCCTCTCAGTAACTGGTTCTGCTCACCCGGGATGATGTCCCTGTAACTACTCTTCCTTCCCTTTGTGGCTTGCTGCTGCAAGAAAGGGGGGCACAGTGATGATTGCTTTACAAACTATCACCAAAATGGAGAAAGAGTGATATTGGTCAGGGAGGCATGCTTCTGTGCCCCATTTTTAAAAAGGGGAGTCTTATCTATCCACAGTGGCATCATATTGTGGGAGGATATGAGGTTTCCAAAAGTGCTGGTGATTATGAGGCTGGGTTAGTGCTGGGGGAACCAAGGCGTGCCTGAGTTGAGTTGGCCTGGAGGGAGGTGGGTCCAGGAGTGCAAGGCAGTCTTTTCATTGTAGTCACACTACAGAGTCGCCAATAGGCGCTCTTTCTCTTCTCTCGTCTGTCATTTAGCCTGATCTCCTTCTTGCTGGTCTTGGAGGTCTTTAGTGAATATTCTGGGTTATGGAGAAGTAAAACATTCCTCCAACACTGTTGGTGAATTTCCCATTCAAACCCAGCCAAAACTTAGCTGAAGTGGAGAGCTACTCACTTATCCAAGCTGTCCGATTCGCAGGCTATCAGTAAAGCTGCTTTCTTGGGTGGGTTTGAATGTCTCTTAGAGCCACGATAGCTGCAGGAAGGGGATGGTACCAAGTGGAGAGGGTTGTCTGTTGCAGGCAGTGTGGCCAAGTGCTCAACAGGGTGGCGGGTAAACCAGGGTAACCCTGTGCTCCTGGAGCTGCAGGATAATCTCTTTACTGAGGAATCTAATCACGAGGACGCTGACTCCTTCTCTCTGTGCTGCTCTCATAGACAAGCTGATGCTTTCTATTCTGATAGTGAAAAACCAGTTATTCCTTCTGATACAGAAGCATATTTAACAGAACTTACCTAAAAACACTCAAGCACAATTTCCAAATGATGGCAAGTGGGAAGACCTTACCATACTAACAGGGCCAGATGGTTCATATCCTTTGAGCCTTATATTAAAAGATTCTACTGAAGGAGAAGCTAAACAGTTAAAAGCTGTGAATGTTTTCAAGAAAGCCGAATGCCCTTCTCAACCTACTTAAATATAGATAACATGTAACCATCTTGTCCTCTGTGTGAAAAGAAAGCAGGATACGGCTGTAGCTGTTACTTCAATCACAGATAAGTCATAAGTAATGTAACAAAGCTGAATAATACGGTTTTAATCAAATGTATGCTTATCAATATGATGTAATGGCTAAACTAACTATAAAAGAAAATAAGAGAACTATATTAGTAAGTTAGAGATAAGTGATAGTAAACTGTTTTCTAACTTTTAGTTTTTATATAAGTAAAAGGTGTGTCTTATTGCTCTTACAGAAGTCATAGCGTAATTAGTAGAAACATTTTCAGTAGAGTTTTGCCAGCATTCAAGGTTAAATCCCTAGTAACGCCGCGAACACCCTCCTTTGTTCTTGACTCACTTGTGGTTCACCACCTGTGGTTCACCACACGTAGTTCAAATGTAAAAATTAAATATGACTTAATTGAATGTACTCTAAATCAGAAATGCTATAAATACTCTGTAACTCAGGAGAGAACTCTTCTGGTCTCATAACCAACTACGTCTGGAAAGGACAGAAGTCCCCAGGCTTGGTAATGTATCAGTTTAGTTTTACATTGTAAACTTGGTCCTTTTACCTTAAGTGCTCCTTTAGTAAATGTGTGTTAAAGTTAAATTCTTGTCTTGAGTGCTCTTTACTTTTAAACTGTTGTCTGTCCCTCTGTTCTTATTTAAGTGGGAGGTTACTTAATGAAGTCCAAACCAACTGAATCACGACTGATATAGTTCAGGCCTTTTCTAACAAAGATCACAGGTTTAAGGTGTAAAAAAACAAACCCGTGACACTGTCCAGAAAGAAGTGGAGAGAGAAGACGATGCAATTCCAACCCTGTGTCAGCTTAAGACAGGCTTACGACAACTCATCCATCCCTCCTAGCGTTGAAAATTAGACTCTGTATGCTTTATGGATCTGCCTTGGCAAATTCCATTACAGTTATTTCATTCCTTTACTATTTTCTAATTTGGATTTGCAAAGGAAAAGATACAGTAAAAATATATATAATAAAATCCCATACAAACAATAGGTGCTATAAAGCACTTTAAAAGGAAAGAAGCCCGTTCCCAGACATTTTAATGAGGAACATAAAAGAGCAACATGATTTTTATAGTGTATATTTTTTTCAAAATTTTCACTTGAAGTCATCTAATGAATATGTCATGTTGAACAGTGATTATTTTGTTTTGAATGAAAATTAATTTGTCTATTTATTAAAACTAAATTATGCAGGAGGAAAAATGTGGAGTCTAAATCTTCCTCCAATTTCCTCCAATAAACAATTACTGTTTATTCATGAAGAACTTTCAGCAAGGCAGCTATAGCCTTTTAATGAATCGAAATAGAATAATGCTCAAGATGAAACAAGGTAGGAACTCTGAGCATAAGTTCTGCCATCTTGTTTTTGTCTTCTTGAGCATAGGTATTTCCTTAGTATAGCAGACAGTATAGTGATGGGGAAAATTGACATAAGTGGCATAATGAAATATTTGGAAGCCCAAGATCTTTAAACTACAAAATATTTCAGAATGTGGAAGATCAGGAAGAGATTTAAAGTATGGGATGATGGACTGCAATGGCTTGGAAGTTCTGATAAAATGATGATGATGGTGATGATAAAGGTTAACATAGATTTATAGAACATAGATTTTAACGTTGTTAGGAACAACTATCTGTGATTTCTTTTTCTAAAATACTTTAGCATAGCATATTCATGGTTTGATTGGCATCTTTCTTGATAATGTTGACATAATCTATTTTTCTATTTGCCTATGTAATGTATATGCACCTTTTTGTGATATAGAAGTTTACATATAGAAATTATTAAGAACATATAGAAACAATAAAATCCCTATTGCCAATTAGAATATGGAATCTGGAAGACTAAAATGACAATTGTAAATGAGAAGTAGGAATGTCTGGCATATAGTAAGCACTCAAGAAATGTTGTTGAATGGATGAATAAGGGACCTACCTCCTTTAGTAAAAGCCCTTTGCTATTTGATAGAGAATTGTATTCGTGATTAAAAAAATAATGGCACACATGGCTACTTTTTCTATATTACCTCATTCTGACAATACCCTTGTGAAATGAGTAGGTCAGGTGTTATTGTTATCCCTTTTTGCTGATGAGGAAACTGCAGCTCAGAGTTTGAAAAGACTTGCTCACTGCTGGTTACTGCAAGTCTGAGATATAACCCCAGTCAGATGCCTCTAAATCCTATGCCTTGCCAGTTTAAATTGCTGTCCTATTGTGTGTGTGTGTGTGTGTGTGTGTGAACATGTGTATGCATACAGTGAACTACCCCAGTTCTCAGAGATTGCTACCTAATCACAGTGCAAGCCAGTCAACAATTAGTTGTTAGGCTACACGATTATTTCATTTATATTCACATTTTCTTGTTCCATCTTTTGCCTCTGACTTTGTAATGTCCACCATATGTCACATTACTGGATCTGGAATAGACTCTGAGAAAGGAACTCTCTGAAATGAGAAAAGGGGGTGATAAGTAAGAAAAGACAAACTTGACTGAAAAGCCACAGGTTTGTTGCCTTTGTATTAGAGAATTTTCTTAGGCTAGAATGCCTGTTTCATGTCTGTTCATTTGCACATGTGTACCACACTTTCAGAAGGACACGAGAAAGTTTTGCAATAATAAACATTCATGCTTCTACTGGTCCCTTCTGCTCAGCTATGGGCTCTCAGTTCTTTATGTGGAAATGACCAGGGGAACAGCAAGCAGGACAATGAGGCAGCAAGGAGTTTCTTGGCAGAAGCAGCAG
Organism: Choloepus didactylus; assembly: GCF_015220235.1. NCBI lineage: Eukaryota > Metazoa > Chordata > Mammalia > Pilosa > Megalonychidae > Choloepus > Choloepus didactylus. Next base: position 127,187,858 of record NC_051312.1, on the reverse strand, counting down.
CCAGAAGAACTAAAACAAACTCACTCACAGGGTTATGTTGTTTCTGGACCTTGGAGAACATAGCTGAGATGCAGAGCTCTGTGTTTGACCATGGAAAGCCTCTGCCTGGTCTTTTCCATCTGAAAATGACCTTCTCTATGATATGCAACCTTTGGAGACAGTAGAGCATTATCTAGTTTTTCAAATGTTGATCTTCCTTTCCCCTTCATTGTTACACATTTGTATAAGACATAAGATCTGCAGATATGTTATACCGTTAACCTTTTCTACAGTCCAGGAGTTGATCACAGGGAGAATACAGGAATATTTTCTGTTGATGCAATGAACTCTTCCTGAGAACTATTTGTGCTTTGGAGCTATCTTGGCAATGTGTCAGTCTGCCTGTTGTTCCTGTCCAGCGGTGAGAGCTGAACTGCTCGCTCTCTTGGGAGCTCCTGCCTCTAAGGAGAAGGTCTGGAAGTAGCTGCTAAGCCCACTTCAGGAACCTGGGCTATGGGAGGATTACCTGAGTTCCTGGAGACCCATGTGAACAGGAAGATAGATGTGGCCTTGTTACATGTACCAGCGAGGTGGAAATTAGTCTAAGAATTCCCCCCAGCCACTTTCCTCTTCTCAGGGAAGCAGCCGGAGACATTTCCTGCCACAAGAGCTTCCTGTCAAGGAACTCTGCCTTCATGGCCACACCAGGTTGAGTGATAATTGGGTACACTCATCTAATTATGACTAACATCTAATCCTAGATAAAGGAGAATCTCATGATCTTTGAGTTAGCCAGGCTCCAAACGACTATCAATTATGATTTTCTCTTAGGGAGTTTTAATGCAACAAACAAATACACAAATAGTAGAGGAACCAAATTACAGAGAAACTGAGTCAAAAGAACTGCAGAGACCCTGAAACGGGGAAAACGGCAAACTCTGACCAGGTTTCCCAGTCATCAGAACTGCCATGGCGTTCAGAGCAGTGAGGAACCATTGTTTCCATTCTGGGTTTGCATTTTTTTTCTCTTGAAGAGCTGTTTGGAGGTGTAATTCACATACATACCCTGCCCACATTTCAACTGTAAAATTTGATAAGTTTTGATAAATTTATACACTTACGAAATCAGCATCACAGTCAAGATAATGAACATGTCTCTTACCCCCAGAAGTTTCCTCATGGCCTTTTTGTATTCCCCACCTCTCACCCCTCCTTGCCCTCCTCCACAGTTCCCAGGCAAGCTCTTATCTGCTTTGTGTCCTTATAAAGTAGTTTGCATTTTCTACAATTTTTATATGACTGGAATCATACAGCATGCACTCTTTTATTTGTCCAGCTTCTTTCACTTAACCTGAATTATTTTGAGATTCATTTATGTTTCTTTGTGCATTGATCATTCATTCCTTTTCATTGTTGAGTAGTATATCATTGGGTGGATATAACACAGATTTTTTTTAATCCCTTCACTTGTTGGTGTACATTTGGGCTGTTTCCAATTCTTTGCTAAAAATAAAATTCTCATGAAAATCTGTATATAAGTCTTCATATGGACATATACAACTTTTCATATGCTTACTTGTCATCTATCTGTATATCTTAGTATTCCATGGGGCAAAGAAGAAATAAAAAAGGAAATTAGGGAGAATTTCTAGGAATGAAAATGAAAATGCAACATATTGAAATTTTGGAGATGCTGCTAAGCCATTACTTAGGAGGACATTTATAGCACTCAGTGCCTACGATAGGAAAGAGGAAAGATCTCAAATTAATGACTTATCTTGTACCCTAAGAAACTAGGGGAAAAAAGAGCAAACAAAATCCGAAGTATTCAGAAGGAAGGAAATATGGAAGATCAGAGCAGAAATCAATTAAATTGAAAACATAAAAGCAATAGAGAAAATTAATTAAACCAGAAACTAATTCTTTGAAAAGAACTACATAATTGATTAAGCTCAAACCAGACTGATCATGACTAATTGAAAGAAGGCCTCCACAGAGCCATAGCACATTATAGCTGTTGTATTAATGTTTTCTATTGGAGGCTGGGGTAATTAAGAAAAAAATGTCTAAAAGGACTCCGTAGGAGGAGGTAATGAGGAAAAGATTGAGAAACACTGTTCTAGAAGAAAACATAGGAAAATATTTTTGCAACCTTGGGGTAGGCAAAGATTTCTTAGATGGAACCAGAGAACCTGAGCCATTAAGGAAAAATAATGACAAATTGGACTTCATCAAATTAAACACTTCTGATATTAAAGGACATTGTTAAGAAAATGAATAGAGAATCCACAGCCTGGGAAAAAATATTTGTAATACATATATCTGACAAAGGACATATCTAGAATATGTAAAGAACTCCTACAACTCAATAATAAAGGGAAAAATCAATTTAAAAATGAGCAAATGACTTGAAAAGATACTTCACAAAGGAAGATATTTGGATGGCTAATAAGCACATCAAAAATGCTCAGTATTTTTGAGTCATGAGAGAAATGCAAATTAAAGCCACAATGAGATAGCACTGCACTCCCCCTTGTCTGGTAAAATTAAAAGACTAATACCACCAAATGTTGGCTATGATGTAAAGCTAGTGGGAGTGTAAAATGGTACAACCATTTCGAAAAACATTCTGCCTTTTTCTCATAAATTTAAACATATCCTGCCTAATGTCCCAGCAATTCCACTTTTGGTATCTAATGAAGAGAAATGGAAACATGTATACAAAAAAATCTGGTCACAAGTATTTATAGTTCCAAATTGGAAACAACTCAATGACTATTATCAAGAGAATGGATAAACAAAATGTGGTTTATTTGTACAATAACATACTCCTCAGCAATAAAAAGGAAGAAACGACCGATAGTCTCAACAACATAGATGAATCTTACAAATTATGCAGAGTGAAAGAAGCCAAACACAAAAGTGTTTAGTATACTCTTCAATTTACATGAAGTTCTAGAACAGAAAGAAAGAACCCATATTTATAGAAATCAGATCAGCAGATGCCCATGATGAGGGTTGAAGGGGATTTACTTCAAAGGGATTCCCAAGGGAACTTTCCAATATGATGGAACTGTTCTATATTGACGGGAATGCTGGTGACATGTGTGTGCATTTGTCAAAACTCCTCAAACTATACACTTAATATCTGTGCATTATGCCTCAAATTTTAAAATGTAGAAAAATTGAAACACTCTGCTAGGGAAGTACAGCATCTGCCTAAGTACTGTGCATGCTTTGCTCAGGGGAATTGTGTCACCTTCCTTTTTTTCTTTGACCCCAGGTTTTATACAAAATAAGGACATTGGATTTCTGTAGGCTTGCAGGACTATCTGGACATAAAAGCTAAAATTTTGCATGTGTGTTTTTTTTTTTTTGTATTGCCTAAATTCATCAGGCCATCTGTTTGAAAGTTCCTAGAATCCAGTTGCATCCTGGATGAAGAAAATTGCAGCTATTTGGGAGAGGTAGAAGAGCCCAGACATTTCCTGTTCTACTTGGTGGAGACCAGAAGAGATGTCTCTTCCCTGGTGTGGCTAAGTCAATAGGGAAACCCCAGTCAGGTGGGTAGATACCTAAATCAAAGAAGCATGCATGTCCCCAAGATGGGCCCCTGTTTGCATCTGGTGGACTGTGTGGATGCGATATGCTAGGACTTGGGTAGCTGATTGCAGGAACGTAAAGCATATGCTTTCCCTTGTCCAGGGCCATCCCACTGGAAGCCTACACTCTTTTTTTATATACAGCTGGTTGATAAGTAGGTAATCAAAGGGAGCACATTATAAGCTGGTATAAAGCAAGTCAGTTCATATATTGGAAAGCCTTAATAAAAGATATGTTGGAAGTCCAGGGTCTAGAAACTCCTACCTTTTTATAAGAATGTAAATAGCATTGAAAGAAACACTTTCCACAAGGCTCCCCAAAGTTTCTCTTAAAAAGCCTGCTTTGCATTTGGTGTGATCATTACAATTGCTTCCTTCTGCGTCCTTGTTCAGAATGATTTCCTCAAGGGGGAAGCACCTACACCTACCACTCCTGTTTCCTCCTATCTTTTATGAAAAGGGTACTTTACTTCCTAGTTCCTTTTATATGACTAATTTTAATTAATGATTATAACTATAGTTGTCCTCCTACCCAGCACAAAGCTGGTTGGAGAAAAACCACAGCTAGTAACTAACTAGAACACATTCTGATGGCTCAACTTTAACATTTCAGGGAACAAACTGAGCTGTGAGCTTACAATAAAATCTCACTTATTATTTTTCCCTATTACAGCAGCATTTCAGAAACAATTTATTGATTGGCATGTGGTAGGGTGATTTGTGGATTATTTAACATTTCTTTGTTAGCTATGAAAGACTTCAGGCAAATCCTTCACTGTAGCCCAGTGGTTAGAATTGCATTAGTTTCAGAACCCAACACTTGATATATAATATTATCCATTATGCTTTCTTCCACTCAAATTCATTCCAAGCTGCTTTTTGTAAAGAAGCCTATGATAACAACATGTACCTGTTAAATTGTTCTTACCATGAGGTGCCATTTGGCTGAAAGCGAACTCTCCCTCCTCCAGAGTCCTATAGCTTATTAAACCATTCATGTGACCTGGAAACAGAGACTGGTCAGCTTTCAGAAGTGGAAAGCTACATCGCAGAACCCTGTTCTAGTCACGCAGTCAGCTCGCTCTCTCATTCTCTAAGGGGTTGTTTTCTAACTCCAACTCGCACTTCTCTTCTGGGAGGGTATCACTATCACTTGGATGGAGTCTCAGAATGGAGATGAGATAAATCCGTATAGTCAGTCTACTTTATGCTCTACCTTTTGTCCCACGGCTACCTTTGTCTGGCCTCTATTGTTGAGTCTCCTGCTTCTTCTGCTGTCTGTAACTTTTTCTCTGTCCCCATTTCTTAGCAGAATACCACTTGGTGTATACATAATGTAGGCATATTTATCAGTATGTGTTTGATAAATAAATTGAATGCCTGCTTGTTTTGTGTAATTTCCCTTCTTCCAAGGAATTTGTAATCTGATGGATTATTCTTTCTTGGGAATAAGTAAAGTGGTTTAATGCTCTTTAAGTAATGGTACCTGAACATAGACTTAGTATGTGTTATATGTTAGCATCTTGTTTCCAGAAAGTGATATTTCAAGTTTGGGTGGTTGGGATGAACAAAGTAAAAAATGTATATTTGTTATGAGGTTAAATATCTGCTAGGATGTATAAGAGAAATTTTTCTATATGTATGATATATCCATTTTGCCTTCTGAATAGTATGCATTGCTAAAAATTCTGTTTGAAATCCAGATTCTCCCTCAAAAGCCTTGGTTTGGGGTTCCACGTCCAGAGATGGTGGCTGTCACCACTGCCACAGTCTGTAGGCACATTCCAGTCATCTTCTAGACAGAATTTATGGCAGTTCTCACATGGGATCCTTGCCACCACAACAATTATGAAAATATTATTTACTTATACATACACATATACACACATTTATGCATACATATCCTTTTAATTTTTTTAACACAAAAGAGATAAATTTGTACAAGCTTGCAATCTCTATTTCTCTGAATTCTGTGACACTGTTCTCTACTTGTTTTTCTCCTGCTTCTTGTGCTATTCTCTCTCTTATCATGAATTCTTTTTCTTCTGCACAACCTTTAAATACTTCTGTTCTCCAGAGTTCCATCCTTGGCCCCATCTCCTTTTCACTCCACTTACTCTGCTTGGGATCTCCCAATTACTTTCATTGTTTTAATTACCACCAGTATCCTGATGATTCAAACAACAATTTCAGTCTTGTCTACTTCTTTATGTTTCAAGTTGACAAATCCAACTTCCTGCTGGATGGAAAAAACTTTGGTGATACATGAGTACCTCAACCTCAATATGTCAATTTGGACCTGGGCCTGCCAAGCTTATTTCTGTTTCAGGAACTTTGCACCTACCAGTGCTTCTGTTTGGAAGTGTTTTGCTCAGATCTTCGTATGGATTTGTTGAGGTCTGAGCTTAAATAGCCCCATCTCAGAAAGGGTTTTCTGCATGCTCTGAAGTACAGCCCCTGTCCCCTGACCCTTCCCCAAATAATTCTCAAGGATATTGGTGTTATTTTTTTCATACCATTTTGTTCTTTGTGATATATTTATTTGCATAATTGCAGGTTGTATGTATGCTGAAAACGTGACATATTCCAAGAGGACAAGGACCTTTTCTGTCCTGTTCATCAACATGTTTCCTTTGCCTAGAATGGTACCTGGAACATAGTAGGTGCTCAGTTAATATCTGCTAAAAGAATGTTGAAAGGATCAGATCAAGGACATGGGACAAACCAGGTAGTCAGTTCAGCCTTGAGAAGGTAAATGGAAACATTTGGTTTCTCAGTTTCCTGGGCCTGCCAAAACAAACTGGATGGCTTAAAACAACAGAAATCTATTCCCTCACAGTTCTGGAAGCCAGAAATCTTAAATCAAGGTGTTGGCAGGGCCATGCCCCCTCCTGTTGCCTCTTCCTGTGGCCCATTGGCTTGTGGCAGCACCGAACTCTAGTCTCTGCCTGCATCTTCTCATGGTAGTCTTCCTTCTGTGTCTGTCTGTCTCTGTCTCTTAGGAAGACAGCAGTCATGTTGGATGAGGGCCCATCTTAATTCATATATGACCTCATCTTAACTAATTACATCTGCAAAATCCTATTTCCAAAGGTCACATTCTGAGGTATTGGAGATTAAGACCTCTACATATCTTTTTTGGGGATACAATTCAATCTGTAATACTAGGGTAGCATAAAGATAGCTGACTTGGCTAGACGTTTAGGACAACCATGTGAAGAAATGGAAGACTGAGAGGAAGTTGGAAAGAGGAGCTCAGAGGATCAGAGGCTGCTTTCTCTCCCTCTCTTCTCTATCCAGGTGTGATTACCTACCTTTCCCATTGAATGACCTGTTTTGCATAGTTCCAAGCATGGACAGAAAGTATATTAAAGACCCCGTATCAGGTCTGGTACTTTGTCATAAATACCCAGAATGCACTTTAGTTAGTTTATGCAGAAAAGGAATTTATTAAAGGCAGTGGGGGTAATTTAAAGAATATCTGGAAGGGCCAGATATTCAGGCTTGGCAACCATGTAGCCAGGAGCAACAACCAAATTGCACCATCTGCTGTTTCAAGAAAGACCCTGCTGCTGTCGTTGCCTGGCAAAATATTTCAAATTGCCTAACAATAGCTGGGCCAAGAATGCTACCAATAGGGTCCCTGCCATTGCAGCCTCTGAAAGCTGGTTCTTTCTCAGTCTTCTCCAGACTGGATTCTGCACGGAGAGTTCTCCCTTCACATACCTCTCTTCTGAATTGGGGTCTTGCACCATTGCATCTGACCAGCCAAGCCCGGGTCACACTCTTGCATCCTAGCTTCAAGGCAAGTGAGTTCCTGGCTTCTTTCTTTGGGGGCAGAACTCACAAGGAAGGAAATTTTCCAGCCTGAGGAAGGGTATTCACAAGGTCCTGGTTGACCACAAAGCGTTAAGAGGTGTCTGCTCAGGATTCTCTCGGAGGAGGCATTGGGTTCAATATAATGCTCTGTTCTTATTGCTAGGGTCTTTGCCTTCCACTTAGCTTGCATCCCAACCCGTACTATTAGGCTTTACAAATCTGTTCTTTATCCACTGTTGGCCAGGATATCTTGGCCGCTGTAAGTATAATCATTATCTTTATAAATATTCCCTCAGGCATGTGCTATGGGAATCATTAATTTTTTTTTTCCAGGCAGCCAACTTTTATTGATCCAGGCAATATGCTCTACACATGTCATCTAGGTGCTCAACACTCATTTCAATCCAAAAAAACAACCAAATTAACCCCATTTTGTAAATTGGGAAACTGAGGATCGAGGAGTTTAAATAAGTGATCCAAGCATTCAGGATACACTGTCTGCTAACAAAGCTCTTTTCCATTACTCTTTATGCTGTAGGTGTCTCCCACAAGCATTATCTGAGGATGATAGAACTCTTAATCAATATTATGAACACGGTGCTGATGGAATTGAGTGACACCACTCCGTTCTCCAGCCCTCTTTGGGGAGATGTGAGACTAGGCAGGTCTGACATCTCATTAGGACAATGTGACCCATCACTCCCCAGGCCTTTTCACAACCCTCAAAGTCACATTCTGTTCATCACTCACCTTTATAACCTCCTGTAAGTGTTTCTCCCTTTGAGTTAAGTGTTGGAAATCTGTTTGGTTTCCAAATTAAGAAGCAGGCTGCACATTTCCTCTGGGCTCAGAGCCTGCTCTATGATGCTCTTAACCTGTCTGCTTTTTAATATCCCCAGATTTCTGTGAGCTCCTGAGTTATTTTGGTCTTAGGCTTAGGGTTGAGATGCATTACCATCCCGACTATACCATCTGGTGAGGTTTTTTTTTTTTTTTTTTTTTTTTTAATAGTGTATTCAGTACTGACTTTTAGGAGAACTGGCAGATAAGGGCTCACTTAGAGGAAGCTGATCAGCAGTTCTTTGAGGCAGGAATGGTATCTTATTTATCTGTGTATCACTGGTGCCTGGCACAGCTCCTGGCACATGATCATTATGAAGTGTTGGCTTCATAAAGAAATTACATGTCCTTGTTTGGTACATTCAAACATGGTTTTCAAATTTTAGTAACCAAATGAGAGCAACATCTGTTTCCAGAAAGTCATATTTACTCCCTAGTTCCCAATTCCACTTCAGGCTGAGCTGAGATAATAAAATCAGGGTATTAATAATGCCATTTCCCCCTGCTGCTATTCCACTTCCTTACATTTTTCAAAGATGTGGCCTATTATTTTTCTGAGTGCTTCTATGTTTTCCTTTGATAGAAGGCAGTTATATTGGGGGAGTTATAGAAATTTAAAACCATGAAAATTCATGGGAATTCTGGGAACCTAAGCCAGGACAGAAAGTAGAAACCTAGAATATGCAGTTATACAAGAAAGTTAAATAAACAAGTCTGCTTCGTGAACAGACGTGTTGTCTGCCTGGGGTTCCCCAGGAGTCTGCTGATGAGCAGAGCTTCTCCAGGACAGGGCCAAGGGCTCCCTGCTTTTTGTTTCCCCAGCTCTTCACTAGTAATTTGGAACATAGTAGATGTTTAACAAGTGTTGACTGAGTGGCATTATGAAGAAATAAATGAAGACATGAAAATGAAGTTTCTTTTATTTAAAAAATAAATCAGAATCAAGAAGCCTGGGGCTATAGGAGACTTGTTTCTTGAATGCATCTTCTTTTCAGGTGTTAGAGGATGAACAGAAGTGCTGATATATTTGGGGCAAAGTTTCTGCCCCTCTGATGGCAAGGGTAGAAGTGCCCTTCTGAGAGTGAGTGGTCTCTGGCAACCCCAGTTGTGCTGCCCTGCCATCCTTTACCTAAGTAAATGCTCCTTCACTCCATCTGTTTAAGGACTATGTTGTGTGCTACAGGATGATAGAATCCTTTCAACTGTCAATAAAATACTCAAATTTCTCTAATGTAGACCAGTGCCCAGAAAGTCAGTCTGAACTCATAGAAAAGCTTAAGTGTGGAATATTAAAAACAAGCAAACAGAAAACAAGTAGCAACTCTGGCATCCAAGACTATTTAGAACATTTTCATATGCTAGCATGGCAGAGAACTGACTGCTGCTTTGAATTGTACTTGATAAGAAATAATGTATAGTCATAAACATAAACATAAACTAGGCTCCCAGAGGGGTTCCAAAGGAATGGCTTAGGGTGAAGAAGAGACCACCTGGGCTTAGATCATCAACGCTTCAGTCAAAGCTATAACAGATTCTGTTAACATTGCAAGAGCATAATTTTGGGAATACCAGGAAGGCTGTGATCCAATGTTAGTGTTCTCGCCTTTTGCTTTTGGTTATGGGCCGTTGCTGCATATATGACATTTCAAAGGTCTTGCTTTTCCCACTCTTCCCTGGATTCTATGAGACAACAACCCTGATCCCTTACTCAACTAATTTAAGTTGGATTTCAGTCATTTGCAACCAAAAGATGTGTTAATATGTTCAGCTATGACTTAGGCATTTAAGCTATAGGAAGCTATTAGGAAGCTAATCTATTAGCTATTAGATTTTCAGAAGATGGATTTCAAGGACGAGCTCAGTGGTGCCACTTACGGCTCTGCTCCGGGATTTTAAGAAACAAGATGATAGACAGTACCATTGAGGAATTGGCAAAGTCAGGGTAACTCTTTGTGGGCAACAGTGTTTGGAACAGTGTTTTTCCCCTAGTGTGTACATATAAAGCCTTAACTCTGGCTTATGACCAAAGCCACTATGTGCAGAACCTGAGATTAGTGAGTACCAGTTTTGAAAAATCACCCTACAGGCCTGAACCAAAACTCTCTAGATAAACAGAAGAGTCAAGAGGACAAAAATGGAAAAGAATATGTGTGATTAGGGAGTGATTAAAAAGAATTTGAATTAGTCTCACTTTAAGACTTTATATAACTGTAACAATATTTGAGAGTATTTATCAAATTTAATTCTCTCCTTGGATAAACAAAAATTGGCTTCAGTGGTCGAAATCTGCCTTGCTTTTTGCAGGCTGGATTTGCTACTCGAGCTTCTCTCTCAGGATCTGCAGCTGGCTGCTCAGTTCCCACAATGCCAGTGGGAGCACGATCTGCCAAAGAGTTTGCTCCATTCCCTGTGGCCACAGAAAAATGTAGCCAATAAATCAGAAATACTCCAGACTGATTCCAAGTCCAATATTTGTTTCATTTATTCAGTTGTAAGAATATTATGCTTTTCTTCTTGTTAAGAATAAGAGACAACTTTTAGGGAGTGGTGAAATCCTGGCAAATAAGGACAAGGCATTAACAGACCTGACTTGCTCTCCTCCCCTCTGCCTTCTTTATCTGGCTCACCAAATATTCAGACATTGGGAAATCAGATCATATAATATAATTAGACTTCAAGAAATATTTGCTTCAATGGTATCTCATAAAACCGTATTCACAAATTTTATGTAACTCATTTACTTTAAATAGGAGTGTAAACCCCATGACTCAAGCTGACGCTGAAAACTGACCCAAGTACCACACCCCAAACAATAAATGAAAACAGTGATGAAGTAGTTCCTTAGTTAACTACCATAATTAAGAAATGAGGTATTCTATATCATACACTTGCTAAATAACCGAATATTATTTCTTTAATTACTGAAGCTTTAAGAAATCTAAGATATTTTGATAGCAATATTTCTAAAATTGCATATTTCCTTGTCTTACTGTGTAGAATAGGAAATACAATCAAACATTCATTCATTCATTTAGCAAATATCTGTTAATTACCTACCATGTACCAGGCACAGTGGAAGATCCCCAAGCTATAAAGAATAAGACACACTTGGTCCTTTACACTATCCAGGATGCAGAAATAGCCTTTTTAAAGTGATACCTTTGTTATTTTGAATAAGCATTATAAAAGCAATGTCTTCAATTGCTTTTGATCTACTTAGGATTCACGATCAGTTAATATTGTTGTAGTCAAATACAACAACTTTTTAAATTTTATTATTTTTCTTTTTTTGGCCTTATGATTTCTAATTTTGGAGTTTTGCTCCACAGTATTAGTCATAAGGGTCTTCTCTATTTTCTTCTTTTGCTTTATAGTTTTATCTTTCACATACAGTTGGAATCCACTTTTGTATGTTATGCAAGGTAGGAATACCATCTCACTTTTCTTTGTATTATGAGCCAGTTTTCCTAACACTGATTTAACAATTTGTCTGTTCTCCATGGATTTGGGGGACCACTGTTTTCAACTAACAGGTCTCCGTGAATGCCTGGATCTGTTTCTGTGTTCTCTCCCTATCCTGCTGATCTGTTCATCTGTCCTTGTGCTCCTACCTTACTGCTTTTATTACTCCTGCTTGGCAGTGTGCCCTAATGTCTGATAAGTGGAGCTTCCCTTCTTTGCTCTTGGTTTTCAGGGTTGACCTAGCTATTTATGGAACTGTGCTCTGCCTATAAGTTTTAGAAGGTAAGGTGCTTAAAAATCCTATTGGAATTTAGACTGCAATTTCATTGAATTTAAAAATTAATTTGGGAATAACTGACATTTTTACTGTAAGGCATCATTCTATCCATGAACATGGTATTTTTGTTTTATTCATTTATATTTTCTTTTATAGTTAATTAAAAAAATTTTTTTTTCATATAAGGGTTCTGCACATTCTATGTTAGATGAAATCCTAACTAATGTATGGGTTTTGTTGCACTGTACATGGTATACTGTTTTCCTATTGGTTATTACTGGTTGGAGGAATGCTATTGATTTTTGTAAGTTGATCTATCTGGCCACAAAACTAGCCTCTTATATTACTTCTATTAGTTTATCTGCTGATTCTGTTGGATTTTTTAGTTATATGATGATATTATCTGCATGTAATGAGAGCTGTAGCTCCTCCTTTCTAATCCTTACATTTCATAGCTTTTTTTCTTGTCTCAGGACTAACTAGGACTTAGTTAAACATCAATGGTTATAGTCAGCATCCTTATTTTGTTCTTGATCTTAATGGAAAGTATTACACATTTCTCCAGTAAGAGTGACATTTGCTTTTGGTTGTTGGTACTTGGTCTTTACCAAGTTATGGAAATTCCTTTTTATTACTACTTTTTGGGAAGTTTTAAAAAATCATAAATTCTTAGTAAATTTTTCTGCATTAGTTGAGATAGTCATAGGATTTTTTTTCTCCTTCTATTAACATGGAGAAGTACATTGACAGATTTCTGAAGTTGAACGAAACTTGTGCTCCTGGAATAAACCCCACTTAATTTTCTATTTTTAATGCACTCTTGGACTTGGATTTCACTAGCAAATATTTTTATTTAGAATCTTGTACCAATGTTTCTGAAATAGTCCTGTAACTTTCTTTCTTTAACCTATCCTTATGTGCTTTGGGAATGAAGGTTACCAGTCATAAAATGAGTTGAGCAGATTTTCCTTTTTTTAAATTTCTATATTTTATAATGATACATAAAATAAGAATATATTCTTTGAATGTTTGATAAACTTAGCTATCAAAGTAACTGGGCTTGAGACTTGTGTGGAATGTTTTATTGCCATTTAACTTTGTTATGATTATTTGTTTATTCAAGTTTTTAATTTCTTTTTGAATCAGTTTTAGCATTTTTTTGTTTTTCCTTTTAATCTCTTATCTAATTAGTTACTATATAATTGTTTTTCCTTTAATTTTTGTTATAGCTATTGTTATTTTCCCTTTTATAATATATTGTTATATTGTATATTTATACTGTATGTACTATATAAATATATGAATTAGAAAAAACTCCATAACATATGCACAATACTATATATAATATTGCATGCAATATATACATAATATTTATGATACATTATAATATGCATAAAATCTAAAAATGCACCATATATTTTGCTATATATATTTTATATTCATAAGATTTTGAATGACAGTACACAAATACAATATATAATAGAAATATATGTAAGACATATACAACATATAGTATAAATGCAAATTATAACTTATTACATTATATATTATTTATAGAAATAATTCCTGTTCAATCTGTATTTATTATCTCTATGCTTGCATGCTTACTGTCTTTCCTCTTTCTGTCTTACCAATGGTTTGTTTGTCTTACACATTTTTTCATTTAACCTTTTTTAGGCACTATTAATCTTCTCTACTTTTCTTTTGTTTTATCTTTCACTGACTTCTCTCCATTATCTTACTGTTTCCTTTTTTTGCTCCTTTGGATGTGTGCTGTTGCTCTTTTTTCCAGATTCTTTAATTGAATGCTTAGCATTTGTTTTCTATCTTTCTTGTGTTCTGGCAAATGTATTCCAAGCTGCAAATCTCCCTCTAAGTACTCGTTTAGCTGTGTTCCAGATGTTTTGGCATGTAGTATTTTCTTGTCCCTCAGTTCTAAGGATTTTGTAATTTTCCTTATAGTATTCTTTTTAACCCAGGAGTCACTTAATAATATGTTACTTAGATTCCAGGAACAGGAAATTTAAAAAAAATCTCTGTTATTGAATTCTGATTTTATTGCATTATGAACAGAGAATATGGTCTGGATGATTTTGATTATTTGTGATGTAATACAATAAGAGTTTTGTGAATATTCCGTGTTTGCTCAAAAACAATATGTATGCTCTGTTGGGTGTCAGTTTCTTTATCTCTGTTGGTTTGAGCTTATTAATTTATTGAAATCTTTTATAATCTGCTATTTTTCTATTTGGTCTAAAAGGTTTTGAAAGGATTGTATTAAAATTTCAAATTACAGTGATTGATTTTCACTCTGTAGGATGTTTTATATATTATAGATTATATTATTTTATATGTATATGTTCATTATCCTTATACGTTTTGATTTATTATTCCTTTTACCAACATACAACATCTCCCATACCACAGCTTTAGGGATAACAGAGAAATGAGAAAATTCTAGGTGATACAAACATGAGGGGATTTAGTGACCAATAAGCTGTGAATGAGAAGGTGGCTTCACGGATAAATCTCCAGTTTTGGGTTTGGAAATCTGGATGTGCAGTAGTACTAATTACTGTGATGGGACACACAGGAGGTTTTGAGGGGCAGGAAGGAGTGGAAAAGATGAGATGAGCAAACATTTATGCAGTCATTTATTTCCTCATTAAATAAATATTTTCTGAGTGCTTACTAACTGTCAGGTACTATACTAGGCATATTGCAGAAAGTTTTCATGGTAGGTTTAATACGAATTAGTCCCATTGCCACATCAAAGGCTTGCTCTCAAGGGACCAAGTATAAGGACAGATTATAATTACATATTCATATGCAAGAAATTGAATGTGATAGTCTTTATGTAGCATGTAGTGGAAGTTCAGCTAAATAAAATCTCTGGTGGACTCTAGAAAATTGCCCAGTTGTAAGTATGTTTGAAGAAGGTAACAGATTAGCATGAATTACAAATCATAACTTGATTTTAAAGTTAAAAAAAAAAATTCAATTTACTCTTGAATCTGAACTGATCCTGCTTATTAGCAGTAGAGTAGGCCTACACTAGAGCCTCCTTAAAGGGGTAAAGTAGTGGTTTTCTAACTTTGGTGAGCACATGCATCACCTGGAAGCATAATATAAATGTGAATTCCTGGACTCTATCTCCAGAAATTCATGAGGTCTGGATTGAGCCTAGGAATCTGCATTTATATATATATATATATATATATATAACCTGATTATAACAAACTGTGGTTTGGAAATGCTGCTTTAAACTCTGCTTATTCAAATTACAGGGCTTTAATTAAAACAAACAAACAAACAAAAAACAAAACAAAAATAGCAAAAGAAACTAAAGAATTGACTACCTCTTAGGCTGGGAATAGGCAACTGGTATACCTGTGGATTTATTTGAATGTTATCTTGTTTTTCAGGTATTGCAAATTTGCTTCTTAAGTACATTTAGAACATTTTTTTTTTGTAATGTGTAACTTCAGGAAAATAATCTTGATTGAAAACATGAAAAACACAATTTCCTTACATTTTCAGCTACACAGAGTCTCCAAGCTGATCTTGTTTCTAAATCCACATGAAAGTTTTATTTTTTTTTTAAATTTCTTAAGATTCATTTTTTAATAATCCCAGATTCAGTGATCCCACAGATTCTTTATTAGCTCCTTCCATTGCATAAGGGGGCTGCCTTGTTGATAGTTTTCTCATTTAGGAAAAGAGAGAGAATGGTAACCAATCTTTCTAGTTTTCTTTTTTAACTGAGAAGGTAAAAAACTACCCCTGTTGACCCTGCTAAAAACTTATTTTTCTCCTTTAGAAATTATGAGAAATATGCAGCAAGACACAGTGCATGTTGATTTCTGGAAGCACGTTGGGAGCATTCTGGGGGAAAAACCCCACTGCCATGTCTTATCCAGAAGGAGACATTATTTCCTCTTCTATTTAGGAAAATTCACTCTAATTTGCTTCCTGTTGACAACTTAAGCAGGTTTGGGAAGTTTTTCAACTTTAATAATAAGAGATTCTATGTAAATTAAGACCTGCTTAAATGCAGAAATGCTTTAGGATTAAGGGGCAGAAATGAAACTAATAAGGCTAAAATTGAACCAAGTTTAATGCCCTTGGTTGGCCCTCTTAAGAAATTCAAGAAGGAATGAAGGTGACCATTATGTATTAGCAGATATGAACCTTTCCACTAGGATAGCAAGATTGCTCCCAAACTGTACATTCAATGGATAATGTAATGAATAAGCATATATAATAGGCCATTATGTTTAAACCATCCAGTTAGAAAACTATAAAAATTTATGGGCAAGCAATGTACAAGTGATTTGTCATAAAATATCCTGAGTTGACAACTAGATTAAATGGAAAAACATGTAGGAGATTGGAAGAGGGCCATTGTGAATGGAAAAGTACACACTGAAACAAAAATTAATGTCATCAAACCTGAGGTTGTTGGAAGACTGGGATTTAGCCCAACAACAAATGAAGAGAGCCCTGCTGCAGCAGAATGAGAGTAAGGACACATGTAAGGCTGGCAAACTGAGAAGGACCGAGAACTACTCATGACCTAAAAACTTAGGAGCACATATTTTCCATACTGAAAAGCAATTGTCATGTTTTGATGACTGTATTTAGTGATGACATCCTATATTATCTCTCTTATCAGCTGATCACATAAAGCCTTAACAAAATATTAATAATCTTTGCTCAATATGACTCATTCATACTGAGCCCAGGTTGGCACCTAGTTATTCTTGCAGTCTTTTCTAAATATGTATTAACTACTTGATCGATTATCTTTTCTGGAATTTTGGACAAGGGCTGATAACGAACTTCTCATATTTATAGCCCATTCTTTCCATCTCTTTGAAAACCAGGATATAATATTTTCCAGTCATAAGTTATGGCTTTGAGGGGAATGCACATTTAAACCACCATGAGATACCACTAACACCTATTAGTGTTTAATTTAAAAGATTGACCATACCAAGTTTTGGCAAGGATGTAGAGGAACTTCAACTGTCATACACTGCTGGTGGAATTGTAAAATAACTAAAACCTTTTTGGAAAACAGTTTGGAAAACCTGTGTGCAGACATTCATAGTAGCTTTATTTGCATTAGCCCCAAACTGTAAACAATCCTGAAATCCACCAATAGGTGAATGGATAAGCAAATGATGATATATCTATGCAACAGGGTACTTATTCAGCAATAAAATGGAAAGAACTATCGAAACACACAGCAATAGGGAGAAATCTCAAAATAAGTACGCTGAATGAAAGCAGCAGAGAAAAAAGTATGTTTCCAGTTTGCTAATGCTGCCATTTTGCAAAACATTAGAAATAGATTGGCTTCTATAAAGGGGGTTTATTAGGTTATAAAGTTACAGTCTTAAGGCCATAAAGTGTCCAAGGTAAGCCATCAACAAAAGGGTACCTTCACTGGAGAAAGGCCATTGGCATCCGGAAAAACTCTGTTAGCTGGGAAGGCACGTGGCTGGTGTCTGCTGATCCCGGGTTGTGTTTCAAAATGGCATTCTCCAAAATGTCAGCATCAGCTTTCAACGGCCATCTTCAAAATGTCTCTCTAAGCTGTAGCTCTGACGTCCTTCTGTTTGTGAGCTCATTTATAAGACTCCAGTGAACTAATCAAGACCCATGCTGAATGGGTGGGGTCACACCTCCATGGAAACATTCAATCAGAGGTCACACCCTAGCCAAAGGTGACACAGTTGGGTGGGTCACATCTCCATGAAAACAACCTTATCCCAATATCCCACAAGATTGGATTAAAAGATCATGGCTTTTTCTTGGGGGACATAATTTATCCAAACTGGCACAAAGTATATATATTCTACTATTCCGTTTATGTAGAATTCTAGAAAATACAAAAAAATCTATTGTAACAGAAAACATTTCAGTGATTTCTGGTGACAAGGGTGATCAGGGAGGGAAGGGAGTGATTTCAAAGGGACACGAAGAAACATTCGGGGAGATGGATAAATTCTCTATCTCGATTATGGTGATGGTTTCATGGGTATATAGGTATGTCAAAAGTCATAAAATCATATGGTTTAAGTAGGTACAGTTTATTGCTCATCAATTATGCCTCAGTAAAGCTGAATAAAAAGTGAAAAAAAAAGTTACTATGACTGTTCACCATTAGCACTGGGAAAAAACAATGTTTTCTCAGTAAGACATCTCGAGATGGTCCAACAGCACATGCAGAGAAGGACTCGGGGTTCCTTGATCCCTGCTTAGATTGGTTCATCTATATTTTCAGCTAACAAATGTTTAATGTGGGGTCGATAAACAAGATAAGTTGTAGGGGGAACATAAAAGCTTAAATGTGGTGATAGCCACCAAATCAAATGACTAAATACGTAAAGATTATCGCAGTAGGTAAGAATAGCACTGGATTAAGAGAAAGAAGTCCTGAGTTCTAGCTGTAGCTTCCCCTAACATTATTGACAAGCTGCTGGTGCTGGCCTGGATGTACCAATTTTTCTGCTCTGAAATTTGATTATTATGTACACTACTTGCATATAGAAATAGACTTGTGTGAAAACCCGAATCCTTGTAAATCTTTTAAATTTTAATTTCTTGCATGTCATCCCTGCTGTTGGGGTCCAGAGTACATTCACTCCTGGTGAGCCTTAAACTTGAGGTCCTTATATTAAATACAGATTCTCAGGTCCCAGCCAAGCTATTCAGAGGATCTGAGGCCAGGCCCAGGAATCTACATTTTATAAACAGTTTGTGTGATGCAGAGGGCCTGAAGACCACACTACAGACAAATGATAAAAAGGCATCTCTATCATTTTTCCAGATTATAGACTCTTAAATCTATTAGACATCCCCTCAACACTCTACCAGCTCATTAAACTACAGGCATGGTTCTTTCAACCTCATGAAATTTTAAACTATTTGTATTATTTCATCTACCAGAAATGCCAGTCAAAAATAGAAACACTTTTCAGAGCATTTATTGCTCTGTCATCTGCCTTTGATTCTATAGATTACTGAAATAATTGCAATATCAGAGAATGTACTCCCCTGATCTGCTCCTGCTATGAGTTGTTCTGCAGGCATAACCTTGATAAGCCTGTGCCCTAGCAATTCAATTTCAAATGTGGCTTGGTTGAGAAACTGAGTACCCTAAGTACAGATTCCAGAACATGTTAGAAATAACCACTACAAGATGTTCTGGAATTGAGCTATAATATTAGCCTAACAGATATTGGCAGGCATTCTTGTATTTGATAAAACAAGTGAGGTGGTGGAATTTATTGTCCTGTTTAGCAGGGGGGAGAAAGACAAAAACCTGTGCAGAGAAAAAAAAATTAACTCTTTTGCTTTTAGCAGAGGAGGTAAAATAAATACCTTTAAAAAAGGGCTGCCCAGCATCTTGGGCAACTTATCAGCATCCTGACCTCAGCACTGTCATGAACTTCTTTGCCCTTCCCGCAGTCCTCTCTGCAATCGCAATGCCCTATTGAATATACCTGCCCAGCATCTCTCACCTTGTTCCCTTCCCTCCATTACTCTCACCTGGGTCATGTTACCATTCCCTCCACTGAACCATTTGTTACAGCAAAATGCTAAGGTAGGTTGAGTCTCAAAGGGTGGTCTTCAGACCAGTAGCATTGGCATCCTCTGGGAGCTTGTTTAGAAATGCCACTTTTCACTCCCCACCTCAGACTTCCTGAGCCAGAAACTCTGGGGATAGAACCTAGCAACGTGTGGTTTAACAAGCCTTCCAGTTGATTCTGATACATGCTAAAGATTGAGAACCACTGCTCTAACCATTTTCCCTTTGGCCAGCCATGTTCTCTCCTCAACAGTAATTATTTTGCTCACCCCAAAGCAAGATTTCCAAAGCACAGTGTTCCAGTTTGCTAATACTGCCATTATGCAAAATACCATAAATGGATTCGCTTTCATAATGGGGGTTTATTTGGTTACAAAGTTAAAGTCATAAGGCCATAAAGTGTCCAAGGTAAGGCCTCAACAATAGGGTACTTTCAGCCAGGGATGGCCATTGGCATCCGGAAAACCTCTGTTAGCTTGGAAGACATGTGGCTGGTGTCTGCTTGCTCCCAGGTTATGTTTCAAAATGGCATTCTCCAAAATGTTGCTCTTGGGGTGTTTTGTCCTCTCTTAGCTGCATCTCCTCTTTAAAATGTTACTCTCAGTTGCTCTGAGGTCCTTTTGTCTGTGAATTCCTTTATACCGGCTCCAGCGATCCAATTAACGCCCACCCTGAGTGGGTGGGGTAACACCTCCGTGGAAATTATCCAATCAGATGTTTTACTCACAGTTGATTGAGTCACATCTCCATGGAAACACTCAAAGGATTCCAATCTAATCAACACTAATACATCTGCCCCTACAAGATGTATGGCTTTTTGCAGGGCATAATATATCCAAACTAGCACACATAGATATGTTGGTATCACTTTCTAGGGCAAAGACCTTCCCCCTTCCTTGCTGTTCCAAACAATAACATGCGATGCTTTTTGAGCACTTTCTGTTTGGCTGGGTAGAGCAGCTCCCCTCTGAGCATAATAAGTACTTAAGAATTTTGCAGAGTGTCCTTCCAAGGTTCTCTATTAGTTCTTGCCATTCAAGCTGATGGTTGTGGGTTCTGCAAAGGTAGTAAGCAACAAGTAAATAAAGTTTGTGACTAAGTCACTTTAGAAATGTTGATGAAGGTATAAATGACATAGATGGAATTCACAGTCACATATTGCAAAGTCAAAAAGCATCCAGCATCCATTTTAAAACTTGAAAAACTGTCCTCTTGAAGTTTTCAAATATCCAGATGTGAGATGTGATGTTGTACAAACAGATATGTAAATGACATTTTTACTTTTCATGGTGAAATTAAGCCTTAAAGAAATTAGAAGAACAGTTGTGAAACAAGCTATTTTCCCTTATGTTGGATGAGTGACAGTTTTTTGACACCTTTTTATGCTTGTGTTTCCCTGGCCACACAGCCTTTGGGGGGAGGGGAGAACAAGCAAAAACAAAACAAAACAAAGCAGAACAAAACACCAGAGCTTCTCGTGGTCACAGAGGTGCTGGTTTTCCTTCTTGCCTTGAATAGGAACAGCATTAACAGCAATGGCTTACTTTGTGGCACGATGACTCATTTTTTGTCACTGTGCAGGGGCTTTACATATATTATCTCACCTGATCACCCAATTGCCTAGTGAAAAGAAGCAATCATACTCATATAGAAGTTAAAGAAACCGAAGTTCAGCAAAATTCAGGTGGCTTTTAGGTAGGAATTGGTGGAACGGGGAAGGAAAACCTTCCCTCCACTTGACCTTGCCGTTGTCCCTGGCTTCAGGGTATCCACCACCTCCCAGTTCTCTTTCTCTTCTCAGGTGTTCAGCCTGCACCTGTTGATGGCAGTGGATGTACTTATACTAAAGTATAAGTAAAAAGAATTTCATATAAGCATGGGGCATGCTCATACTAAAAATCATTTGTTGTTTATTTGAAATTCAAATTTAACTGAGTGCCCTGTATTTTTCTTTGTTAAATCTGGCAACCCTACTCCCACTATCTCCTCTGAAGGATGATTATATTTGTGCTGTGATATAAGAGGGTTTAATTAAGGACAAAGAATACTGAGGAAAACAATAGGAAGTACTCTTTCTTATACCGTTTAATGTACCATCTCTCTCACCTCTTTGGCCTCTATTGCCACTTACCACACGGAGTCTTAAATCATTATTACTTGTGAGTCTGTTTCTCCCCCGGTAGATGATAAGCTGTGGGGAGGGGAGGGTTTTTGGCACGTCTTTTTCCTCACCTCTCCTTAGTGACTGTTCAGAACCCTCACAAGGAGGCTCCATCTGTTGAGGTCACCCCACGCCCAGCTGCAGCACACCCAGAGGAGCTGGGAGGGGCAGGGGCAGAGAGCTTGGTGGGGGGACTTCTGACTGCAGTTTGGCCTGGAAGGGAAATATCACCCAGATATTTCTCATTTGTAAGATTGTGACTGGTAATTCATCAGGCTGGTGTGGAAACGTGGGGACTATGGAGCTAGAGGACTAGAACACTTTTTTCGAAGGAGGTAAGAACCTGGCTGACTTTGCTTTCAGGAAAGGGAGAGCAGAATGCAAACGGGCTTGCTAGTTTTTCCACACATTGGAGGTGATCCTTTTGAGAAAAGCAGCAGCAAGCCTTCCTAAATCTGGTATTTGTTTTTCCTTTACAAATTTAATTTTATTCCTACCCTTTAAGAAGAAAGTTTCTTGGCAGCAGGTGAAAGTACTTGGGGGATTTTATCTTGGGATTGGGTATCTTTCTGTTCTGCTCTTAGAAAATCCAAGGAGTGAAATAGCAATGGATGCTTTCAGAGCTTGGCAAGCATAGGATTAAGGTGTTCAATGAGATTTGTATTAATATAGCTAGAGAAGGGCAGAAAGAACCAATTTATCGATGTTAGTCCCCTTAACGCCATTTTGCCTGAATGACTCATTCATCTATTGTGCTGAATCTTGTTTCTACTGGGAATTCTGAAGGGTGTGAGAATTAAATTACCACCACTCAAACATTTTGTACTTGTTGCTTTTGAAAGAAAGCCTTGTCCAAAATGCCGCTCATCTCCCGGAGTGAGGTACAGAGATCCTTGAACAAAACCAGATAGGTATGTTAGAAGACATTCTCTCCGCAGCCTTTATTTATTTTTATTATTTTTTTAAAAGTATCCATTACTGAGAACTGAAACTGGCTCCTCAAATCCTGTGTTGAGCGGTGTTTATTAATCAGCAGCTCCTTCTTTCAGCTCTCCCCTACGGTGCTTCAGGATCAGCAAGGCCAGTGACTTGCCACTGTTTTGTGGCTCCTTTGTTCTACCTCTCCAGTCAAGGTCCCCAGGTATCATTCTCTGTTTTGGTTTCCTGCCTGCTAAAACAAGTACCACACAATGGGTTGGCTTAACAATGAGAATGTGTTGGCTCACGGTTTTGAGGGTAGGAGAAGTCCAAAATCAAGGTGTCAGCAAGACAGTGCTTTTTCCCTAAAGACCGTAGCATCTTGTGGCTGGCTGCTGGAGATCTTCTCTTTTCATCTTCTCTGTTCTCTTCTGGTTTCTGTAGACTTCTCCATTCTTGCTTCTCCAGTGCCTTCTCTCTGTGGCCTTCTCTAAAAAGTCTCCAGTAATAGGATTAAGGCCCATCCTGATTCAGTTGGCCACACCTCAGCTAAAAATAACCTCATCTAAAGGTCCTATTTACAATGAGTTCATACCCACTGGAATAGATTAAGGTTAAGAATATATTTTTCTGGGGTAAAACTCCAAGCCACCACATTCTCCAACTTTCCCACTTCCATTTTAAGGAAAAAATTACCAATTAAAAGAGCTTCTGAGAGTATAAATCGGTACAACCATTTTGTAGGGACACTTGGCAATATCATTCAAAATTTAAACTGTGTCTCACTTTAGCTCAACAATTCCACTTCTAGAAAATTATCCTACAATTAAATGTCCAAAGATATATGTACAAAAACGGTCACTGCTTGCTGTGTCTAATAGAAAAAACTAGAAGCAACCTACAATTCCATATGTAGAATCCATTAAAAAGAAGCACATCTCTCTTTCTTGACTCAGAATGGTGTCCGCAGCTTTCTGTTAATTGAATACGGCAAGTTGCAGAACATAAATAGTGCTGTCTAGTTGTGTAAAAAGGAAAAGAACATATGTGCATAGAAAATGAATAAAAGGATAACACCAAGCTGCCAGTGATAATGGTGACCATAGTGGCCAAAGGACAGGGTATGAGAGATCATGAGAGGAGGAGAAGGAGCTGAGGGATGGCTTTTAATTTTTATGTTATATAAATAAAATTTATTTCATTTATATTATACATGTTTTGTTTATTGTTAAAATAAACGTTTTCCTTTTATAATGCTATACAAACAAATATTATGTAAGCTTTCAATAGTTTCATTTTGCATTTAGGCCAGATAGGAGCAAAGAGAACTTCTGTGCAGAGGCAATGACTGCGTCTTAAAACACTTACCTCTCAAGTAACCACACACCACCCAACAGTGGGCCGCCATGTCCATGGTATTGCACCTCAATTGTCCATTTTACTGATGTTGGATAGATTAGATATTTTACACCTCATTTCTTGCTACCTGTTCCATGGGTATCTGTGATGTATCAGCAAGCATGCCAGGTATCGGGACTGTTTGGTCATGAAGAGAGGACCTGGCAAGAAGTGAAGTCCAGTTAGAAGGGACCCAACTGCTATGCAAGAATTGGGAGCTCCCAAAGTGACCCCATATTTACTAAAAATTAATGACCTTGATGAATGTGACTGGTTCTTATGTAGTACTTCTGAGAACTTATGCTTGATAGACAACAGGAGCAAAAAACAGGGGGACTGAAGTGCTGCACTGGCCTGAATCAAGAGTGAGAATTCCAGAATTTCATTCATAATCAATTCAAAAGATGTTTGATGCCTGGTTAGCATGAAACCATAAATGTGTTTAAAAAAATACTTTATTGAGTGATTGTTTCATTCATTAATTCAGTCATTCAAACAAGCATTTACAAATCTCCTACTATGTGCTAGGCAGTGGGCATGATTTTAATATTAAATGGATAATTCACCTATGCTTAGTAAAGCCTGCAACAAAATATCAAAACGTTTCCATGCTGGAGAATTGGCTGTTGTTGGGGAATGAAGCACTAGTTTCCATCACCATAACACACCACTGCCATCTGTTGTAGTGAGAGAAACCTCATCATTACCTACTTAAAAAATGTTAACGAGGAACCTTCCCTGGAGATGCTATGTAAAATTTCCTCATTCAATTTTTAAGCTGTTGTGTCTTAAAAATTTATATGAATTAATTGAGTCAATGTAGCAAAAAAAAAAAATTCTTGTTGCCAAAGTCTGCAGACAGAAACTGGGAAGTTTTTATTTTAGATCTCAAAGATAATGTCAAGGAAGAGGAATACGATGATCTTATTTGGGGGAAGGAATCCATATAATTTAGAAGGATCACTTGAATGGAAAATGGAGACAGCAGAGGAAAAACAACATAAAGATTCACCGGGGAGCACTAAGAAACACTGACTAGGTCAACGTGGGAGTCTAGTTCACAGATGGATGCAGAGCGGCTTTTGATACATCCTAATAGGCACCAATCCAGGCTCCTCTGTGGTGCTCTTCTGGATTAAAACAAGATGAAACAAATCCATTCTTTCTAATGTCTGTACAAGACATGCACCATCTCCCCTCTGCACAAGATCAGATCTCAGGAATTTATGGTTTCTTAATTTCAGAATAGTGGCCACTCCAGTTACAAGCATTATGAGTTCCTTTTCGTCCTATTTCTCTTTTCCTTTCCTTGTTCAGGAACAGAGAGACCAAGTTCCACTTGTTCTTACATTCGCTTATCCATTCATCACCCAACAAATATTTATTAAGAGGAACCATGTGCCAAGCCCCATGTTAGTTGGTGAAGATAAAGAGATGAAAGACGCCCTTCCAGTCAGCAAGGAGCTCTCAGGCTCGTAGAGGAGATGGCCGTGCAAGCAATCAATTATAGAGTCAACCTCGATTGTCCCCTTTTCTACGTTGCCCATGTCAAGTCCTGTTGGCTTCACCTCCAGGAGGCACCCCCAATCTGTCTGCTTCACGCTAAGTCTACAGCCTACACCTAGGTTCAAGTCACTCCCTTTCTCACCTGGACTAACTGGTTCTCTTGCTTCTATCTGACTCCCTGCATTCCCTTTGCTGCACAGCAGCCAGAAATATCCTTAAAAAAATGTAAATTAGATCATGTCACTACCTGGCAGAAAACCCTCCAATTGATTCCACTGAACACTAAAAAAAAAAAAGAAAAGAAAAAAGATTCAAGCACCTGACATGACCTACAAGGCATCATTGGCCTCTGTCTACCTCCTCCACTCCGTCTCACATCATTCTACCTGTTGCTCACTGGGCTGCTTTCTCTTCATGAGCTGCACCCAGCTCAGTCCCTCCCCCACCACCCCATCACCATTTGGGTCTAGCACAAACATTCTACTTTAGAGAGGCCTTTCCTGTTAGGCTTTTTGACCTGGAAGAGAAGAGACCAAAACTCGATTAAAGGAGTTTTATTGTGAGGCCGTGTACAGGCAGGCTGCAGCCCAAGATGGCAAGAGCCCTGAACAAAGGTGGGGAGCACAATTTCATAGCTTTTAGGAGAGGGGTTGGGGTAAGATAGAGAAGTAAGGAGTTGACATCAGGGGATTGGTTTGCTTAGGATAGGATAAGAGTTGATGTCAGAGAGGTTACTATGTGATGGAAAATTTTTGTTTTTGTTCTTGCTCGGACTGCTACATTAGCTAAGAGTGGGTTTCATGTAAACATTCACGTCCGTTGTGGGTGCAGAGAGCTTCCTGGAATATTTGCTAAGGGTGGGTTGTGTGTGTATGTTGGGGGTGGGGAGTTTTGCCTAACAGTTCCTAACCACCCTCTTTAAAGTAGGCCTCTTCCAACCTCTACAAATCACATGACTCCATTTTATTTTTCATGGCATGTACCGCTGAAAATATCTTATTTCATTGCTACTTGTTTATTGTCTATGTTCCTCTTAAGATTGTCTTCTTCCCCACTCTATGTCTTATGATCAGTTCTATTCAATGTGGAATGAATGAATGAATATGGGTAGTGAAAGTATCACTGTGTATTTGCACAGTCGTGTGTACTGGCCATTTTTTTTTTTTTTTAGGGATGGCCCCTTGTTCAATAAACAGAAAAATAGCTTTTCCCTTTTTCTGTGGTCTTTCTCAAACTATCCTGGCATTTTTTATTTACTATTTAATCTCTGCTCCCTTAGACACTGGGATGCTCTCTGGGTGAGTGCAGTCCTTACAGGAGCCAGAGACCCCATCCTGCCATGCCAGAGCTCCCCACACCTGTGTCCAGGCTCCTGCAGGGGACAGAGAGCAGCAGCAGTTGCTGGGTGGGGGTGAGGGAGGGGACAGCAAAGAGCCAACCCCAGGAAGCCCAGTGGCAGCAGGGGCCTGGACTGTCCTTGGACAGAGGCTCAGCACCCACCTTTCCCCTGCATGTGCTCCTTTGTCCCATCAGATGTCACTTATAAAATACAAATGTGAAGATTAAATGATTAAGAATTTTGAGACATGAACTGTAGAACATTAGCCACTAAGTGTGGCCCTTCTGAGCACAATACAATGTAATGACACTGGCTACAAACCCCTGGGTTGGGCATTCAGGGAATATGAGTGAGGGTAGAAAGGGGAGCGGCCCATGGAGGTCCTCTGAGGCTGAGTATTCATTTATAGCACTGGGTGGAGGCCCAAGGTGATTGAGGAGACACAATGAAGTTGGATTTCAGTGATTAACCTGATGGAAAAATGTGTAGTGGATTTGATAGGAGACAATATTGGCAGTTTTACCAGTTAGGAACTCAACAGTCAGCCTTAGGAAGAAAAGATGTACTGGCTATTTTATTTGTAGATGAATTCTGACACTAACAGGAATAGAATCATATGCCCATTCACAAAGTCAAAAAGTGAGAATGGGTATTAGGGTTTGTAAACCTCTGCTCCTCCTGAGTCTCTGTAATCACTTTTTATGAGCCCAGCCCCCTTTAGGATGTGAATAATGCTCTGGACTCTCTCTATAGGAAAATGCACATTTGCACACACACCAAATTTTCCACACAATTTTAGTGGGTTTGTGTAGGGTGACCAACCATCATGGTGTGTCCAGAAGTGAGTGGTTTCTGAGGACACAGGACTTGCAGTGCTAAAACTGCAATAGTCCTGAACAAACTGGGACTGTTGGTCACCCCAATTCATGAGTTCCCCTACATACCTTCAAACTCCAAGTTTTAATCCCTTCTGATGGTGGTAACATCAGAAAACACATTAAGTAATTACTGAGCATCTACTAAGAGGTGGTAACGGAGGAGTGGAGCTGATGAAGGAAGTGTTGGATGTGGAAGCTGCCAACATTTAGGGCAAATCTGTATGGTAGGATTTTATGTATAAAAGGAATTTAGAGACAGCAGGTTCTTTGAATAGTAATATCACCACTTTAGGTGAAGTGATGAGCAGGTATTTATCACTTTTAATGATTGAATTAGCACAGTTATCCCCCATTTCCTTCCACTCATCAAAACTACCTTATAGTGTGAGTTTTAGTGCTAAGACTGCTAAATAACAGTTGGAGGTGAGGATGCTATCATAATGCTGGAAAATGTACATGATGAAGAAAAATTAGACTCTCTTCTAGAGAGCTTTTTCTAACATATGGAAAATTGTGGGAGCTCAGTAACTATCAGAAACCAGTAATCAGGAGCATGAGTGGTTTGTATAGCTGAGTCATCTGGTCAACATAATCTTTAATGGAGGCCAGTCTTTGCTTTTGGGAGGAAGTTATATATTCATTTGGTGTTCCATTTTGCTAATGCTGCCATTATGCAAAATACCAGAAATGGATTGGCTTTTATAAAGGTGGTTTAAAAGGTTACAAATTTACGTTTCTAAGACTACACAAGTGTCCAAATTAAGGCATCAACAAGATGATACCTTCACTGAAGAATGGCTGATGGCATCCGGAAAACCTCTGTTAGCTGGGAAGACCCGTGGCTGGCATCTGCTCCAGGGTTCTGGTTTCAAAATGTTTTTTTCCAAAATGTCTCTGGACTTGTCTCTCTTAGCTTCTCTGGAGTAAACTCTAGGCTAGCGTCTCCAAAACAGTCAGCTCCCAAGTGTCTCTCCCAAAGTCTCTCTCAGCTGCAGCACTGAGCTCCTTTTGTCTGAGCTCTTATAGGGCTCCAGTGATTTAATTAAGACCCACAATGAATGGGTGAGGTAACACCTCCATGGAAATAATCTAATCGAAGGTATTACCCACAGTTGGGAGAGTCACATCTCCATGGAAACAATCAAGAGGTCACAACCTAATCAAAAAGATTAATCAATCTGCCCCCACAAGATTGCAGTAAAGAATATGGCTTTTTCTGGGGGACATAATATATACAAACTGGCACATTTGGTATGAATTTTGACAAGTTAAAGCTAGATGGTTTTTATGATAATTTTTATGGTCTACCTCTTTAAGAAAACATATGTGTCTCTTTCGGTTTGAAGAGAACTCAGGAAGTTTATAGTAATGTGTTGTGTGGGGTGTTATGCTGGCTTGAATCTATTATGTCCCCCAGAAAAGCCATGGCAGCAGCCTGGATCCTTGAGTCACCTGATGGAGAAGAGTGGCTCTGGAGGGTTGCCCAGACCCAGAGTGAATGTTACATGAGTACGAAATAAACGTTTGTGCATTAAGCTCCTGGGATTTCAGCTCATTCATTGACACAGTGTAATCTGACCTAGTCTTAGTAATATAGTTCAAAACCAAAGGCATCCATATAAGGGTGACCACTGCTCCTGAGATAACTTATTTCAAAGCTCTCCCCAATAGGGGGGTTCATATTGGATGTTAGCAACCCAATTCGACTAATACTTACTTCCTAGGTATACTCAGAAAGGATTAATCATATGAGCTTGGGGTCTATATCCCTAAAGATGACCCAGTTCTCCATTAGAACAATTTCATCTCTCAGCTTTGGAAGTGCTGGGACTGAAAGCAGCTGAACAGAGAAGTATACAGTGCCCCATATTATCTCATCTTCTCTTGTATCCTTGCAATAAAACCTGACATCTAAGCAGTGATCCTCCAGCCTTTCAGTTACATGCCCCTGGCTTCAGAGAAGAAAAAACAATTGAGTATGTATCTTGTCAAAAGCTTATATTTTCTATCCAGTCATCAAGATAGCAGAATGAGTCACTCCAGGCCTTTGTTTCCCCATAGACTCTTTAAGCAACAAACAAGAGCTGGCAGAACCACATTTCTCAAAGCTCAAGAAAACAGTTAAAATGATTCAGTAACAGGGTAAAGCATTGAAGGCAACTTAAAAACTGTAGGATATTGTGGTGCCCTTGGACCCCTCACCAGCTTGGCATGGAGCTGACCTGTGCTCTCAGTCTGGGTACCTGGTTCCAGTTCCAGAAGGAGTAGGGTAGCCCTCATGCACACACTGGGAGCATGTATGTCTGAGCCAGTCTATCTTGTGGCAACCCAAAGGACTGAACCAGGACACTCATCAGTGACTTGCAGTTCCAGAACTTGCCTTGCATGTACAAGGTAGCTCACAGAACTCTCCTACAGAATGCTGTAGAAGAATGGTCAAATTGCAGCTGCCTGGGGCAAAGACTTATTAGCTGTGGCACAAACAGGGCAGTTCTCAGAACCATGAGGAAACATTGTTACCTCGGGTTAAGGGGACATTCAGATTCAGGTAAATGGGGAAATTCCTAGGGCCGTGCACCCGTACCCAGGACAAGACACATGAACAGAAAAGACAAGGGAGGACCGTAAACTTTAGCCTCAGGGTATTCTCTAAATTTATTGTTAGGACAACTAAACTCTGATGGAGAGCACTTGCCCAAGCCCATCTGCAAAGACATAGAAAGGTGTTTTCTTTTTCGTTTTCTTTTTTTCTTTCTTTTGTTGGTTCCTGGCATTCAAGAAAATTTCTGTCATAACTAGCTCAATACAAGCTTAAGGAACGATAGATGCCCCGATGTATAAATTTCAGAGCTAAAATGAACATACCAAAAAGTCCAGGTTGAAACAAAAGATTACAAAACATACAAAGGAACAGAAAATGATGGTCTTTGAAAAGGAGCAGGATAAAGAATTAGAACCCATTAATGAGGAGGACCAGCACTTGGACAAACCAGACAAATTTTTTTTTAAATGGTCCTAAATTCACTCATAGAGCTAAAGGAAAATATGGACAAAGAACTAAAGGAAATCAGGAAAATGAGAGGTGAACACAAAGAGAATGTCAATGAAGAGATAGAAATCATGAAAAGGAAGCAAACAGAGCTGAAGTTCATGGTGGCAGAAATTAAAAAATTCCCTATAGGGTATCAGCAGCAGATTTGAGCTGGAAGAAGAAAGAATCAGTGATATTGAAGATAAAACAATTGAAATGATTCAGGCTGAGGAATAGAAAGAAAAAAGATCGAAGAAAAGTGAACAGACCCCAAGAGACCTGTGGGACACCATCAAGAGTACTGATACATGCATTTTGGAAATCTTGGAAAGAGAAGAAAGAGGAAAAGGGGGCAGAAAGAATATTCAAAGAAATAATGGCTGAAAACTTCCAAAATTTAACGAAAGACATGAATAAACACATCCAGGAACATCAACAAACTCCAAACTGGGTAAACCCACATAGACACACATATGAGATAATCAAATTGTCTAATGCCACAGATAATGAAAGAATCCTGAAAGCTGCAAGAGGGAAGCAAAATGTCATGTCCAAGAGGGCCTCAATAAGATTACATGCCAATTTCTCTCAAGAAACCATGGAGGCAAGAAGGTAGTGGGATGACATATTTAAAGTGCCAAAAGCAAAAGTTGCCACCCAAGAATGCAATACAGCAAAACTGTCTTTCAAAAATGAGGATGAGATTAAGAAACTCTCAGATAAACAAAAGCTGAGGGAGTCATCACCACTAGACCAGCCCTCAAGAAATGCTAAAGAGAGTCTTTCAGGTTCAAAGGAAAGGACACTAGACAATAGATTGAAGCTGTGTGAAAAAATAAAGGCAACACCATGGGCAATATAGATGCTAGTACTATTGTATTTTTGGCTTGTACCCCCACTTTTCACTTCCTACGGGACATAAAATGCCAATGCACAAAAGGTCATGATAAATGAATGGTTTGGGATTTATAAGGTACAAATATGTAATTTGTGAAAAGAACTACATAAAGGTGGGGGGGGGACATAGTGTATGCATGCAATTGCAGTAACCTTGGCCTCAAACTGCTAGGGAAGTCACGGACACACTTAGTAGCCATCTGTCAGCCCTCGCTGACCCGCCTTTCCTGCTCTCCCTTCTGTTGTATGTAGAGGTTTCAATATGTTTCTATTCTGCAACCCCAGAGAGAGGTTAGGTCTAATGGAGTGGCCTGACCATACCTTAAATGCAGAAACAGAGAACAAGCAGCCCTCTAGCTGCTTACCAGAGTGGGAACTCTCAGTAGCAGAGCCCTCTCTTCCGAGGTTGTATAAATACCCTGCCCTGGGCAGCACAGATTTGTCTCTCCTTTCCGATGTGAAGTGGGGCATGTGGAGCTGCTGCCAACTGACCCTACCCAAGCAGTTGGCCACCCTAGGAAACCGGCCATGAAGGGATCTCTTCCCCTTCTTTTTTAGATCCTTTGTGCTGTGTAAGTAAGAAAGAGGTCATTTGTAAAAGTCTTTATTGTGCCTGATCCTGTATTCCTATGACACATTATACAGCAACTTGCTCCAAACAAACCAAATGAGATTTTATAGATTTAGGGTGTCAAATTTAAGCCCCATGGTAACCACAAAGAAACACTGAAAAAATATGCACAGCAAGAAATAGAAGAGATTCTAAAGGGTTCACTGCAAAGATGGTCAAGGGACTTCAGTGGACATTTTTCCAGAGGAGATATCAGATGGCCAATAAGCACATGAAGGGATGTGCCATATCATTGGTTGTTGGGGAGGAGCAAGTCAGAACCATGATGAGATGCCAGCATGCACCCACTAGAAAGGCTCTTGTTAGGAAAATGAGTAAAAGGTGCTGGCAAGGATGTGGAGAGATGGAAACCTTAGTACATTGTTGGTGGGAAAGTAAAATGGTAGCAGTTTCTGTGGAAAACAGTTTGGTGATCCCTCAAAGCGTTAAACACAGAACTACCATATAACCCAGGAAACCCACTTCTAGGTGCATATTACAAAGAATTTGTTCTAGTTTGCTAATGCTGCCGGAATGCAAAACACCAGAGATGGATTCGCTTTTATAAAAGGGGGTTTATTTGGTTATTCAGTCATAGTCTTAAAGCCATAAAGTGTCCAAGGTAAGGCATCAACAATTGGGTACCTTCACTGGAGGATGGCCAATGGCATCCGGAAAACCTCTGTTAGCTGGGAAGGCACGTGGCCAGTGTCTGCTCCAAGTTCTGGTTTCAAAATGGCTTTCTCCAAGAACGTTCCTCTCTAGGCCTCCACTCCTCAAAAATGTCACTCTTAGTTGCTCTTGTGGTGTTTGTCCTCTCTTAGCTTCTCTGGAGCAAAAGTCCGCTTTCAAAGGCTGTCTCCAAAGTGTCTCTGTAAGCTGAAGCTCCTCTCTCGGTTCCAGTGTGTTCTTCAAAGTGTCCCTCTTGGCTGTAGCAAGCATCTGGGCCTGTGTGGCTCTTTTTAAAGTGCTCCAGTAAATCAGTCAAGACCCACCCTGAATGGGTGGGGCCACACCTCCATGGAAATTATCCAATCAGAGTTATCACCCACAGTTGGGTGGGGTGCATCTCCATGGAAACACTCAAAGAATTACAATCTAATTAACGCTGATAGTTCTGCCCACACAAGATTACATCAAAGAATATGGCTTTCTCTGGGGGACATAATACATTCAAACCAGCGCAGAATTGGAAGCAGGTACTCAGACAGGTACTTGTAGTCCAATATTCATGGCAGTATTATTCACTATAGCTAAAAGGTAGAAGCAACCCAATGTCCATCAGCAGATGAATGGATAAACAAGGTATATATACAATAGAATAATATTCAGCTCTAAAAGGGAGGGAGGTTTTGATGCAAGCTACTACATGGATGAAACTTGAAGATATCATGTTGTGTGAAATAAGTCACGCACAAAGGAACAGGTAGACATTATGTGACTGCACTTAGATGAAATAGCTAGAGTATGCAAATTCATAGAGACAGAAATTAGAGTGCAGGTTGCTGGGATAGGGGAGGAGGGAGATGGGGTGTTTAATTCATGATATGGCTGCAGGGTTTCTATTTGGGATGATGGGAGGGTTCTGGTAAGGATGGTGGTGAAGGTGGCACAACAGTGTGAATGTGATTAATCCCACTGAATTGTGTGCTTGGGAGTTGTTGAGATGGGAAAGTTCATGTTGTATTTATATTTCCACAATTTAAAGAAGGAAGAAGGGGCAGGTTCAAGGGAAAATATTGAAGGCAATACTTGATCCCAGACTGGATCTAATAATGGAGAAGAAAATGCCCAAAATGATATTATAAGGACATATGAAAAAACTGGAGTATAGACTGTAAGGCTTGTATCAATGTTAAGTTTCTTGAACTTGATAACTGCACTTCAGCTGGTTACACAAATGAATATCCTTGTTAGGAAATATACATGAGAGTATTAAGTGTTCGAAGAGCAGGATGTAGAAAACCTAATCTTAAATGTTTAGAAAACAGATTAATAGAAAGATGGATGGATGAATGAATGGACAGAATAATATAATAAATGTGGGAAAATATTAAAAGTTGTTAGATCTGAGTACCTGGTAGGGAGTATATTGGATTTCTCTGTACTGGTTTTTGTGTTATTTTTGTAACTGTCCTGTAAGTTTGAAATTATTTCAAAATAAAAAAGTTAAAACCAAAGGTGGAACTACATTGGGTGAACAGTAAACCCTTTACCCTTTACCAAGGTTGACCACTGGAAATAAAAATAATAGTTAATATTAACTGAGCTCATACTTTGTGTCACATATTGGGCTAAGTTCCTTAGTCAATTAATCCTTACAATGACTTTAAGCGGTGGTTACCAGTCATAAACTCTGACAAAGCGAACTGCCCAAGGTCAGTCTTAGCCAAACAGAATTGGGATCTGAACTCATATCTCTCCTTCTCCAAAGCCTCAGCTCTTCAATCTAGCTAGACATGGAGAAGGGATTACTACTAGCAGGAGCTTTCTCCATTTCCTTCCAAGACTCTGTGTTGCAAGAATATAACCCTTCTCTCCTTTTCCCCCAAGCCTACTCATTATTCTGCCTCACAGCAGGGAAATTGAGGGCCTCTGGGTGCCTAATGAGTTTAGTAAGCCAGTTAAGGGGCAGCACTGAGTCTTGAGGAGGGCCTGTTTGATTAAGCTGTGGAGACTTCAAAGTGAGGTCAGGGGTCTGTGGAATCCATCAAAGGAAGCTTCTTGCCAGCTGCCCCAGAGTAGGGTGACAGAAGGGGAGGGAATCCTGCAGAGAAGGGAGTCTAGTGGAGCGAGGGACAGGGGACTGGAGGGGCTGGCAGGGGCGCACAGTTAAGGTGTCCACAGGAGGGCAGCCTCTGCATCCCATGGGAGTGAGGGGTTTCTAACCATGAGGAACCAGGAGAGAGGGTGGGCCCCAGAGAACCATAGAGGCAGGAGAACTGAGGTGGAGGGTGCACACACCCAGAGCACTTGCCAGAGAGCCGCTGAGGAAAGGGAGTTCCCATTTGCCTTCTCATTAGTTGAAAAATTTGGAATAAACAAACTGACTTCCCTGGAGCCCACTTTATTATATTTGGAATCATGTTTCATCAGGATTGGGATGGGGAAAGACACTCATGTCTCTGAAGTGTAACCATTTTGAAAATTCTTGAATAGACTGGCCACTTATGGGAAAGAAAAAAATAACTTAGAAGTTTTCCTCTTCCCCCCACTTTCAGACAAAGAAAAAACACCATGTATATGTTAGCCTTAAAAGAAAAGAAAAGAAAAGGAAATTAAACTCTCAGCCTTTCTTGCTGACTAAGGGAGAAAGAGAGGACAGCTGACACATGAGATTACAGGCTGCCTCACCAGAACTGCTTAGCAGGAAGCTGGGAACCCTGACATAACATTAAAATATTCACTGAGGGGATCTTTTGCCACATAACAGCTTATAAAGATAGACTTTGATGAAGCCTTTAAATAAATCCCACATTGGCTAATGTCTCCAAAATTTGTACCTGCTTAACCCATTTTAGCTGTGCTCTCCTTGCTTCTTGAGAGCCAGATAAATTTGGCTTCACTCTTTTGTCAAAGCCCAAAGCCCTTCCCAAGATTTCTGGGGTTCTATGGGAGGAATTACATTCTCCTGGTCACCTTTGGGTTTTCCTCAATTTATGGATTGTTTTGTCAGTTTGTATATCTGTCTCTGATTCACCGAAAGCCAAAATGTAAAACTAGCCTCTTTTCTTGATACCCACAAAAAGACCCATTCCAGCAGGGCATTTGTGTGTGCAGTCAGATCAACTGGGGACTTTGAGGATCAGAAGAGGGGTTAACACCAAAGCTTAAAATATGCTTAAAAGTGAATGTTTGGCATCCCACATATTTAAGTCCTTTGGGCAGCCCATTCGGGATTTCCCTGATCACTGTGCCTCACAAAGCCCCCTAGCCTCAAGTCAACTGGCAGCTCCCCTCGCCTTGTATCTCACAGTTTTTGATTGTTTCTTTCTGAAACACTTCATACCCACCCACCACTCCCACCACTTATCTTTCTCATGTGAAAAAGTTCTTTATTGTATAAAAGTTTGATTACTTTTGATGTCTCAGCCTGCTTATGCCTTTAGGTCTCACCTTCCTCCCAAAGCCTTTCCAAAGTATTTTCCCAAATAAAGGCAGTTGTCCCTAACTACGCACCAAAAGGAATTTGGGTTCCAGCTACTAGGATAACCAATTTTTCATCCATCTCCACTCCAATCTACTAGCAGTATCAACAACAACAACAAAATCTCCTAATTCCTCCCTCCGTTATCATGTGTTCTAATTAGTAAACCTACAAACTTCAGAGGCAGGAGACGAGACCTGACTTTGCCCCTACCTGGCTGACTGACACTGGACAAGTGATTTGTCTCTTTTGCCTTAAGTATATCTGCTGGTCAAGTGCAGTGGTTGGACAAGATGATTTATAAAGCTAGTTTCTGTTCTGAAATACATTATTTGATGATTTACAGAAATGGCACTGTTCTGCTTTGCCAATGCTGCTGGAATACAAAACACCAGAAATGGATTGTCTTTTATAAAGGGGGTTTATTTGGTTACACAGCTACAGTCTTAAGGCCATAAAGTGTCCAAGGTAACACATCAGCCACTGGGTACCTTCACTGGAGGATGGCCAATGGCACCTGGAAAACCTCTGTTAGCTGGGAAGGCACGTGGCTGGCATCTGCTCCGGACTTCTGGTTTCAAAATGGCTTTCTCCCAAGACGTTCCTCCCTAGGCTTCAGCTCCTCAAAAATATCACTCTTAGTTGCTCTTGGGGCATTTGTCCTCTCTTAGCTTCTCTGGAGCAAAAGTCTGCTTTCAAAGGCCATCTCCAAAATGTCTCTGTAAGCTGAAGCTCCTCTCTCAGCTCCTGTGTGTTCTTCAAAGTGTCCCTCTTGGCTGTAGCAAGCTCACTCCTTCCGTCTGAGCTTATATAGTGCTCCAGGAAACTAATCAAGGTCCATGCTGAATGGGCAGGGCCACACCTCCATGGAAATTACGGAGAGTTATCACCCACAGTTGGGTGGGGCGCATCTCCATGGAAACAACCTAATCCAAACTTTCCAACTTAATCAACACTAATGTGTCTGCCCCCACAAGATTGCATCAAAGAACATGGCTTTTTCTGGGGGACGTAATATGTACAAACTGGTACAGGCACCCTGCAGAAAATCCCTGAACAATAATAGCAAAACTTTACTGATAAAGATGACATAAAGACTAAAAATGCAAACTACAGTCTCTCTTGGAACTTTATCTATGAATTCAGAAAGATGATCCTGGAAAGATTCCTTCTAGTTCAACACACTTGAATTTCATTTAACATTTAAAATAAGGATTGAAGTATGAAGGAGGTAAATGATTTGCTCTCCTTTTCATAGCCCCATCCAAGGGCCTATCTGCATATTTTTATGCAAGGATTGGAAGGAAATGGTTGAGAGGTCCTTCAAGTTATTCCATTTTATTTGTTAGAAGGAACATTTTCTATCCTACATCATTTAAATTCTTTGTCATTCTCTAAATATTTATGGAACCCTTAATAAAATCTCCTTTTACTCTTGGTAACATGATCATCTATCTCAAAAATGTGTTCTATGAATCATCTGAGGATCTTGATAAAAATAAATTCCCTAAATCCCCTTTTAATTAAGGAAGATTAAGAAGTCCATTGTACCCTGTAATAAAGCACATTTCCTTCTGGGCATTTGCTTTTGCCCTATGAATCCAGAGGAATGTAAGAATCCAGATAAAGACCATTTGGTTTTATCTAGGTCAGGCCTAAAAGATGCTTCATGGAAAAGATGAATTTTCTGCCTTAACAAAGACAAGACGATCACCAGCTCCAACTTTGTAAGCTAGAAGAAAGGTTTTGGGATAGCAATCAGAGGAGTCACAGAGCAGCTGGACAATCCATTATAGGGAAAAAATACATGATGTGCTAGGACACGAGAGTTTAGGCCTCAGCTCTGTCACTTGGCCATGGTTTCCTGATGTATCATAGACACATTGATGACACATTTCCTATTGGATTGTCCTATAGGTTAGCTGTGGTAATACAAGTTGTTTTCTTAGCCCCATCTTCCATGATTAAGCTCTGAGCCAATTGAGAAATAAGATAAAAAGAAGCAGTAAGTTTTTGCTGACAAAAGCTAGGTTGGTTATGTAGTTAGTTTAGGAGCTAAACTTGGTGTGCCAACTCCTGACTCCCCAATCTCAACCTTGGGACAATACATCTAAGAGAAAGTTTAGGCTGGCACTCTTTCCCTAGTCTGAGCAGAGAAGGAAGGAGAAAGAAACCAAATCCTTCATTGTCAGGACCTTTGGTACCTTAGCACCACTGCTTAAAAAACATGACTTATCAACCAGTTAAATCACACCCTTGGTGAGGGAAAGAGAGAGGCATGAGACCTGGGAGCTTTAGGGAAAATCTCTCCCTATGGAAAACATAGGAAGGGAGAGAGACATTTACTTCTGACATTGGTGTACATGCTCTGAAAAACACTTCACAATTGTTTGTTCTTACTGCTATCGATTATTTTTAATGCAATTTTATTGAGCTATACTCACACCACATAATTTATCCAAAGTATACAGTCAGTGGCTCACAGTATCATTGTATAGTTGTGCATTCATTGCCACAATCAGTGTTCAAACATTTTCATTCTCTCCAAAATATAAAAAAATAAAAAAGAAATAAAAAAGAACACCCAAACCATTCCACACTCCTTATTGTCCCGGCCCGCAGGACGATCAACGGAGGCTCCAAGTCCTGCGAAGGAAGAATGGTATGGGACAAGAGACACGAAGAATGACAGCAAGACAGGTTTCTGATCAAGCTGCAAAATTTTATTGAAGAGGCAGGGTATATATACTCTAAGGGTGGAGGGAGTGGCTAGTAAGGACAGGTGGCGATCTAGGATTGGCTGCTGCTGTTGCTAGGGTGGAAGGCAGATATAGGGGGATTGGCGATTGCTGTTGCTGGGGGTCTGGGATTGGTGGTAACTGTTGCTGGGGTGGATGGCCAATGGGCGGCTACTGTTTAGGCGCGAACTAGCTACTGCTTAGGCGGGAACTACTGTTACTTCCTAGAAGAAGGCTAATTATAGTTTAGGCTGTTCTTGCATCAGCCCTGGCGGCCATGTTGCATGTTACCGGTATCGCTGAAGGTGAATATTATATATGCTACCTTAATCGTCCCCAACACCTTATCCCCCTCTATTATGTATATATTTTTGTCAAGTTTTATTACTCATCTGCCCATACACTGGTTAAAGGGAATGTCAGTCAGGTTTTCGCTATCACGTGGTCACACATTAAAAGCTATATGGTTATAGAATTATCATCAAGAATCAAGTCTTCTGGATTAGTGTTCAACAGATTCAGGTATTTCCTTCTAGCTTTCTAAAACAGTAGAAATTAAAAAGGAATACCTATATAATGCATAAGTATAACCTCCAGATTGACCTCCCAACTATTTGAGATCTCTCAGCCACTTTATTTTGTTTCATTTCTTTTCCCCCTTTGGTCAAGACAGCATTCTCAATCCCACATTGTTAGGGCTAGGCTCATCCCTGGGAGTTCTATCCCTTGTTGCGAGGGAGACTTACATCCCTGGGAGTTATGGCCCTCATAGTGGGGGATGGTAGTGAGTTATTTGCAGAATTGGCTGAGAGAGAGGCCACATCTGAGCAACAAAAGAGGTTCTCTGGGGGTGACCTTAGGCAAAATTATTAGTAGGCTTACCTTCTTTTTTGCAGGAATAAGTTTATAAGGGCAAGCCCCAAAATCAGGGGCATGAGTTATTAAATTGGGATTCCCTGAAGCTTGTGGGAATATCAGGAATTCTCCAGGTGAGGAAGTTTAATTTTTCCCCAGTCCCTCAAGGAGACTTTGCAAATACTTTATTATTTTCTGCCCACAGTGCTCTGGTGTGCATTGGGGTATCATATTAACCTGTACAGAATAACAAGATATTGTTCCACATTCTAGATACCATGCAATCATGTTGTTTAAATAGACTAATCATACAGGTTATAGTAGAAAGCATGCTATGGAGAATATATTCTGTACCACATAAATGTCTCTTAAAAAACAGTCAAAACTCAGGAATAGATGTGACTGCCATAAGAGCTTACACTCTACAAACCTTTACAACAAGGCTTATTGAACACTCCACACTCCTGCATCGTCAATTGCCCAATCTCTGTGCACATTCTATCCCCTTGGTACCTATGTTTTCAAATTCAGTTCTCAGCATTTGCTCATTATAGTAATTGTATGTTAGTGAGGTCTTACAATATTTGTCCTTTTGTTTCTGGCTTATTTCATTGAACAAATGTCCTCAAGGCTCATTCACCTAGTTGCATGCCTCATGACTTCATTCCTTCTTGCAGCCATTCAATATTCTGTCGTATGTATACACCACAGTTCGCCCTTCCATTCACCCACTGATGTACCCTTAGGCCACCTCCATTCATTGCAAATCCTGAATATTGCTGCCATAAAGCATCAGTGTGTAAATGTTTATTCATGTTCCTATTTTCAGTTCTTCCAAATAATGGTGTTGCGGGGTCATTTGGCAACCCTATACTTAGCCTCCTGTGGAACCACCACACTGCCCTCCAGAGGGGATACACCATTCTACTTCCCTACCAACAGTTACTGGGTATATCTCTCTCTTCACATCTTCCCCAGCACTTGTATCTTTATGCTTATTTTTTAAACAATTTATTCGCACACCATGCAATACATCCGGAGTGACCAATAACTCCTGGTATAATCACATAATTATGCTTTCACCACCACATTCTACATGAGAACAATTCCATTTCTTCTGCCAAAAAAAGAAAAGGAAGGAAAAAAAAAAGATAAAAGATAAAAGAATAAATTAAATTAAATTAAAAAGTAGAAACAACAACAAGAATCCCATATCCTTCCCTTATATCCCCCTCTGTTGACATTAGTTTGGTGTATTTTCTTTGTCACAATTAATGAAAGTTTATCACAATGTTATTGTTAACTATAGAAGCCTAGTTTTCATTGTATTTTTTCCCATATACTGTCCTATTTTCAACACCTTGCAATGTTGATATTCTTTTATTTCTATGTTTAATCACCATCATTGTCCACTCTAGTTTTTGCTAAATTATAAAGTCCCCATTTTATCCTCTATCTTTCGTTCTGGTATCATACATGCCCCTAACCTTCCTCTTTCAACCATATTCAAACTCAGCTTTGTCCATTATACTTACAATATTGTGCTACCATCAGGTAATATAGTGCTATGCATTTCTGGATCTTTACAATCAATCCTGTTGAACATTCTGCACTCCTTCAGCATCAAATGCCCAATCTCTACCCTCTTTCTACCTCTTGGTAGCCTGTGTTCCTAATTTCAACTTTCAGAGTTTGCTCATTATAGTTAGTTCATATTAGTGAGACCACACAATACTTGTCCTTTTTTTCCTGGCTATTTTTGCTCAACATAATGTCCTCAAGTTTCATCCACATTGTTGCATGCATCATGACTTTATTTTGTCTTACAGCTATATTATGTTCCATCATATTTATATACCACAGTTTGTTTATCCACTTGTCCGTTGATGGACTTTTGGGCTGTTTCCATCTCTTGGCAATTGAGAATAATGCCACTATAAACATTGGTTTACAAATGTCCATTCACGTTGTAGCCTTCAATTCCTCTGAGTAGATACCTAGTAGTAGTGGGATTGCTGGATCATATGGTATTTCTATACTTAGCCTCCTGAGGAACCACTAAACTGCCTTACAGAGCAGTTGCACTGTTCTGCATTCCCACCAACAATGAGTAAGTGTACCTCTTTCTCCACATCCTCTCCAACACTTGTAGTTTCCTGTTGTTGTTGTTGTTGTTGTTGTTTTATAATGGTAATTCTAGTAGGTGTGAGTTGATATCTCATTGTGGTTTTGATTTGCATTTCCCTAATAGATAGTGAAGTTGAGCATCTTTTCATACGTTTTTAAGCCATTTGTATTTCCTCTTTGGAAAATTGTCCATATCTATTGCCCATTTTTTAAAATTCAAGTTTATTGAGATATATTCACATACCATGCAGTCATACAAAGTGTATATTCAGTTGTTCACAGTACCATTATATAGTTGTGCATTTGTGCCGGTTTGAATGTATTATGTCCCCCAGAAAAAGCCATGTTCTTTGATGCAATCTTGTGGGGCAGACGTTTTAATGTTGATTAGATTGGAATCCTTTGTGTGTTTCCATGGAGATGTGACCCACCCAACTGTAGGTGATAACTCTGAAGAGATAATTTCCATGGAGGCGTGGCCCCACCCATTCAGCATAGGCCTTGATTACTGGAGCAGCATATAAGCTCAGACAGAAGGAGTGAGCTTGCTACATCCAAGAGGGACACTTTGAAGAACGTGCTGGAACTGAGAGAGGAGCTTCAGCTTACAGAGACATTTTGGAGATGGCCTTTGAAAGCAGACTTCTGCTCCGGAGAAGCTAAGAGAAGACAAACGACCCAAGAGAAACTGAGAGTGACATTTTTGAGGAGCTGAAGCCTAGAGAGGAATGTCCTGGGATAAAGCCATTTTGAAAGAACTCCAGAGCAGATGCCTGCCATGTGCCTTCCCAGCTAACAGAGGTTTTCCAGGTGCCATTGGCCATCCTCCAGTGAAGGTACCCGATTGTTGATGCATTACCTTGGACACTTTATGGCCTTAAGACTGTAACTGTGTAACCAAATAAACCCCCTTTTATAAAAAGCCAATCCATTTCTGGTGTTTTGCATTCTGGCAGCATTAGCAGCGTTTATCACCAAAATTTATTTTTGAACGTTTTCATTACCACACACACAAAAATAATAAGAATAAAAATTAAAGTGAAAAAGAACAATAAACTAAAAAAGAACACCTCATTTTTTGTTTTTTTGCCCCCATTTTTCTACTCATCCATCCACACACTGGACAAAGGGGAGTGTGGTCCATATGGCTTTCCCAATCACATTGTCACCCCTCATAAGCTACATTTTTATATAATCGTCTTCGAGACTCAAGGGTTCTGGGTTGTAGTTTGATAGTTTCAGGTATCTACCGCCAGCTACCCCAATTCATTAGAACCTAAAAAGGGTTGTCTGTATTGTGTGTGAGAGTACCCACCAGAGGGACTTCTCGGCTCCTTTTGGAATCTCTCTGCCACTGAAGCTTATTTCATTTCCATTCACATTCCCCTTTTAGTCAAGAAGATGTTCTCCATCCCACGATGCCGGGTCTACATTCCTCCCCGGGAGTCATATTCCACGTTGCCAGGGAGATTCACTCCCCTGGGTGTCTGATCCCATGTAGGGGGGAGGGCAGTGATTTCACCTTTCAAGTTGGCTTAGCTAGAGAGAGAGGGCCACATCTGAGCAACAAAGAGGCATTCGGGAGGAGGCTCTTAGGCACAATCTTCCCAAGGGAAAGTCCTGTGGTAGAGGGCTCAACCCATCAAACCACAAGTCTGCTATGTCTGTGAGCACATCAGCAACCATCGAGGTGGGGAAGCCCAACATCCTTACATTCTTCACCAGCTCCTCAGGGGGGCTCTGCATATTTTTTTCATTTTTTTTTAAATTAAGTATTAACTATACAAAAAAAAAAAATAAAAAAAATACAATAAAAAACACTTCAAACAAACCATAATAAGAAAGTAAGAAAAAGACAACTAACCTAAAATAGCTTCTTTACTTCCAACATGTTCCTACTCAACCCCCCAAAAATAACCTAATATAGCAAAATTTCTGTGAACTTGTTCCACCAGAAATTAACAAACCATAGTCATTCCTGGGCATTCCCAGAACGTTAAATTTACCCATGATAGCTTATCTGTTCTTATTGGGTTATCTTTCTCCCTGCCTTAATTGCTCTCTATTGCTGGTTCCCCTACATTCTACATTATAAACCATTTATTTTACATTTTTTTAATGTTCACATTAATGGTAGCATATAATATTTCTCTTTTGGTGCCTGGCTAATTTTGTTCAGCATTATATCTTCAAGGTTCATCCATGTTGTCATATGTTTCACGACATTATTCTTTCTCACTGCCACATAGTATTTCATCATGTGTATATACCACATTTTATTTATCCACTCATCTGTTGAAGGACATTTGGGTTGTTTCCATCTCTTGGCAATTGTGAATAATGCTGCTATGAACATTAGTGTGCAGATATCTGTTCGTGTCACTGCTTTGAGATCTTCTGGGTATATACCGAGAAGTGCAATTGCTGGATCGAAGGGTAACTCTATATCTAGTTTTTTAAGGAACTGCCAGCTGACTTCCAGACTGGCTGAACCATTATACAGTCCCACCAACAATGAATAAGAGTTCCAATTTCTCCACATCCCCTCCAGCATTTGTAGCTTCCTGTTTGTTTAATGGCAGCCATTCTAATTGGTGTGAGATGGTATCTCATTGTGGTCTTAATTTGCATCTCTCTAATACCTAGTGAAGCTGAACATCTTTTCAT
This sequence comes from Choloepus didactylus, assembly GCF_015220235.1. Taxonomy (NCBI): domain Eukaryota; kingdom Metazoa; phylum Chordata; class Mammalia; order Pilosa; family Megalonychidae; genus Choloepus; species Choloepus didactylus. The sequence continues at coordinate 127,143,007 of NC_051312.1, read as the reverse complement.
GAGTTTCTTGCTATTTGTATTTCCTCCTCAGAGAGCTGTCTTTTCATATCTTTTGCCCATTTTATAATTGGGCTGTCTGTACTATTGTCATTGAGTTGTAGGATTTCTTTATATATGTAAGATATCAGTCTTTTGTCAGATACATAGTTTCCCCAAATTTTTTCCCTTTGAGTTGGCTGCCTCTTCACCTTTTTGACAAATTCCTTTGAGATACAGAAACTTCTAAGCTTGAGGAGTTCCCATTTATCTATTTTTTCTTTTGTTGCTTGTGCTTTGGGTGTAAGGTCTAGGAAGTGGCCACCTAATACAAGGACTTGAAGATGTTTCCCTACATTATTTTCTAGGAGTTTTATGGTACTGTCTTTTATATTGAGGCCTTGATCCACTTTGGGTTAATTTTTGTGTAGGGTGTGAGGTAGGGGTCCTCTTTTATTCTTTTGGATATGGATATCCAGCTCTCCCAGCCCCATTTGTTGAAAAGACTGTTATGTCCCAGTTCAGTGGCTTTGGGGGCCTTATCACAGATCAATCAGCCATAGATCTGGGGATCTATGTCCAAATTCTCAATTTGATCCCATTGATCAATATGTCTATCTTTGTGCCAATACCATGCTGTTTTGACTACCGTGGCTTTATAATAAGCTTCAGAGTCAGGGTGTATAAGTCCTCCTACTTTGTTTTTCTTTTTTAGAGTGTCTTTAGCAATTCGAGGCATCTTCCCTTTCCAAATAAATTTGATAACTAGCTTTTCCAAGTCTGCAAAGTAGGTTGTTGGAATTTTGATTGGAATTGCACTGAATCTGTATATAAGTTTGGGTAGAATTGACATCTTAATGACATTTAGCTTTCCTATCCATGGACATGGAATATTTTTCCATCTTTTAAGGTCCCTTTCTATTTCTTTTAGTAGAGTTATGTTGTTTTCTTTGTATAGGTCTTTTACATCGAGTGTCTCTTCAATTTTTTCATTTCTAGAATATAGAAACATTACTAACATATGTGCATTCTCTTTCATTCTTCTGGATGTGTATATCCACTTCTCCAAGCACTGTTTGTTGAAGAGGCTACTCTGTTCTAACTGAGTTGAGTTGACCACCTTACTGAAGATCCGTTGTCCATAGATGAGAGTTTTTATGTCATATCTTTTTTTCTTTTTTTTATCCTTTCAATTACCCTTACTACTAATGTTCATTTCTATACTCTTCTCCAAACCACCCTCTGCTGTCTTTTCCGATCCACCTGCAGTGCTTCCATTACTATTTCTTGTAGAGCAGGTCTCTTATTCACAAACTCTCAGAGTCTATCTATAATTATTTTAAGCTCTCCCTCATTTTGAAGGACAGTTTTGCCAGATAAGGGATTCTTGGTTGGCAGTTTTTCTCTTTCAGTATCTTGAATATTTCATACCACTGCCTTCTCGCCTCCATGATTTCTACTGAGAGATCCACATTTAGCCTTATTGAGCTTTCCTTTTATGTGAAGGATCACTTTTCTCTTGCTGCTTTCATAATTCTCTCTTTGTCTTTGACATTGGACAATCTGATCATTAAGTGTCTTGGAATAGGTATATCTGGATCCATTCTGTTGAGGGTGCATTGTGCTTCTTGGACCTGTAATTTTACGTCTTTCATAAAAGTTGGGAAATTTTCTTTGATTATTTCCTCTATTATTCTTTCTGCCCCTTTTTCCTTCTCTTCTCCTTCTGGGACACCTATAACACATACAATTGTGTGCTTCATGTTGTCATTCAGTTCCCTGAGGCCCTGCTTGTATTTTTCCATTCTTTTCTCTATCTGTTCTTTTTTTGTGTAGGATTTCAGATGTCCTGCCCTCTAGATCACTGATCCTTTCTTCTGCCTCTTCAAGTCTGCTGTTGTATGTCTCCATTGTGTTTTTCATATCTTCTGTTGTGACTTTCATTCCTGTAAGTTCTGTCATTTGTTTTTTCAAGCTTTTGGGTTCTTTTGTGTAGACACAGAAGAACTGTGTCTTCTTCATGTCCTTCATCTCCTTGTCACATTTTCTTTCAACTCATTGATTTGATTTAGAATATTTGTTTGAGTATCTTTAATTAGTTGTTTCAACTCCTGAATCTCAGTTGAGGTGTTAGTTTGTTCCTTTGACTGGGCCATATTTTCATTTTTACTGGTGTAACTTGTGATTTTTTGCTGACTAGGCACCTTCTTTTCTTGACTAATTTATTCTGGAGTTCATTTTCTCTCTTTTGCCTAGGGTTTTCTTGTTGGTTTTCTTTGATCTCCATCTGCTCTTTGTTTCTCCCACTGGCCAGTTGTCAAATTGGCTCTGTCCCAGTCCTCCCCCCCAAATCAGGCACTCCCTGTGGCCTGCCACAGGAATGGAAGGTAAGTACTGGGCACCTCATCAGTTCACTGTGTGTGGTAATGTAGATCTGCTGGCTTCCAGTGGTGCTCTGTTTTTTGCCAGCCAGTAAGACCTGGGTTTATTTTAGAACCTTTTTTAACAGTTGGGTTGTCCATATTACTCAGCCAAAACAGGGCAAGGTTTCCATGCAGGGTGTGTAGACCAGCTCCTGTGGTCCTAATAAAGGGTCTGAAGCATCTTTTTAAAAGTGTTTGAATTTCCTTGCATCTTCTGAACTGTCCAGCAGATGATGCCGTTCGGTAACTTAGTTGACCTCAGAAGCTGCTTTGCCCCAAGCACAGGCTGCATCTACACAGGTAAGCTGAACCTCCAGGATTCCTATGCCCTCACTGTGCTGGCCAAAGTCTGGCTTGATGTGGGCCTTCACCTGTGGCAGAGGACTCCCTCAGCTGACCCAGTACTCCAGTCATCCTCCAGGCAAGGAAACAGCCATCTGCTGCTGCTTCCTTCAAGGGTAGGGGAAGGGATTTCAGACCCAGGGCTGTAAACACAGTCTCTGTCCATATTTTCTCAGTCTCTTTGTCCCTCACTGACCTGGGTCTTGAAATGTCCTCCCCTTTCCCCCAGGTCTTCAAATGGTTGGTGTATGTCTCACTGCTGTGAGAGATTTTGTAACCTGTCTCCCCAGTTGGAGGGGTCTTGTCTTCTGATTTTGTGCCTTTCCCACACTGAGACCAAGGGAGAGGGAGGGGAGAGGGAGCTAGTCTGGGACAGACGATTCCTACCTGATACTCTTCTCTTTCGTCAATTTGGCATTTGCAGGGTCCTTCTCCAGTCTCTATCCTCCTCCAGAGTTTCAAACAATTCAGAATTTTCCCTTTTTTTTGGTTGAATCTCTGGAGAGAAGTTTTCAATAGCTGTTTACATCACCATGTTGATGACATCACTAAATCAATATTGATTATTAATAAGGAAGAAATAATTGACTAGGTATAATAATAATAGCTAAATTTATTCAGTATTTACTGTAACAGCATTCAGTATTTCTGTTCCAAGTACTCCGCTAAGCTTTTTACGTGTTTTTTCCCATTTAATCTTTTGATCAATCTTATAAAATGTTACTGTCCTCAATTTACAGAACAGGAAGCTAAGGCACAGAAAGGTTATGTAATGTGCCCTAGTTCAGAGGTGTATCAGTTATTTATTGTTGTATAACAAAATATCTCAAATTTACTGGCTGGAAACAACCCCAACTTGTTTTTTTTCTCACAAATTGCACTTTGAATACACAGTGGTGTTGACCTGGCTGCTTGATTTGGGCTGGAGGATCGAGATGGCTTCACTCCCATGTCTGGTGCCTAAGTTGGGGCACCTTGAAGAGCTGGAAGCTGGTTGGACCTCTCTTTCTGTCTCTTAACTTCCAGAGCCTCTGTTTCTCCACAAGTAGTTAGATTTTTTTATATAGTGGCTCAGGGCTTCAAGAGTGTGAAAACAGAAGCTGCCCCACTCTGAAGACGTAGATCTGGAAGTTACGCAGCATCTTTTCTGCCACATTCTACTGATCAAAGCAAAGCAGCAATGTTTCTTAGCTCCAATGATTAAGTTAATCTTTATGTTAAATTAAGCAAAATGAACAGATTAGAAGAATAATGAGAATTGAAAGGATTTACAGGAAGAAGGACAAGTAGGATTGAGAATGGCAAGAGCCAAGCTGCATCATATCATAATTACTTATTTATGCATTTGTCATTGTGACAAGGGCAGGAACACGATTCTGTCTGTGCCTCTTACAGAGTAGTGATGCAGAATGTTTGGTTTTTGATTGTTGTGTTTCCTGAAATCTTCATGTTAAGAATTTTGATATGTGTACCCTTTTGGACTGGAAGTCAGAGAACTAATTCTGTTCTGTTCTTACATGTTTATAGCCACTTAGTCATAAGGGCTGTTTCCTTATCTGCAAAATAAGGAAGTTGTACTAAGTCAGTGGTTTACAAAAAATGATAGTGTCTTCAATAAGATAGAAATTAATCTCTCTCAATCATGCAAGAAATCCTGAGGTAAGCAGTTTAGGATTTGCTTTGGTAGCATCACAGAGTCACCAGGGACTTAAGTTCCTTCTAACTTGATGTTCCACCCTACTTAGAGTGCTACTCATAGTCCAAGGTGGCTGCTTGAATCAATCCAGGCTCCATCAACACAGACTCCAGAAAGGAAGAGGGGGTGAAGAAAGGCCTGCCTTGTTTCTTTAAGGAAACTTCAAATTTTACATAACCCCTTTTCTTACATTGGTTTGGCCAAAACTTGGCTCCATAGTCCAACCTGACTGCAAAGGATGGGAAAGGTGCTCTTTGCCAAGGTGAAGGGGAGAAAATGTAATGAAAGATAACTAGCAGTCTCTGCCACAGTGGACTACTTTGTGTAAGGTGATTAGAGAAGGCCTCTCAGAGGAGATTGAAACTGAGCTTAAACTTGAAAGATGAAGAATCAATTATGCAAAAACCTATGGAAATGATGATTAAAAAAAAAAAAAAAAAAAAAAAAACCTATGGAAAGAATATTCCATGAACAGGCAACAGAAATACAATTTGTGAGTTGGTATGATGAGGACTATGATATAGGGTCATAAGCTATTTGCCAAATCCAATGTCATTTTGCTTTTTATGGGCACTCTAGACTACATAACCCAGACTTTCTTGTAATTAGGTTGAAGTCTTGTGATTGAGTTCAGCCCAGTGGCCTTTGTTCCATTTCCGAGCCTGGACAAACCTTTTCCCCGGCCCCACCACCACCACAAAGCAGTCGCCTGCTCTCTTCCTTCCATTTTCATGGTCATGATGATGTCCATGTGTGGGAGATGGTGATGTCCCAAGATGGAGGGAGGCTGGATCTCTGAGTTATTGTTGGAGGAGAGTATACTAGATTTTGGTATGAGGGAGAAATAAATAATCATTTTATTAAGGCACTGGGTTGCTTGTTACCTCAGCGTATCTTGTCCTATTTTGGCTAAGACAAGTATGTTTGGAGAATAAATAAAAAGCGAGTATGACTTGAGTACAGTAAGTGAAGTGTAGAGTGGGAGTGATATGAGATTAAATTGGAGAAAGAGGCAAGAGTGGAAGCAAGGAGATTAGGTAATGAGGTTATTATAATAATTCACTATAAAGATGACGATGTTTGGACTAGAGGCATGGCAGTTCAGACGGAAGAAGTAAATGGACTCCAGATATATTCTGGAGCAAGAAACACTCCAATTATACAGAAACAAAAGATAAAAGAGGAGGTATTTTGATTGAAGAAGAGATGAGGGATCTGGACCCTTACCCATTTAGTCTCCCCCATGTCCTCTTCTGTAGTCCCAAGACTTATTAACAGATCTCTAGGATTCATGGGGACAACATGCAAATCATTGAACCAGATGATGCTTGAAGATCTTCCCAGCTCTAACATTCTGTAATTTTACTGACTTCTTACTTAAAAGATATATAATTTGGCCTATTTTCAATTTAGTATCTTTTCTAAATTGAATGTTAATTTAAGGAACCAGATTAAAATGATTACTGAATTCAATCTTCAGAAACTAACAGTTGAGCACAGTGCCATAGAAATTAGATGCTTGAGAACAGACTTTTAAAATGTGTTTTTTATTAAATAACTAACACATGTTCCTTATATAAAATCTGAAAAATATATATTTAGTATAAGAGTTGGGACTTGATAATATGCCTCCTCTGCTTCTGTCATCACATCTCTGACTTTGACCCTCCAGCTGCCTCTTAAAGGACCTTGGTGATTACCTTGGGCCCAGCTGGGTAGTCCAGGGTAGTCTCCCCTCTCAAGATCCTTAACTTAATCACGTTTGAAAGTCCCTTTTACCATGGAAGAGAACATATCTACACATTCTGGGATTAGGATGTGGACATCTTTGGCGGGGGTGGGAGGGCATTATTCTATCTACCATACCCTACTCTTCAGGCAGGAGGCAAATCCAACAATGTCCTCTCATCAAGTAGGCTCATGTAGAGACCTTAGAGATTGTCTAGGTCAATTCTCTCCTCTTACAAACGAAGAGACAGACGTGTCCAGGGAAGCTGTGACTTGAAGTTTTCAGGGAGTGTGAGTGGTCACTGAGGTCCCTGACTCCAGGCCAAAGCTTTCTCACTGCACAGCATTGTCCTGAGAGTCAGGAGAACAGAGGTGTAAGTTTCTGTGTGAGTACTGGCAGGTACCTCAGTACGTTTGCATCTCACAAGGTCATATGAACAGCAGACCCTTCCATGTTGAAGGATTAGCTGCTGGAGCCAGAGGGTAGAAGTAGGGATCTTCCATAACTTTGGCTATTGAAATGAAATTGATTTCACTCCAAGATTCTGCTCCATAATTATACCTTGCTCTAAGCTAGCTTTTGATTAGCGGTTTGATTAGAATCTTACTCATATTTGAATTTGTCTCCATTTTTACACTTGTTTTTTACATTTTAAGGAATATGTTGCTCCAGTTTTGGGGTTGGTTGCTTGCCATCCATAACAGAATATACCTAATAGGCAGCCCTTGGTGTCAGCATGTGGTCTTGAGCCTCATCATTTAAGGACAGCGTGGGATTACTCTGGTTGTAAGCACATTGCTATGAAAATCCCAAAGAACTATAAGAGGAGACCATTCTTGTACAGGCCAGTAGAGAAGCAGGATCATTGCTGAGCCTTGGGGCTTCATGGCCCATCTAGAACACTATGTTTTTATGAAATACAGCAGAGAAAAGGGAACTGGCCATGCAATCCAGTTTACTTGTATGCATGTTTATCACTGATTTAGTATATTTTTTTAAACTTATGTTTTGATAAGTTGTAGAGGATGTAAACATGAGGTATTTTTAGGTGCTGAGCCTTAAGATATCATCTTTAGCCAACTGGAAACATGGATAGTTAGCATCTGTTTACCTTAGAAAGAAGATTTTTTTGATTTAAGAGGAAGTTAATTTATATTAACATTCCAATTCTTTTAGTATTGTGATCTTAGATAAATTCATGCAGTGGTTATTAAAATCAAATGATGTTAAACTTTTCCTAGATTAAATGATAGAATAACATATTTTCTCATATATATATATATACATACACACATATATATACACAGACACATACATATGTATATTAAATCTTTTGTGTAAAATATTAGTTGTTTAATCCCATATCAGTTGGCATATGTTACAAAACTCTTTATTCTGGGTAAGTTTGGTTTTGGTATTTCATGGTATTGTGCAAAGAGTATCATGACTTTTAGGTGCTATAGGTCTAAATACACAACCACCTAATGCATACAGTCACTTAAATGTCTTTCAGGCCCCTTAAATATGACAATTCTAAAACAGAACCCTTTCTTCCTAAACCTGCTTGCCTTCAGGTTTCTCCACTACCCACCCAGTTTCCCAAGCTAGAAACTAAGAGAGATCCTTGATTCTTTCCTCCCCCCAATATTTAATGGGTCACCAAGTTCTACCAATTTTACCTCTTTGGTATTCCCGTAATCCACCTCTTTTCGTTGTTGGTTTTATTACCTTGGTTCCACTTTCTTCTTGAGAATGGGACACTAAAGCAACTGTTAAATCTTGAGTCCTGCCCCATCACATCTCTTCTCTGTAGAGCAACACAGAACGGTCTTTCAAAAGTACAGTGATGATTGTTATCCCACTTCACTGGGAAATCATTCATTGGCCCTGGGATAAAACCCTAGATCCTCAGCACAGCTTTCAACACTTCTACCACCAGGCTGCTGTGCCCTTGCCACCACTCTACACCGTTTGAAATGAATGCCTCAGCCAGCCGAACCAAGTGCCACTTCCTGGATACAATAATCTCTTCTGCTTCTATTCTCTGGTGCTTTCAATCATCCATCAAAGTGTTATTGAGTGCTGCCCATGTACTAGGCATTGTGGGAGGTATAACTTTAAGGAATTTACAGTCTTATCGCCACAACACTCATAATAGATAATTGTAATATCTTTTGGTTAAGTGAAAAGATAAAGCTACCTATCTATAGACAGATACAACTATAACTATAACTATATGTATATATAACACAAAGGAAAGGTGCCTGATCTAGCACAAGAAGATCTGAGAAGGCTTCCTGCAGGAGGTAACAACTGCACTGAGTCTTACATGACAAGAAGGATTTAGTACTCTCCCTACCTTGATGTGTTCATTTAGCATAATCACTTAGCACTTTATATGAATGTTAATGGAAATAAGAAATCTAAAATTTAGTGAGCACTTGCTATGTGGCAGGCACTGGGTTAAATGTTTCACCTGCATCTTGTTACTATTTTTCTTAGTTTTGCATTATAATATTTCTCATTCAAACAGTTCTCTGGGATGTGTTAATATAAATCTAGAATAGTAAAATAACAAAAATTGATATTAGACAGTAAAACACATTAATAATACAGCCTTTTCTTTCAGAAATGTGGTGTTTTTACAGCTCTAACATGGCCATGCAGCCTATGATAGTGGGAAATCCTGTTCTTATGATGCTGTAATACCTTTGCTTACCCTATCATGGAACCTAAGCTTCAAATTAGCTTGAAAATATCTTTTTTATGAAAAATATTGAACAAGTCACTTTGGGAAATAATATGTATTTATTTTTTTAAGAGTTTCATTTTGTAAGAAACTGATACTGTTTCTCCAGCTCTTCTACCATTCCTAGGGTATCAGTCAGAGGTTCTAGCAGTACAATGAAACCATCCCTGGTTGGTGTGAGCAAAAAATAAATGTATTCAGAAGACTTTGGTGTGGCTGCAGGAGAGGCAGTGGTGAGGAAAATGGTGGATGGGAAGGTAGGAGAGCAGAAGCCATTAAAGCACAGGGAGCTGGAGTTACGGGGCCTCTTCTCTGGCTGCACAGCCACAGTTCCTGCTGTTCACGCTTGCAGTGGAAGGACGCCACTAGGTGAGGAGTGAGCACTGCAGAGTCACCTTCTTTAAAAAAGCTTTCTGAAGCTGTTGCCCCCATCAATCTGCTTTGTGAAAATAACTCACATTGATAAGTTGTTTCCACTTCATCCAAACCTGTAGAAAAGACAAATAAACCTAAGAAAACTAAAACTATTTCACCCAAGAAAGAAGAAAGTTTCAGTCACAGTCCTGAGAAGCAACCCGCTGAAGAAGTGATCTCCCAAAGAAGCTTGCAAAGACCATCAAGTTTGGATTTACCATACTCACAGTCAGGTGACAAAGGAAATATCAGTCAAATCCATCACATTTAGATCAAGGAAGACTAGAGAAACTGTCCAACTGTTGCTCAGAAAACGCTTCTGGTAAATAGCAGCTTTTAAGGAAGATGAAAATAGTGAACCAAAAGAAATGACTCTAGAATCAAAGATGAAGATGAAGAGCATTGGAAGGGGTATGCCGACATCAGAAGAATCAAACTCCTTCAACAAAGGAAAAGAATGAGTTTTCTGATAATCAGAAATAGGGGATGTGTGCCAGTGTGAATAGATTGTGTCCCCCAAAAGCCATTATCTTTGACTTAGTCTTGTGTGGGCAGACGTTATCAGTGCTGATTAGATTGTAATTCTTTGAGTGTTTCTTTGGAATGAGCCCCACCCAGCTGTGGGTGATGACTCTGATTGGATAATTTCCATGGAGGTGTTGCTCCACCCATTCAGGGTGGGTCTAAGTTGATCAGTGGGGCCATATAAATAAGCTGACATAACAGAAGAAACTCAGTGCAGCTGTGAGTGAACTTTTGAAGAGGAGCTACAGCCAAGAGAGACACTTTGAAGAATGCACTGGAACTGAGAGAGGAGCTTCAGCTTACAGAGACATTTTGGAGAGAGCCTTTGAAAGCAGACTTTTGCTCTGGAGAAGCTAAGAGAGGACAAACGACCCAAGAGCAACCGAGAGTGACATTTTGGAGAGAAGCTGAAGCCTAGAGAGGAACGTCCTGGGAGAAAGCCATTTTGAAAACAGAACTCTGGAGCAGACACCAGCCTCGTGCCTTCCCAGCTAACAGAGGTTTTCCGGACACCACTGGCCATTCTCCAGTGAAGGTACTCAATTGTTGATGCATTACCTTGGACACTTTATGGTGTTAAGACTGTAACCGTGTAACCAAATAAACCCCCTTTTATAAAAGCCAATCCATTTCCGGTGTTTTGCATTCTGGCAGCATTAGCAAACTAGAACAGGAGGGAAATATATAAGATCTCATCTTGCTAATGTCCATGAACAGAATAATTAAATGATGTGGTTTAAGATTGGGATATGGGAGCTGCTTTTTATTTTTGGTTTTGTTTTTTCTTTACATTGAGTGGTGCACTAATAAATAGAACTAGAGATGATTCCTATTTTACGTCAAGATTTCAAGACATCTGCTAATTTTGCAGTTTGATGTGATTAGTTTCCAAAGGTAACTGATAACAAATAAATCAGAAATGGAGAAGAAAAAAAGGATACTTAGAGCTCATGGAATCACTAGTAGGGATGGAGCTTGGGGTTATGCCACCAGGAGAAATGCCCCAAATTACAGCACAGATCAAGTCTGCTGGAGACTGCATTGCTACTTCCACTGAGCTTTAGATGCTGCAGCTTGCCCTGCCCACATTGCTGAATCTTGGATGTTGGGTATCAACGTTTGCCGCTGTGAATTTGATCTTCCTGACTGCTATTGTTACTGACAACAGTTCTTTGTGGTCTTTTTTTTCTTCTTCTTCTTTCCATTATCACTGCTGCTCGGTCCAAAGATTGGGGGAGGTATGCCTGATTGGTAGAGCCTAGGACACATGCCTTTGCCCTACCCACTAGCCAGTCTGGGAAAGGTAGTCTCAGTAATACACTTATTACTGCGGGCTTTTTAGCTTCCATGGCAGGAGATGGGTTCTGCTTCATACCAGAAGTGGGAATTCCCTAGATACAGAAAAAGAATTTTGATGCTGGTCAAATGGAAAAACCTCATTACCTGTTATTTTTCCCAGAGCACTAAAGTTCCAAATACCTGTTGTGTGTGATGACAATTGTGCCTTTGGTCTAATGGCTTAGATGGGGGATTTGGGGGAGCAGCATATATAAGTGCTCAATCCTTTTTTGCCAAACATGTAAATGATGAAGTATCAGAAAGTAATTCCAAAGTTGAAGAGTAGAAAAGCCGGTGTCCGCCATTCTTTTCCTACTAAATCGTTGAGAAACCATGTATTTTATTTGAAATCACAGGATATCCAAATATATTCAGGGTATTCAGTAAATATTTTTCAATAAAAATTTGAGCATGAGCAGTAAATGTTCCAATTTTTAAAAATAATGAGGCTGTGTTTTTTTCAATTACAACAGTTACAGATTATGTACTGTCTGTGTTTAAATTCAATGCTACTTAACATGGGGTCTGGTCATACATATGGGAGATGCTTGCTAAGTGTTCAGATAGAAATGAAATTTTTGAGTGCCCTGGAGATCTGATTGAGCCAAGAATTAAGGGAGGGCTTGCTCTTGGTTGATGGCTACAATTTGATTTCTCACTTTTCTGTTGGAATGAAAATGAAATTCACAAATTCCTGAAGGCTTTTATTAGGAGTGAAATTCCAAGCTTTTATGATCCTTGTCTGTAAAGATCTTGCTAGACTCCATGCCTTAGATTACTGACCTACATCTGGATTCTGGAAGGATTCATGGGTTTTCCTCATCGTCTATAAATCACACATCCAAATGAAACCTCTTTTAATTTACTCCAGCCCCAGGCATTTGTCAGTATCTTGTTAACAACTAAAGAAAGTATCTTAAAAACAAAAGCTCTTTTTAATTTAGGAAAGAGTTTCCTTATCCCTGTGTTGTATTTGAGTTAATTTTGTTCTCTCTGCAATTAAAATCTTCCTTTTCATGTATTAGTTAGTAATGCTAATGATAAAGTTTTCTCTTTTTAAGTAATCTTTTTCTCCTTTTATTTTTAAAGTAGAATTAAACTAAAGCATACTTATCATTTATTGGAAAATGTGGTGGAAATCTTCATCCAAAATATTATAACTTATGGAATGCTCACCATTCTAAATATTTTACTCATAAAAACTCATTTAATCCTCTTGTATTCATTTTCTATTGCTGCTGTAACAAATTACCATAAACAATGGGTTAAAACAACCCAGATGCATTACGTTACAGTTCTGTGGTTAAGAAGTCCAGCAGGGTCTCACTGGGCTAAACTCAAGGTGTCAGCAGGGCTGAGCTCCCTTCTGGAGGCTCTCGGGGAGAATCCGTTTCCTTGCCTTTTCCAGCTTCTGGAGCCTGCCTGCATTCCTTGGCTCGTGGCGCCCTTCCCGCATCTTAAAGCCAGCAGCATAGCATCTCTCTGACCCTGCTTCTGTTGTCACACTCCCTCTCTGACTCCCTTCTCTTCTTCCCTCTTGCACTTTAAAAAAAGGACCTTTCTCATTATGTTGAGCCCAGTTGGATAGTTCCAGATAATCTCTTGATGTCTATTTCATTTGCAACCTTAATTCCCCTCTGCCATGTAAAGCAACACTCTCAGCTTCCAAGGATTAGGATCCGTACATTGGAGGGCTATTATTCTGCCCACCACACCTGTCAACAATGCTAAAGTACCTACAGTTACTCTTTTTATTATCACCTCACTCTGCAAATGAGAACAGAAAGGCTATGTAAATTCCCCGAGGTCACAAAACTGGGATTTGAACCCAGGGAGTCTGGTTCTGGAGACCTTGCTCTCAAAGTTACACTAACACTATCAACATATTGTGGTATTTTTATTTTAATAACTTTTTTCTGTGCCTTTTTGCATAGTTGTGATCACATTATAGATACAACTTTTAGCCTTTTAAAAATCATTGTTTCTACTTAGCATTACTACATTAACTTTCCCCCACATCATTAAATTGGCTGTATGATATCCCATTTCTGCCTTGGGGCCTTGGCACATGTTCTTCTCCCTGTCGGTGAGACCTTCCATATATTCGTGTGCTTTATTTCCTCCCACTTTGCTGTGCAGATGCCACTGCCTCCGAGAGGCCTCCTTACTTGACCATCATTCTTAAGAGAGCAACCCCATCACTTTCAGTCTTCACACCCTGCTTTATTTCTCTTCATAGCATTTGTGGTAGCCCTGGGCCCAGGGCCTTCCCCAAGGGCCTTGAAGACTGCACATGGCAGCTTGTGTGACCTAGGTCAGTTAAGGTTTGACTACTCTTTTGTAAAATCAGGCCTCTGGCACTAAATGTAATCTATAGCTTACCCCCCTCCTGAAACAACCTCCTCCGTGAGACTCCCCGAGATACTGTTATCTACAAGATAACCTATAATCCTCCTCTCCTCCCTGTTGACTACAATTGATCCCTCCCTACGTCACAAGACCCCCACTCCCGCCTTATGCTCTCATACCCATTTTTAAGTGTCAAGCCCTTATAGCCAGCTTATTCAGCCCCCCCCAAAGTGCAGAGTACCTTACACACCAAGCCCTGAACCCACAGCCCTTCACAGCAGCTGACTTCCCACCCTGTTGGTAAGCCCCAAAATAAAAGCTCATGTCTCAGGGCATAGCCGGTGCTTTCTTTAGTCCTTTGGCTGCAAAAGCCCTCTTGTGCCATGACAGCATTTATCACAGATTAATTTCATGTAATATAATTATATCTTATTTGTTTGTCCCCTCACGAGAATATAGTCTCCATGTGGTAGGGACTTTATTTTACTCATTGTCATCACTCAGTAAGTATTTCTTAAATGGATGAATGAACAGTTGAAATTTTAATGTCAAGGAAAACCATTCACAATGCCACCACCCTAAAAAATATCAGCTGTCCTCATGTTCTACTCATTGCTCATTTGTAAATATAATCTGTCATATTTACTTATAGCATACAGTCAGTTATATATATCTAACTAAATGTTAAATCTTGAGCATTTTCCATTCTGCACCATTGCTCTATCATCTTCAGAAGTATTAGTTTTGATGGCTGTATGAAAAATAACATTAAATAATATTAAATTGGTATATGTAATAATACACCAATAATTCAATAGCAGAATAATTTTATTCACTAACATTTAGATTTTATTTTGCCCTTTTATTAACCATCTGTTTAATCTTTGACAAGTTACTTAAACTCTCTGACTCATTTCCTCATTTGGAAATGACTATCTGGATTATTACCATTAAATATAATAACAGAAGTAAAGTACCCAGATAATGCCTGTCATAATAACTATTCAGAAAATTAACTTCCTTCATTTTGGTTCTATTTCCAATATATTTCTATTATAAAATAATGCTCCATTGAATATTTGTTGTTATTGACTGTTTTGTATTATTACCTTAAGATAAATATCTAGGAGTGGTATTTCTGTGTTGGAGGGTTCAGATTTTTGCTAAATGGGGAAAATATTCATATCTTAGTTTAAAGTGTGAATTTTCCTAAAGACAGATAAGTGATATTATTCTTGATTTATATTTTACTTACAATATAAAGTCTTGATTATTTCAGAAATATTTTCCGCTATGCCCAGTAATTTTTTAAGCCCTCCAAGGTATAAAACTTTCCTTTGCTTTTATGCCTTAAAAAATTCAGAATTTTGTTTAAAACTGGATAATGATTATACCAGTCCTTTTTGTACTGAGTGGATTGCTCATATACTTTAGCTTTGAATCTCCATTGAAGTTCTTAGAATTGAGCCCAAATGATTTCCTTCTAAGCTTTTCTTACTTTTTTTTTTTTAATTTGAGAAATCTTTCTAATTTAGCAGTTGCTCTTAAAAATAGATTCATCATCACTTTGTTGCTATAGTTGTCTATATCTTTCCTGGCCTCAATTTAGTCACAGCATCTGTGCAAAATGGTATGAAAGTTATTTATTACTCTACCATCCAGTGGGAATGCTTGATTCCTGACATTTATATTCCCTTGAACCGAAAAGCCAGATAAAAAGAAAATCAAACTTCATGCTTTGGGACTGAACAGATTGCTCACCATGGTTGGTAGGGAATGGCCTCCCCCGCCTCCTCTTTCTGATTTATAAATACACTTTCATGCATTGTATCCCTGAATGACCAGATAGCTTTCTTCTAGATCATATTTGTTGGAACCATTTGCACTTGAGGAAAAAAAACCTATCGGGCTGGCAGGAGGGCTTAATGGTTAAGAAAATAGGCATTGGGGGCCTGAAGACCTGGGTGGGTCAGTGGCGCCACCATGACCTTGAGCAAGCAGCTTCACCTCTACCCAGCAGGTTCCTGAGCTGTCAATGGGGATAACAGCCATTGGCTTATAGGTTTGTGCAAGGATCAAATGAATTAATGTCTGCAAAGTGTATGCAAAGTGTCAGACACCTTGTAAGTGCCAAAAAAGTTGCCTATTGTAATAGTTGAGGTAGAAATGAAATGAACTTTACATGCAAAAATGTGGACATCTTGACAGACAGTGCCACAAACCTTAACATCCGTTTGCATGGTCCTCCCATTGCAGTGTACACCTCTTCCTATTCCATAGAGGTTTAAATGCTTTCCTGAAGTCAGAAGCATCACTCATTGGTGATTTTAACATCTGCATTGAATTATACCCTTTTAAAAGGCTTGTGTCTCTTATTTGAACATATTAAAGAAGGCTCCAGTGTAGTTCCTTTGATAATTATATAGAAATAAAGGATCAGGCAAATCTTCGTGATGGCATTATAATTCAAGTTAAGGAAAGGTTGTTATCTGCTCACTAGCAACACCCAGATGTTTAAAAGAGGGAACTAGCTAAAATGTGTAAGGAAGTGCTTCCCATATGTAGCAGACCACTTATGGGAATCTCAGACCGCAAACCAACAGGTGGAAGAAATGTTTCTAGAACAGAAAGAAATTTCTACAGTGAGTCTCCTTACACTGACATTTGGGGTCCTCCAGTCTTTTCCCCAGATTTGTGCCTGTGTTTTAGTTGGCTGACGTAATGCCAAAGCTTGGCCCTGATGCTGTCATCTATAGATGCTGACATTTGTTAAGATGTTGTTATTCATATCTGGTTGTCCATGATCAGTCTATGTAGGTTCCTGACAATTGTCATATGTTCCTAACTGAAAGCCTCCTTTAGGTTCATTGAATCTCCTTGCTCCTGCTATGACTGTCTCAGGTGCCAGGGAATTGAATCTGCAGCTCCCAGGCCACGCCAGGCCACCATACACTGCGTGGGACAGCCGAGAACCCTGACAATTTCCGAGCCACTCTTGGCTGCCTAAAATTACTCAGCTTTTCCCAGGCCTCACTGGGGCAAGGGACATTCTGTGAGGTGTCCTGGGCCAGGAGTTGCTGAGACAGTGCCCAGCCTTTCCCCTCTGGCGTCTGTGATCTCCCAGGACTCTCTCTTCCCCTCTTTGATTTCTCAGTTCTGTTGGGGGTGGGGTGCTATTATTTCCTCATCAAGCTTCTTTATTTAAATAACCCACAAGTTCTACACAAATTTGCTTCCTCTCAGACTCCCTTCCTGCCCTCACACAGGGACTCTCCACTGGACTCCAAAATGGAAAGGAATTTTACTGACTCATCACATATTATTCCAAGCTTAGGCTTAGACTCCTCTTGGATCCCAGGCTTTTGAAGCACAAAAAATTTATAATAGATAATGTTAACAAGCAATTTGTCGGAGATCAGGAAAGAAATGGAAATGAAAACTTCTAATGACTAAAGTCATGTGAAATACAATAAAAAATACACAGAAAGTTCATAACCTAATTCATGGTCAAGAACATGGTAACCATTTTAGAGGAACTCACCCAAAATGAAAGAGAAAAGAAGAAAGATATAAAAATGTTTTACTTCTAGTTCCTTCCCCCAAACCCAATCCTAGAGAGGTCATAGAAGTGACACAGATGTGCATAGACCTGAAAATATATCACTAAAAATGGAAATATTTGAGGAGACAGAAAGTGATTGCATCCTCATAGGGGAAGAGAACCACAGACGTGGTAGAGGAGCAGGGAACCAGGACCTGGGGTAGAGCACAGCTTTAGAGTCATGCTCTCCTCCCACCTCATGTCCAAGGACCTCTGCCATGGATTAAAAGAACAACAACCACACAGAAACAGAGCCCCCAGCAGTGCCGGCCCAGTGCAGCTGCGGTCCACAGGGAACACCGAGGCCACGGTGGAGCTCACCATGGGAAGGAACAGGTAACAGAAGATGGTGGATGGGGGGTGGTGCTGGTGAGTAACTTAATAATAAAAGTTCATTATTGTTTCAAAAGAAAGGACCACAAATGTATATTCATAACCCCAGATAATAAAAGTAAAACATGTAACCTTCATATTAGCAAAAATGAACATAATCTGTCTTTTGGAGGGCAGGAAAGGAGAAAAAAGAAACAGAAAGAAGTATGATGAATAGAAAATATGAAAAGAATGGCAGAAATACATTCTGTTATAGAAAAAATAGTAAATGCTAATGGATTAAACTTACTGAACAAAAGAGAGAGTCTTGCAGATTTGTTTTAAAAACATGTCCCATGAATACAATTTTTAGTAGAAGCATGCTTAAAACTGAAAGATAAAATTCAAAAATGAATGTATGGAAAAATATAAACTAAGCAAAGTCATGGTGGCAATTATGATATTAACAATGGAATTCAAGGTAGAATTATGGTAAGGGCAAGAATGGAATGTAAAAGAACAGTCAGTCAAGAAGATGAGTTAATTAGAAACATATATGTGCCGTAAAATATAGGCTTAAAATGAAAATCACATACAACAGAACTATAGGGTAAAATGAATAAAACCACACTTCAAGCAACAACATTGTAATATACCATTTTCAGAAACTGCTAGATCAAGCAAAACGGAAAAACACAACTAATTAACCTTGGTCAAAGAGAAAAATTATAAGGAAAATTTCAAAATGCTTAAAACTGAACCAATGAAACATGTTGAATTTGTAGAACCCAGCTTAATCAGTTGTCAGAGTGAAATGTACAGCTCTGAAAATATTTGTCAGAAAACAGGAAAAATGAAAACAAATGAGCTGAAGATTCAGCTTCAGAAAAAAAAGAGTAACAGAGCAAATTCAAAAAACCAAAGGGAAAAGATGTAACAAACCTAAGGGCAGAGATCAGTGAATTAGAGAATAACAACTAATAACTGCTAAGTAAGAGATGAAACAAAGAATTCAGGAAAAGAGAAGTTGAGGTAAAGGAACTGGGGATGGATATTAAATCCACTTAAATTTGGAACTAAGATTAAATAACAGAATCCTGAGTAAAAAGAGAATGCAAATGTTTTAAACCTTGAATGGTTGGAAGAATAATAACATAAGTGTGGCTGGCTGAATTACGTTCCCTGAAAGATATCCACGTCCTAATTCCTGGAAACTGGGAATGTTGCTTTATATGGACTTCGAAGGTGTGATTAAGTTAAGGATCTTGAGACAGAGTGATTATCCTGGATTAGCTAGTTGGGACCTAAGTGAAGTCATATGTCTAAGAGGGTGTCAGCAGGAAATTTGACACGTGATAGAAGAAGGCATCCTACAAGCCAAGGAATGCTGGCAGCCACAAAAGCTGGAAGAAGCTGTGAACAGATTCTCCCCAGAGCCTCCTGAGAGAGTGCAGCCCTGCCAATATCTTGATTTCAGCTTGGTGCAACTGATTTTGGACTTTAGCCTCCACAACTGTGATAGAATAAATGTCTGTTTATTAAGCCATCAGGTTTGTGGTAATATATTGCAGCAGCCACAGGAAACTAATGTAATAGTCAACAAAAATTTAAAGTGGGAAGAGGGGAGGAAGCAGAAGGAATGATAATATACTAATTTCCTCATCTTTCCTACCAGGGAGTTAATAAATACTGTATGAATTGAAACACAGAATTAAATAAAAATTACCTCTCATAACTGCACTAAAAATTTTTGTCATAATTTTTTTAGAAACTTATTTTTTGTGCAGTATCTCTGAAGTTTAGTTATTTGGATTTAATTCAATTTCTTTTCATCTTGTTAAATTCAAGCAAAATTAAATTTATTACATTTATTTTTCAAGAATGTGCATGATGTATGATCCTATTTTTGCAAAATATGCTTGTCCATTTGTATCTCTATGTATTTATTCATTTCTTTCTATGAGCACATAGAAAATTATCTGTAATGATGATGTTCATCCAATGGTGATGGTGGTTGTTTGAGGGATGGTGAAATTTTGGATGCATTTTAAACATTTTTATTTGTGTTTTTCTGTATTGATTGGTTTTTTTTTTAAATGCTGTTTTGGTTTGCTAAAGCTACCGGAATGCAATATACCAAAAATGGATTGGCTTTTACAATGGGGATTTATTAACTTGCAAATTTACAGTTCTAAGGCTGTGAAATGTCCAAATTAAGGCATTAACAGGGCAATACTTTCTCTGAAGAAAAGCTGCTGGCATCTGCAGTTCTTGTAATATGAGAAGGCACATGGCCAACATCTGCTGTTGTTCGCTCCCAGGTCTCATTGCTTTCAGCTTCTGGTTCCAGTGACTTTCTCTCTGAGAATCTGTGGGTCATTTCTTGCTTCTCTGAGGCACTTCTCTCTTTAAGTTCTCTCCAAATGTCTCTGCCTTTTATCCTTTCATAAAGGACTCCAGTAAAGGATTAAGACCCACCTTGAATTGAGTGGGTCACATCTCAGTTGAAACAACCTAATCAAAAGGCCCCACCCACAAAACGTCTGCCCCCACAGGGATGGATTAAAAGAACATGGCATTTTCTGGTGTACATAACAGATTCAAACCAGCACAAATGACAAGCATATGTATAAGTTTTACAAATGCAGAGCCATTATTCTTTTAAAAATAGAAGACTTTTTTTGCAGATTAAACACTCTGAATTGATTCAGTCGTTTCTTACATAACACAATTTTCAGACCCCTTAGTTTGCATCCTGGGTTCACCACGAGCTTCTGGAAATGAAATGAAATGAATACAGTGCCCTCTGGATGATTTGACCCTGCCCAAGATCAACAGACTTTTTCTGTATATTACCCTGAAGAACTGGAGATTCTTTTCCCTGCTACTCCCTAAAAACTCCAACAGGAAACAATGGATATCTGGAGAAGCAAACAGGGCACAAGCAGTCTGAAATGTCAGAAACTCAAGATGACTGTGGACTTTGTGTTTGGGGAAGTTTGTGGAGGATGGAAATCAGAAGAGTTAAAAAGCCCATTGTCTTCCCTTCATGGGTTTGCATCCTGTTCAGTGAAGACTGGGGTGAACAGCAGTAGTCTTTCTGGCACGCTGGTTGTTGGGTGGCTGAGTAAGGATGACTTCATAAAGTTTCCAAAATAAAGCAGATGACACTTTCTGCTCCCTCACAATTATCATGTTCATTCAGGTTTTTAGATGGAATAGATTCATTTTGGTAGAAAGTATCTTTTAATGGCCTCACCCTGCAGTTATCACAGTGGACTGTGTGCCCCTCAACCTCTATCTGCTGGGCTTTCCTCTGGGGTGCTCCTGATTGCATGATGGACAGAGGGCAACACTGTGCATACACCTTGTCCTTCCGTGCCTTTCCTTTCCTTTCTTTGTTCAGAGCTGCTTGATGTGGCACCCAGGGACCCGATCGTGATAAGACATCCGAGCACAGAGCAGGGGGATTACCCTGGAGTAGGTATCAGGAGATCTGGGTTTTATTTCTGTTCTGCCACTAATTTGTTTCATGACCTTTGCAAAATAACTTATTTCATTGCCTCTGGTCTTTTTTCTCTTCTGCAAATGACACAGTTAGACCAGATTACAGTTCTTTACAGTTTTATCATTCTGTGACATTCACCCTTAATATTTAGACTGCAGCAGTGATCTGGACATTTCTATCCATATATGTATTTTCAATTTAGTGTCATTGTCATAAAAATAGTGGCCAGGAGTGATCCTTTTGGAATACTGGAGCTGAAAATCTTCTCTCTAAATGATTTTGTGAAAATATTATCTCAAGGTAAATGACATTTATCTCTCAATTGGGTGGTAAAGGACAGCAATGGAATTTACATTCTACTGTTTCATGCTGAAATTTTATTGACTTCATTAAACTTTGCATTTAAACACTGTATATGTCTGTAATTTATTAGAAAATTAAATGACAGTGACATTTTATACAGGCAGATGAGATGGAAAGGTTACATTTACATGAATTCATGCTTTAACTTTCAGTTTTAAGTTCTGAATTTTAACAGACTCCTGTCACCAGCCATTAACTCATTCTGCATATGTATTGAGTAGACTATAATCTACTTGAGAGTAGGGACCGTATCTGCTGTTCATGGCCCTCAATAAGCATCCATATATGGTCGAATGGAGGAACGTTAGAGGACGTCGTTCAACCACGTGGGTCAGTACTGCTTCCAATGCATGGTCTAATCCCAGTGCAGCCAGCTCTTTCTGCTGGTGGTCAGTTCTGCAGGTGCTTTTGGGCACCTCTTTCCAATTCCCCTTAGGTAGCATTCCAAACTTTCCTCATTTGCCACAAGCTCCCC
This sequence comes from Choloepus didactylus, assembly GCF_015220235.1. NCBI lineage: Eukaryota > Metazoa > Chordata > Mammalia > Pilosa > Megalonychidae > Choloepus > Choloepus didactylus. The sequence goes on along the minus strand of NC_051312.1, from coordinate 127,121,207 downwards.
ATATAATCATCACTGCCTTCTCTTTAAAGCAAATACTTTCCAAGGGAAAGACACTGACATTCACTAACTTTGTAATGAATATGGTTAGATGTTCTACAGACAGTAAAACCTGGCCACAGTGCTATTAAGAGGGTCAGCTAGCAAGCCAGGGGACTTGGGGTCTGGGAACTTATCATCAATCTTGCTGTATCTGAAGTTGAGTCGTTGTGGGGTATATTGTATTCTACTTTATCTCACAGATCTGAATGCTTTCAATTCCCATTTTTCCTTATAGCCTAGAAGTGCATCTACACACCTACCTATTCTTTCCTTCCTTCAAGTAGGATCCTACCTTTCCAAGGCCTACCTTTCACCAACACATCTGATGCCATTTCCTCCAGCTTTCCCCAGGATCCTGCTCCATCAATTGTTTTCTTTTTTTCCTCTTTCATCTCAATTTTTCTCTTTATTGGCTACTTTCTCTCAGTTCATTTCATTTATTTGTTCATTCATTGTAATCAATAATTCCTGCAGTAGATTGAAATATTCATCCTAATTCTTCACCCCCTTTTAATAGGATTACATGTCCTTTGCCATATAATTCTGTAGTGTTCTTCCATTTTCATATCTCTTTCTCTGTTTTCTCATCTTCAAAATGATCTGGTTAGACTAGACCAAGAAAAATGAAGAAACCATCTTGGAGGCCTGAACACCCTGAACACAAATGAGCAAAGCCCAGCTGATCCAGCCTGAGATCAGCTGAACTCAAACAAACCCACAATGCACAGGCTAGAAAGAAATGCTTGTTGTTTTAAGACATTGATTTTAGGGTGGTTTTTTTATGCAGCATTATTGCAGCAAACAATAACTAATACACTAGCCAATCCATTTTCTCCATTCAAAAATTATTGATTGGATAACTAATATATGCCAGACACCATTCTAAGTATCAGGGATACAATGGTGAATAAAACAAAGAAGATCAAAATAAATGAATAAGATAATATCAGATTCTGATGAATGCTATGAAACCAGGTGATGTGATCAGCAGTGATGGGAGCTGTGGGAAGATGCACATTTAGTTTGGGTGGTCAGGGAAAGCCTCTAAGGAGGTATCATTTGAATGAGGAACAAATGACAAGAAGAGGCAGCCAGAGGACGATCGAGCTGTAGAGCATCCTTGCAAGTGCCCAGGTCCTATGGTGGAAATGCACATGGCCAAGGAACAGACTGAAGTGTCTCTCAGATAACTAAAGGCTGTAAAATTTGTATTAAAAATAATTCCAAAGCCTGGAAGCTGGATTGATGTCTAGGAATAAAACCAAGCCTCAGGCAGCAGCGGAGCCAGACCAGAAAATACAGCAGCAAGGAGTGGCTGATTCTTGGCTGGCTTCCTTGATTGCTTGTCACTGGCCTCAAGGGTGGGTCAGTCTGACTTAAGTGCATGGCTAGATGGACAGATGGCTGCTGTTCCACTGAATTGATTATTGTTGTCTTCATTTTCTGCTACAATTTAATATTTCTTGGGCCAACGTTTTTCCATCTCAGCTAGAGATGTATTACAGTGTTTTCTCTGGATGAAATGATTTTTACAATTTGCTTTGGAAAAGCAGCTTGCTCTTCTTTTCCTTCTACCATCTTTTCCCATTATTTTAATCAAAGTTATATGTGTACATGATTTAGAGTAAGGTTTGTTATTTAAAAACAAAACAAAACAGCAGTTCTCCATGGCAGTCTCTTCATGGCCACATTTCCCCATCCAACAGGCAACCAATTTTCACTACTCTTACTTGATTATTTGACACTTACTTTCCATGTCTCTAAATAGCATACTTATTGCTACTTCTTGATTCATCACTTTTGGGCATTTTACATTGATTTGCCCCAATTAAGTGTGAGGATTTAGCTTTTCTTCCTCCCTCTGCCCCATCGCACACATATTCTAATCAGAAAGGAGGGTGTATGGCTACTGATTACTTTTGTGTTCTGTTATTCCCAGTCTAGTCATAACTAGGAGAGAACTCAACACAGTTGACTTGCTACTTTTAGGAAAATCCAAGGTTATCTGACAGACATTTAATAAGCACTAACTAAAGCCTAAAACTGTGCCAACTCCCTGGGACCAAAAGTGCGGTAAACAATAATCCCTGTCCTCACAAATCTTACCTAAGGAGAGAAGAGGCAGGCGTGGAAGTGCTTGGCTACTGTGCCTAGCTGCAGTGTGATAAATACAGGAGGAGGAGGGAGGGGATTAAATGAGGGGTGGGTTTAGGTTTCTGGAGAACTAACTGAAGTGCACAAATAATCAGATATTTTCTATTTAGCAAACACTGGCTTTTTCTCTTTGTCTCTCAAAATCACAAGAAAGACCAGATTTTCTTTCCATTTCCTTAATTCTGATTCCAGTGCAGATCCCCAGAGAAAGGTCAGAATGCATTGCTCTCAGGCATTGCCTAAATTTTTACTTCTGTTCATAAAAGTCAGGGATCTAGTAGATATTTGACCTTGAGCTGGACAGATGTGTTTGCTTAGTAGCAGAAGATGAAGGATTCCTGAAAGTCTTGGTAGCTTGTTTTCCTTTGAGAGCACTACAGTTTTGTGACATGTGCTATTCCCTGAGTACTCTCATTACCGCTGCTCATTTACTAATTCAGTGAGAGACCATTTGTTCCAGGGAACCCTGCATGTATTTTAAAAATAGCTACACATTCAGGTTTCCTTGATCTTGTAAAGAAAACAAAATGAAGCTGTTGGCTTTATACTCCTAAATAACTGATTTGAAATCAACTCTTTCTCCTGTATACACAAACATGTAACCTGCACTGAAATAGTTTTATATCAGTTTACATTCATACTCTGTGTTCTTTTTATTAAAAAATGCTGTTTGATTTTCTCATTGAGTGCCAAAGAGATCCGTGGCATAGCTTCACATTTTATAAGTATCCTCTATTGCCTAATTTGTTTATTGCTTCAGTTGACCGTGATCTAATATGCCTAGCACTGTGATAAGTCTTGGGGATATAAACATGAGTATAATATAGTCCCAGCCTTCACGTAACTCATTCTAGTGGAGGAGCAGGTGTTTAAATGAATTTCTGGTGAAAAAAAGAAGAAATGCCCTGTCCTTGAGAGAATTTGGACCCTTGACAAGATCATGCAACAACCTCTGTGACTAAAATAATTCAGGGTAGGGACAAAGCTCCCCCTCTGCAAGCATGCCTCCCTAGGGGTAATAGAATTGTGGTAAATAGATTTGAATGAATCAGTCAGGAACTGGGAGTGAAAATTGGAGGGGGTCCCTGTTTAAAGAAACTGTATTGGGTTTAAGATAGTGTTAGTTAATAATGCATTATTATTAAAAAATGCAAAACATAATTGCTCAAACAGGATAAAAGTGTACTCGTCAATCATGTAAAGTGTAAAACAAATGTACCTGGTAAGTGGAAGCTCTACTCCAAGCAGTGACTCAGGGACCATCCTGTCTCTCCACCACTTTCAGCTCTGGCTTCCAAAGCCACCGTGTTCTGCACCAAGAAGGCGGATGGTGAAAGAGTACAGATAGTTGCATGTGTGACGCTCATTTGGCCCAGGCTTACACATGGCATAGGTCAGTTCACCTAAATCACATGACCTCACCTAACTAGAAGAAAACCTGGACACCATAGTCTAGATGTTTAGCCAGGGGTAAGGAACAGGTGAGCAGTTAATCTCTGCCACAGAAACCTTGAATCATAATACTTTCGGGCTGGAAAGTACTAGAGGGTTTGTACCTATTTATTCTCTCCTTCCGTGGGTAAAGCACCCTTCCACTATTTCTTAAATGACATTTGTTCCAGGCTGTTCTACATTCTTGCTCCTGAGTCTGGAGTCTGAGTAGCTTGTCAAATCCAACTTTAAATTGTGGTGTCCAGAAAGGATCTCATTACTCTGACCATAGTTAACCGGTAAAAATCATGGTGGGATGAATTTTTCATCTTTATCTTAACATAGTCCAAGACTATATTACCAGATATCTCTTCTTACTTTTTACCATTTAATTTTTTCACTTAAATTTGTAGGTATATCATGGATTAGAAAAGGGTGAACCACGTCTAACACAGGCCCTGGCACCTAGTAGGTGTTCAGTAAATAATGAATGGAAAGGGTTTTTCAGCATCCAACAGGATTCCTCAAACGTAGGAGCACTTTCATGTTTTCCATTGCCTTTTTTGGGGCTGCATTCTATGACCTCTGCATATTAGTTTTCCAATCTAATACTTTTTTTACTGGGTATTGTGGAGTGTTTAGCTTGTCTACAGGGATTTTTTTTTTTTTTTAATTTCAATGGCTGTACTTTTAAATTCTAGAATTTCTATTTGTTATTTTCCCTAATCTATTTGCTTTTTGGATTTTATTCCTTACTGTATTTTGGTGAATATTTTAAACATACTTATTTTTAAGTCTGTTCTGGAGTACTCTTAAGTTTTGTAGATTCTGGCTTTGGAATGCTCTCCTTTGTATCATCTTCATTCTGCCCGTGAGCTCGTTGCAGCTGGCATTGTTTAGCGTGGGAGTCTTGGTGCACTGGGAATGGGAATATCCCATGGGAGGTTTTTTGAATTAGCCTCTGCTGAGCCTCTATGTATAAAATCATTTTTAGACCAATTTTAATATCATAAAATTCAAGAGTTCTCTTACCTTGAGACTAGTACCCATTTAGACCACACACCCACAACTGGTGTGAGTTTGGAGTTCTCATCTCTCATGGGTGATTGGGAATAGAACCTCTCGTTGGGCTTACAACCAGATCCCCCTAAAGCATATAAATGGTTCTTCTGCTTTGACTGTCAATTTCTTCCTTACTTTTGGCACTGTTTCTTGCTTTCTTATGCTTAATTGTGTATTGAAAACATTAAAAAAATATTCTTTCCAGCATATCTGTGGGCTTGGAGCAGAAACTGGGGTTTCCCACTGTGGTGGACACTGTGCTGCACTGCCCAGAGCCCTTTCAGTGAAGGATTTGTTGACCCAGGTGCCAGTAGTTCTGTCTGTAGATAGTCCTCAGCTGTCAGCCCCTTCAGGGATTCCCTGAGCAGCAGAAAGCCACCGTGTCCACGGTCATGCCCCTTCCTTGTGTAGCCCACGTCTTATGGCTGAAGAATGCAAGAACATAAAGTCCTGCCCATCTGGGCCCAGCGTGGGATTATTTGAAGGAGTCGTTCTAGTTCAAAGGTCCCTATAAGCTGGTCAAGGGAGTCACTGAGCCTGCTTCACAGCCCACCTTCTCCCTTTGCTGGCTTTTGTCCACTGTTTCACCCTCTGCTTCCTGGGGAAACTGTGATACCCACATTAGGTCACTTACTCTATACTGAGTTTCTTTTTTTTAAAAAAAGGCATTTAGGAAATGTTTGCTGATGATGTTATGTTCAGCTGCCAAGCCACTTGACTCATCCTGTATTTGTATGATAGATTTATTTGGATGTAAATGTAAGGCCTCCTTCTCTTTTTTTTTCTTTTTGGGATTTCTACCTTATGTTTCAAGCTATAAAGATTATTTAGAATTTTTATTCTTTTGGCATTTGATCTCTTCTTTTTCCCAATTTTGTGACATTTTGAAGTTCAGCAAGCATGCCTTCTACAACTTCATCCCAATAACTTACAAAAATATTTAATAGGACAGATTAAGAGATACTCCTGATAACTCCTCCAAGGAACACAGAACCACTGTTCATACTCTAATTTAAAATAGGTGCAAAGTTCTGCTACAGTCTATATTTAATCATCTTACCTAGAAGGATATCATGAGAAGCTTTGTCAAATGAATTCATGAAATCCAGATTCACTCTGCCTACCAGGTTCCCCTCATATAATAGCTCTATCAAAACAAAACAAAACAAAAAAAAAAAAAAAAAAGAAAGAAAAGAAAATTAGATTGGTTAGTTTGGCATGTTATTCTCAGTGAGCAAATATTAGCTGCTGGTGACTACCTTATTCTTTCCAAAATGCTCATAAGTGCTAAACGTGTTAGCTGCCACTATTATTGTAATAGATTTTTTAGAAATCTGCTGTTTCTCCGGTTCTGAATATTGAACATATATATAGATTTACTGATTAACTGTTCTGTTGGTCAATAATTTATTAGTTTTACCCGAGCCTTAAATATCTGTAAGAATAGACAACATGGCCAGTGTTTTGTACATCTATTTTGGGCTAAGTGAGACTAAGGGATGGTTGTGGTAGACAAGCTCTAAGGTGACCCCTATGATCTCCACCTCCTGGTGGTCAAACCTTTGTGTAGCCCCCTCCCTTGTAGGAAAAATAAATCAACAAAAGCCATTAATTCACAATTCACAGAAGAATAAATGCAAAGGGTCACTAAATATGTGAAAAAATATGTAACATCAAATCAAAATAAGACGTCAGTTTCCAACAACAAATTTTATATTTATAGAATAAAATGCCACCAAAATTGGCAATTAAAAATGACAATACCTTGTGATGGCAAAGGTGCAGTAGGACAGGATTTAGCATAATTTGTGATGCAAGTGTGAACTGTTACAATGCTTTTTTTAACACAATTTGAAAATGGCCTTTAAGAAATTTAAAATGTATACTTTTTGAACAAATAATTCTACTAATAGGAATCTATCCTAAAGAAATCTAAAATATGGACAAAGAATTATGTAAAGCCCTTTCATATCAGCATTGTTTAAACTAGCTAAAAATTAGAAAAATGAAATACCCAACAATAGTAGAATAGATAAAAATAGACAAAATATTTAAATATGTATATGTGATGAAATACTATTCAAGCATTAAAATAATTTTTAATAATATAAAAATGCTCATATTGCAATATTCACTGAAAAAATTGACATAATATATGTTCATCCATTCATTAAAATTATTTATTGAGTGTTAAAGGCCTATTTCCTATAAGTTGTGTTAAATCCTGAGTATCTAGTGATCCCAATTTTGTTATGTATATATTTATAGAAGGAAAGAGCACCAATTTCCCATTGATTGTTCTGACTGGTGGGATTATTATATTTATTATTTATTGCTTCTCTGTGTTTTCCAAAATGTCTTCCATGAACATGTAAAGCCATACATGAAAAGCTATGAAATCTCATTTCTTTGAATTACTTTCACTGGAGTTCTGCCCAAAGATGAGCTGCCTTAAGGTTGTCAGTGAGGCGGGACGACACTTCCTAACACAAATCACCTCCTGGCTTATCTTTAGTTAATGGGGTGTGGGAGTGGTGGATAGTTAAAAGCCAAAAAAAGAGAGAAGCTTGCTTTTTTGGATGCAGTAGGAGATTGCAAGGGCTGCATAAGGAGAGCTTTCTAAAGAGGACAGTTTGGCTCACACTACGCACTGTCAGCCTTCCTGCTGACATTCTGCAAAGCTGCGTGTATGTTTGAGATCCCCGAGAGCCTGGCTGCCTAGCAACAACAACCACATAGAGTCATCTTCCTCTCCTTTAAAAAAAATTCCAGGCTATGCATGACTTAAATGAAGATGTTCTAGTTCACTGGAGCTTGGAGAGCAATTACTTATAGATGTCTTTGGCATTCGTGCCAGGCACATCAGAAAATAAAATGAAGATGCTGTGCACACCCTGTGTCTTCATCTCCAGCATGTGGAAAGTAGCACAGTGAAAGGAACAGCTGTTCTCCCAAGGCCTTATTTCTTCTCTCCTGCAGAGTGGAACTCTCCTGGAGTGAGGCTGCAGAATAGTGGTTTTGGACTTGGTGGGACTGGGGAACTTTGAAGGCTAAAAGTAGGGTGTGGGTGAGCACAAGGCAGAGGCTAGAATCAGACACCTGAGTTCATTGAGAGACCTCTGCTCCAGGGTTATTTTTCTGCCTGCCTACAGAAACAAAAAATGCAGAAACTGTCTGAAAAACAAGTTTAAGTGAGTCTTTCCTTTTTCCCATCCCTATTGCCCATGCCCTGGATGACCTTGACCAACTCATTGTCTCCTATTGACCAAAGTGCTTCTGCCAGGGCCTCCCAGGTCTCCAAAGCCCCCTGCATCTGATGACTCTACTCCTGCCTCTGAGTCTTCTCCAGATCAGCACCTGGGCCACAACACCATCTTTTCTAGCTCCTACCAGAGTAACATACTGCAGCCGAGCACTCAAAGATGACAGCAGCGATGGCAAGGAGGGACAAGGAGGAGGAAATGGCCCATGTGACAAAATGCCCTTCTTTCTCTTGTGGACATGATGGCTACTGATGGTTTTTAGTGCGTATTTAATTTTTATATGTAAAACAATAATTCATTTTGATTAATGTCTGTCCATTACTTGTAAAAGCCTTGGTCTCTAAGGAGGATGAAAAAAGGATTATATCTTGCCCTCCAAATTGTTTACAATGGGGAAGACGTACAAGTAGACAAGTAATGCAGATATAAGTAAGGAAGGGATGGAAGGGACAGTGCTTAATGCAAACTGAAGCCTGGGGAGAACGGTGTCCGTGCTTCAGACTGGAAGGCTGGTGTCAAGGCACAGGAGGTTCTGGTGGCAGGGCTAAATGAAAACTCACCCTGGATGTGGGGGTGGAAGGACAGGCTCAATGGAAAAAGGAGTTTGAAATCCAGAAGAAAGATTCTTCAGGAACCACAAATGGATGGTTGTAACTACAATGATCGGCATTCTAGTAAGTGAAGGCTGAGAACCCTCCAGGAGAGCAAGAAATCCAGATGAGGGAGCAAAATTTAGGGGATCAAAGAGGCAGGTGCCTTCCCTAACTAGAAAGACTCAAAGGACCAGCCCTCAGAGCAAAAAGGAGAGGAAGGGACCACACTGGGAGGCTGATTAGGCAGTGGACCCCTGGAAATAACAGACCGCCTACCTACAGGTGTTTGCAGGGGGGAAACTGGTCTGGTTTGCTAATGCTGCAGGAATACAAAATACCAGAGATGAATCAGCTTTCATAAAGGAGGTTTATTTGGTTACAAAGTTACAGTCTTAAGGCCATAAAGTGTCCAAGGTAACACATCAACAATCAGGTACCTTCACTGGAGGATGGCCAATGGCATCTGGAAAACCTCTGTCAGCTGGGAAGGCACGTGGCTGGCATCTACTCCAGAGTTCTGGTTTCAACATGGTTTTCTTCTGGGACATTCATCTCTAGGCTTCAGCTTCTCTCCAAAATGTCACTCTCAGTTGCTCTTTGGGGTGTTTGTCCTCTCTTAGCTTCTCCGGAGCAAAAGTCTGTTTTCAAAGGCCATCTCCAAAATGTCTCTGTAAGCTTCAGCTCCTCTCTCAGCTTCTGTGCATTCTTCAAAGTGTCCCTCTTGGCTGTAGCAAGCTCGCTCCTTCTATCTGAGCTCCAGTAAACCAATCAAGGCCCATGCTGAATGGGCAGGGCCACACCTCTGTGGAAATTATCCACTGAAAGATCTCATCCACAGTTTAGTGATCACAGCTCCACAGAAACATCCAATCAAAAGTCTCCAACCCAATCAACATCAATATGTTTCCTACCCACACAAGACTGTATCGAAAATAATGGTGTTTTGGGAGACATAATACATCAAAAGTATTACAGAAACCTAAGTGAGGACATCAACATTTATTAAGCTCCTTCTGTGTACCAGCTGCTGTGATATTGTTAAGAACTGGGAATGGTCGAGACTCTACCCTATTTGCATACCAACAAGTTGGCCTGCCAGCTTCATGGATGCTGGTAGAAGTCTGGAGACTCCCAAGTTTGAGGTGAAGGACTTGATCCTCATGGCACAGAGAATAGCATGAGCATCAGCATATTTGTGTCAGTTCCCCTTGCCCAGATCTCGTGGGTGTGACACAGCAGGGCCCAGACCAATGCCTGCACATGCACTAGGTTTCATTATGGAGAGGAACCTGGAGCTAAGGGAATCTGACTTTTAAAATGATCAGTAAGCATGCCTGCCTCTGCTCCAGAGGGAGACACTGTATCTTCCAAGGCTGTTTGCTGTACATACACCCTTGAAAAAATAGTTCAGAACAAAGGATAGTCAATGCCTCTACTGGCAAGATGTGCTGACATGCAAGACACCCATGGAGATTTCTCCCAATAGCTATGAGCTTAATATCTAGTTGTCACTAAAGACCAGCTATTGGAATGGCCTGAAAGAGGTTACTGAACATCCTTTCAAAATGGAAGCTGAGAATTTTTAAAAAGAGAACTTTATAAAATTCCTGGAATGTTTGTAATTTCCCCATGTTTCATAATTTTGCTGCATATTGGCTGTTTTGCTAGGAGATGAGCAGTAATACTTCAAGAAAAGCAAGAAGGAGAGAGATGGGAGGGAGGCTGGGGTCTTACACAGCATCCATGAACCAGGCTGGGATAACAGGTCTTCCAGCAGGGCACCGGAAGGGGGAATGTTGGCCCTTCTCTCCAACCCCCTCATGAAGCACTCATTACCTCTGGTTCTGTATGGCCAGACAACCTTCCTGTTAACTACTGAGGGCCTGCCTCTGCCAGTTTTGGGAAGGAGGACGAGTGATTGTACCCACAGATTCAGCTTCAGGCTATTGCTACATGTGGACACTGTCTGGACAGGCAGTTTCCTGGATCTTGTACAACAATGAGTTTAAGAAAGGATTAATCCAGGCTGAAATGACAGTGCTAATTTTATGCTACTTTAACATTAATTGTTACTCTCTCCACACTCAAAGGTTTCTAGAAAGATTTATTCTGTAAGATTCAATCTTACCCCTTTCAGAGAACTGAGGTTTCTGCAGGTTTCCAAAGCATTGCAATCCAAATATTCAATTCCTTTTACTTTGTGGAAGTCAATTCTTAATTATCAGAAACAAATTGTTCTGCTTTGTTAAGATTCCAGTTCCATTTTTAAAAAAAAATCTCTTTTTTAAAATTTCCTGTTTTGGGCTTTCTCTTATCCATAAGTTTCTAGACTAGGAATTAATTTTGTTTGGGAAAGTGGCAGTATATGAAGCTGTAGACTCCTTGATTACTAGTAGTTGACTCAGACTAGAAAAAATTGGTTAGAGAAAACTGAAAACAACTCACATTGCCTATGATGTGCCACTTTCTAATTCAGAATTAACTGATTATCTAAATTCTGCAACTTAACACTCCTAGAGAAATGGTAATTCATCAAGGATGAAAACAATACTATACAATAACAATTTTAATCAACATTGTCTACTATATGTAAAGCATGTAAATTTTCTTAGACTTTCCTTAGATGACACCTAGAATTCATCTGGAACTTCTTATTTGGCATAAGAGTAAATAATAATATAATATCTAAACTCTCCACACATTAAAATTTATGATGCCCTTAGGAGACACTCCACATTGATTCACTGTTTTTCTATAGAATTTTGGTTTAAACTTCTTGAATGTTTTCCAGAATTGATCTATAATGACTTTAGACTAGCAGATGTCCTTGGTGATGGGGTTTGGCAACTGCTTTAGAAGGTATAGCTCTTAGTGTTAGATAAGCTGATGATCCATATTGCAAAACTCAGAGTAGAGTTAATGTACCATTGAGGTTTATAGGGCAACATTACATTCATCCGAATCAATGGGAGTGGACCATGGGTCAGAATGCAGCTTAGGCAGAAGAGTATAAATGACTTGGCTCAAAGCCACAAATACTATCAAATAATTAGACTCAAAGTGTAGGTCTTTTGAAGGTGGGTCTATATAACATGTGCTTCATATGCCCAGGACAACAGTATGTTCTGTGAATGGGTATTTTGCCCTATTACTGAGGTGAGTCTATAACATAATGAATAAGAGCCTAGGTTACGAAGAGAGAGAGAAAGGAAGGGGGAGGGGAGAGAAATGCAGGGGAGAGAAAGAGGGAGGGAGGCAGGGGAGTGGAGGGAGGGAAAACTGAGTTTAAGGTTTATCTTCTTCTTCACTTACTAGCCAGTAATTTAAATTCTGTGTGCCTTAGATTTAAAAGGAGAAAATAAGACTGCCTATTTTCTAAAGTGCATAAAAAATTAAATGAAATAATACATGTAAGATGGTTACATGGTGTCTGTCACTCAGTGCCAAGTACTAACATTCATTAAATGTTAGCTTTTATCTTTATTATCAGTGGAGTTGTACCCAGAAGTCTAAGTTAGATGGGTAAAGTCAACTATTGCACACATGCAGCAGCAGAGTGTAGGAACGGGACTAGTCTTGCCCATGAATCCACCAGGGAAATGCCAAGTGCTACGTTTCAGAATGGTTGATGTTAATAACTTAGGAAGTTGTTTGTTGATAAATACAAAAATAGATCAAGAGAAAGAATAAAAACAAGGTCAGCTTAAAAACTTCATTGAGAAAGCTGGCCAAAGGGTATATGAGAACTGGCTGTATTACTTTGCAACTTTTCTAAAGTCTGAAGTTATTTAAAAATTGAAAAAGAATTTAGATGGAAAAGGGTAGTTTTTTAAGGCCTTGTGCCCCTTATGAAAGGTATATATGTTGAAGATACGAATGCGACATCAGCCATCATCCCTGTCCTCCACTCAAGCTATGGTATAAAGAACAGACATAAGGTGAGAATATTATGGGAGGAGGGTAGAATTAAAATTTATTTATTCAAAACCAATGGAGATTTATTTATGTAAACTTTAAGCTACTTTTACACATGTTTCATAAATGCAGTAAATATAGTTCTTGGCAAATAGAAATGGCCTTTAAAGCTTCAAATGTATCTGGTTGATGAACTACCCATGCAAAATGTCTCTTATTGCTTATGTTATGGTGGAGGGATTAATTAAACCAAAATACAATACTTACATCACATAGAGAATATAATAAAATGAAAATAATTTATTAAAAATATCTTAATTTATAAATCATCTCCACTTATAAAATATACCCTATGATTTAGAATTCTATCAAGCTTCAAATTGCAGAGATGTATAATCACCTAAATTATAGCAATTAAATTAAAAAGGAAGAATTCAAGCTAACTCTAGAAAAGAGACAAACTTTCTTTCCCTGGTTGTGGATCTTTGTAAGAAGGCTCACTTATAGGTGGAATGAGCACTACAAGCTCTTCCTCCTTCTTTCAGAAAATGGTGGTAGAGATGAGATCTACGGTTTGAAAGGATGACAAGGAAACCTCCTCGATGGAGAGATGTTCCTCAGTGCTCCTGGAGGATGGAGTGAGCTGGAAAAATCCCCTTGTGGGAAGTAATTTCATGGGATTTTCTATGGCTTATTAATAAGGAGCATGAGATTTTCCTCTATTGAACTGCTCCATGAATCTCTCCCTGGTGTGAGGCCCCTGCCTGGATAATGAGATGAAGGAAAGAAGCCTGGGCTGCTCTTTCACTTTCAGTTGGGAAAGATGGATCTGAAGGACATAAATTACTAAGATCATTTTAGTATCCTTTCCACTGGACTCCACTTTTGAGGATGTTGGTTGGACCTTAGGCTCCATCCAAAGGAGGCATATTAAAATTTATGAGTTAGGCTGGTCCAGAGAGATTATCAGAGCTGTGAGCAGGTGGGTAAATGCCTTCTTGTCCATCTGGAAGACGGACTGGCCCAGAATTAGGTCAAGAGACTGGAGAGATCATCATCCTGGGATCTGAATCCTCTGGAAGGGACTTCTGGTATACCCTGGGCAATTCGGACCCTGGATCCCTGAGCCCTTGCAGTTGAACATGGTTTTTGTGTCAGTAATCTATAAGGCCAATGATTCTCTGGTCTTCCCAGGCTTGTCAAATGCTGTAACTTGATTACCAAGGCCTTGCTACCCTTTCCCAAAAGCTCAATTGTAATATTTGCTTCAGTGTTAATTTTGGTTCGGCTGTGTGCACTTTCTTCTCCTGAGTCATTGAGGTTTAAACTATCCACCATCTATTATGAGCTTTAATAGCAGTGGTCTGGTTTTTCAAAGGACACAGGAGTCTTGACTTTTTTTTTTCCTAGCATTGTCTTACTTTCTGGAGGTATCCAGATGCTCAGGGACATGGCTCATGTTTTCATTTGCTTGGACATCTATCTCTAAACTATCCCTTCTCTCAGCATGTAAGGTTTCTTTTCATATCCTTGTTGCAGTACAGTCATTATTTTAAAGTTGAACTTTTGTAGCTCATTTACAATCTCTGCATCTTTTAATTGCAAGGATGCATTCTTCCTATGGAAAATTTTGATAGAATCCTCAAGATTTGTTTCTTTTTGTCTTCTTCATCAAAGTATATGTTTAGTTACTTTCTCTTTCAAGAGTTTATGAGGAAACATTTAGCTTGGGGGCAACAATCAGTTTCTTAAACACTTTTCAAATGATTATTTAAGTGGTCTCCAATTACTGACTCTCCTTTTGCCCAGCTCCCAGTGACCACGTGTGATGGTTAGGTTCACGTGTCAACTTGGCCAGGTGACCCAGCTGTCTGGTCAAGCAAACACTGGCCTAACAATTGCTGTGAGGATGTTTGAGGCTGGTTAATAAACCAACAGACTGGTTTATTAAATCATCAGTCAATTGACTGCAGCTGTGACTGATGACTCACCAAAGGGCGTGCCTTCCACAATGAGAGAATGCAATTGGCTGGATTTAATCCAATTAATCAGTTGAAGACTTATAAGCAAGACAGATAGAGGACCTTCACTTCTTCTTCAGCTGCCCAGTGAAGCATTTCCTGAGGAGTTCATCGAACACATTCGTTGAAGATCCCAGTTCATTTCCTGAGGAGTTTGTCGAAGTTGCCGGTTCGTTTCCTAAGGAGTTCATCGGACATCTTCCTTGGAGTTGACAGTTTGTTGACGGCTCTACAGAATTTAGACTCATGCATACCTACAGTTGCATGAGTCACTTTTACAATTTGATAATCAGAGACACCTCTCATTGATTCTGTTTCCCTAGAGAACCCTAACTAATACACCACGATTTATGCCATACGGGCCATCTTTTGTAGGCATTCAGAGACTCGAGCTGATGTTTCTTCTTATGAAGAATGTTTTCTGCACATGCCATAGAGGGTTCAACCATTTGTTTTTTGTTTGTTCATTTCACTCATTCTTTTTTCCATCCTTTAGCTTCTTGTAAAAGTAGTTTTATGTTTACCTAAATTTGGGAATCTTCATCTGTCTCTTTATTCCATGTATCTTCAGTTGTTCTTCATTTTTCTAATATAACTTTAAAGTAGTTTTGGCTTCTGCCACATGGGGCTGAATGGATTCCGATTCCCATTTTCTAGTCTCTATGTTCTTCTTGTGATATTAGCTATCACCCTATCTTGTTTTGGGCATTTAGATTTTTCTTCTCTCAGTTCTTTTGCTAGCAAGTCTGTTTTAACCTCAAAGAGTAGGACTTATTCAATTTTCTATTTGCGTTGGGCTCAGCTTTCTAATAGCTTGGTCTCAAGGGTGACCTCCATCAATGACAAATCCAGTACTCATAGGTTTTTTTTATCAAAAAGATTCCAACTTGTCAGAAATTTTAATTTTTCTTAATTTAGAGCAGCTAATCAAAGGCTACACATTTTCTACCTATAAAGTTGACTTTTATCTTTAATTGCTTATACCACCATTTCCCACCTAATGTCCCCAAACAGGTAATAACCCCATGGTCCTGCCCAGAATTTCCAGGAGGAGCCTGAAGTAAATTGGCTATCAGCAGACCCCATGGCACCAGTGGCTGTCACAATGTGACCCCAGGTTGCCAGTACCTGTTGGCCACAACACATTACTGACAGCTCATGGAGCTTCTGTCCAAACCACAAGCCAGCACCAGACAGTCTGAGAAGACTGCCCGAGGTGGGCAGGAGAGAGCAGAAATGATGAAGGGATGACCCTTTTAATGTCATAGCACACCTAGAACTTATTTATATTTCAACTGTCACCCAGATAAATGGGTAAGGCCATTAAATGGCCCAAGGACGTTGGCCCTACCTGGTAGCAACCAGGACTAAAGAGTATGCATTTTATCATACCTGCAATCCCTTCCAGTATCACTGATCATCAGAAAGATTCACTAAAGGACTCATCTGCCACATCATGAATGAAGGCTCCTTCTGCCTTATGTTGGACCTCTTGTTCTACAGTCCTAGAGATATAATCTTGTTTGCATGTGTCTCAGAAATCTCCCTCCTCATGTCAACCTCCATCCCAGTCTATTTGTAATTAGTATGCAAATGTGCCTATGTGTGCATGCTTGTGTGTGTATGTGCATGTGTGTGTATGTGTGTTGGGGGTGAAGAGTTGGGATTTTGACTTGAGTCTTCCTGATTTCAGAACCTAAGTTCTAAAAAGAGAGTTATGGAGCATTGCATGAAAGAGCAAGATCAACTGACAACATCAGTTGTGCCAATAGTAACTTTGGAGAAGAAAGGCATTAGCATGGACTGGAGCATTCAGAAGAGCTTGGATTTGATTTAGGCCTGAAACAATGACTAGGATTTGGATAAGCAGAAGAACACACTGGATCAGAATGTCTGGGTTTTAGTTTGGTCTCCCACTTGACAAGCTGTGTTAATTGGTATAAATTTCTTCACTTCGCTTAACTTCATCTTTTTCCTTTACCAGTTATCCAGGATCTAAGGTCACTTTTAGTCTATCATATTTACTTAATGATAGTAAAAGTTTTTGGTAAGCAGTTAAGGGACTTTCAAGGTAATTTCAAGCAAATAACATGCATTTTTGTGTTCTGTCCACTTCAAAGCTTGCTGCACATGAAGTGCTTTTTGGAAATGTGAATTTACTTGATGTAAAATTATTCAGTTACTTGCTCAGTTCATAAGCATATATTAAGTACTTGCTGTGTGCCAGGATCTGTGCTAAGTGTTGGTCCTACAGATATGAATCAGACACAGTCCATAAAGGAGCTCATTGTTTGGGAAAGTGAAATACCACTCTAAGTGCAATAATACAATTATGTTCAGAATATGGAGGAGACTGTGAGATAGTATCGAGTCCAGGAAAGCCTACCTAGAGGTCATGCTTCTAACTAGGGGTTTGAAGGATTAAGAGGAACTCCCCAAATAACCAGGAGAGCATAGGGCATTCCAGGCAAAGGAGAGAGCATACACGGAAGCATAAGTAATGAACCTTCTTGTGAGTGTAGAGCTCTCCAAGTACAGTGGTGCTGTGAGCATGTAAACTCTGAAGTGTGAAAATGAGGAGGATTGGTGTGGGGACGCTAGTGAAAGATGAGGCCAGAGAGGCGGTTAGGTATAAAATATCCACAGTCTTTGCATAATGATGTTTTGTCAAAAATGCTAATCTACAAGGCATGATGAGTCCAAGATCAAGAAACTGTAAAATAGGGAAGGTTATGCATTCAGATTTACTAGAACTTAAATCTTTGTACATAGTCCTTGCAATCTGAAAGCTTATCAATTATATTGTCTGGTAACAGGGCTGTACTTTTTACCTTCTTTCAAAGATTTCTTAACCCACCCTGTTCTAGTTTGCTAATGCTGCTGGAATGCAAAACACCGGAAAAGGATTGGCTTCTATAAAGGGGGTTCATTTGGTTACAAAGTTACAGTCTTAAGGCCATAAAGTGTCCAAGGTATGCATCGACAATTGGGTACCTTCACTGGAAGATGGCCAGTGGCATCCAGAAAACCTCTGTTTAGCTGGGAAGGCACGTGGCTGGCATCTGCTCTGTAGTTCTGGTTTCAAAATGGCTTTCTTCCAGGACGTGCCTCTCTAGGCTGCAGTTCCTCAAAAATATCACTCTTAGTTGCTCTTGGGGCGTTTGCCCTCTCTTAGCTTCTCTGGAGCAAAAGTGTGCTTTCAAAGGCCATCTCCAAAATGTCTCTGTTAGCTGCAGCTTCTCTTTCAGCTCCTGTGCATTCTTCAAAGTGTCCCTCTTGGCTGTAGCAAGTTTGCTTCTACTGTCTGAGCTTATACAGAGCTCTAGTAAACTAATCAAGGCCCGTACTGAATGGGTGGGGCCACACCTCCATGGAAATTATCCAGTCAGAGTTATCACCTACAGTTGGGTGGGTCACATCTCCATGGAAACACTCAATCAAAAGGTCACACCCTAATCAAAAAGATTAATCGATCTGCCCCACAAGATTGCATCAAAGATAATGGCATTTTGGGGGACATAATACATTCAAACTGGCACACACCCTGTATTGGAAAGCCTTCCTTGATTAGATGAACGCCAAAGGACTTTTTCCCCACAACTCAAATTCCTGAACCCAAACCACAAACATTATAGCAGGCATGGGAATTAAAGAATTGTCCAGATCTTTCAAAGTCCAACTCAAACGCTGCTTCCTTTGTAAGCCTACCCAGATCTCCCTTGGCTAGAGGACAATTTTCCCTTACTTGGACTTCATGGAATTTAGCTCATCTAGGATTCTATGCCTCTGCAGCTCTTGGATAAGCTTTAAAACACCTCCAACTTGTGTGTCTGACCTCCTTGCGATCAGATTTTTAAAATCTTTGCTCCACTTAACACATGGTCCACACCCAATAAATGAGACAATAACAGATGTACATTTTCTTTACAGAACTTTGGGATCTTGATGACCTGGGGTGTCCTTTCCTACCTCATTGCTATGTCTCTCCTTAGGTTAAGTCCAGATCCCTCTGGTCCTTCCTGGAATATTAGCTCCCAGAGTGGAAACTACAATGTGTCTCATCGTATACGGTGAGAAGTGAGCATAGATGCACAGACCCTAAGAAAAGATTATCCAAAGATGAAGTTAATGGCAGGAAAGACCTTCAAAGCACCTGCCCTTTAAGGAGACTGTGCCTAATTCAAACAGAAGGAAGGCAGACAGAGAGAACAGTTTTATAGGACTTGGACCAAATCTCAATAGTGTTTTACAGATAACCTGGTGAATTCTGCTCTCTGACAAAACAAAAAACAAACCTAAAAGAAACACCAGACAAAGCACCCCTGCTGTTTCTTCTGAGTCACAGTGATTTTCAGCCTGTGGTTGGAAGACTTCTGTGAGGGAGGGGCCGTGGGGAGGAGAATTCTTGCAAAGGCCTCCAAGTCAACATGCTTACCAAGGAAGGGCTGCCTGTGCTTCAGACTAAATAGATTTAACAGAAGGGTGACACCTCACCCATATATGCATTGCCCTTTTTCAATGGGCAAGCCTACTGTTTGGATTAATAGAATTAAGATTCCTCTACAAACCCTTACTAAACTACTGGTGGATTTTTGTCTCTATAGCTTTCCACAACTGGTGAGTACTAAGACCGGTATTCTGGAGAGTCCCTGAAATTATTTGAAGTTGAAAAGGGAGACCAAGATGGTACTAACCGCGATGGTAGGAATTCTGATAGGTGACACCTGAGACTCCTCCAGGAGCAGTGTCTAGATGCTGGTCTTCCAGGCAAAAGTCAAGATTTCTGCTCCAGGAACTGAAATTAGCTGCTGGTGAGACCCTTAAGGATTTGTTTCCATCGTTTTCGTTCAGTTTTGATGACACTTTGTTTTCAGTGTAATTCCCTAGGATGGCTCTCAGGGAGGGCTGGAAGCCAGCCTTTTGTTGATCTTCCAGCCAGCAGGGAGAAACTCCAGGATTCCTCCACAGGACGCACGAGGGCTAGTGCCGAGTGCAGACAGAACAGGATATTACTTTCCGATTTAGTTACATGTGAGAATTTCCCAAAGGGCTCTTGTGTTGCTGCTTCTAAATAATCTGCATGGCAAAGTGGCCTCAGGCCTGCCTCGTGCTCCCCTTTGTGTATTAGCGTTGGGCGTTGCCAGAAAGAAGTGATTCACGTAGACGAAGGATTTAGCAAAAGATAGACAAGATTTTGGAAGGGACAATGATTAAAATTTATTTATGAAAGGTATTTTGAACATGGCTTTGAGAAAAAAGAGATATGCATGTAGACTTTTAGAAAGACTCGAACTTCTATTCTAATGAGAGATGAGTATGATCAGTTAAAGACAGAGGGAAATAAACTACACTTGGGTTTCAAATGCTTTATCAGTATGTTTGGCATCAGAGTTGCCTTCTTCCCCTTATGTTAGACTTTGACTAATATAAATGTAACTTGGGATTCCTTGAACATATCCTACAGGAAAGGCAGGTGAGGGATGGGGGGGTCCATCCCAGGCTAATCCACACCAGTCTCTCTCCCCCCACTGGCCAGGAGGGTCTCCATGAGTTCAACCCTCCTTTCAGGCTCCTTGACCCTTTACCTCTAATTCTGTCCTCAGGAGGGGCCGTAGAGGGAGCCAATTTAACTTCTGATGCCTCTTCATTGGTTGCAGGATAGAGTCTAAATGCTGCAGCACAGCCTTCAAGCCCTCTCTAGCCTCAAACTAAGTTTTCAGCACCGTCTCTCACTCCAGCCCCTCATGTGACTTGAGCTGCCTCCATACGGCAATTTCCACTGTTCCCTGAACTCTCTTGGCTTATTCACAAGCCTTTGAACATGCGGTTCCATCTGAAGTGTCTTTCTCAACCTGACACAGTTTTCTTATCTTTGAAGGGCTGCTCAAGTATATCCTTTCTATGGAGCCATCCCAGACTCCCTAGGCAGGCAAAATGCTCAGCAAAATGCTTGGCACAAAGTAAGCACCCAAGAAATTATGGTGGATGTTATTAGGCATTAGTCCCTCCCTCCACTGGATTCCTACAGCCCTTTGTCTCTATTTATCAGGGCACCAACAGAGTTTCTATTGCAATTGTTTGCATATTTTTCTCCCTCACTAAACTGTTTTGAACATCTAGTGGCCAGCATAGGCTCTGGTATGCAAGTATTACGCCACAGAGATTTGTTAAATGCATCAGGTTTGAACTCAGACACCTGGCAGAGCCATTGAGTAGCACAAATAAGTCAAGAAGATGAGGTATAAGAAAATAAGGAAGGGTGGGGACAGGAGAACAGTGCATCACCCCACCCACCCACCCAGGGACTATCCGGGGCAATTGCTGTTATGAAGAAATCATCTGATGTGAAAAAAAAAAAAAAAAAAGAAGAAGCTGTAAATCTGAATTTTTATGTGTACTCTCTAAATTTTTAAATCTTGGCAACTAACAGGAATTTTCAAAAGCGCTGTGTGGGCCAAATGAAACATGCCTGAGGGCTGCCAGTTTTCATCTTGTTTAGAGGCTGGAGGTGGGAAATGACTGTTCACTGGTCCCCAGGTGACACCCCACTTCTCCATGAGCCAGCATGGTCCCTGCAGGGCTTTCTGCTGACATTAGGGGGAGGGGTGCTTCCCTTTCCACCCTCCAGATTCCATTCTTCGAGTCTCCAAGAGTGTTCAGCTGCTGACAAGCTGCCTCTGCACAGAATTTCCTGCCCGTGTTAGGCATCGGCAGTCAGTACCATTCAAAGTGAAGTTTGGCACCCCTCAATGGGCATGTCTTTCTGGGAGTCTGGACAACACCAGGGAAGAGGGGAAAGGAGGGGCCCCAATTAGAAGGGAAGGATCAAAGCCAACCTGAAATGGGGAAGGGGCCTGGTAGGTAATCAGGGGTCCTGGATTTAGTTCTGCTAATACTTGGAATTGTCTGAGGGACAAAAGGCTCTTTATTTTTTCTCATTTTCCTTTATAACAACCCTGCAAGGCAGGTATTTTTATCCTTATTCTATTGATGAGCTTACAGAGCTCAGAGAGCGATTCACCTGATATCACACAAGAAGAAAGTGAGGAGCTGGGCATTGAACCTGGGTACACTGACCTGTGTACTTCCAAAGTCTTTGATCCTGCCCTCTCCTCCACACAGCCCCTGAAGCAGAGGTGGGCATGAGCCTGGGAGGAGGAGTGGAGAAATTTTCTCCCTCACTTTCCTCTCCTACCTGTAAAGTTCAGGTAATTCTGCAAGGACAGGGCAATTCCTTAGTGCCTGGTTTCCCAGCAGCAGTACCAGGCACGGAAAAGTGATTCCACCTTCCCTTTCATCAACTGTCCCAGACAATAAGAGGCACGCTCTGGAAAATCCAGGCTTTCTTTTCTATATTCATTCTAGACCCCTTGGTTCTGCCCATCATCATTCCTTCTCTTGGCTTACATTGCCCACCTGGGTTCCACCCACCTTTCTGACCACTCCTGTTTTCTTTTGCTGCTCTTTTCTTCATCTTTGTGCTAATGCTGGATTTACACTGAGTTCTGTGCACCTTGTTTCCCTGGTGAGCTTTTCCCAGGCAGAGCATCGGCTAATGTGCATATTCAGGTGATTCCTCTGCAACTTCAAGTCCCCGCTCCTCTGTGAAGCTCTAGCAAGTCCAGCCGGGCTGGCCATATAATTTATTGTCCAAACCAGGACACTTTTGACTGCAAAAATGTAAACTGCATCTGTGGTCCTTATGAATAACCAATTGCACACCTGAAATCTCCACTTGCATATCTCATGAGTATTTCAAACACCAAAACCTAAGAAAGAGCTCACATTTTCCCCTGAACCCACCTCATCACCTGCATTGCCCACCTCAGATTACAGCACCGCCATTCGCATTGTCGTCTAAGCCGGAAACCTGGGGTTTTCTGAGATTCTCATCCCCATTCCCCACATTGTTGATACTCCAAATCCTGTTGGTTGTACTCCCAGCTCTACCTTGACTCAATCTTAGAACAGATGGTAGTTAACAATAATATGAAGTGGGGAGCAAGCTAATAGAATTTGTCCCGCCTAAGAAGTAATGTGGTATCAGTGGAGGAAAATATAAATAAGCTGATAAAATAAGCAGATGATATGCTCATCATAGGTTATAAGGGGGAAAAGGGGGGAAATATATTTTGTGAGATATGCCTGATCTTTCAAGATTGAAATGAAAGAACACCACATGGGTCTTTGTGGTGGACACTGCTGAGCCCTGCCCATATTCCCCCATCCCTTACCATTCCCTTTTACACCAAGGCTTTTGACTGCAAGCCCCTGAGACCCTCCGTCTAAGTGCACAGGGTTGGAGTGCTAGAGAGTTAATACCGCAGAAGTGGCCTCAACCAATGCCAGACAGGATTTGGTGAAAAAATCCCCCATCTTCCCCATCCTAATGTGAGACAACTCTGAGGTGAGTCCTGTACAGCCTCCTGGGATTCCACAATTGGAGTATAACCTGTTGGCTATAGAGGTGACCTGTTACTGATGCACCCTTCCTTTCCTGTCTCAATTTCATCCTCCACCACTGGTGCTTTCAGGGATCACCTACAAAATGCACCGATTATACTGAAAACCTTGCATCAGTGTCTTCTTCTGGGGGAACCCAACCTATGACAGTCTTAATTTAAATAAAACCATTCCCCCCTCACTGCTTTTCCCCACATTTATCTAACTTCGTCTCAGGGCATTGTAATGAAATGCAGTACCCACCAAGGTATATTTTGTGGAATGCTTGTTCCACAAGATACTCCCAGAAGAAATGTTTTGTTTCATTTTGTTTTCCCCTGGCAACTGAATTTGAGAAACTGCATCTCCCTGTCAAACTTCACAAGGAAAAATAGCTTATTGAAGGCTCTGAGAAATCTTGCCGTAAAGACACTCTGCTTGTGTAACTCTGTTTAGCTCAGCATTTCCAAAATGTGTTTGATAACAGAGCCCTTGCTTGGAGCACTTACTTCCATAGCCCTGTTAAGCAGTGTTCCACGAACACTATTTGAGAAATGCACCATTTAACTCGGCACTAATGCCCTCTTATGAGAGAAGGAGGCTTAAGAATTTTCTGAGCCATGAGGAACACTCACAAGTGAGTATCAAAGCTGACTCCAGACTTGGAGAAGGCTAAAGTAGGGAGACTTAGACTATAAGGATACTCAGAGGGGCAGCCCAGTAATCATCTATATCTTTATGGAAACCACTGACAATGAGAAAGGATGCCAGGAAGAGAATGTTCAAGGAATCACCTTGCTTATGAGAAAGTGTGCCGAATCCAGAAGCGGCTCACCAGGTGAGGCTGGGAAATAGTTCTCTCTGCAGCATTTTAAACAGAATAGCTTCCCCCTTGGAAAGGTTCAAATGTGGGTATTTCTAGAGTCAGAGGAGAGATTCGATTACGTTAAAATCCTTAAAAATCACCAATTTTA
Source organism: Choloepus didactylus (assembly GCF_015220235.1). Classification (NCBI taxonomy): domain Eukaryota; kingdom Metazoa; phylum Chordata; class Mammalia; order Pilosa; family Megalonychidae; genus Choloepus; species Choloepus didactylus. The sequence goes on along the minus strand of NC_051312.1, from coordinate 127,097,313 downwards.
TCCGTAATTTTCCATATTTGAAAGATGAGGGCCAGAGAAGTGAAGGGACCACACAGCTTCCCAAGCAGGTTGATGGCAGGTCTTGGCTCTACACCCCAGGCCACGAGTTTATTCTCTGTCATGCCTCTCTCACCCTTTGAAACTTCCAAAGAGAAACAAAAGACCAGTGTGGCACCAGGTTGCATCTTACTGTGGCCCAAGTGAATGTGAGATGTGTGAGGACTACAAATGGTCATTCCCTGTGGGAAGCAAGCCTAATGAGGACACTCACTGCAAATAAGCAAAATACAACAGGGTGTGGGATTCAGAAATGTTATAACAAAGCAAATTCTAACTTCCTGTAACTTTATGAGATGTAATAATTAAAAATAAATATGCAAGCCTGGGCAGCCGCCTCTGGGTAAAGATTTCACAGTCTGTTGTGCTGTCCTGGGGTAATTAGGGCATGCATCCTTTCCCTCCTATTGTCTTCTCAGGATGGAGGCAGCATGGTGGCTGGAGGAGGGGGTGGGGACACTGCGCCCTTGCATTCGTGCTGTAGGGGAGGGTTGATGTCACTTCAGGCTGCCGTGGGTAAGTCTTGCTAGTTAGCACTGACAGGTGATGAGTCATCCTTCCAGCTTGAAGGAGCCTCGTTATTTAATGCGAGGTGCCAGAGTGCCAGTTGGCGTAGTTGGAAATAAATAATATCTGAGTGTTGTTAGCAATGTCATCTCAACTCCTACTTTGAAAAATTTCAAATGCTTCACCTCACTGTTGCTGGTGAAGTCTATACAATGTAAAGGAGAAGGTTTGGCTCAGCTCTTTGAGGAAAGAGTATTTTTTTTCTCAGTGTAGGTTTATCTGTGTACACTGTGTGTGTAAAAAAGGAAAATGATGAGCTAATACTTATTTAGCATGATGGTTAATTTTATGTGTCGACTTGGCTAGGTTATGGTGTCCAGTCGTTTGGTCAAACACTGACCTAGATGTTGCTGGGAAGGTCTTTTGTAGATGGGGTTAGTGTCTGCCGTCAGTTGACTCTAAGTAAAGGAGGACATGGATATGTGGGTGAGCCTCATGCAGTTGAAGGTTTTGAGTGAAGGACTGAGGTTTCTAGAAGAAGAAACTATGCCTCAAGACTGCATTCACCTACTTCTCTCTGAGTTTCCAGCCTGCTGGCCTCCCTTATGGATATCAGACTTGAGACTTCAACATCACCCTCTTTGGAATTTCTAGACTGCTGGCCTGCCCTACAAATTTCAGAATTGCCAGCCCCCAGAATGACAGGAGGCAGTTCCTTAAAATAAATCTTTTGGAATTTCTATTTGGGGTGATGGAAAAATTTTGGTAAGGGATGGCGATGATGGTAGCACAACATTGGGAATGTAATTAACAGCACTGAATTAGATATTTGAATGTGGATAAAAAGAAAATTTTAGGTTATATATATGTTTCTAGCATAAAAATTAAAATTAAAAAGAGCCATAGGATGGTACAACATAACAGTGATCCCCAATGTAAACTATGGACTACACCTAATAGCATAATTATAATGAAATCTTTTCATGTATTGTAACAAAGGTACTAATGCAACGTCTTAATAATAAAGGGGGCAGTAAATAGGGACTCTATTTTCTGCATGATTTTCTGTAAATCTATTTCACTAGTAAAAAAATATATTAAAAATAAATCTCTTAAAAATTACACACACACACACACACACACACACACACACATCCCCTGTGGGGGTTTGTGTGTTTCCCTGGAGGACCCTGACTGATACAGCAGGCACTGTTCTAGCACTTCATGTATGAAAACTCATTCAATCTCCATGGCAAGCCTGTGAGATTTGACAGCTGATAATGCTGAGGTGCCAAGGGGTAAATGATCTCCCTGACCATGCCAATGCCCAGCAAATGGCGCACCAAGGTTCACACTCCAAGAGCCCATAGCCCTTACCACTTTGCACTGCCTCTTGCAAGGCACAGACACATTTCCCTTCCTTTCCTTTGATTCATTGCTGGGAATTTCATGGACAGAACATCGTATTATCACAAATATAAACTATTTTTTAAATGCAGTTTTATTGAGATATATTCATACACCATGCAAACCATCTGAAGTATACAATTACTGGCTCATGGTATCATCACAAAATTGTGTATGCATCCCTATCATCAATTCATAAATGTAAACTTTTGAATGGAGTTTGTGAAATAGTTGATTGATTCCAATGCTGAATGCATGGTGCCCCCATTTTGCAAATGGGGCAACTGAGGCCCAAAGAGAGGGAGAGGCCCCAATTTACTCTGCTTGAGTTCAGCACTGTTTCTGTGATGTTCACCACTAGAAGCTCCCAGTGCATGTATGTCAGGCCTGAGTTGGCCCCCTGAAAGCCTTGGATCTAAACTACTGCCTAGTTTATTTTTACTTGGAGGTATTTTTAAAATGATTCTGCTTCTAGGCAGATAAGACTTTAAAAAAAAGTATTTTCTCACCTATATTCATAGAGCTCCCTTCCTCTAATTTGCATTAAATTAGATAAACAAAATTCATTTCATTTCTGATAAAACACATGCCAGCACAATCATGATGAAATAGCTAAAGTCTCTGCTGTTTCACTGAAGGATTCCAGGTTGGACATTGCCTGAGTTGGGTTAAGGACGATTAATAAGAGACCCATGGTGAATGGGCTTGTAGAAATAGTTCACACACTTACATTTGTGTGTAAGTGTCCTCTGATAAAATCCATATTTAAAGGACATTTCTGGGAGCAAAGTAATATCATCACACCCTGTGGATACCTTCCTATATGCCCTCGCTCACTCTTATGAAAGGTCACTTATTGCTTCCAAAATACACTAGCTGGCAAGGAGACTGCCATAAGTAGTCACAGGACTTTGGGGACATGAAAAGTAGGGAACAGATCTTAATTTTTTTTTTTAATTAAGCATGCGATAAATCACAAACGAATCAAAACCTTTGTCCAACCCAACTTGGAGCCTCTAGCTATCTGGAGCCTTTTGCTTAGTGCTTCTTCCTTATTAGACCATTATTTTCTGAGACTTATTTCCAATCTCAGAAACAAGCTAGAACACTAACCATAATAAATGGGTTCCTAGAAAACTATGTATCTAAGAGACTCTGCAATATACAGTTCCAAATACATGTGTGATTACCCAGTGGAACTTTTTAATTTGAACTATGGGCTGACTAGCAGGAGTGTTCAGCCTGCTCTTTTGAAATGTTGTCTTCAAAAAAATCTCCTCTATCTCAACTTCTTGGTAAGAGGAAGCTAAAACAGCTCATATGGGTCTCATATGCAGACAGGCTACAGTGTGTAGTAAACTGGAGAGGGGGCACGAGTTCAGACTCCTCTGTGCTATAAACCAACTGCCTAACCTTCAACAAGTACTTAACTTTCTGAGTGTCATTATATCACTCTGTAGAAAGAAATTGGGTAATAGCATAGACTTACAAGGGTCACTGTGAATATGAAATGGGAAAAAATAAAAAAAACAGTTTGTAAATTCACAATGTTAAACAATTGCTCAAAATTATGAGCTTCAATTTGAGGAAAGCTGAAATGTCTCAATCTTCTCTTGCCTCCAAATTATTTCCCTTCCCTCCGTGCTGACATGACTTCCTATCCTCCCCATAACATTTGTTCCCTTGGGTTTACAATAAATAAACCTGAGAATATAAGGCAGATGTGTAATACATGTTTCTAGAAGTGGGAACTCACTGAGGCAAAGATCCCATTTTAGATTTATTTGTCCCAATAGCAAGATAATAATGACAGTCATGTAACAGGCTATTAAAATGGCCCTCTTTCCTACTTAAAAGGTCCAGAAAAAAGGCCAAGCATCCCCAATTCCAAAACAAGGTGCTTGGAGCCTGCTTTCAAAGAGGATGTCCCAAAACTCATTTGGGGAGCCTCAGCCCATCATCCATTTACAGGGACCAAGTTAGAGGCCAAGGGAATAGACGATGCCTGTATGGAGAGTTTCAGCAAGTCGTCTATCCCACTCCCATGCCCACCCCACCTCTGCAGCTAGTGAAGGGGAGTGCTTCTGTTTCTGCCTCTCCTTGAGCCAGAGGAGCAAGGACTCCTCAGGAGAGGAACTCAAGCACCTTGAAAACAAGCCTGCTGGAATTAGGGGAGCATAAGGACAGAGTGACAGCTGTGGCCAGATCAGCCTGAGGTGGCCAAGAGGAAAGGGCTGCACCAACCGTAGCGCAAGGATGCGATTTGGCTCACACAGGAGGATGGAGCTTGAGCCCTTTTGAAACCCTTCCAAGAGGACTGCCTGAGGAATGACATGACCCCAAAGAGGTGGGCCACTGCATGCCCACAAAGGAGAAATTTTAGTGTCTGCCTGAGAGGATTCTGGTTCCCAACCTCTGTCAGGGTGGTTGCAACCCAGGGCCCCTTCTGGGACCATCTCTAAGGAAGCCACAAAGAGCCCCAACTGAGAAGGAGTTAGCAGGGCGTCTGCTACACACTGGGGTACCATCTCCACAGCACGTCTGCTACATCTGTGAGGCAGCCCAGTGTTTCCTGTCCCTGACATCCCCTCCAACCTACAGCCCCTCCATCCAACCTCCAACCCTGCAGGCCCACAGGCAGCCCCGGGAGGGAGGGCAGAGACAGGTATGGGGGCAGAGAAAATTCTGCCACCCTCTCCTCTCTGCTGGCTTCTGAGCTGGAGAAGGGAAAAAGCTTTAAACTGGATGAGAATATGGAGCTATGGGATTAAGACTCAGGAAGGGAATTGGAATTGTTGAAATGACTGTACTTGTGGATCAAAGTGACTGGAAGACCTGAAAATGATGAGAAAAGCTGCATGATTTTCTTTTTTCTTTTTTTTTTAATTTGAGATGTTAAATTTTGTAATGTTTCTTGTTTAATTGCATTGTTATAAGAGAACATGTTTTAAATGATATTGATTCTTCAGAAGAGAGTGAGATTTCTTCTGTGAGGTTTCCTTTGTGAGTCTATGTTCCTTTTACATAGATTGTATGAGCAGCTTTGTTTGTTTGAATTTGACTTACCTCTCCAATGTGCTCCTGAAATGATACTACCTGGTTCTATTCAAAGTAGATATTGTGTACAAAACAAAACAAACAAACAAACAAACAAAAAACAATAAAGTAGATATTGTGGAATCGTAGAACCATTATTGTAGGGTCTAGTTTTCCTTTAGCAAAAAAACAAATGAACAATTTTTGTAATTGATTTGTGTCTTTCTGGAAAAAAAAAATATCAGTTTTTTATTTATATGCATACACACACACCTATCAGATTAAATTTGTTAAGTATCTTTTCACATATGTATTTTTTTTCCAATTTTCTTATCTGCTTGCTTTTTCTGAGAAGGGTATATTAAAAATTATCAACTATGATTGTAGATTTATCAATTTCTCCTTGTAATTATGTCAGTTTTTATTTATGTATTTTTAAGGTTGAGAGGTACATACATGTTCATAATAGTATCTTTTGGTGAATGTCATGCTTATTATTATATAGTATCTTTTATACATGGTTAAAATACATTCTCTTAATTAATGTCAATTAATTCTGTTGGATTCTACTTTAAATTCTGTTTTGTGATATTTAAGGTCCCTGTATCAGCTCTTTTTGGTCAGTTTGCCCTTTTGTTCCTCAATCTCTTCGTTTTCAGCCTTTGTGTGTAAATTTTTCCTTAGTTGACTCATTCATAAACAGCAAAGAACTTTATTTCGTTTTTGTATCTAAGAACCTCTGTCATTTACTTGGGGAACTTATTCATTTATATAATTGTAATTACTTTTAGATTTGAATTATTTCTGCCCTGTTACTTTATGTTTTCAGTTTACCAAATTTTTTCTTCAGCTTTTCTTCTTTCAAACCTTCTGTTAAGTTAATCTAGTGTTTTTCTAATAAAATGTCCTCCCTTCCTCCACAGATTTGGAGGCTATACATGCTGTTTCTAGTGTATAAATGGTTTACCCTTAAAGCGATTACAGAGCCTGCTGGTTATCCCTTACTGCCCTTTCTCCCCTCTTTCTTTTTAGTAATAGAAGAGCTGAGTTTAGTTGAGAAGTGGCTGCCCAGAGTAAAGACCACATGTCCCAGCTTCCCTTGCAGCTACGTGTGGTGACAGCTAACCATGAGATTCAGCGTACTGGAGGTTACCAGGACCTCAGCAAGAGACGGAATGGTGGAGGGGAAAGCCTGATTTGCATGAGGTCCGGGAATGTGAGAGGCAGCAATTAGAGCAGAACGTAAGGACAACTCTTGAGATTTTTTTTTTCGTTTGTTTTGTTGTTTGCTTTTCATAAAGGAGGACACAGAAAGGAGGCATTAGGTGGAAAAGGATATGGTACCACTTAACTGAAATAAAATCTTGTGTGCTTTCAGGTCTCTGGTTTGAACTTGAAACTCTGTTTGCACTTCTCAGAAGGTTTACAGAATCTGTTTATTTCCTGTGGCCACTTTAAATGCCGTCTCCCTAGCATCTGGTGTAAACAGTTCCAGTCCTTTCCTGGTCTCTGCTTCTGAGGTAGGGGATGGGGATGGGGTGAGGGGAAGGGATCTGTCCACTTCTTCTGGTTCCCAAAAGTCCTCATCTATGCTCTTACTGAGATTTTACCTGAAATGCCCTTGAGGCTTTTTTCCTGCCCTTCATAGCCCAGAAATGGATGGGGGCAGAGCAGCAGAGAGGTGAACACTGCTAAAACTAGCCTGCTCCTCCCCTCTCAAAGTCATGGAACAAACAGCATGGATTCAGGGGGTGCCTTGGACATCTTCAGCTGGTGGACCTCAGATCTGCTGAGGCCTTGCATGGACTTGGCTCTTCACTGAAAAGTGGTGCTCATGTCAGTTATGGCCACCATTTATTGAATGCCTTTTTGAGCTCTCTCTAAACTTACTCACATATGTCTTCATACCCACTTTGTGAGGTGGTTGCTCTTCTTACTAATATTCCCATTTTACAGATAAGGAAACAGGCTTACAGCAGGTAGGCAACTAGCTCAAGATAACACAGCTAGAATAGCTGGGAACCACATCAGTTTGACTCTAGTGCCTTGATGGAGCCACTACCATATATTGCCTGAGTTTTAGCTGAACTTTAAAGGCTAAAGATGATAGATCCCGAGAAAGCTCAGCAAGTGAACCCTGCAAATGCTCTTTGAGGAGGCCACTCAGAAATTTCCTATTCTCCTAGTCAAATCAATTTGAATGACTCATTGTTTCCTTGTGTTTTTATACATTTTGCTTTGCAGTTAGAATTGGTTGGATGTTGCCTTTGGCACTGAGCCAGTACTTTTTTTAAATTGTTTTCACATTTGCATTGAACCATTTGAGTGTTGTGTTCTGTTTCTGTGTTGTGATCTGGTTTGGCTGTCATGGCCCATCCATTGCTCTTCACTTACTGTCTCCTCACTTGACATTTCAGCATCCCTGGATCTCACTTCCCACGCTTGGGATGAATGCAGCTCTTTACAACCTCGTTCACACTTCTTGCTCTTTCTCTCTACTTCTTGCTGCAGGTGAGCACAGCTCAGCTGACAGTTGGGTGGGCTCAGGAGCCCCCCATCTGCTTGTCCTCCTCAGCCTGAGGCTGGGCCCTGCAGCTTGGGGTGCATCTGGCCACAGGGATATGCCTGCCTGAAGTCCACTTCCAAGGACTTGGAAGAAAGCTGGATGAAGGCTATTTGGTAACACTGAACTATTTCTGCAGCTAATTGTGAATCCAACTATTTTGATATAAAAAGTTATAAAAATTAAAAAAAAAGCTGTCTCTATATCTACATCCATATTCATATCCTTATCAATATCAGTATCAATTTTACTACAGATTTACAATTGGGAATTGGGAGAAGCCCAGAATAGCATTTTGTCCTAAAAAGGCACAGGAAAACTCGTTGTGCCACTAAATACCCTGTGACTTTGAACTGATCACATGTTACATCCCCTCCTTTAAAAAAATGTATTTTTAATAATTTTTGATTAGAGAAGTTATAAGTTTACAGAAAAATCATGCAGAAAATACAGAGTTCCCATATATCTACCTTCACACACAGTTTTCCCTATTATGAAAACTTTGCATTAGTGTGGTAAATTTGTTACAATTGATGAAAGAAGTTTATTATAATTGTACTAGTAACTATAGTCCATAGTTTACACTACAGTTCAATGATTGTGTTGTACAATATTTGTTTTTTAATTTTTATTCTAGTAACATATACATAACCTAAAAATTTCCCCTTTAAATGTATTTTAACAGCTCTGGGATATAATTCAAATGCATACAGTTCACCCATTTAAAGTATACAGCTTAATGGCGCTTAGCATATTCACAGAGTTTTGAAACCCACCACAATCTAATTTTAGAACTTTTTCATCACCTCCAAAAGAAATCCTGCACCTATTAGCAGTCACTCCCTACCCACAACCCACCCCCTCACGCCCCTTCTCAGTTCTAGGCAACTGCCAATCTATTCTATGTCTCTATGGATTTGCCTGTCCTAGACATTTCATATAAATAGAATCATACAATATGTGGTCTTTTGTGACTGGTTTCTTTCACTTTACACAATTTTTTCAAGGTTCATTCATGTTGTAGTATGTATCAGTACTTCATTCCTTTTTATTGCCAAGTGTATGGATATATCACATTTTATTTATCCATTCATCAGTTGAGGAACTTTGGGTTTCTAATTTTTGGATACTGTGAATAATGCTTCTATGAACATTTGTGCATAAGTTTTTGTGTGGGCACAAGTTTTTGTTTCTTTTGGATATATACCCTAGGAGTGGAATTCTTAGGTCATATGTTAACTCAATGCTTAGCATTTTGGGGAGCTGCCAAACTGCTTTCCCAAGTGGCTGCACCATTTTTTCATTCCCACTGGCAATTTCTCCACATCCTCGCCAATACATGCTATTAGCTGTAGCTGTCTTTTTAATTATAGCCATCCTAGTGGGTGTGAAGTGATATTTCATAGTGGTTTTGATTTGAATTCCCCAGATGACTAATGATATTGAACATGTTTTCATGTGCTTATTGGCCATTTGTATATCTTCTTTGGAGAAATGTCTATTGAGATCCTTTGTCCATTTTTAATCAGGTTATGTATTCGTTTTTAATTTGGGTTATTTATCTTTCCATTATTGGACTGTAAGTGTTCTTCATATATTCTGGATTTGAGTCCCTTATCAGATATATAATTTGCAAATAATTTCTCCCATTCTGCAGGTTCTCCTTTCACTTTCTTGATGATCTCATTTATAGCCAGATCCCTCTTGAAGTCTTAGAATCTTCATGGATATTGTTCTAGTTTGCTAAAGACACTCAAAGCAAATACCACAAATGGGTTGTCTTTTTTTAAAATGCAATTTTATTGAGATATATTCACATACCATATAATCCATCCAAAGTATACAATCAATGGCTCATGGTATCATCATATAGTTGTGCATTCATTGCCACAATCAATTTTTGAACATTTGCATTACTCCCAAATAAAGAAAAAAGTAAAAATAAAAAAGAACACCTAAAACATCCCATAACCCTAATCCCCCCCTATTATTTCTATATATTTTTGTCTTTATTTTATTACTCATCTGTCCATACATTGTATCCAGGGAGTGTCAGTCACAAAGTTTTCACAATCATACAGTCACACAGTGTAAGCTATATAGTTATACAATTGTCTTCAAGAATCCAGACTACTGGGTTACAGTTCAATGGTTTCAGGTATTTCCATATAGCTATTCTAATACACTAGAAACTAAACAGGAATATCTATATAATGCATAAGAATAATCTCCAAAATGACCTCTATACTCTATCTGAGCTCTCTCAGCCACTGAAACTTTATTTTGTTTCTTTTCTTTTCCCCCTTTTGGTTAAGAAGGCACTCTCAATCCCGAGATACCAGGGCCAGGCTCATCCCTGGGAGTCATGTCCCGTATTGCCAGGGAGACACACATCCCTGGAAGTCCTCCCATGTAGAGGGAAAGATAGTGAATTTATTTGTAGAGTTGGCTAAGAGAGAGAGGCCACATCTGAGTAACAAAAGAGGGGGCTTTTGCAAGGGGACTTTGCATATGTTTTTATTTTTTTATTTTTTTTATTTTCTGGCCAAAGTACTCTGGGATGTATCAGGATATTACATTAACCTGTACAGAATATCAAGATCTCATTCCGTATTCTAGGTTCCATGTAATAATGTTGTTTAAATCAACTGACCATGCAGGTTAAATAAGATAGTGTGCTGCAGAGAATAAAAATTTTCTACCAAATAAATAGCTCTTAAATAACAGTTAAAACTCAGGAATAGATGTGACTGCTTTAAGAGCTTACAATCTAGGAACCTTTACAATAGCCTTATTGAACATTCTGTACTACTGCATCATTGATTGCCCAGTCTCTGCCAATGTTCTATCCCCTGATAACCTGAGCTCTTGAATTCAATTCTCAGCATTTGCTCATTGTAGTTAGTTTATTAATGAGGCCTTAAAATATTTGTCCTTTCGTTTCTGACTTATTTCACTCAACATAATGACCTCAAGTTTCATTCACCTAGTTGCATGCCTCACAACTTCATTCCTTCTTACAGCCACTCAATATTCCGTTGTATGCATATACCACAGTTTGCCCTTCCGTTCACGGGTTGATGTACCCTTAGGCCACCTCCATGCATTGCAAATCATGAAAAATGATGTTATAAACACCAGTGTGCAAATGCCTATTCATGTCCCTGCTTTCAGTTCTTCCAAGTATATATTAAATAACGGGGTTGCAGGATCATATGGCAACCCTACACTTAACCTCCTGAGGAACCAGCACACTGCCCTCCAGAGGGTCTGTACCATTCTACTTCCCTACCTACAGTGAGTAGGTGTATCTCTTTTCCACATTTTCTCCAGCACTTGTATCTTTCTGTTAATTTTTAAACAGTTTTATTCACACACCATACAATCCATCCTAAGTTAACAATCAATAGCTCCCGGTATAATCACATAGTTTTGCATTCACCATCAAAATCTATATGAGAGGACATAGCACAGTCATCCCTCAGCAGAAGACCTAGTAGTGCACAGCTTGGAAGAGGGACCCACTCGCAAGTCCCAGGGACCATATGCCAATACCAAGGACTTGTGGGTCAGTGGCAGAGACAAACTGTGGCAAGACTGAACTGAAGGATTAGACTATTGCAACAGCTTTAAATGTCCAGGAACACCTGGGAGGTTTGATTATTAAAGCCACTCCCCATCCCTAACTGCTCAGACGCATGCCCCTATGCAGGGCAGGCAACACCAACTACACACGCAAGCTTGGTGCACCAATTGGACCCCACAAGACTCACACCCCCACTCTCCACAAAGACAAAGTGGGGAAGAACTGGCTTGGGGGGAATAGGTGGCTCACAGTTGCCACCTGATGGTTAGTTAGAGAAAGTGTACCCCATGAAGAATGCACATACATCAGTAAGGTTTCTATATGCTATAAATGAACAAATTGAAGAGACATTCAAGAAAAAGATACCATTTTCAATAGCAACTAAAAAAACAAGTACCTAGGAATAAACTTAACCAAAGATGTAAAAGACCTATACAAAGAAAACTATATAACTCTACTAAAAGAAATGGAAGGGGACCTTAAAAGATGGAAAAATATTCCATGTTTATGGATAGGAAGGCTAAATGTCATTAAGATGTCAATTCTACCCAAACTCATCTACAGACTCAATGCAATCCCAATCAAAATTCCAACAACCTACTTTGCAGACTTGGAAAACCTAGTTATCAAATTTATTTGGAAAGGGAAGATGCCTCAAATTGCTAAAGACACTCTAAAAAAGAAAAACAAAGTAGGAGGACTTACACTCTCTGACTTTGAAGCTTATTATAAAGCCACAGTTATCAAAACAGCATGGTACTAGCACAAAGGTAGACATATAGATCAATGGAATCAAATTGATAATTTGGAGATAAACCCCCAGATCTATGGCCGACTGATCTTTGATAAGGTTCCCAAAGCCACTGAACTGGGACATAACAGTCTTTTCAACAAATGGGGCTGGGAGAGTTGGATATCCATATCCAAAAGAATGACAGAGGACCCCTACCTCACACCCTACACAAAAATTAACTCAAAGTGGATCAAAGATCTCAATATAAAAGACACTACCATAAAACTCCTAGAAGATAATGTAGGGAAACATCTTCAAGTCCTTGTATTAGGTGGCCACTTCCTAGACTTTACACCCAAAGCACAAGCAACAAAAGAAAAAATAGATAAACAGGAACTCCTCAAACTTAGAAGTTTCTGTACCTCAAAGGAATTTGTCAAAAAGGTGAAGAGGCAGCCAACTCAATGGGAAAAAAATTTGGGAAACCATGTATCTGACATATATAAAGAAATCCTACAACTCAGTGACAATAGTACAGACAGCCCAATTATAAAATGGGCAAAAGATATGAAAAGACAGTTCTCTGAAGAGGAAATACAAACGGCCAAGAAACTCATGAAAAGATGTTCAGCTTCACTAGCTATTAGAAAGATGCAAATTAAGACCACAATGAGATACCATCTCACACCAGTTAGAATGGCTGCCATTAAATAAACAGGAAACTACAAATGCTGGAGGGGATGTGGAGAAACTGGAACTCTTATTCATTGTTAATGGGACTGTATAATGGTTCAGCCACTCTGGAAGTCAGTCTGGCAGTTCCTTAAAAAACTAGATATAGAGTTACCCTTCTATCCAGTGATTGCATTTCTCATACTACCTGGAAGATCTGAAAGCAGTGACATGAACAGATATCTGCATGCCAGTGTTCAAAGCAGCATTATTCACAATTGCCAAGAGATGGAAACAACCCAAATGTCATCCAACAGATGAGTGGATAAATAAAATGTGGTATATACACACAATGGAATACTATGCAGCTGTAAGAAGGAACAATGTCATGAAAGATATGACAACATTGATGAACCTTGAAGACATAATGCTAAGCAAAATAAGCCAGGCACAAAAAGAGAAATATTATATGCTACCACTAATGTGAACATTGAAAAAATGTAAAACAAATGGTTTATAAGATAGAATGTAGGGGAACTAGTGATAGAGAGCAATTAAGGAAGGGGGAATGATAACCCAAGAAGAACAGATAAGCTATTGTGGGTAAATTTAACATATCTGGGAATGCCCAGGAATGACTATGCATTGTTAATTTCTGATGGGTATGATAGGAACAAGCTCACAGAAATGTTGCTATATTAGGTTATTTTCTTGGGGTAGAGTAGGAACATGTTGGAAGTAAAGTAGTTATCTTAGGTTAGTTATCTTTTTCTTACTCCCTTGTTATGGTTTGTTTGAAATGTTTTTTTTATTGTATGTTTTTAAAAAAAATTTTTTTATATAGTTGATTTAAAAAAAAAGAGTTAATTAAAAAAAAAGCCATATGGACCACACTCCCCTTTGTCTAGTTTATGGAAGGATGAGTAGAAAAATGGAGGAAGGAAAAACAAAACAAAACAAATAAACAAAAAAAGGCACCCAGTACTCTTTTTTACCTTAATTACTCTTTTTCACTTTAATTTTTATTCTTATTATTTTTGTGTGTGTGGTAACAAAAATGTCAAAAATTAATTTTGGTGATGAATGCACAACTATGTAATGGTACTGTAAACAACTGAATGTACACTTTTTTCATATGGCTGCATGGTGTGTGAATGTATCTCAATAAAATGAAAAAAAAATCTATATGAGAACATTTCCATTTCTTCCACAAAGAAGAGGGAAAAAAATAAAAGAATAAAGACTAAAAAAATAAAGAAAGGAGAAACAAGAACAAGAATACCCCTCTATTGACATTTAGCTTTGGTATATTGCCCTTGTTAACAATTAATGGAAGAATATTACAGTGTTACTGTTAAGTATAGACCCTAGTTTGCTTTGCATTGGTTGTATTTTTTCCATATATCATCCCATTTTCAACACCTCTCAATGTTGACATTCACTTGTTCTCCCTCATGTAAAAATTTTCTTATATTTCTCCATTTAGTTACCATCATTGTCCACTCTAGGTTTTGCTAAGTTATACAGTCCCAGTTTTTATCCTCTATCTATCCTTCTGGTGTCATATATGCCCCTAGCCTTCCTCTTTCAATCATACTCACAGTTGTCTTTGTTCAGTATACTTAAAGTATTGTGCTACCATCAGATAGTATTGTGCTGTCCATTTCTGGATCTTTACAGTCAATCCTGTTGAACATTCTGTACCCCTTCAGCATCAAATGCCCAGTTTCTACCTTCTTTCTACCTCCTGAAAACCTGTGTTCTTAACTTGAACTCTCAGAGTTTGCTCATTATAGTTAGTTAATATCAATGAGACCATACAGAATTTGCCCTTTTTTTCTGGCTAATTTAGTTCAACATAATGTCCTCGAGGTTCATCCACATTGTTGCATGCATCATGACTTTAATCTGTCTTACAGCTGCGTAATATTCCTTCACATGTATATACCACAGTTTGTTTATCCACTCATCCGTTGATGGACATTTGAGCTATTTCCATCTCTTGGCAATTGAGAATAATGCAACTATAAACACTGATGTAAAAATGCTGGTTCATGTCCCTGCCTTCATTTCCTCTGAGTATATATCTAGTAATGGGATTGCTGGATCATATGACAATTCTGTATTTAGCCAAACTGCCTTCCAGAGTGGTTGCACTGTTCTCCATTCCCACCAACAGTGACTAAATATAGCTCTTTCTCCACATCCTCTCCAACACTTGTAGTTTCCTGGTTTTTTTTGATAATGAACATTCTAGTAGGTGTGAGATGATTTCTCATTATGATTTTGATTTTCATTTCCCTAATAGCTAGTGAAGTTGAGCATCTTTTCATATGTTTTTGAGTCATTTGTATTTCCTCTTCAGAAAAGTATCTGTCCATGTCTTTTGCCTATTTTTTAATTGAGTTGTCTTTTTATTGCTGAGTTGTAGGATCTCTTTATATATTCAGGATATTTGCGGTCGGGGTTACTGCTTCTAGGGGGAGTGGCGGCCGGTAGCCGAGCCCTCAGCTCTCGGGGCTGCTTAAAGGTTACCGGCGGTGGGGGCTCTTTCCCGGAGGCGAGGGCGAGGCGGAGGACGTGGCCAGGGTCCTCGGCGAGAGGCGTGCAAGGAGGGCGGCGATAAGGACAAAAACACTCTTCATCCAGTAGGGGTATGCGCCAAAGAGATTTATTCAGGGGTGATTACAGGTTATATAGGCTGGTAAGAGGGGCAGGGCTGGAAAGGAGGTGAAGCAGCCTTAAATGGCAATATTGAAGGGATAGGGGCTAGGATTGGTTCTGAGAGGATTCAGGAGCCGTTGCAGCGGGCGGGGGTTGTTCTGGCCACGGTGCATGCACGCTGGCGGTGGCAGGAGTGGCCTTGGCACAAGGGAGTATGTGGGTAAGATAAGGAAGTGGGGAAAGGGCAGTTGGGAGAAAGGCGGTTTCCTCCGGCAAGCCTCCCCTGCCAGTGGCATTTTGGGTGAGGAAAAGGGAGCTGCCCTGACCTTGCTCCCCAGGCTCGGGGGGGCTGCAGAGGGCACTCACGCCCGTACCTACTACCCTCCCCAGGGGGTGATATCAAGTCCCCTGGCCCAGGCCTGGTAAGTCGAGGCACAAGCTCAGACACCCGCAATTCCCCTTTCCTTTCTAATTAGAGGAAGAGGCTTTACCGGAGAGGCCCGCTAAGGGTGAGGGAAGGGGGAGGTTAGGGAAGGGAAAAAGGGGTTGACGGTGGCTCAGCGAGGCTGGAGCTCAGTGTTGGTGTGGTGCCCGGGCGCTTGACAATGGCTTCGCTGCAGCGGGCTGGGCGAAGGTGAGGGGTTTAAAGTTCAGGGGTTTAAAGTTCAGGGGTTTAGAGAAGCTGGAACTCGAGGCGAGAGCGATGTTCAGGTGATTGAGAAGGGCCTCGCGGTCGGCGGGTCGACCGGTGGCATTGAGGTCGCGGAGGGTTGGCTGTCATCTTGGAGTGGGGGGCGTCAGAGGTGGCGAGTCGCTGATACTGGATTTGCACGAACGAGGAAAAAATGGCATCCGTTTGTTTTCTTACAAGCTGGACAATTTTGCGGATGAGGCAGGGTCCTAAGATGAGAGCTAGAATAATTATTAATAGGGGGCCAAGAAAAGGAAGGATGTATGGGAGGATGGGAGTGAAAAAACTGGACCAATAATTGGTGGCTTCACGATCTCTTTTACGCTTTTCCAGTCCCTCTCGGACCCTTTTTAGGCTGTCCTCGACGAGACCTGTGGAATTGGCATAAACACAGCACTCTTCTCCTAGGGCGGCGCAGAGGCCTCCTTCTTTGAGGAGGAGAAGGTCAAGACCTCGGCGGTTTTGGAGTACGACCTCAGAGAGGGAATTGACAGAATTTTTTAGATGGTAAATAGCGTTTTGTAAGTGACGAATGTCCTCGTCAACAGCCGCCCTGAGGTGAGTTAGGGCGGAGCCTTGACTGGCTAGTGCAGCGATTCCGGTGCCAGCGCCGGCAAGACCTAGGAGGGAGGCAATTGTGAGGACGGTGATGGGCTCTCGCTTTTGCAGTGGGGCTGGAGCTGCAATTCTTTCCAGACGGAGGAAGAAGTCTTCTTCGCTGTGGTATAAGACCCTAGGGATAAGGACAATTAGGAGGCAAGTTTCTTTATATTCACTGATGATATTCGTGCTGAGACAGGGGGTAAGTCCTGTAGAGGAGCAGAGCCATTGGGAGGAGTTATGAGGAATGAGAAATTTTGCCGAGCTGCTGGGAGATGAGTAGCTGGCACAGGCAGTGAGGTCGGGAGAGTTACTGGAGCGAGGGCGGACGCACTTTCCCGTATAGGAGACTGAATGAAAGGTCAGGGGGACGGCAGAGGTATTCCAACTGCATTCCGAGGGGCCGTCTTCTGTGCTTTCTGAAAAGGAGAGGTTGGAGGCAACGGGCTCGTACAGTGAGGAAGAGGTGGAGAGGCAGAGCCAGCAGGAGGAGGTAAAATTGGGGTTGGAGGAGTTCACTGAGGCAAAGGCGGCTTGGATGAGGCTGAGGAGGGGAGAGGAATAACGAGAAGGGGGCAGAGGAAGCTGGGGTGGTGGGGTTGGCGATGCGCTGTTTGTAGCTGAGGTGCGGCCTCCGGATGCGCTGCTTGTACTTGAAGTGCGGCTGGAGGGCTGTGGAAAAAGGGGGTTAATGACTTTATTGGGACCAATGGCAGAGGGGTTTTTTAGTACAGCCTCCTTTTTTTTCAAAATAAGGGAACTTGGGTTGGCTCCTTCCAAATAGATTCTGAAGCCTCAGGTTTGACCGAGTAACCAGGAGGGATTAGTGGGGAGCTGCACTGTAAGATTAAGATGTGTGCAGGATTTCTCACTTTCTTGGCCGAGCCAGTTAACAGTAGGGAGTTTGCACCCTGTAGGGGCCCACTTTAGGGTAAGGTAATGATTAGGAACAGGAGGCTTCCAATTAGTGGCTAATGTTTCACACCCCCAGTATGCACAGTAGTACTTGTAGGGGGAATTACAGTACGATTTTCCAGGATTTGAGGATGGGCACATGTAATATTGGGCCTGGGGATCACTTACCTTTCGAGCGCAGGTTTCTTCGACTCTGGAGACAAAGGTGGTGAAAGGCTTACTCGGTTCCTGGAAGAGCTTGGTGAATTTATTAGGCCGACAGGCAGAGCAATTGGCAAATGCTCGTAAGGCGATTTTCCAAAGAATAGGCCAAAAGGTGGCAGGTGCATTAATATAGGCAGATGCGTTTATAAACGCTCCCGTGCCCAAGTAGGCTTCGGGGGGATGATAGACTTCAATGGCTGCATCTTGCTCACTTTGCTTAGCTGCTTCTGCCTGGAAGTGAGCACGCCAGTCAACAAACTGACCGGGGTTAAAAATTGAACGGGCAAGCGAGGCCCAGTCTTGGGGAAGGCAATAGTTCATGGCGAGATCCTGTAGTATTTGGGAAGCATATGGGCTACCTAACCCGTCCTCCTTGACGGCCCTGCGAAGCTGCTTGATAGTATTTAAGTCAATGGGATACCAGTCATGCGGCCTCTGTGGGGTGGGGGCAAGGTTAAGAGGAAAGCAGCGAAAAGCACGAGAGAAAGGAGGACACGCTTGCAGAGGACTTGGCGCGGGAGTGGGGGTAGGGGGAGCGTTGCCCCAAGGGTTGCCTTGAGGTGCAGAAGGCAGCCAGGGGTTGTTAGTCGGCAGGGTGGAAGGAGTGGCGGCAGCTGCCGGCAGCGGCTCCGAGGGGGAGCTCGCCGAAGGGGGAGGTGGGAGTGGGAGGCCCCAAGCGTCGCAAGATGGCGGCGCGGTGGGCGTGGCTAAGATACAAGATGGTGGATCAGCCCCGCCCTGTGAAAGGGCGGGGCCCAAGGCATAAGATGGTGGACTAGCTCCGCCCTGTGGAAGGGCGGGGTAAAGCGTATGTGGTTTCCGGCCCAGCTTAGGGCTGATGTCATCGCCGGAGCATTTCCTCCCCTCGATGGAAGAAGAAGGAGGAAGTTCGCCATCTTGGCGTGGCGCAGTGTTATTTTGCTTTTTGGGAGTCACCTCGAGCGCGTTGTTAATCTGCTCGACTAAGGACTCCGTGTCCGAGTCATGATTTGAATTAGTATCGCTATCTGAGTCTGTTGGCTGGGTTGATAGGGCCTCTTTGGATTTAACGGGGCCTCTATCAGGGGGGAGGGAGCCTTGAAGGCAGGAGCGGATGGTTATCAAGGTGGGGAGCAAGCCGGGAGGGAAGCGCTTGCTCTCATGTTCCATGGCGTTAGTGACTCGATCAATAAGGCGATCATAAGTAACAGGGTCCCAAAGATGGCAAGTGGTGAGCCATGGGTTAAAGGGCAGCAGGAGATCCCAGTATATCTGCAGCTGCCGGACAGACACTTTACAGCGATGCGTGTCTAGGAGACCCGCTAGAGCACGAACTTGAGGTGCCTGACATGTAGATATACGATTGCCCATAGCTGAGGGGAGAGGAGGGGGAGTTGTTCCCGAGCCGGGCCGGCCGGCTGGCGGGGAGGAGAAGGAGGAGTAGTTTACTGAGCAGAGAGAATGAGATAAACTGTGGCTGCAAGGCCGAAGGAGACGGCGAGAGCAGAAAGCAGTGCCCTTTGGCAACGAGAGCAGTCAGGGGGGGCGGTTGCAAAGAGGCACACGGCACCAAATGAGGAAATAAAGATACAAAGAACTACAGCAAAGTAATGGAGGGGAAGAGGGAGAGCGTTAGGAGGAACGGGGGTCATAGAAGTGCGCATACAAGAGGACGAAGAGAGCGTGGGGGAAGGGAGGAGTTCCTACTGGATGAAGAGAGCGTGGGGGAAGGGAGGAGCGGCTTCGGAGCAAGGAACCTCACACGGCTCCGGAAGCGGCGAGGGAGAGGCGGCCCTACCTTGCAGGCGAGGAAACGGGAAGCTGGAGAGGCGTCCGGGCGAGCGGGTGACCTGCCAAACTGTCGTGTGGAGACGTTCCTCACACGGGGCACCAGTTGCGGTCGGGGTTACTGCTTCTAGGGGGAGTGGCGGCCGGTAGCCGAGCCCTCAGCTCTCGGGGCTGCTTAAAGGTTACCGGCGGCGGGGGCTCTTTCCCGGAGGCGAGGGCGAGGCGGAGGACGTGGCCAGGGTCCTCGGCGAGAGGCGTGCAAGGAGGGCGGCGATAAGGACAAAAACACTCTTCATCCAGTAGGGGTATGCGCCAAAGAGATTTATTCAGGGGTGATTACAGGTTATATAGGCTGGTAAGAGGGGCAGGGCTGGAAAGGAGGTGAAGCAGCCTTAAATGGCAATATTGAAGGGATAGGGGCTAGGATTGGTTCTGAGAGGATTCAGGAGCCGTTGCAGCGGGCGGGGGTTGTTCTGGCCACGGTGCATGCGCGCTGGCGGTGGCAGGAGTGGCCTTGGCACAAGGGAGTATGTGGGTAAGATAAGGAAGTGGGGAAAGGGCAGTTGGGAGAAAGGCGGTTTCCTCCGGCAAGCCTCCCCTGCCAGTGGCATTTTGGGTGAGGAAAAGGGAGCTGCCCTGACCTTGCTCCCCAGGCTCGGGGGGGCTGCAGAGGGCACTCACGCCCGTACCTACTACCCTCCCCAGGGGGTGATATCAAGTCCCCTGGCCCAGGCCTGGTAAGTCGAGGCACAAGCTCAGACACCCGCAGATATTAAACCATTATCTGATCTGTGGTTTCCAAATATTGTCTCCCATTGCATATGCTGCCTTTTAACTTTGTTGATAAAGAAGTCCTTTGATGTGCAAAAAGTATTCTTTTGAGGAGGTTCCAATTATCTATTTCTTCTTTCATTGCTTGCATTGCATGTAAAGTCTGGGGAACCAACTTCTATCACAAGATCTTTAAGATCTTTCCCTATATTTTCTTCTAAAAGTTTTATGGTCTTAGGTCTAATGTTTAGGTCTTTGATCTGTTTGAGTTAATTTTTGTATAACGTATGAGATAAAGGACCTCTTTCATTCTTCTACATATGGATATCCAGTTCTTCAAGCACCATTTGTTGAAAAGGCTCCTGTGTCCCAGTTGAGTGGACTTTACCACCTCATTAAAGATCAGTTGTCCATAGATGAGAGTGTCTATTTCTGAACACTCAATCCAATTCCATTGGTCAGTATACCTATCTTTATGCCAGTACCATGCTCTTTTGACCACTGTAGCTTTGTAATATGCTTTAAAGTCAGGTAGTATGAGACTTCCTGCTTCATTTTTCTTTCTCAAAGATGTTTTCAACTATTCGGGACACCCTGTCCTTCCAATAAATTTGATTACTGGTTTTTCTATTTCTGCAAAATAAGTTGTTGGGATTTTAATTGGTATTGCATTGAATCTATAAATCAATTTGGGTAGGATTGACATCTTAACTGTATTTAGTCTTCCAATCCATGGACACAGAATTTATTTATTTAGGTCTTCCTTGTTTTCTTTTAGCAATTTTTTGTAGTTTTCTGTGTATAGGTCTTTTATATCCTCAGTTAAATTTATTCCTAAATATTTTATTCTTTTGGTTGCTATTGTGAATGGAATTTTTTCTTGATTTTCTCCTCAGATTGCTCCTTATTCAGGTATAGAAACACTACTGATTTTTGTATGTTGATATTGTATTCTGCCACTTTGCTGTACTCATTTATTTCAGCTTTGCTGTAGAATTTTCAGGGTTTTCTACATATAGGATCATGTCATCTGCAAACAGTGAAAGTTTTACATCTTCCTTTCCAATTTGGATGGCTTTTATTTCTTTTTCTTGCCTAACTGCTCTAGCTAGAACTTCCAGCACAGTGTTGAATAACAGTGGTGACAGTGGGCATCCCTGTCTTGTCCTCCTGCTCTTAGAAGGAAAGCTTTCAGTCTCTCCCCATTGAATACAATGCTAGCTGTGGGTTTATCATATATTGCCTTTATCATATTGAGAAAATGCCCTTCATCAAGAAAATTCCCTTTCATCAAGAAAGGATGTTGAATTTTGTCAAATGCCTTTTCTGCGTCAATTGACATGATCATGTGGTTTTTCCCCTTTGATTTATTGATGAAGTGTATTACATTCATTTATTTTCTTGTATTGAACCAGCCTTACATACCTGGAATAAATTCCACTTTTTCATGGTGTATAATTCTTTTAATATGCTTCTGGATTCAATTTGTGAGTATTTTGTTGAGGATATTTGCTTCAATATTCATTAAAGAGATTGGTCTCTAATTTTCTTTTCTTGTAGTATCTTTGTCTGGATTTAGTATTAGGGTGATGTTGGTTTCATTGAATGAGTTGGGTAGCTTTCCCTCCTCTTCCATATTTTTGAAGAATTTGAGCAGGATTGGTACTAATTCTTTCTTGAATGCTTGGTAGAATTCACATGTGAAACCATCTGGTCCTGGACTTTTCTTTTTTGGGAGTTTTGTTGATGATAGTTTCAATCTTTTACTTGTGATTGGTTTGTTGAGTTCTTTGGTTTCTTTAGAGTCAATGTTGGTTGTTCATGCATTTCTAGGAAGTTGTTCATTTCATGTAAGTTTCTAGTTTTTTAGCATGTAGTTGCTCATAGCATCATCTCATTATCTCCTTTACCTCCTCAGGGTCAGTTGTAATGACCCCCTCCCATTGCTGATTTTGTTTGCACCCTTTTTTCTTTTCTTTATCAGTCTAGTTAAGGGTCCATCAGTTTTATTGATTTTCTTAAAGAACCAACTTCAGCATTTGTTGATTCTATTATTTTCATGTTCTCAATTTCATTTATTTCTGTTGTAATCTTTGTTTTTCTTTCCTTCTGTTTGCTTTGTGGTTAATTTGCTGTTCTTTCTCTAGTTCCTCCAAATGAGCAGTTAAATCCTCTATTTTTGCTCTTTCTTCTTTGTTAATATAGGCATTTAGGGCAATAAACATCCCTCTCAGCACTGCCTTTGCTGCATCCCATAAGTTTTCATATGTTGTGTTCTCATTTTCATTTGCCTTGAGATATTTACTGATTTCTCTTGTAATTTCTTCCTTGACTCATTGGTTGTTTACAAGTGTATTGTTTAGCTTCTATATATTTGTGAGTTTTCCAGCCCTCTGCCTGATATTGATTTCCAACTTCATTCCATTATGATCTGAGAAAGTGTTTTGAATAATTTTGATGTTTTAAAATTTATTGAGACTTGCTATGTGATCCAATGTGTGGTCTATCCTTGAGAATGATCAATGAACACTTGAGAAAAATATATATCCTGCTGTTGTGAGGTGCAATGTTCTGTAAATGTCTGTTAAGGCTAAGTATGTTAAGTTCATTTATCATACTATTCAAAATCTTGTTTCCTTAATGATCCTCTGTCTAGATATTCTATCATTGATGAGAGTGGTGTACTGAAATCTCCAACTGTTACTGTAGAGGTGTCTAGTTTTCTCTTCAGTTTTGTCATTGTTTGCCTCATGTATTCTGGAACACTCTGGATGGGTGCATAAATATTTATGATATATCTTTTTTATTAATTGTCTTTTTTGTTAATACATAGTGTCCCTTAATTGCTTCATGTTTGAAGTCCAGTTTGTCTGATATTAGTATAGCTACCCCCACTCTTTCCTGGTTGCTGTTTATGTGAAATATCTTTTGCCAGCCTTTTACTTTCAACCTGTTTTTGTCCTTGGGTCTAAAGTGTGTCTCCTATAGACAGCATTTAGGTGGGTCCTGTTTTTTAATCCATTCTACCAGTCTGTGTCTTTTTATTGGGAAGTTTAATCCATTAACATTTAAGGCTATTACTGTAAAGTCAGTACTGTCTTCTACCATTTTGTGTTTTGTATTTTGTATGTTATATCTTTTTTCCCTCTCTTTTTACCCTTACTGATAATCTTCATTTCTATCCTCATCTCCAAATTCCTCTCTCCTGTCTTTTCCTATCTGCCTGTAGCACTCCCTTGAGAATTTCTTGTAAAGCTGGTCTCTTGTTCACAGACACTCTCTCCATGTCTGTTTGTCTGAAAATATTTTAAACTCTCCCTCATTTTTGAAGGACAGTTTTGCCAGATACAGAATTCTTGATTGGCAGTTTTTCTATTTCAGTATCTTAAATATGTCACACCACTGCCTTCTCACCTCCATGGTTTCTGCTGAGAAATCCACACAGTCTTATCGAGTTTCCCTTGTATATGATCGATCGCTTTTCTCTTGCTGCTTTCAGAATTCTCTCCTTGTCTTTAACATTTGTCAATCTGATCAAAAGTGTCTTGGAGTAGGTCTATTTGGACCTATTCTGTTTGGGGTATGCTGTGCTTCTTGGACCTGTAGTTTTATCTTTCATAACAGTTGGGAAATCTTCAGTGATTATTTTCCTCCATTATTTTTTTTTTTTTTTTGCCCCTTTTCCCTTCTCTTCTCCTTCTGGAACACCCATAACATGTATATTTGTGCACTTCATGTTGTCATTCAATTCCCTGAGCCCTTCATATTTGTCCATTCTTTTCCCTATCTGTTCTTTTGTGTGTAGGATTTCAGATGTTGTGTCCTCTAGTACACTAATCCTTTCTTTTGCCTCTTTAAATTTGCTGTTGTAAGTCTCCATTGTGTTTTTCATCCCTTCTATTGTGCCTTTCATTCCCATAAGTTTTGCCAATTGTTTTTTCAAGCCTTTGAGTTCTTCTGTATATCAGTCATTTAGTGTCTTCTTTTTATTCTTCATCTCTTTTGCCATGTTTTCCTTCAACTCATTGATTTGATTTAGAAGATTTGTTTGAACATCTTTAATTAGTTGTTTCAATTTCTGTATCTCATTTGGAGTGTTAGTTTGTTCCTTTGACTGTGCTATATCTTCATGCTTCCTGGCACAAATTGTGATATTTTTGCTAGTGTCTAGGTATCTGATTTTCTTGATTTTTTTTTTTTATTCTGGAGGTCATTTTCTCTCTTTTACCTAGAGCTTTCTTGTTGGTTGGCTTTATTTTCTATCTGTTCTTTGACATTCAGTTCAACTTATTCTAGACCCCTAGCATAGCTTCTGATAACTTGTGTTTAACAGATCAGAATTTTTCAGGGCTTGTTTTTCTGGTTATTGCCCTGCCTATATGAAAGAGTTTTTTGTTTGTTTGTTTGTTTGTTTGTTTGTTTGTTTGTTTTGAGGAGGGTCTCCCTAGATAGGATCAACTCCAGTCAGATTTTCCCAAAGAAGGTAGGTCTAGGACTCAGGAAGAGGGTGTAATCAGTATCAAGTTTCCCTATGAATGATACCCAGCAGGATGCCAGTCTTTCCTGTGAATCCTCTTGATTCTATGCATTTTCTGTCCTGCCCAGCAGGTGGCACTTGTCAGCCCTTGGGTCCCCACCATGGTAAAGTGGTACAGTGCCTTTAATTCTCAGCAGATCCTACCCCTGCTAGGGGCATGGTTGAGACAGAGGCTGAGTTAGAGGGTGGGCTTAAACTGTTTCTGCTTTCCAGCCACTGGGGCCACGTGTGCTGGGCCCCCCCCTCCCTTTCTTGGGGAAGATACACCCTTCAGGGAATTATCTCCTTCAAGGAATTATCTCCTTTACCTTTGTCTCTCAGATATTCCTTAACTCCACCCTTGCCTGGAGCAGTGCTGACAACTGAAAAAGCCTGCTGCTCTCTTTTTGCTAAAAAGTTTAAAACAAACAAACAAACAAACAAACAAACAAACAAAACACTTTTCAGTCCGTCCAGAGCCCAAGCAAGAGCCAGAGTTGGTACCTGGATCTATGTACCCCTTTTCTTGGGCTACAGTCCTTTTCTAGTACTCTGTACTCTGCACTCAGTCAACTTCAAATGCCTCTGGTTTTTTTGTTTTTTGTTTTTTGTTTTTCCTGTCAGCCCCACCTCCTCTCTGCTAGTGATAGACCTCCAAGTTCCTTTCGTTCTTTCTCTGGCTTTATCTGTACTTGCTGCTTGTATCCAGCAGTCCAAATTTGTTAATTAAATCCACAATTGGAGCTTGGTTGAACCACCTTCCCTTGCTCGTAGTAGAGACTGCTTCTTTTTCCCACAGGGAAGTGACTCTGAAGCAGCCTGCTGTGGTAGTGGGGGAGGGCTGCCAGCTTCCACAGCTTGGGAAACTTTACTTACAGTTCTGCACTGTGATCTCAGCCTTCCACCCATTCCAGACTGGTGTATGATGTGTGTCTGGTCACATAAGTCCCCCAAACAGTTGTTCCAGGCAGTTCCTGGCTATTTACTAGCTGTCCTAGGGGATGATCAAAATTCCACACTCCCTATGCCGCCATCTTGCCCTGCCATCCTCAGGTTGGCTTTTAACAATGGGAATTTGTTTATAAGCTTACAGTTCTCAGGCCGTGAAACTATTCAAATCAAGGCATCATCATGACAATACCTTCCTCCTGAAGACTGGCTGCCTGTGATCCTGGACTCCTCAGGCATGTGGCAGCACCTACTGGGTCTCTCCCTTCTCTTCCAGGTTTCATTGCTTCCAGCTTCTTACTTCCATGGTTTTCTCTTTCTTTGTCTGAATTTCATTCAGGACTCCAGTAAGAGGATTAAGACTCACTCTGTGCCACACCTTAACTGAAGTAACCTAATCAAAAAGCCCTGCTTACAATAGGTTTACATCACAGTAATGGATAAGCTTTAAGAACCTACTTTATAGGAGTTCATTCAGCTTCAGACCATCATAGATATATATGAAGATACACTGGGTGAAACTCAACCCAAAATTTTTTGAAGGTATGATGAGTAGAAATGAAAAATCTCAGTTGAAAGCCAAAGTGGTCTGTCTTATTGGAGGTCAGACACAATAATTCTTGGGGAAGCCAATTCCTGTGCTCTGGGAAGAGCAACTGAATAGGCCCTTTAGCTGCACAAATATAAACCAAGTCCCAACTCACTGCACTGACTTGACAATTTCCTTAATGCTGAGGCTTTAAACTGAGAATTTGCCAATTCTTTTGGTTGGGTAAATTGCTGTGTATGTTTTAGTCAAAGCAATGTCTGGGAAGATTTGCTTTGTTTATTTGGTGATGGTAAGGGGAGAAAATCTTTCTTGGTGCTGTAAGCACTGTGCTGAACTGTGGGTCAGAGTCATTCTGACAGAGATGGATGGTGCCTGTCTGTTTGTCTTAGAGTTGTGTCTGAGGGAGAAGCACAGCTCTTAGGAGCTGCCTTCACAAGAAGCCTTGTTCTCTTTGGGACTCAGGTGCCAAAGTGTGACATGGAATTGGGGAGAGGGGATTCTTCCATCTCTGCACCCTGGTGAGTGATGGTGGAGAGGGTCCTGGGGCAGCAGCCTTGGAATGGACATTAGTGTTTTCACAAAGTCACCTTCAGCATTAGCTTCAGTGAGTTCTCTCCAGCAGCTTTGACATCAGAAGCACAAGAGAAGATAGAGCAGGAGAGAAAGGGAAAGGACAGGGCAGAAAGTAAATGGTGACTAGAAGACAGACCAAGTGTGACACATCCCAGGAATAACTGGGGTTCACTTGGAGGGAGGAGGTTGAAGTTCTAACAATCAAGCTGAGTCATTGTAATTAGTGCCTTACATGCTCATGTGATGCTAGTTGTATCCAAAGGTCACCTTTATAATGAAGGGATTGGACCAGGAGCCACAGACTAGCAGCCTGAGGCCAAATATAGTCACTCTGTGCCTATATTTGTCTTGACCAATGCACATTTTAATTAGATTTGAATGTCACTGTTATATGGACATATGTTCCCTTTTCATTTGCCACAGGCTGTTCCATTCATTATTGTCTCCCACTGGTCTCATATTACCACCCTGGCCTCTAGATATTTGTTACCATGCCCTTGATTAAAGTTTCTAAAATATCCTTCTGACGCTAACATTCTGTGATTTAGAATAAGCTGGAAGATCCCAGCACAGCTGTGATACAGACTCAACCGTGCTCTCCTATGTGGGGTGGTGACTGCTCACTATGGTTGACTTTTACCGTTGATGATGGGGGAGTGATTGCTGTATTACCTCCTTTTCCTTCCATTTGGATAATGAACTGATGAGCCAAGAGTGAGAAACTGCTTGGAGAAATACAAGATATATGTCCTTTAGAAGACTGGTACACTGAGCAAGGAATCACCTGGCTCTCTGACATCTAAGCCTGCTCCTGGGACAGGTTCTGGAACCAGTTTTTAATATGCACCAGAGATTTGAAGCTGTGTTAGCTTGTCCTTTCTTCAGAAGTATCTCTATTGCCAGCCTCTTCTGCTAACAAGGAAATGTGTCCTTGGTAACTGATTGATTTTCAAATATCAGTGAGCAGGTGGCAAAGGCATCTTTTGGGTCACAGATCTTTTCCAAGTCTCCTGGAATTCCACCACACAGTAACCATCTATTATGTTCATCAGAAGGCTAATTCTGAGTGTAAAGGGGAAATAATTTAATGAGAAAATGACTAATTTTTCTAGAGATGTTATTTCTATCCTTCTAATTACACAATATTATCAAATTATAAGTGAGTGGTGTTTTATACATTTTAAAATCATGTTATGTAATCATCTCATGATGTTAATTCCTGAGGACACTAGGGAAGAGAGTATTATTCTGTTATACAGGGAAGGAAATGGAAACACAGAAATTAGACTGCTCAAAGACAAAAGACTAGTTAAACAGTTGAAATGTAAAATGTCATAAGTTATCATGCATAAGTCATTCTAATAATTTTTTTCTAGAAAAATTGAATTTAACCTAAACTCTTCTTCATAAACAATATTTATACTCAACTCCTAATTCTTATTTTGGGCTCCTTTATTCCTTCCTATTTGTCCTCTTGATTCAGATGGCTGCAACCTGGGGCAGCAACTGTGATAAAGAAAAAATCTGAACAGAAGATGCTCAAGCTCAGTGCAGTGTGCAATTTTATGATAAATTACTGAAGGGATGTTCTCAGGGAAAAGGTTAAATGTGGCAGTGATGAGAGCCACTGGCCAATAAAAGAACATCATAAAATCAGTGTAGCATGGAAAGAGAAGAGTCTGCCGTGAACTTGGTCTAATAGAATCAAGTCAAATAATATCTTTAGTCACACAAGCAGGATACAAGAACTGCAATCTCTGATCAAGACATTCCTGTGCAGATAAAACCTGGCCAAAGAGGCTGAACAAGGCTTGCATTAACAATTCTACACTCCCAGAGAAAGAAGGGATTTTGAAAAGAGCAGAAGTTGAAAGAGTGTGAAGAGCAAATCCAAGAGTAAATAAATAAAATAAAATAAAATAAGTAGAAACAGATATGTCTGGCTTTACCACAGCTTGACCAAAGAAAAGTGGAAGTGGTTTATATAAGCACCAGAACTCCTTGAAAGAAAGAAATGCAGCTTATGAGAAAATGTTTAGGGGAAATTTGATTTTCCTAGGAAAGAGAGAAAGCAATATTTGATTGAACACAGTGGGTGAGCACCTTGGAAGAATCACAGAATTCTAAAGATTTGTATTCTACATAGGGGCTTGCCCTCCTGCAAATGACTGCCTGAGGAAATGGGCACGAGGAGGTAGTTTGTGGACTTGAACCATGCTGCTGTGGAGCTCAGTTATGAATGTTTCATAAACCCCTGTGCAACCTTGAGAACTTTGATTCTGTGGAAATAGTGACTGTTTACAATCACAAGAGAGTGAATTCTAAGAAATTGTGCAATAAATAAATAGTCTGTCACCGACAGCTACTAAGAGCTATAATTAAGACACAAGGATCTTATTCAGAAGAAACAAATGGCTGGAAGAATAAACAGGACTCTAAGGAGTGAGTTTTCTAATTCGTTCACTTCTGTAGCTCATCAGTTGAGAATCACTTTGTTAGCTATATATGTGTACCAGGCGTTGTCAGAGCTTTTCTTTTCCTGGGCTGATTTTCTAGTTTTTGGTCAATCATTGTCACCTAGGTTTTCTTCTGCAGTTTGTAGTGGACTTTTTGTATTCCATTTAGGTGTGCTTGTGGGACTGGCAGGATAGGCTGCCAGAGTTCTGTTTACTTGAGACACAGAACCCCCTCCAAGGAAAGGAGAATGGAGCAGCGAATGTTTGGCTAAAGGACAGGCTGGGTAAGTGCAGAGGGGGAGTAGTGAGTCTAAATTCAGTTTAAGTGTTTATCACTCAGTTGTCCAATGATCCAGCAACTAGGGATTCATATGTAAGCCCTGGAGTTAGAGGTCTGCAATCAGTCAATCAACCAATTAAAAAAAATCAGTTTGTTGAAGTCTCCCTGGGCTACAGAGAACCCAGGTGTCAACAGAATCGGTGCCAGTAGAAATAGGAGACAGCAGCCTTGCTGCTGACATCAGTGTCCCTGAAATGATGCGGGTGTGTTGGGGGAGGAATGGTCAGCAGGCACAGTGGGGACACTGATGAAAATAGCTCTGCTGGCAGTAGCAGCGGTATCTTTTGTGGTCAGGGACGGGGCATCAGGGCCTTGGCACAGAGATCCACCCCCATGGATGGGCACTGGAGCCTTGGCAGAGGCATTGGCAGTGCCTGCGTAGGCCAGCGGCACAGCTGTTCTTTGTCACTGGCAGCAACAAAAGTCAGCATTGCTGTGATCCAGGGCAGAAGAGCAAGTGGGGGGGAAGGCAGGTGAAAGCCAAAGCACTAGCTTGCTGTTTGGGAAGAATTTCAAGGGCCTTGGTTTGCTTGACGGTTGGGCGTGGGGAGAGCCTAAGAAATTCTGTTATGTTGCTGCAACCCCAGTTTTAGTCCTCAGTAGGGTGGGCTGGGGGAACACAGATTCTACGCCAAAGAGAAAAGGAGAGTTTATGTCCTCTGAGTTACATAATTTTAGGGGTAGGATTGACCCATAGGTGTTCCTCCTTGGCTAAGGATTTTTGTCTGGTTTTGTAGGTTGGCAAGGGGAAGGGCCAGGTAGCTCATAAGTGAATAATTCCTCCTTCTGCTAACTAGGGGAAGGAGTCTTAGAAGCTAGAGAAAAGAAGTCTGGAAGATGTGGAATGTGGGGTAAGTCCAAACTTGAGAAGCACAAAAGCAAAGAATTGGAGTTGGGAATGGAAAAAGAAAACCAACTGCTTAGGAGAATATTTGCTTTAGGTTCAGTTGAGATAGCAGAAAGGAGAAGAAAAGGAATTCTTAAAAACTTAAATCAAGAATGATGTCAGCAAATCAGACTTAAATCAGAGTAGGGAATTCTAAAACTCTGTTCCTCCACAAAAGCAATGAATAAGCTGGCAAAAAAAACTATCAGAATCAACTTTTTCAGAATGCTGGAATCTAATAAAAAACTTACAACAACCAGTGGAACTCTTAATGCAGAGAAAACTGCTGAATTTTAGTAAGAGAGCTCGGTGATGTTTTAACATACCCACCCACAATCTCTCTCCCTATAGCTTGGTCGTAGCTTTCGAGAGGGTGCCTGCATTCCTGGTGCAGGTTGCTGGCACCACAGGAAGTAACATGGACCCATTCTTAGAGAATTGTGGTTGTGGTTTTGCATGTCTGGTGGCTCCCAAAAGTTTGGCTCAAGGGTTTGCCTTTGTTTCATCTGCCTTGGAGCTTCATGAGGACTGAAGCTTCCCTGGCTGCATTTGTTGAAAGCATTTCAAGGCCAATATTTTTGGTATAGCAAAGAGAGGCAAGGGATAAAAGTTGGGCCAAGCAATAGACAGACCAAAAGCCTAGGAAAGAATAGACTGGGGAGGGAGACACTTGGGGAAATAAGGACTTTGAAAACCCTCTCTGTATTCTAGGAACACCAGGAGCCCATGCTCATACACATGGTTGAATGTAGGCTCAAAATAAGACCTGAAAAGACAATCCCAGATAAACAAAAACTGAGAGAGCTCATCACTAGTAGACCTGATATAGAGAGTCCTTCAGGCTGAAATACAAGTATACTTGAAGCCATATGAAAAAATAAAGATCTGTGATAAAGGTAACTACATGGGTAAAAGTGAATGCCAGTACTATTGTATTATTAGTTTGTAACTATCTTTTTTTCTTTTATGATTTAAAGTACAAATGTCTAAAGAAATAATTATATATGTTAATTGGTTCACAACGTGTAAAGATGTTATTTGTGACAGTAACAATATAAGAGGAGGAGAGCTATACAGAAGCTTTTTTAGGGGTAGGATTGACCAATAGGTGTACCTCCTTGGCTGAGTGTTTTTGTCTGGTTTGTAGGTTGGCAAGGGGAAGGGCCAGGTAGCTCATAATCGGTAACCCAGTTTTCCATTTTAAGGAACTAGAAAAAGAAGAGCAAACATAAATTTAGCAGAAGGAAGGAAATAATAAAGGTTAGAGCAGAGATAAGAGGATAGAAAAATGAAACCAAAAGTTGGTTCTTTGAAAAGATCAACAAAAGTGACAAACCTGCAGCATGACTGACAAAGAAAAAATAGAGAGAAGACTCAAATTACTAAAAGCAGAAATGAAAGTTTGAATATTACTACCGACTTTACAGAAATAAAAAGTATTATACCAGAATACTATTAACAGTTGTTTGGCAACAAATAAGATAATTTACATGAAATGAACAAATTCCTAGAAACACACAAACTACCAAATTGACTCAAGAAAAGATAGAAAATCTGAATAGACCTGTAACAAGTAAAGACACTTAACTAGTGTGCGGTTTGAATGTATTGTGTCCCCCAAATGCCATTATCTTTGTGGTCTTGTGGGGCAGAAGTTTTGGTGATGGTTAGATTTGCTTGGAATGTGCCCCACCCAGCTGTGGGTGGTGACTTTGGTGGGATACTCCCATGGAGGTGTGACCCCACCCATTCAGGGTGGGCCTTGATCAGTGGAGCCATATAAAACATGCTGACTCAAAGAGACTGAACGGAGTGCAGCTGTGAGTGACGTTTTGAAGAAGAGCAAGCTTGCTAGAGAGGAATGTCCTGGGAGAAAGCCATTTTGAAACCAGAACTTTGGAGCAGACGCCAGCCACATGCCTTCCCAGCTAACAGAGGTTTTCCGGACACCATTGGCCATCCTCCAGTGAAGGTACCTGATTACTGATGTGTTATTTTGGATACTTTATGGCCTTAAGACTGTAACTGTATAGCCAAATAAACCCCCTTTTTATAAAAGCCAATCCATCTCTGGTGTTTTGCATTCTGCAGCATTAGCAAACTAGAACAAAGCTAAAGGAAAAGTATGCCTTAGGACTGACCACACCTATATTTGATTTTGATGGGATTTTGTACTTAACTTTTGTTACTGAAATGGTTTAAGTTTTTGTGATATTGTGATGAAATGAATGTATTTTGTATTTGGAAAGATAATGTCATTTTGGGGTCCAGGGGGTGGAATGTGCCGGTTTGAATGTATTGTGTCCCCCAAATGCCATTATCTTTGTGGTCTTGTGGGACAGACATTTTGGTGCTGGTTAGATTTGCTTGGAATGTGCCCCACCCAGCTGTGGGTGGTGACTTTGGTGGGATATTCCCATGGAGGCGTGACCCCACCCATTCAGGGTGGGCCTTGATCAGTGGAGCCATATAAAACATGCTGACTCAAAGAGACTGAACGGAGTGCAGCTGTGAGTGACGTTTTGAAGAGGAGCAAGCTTGCTAGAGAGGAACGTCCTGGGAGAAAGCCATTTTGAAACCAGAACTTTGGAGCAGACGCCAGCCATGTGCCTTCCCAGCTAACAGAGGTTTTCCGGACGCCATTTGCCATCCTCCAGTGAAGGTACCTGATTACTGATGTGTTACCTTGGACGCTTTATGGCCTTAAGACTGTAACTGTATAGTGAAATAAACCCCCGTTTTATAAAAGCCAGTCCATCTCTGGTGTTTTGCATTCTGCAGCATTAGCAAACTAAAACAACTAGAAATCAAAAACTTCCAAACAAAGAAAAGCCCAGGGCCAGGTAGCTTCACTGGTCAACCTACCAAAGAATTCAAGAAGAGGGAATACTTCCTAACTTATTGTATTAGTACAGCATTTCCCTGATACCAAAGCCAGGAAAACACAACACAAAAAAGGAAAACTATAGACCAGTATCTCTTATGAATGTAGAAGCAAAAATTCTCAACAAAATACTAGCAAACCAAATCCAAAAGTATATTAAAAAGACTATATACCACGATGAAGTAGGATGTATCTCAGGAATGGAAAGGTGGTTCAATGTATGAAAATCAAGTTAATATACCACATTAATAGAGTGAAGTGGGGGGAAAACTACATGATTATCTCATGTGGAAAAAAAGGCATTTGAGAAAATCCAATATCCTTTTATAATAGAAATGATCAACAAACTAGAAATAGAAGGAAACTTTCTCAATATGATAATGGGAATTATTTGAAATCCACAGCTTACATCAGACTCAGTGGTCAGAGACTGAAAGCTACTCACTAAGATCAGGAAACACAAGGATGCTTGATTTTACCATGCCTATTCAAAAAAGTACTGGAAGTTATAGCCAGAATAAGTAGGTCAAAAAAGAAATACAAGTCATTCAAATTGGAAAGGAAGAGGTAAAACTATTTTTATTAACAGATGACGTGATCTTATATATAGAAATTCCTAAAGAATCCACCCCCAAAAAGCTATTAGAGCTAATAAACGAATTCCACAAAGTTGCACATTATAAGATTAACATACAAAAATCAGTAGCAATGAACAATCCAAAAGGAAATTAAGAAAACAATTCCACTTACAATAGCATCAAAAAACAAAATACTTTGGAATAAACTTAACTGAGAATGTGCAAGACTTGTACACTTTAAAAGAAATCGCTACAGAAATTAAAGAAGACCTAAATAAATGGAAAGACATGCCATGTTCATGAAGATGAGAGTAAAATAGCCTATTTTAACAGTCTTGTATCAGATGGATGAAAAGTCTTTTCCAAAAAGGAGACTTGTTTCTAATTTGTATAAAGACATCATATGGGCTAGCAGGGACCATGCATGAAAGGAGATATAGAAAGCTGGGAGGAGCTTGGCATATTAATGGGTCAGTGGAGAGGCTGGCCTGATGTAGCCAAATAATGAAATTCTTGAAGGCCAGGACATGGAGTTTTAACTCTTTGTATTAGTAAATTGTGAACCATTGGGGACCCCACTCCCAGTGGGCTCAAGGGTTCTTCTGCCTTGCACAGGTGCCTAGAAAGAAGTCCAAGATGTTTTAGATGAGCAGAAGGGACATTGGGAGGCATCATCCTAAGCCACAAATTTCTGCTTACTTCTATGATACTGTTAGACAGGAAAGGATGGGAAATAATGCACAGGGCCCAGCATATGGTGGACAATCAAGAAAGATTGGCAAAAGGAAGGTATGGGGCAAAATCCTGGGTGACCCATAGCATGGAAAATCCCTAGTGGAGCTAGTAGGCTGTAGATCACTTTGTCAGCATGGTCTTGGGGGCAAAGTGGCAGAAGAACTCACAGAGAAGATGTGCCGGTCCCAAAGACGTGCTTGGGAGAATTATGGACTCAACCATCTCCTCAGTAAACATATGGACCAGAAGACAGAGCTCAATTCACAACCAGATTTCCTCAGGACCTAGCTGGAGTCTTATCTTTTTCCTCTTCTCTCCCCTCCCCTTCCCTCCCTTCCCTTCCCTTCCCTTCCCTTCTCTTTTCATGTGTGTGTGTATGTGTATGCATCCATCTTATCCAGATGAAACCTCCTGAGGTGGGCGTAGCTCATAGAGAAAAACAAGCCAAGAATTATTGGTGAAAATGCCTCTGGGTAGAATCAACTCTCTGTCTTCATTTTCTCTGGTCCTTGGCAGTTTTTGTTAACCAAATATTTTTATAACTATTCTTCATTAAAATCACTGAGGGCTGAAAACAGGACAGCAGGCTGGAGCTGACATTACATTATCACTTCTTTGCTTGTGTCCATGTGACCAAATGGAAAGTCCAGAGACCGAGATCGAGAACCAGGCTCAGCCAGACTTGGTCAGGCTGGTGGGATGAAGGATGGGAGTTTGCCTCCCAACCCCCTCCCACTCCCTTCTTTCATTCTCTCCCTCCTTTCCCTTCTTTTCTTCATTCCCTCTCTCCTTTCTTCCTTTCCTCCTGTTTTTCCTCTCTCCTTCATTTTATCTCCCCCCTTTTCTTTCCTTCATCTTCTTCCAGCTCTTCTTAAATACCTGCAAGTTGCAGATACCACATTAATTCTGGAGGAAAAACAAATGAATGAGTGATCCTGGTCCTGGAAGAGTATACATTTCAACCTTTCCTTGCATCTTTAGGGATTTGGATCAAACTCAGGTTTAGGAGTAAAGTATCTTGATTTGGTCCCAGTTTGGACTGCTGAGAGGTGAGCAGCAAAGTGAGGCAGGAGAGCTTGAGAGAAATCTGCTATTCTGCATCTGTCTTCCAGTTAATTACTAGGTTGGACTGAAAATATGACTTACAGAGTCTCT
This sequence comes from Choloepus didactylus, assembly GCF_015220235.1. Lineage (NCBI taxonomy): Eukaryota > Metazoa > Chordata > Mammalia > Pilosa > Megalonychidae > Choloepus > Choloepus didactylus. The sequence continues at coordinate 127,061,519 of NC_051312.1, read as the reverse complement.
GTCATGGTATATGTTTTAGGAAGAATAGCCAGGTGTTCGCTGAAGACTGTGAGTATCTATAAAAAGGAGGCACAGCTTACAGTCGCCAGCTATGTTATTTGTGCCCCTTTTCTTCATTCAAGAGGAAGAGAGTCAGAATTCAAGATGTCTGAAATACAACCAAGTATGTGTGGTCTTCTTAAGTTTTCAGACATAAGTTTTCAGAAGATTCTTTAATTTTTGAAGCTATTTTTTATATCATTTCTCAGATGTTAGTAAAGACTGCTAAAGCCACCATGATCTTTTCTTTCTAGAAAAAAATAGCTCAGAATTTATGTCTTTGTTAACAAAGAGAATAGAAAGGTAGATAGCTTAATTCGGAAGTTGAGGACAGTAGATCAAGGTTCTGGAGTTGATTTGGTCACTAATAATATGTGTGATCTTGAAAAGTTAGATAACTAATTTATCTGAGTCTTGACCTTATTACTGTCAAACAGGTTCCATAATATTACCTACTCCACCCACATCACAATGGTATTTCAGGGATTCGTTGAAACAAGAATGAACCTTGAAGACATCATGCTGAGTGACATAAGCCAGGCACAAATGGATGGGTATTGCATTGATTCCACTTTTGTGAAATAGCTAGAATATGTAAGCTCATAGAGATGAAAAGTAGAGTATAGCTTACCAGGGGCAGGGGTGAGGGAGAATGGGGTATTAATGCATAATTGGTATAGGGTTTCTGTTTTGGGTGATGGGAAAGTTGTGGTAATGGATGATGGTGAGGAAAGTGAAAGACTGTAAACGTGATTAATCCCACTGAACTGTATGCTTGGGAGTGGTTAACATGGGAAAGATTATGTTGTACATATTTTTCCACAGTTTAAATAAAAGAGCAACTATAGAGACAATGACAATTAAGTGTAATACATGATCCTAGACTGGATCTAATAACGGAGGAGAAAATGCCCAAAAGGACACTATTGGGACATATGAAAAAATTGGAATATGGACTTTAAGCTTTATATCAATGTTAAATTTCTTGAACTTGATAACTGTACTGAAGGTGGTTACAAAAGTGAATATCCTTGTTCTTAGAAAATGTACATGGGAGTATTATGTGTTCAGGGAGCACGTTGTATACAACCTTCATTCAAATGTTTAGGAAACAGATAAGTGATTGATAGATGATAGGTAGATAGATGGATAGATGGATACAATGATATGGCAAACGTGACAAAATGTTAAAATTGGTGGAGCTGAGTATTGGGGTGAGTGTTGGGGTTCTCTGTATGGGTTTTGTATTATTTTTGCAACTGTTTTGTAAGTTTGAAATTATTTCAAAATTAAAAGTTTAAGAAAAAAAAGCCCTTTGAACAATGAGAAATACTGCTCAACTATATCTGTGCATAATAAACTGAGTAACCTAGACTATATGAAGATGCTGTTAGTTCAGGTACACAAGACTATCGAATATTAGCCTGTGATCCCTCCTCCCTTTCTTTGTATTTGCTGCCTCTCTGATGAGATTTCTGCCTCTTTCATTCTTACCTCTTCACCAGGGAAGGCAGCCACTCTTTTGCTATTCTTTCCACCCAAACTTGGCCCTTGAAATGAAAGTTCCTAATGTTTCTTTCCATAGCAATCTGATCTGTACTAAACAATGCAGCAGCAGTCACATGATTGCTGTCCATGCTCATTTTTTCCTCAAAAGCCTAATTTAAATGCCCTCTGACTACCCCCAAGTTCATCTTCTGGTGGGTAACATGGGAGCCCTCTTGGCCTCCCTCTCTGTGACCTTCCTACCTCTAACTCCTCATCCTGACCGAAAGGCAGTTCCCTCTTTCAAAAGTGACCACCTTCTTTTCCGTGGCTTTCCAGGCAACTCCCTCTGAAGTGTCCGCTGTTTTTAAGATTTGACATATTCTTTAGAGCTAATTCGTTAGTCCCATGAGAAAACTAATCAGTCTCATATTTTAAATAGTCATCCAGCTTTGAACCAAAACCCATCTTTCCCAGCTTTAAACAATCATTTTAGTCAACAGTTTTAGTTCTGAATAACTTTTATCCATTTCCAAAAATTAAGACCCCTGCCCCAAGTATGAATTTGCCATAATTTTAAGGATGGAAAAATTATGCCGTAGAAATTAAAAGCCATTCAAATATTTTGAATTATTTAAAATTGGAATATGTGTTTAGCCTCTGAAGGCTTTCCTTTTAACGGGAAACATGTGGATTCAAACATTCTAATATGTTTGAATTTTCAAAAAAGTAACCTACTTTATAATCTGTTTTGTGTCCACACTATAGCTCATATCCCATCCAGGGATCCTGGATTTGTAACCTGTTTGCTTCTGAAAGGATTTAAGGGGGCCTACAATAAACATGTCCATAGAAAAGCTGCTAAAATGGGAAATTAAAAATCATGAACAAGTTGGGGGTAATAAAAATACTCATAAAAGGAAATAAAGTTACTCTTAATGAACAGTAAATTCAGGTGCCCAAGAGTCAAAGAGAGAAAACAGAAAAGGCTAAAATTTAGTCTGTCATTAAAAAGGTAATACTTCATCAACAACAAAAAGACAAACTCAATTAAAAACATTCAAAGGACTTGAATAGACATTTCTCCAAAAAACATACACAAATGACCAATAAGCACATGAAAAGATGCTCAGCATCATTAGCCAGTAGGGAAATGCAAATCAAAACCACAGAGAGATGCCATTTCACATTCATCATAATGGCTACTATTAAAAACATGGAAAATAACAAGTGCTAGAGAGGATGTGGAGAAATAGGAACCCTCAAAAATTGTTGGTGGGAATGTAAAATGGTGCAGCTGCTTTGGAAAACGGTTTGGTGTTTCCTCAGAAAGTTAAGTATTGAATTACCATATGACCTGGCAATCCCACTTCTAGGTATATACCCCAAAGAATTGAAAGTAGGGACTCAGGCAGATATTTGCACAGCAATGTTTATAGCAGCATTATTCACAAGTGCCAAAAGATGAAAGCAACCCAAGTGTCCATCAACTGATGAATGGATAAACAAAATGTGGCAGGTACATATAGTACAATATTATTCAGCTGTAAAAAGGAACAAAGTTCTGATACATACAACAACATGGATGAACCTTGAAGACATCATGTTGCATGAAATAAGCCAGACATAAAGGTACAAATACTGTATGATCTCACTTTTATGAAAAAATTAGAGTATGCATATTCATGGAGACAGAAATTAGAATACAGGTTACCTGGGGCAGGGATGTGGGGTGGGAAATGGGAGTTAATTCTTAATGGATACAGAGTTTCTGTTTGAGGTGATGGAAAGTTTTGGGAATGGATGGTGGTTGTAGTTGTACAACATTGTGAAGGTAATTAACACCACTAAATTGTATACTTGAAGGTGGTTAAAAAGGAAAATTTTAGATTGTATATATGTTACCAGAATAAAAATTTTTTAAACATCCATAGAACTGTACAACACAAAGAGTGAAATCTAATGTAAAACTATGGATTATAGCTAGTAATATAATTTTAATAATATTGTTTCACTAACTGTAACAAAGGTATCACTCTAATGCAAAATGTACTAGGGAAAATTGTGTGTATGCAGAGAGGTGTATGGGAATTCTGTACTTTCTGCAGATTTTTCTGTAAACCTATAACTGCTCTAATTTTTTTAAGGGAATATTTCAGGTCTTTAAGAGAAACAGGAGGAGATAGCTGTTGTTTGATAGGCACCCCCTCAATAGCTGCGAAGAGCTTTCATGTATAGCCTTTTTACGTCTCACTAGTTGGGAGACATGGAGCAATTTGTCTAAATCTCAGGGTACTGATTGCTGATCTGTGAACTGGGGAGGACAATCATCCCTGCCTCCAAGTTTGCTGTGAGAATTCAGTGAGATGTTTATCAGGCTTTATCAGAGTGCCTTGCACATTGTAAACATTCAATAAATAGCAACTATAATTTGTGTAACACCCCTTCAGGAGACTGTTAATATCTCCATTTAAGAAATAAATTTACATTACTTGTCAGAGTTTCTCTAGTATATGGAAGAGCCAGGATTCCTCTCCAGGTCTCCAGGTCTCTCTGATCACAAAATTTGTAGCCTTTCTACCGTATCTCTCAGCTCTAAAAGGTAATTGCCAAATGGAGGTTTTTGTTTGTTTGTTTGTTTGTTTTTTAAAGCATATTGAATGACATAATGAACAATGGGACTTTCTGGGGCTATTTGTAATTCTCTCAATAATAGCCCTGAGATGAACATTAGAGCATAACTTAGGGAAATCATTTCTATAAGGGGACAGGCTGAAGTTCAATTTTACACGGAGCTAACCTGATGAAATAGAGAACCAAGACCCTCCATCTACTCCCAAGCACCCAACCCCGGGCTGGCCACATAAGGTGCTTTACAGTATTAGTAATAGCTTCACGGGCCTTATTATGCCTGAGAGAGGGGTGCTTTCCTAACCGAAACAACTCCCCTAGTCCATGGTAACCACCTCCCCCTGTACTGGCCCTGGATGAGATTAAACGAAGTGTTTTCTCCACTCTGTCGTCGCACATCGCCAGGCTGCCTCTTTGGTTCTGGTTGTCCTTGGTAACAGTCTCCTCCCACATTCTAGGCCGGCTGTCATGTTTTTGGCTGGTACCACGAGAGGGACATATCTCCTGTCCTCTCTCCTGTCCCTTTCCTCAGCATTCTCTGCTGGAACTGGCACACGAAGCTGAGACTCAGAGGCTCCGCCCCTGTCCTGGCCCCGCCCCATCCTGGCCCCGCCCTGTCCTGGCTCTGCCCCTGCCCTGGCCCCACCCCTGTTCTGGCCCCGCCCCCAACCTAACTTCTCAGACTTAATGCTCTGGAGTTGACTAAGACAAAAAACCAAGGTGCCAATCTAACGCCTGCTAATTTCTGACTGTCAGGTGCTTCTGCATTATGTTGTTTCTGATCAGAATATCTCTTTGTTGACTGCTGGGTCTCTTTGTCCAACCAGGGCCTATATTATGATGATTTTGATTAAAATAAATATAACTGCACATATATTGAGTTCAAGCCACTATTGAATACATTGGTTATTTTGTTTGGGTGTTCACAACAAAACTTTAAGGTGTATATTATTGGTTCCAGTTTACAGATAGATAAACCAAAGCTCAGACAGGAAAACTAATTTTCCAAAGGTCATACAGTATGTGAATGGGGGAAACAGGATTTAATCCCAGGTCTGAGTGACTCCAAAGCTGATGGTTTCTTTTTATATAGTATATTTTCTCTCTCTGATTATGTTTGTGGCTTTTTGGGCAGAAATATATTTAGAAAGGTTCTTAGTAGCCATTATCTTTGTCCTCCTGGCCCTTAGATTTAGGAAAAAAAGCTATTTTCCAGGAAGCCAGTGATAACATATTAGCTTCCAGTCCCTGGATATCTTACTGTGGTGATTAGTATTATTCACTGTCTGCACATGAGCACAAATCTATTTCTTCTTTAGTAATACTGAATTCTGAAAATGGGGCCTGATGCCTGATAAATGTCTTGTCTTGTTTGCCAAGATGTGCCAATTCAATTGGCCATTTTCAGCATGGATGCACAGGGACTTGTGTTGAATTGTGATGCTGAAATTATTATTTTTTTTTTAAAGTCAAGACAGCTGTAGAGAGTTGAATTTTGAACTTAAGGGGATGAAAAGAGAAAATGTAATTTCCAGCTTGAAATTATTTTTTAAACTCCTCAGCGGGATGGATTTTCACTCTTGGCAGGTTTTTTTCTTATTAGACATGTAGGGTTGTTAGCTCTATTCAGAGCCTGCCCCAAGGCAACACTGTGGAGAAGCTGCCTTCCCACTTTCATTTCTTATTTCCTTGTCTACTGCTGGTGCTTTCTCCTCCTCTCCTCCAGGGACCCTGGGCTCTCTTGCCTGACAGCACAGCATGGTGCAAAGATCATGGTCTTTGGAGTCGTGAGACTTGGTTTTGGACTCCGGCCCTGCCGGTTACTAGCTGAGTGACTTCAGAGAAGCCTCTCAGCCCATTGGGCCTTCATTTCCTCATTTATAAGGTGGGCATGATAACCACATACATAATTTAGAGTGATGTCCTGAGACTGACTAGAGACTGAAAAGAGATAACGTATATGAAAGTGCTTTGCTAACTACAAGAATTTCACCAATGTGGTTGTGTTATTTTTCTTTTAAACTCATTGTCTCAAGCTACCCATCCACCTATCTGCCAAGACCTGCTCTGCTTTTATATCAAGCTCAAGTGTCCTTTCCCCCTACTCCATCTCTACTAAAGTTTACAATTCCTTAGGGCTCTTGACCTAACTAAGAAAGCAACCCAAATGACTAATTCACATCACGAGAAGAACATGGGTGATGGGAATCTTTTCCCTCTTGGGTGTCTGATTTTAAATTAGGGCTTATTGATTCAGATGAGTCTGGAGGGCATCAAATTTCAGCCCATAGGTTAAAAATGTGAAACAAAATATTTCGAACAGTCATGGATACGGGTACTTTAGAGAGATGATACTTCAATTAACAACTCAAAAATCATACCATGTAGGTAACTGCCTAATAGTTGGGGTTTTAAGTGAGGCATGAGGCAGCCTCTTCCAAAGAATTCTATTTCCAAAAAAATAGAAAGAAGGAATGAAACAAGCATGTAAGAAAGAAAATAAGGAAGGAAGAAAAGGTAGAAAAGAGCAAAAGGGCTTTTGTGGTCAGCAAGTTTGGGAAATGTAGTGAGCTCATATATTGATTTTTTTAACTCCTGTAGTTTTCTTTTCCCTTCCATATGTCTTAGAAGTAGGATGTATATAGCCGGAATGAAAAAAGCATGAAACACTTAACTTTCAGTTTTTATGACTTCCAGGAAAAGAGAGCTAAGTGGAAAACAATGAGGTGGACAGTAAATAGGGACTGGAGAGGGACTGGAGGAAGAAAAAGACCTTTTGCCATTCCCTGCTCTATGCCCCATAGGACTGGAGGAGAGGGGTCAACATCAGGAGACTTCTCAGGACCACTGATGGTCCATTCCCAGGAGCAACAGGGGAGCCGAGCCGCCTTGTGCAGGGTTGATCCTTCATTACATCCCGAGGGAGTGCCGCACTTCACCAGGTGGTGTCACCTTGTTGGACTTTCATCTTGTCTCTGTGAGGTGCAGGCTCTCCATGCATAGCTGTCTGTGGATCACTGACAGTAGGAGGCCAACTAGCGCCTCCAGACACGGCCAAGTCCCATTGAAACTGCCCCTTGTGGCCGCCCTTCACCTTTCAGAGAGGCCCAGGATACTGCTAAGTCCTCCATCCCCAAAGAAAGAGGCTCTGTGGCAATACAGACAAAGGTGGTGAGGAAGGAAAAGCCCCAGTGCCAGTATTTGGGTGGGAAACCCTCTAAAGAGATTCACAGTTAACTCAAGTATATTAAATATTCTGAGATATATTGCTGAAAAGAGAGCTATCCAACTTAACTTAATGCAATATTTCCCAAACATATTTGACAGTACCACCCCGTTTCCCCCAGATAAACCCTGGAAGCAGCAGTACTATAAAAAGAATGATAAATCAAGACTCCAAATCTCTTGATTTGAAGTATTACTTCACAATTTAATAAATACCTTCATGCTGTTCTGGTTTGCTAATGCTGCCATTATGCAAAATACCAGGAATGGATTGGCTTTTATAAAGGGGGTTTATTTGGTTACAAATTTAGAGTTCTAAGGCCAAAGAGTGTCCAAATTAAGGCATCAAAAGAGATCTTCTTTACTGAAAATTGGCCTGTGATGTCCAGAACACCTCTGTCAGCTAGAAAGGCACGTGGCTGGCGTCTGCTATTCATTTGCTTCCAAGTTACATTGCAAAATGGCTTTCTCCAAAATGGTCTCTGGCCTTCTGTATCTCTTAGCTTCTCCAGGGTAAACTCTGGGCTTCATCTCTCAGCTTAGTATCTCCAGACATCCTTCTGTCTGCATCTCCAAGCATCTCCAAGCTTCAGCAAGCATCTGGGTCTCCTGGCTTAACGTATCCTAGAGCATTTTCCTCTCTCTGCTCTCTGTGTGAGCTCCCTTTAAAGGACTACAGTAAACTAATCAAGACCGACCCTGAATGGATGGGGTCAAATCTCCATGGAAACATTCCATCAAGAGGTCATCCCCCAATCAAAAAGATTAATAACTCTGCCCCCACAAGATTGCATTAAAGAACCTGGCTTTTTGGGGGACATTGTATCTCCAAACCGGCATGCATGCACGTTCGAGTACTTCACATATATTCACTTACTTAATCTTCATAATGACCTTATGAACTGTTATCACCTCATTTTGACAGATGTGGAAACTCAGGCACAGAGAGGGTTAAACAACTTGCCAAAGGTCACACAGTCACTAAGGGGCAAAACTGGGATTTGAACCCAGGCAGTCAGGCTTCAGAGTGTTGTCCTTAATTAACACTATTAGCAAATATAAAATATCTTATCTAGAAAATAAATAACAATACCATCCTACACGGGTTTGTGAAGATCAAATTAAATAATGTGTATGCATCAATAGGTTACTTACTTGCCATTATCTGTGAGATTGGGGTTACTAGTAAACTCAGTTGATAGGTTTTGCATGGATCAAATGAGATTTCATATATGAGAGTGTTCTGCAAACTTGAACTTTTACTCTTTAGGGGGAAAGGAGATCTCATGGCCTGTCAATCAATGATAGATAAGTGTTCAGATTAGGTAAGTGGCCTCAAATCCTGTATGTTGGGTGCAAGGTGCCTCCATTGGAGAGCTCTTTTGCAGGCAGAATCTGGTTCTAAAATTTCTCATGATAGGTGCTGAGGAAATTCTCCTGAAATGTATTTGCTTACCAAGGGACATTGCTTTTTCTCATGGAACAGACTGTGCTTGGAAAGTAATTCTACAGAGAGGGATCATGGATTATGTTAGTAAAATAAAGTGTAGGCCTCTCTCTCCCCTTCTTTCAGCTTTCTGATGAGAAGCGTTGGTGGAGAGGAGAGAGCCCACTCAGATCCAGCTGATGATCTAATTCTACTTTGCACCCTATTTCTTGCTTTGAGAAGAACTCACCTATTTTGCCACTTATTGAATCATTTTTAAAGTTATTTGTTTGCTTGTTTGCATCTGCATCTCCTATTGGCCTTGATTTGCTGGAGGAGAACAAATGCATTCTTCTCATAGCTCCAGAGCCTAGCAAATTTAGCTCAGGATGGAACGTTCAAATTGGTTGCTTGCTCTGTTGATGGCAACCTCAAGTATTTAATCCTAAACTATATATGAATTTATTTCTCTAATTATTTTGGAGTGGGGGAACAAGGTGCTAATTTTCATAAGTTGGTGGACTGTAAAACCCCTTCTGCTTTCCTTCCTTTAGTCTGTGTGGCCCCCTCCAACCTTTTCTAGGCAAAATGTACTGTGGAATTCTTGTTGCTGTCAAATGAGTCCATTGAGGTGAAAATTGATGTTAGTGTCCCTCTGGGAAACAAAATAGAAGCTTGTATGCAGTTCTGGCAGAAATGCACATAAAAACATTTTATTCCCCCATAAAAAATCAATTTCCTCTCAAGGCATTACTTCACATTTTAGTAGTTATTGAAATTATAAAACTGACACATGTACTTTTTTTTTTCCACTACAAAGGGCTGTGAAGACCACTCATCAAAGATGAACACTAGTAACAGTTTCTTTGGTAATCCTCCAGAAACTTCTTTACATGGGCAGGCAAATTAATATAAAAGCCAATATATCATGTATCCTTTTTCATTTACGAAAATGAGTTTCTTTTATACATGCTGTTCAGCAACTCATTTTTTTTTCAAGTAGACATTTGTATGTATCAGCAACTCATTCTTTTAACAGTCATATGAAACTGCTTTGTCTAAACATATTGTAATGTATTTAACTGATCTCCTTTTAATGCATATTTAAGCTGTTTCCAAGCTGGCTATTAACAAAGGAAGCTGCAAAGAACATTGTTTTGCCTGTAACTTTCTACGGTCAATTATATAATGCCGAATGGCCTTCTCACAGGCCCACCTAGCACACCATGGTGTCCATTTAAACCCTGCCAGTAATATGTATTATATGATGTTTTCATCCTTATCAACCTGATGGGTGAAAAATGGTACCTCATTTAATTTACAATTTCATTTCTTTAATTATGAACCATATTAAATATCCTTTCACATTTTGTAGGGATTTTGTTTTTCTTTTTATACGTACAAACCCCTGTCCATATCTTTCAGTCATTTTCCTACTGAATTGTTGATCTTTCTACTGTTAATTTGTAAAACGCTGGATATTAAGTAAATTCACCCTTTGTCAGGGATAGGTGTTGTAAATATCCCCCCTACTTTATAAATTGTCTTCTGACTCCATTTACGATGGGGCTTTATCATGTAAAAGTTGAAATTATCAAGTGAAATTCAGACATTCTGTTTTTTGTGTCATACTTAGAATGTTACCACTTCAAAATTTTATTTAAAATTTTCCACCTTTTTTCCTAATACTTTTGCAGTTTCATGTGCTAAGCTTAAATATTTGATAAATCAGGAATTTATTTTTGGTGGAAGAAGTGAGGCAGGCAGGCAGCTTTATTTTTTTCCAAATAGCTACTCAGTAGTCTCTATATTGTGATTGCGTTTCTCTCACAAATGGGTCTGTCTGTTTCTGGACTCTTTATTCCATCTCACTGATTTGCTTGTCTACACATGTGGCAGTGTCAAAGTTTCTGAATTACTGGAGCTATTCTGATAATTTAGAAGTATACCCCAAAATTTATTATGCTTAATTTTATGAATTTTCTGGCTTTTTCTCCATATTAATTTTTCCCCATGAGCTTTATAAACAGCTTGCATGTTTCAAGAGAAATTCTGTTAATATTTTGATTGAGATTAAATTACATTTATGTATTAATTTAGGAAGAATTATGATCCTTAGCATACTGAACATTCCTATAAAAATATCTTTCCATTTATTTTAAAGCTTTCAATTTTTAGAAAAGATTTCTTCATGTACGTTTTCTTCAGAGAAGTCTTGCACATTTCTTAGTAAGTCTATTGATAGATATTTTGTCATTTTTATGGAAATTATGAATGGGATCTTTTTTTCCTATGTTTTTGATTATTTTATATATTGAGTCTTCTATATTATATACATAGTATATAAAGAAGGACTCACGGTTTCTCTACTCTTTGATTTATTGCATATTTGAAAAATTCTGTCTGCTGCCTTGATAACTTGAAAGATAATTTGGGTCAATTATTAATTTCTAACATTGGATATTGAGGAAACATCCCTTCTTCTATGTAGGTGAAATTGTTTTGGTGGATTAGAGCTGGATTGCATTGAATTCTTTCTTCATTCTTGAGATCTGATAATTTCACTGAGATATATATCTTAGGATTGATTGTTCTAGATCATTTTTCCTGAGATATAATATACAATCTTATTCTGTATAAGTTCTAGATTTTCTTTTCTTTCAGGAAAATTTTCTTCTCATTATTTTTTAGCATTTTTTCTCTTCTAATTGCTTTGCTCTCTTTTTTTCTAACACCAATTAAAAAATTGATCACTTTATTTGGTCTGTTTCATACTAGTGATTTACTCTCTAACTGCTTTTATCTCATGACCTTGACATTTTTTTTTTGACTCTTAATTTTTAAGTCTGTCCTCTGTGTCTCTTTGTTTTCAACTGGTGTGTGTTCTGGATTTTGCTATTTTTAATCTGTAGTTCATTTCTTTTATTGCTTTATGTCTTTCTTCACATTCTCTCCAGAGCTTTCTCTGCTCGCTGTTAACTTTTGTCCTATGTTCTCTTACCTGTTCTCTTTTGCTTATTTCTTAAACTCTTGTTTCAAGAGCCTATGTTGCCTTCAATTCATGCCCACAAGAAAAGTGTTTGAAATTTCCTCATTTGGTGGTTTAACTATTTTGGGGAGATCTATTCATTTGTATTTGTGTTTGATAGGTTTCTTTTCTCCTTTTTTGTTGTTACTTAAAAATAGGTTTTATGCTGATTTGTTTCCGATAATTACTCATTCTTGAGTGGGGATCAGTCCCCCTGAGAGAGCTCGTTGCTGAAGAACAGTGCTGGCAGGCAGAGAGGAGGTGGCCGGTCAGCAGCCTCAGTTCAAGTGTGTTGTCTGGCTGTGCCTTCTCACCCCATACACTGCCTCCCCTGCTTGGGAATACGTTTACTCAGTTTTAGGTGTAAACGTATGATTCAATCCCCAGGGTAAGTGTTGGGGATTGAATCATGTCCCCCACAAAAGGCGTGTTCTGGTCCCAACTCCTGGCCCTGTGGGTGTGAACCCATTTGTCAACAGGGCCTTCGAAAATGTCGTTAACTAACAAGATGTGCCCAAACTTCATGAATGAGGGTGGGCCTTAATCCAATATGAATGAAATTCTTACAAGCAAAGGAAATTGGCCACAGAGGAGAAGCCACGGGACACAGCAGCAAGAACCTGGAAGTCAACGAAGCTGGAAGGGAAAGGAGAAGATGCTGCAGTGTGTGCGGCCACGTGACAGAAAAGTCAAGGACCAAGGATTGTTTGCAGCCCTCCCTGCAGTGCCATGGCCTCAAAGCTATGAGTCAACAAGTTCCTGATGTTGGAGTCAACTTGTTATATTTGTTTTAGCAGCCAGGAAACTAAAACAGTAAGCATAAGGTGAAAATGATGTATAATAAAGCCCTTTATGGAACAGGTGTTCTCTCTTGATTTATCTTGTTTCAGTTGACTTTGATCAAGAGCTGCCAGTCTCCTGCTCCTTGTTCTCTCTCTTCTTCCCGGCATGCTTCCAATCTGCTTCTTTCAGTGGTGGCTCATCTGGATGGGGCATCCTTTGGTCCTGTTTCTTCGCCCTTCTGTAATGTGGAATGGATTCAGGGATGTTCTTGGGGCCCTCTCCCACCCACAGGCCTTGAAAGTTTGATGTATCTTTGAACCCACTATTGTTGGATAGTCTACACAGTATCTGTGAAGGTATGTGTTTTTCTTGGAAGCTTTGTATTTTTCTTAATAGCTTGTGTTTGAGAACTTCTAGATGTTTTGCCGTATTGTTTGAAGATAGCATTTTTCTATCTGTTTTTCATTCTTTCTGTACTTTTAAGTTAGCTTCAGGGAGGGGAAGGGAATAAAATGAGCTTTAATTTATATCAGAAGTCCTTGAAAATCTAGCTCCAACTTTTCTTTTGAAAAAGTGTCAAACCTTGCATTTTATATTGTCTTAGAGTTAAAAGTGTGTTCACATTTGATGTGATTCTCAAAATAGCAGCCTTTTGAATAGCATTCTATTCCTATGATACTTCCCCACTTTGACGTGGCAGCTGAGTACCAGAGAAGAGGACAGCTGTTGTTAGTGCTTGCCCAGATTCCCTCCCTTCTTACACTGGTGCTGCCACTCTGCTTTTCCTTTGTGTAAATGCCCCTTCCTCAATCCACGTGATTCTGGTGTGATGTCAGGGCACATGACATAAGGCAAGTAATCTCCTGGCAATTGGAATCCAAATGCCATCCCACCCTGTAGAGACAGTCCCTAAATCCCTGCTTCCTGTCCTTCCTCGGGTCAGGTCTTTTGATTATTTGATTCTGTGAGCTATTTGTGTCCTTTCAAGAAAGCCCCTTTTGTTCATGTGCACAAGAGGAGGTTTCTGTTGCTTGCTGTCAGGTATCCTAACTAAAGCCCTCACTGGGGTTATGTAATCTGTCTGAGGCATGCTGCCAGAAATGGCAGAGCTGGGATTTGAACATGAACTTCCTGGGTCTCAGTCTTGTAACTTTTCTTCTATTCAACACTTGAGATGAACTAAATGCACAATTATCACGTCATGTCTTGGGACTGGATTGGGTATAGCCCATTATGATTTGAAGAGAGGAAAATGGACAGAACATTATTTCAGGATCGCCCCCAGGAAGCACCAAAGACCAAGAATCTGGCTCCCACTAGGGTGGAGCAGACGGAAAGGAGACAGTCAAAATGGCAGAGTATCAAAGGAATGAGAAAGAAGCAGGATGTAGTTTAAATAAGAGGCAGTATTTGGGGTCAAAATATAGTGTGTGGGGATGGTAGAAGGGGGCAGTGCCACTCCAGGTGGGCAGGTCCCCATAACCACAATTGGGGGTCAGGAACAGGCAGAAAGGCAGTTGTCATCAGAGCTCTGGAAAGAGCAGCGGAGTCCCCACCATGACCTGTAGTTCAAGGGTGGGACTCCCTTCCCACCTGTTTACTGACCAAGAGCTGTAGGGAGCAGATGCTTGGGGGTTAGACTCCTATCTGGGTTTGAATTTCAGCTTCAGAAATTATTCATTATGTGACTTCGGGCAAGTTCCTTAAACTCTCTGTGTTGAAGTTTTCTCCTCTGTAAATTGAGGATAATCATATCTAAATCATAGGGTTCCTGTGGGGTCAGAGATGCAGCTTAGAAACCAGAATACAGGAGCTCAATAAAAGGTAGTTGCCATTGTCATTAGCAATAATAATAAATATTACTGAATCTTCTGGTCTCCAGCCTCTGCCCACTCCAGTTATCCTCTACAGTCTGCCATTTTTCCCTCTTACTACAGACCTGGTCATGCCAGTTGTTGCCTCACAATCTGTCCACACATTCCAGGATGTCCCTACTTCCCTTTCCAGACCCACCACCCACAACCTACTCTCTTTTGTTTGTTTGTTTGTTTTTCCCATTGAACTTCCCTTTAGTTCCAGAATCTGGAAAATACTTGCAAGTTGCCTGGTGTTCTGTGTGATGTTCCCTCTGCTTCCCAGCCTTTGCTTTTTCTCACTTGACCCCCCTCTACTCCTCCATCAGTCCTCAGCCCACCTGGCACCTACAGTAGGAGACGGAGAGTTAGGTGTGCTCTCTCCTGGTTGCCTTTGCACATAGCTTTACTGCAGCAATATTTTGAAAGATCAAGAAGTAATAACTGATTTCTTTATCATTTATTCATCCAGAGGAACTATCCCTCATTGGGATCTCACTCTGTGACTGGAGCTCTGCTTAGGGACTTCCACACACCTCATATTGATCCCCACAGTAATGCTGTCAGCTGGGTGGGATTCTGTCTCCTTTGTAGCTGGGGACCCAGAGGTGCAGAGGGGTTAAGTGCCTTGTTCAAGGTCACATAGCCAATCAGTGGTGAATCCAGATTCTTTCTGTTTCCAAGCCCATGCTTCAGCCAGCATCTGAGAAGCATGAAATGAGCAATGTTACTAGAGTTGTTCACATTCCAGACAGAAGCAAAAACAAAATAATAATAAAATCATTTTATATTGGTCTTCCCTGGTTTTGGTGTATGTATAATTTTCATCATGCTTTCTGAAATACTGAAAATCAATCCCACACAGATGCCAATGTGCCATGGGTTTAGAACCCTTAGGTGGGGAACTGAGACTGGATGTACTCATGCCTTTGCCTGTCTGGATACATTTCTTTTGAAGGAAGTATTATAGCCAATGAGTTTAATGCCCTAGGTGTTCTGCTGCTATCCATCTCTTCCTGGGCTGCAGAAAATGTAGACAGTCCACACTGCAGTCTCCCACCAGAGCATGGGCATCATCACAACCCCCAAGTGGGGCTGAACATACTCAGGGAGTGGGACCATCCATTTCTGTATTTCTGCATTCATTCTATCATTTTTACTGAGTACATAATATGTGCTAAGCATTGCAGCCTCCACCAAGTAGGCACAGGGTCTTAGCACAGTACCCCTTGTGCCTTTAGACTGCAAAATACATGAACCAATGCTCAAGTAAATGCCTCCTTCTGTAAGGTGACTCGGCTGGATGCCTTCTTCTATTATCTTCCTCACTTGGGGGCACTAATGACATTATTACCCTGATGACTATAAAATTTGCAAAATTGTGTTTACCTCCCAGAACCATCTCCCTGTGGAGTCACCTCATTTGTGTTCAAGACTGGGTACAATGATGCCATCCCAAGGGAAGCAGGGCTTCTTGGGTTTTAAAAAAATAGATGAATGGATGCCCCCACTACCCTGCTGCATAATCTAAGACTTCAATTTCTTAATATATTGAATCTTTCTTTGCCATAGTAACAAAGATGATATTAATGGGCAGAGCCACCTTAAGAGGAGGATGGGGTTTTGTTAAATG
This sequence comes from Choloepus didactylus, assembly GCF_015220235.1. Classification (NCBI taxonomy): domain Eukaryota; kingdom Metazoa; phylum Chordata; class Mammalia; order Pilosa; family Megalonychidae; genus Choloepus; species Choloepus didactylus. The sequence goes on along the minus strand of NC_051312.1, from coordinate 127,045,416 downwards.
AAAGACCCTTTCATTCTGATGGGTACCTTCCTGGGCCTAGAAATGCACAAGGTGGGCCTGGAGCTTGTGAGTAGGAACTGAAGAGAGAGGGACTGATCTGCATAGGGGAGTGAGAAAAATTCAGAGTTGCTGAATCAAAAATAGGGTGGGAGGAGAAAGAGATATTGGAGGATAAGAAGGGAGGGGAGAGAAGACAGCAGCATGGACAGAGGAGAGGGTTGCTAAATGGGATGGTGCAGTGCACAGAACAATCCCAGAGATGGGCAAATGTTCTTGAAAATAAGGATGTCTAATATTAAATTTGAAGTTTTTACTGTGTTGTGTTGGAAACCACCCATCTTCCCCCAGAATTTGACTGAATTTGGCTATAGAAAAAAAAAAATGTTTTGGTGACTCGTTTTCTGGGCAAAAATAGAGAGAGGGACAGAGTTCCAGTTTGTGAGTCATTGTAATGTGTTTTGGTGTCCACAAAACACAACACATGAGACAATCTAGAAACTGAACCAATTCAGGGGTTGCCATTTCATAAGTGGGTCCTCCATTCTACAGTTCTACATGATGTAATAGTACGGTGACTGTTGGGGATTGAATTGTGTCCCCCACAAAAGACATGTTCAAGTCTTAGTCTGTGTTCAGACCCCATTTTTAAATAGGACCTTTGATGTTGCTAGTCTTAGTGAAGGTGTGGACTCATTTGTCAACAGGATCTTCAGAAATCCTATTTACATGAAGCCAAATTGAATCAGGGTGGGCCTTAATCTTATCGCTGAAGTCCTTTTAAGGAGAGGAAATCTAGACACAGGCTGTGCTGGTCTGAATCTGTTATGTACCCCAGAAAAACCATGTTCTTTTAATCCAGTCTTGTGGAGCAGACGTATTGTAGGTAGGACCTTTTGATTAGGTTGTTTCCATGGAGATGTGACCCCACCCATTCAAGGAGGGTCTGTCTTTATGAGTCCTTTATGAGATGGTAAAAGGCAGAGACATTTTGGAGAGAACTTAGAGACAGAAATGCCCCAGGAGGAACAAGAAAGGACACAAGAGAGGATATTTTGGAGAGAAGGGCCAGCAGACATCACTGTGTGTCTTCCCATGTGTCAGAGGGACCCCAGATGCCATTGGCCTTTCTTCAGAGTCAAGTTATCTTTCTCTGGATGCCTTAATTTAGACATTTTCATGGCTGTAGAACTGTAAATTTGTAACCTAATAAATTTCCATTGAAAAAGCCATTCCACTTCTGATGTATTGCATTTCAGCCACTTTAGCAAACCAAAACACAGGCACATACAACTAAGCTGGAGAAGGAGGAGTCAGAAGGAAAAGCCATGTGACGGAGCAGAGATGCAAGCCAAGGATCCCCAAGGATTGCAGCAAACCAGCACCAGAATGCTACAGATTCCAGGGGAAAGCATGGCCTGTTGAGAACTTGATTTTGGACTTCCAGTCTCCAAAAGTCAGACAATAAATTTCCATTGTTTAAGCCAGTACATTGTGTGGTATTTGTCATAGCAGCCTTGGCAAACTAAGACAGTGACATTGGACAGAAACCCAAGAAAGTGGGTGAGCCATATGGACATCCAGGGAGGGGAGAGTTCAAGCAAGGGTAATAGCAGGTGCAAAAAAATAATATAGGAGGGCAGAATACAGAAGGTAGAAGTGCTAAAAGGAAGTAAAAGTCATACAGGAAGGAAAAGAATTCAAGAGCAGTGGCCTGAAAGGTGGAAGGCACCCACCTGATGACAGGCTCACCTCTTGGGGCAGCAGGGCAGGTAGCATGTCGGATCATGCTCATTCCACAGTAAGAGCTCCTGCTCACAAACTCCAGGCCCACCTTTGAAGATCTGAGCTCATGAATGTGCCCATCAGAACAGAAGAGTCTTTTATTTAATGAAACTCCATCCTCCTCGGTGCACATCAGGACTTGTGAATATCTACATTTACAGTTCTTATTTGTATATGGTCATTAGGGCCCTATAAGGGAAAAAGTGATGATGGGTACTATACTAACTGGCAAGATTGCTTTGCTTGTGTAGCTTTCATTATGTAAGTAATGTATACTTGTAGAAAAATTGTAAAATATAAATTAAGTAAAAAGAAAAAAATCACTTGCAATTGCAGAACTATAAATGTTTGGTTGTATATTCTTTCAAACTTTTTTATGTGCATATTTTCCTATAAATTTACAAAAATTTAAATCCATCTCTACATACTGTTTTGTGAGCTGTTTTTTTCACTTGACAATATGTTGTGAAAATATTTCAAAATCAAGAAATTCGTCTCCAGCATATTTTTAATGGCTGCATTGAATACCATTATATGGAATAATTCATTTAACCAATTCCTTATAGGTGAGCATTTAGGTTTTTCTAATTTGCTCCATATTATGGACCATTTTGTAGCAAATTGCCTCGTAACTAAATGTCTGTGCACATCCATGATTATTTCCTTAGGATGAATTCCTAGGAATGGAATGAGTAGATCAAAGGACATAGACATTTAAAACCTTTTAATATGCTTTGTTAAATTGTCCCCAAAGCTTCCAGGGATGTCTGTTCCTTCCAGCAGAGTATGACAGGAGCCCTGCTGGAGGAACTCTGAATCTTCCAGAAACCTTCCCCTGGCTCACCTGTGTGGCTGTGAGAGTGGCTTGGCCAGCCCATCCTTTCAAAATCTCCATCCAAACAGAGACAGTGCTCAGTTTCTGGACACCTCTCTTCCTGTTCTCCCTCTCTCCCTCTCTCTCTCTCTCCAACAGATTCCAAACATTTTCATATGGTTACACGTATTCTGGGATCTAACAGATGAACAAATTCAAAATGCTGATATCTCTTCTACCCAGATGCCTAACCCTTCCCCTCACTGGAAGGAAGCCCAATAATCTCATTCACAAACAATGTAAATTCCCAACTTCCAGTGTATCAATGAAGAGAGATGTTTAATAGTCAACTTAGGAAAATGAAATTCCCCTTCTTTATAGGAACTGGAAGACACCTTACTGTAAGGGAAGGGGTGGTTAACTTATGAGATCAATACCTTTCTTTTAAGATTCAGAATTGAAAGAAGCTACATAGGCTTTGCTGATCAGTATTTCATCTCAAAATGTGCTAAACTTTCTTTGCACAGCATGATGTTTGCCTATAATTTATCCGTTAATCCTTATAACAAACCTCAGAAGTATGTGTTTTTATTTTCATTTTACATATGAAGAAATGAGGTTTAGAGAGATTAATTCTTTCAAAAAATATCTTTTGAGTGCCTAACACTAAATTTAGCAATGTGGGGTCATTGGTGGTATTAATAAGAGCAGTTTTATTGGAGCAAAAACCTGATTGGAGCAAGTCTGAGAAAGAATAGAAAGAGATTATTTGGAAACAGTGACTATAGTATAGACTGCTGTTTTGAAGAGTTTTGTTGTAAAGAAGGAGACAAATGGGGGCTATAGCTATAGAGGAAAGTGAGGGATCAAAGAGGGTTTTGAGTAAAATGGAGTAACAACATACTAGGATGGGAATGATTCAAATAGAGAAGGAAAATTTGATGTTGCAGGAAAGAAAGAAGTGGCAAGATTTGCTTAGCTGAGAGCAGAGAGCTCATCCACAGTAACAGAAGTGAGGAAAATGGAAGATGGGTAGATGGTGGGCATGTGGGAAGTTCTCTTGGATGCTTTCATTTTTCTCAGTGAAATAGGAAGCAAGGCCATTAACTGAGTGAGGATGGGAAAGAAGGTTTGAAGAGAGGAAAAAGTAGGAAATAGCTACAAAAGTGAGTGAATGACATCCCAAAGTAATTTGGACAGAGAATAAAAATATATATGCAGGGACCCCCTGAGGAGCTTGGGGAAAATGCAGTGGTGTTCGGCTTCCTCATCTGGATTGTTGCTGATGTTCTCACAAACATTGAGACTGGTGGTTTGATGTGCTGAGCCCTCTATCACAGGACTTGCCCTTATGTAGCTCATTACTGCAAAGGAGAGGCTAAACCTGCTTATAATTGTGCCTAAGAGTCTCCCCCGAGTACCTCTTTGTTGCTCAGATGTGGCCTCTCTCTCTCTAGCTAAGCCAACTTGGCAGGTGATCTCACTGCCCTCTCCCCTACATAGGAACTGACTCCCAGGGGTGTAAATCTCCCTGGCAATGCAGGGGTCCTTTAAAAAGAGCCATCACAGGCCCAGAGTGCTGCAGCTGAGAGAGACATTTTGGAGATGACCATTGAAAGAAGACTTTTGCTAGCCCAGAGTTTGCCTGGGAAAAATTAAGAGAACACCCCCAGATGCTTAGGGAGAAAGCCATTTTGAAACTAGAACCCCAGAGCAGATGCCCACCACGTACCTTCCCAGCGGACAGAGGTTTTCCAGCTGCCATTGGCTGTTCTTCAGTGAAGGTATCATCTTATTGATGCCTTAGTTTGGACACTTTTATGGCCTTAGGACTGTATCTTTGAAACCAAATAAACCTCCTTTATAAAAGCCAATAAATTTCTGGTATTTTGCATTATGGCAGCATTAGCAAACCGGAACACAAGGTCATGTAATATTTTGTGGCAGAGCTGGGACTCAAACCCAGATCTCTGCGATCCCAGGGCCCACCCCAGCCCCTAAGGAGTATACTGAGGACAAAGTGAGAGATGTATTAGCTCCTAGGGGCACAGTTGGCTTTTATGGTATCAGTCATGCAGATAAGAAGCCATAGCTTTCTATGAGCAAATATTTATAGCACCACACAAGGACAGCAGTATAAAATTTCTTCTCCCTTTCTTTCCCCACTTCCACTTCTTACAGAAATAGTAACTGGTTCAGATGGGCTGGGCTGGTTCCATAAAGAACATATGCTTGCCAATGAGAGGGAACAGACAAGGCCAGCTAATGTGAAACGTGGAGTCCCATATGGATTTGGGGTTTAAATATCAGTTACTGATTTGTGGTTTTCTCCCTGAAACTGATCATTATCTTTCCAGCTCTGTATCTCCCCTGGGGGTGCTTGGTAAGGACACCCACCCACTTCAGATATCCATTTTTTAACAGCAAAACCACGGACAGGTCTCATATGGTGTTATATATAGGGCAGACTAAATACAAAACAGACACTGAGGCACATTGAAGTCCTGAGGCAGGCTGACAACTGCCCAGGAATGCTGGGATCGAAGCCTGGTCTCCTGACAGTAGGAATGTTAACTCGAAATTTCCTGCATGTTTTCAGGGCACAGGAGTGAGTCATGTATTCTCCCTGTAATAGAACATCCCTCTTTCTCTCTCTTCCTCATTCATTGCTCTCTTCCTCATTCATTCTCTCTGTCTCTCTCTCACTCTCTCTCTCCCCCACCCTCTCTCTCTCTCACACACACACTCACACACACCATAATGTCTTGAGGAGGGGTGTGTTCAATTTTTCCGAAAGCTTTGTGCTTGGAGGCCACACAGTAAGGGTCTTGAAAATTGTGAGAAAAATAAAATCTCCAGTCCTCCATGATGACAATGATCATTTAGATGAGAATGGCCAAGGAAACAATAGAACTTATTCCTCCTGTGAATTTTGAGTTGCTGCATTAAAAATTATCAGACAACTTGGTAAATGCCCCCTGGTTCCCCCTGGGTCCCTCGGGCAAACTAATTGAAGGGCTGTGTGTTTGCTCAGTCTCCCCACACACCCTTGATGAGAGACATGGCTTCTCCCTGAAGGAGTCAGGGAAGCTTGGCTTCTGTCCAACGTGAATCTTATGCCTCGCTTATTTCAGAGAAAAACAAGACTAAACTAGAGACTTGCAATTTAATGCTGGGTTTATGTAGAAAGGGAGTTGCAGAAGGAAGATCAGCGCTGGTGTTGTATTTGTGTGTGGATTGTGTATGTTTGTGCATATATGTGTGTTTGTGTATTGTGTGCATGTGTTTATGAATGTTTGTATACGTGTGCACATGTGAATAAGTGAGTGCGTGTGTGTGAATAAGTGTGTGTGTGTACATGTGCACACTGCAGGGCTGGAGTGCAGGAAGACCAGTTAAAAAGAGTGAGGCTGGTGCTTAAAGTGACCTCTAGAAGCATCTAATCCAGCCTTTATAGAAGAAAAAACATTCGACGGAAGGAAAGTGTTTTGCCCAAGTCTAAAAGACATTGGGCTCAGTAATGACATTGTATCTTTAGAAGCAGTACTGCCAGGGTAGGCTGGCCCCAGGGAGAATTACTGTTTATGATTAGAATCTGGCAATAATTATCATTTATTAAACAGTTTAATGCTTGGTACTGTACTTGGGTTCTTTACATAAATATTTATCTCATTTAATCCCATCAATAACCATATGAGGGAGAATTCACTGGCATTTTATGAATGAGAGAACTGAGGCTCTAACAATGAGTCACTTGACTGAGCACAGCCTGCTAATAGACAGCACATGATATTGGAACCCAGAGCCAAGCTCCTGTCTGCCATCTCCCTTCTTCCTGCTCTTTTCCTCCTTTTGTCATTCCGTACCATAAGCTTTTCCCCTCCCCATGCTAGCTTGGGTCACCTACTGCAATATCCCATCCAGACACAGGCTTCAGATGGAACTCACACCAATTTCTTCCCTACCTTCCTCCAAACGTATGTGTTTTGTGTCCCAACATACACGTGCAAGTTAGAAAATCCCAATCCAATGCTTTAGCCATTGTTAGAATTCACTCTCCAGCATCTCGAGGAGCCTGGCCTCTCTGAAAACCTCAGGGGCAGGAGAACTGAGGAAGCCCATAGTTAAATAACTCTGGTGGTTAGGAAGTGATTCTTGACAGAGGGTCTTCCTGTAACTTCTACTTTTTGGTTTTGATTCTTTTTTCTTGAGATGAGTTTTCTCCCTCTTCTACATTACATTCCTTCCAATACTACGTATCATTGTACCTCGAAGTGCCTAGTCCGAAGCCTGACATGTGGCAAAATGCTTGTTGAATAAACTCTCAGTGGAACCCCCCTCCCCAAGCTCCATCAACATTCTTCTCCAAGTCACTCCAAATCAGTAAGTTTTTTAAAATGTGAGCTTTCTATGTAAATGAAGCCTTAGGACAAATGCCCCAAAAGCCAGCACCTCCACCTCACCTCCAACCAGATTGTTATCCCTAAAACTCCCCATACATAGAATGCTGGAGCTGACCCTATCCTCTCTCACACAGGAGTTCCTTTCTCCTTGTTAGATGCTGCTGGCTGGTCTGAGATCATCCATACCAATGGGCTAGAGGGCTGACTCTGGCAGTTACTAGCTCCATGATACCTTGGTCAAGTTTCCTAACCTCACTGGAGCCTCAGTGTCCTCATCCACAGAAAGAGATAAGAATATCAGCACTGTATGGCAGTTTTGAGGATTTGTCATAATGTGTGGGCAGCACACAATTAATGAGCAATTCTTATTATAAGCCTATCTATAGTATGAAATCTAGGCTCAATGGTAATTTGATTTAATGCATTACCTCTTTCAAGGAACATATTTTCATTGTAACAGGGACTCACAGGGATTTCCTCAAGTATCAGCTCTAATTGTAGACACTACAGTCATAGTGGCCAGCAGTGGAAGTGACAGTTCTGCCAGTGGTTCTTAGGGATAGCTCTCCTTTCACACTGCACTGGGACTTATCATTCCTGGGTGTGTAGAAGGTGGGGTGGGTAGAAATTTCTATGAATCTAAGAGTTTCAACTAGTGGAGTCTGCATAATGAGGGGCTTGCCCTCCACACAGGCAAATAGCTTTGTGCCTTCCTGGAAAATGGGTGATACTCCCATCAGGAAGGATACTCCAACATGTACAGAGCAGCTTTGGCTGACAGGAGGCCCTTCCTTCTAAACAGAGAGAAGAACTGGCACAGACAATACACTTTTCTAATATGTGCATGGCATCCTTATTCCAGGAGTTCTTGCTCAGTGGTTCTTAATCGGAAGATAAATCAAACAAGTGCTCCCTCAATCAAGCAGCAGATTGGAGAAGGCTTTTAATTTGAAAAACTGTCCTGCGATTCTGCTATGTATGGTCACTACCACCACCCTCCTCCCAGTTCCCCCCTCAGGCAACACACACCCACAGTCTCGCAGTCACTTAGACCCTCCAGACCTATTTAAGAAGGATTTGCTAGTGGTTTGATTTGTTCCCTTTCTGAATGTGCACACTCTTCTTGAGTAATTATTCAAAATAGTAATCACCAAAAGGTCAAAATGGATTGACATTTTAGGGTTTGTGTTGAATAATTGAATCTGAATGTAATTATTATGTACTTAGTCATTTTCTGTGCTATTCTAATTTAAGTCCAATAAAAGTTCCCAAAGAGAAAATCAATTTGACTAAATCCTTCAGAAGCTAAGAGTCAATCCAGGGCTTGAAACAGAATTTTGTCCAACCTGGCTTCATACCATTAAGAGTCTGGTCCTGGCCCAGGAAAAGAAGGAAAACACAGAAAGATCATACATTTATTGAGTGCTTATTATGTCCAAGCAGCAAAGAGTGAGAGTTAGGAGACTCAACAAATACCTACTACGTTCAGACAGATTCTGTCCAAATGCTGGTGATATCCCTGCCCTTGAGGAGATTGTAGCGAGTTACCATTGGGTGACCGAGCGCCACCAGCTGTCATACCAGCAGGACTGGATCATCTAATAATTGAAGCTCAATGTAAATAATTACATAATTTATAATTTTGTGCTATTCTAGTTCAAAATCACTATAAACACATCATAGTTCTTGGACATTAGGAAGGATTCTCAGCAAATGAAACATCAGTATGAGTAAAGCCTTCATGTGCACTAGGTTTGTGACTGAGTCACATCCAAGTCTCCTGTGATTCACCATTGTTAGCAATAAAAAATGAATGTAGATTATTCACATCTGGATTCTGATTGTGGGCTCATTGGAAATTGCTTGGGCATCCTTGCTTTGGAATAATGAAATATAAGTGGGGAATATGGGGACAAGCCCCATGTCTGCATTTGTGGCCCCTTTGTCAATTTCAAATGACACACTCATCTAAGAATACTCACACTTGCTTTGGGTGGTCCATGGGTTGATCCAACCTGTCACCCAGGGGCTAGCAATGAGCAGGAGGAAACAAAGGCCAATTTGGGGAGGATTAGTTCCAAGGATGAACAGTTCTCACAAGGGTGAGAAACTTTGTGTTGCTGATCAACAAAGACCAAGTACTTCCAGACGAAATCATCACTGTACCCATCACTTTAGAGTTAGCCTCAGAAGCACAGTGTAGCCGATGCTGCTGGTCTCCTGCATGTATTCCCTTGGGCCAATGATATTTCAGTGCCTATGACACTGATTTCCAATTTTCAGCATTTTGCCTGAAGGTTTGCTCTGACCTCCAGAGCACAATCTATCTATGAGCACGACAGACTGGGATGTGCTTCTGGGAGCAGCTGTCAAAAGGATAAGTGATGGAAGTTAGTAAATAAATATCCCCACTCTCTTTTCCCTCATTTGGGGTAATTCAATGCTCATACTTTAAACTGGCTTCTAGAATTTCCCAGGAGGATTGAGCTCCAGTAGCCCACACAGGTTACGTGCTTGATAATGCATTCTTTATTGGATGCCTTCTCTTCCCCAACTCACTTCTCCACTCCCCTTCCAGTGTTTCCTGGAATCACTTCCTAAATAAATTCTTGCACTTGAATCCTTATCTCAAGTTCTACCTCTGAGGGAATCCAGACTAAGACAAAGGTCATCACAGCTTTTCTCTCCTTGGTCAAACCAGAAGCTTAGATAATTGACATTCTCTTGATCCTTGACTATAAACCAGTGTTGAAAATCCAAACACCCACAGAGGTGAGACAAGTTACATAAACAGGAGAAGTGGGCTGGAGAGAGATTATGCTACCAGATGGTACACACTCCATCTCAAAGACCCAGCTGCTCCTCAGCCCTAGCCAATTGTAGCCATGTGGAAAAGTGGGCCCAACATAGCCCACATCATATTTTTCATGAGAAGCCAGAAATCCAGAATTCTGTGTAGAATCTCTTAATTTGTAAATGTTAGCCACAAATTCAGATGTTTTTATAACATTGAGTTGGGCAAATAAAACACATCTGTGAACCATATTTGGCACAGAGAATACCAGTTTGCTATCATTATTACAGAAATATAGCCACTAGCTATAAATTCATAGCTAACATTTTAAGTAACAAGATTTGCTGTTGCTCAAAGTGGATTTTTCACAGCCATTGTCACATTTCTACAACCTCGTTAAAATCTCAACTTCTTTTCATAGGTCCGTTCATCACCACTCCCCCACCCCCAAACACTTGTATCTCACATTACATATCTGCTTACAAAACAAAAGAGCCCCAAGTGGAAAGAGAAAGTTCATCATGGATTTGGCATCTGATTGTGGCCTGGCCTAATATGATAGTCTTAGAGCCAACTGGAAAGGAAACCCCCACCCAAATCTGTCAAGACGTGTGCTATCACAGTGAGTTTGATAAAATAGAACTGCTGAGATATACATATATATCTGGGTTTAGGGGATAGCTCTTCCAAGGCATTGTGATGTCAAGTATGTCTGGCAGGTTCAATTCTCTTTGCACCCACATTTGCACTGTTTCTAAGACAAGGTGATTGGAAGCACATGTGCTAATGGTAACTAAGCATAACATGAAATTAAGGAAAGTGTGGAGGTTTCACTCTGACTTTCATGGTCCTAAGCTAACTCTTTCCAGTTGTGCAGGGCCAGAAGAATGCATCATTTTCAATCTTTTTTTTTTTTTTTTTTTTTTTTTTTTTTAATTTTAGGCAACAATTTGAGGCTTTCAGGCTACCTTTCACTCTGGCATACAGGAACCAAAGTACACAAATACAAGAGTTGAGTCTCTTGAATGAAAGGAGAATCATCATCAAAACACTGTCTTAATTCTATGTGTCAACCAGCCATCTACTAAGAAAGTGAAAAAAAGAATGATGTTCTCCAGGTTTAAAAGATAAATAACTTTATTTTGAGATAAAAAGACTATTATCAAAATAACTAGCCAGTATTCTTCAAAAGTGTCAAGGTCATGAAAGACAAGTAAAGGCTGAGGGACTTTCACAGATTGGAGGAGACTAAGGAGACATGACAACTAAATGTAACGTGGGATTCAGGGTTAGATCCATGTGGTGGTTTGGAGCTGTTATGTACCCTAGAAAAGGCCATGTTCTTTTAATCCATTCTTGTAGGTACAGACCTATTGTGGGTGGGATCTTTTGGTTAGATTGTTTCAGTTGAGATGGGACCCATCCAATTCAAGGTGGGTCTTAATCCTTTACTGGAGCCCTTATGAGAGGAGAAAAGCAGAAACAATGAGGGGTGGGGATGGGGGAGAGAGAGAGAGAGAGAGAGAGAGAGAGAGAGAGAGAGAGAGAGAGAGAGAGAAAGAAAGAGAGAAATGCCCTGGAGATGCTAAGAGAGAACCCATAGATGCTCAGAGAAGAAGCCACTGGAATCAGAAGCTGAAACAACAGAACCTGGGAGTGAAGGACCAGCAGACACCAGCCATATGCTTTGCTATCTGACAGAGGAACCCTGGATGCCAGCAGCCTTTCTTCAGAGAAGGTGTCCTCTTCTGGGTGCCTTAATTTGGATATTTTCACAGCCTTAGAATTATAACTTGTAACTTAATAAATCCTCATTAAATCCTCATTGATAAAAGCCAGTCCATTTCTGGTATATTGTGTTCTGACAGCTTTAGCAAACCAAAACAATCCTGGAACAGAAAAAAAGACATTCATGGGAAAAACTGGTGAAATCTTAATAAAGTTTGTAGTTTAGTTAATAGTATTGTACCAAGATTAATTACTTAGTTTTGATCATTGTACTATGGTTATATAAGATGTTAACTTAAGGGGAAGCTGAGTGAAGGGTACATGGGAACTCTGAAATATTTTTGCAACTCTTTTATAAGTCTAAAACTATCTAAAAAATTTTTTAAAGTCTTTTTATTAAGACTCCTATGAACAAGATTTTGGTACATGACTGGGCTAACCAAAGTAATCAAGCACTCTTACAAAACCCTGTATTAGTAGGCTTTTTAGCTCTGTTTACAGATAGAGAAACTGAGATTCAGAGAGGTTTACTTGTCAAAAGTTACCCAGCTAGTGAGTGCATGGATAGCAAAGATGGATGACTGGTGTTTCCCACTGTGAACCTTCCCTAGGTCTTAAAATTTTGTGATGGTTATTCTCAGGCACAGGAATAAAGAAAAAAACGTAAAAAGGACAGACATTTTAAAAAGCCAGATATAGGCAGTATAAGCATTTGTAAGAATTCTATGAATGACCAAGATGGTCTCTTGAATGAGTGGGTAGAGGATAGCTCGTTCAACAATGTTAGGACTTCTGAGACTGCATTTGGAAAAAAATCAAAGTAGAACTCTACCTCATCCCATAGCTCTCACCCCCACCCCACCCAATTTACAGAGAGGTAAGAGTTAAAAGTTAAAAACAAAACCATGAAAGTGCTAACAGAAAATAAAAGAGGCTATTTCCTATAAAATCTTGGAATATGCAGTATTTTTCTAAGGAGGACAGGACAGGCAGAAACATAAAGGAAAAGACTGATGGATTTAACTAAATTAGAAGCAAATGCATTTTTACACCCCTCCCCGATAAAGCTAACAAATCGGTATTTCATTTATATATTTCAAGCCTTATTTCACAGTATATAAAATGAAAAATTTAAATAACAAGTAGAAAATACCTGAAATTAGGAGTTACTGCTCTTCATATAGAAAACGCTTTTATTAATCAAGAAGGAAAGCATTCCCTAACAGTGGCCTAAGGAAACTGACGACTGTTGTACAATTTAAGGGTGATGAACTTGAAAATGTGGTTCAAAATCAGTCCTGGTGGTCTCTGAAAGCTCCTCATCTGGGCTGCTGCCAGTGGACCCTGGCAGGCACTGGTAGTTGAAGTTAGGGTCCCTGAGCTTCTCCGGGAGGGTGGGGGTGGGGAGGGAGGGAGAGCAGGAGGGGCAGAAACCACAGAGTTCACTGAGACCTTCTTACTTAGTACTGAAGGGGGTTCTAGTTTGTGGCTCAGACCATGGCAATTTTTACAGATTTTATTACGTGCAAGGGGAATAGCAAGGGTGAGAGACACGTAGGAATGAGTTGGGGAATCTAAATGAATCCCCGTTTGTCTTGGTTTGTCAGGGTTGCTAGAACAAAGTACCACAGACTGGTCAGCTTAAACAACAGGAATTTATTGTCTTACAGTTCTGGAGGCCAGATGGCCAAAATGAGCTGTCAGCAGGGTCAGGCAGCCTCTGCATCTGTAGCGTTTTGGGGGTAGCTTGCTGGCGATCCATCACTGTTATCTATCTGCTTCCATCACTTGGCCGTCTGTCTCCTATCTCCTGTGTCCAAATTTCCTCGGCCTATAAGCACTCCAGTCCTATTGGATTAACACACTTCCTGATTCAGTTTGGCCTCATCTTAATAGGATCTTTGAAGAGCCTATTTACAGATGAGTTCCCATCCACAGGACCAAGGGTTAGGACTTAAACATAACTTTGTGGGAGACATGATTCAATCCATAACACTATTATATATTTCTTCTCTTCCCCTGCCCAGGAAGGAATACTAACACTTTTATAAACATGTAGTTGAAAGTCTGCTGTTACAGCCTTCTCTTTCTAAACAAGTGGAAAAAGTAACTGATGTGAACTTTATTTCTCGTCTAAATATTCTCCTATCAATCAATTATTGCGGGTACTAATGAACAGAGTGGCCCAAATGTTCTATAGGATTTTAGGTGACACATAATTGATAAGTAGCTTTATACACTATTTAATGGGATGGGGAGCAGAAAATTATGTGGTACTATTCACATCTTGATAAGTTGTAAAGTGCCATTCCTTGTCCTTACCTCTTCTTTTCTCATCTCTACCCCCAGCCTACATCCATATAAGTATGTGCAATTCTTGGTCAGGCCGAATGAGTTAGTGGAAAAGAGAATATTAATTTATTTCAGTTATTATTGCTCTGGAAAAATAAGTATGGGAACAATGCCCAAGATTGGTTTCCCTCATTCATCTCTCCAACCTCTGCCCCTAGCCTACAACACACACACAAATCCTCACATATCCATATACACCTACACATTCCACTTGGAAGGATCTGTCTCAGAGAGAGCAGCCAAGCTATATATAGGTGGAATTTCTCTGGAGAAATCCTTCATTGGCACAGTTAGGTATCTCCTTAAACATCCACTTCTATACATTTTGTTGTTGATTTCTGTTGCTATATGGAAGACATCAAGTAGCTTAAGGCAAATGCCTTTGCAGAGGGCAATAGATGAGAAATAACTTTGGTGTGTTCAAATTTATAAAATTCTCTTGACGGTTCCTTCCTTGGTATATTATTTTCTTTCTGTCCTCAGGGTGATCCAAATTAAGCAGTAATTACAGTTGGGAGAAAAAAAAGGATTTTTAAACCTGATTTTTGGTTGGGCAGTATTATCTGGCTGCAGTCTTTATTATCAGTTGTCAACAGACAATCTTCAGAACCATCCCACTGGGCCACAAATTATTTACCTTGTGGTTTCTGAGATAGCCTTTTCTTCCTCAGTACGGTGCTCCTTAAAAACTCCTCCCAATGATTCGGCCTCATGGAAATAAGCTAGGCTGCTTTGTGGAGTTAGTTTCCATTTTGGGCCAATCATCCATGCAACACAGGCTGTAAATGAAACTGAACAGGGAAGAAGGCATATGCCTTTCAAATCTCTGAAGTAGAACTTTTTGAGAGTGAAGGTGGGAGATATATTTCTAGATTGAAGCCTTGTGCATATGGAAAGCAAGGGAAAATACAGAATGTGCTTTTTAAATGAAAATGGAGATTTATAAAAACATATTCACATACTTATTATAGATACCAGTTGAAGAATCTGGCCTAGCCACAAGGATAAATGGTTAAAAACAAAAATCTACTTGCCCATAAAAAGCTAAGGAAAATCGTATAGCTTGTGAGCCTGAAACATTTTTTGCATGTTTTTTTCTCTCATGCTTTTTTGGGAACTGTATGAGAAAATAAAGGGAGATGATAATGACAATATTAGCTATAGTTTGTTGACTGTGCATTTATGTATCAGGGACTGAAAACAACAATGACAACAACACCCACTCCTGGAATTCTCTTTAAAAGGAGACAACTTATTCTTTATGCCTCCAGCCTCCTCAACTATTCTTCCACCTGGTTGGGGTTGGGCTCATTTTATACTTGGAAAATGTTTTTGCTTAAAAATAATATAGCTGGGGTAGGAATTAGAGTTGAGGTCTGTTTGAGTACTTTGACCTCAACTTCTGACAAACACTTTGATCTGGATTCTTGAAAGCATTTAAGAATTTGTCATATTAAAGTGTCCTTGGAATTCTACCTCCAGTATAGAGGACTGATCTCCTAACAGACAGATCCTCCTGCTGCTAATAACTAAATCTCTGAACCAAAGACCTAAAAACCTACCCAAGGGCTCTTGAAATATTGCAGGAAAGAAGAAATTCAGAGGAAGTGACCAATTTGGATGGTTTTCCTATTTGGAGATTTTTTTCCTTTGTTCCAGTATATTGCTTCTCGCCCCCAAATCCACCCTTTATTGCTTGCTCAGGAAACCAGGACAGCTCTCCCTTACCAGCGGCCGTGCCATCAAGCTTGATCAGCAGAGGGTATTAGAGAAACACCAGAAGAAGAAAGGGCTCTTCCTCCTGGGTCCAGTGGGCTCCCTCTTGGCAGGCTCCTGGTGGACACGGCAGTCAACAGGAAGTTGATGAACTTGTTGGCAGCTCCGCCCAGCTCCACAGAATGCCATTGTTTTAGGATAGGTCTGCTGGTGAGAGATTCTCTGAGTTATCCTTCATCTGAGAATGTCTTGATTTCCCTTCATTCCTGAAGGATATTTTTGGTGGCTATAGGAATCTGGGTTGATAGTTGTCTCCTCCCCACCCCACCCCACCCCCCAGCATTTGAAAAATACTGTACACCGTCCTTCTGGCCTCCGTGGTTTCCCATGAGAAGTCCACTGTCATCCAACTGTTTTTCCTCCAAAGGTGAAGTTTCATTTTTCTCTGGCTGCTTTTGAGGTTTTTTATTTTCCTGTATTTAGTTTTTAGCAGTTTAAGAAGTGTCTTGGCATGGATTTCTTTGGATTCATCCTGTTTGGGGTTCACTCAGCTTCTTAAATCTGTACGTTTATTTCTCTTGCCAAATTTTGGATGATTTCAGTCAAAATTTCTTTGAGTACTTTTTCAGCTCCATCCTCTTTCTCCTCTCTTTTTGGGACTCTAATGACACAACTGTTAGATTTTTTATTGTAATCCCGTGGATCTATTCTCTGTTTTTCTTCAGCCTGGTTTCTCTCTGTTGCTCAGATTGGATCATTTCTATTGTTCCATCTTCCATTTCACTGATTCTTTCCTCCATCTCCTCCATTCTGCTGTTAAGCCCTTCCATTGAGCTTACTACTTTTCAACTCAAAAATTTCCATTTGTTCCTTATTTGTGTCTTCTATTTATTTGATGAGACATTTTTCCTTCTATTTCTGCTGTGGCTTTCTGTTTTTTCATGTGTTTCAAGAATGTTTGTAATTGTTGAAGCAGTTGTGTAATAGCTGCTTTAAAATCTTTGTCAGATAATCCTAACATCTGTCATCTCAACTGGTATTTATTGATTATCCTTTATCTTTAGTTTGAGATCTTCCTGATTCTTAGTATGATGAGTGATATTTGCTTGAAACCTAGACATTTTCATATTATTTCATGAGATTCTGGGCCTTATTTAAACCTTTTGTTTTAGCTGGCTTTCTATGACAGTGCTTTTGCCAGGGAAGGGAGGTACCACCTCATTACCGCCAGGTGAAGGGAGAAGTTTGGGTCACTCACGAGGCCTCCATTGACTCCTGAAGGATGTCTCCTTGTTACTGCTGAGTAGGGTTGGGAATTCTGGTCTCCCACATGGTCTCCACTAATACCACCATCGGGGTGATCACAGTACCAACTGGGTGATTGTGAAAGTCTCAACTCCCTACTTGGCCTTTTCTGATGCCACCCAAGAGTGGGTGTTGGGACACCTCATTGGAGCCTTGTAAGGCTGCAAGCATAGTCTGCCCGTTCTGCCTTTGCTGACACGCATGGGGGTGGCATCTGGCTAGAGTAGAGCAATTATTGTCTAACAGTTTTCTGTCTTGCTCACACCCCCTTTCTTGGTCCTTTGGCTGGAGAAACCAAGCTTTTGTTGGAACTTTTGTTGTCTTTGCCCGTTAGCCTCCCCTGATTGCCAACTTCTTCAGTTCCAATTCTGGAATTCACAAGGCAAGAGAAAACCCACAACAGAACTCAGCATTGTGTCATTCCTCAGATACTAAGACTCGTAGCTGGTCTGCCTTGTTATCTCTATCTTTCAGAGTCTTATGTTTGATTTATATACAAAGCCAGAGTTTTTAATGGTACTTACTATGCGGAATACTTAGTCTACTCCATATTTCCTGGTGTGGAGGTACCAAGGTTGTTTTTATTTATATATATTTTTAAAATTGGAAGGCTGGAAATCCTTCAGAAACATGAGTTGCACATGCACAATCTCATTTATTATACAGGATTCCTATAATGGAGATAGAGTATTTTAAATGAGAGATGGAGGCTTAGAGAGATTAAGAAAATTGCCCAGGATATTACAAATCATAAGTGCTAGTGCTAACCCTGGTCTTTCTAAGTGAGGAACCAGCAAAATGCCTGTAGTCCTTGGGTTCTGACCTGTCCATGGAGCCTTCATTATATAAGAAGTTACATGTGTGTGTGTGTGTGTGTGCACGCAAAGATGAGGCTGACATTCCCATCATTTGCATGGTGAGGGATAGTGCCAGCATATGAAAGAACCAGAGCCTAGGAGGCTGAGGATCCTGGAGAACCTGAAGCCACCAAGAATTCACACAGGCCATTTAGTTCCACAGACCTTGACATTGGTAACAAGTAGTGTATTCCTACTCTTCAAGGCAGTTTTATCTACCTAGAGATTAAGAACAATCCACTAAACTCTGGCTAACTGTGATTCTTTTCAAGAAATGAGAATGAGAGTGCAGAGAGGTGAACAACTTGGTGAACGTTTATACTGGAGGACAGAACAACTTACCCTAGGCACTCAGCCCCTATTGTTTAAAGTAAAAGAACCTTCCTCCCCTATCTCCCGATTCAAAGATACTGCCACTATAAAATGATAGACTTGGGAATTCTTTTGTTGCTCAAGAATAAAAAGATATGGAAATATTACTTGGCTGGAATAGATGGAAAAAAATGTACTGCTCCTTATTAGTCATTAACATAGCTCTTTAACTTAGAACGATATGATTAGATCTGATGACCTAGACACCTCTAAAATAGTTAAATTCTGTATGCTCAGGATGAAATTTGGGTCAGGATGAATTTATTTGGATTATCCATCCACCATTACACATATATATGATGTCTTTCCAATGCTTCAAGTAAACATGGCTTTGGAATCTGTCCAGTCCTAACCCACTGGGACCAGTAACCTTTCTGCATTACTGCAGATGATCCGGTTCAACCTGCTTTTCCAGTGTGCTGATGAGAACTTGAGTCCCCTGAACTGACCGTGAGTTGCCAAAGGCCAAAGGGTAAAAAAGTTGCCCAAGAAGGCCACTTTCTGAGGGTCTTTGCTCTTTTTGAGCAGAGAGGACCTTGGATTTCATGCTGTTTTCAGTCCTTTCACAAAGTCATAAGATTTATCACTGGCTAAGGTTGACTGATAAAGCACGTTAGAAATTTCATAAAGACGCAAAAAGATTTTATTAATTGAATTAGTAAATTAAACAATGCAAAGAAGTTGTCTTCAATCTTTTGATTGAAAAGGAGCATTCATTAAATCTGACAAATTGAATCTTCTGGAATTTATGTATAAGTTGTTCTGATCTTATCTCTTTCTAGAGTAATGAAAACTACAGATCCTGCAGTAGTCCTCTATAGGTAACATCTGAAACGGTCACTGCTTCCCTAGTCCTGTCTGAAAGTGACGGGACATGTCCTCTTAGGAAGAAATTTAAGGAAGAAGGGAGAAAAAAAAGATCTGTGCTTGACCCAGTGTAGTAGGAGGAAGAGAAACTGCTCTTTACTTATGAATGTGCCTTAAAATATCTTTTCACTGTTGGCTGCCTTCCCGAGCATCTGCTGAGCACCATCAGCACTGGTGCTGGCATTTTACTAAGGAGGTCAAAATAAGATGTCCAACCACTTTCCATCTTTTTTTTTAATTCTCTTTGACTACAGAATGAGCAGTTTTATTATTTATTAAATATTTCCTGCGTGGTAAGAGTGGTTGTTCTGTAGTTCTATGTATGGGGGCTTCAGGGTTTCAATTCATTTCTCTTTCTGGGGAGGACCTGGAGAACTTGTCTTAAAGCAGTTTTTGAATAGAAATCACGTGGTTTTAAAATCTCATATATTACAGGTGATTACAAATTGTTTTTACGTTCTTCACATTTACATGAGATTGAGGAAACATCAATGGTCCATGTAAAATGTTATTTTTTTTTATTTTGAGGCAGCTTTAGGGTATAAATGGAAATGAAGAGGACAGGCTACACCTTCCTGTGACACTCTGATTCAAGTTAAGCCTGGTTTAAGTTGTCTGAAAATCATTTTAGAACACTTGTATTAAATTCCTCTGGCTATAAACATTACAATGTTAGAACTTTGCATTTTTCCAAGGCAAAATGTTAAATTTAGAATAAGTTTTGATATGTCAGATTACTCTGTCCCCTTCACAGTGCAGCTTTATTTCATTTGAAACAGTAGATGGGCAGATCAATGATACTAAATAGGTTTTTTTCCAGTTGCTGTTTCAAGATTGGTAGATACTGGTTGCCTGTCGCTCTGTACGGAAGGAGTCTGAAGTTGTGTCTAGACTCAGGAGGACATACTGCCTGACTTATTAGTACCTGATTGATTAGTTATGCCTGCCATGAGCTCATGCCATCCTGCGTTTTGTTGCTTATCTCATAATAGTGTGCCTAAAGCCAGATACCTGTATGTTATGTGATAGGCTCACCAGTTTCCATTATAATTAAGATGAAATCTTTCAGAAATATAAATCTCATAATCAAATCAAAATTAGACTAAAGAACTTTCACCAAAGAAAAACTGCTTTTCATAGTATTAAATTGAAAGTGCCATGCCCTGTTATCAACTGTAAGATTTGGCCGAAGTCTTGGTTCTGCCTTTTCAGAGTTGTTTGCTCAAATCATCTGAATTCCATTTGCCATATCTGTAAAATGTTAGTATATTACCTTCCTAATAGCATTGCTGTGGGATAAAAAATTATTAATGTAGATGATGATAAATTATAAATCATTATACCCACATGAGATAATATGGGCAGAATAAATTATCTTTTGAAAACCTTGTGAGAAGTCAGTTACAATGAAAATGAATTCTTGGGATTCTGCATATTTATTCAGAATCACTCAGATTAAAACAGAACAAACCATCCATTCCCAATAAATCCGATTGTTGAATTCTCTGGTATTTCACTGTTGAAAGACTTTGATTATGTTTGTCCCAGGGCCTTCCCTGGGGTCACTAGCTAAAATTACAAAAGGAGCCTGGCCAAGTTTTCCCTGTAAAAGTAGAATTAACCTCTCCTATCAATAAATGATTGTTCACACAGTGTACAAGGAGATCCGACAGGGTTAAGTAAAATTAGAATTTCTGGTTATCTTATTTTTTGTTTCATCCTTTAAAAGCGTTAATATTGTGAATATTTTACATACTTAATATAATATATAAGGATGGTATACAACATATATAATATATAAAA
Source organism: Choloepus didactylus (assembly GCF_015220235.1). NCBI lineage: Eukaryota > Metazoa > Chordata > Mammalia > Pilosa > Megalonychidae > Choloepus > Choloepus didactylus. The sequence goes on along the minus strand of NC_051312.1, from coordinate 127,024,623 downwards.
GAGGTAGAACATATGATTTATACACAAATGTACATACATTCATAGTAAATGCACAAATTTTTTTGATACAATTGTGATGAGAAAAGCTTGTTAATCATTGTTCTTGAACACCTAGTACTTTAAGAAAAAGCAACTCATTTGCACAGACGATTCTGATTACTAATCTTAGCCACTAGCAGAGGAAATTCATTAACAGCTGTAAACATCAACTTACTTCTTTTGCCATTTAAATCAGTTATCAATGTGAGCAAAATTAAATAAATATGTCTGAAGCAAAACGGGGAAGTTTTCACAGAACTAAAAATAATGAATCCTGTATATGCCATTGCCACTGCTCTATTCTCAGCACCTTGTGCAATATCTGACACAGGACAGGTTATTTATAAATGTTGGATAAACAAATGGGAAGCTATTGAAGAGTTCTGAGTAGGAAATGAGTATGATTTGTTTTATCTATTTTTTAAAAACACTTTGGCTGTCATGTGAAAAATGGATTGGAGATGGGAAGAAGTGAAAGAAGGCAAGTTAGGAGGCTGTTTCAGTAGACCCAACAAAAGATGATGGTGGCTTGAACTAATGCCGTGGCGGTGAAGAATGAGAGGGGAATTTTGGGCGTTTTGAAATACATTTAGAAGTAAAACTATGGTATTTACTGAGGAATGGATACGAGAGTAAGGTAAATGGAAACGTCAAAGTTAATGGCTGGATTTCTGGCTTAAGCAACTGGGTGAAGTTCTGCTTTACTGAGGTAGGAAAAACTGGGTGAAAGTAAAAGGAAGATCAGGAATTCTCTTAGGCATGCATTGAGTTTAAGATGTCTTTATAGCATCCAAATGTAGATTTTGAGTAGACTATCAGTAGACAAATATGAAGCACATAGGAGAGTATGACTGCCACCCCAATGCTTGAAGATGTTGGAGCCCTTAACCCAGTGTTTGAGGAGAGCGTGGTTGCTGTGCAAGCACTTGGAAAGGGTGGGGCAGCCACTCCATCAGACTCAGAGGACAAAACATCGTTCCATGGATGACTCTCAGACCTTGAAATCTAATAGAGTTTGCCCTACAGAGGTTTGAAATTATTTGAGACGCATGACCCGTTTTCCTTCCAATTTCTCTCTATGGGAGTGGGAATGTTTATCCTATGCCTGTTCTTACTTTATGTATTGGAAGCAGATAACTTGTTGTATAGGTTTCACAGGTCTATAGCTGGAAAGGAATTGTGCCAAGGAACAGATTTTGAAGAGACTTTCTACTTAGTATTATTACTGAAATGACTTAAAGCTTTGGGTATTGTGATGGAAATAATGCATTTTGCACATGGAAAGAACATGTCCTTTTGGGGTCCAGAGGGTGGAGTGTGGTGGTTTGGAACTGGATGTACCCCAGAAAATCATGTTCTTAAAGCTAATCCATTCCTGTGGGTGTAAACCTATTGTAAAGTAGGACCTTTGATTAGGTTTCTTCAGTTAAGATGTGGCCCAGATTGGGTCTTATTCCTCTTACTGGAGTCCCATAAGAGAAGGAAATTCAGACACAGAGAGAAAGCTACAGAAGCAAGAAGATGGAAGCAATGAAACCCAGAAGAGAAGGAAGAAACCAGCAGATGCCACCGTGTGCCTTGCCATGTGACAGAGGAGTACAGGATTGCCTGCAGCCGGTCTTCAAGAAGAAAGCATTGTCTTGATGATGCCTAGATTTGGACATTTTCACAGCTTCAAAACTGTAGGCTTATGAGCTAATAAATCTCCATAGTTAAAGCCAACACATTTCATGGTATCTGCTTCAAACAGCTTAGCAAACTAAGATACTTCTCTTCTCACTGATTTGTTGGTTTGTTTCAGAAATTAAACTTCATATATTTTGGAAAGATATATTTCATAAAAATACAATATTTACGTTAACATCTAATGTGTTTGTTATTGTTCTTTTAAAAATAAAGTCATAAATCTTCCCAGATTTCCCATTTTAATTTCTAATACAGTAAAATATAGCTAGATATAACTCACATAAACAAAAGTTCTTGGAGGTCCTTGGTAATTTCTAAGAATGTAATGGGATCCTAAGGCCTAAAATTTTGAGAACCACTGCTCCAGATCATCTTTTTACAATTATTTTCCTACTCAGCTAATTGGTACAGTTATCTTGCAGGGGGATATTTGGGATTTGTTAACTCCATTCTTTTTCTTAGTAGTGAGAGGACCAGAATTGATGACTCCAGCAAGCAGGGGGGTGTTTGCCTGCTCTCCTGGCCAGGGGAGAAGGAGCAAGACCTGAGTCCCTCAGGAAACTCTGCCTGGAGCCTGCAACAGTGGCTTGAACCAAACCAGACTTAGAAGGGCCTAGGCACAGATCCCTGATCCATTAGTATTGTTTGGTGTGATTTTCCTGGCTTCACACTTTGAATCAACTCAAACAAATGTCTTGATTCAATGAACAGTTATTTAGCACCTACCAGGTGGGAATGCCAGTGCTTTAGAGAATACATGTCACCCAAGATATGGCTCTGGTTGCACAGTATATGGAGAAAAACAATCAGTGTACTAGTAAACCTGTATGTGGTGCCAGGAACTATTCTAAATGCTTCCCTTCTGGCTTTTTCTGACTTAATCATCACAACTATCCTGTTCTTATAATTCCCATTTATTAGAGGAGAAAATCAAGATTTATGCAGATTAGTACCTTGCTCAGTTTCACCCTTAGTAGGTTGCTGAGCTGGGAACAGGATGTTTGATGTAAAAGATGAACTCCTAATCACAGTCCTATATTGTACCTGGAAACGATATTAGAAATGCTATGATAAGTTCAAATGGAGTGAAAGGAAGAAACTAGTTAGTAGAGGGCAAACCTGGCATTGAGCTAGACCTTGAGGGAAAAGGAGATCTTCAGCTGGAGGGTTTTTTGGGGGCGAGTACATTCTAGGCAGAGGTTACTGCTTGAACAGAAGCCCGTAGCTACTAGGATCCTTTCCTACTTGGAAAATTATGACTTGAGATTGGACAAGTACATAGAGCAATGAACCAGCTTTGAAAGAGAGGGTGAAGATTTTGGACTTTGTTCAAGGATGGTAGCAGTGGTAAAGGAGTTTAAAAAGGGAAGTGGCATGTCCCACGCCATGCTTTAGGGAGATACAACATGCACAATTAGACATCTGTATTTACTTAGCAACAGAGAGCTCAAGGCCTGTAACTCTTGCTCCAAAGGAATTCCTAATGATCTCATTTGCAACAGGCCAACGCCTCTGCCCATTTGGCCCTAGGGTATTGTGTGGCTTTGCTTTGACAAACCTTGACCATGACACCCTAACACAAAGCAGAGCCTGGGGTCATGACTCTCTCTACGGCAGGGAGCTCCCTGCCAACTGTCAAACCAAGTTCTCAAAGACAAGTTTTCCTTCTGCCCTGACCTCGTCTTACTTGCTTCTCCCCCTGCCAACTGTCAAAGCAAGTTCTCAAAGACAAGTTTTCCTTCTGCCCTGACCTCGTCTTGCTTGCTTCTCCCCTTGAAGCAGTGGGTATTAACCAATTGAAATCTCCTTTGAATGCTTATAGGAAGTTAGTTTTTAACCAGGGGAGGTCTCAAGCAAGCTCTAGCAGGGCAAGAAACCAAGAAGCAGAAAAGTTTGTGGCATCCACCTGCAATCACTCAGGCTGTCTCCTAAACCTCCCTGGTGAGCTGCTGTGAACTCCATTTGGAAATCTCCTTGGGTGCTGCTGAGTGAGATGCTGCTATTGTTCAATATCCCAACATGCACATATGACTGACTTATAATGTATAACCCTCTTATTTCCCACAAGGAGTTGTGGCAGCTTGCAATAATAAAATTCACTTTAATTATAATATTTAAAAACAAAACCAAACCAACATGAGCTCTTCAAAAATCAGAAAATTAATGTGAAGTCACACCTACTAATCTTTGCAGGGGCTAGGTAGGGAGGATGAGCCACTGTTTAAATTGTAAACAATTTTTAAAATTACGACCTCACGAAGTCTTTCCATGCAGGGTCCACATACACAAACCAGTTCAAAAAAACTCCCAACTAAATTCAGTTGAACAACCCTTATCTGGAGCTGCAGGGGAGGGAGGTCAGCAAAGGTACAAATGTTGAACTAAATTTAAGCTTTGTTTTTTTAATTTTTTCTTAACTTTTTTTTAAGGTGTGATTCACAAGTCCAAGGGAGCTAACAGAGAAATGAAATAATTTTCTCCCCAGATGAGAGCAACTGAGGCAAAGAGACAAGAAGAAATTTCTTAGCACTTCTGTGAAAGGACAAGGGATCTTTTCCTTTGTTATTGAGTTATGACGGAGAACTCTGATATATGAAGAGAGAAGAGAAGCTAGGAAGTAACAAGAATGTCTGAGGTAATTACAAAACGAATGGCATGAACAAAACACATCTATTTTTGGGTGAATTTATTTTTGGTGACAGTTGCTTAAACCCTAAAACAATTTGCATCTCTTGAAAGCAGTTCTCTTAATTGAAGTTTTTATTTTTCTTTTTTTCCCCAAAGCATCAGATCTTCTTGTATCCATTTAATACACTTGTATCATTTAATGTCCTTGTCAATAAATAGTCTTCTATTATGTTGTCAATCGGAAACTGGTGGCTGCCATTTCTCACAGTGTAACACCAATAACTGGAAGCACAAGTGATTTTCAAGTTTTAGCCAAACTTTTCCAAGTGATTTTATTTTTATCTTTTCCACTCCACTATTCTGCAATTTACAGAACTCTAAGTAAAGATGACATAGACAAACTGGAAGGAGTGTTTGATTCTTTTTGATCGCTGAGGTACTGAGAAAATGTATTCATTTTGATTTTCATTTTCAGTGTGAAGCTGGTTTGCAGACGGTCAATTTGGGAAATCTTGGCAGATGTCATGAATTTGGCAACCTGAGAAATCAAAGCCAACACAAGATGGGCCTGATGATATAACAGGGACTTCTATTTGTTTTTCTGAATCAGTGTGTCAAAAAGAAGGTTACAACTGACCAGCAGTGTGGCAAGCAGAAGCAGGGTAAGAGTAGTGAATATCAGACTAGAAGGAAAGAACAGGGATATCCGGGATCTACCTCTAGGAATCTTGGAAGTGATGGCTTTTCCTTATAATTGGCTATACAATATGTGAACAACAATATTTTCTGTCCCCTGGGACCCTTCATTTGTTCACTGAACTACTGTGTGTGTACCATCCACCTACTCAGACTCCTTCAGCCTCACTGCTTTGGGATAAGGTTTGCCCACTTTGGTCTGATACTTAGACCCTGCTCATTCAAGTCCCCAGGAGCTCTTCCAGTCTTACAGAGGCTGAAATGTTGAGCTTTGAAGGATGAGTACAAATGTATTAGGTAAAGATGGTTGAGGAAGAAGGGAATCCAGGTGCATGGCAGAGATAAGCAAGGATGTGGACACATGGAAGAGTGAGGTGTGTTTAGAGAATGGCAAGTTTTGTGTGACTAGGATGTGGGATATATGGTGCCGGGGGGCAGGGTGCAGAAAGGATGAACTCTCAAAGAGAGAAAGAGAGAGTTGAATAGTGTAAGTTCTAGAGAGCCTTGCCAATAAGGTTGGATAATTCTGTAGCCATTGGAGTAATGGTATAGGTTTCCGAGAGAAAAAGTATTATAATCAGTGCTGGATTTTAGAAAGTGACTCCAGCAGATGGTAGTCCTGATTAGAATTGTCAGGAAGGACTAGATAACTGCCAAGGACCCTCTCAAACTGTAATTCTACATAAACATTTTACATTTGTTAGAAACTACAAAAATTGCCAATCAGCCCAAGACATCATGGTGAAACTATTTATACGATTGGCAAGACTCCTCTTTCTCTATACGTTACTTCCAAAGGAGATAATCTTCAGTCCTCTCTCCCATCCAAAGGATTCCCTGTCTTGGAAAAAAATGTCAAAAATGTTGGGAAAATGCACGCCACCCACGTTTTTTGGAAGGGATGGATTCCTAGTTCCCATGTGAGCCAAATTTTAATCCACAGGAATTTTCTTAGAAAGAGGTATGGCCAAAAATGTTCTTCCAATACAATTCTGGTGGGAAACTATGGAAGGTGAATTTAAGTTATAGTCAGGCAATGGAAGAGAGGAAGAATAATATTAACCACACTAAAAATATGTTATGAAATATGAGACTTTGTCAGTCCCTGGTGAAAATTCACAGCTAGTCAAAAAACCATGAGGAGCAATTTCACTCCTAAATATACACCATAAAGAATTGGAAACAGGAACTCAAACAAATACATGCCACACATATATAATATCAGCACTATTCACAATACCCCAAAGGGGAAAACAGCCCATATGTCTGCCAAAGGATGAGGGATAAAGAAACTGTTGTATGTATCCATGTGCACACACAGTGGAATATTATTCAGCCATAAAAAGGAATGAAATTCTGATACATGATATGATGTGGATGAATTTCAAAAATTTTATGCTGTGTGAAAAAAGCCAGACACAAAAGGTCATATAATGTATGATTCCATTTATATGAAATATCCAGAATAGGTAAATCCATACAAACAGATTCATGGCTTACCAGGGGTTGAGGGATTGGGGGAGATGGGGAGAATCTGCTTAATGAGTACAGGGTTTGATTTTGGAGTGATGGATATAGTTTGAAACTAGATAGAGGTGCTGTTGCAAAACATTGTGAATGTACTATGTGCCACTTTAAAATGGATAATTTTACATTAGGTGAATTTCACCTCAATACATTTTTTGAAAAGCATAAGGACCTTGAAGCTTACATAATCTATATTTCCATGTTCCATCAGATGATTAATGATGGATGGGGATTCTTCATCAGCCTTCCATAAATAGTTTTGAGTACCTCTTATCTGCTACGCACTGTGCAGGGTACATTTTAAACTAAAATGGAGATACAGAAAGATACATCAACAGTTATAGTGTGAAAGTGCTTTTATGGAGGAAGTACAGGGTGTTATCAGAACATACAGGCTAAATTTGGAGGATTAAAAAAAACATATCCTTGAAGAAATTACAACTAACTAAGCAGGCTTCTAAAGTGTAAGTAGGACCAGAAAATGAGTGGCCAGGGAGGAGAAGGGTGGTTGAGAGTGTGCCCAGAGTGCAAAGTCCTGGAGGCAAGAGAGAAAAACGAGCACTCAGGGACCGAAGTTGTTCATTCCAGCTGGAATTTATATATGCACTGTGGGTGTGCAGGGGGCAAAGGGGGGAGGTGGTATGGAGCAGGTGGGAGGGTGGACCGTCTACATATGGAGCTGGAAAGGTAGGTAGGAGTCAGATCCTACTGAGTTTATAATATGCATAAAAGAATTTGGAATTTATCCTGAGGGTGATAAAGAATCATGAACTGCTTTTAAGCAGAGGAGTGATGACCATGGTCATGTTTGGATTTCAGAACAATCCTCTGACCATGGAGTGGAGAATGGGTGTGGGCAAGCACAAGCAAACCAGTACAGGATATGTGATAATCCCCAGAAGTGTGTGACGGAAGCTGAAGCAAGGTGAGTGGCAATGGAGACAAAAGGGGGCAGATGGCTTTGAGAGGTATTTAAGAAAGAATAGACAGGACTTTGTTGTTCAGAGCAAGGGAGAAAGGGAAGGCAAGCTTGGCTGCTAGATTTCTGGCTTTGCTATTGGTTAATGTCCATTACTGAGAGAGACCACTGTGATAGAGAGGAGGAGCAGATGAGGGAGTTAAGATGAGGAGTTTGGGTTTTGTTCCTATTGCCTTTAGTGTGTCTGATGGATATTCAAATGGAAAATCCAATAGGTAATGGGATATATGGAGCTCAGGCGAGAGATTTAGGGTCATTAGCATATAGATGGTCTTGGGAGACGATGCATGTAAGGCATGCTTAAATCTTCTTGGTAGCAGAACTCCTCAGCATCCATTAGCACTACTTAAAACGGGAACAGCTGCCCCATCACTGATCCTTTTTACCACAACCCTATAATATGCAACATTCTATTCCATCCCGTACCTCAGATCCTAAGAGCATTCATGTTTTTCTTCCTACATAAAATCCTTCATCTCTTTTCAAGGAAATCACAGAATTTGAATCAGTTACTTTTAATGCCTTTGATCTGTTGGAACTTACCTTGATTCCATCATTTCTTCCTCATTAGCTCTGGTATGAACAGAGATACACAAATTTCATGACATCATCTACCCACATAAAAGCATAAGAAGAGAATCCAAAAGAGTAAACTTGAACTACTTAATTTCAGGCAAAATAACTGAACTGTGTTTTATTGAGGATGATTTGGGTCATCTGATATTTAACCTGTATGCTTCCTATTCCCCTTTTAATTAATGCATCTTGTAGCCTGCTCTGATGTGGTCAAAACTTATTTAGGATCCCTTGTTCCCAAAGATCAAATTGCTTTACCAAAGTACATTTGGTTTCTAAAACTTGGCATCTCTGAGCTTCTGGTGCTAATACAAAGAGCACATACATATTCAAACAATCCACAGATTGTTGTTAGTGAGAAGCATCAGTTCCTGGCCTTTGAGAGGAAGGGCACAGCAAATTTCTGCACAGGGGGAAGTGATGGAGCTATTATTACATTCAAGACATCACCGGTTTGTCCATTCAGAAAGGCACAAGTCAGGCTCTGTGGTCCACTCAAAGGAGGCGGCTGTGAAAGTGGGTCCCCTGGTGACACTCTGCCAGCCCTTCCCTTGCATCCACCCTACCGCAGACAGTTCCCAGCACCCTGGTTTGTTAACCTTGACCTCGCCTATCACCATGGAAACCCAGCACTGCCAAGGGAACTTCCTCTGTGATTATCATTCAGACATAAAGGAATAGAACAGAAAATTTCATCACCCATTTCATCGCTCATTCATTCTTTTCTTTAGCACAAAGAATCTCCCCACAATTTCTATGAAAGTGTAGTGGGGGGTAGTGGTGGTGAAGGGGGTAGTGAGGCCCAGAACTGCTGCCTCAGCTTAAATGTTTTCAGACTTCTACTCTGCGGAGTCTTCAAGTTTGAGCAGTTGAGGCTTACCTATGATATATGCAAATACTTATAATAATGATGATATCCTTAATACCATCTGACATTCATTTGGATTTCACATGCAGGTTGCTAAGAAACAACTATTAATGTTGTAATTTCTCTACCACCCACTGGAATTAGAACCAGAATCTGAGAGCTATAAAAGAGGCACAATTTCGGTGCATAGTGGAATTGCTCCTATAGAGTTGGAAGGAACCATAGAGATATAGTCTAAAGATTTTTAACTTGAAGTCCATTAACTCCTTGGAGCCATGTGCAAAATATACTGTGTATTTATGTGTGTGGGCGTGCCCCTTAAAAGAAAGTCCATAACTTTACTCAGATTCCCATGGGTTCTAATATCCTATAAAAATATTATGAAGAACTTATTTGGCCCAATGCCTTCATTTGACAGATCAGCAAGACGAAACCCAGAAAGAGTATGTACCTCTTTTGCTTCCTGTCTTACTTCTGCTCCTTTTCTTCTCCTCCACTTACTCCTTTCTCCTTCTCTTCCACTTCCCTCTTTTTCTCTTGCCAAAATGACACAGCTGTATACTTTGAATTTTGCATGGAGTTCATATTAAGCAAAAGTGGAAGAATCCCACAATAGGGATATGATGAAGGCAAAGAATGGGAGTGTAGTTGAAAGCATGCCTGGACTCACAGTGAGGAGATTATCAGGAGGTAGGCAAATTATTTCAGAAACACACTCTGGAGCTTCCATAATCAATTAATGTAGGGTCTCTGGCAACCCAGCAAGATGTGTTTCCCAGTCCCACCAGTTTCCTTGACAATTGAGTCTTCTTTTCTTTCTCCAGGAGAGGAGTTGATGAGCAGCTATTAAGGCCTAGTGCCTCCAGATTTCCTAGGGAAAGAATGAGATCCGTGACTCTTCGAAGTTCCTAGGAGATCCTACCCTGAGTTTGAGTCTGCTCCCATCAGAGCAGAAAAGATTAACCTTATGCATCTGCATGAGGTAAACATATCATGCTTCATTTGTGATGTTCTATCATGCAGCTGCTATTTGTTCTAAACCTTGAAATTCCCCAGGGACTCTGATACAGATTCTGAGCCATGTGGGTTCAGCCAGTAGGCCCCCCCTGCTGTCCTTGAGCAAGTCCCACAACCTCTCAGACCATGTTTACTTTGTGTGCAAAATGGCAACAGCAATACTACCTACTTCAAGGGACGCTAAAAGAATTCAGTAAACCAAGGTGAACCATGTGCCTGACATATGTAATGTTGGCCTCTTACCACCTGCCACCAGCTCCTGGCTCTCTGTACCCACCACACAAACTGCCTCAGAGCGTGGGGAATGCTGGATGGAATATTTTGTGCTGTTGGCTCAGCACTTAAGAATAATGACAATGCACAAGCCTCATTTACTCTCTTTGCTTTTAGTATGTCACTCCATTCAGAGTTAAAAAGCACTATGTGATTTCAGAGATCATTGTAAGGCAGCATTCCCCTAGATTTTCTGACTTGGATTTCCTTTCACAGTAAAATCTTACAGACTCCCTTAGGAATTTTTAGAATTATTTCATCATTTTTAGGTGTGTATTAAAGAGTGATTTTAAGTTTAAAATAAACATATTTTAGATCTGTGTTACATATTCTTAAGTTAGGTAATGAAAATATGGGTGTTCATTATATTATCTACACTTTTTTTATATTCCTGAAATATTTAATTATAAGAAAGAAAATATTAAGATAGTTAATGTTAGTAGCCTATTAATTGTTTTAACAAATAAATTTTACATGGTATGGGTTAAAGTGTAATTAAAAATAGACATGTTTTTACTTTACACAGCTCTAGGCTTTATATTCTTAAGTTAGCTGATAAAAACACAGGTGTTCCAAATGTTATTATCTATAATTTTTTTATTCCTAAAATATTTCATTATGGGAAAGAAAATATTATGACTGTAGTTCTGTCTATAATTAATAGGCAGAAATTATTTATTAATTATTTTAATCAAGAAAATGTTAATTATTGTAATCAAGAAAATTTTAACAATATTTTAATATATCAAGTGATATATACTATTTGATTTATTTTAAATTAATTCTATATAAAAATGATTTATTGACAAATTTCAATATAACTTTATAACATATTTGACTTTGGAACCAAAAATATATTAAAATGGTTTGGAATCTAACAACAACTTCAACTGCTTTCACAACTGGATGTTTGAAACTTCTCTTCTGAATTTAAAAAAAAATCAGCTGTTACCTTTTTTTAAAATATAATTTTCAATTTTGTTTCTAAATTATAAGATGAGGGATAAGGTTCCAGTCTTTGACTTGCAATCTCTTCTCCACAAATAGCACACTGCAGCTGTGGATATACTTTGTTCTAAATAGATGGAAAGTCAAACTGTATATAATCTCTGCTATATTTCATGTTTTTGAAACTACTAGAGACGTCTTGATGTGTGATATGAGAACTTTGAATGCTGTCCATAGATCTAGTGGGAGCATCTTAAAGTACATTTGCCAAATTATTATCATTTTTACATTTCCCTTTAACTTTTTGTATTCCCACAGCAAAATTCCTTACAAACTAAACAATTTGTGCCAAAGATTAAAAACAATATAAAATGGTAGATGGGTCAAAAATACCATAGTGGCTACCAGGGTTTGATGAGTGATAAGTGACCTAGTGATTGAGTCATGAAGACCCTCATCTGACAACCACTAAGGTCTGCATAGTCAGTGATATGCCCTCAAGAACCAGCAATGACATGCACCCCAAATACCATCACCAACATGGGATGTTATCAAGCTCCAACCAGGGAAGTCACTGGATGATCTCCAGTCACTCTGAATCTCCATTGCCTCCATTGAGGGATCACCATTAGCTTGGCACACTGGGGTCTATAAACTCATTCTGGGACAGGGAGGGAACAGAGTTCGGCAGACTCCTGACCACTCTGGCTTGCAGACTGTCATGTCAGTAGGCAAATCAGTAATTTGGGTCATAAAAATCAGGTCACAAAAATCAGGGGTTCCAGGAGTTAAGACAAGTTAATGCTATTTTTCCACCATTCAGGCAGATGTTATCTTAACAGATAATGCACAGCAGTTGTTTCAATCTTTTCTATTTTTCTCAGACCCCCACCCCACCAGTGTTACTCTTCATGGGTGGCTTCACCCTCAGCCTATTGAGATCAAAGCCAGAAAACTCAAGCTCCCTCATCCCCAATCACTCTGAATCTCCATTGCCTCTTCCCTCCTGATCCCAAACCCCCTTTTGGCCTAACTTAACCCCTCTTATAATGCCCTTGATCTCCTGTGTTGTGCCACTAGTGATTCCTCTCTCTTATATCTTGAACTCTTTCCATCTCTTCTGGGTTTCCCCCTACGCCTATGACAAGCCAGTTCTGTTTTCCAAAAAAATCCTCCCCACCTTGTTTCATTCTCCAAGTACTGGCTTAGCTCGCTCTTTATTTTCATTGTCTAACTTGCTAAATACCCTCCATGTCCACCTTCCACACCCTCTCTGTCCATCCCTCCCTGACCATGGCAATTCAGCTTCTGCCTTCCAACACTATTTCAGAGTCCCCAACAACCACACTTTCCCCTGCTCTTTCACTTGCTCTTTATTTTCACACCCTATAAATGTAGGTCTTCAACTGCATTCCCTCCTCTCTCCTCCCCTCCCCCTCCCCTCCCCCCTCCCCCTTCACATGACTACTTTTGTCAAGCACAAGACCTGGGCAGCTGATTCTATTGGGTTCTCCTCCTTAAGACCCACTGTCATCTCAGGTTCAATCCATCCTTGCCTGTCCCCCCTGCCTTCCTCTCACCCCCCAGATCTGAAGCCTCAGCACCAGTTTTGACTTTTTTTCTGATTATCTGCCACAACCCAGTCCTTTTCTAAAGGCTGCTGATTACACTTCTGCACTGTTCTTCACATTTCTCCTTCTCTTGTTCAGTCCCATTCCTGCCCTTTCTGCCAGCAGAGATAAAGGCCTCATTACGTCTTTTTAAATTATTGCTTTAATTAGAAGAGTTGCAGCTTTATAGAAAAAATTATGCAGAAAATGCTGAGTTCCCACATACCCATCCCCATTATTAACATTTTACCTTAGTTTGGTACCTTCATTAGAATTGATCAGAGAATAGTATTATAATTGTTCTATTAATCATAGTCCATAGTTTACATTGGGCTCCACTGTTTGTGTTATATAGCCCTTGGGTTGCTTTCTAAAAAAAATTTTATTCTAGTAACCTATATACCACCTAAGATTTCCCCCTTTAACTACATTTCAGTGATGTTAATTATATTCACAGTGTTGTACTACCATCACCACCATCCATTACCAAAGCTTTTCTATCACCCCAAACAAAAATTCTGTGCCCATTAATCATTAACTGGAAGTAGAAATTCATTCCTCAACTTGTTCCTCCACAATCCTGCCCCAACCGAATGTTGCAGTATTATCTACACATTACTCTAAAAAACGTACCTACCCTAAATTCAAACGAAATCAGGTTTGTAATCTTCATAACACCCTCCCTTGCTTTTCATCCTTATACTTTTGCCATTGCTGTTGCCCTTGTCTGGAGCCCCCTTTTTCCCTCCGTTGAGTCCTACTCATCCCATCTTAAAGACTCATTTCTTCCTTGAGGATTTTCCAAGTTTCCTCCATCTAGATGCCAGCACTTCCTCCATCAAATCTCTCCACACTTCATTTTTACTTCACTCATAGCATTTGTACTCTGCCTTAAAATACAATCAAAGGGATCACTTGCTACTGATATTCCAGGACTATTCTGCTTTCAATTATTCTGTCCCTGTGGCCTTTGCCCCAGATACAATATATTAGCCTCCCTAGGACATCTCCCAGGCTGCTTTCTGTAGTAGACATCTGTTGAGGACCCTCCACACCATCCCCTCCTTCTGGCAACGGCACCTGTCTCTGCCCCATGTCATGCATGCTTTGTGGGGCTGGCAAAGTGCCCTGCCCCCTCCTAGCCAAAGAGTGACATGGAAGAATGTCTATCCCAGGAACTTAAATCTTATGCAAAGCAACAGGAAGAAAGAAAAAGTTCCAGAATATTTATCCCATTATCTTTCTTTGGAGACTGAACTTAGTTCCTGCTGCAGAGATCCCTTCTACCTAAATTCCTGTTCTTTCTGAGGCTCTTTCTTTGATTCTGAACTGGTTCATATCTGCCAATAAAGTCCTTTCTTTGCTTAAATTAGTGAGAGTATTTTTATGTTGCTTGAAGTCCAAAAACTATCACTAGTGCACTATTGCACCCTCAAATGTCAAAAATTCTCATGTTCTAACATGTATCCAAATTGGGGTCACTATAAATATACTTTTTTGTATACTGGCCTTTGACCCTCCTATTCTAGAGCCTTAGCATTGGTTTTATTCATCTTGTCATCTGCAGTGGCATCTGCATCAGGCTTGCTGTGGGGTAGACATTCCATAAGTGTAATGGACTTGAATGACTCTACTGAGCAGCAGGTCAGACAATAGATGTGTGGGAAGCAAGAATTATAAATCACGGCCAGCAATGGGCTTGGACTGGGGTAGAGGCCTAGTGTTGCAGCTACCAAGCCTGGGCATCAGAGCTACACTCAGGTACACTCAGGTACACTCAAGCATGAGGTGCTAGACCCACACCCACAGGGAGAGGTCAGGAGCCAGGGGATCTGACCTAGCTGTAATGCTGATGGAAACAGCTCTGTCTGTCCAACAAGTACTGTTTCTAAGGGGCATGGTTGTACCTGTTCACTTATCGGGCAGCAGTGAAACAAAGGAATGAGGTGTCTCACCTGGTAGGTGGAGCTGGAGCTTAGGGATTGCTCCTAAGTCCAGCAGTAGATTAGTAAAAGTGTGATTCATGGACCAAGATGAAGGCCTTGGGAGGGAGGTCAGTAAGAGTTAGGTAGAGGTTTGGATTAAAGAGGGGTGGACAATGTCAATGTCTGAAACTGTTCCAGATTTAGAGACCATTACATTCCACCCAGCTACAAACAGGGCTATGAACCAACTTGTTGCTTTTTAAATAAGTGTGTGAACCCTCCTCAAAGTGAACAGCAGCTATTCCTGGATCATCTGTTTTGCTCCAGGAAAAGTTGGAAGGAGCATATCAAATTAAAACAAACCCGTATGTATTACAAAATAGAAAAAAAAACTTTAAATTATTTTGGAAGCTAAGATTTCCGTAAAGTTCCCCTAAAGTGGATTGACTTCAACTGTGTTCCCAGAATCCCTGTTTACTCTTCTCTGCCATTAGGAGTTCTCCAAGAGAAAAGTTTAGAAAGCATGCCATTGTGTGCACTTGGAGCCTAGGACTCAGGTGATAAAAGGACCCGTGGGCACATCCTTTAGTATGGTGTGAACACAATCAAACACCTCATTACAGAATTACCTCTCAGACCTGTGAGGAGTTTACAGTCGGTGGTCTCCTCAGCATCCAGTCCCCTTTCTCCCTTCCCAACACATAGACATACAGGCTTGAGTATCCACCTCTCTCCCACACAACCCATCTACTTAGAAAAAAGTTTACCCAACCCTAATTCTAGGAGTAGATATTTTTTTAAGCCACTGAGCTCATTCCAGTCTCTAGGTCACAGTTGTTGGTTTGAGGTGGGCACATGACTCAGTGACTTCCCAGGGTGAATCTCAGAACTCTTGCTTGGAACACTAGGACAGAAGCTTCTCTCTCTTTCTACACAGCATAGGGTATGAATACAAAGCCTGGAATGCTGCAGCTGCTTTGCCACTATGCAGTCTCAGAATGAACATCCTATCAATGGAAGGCAGAGCAGACATACAGAAATAGACCAAGTCCTTGTTGACATCAGTGAGTCAAGAAATCAAACCAGCTCTGAAAGCGAAACTACTTCTAGATTTTTATGAATACAAGGAATAAATCTCTTTTTATTGTTTAAAAAAAAGTGGGGAGGGGGGTCAGAGAAGCCAAATTTTATAAGCAGGGAGAATAAGGATGCTGAGCTAACAGGTGCTGATCAATGAATTTTTTCCTGAAGCCTGACTTGATCCTGGAAGTGAGGGTGGGGCTGGGCCTGGAGGTGACTTCAGCTGGGGCAAGAGAAGAGGGGGGCAGAGCTGTAGAAAGCCTTCTTGTCTCTAAACGCCTGACCTCCCTCAGCTTGGCACTTACAGAATCCACACAGAGCAGGGTCCACCTGGTTTCTACAGTCAGCTCAGGAGATAACATCATGTAATGGACACACCCCACTGTTTGACCTCCTGCTCCAGTCCTCTTATATTAGCTCATCCCAGTCCTTAAAAACTCCCCTGCCTTCTGATTCTGGGATTTGAGCCCTCTCTCTCTCTTCCCTGTTGCAATATCCTTCAGCTCTCTCTTGCTCGCTCGTTCTCTCTCTTACTCTCTCACTCTCTTGCTTGCTCTCTCTCGCTCGCTCTCTTTCCTCTCTCTCTCCCCCCACCATTGCATTAGCTTTGAATAAAGTCCACCTTGCCTGTAAAGTCATTCTCCTTAATACTTTCTCTTTATTATGATTCATTTAAATTTTCTACTATTTTTTAATTGAAATTTTCAAGACATTTTTTCTTTGCACTTCTCCATTTTTCTTAGTTTGCTTATTTTTACCCTTTTCAAGCATGGCCCCCATTTTATGTACTTTTATTCTTTTTTATAAAGGTGATTGAGTGTGGTTACATTTTATGGCTTTCTACGACTTTTAATATTAACTCTTTCCAAGTAAAAAGGACCTTGTCGACCAGAGACCAGAGCATGCTTCGGGAGATTGTTTATGGTGAGCCAGTTCCAAAGGCAGAGGCCAGTGCTGGAGCTGGGCAGGGCTTTGTGTACGAGGGAGGTGGGGATGTGTTGAGCTGTGGGGGGGGCGCATCAGGAAGCCTGGCTCTAGTCTCTGTTCTTTCACCAACTGCCTTTGTGACCTTTGACAGATCCCTTCCCTGCTCTTCTCAACAGAAGCAGGAAGGGGCTCAAATAAATCATTTCCAAATGGGTCCTTTCAGCGCTAGTCTTGCATGTGCCATGTGATTCAAATGGTAGTAGAGTAGCAGGATAAAGCAGAGCATTTTAATGGAGCCACATTCAAATGGCCCCATCAAATTATCAAAATGCTGTTTTTTATTACTTAGTAATGTTCACAAAAGAAATCCTGAAAGTATTCCTTACTCTGAGCCTGAGCCTTATCCTTTCCGTCAGCCTGTGAGAACCATCAAAATGTCCCTGGCATCAAAAATGGCAATGTCAAAATAGCATGAGACAGACCTTCTCCCTGTGTTGGGTGCTCTAACACAGGACTTCAAGCAAGTTAGTGGATGATTTGGCCACGAACTCAGCACCAGATTTAAAATGGATAACAAACTACAGTTAATCCCTGGGGTAAATGGATTCTGACTTTCAAATCCTCCCATTTTATTGGTCATTTCCTTACATGCTAGTTGAGAGATCTTTAGGCAAGCAACTATGGAAGCATTGAGGAGAAAATCTATTTTGCTAACTGGTTATCTGGAAAATTTGATCAAGCAAGATAGCAGAAACTAAGAAACCACTTATGAACATAATAACTCCATCTCGTATAGAAGATCAGGGCTGCCAGCTAACACTTACATTTTCTGCTCCAGTGAAAGGTGTTTTCCAAAAACTAGAAAAAAGAGGAGTGTTGTGTGATAAAGGAGAACCAAATGGCATTGAGTGGCTCCAGTTCCTCTCTACAATTCTTTCCATGATGTTTATAAATTTATGTCTGCTCACTCCTCCACTTGACTGCAGAAAAAAAAATTAGCATTTTCTAGAACAATTTAACCAAATTGCAGTGAAAGCTGTTGTAGTTTATTATTATTATTATTCAATTTTAAATGAAATTTGGTATCCCAAAATTGATCTTACATAACTAGGGATTTACTACATAGTTTACAGAAAAATATTATATAATTTTTTTTGAGTCTGTGGCCATGAGGAATCCACATGGCTATCTAATTTCTTAGTGTTTGGGAATCAAAGAGTATATTGCTTTAAGTATATGTGCAGTCTCTGTTAGCTGTCATGTCATGATTAACAAAATTTTTATGTTGGTTTTATTTATAATTTGACTGACAGCTTCATAATGTATATGTAATTTTTGTGTCAATTTTAGAAGATTTAGAAGCTTTAGTTTTAATTTACTGAAGAGTTCCTTTTATTTTAGTTGAATACTCTGACATATATACGCTTTTGCAATGTTCCATTCAACTCCAATCTAGGGAACAAGAAATACATTTTTGAGGACAAAAGTTTTCAAATATTTTTGGCCACAACCACACAGTAAGGAATATGTTTAATATCATAGACTAAAATTTATGTGCGTACATGCCATAGTCCATTGATTCTAATAGACACTTTTTTCATACTTTAACATCTATGTCTTTCAATTTTCAATCAGTAGCTGCTTTCAATGGCCAACGGCCATTCCTTCACATGCAAAAACTTTAAAATTGGCATGCATCTCACAAAGAATAGATGGCACTAAAAACCCATAAAAATGGTATATAAAGCAAAAAACATTTAACAAATTATTTACCTGTGTTCTAAGATGTATTTCTCCATTTCATTAAAACAAATGTTGGTTGAAACTGTTAAATTGATTTCCCCACCCACACCTGGGTCCTCTCTCACACTTTGCAAAGCTGTTTTTTTTTTTTTTTAAAAACTATGAACATAATCTCGTGTGTGTGTGTGATGTGTGTATGTGTTTAACGGGAATTTTCCCTGATGCAAGGTTTAAATATTACTCTGCCCTCTAAACAGTGAAATAAGTCACCCCCAAGGTATTTGTTACTGAGGATGTTAGGCTTAAGAAATGAGTGCCTCATCTGTCATTTCTTTATCCCAAATCTACAGACCTTTCTGATCCATTATGAAAACCAAAGTTAAACTTATCTCTGTTGGACTTCCTGAGTGTTCAGTTGTTGATGCTACAACCAGTATTTATGATTGGCAAAATATGCATGCATGTGTATGTAGATATGCACACAAAATATGTATATACAGATGTAAGCAGTAAGAAGGAGTGAATATGACATACTGAGTTCTCCTGATTAACCTAATTTGAAGGAAACAAACTATCTTAGGCAACTAAAGTAGAAGATAGAGTTAAATCAAAAGATATAGAACTCTGATACCAACACCAGAAACTGACATTTATCAAGTACTTACCACCTACCAATCAAAAAATGTTTAAGGACTGAAGACAAAAATATTCACTTCCTTATAAGTAGAATATATGAACAATAAATTACACTTTCTTAATAACTCATGCACATCTATATAAATACCAACTCCCTTATAATGATTCTCTTGGGAACAATTGCAATATATAAGGCTGTATAGAATTAAATTATACGTATTTTATGCTGCTCTAATTTATACAAAACTGACTGGAAAAGAGGCTCAGGATGAGGTCAATAATTTCGAATTAAAGAAATAGACTTTTTTACATCTATTTTCTGTTCAACAACTTTAATTTACTGTTGAGTTTAAAACTACACAAGTCTACATGAAAATTGCATCATGTCTTTGTTCCATAAGCTGAAATTCTTAGAGCATTTCTTTTTAAGTAGATGGATTTTTGTACAATTTAAAGAAAGAAGCCTGAAGACAGGCTGGTAGCCTCTCATAAATGAAGCACAGACAACATGGGAATCACAGAATTAGGGCACTCTGTTGCTGGAATTATGCATTTGATGCTTGTGTGGGCCATTAGCATCAGCATTATATGCTTGAGAAATATAGACATGTTCACTGTCCACAATGTTGTTTCTATTCTCAGCAAGATGCAGTCTCAGAGAACGAAATAATAAAGAGAATCATTATGAACTAAAAAAAAAAAAAAAAAAAAAAAAGTCATGAGCTCTTTGGAGAATGCCAAGGCTTTTAATTTTATAGAACTAAGTTTGGGTCCTGGGTTAATAATGTACTTATCACTTCACCGTGGGTCCTTGGGCATGTGGCCTCACTTTCCAGCCTCAGTTTCCTCATCTGCGAACTAAATTATAGCACTGATTTTGCAGATGTTGTTGGGTTTTGAAATAAAATATATAAAGAGCCAATGCGTGCTTTTTTTCCTGAGCACAAACTTAATTTTATTGTTTTAAATGAATGTATTATGTTTTTAAAAATCGGCAATATAGCAAATAAAAGATAAATAATAAATATACAGAAATCTGAAAATCCTGAATATTTTTGCAAAATTTGTCTATATGTACATAAAATTAGGAAAATATATAAATAGACAAAATTAATTTTATGATTAATATATGGATATGATCCTGACATACATTTTTTTAATTCAGTTTTATTGAGATTTATTCACATACCATACAATCATCCATGATATGCAATCAACTGTTCACAGTATCATCATATAGTTATGTATTCATCACCACAGTCTATTTTATGAACATTTTCCTTCTACCAGAAAAAGTAAAAATAAGAATAAAAAATAAAAGTAAAAAAGAAAACCCAAATCATCCCCCCCACCCTATTTTTCATTTAGTTTTTGTCCCCAGTTTTCTACTCATTCATCCATACACTGGCTAAAGGGAATGTTATCAACAAGGTTTTCACGTTCACTCTGTCACCCCTTGTTAGCTACATTGTTATACAATCATCCTCAAGAGTCAAGGCTTCTGGGTTGCAGTTCAACAGTTTCAGGTATTTACTTCTAGCTATTCCAATACATTAAAACCTAAAAAGGGTTATCCATATTGTGCGTAAGAGTGCCCACCACAGTGACCTCTCGACTCTATTTGGAATCTCTCAGCTACTGAAACTATTTTGTTTCACTTTGCATCCCCCTTTTGGTCAAGAAGATGTTCTCAATCCCACAATGTTGAGTCCAGATTCATCCTCGGGAGTCATATCCTTTGTTGCCAGGGAGATTCACACCCCTGGGAGTCAGATCCCACGTAGAGGGGAAGGCAGTGAGTTCACCTGCTGAGTTGGCTTAGCTGGAGAGAGAGGGTCACATCTGAGCAACAAAGAGTACTCAGGGGGAGACTCTTAGGCACAATTATAAGCAGGTTTAGCCTCTCCCTTGCAGTAACGAGCTTCATAAGGGAAAGCGCCAAGATAGAAGGCGTGATATACCAAACTGCCAGTCCTCAGTGTTTGTGAGAACATCAGCAACAATCCAGGTGAGGAAGTCCAATACTTCTGCATTTTCCCGCAGCTCCTCAGGGGGCCCTGCATATATATTTTTATTCTTTGCCCAAATTACTTTGAGATGTGTCGCTGTTTCACACTAACCTGTACAAACCTATCAGGTCTCACTTCCTATTCATAGTTCCATATAATTGTGGTATTTGAACAAACTTTATGAGTTAAATTGTTTAGGAAATATAGATCCTGCACCAAATAAACATCTCTTCCCTTGGTCTCACATGGAAGTTGAAGTTTTAAAACACAGTCAGTATTGATCTTTATCCTTTGGCCCAGTTTGCCCTAGTCCTAACTATTTCTGCTTCATTCATATCTCTAATTGAGGTCTGGACTCTTTTTCAGCTTTTTTAACAGTTGTTGTATGTGCTAATACTGACATTCATATCTGCTGAGCTCTCGCTCTGAGTTTCGGGTGTCACACAGATACCTAGAGTTCCAGGGATCGATCAGGTTATACGCAAAGGGAGCAGCATCTCAGAATCTGGAGATAGCCCCAATGCATGCTTTTTATATACGGATAGGAAGTAGGGTTTAAGAAAGTCTAATGATCCCAAAGGAAAATAAGCTGTGTTTCAATAAAATTTTTAAATCATGTTTTGTAGCTTGGAAGAGTCTCGGGTTTCAGAAGGGCTAGTGGTCCCACGGACTGGGGAGAGATCAAGGACTGAAGTGGGAAGGAAAAGCAGAGATCAGACCTTCAGACCATCTGAATGTGTACTGAACAACTTATCAGATATGCAAAGAGCAGGGAATGTTTATATAAAACAAACCTCTGTGTCTCACCCACTCCTGTCCCCAGAACACAGCCCTTGTTTCTGAGTCAGAGCTCAATATCAGCATTTGGAAGTGTTATTGCTCACCAGGGGCCTGTATTACTGTGATGCAGCAAAATTACTCTCGAGTTCTGTGGCATCCTGACCTTGTCAGGCATAGAGGAGTCTCAGCAAGACTCATTTGTGGCTTTTACAAGTTGTGACTAAATTGGCTGAAAGGCCCAAAGATGAAGCATGTGTTTCTCTAGCAGAAAGTTTTGGAACACTTGGCAAACTTCTTAAGAAATAAGATAAGCTTGCAAAATTGGGCTGCTTACTGAATTCCTGAAGAAAAGCAAACAAAGAGAGCACTAGATATGTGTGCGTGAGGGTGGGGAAACAGATTAAAACTGACTCCGTAGTGATGACGACGATGACGACAACCATGACGACAATGATGATGGAGACAATGAAGAGATGTTTTCTCATGACTCACAAGGAGAAACAATGCATTTGGGTTTTAGAAAATTATTCATGTTCTTGCTCCCCATTTTGATGCAGTCCTTTGCCCCCAAGAGAAAACTTTACCTGGAGAATTATCTTATCTCCCTTTCAATTTGCATTCTTTTGATGAAATCAGTGGGCACCCAGGACATATTACAAACTATTCTAGGTATTCAGAATACCAAATCCAGTAGGTTGCACCTGTTCTGGGCTATGTCCACAGTCTTTTGAGAGAGAAAAGCTGTAGGCAGACTATGACCCAATGTTGCCAATCATTACAGAGATTTGGGCAAAGTGCTATAGATTGCAGAGGCAGGGTCAGCTAACTCTGCCTGTGATCTGGAATAATTTTGAAAAATCTTCATAGAAGAGGTAATACTTCAACTGGTTTCTTATACTGAAAGTAATTTGAGAAAAGAAGAGGATAAAAGATTTTATTAAGGTGAAAAGCATATGCAAAGAAAGCATAGGGTCAGAAATTGACATAGTACAGTTCTGAACCTAACATAGGCTGGAATTTGGTTAGAAGACGAAGGTGGCAGGAATTTAAGGTACAGGAGACTGTGAAATTGGGGAGTGAGTCTAGAAAGGCATTCAGATTACCTCTTGGGATGTGGCTTGATTCCAAGCTAGACGGTTTGGATTTTATCTGTAAACTCCAGAAAGGTCAAGAAGAGGTTTGATTTTTCTTGGGTTTTGTTTGCTTTATTTTGTTAACCTCGAAGGGACTTAGTGGCTTTGTTTGTAGGAATATAACTTTGGTGGAAGAAACTGTTTAATCAGTTGCACTAGAGAGACTCTGGTGGCAAGAAGACCACTTAGAAAGCTGTTGCGTCTTTTAAAGCTAATGGTCTGGTCCTTGAAAAATGTAGAAACAATGAAGTTAGAGAGGTAGAGAGGAGAGGCTGGATTTAAGTCACATTGCTGAGTTAGAAGAGGACACTGCATAACAGATCAGATGAAGGATGTTGGGATGAGATCGAGGATTTGATGATGACTCCAAGGTTTCTAGTTTCAAAGGCAGGGGTAGATGGTGGCACCATGGATTGATATGGAAAAAAAAAACCCTCACTCCTTGTTGTACACGTTCTTTTTACATGTTTTTGCTTATACAAGCAGAAGAAAGCAATACAACTAATTTTGTTATGAGGGCAAAGGTATTTTGCTTCAGGAAGACAAGATGGGATCTAGTTCCAGACTGCTCAAAGGAATAGGACACCAAATGTGTCAGAGACTACTGGCTGTTTACCAAAATGTATAAGCTTTTTCCTGAGCACACAGCTATCCTACATTACCTGGCTTCATTTACAGTGAGGTGTGGCCCTGTGGTTGAGTTCTAGCCGCTGGTCTGCAAGAGAAGTGATGTGCGTTGATTTCAAGCTGGATGTACAAACCCCACAAGGCATTCCTCCATGCTTTTTTCCCTCCTCTGGCTGGTTGGGATGGAGATAATCTCCAAAGAATTAATCAAATCCACACAGTAAAGGTGGCAGAGCCTCCAATAGTCTGGCTTTCCGAGTGGCCATGCAGAGGAGGCTCTTTACCTGCCAGTGTTGTCACATGAGTGAAAAATAAACATCCATTAGGGGGTATTTGTTACAGAGCTTACTCTATCATAACTATTGCATCAAGTTCTCACATGCATTTGTTAATTTAATGAATATTCATTGAGCACTTATATGTACCCGACACTATATTAGGTACTGGGAATGTAGTGCAGAGGAAAATGTAAAAGCTGCTTGCCCTCACAGCGTAGGGGATTGAGCATCAGTGTGATGTATATCTCTGGTCAGTGTGCCTCAATGTACCATTTTATTGCATCAAAGTACAATTTTTATTTTGCATTGAAGTACCTTTATTTTATGCAGCCTTAGTTTTCTCGAGCTTTGTGTTAGAACCAGTTCCAGATAATTTGCATATTTGCCCACAACTAACAAGGTGAGAGAGCTGATGTGTGAGTTGTCACTTAGAAATTTTATATTTTATAAGTGCAGTGACAGAATTCATAGTTATCTAAATAATACACTTCTGATTTATATTGTCAATATCACCAGCCTGATGCTTGGGTTACTTTTCCACTCAGAGAAAAAGCCATAACTTTGATATAAATAATAATGAGAGTGAATAGTCACTTATATGAATTTTTGCTTATGGAAAAGATATTTAAATTTAAAACTAAGTATGCTGGTATATCAGTGGATACGTATAGGGGAGTAGAACCAGTTTGAGAGGTAAGTGTGCGGTAAGGAAGTTGAATTTGACGAGTTCTGCTTTGCATAGGTTATATTCGAGGTGCCCACAAGACTCTCAGAAGGTCCAGGTGAATAGGAGTCAGTTGAGAGCTTAACTCAGAATCTATTTCTAGTTTGAGGCAAAAGAGCTAGTAGTGAGAATCAGATTAAGGCCCAAGGAGAGAGAGGATTGCTGAAATGGAATGATCCTGGAGGGGATGAGAGAATTAGGCAATAGTCCGCCAGCGGGGAATTGACCAGGCGGAAAGACAGGTGACCAGTGCTTTGAGACAGGAGTGAAGGAAGAGGAATCATATTATCTCTGGAGGCTCAATAGAGCTGAGCACTTTCCCAGTGTGAAGTAAAAGTAGTAGAGGGCTATAGTACATCAGAGTTAGCACTGGGGAATTAGAAAGACCCAAGCTCAAATGTTGCCTGTCAGACAGCTGGGTGGCTTTTGGCAAGTCCGTTTCCACACCTACAAAATGGGACAAAATGGGACTAGTAATATTTATTTCATATGTGATTGTGAGCATTAAATATCAGAATTCAGAGTACCTGACATATGGTCATTGTTCTATATTGGTTATTAATATTAGCAAATGGCTAGCAGAAACTAGCAACCAGAACTTTGGAGTTTTACTAGTCTGCATTTCTCCAGAAACACCAGGACTAGTAGCTTTGTTGGGTGGTACCATAAGAAGACAAGAGGATGAAAGAATTGCAGGTCCCACTGAGAACGTTGCTGAAGAAATGCACCACTCTGGGGAGAGTATCAAGTAAATGCATGAAGGGACTGATGGATGGGGAGAACAGGGAGAGATCTCAATGAGGATGAAAAACCAGCCAAGTTGAGGGAATAAGGGAGGGAGAGAGGTAGACGGTTAGGAGGTTGTGGAGGGAAAGAATGACTGCCAGGTTGACCAAGATGGAGACCTGCCCGAGGAGTCTCAGAAAGCCTGACATCTGCTCCCCGTGACACAACCATCTGGGGATGGGGTGGGCTGGCTGGGGTATACTTCTTAGGGAACTTTACCATACATGGAGGGTTCCATGTTGGGAGCACAGGCTTTTTTCCAAAGCAGCTGAGTGGAAGGCAGCAGCACTGAAAGAAAGAGAAGTGGGGCTGAAGCTCATGAGATGATGAACGGCCAAACATCCCTCAGAATAAACACTTTCTTATGACGCCCACAAATCTTCAGTTAATCTTCTACAGTTACTGCATGCTTGGCAGATTTTGATTTCTCATAAAGGCCAAAGAAGTGGCAAAGGCTAAATGATCCAAGTCAGAGGTTCTCTTCAGAATAACTCAGGGAGCTTTGAAGAAAATGCTCGTGCGTGGACCACCCTACAGGTCAATGGAACCAGGATCTCTGGAGATAAAGCTCCAGTCTCAATGTCATTGAGAAGTTTCTCAGGCCTACTATTGTGCAGCCAAAGTTGCAAGCAGCCATGGTAAGAGAACACAGGAACAGAGTCTGAAGGAACCAAGAAGGTAAAAGCTGGAAGCAATCCCCCAGAGACCAAGGGGAAGGAGGAGGACTCAGGCATGGGACAAAATCATAGTTCCAACCAAGTTTACATACATTTCTGAAGGCTGGAAAACCCTCACCTGTCAGCTAGCTACATAGATTTAAATTTTTAACGGAGGAAGAGAATTAGGCTGACACATAAGAGGGCCACAAAGTTTCAGCGGAGGTAAAGGCCATTGGCACAGGAGGTCCAGGAAATGTGTTACTAGAGGACACTGGAGAGGCCAAGCCCAGGTTTCTCACCAGTGGGCTGCTGGGATGCTCACCAGGAAGAAAAAACACCAGGGGAGTTCATAGATTTATGAGTGCTGTATTACTGCATAACAAATTACCACAACCTTAGTGCCTCGAAACAATGTACATGGATTATTTCATAGTTTCTGTGGCCCAGGAGTCCAGGCACAGTTTAGCTGGGTCCTCTGCTCTCAGTCTTATGATACTGCAGTCAAGGTGTCAGTGGAGGCTGTGATCTTATCTGAGATG
Source organism: Choloepus didactylus (assembly GCF_015220235.1). Taxonomy (NCBI): domain Eukaryota; kingdom Metazoa; phylum Chordata; class Mammalia; order Pilosa; family Megalonychidae; genus Choloepus; species Choloepus didactylus. The sequence continues at coordinate 126,997,930 of NC_051312.1, read as the reverse complement.
CTGGATTCTCTTCAGAACACACTGATTCTTGGCAGAATCAGTTCCTTGCCATTGTAGGATTGAGGTCCACAGGATTCAGGATAGAAGTCACCCACTGTTCCCTGTTACATGGCCCTTGGCACAAAATGGGGGGTGGGGGTGGGGTTGCTGCTTCAAGGCCAATAGCTGCTTCTGTGGCTTGCCTCTGATCTCTAGCCAATTTAAAAGGATCACCTGATTAGGCCAGGCCCATCCAAGATGATCACTCTTTCGATTAATTTAGGACCCTTCAACACATCTGTAAAATCCCTTCACATTGTCCATGTAATATAACGTAATCATGGGAGTAGGGAGCGTCATAAACACAGGTCCCATCCACACTCAAGTGGAGGAGATTGTACAAAGTATGCACACCAGGCTGTGAGCATTTTGGTCACCATCTTAGAATTCCACCTACCACAATAGCCATGGAGATATTCTTTCATTCAACAACCATTTATTGAGCACCTACTATTTGGCAGGCATTACTATAGTATAATTGAAGGCAATGGTGCTATAAAAAAATAGAGTAGGGTAAGCAGGGTTAGGACTGCTAGGGGTTTGCATAGAATGGAGAAGTTTTAAGTGAGGTGGTAAGAATTGGCTTCATGGAAAAGGTAACATTTAAGCAAAGGCTTCTTATTACAGCCACAGCTTTCTGTTCACATAGGCCCAGAATTCTTCAATGTTTTCCTCAATTTATTATTCCTTACACTGAAAGGTTTTTTACTTTGAAGAAATAATGAAGGAAAGAAAATGCTAAATTGAACCACATTGCATGTAAATTAAGACTGAAAATCAAAGTGACCCAGAGGCCAAAATCTCTGTAAACCAAAGCAAACCAGGAAAATCCCTGATGTTCCAAAGGGGTTCAAAATGTAGAAATCTGCTGTCAAAAAAGAATCCAACACTCTCACATCATGGTCTCATCAGTGAGTCAGTTTGACACTGAGCCTGTCCAAACCACATGGTTCATTGACTGATTCATTCAATTCATATAATAGAGTGGTAACATACGTGTTAGGCTTGTATAAGCGTGGAGATTTTAAAGGTGAATAAAACATGGTCTCTGATCTTGAATAATTTATAGTTCACTGGGACAGACAGGCTCATGTATAGATAATTTCAATGAGGGCATCTTATCAGGGGCAGCAACAGCCGATTATTATGGAGAATGTAAACACCCTCCTCAGGGTAATTTTAGCAGAGCCACTGAATCGAAACCTTTAACAATTCTTTGACAAGCTTTCAAAAATGTGGCCTAAGACAATTTGACAGATGCTAGTATTTTACATACCCAGGGTAGAGGTGAGGAGATAATCACGTTTGTCCACAAATAGTTCCCTTAGGCTGAGCAGGGGGAGAGGAAGTGGTAAGCCGATGTTATGATTTGATTCTAGAACAAAGAGAATCAAAGGGAAGAGCAACCAAAGCATTAAATATTGACAGGGCAGGATTTATCTATGAAAAACACAGCAGTACCAACAAATACTACTCTTGGAAAGCTAGGAAAATAGCAGCCTCATAAACTGTCTCAAGTGTCATCTGCCAATAGGACTACATGAGAACTAGACTGCTGAACCACATCTATCTATTGCTACAATAAAACTGCATGACAAGCATCCACAAAACTTCAGTGGCGTACATTAATAAAGATTTCTTTCTCATAAGTCTATGGGTCAGCTGGGCTATTTGCATTTGAGGGCTGTTCTAGGCTGATTTCAGCTGGACTTTTACATGACCCTGTGGTCAGCTAGTGGGTCAGCAGGAGGCTGCCTCTCAAGGTTGGCCGAAATTGGGATATCCCCGCTCTGCTCCACGTAGTCTCTCATCCTCCAACAGTCTCATCCAGCTCATACCTATGCCATGGCGAAAGACTGAGAGAGAGAAGTATACAGGGCTGCTTGAAGCCTAGGTTCAGAAATAGCATATTCTTACTTGTGCTGCATTCTCTTGGCCAAAGTAAGTCCCTCAGCCAGGGTGATTCAAGGAGTAAGGAAATAGACTCAATCTCTTGATGGCACTGCTGCAAAATCATTACATAGAGTGTGGAAATGGGAAAGGGTGGTGAATTGGGGTAGATTGTGGTCAGTCTACCACAGCTCCCAAATACAGAAACCGTCTCATTTATATTTCTTCTACACATCACATTAGCTGAGTGACTAAAGCAGATAGGCGCTTATTCTTTTCATATGTTAATGGCACTGATAACTTGAGTGCTATTTAGTCACTATCCTAGATAGTAGCTTCATGGCCAGAGTTAATACAGAAATGACATTTCATCTATTTCTAAGCATGCTCCAATGGCACATTTATTTTGGTTTCCCAAAGGTAATGAAGCACAGAAAATATTAAAAATCCAGGCAAGAGAGTGATTCATTTGGCATTCTATTTGAACAGCCTATTGGCAGAAAATTAACCTAGGACATTAGGCTGGATCTGGGAGTGAAGGTACATAGTGCTAGCCTCATGAAGCTGTCAGTCTGAAGGCCGAGGAGGACTGGGTATCTGGCCAACTAGAAAATATTTCCCTCATACGTTGGATTGTGAACCCTTACCCTGCCCAGAGAGCTTTGAAAGATCCCCAGTTTAGCTTTCCCTTTTTTCTTGAGTTATTATCCACCTTCTCAACCTCCCTGCCAGCCCTTGGAGATTTAACTATGCAGTTGGAAAATAATCTCACATAAAAGGTAAATCTCCCTAAAGTTCTCAAGTCATTCTTGGAAACCAGACACGGTTCATCCTTATCAACAGATGGGGTATTTAAAGCAGAGCAATTCTTATCTGTGTGAATCTGTGACGCCTACAACTGACAAAAAACCACAGTGTGGAGTAGGTGAATATTTGAACCTTCCTATCCCTAGGGGCTCATGGAAGTTAAGGGAGAGAGGAATTTCCTTAAGAGAAACTTCTGCACTAGCCAGAGGAATCTAGATTTTATAGGAGAGAACATATATCTCTTGAAGGAAGGTTTTTTTGACTAGACAACATAACCCATGTTTTACTGGCCTTTGTCCTCACCCACTAATCTAGTCTGTTGGAAAAATATCCACTGAGCAGAGGATGCCATAGGGTATTGCCAGGCCTGTGGCTGTTTCCATGGGGAACCACCTACCCCTACTGGGTACCTCTCTTTCTTACTCCATGGCCAATTGGCCCAAACTGGCAGGTACTGAAGATCTTTGAGCTGGGCGAGGCATTCCCTGTGGGGCTTCCATGCGGCTTGCAGACCTTTGCCCTCCATTCTTCCATTTTTTAAGCTCTGGAGGCCCCATCTTGGAAGGCGCCAGCCTGTCTGTGGAATTGCTATATGACCTCCAGGGTTACAATCTCCTGTGTGGCTTGAGTCATAGCCCTTCCAAGTAGAAAGGCTCCAGAGTGAGAAGTGTCTTGAAATGAGTCATATAGGAGAAGCTCAAAGGATACCTAACCTAGTGCTTTTGAAACCTCCAGACTTCTAGTCAATATGCTGATTATACAGCATGTGACTGCTGCAGTTTCATTGCTTCCTCTTAGTCTCCCTTGTGCCTAGAGCTCTCCCACCATCATTTTTTACCAGAGAGTGGCAAGAATCAGTACAAACACCTTCTACACCTCTCATGATAGAACAAGTGAATGAGCAAATGAATTGACTAATAGATCAATGAATTCATGAAAGAACAAAGAGAGAAGACCAAATGAGTCAAATAAGCTGCTTTCTACCAGTTTATTAAGAATCTGGTGTGAAAGGATTCTTGGGTGAGGGGGGTGGTAAGGGTTATAATGACTATATATATAAAATAAATGTATACAAAATTTTAAATGATAGATAAAAAAGGCCTGTAATATTATTGTCAATGGATTTTAACTTACAATGCTCTGAATTATCCAGAGATAAACGAGAATTTGATATATGTAATTCCTGGTGATTTCAGGGAGCTACTAAATTCCACCTCCCTTCCATAACTAACTTCTGAGATAATGAAGTGAGCACCTTTTATTCACCAAAAAAAGCCATCCAGATGTAATTTTGTTTGATAGCAACTCGTTCAGCAAGTCTTTACTGATTAGCCATGTGCTGGGCACTGTGCTGCAAGCTGGAGCTACATACTCAGCTATTGACCTCATGGAGTTGAGGGTCTCCTTGAAAATGCACTGAACAAGAAATTGACATTGCTGTGATGTTTATGAAAAACTGTAAGATGTCGTAAGACCATAAGATGGGGATTTCATTTATTCTGAGGGAGTCAAAGAAGGTTTCCCTGAGGAACAGTTGTTTCACATGAGACCTAAAGAGTAAGTAAGAATTTGTCAGATGAAAAGTCTGGGGGGAAGTGGAAAATCTTGCTCCCCTTGAAGGAGAGAGCATGTACAAATGCCCAGAATCAGAGCATCTTCTAGAAATGAAATGTGTCTGGAACAAAGAGAAAAGGAGGAGAGTAGCATTTAGAGATGGGAGGAGCACATAAGTCATGTTAAGAGTTTTATTTATAGTTACTATCACTGTTATTATTATTATTAAATCCTTTTTTCATCATTTATGAGTAAACTGTTTTCCATGGGATATTTTTTCATACTATTTCTAACACCTTTAGGTATATCTGTCTCTCTTCAGTTACTCCTCTGTCCTCAGGCTAGTGTGGCTCGCCTCTCAGGTGGCCCCACATTTACAGTTTTGGACAGCACTGCCTCCTCCCCACTTCTGAGGATCTTGAACAAGTACTGGATTCAACACTGCATCTTGGGAAACCTCACCCTACACTCAATTTGTTGTCTCTTTTGGCAGCTTTCAATCTCTTTGACTATCCCCTGCCACCACTCCCCACCCACCCCACCCCCCGTCCTAGCTATCCAAGTTAATTGTGAAAGTAAGATTTCACGAGACACTATATTGACTGTTTCACTGATATCCAAGCATCTAGAGTTTATAGCATTTTATTAAAACAAAAAAAGAAAAAAAAGAGAAGCTGAGCTACCCTACACAGACCCCTCTGTTTGGTTTGCACTATTCATTCCATTAAATGCAAAACGTGTGTTACCCCAGATGGCCACAGCTCCCTCCTCCCTGGGTAAGGGAACTGGAAACGAAACAAATCAGATGCCTGACTTCCTTGACGGTTTTCATTTTCAGAGGCATCTAGTTGACTTATTATTATCATTTCTGGTGCTGCTAGTTTCAGGTAATAATCCCTGATTTTTTACTAAAGAGCATCACGTAGTAGAAACACCCTAGGCTCAGAAGATTTAGCACTTCTCCAGCGTTGCTGTTATACACTTGTCTACACAGTTTAAAGCCTACACTTGAAGTTGGCTAACAGCTGTCAGCATAAAATGCTTACCTCTATCAGAATTAAAAGGCCTGCACCTAAAGAATGTACACTTCAGTGCTGTGGAATAAGAGGGTGTAGGAACTTTGCTTTTCTCTCTGACTTGAACCAGATTGTTTGGGCTGCATTTTATTAAGGTGTGAAAGATGGATGCCAGCCACTTAATTTACCTCAGATGGTGCAGTCCAGCTTGCACCAGGAGATGAACTATGCTTGGAAGACGGGATTTTTGGAAAATAATGTACCAAATTGGAAGAAAAAAAAGAGAAGAAATTATGAAGGCAGGCAAGAAATTTCACTTTTATTGTTATTAAATTCAGGTGAAATGTTCAGCCAAACTATCACTATGTTTACCACAGAACTATTTAGAATCCTTTGCTTATTTAGACACCAGCCTCTTTGAGATAGGAGGTTAGTCCTGAAGAGGAGTGAGGGCTGAGTTGTCATGACTGAAGCTGAGAAAACTTCTTTGTGCCTGGAAAAGATGGTGCACAATTGTTTTGATTGCAAATTTACTATTAAATGTATTCTTGATTATTTCATTGTTTAACTCTCCAATATGTCACAACTATAAATAAGTGTAATGGACCCAAACTATAAAAGGGGAAAATGTAAAAAACGAAAACAGAAACCAAAGAATCTTTATTTTTGAGGATGTCGTCATTCTGAGGAGACATGAAATAAGCTATCGTGATGTCTGCAACTTGCTTTCAAGTGGTTCCATTAAAACACGTACACATACACATAAACACACACAAACACATATATATAAATATACTTGTACACGCATATATGTCATACAGAGAGACAGACAAAGCAAATTGACAAAGCATTGATAATTTGTTGAATCTAGGTGGTGCTCATTGTACTCATCTTTCAACTTTTCTGTATGTTTGAAATTTTTCAAGGTAAAACATTGGGGGCAGGAAGACCCAAATAATTTCAAAGCTGTGAGCTAAGTGCCCTGGGAGAGGTGCACAGAAAGTGTGGCATAGAGGGAGAGCAAACTCAATTGGGTCTGGGGGAGGGATGAACTTAGGGAAATCTAAATAGGAGAGCTTGAGCTGAAACACTATATATGTAACTCATTTAATCCTCAAAGAAAGCCCCTGTGAGGGAAGTACATATTTTATCTTCATTTTATGGATGAGGAAACTGACGCAGCAAGATGTTAAGTAAGTTGCTCATGGTCAAGTTGTTGAACTTTAGGCTGAAGACTATGCAAAGCCATTGAAGGGTATTAAGGAGAGAGAGGGCAGATTTGGTTGTTAACGAGACCACTCCAGTACCAGTACACAGGGCAGGTTAGAAAAAAATTGAGTAGAAGCCAGTAGACTAGCTGGGAGACCACAGCAGAATTTCAGGCAGGAAATAACAAACTTCCAACCAAGGAAACAGGAATGGGGATGGAGAGAACAGAGAGAGACATATTTATGAAAAAGAATTGATAGGTCTTAGGGAACCATTGGCTGTGGAGGATGAAGAGAAAGCTTCGCTGACACTTTCCAGGTTTTTGAGGTGGATAACTGGGCATGATGATGGAGAAAGAGACTATAGAGGTAGAGCAATTTGGAGGGAAAGGTGGTGAATGCACTTTGAACATATTTACTGTACATATGATTACTTGTTTAGCAGATTCTCCCACTAGCCAGGAGTAGCAATTGTGTATTATTCAGTCCCCACAGTGCGTGGCATACAGGAGATGCTCAGTACTTGTTGGATATGTTGAGTCTGTTGGATGTGTTGAAGGAATAATGTAGAGAATCCTTAGAATCTCAGGATTGGAAGGAAATTTAGAGGGGTTCTGAAAATTTTTCATGGGATCTCAAATTTCCTCTTCAACATTCTCCCTCATCCTCTCGACCCCACCACTTACAAGTAGTTGCCTAACTCTAATTGGACACCTCCAGGGATGGGGCTTGTTTGCGATACTTCTGTCCTGGACATGTTCTCTAGAAAGAGTTGGGCCCTATGTTTAGGAGATGCTGTCACCATCTTGCTTATGTCATCCGTTCTCAGAATCTGGACCTTAAACATGAGAAATGACACAGTAACGGGATTAGCCAATCAGCTAATTGAATGGTTTCCTTTAGTCCCAGGCTTTGAACAGAGCTAAATATATGTTTAAAAACATTCCATGAGGGAATATAAAAGCTATACATCTAGAAGGAAAATGTTTCCTCTGAATTCTCCGGCAAATTTGGATTGGAAGGGGACCTTTGAGTTTTGGTTTATAGCCTTTGGGGGTTTCTTTCCAGCCAAAACTGTCAAATTCTGGAATCTTATCAAATGGCCCCAGGTTGACTGAACTTTGTGGGAAAGCACTACAGAGTAGAAAGCAGAGTGACTGCTGAGCACTACCCTCCTCCTGGACCCTGCGCCATCCTCAGAGGAGATGAATTGAGCAGAAGATCCTAGGTTACTGAGTTCATTACATTGTTTTGACATCTTCCCTCTGCCGAAAAATAGTAGCAAGAAGCCTAAAGGCAGTATACACTGCTTTAAAAAAAACTTTGCTATTTTACATATACACTAATGATCTTACTTAATTAAAGAAATTTGACATTCTAAGATGTTTTCTTTATTGGCATAATGCACATCAGTGTCTGATAGGCTAGAAAATAGGGTATTATACAAAGATCTGGCACTCTGGGTAGATTGTGTGCATACTTTTAATTGAATTCTCATTTTATTTTTAACTTCTGGAACAGATGGTGTCTCAGTACCAAAATAACCCTACTCTTCAGTAAGTATGCGAAAATGAGGGGTTGACCAATCCCATCAGTCATTCAATCAGCTTAGCATTTGCAGATCACCTACTGTAGGCCAGATGTCCAGTCTGGGAATGAGAGCTATCTTTGTTAAAAATGTTACTATTGTTGGATTAACACTTATGGTCAATTTAATCACGTCCCCCACAAAGACATGTTCAAGTCCTAACCCAGGTCCTATGGGCGTGAACTCATTTGTAAATAGGATCTTCAGAGATCCTATTAAGATGAGGCCAAATTGAATCAGGGTGGTCCTTAATCCAATATGACTGGAATCCTTATAAGCAAAGGAAATTTGGACACAGAGGTCAGTAGAAGCCCCAGGAGGAGACAGAAAGAGACAGAGGCAGATATTGATTGCCAGCACGCCAACAGCAGAATGCTTCAGACTTCAGAGAAGACATGGCCCACTGATACCTCAATACTGGACTTCTAGCCTCCAAACTATGAGCCAATAAATTCCTGTTAGTTAAGGTGACCAGTCTGTGGTATTTGTCATAACAGCATTGGCAAACTAAGACTTTAAAAACTAACATTGGCAAACTGAAGCTTTAAGAGTTGTAGTGGGCATCAGTGATGGCCACTGCTAAATTATAAACGGGCAAATTATAAAAAGGTAAGTGGATATTATAATCAGGTTGAGGGGGAGGCAAAAGTTCTCAAGGATAATAGTGTTGTGAATAATCAATTGGCCGTGCCAATAGAAGATTACCAAGGCTACTTACTGATCTCAGTAAAGAAGAGTGCCATGGTCTATTAGTGATGTTGGAAAGAAGAAGAAAGAACACCTTGTGTTGGCCATCCCTGCTTTAAAGCAAATGGGAAAAAGAGAGTAAAAAATGGAGAGTTGCAGCCAGAAGATAGGGTTCTTCAGAATAGAGGAGGAGCTAAGATAGTGGACCCTAAATTGCTGCTTCTGAGCAAATACAAAAGAGAGAAGATGGCAAATAACCAGGATTCTTATCACAGGAACCGAACAGTTATTCATCATGTATTTATTGGGCACCTATTTGTTGGCCAGGAAAATGGCTACAAAACCAGTGGAGTATTCCTGGGGTTCAAACAGAATAGAACCTCTCTTCTCTGGATGCAGAAGTGGTGGTTCAAGCTTGCTCTAGGAGAGGCTCAGGGACCAGGGGGTGAACTGAGAGCTGGAGTGATGTATCAGCCTGGGACTGTTTTACTCCTTTACCCAGTATTACAAACTGAGTAGCAAGATGTGCAGTCCTCTGGAACCTCTTATCTACATCATGCCCTTTAGCAAGAACATACACTGCAAGAGTAATAGCCTCCTCACCACACATGCCTGATGGCTAGTAGCATCAGATAGTACTGGCCACAGTCAGGTATGAGGGTCCTGAGTATCCAACCCAGCTCTCCTCCACTGTGGCATGGGGCTTTGCCTGAGTGTGACTTCAGCCTAATGAGTGGGCCCATTTTGAACCAATACCCTTTCAGCCTTCTATGTGTCAGGCACTATTTGTTCTAAGCACTTTACAAACATTACCTCATTTAATCAGTCATCTTAAGAACTCTATGAGGTGGGTACCTCTTTCCATTTTACAAGTGAGGAAACTAAGTCACAGTCAGGTTAAATATCATGCCTCAGATCACACAGCTAGTGAGTGGCAACTCTGAGATTTGAACTCAGGCCTTCTCGCTTCAGAGTCGTTGCTCTTAATCATTAGCCTACCTCTCCTACCACATCTCCACCCCCAATCAGACTCAACCTGGACCCACCTTGGGGAGCTGAATGAGGCAGAGCTTGTTTGTAATTGTCATCTGGACTCATTCCCTCCTCCACCAACAGAGACCACTGGTGGAAGAGAGTGGGAGATTCTTCTTCTCACATGCTAAAGTTGCATGTGCTTTTTCAGTTCGTTCTTTTTGAAGCATGCTTGGCATCCCAGTTTAGAACGGGTTTCTGAGAGTCTATCCAGACCATGGGCTGGCTTGCTTTTCCTCCTTGAACAGCTGGCCCACTAATTTCTACAGTGGGCCCTCGGTCTCAGAGATCCTGGCAGCCCCCTCAAGGCAACCAGGCGGTACAACCCCACCAGCTCAAGGGCCTGTCATTCCGTTAAAAAGTCCTGCCTAGCAATAGTACCCCCTACCTAATCGACCACCCCTAGCTACAGAAACACTGAGGAAAAATAGACATTTTGAGTCCAAAACCCAGGGCATACAGCAGCTTTCCAGGCAGTCCGGAAATGTTAGTACAAAACCCATGTACTCCTGAACTACTAAGTCTCCTCCCATCTTGCTCTTTGAGTATCACCAGTTTTCCCTTTCCATCCTCTTAAAATGAGACTAGATTTTTGTTGTTTTTGTTATTGGAAGGGGGAAGTTCCTTTGGAGCAGAAAATTATCAGAAAGGAGACTTTCTCCAGGAACAGCAAAATAGCAAGTGAAATTCCCTGTGTTCGGGGAGGGAAAAGAAGTAGGTGCTGTTTTTCTTAGATAACATTTTAGATCTGATGGGTGGAAGAAGCTTGGTGTGACCCTCTTCCTTTCTTCCTTGAAAGTATGCAGTGACGCTTACCTTGGGAAGGAGAATCTGTCCTTTCCCTTACCCATGGATAATCCATAGGACAAAATAATTGTCAGCAATAAGTGCCTCACAGCCCGGGTTATCCTTCTGGCTGAACTCATGGCGAGTGTGGGTGGAGGAGTGAGAAGTTGGGGAACGTACACTTCAACAGGGCAGCCCAAGGTGTAAAAACCCCTTTGAGGTCTCTGCACTACCTCAAAGGGAAGAGACACTCTCTTAGCCTTCCTGAAACATTCTGGCCTCCTGTGGATATCTCCAGGGAAAATCCGCACCCACAGACACCTAGTCACACACACCCGCATATACTGTCACACACAGTAGTTTTGAAAGAATAGTCTAGGAAAGAGAAACACAACATCACCTAGAAGGTCCTCCTGCCCACCACAGAAAGGAGCAGTAACGGATGTCCTCTCTCTGCTGTAAACCACCCACCTCAAGGGTCTATCACTCCATTAAAAAGTCCTGCCTAAAGGAGAGGCTAAACTTGCTTATAATTGTGCTTAAGAGTGTCCCCCTGAGTGTCTCTTTGTTGCTTAGATGTGACCTCTCTCTCTAGCTAAGCCAACTTAGCAGGTGAACTCACTGCCCTCCCCCCTACATGGGATCTGACACCCAGGGGTGTAACTCTCCCTGGCAACGTGGGATATGACTCCCGACGATGAATGTGGACCTGGCATTGTGGGATTGAGACCACCTTCTTGACCAAAAGGGTATGCAAAATGAAACAAAATAAAGTTTCAGTGGCTGAGAGATTCCAGATGGAGTCTAGAGGTCACTCTGGTGGACATTCTTATGCACTATATAGATAATGCTTTTTAGGTTTTAATGCATTGGAATAGCTAGAAGTAAATACCTGAAACTATCAAACTACAACCCAGTAGCCTTGACTCTTATAGCTTACAAGGGGTAACAGTGTGATTTGTGAAAGCCTTGTGGATCACACTCCCTTTAGCCATTGTATGGATGGATATGTAGAAAAATGGGGACAAAAACTAAATGAAAAATAGGGTGGGATGCGGGGGTAGGATGATTTGGGTTTTCTTTTTTACTTTTATTTTTTATTCTTATTTTTACTTTTTCTCGTACAAGGAAAATGTTCAAAGATAGATTGGGGTGATGAATGCACAACTCTATGATGGTCTGTGAACAGTTGGTTGTACACTTTGGATGATTGTATGGTATGTGAATATATCTCAATAAAATTGAATTTAAAAAAAAAAAGTCCTGCCTAGCAATAGTACCCCCTACCTAATCGACCATCCCTAGCTACAGAAACACCAAGGAAAAAATAGACATTTTTAACCTAAGATATTTCTTTATATTGGATTAGATCAAATTCTTAGGTGGGGCACCCTTCTCGTTGGAGCTTTATGAAAGGGAGCTTGTGGTAGAAGATTTATCATTCCCTACGCAGAGCAAAACTCTGAGAGGGCAGAGGAAGGAGAGGAGGATTTTGCTCTTCCGTGAGTGCTTGTCTCACGTGCTTGTTAGCCTGTGAGATTAGGGAGAGCAGGAGCTTGTCGTATCCACTGGTGAATCCCCAGTTCCTAGCACATGGTAGACACTTGATAAATGCCTGTGGAAGAGACGCTTTTCATTTGGATTACCAGGGAAGCCTGCAGGTCGCCTGGTGCCACAGCCAGACACATTCTCTCCATTCCCACATTGTTTTCTAAAGAGACAGCTCGGAACTCACGGGCGAGCACCTGGTGGGTGCCTCCTCCCCATCTGTGTAGGTGGGGATTTCTACCGGGACTCAGAAGCACAAAGCAAGGAAGGCATCGCTGCCACACGTCACCGATCCTGGGCAAAGGCATAATCAGAAAGTGAAGCCACCAAATCAGTTCCCTATAACTGACAAAACAAGATCTGGAGTTGAGAGGCCAGGTCTAGGTATTTGAGTTGGGGCCCAGAATTCAAAGGTGAGATGTGATGATGGAGAAGAGTCCCAAGGCCTGCAGGGTGAGCTGAAGGAGTCCAGAATTAAGTTTACTGTCTCAAACGTGTTCAAAACGTAACTCATCCATCTTCCTCTCAAAACCTGCCTCTCGTCCTTGTGAACTCCCCATCTCAGGGGCACCCTCTTGCACTCAATTATTTGCATGAAAAACCTGGGAATCATTCTTGGCTCCTCATTAAGTTCCATTTATTTTGCCTATTAAATGTTTCTGGGATATGCCCCATCTTCTTAACTCACTAAGGGAGTCTGGCCCTTCCTCTGTACTTATCTCTGTATTTATTATGCCCTAGTTTAAGACAATTTTGTCTCATCTGGGTTATAGCAACCCTAATTGGCCTCCCGTCCTCCAGGCCTGTCCCTCCCATTTATTCTGCCCGCTCTAGACAGAATGAGCTTTCTGAAACACACATCTTCTTCAGTCCCTTAAATAGAATCCAGTCACACAGAGAATCAAATTCAATTAGCCTGACCTACAATGGCTCGTGGTGTGCGAGCCCCTCTAGCCCCCTCACATCCTCATTTGTTATGATCTGATAATGCTGAATGGTTTCTAGTTATCACATATGCTTGCCCGTCACCACAGACACCTCCCTGACTCTGCTCTTCTTCCTGCCAGCCTTCTTACCTTCCTCTTTTGAATACTTTTTTAGATTTAATTTTTATATTTGCTAAAGTACGAAATGGACAGAGTTTTTAAAAACTGAGTAGCAAACTTCTATTTTTGGCCAAATGTTAATCATATCCCGAAAACTATATGATGCAAAACAGCTAGAAATAGTGAGTGAAAACTGACAAACTTGTTTCTGCCATAAAGGAAATTTTTTTTTTTACCTTGTATAAAAAGTTTGAAATGTTTTAACAGCAAAGGGTATCCTAAACAAAATATCAGAGGTTATAAAGAGATTGTAAAACAAGAAACAAATAATTGCAAAATGTCAGCTTCCCTTAAAGTGATCAATGAACTGAGAGCGAAACAAATAAAAACATTACTAAATTTAGCATGGGCTGTTGTTGTTTACATGGGATTTCTAAAAATTGTTTTTAAAAACCAATCAATGAGAAATCCATATGGACCACACTCCCCTTCATCTAGTGTATGGATGAATGAATAGAAAAAGGGGGGGCAAAAAAAAAAAAGGCACCCAGTGTTCTTTTTTACTTTAATTGTTCTTTTTCACTTTAATTTTTATTCTTATTATTTTTGTGTGTGTGGTAATGAAAATGTTCAAAAATTAATTTTGGTGATGAACGCGCAGCTATATAATGGTACTGTGAACAATTGAATGTATGCTTTGTATGACTGCATGGTATGTGAATACATCTCAATAAAATTGAATTAAAAAAACAATCAAAATGTACTGAAGTAAATGTTAAGTTATTTTGCAGATTTCTAATAACAGCTTATAGGATATGGAAATGGTCTCTATTGTTTTAAATGTCTCCAGCTGGCCAATTCAGACTTCAATGATGGTTTAAGTAATAGTGAACCTTATTTTCAAACAAAATACCATACTTATATGATCTAATTCTACAAGGTCCAGTGAAGTAGAAGTAATATATTCCTAAGCATTACATTAAAGCTATCTATATTAAAAAAAACCCACTATATTAGGAATTATAATTCTATCAAATTTCAATAAGAGCAAATGTGGCATCAATTAAACAGCAGCAGTTAAAAGCTAAAAGAAGAGATAAATCAAGGTTACGTTTTGCTGTGGTTTGAAACTGTATGTACCTCAGAAAAGCATGTTCTTAAAGTTACTCATTGTAAGTAGGATCTTTTGATGACGCTACTTCAGTTAAGGTGTGACCCACCTCATTCAGGATTGGTCTTAATCCTCTTACTGGAGTCCTTTATAAACACAGATAAAGACAGAGAGAGAGAGAAAAAGCCACGGAAGGAAGAAGCTGAAATCAATGAAAGCTGGAAGAGAAGGGAGAGACCAGCAGATGCCGCCATGTGCTTTGCCACTGGGCGAGGAGCCAAGGATCAGCAGCAGCCAGTCTCTGGGAAGAAAGCATCACCTTGATGATGCCTTGATCTGGACCTTTTCCCAGACTCTAACCATAAGTGAATAAATTCCCATTGTTCAAGCTGAACCATTCATAGTATATTCTTTCAGCAGCCTAGGGAATGAAAATACCTTTAAAGAGAGAAAATACAGACAAACACCATGCAGTGGTCGCGGGCATGCGTGGATGGGCTACTGTGAAAGCTGAGCCTGCCCTGAGCTTGACCCTCCTCCTTCCCTGGGGATCTGATGATCCAGAGGATGCCCAGCCTCTGCTCAGGGCTGCTTGTTAATAGCAGGAGCGAAAGGACCACTTGGAAAAAGGAGGCCAAGGCTCAGCAGAAGTCCAGCGGGGCAGGCCTGGAGGAAAGGGTGGACGTGCTCTTCAGCCCGGAGAGCACACTCATGAGCTCACTGCAGTCAGAACCTCAACCAAGAACAGTCCCCAGACACAGGACACCCGTGGAGCAGCTACACGACCAGAGACCTAAGCAACATTTGTGAGATTTAGGTGGTGGTTTTCTTTCCTCCATCTGTTTTAATCATCAGTTTTAACTGGGACCTTCCTGTCAATGCTCGGGTCTTTCCAGCGTAAATGTTTCCCGGGCTCTGCTCATGCCTCCCAGCCTGTTCTAACCACCACTCCCACAAAGGTCACTGGGCTCTCGGCCCAAAACGCAGAACCTTTGCATCTGGAAATTAAGCTCCCATTTTCATACTACGATTGTGGTGAGAGTTGTGCAAACTTTACAAGGTTTGTTTGTTCAATGGTCCAGGACTGCAGAATTTTCTCTAAACTTTTCCAACCTCAGAGATTTATCCAAATTATCTACTTATGAGAACAAGATCACTCGTGAAAGAAAAGTACTTTCAGTTTCAGAGTGAGTTTTGGAGTGAAGGTTTCACTTTCGCAGGGCAAATTTGTGCTTGACTTTTTTGGTTACTGACTCAATTAAAGAATGAAGGGAAATATAGACATTTCTAACTGTTGGAAGCTCCGTCAACATATCCATTTGAGCTTAATGCAATGGTTAAATGAGTCAGAAACTCACGGATAATAAGTTTCTTTTTTTTTTTTTAACTTGGATGTGAGCTTTAAATATGCAAGTACTGATTTTTCAAGGACTATTATACTAGTGGCTGGTTGGGTTAGGGTTTGGGGTCTCAGAGTTTGGGAAGCACAGTTTGGAAACATCTGTATGGGATCTTATGTTTGAAAATTGTTTCTCTGTCACCTCTTTCCTCTACTAGACACTGAAAACATGAGCTCCAAAATTTAGATGAGGATTTCTTTGTAAAAATCTATAGCTACTTAGAGCTCTGAGTTGGCAAAATGGGGTGTGAATTTGGTAGAAGTTTCCAGGTGCACTGATCTCCAAATCTGATGGGGCCAATTACGACATTTCAGCATCTCTTCTTGCGCTCTTCCTAGGATTCCAGGCAATTAAAATATCAGTGGGGCAAATAAAAGAGATGTGTAATCAAAACCACTTTATGGAAAGGATAGTGGGTACCAACAGTCTCTTTCTCCACCCACAAGAGCTTTCTGACAGCTTTCCTGTTTTCCTGCATCCTTCCATCCTTCCATGCATTCATTCACTTCATCATTCATTCAGTGGATATTTATCAGTGCATACTAGATGCAAGGCTCAGAGATAGGTTCTGTGGGAAACACCCCTCCCTGGGCATTCCTATTATCCCTGGAATCTTCTTTCCCATCACTCCTCCCCTTGCTTCTGCTGAGAGCTGTGCTTTGCCACAAAGATTGAGCACCCCTGGAGTCTTGTAGAGCTCTGTGAAAGGTTCCAAGCTGTGCTCAGTGAAAATGTTCCATTAAATCTCTGTCTGTATCACAAGAACATTTCAGGCTGTTCTCTTCCTCACGGGAAGTCCAGCCAGAGTGGATAGTAGCAGCAGCATGGGCCTGCCCGACACCACCTGCCTGTTCTTCCATTTGGGGTCAGACCTGGAGGGCTGTCACTTCGTGCTGGTCTATGCTGTGGCAGCAGGGGACTGATGTTTCTGCTTTCCCTCAACGTAAAACCTGCCTCACAGTCCTGTTCATCTACATGGTCCCAGGAAGGATGACACTTTTGATGCAGAAATACGAAATATGGTCTCGTTAATGTTGCTTGGATTAAGTCTTGTAATGTTGTGTCAGAATAAGTTATTTAGATGGTCATGGGCTCTTTTTCTTATTTTCAAACCAAAGTGAAACTAATAACTTTGCCTGATCCAGTACCTGGCACTTTATAGGTGCCCAAAGAATGTACTTAATGAATGAATAAGTTGTCAAGACATGAAGCATGGTATGCAAGAAGAGGAATGTTTGTTGGAGGTGAGAGCATGAGTTCAGTTTTAATTTGGGGCACAGTGAGTTAGAAATGTCTGTGGGACAGCCAGCACAAATGACAATTGGAAACATGAGTCTATGGATTAAAAGAGAGATCTAGGCATCACCTCCTCCAGGAAGCCTATCTGCAGGTCACCTTCCAGAAGTTCAGTGTGCTATGCTCATGCATAGCTCTCAAAGTCATTGATTATCTATATCGACTTTTTTTGCCATCATTAGGGCATGGGATCCTTGTTGATCCAATT
Source organism: Choloepus didactylus (assembly GCF_015220235.1). Classification (NCBI taxonomy): domain Eukaryota; kingdom Metazoa; phylum Chordata; class Mammalia; order Pilosa; family Megalonychidae; genus Choloepus; species Choloepus didactylus. Next base: position 126,980,714 of record NC_051312.1, on the reverse strand, counting down.
TTATTCCCAAGATCCAGAATGGTCTCTGGCCCGTGGCAGATAATAATGTTTGTTGCCTAAATTATTGAATGAATGATAATGTTTTGAAAGTAAATTATCTTCTTCAAATCCTGGACACTGTCCTTGATCTTCTTTCTTCCACCACATCCAAATTGTGATAAGGCCTGTCCATTCTGCCCCTCTTTCTCCAGGGCCTCATGAAGCTTAACAGGATTTTGAGATGGATCCATTCACTTCCAGTCTTGCCCCTTCCACCCAATTCATCCTCGACTCCTCTCCAAAAGTGAGCTTGCTAAATGGAAATTAACCTCATGTAACTTCTCTACATAGAAGCCTGGAGAGGCTCATTTCCTTTGAGATAAAACCGAAATCATTTACTTAGGCACATAAGGCCCTTTAGACTCTTGCTTCTCTTTAGCCCTCCAACCTCCTCTTTTGCTCCTCTCCATTTTCCAGGCTTGAGAGTTTCTAGCTCAACCATTTACTCACAAATGTCCAAGGGCAAATTCATTGATCTGAATTTCAATTTCATTAATCATCCAATAGAGAAACTACTACTACTATTTCTGAGATTATTATGAGGGTCAAATAAAATAAAACATGCAAAGTACTTAGCAGAGCAACTGGTATATAGTAAGGTCCAAATAAACAGACGCTGTTATGTTTATTATTATGAACTCCCATCTTCAAACGTTACTTGCTCATTCTCTCTCCTTTGTGTCCTATTGTATATTGTTCCCCCTGTCTTCACTTCATTGTCCAATTAATTTCTCAAGAGTTATTACTCATCTAATATTTTATTTAACCAAGGAGGCCTTTCTTGAGCCTACTACTCTAGGAGGAAAGTTTCACGTATCCCTCAAGAACAGTTTGTCTACCTTTATCCCTTGTATTTGTTTTATAAGTAGTTATTTTATGACCAGTTTTTGAATTAATGAAAATGATTTATTGGACTCATCTATCTGTCCCCACTGTACTATGTACTAGGAGCTTCTCAAAGGCAAGGATGTCGTGCATGTAATTCCAGCTCTTACCTTGGTGTCTAGTGCATAGCAAGTATTCAGTATTCAATTAATGTTTTAGGAAGGAAGGAAGGAAAGATGGAAGGGAGGGAGGGAGGGAGGGAGGGAGGAACTTAGCTTTTAAGAGAGGGGGAGAGTGCAGAAGAAAAGTTGGTCTTGGTAGGAAGATAGCAAACAGTCAGGTATAGGGTCTGGAGGTCAAGAAAAAGATCTAAGGCAAAGATTTAGAGTTGGGGATGCAGCACATGGGTGGTCGTTGAAGCCTGGGGGTGGATGCAGTTGCCTTGGGATGTGTTTGGGGGGGGGGGAGTTCAGAAAGAAGAGAAGTCAAGGAAGGATTGATAGCCAAGAAACACCAATATTTAAGGGGCAAGCAAAAGAATGCCCAGCAAAGCAAAATATACTCCCTTCCTTGAACCTAAGTATGGTTTCAAAATCCCTCACCTGTGACCTGAATAACTAAGATTTCAAGATGCAAAAGATTCCATCTCTCCTTCATTGGGCAACAAACAAGGTTAAGTAAACATTATTGAGTCTTGTGCCAAACAGCTGTGTCCTTTCTTCTGCCTATTTCTCACCACTCTTCCACAGGAAAGTTTGGTTTTTGCAAAGTCTCCCAGCCTGCCCCAATTACATACTCTGTTTCTGCCTCCCCCTCTGCCGCCACTCCTCAAGCTTGGGGCCTGGTTTATTGCTGATCCTCCCATCTGGCCTGTCCTCTTCTCTCCTCTTTATTTATCCGAAGTCTGCTCAGCCTCCAATGTGTCTCTGTAGATCTCCCTCCACAAGGCCTTCCCCAGTCATTCCAGCTCACAGCAGTGTCCCTGTTCTCCAACATCTATGGATGTGTGGTGCCCAAACTTATATTTTCCTGTTTGTTTGCTTAGTGGTTCTCAAACTGGCTCAGCAGTGAGGCTGGGGTTCCTTGAGGGCAGGAGCTACAGCCTAAGACAATCTTATGTCTTAACTGCCAAAACTCATACATCAGAGAGTGTGTTATGAAGGACATTCTTGCCTCCCTTCTCCTGAGTGCTTCTCCCCCCCGTCCCCACCCCACAAAGTCTTCCTGGCCGGAGGAGCAGAGCTCTGGCTTTGGCCTGGTGGTCTGGGGCCATCTGGGTGAGCAGTGCATCTGCTGCACACTAAAGTCTCTCCTGTAACCTGAAAGAGTTAATCCACTAATGCGCTGGAGGCTCCAATTTCCAGGGAGTTGGCTCTTCCTGGGCCAAAGTTAGCTAAGAGAGATCACCCCTACATTAGGAAATTCAGTTAAAAAGTCAGTCAAGTGCTAGGCAAAGAATGTTGGCAAACGAAATGCTTTTACTTATACATGGTTTGAGCTGGTGACAAAAATTTAGACAACCGGACTCTTGATCCTGATAACTTTGGAATCTGGGTGTACAGGGTCTGGGCATTAGAGACAAATGTGCCCCTGAGCTAGGGTCGAGCACACTGGGAAGCTACAGGTGAGATTTCTCTGTCTTTTCCCTGGGAAGACAGGTGAGGGGTAAACGAGGCCTCTTGGCTGCAGTTCTTCCCTTGGGCCCATTAGCACATCCACCCTGTGCGATGACCGAGCACAGGCGGGTCCCGAATGCCAAGACCCAGGCCCCACACTTGGCCTGAGCTCTAATAAGTTCTTAGAATTCTGGGTGTTCCCAGAGCTTAATAAATAAAAAAAGCCCCAATGTTTTCATTTCTTATGAAAATTCCTTTCAGAATGACCTATTTAAGACAGTCTCAATCTGAGCAGGTCCTGCTTTGCATAGAGGAGCCTGCCTTGCCAAACTGACCCTGTGTTCAAAGGAAAGGGGCAGTGACAATAGCCACCCTTTCCTGGGAACTTCAGCTTCCTGAGAGATGCCTTCGGGTATTTGGAACTTTATCCCTGCTGGGTCAGGGTCTTTGTTTTGCACACTAGGATACCATGGCTCAGGAAGGTGAACTGGAACAGTGTGTATGTGCCTTGGAGCAGCACAGACTTGTTTTCAAATCCCAGCTGCACCATTTCTTTCATTTAAATCTTCCCTGAGGGCCTACTGTGTGCCTAGTTTTGCTCTAGGGAGCCACATCAGTGAATAAGAGACAGAGGTCGGAGGTCGCTGCCATCACTGAGTTTACATTCTGTAGTGGAATGGGAAGGGAAGGGAGGGGAGGAGAGGGACTGATCAAGTAAATGACAAGATCATTTCGAATAGAAATAAGAGTTATAAATAAAAACAAAGTGATGTGATTGGGAGGGGTCGGGTAACAGGATACAACTTTAGACAGTGTTGTCTAAATACCACTTATTTGCTGGGAAAAGCTACTTGACCTTTCCGGCCTCAGTTTTCTCATCCATGGAGTGGGTATAACTAAAAGCACCCTCCTCGTGGTCACAGTGGGGAATACGTAAGCTTTGGAGCTCACCGTGCACCATTAAGTACTCTATGTGCTGACTTGTTATCATAAGGTTAAGGGATTTACCCCAAATCATTCCCACTCACAGGGCACCTCCTTCCTTTGAACATGCTTATCCTTGATTATATATTGTCTTGTTTGTTTCCAAGTTATTACTGTGAAGCTTTGGATGTTTGCAGAGCTCTCTCCTATTTTTGTGAACTCGTCTTCATTCCCTCTACTTCTACCTCTGCCTCCTGGGTTGGCAATGACAGAAGAAAGACCCAGAGAAAGTGCTGCTGGCTGGGGATGATAAGAGACTGGGGAGCTATTAATGTGGTAAGTTACCTGCTCTAAGTTTTTAAGGTCCCCTTTCCTAGGCTCTCTCTTTTCTTCTTCTACTCCCAACCTGCCATGGGGCCTGAAATTCCCACTATCACGTCTCCTCTGTATGAATTTTCGGTCTCCAGTGAACAAGGCCATATGTCAGGTATCTCACCTTGAGAAAAGTGGGGAAATCTATTACTTAATTAACAGAGGTGAATGTATCAGATCACTGGTCAGAAACCTGAGACTGAAGGAATGGACAAGAGGTAGGAAGGCTTTGAGGAGGGTTTGGGGGAGCAGGCAAGTACAAGCAAGTCTGTGTGGGCCAGAGGATACTGGAGAAGATGCAGAGCGGTTCTAGTGGGAAACTGCCTGTTCCTCCCTTCTCCCCAGAGCCCCTGAAGGACAGAGTCAGCGGGGAGAGGAGACGCTGCTGGTGGTGATGAGCAGACCTCCCACCTCAGCCACCAGGGCTGCCTTCCTTTTCATTGGGGTTGGAAAGAGGACAGGCTTTGGAATCAGACAGGTCTGAATTCAAATATAGCTCCACCACTTCCTGCCATTTTGACCTTCAGAGTTTACTGACATTTCCTAAACCTCTGTTTCTCATCCATAAAATGGTATCACTACTACCTATTTGTTCTAGTTTGCTAATGCTGTTGGAATGCAAAATACCAGAAATGGATTGGCTTTTATAAAAAGGGGGTTTATTTGGCTAAACAGTTACAGTCTTAAGGCCATAAAGTGTCCAAGGTAACATATCAGTAATCGGGTACCTTCACTGGAGGATGGCCAATGGTGTCCGGAAAACCTCTGTTAGCTGGGAAGGCATGTGGCTGGCGTCTGCTCCAAAGTTCTGGTTTCAAAATGGCTTTCTTCCAGGACGTTCCTCTCTAGCAAGCTTGCTCCTCTTCAAAACATCACTCCCAGCTGCACTCAGTTTTCTCTCCCCGAGTTAGCTCATTTATATGGCTCCACCGATCAAGGCCCACCCCGAATGGGTGGGGCCACGCCTCCATGGGAACATCTCATCAGAATCATCTCCCACAGCTGGGTGGGGCACATTCCAAGCAAATCCAACCAGCACCAAAAACGTCTGCCCCACAAGACCACAAAGATAATGGCATTTGGGGGACACAATACATTCAAACTGGCACACTATTCTTCCAAAACTATTTTATGAATCATTCATTCATGCAGCAAACATTTAATGAGCTCTCACCAGGAACTTGTGCACAGTTAGTACTCAATAAATAATAGCTTCTTCCTCCCTTAAAACAGAGAGTGTAAGACCAGCACAGTAAATGGCGTGTTCTCCTGTGAGCTCACGATGTGGACACAGGGCTTAAGCCCTAGGAGGAATTGAAAAGGCATCCTGGCAAGTCTGGATAATGCTGCTGGACATGATACTGATTCATTCAATACACATTCACCAAGAGTTCTTTGTGTGCTATGACCAGGGATGCCCATGAGACCAGAGCCCAGTCCCTGCCTTCCAAGTTTCGTGGTCTAGTGGATAAAATGGCCTTGAAAAAAAGGATGACAGCAATTTGATTAGGTCTAGATTAGAGGGGTGAGTGACATATTGCTGTGCCCAGAGGGAAAACTTGCTTAATTCTGTCTAGAGAGATCATGGAAGGCTTTTGGAGGAGGTGGCATTTGAGTGGAAGGAGGAATAGTTTTCCAGGCTGGGTGGAGTGCTGCAGAAGGAGATACTCCAGGCAGCTTTACTGCCTATGCCAAGACAGAGATGGGAAAAGAGCAAGGGGTCAGCATGGCTGGAGCCCATGGTTGGGTAGAGGAGCAATATCGAAGGTGGATGGGGCTGCAATGTGGGTGTCATCCAAGGAACAGGGGCCTTAGATAAGCCATGGGGAAGCTGCTGTATGACTTGAAGGGCTCCCCACACTATCAAGGGGGTCACTGGACTGTGAAGGATGAATAAATGAACAATCTATATGACATGACAGTTCACAAAGTGCTCTTGTATAGATTATTCCACTTAAAAGCTAGGGAAAATTATTGTGCTTCACAAAGGTGTTTTAAAACTTCCTTGCACATGGCATCCTCCATGGAAGCTGATGTCATTCAGTCAAGAACCACTGGTGCTGCAGGGAGGGAAGGATGGCAACAGTTGGTGTGAGCCTGGGAGCTGCTCTGGCTTCGGCTCCCTCCCAAGCCAGGCAACAATCCTAGAGCACACTGTGGGGTTGGTACTGGGGCACTCAGTGGCCTCCAGTTGACTTTCCATGAAATATTGCTTCTCTCTCTTCATGAAATGGCCCATGTCTGTACTGATAGTTGGGAGCTGAGAGGTTGGGGTTCTCCAAATCTGCAGCACAACAGAGAGGCCATACAGCTCAGCAGAGTAGGTGAAGTTCATGCTCTGGAGTCCATCTCTTCTCAGTCCAATCCACACACCAACACTTAGCAGCTGGGTGACTGTGGACAAAGTTCCCTAAGCTCCCTGAACCTCAATGTCCACCCTTGCAGAGTACCTGCATGTCCCAGCTTGCCAGGGACAGTCCAGGATTATGCCATTGCCCTGGTGTGATTATTTTTAGGGCCTTTTTTTGACTCTCAACAGTGTCTCAGTCTAGTTGATAAATAATGTGACTACTCTACTCATCTGCCCCAAATTCTCTTCTAGGGTTGTTGCGCAGGTGCAATGCACAAACATTATTTCAGTTAGGACGTTTTGTGTTGCAAATATAAGAAAACGTAACTAACCAATTTAAACAATAGAGTGACTTTGTGGTTCACCATAACTCAGAAAAATTATTTTCAATCCAGGACCATGGAGCTCATATTTTGTAGCAGCAGCAGCAGTAGGCATAGCTTATTTATTATTATTGTTCCTCTTTCTTTTCCTCCTCCTTCCCCATCTGCTTCTCTTCCTCCTTAAAGCTAGCCTGAAATGTTGGTTGCTTGTGTGCATGGTGTGGTAACAAGAACATGGAATTTGGAGCCAGAAGATTTCCTAGCTGGCACTGACCTTCCCTGGATATGAGATCTTTCGTCACACCTATGTTGCTGGGCTTGTCTGAAGATCACATGAGATCCTATATATGGAAGTGGGAAGGATTGCAGCAGCAGCTCATAACAAAACCAGGCTTTGTCTCCAAACATGCTCAAGTCTGACCTCTGATCTTAATATTCTATAGAGACCAAAAGAATAAATACAACTGGGGCCATGAATGGTAAAAATTGTGGAGCATGATAAAATGTTCCCAGAAGTTGAAAGTGGAAGAGAGAAGATCAAGCTATAACTTAAGGAACACTAAAACAATATACATGATAACTGTGATTTTAAAAAGTTCCTAATTATCAAATATCTGGAGAGCTAGTAGAGAAGAATGGTAAAGGAGCACAGGCTGTAGAGTTAGAGAACTTAGGCCTGTGGATTAAATGGGATAAAGAAATAAAGTGCTTAGCTCAATACCTGGCATATGGAAAGTGACCAATGCCTGGCAGCCATTGCTGTGATTTTAGCTTACCGTGTGCCCAGCTTCAGGCTGGGTGAAGCCTCCATTAGCTTCTCAGCCTCCAAGTGCTAAGCACCCAGGGAACTGGGCCTCACTTCTCCTGATCTGAACAGGTGAGATGTCAACTGCCTGGGCAGAAATTGCTGGCAGCAGGTGATGCAGGGGCATCCAAGGCTGGATTATTTCACTGGACATAGTCAATTTCTCTGCTAGATTTCTCATGGAGCAGAACCTTTCATTGGATGATGAGCTACTTTTCCACTGGAATCAGAATATTAGAGGTATGAGAATCCTGAGGAATCATCTGGTAAAACTTCCACATTTTAATAAGGAAACTGAGGCTCAAAGACTGAATCCAAATCCCCTGGTTTCTTGTCCAGTGCTCCTTCCAAATAAAGATACCACCTGTCCTGCATGATTCTCCCACAAAGAAGCCCATCTACAGCTTGACATATTCCAAGATCCCTCCTGACACTGCTCCTGCTCAGTCTCTTTCTAACCTTGATGGAGGGTCATACATATGCATGCAAAGAAGCCCAATCTGCCAGCCAAAGTCAATGACTCCTTCCTTCTGTGACTCCTGCTGTCTTATTGTACTATTAGGATTCATCATCTCGCTTCCTCCCTGGATTATATTTCTACAGATATGTTCCGGTTTGCTAAATCTGCCATTATACAAAATACCAGAAATGGACTGGCTTTTATAAAGGGGATTTATTAGGTTACAAATTTACAGTTCTGAGGCCATAAAAGTGTCCAAACTAAGGCATTAACAGGAGGATACTGTCACTGAAAGAACGACTGATGGCATCCGGCACACCTCTGTCAGCTGGGGAGGCACGTGGCTGGCATCTGCACTGCCAGAGGCACTACACTGGCTTTTGACTTTGTCCCTTTTGTTTACACTGTTAATGGCTGTGAAACTCTAAAAGGTTCTGCAGACACACTTTGAGAAGTAGTCCTAACTCCTGAAGCTAACTACGTCCTGGTGCCTGTGTGATGACTGTGCAGTACTCCAGGTAATTCCTAGATGATGCAATAAGTGTTGGCAGCTAAGCATCTGTCTCATGAAGTGGAAGCACAAGGGAGTTCCTTGGTGGAGATGGAAAAATTCTGTATCAGGATTGTGGTTGTGGTTACACAGATCTACATATGTGATAAAATTGCATAGAACTACCACATAAACATACACACAAATGACTAACATGTAAAAACCACTGAAATTTGTATAAGATCTATCGATTGCACCAATGTCAATTTCCTGGTTTTGATATTGTACTACAATTCTGAGATGCTACCATTGGGGAAGCTTGGTGAAGGGTACATGAGACCTCTCTGTACTATTTTTGAAACTTTCTGTGTCTATAATTATTTCAAAATGAAAAGTTTAAAAATTTTCCTATATGGTTTATTTACCTCCAGGTAGATTTTTGGGAAGAATTAAACTAGTTAATATCTATAAAAGCACTGAAGACAATGCCTGGCAGATTAAACAGTCCACATATTAGCTGTTTTTACCACGTTAGAACTTCTTAAGTGTTTCTTTAACAACCAGCCTTGCCCTTCTAGTGAAGTCTTTAAACATGGACCTTATTTCATAGTGCTTTAGCCAGCCCTGCTGTGCCTGAGAGCAGTACTTTCCAGGAATCAGTCCCTCCACCAAAACAACCATTGAGCAACTGTTCAACTATTTTGATACTGGACAAAAGTGGTGTGTTCTCTGCCCAATGAGCTCAAATGACCAATCTCTGAGACACCAGGGTTTCAAAGGAAGGAAGAGTTTACTGCTAGGCATGAAGCAGGACATCAGATGGCCTATCAGTCTAAAAATCTGTCTCCCCTAAATGCAGTAATTCTTATAGTTCAAAAGATAAGCAGGTGTTAGGATAATGAGCACAATGGCTCTAGATGATGTAATTAGAGGTGATCTAATTATTGAGCATGTGCAGATTGATTACATGCCTAGTCACAAAACATATGTAAGAAAATGGTGGCCTTAATATGATGATGGGCATGATTTTTAGTATTGTAATGATATCATATAGGTCACTTATAGGTTAAAGTCTAAGCTACTATGCATATCAGGCAGTCCCATTTGGTTAGATCCAGCGTCATCTATCAAGATGGCCTTGGATTTGGGGTGGGTTAGTTCTGGGCTGACCCAAGTCCCTTCATTAATAAACATCAGAGGCTGTCTTTAGTGATCACAAGACTCCAAAGTCGAAAAACCGGATAAAATGGGTGCAAGTGAAGGTCAGTCACAAGGTTTTACAATCACAAGAGCACAAGATAAAGACTATACAATCATTATCAGAGATCAAGGCAGCTGGATTACGGTTCAGCTTTCAGCTTTCAGGTATTTCCCCCGTCTATTGTAATATACCAGAAAGTAAAAAAGGAATATCTCTACAATGATTCAGTAATCATAATCACCCTTTAATCCTAACTTCTAGGTTACAGTGCAGCAGCCAAGGAAGACCTGGAGGAAGAGGTTGGTAAATTGTGGTAAATACCAGTGAATTTCACCCTCCCAGCAGCAGCTACCACCGCCCATCCCCAGCCTCATGGCAGGCAGCAGCAAGCACTTCAACTCAGGCTCCTGGTGCAGACTGCTGGTGCCAGGGTGGGACATAAAGGCCTAGTCCTCCAAGCTCTGGAGGTGTGTGGTCTGATCTCTGGTCACTGCTTTCGATCAGTTACTTCAGATTGCTGAGAGCCAGCTCTGAGGGCAGTCATTGTTTGAACATCCCTCAGGCAAAAGTGGCAAGGGAATCTTAATAAGAGTAACCTCCCTCAAAACAGTTAAAGGGAAAACAGTTAAAGGCCTGCATTAACTGGGCAAGTACTGAACCAAGTTTCAAAAGCCCGGAAAGAAGCTCCTGGTGTCCTTGCTGACCCCGCCCCACCCCCTGTACTACAGAGTGGAGCCAGCTTGTGCTCCCTTTGTGGGTCCCTGGCCCTGTTCCAGAGGAAGCAGAGTAACACCTATGCCCATACTAGGGTGGCTGCATATCAGTGTCACTCTATCTGGAAGAAGTCTGAAAAGCTGAACTAGGAAATTTGTCTCCGGCTCCCCTTCCCAGAATTTGTTCTGAAGGCAGAGACGCACATCTCAACATTCAAGCCATTAAGAAACAATTAACTCAAAGGGGCTTGGGGCACAGAAATACCTGCATTAAGTCACACAAGAGGGCATGGGGGGGTGAAAGTCTATTTCAAAGGGAATAGAAGGGGCTTTCATTCAAATTCCTGTAAATATCAACTGGGAAATTCCTAAGGCCACTAGCAAGTACAAGCCCAGGAAAAGAAGCAAGATCAATGGCTCCAGGAAGGCTCTGATAACTTTACATTTTCCTCAGGCTGATCTTCTTGATAGGAGAGCTGACCTCTGAAAGAGACCACCAGCCAAAGCAGAGGCAATTTGCAAGGATTATAAAAGGCACTTTTTGTTTTGGTTGGTTTGTTTTGATTAGTTCCTGGTATTTAAGAAAAGTTCTGCACTATCATTAGCCAGATACAAACATAAGGAACAGGCAGCTCAGTAACTAAATCCCAGAGTCAACTCTTTAGCATGTTAATATTTTCAGTATGCAACAAAAGATTAAAATACAAACAAAGAAATAGGAAATGATAGTCCATCCAAAGGAACAAGACTAAAATCCAGAAACCACCAAACACTTACCAGACAAAGACTCTAAATAAATGATCCTCAATATGCTGAAGGATAGAAAGGAAAACATAAGAAAGAACTAAAGAATATGAGGAAAATAATGAATCAAAATAGCATGGTACTGGCACAAGGATAGACACATAGACCAATGGAATCAAACTGGGAGTTCAAAACTCAATCCTTACATTATAGCCAGTGGCTTTTTGACAAGACAACTCAATTGGTAAAAAATAGTCTCGTCAACAAACAGTGCTGTTTCCATATGCAAAAGAATGAAGGTGGACCCCTACCTCACAGCATGTACAAAAATCAAGACAAAATGAATCAAAGACCTAAATAAGAACCAGAACTATAAATCCCCTAGAAGAAAACATAGGGAAGCATCTTCAGTACCTTGTGTGTTAGGCAATGGCTTCTTAAGAGTTTACACTCAAAACACAAGCAACAAAAAGAAAACAAGATTAGTGGGACCTCAGCAAAATTAAAACTTTTGTGCATCAAAGGACTTTATCATAAAAGTAAAAAGACAACCTAGAGAATGGGAGAAAATATTTGGAAACCACATACCTGATAAGGGTTTACTATCCACAATATATAAAGAAATCCTACAATTCAACAAGAAAAAGACAAACAACCCAATTTAAAAATGGGCAAAAGACTTGTATAGATATTTCTCCAAAGAAAATATACAAATGGCCAAAAAACACATGAACAGATGCTCAACATCATTAGCCACTAGGGAAATGCAAATCAAAACCAAAATAAGATACCACGTCACACCCACTAGACTGGTTACTATTTTAAAAATGGAAAATTACAAGTATTGGAGAGGATGTGGCAATATAGGAACACTCATTCTGGTGGGAATGTAAAATGGTACAGCTGCTGTGGAAGATAGTTTGGCAGTTCTTCAGAAAGTTAAATATAGACTTACCATATGACCCACCAGTCCACTTTCAGGCATTCCAGGTATATGCCCCAAAGTGTTGAAAGCAGGAACTTGAGCAGATATTTGCACACCAATGTTCATAAGGGTATATTATTCACAGTTGCCAAAAGATGGATCAACCCAGTTCCATCAAACATGAATGGATAAACAAAATGTAGTATATGCATACAATGGAATATTATTCAGCCATAAAAAGGAATGAAATACTGATATATGTGACAACACTGATGAACCTTGAAGACATCATATTGAGTGAAATAAGCCAGATACAAAAGGACAAATATTATATGAGTTCAATGATATGAAGTAATTAGAATAAACAAATTCATAGAGGCATAAACTGGAATATAGGTTACCAGGGGCCGGGGTGAGAATATAGAATGGGAATTAATGCTTAAATTGTACAGAGTTTGTATTTGGGGTGATAGAAAAGGTTTGGTAATGGATGGTGGTGATGGTAGCAACATTGGGAACATAATTAACAGCACTGAATTATCTATCTAAATGTGGTTAAAAGGTCAAATTTTAGGTTGCATATATGTTACTAGAATAAAAATTTTAAAAATATATAGAACTGTACAACAGAAACAATAAACCCTAATGCAGACTACGGACTAGAGTTGATAGTACAATTATAAAAGTCTTCTTTCATCAATTGTAACAAATGGACCACACTTACACAAGGTGTCAGCAATAGAGTGGTATATGGGAACTCTGCATTTTATGCATGATTTTTATGTTACCTACAACTTCTCTGATAAAAAAAAAAAAGCTAAGGGGAAAAAAACTTTGTGCATGCAAATCACCTATGGATCGTGTTATGAAATGTAATTTCTGATCTATTGGTAAATAGATAACAACTTCTGACCCTAGGAGTTCTAGTCTATAACAGATGAGTTGAACCTTATTATGCAGGCCTATGCCATAAATGCTTCCACAGCCCCAAAAGAGAGGAAGGGTTTGCAGAGACCTGTAGAAAGATGGTAAAACCCAGGTGAGTGGTGTGATCCCCACCTCCGCAAGAAGGAAAAACCCTGGGGAAACAGGCTCCACTTCTTTGCATATATTATGTCATTAATTCTCATTTATGCACTAAACTATTGTATATTTTGAGCCAGGTTCTAGGCTAGACACTGAGAAAACAAAGAGGAGTAAGATATGACCCCTGCTTTCAAGAAGCTTTAGTGGGACCAATGAATAGGTATATAATCATGATACAGCATCCTCTGTGCTAGGAGAGGAAGGCAGTGTGCTCTGGGAGCATAGAAAAGACTGTTTGAATCAGACCAGGGGATCAGGGAAGACTACCCAGAGGATGTGACTCTTGAGATGAATCTTAAAGAAATAGTAGAAATTAGCAAGGTGGGGTGAGAGGAGAGGGAGCTCTGTCAGCAACAGTACAAATGTCTGAGACATGGCAAGTTGTCCTCAGAACCATCTAGAATTAGATGCAGGCCTAACAACAAGCACACCTGCTTGTTGGAGAGTGACGGGTATGGTTAGTGGTCAAATTGGTTTGGGAATGTCTGAGTTAAATAAAGTTGTCCCAGTTTCGTTGATGCAGGGCATCTCAGAACTTTTGGATTGCTCTACCACTTGCTCTCCCAGGCAAGTTCTCATAGGCAGCACGTCCCACCCTCCCAGGACCAAAGAAATCCTTTATTTCACGACATCTTGTGGGATATGAAGTCTCTTGCACACACTTAGAAATTTTGGGTTAAGACAAGTTCTGACCAATGTTGATGTTTATCAGACAACATAAAGAGTTTCAGGGAACCCAGAGTGATGGGCAACCCCTACTTTTCTAGAACATCATGGCCAGCTCTTGAGCCATGCCACACAGGACTAAACTACTCTCCAAGTCTGTGTGTACAAGCAGGACTCCAGCAGTTAAGCAGTTGAGCCTCAGGTTAGCACGAGGGAATCCGCCTGGCCTTCTGGGCAGGGCTGGTTGTCAGTCTCTCCTGTGGCTATCAACTGACCTTCCCAGAGTTCTTCAAAATTAGAGACAGATATGTCATCTTGCACTGTGAGAGAAAATGTCACAGGGGATAATCTTTGCAGTGACTACTCAAAAAGAGAACAATGAAAAATCAAAAATTAATCAACCCTTGAAATATAACCAGATCTGGGGAGTTAGTGAAATTCTATTTTGTTTTCAGACGCTAAGTATAGGACTGAGGATTTTATCATATATATCTATATGTTTTTTTAAATGCTGGGGTGGGCAGAAAACACTCTGGAGTAAATTCAAGTCCTGAAAATAAGTATCAAAACAAATCATAAGCTCAATCCTTCACTCTTCATCTCCTCTACTCCTCCACCCCCACAGCACTCATAAATTTCTTTCAACCAAGAAAAATATTTCTCACATGCCTCAGAGTAGAATTTACTGCCTCTGTTCTCCATCAGCCCTTCCCCAATCATCAGCTCACTAAATATTTATCATGGCCTTTCCCAGGTAAGCATGCCTCAAGTCCAGTCCCCGGGGCCACTGCACCGAGGAGGAGTGTGACGTTCAGGACCCCTCGCTCCTGCTTCCCTGGTGGGCCAGCTTTGCCTAAATGGCCTTCAGGCTTCATATTTTAGGGTCTTCATGCTTTCAAACAAATGACGATAAATACTGGCAGATTCTAATTAAAGAGAAGATAGCATGTACCTAAAATAGAGAAAAACAACAGGAGATTCATCAGAGGAAGAAGAGTGACCCCCAAGTTTGGGAGTAAAATCTTAGGTGGTGGGTTTAGGGGATGGCATCCGTTTCCTGGGCTGTCATAACAGAGTACAAACTGGGGGGCTTAAAACAACAGAAATCTATTTCCTCACTGTTCTGGAGGCCGGAAGTCTGAAATCAAGGTGTTGGCAGGTCCAGGCTCTCTCCTGAGGCTCTAGGGGAGGATCCCCCCTTCCTTTTCTATAGTGGGGGCAGTGGAAGAGACTGGAAGCTCATCCGCCCTCTCTTTGGTGCTTTCTGATCCCATGCCCTCCATCCCCTTCACTCTGCACCACTGAATATACAAAATCTGAACTATCTTCAGGGCCATTCGAGAGAAGCAGGCAAGATACTCTTTGTGCACTTTGCATGCCCAGCCCTGCTTTTCACAATTTCGGGATGAGTTTTATAGCAGTGGCGAGGGAATAAGGACACACATATCTACTGCCTCTAAGTATGTTATTTATAGGCTGTAGCACATCTGCTCATTGTAAGTCTGCAGAAACCTAAAACCCAAAACGTTGATGGAAACAGGTATGTTTTATTCTCTGTGCTAAAAGAAAAATTAATGAGGCAAATATTGTTTCTATAGACAACTTGGGATGGAGAAAGACAACCTCCATCTCTGTCATTACAATTGTAAGGCAAGAAATGAGAATAGAGAACAAAGACGTCTAGTTTTAAATTCCTTTGAAAGAAAAATTGCAGCTCTATTTAGGAAGCGGCTCTTCTGAGGGCTGTGGAAAAGGATTCCAGAAACAAATAGGCTTCCTCTGTGAATGACTGGGAGTGTGGGTGCGCGCCCGAGGTGCTGCCCCTTCCCGGGGGCCTGGCCCTCAGTCTGGGTCAGTCAGAGGTGGCACGAGGAACCAGATGTTGGAGGCAACAGGGAGGGAGGCCATCTGGCCAGAAGATCCACAGCCAAGTTGGCAGGTTTACTGGTTAGAGCCAGGTTGAAAGGCTGGGCAGACGTCCAGATACGGGATGGAAGGATTAAAGTTCCTGTGGTTGCCTCGGGTCACAGGTGAGCTCTAGCCTGGAAGTCAGGGGGTTAAGCAGTCATGTGGGGCTATGAGCTTTCCTCACACTGAGGAAAATTAGCCTTTGACCTCCAATATATGGACTAAGCACTTGGATTCATGACATGGGAGAGGAACAGCTGAGTGGTCTGCAAAGCATGAGGCCACAACGGAAGAGGGAAAACGAATCCAGGTCTGAGGGACAAAGCATTCAGGAGTCTGCCTGCTAAGTCAGCAGAACAAGGCTAAGGTATCTGGTGTCTCAGTGCAACCCTGCTTCCATGACGGGCTCCCTGAGCCACGTCTCTAAGCCTGTGGGGTGTGAGTGGCTCTGCAGAGAATGACTGTGGTTGGGGAAAATGGGCAGGCAGGGAAGTGGGGGAGATAGGGTAGGATGGGAGAGAGGGCAACTGTGCCATGGCTGTAGATGTGAGCATGTTACAGCCACAGCAGGGGTGTGAGAGCTGGGCGGGGTGACACCATGGGGGAAGGGGCCACTGCAAGATGTGCCAAAGGGTGATGGCAGGTGCCAAAGACAAAAGTCATGGGCTTAAACATTCTGCATGAGAACGCTTTGGAGTGGGGAAGAGGCATCATTTGAGTGGAGTCATCTGTTCATTTATTAAAGGTGTGCTGGGTGCAAACAGACTCTCCAGAGGGTGCTGCCCTGACTCCCCCAGCCAAGACCATCTCTGCTGACTCCCTGGGGATGGGAAACCCTCCCCCAATGCTTTCAAACAACAGGAGGCTTGTGGGTCTTTGTCTGAGGGTTGAATACGTATCACTGGACTCTCCTTTCCTAGTCTCTCCCATCCACTGGGTCAGAGGCTCTCCCCTCTGCAACGAGGGAACATCTGCGCCCTGAACAAAGGTCAGAACTGAATGGATTAATTTACTAACCCCTTAAGTCATCTCCAGCTCCCAGAGAGAGGAAACAAAGAAGATAACAAATTGCCACTTTTTGTATGGAAGCATGAATAGAAAACAAAAAATGCCCCACACGCCACTGAATTTATCTTCTGTCTTTCTGGGGACGCCTACCTTCTTGTATCAAACATCTCCAAATGCTTTGATACATTCCTGAATTCCACCTGCATTAAGCCCAGGGATCACCTAACTGGCTCATCAGACCTCTGAAAATCCACTTGGAGATCGTCCGGTCTGCTTAAAAATCCTCCAGGGGACCCAAAAGTTGAAGCATGCATTGGGTAGAAGAGTCATCAGGATGACAACGGGAGCTTCTCTGTGTAGGAGCAACGACGCCATCCATCATCCTAATGGCTGCAGTGCCAGGCTCTGCAGGACTTGCTGAGTTCCTGGGGCATTTCCTGCACGAATGGCCCAATTAAATAAGAAAGAACCAAAGCTGTAAAATGAGGTGACTGCAAAATTGCTGCCACCATTGGGAACTGGAGCAAGTACAGCTTCAGAGACATTTTCATTGTGGAGTTTATTAAAATCATAGATCATGGAGTGGGAGGACTGGAGGGGACTCTCAGCCACACTGCCGTTTTCCTCTCTGCCACCCAGATGAGTCACTTTATTCTCTGTGTCATAAAGGGGACAGGGGCAGAGAAGACTGTACAGTCCACAACATTGAGCTGAGCTCTACCATCTCAGCATTCTTCCTCACAGTTCCTCTCCAAATGCCCCCAGGATCCAGAGCGAGTTCATTTGATGGTGTTTCTGTCCTTTAACAAAAACCCTCCGTGTGTTGGAAAAGCTTCATTAAGACTTATATTTCTTTTTCCCCCTTTCTACCACCCCTTTCCCCCTTTAGAGGAAAAACAATTACATTCTCTATCAGATTTAGATTTCCCCATACGCCCCATTCTAGTAGCTTTTTACTACTTGTATACTGGGCTTAGAATCAGATAACTGAGGTTGAAACCTGGATCAGTGTTTTACTAGCTAATATTATTGAACACATTCCCACTGATCCCTCATTGATGTGCCCCAGGGTCTGGGAAAAATGGTCTCATTCTCATCACGCAGAAGGGGCTGCCTGGGAATCATGAGCCAGTGTTCAAATCTCAGTTCTAGACTAATAGGCTGTCCAGGCTTCGGAAAATCACTTTGTTCCTCTGACCCTCACTTTCCTCATCTTTAAGTGGGAATAAATAATACCCACTTCACAGGTTGGTTTGGAGAGTTAAAAATGATAATGGAAGTGCTTTGGCCATCACGAAATCCCTAACCTGGTCCCCGGGTAAAACTGCCCCTGTATTAGGCCATGTCCAGCGTATGACCTTCTGCTCAGAGAATTACTCCCCTTTATGTAGGGGGGTCTGGGGAATAATTCTTAACTTCCATAATCTTTCCTTCCTGACCAAAGTTTATTGGACCAGGTGTGGTCACTTGACCTAAACAAGCTAATCATCTTCTCTCCCCAGAATTTAGAGTTAGGATTTTGAGAAACCCCAGTCAATTTCTGGTACTCACTTGTACTGAGGATGCATAAATTCGGGAGATGAGAAGTGGTTATATTTGGTTCACACATAAAGAAGCAGAAAGTGAGGGAAGCATGAAGCAGCCACAGGCACCCACCTTCCTTTCCCACCCAAGACGTGGGGCTGTAGAACAACGAAGGCTACAGCAAGAGATGAGCCAGTTGGTCCTGCGGGTACCCCAGGGGAGGAAGAGCATGTGATCCCTGGCATCAGAGCTGGCCTGCTACCATCAGCCCGGGCTTGGTGTTCTCTTGTTGAACCCAAGCAGTTTCACAGAATATCAACACCAGCTAAGGCCAACCAGAAAAATGGCCAAATGTCCCCCCATCCTGGATAATACAAGAGACTGCTGCTTCTTTACCAATTACAGCTTTAGCCTGAGTCTAGACCTCTTCATTCTTTTTAGATAAGGTCTATTAAGATACTCATAGAATTATCTCCATTTCTTGATGGTACCCAATTGAGAGCTATGCCAGTTTGATACTGTATGTCCTGCAGAAAAGCCATGCTCTTTTAATCCAATCTTGTGGGCAGGATCTTTTGATTAGATTATTTCCATGGAGATCTGACCCCCGCCCATTCAAGGTAGGTCTTAATTAGTTTACTGGAGTCCTTAAAAGAGCTCAGGGAGAAAGAGAGAGCTCAGAGTTGACACAGACCCAGACGCTTGGAGAAGCTGAGAGAGACATTTTGGAGAGAAGCTAAGATATATAATCCAGAGTTTACACCCAGGAGAGACTAAGACAGAAGCCCAGAGACATTTTGGAGAGAAGGGCCAGCAGTCATTGCCATGTGCCTTCCCATGTGCCATTGGCTTTTCTTCAGCATCAAGGTATCTTTCTCTGGATGCCTTAATTTGGACATTTTCATGGCCTTACAACTGTAAATTTGCAAACTAATAAACCCCCATTGTAAAAGCCAATCCATTTCTGGTATTTTGCATTTCAGCAGCTTTAGCAAACCGGAATAAGAGCAAAGCCCTAATTCCTTAAACCCTCCCCCCAAGTCACCTATCACAAGCCCAAATCCTATAACAGATCCTTTCCAACAACTTTTTTACTGGGACTTTCATGGTCTCCATGGTGTGTGTTCTTCCTTGCAGCAATGAGTAATAAACCCAACTTGTTCAATTAAGGTGTACTGCCTGGTGGTCTCTGACACAGGCTATGGTGTTCCTTATACCTTTCAACTGCCTGTGCCCCTCAATTGAGACTCCAGTCACCCATCCAACAGTCAGTCATTAAATATTTATTAAATGCTTATCGTGGGTATGGCTCTTTATAGTCCACCAAGGCCACTCCTCAGAGCATTACAGAACATTAGCATCAGGAGGGACTTGAGTCCTAGTGTAGGTTTCCATTTCACAGCTGAACAAAGAGAAATCCGAAAAGATAAAGTACCTTTCCAAGGTCACATGGCAATTATTTTTTCAGAATTACAGCTAGAAATTAGGTCTTCTGACTTATTCCAGTGCTCTTTCTACATCATGCTGCTCCTAGGTCTTGTTTTATCATGTGTTTTTTAATATATTGTGTCATGTGCATCCAGACTAGACCATAGATCCTGAAGAGGCAATTTTGCATAGATCATAGTGCTTAGCAAAAGCTGGCTCACTACCTATTTATTTTTTGGTAGAGAATAGAAGTCATGGTAACAGAATATATCCCAAAGCCTTTAACATGGTGACACGTTCTCCCCACAGATGACTCTGGGCAGCAAGGGAACCATTTCTATCCTCTCTGTACTCTGCTGCCTTTCTCTTTCTCCTTGATAGCTTCACAGCTTAATTGTCTCTAATAAAGTGTCCATTTCTATGTCTCAGTGCTTCTAAGTAAAACAATAATAGGAGTCCTGGTGCTCTGCTTCTTGTCACAAGAGGACAGGGTATAATTTCTCATATTTAAGGAGACCCCATTTTCAGGAAAAGAACAACATTCTTCTCACTGTCACAATATAGTCCCTTTTGCATCTTGATGAAAATGTAATTTGTGAATAGAGATCAATACTGAGCCCCTTTCTGTGTAAATGATACCTAAACACCAATATCTTTGTTGGCAAAAAAGAATCAGTCTTAAAACAAAGGAAAAATTCAATAGTTCAGTTGATGTCTTTGACAGCTCCAAATTCGGAAGAAGTTTCCAGATTTAGCAACCTCTTAATTGACGTGCCTCTTCTATTCCAGTTGGCATTAATCAAATTGATGACAATAAATGCTTTCTACTTAAGGTGAAAGCAAATTTTCTCTGATCCCTGGAGTGCAATAATGGAACCTTCATTTTTAGATTATTGGACATTGATCTCATTCCTGAAAAAAAAAGGTGCAGTTTAAGGAACAGTTGTTCGCTGTCTCTCCTAGGCCCAGGGTCCCCTCACCCTCCTCTGCTGGACTCCTAGGGGTCGAGCCAGGCTCTGAGCTCCCAGCTCCTCCAGTGCTGCACTTCTGTTTTATTTTGAGGGCTTCTGCGTAAGATTTCATTTTTAAAAAGGTCTTTCTTGTCAGTAGCAATGAGCACACCTAGTCACCTTGTCTTGAATTCTGAATATCAGGCCCCATTAAAAGGAATCAGGACTCATTAAAACAAAAAAAAAAAATGATTCAAGGCCATGGCTATGAATGCACAAGATGAACCTATGATATCTTGTACCAGAAAGCAAAGACGTGCTCAAAGACTAATAGGCTCCTACCAAAAAGATACAGAAACCAGCCAGAGGGGCCCACATTGCCCAAATCAAATCAAATTTTTAAAATCCATCTGTCCATAGTGATATTCAAAGAGAAAGAGAGAAAGAAGGGTTGTGGGGTGGGGAGGAAAGCCCATCTTTACAGAAGAACACCAGCTAGTAAAAGTAGAATGAATGATAGAATTAGAACATCGCTATTTTGTAACCCTTGATATAATGATGGTTTAGGGAAAGACCATGAACACTAAAATCATGGAGTAGAAGGTTATTGGGGAGCAGAGTATTTGTGCAGTGCCAAAGTATTCAGCACACATTTTAATTGCTGATTATAAAAAGGAAAATCAACCACCAAAGATCAAGCTTGTCATCATTTATAGTAGGACAACCTTTCCTTCCTCCTTCCCTTCCTTCCTTCCTCCCTCCCTCCCTTCATTGCATTCTTCCTTCCTTTCCCTTTAATTCATTCATTCATTCATTTGTTCATGTGGGAAGTGGGTAGTGGAAAGCTCTTTCCCTCTATGATACCCAAATTTAAGAAAGCCCCTAATGCAGGATCATGTGAGCCTTAATGCGCTATGAATTGAGTAGTAGAGCTCATTCTGCCCAAACATTTGTGGGTTTTTTTTCCTCCTCCCCAGTGAGCCCTATATGTCTCCAGGATAGTCAGAGTGGAACACATTTCCCTGCAGCCACTGGGAACCACTACTCCCCTCTGATCCTCAGAGATTATCCCCTAGTCTCACTGGTCTTGCCTGGCTCCTTTTCTTCTGGTGACTTCTCTTTCGGGGGTCCTATTACTACTTTCCTTAATTTTAGCTTCTGGGAAAATCCACTCACACATACGTGTGGTCTCCCAGACAAACTGCATCTGAACCCCAATTGGAGATATACTTGAGGTTTTTGTTTTCATTTTCTCCTAAATTCTATTGCCCACATACATTAATACATGCAGTATATAATGTAATACATTATATATATTGTTCCAGTTTGCTAATGCTGCCAAAGGATTGGCATTTATAAAGGTTTTTTTTTTTTTTTGGCTGCAAATTAAGAGTTCTACAGCCATAAAAGTGTCCAAACTAAGGCATCAACAAGAAGATATCTTCACTAAAGAAAGGCCAATGGCATCTAGAGCACCTCTGACAGAAGGGAAGGTACATGACCGGCATCTGCTGGTCCCAGGCTGTTTCAGCTCCTCTCTCAGCTCCTGTGCATCCTTAGCTTAGCATCTCCAAACTTCCTTCTGTCTGGAACTCCATGCATCTCTGAGCATCTCTGTCAGCTCCCGAGTGTTTCTCCAAAAGTCTCTCTCAGCTGTTCTTAGCTTCTCCAGAGCAAACTCTGGGCTAGCATCTCAAAGTGTCAGCAAGTGTCTGGGTCTATGTCAGCTCTTTTTAAAGGACTCCAGTAAACTAACCAAGACCCACCCTGAATGGGTGGGGCCAAATCTCCATGGAAACATTCAATCAAGGGGTCAAACCCTAATCGAAAAGATTAATCTATCTGCCCCAACAAGATTGCTTTAAAGAACATGGTTTTTTCTGGGACATAATATATACAAACCGGCACAATTATAAATATATAAAAATATACTTATGTATTTATATATAAATATATAAAAATTAATTCCTTGATAAATAAAATGAGATGATTAGCCCTCACATCACTGTTATGAAATCTTCCAATTCCCCTAAACAGAGGTAACAGCTTTGCCTTATGGGTTCCCTCAGAGTATAGGCCCACTGCTGTTATAATTCAAGATTTTACTGCAATGCATCTGTCTCCATGTTTGTCTTCCCCTCTAGCCTGAGAGCTAATATGGCTAAGAAGCCTTACTGCTTCTTATTCTTTGTATTCCCAGTACCTGCCACATATAGGTTTACAAAACTGTTTGCTGTATGAATTAATGAATGAATCAATTAATTAATCAATAAGTCAACCACTACATTGTATTTATTATTAAGGAATGACTCAATCCAGACAGATATGTGAGAGTGGTAAAGGGCTCCTAATGTAGTCCAAACTCCTACCTAGACAACCTCACCAATGTTAGTCCTTCAAGAAGGCTTTTTGTTCTTTTTAGAATAGAAGTTCTTGAAATTAGAGAGAGAAAGAGAGAAAAAATTTTCTTCATCTGTTCTACACAGGGACTGGTGGTGCTAAGAACTTCATAGACGTTTAATGTTAATCAGCAATTCTATCCATGGCCTAATTTTTAAAAATTGCTTTCCTTTATTATCCCTCACACATATGTGTGTGTATCATTTATCCACTCATTCTAGCTTGTAAGCTCTTCGGGGAGAGAACTGACCTATCCTTTATAATATATTGATATAATTCTAACATATGATGATGTTTAATCTGCATCAAAATATAAGTAGCTGTAGCTGTCAGCCTAGAAAACTGCCTCGGGAACACCCATTAGCTAATGAACAAACAGCTCAGGGATCAGCCACATGCCATCATCTATGGCTGTGTCTCCAAACAACCCCACATTTAATTATTTGGCGGAGTTCATCTTCACAGTTGTAAAAGAGCTCAATGGTGGTTCTGAAACTGTTTTGTCTGACAGCTCTTAATTTCAGCAATATGCTCAATTATTTTTCTCACATGTGCAGCCCTTTCCCTCTCCCCACTCCTCCACCTCTTCAGGACTCTGCTGGTCTCTTTCCCCTCCTCTCTCTCTCTCTGGCTGGGGCACCACGGTCTCCTGTGAGCTACTCTCTGTACCTTGCTTCATGGCAGCAGGAGGTGAGCACAGCAGCTTCAACCTTAGGAGAGACAGGGACCAAAGGGACCCGATTCATAAATAGTGGTGGGAGGAAGAGCAAGGGGCAGAGGGGAGGAGAGAGAGATGGACAGAATTAATGTTGTTAAATGTGCACCATGTGCCAGGTATGTCAGACATTTACATACATTCTTTCATTCAGTCCTCCCAGTGACCTTATATACTGCTTTCAGTTTACACAAGAGAAAAGGAGGTTCCAGCTTCCAAGGTCACACAACTAGGATGTGGCAGAATTCACACCAGCCATCTCTGATTCCAAAGTCCATACTCTTTCCATGATTCTGGGGTGGGAGCCCTGATTTTTCTGATGGGTCTGCCCATCAATGCCACCCTGTTATAGAACTTACTTGTGGCAGCACCTCTTCCACTGGTGTCTAATAATAGTGACAGCGAAATCACAGTGCACTTGATCTGGGCCACCCCTAGGCCAGAGTAGTCACCACACCTCACCCCTAGTCAGTCCTGGGGCCAAAAATCTGTGGAACTCAAAGTCCCATATGTATTCTCTCTTCTAGAAGGTAGGCCAAGGATGATGGTTTTCACTGGATGGCACATTTTGAGCTTTTTTCAATCTCTTAGGAAAACAATTAATGAAAAGAGACAATCACTCATCTTCATACTACAGAGATATATCCAAGAGTGATAAACATTTGCTATTAATAAGTTACAAAATCTGTATCTCTTCTTACATGGGAAGAAAAGTAGACTATCACATATTCCAGAAAGAGAGCTATGCTCTCTCTCTTTTAGCTCAGTTTTGGTGGATCATTTCTGATCACCAGTCTTAGTTTGGGATCTCTTGGTTGCAATTTACAAAAACAAAAGGCAACTCAAACTAGTTTAGGCAAAAGGAACTTAGAAGGTGACAGAGGTGTCTTAGAGAACTCCAGGTCAGGTCAGTCAGTGCAGCCGCATGAGGGGCCAGAACCAAGAATTGAAGAGTCAATAGGAAGTAGAGAAATCCTCTCTCTCTCTCTTTCCTGTCACCCCACTCCCCTACCCCCCCACTTTCTATACCTCACCTTCATTCTTCACCCTCTCCATGCAGTCTGACCTTCTGCTTTGGCAAGTCCTTGGCTCAAGTCCGAGCCTCCACCTCAGGTGGGCCTCACTTCTCACTTCAAGCACCTCACACGGTCCTGACACATCTCAAGGTCCCAGTTCTAAACTCAGAAGACAGAATCTGATTGGCCCAGCTTGGATCATGTGTCCATTACAGTCCAATCGGGGGCGGCCAGAGGAGCAGGGTGACTTGTCCCTCTCGTCTCTGTGAGCCCTGTGGGCACAGTCTCTGAGGAGGAGGAGTGGGCAGGCTCTGAGCAGGCTGTGGGGACAGAGAACAAACTATTACAAGAGAAAATGACTGGATCTCTGGAATAGCATGAAATACAACAAGGCCTCTGAATATCGTCAGCGATAACTGAAGGGCCCAGAAACCAGATGGGACCATGGAGAAGATCCCTAATAGCACATATTCTAACAATACAATGACTAGAGAGAGCAACTGTTGAGAACATGGCTGCTTTAACCCAGTTATGACAATTGTCTTCGACTCTTTGATTCCATCTCTTCCTATCAAAATTCTACCCATCATGTCATAACAAAATCCTGGAAATGTCCTGAATGTCTATCACCATGGAAATGCTGGACCAAATTCGATATGCAATAAGCTGAGAAAATATTCAGGATTTTATTAAACAAAGAAAGAAATTTGCAGAATTGTACATATTATATATATATATATATATAATTACATTTTACTTTAGGGTCAAGGTGAGTTTGAAAAGGAAAAGGGTAGACAGTTAATGCTTTTTTTATATACCTCCGTATGATTTACCATATTAGAAAACCTACAAGGTATACTTGTAATTTTTTAATTTTAAAAAGTAGAAAGTTTTGAAAAATTTATTTCCTGATTAAAAGCCCACCTCGAATACTACCACTTCTGGTCTTTCCTGATCCCCTCATCCGGAACAGGTCTCTGCTTCCACAGACCCCCATGGTATGTGGACCTCTCTTATAACTCTGATATTGGGCCCAGTGTTATAGATGTTGAGAATTTATCTGACTC
Source organism: Choloepus didactylus (assembly GCF_015220235.1). Taxonomy (NCBI): domain Eukaryota; kingdom Metazoa; phylum Chordata; class Mammalia; order Pilosa; family Megalonychidae; genus Choloepus; species Choloepus didactylus. Next base: position 126,955,159 of record NC_051312.1, on the reverse strand, counting down.
CTATGCTTACACTATAAACTCCATCAGGAAGCCACAACATCGAAATGGTGCCATTTAAGAAGAAGCACCAATTAATCTTTATTGAACAGGATTAACTCAATACTCAGTAATTCTTCCAGCATGTCCTATGTGTTGCCTTCAAAAAGCAGAACCTCTCTCAGAATTTACCTTGGCCTGTAAATGCAGCAGACGTGATCTTATTTTTCTAAAACAACAGTTTATTGTTTTCTAGTCATTTTAAGATAATTTATTTTTGGTTCATAATTTTAGGGAAAATCAAATAAGTGATTTTTTTTAATATTGTGAGCTAATAATTCAGTGAACTCTAAGCATCCATTTGTCTTTAAAATTAATTTGGGATATCCCAACTGACCTTGGCAGGCCCAGTCCAGCAAGTCTGGGGCTTGATGAACCACACCTGTGATTAACCCTGTCAAAGATGAAATAGCTAATGTCAAACTCTTCCAAATTACACACATGCTTGGCCAACTCTTCTCCTTCTGAATGCACATTATTACTGAGAAACTATCATTTAAGGGACATTCACTTAAACATTTAATAAATCGGTGATCGAAATTCAGGACCATAATTAAAACTTTGATGAAAGTGAGCAGAACCAAGGTAGAACACAGAAGACAACAAAGGGAAGAGTGGATGAAGAAGGCGTTTGTGTTAAGTCAGTGGTCAGAAACTCAGAACCTTTTGGTATTCTTTGGACCATGATTTCACTTGGATCTGATGACAGGAAATTTATAAGAAATTAAAGAACAATTTCAATGGACATTTAAGAAGCTTCCAAGGAATTAGACCAAGGAGCTCTCAATAATGCTGGCAATTTAAAGTTGACCTTGAATTCACCCATTGCCATACAGCAAGAATTATTTGTCATCATGCAATATAAACCTAATAAATAAAGCATCATATATCTAAGACCTACTGGAATAGAAGAGACTTGGGGTGAGGGGCATCACATTATGTACACCTAATAGGGTAAGTAGTTAGGTAATGCAGTGAAGGGCAGCAAGAGATGGTGAGAAAACAATAGGCCAGAGACCTGTTTATGGTCCTGTCTCTGCCACTGAAATCCCTGCATGACTCGAACAAGTCATTTCACCTCTTAAGAGTCTCAGATGCCCCATCTAAAAAAAAAATCACAGAAACATCATTTGCTTCTCAAACTACAATGTGCAAAAAAATCACTTGAGAATCTTGCTACAATGGAGATTCTGATTTAGTAGATCTGGGGTAAGATGGGAGATTCTGGGTTATCCACAGACCACACTTTGTAAAGCAAGGTATTAGATGTTCTCCAAATTCCCTTCTAGCTCTAAAATTTACTGCTCATCATTTGGAAAATAGATAAAAAGAAGTTATGAGAGCTTCAGAAAAACTGATAATTTTCTCAACATTTCTTTCCAGGGTTTTTTCCTATGCATACACATACTAAATGACAGACACTGTATTAAATGCCTCACAACTGCTTTTCTAGCTGTGTATTATTATCATTTCCTTTCTATTGAGAAGGAGACTGAGATGCAGAAAAGTCAATGACTTTCTTAGGATGACACAGTTAGCAAGTGGCAGAGGTGAAACCACATTCAGCTCTGTCTGACTCCAAAGCCAGGCTCATACCCACTTGCAGTAACATCTTTGTGACCATAAATCCCTGAGTACTTTTCTGATTATTCCACTAGGATAATTTTTTGTCTGAATATGAATATTTTTATTTAATTACAAAAGTGATACAGTTTCATTGAAACAATTCAAACAATGCAGGGGTGTATATTTCCTTTCCATAGATTTTCTATGCTTAAACAGCACAATGGAATCATGTCTTTTTCACCGTTTATCTCCGGTGCCTGGCACAGTGCTGTCTAGGCCTTAATAAAAAAAGTTTGTTGAACTAATAAATGAATAATTGAATGCTGAGTTTATATTTTTTAATAAAAATGGGATCCTACTATTCATGTTTCTCTAAAATTATTTTCAATTAATAATATATCTCAAACTATTTTCCAGGGCAAAAATAAATCTAATTCCTTCTTTTTAAAATAATTGTATAATATTTCATAATATGGATGTACCATTATTTATTCAGCCATTCTCCATAAATGGACATGCATGTTTATAGTTTGGGGGGTTACTAATGATGTTGTATTGAATATCTATATGTACCTCATGTGCTGATGTCATTATTTCTGTAGGGTAGATCATTAAAACCGGGATTACTAGAAGGAAAGTATATTTTACATTTTAATACATAATGCCAGGTAATTTTCCTGAAATGCCAATTCACATTCCTAGAAGCAGTATGTAAAGGTGCCCGTATCCCCATACCATTACCACCATATCAATCTTTTACATTTTTACCAATCTGACAGGTTAAAGACATTTTGGTTTGCATTTTCTTTATTACTAGTGAGGTGGGCCACCTTTTAAAATTTATTTCTTTTCTTTTTTTCTGTGAATGGCAGGAAACATGCTCCAACTAAAACACAAGATTAAAGGATATTAACATTTTTAAGGTGCTTGACACTTAGCCAAATTGCCTTCCAGAAGTGATAATTTACATTTCCACAGGCAATGCATGAACCCTCCTGTTTCACCAGACTAGGTATTATAATTCTAAAAAAAAAATAATAAAGGTCCTTGTCAATTTGAGAATCTGTTGATTTTCTCACCTTCCTGTCATCAGGCCAAAAGAGCCAGGTGGGAGCTCCATCCCTGCAGGAGGCCAGCCCGGAGCTGTGCCTGGGAGGAAGCTATGGGCAGTTCCAGGAAGAAAGTGGAACAGGAGAATGTGCACCAAGCCTGGGCCCAGCACTGAGTGAGCTGGTACAGAAGGTGAAGGCAAGTCGATGCTGATATTTGGTGCTGGAGCATATCCAGGTGCTGTGGGGCATAGAGTTGGGAGGGGTAGATATTGCTCCAACGAATGAGCTCAGTTTTTTCCTTCACATTCTAGGAAGAGTCAGCTACAAATCGGCACAATTCAATTGAACAGAATTTAATTGAAGTGACCAAATACCGCTCAGCATTTGCTGTAAGCGAAGCCCTGGCCTGGGGAACAGAGTCCCAGCTCCAGTGAACTATACGAGACACAAAGATCCTAAATCGGAGGAATGTGTAGCTGTTTGAGAGACATATTGAGTTGTGGTCAGTCAGAATAAAGAGAGTGAGTATATCCAAGTGGTAGGAGCAGGAAAGGCTTTCTTGACAGAGGTCATGAGGTAAGACAGGCTTCTGCATCCTGGAGAAGCAGGTGTGATGTTCCCCCACTCACCCCCAGCAGCTTCAGGCAGCAATTTGGCAGTCCTCACCAATCGCGTGTTACCCTCACCTCAGTCCTAGATTTACAAGCTGATCAAACTCAAATGGAGGGTTTAAGTCACCTCGCTTCGCCTCCATCCAGAGGTTCAAATTAAGAGCATCTGGGTTCCCCCAGCTGCTGGCTGTTTAAGGAGAAGCTAGTTGATGGCCCCTCAGAACGTGGGTATGCAGGAGCTTTGTTTTTTGCTAAAGAAAAGGAGAGTGGAGTCTTATGCGCAAGAGGATAGGATAAGGAAGGGGTGGTTTGGTCTGACAAGGGGCCTCTTCTCTTTGGCTCTCTGGCTAACCTAAGAGATTCATTTTGAGCCCCACAGGAGGGAGCTCTTAAAGGTGAAGGATTTGCCTGTCCTGAAGGCTGTGAGTTTCTGGACTAAGGCAGGATGGTTCCAGGCCAAGGTGAGTACTGCAGAGCTGTACTCCCCGACCCCTCTGCTCACGCGGTCATAAACCTGAAGGTGGCCTTGCTGCTTACCCACCCAAGGCAGTGACCACAAAGAAGCATCTTAGAATCCCATGTCCTGTCCTCCATGCTATCCAAAGGCATCAGTGGAAATCCCCAAACCAGAATCTGGTTTCTTTGGTAAGAACTTTTAGGGGATCTAGAATCTCTTTAAACACCAGTCACATAGTATTTATTATCAGTTATATATTGGATCCTGAACATGGTAGATGTTTAATACTTAATAATTTGAATTGATTTGATGTGTCAATCTAGTGCGTATTTATGTATTTTAATTATATTAGGCCATGAAATTTGCATTACCTTTAACCACTTTTCTTTTTACCTCTCCAGATTAGTCACCTCATTAAGGCCCCTCATAACTCTCAAAAAGGCTTACACAGAATGTAGGAAGAAGGAGAGGTAAGGCATGAAATTTCCTCTGGGCTCCAGGCCTCATTTTTATCAGTACACCTACCCGTTTCCTCCTTCCCTCTTCCTCTAAGTTCCCTCTAATTAGAAACCCACAGAGAATGGATACCCTTTAGTTCTCTAGGGTCTCAACTCTGAATTTCTGGTTTGGTAAATGCCACATTTTTGCATGTGACTCCCCATGTGTCAAAAACAAAACTAAGTCTGAGACAAAATTAATGAAGGCTGTTTATGCATAAACTTGCACCAAGGGACCACATCTGCCAGTATTTTCATTTCAGCAGGGATTCAAAAGTGTTAGAAAGGAGAGTGAGTTTTATAGAAAGAAAAGAAGAAACATTCAGACGGCCTCTGATTGGCATGTGTTCTATTAAGGTGGGATTTTGGAGCAGAGGAGACATTCTAACTGGTCTTCAGGTAGGTTCCTCAGTCCTCGGTCAGCTGCAAAGGGACAAATGAGTGGTTTGGAAATATTTCAAAAGAGGAAAGTTCATTCAGTGTTGGGGTGAAGGGTTTTCTGTGGCCGACCTTTTCCTGGAACAAGTTGAGGGGTCAGCAGGGTGCTCTGTCACAGTAATGGTCCTTATGAGATGCTGACTGCCACGGCAGGCACTTGCTCACATCAAAAGCCAGTAATGGTCGAATAAAAAGACTTGAGTCTTTTGCTAAAAGATAGTGAACTAAATTTTGATTCTTGACGGGAGTTAACAGTAACTGGGAAATGCACCTGTGCCAGTTTATATACATTATGTCCCCCAGAAAAAGCCGTATTCTTTAATTCAATTTTGTGGGGGCAGATTGATGAATCTTTTTGATTAGGGTGTAACCTCTTGAGTGAATGTTTCCATGGAGATGTGACTCACCCAACTGTGGGTGAGGACCCTGATTGAATTATTTCCATGGAGGTGTGGCCCCGCCCATTCAGCGTGGGTCTTGATTAGTTTACTGGAGTTCTTTAAAAGGAGCCACACAGGCCCAAACGCTGGCTGATGCTGGCGCTGCTGCTTGGACACATCTGGAGATGTGGAAAGAAAGACATTAGGAGATGCTTAGCTAAGAGGTGCTAGCCCAGAGTTTGTTCTAGAGAAGCTAAGAGAGACAAGCCCAGTGACATCCTGGAGAAAGCCATTTTAAAACACAACCTGGGGGGGAGACAGGGCAAGATGGCAGACTGGTGAGCTGTATATTTTAGTTACTCCTCCAGGAAAGTAGGTAGAAAGCCAGGAACTGCGTGGACTGGACACCACAGAGCAATCTGACTTTGGGCATACTTCATACAACACTCATGAACACGTCAAACTGCTGAGATCAGCGAAATCTGTAAGTTTTTGCGGCCAGGGGACCCGCGCCCCTCCCTGCCAGGCTCAGTCCCGTGGGAGGAGGGGCTGTCAGCTCCGGGGAGGAGAAGGGAGAACTGCAGTGGCAGCCCTTATCGGAAACTCATTCTACTGATCCAAACTCCAACCATAGATAGACTGAGACCAGACACCAGAGAATCTGAGAGCAGCCAGCCCAGCAGAGAGGAGACAGGCATAGGAAAAAAAAAAACAACACGAAAAACTCCAAAATAAAAGCAGAGGATTTTTGGAGTTCTGGTGAACACAGAAAGGGGAAGGGCAGAGCTCAGGCCTTGAGGCGCATATGCAAATCCCGAAGAAAAGCTGATCTCTCTGCCCTGTGGACCTTTCCTTAATGGCCCTGGTTGCTTTGTCTATTAGCATTTCAATAACCCATTAGATCTCTGAGGAGGGCCCTTTTTTTTTTTTTTTTAATCCTTTTTTCTTTTTCTAAAACAATTACTCTAAGAAGCCCAATACAGAAAGCTTCAAAGACTTGCAATTTGGGCAGGTCAAGACAAGAGCAGAACTAGGAGAGCTCTGAGACAAAACGCAATAATCCAGTGGCTGAGAAAATTCACTAAACACCACAACTTCCCAAGAAAAGGGGGGTGTCCACTCACAGCCATCATCCTGGTGGACAGGAAACACTCCTGCCCATCGCCAGCCCCATAGCCCAGAGCTGCCCCAGACAACCCAGTGTGACGGAAGTGCTTCAAATAACAGGCACACACCACAAAACTGGGCGTGGACATTAGCCTTCCCTGCAACCTCAGCTGATTGTCCCAGAGTTGGGAAGGTGGAGAAGTGTGAATTAACAAAGCCCCATTCAGCCATCATTTCAGCAGACTGGGAGCCTCCCTACACAGCCCAGCAGCCCAGAACTGCCCTGGGGGGACGGCACTCACCTGTGACATAGCACAGTCATCCCTCAACAGAGGACCCGGGGTGCACAGCCTGGAAGAGGGGCCCACTTGCAAGTCTCAGGAGCCATACGCCAATACCAAGGACTTGTGGGTCAGTGGCAGAGACAAACTGTGGCAGGACTGAACTGAAGGATTAGACTATTGCAGCAGCTTTAAAACTAGGATCACCAGGGAGATTTGATTGTTAGGGCCACCCCCCCTCCCCGACTGCCCAGAAACACGCCCCACATACAGGGCAGGCAACACCAACTACACACGCAAGCTTGGTACACCAATTGGGCCCCACAAGACTCACTCCCCCACTCACCAAAAAGGCTAAGCAGGGGAGAACTGGCTTGTGGAGGACAGGTGGCTCGTGGACGCCACCTGCTGGTTAGTTAGAGAAAGTGTACTCCACGAAGCTGTAGATCTGATAAATTAGAGATAAGGACTTCAATAGGTCTACAAACCCTAAAAGAACCCTATCAAGTTCAGCAAATGCCACGAGGCCAAAAACAACAGAAAATTATAAAGCATATGAAAAAACCAGACGATATGGATAACCCAAGCCCAAGCACCCAAATCAAAAGACCAGAAGAGACACAGCACCTAGAGCAGCTACTCAAAGAACTAAAGATGAACAATGAGACCATAGTACGGGAGACAAAGGAAATCAAGAAGACTCTAGAAGAGCATAAAGAAGACATTGCAAGACTAAATAAAAAAATGGATGATCTTATGGAAATTAAAGAAACTGTTGACCAAATTAAAAAGATTCTGGACACTCATAGTACAAGACTAGAGGAAGTTGAACAACGAATCAGTGACCTGGAAGATGACAGAATGGAAAATGAAAGCATAAAAGAAAGAATGGGGAAAAAAATTGAAAAAATCGAAATGGACCTCAGGGATATGATAGATAATATGAAACGTCCAAATATAAGACTCATTGGTGTCCCAGAAGGGGAAGAAAAGGGTAAAGGTCTAGGAAGAGTATTCAAAGAAATTGTTGGGGAAAACTTCCCAAATCTTCTAAACAACATAAATACACAAATCATAAATGCTCAGCGAACTCCAAATAGAATAAATCCAAATAAACCCACTCCGAGACATATACTGATCACACTGTCAAACACAGAAGAGAAGGAGCAAGTTCTGAAAGCAGCAAGAGAAAAGCAATTCACCACATACAAAGGAAACAGCATAAGACTAAGTAGTGACTACTCAGCAGCCACCGTGGAGGCGAGAAGGCAGTGGCACAATATATTTAAAATTCTGAGTGAGAAAAATTTCCAGCCAAGAATACTGTATCCAGCAAAGCTCTCCTTCAAATTTGAGGGAGAGCTTAAATTTTTCACAGACAAACAAATGCTGAGAGAATTTGCTAACAAGAGACCTGCCCTACTGGAGATACTAAAGGGAGCCCTACAGACAGAGAAACAAAGACACGACAGAGAGACTTGGAGAAAGGTTCAGTACTAAAGAGATTCGGTATGGGTACAATAAAGGATATTAATAGAGAGAGGGAAAAATATGGCAAACATAAACCAAAGGATAAGATGGCCGATTCAAGAAATGCCTTCACGGTTATAACGTTGAATGTAAATGGATTAAACTCCCCAATTAAAAGATATAGATTCGCAGAATGGATCAAAAAAAATGAACCATCAATATGTTGCATACAAGAGATTCATCTTAGACACAGGGACACAAAGAAACTGAAAATGAAAGGATGGAAGAAAATATTTCATGCAAGCTACAGCCAAAAGAAAGCAGGTGTAGCAATATTAATCTCAGATAAAATAGACTTCAAATGCAGGGATGTTTTGAGAGACAAAGAAGGCCACTACATACTAATAAAAGGGGCAATTCAGCAAGAAGAAATAACAATCGTAAATGTCTATGCACCCAATCAAGGTGCCACAAAATACATGAGAGAAACACTGGCAAAACTAAAGGAAGCAATTGATGTTTCCACAATAATTGTGGGAGACTTCAACACATCACTCTCTCCTATAGATAGATCAACCAGACAGAAGACCAATAAGGAAATTGAAAACCTAAACAATCTGATAAATGAATTAGATTTAACAGACATCTACAGGACATTACATCCCAAATCACCAGGATACACATACTTTTCTAGTGCTCACGGAACTTTCTCCAGAATAGATCATATGCTGGGACATAAAACAAGCCTCAATAAATTTAAAAAGATTGAAATTATTCAAAGCACATTCTCTGACCACAATGGAATACAATTAGAAGTCAATAACCATCAGAGACTTAGAAAATTCACAAATACCTGGAGGTTAAACAACACACTCCTAAACAATCAGTGGGTTAAAGAAGAAATAGCAAGAGAAATTGCTAAATATGTAGAGACGAATGAAAATGAGAACACAACATACCAAAACCTATGGGATGCAGCAAAAGCAGTGCTAAGGGGAAAATTTATAGCACTAAACGCATATATTAAAAAGGAAGAAAGAGCCAAAATCAAAGAACTAATGGATCAACTGAAGAAGCTAGAAAATCAACAGCAAACCAATCCTAAACCAAGTACAAGAAAAGAAATAACAAGGATTAAAGCAGAAATAAATGACATAGAGAACAAAAAAACAATAGAGAGGATAAATATCACCAAAAGTTGGTTCTTTGAGAAGATCAACAAGATTGACAAGCCCCTAGCTAGACTGACAAAATCAAAAAGAGAGAAGACCCATATAAACAAAATAATGAATGAAAAAGGTGACATAACTGCAGATCCTGAAGAAATTAAAAAAATTATAAGAGGATATTATGAACAACTGTATGGCAACAAACTGGACAATGTAGAAGAAATGGACAATTTCCTGGAAACATATGAACAACCTAGACTGACCAGAGAAGAAATAGAAGACCTCAACCAACCCATCACAAGCAAAGAGATCCAATCAGTCATCAAAAATCTTCCCACAAATGAATGCCCAGGGCCAGATGGCTTCACAGGGGAATTCTAACAAACTTTCCAGAAAGAACTGACACCAATCTTACTCAAACTCTTTGAAAACATTGAAGAAAATGGAACACTACCTAACTCATTTTATGAAGCTAACATCAATCTAATACCAAAACCAGGCAAAGATGCTACAAAAAAGGAAAACTACCGGCCAATCTCCCTAATGAATATAGATGCAAAAATCCTCAACAAAATACTTGCAAATCGAATCCAAAGACACATTAAAAAAATCATACACCATGACCAAGTGGGGTTCATTCCAGGCATGCAAGGATGGTTCAACATAAGAAAAACAATCAATGTATTACAACACATTAAAAACTCGAAAGGGAAAAATCAATTGATCATCTCAATAGATGCTGAAAAAGCATTTGACAAAATCCAACATCCCTTTTTGATAAAAACACTTCAAAAGGTAGGAATTGAAGGAAACTTCCTCAACATGATAAAGAGCATATATGAAAAACCCACAGCCAGCATAGTACTCAATGGTGAGAGACTGAAAGCCTTCCCTCTAAGATCAGGAACAAGACAAGGATGCCTGCTGTCACCACTGTTATTCAACATTGTGCTGGAAGTGCTAGCCAGGGCAATCCGGCAAGACAAAGAAATAAAAGGCATCCAAATTGGAAAAGAAGAAGTAAAACTGTCATTGTTTGCAGATGATATGATCTTATATCTAGAAAACCCTGAGAAATCGACGATACAGCTACTAGAGCTAATAAACAAATTTAGCAAAGTAGCGGGATACAAGATTAATGCACATAAGTCAGTAATGTTTCTATATGCTAGAAATGAACAACTGAAGAGACACTCAAGAAAAAGATACCATTTTCAATAGCAACTAAAAAAATCAAGTACCTAGGAATAAACTTAACCAAAGATGTAAAAGACCTATACAAAGAAAACTACATAACTCTACTAAAAGAAATAGAAGGGGACCTTAAAAGATGGAAAAATATTCCATGTTCATGGATAGGAAGGCTAAATGTCATTAAGATGTCAATTCTACCCAAACTCATCTACAGATTCAATGCAATCCCAATCAAAATTCTAACAACCTACTTTGCAGACTTGGAAAAGCTAGTTATCAAATTTATTTGGAAAGGGAAGATGCCTCGAATTGCTAAAGACACTCTAAAAAAGAAAAACGAAGTGGGAGGACTTACACTCCCTGACTTTGAAGCTTATTATAAAGCCACAGTTGCCAAAACAGCATGGTACTGGCACAAAGATAGACATATAGATCAATGGAATCGAATTGAGAATTCAGAGATAGACCCTCAGATCTATGGCCGACTGATCTTTGATAAGGCCCCCAAAGTCACTGAACTGAGCCATAATGGTCTTTTCAACAAATGGGGCTGGGAGAGTTGGATATCCATATCCAAAAGAATGAAAGAGGACCCCTACCTCACCCCCTACACAAAAATTAACTCAAAATGGACCAAAGATCTCAATATAAAAGAAAGTACCATAAAACTCCTAGAAGATAATGTAGGAAAACATTTTCAAGACCTTGTATTAGGCGGCCACTTCCTAGACTTTACACCCAAAGCACAAGCAACAAAAGAGAAAATAGATAAATGGGAACTCCTCAAGCTTAGAAGTTTCTGCACCTCAAAGGAATTTCTCAAAAAGGTAAAGAGGCAGCCAACTCAATGGGAAAAAATTTTTGGAAACCATGTATGTGACAAAAGACTGATATCTTGCATATACAAAGAAATCCTACAACTCAATGACAATAGTACAGACAGCCCAATTATAAAATGGGCAAAAGATATGAAAAGACAGTTCTCTGAAGAGGAAATACAAATGGCCAAGAAACACATGAAAAAATTTTCAGCTTCACTAGCTATTAGAGAGATGCAAATTAAAACCACAATGAGATACCATCTAACACCGGTTAGAATGGCTGCCATTAAACAAACAGGAAACTACAAATGCTGGAGGGGATGTGGAGAAATTGGAACTCTTATTCATTGTTGGTGGGACTGTATAATGGTTCAGCCACTCTGGAAGTCAGTCTGGCAGTTCCTTAGAAAACTAGATATAGAGCTACCATTCGATTCAGCGATTGCACTTCTCGGTATATACCCGGAAGATCGGAAAGCAGTGACACGAACAGATATCTGCACGCCAATGTTCATAGCAGCATTATTCACAATTGCCAAGAGATGGAAACAACCCAAATGTCCTTCAACAGATGAGTGGATAAATAAAATGTGGTATATACACACGATGGAATACTACACGGCAGTAAGAAGGAACGATCTCGTGAAACATATGACAACATGGATGAACCTTGAAGACATAATGCTGAGCGAAATAAGCCAGGCACAAAAAGAGAAATATTATATGCTACCACTAATGTGAACTTTGAAAAATGTAAAACAAATGGTTTATAATGTAGAATGTAGGGGAACTAGCAGTAGAGAGCAATTAAGGAAGGGGGAACAATAATCCAAGAAGAACAGATAAGCTATTTAACGTTCTGGGGATGCCCAGAAATGATTATGGTCTGTTAATTTCTGATGGATATAGTAGGAACAAGTTCACAGAAATGTTGCTATATTATGTAACTTTCTTGGGGTAAAGTAGGAACATGTTGGAAGTTAAGCAGTTATCTTAGGTTAGTTGTCTTTTTCTTACTCCCTTGTTATGGTCTCTTTGAAATGTTCTTTTATTGTATGTTTGTTTTCTTTTTAACTTTTTTTTTCATACAGTTGATTTAAAAAAGAAGGGAAAGTTAAAAAAAAAAAAAAAAAAAGAAAGAAAAACAAGGAAAAAAAAAAAAGATGTAGTGCCCCCTTGAGGAGCCTGTGGAGAATGCAGGGGTATTCGCCTACCCCACCTCCATGGTTGCTAACATGACCACAGACATAGGGGACTGGTGGTTTGATGGGTTGAGCCCTCTACCATAAGTTTTACCCTTGGGAAGACGGTTGCTGCAAAGGAGAGGCTAGGCCTCCCTATGGTTGTGCCTAAGAGCCTCCTCCCGAATGCCTCTTTGTTGCTCAGATGTGGCCCTCTCTCTCTGGCTAAGCCAACTTGAAAGGTGAAATCACTGCCCTCCCCCCTACGTGGGATCAGACACCCAGGGGAGTGAATCTCCCTGGCAGCGTAGAATATGACTCCCGGGGAGGAATGTAGACCTGGCATCGTGGGACGGAGAACATCTTCTTGACCAAAAGGGGGATGTGAAAGGAAATGAAATAAGCTTCAGTGGCAGAGAGATTCCAAAAGGAGCCGAGAGGTCACTCTGGTGGGCACTCTTACGCACACTATAGACAACCCTTTTTAGGTTCTAAAGAATTGGGGTAGCTGGTGGTGGATACCTGAAACTATCAAACTACAACCCAGAACCCATGAATCTCGAAGACAGTTGTATAAAAATGTAGCTTATGAGGGGTGACAAGGGGATTGGGAAAGCCATAAGGACCACACTCCACTTTGTCTAGTTTATGGATGGATGAGCAGAAAAATAGGGGAAGGAAACAAACAGACAAAGGTACCCAGTGTTCTTTTTTACTTCAATTGCTCTTTTTCACTCTAATTATTATTCTTGTTATTTTTGTGTGTGTGCTAATGAAGGTGTCAGGGATTGATTTAGGTGATGAAAGTACAACTATGTAATGGTACTGTAAACAATCGAAAGTACGATTTGTTTTGTATGACTGCGTGGTATGTGAATATATCTCAATAAAATGATGATAAAAAAAAAAAAGAAAGGTAATGGAGGAGGGGAGGGGAGTTGATTGCTGGGATGGGTGAGTGATTTACTGAGTTTGCAATTAGGGCCGTCTGGTACAGAATGTTTGCTCTTAACTTAGGTCACATGGATCCTGCAAGGGCAGGGAAGAGTGAGAAGGAGGAAAGGGACTCCCAGTTAGGTACCTGGTTAGACACCTAGATAGTGTAAGGGCCAGGGTGAAAGGGAGGTCAGGGACCAGGTGTCAGGAGCAGGTTGTCTCAAGTTTAGTCAAGCTAAGAGGAAGTTAAGGCCGTCTTGGTCATGCTGAATATGTAATTCCATTCAAGTCAAATGTCAATCATTTTCTTTTTACCAGTAAGCATGCTAGAAGATAGATACACTGTCTTAAGTGTGATATTGGCTTCTATCCTCCAGATACTAACAGCAAATAGATGTATACATAGATGCCCAAGTGACATTATTCAAGGAATATGAAAGAAGATATACTGCCCTAATAATGATGTGAGATGAATATATATTTAAAGTTTAAAAAAAAAAAACAAAACACAACCTGGGAGCAAAGAACAGGCATACGCCAGCCACATGCCTTCCCAGCTAACAGCTGTTCCGGATGCCATTGGCAGTTCTTCAGTGAAGGTATCATCTTATTGATGCCCTAGTTTGGACACTTTTATGGCCTTAGAACTTTAAATGTGTAACTTAATAAATCCCCTTTATAAAAGCCAATCTATTTCTAGTATTTTGCATAACAGCAGCTTTAGCAAACCAGAACAGCACACATTTAAAGGAGTTTATACTTCCTTTTAAATGCCCCCACACTGCTGAGCTAGATGAAGTCTGGCCATCATCAGAACACCCTGCCTACATTTTGGGGCAGCCTGGAGCAGCCTCGCAGGTCCTCTGCATTTGCAGCTCAGGCCCTGGAATGCTGTCCCTGGCCTCCAAGGGCATTTGCTACTTTCCTCCTGCACCTGGCAACGGCTTCTCCCTGACCTCAGTCACTCTCACCTGCTAGGCTGAAATTCTGAAAAGCTTCACTGAAAACCAGGGATAGGAGAAGGAAGACACAAAACAGAGACAAACTTACCACAGATGATTAGCTGTTGATGATGTTCAGCAATCCTACACCTAGGAGGCCCTGAGCAGGGCTCTCTCTGACTTACTCCCAAGTGGCCACCATCCTTCTTCTCCCCAAGGAAGACACCTAGAGATACCTCCTGAGGAGAAAAGACTGAGCGAATCATCACAAGACCTCTCCACCCCCACAGAGGAAGATGAGCCCCTGGCCCCGTCTCCAACGTCTTGATTCTCTTACGGAGGGTTGACCTCATCCAAGAATGGACATTGGTTGTGATGCTCATTCCCTTCAGGGAAAGCTCTACCCTCACTCACAGGGGCATAGTCTCACCCTCTGGCTGCCATCAAGGCAAATGAATTACTTAAGAACACAGTAGTTCACCCTCAGTACATTCCAGGCTGATCAGTCTTAAGTAAACTTAAGGGTTTGTCCTGGATCAGGATCCCATGCTACGGGAGCTGGAATATGCAAGGATATTTATTCACATTACTTCAAATTCTGTTAAAGGCTCTGCAAGGTGGGAATTGTTAACCTAATTTTACAGATGAGGAAACTGAGGCCCAAAGAGGTTACATAGCCAGCCTAAGATCACTCAGCTGGAAAGCATTGGAGACAGAATTTGAACTCAATTCTTTTTTTCTAAAGCCTCTGCTCTTTTCATGCAACTACAGGCTCTGCCAGATATGGTTTAAAGCAGAGCCATCTCTCTACTGGTTATCTGCTAGATGCTCCATTCTCTGAGTCCTTTTGCTGTTGATTCCTTTTTTAGTTCCAACTCCCTCCTCACAGCTTGAATTTTCAATCAGATACCTCCTTCTTCTGTTCTCTCCTCTCCCTCCTCCTCCCCCCTTTATCCTCATTCCCTCTCCTCCCCCTTCATCTCCTAAATTTAGAACAAGGGTTATGTTTTCCTCTTCATTCAGCAACCTTGCTTATGAGAGGTGACTGGCAATATGATTAAGGGGCAAGCCCCTTGTCTTCTCCTGGGATCGCTGTTGCTTTCCAAGGAGATCAGTGTGGCTGTCACTGATCCCAGTTCTCTGCTGCAGCTTAATTTTTTTCTTCAAATGTCAGAGTGCAAGGGTTGTGTTCATACAAAGACTGGAAGTGTTGAGCACAAGTTACAGGTCTTTGGAGAAGAAAAGTTGCCTAATTTGCTGGCCACCTTCCAAATTCCTCATGACTGATTCTCTTTTACAAAATACTTTCCAGAATAGTTTGGAATTTGCCTTCAGAGGTGTCAGGACACCTATCACAAAACACACTCCAATAGCAAAATTACCCAAAAAAAATTATCACTGGAAGCAGTGAGCACAGGGCCTGCACTCAAATGCTGGGAATGTGCTTACTTATGGTGCAGGAATAACAACTTTATTCATCTTTCAGAGTTTTGTTTTGTTTTGTTTTGTTTTTAATCAACTTGAGGACTACCTGTAAAATCAAAATAAAGCAAAGAACTGAAAAAATCCTTCTGCATAATCGGGTTAAGAAACCCACTATCAAAAAAGATGAAGAGGGCCACAGCCCCCTCCAGACTGGCTCTCCATACAGATCAAATTCCAAGATGATAGCTCAGCTTCCCCCTACCCTGTTAAACTGAGCAAATCACTTAACCCTTCTGTATCCTCTGTAACTCTTTCCTTCATTTTGTCTGTTTAGATACCATTTATAATTCACTCGATACATTTCCTGAAAGGAAAACCTTCTTATCCCAGGCTTCACCTTGTTCCAGTGAATCTTCTGCCCCCCTCGGAAGAGATGGAAGAGGAAAGATTTCCATCTTGATTTCCAGAGTACTTGTCTCTATTTGGGCCCATTGTTGAGTGGTGGTTCTGGCTTCTTTTGCTTCAAGTTGAGGCTCTGAAAGTTTTAAAAATAAGAAGCAGGGTAAGATGTACTTGGAGAACATGAGGGGTTAGGTAGGAATTATATTTCATAGGTCACTGATTCTCTGAGCTTGAGCCCTGGTTCTGGTGGGTGAGTCTGGGGTTCATACTCAAGTATGTGGTGCTAAGCTGGCTTCATGGGAGTGGAGATACAGGAGGGATACACAGGATGACCACCAAGCACTGCTGAATCAGCCAGTCTGGAGTACAGCCCAGAACACAGAGAGTGATCGGAAGATGGTTCTAACTACCAGTTCAAAGGGCAGGAGGAGGAATGAAAGTAAGGGAAAAAGCAGGACCCGGGTTTGCTGGCATATGCTGGGTGAGTGGGTAGAGCCGGCTGAAAGGCCCTGGGTCAGGGTGGACCCTCCTCATAGTTCCAATTCTGTCTTCGTGTTTTTAAATAAGGCTGCTGGGATGCGCCATTTTAATTGAATTGATTAGCCAGTACGGTTAAACAAAGAGTTGCGTGACCTTTCAAGTCCTTGAGTTTTTCAAATTCCCCAGATGTTTTGGTTCTGCCTCAGATTCCTCATGTCACATTGCATCAAACCAGCACATTTGCCGGGATGGAGGGGCCCTTGGGCTCATGTGCCAGTAAAAGACCTTCTCCTTTCAGGACGCCAATGCTCTGTCCTGTGGCTCAGTGGAGGGTGGAGACTGGTTCTTCCTGACCCTCTTCTTCCTCAAACTCCAAAGACCGTCAACTTCTGTTGCACTCAAGTGTTGTTAGATTAGAAATTCCTTGAAATGAATGGATCATCAGTTGCAACTATTTCCAGAATGAGATGCCTTCTTTTTTTAAAGGAATGTGTTGTTGGAATAAGATTTTTACTTGTCAGGAGGGTAGTTTTGTGTTTTTGTGCTTTTGTTGTTGTTGTTGTTTTAATTTAAAATGTCTGACAAATTTCCTCTGCTTTCTTTATCAGTTTGCCAATAGAGACCAAGGTTAAGTCTTCCCAAAGCAACTGCTTCTAAATTATTACATCTCAAGTGACCCCAAACATCTCTTTTGCCCCTTTTGGAGGCAGTGTGATGTAATAAAAAGCACATGGGCTTTGAAATCAGACAGAGTCCGGATCCAGCCTGCTTCTGCCACTCTCCAGCTGTGATCCCAGGGTGAGTTGCCAAACCCCCTTATCCTCCGCTTCCTATCCTATAAAACGGAAATAGTATCTACCCCACAGTGTTATTGTGAGGATTAAATGACATAATGAAGAGAAAACTGTTTAGTACCTGGCATATATTAAGACAGTTCTTGTGCTTGGTTGGTTGGTTGGTTTATCCACAGTGTTATGTGGCAAAGTCAAATTAAGTCCCACTAAGAGTCAATCAGGAGAGATCTGGCCTATTAGCTAATCTGGAAAATTCTCTTTTATATAAAAGAGCAAGTATTTGAAATTCAAGCACTTTTGTTCATTAATTTGTGTTGTAGATTGATTTGATTTGTGTTTGTAAATGGAAGGTAGAATTTGGGGGCAAACAAGATTCCCAGGCCACTCGTTGTTCCATATATGTTTGCTGGCAGGTGAATGGCTGTGAAGCTCTGATTCTGTAAACCAGTCCATCAGACAGCAGCAGGAGAAGGCACGGGCCTCCCCCATCTAGCAGTCCCCACATATCTGCCATCGGAAGCACTCAGCGACTTACTTGGCAGCCTGCATTTAGGAAGGGTTTATTTCACTGTCTGAAAAAAAAGCTTGAAAACTGTGTTTCCTCCCCTTAGCCCCAAATACATTCTTTCCAGAAAACTAAGAGACTAAAGCTTTCATCTTCTATTTCTAAAAATATAGAAGGCTCAGACTACCTTTTCTCGGTCTAAAAATATTCTTCGTTCCCTAAGATCATTTAAAGGAACTTTAAAAGTGTGTCTCTATGCTGTGGTCTAGAAAAATGATCCATGATCAATTAGAAGCCATACAAGAGTCCTGAACTAGATATAGCAGACACTGGTCAGTATTGCATGGCTTCCCTTGGCTGCAGAGGTCTGACACATGTAGACAGAGCCTTCGGGCCTCAACACCAGTCTTCTGACTCATTCCACCAGACCCCTTGAGCTTTGGACAGCCAGACATAGTCTGTGGCAGGTGCTTCTGTAAGCTAAAGATCTTTCTTAAATCCATGCCCTAGACAGTGGGCCCTGCCTAGGGTCTTTGCCCTCCATTTAAACTTTTTGGCCTTGTTTCCAGAACTCATTTTGCTCTCTCTCATCTCTGGGTCTTTAAACATGCTCTACCCCTACCATCTTCCTGAAACCCTTTCCCCCAAATCTGTCCTCCACATCCCTCTCTTTTCCACCTAGTAAAATCAGATGTGTCCTTTAACTTTTAGCTTCGATGTCACATCCTCTAGGAAGCCTTTCTTCTCCCCTCCCCATCGGTAGGTCTGGGTTAGGTAAGCACACCGGCCTCCTCCTACCAGGGCACTCACCACATCAGGCCATACTTGCCTGCACGTGTCTGCTTACCCCACCAGACCACAAGCACTGGGGAATCCAGGCCAGGTCTCGTGGTGCACCATGCCAACCCCCCCCCCCCCACGCTCCAGTCCAGTGCCCGACTTGCACAAGTGCCCACTGACATGTGCGAAGTTTTGTTCCCTCTAGTACAGATGTTCCAAACTTAGTTTTAGTCTCTACCAAGCCAAAAGCTAGATCTTTGAAAATGGACAACATCTTAAAATAGGGAAAAGGCCAAGGCGGACAGGAGAAGACATCACAGTGAGTTCTACCTGACCCGCTTCTTAGGAGTTTTGGGCAATGATTTAGCATCCTCAAGTGTCTCCCTCCACTTGTGAAATGGGAATAATACTGCCTTGAAAATATGAAGATACATGGTTCTTTTGAGTTCCTTTCGAGTTATAGAATTTGAGTCCATGAACACTTGACTATCAATGGAAGGAGCGGGAATAGCTAGGGGAGAAATCTAAGGAAGGGAAAAATCTCCTATCTGGTTTTTTCATGTTCTAGTGTTTCTAATGCAGTAAACATGTGAAAGACAACAATTAAATTAGAAATTTTAGAATCTGTTTTTCTCTAGGCAGGTGACAGTCATAAGTCAAGTTCACATCTTTTGGACTTCCATGTCATTTCTTATTAGCAAGTAGTTTGGGACTGAGGGAAAAGGGCTGGGATTAAAAAACCAAAAGTCATCTCAGACTCCCAAGCATTGTGATATGACATTGTGATGATGTTAAGGTAAACAGATTAGAGATCTGTGGATTGCAATCCTCGTGAATTATGTAGATTTTTTTAATTAAAAAGAAAAGTTCTCTAGGCAAAATGTGTTTTGCATTTGATTGAACCAAAAATGTGCAAAGAGGCCTAAAAAGGGTTATTCTAAGAGCAGCTGCCTTTCCCTCCTGTCCCCACTTAAACTTCTTTGTCTTTTTAAAATTTTGAGCTGAAAGTAATGAGCTTTGGAAGGAAAGATACCTAGATTCAAACGATCTGCAAAAAATAATCTGTTGTGCAAGTTATTTAACTCCTGTAAACCTTTGTGTGCTCATTTTCAGTATGATAATGATAAGCTTTACCTGGCAGGGCATTGTAAGAATTAAATTCGTTGATATGGATACAGTGTTAGCCCAGCACCTACTGTATAGCAGATGCTCAGTGTTACAGCATTTTTGCTAAGAAGCAGTTCTTTTGTAGATTAAAAAAAAACTTTGCTTGTTTCAAACATATACTATACTGATAAATATAGTATTGATCAAAATCAGATACAGTGTTCTAGGCGCATCGATTTTTACTAGCTTCAGTGGCTTCTCAGTCAGTTTCTTCCCTGTTTTCCTTTTACACAAGCAATTCCCTGTATTCCTATTGGAGCTTGCTTAGGAAATCTCAGTAACTAGCAAGCATGGACTTATTTGTTCATAAGAAAGCAAATGATAAATCCAAAATGTCTTTGGAAAAACATGGTGGAGGGGCTGAGGACAACTCACAACATCAAAGGACAAGCTCAAAAACCAGATCCCATAAAGGACAAGAAGCAAGTCAGCTTAGGAATGCAGGGAACAGGAACCACCTAGCATTGAGAAGGATTTGTGTGGCTCATGGTCAAAAAAGTTTTAAAACAAACACTGCTGTAGGTTAGTGTTGCATGTTAATATTCTGATGGAGTTATTTCAAGGAAGTGATCTTCCCACTGGCTGGGGATGACTTTGACTAATGGCCCTTCTCTTTTTTTGCTTCAAAACATGAGTGTCCTAAAATTTGGAGGTGGAAACTGCTAGAGGAAATGCCGTTTATAAAATTTTAATATTTTGCACTTGGGTCTCACTTGAGCACTGTTAAGTAATTAAGAATATATGCACCCTAAATGCTATTTGACAATGGTAATTTTTCCTAGTTACTGGCCTGGAAGATGAATTTGTTTTTCTTTACATGTTATTGATTATAAATTTGCCATGAGATTGCATGGGGTCAAAAGACTAGATGGACTTTTTTGAAATTTATTTTGAAATGCAAGACATAGTCATACTGGCAATTGGATGAATTTAGAGAGGGAAAAAAATCAGTAGATAGCCCAAACTCTTTCAGTGGGCAGAATATGTTATAGTGTCACTTGAAGGGCGGTATACAAAGTCCAGCATCTGATTTATTTCCTCCGTTATTCCCATTAGCATCTATCTCTCATGTGTGTGGGGTGCCTGGGTGCTCTGACACTCAGATGCTGGAATGGTTTCCCAGGAGATGTTATAACAAATTCTGTAAACCTTACATGGGAGTCAGGCTTCTTAGTAAGCAATGCTGAATCACCTCCCGGCTAAGCTGGGCGGATGCTTTATTTGGAGGGAAAAAGACTTGCTATAAAAATCTGAATTCATAAAAATTTGAACAGGCTCTGCATATAGGCCATATCTGATTGAAATCCTTTCGTCTCATGAGGACAGATGACATGTCAGGGGCCAGCCCAGGAATGTTAGCATGTTGCCTAAGTAGAGCCATCTTTGTGCACACTAGAGATCTTCTCGGCCTCTCTTTTCCCTTCTGCCCTGGTGGTAGTCCCTTATGCACGGCTTCAACCAGCTTTGTGCAGATTTCACTTGGCTACCTTGGGCCCTCCCAGATACCCCTGATACCTGCCCCAGAGCATCTCTGGAAGTGTGGAAGCACAAGGGACAATTGCTGTCCCCTTCCATTCCCCTTCCAGTTGTATGCTTCTCAGACAGTCCCATGACCCAGAGCATAATAGTGGCCAATTGAGCATCCTCCTTCTATTGGTTTGCCTTCTTCCCTTATCCCTCACTCCTTCTCCCTGGAATCACTCCCTAAGTAAACTACCTACACATAAGCCTCTGTCAGTCTCTGCTTTGGAGAGAACCCAGACTAAAACAATCCCTCAGGCTTGTCATCTAGAATAATTCCTACACATCTTACTCTAGTCCCTAAATAGGGACAGTTTTTCTCCCATAAGACTTAAATTTTAAGGAACGATTAGAGTTATTCTGTTTTCTCACTGATACTCAAATATTTGTTTTTAAACACAAAATAATGCCAATTCCCTATATGGCACTTCATATATTCAGAGCTTGACTACTTTATTAAGCACCTCAAGTTGAGTTCTTATTGCTTTGTAACCTCAGCACAACCATCCAGCAGCCCACCTGAAAGGCATCCTAGACAGATGAGTTGGCTCACCAACCTCATGAGTAAGGCCATAGGACTGGGAGTAAGTTGACAGGAACAAGCTTCTCATTAATGAAACATGAGGAACTCATGATTTAGAAGATTGGGCAGGGAATAAGAAGTGGTTTGGGGGCAAGGATGTCAGAGAGGACTTTGATAAAAAATTATGACCCTATTTATTATCACATTTCACTGTTGGTAACTTTTGTTTGTGAACTCACTGTCATTTACATTCCAAGTTATCAATTGTTTATGGTGCATCTATTAAGTGCATGGCACTATGCTAGGGCCTGTGAGGATAGAAAAATAATAAATGTTTCCATTCTTCAGAGAGCTTGCAATTTAGTTGGGAAAAAGTAATTAAAAAACAATATTTGACTGTAAATAGAACCAAGATCTAACTGCTTGGTGGAGAGAGTGAGTTCCACATGAACTAGTAACAAGGGCGTAAAGAGTGGGGAAAGGATTTTGCCAAGAAAGAGTTATCAGAAGGCACATGCATTGTGTTAGGAAATGGCAGGTGTAGGCTGGTAGAAAGGTGAAGGAGGGTATTCCAGACAGTGGGAAGAGCTTGAACAAAGATAAGGAGATTCATTCATTCTTTCATTTGCACCCACATTGTGCTAAGGACCAAACCTTGTGCTGGGGATATTATAATATAATGATGAGAAGACATGCTCCATCCCCACTTTGGAGCTTGCACCCTAGGGGTAGGGGCACAAGAATGAGCTTGGTCTGCAGAGAACCAACCTCCATGGAGTGAGTGCTGCTCTGAGGGGCCCCTTGAAAGGCAAAACAAAAGAGATGTTGATAATTCTATGAAAGAAATGTCTTTTTATAGATTTTTTTATTTAAGGGTAAAACGTTTGTGTCATTGGGAGATGGCGGTCACTTTTTATCAATATTATCTTTTATTTCAAACTGCATAATATTTGTTTGTTTCTCTGGGGTCTGAGAGGCTTAATTAGCAGACATCTGTCTCTTTGATCAATAAGATCTTATATAATTATTTTTCCTTTCCAGAAAAATAAATGGGAACATTTGATATTGATATCCACATTTCTCATTTTTTTGCTGGCTTGATCACAGCCACAACAGATGTATTTCTAATGACCAAAAAGTCAACCCTTTTCTACAAAGTTTGGCTTTAAGCTTTAAATAAATAGGAGAGTCTCAAGCACATTTGTGCTCAGGTTCTTTCTAATTACTGTAATTTTGCACCCTGTCCTTTCATATTGGAGATAAAAGGAGGCAATCATAGTATAAGGTAATGAAGACTCCTTAGAGATATCATAGGGCTTTAGCCTTTTTCTTATCATGTATAGAACCACACATTGAATAAGTACCTGGGACACAATGGAGTATCAGAGAAAATAGCATTTAAATGAGACCCCTTCTCAGCTGAGGATTTGGTGGGAAACTTGCCCTTGCCTTTAAAAATTTCAGCATGACTATTGCTCCATTTTATATAATTCAAAGTTAGGACAGAAGCACAGACCTAACCTGGTAGTTTTTGTTTTATTGTGATTAATATTGTTTCTCTTTGAAGAGCAGACAGAAGTAATTTGAATTGGGGCTTCCTGACTTCTGATTATGTAATGCAGAGAGCTGTCTGTGTGGAAAAGGAAATTGATTTAAAAGCAGTTGGTGGCTGTAGCTAATACAAATTTGATGAGTAAAATGAAAAGAGGCTCTGACAACGTCAAAGTAGATTTTAAAATATTGACAGCCGTGAAGGCCTTGAAGAAACCTTGTTCTGATTTGCTCAGTATGGTGACTGCCACCCAGCCATTGCCCCTTCATCATTCTTCAGTTCAACCTTGGAGAGCAGGTCACACAAAGGAATGAGAATTATATACAGGTTTGGTTCAACCTTTACTGACAAATTAGTATAGGCCAGGCATGCTGCTATTACAGAAGACAAAAACACCTCAATTTATCCACTGGGCAATATTTATGGAACATAGCAGTGGGCTTGATGCTGGGGATACAACAAGACAAAGTTCCTGTCTCATGGAGCTGAGACTTTACTGAGAAACCTCAACTATAATAAGGTTAACAGATGGGTGTATGATACAATTTCAGACATAGTTCCTGCCCTGGAGCATCTGAGAGCTGAGTGTGAGAAGTCAGTACCTATAAGAAGGGGAAAGTCCACAGGAAATGGAGGGAGCCAGACGGTCAGGGGTCTGTGGTCAGGGGTTAATTAAAATGTACCTTGGCCGACATTCTCTCCTTTGGTTTTTGTAGTGTCTACTTGCCATCCAGTGACATTTACAGTCTCCTTTTTTGATTTGAGTATACTTATATAGTTCAAGTCAAGATTCTCATGATTTCTGTATTTTGGTTTTGAGCATTGGGTAGACGTATAGGGAACCAGGCAGAATCTTGGTATGAAAATGTCAGGAGAGTCCCAATCCCTCTGGGGACTTTTTCAGAGCTGATAGGTTGATGCTACTTATTCCAAGATGCTAGAAACCCACAAAAGCAAAGGTAAAATCACCTGATAAGACCCCTTGTCTGAGAACCTCAGAATCAGGGGAAATGCTTTGTCCCTGCCCCATAATAGCTTTTAATATACAAACTAAGTTCAATGACAATATCTTCTTCCCAGTTACGGCATAAGAAAACATGCCACCAGGTCATCAGGGCTGTGATGCTCCAGGAGGGGACTGGCTGCCAGGTTGAGCCCTGTCTTAAAAGAATCATGTCTGAACTGTGTAGCTAGAAAAGTCCCTGGGGTATATGAATTCACCCAGAGAGAAATTCATTATAGATATTATCTACAATGGTTGTTCTAGTTTGCTAATGCTGCTGGAATGTAAAACACCAGAGATAGATTGGCTTTTATAAAAGGGGGTTTATTTGGTCACACAGTTACAGTCTTAAGGCCATAAAGTGTCCAAGGTAACACATCAGCAATCGGGTACCTTCACTGGAGGATGGCCAATGGTGTCCAGGAAACCTCTGTTAGCTGGGAAGGCATGTGGCTGACATCTCTTCCAAAGTTCTGGTTTCATAATGGCTTTCTCCCAGGACGTTCCTCTCTAGGCTGCAGTTCCTCAAAAATGTCACTCTTAGTTGCTCTTGGAGTGTTTGTCCTCTCTTAGCTTCTCCGGAGCAAGAGTCTGCTTTTAACAACTGTCTTCAAACTGTCTCTCATCTGCAGCTCCTGTGCTTTCTTCAAAGTGTCCCTTTGGGCTGTAGCAAGCTCACTCCTTCTGTCTAATCTTATATAGTGCTCCAGTAATTTAATTCAGACCCACCCAATGGGCAGGCCACCACCTCTCATGGAAATTATCCAATCAGAGTTATCACCCACAGTTGGGTGGGGTGCATCTCCATGGAAACACTCAAAGAATTACAATCTAATTAACACTGATAGGTCTGCCCACACAAGATTACATCAAAGATAATGGCATCTGGGGGAACATAATACATTCAAACTGGCACAATGGTGTTGAGAAATCCTGCATGGCTGATGACTGTCATCATGGCCTATGTAATAAAAATGAGCAAAACTTTACAGTTTTAACTTCCTTCCTTTAGCTTTGCCTGGGTCACTGAAACCTCAACCAAAGCCTGGGAAGTTGGTATTATAATGCGTTTTATAAATGAGGATAATGAGGCTTGTTCCAGTTGGGCCACTTGATAATGGAGGAGCCAGGCGGAGACTTGTATTATACCCTAGGAGTCTTTCTGTCACAGCATGCTACCCCTTTGGGTATTAGTAAATTCCTTTGAAGGGTGACTGTTTACTTTACCTAAATATGGTCCATAGTGCCCAAGCAGTGACAAGGTCTTAATGGTAACCTGAGTAACTCTTGAGAAATTTTGTGAATGAAGGTGTGAGAACAATTCTGCCATGGTTGTAATTAGATCTCAATGGTAGTGTTCAAGGTTATCATTTCATTCACTACTGTGAAGTGACAAAGCACTAAAGAAAGGGACAAGGAAGTTGCTTTCAAACATCACCATTTGTTTGGGCAAAGGAATATTTGCTGATTGTAAATTCAACATAGTGGGGTTTTTGTTTTTGAAATGAAAACCTGTCTTTGAGGTCAAAACATTGAAACTTTTGACTCAGAGTTTTAGCTACATGGTTATATCAATTAGGAACTGGTTAGGTCCCAAAGGGAATAAGAAGGGATTTGCAGACGCTCCAATCAGGGAGTTTCCTATAATTCCCAATGTGATGCTGTCACCCAAACTCACATAAGGGGCACCTCCTGTGTGCACAGCCCTCTGCCGGTGCTTTACATGTGCTCATTCTCTTGTAGAATCTTCACAGTAGTCCTACCAGAGGGGTTACACAGCTGGGAAGCAGGGGAGCTGGGACTGGCACCAGGCTCTGTGTAGCTACAAAGCCCTTAATATCGGGGTTTTTAAACTGTATCCTTCAAAGGTGCCTCAGGACCCTGGGACGGCTAAGTAGGTCAGAGTCAAGGCCACGTATCCATGCCTCATGCAAGCATCCTATCTCTATCTCCTTTATATATGATGGGCTCCTCCAGTTTGGGGCTTAAAAAATTTACAGCACATCTCAGATATATGAGGAAAACATCCTTTCTTTATTTGGTCTACAGTTGTTCAGGTCTCCGTTAACAGACCTCATCTGGTGGGGAGCAGGAAAGAGAAAATTAAATAAATGTCCAGAGGGATTTAAGTTGAGTTCAATCTAAAATTTTGAGTCCTTTTATAAAACAGTGTGGTCTTCCCTAAAGAATTGATAACAGGGATTCAAATAGATGATTGGATTATTCCCAATTGCCAAAAAGTGGAAAATAACCCAAATGTCCATCAACAGATGAATGGATAAAACAAAAGGTGGTGCAGTGACAACATAGATGAACCTTGAGTATATTATGTTGAGTGAAATATGCCAGACACAAAAGGACAAATATTGTATCATCTTACTAATATGAACTAATTATAATGAGCAAACTCATGGAGTTATATCTATAATATAGGTTACCAGGAGCTAGAATGATGAGGGCAGAGAGTGGGGAGCTGATGGTTAACTTGTGCCGAATTTTTAATAAGGCAGAGTATAAATGTGTGGAAATGGATAGAGGTGGTGGTAGCACATTATTGTGAGTGTAATTAACAGTGCTGAATTGTGCATGTGATTGTGATTGAAAGGGGAAGTTTAGGGTCATGTATGTCACTAGAAGGAAAGCAAGGGGATGAAACATGGGACTGTATAACATAGTGAGCCCTGTTGTGGATGATGAATGTGGTTAATAGTACAAACATAAGAATGTTCTTTCATGAACTAGAACACATGTACGTCACTATTACAAAGTGTTAATAATATGGTGGTATATGGAAAAAAATACACATAATGCAAACTATGGACTACAGTTAACAGTAATATTTTAATATTCTCTCATCAGTTGTAACAAAGGTACTTCACCAAGGCTAAGTGTCAATAATGGGGGGAGGGATGAAAAGAGTAGGGGGGTTTTCTTTGTGGAGCAATGAAAATGTTCTAACATTGATTGCAGTGATAAATACACAACTCTGGGATTATACTGAGAGCCACTGATTGTACTCTTTAAAAAAAAAGAATATATTCTAAAGCTGTTAGGTGGGGTTCTATTAAGAAAAAAAAAGAAATGAGCTTCTTCTATGTTTACCAACATGGAAAGATCTCTAAGACTGTTAAATTTAAAAAAGCAAGCAGCAAAACAATGTGGAAAACGTATTATTTATAAACAAACAAACAAACAACAAACACTATTTGTATTGTCTGTGGCCATTTATGTGTTTTGTTTATACAAGAAAAATGTCCGGAAGGATACACTAAAATCAGGTAATGCTGATAGCAGAGAGATGGGAGCTATGGAAGGATGGTCAAAGGGACCCCAGCCTCATCTTTAAAAAAGAGAATAAATTTACTTCTTTAACTATACTTCAATAATAAAAAATATTCTTCACTTAAAAAAAAAGTGGTGCATATACACATTGGGGTATTATTCAGCCTTAAAAAGAGTGAAGTCCTGATCCATGCTACAACATGGATGAACCCTGAAAACATTATGCTAAGCAAAATAAACCAGATACAAAAGGACAAATGTTTTATGATTCCATGTATATGAAATATCTAGAAGGGGCAAATTCATAGAGACAGAAAGTAGGTTAGAAGTTGTGAGAGGCCAGGGTAGGGAAGCTGGGAATTAATGGGTACAGTTTCTGTTTGGAGTGTTGAAAACATCTTGCAAATAGATGGTGGTGATGGTTGTGCAACATTGTGAATGGAATCAATGCCGCTGAATTATACTCTTAAAAATAGCAAAGTTTGTTATATATATTTTATTACAATAAAAAGAAAAAAGTGTAATCTTTCAGAGGGTTGCCTTGCCTCCTGTTTGTCTGCCCAGTGGGCTTCTGGATGTGTGGGGGAGGAGTGTCCTCGTGAATTTCCTCATGCTGGGCTTCAGCACGATGCTCCTTGACTGCCTGGATACCAAGCACCCAGGGATTCTCCAGTGCTGAAGAACCTTGGGGTCTGTTCTTCAGCATTCGCCTGCTCCTGGAGAAACTGGCTGAAACAGCCTCCTGCTCATGTTAAGTTTCTGAGGTCTGGCTATGACTCTCATCTGCTCCCAATCCAAGCAGCCAGCCCTGAAGTCTTCCTTAACTAAGAGACACCTCATCCCAACAAGACTACCCTCTGGCTAAACTGGCTCCCTATACCCATAAGAATTTCCCTGCTGGTCTTAACAAATCTGTTCCCAGAAAAGTTGTGAGCAGGAATGATTGCTTTTCCTCACTCAATAGATCAGTGATTTGACAGAATTGATCATCAGTGAGGATCAACAATCACAGAACATTAGCTCCGGAAAAGGTCATAGAGGCCATCCAATACCCAGCCAATAGGATGAAGAACCCAAGGTGCAGAGAGATGAAGTGGTTGGCCGTGGTCATGTATCCAGTATATCGTGAAGTTAGAGCTCAACCAATATCTCCTGACTTCAAGCCCAGTGTCTAAGGCCCTCAACACTGCTCTGCCCATCAATTATAAACTGTATCAGTCAAGTGACCGACTCCTATCCCCAGTGCATGGACAGAAAGCTCATAGGAACATTATCTTTTTCCAAAGTCAGCCTGTCGGAGGCAATAACTGTAATTGCTTTGACACAGACCAGTTTTCTGTGAAGTCCTATTGAGCCCAAGGAGCTCAGGTGCATTTCTCTTTAAATGATTTGTCCCAAAGTCTTTGATATATTTTGAAGGCTCAAGAAGGTTGAAGTGCACAAACCAGCTCAGAACTATTTTTTTCCAGTTCTTTATCTCTACTTACAGTAGCTTCAAAACAATGCCACCTTTGGGGGAAACGATAGAATATTTTCAGCAGAAATATGTATTCAGAAACGAGAAACCAAAAGCTCTTCCATGAATACCAATGGGCTGCCTAAATGTTTTATTTGCAATTTTCTGTGCAGTGAATTATCCAAAATAAAATGTGAAAGTGATTATTTTGGAGGGTGAGATACCATTCTTAAGGGAGATGGGAGCTTTTAAAAAGAGACAAAATGGCCTTAAAAAGCAGAAAAATGTTCTGGTTAGACTTACCTTTTCTCTTGCAATGCAGACTACCTGTAAAAACCAGCGCCTGAGGCAAAAGTTTATGTGCAATGTCTTTATTCTGGAGGGTGAATCCTGGGGGGAGCAAAGGGGAGTAGGGCAGATCCCAGTGGGGTAGGATGGAAGGACTTTCAGAAAGCTCTTGAGTTATTCTGTGAATCGCTCCAGATGCACAGACTTGCCTGGATGTCTGGACCAAGGAACCTTCTAGTGACTGATGTTGCTTCCATGGTTACAGACTGAGAGAGCTCCAATTCCAACTCCTGCTTGTCAGAATCAGGCCCTCAGGGCACCAGCAAACCCCCATTTCTCTTGGGTTGGGTCACTGCCCCTCTAGACAGCCTCTGGGGAAGCTACAGCAGTGGCTTGTCCCCATGATCCAGCAGTAGTAGAGTCCCACATTGGGCAACTTCCCCTTTCTGCTCCCATTCCATTGCATCCATCTCCTCGCCTCTCCTCCATTGTTGCCTGAATCTCCCCCTTCTAAAACTGTCCTAAAAGGAGCTTTACATGTACTTTACCAAGGCTTGTCCCTCTCCCAGGGGTGTCTGCACTGAAATTTTATATGTGAGTTTGGAACGAAAACCTTTCTTCTCTGTTTTGAGGAGAAAGCATGGAGGCCAGAACCATGGATTCGGCAGTCAGAAAGAACAATGTGCTTAAATCACTTATTCACCACACATCTTTCAGAAAGTTAAATAAAAATTAATTTTTCACCTTTCATTTGGGGATACTAATGCACCTCACTTTGTAGGGTTAAGTGAGATTGTAAAAGTAAAGCACTTAGCACAATTCCTGACAAATAAGCATGTCAAATAATGGGAGCTATTAATAAATAGCAGCTATTAGGGGAGCTTTGGGTATAGAGGAACAAGGGTGAGGGGAGGGTGCACAGAGAGTCTTTTCAGCTCTCTGAAATTAGACTAGACAGCTGCCTACTCAGTTATGTAATACAGGAGTCACATTTATAGTCACCATTAAGCCAAATAACTATATGACCCCTGTGTGCCTTGGACAGTCTAAGAAAACACAAAAAATTAACATTATTAAGCAGCAAGGTGCAAGTGACACTCAAGAATCACATAAAGCTGTCCCTTGCTTCTTTTGATGGGAGCAAGAAGTCATCAGATATAGGTTTGATTACTTAGAGTTGATAAAACCAACACTGAGGGCAGAAGGCATAGTGCCCCTTCTAATTACCAATGTGACCCTGTGCCAGTGTCTTACCACCTCTAAGCTTCTGGTTTCTTACCTGTAAGTTGTCTGAAGGATGGTATGATTGTATGATTATTCACAAATATTCCCTGCTCCCATCTAGGGGGTGGGTATAATTCCCCACACCAATGACATCAAAGCTATGACTTCTTTGACCAATGAGAGGTGAGTGGATATGGCGATTCAGACCTTCTCCCCATCTCTTTTATCATCAAAGTACCTGTCCAGATGGAGCCTTTGTTGGCCTGGTCTTTTGTGTCTTCGATGAACAGGCCTTGATGACCTAAGATGGGTATGGACCATAAGCAATCAACCAACTTTGCTGTTTTAAGTCATTGAGATATTGGGGTTGTTTATTTCCACAGCACAACCCAGTCCATCATGGTGATTACAGGTAGGAAGTCAGATATCTTCCTCCTGGGGCTTTGGTGAAGAGCTTTGCAAATACAAAGTACCCTGCAGTTATAGAACAATAGTAGAGAAAAAGGGAGGTTTAATCTCTATAATTTATTCTCTATTCTCACTAAAAAATTAAATGTGATTAAGAAGTTAATGCTGGGGGGAGGAGGGGTAACCTCAGCCAAACTTCATTCTCTCAATTGACTTAAAATGAAGCACCTTGGAAGTTTGCTTAATCAGGCTGTCCTCCCACTGGCAATCTTGATCTCTACCTTTTGATTTTTCCCTTTTTCTACATGTTTAAAATATCTAAAAAGGCTACTTGAAAATTCTACTTTTCTTTATATTTGAAAGGAAATCCATCAAATATGCACATGAAGTCGCAATATTCTAGGCGGAAAATAAAGAGAGGAAGTAAAGATGGAAATCAATTATTTAAAAGGCACTTATTTGTTCCCTACAATTCTTATAATATGCATTATTTATTGTACAAAGAGAGTATACTTTTTTTTTATCTACATGGTAAATTCACCAATGATCCTAGAGAAAAACTTCCCTTTTGTTGTCCTCAATGTAAAATTGTTAGTATGGTTCTTTAAAGGAAAAAAAAAAAGATAGCATCCAAAGCACAGTTGACCTATTATTTCACTTTCGCATTTATCTTTGCATAAGTGAATGCCAAAAATTCTGGTAATTCATTTTAACCAGACTAATGAAATCACACAGAAAATTCCACCCAGAAGTATCCAACCTCCCCATCCTACACCCTGCTTACATCCTCCCCACTCCACTCCAGGTGAACAATATTAACTCAGATTGATTTTTTTTTTTTTAAATCCCAGACAGAACAGAATAGAACAGAAGAGAATTGCCTTTCCTCCTGTTTGAAAAAATGCCTTCAATTTGGTTTGCACCTTGCTGAGAACAAGATGTCATTTGTTTTAAAAGGAGGCAACCTCAAGCCTCCTTTCCTTCCAATTCTTGCTGAGTGATAGGTAAAAATTAAAAGAAAATGGTTCATTATGTTAACCGAGGAACCTGCCATCATGGGAAACCATGAGCAGGGGAGGCCTGGGGTGAAAAAGTTCAAGAAGTCACAGCTCAGAGCAGGGCTTTCTTATAACACCGATCAGTCCTTGCCCTAACACACAGAAACATGCCGCTTCCAGAATGAATGAACAAGGACCTTTGGGGTCTGGGACTTGGTTGATTGAGTTGCTGGGCCCCCATTGCTTGTTTTAAATGGCTTCCTTTGGGGGGTTGCCCTTCATGACCCAGATATGACATATCTCCACCTTCTTTAAGTCAGAGTGCAAGATGGAGAGTTGGGCCCACATTTTGCAAGTGGGAAAAGAACAACTAGCAGGGAGCTGCCTTTCCTCTTGGACTTTCTGAATAAAAAGGAAGGATAATGATTCTCTCCACCAGTCTCCAGAAAGTGCATCCAAAGAACTTGAATGAGGAAGCTCAAAAGATACACCATCTCGGATTATGAGGTGCCATTGAACAATATTTGCATTCAAGAACTGGGTTCCCCAACTTTCAAATTTTCTTTCTCATTATCTCCGCAAACCTTTGGAACATACCAGAAGCTGTACTACCTCCCAGAATTCTTTTTTTTTTACTTTTTAAAGAAACATTTAAGTGCCTATTTTAAATAAATATTAAAATGTCTATTAGGTACCATGTGAGGCCCAAGTAATACTGTGTTTTCATTGATACACACATTTCTTTGTTTTATGTTTCAAGATATAAAATCCATATTTCTCTTAAAATAGATGGCTATCTTATATTTGGCAGTGCTTTTTCTTTTTTCATTGTAGATAAAATAATGCTGCATCTTATAGTCAACATCTTAGATTTGACAAAATATGGTAAAGTGGTGAACCACAGAAATGCAGAGCATCAATCCAATAGGGAAGAATTAATCCAGAATTAAATGAATAATCACACAAATAATGTTAAAGTTATAACTGTGATTAGAGCTTTGAAAGGATGGCACATGGTGCTGGGAGAGCAGACCAGGGAGCCAGGAAAGGCTTCTCAGAAGTGGCAATGGCCTGGGAACGAAGAGCTGCAGGAATAGTAAGAATTAGCTAAAGGTGAGGGAGATGAGGACCCCAGGTGGAGGGAACTACAGTACCTAGGCCCTCGAGCAAAAGAGAATGTGGGGTGTGGAAAGGTCAACGCGGAAGGAGTTCAAGGGGCAAGGGAGAGTGTGATGTGAGATGAATCTGGGAAGGCAGAAAGTTTCCTTTGAGGCACCCAAGTGGAAATGTCAGGTAAACAGTTGATTCTGTGCATCAGGAACTCAAAAAAGGAGTTCTGGGATGGAGATAAATACTGTTGAGTCAACGGAAGCCGTGAGTGAGGATGACACACCCAAGAGACAATGTGATTTCCAACTTTCATTGTACTTTAGAACCCTCTGGGAGACTTTTAAAAATCCCGATAGTAAAGCTACCCACCAAACCAACTGACTAAAAATCTCTAGGGGTGGGACTTGGGAATCATTTTTAAGGCTCTCCAGATGATTCCCCTGGTGCAACTACATTTGAGTACCAGTGGCCGAGAGAGAAAATAGAGAGCAAAAGTGAGGAGGGGCTAGAATGAAGAGTTGAATTCCAATACTTAATGGTCTGGTAAAGGAGGGTGAGACTGCAAAGGAACAGAGGGGGAATGGCCAGAGATACCACTGGAAACCAGCAGAATACTGGGTCATAAAAGTCAAAAGGAAAAGGAAGGAGTTGTCAGCAGTACTGAGTGATGGTGAGAGTTAAAGTAAGGACTGAAAATGTCTTTACATTTGATCAATGACAGAGAGGTCAGTGGGGACCTTCATGAGAGATGTTTGTTGGTGTGATGGAGTCAGAAGTCAGATTACACTGAGGACTGAGGAGAAAGAGAGAACATGGAGACACCAAGTAATGAGGACTCATTTTGGAAATTTGGTTGCAAAAGGATTGTAGATTGAGGAGATCATGAGTAGAGAAAGTTTCATTTTATTTTTATAAATGAGAAATATCTGAGCATGTTTAAAAGTTAAAGGGAGCAACAGCCTTAAAATACAAGTGATAGCCTCAATTTCATAAGAAGCTGGAGGGATGGATGGAAACCCAAAAACTGGCGAAGGGACTGGGTTTTGATAGGAAGAGGGATGGCTCTTGTATTGTAATCATACAGAATGAAGGTGGTATAGACAGGGGTATGGGAGATGTTCAAGTGGAGTGGTAGGAAGAAAATGGAGTTCATGTAGGAGTTTCATCTTGCAGGTGAAAGCAGCTCCAATATACCTTATAAACCCATGTCCCTAGTTTGGCTTTGGAGAATATGTTTCTCTTAAGGACAGTCTCATCCATGAGCTGCTATCCGTGTGTGCTAATTATCTCATTGGCTGGCATTTCCTATCAAAGTCCCTGCTCATGTACACACCACTAATACACTGATTCATCTAAGCAGGAGTTATTCCTTAACTGAGTATTTAGGTGTTTTATCCCTGATGTTAAGAATCCATACATTTATTCAACAGAAGTCTGCTTGGGGTCCACTCTGTTGCGGGTTTTGCCAACTACAGAGAATAGAAAATTGAAAAGTGAATGAGATGGGGAATTTGAAATTCCCTCGCTCTCTGCTCACGCCCAAGAGACTCATAATCTAGATGGAAGACTAATGATTAGTAAGTAACATACTTATTTAAGATTCAGTCACTGCACACATATCTTGAACCCTTTAACTTTGTGTTGTTTCAAAGTCTGGTACAAGCCTGACTTTTTAAGTGTTAGCTCTTTATGACAGAGCAGTTTATGAACAAAGGTACTTCTAAGGGAAGTACTATTTAAGCACCAAAAACCTTTGTTATCAATGCCTGTTGGGAAAGGCAATACTTTTACACTTTAAAAAAACTAGATGAAAAATTATGTCTTTGTGGACTTAGAAAATGTCCTGGTTGGGAGGAATCTTAAAGATCATCTTTCCCAGTGTCTCATCTAAAGGTTAAGGCACCTCTAGCTTGAAGGGAAGCTGGTTGTGGGGTTGATGGTGCAGGACTGGGCTAGGC
The DNA here is from genome assembly GCF_015220235.1 of Choloepus didactylus. Taxonomy (NCBI): domain Eukaryota; kingdom Metazoa; phylum Chordata; class Mammalia; order Pilosa; family Megalonychidae; genus Choloepus; species Choloepus didactylus. The sequence goes on along the minus strand of NC_051312.1, from coordinate 126,920,146 downwards.
AGAGGGTCGGTCTGGAACCCCAAGGAGGAAGGGAGTTCAGGAAGAGCACACTCTTAGTGGACAGACACCCTCCAATCTCCCAGCTCCCTTGCCTCCTCCCTCTCCCTCTTTACACACACACACACACACACACACACACACACACACACACACACACACGGCTTTCTTCCAGTTTTTTCCCTTCTTCAGCCCAGCTGGCACTGGAGTCAATAGAAGGTGAAAAAAAGAGAAAAATAAATTTATTTTCCTGTATTGCACTAACCTCAGTGATTTGTACGTAAGTGTTTAATATAAGTGAACAAAATAGCAACTTGAATAACCTTCTCTGCCAACTGATGAAACAAGCAGATTACTAGAGTGTAAATATAAATCAACATCTTCATGCCCTCTTCCCTTATTGATCAGGACTGATTACAATATGAGCTCTGTGTTCTGTCCATAGATTGTGCTAGAGGATTCAAAAATAAGACGATCCTGCCTTTGAGAAGCCCACGGTCTATTAGAGCTGTGGAGACCAAATATTTACAGCACAGTGTAAGAGCTGCCTTAGATGTATGGTGTGATTACACTCCCCTGATGAGGTGGGGTGGGAGTGGCCTGGCAGATGTGGGTAACCAGGGGCTCGGGCTGGCCACAGAGCAGAGTTGAAGTGTTAAAACCAAGAAGAAGTGCCAAGATTAGCTGAGTGGGGAGGACCCAGGTTGGTAAACCAGAGAAGTGAGGCTATACCAGTAAGGACAGGAAGAGGGCCTGAGGTAGATGCCAAGAGTGCACAAGGCCAAGGATTCAAACATTCAGGGAAAAGACACCTGGGAGGAGCAGTTGAATGGGAAAACGGGAGAATAATCTGAGTGAATACTTGAAACTGGGGAGCTTTTGCCCAGTCTTGACTTCCTGACTTTTCCCAATGTTTAGCATGCAAAGCAGTGGCTCCATTTAAAAACAGTGGAGTAGACAGATGACAAAAGATTATTTGGAAGTAGAATCAACTAAGGGAGTCAGAGATAACTTCCTGGTGGTGAAGCAGATATCTTAGAAATGTAAAAGGACTAGGACTAATGACCTTTAGGAAGGTGACTTTAGCTGTGGCTACCACAGCAATACCTAATATACAGAGTATCTCATCATCTGTGTGGAAAAATGTTTCAATGGCCTTTGACTGTGTAGCTAGAACAGATTAAGACTAAGCTGTATGTATTCACTACACACTATTGATTAATGTGCATAATGAAGTCACATCAACCTAAAACTTGGAGAGTAGTAGTTGGCAGGAAAATCCATCTGCTAGATCAGATCATTTTTAGTAGGATAAAAGAGAAATGGGGTTTTTCCTCCTTCCTTTTAATTTGTCCATTAATAACTTGATATTCTTTTTTAATGCATTTTTTGTGAACTTTAGCATATATACACAAGAGTGATAACTTTCAAAGTACAATTTAACAAGTAGTTAGAAAGCAAATTTCAAAGACTGTTATGGGTTACTGTTACACAATTTCAGTTATTTCCATTATTGTAAAATATAACATATATGCAGAAAGGTATTAACTTTTAAAATACAGATCAACAAGCAAGTCATATAAACAATTTTAAAAAATGTTGTGGGTTACAGTTCCACAGTTTCAGTTCTTTCCTTATTTTGAAATATAGGATAGATACAGAAAGGTGCTAACTTTCAAAGCACAATTCAGCGTACAGATGACATAACTTTATCATCATGAACTACCAGTGACTTTGACAACTGACCCTAATCTGTAATTACTACCATTAAGGGAAGCTTCAGACCAACTATGCTAAGACCAAAGTTATTGTTTTAGGAAGATACCTCACAAAGCTCATAACCCCAGGGCTACAAGATGCATTCAGATACTTAGATGGACACTTCACATCTACTTTGTTTTGAAGAATATCCCAGGAAGCCAAATTTCCCAAGTCTAGACATTCTGTGGCTGTTTTGTCTAGGCTTAAATTAACAGAGCTATGCTTTTATGGCAATGAATTGTGGAGTCTCCATTTTCCATTTTTCTATGAATTGCAACAGACTCAAAATTCCTTTCTGAGTCAAATCCTGGCCCTGTTTACAGGTACGTTCTCAGCTTTCTTCGGTGCAAAAGTGGAAACAGCCTTCCATTCACGCATATGTTCTTTAATGATGCCTCATTCCTCTGCAGAATTAATCCAGCCACCCCATTCCTTTAGGTTCTGTTGAAATCCGATCTTAGCCTAAACTAAATAAGCCCTCAGAGTGTGCTTTGGTGTGTGGTGCCAGCAGGACCATTAGTAAGAGAGAGTCCTGAGAATCAAAATGCTATGTTTAATATGGAGTGATATGATGCATGTTTGATATTCATTACAGTACACAGTGTCTTCTGTAGGGAAACCCACCCAAGCATTCTCAACTTAGGAACAGTTGTGTTTGTGTCACTCAAAAGTGTTTAACTGGGGAATATAATTAACTGACAAGTGTACAAAATATATAAGTACAGTTTGACAAATGAACAGTCTTGTAAACCTCCACCCTATCCCCGCCCTTCATTTCTCAATCCTCTGCCTGCCCTCTGGAAATAACTACCATCTTGACTCTTACTGTAATCAATTGCTTGATTTAAAAAAAAGATCATTTTAAAACTAGATATATATTCCTCAGTAATACAGCTTTTGAACTATATATAAATATATATGTAGAAACGCTACATATTTTGTGTCTATTTTGCTTAATATTATGTAAGATACATCTATGTCCCTGAATATAGTTGTAGTTTGATAATTTTCATTGCTCCCTATTCTTCCAATATATCTGAATATCACAATTTATCTATCCATTCTACATTTGGTAGATATTTGGGTAATTTCCTTTTAGGAGTTTTTAAGAACAATGTAATATGGCCTGCTAAGATGCATATGTAACAGTGATTCTGGACCACACACTTTAGAACTTAATTTCCAAGTCATAGATAAATAAATAAATACTTCTATATATGCATTATAAATATTTATATAGAATAATTATATATATGAATATTCTTAAAGAACGAGTATTCAGAATATTCAGAACAGCCTTCTACCATGCTGCTCTTGGTCACTGGAATAGTTTCCACTGTATTGGGGCTGTTATGCATGCAACCAGTCGTGTTTCCTTCTTTTATTGATTGCTAGAAAACTAAAAGTCACTTTTGTTGCCAAAATGTGCTCTGCAGAGCTCTGAAGGAGGGAGTGTATCGGAGGGGATTATAGGAGGATGGTAGGGGTAACAGTGCATCCTGTTCACCCTGTTCATCCAAGCAAAACAGCTTTTAATACTGTGTAATACGATAGGCATACAGAAAAATATAGAGCATAATATCAACATTGCTTTTATCATTGTACATATTGGTTTTCTGAGTACATTTTATTTTAAGGAAACCTTCCATAATTAAAAAAAAACAAACAAACATGTGAATCTCTGGTCTAACTCACATAGAGAAAACCTACAGAGCTAGAATCAGGAGAGGGGAATTTGTTGATCTAGACTTGCTTACAGTATGAGTCATTTCATCTCTCTGACCCTGCTTACCATAACCTCAGTGTGGTGAGTCTCAAATGACTAGATCACATAGTTTTCAAAGAAATTCACTGAAGCATCTTCAGTAAAATACTTACAAGACCTCACAATAGTGTAGAGGCAACTGTCAAAGCGCAATGGTCTAGACTCGGGTCTACAGCAATCTCGTTATTAACGTAGAAAAAAATCACTCTGTGCACATTGTTTAGGGTTCTTGACATTAATATTTGACCCAGAGATTTTTGCTGTTACATATTGGGACATCTTGGTGTATGGATATAGATGTATTTTCCCCTTGCTTAAATCCATATTATCTGGAATGTCCTATTCAAGAATCATGATTTTCCCTCCCAGTTATATAATGCTAGCTCTCACAACAGATAAAACACAAAACTTAGTGGCTTACCCAATATAATTTGTTCCTCACTCAAAGGCCAAACTGGGTGCTCCTGATTTATTCCTCATTCAAAGTCCTGGTGGATGACTCTCATTCAAGCAGCACCTCAAGGATGAAGGATCGTTCCATCTTATGACTTCCTCTTCTTCAACATGTGGCTTCCGAGGTAACCAAAGGAAGGGAAAGAGCACAGAGGATCATGTGTGGAAATTTTTATGAGTCAGACCTAGAACTGATTGCACATCACTTACATAGTCCATTGGCCAGAACTCAGACGTATACTCACAACAAAGATTGGGAAAAGTAGTCTCTGTGTCCAAGAAGGAAAAAGAAACAGTTTTGGTGAATAGATAGCCAGTCTCTGCCATTCTATTATTCCATCTAATGTTCAATTTTCAGCCTCATCAAGATATCTAGTCCTTTAATCCTTCCACTTCCTCCCTGTCAGCCCCCTCCTGGGTCTTGCCCTCTGGGTCCAGCCTATTCCACAAGACCCAACACTTGCACTCTCCTCCATCAATACTATCAACTTCTTACCTTTTGTCATTTTCTTATACCTATTTAGAAAATATCAACCATAGATCAATCTCACTACTCTCATTTCAGCTCCTATAACTAAGCTGCTGGCTGCCACTACACACACACACACACACACACACACACACACACACACACACTGCTACTGGATTGGTGCCACCATTTCATATTTTCCAACATCAACCAGGTCTTCAATGTTTACATATTTCTAGTCAACTCTCTCTCTTTTTTCCCAAAGTGGCTCTATTAAATTTCTAATTTCCCTAAACTGTTTTATATCTTCCTCCATAAGCCTCAGTATATAACTTAACTTAAAACATCACAGGGAGAATAGTATCCAGCATCTCTGGCCTACAGGGAATAGTCACTACACTGCTTTGTAAAGGTGCACGTGCTCTCCTCACTGATGTATTTCTCAATGCCTTGGTGAAGGAAATGTCTCAGGGGACGTGTAGTTATGGTGTGGGTTTGTGAGTCCTTCTTGATAAAACCCATGCTAACACTGCTTTTTCTCTAAGTCTTTGAATTCCTTCTTCTCCGTTATAATAAGGAACTACTGGCAACTTATTTTCATTTAGCATGGCCCACTGTATCCAAGCAGTTAGAATCTATTGAGCCAGCATATTGAATTCAGAATCTCTGGAAGGTTCATGCATATTAATATGCATGGCACATGCCCTCACCTTTGTGTAAGAAACCTAGTGAAGCTGTGATATCAATGACTGTGTAATTCAGCAGTCTACAGGGTCAAACTTGATGTGTGGATTTTGTCTTTCAGCTCTGGCTTTAAAAATCAGTTTAGATAATTCCTGATATTCAACTTGCTCCTGGTTTAGAATTGGAGCTTGAAATTCTCTTTCTTAAAGCTGTCTATCACAAACAGAAGAAATCATCCTGGCCTATGGATCATGATTTTTTTCAAGCTTCCTATAAAGTTTTATGGTAGCTACCACTTGACCCTCCAAAACGTTATCTGCAATAGGCACCACCTTTCAGGTGACTTGGTAATTTCGTTAACACTTTTGCCATTCTCTGCCATGAGCTACTCAAGTTCCACATTATACACCTAGTGCACTGCCTTCAGCCCCAACCAGGCCAAGCAACCGACCCCATATCCACCACCACCACCCCTGCCATTTCTCTATTGTGTCCAACCTCTTTTGGTGCCAATTTCTGTAAGTCCAGTTACTTTGCAAATAAAAGAGAATCCTCATTTACCTGGCTTTAAAAACTCAAGAGATCCAGAAGTAGGGTGGCTTAGGGGTTGGTTATTTCAGTAACTTGATTACATCCCAAAAGACCCAAGTTAATTTCATCTTTCCACTCTGCCATTCTCAGTATATCAGCTTTGTCTTTAGGCCAGTTCCCTTGATAATCATAAAATAGCTGCTACAGTTCCACTCAGCACATTCTGACATTACAAAGTCCAACAGAAAAAAAGGACCTTTGCTTCCCTGTGTCTGTTTGTTAAGAACAAAGAACACCTTTTCCAGAAATATCCCTGTCACCATCCCCCATATGGCATTGGCCAGGCCTGGATCGGATGCTATGCATAAGCCAATCACTGGCAAGGAAGGATGGAATTGCCATGGTTGCTTCCACTAATCAGGGGTTATCCCTGAGGAGAGATAGGACCACATTCCCTGGGAACATGGCTGCACAGAGGATGGTGGATATTAGAACAAAACCAAGGCTCTGCCAGCAAAGAAGAAACAGAGAATGCAGGCTGAGTAGGTAACCAAAGGATAGAGAGCAGACAACACCTGATTTTTTATTCTTGCCACCCAGTTTCCATTCTGTTGAGAGTTGGGAGTATGATTCAGGGAGGTGGACAGTCGTCAGGTAGAGAGGTAGATCAGAGAGGAGAGGGATTTATTACCTCCCACGACAAACAGCACTCCACTCACCACAGTGAACAGGGAGAGGGGAATTCTATGTGGAGAAAACAAGTCAGGCTTCAGGGCTGGAATCCCCAGTAGCAGTGTCTCCCTCCAATGGAAGGTCTCTGTTACCACTGCCATGAGGAATTCTCTCGAGCTAGTCTAGAATCCCAGGGGTCCAGATCCAAGCGAGTGAGGCTAATCACTCCTCCAGGGGGACCTCTAGTCCTGCTTAGAGGAATTGCTTAATCTTATAACTCATCAAAAGGAAACACAGGAAGAAACCAAGATGCCCTTCCATAGGTGAATGGATAAACAAATCATGGCACATACATACAGTGGAATATTGTTCAGCAAGAAAAAGAAATGAGCTGTCAAGCCACAAAGAGACATGTGGATCTTTGACTACATATTGCTAAGTGAAAGAAGCCAGAGTTTGAAAAGACTCCATACTACTATGACTCCAACATTCTGGCATTCTGGAAAGACCAGTGGTTGTCCCAGTTTGGTGGTGGGAGGGAAGGGACCACTAGGGAGAGGACAGGAATTTTTCAGGCCATGAAACTGTTTGGTATGATACCATAATGGTGGATACATGACATTGGGCATTTGTCAAAAGCCATGAAATTGTACACCCTAAGAATAAACCTTAATGTAAACTATGGACTTTAGCTACTCATAAGGTATCCATATTGGTTCATGATTGTAATGAATGAACCACACTAATGCAAGATGTTAATAATAGGGGAGACAATGTGTGTGACGGGGGGTATATGGTAACTGTACTTTCAGTGCAAATTTTCCATAAACCTTTATTATTCAAAAACATTTTTGAGGGGAAGGACTTTCTGAGGTGAAATAAATGTGAGCAGAAAAAATAAAAAAGGAAACACAGAACCTCCAATATTGAACCAAGAAAGACTAATCTACAGAGTAGAGGACTCCTTAACTGGGAGAAGATAACTCCTCTTTGCAACATTTCACATTACTTCTTGTTCCTTTGAGATTTTTACCCCCAGGATGTCCTTGATGTTCATTAACCTGCTCTCACCTGAATAACTCAGGGGGGAGGGGGGGAAGGTTGTGAAGTGGAGGTAGAAACCCAACAAATAATGTGACTATTTCCACAGGACAGACTGCAGGTGTCCCAGATGTCCTTAGACCGATGTGTAGACAACTCATGTCCTCATGGGGAAGCAACTTTGACCCTTCTGTTCTGTGCAGCTGTCAGGGTAGCAAGGATGTTCAGCCCACATGCCTGCCCCTCACCGCACAGCAACACAACATGGAGTACAGTCTGCTGTGCTCTAGACCCACACTGGGCAATGCTGGGAACCAGGGGTCAATGTCGTGGGGACCTTGGCTGCTCCCCTGAGCCCTGGCATCCTCCAGCTGAGGGAGCAGCATTTACCACTTGTCTCACATCCACGCAAACCCACCAGTTACCCTCCCCACGTCTACCCCACCCTAACCTCCACATCCCTGTCCAGAGAGCTTTTGAGCTCTCTTTTGCTGACAGAGCCATTTTACAGGATCTTATTTTCATTATTGATTTTCACAACAGTTCTAGAGAGGTAGCAGGGAGAGTGTACAATTACTCCTGTTTTACAAGTGAGGAAAGTGAAGCTCAGGGAGGTTAATTGTGTTCCCTAAGGTCATCAGCACACATGTTGTGAGCATAGCAAGTCAGCTGCTTGTTCTCCCAGGTCAGAATCCATGACACCGGGTGGCAGGAATAATCTCTGAATATTGTTGACACAATGTATAACATAACATTTTATCTCTAGAAGAGATTTAGAGATTATCTATACACACACACACACACACACACACACACACACAGATCCAGCTGAATCTTATTATTCATGGTATACATGTTTTATAAAGTCACTTTGAACACTGAATTAACAAATACTGAAACTTTGCACCGAACAGAAATACAAAGCTAGGTTCCTACAAGCCTCTGATCACAACCTTCTCATCAACCAATCAATATATAACCTCATTTGATATATGCTTCTGTTTAAAGATCTCCTATTTAATATATATAATTGATTCATTAACAGTGGACTCACAGCCAGCAGCATGTAACTCGTGCTATAGATAATGAAGCTTATCTGATGCACGTATTTTCTCCATAAGGCACATCATAGCTTCGTTGTGCTTAGGAGCACAAGGCAACACTTCAGCGCTATGCTTGAGGGGTGGGGGGTGGGGTCAATTTAAACAACAAAATCACCAACAAAAAGCACAAAAATGTGAAAATGCAGCACTAAATACACCACAAAAAAGGACACTTGTTAACAGTAGGAGAAGTGAAACAAGAAGGGAGAGCATCACTTAGTCCCACTCAGCTGACTCAAATTTTTCTCCACTCTGCGCATGTTGGCAGAAGACTGCATGAGGGCCACAAATACTGATTTTGAGGTCACGAATACATGTTAGTGAATAGGCACAAATCCACAACTTTGGAATCCGTGAATACTGAGGATCAGCTGTGTGTGTGTGTGTGTGTGTGTGTGTGTGTGTGTGTGTGTGTTTGTGACCACAGATTGGTAGTCACTGGACCAGGCGTGGAATCCCCGACTCCAGATGCCCCTTTCTCTCTTCACTTTGCCTCCACTTTGGAGCTCTTTGTTTTTGAACCCTTTCTCTTTTACCAGGGGAAAGCAATTAAGTTTACGGGAAGCAACTCCTGATTTTGAAGCCCTTCAATTTAAAGCCATGGGGAAGAAATAATTAAATTGAATAGAAGTCACAGCGTTTAAAATGCTGGTATACATCAGGGATTTGTTTCTTTTTTCTTTTTTTTCCAACATTTTTATGAACTGAAATAATCATGAACACTTCCACCTTGGCAGCCCACTGAGCTGGAACTAGAATGAAACACTTTGTGCAGCGAGAAACCACTCAAATATTCAAATAGAGGCCCTTTATTAAACTTTTAGAATATTCTATCTAAATGCATAGAATTTGTTCTAAGATCATAGATCCAGTCATTCTGTAAGTTCTTAGGGCAGTTAGCTTGGCTACCCAGAGAGGAGAAACTGCATCTGAAGCAGTTTATGAAAATGAGCCAATTCTACACTTGGGGTTTTAAAAGTGTTTGTGAGAGGTCAGTATTTACTGGTCAAAATGAGTTTTGTGACCTTGTTTTCTATTTTAAAATGTCTGGCCCTCTCCCTTCTGTTGATGTAAGCATCTGCTGTTGCCTTGGAGAGTAAGTGCATGGCTTTTGGGTATCTGACCTAGCGGGAAGGATGTTGGACCGAGGAGCACTCTTAGCTGGCCAGGTTTAATCCAGAAGAGGCCCACACGTTGGATACATGGAGGGCTCTGCTTCTCTGACAGGGCTGCTTTGACTGACCATGACAGGACACCCCCAAAGCTGCCAAATCTATTTAAATATTGTACATGGCCACAGAAGGGTGGAAGCAGAGGGAACGGAAATAGAGCTTTGCAAAGGTCACTGAAGTCTTCCAACAGACAGGTAACATTGTCTCCATTTTGCAAATAAGGAAACTGTGACTTAGAGAAATCAAGTGGTTTGTAAAAGGGTCAAAAGTTGAATAAATGGCAGCACCACGTTCAAATTCCAAGTCCATGCAGCACTAGCTAATATTCTCATTAACTGGATGGATGTGTGATTATTTGTCTTTTCCTGGACGGTGACTGGAGTGTTCTGGGGACCAACTGATGGTGCAAGAAGAGTCAAGAAACATAATGGACACATAGCTAGACTTGTCCCATAGCCTAAGATTTTTGTGCTAAGCCCAGTGGCCTCTGCATCCATGGGCAGTTGTACAGGAAGACTAGGTAAAGGCCTGGCTCCCTGCATCTGAGAACTAACTCTAAGCACCCACCCTCAATGCTGATGCCGATTGTCTCTCTGTTCTGCACACCCCGGCTATGCATCCCCATCTCTCTACCCAAGCACTCCCTCTATCTCTTGCTGAGAACATCTTCCCTCCAGCTTTTGGAATATGTCATTTTCCGCTTACTTAACCCTCATGACAACACTATGAAAAAATTATTTTAATCACCATTTTATAGACAATATTTGCTGACACTTGAACACTCTTTCAAGCATTTTGTTCTTAAATGGAATTAACATCTAAAGTGAGAAGACTGAGGCACAGAATCACATAGTAAGTGGCAGGGGAGATTTGAACTCAAATAGTGTGGCTGCAGACCCCATGCTCTTTGCTAGCACACAAAGCCTCGAGTCAGAGAAGTTAAGTCCCTTACACCATAAGGGATTTGGAGACCTAGACTCTTGGAGTCTTGGACTCCAGTCCCTTGCTTTTTCTTCTGCACCACACAGGGTACCTGGTGGTGGGTAGTGGGGGAGATGGGAAGGGAGGCAGAGTTTGCGAAGGAGAAGGGAAGAGCCAGGGTGAAAACTCCGTACTTCCTTGGATACACTGGATATCTTCTCTTTGTCCCTTCAAAGCCACTCACCACCCTCCTCCACCCTACTCTGGGCCCCCTAAGACTGACCTGCAAGAACTACACCAAAGGGCTCCTTTACTCTCCCACTTCCTGTAGAGTTCAGCCATCAGAGAACCCTGGTAAGAGACTAGGAACCAAGAGGGCTGTGAGGGCAGGTTACCTATTCCCCCAGCTCCCTCCTTGTGAAGCCAAAAGGCTCAGCTCCTGGAAGGCAGCCCTCTCCTCACCAGCCCCTCTGCCCTTCACCTTGGGCATGCTAGCAACCCTCCTCTGTTACTAACCCCAGGCCACTGCACTCTCCACCATCCCTACCAGTTTTCCTACCTCTGCACCAACTTTGTCAATTATCCCTGTATTAAAACCATCTCCAGATTACCCAACATGAGGTTCATCTATTTGTTTCCTGTGAGAACTCTGACCTACAGATTGCACTTGCAGCTTTGCCAAGGAGGCCAACTGAGAAGTGTTAGATGGAAAGTCTGGTTCTGTGGCCCCAGAGTGACTGAACAGCCCCCATGTGCTCCTGGAGAGGCAGTCATTCTCCACCTGCAGAAGGCTTTCCCATTCGTACTCCTTTGTTTAGAAGAGGGAATATAGCCCTTGAGTGTTTTCTTTCTGATTCAGGTGATCCCTCCATATAAGTTTGGCCTTTCATGAACTCCCATCTTTTGAGGATGAAGTAATTGGCCATTTGCCTTCTATGAACGTCATTGTCAACGATGTTTTTGTTACTCCTACAACTGTTATGGTGACTAATTTATATATATTACATATTAAATTATATATAAATATATAAATATAATTAAATATACAATTATATAGAGTACATTGTTGATCTTATAAAAACTACAATTTACTGGTGTATGTTACAGTCAGATTAGCAAAACAATTTTCATTCAGTGTCTAATTTCATTTTGGATACAAATTATTATTTTAACTAAAATTTAGGAAACCAGAAAAAAGGAAACATCCCTAATGCAAAAACTATTTTCATTTCTGTGTATCGCTTTCCAGTCATTGTCCATACAGGCATTCTTATTTTTACATGGTACATATATAATTTTGGATTTTGGATTTTCTCCTAATGTTATATTAAAGCATCAGCCTCCTTATTTATCATTTGTAATGATAACATGATATTCCATGGCACAGACATGCCATAATTTTGCATAACCATTTTTATTTCCTGAACAACATAGTGGAAAGCATCCTGGTTTGGAGTCAGACAATCAGAACTATATCTTAGCTCTCTCAGTAACTAGCTAGGAGCATTTCTTGGAATCACTCAACCTTTCAGTAGCTCATTTTTCTCTTCTATCAAATGAGAATTATAATAATGCATGCCCTTTCTATATCACAAAGAGGTTGTAAAGACCAGCTGAGATAATGGATATGAAAATATTTTGTGAAGTCTATAATTGTATATCCCACTTGGTCACTCTGTTACATCACCCTGTTTAATGTTCTTCATTATACTTATCTCTATCTGAAAATATATTATTTTAGTCATTGTTTCCTGCTTGTCTCTCTCCCCCTGCCCTACTCTGCTCTAATTGCTGCAAAAGCTGAACTTTGTCTGTCTTATTCACCCCTGAATCTCCAGAGTCTAGAATACTGCCTGGTGCATTGTAGGTTCAAGAAATATTTGTTCATGAAGTGAGAGACTTAAGTGTGTTTTGATTAAATGGGAGAAAGCACCCTGTGGTGCCAAGATTCCATTTCTTTAGGTTACTGCAGCAGTCAGGAAATTTCTACCACCCTGGGAAAATACAATGTATAAGCATTTAGAGGACCCATGAGTAGGGCTGTGTGGGCATTTCCAAATGCTTTCCTTCATGCTGAGCAAGTCAGTGCTGCTCTAAGTGCCAGCTGTGCTTCTGAACGAGGCAACATACCCTAGGAACGGAAGAAACAAATAAAGAAGGCATCTGAGCCCATGTTTAGTTACTCCAGAAGTACAGCTCCCTAGGTGAGTATCATTCAATTTCATTTAAGAACAAAGTGCTGCAAATGTTCTAAACTTAGATCATGGTGATTGTTGCACAATTCTGTGAATATGCTAAAAACCACTGAATTGTACACTTTACATGCGTGAATTTAATGATATGTGAATTATATTTCAAAAAAAAATTTGTGTCATCCTTTGTTTCCCTCTGCAAGCTCCCACTTCAGGTTGGTTTTGTTTGTGACCTATATCTGGGACATGTAGAGATATCTAGCATCACAAGTTTTGTTCCAGACCCCTCTTTATTATTGTTTCTTAATGTGGATTATGTAGTACCTTCTTTGTTCTTCTCTCTAATTCACAACACAATGTCCACTTTTACAGTTGGTCTGGACATTTTGAAACTCCCCCTGTCTCCAATGAAGTCGCACAATCTCGGCTCCTGCCACTGCTCCAATCCTTCATTTGCTCCCCCACGGCAATGCTATTCCAAGGCTTTATTTGTTCCTCTTTTCCCTCAGCACTTGCCCCTCAAAAGACCCCCAACCCCAATAGCATTCCTTATCACCTCTATGCAGATGGGCCCCAAATCTATATGTTTGGCCTTCTTCCTAAACCTCAGTCCTGCAGTTCTATCAGAATGCTTGGCCCATACTTGAAACTCACCACGTCCCAAACTTAACGCATCATATGTTTCCATTTCATGACCAGCTCTTCCTCCTACATATGCCTGCTGTCTGCTTTCTGTGTCTATTAAAGGAAACATCATTCCCCAGGCCATCTGGAACACAAATCTAGGTGTCACCTCCGACTCCTCCCTCCCCTTTACGTTCCATATTCAAGTAGTCACCAAGTCCTGACCCCCTAGGATGTGACCAGACTTTGCCCAGCTTCACTGCAGCTGTGGACTGGCTTTTGCTCAGCCCAGAATGGGAAGGGGGAGGGAAAGTTCAGGAAAAGAGAGAGAGAGCTTTGACCTAACAGTGACTGCGAAAGAAAGAGTAATAGGGATGGGGGCAACAATAGCTTAATTAGATTGTATAAGCGCACTAGACTGGACTGAGGATACAAAGATACACAAATAGCATAAAATAAATTCTTTGCTTTGCGCAGACCTGAGGGCTCAGAATCAAGGAAAATATTTGTAGTTATAAAATATAGTTCCCTTTTTGCATACTCCTAACTTGTGGCTGACTGTGTTCTATGTGTGATCTGTGGAATTTGTGAGCAGGCAGTGTGACCCATAAGAAGTGACTAAGACAGACGGTCACTCAAGTGGCTTGTGGGTTTCTAGAGGGAGAGGAAAATCATGACAGCAACCCCATAATGGCATACCTCAGAGAAAGACTTAAGAGTAGAAGAACTTTCCCTATTGTCAGCCAACCAACCTGAGCAAGGTGATAAATATTCCTAGGGCTGGGAATTCATAACAGCTATCAGATTGATTTTGTTTTATGTTTATTAAATCTTGTTTATGCAAGTCTGTGATGAGAAGCCTCATCCTATTTCAGATCTTCCCAAAAGTGCTAGGAAAGTGAGCAGGAGATATGCTACCCAAGCCCTCCTGGTGTGCATATATGGCATTATGTGTTCCTGGCTTTCCTTCTCCACAGAATTATTAATTGCACAACAGAGCCACTTCCTTATCTGTGAGATCCAGAACTGTGCCTCGCACTCAGCTCCCAATAAACACTGGTTCGCAGAGCAGATGCATCCGTGCCATCTTCAGTTCACATGTCATTGCTTCCCAATTTGCCCACCATGCTAGTTGAAAGACTTCCTCCACTTACTAATCCAGTTGAGCATGGGAAACATGAAAAGAGCTAAGATGCAGTTGACACTTTGTGCAGGCTAGGCACGCTGCTGTTCTGCTCTCATCAGTGACAGGACCAGCTGAAGAAACATCTGCTAACCCAGAAATCCCATCCCTGGAATGCCAGGTCCTGCCGTCTTGGATAAAACCACCCTGAGAATAAAATAGAAAAGCAACCCATGTTTTGCTGACTTGTGCACATTCTAAAACATCCAAGAGGTTGAAAAAGAAAGGGAGAAGTAACATTTGCCCTTTTAAAATAACTGCTTTTAGGAGAAAATAAAATCATCCTTTCTGGATCTCCTGGAAAATATTTCAAATTTACCTATTTGTGAAAAACAGTTTATCTTCTGCTTACCCAACCCTTGATAATCAAAATCAAAGTCTCTAAAGAAACTTTTAAACGTTATTATGAATGTAACACCTAGCATCATCCACAATAATTTGGAGACACTCAATACATACTTACTGGAAGGAAGGGAGGAAGGGAGGGAGGGAGTAAGAAGAGAAGGAGGAAGGAAGGGAAGATTTAAAAGGAAAATATGCATTATTATCATTACTTGCAAGTTCAAAACATTTTACTATAGAATAGATCTTTTTTAAATTACATGTCATTCTTTGTTACTTTAGAGAGGACCTCCACTGATATGGGTAGGAACTAATTCCAGATCAATCTGATCCATCTCCAATGATATCCTACCACTGATGCAAGAGCATGGGCTTTGGAGTCAGATGGACCTGGGTTCAAATCCCACTTTGGCCATTTGCTGGCCACATGAGTGCCATCCTCATCATCGTATTCATTTTGTAGAGGCAGTATTCATTTTGTAGAAGCAGTAAGGCCTAAGATTAAGAGCGTGAGCTCTGACACGGGTTAGAATACAAGCTCTGCCAGTTACTAGCTATGCGACTGTGAGCAAGTTAATTCTCTGTACCTTAGCTTCCTCAGATGTAGACTGGGGGCTAATAATAGTGCCTCTCTCATAAAGTTTTGAGAAACTTTTACAAAATAATGCATGTAAAGCACATAAAACAACCTGGCACATGGTTATTCAGTAACTATTAGTTATTATTATTATACCCTCAAGAAGATAAGTTCCTGGAGAGCAGGGACTTTGTGGGATTTGTTCACAACTGTATCCTCAGTGGAAGCCTACCACATAGTTTGGGCTCATTAACTATCTGATGAGTAAAGCAATAGCACATCTTCTCAGGTTTGTTGTGGGCATTTTGTCAAAATGTGTAAAATGCTTGACACAGAATAGCCACTCAATCAATATTGATTATGTATTCTTTTCCCTGATCACTTCCACAGAACAATCCATGTGTCCCTTCTTTCCAAATATTCTCTTTCCTTTGGAGAAGAAAGTCCACCTTATTCCTTAAGATGCTCAAATGTCTTGGCACGCAACTGAGTGGTATTTTCAATGTTCTACACTAGTGGGGGCACTCTGTACACGGAGGGAAATAGAGAGAAAGCTGTTCTCTGGTTTTCAAGGGCTATCGGGACTACCTGCTTCGGTACTCAAGAGTGAAGCACTTCTCTGCTGGGTTCTTCCATCAGTGCTGCCCAGGAAAGAGCACTGCCCGGTGGTGATTTGACAGCGTGGGAAAAGGAAGGGGCACTGTCCGATTGTGTCACCAAGAATCAATTATACATGAATTTTGGACAGGCTTTCAGATTGCTGCTTCATGAGAAATCTAAAATGTCACATATGATGTCTCCTTGGCTTTGCAGATATTGAAATCATTGCAAAGGCCAAAAACAAAACAAAGCAAAGAACAAAAC
This sequence comes from Choloepus didactylus, assembly GCF_015220235.1. Taxonomy (NCBI): domain Eukaryota; kingdom Metazoa; phylum Chordata; class Mammalia; order Pilosa; family Megalonychidae; genus Choloepus; species Choloepus didactylus. The sequence goes on along the minus strand of NC_051312.1, from coordinate 126,903,795 downwards.
AACTTCTCCTTCAATTATTTTCCCCCACAAAGGCAAACAAAGCAAAATAAAACAACCTTCCTGGTCACTCCCCACTTCTGAATTCTCAGCAGAAGCCGTCTTATTCCAAGAGTATTTGAATATAAAACTCTCAGAATTGGAAGAAACTTAACTATCAGAGATGGCAGGTATACTGAGAATGTTAGGGTAAGATTAAGATGACTTTGTTCTAAGGAAGCAAGAGTATCCAAATCCTCCTGTTGACCAACTGTCTCTCCTGGGAGAACCCTAAAGAAATAGAACCAGCCCTGACACCCTCAAGTGCAGTCAACAGGCACCAACCTAGGGAACTTCTTGTAGAAACAAGAATTAGAAAGGACTGGAGGAAGCCAAAGAGATAGAGAAATGCCTGGAGCTTCTCTGTCAGAGCAGCCCAAGAACTCTCCCCATTCAGCCCTATAAAGAGAATAAGCAGGACTATTCCCACCACATCTAGTGTTTACCACGCACAAACCATAGCCAATAAATGTCCTTACCTTTGAATTCCACTCCTCCACCTGGGCAATGGAATGGAATGAAATGCAGTGACCTAACCCTGGGGAAGGACTAAGAAACAGGCCATGGTTTAGGAATCTCCTGGGCATGCTAAAGCCCAATAGGGTGAAGGACAAAGACCTGGAGTCAGAGATATCTGAGTCCATGTCTGGCTCTTCCACTTACTGATTGTACACCCTTGTAAAAATCACTTAACTTATCCAATCCTGATGTTCTTCATCTAAAAATAGATCATTCTTACCACATACAGTTGTTAGGAAAATTAAAAGAGATAATGTTTGTAAAGCCCTTAGCAGAGTGTCTGGCATGTGGTGTAAGTGCTAAATAAATTATAGCTATTATCATCATTATATGAAAGCCAAGAGTTACTTCTGCAGCATCCCTGAAAAACAATATTTAATTTCTGTTTGAATATCTCTGAGGACAATATGCTGATAAACCTCACAAGGGAACCTACTCCATTACTGGATAGGTCTAGAAAATTATTTTTCTTTATTTGAGATCAACGTCTCTTGCTCCTACATCTTCCCCTGGAGTAACATAAAATAAGCACCCTTTCTCTTCAATATGAGAGCCCCGTACATATACGAAGACAGCTGTTATGTTCCCCTGAGTCTCATCTTCTCCTGCATAAACAGCCCAAATATTCTTAGGCATTTTATATTAATTAGTTTCTGCACCGTTTATCATCCTGATTGCTATCTATCATCCCAAAGAGATGATAAAAAAAACACCTCTAAACATCAGACTTCATGTTATTGTCACATAAAGGTGGGTCTCTCTAAGATATCTCACACTGGATATTCCACCCAAAACACTGACTAATCATGGGAAGAAGGTTATGCTATTCAGGGCAAGGTGATTCATTAATGAAACTAACCAGGCATTTTAATTCATCCACCCAACAAATGTTTATTGAGCACCTACCATAAATAGTTCCAGTCACCTTTTTAGGTTCTTAAGATGCAGAGATGAACAAGACAGTCACTGAGTTGCAACCCAAGATTTTGTAGTTCAGTGTGGGAGACCCATGATTTGTGAACGGACAACTAGAAGGACACCAAGAATGAACATCCTGAGAAGAGGAAGGGAGAAGAGAAAGACTGTGCAGCTCTTGAGGGGAGGTCTCCAGCCTCACTCATTCTCCATTCTCTACATTTCATACAATCTTTTTCTAGCAACCGGGGTCATATTTTTTCATGTAAGTTAGATCATGTCACTCCCCTGCTTAAAATTCCCCAGTGGCTTTCCAATGCTCTTAGAATAAAATCAAACATCTTACTCTTGCCCATGAATACCCAAAACCTTCTCTCCAACTCCCCAACCTCTTCTCGTACCGCTCTCCCCCTTACTATGCTCCAACCACAAGGACTTGTGTTTTCCTCAAACATGTCAATATCATCCCTGATATGGAGCCTTTGTACTACTTGTTGCTTTGTTAAGAATCCTCCTCCTCCTCCTCTCCATCAGGCTCCTTCTTGCCATTTAGATCTCAGCACAGAGATCACCTCCTCCAGGAAGCTTTCCTTCCACCCCGACTAAAGAAGCTACCACGTTACTAACATAACACTGGAGTTTTAATATTCTCTTTAGCAGTTTTATACATATCTTTCAAATATTCATTGTGCTTTTATTTTCTGTCTCTCCCATCAGAGTGTAAACTCCATGAAAGCAGAATTCTCGTGTATCTTGTTTGCCAGTGCTTAGAACAATGCCTGGCACAGAATAGATACTCAATAAATAACTGTCAAATGAAGTAATGAATTGTTGATGCCCCAATACCAATCAGAGCCCCTGACAACTAGTAGGAGTTCATTAGATGCTTGTTGAAGAAATGAGTGAACTGGTACAGAAGAGAGAGCAATGAGAGGGCACAAGTCCATAGAAGGCAGAAATGGGCCACGAAAACACACTTCAACTACAGAATGGTTTTGTTGGGTTGGGGTCAGCCTTGCCTGCCACCCAACTTACATTCATTTCATTCTTACACAGGTTGACATGAATTTATTATGGACCTTAAACTCTCCTAGCTACTCTCATGTCATCCATCTCCACACTGTTGGGAGCCAAACAATGAAAGAAGTCATCTCAGGGTTTTGTCAGTCTTAGACCTGGGTTCCACCCTAGCCAGAGATACCCCAGGCTTTGTAGAGCCCAGTGACTGCCTGGCCGCTGTGTAGTGTGGACTGCCACACTCTCTGAGCACCTCATGGCACCCGCCTGCATATTTTCCTCTAGCTCTCGCCAATGTCTACACCTGGGACAATGCTTACACACTCCCAGTCACCAGCACCTTCCTCACCCTTAGAATAGCCTAAAATTCAAAACTTTGGGAGACGGGGAACATTGTTAGTTTTTTTTTTCTTCTCTAAAAGTAATACTTAAATATTTCCATTTCAATGCTCATCTTTGAATAATAATTATTAAAAAATAATCCACCTACCATGAATGATCTAGGGTACTTTTGAATAACTAGCATTTTTCACACCTGTTTGACTGCAGATTCCTTTTTAGACAAGCAGCAAAGTGAGGAGGTTGAGAATATGAGCTTAGGGGTCTTCAGAGCTGGATTAAATCCTGGCTCTTCCAGGATTATTCCCATGATTCTTCCAGTTGTAGCTTAGCTCTTTTCCTCCTGGCTACTTAGGCGAAAGGGACCATTTGCCCTCCTAGGATGCCTGTCTATGCTGCAGAGATTAGAAAGCTGGAAACTACATTTCCAAGGCTTCCTTTCAGAAAGGGTTCTTCATGTAATTTAGATTGTGCCAGTAGATGCACTCTGGTAAGGCTTGAATTTGGAACTGAATTTAGTGAGGAGAGGGGAGGGAGTACCTGAGCCAAGATTTTGGTGTTATGGATTTGGCATCTGGCCTTGGTCCCTGAATCTCGGTTAAGGCAGTGGACTCCTGGAGCCAGCAGTTGCAGCAGGAGCTTCCCGGTTGCCGGATGACAGCTAAGGAGAAGGACCTTGAACCCAGCGGTTACCAGAGCGCTTCCCGACTGTGGCAGAGTCCTGGTTGGGTGGCCAGTTCTGTGATGTTTTTCTGGGGGTCATTCGTGAAGAACTAGCATGGAGCCTGCTTCCCTAGCACTTCTGATGGTTTTGTAAGCACCGAATACCCTTCTTGCATTAAATCCTTTCTTATTTAAAATAGTTAGGGTGGTTTATGTAACCTGCAACTAAACCCTGACTGATACACCTACCACACAACTTCATTGTGGAAAATAAATTAGATAATGTAAGTAAAGCTCATCATGTGAGCTCTAGCAGAAAATACACATTTAGGAAATGGTGGAACTTTCTGTTGTTTTCCCATTGAACATCTCTGAACATTTGTTCTACAGAACACTTGAGGTTTTAGCCAAATGAAGAGACCTACTTTTTCCTCCAGCTCAGCAAGGAACAAGAGGATTAGGCAGAGACTTTTTGAGGAGAGGACAAAGGAGTTACTGGTACTTCTTTTGAATGGTTTTGATCTGCCTTTAGATGCTGAGCATGGGAGAGAATTTTCAAATCTTAATAGTGCTAGATATGAGATAACATTTACAGTGAAGAAGGCAGCTCTGACAGAGGCAAAGTTTATGACCAGTTTTTAAGGCTCCAGGTAGAGGAGAGGCACCATTTTTTTTTTTTCAAGAACATAGCCCAGTTGAGCAACAGACAGTGAACAAATTTTTTAAGTGCAGCATATTTGGCCAACAATTGCTGGCCCAGCCTGAGGTCTCATTGGTCTGTATCTTGGCTCACAGTTATTACTCTGCCCTTGTCCAACTCTCTAGCTTTTCTTGCCCTGCTTGTCTGAGAGCACATGGCTCATACCCCCAAGGGTTGCCCAATAATGACCCAAACAGCAAGCTCAGAAGACCCCAAGCCCCTGTGCCCACTGGCCCGGGCACAATGGTGAGTGAGATGAGAGAAAGGCAGACAGAGACTAACTGAGCCCTCCTTACTATCTTGCCAGGAGTGTTGATGGCAGCTGACAAATATCATGCCTGGTGTAGTTCCTCATTTAGGTTGAATTATTAAGCCTGAGGCATGGGGTTGAATTCTCTGATGCCCTGTCTTTGTTTTCTATGTGTTCAAACTTAATTATGTCAGGTCAGTTTTTTAAAAGTGACTTCAGACTTTCAGTCAGAACAAAATCATTATGACAGCATACTGGTTAACCACCTCTAAATCTTCCCATTAAAAAAAAAAATCAAACAGATAGATTAACTAGAATCAAAAACAAATTCAAAATAAAATCTTCATGTCATCTTCAATAAAATGAGATGGCAGAGTGAGTCTGTGAATGCCCGAGGACCAACAGTTAAGGCTAAACCACCACCATCAGCATACCTGCTCGGCAAATGTGTGGGGTTCCCACTTGGGCAGGTGTTGAGGATAGGAGGGCTCTGGTGGTCCCAAGAGACACAGAAATCACCACCAAACACTCATCCTCCAGAAGAGATGGCCTCACTCTGAGTGAAGTCCTCAGCAAGCAAATCTGGAGACAACCAGTTGGTAAAACTAGAGGAAAACTCCATAGATTTTAGAGTACAAATAAGACACGCTAAAAACTTGGGGTAGAGGGATCAGAGGATCCTGAGCAGCTTATATCCTCAAGGATCTCAGGAATGTCCAGCAAGATCTTCCCCTCTGGAAAGAGAGACTCACTCCAAGAAAAAAACAAAAAATTTGCTATGAGTAGGGGAAAACTTGGGGAAAGAACAATGATGGGAAGAGAATAGAAGGTTCAAATACTGGGAGGAGAAGAAGGTCCAGAAGAAGTGGGACTGTTGAACTGAGAGGCTGTGTTTTTTAAGATTTCAAGAACAGCAGAGGAGGGAGCCTCGGAGCCATCTCTCTAGGAAATCTGCCCTGGTCCATCTCTACACCTTACACGGGAAACTCCCTCTGAAAGAACAGGAATAAAAAGACCATCCCAAATAAACAAGAGAAAGTTGAAAGGATTGCCTGCAAACTCCATATAAAGGCATTGCATGAGAAAAAGAAGAAAATGAACGGTTAATGAAGGCATACCAGAAAACTGTGACCACAAAGCTGATGAAAATTATGACTTCTCACAAAGAGGACTAAAATAAATTAATAACACTCTGTGAGCTATAAAAACTTGGAATAAATTAGAAGTAGACAATCTGAGAAATGAAATGGTTGAAAGATAGGAGGAAGTGAAAAACTGCTGTCACGGTTCAGGAAAAAAAAAATGTTTCTTTCCCTTGCCTCTACAGGGGTCCCAAAAGGTAATAGCTCCCCACCTCTGCTCACACTCTCCCTTGTTGATCTCCTTTAAACCTGACCACACCTTTGTAAATAGTCCCTTAATAAAATCTCTTCAGTGACCTCTCTTGAATATGCCTTTTATTTCCAGGACCCTGACTCTGACAGACTAAGTTAGAAGAAAGTGATTATTGATAACTTTGTTAGGTGTGATAATAGCTTGGTGGCTGTGCTGGAAATCATCTCCAGGTAGAGATGCATACTGAAATATTCATGGATGACATGACATGATGGCTGGGATTCACATTTAAACAAACCTGAAAAAAAATGGAAGTAAAGACAAAAAAAAAAGGGGGGGAGGGTGGTGTACATAAAGGTTCATTTACCACTGGGTATATATAGCATTATTCTGTTCTCTCCAGTTTCATGTATATTTGAAAATTTTCATAATAATAAAAAAGAATATTTGTACTCCAACCCCACATTGGTTGTTCAATCAACTATAATTAGTTATCAATATAATTTTCCTTTTCTTTAATTGAACAACAAAGTATAATTATTGAATGGATTTTGTTTCAAGGACCAACAAAGATTACTAGAAGCCCCATAGTTAAGAGCATGGACCTTAGTGAGGAAGATCAGGTTTAAATCTCACCTGGGACACTGATCAAACAAATCGGAAAACTTTCTCATTACTCCACAATCTCATTTCCTCATCTGTAAAATGGAGATAATATTTATTTCATTGGACTGTTATTAAAATAATTAAATAAAACAATGTATGTAATCTGACTGACAATCTAGTAGGTGCTCAATAAATTGTAGTTGACAACACTATTAATATTAATTATAATAGTTCATCTTCAGAGAATAGAATGGAACTGAGTTTGGGGTGGTCACGAAATACGTACGGTATTGTGTACCTATTGTAATAGATCCATGTCCTCTGTTATGGATTGCATTTGTTGGGAGAGTTCTTTGTCCCTGGAGACCTACAATTTTTTACAGGCTAATTGAACTGTATCATTTGAAATAAGAAGTGCAGTCAAAGCTATTTAAATAGCATGTAGTAATTAGGAATCCAGTTTAATGGAGAAAATCTCAAAAGGAACTGTATTTTTTTTTCCTCTTTGACAGAAGGAATGTTTTAACACCTTGATAGGAGCACCACACTGTTTCAAGCCATTTAATTGGCATGATTTTCATTTTAATTGCATGGAGAGTTAAAATCACATTATAAGACCATGAAGAAGCCCAGATGTTTTGCAATTTGACTTCCTGCCTGTCCCTCTGAATGGTTCAAGGAAAAGGCACAGCGATGTTTTGTGCACATTTGCTTTAATATTTGGTAGTGGTACTTGATAAGTTATTAACTGATCAACATGATATGGGGTGTCAGGGCTATAAAACAAAATTATATCTCCACTGAGATAAGTGAGTGGCAAAGACATGCTCATTAGCAGTGTCTACACATGAAAGAAGAATGATAAACTGAAACAATTCTGCTAGTGAGATCAAGTTCAAAAATCACTCTTACCTGATATAGTCAGTTGATTGAGGAAGAAGTGCTTGAGGCTTTAAAATTTCTAAGTAACTGCCCCTATTTTCTACTTCACATTAGTTTAGCTGTGTCTGCAAGCACAGATGGCCTGCCCTGTCTTTTACCCTAAGTGATTTGGCCGCTTAAGCTTGCCACTTAACTGAGGCAAAATGAGCTCTCTCTCGGGGATCCCTGGGACCTCCATCTGAGACACCCTCCTGGGCGGCTCCAGTGGGCCCGGCCCCAGTCCCTGGACGCTCTCCGCCTTCTACACACTTCCTCCAACCTCATCAGTCCTACTCTCAGTGTCATGCAAATGTTTGAAAAACTAATAAATTAAAATTTTTACTTTATCTAGGGAGATCAGAATGTCAACAGGAATCCAAATCTTCAGTGTAAAGAGCACAAAGCTCTAATACACTGGGGCTCAGCATATTTCCAGGGGTGAGAGAGGGTGGATGATCAGAAGGGAGTTCAGGCGTAGGAACCCTTGGTGAAACTATCAGAAGGCAGCCTCTGCCCAGCCCACAGCTGCCCATGACACACGTTAAAATGAAGCAGGGGCCAGTAAAGGCCTGTCCACACTGCCACTGAAGTGTATATTGGACATGATTCTACGGGCAGGAGCTCTGGTTCCTCCCAAATCATAACACACAGGGTCACCTGGTCCCACCATGAGCAGCATGGGCGTGTAGAATCCAGGACTGTGGGTGCGCCTTTCACGTCTCCTTGAGGCCAGGACTCAAACAAAACCCATATCCAACCTAAAGGCAGAAATCCTGCATTCTATTTTCTTATATAACATCTAGGGAACATTTGTCCCTGAAGTACCAAAATGCTCCCATTCATCATGCTGCCTGATTTTCCAACTGACCCCAGGCTATTTACTCACTTAGCCTCTGAGTTTTTTATAAGTGAGGGGGAAAATTCAATGAGATAATAATTATAACCATATATGTCACCTGAGACATATAACCGAAGAAGCTATACTGTTCACATACTTCTGGCTCCTTTGCAGAGAGATGTCCAAGAAGCTGTTCCTTCCAGTCCTTCCTCTTAGCAATGCAACATCTTCTCTTAGGAGCTAATCTTTGCAATATCCTAATTGAGGCAAAAGGCTTACTAGTGTCCCTCTCCCAGGTTATATGTCTATATTCAACAGAGAACCTCTGGAGACAATGTTTTAACTCAGCATTTCCCAAAGTGGTGTTCTTCAGTACACTGGTCCCAGATAAGTTGATAGATATGCGTAGAAAAAGGCCCCATGGATCAAGAAGTTTAGTGAATGCTGAAAATCCATATTCCCCTCTAAGTGATTCAAAATGCATGTCAGCATTAGAGGCTCTGAGATATCCTGCAGCATAAAGGGCATCTTGGTATAGCCCAGCTTTTTCCAAACTTGATTTTAACTGGGCACTCTTATTTGTACCCTATGAAACAGTGTTCCAGGGAACACAAGCTTTTAAAATGCTGGATAACCCAGTAGCTCCAATCTATGGGCCATAAAGCTTGGTGATAATACATGGAGTATAAGAGGTAGGGGGGGTAGAACTAGGGATCTATGAGTCCTTGCGTTTACCAAGCATTATCTCTAGACATAATAAATAATATAGCTCATAGATATATAGGTGACTATTTTTCAAATATATGAAGATGTTGTTGTAATTTGTAAAACACGAATCCATGTAAAAACACCACTGAGATTTTAATAGGTCTTTTGTTTTGCATTTATTCAGTCATCAGAAACTAAAAACATAACTATTATGTCGGAGATCTGTAAAATGTTTTCATGTTAAAAAAAGGTTCTTTGTACTAAAAAAAAAAAAAAAGTAAAAAGGTGGGAAACCACTGCCTCAACCCAAAGTAGTGACTCACATGAAAATTTAGGCATGGTTCCAACAGACACAGAGATTCTAAGGGCATGAGCTCTGGTTCCTCCCAAATCGTAACACACAGGGTCACCTGGTCCCACCATGAGCAGCCTGAGTGTGTAGAATCCCAGATTGTAGATGTGCCCTTCACATCTCCCTGAGGCCAGGGCTCCATGGGGTGCTTGGCACAGCATGCACAGTGAAAGTGGTGTTTCTAGATCCCAGCTGTATAAATGAGCTGCAATGACCAGATGTGACCATCCTGACCCTGTTTGTGTGCAGCATGTACATGCAGCCTCAGTGACCCCCCCCCCCCCGGGACCTTGCTGGCTCTGGGATTGTATAACAGCTGACTTCTGTATGTTGCACATCAAAAGCCAAATTCCCATGCAAAGGGAAAAAAAAAAAACTGCGCTAATGGGTGCTGCTCTCTCCAAAGAGAGGAGGGCAAACACAGGTCTATCAGATGAAAGCAAACATAGCAATGCCACTAACCACAAGGATGCTCAGTCTGATCAGCCTGAAGAGTGTGGCTAGCATGGATCAACCTCATCGTCAGTCTGGAATTATTACAACCCCGAGGGTGAGATGATGATCGTGATTATGGTAGCATGTAGTTAGGCTGCTAGCCTATTACGTGGCTTGGATCCTTTTTTCCTTAGTCCAGCTGACAGACAGCATGTAATTTTGTTCTTGGGATATAAGAAAGCCATCATTGCCCTACAACATTTGATTTTACTTTTTATTTTTATTATTGTTTTGACAAGCACTCTGAATTAGTTGAACTTTAAGAAATGGTCACATTTAAATCATACCCTCTCAAGTCGGAGGTTGGAAATACAATCTGACCAGGAACACAACAAGATGCAGCCAGATTCCGATTCTGCTATTCAGTGCTGGGTCCACGCCCCTGCGGAGGAGGCTGAGTCAGCCCATTGGCAAGAGTCGCACACTGCTAACTCCATCTGGGAAAACGAACGCCTGTCAGAGGGATCAGAAACTCTTGTCCTCTCATTGTTTTAATGACTCAGTAGTTGTTGACCTGGAGGAAATCCAATCCAGAGGAGCACCATTTCATTTAATTCCTTATTTTGGACATTTTCATCTGTGAGTCTGTATGGGAAATCTTTGATATTTTACTTTGCCAGGTCATTTCTCCACTGGGCGTTTTTAAATTCCTCATGTCACATGAGGTTTACAGTTTTAGTTGATTTCTCTAGGCTGCATGCTCCAAACTGTGGTTCCACCATTTTCACATTTGAATCTTGCTCCAGGAGTGCTTGAAAAAGAAACATGTTAGTGTTAGACGGCTGACAGTGAAAAGACCAAGGAGAAGAAAGCAGAAATTTGCATCTTTTAGTGAATTTTAGCTCCTAGGTTCTTTCAGAAGGAACATGGATATTCCTTCTTGGTTTTACCTAATTTCCATTTTACTCATTTGCCAATAAAATACTAATTAACATTTGAAGCTAAAAGTTTCTGGCATGGAGCCAAATAACAATAATAAGATTGTCTACATAATACAAAGTGCTCACATTAGTACAATATGGACTGGAGGAGGTATAGAACAGAAAAGAATAAATTAGTCAATGATTCAGAAATCCTATCTACACAATGCTAGCCTTTCAGAAGAATACTGACTATTCCAATTAGAACTTAAGGAACTTTCAAATATTTAGATATTTGGTTGTAAGAACAGGTTTTGTTTGTTTGTTTGTTTGTTTCAGTTTTAAGTGCTGTTAGTTAGTGGACAATGGTCTTTCACGGCAATGCTTTTTATTCACAACCTTGGAAATGACAGCTTTGTTCATTGGGAGTGGCAGGAGTGTCATCATTTTAGATTTCGACCACATGTACTTGCAGAAGCAACTGACCCATTCATGCAGCTTTGTCACTATGTGGGGTCTCGTGACAATGTTTGCTCAAGCAGAGTTCTGCTGCATTGAGAAGAAATTTCCAGATGAAAGCATGATGTTTGACTCTCTGGGGCTCTGAATAAACCAGTTGAGCTTTGATTATCCCCTGTCTTAGTTTGTTATTTGTCTCAAACTAGACAGAAAGGGTGAGGAGTTATCCCTTTTAAGAAGTGAGATGAAAGCCTTACTGAGAGGGAGAAGCCCCGAGTATGGGTATAAGGAATAAGGAAACTGAGTAAAGAGGACGGGGAAACTGGCCTTGGGGCATTCGGCATGACCAGGAGGCAGCTTAGCAGAGCACAGAATTTCCTGCACTTGTGTTCCACAGAACAGTGTCCTCTTGGCCGGTAATTGATGTGCTAAGGAAAAGGTGCCCTGTACTCTAGTAAGTTTGGAAACTTCTGGGTTAGAGGGGACTAAGCAGGTTTCTTTACTGTGGGACTTCTCAGAGCCTTTAGTATGCTTCTGTGAATTGCGAATTTCTAAACGCAGACTACAGTGTCAAGTTTCCAAAAGTAATCTGACCTCAGAACGATCTTTTAAATATCTCCTGGCTTGATGTTCCCAGAAAATCATTTTAGAAAATTATGGTATAGTGGGAAGGGTCCTGCCTTTTCAGGCAATGCACCAGAGTATAAATCCCAGCTCCATCACGTACTAGCTCTATGATCTTGGACAGATCTCTTCCAAGTGTGAGTCTCAGGTTCGTCAACTGTCAAATGTTGATATGGAGCTGTACAATACAGAATTTTCATGAGAGTTGACATAGTAATGAGTATAAATGAAAATTATAAACAATGAAATACAAAACAAATATTAGTTCATATTATTAATTCAAATGATGAATTTTTAAATTAATTTTTAAATCTTCATATGAATGGCACCTTTTTAGTTTAGAGGTTTTAGTTCTTATTTTTAGGACATTACCAATAAAGTGGATATTGAATTGAAAAGACGTACTCTTACACTTGGCAATGTTACAAATCAGTACATTTTTGAGGACCCCAAAACATTTGGCAAAGTACCCCCAAAGGAGTGTGCCACTTTTTATTAAAAATAAATGTGAAAAATCTGCCTGATTCTACCCACAAATATGTTGCAACTAAGTTCCAGAGTGTTTGGAAGGGACACGGCTAGTTTAGGATTTATGTCTCATCTTTAAACTCTGAAATAAGCTGGATTGTGTAAACATTTTGGCACAGTATGCAGGGAGTTAGACACATTACTCTTGGCATTATTAACAGGTGGTGTGGGAATAAGTTACTATGGAAAGTTCATGCTGCAGTGTCAGCAGAAGAAAATGTATTTTATAGGCTTGCAGGAGATGGAGGGAAGGGGCTACAAAGGTTCCATAGGGTCTGATGCGTGAAGATGACTGAAAAATACTTTCCAGCTGTCACAACTGCACAAGGGTTGGATGATTTCTTGCAGTGTTATGAATGCAAACACTACTCAATTAACTGTTTCGGAAGCAAAACGATCATTTCTAAGAGGGCAGTTTCTAGGCACCTGAAGTACTTGAAAGCCCCTATTATTTTCCAAGTTGCTCAGTCTCTTGAAAGATTAAGATCACCTCCCTTCCAACCCTAGTGCTCTGAGGATATAAAAATAGACATACAAGGAATACGTTCTCTTTAATAAGCCCAGCAGTGGTCAACTCCCAAAAAGCAGAGCTAGAGTCAGGATTCAGTGTATCCATGCTGCATTTTCATCTCCTCCAGCCACCCCCTCCTCCAGTGTAGCCACTGTCCAAATGATTTATGCAAGTAGGGCAAGAGGGAAAGAGCTCAAACTGCAGCAGGACCGATTTAGGTGTGAACTGAGGAGGAGCTCTGTTGCCCACAGCATGGAGAACCACAGAAAATGACAGAATCTCCTTACTGAAGAGCAGGTCAAAGGACCCAACCCAGGATGATTAAAGAGTCCCCACAGGATTTCATCTTAATTTTTGAGAACAGAGGGAAACTATGTGCTGTTGCTAAAGAGGGAGACCCAAATTCTCTCTATTGTGGTTTAAGTAGGACTAGACTCCAACACTGCATGACGCTGGTAAAGGCAACTCCTGGGACGAACGTTCGGAGCATGCACTGGGGTGAGCAGAGAGCTAGCCGGCGCTGAATAGAAGTTCTGAGTCGTGGTTTGGTGAGCCTTCTTGAACTCCAAATCATCTAAGATTTCCTTCCCACTAACTCTGTGGGGATTTCTGCCAAGCAGGTGATGAGTTTTCACAGTCCATGTTGTTTCATTACCTCTGTGTGAAGGGTGAAAGGTAGTCTTTTCATTAAGCTAACCGCGTTACTTCAGCCCTCTCACTCAGCCAGAGGGTTCCATTCCAAATAGCTGCTCGCTAGCACAGTGAAATACCCAAAAGCACCAAGAGTTATCTGCTATCCTCAATTTCCCCAAGTCTTCACACACACTGGGGTTTAGGGTAGGATCGTTAGGTCTAGGTTAAGAATGCTGACTTTGGTGTCTAAGAAACCCGAGTTCAAGCTCAAGTCTCAATTCTGCCACTTAACTAGCCATGTGATGTTGGACAAGGTACTTAATTTCTCTTCACCTTCATTTCTTCATCTCGAATGGGGTAATAGCTATGTCCTCTGTACACAGGGTTTTGTCAAGATTACATGAGATAGTCCATGTAAAGCACAGTAGCTGGTACCTAGCAAACACTCAGTGAATGGTAGCTATCCTTCCTCTTGGAAGTAGAAGGCATCTTCTCTCTGTAAAGAAAGGATTGTTTTGATACTTGGCATGGTTTTGCGCAGACACCCTTGCCCCATCCCAGGGCAGCACCATGTTGTCCAACATCTCTGTTCTTGTTACTACAGAAATGAGTAAGGAGAGAAGGGATATGAAGTGGCAACACTTCTGCCCCAGCTTCCCAAATCTTTATTCCTGCAACTCTCCTTGCACCTGCATCCAAAAGATTGTGATCCGAGGACTGGCCCAAGTACTCCAGTGTTGTCAGCATTTATAACAACTGAGCTGGGTGAAGATTCATGCTTTCATCAGGTAATTTAAATAACTATATTGGAGTTTCTAACAGTATGTTTGGTATGGCATGGGACCTGCCAACATGCTCTGTGTTTTTCAAATGAGAATTATTCAGTTGGCAGCAAAACCACCCAAGCCCTTGTAATCAGGAAATATGATTACAGCATTCAAGATTGTCATTTAATTTGTTTTAGTATTCAGTCTGTCCTTCTACATCCAGAAATTCTACACCCAAGTGATGAGCAAATGAGGTCAAATTATATTTATTGCATTTTCATTGGATGTATAATATATCTCCTGGGGCCCCTTGGGGCATTGAGACAGCCTGTGAAAGGCCTGAACACAAGGGCTTTAACCACAAGCATGAATCTGAGGCCTTCCGCAGATCCTTACTTAATTCCACATGGTGAGGCTCTCTTCTGGTACCCAGATCTCAGCCTGCCACGTGTTAGTAACAAGGGTGACTAAAGTTGGTTCTTTGAGATGCCAAAGCCACCCATCTAACTGAATGAGGAAATCAAGTTGCTTATTTTTACAAGATGTTAAACAAGGCAATGATTTTGCTTCTCATTAAGTTGACAGATTTAGAGGTTATTAGAAAGAACTCAAATCCCAAATGTCTTAATCCCTTACTGTAGCAGCTGAGGTATACTATTATGGCTAGCATCCCTTTCCTTCATGCCTCCCGATGTCAAGACAGGTGGCTGCTTAAAATTAAAATTAAAAATATTGAAATCACTCAAATAGGTTCTTGTGGTAACAGAAAAAAACAGCTATTGACTCATCTTTTTCCTTTTAAATCTGCCTGCTGATTACCCCAGCCGATATCCCACTGTCCTGTTAAACTAAGCATTTATAGAGCTGTGCTCAGCCTCACCAGTCCTCTCCCCCCATAACATCCTGACCTTCATCTTTCTGCACTCTCTACTATTTATTTCATTTCAGTTCAGCTTTTACTGATCATCTGTTTTGTGCCAGGCACTGTGCTAAGGGCTGGGGTCTAGGCCAATAGGTTTGGGAAGGAAATGCTCTTTTGGATCTATGTGAAAGTTACGGAATTGGGGAAGTAGGAAGTCAAAATCCACTGAGTGCCTACTAGTGGCAAGCACTTATCTTACTAAGTATCCACAATAACTCTGTAGAAAGTTAAAGATTCTCCACCAATATGCCTGTCCACCCAGAACCTCAGAATGTGACTTTATTTGGAAATAGGGTCCTGGCAGATATAACTAGTTAAGAATTGAGATGGGATGGTCCCTAAAGCCAATGGCTGGTGTCCTAATAAGAAGAGGAAAAGACACACAAAGACATAGGGAGAAGGCCATGTGATGATGGAGGCAGGGATTGGAGTGATGCAGCTACAAGCCAAGGAACACCAAGGATGGCCGGCAACCACCAGAAGCTAGAGTAGGCGAGGAAGGACTCTCCCCTAGAGGCTTTGGAGGGAGCCTGGCCCTACTGATTCCTTGATTTAAAACTTCTAGCCTCCAGAACTGAGAGAAAATAAATTTCTGTTGGTTTAAGCCTCCTACATTGTGTTGTGGCATCTCTAAGATATTAAGACAAACCCTATGAGGACAAATACAATTATACTTGAAGTTAAGTAGTTTCTCCAAAATCATATTGTAAGTGCTAGAACTGGAATTTGAGCTCAGATCTGTGTGAGTCTAAGCATTTTCCCACTACAAGATGAGAGAATCATCATTCTCCTAGTCCCCCAGGCTGAAACATTAGTCACCTTAAATTTCTCGTATCTCTTACTACATCAGCATGGCTCCAGCTGCAAACCACAGGAAATCCTGACTCATTCACTTAAACAGTATAGAAACGTCTTATCTCACATAACAAGAAGTTCAGGGGTCAGATGGCTCCTTCTCCACTTCTCTGAGTTCCCTTGGCTTTGCCACCCTCCATGCTTTCCCTGGTAACAAGATGGGCCACCCACAGATTCAGGCACTGCACCCAGACATGACAACATCCAGAGGAAGAAAGGGGATGTGTCTAATGGTGTTTTCTTCTTACAAGTAAATGAAACATTTCCTGAAGCCCCAGGACAACGGACCTCACATCACTCTGACTAGAACTGGTCACATGTCTACCTTGAAACCAATTCCTGGCAAGGAGAGTGGATGAGCACAACCGGCTCATAGACTAACTAGGATCTACCCTCTGGTGCTATGGACGGAATCAGCTTCCCCTGAAGCCCAGGACTGTGTGGAAGAGTGAGAGCTGGAGAGCTCTCTGGATTCATCCTGCCACCCATAGGGGACACCTATTCTTTTACCCACGGAATGTCACCAAATATGCAATGGATGCTCTGAGGATCAAAATTTGAAGAGACAAGCAATACATTTCATTAGGGGCATCACAGTCTTGGCCTTTGTTCTTGGACCGTATCTAACTGGCATTGGGATAAAATAGCTATTTGCTGCAAAGGTAATTTTGATACCTCTAATGTTGACATTCTCTTTAAATCCATTCATTTTCCATCATAGGACCTTGTGCCCCCCTCCCCATATACACACACATCACAAACTGATTTGGGATTACGGACAAATATAGAGAATACAGACACAAATCTGGCAAAAATAAAAATCCTCAGTAATTTTACTGATCTCATGATTCCCACCAACATTCAGAAAACCCACGAAGCCATATCTCTAGCCCAGGTCTATATGAATTATGCTCTTATTTACTCTCCACAATCCACCCCCCCCGCCCAGTTCAGCCCCACCACTGCCCTATCTCACAATCTCTACAACAACCCACATTACATGGAAAGCAGCAGAGGGTTATCAGGGGAGTCGAGGTGATTGAGTCTCCATAAGTGACCCTCACCACAGATTAGAAGAGTTCATCCTGGAGTGGGAGCTGGGGTTGTCCTCAGGGGCCCTCTTTGAGGGTGGAGCCAATAAATCTTCTACTGGAATCAAGGCACTCCAGCTTCTTGGAATGATGGTAAACCATTCAGAATCATTAGTTCCCTCCCTAATGTCCAAAGATAAGGCTGACAGAGCAAACATGGGGGAGGAAGACAATTCCAATTCCACTACTATAAATGTTCTGAGGAAAAAGGCATACAGGTTACACCAGTCCCAACTATATCTGTCACTTCTTAAAAGAACTTACACCCAAAGTTGTCAGTTAATGATTGAAACAATTTTCAAACTGACTGAACCCTGGGGCGTCTACCATCCCCCATACTCTCCCCTGCCTACACCCCTGTCACACCCGAGTGTGCTATAGTGGGAAGTCTATAATGAGTGAGACAAGAAAAACATTGGGCATTGAAACCGGGTGAAGAATGAAAGAAACTGCCCTTGGTAACAGGGAGTTAATTTCAAACACAGACCTGAAGGGTTCAGCCTGCTAACTGCTACAGTTAATTCTTCAGAGTCTGCCACATAGAGCCTATGGCTCCTGAGAGGTCTGGCTCTCAACCTAATCAGCCCTGCCTGTTTCTAGCTGCTCTGTCTTTAAATTCTTTTCAAAACTGAGACCAAAGTTAAAACTTAAAGAAATGTAAAACAGTATCGGTAGACCAGGAAATTCTGTTCAAATCTTCACAAGGTTTGGGGTTGGGATTGAGCCCTCCGTGGAAGGGGGCTCTCCATCATTTGCACCTTGTGAGCTGATGTGTGATAGAAGCAACATAGAACAGAGGTTGAGCTTAAAGTTTGGGGGGCCATACAGACCTGGGTTTGAGTTCCAGCTTTAGCACTAGTCTTGGGCAAGTCATTTATCCATAGTCTCTTCACCTATAAATTGGACATAAGCTAGTATAGCACATAGATAAATGAGATAATGCCTGTAAACCACTTCATTCTATGCCAAGCACACAGTGAGTTCTCCAAAACATAGCTGTTCTCAATATATATATTGTTATCATATGAGTTTTAAAATTCCACTCGACTTAGACTCAGTCCTAATACACTTTGCCATAACCTCATTTTTGCCCCTCATGTTGTCTTTTGAATGAGTACAGTTTTCTTACACATGGGCATAATTTTGCTTCCAGTACCTCTTGGGTTCAGGCCTAGTACTTTTAAGGGGTAGGTGCTACTAACCAAAGAATATAAAAGGGGATATAAAAGGAGAGAAATGTGGGTGGAAATGCTGGAATGAATCTGGTAGGAGATGACCACGGGAAGAACCCAGGAGGGATGGAAATGCTCTGCAGAGGCTCAAACAGAACTGGGTCATATCTGGGCTGACTGTGAGTGGCACCTCACATGGCATCACAGAAGGTGGAATGCAAATCATATGAGAAAGATGAGGTCACAGAAAACATTGTGGATGAAGGTAACTGGGAATTAGGAGACAAGAAAAGTTAAGTTTCTTGGTTCTACTCCTAGTCAGTGATCTGAGAAGTTATTCATAATGGAGAATAGGTGTTGGTGGGGTAGGATGGGTCTCTGGCTGAATAAGGAAGTAACCTCTCCTGCACACATAGGTAAAAGAATACACACTATGTTGCTAAGTTTTAATAAGTAATTACAACATTAAATAATATAAAATTTATATTAAAAAATATTTATATTTACATTAAAAAATATTTATATTTACATTAAAAATATAAAAATATAATATAAAAAATCATACCTAAAAATGGGAGAGGGACAAGAAATAAGAGTGAAGAATATCAAGAATTTATTTGGATATTAAGAATTTACTTTGAAAGCATTTTTATTTAAAATTTTTATTTAAAATGCTTTCAAAATAAGGAAATGTTTAATGAGTTAACAAAAATCCTCCACCAAGAAAGTGTAAGCCTAGATGGTTGACCAGTTAGTTATACCATAATAGTATGACCTCAATACCAAACAAAACTTAACAAAGATTTGTATGAGAAAGGAAAACTGCAGACCAAACCATTTCATGATTACAGGTACAAAATTCTAAACAGAATTTTAACAAACAGAATGGAGCAAAACATATAAAGGATACTTACATCAAGACCAAGATGGGGTTATCCCAAGAGTGCAAGGTTGATTTAGTACTAGAATATCAGTGAATGTAATTCACATCACTAAAAAATGAAAGAAAAAAAAATCTTATGCACATCCCAAAAGATTCAGAAAAGGCACTTAAACTAACACCCTTTCATGATTTTTAAAAAATTATGAGCAAACTAGGCACAGAAGGGAATCTATTAAAGGGATTTCTATCAAAGAAAAAACTTCAAGCAGCATTATACTTAATGGTAACAAATTAAAAGCATTGTCTTTAAGATTTGGAACTAGATAAGGATGCCTGGGATCACCATTTTTATTCAACTGCGTATTGGAGATTCTAGCCAGAACAGTTAGTCAAGAAAAAGAAATAACAGCTATGAAAATAGGAAGAAGTAAACAAAAATGTTATTACAGATTATTTGACCCAGCATGTAAAAAATCCAAAATAAGTACAGATAAGTTACTGAAATTAATAAAAGAGTTTAGCAAAGTTGCTGAGTACAAAATCAAAACTTTAAAATGAATTGCATTTCTGTATAACAGAAACAAACAGAAAATTAAATTTTGTAACCATTTACATGTTCAAACATAGGAAGTACCTAAGAGTAACTCTAACAAGATGGTTATTGAGAAAATCATGAAACTTGATTGAAAGATACTATGGTGTTCACCAAATATTTGTCACCAATGTGACTTGCTTTGACCAATGAGAGATGAGTAGAAGTTTTAAGAACCTGTGTGCTCTTCAGTCACCCTCTTTCCCACTGCCACTGCAACCAGCTGTGGTCCAGATGATGGCTGCTCTATCACCCTAGATTGCTGAGTGGGATATCAAGGCTTAGAAAGTTATAATAATTAAGACAGTTTTAAATTGGTTCAGGGATAGACAAAGACTTATGGAACACAACAGAGAGCCCAGAATCAAACTCATACATATATGGGCACTTAACATTAAGACAGAGGTCAAAGCAATGAGGACAAGATGAACTTTTAAAAGAAAGGTACTGGAACAACTGGTCACTCATAGTGAAAAAATGAAATCAGACCCTTACTTCATAGCCACAAAAATCAATTCCAAGTGGATTAAAGGCCTACTCATGGAAAACAAAACTATAAAATTTTCAGAAGATAATACAGACAAGTATTTTCATGACATCAGGTTGGAAGAATTTCTTAAGCAAGATATAAAAGCACAGACAAGACAAGACTTAAAAATTTAACATCATTAAAATTAAGAACTATTCTTTAAAAGACACCAAAAAGAGAGTAAAAGATAAGCCATAAACTGACAGAAGATATTAGCAACATATATAACCAACAATGTACTTATATTCTGAATATATATATAACAAACCCTGAGAAAAAATAAGGGACAAAAACCCAGCACAAAAATTGGCAAAAGACTTACACAGGCACTTCATAGAAGAGGAAACCCAAATAGCCAACAAATTATTGAAAAGACGCTCAATGTTTTTATTAATGTATATTAAAACTAAAATAAAATATCATCATTTCACTTTCATCAATAGGAAAAAGAGTAAGTCTGACAATATCAAGTGTTGGTGAGGATGTGTATCAGCGACGACTCTCAAACACTCTGGAGCAAGAAAAAATTGACACAACCTCTTTGGATTTCTGTTTGATATCACCTGGTAAAGTTAAATATATGCTTATGTTATGATCCATTAATTCCACTCCTAGTTATTTAAACTAGAGAGACTCTTGCCTGTGTGCATTGGAAAATACTTGTAAGAATATTTAAAGCAGCATTGTTCACCGACCCAGGAACAACCCCAATGTCAATCATAAATAGATTGGATAAATAAATTGTGGTATGTTCATACACTGGAATACCATATGGCCCTGAAAATAAATAAGTTACCTCAATGTGGTGGATAAATCTCAGGAATATAATGTTGAATTAAAAAAATTGTAGAAAAATCAAAAAATGAAGAATAATTCCATTTATATAAACTGAAAAACAGGCAAAACTAAACAGTATATTGTTTAGGGATACAAATGTTTGTGATAAAACGATAGAGGAAAATAAGAAAATGGTAAACACAAACCTCGGGGGAAGAGACAAGTTGAAGTGACTGGAGTGGGGCACCTGGTGTGGAGCAGGGCTGCCAGTCTGTTGGGGAAGTTATAGTTCTTCACTGGGTGGCAGACACGAGTGTTCACTTTAAACCATATGTCTTTTAATACACTCTTCCGTATATATATTTCACAAGTTTTAAAACGTTTTAGTGTGAAATGATTATAGATCCACAGGAAGTTGCAAACATAGTATAGAAAGGTCCTCTGTATTTTACAATTTTGAAAAATGCCTCTTCCCAAAACAACCCACAACATTGCGGGTGGGGGGAAGCTAGTGAGGGAGGTGCGATTTGTAAAGTGTGAATTTCACCGAACAATGAGCTTAGGAACAAAACTGATAATATAATAAAATACAAAGTGATTTTTATTTCCCATATTTTTCTTCTTGGAGAGTAAGTGTCAGGGAACTGCTGCCAACACCCTCCAGGTGAAAAGAAATGAAATAGGACTGAAAGGATTGTTTGGGAGTGTAAAGTTTAAGTAGATGAGAAGAGATGTAATTCCAAGGCCACATAAGACTGATTTAAATATTCTTACTAGAAAGATAGGAGCGCTCTCGTTTCGAGGTTATTTGGGAATAATTTCTTCTAAAAACAGAAGATGACATTAAGTTAGATGGAAATTCTCGGCGGACAGCCAAGATATCCTTATATGGTCTTAGAAACCTCAAGTCTGCGTTGGAGTTAAGATGTGGAAAATTGGGTTGGCCTTGAGAGGAAGCCCCCAACTCCCTCTATCAGTTCTCCAGAAAATGAGGATGTTGCTAAAATTAGGCTTGCTCTTAACCAGAAATGTTTACTTGAGTGGAAAGCAACAAGCTCTTGAGTCCTATGGGCCCAGCAAGAGACAGCAAAGTGGTTCCAGAGCCTGAGAGACTTGTCTTTAAACCCTGGCTCAGCTACTTATTAGCCGAGCCTCTGTTTTGTCATAAGTAAAATGTTTATAATAATACTTATATTATAATAATATAATATATAATATAATTATATTATAATAATAATCTCAAAAAAGTCACAGAGTGCTTAGTATTTAGTTTTTGAAAGGTTTTTATACTTCTCATTGAGGGCTTGCTATTGTTCTTTGAGAAGCAAGAAAAAGCCTGGCTGTTCAGAAGTATCTTCTTACCAGATCAATGATCCATAGAATGACTTGACCAAAGGCATCCTTGCCTTTACTCTCTCATCTTTGGACCTTCCAAAGGCTTGAGCATTCTCTGGGAGGGTGACCATCTGAATTATTTCATGTAAGCTGGATATTTTGATAATCCTTTAGCATGTGTTGCCATCATGCAATAACTACTGCTCTGGGGGAATAACTTGCAACTTGGTTACATTTCAAATGTAGAACAATTCAGGGCTCAGGATATCATAATGAGAGGACACTGATATGTCTTCACAAACATACCCCTGGTCACCAAAACAGAGAGTGGCAGGGCTGGAATGGCAGCAGAAGTCACTTGCCTGACAGTCCTCTGCATTTCCCCTTCAGACAGGCTGATAAGCCTCTGAATAGTTCCTTCTACCTGCAAGCCTCTTCCCCTTCTCCTCCTGGCCTACCTGGATTCCATTCAAGATTGAGGCCAAACCCCTCTCTCTCAACCAGCTCTGCAGAGAAACTCATTGCCCTCCCCCCTGCATGGGACATGACTCCCAGGGGTGTAAATCTCCCTGGCAATGTGGAATATGACTCCCAGGGACGAGCCTGGACCTGGCATTGTGGGATTGAGAAAGACTTCTTGACCAAAAGGGGGGAAATAAATGAAACAAAATAAGGTTTCAGTGGCTGAGAGATTTCAAATAGAGTCGAGAGATCATTCTGGAGGTTATTCCTATGCATTATATAGATATTCCTTTTTAGTTTCTAGTGTATTAGAATAACTAGAAGGAAATACCTGAAGCTGTTGAACTGCAATCCAATAGACTTGATTCTTGATGATAACTGTATAACTATAAAGCTTTTATTGCATGACCGTGTGATTGTGAAAACCTTGTAACACTCCTTTACCAATGTATGGGCAGATGAGTAATAAAATAAAGACCAAATATATGTACATATTTATATATATATATATATATATATAGGGGGGATCAGGGGTTTGGGATGTTTTTGGGTTTCTTTTTTATTTTTATTTTTTCTTTATTTTGAAGTAATGAAAATGTCCTAAAATTTATTATGACGATGAATGCACAACCATATAATGACACTGTGAGCCACTGATTGTATACTTTGGATGAATTATATGGTATATGAATATATCTCAATAAAATTGCATTTAAAAAAAAATGAGGCCATAGATGAATTCTTCCCCAACCACCTCCCCTCTTGTTTCCCAGATCCTGCTAATTGCTCCAGCCCCAGCATTGCCACATGTTGAATCTTGTGTATGTCTATTGCTTTTATCATGTTCCATTATAATTGCTGTATGTGATTCTCTGTCTGCTTGGCTTTACCTACTTGTAGAGATTCTCAATGGGACGTGCACCAGCTCCCTGTCCTACAGAGGCCAGGCTCTTTCAACCACACATGCCCTGCCTCTCTCAGCACTGCCTGCCCCAACCCACTCCCCAGCAGCATCAGTGCTATGATGGAAGGTGTCACGACACTGGAGTGTTGGAGCTGAGAAAATACTGAAACCTGTGGTCTAAACCAGTGCTTCAAGGTAGGGCTTCCTCACTACCGATATTTGAATCCTCCGATTTCCTGCCTCTGCCCCCAATGTCTAACGAATTAGAATTTTACACAGAAGACCCAGAAACTTGTTTCTTTTTCCCCAGCTCACTCTTTTGTCAACTAAAGTTAGAGA
The DNA here is from genome assembly GCF_015220235.1 of Choloepus didactylus. NCBI lineage: Eukaryota > Metazoa > Chordata > Mammalia > Pilosa > Megalonychidae > Choloepus > Choloepus didactylus. The sequence goes on along the minus strand of NC_051312.1, from coordinate 126,879,858 downwards.
ATCACTGATCTAGGTAAAAGCTTCTTAATGACAGAGACCAAATCAAGATCATCTTTATAAATTCCAACATATAACATAGAGCATAGCACCTGGCACACATATAAGCACATGATAAATGTTTGCTGCATGGTCAAATACATTAATTTCTCTGCTCCATAGTTTCCTAATCTGGAAAATTATCTCTAAGGTCCTTTTCTGTGCCAGCTCTCTGTGGCTGCAAGGGTTCAGTATCCAAGTGAGTTTTGCTGCTTGTGACCTGTGCCAATTTCTCACAGCCTTTGCTAAGACACTGAACTCAGGCATCCCAATAGTAATGAACATTTTTTGAGCATTTAACGACTTGTCAGGCATTATGTTAAACATTTTATGTATACTCACAATAGCACTATAAGGTAAGATCATCATCCCCATATTATAGATGGGAAAATCGAGGCACAGATTGGTTAATTAACTTGTCCTAGATCACATAGTGAGTTTTTAAAAGGAGGATTCCAACCCAAGCAATCCAACTCCAGAGTTTATGAGCATAAGCACTCTGCTATACTATTTCCCACTGTTTATTGAGTACGTACCGTAAGGCCAGAATAATTTGGAAAAAGAGGAGTAAAAGAGAGCCACCTTTGCCCTCTGAGCTGCTTATTAGAAATAATACAAAGCCCAGAATAAGCTCTGAGATTAAAGCCACATCCTCTTTACTGTTTGTGATCAAAAAGAGCACAGGAAGCAGGTTTAGCTATCAAGACTGGTAAGAGAACTCAAGGTGCAGAATGTAAAAGCCACTTAAAACTCAAGTGGCTAAAGAGAGGAGTTAGGGTCTTTGAAGACGGGAATTTGGTACTCATGCCCAGCCTAAATTTCCCAGGTTTTTAACAGATACATGACTCCCTTCTTTCTATGTTTGAAATTTACTTGAAATATTAACCCCCTCCTTCTCTCTTCAGACCTGGTGAAACCTAATATTACTACCAAGAGGAACTGCCTAGTCCTCTGTCCCCTCAGTCCACAATTATGTTAGATATAACTTGCCTAAGGGCTCAGAAAGGCCCCTGGCTAGAACCATATGTATGAAGAAATTCTCAGCCCTTGAGGGAAGGTGTAGAACCCTTAAGGGATGGGACAAGTCACTGTCTTGCTCATAACTCCCAATCCCTGACATCCGGGCCTGCCGCCCACATCCTGCCCCTAGCTGTGCTGGCCTCTCCTTCTGGAACTGAGCAGTTCTTCCCTGCTTGCTGACTGCCTTCACTCACCCCCTCTAAGGAGGAGGAGCTCAGGCTCCAACAAGGACCTGCAAATGGGTCCCCAACGTGCTAGAGAGTGGAGAGTCCAGTGGGTGGAGCAAAAAGCTCTAAAGCTCTTGCAGTCTGTGAACACGCCATTTTGGAATCTCTCCTTTGAATTGTTTACCACCTTGAAATGCTTTGTGACTGGTTTGGTAATGGGGTCTCAGTGTCTAAAGTGGCCTGAAGCAGACACTTGAGCCTCCTTCCAGCTAAAGACAAAAGTACCTGGTAACTCCGAGCCCCAGGCAGTCACTCAAAGCTGGAGATGCCCTAGAGTGTTCTCTGTATGTCTAACTCCCATAGTATAGTCAGGGGTGGGAGTGGTCATGGGGAGGTGTCTGAGCAGAATTCAGACTCCAGACCCTGACCACACTCGCCTTTACCAACCCTGAGCCCCTTGGCTGTGTCCACCAGCCTTCTTCCATGTACTTTTCTTCTGTCTTCTGATCCTGCTCCAGCCTTTTCTTCTTTCCACCCCTGCTCTGGCCTGCCCAATTCCTGGGAGACAGAAACACCTAAAATTTATCTCTGCTAGCCCAAATGAAGTCCTGTGGGAGCAAGAGGCTGCCTTCCGGAATTTCACATTGAATGATTAGTTGTCCTGTTATTATTGCTAAATTCAAATATCTGTCATTTGGGAAGTGTCTCCTGGGTCAACTAAGGGTCCTGGGTCAACTAAGGGTCCTGTCTGCAAGGATATTATCTTTTAGGAAGAGAGACAGATAATAAACTAAACAAACTTTCTTTGAAAATAAAGATAATTAATTACAGATAATGATAAGTGCTGTGGAAGATAGATGCAGAGTTATATGATTAAAAGTGGCCAATATATGAGCCTTTGCAGATAGCGTGGTGGGAGTAGGCATGGGGGTGGGGTTTGGGGGTGGAGCTGGGTTAACTTAAGACCTGAAGAATGAGATGGCGCTTATCCATGGAAGAACCAAGCAGAGGGCATTCCAGACACAGAACAATGAATGCAAACACCCTCAAGTCAGAACCAGCTTTGATGTTCCAGGAACAGAGAGGAGGCCCTATGGCTGGAGGAGAGCCAAAAGAGGAGTGAGGCCAAGAAAGGCAGGGGCCAAGCCATGCCAGGCTTTGCAGGATTTTATTTTGGAACCAATGAAATGGAGGGCAGATTTGACCAGCTTTCCGGTAGCCTGAATTCCTTTCCCTCATTCAGAAGTTGAATATGGATGAGCAATTATCGGGCTTTATTAAGGCAGCTGCTTGGAGTTTTCTTGCTCCAGGCCCTCTCCAGAGATCTCAAGACCTTCTGCTATGAGGTTAGAATAGAAATTAGAATCTTCTGCTCTACTTCTAATCTTGTTGCCCTGTGTCTTTGAAGACCCTTTCCTTCCTACCTCTGGCAAAAAACAAGCCCTCCGGAGAAAACTTAGCTTGGTCATCCTTCCCTTTCCAGAGAGGGCCATGTGGGAGAATGAAAAAAATCCAGATTTCTCATGATTTTCATGTCTTCATCCCAGTTTTGGACATTAAGAAGTTGGAGCTTTGGTTCCCATATTCAGTGTCTCTCAAAAACAGAGTACAGCCTAATGCTTAAAAGTCTGGGTTCTGGAGGAGACAAACATGAATTTGAATCAGCCATTTCATGGTTCCATGACCTTGAACCAATTACTTAACTCTCATAAGCTTCAGTTTCCTCATCTCTCAAAGAAGGACATTATAGGACCCACTTTATAGAGTTGCAACAAATGAGATAATGCATTTAAAGGAACTAGTCTATTTTTATAGCCTAAAAATGACAATAAAAACAAACCAGTCTCCTTGCTTGCTCTGCCCCAGCCACGAGAACCTTCCTCTCTGCTTCCCTAACAAGGTGGTTATTCCTGTCTCAGAGTCTTTGCTCTAACATCCCCGTAACAAGGAGAAAAAGGTATCAGAACCCAATGTGACTGGTGCCACCTGAGTTGTGTCATACAGGAGCTCTGGGTCATCTGGAAATGGCCAGTTGTAATTTTTCTGGTGAGACTGGTGAGCCTTAGAGGAGTAAGGAAACCCTAGAGCTGGCCGCTACTCTGTCACCAGCATCTGCCTGGACCGTTCCTTCCCTACCAGAGTCTTCATACAGCTGCATCCTTCCCAACATTGGCTTTCAGCTGAAGTGTCACTTCCATGGATGCTTTCCCTGGCCGCTTCGTTTATGTGCCTCCATGACCCAGTCATTCTCAGTACTATTTCCCTGCATTATGTGCTTCAGAGCAGGTGTCACTCTCTGCGATTACCTTGTTCATCTATCTCCTTATGGGTTTATTGTCTTTCACTCCAGTGATCATGACAACCCCATGTGGACAGAGCCTTTGACTGTCTTGTTCATGCTGTATCCCCAGTGCCTGACACAGAGAGGATATGATAAATATTTGTGAAATAAATAAATGGATTGATAATTCTTGCATATACCATGGGGTTCCACGTGTCCTTTGGGGCCATGGCCCCAATCCTCCCATGAGAAGATCTTCCAGGGTCTTTCCCCCTCCTAATTTAAGTGCATGGGAAGTAAGTCACCAAGAAATCATGGGCCTCACCCCTATTTCACAAGATTTGGTATTTATGATGTGTAAATGGGCTTTTGAATTATGCAATTATGCATTGGGAATGTCCCTAGGATTCAAATAATCTCTCCCGGAACTGTATAAAGGTACTGAGGGGCTCTGAGTGAGGAGGAAAACGTCCCTTGGCTATGCATGCTGAAAATCCCTACCTCCAGCCTCAAGATGAGGGAGGAAAGAGGAAGAACTAGAATAATGCCCACACATGAGTTGTCTATGGGCTCCTTGTGCAGGCTCTTGGAAAATGCCCAAGTGGGAATTAACTGAGACAACCTGAGGAATGCTGAGAGAAGGACCCCAATTTATCAGGGCCCTTCCATATGAAATGTATTTTTGCACCATTGCTATATAGCAAGTGAGAGATTCCTCATGAATGCTGAGCTTCCCAGCATTCCAAGACTTGTTGATATTATATTTTGTTAATTGTTTTTCTTTCATAATGCTGACTCATTGCAGCAAAATATTAGCTCCTAATATATGAGGGAAAAATCATACCCACACTTTTGCACCTGGAAGGATGCAGAGATTAGAAGTTCTACCTGAAAAGGATAGAGCATTTAGAAATGGACAAGTTTAGATTATTCTGAGGTTGGATTCTGGTTAAGGGTTGCAAGATCAGAAGTGGGATGCTGGAGTGAGTCCTTGGCCAGGAGGGAGAGGGCCACATGGTGAGTGGAACTTTAGAGGTGTCCCCATCATAAAGGCAATTGAGAGACCCATGTGGCATTGGTGTAGGGAGTGCGTGTCCCGAGGAGGACAATTTAGACTAATCAATTGTCACAAAGTGGCTATGCTGTACATTCAATACATTTTTACTGAGCACCTATTAGGTGTCCTAGGTGTTGGGAACACCAGGATGTATGTAAAAGAAATAGCTTTAGCCATCCTAGACCTGACAGCCTAGTCCAGGTGACATACAAGTAGCGATTATAGTGTGATGCAATCAGTGTCACTGAGATATATGGAAATGCAGCAAGGAAAGCAACTAACCAAATCTATCAGGGACTGTTCCACAGAAGAGGTATTGGAGAAATGATAATCTGTCATCTGGTGAAAGCAGCAAACTTGTGAACCTGTTTTTCTTGCCAAATGAATCAGGCAGCATGAGAACATTAAACTATTTGAGAGGATGTGTGCCAACATCAGTCCTGCCTCGGTTTTGCACACACTGTCCCCCTCTTTTTTCAGGCTCCTAATGCCCCACCCACCCACTAAACTCTACTTATCCTTTGTCTCTCTGCTGAGAAGTGACATTTTGGGAGGAAGCCCCTCTGACGACTACATGACAAAGTGCTTTGCTCCTCCTTTAGATTTCTGCAACATCCGTTTGTCTGTCCATCAGATTAATGCTTACATACTCACTATGTGTCCGACTGTGCTCTGACTGCTTTATATGTATTAACTCATTCATCCTCTCAACCAATGTATGGATTGAATCATGTCTCCCACAAAAGACATGTTCAAATCTTAATCCACGTTCCTGTGGGGGTGAACCCATTCATAAATAGGACCTTTGAAAATGTTCTTATTAGTTAAGTTATGGGCTCATTTGTGAATAGGATCTTCAAAGATCCTATTAAATAAAAACAAATGGAATCAGGGTGGGCCTTAATCAATAAGACTGGAGTCCTTATAAGCAAAGGAAACTTGGGCACAGTCAGTCAGTAGAAGCCAAAAGTCAGAAGAATCCAATGTCAGCAGAAATCAGAGCACACACAGAGAGGGAGAGTTTGCTGTGTGACAGAGGATTGCCAGAATGCTGTACAGACTCCGGGAGAAAGCAAGCCCTGACAATACCTTGACATTCGACTTCTAGCCTCCAAAACCAAGAGACGGTAAATTCCTGTTGTTTAAGCCAACCCTTTGTGTGTTATTTGTTATCGCAGCCTTGGCAAACTACGACATTAGGGTATTATTGCTATCACCACTTCCCAGATGAGAAACTGAGGCCAAAAGAGTAACTCACCCTAGGAAGTGGCAGAGCAAGGATGCAAACCCAGGAGCCTGGCTCCAGAATCTGCTTTCTTACCATCCACGCTGTACCACCTCTCAAGGTAGATGACTCACCTTGTAATGTCTTGCTGTTCCGTCTCCTGCTCTGGATGGCAAGCTCCTCAAAGGCAGAGATGTGTTTTGTTTGCAGTTACACCCCCAATGCCTAACCCAGGACCTGTGCAAGGTGGGCATTCAATGAATGCTTCTTGAATAATTGCAAAAACAAAATAGCCACTACCTATGCCCATATTTTAATGGGTACAAGTGATAGATCTGCAATTAAACAGATTTAATGAGATTTAGGACCAAACTCATGTGAAAAGCATTGTGGGCCCTGGAATACAAAATTTGGAGAAATATCTGGGGACATTTTGGGGTAGATGGCCCTTTGTGAAGTCCTCCCAAATATAATTAAGCTCCAGAATGATTCTTTTTCATTCTTTTTCTTTTGCTAAGATAGTTCCGTAAATCAAAGTGCTACCTATCCCCCACCCTGACTGGGGGTTTCATTTTTGCCTCTTCTTGGGCTTGTGGTACAATTCAGGGTTTAGAAATACCTCTGATCCAGTACTTGCTTTGTGCTATTAGCTGCTATCTAGCTTCAAACAGCAACCGTACCATGCTTCACTGCACCCCAGCTGCGGCCTCCTCTCTACTGTGTGTCATACATCATTTTACTTAGTTGCCTTCCCTTTGCTGCTTGATCTATTCATTCCTGGCCTCACTGGCAGTTCAAATTATACATCCCCATCTGGATGCAGGCATGCTCAGTGTCTCCCGGGGAACCTTGTGGGAATTAGGCTGGATAGAAGAGAAGTCTCTTGATTTTTTATTTTTCTGATATGTCAGAGGTGATCGTATTTCAAAGGTACTCAGAAAATCATGGTCGGCACATAAGGTAAAGGTAGTGATAACAATAATAAAGCTTTACCCTTTACTGTTACACAAAGCATTTTGGCCCAGAGGTTGAGAGAGATTTGTGCAATATTTTTTTAATCAGCTAAGACTCATCAACCCTTACATAGACGTGTCAGGGAATAAATGTAAAATATGAAATGTAAAGAGGGAAATGAGAAGAGCTTTGAAGAGGTACTGCTGTGACAATAGAAATCAATAGGCTCCTGTTCATCTGGCAGGGAGGGTAAATGGTGTTATTTAAGTAGTTCTGATTAATCCTATGTCCTCATTAATTGAATGATAGATCATATGGATTATTAATTCTCAAGGAATTAAGTGAATTCAGTTATCTTTCTTCCCAAACCAGGCATCATTTTTTCTTTAAGGTTTACAGTTGATTAATTTATGTTATTTAATCAATCCTTTGCTACAGTAGGTACCCTAGTGAGTAAGAAAAGGAGCATCATTTCTTGCCAGGTGGGGCTTGGAAGCAGACAGGTAGAAGGCTGCCCAATTCTGTTCTTGTTTGTCCTGACTTTGCTCCATTAAGTTGAGCTGACTTCCCAACACCACATGGTCAGTAATGAATAAAAATGAGTCCTGAATAGAACATTACAGCCCCCAAAAAGCACGCCTCACACTCACCCTGCCCAATAACAGTCCATGCTAAAGGTAACCACCAACCTGTCTTCTAATACCATAGATGAATTTTGCTTGTTTTAAAACTTTATATAAATGGAGTCACATAGTAGTGCTCTTTTGTGTCTGGTTTCTTTTGCCCAATATTACATTTGTGAGATTTATGCACGTAGAATTTTAATTTTTATTCTGTAGGAATTCTTTGAGGTTTGGACCAATATTGAGTTCAATTCATTCCATTATATGAGTAAAGATATTTATCTATTCTGCTGATGGAAAAAAACAATTGAGTCCTGGACACCCCATTCCCAACTTACTCTAGGGTCCCATCCTGCTCAGGCCCTCACCTGGTCCCTGAATCCTTGCTTGGTTCTCAGTGTTCGGCTCTGATGCCTGAAATGGCTTTCCTGGCTGCCAATCTTCCATTCTTCTCCTAGACAGGGTTTCACACTGAGCTTCCACTTGGACCCACCCCTGGGTGACCTCCCTACTTAAAGCTAATCTTGGCCTCTGGGACCCAACGTGGTCCAGCCCCCATAAGGCAGAAGGATCAGATTTACCAACCCTACTCCCAACACACCTTAGAAGTTGTATTTGTTGATGTTGTTAAGTATGTTTTGTTAAGCAAAAATGATGTGGCTGTGAATTTAGAAGACCAGGAATGTGGAAGAAAAAGTAAAGAAAGAGGGTGAAGGCTTTGTGTTCGTGATTCACTCAACACTGAGAAGTCCTAATAGAAGAGGCAGAAGATTTGTTACAGAGCATGGCTATTCAATCAAAGGAATATTTGCATTTCTCTAAAGATAAATTATTGTAGAGGGAAATGGAATAAATTCTCTTAGGCATTGCCTTTGGCCTGAGAGAAGGAGACTGAGGAGGTGTAAATGATGGACAGTTTTTTTACTCTCCAGAGGAAGTAAAAAATAGTGCACAGGAACCACAAGTATTCCAAACCACGAAACACCTTCATAAAGACATTCACATGGAATGTGTTTAGGAAAATTTTTTTCCACATAAATGATAAATTGCCACCTGGCTCCAGCTCTTACTAGGCACTATTTTAAAACTTCCTGACCTTGAACAGAGCTTCCCAGAATTTTCTTCAGTGTTCTTCCATTGCTGCTGTAAGGACCGCTTCTTCTTTGGCCCTTCACCTCAGGCATTCCTCAGCGGTTTCAGTTCTTTTCAGGAGGGGCAATTTAGGTCCCAAGTCTATTTATTTTACAACTAAACATACTCAAATATGTGGTTTGTAAAGCCACCTTTATTGAATGACAAGACTGTCGTTTCTCCAAACACCTTTGGCAGTGGGGTTGGGTATGTTCTCTGTTCCCTATGTCGTTTACACTATTTGGTTATACTTCTGCTCTGAGAGAATTGGGTTCTTTTTCCTGTTTTCCCAGGGATTGAGGGTGGCAGTGATTCTCCTAAGCTGGAGCCTTCAGGGGAGGCACACTGTCACTCTCAGTGGCTTAAATTGTTCTAACACACTAGCCTCACTGAGGACAATGACCTACAGTGATTTTCCACTGGGATTTTTGCAAGTACAGTTTTTCCTATGTTCTGATAAATGTTCTCTGCAAACAACTGCCACTCATTCCCACAAGTTCACAATGGCCTTCTAATGCCCATTTTCAAACATAATGCAGATCTGGCCTCAGCTTTCCAAAGATTGCTCTGCACAGCCATGGAGAAAAGTCCATGTGAACTCTTCAGATGAAGCCAACTAGAAATGCTGGGTATGGGGGTGGGGTCCAAAACTGGAACAGAGCAGGCAAAAGGAGTCTGTGGGTGGCAACACAGTTTCCCTAAGGAATCCAGCACTTTTCAAGGTTTGAGGTGAGGGCCATGTTAATTTCTTCTGCAGTCCCAAGCTGAATTTTACGAGTCTTTTCTTTTCTACATACCCCACCATTTATTGTAAATTCAAAATGAATCTCTTTAATACTTCCTTCTCAGTGATTACTGGAATAGACCAATAAATAAATAAATAAATAAATAAATAAATAAATAAATAAATATGACTGTAGAAGATTTGACAAAAATAGATATTGGCCAGAAACCTCCTTCATAGGGCCTCTCCTGGTGGTGTGTATGAATATGCGTTGTTCCATTACTCTGAATTCTTCACAAGAATAGCTGACTTTGAGAAGTACTCTTTTACATCAGTTATCCAACAAATCTGTACTGAACAGATAATTTATGAATTACCTACCACTTGGTAGGGGATTAAAAAATAGAATCATACATCTCGAGTTCATGGATTGGAAGACTTAATATTTGTTAAGATGTCAACACTACACAAAGCAATCTACAAAATTCAACACAATACCTACCAAAATTCTAGCAGCCTTTTTTTGAAGAAATGGAAAAGCCAATCCTGACATTTATATGGAATCACAAGGGGTCCCAAATAGCTAAAACAATTTTGAAAAAGAAGGACAAAGTTGGAGGACTCACATTCTCTGATGTTAAAACTGACTACAAAGCTACAGTAATCAAAAGTGTGGCACTGGAATAAGGATAGACAAATAGGCCACTGGAATAGAATTGCAAGTCTAGAAATAGACCCAAACATCTATGGAAAATTGATTTTTGACAAGGGTGCCAACTACATACAATGGGGAAAGAAGAGTCTCTTCAACAAATGGTGCTAGGAAAACTGGATATCTACATGCAAAAGAATGAAGTTGGACCCCTACTTCATATCATATACAAAAATTAAGTCAAAATGGATCAAGGATCTAAATATAAGAGCTAAAACAATAAATCACTTATAAGATAACATAGGGGCAAATCTTCATGACCTTGGATTCAGCAACAGGTTCTTAGACCACACCAAAAGCATGAACAATGAAAGAAAAAATACATAAATTTGACTTCATCAAAATTAAAACCTTTTGTGCATCAAAGAACATTTTCAAGAAAGTGAAAAGACAACTACACAGTGGGAGAAAATAGTTGCAAATTATATATCTGATAAGGGCTTAATATCTGGAATATATTGTTCTAGTTTGCTAATGCTGCAGAATGCAAAACACCAGAGACGGATTAGCTTTTTTTAAAAAGGGGGTTTATTTGGCTACACAGTTACAGTCTTAAGGCCATAAAGTGTCCAAGGTAACACATCAGTAATCGGGTAACTTCACTGGAGGATGGCCAATGGCGTCCGGAAAACCTCTGTTAGCTGGGAAGGCACGTGCCTGGCATCTGCTCCAAAGTTCTGGTTTCAAAATGGCTTTCTCCCAGGACATTCCTCTCTAGCAAGCTTGCTCCTCTTCAAAACGTCACTCACAGCTGCACTGAGTTCCATCTCTTTGAGTCAGCACGTTTATATGGCTCCACTGATCAAGGCCCACCCTGAATGGGTGGGGCCATGCCTCCATGGAAATATCCCATCAGTTATCATCTACAGTTGGGTGGGGTGCATCTCCATGCAAACAACCTAATTCAAATGTTCCAACTTAATCCCCACTATTCTGTCTGCCCCACAAGATTGCATCAAAGAATATGGCTTTTTCTGGGGGACATAATACATTCAAACCGGCACATATATAAAGAACTTTTACAACTCAACAAAAAAAGCAAACAACCCAACTAAAAAATGGGCAAAAGACTTGAACGGTTTTCCAAAGAGGATGTCCAAATGACAAATAAGTACATGAAAAGATGCTCAACATCATTACCCATTAGGGAAATACAAACAAAAACTACAATGAGATGCTACCTCACACCCACAAGGATGGCTATTATGTAAAAAACAAACAATAGCAAGTATTGTAAAGGATATGGAGAAATTGGAATACATGTGCATTGTTGGTGGGAATGTAAAATGGTTCAGCCACTGTGGAAAGTGTTTCCTCAAAATGTTAAATATAGAATTACCATTTGACCCAGGAATTTCACTCCTAGGTATATACCCAAGGAAATGAAAAACAGAGACTCAAACATTGTACACCAGTGTTCACAGCAACATTATTCATAATAGTCACATGGAAGAAACAACCCAAGTGTCCATGGACAGATGAATGGATAAACAAAATGTGGTAGACACACACAATGGAATATTATTAAGCTGTAAAAAGGAATGCTGTCCTGAGACGTGCCACAACACGGATGAACCTTGAAAACATTATGCTGAGTGAAATAATCAAAGCACATAAGGCCAAATACTAAATGATTTCACTTATCATATAGTATATAAATATAAAATGAAATAACAAATTCATGAGACAGAAAGTAGATTAGAGGTTACCAGGGGCTAGGGGAAGGAAGGAAGGGGAAGTCATCATTTGATGGGCATGGAGTGTTGTAAATATAAAAAGAATTACAGCAACATTCAAACCTGTAAAAAGATGTGCAAAATGCTCTCCCACATACAATCTAATTTGATCCACAAAATAAGCTTGTAGGATTACTTGTATAGTTCCATTTCACAAATGATAAAACTGAGGCTAACAGAGGGAAGAGACTACCCGTTATTCCATAGTTAGTGGGAGGCAAATCTGGACCTCAATTCAAAAATACATCACTCCCTAGCCTTCCCTATGTCATACAAATAATACCTTCAAGATGAATATCTGGTAAGCAGGTGGATCAGTCAGAGTCCCAGTAAGAAACAGAATTTAGATGGTGCATATAGAAAGACTTTAATAATGGGACTATATACAAATGTGTGAGCATGTTACAGAAACAAACAAGGGATGTTGAGGTACCCAGATACTAGCAACAGTGGTAAGACATTACTATCTCTATGGCTGAAGGAGCAAGGGGAGAAAGCATATAAACTGGAGTCTGATGAGAGCTCAAGAGTAGAAGGTCCACTTGGCAGAAGCTGTAATAAATAGGGGATGCAGCTTCTGGAAGATACACGGTGCTAAAACAGGGAAGGAGCAGCAAAGATCTCTTCTCCCCAATATTTGATCTCCTATGGGTGCCTCCCATTGGCTGACCCCAAATGAAACTGACAAAGAAGGCAGTTGACAAAGTGTATTAATATCCCAGGGCATGGAACAAGGCAGAGAAAGACAAAGAATGCATCTGGGGTGGAGATGGTCAGTGCAGATGGAGATGAATCAGCCCAGAAAGATAAAACGTGGACATAAATAAACATGAAGTGCTGTGGGATTTCAGATGAGGGAGAGAACTTACAGTGATCAGGTAGTTAGGTGGACTAGTGGAAGCCTGGGAATCAGGAAAGCCTTATGGAGTACTTTAACTGGGCTTTGAATAGAAGGGAAGTATGGTGGCGTGGAGCTCTGCACCCCAGAAAGACATGTTCTGAAACTTGATCCATTCCTGTAGGTGCAAACACTTGGAAATATGACCTTTTGATGAGGTTACTTCAGTTAAGGTGGCCCCAACTCAAACAGGATGGGTCTTAATCCTATTATTGAAAGCTTTATAGGGAAGGCCACAGAGGGAGAAATCCAGAGGGAGCAGCAGGAAGCTGAAAGACAATGGAACCTAGAAGAGAAGAGAGAATCCAGGAGAGATCGCCATGTGCACTGCTATATGACAGAAAGGCCAAGGACCAAGGACTGCTGGCAGCCAGCCACAGAACGCCACAGTCTTCTAGAAGAAAGCACTGCCTTGATGACGCCTTGACTTTGGACTTCGCCTAACCTCAAAACTGTGAGCCAATAAATTCTCATTATTTAAACCAACCCATTACATGGTATCTGATTTATCATGGGCAAATTAAAACAGTAGGATTTAGAAATACAGAGATAGGAAAGACCATATTTCCAGGGAGAATGAACAGTGTTGCAGAGGCACAAAGACATATGGTATATGTGGGGTTGGGGATGCATATGTGGGAAATAATTAATTGTTCTGTTTGGAATACGAATGTAGGAAGTGGGAAATAAGGCTGGAATGCAGGTGAACCTGTGAGGATCCTGACATGCTCTGTGAATTAAAGTTTCACTTTAATTCTGGGGACAGTGGAGCACCAGCAGCGGAAAGTACAGAAGTAGGATATTTCAGCTGTATTAATTCTCTAGAGCCAAGGGCATGGATCCTATGGGGGAAGCAGAGTGTTGTTTTATGGAACTTGAACAAACCAGGCTTCCCTAGCAGGGTTTTCACCAGATCCATTCTCCCATCGCCTTCTTACATTAGACTTCCCAAATCAATCCAGGCTCAGTTAACAATTCAGTCAACTGGTGAGTCGGTTTAGTCTTCCGGTGCCAAAATTTAAGGCACATCCTTGAAAAATCAGCAAATTCAATGACAAACCTAGTCACAGTCTTAGACATGAAGGTATCACAGCCAAAGCTCCTGAGAACTGGTTAGCTCTACTGCTACTGTGGGTTGGTTTCTCTTCTCTTGGAGTAAGAGTTTTTAACTTGTCAGTTGTCTTCTCTTTACAGTAGCCGCTGCACTGACTTTTTCGGTAGCACTTATTTCTGTGAGGCCAGAATAAACCAAACCTCTTTTCAGAGTGTTTCTTTTTATTTATTTATTTATTCTATTGTATTGTATTTTTTGTCCTTATAAAAGTTTGGAATTTGCAGCTTTTACTCAGCCGTGCAATTCAGATGCAAGTAAGCAAGGCCCACCAGGTACTTCTACTAAAGTTCAACTGAAACAGCTCTCTCAATCTGGTTCCAGTTGCTGCAAGTACTGGAGGGAAATGAGACACAGGGTAGAGATGCTGCAATGTGCCAAGTCCTAAAGAGCTGTCAGCAAGATATGCAAGAGTGAAGAATCACTGCAAAGCCACAGATCTCTAGACAAATATCTGTGTTCACAGAGTTCGTTGTTGGCTTTCAAGAAACTGGTTGGTCTTGAAATACATGGTCACTTACCAGTATGCTTCTTATATATAGATATAATCACAGAGAAATTCCTCGATGCAACCATTCATACAGGTGAAGTGGAAAACCAAGAGAAATAGTTATTTCAATCCATTTTTTGTTTCAGTTATCTATTTTTGAGATCGTCATGGTTTGGTGCAGAATATTCAGATAACCAAATTTTCTGCCTCTTCCTGGCAGTAACTCACAATGCCCAGAATTTTAGAAGGAAACACTGTCTAGATAAAGCATCTATGTAATGCCAATGCATATTTGGAATAATAAAGAAGATCAACTTTTCCCTTTTGTTCTCATTTTCGATATTATACAGACAAGAGTAGGTTTAATTTGCAGTCTGTCGTCACTCAAGCACTCACTAGCTGTGTCTTCCAAGTCCAGTCCCTTAACCTTTCTCAGACTCATATTCCTCATCTGTAAAATGAGCAGGATAATGCTTATACCATATCGGGAAGATCAAGTGATAAAGACTGTCAACATACTTTTTAAAAAATGGTAACACCTTGTACAAGTGGTAGTTTGTTCCTATTTCTACAGTTTCTTGGGAATATATCCATTTCAATTTATCTAACAGAAATGGTGATAATGGGGTTTAGAAATCTACCAGCTATCTCTCTGTATCTTTGACCTGGTCTTTGGACATGTGGAACATGACACCATGTAATTCAGATCTTCAAACATTATCTCATTTCCTGGTCAAGTGCTATGGGACACACGGAGATGAATAAACAGAGTCCAGGTACTTCTGCAGCTTACAAAAGAGTGAGGAGATGAGAGATGATATGTAGATGTAGATGTCGATGTCAATGTAGATGTAGATGTAGAGAGAGAGAGAAAGAGAGATGGAATGCCTTCCCTTAGATCAGTTTTGCCCGTGAGTGACTGTGCTGGTTTGAATGTATTATGTCCCCAAAAACGCCATTATCTTTGACGTAATCTTGTGTGGGCAGATGTATCAGTGTTGATTAGACTGTAATTCTTTGAGTGTTTCTGTGGAGATGTGCCCCACCCAACTGTGGGTGATGACTCTGATTGGATAATTTCCACAGAGATGTTGCCCCACCCATTCAGGGTGGGTCCGAATTAAATTACTAGAGCACTGTATAAGCTCATACAGAAGGAGCAAGCTTGCTACAGCTGAGAGGGACACTTTGAAGAATGCACAGAAGCTGAGAGAGTAGCTGCAGATGAGAGACAGTTTGAAGACGGCCATTGAAAGCAGACTCTTGCTCCAGAGAAGCTAAGAGAGGAAAAACACCCCAAGAGCAACTAAGAGTGACATTTTTGAGGAACTGCTGCCTAGAGAAGAATGTCCTGGGAGAAAGCCATTTTGAAACCAGAACTTTGCAGCAGACGCCAGCCATGTGCCTTCCCATGCTAACAGAGGTTTTCCGGACACCATTAGCCATCTTCCAGTGAAAGGACCCAATTGCTGATGTGTTACCTTGGACACTTTATGGCCTTAAGACTGTAACTGTGTAACCAAATAAACCCCCTTTTATAAAAGCCAATCCATCTCTGGTGTTTTGCATTCCAGCAGCATTAGCAAACTGGAACAGTGACCTTTTCAAACAGGGCTCTGCTCCCTGCTGCTTCTAATAGCAATGGACATGGTTGTGAGATTGGAAAGAGAGAGGCTCACCATGAATAATGGGTTTATCAATAGCCATGCCTGACTAAATGCATGCCATATAATTTTCCTTTGGGGGATTTTGCTTCAGATTTCTGAAAGCTTTACTGAAAACAGATAGAAGGTGATTACCTAGCTACAGAGTAAAGGAATCTTTCTTCACTTTGTTTCCTGGTCAGTGAGAGCAGCATCATAGATTCTTGGTTGGGAAAAAGAAAATCATCCAAACAACCAGAGGACAAGAGTTAATGTTTTTACTTTAGGAATTTTTCCTGGCGTACTTTAAGAAACCAACAACAACCAAATGAGGTTCATTCTTTGCTTTTTAATAGTAGTGACATTTGGAGGTACTCAGGATGCTCTTTGAAAACACCTGGTTTTATGAACCCTGCTAAAAAAATTGGCCCATTTCTTTAATATACTGTATATGCATAAAAAAACAGAAATGCAAATAGAATTAAGAACTAGATGAGATATCAAGGATATAATAATACATGCTTTTGAAACATCATAAGATTTTTTTTGTATGGAAAAAAAAATCAGACAGGACACGATTTAGATTTCTGCCCTCCAGTAAAACCTATCACTATGATTAACTGTACCTGGAAAAGAGGTTTACCAGGATTCTGAGCTGTCCCCAATGAGACATTTTGTACAAAAAGTGATTTTAGGTTGTGCAGTGAATTGCCCCCTATTTTCCTAACCAACAGATCACATGATAAAGAAACCCCAAAACATTTCTCTTTGACTTGGGGATCTGTGGGAAGTTTTCTCTGAATGGAACAATATCTAATTTGGGAACTTAGGATACTCCAAACTGAAATGAAACATTGAAGGAAGGGAATGGTGTTTGAAAGACCAAGAAAAGAAATTTATGATAAATAGATAAAATGGGTAAAACCATTTGCTCCTTATACAGATTTTTTAAATTGCAATGGTGATTTCTTGGGAGGGAACAAAATTGGGGGTAGATTCAGTAAGTGAACAAACAAAACACTGAATGAGTAGATGAACAAAAACAAAGCCACCATGTAAAAAGGTTGTTCCCTGATCCATTTTGCTACATAAGTGTGCATAGATTTTAGTGTCCTTGTCTCACCCCGCCCCATCTTATCTCTTCCATGTTATCTCTGTAGAATGCCAACTTAGGTCTGTCTCCCATGGACAAATTGGGAATTACCTGTTAGGGAGGAGCACTGAAATAATTACACAAAATGGGACGGCTAAAAGGAAACTTAGAGAAAACCTAGTCCAGTGATTTGTAGTTGTTTTAGCTATGAAAACTTTTCTTCAAATGAAATTGTTGCCTGGAAGCCTAACATATATATGAAATAGATAAAAATGGTCTTCTCTAGTTGAAGCAGCGGAGGGGAGCTTGGATTACCACCAGCACTGCCCCCCCCCCCCCCCCACACACACACACTCAGCCTATCCTCACCTCTGCAGACAGCAGGACACCATGACACACAGTTTGAAAACCACCCATCTGGGCTGATCTCCTCGTTTTATCCATGGGACATGGCAGCTAAACCCAGAGAGGTGAAGTGATGCACCCAAGATCACCCAGGAAGCCAGCAGCAAAGTTGACACAACTGCCCAACCCTCCTAAGACCTCATTCTGAATTCTTTATACCACATCATTCTATGTCAGTCTAATCATTGTTATAAGATTTAAATTTTCTTGTGAAAATATTTCATATGTCCAAAATACACTTTAAGTAAGCATTTGAATGTCTGAGTTACTTTTTAAAAATGTATCCTTCCTTTAAAGGCTCACACAGCCTCTTCCCAAACTCTTCTTGGATATGCAAACTCACCAATTGCCATTTTAACAAACTTGTTGACGTGCGTGTCTCCTACATTGTGACAGCACAGGAATGGGAACTGATCTTTTGTGGTGAGGTATGCTGTATTCTTCCCACAGCTCACACTCACCCCCGCCACTGCCACTGTAGAAGGCAAAGAAAATTCAAGTATAATCTCTGAACCTCAGTCTTACTACCATTCAGAACAAAAAGCAAGTAGCAGCCTCAACTGCTCATACTTTTATTCCTTTCCATGTCCCATGACCCTCTTCAAGTTGAGCTGCTAATTAGCACAAAATAACCTACAAGTAGGTGAGCAGTTGGAGATAATAGTATTGAAGGGTCTAAGTAATTGACAAACTAGACAGTTAGACCCACGATGGTCAAGACTTTTAAATTGCTTCAAAGAACAATTTGTTGGTCATCTTCTCTATACTTTTACTTTCCCTAAATAAGGAACTTCCCTTAAATGAGCTTTCACATCAAACAACCCAAGAAAGATTGGGAATGGGGGGAGAGGGTGATAATCACATTACCACATGTCAGCCCCCACTGTTTTGGCTATTTGAGTGATAGGAATGAAGACCCCGCTCAGTGCTGGGAGAGAGGGCCTGTGCTGGTTTGGATGTATTATGTCCCCCAAAATGCAATCTTGTGGGGGCAGACATATTAGTGTTGATTAGGTTGGAATCCTTTGATTGGGTGTTTCCATGGAGATGTGACTAGTAACACCTTTGATTAGGGTGTGACCTGTTAATGGAATTGTTTCCATGGAAGTGTGGCCCCGCCCATTCAGCATGGGTCTTGATTAGTTCACCTGAGCCCTATAACAGCTCAGACAGAAGGAGCTCAGTGCTGCAGCTTACACAGACATTCTGAAGACAGCCGTTGAAAGCTGACACTGACATTTTGGAGAACACCATTTTGAAATGCAACCTGGGAGCAAACAAATGCCAGCCATGTGCCTTCCCAGCTAACAGAGGTTTTCCAGATGCCATCAGTATTCTTCAGTGATGCCTTTGGGTATTTGCATGGCCATAAGACTGTAACTTTGTAACAAAATAAACCCCCTTTATAAAAGCCAATCCATTTCTGGTGTTTAGCAAAACAGCAGCATTAGCAAACCTGAACAGGGCCCATTGTGAGTGAAACATCAGGTCAGGATGCACCATTCCTGGCACCACTGGCTTTGCCAGGATCCTCCTCTTTTGCTGCAAGCTGGCCTTTGGGATGGGAGAAACATGGCAAGAGGCCCATCCTCAGCAGAGGTGACCCTGAAAACTCTTCATGGCAGACACAGACTGGGGTCCCTTTCGTCGGGTGTCCATCTTACAGAGCCTATTCTGGAACCCAACATGCCTGAGGAGGAGGTCACTCTGATAACCCTTGGTCTTGACTCTCATGCTCCTCTTCAATGAAGCCATTGCCCACCTAGGAAGAAATGTGGTTTTTGAACACTACCTCTGTTAAAGATGGAAAAAGGTGTCCCGGAGTAGTCTTATGATATTCTTTTGGTTTATAACAAGTTTGGGAATATGGGAAGAGGCAAATTTGGAAACATTTGTGTCTCGTGATGACTTGGCAGGAGAAATGGCATGTTGATAGCGGCATATTTATTTGTCTCTGTGACATAACAAAAGGATACCAGTTTCAGGCATTCATCTGCAAACAAGATCCCAGGGCACAGAGAAGGCTCAAGAGCTGATTTTTCTTTAAACAAGTTGGTTATTGGATATTAATGGAGATTCTAATCCATTTTTTCTAGTTTGCTAATGCTGCCGGAATGCAAAACACCAGAAATCGATTAGCTTTTATAAAAGGGGGTTTATTTGGTTACACAGTTACAGCCTTAAGGCCATAAATGTCCATAACAAAGGGTATCTTCACTGGAGAAAGGCCATTGGCATTGGGAAAACCTCTGTCAGCTGGGAAGGCATGTGGCTGGTGTCTGCTTGTTCCCAGGTTGCATTTCAAAATGGCGTTCTCCAAAATGTCTGCATTAGCTTCTAACAGCCGTCTTCAAAATGTTTGTGTTAGCTCCAGCTAGCCATGAGCTCCTTCTGTCTGAGCTTTTATAGTGCTCCAGTAAACTAAACAAGGCCCAAGCTGAATGGGTGGGGCCACACCTCCATGGAAATTATCCAGAGTTATCACCTACATTTGGGTGGGTCACATCTCCATGGACACTGAACCAATAGGTTCCAACCCAATCCACACTAATATGTCTGCCCCCACAAGAATGCATTAAAGAATATGCTTTTTCTGGGGGACATAAATATACAAACCAGAACATCATTCATGTATGGATCTGTTTTAGAATATAAAAGCCTGTGGGAGTTATCCCCCTGCAATATTTGGCAAGCAAACATAAACAAGCAAACTTGTTAGTCTAAGTCGTTGGCATATGATTTGGCAAAGATTCCTAATTTGCTCATTTTCCTAAATTGCTTCAAACATTCATAATTTTCACTGACCTAGAATTTCTCTAGCCCAGGACAGACCTCAGCCCAATGGAGAAGCAGTGATGCCTAAATGGTAGTTGAATTAAAATACTCTCCCTTTAATGCTATATTGTACTGTAAGTTTAGACAGGGATTCTCCCTAGTAAGTAAACATCAGGTTTTTGGCATAATTCATCTCTATACCCCTTGTCAAGAATCTGAAGCAGGCAGATATACCTCAAAATCAGTTTGAATTGATAATGTGAAACAGAAAAGTGTAAAGTTACAGGGAAAAAAAAGGCAAAGCATTTGGTTGTAAACCTGATTAAAAGTGAAAAATCAGAATAGTAAATTGCTATTGAAAGGATTATCCTGCCTCTCTTCTCCCTTTTTCCCTGACCCTCACCCAAACCCACAGCATACTCACAAAGGAAGTGTGTATCTGTGCAGGACTGGGTGACTGGGAACAAATTTGAGTTATAAAGTGTTATAGGCTTTTGGAAAAAGGAAGGTGATGTCAGACTAGAAGATCTTTTCCTTAACTTTTCCATGGCACTTGTATATGAGTCCATCATTTGTGATCCTGTGTTATAGTTAGTTGGCTGACTGCTCTCTCCCTCCCCCAACCCCTGCCCCTTAATAAACAAAAGGCTTGAATGTTCTGGGAAATGTTAGCAACTCAACTCATGTCACAATAATCCAGGAAGTTCTGTGCAGTGGTGAAAAGAGCTTAGGGCTGGGACTGGAGAGCATCTCTGGCCACTGTGGGGTGCATGCAAAGGGCTCTGTGCAGGACCCACCCAGCTGCTGGTGTGAGTAGAGGGCAGCAAGAGACACTGCTGGGAGGGAAGTATGCAGCTCCACCAACAAATGCTAAAGTCTCTTCTGTTCCCAATGCTCCTCTCCAAAACTCCCTTGATCATCACTTTCCAGATAGTTTTCTCTTCTTCCATCTATAACCAACTCATCTTTATGTCATCACCTCAGATTCATTCATTCATTCATTCATTCATTCATTCAATAAATATTTATTAAGCACCTACTATGCAAGGCTCCCACTCCTCACCTCACCTTGGTCTGCCCTTCATCCTCACTGCTCTCTGAAACTGTTCTTGACAAGGTCACCTGTTTGTTGTTAAGTCCATGATCACATTTCCAGTGCTCTCTCTGCAGCATCTGAAAGTGTTGACCTCTTCGGATTTCATAAAATATTCTCATCTCTTGTCTTCCTCGATAACCTTCTCTCTGGGTTTTGCTCCTTCTGATGGCTTGTTCTTGGTCTCTTTCTTGTTCCTCATCTCTGTTCTGCTTCGTCAATATTGGTATTTCCCAGTGTTACATTCTTAGCCCTCTTCTTTTTTAATTCTACACACTTCCCTGGACTATCTCATCTATTCTTTTTTTTTTTTTAATCTTCATTTTATTGAGATATATTCACATACCACGCAGTCATACAAAACAAATCGTACATTCGATTGTTCACAGTACCATTACATAGTTGTACATTCATCACCTAAATCAATCCCTGACACCTTCATTAGCACACACACAAAAATAACAAGAATAATAATTAGAGTGAAAAAGAGCAATTGAAGTAAACAAGAACACTGGGTACCTTTGTCTGTTTGTTTCCTTCCCCTATTTTTCTACTCATCCATCCATAAACTAGACAAAGTGGAGAGTGGTCCTTATGGCTTTCCCAATCCCATTGTCACCCCTCATAAGCTACATTTTTATACAACTGTCTTCAAGATCCATGGGTTCTGGGTTGTAGTTTGATAGTTTCAGGTATCCACCACCAGCTACCCCAATTCTTTAGAACCTAAAAAGGGTTGTCTAAAGTGTGCGTAAGAGTGCCCACCAGAGTGACCTCTCGGCTCCTTTTGGAATCTCTCTGCCACTGAAGCTTATTTCATTTCCTTTCACATCCCCCTTTTGGTCAAGAAGATGTTCTCCATCCCACGATGCCGGGTCTACATTCCTCCCCGGGAGTCATATTCCACGTTGCCAGGGAGATTCACTCCCCTGGGTGTCTGATCCCACGTAGGGGGGAGGGCAGTGATTTCACCTTTCAAGTTGGCTTAGCCAGAGAGAGAGGGCCACATCTGAGCAACAAAGAGGCATTCGGGAGGAGGCTCTTAGGCACAACCATAGGGAGGCCTAGCCTCTCCTTTGCAGCAACCTTCTTCCTAAGGGTAAAACCTATGGTAGAGGGCTCAACCCATCAAATCTCATCTATCTTAAAGCTTCATGTATCACCTGCATGCAGAAAACTCCCAGGGATAATTCTCCAGCCCATATCTCACCTCTGAACTCCAGACAGGTTTAATCAATTGCTTACACAATATAACCACCTGTTGCAGTCACTACAGCTGTGCAATAAGTCATAGTAAAATTTAGTGGCTTAAAACAACTCTTGGTTGTGTCAGGAATTCAGACAGGCACAGCAAGGACAGTTGTTTCTGCTTCATGACGTCTGGGACCACAGCCAGGAAGACTTAAGAGCAGGAGTGATTTGACAGCTGGAAATTGGAATCACCTGTAAGCATCTCTAGTTCTAACTCATTTCTAGTGGTTAGTACGGGCTGTCGGCTGGGACCTGGTTGGGACTGTCAGCCAGAACACCTACAAATAACTTTTCCATGAGGTCTGGTCATCCTCACAGCAGCCTCTGAGCCCCTGGTCTTCTTACATAGCAGCTCAGGGCTCCCAAGGTGAGTATCCCAGCTAACAATGCAGAAGCTTCATTGCTTTTTATGACCTGGTCTCAGTGTGACTTCCATCACTTCATATTGGTTACAAGCGAGTCACAAGCTCACCCATATTAAAAGGGAGGCAATGAAACATCTCATGATGGAGTCGGGGGTAAGATGTGTGTGATAGGCTGTAGAAAAGCACGTAGGAGAGGAGATGTTGTTGCAGTCATCTTTAGAAATACCATCTGCCACACCACTCCTCTCCAATCCCAGCCTCACATGGTGCTCCTTATATACAAATATATTCTTCATGCTCCATAAATTCTCTTTCCTCCAAGCTTTTGCACATTCTATTTCCTTTGACCATTCTTGTTTTCCTGCCTTCCAACCACTCTTCTCCTGTCCCCACCTATCTTCTTTTTCATCTAATTTCATTTGTCTTTCAAGCCTCATCTCAGACGCCACTTCAACGAGACCCAAGTTTGCTTTAAGAGACAGAACCAGTGTCCACCTGCGCATCTTGCTTTCCTTCCTGCCCTTTACTCACTCAACACCTTGACGGGGGGAAAGGCGTTCCATACATGAACTTGGAGTTACATAACCTGAATTCAAAGTCTGGTTCTGTCACTTACAAACTGTGTGAACTTAAGCAATTTGCTTAACTTCTAAAAGCTTTAATCTTCATGTCTATGAAATGAGGATAATGTTATACAATAACCTTATCGGGCTGAGGATGAGATGATGATACATGCAAAGCATTTAGCAAAGATATTGGCCCATAGATACTTCAGTAAAAGTGAGCTGTTTTCATGATCCTGAGATCTATATGGGTCAAAGATTAATTTTTAGAACTGTTCCTTCTAGTTGTAAGTAGCTACATTGCTCAAAAAAATGCAAAGGAAAAAACATCTTCTTGAACTACGTTAATATATAGGCATTCATTGTTTATTTTTCTCTATTTTCTTGTTATAATGGTTGTGATTAATGTACATTCAGTACATAGCTATTCTTAGGTACAAGCATTTATGTAGGATGTTCTATATTTAGTATAGCTAATTATTTCTCACCAAATGTATGCATTTACTCCTGTTCGTTTGAGAAGGGATCCTTCTGCTTTTAAAAAGACATTTGCCCAATTGTCCTCCTGTGAATGCCACCTCCCTTTCTGCTTCCACTATTGTTCCAAATAGCAGCAAATTCAGCATAA
The DNA here is from genome assembly GCF_015220235.1 of Choloepus didactylus. NCBI lineage: Eukaryota > Metazoa > Chordata > Mammalia > Pilosa > Megalonychidae > Choloepus > Choloepus didactylus. The sequence goes on along the minus strand of NC_051312.1, from coordinate 126,855,877 downwards.
TTCACCGCCCACATCTGACGTTTCTTTCTCTTCTTGGCTCTATCAACTACTGTGCTTGGCGTGCACTATGATTTTGGTCTGCTCTGGAAATTTAAATGTAGTGTTCCCCAACATTGTCCTTGGGTAGGAAACAGGCCCTGCTGAAATACCTGCAGTGAAAGAAACACCTTCTTGTGGTGATTTTTTTGCTTCACTTTATTGAATTTTCCTAAATTGCCTGGCAGTCGCTGTTTGCACAATTTGGGTGGAGGGATTGTTTGTTTTATGCATCACTATGCCAAGAAAGAGAAGTAGCTTACAGTGTTGTTTAAACACCACATGTAAATGGACCAAAATTCTAGCTCCATATCTGTTTGACCAGAATACGGAAAAGAAAGAGGAGAAATTGAGAAGATCTCCTGGGGAGATAGATACAGGTTTAATATGTGGAAGATCTTTCCAACACGGGAACATTCAAAGAATGGAATGAGTCACCTGCTTTAGGAGACAGTGAGCTCTCCATATGGACTTATTCAATCACTGGCTAATCAGTTAGTTTCCTGGAGAATTCAAGACTCAGTGAATGGTTCGATTAAGTTACCTTATTCTTCCAAGATTTCATAATGAAATGCCAAGATTTAAGAACCCACAAAGATGTAGATGATTGCTGGACAGCACCTCCAGGCTGAACTGTCTAAACTCTACAGGAGAGTAGACTTAGAAAAGCCATCTCTATGGATGAAGAATTTACTGTGCTTCATTTAGGCGGTGAGTAGCTTAAGTGCAACTGGGCCACAAAGAAAAAAAGAGAACCCAGAAAAATGATATATATTCTGCAGCTCTTTTAATCTTTACCAATATCTAGAGAAAGACTTTTTAAAATAATTCTCTGGATCTATTCTTTCAAATTCAAAATCACATGTGTCTCCATCAAAACTCTGTGTGTGTGTGTGTGTGTGTGTGTGTGTGTGCGCGCGCACGCGCACGCATGTGTTTCTTCAGTAACATCCCTTCAGTATCCAGATTGGAGATGTGTTAAAGGGATAAAAGAAGGAGCAAGGCAGCCCAACAGAGCATGAGTACACAGGAAGATAGAAATATTGGTGGAGCAAGTACAGAGAGATCACAACATTGTGTTTTTAAAATCCTCAGACATTCTTGCAGGTGCTGGATGACCCGGATCAGGGCCCTGTGTGCCTCTTTTTACAGGGGCTTCTGCAATAGAAAGAAGTTGGCTTTGTGCCGCATCCCCTTAAAGCCTCAGGCCATGGCTGTACCTAGAAATTAGCATAAGAATTTATTACAGTTTCTCAAATCAAAGAGAAACTAGGAAAATACTTAATTCAACCATCTTATTTTACAGGTCTCATTTTAAATGTCACTTCTCAAGCCTTTTCTAGCTTTCTGGAGCATATTATGTCTCCAGTTATATGCTCCATGACACACTGTGCTTTCACTTTGTACTACTTAATGTGATTATGATTAAACAATGGCTTCCGTATAATTTGTGTAATATCTCCATCCTCAACCACCAAGGATTGCACCTCTTTGGTTAACCCATTCATCCTCATCTCCTCAGCACAGTGCTTGGCACAGAATAGGTACTGAATAATATTTGCTTACTAGTTGAATAAAAGCTAAGCTCAGATTAATGAAGAGAGGTAACTCAGGTAAATTTTACATCCCCAACATGTATCTCATTCCTGAATCCCAGCTCAATGTGACAGTCTGGGCTCAGAGAGATAAAATCAAGGAAAATTGGAGAAGGTTATCTGTTACAACAGGTTTCTCAAGAGTCTAAAAAATAAAGTATGCACATTTCATCTCATCTCAGAATATTTACCATATTCCTCACCTCTTTCATTCAATAAATATGTATTGAGCATCTACAAGAGCCAGACACTGGGTCACGTGCTGGAGATATAACTCATGGATAAAATTCATACAAGGATGGCTCACTTCAGTCTGTAGTAGCAGTGTGTCATTTCCAAAAGCAATTAAAAAGTTTGTTGTGGATTGAATTGTGTACCCCAGTTTGGCCAGATTCTTGGTCTTGGTTTGCATTTTGGTGGCTGGGGACCTATCGTAAATAGGATTCTGGAAGATGTTCCTGCAGTTAAGGTGTGGCCAAATTGAATCAGGTTGGGCTTTAATTCAGATTACAGGAGTCATTTATAAACAGAATGAAATTCAGACAGAGGAAGGAAAGCCATGGGAAGAAGCCAAAAATGTTTTGGTTGTTTTTCATTTTCTTTTTTACAGAAACAAATATTTATATCATGTTTTATAGTCTCCAATGCAGTTTTCACACACTAATCTCATTTAATCCTCACAAAAGCTAAGTAATGTAAGTGTATTTTTATCCCTTTTTAATAGAGAAACTCAGACTTGGAGGATAGTGTGGCTTGTCCCAAATGACACAGGCCCCAAATGGGGCATCCTGACCGTAGGTCACTAATGGGAGTTGAGAATTATCATGCCCTTGTCTTCAGTCTCTAAGCACTTTTCTCCTAGAACAAACCAACATTATTTACTCAATGCCTATTAAACTTTATAGCAAATGGTTATGAGTTGGTTTTGGTAACAGCAAGATCTAAATTTGAATACCAGCTCTGCCACTTGCCACTAATCTTGTTAACTTGGATCAAGTTACACTTTTGTTCTTTCATTCAGAAAATAATTACTAAGTGTCCTCTCTGTGCCAGGTAGTGTTCTGGGCCCTGGGAAGATACCAGTGAACAAAACAGACATTGTTCTCATGGAGTGTACAACCTAGAGGGCAGATGCAAAATAAGCAAGGAAATAAGATGTACTCCCAAAGTTAATTCCAGAGAGTAGCAACTGCTCTACAGAAAATGATAAAGGGAAAGTGATGGCAAACGACTCAGTGATATAGGAGAGAGTGCGTCTAAATTGGGTAGTTAGGAGAGGCTCATCTAGAGGTGAGATTTAACCTGCAACCTGATTGACAAAAAGGATCTAGACATACAAGGATCTGGGGCCAAGGGAACAGTAAGATTAATTTTGAAGTTCAAAACAGAAAGAAGGTGCCTGAGACTGGAGCATACTGAAGGAGGGGGAGATTGTTAGAAGGAGCCAGAGAAGTAAGCAAAATGGGCTGGGCTATAACAGAGGGCCTTGTAGGCCAAGGTGAGGAGGTTGCATTTTGCTCTAATCACAACGGGAGACCACTACATTTTTAGGTAAGAGAGTAACATCAACTGATTTATATTAACTGCTCATAATCCAACCTCTCTAAGCCTGGCTCCTCATTTGCAAAATTCTTATGATAATAGTGGCCATTTGATACTTTAGTTGAGAAGGCTGGATGTGGCTGACAACAACTCAATATATATTAGATATTATTAGTATTAATATTAAGTGATGGGAGATATAAAAAATGTAAGATATGTCCAAGGACTCAACAATTTCATTATTTTGCAGTGTTTGCTTTGCCCTTTTATATTTTGGTTTCCTTTTTAGAATGCAATATAAGTCTTCCATGCATAAGGATTTCTTGAGGAGGCGGAGCGTCTCCCCATTCCTTAAGTGTGGGCTGCGCATCATGGTTTCCTTCCAACAAGTGTGGTATGGAAAAGGGGAAGAAAGAGTAAATTTAGAGTGACGAAACCCAACAAACATTACCATTACTTCAGACAGATGCTCAAACTCAAAATCAGCAGTGATGAGTCATGGTGATAGTCAGTGCCCTTGATATGATGTGGTGAGAATGGCACTTCATCTCTGTAATCTTCCTCCCCAAACCCAAAAACCCAGTATCCGATAAAGCCCCACTGAGGGCCATTCTACAAAACATTTGACCATTACTCCTGAAAACTGTCCAGGTCACCATAAACAAGGAAAGTCTGAGGAACTGTCACAGTCTGGAGGAGCCTGAAGAGACACAACAAAACTAACAGGGCATCTTAGATGTGATCCTGGGACAGAATAGTACATAAACTAAGGAAATCTGCACAGAATATGGACTTCAGTTAATAATAATTATCAATCCTGGTTCATTAATTATCATAAAAATACCATTCTAAGTAAGATTTGAATAATGGAGAAACTGGTGTGAAACATTTGGTAGCCAGTACCCCCTCTCCTCTCCACTCCCGCCACCCCGTGAGAGCATGGGCAGCCCTTAGAAGCTACTGCAGCAGCCTCCTAACTGCCAACAATCCTTTGAACTTGAACTATCCAGCAGATTTCTGCCCCACTCCCCTCTCTTCTAGAAGTCTTCAGAGCACGCGAGCTGATACAAAGATTTGACATTTTCCAATATGGAAACTCTGTACCATCTTCTTAATTTTTCTGTAAATCCAAAACTGTTCTAAAATTAAAAGTTTGTTTTAAAAATACAAGCAGCATCTTCACTTATGCAAATTTTGGTGAATTAACTCAGGTAATTAGTTTCATGTGAAACACCAGATCTTACATCTCCCCACACCCACCTTGCCCAAACACCTGGAAATATCTAAAATTATGACATTTTGAAAATAATATCATAATAAAAAGTGTAATAAGAATATATTATATACTTTATATTAAATGTGTAAGTTGCCTACAGACACACAGATTGCCTGCAGACTTCAGTCTGCAAAATCCACTTGTAAAATCTGGAGGTGTTTGCTGCTTTGCGACCCAGTCTTATTCCACGGGAGAAGTGGGGAACGTGCACTCTTTCAATAGAGGTCATCATCTTCTTTCTCTTTTCTCCAATCTCTATCCAGTTGGGTCCCCAAAAGGCCCCTCTGCCTCTTAGTCTTCCAGTCCCCATCCAGAAACTGTCAGCTGACCACTAAACATTTTCCCTTCCTCCTGGGCTCGAAGCTGGACTGTCTTCCCCAAATGCAATGGCAGTTATTGGTGGCCGAGAGACTGAAGGTAAGCAGAGGTGATTTGTGCCACATCCTGGCCACCTGACCCATAAAATCCTCTTACACAAGATCCTTCATGCTCTTTTCCCTTACACTGGCCAGAAGTCTAGGCCCAGAGCAACATTGGAAGCCACGTATTAAAGAGAGTGGAACTTCCATTAACCTGGGTCCCTAGTCAATTTGTAGAATAGAGTCCCTCGGGACTACCTGGAACTATGCTGAACTTTCCATTCAATTTGTTATAACAGGTGAGGACACACAAATCACATTCTAAGTTAGACAAACAGATATTCTAATATGATGTCCAAAGAAACGTCCATAGGAAGAAGCTGGAGGTAATTTAGCACTTTTCTGATGGTTCTTGGAAGATGGAGAAAGTAGGCACTCAAGACATACAAATATAGTTGAGCAAAACTGGGATCAGAAGTGACTTCCTCCCTCAGGGAGCAGCAGTCTGGTGTGAGATCTGGAGGAGGGTAATAATCATTAATGTCGAAGAAAGTCTAGGAAGTTGGGTACTCACATACCACAAAAAATCCCAACCTGAATTCACACTCAGTGTGTCCTTAACTGAATCCATTATATTCTCTTCCTCGCCACCCTCCAACTATTCCTCCTGTCATTCAGTCTGTCTATGGCATTTCCAATCTCCTGCCAGGCAACCTAGAAATCTTTGCTTCACTTTCAACTCCTCCTACTTCCACACCCGAAGCCATCCACAAATTCTGTTTATCTGACAGGAAAACTGAATTCAGATTTGGAAGCCAGTACCCCTTCTCTTCTCCACTCCCGCCACCCCGTGAGAGCATGGGCAGCCCTTAGAAGCTACTGCAGCAGCCTCCTAACTGCCAACAGTCCTTTGAACTTGAACCCTCCAGCAAGTTTCTGCCCCACTCCCCTCTCTTCTAGAAGTCTTCAGAGCATGTGAGCTGATACAAAGATTTGACATTTTCCAAGATAGCTTCAGTTGGGGTATGCATTCGCTTCAGTACTTCTGTTTCAAATGGAAAAACAGACATAAATAAGGCAATTAGCACCACTGGGTGTGAAATCTGTCAGCTACTGAAGCACGAGAGGGTTGTGTTATGTTTTAATAAGTAATGAACATCTATATCTGACCACAGGATATGATCGTATTTTTGTTTTCCAAACTGCAGGAATAATTAACCATTTTGACATGAGGCGCCCTCCAGCTTCTTCTACACTTGTATCATGAGAAAATACTGATACAATACTTGAATGAAGACATTCAAGGGCTTTTATATGGAATACGACTAATGAACTAATACTTCTAAAATAAAAGATGCAACATTTGCATCTTTCATCAAGTGTTTGTTCGCTGCCTTCTATATGTTGAATTCTGTCCAGTAATTGTTATAAAATAATTTTAAGACCTGATACCTGCTCTGAAGGACCACATAAGTCATGTTCTGCTGATAAAATGAACGCACATGATACCATTTTAGAATAATACAAGGCACTGTTTTATAGTATGAAGTGCAAGAAAAATTAATAAATAAATTCCCAGAACAGGACATGATGCTAATCCGTAAACAACCTGTTCTAGCTTCACAACACAGTCTCTTTCCAGAATACTAAAATTTGGTTCAGTCCATTTTTAAATGCTTTATCAAATTTCAAGTTTCCTTTGGGTGAATACTATTTTTTTGTTGTTTCAAAATGTTCCAAATCCATCATCCCAAAAATACATAACAGAGTTTGACTAGAATTTAACTTGTATTGTTGTCAAATCATTTGTTTTATTGGTGCCAGATATAGGAAGAAATATACATCTTCAGTCATGACTTGGCTTTAAGGCAACTATGGATCGTTTGATGAATTGAATGTTTCTTTTTCAAAGTAAAGTTTCATTTACTTTTTTTACTAAAGTAATCTATGCTCATTATAAGGGGGAAAAACAGAAAATGCAGACAAACAAAAAGAACATAAAATACTTAGAATCATCTTTTTATTCATATTTATATGCATTTTAAACATGAATGGAGTAATATCATACCATTTTGTAATCTGCTGTTGTCACTTATTTTATCATGAGTATCTTTCCATTGCAACAGATTATTTCTGCATTTTTAATGACTGGATAATATTTCAAATTGTATGGACCATAGTTTATCTAACCCAGTGGTTTTCATATATTTTGGTCTCAGGACCCCTTTATACTCTTAAGTTATTGAGGGCCCCAAGGAACTTTTTGTTTATGTGAATTATATCTATCAATAATTATAACATTAGAAATTAAAATGGAGTAAATTTTTAAAATAGCAATAAACACATTTCATGTGAACACAAATAATATATTTTCTGCAAAATAACTATATTTTCTAAAACAAAAACATTTAGTGAGAAGAGTGGCATTGTTTTACATTTTTGCAGATGTCTCTAAATTCTGGCTTAAAAGAAGAGAGCTGAATTCCCATATCTGCTTCTGCATCCAGTCTGTTGTGATATCACACATCATGCAGCCCCTGCAAAACTCTGCTGTATATTCATACAACACAAATGGTGTCATAGTATAATTTTTAAAAGAATATGATCTTTCAGACTCTTTGAAGGTGCCTCAGGCACCCCCTAAAAAGTTCTTCAGGACCCCCAAGAGTTCCTAAACCACATTTTGACAAATGCTGATCTAGCCAATCTCCAATTTTTCAACAGCTGTGTTGTTTATAAAATGTACCTTGATAACATTAATATTTTCAAGATGATTAATTACGTTATTTATTAAGCTGCCTGAAAGGTCAGAATGTTGTCATTCATTAGCACAAAGAATAAATTTTCAATAATAAAACAGTAACAACTATTTATTAACCACTTTGTGTGTAGTAGACTCTTCACTAAGAATTTAAGAGGCAGTTTCTTAATAAATCCCTACAACAAAACTGTGAGATAGATTATCCTATTTTAAAAGAAGAAAAGGACCCAGAGAAGTTTGGAAGTTTCCTGTGTTCCTGCTTAGGTCTGTCTATCCAGAAAGCCCATTCCATCAATCATAAACATATATACTGCCTCCAAAGAGGCAGAGAGGATAGAATGGGGCAAGGGTGCAGACAAGGAGTTGGGAAGGGGGGACGAGGGGTACATAAAATCATGACTTGTTATATTTATATATCAATATCATGATTTTTTATAGCTTAACTGGGTAATTGTGATAATTTCATTTTTCAAACAATTTCCGTTTTACGTATGAGATAGTTCGGTCATTGTAGATGTAGAAATGGGATCAAAATCAAAATATTTATGTAGAATAATTACACGATGCACAAGTTTTTGTATAGATGTTTCTGTACATCTTTATCCTGTAATCTATCATTCTATCTTATATATTTACCTTTTCAGCCCAATAAAAAAACTCATTGGTGCACTGATGGTAATAGTAATCAAGTAATCATTTCCCTCATCGAGAGCCTCCTCACTATTGACCCAGTGCTAAGTGCTTTGTGCATTCTCTCTACTTAATCCTTATGACAACTCTATGGATTGATATTAATTACCTCCATTTTACAGATGAAGAAACTGAGGCTTAAAGGGTCAGTGGAGGAAACTAGGACTGAACCAAAGCATGTGTCTTTAACCACTTTGTACCACCTCCACGGATATCATATTTTCCCCGTCTTTCTATGCCCTATAGCACACAATAAATGCTGAAGGACTAATAGTAAAGAGGTGAGATCCCTAAGTACTGTTGTCATCCAACCTGAGGTGTGTAAGCCACTCCACACGGAGGGCAGCAACTCTGTACTCAGGTCCTGTCGGACTCGGCCATATGTCTGAGATCTGGCCAGTGTCACTCTTCCGATCCATGGCGGTGACAAGCCACACAGCACTGTATGCCTTGTGATTACTTCTCACTTTTAAAACAGCATCAGTCATTTCAGAAAGGCTGGATTATACCATATGTTGGAAATTCATAACATTTCTTCCTGAAATTGACACTGACCATTGGCTCAGCTATCTATATCAGATTCTGGCAATAGGCCACATTTTTAGAAGAAAAACAATTTCCTGTGAAAGCATTTGAGGAGGTATGATCAAAACAATCCCATGACAATTATAGAACATAATGATGGAATGTCTAAAATAGGTTGAAACTTATAAAATATACTGAAACTTCTAAAATAGCCTGAGAGGCTTTGGAAGAAAGTTTCTATGTAAAATAAAAGAATTTCATATATAAAGCCAGGAGGATATAATACATATTATATGTATATGTATACACACACTCACACACACATTGATATTTATTCTTATATATAGGTACATGAATGAAATATAACATACTGGAAATATATTTGTTTTAATAGAAGAAAACGTGTAAACCAGGTATCAGCTTAGGCCCTTTGCCCTTAAGAGATCTGGACCAAAATGTCCTGAACCCCAACTCCACAGCATCAGACAATTCAGTCTCCCCCACATTTTCTGTGATTCCTGCAACACACTTCGTCAGGCTTTTCTCTGCCTCTCCGTTCCTGCTGCCTCAGTTCCATACTTGCCAATCCAGGCACAAAGACAGGCCGTCTACCACATCCCTCTCCCCTTCCACACACACACAAATCCACCTGCACCCAAGCATTTTGTAGGTTTAGAACTTGACTCATGGCCTGGGGATTGTGAGGTGGGTTAATTGTGGCATCTCACTCCTCCAACATCACCTCTTCCCCCCTCTTCTCTTCCTCCTTCCTCTCCCTCAAGATTAATAAGAAGATTCTTCCCTTTCATATGCAGAAGAGTTCCAGTTAACAACCCAATCTTGCCCCCCCCTCCCCGCCCCACACCTGTCACATAAATGCTGTCTCCTTCCTTGGAGGAACTCAGGAAAATAAAAGTTTCTCCCTCTTCTTACACATGTGCATGTGATCCACTGAAGATCATGGTATATGGCTCTTTGCAACTCTGTGATGTTTGGACTCTGGTTTGCAAGGTGAGGAAAACCCAGCTCAGACTGGCTTAAGCCCACAAGTGCAGCTATTGGCCCATGAAATTAAAAAGCCTAAGAGTATGCTAACCTCAGTGGAGCTGGATTCAGGGGCTCAAAAGAGGCTGCATGCTCTGCTCTCCCTCAAAGGCACGGCTTCATTAGGTGAAAGCACTTAAGACTCTAATCCTGGAAAAGGCTATGTATCTTACTGCTACACCATTTTTATCATGAAATTGATCATATAACATTTGGCTATGCTTAGTGCCTAGCACAATGCCTGGAACATAATGAGGACTCAATAAATATTTGCCTAATTCACTCATTTATTTAATTGATAATCATTAAGTATCTAACATGTGTCAGCATTTTAGGCCTTGAGAAACAGTAGTGAACAAAGCAAAGTCTCTGTTCTCATCCGGCTTGTAGTCTGCAGAAGGAAACAGGTAATAAAAAACTGAACAAATTAGATCATTTCATTTTGTAAAAAAGGGTTATGAATAAATTAAATGAGGCAATGTGACAGAAGGTGAATGAGGTGTGTGGAGGGCATCCTTATACAGAGTTAGGGAAAGATCTCTTTGAAGAGGAAATATTTGAGCTTAAACCTGAATGATACAAAGACAGAGAAGAAGGTTCTAGACAAAGCAGTGCAAAGATCCTATGGCAAGAGTGAGTTTAGCAGGTTTAATGTATAAGAGAAGGCTGGTGACGTTGGAGCATAATGAGTAAGGAGAGTGCTATTACATGAGGTCAGAGAGGTAAGCAGGGGTCGTATCACAGGGACTTATAGGTCATGAGAAGTCACGTGAATGTTATTCTGCACAATGCACAGCCACCAGAAGATTCTATACATGGGAATGACATGATCTGAGTTACATTTTTGACTCCCAATAGAAAGGATTGTAGGAAAGGAAGAATGGATGAGGGGGCTCCGTGAGGAGGTTCTGACCTTAGCAAGAGATGATGGTGATTTGAGTTTGAGTGGCAGCATGAATATGGTTCAATTCAACTGAATGAACATTAATTGAGCATCTTCTCCATGGTAATAACAAATTTTAAGTGTTTATTGTGTATTGAGTTCTAACAGAGGCTGCTGATTGCATATACAATATCATTCTTCCTTCTTTTTACTATTAAAACCCTTCTCTGGCTTAAGATGCCAATATGCCTGCACTAAAATATTTGCCCTCTCAGATACCTTTACAGTTAGGGAAGTCCACGTGAAACAGTTTTGACCTATGACACATAAACAGAAGCCTATAGAGATTTCAGCATGAGATTTTGCTTTCCTGATAGAGGCACTACCATTTCCTCCTGGATTTCCCCTTTCTTCTTTCTGAACTGGACATGAGGCTGGAGGTTGAGTGGCCATCTTGTGATTAAGACTCAACAAGCATGAAAAAGAAAATCATATGCTAAAGCAAGGCAGAGCAGAAAGTTTGCAGGAATCTGGGTATTGTGAGTTGAATGGTGATCCCCCATAAAAATATGTTCAAGTTCTGACCCCTGGTACCCATGAATGTGACCTTATTTGGCAAGAGGGTCTTTGCAGATATAATCCAGTTAAGTTGACCTCATTCTGGCTTAGGGTAGGCCCTAAATACAATGGCTGCTGTCCTTATAAGAAGGCCACATGAAGGCACAGGGAGACAGGGACACACAGGGAGAAGGCCATGTAACGACAGAGGCAGAAATTGGAGTGATGCATCTAAAAGCCAAGGAATGCCAAGGATTTCCAACAACCATCGGAAGCTAAAAGAGTCAAGGAAGGGTTCCCCTACAGGTTTCAGAGGGAGCGTGGCCCTACCAACACCTCAATTTCAGATTTCTAGCCCCCAGAAATAAATTTAGAGAATAAATTTCTCTTGTTTAAGCCACACAGTTTGTGTACTTGCCATGACAGCCCTAGGAGACTATGTGGCACAGGGCAATGGGGGGGCAGATCACAGGTGGGTGCTCTCTCTCTCCAACTGCCATGTTCCTGTGCAGAACTCCCAGGAGTCTAAGAACTGTAAACTCAAATCTGACTTTACAAGTTCTTATGGGGTATTTTTGTCAAGGGAGGAGGATAGAATATCTTTTATTTAACAGTTCCCGAGCATGATTAATAACTTAAAATTTTAGACACATGTAGCATCTAGACCTCCATTTGTACTCTTGCCCCAGGCATCACAAATGTTAGGAGGTAGAGAAGAAGGTTGAGAAGAAGGTAACACCTAAAAGGTTAGCATTAAAAGTCTTTCCTTTCCAAATTTACAATAAATGTGAACTCTGGGATAGAAAGGACCAAGAGGCTGCCTAAGAATGAATGATACAAAATGAATGTTCATTAAATATTTGTTTAATGAATTAATGAGGAATGGTTATGTCCAGTGCATGTTCAATTCAACAAAATAACACTGTCTATAGGATATAAACTTGGTATTACTGGATAGCTCACCATGACCAGCATCACCTCCCACCCTTTTTCTAATTGCCTTCTCATCATCTCCTTCCCCTGCCTCATCGGTTCCCCTGGGTCTCCCCACCCCCACCCATGCAATTAATGGCATCACCACATTTAAGCTCCCAAGCTTGACACTTCAGTGGTATCCTTGACCTCTGCCCTCACTCTATCCCACCCATAGCCAATCAGCAGTTCAACACCACAAACTCATAGTCCCCAACCTCCTCTCACCCCCCACCCTACCCCAAGTTTTATAACAGTCTCCATATATTATACCACATTGTGGGAATCCCAGTGCATCATTCTTCTCTGTTATATGTGGCAACAATATCTTACTTATCTTCTCATTCTCACAGCACCTAGCACAAGGCTTCACACCCAGTTAGCAATGAGGGAAATTTGTGAATATTCATTAAATGAATTTTGGTTGCAGCAGAATCATTTTCAAACAGTTTTAGGGTCCTAAAATTCCTACATGAATACTTTGTATTAGGAGTGTAGGATCTAGAATGAGGGTGCATTGAATTTAATCCCTGATCTGCCACTTCCTATTTGTGTGATCTTGAGTTCCTCTCCTTTGTACAGTGGGAAACAATGATAGCACCTACCTCATAGTGTTGTTGGGAGAATGACTTGAGTTAATATGACTTAAGTGCTGGGAACAGTGTCTGGCTCAAAATAAGTACTTGATATAGGTTCGCTCTTGTGTGTGTTTGTTTTTTTTTTTTTTTAATTTAATCTTCTTAAAAACCTTACTTAGTAGGTACTATTGTCCCCATTTTATAGATAAGGAAACTGAAGCTTAGAGAGGTTGAGTAAGGTGCCCAGTGTCACAGAGCTAGTGTGGCACAGCTAAAATCTGAACCAGGACAACCCACTCCAGCCCTGGAACTACTGACCCCTCCCTTTACCGTGAGCCCCACCAGACAGACACTAATGCTGTGTGACTCAGGGTAAAGGTCATGGAGGAGCAGATACCAGACAGGTGCAAAGCCATCAGCCCAAACTGCCCTGTGGTTTGTCTCTCCAGGAATAGGGAACCATAGTGGGAAATAACTCCTTCAAATCACATAGCCCTTTTGAATCAGGCCTGAAAATAAATATGGACTGAATATTTGCTTCCTGCAAGACTTCAGACCTGCCCCCCACCACCTCTTCCGCTGGCTCCAGGAATGCACTGTATCCGGAGAGTCAGGATTTGATTGCACAACTACCCCACACAGTCAATATAAAGAGCCACGTGGCAGTGGCAGGGAAAAAAAAATCTTAGTTTTGCAAAGCATACCAAGACATCTTCATATTCAATAGTTTTAGAAGCATGGGCTGCCTAAAAATATAGTAGGCACTCCATGAATACCTGGGAACTTGTCCACTTGATTGAACACTCTTGAACTTGACTATTAGCCACTTCATTGCTTTTAAGAACCACCTCTCTTCTGTTTGGGATAATGAAAAAGTTTTGGTAATGGATAGTGGGGACAGTAGCACAATATTGTAAATGTAATTAATGTCACTGAATTGTATGTTTAAAATGGTTAAAATGGCAAATTTTTACGTTATAAAAAAGAATCACTCTGTCCCCCTCCCCACCCCACCACCACCTCACCCTCATCCCCACTCCATACAAATTAGGCCCTTAATCAAAGGTCCCAAAGAAGTGGAAGGCGCACTTTTTATCCTAATATGAGGCTTTGGGTTCTCCAAATCTTAAGGATTTGACTTGCTAAGTGCCTTTGTGTTAAGAGATTATTTTTAAGAACATGGCTACCTCATACCCTGTGACAGGGAAACATACTACAACTCTGCGGAAGTGAGTGCTGGTGCCAGTAAAAAGCAGAAACAAGTGAGCAGCAGAAGAAAGGACTCTGAAGGGTGTTCAAGTTATTCAGAGACTTGATGAGGTATTTTTTCTCAGATTTTTGTTTTTATTTTAATTTTCTGTCAGGCACTTTATGGTTATAATTGTTACTGTAAACCTTGATTGCAGATTTCCTATTTTCAAAAGTTTTCACTAATCATTTTATTTTCTCATGTTTGGATGCACTGGTAAATCAAATTTAGCAATTTCATCAAGTTTAGATCTTCAGAAATAGGCTGTTGTTTAAGTAAAGCTAATTTAAATTAATCCAAATTATAAGAGTTAGTATTGATCAAGAAATTCAGTTCCATTTTTCTAAAGTTAAAGAAAATAACTAGAAAAACTCTTTTTTTCCTGAGTTCAACACTTAGGTTAACTATGCAAATGGCAACACAACATGCTGACGTATGAGATTTGTTTTTAAAAATATCATTTTCAAACTGCAGGTCATGGCCCAAACTATAGGTCATGAAATCAATTTAATAGGTTACAAATAGCATTCTTTCTAAAAACTGAAATAGAGTAGGATAAAAATAATCAGAATGCATCACACTTGGGAAGTATAGTTTGCCAAATTTACTTTTCAACTATTTATAGGGATGCACATATATATGTTTATGTGTAGAAATATTAAAAAAAAATGTTTTACCATGGTTTGCTGTAAAAAATGTTTGAAAGCCCTGTTCTGAAGCTGTAGTTAACATATCTTCTGCCTTTTCCTTTTCTTCCATACCATAAACTCTACAGTTTGGCCAGTCAACAAATGTTTTGTGAATGCCTGTGTGAGGACTGACATTCTTGTTCATAATCCTGCTCCCCAAATTATCTAAGAAAGATTCATGACTGTTCACCATCCTGCAGTGAATTTTAACATGGATCAAAAGAAAAGGAGAATTTGGGTTAACTCCCAGGTAAGCAAGCAAAACAATTAAATTAACTAGAAAACCCCATTCTTCAATCATATTAGTTATTATTAATAGTAACCCTTTGGAAACTTGAAACTAAAAACTATTTCCTTGCTTTTTTTCCCTATCCTGTGCACACACTGATAAGTTATTATAGGGCAAGGAGTGTTTTGGGGGAGGATATGAGTTAGCAGAGAACTTTTCATTCAAGGAAAAAAAAGTGTTATATTTGTTTTGGTAAGAAATGTCATGTAAAAATTACACAGATTCGTAATTTTTAAGCAGCTTATGCTTTCTGAAGCTTGACAATGTCTCTTTTGGTACAATTCTCCAGTCTATTTATATGTTATGAACTTTTCCCATTATTTAGAAATCTATTTTCCTATAAAATTCCATGTCAATCACACAGATTCACAGCCAAGAATACTTTTTTTTCATTTCCTTAGTCTGTAGCTTAGAGAAATACCAAACCTCACAGATGTTATAAGAATCTGCATTTGTGGAGAAAGGCTTTGATAGAAAACTAACTGCGAACTAGATGGTTGTTAAAATTTTTAAGTCACTTTAATTTTGAAAAGTTTAAGTCACTTTTAGATGCCTTGAGGGCTTTAGTGAAATATCCCACATAGAATAAACCAACAATAAAAGTTGATTGAATGACACTGGAGTTAATAAATGAAGCAATTAGGCAAAAACAATGAAAGTAGCAAAAATATATTTTGCACTGGAATTGGACTAAGCACTTTACATTTATTAACTCACTTAATGCTCATGATAGTACGGAGATACCAGTAATATCCCCATTATATAGATGAAACAGCTGAGGCTTAAATAACTCAAGCTCTCACAGCTGGTAAATGCCAGAATGGGATTTAAGATGGAAAATAAAATTCAGTATGGGCTCCAAATTCTCATGATCTAAGAGAAATCCTATGAGCTGCTTTACCCATCCCCAAGACCAGAACTACTTGCCCACTTCTTTTTGGAGTCTTTGATAAACTGAACACACATTTGATGAGAAAGAGAGAGAGAGAAAGAAAGAGAGAGAGAGAGAGAGAGACTGAGACTTTGGGTCTCATCTACAGGAGCAGCCTTGTTCATAGTGGGAGTGGAGGAGGAGGAGGAGGTGCAATTGTGAGACTTGAGGGCAACTCTCAAGCTCTTATGACCCTCATCCACTCAAAGTAATTTCCCTTCCTTGTGCTCAACCAGACTTGACACTTAAGCATCCTGGATCTGTCAGTCGTCTCTCCTGGTGGAAACTTGCAGGCCCTCAGCCCCACCCAGGGTGGCAGAGCCAGGCTATTCTCTGCAGAGCCCTGGCTGCTGGTTGAATCAAGGGTAGGTGGGCCAGAAAGCCCAGGTGGCCCCAGGTGGTTTTGCTCAAAGGGTCTCACCCTACAGGGGCATCAGGGATGAGCTAAGCCAGTCAAATGAAGTTCCTCTGGGATTTGGCCTGGCAAATATGGAGAAGGGAATGGAAAAGAAAAGTGGAGAGAAGCTGAGACAATAAGAGAGAAATTCTATAGGACCACAAGAGAGAGACAGGTGGGTAAAAAAGGACCCTAGAGCTGGTTTTCTGTTCCAGCTACAATCCATGTGTGGTTATCTATATTTAATTAAAAAAAATAATAATAGAACTTAAAATAAAAATCAATGCTTTTTTTTCTTAAGGGGCCCCAGTAAGTTTCATCTTCTAAGTGATCCATTTAAATTCCCACTGTGGATGTAAAACATGGGATGAAAGCCATAGACACTCATCATGAGTATCCATTAATAGTGATCTCATATTAGCTTTGTCACCCAGACCTTGTCAAAGGTTGAGAGAGACCTGTGCTTTTTCCAGAGAGCTCCTGGTATAAGTAGAAATGTCAAAACACCTTTGCATGAATTGTAGAATCGTAAAGGCTGCCTGGTGGACCTTGTCTTCTTCAGTCCTGTCAGTGGATCTCTGCAACCATGTCTGACCTCGGCCAGAGGCTCCGAGTCAACATGAAGCCAAATAGTCCTTTTGGCTCCCACTCTGCTAGGCCTTGGTATTATCTTAGGAAACAGAGGGCAGAGCCAAAATGCAATGGAGGGGACACAGGAAAAGTGTGTAGGGCAGAGGGCAATCGTGATGCCAGGAAAAGAGAAACATCAAGTCCTCGGGGCAGGAGGCCTTCAGCAGCTGACTGAGCCCCAGTGCCAGAAACCCGCAGAAACTCAAGGTTAGGAAAGAAAAGGGAATATCTAAGAAGGGGTGAGGGGGGCAGGAAGGGCACAAAATTAAACGGCTCACTGGCCATTTTTGCCTAGGGTCTGGTTCTCATAATACAAATACACATTTTTGCTTTGGGTTTTCAGTCTCATGCGCCTAAATCTCATAACTCTAACCATCGACTGCTTCATACTTTACCATTTATAAAGGGTTTCCACTCACATTATCATACTTAATTTTTATAATAATCAGAGTGTGATAATATTGTTATTGGCACCATTTACAGATGATGAAACAGAGGCAAGGTCATTAATTTTGATTAACTCAGGAACACGCAGACTCCAAATCCAGGGGCCCTTCCACTGCACAGGCTTCAGACACGGGCAGAGAAAAACTTTCCCAGGTCATCACCTCTGCCTTTGCCTGTCCATGTGGGACGAGCATAGGAGAAAAAAGAAAATCTTGTTTCTCTAGAATATAACACCTTAATATAATTTAATATAAATGGAGATTTTTGCTACAGTTATTTTATATACAGGACTTTTCAAGGATACACCCTCAGAGGACTCCATCCCTTCTTAATACCCAACTATATATATCACTTTTTATTTTGACACAAAAGATGAACATTTCATTTAGGCAGGCTGGTTGAAATGGGTAGCACACTATCTTGGTTGCCCTACTTAAGAAGAGATTCTTTATGCTGTCTTGAGGTTAAAAATAGCTTGATTTTGCAGCAAAAGCTTGATAACTCACATCCAACACACAAAGTGTACCCGACTAGGCCCCCAGAGCTGGGCTTTCTCACTCTCTAGAATCGTTATTTTTCTTTTAGGCTCCCTACTCAACCACAGGCACTCTTAATACCAAACAAATAACTTTATCTTGTGCTCATTTCTTTTTAATCTCTGTAAATATGTGGGGTTTTTTTTTACCATAAGGAGTAATGACAATTCAAGCTATATAAATATCACATATGAATCCTCATAATACCCAGAAATTATTACCCCCTTTGAGTAACTGTGGATACTCAGAGCCAGAAAAAGTAACTTGCCTAAAGTCACATAGCCAAATAGTGGCAGATCTGGGACCAGAACCCAGCTCCCTGTACAGTGCATTCAGTGCCCTCAATATTCCAAGCACCTTCTGCATCAATAGGAAATACAAAGAGGTTAATTTTATTAACAAACAACAAAACCCTATTCATTCATTCATTTATTCAACAGATATCTTTTGGGCACTTATTGTATGCTCTTTTCTAGGTGCTGGGGACACAGCAATAAATGAAATAGAAAAAAAAAAGCTTATATTCCTGTTACAGATCCAGGTAATTCTCAAGATAAATATATATATATATATTTTATAGTATGCCAGATAGTAATAAATATTAAGGAGAAGGATAAAGCATGGAAGGGAAGAAATTCTTGCTCATGTGCTCCAGGAGACTATGAGATTGTCAAAGACTGCATTTGTTTTATGGTTTTTATAGTAAAAAGTTGCAAACAACCCAAACGTTTGTTTTCATGGAAACGGATAATGTGTGGTATAGTCACAAAATGGAATAGTATGCAGTAGTGTAAATGAGTGACATATATCTACAAATTACAGTGTGCCTTAATAATAAAAATTTAAACTAAATGGGGAAAAGGAAGTCCCAAAAGACTACGGAGAGTATGTGCATTTTTATAAAACCAAAAACTCAAGCAAAACTAAACATACTGTTTAGTGATATATACTACAGATGTGATAAAACTATTTGAAAAAGTTAAAAGTCACAAACTCCAGTGGAAAGGCAGAGGGTTGGATTAAAAAAAACACATAGGGTAGTTTCAATGATAGTGAGAATGTTCTAGTACTAGAATAGGTGGTGGGTTCATGGGTGTTCATTTTAATATTATGCTTCAAAACTTACATATAAGTTGCATATATTATTTTTGTTTATTTAAATTATATAATAATAAATAATTAAAAACTGGGGCAGACAATTAATGCATAACTATATGATGGTACTGTGAACAGTTGATTGTATACCATGGATGATTCTATGTTATGTGAATATATCTCAATAAAAATGAATTTAATTAAAAAAACTGGTACAGAAAGAATAATGAGAATTGTATCATCTTTGATAATTTCAGATTGTTTACAACACAAAGTAGCGTTTTATGCTTGAGCAGCAGAAGCCAAAGAGGTTATTTGTATGGTATATTGAATTTTACAAAGGTCTTTCTCATAGATTTTCTTTCCTTGATCTTGAAAGGGAGTTATTATTGTCCCTACCTTACAAATGTGTAAACCAAAGAGAGCATCAGTGACTTAATTTAAGCTCACACAGTTTGTCAATGACAGAAATGTCTTTAATTGTGTAAAATTGATCTTCCTGTAACCATTAGGAAGCATAGGGCTTTATTACTGAGCAAAGGATCAAAAAAGTCCTAGAATGCTAGAGCTGGAAGGAGCTTCAAGATCAAACATTTCAATCCCTTCATGTCATATATGGGGAAACTAAGACTCACACACTTTAAGGATTTTCCAGCATCACACAGCTAGTTTAAATGGATGAAAGGATGGTTGACATGTATCTTCCAACTCCAAGTTAAGCCCTTTTCTGCTCTGCCAAACTACCTCTAAAATAGATGGACATTATTTTGTAATCATTTGGCCAAAGAAGAACCCCAAAACCTGAACTTTAAGGCATGTACAAGTATCCATTGCTTAGATGAAGGTTAGCAAATTTTGAGATATAATAGAGATATAATAGAGAATCTGTAACAGAGAGCCTTATTTAAAACATAAAATAAATGATGGATTACATATGTGAGCATTTAAATCTGTGGACATCAGTTTGATATTTGCAAGAGATACGTAAATTTATTTGAAAATACTACTTTCTGGAGAAAGATAAAGGACCTTATCATCTAAGAGAACTCCAACTTGAGATAGATAACACCCGTATGATGAACTTTAATGCTGCTAGTTCTTCAACTGGCACAAGATTCATTAAAATCCTAACAGTCAAATGTTGCATTAGTCCTTTAAGAATACTGAGACACTCAATAGTCTTTCCTCAAGCTGCGTACAATCTACAGTTATTAAAGGTTAAAGAAGCATTTAACCTGAAACTATCAAACTACAACCCAGAACCCTTGAATCTTGAAGACAATTGTATAAAAATGTAGCTTATGTGATTGGGAAAGCCATATGGACCACACTCCCCTTTGTCCAGTGTATGGATGGATGAGTAGAAAAATGAGGGCAAAAAAAAAAAAAAAAAAAGGCATCCAGTGTTCTTTTTTACTTTAACTGTTCTTTTTCACTTTAATTTTTATTCTTATTATTTTTGTGTGTGTGGTAATGAAAATGTTCAAAAATTAATTTTGGTGATGAATGCACAACTATATAATGGTCCAGTGAACAACTGTACACTTTGTATGACTGCATGGAATGTGAATATATCTCAATAAAATTGAATTTAAAAAATAGAATAAAATAAAATACAAACTCCTTAAAAAAAAAAAAAGAAGTATTTAAATAAACCCTGGTATGAATAGAGAAAGATTACTTTAGAAAATAGAATGAGGGAATGGAAAGAATAGCAGACGTGGAGCCAAAACATCTGAGATTGAATCCCGCTCTGCCACTTACTTGCTGTGTGAGGATAAATGACTTATTTAATCTTTCTGATCCTTGGTTTACTCAGTCATAAATTTGTAATGACAAAAAACTAGTTTACAGAATTAAGAAAGATAATGTGTGAGAAAGGTCTTGGTAAACTGTACCATACAATACAAATATTGTTGGAGCTTTTGTACAAAATCCTGTGATTCAGTCATTTGATCATTTGATTATTCAATCACCCATGCAAGAAACATACATTGAGCATCCACTCAATGAATGGCTGACACTGTTCTAGATGATGTGGCACATCCAAAGATGCCAAAGATCTAGTTTCAGCCCTTTAGGAACCAAAGAGAATTTTCTTTTGTTAATTCACATAAATAACAACAGTATGAACCTGTATATGACTGTCATAGGATTAGTATAGGAAAAAAACAATGTAGGACTACAGAGACAGCAGAGACCAGGTCTGACTAGGGTGATAAGGAAAGGCTTCCTAGAGAAGATGGCTTTGGGCCAGTCTTTAAAGGATGATTAGGATTTCTAAAGGAAGTGGAGGTCATTCTAGATGGAGGGAAAAGCATGAGTGAGGGCATAGAAGCAGGAAAGCACAACTTCTGTCATCATCCAGCTCTTCAACGTTAACCTCCCATATAGGCACCTGGCTTTGCATGACCTCACTTCATTCACCGGTGTTCTTCCTTGTAACTCTACTGACCCCAAATAGACCATAAGCTTTTTGAGTGCAGGGACCATGTCTAACAGAGCCTAACACAGTGCTGGGTATATACTAGGGATTCAGCAAATGATTTGCTCCCATATTTTTAAGGAAGGCTCAGTGTATACTTTCCACTTGAGAGGGTATAGAATGGGAAAATATCTCAGAGAGAAATGCTTTAAATTAAAGAGACTTCTGGTATATTTGGAAACCACTATATGTTTTCCCATAAACTTTGCCATTTTTCTCATTAGCTTTGTTTTGTTTTTTGCAAAGCAATAGAACTAATATTTTAATTTGGGAAGAAACACACTCACACTAGTGAGACTTGATTTAGAAAGTTGCTGAGTGGCTTGTTTCTGGATGCCAGTAATGACAAAAAAAAAAAAAAAAAAAAAAAGCTGGGAAATAAAACTTTGCTTGGGGTTTTAAAGATTATTTTTTGTTGTTGTTGTTCATAAGGAACATTTTAAACCAATTTCATAGATACCTAGAACAATAAGTCCAATGCCAATTTTATACTTTTTGAAGTCTATGACAATATCATTCTTGGTTTGTTTCTTTTTTTTTTTCATAACTATATTGCATTATTAGAGAGATCTTTGATCTGTTCCCTATCATTCATGCAAGATAGCTGAGTGTGAATCCTAATATTAAATTCAGAACACATGGCTTGAATTAGAAGCCACAGGAAGATTCATCGCAAATATAAAGTTATTTGTAGGAAAAATATTCTAAGATACTCTAGGTGTAAATTACATTCCCAGTGAATCTTTTGCTCACTCTTTTGACTCTGTGAAACAGCAGGAAAAAATATATTGCCAATAAAAATATTTTTATAGTTTTATTTTTATTCACTTTGAGACGAGTTTTATAGTACAAGTTTTTGAGGAAAAAACAGCAAAAATTGGCTATTTTCGTTATTTAATGGTTTGATTTTGCACAAAAGAAGAGGAAAACATAAATTAAAGAGTTGGTATTGATATTTTTTTAAAGAAAAAAATGTCACGCAATCATCCTTAATTACTCTAGGGAAGTTTTCTGGCCTGAGGGTTTAAAAATAGTTTCAGATCAATTTTGTTTCCTTTTCTTTAAATAGCAGTAGGCAATTTGTCTGCATTGCATTTGAGAGATACTTGCCTCCTTGCCTTTGGCAATATATGAAATTCTCTTAAAGAAAATGGCAATGAGTAGGAAAGAAGACATCTCTTCATTATTCACATCATATGGTGTATTCTAGAGAGAGTTGCTCTCGAAACAGACTCCAAACTGATTTTTGTAAAAGGACTTTTTGAAAAAGGCAATCTTGAGTATAAGAACAGAGTATAAGACTGAAAAAGTATCAGTAATTTGAACTTTGTCATTTAGATAATTCAAGGGAAAAATACTTCATTCACTTAATTCATTCAACAAATATTTCCTGAAGCTCTCTTATACCAGGTATGTATGAAGTTAAATGATACTTTACACTCCCTGTCTTCCCAATCCTAAGAAAATCATGTTCTGTTCAACGATGGAGAGTATGTAGCCAAGGAAGCCAGTCCAAAATCATGAAAATAACAATAATAACAATTCTGTAAGAAGAATTTGGGCTTACATTATAAAATCATTTCCATCACTACATTTATCAAAAGAAGGCTTATTATGGAAGCATATTGCCTCTAAAGTAGAAGATTTACAAAGACAATAATGCTCATTTTTAAATAATTATGCTATGTACATTCGCCATTAGTACAGGTTTAAGTTTCCAAGGATAGCCTTTTAGAATATTTCCTCCTTTAGAGACTCCTTTCTATTTGGACAGCTGCCTATATACTTATGATTTAAGGAAGACTGTCAGATAGAACAATATTTAGGGGATAAAAACCTATGTAATATGTTTCTTTTATCACTAAATTTTAGTTTATCCCTATTTAATTCAGCTATATACTTATAATTTAAGGAAGACTGTCATATAGAACAATATTTAGGGAATAAAAACCTATGTAATGTGTTTCTTTTATCACTAAATTTTAGTTTATCCCTATTTAATTCAACCCCGACTTTCCCTACTTCACTTCAAAGAGAAAACGCTAACCTTACCTTTCCCTTATGATGTCAAAAGGTCCCATTCTTGTGCCCACTTCCACTCCCTGGTGACTGGCTTTGAAGAGCTGCTGCTCTTGTTCTTTGAGGCTGGCTCTGACGGCCCAAATGAAAGTATCTTAATAGTGACCACTAATCCTGGAAAGGTCTTCCACATTTCCTCCACACTGATAACTAGTCTGTGTCTTTCCTCTTCCTCCATCAGAAATACAAAAATAAAATTTCCATTTGCCTTGAAGTCCTCATGTAGAAAATGGGATTAATGCTGATTTCTTCTCCACCATACACAGCTCTCCTGAACATAATGAGAACGGATGATCTATAGAATTCTAAGTGCCTTCGAATACATTATTGGCTTAAAATGAGGCTTACACATCTCCAGTAATTACTTTTGGGTATATGTGATGCATAATGGCTGAAATATAATAAATACATATGATTATATTTTAAATACCACTTCCAGCATTGGGTTTCTCTACTAGGGCCTTAGCACTAAGAAGATGGCAAATGTAGTTGCCACGGAGTGTTACACAGATTTAGAAGCAAAAGAAAAGCATTTAGTTAACACACTTCTCAAATTGACATTATGGTATATAATCTGTGTAGACTTTCCTAAAGTCATATGTACTTGTAGAGCAGTGTTCTACATTCAAAATAAGAACAGGATGATTTATTTCAGTTCAAGCTGGACAGATCTGGTTTTGATAAATTATGTCTCAAGAAAAATTTTTATATAAAAGAAAATTTTATAGACACTAATTGTTGATTTTCTTGTTTTAAATAATAGTAATATTAATGATAACATAATATTTAAAACACAAACAGCTAACATTCCTGAGCAGAAAATTGAAACACATTTTATGTGCATTATATCATTTAATCATCACAACAGCCCTATTGAGGAAAGTATTATAATGACCTTCATTTTATAAAGAAAGAAACTCAGGCACAGATAAATTAAGTAACTTGCCAAAATTTATGCAGTGAGTAACAGAGTCAGAATTCAAACCCAGACCATCTACTTTCACTATGCAGTAAAAGTAATACTCACAAGAAAGAAAAAATTTGGTACTACTTAGGCATTTATTACATTTGGAATCGGTGGGGTAAACACTAAATTAAAGAAAGCTTACAGTCCCTGGAAGTGAGGAGGGAACTAAATGCAGCATTTCTCAAACAATATTTCAGTGAACACTGATTTGTCACAAGAGAAACTCAAAACACAGTTCAATGATTAAGTATGTTTATGAAACAGAATTTCTTTCTGGAGTGTGTTTCAGGGTCTTTAATATGTTGATGTGCACTGTGAATCTCTGAAATGGGGATAAGGAAAGGAGCATTTATTTTTGTTTTGTTGTTGTTGTTTTTTTAAATCAAAGGCACTTTTCTTTTTCTGGTGATTGCTGAAGAGATAAACTAAAATGTTCCAACACAAAATTTGGGAAAAACTGATTGAATGGACAAAATAGGGAAGTAGAGGCTGGGTGAAGGAAGGGGTGGCAGATGCCAAGCAGGGAGCTTACTGGAGGGTCAGTGGGCACGCTCACTCAGTCAATTTGCAGGAGAAGTGTCACCTTATGATAGTTATCACTGAAATAATTTATAATATCATATAATATATACTATAATACAATAATATCATTGAAAATTGTGTAGGAATCTAAGAAAGTAGATACAAGATACTCCTAAAGACTTCCTGAACTAATTGAGAGGATTTTGAGTATAGCTGAAGTCTCCTCAGTTCTTCTGGTAGAATCTGAGGCTGACAAATAACAATTGCGGTCACCATTTATTGAGCCTTTAACCAGGTTCTAGGCACTATGTTAATGATTTTACATCATTTAATACACAAACAACCCTACAATGTAGATACTGTTATTATTCTCATTTTACAGTTGAAGAACCTAGGACACAGATAGTTTGGTTTCCTTGTACCAGGTTAAAGAGCTAGTAAATCAGGAATAAAACTTACAGTCAAAGTAAGTTTTAAAAGGTAAGGTATATAAATACAAATGTGGTTAAAAGGGAAAATTTTAGGTTATATATATGTTACTATAATAATTTTTTAACATAGGACTGTACAGAACAAACAGGGAAAGCTAAAGTAAACCATGGACTGTAGTTAATACTACAATCATGATAATATTCTTTCACCAAATTTTACTTGTAACAAAAGTACAATACTAAATGCACAGTGTTAATAATAGGGTCAGGGGGTAGATGGGAAATCTATTTTCTGCATGATTTTTCTATAAGCCTATAACTTCTCTAATAATAATTTTAAAAAGGTAATTTAGCTCCTGTGAGCCCTGCAGCTTCTGCTTAAACCCTCCCTGGTTTCTCATTCACCTCAGGCTCAAAGACAATATAAACAGACTTTAGCCTACCTCTCTAGAATGCTATCATGAAACAAACTACCCCAGAACTTAGTGCCTTAAAATTATAACCAATGAATTATATTGCATGATTTTGTGTATCCAGGCTTTGGCCAAGGCTCAGGTGGGGAGTTCTTCTGTTTCATGGGGTATTTACCGAAGCCTCTCGTGGTATTCAGCTGGTGGCTGAGCTGGCCCACTGTGGCTACACTCATGTACCTGGCACCCTGACTTGAACAGCGGGATGCTTGGGCTCACCTGAGCCCCTCTCCTCCCCATGTCTTCTCCGGGCTCTCTGTGTGGACTCTCCAAGCTAGTGCTCAGTCTTCTTGTCAGTTTAGGGCCTCAGGGAACCAGGTGGAAGCTGCTAGTCATCTTGAAGGCTAAGCTCTGATCTGGTACAGCCTCACTTCTGCTGTACTCTATAAATCAGAACAGTCAGGGCCAGCCCAGATTCATGGGGAGGGGAAACTGGCTCACCTCTTGAAGGGAGGTGTCTCAAAGAATGGGTGGCTATCTTTACTCCATCAGCATTCCAACCTCATCTCCTACAACTCTTCTCTTACCCCCAGGGCTCCAGCCACACTGGCTTATTGTTTGTTCCTGAGGTTATTCCTGCCTTCAAGTCTTTATGTATGGCTGTGCCAGGAATGCTCTTATCCTGGTTGGCCCTTTCTCACTATTCAGGTCTATGCCAGTTTGAATGTATTATGTCCCCCCCAAATGCCATTATCTTTGATGTAATCTTGTGTGGGCAGATGTATCAGTGTTGAATAGACTGTAATTCTTTGAGTGTTTCCATGGAGATGTGCCCCACCCAACTGTGGGTGATGACTCTGATTGGATAATTTCCATAGTGGTGTTACCACACACATTGAGGGTGGGTCTAAATTAAACCACTGGAGCCATATAAAAGACCTGACAAACAGAAGGAACTCAGTGCAACTGAGAGTGACATTTTGAAGAGGAGCGGCAGCCAAGAGGAACACTTTGAAGAATGCACTGGAACTGAGAGAGGAGCTTCAGCTTACAGAGACATTTTGGAGATGGCCTTTGAAAGCAGACTTTTGCTTTGGAGAAGCTAAGAGAGGACAAACACCCCAAGAGCAACTAAGAGTGATATTTTTGAGGAGCTGAAGCCTAGAGAGGAACGTCCTGGGAGAAAGCCATTTTGAAACCAGAACTTGGAGCAGACACTGGCCACATGCCTTCCCAGCCAGCAGAGGTTTTCCGGACACCATTGGCCATCTTCCAGTGAAGGTACCCGATTGTTGATGCGTTACCTTGGACACTTTATGGCCTTAAGACTGTAACTTTGTAACCAAATAAACCCCCTTTATAAAAGCCAATCCATCTCTGGTGTTTTGTGTTCCGGCTGCATTAGCAAACTAGAACAAGGTCTCAGCTTAAATGTCACTCCATCACAGAAGCCACCTCCTCACCATCCCCTGGAGGCCTCCTCTGATCTAGTGCCCTGGTTTATTTTCATAGCACTATTATTACTATCACTGTCCCATAATCTCACTGTCTTTTTTTTTTTTCCTATTTCCTCCAATTAGAGTATAATACCAGGAGAACAGGGACCTGGCCTAGCCTGCTCTCTCCCTCAGCACTGAGAACTATAACTGGCACAAAATAAATCCTTAGTAAACATTTGTCAAGAGAAATAGGAAGTGGTGATTGGGATTCAAAACTAAATCTGACTAACTTCAGAGGTAAAACCAAAACTGTCCTTGTATCCCCTTGTATCCCAGGCAGATACGGTCATCCCAGACCCCAGGGCCCAGGGCAAAGCAGATGGCTCATGGACACGATTAAGAAGGGAATAGCCAGCAAGGAAGCTACAGCCAGGCCAAACAACACTGAAAATTCAAAGAGAATTAGCAAGGCCCAGAAATTTCTTTGTGTGACTTAATTTCAGCCATTTTTGTTTGACTGTTGGAGATGAGAGATCTCCAAGGTATCATGTTGCCTTGGGGCTATTTACAGCCCAGCTCTTGTTTCTGACTGGGCCCCTCAGACACTCAGCTGTGCCGGGGCCACACCACGGAGGACAGCCCTGTCCCATCTGGAATTGGGCCACAGCCATGTTTGTGCTGAGGCTTTAGGGAAACACGGTTTATAAACACTTGTTTCCTCTGAGTCACTGCACAGACTTACCCCTTTGGTACAAACATTCCATTCGGTTTTATAACTGGGGAGCGAGGGGGTGGGAGCCAAGGCTAACTGGAGCAGGTTTGAAAGCAAAAGGGAAGACAGAAAATTTAAATAGACTTTTCTATATTAGTGAGAGCCACAAAGGAACTCTTATCTGGGTTTCAAATGCATGCACAAAGTTTCATCTTTATTTATTTATTTGTCTTTGTAAGAAAAGAAAAAGTTCACAGAGTATTTTTTTTCCTGTCAAGTTTCCATTAAAAATGCTGGAAATGTGGCAATAGTTCTATAAAAACAGTTTAAGAACAATTAAAGTGCACATAACCATTCTCTAAAGTTTATATTAAATTTCTCTACTAAATAAAAAGGAATTTTGCTTCTAATTTCCAGGCATTGTTGAATATATTATCCTTAAGATGACTTACCTATTAGCTTTTATTGTTATTGTTAAGTTTTCTGTGAACTATGCATTTCAGGTCAAAAAATTTAATGTTAAAAATTTTCTACCTTTCACATATATCGTTTCACCTTATAACTTTGTCCCAGGCTTCTCCTCTGTATGATCTGTCTTATAATAACAATACTTACTCATAAATAATCATGAAGTTATTGTGAAACTCAGATACAATTAGGTCATGGATATAAAAATATGATTCCTTATTCAATCATCAACAACTTGACTTTGTGTAATTTATCATTGTGATCATCAGGCTCAAACATTTAAGAAGCATGAGTCAGGTGCAGGGTCCATTGCCTGGCAATGGGAATATAAGAGGTATCAGCCTTTAGGGGATTACAATTCAGTATAGAACCAGAGATAACCCCTCTGAGGCCTGGGTCCTTCATCAGTAACAGAGGATTGTATGTAGAAATACTTAATACTGTGCCTGGCGTAGGATCCAAAGAACTTAGACAGTTTTTATAGCAGATTCTGTCAGTATAATGCCCACTGTACTCTGTACAACCTTTAATTCTGTGCCAAAGGGTTTCACCAGAAGGCTGCACTTTAAACCCTCCCCCTCATACACACACACACACACACACACACACACACACATACATAAAAGGCTGCAAGTACCAAGAGTGAATACCGCCACCCCCAGCAATCTTTAAGCAACGAGTGATGGAAGTGAGTGTATAAATATCCCAACTGCCTCAACCCTCAAGTGGAATAAGTCTGAGGTATGTGTTCTATGCTATCTCCTCAAGTTTTCCCATGAAAATACATTGCAATCACCCGCCTTGGTAGCTGGCTTCATAACACACCCCTTCTTGGCTGCCTTCCCTTTCCTGTATCACTTCCTCCTTCCCCTACTGGTGTTTCATGGAATCACTTCCCAAATAAAATCTGAATTCTTGAATCCTTATCTCAGGGTCCACTTCCAGGGAAACCCATGCTGAGAAGGTTTTCTTCCTTAGACGGTTACGGATATAATGCCCAGATAAGTAGCTAGCTTTGCACAAAATAAAAAATGTATTTCATTACCGTGTCTAACTATCTTATTGATCTTGGCTATTGTTATTACCTTATAAACATCTAAAAATATAGTAAACAAATTTATAGTTCTCAAAGTTCTTTAATATATCCTTTAATCTTCACATACAGCCCTAAGAGATGGTCAGAGAAAAGTGAGGTTGGAAGAGGTTAAATGACTTGCCAAAAGTTACAGGCCAAGTAAGTAAGAGAACTTGACCTCATACCAAATTCTTGAAGTGATAGATCCAGTGCTTTTCTGGACACACAGAGTGCTGAGTAAGTGTGCATAATTGAACATACCTGGAAAACTGACTCATACTGCATGTTCTCCTGTGGGGTCAGGAGTAGCATCTTTGTATACGAATGTGCTCTTTTTAAGCTTTCCTTTTTAATTGAGAGAACAGTCATCACTTAACACTTCTGAAAAGAGCTTAAATGGCAGTGTGTTCTAAGGAAGGATGTTAAGTGAACATAGAGTACAGAAGTCTGATTTTTATGTTTGCATAGCACCCTAGAAGGCTATGGAGATCTAAAGTATCTTGATAGGTCAAATCAGAGACATTGAAGGGTTTGGAATTGTGGACAACTTGGCAGCAGCTGGATATCAGGGAACACAGTGCAGCTCCTGACGTCTACAGCATTTGCCTTCCTCTTCTTCTAAGGAAATCTTCAGTTTCTTCTCGATGAAGTGAAGCTGATCTTATCAACCTCTGTGACCAACATTTCTTGTAATGTGGAAAGATTTACAACAGAGAAATGCTTACTCTTTATACTTAGCTAGGATTATTGAGTGCTTACTCTATTGCTGTCATAATTCTGGTGCAAGACAAGCAAGGAACTCAGTGGTACAGGTCAGTGAGAGAGGTAAAATTAAAATCAGGACTGGGGCAACAGGTCTCTGAACCTCAGAGTTTGTTTTCTACATTCAAGTGTCCTAAACTACGTGATGCTTCAGAACCAAAACACTGGGTGGGCCCAGTGGCAAGTAGCAGAGAGCCCAGGTGGAGGTAATATTATACTCAACTGGGTGGGGGCAAATAGCTCTCTTCAATACAGAATTCCGGTCAGTCAGAAGCTGGGTGAGGTGGAGAACATGGTCTGGCCTGGAATAGGAGGCTAGGAGTGGACTCCACAGGTTGCCAGGACTGGATTTCAGGAAGGGCCATTGGTCCCAGTGGATAAATGGACGGTTGTGCCAGAAACCGAGGCATATATCTAACTGCTCTGATGTGATCTGTATAGAAGGTCTTCAGGGAAGTCTGTGGCTATGTGGGCAAGTGTCTGGAGTTCCATCCAGGCATATATGCCAATGGGTCAATTCAGCACAAGGAATTCTAGACTATAAAACCTGGTTAGGATAGTGTGCCGGTTTGTATATATTATGTCCCCCAGAAAAAGCCATATTCTTTAATGCAATCTTGTGAGGGCAGATGTATTAGTGTTGATTAGGTTGGGACCTTCTGATTGAGTGTTTCCATGAAGATGTGACCCACCCAACTGTAGGTGATAACTCTGATTAGATAATTTCCATGGAGTTGTGGCCCTGCCCATTCAGCGTGGGCCTAGATTAGTTTACTAGAGCTCTATATAAGAACTCAGACAGAAGGATCTGCTGCTGCAACTTACAGAGACATTTTGAAGATGGTCATTGAAAGAAGAGTTTGCTGATGCTTTGGAGGTAGTAGCCCAGAATTTGCCCTGAGAAGCTGACACAGAGACATTTTGGAGAATACCATTTTGAAACACAATCTGAGAGCAGCTAAGAATGACACTTTGGAGAACTGCTGCAGCCTAGAGAGGAACATCCTGGGAGAAAGCCCTTTTGAAACCAGAACTCTGGAGCAGACACCAGCCACGTGCCTTCCCACTAACAGAGGTTTTCTGGACGCCACTGGCCATCCTCCAGTGAAGGTACCTGATTGCTGATGCCTTACCTTGGACACTTTATGGCCTTAAGACTGTAACTTTGTAACCAGATAAAACCCCTTTATAAAAGCCAATCCATTTCTGGCCTTTTGCATAATGGCAGCATTGGCAAACCAGAACAGGCAGGATATGGGAAAGCAGGGTAGGAAAACTCCTAATAT
This sequence comes from Choloepus didactylus, assembly GCF_015220235.1. Classification (NCBI taxonomy): domain Eukaryota; kingdom Metazoa; phylum Chordata; class Mammalia; order Pilosa; family Megalonychidae; genus Choloepus; species Choloepus didactylus. Next base: position 126,824,159 of record NC_051312.1, on the reverse strand, counting down.
ACTCTTTTCTTTGGCAGGGACTGTTTCAGGAATCTCCACAGCAATGGGCTTATATGTTGATTATAGTGAATAAGAGAGGGGAAGGAAAGGGCTTTAGAAGGACAACAGAGACTGTACACTATGGTCCCTGCCCTCGAGGAGCTGGCAATCTCATCAGAGAGCCCAGATATGCACCCATTGAAGAGTCAAGAACATTTAAAGAACTCAATAATCGAAGACCAAAATATAAAGCCCAACAGAAAGTGATGGAGTGACTAGCTTTGGCTGGAGTAACTGAAGGTGGCTTCATAGAGAAAACAGCCCTTTTGATTGGGCAGCCTTCGCATCAATAGCTACAGAGTAAATGCTAGCTGTGCTAAATAGCCATGTTTGCAAGGTTTATTGATATGAAGACCTTTGGAAAAGGACTCTGCTTTGGTTCACTAATGTTTCCTGTAACTATGAAGGGCCATAGTCACCCCCATCACAGTTTCCTGAGCATGTGAAATAGACATATATGTTGTACAGAGTGTCATTGAATATTTACCCTGTCTTTCTACCATCTCCTCTCCTGAGATCTGAAGAGAACTGCAACAGGATGTGGGCTCTGAAAACTTCTAGACTTGTCCTCATACTGCTATTCTGGGGTGTTTTGTTGATTGCTCAGGAAAAGCTCACAGAATGCATTCTGGAACAGCTCTTTAAGGAGGGAAGTGGCAAGAATGCTGTTGCCCCCACACACAAGAGGAGCTGGTACTTAGAACTTGCTTACTGTGTTTCTCTGGGTTACTGTGCAGACACAGATCCCATCCCTCTGAGTCCTTCTTAGCTTTCTCATATGGACACAATGTAGAGGAACCTTTTATTTATCATCTGAGCCACTGCAAGACTTTGGAGGCAGTATAGGGAAGTGGAAACCCTAGGGGGAAGTGAAAATGACAGAGGCTCTGCAGTTGCAGAGATAAGTAAATTTCTGTTCAGTTAGGCATCCTTAGGCAAATTACGTAATGTCTCTGTAAGATGAGAAAATATTTTACATTTTACAAAGTAATTAGAAGATAATCGAGATAACTCAGACATTACTGAGCAGCCCTTATGTTCCAGATTTGACGTTACACAAGGCATAAAGATGAATTTATTCATTCATTTGTTCAAAACATATTTTGTGAGCACCTACCATTAGCTAGGCAATAGGGATATAGCAGAGACTACAACAAAGCTCCAACTTTTGTGTTGTTTTGCTTTTCTATTGAAGGAGACAGGCAGAAAACACATCTAATGCAATAAATATGTATAGTGTCAGGTATGGATATGTTCTATGAAGAAAAATAGAGAGCAGGGATCAAAGAGTGAGGGAGAGGAATAGGCCTACTTTGAGTATACTGGCCAGGGAGGCTGCCTCAGGAGGTGACATTTAAGCAGGAGCCAGAAAGAAGTAAGACAAGTGGACCAGCATTCCAGGGGAGGGATCAGGAGGTATGAAGCTTGCAGTGAGAGCATGCTTGGCATGTGCAGGGAAAAGCTAGGCTGCCCATGTGGTGGAAGCTTAGTGAACAAGGGTGAGTGTGTCAGGAAATGAGATCAGAGAGGTGGGCAAGGGCCAGACCATGTGGGGGCACTGGAGGTGCTGGAAAGAACTTCATTTTGTTCTGAATGTTGCGGGAAGCCATTAGAGGATTTTGACCAAGGGAGTGACAAGATAAGATTTATATTTTCAAAGGATCACTCCAACAGTTGGAGTGTCTGTTGCAGTAAAAAGAGAAAAGAATGGAGTGGGAAAAGAATAGAAGCAGGAAAAGTTAGAAGAGAGGATGGTGTATAGGGCTAGTGGAGGAGTAGTGGAAGTGCTAAAAGTGATTAGATTTGAGACTCATGGGATTTTCTGATGGATTGGATGTGAGGTGTGAGAGAAGGAGAGAAGTCAGAAAGGACTCCAAGACTTTTGAGCTGAGCCAGCTGGATGAACATTTACATCATTTACTATGATTGGAAAGGAAGAGATTTAAGGGGGAAAAAGCCAAAAGTTCGGTTTTGTATAGATTGTGTTTAAGAAGCCAAGTACAGATGTCTAGCCAGTATCTGAATAAGTGAGTCTGGAGTTCTGGGGATAGGGCAAAACTGGTGATATAAATTTGGGAGCCATCAAGATAGGGACAGAATTTAAAGCCATGACTGGATGAGACTTCCCGAAAGCTAGTATGGCTGGAGAAGCGAAGAGGAGCAAGAAACAAGCCCTATGCAAGGCCACTGGTTAGAATTTGGGAGAAGAGAAGGATCTAGCAAAGCAGAAAGGGGAGAAAAAGATGAATAATTCCCATCCTCAAGGAACTCATCAGTGTGTAACATAACTAACACTATAGCTGGGATTTACCAGAAGATAGATGAATATCATTTCTCCACTCTTTACCCTTGGTAGATCCACTGGGCTTTAAGGAGAGACAGGCAACCTTGTGAATTAAAGTGATAACACTGATTTCTCACCAGGGGTGTCTGTGCTTTAGAGGAAGGAAGTCCCTGTGACCTATTCAGAATCACATTCATTGTCTCCTAGGGGACCTGAGCACCTCAGGAGTTGGCAGTTGCAACACAGCTCTCTTCAAGACCACCTTACTGGAGCATCTGTTTGATGCAGGACAGGAGAGTGAAAGGTGGGGGCGGGAAATTGATGCAAGGTCAAAAGTTATGCTGATCATTTCACAAGAAACATTACATTTTAAGATATGCTTCTTCTTAATGAGCCACTAAAGTATGTAGGGGACAAAAGGGACAGACTCTATATTCTTCTTGTATTTGCATGATAAAGACACTGCTATTGAGAAACAAAAAGTGAAAGTAGACGATAAAACAGAGCATGAGTTTTTGAGTCACAGGACTGGCTTTCGCAAGTCTTTTAGCACTCTAAACCTGTCTTTCCTTCTCTATAAAATACGAGTAATAAGAAAAAAATACTGGTCTTGCAAAGCTTTTGTGAGGCTCAGATGAGATATATGTATATTCATATGTATTTCATATGTGTATGAAAATACTTTGTAAAATGCAAAATTCCATACATGTAGTAACTGGTAATTGCTCTGGCTATTTTTTTAAAGTACGATGCAGTGGTTTTAAAATATGTACCCTTCCTTCAAAACGTAGAGTCTAATTTCCCTCCCCTTGAATATGAATCACTTCTACTGAATCAACTATGATGGAAGCAATGCCATCTGAGGGTAGGTCATAAAAAGAACTCTTCCCTTCTCTTCCCTTCCCTTCTCTTCCCTTCCCCCACCCCCACTCCCTCTCTCCTTGATTTCTTGCTCTTGGAGAAACTTGCCACCATGTTAAGAGGATACCACAGCAGCCCTATGGAGAGGCCCCTGTGGAGGGGAACAGGGACCACCCACCAACAGCAATATTTTGAAAGAATGAGAGGTGGACTCCCCAGCCCCAATCAAGTCTTCAGATGACTATAGCCCAGGCCAACATCTTGACTGCAACTTGAGAGACCATGAACCAGAATCACCAGAATCACCCAGCCAAGCCACTCCTGAATTTCTGACCCACAGAAATTCTAAGAGATAATAAATGTTTACTGTAGCTTTAAACCACTAGGTTGGTTTGGAGGTACTTTGATATCCAGCAATAGATAACTGATGTGCATGATCACATTAGCCAAAATATTTTGAAAGAATGAAAGGTGAAATTTTTCAACAATAATTTAAATATGTGTGGCTAAAGTGAAATAGAGAGGAAACAACACTGAAAAGAGGTAAAGCAATCTGGATTCTGGTCCCAGCTTGGTCAGGTGGTAGTTGTGTCATAGACCTAACTTCACACTTTAGTCTCTAGTGTCCTCATCTGCAATGAAAGGAATGCTCTCTGGGAAGCCTCCAGTTCCCTGATTTCTCATTCTCTGAATTTAGTTCCTAAGGTTAAGATGAGTTGTTTTCTGACCTCATATGCTCACCTGAAGAGTTTCTTTCTCTGAGGCCCTTACTAGGACTTCCTTGCCATGGAGCCAACCAGTCTTAAAAGCTATCTATGCAGTAGCCAAAATCCACCACCTCCAGCTAGTGCATAGAAACTTGAAATTCCACCATATTAAGAACTTATTCCTCTGGCTTTATCCAGTATTAAAATGTACTAATTTCCTTGTATTAAAAAAATTATGTATTGCTATTGTAAAAAAATTACCAAAATTTAGTGGCTTAAAACAACACAACTTTATTATCTTACAGTTCTGTGTTCAATTTCCCTTGCTTATAAGGACTTCAGCCATTTTGGAGTAAGGCCCACCTCTTTCAGTTTGGGCACAGCTTAACTAATAGCATCTTCAAAGCTCCTATTGACAAATGGGTTCACACCCACAGGACCAGGAGTTGGGACCAGAACATGCCTTTTGTGGGCGAATGATTCAATCTCCAACACCCACCATTGCACTTAGTGTACTATATTGTGATTTTTTTCACTTGTTGTTATAAATCACTAGAGTTGCAAACTCAGGGGCCTACAAGGACAAAGAATATAAGGTAAATAAGTGAAGCAGCTTTAGTGTAAAACAATAAGAAGTGGTGAGAAATACAGTGAACTGGAAATTGTGTGCTCCGTCTAAAGGAGTTGAAAATTGCCATGTGGGAACCAGGTGCAGTGGAGTCAGATGTTTTGATTTTTCAAAATAAGTTAAAAATCTAGATTTTAATAAGGAAATTTTCAACTTAAAATGTCATAAATAACTGTAATTCAAGGCAAAACATGGTCAAGCTATTTCAACTACACAACATCCAGTAGGAAGGAGAACAGAAGATAGGTTACTATCAGATGAGGGATTTAAGGAAAATGTCAAGGGGAAAAGAGACAAAGGAAATAAAGATGATATTAAGAATTCAAGCCAGGGTATGTAAGTAAAATGAAGGCGTTGCCATCAATACAATCATGAAGTCAGAATGGTGGAAAGGAGTGGTAGGCTGATATCAGGAAGATAATGTGTGTAGTTTGAGACACATTCTAAAACACCCAGCTCAGGATTCCCAGCAGATAACTGAAAATGAGAATTGCATTTGAAGCCATAAGGAAAAGTGGGAGTTGGAGATATAAATGTGAAGTAATTTGCACACGAGATGGGATTTGACACCTTGGAAGTAGGTGAAATCACCAAAATTAAGAAGATTCAAGTGGACCAAAGAAAGAAACTCTAATAGACAGAAAAATAGAGAGAACAAGCAAAGGAAGAGGAATGATCAGAGAAAGAGGGAAATCGGCACCATGAATTATACAAATGTTGGGGAGGAGTTTCAAAAGGAAAGAGATGATCAATACTATGCCCAATTTCAAATTACCAATGTGAACATGGAATTAGAGATGTGCACCATTATAGAACAGTTCCACCATACAGAAATGATTGATGAAACAACCTCAAAAGCATAGATAATAGTAAAATATACTAATATAATTAGGAAGTGATGGGTTTTGACTATTACCTTTCCTTTTAATATAACTTACTTAATTGTAGGTTTATATAATTTAATTTTTAATTATGGCTGTGTTTAACCACCAGCTCAGAAAATTCCTGAAATGATAATGACTGGCAATCACAAGCCAGTGTGTAAGAGCCTGCTCCAGCATATCACCGATCTGTCTTAAAATCCACAAATTCTTCTTTTGTTTGTTAACACTGATTCCATATCTATTCTTTGTTGGTCCCTGGGCTGGTGGCTGGGGAGATAAATGTAAATAAGAAACAGTGTCTATACTTTAGAATCTTAGGTAAATGGGGGAACCAAATTCATAAACAGGTACCAGCGATATGTATAATGAGTGCTGTAATAGAAGTATGTATAGGTCCAAAAGGAGCACAGAAGAGGTTGTAACCAGTCCTGCTGCCTAAAAAAGGCCATACTTAGGAAGCAATGGATTATAAGGACCTCTATCAGCCAGCCTCTCCTAACTTACCCGTTTTAGCTCCCATAACACTTTCCCTTGCATCCACGTGGTAGTGTGGACTAGCCAGATTGGATCCAGGTAGACCTGGATTCAAACACTGGTTCTGCTACTTAATCAGTATGTAATGACTACATCATCTTCATCTGTAAAATGGGGCTAATGACAACTACCTCACAAGATTGTTGCAAAGAGTGATGGAGAGATGATGTCTATAAAACATTTAGCAAGTACTTGATACACAGTTTGTAATAAATTGTAGCAGGTGTTCTTGTTTCTTGGTACTCACCCCCCCGCCATGCCTCACACTCACCCCCCACATATTCCAATGATAATGAATCACTTGCAGTTTTCTGAGCACAACATGCTTCTCCAGGCTCCGTAGCTTTGTCTGATGAACTTCCACTTGCTCTTTAAAATTTAATGCAAACATCTGGTCTCCTCTGTCAAGAGTTAGTCATTTTCTCTTCTGTCACCACTACATTAAGTATCTCATTGTGGCACTGATCACAGGATGACATTGAACTGAGGGTCCCTTGACGGAGGGTACCATGTGTTATTTCTCTTGGTATCTCCAATGCCTTATACAAAGTAGACACAAGATAAATGTTAAACTAATGAGCATATTTTAAAAGAGGGGAGAAAATTTTAAGTAAGGAATAAAAGATTTAAGATTCCAGAACCTTCAAGTTTTTCAATGTTTTTTTTGCCATTTGAGCCAGTAATTCCAATTCTAGGAGTTAGGTAGGAAATATTCCTAATTAGAGAAAATGTTATAAGGATAGCAGTCTTTTGGACAATGTTATTTACAATATCACAAACCATAAAAAAAGAGAAGATGCTAAGTATCTAATTAAAGGGAAATGATTAACATAGAAAATATTTATAACCAACAAAACATTATGTAATAATTTTAAATGATGGGTATAAAAGCTATGCAATGACAAAGGAACATGCCAATGATATAAACATAAGTTTTAAGAATGAATATAAAATTAAAAATATGTCTTATCTTCATGCACACACACACACACACACAGATACATAGAAAAGGGACCAGAAGTAAATATACTTAATTGCCAAATAGAACTTGGGTGAGCATTCAGAGATTATAGCCAATTTATTTCCATTATTGGGGATGGGGCCATTTCAATATTCATCTTCTACTTTTTCTATAAATAATGTATTACTTTTTCAACATTTGAAAATTAAAATGTACCCAACAATTCAGCATGGTTTCTTGAATTTGCCTAGGAACTTTGAGCTGGCTGGGACAGGAACAGAGGAATTTGATAGTTGGACTTCCTCAGAAGTGAAGGGATTTGGGGATCCTAATTAAGTCATCATGAGCCTGGCTGACAATGAGGTCCAGTCTGGGGAGGGAAGTATGTAAAAGCCAAAATAGGGTCAGTGGCCTAAAATATGTGGGCAGAGAGGAGAATTTTAAAGCACTGTATAGTGTAAATAAAGTCATTCTGAGAACAAAGTTGAAATGAATGGATAGCTTGTTTGGTCTTATTTTAAGACACTATTCTAATAAGCTAATTCATCTTGTTTACCAGGAAATTCTGTAGGAGTGTAGACACAGTTAAAGGAAGGACAGTAAACCAAGTTGGATTGCCCAAGTAGCTAAGTGGCTGGATACAGGTCCTCCAATAATGAAAAACAGGACTTGACAGTACAGAATCGGCAGGCACAAGAACCTGGAAAACAGCACCTGGGGGACCTTAAGAAGGAGCAAATGATGTACACTCCTGAATAGGCATGAAGGACATCATGGTGTGATAGTGTGGGATGAATTACAGTATAGCAACTCATACTTGAAATGTAAACATAGCCTAATACCTTTCTTTAAAAATTGTGAGAATCAATGAGAAAGTATTTTATAATAAGAAAATGCTACTCAATTGGTTATTATTTTTAGTATCTTCAGTGTATGAAGATACATTTAATGCATTTTTAAATGTTTCTATCCAAATCAATTAGTTTTTTAATTGGCACCTAAAGTTTAATTTTCATTTATCTGGGCAATTTATTTATGTAGACTGCCTCACCTTCTAATAATGCTGAATAAAAAAGACATTACTGTTCAATTGGGATAATGTCTCATAACTTAAAATAAATGAGTTATTCAGATTCCTTCCAGAGCAAATTTTGATAGAGAGAGACAGAGTACATAATAGTTGGGGGCTTCTGGCGGGGGCAGGGGCAGGGGTGATGTCCAGGCTGCAGGGAGAGAAGCAGAAAGAGGCAGAAGGGTTGTCTAAAACACCCTTTTCCTTCCTTTACTCCCCACTTTTGCTAAGTGTTGTCCATTGACTGGCCAGGATACACGCCAAATTCCAAAAGAACAAGTAAATAAACAGTTAATGCAAGTTATTCTGCAAATTTGCACATGCCCACCCTCACAAGCACTAAGTTAATCTGTTTCCCACTGAAACCAGGCTGCAAGAAAATGGGAATTGTTACCTATTCTTTCCCCACTAGGAATCCTTACTATGGTCCTGGGGAACATTTTAGTTGTCAAGTAAGGAAATAGTTCATTTGAGCCCTTTTACTTAAGTCAGATCCATTCTGAATATGGCAACATTACTCATTGTCCTCAAGGAGAAGCCACTGACAGCGGTGTGGTCAGATTTATGCTTGTAGAAAAAACAAGCCCACATTCTCTGAAATGTCTTGACTTTGGCCAGCTCAAACTGGATTTTGTTGCTATTTGATTTCCGAAGGACCATGTGCCTGGCTGCCCAGGGGAATAGACAGTGCTCAGAATGAATATTGAAATACCGAGTCATTATTTGCTCTGGGGGACTGCCAGAGCTGCCTGCTGCCTGCACTTTTAGGGGAACCAAAGAAGGGATCCCTATTTTAAAGACTCAGAGTAAAATAATTCTCCATGATCTTTTCCAGATAGAACAAAATGAGACCACTGCAAATATCATTAAATCAAAATAATAAGTGTGATCTTTCTTGTGGGATCCAGGACCAATTTTTCTGATCGGATTCCTCACCTTCCCTGATCAACATTTTTATGCAGATGAAATTGGTTAAAAGTGAATGTCAAGGGCAGTTTTGAAGGAGAAGAGCATGTGTGTAAGGGTGGGGAGTGGGACCTGCACTGGTGGCCCTAATAGGAGAGTCCAACCTCCTGTCTGACAAGCATGTGCAGAAGAGGAAACCATGGAGAGGGCTGTCCTTGGGGTGCTGATTGTAGGTACGTGAGGCACATGCCAGTTTTAAAGTTCACAGCTCTTTGCCGGTGCTCTCTGTGAATGCCTTATATATCACACTCAGGGGCAGCTAAACAGCTGATCAGGAGAATGGGCCCTGGGCTTCCCCAGGCACTTTTCTGAAGGCCTGCAGCCCTAAAGGTTGTCTTGCTAACATGGCAAATAATTTCACCAGCTGGTGGTGACTCTGCCTTAGGTAATGATAGACAAAGTGGAGACCAATCATAATATTTGGAATCCTCCATCACATAGTGCTGGAGGAGAGTAATTCCGATGAATTGTGATTGCTTTGGAGTAGAAATGCAAAGAAAACTAATGTTCCCCTTGGAGGGTAATGTACTCACCATTAGTGTAAGTGGCCTCTCCCTGAAGCAAGTCCCAAGCTCCCAGTAGGAGTTAAATACTCTGTTTTGTTTTCAAGAGGTAGCATTTTACTTAATTACAAAAGTACACCATAAAACATTTTTTTTTAAATAGGGTTGCTGCCCAAAGACTACAGTGCATAGGGGTGGCAGGCCCTTTCTTGGATGGGACTGGACTGGAATGCTGGGTCAGAGCACAGCATTCACCATGGATAGAAAACAGGACCCCCGATTTGAGTGAAAGCTGACTCTAGAATGTCCTGTAACCATGGCAACCAAGTCAGAAACACATTAATTGTAAGCAAAAACAATTGGCAGTTTGCCTAGGCATCACTTAGAAGTATTAGCTTCCTAAGGTGAATGCTGCAAATTGAGTCTGTAGAATGATGGTTCTGGAACAGGCACACAATTCAGCACTGCATATTCATTCTTCCTGAGAAAACTACATCCTGGGCTGTCGCAGTGCTGGCAGTGGGACAGATGTGCTCCAGGGGCTGCAGATATAGAAGCATTACATGAAATCAGGGAGAAGAGCCCATTCTTGGGGCTGATTTCTGGGACTGCACCTCTTTGATACTGAGTGTACCTCAACTAGGGACTCTATTTCCCTAGTATGGACTATCTCATCATCCAGCTGTACAAGTCCTCTGAAATGTTCCAATTCCTGACATAAATAACATCAAGGTAGACCCAGGCCATCTAAGCACAAGCCATTGCCTTCCGATGTGTGGGTTTCAGTAGCCCTACAGTGGAAGCTTACAGATTTGCAATAAAAAATTGGTATTGTCAGTAAAATGTGGTGGAATGAAGACAAGCTTTGACTTCAGAAGACCTGAGTTGAAGTCTTAGCTTGATCACTTTCCTCCTGCATAACCTTGGGCTACCTGTCTTGGGCTCAGTTACCTCAACTCTCAAATGGGGAGAACCAATTTCCACCTTGCTGACTTCATAAGATTAAATGAGATGTTGTATGTCAATGCACTTGGCCTGCCCTATCAAAAATAATTGCTATTTCTTCTCTGTTCTCACTGCCCATTTTATTTACGCCTCTTATAAGACACCCTATAGTCTGACTGTTATTAGTTTTATGTAAGTGTCTCACATTAAGTTGTAGGCTCTTTGAAGGGAGGAATAATATCTTATATTAATTTCTATATATCCCAAGTCCTGAACCTAGCACATATAAAAGGAGCCCAATACATGCATGTTAAATTGAATTTAATTCAGAGTTAAATAGAATTGATTTGAATTGAACTCAATTTTCCCCTTGGCCACCACCTTTTTCTGACGGAGTTTCTGGGCTGGGCTGTAGAGAGCGTTAGGCAGCTTGGGGTGACTGCCAAGCAGAGCTTGGTGGGAGGCATTAAGTTCCTCTTTCAGGGTTGAAGCAGCAAATCATGGGATTGGAGGAGGGTGTCTCCGGTGACTTTCTGCACCAGCTGAGGCAGTGTAGCCATAACCACTCGATCCATGTTTCTGGTGCTACTACAACTCTTCCTACTGAACTGAGATGATCCTTTCAATAATTCCATTCTTCCCACTCTGTTTCTCTACTTCTAGGCCTAGGAAATAATATTTATCTGTAACAAAAATCACATTATTGGATAATAATGATTTGGGGGGTTACATGTAAATTTTTACCTGCCTTTCAATAATGATTTTTACATTGTGAAAAGTTTACAGATATCTGCTTTATTTCTTTCAATGAGATAACATATGGGAAAGAGTTTCTGTAAACTTCAAAAGACTACACAAACTTAAGTTGTTACAAGAATAAAAACATAGCATGGCTTCAGATGCCTTTGTTCCATCACTTTTAACTTGAGGAATTTATAAACTTGGATTCAGGTCCTGGAGCCAGCTCCTGTGTCCAGCTGTCAGGAATGCCAGAGCTGAGTCGGAATGTTCTGTGGGGGCATCCCCAGGGTCTGCGCCACCCCTTAGGTGGACCCTTGCCTGCCTCATACCAATTATGCTCTCAAGCACAGGGCAAATCTAAACCAAGTTCCTCCATGTATTTCTAGGGGTTAGACATTCTTGACTTTGCAATCATGTGGTACTTTGTTATCTTCTACGAACATTGCTTTTGTGGCCAGCCTTGCCCCAGGAATTGCAGAGGATCCTGGCTGAAAGCAAGTTCTGGAGTGTCTCCAGTTCTTCTAAAAGGGCAGCTGATGCTTGAGTGGTAGCTGATATTCCAGACTTTGCAGTATAAGATGAGATATTCAACGTTTCAAAAACATGGGCCATAATAATAGCAAACACCTTGAGAGTACTTTCTGAGTGCCAGGCGTTATTCTAAATTATTTCTAAATATTTAGCAATTTAATTATTATTAATGTTTAGTTAATTCACACTACAGCCATATGAAGTAAGTACTTTTATTAACTCCACTTTATAAATGATGAGTCTGGGGACACAGAGAAATAAACACCTTGCCCAGGGTCATATGGCAATTTAGTAGTAAGTGGTGGTGGATATGAATTTGTTTAAATTTCCATACTTTTAATCACAAGGATATTCAAAGATAGTAGGCATAAAAAAGGCAAAACACAAAAAAATCCAAAATCTCATTGTAGCAAGTAGTTTCAACTACTCCCCACCTCATCAAGACTTTTTTAAGATGCAAAGTTTTGTCACCTTAGTTTTTTTCTCCTACTGTCATTCTGGTGATGATCAACAATTAGATGGTCAGAATGAAAAAGAAATCCTTCCTCCCTTCCTTCCTTCTCTTCTTCCTTCCAATATTTATCCTAATATTGGATATTGAATCCTATTATTTTCTAGGAATTGACTTCAGAATGGAATAAAAGCATAAATAAATTATGTCCTCAAATAGTTCACAATTTATAGGGGGAAACAGACATATAACTAGTAGTCTGAAGTGTTAGAGTAGCAATATATATTTAATTGCAGGAGCACTGAGGAAGAATGACTAATTCTGCTTGGAGGGTCAGGAAGACAGAAAGAGAAGGAAAACAAAAACGGAAATGAAAAAATTCAATAATTGAAAGCCCTTTTAATTCAATAGGTGTGTATAGAGAATATACTGTGGATTAAGCACCATTTTAGGGGCTGAAAGAATATGAAAGATAATAGGACAAGGTCCCTTCCTCAAGAGCGACATGATCTTACTGAGAAGATGAAAATTACTATAAAATTATGAGAAGTATATGATAAAGTGCCAAATGCATGATGTACGTAAGAAATGCAATAGAGGATGAGAGGAGGGAGCTATAAATGTGGAGTTAGGCAGTTACAAAGAATTTCAGGGAGAAAGACCCTCCCTGTATATGTTGTGTGTACTAGCTTTCCCTAACTCTATCTTATTTATCTACTCTTATTTTCTCTTAGCTGGAATTTCTCCCTTTATTTTTTTCATTTTCTTGCATTTATTTTTATAAGCCAATTTAAAGCCCTTTTTGATAAGCAGGAAGGCGGGAGGGTAAAGAATCTAGATTAACCCTTGAACCTTATTATGTGCTGAGGCATGCAGCACAATAGTATATTATCATGTAAACATTGCAGTAAAGCTAGTGGATAAGAACTGAAGCTTCAGAGCTAGACCTGAGGGGTTCAACTTGGGCAAGATACTATACTTGTGTCTTGGAAAAGCCTTGAAAGGAAAAGTCTGAAAGTCTTTGCTATATTGAGATTTTGAAAGTTTCTGTGTATTTTGCTTTTCCATGCCTCCTATCTCATAGGCCACATATTGAGATCCCAGTTTCCTCATCTGTAAAATGGAAATAATAGCACTTTCCTCAATAAGTTTACTGAGAGAATTAAATTAGTTAATACATTAAAGTTGCTAAAGCAACCTCTGTAAATAATTATTACTCATTAGTCATTCAACAATTATTTATTGATCATTCACTATATTCTAGGAACTGAAATAAATGTGCAAATATATAAATAAACAATCAAGGACTTCACAATCTAGTGGGAAAAATGCTAAACAAATAATTTTAATATAGTTTGGTATTTGCTAAATTAGCAATATGCACAAGCACATCTTCATATTAAACTCTTATTAGTGTCCCATAAGAATGCATTAAATTTTCCCTAGCCATATCAAACTATTGGCTAAAATGGAACTCATGGTCAACTAAAACTTCCAGATTTTGTCATAGGAATTACTGTTTATTCAACTTTTCTGCATCCTGTACTATGTAATTGAATTTTTAGATGTGGTTTTTCTCCATATTGCGTTTCATCTGCTTTAAGCCTATCATTCCAACTGTTAGCAGAGCTTTCAATCTTTAGAGTCATCCGTCATCAGCTCTCCCTCCCAGCTTTGTGTCGCCTTTAGAAGTATGCCTTCTACATCTTCAGCAGGTTTTATGGAAGAGGACAGAGTCAAGGACAGAGCCCCGTGGCACCAGAAAAGACATCCCTCCATTTTAGTACCTAGTTATTGATCACCCTTTTGATATTCAGCCAACTATAAATTTCACCTCACTGTACTGTCATTCAGTCCATGTTTTTCAGTTTTGTGCACCAGAATTTTGAATAAGGAGGTGCCATATTAGGTAATAAGAGAACTATGGTGATTAAAATCAAGATATATTCTGAATATAGTACTCCCAGATCTACTAATCCAATAACCCTATCAAAGAAGGAATATAAATCATTTTTATGGTTCATTCTGACTCCTAACAATCACCACCTTCTTTCCTAGTACTCAAGTGCCTAATGATTATCCCACATTTCCAACTCCCCACTACACCCCCTCCTGACTGCCTAAATTGTGAACTCCTCCAGGTCAGAAACATTTAACTCTTTATCCATGGCACCTTGTGTAATTTCCTGACATATAACAGATGATCAATAAATAGTTGTTGAATAAATGAATGAAACCATCTGTCCTATTTGGTTTTGGTTCAAGTTTTATCCAGGACACTCCTTTACTAAATTGCAATAACTATTCTGGGCCAAGTATGCGATCATTCTTTGGAATTTTTTAAGTTATAGTTCAATAATAATAATCTTAGGCATTAACTTAGAAATGATGGTGTAATGTTAATGAATAACAATGAGAAATTAGGACTCAATTCTGTTTTACCTCTGCCTTTTTAAGGAAAATTATCTCCATGCTGAAAAGGGTAGAAAAGTGGGTGATATGGATGAGGAGATTGTAGAAAATCATCTGCTTACTCCCAATGAGTCCAAGTACCTCAGTGGATTAAACCTAGGGAAACTCAAAAATTTTGCAAACAGAGTCCCATATCTATACCAGTGGTCTTTAAAGAGAAATAGGGAAAGGGAATTCGAATTTAAAGAAAGGCAAATGTAAGTAGCATTTTAGGTTTTTTAAAGCGGAAAGAAAGTGGATTCTTTCACTATTAAATGGTATCTGGACTGTTAAAGGAATTCTGTCATTTGATATGATTCCTGGGCTGTTAAAACGGATTGTCAAAGAAATGCTTTGTGAACATCTAGAAGAGAAACTGGTGATGGCTTAGAGATACTGAGTTAAACTCTTATTTTTTCTTTTACAAGCTTACTGGGCTAATTCGTCTGTTGTTCAACTGAGCTCCTAGTTATGTTAGACACTGTTGGCTAAGTGTTAGGATACAACAGTGAGCAGGAAAAATATGACCCCAGAGCTTACAACTAGGGCAGGGGTTACAATGTTGGTTCACAAATCATATACAGCAAGCAAACATTGTTAGACTAATACAATGTTTTAAAACATTTTTAATTAGTTAGCACCATTTTAAGTTGAAAATTTCCATATTAAAATCTAGATTTTTAGCTTATTTTGAAAAAATCAAAACATCTGACTCCACTGCATCTGGTTCCCACATGGCAGTTTTCAACTCCTTTAGATGGAGCACACAATTTCCAGTTCACCATATTTCTCACCACTTCTTATTGTTTTACACTAAACCTGCTTCACTTATTTACCTTGTGTTCTTTGTCCTTGTAGGCCCCTGAGTTTGCAACTCTAGTGATTTATAACAACAAGTGAAAAAAATCACAATATAGTACACTAAGTGCAATGGTAGATGTTGGAGATTGAATCATTCCTCCCACAAAAGGCATGTTCTGGTCCCAACTCCTGGTCCTGTGGGTGTGAACCCATTTGACAGTAGGATCTTCCAAGATGTTATTAGTTAAGCTATGCCCAAACTGAAAGAAGGTGGGCCTTACTCCAAAATGGTTGAAGTCATTATAAGCAAAGGAAATTGAACACAGATAAAGAAGCCACAGGAGCAGACAGAAGTTGGAAGTTAACAGAACTCAGAAGAAAAAAGAAAAGATGCTGCATGTGCATTGCCATGTGACAAAAAAGCCATGGAACCCAAAAGCCATGGCTGATTGTCAGCCAGCCAGAAGATACCTACCCCAAAGAGGAAGCAAGCCTTCTAACCTCTGAAGAAGTGAACCAAAAAATTCATGTTGTTAGGTCAACTCATTGTATGATATTTGTTTTAGCAGTTGGGAAACTAATACAGTAGGAGAGATTGGATGGGAGCTCTAAGAGAGGACTTAGCCCTAAGACCAGACCTGAGAATCATGGAAGATTTCTAGAGGAGATGATATGTGCACAGAGACCTGAAAGATGGAAGATGACCAATAGGATAAGATGGGGGGGGGGGGGGATGGGAGATATTGAGTAAGGAGTATCTTAGGCCAAGGGAAAAGAAAATGCCTAATGGTAGCACCCTCAGTTGGAAGAACCAAAAGTAGTAACAGATGACTGAAAGTTATGAATAAGGGAAGAAATAACAAATTAAACATGAGGCTTCAGAAGTAAACAGAGGCTGTTTGATGCCTTATTGAGGATTTTGGAGGTCAATGAGCAGACTAGACTTTAATTATTTTAAGCATGAAAGCTACATGATCAGAGTTATGTTTTTAATAGATCACAATAGATGTCAGAGAGGTGAGGGTACAGAGTTGGAGATTGGCAGACCAGTTAGGAGGCAATGCAGCATTCTAGGCAAGGGATGATGCCTGTGCTCTGAATTAGGCAGGTAGAAGTGAGAATGGAAAAATATTTAGAAGATCAAGTCCACAGAACTTGATGATTGATCAGTTCCTTCCTTCCTTCCTTCCTTCCTTCCTTCCTTCCTTCCTTCCTTTCTTCCTTTCTTCCTTTCTTTCTTTCTTTCTTGAGAGCCTGTACCGTAATGCATTGTATTAGCTATATTATGTGCATTGCCTCAATTCATTCTTACAACTCTCTGGAGTAAGTCCTAATTTTGTCCCATTTTACAGATAAGAAAACTGAGGCTCAGAGAGGTTGAGTAACTTCTCCAAAATCACACATCTTAGTAAGTGTCAGAGCCAACTCCTGACGCTCTTACCCCAAAGCCTATGTGCTTTAAATACTTGCTTGAAGAACTGGGTGGATGGAGGTACTATTCACTGAAGTAGGGAACATAGGGCATGAACAGGCATTGGGAAAAAATACTTCAGTATAGTTTAGAAATGCTGCATTTGAGTTGTCAGTGAGACATCCAAATAGAACCAATGTACATTTTGATACACCAGACTATAACATAAGAGAGCACTATGGGTCAGAGTTAGAGATTTTGGAGACACCAGCCCACTGACAGTAATGGAAGCCAGGGATGGGATGAAATGTCTGTGCAGAGTGGAAGAGGGGAAGCCATAGGGCAAAATGTTATGTTACACCAACATATCAGGGGTAGGCTGGGGAGGAGAAACACAGGAGAATGAGAATAGGCAAGCAATTAGGGAGATAAGAGGGAAAGTTGGAGGCTGTGATGTCAAAGGGAAGGACTTTCAAGAAAGAAGAAATGGACAGTTCCCTAGATGGCTGCCAAGTCCCACATTCCATTGTCATTGTTTAGATCTCAAAGGCATAGCACAAAAAGCCTTTCCAGGGAACAAGTCTACAGCTGTTCAATTGCTAACAAATCTAAGGGAACAAGGACAGACGTAGCACCTGAGTCACCATCCTTCAAGAATTAAGAAATCTCACAGCTAGCTCCAGGATGGAAAGTTTCTGCAGATAAGCACAATGGATAAATAATTCTGTCTTCTGGGGGTGTCTGGATGTAAAGGATTTTTATAAATGTGGGAAGTAGCTCTAGACCCATCATGCCTATAGTATAAATTACTTCCCAGGCTCAGCAGCTGCAGGCTGCTCAGTGTTAGAGTCACTAATCTCCACAGTCAACTATCCTGGACTAACATCCTCAACTCTTATTTACTCAAAACACTCAGATACAACCTGGGGTTGGAACAAAATTCTTCCACCGAAAGCAGCAGGTAGGTCTGAGGTGTCAGCCCAGGACTCCATCTTTTTACTACAGCTACCATATCCTGCAGGACTAAGGATTTGGAGCAGTAACAGTTGGAAGTCATGCAGAGTTTTGCTTGCTTCATTTTTAGGACCTCTAGAACATTGTTGAATGCAATGATTCCAGTCATCCCTTATTTTTTAATCCTCATTCAAAAAAATGGTTCTAACATTTCACCATTACATATACTATTTGTTGTAGCTTGGAGTAGATTCCCTCTTCCATTCCTAATTTGCCAAAGAACTTTTTATCAGAAGACATTTCTGCATCTACTGCAAATATCATCTTTTTATTTTCCCTTTCTATTAATGTGGTGAATGCATTATCAGATTTTCTAATTACTGACCACAAAAACCTATATTACAAAAATTTTAACATGATCTATTATATATCCCCCCCCCACCCCTGGATTCAGTTTGCTAATATTTTTCTTAGGATTTTTGCATCTAAATTCATGAGTGTGTTGGCCTTTAACAGACTTTTAATTTACTCCCTTTGTCTAAATTTGATAAAGATTATTTAATATTATAAAATGAGTTGGGTCATTCTCTCTCTTTTTCTATTGTCTCAAAGAATTTGTATAACATCTGTTATTTACAGTTTTGCAGAACTCACCCATAAAAAGTAGGATGGTTTCATTCTAGGAAGGATGGTAATTATCAACTGAATTTTTCCAAGTTATAGGAGTGTTCATGTTTCCTATTTCTACTCAAAGAATGTGTTTATTTTATATGTTTTAAATTTGATGGGCAAAATGTAAAACATTTATTCTCTCACTAACTCTGCTATATTGTTTTATAACCTCTTTTCATTCCTAAGATTGTTTTTGTTTCTTTCACTTTTTCTTTTCATGATTAGCTTGTCCAGAGATTAGTTTATTAATTTTGGCTATATTGATCTAAATTATCACATATTGATTTTCCGCTTTTCTAATTTCTGCTTGTACATCTCATTACTTTTACTTTTACTTTTAGACCAGTTCTGTTGCTCTTTTTCTAACTTAAGTTTGACCCTTAGCTTATGAAATTTCAGTCTTTTTCCTTTTTAAACGAGAGCATTTACTGTTTTATCTATACCCCACATGTTTTGAATTATTATTCAGTTCTAAGTATTTTCTAAGGTCTTTTTTTTGGGGGGGGTGGCTAGTTTCATACAGCAATTATGTTGATACACAGAGTAATCTGTATGGCACTGATCCTTTGATATTTGCGGCTTTTTGTTTAACCTAGAATGTGGTCAATATTTGTAAATGCTCCATATGTGCTTGAGAAAATTTATACTCTCTAATTGTTGAGCCAAGGTTTCTAAATATATGTATTAAAATTTTCAAAAGGAAGGCATGGCTGACAGTGTCAAGTATAAGGTGAACCTGGACACAACAGGTCATTTTATAAGGTTTTTTAAAACCTTGGAGAAAAGATTAAGGAGGTCCACAAATAACCAGTAAATAATCACATTCAAAGGGGGCTGACTAACGGATCAACATCTTACTTATAAGGTGTCTCTAGTGATTGGCTCCAGAGTTCAGCCTCTAGCCCTGCCCCTTCAGCATATTTTTGATGATTTGAATAAGAATAGTTAGAGAATAAGTTTTCATGGCAACTACTCTGACCACATGGGCTCCCTGTAGTTTTTATCTTCTTGATCTACCTACTTAAACTCTGCAACCATTCACTTCCTCCTTGATACTCTTCATCCAAGCCTGGCTGCAGAGTGAAACACAGTTTCACCAGTTCTCTCCTTGCTGTTTCTAAAAACCAGTACACAAATGCTTTCATTTTAAGAGTTTTAGGGTTTACCACCACAAGGAAATAACCACAAGATAAATCTGAGAAAGTTATTGTGCTTTTCTGAAACTCTAACAGTTACATTTCCTAGCCTGTGTCTAATTCATATTGATTTAATAAGCATGCTTCTGAACATCTAGTATAGGCCAGGTACTGTTCAAGGTGCCTCCACAGACACTCAGGGGATAAAACAGTCACCTGCCTTCAAGCACACCCATGCATCTTCCTTCAGTAGAGCCTGTGACACCTGCAAGAGGCCAGAAGTCCTTGAGGCATTCCTCACAAAGCCAGCTAGTCAGCATTCGCAATTCTGAACACCTCAGGCTTGTATGAGTCCACTGGCAAAGGACCTCAGCCCAAAGAGAGACCGTCCCTGTTCATCAAGGTGGAGATGACAAAAGCAAAAAATAACCAGAAAACTAAAACACAAAAGCAACTTGTAGGTGACTTGAATCTAGACAAGAAAGCAAATATGTAAGATGAAAGAATTAGGATCTGGTCTCCAAACCCAAATATAACAAAGTAAACTAGCCAGATGTCCACATGGCGAGGTAAAATACATGCATTTTTGGATTATTATTTGCTTGTGTCACCTTTATACTAGTTTCTTTTTGTTTGTCTATTTTTAGAAATAATTCTTTGCTTTAAAACTGTACTACATGTTGAAGACATGACAAATATGTTATTTTTAAAATTTATTTTCAGGAAGCTAAAATACTGAACCATCTGCTTCAAAACTTATTACCTAGGACTCCACTAACAAAATGCAATTTGGTGGTGATTAATACAGAGTCCTGCTTTTCAGCCTGAGGACCAACTGCCCAGTACAGAAAGGGAAGTTTAGCTAAGGGGTTTTCATTAATTATATAAAACTTTAACATGCCATGTTTTAGCAATGTAGTGTGGCTACCAAAAGCATGGATTTGGGACAAGTCAAACTGATTCGCTTTCTAATCCAGACTCTTTCCTTTCCTAGCTGAATGACGATGGGGCAGTTACTTAAGCTCTCTGAGCCTCAGTAAATTATAGGAATGAGTATTTACTTGTT
Source organism: Choloepus didactylus (assembly GCF_015220235.1). Lineage (NCBI taxonomy): Eukaryota > Metazoa > Chordata > Mammalia > Pilosa > Megalonychidae > Choloepus > Choloepus didactylus. The sequence goes on along the minus strand of NC_051312.1, from coordinate 126,803,561 downwards.
GGGATTGTTATGAAGATCCGTTGAAATAATTCATAAAGTACTTGGCTTTATGAAGTGTAGGCTTCATAAATAGTGATGATTATTATTTGCACATGCTGTTCTTTATGCCTAGAAAATTTCTCTGTCTTCCGCCTGACCCTTACCTGCCCACGCTTATCCTGGCTCAAGGCCACTTCCAGAAAGCCTTAGCTGACCCAGACACCCTCCTACCCCAATCCCTAGTGCACTCTGAGTACGTTGAATTCTGTAATTGCTCTTAACACATGCATTTTAATTGTCTTTATGTCTATCTCTCTCAGTAACTGTGAGCTCTTTAAAGGCAGGGACTGGGCCTTTTATCTTTCTAACTCCCACATGTAGCAGTCCTTGTCATATAATCACAGAAAACAATGTGATATGGCCACTAAAAGACTTTGGGAGTATTTATAGAAATAGTGTGTTCTCTGTCTTTGAAAGTTTTTACACATAAGCTATTGGTCCATCAGGATGGAACCATGTAGAGCATAGCTGCAAGGCTGGATTTGATGCACGATTTCCAAGCATATGAGGGTATGGCAGCCAAGGTAGAGGGTAAGTTTTCCAACCACTGTTCCTTGGGAAACCATTCTTAGTCTAGGTTATTATGTCCTTCTGTGTTAGACTGTCCTTTTTTAAAAGTGAAAAGAGAATGATAGTAGGTAAATATTTATGGAATGGGTATTGTTTGTTTGGTTTGGTTTAATGTTGTTAATAATAATAAAAAAAAAAAAAAAAAAAAAAAAAAGGCAGTTTTTCTGTTCCCAGTCCCTGCTCCCAATATTTTAACATTTAAAAAATTTACTGGTCAGTGAAACCAAACCCAGAAACCAATGAACTAGAGAACCTTTAAGGTTCATTTCAACCCTAATATTCTGACTGTGTGATACTCCCAGAAATTGTGTCCCCTAGATTCAGCATCTAATGATACTTATAGGCCCATTTTAGAGTTCAGGAGACTGAGAAATGATTCCCCAAACTCATACCACCAACCCCCAGCTTAGGTTTGGACCTTTAGCATTGCCAAAATTTTAGACCATTGACAGATTTTTTAAGAACTCATTCATGACCTTAAATCAAAGTCCTTTATCGCCAAGAGATTCTGTTTCAGAAGAACGCTCTAGGGATGGAAGCATTTTGGGGCCTGAGCTAAAAATCACGTTGGTAAAGGAAACACCCAGCTGACTACAATAGGCCACAGCTGTTAGGTTCATTTTGTTTTCCAAAAATAAAACGTAGGTAGGAACAACCAAAGCCAAATCAGCCATTTCTTAGAAGAGCCGATGCTGCATGCAGACTGATTTCTTTTTCCAAAATTTCATTAAGCTATCATGTGCTTTTCCAGTATTTCCTTTCCCAGCGCTCCTAACAAGCAAGATGCTTTATAAAAATAAAAAAAAATTGGTTCAATAATCAGACTTTCCTCCCGCCTTTCTGGTTAACTCAGAGATGCCAAAAGCCAGTGCTCATGACATTTCAATCCATTACATGGGAAGTGATAGTCCATGCACTAAAACCAGATGTTAAAAAGCTGCATATGAATGAAAACGTCTGCTATAACATTAAGTAACGAATATGTGGGCCGTGGGGGGGTGAAAGGGTGAGGGAATACAGTTTGGAGAAAACTTGTGAAACTAGATTAGTGTTAAGCACTTAAGCATTTTTAGAACTTTCAAATAATCTGTATGGTTTAGCTCTCGTCTACAGAAAGTGACTTTGTAGGATTAGAAGAGGACTATATGTCTTAAGTTACCAGTTGTGGAACAGTCCTGCCACCTGTGCTTTCATTTAAAAAGCCACACAACCCTTAAAGTGGGGAAGACTAAATAAAGGATTCCAAGACTGCATTTTTCCTATAATTTATAATATTTCTTTTGACAACATTGGCTGAAGGCAGTCTAATGCCTAATAAGAATTACTTAGAAAATGTCAGAAAACCCAATGGTTAAGTGGACTATTTATACTGAAAACAATCCTATTATGTTTCCCTAGTAAATTTTGACACTCCTTCCCCCTCCCCCCCCCACATCTATTTCACCTCTTCTCTTCTTTCCTCACATTTCTAACTCCTCCTCCTTTCTACAGCTAAGGATCTCACCTCCTACTTCATAGAAAACACAAATCCAATAGAAACAGAGTAGCCTCACTGCCTAAAGATCTTTCTACCAGCTTCTGTGCAACCGTACCCTTTTCTCTCCTATATAAATATCTTACTCTCTAATGGATCATTCTCACTGACCTACAAACATGCCTTATTGTTTCCCATCTTTAAAAACAAATGACTCCACATCTCTGTACCACTCTGTTTCTTGGCTCCCCTTCTCAGCAAAACTCATTGAAAAACATCGTTTCTACTTACTTACCTCTCATTCCCTTCTCAGCCTACTCTAATTGTGTTTTTGTTGTCACTGCTCATCAGTGACTGACTTTGCTAGTGCCCCAACTCTACATTATCATCTTAGGTGACCTCTCAACAGCATTTGAAGTGATTACAAAAATTTTTCTGAGCTTCTTTCATACCACAATCATTTGATTTTCCTCTTACCCCACTTTGCATTCTGCTTGATGAGATCTGTTTGTGAGATCTACCAGATTTTTAAATGTTGGAGATGTATGGGGCTCTGTTCTCCATTCTCTATTCCTCTCTATCTGTACTCCCTCTCTACGTGATTCCATCCAGTCCCATAAGTTTTAAGATAAGGATTATGAAATTTTTAGGTCTAGTCCAGGGATTCTTCAACTATGGTGTCATTAACCCCTTTGGCAGTCTGGTAAAGCCTAAGGATCCCTTCTCAGAATAATGTTTTAAGTGTATAAAATAAAATAGATAATATTACAAAGGAAACAAATTGTATTGAAACACAGCTATCAAATACAAAAAAAATAGATTTATGATATTATAATAAAAGGAGCTTCTTTTTCAACTCATTAAGTAATATAAGCTAGCAGAGGGTCTAATAACCACCATCAATAATATCAATGTACTGATGAGTGTAAACAATATTCAAAATAACTGCATCAATTGTAATAGAATATGAAAATATCTCTGATTTCTATTGGTTACTATGTTACAAGTACTGCTAATACCACTGGGATTCATTGCCTACGTCATAATTGAGGGAAGTATTAAAATTTCAATAAAAATAAAATCCAGCATGACATAAAATGATTATACATCATGATAAAGTGGAATTGTTCCCAGGAATATAAGATTAGATCAATATTAGTAAAACCAATAAATGTAATTCATGTCAGTTGAAAAAAGATGGAAAATTATATAACCTTCTTAGTATATGAAAAAAAAGCATTTGACAAAATTTAATTCCCATTCATTATTTGTAAAAATAAATAAATAAAACCTCTCAGCAAATTAAGAATAGAAATACACTTCCTAAATATAAGGGGCATCTATTAAAAATCCTACAGATATCATCATACTAAATGGTGAAATATTGAACCCTTTCCTCCTAAGATCAGGAAAAAAACAAGGCTGTTTATTCTCACCATTTTTATTCAATATTATTTTGGAAGTACTAACCAGTGCAGTAGGCAAGAAAAATAAATAAAAGGCATAAATGTCGGAAATGAAGAACTAAAACTGTCTTCATCCCTGGATGATTATGTACATAGACAATCCAAATAAATCTATAAAAAGTCAACTGAAACTAATAAGTAAGTTTAGCAAGGTCACAGGATACCAGGCCAATATACAAAAATCAAATGCAGTTCTATATACAAGCAACAATCAGTTGAAAATAAAATAAAAACCATACTATGTACAATAACAACAAAAATATATGAAATGCTTAAAAATAAATTTCACAATATATAGGCAAGATCTATGGACTAAACACTTAAAAATCGTTCTGAGAAAAATTAAATAAAACCTAAATAAATGTAGAGATAGACCATGGTCATGGATTGAAAGACTTGAAATTATTGAAAGATCAATCTTAGTCTCCTCAATTGATCTATAGGTTCAATACCGTCCCAATTAAAAATCCAAGCAGGTTAAGACAGACACAAAAGGACAAATATTATATGATCTCACTGACAAGAAAATTAGAGTAAACAAATTCTTAGAGTCAGAAACCTAGAATACAGGTTACCGGGGGCTGCGGAGGGCTAGGGAAAAAGAAGTTAAAGCTTAATTGATACAAAATTGGGGATGATGGAAAAGTTGTGGTAATGGACGATGATGATAGTCGCACAACATTGTGAACATAATTAACACCACTGAATTACGTATCTGAATGTGATTAAAGAGGGGAATTTTAGGATGTATATATGTTACCAGGATAAAAATTAAAAAAAAAAAAAAAAAAGAATTGGTTCCATGAAAGTTAACAAGAAAAAAAAAGTTATTAGACTGTTTGGCATTACTTCTAACTTCCCGCTTCATCCTGATCACCACCCTCCACCGAGGTTATTCAGCACTTGCTGACCTCTTCTGTATGTCATACACAAAGTCAATTAAAAGGAATAAATCTCTATTGCAACTAACACTGGAACATCTGACCTAATTATCCAATAATAAGCTGTTAAAAGCCAAGCATCTACCTTAGTAATTTTCAATTTGCAGTCCATATTTAAAGCCATAGTTTGTTTAAAATTTTCATTTATGAATTCTTAATACATTTTGAATGTTTCTCCACGCCTCTTGTTTTACTGTAGTTTCAGCTACTCACACACACAACACGCATCGCTCACAAAACTGGAGAACAGTATACTTCCTACATTTTAAGTTAGCTGATTCTAAACACACCCTCCAAACTTGCGAAGATCTACATTAATAGCCTGCTGTTTTCCTGTTGGGGTAACAAAGGGTCAAACAAATACACAGAGAAAATGACATAAAGCTGGTCATTGATAGCCTCTGATGTTATCCTGTGCACTGCCTCTGAGGCACTCAACATTGCTGACAACCTTGACATTCTTGAGCGCTTCCTCCCTGAATCCCAAGGTTTTAAGACACATTAGGAGTTTTCCTTCCAAATCTCTTTACCAAACCCTCTCAGGCTCCTTCACAGGTTATTCCCTTTTTATCTGTTCCCAACCCAGTTGTTGTTCTCTGCAGTTTCTTCCTTTATTTCTTACTCCACAGAACCCCCAAAGGGAATCTTATCTATTAACAGGGTTTTACTTAGCACCTTTGTGCTTATGACTAACTTCTCCTCCCATCTTCCCCCCTGCATTCCCCTTGCTCCAGCCAAACTGACCCTATTTTCCATCTCTGAGACATGCTTAGATCAAGGGCGTAGGGCTATCCAATAGCTGTGTGTAATACTGCATTATCAATCACCACAAATTTAGCAGGTTGAAACAATAACCTCTTACTAGCTTGCAGTTCTGTAAGTCAGAAGCTGACATGACATGGCTAGGTCCTCTGCTCTGGATATTACAAGGATGAAATGAAGGTGTTTGTGGGCTCTGTTCTCATTTAAAGGCTTGACTAAAAGAATCCAAATCCTACCTCATTTTGATTATCAGCAGAATTCAGTTCCTTGCAGCTTTGGGACTGAGGTCCCTGCTCCTTGCTGGCTGTCAGCCTGGGCCATTCTCAACTCCAAAAGATAGCTTGCAGTCCTTGCTAAAGGATTCCCCTGCACTTTCCAAGCCTTCGCTATGGTGCATTGAATACTTCTGCTTTGAATCTCTGATTCCTTCATCTCTGACCTCTAGACTAAGCTTTAAAGGGCTCATTTGATTAGGCCAGGCCCACCTACATAATCTACCTTTTAAAATCAACTGTGCATATAATAAACCTAATCATGAGAGTAAATGCTGTCATATTCATATTCCCAGGCTTATGCAGGGCATGTACCTCAGGGTCAGGGATCTTGGGGACATCATCGAATTATCCCTAACAGTGTTTTCTCTGTCTGCAGTGTTTCCCCCCCCCCCCCCCCCCCCCAGTTCTTCACAGGGCTAGAATCGCTGTTTAGATGTTACCTCCTCAGGAAGAGTTTCTTGACCACCCAGTCTAAATCCCTTCCTCTGCCCAGTCACCTGTTAACAAGTTACTTACTTTAAAATCATAGTATTTTAATTACCTTGGATTTTTTCATATATTTATTTATGTCTTTATTTGCATTCAATTCTCTAGAATGACAGGAGGGCCCTTGTCAAACCTCAATGCAGCTTTATCCTCAGCATATAGAATGGTGGTAAACATTCAAGAAAGCCTTATGACCAAGTATGTGATTCCCAAATTTAACATTTCCAGGAGAAAATTCTCTCCTGAATTGCAAGTCAATATTTCCAACTGCCACCTGGACAGATCTACCAATGTGTTCTCCATCAACCTCAACTGTAATCTGTCAGAATAAAAATCATTGTATGTATCTCAAAAAAAAAAAAAAAAAAATCCAAGAAGGCTCTTTTTGTTGAAAATAAGAAGCTAGTTCTATCCCTGATAGATTACCAATATTTATAATTTTTTTCTCTCAAAAGATAAAATGGGCTAGAACATAAATGTTCAGTCTACTAGGCAGACAGACTTGAAAAATGATCAGGAAAATCTTAAATATACCAGATCATAGTAACTTCAATGGAGAGATACATAAAAATACTTCTCTGAAGTCAAAATAGAGTATCTTTATTTTGCAGAAAAGGGAGTAGATTTTTCAATACCACAGAACTATCAGAGGCATGCACACCATACCCAGCCATATGAAAAATCACTCTACAAGACAATTTGATCAAGTCAGACTATCACTATTGTGTTATATATCACTTTCCTCAACCTATCTGCAGTTTGGAGAAACCCTGTTTTTGAAATTTAATTATGCTTGAGCCCTTCTCCTATATGTTCTTTTAGGCCATTTAACTATTCATCTGTAATAGATTTCCTTTCTTAGAAAAGGCAGCCACAGAAGTTACAAAGGGTGTTCCAATTAATTTGTACAGTGTACTGCAGAAGAGGATTTAAAGAACTTGGATAGACTATTTCTAACTAATGTTGTTGAAGGCCTAACCTTTTTCCCACCTCAGGCAATCTTAGACCATTCCTTCACACACTCCTTTCCTTCCCCTCCCCTCCCCTCCCTTTCCCCCTAACCCTCCCTTCCCCCTGCCTCCCTCCTCCCTTCTCCCTCCTCTCCCTTCCCCCTCCCCTCCCCTTCCCATCCCTTGTCCCTTCCGTCCCATTCCCCTTCCTTTTTCTTACTTACTTTACTTACTTAATCATAGATGTGGATGCCTCAAGATCAGCAAGTTCAGACTATGACAGTGCATGGAATGTGATTGGTGGAGAAGGGACACTTGGTTCCAATTCTGTGACTGTGTCTGTTCTCTTAATATAGAACAAGACTAGATGTGTGATACCGCAGCCAATAAAGTACTTAAATTTAGAATACCTTGTTTCTTTACTTGTATTTTATTAGCATTTGGGAAGAGTGCTAATATTTGGTTAAGCTAAGTCCTGCTGATGCTCATCAAGATTACATAAAAATGCAGTATCAGCTGTAATTTTATATTGTCTTCTCTTAATATCCCCCTACAGAGCAACAGTATGCCTAAAGCAACACAGTCTGTGATACACTGGATATATCTTCATTTGATGTTCTCTTTCTGAAAAGCATTATTTTCTCACCTTGTCCCTGGAGTCGATGTAGACGGTACCTATTGTTTCTTCCCAACCAAAAGACTTAAAAGAAAATGCATTGCTGTTTGAATGCAGCCATCATATGTTCCTTGGGAAATAAATGTGTATTTCTCTCCCTACCCTGCCACACACAGTGTGCAAACAAAAGGCTCTGTCTGATCGCCTGACCCGATGGGGCTAGCCCTTGAGCAATGCCACATGCTTAAGCACATTTCTGCAAAATTTAATTTGCTAAAAACCCCATTAAACGTGCATGCACACTTTATTTCCTTCCATTCTTCACTGATTACTGAAGCATTTCTGTGTGTCAACATAATCATTTTCTTTTCTCTTCAGTGTCCTCTTCCTGCCCTCTCCTTGAGTTACAGTGTCTTTCAGTAATTTAACGTTGCATTGCATTATCAGTGGGACTAGGGAGCAGCATTCAGTGCCTTAATGATGAGCTCACATAGAAAAGAAAAGTCTTACCAAGTTTAATTTACAAGGGAGCGAATTTCTATTGTTTCACTCTTATTTGCATACTCTCTAGTTTTGTAAGATCTTTTTGTATGACCTGGTAAAGATGAATGGAAGGATCTCTTTCTCTCTCTCTCTTTCTCTCCAGTGCCTGTCACAGCCTTGGAGAGGAGAGCCAAGGAGCTCCAAAAGTAACTTGAGGCCTCTAACCTAGAGCTAAGGTTCAGGGAAGTTCAAGTCTGTATTAAACTCAAGATAATAATAAATACCACTTGTGTAGGGCTTTACATTATACAACATGCTTTCACCTCCATTCATCTCATATAATACCAAACCAACAAATCCTTGTGGTACTTAGTAAACGTATCTGAATTGAAGTTCAGAGCAGTTAAGTAATTTGTCAGGGTTCACATTATTGGTTGGGAAGTGGAGCCAAGAAACAAATTTAGATCTTCTGACTCCAAATGGATTTTTTCTTTTCTTAGTTTCACACTTTGTACCAATGGCTCTTAGAAGGAAAGTACCAGCAATAAATCCATAAATGTAGGTGTTTTTCAAAATACTATTTTTTAGGATAAGTAAGTTTCTAGTTTAAATAAAATGCTAGGCAGCCAAGAGTTATTGGATATCACTACTGTATACATGAAAATCCAAGAACTCAGAGTGATTGTAAAAAATGTAAATATGCTTGTGGAGATTAAAAAATATTATCATGGACTAGCTACTTATTTTTCACCAGCATAAACATTGCAAGTCTCCTTCTCGATAGTTTTGGAATAAAACATTTTTTAGAATTGGTACTTTAAATCAACCATAAAAATCCATTAAAATGGCCATTTCATAAAATGGTTTAGTTAGTCCAACCTACTTCTAGGTCTAAAAAGTAATGGAGTCAACAGATTCAAGGTTAATTGCTATTTAAGTGTTCGTTACCCAGAGAAAGATCTATTTGCAAAGCTATACTCCTAGACCAATTGCCTTCCTGAATCAGCCAGTCAACATTTACTATTCTAGGAAATCAGACCAATTTTAACATCAACCTAAATACACTACAATTAGCAAAGGAACTCTACTGGTATTATAAAACAAAATTAACGCATTCTTCAACCAAATATAAGTTATTTTTTGGTACTTTTGCAGTTTGAGATTATCTGCAGTCTGGATTAATTACTGGATAATCTAAAATTTACTATTTTACTTAAAAAAGAACTTATAAGCCTTGTTGTTTTAAAATTTCAGAGAAGCATCTGATTCTTTTTTTTTTTTTTTTTTTTTTTGCATATATGATTCTTATATGGCACATCATTTCCCCCAAGAAACTAAAGAATTCAAACCACAGTGGGAGTTTCTTTCCATGGGTCATTACCTTAGAATGTGGGTTCATAACACAGTAGGATAAAATCAGGTCATAAATTACTAACTCATATGTTGATCTCTTAGACAAAGATAAAATCTATATTCATTGATTTTCTCATCCTTGAAGCATTTCATTGTATGTATTATATACTTCTGTACACGTATCAAACACTTTTAATTCCCCAGAACCCATCCCAAAGCAATTGACCCTCAAAGGTTATTTTCTATTTTCTAATTCACAAACACAAGCAGTTGGCTATTGCTTCACAGAATCATACTGTGAAACATTCCACATCTGGTTGTCTTATAGTAACTGGAAACCTTTTTCTCTAAAGTTTAAAATGTTTATATATGCCTCAGAAAAAAGAAGAAAGAGGAGAAGGAGGAGAAAGAGGAAGATGGAGAGGGAGAGGAAAAAGAATGGGAACTGAAAAGATAAGAAAGGAAATGAAGACAACAAAGGAGGAGTAAAAGAAGCATCTGAGCAGGCTGAGAAACCAGTTAGTTTTGTTTTGTTTTTATCAGGAAAAATTGTTTCTAGGCTGAAGAATTAAGTAGAACAGCAGTGTTTTGTTATATTGTTAGACTCTCACCGTGCTTTGCCTTTCTCCTATTTCTTTTGTTTCCAGAACTAATAAGCTCTGTAACCACAAAGCTCAGTTCTGATCTTGAATGAAAATTGCCTAGGGCATGTTTGTTAGATCAGAAAATTGGGTTGTTCAGTGAAAGTCTTAGGAATCAATGTTTCTCTGTGTAGCATGTTTTCCAAGAAAATGAAAGGAGGGAATGAGAATGAATAAAAATGTAATCAAACTAATATTAACCTATGTGAAAATTTACCTGTTTCTATGATAGCATATGTGTGATTGTACACACACGTTACATTAAAGCTGGTACAGTGGAAACTCCATGAGTGGTGAGATTATATAGGCCTGAACTGAATCCCAGCTCTTTCCTTAACACTTAAGTTTTCTGATCTATAGGGGAAAAAATCCTCCATGGAATTATTTTGAGGATTAAATGAGAGAATGAACATAAAGGACTCAGGAGTCATATATCGTCAGTTAGAATCCTTAGTTACTTATAAACCTGGCAAGTGATTTAACTTCGCAGAGCCTCAGAGTCTTCATTTTTTAAAGTAGGAAAATTAACAGTGCCAATATCATAGGTTTATTGAGAAGACTAAATGTATGTAAAGGACTTAGTCCAGTGCCGAGCACACAGCAGGCATTCAGTAAATCATCATGCTCTTTCTTTCTTCCTCTTCTGTCCCCAAATGTGATTTTTAATCTTGCAGTTATTCTTATTAACATTCTATCAATTTAACTTCTATCAAACTCTCAATTACTAAAATTTAGGAATCTAGGGCAAACTTCATCTCAAACTTCATTCTAAAAAGTGGAACTTAAGTAATGTCCCTAGTTTCAAACATTTTGTTTATTGAACAAGTTTCTAAAGACGTTTTCTTCAAAAAATCTTTTAGTAACAACTTTTAGAAACAAAAACTGTTCATTAAGTTCAAGAAGAAAATGACAGTAAAAGTTTCCCACACCCAGAATTAACTACTGTTAATATTTTAGCAGATTAGTTTCCAATTTTTTTCTTTTTAAGGAAAAATCTATTGTTTTATAAAGATGATACATGCTAATTGTAAAGGGTCAAGCAAACTAGAAAACCAAAAGTTTTAAAATCACTTTAAACTCTAGACATTACTATTATTAATATTAGAAGAATAAAATTCCAGATACTTCCTATACAACTAGATGAATGTATATATTATGTATTTATGTATGTTTGGGTGGATGGATAGAAAAATTTTCTTCCCCTTGAATTGGATAAAGAAAACAAATAGAAGTAAACTGTCATATTCAAATAAAATACTTCTTCACCACAAGAGATATTTCTTAAAATATTAATAAGATTTGTCATTTAAAATAAGACTACAATGATCAGTTTTAGACATCTATTGATGCCATGCTTTAAAGACACTGACACTTAAGTGTTCTTTCCCTCTCTCTTCCTCTGATCTCTTAAAATTTTTTGTTATTTTCTGTCTTTATGTTGACAAGATTAAACCAAATTTACATCTTGTTCTGTTACCATAATTCCATAATTGTTTAGTGTTTTATCTCAAATTGACTCAATGCTCAGCCACCAGTCATTTTACTATAGTTTCTGTAATCCTGAATTATTTATGTTGGTTCGTTTCTTAACTGGCCAGATTTTAGTTATCAAAATATTCTTTGAATAATGCTGTGCTTTCCAAATATTTTTATGTTGGAAGATGGCTGCCTGCCACATTTATATCCAAATGCCATTTGGACTGGGTATAATATTCTCAAGTCACTTTTCCCCTCAGAACTTTATAGACATGAGTTTAGTTTCTTCTGGCTTTGGAGAAATCTGAAGCCTGCCTCAGGTTTTTCCCCCTTGTAGGTAATTTGCTTTTTATGCCTAAATAAGTGAAGAAATCATTTATCCTTTCATTCACTCAACAACTATCTACAACTTGCCAGTCATGGTTCTAGGCATCAGCAATACAGCACTGAACAAAAACTCCCTGCTGTTATGAAGCTTACATTATAGTAGAACATACAGATGTTTAATATTTTAATAAGCATTCTGTATTAAATTTACTAGAACACAGGATGCTCACTTAATCTTCAGATTAACTTTTTGTGTCTAATTTATTTATTCATTCTGTAATGGCATTGGTTTGGATCATTTTATTTTCTTAGGTATGCAACCTCCCTTTTCATTTCATTCTATCATCTCATCTTTCAGCTCTTGTTTCATTGCACACTGGTTCTCATTAAGTTATTCTATCGAATGCAGCATTTATGAAGAAATATTTTCTGTTCCCAAAGTTATATTTTCATCTAGGTTGGACCCTGTCTTTTGCATGTAGTGCAGTTTCATGTTGTACTATAGTGTTTCTGCAGAGCTGACAGTCCATTTTGTTTCATCTTGTTCATGATCTGTTATCTCTTCTGAGATTTGGTATACATTCTCTACCAGGATTCTCTGCCTCTAGTTGGGGTGAAGGGTGATACACCATTCCAGTGGGGAAGACCTTCAATCTTTGGATCATTTCCTGAATTCATGTAAGGGTCTGGGGTCCTCCTTCTCATCAGAGAGAGGAAACTTCATTATTCATTTTCATTATCATCTGTTTCTCCCTAGCAACAGTTTCTACCGATTCTTGATCAGAAGGGAGAAAAAAACACGGGCACATACTCATTTTGTTTCTTTCTAGATTTAGAGATATCAGGGAGAATTATATTTGGCAGTTCAGAAATTCGCCCTCTAGCATTTGGGCTGAGGTCAGGAATGTAGCCCTACTGTTCTTCCTTACTACTCTCCGGAAAATTTCCCACCTCCCTCAGTAACCAGTTTTTAAAATGTTTTGCTTAGGTCAGTGGTTTTTAACCTTGGATGCACATCGAGCTTTTAAAAATCATGATGTTCAGGCTGCATCCCAGAGCAATGAAATCAGAATCTCTAAAGAAGGGATGCAAATATCATTACTTGTAAAAGCTTCCAAGGTAATTTCAATGGTCAAGAACCAATTTTGAGAATTTCAGGCTTACATTATGCTTCTTTCCTTCTTAAAAGCTGGCTACATGTGACTTCTTAAAAAATCCTTTCTGATCATTTGTGATATACTTTGGAAAAGAAACTCTATGATAAAATTTTAATCTGCTATCTTCCTAATCGGTTCTTAAAGGAAATGGAAATTGGAAAGTCCTCAATCAATGTTTGCTAATTGGTTAAGTTTCTTTATTCAAATGTACGGTAAAGTTCTCTGAAATCCACTTCTGGTTTTCCCTCATTCACCACATACCTAGTTACCACAGAAGAAAAAAACCCTCTCAATTCCATTTGTGTGTCATAGAACAATCCTCTTTTTGAATAAGCACGATAGTTGTCTAAGAGCTATAATTATATCATTATTAGGAAATTCATTAACTAACTTATTCAACAAACATTTGTGGGACCTCAAATCATGATTCTTCTGTTCAAAAGTTTAAATGTGTGAATGAGTGTGTGCATGCATGCACATGTAAACACTGGGAAAAGAGAAAGAGATTAAATGACAGGACCTTGGGAGCTGCCTGTATTATATATGGGTAAGAAAAGAGGACTTAGTGAAGGTGACAGAAGTTAGAGTAATAGGAGAGCATGTGGAATGCAAGTTTTAGGAGGTTAGAAAGCTTGTTTAAGTTGTTCATTTTGTACCTCTGGTGCCTAAAATGGTGACTAGCACAAACTAGGTAATCAATAAATATCTGTGAAGTGAATGAATGAATGAGAAGTACAGTGTCATAGTTGCTGAGAGAAGAGAGTGGCCTGCAGGTTATAAGCAACAAAAGGTCATCCTTGACTTGATGGTAGAAGCTATTGCATCTGGACATTGAGAAATGATGGAAGGGACTTCATATTAGCAAGAAGAGAAGACTGAAAAAGTGGAGGCAATGAATATGGATCCCTTTTTCCAATACTGGCAGTGAAGAAAAGAAGTAAGGTAGTAAGTGATAACACAAAAGGGAAGCACAATGGAAGAAAGTTTTCTTCCAAAATGGTTAAGACTTAAGTGCACTGTGCATCAAGATAAAGAAATCAATAGAGAGGGAGTGATTAAATGACAACATGCCCCATGCTCTCATCCCCACACCATTAAAATTCATGGTGCAACAGGCAGTGTTTGTGATAGGATGGTATTAAGTATGTTCACTATACAGATGCAGAAAAATGATAAAGCAGGGATTAATCTGGGTTGGGTTTTTTCGTTTTTTTTTTTTTTTTTTTTGCAGAATTTATCAGAGCTTTTAAAAGACACATTTTAGAATGTACGTTGTCATATTAGCAGTGTCTCCAAGCTTATTTGACTGTGGAACCCCTTCTTTTCAGAAGCATCTTAAGGAGCTAATGTTGCTTTTAACATGCTTTGGAAATTTTGCTTTAAAGTAGAAATTCTTTCAGAATGTCCACTCTAGCTTATCTTCCTTTTATTTGATGTAAGCACTATTTTTAATTTGATTACCAGTATTTTTTCTGTTATTCTCTATTGCCAATATGGTACAGTTGATTTTCATTTGTAGTTTAAATAGGATTTAAGAGAAAGGATTTAAGTATCATGCTTTGGAGAGTCAGAACTGGACTGGAATGCTGCTCCACCACTTATTAGCTGAGCAATCCTGCACAACTTATTGAACCTACCTATGGGACTGAGCTCCCTAACTCCACATATCAGCACAGACAATAATCAACTTTGCATCAGATATAGCAGTGAATTAGGACTATAGTTAACAGGGCCTATTTCCACAAATCTCTGGAGAGATTATAACATAAACATGTAGACAGAACTAATAAACATGCAGTCAATTGAAATGCCTAGGAAAAACAAAAAGAAAAAAGAAAAGAAACCCAAAGCGATTTGTGGGGGAGAGAAGCGTCACAGATTGTGCTTACGCTTGAAGACCTGGGCAAAAGCACAAGGCATTTAGTAGACAATAAATGATGATTAGTTAATTAATTTGGTCTGGCTCACAGAGCAACTTAAACTTTGATGTAAAACAGATATTTCTCTTCCTTTTTTCTATTTCTTGGTAAAATATCAAGTTGCTTTGTAAAATACATTTTAAAATTATTAAGTAAGCCTCTGACTAGCTAGCAAACTGACCATGGATTAAGTAAAAGGGTTTGGGATCAGATAGGCCCATTAGTTTTAACTCACATGAAAAAGGATAGCAACACACCTTGTCAAGCTCTTCAGCCGTAAGAATCTGGTGTAGACATTAAGAGCATGGGCTTTGCAGTCCTGGGTTTGATTCTCGTACTGTCTTTATGACCTTTGACAAGTATCTTAGTATCTTTGAGCACCAGGCTCTTCATCTGTAAAATGGACATAAAGACACAAGTCCTTGGGATTGTTTGAAGATTATGATAATGTGTAAAGTACTCAGCACAGGGGTTTGACTCCCAAATCTGTAGCTTTCCTTCCCTCCAAGTTAGCTGTCAATGGGTGGTACCTATTATTAATTATATTATATTACTATTAATATCTTAAGCACAAGAGCAGATATGGGTTCAAATCCTGTCTCCACCATTTATTGATTGTTTAACCTCAGAAAGTCACAACTTCCCTGAGCTTTGTTTTCATCTTTAAAATGAGTAAAATAATACCTACTTTCTGGGTAACCATGAAGGTTAAATGAGATAAGGTATATGAGGTATACCTGTCACATCAGACACTCAACAGATGCTAGTCCCCTTTCTACCATTTTCCCTAGAGAATAATGTCCAAATTTTTGCCATGGAATCCAAGGTCTTTCACAATCTGGCCCCAAGCTCTTTTTCTGGCCTCAGGTCCCAACATCAACCCTCCCTACTCCCTTTCCCCTTTTCTTCCTCCTTTTCTGTTCCTAACCCTTTTCTCTCCCACTCCATAAGCTTTCACTCTTAGAACTGGGATTATGTTCTTTGAGGAAAATATTGAGATTCTAACAAGGGGAAAAAGAAGACAGACCCACATGTGGTCTTGAGGATTAAGAAAGTCAAAACCCTCTTATATCAGTGCTTATGGTCACCCTGGAGAGATGAGCCACCAGTGCCCAGAAATGACAAAGGCACAGTCTCAAGGCTTGCTGTGTGTCACTTGAAGACTGTTTAGAGCAAAGCCCCAACTCTACACAGTTGTCTCCCTTGATCAGTAGAATTGAGGGTTATGGCAGAAGCTTGGATGCAGGTCAGAGAGAAGCAAGAATTCATGCCCGAGATGCAGGCAGGTAGATCTGGGAGGGCCTTTGTGAGTTTGAATTTAGTACTGAGAGTGGTGGAGAGCCACTGAAGGTTTGAAGGAGTAGAGAAACATGATCAGATTAGTGTCTGATAAAGATGGCATCTGTGTTATTGCTTGGAGAAAGGTGAGACTAGAGGCAAGGAGACTCTTTAGGAGTATTCCAGTTTGGAAAACTTCCGTGGGTGCAGCTCTGGGAAGAAAAAGGGATAGTTCCCAGATATAGAAGACAAAACTAGAGAGATGGTGATCAATTTGTACACCTCTGTGTTGGAAATGATTGGGCTGGGATGGGGTGTGAGAGCCGCTGACTGGGTTTGAAAAGAGGGAGAAATCTAGAATTTTTACCAGGTTTCTAGATTGAACTACTGAGGAAGATGATGGTGGCAGTTACAGAGAGCTTGTAGGGGTGGGGAAGGAGATGAGGAATTAATGAATTCAGTCTTTGACCTGTTGATTTTGAGGTGTGCACGAGGCTTATAAGAGAGTCCATTTGGGTGCTCACCAGAGGTATGGAATGTAAATAGAGATCCAATTAATAGATAGATTCCTAATTAGTAGCAGATGCAAGGAATGTGGGCAAGATCACAAAAAGCATCTTGGAAAAGAAGAGCAGCAGGAAGGCTAAAAGTAAATGCCTGCGTGTCTCAGGGGTGGGGAGAAAAAAGAGATACCACAGGGATCTTTGAGAGGAAAAGCAGGAGAAAAGATTTGTGAATGATTTTAAGAAGTGAGTAAGAACCTGGTCCATGGTTTACCACATCAACTACTGTACTTTCTTACCAGTATTCTCAATTCTCTTGCCCCATGTTCTTTATCACACCCACATGACAACCTTCTCCCTGAATGAGTCCAGTAGTCTATGTTCTAGACTTGTTGAAGAGAAACCACACTCTGTGTGAGCAGCCCATTATAAAATCCTGGCTACATAACCTGGTTGAGCCCTCAACATAGCCTTGTACTTGCTCATTCCCATTCTTCAGTGTCTGTTTAAAACATTCAACTCTCCTCCAACCCTTCAATTCCCCCCTAAATCTCAGCAGAATTCAATGATTCACAGATTCATTGAACAAATATTTACTGACTGTCTAACCTCAATCTGTGTCTGGTGCCTCCTACTTTGAGAAAAAAGAACATAATCACAAGAACTTCCCCTCTGAATCCACTCTTTTCTGCTTCCCCATTGTGATAACGGAAGCCTTGCTCTTGCTCTATCTAGGCCAACTTCTCTACCTTTGCCCTAGAGGACCCATCCCCATCCCACTGGCCCCAGTGTCTTCAATGTCTGCCTCACTCCTTATGCCTCACCCCTTCAGTATTTAAATATATCCATGTCTATAGTTAGACCCATAGGGGTTCCTTTCAAACCCATATTCCCTCCAGCTACTGTCCTCTCCCGCCACAACCACACTTCCTGAGAGGGTTGTACACACTCACTGTATCTACTTCCTCTTCATTTGTCAATCCTAGCCCACTCATTTCATTCAAGCGGTTCTAGATAAGATCACCAATGATTCTGTGGTTGATAAATTCAATAGATATTTTTCAGCATTCTCTTTCCTGACATTACTGGCCACTTTTCCTTCTAGAAACACTCTTTCCCCTAGCTTGTTCTCTAATTGAAGATTAACATCGCTCCTCTATCTTACTCTTAACAGATCTGACTCCTACTTTGGTTGTAAAATAGACCCCAGCTTCCTCTGATAGCTACTGTCCATTCTCATCCCCATTCCTAGACAAGCTTCTTAAAAGAGTAGTCTCACCTTTTTCCCTTCCAGTTATATCTAGCTCCTAACCAGCTTGACTTATTCTCTGGCTTCTTCTCTCTCTTGCCAGTTGTTTTTTTTTTTTTTTTTTTCTTTTTAATCTTTCATTAGTTTACCTCTTAGCAGTTCCCCAGTGCTCGGAATAGCAATATCTATGAGAGTGCAACTCCCATGGGGCTCTTTTGAGGATTAAATGCGATAATATAGCCAACAGCTTTAGTTGATGTTGCCATGGTGAGAGTGGGCTCAGTGTTGCCAGATTTTCTAATTTCTTTCAAGAGAACCCATATTTTTATGTGAAATATCTTGATTTTTTTAAAGGATGGTAACAAATTTGAAAAAAAATAAGCGTATATGCTGGGGGAAAATGCCTGAACTCACCATGTGGGCCATCACTTCGCAACCTCTGATCAAGGGTGTTTGTATAGCACTGCTAATGATTCATGTGTAGAGCTGGGGGCTCACAAGAATTATATCTGTGAGCTTCTCTTGACTGTACCCTCAAGTGTTGCCACAGCCTCTGGTATATAGCGGGCACACAATAAATATACATTGAAAGAATTAGTTGTGTGGACATCTTTTACAGTTAAATTTCTTCACTTATTCAATCTAATGGTTGGCAAAACATTTTGGCTTCATTCTTAGATTAGTTCCTACCAAAGGTCTGCTATTGGTGTTTCCCAGCTGTTAAGCATTGCTATTCTTAGTATTCTGCTTTAAAGGTTTGTTTCAAAATTCTGGATGCATCCTGCTTGTGTCAGGCGTTGGTCATTACGCTCCTTCAATTGCCTTGTCGTCACTTTTGTTTTCTGGCATCACAGTTTTCTGCAACATGACATTCCAGGTGAAGGGAACATGGCTTCACTATCTAAGGCATAATGATGGAGGTGAAGATGGATGTTTCTAGTATCTCATTCATTCTTTTTAAAATAAGTCATTGAAAAAAATCATTGAGAGCACACTTATGCACCTGGTACAAAGATGAAAAGACTAATATAATACAGTCTTTGATTTCAAGGACCTTATGGACAAGTACAACGGATGAAAATAGTACAGTGTATTATGTGCTATAAAGAAAAGGAAGCACAGGCTTTATGACAGAGGTAGTATAACTCAGTAATTAAGAGCACTGGTTCTAGAACAGACTTCTCGGGTTCCAAGCGTGGTTTCACCACTAACCAGCTATTTGACCAAGTTATTTAACATCTTTGCAGCTTGGCTTTTCCATCTGTAAAATGCAGATTCTAAGTGAATCTAGCTTATAGGATTATTATTAATATTTAAGTGAATTAGTATGCATAGAACGTTTAGAACAATGTCTGGCATAAAGTAAGCACTCAAAAAATGTTAGCTGTCACTACTAGAGAAAGGGCACTTAACCCTGTGTGTGTGTGTGTGTGTGGTTGGTGTGGGGGGGTGGGTAGCTAAGTAGGGAGAAATAAAGTCAGAATTATTTTCCTAAGGTAACTGTTGATTCAAGTCCTGAAGATTTATCTCCTCAAGAAATATTTACTGGGCATTTAGTACGCACCAGGCACTTTACAAGTAAGTGTTAAGTCAACAGGAGTTGGAAAATACAGGGAGTAAACTTTTCGGGCAATGGGAATAACAGGTTCAGTGTTGCAAATATGTGAGAGGTCAAAGCTAATTCCTGGAAATGTGAATAGTTAAATGCGGAGTGAAAATAGGGTGAGCGCTGGAAAAGGACAAGAGATGAGAAGAGACAGAAGTGGGGGTGGGAAGTGTCAAATTATATACAAGTTTGTGTGTGTGTGTGTGTGTGTATATAGATATATATATTGTATAGTATGATATGTATGAATATATACATATATATATAAAACAGCATTTGGAATTTATCCTATAGATACAAGGAGCCAAAGAAGGTTTTAAACAGGGGAGTGACAAGATCAAATCTGTTTTCTTAAAACATTATTCTGGTGATAATATGAATCTGAACCAACTCAATTTTCTTTAGGAAATGAGAGCTTTCTCAAAACTCCTTATGGGAGAGGGGTGGGACAGTGTTGAGGATTGAATCATGTCTCCCACAAAAGGCATGTTCAGGTTCCAACCCCTCGTCCTGTGGGTGTGAACCCATTTGTAAATAGGACCTTTGAAGGTGTTACTAGTTAAGGTGTGCCCAAACTGAATGAAAGTGGACCTTATCCAGTACTGCTGAAGACCTAGTAAGCAAAGGAAATTAGACAGAGAGAAGCCACAGAAAGCAGCCAGAAGTTGGAAGTCAACCGGACCCAGAAGAGAAAGGAGAAAAGGATGCCATGTGCATTGCCATGTGATGGAAAAACCAAGGAATCCCAAAGATTGCTGGCCAGCCAGAAGGTACTGTCCCTGAGAGCAAGCAAGCCTTCTAGCCTCTGAAACCATGAGCCAATAAATTCCTGTTTTTAAGCCAACCCATTGTATGGTATTTGTTTTAGCAGCTAGCAAACTAAAAACAGATGGTTTTCTATGCAAATCAAAACTAATGAATATTGGAATAAAAGCACTTACAAATTAAGAAGTGAAAGTGAGTCTTCCATTTATGCACTAAAAATAATACTGAGTATGTGGTATTTAGCTCAAAAATAAACACCTGATAATACATGGGGCTCTGAGTGAAACAACCAACCACCTAGCTTGGCCCTTCTGGATCTGTCTCACCTTTTTTGTGTCTCATTTATTCATCTAACTAACAAATGTTTATTGTACCAGACACGACTCTATGCACTTGGGATACAACTTTAAACAAAAAAGACCAAGATCCTGTCCTCTGAGAGCTTACATTTCTCTGAGAGGGAGGATAATAAATAATAAACATAAAAAGTAAATTACATTAAATTTTAGGAGCCAAGTGTTATTGAAGTCTTTAAAAATGAAGCAGAGCAAGAGACAACCATTCATAATAGGAATTAAAAGAGAAAGATTTCAACAAGGAATGAAAGGAACTGCAAAGATCTCTGCAGTGTAAAATTCATGATGAACACTAGAGTCGGTGCAAAGTCCTATTGCTGCACATGGGTCTAAGCAGCAAAGAGAGTCACTTTGAATCCCCAGAGGGATTAAATTAATATATAATTAATATATAAAATATATATATTTAAATACATGACTTATAAAGCCCATATAAGCCCACCTTAAACAATATGTTGTGAACAAGACTGGAACATTTTCTTCCCATTATTTCCACAATAAACAATTCCAGGGTTTGGTGGTGGTGCTGTGTGTGTATTGGACAGAGTCTCACACCTGGAACAGAGCCCTATTCTTCTGCAACCTGCCCTGATAACAGCCCTACCCACATGAACCTCGATTTTTTTTTCAACCACAAAAACAAAATAAACCTCCTTCTATAATCGAGTATCATAGAGTGTGTTCTTCACTAATCCACCCTTTACAGTCCTGACTCCAAGGGAAGAATGCCACCTACCGAATCATCCACACCAATCAACCAGTCCTGCTAAGTGCAACAACACTCAAATCAACTCGGTTCAGCTCCAAATCCCCTCCCTCTGATTATTCTTTGGCCTTAAATTTTTTTTTGCCACTGTTTGGACTGACAGGAAGTTATGCTCTGGGCGCAGATATCTGATAAACACTTCCACATATTGTAGCTTTCTCAAAAGCTAAGCCAAATTTCGGAGTCCTCTCTCTGCCTGCATTTTCCTAATTGCACTTTCATGTTTCGAATGCCCTCGTCTTTGCAGCCCACAGACAGCGGAAACCGCTGGTGCAAATTGTGCAGGGGCTGCTGACCGTCGGCTGCAGAAGCCAAGGAGGGTTACCCCGAGCAGACTGACGTTCGGGGTTGCACAAGAGGTCAGGCGATGCTGTGGGCTTCCAAATTTGTACAGCCGTTGCACTCCGCGACGTACAACTCCATCCCAAGACCTCTTGGGGTGGGGAGGCGGGGAGAAGAAAAGAAAAGGAAAAAAAAAAAAAAAAAAAAGCGCTCCGCAGTCCGCTGAAAGCGAGGCAGGAATCGCTGCAACTCCTCTCTTGAGGCTGAGGTCACAAGAGCTCCGCGGATGCAAGCGCTGCGGAATCTCCTTGCCCTGCGGGAGCAACGCGGGAATGGATAGGGTCGGGTGGTGGTGGGCAGAGCGGCGGGAGAGGCGCGTGTCCATGCACTAAAGGCCCCCGTTCGTGACATAGGCCGGTAAGCTTCTTCAAGCAGAACCCACTCCAGAGTGGCGGACTGAGAAGACCAGGCGGTCACCAGTGCCTTTATATATATATAGATAGATGGAGACATATATATAGAAAGACGCCGAGCTCGGCGCGCCGCAGGCCGAGACGCCACGGGGAGGGCAGAGGGTGGCCGGGGGCGGGTCCCGGCGTGGGGCGCCGGTCACGGAGGGGGCGGGCACGAGGCTGGGCGGGCCGCGGCGCTGACGGGGGGTCAATACTGCAATCGTCTCCAGCCCGTGGTGCTAAGTGCAGGCGGCTGTACAAGGCCCCGACGGGAGGCGCGCTGCCCACAACCGGAGCTCGGCTCCTCGCCTGAGCGCGGTGGCCGGGCCTCCTTGCCCCTTCGGCCGCCGTCCAGGGGACAACACCGTGTAGTGTCCGCCCGGGCTAGGATTTGCTTCACAGTCTTCATGGAAGCGATGTTCCCCCAGCAGGAGACCCTAGTAGGGCAGCCGGGGCGCTCCTCTTCCCTGACAGAAGTGTCTAGGATCGCGGGAGGCCCCGGCATCAAGAAGGTGAGGACGTGGAACAGGGTCCGCGCCCTCCTCGCGCGCCGCCGCCCCCACAGCCAGCGCGCGCCCTCCGCGACCGCGGCGCGGAAGCCGGACGCCTCAGGGATTTAACGCTCGAGGCTCGCGCCCTGTGGCGTTAGTCCCCGGACATTATCCCCATCCCCGGCTCCTCACGCCTACCCTCGCCGCCGCCTCCCACGTCACCCTCGGCTTCTTCGCATCGATCGTCCTATTCTCCAGAAGCAGAACCCACAGCTTCCCTGCCGGTCTCCATCCGCCGCCGCAGAGGCAGCCCCGGCTCCTCCCTCTGTCCGGCACGCTTGCCTGGATTGGGGGCTCCCTTTCCCTGGCCCTTCTGAGTGCTCGGCTCATCCGGCTCCCCGAGGTCTCCTGGTGCACCGCTTGTTGGCGAGGTCAGCTCCGCGGTGGTCAGGAACGTCGGCGCCTGTCTGTGCGCGGCAGCCTGTCCTGAGGAAGGTAGGCGGCCGGTTCCCGACGCCCGCGGGGTTTCAGCCCCTCACCTGGCCCCCGGCGGCGCGGCGGCCCCGTGGGATTTGGGGGGAAGTCTTCCGCGTTCCGAGTGAGGCTCTCGGAGCGATTCTAGTTCTCCTAGGTGGTGGTCAGAGTGGGAGGTGCTGTCTGGGATGCCAACGGTCGACACTGCGGGGACACGGAGGTTTGGTTTGGCCTAGAACCGGGCTGGGTGGGAGCTGGGGGTTGTGGAGGGTCGTGAGGGGCCTTCGCTCTGAGCTGGAGAGGGATCGGGTTGTCGGGGGCGGTGTGGGGGCAGGGAACACCCCTGTCAAATCTGGGAGGAGGGACGCGGGCAACAACTTGTAGCGTTCGGTTCCGATAAACACATCCGCGGTGCGGCGTACTGATTCCAGTGGGAATCAGGTTTCTTTGGAATGATTCCCAAAGCAAGTGCACGTGGACCGGCCTCTGCTGATGGGCTCTCATAGGAATTGATTTGAGGATTTCTAGCCCTTCCTGCCTTCCCCCTATCTCCCTGTTCAAGATCTTCCGATATTTGGTTATTTTCGTCCGGTGTCGTCGTGGTGCCCCTCCAGTTTCCCTGCAAACACGTCGAGATTAGAGAGACTGTCGAACTCTTTCTTAAGAAATATCTTAAAAAGAATTGTGTCTGTATCATTAGAGCCTTAAGGGGTTACACAGGCTGCCCTGCCCGTCAGATCTTACTGCCTTTCATAAATCTTCCCACTAGGATCCTGGGTTGTGTAGAGGTCAGTTGAAGAGAGGTGAGATCAGCGTTCTGAGTATAGGAGTGTATGTGAGCTCCCAAGGACCTTGACTGTGTCGTGTAGCCATCTAGGGCTGTCCGTGAACTTGATGATGTGTGGGCTGTAACGCCGGCTGAGATTTAGCCTTTGATGTATTCAGGCTGCGCTTTGTCCTTGTCGCTTTTCCCCTCCAGAGATCCAGGTGTGTGTGTGTATGGGGGTGGGGATGGAGTGTGTGTGTGTGTGTGTGTGTGTGTGTAATTAAGTCTTCCCAGATAAAATATGTGAACTCACCAGGTTAGCGCCGTATTTGGGAAGGTAAATATTCAGTAATTTACATTACTTAGGAACTAGGAAAAATCAAAGATTTATTTTCCTTAACAGTTGTCTTCCTTTTTTTGTAAGGGTAATTAAGCATGCTGGCAAAGCGAGAACGTATTAGAGAAGAGCGTGATCATTTATCAGTAGTAGTAGTCCACTTGTCCAATAAATGAAGGGTAACTTTGCCCTTTTTCCCATGTTCTTTTTACTCAGCATAGCCATTGTCCTTAAGATACTATCCTTAATTATAAAACTTAATGAGGTGACTTATTTCCAGACCATTCTTTTCTTTTTCCTTTTTTCAAAAGAAGTAAGTTTGGGCAGTCTGATCTTCTTACAGCTTTTTACCCCCTTTTGTGGGGAGGCATCAGGAGTTTGAGGAGCTGTTTTATTTTGCTTTGAATATTTTGTGTTTTAGTAACGTGCACATCTGATTTCAGACCTCCAGATCAGCAATGGAAAGTAAGAATTAAAAAAAGTAAGAATTAAAAAAAATCCCCAACTGTAGCTCATAGAATCATAGCCATTTATACTCTTATAGACTACAGTCTGCATGTATCCTAAATACTCCACAGATCGATCTTTGTTTATGTTTTGTCTTGCCATTTTGGTGCTTGGTAGTCTTAGTGAGTTGTAAGACTTATTTCTAAAGAAGCCTACCATATGGTTTTAGTGTTAATTACTAAAACTTGGGTCACTGTTGTTTAAAGTGCTAATTGTAATCAGCATTTTTTAAAATGAAATAGAATAGAAAATATTTGTGCATTAATAAGGGTAAGGACTTTTTTATAGCAGTTTTTTCTGTTTCATATATATGTGTGTATTTTGAGAAATGACATAAAATGTATTTCTTATGAACTGTCAAAAAAAAAAAGAGCTTAAAGACACCAGTTTATTGGATTAGACCAGTGTACAGAATCCATTCATTTGGCTTTTAGTTCTAGTTCTATCACTATTTCTGTGATGTTTAGCAAATCACTTAACTTTCATTTCAGTTCCTTCGTTGGTAAAATGGGACTTAAAGAGATAAAGCCAGAGAAAAGTGCTTCGAAAGTACACAGATGACATTACATCTTTTACTCTATGGAAGTAGAGGTGATCTTAAAGTAATAGGACTTAAAGAACAAGTGAAACAGTAGCATCTTTCATGTTTATCATCTTGGGAGTCTATTACTTAATCCAGTGGTATGGCCATTGCTTAGAACATAGTTCATATTCCTTTCTCAAAACTGATGTCAAGGAGGCAGTTTTGTACAGTGGGACGAAATTTGGAGTATGATGACCTAGATTCAAGCTTACATTGTATTGGTAGTAGCTTTCTGACCAGGGCAAGTTACTTAACTTCTTTAATTTTCTATTTGTGAAATGAAAAGAATAATATAGTAACTACCTCCCCAGGGTTCTTGGAAAGATTAAATTTGAAATTGAGTGAATATTGGCATAAATAAGCTGTCGATAAATGTTAGCTCTTACTATTTGTAATTTTCCTAATATCTCTGAATTGTACCACTGTGTCCCAGTTGTTTAAGCCAGAAATCTAGTATTCATTGTCATCTCCTCATTCTACAACAACTAATCCATCAGAAAGACCTGTTGGTTCTAACTCCGAAATTTTTATTGAAATTCTCCCCTTCATGTCCACTGCTGCCACTGTAGTCAAAGCCAAGCCATCACCATCTCTCACTTGTACCTTGGCAGAAACCTTCTCACTGGTCTCTCTGACGTCTTTCTTGCCCTTCCACGACCCAGTCTTCATTCAGCAACACCTGAGTAGTCTTTAAAAATGTAAATTTAATCATATTGCTCACCTGCTTAAAATCCTCTAGGGGCTTTCTGTTACCACATTTAGGATAAAATTCAGATCCCTTTCCTTAGCCCTGTCTGCTTCTCCCACTTCATTTACCTTTTCCCCTTGTTTGTGTATTCTCCAGACACAGAGACTTTCTTTTTCACACCTAAAGTCATCAAATCTACTCCTATTTGGGGACCTTGGTGTTGCTGTTCTCTCTTTTACTCCAGATCCTTGCGTTGTTGACTCTTTCCTATTGTTCAGAACTTAGTTCCTCCAAGAAGCCTGTCCTGACAACTTAAGTGGAAGTAGCCCTCGGGCCATATTCTATATCTTCTGTTTTATTTTCATAATTTGCCCTTGCCTGATGTTTTCTTATTTATTAACTTATTCTATATTACACATGCCCCTCACCAGATTGTGAATCATGAGAATAAGGACCTTATCTGTATTGTTAAAGGCTGCCTCCTCAGTGCCTTACAACAGTGCCTGCTGTATGTTAGGATGCAGTAAATGTTAGTTGGGGTATATACAGCTGTGAAAGGACAGGTATGGCCCTTGTCCTTTATAGTTTGTGATTCAAAGCAGGGTCAGCAAACCTCTTCTTAATGGCCATTATTTTAGGTATAGGTTTGCAAGCTATACAGTCTCTGTTGCAGCTGCTTAACTCTGCCATTGTTGTGCTTAAGCAGCCATAGACAGTAACGTAAATGAATGGGCATGGCTATGTTCCATTGAAACTCTAGTTAGGAAAACAGGTGGTGGATCCTAGTTCTGTAGTTTCTGACCCCTGGTCTAGAGCAGTGCTGTCCATTGGAACTTTCTGCAATGTTGGAACTGTTCTTCAACCACAGTGTCCAATTCAATAGCCACTAGCCACGTTTGGCTATTGAGTACTTGAAATGTGGCTGGTAAAACTGAGAAACTAAAAAAAATTTTAATGACTTCATTGAGGTGTAATTGACATAGAGTAAACCATACGTACTTTGTTTACAAATTGATGTTTTGACATATGTATGTACCTGTGGAATCATTACCACAATCAAGATAATTAACATAGCCATCATCCCTTAAAGTTTCCTCATGCCCCTTCCTAATCTCTTCCTTTCCTCCCCATTCCCAGATGACCACTGGTCTGATTTCTGTCACTATAGATTAATTTGCATTTTTCAAGAATTTTATATAAATGGAATCATGCAGTATGTATTCTTTTTGGTCTGCTTTCTTTCACTCAGTGTAATTATTTTGAGATTCATCTGTGTTTTCGCATGTATCAGTAGTTCATTCCTTTTCATTACTGAGTAAGTATTCCATTGTATGAATAGATCACAATTTGTTTATCCATTCACCATTAATGGACATTTGGATTGTTTCTATTTTTGACTGTTATAAGTAAAGCTGCTATAAAAATTTGTATGTAAGTCTTCGTATGGACATATGCTTTTGTTTCTTTCGGGTAAATACCTAGATCTGGAATGATTAGGTCTTACTGTAGGCATATGTTTAACTTTTTAAGAAAATGTGAAATTGTTTTCCAAAGTAGTTTGACATTCCCACCAGCAGTGTATAAGGATCCAGTTTCTCCAAATCCTCACCAGTGCTTGTTATTTGTCTTTTTCAATATAGCCATCCTTGTGGGTATGAAGTAGTATCTCATTGTGGTGGGATTTTCATTTCTCTAATTGTTAATGATATTAAGCATCTTTTCATGTGCTTATTTGCCACCATATATGATTTTTAGTGAAGTGCCTGTTCAAATATTTTGCCCATTTTTAATTGGATTATTTGTTTTCTTATCATTGAATTTTGCTTGATTCCAGTCCTTTATCAGATATGTTATTTACAAATGTTTTCTCCCAGTCTGTGGCTTGTATTTTTATTCTCTTAACCATGCCTTTCAAAGAATGGAAGTTATTAATTTTGATGAAATCTAATTTATTGATTTTCTTCTTTAAATTTACTCAATTTTAATTAACTTGAATTTAAATTGCCTTCAGGGGCTTAGTGGCTACTTTATTGGATGTCACAGGTGTATAGAAAGAGGCAAAAACAATAACAATAATAGAAATAAATGGTGGTAATTGTTGTTAAAGAAACAAGTATGACCCTGATTTACATAAATGTGGCTATTGAGCTAGACCACTCTACCTTAGGGTGTTCAAGGAAAGCCTCTTTTAATTGATCCTTAACACTTTTAAGAGTGAAAAAGAGCAAGCTATAAAGCTATTTTTCCCTGGAAGTGGGTAAAATACGTGCAAAGGTCCTGAGGTATGATGAAAGAGGTTGGTATGTTTGAGGAGGTAGTTTATAGTTGCTGTATAAGAAGTTGGTCTTTTCACTTTATGACCGCATTCATTATTTTAACTTCAAGCAGAATTACCTCACTGGATCACCTACATTTATTCACTAATCAGAAAGTTTGACTATTTCCAAAAATTAAATCCACCCTCAGAGGACAAAGATTTCCCATCACTGAGGCTCTTTAAAAGAGTGCAAAATAGATTTGTAGAGTAATTCCTAGAAATGAGGCTCTAAAATATTATAGCAGCGTACAAATAATGCTTTAAATTCAGCTGGAACATATGAATGTATCCTTGAGGATATCCACATTTGGACAGAACACTTCTTGTGAAATGATGCGGAATCACATATTAGAATCATTTCAGTTTGGAATGACTTGTGTCAGACTCAAACACCCTGACCCTTTGATTTCGTATACTGATTGAACACTCTTTAAATAAGATGGGTATTGGGATTGGGAAGAGAGACTTATAGGCACAGAAACTCAATCAAGGCAAAAGAATTTTAAAATAGCTCTAACATTTGTAATGTAGCAGCTGCTGTTATATACTTCATTCTGTCTTTTCTTTCTGCATTATCTGGGTTCCGATCTGTTTACAGTGGCTCATGCCAGAACACCCCCAGAGCTGACTTTGGCCACGTGTGTCTTAATGTTGGGGTTTCAATGAGACATCTTAGTGCATAAGCCTTAGTTTTACTCTTCAGTGTTGAGAAAAATATTGTGCCCATGGCTAAACCAGCATCCCACTGAGCCCTTTTCTGGAGTTACTCATAAAGTGATTTGCATAAAATCAGGTACATGGAGGAGTATGGAATTATCAAAATAGAATTAGATTAATCAGGCCAGGCCTCTTATCACAGATGTGACCTCTGAACTTCTGACAGTACTTTGTTTCTTTGTAAAATGGGATTAATAACCCATATGCTGTGTATCACACAGTGTTCCTTTTTACAGTCAGAAGAAAGTGAATGAAAACACTCGAAAACAGTCTGCAGAAGTCATTTGTTCTTTTAACATGTGAAAGTGGGTGTAAAATAACAAAAGGAGTTTGATTTTTTTTTTTAATTTAATACCAGAACATTCCCCTTCCTATGAATGAATGTTATCCTTCAAAGCAATCATCCTTAAGAGGCCATAGATGTCCAGCATTATAAAGCAGAAACTTGAGCAAAAAGCTAATGGTTGACTTTTGGAATGGTAAAGGGCATTAACAAACTTCTTTAAATGAATGCCTAGCTATATATAATACATTAATTATATGAGGTATGTATTAGCTTTCTCTTACAGAAGAAGGAACTGAGCCTTCAGAGGTTAATAACTTGCCAAGGCTACATCTAGTAAGCAACAGATTTTCAACCCAGATCTTCCAACTGCATTTCTCTTTTCAACTAGATTATAACTGCATTTGTTGTTATTTGTATGTAAGTAAAGAGTAGATTTGGATTATGTATAACCAGCTGGTAAAAGCAGATTTGAGGAGTTTTTCTCCTGAAAAGTTATGTCATTCTTTGCGAGCATTGTGTCTACTCTTCTCCATTTACCATTGAATGCTGTTTTCACTGCTGCTGTTAGGTAAATGTTAGGAACGTATAGGCTAATAATGACAATGACATGATCACTGGTCTAGTTACCTTGTATATTTCTCATTTTTATGTCTTGGTATCTATCATTTTTGGATGCTTTATGTGAGGCAGATTTGTTTCAGGAGCTCTTTAGTCAGGCCTGATCTCCATGCTGATATCTGTCTTGTTTGCTGTTGGAAAGCTTTGCATAATATCCAGACAAACTCCCAGGACTATATTTCAGAGTTAATGTGAAGGTGCACTGAATTCTATACCTCAGAGGATTCCGCTGTAGAAAATCATGTGTGTGGGAAACCCAGTTGGAACTCTCTCAATTCAGTGAACATTTTATTTCATGAATCTTGAGTCTAGGAAAAAGCTCTTTCTTCACTGGTTATTTTTACTTAAAATGTGAACACAATAGTAAATTTTAATATGACAAGAAAAATTAATTTTGTGATTCCAAAATTCATATATTAGAACAGAAAAAATTGTAGTTGTTATAAAATGAAAATTAAGAAGTCTTTTATTTTTACTCATTTGTATAATAAGTAGTTGTTAGTTTTGAAGACTGAGTCCCCCACATTAAAATAGACTATCGACTAAAAATTCCCAGGTCACAGATACCTAAAAAGTTAGTGCAGTTGTTGCTTTTGGTTGTAGAGTGAAGATGGTCGTGAAGCAGTTTATCACACTGTGATTTCAGCAGTCTCCCCCCAATATACTTTTTTGAAAGTTCTGCAGGACAAAACATGGAACATGTTCAGTGGACTGAAGAGACATGAGCCAACTAATTGTACCTACAGAAAATGAAGTCCTCTCCAATTTAACTAATTTAGGTTAATTCTTTTACAGTTCTTATCCTCCGATTCAGGACTTGGTGGCTGTTCATTTCCAAGTAAAGGCATATTGTCCCCGTAGAACAACATAAAAATTTTTAAAAATATGTAAC
This sequence comes from Choloepus didactylus, assembly GCF_015220235.1. NCBI lineage: Eukaryota > Metazoa > Chordata > Mammalia > Pilosa > Megalonychidae > Choloepus > Choloepus didactylus. The sequence continues at coordinate 126,772,693 of NC_051312.1, read as the reverse complement.
TATAGTTTTATAAAACTTGCTTTCCTAGAAAAGGATCATTAACTGAAAATAAACTATATTTCAACTCAAATTGCCAGAAAACATATTATAAAGTGTCACAAATATATATATATAATATCAAAGTTATATATTTGCAGGCATACCAATACATATATACATTCACATACATACTGCTTTGAAGAAATAAATGTATATTTTATTATTGTGATTTGATGGAACTTTGTGACTCACACCCTCAGGTCTCCAGAGCATCTTGGTAAAAACCTCTGAAATAAACTTTCGCTGAGGGGAAAGTTTGCTCTCCTGTTCTTTCTATTGGTTTCACAAGTGATCAGGATAACAAGGGCATAGAGATCCTAATGGTTTCAGAAAGCCTGCAGAGTAAATTCTGAATTTGGTAGTGGCAAGCAGCAGTTTTCTGAAGTAAAGTAGGATTGAGGTTACCTTCAGTTTTTGTCTACTAACAGGAGACCTAGCCATAATGTGGGAGGCTGGAAAGGGGCAGAGGTGTCTGCCTTCTGTTAGCCACCAGTAACAGGGCTTGTAGACAACACAGCCCAGTTTATTTTATAATTTTGTTTCAGTGTTACTTTCTTTATCTAGAACAAGCTTAGATTAGGAAACCTCCAACCAACACCAGAAATAGCCCCATCAGCACTGTATGTCAGTGATGCGCTGAGCAGCCTTGACCTAATTTTGATAGACAACCATCACGTGGCACAACTGAAATACAGAGCCTTTTTCTGGATGTCTGGTCACTAGAGTGTGGACTCAGAAAGTGGAATGTTTGTGTGCCCACATCAGCTCATGTTTCAAAGATCTGGAAAACCTGGCTCCTCGGTAACCTTTTGCTCTCCCTGTTTTCCTAGGTCCTAATTTACACCCAGAAGATATTCTGTATTCTTCTACTACATTCACCCTCTTCCTCTACAGTAGTGATTGCTACTTTATGTAGGTATATTTGGACCTGTTTTTTCTTCTCATTCAACACAATTTTTTTTTTACTGTTATGTTTTTTTGGATGGGATCATAGTACTCGTCTCTGCATGAGGAAATTGAGGGGCTGCTGTAAGGCAGAGCTTCCCAGCCATTATAATGTGTCTGATATATTCATCACCTTAGCCCTCAGGCAGGGGACTGGGTACCTGGGGCAGTCAGAGAGCCCCTTTGTTTATCATAGTGTGCCATGGTCATATAAAAAATATCATTTTGTAATTGTGCCATGATATGAAACATTTGGCAAAGCCCTGCCCTGTAAGTAATTATTAGGCAGAGAGCATTGGTGGTTGACCCTGTTTATTCCAGGGTGCTGCTGAAAGGGAATCATAACTGGAATATCTGTGTACTAATTTTTTGTTTTCATTTCTCTTGAGTATGTAGAATTTCTGGATCTTATGGTAATTCTATGTTTAACTGTTTGAGAAACTGCCAAACTCTTTTCCAAAGCAACTGCATCATTTTACCTTCCCACCAGCAGTGTATAAGAATCCGATTTCCCCACATCCTCTCCAACATTTTTTAGTATGTGTCTTTTCAATTACAGCCATCGTAGTGGGTATAAAGTGGTATCTCTTAATGGTTTTGATTTGCATTCCAAAATGCTAATGATGTTAAGCATCTCTTCACGTGCGTATTGGCCATTTGTATATCTTCTTTGGGGAACTGTGTATTCAGATCCTTTGCCCATTTTTAAATTGGGTTGTTTGTCTTTTTGTTATTAAGCTGTAATAGCTCTTTGTAAATTCTAGATATGAGTTCCTTCTCAGATGTATGAGGAGCAAAATTTTGATCCCGTTCTGTGGTTATTATCACTTTCTTGGTGGTGTCCTTTGAGGCACAATAGTTTCTAATTTTGACATTGTCCAGTTATTTTTTGTTCCTTGTGCTTTTGTTGTCATAGTAAACAGTCATTGCCTAATTCAAGTTAATAAAGATTTATGCCTATGGTTTCTTCTAATATTTTTATAGTTTTAGCTCTTACATTTATATCTTTGATCCATTTTGAGGTAATTTTTGTCCGTGTTATGAAGTAGGGGGTCCAACTTCACCCTTTAACATGTGGATATCCAGTTGTCTCAGCACCATTTGTTGAAATGTAATTAACTTTTTAATTCACCATTAGACAGATGTTTACCATGTGTTCAAATTGGTAAATGTTAACACTTCAAAAGGCATAGTTTGCAGTGTACAGGGGTGACTCTTACCATTCAGTTCCATGTAAATGCATACATTTTCCTTAATGATAGCAAGCCAGCATGACCTCTTAAGGGTTTGTTTGTTTTTCTATGTGTATATTCAGGGATAATGGGGGGGGGGGGGTGAAGAATGGTTGGATTTAAAAATTCATATAAAACTGAAGGTTTTGCCAGACATTGTACTAGGCCTTAGGAATGCAAAGATAGGCTTGCTATAGACTAAAGTTTCAGGAAATAATTATGGAAGGAAGGGAGAAAGTTGGGAAAGAAGATACAGTCTCTGCTCTGTAGAAAAGGGTAGACAGATAAATAATATAATACAAAATGTTTGATGAAGCAAAATATATGTAGTGACCTAGGAGCCTTAGGGATATTGAATACATAGTTAACCTAACTAATTAAAAAAGGCCTGAAGTAGAAAGTACCTTGCAGATTATCTGGTAATGTTTCTGCAGTTTTGTGCAATTATTGAAATATAAAAGAAAAAACGAATTACAGACATTTGGTTCTCACCTTCAAGTATGACCTTTATTCACTTACTCTTGGGCCAAATAGATTTTTTGACCTACAATACTGAATATAGCTGAGACAGCAAAGAAAATCAAAGATCTAGTTTCTTTCTAGTATTCATATTATACTTCCTAACAAATAGCTTTAGTGAAAAGACAATTTTTAAAAAGTTTTCACTGTTTATTCCCCTTTACAACTTCTTCCAAGCTTTTTACCATCTTTTCCCATTTGTGGGAGGGTAGATGCTGCTTCATGTGTGTTTGTTTTTTAGCTCACACAAAATTATTGTTTAGTTTTTTGTGCTACTTAAGCCTCAGTAAATGATACCTTATCCACAGAGTCATTCCCAAAATATTAATAGAATTGATTTTTTTGGCTAATATGTAGTTTATCAGTTAAAAAAAATAAGATTACCTTTTAAAAATATTCAGTTTTAGAATGACATACACTGATTATCTGGATATGAACATCAAGCACTTGGGCATTCTGAAAAATCACACTCTGGATTGTGATTTTTAAGCTAACAAAACATAAACTCTTCCAAGCTTCCCTTCCATTTCCTGTGAGACAAAGAATCATAGATAGGTTTTCCTTTTCACTGAATGATTGTGGAATTTGTTAGTGCTAGTGTAAGCATAATCTCAATCTTCCTAGGAAATTTGTACTAGAATATGTTTGTAAAGGAGTTGATAGTCTTGTTCTATTTCTGTATATTGTATTTCATATAGTTGTTATAAACAAGAAGAGAATTCACATCTTTATTGCCTGAAAACAGATTCTGTGGTAGATCAGTGAATTGTTTTGAAGTCATCATTGGCCCTTGGTTTTCCTATACTTTTAGCAGAAGAGAGACACCTATGTATTTTGAATGTATTAATACCTATATCTGTTCATTAAACCCCTGATTATATTGGTTGCTCATAAGACCTTTTCATTACTTAACAATAGAAATGAATCCTGTTAATCCTAAATTCATGGGCCATGTAATATTATTTTCTTGCATATCTAAGGTGACTTTTTTGTGGACATTTGACATGAGAATATAAGAAATAGAAGGACCTAAGGAACTATTTTCCAAATTTTCCCATTTTATAGATATGGAAATTAATATTTGAGTGAATTGCCTTGGGTTGCATGTCTCATTAGCTGTAGACTGAGTCTCAACGCAGACAATAGTACTTCAAACAAAAACAATATTCTGCCTGTAGTTTGATTGCATTCTCTTGAATCTGAGTCCACAGATAAGGTAGATCTGTTCAGCATTTGACTTTTCATATGTCTGACAGTTTTATAACTCTGAAAACACAGTCTGAGCACTATGTTTACAAATGATCCTCTACATTAGGTTCCCTTGGAAAACTCCCATTTTGAAAGCATCTTTACAGAGGAAATTTGTCACCCTTCTTTCTTATCCATTCCCGTGATTAACAGCCATCATTCTCAGAAAGACTGCCTTATATCTGGGGTCCATGAATCCTTAAGCAATTCATAGTATGGGGGGTTTCTGAACACCCTTATATTGTAGCAAAAATTAGTTCATAGTTTTTGTAAATTTCTCAAAGAACCATACCCAAGATCAACCTAGATTCTCATTAACCCTATTTCTGTTTGCCTTACCTTCCTTAAATGCCCTTACTATCCTCCATATTATAACTGCATAAATTTGGAGATTATTCCTATTTCCAAATTAAAAGTTTTAACTCTCTTCATAGCTGCTTTCTTTTCTCAACGTTTAAAATCATTTTTATGGCTGTCTTTTGAACACTTTCCAAATTCTTTGTAGTTCTGAAAACCAAGGAGCTCAGAATTAGAAATCATGTACCGATGAAGATCTGGTTTAGGAGCTCGGATCTTGTGGACAGTGGTGTCAGGGGGCTAGGGGCAGCCAGAAGTAAGATTGTCAAGTTGGGTCTTAAGAATGTGGCCCCAGTAGGTAGGTGAGACACTCCCTCAAGGTCAAAGAAGGCAGAGAGGAAGGGACTTAGGTAAAACTGGGAGGATTAGGAAGATTTCAAAGTAATAAACAGATCTGAATAAAGGAAAGCAGGATAGGGAGTGAATCAAGCCCAGCCCTAAAGGTGAAACTGAATCCTGCAAAAAATCTGAACTATAGCTTGATGCGTATAAACAAACTGCCACCTTCCTTTGTAAAATCATTCCAATCTTCCAGCATTGAAACTCTTCACATTAGGAGGGGTCACTGGACCTTGCAGCACAAATACTTGTTTTCCAGATTCCCCTCCTCCCTGCGACATCTGTAGTCTCACTGCCTCAGGATTTTAGGTCCCTAAGGTTTACTGTCCTAAGAGGTGTCAACTAATGGAAACAGTGGGATGGGGTTTGCAAGCCCTATTATATAAACTAGGTTATTGAAGTCACTGGAGTTGGTAGGGATTGCAGATTCTTCTTGGGAATCTGATGAAAGCTGTGGGCTATCTCACCAGAAGGAAGGCACCAAACACACATCATGCAATAATTTTTATACAATTTAGCCTTCCTTGAAGTTGATTCATGGTTAATAACTCCTCATTGAGATGTATGGTATTCTATATTTCATACTAATTTTTCCTGTCCTTTATTGATGTTTTATATAATTGTTTCATCCACCATCTCAGCTGTGCTCAGGACATAAGGACATATAAGTTCCATGTGTAAGCCAAAATATTAATTTGGGGTGGGGGGGTGGGGGGGTCAAGGACCCTGGGGTCAAGGCATTGGTGAGAACAAAAAATTTGAGAGAAATCTCTCAGGGTGGTGAATTTTAGGGAAAAGAAGTGCAGTATTCATTCCTTTCTAACTGGGTGAAACTTCCTCTCTTCCTATGTTAGAATGTAAATTGACTTTTACTAGCTAAGGAGCAATTCCTTTATGAATCATGTAATGGGATACTGATACTGAGCCAGCTGGTTAGTGTTATATGATTCCTATTAGGGCAGCATTCATTTCCCACCCATGGCTGGCCTAGGCCTTCAGGCAGTGGGTGAGACCTCTGGTCAGAAGGTGAAGGGGTACAGCATGAAGAATGGCGTTGGTGACAAGCCTGAACTTTACACATAGCTGTTTGTATGAGTTTATTACTAAATTATTAAGTTTACTCACCCCTCTCTAGTGGCAGGCCTTCTAGAAGTATCTAGAGGTATCAAATATGTAAGATTGATTTTAGAGAGTATCTGGATAATTCAAGTTGAATAAAACCTCATTTAACATAAGTTTTAAGTCAATGGAAACAGAATACCTGAATTACCCAGTTATCCTATCTTTATATACCACCTGATTGTTATAGCAAAAATCTTATTTTGAAGAAGAGATTTCCAAGTGTATAAGTTTTTAATTTAAAACAAAATTTAAAGGTTGATTAAATGATTGCGTAAGAATCGTTAGTCTCTATGCCCTTGCTTTACCTGTTGTTTTCTTCCCTTTACTTGACCTTTCCAAATCGTGTCTTCTCTTGAAGCCCAGTTTGGGCTCTATTCTCCCTATGAACTAGGGATAGTAGTGCCTACCCTGAAGATATTTTGTGGTATAAATGAGATAATCCATGCCAAACCTTTAGAAGAGGGCCTGACATGTAACAAACAATATATTTGTTAGCTACCATTAACAATAATGGATATATGGTGCTTTTCTAAACACCCTGGTCAGTATTAAATCTCCTTATTCTGTGACCATAAAATTAGTTACTGTCTATACCACTTTTTTATTCTATCTTGTTTTAGATGTTATAGTGTTATCTTCTTAATGAGATAATAAGCTCCTTGATAGGCAAGGAAAGGCAATATGAAACTTGTTGACTTGGAATGAAAATTGGCATTTACTTGCTTTACAAGTCACATGGTCTTCATTTTGATTTTTTCCCCCCCGACAGAAAATGAAAACACTAGCAGAAAGGAGGAAGAGTGCTCCATCTCTCATCCTGGACAAAGCCCTACAAAAATGGCCTAGCACCAAGTAAGTGAAAAGTTTTGTATTATGTATTTGGCATGTGCTTGGAACTTTGTATTAGATGAAGAGTTTTTCAGATTACATTTTTGTGTGTGTGTGCTTGTGGGGATTGTTTCTTTTTTATTAGCACCAGATTTCTCTGTTAAAATAGAAAATTTTACTTCCATTCTGAGGTTATTTAATAATTAGGTTTACCCTGCAGTGAATCATAAAGCCTTTTAGAGCTGGTATGTATGAGCTTTTGTTATAAAACTGATTGAGAAGTGCATCCCAGATCAGATACTACAGGGAAGTCATGAAAGCTTTCGGGGAAGATGGCAGAGTAAGGAGTTGCAGGACACACTCCTCCTACAAAAACAGCTAGTAGATAGGCAGAAACTGTCTGAATCAGTGGTTCTGGAGCTCTGGAGACCAAGGGAGCACTGTACAGCATCCAGGAAAGAGCAGGATGGGGAGACTATGAAACTGCAGCAATAACTGTGAGTGAATCCTCCCACAGCAGTGGCCACCACCCATCGCCCACCCTCAAGGCTTGCCTCAGACGTGGATGGAGAGGGACGTGAAGGTCTTCCTCCCTGGGAATGGGGGTGGGGAGGGGTGTACATGGTCGAGTGCTGAGTGTGGCTGAGTTTGGACTGCTGGGTTTTGGCTCTGAATTGTGGTTCTAGCCTGGCCAAACTGGGATCCCTGTGCCCTACAGCCATTTTTTCAGACTGCTCAGTAGAGGTTGAAAAAATATACTCCCCCTCTTAGGGCGGTGGGGAAAAGTTTACTGAAGAGCGCCATCTTCTGAGCAAGCCAGGAAAGTGTGGCTTAGGGAGGTAGGGCAGGGCAGGGGACTGCTTTTTTGTATTCTTCCTGACCCTCTCCCCAGGGCCCTTTGGAACCGGTGTGTGCCTCCTTTGTGGGTCCCTGGCCCTGTTGTGATCAGTTAAACATGGGCAATTCTAAAGGTCTAGAATAAGGTGAACCAGGTGTCAAAGAAGAGCCTTAACACAAAGCCAGTCAACAATAAACCCTAGGCAAGAGAGAGAAACTGATCATTAGAGTAAACACATCAAGAAAATCAAATGCCTAGACATTAGCAGAAAGTTACAGGCCATACTGAGAAACAGGAAGATAGGACCCAAAGGAAAAATTTGAAAGTTGAAGGGGACACAGAATTTAAAACAATTAATCTGAGGTTTTCAAACATATCTGCTAAATCAGTTCAAGGAGATGAAGGTAAAAATGGCTAAAGTGATAAAGGATATTAAGAAGACACTGGGTGAGCATAAAGAAGAATTTGAAAGCATGCAAAGAAAAATAACAGAGCTTATGGGAATGAAGGGCACAATGGATAATATTAAAAATGCACTAGAGGCGTACAACAGCAGATCTTAACAGGCAGAAGAAAGGATCGGTGAGCTAGAAGACAAGACATCAGAAATTGTACAGACAGAAGAACACAGAGAGAAAAGAAACGAAGAAATTGAGTAGGTCTCAGGGATTTGAATGACAGCACAAAGCACAGAAACATACATGTCATGGGTGTCCTGGAAGGAGAAGAGAAGGGAAATGGAATAGAAAGAATATTTGAGAAATAGTGGCTGAAATGTTCCAACTCTTATGAGAGACATAAATATACATGTCCAAGAAGTGCAGCGTACTCCAAACAGAATAAATCTGAATACACCTCCTCCAAAACGTATACTAATCAAAATGCACATTCCACATTTTGCCAGAATTTATTGGTAGAAACAATTAGAAATCAGAATACTGAAAAATGAATTATTTTAGCCACCATAAATATTTGGTTAAGGACAAACCTTTGCTCAGTTTTTTTTTTATCATGAGGTGATGCTGGTTCATGAACAAGGCAAAAATTTTGCCCGTTTTAGATATAAAGTTAAACATTTTAAGAATTTTAAAACTGAAATATTGATCTCTTGTAGGCATTATTGGTTAAATTAATAAGTGAAAGTAGAAATTGAATGAACATTCATTCATGTATTCATTCATTTTTAAATGGCATTTTAATTCAGAGAAGTTTTTACGTTCAAAGGAATCCTGTGATGATTTTCCTTTAAGCTGCAAATCTTTTTTTAGGTTAAGTGATGTCCGTCCTACCTAGTGTATGATTTAAATCCCTAGTTTTTTTAATGGCCTTTATTTAAAATGAGGGTATACCTGTAACTTTGACATTTCTATAAATGATACTCTAAGTTAACATAAAATCTATATGAAGGTAAGACAGTTTTTTCAGTGCCAGCAATAAATTATATAGCCAAAACCCAATTAATGCAGCTTATCAAAACACTTAGGTCTCTCTCTCTCCTTAGCACTCAGCAGGTTCTCAGGCTTTGCAACCTCCACTCCTTAACCCCCAATAAAGTCACATACTTTATTCATTAGGTTGATCAGGAAATGTAAACTACTTTTAATAGTTGCCTAATCAAATTTTAATTAGAAAGATATTCTATGCTAAAGAAATAATACAGTAATACATTTCAGTGCCATTGTAAATAACTTTTGGATTATTTGCATCAGTGTACCTTTGTATTAGTGTGGGTAAGAGAGAATGGTTATATACAGTTTGACCTTGATTACGTAGGAAACTCAGGAGAAAGTATTTTTTAGGGAAGATGGGGGGAGGGGAAGAATTATCAGTTCAACTGTCTAATTCTCTGCTATACATGCAAAAATAGCTTTATTATCTTCCTCTCTGTAATGAACAGTTTTAGGTAAAATTGCTTATTGATTGCTTTTGAAATAGAAGTGTGCTAGGCTTTTCAATTCAGTCCTTTCAATCAAAGAACCTTTAGTCTGAGATCAGAGGTCAGTAGAGGCCCACCTACCCCTAACCTGGGTGAAAATCTAACTTAGTGTGCGTGTAGGTACTAAAGTTCTACCTAGAAGTGGTTCTCATTGGGTGGTACTGATCCCTAAGAGACATTTTGGATTTTTGTGGAGCATTTTAGTTTGTCTCAGTGATTTAGTGGGCAGCAGCCAAAGATGCCTAGGTAGCCTGTAATGATAGGACATCTTACGTTAAAAAATGTGCAATTCCTATGTAGTTTTTGAATGTTCCCTTTACGGCATACTTGTGAAGGAGGTAAATAAAACTGAGTATAATTATTGGTGCCTAGTACCTAGCTCTGTTCTTTATATATAAATGGAAATATGTTATGAAGTTTTAATAAACACTGAAGTTTCCAGAAATGTAGCCACCTTGTGAATCAAGAGATAATTGTATTTTCTATTGTTTGAAACTATTTCCAAAAATCATTTTGCTGTACTTCATTTCCCTTCATTTGTTGTATGGAATGGTTTCTTATTCTACTTATCTTAAATGTAAATACAATCATTATAGGTAGATGTAGGCATCTAACTGCATCATTGTCTTCTAGTATAGTCATGCCTGAGCATATTCATATTGAAATATGTATTTTATTATGAGTTACTTTTGTTTTATTTTTCCTTTGTATTACATTAGGGTATTTCATTGATGTTTTTGAAATTGTCTATAAGTTAAATATCTGTGAGTTTCATTTCAAGATAGAAAAGGAGACATTAAAACAATTTTAAATGTGTATGTATAGATTTTTATATAATAAAGGAGCATTGGGCCTCATAGAATTGAGAACCACTGATGTAGATGAAGTGTCAGGCTAGAGAAAATACTAACACTTGAAGAAAAATGCCATTTATGATGGTTTTGGGTAAGAGAACCAAAACGATAATATATAACCTTTCTTCTCACCCCTGCCTCCCTATCACCTCTGCAATAATTGGTGCTTACAGGAGAGCCAGTTCTCCAAATTTCTACTTCAGTAGAAGCAAAACGTGTTTGATTTTTTATGAAAATAACCACAGGAAACAATTTTTTTTTTTGAAATTTAAGTTGTATGTTTTAAATCTTCAGTTTATTCCCTCTGAGTTTCTCTAAGTCATTAATATGAGTGCATAGCACCGGAGAATGGACCTTTCTTTATCTCATAGAAATAATGCTTTTACTCTTTGTAGCTGTTGGGTGGTTAAACCCTGAATGTATACAGAATATTTATAAGTAATATAATCTCAAAATTGGAAAGAACCGTAAAGGTCATATAGTCTAGTGGTTCCCAAAGCTTTGTAATTCAGTATTCTGCAGTGGGACTCAGGCATCTGCATAGTTTTTCAAAAATTCTCTGTAGTTGATTCTGATACACTCTTAGTGGGCAAGCACTATAGCAAGCAATAAAAGAAGCTTTTTGTGCTTTTCTGCCTTTAAAAAAGGAATACTGAAACAGAGTTTTAAGAAATTAAGTACAGACGGTTTTGAAAATGAAAAAATAAATACAAATACCTCATCAAACAATATGGACATGTATAAAACAAAAAATAAAGTCCCCACTGCATCCCCAGAGGTAACTACTGTTAATCATTTGTATATCCTTCTAAACCCTTTCTATGCAAATCTGATTAGAGTTTTTATTTGCTTTCCCTCATGTTTATGTTTTCACATTAACATAGCTGTATTAGTTTTTTCCATTTTCAGGTCTCTTGCAGTTTTTTTGTTTGTTTCTTTGTTTTTTTAATGAGTTCAAATCCTATTATAATTACCGTTCAAGAAAGTCTTTGAATTTTGTCTACCTTTATATAATTGATGCTTTTGAAAAATTACATAAATCAAAGTTTCATGAATTTTAATGAACTTGCTATTTTAAAGAAATTCTGTAGTGAATTGTTTTGTAAAGTGAATCACTTCTAAGTTTTCCCAGGGTTGTTAAAAATAACTCAAATTTTCATAATTAGAATTTTGCTTTTCTATCATGTATACTCAGGAAACAAGAACATTTTCTAAAATCCAAGTTTATACTGCACTAATTCAAGTAAAATTTTATACAACAAAATTCTAGTACCTGTGACAAGGATCATTATTATCTTTTGACGTGTGATATCACAGAGATGATTCGTGTGCAGTGTAGTGGCAGGCAGCAAAGAAAAAGTGTTTTATTTACTGGCATTTCATATTTCTTGAATTAAATACAGTTATCACAACATTTCATGTCTTGAATTAAATCTGTATTTCATTTTGGCTTTGTGGTAGAACATTAATATTTTTAGTGGTTTCCACTAGTTGACTTAACTTGTTTTTCAGTGATTAGGAACTTGTAGATGATACAGATTTTATCCAATGTTTAGTAAGCATCTGTAGGGATTTAAAAGAATCCTTTCATTTAACAGCTGCTGAATGTCAAATTTTTTATTGAATTTAATGAAGAAAAGCTGGGTTAAAAGAGGAGGGAAAGACTTAGGTTAACTGGTGAGTTAACTGGTGTTTATGTATTAAACACAGTTTTATCTCCAATATCCTGTGATCAAACCATAGAGTACCTAAGGAGAGACAGTTTACAACTTTTAACATTATTTGTATGTGGACACTATTCAGATCAGCTCGTGGTGATTTCTCTTAGCAATTATTGTATTATGTGGCATAACAGATGATAAAAATCTTTCACACTAAGGTGAGTGGTTACAACATGGCTGTGCTTAGATGATTTTACTGAGTTCTGTGTGTAAGGTAAGGACACCCTCACCTGAGTAATAGTCATCCTCATTGTAAGCCTCTGGGCACTTATATAAGAGGGCTTAGTCTTCTTAAAAGTAAAATGAGAGTTTGGGGCTGTATTATCTGCTAAAAGCCTTCTAGTCCTCTGGTTGTGTAATTATGATTTGTTGAAATTCAACAAATCAAAAGACTTTCCCTACATTTACTCTGAATTTTAATCATTCTTAATTATTCACAGTTTCCTAAACACTCCATACTCTATAGAGTTGGCTCAAATGTCACTTCTTTAGGAACTCCTCTAACTCTTCATAAATAACATTCATGCTCCTTTAGTGTTTCTTTTAATCATAGCAGTTATCATACTGTATTGGAATCATCTTATATGTCATGGGCCCTTTAGTGTCACTGGCATTTATTAGTAAAGTAATAGCCTGTACATACTTTGTGTCCTATTATATTATTTATTGGATGAATTAGTGAATGAATAAGTGACTCAGTTTCCAAACCAAAATAAAAGTTTAATAAACTGAGGTAGTAATTTCTGACTTTCCTGCCCTCCTTTAAGTAGCCAATATGTAGGAGACTTGCTTTGTTTGTTGATATTGTTTGTGAAATTCTGGCCAGGTAATAGGGGAGATTCCTTTTAACGAAACTATTCTGAGTTATTGTTAGGAAGTTGTTTCATACAGCAAAATACCACAAGAACTCATGTATGTGGTTTGGAAGCACCACATATTTTGGTATTTCTTCAGTATTTATTTAGGAATGAATTCAAAGTCATGAAAACTTTCCCTTCAGAATTTCACTTGTTTTGATCTGGTATGCAGCCTACCGTGGTAGAAGCTGCACAAAAATGTGCCCACTTTGTTTCTTTTTAAGTAACAATCTGGTAGTATTTTCAAGTTGGTATTCACTTCCATCGCTACCCTCAAATTAATTTATTGCATGTGTGCTGTTTGCAAGACTCTGTGCTAGATACTTTAAATATATGATCTTATAAATCTCTGCTTATTGTTCCTGAGAGGAGAGAAAGGCTACACCAGTGAAGCATTGTGGTACATCAGAAGGTGCTTGGGCTATAGCTGCATTCAAATGCTTCCTTTCCATCTTAATTATTTGTGTGACTTTGGATAAATTACCTAATCTCTGACCCTTATTGTTTTCCACTGTAAAAATAAGGATCAAAATACTTACATCATAGAAAATGAAATGAGAAAATAAGTGAAAATGCTTAGAAGAGTGACTTAGTTATTATTAGTTGCTTTCTTCCCTTCTCTTAGATATATTTCACTTTCAAGCTTCAAACTTCCTAGCTCATCTAGCAAAGTCAACTGTATAATAAAAAGCACCAATTTATCTTCTCAGCATTGTATAACAAGAAGCAGATCATTAAGCCTGGATCATTATATAGTAGCGATTGAATCAAAGACTACTCCAAGGTCACTCAGTTGATTAGTGATGGAACTAGAATCCAGGTCTCTGGTCTGGATGGAATATTCTTTGCATTATACGTACAAAAGAAGGACTATGATATAGAAGTTACAAGCATAAACTCTGAAGCCATGTTGCCAGGGTTTAGTCCTGGTACTGTCCCTTACTAGCTGTGTGACTTTGGATAAGCTTTTTAAGCAAGAATAGTAACAACACCTACCACGTAGGGTTGTAAGACTAAATGGGTCTTATGTATGTGAAGTTCTTAATGTAGTCCCTGGCATGTAATCAGTGCTATATATATTTAGAGTATTTATTATTAGTAGTAGTAGTAGTGATAGTAACAATAAGTAACAGCAGAAGTAAAAGTACACATTACCTAGTAGAAAGACTCTTTGAGGTCCAGATGGGAGATAAAAAGAGATGCAGAGCCTAGAATCCAACTCAAATCTAATACTAAATTGATTTTAGCAAGGCAATTGTATTTCTAGGTCAGGCTGAAGTAAGATTAGCTAAGTACATTCTGTATTTATTCTTGGTAGACCCTGACAAGCATGCTCAGAATGACTCTGGTAAATGAGGGTTTGAGCCATGGAGGACTGACTTGATTCACCTATCTGGGCAAAGCTATGAATCATGATTAGATACCTAAAAAAATTGACTGGTTTGGGGTGAGGATGATAGAATGGGGGAGTGCAAGCAGAAGGCATCGGAGAATTAGGAAAGAAGCAATTCGATAACTGGCTTCTCCTTCCTTTTGGTCAGCTCATTCCTGGTTTTAAGTACCACACACACACACACACACACACACAAATTCTCTCACACACACACACATACTAACATTGTCCCACTCAGCCTAACCCCCATTGTGTTCTTCAAATTCCTCATCATTCCATTTCCTTTTTTCTTTGTTAGTGTTCACATCATAATTGTATTATTAGTCTAAAATGGATATTAACTTACTATACTTTGGAATAAAGGGAATATATTTATACTTTGGTTGACTGAGGATTGTGGTAAAGTCTACTTTCATATAGAATGAAAAACCATTTCTGCCTGTGATAGTTTAGTGTGAACCTCCCAGATAAGGTCAAGGGAATGAACTGAATGACCTCATAAAGGCCTCTTTTATTTGGAGACTGAAATAGTGCTAACAGTTTATATAATTTAAAGGAAAAGCTAATTTAAAAGTTATTAGAATTGTTTTGGAATGCTAAATCTAAATATACTTTCTTGATACAAGAATTTTAAATAAAATTTTGAATTTTAGAGGACTTTTTAAAAAATCCTTAGTACCTTTTCAAAATTACAATAAGCTCTGTTGGCATGTCCTTAAGATAGAAACCTGTACCGAACACTATTCTTAGGCTGTCTTGCCTTACATGACAGTTAGCTCTATATAAGCTACAGTTTTGGACAGTATGTTGTGAGATTTTGTTTCTCTTGTTTTTTGTTTTTGTTTCATTTAATTTTTTATTAGAGAAGTTGTACATTTACAGAAATATCATGCAGGAAGTACAGAGTTCCTATATATTCCTGCTTACTCAGTTTTTCCTGTTATTTACACTTTGAATTAGTGTGGTGTTTTTGTTACAACTAATGAAACAATATTAGTATAATTATACTATTAACTGTTTTCCATACTTTATATTAGGGATCACTGTTTGTGTTATGCAAGTCCTATTTTTTTTATTTATTTTTTATTCTAGTAACATACATACAAACTAAAATATCCCCTTTTAACCAATTAAAATATGTAATACATTGGTGTTAATTGCATTCACAATGTTGTGCTACTATCACCACCACCCATTACCAAAACTTTTCCATCAACCATATAGAAACTCTACCAATTAATCATTAATTCCCCATTCCTTACCCACACCCTGGCACTTGGTAACTTGTATTCTGATTTCTGACTCTACAAATTTGGAGTCTAATTATTCCCTATCAGTGAGGTCATACACTATTTGTTGTCGTGTTTCTGGCTTATTTCACTCAATATGTCGTCTTTAGGGTTCATCCATGTTGTAGCATGTATTAGAACTTCATTCCATTTTACAGCTGATAATATTTCATTGTATCACCACATTTTGTTTATCCATTCATCTGTTGTTGAACACTTGGGTTGCCTCCATCTTTTGGCAATTGTGAATAATGCTGCTGTGAACATTGGTGTGCATATATCTGTTTGAGTCCCTTCTTTCATTTCTTTTGGATATATGCCTAGAAGAGGGGCTGTCAGGTAATATGGTAATTCCTAACTTTCTGAGGAACTGCCAAACTGTATTCCACAGCAGCTGCACCATTTTTACATTCCCAGCAACAATGAACGAGTATTCTATTTCTCCACATCCTCTCCAATGCTTGTTATTTTTCAATTTTTAATAGTAGCCATTCTGGTGGGTGTGAGATGGGCACCATTTGTTGAAGAAGCTATTTTCTCCATTGAGTGGACTTTGGTAGCCTTATCAAAAATCTGTTGACCATAGATGAGAGGGTTTATTTCTGAACTCTCAATTTGATTCCACTGGCCTATATTTTGGTCCTTATGTCAGTAATATGCTGTTTTGATTGCTGTAGCTTTGTAATAAGTTTTAAAATCAGAAGTGTCAGTCTTCCAAATTTGTTCCCTTTTTCAAGATGGTTTTGGCTATTCAGGGCCCCTTGTCCTTCCATATGGATATGATGATTGTCTTTTCCATTTCTATAAAGAAAGCTTTTGGAATTCTGATTAGGATTGCATCAAACCTGATTTCCTTTAGCTCTTTGTTCATGTTGTCCTTTAGCTCTTTGAGCATATTTAGGACCATTTCTTTTTAAGTCTTTGATTTGTGCCAAGTCTGGTCGTCTTCACTGATGGTTTCTTATGCCTTAATCTTCTACTTTGCCTGGTCCATCACTTCCTGTTTCTTTGTATGTTTTGAAATCTTTTGTTGAAACCGGACAATTTGATATTTCAGTGTGTTACCACTGAAATTTAGGCTCCATGATGTCTTTTCTTTAAGCTGTATTCAGCTAGTGTTATGAGTGAGTTTTTCTTGTATGCCAGGAGCTAAACCACCATGACCACCATGCCCTGCCAAAAAAAAAAAAAAGCGTGGGGGGAAGAAAACACTTTCCCAGTCTTTGCAGATTGACTTGTCCTCCTTCAGGGCTCTTCTATAGAATGGGTTTATAGAACAGCCTTAGGCCAAAGCGGTCCTTTGTGCACATGCATCTTGTTTGGGCATGCACATGTGCCCCTAAGAATTCCCCCATTTGCACTGTTACAAATGTCCCCTCTTCACTTTGAAACAGTTTCCTCAAGGATCCCAGGCACTGCACTGCATGTCCTCTACCCTAGGCAGCACAACTTGACTGCTCTCCCACAGCATTGTGTAGGAGAGCTCACTGCGCTGCCTTCTACACACAGGGCAGGTTCTGATATAGTAAGTCCCTCAGGCCACCGCCAGACAGATTGGGCCAGATATCCATGTTGCCAGTAGGTGCAGGAAGGCTACTCTGCTCACTCTGGAAGTGGGACCAGGAATCCATACTGGGACTGCAGGCTGGCTCTGCTTCAAACCAGTAAGGGATGGGGAGTGGGGTGGGGGTATACCATGAGATCCTATCAGTTTTAAGAAGCCTTTTCCTGGATTAGTGCTCATCCTGTTACTGCAGTCCTTTAACTATTGTATAAAGTCTTAAGAAAGATGTTTCTGCCAGTTCTTGCTGATTGTTGAAAGCTTCTGTGGGGGATGAAGCCCAGAAACATGTCACTCTGCCATCTTGATCAGGTGGGACTAGGAGAATGTCTCTATTGTTTTTGTATTCTCTATTTCATTTATCTCTGCTTTAGTCTTTATTAACTTCCTTCTGCTCACTTTGGGTTTAGTTTGCTGTTCTTTTTCTAGGTCCTCCCTTTGTGCGTTTTGGTCTCTGAGATCTTTCTTCTTTTTTAATTGAAACATTTATAGCTATAGATTTCCCTCTTAGCATTGCCTTGCTGAATTCCATTAGTTTTGGTATGTTTAATTTTTATTGAGATTGTTCAGATACCATACAATTATCCAAAGATCCAATGTGTACAGTCAGTTGCTCCTGGTACCCTCATACAGCTGTGCATCCATCACCACACTTAATTTTTGTTCAATTTTTAGAAACTTTTCATTACTCCAGACAAGAAATAAAGTGAAAGATGAAAAAAGAAAAAAGAAGGAAAAAAAAAGGAAACTTGAATCCTCCCATATCCCTGACCAACCCCCCTCAATTGTTGACTCGTAGTGTTGGTATAGTACATGTGTTACTGTTTATGAAAGAATGTTGAAATACTACTAACTGTAATATATAGTTTGCAATAGGTATGTATTTCTTCCCTATATGCCCCTCTGTTATTAAATTCTAATTGTATTGTCATTTGTTCTGGTTCATGAAAGAGATTTCTAGTATTTGTACAGTTGATCATGGACATTGCCCACCATAGGATTCAGTTTTATGCATTCCCATCTTTTGACCTCCAGCTTTCCTTCTGGTGACACATATGACTCTGAGCTTCCCCTTTTTACCTCATTCACACACCATTCGGCACTGTTAGTTATTCTCACATCTTGCTACCAACACCTCTGTTCGTTTCCAAACATTTAAGTTCATCCTAGTTGAACATTCTGCTCATACTAAGCAACCACTCCCCATTCTTAAGCCTCGTCCTATGTCGTGGTACCTTATATTTCATGTCTATGAGTTTACGTATTATAATTAGTTCCTATCAGTGAGACCCTGCAATATTTGTCCTTATGTGTCTGGCTTATTTCACTCAGTATATTGCCCTCGAGGTTTTGTCATCAACCCATTTTTTTTTTTTTTTTTAAGATGGTTTTGTTCACACACCATACATTCCATCCCAAGTAAACAATTGATGGTTCTCTGTATGGTCACATATTTATGTGTTCACCACCTTCACCGCTTTCTATATAAGGGCATCTACATTTCTTCTACAAGGCAAGAGGGAGAGTCAAAGAAGGTAGAGAGGCAAAAGAAAGGAGTGGGGGGGGGGGAGACAGCTAGGAAGCAGCAAAAGGAAAAATAACCTTAAATAGAAGTAAAGAGTCAGACAACACCACCAGTGTCAAGTGTCTAACATGCCTCCCCTATCCCCCCCTCTTATCTGCATTTACCTTGGTATATCACCTTTGTTACATTTAAGGAAGCATAATACAATGATTCTGTTAGTTACAGTCTCTAGTTTACGTTGATTGCATCCCTTCCCCAATGCCTCCCCTCTTTTAACACCTTGCAAGGTTGACATTTGCTTGTTCTCTCTCATGAAAGGACATATTTGTACATTTTATCACAATTGTTGAACACTCTAGATTTCACCAAGTTACACAGTCCCATTCTTTATCTTACCTCCTTTACTCTGGTGTCTCACTTGCCCCCAACCTTCCTCTCTCAACCGTATTCATAGTTATCTTTGTTCAGTGGACTTACATTGCTGTGCTTCCATCTCCCAAAATTGTGTTCCAAACCATGCCCTCCTGTCTTCTCCTATCACTCTGTAGTGCTCCCTTTAGTATTTCTTGTAGGGTGGGTGTCTTGTTCACAAAGTCTCTCATTGTCTGTTTGTCGGAAAATATTTTGAGCTTTCCCTCATATTTGAAGGAGAGCTTTGCTGGATATAGGATTCTTGGTTGGTGGTTTTTCTCTTTCAGTATCTTAAATGTTTATCACCCCACTTCCTTCTTGCCTCCATGGTTTCTGCTGAGAGATCTGCACATAGTCTTATTATGCTTCCTTTGTATGTGATGGTTTGCTTTTCTCTTGCTGCTTTCAGGATTCTCTCTTTGGCTTTGACATTTGATAATCTGATTATTAAGTGTCTTGGCATAAGCCTATTCAGATCTATTCTGTTTGGAGTACGCTGCGCTTCTTAGATCTGTAATTTTATGTCTTTCATAAGAGATGGGAAATTTTCATTGATTATTTCCTCTGTTATTGCTTCTGCCCCTTTTCCCTTCTCCTCCTTCTGGGACACCAGTGATACATCTGTTCTCATACTTTGTTTCATCCTTAAGTTCCTGGAGACGTTGCTCGTATTTTTTCATTCTTTTCTCCATCAGCTCCTTTACGTGTAGGCTTTCAGGTGTTGTGTTCTTCAGTTCCTGAGTGTTTTCTTCTGCCTCTTGAGATCTGCTGTTGTATGTTTCCATTGTGTCTTTTGTTTCTTGTGTTGTGCTTTTCATTTCCATATAATCTGCTAGTTGTTTTTTTGAACTTTCAATTTCTGCCTTATGTATGCCCAGTGTTTTCTTCACAGCCTCTATCTCTTTTGCCAAATCTACTCTAAACTTTCTGAATTGATATAGCGTTAGTTGTTTAAATTCCTGTATCTCAGTTGAAGTGTATGTTTGTTCCTTTGGCTGGGCCATAACTTCTTTTTCTTAGTGTAGGTTGTAGTTTTCTGTTGTCTAGGCATCTGACCTCCTAGGCCACCCCAATCAGGTTTTCCCAGATGAGAACAGGCTCAGGTCACAGAAGGAGGAAATATTCAGTATCTGGTTTCCCTGATGGTTTTTCTTAGAGGATTGACACACCTGTGCTTTTCTGCCCAGCAGGTGCACCTGTCAGCCTGTCATTGGCTGGTGTAAGAGGGTGTGGCCTGTGGCTCTCCTCCCCCAGGCTTTGGGGTCTGGTTCCAGTAAGGCAGGCAATAGAGCTGGGCCTCTCCCTTTCCTCTTGGGAAGCTAGCCCCCTCCAGAGAGGTTATCTGAATATCAGTAAGTTCTTTGTTTCTCTGACTCTGCTGGTCAAAGCACTTTGATTTTAAAATGGCTGAGGCTTTCTTTACTGCCAAGCGCTCGGGCTGAAAACCACTGAGGCTTTCTCCACAGAGAGAGAAAGGGACAGAAAGCTCCCAGATTCACCCATCAGCCAGAGATAGCACCTGATCCTCTGGGCTCCCCGTCCTGAGACAGATATGTCCCCCGACTCTCCCAAGGTCAGTTGTCACCAAAAGCCTCTGTCTGCTTGTTGGGGATTCGCTGTCTGTATTGAGTAGTTAACATTAAAACCCCAGTTGGAGCTGGGCTGAGGTACACTAGCTTGTTTGGAGAGAAGCTAGTTTGGAGGTGCTCTCTAGCACCGCGAGGCTTCCATGAGGAGGGGGGCTCTTGGCTCTTGGCTCTCAGCGGGGGTCCGCAGTTTTTACTTACAGATTTTATGCTGCAATCTCAGGAATTCCTCCCAATTCAGATTGGTGGATGATGAGTGGACAGTCACGTTTGTCTCCCCGCAGTTATTCCAGGTTATTTACTAGTGTTTTGGTCATTTATGAGTTGTTCCGGGGGGGACTAATAGTCTGCCACTCCTGTCTATGCTGTCATCTTAGCTCCTGGTATGTTTTGTTTTTATTTTCATTTGCATCAAGATATTTCCTAATTTCTCTTGTGATTTCTTCTTTGACCCATTGGTTATTTAAGACCGTGTTGTTGAATTTCCACATACTTGTGAGTTTTCCAGCTTTCCCCATTATTGATATTTAGTTTCATTCCATTGTGGTTGGAAAAGATACATCATATAACTTAATATTTTTTAATTTACTAAAACTTGTTTTATTTCTCAACGTATGATCTATCCTAGAGAATGACCCATGTACACTAGAGAAGAATGTATATCCTGCTGCTGCTGGGTAAAGTGTTCTGTATATGTTAAGCCTAGTTAGTTTATAGTAGTCATCCAAGTCTTCTATTTTCTTATGGATCTTCTCTCTGGATGTTCTATTCACTATTGTAAGTGGTGAGTGGTGTATTGAAGTCTCCTACTACTGATGTAAAATAATCCATTTCTTCCTACCATCTTATTTCTCCCTTCAAATCTATCAGTATTTGCTTCACATATTTTGGAGCAATACCGTTAGGGGCATATATATTTATAATTGTTATTCTTATTGAATTGACCCCTTTATCAGCACATAGTGACCTTCTTTGTCCTTCGTAACTCTTTTTGACTGAAAGTCTATTTGTCTGGTATTAGTGTAACTACCACAGCTCTCTTTTGGTTACTATTTTCATGGTAAAGTTTTTCCCATCCTTTCACTTTCATTCTACTTGTGTCTTTGAATTTAAGGTGAGTCCCTTGTAAATGGCATATAGATGGGTCATGCTGTCTTATTCATCCTGACAATCTCTGCCTTTTGACTGGAGAGTTTAATCCATTTATATTTAAAGTCACTACTGATAATTCAGGACGTAGTTCTGCCATTTTACTATTTCATCTTTGTAAGTCATACCTCTTTTTGGCTCTCCGTTTCTCCATTAATGCCTACCTTCATAGTTATGTAATTCCCCAGTTTAAAAGCAGACTTGTGCTAAACTGTTCCAAGCAGAAGATTCTGTACTTTTTTAAAGATGTCTAGAGGTGTAATAGCACAATTTTAAAGGAGTAATTATAAGTTCAAGTACAACTTAAATTTCCTTTATTGTGTCTCTTCATTACAGAGCCAATATTCTTCTCATACTAGTGAGGAAATATGGAATCATAGAAATCATGGGGTTTTAGAATTGGAAATAATTTTATGAAATAATCATATAGCTCTTTCCACCAGCCTTTTGAATGGAGAGCCTAAGAACAAGAGATACTGAATACCTGAGTGTTACACAGCAAGGGAACATTGGAACTAGAGCAAGAACCCAGGTTTTCATTGTCCACACTCTAGCCTCAATTTTTTCTTTCATATCTGACTTTACAAATAAGAGAGTAGATGAAAAAGAGGCTAAAGTAATCACACACAGGACGTTCATAAAAAGAACAGCAATAGTGCCTGCTTGTTTTCAAAGGCATTGAAAATATCTGCTTGAAAATGTGGGTAACCTCTTTTGGTTGTAAGAGGAATGAACTTCTGGGAGAGGTCAGGGTATTTGCCCCAGGGGATTGTGTTACCTCATGTACGGTAGAGCTACTACAGATAGGCTTGGATAATTTGGCTCTGTGATCCCAGGAGTTAATGAAAATAATATGGAAAAAGGCTGACCCACCAGCACTTTCTGTCTACCTCCAAGTTAAGCCTGGGGATTCAACCCTTTCAAAAACTGGTGGAAGAAGAATTCATCCCTTCCTTTTTACCCCTTGCCTTACTGTGTTGTTATTTATTTACTTGTCTCTCTTTCTCACAGTCCTCTCTGTGGGCCAGTGATAGTGGTCTCTCCTGACCCACCTCTTAGGTAGCTAGAAGATACACTATTCTGAAAACAAAAACCTCCTAGGGCATTGGTTCTCAAAGTATGGTCCTGGGACCAAAAGCTTCATCATTATCTCCTGAGAACGTGTTAGGAATACCAGTTATAGGGTCCCATCCCATCTGAATCAGAAGTTATAGGATGGGGCCTGGCATTCTGTGTTTTAACAAGCCTCCCCTCCCGTGTCATTCTAACATATGATAAAATTTGAGAACCACTGTCCTAAGGTATTCTCTAGGTGAAGTCTTCCTTCTCAGAAAGGATTAAGCAATATCCAGGTGGCATAGCCCAGGAAATGAGACTTAAGTAATATATTACCTAAGTCATTAGCAGCATTAGGAGTGCAATTTCCATGTCTCTTCAATATTACTTCAATAAGTGTCTAAAGAGCTACTGCAGGCTCTGGTAGATAGAGACAAAAACAAACAAACAATACAATCCTGGGTCTTGGAGGTTGTAGACATGGACTAAAATCTTAGTCCTTGGTATAGAAATGGAGTCGTTGCTAAACAATATATCGGTGTTTCACTATATTTGTATTATGTGAACCTAGGTTTAACTCTGCTTTGCAAATAAGAATGGTTTTTCAGCCTATCTCTTTTTTATCTGCTTTCCCTCCCACATAGAGGCAGTGAAACAGATGAAATTAATAGTTATTCCTACTTGCTAGGCATAAATTGTTACTTGCTTTTTCAAGTAGGAGGGTCTCTCTCCTGATATACTTCTAAATATGCATTCTAATGCTTTATTCCAAGGAGGTGGCAACTGTGATATCTTAAGAATGAAGATTATACTTAGGTCCCAGAGTGTGATGATTGTTTTTCTGAAGGAAGTGACCCTCCAGGCTTCTTTAGATTTCTAGAAACATCCCAGATGAGTAGCGCCCCTGGGGATGTGTGGTGTTGCTGCTCTGTGATGGGGCGCCCCTGCTGCCCATAGTGACAGCCATCAGCATTCCAGGTGCTCAGCTTAGTGCCTTAATACATTATCTCAGTTAAACCTTACAACAACCCCAAGAGACAGGCATTCTACTTCAGTTTGACAGACTGGCAAATGCAGTTTAAAAGGCTTAAGCAACTTGTCCAAAATCACAAGTCTTGAAGGCAGACCAAGTTTCAAACTCAGCTCTGTCTGCCTCCAGAATTTATGCTCTTAATCCTCATCTCCTGGCATTCCCTCTCTATACCTTCAGTCCAGACACTTCTCTTCTGGTTTATTTACCTCTCTTTGCCTTGAATATATTCCACTTCTGCTTCTTCAAGAGTTTATGCTTTGTGATACCTTTTCCTGGCCAGATTTTCCTGTCTTCCCTCTCCAAGACTCCCCCACCCCCACATTAGATTCCCATCATGATTTTTCATTGAAGGTATATTTTGTCTCTTACCATACATTGTAATATAATCTCCAGCCTACATTTACTTTGGTACATGTAGAAAACTCTGGTCTTCTCAGAGTCTTAGAAATTTAGAACTGGAATGGACTTGACAAAAAAAAAAAAAAAAAAGTTTAAGTCACATTTTAAAGGACCAAGGGTTGGAAAAATATTAAATAGATGGGAACTGCTGCTTTCCTTAATAAAATAAAAATAAAACCTCAAGAGACCATCATTCCCATCCTAACAATGAGTAAAAGCCAGATAATCTCCAAAATTATGACTTTTCTTGAACCCATTAGTGAACTGGAGTTTGCGGGATAACCAAGTGAACTAAAATTCCAAAGAGCGGCAAGCCCCTCTGAGGAGAGAGAGAACACTCAAACTGTTTCACCTTTGGAAGAGCATAGGAGGAAGAGATGGCCACCATCAAAGTGTGTAATAAGAAATTTGCCAAAACTTTAGTGAGTTTCTTAATGGCCAAACGTGGGCTAGAATATCATCTTAAAGTAACTGGGAAACCCAGACACAAAGGGAGTTTGCATTTTACATTCCTTGCAGGCTCTTTTCATAGGCCTCCTCTGGTTTTCTCATAAGAAAGATTAGGGGTAGGTCAGGAAATAGACGACATCTCCCCTCAGTGGCTTGAGCATGAAGTTGATTGGTTCCCTCTGGGAGACAGGCAGGGAACATTGCCTTCTTCCTCAGAACCTACTGTCATACTTAGCAAAAGCCTTAAACCATCAAGTGAGGAACAGCAAACCTTCTCAGCTTCAGGACGAAGATGAAGTTCTGTTGTTTCTGGGCTTGGGGTAGAAGTAAAACTTACCTGCTTCTGGAGGAGAGCTAGGGAACTCTACCCCATCCACAGGACCCAGGAAAATATCAGCTGCTTCTGGGGAAGATGAATAGAAGTAAAAGCCAATAAAAACCTCTTGGGCTCAAGATTCTGCACCAATACAAGATTGAGGTCTGCTACCACTGAGGGAGAAGCCAGAAATTCTCTTCTGCCTAAGAGCTGTCACAGATTCGAGACAGTTTGAGGTAGGGCAGAATTTGGCTGCCATGGAGGTTGGAGAGGGGCTGGAATATGAAAGACCCTACCTCAGAGGCCCAGGTGCACGTGCTCTGCCTCAGATTGAGACAGACCAGGAGGACTGAGAATCCCATATGTCCCCACCAAGAGACCAATGACAAGTAACAAGCAGCAGGAGTCTACTGTTGGGGGAGGGGTAAGAACTTTTGTGGCATGGGCATTCAGGGACTGCTGAAAACTGAGAGTGAAGCAGGAACACTGAGAAAAAACCTCCAGCCTCCCGGGCCTCACCCTAAATATTAGGTGACAGCAGCCTACCATTGGAAAAATTTGAAGATTTGTTGCATTGAGGTTAAAGATAGCAACAACAAAATCCAAACCCAGCTCAACTACTGACTAAATTGATTCAACCTCTCATGGTAACAGCCTAACATAAGAACAGCCATGCCCATTTCCACAAGTAAGTGCCACTGACTCAGTCTCCATTTCTTGTTTCTATCACAATATCCAGTATTGAATTAAAAATAAGACACAAGAAAAAAACACTGTTGAAAGATAAAGCAGTCAGCCAGACTCAGAGATATCCACATAATGGAACTATCAGACCAAGATGTTAAAATAATCATAGGATTAACACATAAAGAATCCAGTGGAAAAGGTAAGTAACATGTATAAACAGATAAATAATTTTAGCAGAGAGACAGAAATTATAAAAAAGAGTCAGATGGGCAGTATTAGAGATAAACACATATCAAAGATGAATAATTCCTTCAAAAGGCATATCAGCAGACTGGACTCAGCTGAAGAAAGAATAAACTTGAAGATGGGTCAATAGAAATTTTCAAAAGCAAAACAAAATAAGAGAAAAAAAGTGGTGTTTTCAAAAGTTGTGGAGCAATATCAGATGGTCTAACATACATGCAGTTGTGGTTGCAGTTGGAGAAGAGAGAGAGAAAATGGAGCAGAAGAAATAGTTGAAGATATAATGGACAAGAATCTTGAAAAATTAATAAGCTCAGAGAATCTCAAACTGGATAGCTAAAACTGAGATCCTCCTACATTGGTAGTGGAGGGAGATTGTTCAGGTAGGAGGGATGACTGTAACTCTCACCTCAATCACTTGTCCCTTAACTTCCATAGTCCATTTGAAGAAAGTCTCCCTAGCTGTCACTGCTGCCACCACACTGGCTATTTAATGCCCTGGCCCAGGTGTAGACATAAGAATCTTAGTGCCAGCCTTACAGCCAAAGTAGGCTAGATGAGATGAGATGACTTAAGCAAGACACAGGACACAGTTAAGCAGTTGTTAGGGACACCAGTAATTATGGTGCCAGACGAAGAAATAGGCTCATTTCCATACATTTCCCAGTGTGTATTCAAAGTAAGAGGGAAGAATTACTACTGTTAGATGTTTGGCTTGGGGGGAGACAGGTTCATCATCAGTTCTCATTGTACATAATAGCATATTAAAGATTCTAGAAAATACGGAAATAAAGAAACCTTTTCAATCTGGTGTTTCCCTCAGGTTCCTTTTTCTTGATATATTAGGTCTTCACAGAATGTGAACTCTAGCTGAATGTCTGTTTCATACCCTAGAACAGTGCCTGGCAATTGTTGATTTATTTGACAGATATTTGAATGTCAACTACGATAAGGTACTTTTCTCAGCATTGGATATACAGCAATAAGATCCCTACTTTCATGGAGTTTACATTCTAGTGGGAGAAAATGGATACTAAAACATGCAAAAAAAAAAAAAAAAAGAATATTAAAAAGTGGTATCTAACATCCCAAAGTAATTTGGACAGAAAATAAAAAAGTATTTGGAAAGTCCTCTTGAGGGACTGGGGAAAAATGTGAAAATATTAAACTTCCTCACCTGGGGAATTCCTGATACAGGTGTTGGGGACTCCCAATTTGATGAATCAAGCCCTCGATCTTGGGGCTTGCCCTTATGAAACTTATTCTTGCAAAGGAGAAGCTAAGCCTGCTTATAATTATGCCTAAGAGTCACTTCCAGAGAACCTCTTTTGTTGCTCAGATGTAGCCTCTTTCTCTCAGCCAACTCTACAAATAAACACTGCCCTCCCTGCTACATGGGACATGACTCTCAGGGATGAGCCTGACCCTGACATTGTGGGATTGAGATTGCCATCTTGACCAAAAGGGGGCAAAGAAATGAAACACATTTTCAGTGGCTGAGAGATCACATATAGAGTCTAGAGGTCAATCTGGAGGTTATTCTTACACATTATATAGATATTCCTTTTTAGTTTCTAGTGTATTCGAATAGCTAGAAGGAAATACCTGAATCTGTTGAACTGTAATCCAGTAGACTTGATTCTTCATGAGAATTGTATAACCATATAGCTTTTATTATGTGACCTTGTGGTAGTGGAAATCTGGTGACTCACACTCCCTTTAACCAGTGTAGAAGCAGATGAGTAATAAAATAAAAAAAAAAAAAATATATATATATATATATATATATATATATATATATATATAAATAATGGCAGGGTTAAGGGGTATGGGATGTTGAAGTTAAGAATAAGTCAGTTTTAGAGAGGAAAGACTTTGACAGCTAGACTATTTCAGTTTTCAGAATGAATATGTTTTAAAATTACCTTGTACTTTTAAGTCTTGAACCACCAAAAAAGCAGAGATGCTTTTTGATTCAATCCTTGGAACTAAACAACCTTCTTGTCTATCAAACCCTGAGTAGGAATATATCAGCATCTTTGGTGACTGAGGGTTTGTTTAGCAGTTGTTAGGGACACCAGTAATTATGGTGCCAGACAAAGAAATAGGCTCATAGCTCCCACATCATACCCTGAAATGCTTTTTTTTTTAATTAAATTCAGTTTTATTGAAATACATTCACATACCATGCAGTCATCCGTGGTGTACAGTCAACTGTTCACAGTACCATCATATAGTTATGCATTCATCACCACAATCTATTTCTGAACATTTTCCTTGCATAAAAAAGAGCACCCAATTCATCCCCCCCATCCCACCCTATTTTTCATTTAGTTTTTGTCCCCATTTATCTACTCATCCATCCATACACTAGATAAAGGGAGTGCGATCCACAAGGTTTTCACAATCACACTGTCACTCCTTGTAATCTACATTGTTATACAGTTGTTTACAGGAGTCCAGACTACTGGGTTGGAGTTTGATAGTTTCAGGTATTTACTTCTAGCTACTCTAGTACATTAAAACCTAAGAGGTGTTACCCATATAGTGCCTAAGAATGTCCACCAGAGTGACCTCTCTACTCCAATTGAAATCTCTCAGCCACTGAAACTTTATTTCGTTTCATTTTGCATCCCCCTTTTGTCAAGAAGATATTTTCAATCCCACGATGCCAGGTCCAGAATCATCCCGGGAGTCATATCCTGCATTGCCAGGGAGATTTACACCCCTGGGAGTCAGGTCCCACCTAGGGGGGAGGGCAGCGAGTTCACCTGCTGAGATGGCTCAGTTAGAGAGAGAGAGGGCCACATCTGAGCAACAAAGAGGTACTCAGGGGGAGACTCTTAGGCACAACTACATGCAAGTTTAGACTCTCCTTTGCAATAACAAGCTTCATAAGGGCAGTCCCATGATAGAGGGCTCAGCACATCAAACCACCAGTCCAAATGTTTATGACAACATCAGCATCAGTCCAGGTGAGGAAGTCCAACACTTCCACACTTTCCCCCAGCTCCTCAGGGGGGCTCTGTAAATATATTCTTATTCTCTTCCCAAATGTGTCACTAGTTTGCTCTAACCTATACTAACCTACCATATCTCACTTCTATTCAAAGTTCCATGTAATTGTGGTATTTGAACAAACCGACTGTAGAGGTACACTGTTTAGAAAATACAGATCCTGTACCAAATAGATATCTCTTCCCTTGGTCTCACATGGAAGTTGAAGTTTTAAGACACAGTCAGTTTCAACCTTTACCCTTTGGCCCGGTTTGCCCTAGTCTTAACCAGATCTGCTTCATTCATATCAGTAATTGAAGTCTGGGCTCCTTTTCAGCATTTTTTTTTTTAACAGTTGCTGTATGCACTAGTACTAACATTCATATCTGCAAGCTCTAACTCTGAGTTTCAGGTGTCACAGAGATACCCATTATTTCAGAGACCAATCAGGTTATACATTAAGGGATCAGCATCTCAGAGTTTGGAGACAGCATTACAATTCAGGAATAGATTTGACTGCTGTAAGAGTTTACAATCTAGGGACCATTACAATAATTACTCACCTCTTAGACTGTGTTCTAAGATTCAATTCTGAGTTTACACATTGTAATTAATCCATATTGGTGAGGCATTATAGTGTTTGCCTTTATTTCTGGTGCTTCACTCAAAATGCTGGGTACAGGATCCATTCACATCACTGCGTGTTTCACAGCTTCACTCCTTTTCATAGTTGCTCAGTATCCCATTGTATGCATACACCACAGTTCACCATTCTGTTCCTCAGTATATGTACCCTCAGGCCACCTCCACCAATTGCAAATCATGAATACTGCCTCCATGAACACCAGTGTGCAAATGTCCATTCATGTCTCTGCTCTCAGATCTTCCAATTACATACCCCATAATGAGGTTGCAGGACCTTATGGCCCCTAAATACTTAGCTTTTTGTGGAACCACCACACTGACCTTCAGAAAGCCTACACCATTTTGCCTGCTCATCAACAGTAAATAGGTACTCACTCTCTCCATGTTTTCTCCAACACTTTTACTCCTATATATATTTTTCCTACAATTTTATAGTTATATTCACATACCATACATTTATCCACAATGTACAGTCAGTCGTTCATGGTGTCATCATAAATTTGTACATTTATCACCACAATCAGCACTTGAACATATTGATTACTAAAAAAAAAAGTTTTGTTTTGTTTTTTAGCATATATTAAAAAAGACGATAAAAAGAAAAATAACATGTCATACAATACAACATAACAGTAAGGACAGAAAACAACACCACTACCAAGAATCCCATATCCCTCCCCTATATCCCCCTCTCATACACTCTTAGTGTTGGTATATTGCCTTTGTTACATTTAATGGAAACATATTACAATGTTACTGTTGACCATAGACTCCAGTTTGCTTTGATTATGTTTTTTCCCAAATACCATCCCTTTTTCGAGACTCTGCATGGCTGACATTCATTTGCTCTCCCACATGCAAAAACATTTTTATGTTTGTACATTTAGTAATAGTCAATGGCTACTCCAGTTTTTGCCAAGTTATACAGTCCCAGTCTTTATCATCTATCTTTACCTCTGGTGTCATGCATTCTCCTATACCACCTCTTTCAGCTTTACTCACAGACATCTTTGTTTGGTGTACTTGCAATACTGTGCTACCATCACACAGTATTCTATCTATTTCTGGATCTATACAATCAATCCTGCTAAACATTCTGTAGTCCTTCAGCATCAAATGTCTGATCTCTGCCCTCTTTCTAACTCCTGTTAGCCTGTGTTGTCAGCTTTTAGCTCTCAAAGTTTGTTCATTAATGTTTGTTCGTATTAGTGAGACCATACAGTATCTGTTCTTTTGTTTCTGTCTAACTTCACTCAACATAATGTCCTCAAGGTTCATCCATGTTATTATATGATTCATGTCTTTGTTCTGTCTTACAGCTGCATAATATTTCATCATGTGTATATACCGCAGTTTGTTTATCCACTCGTACATTGATGGACATTTGGGCTGTTTCCATCTCTTGGCAATCATGAATAATGCTGCAATAAACATTGGTTTACAAATGTCTGTTTGTGTCTTAAGTTTCAGTTCCTCTGAGTATTTATCTAGCAATGGAATAGCTAGGTCATATGGCAAATGTATACTTAGCTTCCTGAGGAGCCTCCACACTGTCTTCCAGAATGGTTGCACCACTCTACATTCCCACCAACAATGAATAAGTGTGCCTCTTTCTCCACATCCTTTCCAGCACTTGTAATTTTCTGTCTTTTGGATAATGGCCATTCTGGTAGGTGTGAGATGATATCTCATTGTGGTTTTGATTTGCATTTCCCTAATAGCCAGTGAAGTTGAGCATTTTTTCATATGTTTTTGAGCCATTTGTATTTCCTCTTCAGAAAAGTGTCTGTCCATGTCTTTTGCTCATTTTTTAATTGGGTTGTCTTTCTTTTGTTGAGTTGTAGGATCCCTTTATATATTCGGGATTAAACCTTTATCTGATATGTGGTTTCCAAATATCATCTCCCATTACATAGGTTGCCTTTTTACTTTTCTGATGAAGTCCTTTGATGTACAAAAGTGTTTAATTTTGAGGAGCTCCCATTTGTCTGTTTGTTCTTTGGTTGCTCATGCCTTGGATGTGAGGTCTAGGAAACCACCTCCTATCACAAGATCTTTTAAGATATTGCCCTACATTTTCTTCTAAGAGTCTTATGGTCTTGGTGCTAATGTTTAGGTCTTTGATCTATTTCGAGTTAATTTTTGTATAAGGTGTTAGATAGGTGTCCTCTTTCATTCTTTTGGAAATGGATATCCAGTTCTCCAAACACCATTTATTGAACAGGCTGCTCTGTCCCAGTTGCTTTGGCTTGCCTGCCTTATCAAAGATCAATTGTCCATAGATGCGAGGGTCTACTTCTGAATACTCAGTTCGATTCCATTAGTCAGTATATCTGTCCTTAAGCCAGTTCCATGCTACTTTGAACACTGTAGCTTTGTAATGTTTCCAAGTCAGGTAGTGTGAGACCTCACACTTGGTTCCTCTTTCTCAAGATATTTTTGGCTGTTTGGGGCACCTTGCCCTTCCAAATAAATTTGGTTATTGGTTTTCCTATTTCTGTAAAATAAGTTGTTGGGATTTTAATTGTTATTGCATTGAATCTATAAATCAGTTTAGGTAAAATTACCATCTTAGCTATATTTAGTCTTCCAATCCATGAACATGGTATGTTCTTCCATTTTTTTAGGTCCTGTTCAATTTCTTTTAGCAGTTTATAGTTTCCTGTGTAAAGGTCTTTTGTGTCCTTCGTTAAGTTTATTCCTAAATACTTGATTCTTTTGGTTGCTATTGTAAATGGAATTTTTTTCTTGAGTTCCTCCTCTTGTTGCACTTTACTTGTGTATAAGAACACTACAGATTTTTGCGTGTTGATCTTGTAGCCTGCCACTTTGCTGTATTCATTGACTGGTTCTAGTAGCTTTGCTGTAGATTTTTCTGGATTTTCTACATATAGACTCATGTCATCGACAAATAGTGAAAGTTTTACTTCTTCCTCTCCAATTTGGATGCCTTTTATTTTTTTTATTTTTTTATTTTTTATTTTTTTGCCTAATTGCTCTAGCTAGCACTTTCAGCACAATGTTGAATAACAATGGTGACAGTAGGCATCCCTGTCTTGTTCCTGATCTTAGAGGGAAAGCTTTCAGTCTCTCTGCATCGAGTATGATGTTAGCTGTGGGTTTTTCATATATCACCTTTACCATATTGAAAAAGTTCCCTTCTATTCCTGTCCTTTGAAGTGTTTTCATCAGGAAAGGATGTTAAATTTTGTCAGATGCCTTTTCTGCATCAATTGAGGTAATCATATGTTTCTTCTGCTTTGATTTATTGATGTGGTGTATTACATTAATTGATTTTCTTGTGTTGAACCAGCCGTGCATACCTGGAATAAATCCCACCTGGTCTTGGTGTATAATTCTTTTAATGTGCTACTGGATTTCATTTGCAAGTATTTTCTTGAGGATTTTTGCATCTATATTCATTAAAGAGATTGGTCTATAATTTTCTTTTTTTGTAGTATCTTTGTCTGATTTTGGTATTAGGGTGATGTTAGCTTCATAGAATGAGTTAGGTAGCTTTCCCTCTTCTTCAGTTTTTTTTGAAGAGTTTGAGCAGAGTTGGTACTAATTCTTTCTTGAATGCTTGGTAGAATTCACATGTGAAGCCATCTGGTCCTGGGCTTTTCCTTTTTGGGAGCTTTTGATGACTGACTCAATCTCTTTACTTGTGATTGGTTTGTTGAGGTTATCTGTTTCTTCTTGAGTCAATGTTGATTGTTTATGCTTTTCTAGGAAGTTGTCCATTTTGTCTAAGTTGTCTAGTTTATTAGCATATAGTTGCTCATGGTGTCTTCTCATTATCTCCTTAATTTCTCAGGGTCAGTAGTTATCTTTCCTTTCCCATTTCTGATTGCATTTATTTCCATCCTCTCTCTCTCTCTCTCTCTCTCTCTCTCTCTCTCTCTCTCTCTCTCTCTCTCTCTCTTTTTTTGGTTAGCCTAGCCAGCGGTCCGTCAATTTTATTGATTTTCTCAAAGAACCAACTTCTGATTCTATTGTTTTCCTGTTCTCAATTTCATTTATTTCTGCTCTAATCTTTGTTATTTCTTCCCTTCTGTTTGCTTTGGGGTTAGTTTCCTGTTCTTTGTCTAATTCCTGCAGGTGAACAGTTAATTCTTCAATTTTTGCTCTCTCTTCTCTTTTAATATAGGCATTTAGGGCAATAAATTTCCCTCTGAGCACTGCCTTTGCTGCAAACTATCAGTTTTGATTTGTTGTGCTTTCATTGTCATTTGCCTCAAGGTATTTACTAATTTCTCTTGTAATTTCTTCCGTTACCCTCTGGTTTTCTAAGAGGGTGTCTAGCCTCCACATGTTTGTGAATTTTATGACCTGCCTTTGATTTATTTCCAACTTCATTCCATTATGCTCTGAGAAAGTGTTTTTTATATTATCAGTATTTTTAAATTTGTTGAGACTTGCTTTGTCACCCAACATGTGGTCTATCTTAGAGAATGTTCCATGAACACTTGAGAAAAAAGTGTATCCTGCTGTTGTTGGATGTAGTGTTCTATAAATGTCTATCAAGTCTAGTTCATTTATTATACAATTCAGCATCTCCGTTTCTTTATTGATCCTCTGTCTAGATGTTTTGTCCATTGATGACAGTGATATATTGAAGTCTCCAACTATTATTGTAGAAGTGTCTGTTTCTCCTTTCAGTGATCTCAGTGTTTGCCCCATGAATTTTGAGGCATTCTGGCTTGGTGCATAAATATTTACGATTGTTATGTTTTCTTGGTGAATTGACCCTTTTATTAATATATAGTGTCCTCCTTTGTCTCTTTTAATAGTTTTACTTTTGAAGTCTAATTTGTCTGATATTAATATAGCTACTCCTGCTTTTTTCTGGTCATTGTTTGCGTGAAATATTTTTCTAACCTTTCACTTTCAGCCTGTTTTTGTCCTGTGTCTAAGGTGGGTTTCTTGTAGACAGCGTATAGATGGGTCCTGTTTTTAATCCATTCTGCCAGTCTGTGTCTTTTTATTGGGGAGTTGAATCCATTTACATTTAGTGTTATTACTGTAAGGGCAGTACTTTCTTCTTCCATTTTGTCTTTTGGATTATATGTCATATCTTATTTTTTCCTCTCTCTCCTTTTACTGTTCCTGATAATCTTCATTTCTGCACTCTTCTCCAACTCTCTCTCTCCTGTCTTTTCCTGTCAGCCTGTAGCACTCCCTTTAGTATTTCTGGTAGCGCTTGTCTCTTACTCACAAACTCTCTTAATGTCTTTTTGTCTGAAAATGTTTTAATCTCTCCCTCATTTTTGAAGGATAGTTTTGATGGATATGGAATTCTTGGCTGGCAGTTTTTCTCTTTCAGTATCTTAAATATATCATGCCACTGTCTTCTTGCCTCCGTGGTTTCTCTGGAGAAATCTGTACATAGTCTTATCGAGCTCCCCTTGTATGTGATGGATTGCTTTTCTCTTGCTGCTTTCAGAATTCTCTCTGTCTTTGGACAGTCTGATCAGTAAGTGTCTTGGAGTAGGTCTGTTAGGATCTTTTCTGTTTGGGGTACGCTGTACTTCTTGAACCTGTGATTTTCCGTCTTTCATAAGAGTTGGGAAATTTTCAGTGAATATTTCTTCTATTATTCTTTCTGCCCCCTTTCCCCTCTCTTCTCCTTCCAGGATACCCATAACACATATATTCATGGATTTCTTGTTGTCACTCAGCTCCCTAAAACCCTGCTTGTATTTTTCCATTTTTTTCACCATCTGTTCTTTTGTGTGTATGAATTCAAATGTCTTGTCTTCCAGTTCACTGATCCTTTCTTCTGCCTGTTCAAATCTACTGTTGTGTCCCTACATTGTGTTTTTCATCTTCTCCATTGTAGCCTTCATTCCTATGAGTTCTGCCATTTGTTTTTTCAAGTTTACGAATTCTTTATGATCATCCAGTGTCTTCTTTATATCCTTCATCTCTTTTGCTATATCTTCCTTCATTTCGTTGAATTGGTTTAGCATTAGTTGTCTCAACTCCTGTATCTCGGTTGAACTATTAGTATGCTCCTTTGGCTGGTCCATATTTTCGTGTTTCCTGGTATGGCTTGTTATCTCAAGTTGTCTAGGCATCTGATTTTCTTGATTTGTTTATTCTGGAGCTCGTTTTCTTTCTTTTGCCTAGGGGTTTCTTGGTGGTTGGCTTTTTTCTCTGACCTCTATTGTTCAGTTCAACTTATTCTAGACCTCTAAATTAGGTTCTATTTAGTTGATCAGAATTTTTCACCTCTTATTTTTCTGTTTCTTGCCCTGCCTCTATGTAGCCTTTTTGTGAGAGGGTCTCCTCAGATATGGTTGACCCCAGTCAGATTTTCCCTGTCTAGAGAGGTCCAGAACTCATGAGGAGGGTATAGAGTTTTCCTGAGAATGAGACCCTCCTATGAGGCCTCTAGAATCGGTGCTTTTCCTCTCCTGTCCAGCAGGTGGCACTTGAAAGCCTGCAGCTCTCCCACCAGCATAAGGAGGTATGGAGCCTTAATTCTGGTGACTCTGAGCCTGTCGGGGGTGTGGCTGACTGAGGCCAGAATCTGAATTCCAGCCCCTAGGGTCTGAGTTCCCAGAAGGAGGGCTGCCAGTTAAACTGGACCTCCCTTCACTCTCACAATTCTAGGACCTCCAGTTGTCTCTCAGAGGCACTATTCTCTTCTCCCCTCTCCTCTTTGGGGCAACTCCAGCTAAATTCCTTGGTCAGCCTGAGTTGCCAATTAAAGACGGAGGTGAAGACCTTCTTCAGAAGTGAATCTGGAATTCAGAGACTTTCTGGGTACTCTGTCTCCCCCAAAGCCTAGCCTAAGTCCTTCAACTTGGGCTTTCTGATAGAAAATAACCATATATGTTACTTTTAGATTTAAAAAATAGAAAAGAAAAACAAGAAAAAGAAAAAAAAAAGAGTCCCTTTTAAAAGCTGTTCCCCAGCCTGGAAGTTGTGTCAGTGTCAGAATAGAGCATTTAAAGATGTACTTTGGGCTATTGTCTGATAATTACTCTCCAGCAGCTTCAGTTCCACCCCTGCAGGGGGCTACTGAAATGCAAAAAGATAAGGAGTCAGTGAGAAAGGAGAAGGGACAAAATATAGGGGGAAAGAAAATAAAAGGCTTTTTTGGAGCCTGGGACTGGGTGCCTGCTTTTATGTGCACCCCCTTCTCAGACCCCAGCCCTTCTTTAGCACCCCCAGCTCCAAAAATTAGTTAATTAATTTGCTTATTAATTCTGCAGTTGAGGCTGGGTTGAGCCCCCATTCTTGTCCTCAGCAGATTGTTGTTTTTTGGTTTGTTTTTTCTCTTTCAGGGAGCCAGAAGCAAGACAGTCCGTGGGGTCTGGGTGGGGAGAGGCGCCAGACCTCTGGTCGGGGGAACTTACAATGTTCACTGTGATCTCAGCTTTTCCTCCAATTCCAAACTTGTGTCCGATGCGTGACTGGTTACTGGAGACCCCGAAAACCCTGTTTCATGTAGTTCTTGCTCCAGAGGAGAGTCGAAATTCTGTGCCTCTCTCCTCCACCATCATGCCCCGCCTCCCTGAAATGCTTTTTAAATAAGTAAATCCATGATGTTAGCTTGCAATAAAATATTCTCATTTGTCTCTTTCTGATAAAGTATCCCCAAAGTCAGGTAACTGAAGTTTCTAGGAAACCTGGTTGTTTACTTCATTATATTAAAACTCACTTATTTTTGGTAGAATAAAAATAGTAACATATTTAAAAGATGATGTAATTCGTGTTAGATAGGGCTACCTTAATAGTTCTCAAGTGTTTTCATGCACACTTCTACTGGGCAACCTAATCTTGACATTAACACTTTGAATCAAAATCTAATATACTTCCCAATTTCAAACAGAAGTAATC
Organism: Choloepus didactylus; assembly: GCF_015220235.1. Taxonomy (NCBI): domain Eukaryota; kingdom Metazoa; phylum Chordata; class Mammalia; order Pilosa; family Megalonychidae; genus Choloepus; species Choloepus didactylus. The sequence continues at coordinate 126,735,267 of NC_051312.1, read as the reverse complement.
CCAAGTCTTAAAAGCTTTAGATAGAAAGTGCATGATACATACTGTCAACAAAAGTTGTACTTAAAAGACTTTTTTTTTTTTTTAATTTTTATTGGGATTTTTCAGGTACCATACAGTTACTCCAGACAAGAAATAAAGTGAAAGATGGAAAAAAAGAAAAAAAAAAAGAAAAGGAAACTCAAATCCTCCTATATCCCTACCCAACCCCCCTCAATTGTTGACTTGTAGTGTTGGTATAGCACATTTGTTACTGTTTATGAAAGAATGTTGAAATACTGCAAACTGTAGTATATAGTTTGCAATAGGTATATATTTTTTCCCTATATGCCCCTCTATTATTAACTTCTAATTGTATTGTCATCCATTTGTTCTGGTTCATGGAAGAGTTTTCTAATATTTGTACAGTTAATCATGGACATTGCCCACCATAGGATTCAGTTTTATACATTCCCATCTTTTGACCTCCAACTTTCCTTCTGGTGACACATATGACTCTGAGCTTCCCCTTTCCACCTCATTCACGCGCCATTCGGCACTATTAGTTATTCTCACATCTTGCTACCAACACCTGTTTGTTTCCAAACATTTATGTTCATCCTAGTTGAACATTCTGCTCATACTAAGCAATCACTCCCCATTCTTAAGCCTCGTCCTATATCTTGGTACCTTATATTTCATGTCTATGAGTTTACATGTTATAATTAATTCTTATCAGTGAGACCCTGCAATATTTGTCCTTATGTGTCTGGCTTATTTCACTCAGTATATTGCGCTTGAGTTTTGTCGTCAACCCATTTGTTTTTTTTTTTAAGATGGTTTTGTTCACACACCATTATGTTCCATCCTAAGTAAACAATTGATGGTTCTCTGTATGGTCACATCTTTATGTGTTCACCACCTTCTCCACTATCTATATAAGGGCATCTACATTTCTTCCACAAGGCAGGAGGGAGCATCAAAGAAGGTAGAGAGGCAAAAGAAATAGGAAAAAAATGACAGCTAGGAAGTAGCAAAAGGAAAAGTAACCTTAAATCAAAGTAGGGTAAAGAGTCAGACAACACCACCAATGTCAAGTGTCTAACATGCCTCCCCCATCCCCCCCTCTTATCTGCATTTACCTTAGTATATCGCCTTTGTTACATTAAAGGAAGCATAATACAATGATTCTGTTAGTTACCTCTAGTTTACATTGATTGCATCCCTCCCCCAATGCCTCCCCATTTTTAACACCTTGCAAGGTTGACATTTGCTTATTCTCCCTTGTAAAAGAACATATTTGTACATTTTATCACAATTGTTGAATTGTTTAGATTTCACCAAGCTACAGTCCCAGCCTTTCTCTTTCCTCCTTTCTTCTGGTCTCACACGCTCCCAACCTTCCTCTCTCAACCATATACATAGCTGTCTTTGTTCAGTGTACTTACATTGCTGTGCTGCCATCTCCCAAAATTGTGTTCCAAACCACGCCCTCCTGTCTTCTCCTATCACTCTGTAGTGCTCCCTTTAGTATTTCCTGTAGGGCGGGTGTCCTGTTCACAAAGTCTCTTATTGTCTTGTTTGTCGGAAAATATTTTGAGCTCTCCCCCATATTTGAAGGACAGCTTTTCTGGATATAGGATTCTTGGTTGGCGATTTTCCTCTTTCAGTATCTTAAATGTATCACCTCACTTCCTTCTTGCCTCCATGGTTTCTGCTGAGAGATCTGCACATAATCTTATTAAGCTTCCTTTGTATGTAATGGATCGCTTTTCTCTTGCTGCTTTCAGGATTCCCTCTTTGTCTTTGACATTTGATAATCTGATTATTACTTGTCTTGGCGTAGGCCTATTCAGATCTATTCTGTTTGGAGTACATTGCGCTTCTTGGATCTGTAATTTTATGTCTTTCATAAGAGATGGGAAATTTTCATTGATTATTTCCTCTGTTATTGCCTCTGCCCCTTTTCCCTTCTCTTCTCCTTCTGGGACACCTGATACGTAGATCCTTGTACTTTGTTTCATCTTTCAGTTCCTGGAGATGTTGCTCATATTTTTTCATTCTTTTCTCCATCTGCTCCTTTGTGTTTAGGCTTTCAGGTGTTTTGTTCTCCAGTTCTTGAGTGTTTTCTTCTGCCTCTTGAGATCTGCTGTTGTATGTTTCCATTGTGTCTTTCATCTCTTGTGTTGTGCCTTTCATTTCTATAGATTCTACTGGTTGTTTTTTTGAACTTTCAATTTCTGCCTTATATATGCCCAGTGTTTTCTTTACAGCTTCTATCTCTTGTGAAATACTCTAAACTTTTTTAATTGATTTAACATTAGTTGTTTAAATTCCTGTATCTCAGTTGAAGTGGACGTTTGTTCCTTTGACTGGGTTATAGCTTTGTTTTTCTTAGTGTAGGTTGTAGTTTTCTGTTGTCTAGGCATCTGACCTCCTAGGCCACCCCAATCAGATTTTCCCAGATGAGAACAGGCTCAGGTCACAGAAGGAGGTAATATTTCAGTATCTGGTTTCCCTGATGGCTTTTCTTAGAAGGTTGAGACACCTGTGCTTTTCTGCCTGGCAAATCCACTTGTCAGCCTGTCACTGCCTGTGTAAGAGTGTGTGGCCTGTGGCTCTCCTCCCCCAGGCTTTGTGGTCTGGTTCCCGAAAGACTGAAAGACTGGCAGTAGAGCTGGGCCCCTCCCTTTCCTCTTGGGAAGCTATGCCCCCTCCAGAGATGTCAGCTGCATATCAATAATTTCTTTGTTTCTGTGACTCTGCTGATCAAAGTGTTTTGATTTTAAAATGGCTGAGGCTGTCTTTACTGCAAAGTGCTGTGGGCTGAGAACCGCTGAGGTTTTCTCCACAGAGAGAGAAAGGGACAGAAAAACTCCCAGGTTCACCCATCAGCCAGAGATAGCACCCGATCCTCTGGGCTCCCCGTCCTGAGACAGATATGTCCCCTGACTCTCCCAGGGTCAGTTGTCACCAAAAGCCTCTATCTGCTTGTTGAGGATTCGCTTTCTGTATTGAGCATTTAACGTTAAAACCTCACTTGGAGCTGGGCTGGGAGAATGCACCACGTGGCTTCCGTGAGGGAGGGGCTCTCGGCTCTCGGCTTTCAGCACGGGTCCGCAGTTTTACTTACAGATTTTATGCTGTGATCTTGGGCATTCCTCCCAATTCAGGTTGGTGGATGATGAATGGACAGTCACGTTTGTCTCCCCACTGTTATTCCAGGTTATTTACTAGTTTTTTCGTCATTTATGACTTGTTCCAGGGGGGTACTAACAGTCTTCCACTCCTCTCTGTGCTGCCATCTTAGCTCTTAAAAGACTTTTAAACAGTAAAGAGAAACTTTTAATATTAACTATTGCATTATCTACTGTATTTTCCAATTATAAATCATTTTAACCTGGGGCTGTCACCAAAGGTGCAAATATCTGAATGAAATACGACATAATAGATGGTACTCAAAAGACCTGACATTTTAAATAACTCTTATCCTGAACAACTTTAACATTTTTCATTTCATTTCACTGTCAACAAAACAAGAAACAAAACAAAACAGGCATGTGTTGATTGACATCAATATGCATTGAACATTTATTCTGCACAAATATTTGTTTTAAATGCCTACTATATACTTGGTGTTGAAGCAGATTCAAAAGAGAACAGACCAGATTCTGCCTTCAAGGACCTAAAAGAATAATTAGATGTAAAAATGATATAATATATAAGGTCAAAGTGGTAAGTGTTGTAGAAAATAAGTATAACTCAAGTGTTAGGGAGTTTCAGAGTCAGAGTCTTTCCAGATAACCAGAGGGTGAAGTGGAAAGAGGGGTGAATGGGGAGGAAGAGAAGGGATCAGAAAAGGCTTCACAGAGGATTCAGTATTTATTCTGAATTTTTAGGAAAGTTATGTTTTGGAAAAAAGAGAGAAACTGCAACAAAAAAATATCAGGTGATTTGTTAAAGGTCACAAAGCTACTTATTGCAGTCAGACCTGCAGTGCAGAATGACTCCTGGGGATGAATGTGGAGCTGGCTTCGTGGGACTGAGAGTACCTTCTTGACCAAAAGGGGGATGCAAAATGAGACAAAATAGTTTCAGTGGCTGAGAGATTTCAAATGAAGTCGAGAGGTCACTCTGGTGGACATTCTTATGCACTATATAGATAACACCTCTTAGGTTTTAATGTATTGGAATAGCTAGAAGTAAATACCTGAAACTACCAAACTCCAACCCAGCAGTCTGGACTCCTGAAGACTATTATATAATAATGTAGATTACAAGGGGTGACAGTGTGATTGTGAAGACCTCGTGGATCACACCCCCTTTATCTAGTGTATGGATGAGTAGAAAAATAGGGATAAAAACTAAAGGACAAATGGGGTGGGATGGGGGGATGGTTTGGGTGTTCTTTTTTCACTTTTATTTTTTATTCTTGTTCTGGTTCTTTCTGATGTAAGGAAAATGTTCAGAGATAGATTGTGGTGATGAAAGCATAACTATATTATCATACTGTGGACAGTGGATTGTATACCATGGATGATTGTATGGTGTGCGAATGTATTTCAATAAAACTGAATTTAATTAAATAGATGTATGTATGTATGTATGAATGAATGAATGAATGACCTGGAACACTGGTATCCCCATGCCCAAAGCAGGTAGGTTTGGATTAGGCATGAGATTTTAGACAGACATGGCATTTTGGCAATACTGACCATCTGGCTTTTCTCATGTAATAGTCTTTGTCTGTTTTTCCATCTCTCTGGTTGAAATTTTAAAAAAAATTGTTAAAATGTCACTGAGAACAGGAAAAATTCTGCAGTTTATGTTTAAATTATTTACATTACTTGGTCTTTCTTTTTTCTAAATGCAGAAACTATATGAAACATTTAAAAAAGGAATTTACTCATAACCTACAAATGTGCTACTTAGCACTTAAGTATATGCTAATTCTTATGTTCTCTACTTCTTTTGTATCTGTATACCATGTTTCCTCAACTACCTGGAAAGCTCCTAGTAGTCATTTTAACTACACTATGTAGCAAGCTAGAATGCATGTCTTATTTCTGATTCCCTGTTCCTAGAACAGTGTCTAGTTCTTAGAAACATAGGCTTTAAATGTCTGTAAAATGAATAGCTAAAAAAAAAATAGCATCCTTACCTTCTTCTCCACTTAAAACAGAAAAATGACAATCATGCAAATTATCTGGATCATTTCAAACACCATACCCAATCCCAGAGCCTCTTTGGTCTGAATCTGTGGTTATACTAATGCTTTTTAGCTGGAGTAGGGTGAGGGTGGGAAAAGGTGCTTCTCTGTTTTGGCAGATGATTACCCCAGTTCCGGTAACCCGGTGTGGTAGAAGGTAAAGAAAGTAACTAACTCTCCAGAGGAAGCAGACACATCTGATTGTTTGTTCCTGTCTTCTCCCTGACTTTGTGATTGTTTTTGTACCTTTACATCCCCGCCACCCAATTTCTGAACTTCTTTTCCATCTGTGTTCCTGATTAAAAATAAAGAGGAGGGGAGAAGAATTCCAGAAAGATGAATGTTTGACTTTACAGAATTTAGTTCGTCGTGGCAGAGCTGTTTTCAAGTGTTTTAGGAATAAGAAGGCTATCAGTAAAAGGCTCTTTCAGCTGACATAAATTCATCTGCCACGTTGATATTTCCTTTATTAAGTGCCCATGTGAAAGGCATTGATCATATTCCTCTGTGTACATGATCACTGCCCGCTGTGGATTTTTAGCCATTTTCCAGATAGATAGTGAGGCACAGAGACTCTTAAGTATCTTGGGCAAGAGCATGCATCCAGGAAATGGGAGGGGAGGTATTCAAACCGAAGATCATCATGGTCTATATACTTTTCCAAAAGATACTGCATCTCAGTACAATGGCATTTCGGGACTGAAGAACAGATTTTATGTTGTTGGCGAAGATAATGTTTAACATCCTCACTGATGGGGAAAGCAGGGCTCAGAGATCTGTTCTCTAGCCTCCACATCCTTCTTAACTCCCCTCCCTGGTCCCGAAGCTACCATCAATTCACATTGTAATGTTCAGTAACTTACTTAAACCCTTTGAGCCTCTGTTTCCCATGGAGTAACATCAAAATATAAAGGATAGATGAAGCAAGTGTGACAAATTCTTGATAATTGTTGAATCTGGGTAATGGATATATGGGGTTCATTATATACTAGTTCTTACTTGCAGATTTGTTAAAAATATATATTGAAACAAGACAAGACATACGTTGATCAGAATCGCCTTCTAGCTGCTGCCTCATTTATGTCCTCTACGTCAGAACTCTTTGAGAGACTTATCTACGTACTGTTTTCACTCCTTTCTTAAATCTATTCCAAACAGGTATGCCTCCCACCACTCAACCAGAATTGTTTTTGTTAGGGTCACTGGTAACCTCCTTGATGTTAAATCCAATATTCAGATTGTCTTCTTTGACTTTTCTGCAGCATTTAACTCCCCGATCTCTTTCTTTTTCTCATGGCCTCTTGTTTCTATCTACTTAGGCTAACCAGCTCATTCTACTTTGCTAATTTTTCCATTTCTGAACTTCTAAGTGTTGATGTGCCCCAGGACTCAGCACTTGAATCTATTCTCCATCTATACTAAGTCCCTCAGTGGCCTGATCTCTTCCATAGCTTTAAAAACTATACCCTGATGACTCCTAAATTTATACATGTAACTTGAACTTCTCTTTCTGAATCCTAGACCTGTTTAACCAGCTGCCTACTTGACATCTTCATTTTTGAGTAATAGGTATTTCAAACTCAATATGTCTAAAACCAAATTCTTTATCCCTCCCTCAGTTGCTCAGACCAAAAATCAATCTATATCAAATCCTATTAAGTTCTACCTTTGACATATATGCAGAAGAGAGCTATTTCTTACCACCTCCTTGTCTACCATCTTCTTCCAAATCACTATATGTCTCTCTCCTAAACTACAACATTTCAAAATCCCCAATGAGTTTTTAGTTAAGGAATTTTAGACAACTCATTACTGCGATTTTCTTTTAAGATTTTCTTCAAGCAGCTATTTATTACATGCTTCCACTCCTGCCTTCATCTCTATTTGCTCTATAAATCCTATCATTTCTCTGTTCAAACCATTTCCCTTTCCTATCTTGTTCAGAATAAAAGGTAAAATCCTTTGCATGGCTCTACTTCATTGGCTGAATAGGGCTTAATGCACTATAGGCAATCATTAAGATGTAAGTGACTGAATTAATTATTTGTAAATCTGGAATATGATTTGGGATTTTAAAAATAAAAGTTAAACTTCCATTGGATAATATAGCATTCTCAACATAGAAAACAACACACTGGATTAAAATACTCCTCTAATATTCCACTTTCTATTTACCATTCACTAAAAAGATTAATTTGTTCTTTGATTTCCCAAATGATTTCTCAGTTTGAAATTAATTTATCTAAAGCACGAATGTGCTCAAAAATTTATTATTTCAAAAGTCTAGTGAGTTTTTTCTTAAGAGACTTCAACCAACCCATTGCACTGCTTTTTTTTTTTTTTAAATAAAGCAGATATTTATTATGTGGTTCTTTCTCATCTTGAAATGTATTGGGTAGATGTTTTGACAAAATAGTAATTAAAGGTTCTTGTCAAAACTAACTCCTCTCTATTAGCTGTGAATCAACTAATTGAATCAACTTGTTTATGTATCAACTTGAATATTGAAATTTTGGCATAAAAATGAGCTGAGGGTGGTAGATGACTTAGGTAAGTCACTCACTGCCTTGAGTACTTTCTAATTTGAGGGTATAATTGATATTTTTTAACTTCCTAATTAGAAGTTATAAGATGATATTTTTAATTTCAGCAGTTCTAGAAACTACAGGTGGCACTCCCTTTAATCAGATCTGTGCCTTTCAGTGTGCCATTATATAATTATTGCTTGAACCAAACTGCTGGAGTACCCAGTCAGCATATTGGTGACTTGATTCATTGTTAAACCAGTAAATAAACTGGCATATAATACCACATCACATTGTAATCACAACACACATAAATGTTCTTTAGTAGCTTGAATATGTTTGGCGTTACTATCTAATTCAAAAAGATGACCCAAAGCAATTTTGCTTAGTTGGCAATGAAGATATGTAGTTTTTTTTTGTTTTGTTTTGTTTTTTGTTTTTTGTTTTTTGTTTTTTTTAAGTCAACAGGCCACACAAAAGTGACTGAAATGGTTTGGAGGTTTCTCTAGTTGTTAGTTGAGATTGATCTGTTCCTACTCATTCTTTCTTAATGAAGTAGAGCTATTCTTGAAAAGTTGGATTTTTACTAGGGAGTTGATGATCCAAAACTCAGGTTTTTCTCTGATGAGTGGACTTGCATCATCATACATAATTTGTATATAAATTGTTTCTTTTTAGGTCCTTAGAGACAATGCTCATAACATCTTATTCTCTCCTTTCTTGTAACATCTTATAAAGTGTCTTGTAATAAGTGAATTCCTTGTAGAAGTTGTTGACCAACTCTGTGTCAAGGCCATGAAGAAATGAGATGGTTTACTCCCTTCCTTAGAGATAACATTTCTTTGTGTGAAGATCTCGCTCCTTTGGCATAACTGCTTATGAGTGCCCTTCTCTGTCCTTCATTTCCTCCTTCCACCTTATTCTTCTGTCTTTGCTTATTTGTTTTTATTTCCCTTGCTTATTAAGTTGTAGCCTAATTGTTGCTGTAAGTTTGTTGATCTCATATCACATATGTGCTCAATTTCAAGGAGCATTTTTAATGGTAATTTTAAAGTTCTCCTTTACATATTTCTTGCTTTTAAGCCCTTGCTTACTCTCTTTATCCATCATTTTCTCCTACCAAGCCCTTATCCTATCTTAGTTAATTTTGAATCCGGTATTAACATCACTAGGTCCTGTTCTCAGAATGCAGACTATATAAGAACTGTGTGATTCATCTTTTGATCATTGAAGCTAATTTGGAAGTGGGAGTATAGTTCATATATTACTTGCAGCCGCATCATGATATTATCTCATTATAGACTTTTCTTGGGTAATTTGAATGTGTTTGATTTTACCAAGATGATGACTATTGAAATGTAATAGTACATTCCTGTGTTTTATCCATCAATAAGACAGATAATTGGATTTCCTGAAAGTACTTTTAATGCCAAGATATGTGAAATAGCCATAAATAGCTAATGGACAGATTTTCATTTTAAAAAGACAAAGTTTGGATGTTGATAGTGGTTTTTCATAGCTGCACTTCAGTAGTCATTTCTCTTTATTACAAATTGCTTCGGAACTAATTTATTCTCTAAGATTCACCAGAGCTATCCTTTAAATAGCCAATAGAGTTCTAATCTAATATGCCATAAGTGGGAAGGGGAAAACTGAGGCTAGACTTAAATGCCAGATTAATGAGTTGGGCTTACTATGTAGACAGTGCACATGCCATGATCATTGATAATATGCATCAGGAAGATTAATTTGATGGATTGGAGAAGAAATAGAGCAAAAAAATAGAGTCCCATTAGGAGTTCGTTACAAACTATAGGAGAGATTATCTATAGAAGAGGTTATGAGGACCTGCATCCAGGAGATTTTATCTTTTTTTTTAGTTAGAATATCCTTAAAACCTAAAAAGTGTTTGTGTGGAGCAAAAGAAGGAAGAGTCAAAGATAACATGAAAACCCTCCTACATTGCTGGTAGAAATGTAAAATGTTGCGGCCACTGTGGAAAACAGTTTGGCAGTTTCTCAATATATTAAATGTAGAATTACCATATGATCCAGCAGTTCCACTCCAAATATATACCAAAATACTTGAAAATAGGTGTTCAAACAAAAACTTTTACACAGATGTTTATAGCAGCACTATTCACAGTAGTCAAAAGGCAGGAACAACCCGTTTTAGTTTGCTAGAGCCGATGAATGGCAATATACCAGAAATGGACTGGTTTACCATTCTGAGACTTTGAAACTATCCACATCAAGGCATAAAAAGGTGATGTTTTCTTCCAGAAGACCAGCTGCCAGTGATCCACTGCACCGCTGCCACATGGCATCTGCTGGTCCTTTTCTCCCAGGTTTCATTGCCTTCAGCTTTTGGCTTTTCTCTCAGCTTCTCCGGGGGTCTCTTCTCTGAGCTTCTCTATGTGTTTTATCCTCTCATAAAGGACTCCAGTAAGAGGATTAAGACCCACCCGGGGCGTGTATCAACTGAAATAACCTAATCAAAAGGTCCCATCCACAACAGGTCTACACCCACAGGAATGGAATAAAAGAGCATGATCTTTTCTGGGGGAAATACAGCTTCAAACCATCATACAAACTAAATATCCATCTAAATGTGGTGAATGGATAAACAAATTGGGATGTACCCATACGGTGGACTATATTATTCTGCCCTGAAAAGGAATGGAGTTCTGATACATGCTACAACCTGGATAAATGTTGAAAACATTATGCTCAGTGAAAGAAGCCACATGCAAAAGGCCACATGTTATATGATTTTATTTTTATGAAATAGCCAGTAAAGGTAAATCCATAGAGACAGAAAGTAGATTAGTGGTTGCCAGGAGCTAAGGGCAGTGAGGAATGAGGAGTGACTACTTAATGGGTACAAGTTTCTTTTTGTGGTGATGAAAATGTTCTGAAAATAGTGGTGATGGTTACATACATTGTGAATGTATTAAATGACACTGAGTTGTGCACTTTAAAATGTTTAAAATGAAAAATTTCATTGTATATATTTTGCAAAAATAAAAAAAAAGAACTCAATTTTAAAAATTAAGCTAGTTTTTTTAAAAAAATGTAAAAGTAGGGCAATATCGAAAACTTACGTGCCTTCAGGGCCCCGAGAGGTGCCATAAAGTAAAGAAGTGGCAGAGAGGGAATGTGGTGCATGCTGGGCATTCAAAGTCATATGTTTTCAAAAACTTTATTTAGGCCAAATAAAATACGACCATAGGCTCTGGTTTTCAAACTCTGCTAGAAATTGAGCTGAGCAACGACAGATGATGTCAAGGAGATAGCCGAATGTATAACTAGACTCAGAGTTGCACAAAAGCAAAGAATACATCTAACTTGTTTACCCTGTATTTTTACCATTTGGCACAATGTCTAGCTGACATATATAGGTACTCATCATGTAACTGTTGGGTGAAAAATAAATGAATGTTGGGCAGTAAAGCTTTGTTCTTTTTCTTGGTCAGTTCTATCTCTGTCTACCTGGGAGGCATCCCAGACTCTTCTCATTTACCACCTCCCTCCACTGTTAATCAATTTTCATGTTTTAACAATCTGTATTTTTAAAATATCTCTTTGAAATATTCTCTCCTATCCTTTTTTTACTGTCAACTCAAGTCCACAACATTTATTGCGTAAGATAACTGCAATAAATTTCTAATAGTCTCCCTTCCTCTAAGCTTGCCCTCCTCCATTTCCTTCAATATTACAAAGCAGTGACCAGCTGAAAACTCTTCAGTGCTGTCAGATCAAGTCGAAGCCCCTTCGCACGGAAGGAAAAACATCCCTGGTCTGGAGCCTTCCTCTTCTGCTGCTCTTCCACAGGCCCTGGCCACTCCAGCCTTTCTGAACTTCTGACTGTAACTGAAGCACACCATACATGTTTGACCTGTTCTTCCTTCACTTAGAGTGCCCTTCAGCCTTCATCACTCTGTTCATCCTTCAAAACAGTGGTTCCTCCAGGAAACATTCTTACATAGTCCGGTCTGAGTTAGGGCCTCCTGTTCTTTGCTCGTCTGTGAGCCCTCAACACTCTGCATTTCTTTTATTGCACTCACTGGCTTATCATTGTGCTTACTTGACTGATTCCCTACCAGATTGCTAACTCCTTGAGGCCTGAGACTGCATCTATCTCCAGTGCTTGGCACATGACAGGTACTCTGGAAAGGCCTTTGCATTTTTTGCACCAATAGTATTCTTTACTTTTGCATTGCAGCTCTTATCACTATTATGAATAATTATTACATAATAACTATACTCAATGTCAAATGAGACCTTATGGGTTATAGGCAGAATATGGTAAGTGCTAGATATCATCTGTTTTGGTTTGCTAATGCTGCTGGAATGCAAAACACCAGAAATGGATTGGTTTTTATAAAACGGAGTTTATTTGGTTACACAAGTTACAGTCTTAAGACCATAAAGTGTCCAAGGTAACACATCAGCAATCGGGTACCTTCACCGGAGGATGGCCAATGGCATCTGGAAAACCTCTGTTAGCTGGGAAGGCCATGGCTGGCATCTGCTCCAGAGTTCTTGTTTCAAAATGGCTTTTTCCTGGGATGTTCCTCCCTAGGCTTCATCTCCTCAGAAATGTCCCTCTTAGTTGCTCTTGGGCGTTTGTCGTCTCTTAGCTTCTCTGGAGCAAAAGTCTGCTTTCAAAGGCCATCTCTAAAATGTCTCTGTAAGCTGAAGCTCCTCTCTCAGCTCCTGTGAGTTCTTCAAAGTGTAGCAAGCTCATTCCTTTTGTCTGAGCATATATAGTGCTCTAGTAAACTAATCAAGACCCATGCTGAATGGGTGGGGCCACACCTCCATGGAAACTATCCAGTCAGTCATCAACCACAGTTGGGTGGGTGGTATCTCCATGGAAACACTCAAAAAATTACAGTCTAATCAACACTAATACATCTGCCCACACAAGATTGCATCAAAGATAATGGCATTTTGGGGGACGTAATAATATTCAAACTGGCAAGTCATGTAAGAGATGCCAAGCAAAGATTTAGTTGAGAGAAACATTTGGGAAATAGACAGCATTTGGAATGGGCTCTAAGAAATGGGTAGATTTTGGTAAGGTAAATCCTGTTGCAGTTTTTCAATGATTATTGAGCTATGACCATGTGTTAGTTACTGTGTACTAGGCTCTGATACTATCAAGATCCTATGTAGTGTTCATCATCAGAATTTCTAATTGATTCTTACTTATAAACATAAACATGTCCAAGAAGTATTCTGAATTTTAGTTAATTACTTTTGTGATTTAAGATGAAGCAATACCACCTCTAAAACTAAACCCAAAACTACCCTCACTTTTAGAATGAGCCTTAGTAATAAATATTGAGAGATTACTGCAACCAAGTTTCATCTAGTTTTAATGAAAGATGATTAAGGTCCTAAATTCCTTTCAGAAATGGCTTCACAAAACCTGTTTGTTCATAAGAAGGAGGCAGCAGGTCAGTTTTTAGGATCTGCTTGTATTTGTTGCATCGTCTTAGAGCTCTGTTGATTATAACTTGTGAATCCTAATCAGGCTGTATTAAGAGGCTAAATTAAAGGTTATAATCTTATCCCCTCCATTTCCATACTCTACAAGGCTAAATTAAACACATCTACCTTGCATTCAGAATAAAAATAAATACTTCAGAATCACATAATTGAAAAATACATTTTTTAAGTAAGATACAACTAAGAGTGTAGTTTTAAAAACCACAAAGGTTATTTGTGTTTTGTTTCCTTCTATGAATGATTTGTTTTCTTTTTAAATTATGTGAGTGCTGAAATGTTTATTTTTATTTCAGAATACTGCATGAATTTTTTTAGCCAATGCTTAGTGTTCCAGTTTTCTAAAGCTCCCAGAATGCAATATACCAGAAATGGGTTGGCTTTTTCAATGGGGATTTATTAGGTTGCAAGCTTACAGTTCTAAGGTCATGAAAATGTCCAAATTAAGGCATCACCAGATAGATAACCTTTTCTGAGGAAAGGCCAATGGCATCCAGGGTTCCTCTGTCACAAGGGAAGGCACATGGTGACATCTGCTGGTCCCTCTCCTGAATTCTGGATTCAAAATGGCTTTCTCCAAAATGTATCTCCAAAATGTCTCTCTTAGCTTCTCTGAGCTCTCTGAGTTTTATCTATCTTTTATCTTCTCATAAAGGATTCCAGCAAGGGGACCAAACCGACCCTGAATGGGTGGGGTCACACCTCCATGGAAACTACTTAATCAAAAGGCCCCAACAAGATTGGATTAAAAGAACATAGGCTTTTCCGGGGTACGTAATAGATTCAAACCAGCACATTTAACTTACTAAAGTCCTGAAGCAACTCTTGGCATGCTTATACGTAGCTCTTTAAAATGACAGGCTGTAGACATATACATTGATATAGTCTACACAGAAAAAGAAAAATATTTTAATTTCACTGGAGATTCTCCCCCACACTACCACCAAATCTGCTTATTTGATAGTATTATTGTTAGGTGGCAAAGGAGTTATTTTATATGAAAATCCTTTGGAATTGCTTTAAAATGCAAGCCATTTTTTAAAGTAGCCTATTTAATCTTTGGCCTATGCTAACCCTAAGAAAAAAAATTTAAATTATCCATTTGCTTCAGATAAACCTTTAGTGGTAAGCATTTAAAAGTTTTAGAAGTATTGTTTAAACCAGGGGTCAGCAAACTATGACATAGGTAGGCCACCTGTTTTTGTAAATAAAGTTTTTTGGTACATAGCCATACACATTTGTTATGTGTTGTCTACAGTTGCTTTTGTACAATATGGACAGTGTTGCAACAGATTGCATGGCCTGCAAAACCTAAACTCTTTACTGACCTCTGGTTTAAACCATACTGCTCTCTGATGGGTTATCACTGTAATCAAAAAGCAATTATTTACTAAATACCTAAAAGCAAAGTGCGAAAGATGATTTTCCCATGCAAAGTTTTCTTGTTACACAGTAAAGAAACTAAAGCTGTGTAAATGCTATTTTAGCCATTCATTCATTGCTTGTTAGCCTTGTCCTTGCTCAGTTTTCATAACATTAAGTGAGGCTTCATTCTTGTTTTCTACAACTTTGAAAATCTCTGTATGCTGAAAGATGCCATTATGCCTTCCTTTCTCCACTTCCCCCCCACCTTGTCCCACAAAAAAAGAATTAGAGGTAGAAAATTTTTTTCTCTGAGGTTAATCCCTCTTCTTTTCTCTTTGCTTGTTAATTCCCACTCATAATATCAAGCATAGAAGTTACTTTCACCTTTTCTTTCAAAGGAATCTGATTTATTTACTTGCCTTGTCATTCACCTATATATAAGGCATATATAATATGTGCTTATTTATTAATTATGAAAATAATAGAATCCATTTCTTAGGAAAGGTAATGGAGGCTTAAAAACCACAGGAAATGATGAAATAACTCAGAACTTCACCTTAGCTGAAGTAGAAGAGTATATTTTACTTATTTCAAATACAAATATTGTAGAATTTTTAGAATGTTAAAGCCAGAATATGTTGTCGAGTCCTAATAGAGCAGTGATTCTCAAACTTTAGCATGCATCAGAATCTCTTGAATGGCTTGTTAAAATACAGAATGCTGAGCCCACCTTCCAGAGTTTCTGATTGATTAAATCTGAGGTGAAGCGTGATAATTTGCATTTTTGAGAAGTTCCCAGTTGATGCTGAAGCTGCTGGTGGGGAAACCACAATTAGAGAACCACTGTAAGAGAGGAAGGAATGGTTGGCCACTCGGGCATTGCCTCAGAGAGTAATCAGGGTAGTGTATGTATGGTCCTCAGCCTTTTAGTATATCCAGAGAACATCAAACACTGTGACCTATGCTATTCAAACCCAAGAAACAGAGATAAGCTGGAATTCCCATTATTGTAACTGCTGAATGAACCAGACTCTTGGGGTGACAGGGCATGACCTCTTACCCCCTATACTTTGATGGAGACCTTCACAAATTCTTGTTCTTTGAGTGCCTTTTATTCTTAGACTAGTAAAGATATATCCCTTTGTTTTTGTTGTGCTTGCTCCTATTACTTGGTTTTTATTTTATTTCAATTCTACTTGGTTTCCGAGGTGACTCACAAATAGCCACACATTTATAAACTATTTAGGATAGGGTTGCTCTCACAGCAATAGCTAATCATATATATCTTTTATCTGTTTCTCTCTCAGCAGTAATCTCATTTCCAACTTTTAGGGGCACATTATTGAGTCCCATATATAAATTATGAAAGAAATTTAAAGATCATCTAGTTCAGCTACCTAATTTTACAGATGAAGAAACTGAGGCAATCAGATAACTTTGCATATCATCTTCATAGCAAAAAGACTTGGATTTTAACCGTGCCCTCCCCCAAACCCTTCAGTCCTAAATCACTGAGCTCAGTCACCTTGAACGTAGGAAAGATGGGAATCAATAACAGGAGTGCTTATCCTTGCGAAAGGCACGTGGAATTGTAAAAAGTACATGTTTTGAAACCATACTTCCTTGTAAATCCCTTTCACTTATTAGCAGAATTTTTTTATTTTTATTTTTTTATTTTTTATTTTTTTTTACTTCTCTGAGCATCAGTTTTCAAATCTGTAAAAAAGATTTCAGGGCTGTTAATGGTTCACTTGCCTTCCGCCTTTTCCTCACTCACCAGCTGTATTCCTTTAGAAACCCTATAGTCACCTTCTAGTGTTAGGCTGCTGAAAAAAATCGGAGTTCTTGCCTTTAGTTCTTACTTCTCATTATTCATCCCTCAAGCCCCAGGCTGTTTGAGTTCTGCCCTCACCATTCTCCTGGAACTCCCAATGACCCAGACATCTTCTCAGTCCTCAACTGGTTGTTCCCTCTCCCAGTTTCTGCACTCCAACAGCCAATCTTTTATTCTCCTTTTTCTGCTGCTTCATTAACCAGTCCCAATCTTGTTTATTGGTTCACCATCTTCCTCCTCTTCATATTGCAGCTTTTCTTAGGGATGTGTTTCTGCCTCTTTTCTCATTATTCTGTGCTCTTTTCCTGGGCACTGCTAGCTATTCCCATAGCAGTATTTATGCACCTGTCTTTGTATGATTAACAAATCTACATCTCTACTTCTGTCATCTCTGCCAAGTTCCAGCTGTGTACCTAATTTCTCCATGCCATCCAGTCCACTGAAAACTTTTAAACTCAGTGTATTTTAAATTGAGCTCATCACTTCTTCCCCAACTTTAAACTATAATTTCATAAAAATTTGATCCTGTGTTTAATCAACTGACTAACTGATCTGTGGTGTTTGATCTGTTGCAGGGAAAGTCCTTCTGCTAGCATGGATTCATGTGCATTTCTGTCATCGTTTGTGTGCTCCAATAGGACTTTGCTGATTGATGGCCGGGTAGAACTCAAAAGAGGCCTACAGAGGCAGGAGCGACATCTTTTCCTGTTTAATGATTTGTTTGTTGTGGCCAAAATCAAGTAGGTATATCATACATTCTCTACTGGTTATCATTATAAAATTGTATTTCCGCTAACAAAGTAACTTTCCTATCATTGCTTACTGTAAGAATGCCTGACCTCTGTTGCTATAGTTCATATCTGAAGTGAGTTTTTTGCTTGTTTTGTTTGTTTTTGCAAAAAATGTTTCAATCATTTATTCACTCAACAAGTATTCGGATAACCTGCTCTGAACAAATGTAGGGAATGCAATGAAGAATGTAACAGGGATGGCCCCTGGTCTCTTGGAGCTTGTATTCTAACGCATGGGGGGAAATTGCAGATCATTATTAGTGCTATGGAGGAAATACGGTGCTCAGTGAAGAAAAAGACAGGATGTATGCTAGATAAGGGTAGTTAGGGAAAAAACATCATTAAAGGATGAAAAGCAACCAGCCATTCAGATTTTGGGAGGATGGACATTCTAGGAAGAGGGAACAGAAGGTAAAAGGTAGAAGGAAAAGCTTGGCCCTTTGGAGGAGTTACAAGAAGGCCTATGTAACTGGAGCATAATGAGCAGGAGAGTGATGTGAGGTGGGATTGGAGACGAAGGCAAGAATCAGATCCTCTGGACCTTTGAAGGCTGTGTTAGTTGTTATGTACTGCAGCATAACAGATTACCCTAAAATATAAAAGCTTAAAATGACAGACATTTCACCTGGTTTCTCTAGGTCAGGAATCTGGGAGTGGCTTAGCTGGGTGGTTCTGGCTCCCACGAGGTTGCAGTCAAGCTGTCGGCCAGGGGTACATACTACATTAGAACAAGTACTAAAGCCACATGGGACCTTAGGAACCATTTTTGAAGTTACTTTTGCAGTAAAATAATGGATTCTCATTTTTTAAAACACAATCTGTTTCATAAATATTAAAGTATTTAGAAAGAAGTGAATATTCTTTCTATTTATAGCCATATTGCACTCACTGGGAAATTACTAAAAGGAAATGACTGTACTTACCTTACACCCTCTTAAGCCGTCACCAGTCTCACATTTTATTTTCTAAACAAATACAGAAAAAATAGTTCTGTTTAGGTCAAAAGGATGAAGAAGAACAAAGTACTGATCATTAAGTAGAATTATCATCAGATAATGTGGAAAATATCATGATCTATACTCCCCAACATTTAATAAAATATCTCTGTCATAGATTGGGGGAAATGTCCCTAGAATCCTCTGTATTTCAACTGTTCACTGAATATTCCTTCCAGTGTAAAGATTAGAGGATAGGAAAGCAAAGAAGTGTATCTTCCATCTTAATAAATTTGTAGTAAGGGTCTGCATTGTAGAAATAAAGAATTTCTTTTTTGGTTGTTTTGTTTTTTAGCCAGTTCAACTTAGATACATACTTTTCAATTTCTATTGGGATAATCTAATGCTGTTGGGCATTTAGAGTGAAAAATCTGAAGAAATCGACTATGACTCCAGGACAGTCCATTTTAATATAAAGCTTTATTGGAATACTTGTTTTAAATATTTTCAAGCTAGCTCATCTAGCTTAATGATCATAAAATTCATGAGCTTTCTCCCCACTACCTCCATAATACGCAAATAGTTTCATTTAAAAAGCCCCACAGCTCTGGAAAGGCGAAAAATAAGCCTGAGGATATAAAAGCTGAAGGGAACTTCATGGAAAGACACTTACATCTAGGTGTTTTACAGGAATAGCAATATCCAGGGGCTTTTTATACATGCTTTATGGTTAAGAATATGAGCTCAGAAGTCAACACTGTCCAAGTTCAGATTCCGGATCTGCCTCTTAAACTATTTGACTTTTGGCAAGTTACTTAATCTTTCTGTGGCTCCATTTCCGTTTCTATAAATTGGAGGTAATACCTATCTCATACAGTTATTTGAAGATTAAAATACGTGTGTGTAAAGTGTTTAGAACAGTAACTGACACATGGTAAGGTCTCAATAAATATTTTCCATTATTATTATTATTATTGGAAAATGGAAATCATTGTTTGGACTTTTAGATAGCTCCTTCTGTTTGGTATCAAGAGGTTGATAATCTTGGCACTTTATTGATCTATACAGAGGATTGTTAGAGACCAGCATTAGAAAACACAAAATATGTGAAAACCAGCAGATATGTGCCTATCCTTCCAAAAGGTTTTGTAGTTTTAGTGTTATATTACCTCAATAATTGTCATCTAGGAGAAATATTTTATCTGTAATTGTAATTATGTTTCATAAAAATCTTAAGATTCATAGTCATAAGGTGAAAAATAGAAATACGGTAAGAAGCCATTGCATCGCAAGGCACTTTTCTAGTACACTCAAATCAGTGTGCCCTTTGGAAGCATAAATGAGGCCTTGGATCTAGATTATCCTTATGTGTTACTCCTTCAAAAATCCTTTTTAATTTCATAAATCTCCCTGAAGAATTTTAGTTTTAGATGTTCCATGAATCAGAGGAGTTTTAAAGATATTTCCATATGAGGTGTATTTGATTTCATTTTAGCTTTTAGTATTTCCACAAATATTGCTGAATGATAGGAGGAACCCTTTCCCTAGGCATTCTCTTCATCCTTCCCAGTTTCTTCTAACTATTTATGTCTCATGTCCATCATGAGCATTAAATATGTTACTTAGGTCAAGAGTTATGGTGATTTCCATATCAGAGGTCTAAGGGAGATTAGATAGAAATTATCAAAAAGCAGTTTCATTGCTGACATAAAGTAGATCACTGTCTGGGTCCACAGAGTTTAATTTTAAGTGAGTCTACCCCACTTATATATGATATTTTCAGGCCTTTTTTGAAGTCGGTGTTCTGTTTTTAGGCCACAGTTTTTCAGTTTTAGCCAGAATATGAGGGGGAAATGGTAGGAACAAAATTTCAAGAAAGGAAATTTTAAATAACCTGTGTTTCTAAAGGTTAGAGAATCTTGTAACCACTCAGTTGAAAATGCATTATAAATTATTTTAATTACTTCGAGTTTATATATTTTAGTCTATGTCAAGAAAATAATTGTATAAATATTTTAATAAATCGTGTATTTTTAATCTTTTGTTCAGGCATCAAATCTTTTTTAAACAAACAAGTTATAAATAATAAATGTTAGTCTTTTATAATAGCAGTAAAGTTAAAAGTAGATTTTAAATGCAAATGCAGTGTTCCACCTATAGACAAGTCAGGTAGCCATTTGCTGCCATAATTGCAGACATAAGGACTAATTCACCAAATGTTTCCAAGGCCTTCTTACGGCAAGATTCACTCAGCAAACAAAAAAGTTTACTGTTTTACAATTTACTGTGTTAGACACTAAAGATAAAAACCAATGAATAAGACATTCTTTGCCCCTGATTAGTGAATCAAGCACAGAAGCTCTCGTAAGATTTAAGAAACAAAATAACAAGAGAAACTGTTTGGTTTTTATCTTTCTAGATATAATAACAACTTTAAGATAAAAAATAAAATTAAATTAAGTGACATGTGGACAGCAAGCTGTGTGGATGAAGTAGGAGAAGGCAACACCAATGCCATGAAGTCTTTTGTCTTGGGCTGGCCCACTGTGAACTTTGTGGCCACTTTCAGGTAAGAAGCACAGGTTGTCCTGTATTTACAAGCTTAGCTACTGTGAAATACACAATCAGCTATATAATTTCTGGGATGTGACAATCAAAAGCAAATGTATGATTTGAGTGAAAATTGGTTTCCCAAGATTCATTCCTAGGCTGGGATATAGTTGGAAAACTTTTGAATTAAGAATATTTATCCTCTTAGCCCAAACATGCTTAATTGGCACTTTTCAGTTCATACCAAAACTCCTATCTTTGATTTTGAACAACTGCACCTCTATCCTGTTTTTGTTTTGCACTTAGAGAGTTACTGTTCATCACATGCACACAGTGCTTTTCTTTCTGCTCCTCTTCTCCTCACTGCCACCAAACTCCTCAGGCACCATCCTAAAGCCAGATACCTAAAATTTTTCAAGCTGTTAATCTTCTAATAAAGGAAGGGCATGTCATTAAATTCTGTTACGCACTATTAGTCCACCAAAAGATTTTAAAAACTTGTTTGGAAGAAATGTGTTTGCATCATTCTTTGTGTATCTTTATTCAATGACAGATTTCTCTAGTGATTGCCATTCCCTATTACTTAATTGCACTGGAGTTACAGGTGAAAGGAAGAAATTTTGAGAGGAATGGTACTACCCAAAGTCATTAATGAAGGGTCTGTGGAACTTTATTGTTTAAGGAGAGGGGGAGAATATTTGCATTGTATTGCTTAAAGTACTTTAACCAAATAATCAAGATTAACATCACCATTGATTTCATATGGCTGTAATGTACCCCTTGTTATAATGTGACAAGAAGGGCAATTCACCTCTGTTGTCTTCTTCCTGAAAACCAGTATCTCTGGTCTATTCTACTTCTCAAAACAAGGAAAGACTGAGAAACTGTCATAGACCAGACACGAAGGAGACGTAACAACTAAATGCAATGTGGTATCCTGGATTGGATCCTAGAATAGAAGAAATTCTCAACTGAAAAACTGGTGAAATCCAAATAAAGTTGAGAATTTAGTCAATAGTAATGCACCAGTGTTGGTTTCTTAGTTTTGACAATGTATGTGATAATATAAGATGGTAACATTAGGAGAAACTGAAGTATACAGGGACTCTCGTACTATCTTTGCAACTGTTCTGAACATATAACATTTTCCAAAATTAAAATTTATTGGAAAAAAAAGTAGTGTTAAGGATTTCTGCCTTTGATATGACAGTGAGATATTAACAGACTGACTGCTCAATAGATAACAACTGTAAACTCCAAACAAAATACAAACAACAAAACTGCCTGAAGGTTCTGGAATGCAAAAGTTGGCAGATATTGTAGGAGAGTTGAAACTATGAAGAAGGCACCAGCACTGAGTGAGTTTCCTGTTCTTAGAGCTTTATTTAGCCTCAGGGCAGGCTGTAGTCAACATCATGGTGTGAGGCAACTAAAATGTTGACAAAAACTTGCAGTCTCCCTGGGCTGAAGTAGCAGAGCCCCAGGTCAGTCATACCAGCTGAAAAGTGAGGATGGAATCTCAAAAAGGACAGAATCAGAAAAGAGAAGTCCAAATTCTGTGTTTAGACTGTGCCCAATCTCTGGCTGATTGTTGAACCACACATGCATGGCAGATTCAGAGCAGCTTTGAAGTTAAGACTAAAAGAATTGAACTGAACTGCTGCCCACCACAGACAAGGTGGAGTTTGCAGCTTGAGTCTAATCAAGTTGGCTGTCTGCCAAAACAAAATCATCAACACTGTTCTGCAAATATAACAGAATCCAGAGGCTCCAAAACAAAACATTCATCTGTCTAGGATACAATCTAAAGTTTCTTGACGTAGAAAGAACCAGGAAAAGATCGATAGAGGCCAGTCCTGAGGTATCCCAGATGTCGAAATTACCAGGAAAGGACTTTAAGGAAGCTCTTAAAGTAGTAGGTTAAAGGAAAATACTCTTGAAATGAATGAAAAGATGGAACATCTCAGCAGAGAAATTAAATATATAAAAAAGGACCAAATGGAAATGCTAGAACTGAGAAATGCAATTTCTTAAATTCAAAAGTGGCTGTGTGACCTTACTAGAAGAATGGAATGAAAGAGGAAAGAGTTAGTAAACATGAAGATAGAGCAATATGCATTGTAGAGCAATATAAATTGTCCAATCTGAAAAACAGAGAAAGATTTTGTTAATGAAAAAAAACCATTGGGGACTTACAGGACAATATCAAAAGTATAATAGACATGTAGTTGGAATCCCAGAAAGAGAGAATAGAGAAGAAGTGGGGCAGAAAAAGTATTTGCAGAAATAGTGGTTGAAGACTTCTCAAATTTGGTGGAAGACATTAATATACAGGTTCATTGAACTTAGTAAACCCCAAACATCGTAAGCGTGAAGAACACTACACTAAGTCATGTCATAGACAAACTGCTGAAAACCAAAGATAAAGAGAAAATCTTGAAAGCAACCAAGAACAACAACTTGAAAACCTGTGGTCTTTTTATTAAAAACTATGGAGGTCAGAAGATAGTGGAACAGCATCTTTAAAGTGTTGGGGAAAAAAAAAACTTTCAACCCAGGATACTGTATTTAGCAAAAAATATCCTTAAAACTGAAGATGGAATAAAGGTTTTTTAAAAAACTAAGAATTCATTGACAGCAGATCTGTACTTACAAGAATGATAAAGCAAGTTTTTCAGGCTGAAGTGAAATACTGTCAGTATAAAACTCAGATCTTTAGAAAGGGGTGAAGAGCATTGGAAATATTTGGATAAATATTAAGGAAATTCTAAATGTCCTTAGGTTAGCAGCTACAGAAGCAGTCACTATAACATTTATTTAAAAAAACAAACAAAAACAAAAACAAATAGAAGCTGATGTCTTTGCAATCTAAGGCTGACAAACAACTGCAAGAACCTGTCAGGAATTCCCAGTTGAAGGGAACTGGAGGAAGGGCAAATAATAAATGTGACTTTTCTGTGCCTTACCTTGGGAAACATATCTCAAAAAAGGCCAAGAGGAATATCATATCTCTACCACTACATGTACTCTGATTCACACACCTAGAATATATAGCTACCAGAAAAATAAGCACAACACCTTGATTTTATAGATACCTGTACAATAAAATGGGAACATTGTTCAAAAGACATAGGAAATAATGAAATCAGACAATGATATATCTACAAGAGGAATCAGGACTATAATATTTTAACCTAAGTACCTAGTATAAATCTTTAGTCTACAAACTCAGGTATGCAGGAAAAGCCCATTTATTACATAGATCAAATTAAAACTTACCTTGAGCCTCCATTCTGCCAGGCTGGTAGAAAATCAAATTTTCTTCTTTAGTGAGAACCCCTGTTTTCTTAGGGCCAAACCAGAATATGAGAGATTTCTGTGATGCCTCCAAATTGGATGAAACCCTTCTTCTGTCAGTCTGTTGTGTTAACTGATGACATCATCTTTTTCTATGCCCAGATTTGTCCCTTTATGTCCAGAGATTCTCTGATTCCATGTTACATGTGGGGTGTTTTGCTGATACGAAAACTTTGGTGCCTGGGACTCACCTCCCTGGTTGCCCCTTACAGCCATTTCCTCTGCGATCTTTCCATTTCTATAGGGCACTTCAGCTGAGTGACATAGGGTTTCCAAATCACTCTCTGGGATTACAGAACTCTATCCCCTCAAATTTGAGGGAATCTTCTGACCTGCCTTGCTGTTTTTCTTTCTCCAAGATACACTGCTTTGATCTTATCTTTATCTTTTTTTAATGGGCTTAGGTGTTTATGAAACTGAGATAGCCAATGACTTGAGAGTACTTCTGTTTTTAGTCCTGTAAAATTGCCTGAGAGTAAGAATTACTAAAGAAAGATGAGTCCTGGGTTCTTGCATGGATCAGGGGAAAGAGGAAAATACAAGATGATCACATGCAAGTCAGTCTCAGTAAATTAACTTGACATACTTTATAATTTCTTTCTAAAGTAATATATATTGTATCATCAAATAGTGGAACACTATACAGCAATGAGAATGAATAGTCTTAAACTATATGTAATAATATGGATAAATCTCACAAACTTAATGCTGAATGAAAGAAACAAGGCACAAAATAGTGCATTCTATGCAGTTACATTTATGTAAAATACCCAAACAAGCAAAACTGCTCCATGGTATTGGAAATCAGGAGAGTAGGCACTAGTATGTGAAAGGAAGCACAAAGAGACCTTGCAGGGTGCTAGTTTGTTTCATAACCTGGGTGCTGGTTACATGGGTGCATTTAACTTGTGATCTTC
The DNA here is from genome assembly GCF_015220235.1 of Choloepus didactylus. Lineage (NCBI taxonomy): Eukaryota > Metazoa > Chordata > Mammalia > Pilosa > Megalonychidae > Choloepus > Choloepus didactylus. The sequence goes on along the minus strand of NC_051312.1, from coordinate 126,710,295 downwards.
AAGCCGTATACTTAAACTTTGTGCAATTTTTTGTATCTTATACAGGGCAGTTAAAGTTAAAAAAAAATGCTAAGGAATAATAAAGGAAATTTTCTTTAACTGCTTTGTAAAAAGTTTTAATGGGTCTGAAGAAAACTAATTTGTTTTCAACATGGGGATTTTGCTAAATAAATCCAAGGTTTGACCAAGTTGAACCTGGAAACCATCTGTTTAGAAAGGAGAGAATATCAAAAGATGCTAAGGAATTGTGAAAGATAAAAATGGTAAAAAAAAAAAAGACGTAAATCACTTTCTGATGACCAATCCTGGGAGGTTGCTTATGGAGAGAGTTGCTAACCAACAAAGTTAGAAACAAATTACAAATATTTATTAAATGTATTTTTCTGGACAGAAATGTAATTAGGGTTTTCAACTTCTCTAAGATTAGAAATATGATTTTAAAAGCTATTGAGTGACAAGACCATGTAAGTATAAACTTTAATTTTAACTTTAAGATTAAATGCAGCAGTGACTTTAGTAGAAAAAATGTTCATCAAAATTAATTAGGCTGTAATGAGTTGCTCTTAATCAGAAGAGTATAGAAATTACACATGTATTCTCTATGAAATGGTTTACTAAATTACCGTTCTGCTATTTGCATAAAATATTAAATGTTTGTTTTCCAGACAACGAACTGGTTTCTGGCCAAGATATTTCCATCCATATGCAAATTTCTTCAGAGTATTCTAATCTCAATATTAAGTATACTTTCAGGTTATTAGGCACTTAAAGCTGCAAAAATACTCTGAATGACATATGAATAACCTAGATTTACAGATGTGGAAACTAAGGCTGAGAGAAATTAAGTGACTTCTCCATGATCACACTGCTTGCATATACTCTTGGCAATCAGGTGTTTTGGTAACCAAATCAAGTACTCCTTCCACTATAAGAGCTACCTCCTATTGCTATAATATCACTTGTAAAAGAATAGTAAAGTAAGACAGAAGTTCTCCATCCAAGAGGATTTAATAAAACTTTACATAACTGTACAGTTTTTCCTAAAGGGGTATTCACTGCAGGGTTCTCCAGAACACAATTATGTTGAGGTTGCAGTTCACATGCAAAGCTACATCAGTAACAACATGCTGTTGGTATTTTCATCTGGATTGACAATCTTAAATATGTTAGCATATGCAGTTAGCATATGTGTTTTATGCAGTTTAATTTTTTCTTCCTGTGTTCTTTGATTGCAGTTCTCCAGAACAAAAGGACAAATGGCTCTCTCTCCTTCAGAGGTATTTTTTTAGTATATATATTTTTAAAAATTGAGGTCTGGTTAGATCATTTTAGACAAAACTTAGTCAGTGATCTCTCCCATCTCTTTCCCTTGTCTCTGATTTACCAATTGGACCTAACCGTTTTCTCAAAGCATGAAATAAATTTCCCTGAATGCAGGGTTCTCTTCTGAGCACCTCACAAATCAATTATTATTCTTACCTTTGAGCATATGAACTAAAATGGTCAATTTAGGTTCATCTGTTAGTCCCATAACCCTTTCTTTATAACCCTTTCTTCCCTCCCTGCCTCCTCTTCCCAACTCCCCAAGAAGTGGGATAACCAAGATGAAATGAAAAGTAAAATTAAATGAGTAAGACTATTTCAATTAGTAGGAGTAAATGAAAAGTAAAAGCCATTGTTTTGATTTAGTCTATTAAAGTATTACATATGCTCCTGTACTTTATAGTAAGGCACTGAGCCTGTCCAGAGAAGGCAGGGAAGCTTTAAGGGTAAAGCAATACCCAGACTTGCCCCAACCTGATTGTGCTTCTCATCCTCACCTGACATGGATGTCCCATTCTTTTTTGTGCCTATGCGTTAATGTCCTGAGATTTTTTTTAATCTGCTTTCAACCCATAATGCAGTCTGACTTTACTGAGTCTTTCTGTTTTTCTTTCAAAAATAGATATGTTTATGGAAAATATTAGCAAAATTGATTGATTTTAAAATAAGCCATTAGCCAAATCTGTCTGACTCAGTGTTGTTTTGGGTTGTTGTTGCATTTGATTAGATACATCAATCTAGAGAAAGAGAAGGACTATCCGAAGAGCATTCCCCTCAAAATCTTCGCCAAGGACATTGGGAATTGTGCCTATGTAAGTGTTTCTAAGTCAGAAAATTAAATTCCAAGAGCCTGCATAAGGCAGAACTCCATGGATTAAAAGAGGCAGGCAGGCAGGCAGGAGACAGATAAACTGTGTATGTGCTGTGGAAGATAGGCATTTAAAAATACCATTGTGGGGAAATGCGTTTCCCTGGGTATATGTATATCTTTGCATATATGAAAAGTAAACCCTAGAGAAAAGCAAGAGAAATTCATATTAAACAGTATTTAACATTTAAGCTTGGAAAGAATATTGCTTTTCAAATATCTCTTTTCTCTTTCTAGCATTAATATTTCTCTAGATCCTTTTAGTAGCAGCTGCAGAGGTTTGTAGTAAAGCTATTTCTGCAAGGAGGTATGTCCTTTTAGTGTTAAGCAATTTTTCCCAACTTGTCACTTCCTAAGTAGAAAAGTTCTTTGAGTGTTTAGGCATTGAATCCCTCAGGTTAATATATGGATGAGTTGGGAGAGATGGTATTTTAAGGGCTGAGCATGTTTCTTTCTCCCTGTGTTTATCATATTGGTCAAACAAAAATTAAGTCTTTATCCTCAGTTATGATGTGTAATTTAATGGCTGAAATTGTAGTGCAAGAGCCAAGGTGTTAATAACGATGAGCAAAACAGAACTATAGTATTTTTATGCCACTGTGGACTGTCATATTTCACAGCAGCTCTAGACCACACAGAATAGTTTTATTTGTTGGGTGAAGAAAAATATGTAGTGCAAAACAGTTATGTTTTGGCCAAAAGCAAAAGTTATGCAAATGTTCTGACCTAATCCTGAGTGCCAGATGTCACTGCTTAAGGAAAATACTCACATTTTTATGGTATGAGACAACAGAGATCTTCTGTAACAAAAACAAACAAAAAAACCCACTGTTTCTTCTGCCTGTTTTGATTCAGTTGTTGGTGGCAATCTGTTATATTCAGGATCTTCATGGGAAATCCCTTGAATCCTTTGTTAAAACTTTGATTTTCAGCCTGTGGAAAGTATGAGAATGACTGATGTTCCACCTTCATTTTGGAAAAGGAGACAGGAGATATGGTCAGGTTGGGTGATCTGTTTTTAAACACCAGTATCTTGGTTAAGGCAACGATGATGTGACCCACTCTGTCCTTTGCTCTCTGATGTTGCTTTCATGTCAAGAGCCTCAAAAAGGAGTGCACGTATGTGATGCATTCTTTATTGTTAGCCTTTAATTATACACAGCCTGTCAGTGAATTCTGCTAATATGGATCAGAATAATTACATTTTCAGTTTTGTTTGTTTTGTTTACTTGTTTACTAGCCAAAGAGCTCTATCCACTGAAACTCATTTGTTTTGTCTACCAGGAAGAAATACACATCCTGTAATTAATGTTTTGAGCATACATGCCTTCTGTTAAGAGAAAACATTATCTTAGAAACCAGGTACATTGGGGAGTGATTAGTATTACAGGATAGAATCTTCTCTTTAAAGTAGACTTCATGTGAGAGTTTTTTGAAGTGAATGGAGAGGTTTTCAGGTTAGAAGCCTCTTGAAGTTAGACCTCAAGTTAAAGTCCAGTATGTAAAATACCTGTGACGCTCGGGCAGAAGACCCTGGGTTGGGTGCACTGAGCCCTCCCTGTTGGGTTCTGAGACACTTCTGCTCAATCCTTAGAACTGCAAGGAGCAGTTTGAAATCAGTGCATTTGAAATGTTTTTCAAAAATAAAAATCTAACTAGCAGGCCACTTTTAGAGGCAATCTGTCATGTCAAATAATTGGCTCATAGGGAATATAATACTATAATGGAAGGGCAAGTGATCTGTGGGTTGCACCTAGCTTTATTTTTACGTCACTTTTGTTTTTTATCACTTTGTTTCCATTTATGCTACTTATTTGTGCTATTTAAGCCCTTTCTATCAGGTATGCAGCCCTAATTGCTGATTTGTCTGATAATATCATATGCAAACCTACATGCATGGTAAATATCTTTTTTTTGTTGGCATAGCATTTTTTTTTCAGTAATGTCTTTTGGGATTCATTGAGCGCTATAGATATCTCAGAATCTTGTTAACCCCTTTTCTGTTTGTTACATATTGTCTTTGTATTTTTAGAAAGCAGTTTCTCAGTGTAATTCAGCACAGAGTTATTGTAGATACCCTACTGAATGGCAGAGTTGGGAATAGAATGGAGCATTCTAAAAGTTTCAGTCCTGTTTTCTAGACTCTGGTTTTATTTAAAGCCTTTAAAGCTTTCAACAGTGAAAATCTTAGTAGCCACAGTGCCCGACACATAGGAAGTGCCCGATAAATGTGATTTTTTTTTTAATTCTAAACTTTAAATGTCTTTTGTAACCAGTTATTATTCTGATGTTGTCTAAGCTGACTTTATACCGTGCAGAAAATAAAAACCCATGTATGAAAACAGTACTCAGGAAGAAATCAAAGATGATCCAGCTCTTTCCCTTTTTAATTTCCCACTTACATTATAGAAATATGGTTAAGGAAATGACGCAGAGGACCAGCATCTCTGATTTTTTTCTTTTTTCTTTTTTTTTTTTTTTAATGTTTTTGGTCCATGTACTCTCTCTGAAGTATATTGAATTTTTGTCTTTCTTGCTTTAAGCTCTTATATTTTGTGAGCCATCCAGTCTTTCTTTAAGAGAAATAATTTTTATAAAAAGGCACGTTATGTAAGCAAATGAAAATAAATTATGATGAGGGTTTTTTGTCCTACTTGTTATGTACTTTACTCTGTCAACACTTGAAATCAAGATTTGCCTTTGGATAATCATTTGACAATAATTACTTGTTCACCTGTTTTAAATTTCTTACTTATAGCTGTATTTCTCATTTTTTTTTTTTTTTTCCTTTTTCAGTCTAAAACTCTCACGGTAATGAATTCAGATACAGCGAATGACGTTATCAACATGTCACTACCAATGCTAGGGATAACTGTAAGTTATTCTATTAGATGTTCTTAATTAGAAACTGTCTCAAATTAGTTAAGTTGTATTTTAAGTTTGGGTCTGGGTGGAGGTCAGGTGCCACATGATGGGAAAACAAGACTATAAAGCATGGGAAAAGATAGTTTGTTACTCACAGGTCCCAGAAAGAGAGGGGTGCAATGAGGGGTCAGCGGGAAGCTCAGTTGGCTTGGGGCACTCAGCCAGCGTGTGGGGAGCACACGAGCAGAGCAAGAGGGACCTGTGGGCTTGTGCCTTTATTGTGATCCAGGGGTGGAGGTTAGATTTCCCATGGGAGTCCAGGATTGGCTAGTTTAAAGCACATGCGCGAAAAGGAAAGGGACTGTAAGTTTGAGGGCTCTGGGGAGGTTAGCATACCATTTGGGACCAGCTGTGAGTTTGGGGTGAGGTGTGTGGGTGGCATGGGTGGTGGCTGCGGATGTGGGTTTGATCTCTGGGGGAGTTTATGCCCCAGGGCTGGAAAGCTGCAGAGGTCAGCATTGAGGAAAGTGGCTTAGCCCAAGTGAGACAGATGCCGAGGCAGCACACTAAAGTTTTGATAGTTATGACAAAAACAGACTTGGATACTTTAGATTCCTATAGTTATTATTCGTTCTATCATAAGAGCACTGATTAAGGTCATAGTTTGTCCCCAAAAAATACAGAAAATAAGGACAATAAAGATTACTATTTGCCTATTATATGAGTGCTGTTCTACTCCATTTAAAAATGGAGTAGAACTGAAAATTATAATGAGATTGGACAATACTTTTAGAGTGATAATATGTATTTTATTATATATGCTATATACATGTACAAATATTTGGAGGGGTAAAGAGTCTTAAGAAAGTCTCATCCTCCTTCCCCCTTCCCACTGTCTCTGTGTAACTGTCGTCTCCTTATCTCCTTCCCTGTCCTCCCCTGCCTGACCTAACTATTCTGTTACTATCGCAAGACCCAATGAATCTCAGAATGCTGGATTCTGAAGGATTTGTTTTGTAGTAGAATTACTACATAAGTAACACATGGCCAGAAACCATATTCCCTAGCTGCAGGATGGTTTCCTAATGATTTGGGAACTAGAAAGACAAGCTTTGAATGATATCTTGGATTTGAAGAGCTTTAGTGCCCACACCACACTTGTCTCCATTTTGCTTTTAGCTTCTGCTCCTTTATGTTTTATGGGGCAAATGTGAGTTTTTGACATTTTATTAGTAGAGAAGATTGAAATGTTTAAAGATGAGGTAGGGGAAAGAGAATTGGAAGGCCTCCTCATCTCCTCCCTACCTATATATAAACATCACATAGATGAGTACTTTTATTAAATGAAATGACTTCTGAAGGATAAAAACTAAGGGACATATTTGCATAACACTATTCCTTGAGTGAGATTTTCTATAAATATGAAAACACTGTTACTATGATGTGATATGACATGTTAAGATATACCATAGTATTAACTGTATTTAGACTTTGCTTGTATACAATGATACAGTAACTCAGGGAAACCAAAATTTGGGGATAAGAAATCTAATTTTTTATTAGTGAAATTTAATAATATATTTAAACTAAAATTAAATTCTAATTTACCTGTACATATACACAGCCATTGCCATTCACTTCCACTGTATAGTTCCCCTTAGTTGTTGGCAATGGAATTCGTTGTGGCAGCAAACGGTTTTCACCCTTCACTCGGAAGCCCATATCAAATGTTTGGTCAGAAAAAATCTTCACCAAGTTTTATCTGTTCTTAGAGAAAGTGAGCCTTTGGAATAGGGTCAGAGCTTGGAGAACCACAATGGGATCCAAAAAATAATGTCAAATTACATTTAGAACATACTATGGGATTTAGAAATCTTAAACCAAATATAGCTGTGAATCATTTAAAAGCAATAACCATTCTTTTGTAAATGACTGTGTCATGGGCACTGTACAACTTACTGAAAATAAATGTGTGTTTTGGCAACAAAAAATATAAATACAGTTAAATTTGTGTATCTGGCTAAAGCAGGCACCTCTGCATTGATCTCTAACCTATATGATTATACCTTAGAAGAGAAGGAGTAGTTTTAGGGGTGGGATGGGAGATTAATTAATGACATGACTCATTTTCTTTTTTATACTTTACCTTTGGATAAAGTAATCAATCTCCCCAGATCAAAAAAAAATTCTAATTCAGGTTAATTAGGAATAGTCTTTGGTTATGCCTGTTCTAAGGGATTATTGCAGTATATTTAGATGCTACATAGAAAGGATTTTTATTAGATAGCTCTTCCTATTTACAATAAATCTTTTTGATGAGATGTGGTAGAAAGGAAGTAACTGAGTGTGTTTGGAGGTGTGGAGTGTCTTTGTGATATTCTCCATGGCCGGGACCCTCCATTATAAGGGCAGAGACATGATTTTTAATCAGAACATAAAGGCAAGCATATGACATCTGTTCCAGCTACATTCAAAACATATTTTTACTTTATTCTCTCCTAGAGGACTTTTTTAAGTAATTCGACAAAGCTTGTATAATTTAGTATTATTTGTTTCAAGTGGAATTTTTAGTGCTATTGGGTTATAATTCTGCTGGTGAACAGTTTATTGTTTTCCATGACTGGACTTATTCTCAAGACAAAATTCTTGTCTTTTCTGTCCCCAAGACTGGCCTTGCCCAAACTAATGCCATAGTAAACTGTACCAACTATCTATCTCCTCCTCCTATCTTCCTGTTTTTTCAAAATCTTTTGGTCATTCTGCTCAAAAGCAGCTGAGTTAATAATTAAGCTTTGAGATTTTACTTTCTTCAGTCAAAGACACAGCAGTGCTTTATCTTTCTGGATAACAAGATTGTCTTTACAGGGACATGTTGGAGGTTAAGTTCAGTATTCTCTTAGAGGCCTTGGAGACAGCAAAAATCAGAACTCTAAAGAAGAGATTATTAACCTTTTAGAAAACCAGGAAGTGTCTTCTTCCTTTGTGAAAGGCCGTAGATAGGATTTCACATTCTGTGGACTACTTCTGTAGTGAGGGCCTGATTCCATTGCAGTTCTTGGATCCCTAGCTATCACTAGGAAGCAAAGGCAGGATTCCTGACTATTCTGATGGGGAGTGGGGAGAGGGAGATGGGTTCCTGGAATAGCATTTATATTGTCCCCCTCCCCCCCCCTTTTTTTTTTTTGCAAAGCAGAGAAATATCCTCATTCAAGTACCAAACCTGAAAAATTTACTGTGACATTTAATTCTTTTATCTGCAAGGGCTCTGAGAGAGATTACCAGTTATGGGTCAATTCTGGCAAAGAAGCAGCACCATATCCACTCATTGGTAAGTTTCTGGGAAAATCTAAGATAGGTTTGTGGTTTAATTATAATTCTAAGTGTCTCAGAGAACTAGTCATATGGTCCTACACTTAAGTGCTATTAAAAATTAAAACTTGTACATTATTCATTTTTTTATTTAATAAATATCTATCATGCATTTACTGTGTACCAGACAAATATCTCTTCACTCAAGCAGTTAATGGTATAGTTGGGAAGAGATATATAAATTTTCCTCTTTTCTTTTTCACTTTAAAAACAGCTGTCCTACCCAATCTTTTGAAATTTTTTTCTGTAGGAGAGAGGAATATGTATTATAATTCCTTTTTCTCCATACATTTTGTTTTCATATACATTCTTGAATTTCCTGATACCTTTCCTACCTGCTATGCTAGCTCTGTGGAAGACTATCTGTAATCCAATCATGCCTCAATCCATCAATGAGCATTATTTAACACTTGCCCTATTCCCAGAACACCTAGACATCATAAAGAAAATTAGCTTCACCCATTTAGACTTCTAAAAGTCTTCATTGACTAACTTACCAACTAACTACTGCTTCTCTAACTTACTTTGGTATTTCTCTACTCCAATTTTCCAGCAATGGTTCTTGATAAGTTATTGGTAGATATGTTGTACTTCACCTGAAGGTGGCTATTTGAATCATTTAGCTAAAAAATATTTCTTGAACAGTAAGTACATTCAGTGTGGTTAACAGCAAGAGAGCAATTAAAATAAGGGACACTATCTGTAGCATACCTTGAGATAATGACAACGATGATGATGATGATGATAATGATGGTGATTTCTGCTAACAGTTTTGAAGTGCTTACTGTCTGCCAGACATCGTGCAAAGCATATCATATGTCTTATTTCATGTAATCCTTTCAGTTAGCTGTGAAGTTACTACTCTGTAATTTAGGATGTTTTGAATGGTGTGAGTAATCTAAAACACTAAACTTTTGGATGAAAAAGTATGTTCTCAGACTTAGAATATAACAAATCAACCAGGTACATTGCCAAGGAGAAAATTTACTGCCACGTCAGCTTTTTTAATGTTATTATTTTGGTAAAAGTTAATCAATAATTAAGTTATGATTAAAAATCAAATAAATACTTAAAATAATTCTTTTAATAAAATATATAAATATGTACACGGTAACTTTTAGGCTTAAAACAACTTCAAACCCCACTGCTGGCTCTCACTAAATAGCCCCATGGGATCACATCATTGTTATTTAGCAGCAGTTCTTCTTGGATATTTTTATGTGCCTTGCAAACCTCAATCGCAGATGAACTACTTGTTATTCTGTAATTGATTTTGTTTTATTGCTATTATATAAGCCTTTTTTTTTTTTTGCCTTAATACCTGGAAATTGTTGTGGTATTAATGGAACATTGACATTGTATGGCTATGCAAGAGGAAAAGGAAAAGTTCACTGAGTTACATTCAGTGATACATCAGGAATAGAAAAAGGGAACTTTATTTTAAAAAGCCTAAATCTACAGCACAGTAGTCTTTCAAGATTACTTTACGAAGATACAATTACTTGGAGCACGAAAGAGCAAAACATTATCTTTCCTGGGTCTGTATAACACAATGAACCCTGTTGTGAACAATGGACTGGGGTTAATGGTACAAATATAAGAAGTTTCTTTCATGAACTATAACAATTGTACCACACTAACACAAGGTGTTAATATTAGGGTGGTATATGGGAAAAATACACCTAATATAAACTGTGAACTGTAGTTAAGAGTACTATTTTAATATTCTTTCATCAGTTGTAACAAAGGTATCGCATTAATGAGAAGTATCAACAATAGGGGAGTATATGGAATGTTGTGTTTTTTACATGAGTTTTTGGTAAACCTACAACTTCTCAAATTAAAAAGGATAATAGTTTTTTTAAAAACATTATGCGGAGTGAAAGAAACCAGACACAAAGTACTACATATTGTACGATTCCATTTATATAAAATGTAAATAAAAATAAATCTGTAGAGACAGAAATAGATTAGTAATTATATAGGACTGGGGAAGAATAGAAGGATTGAGAGGTGACTGCTAAGGGGTATGTGTTTTTTCTTTTGGGAGTAATGATAATGTTCTAAAATTGATTGTGGTCATGAATGCACAATTCTGTGAATAAACTAAAAGCCATTGATTGTATACTTTAGATGGATTGTATGGTATGTGACTACATCTTAATAAGACTGATTTTTTAAAAAGTCATGTTCCAGTCAATTCTCAATGTCCAGGATTTAGTTTTTCCAGTTTGTAAATACCTGAATACCTTTTTTGCATCTTGTTTCTGTGCTTCTAATATCCTGCAATCTTCCTTCAGTTATTACCTATGAATACCAACCTGAGAGCTCAGCAGTTGGGGAAAAGCATAAAATCAAACAAACCAGTTTCCAATGCTCTTAAATAACTCTAAACATATAACTAATAAAAAGTAATGAAGTATCTTTTTCAGAAGGACATCTCATGTTATATAATAGTAATAATAGTAAAATATATATTTTTTTTCATTATTTAAATAATTTTAAATACTAATGTTTACTTATTTAATCCTTATAACATTGGGTGATAAGTAGGGTAAATATTTTAAATAGTGATTCAAGGCTGAGAGAGGTCAAGGATTTGCTGAAGATTTACAAATCTAGTTAGTGTCAAAGAAGAAAGTAGTATACCTTTAAGAATTCTTAGATGGAAACATAGAAAAAGTCAACATTATGCAACTCACAAATTGATCTGTGCATTCCAAACAAGATTATTTAGAAGATTTTCTTTTCCTCTTTCCTTTTTTTTGCTTCCTCTGCTTGAAACTACTTTGGTAGGACCATCTGCATTGTGCAGTGGTCTCTACCTGTAAAAGGGTACATGGTGATATTCAGTCAACAAAAGGCTTCTTTATACCAGAAGTGCCAGGGGCTTATTGCAGTGCATTCCAGTATGTAGTGTACATGCCCACAGTAAGGAAGGTTTGACCATGCCATTCACCAGTAAACCTGAAGCCTGCATTTAAATTTTTCTCTGCATAGGGCATGAATATCCCTATGGAATTAAAATGAGCCACCTTCGAGACTCTGCACTCCTGACACAGAGATTAAAGGACTCCAGCACCCCTTCCAACTTCCAAGAACCTTTCCTCATGGAACAGCTGCCCCGGGAGATGCAGTGCCAGTTCATCCTGAAGCCCAGCCGCCTGGCCGCAGCCCAGCATCTGAGTGGTGAGTCACCTCTCCTCCTTCATAGAGCCTTCTGTCATTCCTGAAAACAAACTTAGTACAATGGCAAAGACCCAAACTTTCAGCCAGATGAGGTCTTTTTTTTCTTTCAAATTTGCTAGGTGTTTTGAAAGGAAAGATGGAGTTTTAGAAGATGGTTTTATAAATCAGCAGTGGGCAGGACTCACTTGGAATCAGCAGCTAATAGCAATATAGTCTGTTCTTTCTTTCTTCACTGTTCTTTTCCCTTTAACCTTATGCCCACTGCAGAATCAAAGACACCAGGCAATGCTGCAGGTGCTTCAATGCCTTCTTTGTACTGTAAACACTCCATTGTGTGTTCCCCCTAAATGGTCACATTATAAAAAGGAGGCTGAGTGATGGGTGTCAAGAGACTGCAGTGTCCTGCCATGATCCTGGTACTGATAGGTGTGTGAAGACTAAGCTGATTTCCTCAGAAGGCTCTCTTTAGCCTACTAATCTAATCTGAATTCCTGGTGTACATACCTATCTTGAACACCCCCAAATAAAAACTCTAGAATGATAGAAGTGATGTTCCACATAGGAGGACCAACAATTAACCTAACCCAGGTTTGAGTTTTCAGCCCTCAGTCTGAAAGTAAGATTGTGTGAGAAATTCAGAAGAAAATGAACACAAAAATGTGTGTGTGATAGCAGAAAACTGATGCTGAATTTCTACAGCTGCCTTTGTCAATTTGAACCAACTGGGGGATTTAATGAATAGTGACATTGCCTATGGAAGTGAGAAAACCCAGGACTAGCAAGTGATACATTTTAAAGGGATGGCATGGACCTTGAGAGATGACTGCAGCCATTTCCCTGCCAGAAGATATGACAATCCTAGAAAGATTATTGGCATCATCTTCACATCCTGAAATTCTTCATCTGTATGTGATCCAGTTGATGTAGCGTTAATGAAAAAGTACCTCATACTGTTTTTCATCTCATAGCAGAATGACCCTAAAATTTGCATGCAGCTATCCAAACTTAGAGAAAACAGATAAATTAAATCAGCATCTACACTCATTATGAAATTTTTCCTGCTTTAAGTGTTAATACAATACTGGGATCCTTTTAAGTGGAACATCCTCTAATACATTTTAAATTGTTTTGTAATTTTCTTTTCAGACTAAAATGTCAGTTGTTTCTGAAACGTCAACTTGTTTCTATGTAACACTAGTGTGAAATTTATTTTTCTCTTTGCCCCATTGAATCAAGATTTTGACATTTTATTGGGCAAAAGGAGTTGTCACTGCCTTTTCTCCTCTTCAGCCAGCCTTTGCTCATTATGTTTTGCCTCCCTGGAAGCCCAGACTCCTTCTGTCTCTATCTAACCTACTGAGCTCTATCACTTTCTCCAGCCATTACTTCCTTCCTATCTTCACTTCTTTCCTAATCCAGTTTAGATTCTGTGGTCAGGATAATAATCTCTGTCATACAGATAACCACCACTTCTTTGACCCTATTTCCTTCCTTCCTAGACACCTAGTAAAATTCTTATCTCTGGATGAACTCTGAATATTGCTAGAGGAAATATCACAGCAAGGCAGGTTGGTATCACTGTAAACTCATAATGACCAGCCTCAAATAGGCACTCCTTACTAGCTGGGCAGTCTTAATTTTGTTTCTCTAAGTCAGTTACCTACTCCCTAAGTTGACTGTTTGATACCCATTTCCCCAACATGTGCACATCTAATCCTGCACTTTCTGTTGATGACCTAGCCTCAAACTTTATACTTTATTGAAGCCATCCATCAGGCAGACTCCCCTCATCTTGCCAACACCACCTGTACAAACTTAACCTTGAGTTTGTATCAGGTGTCATTTTCTCTCCTATAATAGCAAATTGAGCTTTTATATTCTCAGGCTGTTTACTTGCATCTTTGGGCCATTTTAAAGGAGCATTACAGAGATACCATGCTTTTTTCATCCACTAAAATGAGAGCTCCATGAAGGCAGGCATTTTGGTCTATTTTGTTCACTGTTTTTCCCTAGTGTCTGGAACAGTGCTTGGCATATGTAAACAAGTATTCATATATTTGTTGAATGAATGAATAGGTCTTTTGTTACTACTCTGATACAAAAGGAGCATTGCCTTTATACCTAGACTGAGGAGAATAATATTCCCCTATTCGTCTACGTTTTTACCCATGCTTTTTAAAACCATTTTCCTGGGTTCTTTGTTAATTTCACTTTAATTTGAGCAGGAGTCAGGAATCCTAAGGATTTTACACAATTTTTCCAGTGATTGCTCAATTACATTGTAGGCATCTTCTGCTTAGTTTCTCCCTACTGAAAGTTAGCATAGTAGCAGTTCCAGCTATAGATGATCCGTGGTAAATGGGGTCAGGGATGCAGTAACTAGTAACTATAGACCAATGGTATAAAAGCCTAGCTGAGCATCAGAATCATTTTGTAACTAAAAGAATTACAGGTGAACCAATTCTATATTTTTAAAAAATCTCCCCCAGTGATTTAAAAGTCACTGATTTAAATCAGGGGTCAGCAGCAAATTTTTCTATAAAGGACCAGATAGTAAAATGTACAGGCCAAGAAGCAAAATAAATGTTCTTACATTACAAGAGATAAAACAAATTTCCACAATAATTGATTGGGAAAATTCTAAATATAATAATAATTGAGTATAATTTCGTGTAATTCTGCAAATGGAAGGAATTGCATTCTTTTGGGGGAATAACATTTCACTTAACTGGGGTTCAAAGTTAGTATTCCCTATCATCAAAATTGATTGCAAAGGTTCTTATTTGTATTACAATTTAATACATTATATTATTTAATCTTTGAAAATATATTTCACATAGATTAGATAGGTATTGCCAAACACTGGTATCATTATACAATTATATAATTTTAGTTGATCATATTCCTCGTTGGGAAGGCATTTACAGAATTCTTGTTAGAATCTTTTCTTGGTATTTGCCTTTTTAGCATGTCCTTATATTGCAGATTAATCATTTCCAATTGAATGTTAGGTGGAAAATTCCTCAAGTGTCCAGTTAAATGAATGTTGAAATATGGATTGAGGTCTGTAAAACACTGCTGGAACTTTAGTTTGAGCTCAGAAAATATATCTGCTGCAAATTTGTGTGGGAATGGAGATCATGCTTCTCACTTTAACTTTTGACAGCACGGAAGTGTAAAATGAAGTATGACATTGTTTGTGATTAAACAACATTAGTTTTTGCCAAAATGACTTAACTTCAGTAAAAATTTTTTATGTGAGCACTGTTTGGCCTTGTAGTTTTGAGGTTGAATTCATTAGGAAGCATTATCAAGTCTGCAGCAAAAACTTAATTTCCAAAGCCATTCAGTGTTCAATGATGGTAGCTAAGGGCAGTTCTTCTCATTTATAAAAATGAGCCTGAGCTCAAAAAATAATAAAACTTTACCACTGCTGCGTCATTGAACTGCTGTGTAATAGCACAAGTCAGAATATTTGACTTCTGTGTATGACAAAAATTCACAGAACTGACAACAGTTAATTAAGCCCACAAGAATGAATGAAGTTCACTACTGACACTATTGCTTCAGTAACACGATTGATTCAAACATTTTCCCTGAAGTATCACTGATGAATAATATAATTAATAATCATAGGCATTAAAAACATTTTCACAAGCTTTGTAAATTTCTCAAATTATACCGTTTCTGCTCCACACATTTTTACCACCATCAGATATAACACATCTTAGATTCCACTTCAGGTTGTACTGAATTAGTTTTTTCTTAACTTCTTTGAAAATATTTTCACTTGTAATTGTTCTGCACAGACTATTCAAGGCTAATTCTTCACTCACTTCAAACTTGAGCATTAACTTCTTTAATAAACCACAACTGAGCAGCATGGGTAACATCTGTCGACTTATCAAGAATGAGGGAAAGTCACTTGAAATCATTTGATTTATATTTTAGTTGACTATCGATATTGCTCCTAATGTCCTTAACTATTCAAGCAGCTGTTCTCATCAAAAGGCAAATAGTCTTAAGTTTATTTTCTTTAAACGTATTTCTCCAACTGCTGCAAGCAAACAAGATTTAATCAATTCATTTATAAATGGCTTTCCTTGCTTGGCTAACAAATGAGCCACTTGTAAATTTACTTTTGTTGCAGCATCATTTTCATTTTTTGTTTTTGTGAAGAAATTCTTCAGTGAGAAGAATACTCCATTTTAAATATCCTAAGTTTTCTGATTATTGTTTTCCTGCGAGTTGGGAATATTGTGATGAGGGCTTAGTCTGGTAATGTTGACATAAATTGTATTCTTTCAGCGAAACTAATATCATTGCACAGTAAGCACAACGCTTTTCCATCTAATTCAGTAACGAAATTGCCCACTGTACCTTAAATTGTTCGCTGTACCTTAAAAGTTCAACATTAAAATTTCACTTTCTTTTCTTGTTTTGACATGATGTATAAATGTCACAGCACCAAGATACATAAGGCACTTGAAACCTACTGTTGCAGTACAGTTGTCTCACTGGAATTGGTAGTACACCAAGCAGCAGCGCAAAGCAATGAGAGCACCACGTTATAGTCTCTGTCACAGATACTCGACTCAGCTACTGAGTGTGAAAGCAGCCATAACCATGCGTGAATGAGTGTGTGAGGCTGTGTTCCCATAGAACTTTATTATGGATGATAAAATTTGAATTTCATTTAATTTTTACACATCACTAAATATCATTCTTTCTTTGATTTCTTTCAAACTTTTAAAAACGTAGAAACCACCTTAGCTCACAGGCTATGCAAAAGATGTAATGGCCAGATTTGTCCAGTGGGCCAGATGGGGCCCAGTGATCCTAATTGCCACCCTCTTATGAAATGCACATTTAACCAAAAACATCTCAGCTAAAAGTCTCAGTTTTCTATCAAGGTTTATACACAGTTTCCCACAAGTAACAGAACCATCTTGTTTGACTTAACTTTATTCCTTGGCCTGTTAGATCTTTGTAGTGTTTTAATGAGAGAGAGTGTTCCAGTTTGCTAAAGCTGCCAGAATGCAAAATATCAGAAATGGATTGGCTTTTACAATGGGGATTTATTAGTTCACAAATTTACAGTTCTAAGACCATGAAAATATGCCAATTAAGGCATCAATAGGACGATAACTTCTCTGAAGAAAGGCCGATGACATCTGGGGTTCGTCTGTCACATGGGAAGGCACATAGCCAGAGTCTGCTGGGCCTCTCCCACAGTTAGCTTCTAGTTTCCATTGCTTTCTCCAAAATGTCTCCGGGCTTCTGTCTTACCTTCTTTCTCTCAGCTCCTGTGCATCCTTGCTTGTTTCTCCCAGGGTGATTCTCTCTAAGCATTTGGGGATCCTCTCTTAACTTCTCTGGGGCAAACTCAAGATGTCATCTCTTAGCTTCTCTCCTGGTTCTAGTTTCAACGGCTTTCTCCAAAATGTCTCTAAGCAGCTCAGTCTCTGTTGGCTCTGAGCTCTCTTTCTCTCCCTGAGCTCTCTTAAGGACTCCAGTGAACTAATTAAGACCCGCCTTGAATGGTCAGGGTCACGTCTCCACGGAAATAATCTAATCAAAAGGTCCCACCCACATTTGGGTGGGCCAGATTGCTATAATCAAAAGATCCCACCCAAATAGGTCTGGTCCCACAAGAGTGGATTAAAAGAACTTAGTTTTTTATGGCATAAGTAACAGATTCAAACCAACACAGGTAAAAAAAGCCAAAAAGTTTCTGAAGAGAATGAAGACGTGTAAAGAGTCTAAAAATTCTAAAAATAATTATTAGCTCCTGGATGATGACACTCATCATAATGTTAGCACGTTATTTCTACATAGAATGTAACAATTTATAAAATAATTTCTCTTAAGCCTCAAAACAACCATGTAAGGTAACATTATTATCCCATTTTACATATGAGCAGACTCAGGCTTTGTGTCTGAAATCACAAAGCCTATAACAGAAGAGCTGAAACCTCAGCCTAGGATTTCTGTCCTTAAATTTCTGTTCTTGTCACTAGACCTATCTGCCATGATATTATGTGGACATGTTAGCACTAACTCATTTCATGATATAGAGACCATTTTACAGTTATTGTTTGTCATACAGTCAGCATCCTGCTGCTTCTGTTAACTGCTCTTGACGTCATACAAAATATGACCATAACATTGAGTATCAAAATTTAATGTTTTATTAAAGTCCATACATCTGTCACCTTCTTTCCCACCCTCTGTGCCTCATCCCATCCCTAGCATGAATCAAAAGTTAAAAGGAAACCCCCTTAGGAAAGTACTGACATAAAGTTCAATAAAAACTGAGACTTTAGTTCAATGTTTTCAATTAAATGTGCATTTCATTCACCTAAATCAGAGAGTGGCACACCACTGAGTTTAACAGTAAGCCTCTCTTCTCTCTCTTGCCCTTCCCCGTTCACATACATCCACCTATCAGCCTGACTTCCACTAGGTAAAAATGAGCTAGTACTTCTTTTCAGCAAATAGTATAAGCATATAGATTTAAGGCCTGTTTTGCAGAGTGCCACTAGTTATACTCAGAGTCCATCACACTCTGTTTGATGTATTTAAGATACACAGAACCAATAAATTCATAAATTGCTTAGTTTTACGAAGTGGATATTTTTCATGATCTCTTATGTGAAAACCGTGTCTTCTTTCTGGATTAACAATGAGAATAAAAGAGGAAGATAATGTCTGTTAGGGTATTGGCTAAGAACCATTAATATATTTTTAAACCATCTGGATGTAATAACACACAATTAGAATAAAGACAAAAGTCCATAGCTCCATTTCTAAGGGAGACTTGCTCTAGTTTAGCTTAAGGAAAATAATCTAACCTTAGGTGAGGATACTCGTACCCAATCTGTTTTTACAAATTTCTGCCTCACTGTCGGGAAGATCTCCTATGGAATAGTCTTACATTAAAAACAAGAGTAGCAGAGTAGCCAGCCCTCAGCTGGCCATCCTGAGACTTAGATCATTCTAACTCATCCTCAGGGTGGGGGTCCCCATTGAGACACCTCTAGTGTTAATTGGGGTTTAGGATATAGGCATTCAAGATCTGATCTCAAGCCTCAACTCAAATGTCACTTCTAGGAAATCTTTGTTTCTTAAGGTAGTTGCCCTCTTCTCTTTGTCTACAGAGCACTTTATCTTTAGAACAACATCTAAAAAAATTAAATTATGATATATTTTTACATATATGCATGTTTCATTAGAGTATGAGCAGCTTAAGGCCTGGGAATTCTTCTTTCTTCTATCCCAGGGCTTAGCCCAGTATATAAAACAGAAGTTAAGTGAATGATTGAATGGCTTAGTTATACCTAGTATTGAAGAACTTGAATGGAACAGAACAGTTTTTGAAATTGAAGTGGGATCTGTTTGGGTATGATCTCAAGTAGCCCATGGGGTTCTCCCCTGAACTGACACAGCAGACTCTCCCTTTCCACATCTGATTCAGTCCCAGGATTAAACTAGGTCTGGACTGAACATTCATGGCATATGGTAAAATATGGGACACTTCATTTTATTCTACCTGTTTGCCCTGTCATTCCAGTGTTCTTCCATATATATTTCCTACTCTGAAAAAAAAAGTACTCTTAATTTAGGGTGCTGTATGACAGAACAGAATTTCCAGTTAAGGTTTTTTGTTGCTATAATTGTTACTTTTTAAGCACAAAGTTTTAAGAATTGACTATTTTAGTATTCATTTCCATAATTGAAGCATGAAGAGACTCAGGTCTGAATCTTTCTGGGTGGTTCAAGAAAGCTAGATTTACATGAATTTTGTTTGTTTTATATTTACATCACCGTTATATTTTTTTGTATGGCAATGGCAAGTTTTTTCTTCAAACTTTGACGTTTAGACAGCCAGAGTTATGAGTTAAAGGCTCTGCAAGAAAGTAAATTTTAATGATTTTTCTTCTCTTAGTCCCAGAAGGAACATGAACTCTTACACTGAACGCTGTACAGAACAAAAGGTACAGCTAAGGCTGAAAGTATTTATGATAAAGTACAGAACTCAAGTTCTACTTTATACTCTGTCTACACTCATAGGATAGCTAGGTATATCACTTTGAGATAGAGCGTTTTTCTTAAGAAGTGTGCGAAAGCTAATCAAAATAAATAAATTGGGTAGTGTTAGATATAGTAAAATCAAGTTAAATGTAAGGAAATCAGACTGAGTACAAGTACTCAACATCCACATAAACATACCCATTAAACATTTGCACAGATTTGACATTGCTAGACATACAGGAGCCACCTCCTGGATTTAAGAATGGATTTGGTTTCCTTTTCTGTTTTTTTTTAAAACGGTGGAAGTTGGGAATGTCAGGGCAGGAAGAAGTGCTTTAGTTAAGCATAGTAGCAGTAATCCTTCATGACTGGATCCTCCTGACAGCTGTTAAACCAAATGGGGAGTGGACATGGGCAGGGAACTCCTCTTTGTGAGGAGGAGATTGGAGTCTTGGAAGCTTTGGACACCGTACATGGGGAAAATTACTTTTAACAAGATCACTGTGACCCATGCATGCCCGGGGCAAAGTACTTTTCATACATCAGCCTGCTTAATCTGCTCAACGGGTCTTTGAGGGATAGGTATTATCAGTCTCATTTTAAAGTTGAGGAATCAGACTCTTAAGTGGGTAAGCTAGGAGTCTAACCAGGCTGCTAGCTCCAGAACCCATGAGTTTTACACCCGAGTGTGTGTACAATGATGAAGTACTTACTATACCTCAGGAAGGTGAAGGGTGAATGATGGTTGTTAGGCCATTTAGTAAAATGTTGCTTGTTTTCTTTAATCTTCCTACATTTGACTTTTTTAGTTTTTGTTTTATAAAGGTTAAGTGAGAAAAAAATGCTAAGGTATATTATGGCCAAACAATATAAAAGACTTCTTGAAGTTAACATTTGTCTCCTAACCATGTCACCTTGGAAAGCTCATCTCCTTCAGCTCATTCCCTGTCTGTCAGGGAATATTGAGGAGCTCAACTTCATCTCTAGGTAACTTGGCTGGGAAGTCACACTCCTCCTTCCTGCCGGGTAGTTGTGACTTATCTTTCCTTGAAAGACCTTCGGCACTTTGTTCCTCCTTTGAGTCATTTTATTTATTAATATACTTGCTTTTGGTTCCCACCATCAACAGCCTTGTTTCCCCATTTGATTACAAACTTCACTATGGCCAGGGACATAGTCTCACTCCTGTTTGCATCCATCTCTTATCATGCTGCCTTACACATGCCTTTTAAAGACAGGAACTGAAAAAAATACATCACACTCCTTGTATTTGGAAAGAAGGGGGAAAATTATAGGGCATTAGCTTCCTGTCTGTGCTCTCAGCAGTAGAGCGGGGCATCAGATAATAAAGTATTCTCTTTCTAGAAGACATCTTAATGGAGACTTGACTCTTCTTCTCCTTTTCTTTTTTTACTAATTGTGGTATAATTTTTTTTTTTAAATGTATGCAAGCTCATCTGCTTTTTTGTATAACTATAATCTTATCTTCAAACTGGGAAAACGTATGTATTGGTATGAGACACATTTTGCTTTAAGTTGTTACAGTTCAGTAAGGGAGCTTTTCCTTTGCCTTTTAAAATTCAGTGCCAAAACTCAAGTAAACGGACCAGTGTTGCCCCCCAAATGGATGAGAGGAGAACCTAAACATTTGATTCCTCCTTAATTTATAAAATATTGTAAAGGAATTTCATAGGTTGAACAGTCAGTAACGAAGGACATCTGTATACATTTTTTTTCTCTCTGAGCCATAGTAATGAGCATACTGCCAAATGGAAACTGTAGAAATAAAATGAGGTGAATTAAACTAGGTTTTCTAAGAATCTCACTTCTTCCTCAGATTCAGGTCAGAAGACATTTAAAAGGCGAAGATCTCTCATAAACTGGGCCTTTTGGCGGGGTTCTAGCATTCACCTAGACCATTTGCCCATGTCACCAACATCTCCTATGCCAGGACAGCTGTTTGGAGTTTCTTTGCCAAATATTTGTGAGAATGACAATCTGCCCAAACCTGTCTTGGTAAGTCTCAATTTGGCCTGTAACAATAATGGGAAAGGTTTGGGAAGGGACAGCGCTGGGAGAAAATGTAACCCCAAACGGAAAAATTTCCCTGGCTTTGGTTGAGGATCATTATTAGTATTATTATTATTGTTACTTCAAAAGATAAAAATATGATCTAGTTATTGCATAATCATAAGGCAGACATAGTAGGAAGAGACAATGTAGGCTACTGGTTTCAGTAAAGAGCCACATAAGCCTGCTCATATAAATTAGAATTCGCTCTGTAGACCGAGAATCCACATTACCCGCCACATTCCTCTCAGATCCTTTCTTGAACTCCACACTATTCTGAGGGTCTCCTTCAGTCACTTCAGCAACCGAGACTACTCAATCTTGTGCTTTTTTAAAACCTTACATATGTTTTATTTCAAGCGCTTAAGCATAAAGGCACCCCCTCTGGCATGTGTTTATCTTTTGTATATGGAATGTATGAGATGAAAGTTACTGAATTTGTATTGTCTCCAACTGATCTATTAAATGGCCACTGTTAAGCAACATTTATTGAGTATCCAGTTCCTCCGAGCACTATACTTGATGTATGGCATTTTATGCTATATTTTACATTTGTAAGTCAAGAGACTAGTCTAGACATTTTATTACTTACCTTTCACAACAGGGGGTAGTTGTTATCATTATCATCCCTACTTTATAAATGAAATAAGCTCAAAACTTTACCCAAGGTCCCACAGTGAGTATGTGGCATAACTGGGTTTCAGATCTCATGGATTGCTTATCTCCAACACCCCTTTCTCTTCCTACGCTGCAAGTAGAGGACATACAATTAGAAAGTAAGCAAAATGAAAGATTGATCAGAAAGGAATATAATTGGAGAAAGCTTCCTGAAAGAGATGATTTTGAGCCTTATTTTAAAAGAAAGAAGTAAATATAGGAAATAGGAATGGAATGAAGTATGAAGTGGCATAAAGGGAAAAGATAAGCAAGTGAAGAATCAGCATAGCAAGAATATTTCCATATTTAGGGAAGAGAGTCTATGTTAGAAATTAAGAAAAAAAGAGTAGTACAGCAGGAGAGGGATGAATTAACAGGGATCTTGAAGCAATCAGAGAAAGTTGATTTTAAAGTGGCTCTTGGTTCATTGACCAAAGGAAAATCTTATCAAAGCAAGTGTTTAGGTAAAATGTTTTCACTGTTGAATATGGCAAGAATAAATGGGGGAAAAGCGATTTAGAGACATCAAAAAAATTCACTTTAGTCCCTGCAGCAGTCGGTCCAGCTCTAGTCCTTCAGTGCTTTTACCCTAGCATACCCTGGCCTTTGACAGCCAAAGAGGGCAAGTGTGTGTTCCTTTGCTTATATATGAAGTGTCATTTTGGTTTTTTCCCTTGGCTTCCCCATAGGATATGCTTTTCTTTCTTAATCAAAAAGGGCCCCTCACAAAAGGTATCTTCAGGCAGTCGGCCAATGTGAAATCCTGCAGAGAGCTAAAAGAGAAACTGAATTCTGGAGTGGAAGCACACCTGGACTGTGAATCTATTTTTGTGATAGCATCTGTCTTAAAGGTACGAAAGTTCTTCCTTCATCCACCCCCATTGTATGGCTTTGAATCAAGTCAGCTGGTTTCTTCCATTATGAACATTACTTCTATCTGCAAAGAACCATGATAGATTTAGAATCTGATTAAGTAAAAAGCATTCAGAGTCAACATTGGACTTTAAAAGCACCACCAATAATGCAGTGAATCAGATACTTTTTTTAAAAATTTTTCATTGCATACCACCCTCCCATTCTTCACTCCTGCCACCCTATGCAAAAAAATAAAATTCAAAAATAGTCAAAATATGCACAGGATGTTTACCAAAACAAATATTCTTCCTCACTATCAGTACTTTCCTAATGAAGGAAAAGTTTTTTAAAATAAATTTTTATTAAACTTCTGAAAATAATTATTTACCACTTTACCAAATTAAGCAAATATTTGCCTTACAATGGAAACAAAAAATGCTCAATGAGGGCACTGAAAATTCCATTCATTTGCATAATCATCATGTCCACACATAATCCCTCCCCTGTCCCCTATTGCCTTTTGCTTTAAAAGTAGAGTAGGAACAACTCTTAACATCTGGGCCGCCTTCTACCTTTACCACATTTGGAATTCTTTATAGCTCCTAATCCTCCTACCCCATGGTTACTGAAGTTCTTATACAGTCACAGAGTTATGGCACTCTTGTAAAATGTTTTCCTCCCCACATTCTTGGTAATACCTCACATTTTTTGAAAACCTAGAATCAGAACCAGCTTTAAGCAGAGCATTTGACCCCAGCAATATCTTCTAATTATTGAAGCTAGACCTACCTCAGGCTCCCATCTCCCAGCAGGGTTGGAGATGCACGAGATCCAGGTGCAGAAATAGGGCCCAGTCTGCATCTTAGGACCTGGAGCAGTAAAACCAAATTAAGGAAAATATGCGGCACAGTCTTCAAAGACTTTAGGACAGATAAAAAAGATTCTTAACATCTGCCCCCTCCAGCAGGCTGGTCAACTGGTCATAGAATCTTATATTGGGAGTTTATGAGCAATTAGATGTTCCTTGGTAAATGGGCCATGTCTGCTCTTAAACAACTGCTACTGTAGACTTTTGCAATAAAATATCACTGAAAACAGCCAGAGAAACTCGAGCTAGAGTCATCCGTTTTGCACTGTTTTTGATTTCTCTGCAATTCTTAAGTACAGTGAAGACATGTATGGCACACTTAGCCAGATATGTATGTCCAGGATAGATGCCCAGGATATAACAATACAATGAATTGTTCTTTTCTTAAAGTCATATATCAGATTTTCTCCCGTCTCAATTTAAGAAGTAAAATCCTATGCTGTAGAAAATTTTCCTTACTATGCTGTTCTTCATTGCACCATACTTAAAATTTTGTGCTAAATTGCTAAGGCTATTGCAAGAAGCATGGTTCTAGAATAATTAAATTGTGTTTCATGTTGCAGAAATGACTTGACCAGAAATAAACAAAGGACAAAAAATGATCAAAATGATTAACGAGTCTGGTTAAAAGGGGTTCCAAGTAATTGATGTTTTAGCATAATGCTCCTGTGTTTTATTCCCTTGTCATCCAAGTGGTTGCAGGAAAGGACATAGTTTTTGCCAGAAGTTTTTGAGCTTTTGTTTTGTTTTGTTTCTTATTTTTAAGACTGTTTTGAAGTGGTACTTCAGTTTTCCTTTAATTTTTCACTTATGCTGGTTTTACTTAAATATAAGCTTAAGCCTTCAAACTATATTGGAAGAAAAGTGCTTAAGACACTAAAACTTTGATCCCATCAGACCTTTGAGGAAAAGTTCATATTTAATCCTGCAGGAATCTTATCTCAAATGAATTTGGGAGTTCTGTTGATGACCTGGGCTCTGGCTTGGAGGGGAGGAGACTTTCAGTTGAATGCTATGAGTTGGTGATTGTAATTCACAACCTCTCATGTCCTTTCTCAGCTGTGATGGCAGTTGTATTTCGTAACTTGTTATTCCAGCTGTGGGAGAGAGTTCATTGAGATGTTACAAGTCATTATCTTTCAAGTGCAGGTTTAAGATTTAATGATGTTTTTCTTCAAGACATCATAAGTATGTTTTCCACTGAGATTCAAAAAGAGAGCTATTGTTACTACCCCATTTTGACATAATAGATTTTACCTCTTCTAAATCTGACTTTTAAAGTGGGTGCTGCAGCTAAAATTAGTTAGAAGTTATGAAAATTCAGTAGATTTACCCAAAAAGAGGTAACTTTTCTGATGATACATCTGAATCACAAGTATCCAGGTACATTTCTACTGGAAGATAAAATAGACAAGAGAAAGAATTTGAATCAGTCCATCTTCCTACTTGTTAAGTACTCTGAAAAGAATAAGTATATAGTGACAGAGCAATGTGATTATGAAGAGGTTTTTGAAATTATCTTAGAATCTCAGTTACAGTTGGCATTCCCTCATCCACCTTTAATATTTGGCCATATGATAGTAGCATCAGTTCAGTGATGCCTTACTATACACCTATAGCATGGCTGGAACTGTGCTTGCCATTAAGGTGTCCATAAAAGTTCAGGGCTATCCCTGCCCTGGACAATTTCATAAGCAGCTGGAGGAGAAGTACACATAACCAGCTAACTGCAGTATGTTATCACAACTTCCATATTAGTAATATAAATGAGATGTGTAGGTAACAAATTGTGTGTTGCCTTTTGCAAGGCACATAGTCATTGATTTGGTTTTCCAGCGAAAGTTAAAGTTGCCCCATTGCAGACTTTTGCCTGTCTCCATGTTATAAGCAGGAACTGGCAAGAGGGTAGCCAGTCCTGGGTATAGTTCTTAGTCGTGAAATGGAGTTTTCTCTCCCTGAGGTTTACTGAACTTGGTAGAGATCACAGACTTTGCAGCCTTGGCTTTGTTAATACCATGCCAAAAGCAACAGAGAGAGTTGACCTAGATTAGAAACAAACAGTACCAAAATGAGTTTACTTTTAAGCTTTTTGTTAAAAGGTCAAACAGCAAACACCCTTGGTTGTATCCTGCTTCTAAGTTTCACCACACCCGGCCCCACCAATGGTCTCAGCAGAATAAGGTTCTCAGAGGCCAAAAAGGGTAATAAGCATGTGCTGTGAAGATGTTATTTAGTGTGTATCAGGCATGGGGGTGCTGTCCCGGGCTCCCAGAGCCTTGAATAAAGCCTTGAATACTTTCTCCCTGATAACATAGGAGAGCCCTTCTATGGGAAACGCAGGGAGAACCCCTAAGTACCTTGGTTAAAATTGTATACTAATGTCATTGAATTATAAAGTTCTAAAATAACAGAGATTTTGCTTTGTTCACTGCTTTCTTTCCTAGCACCTCCAACAGTGCCTGGCACAGATGAATAAAAAGATAAAGAATGAGTGAATAATTAACCAAATTGCAGACCTCAGATATCTTGATGCATTTTCTTGAATTAGCCGTTACTAGAAGAAATTCTGGGCTATTTAAGTGAGAATTGTGGAAGCAGTGTGCCTTGTAACTTGGCAAGGCAATATGAATGCCTCTCCTCAATCTAGCACAAAAACAAGTTTCAAAAATACTAGCAGGACCAATTGTAAGAGTTATTCGTCAATACCTCAACCCTATAAAGTGAGTTCCGTTTTCTAGGCCACCACTTGTATTTCCACTTCTGTTACCTCAGAACTCGGGGGCTTGAAATTATAACATCTAAATTTTTATTTTGCCCCCCTCTTTTTGAAGGATGTCCCAGTGTTCCAGTTCCTAGGATTATAAGGGAAAACATACAGTAACCCATTGGGGATTTTAGAATATTTCCAACACCTATCTCTTTCATGTCTGCAGAGTAGAACTTATGTATCATTTAACTAAAGGAATATTGAAGCTCTTATGAGAGTGTTTTCACCCAAGGCTTTCACACACCCTAAGATATAAGACCCAGGCCAGTCTTGTGTAAGGAGATGTTTTGGTTTTGTTTTGGTCATGGTTGTTTGCTTTTTGTTTTAGAACTTTTCTTTCTAGGAATTAAGAGCACTGTGTCTAAAATGTGGAAGCAAAATATATATTTCTATTTGAGGGAGGGAAAAAAAAGGGATTTTAGAATGGTTTACTGCCAGACTTTGTTGTGTCATACTAATTTTCTAAAAATGTATACAAACAGGTTTCAGCCTGGACAGGTTGTCCTTTGTCTTTCTCACCACAGTCCAGACTCCAATTGTCCCTCTGGGTTGTAGAAAAAATCAAAGCCTGTGTTTTTATGCATGCAAGTCAGCAGAGTGTTTCAACAAAATATTTTCTCTCTTAATTTCTCCAATACATATTTGGCATGAGAATAATAATTTAAAATATTTGTTTTTTCCCTCTGTGTAAGGATTTTCTACGAAATATTCCAGGAAGTATTTTTTCATCAGCTCTCTATGATCATTGGGTCAGTGTAATGGATCAAGGAAATGATGAAGAGAAAATAAATACAATCCAAAGGTAATTAGAATAATTAATTAGAATAATAGTCACATCTCAAAAATACTAAAAAAAAAAAGCTTCTACTTTAAAAGCTTGTCTATTAAAGAAATGACAACTATCAAAGTCATATCTGTCCATAGGGATCAGTTTAAAAATAGATTTATGCTGGCTACTGTCATTGGTGTTACAGTTTTTCTCCTCTAATCTTATTAGTATGAAATATTTAACCATTGTACACCTTCTGTATGTCTGAACCTGATTGGAGCTGAAATCTATTAGCCTAATAGCTAATACTG
Organism: Choloepus didactylus; assembly: GCF_015220235.1. NCBI lineage: Eukaryota > Metazoa > Chordata > Mammalia > Pilosa > Megalonychidae > Choloepus > Choloepus didactylus. Next base: position 126,682,350 of record NC_051312.1, on the reverse strand, counting down.
TTGGCTTAACATACAGTTTTATAATCTTAAGTTTGGTATATATTTAATCAGACAGCAGTCTGTTTATCTGTGTGTGTATGCATATCATTCAGCAACTGAATTCATACAGAGATGAAAGTCCTATTCCTTCCCCTCAACCAATTCACATTATGGTAGAGAGAAAAACCAAGAATTACAATTACAACTCAGATAATCAGTAATACAAAAGAGATATTTGGAGGATGTTGTGGGAGCATAGCAGAGAGGCAAATTAATTCATTGAGAAATGTCAAGGAAAAAAAGAAAGCAAGTTGCAAAGCCCCAGTCAGATCACAAAGAATGTAGTGTCTGAACTGCAAAGGGAAATTGCCTTGCCAGCAGAGCTCCCCAACCCCTCTTCCTGAGTATTTACAGTATTATGAGAGAATAGAAAAAAGTGTCCATAAATACAGATTCCCAAGCAAAGCTTTCAGTTATGTGAAAACCCAAGAATCCCAGTATCATTTATTTCGTGTGCTTGTTTAGCAGTTTTTCTTGAGCAGCTTTCAAATATGAATTGTTACCTACACGCTGATATTGATAGTTGTCTCGTACCAGTAAAGCAGAGTACTGTAATAGATACTGGAAACCAAGGCCATGTGTCAAAATATTACCTCCACTTCTATTACAGTTTTGCAGAAACCATTCAGAGATAGCATCAAATTCTGTAATTTGTTGCTTATTGTCCAAAAAAAACCTGCAAATTGTTAAAGGATAATTTTTTTAAAAGGTAAAATTCTTGTTTTCCTGTTAAGTATAAAATGAACACATATGAAAGATTTTATTTAAAGCATTAATTAATGAAGGAACAAGTAAGATGTTACAACCAGTTCAAAGGAGATTTCAAAGAACCACAACTAAGATTCAGACTTGAATCAGAAATGCTGATATTAATTTACAAATAGTTGCAAAACTGCCTTTTTCAACAAGATGGTAGATAAATTAATTGTCTCTCCATCAGACAGAATTTTCAAGTCTATAGATAAGTATTATGTGTTCAAATTACACAGTTGTAAAATCATTCAAAGGAAGACTTGGGGCCCCCATAGAATCAGATAACCCGAAAGGGTATGCTAGACTCACTTTGTTTTCCATTGAAGCCACCCAGTAAACTTTTGGTCTCTTTCAAAGTCCTTCATATTTTCATTTATTCCTAAAATCTATAATCATTGTCAGTCCATTGTACTGCTATTGAAGTCAGACTGCCTTTGTTTCCCTACGTCGTTGAAAAAAGTAAAAACCATGAATATCAACTTGGGAACATAATATATAAAACATATATATATGTTTTCTGGAAGATAGTAAAAGCATCATTTTTGGTGATTGATAATTTAAAAATCCCTGATGAGTTACAAAATGGAGACTCTCGTAAGATTGGCTTATACGTGAAAGTGGTCTGGGCAAAATTGACCTTGGATGCTGATAGAACCGAGCCTAAACTCTCAGAATGGACCTGGAAGTCTTAATAGCTAATTTTGGGTTCTCCCTAAGAGATGGCATTCCTGTGTTGCCACTTGGAAGTAAAAGAAACTTTAAATTTAATTGCTGTTTAGTTTTATTTTAAAAAAAAGTGTTTAGGAGTTTAGTTGAGATATAGTGTTTGCCTAAGTTAAAAGACTTTGTACTAGTTTCAGGGAAATAGTTCAGATAGCACTTTTTTTCTGATGTGTGTTTCTGCAATCTTTACATTTGGGGGAGGGGTACATATATATATATATGTTTCCAGGGCTTATTTTCTTTTTTTCTGTACAGGCAGTCCTTTCTTTGTATGGTACCATGGTAAATGAAATTCTTGCATATCTGAACTGTGTTCTTGCTTTGCAGGAGGTTCCCCCATGCAAAGCACAGGTTGCTGTATTTACAAGATTTTTAATGAAATATCTTGCTTAAAGAGCACATTTTTCTGTCTTCAGGCTTCTAGAGCAGCTTCCAAGAGCCAATGTTGTTCTCCTACGGTATCTTTTTGGGTTATTATACAACATTGAGCAACATTCCTCATCCAATCAGATGACAGCATTTAATTTAGCGGTGTGTATTGCTCCAAGCATTCTTTGGCCTCCTACTTCTTCCAGTCCAGAACTAGAAAATGAATTCACAAAAAAGGTAATGATGTTATTCATTTTTATGCCCTGGGATACTGAGTCCCCATTTTGAACCTAAAATTCAGAATAATGACTCTGAAAGTGTTTTCTTGAATACCTTAAATACACCTTCTTATAAATTTGAGTTCACTGATGATGGAGTGTTTTATCCAATCCTGGTAGGGAAGGTGATTTGATTTGTTAAACAGAAAAAGGATAGCAATTGGGTGGCTTAACTTTTCCTATGAAGAGGCTAAACACTGTGACTGACTGAAGTCATAGAGTGATTTAAAAAAAAAAAAAAAAAAAAGCTGATATAATTTAAAAAGAAAAAAAGCTAGAGCTTTGGCGTTAGACAAGCCAAAGTTCAATTCTTAGTCCTTCTACTTGCCAGATGTACAATCTTGGGCAATGATAGTTTCACTGATCCACAGTTTCCTTGTCTAAAAAGTGGAGGTGGTGGAGGAGAACCTAAGGTGGCAGCTAGGTGAGACAGGGCAAAAAAACACCTCCATGAAAAATACTAGATAAAAACCAGGAAGTGACCCAGAACACCACTGCCAGTGATGCACCAGCTGGACAAGGTCTGCTAAATCCACAGGGAACATGCATTTGGTGAAACCAGGAGCCTGCATTCTGAAACGAGTGAGTGAGTCGGGTGAAAGTCCCGTGGCCGTGCTGTGGTGTGGGGAAACAGTGGGCTGGCATTTGGAGACGGACTAGTTCTTTAAAAAAAAGCCCAGGAGTGGCTGCAGATACAATGGGGAGAGCCACGCAGTGAAGCACAGCGGAAGCAGGCTGGGCTAATGCCTCAGTGTCTGGCATGGAGGATTGTCTGGAGTGGAGGATACCCCTTCCCACACCCACTGCTGATTGTCTCGAGACCAGAGGAGCAGAGGGGAGCCAAAAGGAGAAAAAAAAACGCATTCCTTGCAGCCATCTCCCCAGCAGGCGGGGGACCCTCCTGCCCGGGGCCAGACCCACAGCCCAGAGCTCCGCCAAGAAACCAGTGTCATGGGGAATCTTTCCCGCAGCACTACACACAAGCCACAACATGGACGTGGACAGTGGCCTTTAATATACCCATGGCTGATTGTCCTGGAGCTGGGAGGGTGGAGCTGTGTGAAAAGGGGGAAGTTAATGCATCCCATTCACCCGTCTTTGAAGTGGGCTGGTTGTGCCCCTGCATGGCCCAGCGACCCAGGGCTTCCCTGGCGGGCTGGCGCGCACTAGTGATGTGGTACGGCCCTCCCTCAGCAGAGGTCCTGGAAGAGCACAGCTGGGAAGGGGGAAACCGCTCGGAAATCCCAGGGACCCTCCACGAATACCAAGGACTTGTGGGTCAGCGGCAGAGACAGTTGGTGGAAAGACTGAACTGAAGGCTTAGTCTCCTGCAACAGCCTTAAATCTCCGGGAACACCTGGGAGGTTTGATTATTAAAGCTGCCCTGCCTGCCTAACCACCCAGGCACATGCCCCACATTCAGGGTGGACAGCACCATCAACACACCCAAACTTGGTGCACCAATTGGACCCCACAAGAATCAGACCCCCACACACCACAAAGACAAAGTGGGGGAGAACTGACTTGAGGGAAATAGGTGACTCACGGATGCCATCTGCTGGTTAGTTAGAGAAAGTGTATGCCACCAAGCTGCAGTTCTGTCAAATTAGGGATCAAGTAAAGCAAATGCCAAGAGGCCAAAAACAACAGAAAATCATAAAGCATGTGATAAAACCAGACGATATGGAGAACCCAAACCCAAACACCCAAATCAAAAGATCAGAAGACACACAGTACTTGGCACAATTAATCAAAGAATTACAGGCAACAAGAGCATGGCTCAGGATATAAAGGACATGAAGAAGAGCATGGCTCAGGATATAAAGGACATGAAGAAGACCCTAGAAGAGCATAAAGAAGAAATTGCAAGAGTAAATAAAAAAATAGAAGATCTTATGGTAATAAAAAAAAACTGTTGGCCAAATTAAAAAGACTCTGGATACTCATAATACAAGATTAGAGTTGAACAACAACTCAGCCTCCTTGAGGACCACAGAACAGAAAATGAAAGAACGAAAGAAAGAATGGGAAAAAAATCGAAAAAATCGAAATGGATCTCAGGGATATGATAGATAAAATAAAACGTCCAAATTTAAGACTCATTGGTATCCTAGAAGGGGAAGAGAAGGGTAAAGGTCTAGAAAGAGTATTCAAAGAAATTGTTGGGGAGAACTTCCCAAACCTTCTACACAATATAAATACACAAAGCATAAATGCCCAGAGAACTCCAAATAGAATAAATCCAAATAAACCCACTCCCAGACATATTCTAATCAGAGTGTCAAATACTGAAGAGAAGGAGCAAGTCTGAAAGCAGCAAGAGAAAAGCAATTCACCACATACAAAGGAAACAACATAAGACTAAGTAGTGACCACTCAACGGCCACCGTGGAGACAAGAAGGCAGTGGCATGACATATTTAAAACTCAGAGAGAAAAATTTCCAACCAAGAATACTTTATCCAGCAAAACTCTCCTTCAAATTTGAGGAGTTAAATTTTTCACAAACAAATGCTGAGAGATTTCGCTAATAAAAGACCTGCCCTACTTCAGATAATAAAGGGAGCCCTACCGACAGAGAAAAAAGCTGAGGGGTTTCACCACCAGTAGATCAGTCCTATAAGAAATGCTAAAGGGAGATGAGCAGGCTGAGAGGAAGGGACACTAAACAATTGGCTGAAACTACATGAAGAAATAAAGATTTCCAGTAAAGATCACATGGTAAATATAAATACCAATACTACTGTATTTTTGATTTGTAACTCTACTGTTTACTTCCTACAGGATCTAAAATACATAAACTGTAATGATAAATCAGTGGTTTTGGACTCAATGTAAAATATGTAATTTTTGACAAGAACTACATAAAAGTGGGGGAATGAGGGAGTATGGGAACATAGTTTATGTGTCATATTGAAATTAAGTTTGTATCAAAGAAAAACAAGATTGTTATAGATTTAAGATGTTAAGTTTAAGCCCCAGGGTAAACACAAAGCATCAGAGAATATGACCATAGAGATGAAAAGTAGAGTAGGGGTTCCGAGAATTGGAGGAAGGGGCAATGGGGAGTTAAGAAATGAGTGTAGGGTTTCTGTTTGGGGTGAAGGAAACTTCTAGAAAGGGAGGAAGGGGAAGTGATAGCATTGCAACATTCTAAATGTGATTAATCCCACTAATGGAATGCTAGGGAGGGGGTGGAATGGGAAGATTTAAGCTCCACAATTAGAGAAAAATAAAAAGTCTAAATAGATGATAATTAAATGTCAAGGATGATCCTGGATGGGATCTGAGGATGGAGGAGAGGAGGCTCGAAGGGACACAGATGGGACATAAGGGGAAAAAAAAAAAAAGGAAATATAGAATGTAAACTTTGTATCAATGTTGAATTTCTTGAACTTCTTAGCTGCGTTTAATGGGATTGCATAAAAGAATGTTCTTGTTCATGGGAAATGTATATGTGAATTATATTGTTTTTTCAAGGATGTGTGCAGCTTGCTCTCATATATTCAGAGGAAAAGAGCAATGGATGATGGATGTTAGGGAGGGAGGGAAAGAAAGAAAGAAATGGTGGTGTGACAGGATGTTAAAGGTGGTGGATTGGGGTATCGGGGAAGGGGGGTCGGGGTATGCTGGAGTTCTATGTGTGGGGTTTGTACTGTTTTTGCAACTGTTCCTGTAAATTTGAATTTATCGCAAAATAAAATTTCTTATTAAAAAAAAAAGTGGAGGTGGTGATAATATCTAGCTCATACAGTAGTTACTTGAAATCACATGCCTGTAGTGCCTAGCCTTATTAAGGAGCTTGAGAACATTAATTCTTTTGCTCCCAACATCTGCCTGCCACTCCCAATCACTGCACCTGCAGAGCCCAGCTGCCATCTTTGCCTCTGCTCCGAGGGCAAGGAAACTACTGAAAGGTTCCAGTGCATCTCAGTACACAAAGCACACCAGTAAAATCTGATCTCTTCCCCAAGCACCGTCAGCTAGGGAGGCTACGAAGGCAGTACATAGTTAGGGACTGAAGTTAGGCAAAGGCATGTTTTCTCTCCAGCTGCTACTCTCTTTCACAGCAAACCCATAAATGATGCCCCTCTTCCTAAGTGTATGACAATCTGCTCTTTACATTAGAAATACTTTTCATAATTTTTTATCTAATTGATATTCACTACATTTTAATCAAAAGATAACTTTCTTCTCCCTGAAGACCCTGTAGAGATTATTTGAAATTACCCTGATTTTAAAGATGGAACCAAACTGTAAAAATGTTAGCATTAAGCCAAGGTCACAAATAATAACTTTAATCCACTGATTAAAATTAATTTAATTTCTTTTCTTGAACTGCTCTTGAAAGTATCACAGGTTTTTAGGGAAAACTGCGTTGCACACTTTTATGTCAGATCTGAGTTTTTCTCAGAATCATTTTGTATTTTTTTGTTAAAATCAGGATTCATGTAAGAAATGTGATTTATAATCATGATACATGAAAAGTGGCACCTCACTGTTGTCCTTTTTTTGTACAGGTTTCCCTGCTTATACAATTTCTGATCGAGAATTGCTGTAGGATATTTGGAGAAGAGATCACTTCCCTCTTGGGAGAGATTTCAGTGAGATGTGATAATAGAGAGAATGCCTCAGGTATTGTGAATAATTTGATTGGCTTTTGTGAGAAATAGACAGCGTGTCTGTGAAGACATGGTGGAAGAGACTGAGGCAGTGCTTGTCCTGGAGCCCACAGCAGCTGAGGGGAAGGGAGCACCTGACCTGGGGCTGGGGGGCCCAGGGCTCCTTCTCCTCCCTCAGAAGCCTGGTGATAGGTGAGATATGGTTAGCATTGTGGTTGGGCTGAGAAACGTATATCAGATGAGGCCCCAGCCTTCAAGAAATTGTTGCTGGCGGCATGCTATGGTATAATAATGGTTTGCATTTCTTTTAAATAAAACTTAGCAAGGAACCCTAAGTTACGATAAGAACTGCTGTGGTTGGAACTCAGTGGAAGGCCAGAGGCCTACCTGTTTTTGTTTCTTCCTCTCTTTCCTCTTAATGATTCCTGAGACACCTCAGAATTCTAGTGTACAATAAAATAATTTGAAAACAATTAGTATCAAGGTGGGGGAATATGAATTCCTGCACCACCGGTTTCCTAGTTATGTTCTCTTTGGCCACTTATTCTATGTCACTGAACATCAGTATCTTCATTGATAAAATGTTGATAACAGTAATGTCTAACTTTAATGGTGGTATAAATATTAAATAGAGTAATGAATATTAAAGGATTAATGGTTATTTATTAAAGAGAAATGTTAGGGTTAGGAAATGGTTTTCCTGAGAAGTTAATTATGTATAACCATCAACAACCCATGTTAGAAAGCAGAGTCTTATTCAGAACCTGGGTACACCTGGCATTAATTCCTTCATGTTTTTACCATTTCTTGGTATTATAACATGTCATTATTGCTTTGAGGAAATCTTACTTAAGGAATACTCATTTCATCAGGAATTGGTATGAATCTATTGTACATTTTTTTAACCTTGCACTGATAATTGGGAAGATTGTAAAAGATCCTTTCTTGAGAGTAGGAATTTGAACACTCTGTGTGAAAAGAGAATTAAATTAAGCATCATGGTTTGTTTTTTTAAGTAAAGAATTGTATAAGGCAGCACGGGCTTTATTTGTGGCAAGGAAAAATGTTAATCACAGTTTGAATTTTTTGACAGATATCTCTTGCTTCCAACTGAATGACTCCTCCTATGACAGCTTGGAGAATGAGCTAAATGAGGATGTGGATGCTCCGTGTAGTGACCTGGTAAAGAAACTTGGTCAGGGGAGCAGAAGCATGGACTCTGTCTTAACGCTCAGTGACTATGACCCGGACCAGCCTGAAATGGAAGGCCTTTTAGCCCTGAGCGACTTTGACTTAGACCGTTCTAAAGATGAAGAGGTTCAAATGAAGCAGCCTCTTGAGTCCAAGCCTGTGAACGTTTCAGTGGGGTACACGAAGGTCCCACCACAGGATCAGGCCCGGACCCCGTCGGGCGTGTGCACACCTGGCCACCCGTTCACAGCTGCGGCAGATGCTCCAAAGAGCCTAAGGCGACACCGCCGCTGCTCAGAGCCCAGCATCGACTGTCTAGATTCAAAGCTTTCCTATCTCAGGGAGTTTTATCAGAAAAAGCTACACAAGTCCAGCTGTGATGCAATTCTCTCTCAAAAAGATGAGGACTATCTGAAGCAGAATCAAACACTCCAAGAAGAGGGTAAGACATGTTTTGAACAGAGTTTAGTCATAGGCACTGCCAGCAGCAAGAAAAATGCCACTCATCAAAGCGTTAAGAAGAAAAGCTTGTCGAGTAATGAAGGAAACCATGTGAAACTTTTCCCTAAATCCAAGCCAGTGGCCATTTCTCCGGCATCTTACAGTCACCTGACCTCACAGGAGCACTCCAGGAACCCGCCCAGCGGTGCTGACTTACCTGAATACTTCCCACCACACACAGCAGATGTCCTCAAAAGTTCAAGGAGGTACCGGCGCTGCTCAGAGCCCAACATACATGACCAGCACTACAAGCTGACCTATCTCAGGGGGATTTATTCCAAGAAACAGCATAAAACCAGCTATGAAGCTGGTGTCTTCCATGGAGAGGAAGAGTATCTCAAGCGGCACAGGTCTTTGCAAATGGAGGGGCAAAAGCTCATTAATCAGAGTTTGGTCATGGGGATTGAGGTGGGCAAGAGTAGTGCCACAAACCAAAACACTGAGAAGGTTTTACCCCCCAGATTAAACATTTGCCCAAGGACTAGCTATTCCAGCTTATCCTCCTCAGGTACCTCCCCATCTGGCTCGTCAGTAAGCTCCCAAGACAGTGCTTTTTCTCAGATTTCTGAACACTCGGTGTTTACACCCACTGAAACTTCTTCTCCAATAGATTGCACTTTTCAGGCTCAAAGGAAACAGGAAAAGCTTTCTTCTGAATTTAGCAGTTCCCGCCTTGTTTCTACAATGCCCAGTCCCCCATCGGGGCAGGCCAGCAGCCGCCTGGCTTATACAAAGAAGGACCCTGGAGAATGGCATTCACAAATGCATTCTGTGACTCTTCACCCCAGCACATGGTTGAAAAGTAGTGTAACCAATTTGAAAAACTGGTCTCTCAAAAAGAAGGCAAAGTCATGGAGACCAGAGGAAAAAAACATAGGTTCTCTAAAAGGGCCAACAGAGCCACCTCCACATGTTTTTGATGTTCCAGAAGCCAGCGCGCTGCAAGAGAGACATAAAAACCTGCCCCTAAGGGCAGCCAAAGGACTTGGAGCTGCGCAAACAGCCCAGTGGTATGATTCTTATCCCTGCCAGGACTCAGAGAAACAGTGCAGCTCTCCATTCAGCCTGGTAGAAGACAGACTCACACTTTGTATGAAGTCACACGAGGAAGCAGAGGATGGTGGTCCTTGCCCTCCTGGCACTCTGCCTTGGGAAAGGTCCTCACCCAGCTCTTTGACTGTGGATGAGATATCCAGCCCAGACTCAGGGCCTACAGCAGTTTGCAGTGATGGGGACAGACATTTCACCAAAGACATTTAACCACAGTAAGAATCCAAGGTCTATAGGAACAGGAGCTGGGCTGATGATAATATACAGATGATAATTATTATGACCCCTTTGTATAAGATCCCTGGTATAGGTTAGCATAAGGATAATCATTGCTAATACATAGGATAGCAAAAGGATTCTTTTTATGTGAGACTATGAGAAATCATGTGAAGCTTTCCCCCAAATCTAAATCAGTCTGGCCATTTCTGTGACATCTTACAGTAGCATGTCCTCACAGGATCATCCCAGGAAGCAGCCCATCAATGGAACTAAACTGGAGAAAACTAGAGAGATTGATTCAAGAACCATGGGCACCCTGATATCATAGTTGTGTTTTGGTTGGTTGTGTTGGTTAATTTGTCTTGCCATTAGAGTGTTGCATTGTTCTGCAGAGTCTCCCAGAAACAACTGTGCAAAGAAAGAAGGAAATGATTGCTCATTTCAGTGTCCTTTCCAGAAGTGCTGTGCTAGGAACATTCTCCAAAACTGCAGCTTTCCCTACTATATAAAAGGCAGCCTCCTGACAGTATTTTCTATCTTAGTGTGGAGGAAAAGACTGCAGCAACAGTCCTTTCTGTGCTATGGGAATCTCACCAACATTTGATCAAAGTGTGGCTCCTTTTTGCTGCAATGTGTCTCTGCAGTCCTGCCTACGTTACCTTCAGCTCAGAAAAGGTATTTATAAACCATCCTTTTCTGATTGTTGTAGCTTGAGTGTTAAGAGAGCATTTGTAGGTTGGCAGGTTATAAGGAGCCACAAAATAGAATACCCACTGATGTGGCTGCCATCCCTTTTTCTTAGACAGTTATTGGCTTTGGGTTTTCTTACCTCCAGACTGTTTCCCTAGTTTTATCCCAAATGCTTCATGACCCTGTTGGTTTATTTCATATCCACAGACACTTCTCTTTCTTGCCTTAAAGGCTCCACTGGTACATCCTCTTGCCTAGGAATGGATTATCAGACCTTACTGACAAGCATGAAGGCACATAGCACCAGGAACAGATTTTCGCCATTTTAACTACCTACCTGTAAGAAGTTGCTTAGAGCCCATTTGGTTTCTTTAGTCCCACCCTCAGAGAAACATTTTGCCCACAAACTAGCTTATTCCAAATTATTTTTTATCAGTCACCAGGATATCATCACCAAATATTCTTTCCCTATGATTCAACAGGTTGCATTTTTTTTTCAGTTATGAAAAAAAAATAATGTTTTATCTAAGAAAGAAGTCCTTTCAGTATTAGTATTAGCTACAGGTGCTACCTACCTCTTGGGGACATGGTTTGTCTGCCCTAAGCACTATAATAAACTTTTAGAACTCTGTCCAAATTACTTGTCCATGGCACTGGCCATCGCAGTCACAGATGTGAAGTAGATTTTACCTTATAACCAACCACTCCTGTATTAAGACTCCTAAGAGTCCATGTGCATCGTTTGTGGTATAATATATAAAGTCAACAGGGACTTGCCTTACCCTTAGGGCATACTACTGTCTGAACTGCAAGATGTGAATGAAACTCTTATGGCTCAGAGTGTCTTTTGGAAGAAATTGCTTCTCTACCTACCGAAATGATTGTTCTAGCCCTTTTTCTTATATTGGCAGGTAGAAAATTATCCACCCAACTTGAAGAATAGAAGAAAATAGATGCTGAGGTTCTTCAGTAACCATTCCTACCCTCTGTATTCCCTTAGATACTCCCATGATACTTAAATGTGAATAGTTTGTTAATATTGCTGTAAAGTATTGTATGATTTGAAGACAGACTACATGTCATTTTATTATACTCTGTCAACCTATAATATATTAGACTGATGCTTTATCTAAGATGCTTTGAGTTTGTATAATATATCTTGACAAATTTTACTACCATATGTTATGTAATAAATGTGTATTTTTGTATTTGCAGAAACTGCTGCTAACTTTTAAAGTTCTTTGATTTTAAAGGCACTGATAATGGATATGTGTGAAGTCCATGCTGTCTATTAAATAAAATACTATTGTGCAGAGTTACAATGACAGTCCCACCAGAGCAATCTTGCCCTTTGTAGAATTGCTTTAGTTAAGTGAGTCCAATTTCTGCTTCATGTTGGAAATTTCATAGAATGTAATGTTGAATTGGAACTTTGAGATTTGGTCATAAGCCACAGTCAGTCTTTCTAGAACAAGATTTTTTTCCCTTTTTATATTTTTTCTAATCTTACTGTTTAGCAAACAAGTCATGTTTTAGACACAAAGTCCTCATTTTCTTAGGCATTATGTCTTCATTCTGCTCCTGGAATCAGATATAGTCTGTATTCTCATGTCAAAAGACTCACCAGTGCCGTTTAATTGATTGTATAGGGTTTTCTTATGTAAGTTTGGACCATTCTGACCGGAGTATCCTGTTGACCCCCAGACTCATACCAAGACATCAGTACTACTAAGGTGGTTTGCACTCATTAGATAGTACTGTTTTTTTGTTTGTTTGTTTGTTTTTTTCAGGATTGCTGCATCTTTGCCTTCTCACTGTGCGTGGAGTGTTCCTTCTGTGCATGTTTAACCACCATTTCAAAGGGATTCAGAAAAACTGACTACCATAGATATTTTATTGCCATAAATGAGCAGTGAAGACCATAACTCCACTGTCAGAAATGTCACTGATTAGATTTGGGCAATGTACCCACACACACTGATGTTTTTTGGGTTATATCTCACAATGAAGTGAACGAAGGGAAAGAAGAGAAGAGGAAAAGAACACAAGGAGACCAGGTCTGAAGGTGGTCAAGAAAAATTTGCTTTTAATGACATCTGAACTGAGGCCTGCAGGAAGGAAGGGGGGTGGACACAGGGTCAGAGCAAAGGGTCCAACATATGCAAAGACCACAAGGTGGGACAAGAAGAAACTTTCCAAGACAGGTCAGAGGCTAAGAAGTAGGGAGCTGTGAGACCTGAGGGCCATGTAGGCCATGGGAAGTCTTGGGTGCTTCTACCAAGGGTGATGGGGACAAGTGGAGGGTTTGGAGCAAGGTAGTAATGTTGCCTGACTTGCTTTATTTAAGAGGTCATTGTGGCCAAACTGTAGAGAACAGATTAGAAAGGATAAACATGGAAGCAATGGAACTAATCAAGAGACTGTAACAGGAGTAAGTAATTGTGGAGATACAAAGTGAGTAGTTGTCTTCTCCTGGATCAGAATCCCCAATGCAGACCAATTTTCAATGCCCACTTGACTGGAAATTTTAATAGATCCAGGTTCCTTATGGTGGAAAGGAAAGACTGATCCATCTGAATTAAGGCAGCTTTGTCTCTCCTGGCCTACAAAGTGAGTGAAGATTCCTCTCCCTCCAGTTGCCCTTCTTCTTCTGGACCCAGGCCTCCATTTTCAGAACGAGGCTGGAAGAAGCTCCTTCTCAGGCTGTGCGGGAGGAGAAAAGGCTCCTCAGCTTCTCACCTGCACAGTTTCAGATTTCAGAGGAAACTCCACAGACACTTCCCAGGGTTCAGAAGAGGGACACATTTTTGTGCAAAAACTGAACTTCTGGGATTAAATCCATTCTCCACGTTGCTCCCTTGGACTGCCCTACTGTCCAGCACCCAGAGCCCTCTCACAGGCGCATCCGATCTCTACCCAGGGTACAGATGCCGCGGCTGAGCTGAGCCACCCGTCTCAGGCTACTCTGCTGGCCCTGGTGACAGTTTACATGTCCTTTCTGGGCTCCTCAAGGCCACAGCCCTCCCCACAGCGAGTTCCAACCATAAGGACCGTCTCTTTTGGCTACTTGCCCGCTTCCACCTCTGGGCCTGGACAAGTAGGTTAAGCACTTGCTCCTCTCCTGTCTAGAGGCTGGTCCAACCCCATTACCTCTGCTTGGAAACTGCTCTTCACCACAGCCACCCAAACCTGCAGCCCCACTAATGTCCCCTGGGCTCTGCTCACTGGGCAGCAGCCCCGTCCCCAGGCATACTTTTGACAGAGAGATCCTTGCCCAGGGGAGGCCCTCCAGCCAGGCTGACATCTGAGAGGAAAGCATGTGTGTGGTGACACCACGAGTGGACCCACCTCTTGGAGGCATGGCTGCTGAACATGAGGACCCTTCCCCAGCAGAAGGCCCAGTGCTGGAAGTGACAGCTGCTGCTCCTCTGAGCTTAGACACTAGAAATGGGTTTTCTCAAAATGTTGGTAGTCAGTAAGCAGAGAAACACCTCCAATTTCCTCAATAAAATGGAGATACCTGTTCTACGTAAAAGACAGAAAATGTATTAATTAACTTGACAGATATGCATTGGTCAGTTCCTGCACTCCTGCTCCTTGTCTGTGCTGCTGTAGGACAGCAATGAACAAGCTGTGGACAAGGAGAAAGCTCCTGCCTTCATGGAGTTTGCATCCTTAGTGGGGAAGGCAGATGATACATAAGACAAAAAGAAATATTTAGTATATTAGATGACAGTAAATGCCAAGGAGAAGAACAAAGCAGAAAAAGAGATGGAAGTGGCAGAAGCAGAGGGTGGTAGTGAGATTTGAGGGAAGCATCCAGGGAAGCCTTGCTGAGAAGGGATGATTGAGTAAAGAGCTGAAGAAAGGGGAGGCCGGTGGTCAGCTCTGTGGATGTAGGGCTTGATGTGTGTGTGTGCAGGACGTGGGAGAAGTAATCCGATGTCATGTATTTTGTGGTCCTTTCTCCTTATGTTGCCTCTAGGTTTTGTCAAAAGATTAAGATCAGAGACACTTGCTGTGACCTTAGAAATGAACAGATCAACCTCAATGACCCTGGAGAGGCGACCTCTAGCCCAAGGTGCCGTGGTGGCAAGGGGCAGAGTGTGCCTCAGTGCTGTCTCCAGGGGCCACATTCTTCCCGGGGTCATCCGCCTGCCTGAGAAGCTGGTCATTCAAGGATCGCTCAGAACCCACCACTGGGTAAGGCCAAGTCCAGGTTGTGACCCAGTGACTCCCTTCTCTAAGACATTTCTCAAATGCCAAACCCACTCTGAGCTGAGGATCTATTTCTGTTCAGCCCTGGTGTCAGTCCTCTTAGTTCTAAGGAAAACTGGTGATGTTCCTTCTGCTTTCTGCAACACCTCCCATTCAGGGACACCTGCGGATGCCTTCCATATACTCAGAGCCATGGCAGTGGACAAAAACTGTTGGTCCTCTAGGGCTGGGACACACAGGGTCTGCCTGGGTCACTTATGTCTAACTCAGTCTGGGTCTGAGGAATTGTCTTACACATGGCCTTTCCTTCCCTCCCCACACTGTCAAGCACGAGCTATGCACATCAGAGTAGCTGGTTTCAGTCAAAACAGTTCTCAGTGCCATGTGGCACCTATGTAAATAAGTGGTTGGTTTGGTGTCATGTAGACAAAACAACTGTTCGATTGATTGGGTTTTTACTTTCCAACCAGCTCTAGTTGGCATGAGTGTGGGGTGATGCCTGCCAAGTATGTGGGCAGGTTGGGGTCCCGCACACGCTGCTGTTTGCAGTTCTGGCAGCTAGCTGCCCACCTTCCCTCTATCCTTTAATGGCCTGGGGCGCTTGGTGTGTGTGGGGTGGGGGTGGGGGGACAAAAGCAGGCTCAGTTTGGGAAGCCGGTAGCTAGGATGGGTCTGGATGTGTCAGTTTTCTAACACATAAAGGTAAGTCTTCAGTGTTCCCCTAGTTTACCCTCTCATTCAGAGTGGGGTTTGCTGGGCTTCTAGAGGGCTTTACCCGCAGCCTCTGCCTGTTGGGACTGACAAGCTACACAAAGGCTTTCCCTGCATCTGAGGTTAAGAAAGATGAAGGTGCAGTACCGCCTGTCTGTCTGCAACAGGCATATTGCAAAATAATAGCTCTCTCTGATCTTTCTTTTGCATGTTCCTGGTTTCTCGACTTTTTCCTTTCTGCTTTGTAATTTAACACCAGCCACTCTTATCTCTGCTGTCTTTCTCCCCACCCTGCCCCCCAACTTTCCTCTCTCAGATACATGCAGAGAACAAGAAAACAGAGACTTCTCCTACTTTGAAACCTCGGAGATCATGTCATATTCCTTAACAACCTTTGTTTGTTGGATTCATTATTTAGTGAGGTTGTAGCCAGGTGGGTGATGACACCCTTCCCCCCATCTATCCTGCCCTTATTTCCTCCCTCTCCCAATTATGATATCTCTTACTCAGACCAAATGCCCTCATAGACCCTGGGGGCCCCATATGGGGACAGGGACAGAAAATGGATTTGAATATTTGCTCTGGAGTCTTTCAGCTTTTCCAGAAACTCAGGAGATAGGAAAAACAAAACTGTTGGCTTTCTTGGATGGATTTTATAGTTTATAAGTTTCTTCTGGAGGGAGACAGTGTAGCACCCTATTTTATCAGACCATGCCCAGAAGAGCTGGCATCCCCCACTGTGGGGTGCTTCTGGGATTATCAGTCCGGTGGGCTCCCCAGGTTTGGCCAGTAGATGGCTTGCATGATGAGCCATGGCTGTGACGGCCCAGCATGACATTTCTGGGTCTAGGGAGCCCAAGTCACCAACTCAGCAGCGGTGTAACAGGAGTAGACGTTTCCAAGAATCCAGAACTTGGGAAATAAATTATTCCCATCACAAATTGACAATTTGTTTCATAAAGAGATTCCCTGCCTACTTCCTACACTCCTTCCAAGAAAAAGGACTAGGCTTTCAAGCAAGAAAAAAATTTGACCTCCATGTAGCTTTTCTCAAGCAAGGACTCTCAGTCAGGGATCCCAAACTTCTTGGGCTTCCCACAGGAAGGAATGGAGATATCCACATAATTTTCAGCTTTAAAAATAAAGCCAGCTATAAACCTACACAGGCTAATGGCAATATCAAACTAAGGATTACTTTTGGTTGCAATTCATGAACGTGATGTGTTAACTTGAGAAAAATAGTCTGTCTCCTGGCAAGATAAACTACTTCATGTCACATAAAGAGGTTTTTTGGTAGAGAAGTATGTTAAAAATGGGATGCACAGAGGAAAATTATGAAAGGAGCCATTAGAGGTGAACAAATGCCTGAACAGCTTGCTCAGGTGTTTGTTCTGTATCCCCATTAATCCTCAACCTCTTGGGCACTCATGTGGCCTTTCACCTGCACAGAACCCACTACCTGGCACATAAGACTCAAATAAGTGACAAGAGGTGGATTTGAGTTTTGCAGCCTTTCCTTCCTGCGGCCCCCGGAGACAGATGTTCTTGAGCAGTGAGATTGTCAGAAGAGAGGGTTGAGGAAGGAGGAGGGGATCGAGAACATAAGCATGATGATTGACTATGAAAGAGTTGATGATAATAGTGGTGATTACTAATACTATAGTACTCATGATCACTTGTTGAGCACATTATGGCTTTCAGAATTTATTCAAATCCCATCATTTTCCATGAAGCAGGCTGAGCAAATGCAATTACCGCCCATTTTTTCAGATGAGTGTACTGGTTACCAAACTGTAAATGGCTGAGCCAAGACTTGAATCTAAGTCTCTTGATTACTAACTAACCTTACTCCATTGCAGAGCAGCAAGCTGCCACACACCTGGACACTTCAAACGTGAAGGTACTACCAACCCACACACTCCTGATTATTTTTCCCAGGTTTTTTTGGGCTCCCAGACCTACTGTGTTTCAGCTGAAAACAACCTCTCACATGAAAAGAAGACCCTCCAACACTAACCATAGAAGAGAAAAAAATTTGATAAGATGGATGCCATCAAAATTAAACATTTCCACCAAAAATTGGAAGCAGCCAAGATGTCCATCTGTAGGTGAATGGCTAAACAAACTGTGGTATATCCATACAATGGAATATTAGTCAGCAATAAAAAAGAAGTGAAAGACATGGAAAAACCTTAAATGCATATTGATAAGTGGAAAGAAGCCAGTCTGAAAAGGCTACATACTGTATGATTGCAACTAAATGACATTCTGAAAAAGGCAAAAAAATAGAGGCAGTGAAAAGATCAGTGGATTCCAGGGGTTCAGCAGGAGGAGCGGAGAAATGAATAGGTGGAGCAGTGGCATTTTTAGGGCAGCAAAACTATTCTGTATGCTGTAATGGTGAATACATGATGTTATCAATTTGTCAAAACCCACAGAACTGTATAACACAGAGTGAGCCTGACTGTAAACTATGAACTTTAGTTAATAATAATATGTCAATATTAGCTCATCAGTTGTAACAAATATACCACACTAAAATAAGATGTTAAAACTAAAGGGAACTATGCAAGGGGGCAAGAGAGTGGGGAATATGGGAAACTTTCTGCACAATTTCTCTGTAAACTTAAAAATGCTCTTAAGAATTAAGTCCATTAAAATAAATATTTCTTATCAAAAGACATTATTAAGAAAATGAATACATAAGCCACAGACTGGGGAAAAATGTTCACAGTACATCTCTAGCAAGTCCATAATATATAAATAAATCCTACAAATCAGGAATCAAAATACAATCTAGTTTTTAAAATAGGCAGAAGACTTAAGCTATTTCTCCAAAGATATACAACTGACAAGTAAGCACACAAGAAAGCTCTCAACACCAATAGTCATTAGGAGACTTCAAATGAAAACTACAAATGACAGCTCTACATACCCACTAGAATGGCTAAAATTTTAAAGGCTGACATCACTAAAGGATGTGGTGCAAACTTTTTCTCCATTTTTACGTTGCTTCTCAGTGTATTAAATGGTACAACCACTTTGGAAAACGGGCAGGTTTTTGAAAGGTTAAACATGCATCAACCCTAGGTACTTACTGCATAGAAGTGAAAAATATGTTGATACAGAGATTTGTCCACCAATATTCATTGCAGTTTTCATTCATTCATAATGGCCAAAAACTTTTAAAAGCCTACATATTAATCAATAGGAGAATGGATAAATAAATTGTGGTATATTCGTGAAATGGAATACCACTCAGCTACTAAGAATCAGCTATTGATACCTACAACAACATGACAAACTTGCAAACGCATTGTATTAAGCAAAAGAAGACAGACACAAAAAAAATAATACTGTGATTCTATCTATACGGAGTTCCAGGACAGAGAAACTATACCAACAGAAGTCAGAAATAGTTAGGAGCATAGTAGAATTGATTGGAAAGGGGCACAAGGGGACTTTTTGGGACAATGGAAATGCTCTATATCTTGTTTGGGGTAGTCGTTACACAGGTGTCTACAACTGTCAAAACTCTTCTAACTGAATTTCTAAGATCTATTTTATTATATGCTAATTACATCTCTTTAAAAACAAAAAAAAGACCTTGCTGGGTTAGCTACAAGGGTTTTCACCTTGTTACTTGCAGGCCATTTTCTTACCCTCTGGACTGAACCTGAGATCTGAGTTAACAAACTCCCCAAATAACCTGGGCCTAAGTACTCCCCAAATAACCTGGGCCTAAGTATAGGCAATGAAAATTTCAGCAAGGCAACCTCAACCAAAGGCCTTTCTGCACAGCGGTGCTAAAAAGGCTAGATCCCTCTGCCCCCACACCAGGGGTATACTGACCCCTTATTGATTGTCTTCATCTGTTAAAATTCAGAGGGGGAATGCCAGAAGTGCTTGCCTGTCATCTCCCACTGTTGTCCAAAAAGGAATAAAATACAACTCTCTGCAGAGTGCAGCTAGTTTAACAGGCCCAGGGTCATGGGTCATGCTGGGCAGAGATGTACCTCATTGTTAGCATAGAAATCAGTTCCAATTCATGGTACTCGCCACTATTACAGGATTCACAGGACCTCACACAAAGGTTGACTTCAAAACTTTAGAAATGGAGGCTAAAACAGGCTTCAGGCCATACCCATATGTTTCTAGACCAAGGATGTCTGGCTTCTCTGCAGAGACACAGCCTGATGTTGTTGTAACAACCCCAGATACCAAGGACCTCCCATCCCAGAGACATCAGAAGTCAGGGGGCTTGGAAACCAGTTAAACAAGGGACAGTCCCAGGAATGTGTGTCTTTACCTGGGGAAAAATGTGGCGAGACACCGCAAGTATTCAAATACTTGAAGGACTATTAGAGGGAGAGAAAAGAAGCTTTATTTATTTCAAAGTGCAAAATTTCAATCAACGTATGGAAGCCACAAGAAGCCGTATTTCAATGCAACATAAAAGGAACTTTGTAACAACTGGAGCTTCTTAGCGTTCCTATCCATTCATCCAGCCAATAATTTTTTAGCACCTTCTAAGTTGTGCGCATACCAGATGGATCAGATGCAGACTTTGCCCTGATGGGTGTCCCATGCAGTATGAAATACAAAACTTGACTGTAAATAACTCAGATGCATAGGCTGGAAGACACAAGGAGTGAAGTGTTCGGTGAGAGGAGAAGGAGGGATTACTTCTAACCTCAGCTGTGCCCTCCATGCTGCTCTTAGTCATCATGTTCTTCCTCATTCATTCTTTCATCCATTCAGTAAACATTCATTGGGCCCTACTGTGTGTTAGGCACTCTTCTAAGTGCTGGGGACCCAGTAGGGAATCAGTCAGACAAGCCCTTGCCTGCATGGAGTTTGTATCCTACTGGGAAAAGAGCCAAAAGGCAAACTGATATTACAATTTATCAAGTGCTGTCCAGTTCTACAGAGAAATATGATTGCTCTGTATCTTGATCACTCTCTTCAGGAAAGCATACATCCCCTACTTTGCTTTCAGTGGCAATGACCTCCTACTTGACTAAGGAAATTGTTCCCACCGTCTCCTGGGCATCCCAACAACCATCATCTTGACTCATCCTTAACCAATTATTTTTTTATTCAGAGGAAAGAAAGACTCTCCTCCAAGCTGACCTCTCCACTTTTGCTCGCCCACCTCATCAGCGATGCCAGCCTCCTTGCTCTTTGCACCTTTTCTCTCCTTCTTCAGTAGCTGCTTCTCCTCAGCTCATAGACTTGTTCATTTCTCATAGTCCTAAAGCAACAATTCTTGGCTAACCCCAAGATGGCAAATAGGCATTAGTCAAGAGCTAATTCAGATCAGTTGGTAGCAACTGCCCAAGCACAGGATCATGTACTGTTTTAGTTTCCTGGCTGCTAAAACAAATACCATGCAGTGGGTTGGCTTAAATGATGGGAATGTATTGGCTTGCAGTTTTGAAACTATGAGAAGTCCAAAATAAAGGCATCATCAAGGGATTGCTTTCTTCCAGAAGACTGTGGCATTCCAGGGCTGGCTGTCCATGATCTTCTGTCCTTGGTTTTTCTGTCACATGGCAATGCACATGGCTTCTCTGGGTTCCACTAACTTCCATCTTCTTGTGGCCTTCTCCTTATGTGTCTGAATTTCATTCTGCTTAAAAAGGACTACAGTAATAAGATTAAGACCCATCCTGATTTAGGTGGGGCACTCCTTATTTAAAATAACTTCATTAAAAGTCTTATTTACAATGGGTTCACACCCACAAGAATGGATTGAGATTAAGAACATGTTTTTTGTGATACAAAGCTCCAAGCCACCACTGTATTGACTCAACAGAAGAGCTGTACCTCTTGGATTAGTATGTTGCCAGACACCAGAAGCACTTAGTGATCCTGTACCACCTCACCACTCTAAACTCACCCCAAACTTTATTGCCATACTCCCCACAAGACCCCTCTATATGTCTTGCCTTCACTGCTTTACCTCTACTTTATTAACTTACCTGCCCCACCAAGCTTTTGTCTACAGAGACCACGTCCAATCCATTACCAACTCCTTCCTGTCAACTCTACCTCAGAAATACCTTGAATCCATGACCTCCGCTCCGTTCTCACTGTTGCTTCCTTAGTTCCCGCCATTATCTCTCTCCTGTACTATTGAAAGAATCCCCTATTGTTTCCTTTTCTCTTCTTTATATGAACTCTCATTCCAATGCTGCCTCCCCCCACCATTAGAATACTCTTTCTAGAAAACAACCTTAAGTATACTCTACCCTCACTTAAAAACATTCTGGAAACTACCCAAATGTCCCTTAAAAACAAGAAAAACCTCCAAGGGCTCCTCATTGTTTACAAGACAAAATAGAGACCCTGTTGCTCAACATTCAAGGCCCTTGACAATGAAGCTCCACACTGTTTTCCCAGTCTTGTATCCATTGTCCCATCATTTAGACCCTTCATTCATCCACTGAATAACTTTTGAGCACTCACAATTGGCTTGGACACTGAAAATACAGTAATGAGCAAGATAGATAAGGCCCCTGCCCTCAGAAATTACAGTGCTTGCAATTACAATTAGGCAAGCAATTCCAGTGAAACAAAGAGCCCTGATGGGATGTACAGAAGGCTGTCCAACCACTCTCCTCATTCATTTACACTTGTGCTGTTCTCTTTGCCCAAAAAGCCCTTCCCTACAAGAGCGAACTTCCACTGTCAACTCTTCTATAAGAAATGCCTATTCATTTATCCATTTATTCATTTAACAAGGATTCGCTGAGTACTTACTCTGTGCCAGGCCTTGTTCTAAGCTCTGGGCTGCAGCTGTGAAGAGCTGGCAAGGCCTTTGCCCTCGTGGATCTTATATTGTGGGAGAGGCAGACAATAAGCCCAAGCAGGAAAAATGTTAGCAGTAAGCTGGAAGAGAGTAATTGGGGAGCTGAGTTAGGCTGATGATCAGGTAAGTTCTGCCAAGCACTGATGTCTAAGTTAAGCACATCATAGATAAAGAGGGAAACTGGTGCAAAGTTTTAAGAAGGGAAAACTTTGTCCTGTTTAAGGAACAGAAAAGTTAGTGTGGTTGAGCAAAGTGGGAAAGGCAGACAATGGAGCCGAGAAAACCTGCCAGGTTTCCAAAGGTGATGAGATTTGATTTTTTTCTGAATACAATAGCAAGCCTTTGAAAGGTTTGAAGTAGAGGAGAAGCATGTCTCTCAGACTTCTTTAAAAACTTTTCATTTTAAATAACTACAAACTTACAGGACAATTACAAAACTAATACAAAAACAATACAAAGAACTCCAACGTACTCCTCCCTCAGAGACCCAAATTTGCCAACTATTAACATTTGGTCACATTTATTATATCCTTCCTTCCTTCCTTCTTTCCTTCCTTCCTTCCTTCCTTCCTTCATTCATTCATTCCTTCCTTCCTTCCTTCCTTCCTTTCCTTCCTTTCCTTCCTCCCTCTTTCTTGCTCTCTTTCTATCTACCTATTTATCTATATTTATCTCTACTTTCTGAATATTTAAGAGTAGGTTGCATATATCATGCTCTTGTAACACTTAACACTTCCATATACATTTCCTAAGAACAAGGTCAGTGACTTACATAACCACTTCAAGTACAGCTATCAAGTAGAGCTATCAAGTTCAAGAAATTTAACATTGATATAAAGCATACAGTCCATATTTCAATTTTTCAGTTGTTCCAATAATGACTTTATGGCATTTTCTCTTCCATTATTAGTTCCAGGCCAGGATCATGTATTGCATTTAATTCTCATTATCTCCTTGGTCTCTCACTGTTTCTTTCTAAATTGGAGTAACCTATATACAAACTAAAATTTTTTCATCTGAACCACTCCCAAGCGTATGATTCAATGGCACTGATCACATTCACCACGTTGTGCTGCCATTACCTCCTCCCATTTTCAAAACTTCCCATCACCGCAGAGAGAAACCCTGCACCATTACACATTGGTTCCCCATTCCCCCTCTTCCCTGTCCCTGGTAACATGTACTTGATTTTCTGTCTCTGTGAATTTGCATATTCTCATTATTTCATATAAGCGGAATCATACACTGTCTGTCCTTTTGTGTCTGGCTTATTTCACTCAACATGATGTCTTCAAGATTTATCCACAGTAGCATGTATTACAACTTCACTTCTTTCACAGCTGAATAATATTCCACTGTATGCATATGCCACATTTTGTTTATCCATTCATCTCTTGAAGGAAAAAGAATGCTTAATTTACTTCTATCTTTTGGCTATTGTGAATAATGCTGCTATGAACATCAGTGTGCAAACATCTGTTTGAGTCTCTGCTTTCAATTCTTTTGAGGGATTTCTGGGTAGTGTGGTGATTCAATATTTAACTTTTTGAGGAACTGCCAAACTGTTTTCCATAGCAGCTGCACCATTTTACACTCCCACCAGTATTGCAAAAGGTTCCTATTTCTCCCCATCTTCTCCAGCTCTTGTTATTTTCTGTTTATTTTAATAATTGCCATTCTAGTTGGTGTGAAGTAGAATCTCATAGTTTTAATTTGCATTTCCCTAATGATGTTGAGCATCTTTTCATGTGCTTACTGGCCATTTGTGTATCTTCTTTGGAGAAATGTCCATTCAAGTCCTTTGCCTATTTTTTAATTAGAGTGCTTATCTTTTTGTTGTTGAGTTGTAGGAGTTTTTAATGTATTCTGGACATAAAATTCTTAGCAGTACTTGGTTTCTAACTATTTTCTCGTTTTCTTTAGGTTGTCTTTGCAGTTTCTTGATAATGTTTTTTTCTATTAATGAATTTATGGGTTTACAGAAAAATAATGCATTAATGCATAAAAGACAGGGTTCCCATATACCCCTCTATTATTAATACCTTCTTGATAATGTTTTTTGATGCACAAAAGTTTTTAATTTTGATGAAGTACCATTTATCTATTTTTTTTCTTTTGTTGCTTGTGCTATCAGTATAAAGTCTAAGAATCCATTGCCAAATACAAGATCCTGAAGATATTTCTCTGTGTTTTCTTCTAAGAGTTTTATAGTTTTAGCTCTTCTATTTAGGGCATTGATGCATTTTGAGTTAATTTTTCTATATGGTGAGAAGTAGGGCTCTCCATTCTTTTGCATGTGAATATCCAATTTCCCCAGCTCCATTTTTTGAAGAAACTATTCTTTTCCCATTGAGTGGACTTGGCACCCTTGTAAAAAAATCAATAGGCCATAGATGTGTGGATTTATTTCTGAATTCTCAAGCTTATTCAATTGTCTATATGTCTGTTCTTGTGCCAGTATCACACTATTTTGATTACTGTAGCTTTGTAATAAGTTTTGAAATTTGGGAAGTGTGAGTTCTCCAACTTTGTACTCTTTTTCAAGATGGTTTTGGCTACTCTGAGCCTCTTACCTTTCCATATGAGTTTAAAGATTAACTTTTCCATTTCTGCAAAGAAAGATGTTAGAATTTTTATTGGGATTGCATTGAATGTGTACATTTCTTTGGGTAGAATGACAGCTTAACAATATTCGGTCTTTTAATCAATGACACAGAATGTCCTTCTATTTATTTATGACTTCTTTGATTTCTGTTAGCAATGTTTTGTAGTTGTCTGTGTATGTCCTTGGTTAGATTTATTCCTAGGCATTTGATTCCTTTAGTTGCTATTGTAAATGGGATGTTCTTGATTTCCTTTTCAGATTGTTCATTGCTGATGTATAGAAACACCTTTGATTTGTGTTTGTTGATCTTGTATCCAACCATTTCGCTGAATTCTCTTGTTGGCTCTAGAAGCTTTCTTGTAGATTCTTTGGGGTTTTCTATGTATAGGATCATGTTGTCTATGAATAGGGGAGAGCTTTATATCTTCTTTTCCAGTTTGGATCAGTTTTATTTCTTTTTCTTGCCTTATTAGTCTGCCTGGAATTTCTAGTACAATGATGAATAAAGTGGTGACAGGGGGCATACTGTCATATTCCTGATCTTAGTGGGAAAACTTTCAGTATTTCACCATTGAGTATAATATTAATGGTGGATTTTTGATATATGCCTATTATCCTTTTGAGGAAGTTCCCTTCTATTCCTGGTTTTCTGAGTGTTTTTATCAAGAAGTTTTGCTGAATTTTGTCAAATGCTATTTCTGTGTCAATTGAGACGGTCATGTGGTTTTTCCTTCATTTTATAAATGTGGGGCATTGCATTGATTGACTTTTCTTATGTTGAACCACCCTTGTGTTCCTGAGAGAAATCCCACTTGATGATAGTTATAATCCTTTTAATATGCTGATGGACACAGTGTGCTGGTATTTTGTTGAGGATTTTTCATCTATAGTCATAAGGGATATTGGTCTGTAATTTTCTTGTCTTGTGGTATCTTTATCTAGCTTTGGTATTAGGGTAATGTTGGCCTCATAGAATAAGTTAGGAAGTGGTCCCTCCTCAACTTTTTGGAAGAGTTTGAGAAGGATTGGAGTTAATTCTTCTTTGAATATTTGGTAAAATTCACCATTGAAGCCATCTGTTTCTGGCCTTTTTTTCATTGAGAGGTTTTTGGTTATTGACTGAATCTCTTTAACTTATTATTGGTCTGTTGAGATCTTCTAGTTATTCTTGACTCAACTTAGGTAATTTGTGTGTTTCCAGAAATTTGGTCATTTCATCTAGGTTATCTAATTTGTTGCCATGCAAGTATAGTATCTTCTTATAATCCTTTTTAATTCTGTAAGGTTAGTACTAATGTCTTCCCTTTCATCTCTGATTTTTAAGTTTGTGTCCTCATTTTTTCTTTGTCAGTCTAGGTAAAGGTTTGTCAATTTTATTGATCTTTTAAAAGAACCAATTTTTGGTTTCCTTCTTCCTATTGTTTTCCTACTCTATTTCATTTATATCTGCTCTAATCTTTATTTCCTGCCTTCTGCTCACTATGGTTTATTTTATTTTATTTTTATAGTTCTTCCACTTGTGAGGTTAAGATACTGATTTGAGATCTTTCTTCTTTCTGAATGTAAGCATTTACAGCTATAAATTTCCCTCTGAACACTGCATTTGCTGCTTCCCATAAGTTTTGGTATGTTGTATTTTTATTAACTCAAGATATTTTCTAATTTCCCTTGTAATTTCTTCTTTGATCCACTGGTTGTTTAAAAGCATATTATTTAATTTTCACATATTTATGATTTCCCAGTTCTCCATCAATTATTGATTTCTAGTTTCATTCCACTGCAGTCAGAGAAGAAATTTTGTATGATTTCAATCTTTTTGTTGACCTAACATGTATATTGTTTTGTGACCCAACATATGGTCTGTCCTACAGAGTGATTCATGTACACTTGAGAAGAATGTATATTCTGCTGTTGTTGGAAAAAGTGTTCTAAATATGTCTATATATGTCTAATTGGCTTATAGTATTTCAGTATTGTTCAAGTCCTCTATTTCCTTATTGATCTTCTGTCTAGATGTTCTATTCATTATTGAAAGTGGTATGTTAAAGTCTATTTCTACCTTCAAATCTGTCAATATTTGCTTCAGATATTTTGAACCTCTGTTGTTGGGTTCATATGTGTTTATTGTTGTTATATCTCCTTGATGAATTGACCCTTTTAGCAATATATAGTGTCCTTCTTTGCCTTTTGAACAGCTTTTACTTAAAGTCTATTTTGTCTGCTATTCAGTATTACCACCCGTGTTCTCTTTGTTTGCTATTTACATGGAATATTTTTTTCCATCCTTTCACTTTCAACCTACTTGTGTCTTTGAATTTAAGGTGAGTCTCTTGAAAACAGCATATAGTTGGGCTATGTTGTTGTTGTTGCTATTTAATCCATTCTACCAATCTTTACCCTTTGACTAGGAAGTTTAACCCATTTATATTTACAGTAACTATTGATAATTCAGAACTTTTACCATTTTGCTATTTGGGTTTTGTAAATCTTATACTTTTTTTGTCCCTCAATTTTTCCATTATTATCCATTTTGTGTTTAGTTGCTCTTTTGTAGTTAACCCTTTAGAGTCCCTTCTCATTTCCTGCTTTACATATTTTTCAGATATTTCCTTCATGGTTACCATAGGGCTTAAATTTAACACCCTGAATCTATAACACTGTCATTTGACTTAAAATCCAACTTAACTTCAATAGCATAGACAGACTATGTTACTATACCCCTCCATCCCCCCACCTTTACATTGTTCTTGTCATAAATTACACCTTTTTACCTTGTGTGTCCCAAACCATCAATTTATCATTACTTTTGTGCATTTGCATTTTAGATCCAGTAAGAAGTAAAAAGTGGAGTTATAAACCAAAAATACAGTAGTAATGGCATTTATAGTTATCCATGTAGTTACCTTTACTGGGGACCTTTATTTCTTCATGCAGCTTCAGTTTCTTGTCCTTCCAACCTGAAGAACTCCCTTTAGCATTTGTTGTAGGGCCAGTCTAGTGGTAAACTCCCTCAGCTTTCATTTATCTGATAATGTCTTAATCTCTCCCTCATTTTTTTTTAAATTCAGTTTTATTGAGATATATTCACATACCATACAGTCATCCATGGTGTACAATCAGCTGTTCACAGTACCATACTATAGTTGTGCATTCATCTCCCAAATCTATTTTTGAACATTTTCCTTACACCAGAAAGAATCAGAATAAGAATAAAAGATAAGAATAAAAAAGGACACCCAAATTGCCCTCCCCATCCCACCCTATTTTTCATTTAGGTTTTGTCCCCATTTTTCTACTCATCCATCCATAACACTGGATAAAGGGAGTGCGATCCACAAGGTTTTCACAATCACACTGTCACCCCTTGTAAGCTACATTGTTATATAATCAATCATCTTCAAGAGTCACGGCTACTCGGTTGGGGTTTGGTAGTTTCAGGTATTTACTTCTAGCTATTCCAATATATTAAAACCTAAAGTGTTATCTGTATAGTGCATAAGAATGTCCACCAGAATGACCTCTCAACTCCATTTGAAATCTCTCAGCCACTGAAGCTTTATTTCGTTTCATTTCACATCCCCCTTTTGGTCAAGAAGATGTTCTTAATCCCACGATGCTGGGTCCAGATTCATCCCCGGGAGTCACATCCTGCATTGCCAGGGAGATTTACACTCCTGGGAGTCAGGTCCCACATGGGGGGAGTCTGCCTCATTTTTGAAAGACAATTTTACCAGCTATAGAATTCTTGATTGGCAGTTTTTTCTTTCAAGAGTAGAAGAATCCAAGACAAGTTAGGCAGCAAGAGATGATGTTGCCTCCTTGGTGGTCCCACAGGCTCTCTTCATGTGGGGTTTGGTGCCTGACTTCCTAACTAGACAATTACTGGTTAATGATAGGGACCATTTGTCATTCTTTCTAGTCTCCTTCATGCCTACCTAATTCAATAATTTCTTAAATAAAATTGAATTGAGTTACATCTAGCAGGGGGAGGAGGGAAAGTGGATCCAGGAAGACTCCAGAAAACAAATGGTATTTGAACTAGACTGTAAAGAATGGGTAAGATTTGGACATAGGAGGATGGGAAGAAAGAACCTTTTGGGTGGAAGGAACAGAAAGAGCAAAGGAACAGTGATGGGAAAACAAGAAGTATATAGGGCTGGGTGTGTGGAGGAATGGGGTGGTGAGTGGGAGCAGGAGAAAATAAGTTGGAAAGAGTAGAAAGATGCAGTGGAGCAAAATTATGTTGGGTCTTGAAAGCTGAGCCAAGAAACTGCTTTTACTTTTTAGGACAAAGCAGGGGGACTATTGAGTGTTTTTGAGTGATAAGTGATGAAATCTGAACTGTAGTTCAGGAAAATAAAGCTGAAAGCAGGTGGGAGTCACTGGAGCAGGGAGCCATAGGAGCTGAGAAAAATTGTATTGGAGGATAGAGCGAAGTTTTCAAGGTAAAAGGTAGAGAGAATTATCTTGACCAGTGTTTGTCCATCTCTACCTGAAGCAATGTGATATGTCTGAAAGCCTTCATGCCATCATTTCAGGATCTTTATCAACACAAGTCTCTATAAGGTCATCATAGTTCATCTATTCCCCTAAAGCATAAGGGTGGGGCAGGTGAAGATTATTTCAAAAGATGTTTGTATCATTCCATTTTGTCTGTTTTGCAGACAGAAAAGTGAGTAAAGTTGAAGAGGATTAAGAAAGATGTAACCTGTGAAAGGCAGAGCCAGGGGCTGAGAAGCCCACACAAGGTGTGAGGCAGGGGTGCAGGACAAGCCTGCTTATTCCTAGTCTGAGGATTTGTTTTCCCATTTGCATTCCCTTCCAAGAGTGTAAATGTGTTTTCTTCTCTTGGTCTTGCTTTGCCACAATTCCCAGCTCACTCCACTGGATTGGGTTACCTGCCCAGTTGAGTTCTTTTCCCCTGAATGCTTCCAGCTGTTTCATTCCTTGCCTTCTGCTTGTAGGCACGTTTGCAGTCGTGGGGTTCTTCTCCCTCCTTGGTGTTTTTCCAGCACCAGTTGTGAACACACCCTGATTTAGCTTCCTCTCTGCCCCTCCTCATCCTACCATTTTCTACTCCTACCCTTTTTATATTTAAACTTCACTAGCCTCAGCAAAAGAACTAATATTTAACATTTATTCTGCACTTAATATAATCCAGGCACTGTGCTAAAGAATTTACATGCCTAGTATAATTTGACCTTCACAGCAACCTGTAAAATAGATATTATTATTGTTCCCATTCTATAAAAAGGAAACTGATACTCAGGGAGCTTATGTAACTTGCCTGTGGTTGTACAGTTTGAAGCCAGGATTTGACCCAGGTCAGTATGACCCCAAAGATCATCTGCAGTAGCAAGTGCTTTGCTAACCGCAAAGCTCTATTAAAAATGTTGGGTTTAATATATATATTTAAATATTTTATATATATACGTATCATTACAAAATCAACTAAAGTCTGTCCTATACCATCTCTTTCTTTTTCCTTTCTCCCTAAGAGATAGCCACTAGACTGAAATTATCATATATCCTTTCTGTATATTTCACAAATTTACCATATATACAGATATCCAAAATTATGTATTTTTTCTTTTTAAAAAAATTCACATAAATATCAAGCATATCATTTTGCAACTTGCTTTTTTTCATTCAATAGCAAATATAAATTACTTTATTAATAGTGTTTTGTTTTATGAATATACCACTTTGACGGATTTTTAAATCATTTTCATATCTTTTATCATTACAATGTGCACCTTGTACTTAGCTTTTTGCACCCTGTGAAAGACTTTATTTAGGGTACATATCTAGAAATGGGGTTTCTCCTTTATAGGGTAAGGACATCTCCATCTTTAACATTAATTGACTTGATTAAAGTCTTCCTTCAAAGTGGTATCAGCTTACACTCCCACTGGCATCTTGACACCAGTATCACCAGCATCCAACATTCTCACCATCATTTGGCATAATCAAATTGAGAAGCAAGTGTGACAAAATCGGTATTTTTCTCCTAAATGAAAATAGCCACTTTCTGATTGTTAAGATAACACATACTTGGTATATACAATCAGTATAGGAAAGTGTAAAAAAAATAAAGCAAAAAGTATCTGAAATATCTCCACTTCTAACATCTGGACAATATCCTTTGTGATATTCCCTATGCATTTATAGGCATATCTTATGAATACATAACGTCTAAATATAAATGGGACCCTTCTATAAATGTGTGATTTTGTGATCATTTTATCATTCTGCAAGACATTGTGGAACTCATCTCATGTCAATGAACATATTAATATTATTTTCTTTTTTCATGATCATGTAACATTCTTTAGATGGCTATTTCATAATTTAACTAGTACTCTATTGATGGTATTTAGAACATTTAGGTAGTGCCCAATTTTTCAGTAACACAAACAAAGCTGCTTTGAACATCCCTGCACATCTGTCTTTGTGCACTTTTCTGTTTATCTTCTCATGCTGTGTTTTCTCAGAATACGTCTAAGAGAATATCAGACCAAAGGGAAACTATATTGGTAAGCTGGATAATAGAAAGCTGGCCAACTCCAGCAGTAGATATTAACGAGGGTATATATTGTGGATGGGCAAGAAACAACAACTTCCTCACTGGCAGAAAGCCTGCCCCATAAGTGGGTACATTGTGCACTCCTAAAGCATTTTCTGAAATACCCTAGAGACTCCCAGAATTCACCACTGGTTACCTAAACCACTGCCATCCAAAGTACAAAGGTCCTACCCTCCACTCCAACCCCTGCCTCCAGCGAACAAAACTTCTGCCTCTTCCTTCCCCCGGCCACGACCCACCCTGTTACTAGTCCTTCTTTCTCCTGAGAAACTGTCACTGCCTCACCCGTTCTCTTTCTCTATCAAATGAGGTGAAGAAACCCGCTTTCTGCCCACAGGGCTGGCTTCTCTCCATCCAAACAAAGGGCAGAGCAAACTCACACCTTGTCTAGCTGGTGCTCTAGTGGCCTCTGAGTTAGCTGAGGTCAGTACATCCACCTTCCAGGAACCAGCAAGTCAGAAAAAAAAAAACACAGGAGGACCTGAGGGCTTGTGTTACACTGCAGCTCTGTCTCTCCTGGACGTTGCTCTCATGGCGCTCATGGGCAAAAATCACTTTTGCAGAGACTGCTATTTGCCTCCCCAACATTCATTTTCCCTTTCTTCTAAACTAATAGAGCCCCAGATTTTGTTCTAGGTGACAATATACTCAGCCAAAGGATTACATTTCCCAGTCTCCTTGCACATGGGTGATATATATGCAAAAGTCATCCAGTGGAGCTGCCAGGAAAGCACTTTAAAGGGGGTTACTGGGAGGGGCAGCTTTGGACTCTTTCCTGCCTTCCTCTTTCTTTTTGTCTGGAATGTGAGCTCTCAGATGTTTCTGGAGCCTCCTTGGGTCATGAAGTAACTTTGAGTTGGAAAACATGTGCTAATAATAGAGCCCAACGACAGGAGGAGCCTGGTCCCTGGTGGCTGTTGAGACACCAGCCCTGGACCACTTTGTCTCTGGATACTTTTTTTTTTTCTTAGAAAGAAATCTACTTTTATCTTGTTTAAGTCATTTATTTGAGTTTTCTGTTATGTGCATCTAAACTAACCTTAACTTACACAATCACAAATGGTCTAAAACACTCTTGAAAAGACCACATCCCTGAATAAGGCTAACAGAGCCAGAGTTTCTTCCAGGTTAGAACAGACTTGTTTCTGCAGATGAGTATGAAATGGATTAGATGGATTTTGTTATGAATCACGTTTTAAAGACAAACAAACAAAACCTTACAACACCAATTGAAGAAAGAGCATATCCTAATTCCCCATTCATGCTCTCTGGATCTGTAACCACTGAGTGGGTTGGTAGGAAGTATGGCCCAGACCCTTTAAGAGTGAGTGAGTGTGTGTGTGTGTGTGTGTGTGTGTATGTGTGTGTGTGTGTATCTATGCATTCATGTGGATGCATGCATTTTTCCCTCTTTCTCTTTCATCTAGCAAATGGTTGGATTTCCATATATTAAATATGTGTTTGGTGAGACTCCATTTTTTTGGAAACTGTCTACTCATTAAGTCAATGAATTGTTTTTGAAATCCCCAAACAAATGTCATCTAAATATCTGTTCTTTAAATATCCTTGGTAGCTATTCTTTTTTAGATGGCATGCCCACTGGTCTTATTCCCAGGTTCTTGGGCTGATGGCCTTCCAGCTGGGTCCCTCACCACAGGGATTAGCTGGGAAGGAAGGTCTGGAAGTCAAGTCTTATGTGAAATCCAGAGCAATTGGCAGCAAATGTCATATCAAAGGTAAGTGTGTGTACAGGGCAAAAGAGTCCCATAAAAAGCAATTCCCATCATCAGATCTAGGGTGTGCTTTTTTTAAAGCCTTGATCAAGACATGGAGTAAGGAGGTAATAGCTAAGAACACTAGGAACAGGCTGGGTTATAGGATAAGGTACAGGTGGGCCAGTGGTCCCCAGGCAGAGGGAAGTTCCTCAGGGCTAATGGCAAAGGTTGTCAAGCAAAAGTCCACACCAAACACTGCTTTCTAAATTAAACTCAGTTTACAATAAAAACTACTATTTTTTGCAACAGTTCATTATGTGGTAGGCACAGCGTTAGCTTTACAAACATTGACTTTATGCCTCAGGAGAAAAGTAGAAGCTAATTTACAGGTAAGGGAAACATGGCCAAGCCAAAGCAAGAACACAAGCACTTTTAAAGTCTTTGCTGTGTCCAGTCAATGGCGAAGGAAGTAAACTCTACCCTAGGGGAAAACCAGTGAAAAGCTGAATGACAAAAGGTATAGATATGTAATCCCATTTCAGGGGAATCAAGACTTGGAACCAATACTCCAATCTACTGCATGTATCATCAAATAAAAACATTGGTATATCCAAAGTCTCCTGTTTAAGAAACACTGCTGTAACATGAGAAAGCCACCCAATACTGAGATGATATAAAATAATTAGCATAGCCACACATAAAAACAACTAGTCTTCACTTTGTTCCTTGAGAGGGCAAAATGCCAATTTACACAGACAACTGGCAGAGTTTCATTTTTGTTTTTCAAATCTGTTTTTTTTTTTTTAATAAAAGTCAGTTTCCTTCCTCACAAGGAGAAAAATATTGAAACGTATAAGACCTGAATACATCACCAGTGAATTTTCTCTTTGACATTTAGGTCTTTCTGAACCAAGCATCTTGCTTTAACCCCCTTTTGCAACTCTACCAAGAAGATGCTATTTAAAAAAATGATAGTAATAATACTAACATCATATTGAGATACTAACTGAACATGCTTTAAAATACTACTGTGGGGGTCAATTGAGGTGATATAAGCAGGGGGCCATGCCCAGCTTAAGAGCTGTTATCATAGTAAGCCACTCCTCTCCTATCCCTATCAGCAGCCAGGACAGTGTCAGGCCTATGGTTTATTCAGTGAACACTAGCCTTGCCATCAACTACAATGTTGGTGCCTCTGCCTGTGGATGCTAAAAGGCTAGTGGGAGACTTTGGGGAAGATGGCCAATTAGGGAGTTGGGGTTGCACATCTCCCCCAGAAAAACGCTGAGGAACTGGGCAGAAACTTCCTGGAACAACAGTCCTAGGGATCCAGAGATCAGGGGGAGCACTGTGCAGCACCCAGGAAAGTGCAGGACGAAAAGATGGAGAAACTGCAGTGGCAGATTGTGAGTAACTCCCTCAGCTCTAGCTCCAGGAGCCCATCCCCTACTCAGGGAAATCAGCTTCCAGTTGTCGGGTCCCTGTCTGGTGAGCGGCTGCAGACTGACAGGACTGTGGAAATCCACTTTCCCAAGCAAAGGGCAGGTCACAGTCCACCGCCCCAGCTTTTGGCCAGCAAATTTAGACTGCTAGGTCCCTCAGTTCAACCCACCTGGACAGGTGCTGCCAGGCCATTGTTTCCACCAGCCCAGGGAGCCTGCAGAGAGCTAAGAATAGCCTGCCTTCTGAGGGCTGAGGGGAATAGGTTGCTGACAGCACCATCTGCTGGGCAGGCTATTAAAACACACCCTAGGGGAACAGAATTAAAGGCTTTTGGGCATCTTTACCTGATCGTCTCCCCAAGGCCCCGTGAAACCATTGTGTGTGCACCCTTAGTGGGTCTCTGGTCCTGCTTTGGGTAATACTGATGAACCAAGTGTCAAAGAAGAGCACTAACACAAAACCAATCAACAGCGAAATCTTAGACAAGAGAGAGAATCTGACCCTCAGAGTAAACTCATTAAGATAATCCAATGCACTGGCATCAGCAAAAATTACAAGCCATATGAAGAAGCAAAAAGATATGGCCAGTCAAAGCAGCAAATTAAAAAGTTGGAGAGATACAGAATTTGGAGCAATTTAGCAAAGATGTTCAAATAAATCTCCTAAGTCAATTCAAGGAGATGGCCAAAGAGATAAAGAATATTAAGACAACACTGGGTGAGCATAAAGAAGAACTTGAAAACGTGCAAAGAGAAATAACAGATCTTATGGGAATGAAAAGCACAAAACATGAAATTAAAAATACACTAGAGGCATACAACGGGAAATTTGAAGAGGCAGAAGAAAGGATAAGAAAGCTAGAAGACAGAGCATCTGAATTTGAACAGACAAAAGAAAGAGAAAACAATGGAAAAAATTAAGAAAGGTCTCAGGGAATTGATTGACAATACGAAGTGCACAAACATACATGTCATGGATGTCCCAGAAGAAGAGGAGAAAGATAAAGGGGCAGAAAGAATATATCAGGAAATAAAAGCTGAAAATTTCCCACCTCTTATGAAAGACATAGACATCCATGTAGAAGAATCACAAAGCAGTCCAAACAGAATAAATCCAAATAGACCTTCACCAAGACACTAATCAGAATGTCAAATGCCAAAGATAAAGAGAATTCTGAAGGCAGCAAGAGAAATGTGATTCATCACATACAAAGGTTGCCAAGTAAGAATTAAGGGCAAATTTCTCATCAGAAAACATGGAGGCAAGAAGGCAGTGGTATGATGTATTTAAATACTGCAAGAGAAAACCCACCAGCCAAGAATTCTCTACCTAGCAAAACTGTCCTTCAAAAATGAGGAAGAGCTTAAGACATTCACAGATAAACAGAAACAGAGAGTTCATTAATAAGAGACCTGCCTTACAAGAAATACTAAAGGGAGCCCAGCAAGCTGAAAGGAAAAGACAGGAGAGGGAAGATTATCAGTAATGGAAACTTAAACGGTAAAAGAAAAGACCAAGACAAGAGATGACATATAGAAACCAAAGGATAAAATGTTGAAGTAAGTATCGCCATTACAGTAATAACATTGGATGTTAATGGATTAAAATCCCCAATTGAAAGACACAGACTGGTAGAATTGATTTTTAAAAAGTGTGAGCCATCTATATGCTGTCTACAAGAGACTCACTTTAGACCCAGGGATACAAATAGGTTGAAAGTGAAAGGCTGGAAAAAGATAATCCATGCAAACAGTAACCAAAAAGCGGGGGGGGGGGGGGGGGGGCACTTATACTAATATCAGAAAAAATAGACTTTAAATTCAAAGCTGTTATCAGACACAAAGAAGGGCATTATATATTATAAAAGGGGCAATCCTCCAGGAAGAAATAACAATTATAAATAGTTATACACTTAACCAGGGTACCCCCAAATACCTGAGGCAAACATTGGCAAAACTAAAAGGAGAAATAGATGTATCTACAATAATAGAGTTCAGTACATTACTCATGTAAATAAATAGAACATCTAGTCAGGACTCAACAAGGATACAGAGATCTTGAATAATTTGATGAATTAATTAGACCTAACAAATATATAGAGAACAATGCACCCCAAAACAACAGGATAATCTTCTCAAGTGCTCATGGATCATTCTCCAGGATAGACCATATGCAGTAGAACAAAACAGTTCTTAATAAATTTAAAAAGATTCAAATTATACAAAGCACTTTCTCTTATCATGATGGAATGAATATGGAAATCAACAACAAATGGAGAACTGGAAAATACGTGTTCTTAAACAATCAGTGGGTCAAAGAAGAAATTGCAGGAAAAATCAGTAAATGTCTCGGAATAAATGAAACCAAGAACACAACATATCAAAATTTATGGGATGCAGCAAAGGCAGTCCTGAGAGCGAAATTTATAGCCCTAAATGTCTACATTAAAAAGAAAGAGGTAAAATGAAAGACCTAACTAAACACCTAGAGAAACTAAAAAAAAAGAATAGCAAACTAATCTTAAAGCAAGCAGAAGGAAAGAAATAACAAATATTAGAGTGGAAACAAATGAAATTGAGAACAAAAAAAAAAGAATCAACAAAACCAAAAGTTTGTTCTTTGAGAAGAATAACAATATTGACAAACCCTTAGCTAGACTGACAAAGACAAAAAGAGAGAAGATGTAAATAAAATCAGAAACAAAAGGGGGGACATTACTACTGTCACCACAGAAATAACAGTGACTTAGGAGGATACCATGAACAACTGTACACCAACAAACTAGATAATTTAGGTGAAATTTTCTAGAAACATATGAACAACCTACACTGACTTCTGAAGAAAGAGAAGACCTCAATAAACTAATCATGAGTAAAGAGATTGAAATAATCATCAAAAACCTCCTAACAAAGAAAAGCCCAAGATCAGATAGCTTCACAGGTGAATACTACCAATCATGCCAAGAAGAATTAATACCAATACTGTTCAAATTCTTCCAAAAAATTGAAGAGGAAGGAATGCTATCTAACTCATTCTAACTCTAACTCATACCTATGCCAATATCACTCTGAAACCAAAGCCAGAAAAAGATACTTCAAGAAAATTACAGACTAAACTCTCTAATGAATATAGATGCAAAAATCCCCCAACAAAATACTTTCAAATTGAATCCAAAAGCACATTAAAGGAATTATACACCATAATCAAGTGGGTTTTATCCCAGGTATGCAAGGGTGATTTGACACAAGGAAATCAATTAATGTAATATACCATAATAACAAATCAAAGGAGAAAAACCACATGATCATCTTGATTGCTGCAGAAAAGGCATTTGACAAAATCTAGCATCCTTTCTTCATAAAAACATTTCAAACGATAGGAATAGAAGGAAATTTTTTCAACATGATAAAGGGCATATGTGAGAAACCCACATCTAACATTGTTTTCAATGGTAAGAGACTGAGAGCTCTCCCTCTAAAGATCAGGAACAAGACAAAGATGCCCACCATTACCTCTGTTATTCAACATTGTTCTAGAAGTTCTAGCTAGAGCAATTAGGCAAGAAAAAGAAAAGTCTTCCAAATCAGAAAGGAAGAAGTAAAACTCTCACTATTTGCAGATGATACGATCCTATATTTCAAAGTCAACAGAGCACAGTACTGGCATAAAGATAGACATATTGACCAATCAAATCAAGAGTTCAGAAATCAACCCTTAAATCTATGATCAATTGATTTTTGATAAGGCTGCCAAGTCCACCCAGCTGAGTCAGAGCAGTCTCTTCAACAAAGTGTGCTGGGAGAATCAGATATCAATATCTAAAAGAAGGAAAGAGGACCCCTATCTCACACCTTATACAAAAATTAACTCAAAATGGGTCAAAGGCATAAATATAAAAGCAAGAGCCATAAAACTTCTAGAAGAAAATGTAGGGAAGCATCTTCAAGATCT
The DNA here is from genome assembly GCF_015220235.1 of Choloepus didactylus. Lineage (NCBI taxonomy): Eukaryota > Metazoa > Chordata > Mammalia > Pilosa > Megalonychidae > Choloepus > Choloepus didactylus. The sequence continues at coordinate 126,643,873 of NC_051312.1, read as the reverse complement.
TGTGATATGAAGAAGTTTCTTAGTCCTTATACCCAAAGCATGAGCAACAAAAGAAAAAATAGAGAAATGAGGCCTCCTCAAAACTGAATACTTTTGTGCTTCAAAGGACTTTGTCAAGAGGGTGAAAATGTGACATATTCAATGGGAGAAAATATTTGGAACCCACATATCTGATAAGGGTTTAATATCCAGGATATATAAAAAGATCCTACAACTCAACAATAAAAAGACAAACAACCCAATTTAAAAATGTTCAGAAGACTTAAATAGACATTTTTCAAAGAGGAAATGCAAATGGCTAAAAAGCACATAAAAAGATGTTCAACATCACTAGCTATTAGGGAAATACAAATAAAAACTACAATGAGATATCATTTCACATCTACATGAATGGCCACTATTAAAAAAACAGAAAACTACAAGTGTTGGAGAGGATATGGAGAAACAGGAACACTTATTCACTGTTGGTGGGAATGTAGAATGATACAGCTGCTGTGGAAGACAATTTGGCAGTTCCTCTGGAAGCTAAGTATAGAACTGTTATATGATCCAGCAATCCTGCTACTAAGTACATATTCAGAAGAACTAAAAACAGGGATGGGAACAGACCTTTACACACCTATGGTCATAGCTGCATTATTCACAATTGCCAAAATGTGGAAGCAACCCAAGTGTCCATCAACCAATGAATGGATAAATAAAATGTGGCATATACATACAATGGAATATTATTCAGCTATAAGGAAAAAATGAACTCTCGACAACATGGATGAAACTTAAGGACATTATATTGAGTGAAATAAATCAGACACGGACAAATATTGTATGAACTCACTAATAGGAACTAAATATAATGAGCAAACTCATGGGTTTTAATATCTAGAATATATGGCACCAGAAAGTAGAATGAGGGCAGAGAATGGGGAGCTGAAGCTTTATTTGTGCAGAATGTGTAGTAAGGTTCATTATAAATGTTTGGAAATGGATCGAGGTTATGGTAGCATGAATGAGTGTAATTAACAGAGATGATCTGTGGGTGTGATTGTGGTTGAAAGGGGAAGTTTAGGGTCATGAATACCAACAGAAGGAAAGCTAGAGGAGGAAACATGGGACTGTATAACCTAGTGAACCCTCTTATGGGCAATGAGTGTAGTCAATAATGAATGTTCTTCAATGAATTAGAGCAATGAATTAGAACAAAGGCACGATACTATTACAAGGTGGTATATGGGTTAAAATATACCTAAAGCAAACTATGAACTGTAGTGAATAGTAATATACAAACATTCCTACATCTGTTGCAAAAAAAAAAAACAAAAACCATTATGCTAAGTGAAAGAAACCAGACACAAAGTACTACATAGTGTTTGATTTCATTTATATAAAATGTAAATGCAAATAAATTTACAGAGATGGGGTTAAAAAAAAAAAAGGCCAGTGGTAGACTCTGGCTTGGTGGGTGTCAGAGGCAGCCCCAGGGGCTGATGTAGTCTTGCAGAGGATATTTAGCAAACTTAAGCAAATGCTAATAATTACCAAGCCAGGGAAATTGATGAAGAGAGGAGAGGCCATTATGCTGCCAGATGAACAATATCCAATCTTTGCCCTTAGTGGGGGGAGACCACCCCTAAACTGTAAGACCATGAACAGCCTCAAAGCAACGTGGGGGTTGTGCAGTAGAGCATGAGGGTCCTCTGGGAACCCAGGTGAACATATGCTATGACTTTATTATTTCAAATAATAGAAATTGAAAACTTTGTTCAGTATTAAGGTATCTTTATATACCTTATTTTTAGTAAATCTTTGTTAAATGAATGAAGAAATAAATGAATAGATATCTGATCTTTTGGACTCTTCTACATGTTTTGGTGACTACAGATTCTGAGCTATCTCTTCTCATATGGGAGTGACTTGGTAAATATTTGCTGCTGAGATGAAGGAGGTGTCTACCGAGTGAATGAACACATTCTGCACAGCTGCTCTGCAGACATGAATGTGGGCGTACTTCACCTGCAGAGCCGGAAAGGGGCCCATATTGCTTTGCTCTGCCTTCTTGTCCCTGCCCTACTCTGTATTTAGCCCAGGCTCTGTCACCATATCATACTCCTCTCCAGTCTCCCTGTTGCGGGTGCCCGCTAGTCTTCTCCCCATTCTCCTGTTTCCCCTCTGGAGAGAGAGGTGCTGCAATTTGCCTTGGACAGGAGGCAGCCACAGAGCTAACATGAGTTGGCTGCCCTTTCCCAGATCTCTGAACATCTTGAAGATATTTGTAATTTTACTCGCAACTGGAGGATATAATTCATTGCTTGCTGAATCAAAAGTCCACCAGCTGCCAGGGGATTACAGAAACCATTTGTATGATACTTGAAAGTAAAAACAAAATTGAATGGCTCTGTTCTCACACACACCCCCACCCTCCCTCCTACACAAATACACACACTGACAAATAAGTCATGGACTTCCACTTTTGGACAAAATAATCTACCCCATCCTGCCTGCCCCTGCCTGCCACCTCTCCATCTCTAATATGAGATGGTTCAACACATATTTGGGACATAGAAACACTGTGAATGCAAATCAGACCCAGGCAGATTGTAAGGTTAAGAGTGAAATATTGTCAGCTACCAGGGGCTTGAGGGATAGAGGGAATCCCAGCCAAGGAGGGAGATACATATTTGCTCTTCTGTGCAATTAATCATCTTTAAGTGCTCAGGGATGGCTGCTGGGAAGATTAGGTGAGTCTCAGCGGCTTGCTCAATCTTGGCTTTCCAGCTGGGGCCATGGGATCAGAGCAGTTTGAACAAACCCTCCTGCATGACTGGACATGGGAGGACAGGAAAAAAGCAGAGTGATATAATCTCCAAGAGAGAGCCTGGAGAAAGAGCATGTTCTCTGCCCATTCAGGGCTATGGGCTTTCCCTGGGCACAGGGACTCTGGCCCTGACTCTCCCCATGGTTACTACATGCAGAAGTTGGCTGAATTCAAACACCCAACCATATTTAATAGAATGCGTTCAAAACCTGATTCAGTTCAATAACAACTGCTGCCATAAATGTGTCCCACACCTTAAGATTGTATATACAATCTCATTTAATCCTCCAGCAGCCCCTTTTTCTGGTTTTTGTTGTTGTTTTTTTTTTTTTGAGGTTAGATACTATGCTTATCCTATTTTTACAGATCAGGAAAGGGAGACTGGTTGACTTGCCCAAGGTCACACAGTTGTTGAATGAGGAATTCAATTTAAACTGAGGTTGATTAAGAAGCTACTGAATGCAACGGCCAGACTCCACTGCCTCTTCTCAGAAACTGAAGGAAGCCTCATTAATAACTCTCTTGTTGACTGAGAACAAGGAAACATTTTTATTCCCCTTAGCAATTGGAATATTGTGTCTTCTTCAGAGAAGATAACTGTAAAAATGCCTAAGAGACGAATTTGTGGTTCAACTATAGCAGCAACCAGTTAGGTCCTTCCAGCACATTCTGAGTCTTATTTCCCTCTTTCTAGTCTCACCTTTATGGCTTCTATACTTTGCTGATACTGGGTTTGTTTGGTCTTTTATTTTTATTATGGCATGTGCCTTCTGTAATTTACAGCAAATCTTTTGTAGAATGAGATGGGAAATAGAAATATGGAAAAATAATAGCTAGATGGCAGATAGATGGCAGAGTGGACTGATAATTGGATAGACGGATGGACGAATGGACCAATGGATGAAGAGATGGACAGAAAAATGAAGAGATCCATGGAGTAACAGGCAGATGAACAAACAAATGGATAGTTGGATGGACGGACAAATGGATGGACGGACAAATGGATGGACAGACAAATAGATGGACAGACCTGCCCTGACTTATGCATAGCCTTTCTGTGACTGTCACCCACACCATCTACCTGCACCCGCCGAGAGGATGTTAGTTGACCACAAGGTAACACCCCCACTTGAGGGCGGAGAGGCCTGGGAAGTCCTCTGAAGTCGTAACAATTTGTCACATGTCCCTGGGAGTTGGTCCTCGGAGAGCTGATCAGCAAAGAAGGGGGTTGGAAAGACTTAGTGAAAACCAACACCACTGCTCAAGTCCCACCTTCTCTGTCAGGCCTTAGCCTACTGCCCTGGTTCTCAACTCCACCCTCCGCCATTCTGTCAATTCCAGGAGGACTCCACGTGGCTCGTGTTACCTTGCTTCATTTTTATCTTTTATGAGTGGATTTCCCACACACACACACCTGCCACCCCAGACTGATTATCAGTGCCCTGAAGACAAGAGCCACATCTCTGTTTGCTCACGACTTACTTCAATTCACTACTGGTGACATGATGGGAAATTATCTCTTAGAGCACAATTAGAAAATAAAAGACTAGAAAAAGAAGTGCTAATTGTGGACTTCTATACTTTGGGAAGTTACTTTAGTCTCCTGAGGTACTGTCACAAAATATGTATAGACCTCAGTGACACCATCCTCAAATAGCAACCACTGTGTATAAAAATGTCCCAGCATCACCAACATGGTATTGACTGAGCACTTACTAAGCACATTACATAATAACAATTAATACCCATTAATTGCTTACTTCTGTTTTAAGTACTTTAAAAACTCAGTCTTCATGAAAAAACCTAGAGATAAGTCCTATTATCATCCACATTTTACAGATGAGAAAATTTACACTGAGTCACATTAAATAACCTGCCCAAGTCCACCCAACAGTAAGTGGCAGAGTTAGGTTCCAGTCTTGGTCTACTCTGAAGCCTACGGATCTTGACCCCTGAGCTGCAGAGCTGTGTTCCATGGATTGAGAGGAGTGAGCCTTCCTGACCTTGTAGAAAGTCATAAGGGAGCTTTAATGAGCCAGTGACAGTGGGCAATTCCAGCCAGTCCTAACCACACATCCCCCCTCTCTGATCAGACCAGCACTGCTGGTGTACAACACACGCATGCAAGCTGGCAAGAGCTCATGGGGCATTTCCCGTTCAATTGAGAACTGTTGGTTTCTGCTCAACTCCCAGAGCTGCAGTAGAGAGAACACCTGACTGGAAAGTCAAGGCCTGGTTTCATGGTGGCCACTCAATGATTTTGCGACTTTACCTAAGTCAGGTAACCTCTGTGAGCCTCAGTTTCCTCGTTGGCAAAATGGGGATAGTAACATCTTTTCGAGATCACTCACAGGGCTGCTGTGAGAATCAAATGAGTGCAAGACGGGAGGGATAATGTGCAGGGGTTCAGCTGGGCTCGGCCAGTCGTTGGCAGCATTTCTGCGACAAGGCCCCTTGAAAACAGGACCTAATCCGTAATTCAAATGGACTTCCCAAATGCCTGACAGATACTTGTTAGGAAATGCCAAGTAGTGTCTGAGCGTTCAACCAGCCCTAAAGGTTATTCTCAAGACTGGTGAGCAAGCTGCAGTTATATCACATTGGGCTCCCAGCCACTTGGCGCTGGTGCTGGAAATGCTTCAGTGTCGCTCTGTTCAGACTTGGTTTGACCACAATCATATTAAATGTTAAATCATCCCGTGGCACTGGCAAGGGGAAATGCTATGTCAGGCATTAGCTATTCTTCCTTTTGTTATTACCATCCATAACAATTTCCTAAGCCTTCAGAATACTCTAACTTCAAGCCCAAGGCTTAAAACAAATGATATTAGCCTAAAGGAACTGTATCTCAATTTCACTGGAAATTTAAACCAGGCCCCGAGAAGCTGACGCCGTGTTTCTTCATGCTGTTGGTGTGAAGACAAATGCAGGCCCTCTGCCCTCAGCGGAGAGACTGTTGCTCTTCAGTGCTGGTCTCAGCTTCATGAACAACCTGTCCTGCTCACTACAGCGATGCTTCCTGCTGTTTGCCCTCACGATTGCCCTCGCTCGCAGCTGTGAGCGTTGATTCTGCGTCTCCTACTGAGAGCATGGGCTGTCACCTCAACCAAGGAATCAAACTTAGCGTCACCAATAGAGGGACAAACTGACATGATTAGACTTCTGGGGGGATGCAGAAGAAGTACACAACGTCACCTAGGCAGGAATCTTCCCCAAAATGTTTAACCAGGAAGAAGCAATCAGACAAATCTAGAATGTGGGACATTCTAAAAGTCAATTGTCTTCGGTTCTTCAAAAGCGTCAATATCATTAAGAGAAAAAAGTGAGTGACTCGTAGATTTAAGGAGACTTAAGAGACATAACTAAATGCATTATGTGGGCAGACTGTGATTGGATTCTGGTCCCCCAGAAATAGCTCCAAAAATTCTGAGGAAAATTGGAGAAGTTTGGATGTGAAGTGTGTATTAAATTATATTATTGGATGAAAGTTAGTTTTTCTGGGTAGGATAATGATAACGTAGTTACATCCTTATTCTTAAGAGATGCATGCTGAAGTATTCAGGAGTGAAGAACCATGGTGTCTGCAACTCTCAAATACAGTGGGACCTCGGTACTCGACTGCTTTGTAACTCAACGAATTTGGTACTCGACACATTTTGACGTGAAAGTTTTGTCCCGGTACTCGTTGTTTGTTTGCTACTTAATGCGCAAGCGTCAGTTGCCTCGTGACCCGCTACCCTTTCCAGCTGAAACAAAGGGTCACGTGTTAGTCACGCAGTAGCTCTTGCCCTGTGCACATCCCGGTGGGGTCTTATCTTAGTTTCTGTGGTCGTTTTGTGTATTTTTGTGCTTTTTTTTCCTCATCATGGATCCTAAGAAAATGAGCAGTGAGAGCTCTGAGCAGAAAAGAAAATTACTTCACACCACCATTGAGCGCAAAAAAATAATAATAATAATAGGCAAATATGAGAGTGGTATTTGCATTACTGATCTTGCTGCTAGGGAATACGGTAGGCCTAGAACAACAGTCTCCACTACCATTAAGTATAAGGAAATGATAAAAAAGGCTGATGTTGAGGAGTTAGTGGAGGAGCGTCGTGAAGAGCTCAGCACTGAGGAGCTGCAGGAACCACAGAAGGAGCAACAAGAGGTGGCTGAAGAGATTTCTTCAGGTGAGGAGGAGATGAGGGAGGATGTTCCCAGTTCCTTGATAAAAGAAATGTGTGCAAAATGGACAGAAGCTCAAAACTCTGTGGAGAAGTACCATTCGGACAAAGCTCTGACAAGCAGAAATGTGAATTTATTGAATGACGAAACAATTTCACATTTTTGAGAAATTCTGAAAAGAAGACAGAAGCAGTTCCTCATTGGATAAATTTTTAGTGAAAGTGACAGAGTGTGTCAGAGCCTGTGGTGCAAGTTGAAAAAAGAAAAGAGAAAGAACACGTGAAGTGCAAGTGCCCAGTGTTCTATGGGAGGGACTCGCTTTCCAAGCAGCTCTCCCTGTACCCTCTCCTCCCCACCGCTCTCCTCCCACCATCCCTTTAGGCCATGGACTCTTCTCAGTACAGGTAAAGTGAAGTTTTTATTTTATTTAATCTAAGTATTTATTAATTTTTAGGTTTACTTTTCATGTAAAGTGATGATATACAACCATATCTTTTTGCCTTAAAAATGTGCATTGTCTTTGGTTTGGGAATGCATTAAATTTACTTGCATTATTCCTTAAGACAAACATTTGTTTGGTACTTGTCATTTTGGTACTCATTGCACCTCCTGGAACACATTAACAATGACTATCGAGGTACCACCACTGTATATATAATATATACAACATACAATATATATTCATGCTCACATAGAGAGGGCACACGAATGTGGCAAAACATAACAGCTGATAAATCTAGATGAACAGTATATGGGAGTTCATTTTTCTAGTCTTTTATTTTTCTGTGGATTTAATTTCTTTCAATATAAAATATTGGAAAAGAGAACACATGAACTGTGGTCTGTTAATGGTTTGTGAGATGAATTTAGAGGGTCTGGCCAGCATTTTTTGATGAAAGACAATGGAGTAGAACAGAATAGAATAGAAAACAAAGAAAATGAGAGAAAAGAAAAGAGAGAAAAGAAAAGAATAGAGAGAAAGGAAGAAAAAAAGCTCAGTGCCTCACAAGCAGCAAGGTTAAGCACTGTTGTGTGAAATTAGTTTTTAGGGTATGGATGTGTGATTAATGGGTTGTGATGTAAAAGGTTTTCTTTATTATGAATTAGGGTTCAAGAAAATTTGAAAATCACAGACCTGGAGAACCAAAGACCTCCACCAGGCACCCCTTCTTCAGCACCCCTCGCCTTCACAGCACTGCTGGGCCGGGTCCAGCCCCTCCCCGAGCCCCCGCCCTCCTTCCCCAGTGGCCCCAGCTGACGGCGTGACCCCGCCCCTCTGCCCTCGCCCCGCCCATATCCCTCGATCCCGCCTCGCCTCGCCCCACCCCTGGGCTTCTTTAGCCAGGCTGTGCCCCCCCCAGGCCTCTGCTCCCACGTGCCTCGTCCATCATCAAGCCCGGGAACTTCTCTCTGATAGTGCAGCAGGGGCGACCCCGAGAGGGAGGGAGAGAGCAAGGAAAACTTGCAGGCGGTGGTGCTACCTCAGGGGTTAGACGTTTCTTTTACTAAATGACTAGCAGAGATCTGTATGGGAAAGAAATTTTTAGTCAAGTTGAGGGTGAGGATTAAGCAGGAAGCAGCGTGGTGAAGAGCTAAAGGGTGGGAGCATTCAAGGCAGAAGGAGCAGCTGGAAGGAAGGCACGATGGAGGGAGGCTGCAGCCAGAAGGGAATTTGTGTTGGATGAAGTCGGTTCTTATCCAAGAACAGGAACTGTGAGTGGGGCACCCTTCTGGATACTGTAGCATCGTCATTGTCACAGGAAGCCATCGATGACTAGGATGGATGCCAAAGACGGCTGTGAACACTAACGGACACTCAGAGCTCTGAGGAAATAGACGATATCTTGGTAATATGGCAATATTTTCTTTCTCATTTTGGTTTAAAATGGTACTAGGGTGCTCCCCTACAAAATGTCTGTTCTCGAAATAGGTGTTTGCATTTACTATTGGGATATGTGTGTGTGTGTGTGTGTGTGTGTGTGTTTGCATTTACTTTTGGGATATATATATATATATATATATATATATATATATAAAACAGCAGAAACAAAACCAGCAAAATCTACAGCTGAATGGAAAATTTGATGTGAAGGAGCACAGCCTGGAATACCAGACACCCACCCCCCATGCCCACCACGTGGTTCTGTCTCCGGAACCTTCCGTCCTTCAGCAGAAGCCCAGGATGTTCTTTTGGCCTGAATGATGCAGATTGTGGAGACAAATGGAGAGGAGGGGGGATCCTGGGATGGCGGGTGGAGCTGGGTGGATCTTCTCAGGGAACTGGCTTGAAAAGGGAAGCTCGTGGGGCAGGGGCAAGGAAGGTGAGGGCCTGGGCTGGCCCATGTGAAAGGCCTGATTCCTTCCAGCCCCCCACCCCACCCCCACCCTGGGACCCACGGGAAGTCCAGGGTACAGAAACTCTTCCCCTCAATGTTATAACTCCTTCTGTTTTGTCCCAGCCACTTGTTAAGAAATTCACATATATCTCCAGTGTAGTCTGGGGGCAATGAGAGAGATAGGTTTGTAAAGGAAAGGGGAGGGATTATGGCCTGGGGTGGGGGGAGAAACAGTGCTGAGGGGGTTGGGGGGGCATATTGAGCTTGCAGCAGGTGATTGAGTCCCCACAACCCCAAGGACCCTCCCCGGAGGGGTCACCATCCTGCTGGCCTGGGTGTTAGAGAAAGCACCTCTCTGAAAGTGGAAGGGGTCGGCAGCAATATCTGGGTTTTAACAGCATAACATTTGAGGCAGAACTTGGTGGAGAGAGGCCAAGGCTTGGAAGGTAGTATGTTCCTCAGGGGGCAGGACTTTGTTCTTCAGGGCAATGTTCTTGATCTTGGAATATTCTGATGTTCCAAGGAACTTCTGATCCCTTCAGAATTGTGAAGGGAGGTCTTTTAAAATATACCATCCAGTCCCTTTTGAGACTTGCCAAATTAGAATCTACAAGTATTCCATTACCTATTTCATCTCCACTGTCAGGTTGTGAGCCTATTGAAAGAAGGTTCTATGTCTGGTGGATCATTTGGCTGTAAGGAACAGAAGCCCACTTAAGCTGTTTAAAGGGAGAAGAGAGCAGGCAGGCCTGGTGGACCTGGAATTGGCATCTGGGAGCCCAAGGCTGCAGGCAGCTGTCTCTCTTGCTCTCCCTCAGGGCCACATGGCATCTGCCTCTGCTGCTTTCTGCAAGCTTGCTCTCCCTTCCACATCCCTAGACCTAACTGCACACCCTTCAGCTTATACATGACAAAAACAATAGCTGTTACTTTATATAAACTTTAATTTGAGTGCTCATTGCCACCTGGCCACAGTTTCTGATTTTCTTGGCAACACTTTTTGAGAGAAAATCATTGGTTGCTATCCAGACAGCAGAATATCTCCCCTGGGTCAAAAAAAGTTATGAATTGGGGGTGGCGTGGGAAACAGTTTCTCGTGGAGCAAACATGGCCACATAAGGTCCCATCAGCAGTGGACCCCCATCAACCGTGGCAGTCAGAGCTAGGAAGGCAACATAAAAATTTTCCCTGACAATTTGTGGTGGTTTTGAACTGTATCTACCCCCAGAAAAGCATGCTCTTAAAATTAATCCATTCCTGTGTTTGTGAACCCACTGTAAGACCTTTTGATGAGGCTACTTCACTTGGTGTGACCTGTGTCAATCAGGATGGGTCTTAATCCTATTTCTGGAGTCCTTTATAAGAGAAGGAAATTCAGACAAAGAGAGAGAAAAGCCACAGTAAGCAATAAACTGAAATGGAACACAGAAGAGAAGGAAGAGACCAGGAAACTCCGCCATGTGCTTTGCCATATAACAAAGGAACCAAGGATCACCAGCAGCCAGCCCCAGAATGCCACAGTCTTCAAGGAGAAGGGATTTTTCCGGCCTCAAAGTCATGAGAGAATAAATTTCCATTGTTTAAGCTGAACCATTTCATTACCATTAGTACAAAAGTGAGCAGAAAGCTGTGGATGAGAAAAATTCAGACTTCTTAGAAAACTATACTTTTTTCACCTACTGAAATGATGAAGAAGGGATACAAACTATGCTCTGAAGACCTTTATATGAGGTCAAACAGAAAGATAGTGAAAACATAGCAAATGAGCTGGTCACACAATGGAAGTCAGGCAAGCTGAGTTCCAGTTCCAATTTTTCCCTAACTGGCTGTGTGACCTTAGGCAGTTCCTTCTCCTTCTCTAGACCTTCATTTCCCATCTGGAGGTTGAACTATATGATCTCTTCTTGCTCCAATATTACATGTGTACATGAATGGCCCTCAGTCTTTGCTAACTGTAACTGACAGGCAATCTCATATAAATGGATTTCACAATCCTAGGGGTGACTGGAAACAAACTACTCATAAGGTGAGCAGGGCTTGCCTATGCAAGAGTTTGGAATGTCTTTTTTCTATGAATTCACAAAGCTTTATTTACGTGGATTCTTTTTTGCAAGGGCTCAGTCTCCTTAGGGCACCCGTCTTTGTCCTGGCCATCACAGTGTTTCCTCACAATTAAACCCAGGAAAGCTTAGTGCATGGTTCCTCCCAGGCCAGGGTGAAACAAATGAGGCCCTTCAAACTGAGTTCCCCACAGGGAGCACATATTTGGTACTTGTGGATTAAAAATAGCCATTAGTGGTTTGCTTGAGTGGATTCCAAAAGGCTTAAGTTTATGATGCCTGAGAAGCCAGTGTCAGGTTTTCCCTCGTCTCTTGGTGAGAGCTCTCATTCATTTAATGTTCACTTTTTTGAAAACTGTTGTAATTCTGGGTACATCGCTCAGCATCTGCCACCTCTCTGCAAAGAAATCTCTGCCCTCCTGCTGGTTTTCTTTCATCCTGTGTGTTATCAACTGCCTATAATTTCTGTGTTTGGCTGCCCAGGGTTGGCCAGCATAATGTTGTTTTTGTTATTGTTTTTAAACCTTGAATTAGGTGTTGCACTTGAAACTTAGGAGATTCCACAATGTTTGGTCAGCTGTTACTGCCTAACAAACCACCCAAGCTTAGTGGCATAAAGCACTACCATTTTGTTATGCTTGTGCAGGTCAGGAGTTTGGACAGGACACAAAATGGGTGACTTGTGTCTGCTCCCTGATATCTGGGGCCTCAGCAGGGAAGACTGTAGTGGGTGGGGGGACCTGAAGAACTGAGGGCTCTGCCCAGAGTAATCCTATCACCCTTGTTCCCAGGATTCGTCCAGAAGAGCCCCAGTTTATGAAAAAAAAACAAATACGTTAAAGATAAACCAGATGATGGTTTGGCTCTAAGCTCCTGGTGTACACATTCTGAAAGCAAAGACTTCCTGACATTCTAAAGGTGATTCACACTCAACTCTTTCCCTTGCTCACAGCCCCTTGGGTTATTGATTATATTTTTATGCAAATTTTCTGGGTCCCTAGACTTTTTGCGACAGATGATAATGAATACTGCAAAGGAGCTGAAAGTAAAGCTGGTGTTTGCTCAAAATCATTATTCTCATCCTCAAGCACTAGGTCCCAAGCTGTCTATTTCATCATTGCCTGTGGTTTTATAAATAAATATTTCACATTCCTCTTTTAATGTGTCATAATCTAACAAATTGTTGTTATATTTCACGTTTCATCCAATGAGACCAAGGAACCATGAATTGGGGGTTGCATAATTATCAGTGGACTCATAAGACTTTTTGCTTAAATGCAAAATACTTATCATGTTTTCAATGAGTTAAATGACTCTCGTAATACAGTACCAGATTAAACAAATCCTTTATAAATTTTATGCTTTCTCTTGATGATAAATTTCTTTTACTAAATGAACAGAAGTGGTCAGTGTTATTAAAATGATTAAAATTCTTCAGTAATACAGAGACCACAAAATTTTACTTGCACATGAGAATTCTACTTGTCATGAGGGAATCCAGGCCAGCTCTTCCCTGTCAGCTGGAGAAAAGGAGGCTTTGGCACGAGGCGGAACTGGGTTCAAATCTCTATTGGGAATCTTTGGGAAAGTTGGGGCCTTAATTCTCCCAATAGTTAAGGGAAGATAATCCTGTCTACACCTTACATGGCTGTTGGGAGAATTGCATGGCTCATAGATGACCCATATGGCTTGGTGGTTTAGTGTTTAAGCAGTGAAGTTGGAAAGACCTAGGTTCAAATCCTGGTACCAGAACTAACTAGCGGGTGACCTCAAGCAAGTCATTTAAGCTTTCAGCCTTTTTCTTCATCTCTAAAACGGGACTGGGTATAGTGCTTACTTCACAGAGTTGTAGAAATATAAATGAGATTAAGAACATGAATAAAATGCTAAGTACGATGCCAGACATATAGTAGGCTCCTTTTCTCTTTCTCTTAGTTTATGTCCTTCTGGACCCCACTGTCACTGCATCTCAACTTTATCTTATTCCTGGTTTTCCAGGGCCTGGATTTTCAAATAATTTTTCCATGTGTCAGAGCTAGAGTTCCAGTAACCAACTCAGAGAGCAGGATTACTATAGCCACAAGGGCCTGCCAAGTGGTAAAAGCCCTTTACAGCACATGCTGGGCTCCCAGGGCCAGGGAGGGACCTGCTCTTTTCTGGAAAGCTGCTGCCACATGGGCAGGACCGTAAGGCTTCTGAAGACACAACCAGCCTGTTTGGCAGCAGCCCCAGGCTCAGAGAGGGAAAGGGCTGTGTCAGTCTGGAGAGGCCCCTTTCCTGCAGTCCATCTGGTTGCTGAGCCACAGCAGGGTCTCGGGAAGAAGCCGGAGGAGGAGAATCAGGGTCGAAGGGAGCAGTGAGCCCTCCCCATCCCTTCCCGCAGCTTGTTTTTGGCAAGTATGAAACCCTGTGAGGACCTTTGTTTCTCAGCCCCCTGCATCCTCCAGTGCTTTCTTTGTCTCTCAGTTTGTGGCAAATGCCTGCTTTGTGCTGAAACGTAGAGTTTTCTTGGAGAACCACCTACATGAGGTGGCTACTCCAGGATCACACAGCTGGTGAGAGGCAGTGCCTGCATTAGAAGCCAGGTCCCAACTGAGTGACCTGGCTCTTGAGTATGCGCTAGTTTTCTCTGACCTCAAGGATAAAGATGAGTGTTCTAGTTTAAAATGGAGGTGATGATAGATAGATAGATACACACACATATACATACCCACAAATACATATACAAATACCTATACCTATATATACCTACAGGTATATACTTTTTTATACTTTCCACTTATTGAACACTTCCCAAGAGCTAGATCCTATTAAATCTTCAGACTATCACCATGAGGTTATTATTATTATTACCTTATAGTTGAAATTCAGAGATGTTAAGTGAAATGCCAAAAGTAATATGGCCTGTAAATAACTGAGCCAGAATCAGAATTCAGGTCTGGGTGCCCCAAAGACTGGCTCTTAACCACCAAGATTGCCTCTCAAATCCAGGAATGAAGTCATGCTGGAAAAGGCTGGCTGTTACTGGAGAATGTTTCTGTTTCAATAGAAATTTAGTCATTGTAATGATTCCTGAAAGCTTGTTGCAAATCTGGGAAAGGGAGCTGGCTCTTCTTTCTGAGACACAGTCAGAGAAGGGGGTGAATAAAGACACCCCGAGTCTGGAGGGGCTGAGAGCAGTCAGGTTAGGTCAGCTGAGAATCAAAGAGGGCAGAGAAATGAAGTTGACGACCTAGGGAGGCAGACCCAGCACTTGGAGAATAAGGTTGAGGGCAGCAAAGAGTAAACCCAAGCAGGGGTGCCATCGGGGGTCCTCCTGGGTTTATGCCCACAGGAGAATACATGATCAGCCAAGGGCCACATGGGCACCTGAACAAAAAGGCCCTTACTTGCTGGCTCTGCTGCTGTCTCCTCTCCCTTCAATAGCTGTCCATCAAAATCTTAAAATTACTAGAGGAATGTCAAGTCACCCATAGTCACTTGCAAGGTTGTCATCAATATGGAGTGCTGGTAGCAGTACTTGGCATATTTTAAAGGTAGGTAGAAAAACTCCTCAGTTGCAGCTCTATGGATGGGCACCAGTGTTCCCAATTTATCTATGAGGAAATGGGCATAGAGAAGCTAAGAAATGCATTAGTAAGTGGCAGAGGGAACCCACCTTCTCTACCCTATGCCACACAGTGTGGACAAAATATTTATCATTTACATACCTGAGCCAAGTGTAGCACCCTGTTAACTATTGGCATGTCACAGTCTGAGTTACATTTCTCAATAGAAAAAATTCACTCTGGCTTTAGGGTAAAGGATTCCATGTTTTCCTAATCCCCCACTTTCTTTTATGTATAAAGCTCTCCTACCTGCCTTTCTGTCTACATCTGCGATGCTAATCACACAGCTACCTACAGGGCGAAGGCTGAGCGTGTGCTTCCTTGTGTCTAAACTCACCGGGCTCCAGTGATGAGGCCTCTGTCATTCCCAGAGTGGTTGATAGATTGGCCTTTCAGCTGGAGACGTACCAAGAATTTCCCCATCCCTCTTTGCCAGAATGCATGTTTCCAATTATGTGGAACTCTTGTGGAGAACTGAACTTCTTGAATTCGTTAAATGAAAATGTGGTGTTTGGAAAAGCACCAGGGTCACTGCATTAGCGAGTCCCCGCGGAGCGGAGCCAGGGCAGCCGCGGCCAGCAGCCCATGCTGGATTCCCTCCAAGCCAGGAGCGGGATCGCATGCTCCAGCCTGCATTTCTTCATGCTCAATTTTTTCCCATTTGCAGGCAAGATAGGGGTGTGTGCTGTGGAGAAATGTGTCTCTGTGGTCACGATGTCCTGAGTAAATGACAAGTGGGAGGGGTGGCTATACCCATCACACACACACACACACACACACACACCTTTGCTTTTCCAAAGCAATCTGGAAATAGGATTCTGGATTTGTAGTGAAAGGAAGTGGAAATGATAATGCCCAGTAGCCCGGCAAGGAGTTTTTTGTTTTGTTTTGTTTTATTTTAATTAAATTCAGCTTTATTGAAATATATTCATATACCATACAATCATCCATGGTGTACAATCAACTGTTCACAGTACGATCATATAGTTATGCGTTCATCACCACAATCTATTTCTGAACATTTTCCTTACATCAGAAAGAATCAGAGTAAGAATAAAAAATAAAAGTAAAAAAAGAACACCCAAACCATCCCCCCCCATTTTTCATTTAGTTTTTGTCCCCATTTTTCTACTCATCCATCCATACACTGGATAAAGGGAGTGTGATCCACAAAGTTTTCACAATCACACTGTCACCCCTTGTAATCTACATTGTTATACAGTCATCTTCAGGAGTCCAGACTACTGGGTTGGAGTTTGATAGTTTCAGGTATTTACTTCTAGCTATTCCAATACATTAAAACCTAAGATGTGTTATCTATATAGTGCATAAGAATGTCCACCAGAGTGACCTCTCGACTCCATTTGAAATCTCTCAGCCACTGAAGCTTTATTTTGTTTCATTTCGCATCCTCCTCTTGGTCAAGAAGATATTCTCAATCCCACAATGCAGGGTCCAGATTCATCCCCGGGAGTCATGTCCTGCATCTGGCAAGAAGTTTTTAAATGGGGTGACTGTCCCCCTCTCCCTTCCTCAGGTCCCCCTCTGAGGGCCACCTCCTGCCAGTCTCTGGCTGCAAATACTCAAGATTCTCTGCCTCCCTCCTTCTCCCATTCTCTCTACTGCCTCTCTGCACCCCCCACCCCCCACACGTACAAACATTCTCATTGAGATTTCCAAAAACAGTTAAACCAGAAGGATGGAAGGTCTGAGGGGCCAGGCAGGGCATCCTTTGCTGTCCACAGGCTGGTCTCTTCAAGCCACTGCCTCACCTCCTTCGGGCACATTCCACTTCCCTGGAGGCCACGGGCCAACGTGTTGGTGCCAGATCCAAAGTAGAGTTAGTCCTGGATCAGCCTCCCTCCCACTGATGATTTCTGCTGAGCAAATTTGTCATACCATTGCCTAACAGACGCGAACTCCATCCCCACCTCCCTCCCTCGGTAAGTAGGGGTGGAGGAAGCTTCAGCAAGCCTGTGATACTCCAACTGAGACCAAAAAGGTCTTTCAAGACTTTCTTTTAAGACTTCAAAGTGTCTTTGAGGTTGTGTGTGTTGTGGGGGAGGGAGCAGGAACAGTGAGTAAGAAAAGCCTTTCCAGGCAGGGAGTGGGGTGAGAAAGGTGCCCAAAATTTGGTGCAGCCGCACAATGGACTATTATTCAGCCACAAGAAAGAATGAAGTCCTGAGACTTCCTGCAACACGGGAGGACCTTGAAAACACTGTGTTCAGTGAAATAAGCAAGGCACAAAATTCGAATGCTATCACTTGTAAGAGATGACTAGAAATAGCAAATTTGCAGAGATAGAAAACAGAGGCTTGGGGTGGAGGGAAAAGGGAAAGGGGACTGTTTGTAAAAATTTTTAAATAAAACAAATAATTAAAGAAAAGCACTCAGGGTGTGAAAGCTCACAGTCTGATCCAGGAACAATAAAATAGCGTGGAGTTTATTATCGTGGCCATATGTGGGATGTGAATGGGGTCTGGGTCAAAGATGAGGCTGCAGAGGAAGGCAGGGAACAGTCGTTAAGCTCCCTGGGTGCAATGGCAAGGATCTAGGAGTCTATCTTATAGACTAGACTAACATAGATATTAGGGAATTTTAATCAGAAGTGTCTTGCCATTTGCAAAGATGTCTATGATCACTTTGGAGGAAGATACAACAGGAAACAGAAATTCTAGGGAAACTCTTTGGTGATAGTCCAGAAAAGAGATCAGATGATGGTCAGAACTAAGGACGAGCAGTGCGGGTGGAAAGGAAAAGGCTGACCAAGAAGAGATAATTTAACATGCAGAGTACACAGGAGCTGGTGAGGGTCCATGTCTGAGGTTTACAGGTGGGCGCAGGGTCATGCCTTGGTTTCTGGCTCAGGCCAGAGATCCTAGCAGTGAGACAGGAAATGCCAGAGAAGGAGGCTTGGAAGAGCCTATGATGAGTTCAGATATGGACATGAGGAGTTGAAGGTGCCTTGTGGGACGTGTAAGTGGAGATGTCCAGTTGGTAATTGGCTTCCCAGGTCTAGAGTTCAGAATAAGGGTCTGAGCCAAGTGTTGCTTGGCCCCTGGACCCCAGCATTCTAATCTGGCCTTCTTTCTCTCCACTTCTAACATTTCTTGCCTGAAAATTCTAATCTGCCCTATTCCCTGGTCAGTTGGAATGACTTTTGGAATCACATGGACAATATGGTCTTTAATGTCTAGAAACCACCTTGTGTGTAACTCTCCAACCTCTGTGCACTCCTCCCATACCAGTTCTCTACAATCTGATGGGAGAAAATGTCTATTAAACTATTGAATGTCTCTACCAGTGACTGCTGGGATATTATGCAGTTATAGCAAGTCCGGAGGTGAGAGAGCTGTGGGATTTTAATGGTGGTGGTGTTTTGGAGGGACCGTCTGGAACTTCTTGTGTTACATGACCTGAAGCAGAGAGAATATTATGTGCAAAGCTCAGGAGACTAGAAAGAGATTAGCATATTTGGGAACTGCAAATAGATATATGTTGGGAGGTGGGATTGGAGGAGTAGACAGGGACTGGATCTTGCAAGGTCTTGTCAGTCATGTTAAAGAGCTTGGAGCAGGGAAGTGACATAATCAAATTTAAACTTATAAAGATTATTCCAACCGCAACATTGGGGCATAATTGGAGGTGGGGGCAGTCCTGGAATCTGGGAGACCAGATGGGAAGCCATTGCAATAGTCCAGGCAAGAGATGATGATGGCCTGGCCTGGGGTGGAGAGAAGGGGAAAGACTTGAGAGCTTTTCAGGACATAGAAACACTATTTGGGTAGTATGGCTCCTAAAGCCCTAGGTCATCACTGTCACTTGTGATCCCCACCTACCCTTACCAGGCAAGATGGGACTCCCAAATCTAGGGACAAGAACCAGGTTGCCCCATGGTTCTGAAGCACGGTCATATATAGGGGACCCAACCCCCACACTTGGCTGTAGGATGAATGGTAGCAGGGTGGTGGATGTCAGCGAGATCTCCAAAGGCAACGCTTCCACAACACAACAAAACAAGCCTTTAAAAAGCACAGCTATTATCACTTGTAATGTAAATCTTCAAGACCATCTCTGGTGTTGTCAGGAGAGACAAACACATAAATAAAACACAAGTTGAGTTGGAATAACAATTATAGACATAAATGGTGAAAAGGGTAAAAAAAAAATGAGGTTTTAAGGGGATGGAAACGAAAAAGAATGCTCGGAATGGAGAAGAGCTAATAAAAATAACTACAAAGTATTGATCATATTCTGTAGATCAGGTATGTTCTCCTGTATAAATTGGTCCAATAACCTTATGAAATAGGTATTGTTATGCTCATTTGGCATAAGGAAATTGAGACCCAAAGATAAAATCCTTCTGTGTATTAGTTATCTATTGCAGAATAACAAATTACCCTAAAACCTAGTGGTTTAAAACAACAATAAACATTTATTATTTGTCAGTTTTTGTGAGTTAGGAATTTAGGAGCAGCTTAACTGGGCACTTCTGACTCAGTATCTCATGTTTGTTGGTCTGGAGGCTTGTCTATAGGTGGAAGATCCACTTCCAATGTGGTAGAAGTCAGTGCCTCAGTTTCTTCCCATGTGGACCTCTTCACAAGGCTGATTGGCTTCACCCAGAGTGAGCAACCCAAGAAAACAAGGCAGAAGTGACAGACCCCTTTAGCAGCCAGCCTTGGAACTCACACACTCTCACTTACGCAGTATTACACTGGTTACACAGGTCAGTCTGATTCAGGGCACAAATACCATGAGGCGAGAATCATAGAGGGACATCTTGGAGACTGGCTAACATGCCTACCCAGTATGTGGTTCATTCAAGATGCTAACTCAGTTCTGTGGACCATCTCTACGTCACTCTAGTATTTCACAAAAATGTTCTATGATCAAATGAATTTGGGAAACATGGGATTAAATTTATGTACTCTATTTCCTCAGAGCCATGTGTTTTGATTCTCCAAGAATAGAGTCAGGAGACCTTGGAATCAGTTTGGGAAGAAGTGTCCTTTCTCCCTGTGCTGCTGAGAGCTCTGAACAAAATTATTTTGAGTTGGGAAGAGAAGAAGGTAATGGTCATTTTACAGAAAAGAGCAGGGAGGGAAATCCAGAAGAGAATGGCAGACATAAAGCCATAAAGGAAGGGACTACCCAAATTATGCTGGCCAAATTCTAAATGGGGGTTGGGTTCACTACTGCTTGTTTTCATTCTAAGGTTGGCTCTGGTATGTGTGGTCAAATTAAAAAAGACGGTAGATGTTTTTACCCAGATATGTCAGGGGAAGCCATTTTTATCATTCACTTTACCGGTAGCAAAGTAAATTGATGTCTGTCAAGTGAAACCTGCACTATCAGTTGTAATGACATGCTTTTGTATCTCAATGCAATTCAAGGTCAATATTTCAGAATCTGATGACCTTTGAGTAGTGGTTCTTCACCCTGGCTGTGTGTTAGAAACACCTGAAGAAACTTTCAAACATACCTACCCATGCCTGGACTTCACTTCAGATCAACTAAATCAGAATCTCTAGGATGGGAGGCCCTGGGATAGCAAGCTTTTAAAAGCTCCCCTAAGGGGATAGGATTGAAAACTGTTCTTTTTTGGCTCTGGTTATAGAACTCTCCCTCTCCCCCTCTCCATTTGCCCCCCTCTCTCTGTTTCTCCTCTCCACCCACAGCCAAAACATCTGACTTGAGCACCATCTTCAATCCATTCTGCCATCTGTGGCCTTCCCATAGCACAGCGCCTGCTATGAGGGGTGTTCAGGCCACGTTCGTTGTTCTGAGTTGCAGGTGGTGTTTGCTGACCTCCCTCTGACATGGCCCTAACAGAACACACTCAGGCCCAGAGGGGACACAGGGCATGACAGGCCAGAGATTATTCTTAGGGCTTTTAACATTCGACTGCCACTGTGGAAGAGTTTTTACGTGGTATGTATCATTGACTATGGGTACCTTCAGGTTCAAATTGACATTCAATAAATCTTTCTGGGATTTCAAGACCCGAAACTTCTTATAGGATCATCTGAAGTAAGTGGAGACCCCAACATGTGAAAACACCAGAGACAAGAATTTTGGAGATGGTAACACAGACTTGGTTATGCAACATGCACTTTTTATTTTTAAATCAATGATCATCTGAAAAGATAATGTGAGAAAATAGTATCTTTTTTTTTTCAAATCTGTGGAATAAAATTAAAACTAAGCCAAGGGGAGGAAAAATATTGGTTTGAAAGATATATTTTAGTCATTTAAAAACATTCAAATTAGGGATTATTTATAGGGCAGAGCAAATGAGGGAGGGGGAAACATCTCTGTATAAGTTTTTGTACTTGCTAGTTTGTGAACCATCTGCCTATATTGCCTATTCAAAAATTAAATAAAAATTAACAGAACATAATCAATTATCATCTGTATCAAATGAAAAATGGCATCATAAGATTAATGAATTGATTGCTTCGATCTGTTAGTATTTATTTTGTCTTTCTAATTTAAAATAATGGAAAGCTAATGTCTTCCACATTGCTGAGTGAGTTTGCTTAATCACAAACTCTCTGCCTTTTTTCTCTCTAAGTAGCTTTTTTTAAAGCCCCATCTTCTACCCTGGGCTTTTTTGCTGGTTTCCCAGACACTGAATACAAAACTCCAGGAGGCCTGATGCCCGAGAGATGGACCGGAGGGCAGTGTAATGAGTCAGGAAAAATAGGAAAAAATTTGCAAAGAGAATCAGATGGCAGAAACTCAGGTTGGACAAGGAAACACACCCAGGCAGGAAAATTATCAGGCTGGCATTTTCCCGACCAAATTGGCTTTCCTGTGCAGCTGATCTGGCCAATTGGGCAGAACAATCTTTAAGGGAATCAGAGAAACCAATGTAACTGGAGAACAATTGCTTGGAGGTAGCATTGTAAGCAAAACCAAAGCTAGTCTCTCACAGACAGGTGTGATTTCCACCCCCCACCCCACCAGGCCCTTTTCCACCTGCTTCTTCGAACTCATTATTCCTTTACCTAGGAACTCGGCCTTTCCAGCTGGAGCTAATGGCAGAGAGGAAGCAGCTAAGCACGGCCGACACCGCACCACAGCTCACGTGGTCGGTATCAGGTTCTTTTAGGAGCAGGACGGTGGGAGCAAAGATGCCAAAGGAGGCTGTGGGGAAGGGAAGTCAGAGCCTAGGCCTTGGGGTGAAGGCCTGCTGTGGCTGTATCTTCTGGGACCACCCTCAGAGCTGAAATCTTGGCCTGAGCAGGCCCACAGCCATCAGGAGACGGGACTTAGTTTACCACTGTGCTTCATCCAGAAGATGTGAATACAGCAGGACAGGTGAGCACATAACTTGGAAACGTGAGATTTTAGTGCATAATCCACATCGGTGGGCGGAGAAACTGTGACTCTTGTCAGTTGATGTCAGTGGGCCTCCTCAGCTCTTACAGAGTCCCTTAGAGGCTCTGGGGTTGCTCATTGGCATGGTGTGGCGTGGGGAGGGCAAGCTCTGGAGATGGGCTGCCTGCGTCCAAACCCAGTGCCTTTGCTTGCCCACCTGCGATTGTGTCCGTGCTCAGCATTCGCAATGACGGACACCAGTGCTGGCTGACTTCAGCCCAGATGAAATCTATTAAGAGGGTATTGGGCAGTGGCTAGGACAGGAGCCAGGGTGGCTTCTGACACCTCTACAGCAATTGCTCCTCAACCGTCTTGTCCCATGCTGTGCTGGAGTGAGCCATTCCCACCATTTCCCACCCTAATACCTCACACCTTAGAGTCCCAGGAAGGAGAGTTTGCTTATTGTGACTTTGGTCACCTGCCTGCCCCACTAGAGTATGGAAGGGCAGGCACCATGACTGATATTCCCACAAAGCTGCCCACAGTAGGGGAGAGGTAATACCCCAGAAAGAAAAGGGAAAAGTGTGTGTGTGTGTGTGTGTGGCGAAGAAGGGGGGATTGAGGCTGAGGGCACAAGAATATTAGTAAGCGGGGATATTGGTATTTACCACAAAAGGTTGTTGTGAATCAATAAAATAAGGTAGGCCAGTGCTTGGCACATAGTGCTCAATGCGTCTTAGCTATTTTTATTAGTAACTCCCATTGTTGGTTGACCCAAACCTTTGTTCAGAGGTATCCCACGCCCTGTGTCTGGCTCGGGCAACTGTTTGGCTGCAGGCTCTGGAGCGACCCGGGTTTTTTCAGAGTCACCCTGGACCGCTAATGGCCCAAGAGCAGGGATCTGTGGTCACTGCCTCTCCCCAGG
Source organism: Choloepus didactylus (assembly GCF_015220235.1). Taxonomy (NCBI): domain Eukaryota; kingdom Metazoa; phylum Chordata; class Mammalia; order Pilosa; family Megalonychidae; genus Choloepus; species Choloepus didactylus. The sequence continues at coordinate 126,620,636 of NC_051312.1, read as the reverse complement.
TTCTTTCCCAGGAGCCACTCCCTGCCCTTCCGTTTGGGATGCTCCTGAAGGAGACCTCACAAGTTCCTTTGCCAGAACCATTTGGAAAAAACATTTAGTCCCAACAGTTGTATTTTATGTGTATTGATCCTTTTCCTCAATAAGGACAGAAAGCATGATTTATATCTGTCACCCATAATCTGTCTCTTTGCACAATGAGACTAACCATCTGCCGGCTTCACCCCTGCTCCACCACCTTTGACTTCCACAGTCCCTAGGGACAGTGAGCAAATCTCTCTTGCTGTTTCTCAGAGGTGTCATTTCCTAACTTCGTAATTCATTGAGCAGCTTGACTCATTCATCCAAGAAGTTGACTTGTGCTCTGCCCCGAACACAGACACACACACACTCACATTCACACATACACACACTGCCTGCTTACTCCCAGGACTTCCCTCATCAATCTTTTTCCCTTTGTGTTACAGATATTTTGCTGTCAGAAAGCACCTGAGTTTCAAATACTGTCCTTTTCCTAGCCGAATCAAGCTCTCACAATCCCTCCTTCCCCTTCCTGTCTCTTCTAATCTCCAACAGCAAATCCCACTGTTCACAAGAAGCTTTTTCAACATCCCTGCAAAAAAAAGAAAAATGGAGATCTCCCATTTCCTCTGGGTAGTCACACACACACACACACACACACACACACACATACACACACACACACACACACACGTGTGACGCCCACAACCCTCCTTCACTCACCAACTCATGAAAAACACAGCCGTATTGCTTGTCTTTGGAGTATTGGCGTACATAATTTATTTAAAGCAGTTTGTGGATTGGATCAGCGTTTGTACAGCTGTTTGTACACTAAAAGGAACCCGTTCTAATTCTGGTCATGGCAACAAAGAGGATGCTGGATTTTTAGGCAAACCCAGTCTACAAAAATCTGACTTTACAAAAACTTGTCTCTGTCCTCCAGGCTTTCTCCTTTGCAGTCCATCCCCATTTCGCCTTGAAAGTGAGCTGTCTGCATTGCAAATCCAATCGATTCAACTCCTCAACTCCTCCCCACACACTTCTAATCTCTCCACCCCAAAACCTGGCTTTTAAAACACTCCAGTGGTTCCCCATTGCTCCAGAATAAAGTTCAAATTCCTTCTCATGACTTACAAAGGCCTTCATTATTGGCTCCTGCCAGCCTCCTCAGCCCCCTTTCTCACCCCCTCTAGTTTAGCCATCACTCTCAGCTGAGTCACTCTCTGCTTTGGACCCCTTTCTGAACCCCTCACACCCCTGTTCGTGTCCTTCCTGTGTGTTCACCCCAATCAAAACACAACAGTTTTGTGTTAAAACTACCTGCTTATTTTGTCTCCCCCAATAGACAGTTGAAGTCAAGGACTATGTCTTTATTAGATGTATTGCCAACTCTTAAGTCAGTGCCTGACCCAAACAGGTTCTCAGTAATTTTTTATTGAATGAACATGTGTGCATGAATAAACAGGGTAGGAATGGGCGTCACTGAACCAAAAGAGGTTTTGCTTAACAAAAAAAGGACTTGAGGCCTAGTTCCCACAAAGAGTAGAGCAAACCCATCTGGGAATTAATTATTTATTTACAGGATGTGGATATTGTGATGAAAGAAGCCAGTAACGAGTGAAATGGGAATAGTTATGTGGATGAAATATGCTAATAGGAGTCAATTTATTCAATGAATACATTCATTCCACAAGCATCAACAGAGCGACCACAGTATTAGCCTAACATTGTGCTCAGTCCCAGAGATGAAAGGAAAGAAGAAACCGTCCCTGCCCTCCAGGAACTCAGGGTTTAGGAGGAGACAGATGTTGTAAAAAATTTAGTAACAAAAATAAATAACACTAATCATAACAACAACAATAATAACTACCCTTTGTTGAGCATCCCCTACATCCTGGATCCTGTTCTAGGTATTTTGCAGATATTGTCTCATTTTAATCTTCCCAGACAATGTCTGAGATGGGCAGGTGGGAAAGGGGTGGAAGGACTTTCAAGTATATGCAGACTGCAATGCAAGCAGACTCCAGGCCCTGGGCAGGGCTGGGTGGGGCCATCTCCACCGCTTCGGTTTGCAACCCCTCAGGCAGCCTCGCGCTGGCCAGTGTGGCCTTCCTTCAGCTGGACCCGGGCCTGAGCCAATCAATCTTGCAACCCAGGCAGTCCCCTCTGGGGCCGCTGCAGAGCCCATAATTAATCTGGCTGGAAATAGAACTTATTTTTACACCTCTTCACATCAGTCCCCACAGACCATGCTTGAGCATAAAGTGGGAAGGCTGTGAATTGATCACAGCTGTGAAACCATGGTAATTAGCATGATGTGTTGAAACCCTCATTTCTGTGGCTGGAAGCCCTGAATTTCTGGCCACAAGTGATTAATAACCCAAATACCTATGCCCAAGCCTTCCACCTTAGTGGCCAGGTCTCCTCAAGCAGCCCCCTGCTTACCTCCTACCCAATGAGAGGTCAGCTTTGGAGTCATTAAATGGAGGGGCTGTATTATAATCTGCTGCAGCCACTACCAGAGGCCTAATGTCTGTCGATGGGATAAGGTGCAGCATCTTAGGAATCACAGCGTTGTCCCTGGACCAAGGACTTGTAGTCAGGTCAACTGGGTTCAAATCCCAGCACCCATTTGCTAACTGTAACCTGGGACAAGTTACAGGTTGTCTCCCTGTGCCTGTTTCCTCCTCTGTAAAATGGGGATAATATTATAGAAGAGTGCTTCTCAAACTAGTTGTTTTTTTTTTTTTCAAACTTGACTCCTATTTTTATTAAATACAATGAAAATGAAATACGAGGACAATGATCATATGCTTGGAAATTGCAGTAATGTCAAATTGCTATAAAAATTTTTAAATGCATATCCTCAATTTCTGAACTTATTCGTCTTGGACCATTAACTGGCACTGGTCCACAGATCAGACTTTGAGAAGCACAGAGTAAGGGTGCAGTAAGCCTTAGCTGCTCTGATTACGAATCCCCTTGTGCACGCAGAAGGCTCAGGCCCCTGATAGCACGCACACAGAGTCAGCCACACTCTAGGGGGGCTTATGGACTTTGGTAAGTCCCATCAGGTAAACACACTGGAGTGAGAGAGAAATGGTCTTCTAAGCATATAATTGTTAATTTATATGCATTGTGTATATGTTTTTACTGACAGGGCTCTAGCTAATACTTTTTAAAATTTATTGGCATTTCTGTTCAAAATTGTGTATTTAATTTCTACATTTTTAGTGGTTATTTTAAGAGCCTATTTCCTTTCCTCAAGACCCCTGGAAAACAAGGCTGATTCAACTATGGGTGGGTTCCTATGGGCCTCTGATGTTGACCTGATTTTCTCCTAGAGATGAAAAGCTCCCTGAGAGAATGGTCAGGTTTTCTGTGCTTTGAACTTAATATGCAAGGCTGGCCCTGAGCACAACTGTGACTGAAGGAAAAATCTGTTGGCTGCCCCTCTCCTACTGCAGGAGACTGGAATTTGGCATCATAACATCTCCTTTCAAGTCCCTGTTCTATGTCTTACTGGCTGTGTAACCATAGACAAGCTGTGCCCTTCCTGAGCCTCAGTTTCCTCAGTGGGAAGATGGGGGATATAAATCTACCTCACAGGGTTGTCATGAGGATTTCATGAATTAATGCATGTGATGTGCCTTACAGTGTCAGACAAATAGTAAAAACTCAACAAATGATCACTACTATCATTATTTTTATTGTGATTTCTTCACTAGGCAGTGCCTCAACCTCCAGGTCTAGCCCTTTAGCCTGCCTCCATTCCTAACACACTTCTTCACTTATTCACTCCTTCAACAAATGGCTAAGCACATGCTACCTGGCTGTGCTCTATGCTAGGATCACAGAGCTAAATCTGACAGGGTCCATGACCAAGTCTCTGAGAAGCCCCAGTCTGGCAAAGGAGAGAAATGTTAGCAAATCATGGCAATTGGGTTTGATCGGTACAGCGAGAGAGGCAAGCACAGGGGAGGCCACGTGGAGGGAGGGTGAGAGCCACTCCGTCCTGGCACAGCTCCCATCACAGGCCTCACCACAGAGGTGGCAGCAGATAGTGGTTTGGCTGCCTGGGCCATAACCGAATGGCTGGGGAGATGTGGGGATCACTTCCGGGGAGGTGGGCAGGGCACAGCGACATCCCAGGAACTTCCACTTTATTCTGCAAGGTGGCAGAGAGTCATTGATGGGTTTTAGACAGAGAGGAACTTGGCGGGCTTTGTGTCAGGTCGTGCTGCCTGTGTCCCTGGTGCTTGCCATGTGGCCAGTTGTTTGCTGTGATTGATGTTCTGACTGTCCTACTAAACCGAACATGGTTTCTGGTCAGCTTTGGTAAGTCCCCTGCCAACCATTTCCTTCAGTTCAATAAAGCTGGGGAACAGGGTGATGAGGAGGCTGCACAGTGCAGGGTTTAAGAGCTTGTGCTTTGGAGTCAGACATCTTACCAACTAAATGGCTTTATCAACTTGAACTCATTAAATGCTAGATATTTTTCTTTTAAATATATTATTGCATTGAGTTTATGAATTAACACAGTCCCTTATCTGTAAATTAGGGACAATGATATCTAATAGTCTCAATGAAAAGTTGAGCTATACTTCAGGTAAAGTACTTTGTGCAGTTCCTGGCACATAGTAAGTGATCATTCAATGATGTTAAATGTTTCTTTTTAATGTATTTTTACATTACATTTATAATTGATTTCTTTTGCTTGGACTATACATTTCACAGATCTAATGTTTAATAAGAATATAACTTGGTTCCCCAATGGCCTGTTAATTTTCCCAGCATATACTAGGCTTTCAATATTTGTGTAACTAAAAAGTGCTGCATGACTAGTTTATGATGTAAAAGAAAGCCACATGTCTTAGTATTTAAATTCATCTATTTCTGAGCCCTCATCTGACCTCTCAGTGACTGTCTTTCTTCACTCCCAGGGCATAATTGGGTCCAAGTGATCAGTTCCAATTGCCCTCGACTCATTTCCCCTAGACCATTGGGCACTCCAGAATATACCTTCCCAATGCAAAGTGGCCAAGGTTGGGGGCCTGGTATCTCCACTGAAACCCCCACAGTCTCCACACACCATCATATTGTCCACCGCAATTACTGCTACTGATGCTCAGGCATAGTCATCCCCTGTTGGACCTAGGCTCTAGTCCTGGTTTGCTTTCATTTCACTCTTGGAAATGAACTTGGATACACCTCCACAACCACTACAGATACTAGTTACTCCCTGTCAAGATTAACTGGGTCTTCCATAGTCATGGGTATTTAGTGAACCAGGTCTTGTAGTTTATGGCTCCACATGTGGTCATGCACACACAAGGTCCAAATGGATGGGTCATAAGGCATTGCATCATCAGTGGCATCTTGGGGTTGAGTCTGGATCACTGGTCCACACTTTCCTTTCCTCCTGGAAGCATTTTGGAGTTGTTTCTTGCTGGTGTCCTCAATAATATTTTCATCTGAGCTAAAATATAAAGGGTTTGGAAGCATTTGCAGAATGACAATGTAAGGCCCTCCAAAAATCTACTCCTCCATAAAAGCAAAGCAAACACTGGTGAAAAAAATGGTCAAAAACAAATTTTTCAGAACTCTAGAAATTATTCAAAGCCTTGCAACAATCTGAGGAGGGTTTATTCAAGAAAAAAATGGCTGAATCTTAGTAAGACTGGGGCCTTTTATCTTGTCCTATTCCTGTCTCCTGCTCTCCAGCTCCTCGGTAGTCTTAAAAACCAACAGCATAGCAACTACAGTAGCCATGGAACTAGTAGCATAGAAACCACTGGAGGGGGAAAGATGGGTTTGTAGCTCCCCATAATTCCCATCCCAAGAGAAGTGTCACTAATTGACCTATCAGGAAGCTCCCTGAAAAGCTCCATTCTCGGGACTTGTCTTTTTTTTTACCTGACTGTGAACTTTCTCTCTCTGCAAACAGTTCTGTTCCTAAAAACAATCCGGATCAATTATTTAACATCACAGCTGCCTATGGTGGTTATACTAGCTGAGGCTTAAAAGGAAAAACAGGAATGAGATGTCCATAAGGGGCTTTTCAAAGATCCAACATATTCCTGGAAATCTGGAAGGCCACATACATGAGCAAGGTTTGCACATGATCAGAAAAGACCTGAGATGTCCCAAATCTCTCACTTTGGCTGACTTTGAAGCTCCATGCAAGCAGGAAGTGAAAGCTATGGCAGAGTTGTAAACTACCCAACACACCCACACGGCCACTCAACAAAGGTGGGAGACTTATTGATTTAGGGTATTTAAGAAAATAGCTGTCCAATCATTAGCTGACCACTAAGTTAACCAAGCAGAGACTTTAGTGGCTACACATGACGAAAAATACAGACATTAAAGAATTAGCCCAGGAAAGTCGTTAGCACACAGGCAACAACTGAAAACTTTCCCCTAAGATTACCAACAAGACAAGGAAGTCTGCACATGCCAATTCTAGTCAATATTATATTTGGGGTTCTACTCAAGTCCATATGAAAGAAATGAAATAAAAGATGTTCAGATTGGAAAAGAAAAAGCAAAAACGATCTCTATTCATTGTCATGAACTGGAAGCCTTAATATTGTTAAGATGCTATGACTCTCCAATTGGCCTATATAGCCAACACAGAGAATGGGGAGCTGATGCTTAATTTGTACAGAATTTCTATTTAGGTTGATTGTAAATGTTTGAAAATGGATGGTGGTGAGTGTAATTGACAGCACTCAATTAGGTATGTGAATGTGGTTGAAAGAGGGAAGTTTGGGGTTGTGTATGATACTAGAATGAAAGAAAATGAAACATGGGATCATACAACAGTAAACCCTGTTGTGGATGAAGGTCTGGAGTTAATACTACAAGTATAAGAATGTTCTTTCATGATTTATAACAAATATGTGGCACTAATACAAGGTATTAATAATAGGGTGGTATATGGGGAAAATACACCCAATGTAAACTATGAAAAAAAAAAGTATCAATGTAACTTCATTAATTGTTACAAGTGTACCATACTTAAGCAGGATGTTAATTATAGGGGAAACAGGGTGGGGGGGGGCATATGGGAACTGTCTGTACTATCTGTTCAGTTTCTCTCTAAATCTAAAACTGTTCAAAAAAATGGTCTATTAATTAAAAAAACACACACACACAATGAGACTCTACTCCACACCTAATAGGATGACTATAGTCAAAAGAATGAACAGTAACAAGTGTTGGAGAGGATGTGGAGAAATTGGAATTCTCTTACTCTGGATCTCCCTAAGTAAACCCAGATTTTAGTCCATTTTCCACCTAATGATGACGAAGCTAAGCACTACTCTTTTGTGTACCAAATTCATTTGGGAAGTAGCAGCATTGGGATAACTGGTGTCTAAAGTCCTCTCATAATCATAGAAGTTCATGACTTAAGCATTTGGGAGAATGATCTAAATTTTTATTCAAAAGAAGTTCATGATGCAGAGAAATTGAAACCCTCACACACTGCTGGTGGGAATGTAAAATGGTGCAGCTGCTTTGGAAAACACCCTGGAAGTTTCTTAAAAGCTTAAACATAAAGTTATCATATGACCCAGCAGTTCTACTTGTAGATGGAATATACTCAAGAGAATGGAGAACATATCTCCACATAAAAACTTGTACACAAATGTTCATAGCAGCATTATACATAATAGCCAAAACTTGGAAGCAACCCAATGTCCATCAACTGATGAATGCATAAACAAATGTGGTCTATCTACACAGTGGAATAGTATTCAGTCATTAAAAAGGAATAAAGAAGTAATACATTCTGTAACATAAATAAACCTTGAAAAAATTATACTAAGTGAAAGAAACTAGACACAAATACATATTGTATGATTTCATTTGTATAAAACATCCAGAATAGCCAAATCCATAGAGACAACAAGCAGATTACAGTTTCCAGGGGTGAGAGGGAGGGAAAATGGTAGTGACTGCTAATGGGTATGGGTTGTTTTTTTGTTTTTGTTTTTGTTTTAGGTCTTGGAAAATATTCTAAAATTAGTTAGTGGTGTTGGTTACACAGAATTGGGAATATACTAAATGCACTGAATTGTACACTTTAAAAGTCTATTTTATGTTACATAAATTGTAGCTCAATAAAGCTGTTTAAAAAGAAAGGAGAGGGTCAAGCTTCCTAATCATTTCCACCCAGAGGACTCCTTGGTCCTTCTGTCAATTTGCCTACTCACCACCTAGAATCTTTCAGGGATAGCCTTTGTCAAGTTAAAAATTGTTTTGCCCCTTGTCCCTTATAATTAATAAATGATTAAAAAAAAAAAAGAGTACTCAAGTGGTTCTTCCCAGGTTGGCTTATCTCTACTAATACAAAGAGAAGCAGCTGGGAACTTTTGAATGGTAACTTTTTGCACAAAAACAAGAACAACAAAAATTTCCCATTCAGAATCCCTGATGCATGTGTTTATAATATTGAATGGAACCTAACTGAATCGAACCCCATTAATACTATAATCCTCCGATGTCCCTTTATATACTCAGTGCCGGGGTCCTCTAGTGTTAGTTCTTGCTAGTGTGACCGGGCCACTGAGAGTTTCTTTCCTCATCAAATGTTTGATCCTAAAAAAGAAATAGCCTTTTAAAGATCGTTTGGCTCTGTAATTTTCCAGAAAGATTATCTGATCCAGACGTGCAGTTTTCTTTAGTTTGATAAAATCTGCTCTGAAAAGAGTCCATTCCTTTTGCATGAAAACATATTATTTTATCACAAAGGAGCTATGTATGTTTAAAGAATTAATTTAAAGAATTAAATGTAATGCTAGAGGAGATCAGACTTCAGGTGTGGTTTGATCAGGCTCTGGCTCCATGTTTTTTCTCAATTCTCTCCACTCTGCCTTCTTCAAGCATTGACCTCATTTTAGGAATATCTACCTTTGTCATAGCAAATAGCCTAATGTATCCTCCCCACACCATCCAAGAGAGAGATTCCTGTCCCATAACCACTGAACCAGAGTCCCAGCTTTATATTGTTTAAATCAAATTGGGTCACCTGTCCAGTCATGAGCTAATCTCTGTGGCAGAAGGGATGGGATTGCACCAGTTGTCTTGGGTCAATCAAGGCCCACTACTCCTGGACAGTCCCACCCAAAAACATAGCTGCTGTGGGATACTGAACAGTGGAATGAATGTTCAATGTCCATTAAAGCCTTTATTCCAGTCTACGCTTTTGTCTTGGACCCTGACAAGGTGACCCCTTAGGCAAAATGAGATGCCTCTGAATTGAAGAGCCCTGATGAATTCAAATATTCATGCCCAATCTATGCTTAGAAATCCCCATGTTTTCCTGTTGCTCTGAGCAAAGAACCTGGAACCCTATGCCAAACCTCCTGTTTGGATGTTCTTGAAGTTACTATGATTTCTTATGCTTATAATATGTAGATTTGACTAATTTAATGTGAAAAAAATGGAAATGTTGCTTAAGCTAAGAATTTAATGCCAATCTCCTCAAAGATTTTGTTACTGTGCAAAATGAGAAAGTCCCTGCAGACCTCAGGCTCTGTGTGGGAGGCTGAACACTCTGTTTCAGGATCCTTCACCAAGGCTGATAAGCGTGGCCCAGGCTAACAATGCTGCATAATAATACAAAACGCCATGTCACATTTCCCCCCTTTAATGTGCCGATTATTTTCCACTGGTCCCAAACCTGCTCTCATAGACCCTGTCCATGAGGGCTTTCAGCTCTTCACCACATTCACCCCAGCCCACATCCCACCTCTTCACTGAATCTCCCAGGACATCAGGAGATTCCTATCCCCACCCCCACCCCCACACTTTCGCTCAAAATCCTTCCATCAAGTCCTTCTATGGCAGCTTCATCTTCCAAATTTCTACCATCTTTGATGCCTAGGTCAGTTCCACCTTCTCAGTGAAGATCTTCCCACGTATCACCTCTTGGGGATTCCTGCTAAATCTGATCTATAATACCTGGAGCAGAGGCTATTAAATCATTTACCAAATGTTTGCTGAGTAATTTCTCTGCCGTATGGTCAATGCTGGGAATATAGTAATAAACATGATTCCATCTGTTCTCTACCTTCATCACGCTTTCGGTCTAATTGGAGACTCCAGTGGAGGTTTTTGAGATACAGACTCCTGTCTTCTTTCCTGCTTTCCAGTCAGTTCCCAGCATAGGGCCCTGGTGTTACCTGAATTCTCATGTTGGTCCTTACTTGTGATTTTCCATGTTCTTGCCTTTTCTGACAATTTTCTTGGTACAAAAACTAAACTTGACCAGTATATAGTTCCTTCAGAGTCCTGTTAGGTAACTGGTTCATTTATTAAACCAGGAACCATAATGAATGTTTGTCATTCTTCTTAGAAAAAATGCTTTAGCCCAAAGTAATTCGTAGTATAAGGTCCAAGACAGGGCCCTTGGTGTTGCTATTTGGAGAAATAGAGGATATTTTAGTGTCCTCCTAATCACACCATTGCCAGAAAGGGAAAATAATTACAATAATAACACTTATGATTTTACTCTATAGTGTAAAATTGCTTTCACATGTATCACATCACCTTGTGAGATAAGTACTGTTATTCTTCACATCAGAATGTCAACTCCATAAGAACAAGAATTTTTATGTTTTTTCACTGTTGTAGTTCCAGTATCTAGAGCAGTGGCTAGCACATATTGTCACTCAATGAATATTTGGTAGATGCAATAATGAATGAATGAATGATGGCATTTTATAGAAAAAAGAACTGAGGTCAGACAGTCTAAGTAAGTTCAAAGTCAATGGCTTATGCAGTTTCAATCCAATAAAAACCTGTTTAAGGAGCACAAAAATACACACACAGGGGGGCTGGGCAAGATGGCGGACTGGTGAGCTGTATGTTTTAGTTACTCCTCCAGGAAAGTGGGTAGAAAGCGAGGAGCTGCGTGGACTGGACACCACAGAGCGGTCTGACTTTGGGCATACTTCATACAACACTCATGAAAACGTGGAACTGCTGAGATCAGCGAAATCTGTAATTTTTGTGGCCAGGGGAACCGCACCCCTCCCTGCCAGGCTCAGTCCCATGGGAGGAGGGGCTGTCAGCTCCGGGAAAGAGAAGGGAGAACTGCAGTGGCAGCCCTTATCGGAAACTCATTCTACTGATCCAAACTCCAACCATAGATAGACTGAGACCAGACACCAGAGAATCTGAGAGCAGTCAGCCCAGCAGAGAGGAGACAGGCATAGAAAAAACAACAAGAAAAACTCCAAAATAAAAGCGGAGGATTTTTGGAGTTCTGGTGAACATACAAAGGGGAACGGCAGAGCTCAGGCCCTGAGGCTCATATGCAAATCCCGAAGAAAAGCTGATCTCTCTGCCCTGTGGACCTTTCCTTAATGGCCCTAATTGCTTTGTCTCTTAGCATTTCAATAACCCATTAGATCTCTGAGGAGGGCCCTTTTTTTTTTTAATCCTTTTTTCTTTTTCTAAAACAATTACTCTACGAAGCCCAATACAGAAAGTTTCAAAGACTTGCAATTTGGGCAGGTCAAGACAAGAGCAGAACTAAGAGAGCTCTGAGACAAAAGACGATAATCCAGTGGCTGAGAAAATTCACTAAACACCACAACTTCCCAAGAAAAGGGGGGTGTCCACTCACAGCCATCATCCTGGTGGACAGGAAACACTCCTGCCCATTGCCAGCCCCATAGCCCAGAGCTGCCCCAGACAACCCAGTGTGACGGAAGTGCTTCAAATAACAGGCACACACCACAAAACTGGGTGTGGACATTAGCCTTCCCTGCAACCTCAGCTGATTGTCCCAGAGTTGGGAAGGTGGAGCAGTGCGAATTAACAAAGCCCCATTCAGCCATCATTTCAGCAGACTGGGAGCCTCCCTACACAGCCCAGCATCTGCCCTGGGGGGACGGCACTCACCTGTGACATAGCACAGTCATCCCTCAGCAGAGGACCCGGGGTGCACAGCCTGGAAGAGGGGCCCACTTGCAAGTCTCAGGAGCCATACGCCAATACCAAGGACTGTGGGTCATTGGCAGAGACAAACTGTGGCAGGACTGAACTGAAGGATTAGACTATTGCAGCAGCTTTAAAACTCTAGGATCACCAGGGAGATTTGATTGTTAGAGCCACCACCCCTCCCTGACTGCCCAGAAACACGCCCCACATACAGGGCAGGCAACACCAGCTACACACGCAAGCTTGGTACACCAATTGGACCCCACAAGACTCACTCCCCCACTCACCAAAAAGGCTAAGCAGGGGAGAACTGGCTTGTGGAGAACAGGTGGCTCGTGGACGCCACCTGCTGGTTAGTTAGAGAAAGTGTACTCCACGAAGCTGTAGATCTGATAAATTAGAGATAAGGACTTCAATTGGTCTACAAATCCTAAAAGAACCCTATCAAGTTCAGCAAATGCCAAGAGGCCAAAAACAACAGAAAATTATACAGCATATGAAAAAACCAGACGATATGGATAACCCAAGCCCAAGCACCCAAATCAAAAGACCAGAAGAGACACAGCACCTAGAGCAGCTACTCAAAGAACTAAAGATGAACAATGAGACCATAGTACGGGATACAAAAGATATCAAGAAGACCCTAGAAGAGCATAAAGAAGACATTGCAAGACTAAATAAAAAAATGGATGATCTTATGGAAATTAAAGAAACTGTTGACCAAATTAAAAATATTCTGGACACTCATAGTACAAGACTAGAGGAAGTTGAACAATGAATCAGTGACCTGGAAGATGACAGAATGGAAAATGAAAGCATAAAAGAAAGAATGGGGAAAAAAATTGAAAAAATCGAAATGGACCTCAGGGATATGATAGATGATATGAAACGTCCGAATATAAGACTCATTGGTGTTCCAGAAGGGGAAGAAAAGGGTAAAGGTCTAGGAAGAGTATTCAAAGAAATTGTTGGGGAAAACTTCCCAAATCTTCTAAACAACATAAATACACAAATCATAAATGCTCAGCGAACTCCAAATAGAATAAATCCAAATAAACCCACTCCGAGACATATTCTGATCACACTGTCAAACACAGAAGAGAAGGAGCAAGTTCTGAAAGCAGCAAGAGAAAAGCAATTCACGACATACAAAGGAAACAGCATAAGACTAAGTAGTGACTACTCAGCAGCCACTGTGGAGGCGAGAAGGCAGTGGCACGATATATTTAAAATTCTGAGTGAGAAAAATTTCCAACCAAGAATACTTTATCCAGCAAAGCTCTCCTTCAAATCTGAGGGAGAGCTTAAATTTTTCACAGACAAACAAATGCTGAGAGAATTTGCTAACAAGAGACCTGCCCTACTGGAGATACTAAAGGGAGCCCTACAGACAGAGAAACAAAGACAGGACAGAGAGACTTGGAGAAAGGTTCAGTACTAAAGTGATTCGGTATGGGTACAATAAAGGATATTAATAGAGAGAGGGGAAAAATATGACAAACATAAACCAAAGGATAAGATGGCTGATTCAAGAAATGCCTTCACGGTTATAACGTTGAATGTAAATGGATTAAACTCCCCAATTAAAAGATATAGATTCGCAGAATGGATCAAAAAAAATGAACCATCAATATGCTGCATACAAGGGACTCATCTTAGACACAGGGACACAAACTGAAAGTGAAAGGATGGAAAAAAATATTTCATGCAAGCTACAGCCAAAAGAAAGCAGGTGTAGCAATATTAATCTCAGATAAAATAGGCTTTAAATGCAGGGATGTTTTGAGAGACAAAGAAGGCCACTACATAGTAATAAAAGGGGCAATTCAACAAGAAGAAATAACAATCGTAAATGTCTATGCACCCAATCAAGGTGCCACAAAATACATGAGAGAAACACTGGCAAAACTAAAGGAAGCAATTGATGTTTCCACAATAATTGTGGGAGACTTCAACACATCATTCTCTCCTATAGATAGATCAACCAGACAGAAGACCAATAAGGAAATTGAAAACCTAAACAATCTGATAAATGAATTAGATTTAACAGACATATACAGGACATTACATCCCAAATCACCAGGATACACATACTTTTCTAGTGCTCACGGAACTTTCTCCAGAATAGATCATATGCTGGGACATAAAACAAGCCTCAATAAATTTAAAAAGATTGATATTATTCAAAGCACATTCTCTGACCACAATGGAATACAATTAGAAGTCAATAACCATCAGAGACTTAGAAAATTCACAAATACCTGGAGGTTAAACAACACAATCCTAAACAATCAGTGGGTTAACGAAGAAATAGCAAGAGAAATTGCTAAATATATAGAGACGAATGAAAATGAGAACACAACATACCAAAACCTATGGGATGCAGCAAAAGCAGTGCTAAGGGGGAAATTTATAGCACTAAATGCATATATTAAAAAGGAAGAAAGAGCCAAAATCAAAGAACTAATGGAACAACTGAAGAAGCTAGAAAATGAACAGCAAACCAATCCTAAACCAAGTAGAAGAATAGAAATAACAGGATTAAAGCAGAAATAAATGACATAGAGAACAAAAAAACAATAGAGAGGATAAATATCACCAAAAGTTGGTTCTTTGAGAAGATCAACAAGATTGACAAGCTCCTAGCTAGAATGACAAAATCAAAAAGAGAGAAGACCCATATAAACAAAATAATGAATGAAAAAGGTGACATAACTGCAGAGCCTGAAGAAATTAAAAAAATTATAAGAGGATACTATGAACAACTGTATGGCAACAAACTGGATAATGTAGAGGAAATGGACAATTTCCTGGAAACATATGAACAACCTAGACTGACCAGAGAAGAAATAGAAGACCTCAACCAACCCATCACAAGCAAAGAGATCCAATCAGTCATCAAAAATCTTCCCACAAATAAATGCCCAGGGCCAGATGGCTTCACAGGGGAATTCTACCAAACTTTCCAGAAAGAACTGACACCAATCTTACTCAAACTCTTTCAAAAAATTGAAGAAAATGGAACACTACCTAACTCATTTTATGAAGCTAACATCAATCTAATACCAAAACCAGGCAAAGATGCTACAAAAAAGGAAAACTACCGGCCAATCTCCCTCATGAATATAGATGCAAAAATTCTCAACAAAATACTTGCAAATCGAATCCAAAGACGCATTAAAAAAATCATACACCATGACCAAGTGGGGTTCATTCCAGACATGCAAGGATGGTTCAACATAAGAAAATCAATCAATGTATTACAACACATTAACAAGTCAAAAGGGAAAAATCAATTGATCATCTCAATAGATGCTGAAAAAGCATTTGACAAAATCCAACATCCCTTTTTGATAAAAACACTTCAAAAGGTAGGAATTGAAGGAAACTTCCTCAACATGATAAAGAGCATATATGAAAAACCCACAGCCAGCATAGTACTCAATGGTGAGAGACTGAAAGCCTTCCCTCTAAGATCAGGAACAAGACAAGGATGTCGACTGTCACCACTGTTATTCAACATTGTGCTGGAAGTGCTAGCCAGGGCAATCTGGCAAGACAAAGAAATAAAAGGCATCCAAATTGGAAAAGAAGAAGTAAAACTGTCATTGTTTGCAGATGATATGATCTTATATCTAGAAAACCCTGAGAAATCGACGATACAGCTACTAGAGCTAATAAACAAATTTAGCAAAGTAGCGGGATACAAGATTAATGCACATAAGTCAGTAATGTTTCTATATGCTAGAAATGAACAAACTGAAGAGACACTCAAGAAAAAGATACCATTTTCAATAGCAACTAAAAAAATCAAGTACCTAGGAATAAACTTAACCAAAGATGTAAAAGACCTATACAAAGAAAACTACATAACTCTACTAAAAGAAATAGAAGGGGACCTTAAAAGATGGAAAAATATTCCATGTTCATGGATAGGAAGACTAAATGTCATTAAGATGTCAATTCTACCCAAACTCATCTACAGATTCAATGCAATCCCAATCAAAATACCAACAACCTACCTTGCAGACTTCGAAAAGCTATTTATCAAATTTATTTGGAAAGGGAAGATGCCTCAAATTGCTAAAGACACTCTAAAAAAGAAAAACGAAGTGGGAGGACTTATACTCCCTGACTTTGAAGCTTATTATAAAGCCACAGTTGCCAAAACAGCATGGTACTGGCACAAAGATAGACATATAGATCAATGGAATCGAATTGAGAATTCAGAGATAGAGCCTCAGATCTATGGCCTACTGAACTTTGATAAGGCCCCCAAAGTCACTGAACTGAGCCATAATGGTCTTTTCAACAAATGGGTCTGGGAGAGTTGGATATCCATATCCAAAAGAATGAAAGAGGACCCCTACCTCACCCCCTACACAAAAATTAACTCAAAATGGACCAAACATCTCAATATAAAAGAAAGTACCATAAAACTCCTAGAAGATAATGTAGGAAAACATCTTCAAGACCTTGTATTAGGCGGCCACTTCCTAGACTTTACACCCAAAGCACAAGCAACAAAAGAGAAAATAGATAAATGGGAACTCCTCAAGCTTAGAAGTCTCTGCACCTCAAAGGAATTTCTCAAAAAGGTAAAGAGGCAGCCAACTCAATGGGAAAAAATTTTTGGAAACCATGTATCTGACAAAAGACTGATACCTTGCATATATAAAGAAATCCTACAACTCAATGACAATAGTACAGATAGCCCAATTATAAAATGGGCAAAAGACATGAAAAGACAGTTCTCTGAAGAGGAAATACAAATGGCCAAGAAACACATGAAAAAGTGTTCAGCTTCACTAGCTATTAGAGAGATGCAAATTAAGACCACAATGAGATACCATCTAACACCGATTAGAATGGCTGCCATTAAACAAACAAGAAACTACAAATGCTGGAGGGGATGTGGAGAAATTGGAACTCTTATTCATTGTTGGTGGGAATGTATAATGGTTCAGCCACTCTGGAAGTCAGTCTGGCAGTTCCTTAGAAAACTAGATATAGAGTTACCATTCGATCCAGCTATTGCACTTCTCGGTATATACCCGGAAGATCGGAAAGCAGTGACACGAACAGATATCTGCACGCAATGTTCATAGCAGCGTTATTCACAATTGCCAAGAGATGGAAACAACCCAAATGTCCTTCAACAGATGAGTGGATAAATAAAATGTGGTATATACACACGATGGAATACTACACGGCAGTAAGAAGGAACGATCTTGTGAAACATATGACAACATGGATGAACCTTGAAGACATAATGCTGAGCGAAATAAGCCAGGCACAAAAAGAGAAATATTATATGCTACCACTAATGTGAACTTTGAAAAATGTAAAACAAATGTAGGGGAACTAGCAATAGAGAGCAATTAAGGAAGGGGGAACAATAATCCAAGAAGAACAGATAAGCTATTTAACGTTCTGGGGATGCCCAGGAATGACTATGGTCTGTTAATTTCTGATGGATATAGTAGGAACAGGTTCACAGAAATGTTGCTATATTAGGTAACTTTCTTGGGGTAAAGTAGGAACATGTTGGAAGTTAAGCAGTTATCTTAGGTTAGTTGTCTTTTTCTTACTCCCTTGTTATGGTCTCTGTGAAATGTTCTTTTATTGTAAGTTTGTTTTCTTTTTAACTTTTTTTCATACAGTTGATTTAAAAAAGAAGGGAAAGTTAAAAAAAAAAAAGAAAAACAAGGAAAAAAGATGTAGTGCCCCCTTGAGGAGCCTGTGGAGAATGCAGGGGTATTGGCCTACCCCACCTCGATGGTTGCTAACATGACCACAGACATAGGGGACTGGTGGTTTGATGGGTTGAGCCCTCTACCATAGGTTTTACCCTTGGGAAGATGGTTGCTGCAAAGGAGAGGCTAGGCCTCCCTATAATTGTGCCTAAGAGCCTCCTCCCGAATGCCTCTTTGTTGCTCATATGTGGCCCTCTCTCTCTAGCTAAGCCAACTTGAAAGGTGAAATCACTGCCCTCCCCCCTACGTGGGATCAGACAGCCAGGGGAGTGAATCTCCCTGGCAACGTGGAATATGACTCCCGGGGAGGAATGTAGACCCGGCATCGTGGGACGGAGAACATCTTCTTGACCAAAAGGGGGATGTGAAAGGAAATGAAATAAGCTTCAGTGGCAGAGAGATTCCAAAAGGAGCCGAGAGGTCACTCTGGTGGGCACTCTTACGCACACTTTAGACAACCCTTTTTAGGTTCTAAAGAATTGGGGTAGCTGGTGGTGGATACCTGAAACTATCAAACTATAACCCAGAACCCATGAATCTCGAAGACAGTTGTATAAAAATGTAGCTTATGAGGGGTGACAATGGGATTGGGAAAGCCATAAGGACCACACTCCACTTTGTCTAGTTTATGGATGGATGAGTAGAAAAATAGGGGAAGGAAACAAACAGACAAAGGTACCCAGTGTTCTTTTTTACTTCAATTGCTCTTTTTCACTCTAATTATTATTCTTGTTATTTTTGTGTGTGTGCTAATGAAGGTGTCAGGGATTGATTTAGGTGATGAATGTACAACTATGTAATGGTACTGTGAACAATCAAAAGTACGATTTGTTTTGTATGACTGCGTGGTATGTGAATATATCTCAATAAAATGGAAGATTAAAAAAAAATAAAAAAAAATAAAGTCAAAAAAAAAAAATACACACACAAAAAAAGTTTCCCATATAATACAGTCAAAGGTATATGAAAACCTGTTAAATAAAAAAACTCACATTAAAAACAAAGAGACTTATTTTGTGGCTTTGGTCTATTTTGATGAATGCCCCATGTGCACTTGGAAAACGAGTGTATTCCTCACTTGTTAAATACAGTTTTCTGTAAATGTCAATGAGGGAAAGTTGGTTGATACTATTGCTACTGATCAAAAAGCGGGGGGTTCTCTGCCCAATGCAATCAAATGACCAATTCCTGAGACACCAAGTTTTTGGGAGAAAAAGAGTTGATTGCAAAGTGTGAAGCAGGAGGTCAGATGGCTTATCAGCCTGAAAATCTGTCTCCTCAAACTGTGGTAACTCTGACAGTTCTAGAGTATGAAAAGATGGGCAGGCTTTAGGATAATGAGCATAATGGCTCAAGATGTTGAAGTTAGAGATGGTCTAGTTATTGAGCATGCACAGATTGATTACAAGCTAGCTTTGTCTAGTAAGATAATTTAGAAATTGGGGGGATTAGTTCTAGGCTGACTCAAGTTCCTTCATTAATAAACATTAGAGATTGTCTCTGTGATCATAAGACTCTAAAGTTGTAAAACAGGATAAAGGGATATAAGAGGGGCCACTCATGGGGTTTTTACAATCACAAGATAAAAGTTATATAGTTATACAATCATTATCAAAGATCAAGGCAGCTGGGTTACACAGTTCAGTAATTTCAGGTATTTTCTTTTGGCTATTTTATAATATACAAGAAGGCAAGAAAAGTATATAATGATTCAGTAATCATAATTATTAATTCTTAACTCTTGGTTACACTATTATTCAAGTTTTCCATATCATTACTGATTTTTTTTTTGTTTATCAGTTAGTGAGAGAGGAATGTTGAAATCTCCAACTGTAATTATGGATTTGTCTGTTTTTTCCAGTTTTGTCAATTTTTGTTTCATATATTTTAGAGTTTTTTCATTAGATGCATATACTTTTGATACTTTTATGTCTTCTTGACATAAACATTATGGAATTTCTCTCTTTATCTCTAGTGATATTCCTTGTCTTGAAGTTTACCTTTGGATATATTATAGTCATACCAGTTTCCTTATGATATGTTTGCCTAGTAGATCTTTTTTTCCATTCTTTTGTTTTTTACTTATCTGTGTCTTTATTTAAAGTTTTTAACAGTATATGGTTACATCTTGTCTGCTTGTTTTTTTTTTATCTTGACAATCTCTGCCTTTTAATTAGAGAATTTAATTTTTAAAATATTCTGTTTTACTTCCTCTCTTGGTTTTTAATATTAAAAACCAAGAGAGGAAGTAAAACTGCTTTGGGATATAATATGCCTCCTTAATTTATCACAATCCACCAAGAATAATTGGATACCATTTCACGTATAATGCATGCATTTTACAGGAGTATTATTTCACTAATCCCTCCCTTCTTGTCTTTTGTGAAACCCCTTTCTACAGTTTCCTCTCCACCAAGCCCCTCCTCTTCTCTCTCCATTCTCTTTTCTCATCTTTCCCAAAGCTAGGGTATCTGATGATAAAGCTAGTCCCATCTTTAAGATTTGAGCAAAGTGTTAAGGTTGGATTTTTCCATGAAGTAACTGAGAATTTAATTAAGTTCATTTCTTTGGAGAAAAGTAAGAACCCATGACAACAGCATCAGAACTTAGACTGATGGGGCTTGGAGGGACTGGATGAAATAAATGGTCAAACCAGAGGTACAAGGGGCCTATAGGATAGAAAAGAACATACAGTTACCCCTTCCACATCACAGGGGTTAGAGGTGCAGTGCCCCCACAATCTGGAAAACCCGTGTAAAATTTTTTGGCCCTCCCTTCATACCATAGAAGGCTAAATTTTTCCTTTTTTTTTACACGGTGTTTACAGTACCTTATTGGTATTAAAAGATAAAATATATTGATCATAAAATACTATACATATTTTATGCATTTCTGAGTTTCTAAACTTTTTCTGTGTTGTCTGCTGGGCCTTCATGTGTCATCTGCAGCTTTCACAAAACTCCCCCAAAATTCCCATTTAATTTCTTATGCCAACCTGTGATATATCAAAACTCTGGTGGAAGGGATAACTAGTTAGTAGCTTGGTGAGGAAGTGAGTGCTGTGAGTGAGGCTGGAGAGGCCAGCAGGGCCTGAGTGGGCCTCCCTCATAAGAAGCATAGGTTTTATTCTGATTGAGATGGAAAAACACTAAAGGAAATTAAGCAGTGGAGTGACATGAGCGGATTGTCATTTTTAAAAGATCGCTTTGGCTGAGCTGTGAAGAACCTGGCTTGTAGGAGGGTAAGAATGAAAGAAGAGAGGCCAGTTAAGAGGCTATTGCAGTTATCCAGGAAGGGCTGATAGAAAAGATTGATTTCTCTGCACTCCCCTGAAAGCCTGTTTTAAAACTCCATTTCTCTGAATTAGTAAGTGTGTGTAATAAGAGAGCAGTCTCTGACCATGGGATGAAAAAAGAAATGGCCTGTTTGCACCACAGCTACAGATCCAGCTGTCCGATTTAATAAATAGCATTTACCTGAAGCACAGAAAGTAAGTGGCTGTATGGAAGCCGAGATTAGCTACTTAGAAAGGCTTATTCCCTCCTCCTTTAAACCGCCTCCAACTGACTTGGGCACAGTTAAAGTGGATGAGGCCAAATATTATGGATTCTGTTGGTTGCCTTGGCAATAGCTCGTTCCAGCTTTTCAAAAGTTAAGGCAATCCTCTTCCAAGTTGGAAAAGCAATCCTTGAAGTGTTTGGCTAAGATGCAAACTGCTACAAAGGCATTGGAAAGGATTTTAATGCAGTTGACAAAAAAACCTGCCCTTTGTGGGTTTGCTGATTTCTTTTTGTCAAACAGGTAACCCCAGACATTTCCCCCTCAGGAACTCTCTCCGGGAGCCTCGCCCCCAGGTGCCTTACTTATTGGCATAAACTGGGTGGCTGAGGAAGGTGAGGCACCCCAGGGGCTAGGAGGAATTTGACAGACAGAGGCCTGCCATTCCCCACGTCAAGACCCTGCTCCTCACAGGTCCTACCTTTCAGCCTAGACCTGCCCCCCACTCTAGCCTGGAGTGGAGAAGATGTTAGCATCCTGCCTTGTACCTTCAGCAGAGAAGGAGCCCATGCCTTGCGGCTTGTAGCCTTAGGATATGCTAAGAGACCGCCACCAAGAACAAATATTTGAGAACCTACTACTATGTGACAGTTTCTGTACCACACGCTGGAGATGCTATAGTAAAACAAACAGCTAAAGCTGTGTCTGCTCTCACAAAACTTACACAATTCAGTAGGAGGTACCAGAGTAGGTAAAAGTTCCTCAGGAATGATCTTGCTTCAGCCCCTATTCTCAGCCCCATTCCTCCTTCAGATGGAGCCACCATATCATTGACATTCTGCCTCAGTTTGTGGGAGCTGTATCCTGATCCTCAAAACCCAAACACTGCCTGGATCACTGCCTGAGTGAACCGTTAGCCCAGAACCAGGATGCCATTGCCTATCTGACTTCTGATCTCTCCGCTGTGCCCCTAGTGGATTCAATCTCCAGAGCACCAACACTAGCTTAACTTCCCTCTGAGTTTTCCAAGTCCTTTGGCCTACCTGGCTGCCACTTGAGCTAGTCTAGTGTTTCCCATCTCCATCCCACCAGTTTCTGCTTGCTGTAACAAAGCTGAGACTCCACCTTGCTTCCTGCTTGGGCCTGCTTTAAAATAGTTCTGGCCCTTGAACATAGCTTA
This sequence comes from Choloepus didactylus, assembly GCF_015220235.1. NCBI lineage: Eukaryota > Metazoa > Chordata > Mammalia > Pilosa > Megalonychidae > Choloepus > Choloepus didactylus. The sequence goes on along the minus strand of NC_051312.1, from coordinate 126,598,226 downwards.
TCCATGTAGGCCATCTACCTCTTTTTATTTTCCCCTTAGCTGTCAAAAAAAAAAAAAAAAAGAATTTAATTTGTCTAGAATATTCTTTCTCAACAATATTTCTCTGTCTAAATGCAACTTAAACCTACTCCACCATCTCCCAGAGCTATGTCAATGCTGGCTGCATATTAGAAATATATAATCTGAGGAAAATTATAAGAATACTGTTGCTTTTACCCAACTCTGAACTAATCAATCAGAATCATTGGGGGTGAGGCCTAGACACCAGCATTTTTAAAAGCTCCCCCAGGGAATCTAATGTGCTTCCTGCTAGTCTTGAAAATCACTTCTGTGGGAGAACTGTATCCCAGTTAGGGTGAGTGAAGAAGAGCTGGCAGGAATGCTGTGGTCAGGAATTCCATGCTCAGGTAAGGACAGGCAGCCAACCAAAAGTCAGCCAGCAAAATAAACCAGAGCCGGTTTTCCCTAGAGGAAACATGCACTGCTTTGCTCTGCTACTGGTTTCTTTCGGCAAAGTTTTTGTAGAAGTCCAAGCCTAAAGGAGCATTGAATTCCATACTTGGCGGTTCCAGCAGGGGGGCAGAACGGCCCTCTGTGATCTGGGCGGTGACCTCAAGGACCAGGAAGCTCCAGAGAGTACATACAAGGAGTGGGAAAGGGGAGTCTTCAGCCCTGCCAGCCAGATCAGGGTTTCCACCTGGAGAGTAATGGAGCCACAGATATCAAAGCTGGGTTAGCTTCAAATACGGATTTTACTCAGAGGTCATGTAGTACAGGCCTTCTCAAATCTGGCTGCCCATTAAAACTTCAAAACACCAGAAAAGAGAAAAGATAATAATTCCCAGTTCCCACCTCACACCAACTTAAACAGAACTCTGGAGTGAAGCCCAAGCAACTGTGTTTTTAAAAAGTGCCTGCCCCTCCAACATATGCAAAAGTGTCCCGGATGATTCTTATGTGCAATGAGTTGAGAAGCACTTCTAATCCTACCCTTTCATGTTACAGATGAGAAAACTGAGGCCCATTGGATTAGACAAGAAAAGGCATTAGGCTGGTATATTAGCTATTGGAGAAGAAATCAAATCAGATCCTCCCCTCACATGACATACTAAAATAAATCTCAGATGTATACAAAACTTAAATGTAAAAGCCTGATCCTTAAAGAAAGAAAAATGAAAAAATATGAATATTTATACAGAAACATGTTAAACCTCTTTAGTAAGCAAAAAGAAATGTTGATTCTAGCAACACTGAAATAATCTTTTCCATATAATATGTAAACAGACAGGAGTTTAAAAAAAAATGCTGAAGGATGTGAGAACGACATCTGTACACTGTGCTTCTCTTTTGTGAGTTGTCTGTTCACGTCCTCTCATACATTGCTAGTGGGGTATTAATTGCTAAGCCTTTGGGGAAGCAATTTGAAAATAGCTATGAAAAACTCTGAAAATATTCAAGCAAGAGAATATATTTTGGAATTACACCAACCTGAATTTGAATCCCAATTTTGTCACTTAATACCTGTGTAACTCTGAGCCTTCCTTCATCTGTAAAATATAAATAATAATTCAAATCTGGCAGGATTGTTAGAAGAATTAAATTATATAATATATATAAAGTGCCTGGCACAAAGTAAGTGCTTAATAAATGGTAGCCATTTTAAAATTATCTTACTCTTAAATCCCTCTGTTGGTACTCTGTGCCAAGGAAATAACCTGCAATATGAAAAAAAAAAAAGTTTGATCAAAGATGCTTATTGCTATATAATTCATAATATTGAAAAATAGAGAACAGCCTAAATTTTCAACCATAGGAGAACTGGTAAAGAAGCTATGGTAAGATAGAATAATAAGCAGCCATTAAAACTGATGATTGCAAAGGCTTTTCAATTCTGTAGGAAAATATTCATGTTATATGAAGTAACAAAAGCAAGACACACAAAAAACTGTATTCATTATAGGTGCTTAACTATGTAAAATAGGATACTGAAATAACATTAAAAGAAACTATTTTGAAATATTAACAGTTTATGATTTTCTCTTTCTATATTTTGAATTTGACAGTGAGTTTGTATGTTTTTATGATTAGGTAAAATTAAAATCATTTGTTTTTAAAAACACAGTCCCAATTGCCCCCAGGGATAGCCTGTCTTTGGCATGTTGGCAGAATGGTGTTTCCACCCATCTCAGCCCCAAGACTGAAGAACACACCAGGCACAGAGTTAGACATGAGTCTAATAGGACTTATGGACAGGGGATGTTTCCACCACGGTGGCCGGCAGGGAAAGATGGAAGTTAGCGCTCCGAAAAGAGCGGGTGCCAGGAGGTAGTTTGTAAGGGTCCATAGGGTGTGAGAACAGAGTTTCAACAGGGTCTTGTGACACAGGGGTGTGGAGATTTTTTATCAACAGCATTCATGGGAAAGGGATTTTAATGCTTTGTTTATGATATCATTTGTACACCCCCCCCCCACCAAGGGTCTGATGACGTGTAACGTCTGTCTCAGTCAAGTAGGCGGCTATGTGCAATAATTCACTTTCAATATGGAGGGGAGGGGCCCAGTCCCTGGGCCCCTATAATCCACCCCCATGCAGCAGACTGCATGGGCCATAGGACAGACATTGCATCCATATTCCACAATAGTATTACAGACAACAGGACACTAGGAGTCCCCCACACAGAGATAACCCCACAAAGAGATGCTGCCACGGCCAAGAAAGGGAATTAAACCATTTAGACAAGGGGTCCAAATTAATTGATCAATATTATGTATGTGCTCTTGTATATGATTTAAAACTTGTGAAACATTGTATGAATGATCAGGAATATACATGCAGCACTGCACATTAATTAAGGCACAGTTGCCTCCCTGTGCTGCAGTGAGGATTCTAAGGCCATTCTATTTGTAAAACTACCTTCCTACACTGTGTAGCTTCTTCGTTTTGCAAGGTTATAGCTCTTTTGGAAACATTAAGTGCTTGGGCAGTGTGATTGGCTAAAGCTGCCACATGTTTTTCAGTAACTATTGCAGCTCCATCTAGTGCAAGAATGGCTAAAGGATAATACCACCACGGAGTGCATTTTATTCTGTATCTAGCTTTAACCATTTCCCAGTTACTTAGGAGCATGGGGTAAAGAGCCTTATATGGTAACAGGGACATACGGCTGTCTGCACATACAATGTCCTGTCCAATTATAGGGTAAATAGGTCCAACCACATTGCCCATAGGTCCACAGCCATCCCTTAGGGGAAGGATATACTCCAAGTTGGTTGGAGATATTTTGCCAGTAGAAAAGACTATTGTTTTATAGTTTAATAGTAAAATAGCATAATTTAGGGGATAGACACTCCACGTCATGAATTCCATAAAGTTGTTCCATACAGACAGGGCACCATGGTCTACTGTTACAGCTTCTGCTGTCAGCCACCCTAAACCCCATATAGGTCAGGACTTGTTCACCTGTTCCCATACAAGGGAGGAGATGTAAGCCCCAGTCTTGTTATAGGATGGTAGTTGGATTTCAGTCTTAAAGATCCTTTTCCAGATTTTCTGATGTGCTGAACTCTGTTGGCCAGCAGGGTATTCCACACAGTCCAATATGTAGGGGTCATGGTCCAAGCAAGGCTGGTAGCACCTGAAGATGGCAAGTCGGGCAAACCCAACACTGGGTTTGATTGTGGGCATGAGTTACTGCTGAAGCCCACTGTAAACGGGTGTTTGATAGAATGCTCTGGGCAAAAAAAAAAAGATGTTTATGGGGAATAATAAGGGGTAATTCCTGCTGATCTAACAATATACATGCTCGAGTTCCATTGATTGATAAAAAGGTACCAGGTAGAGGAACATTATGGGGAGGTTTTAAATACCAGATATTCTCCCCCTGCAAATCTTGAGAGTCTTCTAGTATTACAACAATTTTTAATCTGGGCATAAGAAGGCTCCACATAGTCATGCATAAAGTTCCCATGGGAATAGGAGGTCCTGGATTGATGATATACATTTTAACAGCCATTTTCTGAATAAACTGAGGTCTTATTACAATATTTTGGGTAACTCCTATTCCCTAGGGACTTAGATTCCTAACCAACATGGCTGTACTGGCCACCATGGAGGCCAAATGACCTTGTTTTCCCCATTTTGTATGGTCTGAGGCACAGGCAACAAGAAGTTACTACTGTTTCTCCCCTTAGGCTGTGTTCTGGTTTGCTAACGCTGCTGTTATGCAAAATACTAGAAATGGATTGGCTTTTATAAAGGGGGTTTATTTGGTTACAAAGTTACAGTCTGAAGGCCATGAAAATGTCCAAATGAAGGCATCGACACAAGTGTACCTTCACCGAAGGAAGGCCAATAGCGTCTGGAAAAGCTCTGTTAGCTGGGAAGGCACATGGCTGGTGTCTGCTTGCTACTAGGTTGCCTTTCAGCTCCTCTCTCAGCTCCTGTGCTTTCTTCAAAATGTTGCTCTTGGGGCATTTTGTCCTCTCTTAGTTTCTCCGGAGCAAAGTGTCAGCAGAAGTGTACTTTCAGTTGCTGCCTCAAAATGTCTATCTTAGCTGCAGCTCCAAAATGTCCCTCTCAGATGCTCTGAGGTCCTTCTGTTTGTGAGCTCCTTTATATGACTCCAGCAATTAAATCAAGACCCACTGTGAATGGGCGGGGTCCACACCTCCATGGAAATTATTCAATCAGATGTTTCATTCACAGTTGATTGAGTCACATCTCCATGGAAATGCTCAATCAAAGGATTCCAACTTAGTCAACACTGACATGTCTGGCCCCAGAAGATTGCATTAAAGAACATGGTGTTATGGGGGACATAATACATCTAAACAAGTACAGGCTGTAAGGTGGCAGGCCCTTTAACTTGGATTCTCAATGCTTGTATTGGTCCAGCTGATGCATTTCAGTGGGGACAGGTGCACCAGCCCACAGCATTGCTTTCAAGTGAGTTAAGACCTGATAGAGCCATTTAGCCCACTGCTGCAAGGACCTTTGATCATCTTTCAGCTTTTCCTTTAACAAACCATTCATTCTTTCAATAAAGACTGCACCTGTGGGGTTATAAGTTAGATGGAAAGTCCACATTACATCATAGTCAATAGCCCATGCTTGGGTAATTTGTCCAGTGAAAGAGGTCCCCCAGTCACTGTCTATTTAGATATGCCATAGAGAGCACTCATTCTTTCCAGTGTATGGTGGCCCACTGGTTCACAAAAAGTCCTGTAGCCATGTCCATGGTAGTAAAAGCATACCTCACCCCCTCTGAGAGCAGAAGGGGGCTGATATAATCCACTTGCCACCAGGTCACTGGGATTTGTGACCAGCTGATATGTCTGGTGTGGTAGCCTACATGGTCGACACAGGGAGCATGAAGGGCACTCTCTAGTGATGTCCACTAGCTGCTGGCAACAATTACCTTTTGTCATTGGCAGGCATCCTAGATGTCTTTCCACAATGCCTGTCCCCAGAGGGAGTGACCTATGATTGTCCATTTTTCCTGCTTCCAGGTTGCCATCCAGGTCATAAGGTGTGCCGGTTTGGATATATTGTGTCCCCCACAAAAGTCATGACCTTTTAACCCAATCTTGTTGGGTGGAACCTCTTGATTGAGTGTTTCCATGGAGATGTGACTCACCCAACTGTGGGTGATAACTTTGATTAAATTATTTCCATGGAGGTATGGACCCCACCCACTCAGAGTCAGTCTCAATTGGTTCACCGGATTACCTTAGAGAATTCAAGAGCCAATACAGATGCTTTCTGATGCTTGGAGATGCTTGGAGATGCAGACAGAAGGATGTTTGGAGATGCTGAGTTAAGAGATGAAGCCCAGAGTCTGCCCCAAAGAAGCTAAGAAAAAAGGACCCCCAGTTGCTTAGAGAGAAATCCTCTAGGAGAAAGAAGCAAGGATGCACAGGAGCTGAGAGAGAGGAGTGAAGACGGAAGCCCAGAGACATTTTGGAGAGAGTCATTTTGAAATAAAATCAGGGGGCAAAGGACAATCAGATGCCAGCTACTTGCCTTCCCAGCTGACAGAGGTGTTCCAGACGGCACTGGCTGTTCTTCAGTGAGGGTATCCTCTTGTTGATGCCTCATTCTGGACAATTTTATGGCTTAAAACTGTAAATTTGTAACCTAATACATCCCCTTTATAAAAGCCAATCCATTTCTGGTATTTTGCATAATGGCAGCTCTAGCAAACTAGAACATAAGGCCTTTGTAAACAGCCCAGCTGTTGGTACAGATGGTTAGCACCACTCCTGGTTCATGTACTATTACCATTCGTACTGCTCTTAACTCAGCCCATTGACTGCTTTGCATAATGCCAGTCTCTTACCATATAGTATCAGTACTGGGTTGCACTGCCACAGCTGTCCATGTGGGAGGCTGCCCACTAGCGGACTCATCAGTGTACCAAGCAGACTCTGGAACAGTACTCATGCCTTCTATAGTGGGCATTTCAACAGTTATTTCAGGTACAGTGACTTTAGCTGTTGAATTTTCTGTATAGGACTCTGGTCCAAGAATTTCATGCATTTCTGCATTTCAGAGGGCTGGTATTGAAAATGCTGCGCTGTAGCAGGTAGGCTTTCCATTTGGTCAGTGTGCTTAGTTGGGCACTGCCAGAGTGTGGCTTAGAAGCTGTGTCAGTTATCCACCCCTGAATAGGGATGGCCATTTTCAAGGTGACTGGGCATCTTTGGTTCAGTCCCTCCACTTTCAATAAGGCATTATAGCAGCACACAACTGCTTTTCCAGGGGGCTGTATCTCAGTTCTACCCCTTTCCATAATTGTGACCAAAAGCCATGGGGCATTCATTTGGAATGGTGCCTCTGCCACAGACCCCACCCAAAGCCAATTATCAGTGCTGGCCAGATCCAATTCACAGGGCAGTTCTGGATCTGTGCCCCCAGTGTTTGTGCCTGCACTATTGCCATTTTAACCTTTTCAAATGCAGCCTGTTGGGAGGTATCCCATTCTAGGGATGGCCTTTCCTAATTAAAACATACAAAGATTTTAACAACTGGGCTAAATGAGGAATAAAAGGTCTCCAATACTCCAGTAACCGCAAGAAAGCCATTAGTTGTTTTGGTGTTTGTGGCACAGGGAACAATGCACCTTATCAATGCAGCAGACGTTATAGTTTTTGTCTTACCTGACCATACAACATGCAAGAATTTGACAGAGCAGCCAGGGTCTTGCAGTTTGTTGTGCTTGACTGCCCATCCCCAACTTTCAAGGTGAGATAGCAATGAGCCTGAGGCTTCTTTTAATCATGAAAGAGAGTTACTGGTTAACATGACATCACCAATATAGTGAAATAGAGCTACACTTATGGGACTTTTCCACTTAGCCAATCCTTTGGCAGATGGTTGGGCTATGTGCTTGGCCTTGGGGAAGCACAGTAAAAATCCATTGTTGGCCTCCCCAGGAGAAGGTGTATGTAGGCTGGCTTGATTTTCTGGGGAGATAGTAAAGAAAGCATTAGCAAGATCCAATACAAAATGATATTGACACAGTTAGGTACCAATTTCTTGTAATAAACCAGTGATGTGGCATACAACAGTGGTGTAACTTTGTTTAACTCCTAATAATCTACTGTCATGTGCCACATTCCATCAGGCTTTCGTACTGGCCATACAGGACTATTGAAAGGGCTATGGGTGGGTATTGTTATCCCCACCCATTCCAACTCTTTGATATTGGCTGAGATTTCTTGGTGCCCTCCTGGAAGTTTATATTGTTTTGTAACCACAACCCTCCAAGACAGGGGTACTTTTACAGGGGACAATTTTGTCTGCCCCTTTAAGACACTTTGATCACTATACCAGAGGAAGAATTCCCCTGTAGTGGTCTTCAATGTGGCATTCTGTAGAAGATCTGTTCCTAAAATGTATTCTGGTGTAGGGGAAATATATACCATATACACTTGCGGGGTGGGGAGGGAGGCAATCTCCCAATCTGCAAGATCAAATTATGCCATTTGGCTCTGATTGTTTTTCTCCCATAGCCATTGTTCTGGTTTGCTAATGCTGCCATCAGACAAAATACCAGAAATGGATTGGCTTTTATAAAGGGGGTTTATTTGGTTACAAATTTACAGTCTGAAGGCCACAAAAATGACCAAATTAAGGCATCAACACAAGTAAACCTTCAGCTAAGGAAGGCCAGTGATGTCCAGAAAACCTCTGTTAGCTGGGAAGTCATATGGCTGGCATCTGCTGAGCCTGGGTTGTGTTCCAGCTCCTCTCTCAGCTCCTGTGCACTCTTCAAAATGTTGCTCTTGAGGCATTTTGTCCTCTCTTAGCTTCTCCGGAGCAAGCACTGGGCTAGTATCTCCAAAGCATCAATAAAAGTCTGCTTTCAATGGCTGTCTCCAAAATGTCTTTCTAAGCTGCAGCAGTGATCTCTTTCTGTCTATATTCTCTCATAGGACTCCAGTGATTTAATTAAAACCCACACTGAAAGGGCAGAGCTCCATGAAAACAATCGAATCAAAGGTATTACCCACAGTTGGGTGGGTCACATCTCCATGAAAACAACCTAATCCAAAGATTCCAAACTAATCAACACTAATACATCTGCCCCAACAAGATTTCATTAAAGAACATGGCATTTTGGGGGACATAATACATCCAAACTGGCACAGTCATCTATAGCCAGCATGAATCTGTTAAATTGAGCTATATTTCCATAAATTAAAGTACATTTGGTTCCCATATCTATTAGTGCTAACACTTGCTGTTGGTTAGAAAACCAGTAAATGATTAATTCTACATGTGGCCTCTGATCCTGGGGGTCCCCAGCTATTGTTCACACCTGGGAGTCTCAACCTCCCCACTATGGGAGAGGGAAAGGGCCTTGCCTTGCCTCTTCTGGGGGAGAAGAGGGCTCCTGATCTTGGGCTCTAAAAGGTGGTTTCTTTTATGACTTCATTTCTCCCTTGGAAGCTTGTGAGATCACTTTAGTAAATCTCTGGCACTTAGGCAGTTTCCTCCATAGCTTTACTAAGACTGCATTAGGTTGTTTACCTATAGCTTTTATTTCTGTGCCTGCAGTGATGAGATCCACCCACATCTCCTTATGGGCTACTCAGTTACGGTCATCATGTTCACAGGGAGCCTTTCCCATTGTGCTTATTCCCACCCCCCTTTTCTGCAGCCTGTCTGACTCTCCAATTTTGGCTATCACCTGAGTGGCAAGGGAAATGGGCTATCCTACTAGCAGACTTAGGATAGAAATGAGAGGCCCATAGTGATGGTTGGAGGAAGTATGAAATACCTTTTGTTCATTCCTGTGATAAAAGCCTCAGTGTCAGGACCTACAAAAGCCACAGCATAAATGGTGTGTTTCATTCCCAGCCCCCTTAAAACATCTAGTACCTCCTCCATATTTTGCCAATGGGGGTATTGTGTGGTATATCCTCTTTATTAGGCTATACAGCCTTACACCTGTCAGCTAGTTGGGTGTCAACTAGCCATACCAATAAGGAGGTGATTTTTGCATTAGCTGAGGCAGCATACAAGCATTGTCATAGCAAAGGGTGTGTTGTAGTAGACACCAATTTAGTCATCTCCACTCCAGATAGCACTATCCCCTCTGCCCCATAACCTCAGAAGCCAACTGGGTAGGGACTCCCTAGATTTTTTTTATCTATAATTCTGCCCTAAATTGTCCAATTCACCAGTGGTATAGTCTCTCATGGAAACATGTAATTTTTGTTCAAGATGCTGGAATTCCTGAACCCCATGGATTGATCTTCTGATGCCTTCCATTTCTCTTGTATTATGGGGTGCACCTGTTGGGGCTCTTCATCCTCCTCTACCTCCCATTCTTTCCCCCCTTCATCTTCTGAGGAGGTGTCTATGGGGTCTCAGGCTATAGGGTCCCATCCCAGAGTAGCTAAAATCCTCCAGACTCTAGCCTGAGGCAACTTATGGCTTTGACTTTGGCATATCTACATGCCAGAGTCTCTAACTGATGTTCCACTCAGAGCAGGTGATCAGTCAGAGTCCTTCATTGCCACCTGGGCAAGGCACATATCTTTTCTAGTTTTACTTTCTCTTCTAAATAGTGCGCAGTAGCTTTTACTGCTTGTTCTGCCTCGGTAGCCAACTGAAAGTCTCCTAACGGGCCATGCTGTGGTTACCGCTATTTGGTGGTCTCTTTTCTTCTTGTTCGAATTTAATTGTCCTATTGTTTCAAAATAGTTAGCAACCCCGCTGGAGTTTTCAAGGGATCTCCATACTCTCATGGCAGTCGTCCTCCCTACGTGGGTGACACAAGCCAATTTGGGATTCCTTACACGGATTCTCCCTTCCCAGGACTCATACTCACTATGGCTGGCAGCAATTTGGTCTCCTGGCTGGCTTGCCAATTGTTCCAACCCAGCTCAGCCCCGAGGCCGAAGAACACATCTGGCATGGAGTTAGACATGAGTTTAATAGGATTTACAGATAGATGGTTCCATGGCAGCAACCAGCTAGGAAAGATGGAAGTTAGCACTTTGCAAAGCACAGAGGGTGCCAGGGGATGATTTATAAGGTTCCATAGGGTGTGAGAACAGTTTTGGCAGGGTCTTGTTACACAAGGGTGTGGAGATTTGTTATCAACAGTGATCAGAGGAGGGGAGTTTTAATGCTTTGTTTGCAGTGTCATTTGTACATTCTTCCTCCCCACTCCTGGGGATATCTGATGACCTTTAATGTCTGTCTTTGTCAAGTAGGTGCCTACATGCAATAACTTACTTTCACTATGGAGAGGAGGAGGCCAGTTCCCTGGGTCCCCACAAATGGTGGCCAGAATACCCTCTTCCCAGGTCTGTACCTTCTTCTCCCAGCTTGGTCTGAGTTGCCCAGTGGCAGAACAAGGTAGGCAAAGCCCCAGCTAGCGGTCACCTTTCTTTGGGTGGTTTATAGCTAGGCTGCCCCATGGAAAAACTCCAAATATTTTTTCATCTGTTGTTTCCCTTGAAAAGTGAGACCCACATTTCCTCTCCTGCAGTCTCTATTATGTAAGCTCCATTTTCTTGTTTTATTTGTTGTTGTTGTTGTTTGTTTGTTTGTTTTTTTGAGAAAAAGTGCAAGGGTGCCCATGGACCCCAAGGTCATCTCTAGTTTCCTAGCCTTGGAAGTATAGTCAGTAGTCAGAAGTATGATACCCTGAGACCTTGGCAGATCTTGTGTCAACATAGCTTATTTGTCCCATCAAAAGTGCTGACAGTCTAATTAGGATGACTAAGAGAGACATCCAGCTAAAAATACCAATCCCTCCAGACAACAAAGGCTGGCTGACTAGGGTACTAGTGCCAAAGAACCCAGACAACTTCTTGCACTGCCTTGTTGCAAGAGCTGCATGTGATTAGGAAAAGAAATGACTCACAGAAAGCATAGAGTAAGTGAAGATCAGGAAAGAGGAAAAGAGGAAGGTTGTCTTCTCCCTGCAACTACATATGTATAAATAAAAGTGTAAGGGAGGATCAAAATTTTTCAGGGTGACAAAAGTTGAATCTCTGCTTGGGATGGAAGATCAGGAAAGGATCTGAATTGTTGATTAATAAATAAATCATGGTCTCGGCAATTATCATCACAAATGAGCACAGGTACAGGCCTCACACCAAAGACCATGGGCACAACTGGGCCTCAAGCTCTCTGCACAAGATGGTACAGAGTGATTTTCAGCAATATGCTGACTGGATATGCCCATGTGAGGGTGGGGCAGGGGGAGCAAATGCTCATGCTTCAGATGCAATGGGAAAGCAAAAATGTCCTTGGCCTTTCCCGTCTTCCCTACAGCGTCCTCTTGCTCTTTCGTGTATCTCTTCTTTCAGCCTCTTCCTTTCCCCTTCTAACATATTCCTCCAGCCTGGGTTGCATTGCTCTTGTTTCTGCTACAGGCTTGGCAAATGGATAAGAAGTTAACTAATAAAGGAATGCAGTGTGCACAGACTCCTCCAGAGGTACTTGATACTAATTAGAGGATGCTTTGTAAAACAAATGTTTTCTTTTTCTGTTATGAAAGATAATTACTGTTAAGATTTCAGTATAGTTCCTTTTAGTCTTTAATCCGTGCATAGTATTTCTTTGGAATTTTGAATATATTTGAGATGACTCTGTATGTATGATTATGGAGTCTGGGGCCTGCTTTATTTTCACTAAGCATTTTTCCAAATTATAATTTCCCATTATAAGCTGATAGGATCATTTTTTTTTAGGTATGTATAATACTCCACTAAGTGGATTGCCATAATTTACTTAACCCCTTCTCTATTGAAAATATTTTTCTTAAGGGAGGAACTGTCTGAATTACAAATATGCTTTAAAAAAATTAAAAATTAAAAATTAATAAAAAATAGTAATGTTTTTAATTTTTAACCAGAATTAATAACAGCAGCTAGCAAGTATTGAAATACTTTCTACATGCCAGGTGTTAATCTAAGTATTCTTTATATATTAACTATTTAGCCCTTATAGCAAGTTTTATTGTATGAGCATTATTCATTTCACTACCATTTTGTAGATAAGGAAACTTAAGAATAGAGATGGGTCCAAGCTCCCAGCTAGAAAGTGGCAGAGCAGGGCTTTTGAATCCAGGCACTTTGGCTCCAGAACTTGTGATCTGAACCACCACAAGACAGTAAAGACAAAGGGCCTAGGTCTGATCGGACTCACAAGTTCAGAGTTCAGGGAAAAGGGCAGTACTGTTTGGCATGTGATTAGAAGGATTTTGTTGTTATAGCAAAAGAAGGGAGTGGGGAGAAAGAACGGAGAGGAAGAGAGAAGAGTCAAGGGCTGATGTGGGAAAGGGCTAAGAGAAGGCCTCCCCAGTGGTAGGGAAGCCTTAAGGACTTTGGAGAACAGGAATGTTTAAAATGGATTTTTAACAATAGCTTTATTGAGGTTTAATTAACATAAAAAAAACTGTACGTATACGAAGTATATAATTTGATAAGTTGAAACCGCCATCACAACCAAGGAAGTGAATGTGTCCATCACCTCCAAAGTTTCTTTGCTCCCCTTGTAATCTCCCAAGCCCCCACCCACCCAGGCAACCACTGATCTGCCTTCTGTCACTACTGATTAGTTCACATTTTCTAGAATTTCTTATAATTGGAATTATACAGTATGTACTCTTTTTCTGTCTGTTGTCTTTCATTCAGCATAATTACTTTGAGATTCATTTATGTTTTAGTGTGTATCAATCTTATTCCTTTTTATTGCTGTAAAGTATTCCACTGTATGAATGTATTGAAATTTACCTACTTACCTATTGATGGACATGAGAGTTGTTTCCAGTTTGGAGCTATTACATATAAAGTTGCTATAAACACTCTTGTTGAAGGCTTTGTTTGACATATGCTTTTATTTCACTAGGAGTGGAATGCTTGGGTAACATGTAAGGTATATGTTTAACATTTTAAGAAAATGCCAAACTGTTTTCCAAAGTGATTATACCATTTTATGTTCCCACGAGATGTTTATGAGAATTTCAGTGCCTCTACATTCTTGCCAGCACTTGGTATTGTCAGTCATTTTAATTTTAAACATTCTAAAAAGATGTGTAGTGGTATCCAACCGTGATTTTACTTGGCATTTTCCTAATGGCAAATGAGGTTGAGCATCTTTTCATGTGCTTATTTACCATCCTTATATCTTCCTTGACAAAGTATTTATTATAAAGTCTTTTTCAATTTTCTTATTGTGTTTTTTGTTTTATTATTAATGAGTGAGAGTTATTTATATATTTTAGGGCACAGGTCCTTTAACAGTTTTACAAAAATTTTCTTCCAGGCTGTGGCTTGACTTCTCATTCTGTTAACTGGGTCTTTTGAAGAGAAGTTCTTAATTTTTATGAAGCCCAGTTTATCATTTTTTTCTTTGATAGTGTTTTTGGTATCATGGTTAAGAAATCTCTGTCTTACTCAAGGTCACAGAGATATTCACAGAGATATTCTTCTAGGTTTTACATTTAGATCTATGATTCATTTTGAGTTAATTTTTGCACATGGATCAAGGCATTGATAAATGATTGTGTTTTTACATATTGATACCAACCGTTCCAGCACCATTTGTAGAAAAAGAAAAACCTATTCTTTTTCTACTGAATTGCTTTTGTACTTCTGTCAAAATAAATTGACCACATATGTGTGAGTCCATTTGTAGACTTTCTGTTCTGTTCCATTGAGTCACATATAACTATCATTACACCAACATCATACTGTCTTGATTTCTGTAGATTTATGCCTTGAAATGAGGTAGTGTAAATCCTCAAACTTTGTTCCTCTTCAAATTGTTTCAGCTGTTCTAGGTCCTTTGTATTTCCATATGAATTCTAGAATCAGCTTGTCAATTTGTACCAATAAAAAAAGTCTGCTGGAATTTTGTTTGGGATTGTGTTGAATCCATAGATCAATTTGGGGAGAAATGACATTTTAATATTAGTGAGTCTCCTGACCATGAACTTGGTATATTGCTCCATAAAATGAAGTTTTAAAATGCCATCTGGTGTGTGCCGACACCCAATTCTTCAGTAAAGTCTGCTATGTTCATAAATGTTCTCTCTCTGTTTGTGTGCAAGTGATTGAAACTGGTGAAGGGGCCACATTTTATGTTTTGATCAACATGGTAAGGGCCGAAGCAGCATGTGTGGAGCCAAGAGGCAGAGGGCCCATGGGAAGATGAGTCCCCAAGAACTGGTATAAATTTGGCAGAAGTCCTCCATAGGCACTAAAATCAATGATTCAGGAAAGATGGTGTCCAGATCTCAAGGGCTGAAGGGACTTCTTGTGACACCTGGTAACAGACTGAAAACTTCTTCCAGGAGAAACTACCTTCCCCATGCCACCGCAGATCTGACCCTCCTCCTTTAAGAACACTGAAAGAAAAAGTCTGCTATAGCATTTGAGGAAACCTGCTCACCCCTACACCTCATGATATGAGGCTTTATTGCATTGGATGGAAACTCATTTTTCTAGTCATTAATGATACACATGCACACAACCATGGCCATAGTCAGGTCTGGAAGGTTGCTAACCATGAGTTAGGGCAGTCTCTCTCTCTTTCTCTCTCTCTCTCTTTTTCATCCTTTTCTCTTTTTTTCTCTCTCTTTCTTTCTGGTTCCTTTTTAAAAATATAAAAAGCTTGCATCTCCCTAATCACTCTTCCTCCAAGATTCTTATATGCCGTTGGAGGGAGTCCTCCTCTCACTTCTAGAGTCTTATTCAAACAAAGTTGATGCACAAATGGAAAGTTCTCTCATCTCTACTTGTTTCCCAAGCTGTCGAAAAGACTTTGAATTCTCAAGGTTTCTAAATTTTGCCCTTTCTTTACATTTTCTATGTAGCCAGACTCAATCTCACTCCCTGGATGAGGCAGGGTAATGGTCTACAGGGTATGGGTTCTATTTTATTTTTCAGTGGTTTCCTTGCTACCCAAGGAATGTTCTGTTCCTAAACCTTTCTTGTGTCCATTAGGAACTGAGCAACAGGATGACATAAAGCATTCTTCAGCTGGGACTTGGAACTCCTCCTCATCAGAGGAGTGAAATGAGCATATAAATGACAGTCACCAAAAATAGAACTATCACCTTATTTTCATAGTCCCTTTCTTTTAGTAATGAGTATGGTTACATTCAAAAGAAAAGCACTCTTCCTGCCCAGATCCCTGTGCAGAACAACTTTCCTTTATGACTGGAGCCCTGGTGTTCCTTGACAGTCCTCCTGCCAGGATCCAGAGCCTACTCCTGAACCCCACATTGGAGCTGAATATGTCGAGTGTGGATAACGTTTCTTTCCAAACCAAAAAACATAAAGTACTTCATGGTGTGTTCTGAGCTCTTTTCCAACCTTTAACATATTGGACATTTTTATCAGTGACTTCCTGGAAGACATGGAATTATGATAGCGAATATGGCAGAGAAAATCAGTGCTCACCAAACATTTCAAGCATTCTTCTACATTTCCCAGCCTTCCTTGAAGTTAGGTTGAGGCCATGTAACTAATCCTGGCCAATGTACTGTAGCAAGGTGCCTCCTCCATCTTCTTATTCCCCCCAGCAGAGACCTTGGAGGCTCCTTAGCTTGTCTACAAGATAGATGAGGGCAGCCAGAACCACACTGGACTTCAGGTAAGTGAGAAATAAACCTTTTTGTATCATGTCATGAGATTTAGGGTTTTGTCTGTTGGGGAAGCTACTGTTAATTGTGCTGATGTACACAACTAAACTTAATGTCGTTGAGAAACAGCCTCCTGGCATAATGCCAGACCAGGGTGAGAAGTACTTTCAGTCATCAGTAGCTGTTAGCTAAAATGAAGGGAGGCGCTGGGCCACGGTTTGCCTTAGTTTTTTCTTAACTTGTAGTGAACTGAGCTCACAGAGGCCCTCAGAGTACTGTGACCAACAACGTGCAAGCAGCCCTTTTGTGATGGACGTAAAGGGTATCTTGAAGCAGGGATTTTAGAAACCACTCTAAAGAGAACTTTATCACCTGCTTGTTTACTGTGCTCTGGATTGCAGGCCTCTGCCAGCCCTTAGGCCGAGTCCAGAGAAGCAGGCTCTTCTTGTCAGAGACACGCTGGTTTCCCATTCCTGCCAAAGTCTGACATCAAAACTTTTCTGCAAGGGAAGAAAGCTGCGAGGTAGTCCCTGCTCATAACTGGCAATCTGCAACTTGTTATCAGGGAGAAGGAGAAAGAATGGAGCTGAATAGATTAGAGGTGGTTTTTAATCTGATGCAGTGGTTGCATAATACTGTCTCTCTTGGAAATTATATTGTCATAAGAATATTGGCAGCAGGGCAGGAGGAAATGGGGGGAGAAAGAAAGCAAGCTCTCTGGCTCCAGCCTTACCTTAGATTTGCCTTATTACAATCACAAAGAATGCTTCAGGTGATTGCATCAAGGCTGGAGATTCCTTCAAGAGGAAATGATATTAATCTATAGAGAGAATTAGGCAGTTGCAGCTTAACCATATTTCATTTGGGGTGGGGAGAGGGAGTGGGGGAACGTAAAGAATCAATCTATTTAGAGCTATTTGTTTCTTTCTGGGAGAAAAGAAGGAAAGGAAATTTTAAAATAGCACAAGTCTCATAATGGTAAAGACATCCGTGTCTAAAAGAAGGAAAAATACTCAGGATAGTCTTCTGCTTACGGTATGGCTCAGGTATTTTAGAACTCTTTTGGTTTTGGGGTGCAAAGAATTTTAAGAATTTAACCTAATGTTACAAGGGCCAGGTGGCAATTTCATCAAAATGGGCTTTTTACCATGCTGCCTGTGCAGCTGCTAATCTTATTGTGGTTACTTGTAAGGAGGAGACCAATTCTGAAAGGGCCTCAGTAGCCTCCGAACATTCTTAGGAGAGTATCCCAGTTTCTTCTAAGCAATAGTGACTTGGAGGCAGTCATACAAGGAGAGCCTGGTGTGGGTGTGCCCAGAACAGCCGTCCTTATCCAGGTTTATCTGCACAAGGCTGAGATGAAAGAGATAATTCCCTGAAATGCTCTCATTTGACAAGCAGGATGCTGAACTGTCATTCTTTCTCTACCTTCAGTGCCATCAACAGGGTGGTGTCAGCTCGTCAGTGGGGTGAAAATGGTTCAAAGTTGAAGGGCAAGAATGCAACGACAGGCAGGTGTTAGACTGTGTGCCTTGTCCAGAACCAGGTTCATCTGCTTGGATTAGAATAAGATCAGACATGGAGATGCCATCAAAATGTTACAGAATATATTAAATGTTATAAAATATATATAAAAAATATATATATAATATATAAAATATATTGACATATGAAATGATATTAAAAATATCCAGGGGGCCGGGAGAGGGTGAGGATGGGGAGGTAGAGGTTGTATTTGTTAGAAATGAGTGATAGGTATGGGGGTCATAAAAGATGGTTTCTGGCTTACAAACCAACAAGCTAATGTATGCAAAGTGCTTAGCATTGTACCTTGCATACAGTAAGTGCTCAGTACATAGCAGTTATTACCCCTACTTTACACCTGGGACACTGAGGCTCAAGGAAGTTAAGTAACTTGCCTGAGGTCAGGAATTTAGGAAGTGAAGGAGCTTGGACTGTAAACCACACCTATCTTAATCCCAAACCTATGCTCTCAGCCACTAGCCTGTAGATACCCAGCCAAGCAGAGTACTGCTGGGCATGTACACAGGTGAGCAGGTACCAGGTGCCAGCCACCATATCAAGCACTTTGTAAGGATTATTTTATTTAATTATCTCAATAACCCTATGATGTAGGTTGTAGTAGTACAACCATTTTATAGATGGGGACACTGAGGCATAGAGGATTTCAGCATTTTGCCCAAGAAAAAGGTCAGTTAATGGTAGAACTAAGAATGGGGCACCTCACTCTGATTCTAGAATCCACCCTCCTAACAACTGGGCTGTCTGTTAATGCTCACTGTGTTAGGCTGTGTGGAACAATTGCAAGGGCAGGGCAGATTGGGGAGATAGCCCTGGGTGACCCCTGGGTTGTCTTGGGAACTACCATCAGAAACTGGGTTGTTAGAAACAATTAGCACTTATCCACTCTAGATATTCTTCTTACTGCCTTTACCAAAGCAACTTCTCTGTTCTCCACTATTCTCGTCTCTCTCACTCTCTGCCTCATTCTCTGCCCCCCCCCTTTTTTTTTTTTTAACTTTTTCTGGTTTCTCCCCACTGGGGTTGTTTTTCCCTTTCCTTTTTCCCTTTCAGGGTTGCATATGCCTAATCCCACCTCTACTAATAGCCCTGGGTGGGCTGAAGCCTGGTTATAAAGTAAAATTTCTCAGTGATTCATTCAACTAACGTTGGAGTGACTGACACTGAGTGAGGTGCAAAGATTACAGGGATGAAAAGACCCCACTCTCAAGGAGCTCAGGTTAGTGTTGCAGACAGGGGTTAATTCATTTTTTAAAAAATATTTGCTGAGCACCTAACATGAGCCACATCCTTCACAGCAGTTTAGGATAGAGCATACAGGAACATAATACAGACAAGGTCTGTACACTCTCCCCAAGCATTCATCCGAATTGAGGAGTATGAGGAGTATGAGGGAGAGTATAAAGCAGGAAATGTGATAGTGGCTGGCAGACCAATACTTTCAATGAATTTTGGTAAGTGACTGTGTCACAAGCAAGAGCAGGGTGTTCCAGGAACACAAGGGAGTGATGCCTGGACTGAGTCTTAAGGCATGAGGAAGCCTGGTGACGGGGGGGGCAGATGGCAGGGGGTGTGGTTTGTCCCCCTGGATAGCAAGTGGAGCAATAAGCAGAGGTCTGGACTCGTGAAAAAGGGTGGCACTTATGGCAAGTCACAGGAGGCATTTCTGGAGCTCTAAGTGTGAGCAAGAAACAGTGGCATTTGAAGCAAGGAAGGGCCGAGTCATGGAAAGCCTTGTTTGCAGTTCTGAGGCTCCTGGACTGTAGCTCGTTGGCCTGTGTTATTTCCTAAAAATGCCTGATAGGAATCACCCAGAATGCTTGTTAAAAACTGTTTTCCAAGTTCTATGCCAGACTTATTGAATCAGAATCTTCATAGGAGAGGCTTTGAGTCGGTATTTTTAACAAGCCTTCTGGTAAATTCTTAGGATCAGGCAAGTTTGGAAATAGCCTAGGAGTGATATCAGGCAATGGACACTAACTAACTGTGGGTATCCTAACCCCTCAAGGTATCCCCTTCCCTTGCAGAACTCCATGTCCTTGAACCCCTGTAAACATCTGCATGGTGAGCAGGGTTGGATGCTGACCTGGCTGGAAGATTTCTGGATATTGTGACCTATTAAGGCTATGTGAGATCTTTGCCACCTGGCATCTCTGCAAATGAGTATATTCCCACAGGCAGAAATCAAACAGCAGAACAGAAGAGATGGAATATATTCTATTCCTTTTTAATATTCTTTTCTTCTTAGGTTGTTGAGGGCTTGTGTCTGCATTGTGCACGGGCTATAGACCGAAGGAATACTGCAGTGATAAAGGGGTAGAGGGAAGAGAGGATGAAAGCAGGGAGAGGTTGACGTAAGGTTGACTGATAGGAGTTACATAACTGGCCCATACAAATTTTTAGGGCTCAGATCATTTTTGTAGCCATTTGGCAAACTGTCATAGAACATGCCTTGATGAAGAGGCATAGTATCTGCTCCTTCTAGCATTCTGAGGAGTGCTGGCAAAAGCTTCCTCATGGAGACAGTGATGAGTGATTTGACAATACAGGTTCCATACATGCTGAATGTCAGTGGGCTAGGGGTTAGGTTTCATAATACAAAGCCAGTGTCGCTGAAGTTCCCAGGATGGAAAATGCTCCCTATGTTGGGTATCTTGGCTTTGGACAATTCAGAAAGGATTAGTGAAAAATTCTATTGCAATTCATGGTTGATCCAAAAAAAAGGAGGGGTGGTAGAGAGAGAGAGAGATAGAGAGAGGGAGGAAGAGAGAGAGAGACAATGCCAAAAAATGAAAACTCATTTTAGCTCTTCTATTAAAGCCAGATGTATTTTAGGCCCTGTTTCTAAGCAACTGCATAATGGTAATATTCTTGAATCCTTTTTTTAAAAACTCACAACTGTCAGAGTCAGTAAAGGTCAGAAAGTAATTATAAAGTAATAAGGATGACATGCAAGAGGCAGAATCACTCCAGTGCACCTTGTGAAGCAGTGGTATTTTGTATTTCACATTCATTCTCAGAAACTCTAGGATCATCCTCTGTGGGATACTCAGCTGTCCCCATGTGGCAAGACCACTGACCCAATCAAACTTGTGACACTGGCATTTAACCTGATCATCGCTATCATCACACCTGTAGAATTACTGGGGATTGATTAAGCTCCTCATGTGCATAACCCTCCGCTAGTTAAGGGGATCATAACAAGTACCTAAGCCATTTTATAACTAAAAACTGCCTTAGAGAATAGTCCAACAGACTCAGTTTGATGAGGAAACTGAGACCCAGAGATAGAAGGGGGAAAAGGAGAGAGAAGGAAACTAACATTTATTAAGTGCATTTCATGTGCCTTCGCTTGATCCTAATGGCACACATCTCCTGTCTAGTCTTGGGATTGCTATTAATTGTGCCTGTGACCTTGGAGGAAAGAATGAATTAACATTTATTGAGTTCTTCAAGCACTTTGCTAGGCCCTTTGTTTACATTATCATTTGATTTTCACAGTAATTGTGTAGAGGTTGTAGGTAATACTGCTATTTTACAGAGAAGGAAGTCATGGTTTAGAAAGGGTAAGGGTCTTTCTGGCTCCTCTTCTTACTGCCTATTTGATTTTAAAGATGGTCCATGTAAAGAAGGTCCATTCTTGCCTGCAGAACGATGACACCGCATTTCTTGCGGGGTACTTTACAAGATCAAATGAGGTGGTTTATGTGAACACCTAGCACTGTTTTCTCAAAACCCTCCAGGAGCGTCCATCACAGAAGAGTAAAACCCAAATCCTTGCTGTGATCATTTGGAAACTTCTTTCTCCATTCCTCTACCTTTCTGACCACCTCTCCTTCTTCCCCTGCTTGCTTGGTCGTCTACCCTGGCATGCTTACCTGAACACAACTGTGAGGTCCACCTCAGAGACCACTCTATTTAAACTGAAGAGCTTCCCTCTCCTGTCTCCCAACACACTTATCCACCAGCCCTCTCCTCCACTCCCCACTTTACTGTTCCCCACAGTACTTTCCACCAACTAAAATACCCTATATTTTACTTATAGTGTTTCCCCACACTGGAAAATTAGCTGTGAGCGCAGGGATGTGTTTGTTTTGATGTGTCCCTCCTGAATCTCCAGCACCTACTAGGTGCTCAGTAAATATCTGTTAAATGAATGGCATTATTTTCCTTACCCTCTTTCCATTCCTCCGTCCTTCCCTTCTTTCCTTTCCCAAGGTCACACGCTTTATTAAATTAGAAGTCTCTGCCCTTCCAAAGTACGAGAAAGACTTAGTTACTAATTATGAAACACATTTAAAGGGCTCTGAAAAGATAAAGAACACATCCAAATCAGGGACAATTCATGTTACAACAGCCTCTTTATACCATAACTTCTTTCTGAGTTCAGGATGTCTAGGACTTCATATAGTTTACTTTTTTCCATCTTCAGTGTACATGTGGTCTGTCCCCCTAGCAGGATGGTGTCCATTCTGTTTCCCAACAATTCAGTACAACAAATATGTGCTGACTATTGTGTGCAGTATTGTACACAGGATGTACTTAGAGCATAGTGGCTGCGGACAGATACCAACAGCCAATCTCAAGATGCTATAATATGATAAATGCTAAGATGGAATTACATCCTGGGGATCCCAGAAAGGGAGCATTTAACCCCAACTGGGAGTTCAGAGGTTTCCCAGAGACATTTTGAAAGAAGACCAAGAGTTAGCTAGGCCAGGAAGGGGCAGGGAGGGTCCTCCAGAATTCAGCCTAAGAAAAGGCAGAGAGTTGTGACAACTACAATGGGTTTTGTTATTGCAGCCTAAAATACAAAGTCCAGACCCTCTTACATGCTTTATTAAAGACTTTACTTGTGGAAAGTGAAATGATCTGTTTTCAGATTGATCTTTGTACTACTGGATGACAGTTTCAATCCAGGCTTGTCAAAGATTTAGGCGGTCCATAAAGCAAGACTTGGTAAGATTATTTCAAATGCTGTTTAAGGGAGAAGAAATTCCCAGGGTACAGGAGTGTGGATGACACACCTGTACCTTTCCACATAGTGACAGGACAGAATGAGACCCTTCAGAAACCCATGTAGCCTAGGGGCCACCTTAAAAACAAACATATATCCTGAGAGCCAGGTGATCTATTCCAGCCCATAGTCAGCCTACAGGTTCACACAGGTCTGGCCAGCTGCTGAAGACCAGAGAATCCCTTAGCAAGTCAATCAATTTAGAGGTTCCTTGAAAATCAAAATCAGTGGTAGAAACCTATGTGGACATTTCAGAGTCTTCTGAGTATAGTGAAAGCCCTAATTAGGACTCAGTTGACCCACTCACTGCTCAGGGATTCTCTAGACCAGAGGTTGCAAGGTGACAGCAGCCCACTGTATCTGCCCATGGCTGTTTTATTTGTCCCATAAAGCATTAAAAACAAACTAAAACACTTAAAATCCTTGAAAATATATGAAAATCAGTTTTCACATAAAATCTGGATTTCCAGTTTCTCTTGGAAAAAAAATCTGAAAATACTGGCCTTCATTCCTAGTGGGCAACATTTCCAGTTGGCACTGTTGCTACTGTCCCATCCTCCTCCTCTCCCCAGATGGGGCATAATCTCCTTTGCCTTTCCCTGCATGGTCTTTTGAGGTGACCTCTGAATCTATGAAAACTGACCATAAACATTCTTGGATGTCTCTCCCTTCTTCAAAAATCGTAGATCCTCACCCCAACTTTCTCCAGTCTGAATTTATCGGGTGACCAAATTGAAAAATTCTTTCAAGACTAATGAGTCCTATGAATAAGCTTTCTCCTCCTAACTTGCTTGGTACCTGTATTTGGTTAGCTATGAAAGATACCTTGTGAAAGGACATAATGGGCACTACACAGAGGGGAGGGCAGAGAAAAGAGTAGGGCCAGGAAAGGAGTGGGGATAGGCAGAGAGCCCCAGGGAATCAGATCAAACTTGACTAAACTGGGTAGAAAATAAGAAAAGAAAGTCAAGAAGTAGGGTGGGGGAGGAGGAGCCATGTAGAGGAGCAGCTAAAAACTGAATTAGTATCTTAGCAGGAAATTTGAGATAGGGAGGGATTCCTCTCCCTTTCAAGTCTCATGAACAAACTTTTAAAGGAAAAAACAATAACTATTACTAATTAGAACATAACATGATTGGGAGTTCTGAATGAAGTGTTAAGTGCAGAGTAAGTTAACTTGGGCAGGGTTGAGTTTTTTCCAGTTCAAAATTCACGCCCCTACAAAAAAAAAAAAAAAAAAAAAAAGTAATGGAATGTTTCACCCAGATGGTTTGGCTCTTTGATATCTACAAACATTTAGAAAACATTTAAAATATTTTTTAAACTTTTCTGTGCGGTTGCATTAGGTGATGAGTGTTGGCTTACTTATTTCCTGTTTAATTTTTCCTTTGCTCTCTCTCCAAACAACTTTTAGCTTGGAAAGGCTCTAGTCAATCCACAAAATTGGACTTGTGGCATAAAAAAGTTGTGTAATAATGGCGACACAGAGTGCCAACAGATGATTTCATAATCTAATGCCTTGTGATAAATTGTTATCTTACCCCATGACATGAATTCTGAGCTTGATGATGGATATTTTGAGGTGGGCACATGAACCACATCAAGGTGAAGTTACATCTCCCAAAGGATGGGGTTTCACTGGGGCTACAAAAGAGCTCCAAGACTGTGCATAACTACTGTAGAAAAATAATCAGCAGCTTAGTTGAGAGCTGGTGTAATGGTTGGACAAAAATTTTGGACCTGGGAGAAAAAAGAAAAGTCAGGAAAGTCACCTTCCTGGGGCCACCTTCCACAATAAAAGAGACCTCAGCCTTCTAAAAGTGTAACTACTTTGCCAATGAACCCTGGGGTACACAGGTGGAAGCTGGTAAAGGTGGGTGCCAGGTCAAAATATGTCCACTCCACTGCTGTGTACATGAACACTTTATTTTCAGTTTTGTAAATTCTAGCAATGTTCTTAAAATAAATAATCATTTTGTTCACCTGAAAAGTTCAACTGTCTGGCAAAGTAATCAAGATTAAAAAACACTTGAAAGTTTGCCTCTTCATTGCCCTGATAAGAGCTACAACACAAGACTTTAACCTCATAGGCTGTTGATAATAACTCTTTGCTTTTCATTTTTGGTTTAGCTGACTCCTTTAATATAATCACACTTATTAATCCAAAGCTTTAACTGGAGATTTTCTCCTTCCCCCAAGGCTTCTGCTACTTTATCCCAGAAGCCTTTTGGGACATAGTGGTGGGCAAAGGAAGTAGATTTTTTCATAGGAAATCCATTCAACAGATTCAACTAATATTTATTGACCACCTACTATGTGGCAGATACTACTCAAGGCATTTGGAATATAACAATGGATAAAAGAAAGAGATTGGACTTGAAAACAAACCAACCACCCAACCCATAGGAGCTGTCACTTTCGATGTAATTTAAAACTGACCTTACATAGACAGTATCACTTGAACAGAAGTTATGGCACTTTGGACTATTACAAGGAATTCTGTGGTTCGAAAGAACCAATACTGTTCTAAAAAGTAAACTGTATTTCCATTTGCAGTCACAGGTACTCTCCTTCTTTTATTTTTTTAATTGGAAATACCCCTCCTTTTTCTTTCAATGAATTATTTCCTGTCCACTTCCTAACAATATACAGCTGTACTGTTACTTGCTTCTCTGAGTTATAGCCTAGAAATTTTTTTCAACTCATAAATACTTCTTGTGAATTTAATATATATGGTTATCAATAGAATATTTCTCTAACATAAAATACTATGTTAAGTGTTGTAAGTCCTTCCAGTTTGAGTATATCATCAGATGAATTGTTAGGCTTAAGATAACCCCTTTATACATTTCCTTTAAAAAAATAATTATTCTGGATACAGAAGTCAAAATATCAAGTCCTAATTTGCAATTCATACATAATAGGGATTCTACCTTTGCTTTCATGCCATTTAGGCTGAGCTAAGGTCTGGATTTCATCAAGAGACAACACTCAACAACAGCATAGTATTTTGCAATTACAAAAGTGCTTACATGCATTATCTTTTAATTTAGATAAGAATAATAACATCCATCAAGTGGATATTATCATATGGATGAGAAAGTAGTTTGGCTAAGGTATGAGGTATAATTATCTCTAATTAAAAGATAAGTGACTGAGAATTAGTTGGGTTAAAAGGTTACCTCATTTATGGAACACTCATGAAGAGGCAGAGCCAAGCCTCAAATGGTCACAGTATAATTTTCTGTGAGGTAAAGAAAAGAACTCTCATACAATATACAGTAAGCACATGCAAAAGATTTATTTAACTCATTAATGAGACAACCAGCAGAATGACAAAATTAGTTCAAAGGAAGATACAAGAAAATGATATACATACACATACAATCAGTGGAAAAAAAGAATGCTGTAATAAGATTGCAAAGATAGATAGAAAACCGTTTAATGCCTGATAAGGCAAGAAAACCACAACTCTTGGAGTTAACTTATCTATCACATAGAAATCCCTTGCAATTTATCAATCTTCTCTAAAATAACAGCTAACTTTAGGGTGTGGGTCCTAATCAAAAATAGTACGTCAAAGTTACCTTTCTCCTAGAGCACAGGTCAGCAAACTTTTTCTGTATAGGGCCAGACTGTAAATATTTTAGGCTTAATGGGCCATACAGTCTCTGTCACAACTACTACTACTCAACTTTGCTGCTGCAACATGAAAGCAGCCACAGACAGTACAAAAACAAATGGGCAGTCTGGTGTTCCAGTAAAACTTAATATATAAAAACAGGTGGTGGGCCAGATTTGAACCACAGAACATGGTTTGCCTACTCCCTGTCCTAGAGCATCAGATGATTCTTAGGTGGTCTAAGACCTAGACAATCTTCTTGGTACAATTTTGAAAAATACACAGTCATTTTTTTTGCTTTATTTCCAAGTTTTTAAATTATTCTGAATACAGAATACAGGATAATTTTTTAAACAGTACCCAGGTCTTTAAACAATATAATCCCATGCTTTTTCCCAATATATGAGAACTTACTTTTCTGTCTCAGGTTCACTGAGACTTGGGACTTCTTCAGAAAAGAGTCTCATTAAAGAAAGAACATTAAAATACCAAATACTAAGAAGACTGTTTCTCAGTATATCTCAGTCCTTGGTTTACTTGGCTAGGGAAAATATTCACTGAACCACCCATCCCTTTTCCACTGCCTTGGGAATTCTTATTAGAACTAAGTGAAAGCCTAATGCTGATGAGCCATCACTGAGGGCTACCAGCAGTACACGATGCCACAGTTCCAAGTGACAGAGGAGCACTCATCTTCAGGCCTGGTCGTGACAGTGTCACAACGGTTCAAGGGGATGAAGTCCATATACCAGCTACAGGTCCTACAGCAATCACGGTTCAAGAACCACTGACATACAAGACTCCAAACCAGAGACTGCATTGTGCATAGATTTCATTCCTAAATCTAGAAAATGATTTGCCTTTTATTTTGCCAATTTATTGCTACATGAAGGCAAGGCAAGAGGGCCTTGGCCAGGATTTTCCTTTTGTCCAGTACATAATGAAATGGACAATCAAGTCTCCAAAGTTATATACAAGAGAGCACAGGCAAGATGATTTTGGTTTAGAAACATTCATTGTAAAAGTTACGATTGCCCACCAAGGCCACAAAAATGTTTAATAATGTACCTATGGAACAGGTAATCTCAAGCCACACTGGCCTCCCGGTGAAGCCACTGGGATGAAATGGTTGTAAAACGTACCATAACTCAGTAAACTAAAGCTAATGTATTACACAAATTAATGACCCTAATTACATTTTTGGAATACATTTGACAATGGACTTTGGTTTCAAAGTAGTTTATCTTATGCCTTCCTTCCTCATAACAGAAGAATCAGTTATCTGATGAAGTATCATATCACTGCTGAGCAGAAGGATATCTGCCTTTCTGTTCTTCTTAGCAGAGGGACCTTCATTCAGTCCACTCAAAAGTTCTTTCATCCTAATCATTAAGAGCTATTAAGGAAAAAAAAAAAAAAGTGACAAGTTGAACATGGTCCTTTGTTATGCAGTGGAAATTACCTGCTCTCTCAAGAAAACATTCCTATTTATCCTGACTCCTAAGTTGGTGCTAAGATGCAGACTCTCAGTGTGTCTAAATTGAGCTCATGTGGTCTTATCTGTAACAGAGGCCTGCTAAGCAGCCAAAGGCTAGATGCTACAGATGCCATATGTAGTAAATGTTATAAAAGGGAGTCTGAGGCTGAGTGGGGAACAAAAAGGTAGTGATCAAAGCTATTAGGGTAAATCAAGCTGAGGGTTGATGGTTTCAGAAATGGTTAACAGACAAGAAAGGCAGAAAGGCACAATGGCTCCGCTTAGTATTGTAACATTCAAATCAAGTCTAAAAACTGAATGACAAATAATGTGTCTTAGATAATAAGAAAATGGGAGTGAAAAAGGAAAGAAGAGTAAGACATTTACTAAATGACCTATTACTAAGACTTTTGCAAAAGCACTACCTCTCACTGTAAAGACTTCTATCTACTCTTCTACTAAGTTGTTTCTGACAGATTTAAATTATCTTTTAACTCCCCATATCTGTTCTGTAAAGCCACATTTAACTGTGTGTCTGCTAGTGATCATGCCTTCTGCCTGCCAGCTGGGTTTCTAATTTTTCAGTTTCTCGAAATCTATTAACAGAAGAAAATCTGATAAAAATATCATGTGATGTGTTGACACATTAAAGGAATCCTGTTGTTGCTTAACCAAATCACTTTTCTATTTTTAAATATTTCTCTAATAGGAAACAAAGTTTATTGTAATGTTTGAACATTTTACTATGATTTATATCTAAAAAAAGGTTTCACATGCTATTTTTAGGAATGTACATAGGACCCATTATTTCTATTTTTTATATTTACAGAGTGATAGTTATCCTATAAATAAGAATGCCATCTAACAAATTCTGATCCAAAATGTGGTTTACTACAAAATTTCAGGTGGTTTAATGGAAGAAAAATTCCTTAAGAGTTGTCAAATGGATGAAAAATATGGGAAAACATACCATGAGTCTAAGTTACCCTTAGAAAACAATTTCCAAGTGAAATGTTAATTGTTCCAATAAATGCTGGATGAACATTATAGGGACTACATGGGTAGTCCCTATAATCACCACTGAAACAGCTATTAAAAAAGTAGGAAGCTCTCCCAAGAACTGAAATGTTAGACAATATTTTCATGTGAAAAGGTTATGGAAATTCTTAGAAACTCTTAGAATTCACTTAAAAAGTAAATTCAAGAGTTCTGATTTATTTAGGTAATTATACCTCTGTTTTATCTGTGAAAACCAAATACAATATTAAGTATTAGCAGATAACGAGCAATTACACAGAGTACTATACCAAAGGAAGAAACCTTTTTTTGATGGCAAAACATGACTAAGAAATGTAAACTAAAATTATACAGTATTGAAAGGGAGTGCAACCATTGTTTCTTATCACTTAAATCAACTGTCAAGAAAAAAAAATGATGGGAGTTATATAATAAAACAAATCATAATGTAATAAAGCTATCATAATAAAGGAGACATGAGAATTTTTCAAAATACAAGAAGAAAAACAAATCACTCTCAAAGTTTAGAAACACACACTTAAAAAATGGGCAAAAAACTTGAACAAACATTTCTCAAAAGAAAATACACAAATGGCCAATAAGCATATGAAAGTATGCTCAACATCATTAGCCATTAAGGAAATGCAAATCAATGCCACAATGAGATACCATTTCACACCCACTGGAATCACTACTATTAAAAAACAATAGAAAATAAGTGTTGGAGAGAATGTGGAGAAATAGGAACACTTGTTCATTTTTGGTAGGAATGTAAAATTGTGCAGTCGCTGGGGAAAACAGTTTAGTGGTTCCTCAGAAAGTTAAGTACAGAATTACCATATGACCTGGCAATCTCACTTCTAGGTATATATTCAAAATAATTTAAAGTAGGGGTTCAAACAGTTATTTGCACATTGATGTTCATAGGAGCATTATTCACAAACACCAATAGATGGAAGCATCCCCAAGTGTCCATCAACAGATGAATGGATAAACAAAATGTGTTTTATGTATGATCTCAAAGGTATGAAGTAATTACAATAAGCAAATTCATAGTCAGAAACTAGAACATAAGTTACCAGGGCTCAGGGTGGAGGTAGAGAATGGAAAGTTAATGCTTAATTGATACAGAATTTCTGCTTGGGTGATGGAAAGGTTTTGGCATGGACAGGTGATGGTAGCACAACATTGTGAATGTAATTAACACCACTGAACTGTCTATTTGTAAGTGGTTAAAATGGGAAATTTGAGGTTGTAAATATGTTTCCAGAAGACAAACTTAAAAAAAAAAAACCCATAGAACTGTACAACACAGTGAACCCAAAGGTAAACTATAGACTACAGTTAATAATATAATTATAATATTGTTTCATCAATTGTAACAAAAGTACCACACTAATGTAAAGTACTAATAATAGGGAAAACTGTGTGTTTGAGGGGGGTATATGGGAACTCTGTACTTTCTGCATGATTTTTCTGTAAACCTACAACTTCTCTAATGAAAAAATAAAGACAGGTATTAAACAAAAGCTTAGAACACTTTTAGTAAAAAGGCCAACTGTCACAGGAAATAAAGTGGCTTTAAAACATATCTGTAAATTCTTTGCATCCTTCCCTTCAGATGGTGGGCCAGACTTAGTGCCTCCCTTCCAATGAAAAGAACGGGTGGAAGTGACACTGTGCTATTTCCGTCCCTAGGTCATAGAAAGAATACAGCTTCTGCTTGGTATGTTCAGGATGCGTGCCCTTAGAACCCAGCCACCATGTTGTGAGGAAACCTAGGCACCTGGAGAGGTTGTGTGTGTTTGAGTGTGCGTGCCCTCCAACAGTCCCTACTAGATCCCCAACCAACACCAGCAGCAACTGTCAGATGGTGGAATAAACGAGCCTTCAGAAGATTCCAGCACCTGGCCTTCTAGCTTTAGGCCCCAGACATCGCAGAGCACAGACTAGCTGTCTCTGTTCTGCCCTCTCTGCATTCATGACCCACAGAAACTAAGATAATATAAGACTGTTGTTTTAAGCCACTAAGTTCTGGGGTAATTTGTTTTGCAGCAACAGATTGCTAACAGTACTGTTACCTAGAATGCACATGCATAAAAAATGGAATAATGATTTTTTTCAAACTAGAAAAACAACCTTTATACAGACCAATGATAGAATATGCCCTCTGTTTAATAAGATTAGTAAATTTTATTTAAGTAATACAATTCAACTTCATTAATTTGAACTTTTCTAATTTGATCTAAAGCCATGTAGCTCTGGAACAGAAAGTTCAGGTAACCCATGCAAGAATATAAGAATATTGAAGCTACTTAAGAGAACATATTATTTTGAAGCTCTCCACACACTGAAGGCACATAATAGTTATTAAACACCTAATGAACATTAGAAACCTCAAGTTCTTCCTAATCATGATTTACATATTAATTACTTTAAAAGAATCCTTATTTGGCAAATTGGTCATTTTAGTTCAAGCAAATTATTTGTGCACATGATCTATCTATTGCTGATAAAAGGTGAGCTGCCTGAAGGTATTCCCCAATAGACATAATACAGTATCTTATGCCAAATACAGTACTTAACAAATATTTGTGAAAATGACCACAAAGTACTTGAAGCTAATTCAGTTGTCTTATGGTTCACATTTTTTTTCTCTAATTTCTTTTGATCTTTCTTACAATTAGTCCTAGTTTTACTATACTTCCAAAGAGTAAACTGTTTACCCTTTTATTAACTTGTACAAATTTATTTTTAGTAAAAATAAGGATACAAATATTCCACTGATAATTGGTAACCTGTGGTTCTCCTGGGACTCTGCAATTTCAGCCTTGTTTAAGAAAATGGTTCCCCCAGAGCTGTGCAATGAGGCAGCCTGTTCATTTCCTTTTCCGGCTCAAGACAGAGAAAACCTAACTCATAAGATTCCCATTCTGCTGCAGACAGAGATTTACAATTCAGCACAATTATTCAAAGGATTACAACAACAGACCATTCTGCTTAGAACAGGAAAGAATAACGACATCTAATATTTAGTTTATTCCTCCATTACTGTCAGAACAGAGGTCAAACTTCTTTCACAGTGTTATAATGCCTATGTTCAGACTTTCTCAATGCATCAAATTTTGAAATATTTCTCTATAATATTAATAATTATCTTTGAAAATAGGTTAATAACTGTCTTTGAAATTTTTCACTGAGCAATTAAATATTTTTGTCCATACACATTCATATATAACCACTGCTCTAAGATATACATAAA
Source organism: Choloepus didactylus (assembly GCF_015220235.1). Classification (NCBI taxonomy): domain Eukaryota; kingdom Metazoa; phylum Chordata; class Mammalia; order Pilosa; family Megalonychidae; genus Choloepus; species Choloepus didactylus. The sequence continues at coordinate 126,566,174 of NC_051312.1, read as the reverse complement.
TCTTTCCAGTTTCAGTCTGAACATTTAACTTGTAGTGACAGGATGTGGGTTCTAGTACCAGATTTTCTAATTAGTTGTATGGCCCTAGACAAGCCATTTTAGATCCCCACCTTCATCCAGATCAAACAGAGATAAAAACAGCTTTTTAATTTATCTTATAGGTAAGCAGGCATAAGATTAACTAAACAAATGTAAGGTAAAATATGTTGGGTTTTATCATATTAACTATTTTCTAATACTTGCTTGACATTTTTATAACTGAACCAAAATAAGGATTGTACACTTTCAGAACTACAAAATTCAGTAGTTACACGAGGTGAATTAAAATAGTAAAGCTACTTATAAGTCCATGTCTCATTTAATTACATTAAGAAATAATTATAAAAATAGGTAAAATTTCATGAAAATATTCCTATTTATTCTAGCTTAGGAGTTCTTGCCCATATCAATGGATTGTCTGGCATCAGCCACTGCATCAGGTACTCGAACAGTCATATTGTCCATAGACTTGGTCAAACAGATTTGGCAGCCCAACCGTGATCTGTTTAAAAAAAGGAAGGGAGGCATGGTTTAGTATTACACAGATATTACTTATAAGGCAACGCAATTGTTTAGGACATTTTTATATTTTCTTATCAAAAGCAGTAGGGAATTTATTTATCTTTTAAATCCTCCTTAAGTTGAAATAATATAACTAACCTTATCAACTAAAGGGTAACAGAGTGTAAATATGAAAAACAAAACAAAAAGCTGCATACCAAAGCTTGCTTTAGCCTTTAGTTTCAATCACCAACTAACTGCTTCACCAGAACTAATGCTCTTTTTGGTGAAGTGGCTGGCAAGCAATGAAACCATCCAAAGACCCAATGTTGAAGAAGAGAACTGAGGTTAGCATGACTAAGAAAATTAATCCATCAACTTTGAGATAATTAAAACCACATGAACTGTAAAAAGAGAGCTACACAGCTGGTGGAAGGAGTCCCCCCACCCTCATACTCACCAACACCACAGATAACATTTAATACTTGCCTATTTGGATAGTAAAGATATATCAGATTTGTTTTAATTTGTATTGCCCTGATTATTTTTCCCCAATTTCTTTTATCAAGGTATAATTTACATACAGTAAAATCCACCATTTTTTAGTGTGCATTTCTACAAATTCTCACAATGCACCAGCACCACATTCAAGATATAGAGCAGTTACACCACCCCAAAGAGTTCCCCTATGGCTCTTTGGAGTCAACCCCTTCCTGCAGCCCCTGGCCACTGCAGGGCTATTTTATGTTGCTATAGTTTTGCCAAGAAATGTAATCACAGAGTATGTAGCCTTTGCAGTCTGGCTGTTTGCATGAATGCATTTTCATCAGTGTTGTTGTGCATGTCAACAGTTTACTCCTTTTTCTTTGCTGAAGAATATTCTGTTTATCCATTTCAGTTTGGGCAATTATAAAGCCATATAAACAAAAAAAAAGCTGTACTTTATAAGGCCTTTAAAACAAGAACCTTGGAATACGTAGGAATAGATACCGTAAGTTAGAAGATGCATATTTTTTTCCAATATTTTAAACATCTCTGAACTCAAGAAGCACCTTAAAATCAAATGGCAGAGATGGAAGAAGACAGCGGCATAGGGAGGACTGGAAGCTAGTTTGTCCCCTGGGAACAACTAATAAACAACCAGGAACAACTAGTAAATCTGGAATAACTGTGGGGGGGCAAACGTAACTGTCCACTCATGATACACCAACCTGAACTGAGAGGAATGGCCGAGACTGCAGCATAAAATCTGTAAGTAAACACTGCAGATCCATGCCAGGAACCCCCTACCCCCACGGCCTGAACTGCAAAACAGCACCCTCTGAGCAAGCGAATATAGCTCAGCTGAGCGCCAACTGGGTTTTAATTAGCAAACATGGACTGCTCAATACAAGATATGAATCCCCAACAAGCAGACAGAGGATTTTGGTGATGACTGACCTTGGAGAGCCGGACGGTGGCTGCGGACTGGTCCTGAAGGGGACTTCCTGTCCCTTTTTCAGCTAAGTGGAGCAAGCCTCAGTCACTTTTAGTTCCCAGAGCTCTGACTCAGACAAGGGTGGAGACAGAGTCAGAGAGACGATTCAAATGCAAATGATATCTCCCCAGGGGGTGTATCTTCCCTAAGAGGAAAGAGGTGGTGCAAAGGTCTATCACCTGCCTTCCATTCAGAACCAGTTCCCAGAGACGGGGGGAAAAGAGCCACGGGCCACACCTCCTTACACCAGTCTGGAGTGACAGGCTGATGGGTGCCACCTACTGGGCAGAAAAGCACAATGGCTTGAGGCCTCAAAGGGTGTATCAATCTCCTAAGACACACCCTCAGGGAGACCTGATACTATTGCCTCCTTCTGAAACCTGAGCCCGTTCTGGTCTGGGAAAATCTGATTGGGGTAACCAAGGGAATCAGATGCCTAGACAACAGAAAACTACAATCTACAATAAGAAAAATGAAGTTATGGCCCAGCCAAAGGAACAAACTTAAACTTCAACTGAGATACAGGAATTGAAACAACCAATGCTAAATCAATTAAAAAAGTTTATGGAAGATATGGCAAAAGAGATGAAGCGTATAATGAAAACACTGGGCATACATAAGGTAGAAATTGAAAGTTCAGAAAACCAACTGGCAGAATCTATGGAAATGAAAGGGGCAACACAAGAGATGAAAGACACAATAGAGACATACAACAGCAGATCTCAAGAGGCAGAAGAAAACACTCAGGAACTGTAGAACAAGGCACCTGAAAGCCTACACACAAAAGAACAGATAGAGAAAAGAATGGAAAAATAAGAGCAACATCTCTGGGAAGTGAATGACAACACAAAATGCAGGAATGTATGTGTCATGGGTGACCCAGAAGGAGAAGAGAAGGGAGAAGGGGCAGAAGCAATAATAGAGGAAATAATCAATGAAAATTTCCCATCTCTTATGAAAGACATAAAATTACAGATCCAAGAAGTGCAGCATACTCCAAACAGAATAGATCTGAATAGGCCTACACCAAGACACTTAATAATCTGATAATCAAACATCAAAGATGAAGAGAGAATCCTGAAAGCAGTAAGAGGGAAGCGATCCATCACATACAAAGGAAGCTTGGTAAGACTATGTGCAGATTTCTCAAGAGAAAAAACATGGAGGCAAGAAAGAAGGGTGTGATCTATTTAAGATACTGAAAGAGAAAAAATACCAACCAAGAATCCTATATCTGACAAAACTGTCCTTCAAATATGAGGGAGAGCTTAAAATATTCTCTGACAAACAGACAATGACGGAGTTTGTGAACAAGATACTTGCTCTACAGGCAACACTAAAGGAACACTACAGACAGAAAAGAAAAGAAAGGAGTGAGAGGTTTGGAACACAGTTTTGGGAGATAGTAGCACAGCAGTGAAAGTATACTGAACAAAGATGACTGTGAGTGTGGTTGAAAGAGGAAGGTTAGGAGCATGTGGGACACCAGAAGGAAAGAGGAAAGATAAAGACTGAGACTGTGTAACTCAGTAAAATCTTGGGTGCTCAACAATTGTGATAAAAGGTACAAATATGTTGTTACATGAGGGAGAACAAATGAATGTCAACATTGTAAGGTGTTAAAAATAGGGTGGGATTGGGGGAAAATACAATCAATGCAAATTAGAGACTATAATTAACAGAAATATTGTATTATGCTTCCTTTAATGAAACAAAGGCAATATACCAAAGCTAAATGCCTATGGGGGGCGGACATAGGGGAGAGGTATGGGACTCTTGGCATTGGTGATGTTGTCTGACTCTTTATTCTACTTTGGTTTAATGCTATCCTTCCTTTCCTTTTGTAGCTTACTAGCTGTCATGTTTTTTTTTTCCCCTCTTTCTTTTTTTTCTTTTGTCTCTCTACCATCTTTGACTCTTCCTCTTCCTTTGTGGAAGAAATGGAGATGTCCTTATATAGATAGTGGTGATGGTGGTCAATACATAAGTAAGTGACTATATAGGGAACCATCAATTGTTTACTTAGGACAGAATGTATGGTGTGTGAACAAAACCGTCTTAAAAAAATGGGTTGATGAAGACAACTTGAGGGCACTATATTGAGTGAAATAAGAAAGACACATAAGGATAAATATTGCAGGGTCTCACTAATATGAACTAGCTATAATATGTAAACTCATAGACATGAAATATAATACCAGGATATAGAACAAGGCTAAAGAATGGGGAGCAGTTGCTTATTATGAGCAAAATGTTCAACCAGGGTAAACTTAAACGTTTGGAAATGGACAGAGGTGATGGTAGCACGTTGTGAGAATAACTAACAGTGCTGAATGGTATGTGAATGCAGTGGAAAGGGTAAGCTCAGTGTCACGTGTGTCACCAGAAGGAAAGTTGGAGGTTAAAAGATGGGAATGTATAAAACAGTGAATCTTGTGGTGGACAATGTCTGTGATTAACTGTACAAATATTAGAAATCTCTCTCATGAACTAGAATAAATGTATGACACTGTAACTAGAAGTTATAATAGAAGGGCATATAGGAAAATATATACCTGTTTCAAACTATGTACTACAGTTAGTAGTTATTTTAACATTCTTTTCATCAACACTAACAAATGTACTATACCAATACTATGAATCAATAACGGAGGGGGGGTGGTTAGGGGTATGGGAGGATTTGAGTTTCCTTTTTTTGTCTTTATTTCTTTTTTGGAGTAATGAATATGTTCTAAAAATTGAAAAAAAAAATTAATTGTGGTGATGGATGCACAGCTGTATGATGGTACCGTGGGCAATTGATTGTACAATTTGGATCTTTGGATAATTGTATGGTTTGTGAACAATCTCAATTAAAACAGAAAAGAAAAAAAATTGTGATAGCAACAAAAACTAAAAAATAAAAAACTAACTAACTAGATACATAAAATGGTGATAGTAATACCTAACCCTGAAGGTTAGAAATAATTTTCCTAAAGTGGTTAGGCATTAGATTAGGTACTCAACATATAAGTTGATATTGTAGTTATAATGCTAACAACTATCATTTAATGAATGCTTTCTTTACCAGCCACTGTTCTAAAGGCCTTACATATATTTTATTCATTAACTACACACAACAATCCTGTAAGACGGGTACTAGTATTATCCTCATCTTACAGATAAGGAAACCTCTGTGTAGATTATCCATGGAAAATGGTGGCAGGAGCAATGAGAAACATCAAATGTAGATTCACAATTACTGAATCTTCCTTTCTATCAACTATTAATTCCACAAATAGCTGATGACGTATTGTAAGGCAGGCACTATGCTAAAAGCAATGGAAATACAATGATGAAACAAGATACAGCCCCTGCTCCCAGGAAACGTATAATCTAATGGGAGCAGACATGTAGACAGTATGATAAGTGCCATATGAGTGAGTATATAATCAATCCATCAATAATCAAGGTGACATACAGCATATAATAAACATTAAAATGATGGTGTTTTATCTTTAAAACTTTAAGACATTTACATAGCATTTAACTTTAAAATCAAATATATAAACTAAAAGGCTGAATTTTCTTATTTCTTTGTTTCAGAACTGTATGGTATCCTAGTAATACTTTAAATGTGCTTATTAACTTTGGACAAAATTCTTTCCTTTCCAAACAAGTCAAAGTGCTTTGCAAACAAATGCTAAGTGTGAAAAGCATTTTCCTCTTTCCTCACAAATCATCTCTCCTAAAGTTCTCTGTACTTAAGAATATCAGCTCTAAAATTCTGTAAAAACTATTCCTTGCTCTCCATTACTGAGTTCTAAACTTCTGGATTTTATTAATGTTCTTGCCTAGTTTCTGTTTATAACTGTCCTTTTGTATCTTTTTATATTCTTGCATCTTTTTCTAAATGTAGTTCTTCTTTCCTCAACTCCCGTTCCTTTTCTCTTAGATCATTATCTGTTATGTGTGCATACAAATTTTATCCATTTACATGGGCAAACATAGTTGTGATTTACTTATCCCTTTAAGAGACAATTTTTGGAACAAAATTAAGTCACTGAATATACTCTGTACAATTCTTAAAAAAAAAAAAAAAAGTGTTGACATGATGAGGCACCTGAAGATGTGAGGGTAGACAGGCAGATAGCAGCCACAATCTGCTTTGTGTTAGAGTCTAAAGAGACACTATTTTTCTCAGTTTCTCCTCCCCAGGTATCAGTCTCACTTCCATGGAGAGGAAAAGGAACTATAAAAGGAACAAAGAAATTCTTCACCTCTAAAATAAATACCAATAATCTAAAAATTTTTGTGAGCATTAGATGATATAGTTTATATTATGTGTCTAACAAAATCCTGGTTACATAATACACATGAAAAAAACAAAGCTATTATTATTACTATTATTTTTAATTTTTTTAAAAAATATTTTTTATTAGGGTCACCAAATTGTAGTTAAACACAAAGCCAAACTTAATTAAGCCCTCATTATCTCATCATTGAAACAGCAAATCAAACTAGTTACCTTCCCTGACTCCAACCAGAAGACTAGATCATTAAAAAAAAAAAAGATACCATGATGTCACTTGCTATGTAAATCTTATCACTTTTAAGAGTATCTCTACCTATTAATTAATAACAAGAGCAATAGCTGATTAATTCACTTTAACATGCACTTCTAAATAAAAGTATTCATTTTATCATATTTACTATTATATTGTTTCTTTAAAAATTCTGTTCTCTCAGGTAGGTAAAACTTTCCACTATAATTCTGTTCAATTATCCAACCTATCCTTCAAGCATGCCATAAAAAGCATTAAATTTAATCGCAATCCAAGTTAAACTGTGATAAATACTAATTCTTAGAATAAGAAGACACTAAATAAGATTTACCAGAATCTACAAATTATATTTCCAATTAAAAAATTTTTTTTTTTATTTTTGTAAAAACGAAAGTTTCATAAGGACTGAAACATAAAGAACAGTGAAAACAAAGAAAAATGCCAGGTATCTGATATTCAAAATTTCTAACTGTTACCTTAGCTACTACATTCATGGGTCTGGTCTTAAGACACAAAATAATAAAACTTCTATCTTGCCAAATTGGTACAACTGAAATAATCGTAAAATCTTACGTGTCTGTTAGTCCATAGGCCAGATCAAGCATGTCATTCTCCTCATCAGTGATTGCTGGTAAATTTTCAAATATGCGCTCTTCAAAGACAAGGTGACAGGTAGAGCAGGCTAAAGTTCCCTCACATGCACCTACAAAAACAATAAACATTGAACATACTCCCTTCTACATTAAACACAATTCAAACATGGTTCACTGACGTTAACTGTTCCTAAATTTCAGAACCAACATTAGAATATATAAATAATAGGATTTAACTTCTGAATAATGATGAGAATTACAAATGACCTCCCCCCCCCACCTGCACTCAGTTTGAAAGCACTTCCACCTATTATTTCAAAAAGGTTCTGGGTTAGGTGCCCAGACAAACACAAAAATATATAGTCCTAACATCGAAGAACTCTCAAATTAATAAGCTAAGACATGTATACCTATAAAAATGTGTGCATTTAAAAATTTTTAAAACTTATATAGTAGAAATTTATATAATAGCTATGCAAGTTATCTATCTTTTCCTGGAGAGCTCAACACAATTTATAAAACTTTGTGATCTATAAAAGGAACTAGAAAGGCAACCAAATCTACTTTGAAATAAAGTTAAATATTCTTCCCTCTCAACCCTTCCTTGTGATCAGAGCAGAATCTATTATATCACTTTACAAGTCACTTTATTTCAAATAATGACATAAGAATATCTTCCTGTTCCATTTTTAAAAATTAATTTATTGAGTGTCTATTATGTGCCAGGGACTATGAAAATGGAACTGAAAAGGGATTTGGTCCAACCAAACCATGACTGAATCTGCTCTGCAACATTCCTTTCCCTTTCATGCCGTTGCTTGAAAACCTTCTGGCAAAGAAATCTATACACACAAGCCAGCCAATTTCACATTTGGCTCCTTCTATCCTAACACACCACTCTTTGTCCCAGGCAAGTCTCGTGAGGGCCTCAAGTTTTCTACTCATCTGCATATTGAGAGGTTGAAGTAGATGATCTCTAATTTCTGCTTGGCTCTAATATTTTATGATTCCACAAGGAAGAATTACAGTTCTTAATGGATTTGTTCACTAGTATAGAATAAATATATATCTATTTGATTTCTATTTTTTTTTCTCATCAATACCCAATCCAGACAAACTCCACACTAGAATGGCAAGCCACTCTGGAAATAATGTGGGAAAAAAGTCAGGAAATCAAGCCTCTTTTGTCCTTAAAATGTAAATACAATAATCCTTATGAAAAATTCCAAGCAACCTTAGGAAAGGCCTGTATTTCCCTTCAGCTTCTCATTGTTAAACAAATTCTAAGAACTGTATGCATGTGTAATGGAAGATGGAAAGGAAAACAAAACCCACAGTCCAGGGCAGGATGAGATGTGTTGGGGGCACAGGGTGGTGAGGGATGGGGTTGGAGAGACAGGCAGAGGACTAAGCATGGAAGGGCAAATCATCTTACTCTCTGGCTTGTTTCCTGACACACTGGATGGGTAACTCAAGCATGCTCAGGTTAGCAGTGGTCTTTCACAGTGAATTGCCACAGAGGTGAAATATGCCAGAGGGTTATGGACATCTGTCACTCTACCCTTCTTCTGCAGGATCCTGCCCCTGGAGAGAATATAGTTGTGCATCTTTGCTCTAGGTTATGGGGAAATGATAAAGGATTGTAAACAGGGAAGTGACCTGGCATATTTTATTATGGATAGATCTTATCGGTAGCTTTCCTTAAAGAATGGAATTGAGACATGAACAAGGTAGAAGCAAAAGCCGTAAGATTTCAGCAAGGGGGAGGGGGAAAGGGAAGGGAGGAAGGAAAAGAAGCAAGGAGAGATCCATTCTAGAAGTGAAGTCAAAATTACAATGGCCCAACTGGTAGGGAGATAACCAGAAAAGCCCAGGGAAAAACAGAGAGCATGCAATATGGTCTCAGTCATCTTGGAATGGAGGAAAAAAGTTCATACGCCAATAAATCCCTCCTGAGAAATTTAGGACATTCCTTTTTTGTACCAACTGATCTGTCAAAATGAAATTAGTATCCATGTTCCAGTTCTTTGTATGCTTTAAATTCCCCCACTATCTCTTCCCTAGAAACTCTGATTCTTTTAAACTTTTCTCTAAGTTATTTTTATTCTCTAATAATTTTCATTGCTTTTCTCAGGAATTCTGCCAATTATTTCCACGTTTTGCTTTAGTTGCCAAGCTCAGAGCTGAAGAGAGCATTCCATTAAGAATTTGACAAATGTTGAGTATATAGAGAAGATTAACTTTTGATCCCTACATACTAAGTTCCTATTATACATTCTAGTACCATATTTATTCTTTTAAATACATGCACCACATTCATGAGCCCTCCTTATTTTATGCCTTCTTTCAAACTTTTTCTGCCACAAGTTGTCAACAAATTATGCTTTCTTACACTTTTCTTATTCTTTGTACTAGGAGAAAACGCAAATATAATAGAACCTGGTGAAGACTCATAATGAAATTAACTCAGTCTGTGTGAGAGGAGTAACAACGAACCACAGAAACTGAAAATGGTCATATTGTGTTACAACAGATACCACTACAAAAAAACACTGCAGCAAAGATTCTTAAGACCCAATAGATAGCACTTATTACAAGAAATATTCAGTTCAGCAAAACTCTATAAAATTAAGTCAGGGTAGAGGCGGGGCAAGATGGCAGACTGGTGAGCTGTATGTTTTAGTTACTCCTCCAGGAAAGTAGGTAAAAAGCCAGGAACTGCGTGGACTGGACACCACAGAGCAATCTGTCTTTGGGCATACTTCATACAACACTCATGAAAACGTGGAACTGCTGAGATCAGCGAAATCTGTAAGTTTTTGCGGCCAGGGGACCCGCGCCCCTCCCTGCCAGGCTCAGTCCCGGGGGAGGAGGGGCTGTCAGCTCCAGGAAGGAGAAGGGAGAATTGCAGTGGCTGCTCTCATCGGAAACTCATTCTACTGATTCAAACTCCAACCATAGATAGACTGAGGCCAGACACCAGAGACTCTGAGAGCAGCCAGCCCAGCAGAGAGGAGACGGGCATAGAAGGAAAACAACACGAGAAGCTCCAAAGTAAAAGCAGAGGATTTTTGGAGTTCTGGTGAACACAGAAAGGGGAAGGGCGGAGATCAGGCCTTGAGGCGCATATGCAAATCCCGAAGCAAGGCTGATCTCTCTGCCCAGGGCACCTTTCCTTAATGGCCCTGGTTGCTTTGTCTATTAGCATTTCAATAACCCATTAGATCTCTGAGGAGGGCCGTTTTTTTTTTTTTTTTTTTTTTTTAAATCCTTTTTGCTTTTTCTAAAACAATTACTCTAAGAAGCTCAATACAGAAAGCTTCAAAGAATTGAAATTTGGGCACGTCAAGTCAAGAGCAGAAATAAGAGAGCTCTGAGACAAAAGGCAATAATCCAGTGGCTGAGAAAATTCACTAAACAACACAACTTCCCAAGAAAAGGGGGGTGTCCGCTCACAGCCACCATCCTGGTGGACAGGAAACACTCCTGCCCATCGCCAGCCCCATAGCCCAGAGCTGCCCCAGACAACCCAGTGTGACGGAAGTGCTTCAAATAACAGGCACACACCACAAAACTGGGCGTGGACATTAGCCTTCCCTGCAACCTCAGCTGAATGTCCCAGAGCTGGGAAGGGGGAGCAGTGTGAATTAACAGAGCCCCATTCAGCCATCATTTGAGCAGACTGGGAGCCTCCCAACACAGCCCAGCAGCCCAGAACTGCCCTGGGGGGACGGCACTCACCTGTGACATAGCACAGTCATCCCTCAACAGAGGACCCGGGGTGCACAGCCTGGAAGAGGGGCCCACTTGCAAATCTCAGGAGCCATACGCCAATACCAAAGACTTGTGGGTCAGTGGCAGAGACAAACTGTGGCAGGACTGAACTGAAGGATTAGACTATTGCAGTAGCTTTAAAACTCTAGGATCATCAGGGAGATTTGATTGTTAGGGCCACCCCCCCTCCCCGACTGCCCAGAAACACGCCCCACATACAGGGCAGGCAACACCAACTACACACGCAAGCTTGGGACACCAATTGGGCCCCACAAGACTCACTCCCCCACTCACCAAAAAGGCTAAGCAGGGGAGATCTGGCTTGTGGAGAACAGGTGGCTCGTGGACGCCACCTGCTGGTTAGTTAGAGAAAGTGTACTCCACGAAGCTGTAGATCTGATAAATTAGAGATAAGGACTTCAACTGGTCTACAAACCCTAAAAGAACCCTATCAAGGACAGCAAATGCCACGAGGCCAAAAACAACAGAAAATTATAAAGCATATGAAAAAACCAGACGATATGGATAACCCAAGCCCAAGCACCCAAATCAAAAGACCAGAAGAGACACACCTAGAGCAGCTACTCAAAGAACTAAAGATGAACAATGAGACCCTAGTACGGGATATGAAGGAAATCAAGAAGACCCTAGAAGAGCATAAAGAAGACATTGCAAGACTAAATAAAAAAATGGATGATCTTATGGAAATTAAAGAAACTGTTGACCAAATTAAAAAGATTCTGGACACTCATAGTACAAGACTAGAGGAAGTTGAACAACGAATCAGTGACCTGGAAGATGACAGAATGGAAAATGAAAGCATAAAAGAAAGAATGGGGAAAAAAATTGAAAAACTCGAAATGGACCTCAGGGATATGATAGATAATATGAAGCGTCCGAATATAAGACTCATTGGTGTCCCAGAAGGGGAAGAAAAGGGTAAAGGTCTAGGAAGAGTATTCAAAGAAATTGTTGGGGAAAACTTCCCAAATCTTCTAAACAACATAAATACACAAATCATAAATGCTCAGCGAACTCCAAATAGAATAAATCCAAAAAAACCCACTCCGAGACATATACTGATCACACTGTCAAACATAGAAGAGAAGGAGCAAGTTCTGAAAGCAGCAAGAGAAAAGCAATTCACCACATACAAAGGAAACAGCATAAGACTAAGTAGTGACTACTCAGCAGCCACCATGGAGGCGAGAAGGCAATGGCACGATATATTTAAAATTCTGAGAGAGAGGAATTTCCAGCCAAGAATACTTTATCCAGCAAAGCTCTCCTTCAAATTTGAGGGAGAGCTTAAATTTTTCACAGACAAAGAAATGCTGAGAGAATTTGCTAACAAGAGACCTGCCCTACTGGAGATACTAAAGGGAGCCCTACAGACAGAGAAACAAAGACAGGACAGAGAGACTTGGAGAAAGGTTCAGTACTAAAGAGATTCGGTATGGGTACAATAAAGGATATTAATAGAGAGAGGGAAAAATATGGCAAACATAATCCAAAGGATAAGATGGCCGATTCAAGAAATGCCTTCACGGTTTTAACGTTGAATGTAAATGGATTAAACTCCCCAATTAAAAGATATAGATTCGCAGAATGGATCAAAAAAAATGAACCATCAATATGTTGCATTCAAGAGACTCATCTTAGACACAGGGACACAAAGAAATTGAAAGTGAAAGGATGGAAAAAAATATTTCATGCAAGCTACAGCCAAAAGAAAGCAGGTGTAGCAATATTAATCTCAGATAAAATAGACTTCAAATGCAGGGATGTTTTGAGAGACAAAGAAGGCCACTACATACTAATAAAAGGGGCAATTCAGCAAGAAGAAATAACAATCGTAAATGTCTATGCACCCAATCAAGGTGCCACAAAATACATGAGAGAAACATTGGCAAAACTAAAGGAAGCAATTGATGTTTCCACAATAATTGTGGGAGACTTCAACACATCACTCTCTCCTATAGATAGATCAACCAGACAGAAGACCAATAAGGAAATTGAAAACCTAAACAATCTGATAAATGAATTAGATTTAACAGACATCTACAGGACATTACATCCCAAATCACCAGGATACACATACTTTTCTAGTGCTCACGGAACTTTCTCCAGAATAGATCATATGCTGGGACATAAAACAAGCCTCAATAAATTTAAAAAGATTGAAATCATTCAAAGCACATTCTCTGACCACAATGGAATACAATTAGAAGTCAATAACCATCAGAGACTTAGAAAATTCACAAATACCTGGAGGTTAAACAACACACTGCTAAACAATCAGTGGGTTAAAGAAGAAATAGCAAGAGAAATTGCTAAATATATAGAGACGAATGAAAATGAGAACACAACATACCAAAACCTATGGGATGCAGCAAAAGCAGTGCTGAGGGGGAAATTTATAGCACTAAACGCATATATTAAAAAGGAAGAAAGAGCCAAAATCAAAGAACTAATGGATCAACTGAAGAAGCTAGAAAATGAACAGCAAACCAATCCTAAACCAAGTAGAAGAAAAGAAATAACAAGGATTAAAGCAGAAATAAATGACATAGAGAACAAAAAAACAATAGAAAGGATAAATATCACCAAAAGTTGGTTCTTTGAGAAGATCAACAAGATTGACAAGCCCCTAGCTAGACTGACAAAATCAAAAAGAGAGAAGACCCATATAAACAAAATAATGAATGAAAAAGGTGACATAACTGCAGATTCTGAAGAAATTAAAAAAATTATAAGAGGATATTATGAACAACTGTATGGCAACAAACTGGATAATGTAGAAGAAATGGACAATTTCCTGGAAACATATGAACAACCTAGACTGACCAGAGAAGAAATAGAAGACCTCAACCAACCCATCACAAGCAAAGAGATCCAATCAGTCATCAAAAATCTTCCCACAAATAAATGCCCAGGGCCAGATGGCTTCACAGGGGAATTCTACCAAACTTTCCAGAAAGAACTGACACCAATCTTACTCAAACTCTTTCAAAACATTGAAAAAAATGGAACACTACCTAACTCATTTTATGAAGCTAACATCAATCTAATACCAAAACCAGGCAAAGATGCTACAAAAAAGGAAAACTACCGGCCAATCTCCCTAATGAATATAGATGCAAAAATCCTCAACAAAATACTTGCAAATCGAATCCAAAGACACATTAAAAAAATCATACACCATGACCAAGTGGGGTTCATTCCAGGCATGCAAGGATGGTTCAACATCAGAAAAACAATCAATGTATTACAACACATTAAAAACTCGAAAGGGAAAAATCAATTGATCATCTCAATAGATGCTGAAAAAGCATTTGACAAAATCCAACATCCCTTTTTGATAAAAACACTTCAAAAGGTAGGAATTGAAGGAAACTTCCTCAACATGATAAAGAGCATATATGAAAAACCCACAGCCAGCATAGTACTCAATGGTGAGAGACTGAAAGCCTTCCCTCTAAGATCAGGAACAAGACAAGGATGCCCGCTGTCACCACTGTTATTCAACATTGTGCTGGAAGTGCTAGCCAGGGCAATCCGGCAAGACAAAGAAATAAAAGGCATCCAAATTGGAAAAGAAGAAGTAAAACTGTCATTGTTTGCAGATGATATGATCTTATATCTAGAAAACCCTGAGAAATCAACGATACACCTACTAGAGCTAATAAACAAATTTAGCAAAGTAGCGGGATACAAGATTAATGCACATAAGTCAGTAATGTTTCTATATGCTAGAAATGAACAAACTGAAGAGACACTCAAGAAAAAGATACCATTTTCAATAGCAACTAAAAAATCAAGTACCTAGGAATCAACTTAACCAAAGATGTAAAAGACCTATACAAAGAAAACTACATAACTCTACTAAAAGAAATAGAAGGGGACCTTAAAAGATGGAAAAATATTCCATGTTCATGGATAGGAAGGCTAAATGTCATTAAGATGTCAATTCTACCCAAACTCATCTACAGATTCAATGCAATCCCAATCAAAATTCCAACAACCTACTTTGCAGACTTGGAAAAGCTAGTTATCAAATTTATTTGGAAAGGGAAGATGCCTCGAATTGCTAAAGACACTCTAAAAAAGAAAAACGAAGTGGGAGGACTTACACTCCCTGACTTTGAAGCTTATTATAAAGCCACAGTTGCCAAAACAGCATGGTACTGGCACAAAGATAGACATATAGATCAATGGAATCGAATTGAGAATTCAGAGATAGACCCTCAGATCTATGGCCGACTGATCTTTGATAAGGCCCCCCAAAGTCACCGAACTGAGCCATAATGGTCTTTTCAACAAATGGGGCTGGGAGAGTTGGATATCCATATCCAAAAGAATGAAAGAGGACCCCTACCTCACCCCCTACACAAAATTAACTCAAAATGGACCAAAGATCTCAATATAAAAGAAAGTACCATAAAACTCCTAGAAGATAATGTAGGAAAACATCTTCAAGACCTTGTATTAGGAGGCCACTTCCTAGACTTTACACCCAAAGCACAAGCAACAAAAGAGAAAATAGATAAATGGGAACTCCTCAAGCTTAGAAGTTTCTGCACCTCAAAGGAATTTCTCAAAAAGGTAAAGAGGCAGCCAACTCAATGGGAAAAAATTTTTGGAAACCATGTATCTGACAAAAGACTGATATCTTGCATATACAAAGAAATCCTACAACTCAATGACAATAGTACAGACAGCCCAATTATAAAATGGGCAAAAGATATGAAAAGACAGTTCTCTGAAGAGGAAATACAAATGACCAAGAAACACATGAAAAAATGTTCAGCTTCACTAGCTATTAGAGAGATGCAAATTAAGACCACAATGAGATACCATCTAACACCGGTTAGAATGGCTGCCATTAAACAAACAGGAAACTACAAATGCTGGAGGGGATGTGGAGAAATTGGAACTCTTATTCATTGTTGGTGGGACTGTATAATGGTTCAGCCACTCTGGAAGTCAGTCTGGCAGTTCCTTAGAAAACTAGATATAGAGCTACCATTCGATCCAGCGATTGCACTCCTCGGTATATACCCGGAAGATCGGAAAGCAGTGACACGAACAGATATCTGCACGCCAATGTTCATAGCAGCATTATTCACAATTGCCAAGAGATGGAAACAACCCAAATGTCCTTCAACAGATGAGTGGATAAATAAAATGTGGTATATACACACGATGGAATACTACGCGGCAGTAAGAAGGAACGATCTGGTGAAACATATGACAACATGGATGAACCTTGAAGACATAATGCTGAGCGAAATAAGCCAGGCACAAAAAGAGAAATATTATATGCTACCACTAATGTGAACTTTGAAAAATGTAAAACAAATGGTTTATAATGTAGAATGTAGGGGAACTAGCAGTAGAGAGCAATTAAGGAAGGGGGAACAATAATCCAGGAAGAACAGATAAGCTATTTAACGTTCTGGGGATGCCCAGAAATGACTATGGTCTGTTAATTTCTGATGGTTGTAGTAGGAACAAGTTCACTGAAATGTTGCTATATTATGTAACTTTCTTGGGGTAAAGTAGGAACATGTTGGAAGTTAAGCAGTTATCTTAGGTTAGTTGTCTTTTCCTTACTCCCTTGCTATGGTCTCTTTGAAATGCTCTTTTATTGTATGTTTGTTTTCTTTTTAACTTTTTTTTTCATACAGGTGATTTGAAAAAAGAAGGGAAAGTTAAAAAAAAAAAAAAAAAAAAAAAAAAGAAAAAAGACAAACAAGGGGAAAAAAAAAAAAAAAGATGTAGTGCCCCCTTGAGGAGCCTGTGGAGAATGCAGGGGTATTCGCCTACCCCACCTCCATGGTTGCTAACATGACCACAGACATAGGGGACTGGTGGTTTGATGGGTTGAGCCCTCTACCATAAGTTTTACCCTTGGGAAGACGGTTTGCTGCAAAGGAGAGGCTAGGCCTCCCTGTATTTGTGCCTAAGAGTCTCCTCCTGAATGCCTCTTTGTTGCTCAGATGTGGCCCTCTCTCTCTGGCTAAGCCAACTTGAAAGGTGAAATCACTGCCCTCCCCCCTACGTGGGATCAGACACCCAGGGAAGTGAATCTCCCTGGCAACGTGGAATATGACTCCCAGGGAGGAATGTAGACCTGGCACCGTGGGACGGAGAACATCTTCTTGACCAAAAGGGGGATGTGAAAGGAAATGAAATAAGCTTCAGTGGCAGAGAGATTCCAAAAGGAGCCGAGAGGTCACTCTGGTGGGCACTCTTATGCACACTTTAGACAACCCTTTTTAGGTTCTAAAGAATTGGGGTAGCTGGTGGTGGATACCTGAAACTATCAAACTACAACCCAGAACCCATGAATCTCGAAGACAGTTGTATAAAAATGTAGCTTATGAGGGGTGACAATGGGATTGGGAAAGCCATAAGGACCAAACACCACTTTGTCTAGTTTATGGATGGATGTGTAGAAAAGTAGGGGAAGGAAACAAACAGACAAAGGTACCCAGTGTTCTTTTTTACTTCAATTGCTCTTTTTCACTCTAATTATTATTCTTGTTATTTTTGTGTGTGTGCTAATGAAGGTGTCAGGGATTGATTTAGGTGATGAATGTACAACTATGTAATGGTACTGTAAACAATCGAAAGTACAATTTGTTTTGTATGACTGCGTGGTATGTGAATATATCTCAATAAAATGATGATTAAAAAAAAAAAAAAAAAAAAAAAAATTAAGTCAATCTGACCAGTTTTTTTTTTGTTGTTGTTGTTTGCTGTTTTAGGAATTAACCCATATGTTTTAAGAAACCTAGAAGATTTTTAGAGAATAGTGAAGAAATGTCTCAAACAAAGGTATTTAGGATGAAAA
The DNA here is from genome assembly GCF_015220235.1 of Choloepus didactylus. Lineage (NCBI taxonomy): Eukaryota > Metazoa > Chordata > Mammalia > Pilosa > Megalonychidae > Choloepus > Choloepus didactylus. Next base: position 126,548,387 of record NC_051312.1, on the reverse strand, counting down.
AGATTTTTAAAATAAGGTAAAGATTGGATGTAGAGAGTCCAAAACTGAGAAGAATAGGCTACTGATGAAAAAAAAAAAAAGTTTCTCCTTTTTTGTTCTTTTTTATCTCTTAAAAAGTTGCTTTTTTCCCTGAAGGCTATTTCCTCCAATTTATTAATGGTTTACTGGTTTTGCAGTTAAAGTTAGTCCCCAATTAATGAGCCCCTGACTTTTGTCTTTTTTGGCTTATAGTTCTATAATTGAACACATACATGTGTAGATTCCTGTAACCACCACCACAATCAGGATAGAGAAGTTCTGCCACCTCAAAAAACTCCCTTGTGCTATCCCTTTGTAGGCACACCTCACCCCATCCCTAACTCCTGGCAACCACTGATCTGTTCTCCATCACTAGCATTTCATCTTTTCCAGAATGTCATATAAATAGAATCACACAGTATATAAACTTTAACATACATACATAACAGTGATAACTTTCAAAGTATGATTTAACAAGTAGTTAGCAAATTTCAAAGAATGTTATGGGTTACAGTTCCACCATTTCAGTTATTTCCATTACTGTAAAATATAACATATATACAGAAAGGTGTTAACTTTTGATGTACAGCTCAACAGGCAATTATATAAGAAATTTCAAAAATTGTTATGGGGTACAGTTCCTCAGTTTCAGTTTTTTCCTTATTGTGAAATACAAGGTATATACAGAAAGGTGAAAACTTTTAAAGCACAATTCAACAAATAGCTAAAGAGCAAATTTAAAAGAACGTTATAGGTTACAGTTCTACCATTTCAGTTATTTTCTTCTAGCTATTCTAAAACCCCAGCATCTAAAAATATATATATATATTTATTTATATAAAGTTTCAGTATTTGTAATCCTTTGTTAAATTCTATCTTGTCTGTTGCTATCCCTTCCTAGCGTTTAATCTTTCTCCATCTTCAGGGGTGTCTAGGCAGTGAACTCCCAAACTTGTTCATATTGAAAAACGGGTATTGACACTATGAGGAAGGCGGCTGCATCTGATTGTTGTTCTTAAAGAGGTTGTTGCCTCTGGGTTTTCGGACTTGTCTGGCATAGGAACACTCTGGTGGATTTAAGTTTCTGAGAGATAAAACTTAGTGAGTGAATCTTTTATAGCTTCTTAGCCAGAGATCTAGGTATTTTGGGACTACTGTTGGTAAGGGCATGGCATACTGTGGTCACTGGGAATATCTAGCTGCAGCCTGCATAGGAGAAACGTCCAGGATAGCCTCTCAACTCTATTTGAAATCTCTTAGCCACTGTAACCTTGTTTTGTTACCTTTCTTTCCCCCGCTTTTCAATCCCTTGCTGCCAGGGCCAGGCTCATTCCCAGGTGTCGAGTCCCACGTCACCAGGGAGATTCACTCCCCTGGAAGTCATATCTCATGTGGGGGATGGTAATGAATTTATTGGCTGAGTTGGGCTTAGAGGGAGAGAGGCCACATCTGAACAACAAAAGAACTTCTCTGGAGGTGCCTGTTAGGCATATTTACAGGAAGGCTTAGCCTCTCATTTACTACCCTAAGATTCATAAGAGTAAGCCTCAAGTCGAAGGCCTGATTTATTAAGTAGTGGGTTCCTAATTTCACTTAATATATATTCTGTCCCAAGATAAACGGTCAGTTTCTCACATTGTCTTCACTTGTACAATCATCATCACTCTCAACTTTAAACAATTATCATAACATCAAACAAACCAGAGCTCTTATCTACCTCTAATTATTTATCCCTAGAATTAGTGTAGTGCTGGTAAGATATTCTTATTAAATATAGTCTATAATATGTAATGGGTAGTTTTTCCATATACCACGCTGTTGTTAACTTTGTACCAGTGTCATACCTTATAAGTATATCATGCTAACACTTATTTAGGTTTGTGGTGCTACTCTGAGGTTACATGCCCTTAACTTACCATTTACAAACATGTTCACCTTCAATGTGTCACTGATACTTATAATCCCATTAATGAACCATAATCACATCTGTCCATTCCCATACCATTAAGTTCACTGTCATTATCATATCTGTACCTATTAGATTATCATTCCCTCTTCACTAGCTTCTGTCCATCTCTAGGTCCCCTATATTCCACATTATAAGACAATTATTTAACATTTTTCAGAGTTCACATTAGTAATAACATACAAGATCTCCTTTATACAGCCTTTTGAAACTGGCTTCTTTCACTCAGCATAACACCTCTAAGATTCATTGAAGTTATTGTGTATACCCATAGTTGCATTTTATTGCTGAGAAGTAACCTATTTTGTATGGATGTACCACAGTTTGTTCTTAATAGGTGTGTAGTGATATTGTATTGTGGTTTTAATTTATATTTTCCCTATGATTAATTATTTTAAGCATCTTCTCATGTGCTCATTTGTCATCCCTATATTGTCTAGTGAAGTATCTGTTCAAATCTTTTGCCCATTTTTAAAAATTTTTAAACTTTATCAAAAAACTAAAACAAGCAATAAATAAACCCACACCATTTCAAACAAAACAAAGCAAAGGATTAAAAACAAATAACCTAAAATAACTACATTGCTTCCAACATGTTCCTATCACACTCTTGCCCATTTTTAAAATGGGTTGTTTGTTTTCTTATTGTTGAGTTTTGAGAATTCTTTACAGATTCTGGATACAAGTCTTTTGTCACATACGTGATCTGCAAATATTTTATCCCAGTCTGTAGCTTGTCTTAATTCTTTTAACAGTGTCGTTAGTAGAGAAAAAGTTTTAATTTTGATGAAGTCCAATTTATAAGTTTTTTCTTTTGGATGGTGTTTTTTACTATCACATCCAAGAACTGTTTTCCTACCACCCCCATGTCACAAAGTTTTCTCCTGTTTTCTTCTAAAAGATTTATAGTTCTATGTTTTACATTTAGATGGATGTCCATTGAGAGTTAATTTTTATAAATGGTGTGAGGTTTAGGTTCTGTTTTTACATACAGACATCCAACTGTTCCAACATCTTTTGTTGAAAAGAGTATCCTTTCAATTGCATTTGCACCTTTGGCAAAAACCAACGGGCCAAAGCAAAAAGGTGGGGAAAAAAAACGAAGGCCCATCAATGGATGAATGGCTAAACAATGTGGTATTATCTTTACAACAGAATATCATTCACCATAAGAGGGAATGAAGTACTGATAGTTGCAACAACATAGACAAACCTTGAAAACATTATAAGTGAAATAAGTCAGACACAAAAGAACAAATATTGCATGATTCCACTTATATGAAATGTCCAGAATAGGCAAACTTAAAATTAGTGGTTGCCTAGGGCTCAGGTGATGGAGATGAGGGTGCTAGCTGAATCACACAGGGTTTGTTTTTAGGTGATGAAAATGTCCTCGATTGTGGTGATGGTTGCACAACACTGTGGAAATACTAAAAACTATTGGATTGTACATTTGTACAATTCAGCACTGTATAGCTTGTGAATTACATCTCAGTAAAGATGTTACAAAAAAAGCCCCATATTTTTATGGGTCTATTGCCGGACTCTATCCTGTTTCACTGATCTACATGTCTCTCTCTTTGCTAATACCTACACTATCTTCATTATTGTAGCTTCACAGTAAGTCTTATGATCTATGTTATGATCTGTGTTGGACTTCCAACTTTATTTTTTTCAAAAAAACTTCTGGCTACTCTAGCTCCTTTGCCTTTTCAAAAAATTTTAGAGTAAGCTTATCTATATCTACAAAAAATCCTGCTTGGGTTTTAATGAGAATTTATTAAACCTATAAATTAATTTGGATTAACTGACATCTTTACTATGTTAAGTCTCCAATCAATGAACACGGTATGTCTTTCCACTACTTAGGTCTTTTTCAGTTTTCAGCTTGTAGATCCTATACAAGTTTTGATAGATTTAAATCTCATAATTTCATTTATTGGAGCTTTATGTTATTTTAAAAAGTTCTTTTTTTTTTCTTTTGGTTTCCAATTGTTCACTGTTGGTATACAGAAATACAATTGATTTCCACATGTTAACTATATATATCCTGTGACCTTGCTAAACTCACTTCTTAGCTCCAGAAATTTTTTTTGTAGATTCCTTGTTGGTTTTCTATGTACGTAATCATGTAGTCTGAAAACAGACAGTTTTATTTTTTCCTTTTCATTCTATATACCTTTTTATTTGTTTTCTTGCCTTAATGAACTGGCTGGAACTTCTAGGATGGTGTTAAATGGGATGAAGTGAATATGGTTGCCTTGCTCCCTATCTTAGGAGAAAAACATTCTATCTTTCACCATTAAGTATGATGCTAGGTGTAGGCTTTTTGTAGAAGCTTTATCAATAACTGATTTAGCACAACCAGAACCCATCTATCACTGCCTACTTATTTTCAGTTAAAACAGGGGAGCAGCCAACAATTCTATACCCCCTGACATGGAGCGTCCACATCCTTAATGAACATCCTAGCAGCTTCCAACTCCACAAGACCCATAGCCCAAACTGCCAAAGGCATTGGCAGTACCAAAGCGGATGACATTCTTATGAGACCTCAATTTCCAGATTCCTATCTATCAAGCACTGAGAATCATAAGTGCTTATATTTCCATTACTAAGCTTGACTATAAGATAGAGAAAGGGATTACTATATTGAGTGTGTATGGGAGAAGGTGCATGGAGTTAAGAAGGTGTTCTTGATCTATGGTTAGAAGTTGCAATGCATTTTCTCATAGGAAATAAGCTCAAATGGTGTCTAAGTTAATTACAAATAAACAAGTTTGGTAGGTTAGTCTGATAATTTAGCCACCATGTATAACAGTATTTTTCTGGGAAAACAAATTCGAAATGCCAAGTAGTTGGGCCTGAAAATGGATTCTACAAACAAAACATATTTATAAACAGGGGAGTGCCTGTTGTTTTTTTATGTTTATCACATATACAAGGTTCAACCCTAGAAAACAGGCAGTGGGAAGCCACCTATAAAAGGAAAAAGGATAGAAAGGTAACAATTACTGTGCCTTCAATTTAAAACTGAAAACTTTTCAAATTACTGTGCCTTCAATCTAAAACTGGCAGCTTTTCAGAATATGACTACACTAATATAATGATACATAATATGGGAACTGAAAGGGCAAAGTTATAGGACTTATGCTCATATATAGGCCCAGGGCAGCAGTAGTGGCTGTCAGCTTTTAGTGTCTTCAAAGTGGTTACATACAAATAAAGGAATAGAGAAAGTATATGTATATATGTATGTGTTTGTGTGTAAACATAAACCAATCACATTTTTTGAAGGATGCAGTCTTAAAAATTTTGAAAGTTCTGAAAGTCTCATATTTCAAGAGTTATTTTCTCAATGGAACAAAATGTAAAAGTGGAGATGGGATCTTAAAGTGCATAAATCTATAATCCTTCTATCGTACTTTTCTTTTAAAACATACTCAGGTAGAACAAACATTTGCAATGAAACGTTTCACATTCCTATATCCATCTTTCAAACAGTCAAAAACCCTACATCCCTTAGCATGAATCTGTCTTAGGGACACAATACAGCCACACTGATATTAGCGCCTGGTACCAGCAGGCTCCAGGCTTGGTTATACAGTAATTTTCATTAATTTAAAGATGTATATACTGTAGTGTTGCTTTTATTTTTGTTGGTATTCTAGCTGATGATTCAGAGTACTTTCTCCTAAATTAACAGTAATATCTATCATGCAGGTTTTTGGCTTTATTCACAGCATTTTATCACATCTAACTTCTGTTCCAAATAACTTATTTTCAGATGCATTTTTTAGCACTAGCACTTAATGCATCCTTGGCTAGCACTGTTATAAATTTTTAAATGATTTCAATTTACAACCACAGTTTAAAATATTTGCACCATAGTCAACAAAGTCAGACGGACATTCAGGTGTCTGTAAACAGCATGGTTCACGTGATACTGAGAATAGGATGGCATGTATTTGTTTACCAGCTAAAGTGGCACCACCAAGTGGTGGTAACAAACATTTAAAACTGACAGCCTGCCAACCTGAAATTATGGGATTCTTGACAAACATTTTGGTTTTCACATTACTTCTGATTTTGCTAGAGTAAAAATCTAAATGTTGTTAATCTGCACAATTTCAAATTTGCGTAATTTAAAATCACATTAAGAGTAAGTAAGGCATGGTTACTGATTAATTTTGAGGTTGGCAATTAATAAAACTTCTGGGCTGAGTTGCTGTTCTGTTGTTTTTTTGTTTTTTTTTTAAACAAGATTAATGGTATTAAGCTTTTGCTGAAATCCTCAGAAATTCTTGCCATAAAATTAATTCACTGAGAAAGCCAGAAATATGCAGTCCATTGCTCCTTTCCCTTCATGTAATTTGAGTGTTTGCCAACAGGAAAAGATAGCTTCTTGTGTGTGTGTGTGTGTGTGTGTGCATGTATGTGTGTACATATATCTTAGTTTAAGAACATTTTGTGGATCTATTATGATGCGAACAAGACAGACTGTCCACTCCACCACACCCCCAAACCTAACCCTTTCTCCAAACAAAAATCTCTAGAATAGATACATGGGAATATTATATATTAAAATGTGAAATTATGTGTAAGTATAGAATCTAATTTTCTAAAGTAAGGATTGATCTAGCATAGACAGAAATACATTATACCAATAGGGATTCAATAAACATGATAAGAACAAATGTTGATTCATATGAACATTACCAGGATCTCTCAATTTGGATGATTTCTCTCAAAACAGACATATGAAGGAAATAAATAGTATAGAAGGAAAAAAAAAGAAAGTGATAGTTTAGGTGAATTTAACCACAGAGTTCTAACTGCCCCCTAGTGACAGAATATTAAATACACTCTGAATACACTTTTAGATGATATCTGCATCATATAAGAAACCTAAATTAATATAAAACTTAGAAACAAGCATGTTTAAAAATCTATGTTGCTTCAAAAATGTATACTTGTCTCTTTTTGCTCCTTTATTCACTCATTACTTCACCTCATATACAATGAGGAATAAAACAGGAATGATTTTATCCCTCATTACAGTCTGTGCAGAAAGAGATTAAGTCAACAAGGAAACAATTAAAAATTTTGAAAAATGCTATGAAAGAACTAAAGAGGGTGCTGTTACGGAGGATAAAGGGTTCAGGGTAAAAAAAGCCTACTTTGGATAGGGTGGTTGGGCAAAGCCTCTTCTAAGGAAGCACATATAAATTAGGACTTTGATGAAAAGCAGCAAATCTTGGGAATGGGAGAAAGGGAAATGACCTAGGGAGAGGATAAAGAGTGTGCAAAGTCTCAAAGATATAAATGTTGGGCGAGTTTGAGTTGTTGATAAAAGGTGTGGTCAATGTGGCCAAAGTTAGGAAAAGAAGAAGGGGGGTGGGGGTGGGGACAGCAGATGATGCAGAGTCATTTAGACCAGGGTAAGGAATACGGATTTTATCTTAAGTTCAATGGAAAGCCTTTGCCATACGAATTACAAATATATTACCAGTTTGAAAAGTCCTCAGGCTTTATTTATGGCGTTTGTTTCCATATACAAGTTTTTGAGTTTTTATATAGGCAAATGTATTAATCTTTCTTTTTGGCTACTAAATTTTGTGTCATGGTTGGAAAGTCCTTCCCTACACCATGGTCATTAAAGAATTCTCAAATGCTTTCTTCTAGTATGCCTTTACACTTTTTTTTAGATTATAATATTTAACCCATTTGGAATTCTTCCTCTATATGATGTGATGTTATGACTCCAACTTTATTTTGTCCAATGGCTACCCACTGTACCAACACCATTCTGCTGGTCCATCTTTTCCCCACTAGTAAAAATAAACATCTGTTTCACAAACAATATATACTGAAAAAAATCAGAAGAGGATTGCATTTTGTAGCAATTTTTGTATATGGATTAATATTAATTGAATGCTAAATGAGATAGCCAGAGCATATACAGAAAAGAATAAAAAAATCAGCATATCATATGTATACTAAAGCAGGAGACCACAGAAATCAGCAAAACATTAAGATAAATTTTAGGTAAAACATTTAGGCATTTGCCCTTTTGATTTTATTTATTAAATTTCAACTTTTTAATTATAAAAGAAGTGCATGCATATTGTCAAAACAGCACAGTTAAAAAAAAAACCCCTAACAGTAAGAAGGTACACTAATAACTCAATACATTGCCAAGGTGTCAATAAGTGTAACTTGCAAGGTCTCAAAAAATTTGCTTCACATACACCTTTTTCCAGGAAGCTAATGGAAGATGATATGCTCCAAAAAAGTTTGGGAGTAAAATGAGAAAAGACAATATTGGATCCAGGAAACAGGGAACCCTAAAATAAGAGAGAACAAAGAGAAGTCCCAGGCTGACAGCTGCATTTCTGGAACAAACAAAAACCCGTCTAGATTGAAACAGAAGATTCTAGATATGGTTTTTCCAAGATGATGACATTGTTAGATTCATCTGAACGCAACTGAGAGAAGGATTAACGACTGGAGGTGTCGAAAATTAAGCAAATGAAAAAAAGCAATTCAATAGTACAAAGAAAGAAAAATAATACATGACATCGCTCAGTTGTCAATAGGATTTATAGTTATAGTAAAAAAGAGAAATGTACAGAGTATTGCTCCAGCCAAAATTAATGATGTATTTATACTGGGAAAATGGGTAGGGTGAGATGAATGGGGAAAGAATGGTACATGTCTATTGTCTGTACGTTGGGGGAAGAGGTATAAAGCAGTAGACACATGATTATGGTGACAGAACTCGGGAGAAATGGCAAAATATACAGCAATTATCTGTTTATTTTCAAGATAGGGACTGCCTGTAAACCCCCCTTCACCTCTTGCTCTTTCTACTTCTGCTTATCAACCCCTCCCTTTCTTCTCTTTCCTTACCACGATTCCTTTATTAGCTATAAGAAAAATCTGAACAATATTCTATGAAAAACTTAAAAACATATACCTTTACTGTGTTTCAGAGTAACCCAGAGTTCCTTGTCTAGCATGGTTCTCCTTTGCCATTCTTTTGTGAGTTCTAATCAAATAATTCTATGTACCAGTCATTTCAGGCAGGCTAAATTGGTCTAAACTATCTCAATGTGTGTGTAAATCAGACAAAGTAACCTTGATCCCTTTCATTAAGTCATACCTGTCCCCTTGTCATCTCCCCAAAACTCTCTGAGAAATATGTTTACAAAAATAGGCCTCGGATGGCTACAAATTCAAATGAGTAACTGGCATTAGCTTATCAGTGCTAATAAATAATTCCATGATACACAGCCTCCAAATTGTCCTCCCAGAGTACAAAAGATCAATTTTCCTAAGGGCAGGAAAAATGTTCACTATTTCTTTTATGTATCCTCACACAGAGTGACAATTGCCTCCACAGAGACAGATGTACAGATCATCAAATACTGACAGACCCAAAATAAAAAATAATAAAATTGATGGGTGCTTGAGGAGCCTGTGGAGAATGCAGGGGTATTCGCCTACCCCACCTCCATGGTTGCTAACATGACCACAGACATAGGGGACTGGTGGTTTGATGGGTTGAGCCCTCTACCATAAGTTTTACCCTTGGGAAGACGGTTGCTGCAAAGGAGAGGCTAGGCCTCCCTGTATTTGTGCCTAAGAGTCTCCTCCTGAATGCCTCTTTGTTGCTCAGATGTGGCCCTCTCTCTCTGGCTAAGCCAACTTGAAAGGTGAAATCACTGCCCTCCCCCCTACGTGGGATCAGACACCCAGGGAAGTGAATCTCCCTGGCAACGTGGAATATGACTCCCAGGGAGGAATGTAGACCTGGCACCGTGGGACGGAGAACATCTTCTTGACCAAAAGGGGGATGTGAAAGGAAATGAAATAAGCTTCAGTGGCAGAGAGATTCCAAAAGGAGCCGAGAGGTCACTCTGGTGGGCACTCTTATGCACACTTTAGACAACCCTTTTTAGGTTCTAAAGAATTGGGGTAGCTGGTGGTGGATACCTGAAACTATCAAACTACAACCCAGAACCCATGAATCTCGAAGACAGTTGTATAAAAATGTAGCTTATGAGGGGTGACAATGGGATTGGGAAAGCCATAAGGACCAAACATCACTTTGTCTAGTTTATGGATGGATGTGTAGAAAAGTAGGGGAGGGAAACAGACAGACAAAGGTACCCAGTGTTCTTTTTTACTTCAATTGCTCTTTTTCACTCTAATTATTATTCTTGTTATTTTTGTGTGTGTGCTAATGAAGGTGTCAGGGATTGATTTAGGTGATGAATGTACAACTATGTAATGGTACTGTAAACAATCGAAAGTACAATTTGTTTTGTATGACTGCGTGGTATGTGAATATATCTCAATAAAATGATGATTTAAAAAAAAAAAAAAAAAATTGATGGGTGGATGATTCAAACACAAAAGGTATCAATCACTTGGCCTTTTTTAAAAAGGACTTTTATCATTATTTTTGGGGTAGTCCAATATTTTCTACATATATATAATTTTTGTAAAAATGAGGTTTTATACATACTCTTGTTTCCCAGATTCTTCTTTTAATTTACCATTTGTAGAGACGTTAGAGTGTAATTTTTTTTCCCTCATCTCATTTAGTTTTCACAAAGGTCCTGGCAAACTGGTTCAACCATTGTGTTCATTTAAGAGATAACTGTTTGAAATACTTGTTTTTTTCCCACTGAGTCACAAGACATAGATTTGTTCAGCCCATTGGCTGGTGTCAACTGCAGGGTTAAGCTTCTCTTGGACCTTGACCCCACTGATTACAGCACATGTCTGAAAAATCATAGCAGGAGTCAGTGTTGTTTTGTTTATTCTAACTCTATTTTTACCTGTGGCTGAAATTGTAAAATCAGGGCTGCCAGTGCTGCACGTGTGTGTACGTATCAGTAAAGGAAAAAAAAAAAAAAAAGTCTTTCCTTTCTTTAAAAAAGGCAATTAGTCTTTTGTAAGTCTGTTTATAATTGCAGCCCTTGTATCCACGACTTTTTTTTTTAGAGAGAAGTTGTGGGTTTACAGAACAATCAAGCATGAAATATAGGATTCCCACATACCACACCAACACCTTGCATTGGTGTGGAACATTTGTCACAACTGATAATAGCACTTTATAATTCTTTTTTTTTTTAAATTATTACTTAATTATCCTTTCCTAAACAATTGCCAACAGTGGCCAATCTTTCCAAATCTTGGATTTCTCATAAACCTCTCTCATAAGGATTAATAGCAACAAAGCACATCTACATGTCCTGTACCCTAGCCTCCCAATAAACTTATATAGAAATCATTATATGAACTTTTTAACTCTACCCAGGGCATGTGTCCTGGCAGTCTGAACAATTAAGTCCAGTAAATACCTGATACCAAATGGCTACCACAACTACAGATTTGTTCCTTTCAATGTGCACTCCTGAGACTATCCTACTTGTGTAATCACATGGCCCTCCCTGCTTGCTCCAAGTTCTGGTTTCAAAATGGTTTTCTCCCAGGACGTTCCTCTCTAGGCCGCAGCTTCCCTTCAAATGTCACTCTCAGTTGCTCTTTATCCTGTACTTTGGGCATGTAAATTTGGCCTTTCCAGGCAAATGTCTCAATTACTCATCTGTTTAAAGGGTACAAGACACTGTATTTTGTGTGGCTCGAGTTCCTGAGTTAAAATACATAATCTGTAATATAATTTATCCATTGACTATTGCTCAAACAGCAAATGAAAAAGCACTTCAGAAGTTAAATGGAACAGTATAAAATCTTTGATTAAAATAATCCTAGATTGTGTCCAAACTAATGTCTTGTGATAGAAATCAGAACAGAAATGCGCATGGTGGGGCTGATAATTGATTGAATGGTACAGCGGTTATTTTCTGTGTTAATAGACATGATTCATATCTTAATAGGATGAATGGATGCTTTTGGGGGAGATGAAAGTTTTAAATATTCAATAAGCCATTCAGTTAAGACTGTCACAGTTCACTGTATATCATTTATATAATTAAGAAACAACAATAATCATTAGAAAGTAACAGAGCAAACACATTTTAAGTTCTAAATTCCTCCCACCCTCACCCCAACTCCTTCCCTGATGATCATCAGTCAGGCTCCCAGTTGATATTTGTGTTCCAGACAGAATTCTGGGAGATTCTCTATGGCTTTTATGGCTGGCGGATCCCTAGTTATTGGGCTCAGCCCTGTGGTGGCTCCAGGGTAATGAAGGTGCTGTCACCATCTGTAGAGCTGGACTTTAGTCTGATCCTTGGGAAGCTGTAATAGTTGGTGATGGAGCTGATGCCAGATGATTTCCAGTTCAGACCTCACGTTCCACAGCCTCCAGTGGGAAAGAGTGGTGTGTCCACCTATCATTGGTTTATTGGTGAGTCTCTTATTACTGCTCAGACTTGTGCGGCCTATTAACTTTATATAAGATGTGAAAAGCAGCTTGCAGACACACTGGCTGCGATGACTGAACAGAAATGCCAACTCCTTGACAAGCTTAGTACTGCTTACAAGGGATATGCCGAGACTGAATCATCCTTGGAGAATACCAAACTAGAGAAAGAGTCTTTAAAAATAGCCAGTCTTATAGATATGTACACAAAGGTAAAGAGAATGAAAGTGATGCTAATAAAGAAATTAACTTCTTTGGCCCAAGAACTAAAAGAGAACTGCAAATTCTCCAGACAAGAAGCAATGGCAGAGATGCTAAAATCACTAGAGTCTGCAAAAGAGGTTATAAGAACCACCAGAGCCAGCACAAGGCACTTTTCCAAACCCAGTATGTGGCCCCAATCCACCCCAATTGTCTCTCTCCAAGAAGTGGGCCTGTGTCCTAAATATTACTCTTTACTTCCCTCCACTCAGGTATCTTGAGTTTCCAGGCAGCCTTTTACCCACTCCAACCTCCATCTGAGGGTCACTGAGGCCAGTGGATCCAAGGGAACTCCCTCCATGTGCTGGAGTTTCTCCACCTTCAGATCCATAAGACAAGTGAGTTCCTCATGGTCAATTTTTCCTTCAAACAGACCTTCTGTGTAACCCAGGCACATACCCAGAAATATGGGATCAACTCATCCCAAAATATTTGAATTATTGCTCAGCATGAAAGAAATTGCTGCTCCTTTAGAAACTATATGATCAAACTACATTTCTCAAGATATTTATTTTTGGATTAACTTATAAATGAATTCTTTTGATTTTATTGGTCTGTTTGTATAATGTATATGTATATATAAATAACTGTCATTTGAAAATACATGCATTTTAGCAATTAGAGACTTTTAAAAATAAGCAGCAATAATCATTAAAAAAAAAAAAAATCCTAGATGACAGAAGTGCCCCTGATTATTTACTCATCAGTGGAAGCAAAGTTTTGGTTAACAGTGAATACATCTTATGGTAGATGCTTTAGGAAAAATAGATCAACCAACCAATTCATACAAAAAGCCACCTGATAAGTCAGACAAACTGATCCATGGACTTAATATTCTGTTGATAGGCCTAGGCTAACTAGGAAACTGGATACGCGGTAGGTTCCCATGTTTATATTTGCAATTGTCCTTTTCCTCCACTATCTTCCTTTCCTCCATTATCTAATATCTAGGTGTGCAGCTTTTACCTACACAGCTCTCATCCTGAGCCAACATCTAGACTTTTGATATTTTATTAAAAAGAGACTGAAATTCTCAGGGTCTACTTGGCTTCTCTAGTAAGTATGAGCACAAAAGAACCAAAGAAACTATAAGAAAATAAATTGTGCTATCCTGGCTCAAATTAAGTGGAGATGCTAAAAGGTTTAGTATAATAAAGAACTGACCTTTGTCCCAGATACCTGGAGGGTAACCTCTAAACCTATGGAATTTCCAGTGACAGCTGAGTCTCTATTATTCACGGTGGGCTCAGGAACTCACCTGATAGTTCATATGCTGACAAGATGACTCAGAGTGAGGCCAGCCTCACAGGTAGTCTTGAAGGGGATTGGGGGGCTGGCCACATTATGTGACTGGGAAGTGGGGCTCTATGCCACAACAAATCAGCTGGACCTTGCCAATCTCTGGAAAGGGAGGAGGGCTAGAGATTGAGTTCAGTCATGTGGCATTGATTCTGCCAATCATGCCTTCACAATGAAACCCCATATAAACTTGGAACACTGGAGGCCTGGGTGGGCTACCATGACTGAGAAGATACATTGCTGTGTTGAGAGGATGACTGTTCTGACTCCGCATGGAGAGGACACAGAGGTTTAAGTTTAAGACCCTCCCAGATCTTGCCCTATGCTTCTCTTTCATTTGTAACCTTTTTGCTTTAATAAAACTATAATCCTAAATTAAGCACTTTCAATGAGTTCTGTCAATTCTTCCAGCAAATTACTGCACCCAAGGGGGTAGTGGGAACCCTGAATTTGTAGCCAAGTAGACAGAAGCATGGGCCCCTGTATTTGCAGTTGGTGTCTGAAGGGTAATCTTGTAGTGGACTGCTCTTAACCTGTGGAGTTTGGCCTAACTTGAGGTAGAGTCAACTGAGTTGATGCTGGCAGTGTTTGAAGTTACTATAGCTATTTGCAGTTGGTGTCAAAAGTTTTTGCAGCACACACAGGACACTAGCATCTATTAAAAAACAGATAAGTACATCACTTATGTACCAGGCTAAAATCACAAAATTTCTTAGAAAACCCATAAATAAATGGTATTACTTCTCTGAAGACTCAGCTTCAGAAGCAAACTCCCTCTTTGATTGTATTCAAAGGCCAAAGATATAAAAAAAAAAAGACTGACTATTGGCTGAAATTTCGTTTTACAAGCCCTCTTCATTTTTGTTGAATTCATATTCAACTACACTTTTGACTAAACTTACTTTCTCAATTATTCTTTCATAAATGAAAAGTAGTACAGAACATAACAGTAATTGAGAGAATATGCTGGAATCAGACAGACTACAGCCCATAAACCATAAACTAGCTACATGACCTCGAGCAAGATACTTGACTTCTTTATATCCCAGTTTCCTCTTCTATAAAATAGGGTTATAAATGTCCCAACCAGCACAATGTCTACCACGTAATAATCATGCAATGTATTATTTATATTTACTATTATTGAGTTCTTCCACTAAATTAGGGGTTCTTAACCATGGTAAGGATGTGAATGACATGAACTTTTAAAAAATATACCTGCACCCCTTCTCTCTCCCCGCACTATCGAGGATGGGACAGAGAGCTCTATACTTCTAGAAAATTCTGCAGAGATTCTGAAACTCAATCCTAGCCAAGAACTAGTGCATTAGACTATAAAACTCCTTAAGCATATATCTGTATCAACTATTTCTTCATCTGATTTCTGTAACAGGTATTCACACAGCAAAGATGCTTCTTAGAGGAAAGAGTGTAAAAGAAGAGCAGAGGCTGAGGAGTTAAGAGAGGCTTAGGTTTGAATCCTACCCCTCTCACTTGCCAGAGATACGGTCCAAGGCAAATTAATTTCCCTGAGCCTTAGTTTCCTCATCTATAAAATGGAAGTTAACACAGGTATATTTAACCTGTGGAGTTTGGCCTAACTTGAGGTAGAGTCAACTGAGGAAAATGGAGGACAGAGAAATTAATTCTGATATGGAAATGGTTCTTGAATTGCAATGTGAATTGAAAGTCATCGAAAGAAGTATAGCCAGATATGTTCCTTGCATATTACTCTAGACCTGTGGTTCTCAAACTTAACCATATTATCAAAATCACATGGAGAGCCTCATGTTTCTGATTCAGTAGGTCTGAGGTGGGGCCTAAGAATATGCATTTCCCAGGTGATGTTTCAGAAAGAGGCAGTCCTGGAGCAAAACTGCCAGGTGATATACAGGGTACACCTGAGGAACTGGAAGATGGAAGTTGCAGGAACATGGGCTTTGTGTGCATGGTAAAGGAATAAAGTGGGAGATATGTCTAGAAATGGAGTCTTTCAAAATAAAACACTTCCTTCTCTCATAAAACTTAAGACAACTTCCTAGGAAGGTGAACTGATAAAACTATTCAACTACCACTCAATAACATGATATTTATTGTTTCTAACCTGGTACCTGTAAACCCCATGCCATTCCCACTGCTTTGCTTCACACAAGTGAACAGTAAGGTTATGGGGCAAATGCATAGCTATTTAAATGCACAAAGAATCAGAAACACCAGTATTACTCTATTATTCTCTATAAATGAGAATTTAACACTAACATCTTGAATTTGGAGTATTTTACTTAGCATTATATAGGTTAACTCAAAAAAAAAAAAAAAAAGTTGAGACCTAGTCAAAAGTTTCACTTAGAGGTTTTAAGGAATGTTTCATACTCACCATAACCATCAATATCTAGATTATTTTCAACCACAACATCTAGGAGAGAGTCACCAATTTTTCCTTTGGTTGTTAATGTTTCACCATCACGGTTTATAAAGTGGATTGTTATTTTATCTTCTGAGCTGGAAAAGAAAGCAATCCTTCAGTATTTTCAACAATTTCAAAAGATAATTTAAAATAAATGCTTTAAGAACTTATAAGGTGAAAGAAATAGTGGTTTTCTGTGAATATGTTCTTTTATAGTATTTTCTTTTTCTTTCCAAAGTTTATTTGAGAAGAAGACACCACATATCAAAAGCATAGCTATTTAACCATCTCCCAGGTGAGAAGTTCTGCAGGTTAAAAGAGATGGCAACCAGTCACTATCAGGCCCACCTGGGGGTTTGGAATATTTGTCTCTGGGGTACATGGTCACATGAAAATATTGAGCAATCATTATCTCTCATGAAGTCTATTTGGTTCTCACAGAGCTCTCTGAAAGACAATGTATCTATGTATGTACCCCTAAAAGACCAGACCAGGGTTGTGGTGGACTTGAGAAAAGCTAATCATTCTGCTATCAAAGGGCAATTACCGTGTAGATGTTTGATAGGATACTGTTGCTAACAGGCAGCAGTCTGATAGTTTTCTGAGCATGTAAGCATCTCATTTTGATCCACACTGTGTACCCTAAAAAATCAAAGGGACTGGAAAAGGTTTTTGTTTTAAAATGTGCAAAGGCAAATAAACAAATTACCTCCTTATATGTTTTATTATAGGATATTATATTCTCTATCAGTAACTCACTTAAATTTCTTTCCCTTCTCACAAACATCGCTCCAGAATTTGAGAAAATAAATTATACCAGCAACCAGATCGTTATCCTCCACCATTGGTCATTTTAATTTTTACCTCATAATTGGAAAAATGTACTTCAGCTTAAAATAATAAATCATAATTTTCACTACTGCCAATGGACGGTAATTGTCCCCCAAAGAAAACTTTAATGTAAATAAAACCTAGAATGAAAGAATTTCAGAACTATAAAATATCTTGAAAATTATCAAGTCCAGTTATCTCATTCACAGAAGAGGAAACTGAAGCCCCTACTGGACAATGCCCTTCCTGAATTTTTGATGCTGAATAAAGGAAGATTCTATTAATTAAAACTTATCAGAAGTGTGCACGTGTGTGAATGTCCCTCAAAGTAGCCCATGCTCTCCAACTTCCTTTTTGTAACAAAAATGCTTCCAAAACAAGTATTCCTAAAAATTATTCATGATTTTCAACTAGACAACTGCCATTTTTCCAAGGCAGAAGGGCTGAGAATGAAGATACCCTGGGCCAGGGAGACCACTTTGGAGGTTATTAAAAGAGCACAAACTAAGCAAGGATGTAGAAGATATTGACTTAAGAGATATTTGGGAGGTAGAATTAAAAGGTTTTGGTGACCATCTATATAAAGTAGACTGGGGGGGGTGGAATTAACACTGAGTTTTAACAGCTCTGGCAATTAGGTGGTACCGTTTAACCTAAAGTTAACAGAGGAGGAGAAGGTGCTATGGGGAAGATAGAAATGAGTTCAAGTTCAGACCTGTGTAATTTAATAACAGGGAAAACAGATGAGAATGGCAGGGACCAGGTGGAAATATGGGTCTGAGCCCAACACAGCAGTCTCTGCTAGAGATCTGGCATCAACAAATGTCTGGTAGCTTAAAGGAGGTATATAGAAAGAATTCAATCATTCATACACACTACTGAAACCCAGAAGTTTTAGGACTGCTGTTCTGGAACAAAACAGCTTTACAGCAAAATCATTTGAAATCTCCATTACATCAGATTCCTCTTCTGTAACATCAGGATAATATTTATCTTACAGTGTTGCACAACATATGCACAACTGCTGATGACTTTTATTTAAAGCCCAAGTCCTGCTGCTGCTAAGAAGCCTGGGCTGCTGCTATGTATTTAAATTTGTACAGCTCTAAAAAGACTGCAGATTTAAGTGTAATAATAGGTCTAACTAGGCAATTATCTAAAAGTTAGGAGAAGAAAGAAATAAGAGAGGAAAGGTCATTTTGCAGTTGAGTATGTTACGGAAGAGTCAGAAGACTAGATTCTAGCCCTGGTTCTGATATACTTTCATTAGATAACCATGGGAAGCCACTTACACATGGGTAAAACGGGGAAAAGAGTGACTTCACCAAGCTGCTCAGAGAACTGAAGGAGAAAAAGTTTGTGGAAATACTTTGTTCCTTCAAGTATTATACACATGCAATTTACCTAAGTAATTTTATCCCTCAACTATTAACAACTGGTGTTGGATTTTGCAGATTTTTCCCCCCAGTTCTAAGTTTTTTGCTCTGCCCAAGGTTAAGATTTTACACACTGGGAAATAAACATGATCCTTCTAAATCCCCTATCATCATCATTTAATCAGCCATCACTGCAAACTATTTTCTTCACTTGTTATCCTTCACCCACTACCATTTTTTCTGCTCAATCACAGCAGACTTTCAACAAAGCTGTTAGGATTTGCTGTGATAAAATTCTTAGCATGCTGGTCCTTTCACTATTTAAGACAGTCTGGGGCAGTCAGCCCAATAAAAGGGCCCAGTCTAGGTCTCCCTACTTCCACAGCCACCTTAACTCTTCATGATTCAGTGAACTATGGGCTAAAGAATTATTGACCATTACATAGATTAAAAAACAAAACAAAAAAGTGAAAAACAGAAGACCTAAATAGGAGCAATTAATAAATTTTATGTTCTAAAACAAAAACAACTTCTAGTCCTAGTTTTGCCAGCTACGTAATATGCAAATTTTATTCCCAGTTATCTACCCTGCCTACTTCACAGGAACATCCTAAGGATAAAGTGAAATCATATACATAAAAGACCTTTGCAACCTAAATCACAAAATTGGATCAGGGTATTTTGAGGTATAAGAAGTATTTTCCACCTAATTACTGATAGTTTACTCAAATTTTAAACTTCAAAGTCAGGGCTACTGCTCCTAGGACTGTACCTGCTATCCAATAGAACCTTCTGCAATACTGAAAATGTTATACCTATTATACAATCCAAAACAGTACCCACTGGCCACAAGTGGCTATTGAATCCTTGAAATGTTGCCAGTGCCATTGCAAAGCTAAATCTTTAATTTTATTTAACTTTAAACTTAGATAGCCACATGTGGCTAGTGACTATGGTACTAAACAACAAAGGGTCTTTGATAACAGCTGGAAAGTCCAATAGTAGCTCTGAAGACTGTAATAGGAAGTTCAGAGCCATCAACAGAAACTGTGCCAATGAGCATTGGAACGCAGGCTTATAGGGACTAGGACAGGTGTACTCCTCTTTAAGACAACTTGATATATCCAAATTTAATAAATTGGGGAAGATAATTCCTATTTACAAAAGCATTCAAATGTTCCCATAAATAACAGTTACACAAATATGTTCAATATATACCCCAACTGATATGTAACTTTTCAAAAATATTTTCATTGTATAAAGCAAGGCATAGGGGAGGAGAGTGAAAGTCAGGGAAGTGCAGGGCAAATACGGACAAATCTGGCTTGCTTTCTCCATTCTCTCTCTCACAGTTCAAGCAACAAATATTTAGCGAGCACCCTCTACATAATAGGATTAGGAGGGAAAAGATGAATAAATCCCAGATGGTATTCTCAGGATCTTTTCAAGTAGAAACTAGAAAGGGAGCAAGCATTCAAATCCCACACTCTCCCTCCAGTTCTTGCTTCCTGCTACCTTACAGCATGGGGTCAAAGAGCTGTACAGAGATCTGCATT
This sequence comes from Choloepus didactylus, assembly GCF_015220235.1. Classification (NCBI taxonomy): domain Eukaryota; kingdom Metazoa; phylum Chordata; class Mammalia; order Pilosa; family Megalonychidae; genus Choloepus; species Choloepus didactylus. The sequence goes on along the minus strand of NC_051312.1, from coordinate 126,528,274 downwards.
ACTCTTCACTATGTTGCCACATTCTGAAATTTTGAGTAGAGGTTATCTTTATTATCTGATGTTGCCATACTCTGAAATTTTGTGTAAAGATTATCTTTATTATCTGATGTTGCCATACTCTGAAATTTTGAGTAGAGGTTATCTTTCTTATCTGACGAGATTGTTATCTTTGAAAAACAAATATGCCCAATAATATAAATCAACTTATTTCTTGGGAAAGTTTTCACCACTTTCAACATTTAATACGAAATAACTCAACACTGTGTATGCTACGAAACTGCTGCAGCTAAGAGGTGGCATGTACTGAGCCCTCCCTATATGCCAGGCGCAGGACCACCTGTTATTACCTGTTATCATTTCATTTAATCTTCAAATAGCTCTAGGAGGGCTATACAGTTGTTATCCTCACTCAAGTAGGAAAACTAAGATTTACAGAAGTTGAGGAAGTTACGAAAGCAGTAACAGCCAAAACCCAGTTTAAAACCCTGACTTGTCAACTACAATGCAGGAGTTTGTAACCCTTTATCAACTAGAAGAGAGCATACGGGGAAGCATAGGGGATATCCTGAGCATATTCTAAATGGACATTCTCCCGTCAAACAATTGGGGGCAGTGTCCTAAACAGCAGTACACTGGCATCAGGACGGGACATCACGGGCAGCATCTTATGAGGGTCACTGCTGGGCGCGAGCAGAGTAAAAGTAGAGCTGGGTCAACAAGGAAGAAAACCAGCGGCTGCAAAGGGCCGAGTTTTCCGGGGCGCAAGGGAGGAGAAGGAAAAGCACGGAGCTCCCGGACACTGTTCAAGGAAAAAAAACTTGGCGATGGGAGAAAAGGGAAGCAGAGATAACACGGCGCTGCGACAACTGGCTGCGAGGACGCCCGGGTAGGGGCCGTGCTAGGCAGTGCCCCGCACGCAGGCGCCCAGGAAAAGGCCGGCGGAACGCGGCGAATCCCGCGGAGGAAGGCCGCCCCCCACCGCGCGCCGGCACCTACGCCTCACCTGCTCCGCGTCGGCGCCGACACGCTCAGCGGCCGCCTCGCCCCCGCGCTCCCGCCGGGCCTCTGGGTTCCCAGGAGCCCGCAGGCTCCCACGCGAGGTCCGGTGAGGAGCAGCCACCGGCGGGAGGCGCCGCCGAGAGCAGCGGTGGCGACGCGCAGGAGGCGGGCGCCACCGGTGGCGGCCATAACCGGTAAGTACCGGAAGCGATGTGGCCCGCGGAGAAGCGGCCACGGGACGCTGATGGAGGCGGGAGGACGCGGTGCGCGGAGCGTCACGCCAAGGCCCGCGGCAAGAGGCGCGTGGACCTAAGGGTGCGTGAAGCTAGGGGTGCGGGCCGGGGTTCCACACGTGGATCCAAGGCGCGTCCTCCTCTGTCCGCCGCGCCGTGCGTCCGTCGGGAGACGCATAAATCTATCAGCGGCGGAAGAGCAGCTCCGCCCCGGCTGGCTCCCAAGCCTTCCGGACAGTTTTTTTTAAGGGGCGGGGCTAAATGCTCGTTTCCTTTTACTGACTACCAAGGACTTTTTGTGGTAACCTTGGTTCTGTTCTAACGTCAAGAGCTGCCGCGGACGAGCAATAAATTTTGTAAGGTAAATGAATGTCTGGCGAAAAGAGTAAAATAACCTTCATTTCACTAAACTAGTTTTTCTGTTCCGCACCACCACCTCCGGGTTAAAATAAAAGATTTAAGACCTGTCATCCTGGACTTCAAATTAGGGCAAAGGGAAATTGTAGGCATTGCCAAGCAAGGACAATAGGGAAGGACATTATAGAAATTTCATAATGCCAATAGGCTTGATACACAGAGGAATAGTTATGACTATAAAATTACAAATTTTGGCAATAATAAATAAAACTGGGGTTGCTGGAGAAGGCAGGTAAAATTGCTAGACCTCGACTGGCAAATATTTGCTCGTTGAGTATTTGAAATCCATGAGACTTAACAGGAAGCTTTTTGATGAACTGAGATTTCTTAAAAGCTTTTGCAAAAGCCAAACAGATAAATTTTAAAATACACTTTATCATGGTTAATATATTGTGGTGGAAAGAGCATGGCTTTGAGGTGGGTATGAAATAGCACTGTTCAAAGTCTGCCTCTTACGAGCTCTGAGACCTTGAATGCATTATCCTCTTAGAGCATCCAAGTTTCCATAACTCTTAAACATAGATAAAATGTTCCATCCCTCAGGGCCGTTGTGAGGGTTAGAGAAACCAGTGTGCTCAAGGAGCTGAGCACAATGCGTCACAATGAAGGACAACTCTAACCCGGCCTCCTCCTAAGGGTCATCATTAAGAAGATAAAGGCCAAAGTCAAGAGGATATTGCAAATATGCAGAACACAATAAAAGATACTTTAAAGAATATTCAGAACAAGAAAAGACCTAAGTTTCTCTAGACAATATATAGTGTGTAGTGAACCTGATGGCAAATAGTCCCTCTGCTCCTAAATTGCCTCAAACCATATATTTTTTTAAATCAGTTTTATTAAGATATATTCATATACCGTACAGCCATCCACAGTGTACAATTAGTTGTTCACAGTACCATCATATAGTTGTGCATTTACCACCACAATTAATTTTTGAACACTTTCATTACTCCAAAAACAGAATAAAAAGACAGTTAAAAAAGAATACACAAAACATCCTGCCCCCCCATCCCCTTATTCATTTAATTTTTGTCCCGATTTTTCTTATCATCTATCCAAACACTGGATAAAGGGAGTGTGAGCCACAAGGTTTTCACATTCACATAGTCACACCATGTAAGCTATATAGTTATACAATCATTGTAGACCTATTTCTGGTAGGATGCAATTCTGAGTGAGTGAGTTATATAAATATTTTTCTAAAGCACTTGTGCCTGACTGGTGGAGAGAATAAATTGGTGAGCATTTTAAAGACTGGGCACAATTAGAGATAAAGTTGAGATTCTAAAACTTCTGAATCCAAAATGAAGTAAGGATGATGAGAAGTGTGCCAGTTTGAATGTACTATGTCCCCCAAACGCCATTATCTTTGATGTAGTCTTGTGGGGCAGACGTTTTGGTGCTGATTAGATTTGCTTGGAATGTGCCCCACCCAGCTGTGGGTGATGACTCTGATGAGATATTCCCATGGAGGCATGGCCCCACCCATTCAGGGTGGGCCTTGATCAGTGGAGCCATATAAATGAGCTGACTAAAAGAGAAGGAACTCAGTGCAGCTGTGAGTGACATTTTGAAGAGGAGCAAGCTTGCTAAAGAGGAATGTCCTGGGAGGAAGCCATTTTGAAACCAGAACTTTGGAGCAGACGCCAGCCACGTGCCTTCCCAGCTAACAGAGGTTTTCCGGATGCCATTGGCCATCCTCCAGTGAAGGTACCGGAGTACTGATGTGTTACCTTGGACACTTTATGGCCTTAAGACTGTAACTGTGTAGCCAAATAAACCCCCTTTGTTATAAAAGCCAATCCATCTCTGGTGTTTTGCATTCTGCAGCATTAGCAAACTAGAACAAGAAGCAAGACATGGGTGCATTGTGGGGTGGGGGACAAGGTGGCTGAGTTAGCCAAGAGTGGGGTGAGGCTACAGCTCAGTGAATTTGATGCAGGAGGAAGAGAACAAGGGGGTAGGCTCTGCTACTATGGCCTTGAGTTAGAATTTTGACCAAAAATATTTAAATTTACTAGGCACTCTGGAAAAGTCCATAGGAAAAGAGGAATCTCAGGCACTAGAGTAGAATTAGAATACCTTCCCTCAAGCATCTCTTTGTAGAGCTGCTTGGCTGACCATTTATGCAGTGAGGGGTTGAGGTGTGGCAGTTTGGACTCACCCTACCTCTATCCATGACCCTCTTCTCTCCACAGCTTTTCTGCTAGGGACCATGGACAATTCCTAAGGAGAATAGGAGGAATTTATATTTCAACTGGACCTTAAAATTTTCCTAAGTAACTTTATACAGTTTTCCATTATTAGTTCAGTTCATCTCTGCAATCCAGTGGCCTCAAGCCGTATTTTGAAGGCCATCTCAAATTCCATCTTTTCCATGCAGCCGAGCCTATACATCCCGAAAGAAGTTCACACCTCCCTCTGCTGAACTCCTAATAACTTTCTTTGTTCTTGTAAAACTCATTGGACCACTTGTTTCAAATGGAATAATGTTCAAGAGAGTGCTTTGTAAACTATGAAGTGCAAGAAATATTCAGGTTCAGTGTTTATTAAGCACTTATTCTGAGCATTATGGGTCTGTGTGCTCCATTACACATACTTGGTACTGTGTGCTCCATCACACATACTTCGAGTAGCTCCTCCAAACTACAGCTCAGAAATAGTAGGGATGCTGGCTTATTCATCCTCACACCTGAAGCTGTTGGAATAATGCCTGCAACTGAGCAACCATTTAATAAATCTGTGTTAGGATCTTTCACACTTTTTTATCTCATTTAATGATCACAGCAACTCTGTAGAGTAGATATTACTTATGCTTTTAATCAATAAGTGTTTATTGACATTAGCAGTGTGTAAACTGTAAACTGCTATGCTAATGCTGAGATACAGTGAACAAAACAGACCATCCCTGGCCTCATATTTTATAGATGAGGAAACTGAGGCACATAGTGGATGTGACTTTCTTCGGGACACACTGCTGTTAAATTGTAGATCCAGAATTCAAATCTAGGTCTTCTTAGTTCCAAGTCCAAGGCATAAGCACAAGAAATTATTTTATTATTCATGTATATATATTTTTAACGATATTCAGTGGTAGCTGCTTAAGATGCCACGTGAACTATATAATTTAGGAATGAGGTCAGAAGGCATCATTGTCTAAATGAAAAGGAAAAAAAAAGTATAATTAGACCTGTGTGGACTTCATCGCAGGAAATTATGCACTCCATCCTGAAGTGATTTATAAATATGACTGGTGATAGTAGTGAGTTATGTAAGTTTGAATTAAAGATCTAACTAATATTTAAATAAATGGCCATCTTAGTCTTTACTGCTCTCCCTGTTGTCAGTCTTATCTTGCTCTAAGTCATCTTCCATACAACCAGTAGACTGTTACTATTAAAATAGTGATCTGATCATGTCATTTTCTCGATGAAAATCCTTGAGTGACATTCCATTACTTGTAGGATAAATACAAACTGCTTAGCTGGACATTCAAAGTGCCTCAAATTCTGTCCACTGCCCAATGGCCCAACTTCCTGCCTCTCTGCTCTGCCCGCAGGTGGGTAACTCACAGACTACTTTCATAGTCCCTGCAGGAGTTCTCTAACATACATTCCTTTTGCTGTATTATACAAGATAAACCTGCCATAGCTAACAAATAATTATATGAAAGGTTCCCTATCAAGTTATGTGGAAAATTTTTTAATTAAAAAATTGCATTTGAAAAAATCTAACATCCGTTCCTGAGAAAAATCTCAGAACAAACTAGGATTAGAAAGGAATTCCCTCACCTGATAAGGGTTATCTATGAAAAACCTACATTTAACATCCTACTTAAAGGTTGAAGATGAAATGCTTTCACTTGAAATTAGGAACAAGATAAGGGTATCCCCTCTTACCACATCTGTTCAAGTGTACTAGAATAGAGTTCTAGCCAGTGCAGTAAAAGAAAATGTATCCAGGTTGAAAAGGAAGGGGCAAACTTTCTTTATTAGCAGAGACGTGATCGCCAATGTAGAAAATCCAATGGAACCTACAAAATGATGCTAGAACTACTAAGTGAATTGCAGGATACAACATCGGTATTGTTGATTGTTGAAACAACATTATCTCACAGTTTCTGGAGGTCAGAATTTGGCATGAGTTGGCTGGGTCTTTGGCTTCAGGGTCTCTCACAGTCTGCAGTCAAGGTGACAGCTGGGGATGGAGTCATTTCAAGGCTCCACTGAGGAAGGGTCAGCTTCCCAATTCACTCACATGGTGGTTGGCAGGATTCTATTCTTCATTAACCATTGAACTGAGGGCCTCAGTTCCTTGCTTGCTGTTGGCCAAAGGCCATCCCCAGTTCTTTACCATGTGAGCCTCTCCAACATGGGAGCTTTCTTCATCAAAGCATGCAAGGCGAGAAGACTGTAACAAAGAGAGACAGACTAATAGTCTTCTTTTTTTAAAAAAACTCTTTTTAAAATTAGAGAAATTGTAGATTTATAGAAAAATCCTGCATGAAACACAGAGTCCTATCTACCAACCCATTTTGAACACCTTGCATTTGTATGGTATATTTGTTACAATTCATGGTAGAACCTTTTTATAATTGTACTATTAACTATATAGTCCATCCTTTACAATAGGGTTCACTGCTTGTGTTGTGCAGTCCCATATGTTTTGTTTTTTAGTTTTTATTCTAGTAACATATATACAACCTATAATTCCTCCCCTTTTAACCACAGTCAAATATATAATTCAGTGCTGTAAGTTACTAATAGTTTTATACCTGATCATGGAATTGACATCCCTTCACTTTAGCTGTCTCCCATTTGTTAGAAATAAATTTCTGAGTCCAATCCACACTCAAGAGGAGGATTGCTGGGTCCAAGCCACACTCAAGAGGAGGGTATTGCTTAAGGGCATGAAAACCAGGAGGTGGGGATCACTGGGAGCCATGTTAGCAGCTACTATCACAAACATCCTCTTTTTTAAGTCTTTTCAGTGAGGGTCAGATGCAATAAGCTATATCAATTTTTGTTGGTTTAAAAATATTTTTATTTCAGTCTCATTCTTGCTCTTTCCTTCTATTACTCCAAATAGAAGTATGTTAGATCACTTCAGTCTTTTTCTCTGTAGGCATCTTTTTTTTTTATATAATCCTTTTCAGCTTTATTATTGTAAGAGCAGAAGTGAAACTGTGACTAGACAGACTAGAAAGAGGTTTTCTTTTTACTTTTATTTTGTAATAAATTCAAACTTACAGGACAGTTGCAAAAATAATACAAACCCCTACACAGAACTCCAGCCTACCCCAACTCCCCTCCACCAATACCCAGATCTACCAACTTTAATATTTTGTCACTTTACCATTTCTTTTTTTCCCTCCCTCCCTATCATCCATCATCTGTTGCTGTCTTCTGAACATATGAGAGCAAGGTGGACACATCCTTGAACAAATAATATAATTCACATATACATTTCCTATGAACAACAATATTCATTTATGTAATCCCATTAAGTGTAGTTAAGAAATTCAAGAAATTTAACATTGATTTAAAGCTTATATTCTATATTCCATTTTTTCTTATGTCCCAATTGTGTCCTATTGAGCCTTTTCTCCTCTATTCTTAGATCTCATCCAGGATCATCTATGGCATTTAATTGTCATTATCTATTTAGACTGTCTTTTTTTTTAAATTGCAGAAACATATATACAGCATAAATCTTCCTACTCCAACCCCTCCCAAGCATTCCATTCAGTGGGATTAATCACATTCACAATGTTGCAATGCCATCACCTTCCCACCATCCATTACTAGAAATTTCCCCTCACCCCAAACAGAAACCCTACACTCATTTCTTATTAACTCCCCAATGCCCCTTCCCCCACTTCTCGTAACCCATACTCTACTTTTCATCTCTATGATCATATTCTCTGATACTTTCTTTGTTTTTACTGTGGGGCTTAAATTTAACATCCTAAATCTGTAACAATCTTGTTTTCTTTGATACCAACTTAACTTCAATAGGACACATAAACTATGTTCCTATACTCCTCCATTCCCCCACGTTTATGTAGTTCTTGTCAAAAATTACATATTTTACACTGAGTCCAAAACCACTGATTTATCATTACACTTTGTGTATTTTAGATCCTGTAGGAAGTAAATAGTGGAGTTACAAATCAAAAATACAGTAGTATTGGTATTTATATTTACCATGTGATCTTTACTGGAAATCTTTATTTCTTCATGTAGTTTCAGTCAATTGTTTAGTGTCCCTTCCTTTTAGCCTGCACAAAAGCTTTTGATTATCTGGGAATGTTTTTCGTCTCCCCTCATTTTTTTTTTTTTTTTTTTTAACTTTAGTACAGTGTAGACTTCCTTTATTAGCAGAAGCAACTTCTGTAGTTACAAAAATTATACACACACACACACACACACACATGTATTTTTTCCTTCTATTGCGTAAGCACTGGTGGACTGAGGAATCTTAAGGCTGTTTAGGGTTGTGACCCAAAGCTCTCTGTCAATTGTTTCAGAAATAATGAAAATAGAAAGAAGAGGGAAAGGCAAATTTACAGATGAAAAGATGAGAGGTCAGTTTTTCTCATTCACAGGGGTGGCAATCCTTAAATAACCAAGTGAAAATCCAATAACCATTTCCAGCTCTAATGGGTATCCTTGTTCAAAACCAAGTAAGTCTAAGACCTCTTGAAACTGACTACTTATTGAATACTTCATAGAGTTCAGTTCTTCTCATCTCTAGAACTTTTAGAGGTTTGATTATCTGTAAAGCACAGAATCTGATGAATCTGTTTTCTGATAAACATTCTTATTATACTGCAGCTAAACATCACTGTCTTTTCATTTGTTAAAAGAAAATGTAATAGTGAACAACCACTTGATCCTGTGCTTCACCGCCTTAATGAAAGTAATCTTTCTGGAAAGTAAAGATTCTTGAAAACTTAAAATCAGAACCAATAATTGTTATTCACCATTGAGATGTGAATAATTGTAAATGTTTTTTTAAGCAACATATATGACACTCATTTAATAATTTAGTTAATAAACAACCCACCTCTCTATACTAGTTTTTAACGCTTCCATGGGTTTTGGTAGAAAGCAAATTCAAGAACTTGAAATACAGTAGTAGGTCATGTAGTGATTACCTGACATTTTCCAGAAGATTCTCATATTTTCATTATCACTTAGTAGATAAGAGAACAATATGAGCATATCCAATTCCTAAAGTTTCTGCAATGACCTGATATTCTTTAACATTTGGTATTACTAAACAAGGTTTCTGAAATAGCATGTTAAAAAATTACAGCTCCGCCTCATTTTAAATGGGATTTTCCGCTTCATTTTGATTTTCAAAACCAATAGGATATGGTGCTTTTCCTAAAAGAAATTGTTCCCATTTGGGAATATATTCTTCTACTGATGCCCAGTAACGAGTCTTGAGAGAAACCACCTCAGGCTGTGAAAGTGGATGAATCCTGGGTTGTAGAGACTTTTCTGCTGCTTCTATATCATTTAAAATATTAACATTCCTTTTATAAGCAGTCTCAGCTGCTTGCATCTGAGATGCCTTGTCTAGGTTTTGATCTCCGAATCTATTGTCCATTTGTTGAAGTAACATTAATCTTTGTGACACTATTTCTTCATGTCTTTCAGAAAGGCGAATTTCTTGTGCAAACAAGGAAGTCATCTTTAATCAAAGCAGAGATATATGGTTTCTGCTGGGCTAAAAAGCCTGGACCAGTACAGTTGAAGGTCTAGAAAAATGCTTTGAAGGCGCTGAGCCTGAAGGTGAGTCATCTGCTTGACTGACTTTTGCAAAAGCTGAAGGTGCGCCCAAGCCTGCTCCTGGGCTCTGCCGGAACCGTGCCGGCATCAGAACCTCCGCCCTCCCCTCATTTTTAACCTTCAGGTTTTTGTGAATTTTCTAAGTCTCTGATGATTATTGACTTCTAATTGTATTCCACTGTGGTCAGAGAATGTGCTTTGAATAATTTCAATTTTTTTTAAATTTTTTGAGGCTTGTTTTATGTCCCAGCATATGCTCTATTCTGGAGATAGTTCCGTTATCACTAGAGAAGAATGTGTATCCTGGTGATTTGGGATGTAATGTTCTATATATGTCTGTTAAATCCAATTCATTTATCTGGTTGTTTAGGTTATCAGTTTCCTTATTGGTCTTCTGTCTGGTTGATCTATCTATAGGAGAGGGTGATGTGTTGAAGTCTCCCATAACTATTGTGCAACCGTCCATTGCTTCCTTTAGTTTTGCCAGCATTTGTCTCATGTATTTTGTGGCACCATGATTGAGTGCATAAACATTTATGATTGTTATTTCTTCTTGTTGAATTGCCCCTTTTATTAGTATGTAGTGTCCTTCTTTGACTCTCATAACATCCTTGCATTTAAAGTCTATTTTATCTGAGATTAATATTGCTACTCCTGCTTTCTTTTGGCTGTAGCTTGCATGAAATATTTTTTTCCATCCTTTCACTTTCAATTTCTTTGTGTCCCTGTGTCTACGATGAGTCTCTTGCATGCAACATATTGATGGTTCATATTTTTTGATCCATTCTGCCAATCTGTATCTTTTAATTGGGGAGTTTAATCCATTTACATTCAGTGTTATTACTGTGAAGGCATTTCTTGAATCAGCCATCCTATCCTTCGGTTTATGTTTGCCAGATGTATTTTTTTCTTTCTCTCTCTTATTGTCCTTTAATGAACCAATATTGAATCTCTTTAGTACTGAAGCTTTCTCTAGATCTCTCTCTCCTTTTTTTGTTTCTCTGTTGGTAGGGCTCCTTTAGTATCTGAAGTAGGGCAGGTCTTTTATTAGCAAAATCTCTCAGCATTTGTTTGTCTCTGAAAAATTTAAGCTCTCCTTCAAATTAGGAGAGCTTTGCTGGATAACGTACTCTTAGTTGGAAATTTTTCTCTCTCAGAATTTTAAATATGTCATGCCACTGCCTTCTTGCCTCCATGGTGGCTGCTGAGTATTCACTACTTAGTCTTAATGTTGTTTCCTTTGTATGTGGTGAGTTGCTTTTCTCTTGCTGCTTTCCGAACTTGCTCCTTCTCTTTAGTATTTGACAGTCTGATCAGAATATGTCTGGGGGTGGGTTTATTTGGATTTATTCTATTTGGAGTTTGCTGAGCATTTATGCTTTGCGTATTTATATTGTGTAGAAGGTTTGGGAAGTTTTCCCCAACAATTTCTTTGAATACTCTTTCTAGACCTTTACCCTTCTCTTCCCCTTCTGGGACACCAATGGGTCTTAAATTTGGATGTTTTATTTTATCTATCATATCCCTGAGGTCCGTTTAGATTTTTTTTGATTTTTTTCCCCATTCTTTCTTTTGTTCTTTCATTTTCCGTTCTGTGGCTCTCAAGGTCGCTGATTCATTGTTCAGCTTCCTCTAGTCTTGTATTATGAGTATCCAGAATCTTTTTAATTTGGTCAACAGTTTCTTTTGTTTCCATGAGATCATCTATTTTTTAATTTACTCTAGCAATTTCTTCTTTGTGCTCTTCTAGGGTCTTCTTCATGTCCTTTATATCCTGTGCCATGCTCTTCTTCATGTCCTTTATATCCTGTGCCATGTTCTCGTTGTTTGTCTTTAGTTCTTTGATTAATTGCTCCAAGTACTGTGTCTCCTCTGATCTTTCGATTTGGGTGTTTGGGTTTGGGTTATCCATATCATCTGGTTTTTTCATATGCTTTAAAATTTTCTGTTGTTTTTGACCTCTTGGCATTTGCTTTACTTCAAGGGTTCTTTTAGGATATGTAGAATTATTCAAAGCCTTATCTCTAATTTGTTAGATCTACAGCTTGGTGGCGTACACTTTCTCTAACTAACTAACAGATGGCGTCCGCGAGTCACCTATTCCCCTCAAGGCAGTTGTCCCCAACTTTGTCTTTGTGGTGTGTGGGGTCTGATTCTTGTGGGGTCCAATTGGTGCACCAAGTTTGGATGTGTTGTTGGTACTGTCTGCCCTGAATGTGGGGCATGTGTCTGAGCGGTTAAGGAGGGAGGGCAGCTTTAATAATCAGACCTCCCAGGTGTTCCTGGAGATTTAAGGCTGTTGCAAGAGTCTAAACCTTCATTTTAGTCTTGCCACAGATTGTCTCTGCCGCTGACCCACAAATCCTTGGTATTGGTGTATGGACCCTGGGATTTCCAAGTGGGCCCTCTTCCAAGCCGTGCCCTTCTAGGTCCTCTGCTGAGGGAAGGTTGTGCTATGTCACAAGTGCACGCTGTCCCTCAAGGGAAGTTCTGGGCCGCCGGGCCATGTTGGTGCGTTCCCAGCCTGCTGTAAGGATGGCTGAATGGAGCGTGTTAATTTCCCCCTTTTTGCACAGCTCCGCCTTCCCAGCTCCAGGACAGTTAGCTGTGGGTGCGCGAAAGGCTATTGTCCACGCCTGGTATTGTGGCATGTGCTTATGTTGCTGGAAACACTTCTTGTCACACTGGGTTTTTTGGTGTGGCTCTGGGCTGTGGCGCCTGCACCAGGCAGGAGCGTTCCCAGCCCGCTGGGAAGATGGCTGCAAAGGGCATGGTTTTTTTCCCCTTTTGGCTCACCTCTGCCTTCCTCGCTCTGAGACGATTAGCAGTGGGTGTGCGAAAGGCTTTCTTCCACACCAGATATTGAGGTGTTTACACAGCCCGTTCCTGCCACACTTCACTGTGCGGTTCTTGCTGCCATATCTGCAGCCGCTTTTGGGTTTTTTAAAAAAGAACTAATGTGCCTCCAAACGCCAACCCATGGTTTCCCCACACCACAGCGTGGCTGCCGGATATTCAGCAAGCTTACTCAGAATGCAGACTCCCAGTTTCACCAAGTGCACGGTCCCTGTGGATTTAGCAGACCGTGTCCAGCTGGTGCATCGCTGGAATTGGTGTTCTGGGTCACTTTCTGGCTTGTATCTAGTATTTTTCACAGAGATGTTTTTTTGCCCTGTCTCTCCTAGCCACCATCTTAGGTTCTCTCTTGGCATCACTTTTGAATGTTTCTGCTGCTGTGTTTCAAGTCGCTTATCTTTTCTTCTGCTGCATCTAAACTGCTGTTAATCATACCTAACATAAATTTCTTTTCGGATATTATGTATTTCTTCTCTAGAAGTTCCATTTGGGTCTTTTTATTGCTTCCATTTCTTTCCTCATCATGTCCATGAATTCTTCTCCCTTCTTGCACATATGGAACATATTTTTGAAAGCTGTTTTAATATCCTTGTCTGTTAATTCCACCATCTCTGTTATTTCTGAATTTGTTTCTATTGACTGATTTCTTCTCCTGGTTATGTGTCATATTTTCCTACTTGTTTGTAGGCCTGGTTATTTTTTATTGGTTGTCAGACCTTGTAAATTTTATGTTTTGGAGTGACAGATTTTATTGAATATTTAGAGTGTTGGGTCTACCCAGGGAATCCTGCACAGTCCTGAGTTGAGGGTGTATACCTCCAGCCACCTAAGGGTGTTATCACTCTGGACCACTTACTACTATGTTGATTCTTCAGGTTTTAGTTTCTTAGCTATACAGGTAGTATAACTTGAAACTGCAAATCTGTCTGAGGGGAGACAGACCCCTGGCTGCAGATCTTCAGATGATCTCCTCTATGATGTATTGAATTGTGCACCCCAGCTTGGATGTATTCTTGCTTTTGTCTGCATTTTGTTGGTGTGAGCCCATTACAAATAGATCTCTGGAAGATGTTACTTCAGTTAAGGTGTGGCCCAACTGAATCAGGTTGGGCTTTAATCTGAATTACTAGAATCTTTTATAAGAAGAATGAAATTCTGAAATAGAGAAAGCAGGGAAGAAGCAAGAAACCAGAAATATAGAACCCGGAAGAGAAAGGAAAGGATATCTCCATGTAACACAAAACCCAGGAGACCAAGAACACTATAGTCTTCGAGGACAAAGCATTGCTTTACTGAAGCCTGCATTTTGGAATTCTCCTAGCCTCAAAACTGTAAGCCAACAAATCCCCATTGTTTAAGCCAACGCATTGTATTGTATTTATTTTAGCAGCCAGGAAACTAATACGCTCCTCCTTTTTTCTTCACCCTGCTCTTAGGCCAAGACTGGCAAGCTTCCTTATTATTTCCCTTTTCCAGTTTGGAGCTTGCATTGAGCATGTAGTCGTTTGAAGTTCCTGACTTTATATAGATATCTCAGGTCTTGGTTTATGTAAGGTCTCTTAACCCTGAATAGTTGATAAAACCCTAGGCCCTTGGTTATAGAGACATGTTAAATTCACTTTACCTCCCCACCCCCACCCCCCAAGGTAGCCACAGTATCAGCACAGTTCCCATTCACATTGTTTTGTTAATTTTTGTTTGTATGTTTCTCCTCCATTTTGGGCCCCCAGTAAGCTTAGGAACGCACTTTAAAGCAGATTTGGTATTTTCCTGGATGTTTTCTGTGGGAAGGATTTTAGATTATTTTATTTATCATCTTGGCATAAATATAAATCTTTTTTGTATTTATAAATCTTTATGTGTAAGAAAATTGCAGAATACGTGATCATCCTTGTGTTGCCAAACTTAACTGTACTCACATTGTGACCAGTGCAGTGAAGGTAAATGATACCTTTTCCCAAAACATTTGAGGAAGAAGCTAATTCTTCAATTTATACCATTCCCTTCTTGACATATATTTGGTAGCAGAGCTGCCTACGCTGGTGTGGTAGTGTGCTGGTGTGGATGTATTATGTCTCCCAAAATGCCATTATCTTTGATGCAGTCTTGTGTGCAGGAAACGTATTGGTGTTGACTGGGTGTTTCCGTGGAGAAGGGATCACTCAACTGTGGGTGAGATCTTTCATTGGATAATTTCCATGGAGGTGTGGCCCTGCCCATTCAGTATGGGCCTTGATTAGTTTACTGGAGCACTATATAAGCTCAGACAGGAGGAGTGAGCTTGCTACAGCCAAGAGGGACACTTTCAAGAATGCACAGGAGCTGAGAGAGGAACTGCAGTTTATAGAGACATTTTGGAGACGGCCTTTGAAAGCAGACTTTTGCTCTGGAGAAGCTAAGAGAGGACAGATGCTCCAAGAGCAACTGAGAGTGACATTTTGGAGAGAAGTTGAAGCCTGGAGAGGAACATCCTGGGAGAAAGCCATTTTGAAACCAGAACTCTGGAGCAGACGCCAGCCACGTGCCTTCCCAGCTAACAGAGGTTTTCTGAATGCCATTGGCCACCCTCCATTGAAGATACCCTGTTGTTGATGCGTTTTCCTTGGACACTTCATGGCCTTAAGACTGTAACTTTGTAACCAAATAAACCCCTTTTATAAAAGCCAGTCCACTTCTGGTGTTTTGCATTCTAGCAGCATTAGCAAGCTAGAACAGATTTTGGTACCAGAGAAGTGGGGTGCTAGTGCTGCTGCGTTTGCAAATACCAAACATGTCAGAACGGCTTTTTAAATGGATAAGGGGAAGATTCTGGAAGAATTGTGAGGAGCTTGATAGAAAAGGCCTAAATTGCTTTGAAGAGATTGTTTGTGGAAATATGGACTGTTGCAGCCCATGAGGGCCATGCCAGTCCAAAGGCCAAAGAAGACAACGAGCATTTTCTGATACATGAACTTTTATTCAGGGCTTACTTACAGGGTGAGAAGTCATGGAGAGATCATGATGGCTCTCTCAGGCCAGGCAGGCATCACGTTTGCAGGGAAGATGACTGAGTGATACAAAAAGGACAGAAAGCCTTTTATAAGGGTTTAAGACAAAGGCCTTCCTAAAAGTAGGGGGAGCATAGATGCGGGAACAGGTCCCTCTGACATGAGAGGTGGTGCAGGAAGGACTAGAGTAACACTTGAACAATTACGTTTTGCTCTTTTTGTGAGACTAAGAGCCTCTTATCTCCTGCCTGCTTCCTGTAAAGTTACATTTTAAGGTCAATTTACACTTTTTCCCTTTACTGGCTTACAAAGACAATAGGTTAAACATTCAGCTGCCTAGGTCACGCAGACTGCTGTGCACCAAAGATCTGCAGGCCTGTTTTGCTCAGGCCACGGGTTGCCATATGGACTCTAAAGATACTTCTGATGAGGCCTTGAACAGCAATGATGAATATGATGTTGAGAACTGGAAGAAAGGTGATCCTTGTTTTAAAGTGGCAGAAAACTTGGCAAAATTGAGTCCTGGGGATGGAAGACAGAATTTGAAAGTGAAGAGCTGGGGTACTTGGCTGATGAGATTTTGAAACTAGAAGTTGTAGATATAGCATGGATTCTCCTTGCAGCTTATAATAAAATGTGAGCAGACAGACATAAACTTAGAACTGAGCTTTTGGATTCAAAGTTGGCATATTTCATGTTCAATACTATTTTGTGCTGCAGTTCAGTAAGTAACATACATTAATAGTTCTTTATTCATACTGTCATTATTAATTGAGAAAGGTGAATTAAAGAATGTTAATTAATTTTCCTGAAGTTTTAAGACGGAGAAAATGGTCTGAAATGTCTTCAACTATACAATTTTAGAAATGTAATGTATGCTCTATTTTTAATTTCAAGAATTCAGACCTTACTATTTCTTGCCAAAAGTGCTTCTAACTCATCTTTGATTGAAGTCATGCTGTTTATTCATTTCTGACATAATTCATTTTCATTTTTTTAGTACAAAATTTATAATAAATTGATTTAAATTTCATAGCCTTTCATAATCCTTGGTGTATTAGTTTTCTGTAACAAATTTATTATCTTACAGTTATTAGGTTAGAATCCTGACATGGGTCTCACTGCACTAAAATCAAGGTGTTGGCAGGGCTGCATGCCTTTCTGGAGGTTGGAAGGAAGAATCTATTTCCTTGCCGTTTCTAGCTTCTAGAGGCCATTGGCATCCTGTGACCTGCTTTGTCCATTTTCAGAGCTTGCAACTGCAGGCCCAGACCTTCTCATGTCATGTCTCTCTGACCCTTCTTCCTTATTGTATCTCTCTCTGACCACAGCTGGGAAAGGTTCTCTGCCTTTAAAGACTCTTGTGATTAGTTTGGGTTTACCAAGATAATCCAGTATAATCTTTCCATCTTAAGGTCCTTACCCTTAATCATATCTACAAAATCCCTTTTGCTATGTGTTTCAGTTTGCTAGAGCTGCCACTGTGCAAAATACCAGAAATGGATTGGCTTTTATAAAGGGGATTTATTAGGTTCCAGATTTACAGTTTTAAGGCCATAAAAGTGTCCAAACTAAGGTATCGACAAGAGGATACCTTCACTGAAGAAAAGGCCAGTGGCATTCGGAGAGCTAAGTGAGAACCCACAGACACTTAAAAGATAAGGCCGATGGCATCCAGAACACCATTGTCAGCTGGGAAGGCACGTGGCTGGTGTCTGCTGGTCCTTTGCTCCTGGGTTCTGGTTTCAAAATGGCTTTCTCCAGAATGTCTCCGGGCTTTTGTCTCTCTTAGCTTCTCTCAGGGAAAACTCTGGATTACATATCTTAGCTTCTCTCCAAAATGTCTCTCTCAGCTTCTCTGAACTCCTTTCTGTGAGCTCTCTCTCTCTCTCTTTTTAATACAGTTTTATTGAGATATAGTCACACACCCTACAGTCATCCACAGTGTACAGTTATTCACAGCACCATCATAAGTTGTGTGCTCATCGCCAGAATCAGTTTTTGAACATTTTCCTTACTCCAAAATAAAAACAAAAGCAAAAAATAACACCCCAAACTTTCCATCCCCTCCGCCTCACCCTTTTCTTCATCTAATTTTTGTCCCTATTTTTCCACTCATCCGTCCATACCCTGGATAAGGGGAATGAGAGCCACAAGGTTTTCACAATCACACAGCCACACTGTGTATAACTAGATAGTTATAAATCATTTTCAAGAATCAATATCACTGGGTTGCAGTTCGACAGCTTCAGGTATTTCCCTCTAGCTATTCCAACACACCAAAAACTAAAAACTGATAATCTATATAGTGCATAGGAATATCCTCCAGAGTGACCTCTCCACTCCATTTGACATCTGTCAGCCACTAGAACCTTATTTTGTTTCATCTCTCTTCCCCCTTTTGGTCAGAAAATTGTCTCAATCCCATGGTGCTGGGTCCAGGCTCATCCCCAGGAGTCATTTCCCGCATTGTGAGGGGGGATTCACACCCCTGGGTGTCATGTCCCACTTAGTGGGGAGGAAAGTGAGTTCACCTGCCAGGTGGGCTTAGAGACAGAGCAGGGCCACATCTGAGCAGCAAAGAGGCTCTTTGGGGGAGACTCTTAGGCACAGTTATAACTAGGCTTAGCCCCTTCTTTTGAGCAACAAGCCTCATGGGGGAAAGCCCCCAGATCAAGGGCTCTGTCCACCAAATTAGCAGTCCTCAAGGTTTGTGAGAAAATCAGCAATAACCTATGTGGGGAAGTCCAGCATTTCTGTATTTTTCCCCAGTTCCCCGGGGGGGCCCCACAAATACTCTTTTACTCTCTGCCCATATCACTCTGGGATGTATAGGAATTTCACCCCAGCCTGAACAAACTCACCAAATCCCACTTCTCATTCAAAGCTCCATGCACCTATGGTGTTCAAACAAACTGATTATACAAGTTAAATTATCTAGTGTGCTACAGAAAATATAGATCCTGCACCAAGTAAGCATCTCCTCCCTTGGTCTCACACGCAAATTGTAGTTTAAAACCCAGTCAGTATCGTGCTTTGCCCTTTGGCCTGATTTGCTGTAGTCCTAACCATATCTACTTTGTTCATATCTCTAATTGAAGTGTGAACTCTTTTTTCAGCTCTTTCAACAGTTGCCATATGGGGTAATACTGACATTCATAGCTGCCAAGCTCTAGCTCCAAGTCTTAGGTGTCACACAGATACCCAAAGTTCCAGGGACCAACCAGGTTATACACAAGGAGTCTGTGAGCTCTCTTAAAGGACTCCAGTGATCTAATTAAAACCTACCCAGAATGAGTGGGGTCATACCTCCATGGAAATGATCTAATCAAAAGGTCTCACCTTCAGTTGGGTGGGTCACATTTCCATATAAGTCTCCCCCCACAAGATTGCATTAAAGAGCATGGCTTTTGTGGGGGACATAATAGATTCAAACAAGCACACCATGTAAAGTAACATATTTACAGGTTCCAAGGTTTAGGGCAAGGACATCTGTGGGGGCCATGATTCTGCCTCCCACAGCTGAATTTAAATATCACAAGTTCAGCATTAACAATGACAGTTAGAGGGTACTTTCCATCATCACTCTTACTTTCTGTGCTGATTTTGACTACTGTGTATTAAGATTTCAAGACTTCCCTCAACATATAGAAATAATGTGTTTTGGGCCTACCATCAATACCATGTCCAAAGGTTCTATAGTCACATGAAAAGGTTCTCACTATCAAAGAATAAATTTAATAATAGCTAATATTTTTCAGTATGTACTCTGTGCCAAAGGTACTTTATATGTTTTCAATTATTTAATCTTCATAATAACCCTATGAGGTGGGCATCAGTATCATTACCATTGTACAGATGAATAAACTGAGGCACAGTTTATATTTAAATTATATGGAGTTGGGGTGTTACAAAAAGAACTTATTTTTAAGTTTTTGTAGCATACAAACACAACAGATAAATACATATTTTATATAGTATTCTACCAAAAAATGATATATTCACCTTTAAAGTAGAGAGGGCCATAGATTAGAATCTACACAGGTACCTCTGTCACATGGGAAGGCACCTGGCTGGCATCTGCTGGTCCTTCTCTCCTGGGTTTCTTTGCTTTCAACTTCTGGTTTCAGTGCTTTCCTCTCTCAGCTCTTCTGGGTGTTTTCTGTCTGGTTTTTTTAATTTCATCTCTTAGCTTCTGTCTTTTAAACTCTTATAAAGGACTCCAGGAAAAGGATTAAGACCCACCTTGAATGAGGTGAGTCACATCTCAATTGAAATAACTGAATCAAAAGTTCCCACCTTCAGTAGATCTGCATCCACAGGAATGGATTTAAAAAGAACATGGCCTTTTCTTTTGGTATTTAACAGCTTCAAACTACCAGAGAGAGAGAGGAAGGTATTTTCACTGATTAAACATCAATAGGGCTTTCCTCCAATTCTGTTTTTCATTTGTTTCAGTCATTGCTTTAGGTTATTTGCTAAAAACATTAGTTTTGTATTATTTTGCCTTTGGTATTTATTAATATGCATATATTAATTTGGGCTTGTTAATATGCAGGCCAGGCCAGACTCCAACATTTAAGAAGATTCTGTTAAACAATGCTGAGGGGGAGCTCAAGGCCAGTTTTTCCAGAAATGCCACATTTAATCTCTGTGGACTAAGACTGTGTAACTAGAGAGCAATTATCCAATTGCCTTGAACTCAGTTGACATAAAGTTTTGGTTTACAGAGAAACAGTTTTGTTCAATGTCATTTGTTGTCTTTGAGAGCTTATGAATGTTAGTGATTTGCAAAGCTTCAGACTTGAAGACTACTTTAAAGATTGTCTTTTTTGTGGTCTAATTTAATTGAGGAATCATTTCTATCAAAGCTTATCTTAAATTTTGACTGGCATTTCAACTTCCCAAAACTTTTTTAAAAGGTTCATGTTAACGCAAATTAAAATCACTGCATACTTTCCATATCAGATTATCAAAGAAAGAAATCCAAAATTTGACAACACACTTTGTTGACGAGTATGGTAAACTGAATTATGCTCCAGAAAAAAAAAACATATTCTTCGTCTTACCCGTTTACAGAGGATGTGAACTCATTATAAATAGGATCTTTTGAAGATGTTGTTTTTAATTAAGGTATGTCCAGCCTCATTCAGTAGGGCCTTAATCCTATTACTTGAGGCTTATGAAGAGAAGACCACATGGAAGAGTAACGAGTTGGAAGTCAACAGAACCCAGAAGAGAAAGGAGAAGACTGCTTTATGCATTGCTTTGTGACAGAAAAGCCAAGGACACAAGGATCACTGGCAGCTAGCCAAAATACCACAATCTTCAGGGAGAAAGCATTGCCTTGTTGATGCCTTGCTAGCTATCAAATTTTTAATCTCAAATTGAGAACTGTCCTCTAGACTCCAGACCAATGAGCTAAACTATAATTAACATCTCCACATAAGTATTTAATAGGCATCTCAAACTTTACATGTCAAAACTGCACCCTTGATTTCTGCCTTTGGGTTTCCCTGTAAGCAGACCCTGAGCTAGGTGATGGGTGTAGCTAGTTTATTTGCAAGATGATCCCAGGAAACACAAGTGAGGAAGAGGGAGAAGTGGGACAGGGATGGGAGAAAAGCATATAAAGTTGTGATAATGAGCAGTTTACCATTGTGATGGTTAGGTTCGTGTGTTAACTTGGCCAGTTGATGGTACCCAAGTGTCTGGTCAAGCAAGAACTGACCTAACCGTTACTACAAGGACATTTGTGGCTGGCTAATAAACCAGAAGGCTGGTTTAATCATAAGTCAACTGACTGCATCTGTGGCTGATTACATCAATGAAGGGCATGTCTTCTGCAATGAGAGAATTCAATCAGCTGAATTTAATTCAATCAGTTGAAGACTTTTAAGGGAAAAGAGAGAGAACCTTCACTTCTTCTTTGGCTAGCCAGCATCTCCTGAAGAGTTCATTGAACACCTTCATTGGAGTTGCCAGTTTGCTGCCTGCCCTACAGAATTTTGACTTATGCATCCTGCCCTACAGAATATGAACTTGTGCATCCCCACAGTCGCGTAAGATACTTTTATAAAATCTTATATTTACAGATATCTCTGTTGGTTCTGTTTCCCTAGAGAACCCTAGCTAATGCAATGCAGAAAAGGCTTTAAAAAAAAAAAAAAAAAAAAAAACAGCATCCTTTCTTGATAAAAACACTTTGAAAGATAGAAATAGAAGGAAACTTCCTCAACATGATAAAGGACATATATGAAAAACCCAAAGCTGACATCATACTCAGTGGTGAAAGACTGAAGCTTTCCCTCTAAGATCTAGAACAAGACAAGGTTGCCCAGTGTCACCGCTGTTATTTAACATTGCGCTGGAAGTTCTAGCTAGAGCAGTTAGGCAAGAAAAAGAAATAAAAGGCATCCAAATAGGAAAGGAAGAAGTAAAACTCACTGTTTGTAGATGACTTGATCCTATATTTAGAAAGTCCCAAAAAACTACAAGGCTGCTAGTGCTAATATACAAGTTCCTCAAAGTGGCAGGATACAAGATCAACACACAAAAATCAGTAGTGTTTCTGTACACTTGTAAGGAGCAATCTCAGGAGGAAATCAAGAAGAAAATTCTATGTACAATAGCAACTAAAAGTATCAAATATCTAGGAATAAATTTGACCAAGGATGTAAGGGACCAACCTATATATGGGAAATTACAAAACATTGCTAAAAGAAATCAAGGAAGACCTAAATAAATGGGATGACAGTCCATGTTCATGGATTGGAAGACTAAATATAGTTAAGATGTTAGTTCTACCCAAATTGATTTACACATTCAATGCAATCCCAATCAAAATTCCAATAGCGTACTTTGCAGAAATGCAAAAACAATCATCAAATTTATTTGGTTGGGCAAGGGGCCCTGAATAGCCAAAAACATCTTGAGAAGAAAAACAAAGTTGGAAGACTCAGACTTCCTGACTTCAAAGCATCATACAAAGCTACAGTGATCAAAATATCATGGTGCTGGCATAAGGATAGATACATTGAGCAATGGAATTGAATGAGAGTTCAGAAATAGACCTTCACATCTATGGTCAATTGATTTTTGACAAGGTGGTCAAGTTCACTCAACTAAGACAGAGGAGTCTCTTCACCAAATGGTGCTGGGAAAACTGGATATCCAAAAGAATGAAGGAGGAACCCTGTGCTGGTTTGAATCTATTATGTCCCCCACAAAAACCATGTTCTTTAATGCAGTCTTGTGGGGGCAGACTTATTAGTCTTTTGGTTAGGGTGGAACTTTTGACTAGATTATTTCCATGGAGATGTGGCCCACCCAACTGTAGGTGAGACCTTTAGATGAGACCATTTCTGTGGAGGTGTGGACCGCATCCATTCAGGGTGGGTCTTAATTAGATCACTGGAGACCTTTAAGAGAGCTCACAAAAAGGAGGAGCTCAGAGAATCTGAGAGACATTTTGGAGAGAAGCTAAGATATGCAATCCAGAGTTTGCCCATGGGAGAAGCTAAGAGCTGACACAGACCCAGATGCTTGGAGATGCAGATAGAGAAACATTTGGAGATGCTAAGCTAAGAGATGAAGCCCAGAGTTTCCCTGGAGAAGCTAAATGAGGACCCCCAGATGCTTAGAAAAAAATGCCCTGGTAAAACAAGCAAGGATGCCCAGGAGCTGAGAGAGAGAAGCTAAGAGACAGAAACCCAGAGACATTTTGGAGAAAGCCATTTTGAAACCAGAATTCCAGAGCAAAAGACCAGCAGATGTCAGCCCCGTGTCTTACCAGCTGGCAGAGGTGTTCTGGATGCCATCGATCTTTCTACAGTGAAGTTATCTTCTTGCTGATGTCTTAGTTGGACACTTTTATGGCCTTAGAACTGTAAATTTGTAACCTAATAAATCCCCTTTATAAAGGCAATCCATTTCTGAGGTGCTTTGAGGACTTTCTCCTTTGGTTTGTAGAATTAGAAATGAATTTTTGACTCCAGTTGTTAGAGTTGCCATCACTTTCCTGTGATAAAACTAACTGATATTTGCTCTTCTATATAAAGAAATGTTGCCTAAAAATGTCTGCTATATATTCTCAAGAGTTTTCAAATATAAATGTTGTCTGTGCATGCATGAATATGAAAGTGTTTTTTGGTTTGTAGGTGGTGGTAGGTTTTGTTGTTGAACTTTTTGGTTCTTACCTATGGTCCTGTGTTAGCTCTGAGTAGGCTTTCATTGTGTCTGCTTAGCCAATCAAATGTTTCAAATGTTAAAGACTATGGGAGTCTTTTTTTTTTCTTTTAACGTCATTGTGCGTGTATTAAATCTTGGTCAGGGTTTCAAGAATGACTGCAGTGGGTTTTGGAAACAGACTTATATTATCTATTTGGGGTTTCGCAGAGATACATATAGGTCAGAGTTAATCGTTGAGCTCTAATACAACACAATTTAAAGCTGAACAACAGTTTATTGTTTTGTAACAATGTCAGTTGTTAAACATTGACATTTCAATTAAAACATAAATTGTAGTTGTAACTCAATGCAAATTCAGCAGTTGTATTTGGAATTAAATTATTTTAACAAATAAATTTATTTAATGAAAAAAAAAGCCAATCCATTTCTGGTATTTTGCATAACAGCAGTTTTAGCAAACAAGAACAACCCTTGTCATTTTTTATAAAAAATTAACTCAAAATGGATCAAAAACTTAAACATTAGAACTAGGACTGTAAAACTCCTAGAAGAAAATGTAGGGGGAGCATGTTCAAGATCTTATGGTAGGAGGTGGTTTCTTAGACCTTACATCCAAAACACAAGCAATGAAAGAAGAAATAGATAAATGAGATCTCCTCAAAATGGAATACTTTTGTGCTTCAAAGGACTTTGGCAAGGAAGTGAAAAGGCAGCCTACTCAATGGGAAAAAATATTTGGAAACTGCATATCAGATAAGGTTTAATATCCAGAATATAAAAAGAAATCCTACAATTCATAATAAAAAGACAAATAACCCAATTAAAAAATGGGCAAAAGACTTGAGTAGACATTTTTCCAAAGAGGAAATACAAATGGCTGAAAAGCACATGAAAGGGTGTTCAACATCACTAGCTATTAGGAAAATGCAAATAAAAACCACAATGAGATATCATTTATTACCTACTAGAATGACCATTATCAAGACAGAAAATTGCAAGTGCTGGAGAGGATGTGGAGATTAGGAACAGTTATTCACTGCTGGTAGGAATGTAGAAGGTACAGCTGCACTGAAAGGCAGTTTGGCAGTTCCTCTGGAAGCTAAGTATAGAACTTCCATATGTTCTGCCAATCCTGTTACTAGGTATATACCCAGAAGAACTGAAAGCAGGGACACAAACAGACATTTGCACACTGATGTTCATAGTGGCATTATTCACAATTGCCAAAAGATGGAAAAAAGCCCAGTGTCCATCAATTGATGAGTAGATAAACAGACTGTTGTATGTAAATACGATGGAAAATTATGTTGCTGTAAGAAGGAATGACATCCTGATGTGTGCAACAACATGGATGAACTTTGAGAACATTGTGTTGAGCAAAATAAGCAGACATAAAAGAACAAATATTGTGTGATCTCATTAATATGAACTAATTATAATGAGCAAACTTGGGATTTAAAATCTAGAGTATAGGCTGCTGGGAGATAAAAAGAAGGTAGAGAATACGCAGATGATGCTTAAGGTGTACAAAATTTTTAATATGTTTGATTGTAAATGTTTGGAAATGGATAGAGGTGATGGTAGCACAATACTGTAAGTGTAATTAACAGTGCTGAGTGTGGGTATAGTTGAAAGGGAAGTCTAGGGTCCTGTATGTCACTAGAAGGAAAGCTAGAGGATAAAACATGAGACTGTATAACACAGAGAAAACTGTTGTGGATAATGTCTGTGGTTAATTGTACAAATATAAGAAAGTTCTTACATGAACTAGAAAAAATTTTCTAATGACTTTTCAACACACTTAGAATAAAACCCAAAGTCCTTACTCTGGCCTACGAGATACCCTGCCTACCTCTCTTACCTGGTGCCGCTCTATCCCTTCTCCATGGGCTCTAGCCTCATTGTGTACCTTGCAATCAAGCATATATTCCTTCCTTATAGTATTTGTTCTTGCATTCCACTGCCTGAAATGCTTTTCCCTCAAAGATTAGCATGGATTTCTCCATCATTTCGTTATAGTTTCTGCTCAAATATTACCTCCACAGATAAAAGGTTTCTTGATTATGCTGTCTCTCAAGTAGCACCCTCTCCAAACCATTATTCTATATACCTTAATATGCCATATTTTACATCATTTTCTGACATTATTATGTTATGTACTTGTTAGTCTATTGATCTTCTCCTTACCCAGGATGTAAATTCTGTGAGCACAGGAACTTGTTCACTTTATTTCTATATTCTGAGAACCTTAGGAACATAGTATATACTCAATATATATGTATTCAATGAATTAAATATGAAATGAGCAGAACCAGACTTCAACAGGGATACCATGTGGCATCAACGGAAGCAATGGTGGTAGTGGTGTGACAAGATGCTGCCGTATGACTTGTACTTGAAAGTAAATCTGGGACCACGCCCTCCTGCCAGGGTCGAAGCGCCTCGGACCCCAGGGATAGTGTAATTTCAAAACACAATCCCGGTGGGGT
The DNA here is from genome assembly GCF_015220235.1 of Choloepus didactylus. NCBI lineage: Eukaryota > Metazoa > Chordata > Mammalia > Pilosa > Megalonychidae > Choloepus > Choloepus didactylus. Next base: position 126,502,301 of record NC_051312.1, on the reverse strand, counting down.
GGGGCAAGATGGCGGAGTGGTGAGGAGCAGAATTTCGTCTCTCCTCTAGAGCAGCTGGCAATTACCCAAGAACTATATGAAACAGTGTTTTCGGGGTCTCCAGTAACCAGTCACACATTGGACGCAAGTTTGGAATTGGAGGAAAAGCTGAGATCGCAGCGAACATTGTAAGTTCCCCGGACCAGGGGTCTGGCACCCCTCCCCACCCAGACCTCACAGACTGTCTTGCTGCCGGCTCCCTGAAAGGGGGGGGGGGGCAAAAAACAGCAATCTGCTGAGGGCAAGAAGGGAGGCTCAATCCAGCCTCAACTGCAGAATTAATTGACAAATTAATTAACTAATTTTGGGAGCTGGGGTGCTAAAGAAGGGCTGGGCTCTGAGAAGTGGGGGCACGTAAAAGCAGGCACCCATTCCCAGACTCCAAAAAAGCCATTATTTTTCCCCCTACATTTTGTCCCTTCTGGCTTCTCACTGATCCCTTATCTTTTTGCATTTCATTAGCCCCCCTGCAGGGGTGGAACTGAAGCTGTTGGAGAGTAATTATCAGACAATAGCCCAAGACAACAGAGTATCTTTAAATGCTCTATTCTGACACTGACAAAACTTCCAGCCTGGGGAAAGACTTTTAAAAGAGACTCTTTTTTTTTTCTTTTTTCTTTTTCTTGTTTTTCTTTTCTATATATATATTTTTTTAATCTAAAAGTAATATATGTGGTTATTTTCTATTGGAAAGCCCAGGTTGAGGGACTAGGCTGGGCTTGGGGGGAGACAGAGTACCCACAGTGTCTTTCAGAGTACCCACAGTGTCTTTGAGTTCCCTATTCACTACTGAAGGTCTCCACCCCCGTCTTTAATTGGCAACTCAGGCTGACCAAGGAATCTACCTGGAGAGGCCCCAAAGGGGAGAGGGGAGAAGGGAATAGTGCCCCTGAGAGACAACTGGAGTTCTGACGATTGGGAGAGTGGAGGGAGGTCCAGCTCAACTGGCAGTCCTCCTTCTGGGAACTCAGACCCCAGGGGCTGGAATTCAGATTCCGGCTTCAGTCAGCCATGCCCCGACAGGATCAGAGTCACCAGGAGAACTAAAGTCTACATACCTCCTTACACTGGTGGGGGAGCTGTGGGCTGGCAAGCTCCACCTGCTGGACAGGAGAGGAAAAGCACCAATTCTAAAGGCCTCATAGGAGGGTCTCATTCTCAGGAAAACTCCATACCCTCCCAATGAGACCTGGGCCTCACTAGACTGGGAAAATCTGACTAGGGTCGCCCATATCTGAGGAGACCCACTCACAAAAAGGTTACACAGAGACAGAGCAAGAAACACAAAAAACAAGAGGGGAAAAATTCTAATCAACCAAATAGAACCTAAGTTAGAGGTCTAGAATAAGTTGAACTGAATAACAGAGGCCAGAGAACTAAGCCAACCAACAAGAAAACCACTAAGTAAAAGATAGAAAACAAGCTCCAAAATAAACTAATCAAGAAAATCAGATGCCTAGACAACTTAAGATAACAAGCCATACCAGGAAACATGAAAACATGGACCAGCCAAAGGAACAAACTAATAGCTCAGCTGAGACATAGGAGTGGAGGCAACTAATGCTAAATAAATTTGATGAAATGAAGGAAGATATAGCAAAAGAGCTGAAGGATATAAAGAAGACACTGGCTGACCATAAAGAAGAATTCATAAACTTAAAAAAAACAAATGGCAGAACTCATGGGAATGAAGGCCACAATGGAGGATATGAAAAACACAATGGAGGGACACAACAGTAGATTTGAACAGGCAGAATAAAGGATCAGTGAACTGGAAGACAGGTCATTGGAATTCATACACACAAAAGAACAGATGGTGGAAAAAATGGAAAAATATGAGCAGGGTCTTAGGGAGCTGAGTGACAACATGAAACACACAAATATACATGTTATGGGTATCCCAGAAGGAGAAGAGAGGGGAAAAGGGGCAGAAAGAGTAATAGAAGACATATTCACTGAAAATTTCCCAACTCTTATAAAAGACAGAAAATTAGAGATTCAAGAAGTACAACGTACCCCAAACAGAATAGATCCCAATAGACCTACTCCAAGACACTTACTGGTCAGATTGTTCAATGTCAAAGACAAAGAGAGGATTCTGAAAGCAGCAAGAGAAAAGCGATCCATCACATACCAGGGAAGGTCGATAAGACTATGTACGGATTTCTCTGCAGAAACCATGGAGGCAAGAAGACAGTGGCATGATATATTTAAGGTACTGAAAGAGAAAAACTGCCAACCAAGAATTCTATATCCAGCAAAACTTTCCTTCAAGAATGAGGGAGAGATTAAAACATTTTCAGACAAACAGACACTGAGAGAGTTTGTGAATAAGAGACCGGCACTATAAGAAATACTAAAGGGAGTGCTACAGGCTGATAGGAAAAGACAGGAGAGAGAGAGTTGGAGAAGAGTGCAGAAATGAAGATTATCAGGAAAGGTAAAAGGAGAGGAAAAAATAAGATATGACATATAAATTCCAAAAAACAAAATGGTAGTAGAAAGTACTGCCCTTACGGTAATAACACTAAATGTAAATGGATTAAACTCCCCAATAAAAAGACACAGACTGGCAGAATGGATTAAAAAACAGGACCCATCTATATGCTGTCTACAAGAAACTCACTTTAGACACAAGGACAAACATAGACTGAAAGTGAAAGGTTGGAAAAAGATATTTCATGCAAACAACAACCAGAAAAAAAGCGGGAGTAGCTATATTAATATCAGACAAGTTAGACTTCAAAAGCAAAAGTAAATCTGATCCCTTAGAAATAAGTAAGCCTTTGGTGTTCTTAGACAATGTGGTGCAATGAAATAATAGATTTTCTGCTAATATTAGACTGCAATATTAGATTTCTTATAATTAGGGAAATCAAACAATTAATTGGAAAACCTAAAACATATGACTGACTATACATACTGTTCTTTAAGCTGGTCAAGCCAATTTTGCCAGTTACAGAGATTTTCACATATTCTAAATAATGGTGACATTTCAAAATTCCAAAGGCAAATAGAGGTTATTGTTAAGATAGAAATATATACTATAAATGTATAACTAGGGGTTTGGAGCTAGTATATTCTGGATGCAGAGTACTTTTGATTTCAGGGCATAGTAACCAGAAATAGCCTAGAGGCATTACCTATATTGCCCTGCAGTGTTAGGTTAACTAGAAAAGAAACCAACTAGACATCTAAGTAAAACAAGTATGACAGATTCTTAGCAGGTTGTGTCTGGCAGAGGACCAGAGAATATTATATGTTAAGGTCAAAAAAGCAAGGTCCAAAAATCATGAAGATAGAAGGAACAAATTGGATCTGGAAAGTGATAGTGTGTATACGGTACTATGGCTAAATCAAGTTCAAAGTCCAAAAAGTAAAGTACAAGTAGAAAAGGGTAAAAATCCTTAGATTGTGATCTCTGATCCTAAATCAGAAATTGGTTGCTTTCAACTCTAATGTTAGGTTGCCTTTTTTGTAGTTTGGCAAGATCTGCAAGAGAAGAGAAAAGCAGAGTCCCACAGGTTCTAGATAGTCTGGATTATAAAGTCACAACAGTAGAAGCTAGAATTTTTGCAGGAGAAAGCATTATTCCTCAAGAGCCTAACATTGAAATTGGCACATTTCCCAGACAAGGTAGAAGGGAAAGACTACAATCGTGGTTCAAGAAATCAAACACTTCATACATCATTATTTCTCACTATGAATCATTTCCATGAGTGTGCAAACGTGTAGAAATATTTTCCATTTCAAAGATACATATTCTTGGGTTTCATATCTATTACAGAGCAACTGGTAATGAATTAGCCCTCCCATAGCAAATACCACATTTGACGTTTTCAAGCATCAAACAATAGGCAGTATAAGCCTAGGATTCCAGAGAGAATGGAATTCATTACTAACGAGCTCTTTGATCACCTCAGCTTCTGTGTGGGGACAGTTTTCTGACTGTAGCTCAGAAAACTGAGCCCAGGAATAGCATGATAGTCCTGAAAAGCTGAAAAGGCAGAGCTCAAAGTTCAGAAAAGCTGATATGGCTGGAATCTGCAGGGCACCAGAGAAGAGGAACCTGTGTGGACAGGTGTTCCATGAGTCTTTGTTGAAGGGTGGATTTCACATGTACAGAATGAGACTACAGAGGCATACCAGAAGGCAACTGCTATTAGGTTGAGAATGAAGCATAGACAGTGGAAGTCAAGAAGTACTAAGAGACATTGACAATCTAGTTCAGCAAGAATGGAGGGACACTGTTAATACTCAGGGCATCAAGCTAAGGTACCAGAAAGGCTTTAGGAATAAGAACCAAAACAATAATGTCATCTGTGAATAAAGATAGTTTGACTTCTTATTTGCTGATCTTTTTGACTTTTTCTGCATCTGTTGAGATGGTTATATGATATTTCTCATTTATACTTTTAGTGCAATGTAATTACATTGATATATTGATTGATTTCTTAATCTGAATGTACCTTGCATTCCTGTGATCATATCTACTTGGTCATGATATATTGGTCATTTTTCATATTGTTGGATTTCACTTGGTAATATTTGAATGGAAATTTTGCCTCTGTGTTCAGAAGGGATATTAGTCTGTAATTTTCTTTTCTTTTATTTCTTCATCATGTTTTGCTGACCTCATAAAATGAGTTAGAAAGTGTTCATTCTTCTGTTTTCTCAGAGTTGGTGTAATATTGATGTCATTTCTCCACTAAATATTTGATAGAACTAAACAGTGAAACCATATGAACCTGTAGTTTTCTTTGTAGAAGGGTTTTTTGTAACAAATTATACATGCACAGAGAAAGAGCTAATCAGATTTTATTATATTTCTTGAGTCAGTTTTGGAAAGTTGCATTTTTCAGGGACTTAATTTTATCTAAGTTATCAAATTTGTTGACATGCAGTTGTTTGTAATATTCCCTTATAATCATTTAAATGTATGATTTTGGTGGATTTGATCCTTAAAAAGAAAAAGAAATACAGCACCTTGATCTTGGTTTCTGTGTAGTAGAGAATTTATCCATATACAAAGGCCTTTGCCCTCCACTTCTGGGCAGTAATCTATAAGCCCTTAGAATGACAAGCCTGATGGGGTGTTTTTATTTGCCTGTGGCATTGGGCCAGCCAGATAGTAAGAAGGTGATATAGGGTGGGGGCTTGAGCCACACCTACAAGTTAATTTGGGGTCAGGCTTTGGGTCATGTGACATCAACTGAACCTCCTGAGGGTGTGGAGACTGAGATTGCCATGTGGGTAGTCAACCGTGATGGAGATACACTAAAAACCCTGGACACCAAGACTCGGGTAAGCTTTCCTGGTTGTCAGTACTCTACATATAGTTGTACACTGATACCAGGAAAGTATTGCTGTCCATGAGTCCATGGGGAGAGGACAATGGAAGTGCCACGTTTGGTACTTTCCTGTGCTCTGCCCTATGCTCTTCCTCCTTTGGATGATTTTAATCTGTGTCTTTTGGCTATATTAAACCATAACTGTGAGTGTAACAACTCACTGAGGGTAGTTTTGGAAATCCCCTGAACTTGTAATTGGTGTCAGAAATGAGGGCAGTATTGGAGACTGTGCTCCTCAAGCCTCTATTACCATTCTTAAATGAAAATAACCAGAAATCCTTGGAGAAATGCCTAATTCTACGACCATCTGGGGCAGAAAATACACAAGATGAGTTTGGAGCATCTTGTAGTGCCAGAAAGTAAGGAAGTGCTTGTAAACACATACACACAGTTACACACACACACACACACACACACACACACACACACACAACACACACAATGATGAGAGTATGTCAAAGGGATATAGGCATCAATTTGGAGAGCTTGCAGTGGTCAAGATGGAACAATTTGAAGAACAAAATAAATAAAGTATTGGATTATAACGCAGAGTATAAATTAAATAACCATGAGTCCATACTGATGTAAATAAATGATTGAATAAATAAATAAACTGTGGAAAATATACAAATTTCCCATGCAGAATAATTCCAAATAATTTATGTAGTTACTCCATCTCAAGTATATGGAGTGTAACCTTTATCAAAACTAAAACTATGGCTCTTCAAAAGACGCTTTTAAGAAAATGAAAAGACAAGCCACAGATGGAGAGAAAGCATTCACCATACAAATATATAACAAAGAACTTGTGCCCAGAATATAGACCTCTTAAAAGTCAACAATAAAAAGACAAATAACGCACTTTAAAAATTTGAACAAACACTTCACAAGAGAAAATATGTAATTGCCAATAAGCCCTTGAAAATAATGCTCAACATCATCAGTCATCAGATAAATCAAAACCACAAGGAGATATTACCATATGCCCATTAGAATACCTGAAGTTAAAAAGACTGTAAATATCAAGTGTTGGAGAGGATATGAGTCAAATGGAACTCTCATAATGTAATATAAATATTCCCAATGCCTAAATCAACGTTTAGCCCACAGTAGGCATTCAGTAAATTTTAGTTGGAAGAATGAATTAACTAAAGAAACTCATCCCTGGACTTGAGAGTAGACGTAAAGTGAAGCAGGCAGAAGTTCAGTGTCAGGCATTAGGAACTTGTAGATAATCTACTGGACCAGATATCGCTGAGGTAAGAAGATAAAGGCACTGGAAAGCTATATAAGGAAAGTGTTCACTTAGAACCCAAGACCCAGGTTAATTCCTATGTTTCTAACAGAGGTAAATTATGACAGGAAGGTCTTTCAAAAAGGCAACTTGTGCATACTGATATCAGTAATTGAGGATCAATGAAAATGAATGAAAGGTTCCAGCTTCTAAATGTCTCCATCATACGAAGTAATATCAATTACTATTAGGGAAAACTGGAACTTTCCTCCAAAGAAGAAAAGGTATCCAGAAGGTAAGATCAAAAATAATTTAAACTTTTATCTAGGAATAGAACAGACAGCTTGACAGAAGCAAAATTAAGTGTAATTTTAAAGCAGAATGTGTTAGATTCCCCCACCTGATTTGAATGTTGCAAACAAAGCCGTGATGGAAAAATCTAGATAGCACTGGTCATTTTCTTCCCCTAGATGGAGCCAGAGTGGAAAGGAAGCTCAGTTTCTGGCAGATAGCCAGCCTACATTAAGTGAGTCAAACTGGGAATCCATTGCAAATTCAGGACCCTAGGAGTCCATTTGGGAGACAGCCAGTGTCCTCCTCACTCAACTAAGTGGGAGGAGGAGAGGAAGTCTGAAAATGAACTAAAAGTATAGCAAGGCAAAGGAATGTGCAATGAAAAGAATAACATCTGATTTGAATAAACATCAAAGGTTGCTCTGGCAGAACTTTGAAGTTTAGGAACTGGTAGATTGGAGGTGTACTTGTGATACTGTCTGGATTAGAAAGAAAAGCTTAATAAGTATATTCAAGTTAAAACCACAAGGCTGTAGTTTTATGGTGAACGTGTGTACTGAAGAAAGAGAAAGAGGGAAAAAAATATTAAAAAGTCTTGTGATTCCCCAAATACCTATGACTGATTAATAATCAGAGACATGGAATAATTAAAATTTCTGATAATTTTGATAATTGTGATGCCAATAAAATTCATTGAATTAAATGTTGGATTTATGTTGGGTTATAGTTCATGGTTGTGTTTAGTGTTTTCCCACCTTTTAAATGTTCGTTCATATCATTTTCAGAGCAGTTCTCAGAGATAGAAATTCATATTTGCCCAAGGTTAATGAGACAACTTTAAAAATGGGCCCTGTCTTATGTGCCCCCTTTCTTTTGTTGTGAGCTCCTGTCTGCTACCAAGAGCCTCCTGCCTCCTTTATTCCTTGATCAGGGTTTGTGGGTTTGATTGAATGAGGGCAGATTTCTAAAGAGAGAAGATCTGTTCTCTGAAGAGTGGAATGATCCTGGAGGGGGTGAAGAGAAAATGGCAGAAAGAGGAGCTGGGGTTAAGTGAGCCTGGATTCACAGGGCTGCCCTTCTCTTAATCACCTGTTGGGAGTAGCTGGAGGAGAGGGGACTTGATCGTGATGCTCCAGCCTTTCTCTTCATCAACCTGGAGTGAGGAGAGTAGGCTAGAGAGGACCGGGGAAATCTGGTATTAAATTACTAGGCAACATTAGGGCCCTCATGAATTTAAAGCAAGACAAGCTAATGAGGTTGCATGCTGCTATTCAGCTCCACTCAATGGGTACAGATATGGAGCAGGGTGGAGAGCTGGATTTACCTGGGGGTGGAGGAGTGGAGTGGGGGTGGCTGAGTGAGTACAAATTGCCATGAGATGGACAAGAGAATTTAGGGTGTATTCAAAGAGATGGTTGAGTGACTGTGGGATTTAAGTTGGATAAGGAGATAGATGAGCATGGAATGTCACAGCCACAGTCTGAGCCTACTATCAGGGGCCTGGTCTGTGAAAGGACATACAGTATAAGAAAAAAAGGAGGAGGCTTGAACTGTTGATTTGTGTAGAACCCAATCTCTTTCTAAACCAGGGACTCAGTTTCCTCTGCCTTAAGCAGTTTTTTGACATTCTGGCTTATTTTCAACCTTCAGGCCCCAGGTAACATAGGTCCTCTCTGCTGCTCCAAGTCCAAGCATCCTGATTATTGCCTTCATGGGTGAATCACCATCCATAATTATTTTATTGATCTGTTTACGTGTTTATATCTGTTTCCCTACTAGACATGTTTACTGTAAATTCTACAAGGGCAGGGACCACATTTGTCCTGTCCACCAAAGTATCCTCAGCAGCCTCCTTACAGTCCAGCACACAATAAATACCCAGTACATATTTCTTGACTCTATTACTAGATATTCTGGGTTATTTGAAGTGCCAGGCACTATACTAAGATTTTTACATACATTTTCTCATGGCTCTCTCATGGGATAACATTCACGATGAAAAAACTTAAGCTTAAGAAAGTTATATAATTTGTCCAAGGTCAAATAGCAAAGCCAAGATCTGAAACCAAATCTTTCTGGTTCTAAAATCCATGCTCTCACATTAGCAACTTTCATAAACAAACATTTTGTAAATAAAGTAATAGTGCATTCTGCAAAGGTTTTTACAAGGAAGTCAACAAAAAAGGAAAGAAACCAAGAAAAATGATTGCAGTCCTGATTTTTGTTACTGCTACAACATTTACCCATGGGCCTAACATTCCACATGGTTCAACATTAAATGTGCTTTCTATTACTGGGTTCAAATTTTAAAGAAGGACAAGATGCAAGATCCTTTTTTAAGAGGCACTAACTCTCCTCCTTAGACCTCCCTCTTCTTTTCTTCTTACTTGTCCACAGCTTATACTTCCTTTCAACTCACTGTCTCCTTTCTTTTCTCTTTGGGTACACTCCAAATGGAAATAAAGAATTAGAGCCATATTATTGTACTATGACAAGAGGGAGATCTGGCATCAGACAAATATAAGCTAGTCAACCTTCAACTAAGAAGGGTACTTAGAAGGTCTGAAAAGTAAGAAAATAGAATACTCAAGAATCTAGATTATTCATAAGGGAAAGATTTAGGAAATCAGAGATTTGTGTGTATATGTGAGCTGGAGATCAAGAACTCAGGAGTGGAGGAGAACAAAACTAAATGATAAAAACCAATATGTAAAAGAAATGGACTATTGTGAAATTGAGAAGCAGCTTGTTACATTAGTACTTGGAACAAAATTTTGATTCAGAGTCTGTCATTCTTTAATAAAATGAACATCACAATGAAGACTAAAACTAATAAGAAAAATAAATAAAAGAGCCAGCTTGAAATCCTGAGTTTTCAGAAATAATATTCTTCTATTTGCATCTCTTAAAACTGCTACAAAAGGTGACTCACATATAGAAGGTCCAGAAAGGAACTAACTACAGTGCTTTAAACAAAAGATCTACCCTGGGATACACTAAATTGTCTTTAAATGAATGAAACAAGGTCAACATGGAGAAATCCTTATTCAGAGCCTGCACAGAAACCCCTTTGATGCTGTTGGCTTTTTGCCTTATTGGTGCCCTCAGAAAGAGGGATAACTTGAAACAGTTTGCGCTTTTTCAGATTTAGGTTGATGGAGGCAGCCAGGAGGGTCTGACTAGTGACCTCACTTGCTTTGTGTTCTTACCACCCCTACATGCATTTCAGTGATGGGCTTACAGGCCTCAAATCCAGTCTCCTCCTTCTAGGTCTCAGAAGGGAATAAAAAATTGTAAAAGTATCTTTTCCTAAACCCATGCGTCTCCAAGAGTTGATTATGTGTAGGAGTAATGTGAGTGCCCATAATAGTCCATCTTGTTGCATGATGTGAGGTGTTCTCTTCATCAGATGAGGAATGATAATGGAAAGGGCTGTTTTGGTTTGGTAAAGTTGAATGAAATTACAATATACCAGAAAGGGACTGGCTTTTAACAATGGGGATTTATTACCTTGCAAATTTACAGTTCTTACTAGGCCATGAAAATGTCCCAATTAAGGCATCAACAAGAAAATACCTTCTCTGAGACTGGTTACTTGTGAGCTTAGGGCTCCTCTGCAGGGTAGCAAGGCACATGGCAATGTCTGCTAGTCTTGTCTTTCCCAGGTATTGCTTCCCAGATTCTGGCTTCAGTGGCTTCCTCTAAGCTTCTCTGTGTGCTTCTCTGAATTTTATTTCTTAGCTTCTCTGTGGCTTTTATTCTTTATAAAGGTCTCCAGTAGGAGTATTAAACCCACGTTGAAAGGGGTGGGGTATCACATCTCAGTGGAAATAACCTAACCAAAAGTTCCCACCTATAATAGGTCTACACCCATAGGAATGGATTAAAAGAACATGGCCTTTTCTGGGGTACCTAACAGCTCCAAACTACCACGCTTCACACCTCTGGGACCCCCAAAAGACGTGTTCTTTCTGTATTGCAAAATACATTCATTTCATCACAAGATAAAAAAGTCTTAAATCATTTCAGTAACAATATTAAGTACAAAGACTCATCAGAATCAGTTTACAGGCATGGTCTGTCCTGGGGCAAAATTCCCCCTCTGGCTGTATACCTGTGAAACTTAGAAAAAGTTATCTGCTTTCCAATATGCAAAGGAGGCACAGTTATAGAGTGAACGTTCTTATTTCCATAGGCAGAAATTGTGAGGAAAATAGGGGTCACTGGACCCAAACAGTTCTGAAAACCTGCAGGGCATACTTATTAGATTTCCAGGTCTGAAAGTCATCTATAGAATGATGTTTCTCCTCAGGACTTGATAACGCTCTATTCCTCACCCTTTTCAAGCACTTGCACAGCAGCCCTGCTCTCTCCAAACACCGGGGGTGAGGGCCTCAAACTTTTCCAAACATTGAAGAGATGGCCATGCTCTTGGCTCCCCCTTCCTCAAGCATTGGGGTGGTTGCCAGATCTCTGCCATCTCAGGACATAGGCTCACGCCCTCAGAACAGTGGGGTGGTGCCAGACTCTCCCCAATCCCTGGGGAATGTGCTCCACCCTCTCTGAAGCCTGGGGTGGAAGCACTTCCTGAACAACAGGGTGGAAGGTCCGCCCCCTGCAAGCTCTGGGCCAACTCACCCCTTCTGTATACATGGGTGGGTCCACCCCTCCTGGCCTGAGATGTCTTTGGTCAGACTTCAGTTTCCATGGTTCTGCCTTTGAAGTTATTTTTCCTTCAATCCATCACTTTCTGTCCCTTTTAGACCAGGCTGGCAGTGGTTCCATTCATGCAGATCTCACAAAAAAAATTTGGCTGTTTTGCATGTAGCACACCATCCCAACCATCAGACAGTAGTACTTTCCACAAGTCCTTTCTGAATAATTGCATTTCCAATCCCGACTCGCACTTAAATGGCTGACTGGCTCCCTGTTCTGTTGAATCCTTACATGGGGCTCTATTCTCTGGGGAATTGCTTTCTGGAAACTCAGAATTTTCCAAACCATCAATTCTGGTTTCTTTATTCCCAAGAGTTCAGTTTTCAGCTTACCCTTTTCCTCATGCATTTTACTATATGTTGCAAGGAGATGCCAGGCCACACTTGCCACATTTAATTTGGAAATCTCTTTGGCTCATCACCTTCAAATTCTGCCTTCCATCTGACGTCAGGATTCAGTTTTGCCAAATTCTCTGCCACTTTAAGACAAGATTCACTTTTCTTCCCATTTGCAATGACTCATTCATCATTTCTGTCTAAGTCCTCATCGAAAGTACCTTTAGCATCCATATTTCTACCAACAGTCTCTTCAAAGCAATCTAGGCCTTTTCTAGTAACCTCCTCACAATTCTTCCAGAATCTTCCTCTTATTCATTTATTATGCCCTTCCTTCATTTTTTGTATTCGCAAATCGCAGCACTCCACTTCTAGGTACCAAATTCTATTTTGATTTGGTAAAGGTGATGAAATGCAATATACCAGAAATGCACTGGCTTTAAACAAAGGGAATTTATTAGCTTACAGATTTATAGTTCTAAGCCATGAAAATGTCCCGATTAAGACATCAACAGGACAATATCTTCTCTGAACCCCAGTTACCAGCAAGCTTGGGCTTCTCTCTTGGATAGCAAGGTACATAGCATCATCTGCTGGTCCTTCTCTCCCGGGTTTCATTGCTTCCAGATTCTGGCCTCAATGGCTTCCTCTCAGCTTCTCTGAGCATTTCTCTGAATTTTATCTCTTCGCTTTCTATGGCTTTTATCTTTTTATAAGAAACTCCAGTAGGAGGATTAAAATCTGCCTTGAATGGGGTGGGTCACATCTCAATTAAATAACCTAAACAAAAGGTCCCACCTCCAATAGGGATACACCCACAGGAATGGGTTAAAAGAACATGGCTGAGAGATGTCATCAACATGGTGACATAAGCAGCTGCTGAAAACTTCTTTCCAGAGATGCAGCAGAAAAAGGGACAATTCTGACTTGTTCAAAACTCTGGAGGAAGGTATAGACTGGAGAAGGACCCTACAAAAGCCAAACTGAAGACACAGAATAATATCAGGTAGGAATTCCATCCCAGACTGGCTGGTCCTCTCCATTCCCCCTCACTTAGTCTCACACAGCAGAGAAGAGCACAGAAAGCGCAGCCAGGATCCTTCCCACCTCCCAACTAGGAGATAGACTATAAAATCTCTCACAGCAGTGAGACAGATCCCTACTGTTCCAGTTTGTTAATGCTGCCATTATGCAAAATACGAGAAATGGATTGGCTTTTATAAACAGGGTTGGTTTGGTTACAAAGTTACAGTCTGAAGGCCATGAAAATTTCCAAATGAAGGAATCAACACAAGTAAACCTTCACTGAAGGAAGGCAATGGCAGCCAGAAAACCTCTGTTAGCTGGGAAGGCATGTGGCTGGCATCTGCTGATCCCAGGTTGTGTTCCAGCTCCTCTCTCAGCTCCTGTGTGTTCTTCAAAGTTTCTCTCTTGGCTGCTGCTAACATCAGGGGTCTGCACTTCCAAGCATGTCTAAGCATCAGTGTCAGCAAGCATCTGGACCTGTGTGGCTCTCTTTTAAAGTACTCCAGTGATTAAATCAAGACCCACATTGAATGGGTGGGGCCACACCTCCATGTAAATAATCTAATCAAAGGTATTACCCACAGTTGGGTGGGTCACATCTCCATGGAAAAAACCTAATCTAAAGATTCTGATCTAATCCACTAATATGTCTCCCCCCACAAGGGGGCAGATTTCAAGATTTCAAACTGGCACACCCACCATTTTGGTAATCCAGGAGACAGGGGAGGACATTTCAAGGCCCAGGTCAGTGAGGGGTGAAGAGTCTGAGAAAACATGGACAGAGACTTTGTTTCGAGCTCTGGGTCTAAAAGCCCTTCCCTTACCCTTGAGGGAAACGGCAGCAGGTGGCCTAATCATTGACTGGGGGACAGCTAAAAACTGTGGCAGCTGGGGGAGTCCTCTGCCACAAATAAAGTGGGGGACAGCCCCACATTGAACCAGATTTTGGCTGGCAAAGTGAGGGCACAGGTATCCCATAGTTTCAGCCCAGCCCGGTCATAAACTACCTGGGCTCCAAGAGGTAATTCAGTCCTCCCTAGTCAGATGCTGTGGTGGGCTCCAGGAGGCAATTCAGTCCTACCTGATCAGATGTAGCCTCGGCTCTAGAAGGTAAACACCTTCTGAGGATGATTAAGTCACCAAACAGTGCCATCTGCTTTCAGATCAGAAAGTGCAAGAGACTTGCAGAGCTTTTCAGAGCCTCTCCAGACCCTATCCCAGGCCCACTGGAGCTGGTCTATACCCCTGTACAGGTACCTGGCCCTGTTTTAGCTGGGAAATATGGAGGATCCAACAATTAAAGCAGTGCCCTAAAACAAACCCAGATTTGCTGGCCAGCAAGAACAGAGCACCACTGGAAGCCAGCAGACTTGTTTTACCCACATATAAAGACCTTGCTGTGGTGTCCAGTGTCTACCACCCATCCCTGAGGCAGGCCACTGTGGATGCCTGAGTTTTGGGGGATTCTGGGGGCAGAGCAAATCTGACAAGTGGCCGATGAGAGAAACAAAGAACAGATACAGATCAAAACAATCCAAGAAGAGAACCCTGGACAAAAGAGAGGAAATGACCTTCTGAATAAAGTAATCAAGAAAATCAGGTGCCTAGACAGCAAAAAAAAAAAAAATCACTGGTTATACTAGGAAGCACAAAGATATGGCCCATTCAAAGAAACAAACTAACACTTCAATTAAGACACAGGAGTTGAAACAACTGATTAAAGATGTTCAAACAAATCATCTAAATCAAATGAATGAGTTGTAGGAAAATGTGGCTACAGAGATGAAGAATATAAAGAAGACCCAGGGTGTCCATACAGAAGAACTCAAAAGCTTGAAAAAACAAATGATGGAAATTATGGGAATGAAAGGCACAATAGAAGAGATGAAACACACAATGGAGACATACAACAGTGGATTCCAAGAGGCAGAAGAAAGGATTAGTGAACTAGAAGTCAGAACATCTGAAATCCTGCCCACAAAAGAACAGATAGGGAAAAGAATGGAAAGATAATGAGTAGGGTCTCTGGGAACTGAATGACAACATGAAGTGCATGAATATATATGTCATGTGTGTCCCAAAAGGAGAAAGGAAAAGAGCAGAAAGAATAATGGAGGAAATAATCATTGAAAATTTCCCAACTCTTATGAAAATTTCCCTTCTGTTATGAAAGACATAGAATTACAGATCCAAGAAGCACAGTGTACCACAAACAGAATAGATCCCAGTAGACTGACTCTAAGACACTTAATAATCAAATAATCGAATGTCAAAGACAGAGAATTCTGAAAGCAGCAAGAGAAAAGCGATCCATCACATACAAAGGACTCTCAATAAGATGGTGTGTGGATTTCTCAGTAGAAACCATGGAGGTGAGAAGGCAATGATATGATATATTTAATATACTGAAAGAGAAAAACTGCAAACCAAGAATTCTATATCTGGCAAAACTGCCCTTCAAAAATGAGAGAGAGTTTAAAATATTTTCAGACAAACTGACACTGGGAGAGTTTGTGAACAAGATACATGCTCTACAAGAAATACTAAAGGGAGCACTACCAGGCACATAGGAAAAGACAGGAGAGACAGGTTTGGAGAAGAGTGTAGAAATGAAGACTATCAGTATGGGTAAAAAGAGAGAGAGGAAAAAATAAAAATAAAATAAGGCATATATAATCCAAAATACAAAATGGTAGACAGTAGACATTACATTGAATGAAATTAGCCAGAAACAAAAGGATGGATACTGAATGGTCTCACTAATATGGATTAACAATGATGAGTGAACTTTGAGATTTGAGAACACAGGTTATAAGGAGATAGAAAGGGGTTAGAGATCAGACATTTGATGCTGAGGGAGTACAGAAGGTACAACAGAATTGATTATAGAGATCCAGAAATGGAATGGAGAGCATAATAGTATGTGATGGTAACACAATGTTGTAAGTACTCTGAACAAAGATGAGTGTGAGTATGGTTGAAAGAGGAAGGCTAAGTGCAGGTATGACACCAGAAGGAAAGATAGAAGATAAAGACTGGGATTGTATAACTTAGCAAAACCTAGAGTGGTCAATGATGGTGATTAAATGTACAAATATAAGAATGTTTTTAAGTGAGGAAGAACAAATTAATGTCAGAATTTCAAGGTGTTGAAAATTGGATGATATAGGGGGAAAATACAATCAATGCAAACTGTAGTCTATAGTTAATGGTAACATTGGAAGATGCTTCCATTAATTGTAACAAAGGCAATATACCAAAGCTAAATGTTTATAAAAAGGGGATGTAAGGGAGTAATGTGGGATTCTTGGTAAAAATGTTGTCTGACCTTTTCATTGTATTTTACTTTTATTTTTATTTTATCTTTTGTATTTTTATTCTTCATGTTTTCCCTCCTTTTCCTCTTTCTTGGGGGAAGAAATGGAAATGTCCTCATATAGATTGTGGTGGTGAATGCATAATTATGTGATTATACTGGGAATCATTGATTATTTACTTAGGGTGGATTGTATGGTGTTTGAATATAATTGCTAAAAAATAAACAGAGGGATGCAAGTGCTGGCAAAAATGTGGAGAGAGGGATGTACCTATTCCCCTATTCCCTGTTGGTAGGGAAGTAGAATTTGGCAGCCCAGCTGGAGGGCAGTGTGGTGGTTCCACAGAAATCTAAGTTTGGGTTTGCCATATGGTTCTCCAACCCTGTTATTTGGTATGTACTTGGAAGAACTGAGAGCAGGAACATGAGTGGGTATCGCACCCTGTGTTTATGTCAGTCACATTCACAATTTGAAATGGAATGGATGGAGGTGGCCTAAGGTTACATTGACTAATTAACGGAATGGTGACCTGTGGTGTATACATACAATGGAATACCAACCAGTGGCAAGAAGAAATGAAGTTGTGACATATGCACCTAGGTGAATGGACCTTGAGGACAGTTGAGTGAAATAAGCCAGAATCGAAAAGGCAAACATTAGAAAGCCTCAGTAACAGGGACTAACTATATAATGTGTAAAGTCTGAGAACTGAATCTGAGGGCACAAGTTATCAGGGGAAGGCTTATGATAAAGGTTCCTAGGTTGTAAACTCGTACAGCAGTCACATCTGTTCATGACTTGTAATCTTTATCTCTAAATTCTGAGATGCTGGGCTGTTTGTGTATTTCCTTTTTGGTCCCTGTAACTTCAGGTATCTGTGTGACACCTGAGACTCAGAGCCAGGGTTCAGCAGCTATGAATGTCAGCATTACCCCATACAGCAAATGTTAAAAAAGCTGAAAAAGAGATCAGACTTCAGTTAGAGATATGGGAAAAGGGAAATGGATGATATTGACTGTTTTATAACCTTAATTTCTGTGTGAGACCAAAAAAAGAGATGTTTATTCGGTGCTACTTTCTGTAGCATGCTATATAATTTAACTTGAATGGCCATAATTACATGGAACCTTGAATAGGGGGCGAGATCTGATTGACTTGTACAGGTTAGCATGAAACTCTGATACATCCCAGAGTAATTTGGGCAGAAAATACAAAGTATTTGCAAAGCCCCCTTGACGGACTGGGGAAAAATGTGGAAATATTATACTTCCTCAGCTGGGGATTTCTTGATTCTCTTGCAAGCATTGGGGACTACCAGCTTAGTAGGCCAAGCCCTTCATCTTGGAGCTTACCCTTATCAGGCAAAGGAGAGGCCAAGCCTACTTAAAAATGTGCCTGAGAGTCACCACCAGAGAACCTCTTTTGTTACTCAGATGTGGCCTCTCTCTCAAAGCCAACTCGGCAGGTAAACTCACTGCCCTCCTGCAATGTGTGTCATGACTCCCAGGAGTGTAAATCTCCATGGCAAAATGGGACGTGACTCCTGGTGATGAGCCTGGTCCCAGCATTGTAGGATTGAGATACCCTCTGGACCAAAAGGGGGAAGAGAAATGAAACAAAATAAAGTTTCACTGGTTGAGGGATTTCAGAAGGAGTCAAGAGGTCATTCTGGAAGTAACCCTTATGCATTATATATATATATCCCTTTTAGTTTTTGGTTTATTGGAATAGCTAGAAGGAAATATCTGACAATGTTGAACTGCATTCCAGTATCCTTGATTCTTGAGATAATCGTCTAGCTATATAACTTATATGATGTGACCATGTGATTGTGAAAACTTTATGGCTCACACTCCCTTTACCCAGTGTATGGACAAATGAGTAGAAAAATGGGGACAAAAAGTAAATGAATATTAGCAGGGGGAGAAGCTGGGTATGGTTGTTTTGGGTGTTCTTTCTTACTTTTATTTTTATTTTTATTTTTTGGAGTAATATGTTGTTCAAAAATTGTGATGAATACACAACTATATAATGATACTGTGAACAATTGTACACTTTGCATGATTGTGTGGTATGTGACTATATTTCAACAAAATTGCATTAAAAAATAATAAATGAGTAAAACAGGATACAATAATAATAAACGAGTATGCAAAAAGCAGTAGTGTTTCTATACACTAGTAAGGAACGATCTAAGGATAAAATCAAGAAAAAAGTCCATTTACAATAGCAACCAAAAGAATCAAATATTTAGAAATAAATTTAACCAAGGACATAAAAGACTTATACACAGAAAACTACAAAGAAAAATGCGAAGAGAAATCAAGCACAACCTAAAGAAATGGAAGGACATCATATGATTGACCAAAGTGGGGAACAATGGAACAAAATAAAGTTTCAGTGGCTAAGAGATTTCAAATAGAGTCAAGAGGTCATTCTGGAGGTTTCTCTCATGCATTATGTAGATATTCCCTTTTAGTTGTGAGTGAAACTAAAAAGGAAATACCTCAAACTGTTGAACTGTAATCTAGTAGCCTTGATTCTTGATGATGATTATATAACTATATAGCTTTTATCATGTGACTGCGTAATAGTGAAACCTTGTAACTGACATTCCCTATATCCAGTGTATGGGCAGAGGAGTAACAAAATAAAGACAAAATAATTAAATAATTAAATAAGTAAATAAATAAATAATAGGGGGAGATAAGGGGTATGGGATGTTTTAGGTATTCTTTTTTATTCTTTTTTTAAATTTTTATTTACTTATTTCTGGAGTAATGAAAATGTTCTAAAATTGGTTGTGATGATTGTACAACTGTATGATGGTACTGTGAACAATTGATTGTATACTGTGAATGATTGTAGGGTATGTGAATATATCTCAGTAGAACTGAATTGGAAAAAAAAAGAGTTAGCTTCTTTACTTCCTGTCTATGGGTAAAAGATGAAGTATTTAATAATTGGTGTTCGGGATAACTGGGAAGTTCCATTCCAAAATAAATTCCAGCTGGTTCAAATGTGTAAAAGGAAATCTAAGGTACTGGAAGAAAACATGGAAAGGACTCCCATAGAATATGGTGGATTGACCATATGTTTTTATCTTCTCTCCTTGTGGTAGGATAAGTAATGTCCTCAAAGATATATCCACATCCTAATCCCCAGCTCCTGTGAATGTTACCTTTTGTGGCAGAGACTTTACAGATGTGATTAGGTTAATGGTTTTGAGATGGGGAGATTATTTATGGATTATCTGGGTGGGCCAGTGTCCCTATGAGAGGCAGAGGGAGATTGTACACACATAGAAGAGGAGAAGGTAATGCTGTGGCTCCAAAGTGAGTCCTCGCATGGTGTGCACAAAATCAGTAGAAACGGAGATTTAGAATTGCAAGTTATCATTGACTACTTTTAAATTAGGGATTGCAAGTTGGTTATTATCATTGGCTGGTGGGTTCTGTTATCCGAGGAGTGAACTTGTGATGTTGCCAGAATTGTAACAGTTGGACCTTTTGCTTTCTTTCAGGTCCAGTATTCCTCTTTCCTGTTGTCTCTGCTCATTTTTATTTCATTCACAGGATATTTTACGTCCCGGGGTAATTTTAATTCAGGTCTCAGTTAAGCTAATTAAGGCTGATCTAGCTGCAGCTGTTAAAACAACAACTTATTTATGGGGTGTGTAGGTGGGAATTTCAGAGAAAAGAGACATGGGAACATTTGCAACCTAGTTAGGGATGGAGCCACTTTGGCAGTGGGAGGTGGGGTATGAAAAATGGGCATGGCTTTGCTGCAGTACCCCCCTTTTTGATGTTTCTTTTATCAATCTTGAGGAAATGGGAAGATGACCGCTCAAGCTACTTCCTGCTGATTTAGGGCATAATTGGGGATGCAAGAGGCATGGAGCATCTTGGGTTGTTGCTGAAGGAACTTCTTGGTTCTGGGGCTGTGGGCTTAGTGGTGACAACTTCAGGTCAGGTATAGGTTGTATTTGCATTTGAGGAATAAAAGAATAGATATGACTTTAAGCTTTTAAGAATCTTATATGGCTTGGGCTGAGGGGTTTCTAATGGCATGTAGGAAGATGGCTTGCTTATGGTGTTTGGATGTCCCTAGAGCCCTCAGGAGCACTTTTGCTTGAGGCTTTGCATGTATTTGCTTGAGACCTGCGTAAGAGTAACCCTCTAGAATGACCTCCCGACTCTGTGAAATCTCTTAGCCATGGGAAACTTTATTTTGTTTCTATTTCTTTTCCCCTTTTTTTTCAATCAAGGTCTTTTTCTGAAGGCATTGCTGATTAATATTTTGTATTAGTACCATGGCTCCAGGGAGACTTATCCTGTCCCACAGAGAAGATAGTGAGTTTATTTGTAGAGTTTGGCTTAGACAGAGTCACATTGAGTAACAAGGTTTCCCCAAGGTGGCTCTTAGGTATTAATTATAATTATGTTTAGTTTTGTTATCACAGAAATAAGGTTTATAAGTGCAAGCTTTAGGATCAAGGGCTAGACTCATTAGCATATTTTCATAAGGCAAGATTCATGTAGATCTTGATTACAGTTTCAGTAAATTGGGAGTCTTTATTGTCACAAGAAAAGCAGGAATTCCTCAGTGGGGAAATTTTTTAGTTCTATGTTTTTCTTCCCTAGTTCTTCAAGGGACTTGATAAATACTTTTTTCATTTCATGTTTAAAGCATTCTGAAGAGTGTTAGGGTATTACATTAACTTGTATAGAATATTAAGATTGCATTCCTTATCTTATGTTTTAAGTTAAATAAAACTGATATGGGTTGTTTAAATAAACTGACCAGACAGATTAAGTCAGATAGTGGGCCACAGAAAATTCACATTTTGGATTTAAAAAATCTCTCCTCTTTGGTTTCACACAGAAATTAAAGTTCCAAAATATAGTTAATATTACTTTTTACCTTGTATTCTGATTCACCTTAGTCTTAATCAGATCAGTTTCATTCATCTTCTTAACTGAAGTTTGATCCTTTCTTCCACTTTTTAAATAGTGGCAGAATTAATGCTGCTACTTCAGCACCTCCAGAGCTGGATAACTCCAAATCTGAGTTTCAGGTATTACATAGACATTCAAAGTTCGAGGGAGCTACTGGGTTGTGCAAAGCATCTCAGAATTTAGAAATGTCAACTCAAGCCCCAAAACAAATGTGTCTAGGTCCCAATTCTTTTAGGAGTATTTTCTAAATGAACGAATTTCTAGAAATAAAAAATATGACATATAACTTATATTGAGGTTATTAACCAAAGACATGTCAGAAGTTTCATCCTGTTTCATTTTTACTAGGGTTATAGTAATAAACAGATAGGACATTATTTATAGACTTGCCTTGCTTTCTTTTTTTTTTAAATGTAAAAACCAGTGTTCCGGTTTGCTAATGCTGCCGTGTTGCAAAACACCAGAAATGGATTGGCTTTTATAAAGGGGGTTTATTTGGTTACATAGTTACAGTCTTAAGGCCATAAAATGTCCAAGGTAACACATCAACAATCAGGTACCTTCACTGGAGGATGGCCAATGGTATCCGAAAAACCTCTGTTAGCTGGGAAGGCATGTGGCTGGCTTCTGCTTCGAAGTTCTGGTTTCAAAATGGCTTTCTCCTACTGCATTGCTCCCTAGGCATCTGCTTGCTCCTGGACTGCATTCTCCAAAATGTCTCTGTAAGCTGCTGCTCCTCCAAAATGTCACTTTCAGTTGCTCTGAGGTCCTTCTGTCTGTGAATTCCTGCATACAACTCCAGTGATCCAATTAATGCCCACCCTGAATGGGTGGGGTAACACCTCCCTGGAAATTATCCAATCAGATGTTTCACTCACAGTGATTGAGTCACATCTCCATGGTAACAGTCAATCAAACGGTTCCAATCTAATCAACACTAAATACATCTGCCCCCACAAGATTGCATCAAAGAACATGGCGTTTTGGGGGACATAATACATCCATACCAGCACAACCAGTAAAACTTTTATTCATCTCACTATTTCAAGTCCATGCTCAGTTCATTCACAATATTCTTTTTGACAGTCAGTGAAATTCATTACATACTAAAAATTACACAATATTTATGTACAAATAAACTCATTTTCCCAGTAGGGGCTAATCTTCTTTTTTTTTTTTTTTTTTTTTTTTTTTTTTTTTTTGATGTATAAAGGTTAATAGATTTTATTTCCTCTTTCTTGGACCTTGGTTTTTTTTTTTTATTATTAAATTCAGTTTTATTGAAATATATTCACACACCATACAATCATCCATGGTATACAATCCACTGTCCACAGTATGATAACATAGTTATGCATTCATCACCACAATCTATTTCTGAACATTTTCCTTACATCAGAAAGAACCAGAACAAGAATAAAAAATAAAAGTGAAAAAAGAACACCCAAATCATCCCCCTATCCCACCCCATTTGTCCTTTAGTTTTTATCCCCATTTTTTACTCATCCATACACTAGATAAAGGGGGTGTGATCCATAAGGTCTTCACAATCACACTGTCACCCCTTGTAATCTACATTATTATATAATTGTCTTCAGGAGTCCTGACTGCTGGGTTGGAGTTTGGTAGTTTCAGGTATTTACTTCTAGCTATTCCAGTGCATTAAAACCTAAGAGGTGTTATCTATATAGTGCATAAGAATGTCCACCAGAGTGACCTCTCAACTCCATTTGAAATCTCTCAGGGCTAATCTTCTTTTAAGAAGATTTTCTACCTATTCACAGTATGTAATGTCACAGAAAACCCGTATTTGGCCTAAGTGTCTCTGAATTGCTGCATTGCAAGGTGGTAGTTCACTGTGCCTGATAATTTGATTGTGTTTTGCCCAAATATCTTTCAGTGTTTGATGGTTACAAATAGGGTGTTCTATTGTCCATCTTCCTCTATAAAGAGTGTGCAAATTTAGTGCCTTTAAACTATCTTTCAATTTTTTAGATAAAGGAAAAATCTTTTCAGTACAATTACTGCTGGGAATCGAAACACTCGAAGACCTCTTGTTTTCCTTTACTTGATTGTTTATTCATATTTCCAGAATTAGTCTGTTCATTCAGTGTGTAAGACCAGATTAAGTGCTTTTTTAAAAATTAGGTTAAAACTCCAGTAGAGCTACTGTACAATCATAACTTTGTGATTTCACATCATGTTCTGAAATACTTAAGTACCATTTCACATCTTTAGCTGCCTCTTTAGAAATCACAAGTGGTGATCTTTTAGGTTTGAGTGGAAGTCTGGATCCATCTTGTGAAAATCAAGAAATAAGTCTTGTTAGTGGACAAATGGGAAAGTCTTGAATTGCTTTTTCTGCATTTTTGGCAGTTTTGTGGGGTTGCTCTTATATAGTCAGTAATGTAATATTACTTCTGTGGTCATTCTGTAGTTATCCATTTACTCTTAATGAAGAGAAAATTTCTTAGCTGAGTGTCTCAGACCCAAAATGTAATTTATAATTACAAGACTGTCTCTCTTTCCAAATCAGAGGGAAACAGGACCTCAGTTTTATGTTGTAGTACCATGTATTTCTAAATCCTTGGCACTGTTGTCATGCAATACTACACTAATTTTACGATGATGCTGAAGCCTGGTAACTACATCAGTGCCACATGAAGAGACGTGAGACAATGAAAAACCATTTTCAATGCACACTGTAAATCATCCTGGTTCACTGGGATCTTACTGAGTAGAGTCCATATATCAGCTTCTGTGGTTAAATTCTGACTGGTGATTGCATAGGCACTGATCTGAGAGAGTGATATACCAGGTATCCATTCCATTCTAGAGGGTGGCTCTCAAACCTTTTAGTGCCAGCAGGTGCTCCTATTTGGGGGGATTCACTTCCATCTTGACCAGCACTGTGGACCCACTGCCTGTGGGGGCTGAGGAAGTTCAGCCTGGCCTGGAAGAAAACAGGAAACCACATGTTCGGGAAGACCTAGCGTCAAAAACTTCCAACAGCTTCTTTGCCAGTGGTGCCTTAAATTCTTCTTCTACTACATCCTATAAGGACCCAATGGCTTCTTTTCACCAAAGTCATTCCTTGTCTCTTAGATATCTATACATATAATACTTCTCTATGTTCCAGCTACAGTCTCACATTGTGACTGAAACCACTTCCAGGTTTCCTTTCTTTTTTTTTTTAAGTCTCTATTTTTGGTTTGGATATATTGTGTCCACTAGAAAAGCCATGTTTTAATGCAATCTTATGGGGACAGACTTATTAGTCTTTTGATTAGGGTGAAACCTTTTGAGTGTTTCCATGGAAATATGACTAATCCAACTGTGGGGGAGATCTTTGATTGGGTTATTTCCATGGAGGTGTGGAACCTGCCCATTCAGGGTGAGTCCTGATTAGTTCACTGGAGTACCTAAGAAAGTTCAAGAGCCGACACAGATGGTGATGCTTGGAGATGCTTGCAGATGGAAGGAACTTTGGAGATGCTGAACTAAGAGATGAAGCCCAGAGCTTGCCCCAGAGAAACTAAGAGAGGACCTCCAGATGCTTAGAGAGAAATGCCCTGGGAGAAAGAAGCAAGGACATGTAGGAGCTAAGAGGAGTGAAAATAGAAGCCTAAAGACACTTTGAAGAAAGCCATTTTGAAACACAACACAGGAGCAAAGGACCAGCAGTTGCCAGCCACTTGCTTTACCAGCTGACAGAAGTCTTCCAGATGCCATTGGCCATTCTTCAGTGAAAGTATCATCTTGTTAATGCCTTAGCCTGGACACTTTTATGGCCTTAGAACTGTAATTTTGTAACATAATAAATCCCCTTTATGAACACCAATCCACTCTGGTATTTTGCATAATGGCAGCTTTAGCAAACTGGAACAGATTTTGATACTTAGAGTGGGGTGCTTCCGTGATTTGCAAATACCAAAAATGCTGGAATGGCTTTTTAAATGGATAAGGGGAAGATTCTGAAAGAATTGCTAGGAGCTTGTTAGAAAAGGCCTAGATTGCTTTGAAGAGACTGTTGGTGGAAATACAGACTAAAGATATGCCTGATGAGGCTATAAACAGAGATGATAAATGTGTCATTGCCAACTGGAAGAAAGGTGATCCTTGTTTTAAAGTGGCAGAGAACTTGGCAAAATTGAGTCCTGGTGTTGGATGGAAGGCAGAATTTGAAAGCGATGAGCTGGGATACTTAGCTGAAGAGGTCTCCAAACTAAATGTTGAAAATGCAGCCTGGCTTCTTCTTGCAGCTTTTAGTAAAATGCAAGAGGAAAGAGATAATCTTAGAACTGAATTCTTGGGCACAAAGAAACCAGATATAAAGAAGAATTTGCAAGAGTAAATAAAAAAAAAATAGTGGCTCTTATGGAAATAAAAGATACTGTTGATCAAATTAAGTGTTCTTGAGACACAGAACACCCAACTTGAAGAGGCAGTGGAACAAATTAGTGAACTCGAGGATGTGGATGATGGAAAGTGAAAGCACAAAAGAACCAATAGTGAAAAACATGGAAAAATTTGAAATGGATCTCAGGGAAATGATGGACAACATGAAGTACACAAATTTAAGAATCATTGGTGTTCCAGAAGGGGAAGAGAAGAGTAAAGGGCTAGGAAAAGTATTTGAAGACATTGTTGGGGAAAACTTCCCAACCCTTCTTAAAACAACATAATTATGCACATCAAAGATGCCCAATGAACTCCAAATAGAACAAATCCAAATAGACCCACTTCAAGACATATTCTGATCAGGTGGTCAAATGCTGAAGAGAAGGAGAAAGTTCTGAAAGCAGCAAGAAAGAAACGACATAAGACTAAGTACGGACTACTCAGTGGGCACCATGGAGGTGAGAAGGCAGTGGTATAACATATTTAAAATTCTGAAAGAGAAAAATTGCCAGCATGTATTTTTTATCCAGCAAAGCTCTCCATCAAAATTGAGGGAGAGCTTAAATTTTTCACAGACAAACAAATGCTGAGAGAATTTGTTAGCAAGTGAGCTGCCTGACAAGAAATACTAAAGGGAGCTCTACCAGCTGAGAAAAAAAGAAAGGACTGAGAGCTTAGGAAAATGGCACAGAACTAAAGAGTTTTAGTAAGGGAACCTTAAAGGAAATAAAGAGAGAGAGGGGAAAAAATATATCTGACAAATGAAAACCAGAGGATAAGTTGGCTGATTCAAGAACTGTCTTCACAGTAATAACATTAAATGTGAGTGGATTAAACTCCCCAATTAAAGATACAGATTGGCAGAATGGATTTAAAAATATGAACCATCAATATGTTGTTTACAAGAAACCTATCTTAGACCCAGCAACACAAAGACATTGAAAGTGAAAGGATGGAAAAAATATATTCCATGCAAGCTACAGCCAAAAGAAAACAGGAGTAGCAATACTAATTTCAGATAAAATAGACTTTAAATGCAAGGATGTCATAAGAGACAAAGAAGGAAACTATATACTAATAAAAGGGACAATTCACCAAGAAGAAATAGCAATCATAAATGTTTATGCACCCATTCAGGGTGCTCCAAAGTACATGAGACAAACATTGGCAAAACTAAAGGAAGCAATAGATGTTTCCACAATAATTGTGGGATATTTCAATACACCTCTCTGTCCTATAGATAGAGCAACCAGAGAGGACCAATAAGGAAATTGAGAATCTAAACAATGTGATAAATGAATTAGAATTAACAAACATATATAGAGCATTACATCCCAAATCACCAGGGTACACATTCTTCTCTAGTTGCTCATGGTACTTTCTCCAGGATAGATCATATACTGGGGCATAAAACAAGCCTCAATAAATTTAAAAAGATTGAAAGTATTCAAAGCACATTCTCTGACTACAATGGAATGCAACTAGAAGTCAATAACCATCAAAGATCTAGAATATTCACAAATCTCGGGAGGTTAAACAACACATTCCTAAACATTCAATAGGTCAAAGAAGAAACTGCAAGAGAAATTGCTAAATATTTAGAGATGAATGAAAATGAGAACACAACATATCAAAACTTATGGAATGCAGCAAAGATTGTATTGAGGGGGGAAATTTATAGCTCTGTATGCATAGATTAAAAAGGAAGAAAGAGCTAAAATCCAAGAACTAATGGAACAACTGAAGACACTAGAAAATGATCAGCAAACTAATCCTAAAGCAAGTAGAAGAAAAGAAATAACACAGATTAAAGCAGAAATAAATGATATGGAGGACAAAAAAACAGTAGAGAGAATAAAGAAAACCAAAAGTTTGTTCTTTGAGAAGATCAACAAGATTGACAAACCCTTACCCAGACTGAGAAAGTCAAAAAGAGAGAAGACTCAAATAAACAAAATAATAAATGAGAAGGGGGACATTACGCAGGTCCCAAAGAAATTTTAAAAGATTGTAAGAGGATACTATGAACAACTGTATGCCAACAAATGAGAATTTAGAGAAAATGGATATTTTCCTGGAAACACATGAATAACCTAGACTGACCAGAGAAGAAACAGAAGACCTCAACAAACCAGTCACAAGCAAAGAGATCCAATGAGTCATCCAAAAGCTTCCCACAAATAAAAGTCCAGGGCCAGATGGCTTCACAGGGGAATTCTACCAAACTTTCCAAAAAGAACTGACACCAATCTTACTTAAATTCTTTCAAAAAAATCTAAGAAAATGGAATGCTACCTAACTCATTTTATGAAGCCAACATCACTCTAATACCAAAACCAGGTAAAGATGCTACAAGAAAGGAAAATTACAGGCAAATCCCCCTAATGAATATAAATGCAAAAATTCTCAAAAATATACTTGCAAATTGAATCCAAAGACACATTAAAAAAAATCATACACCATGACCAAGTGGGGATCATTCCAGCCATGCAAGGGTGGCTCAACATAAGAAAATCAATCAATGTAATACAACACATTAACAAGTCAAAAAGGAAAAATCAAATGATCATCTCAATAGATGCTGAAAAAGCATTCGACAAAATTCAGCATCCTTTTTAATAAAAAACACTTCAAAAGGTAGGAATTGAAGGAAACTTCATCAATATGATAAAGGGCATATATGAAAAACTCACAGCTAGCATAGTACTCAATGGTGAGAGACTGAAAGCCTTTCCCTCTAAGATCAGGAATAAGATAAGAATGCCCGCTGCCACCACTGTTATTCAACATTGTGCTAGCGGTGCTAGCCAGAGCAATCAGGCAAGATAAAGAAATAAAAAGCATCCATATTGGAAAGGAAGAAGTAAAACTGTCATTATTTGCAGATGATATGATCTCATATTTGGAAAACCCCAAGAAATCGATGAAACAGCTACTTGAGCTAATAAACAAATTCAGGAAAGTGGCAGGACACATGATTAATGTACATAAGTCATTAATGTTCCTATACCCTAAAAATGACCTAATTGAAGAAACACTCAAGAAAAAGATTCCATTTTCAATAGCAACTAAAAAAAGTCAAGTACCTAGGAATAAACTTAACCAAGGATGTAAAAGACCTCTACACAGAAAATTACATAACTTTACTAAAAGAAATATAATGGGACCTAAAGAGATGGAAAGATATTCCATGTTCATGGATAGGAAGGCTAAATGTCATTAAGATGTCACTCTTACCCAAACTGATCTACAGATTCAATGAAATTCCAATCAAAATTCCAACAACCTACTTTGCAGACTTGGAAAAGCTAGTTATCAAATTTATTTGGAAGAGAAAGATGCCTGGAATTGCTAAAAATATTCTAAAAAAGGAAAACAAAGTGGGAGAACTATACTTCCTGACTTTGAAGCTTACTATAAAGCCGCAGTAGTCAAAACAGCGTGGCATTGGCACAAATATAGACATATTGATCAATGGAATTGAATTGAGAATTCAGAAATAGACCCCCAGATCTACTGTCAACTGATTTTTGATAAGGCCCCCAAATCCACTGACATGGACATAACAGTCTCTTCAACAAATGGGATATCCATATCCAAAGGAATGAAAGAGGACTCCTCCTCACACCCTATACAAAAATTAACTTAAAGTGGATCAAAGACCTCAATATAAGAGACAGTACCATAAAACTCCTAGAAGATAATGTAGGGAAACATCTTCAAGACTTAGTATTAGGAGGTTGCTTCTTAGACTTTACACCAAAGCACAAGCAATGAAAAAAAAAAATAGATGAATGGGAACTCTTTAAAATTCAAAGCTTCTGTACCTCAAAGGAATCTGTGGAAACTGTAAAGAGGCAACAAACTCAATGGGAGAAAATATTTGAAAGCCAAGCATCTGATTAGAGATTTACATTTTGCATTTTGGAGAAAGCCATTTTGAAACACAACCCAGGAGCAAAGGACCAGCAGACACCAGCCATGTGCCTTCCCAGCTGACAAAGGTGTTCCAGATACCATTGACTATTTTTCAGTGAAGGTATCATCTTATGGATGCCTTAGTTTGGACACTTTCATGGCCTTAGAACTGTAGCTTTGTAACCTAATAAATCCCCTTTATAAAAACCCATCTATTTCTGGTATTTTGCAAATGGCAGCTCTAGCAAACTGGAACAGTTTCTTTAGTTCAAGATGGAGCTCTGACCTATAGCTGACCGCAAGCACTTTCAGAGAAGCATCAGAGTAAAACAATGTAACTGAAAAGGAAATTTGGTTGTTTTGTGACACATAATATTTTAAAAATAACTGAAAACATGACTAACAGCACTATACTGCTGTCTAACACAATGCTCATCAGTATCAGGGCATAGAATGGACAGTGAGAACATTGTTAAGCCTCTAGGAATTTTGTATAATTTAAAAATATTTATATGAACAATATGTCATAATACAAATTCAACTATCCAAAGGTAAGAAAATATTTTTTAATTTGACAACATTTCCTATACAATTTTTAACATATTAAATGAACTTAACTATTTCTAGTACTTCTTTTTTACAAAGGTGAAAGGACAAATCCTTTGTGATTTTTTAAGAGCCCCCTGGAAAATCTCAAAGACACTTTGAAATAAGAAGACATTCTTTAGGATTTGACTTTGAGTTGAACATTATGTTAACCAGGAAAAATGTCACTATGAAACAATATTTGGTTCTTTATTTAACTAAAGTTAAGAAAAGACTTAGTTATTTTTAAAATAAGAAGACTAGTTTTTTAAGACAATACAGGAAAATAAGGTTAACATAAATATCAATGGAGATATTATTTTGATATTATTTTGATATGACATAGAATGTTTTTTTCTTAACCAATGGCATGGTAAAGTTAGCATAAATTACAAGAAGTTATTCTGATAAAACATAGACTTTCTGCTTTTTACACTGATTATTCAGAAAAAAACCCTTTATAATCTCTTATTAAAACAGACCAATATCCAAAAACCTTTGTCACTTTAATAGAGAGAAAACTAAATTTTAGTTTTGCATTAGTATATTACTTGATACTAAGGCTTTAAAAAAAACCTTATGGATAGACCCAGCAACTCTTACCCAATTTTTACCATAAGAAATAAATTTCCTTTTCCTTGAACTTTCTACAACTTTCTTCATCAATTCAGATCTGTTCATACATTTTTTTTTCTTTCTAATTTTGTAACAACCAGCCATTTTATTGTAGGACAAAATTATTCTCTTTTTCCTTTATAAAAAAACACATCCTGTGTATCTTACATACTTAAGTTACCAACATGATTTTGGAAACTGTCTTCAAACAAACATCTTACAACATACAATTTGGTTAAATGCAAACATAATTTTCTTCATTTTAAATACTTAGAAGATGTGTATAAATTTAGGGTGGTTATACTTAAGTAAAACAAAATTGTATGCTTGTATTACTTAGCTTTAGGGAATAGTTTTCAGAAATACTGCTTTCTTTAGTTTACTATTTTATCAGTATTTCAGTACTGATGTCTGTATTTCAGTGAGATATATAATGAAACACAAGGATACATTTCTGAAATAGTTTTCTGGAGATAAGCAGAGAGGGCTTGCTATTAGGGCCAAGCCATGATTTAACTGCAGGTTTACAAAAGCAATCAGAGTTTTTATATATTTTTTTTTCTTTTTAATAGATTTGTCTTGTTTAAAAGTTACCAAACTATAACAGCATTAATTATATTAATGTGCTATTCAGATCTAATTAGAATTAACCTGGAAACAGAACAGAGAACATTAATGCAGTTATTCCTGGCTTACCATTTTTTCTAATATTCCTTGTTCTTTCTAAATAATATAATGAAACTGTGCAAATGAAACTATAAAACAGGCTTTGCACAAGCAGATTTCTCCAGATACTTAAAACACCTTAGTCAATGCACTATTGAAACTAATACATAATTTTTTAACAAGGATTAATGGTACTTGTAGGCATTACACTATCTTTCTTAAAAAACCAACGCATTGTATACAAATGAATTTTGAAATCTCTGAAGGTATTTAGTCTCTACAGTTTTGTTAAATCCTTAATTAGGAATACATACAAATTTAATTCATACAAAGCTTGGAGATAAGTCTTTTTTAAAAAAAAAAATGAACTACCTTTATTTATGAGGACGTAAGTAATAAGTATTCAAAATATTTATTTTAGCTTATACTCCATTCCTATTACAAGATTTTCATAATACAGTGTGTTGACTTAGAGGGCAGAGAGCATTGGGGGTGGGAGTGCTGCTGTTTTCGGGAAGGTTTAGGGAGTTTTTTCTCTTGTTTAGGTTGTTTCTAGTAATCACAAGTAATAGTGCCCTGAACCCTGGTGCCTAGAGGGTTTATTCAGGCTTATTTAGCTGCAGTTTTAGCTTGAGAGGATCTCTTTTTTTTTTTTCCTTCAGTTTTTTTCCAAATATTTTTTTTTATTCAGATATCTGCATGACCTTCACCAGCAGTCCTGTAGATGAATTGGCAAAGGTTTGAGTATCCAAGCTCATAAGTCAGAATGATAAGATTGAATTCTTTGCAAGACTCACTGAATCCTCAGTTGGATTTGGAAAATCTTATCATTATAAAAGGGGAGTTAGGCTAAGCCAGAACACAGAGGAAAAAGGAGAATTTTAAAGAGCACCAGAAGCTCAGCTTCCTAAATTTCTGGGACTCCAGGAGTACTAACAACACACACACACATACACACACACACACATATGCTTATTTATTTTTAAGCAATTTGAATAGAATTCTAAGAATTTTTTTATGTTGTTAATTTGGTATTACAATCCAGAGTTAGAAAAATATACATCAAACAATGGACACAAATAGAAAGTTAGACACAAAACACAGAAACCCAGAAGTATAAATTCATTAGTTTAACCCATAATTTTTTACCTTTTTTTTTTTTTGCAAATTATTATTCTGATACAAAGACATATAAGTTTGTACATATGTAATTTCATCCCATTTTTCTTATCTCTTATAATATAAGTTTAAATGCGATATACTAGTTTTTCTATAGAACCATTCCCAAGTCATTGCTCTGTTTGTTTTAAATTATATTGAGACTCTGTTGGTTTTAAATTATATGGAGACTAGGCTGTTTTGCAGAGCAATATCATTTTTTTTTCTTAATTTTTATAGATTCATATTAAATGTTGACCAATTACCAACACATTTTAGGAGGCTGCAGCCAGTTAGTAGTACTATTAACATTTCTCATTGCTATAATTTCCCTTTTAGGCACCTTAACAAAAGATCTTCTAAACTTCAAACTGGTAAAGTAAAAGACACCAGAGTGGGACTCGAACCCACAACCACCAGTGTGAGCACTTTAGTGACTGACTCTCATATGCCTGGGACCTGCTCCCAGTATTCCAAGCTGGGCTAAGGTAGGACCGTAACCTATAGTCTTAACCAGCAACCAAAAACCAGAGCAGCAGACAGGTTTCTTGTAAGAGCAGGCACTTCAACAAAGTTACCCATCCAGAAGACATCTGTTCCCAGAACTGTTTCTCTCCTCAAAATGGAAGCACTGTTGGAATCAGCAGCGCCAGCAAAGACGGCGTTGTCTTGTCCACCGAGCCTCTGGACAAAAGAGTCCAGGTGTCCACTTTGGGTCAGCAGCTATTACTCACTGTCTCATGGGGTTGCAGAGTCCTCAGGCAGGTGTATCAGAGACCCAGTACCATCTGGGGTGCCAAATTGTTATGGCTCAAACGCAAGTCCTCGCCCGATGCACACAAAATCAATCAGGAAACACCAGGATTTTGAGAAGAGAAAAAATTTATTTAGCAAAGACCAGCTTTGCAGATACTGAAGGATAAATAGTTCCTCAGACCTGTCTCACTGAGCTGGTAAGGTGAGGAATATTTATTGGATTAAACAAAGGGAGGTGGGACTAGGGATATTAGGCCTATTGGGCACATTGGGATTGGCTAGTAAACATCTGCATTTAGGACTCCAAGTTGGCTATTATCATTGGCTGTGTCTACTTTTAAATTAGGGGTTGCAAGTTGGTTATTATCTTTGGCTGATGGGTTCTGTTATCTGAGGAGTGGACTTGTGATGTTGCTGTAATTTGTAACAATCGGACCTCTTGCTTTCTTTCAGATCCAGTCTTCCTCTCTCCTGTTGTCTGCTCATTTTGATTTCAGTTGCAGGGTATTTTATGTCCTGGGGTCATTTTAAGTTCAGGTCTCAGGTAACGCTAATTAAGGCTGGTCTGGCTACAGCTGTTAAAACAAGAACTTATATATGGGGTGTACCGGTGGGAATTTTGGAGAAAAGAGAAATGGAAACTTTTGCAACCATGTTAGGGAGGGAGCTGCTTCAACAGGGTGTAGGCAGTTTGAAAAATGGGTCAGGGTACTACAGTAACATGACTATCAAGGCAGAAATTGGAGTGAAGCAGCCACAAGCCAACACATGTCAGCAGCCACCAGGAGCTACCCTAGAGCCTCTGGAGGGAGAATGGCCCTGTCAACACCTTGATTTCTGCCCAGTGAAGCTGATTTCTGGCATCTGACCTCCAGAATTGTGAGAGAATGAATTTCTGTTGTTTTAAGCCACAAAATTAGTTGTCATTTGTTACCACAGCCGCAGGAAATTAAAACACTCCCCTATCCAAACTCCATAAAAATGACAGTTAAGGGAGGGAAAATGGTATAATTCATAAAGATAAAGAGAACAGCAGAGAAGGATTTAAGATAAATTTTTGGAAGATGGAAAGGGAATGCATAAGAAGCAAATAATTAAAGAAAATTACAACCCCAGGTCCTGGAGAAGGGGATGTGATCAAGACATGAGCCAGTTCTCCACTGAGAATACGGAGGGGTCCAGTCTCAGGGTCACCAAGCATAGCAGGAAGCAGGAGTGAGGTAAGTGGGCTGAAAACCAGGGACATAGTAGAAGTATAAACACTGACTTTGGAACCCTTGGGTCCCTTCCCCTTCTCTAATACTTGTCTTCTGGGAATTAGGTGTATCCCCTTTTCTGACAACCGCTTCCCCCTAGTCCATTTCCTCTGTTCCTCTGCTGCCATATGGGCTGAGATTCACTAGTGCTGCTCCCATTCCATGGAGAGAACCAGTCTCAAGGTTCTACCTAGACACAAGGGGCTGGGAAATGTAGCATATGGCTTGGTAGAGGCTTCCAAGCAACCACCCTATACTATGAAAGGATGACATGATTTTTGATGGTCCAATAGGAGTCTGTGCCACACTCACTAAGGCACATCATCCTAAAATTCAGTAATACTTGGAATAAAGGGAAAATCCTTAAAACTTCCAAAATGAAAAACCAGATCACATTGTACTAAGGATCAGGAATCTGACTGGCATCTGGTTTTTCAACAGCAATGCAAGAAACTAGAAGACAATAGAGAAATATCTTCAAAATTCTGAGAGAAAATATCCTGTAACCAGAAAAATTATGTCTAGCCAAACTCCCCACAAATGAAAGGGGAAAATAAAGACATTTTCAGACATGCAAAGTCTCAAATTGTTGACCTACCATGCATCATTTAGTAGAAAGCTATCAAAGGAGACATCAACAAAATGTGGTAGCAAACAGTAAAGAGGAAGACATGGAATCCAGAAAAGAAAAAAGAAGAAACCCAGAGGGTCCACCCAGGAACATGGCAAAGAGAAGTCCTACTAGCGTGACAGACATGTATCACACCCAGCAAGCAACCATTCCAAACTGGAGCTGGAGGGCAGAGGCTGTGGAAATGTGACAGGAAAATAGTAGGGAGAAAAAGAAAACCGATTGCGTATTTAATGTGTTTGAGAACTTGGGAAGATTATTATTAGTTTTCCCCACACTCTTAAGAGTTTGCCAACTCTTAGAATTGCCAAATCTCTTAGAATGAAACTAAGAGGTTTCCAAGTCTGTTGGATCCTTTGGAAAAAAGGAAAAAAATTAGTGATGGTATATAGAAAACTAAGCAATTTGGCCAGGGGTGAGGGGTTTAGCAGTTAATGCCAAGAAAAACAGAAGACAATCAAGAAGAAAGGTATAAGATACTATTTGATTCAGTGATGAATAATATGTGATAATCACAATAATGTAAACATTGACTTTTGACTTAACCAAACCTTTTGCTATAACGACATTGAAAAAATGAGGGGAGGGAAATGGGGAGGGTTTGAGTTGTATAGGAAAGCAAAGCCCCAACAATTTCCTTCCATGACCATAGTGTATATATATTTTGGCATGCGTGCAAAGATTTATATACAAAGAAGGTCACTGTATCATTGAACAAGAAATAGCAAAGTATTGGAGAAAACTTAAATATCTGTTCGTTGAAGACCAGTTAAACAAACTATGGTTACCTGGAATACAGTGCAAATATTATAAAAGAAGCCAGCCCAATATGTGCTGATATGAACTACCTCAAGATGGTGAAAACAAAACAAAGCACACAGCAAAAACAAAGTGGAGAATAGTGGGTCCAATATACTACCACTTTGGAGGAAATTAATACATACGTACACAAACATTGAGTCTTATACATTTACAGACTGTCTCTAGAAGTATGTGCAAGAAACTGCTAATAGTAATTGACTCTATGGAGGGGAATTGGAGACAAAAGGATAAAGAGGTAAAAGACCTACTGTTTTTTACCATACATCATTTTTGTAATTTAAAATTTCATGTCGCTGAGTGTATGACCTATTCAAATGTATTCTTTTTTTTTTAAGCAAGGGAGGAACAAAAGGAAGAAAAATTAAAAACATAATTAGCCCCCCCCTTAATAGCTCAGCTTTTAATGTCTCAGGCATCATCTTAAAATGTCTTCAGTATTTTAGCATTTTTCCTTTAGGTGGCAGCAGCTGCATTGTTTTGGTAATAACTGCTTGTGTAGTCTTTACAATCAGTTTGGCAATAGTGCTTGGTTGTCTTATTTTTCCTTTTCATAAGAAAAACTTTTCTTAAAATGTTAAAGTAACATTTATGAAATATACATGGCTCTGAAATGTTCTGGAGTATTTTCATGCCAAAAAGAAAAAGGAAAAAAAAAGGAGGTTACAAATTTCAGAGAATATTAAACAGACTGGAAAATATTCATTAAAATGTTGACAGTTATCTCTGGGTGGTAGAGCTATTCAAAAGTGAATTTGTTCTATATTTTGTGCTTTTCTCAATTTTCTGCCATGAAAATGGTATTTAGAAATCCTTGTCTATTTTCTGATCCTGATCCTTGCCATCAGAGTCCTGTAAGCTCTAGATAATGAACATGGTACAGGCGTTATCTGGCACCCAAACATTACCAATATCACCAAGCCCTTTAATGTATTAACTGTGGAATGAACATTATGATAGAAATTTTTGGCACGTGTAGCAGTTCTGAGGAAGAGATGTGGGTGTAAGGGTTCTTTTTAATACTCCTCAAATCCAGAGGCAGATTTACCATGAAGTTAGTAAAGCTCACGCTTCAGGGCCCCTCACTTGCACTAGTCCCTTTCAAAACCTACCTAATTTAGAATTCGTAATTCTGTATTCTTTTTCTTAGAGCATCCACAAACTGCAAGTCTCAGGCCCTACCAAACCTAGACCCACCACTGCAAAAACACACCTAAATACTCTGACAACTTTTTATTATCCTTGTGTGAGACAGTCTACTAATTCTAACCCATGCTTTGGGAAAGAGATGGGATGATGGTAAGCTCCTCACTGAACTAATCTTCCCTAGCTCTGGGGCCATGCCTCACTCACACTTGTACCTCTAGCAGGTGTCTGGCGTATTTCAGATATTCAAAAACCACTTGCTGAACCATTGAATTGATGTGTTTCATGGAATAGTTGAGGATAACTCCCTGTAGAACTATTTCTGGTGGCTAGAAGAAAGGGTGATCCTATCTCAAATAAACAGGACCTCAGAAATGTTTCCTTGTCCCCAGAGGAGCCCTTGGGACTGGCAAGCGGATCCAGCCTGGTCATCACAGAGAATTGGTGGAGGTTGGCCCTGACCGGGAAGAGGAATCCATCCTGCTGCCCTGAAAAGCTGCATCATTAGCATACTTACCTGTGGAACAGAAAAGACAACAAATATGGTATGTGACTTTATAAATCCCTTGAACATGGGGATGCAAACTGGCATGGGACCCCAAGCTGTAAGAGTGAGGATAAAGAGCCAGGTGCCAAAAGAAGACTATCCAGTTGAAACCTGGAAGTAATGAATATTTCCCTAGATTTTACCAATATTTTAACAAAAAAGGATAATATGTTTAATTCAGAGCTGCTCTGTAGTATAGATGTGAATTATCTGAGGATGTTAATAGAAATTACTAACATCTAATGTAAGGCCCTTATTAGATGCCTGGGACTGTGTTAAGGGCTTTATGTGTATTATCTTATTTAATTCACAAAACCATCCTAGGAAGTATGTAGTATTATCATCATTTTAAAGTTCACAGATTTGAGGTTTAGAATGTTTATATCATTTTCCCAGGGCTGCAGGGTTCATGAGTGCCACAGCCCAGAACTGACCTTATTAACTGTTGGGTATATTGCTTATTTTAGCATTTAAGATCCCCAAATAAATGCCTTTGTTTTTTTACAATAAAATTTTCTTGGTTGATTTAGTATTAAGTTAAATCCTTCTTTAAGGAATTTATAAGGAAAGGAAGCTGAATCAGTAGAATATCAGTGACTTTTATGGACATGACTCTAGCACTCAGAGGATGTAACAGTTCAGCACAGAATTGTGCCAAAAGCGATTCCTTGGCCAGGCACTCCTTATACTTATCATGGAATTGGGTTACTCAAGTCTATGTCCAGAGGTAGACAGACCAGAAAAGAACTAATAACAATGACCTAAGCCTCCTTTGCATGTACAAAGAATTTAAAATATCACTTTTCAACTTTTTATTTTCAGACTTTTGTCAGCTGAGAAATAAATTGACTGCAAGGTAACAAAGACGTTTATTTGGGGGCCTTAAAATTGCAGTTCAGGAAGCATAGATTCAAATAGTAATCCAAACGGTGTCCTGTCTTGGATCTTCCAGGCGAGGGTTTTTAAAGAAAAAGAAGATTACATAAACTGTGATTGGTGTATATTTGGGGTACTTCAAATGTCCTTTAGGTTAGATAGTTTACTGAGTTCTTTAGATAGTGGTTTGTTTATGGTGTCTGGTTGTCTGTAGGGTTTTGAGGAACATCGTTGCTTGAGACTTTGCATACTTTGGCAGTTTATGATATCTGGCTGAGATTTGCATAAGAGAAACCTCCAGAATGACCTCCCTACTCTAAGTCTCTTAGCCATGGTAACTCTATTTTATTTCTCTTCACACCTTATAACTATAATCCCTGACACTTTGTTTAACAGTAAAAAATTTTTTAATAAGCATCAAATGGGTAAAATATTTGAATCAATTGAGAATTCTGGAGACTGTATTCTAAAGATCATATTCTGATAACTTGCAGGACTCCATCTTCCCCCAAAGAATTAACTGGATGCTTCACTGTATTTGCTTTTCAAATGTATGTGTGCATGTGTATGTGTATAAATAAATGGACACACACAAGATGGTGGATTGAGCACATGCATTTACCTCTACTATCTCTCACGTTCCCATAAAAATGACAGAAAAGATAATTTAAAGAGAACAAGTTAATGACAGTGATAGGAAACAAAAAAGAAAATCATCAGCAAGCCAGAAGTTCTGAGAAATTTAATAAGATAGAAAGCAGATGGATGGATTGATGAAAAAGCACAGTGGAAACTGCAGGCCAAGGCACAATAAAATGAGCTTGTGTCTTCCCCAGAGAGCCCCAGGAAAGCTGCATGCTCAGTCAATAAATAAAGTGAGCAGGAATAGAGTGGGCTGTGGGACAGTCATCAGTGGCCTCATTAAAGAACTGGATGCAGTGCCTTGGGACAGCTGAGCCCCTTTCCTCTGACCTGGGTAAACAGAGTTTGGCAGCTGAGACTTTTGCTCTTAGGCTATAATTCAGAACACTGCTCTCTAGAAAGCAAGCAGTCAGCTCAGAGGGCTCCTAGTGAGGGTCTTGTGGCCTAAGAGAAGCTGAGGAGGCATTGGAGAAACCCAGAATCTCTACAATAAATGCAGAGGGCAAATAAACTTAACATGAATCTCCTCCCGTGAGTAAAGCAGTCTCGGGGTTCACCCTTCTGCCTGCTTGCTGCTGTTGGCCTACAGGAAACCCTACAGAGAAGGCTTCTTGTCCTCAAGCCCCACCTACTTATACAGAAACTGCTGCCAGTCATTCTATTCAAGGGAAAAGCTTTTTGGAAAAACAAACCTAAACAATTGGAGAGGAAACAAGCGACCTACTAAATTAAGATGTTTGTTTACTTCTCAATTCTTTCATATAAATGAACAGTTGGGGAACACCAGACTTGTGAGAAAAAAAAATATGGAAGGAAAAGCCTTAGACAAATAAATAAAACTTGGGCAGAAGGAAAAAGATAATCCAAGCAGAAGAAGAGAATTTTTTTTAAACAGCTAATCAATACACATGTAAATCAATTAATTACTTTCCTAATACCTATATTAGCTGATTAAGGAAATTAGATTTTAAAATAATACTATTAACAGCAAGAAAAATGCTAATTAGGAGCATCAGAGGAATTTAGAAACCTCCTGCACTCTTAAAATAATTATGGTTTGCTATGAAAAAGTGCTATCAGAAAACAAGCATTCTTAGAAAATAACAGGTTTAATTGGAATGGCTAAATAATGATATAGACAATACTGAAGACCAAGTTGGTTATCCTGAAGGTAAATTAATGGAACTAAAAAGACAGAAAATATGAGAGAAAAATTAAGATGCATGAAAGTAAGCTCTAGAAAATCTGATCTAAATGTGATTCCAGAAGTTATATGAGACTATTTAGAAAAATAATCAAGAACATAATGAAACTGATTGTACACTATGGATAAATGTATGGTATGTGAATATAACTCTATAAAATTGTAGGGAAATATATATATAGGAGTAAAAGTGTTGGAGAAAACATGGTGAGAGGGATGATGCCTCACCAATATGGACTAACTACAATGTGTAAACTCAGAATTGAATCTTAGAACATAGCCTAACATGGACACAATAATTGTAATAGTCCCTAGATTGTAAGCTCTTACAGCAGTTAACTCTATCCCTGAATTGTAAGGCCTATCTCTAAACTTTGAGATGCTGATCCCCTAGCGTATGTTGTCACAAACGTTGGGACTGGTGGTTTGATGTGATGAGCCCTCGAGCATGGGACTTGCCCTTATGAAGCTCATTACCACAAAGGAGAGTCTAAAGTTGTATGTAATGGTGCCTGAGAGTCTCCCCCTGAGTACCTCTTTGTTGCTCAGATGTGGCCCTCTCTCTCTCTCTAACTGAGCCATCTCGACAGGTGAACTCGCTGCCCTCCCCACTACGTGGGACCCGACTCCCAGGGGTGTAAATCTCCCTGGCAACACAGAGTATGACTCCCGGGGATGAATGTGGACCCGGCATCGTGGGACTGAGAGTATCTTCTTGACCAAAAGGGGGATGCAAAATGAGACGAAATAGTTTCAGTGGCTGAGAGATTCCAAATGGAGTCGAGAGGTCACTCTGGTGGACATTCTTATGCACTATATAGATAACACCTCTTAGGCTTTAATGTATTGGAATAGCTAGAAGTAAATACCTGAAACTACCAAACTCCAACCCAGCAGTCTGGACTCCTGAAGACAATTATATAATAATGTAGATTACAAGGGGTGACAGTGTGATTGTGAAGACCTTGTGGATCACACCCCCTTTATCTAGTGTATGGATGAGTGGAGGAATGGGGATAAAAACTAAAGGACAAATGGGGTGGGATGGGGGGATGATTTGGGTGTTCTTTTTTCACTTTTATTTTTTATTCTTGTTCTGGTTCTTTCTGATGTAAGGAAAATGTTCAGAGGTAGATGGTGGTGATGAACGCGTAACTATGTTATCATACTGTGGACAGTGGATTGTATATCATGGATGATTGTATGGTGTGTGAATGTATTTCAATAAAACTGAATTTAATAAAAAAAAAAAGAACATAATGAAACAAAATTTCCCTATGATATGAGAGTTTTTTAATTGAAAAATACCACCAATTACCAAGCAGGAAAAATAAAAATGACGTATCTAAAGATATCTTCGTAAAATTTTAGAACTCTAAGAGCAAGAAGAAAATCCTAAAAGCTTCCAAAGAGGCGAACAAACAGAAAACAATAATCAGATTGCCATCCAGTTTCTTTTCAGCAATAGTAATC
Organism: Choloepus didactylus; assembly: GCF_015220235.1. Classification (NCBI taxonomy): domain Eukaryota; kingdom Metazoa; phylum Chordata; class Mammalia; order Pilosa; family Megalonychidae; genus Choloepus; species Choloepus didactylus. Next base: position 126,460,338 of record NC_051312.1, on the reverse strand, counting down.
GCCAGAAGACAATTCATTAATAAAACAAGTATATATTGAATATCTACTATGTGCTAGACACTGTTCTATGTCCTTGGGATGTAATGATAAACCCAAAAGTCAAAAATCCTGCCCTTGTGGATCTTACATTCTATTGACAGAATGTCTTCAAAATTCTGAGGGGAAAGATGAATCTTAGAATTCTACGCTTGGCCAAATTAGCAAACATATATGAGGGCTAAATAAAGACATTTTTAGACATTCAAGAACTCAGAGGGATTACTTCCTATACAAAACAAAAACAAAAACTCAAAGAAATATTCCAACAAATTAAAAGCAATCCAAGAAAGAAAACAAAAAGCAATGCCATCTGCGTATGAAGAAGTGAAGAAAGCCAGAAAAGAAAGGAAAAATGGAAGGGAGGGAGGGAGGAAGGAAGAAATGAAGGAACGAAGGATTGATCCATCAGACCTTGAAGCTTAGAAGAGTCTCATTTGAGCTGCAAAAATTTTACTTAAATAAGGTTGCATTTCTTTCTCAATGAACTCACCCGTACTACTCAGTGAATAATAAAAGCTGGTATTTAGAGAGGACTTAAGTGCCCACTGCTGTGCTGGATGCTTTATATGAATTCCCTCTTTTAATCCTCAGAAGACTTAATTATCATTACAGAACAGAATGTAAATTTAGTAAACCTTGACCATATAAAATGTGTGTGTATAACAAAATTGAGAATTAGACTCTCTTGTATAACTGGGAATCAAGAGATCCCATCTAAATAAATAAATCTAGAAGTGGAAGTTTAGGTGCATTGTTTAAAGTCTTAAAGAATAATTTAAATATAATTTTTAGAAAAATTAAAAATCTCATAATATAAATAATAAAAATTAGGAAATGGAGGGGAACAGAGAAATTGGGAGGAAGTATATACATAAGAAATTCCTCATCTTTCCTAGGTGGAAGTCAGTAGATACTAAGTGTTGGGGATTGAATCATAACCCCCATAAGACATGTTCAAGTCCTAACCCCTAGTTCTGTGGGCGTGAATTCATTTGTAGATAGGATTTTTGAAGATCTGTTAAGAAGAGGGTGGGCCTTAATCCAATATGTCTGGAGTCCTTAATAGGCAAAGGAAATTTGAACACAGAGATAGAAACCACATGAAGAGACCAAAGGAGGTGACAGATGGCGATGTGCTGGAGGCAGAGATTGAGGCGCCACCAGAACACTACAGACTTCAGAGAAAACATGGCCTGCCTGTACCTTGAGTTTGGATTTCTAGCCTCCGAAACTGTGAGACAATAAATTCCTGTTGTTTAAGCCATCCAGTTTGTGTTATTTATTATAGCAGACCAGGCAAACTAAGACACTGTGCAAAGTTGATAAATTGAGAAAAAGAGTTGTAAGCATATTATTTTAAATTATAATGTAACTACTAGAAGATCTAGCAATAGTAGTTTCTAACAGTGCTTGCTTCTGGAGAGTGAGCCTGCATGGGAATGGGATGGATATCATATTCCTTTTATATCCTTCTGTGCTGATAGATTTTTTATTATTATGTATATATGTAACTTCAATATAATAATAATTAAACTACTTCAATTAATAATAAATACAGTAATATTTTAAGAGTGGAAACACGACAAATTATCTTTTCCACAAGCATAACAATATTTAATATAGGCATATGTAATTTAAAGATGAGTTGCTTAGTCATAGTTGTTAAATGTCCTTTGCGGCTTAGCTAAAGGCTCATGGCTTTTAGGGAATGTTGAAATGAAAAAGAAAAACCCTCTTTTCATCTTTTCCGATTTAGAATTTGGGGAAAGTTGCAAAATAGTGTGTATTCTAGCCTTTTTTGACTCAAAAACTGCTGAACTGTAGACTTTGGACTTTTCAATAGGAATTCATCACTGAAGATTACTATCTGCCAAACTAGAATAAAATGTTATTATGTATTAGGCAACCTTCTTTACCAGTTAATATTTATTGAGCCTGGGAATGCTGTTGCATAGTGACGGAGCATAGTCAGAGAGCCTTTCTGCCCCAGCCCTGTCCCTGACTAGCCAAGTGACCCCAGACCATCCACTGAATCTTTAGTTCCTTCATTTGTAGCACATGGATAAAATAACTCTCCTCACAATTTCATATTGTCCCTCAGAGGATCAAAAAGGATAAATCAAATGAAAACCCTTTGATATAAAGTACTGTGAGATTACAATGTAATATTATTTGGATCATGGAATTTCAAAATCAGAATGAATTTAGAAATTATCTAATCAAATTTCCTGAATTCACAGTTTCTTTTTCTCAGTCTGTTACTGAGCAACTACATATATTATTATTAATATTCTTGCAATAGAAATTAAGTTAAAATTATATTCTTCTAAACTATGTCCTCTTCTAAAATTACAAGGAATCATAGGCTATTAATGCTGCAAGGGGCTTTGCCAATCTTCTCATCTAATCCTCTTGTTTTACACATGAGGCAATAGCAGCCCAAACAAATCACTAAGATAAATACAGGACAGTGAACTCAGACCTTGGATTAGGACCTACATCCAGAGACTCCAGGTCTCAGAGTCCTTTCCCAGTCACTGCTGCAGCAAGAAAAGAATGGCTGTTTGTAAATAATCTTAGTTGATTAAAGGTATATACGGTCTTGCCAGATTATGCAAATTATTCTAGAAGCGTTGTCTTTCCTCAAAAAGCAATTATGCAAAAGAAACCAAAAGATGTAAAAATAAAGGAAAAATTTTCTTAAATTAAATAAAACTAAGAAAAAAGTAATTGTACTTGAAAAAAATAACATACACATACCCTTAAATCTATTCTCCAAATAAAACTAAGAAGATAAGTATCCGAACAATCTGTCGTTTAATAGTCTAATTAATTACCAACATTTCAGTAAAACTTTCAGTCATTTAGTCCTTAAAACAAACCCTTGGAAGAGAGGCAGGAGTGGGTCTTAAATCAGACACATGTGGGTTCAAATTCCAGCCCTGTCACAAGATATGTATATTTTGAAAATGTACTCAACCTCCTTAAACCTCAGTTTACAAATATGTATTGTAGGAATAGTAATAAACATTATACTTCACAGGGTTGTTGTGAAGTTTAAAAAGTAATTCATATGTTCTAGTGGGGCTAGCAAGGGAGCAGTTGTGTGATCTGGTTTGGCAGACCGGTAGCACTTGCAACATGGCTGACAAACTGACCAAAGAGCAGATTACAGAATTCAAAGAAGCTTTTTCACTGTTTGACAAGGATGGTGATGAAACTGTAATGACAAAGGAATTGAGAACTGTAATGGTCTCTTGGGCAGCCTCCCACAGAAACAGTTACAGGGCATGATTAATGAAGTAGATTCTGGTGGTAATGGTACAGTTGACTTTCTGGAATTTCTGATAATGATGGCAAGGAAAATGAAAGGCACAGACAGTGAAGAAGAAATTAGAGAAGCATTCCATGTGTTTGATAAGGATGGCAATGGCCATATTAGTGCAGCAGTGCTTCGCCACATGATGACAAACCTAGGAGAGAAGTTATCAGATGAAGAGGTTGATGAAACAATCAGGGATGGTCAAGTAAACTATGAAGAGTTTGTACAAATGATGACAGAGAGTGAAGACATGGTACAGAATGTGTTAATTTCTTGTACAAAATTATTTGCCTTTTCTTTGTTTGTGACTTATCCATCAAATGTTTCCCTGTACTGTCAAAAGAATATGCCTATGTAGTAATTAGAACTTCATTCCACCATTTTTTCTTCCCTTCTCTTATGTCATTATCCTGAAACCATGTTTTAGAAAATTGATCAAGTAACATGTTGCATGTGGCTTACTCTGGATATATCTAAGCCCGTCTGCACATCCAAGCTTAGATGAAATTGGTCAAATGAGGGAACACCTAGGTTATGCCTTTTTTTTTAAGCAGTTTTTTTTAGACCTGTCATCATGTTGTTGTTGTAGAAGTTTGGAGTTGTAACTCTGTGTGGACTATGGACAGTCAACAATATGTACTTAAAGTTGCACTATTGCAAAATGGGTATACTATCCAGGTACTTGTAAACTATTTTTTTGTGCTGCTGGTCCTGTACCAGAAACATTTTCATTTATTGTTAGTTGCTTTTTAAACTTTGTTTACCCACTTAAAGAAAATCTCTTTATGGCACAATTTGCCTGAGATCCAATCCAAGTTATATATTAGTTTTCCAATTAAAAAAAATTTGCAGTTTATATCCACCCCCCACCCCCACCCCTGTAACCGAGAAATTAGGATTTCAAGACTGATTATGATTATTGAATCATTATATAGATATTCCTTTTTACCTTCTGGTATGTTAGAGTAGACAGACAGAAATGCCTGAAACCTGAACTGTAATCCGGCTGCCTTGATCTCTGATAATGATTGTATAGCCTTTATCTTGTGCCCTTGTGATTGTAAAAACCTTCACTTGTACCTATTTATCCAGTTTTTTGACTTTAAAGTCTTATGATCACTGAAGACAGCCCCTAATGTTTAATAATGAAGGGTCTTGGGTCAGTCCAGAACTAACCCACCCCAAATCCAAAGTTATCTTGATAACTGAAGCTGGATCTAACCAAAATGGGCCCACCTGACATGTGCAGTAGCTTAGACTTTAACCTACAAGTCACCTATACCTCATTATAATACTAAAAATCATGCCTATCATCATATTAAGGCCACCATTTTCTATCTGTGCATGCTCAATAATTAGATCACTTCTAATTACATCAGCTGCAGCCCTTGTGCTCATTATCCTAAAACCTGCCCATCTTTTGATACTATAAGACTATCAGAATTATTGCAGTTAAGGAAGACAGATTTTGAACCTATAGGCCATCCGTTCTCCTGCTTCATGCCTAGCAAAATAACTCTTTTCTCTCTTTGAAACCCCGGTGTCTCAGGAATTGGTCATTTGAGCACATAGGGCGAAAGAATCCACCACTTTATTCTGATAACACCCCCTAAAAAAGAAATAATGAAAGTAATTCACATGAAGTGCGTAGTTCAGTAAATGGGACCATTCATTGTTATCACTTGGTATTTTTACAGATGGAGAAACTAGAGCTTGTAGTAGTTATTTGCTCAAGATTTCTCAGCTAGTAAGTGGTGGAGACAAAATTGAAATCCATGTCTTCAGTCTCTGCTCTTTCCACCTGACATCAGAGCCTCCCTACCAAACAATTCATTAACTCATCTTCACCTGAAAGGTCCTCCCCACTCCTCCCCCAACTGTTCAGCTTTACTAAAAGCCCCAGCTCTTTCCTCTACCAAAAGAGAGGAGACTGTCTACCTAAGTAGGACAGCTCTTGCAGCCAATTTCAGAAGATATGTCCTCTAAAAGGTTGCATCTCTTTTGGACTGCCAGAGATAGTCACTTGACTCTTTCAAATTCACAGATCCTCTGTGCTGGGTTCCTGCTGAGTGGCTGGGGTGAGGTGGCTGACTATGTGTGTCACACAATCCTCTGTTGTACTCTTATCCATCCTTACTGGCCCTGACCCTGTGTCCTGTGAGGAGGCACATGCTGATCACTCCCTTCCCCCATCTCAGGCTTCTCCTGCCAGGACTGGGGAGGTGATTGTCCTTCTTCCTCCTGCTGTCTGCCTGTTGGCCCTTCAGGATTCAAATCTCCCTCAAGAGCCCTTGATTTCTCTCTGAGAGGCCTCATGCAAATTTGACTCCTCTTTTCCTAGAGGTTAGGGGAGACTGTCTTTATTTTTTGTATTCCTCAGAGCCCAGCATGAGCTGACACCTCATTTCGTTATTACGACGCCACATTTATGGCACTTATAAACATTTGCTTTAAAAAGTTGGAAGGAAGAAAAGGAAGGTGGGAGGGAGGAAATGATGGTCTTACTTGTCATTCTAGAGTTCCTGGAATAGGGATAACAGAAGTACTAGCTGTAAACTTATTTGAACAATGGTTGTACATTTATCTATCTATTTATCTACTTATCTCTATCTGAAAGTATTGATAATAGACAATTTACTTTCATTTTAGTCTCAGAAATCACAGTTAGATTTTAGGAGAATGTATGTGGGTTTGTGTGTGCATGTCTGAGTTGGGCTAGCACCATACAGTTGAGTTGCAAATATGAGTGGAGTCCAATGCAAATATGAGTGGAGGACCTGAGCCTGTTCTGGTCTGGAAAAACCTGATTTGGATAACCAAGGAAACCATGCCTAGACAACAGAAAATTACAACCTACACTAAGAAAAACAAAGTTATGGCCCAGTCAAAGGAACAAATGTACACTTCAACTGAGATACAGGAATTTAAACAACTAATGCTTAATCAAATCAAAAAGTTTAGAGAAGATATTGCAAAAGAGATAGAGGCTGTAAAGGAAACACTGGGCATATATAAGGCAGAAATTGAAAGTTCAAAAAAACAACTAGTAGAATCTATGGAAATGAAAGGCACAACACAAGAGATGAAAGACACAATGGAAACATACAACAGCAGATCTCAAGAAGCAGAAGAAAACACTCAGGAACTGGAGAACAAAACACCTGAAAGCCTACACGCAAAGGAGCAGATGGAGAAAAGAATGAAAAAATATGAGCAACATCTCCGGGAACTCAAGGATGAAATGAAGTACAATAATGTATGTATCATTGGTGTCCCAGAAGGAGAAGAGAAGGGAAAGGGGGCAGAAGCAATAATAGAGGAAATAATCAATGAAAATTTCCCATCTCTTATGAAAGACATAAAATTACAGATCCAAGAAGCGCAGCGTACTCCAAACAGAAGAGATCTGAATAGGCCTACACCAAGACACTTAATAATCAGATTATTAAATGTCAAAGACAAAAAGAGATTCCTGAAAGCAGCAAGAGAAAAGCAATCCATTACATACAAAGGAAGCTTAATAAGACTATGTGCGGATCTCTCAGCAGAAACCATGGAGGCAAGAAGGAAGTGGTGTGATATATTTAAGATGCTGAAAGAGAAAAACCACCAACCAAGAATCCTATATCCAGCAAAACTGTCCTTCAAATATGAGGGAGAGCTCAAAATATTTTCTGACAAACAGACAATGAGATTTTGTGAACAAGACACCTGTCCTACAGGAAATACTAAAGGGAGCACTACAGGGTGATAGAAGACAGGAGTGTGTGGTTTGGAACACAATTTGGGGAGATGGTAGCACAACAATGTAAGTACACTGAACAAAGGTAACTATGAATATGGTTGAGAGAGAAAGGTGGGGAGCATGTGAGACACCACAAGAAAGGAGGAAAGATAATGACTGGGACTGTGTAACTTGGTGAAATCTAGAATACTCAACAATTGTGATAAAATGTACAAATATGTTCTTTTACAAGGGAGAACAAGCAAATGTCAACCTTACAAGGTGTTAAAAATGGGGAGGCATTGGGGGAGGGATGCAATCAGCATAAACTAGAGACTGTAATAGAATCATTGCATTATGCTTCCTTTAATGTAACAAAGGTGATATACCAAGGTAAATGCAGATAAGAGGGGGGGATAGGGGAGGCATGTTATATACTTGACATTGGTGGTATTGTCTGATTCTTTATTCTACTTTGATTTAAGGTTATTTTTCCTTTTGCTGCTTCCTAGCTGTCATTTTTTTTCCTCTTTCTTTTGCCTCTCTACCTTCTTTGACTCTCCCTCCTGCCTTGTGGAAGAAATGTAGATGCCCTTATATAGATTGTGGTGAAGGTGGTGAACACATAAATGTATGACCATGCAGAGAACCATCGATTATTTACTTGGGATGAAATGTATGGTGAGTGAACAAAACCACATTAAAAAAAAAATTGGTTGATGACAAAACCTCGAGGGCAATATACTGAGTGAAATAAGCCAGACACATAAGGACAATTATTGCAGGGTCTCACTGATAAGAATTAATTATAATATGTAAACTCACAGACATGAAATATAAGGTACCAAGATATAGGACGAGGCTTAAGAATGGGGAGTGGTTGCTTAGTATGAGCAGAATGTTCAATTAGGATGAACTTAAATGTTTGGAAATGAACAGGGGTGTTAGTAGCAAGATGTGAGAATAACTAACAGCGCCGGATGGTGTGTGAATGAGGTGGAAAGGGGAAGCTCAGAGTCATATATGTCACCAGAAGGAAAGTTGGAGGTCAAAAGATGGGAATGTATAAAACTGAATCCTATGGTGGGTAATGTCCATGATCAACTGTACAAATACTAGAAATCGCTTCCATGAACCAGAACAAATGTATGACAATACAATTAGAAGTTAATAATAGAGGGGCATATAGGCCTATTACAAACTATATACTACAGTTAGTAGTATTTCAACATTTTTTCATAAACAGTAACAAATGTACTGTATCAATACCACGAGTCAACAGTTGAGGGGGGTTGGTTAGGGATAGGGGAGGATTAGAGTTTCCTTTTCTTTTTTTCTTTTTTCATCTTTCACTTTATTTCTTGTCTGGAGTAATGAAAAGTTTCTAAAAATTGAACAAAAATTAAGTGTGATGGATGCACAGCTGTATGAGGGTACCCAGGGGCAAGTGATTGTACACTTTGGATCTTTGGATAATTGTATGGTATCTGAACAATCGCAATACAAATGAAAACACACACAAACACACACACACACACACACACACACACAAATATGAGTGGAGTCCATTACAGGACATGGAGATTAAAAGCTCTAAATTCTTTTTACAGCTATGCCTCCAAGGTGCTTTATGAGCCTGGGTAAGTCACTGTCAGTGCTGTTAAAATAGAGGTAATTTTAAAAGATCACCCTTACAGACTTTTTGTGAAGGCCTATAATTAGAATGCATTTTAAATAGTCAATTTTTTAAAAGACCCAAGAAAGTGATTATTGCACTATCAGAATGTTCACAGTGCCTATGGATCTTTAAGATCCAGATTCTATCATTTGAATTTTTTCTGTTTGCCTTTTCTTCTGTGAATGGTTATCTAGCCATTCATTTCCACTAGTCCTGTTTCTGAAATGGTTTTAGAATCTGTTTCTGGCCTCTCTGTTTTCACTGGGATTCTGCTTATCCTTTGATAATTTTCATTTGGTGCAATAGACTCCTAACTCTTCTGCCTACCTCTTTAGCTAATCATTCTCCATTATATAGAGTACATCCCAGGATATTTACATATATCCAGAATACCCATGCCATGTATCTGTGAGAGTACATAAAAGCTCAGGTTTGGGCTGTAGCTAACTTGGATATATTTTTCAATATTCTCTGGTACTCCAATCCCTTGGCTTTATATTCCAGTTCCTAGTATGTGTCATAGACTCTCCTAGCTTTGATTATTTGGGTGGACATGCTTCTCTTTCACTCTCTACAATCTCTCTCTGACCCAACACCAGTCTTATTCGTAAACATCACATATCTGCAACTGTGGGTAAAAATATCTTCATTGCCCATTCTGGCCATTATTGACTCATTCTAGCATGCCAGGCTTCCCACTATAGGAAGGAGACTGGGCCAAGTCTGTTGTTAGAGTGATCATTCTGAAACTCAAATTGTAACACTGTACTCTCTGTTTCTGGTGCCAAAACCAAAATGTCAGTGTGATTATTCAAGATTTTGTGACTTGGCTGGGTACGAGGCACTAAAGGTCTTTGGCAATGGAAGCCTGGTGGGGAGTGAAGCAGAAGCCAGGTCTTTGGGAACATCCATTCTCTGAAATGGAATGGGCTGGGAGAAATTAACAAAGCAACAGAGGCAGATGCTGGAGAAGAGTTTCAAGAGCAGGAGGGCTCAAGATTCTCAGCTACCAGTCAGAGTTGCTGATACTGGCATGGAGGCAGAGGGTGGTGGTGATTAGTCAGGCTGGAGACAAACCACATTCTTGAAGTTTTTACCGTAAAAGTATCCATGTGAATTTTTGATGAAGACTCTATTTGTTCCTTCATATTTAGGTACCAACTATGTGTCAGGCATTGTGTTAGGCACTGGGTACACAATAGAAAAGAAAGGCAGGCATGGTGACTTCTTGGCAAGCTTTGTTGAATAACTTGGACTGTGCCTTTCTTCTTTATTGTCGCGTCAATATTGGAATAGGTTTTAGTCCAGCAAATACGGATTCTAGCCAGTGCATTTATGCAAACAATTCGCAGATGCACCTCATATAAGTGGCTTAGATAACATGATAGCTTCCATTCCTTCTCTGGAGCAGTGGCACAACTTTTCAATAAAAGACATCCTTCTTAGGAAAATAACACATATGGTGGCTTCTGGATGTTTTGAAATTTCCAAGCAGTTTTTCAACTGACCATCACTCTGTAATCAATTAAAAAAAAAATCTTATCCTGGAATCTTGGAAGTTTAATCATCACAACACAGTTTTCAGCAGCATACCCGTGTGTTTGTGCTAACTGTGATGAATATTTGGTGATCCAACTTTAAATAATTACATTTTCTAGAATTTACTTCTCACAGAAGTATTGGTAACAAATTATGTCTCTTCAGAAGATACTAATCATATAACTAAGAGTGAATGTCCAGCAAGAAAGAACACTTACATAAATTGAGGCATATCATATTCTTGGCTTGACATTGTAAAGATGTCAGTTCTCTCTAAAGCTAATGTATAAATTTATTATAACCCAATAAAAATTTTAATGCAATTATATTTGGAACTTGGAAAAACAATTTTCAAGTTTTCTGGAAGAAGAAAAATATACAAGAACAGCCAGGAAGATTCTAATATAGAAGAATATTACAGAGGACTCTGCCAGTTATTTAAACTGTAGTATTTATTGGTGATATACTGCTATAGGAACAGACAACTGACCAGTAAAGCAAAAGACTTAGTACAGAAATAGATCTAAATATGAAATGTGATTTGATTATATAATAAAGTAGTGAAAAGAAATGTGTTATTCAAAAAACTGGATTCAGTTATTCTGTCATTTGGAAAAAGAAAAACAATTGGATCCCTACCTTGAATTTCTAGATGGGATAAAGATTGAAATTTTTTTAAAAAATTGTGAACTACTAAACATTTTTGGATGAATGTTTTTATCATTTTTAAGTGAAGGAAGACTTCCTAAGCTTTACACTTGGCTGTCCAGACATCAGATACCCCTGCCTCCAAGGGGGAATCCCCATGGAAAATGGCCTTGGTGTGACAGAGTGCACTGCCTCCTACTTTAGGAGCCAAAGGGATCGATCCTCCCCCTGCCCACACATATGGCCCCATGGGAAACTCCCTGTAACTTGCTGACTAAGGAAGAAAGTGTTCAAGACTGGTTTTCAAATGGGCTCTTCCCTGATATACAGACACTAGCATGATTGTACTACTGTTGCAAGTTCCAGCCACTTAGGACAATTGAGAAGGAAAATCTTCTTAGGGGCAGAACTCTAAGTAGTATATCTCATTTTCCACCCTACCTGGTAGAAGAAATGGTAGATAAATGTTGATTTTTTAGGTTTGAAACGGTGAAGGTGTTTCAAGGCTACAGTGTAAATATGTGCAAGAAATGCCCAATATTTGGTAAACTGAGATTTAAAAATAAACAGAAAAAAGGTTTCAGTCAAGGCACTCATTAAAGATTCCACAGAATTGGGAAATGAAACTATTAACCTTGCCACTTCTAAATCCTTAGCAAACAGACAGAAAAGGGAGTTGGAGTGTGGGCTGGGTGGTTAATTATAAAAGGGGAATCAAGTTGTTGCAGCACAACAGGGGCATAGAGGTGATCCCCAAATGCAGCCCCCATACTCCAAGGCCAGTGTTAAGGTTAGTAGAGATGCTAGTAGCACAAATAGCCTGGGCCACCAAGGGCTCAGATGCCTCAGAAATGAAAGCTTGGTTCACCCCAACAAGTAAAGAACATGCTGAGGACATAAAAAGCAGTTTTGTTGTTTCAAGACAGTATAAATGGTTTTTGGTTTGTGAATCCTGGGAAGCAGATTGACTAAGACCAACTTGTCAGTATAGTCCCATTTTAAGCACAAGGTCTGTTTATGGTTCAGGGAGGAAGACAGATCTTCTTGTTTACCAATAGTCATTCAGAGAAAATCCATACCGTCTGATATATTTTTTAAATCTTACTTTCCTTCCAATGTTTCTCACCTCCTGTCTCCTGGCCGTTGGAACTCTCGTGAACTCTCTTTCTCTCTACTCTAGGATTCTTCACTATTTGTAGTCCCTCAATTCACCAGGTTGTTTCCCACCTCCCTGCATTGGTACCCTGTCCCCTTCTTCCTTGGTGCTCACCTACTACCATTTGAGATTCAGTCTTACAGTCCTGCCTGAAGTCTCATAACTATGTGCCCAACAGAGTTGACCCCTTCCTTTTTCCTTCTGTCTTTGCACCTGTAACTGTTTATTATCATTGTGGGTTTACGTGTTTGTCTCTGCTTACTAGATTTATATTTAAAACCCTAGGACTTGGCACAGAGAATAGCACATAGTAGGTGTGCAGTGATGTTTATGGACAAAACTGAGGCAGCAATGAGGTTGAGAACCAGTAGACTTTCAGCCATAGATTTTAGGCTTGGCTTACCCTATCCTAAATAATGGAAATTTATATCCACACATACTTAAAAGGTGCTAATTCTGTCCTCTGGAACAAATAAAATCTAACAAATTTTCAGGTACAATATTTGAGTGGGGAAAGTCAGGTCAACCTCTGGACCTGGGTCCAAATAGATCATAGTAACAACCAATCAGCTTTTTTTTTAACATTTGACCCCAGTCATGTGACTTTCCTCTCCCTTTTCTGCTCAAAAGGCAAGAGGAAAACACACAAGCACACTATAGTAGTCTTAGTAGATTTTTCAGCAGCAGCAGCAGCTTTAGTAAAAACAAAGGCCTGAGGAGTTTAGTCCTATTGCTGTAAGTCACAATTTCCATTTTTGTTAAAACCTTCAGTCAATCACAGACCAATTTCTTCTCCCCTAACATCATCCCTAGCTATGATAATTTGCTTAGTAAACATGCCATATATTAATAGCATGTGAAATTCTGGGAAATTTCCATTTCCCTTCTCTCTCCTCAAAAACACCTTTTTCCAGGAGGTCCGTTTTTATCCACCAAAGTTGTCAGAAGTATAACAACATGAGAGAAGTCCTGAGACCTCTCCAAATGGTCTCCATTTCCTCTTGAGTATATTCTAATCATCTTTGTATCTGGTTGGCCACCTAATTTTAGTTATGATTCCATTGAGCATGGGGCTACTCACATCCAGCTTACTGCTCTATGTAGTTACTCATTGAGCCAGATTTTCAATACACAAGCTCAGAAAAAAATTAGGTACTATTGGGAAGTGTCATTAAAGTTTTGGGGATATCAGAGGCTATTTTATGCACTAAAGCAGCAATTGACCAAATGTTTCTTAGTGATCTGAGAAAAAATTACCCAGTTTTTCATGGTAGTTAATTTGCTTCCAGGAAGTTAGGTAAGGCAGGACCCTAGCTAACGAGAGCAAATTGGTAATCTTAGATCTTACCTTTCCTGACATCAATACTGTCGCCTAATTGAGTGGGCATGCACAGGAAATGTGCTCTAAGGTACAGACCCTGCTCTCTGAACACTAAAATGCTTTATTTTCCCCTCTTAGGGAAATAACCTAAGGGAAAATTCTGTTTCCCTCTCATGGCTTCTCTCTGGGGTTCCTACCTCAGAGTTATTCTTTATTTTTTGTATCAGGTAATAGTTAAACCACACATTTGTTTTTAAATCTCAGGTTACCAAATATCAGGCATTTCTTGTGTATGTTTACATTGTAGCCTTGAAACACATTCGACATTTTAAACTTAGAAAGTCAACATTTATTAAAATAAGACTGGTCCTTCAATGGCTTTATAAATCACCCTTTTCCATTCCCTTACAATCACTATTAAATCCTCAGGAAGATCCTCTACAACCCACATGGTAAATCCTGGACAAGCAATTCCTTCGAAATAACCTGGAATAGTCCACCAATATTTATTGAGCAATTACTGTATGCCAGACACTGGGCCAACAATGGAGATAAAATGATGACTAAAAGAGACATCATCCTTACCTTCATGAAACTTACAATCCGTGGAGCTGGGGAGATTGACATAAACAGGTCTTCAAATAAATAAATGTCTAATCAAAACTCTGAGGGTTTTGATCCTCAATACTCTATTGAACCCATTCTTATCAATGTCACCACTAACATTTACATGGCTAAAGCTAATGGTAAATTTTCAGTCAATCTTACTCACCCTCTCAAAAGTATTTGATTCAGTTGATCACACACTCCTTTTATAAACATTTCTTCAGTTGACTCCAACCCTGTGGTTTCAAATGCTTGTGACTCCTAAATTTCTATCTTCAGCCCCAGACCTTTTTGTAAATTGGACACTTCTGTATCTATCTGCCTACTCATCATCCCTACTTGGATGTTTAATAGGCATCTCAAACTAAACTTGCCCCAACTGAACTCGGGATTCCCTTCTCCACCCCTCACAAAACTGCTTCCCCCATAGTGTTCACTATTTTATTAAATGGAACCACTGTTTTTCCAGTTGATCATTTCAAATATCTTGGAATTGGCCTTAACATCTCTTTCTTTCGTACCTCACATTCAAGTTATCAAGATTCAAGTGAAAAGGATTCAAGAAAATCCTGTTGGATTTACTTTCAACCTGTATCACAATTGAACCATCTCCCACCACCTTCATCGCTATGATTTCAGTCCAAGACACCATTTTCTATCACCTGGATCATTCCAATAGATTCCAGCCAATCTCTGATTCCACTCTTTTGCTCTATTCTCTCCATAGCAGTCAGAGAGAAGCTTTTAAAACATGAGTTAAATCTTGCCATGCCCTTGTTTATATGCTGCCAATGGCTTCCCTTCCCACTTAGAATAAAATCCTTACCACAGTATACAAGGCCCTGCATGATCTGGTCATTGCCTGACTCTATGCCTGCCCTCCCACTCTCCTTGCTGTTCCTTGAACCTGTACGTTCCCACTTTGGGCCTTGGCACTTGTGTCCCCCTGCCTAGAATTTTATTCACCTAGATACTAGCATGTCTCTCTTCTTCAGTTTATACATGTCTCTGTTGAAATCTTGACTTTTGAGAGAGGTGTTCCCTGACTACTAAAATAGCACTCCCCCTCTGCCCGTCTCTTTCTCTCTACCCTCTTGGCCTGCCTTATGTTTTCCTAGTTCCTATAACCCTGACTATATATATAAATTTGTTTATATATTACATATATGTTTATATATTGTGTGTATCCTATTATGATACAAAATTCAAGGGCACAGGAACTTTTGTCTTGCTCACTCTCCTAACTCCATTGCCTATTACAGTGCCTGGCACATTGTGGGTGCTCATCAAATATATATTGTATAAATGAATGTGATGAAAACATGACTGTGAGATAATATCATACATGGACCTAATTTAGAGTGTGGTATAGTGAAGGAAGCAAATCTGCGTTCTGATTAATGTCTATAAATGAAAAGGCCAGCTATGCAAATGTGGATGATAAAATTCCCTATCACTCTCAAGGCAGTTGCAAGCTCCTGCTTCTCAGTTGGCCCGTTGGTAATAGGCATAAAAGCTCTGTTGAAGAAGAATGTTTTTCATGTATGATATGGTTTTGCTTTTTTCCCATGGAAATGTGAACAGCAATATCTCATTTATCTGTGTAATACATCTATCAAGTAGTTGGACAAGAGTTTGAAAGGAGAAGGAAAAAGAAGGGAATAATACCTATTTTGTCTTTAGTAAAAAGTCAATGAAACAGAGAGGTCTTGTGACACGTCCAGTGTAATAGTGGTGGAGCTAGCCATGTAAATTGATCCTCCTAACTTACTGATCTCTGCTTCTGGGACTTGAGATGGGAATAAAAGAGAAGTTTCTGCATATGTCTCCAAAATGGACTATGTTTTATCTCACATCTCTTCAACCCATCCACCACCTACAGTTCTGACCATGGCTCCCTTAGGTCTTCAGTGTAAGGGATTAGGAAACGTGTAAGAGGAAAGAGCAGGTGCTCTGTAAATATGTGTTGAATGGCTGAATTAGTTGAGAAAAGAGAATAAGAAAGAAGGTTTTGGGTTTGTGTGTGGGGGTGGGTATTCACGTGTACCTACACACACAGGTGCAATTGCTAATGATTTGAGCCTATGTGAAGAAAAGGAATTAAATCAATAACATAAAAAGAATCAGAAGCCTATCTTTTCTCTGGCCTCTGCATTTTTACTCTGAGTGACCATTCAACTGCCAGATAGCTCTTACCTATATTAAAGTGGGTTTTTTTTTTGTCGAAATTATATAGAAACTATATCTCTCAAGTATAACTTTATTGATATATCAGATATACTTGTGTAATTTATGTTTTTCCCACTTCAGCCCAGACATACGGTAAAATCAAAATAATAGGAACAAAGCTGTATTGATTTGACTTGGCCCTCATGATTCTTCAAATCCTGCCCAAGTAGAGGATGTGCTTCCATGTGCTCACACATGTGGTGCCCGGGGCTATAGCAGAGATTCTGAGGTTTCCTCTCTTTCTGCTCTTGACGTGGGCCTCGTGTGTCCGTGGGCCTCAGGCTCTTGCTTTGCTTAAGGATCCTCTGTTCCAG
Organism: Choloepus didactylus; assembly: GCF_015220235.1. Lineage (NCBI taxonomy): Eukaryota > Metazoa > Chordata > Mammalia > Pilosa > Megalonychidae > Choloepus > Choloepus didactylus. The sequence goes on along the minus strand of NC_051312.1, from coordinate 126,443,762 downwards.
TGTCTCTGTGATTCTTCCCCATTTCACTCTCATCCCTTGCAACACTTGGTGTCCTCTAGCCACCTTTTTTCCATTTCTGATACAGGATATGCTCTGTTCTTTCTTTTCTGTTACCTGCTGGAGTACAGTGGTTCTTATCTGCAGTGTCTTGACAACACATTTATGTAATAACTTGCAGTGACACAAGTGCCAGGATGTGGTGTTTGAGAAATGAACTCTACCTTGTTTACTACTCATCAGGAAGGAATAAGGCGTTATGGAAGGTAGTGCTGCATGGCTACTGAAAAGCCATTCCCAACCTTCTTATCCATCTCATATCCTTTTATGCCTCCCATTTTATAGCCTGAAAAGCTGATTGCTTGCTTGTTCATCTTTCCTTGTACCTAGAGATGATCCTGGGACTCAGTTCTGGACTGTGGAACATAACTAAGACCTGCTGGTTGGGGTAGGGATTTCTGGGAAATTTTCACTTTCCTGAAAACAAAAGTGATAACAGAAATAAGACTGGTGTTATCTCTTCTCCTCTTTCCCCATCTATCTCCCTTGAATGCAGAATTGATGACTGGATCTGCATTGCCATATTGTAACCATGAGAAAAAGGTCAGAAATGCATCAGTCCTGACATCACTGAGTTGAAGCACCAAGACCAACAGTCAGCTACAGACAGACTTCTTATGTGAGAAAAATAAACCTCTATTCAAGTCACTGTAGGCTGATTTTCTGTTATTTGCAGCTGACTACAAGTCCAATTGATACAGAAGCACTTCCTTACCACCACACAACAGTTTCATTTAAAGAGAGAGGGATTTTTTAACTTGAAGGCTAAGGCTTCTTGGGCACCTTGGGAGAGTTAACATGATTTTTTTTTTTTTTTAATTTAGGCATATAAGAAGAAAGAGATTAATTATCCTAGAAAAAAGAAGGGTCCAATCTAGTTTAAGAGAGAATCCCCCAGACTGGAAGGAACTATTGGGTTCTGCACATAATGGGGCCTTGAATGGCTCCTACTCAGTGCCCCAGAGGGGGCAGAGCCACAGATGGATGTCACCTATGTCAACAGGTACTGCAGCCCTTGGAGCAGAAGGTCTCCTGTAGCTGAGCCTGTGGTCTTTAAAAAAAAAAGAGCATTTTGGAGAGCATCTCTCTACCTGCCCAATACGGTGATGCCCCAAAACACCTGAGGACCAACATTTGAAAAGGTGTAATGTAGCAAAAGGAGCAAATATAGCTCTGGCAACCATGCAGATGAAGGCCTAAGCTTCCTGTTTGCCTATAAATTCCTATCCTTAGGCAGTCCAGTTGTGGATGGGGAAGGTAAGACAATAATGCTCTAAGAGACAGCTAGTCGTATATTATAATTAGCCTCTGTGTTCCTCAGTTCTCTGGCAGATGGCAAATTCATTTCTTTGGAATAAATTTGAGATAGAAAGTATATAACTCCTTTTAGACTTTATTTGAAATGGTATAATGTTTGCAGGTACGTAATTCACATTCTTTTGCATTCATTCATTTATTCAGGTGTTTTTAGATAATCAGTTATCTTTTAAAGCACTTAAAAGTAAAAAAAAAAAAAAATTATCTTTGTCTTCATTTGTGCCAGATCTTTTCATTTCCTTGTGTAGATCAAAATATGGAACAGTATATTTCTTTTGAAAATTAATGAAAATATTTTCCTATAATTATACAAAATAAACCATTATATCATTCAAGGGGTTTCTTCAGGGTTCATAGAAGACGATATCAAAATTTCTCCACTTCAATGTATACATAGATAAAATGGCCTAATGCACAGGTGACCAGCTTTCCTCTTTGGGAGAACTAATTTGGATTTTCACTGCTGTATATATATTTATGACTTTTATATACAAAAATTTACATAAAATTCAAACTTTAAGACTTTTTTGGGCTTCATGTCACCCTTACCACTAACTGAATGTAAACCTGATTTAAAACATGTATTTTCACTGTTCATTTTGATTAGGCCTTTTATTTGTGGCCTATTTACATGTGGATACCAAATTCCATAAAAATGGTCTGGCCTATGTATTAAACTAAAAGTAGGTTAAACAAGGCAGAAGCATTTTAAGATTCCTGAAAACCTAAGGGAATCTACTGTTAGATACTTAGAAGCTGAGCAGTTTCTACAGTATTCCCAGATTAATGGCATCTGTCTTTTGAATTGCCACAAAAAGTACAATATAAATAAAATGTAATGGTGCTTCTAAGAGAGAGCTAGTCATATATAATTAGCCTCTGTGTTCCTCAATTCTCAGGCAGATGGCAAATTCATTTCTTTGGAATAAATTTGAGATAGAAAGTATATAACTCCTTTTAGACTTTATTTGAAATGGTATAATGTTTGCAGATACATAATTCACATTCTTTTGCATTTATTCATTTATTTAGGTGTTGCTTTTATGTATCTCATATAATTCATCAGTCTCACTTTAATGGTAATACATTTCAGAAATAGTATTATATATTTTTAAAAATCTATGTCCTGAAATAATGGTTCTATAAGCTTCCCAGGCTTAGGAGAAATTCATCTTTTTGCTATTTCCATTGGGGGGTGGGTTGTCAATGAGGCCAAAGTCATACATTCAAGTTCTCAAACCTCCATGTTCCAGGTTTTACCCCTTGAGCCCATTTACCAGTCTTACCTACTCACTACTTCTGAAAACAATTCAAAACCCAGGACCTACAGAAAGGCACTCAGGAGGCAAGTAATGTCCCCTGTGTGTAAAGATTAGCAGTGCCATAACACTGTCCAAAGCAGGCTTTCACCTGCACAGATAACAGGGCTATAGAGTCCACTCTAACCTAGTACACAGGGAAATTTCCACTTGGTTCTTTCCGTCCTACCTTGGGAGGGAAACATACAATCCCTACCACAAGCTTCCAAGGGAGGAGGCTCACTAGGGTATAACAGTTCTACCAGGTGTACTGGCCTCAGGCAAGGAGCAGGCAGATGCAAGGACTGGGTGGGATCTTGGAGAGTGTCGGTCAGTGGCTGACAGCTCTGTGTTCAGTCTGCTTCCTTCACTGTAGAAAGAATACTGCTTCCTTCACTCTGTGCTCATCCTGCTTCCACCATCTTTCAAGACGTAGTTTTCTCCACTCCTTCCTCTGCCTTCCCTAGCCAGAGTCTTAACTAGGCCCTGAGAGAAAAAGGTTCCATAGCTTCCCTCTTCAAACTTTTGTTTCTGCTCACAAAGTGGATGACTCATGCCTATCTAAGTGCTCTGGGGAAGGGAAACAAACCGTCTTCCTGGTACGAATGAGAGAACAGAAGGGAAGAGAAAAATACAGGAAACAACAATTAATTCTTGGAGGCATAGCCCTGCTACATTCACATAGGACCCTCAGGACCTTATTTCTCGACATTCACATGCGTAAAACACCATGTCTGTTTTATCGTTTTCCTTCTCTCTGTTGTCTTCCTCCACCCAGCTCTTTAACATTCTTAGGTATGTTCTTTTTTTAAAAAAATTCCCTTTTGACCTTGCATTCCTCTCTAGTTAGCAGCTTATCTTATTGCGTCCCTTTAGAACCAAGTCTCTTGAAATAGTCTCTGCACCAGTCCAGTGGCCTACCAACCAGGGCTCTGTTAAGTGTGCCAAGATTTAAAGGGGGCTCTAGATGATGGGTGGGTGTGCAGGTTGCACCTAATAAATCCACCCCAACCTTCCTATCTCTCTAAGCCTTTGGATTCCTTCCTCCAAAGGAAAGCTCTGGCATCTCAACCTCATTGAAATAGTTCACCATTCAGTCTATGTTTCAGTCAATCCATCATGTAAACTGTTAAGAGTCACCTACAGCTGTGTGAGCTAATGTATTAAATCTGGAATCTAGTAAATGTACCCATGTCAGTTAATTTGACCTATTGTTATATTCTGCCGTCTTTGGTCTAACACCTTTAGAATCCATTTCCGCACATATTCTCCAGACTTCTTTTGATGCAGATTCACAAAATCTTACAATTGTTTTGGTGTGTACTTTGTTTCCTCCTAAAGCATAGTTGTTCTGATCCTCTGAAACATATTGAGATTTGACCTTAGTTATGAGTCTAATGGAACAAGGGGTGGTTGTGGGTAGGTCTTGAGAAGAACAAACATCCCTTTGCAAGGCATGTGACTCAAGTAAGAATTGTCACAGGAAGTACAGTAATCTCAGGCATAAGAAGGAAAACTACTTTCACTGATAAGGGGGGCTTTGGGCTTTGAGTGTCTCAGGAGTCTGAGATTCTGAGTTTCCTCTGAATCCAGCCATCTGTCCTCATTTCAAGTTTCAGGATCCCATGATTTCCCAGTCAATACCCTAACTTTCACATGAGCTACTTAGTGAGGCTGTGAATCCAACTGATATTGTAATTCTGCAACCCATGCAGTTATTTAAAGCCAAATGCTACAAGGATGGAATGGTGACCATCAGCTGTGAGGGTTTCCACAATGTGGAGGCAGTCCTAACTCTTCCATGGGCTGGTAGGGCAGAAGCTCATGTTCCCAGAACCCTGAGCCATACCTGATATTTTCAGATCTACTTTCTCCCCAACTCTGTGAAGCTGAGTGCCAAGGCATCATCTTTTCCTCTCTCTTTCCCAGGCAGTTTCAGGTTCTTATGATCTACTCCATTCCCAGATCCAGAAAATGAATACAGCTGTGGACTGTTTGCTGAATCCTTGTGCAGGCCCTGCCCCATCTGCACCACCTAGAGGCCAATGACCCTTCAGAGGCATACCCCTGGCATGCCAGGGATATCAGAGAAGACTGGGCAGAGAAACGTGGGTACAAGACAACCAAGGTGGCTTGGAGCTGTGTGTCCAGAGCAGCCAACAGCTTCCTGTATCCAGTGGTGAACAGCCACCTCAGCCTGGTTTTTCACCCTTTTACCCCACTTCCACAGCCTACAATGAACAGAAAGGCACTTTGGAATCCCATCCAGAAACCACAAAGTTGGTGGCTTTGCAGGGCAGTGTGGGGCTGCAAGTGATGAAAAGGAGGTGGAAGAGAACTGAGCAGCTGCTGTGAAGGGGAGGAAAAGGAGTGGGATGCAGATGAGGAAGGGGAAGGGAATGAGGACACACCAACTCAGCTCCAGGATCAGCCTGGCCACCCGAAACTCTTAACGTCCTGACGGGTGAGGATGAGTGTTAAGTCCCTGTACCTGCTGTCATCTTCCCAATCTAGTATCTTTGCTTTTGGACTGTCCTGGGAGCATTTCCCCTCTGCCACCCCAGTTGGGAATGAAGACTGCCTGCTTTGTAAAAACAGCAACAACATCAGGCCTGTGGCTATAAGAAATAGATCTTTCAAGGATGCCATAGAAGTTCTGTGGTTCTAAGACTATTATTTTAGCTATGAGTTAAAAGGATATGAACTTGTCATTTTCTTTCTGTAAGTGCTCCATTGCACTCAGAAGAATCACTAATGGTCACATGCAGCGGATCTCTTCAAGACAGTACTTCAGTTAAGGTGGGGCCCAGCTGAATCAGATTGGGCTTTAATATGGTTTACTGGAGTCCTTTATAAGCAAAGTAAAAATCAGATAGAGAGAGAAGCCATGGGAAACAACCAGAAGCTGGAAGTCAACAAAACTTAGAGAACAGAGAAGACGCTGCCGTGTACATTAGCATGTGATGGAAAAACCAAGGAACCCAAAGATTACTGGCAAGCCACAAGATACCTACCCTGGGAGGAAGCAAGTCTTCTAGTCTCTGAAACTGTCATCCAATAAATTCTTGTTGTTAAGCTAACCCATTGTATTATACTTGTTTTAGCAGCTACAACTATTTCTTAAATAGTTTTAGGAAACTGAAACAGAAGAGTTAAGTTGGAGTTATGGAGCCAGGATATGGTGGCTGTATGTAGATGTGTGTAAGTGATGGGCAGGATTTGTGGGATGGGCAGAGAATATGTCCTGAAGAGTTGGAGTCCTAGGGTGATTGGAGCAAAGAGAAGGTATCTGGCTGGGCCTAGTTTCCCAAATCCCTGTTCACTGAAGGGTTGTCCATGAGGCAGAGAAAAGAATATCCAAGTATTAGAGAACCTATTCTCTGCTATAATTCCTGCTCACACAGTTTTCATTCTCCATCAAGTCTCTCTAGCTATTTCTTTATGCCTCACCCCAAGTGGAGAGCAATTCCAATTGCACCCATGGTAGTTCAGGGTGGGGACTGCCCTCCAGAAGATAGGTAAGAAAGAGAACTTGAAGGCTGGAGCTCTCATGTTGAGTGACAGATCTGTGGTTCTTGTTTTTAGCAACACTAGTTCATGTCTGTTTTCTAGTTTTCCTGGGCCACAGGACTCAAGGCTGTTCACCTACCAATACCTTAGAGGAGACAACTTGCTTCTGAGCCAACATCTACTTTCCTAAAAATGGTGAAGACACAAACATGGATTATGAGCACTGTGGAAAAGAAAAAGAGGACAACCTAAGTAATTGACAAGCCAGATTTACTGAGATAACCCCTAGGAGGTCACTACCATTCATCCCTACAGTAAACCCATGAGATGGAAAAGCACCTTGACTTTGGACCTCAGAGCCTTTCGACACCATCGTGAATGGTTTTCCATATCTACCTTATGACTAATTTTGAAAATTGAAATTTCTGAAGAAGACTGCCAGCGAGCTGTAATTATAGTTGCCCTTTTTGGGTGACTTTCTTTAATCAGTCCCATAAAACCTGCCTTTGTGAACATTTTAAGGCCAGCACTTCTTTTTTATACTTTATTTTGGGGGGATTTTTTTCCCTTGAATAATAGAAGAATGACCTCTATTTCCTTTCCCCAAGAACAAGATGAGGATATTTACAGATTTTTCTTACATTGGTTGATTACATTTATGCATAGGGAATGAATTGTTTATTAAAAGTAAATTATATTCTGAAAACTTTTAGATTATAAGCAAAGAAGCTTGAAATAATAATTTTGATATGGATGATTTATAATGCAAAGCAAAATTATTTATTAGATTTTTTCTAAAGCATGGGCTCTTTTCCTGCCACCAAGATGTGAAGCAGCCTGTCCAAAGTTGGGGTGGTATGGACCTGCCAAGATTTGGCTTACTTACCATAGTCCCAGTTTTGATAAATGATGTTTCTTCATCGAATCCTTTCAAGGGGTGAGAGAAGTTGAGCAAAGTTCTAGAGCCTAAGCTTTGGTCATCACTGAAATAAATAATCTTTTGCTTTAAATTTTTAAGACTTAATGAAAAGTGATTTCTAATGGTGAGCTGAGAAAAAAAATAGAAAAGAAATAGCTGATTGGAAGCCTTGAGTGCAGGACTTGGGGCTTGTCATGGATTACTTGAGTAGGGGTGCAACTGTTTCTTTGAGAAATCGCCATATGAAGCTTATGAAGGTCCTTTGGGGCTGGTTAGGTCATGAGAAAGAAATCTTCTAATCTGTGCCTTAGAGAATATCATATAAACTTGTCTGTTAGAACTCCGGGAGACCCCAGTTTTTATAATTTAAACTTTAATTTGACACCTACCCTCCCTTTTTTTAGTGCGGTGGAGGCTCACTCCCACTTTCAGCCATGCCTGATGTTCCAGAGCTCAAAGCCTCCCTGGTTCAACCTCTCCAGAGTGGACTTTGCTCCAGTTTTCTGCAGATCAACCAGCCCTCCTATTTTCAGGCCAAGCCAACCTTCAAAGATAACTGAGGACTACAATGCCTGAATCTTTCTGGAATCTAAGGTCAGAAACTATTTTGCTTCTTGTTAATTTCCCCTTGTAAGCACTTAAATTTCATTTTTTTCCATTCAGCTAAATAAATGACCACTTATCCATACATTTTCTATTTTATTTTTTTTATTGTTACCTTTGAGAATAGATAGGGGTAGAGATCAATATCTGACATACATTAAAATATAAAACAAAATTAACACAAGATCACAAATTTTTTTCCTTTTCTCCTTTGGCAGTTAATACGTCTCTAAAATATTCCATATCATCTGGACAACCAAAATTAACCTCTCAATACTAAAAATAGCCAAAACATACTCTTTATAAGTTTGGTGATGTATAATATCACATTAAGGAACTGTTAGTATTTTAAACAGAAGAACCCCATATAATTTGTAAGAATTGTTTCTTTAGTCCCTTATTTACTGAGTTTAAACCAGTAAATAAGAATAATCTACATTACTGGGGCAAGTTATTTACAACTTACAGCTATTAAACGTTCTTCCACAGAAGATGTCAAGACTTGGGGGCGGATGGTGACCATGATGTCTCTGAAGTCAACAGCTATGACTCTTCCAGGCCTGGCATTTTTTAATCTAAAATCGTATTGTTATCTCTCATTGGCTGTTTTTTTTTTCTCTCCCTTTGTATTTGTCCTTGTGGATTTATACTTTTTTATCTACTTACTGTCATTTTAGTGGGTTGAAGAGAAAACAGTGATAATGTGTATGCTCAATTTATCATATTTAATCAAAGTACTTCTTCTTATCTTTTTCTGTAGTTCACTTTTAAAAATTTCACCTTAGTTTATGCAGTATTCATCTTGATATATGAAGGGAAATAAGGATGTAAGTTGAATCCCATTCTGTGCCAGAGCTAAACAAAAGACCCAACACCATGTCCCTTCCTTCCCTCTTGTTTGTAACATACCAAGGAGTATACTCTGCCTTCAGAAATTAAAAAAAAAAAAAAAAAAAAAATAGAATCACAAAAATGTAATGATCTCTGAGTCTTGAAGGATCAGACAAGTAGAGATATATAAAGGAAAAGTATAGAGGCATAGGGTGCGATATGTGGGGCTGCATGGAGGTATGAAAATGGAGAGGAAGGGAAAAGATGAGGCGGATAAGACATTGGACCAAGTTCTGAAGGACATTTTATGCCATGAAAAATAACTGGACTTTATTTGTAAAATAACCAAGTCATTAACTAATAAGCTAAAGCTAACATTATAAGAGATACACACAAACCATCTTGTTACCAGTTGATTAAGTGGCCTTGCAGGTTGTCCCCCTTTCAGGTTTATTAGACAAGTATTTTTTTTTTCAACTTTTGCTATCCCAAATTCACTTCTTTCTAATTCCACCAATGCCTTATGACTCTGTAATTTTAATTTCTCTTTGCAACTGAATGTAACCCCTCTGAAGAGTTACTCATCTCAAATATAAGTGTGAGAGGAGTTTGCAGCTCTCTTCGTGGTCTTGTTTTGGATGATTTTTACTGCAACGTTTTCAATGACTTCAAAATCCTGTTTCCTAATTGCAGTAAGGTTAAGAGGCTTATTTGAATTAATCCACTCTGTCTCCAGCTAGTTGTTATCAATGCACTTTACTTCTATTGATGTTCTTTGGGTTGTTATTTGAAATATAGTTTTAAAAGTTTCTAGATATTGTTATTTTGAATTTTTATTTTTCTTTTTTTTTTTTGAACATTTTAAAGTTTTTATTTAAATATTTTTTCATTGTAAATTTAAATAGTTACAAAGCATGTGTTTTCTGCCATATTGTGTTTTACGTACATGTCTTAATATATTTCCCTGTAAACTTAGCTGTAATTTTAGCTCATTTCATTTATGGAAAACACCTTCTTTTGAAAGGCCATTCCTCATTGTCTAACTCGTCAGCCAAATCAGTTTTACTATTTTGACTTCGTTTTTAAAAAAAGACTTTGCTTTAATCTCTCAATTATCTTTTTTTTTTTTAATCTTCATTTTATTGAGATATAGTCACATACCACACAGTCATACAAAACAAATCGTACTTTCGATTGTTTACAGTACCATTACATAGTGGTACATTCATCACCCAAATCAATCTCTGACACTTTCATTAGCACACACACAAAAATAACAAGAATAATAATTAGAGTGAAAAAGAGCAATTGAAGTAAAAAAGAACACTGCGTACCTTTGTCTGTTTGTTTCCTTCCCCTATTTTTCTACTCATCCATCCATAAACTAGACAAAGTGGAGTGTGGTCCTTATGGCTTTCCCAATCCCATTGTCACCCCTCATAAGCTACATCTTTATACAACTGTCTTTGAGATTCATGGGTTCTGGGTTGTAGTTTGATAGTTTCAGGTATCCACCACCAGCTACCCCAATTCCTTAGAACCTAAAAAGGGTTGTCTAAAGTGTGCATAAGAGTGCCCACCAGAGTGACCTCTCGGCTCCTTTTGGAATCTCTCTGCCACTGAAGCTTATTTCATTTCCTTTCACATCCCCCTTTTGGTCAAGAAGATGTTCTCCGTCCCACGATGCCAGGTCTACATTCCTCCCCGGGAGTCATATTCCACGTTGCCAGGGAGATTCAGTCCCCTGGGTGTCTGATCCCACGTAGGGGGGAGGGCAGTGATTTCACCTTTCAAGTTGGCTTAGCCAGAGAGAGAGGGCCACATCTGAGCAACAAAGAGGCATTCGGGAGGAGGCTCTTAGGCACAACCATAGGAAGGCCTAGCCTCTCCTTTGCAGCAACCGTCTTCCCAAGGGTAAAACCTGTGGTAGAGGGCTCAACCCATCAAACCACCAGTCCCCTATGTCTGTGGTCATGTTAGCAACCATGGAGGTGGGGTAGGCGAATACCCCTGCATTCTCCACAGGCTCCTCAAGGGGGCACTACATCTTTTTTTTTTCCTTGTTTTTCTTTTTTTTTTTTTTTTAACTTTCCCTTCTTTTTTAAATCAACTGTATGAAAAAAAAGTTAAAAAGAAAACAAACATACACTAAAAGAACATTTCAAAGAGACCATAACAAGGGAGTAAGAAAAAGACAACTAACCTAAGATAACTGCTTAACTTCCAACATGTTCCTACTTTACCCCAAGAAAGTTACCTAATATAGCAACATTTCTGTGAACTTGTTCCTACTATATCCATCAGAAATTAACAGACCATAGTCATTCCTGGGCATACCCAGAACGTTAAGTCGCTTATCTGTTCTTCATGGATTATTGTTCTCCCTTCCTTAATTGCTCTCTATTGCTAGTTCCCCTACATTCTACATTATAAACCATTTGTTTTACATTTTTCAAAGTTCACATTAGTGGTAGCATATAATATTTCTCTTTTTGTGCCTGGCTTATTTCGCTCAGCATTATGTCTTCAAGGTTCATCCATGTTGTCATATGTTTCACGAGATCGTTCCTTCTTACGGCCGCGTAGTATTCCATCGTGTGTATATACCACATTTTATTTATCCACTCATCTGTTGAAGGACATTTGGGTTGTTTCCATCTCTTGGCAATTGTGAATAATGCTGCTATGAATATTGGCGTGCAGATATCTGTTCGTGTCACTGCTTTCCGATCTTCCGGGTATAAACCGAGAAGTGCAATCGCTGGATCGAATGGTAACTCTATATCTAGTTTTCTAAGGAACTGCCAGACTGACTTCCAGAGTGGCTGAACCATTATACAGTCCCACCAACAATGAATAAGAGTTCCAATTTCTCCACATCCCCTCCAGCATTTGTAGTTTCCTGTTTGTTTAATGGCAGCCATTCTAACTGGTGTTAGATGGTATCTCATTGTGGTCTTCATTTGCATCTCTCTAATAGCTAGTGAAGCTGAACATTTTTTCATGTGTTTCTTGGCCATTTGTATTTCCTCTTCAGAGAACTGTCTTTTCATATCTTTTGCCCATTTTATAATTGGGCTGTCTGTACTATTGTCATTGAGTTGTAGGATTTCTTTATATATGCAAGATATCAGTCTTTTGTCAGATACATGGTTTCCAAAAATTTTTTCCCATTGAGTTGGCTGCCTCTTTACCTTTTTGAGAAATTCCTTTGAGGTGCAGAAACTTCTAAGCTTGAGGAGTTCCCATTTATCTATTTTCTCTTTTGTTGCTTGTGCTTTGGGTGTAAAGTCTAGGAAGTGGCCGCCTAATACAAGGTCTTGAAGATGTTTTCCTACATTATCTTCTAGGAGTTTTATGGTACTTTCTTTTATATTGAGATCTTTGGTCCATTTTGAGTTAATTTTTGTGTAGGGGGTGAGGTAGGGGTCCTCTTTCATTCTTTGGATATGGCTATCCAACTCTCGCAGCCCCATTTGTTGAAAAGACCATTATGACTCACTTCAGTGACTTTGGGGGCCTTATCAAAGATCAGTCGGCCATACATGTGGGGGTCTATCGCTAAATCGATTCCATTGATCGATATATCTATCTTTGTACCAGTACCATGCTGTTTTGACTACTGTGACTTTATAGTAAGCTTCAAAGTCAGGGAGTGTAAGTCCTCCCACTTTGTTTTTCTTTTTTAGAGTGTTTTTAGCAATTTGAGTCATCTTCGCTTTCCAAATAAATTTGATGACTAGTTTTTCCAAGTCTGCAAGGTAGGTTGTTGGAATTTTGATTGGGATTGCATAGAATCTGTAGATGAGTTTGGGTAGAATTGACATCTTAATGACATTTAGCTTTCCTATCCATGAACATGGAATATTTTTCCATCTTTTAAGGTCCCCTTCTATTTCTTTTAGTAAGTTAGGTAGTTTTCTTTGTATAGGTCTTTTACATCTTTGGTTAAGTTTATTCCTAGGTACTTGATTTTTTTAGTTACTATTGAAAATGGTATCTTTTTCTTGAGTGTCTCTTCAGTTTGTTCATTTCTAGCATATAGAAACACTACTGACTTATGTGCATTAATCTTGTATCCCGCTACTTTGCTAAATTTGTTTATTAGCTCTAGTAGCTGTATCGTCGATTTCTCAGGGTTTTCCAGATATAAGATCATATCATCTGCAAACAATGACAGTTTTACTTCTTCTTTTCCAATTGGATGCCTTTTATTTCTTTGTCTTGCCGGATTGCCCTGGCTAGCACTTCCAGCACAATGTTGAATAACAGTGGTGACAGCGGGCATCCTTGTCTTGTTCCTGATCTTAGAGGGAAGGCTTTCAGTCTCTCACCATTGAGTACTATGCTGGCTGTGGGTTTTTCATATATGCTCTTTATCATGTTGAGGAAGTTTCCTTCAATTCCTACCTTTTGAGGTGTTTTTATCAAAAAAGGGATGTTGGGTTTTGTCAGATGCTTTTTCAGCATCTATTGAGATGATCAATTGATTTTTCCCTTTGGACTTGTTAATGTGTTGTAATACATTGATTGATTTTCTTATGTTGAACCATCCTTGCATGCCTGGAATGAACCCCACTTGGTCATGGTGTATGATTTTTTTAATGTGTCTTTGGATTCGATTTCCAAGTATTTTGTTGAGGATTTTTGCATCTATATTCATTAGGGAGATTGGCCGGTAGTTTTCCTTTTTTGTAGCATCTTTGCCTGGTTTTGGTATTAGATTGATGTTAGCTTCATAAAATGAGTTAGGTAGTGTTCCATTTTCTTCAATGTTTTGAAAGAGTTTGAGTAAGATTGGTGTCAGTTCTTTCTGGAAAGTTTGGTAGAATTCCCCTGTGAAGCCATCTGGCCCTGGGCATTTATTTGTGGGAAGATTTTTGATGACTGATTGGATCTCTTTGCTTGTGATGGGTTGGTTGAGGTCTTCTATTTCTTCTCTGGTCAGTCTAGGTTGTTCATATGTTTCCAGGAAATTGTCCATTTCCTCTAAATTATCCAGTTTGTTGCCATACAGTTGTTCATAGTATCCTCTTATAATTTTTTTAATTTCTTTGGGATCTGCAGTTATGTCACCTTTTTCATTCATTATTTTGTTTATATGGGTCTTCTCTCTTTTTGATTTTGTCAGTCTAGCTAGGGGCTTGTCAATCTTGTTGATCTTCTCAAAGAACCAACTTTTGGTGATATTTATCCTCTCTATTATTTTTTTGTTCTCTATGTCATTTATTTCTGCTTTAATCCTTGTTATTTCTTTTCTTCTACTTGGTTTAGGATTGGTTTGCTGTTCATTTTCTAGCTTCTTCAGTTGATCCATTAGTTCTTTGATTTTGGCTCTTTCTTCCTTTTTAATATATGCGTTTAGTGCTATAAATTTCCCCCTTAGCACTGCTTTTGCTGCATCCCATAGGTTTTGGTATGTTGTGTTCTCATTTTCATTCGTCTCTATATATTTAGCAATTTCTCTTGCTAGCTTCTTCTTTAACCCACTGATTGTTTAGGAGTGTGTTGTTTAACCTCCAGGTATTTGTGAATTTTCTAAGTCTCTGATGGTTATTGACTTGTAATTGTATTCCATTGTGGTCAGAGAATGTGCTTTGAATAATTTCAATCTTTTTAAATTTATTGAGGCTTGTTTTATGTCCCAGCATATGATCTATTCTGGAGAAAGTTCCAGTGAGCACTAGAAAAGTATGTGTATCCTGGTGATTTGGGATGTAATGTCCTGTATATGTCTGTTAAATCTAATTCATTTATCAGATTGTTTAGGTTTTCAATTTCCTTATTGGTCTTCTGTCTGGTTGATCTATCTATAGGAGAGAGTGATGTGTTGAAGTCTCCCACAATTATTGTGGAAACATCAATTGCTTCCTTTAGTTTTGCCAGTGTTTCTCTCATGTATTTTGTGGCACCTTGATTGGGTGCATAGACATTTGACGATTGTTATTTCTTCTTGCTGAATTGCCCCTTTTATTAGTATGTAGTGGCCTTCTTTGTCTCTCAAAACATCCCTGCATTTGAAGTCTATTTTATCTGAGATTAATATTGCTACACCTGCTTTCTTTTGGCTGTGTAGCTTGCATGAAATATTTTTTTCCATCCTTTCACTTTCAGTTTCTTTGTGTCCCTGTGTCTAAGATGAGTCTCTTGTATGCAACATATTGGTGGTTCATTTTTTTGATCCATTCTGCGAATCTATATCTTTTAATTGGGGAGTTTAATCCATTTACATTCAACGTTATAACCATGAAGGCATTTCTTGAATCAGCCATCTTATCCTTTGGTTTATGTTTGTCATGTTTTTCCCCTCTCTCTATTAATATCCTTTATTGTACCCATACCGAATCTCTTTAGTACCGAACCTTCTCCAAGTCTCTCTGTCCTTTCTTTGTTTCTCTGTCTGTAGGGCTCCCTTTAGTATCTCCAGTAGGGCAGGTCTCTTGTTAGCAAATTCTCTCAGCATTTGTTTGTCTGTGAAAAATTTCAGCTCTCCCTCAAATTTGAGGGAGAGCTTTGCTGGATAAAGTATTCTTGGCTGGAAATTTTTCTCACTCAGAATTTTAAATATATCGTGCCACTGCCTTCTTGCCTCTATGGTGGCTGCTGAGTAGTCACTACTTAGTCTTATGCTGCTTCCTTTGTATGTGGTGAATTGCTTTTCTCTTGCTGGTTTCAGAACTTCCTCCTTCTCTTCTGTGTTTGACAGTGTGATCAGAATATGTCTCGGAGTGGGTTTATTTGGATTTATTCTATTTGGAGTTCGCTGAGCATTTATGATTTGTGTATTTATGTTGTTTAGAAGATTTGGGAAGTTTTCCCCAACAATTTCTTTGAATACTCTTCCTAGACCTTTACCCTTTTCTTCCCCTTCTGGGACACCAATGAGTCTTATATTCGGACGTTTCATATCATCTATCATATCCCTGAGGTCCATTTTGATTTTTTCAATTTTTTTCCCCATTCTTTCTTTTATGCTTTCATTTTCCATTGTGTCATCTTCCAGGTCACTGATTCGTTGTTCAACTTCCTCTAGTCTTGTACTATGAGTGTCCAGAATCTTTTAATTTGGTCAACAGTTTCTTTAATTTCCATAAGATCATCCATTTTTTTATTTAGTCTTGCAATGTCTTCTTTATGCTCTTCTAGGGTCTTCTTGATTTCCTTTGTATCCCGTACTATGGTCTCATTGTTCATCTTTAGTTCTTTGAGTAGCTGCTCTAGGTGCTGTGTCTCTTCTGATCTTTTGATTTGGGTGCTTGGGCTTGGGTTATCCATATCGTCTGGTTTTTTCATATGCTTTATAATTTTCTGTTGCTTTTGGCCTCTTGGCATTTGCTGAACTTGATAGGGTTCTTTTAGGATTTGTAGACCAATTGAAGTCCTTATCTCTAATTTATCAGATCTACAGCTTCGTGGAGTACACTTTCTCTAACTAACCAGCAGGTGGCGTCCACGAGCCACCTGTTCTCCACAAGCCAGTTCTCCCCTGTTTAGCCTTTTTGGTGAGTGGGGGGAGTGAGTCTTGTGGGGTCCAATTGGTGTACCAAGCTTGCGTGTGTAGTTGGTGTTGCCTGCCCTGTATATGGGGCGTGTTTCTGGGCAGTCAGGGAGGGGGGGTGGCTCTAACAATCAAATCTCCCTGGTGATCCTAGAGTTTTAAAGCTGCTGCAATAGTCTAATCCTTCAGTTCAGTCCTGCCACAGTTTGTCTCTGCCACTGACCCACAAGTCCTTGGTATTGGCGTATGGCTCCTGAGACTTGCAAGTGGGCCCCTCTTCCAGGACGTGCACCCCGGGTCCTCTGTTGAGGGATGACTATGCTATGTCACAGGTGAGTGCCGTCCCCCCAGGGCAGTTCTGGGCTGCTGGGCTGTGTAGGGAGGCTCCCAGTCTGCTGAAATGATGGCTGACTGGGGCTTTGTTAATTCACACTGCTCTACCTTCCCAACTCTGGGACAATCAGCTGAGGTTGCAGGGAAGGCTAATGTCCACACCCAGTTTTGTGGTGTGTGCCTGTTATTTGAGGCACTTCCATCACACTGGGTTGTCTGGGGCAGTTCTGGGCTATGGGGCTGGCGATGGGCAGGAGTGTTTCCTGTCCACCAGGATGATGGCTGTGAGCGGACACCCCCCTTTTCTTGGGAAGTTGTGGTGTTTAGTGAATTTTCTCAGCCACTGGATTATTTCCTTTTGTCTCAGAGCTCTCTTAGTTCTGCTCTTGACTTGACCTGCCCAAATTGCAAGTCTTTGAAGCTTTCTGTATTGGGCTTCTTAGAGTAATTGTTTTAGAAAAAGAAAAAAGGATTAAAAAAAAAAAAAAAAAAAAGGGCCCTCCTCAGAGATCTAATGGGTTATTGAAATGCTAAGAGACAAAGCAACCAGGGCCATTAAGGAAAGGTCCACAGGGCAGAGAGATCAGCTTTTCTTCGGGATTTGCATATGCGCCTCAGGGCCTGAGCTGGGGCCTGAGCTCGGGCCTGAGCTCTGCCCTTCCCCTTTCTATGTTCACCAGAACTCCAAAAATCCTCCGCCTTTATTTTGGAGGTTTTCGTGTTGTTTTTTTTCTCTGTGCCTGTCTCCTCTCTGCTGGGCTGGCTGCTCTCAGATTCTCTGGTGTCTGGTCTCAGTCTATCTACGGTTGGAGTTTGGATCAGTAGAATGAGTTTCCGGTAAGGGCTGCCACTGCAGTTCTCCCTTCTCCTTCCCGGAGCTGACAGCGCCTCCTCCCACGGGATTGAGCCTGGCAGGGAGGGGTGTGGGTCCCCTGGCCGCAAAAACTTACAGATTTCGCTGATCTCAGCAGTTCCACGTTTTCATGAGTGTTGTATGAAGTATGCCCAAAGTCAGATTGCTCTGTGGTGTCCAGTCCACGCAGTTCCTGGCTTTCTACCTACTTTCCTGGAGGAGTAGCTAAAACATACAGCTCACCAGTCTGCCATCTTGCCCCGCCCCTCACTCTATCTATTTTGAATTTTTCAAACTGTTAATTTGAAAAATAATTTAGCATATGGTCAGATAAATTAAGATTCTTTATTGGAATATAGATCTTTCTGTGTGAAGTTTGTAAGAATTGTGTTCTGCAGGCAAAAATGAAAAAAACATGCAATAACATGGTTATCTTCTTCATTCATTTGTAGGCTTCATAACATATCTTAGGTACTTTGGAAGTTTTATGCTTCTTTGCAATTATTTCTGTTATAGCTTTAGAAAATGTTTTGTTAATTATTCATATAAAAAAGAAAAAAGTTACAAAGTTTAAGAAACTTGCCGAAGACCCTAATAATATTCATACTATATAAGATAAAAATCAAAAAGCTTAGTACAATGTACAAAATTCTATGTTCATACTATATAAGATAGAAATCAAAAAACTGAGTACAATGTACAAAATTCTATTCTGTTATTGAAATATTAGGAATACATCATTATTATATCATTTTTAGTTTCCTGGCTTTTCACTCAAATTCAGAGTCAAGTCTTAGTTCCATCGCTGATTAACCATGACTTTAGGCAAGTTACTTAACTTCTCTGAAGCCTACTTCAAATGGTGTTGCTGTGATGTGAAAGTCTCTGAAAGAGTGCCTATTATAGATTCATGACAAAAATTGATTCTCTTTCTCCAATAGGTAAAGTGCAGTGTAGGTACCCAGGAAATTCTGAACCAAATATATAGTACTTCCAAGAGAAAATAAACAGATATATATATATATATGTACACACACACACACACACACACACACACACACACACACACAGAGTAATGTTTTGTTCCCCAAATGTTCTCATTTATTACATAATCTTATTTTCAAAACAGCTTTAAGGGGGTACTTCATGCTATGGTTGCATGCAAAGTTCAGTGGATCCACTCCACAAAAAGAACAAGTATATGTTAAGTAATATAAATTGGCCACTTGCATTAGGTGTTGCCAAGAGAAGACCCCTTTCTGAGAAGAGCGAGAAGAGCTTTTCTAGAAGTCAAAAAACAATTGACCTCTTAATGGTTTTCTGGTAAGCAACACCTGGTGATAAAACTAGTTTCGGTCCAGTAAAGACAGCTTATCAGAGTGGACAGGCATACCATACTAATCAAGGTGTATCTGTTTCCCACTTGTAAGACCTCCCCACTACGTAAAATGTAAACTTAATGTCAGCCAATCAGAACATTTCCTCGGTTGCTTCCATGTTAGCCCCCATACCTACTTCCCTGGTGGAGCTCCCTTATACATTCTGAATGGGTTGCTGCCTGATTCATAAACGGCTCAGTAAAGCCGTGAGATCCTAAACTGCATGGAAGTTTTTCTTTGATCAGTGTTGGCAATGAAGAAGGGGTCCTAGGGCAACTGCTGATGACTCTGGAGCCGAGAAAGAGAGCCGAGAACCCTTCAAATTGTCTGTCCTCCTTGCCATCTCCAAGGGTCGTGGGGGAGTCCCTCTCAGATCCGAGCTCCACTCTCTTTGTGTTCAAGTTCTCTGATCTCACTAGCTTTTATTCCAAAGGTTAGGGAGTCAAAGTTATTGATGAGAAGGCTCAAATTTTGAGCCGGGTTTCTAGCCTTTTGGTATAGTCCACAGGTTCACTTTTGCTGCTGTGGGATTTCTTTGTCCTGTGCACAAGGTAAGAAGTGAAATGATAAGAATGGCACCCTTAAACTCTAAAATCTTTGATTCTCCACCCTCTGGCACTCTGGCATATTATATGTTCCAAAATTATGAGGCCGAAAGTGTGCCCATCTAACAAAATAGCAAAATCTCCGTCAAGACAACTTAGAGGTGAAATGGCCATCCTGGGAACGTTCCAGTTAGACAAACTCATCTCAGAGGTGTACTAGAGAAAAGGGGCTTCCTGAATTAAACAAGCCAACTGGAATGCCTATTTTAATTAGTACTCAGAGTCTTCTAAGGAATTGCAAGACTTTAAAAATAGCTTATATAAACTAATGAGTTTTATATTTCTATGTATTCTGTGTTTCTACATCTATCTGACTCAGGACTGAAAAATTTTAAATTGAAGCTAAAGCTCTCTATTTGTGTCTGTCTGTATGTTTGATGTATATTTTTCTACTCTGAATGGTATTACCCAAGCTAGCTATAAAACTTCTTAAAGAGCTCTATTCAAATTGGCTTCAAGATAACTAAGTGTTACTTTAAAAACTAATACTCTTAAAGTCCTAGAATTAAGAAAATCAGACTTCTGATATTTCCAGTGGAAAAAAAGAGCATTTGTATAACCAAACCCAAATGTTTTAAAAATTCAAGTTCACAAAACAGATAAAACTTTGACAAATGGGACTAGTTTTAAGATTGTTAGTTAAATAAAAGTAGCTATGTATTGAGTTACCAATGTCAAGTACAATATAAGCATGTCATTTTATTCTACTTGGGTATGTTCTTCCTAAAATTTGTACTGGCTTACTGATCAAATAACTAGCATTGTATCTACCAGATCTTTAAGATGATGAAAAATGTAAATTTGTGTTTAAAACAAATTGTGTCATTATTCTGACAAATTTGATTTGAAGATAATTGTATTTTGTAGGATGTCAGCTTGAAGACCGCTTCCAAGATCTTTTTGGGTACTTAAATAGTAAGGTATGCAGGATGTGTTTTTGTTAAAGAGAAAGAGTAGATTTGTCCTAAATTAAAAGTGACTGTTTATTTGCAGAATGAGAAACAGAAATGTGTAGGACAAAGCCTGAATGGATATAGAAAGTTATATAAGGTTTGCAGAAAAGAATTTTATTTGTTATGGTTCAAGGTTGGTGTGCTGGTTTGTATATATTATGTCCCCCAGAAAAAGCCATATTCTTTAATGCAGTCTTGTGGGGGGCAGATGTATTGGTGTGGATTGGGTTGCAACTATTGGTTCAGTATTTCCAGGGAAGTGTGGCCACGCCCATTCAGTATGGGCCTTGACTGGTTTACTGGAGCCTTATATAAGCTCAGACATAGGAAGCTCACAGCTAGCTACAGCCAAGAGGGACATTCTGAAGAATGCACAGGGGCTGAAAGAGTAGTTGTAGCTGAGACAGACATTTTGAAGATGGCCATTGGAAGGCTGATGCAGACATTTTGGAGAACACCATTTTGAAAACGCAAACTGGGAGCAAGCAGATGCCAGCGCACATGCCTTCCCAGCTAACAGAAGTTTTCCGGATGCCACTGGCCATCCTCCAGTGAAGGTACCTGATTGTTGATGTGTTACCTTGGACACTTTATGGCCTTAAGACTGTAATTGTATAACCAAATAAACTCCCTTTTATGAAAGCCAATCCATTTCTGATGTTTTGCATTCTGGCAGCATTAGCAAACCAGAACAGTTGGCTAAGATTTGTTCAATTTATAAGATTTTTTAAGTGTTTTCTTATCAGACAGTATCTTCATGTAGAACTAGAATTTGGTTCCCTTTCTGTTAAAATGACAAAATTTTCTTGAATTATTGGTCTGCTCCTAGTAAGAGTGTGTAAAAGACTTTTCTTAACCATCTGGGTAATCTGCCTAGGCAAATATTCTGTATCTTAACAGAATAATCTCCTTTTTATTGACCTTATCATCCTTTATTATTTAAGAGAACAAGTTTCACTTTTGAAAGAACTAGGTTTCTTTTTACATTCATGCTAACTCTTATTTCCTTTAAAAAATATTTTATTGTCACATTTGTTAAATAGGAAACCAAATATTGTTTCACAGTGACCTGTGATCCTATTTAACAAAATTTTCAAACCTGACAACTTTTTGACATTTTGTCTTCCACAAATCAAACCCCAAATAATGTCTTACTGACCTCAAACTGTCTTTGGGATTTTCCAGAGGGCCCCTGGAAAATTACAAAGGATTTGTTCTTTCACCTTGTAAAAAGAGAGGTGCTAGAAATAAGTTTATTTGATATTTTATGAATTGCATGGGAAGTGTTACCAAATTAAAAAGGATTTTCTAACCTACTGTTGGTTAAATTTGTGTGGCAAAAAGTTATTAACGTTAACATTTCAGAAATTATATAAAGTTCCTAGGGGTTTGTCAATGTCCTCATTGTCCATGAGATGTCCTGATACTGATCTTCCTGATATTAGACAACAGTAATATTATTGGTTATAATTTCAGTTATACTTAAAATAATGTTTAAGTGGGCCTATTATCAGATTGTTAACTTTTGTAAAACAGCAATAAGTTAACCATGGCTGTTTTAAGTCTTTTGTCATCTACAGACAATTTTTATTTTGATGCTTCCCCGAAAACACTTGGAATTGGCTGCAGGCCAGAGTGCTTTTTTTGTCTTCAACTAAAAGGACTGTCTCAGAGACCCATGGAAAGGACTATACCAGGTACTCGGAGGTACAGGCTTCTAATGACATTGCTAAAATAACCTTGAGACAACAATATTGGACTGAGTGAAGATGTCCAGAAATTGTAGTGCAGAAGCCAATGGCTTCATGAGATTGCTAACACAAGATTGAATGGAACGGGAACCTAGGACTGAATGAACTGATAAAGAATTATTATTGTTTCGTTTGGGTTACTGCTGATGTTTTAATGTTTTATTTTCTAGATACAGGCATGTGTCAGACATACTGCGGGGTCAGTTCCAGACCATTGCAATAAAGCAAAGACTGTGGTAAACTGAGTCACGGAAACTCTTTGTTTCCCAGTGCATATAAAAGTTATGTTTATACTATACTGTAGTCTATTAAATGTGCAATAGCATTGTCTTTTAAAAATGTAAAATACCTTAATTAAAAAATACTTTATTGCTAAAAAATGCTAACCACCCTCTGAGCCTTCATTGAGTCTTAATCTTTTTGCTGGTGGAGGGTCTTGCTTTGATGTTGATGGCTGCTGACTGGTCAGGGTGGTGGCTGCTGAAGGATGGTGTTGCTGCGGCAATTTCTTAAAATAAGACAACAATGAAATGTCCTGCATCCATTGACTCTTCCCTTCACGAAATATTTCTCTATAGTATGTGATGCTATTCGATAGCATTTTATCCACAATAGAACTTCTTTCAAAAATTGAGTCGATCCTCTCAAACCCTGCTGCTGTTTTATTAACTAAGTTTATGTAATATTCTAAATCTTTTGTTGTCATTTCAACAATGTTCACAGCATTTTTTTCTTTTTTCTTTCTTTTTAAATTTTTTTCTTTATTGTCTTACTAATCTTTCCATACACTGGATAAAGGGAATATCAGTCACAAGGTTTTCATGATTACACATGAACATGTTATTATATAACGTAAAAGTTATATAGTTGCACAGTCATCTTCAAGAATCAAGGCTAATGGATTACGGTTCAACAGTTTCAGGTATTTCCTTCTAGCTATTCTAATACACTAAAAACTAAAAAAGGGATATCTATATAATTCATATGAATAACTTCCAGATTGACCTCTCAACTCTCTTTGAAATCTCTCAACCACTGAAACTTTATTTTGTTTCATTTGTCTTCCCCCTTTTGATCTAAGAAGGCTTTCTCAATCCCATGATGCCAGGACCAGGCTCATCCTGGGCATCTTGTCCCATGTTGAACAAGGAGACTTACATCCCTGGGAGTCATGTCCCACGTAGGGTACAGGCAGTGAGTTTTCCTGCATAGTTGGCTTAGAGAGAGAGAGCACATCTGAGCAACAAAAGAGGCTCTCTGGGGGTGGTTCTTAGGCATAATCATAAGTAGGTGTTCTGGTTTGCTAATGCTTCCAGAATGCAAATACCAGAAATGGATTGGCTTTTATAAAGGGGGTTTGTTTGGTTACAAAGTTACCGTCTTGCCATAAAGTGTCCAAGGTAAGGCATCAACAATAGGGTACCTTCACAGAAGAATGGCCAATGGCGTCTGGAACACCTCTGTTGTCTGGGAAGGCACGTGGCTGGTGTCTTCTTCCTTGGTTCCCAGGTTGTGTTTCAAAATGGCTTTCTCACAGGATGTTTCTCTCTAGGCATCTGTGGGTATTCTCTTAGTTTCTCCGGAGCAAACTCTGTTGTAGCAAGAGTCTACTTTCAAAAGCTGTCTTCAAAATGTGTCCCTCAGCTGCAGCTCTCAGTTCCTTCTGTTTGTCAGCTGTTTTATATGGCTCCAGTGATTTAATTGAGACCCACCCTGAATGGGTGGGGTAACACCTCCATGGAAATTATCCAGTCAAAAGTCTCACCCACAGTTGATTTGAGTCACATCTCCATGGAAACACTCAAAGGATTCCAACCTAATCAACACTAATACATCTGTCCCCACAAGATTGCAACAAAAAACATGGCCTTTTGGGGGACATAATACATCCAAACCAGCACAGTAGGCTTAGCTTCTCCTTTGCAGGAGTAAGTTTCATAAGGGCAACCCCCAAGATCAAGGACTTGGCCTATTAAATTGGTAGTCCCCAATGCTTGCGAAAATATCAGGAATTCCCCAGGTAGGGATGTTCACAGCATCTTCACCAGGAGTAGGTTCATCTCAAGAAAACTTTGCTCATCCATAAAAAGCAACTCCTCATGCATTCAAGTTCTTTCATGAGATTGCAGCAATTCACTCACATCTTCAAGCTCTACTTCTAATTCTAGCTCTCTTGCTATTTCCACCACATCTGCAGATACTTCCTCCATTGAAGTCTTGAACTCCTGAAAGTCATCGTGAGGGTTGGAATCAACTTCTTCCAAACTCCTGTTAGTGTTGATATTTTGACCTCTTCCCATGAATCGCAAATGATCTTAATGACATACAGAATGGAAAATCCTTTCCAGAAGGTTTTCAATTTCCTTTACCCAGATCCATCAAAGGAATCACTTTCTCTGACAGCTGTAACCTTACAAAATGTATTTTTTAAATATTAAGACTTGAAAACCAAAATTACTCTTTGATCCATGTACTGTAGAATGGATGTTGTATTAGCAAGCATGGAAATAACATCAATCTCATTGTACATCTCCACCAGAGCTTTTTGGGTGACCAGGTGCATTGTCAATGAGCAGTAATATTTTGAAAAGAATCTTTTCTGAGCAGTAGGTCTCAACAGTGGGCTTAAAATACTTAGTTAACCATATTGTAAACAGATGTGCTGTCATCCAGGCTTTGTTCCATTTAGAGAGCACAGGCAGTGTAGATTTAGCATCATTTTTAAGGGTTCTAGGATTTTGGAATGGTAAATAAGCATTGGCTTCAGCTTAGAGCTACCAGCTGCATTAGCTCCTAACAAGAATCAGCCTGTCCTTTGAAGCTTTGAAGCCAGGCATTAACTTCTCCTCTCTAGCTGTGAAAGTCCCTAGATGACATCTTCTTCCAATATAAGGCTGCTTGTCTCCCTTGGAGATCTGTTGTTTAGTGTAGCCACCTTCATCAAGTGTCTCAGCTAGATCTTCTGTGTAACTTGCTGTGGCTTCTACTTAGAATTTGCTGGTTCGCCTTACACTTTAATGTTATGGAGATGGCTGCTTTCCTTAAATTTCATGAACCAACCTCTGCTAGCTTCAGACCTTTCTTCTCCAACTTCCTCACCTCTCTCAGCCTTCATAGAATTGAAGAGAGTTAGGGCCTTGCTCTGGATTAGGCTTTGATTTAAGGGAATGTTATGGCTGGTTTGATCTTCTAAACCTCTAAAGCTTTCTCCATATCAGCAATAATGCTGTTTCTTTTGTTTATCATTTGTATGTTCACTTTTAATTTCTTTCAATAACTTCTCCTTTGCATTCACAGCTTGGCTAACTGTTTGGTATAAGAGGCCTAGCTTTCAGCCTGTCTCTGCTTTTGACATGCTTTCTTCATTAAACTTAATAATTTCTAGCTTTTGATTTAAAGTGAGAGATGTGTGACTTTTTCTTTCACTTGAACACTTATGCCTTCATGGGATTATGAATTGGTCTAATTTCAATACTGTTGTGTCTCAGGGAATAGGGAGGCCCAAGAAGAGGAAGAGGGATGGGGGAATGGCCAGGTGGTGTAACAGTCAATGGTCACACAAACATGTATTAAATTTGCCATCTTATAAGGGTGCAGTTCATGGCACCCCAAAACAATTATAATAGTAACATCAAAGATCACAGAATGTAAATCACTGTAATAGATCTAATAATAATGAAAAAGTTTGAAATATTGAGAGAATTACCAAAATGTGACACAGAGACACAAAGTGAGCACATACTATTGGAAAAATGGTGCAATAGACTTTCTTGACGTAGGGTTGCTTCAATTTGTAAAAAATGTATTATCTGTGATGTTCAATAAAGTGAAATGCATTAAAACAAGGTTTGTCTGTATCCATCTGGTAAACCAATCAAGTCAGAAAGAAAGTGAATAGAGCCGAGGGACCAGAGACAGAAAAATGAATGGGTGTGTCAGTGCTGAATATGAATTCCTGAAGATCAGGGGCAGAATCCTTGCAGTTCAGGGAGGAAAAGGCTTTTCTCACTTAGAAAAACTGAGAAACAAAGCTGGGCCATAAGAACCAGAGGACTGTGTAAAGGAAAATCAGTTGAGCTCCATTCTTGAACTGACAATCTGAGGGCTAATCCCAGAGAACAGACTCAGAAGCAAGCTCCATAAGAAACCAAAAACCCTTCCTGAGATTCCACCAGAGTTCATTTTTTCCAAAGTAATGTCATGCCAGAAATCCAAGGAGCTTAGTCTAGCCTCCCTCTTATCAGCCCAGACAGCTTGGAAACCAGGAGAAAGAATTACAGCTGGGCACACTGTGAACTCTGCCTGGCTACAGGTAGGCCTTGACAGGGTTAGAAAAAAAAGAAAATCTGGATTTTATGTCTGTATTCATTTCTGTTTGTAGTCTTTCTCATAAATTTTTTTTTTTTTTTTTAGTTTCAGCTAAGTCCTAGCTAACCCAAGAGGAACATATATTTCCCACATTTGAGTCAGAATAAATAACGGAATCCTCCAGAAACAGATATGGTAAGGGTGGAGCCAGGGAATCTGGCTCAGAGAAGTGAGGAAGTAGAATGAGGAAGAGTTCTGAACAGTAGGGCATGCAATTCCTTCCTTTCTAGGGATTTTCGCCTTATCTTCATGTTTTCTCTTGAATTCTTTGCTTGCGCAGTGGCCTTGGCGGTGAGGTGACAAAGGCTTTGTGTTTTGCCATAGTCAGGGCAGGAGGAAAAAATAAAGGATTGTCTCTATGGAATTGTGGAATGTTTATTATCCTAAAGAAAAGCTTTTGACTTCTATCACAGTAGAAATCCTGTCATCTTATCTTCAAACTACCTCTGAAATAAGTAGTGTTCATTGCCTTTAATATAAATGAAAACGAGGAGAACAGGAAGGTGAGCTGACCTGTCTGTGGGCTCCCATCCAAGGATAGTGTTAAGTTCAAAATCAAGCCCTACAACTGTTTAGACTACGAAAATGACTGGAACAAAACCCTCTTACTTGATCCTCATCCTGCCCTGTCCTTCCTTCCTCCTCCTTTCCCAAGGAGCAGGATCTTGGAGGCTTCAGGCTTGAGTAGAAAATTAGGTGAGAAATGGAACCCAAGGGACTGACCTAGTACGTTTGGGAGCTTTGAGGAAGTTGGGAAAGGTCAGTGCAATCCGGTTTGCCTTGCAGCGTGGTTGCAGGTCACACTGACTTGCTGACAAGAGAGAACCTGGCTACTCTGCTGGGGCACACTGCCGCCTTCACGACTCTGAAATTGCCCAGAGATAGAGGATGGTGTTTATTGAAATGTCTGTTCCTATTTTTTTTGAAAAAGGTATCTTCATCCCTTGGGCTAAGATTTTCTACATTGTATTCCTTAATCTCTTCTGTAGAATCTAAGCAAATAAAATGTGATAAATTTTAGTAATTTCTGTGACTAATATGTAAATAATGTACAAATCTACTTATGGTCTGTCCGTTTTTTTTTTTTTTTTGCCTTCTATTTCTAATGCTTGTATTTTTCAAAGTAGCTTTCCGAAGTGAATATAGGAACTGAATGGAAGCTTTATGTCTTTGTCTTCTGACTTTCAATGGTCTCCTTTGCAGTCTAGTCTTTAATAGATTCACATACCCAAATGAAAAGACTTACTCATTATTTCATTTACCCACATTTGGAATTTTGAAAAAATGTAGTTTAATAGACTTAGAGTCTAATTAACAAAATAGTTCCCATTTCTAAAAATGCCAGAACTGGACAATTTTGTGATTAGAAGGCAAAAAGAAATTTCAGCAAAAGAACTTCATGAAGATAAATGGTGGACAGGAAACCAGACACAGTGAAATCTTCATCTCCAAAGGATCAAAGCTAGAGTAAGAATTCTATGAGAATTTATTCCCAAATGAAATCAGATCCCTTTTTGCTTCAACATTATATAATTTCATGATAGTATCACTAACTCTATTGCTGTAGTTAGTTAGGTTGTTTTACCAAATCTGACTTCCTTTTAATAATAGAAAATTTTCATTTTAATGAAATTTAAAATGATTCATTGTCAAATCAAAGTATAGGGAAGATGGCTACACTAAGAGTAAAAATAGCTTATTTTATAATTTTTCTTACGGCAGTGTGGTTTTATACATTTCCTCTGCAGACAAATAGTGGAAGTTTACAAATACATATGAACCTTGGAAATATAATCAAATGCATATTTATTAAACAAATGAATTGATGTTTTAGACAAGTAGAGGGAGACTTTTAAACTTTAGACGTTTGATAAATGGCAGAAGCCTACGTAATTGCTGAGGACCAGTCTGACAGGAATTGGCAATGATAACAAGCCAAACAATAGTGGTCCTTTATCTTAGAGTTCACAGAAGAATGGCTTGGCGCTTGGCCAAAAGTATAATCAGTCTATTTTAGCGTTTATCACACAAATCAGTGGATATTTCGAAGTAGTGGTAAATTAGGTGTGGCTCTTTTCTTTTTTTTTAAAGAGGATTTCCTGGCAGTCTGTCTAGAAGTTATGATAATATCTTGTATATTTTCATAAAATTGTACATTATGCACCTATGATAAGAAACAATGGATCTTTGTTATCAACTTTTTGATTTTATTTATTGCAGTGGTTCTCTTTTGACTTTGTTAGGCTACATCAAGGCTGACTTTACCTTAGTCCAAATCCCTTGAAATATGTGCTTTGTGATGCCCCATGATAAAAAATGAGGAGAACCACTTCTCCTATGCAGCACCCTGGCCTCCACCGATCCAAAGAAGAGAGAGAAACAAGGTCAACACTCCACCCAAACATTGCCCAAAATGTGCAATGTGAGGGTCACACACAGGTCTTTGAAACCAAATGTCTGTATTTACTAGCACACTGTAGCAATTCCCACTTAATTAGCACATTTCTATTTTAATTGCTCTTTTGGTCACAGTATGTCACAACTAAAATCTAAATTGTTGGTTGTAAAGAGAAAATAGACTTCTACCTTGAATCTCTTAAAGTTCTATTTGTTATTGAAGCTGAGATTAAGAAGCCAAAAATTTGATTTTTAATATTGAGGAAATTCTTCAGTTTTATTAATTGGGGATTTTATAAATCTGTTGATAAACCTGCAAATAAAATTAAAACACAACTTACCTGTGTAAGTATTTGATGCAATATTTTAAATTATATTGAAACAATTGCTCAAATTTCAAATAATGCTCAAAATGTTCAAAATCCAGTGTCCTTAACAATTAAAAACTCTGGGCACGATATGAGTAGGAAGGAATTCCCTCTACCTGATAAAATACATTTGTGAAAAACCTACAGTTTACATCATACTTAAGTGGTAAAGACTGAATATTTTTTCCCTAGGATTGGGAATGAGGCAATAATGTCTGTTTTTACTATTTCTATTCCAGATTGTACTGGAAGTCCTAGGCTATGCAATGAGGCAAAAAATAAATAATTAAATAAGTAAGTAAATAAATAAAAAGTAAAAAAAAAAAAAAGATAGATTGGAAAAGAAGTAAAACTGTCTTTATTTGCAAACAACATGATCATTTATAGAAAATCCTATAGAATCTACAAAAAAAAGCTACTAGAACTAATAATTGAATCTAGTAATGTTGAAGGATTCAAGGTCAATATATAAAAAGCAATTATATTTCTTTATACTAGTGATGAATAGTCTCAACTTGAAATTAAAAACAATACCATTTATAATATATCAAGACATATAAAATATTCAGGGATAAATTTGAACAAACATGTACAAGACCTGTACATTTAAAACCATAAAACATTGCTGAGGGAAATTAGAGGAGACCTGAATAAAGAACCACGTCTCCTATGCAGCATGGTAGTGTATTCATGACTCAGTATTGCTAAAGTGTTAATTCTTCCCAAATTGATTTATAGATTCAATAAAATCCCAATCAAAATTTTAGCACTTTTTTTCTTTATGGAAATGCAGAAGCTGATTCTAAAATTTATAAGGAAATAAAAGTTACCTAGAATAGCCAAAACAATTTTGAATACAAAAAATAAAGTATATAAGACATATACTGCCTGGTTTCAAAATTATTATAAATGCACAGTAATCAAAGTAGTGTTGAACTAGCATAAATATACATATAGATCAATAGAATGGAAAAGACAATGCTGAGATAAACTCACAGTTGTTTTTCCTTAAAGGCGCCAAAATAGTTCAGAAGAGAAAGGAAAATCTTTTCAATACATGGTGCTGGAAAAATTGGATGGCCATATGCCAAAAAAAAAAAAAAAAAAAAAAAACGCTTCATAGCATATACAAAAATTAACTTGAAATGCACTACAGATCTAAATATAAGAATTAAAGCTATAATTGTTGTAGGAGAAAATGGGAGAAAATCTTAGAGACTTTTGGTTTGTTAAAGAGTTTTAAAATATGGCACAAAAGCATGAAGTAAAAAAGAAAAACATCAATAAATTGGACTTAAAACCTTTTGTTCTTTAAGAGACTTTTCAAAAATGAAAAGGCAAAGCACAAACTGGGAGAGAATCTTTGCAAAACTTTTATCTGTCAAAGGACTTATATCTAGAATATAAAATACATCTCATAAATCAGTAATGAGGCAACCTTATAAAACTGGGCAAAATAATTGAACAAACACTTTAGCAAAGAAGAAAATATGAGTGTAAATAAGCACATGAAAAGCTCAACATCATTAGTAATTAGAGAAATGCAAATTAAAACCACAGTGAACTCATAACACACCCACTAGAATGGCTAAAATTGAAAAAACTGACAATAAAAAAAAGACTGATGATGAAAATATCAAGTGTTGGTGAGGACATAAAACAGCGAGGAATCTCATTCACTGCTGGTGGAAATGTAAAATAGTACAACCACTTTGAAAAAAATATTTTGGCAGTTTCTTAAGAAGATATACAAATATATATATATTTATTTATTTTTATTTATATTTATATATTTATATAAATATTTGATCCAGCCATTCCACTCTTGGGTATTTACTCCAAAGACGTGAATGCGTATATCCACACAAAGATTTGTACCTGAATGTTCATGGCAGCTTTATGTGTAATAGCCAAAAACTGGAAACAACTCAAATGTCCATCAACAAGCAAATCAATATATAAATTGTAACATATCCATAAAATAGGATACTATTCAGCAATAAGAAAGAACGGAATATTGATGCATGTAACAGTATGGATGAGTCATAAAATAATTATGCTGAAGTGAGAAAAGCGAGACAAAAAGAGTACATGCTGAATGATTCCATTTATATAAAATTCTTAGAAATACAAACTAATCTACAGCAACAAAAATAACATCAGTGATTGCCTGGGCCTGTGTTGGGGGGAAAGAGGGTACAGGGAAACATTGTGGGATGGTAGATATATTCATTATCTTGATTTGGTGATAGTTTCATGCAAGTATGTGTCAAAACTCGTCATATTTTGTACTTCAAACGCACAGTTTATGTATGGCAATTATAACTCAGTAAAGCTGGAGAAAAACAATATTCTGTTAGTCATTGCTCTTTTAATTCTCCTCTTTGGTTATGAATTATGTAATGTTAGTAATCCAAGTTTATACACACTCGACCCAACATTTCAAATATGGTTATATTTAGTGTCTAAATGTGGTTTCATAACATTTTATCATTGAGAATTATTTTAGAAAATGTGGTAAATACGTAAAACTATTAAATATACTTAAAATATATTTCTTAACATTCAGGAATAACAGCTGCTATTTTTGTTTTCTCACCCTTTCATGCATATGTAAATATATCTAATTTTTGTAATTGGGATTATACTGCATGTAATGTCATATCTTGTTTTTTATTTAATATTACATTATGGGCATTTTTGCATGTTAAATACTTTTCAAAAATACAATTTTTCTATTACATAGCAAACATTAAATTGTAGAGATAGGCCAAAGTTTATTTGACTTTTCTTGTTTTTGGCACATTTAGGTTGTGCTTACTATTATATATAGTATTGTGTTGAACATCTTTTGTGTTTATGTATTTTAAACCACAACCTTATTTTTCTAGTATAGCTGTTTAGAAATGGACTATTGGTCAATGGATATGAATATATTTAGGACTCTTGACAGATGGTACCAAATTGTTTTGTAGAAATGTTGTACCAACTTATATCCTATCAGAAGTATAAGAACTATTTTAGAGACTCTGTGTTCTCCAAAGTATTGAATGTTATGGAGCTTTTAAATTTTAACACTATTATTTAACTCACTATTCAAGGAAACAAGGAAATTCCTTAAAGGAAATTATTATTTTTATACTACATCCTATTTAAAATGTATGAGTCAGCCTTGCGGAAAAGTAGAAACCAAAGCATCACTTTTACAAGGCATGTAGTGTCGTAGTCATTAACCTTGTGTTAAACTGAAAGTTACATATTTCTTTATTAATCTCACAAGCATGTTAATAGTTTTTCTTACTTTTTTTGTTAATTTTCAAATTGTATTCCATAGATAAGCCTTCATTCTGGCACATGAACACGTAAATATTTTGCAAAAATTTTTGTTGGGTAGGCATAGCTTGTGAAAAGATAAATTCATTTCTCATTAGCTTAATGTTTCATAACTGGTTTCCGGTAGAAATTGTCACCTGGTGAGAATTCACAATTGTTTAATTACAAATATGAAGAATAGTTTTGTACACTGTGAATTGTTAAAATTGTGAAAAGTCACTCTCTAGTCTATCTAGACTCTATCTGGAGTCTAGATAGATTTGCTGTTTTTAAATTCTTGTGTTATATCAGGGACAAAGCTTTTTTGTTGTTTTTATAAATAAATATTTATCATTTATTACTGATAAATATTTGTCATTATAATAAATCAACTATTTGTTAATTATAAATAAACAATTATCATTTATTAATGATAATGATAAGCCCACAGGTCAATTGCTAGGGCCTTTTCATTTTTGTGCCTTCTCCAATAGGCTGAGTCTTTTGAGTCTTAATTTGATGACTGACCTCTGCCCAATGATTGATGTGTCCCTGCTGGTCCAGCACCAATGGTCTGTCCTCAGAAGTGTGATGCTGTAGAGCCCTGGCCCTCAAGAGAAGTCAGGCAGGGCAAAGGTCCATAGGCCCAGTGTTAGATCAGCCCCCAGTGGGGCATTAGAAAAGAAAAATGGTAAAGAAGCACAGATAGAATGTTATACCATTTAAGGCCAAAGAGTATATAAATATATCATAGATAAGTTCTACAGAAAGCCTACTCAGAAAGAAATTATCTAAACCATGATTTTTAGGTAAATCGTGTATATTTGTTATTGCAGTATTTTATAAAAATGTGTTGAAATTATGAAGAGTGATTTTGAAACAATAGTTGCAAGTTAACTTACCCGTGGTAATTTCCATGGTACTTTATAAACTGTTTGCTGGACAAATGGTTGGTATTTTTGAGTCCAGAATAAAAGGGAGAGAATAAAAGAACAACAACAAGGGAGAGACCTTGGATTTGAGTGTTACCCTCAGAATAGCCTTAGATGATTTTCTGTGTGAAGAAGGAAGACATGAATGTGAAGATGAGCAGTATGAGTTTTCTTAGAGATTTAAATAAATTGTATTTTTCCTTTGCTAACTCAGTTCCTACCCTCAGTATTTTTATTCTCTCCCATACAACCTTATGGAGGAGCTTGGGTAGTGTGCTGGTTTGCATCTGTTATGTACCCCATAAAATGCCATTTTCTTTTATCCAATCTTGTGGGGGCAGACCCATTGTGTGTGGGACCTTTTGATTAGATTGTTTCCATGGAGATGTGACCATTCAAGGTGGGTCTTAATCATCTTTACTGGCATCCTCTAAGAGAGGATAAAAGACAGTACATTTTGAAGAGAGCTGAGAGACAAAAATACTCTGGGAGGAACAAGCAAGGACCCAGAAAAGCTTAGAGAAGCCAAGAGAGAGAAGCTAAGAGATACAATCCAGAGTTTGCCCCCAGGAGAAGCTAGGACCCACTAGAGCTGAGAGAGAAGCCCAGAGGCATTTTGGAGAAAGCCACTGAAACCAGAAGCTAAACCTGGGAGAGAAGGTTCAGCAGAGCCAGCCATGTGCTTTCCCATGTGACAGAGGTACCCCAGAGGCCATCGGCCTTTCCTCAGAGAAGGTATCTACCTCATGATGCCTTAATTTGGACATTTCTATGGCCTTAGAACTAAATTTGCAACCTGATATAGCCCCATGGAAAAAGCCAATCCATTTCTTGTTTATTGCATTCCTGTAGCGTTAGCAAAGTGAAACAGGTAGAGAAGAAAGTAGAATGATGTCTTCTTTTACGAAGGAAGGAGACCTCAGAGGCCCCAGCCCTAGGAGTAAATGAGAGATCAAGGAATTGGATGGACTGGATCCAACTTTTACCAAAATGATGGACCAGATAAAGAAAAGGAACCTCAGAAAGTCTGACCTAATTACATTTATATTCCAAAGAAAAATTAGTGAGTAATTTTTAAGACTGCATAAGTTATAAGTTTGAAATTTCTCTATGATGTTATTTTAATCCCCCATATGCTTTTCTGCTGTTGTAAACCATAAAATTCCTCAGCAATGCTCAAACAGGGAAGGAAGGGAGAAAATGATGACATTGTTTTCAGTTCCAAGTGGGAAGAAAACTCAGGCTGAGGATTGGGGGATGGTCAGACTTGGATCCTCTGGGGGAAAAGGATGAATAGGGGCCATCTGGGAAAGAGCTGATGTCCTCGGGAATTTGCACAAGCAGAACTTAGTCACCAAAGGCACTGCTAGTTTCAGTGTAGGAATAGTTGGGTGTACCCTACAGTGAAGAAGAAAAACTCATCAGTTTTTTGTTTGTTTGTTTTATCAGATGTTGACATGGTTTTTAAGACCATAAAGTTTCCTTTCTCCAAAATATCTTCTTACAACAATCCAATACTGATGTTGCAAATTTCTCATCATTAATGCTCTGCAGCAGAGCACCAGCAAGCTTTGGGTGATTGCCTGAGGGTAAATGCTGTCCCCACGCTTACCAGCTATGCTAACATCTCCATTTGTGTCCTTACATGTGAAATTAAAAATAATAATAATAATAATAGTATCTTCCTCCTAGGTTTGTTGTGAGGATTAAATGAATCAGTACCTGTAAAGTTCTTAGAAGATTGCCTGGCCTAGAGCACAAGGTTACTGTTTCAGTTTGCTAAAGCTGCTGAAATGCAATATACCAGAAATATGTTAGCTTTTACAACGGAGATTTATTAGTTTGCAAATTTACAGTTCTAAGGCCATGAAAGTGTCCCAATTAAGGCACCAACAGGACGATACTGTCTCTGAGGCTGCTGGCATCTGAGGTTCTTCTGTCAGATAGCAAGGCACATGGGATGTGTCTGCTGGTCCTTCACTTCTGGGTTTTGTTGCTTTCAGCCCTTGGTTTCAGTGGCTCTTTCAGCTCTTCTGGAGGCATTTCCCTAAGCTTCCCTGGGTGTTTCTCTCTCTGAGCATCCTGGCTTTTATCTGACCTTTATCCTCTTGTAAAGGACTCTAGACCTTGAATTGGGTGGGTCACATCTCAAATGAGACAACCTAATCAAAAGGTCCCACCCACAAATAGGTCCACACCCATAGGAACGGATCAAAAGAACATTGCCTTTTCTGGGGTACGTGACAGCTTCAAACCAGCACAGTTACTAAATTCTACCTATTATTATTATTGTTATTATTACTAATTAAGTGTGCAAGTATCTCAGTATTAGGCATAGAATACTCAGACAACTCACTGGCTTTGTCAATAAGACGTTAACGCAATTAAGAGAAGTATGGCAGAGACTGTTGGATGTTCACTGCATCAGGCATATCTTAATTGCCACTTCATACCTTTCTCTCTCCAGGGCTTCGGCTTTCTGTTCTGGCCCAGCTGCTGCTGCAGTGACAAGCTCTGCATGTATTCTGACTTCATGCAGATGCAATGTGATGGTAACTCCCCTCATGCCCATGTGACCCACCTACTGACTCCCTCTCCAAAGCTTCCCTGCTGATGGTGAGGCATGAGACACCATGGGACCTGCCCAGTGTCTACACTGGACTTGCAAGGAAGTTCATGTCTGATGGAGTGAATCTTAACTGACAGGAAATGGGAACCAGTGGTTGAATTTCTCCCCCTTTCTGACCTCTACAGACTGTTCTGAGATGCAGTCATTCACACTACTCTTTGATGACCATCTTGTAAAATTGAGCAATCAGTTGAGCTTGATACCAAGTGATGGCCAGCTCAGTAAAGAATCCTGGTATTGGCTTTCCCTCCTTCCCTGCCTCACTTGTCCCTCTCCCCTCCCCTCTCTCCTGTTTCCCTGGCTTTATACTCCCTGATAAATAGTAGCACATAACTTTAACTTCAGGCTCTGTTTTCTGGGAACCCAGCTTTAGACATTTAACTTATCTGCTCTCTACTTGGCACTATATGCTAAGTATGTGGCTGCGCATGGCAAAGACTATAGTTGCCAGCTTCCCTTGTAGCTAGACTTGGTCATGTGGCAAAGTGCTGACCCATGAACATGATATATAATTATATACCATGTAATAAATTAAATATATATTATGTAAATTATATAATAAACATATAATAATAAATAAATTGCTATCTTTTTAAAGCCACTATTATTTTGGGTTTTCTGTCACTTTCTGCTGAGCTTACACCTAAATGTTCAGAAAGAAAATTGGCTTTCTGTATGAATAAAGTGAGGGGAAAGAATAAAGGAATAGCATTAATTGTCAGGACTAAGCATTTTACATGTATCACATGGCAGCACTGGATTTAGAACCCGTGTCCATCTGTATTCAAAAGTAAATGCTTTTACCATTACATTGTTCTATCTCTTGTAAATTTAGATAATATGAACCAGATATTCTGTGATCTGATCATCCTTTAGTTAATGGAATATTGGTATTCTCGATGAGCGTAGCTAAAACAAACAAACAAAACATGCCCTGTTCAGCAGCCTGGCCTGTCACTGCTTCACATCTGCATTAATCCATGGTGTTAATTACAAAAGTATTTACAATGAATCAGGCCCCCTGCTAAGCTCTTTTGTTAGACCTTCCAATAACCTAAAGAAATAGGCTCTTTGTGAAGGAGGGTTTGACACGGACAGAACACTGGTCTGGGATTCCAGTTAGGAGGCTTACCAGCATCCAGCATCCACTGGATTAAGAGAGTCCTAGCAGAGATAGAGAAGAGGGTCTGAGTTGGAGGATTTCTTAAGGGAAGATTAGTAGGACTTGTTAACTGATGTTAAGAGGGGGCTGAAAGAATTCAGGATCATTCTTAGGTTTCCAGGATGGATGACTGGTTGTTAAGATGCTTTCACCAACTGAGTGGAGTTTACAGGAGGAGGAAGGGAAGGAGATGGAGCAGGTTTAATGGAGATGATGGTTTCAGTCCTGGACAAGTTGTTTTAGGTGTTCATGGGCACCAAGTAGAGATGGTAATCAGGAGCTCAGGGGAGGGGACTTTTCATCTGATTTTATAATTTTCAACTTGAGACACTGCTCCTCCCAGTAGATCGAGTTTCTTGAGCAAGAAATAGTTTTACTAATCTGTGTTCCCAGCATCTGCCATAGGTCATGCAACATAGTCAATGCTCAAGAAATATTTGTTCAGTGATTGAGTGACAGGTCAAATAAATGAACAAATTTCAAACAGTCCAAAAAGGGATACTTCTATGATATCTCTAGGTAAAACCCTAATGTATATTCCTATTGAAACATGAACACAAACCTCAGTAGGTTCCTCAATTCTTTTGTCCAGCTACATTATGTTTTAATAAGCTTCTGCAGGCTAGCCTCAAAACTGAACCACCCTTCAAAATCTTTTCCATAGGGAACTCTGTATTTTATGCATAATTTCTTCTGGAAAACTACAACTTCTCTAACAAGAAAAAAATATGGCAAAAAAAAATTAAAAAGTCCATAGGAAAAAAAACATTCAAATTCCAGAGAATTTTATACCATACCTTTGAACCAAAGGTCCCTTCATTAATTGGGAATACCATTCTTCTATCTTTCCCATGAAGAACTTACCACAATGCCCTGGAAGTCATCACGTCTACAGTGCAACTGACAGCAGGCCAGGGTCACAGAGCATTGGGTGGTCACTAACTGAATGCTTCACTGCCATCCTAGTCACTCTCTTTTGGAATCAGGTTACTATGCAATCCAAAGAAGAGGTCTTGAGGACAGGAAAGGAGACATAATCCAGTGGCTTGCAAAGGACTCCAGAGACTAATAACTGGACTAAATCAAACAACCCAAGTGGATTTGTAAAGGCCCTAGTGGTTGCCCTCTCGCCACATATAGCTCCTAAATTTATCAGTAATGACCATTTCTTATTCAGACAGTTCCTCCAACTGTCTGATTATAAATGTAATCATCACATTTATATATTTAACTTTCTGAGTTTAAAAAAATTCATAAATGCAGTTACTAACATCAAATATCAAATTGTGTAAAGAAATTAATCCTGAAAGGGCAAGCTACTCTTGAATTGCTTCAAGTAATGGCTTATTTCAGGAAATAAGTGGCAGAATCACAAAGTAAACAAGCTCACACTACAATCTTGCCAATTTAATACAGTAACCCTACCTAGATATTGTCTACCTAGATATTGTCTGCCGCTAGTGTGGCCAAATAACCATATTCGAGGAATGTCAGCAACTTTTTTTGCACTTAATAAATGCATTGTACTGATACTCCGAGTTAATAAAACTGGAATGAGACCAGCAGGTCAGTTGTAAATAAAATTAAATCTGAAGTCAGAAAACCTAGATTTTAATCCCACACTAATGTCTTGGTTGATTTCATTTACTCATCCATCTCATCCATTCAGCAACTATTTATTGAACATCCTATGATGCCCTGGAAACAGTATTAAGTGTGAAAGCACAAGAGTAAAAAGGAATTGATGTTGTTTTCTGCTCTTATAGGATTTGCAGTCTAATAGGGAAGACTGACATCAATTTTTTTTTTTAATACATAAGTTAACAATGCAACTGCTGTCAAATACTATGAAGAAAAGCTATATCAAGTTCGTACCAGGGATGTCAGGACAGTTTTCCATGAAAGAGTTGTCACTGAGAGGTGAAGCATGGTTAAGAGTCAACTAAGTGAATGGGGCAGAGGGAACAGCATATGCAAAGTCGAAGTAGCCTGGACAGGGTAGCGGGCCTATTCTAGGAACGTCATAAAGCCAGATGGCTTGAGTTTGGAGAACAAATATGCCAACCAATGAGCAGCAATGGAAAGCCAACAAATGGGCTATATTTGCGGTGTGGTAGTGTGGTGGGGAGATGGTGAAAGCAAGAAGATGTGAGATAATCATGTTGGTATTTTGACAAATTAACTCTGGATGCAGTATTGAGAACTAATTGTAGAGGGACACACGTAGACACAAGAAGACCAGTTAGGAGGTGTGCCAGTTTAGATGTATTATGTCCCCCAAAACGCCATGTTTTTTGATGCAGTCTTGTGGAGGCAGATGTATTAGTGTTGATTAGATTGGTATTCTTTGGGT
Organism: Choloepus didactylus; assembly: GCF_015220235.1. Taxonomy (NCBI): domain Eukaryota; kingdom Metazoa; phylum Chordata; class Mammalia; order Pilosa; family Megalonychidae; genus Choloepus; species Choloepus didactylus. Next base: position 126,404,334 of record NC_051312.1, on the reverse strand, counting down.
GTTTCCATGGAGATGTGACTCAATCAACCATGAATGAAATGTTTGATAGGATAATTTCCATGGGGGTGTTACCCCGCCCATTCAGGGTGGGTCTTGATTGGATCACTAGAGTCCTATAAAGGAGTTCACAGACAGAGGGAGCTCAGAGCAACTGAGAGTGACATTTTGAAGAGGAGCTGCAGCTAAGAGAGGACAAAACGCCCCAAGAGCAACATTTTGGAGAATGCCATTTTGAAACGCAACCTGGGAGGAAGCAGATGCGACGCATGTGCCTTCTCAGCTAACAGAGGTTTTCCGGATGCCGATGGCGTTTTTCCGGTGAAGGTACCCTATAGTTAATGCCTTACCTTGGACACTTTATGGCCTTAAGACTGTAACTTTGTAACCAAAAAAAACCCCCTTTATAAAAGCCAATCCATTTCTGGTATTTTGCAAAAAGGCAGCATTAGCAAACTGGAACAAGAGGCTAATGGAGGAATCCAGAAGAGATAACTGCTGTGTGCTTAGATGGGGGGTACATATATGGAAAAGTGGACAGAAGCAGGAGGAGGTAAATCAGTAAGATTTAGTGATGGTTGGGTGGAGTGGGATGGGGGTGGGGAGTGGATAAAAAGGACAGAGTGTTAAGGATGACTCTTACATTTCTAGCTGAGAGAGGGAACCATGGAAGAAGATCAGATTTGAGCAAGACTCTTAAACTCTGGAGATCTTAATTTCTACTTCTGCAAAACAAGAGGGGAGATTTTATTTAGTCTCTTTCAGTTCTAAAATGATTCAACTAACTAGAGTGGGAATTCCTTATAGGTAAATGTATTAGTTATCGCTTGCTAAATAAAAAATTACCCCATATCCTAGTGACTTAAAACAATGCACATTAGTGAGGAGAACCTAAGATGGCGGCTGGGTGAGACAGGCTGAGAAAACACCTCCGTGAAAGGTACTAGATAAAAGCCAGAAAGTGACCCAGAACACCAGTTCCAGCGATGCACCAGCTGGACAGGGTCTGCTGAATCCACAGGGACTATGCACTTGGTGAAATCGGGAGTCTGCATTCAGAAACAAGTGAGTGAGCTGGCTGAATGTCTGGCAGCCGCGCTGCAGTGTGGGGAAACTGTGGGTTGGCATTTGGAGGTGGACTAGTTCTTTTTTAAAAAAAAACCAGATCTGCTGCAGATATGGCAGCGAGAACCACACAGTGAAGCGTGGCAGGAATGGGCTGTGAACGCCTCAATATCTGGCATGAAAGATAGACTTTTGTACACCTGCTGCTAATTGTCTCAGAGTGAGGAAGATAGAGGTTAGCCAAAAGGGGGAAAAAACCACTCCCCTTGCAACCATGTTCACAGCAGGCTGGGAACGCTCCTGCCCGGCACGGGTGCCACAGCCCAGAGATGTGCAAAGGGACCCAGTGTGACAGAAAGTGTTTCCAGCAACATGAGCACACGCCACAATATTGGGCATGGACGATAGCCTTTAGTGCACCCACAGCTAATTGTCCCGGAGCTGGGAAGGTGGAGCTGTGTGAAAAGGGGGAAATTTACACGCCCCATTCAGCTATTCTTACAGCAGGCTGGGAACACCCCTGCACGGCCCAGAGGCCCAGAACTTCCCTTGAGGGACGGCATGCACTTGTGACGTAGCACAGCCGTCCTTCAGCAAAGGCCCTAAGAAGGGCATGGCTGGGAAGAGGGACCCACTTGGAAATCCCAGGGACCATACACCAAATACCAAGGACTTGTGGGTCAGCGGCAGAGACAATCTATGGCGAGACTGAACTGAAGGTTTAGACTCTTGGAACAGCCTTAAATCTCCAGGAACACCTGGGAGGTTTGATTATTAAAGCTGCCTTCCCTCCCTAACCACTCAGACACATGCCCCACATTCAAGGTGGACAGCACCAACAACACACCCAAACTTGGTGCACCAATTGAACCCCACAAGAATCAGACCCCCGTACACCACAAAGACAAAGTTGGGGAGAATTGACTTGAGGGGAATAGGTGACTCTTGGATGCCATCTGCTGGTTAGTTAGTTAAAGTGTATACCACCAAGTTGTAGATCTGACAAATCAGAGATTAGTCTTTGAATAATCCTAAGTATCCTAAAAGAACCCTATCAAGTAAAGCAAGTGCCAAGAGGCCAAAAACAACAGACAATTTTAAAGCATATGAAAAAACCAGATGATATGGATAACCCAAAACCAAACACCCTAATTAAAAGATCAGAGGAAACACAGTACTTGGGGCAATTAATCAAAGAACTAAAGACAAACAACGAGAGCATGGCACAGGATATAAAGGACATGAAGAAGACCCTAGAAGAGCATAAAGAAGATATTGCGAGAGTAAATAAAAAAATAGATGATCTTATGGAAATAAAAGAAACTGCTGACCAAATTAAAAAGAGTCTGGATACTCATAGTACAAGACTAGAGGAAGCTGAACACTGAATCAGCAACCTCGAGAAACACAGAATGGAAAATGAAAGAACAAAAGAAAGAATGGAGAAAAAAATTTAAATATCAAAATGGATCTCAGGGATACAATAGATAAAATAAAACGTCCAAAGTTAAGACTAATTGGTGTCCCAGAAGGGGAAGAGAAGGGTAAAGGTGTAGAAAGAGTATTCAAAGAAATTGTTGGGGAAAACTTCCCAAACCTTCTACACAATATAATTACACAAAGCATAAATGCCCAGCAAACTGCAAATAGAATAAATCCAAATAAACCCACTCCGAGACATATTCTGATCAGACTGTCAAATACTGAAGAGAAGGAGCAAGTTCGGAAAGCAGCAAGAGAAAAGCAAGTCACCACATACAAAGGAAACAACATAAGACTAAATAGTGACTACTCAGCAGCCACCATGGAGGCAAGAAGGTAGTGGCATGACATATTTAAAATTCTGAGAGAGAAAAATTTCCAACCAAGAATACTTTATCCAGGAAAACTCTCCTTCAAATTTGAGGGAGAGTTTAAATTTTTCACAGACAAAATTTCTCAAACAAATGCTAAGAGATTTTGCTAATAAAAGACTTGCCCTAATTCAGATACTAAAGTGAGCCCTACCGACAGAGAAACAGAGAAAAGAGAGAGAGATATAGAGAAATTTAACAGACATATATAGAACATTACATCCCAAATCACCAGGACACACATTCTTCTCTAGTGATCATGGAACTTTCTCCAGAATAGGCCATATGCTGGGACATAAAACAAGACTCAATAAATTTTAAAAAAATTGAATTTATTCAAAGCACGTTTTCTGACCACAATGGAATACAAATAGAAGTCAATAACCATCAGAGACTTAGAAAATTCACAAACACCTGGAGGTTAAAAATGAGGGAGAGATGAAAACATTTCCGGATAATCAAAAGCTAAGGGACTTCATCACCAGTAGATCAGTCCTATAAGAAATGCTAAAGGGAATTGTGTAGGCTGAAAGGAAGGGACACTAAACCATTGACTGAAACCACATGAAGAAATAAGGATTTCCAATAAAGATCACATGGTAAATATAAATATCAATACTACTGTATTTTTGATTTGTAACTCCACTATTTACTTCCTACAGGATCTAAAAGACATAAAGTGTAATGATAAATCAGTGGTTTTGGACTCAATATAAAATATGTAATTTTTGAACTGCATAAGGTGGAGGAATGGAGGAGTGTAGGAACATAGTTTATATGTCCTATTGAAGTTAAGTTGGTATCAAAGAAAACAAGATTGTTATAGATTTAAGTTGTTAAATTTAAGCCCCACGGTAAATACAAAGAAAGTATCAGAGAATATGATTGTAGAGATGAAAAGTAGCGTATGGGTTATGAGGAGTGGGGGAAGGGGCATTGGGGAGTTAATAAGAAATGAGTGTAGGGTTTCTGTTTGGGGTGAGGGGAAATTTCTAGTAATGGATGGTGGGAAGGTGATGGCATTGCAACATTGTGAATGTGATTAATCCCACTAATGGAATGCTTGGGAGAGGTTGGAATGGGAAGATTTATGCTGTATATATGTTTCTGCAATTAAAAAAAAAAAAGACAGTCTAAATAGATAATGACAATTAAATGCCAAAGATGATCCTGGATGGGATCTGAGGATGGAGGAGAGGAGTCTCAAAGGGACACAGTTGGGACATAAGAAAAAAATGAAATATAGAATGTAAGCTTTGTATCAATGTTGAATTTCTTGAACTTCTTAGCTGCACTTAACATGATTGCATAAATGAATGTTCTTGTTCATGGGAAATGTATATGTGAATTATATTGTTTGTTCAAGGATGTGTGCAGCCTGCTCTCATATGTTCAGAAGACAGAGCAATAGATGGTGGATGATAGATAGGGAGGGAGGGAGGGAGAGAAAGAAAGAAAGAAATGGTAGAGTGACAGGGTGTTAAAGTTGGTGGATCTGGGGTATCGGTGGAGGGGGGTTGGGGTATGCTGGAGTTCTGTGTATGGGGTTTGTATTATTTTAGCAACTGTTTCCGTAAGTTTGAATTTATTTCAAAATAAAATTCAAAAAAAACCCCTGCACATTTATTAATCCACAATTTCTGTGGGTCAGGAATTCAGGAGCAGTTTAGCTGGGGGGTTCTGGTTCAGGATCTCTCATTTGGTAGCATTCAGGATATTGACAGGGACTGCAGTCCTCTGAAGGTTTGAGTGGGACTGAAAAATCCACCACTTCTGTGACGGCTCACTCACGTGGCTGTTAGCAGGATGTCTCAATTCCTCATTGGCTCTTGGCAGGCGTCCTCTGTTTCTCACTACATGGACCTCTTCATGATGCCTTGAGTTTCCTTATGGCATGACAGCTGGTTGCCCCCAAGCGAGTGATCCCCCAGAAAGAGCCAGTGAGGAGAAAGCTGCAGTGCCTTTAAGACCTATTCTCAGAAGTTGCATATTATAAATTCCACTTTCTTCCATTCATTAGAAATAAGTTATTACATCCAGCCTATACTCAAGGGGAGGAGAATTAGGCTCCATCTCTTAAAGGAAGGAGCATCAAATAATTTGTGGACATATTTTTAAACCACCACAATAAAGTACAGATTTAATAAACTTGACACTTTGAAAAGTGCTGGGCACCTTTCCTTGATAGTAAAGAACAAGATTGCATAGATTTGATTAAATTAAAATAAAACTAAAATGTTATGAACTTCTAGAAATTGGCTGCTAAGAACAATCAGTGCCAAAGTTCAGGGTGAACATTTATTCATATATTTATTTATAGTTTCTCTTTGCCTCTGTCTCTGTGTCTCTCTGTAATGAGGCAAGGACAGGCTAACGATGTGAAAAGCTTATTGAGTTATAAACTAATAGATATTGGGATCCACAACTATGAAATGATATGTTAAATTATTCTACTTTTGCATATATTATAAAATACATAATGAATTCTATAAATTACCTATTGTCATGTATGAGTATCAAACATATATAACTCAGAGTCAGAGTTGTAAAATTTTAGCACTTGACAGAGGCCTACAGATGGTCTAGTCCAGCTCCCTTGTTTGACAGCTGAGAAAACTGAGTCAATGAAAGAAAGTGATTTTCCTAGAATTGTCTTGCACAGTTAGTATTAGGAAGCTATGTTGATGGCTGGCGATAATGTTGGAGAGGGGATTCAATGCTCTTTAATGTCTTGTAGTCCCAAAACTATAATGTCTGTATTAGTTTCCTATCTACTAAAACAAATACCACACAATGAGTTGGCTTAAAAATAGGAATTTATTGGCTCACGGTTTCAGAGGCTAGAAGGCTTGCTTTCTCCTAGAGTCAGTATCTTCCGGCTAGCCGGCAATCTTGGTTCCTTGACTTTTCTGTCCATTGGCAATGCACGTGGCAACATCTTCTCTCTTTCCTAGGTTCCATTGACTTCCAGCTTCTGGCTGCTCCTCGTGGCTTTGTTTCTGTGTCCAATTTCCTTTGCTTATAAGGATGTCAGCCGTATTGGATTAAGGCCCATCCTCATTCAATTTGGGCACACTTTAACTAATAACATGTTCAAAATCCTATTTATAAATGGGTTCATGCCTACAGGACCAGGGGTTGGGACCTGAACATGCCTTTTGTGGGGGACATGATTCAATCCCCAACAATATTTTAAAACAATCTGTAGTAAAGGCATCACAGGTGTAACTTTTCTCCCTCTTTTAACACTATTTGCAAGTAAATTACAGAATAGTCCATTGAATCTTTCAAGGTCACTTAGTAACTTGTTCGTAGGACTTGGGAATAAAGCCAAGGTTATAGATTCCCTCATTTAGACTCTTTCCACTAGGCTCATTACTCACCTCTGAAATTTTATTGCCGTTTATCACAAACTGAATTGCTTTTCTTGTATAAGCAGAGAGGATTAAGTAATAACTTACCCTGTCTTTGTTGATGATTAAAATGCTCATATCTGTGAACACATTATGAATTATGTACTTAAGTAATTCGATCTTAGATAGGGAGAGAATAAAGGTAGGAATAGGCCTGTGGTTTCTTGTCCCTTAGTTTAGATACATTAGCCGTTAAACCTCTATTGACTCACTGAAATTTTATAGCTTTTATCAGCAATTAGATTTTGTAGGCATACGAAGTAGATGATAAGAGAGTTTTATTTACTTTGCCTATTTTTACTGAGGGTTATTATATTGGCAGGCACATTGTGGATTATGTACTTAGTTATATGCTATGCAAGGTAGTGTGAATAGTATGAAATACCATTTATGAAAGAAAATTCACTTCTGTATTTCTTTTGATGTACAGGTTTAAAAATAGATGTGATTTTGCATTATTATAGGTTTTTAAAAATAGTAAATGAATGTTTTTGATGGAATAACATTTTAGTATATTATGATGCTTCAGTTTAATTTAATAACAAATACTTCAGTAAAAGTCTTTGGCTTGAATCAAACTACATTTCCAAAGAAATAGCTGGAAATGAAAGGCCTGTTTTAACATGTTATCTATGTTCATTATTTAAAAAGTGCTTATTGGGTGTCTCATTTCCCATAATTCCTATAGGTTCATATATTTCCAGTTATTGGATATACATTTTTTCCTAGACTGCCCAGAGATACTTCAAATTCAGCATGTTCCTAACCTGCCTCATTATCTTGATGTCTCAGTTCTTTTTTACACTCCCATTTTTCTTAATGGTGCCCAGTGGATACCCTGAAATCATTTTCACTTCTCCTTTTCTCTTACTCCTCAAAGTCTTATCTCCAAATTTTAAAAAAGATCTTGTAACTCTGTTTCCTCTTCTTCATCCTCACAATGTTCTAAAATCATACCCTCATCCTCTCTTGCCTGGGCCTATATAGCAAAACTGCCTTCTTAGGGCATCTATGATGCTCTCACCATCCACATGCACTCTTACAGAACCTTCCTTCCAGGCAAGCCACCTGGCTTCCAGTTCCCTTACTAAAATAGAAGTCTGATCACATTATTCCTCTCCTTAATACCCCTTATAAATCCTATTTCCTAAAAGATGACAAATTTAGCTCTTCCAAAATAGGTCTCAGTTTACCTTTCTGAAGCCCCTAGTTGTAAACATCCTTACATCCAAACATCAACTCTCTTTTGCTGCTCAGCCTCCAAAGCTGATTGCCTTTTCTCCAATTCTTCGCTTAAAGAACTTGACCCTCTCTACCCCTGTGAAGCTTCCTCTTCTCTAGGCAGAGTTGATTGGCCCTCTTCTCTATCTCCCTTGACACTGTGTGCCTATCTCTATTATTAGCTCATATTGCACAGCATTGTTTGTCTGCCTTTCCCATTTAATGAAACTAGATGGCAAGAACTAAGTCTGACTCAAACTAATGTTGGGTCTGAAACTCAATAAATGTCTGTTCTAGTTCAAAAAACTTCTATTTGTAAGCCATTCTTGCAAAAATGAATTTCCTTCATTTTCAAGAAGGACTTTTATATGTGCTAGTGAGACAAATGCTTTATAATTATCATCGGAATTCTAGAATTCAGAATTAGCCAATGTATTGTGGTAGAGTGGAGTATGGTTGTAGTATAGAAGTCTTAGTAGTAGATTGTAATTGATTGGTTTGGGGTGTTTCTTTTAAACACATTATATACTATATTTATAATATTTACTTCTATAAATATCATAAGCATTAATCAAGATCTTCAGATTTTTTCTTTAAAAAAGTAGCATCAGCAAATGTGCATGATATTTTTCCTCTTGAAATGTGAAGTGCTTAGAATAAAAATGGGAAAAATTTAAATTAAATCCTTAATATTTCATTTAAAGGTATGTGTTTTTGATGTAAGGAACAAAACAAAAACTATGGTGTGTGTGTGTGTACATGTGTGTGTGTTTACATTACATTTGCAATCAAAACCTTACCCCTGACCATAAACTTCTGTCACCTTAACTCACTGTAATTCTTCACAGAAGAGTGTCACAGAAAACAGTGACTTTGCTGCTTTTGAATGGTTGATGAACCATAATGTAGTGAAGTGCAACTTTATTTGGGATTTTTTAACACTATAAAAGTAATACAGATTTTTTAGGCTCTAATGAATTGGAATAGCTAGCAGTAAATACCTGAAACTATCAAACTACAACCCAGAACCCTTGAATTTGAAGATGATTGTATAAAAATGTAGCTTATGAGGGGTGACAATGTGATTGGGAAAGCCATATGGACCACACTCCCCTTTGTCCAGTGTATGGATGGATGAGTAGAAAAATGGGGGCAGCCTTCCCTCGCTGCGGGTCCTGGGTGTCACCACCACGGGCCCTGCCTTGGGCACCGGAGTGGAGTACACCAGGGAGATGCCAATACCGCTGTTGTGCGAGAGGCGGCCTGTCTGAGGACCGGACTAGGGTGCTGACAAGACCCTTCCTCCTGCCACCTCCCGGACTCCAGTTTGTACAGCTTCGGTTCACTCTGGAGTGATGGACCCACAGCTTAATACCCTGCAATTTTAAAGAAGAATGAGTAGTCAACAGCACAGCATAGAATCCCTCCCACTTAGGGGACCTGAGAACAGCATGGACATGATGGACGTCACCAGGCAGAAGGACTGCTAGATGAAGCTGAAGGAGTTTCTGCACTACTACTATAGCACCAACTGGAAGCACGTCCTCAACATCACCAACCTCAAGTTCTCTGACACCAGCTTTATGGAACCCCCTGACATTGTGTAAAAACAGTCTTGGGGAGAAAACTACTGGCCTGATGATGCTTTGCTAGCTAAACCCAAAGCGACCAAGTCCTGCCTGATCTGTGTGAAGGACAGCTACACCGACTTCCACATTGACTCAGGAGGTGCCTCTGCCTGTTATCATGTGCTCAAGGGCAAGAAGATGTATTTTATCAATCCGGCGCTTGCCAACTCCTCACTTTATGAGTTCTGCTAGTTGGCCTCCAACCACAGTGAGATGCTCTTTGTCAACCAGGTGGTCAAAGGCTACAAGTGCACCATCCAATAGAGCCAGATGCTCTTCATCCCGTCAGGATGTCTTCATGCCTCCAGGCAACCTGATTTTTACCTCAATTCATAAGCCCCATTTGTGGATTTTGGAAGAAAGAGCATTAAGATTGACTCTTTCCAGAAAGCAATGATGGGTCCCAGGCAACCTTACTACAGGGAAGGCTATGTCCCCATCTGGCCTCTTCTGATGGGACACCACACTGCAACCACAATTTTGCATGCTGAGCTGTACAACATAATACACACTGGGAGTCACAGCTTGTCTGAATCCACACAGGCAGTGGGGGAGGAATCCGAACTTACAGTATTCCACTGGATGGGCAGGAACAAGGCACTTCTTCTTTCCATGAAATTGGAAAGGCTCACATCTTCTCTTTTGAAGCTTTGAGGACTGAACTGCACCAGGAGAGAAGTGCTGCATGAAAAGATCCCATGGAATTAAGGGACCTTGTGGAGCCAAGAGGAAGGCAAGGCTTTGGACCTCCTCATCCTTCTCTTCATTGGAACTGTCTGCTGGCAAGGATGGTGTGCTTGCAGCACATGATTCATGGAGAACGTCCTCATCCCTGCTTCCTCGTCTAGGGCCGCTTCCTTTTTGGTCTTGCTGAGGATGGGTGATTCCTTTAGTTAAGATAGTGGATGATGTTTGGCTCCTCAGAGACAGCAAGATCTTTAGGGAGAGCCAGGCTATTGTCTGTTCTGCCATTCCTATGTGTGCCCTCAATACTAATTTTTTTCCCTACATGTAGACCATGATCATTTCTGACCTCTGCACCTTTGTTAGAGTGTGTTGTGGAAGGAACTGTGTCCAATCTGGGTACATCAAAAGTTAGGGATGCTTTTGCACCCTCTCCACCTTTGAAGGCCAGGAGACATTTCTCAGCAAACTGTGAGGAAGGAAAATTGACAGTTACTAGCTCTGAAGAATTTCTGAGATCAATGGCTGAGTGGTGGGGCAGATGATTGCACTTGGGCAGTAGTCTGGTAAAATTCAAATGCAGGTTATATAGCTCATTCTGTGCATATTCCTGAGCAATTTTCTGAAACATTCAGTCCTTAGCACGCCCTCCGAATACGTTTCCATGGTCTAATTCCCACTCAGTTCTCCACCTTCGCCCCACACATACACAGCATTTTTCCAGAAGACTTCCCACTCAAGTCAATTATAGGGCCAGACAATACCACTGGAGTTTATATTGTGAAGTCCCCTCCAACTCTTGTAACAAAATCTATATCTGCTCCTGGGGAAAGTACTTCTAGGACCTTAGGGTGAATGACTGTTTCCACCTGGAAAAAGAAACAGGAGGGAATGAGCATCCTTGATATACAACAATCTGTCAGTTTGGGGGCCAAATGGACAAGCCTTGATACAACCCCACCATTTGCAATCTTTGGTTGTTTTGGGCCATCAGTACCACCAAGCTACACTCATATACATTCACATATGCACACACACACATGCACACACACGTAAAGCTCACAAACACACAAAAAACACATACATGCACATGCTACACACAGCTCAGGAGATAAGGAATAGAATTAGACTGCAACAGGCTGGGGCAAAGCAATTTGCTGTCAATACCAAGACACTCTAATCTACTAGGCAGCACACCTACAGACCAGCCCACCTTCGTTAACAAAATATTCCTCGGCACACAGCTTGTCAATGTAGCTGAGGAGATCTGGGTCTACATAAATCCCATCCATACACTGGATAAAGGGAGTGCGATCCACAGGGTTTTCACAATCACACTGTCACCCCTTGTTTAACTATATTGTTATACAATCGTCTTCAAGAGTCAAGGCTACTGGGTTGGAGTTTGGTAGTTTCAGGTATTTACTTCTAGCTATTCCAATATATGACAACAATGGGTTTTAATCTTTCTTTCCCTAACACTTAGTAGTTTTTTTTAAAAATCAAAGCTGTGATCATATTGCATGGACAGTTTCATAATTTTTTTTTCCACTTAATACTATTTTAAAAAAAAAACACTTGCCATTTTGGTATGTACCAGTAAACATTTAAAATTGTTACATAAAATAAAATGCTACAGTGTATATAGCTACTTTTTAGACACAAAATTTCTATACTTTTTATTTTTGCTTCTAATAATATTGTGAGGTAGATCTTATGAATAAAGTTTTTACTCTACTTCAGAGTATTTGCTTCAGCAAAACTTTCAGATTGGGATTATGGATGCAAAAAGCATAAACATTTTTAAAGATTGAATCACAGTGACAAATTTCTTTCCAAAGAGATTGTTTCAGTTTACACTTCCACTCACAATGTCTAAGAATACCCTTTTTATCTCACCAGCCTTGAACAGTACCTTTTATTTAAATAATTTTTAATATAATAGCAGAAATGTTACAATTTCTGGTCTGTCTGTGTTGCAGATTATAGGATAAAATCATGGTTTTGGCATCAAATATAGCTGGGTTTGGTCATAGCTCTGTCACTTTCTAGCTATGTCAGTCATATTACTCACTTTGGGGCTCTCTTTACTTATTGGTTAAACAAAACTAAACCAAAAAACAAATGAGTAATACTATTTATCTCAAACATAAGGTGGTTGTAATTACTAAAATTCAGGTAAAAGCACTTCACATGGCAGTTGCAAAGGTGTTACATATTTTTATTTGATTAGAGTACTATTTAGGAATTTACACTGTACTTTGCCTATCCTTATGCACGTAAAGTGATGCGGAACACTGAACAATTACCTGGATTCTTGCACCTTGGAGATTGGGTCAGGGAGTAATCATCTGGTGGTCTTTAAAAACCACATAAACTTGTTTGGTTATAAAGCACACACCTAGTTCCCATCCTTGAGGAATTTACAATCTAAGGGCCTTTGAGTTTAACCTAAGAGTCTCTTGGGGCTTTAAATTGTTCACAGAAGTCTCAAAGGGCAAAGAGGAAGCTTGGTGAAAGTGATCTGGGGAGAGAGTTCCTGGAAACGCTGAGTATCTCAGGGCAGGCAAGTGCTAAGGACATATGATATGAATTATTTTGTTCTACAAAAGTTAAGTACACTCTTGAGGTTTTGTTATTTGAACCTAAAGTTTGCTCATAAAAGGTAAACTATATAAAACATTGCAAATACAGGACAAGTCAGGCTAATCAGATTTTGTGCTCTTGCTGTTTATATATTGTTAGCAATTTTGTTCTTTGAATCCCAGCAGAAAATATCCAGAGGGAATGTAGGGTAGATGACAGAACACTGACCCAGAAGTCAGGGGCTTTGAATCCAGTCCGAGTCACTAACTAAAGTGAGTGGGATGGCATTGAACTAATGATCGAATGCCTAACTTTCTCTAAGTCTATGATAATTTAAGTTTGGCTGCTCTTTGAGGCTGTACTTCAACTTTTTCTTCTCAGCATACTCATTTCAACTGCCAAAGAATGTCGTTGGTGATAACAAAAAATTATCAACTATCCTTGCCTGAGATTAAAATTTACACTGTTAATTGGGGCCATATTCTTCGAGGATTTAATGGAGTTTAAAAATCGTCCCTGAAAAGGTAAGTTTTTCTAATTGGGTAAAACCTGACAAAATAATTTAAACGTTCCGGGTTTTAAATATAAGTTCTTCTAAGGTAGTCTCGTTTCTCTCTCCTATTCTAGGATTTCCAAGCTGAACAGGCACGTAATACGCCTGATTTGTTCCCCGATTCCCTCTGGGAGGAATTCCTCTTCGGGGGCAATGGAAACGCCCTCAGCGAGTTTTCTGGCACCAGCGGGAGTTTCAAGTTTCCGCTCGTGGCGGAGGCGGCACACTCGGAGTTTTCGGTTGGGCGGCTCCCTACCCTTAAGGCAGGCTTCCCTTAAGTCCTGGAAGGGGTCGCCCCTTCCTCCCAGTTCTCCCCATTTCCTTTAGAGGTCTCGGGGATCCCTAAGCCCACAGCTCAGGGCCTCGCGCTTTCCCGCCCGGGACGCCGACCCGCTGCGACGCCCCGCGTGAGGCGCGCAGCTGCGGCCACGGGGCGGGGCGAGGGCGGCTCCCGCGGCCGCGGCGTTGGCGCTCAGGCCGCGGCGCGAGGCCGGCGGGCCGGCAGGGAGAGGCGGGGGGCGCGGGGCAGCCCCGCCTTTCCCCCGAGGAGCCGCCGGGCGGCCATATTGCGGAGCTGTCTGCGGTGGCGGCAGCGTCTCTTCTCTTCGGCGGCCCGGCGCTCGCACTACCGCCTCGCTCTCCCTACCGCAGCCGTGACACCCGGCGCCGCCTCGCAGGGTCCCAGCCGCACGCCAGGCGGGAAGGAGTTGCTCGCTGTCGGGTAAGCCGCCGACGTCCTCCCCCTACGCCCCGCTCCCGGGCTTCGCCCGAGACGCTGAGGTGGCGGTGAGAAGTTGCGGGGGCCCGCGTGGGCCTCGCCCCGCATGAGCCCCGCCCCGCGGGCCGAGGCGTTGTTGCTCTAACGGCCAGGCCAGCCAGGCCGCTCTGGGGCCGGCGGGAGCCGCGAGGCCGGGCCAGAGGAGTCGCGGGGCCGCGGCCCGAACGTACCCCACCTGGGCCAAAGTCGACCGGCAGCCGCGTTTCTCCTCGGCCAGGGGCGCGGGCTGGCACATCCCTTCAGGGTAGTTTGAAAATACAAATATTTTGCGTTGGAAGCATTACATGCTGCAGTGTTGGGAAGGATTTATGGAACGCCTTTCCCCCAGCCTTCAGTTTGAAAGTAAGGGTGTGGAATTACTAGAGAGCGTGCGTTCAGCCCTGGTGGTTCCGGGGATTTTTGCATTACCGGGTTTGGGGCGCGGAGCGGCTCCGGGCCTCCCGCTGAGCCAGGGCTGCGGTTTCCCGGCTGCCGCCGCTCTACTTGCTGCTGCTGCAGGCGGCCTCGGAGCCGAATAACTTTCTCGAGTCCTTGAGTCAGCACATTTTAATATCTCACACCTCACCAGACAAGTTCACTAAAGTCCCTCTTCTTTAAAAGATTCTAAACTCATTTCCCGGACTAATTTTGAAAGAGGAGAGGTGCATTGTATCATTTCGGTTGAAATAGAGTATGTACATCACTTCCTGTGCACACATGACACGATTCTTTAAACGTTCCGAATATTTTTTTTTCTTGAAGGATTGATTATCTTTGAGGTTGGAAATGTGTTTAAAGTCAGCTTCGTCAGAAATGTATTTTAAAATACCGTTGATACTTTGTGGAAGACATTTTAATGAAGGGCTCGGTTCCAGCCCTGTGGCATTAAGACTGGCATGATGTAAAAGTCTAAAATAATAGGGCTTATTTGATAAACGAGTACTTTGGCAAAGACATTGCAATCTATTGTTTATGGAGCACACATTTTTTTAGAACACTAAAGACTTTTATGACCGACGGAGCTCTGAATGAACAATTGCTCCGTTCATTTTGCTGGATAAATAATGGCTTAATCCACTTGCCAAAACAGTATTATTAGATTTGAGAACAGAAACTAATATTCAGGCTTGCAATTTTATATCTTCAAGATCCCATTGCTTTCACCAGTGTATTTTATCTCCTGGAGACTAATAGTTTACCTCAAATATGGCAAAATGTAGAGCACTTTTTGAAATTAGTGGTATGCTGTAAAAAGGATTGCACAGACGTAAGTTTCTTTCCTTAATCCCCTTTTTATAGGATGGAATTTAATAAACGGCTGCACTATTATTAATAAGGAGTGAATAGATTTACTTTGGAATTCTTTACAGTTTTATTTAAATGAAACAAAATTTGATTTTGGTATTTAAAAACCTTAAATTGTTGCCTTTGAGATTATAAGTTGTTTTTTTTTTCACTCCTGTGTGTGTTCCTCCTCCCCACAAAACAGCATGTGGGAGAGGCTCAGAGGGCTTTTAGAATGGATATAATTAATTTCCATGTGGGGGAAAGTACGTGGAGTTTGCCCTTTGTTTTGGAAATTATGATAAGTAATCACTGAAAATTAAACTGACTAGTCTCTTCCCTGCAGTGGTAAGAAATGACAGATTTTGTTATTTCCCTTTCCAGCCAACCCTTAGTAGTCTCAGGGATGGAGAACAAGGGTGGTGTCTTATTATTGCTTCACCATTCTCAAGAGCAGAATTGGATTTTATTATTTATTTTTATCTTTGGCTGTCTGTTGCAATGAACGTTTTTATCTATTTTGATCTTACTTTCAATTTTCAATCTTTTAAAATAATCTACTTTGTGTATCTATAATATAGTGTGATATGTGGAATGATGGGAGTCTTGTTTTTTCATCCTTTTTTTTTACTTAATGTGTTTTAACTTAATGCCGTTTTAAAAATGGCGGCAAATCTTACTATATCATTCATTGCTTTAACCAATATTAAGGTTGGGAAGACTGGTCTGTACTAGTGGGGCTTTCCTGATAAAGTATAGCTAATATGATTTCGTGTTACTGCTGTGAATCTGGGAAACCAAGAATGTTACCCTTTCTGGGATGGCTGGGACTCCCTGCAGACCAAAAACTAGTGGGCATCACTTTATCCTGATAGTAACTCTGGGGAACAGGATTCAGTGGATCCAGTTGAGTTGCTGTAGATGCCACCCTTACCAGGTGATTTTAAGTCTCATGGCCTTACTGATCAGCCAGAGGTCCTAGGAACTTCTGCAGCCAGGGTACTCCTTTGGGAGTGGTCAGCCTGATCGCAGAGAATGCCTTGACTTCTAGCCTCTTTCAGAGAAATCCTGCCTTTCCTTTACAATTCAGCTCCTGGTATATTTCTTAATGTTAATTTATATTGAAAACATGTATTTTAAACCATTTTTTAAAACTTTAAAAGTAATAACCATTTGATGACAAAGTTTAAAAAAAAACAACACAAAACCTAGAAAACTGTAAAGTGAAAAGTAAAAGTCCTCCTCCTTAGAACCTCCTCAATCCCCTTCCTAGTCCTGTTTTCCTAGGGAACCATTGTTACAATTTCTTGTACTTAGAAAATGTCAAGATCTTGGCAAGGATAAGCATATACTTTATATTCCTTATTCAGGCTTTTAGTTATAAAGTCAGTTAAAATAAGGTTATTTTGTAATAGACATTGAAAGGGTGCTTATTTATTACTTGTTTAAAACATGGAGTAATAAAGTTTTTCACATTTTCATCACTTGAATGAAATCACACAATGGAATTTCCTACATTAATTCTCAAAAGTGTGTATGTACATGTGCTAATTTTCTTGATTGACTGAAGGTAAAATTCACTTTTTGTTTCCTTTCTAAAGTATGGTATAAAATTGACAGTGAAAAATCATGTCCTTTAAAATGGTGTCCGAAAAATCCTTGGGAAGCGAAATGTCCATATAAGATGTGTTTCTTTGTTTGGAAAAGAAATATGGTTCATATGATTCACTTCTTTATTTCTTCATTTCATTTAATAGTGAACTCTAGCTCACCTTCTCAGAAGAGATGGGTATGACTTGCAAAACCTAAAGTATTTATTATCTGGTTTTATACAGAAAAGGTTTGCCAATCCCTGATTTAGAGAAAATGTTGAAACAGTATCAAAGAATTATGTACTATATTTATTATTTTTGCCAAGATTATAGAATTTATGAAATTACAAATTTTAGTATCAGTATTTCATACAGTTTTTTTTGAGTTATAAGTAATTTCTGTGGGTTCAGGACCTTAAATGTTTCTTTTTATTTATTTGCAAAAAGTTGAAGGTAAATAGAACTGGTAAAATTGAGAAGTTAACAATCTTCAGTTGTGAGCTCTTTCATCATTTGAGATGCTTTTTGGCTCTAAATGCCAAAAAATCCTCAAACTGGCTTAAACAATGAGGAAATTTATTATCTCACATAATAAGGCCTCCACGTTCAAAATTGGCTCACTAATTGCACGAAGGACCCATTCTCTTTCCAACTCTCTGCTTCAGGTCCTCCCTAGTAGCAGATAAAGACTTTATGTCCCAATATGGCTGCAGCAGGACCAGCATCCCATCTAGACAAAGGAGTAGTAGGGATTGTCTCCTTTCCAGAAGCACCCCCCATTGTCCCCAGCAGACCTCTTCTCAGTTTCATTGTTTAGGTTGGGGCACATCCCGTAAGTAACCAAAAACTGGCAAGGGTAATGGAATTGTTGCTTTTTCTGTTTCCTTTAGATTATTTTCTTTGTTCCCATAGCAGATGTCTTGGGTTCTTTCTTATCTCCACACAAAATCAGATTCAAGATTAATCTGATTTATGTCATACATAGTTTAGCTGAATTCATGAGTCCATATCTTCTTGAGTATGAAATTTAAATTACGGAATACAAAGTTTTGATTGTTGTTAAAATACTTTAAGGCATGGATTGATAAACTACTGCCCATGGGCCAAAACCAGCCTGCTGCCTGTTTTCGTAAATAAAGTTTTAATTTAATTTAATTTTATATTTTAATTCAATTTTAAAAAGCAGTTTTATTTACATACCACACAGTCCATCCAAAGACTTCAATCACAGTATAATCACAGAGTTGTGCATTCGTAACCACAATCAATTTAGAATAAAAATTGCTCCCCAAAGTACCATAACCCTTATCCCCCCCTCCTCCCCCCATTATTGATACTTAGTCTTGGTGTGGTACCTTTGTTACATTTAATGAGAGAATATCGAAATATTACTTTTAACTATAGTCCGTGATTTGCATTAGGTGTATTTTCCCCATATACCACCCTATTATTATTTTTTTAAATTCAGTTTTATTGCGATATATTCCCAAACCATACAGTCATCCATGGTGTACAATCACCTGTTCACAGTATCATCATAATAGTTGTGCATTCATCACCCCAAGCAATTTTTGAACATTTTACTTACTCCAAAAAGAGTGAAAATAAGAATAAAAAATAAAAGTAAAAAAGAACACCCAAATCATTCCATCGCCCCCCATCCCACCCTATTTTTCATTTTGTTTTTGTCCCCATTTTTCTACTCTTCTATCCCTACACTGGATAAAGGGAGTGTGAGCCACAAGGTTTTTACAATCACACCATCATACCATGTAAGCTACATAGTTATACAGTCATCTTCAAGAATCAAGGTTGCAGTTCGACAATTTCAGATATTTCCTTCTAGGTATTCCAATACACTAAAACCTAAAAAGGGATATCTATATAGCACATACGAATGCCCTCCGGAGTGACTTCTCGACTCCATTTGAAATCTCTCAGCCACTGAAACTTTGTTTCATTTCGCTTCCCCCTTTTGGTCAAGAAGATTTTCTCAATACCATGATGCCAGGTCCAGGTTCATCCCTGGGAGTCATGTCCTTTGTTGCCAGGAAGATTTACACCCCTGGGAGTCATGCCCCACATAGAGGGGAGGGCAGTGAGTTGACCTGCCGAGTGTGCTTAGAGAGGGAGAGAGAGGGCCACATCTGAGCATCAAAGAGATTCTCTGGGGGAGACTCTTAGGTGCAGTTACAAGTAGGTTTATCTTCTCCTTTGCAGTAACAAGCTTCATAAGGGCAAGCCCCAAGATTGAGGGTTTGGCCTACTAAATTGTTAGTCCTCAGTGTTTGTGAGAATGTCAGTAATAACCCAGGTACCACCCTATTATTAACACCTTGTCATAGTGATGTACATTTGTTCTAGTTCATAGCATTCTTATATTTGTACTATTAACCACAGTCATTGTCCACAATAGGGTTCACTATGTTATATAGTCCCTTGTTTCATTCTCTAGCTTTCCTTCTAGTGACGTACACAACCTTAAATTTCCCCTTTTGACCAAAATCACATGCACAATTCAGTGCTATTAATTATACCCATGATAATGTGCTACCATTACCTCTATCCATTTCCAAACAATTACAATCCACCTTATTAAAAATTCTGCGCAGATTAAGCATCAGCTCCTCATTCTCTACCCGCATTCTATCTCCTGGTTACCTGTATTCTAGATTTTAACTCTGAGTTTGCGCATTATAATTAGTTCATGTTAATGAGGTCATACAATATTTGTCTGTTTGTGTCTGGCTTATTTCACTCAACATAATGTCCTCAGGGTTCATCCATTTTGTTGTATGCATCAGGACTTAATTTCTTCTTAGAGCTGAATAATATTCCATTGTGTGTGTGTGTATGTGTGTGTGTATCACATTTTGTTTATCCTTTCATCAGTTGTTGAACACTTGAGTTGTTTCCATCTTTTGGCAATTGTGAATAATGCCACTGTGAATACTGGTGTGCAAGTGTCTGCTCATGTCCTTGCATTCAGTTCTTTTAAGTATATACCTGGTAGTGGGATTGCTAGGTCATATGGCAATTTTATACCAGGGAACTGCCAAACTGACTTCCACAGTGGCTGTACCATTTTACATTCCCACTAGCATTGAATAAGTGTTCCTGTTTCTCCACATCCTCTCCAACACTTGCAGTTTGTTTTTTTAAAAGTGGCCATTCTAGTAGGTGTGAAATGATATCTCATGATGGTTTTGATTTGCATTTCCCTAATAGCTAGTGATGTTGAGCATCTTTACATGTGTATTTTAGCTATTTGTATTTCCTCTTTTGGAAAACGTCTATTCAAGTCTTTTGCCCATTTTTTAACTGGGTTGTTTGTCTTTTTATTACTGAGTTGTAGGATTTCTTTATGTATTCTGGATATTAAACCCTTATCAGATATGTGGTTTCCAAATATTTTCTCCCATTGAGTAGGCTGGCTTTTTGCCTTTTTGACAGTCTTTTGAAACATAAAAGTTCTCATTTTTGAGGAGATCTCATTTATTTTTCCTTTCGTTGATTGTGTTTTGGGTATAAGGTGTAAGAAACCATTGCTTACCACTGGATCTTGAGGATGTGTCCCTACCTTTTCTTCTAGTCCCTACATTTTCTTCTAGGTTGATCCATTTTGAATTAATTTTATATAAGTTGTGAGGTGGGTGTTCTCTTTCATACTTTTGGATGTGGATATTCATTTCTCCCAGCACCATTGGTTGAAGAGACTGTTCTATCACAGTTGAGTAGATTGGCAGCCCTGTCAAACATAAATTGACCATTAGATTTGAGGGTCTGTTTATGAACTCTCAGTTTGATTCCATTGATAAATACGTCTGTCTTTATGGCAGTACCATACTCTTGACCATTGTAACTTTGTGCTTTAGTTGGGAAGTCTGAGTCCTCCCACTTCATTTTTCTTTTTCAAGATGTTTTTGGCTATTCGAGGCCCCTACCCTCCCAAATAAATTTGATAATTGGCTTTTCCATTTCTGCATAGTTGGTTGTTGGAATTTTGATTGGTGTTGTGTTAAATCTGTAAATCAATTTGGGTAGAATTGACATTTTAATGGCATTTAGCCTTCCAGTTCATGAACGTGGAATGTCGTTTCATTTATTTAGGTCTTCCTCGATTTCTTGTAGCAATGTTTTGTAGTTTTATGAATATAAGTCCTTTACATTCTTGGTTAGGTTTGTTCCTAGAAATTTGATTCTTTTAGTTGCTATTGTAAATGGAATGTTTTTTTCTTGATAGCTCATTGCTGGTATCTAGAAACAGTACTAATTTTTGTACATTGATCTTGTATCCTGCCACTTTGCTGAACTTATTTATTAGCTCTAGTAGCTTTGTTGTAGATTTTCCAGGACTTTCTAAATATGATCATGTCGTCTGCAAATACTGAAACTCTTACTTTTTCCTTTCCGATATGGATGCCTTTTATTTCTTTATCTTGCCTAATTGCTCTAACTAGAACTCGTGAAACAGAGATTTTTCAAATTAGTGATCTAACAGAAATAAGACCTTGATTAATATTAAGTGCTCATTTCCATATATCTAAATAGCCTTTGTAAATATACTAGTATATTTACATAGTTGTGATGGGTGGCCACATATTCTGCCTTTTCACTTATGTTTTCATACAAGTTGATGCAGTTTGTCATACTGTGCAAAAAATTTTACTGTGCAAAAAATTTTAATTGTCTATCATTTTATCATATAGTTTCCACATTAATTTTTTTCTTTAAGCAGTTTTATTGAGGTCTA
This sequence comes from Choloepus didactylus, assembly GCF_015220235.1. Lineage (NCBI taxonomy): Eukaryota > Metazoa > Chordata > Mammalia > Pilosa > Megalonychidae > Choloepus > Choloepus didactylus. The sequence continues at coordinate 126,382,948 of NC_051312.1, read as the reverse complement.
TTCACATACCATGCAATCGATACAAAGCATACAATCAGTGGTTCACAGTTTCATCACATAGCTGCATTCATCACCACAGTCAGTTTTCATTACTTCAAAATAAAACAAAATATCTTGTACCCCTCATCCCTTCCCCCATAGTTGACTCCTTACATTGGTATGGTACATTTGTTACTGTTGGTGAATGGATATTAAAATATTTCTGTTATCTATACTCTATAGTTTTCCCTAGGTGCATTTTCTCCCATATACCACTCTATTATTAACTCCTTGTGATAGTTCTTTTGTTCTAGTTCATGAAAGAACATTTTTGTATTTGTACTATTAATCATATTCGTTGTCCACCTCAGGGTTCATTGTGTTATACGGTCCCATGTATTATCCTCTAACTTTCCTTCTAGTGATATACGACTTTAAATTTCTCTTTTTCATTCATAATCACAGACATAATTCAGTGCAGTTCGTTACACTCACCGTTAACATGCTACAATCACCTCTATTCATTTCAAAACATTTAAATTCAACCTAGTTAAAAATTCTGCATGCATTAAGCATACACTTTCCGTTTTCTACCCTCATTCTGTCTCCTGGTAACCTATATTCTAGATTGTAACTCTAGGAGTTTACTTATTTTAATTAGTTCATATTAGTGAGATCATACAATATTTGTCTTTTTGTGTATTTCACTCAACATAATGTCCTCAAGGTTGATCCATGTTATCACATGCTTCAGGACTTCATTCCTTCTTACTGCTGAATAATATTCCATTGTTATGTACATACTGCATTTTGTTTGTACATTCATCAGTTGATGGACACTTGGGTTGTTTCCATCTTTTGGCAATTTTGTGTAATGCTGCTGTGAACATTGGTGTGCAGGTGTGTGTTCATGTCCCTGCGTTCAGTTCTTCTGAGTCTATACCTGGTAACGGGATTACTGGGTCATACGGCAGTTCTGTACTTAGCTTCCTGAGGAACCGCTGAACTGACTTCCACAGTCACTATACCATTTTACATTCCCACTAGCAGTGAGTAAGTGTTCCTGTTTCTCTTCTCCAGTGTTTGTAGTTTTTTATTTGTGTGTGTGTGTGTGTGTGTGTGTGGCCATTCTAAGTAGATGTGAAATGATATCTTATGGTGGTTTTGAGTTGTATTTCCCTAATAGCTAGTGAAGTTGAGCATCTTTTCATGTGCTTTTTAGCTATTGTATTTCCTCTTTGGAAAACTGTCTTCAAGTATTTTGCCCATTTTTTCATTGGGCTGTCTTTTTATTGTTGAGTTGTAGGATTTCTTCATATATTCTGGATATCAAACCCTTATCAGATATGTGGTTTTCAAATATTTTCTCCCATTGAGTAGGCTGGCTTTTCAACTTTTTGACAAAGTCCTTTGAAGTACAAAAGTATTCAGTTTTGAGGTTATCCCATTTATTTATTTTTTTCTTTCGTTGATTGTGCTTTGGGTATAAGGGCTAAGAAACCACTGTCTACCATTAGATTTTTTTTAAAATTGAATTTTATTGAGATATATTCACATACCATACAGTCATCCCTGGTGTACAATCAGTTGTTCAGAGCACCATTATATAGTTGTGCATTCATCACCACATTTGATTTTTGAACATTTTCATTACCATACACAAAAAAGAATAAGAAAAAAAGTTAGTGAAAAAGAACACTCAAAACATCCCATTCCCCCCATCCCTCCCTATTACTCATTTACTTTTTGTCCTCATTTTTCTATTCATTTGTCCATACACTGGATAAAGAGAGTGGGAGCCACAAAGTTTTCACAATCACATAGTGTAAGCTATATAGTTATACAGTTGTCTTCAAGAATTAAAGCTACTGGTTTGCAGTTCAACAGTTTCAGGTATTTCCTTCCAGTTGTTCCAGCACACCAAAACCTAAAAGGGGACATCCACACAATGCTCAAGAACAACCTTGAGAGTGACCCCTGGACTGCACCCGAGATCTCTCAGCCACCAGAACCCTACCTTGCTTTACCTCGCCTTCCCCCTTCCATTCCAAGAAGGCACTCTCAATCCCACAATGCCAGGGCCAAGCTCATCTGCACAAGCCATGCCCCGCGTTGCTAGGGAGATCAACAACCCTGGGAGTCACGTCCCATGCAGGGGGAGGGCAGCAAGCCCTCCTGCAGAGTTGGCCCACAGGGAGAGGCCACATCCAAGCAACAAAAGAGGTTCTCTGGGACCTACTCTGAAGCACAGCCCCAAGTAGGCTCAGCCTCTTCCCTGCAGTAACAAACCTCGTAACGGCAAGCCCCAAGATCAAGCGCTTGGTCCTCCAATTTGGCAGCCCCCAGTGCTTGTGAGAATATCATTAATTCCCCAGGTGGGGAAATTTAGTATTCCACATTTCCCCCAGATCTGCAAGGGGGCTTTGCAAATACGTTTTTATTCTCTGCCAGAATTATTCTGGGATGTACTGGGGCTTCACACCAGCCTGCACAAACCACCCAGACCTTACTCCCCAATCAGTCCTCCTTGTAATAATGTTGTTTGAAGGAACTGACCATGCAAGTCCAAATAGATAACGTGTTACAAAAAATATAGATTTTGTACCTAATAAACATCTCTTCTTTTGGTCTCACACAGAAGCTGAAGCTTCAAAAACACCATCAATATCATCCTTTACCCTTCAGTCTGATTTGCCTTAGTCCTAACCAAGTCTTTTTCTTTCATATCTCTAATTGAAGTCTGGTATCTGTTTTCAAACACTAACATTTGCTGTTGGGGTAATGTTGACAATCATAGCTGCCAGACTCTGGCTCTGAGTCTCAGGTGTCACACAGATTCCCAAAGTTGCAGGGACCGATCAGGTTATACACAAAGAGCTCAGCAACTCAGAATTTAGAAATAACCATTACAACTCAGGAATAGATGTAACTGCTGTAAGAGCTTACAGTCTTGGAACCTTTACAATAAGCGTGCTCTCGGGCTCAATTCTCAGACTTTGTGCATTATATTTAGTCCATATTAGTGAGGCATTATAATATTTTTCTTTTCATTTCTGGCTTATTTCACTCAACGTACTGTTGTCAATGTCCATTGACCTCACAACTTCACTCCTTGTAGCAGCTTAATATTCCATTCACAGTGCCATTCCATTCATCAGTTGATGTACCCTTAGGTCACCACCATCCACTGCAAGTCGTGAACACTGACGCCATAAACTCCAATGTACAAATGTCCCTTCATGTCCCTCTTTTCAGTTCTTCCAAGTATATACCCAGTAACCAAGTTGCAGGATCATATGGCACCCCCATACTTAGCTTCCTGTGGGACCACCACACTGCCCTCCAGATTGGCTGCACCATTGTATTTTCCCACCAACGGTGGTTAGGTATATCCCTTTCTCCACATTTTCTCCAGCACTTGTATCCCTCTGTTTCTTTTTTAGACGGTTTTATTCAAACACCATATATTCCATCCTAAGTAAACAATCAGTGGTTCCTTGTATAATCACATAGTTATGCATTCACCACCATTATCTGTATAAGGACATTTAAGTCAGACAAAAGAATCCCTTACCCCTCTGTTATATACCTTCTTATAAATATTTAGCTTTGCCATACTGCCTTTGTTACAATTCATGGAAGCATATACAGTGTTACTGTTAACTATAAACTCTAGTTTGCATTGATTGTATTTTTTTCTCCAATACCACCCCATTTTTAACATCTTGCAAAGTTGACATTCGTTTGTTTGCCCTCATGTAAAAACATATTTATACATTTAATCACAATCATTGACCACTCTAGGTTTCACTAAGTTATACAGTCCCAGTCTTTATCTTCTGTCTTTCCTTCTAGTGGCCTACATGCTTCTAACCTTCATCTTCAACTGTACTCACAGTCATCTTTGTTCAGTGTACTTACATTATTGTGCTACCACCACCCAATACTGTGTTCCAAACCTCTCTCTCCTGTCTTTTCCTATCTGCCTGTAGTGCTCCCTTTAGGATTTCCTGTAGGGCAGATATCTTGTTCACAAACTCTCTCAGCGTCTGTTTGTTTAAGAATGTTTTTAACTTTCCCTTGTTTTTGAAGGACAGTTTTGCCAGATATAGAATTCTTGGCTGGCAGTTTTTCTCTTTCCGTATGTTAAATATATCATACTGCTGCCTTCTCTCCTCCATGGTTTCTACTGAAAAATCTGCACATTTTCTTATTGAGCTTCCCTTGTATATAATGGATCACTTTTCTCTTGCTGCTTTCAGAATTCTCCGTCTTTGATATTTGATAATCTGATTAATAAATGTCTTGGCATAGGTCTATTTGGATCTATTCTGTTTGGGGTACACTGAACTTCTTGGATCTGTAATTTTATGTCTTTTGTAAGAGATGGGAAATTTTCAGTGATTATTTTCTTCATTATTGTTTCTCGCCCTTTTCCCTTCTCTTCTCCTTCTGGGACACCTATGACACATACATTCATGTGCTTCATGTTGTTATTCTATTTCCTAAGACACTGCTCATATTTTTCCATTCTTTTCCCTATCTGTTCTTTTGTGTGTAGGATTTCAGATGTCCTCTTACCTGTTTATGAATTTTTTCTTCTGTCTCTTCAAATCTGATGTTTTATGTCTCCATTGTGTTTTTCATCTCTTTTATTGTGCCCTTCATTCCTGTAAGTTCTGCCAATTTTTGTTCACTCTTTTGAGTTCTTCCTTATGTTTGCCCAATGTCTTCTTTATATCCTTCATCTCTTTTGCCATGTCTTCCCTCAACTCGTTGATTTTATTTTTTGATTTAGCATATTAGTTTGAAGATCTTTAATTAGTTGTTTTAATTCTTGTTTATCATTTGAAGTATAAGTTTGTTCCTTTGGGTCATATCTTCATTTTTCCTAAGGTGACGTGGAGTCTTTTGTTGTCTAGGCGTCTGGTTTCCTTGATTACCTCGATCAGATTTTACCAGACCAGAGGAGCCCAGGTGTCAGGAGGAAGATATAAACAAAATCAAGTTTCCCTGAGGAGCAGGTTGTCCAACTTGCCCTTGAAGCCTCTAGACTCTGTGCTTTTCCTATCCTGCCCAACAGTCAGCACTTGTCAGCCCTCAGCTCCCCACTAGCATAAAGAGGTGCAGTCCCTTTATTTCATAGTGGACCCTGTCCTGGGCTGCGACCAAGGGTGTCAGAAGCCAAGCTTAAACTTAAGTTGTTTCTGGGTTGTTCTCCCCCCCACCCCTCAGGCACTGGGGTCTGAGTTTTCTGACAGAGGGCTGCCACTTGAATTGAGCCCTGCCCCCCTTTTCTTAGGGGAGATACACCCCTCCTCCAGGGAGTTCTCTTCTACAATTGAGTTCGTCCTTTGTCTTGCTGACTGTCTTAACTCCACCCTTGCCTAGGTCAGTACTGACAATTGAAAATGCCTGTGGATTTCTCTAATGAGCTGCTTAGAATGAGAGGGAAAAAAAAAGGGAAAAGAGTTAAAGCCCCTTTTCAGAGCCAGTCCCCAGCCCCTCATTTTCGCCTGTTGACTGGTGTTTGTACCCAGTTCTCTATGCCCCTTTTCTTAGGACACAGCCATTTTCCAGTATTCTGAGCTGAGCTGTCTCCAAAAGTCTCTGTTTTTATTTAGTTATGTATTTTTTTTTTCAGCCCTGCCTCCTCTCTGCCAAGAGGAACCTCAGATTTCTGTGGTTGTAGCTTGTTTTCAGTAGTCCAAATTTGTTAAATTAAAACTACAGTTGGAGTTTCGTTGAGCTATATTCCCTTGCTCCTGGCAGGGACTGCTTCTTTCTCCCACAGAAAAGTTTTGCAACTCAGGCTGCTGTGCTGGTGGGGGTGGGGGAGGGGGTAGGGGTACTGGCTCTGTAGTTTTACTTATAGGTTTTATGCTGCGAGCTCAGACATTCCACCCATTCCTGACTGGTGTATGATATGTGAATGCTCACGGATGTCCCCAACGGTTGTTACAGACTATTTACTAGTTGTTCCTGGCTATTTACTATTTGCTCTAGAGGACTAACCAAATTCCACACCTCTGTATGCTGCCATCTTCCCTGCCTACCATTAGATCTTCAAGATATGTCCCTACATTTTCTTCTAAGAATTTTATGGTATTGCTTTTTTTTTTTTTAAATCTTCATTTTATTGAGATATATTCACATACCACGCAGTCAAACAAAACAAATCGTACTTTCGATTGTTCACAGTACCATTACATAGTTGTACATTCATCACCTAAATCAATCCCTGACACCTTCATTAGCACACACACAAAAATAACAAGAATAATAATTAGAGTGAAAAAGAGCAATTGAAGTAAAAAAGAACACTGGGTACCTTTGTCTGTTTGTTTCCTTCCCCTATTTTTCTACTCATCCATCCATAAACTAGACAAAGTGGAGTGTGGTCCTTATGGCTTTCCCAATCCCATTGTCACCCCTCATAAGCTACATTTTTATACAACTGTCTTTGAGATTCATGGGTTCTGGGTTGTAGTTTGATAGTTTCAGGTATCCACCACCAGCTACCCCAATTCTTTAGAACCTAAAAAGGGTTGTCTAAAGTGTGCGTTAGAGTGCCCACCAGAGTGACCTCTCGGCTCCTTTTGGAATCTCTCTGCTACTGAAGCTTATTTCGTTTCCTTTCACATCCCCCTTTTGGTCAAGAAGATGTTCTCCGTCCCACGATGCCAGGTCTACATTCCTCCCCGGGAGTCATATTCCACGTTGCCAGGGAGATTCATTCCCCTGGGTGTCTGATCCCACGTAGTGGGGAGGGCAGTGATTTCACCTTTCAAGTTGCTTAGCCAGAGAGAGAGGGCCACATCTGAGCAACAAAGAGGCATTTGGGAGGAGGCTCTTAGGCACAACCATAGGGAGGCCTAGCCTCTCCTTTGCAGCAACCGTCTTCCCAAGGGTAAAACCTGTGGTAGAGGGCTCAACCCATCAAACCACCAGTCCCTTATGTCTGTGGTCATGTTAGCAACCATCAAGGTGGGGTAGGCGAATACCCCTGTATTCTTCACAGGCTCCTCAAGGGGGCGCTACATCTTTTTTTCCTTGTTTTTCTTTTTTTTTTTTTTAACTTTCCCTTCTTTTTTAAATCAACTGTATGAAAAAAAGTTAAAAAGAAAACAAACATACAATAAAAGAACATTTCAAAGAGACCATAAGAAGGGAGTAAGAAAAAGACAACTAACCAAAGATAACTGCTTAACTTCCAACATGTTCCTACTTTACCCCAAGAAAGTTACCTAATATAGCAACATTTCTGTGAACTTGTTCCTACTATATCCATCAGAAATTAACAGACCATAGTCATTCCTGGGCATCCCCAGAACATTAAATAGCTTATCTGTTCTTCTTGGATTATTGTTCCCCTTCCTTAATTGCTCTCTATTGCTAGTTCCCCTCCATTCTACATTATAAACCATTTGTTTTACATTTTTCAAAGTTCACATTAGTGGTAGCATATAATATTTCTCTTTTTGTGCCTGGCTTATTTCACTCAGCATTATGTCTTCAAGGTTCATCCATGTTGTCATATGTTTCATGAGATCATTCCTTCTTACTGCTGCGTAGTATTCCATCGTGTGTATATACCACATTTTCTTTATCCACTCATCTGTTGAAGGACATTTGGGTTGTTTCCATCTCTTGGCAATTGTGAATAACGCTGCTATGAACATTGGCGTGCAGATATCTGTTCGTGTCACTGCTTTCCGATCTTCCGGGTATATACCGAGAAGTGCAATCGCTGGATCGAATGGTAACTCTATATCTAGTTTTCTGAGGAACTGCCAGACTGACTTCCAGAGTGGCTGAACCATTATACAGTCCCACCAACAATGAATAAGAGTTCCAATTTCTCCACATCCCCTCCAGCATTTGTAGTTTCCTGTTTTGTTTAATGGCAGCCATTCTAATCAGTGTTAGATGGTATCTCATTGTGGTCTTAATTTGCATCTCTCTAATAGCTAGTGAAGCTGAACATTTTTTCATGTGTTTCTTGGCCATTTGTATTTCCTCTTCAGAGAACTGTCTTTTCACATCTTTTGCCCATTTTATAATTGGGCTGCCTGTACTATTGTCATTGAGTTGTAGGATTTCTTTATATATGCAAGATATCAGTCTTTTGTCAGATACATGGTTTCCAAAAATGTTTTCCCATTGAGTTGGCTGCCTCTTTACCTTTTTGAGAAATTCCTTTGAGGTGCAGAAACTTCTAAGCTTGAGGAGTTCCCATTTATCTATTTTTTCATTTGTTGCTTGTGCTTTGGGTGTAAAGTCTAGGAAGTGGCCGCCTAGTACAAGGTCTTGAAGATGTTTTCCTACATTATCTTCTAGGAGTTTTATGGTACTTTCTTTTATATTGAGATCTTTGGTCCATTTTGAGTTAATTTTTGTGTAGGGGGTGAGGTAGAGGTCCTCTTTCATTCTTTTAGATATGGATATCCAACTCTCCCAGCCCCATTTGTTGAAAAGACCATTATGACTCAGTTCAGTGACTTTGGGGGCCTTATCAAAGATCAGTCGGCCATAGATCTGAGGGTCTATCTCTGAATTCTCAATTCGATTCCATTGATCTATGGGTCTATCTTTGTGCCAGTACCATGCTGTTTTGGCAACTGTGGCTTTATAATAAGCTTCAAAGTCAGGGAGTGTAAGTCCTGCCACTTCGTTTTTCTTTTTTAGAGTGTCTTTAGCAATTCGAGGCATCTTCCCTTTCCAAATAAATTTGATAACTAGCTTTTCCAAGTCTGCAAAGTAGGTTGTTCGAATTTTGATAGGGATTGCATTGAATCTGTAGATGAGTTTGGGTAGAATTGACATCTTAATGACATTTAGTCTTCCTATCCATGAACATGGAATATTTTTCCATGTTTTAAGGTCCCCTTGTATTTCTTTTAGTAGAGTTATGTAGTTTTCTTTGTATAGGTCTTTTACATCTTTGGTTAAGTTTATTCCTAGGTACTTGATTTTTTTAGTTGCTATTGAAAATGGTATCTTTTTCTTGAGTGTCTCTTCAGTTTGTGCATTTCTAGCATATAGAAACACTACTGACTTATGTGCATTAATCTTGTATCCCGCTACTTTGCTAAATTTGTTTATTAGCTCTAGTAGCTGTATCGTCGATTTCTCAGGGTTTTCCAGATATAAGATCATATCATCTGCAAACAATGACAGTTTTACTTCTTCTTTTCCAATTTGGATGCCTTTTATTTTTTGTCTTGCCGGATTGCCCTGGCTAGCACTTCCAGCACAATGTTGAATAACAGTGGTGAAAGCGGGCATCCTTGTCTTGTTCCTGATCTTAGAGGGAAGGCTTTCAGTCTCTCACCATTGAGTACTATGCTGGCTGTGGGTTTTTCATATATGCTCTTTATCATGTTGAGGAAGTTTCCTTCAATTCCTACCTTTTGAAGTGTTTTTATCAAAAAGGGATGTTGGATTTTGTCAAATGCTTTTTCAGCATCTATTGAGATGATCAATTGATTTTTCCCTTTGGACTTGTTAATGTGTTGTAATACATTGATTGATTTTCTTATGTTGAACCATCCTTGCATGCCTGGAATGAACCCCACTTGGTCATGGTGTATGATTTTTTTAATGTGTCTTTGGATTCGATTTGCAAGTATTTTGTTGAGGATTTTTGCTTCTATATTCATTAGGGAGATTGGCCGGTAGTTTTCCTTTTTTGTAGCATCTTTGCCTGGTTTGGGTATTAGATTGATGTTAGCTTCATAAAATGAGTTAGGTAGTGTTCCATTTTCTTCGATGTTTTGAAAGAGTTTGAGTAAGATTGGTGTCAGTTCTTTCTGGAAAGTTTGGTAGAATTCCCCTGTGAAGCCGTCTGGCCCTGGGCATTTATTTGTGGGAAGATTTTTGATGACTGATTGGATCTCTTTGCTTGTGATGGGTTGGTTGAGGTCTTCTATTTCTTCTCTGGTCAGTCTAGGTTGTTCATATGTTTCCAGGAAATTGTCCATTTCTTCTACATTATCCAGTTTGTTGCCATACAGTTTTTCATAGTATCCTCTTATAATTTTTTAAATTTCATCAGGATCTGCAGTTATGTCACCTTTTTCATTCATTATTTTGTTTATATGGGTCTTCTCTCTTTTTGATTTTGTCAGTCTAGCTAGGGGCTTGTCAATCTTGTTGATCGTCTCATAGAACCAACTTTTGGTGATATTTATCCTCTCTATTGTTTTTTTGTTCTCTATGTCATTTATTTCTCCTTTAATCCTTGTTATTTCTTTTCTTCTACTTGGTTTAGGATTGGTTTGCTGTTCATTTTCTAGCTTCTTCAGTTGATCCATTAGTTCTTTGATTTTGGCTCTTTCTTCCTTTTTAATATATGCGGTTAGTGCTATAAATTTCCCCCTTAGCGCTGCTTTTGCTGCATCCCATAGGTTTTGGTATGTTGTGTTTTCATTTTCATTCGTCTCTATATATTTAGCAATTTCTCTTGCTATTTCTTCGTTAACCCACTGATTGTTTAGGAGTGTGTTGTTTAACCTCCAGGTATTTGTGAATTTTCTAAGTCTCTGATGGTTATTGACTTGTAATTGTATTCCATTGTGGTCAGAGAATGTGCTTTGAATAATTTCAATCTTTTTAAATTTACTGAGGCTTGTTTTATGTCCCAGCATATGATCTATTCTGGAGAAAGTTCCATGAGCACTAGAAAAGTATGTGTATCCTGGTGATTTGGGATGTAATGTCCTGTATATGTCTGTTAAATCTAGTTTATTTATCAGATTGTTCTGGTTTTCAATTTCCTTATTGGTCTTCTGTCTGGTTGATCTATCTATAGGAGAGAGTGATGTGTTGAAGTCTCCCACAATTATTGTGGAAACATCAGTTGCTTCCTTTAGTTTTGCCAGTGTTTCTCTCATGTATTTTGTGGCACCTTGATTGGGTGCATAGAGATTTACGATTGTTATTTCTTCTTGTTGAATTGCCCCTTTTATTAGTATGTAGTGGCCTTCTTTGTCTCTCAAAACATCCCTGCATTTAAAGTCTATTTTATCTGAGATTAATATTGCTACACCTGCTTTCTCTTGGCTGTAGCGTGCATGAAATATTTTTTTCCATCCTTTCACTTTCAGTTTCTTTGTGTCCCTGTGTCTAAGATGAGTCTCTTGTATGCAACATATTGATGGTTCATTTTTTTTTGATCCATTCTGCGAATCTGTATCTTTTAATTGGGGAGTTTAATCCATTTACATTCAACGTTATAACCGTGAAGGCATTTCTTGAATCAGCCATCTTATCCTTTGGTTTATGTTTGTCATGTTTTTCCCCTCTCTCTATTAATATCCTTTATTGTACCCATACTGAATCTCTTTAGTACTGAACCTTTCTCCAAGTCTCTCTGTCCTTTCTTTGTTTCTCTGTCTGTAGGGCTCCCTTTAGTATCTCCAGTAGGGCAGGTCTCTTGTTAGCAAATTCTCTCAGCATTTGTTTGTCTGTGAAAAATTTCAGCTCTCCCTCCAATTTGAAGGAGAGCTTTGATGGATAAAGTATTCTTGGTTCGAAATTTTTCTCAGTCAGAATTTTAAATATATCGTGCCACTGCCTTCTTGCCTCCATGGTGGCTGCTGAGTAGTCACTACTTAGTCATATGCTGCTTCCTTTGTATCTGGTGAATTGCTTTTCTCTTGCTGCTTTCAGAACTTGCTCCTTCTCTTCTGTGTTTGACAGTGTGATCAGAATATGTCTCGGAGTGGGTTTATTTGGATTTATTCTATTTGGAGTTCGCTGAGCATTTATGATTTGTGTATTTACGTTGTTTAGAAGATTTGGGAAGTTTTCCCCAACAATTTCTTTGAATACTCTTCCTAGACCTTTACCCTTTTCTTCCCCTTCTGGAACACCAATGAGTCTTATATTCGGACGTTTCATATTATCTATCATATCCCTGAGGTCCATTTTGATTTTTTCAATTTTTTTCCCCATTCTTTCTTTTATGCTTTCATTTTCCATTGTGTCATCTTCCAGGTCACTGATTCGTTGTTCAACTTCCTCTAGTCTTGTACTATGAGTGTCCAGAATCTTTTTAATTTGGTCAACAGTTTCTTTAATTTCCATAAGATCATCCATTTTTTTATTTAGTCATGCAATGTCTTCTTTATGCTCTTCTAGGGTCTTCTTGATATCTTTTGTATCCCGTACTATGGTCTCATTGTTCATCTTTAGTTCTTTGAGTAGCTGCTCTAGGTGCTGTGTCTCTTCTAATCTTTTGATTTGGGTTTTTGGGCTTGGGTTATCCATATCGTCTGGTTTTTTCATATGCTTTATAATTTTCTGTTGCTTTTGGCCTCTTGGCATTTGCTGAACTTGATAGGGTTCTTTTAGGATTTGTAGACCAATTGAAGTCCTTGTCTCTAATTTATCAGATCTACAGCTTCGTGGAGTACACTTTCTCTAACTAACCAGCAGGTGGCATCCACGAGCCACCTGTTCTCCACAAGCCAGTTCTCCCCTGCTTAGCCTTTTTGGTGAGTGGGGGAGTGAGTCTTGTGGGGTCCAATTGGTGTACCAAGCTTGCGTGTGTAGTTGGTGTTGCCTGCCCTGTATATGGGGCATGTTTCTGGGCAGTCAGGGAGGGGGGTGGCTCTAACAATCAAATCTCCCTGGTGATCCTGGAGTTTTAAAGCTGCTGCAATAGTCTAATCCTTCAGTTCAGTCCTGCCACTGTTTGTCTCTGCCAGTGACCCACAAGTCCTTGGTATTGGCGTATGGCTCCTGAGACTTGCAAGTGGGCCCCTCTTCCAGGCTGTGCACCCCGGGTCCTCTGCTGAGGGATGACTGTGCTATGTCATAGGTGAGTGCCGTCCCCCCAGGGCAGATCTGGGCTGCTGGGCTGTGTAGGGAGGCTCCCAGTCTGCTGAAATGATGGCTGAATGGGGCTTTGTTAATTCGCACTGCTCCACCTTCCCAACTCTGGGACAGTCAGCTGAGGTTGCAGGGAAGGCTAATGTCCACACCCAGTTTTGTGGTGTGTGCCTGTTATTTGAAGCACTTCCGTCACACTGGGTTGTCTGGGGCAGCTCTGGGCTATGGGGCTGGCAATGGGCAGGAGTGTTTCCTGTCCACCAGGATGATGGCTGTGAGTGGACACCCCCCTTTTCTTGGCAAGTTGTGGTGTTTAGTGAATTTTCTCAGCCACTGGATTATCGTCTTTTATCTCAGAGCTCTCTTAGTTCTGCTCTTGTCTTGACCTGCCCAAATTGCAAGTCTTTGAAACTTTCTGTATTGGGCTTCTTAGAGTAATTGTTTTAGAAAAAGAAAAAAGGATTAAAAAAAAGGGCCCTCCTCGGAGATCTAATGGGTTATTGAAATGCTAAGAGACAAAGCAATTAGGGCCATTAAGGAAAGGTCCACAGGGCAGAGAGATCGGCTTTTCTTCGGGATTTGCATATGAGCCTTAGGGCCTGTGCTCTGCCCTTCCCCTTTCTATGTTCACTAGAACTCCAAAAATCCTCCGCTTTTATTTTGGAGTTTTTCATGTTGTTTTTTTCTATGCCTGTCTCCTCTCTGCTGGGCTGGCTGCTCTCAGATTCTCTGGTGTCTGGTCTCAGTCTATCTATGGTTGGAGTTTGGATCAGTAGAATGAGTTTCTGGTAAGGGCTGCCACTGCAGTTCTCCCTTCTCCTTCCCGGAGCTGACAGCCCCTCCTCCCACGGGATTGAGCCTGGCAGGGAGGGGTGCGGGTCCCCTGGCCACAAAAACTTACAGATTTCGCTGATCTCAGCAGTTCCACGTTTTCATGACTGTTGTGTGAAGTATGCCCAAAGTCAGATTGCTCTGTGGTGTCCAGTCCACGCAGTTCCTGGCTTTCTCCCTACTTTCCTGGAGGAGTAACTAAAACATACAGCTCACCAGTCCGCCATCTTGCCCCGCCTCCGTGGTATTGCTTTTTATATTTAGGCCTTTGATCCATTTTGAGTTAAATTTTGTACAGTGTGTGAGATAGGGGTCTTCTTTCCTTCTTTTGGCTGTGAATATCTAGGTCTCCCAGCACCATTTATTGAAGAGACTGTTCTATCCCAGTTGAGTGGATGTGGGAGCCTTGTCCAAAATAAATTGGCCATAGTTGAGATTGCCTGTTTCTGAACTCTCAGTTCGATTACATTAATATGTCTATCTTTATACCGGTATGTTCTCTTTTGAACACTGTAGCTTTGTAATATGCTTTAAAGTCAGGAAGTATGAGTCCTCCCGCTTCATTTTTCTTTTTTGAGACGTTTTTGGCTATTCGAGGCCCCTACCCTCCCAAATAAATTTGATAATTGGCTTTTCCATTTCTGCAAAGTTGGATGTTGGAATTTTGATTGGTGGTGTGTTAAATCTGTAGATCAATTTGGGTAAAATTGACATTTTAATGACATTTAGCCTTCCAGTCCATGAACGTGGAATGTCCTTCCATTTATTTAGGTCTTCCTTGATTTCTTCTGGCAATGTTTTGTAGTTTTCTGAATATAGATCCTTTACATTCTTGGTTAGGTTTGTTTCTAGAAATTTGATTCTTTTAGTTGCTATTGTAAGTGGAATGTTTTTTTCTTGATTTCCTCTTTGGAATGCTCATTGCTGTTATATAGAAAGAGTACTGATTTTTGCACATTGATCTTGTATCCTGCCACTTTGCTGAACTTATTTATTAGCTCCAGTAGTTTTGTTGTAGATTTTTCAGAACTTTCTAAATGTGGTCATGTCATCTGCAAATATTGAAACTCTTTTTCCTTTCTGATTTGGATGCCTTTTATTTCTTTTTCCTCCCTAATTGCTCTAGCTAGACCTTCTAGCACAATGTTGAATGACAGTGGTGACTGTGGGCATCCTTGTCTTATTCCCAATCTTAGAGTGAAAGCTTTCAGTCTCTCACTATTGAGTACGATGTCAGCTGTGGGTTTTTCATATATGCCCTTTATATGTTGAGGAAGTTTCCTTCAATTCCTGTCTTTCAAAGTGTTTTTCAAGAAGGGGTTCTGGATTTTGTCAAGTACCTTTTCTGTGTCAGTTGAGATGATCATGTGATTTTTTTCCCCTTTGATTTTTTAAAATTGATTTTCTTGTGTTCAACTACCCTTGCACACCCGGGATAAAACCCAGTTGTTCATGGTATATAATTCTTTCAATATGCTGTTGGATATGATTTGCAAGTATTTTGTTGAGAATTTTGCGTCTATATTCATTCGAGAGATTGCTCTGTAATTTTCTTTTCTTACAGTATATATCTGGCTTTGGTATTAGGATGATATTGGTTTCATAGAATGAGTTAGATAGTGTTCCCTCCTCTTCTGTGTTTTGGAGGATGTTGAGCAGGTTTGGTATTAATTTCTGGAATGTTTGGTAGAATTCACCTGTGAAGCCGTCTGGTTCTGGGCTTTTCTTTTGGGGGGCTTTTTGATGACTAATTCAGTCTACTTGTGATTGGTTTGTCAGGGTCTTCCGTTTCTTCTCAAGTCAGTGTATGTTGTTTGTGTGTTTCTAGGAAATTGTCCATTTTATCTAAGTTGTCTAATTTGTTGATATCCAGTTGTTCATAGTATTCTCTTATGATTGTTTTAATTTCTATGGGGTCAGTGGTAATGACCCCTGTTTTGGTTTGCTAAATCTGCTGAAATGCAGTGTATCATAAAATGGGTTTGCTTTTAACAATGGGGATTTGTTAAGTTACAAGTTAATATTCTGAGTCCATGAAAATGTCCATATTAAGGCATCAACAAGAGGATAACTTCTCTGAAGATAGGCTGATGGCATCTGGGGTTCCTCTGTCACATGAGAAGGCACATGGTGACATACGTTGGTCCTTCTCTCCTGGGTTCTGGTTTGAGTGGTTCTCTTTGTCAGCTCCTGTAGGTCTTGCTTATGTGTCCCAGGGCTTTTCTCTCTCTCTTTGTGCTCTCATGAAGAGCTCCAGTACAGATTTAAGACCCACCTTGAATGGGCTGGGTCACATCTCAGTTGAACCAAAAGGTCCCCTCTACCATAGGTCTGCCTCCACAAGAATGGATTAAAAGAACATGGTCTTTTCTGGAGTATATAACAAGGTTCAAACCAGCACAAACCCCTCTCATTTCTGATTTTATTTATGTGCGTCTTTTCTCTTTTAATCTTTGTCAGTCTAGCTAAAGGACTGTCAATTTTATTGATCTTCTTAAAGAACCAACTTTTCTTTTTAAAATTCAGTTTTATTGAGATATATTCGCATAACATGCAGTCATCCATGGTGTACAATCAGTTGTTCATAGTACCATCATACAGCTGTGCACCCATGACCCCAATTCATTTTTGAACATTTTCCTTATACTAGAAAGAATCAGAATCAGAATAAGAAATAAAAATAAAAAGCACCCAAATTATCCCCCTATCCCACCCTATTTTTCATTTAGTTTTTGTCCCCATTTATCCACTCATCCATCCATACACTGGATAAAGGGAGTGCGATCCACAAGGTTTTCACAATCACACTGTCACCCCTTGTAATCTACATTGTTATACAGTCGTCTTCAAGAGTCAAGGCTACTGGGTTGGAGTTTGGTAGCTTCAGGTATTTACTTCTAGCTATTCCAATATATTAAAACCTAAAAAGTGTTATCTATGTAGTGCATAAGAATGTCTACCAGAATGACCTCTTGGCTCCGTTTGAAATCTCTCAGCCACTGAAGCTTTATTTCGTTTCATTTCACATCCTCCTTTTGGTGGAGAAGTTAAGAATCAACTTTTGGTTTTATTGATTCCCTGTATTATTTTTTTGTTCTAAATTTCATTTATTTCCACTGTAATCTTTGTTATTTCTTTCCTTCTAAATTCCTTTGGGAGTAGTTTGCTGTTCTTTCTCTAGTTTCTCCACGTGTCCAGTTAGGTCTTTAATTTTAGCTCTTTCCTCCTTTTTAATGTAGGCATTTAGTGCTGTAAATTTCTCTCAGCACTGCCTTTGCTGCATCCCATAAGTTTTGATATGTTATTTCCTTGTTTTCATTGTGCTTGAAGTATTTATTGATCAATATTCTTGCAATTCTTCATCGACTTACTGATTAAGAGCATGTTTTCTTAACCTCCATTTATTAGTGAATTTTCCAGTTCTCCAGCTGTTTTGATTTTCTGGCTTCATTCCATTCCATTATGGTCAGAGAAAGTGCTTTGTATAATTTCAGTCTTTTAAACTTCATTAGGATTCATTTGTGCCCCAACATGTGGTCTGCCCTGGAATATGATCCATCAGCACTTCAGAAAAATGTATATCCTATTGTTTTGGTGTTCAGTGCTTTATATATGTCTGTTAGGTCTAGTTCATTTGTCATATTATTTAGGTTCTCTGTTTCCTTATTGATTCTCTGTTTAGGTGTTCTGACTATTGATGAGAGTGGTTTGTTGAAGTCTCCCAGTATTATTGTACAGATGTCTGTTACTCCCTTCACTTTTCCCAGTATTTTCCTCATTACTTTGGGGCGTTAGTTAGGTGCATAGATATTTAAGATTGTTATTTTTTCTTGGTGAATTGTCCTTTTTATTAATATATAATGTACTTCATCTCATAACATTTTTTTGCATTTAAAGTCTATTTTGTCTTACGTTAGTATAGCTACTCCAGCTTTTTTGGGGTGGGGGTGGGTCACTGCTTGCCTGGAATATCTTTTTCCAGTCTTTTACTTTCAACCCATTTGTATCTTTGGGTCTAAAATGAGTCTCCTGTTAACTGTATATACATGGATTACATATATATATATTTTTATCTATTCTGCCAGTCTGTGTCTTTTGATTGGGGAGTTTAATCCATTAAAATTCAGTGTTATTACTGTAAAGGCAGTAGTTAGTGCAACTCTTTTATGCTTTGGCTTTTATTTGTAAAATCTTATATTTTTTTCTCTCTTTTTATGTATTTAGTTACCCTTACTGATAATCTTCATTTCTACATTCTCCTTCAAGCCTCTGTCGTCTGTCTTTTCCTTTTCAGTCTGTAGTACTCCTTTTAGTTTTTCTTGTAGGGCAGGTTTCTTGTTAACAGACTCTCAGCTTCTGTTTATCTGTGAATATTTTAAACTGTCCCTTATTTTTTAATGGCAGCTTTGCTTGATAAAGAATTCTTGACTGGAAGTTTTTCTTTTTCAGTATCTTAAATATATTGTGCCACTTCCTTCTCACTTCATGGTTTCTGATGAGAAATTGGCACTTAGTCTTATTTGGCTTCCTTTTTGTGTGGTGAATAGCGTTTTTCTTACTTCTTTCAGAATTCTCTCTTTGTCCTTGGCAGTTGACTGTCTGATTAGTTAGTCTTTGAGTGGGTCTGTTTTGATTTATTCTGTTTTGAGTATGTTGTGCTTCCTGGATGTGCATATTTTTGCTTTTCTATAAGATTTGGGAAATTTTGGGCCACCATTTCCTTAAATATTCTTTCTGCTGTTTTTGCCTTCTCTTCTCCTTGTAGGACAGCATGACATGCATGTTTGTGTTCTTCATGTTTTCAGTCATTTTACTGGACCCTGCTCATATTTTTCAAATCTTTATCTGTTCTTTTATGTTTGTATTCTGGTGTTGTCTTCTAGCTCATTGATCCTTTCTTCTGCCTCTTCAAATATGCTGTTGTGTGGCTCTAGTGTATTTTTCATTTCCTGAGGTCTGTTATTTTTTGCTGTATTCTTTCAAATTCTTCTTTATGCTCTCCTGGTGTCTTCTTTGTGTGTGTGAGTGAGTATGTAGGGAACAGATTTTATTGTGAAAAGTTAAGAACATGCAAAAAATATAGAAAATAATGAAAGGAAAACACTAGACCCACCATCAACTTTATCTGCTATATTTGCTTTAGTTTTTTTAAATGCAATTTTATTGAGATATATTCATACACCATATAATCCTTCCAAAGTTGTACAATCAGTGGCTCACTGTATCATCATATAGTTGTGCATTCATTGCCACAATCAATTTTAGAACATTTTCATTACTCCAAAATAAAAAGAGAACACCCAAAACATCCCATAACCTTTATCTCCTCATTCATTATATAAATGTGTGAAAAATATATATATACATATATATATATTTGACTTTGTTTTTATTTACTTATCTGCCAATTCACTGTGTAAAGGGAGTATTGTACCGTTTTCACAATTCAACAGTTTCACGATAAAAGCTATCTAATTATACAGTTATCATCAAGAATCAAGTCTACTGGATTACAGTTCAACAGATTCAGTCATTTCTTTCTATCTATTCTAATATACTGGAAACTAAAGAGGAATGTCTACCATAATGCTTAAGAATAACCTCCAGACTCTCGTCTTGACTCTATTTTAAATCCGTTTGCCACTGAAACTTTATTTTGTGGCATTTCTTTTTCCCCCTTTCGTCAAGAGGGCATTCTTAGTCCGACAATGCCAAGGCCAGGCTCATCTCTGCAAGTCATGTCCCACATTGCCAGGGTTACTTACACTCCTGGGAGTCATGTCTCATGTAGAGGGGAAGGTAGTGAGTTTATTTGCAAAGTTGCCTGAGAGAAAAAGGCCACATCTGAGCAACATGGTCTTTCTATTCCAAATTGCAAACTCCTTAAAGGAGCAAGCCACAACAAACTGAAAATAGTAGGGTAAATTTAAAGAGACATAAAATAAATAGTATAGGGGTAAAAGGATTCAAACAAATTATGAAAGAATGTGACATTTTTAAAAAACATTTAAAAAAATTTCTAGGAGTAAAAATGTAAAATCGGTGAAATTTTAAACTAATGGGCAGGTAGGTAACAGCGGATTAGAAACAGTTGGAGAGGATCAGTAATAGGAGGAAATTTGCATCAAGATAGAGATTAAAAATATGAAAAAGGAGAGGTTAGAGAATAAAATATCCAGTATGTCTAAAAATTGCTGAATGAGAAGAAAAAGTGGGAAAAGAAGCAGTGGCTAAAACTTTTCCAGAATCCAGAAAGAAGTATGAGTCTTCAGACTAAGAAGCTTACCAAATCCTGAGCAAGATAAGTAAAAACTAATCCAAAGAACCCCAAAGAAAAATTAAAATTCTTAATGAAACCTAGAGAGAAAAGGCAGATTACCTCAAAAGAATGAGTTAGATTGACAGCAGACTTGTCATCAGCAATAACAGATGCCAGAAAAAAATAAAATAATATCTTAAAAATGCTGAGGGACTTTTTTTTTTGCTGCATCTACTGTAAGAACAAAGACCATTCTCAGCAACCAGACACTTGACATTTCAGAAAATGTCACCATCACACTGAAGTGATGCAGTTATTATGAAGTGCCCCAGAGGAACCCTGTGGATGGTCTTTAGATCAGTGTAGAATTCAGACTCCTTGGAAAGAAAAAGAAGAGGCTTTGGTTTGGCAAACAGTAGGAAAATAGAAAAGAACTGGCACAGTTCACATTGTCTGTAGACATGTACAAAAAATGATCAAGGGTATTACACTGGAATTCTGCCACAAGATGAGGTCTATGTGTGCTTTCTTTCTCATCAACAATTGTTATCAGGAGAGTGGGTCTCTTACTGAAATTGGAAATTCCTTGGGTGAAAAAGATGTTAGCAGGGTTCAGATGGGGATAAGCGTTGCTTGTTTAGGATCTCAGTCACAGAAAGAGGAATTAATTCTTGAAAGAAATGACACTGAACTATCAAATTAGGCCACTTTGATTCAGCAAGTCACAACAGTTAAAAACAAAACTATCAAAATTTTGAGGTGGTATCTATGTCTTTAAAAGAGGAACAGTTCAGTAGGCTGGTGAGTAAGATCTAAGAGTCCCCACTATGGAAACAACAAGATGCCAGACCTGTTTGTGATATTTTAAAGATACAATAAAATTCATCTGTTGGAAAAATAATGCTGAGGGAATAATGGCCAGCTTAGAATTCTAGGTGTAATTAAATTATTACTTAATGAAAATAAAAAAGAGCTATTTAGTGGAAAGATACAACAGCTCTAGACCTGTACTCACATGATAACATAGCCTAAAAACATATAAATAAAGAACTGGCAATTTACTAGAAATTGATATCCGCATTCATAGTTGGGAAATATCTCAAACTGATTACGTAGACTAAAATGAGTAATGATGGAGAGACTAAAAACAAAACATTAAAAACTTGGTCTAACTTGATCTTATCCAATTAAAAAAATACTTTATTTTTATTTTTATGTGGAACAGTTAAAAAAGAAAGAAACTAAATTAACCAAGACATAAAGGAAGTCTAAATGAATAGTGGTTCCATAGAGCCCATTCTTTGACTGTAGCACAATAAACTTAGCTATAAGTAATAGAAAGACAGTGCTTTGCCACTTCCAAGCACTCCATTTGAAAACTAAAAACAAAACCCCTAAACATTAAAAACAATTCCAGTGGATACATTGTAGATACTAAAATATATTCCTTTAGTATAATTGGTAAATAAAATTTCTGATGTTTTATATAACATGTTTAGTGATAGCATAGTATACTGACTAAAAAAATTGTATGTAATCTGGAATACTTGTGATTCACAAAGTGATCTAAGTTTTGATAGACACTTATGTCTGATGTGTGTGGAATTTGAATAAAATTTTTCTGTGAAATGTGAAATAAAGCAAATAATATTTCTGAATCAGTATTTTGTAGACTGTTTTTTACAGGAAATTTCCAAAGTTATTGTGAGTATAGCACCCTAGTTTCAGTTTTTTCCTTATTATGCAATGCAGCATATATACAGAAAGGTATAGCTTTCAATTTACAATTTAACAAGTAGCTGTAGAACAAATTTCAAAGGATACTATGGGTTACAGTTCCACTATTTCAGTTCTTTCCTTCTAACTATTCAAATACCCTGGCAACTAAGAAAACGAAAATTATATAACGATTCAATATTCATAATCCCTTGTTAAATTCCATGTTGTCTGTTGCTACCCCTTCCTCTAGTTTAATCGCTTTCCTGATCTTCAGGTATGTCTAGGCAGTGACCACCCTAACCTGTTCATGTTGAAAAGGGGCATATAGACTGTTTTGAACATTTAAATATACTAGGAAAATAAATGTTATAAATACAAAATTGATTATTTTGCATACTCAAATGATTTAAAATTTATTTTAAAATATTTTCCCTGTGGAAATAGGGGGATCACTTTATATTCGGAATTGTCTAATATTTGAGCATATTTAGTTTATGACCTTAATGCATGTATTAGAAAAGAAGAAAGACTGAAAATTACTTAGGTATACTTTCAATTCTAAGGATTAGAAATGAGCCCTACCATAAGCTAGGAACAGAAAAATGACAAGTATAAGAGTAAATTAATAAAAAAGAAAAATAAACAGATCAGGGAAACTGAGAACTGGTTTTTAGAAATGACCAATAAGATAGACAAATTGGCATAATTAATGAAAAAATGAACAATATTAGAAGTGAAAAAGGGGTCAGACTTTAGGTGTAGTATGTATTTAAAAAATCATGAAAGAATACTGTGAATAACTTTGTGCCATTAAATTTGAAAGTTTGCATGAAAATGGACTGTTTTCTAGAAATATGTAAATAAATTACCAAGACTTGTAAAAAAGCATATTTGGTGATGGAAAAGGGATTTAAGTGTTTTGGCTATGTTTTGATATATCCTTAAGATACTGATGAAGCAACTTAACCAAGCAAGTCTGGAAGTATAGATTTGGGTGTTATTAGCTTATAGATTATGTGAAAAGCAGATCAGTTTGGATGCTCTTGTAATCAAGACTTGAGGCTCTTTTAATCAAGACCTGAACTAAGGCAGGGGTACTGGGGATGAAGCAGAGGGTATAGAATTAGAAGATAGGGCTGGAGTACATTTAAGTACATGAAAACGAGTGAGTGTAGATAGGTTAGGAAATGTATCAATAAGAGTTAAGAAATGAGGGATTTAATATCTCCAATTGGATTTCACTATCTAGTGTGTCAGATAAAAAAAAGAAATCTCAGAAGGATGTTCCCTTTTATAGGGAGGTTTATTGGCATGTGATTGAGTAAAATTTGGGGAAATAACCTTACTTCAGTGATTTATTTTATTTCAATTCGGAGAATTTTCAAATGTAGTTGATCTCCCTGTAATGAATAAAGCTTTTTAGCAGAGATATTACCTAGATAAGCTGATTCTCAAGTAACAATGTATCTAATTTAGCACGTCGCGCTTTAGGCTTTTTGAATTGGAATAATAGGCATTTCTTTTGGACAATGACTGTTTAAGAATTTTAGATCTTTTGGAAGGTTTGTGGGGGAGGGGACTCAAAAATTTTGTTGACTGTTTCTTACTAAGAGCATTTACTGTAACACGACATGATGGTTCTCCTCGAATAAGATCTACTTCTGTTGTTTCGGGGGAGAAGATAGAATTTAACATTGATCTTAAGGGCGATTTTAAATTTGTTAGTAAATGCACTAGTGTGCAGGTGAGTAGGCTGTAGGTAACTGGTTTGCAGAACTGTAGCTGTTTTATAGACCTTAGGTGAATAAGCTGTTCATATTTTTTTCTAATAAAATTTTCAACTTTTCAAGAAAGAAGGAAAATTAACATTCTTCACAAAGTTATCTTTTTGTAGGTTACATTAATCAGAATTTTCTTTGATTTCAGCAGGGTAGAAATAAAGATTGAAAAGTGTGCTTGAGTTCAGTTCTAGAATCTGAACCTGTCTATCCTTACCTTTACCTCTATACCAGGCTGGATATAGGGATGAACCAACTCAAATTAGTGAGAGATAGCATTTGAGCCCTTAGCAATCATGTTTCCTTGCTATGTGTTTCTGTAATTAAATTAAAACTTTTAGTAGGTGATCAATATGCTTTATACTTTGTTATTTGAGATGTGTGGTATTTTAAATCACAGATTTTAATCTTTGTAGAGAATATAAAAAATTGTCAGTGGAAGACCTTGAAAAGTATATAAAATGATAGTGCCATGTTACTTTAAAGCCACTTTATAAACTGCTTTAAATTTATCTTATTCTATAGAAATTATAGTTAAAATAAAAACTATATATAAAAAGATAATTGATCAATTATGCTTTCCTTTTATTTAATAGAAGGCGACAACAGAATTCATAGAAGTAAAGAATTTTTAAAGACGGTAACAAATAGAGAAGAAAAATGCCGAAACCAGTAAGTGTGATTTATTACTTTTGTCTGTACTTATTTATTGAGATAGCAATAGCTTTAAGTTCTTTTTGTAACAAGGCAAACTATTATGATGGAGTTGTTGGGAGGAATAAGGCACTGATATTACTGATACACAGATTAAGTGGGCCAGTGAAGAAGACGCTTGGGTAACATTGTAGTTCAAGGTAAAAGTCATGGGTTCTGGGTCATACTGTCTCATTTCTTATCCTGGCTCTGCCACTTAATATGGGTGACCTTTGTTAAATTACGTCAATCTCTCCAGTTCTTAATTTCCTCATCTATACAGTTGGAATATAGTTAGTCCCTTACTTAAGGGGTATGGTGAGGATTAGATGAAACTGGTACACATTCAGTAGTCAGTAAATGGTAACTTACTGTTAAGCAGGAGGATATAATGAGAGATTGGGAGAATCTATGCATGATTAATTTTTTCATGATTCTTAGCTTTGCTGGTGATATAATGCTGACATTATATAGTTTAAATTGTTTATTTAGAGTGTATGTTTGATCATTTAGTTTTATAAATATATGGTTCTTTTTTTATACCCAGTTTTAAAAAGTGGGAAAAGACTTTGAACACATACTTCACTAAAGAAGGTATATTAATAACCAGAAAAAAACAGATGAAAAGATCCTCAGTATCTTTAGTCATTAGGGAAATACAAATTAAAACTACAATGAGACACTACTTGATACCCTTCTAAAATTTTAGAAGGGCTAAAATTTTAAACAATCATAATTCCAAGTGTCAGTAGGGACATGGAGCAACTGAAACTTTTAATATATTGATGGTAGGAATGTGAACATTTGAACTACTCTGGAAAACCTTTTGCAGATATAATTAAATGGAGGACAGTTCTTTAGTGTTCCTTAGAGTAAGAGGATTCAAAATTGTATGAATAATTGGATATCAGTTATGCTTGTTGTTAATACATTAAAAATTCTGGAAGAAAATATTTTAAGATACTAATAGTGATGTGTTTTTGTATTTTCCCTTTATACTTTTTAGGTCAGGATATAGTCACCCCTTCCTTTCCACTACCCCCTCCCTCCCAATAAAAAAGTAAAGGAAAGAAAGTTCATTTTTTCCGAAGTACAGGGATTGGAGAAATTTAATTTGGTCTCTATGTTTTGCAGTGATCCTGTTGGCCCAGCTTTATACTAAGTAGATATGTAATCTGGGTCAAGTCATAACTTCTATAAACCTATTTTTTTGATTATAAAATAAATTTGATTTGATAACAAGTGCTTTGATTACCTCAAAGAATTACTGTTAGGACCAAATGACAGCCTTTCAAAAGGTACCTTATAGCACTTTTTCATTAAACATTATGTTTATAAGTAAAATTTTTATTTTTCATAGTTATTTATATTACATATAATAGGCTTATTATTATATTTAAATGAATATTTTAAAATTTTCTGTTTTAATTTCTAGTGTGGTATAAATATTGATAAATATAAACAATATAAATAAAAACTTTTTGGGTGGTTAGTAATTTTTAAGATGTAAAGGGATCCTGAGACCAAGAAGTTTCAGAACTTCCACCTAGGGCAATATTATAATTTCTCTAGTTGATGATAAGCTACTGCCGTGTCTGGGTGCCAGCCAGCAGGGTGGTGGGATTGAGCCAAGGAAAGCATGCTTACTATTTATGCCTGTGCCCAGAAGTGGCTTACATGACTTCTGCTCATATCCTTTTGGTCACTACTTAGTCACATGGCCATACCTAATTGCAAGAGATTCTGAGAAAGGTATTCTAACTTGCTTGCCATGTGCCTAGCTATAATTCTTTTTGATTTTGGGGATTAAACAAAAATCATGATTAATTCAGAAAAAGCAGTTGCTAAATTTGACAGCTATACATGATTTAAAAATTAAAAACCAACACTTCTTAAACTAGGTATAGAAGGAAACCCATAGCAAGAACTATTGTTAATGTGCTTAAGAGTGGCAGTATTCCTTTTAAAATCAGGACCAAGACAAAGATGCTCACTATTACTTCTACTCAACATTGAACAGGAAAATGTGTTGAGGAAGAAAAACCAAAAGCTTAAGAACCGGGAAAGGAGAAACAAGAAACACTATTTGAAGATGTTAAGATTGTTTATGTCAGGGGATGGCAAGTTATGGCGTACAGGACAAATCCAGCCAGCTGCCTGTTTTTTGTGTAGTGTACAAATTAAGAATAGGTTTTGTATTTTAAATGGTTGAAAAAAAATCAGAAGAAAGAATATCTCATGAAACATGACAATGATATGAAATTGAAATTTCAGTGTCCATAAGATTTTATTGGAATAAAGTACCTTCATGTGCTTATTATCTATGGCTGCTTTTCTGTTCTGTCAGTTAAACAGTTGAGTAGATGCAGCAGAGACTAGACTGTAGGGTCAGCAAAGCCTAAAATATTTACTGTTTGGTCCTTTATAGAAAAATTTTGCTGATGTCTGGTTTAATAAATACAGAGATGTACAGGCCCATTATAACAGTTGACAAGGGAAATGGTAACAGGATCAGTATAAAAATCCATTGCATTTTTATGTAGAAGCAAAAACAACAGTTTTGGAAAGATACTACACCAGATTCACAGCCCTTATATTTGAAAACCTGGAACCTAGATGAGTTTCAGAATTCAGAATTTTTTTTTAGTTGAGAAAGGTTAATATACATTATATCATGAAACTTCCATTAAGATTTGGGACATTACCTCAACATTTCTATAGATTAGTATAAATTGTGTGAATATTCATATGAAATGGGATAAATTCTCTAGATAGTCTTTCATTACCTCATGCCAGGCTTTTGCTCAAAATTTACTAGTAAACTTTAGTTTTCGATGCTTTTAGGATGTTAGAATTGTGCATTTGGAACTATGAACTTGTATGTACAATAGCTACATAATCAGGGATCTGGGGGAAAAATATCAAGGAAATGATTAATATGATTTTTGTGGAGAAAATTATTAACATTTTTTCACAGACATCAAAGAACACCTAAATTAATGCACAAAGAGAACCAGAGATATTGATGGTAAGCAGCAGTATTAAAAAGATGTCATTCCTCATTCCAAGACACTCATGAATTCAGTGTAGTTCAAATTTACATGATAATGGATGTGGGTTATTTTGAAAATTTTACAATTTTATATGGAGCCAAGAGCAAGAAAAAAGACCCAAGCATAGCCAAAACAGTTCCGAAGAATAATGAGGGGGGACTTGACCTATCAGATTTCAAGACTTATTTAAAGATACAGTAATTAGGACAGTGTGGTGTTGGCTGAATAGGTAAATTGACCAGTGAACAGAATTTATATATATAGGCACTTGATTTATGATGGAGCAGTCTTTGAGGAGTGAATGAACTAATCAGTTAATCATGTTTGGGTTTTTAAATCCCCATATCATTATCCATATGAAGATTAAAAAATGAAATTAGACCTCTACCTCACATCATAAGCAAAATCAAATCTTAATGGATTGAAGACAAGTTCCAAAAAAACCAAAACTTTAAAATGCATAGTGGGAAATATAAGAATGTCTCTTTTTTTAAACAATTCAATTTTATTGAGATATATTCACATACTATACAGTCATACAAAGCGTACCATCAGTTGTGTTTCTATCACCAAAATTAATTTTTAATTTTTGAACATTTTCATTGCCACACACACAAAAGTAATAAGAATAAAAGTTAAAGTGAAAAAGAACAATTAAAGTAAAAAAGATCACTGGGTGCTCCCCCCCCCCGCCTGTTTTTATACTCATCCATCCATACACTGGACAAAGGGGAATGTGATCCACATGGCTTTCCCAATCACATTGTCACCCCTCATAAGCTACATTTTTATACGATCGTCTTCAAGATTCAAGGGTTCTGGGTTGTAGTTTGATAGTTTCAGGTATTTACTGCTAACTCTTTCAATTCATTAGAACCTAAAAAGGGTTTTCTATATTATGCGTAAGAGTGGCCCACCAGAGTGACCTCTCAGCTCCTTTTGGAATCTCTCAGCCACTGAAACTTATTTCATTTCATTTCACATCCCCCTTTTGGTCAAGAAGATATTCTCCATCCCACAATGCTGGGTCCAGATTCCTGCCCAGGGGTCATATTCCACGTTGCCAGGGGAATTTACACCCCTGGGTGTCAGATTCCACATATGGGGGAGGGCAGTGATTTTCATCTGCCGAGTTGGCTTAGCTAGAGAGAGAGGGCCATATCTGAGCAACAAAGAGGCATTCAGGATGAGACACATAGGCACAGTTATCAGCAGGCCTAGCCTCTTCTTTGCAGTAACAGTCTTCCCAAGGGCAATTCCCGTGATTGAGGGCTCAGCCCATCAAACCACCAGTCCCCAATGTCTGTAAGCACATCAGTAACCATCGAGGTGGGGAAGCCCAACATCCCATGCATTCTCCCTCAGCAGTGTTCACAGTAGTGGTACCATATAGTATTTCTCTTTTTGTGCCTGGCTTATTTTGCTCAGCATTATGTCTTTAAGGGTCATCCAAGTTGTCTCATGTTTCACGACATCGTTCCTTCTTACTGCTGCATAGTATTCTATTGTGTGTATATACCACATTTTATTTATCCACTCATCTGTTGAAGGACATTTGCGTTGTTTCCATCTCTTGGCAATTGTGAATAATGCTGCTGTGAACATTGGCGTGCAGATACCTGTTCGCATCACTGCTTTCAGATCTTCCGGTGTATACCGAGAAGTGCCATCGCTGGATTGAAGGGTAACTCTATATCTAGTTTTCTAAGGAACTGCCAGACTGAATTCCAGAGTGGCTGAACCGTTATACAGTCCCACCAACAATGAATAAGAGTTCCCATTTCTCCACATCCTCTCCAGCATTTGTAGTTTCCTGTTTGTTTAATGGCAGCCATTCTAATTGGTGTGAGGTGGTACCTCGTTGTGGTCTTAATTTGCATCTCTATAATAGCTAGTGAAGCTGAACGTTTTTTCATGGGTTTTTTTTTGGCCATTTGTATTTCCCTTTCAGAGAACTGTCTCTTCCTATCTTTTGCCCATTTTATAATTGGGCTGTCTGTACTATTGTCATTGAGTTGTAGGATTTCTTTATATATGCAAGATATCAGTCTTTTGTCAGATACATGGTTTCCAAAAATTTTTTCCCATTGAGTTGGCTGCCTCTTCACCTTTTTGACAAATTCCTTTGAGGTACAGAAACTTCTAAGCTTGAGGAGTTCCCATTTATCTATTTTTTCCT
The DNA here is from genome assembly GCF_015220235.1 of Choloepus didactylus. Classification (NCBI taxonomy): domain Eukaryota; kingdom Metazoa; phylum Chordata; class Mammalia; order Pilosa; family Megalonychidae; genus Choloepus; species Choloepus didactylus. Next base: position 126,353,620 of record NC_051312.1, on the reverse strand, counting down.
TTGTTGCTTGTGCTTTGGGTGTAACATCTAGAAAGTGACCTCCTAACACAAGGTCTTGAAGATGTCTCTCTATATTATCTTCTAGGAGTTTTATGGTACTGTCGTTTATATTGAGGTCTTTGATCCGCTTTGAGTTAATTTTTGTGTAGGCGTCCTCTTTCATTCTTTTGGATATGGATATCTAACTCTCCCAGCCCCATTTGTTGAAAAGACTGTTATGTCCCAGTTCAGTGGCTTTGGGGGCCTTATCAAAGATCAGTCGGCCGTACATGTGGGGGTCTATCGCTAAATCGATTCCATTGATTGATATATCTATCTTTGTACCAGTACCATGCTGTTTTGACTACTGTGACTTTATAGTAAGCTTCAAAGTCAGGGAGTGTAAGTCCTCCCACTTTGTTTTTCTTTTTTAGAGTGTTTTTAGCAATTTGAGTCATCTTCGCTTTCCAAATAAATTTGATGACTAGTTTTTCCAAGTCTGCAAGGTAGGTTGTTGGAATTTTGATTGGGATTGCATAGAATCTGTAGATGAGTTTGGGTAGAATTGACATCTTAATGACATTTAGCTTTCCTATCCATGAACATGGAATATTTTTCCATCTTTTAAGGTCCCCTTCTATTTCTTTTAGTAAGTTAGGTAGTTTTCTTTGTATAGGTCTTTTACATCTTTGGTTAAGTTTATTCCTAGGTACTTGATTTTTTTAGTTGCTATTGAAAATGGTATCTTTTTCTTGAGTGTCTCTTCAGTTTGTGCATTTCTAGCCTATAGAAACACTACTGACTTATGTGCATTAATCTTGTATCCTGCTACTTTGCTAAATTTGTTTATTAGATCTAGTAGCTGTATCGTCGATTTCTCAGGGTTTTCCAGATGTAAGATCATATCATCTGCAAACAATGACAGTTTTACTTCTTCTTTTCCAATTTGGATGCCTTTTATTTCTTTGTCTTGCCGGATTGCCCTGGCTAGCACTTCCAGCACAATGTTGAATAACAGTGGTGACAGCGGGCATCCTTGTCTTGTTCCTGATCTTAGAGGGAAGGCTTTCAGTCTCTCACCATTGAGTACTATGCTGGCTGTGGGTTTTTCATATATGCTCTTTATCATATTGAGGAAGTTTCCTTCAATTCCTACCTTTTGAAGTGTTTTTATCAAAAAGTGATGTTGGATTTTGTTGTATCCTTTTTCAGCATCTATTGAGATGATCCTTTGATTTTTCCCTTTTGATTTGTTAAAGTGTTATAATACATTGATTGATTTTCTTATGTTGAACCATCCTTGCATGCCTGGAATGAACCCCACTTGGTAATGGTGTACGATTTTCTTAATGTGTCTTTGGATTTGATTTGCAAGTATTTTGTTGAGAATTTTTGCATCTATATTCATTAGGGAGATTGGCCTGTAGTTTTCCTTTTTTGTGGCATCTTTGCCTGGTTTGGTATTAGATTGATGTTAGCTTCATAAAATGAGTTCGGTAGTGTTCCATTTTCTTCAATGTTTTGAAAGAGTTTAAGTAAGATTGGTTTCAGTTCTCTCTGGAAAGTTTGGTAGAATTCCCCTGTGAAGCCGTCTGGCCCTGGGCATTTATTCAAGCTTTTTGATGACTGATTGGATCTCTTTGCTTGTGATTGGTTGGTTGGGGTCTTCTGTTTCTTCTCTGGTCAGTCTAGGTTGTTCATATGTTTCCAGGAAATTGTCCATTTCCTCTACATTATCCAGTTTGTTGGCATACAGTTGTTCATAGTATCCTGTTATACTTTTTTTAATTTCTTTGGGATCGACAGTAATGTCACCTTTCTCGTTTATTATTTTGTTTATATGGGTCTTCTCTCTTTTTGATTTTGTCAGTCTAGCTAGGGGCTTGTCAATCTTGTTGATTTTCTCAAAGAACCAGCTGTTGGTGTTATTTATTCTCTCTATTGTTTTTTTTTGTCCTTTATGTCATTTATTTCTGTTTTAATACTTGTTATTTCTTTTCTTCTACTTGGTTTAGGATTAGTTTGCTGTTCATTTTCTAGCTTCTTCAGTTTCTCCATTAGTTCTATGATTTTAGCTCTTTCTTCCTTTTTGATGTGTGCGTTTAGTGCTATAAACGTCCCCCTCAGTACCGCTTTTGCTGCATCCCATAGGTTTTGATATGTTGTGTTCTCATTTTCATTTGTTTCTATATATTTAGCAATTTCTCTTGCTATTTCTTCTTTAACTCGCTGATTGTTAAGGAGTGTGTTGTTTAGCCTCCAGATATTTGTGAATTTTCTAAGTCTCTGATGGTTATTGACTTCTGATTCTATTCCATTGTGATCAGAGAATGTGCTTTGAATAATTTCATTTTTTAAAAATTTATTGAGGCTTGTTTTATGTTTTATGTTCTGGAGAAAGTTCCATGAGCACTAGAGAAGAATGTATATCCTGGTGATCTGGAATGTAATGTTCTATATATGTCTGTTCAATCCAATTCATTTATCAGATTATTTAGTTTTTCAGTTTCCTTATTGGCCTTCTGTCTGGTTGATCTATAGGAGAGAGTGATGTGTTGAAGTCTCCCAGAATTATTGTGGAAACATCTATTGCTTCTTTTAGTTTTGCCAGTGTTTGTCTCATGTATTTTGTGGCATCATGATTGGGTGCATAAACATTTATGGATTGTTATTTCTTCTTGTTGAATTACCCCTTTTATTAGTATGTAGTGGCCTTCTTTGTCTCTCATAACATCCTTGCATTTAAAGTCTATTTTATCTGAGATTAATATTGCTACTCCTGCTTTCTTCTGGCTGTAGCTTGCATGAAATATTCTTTCCATCCTTTCACTTTCAGTTTCTTTGTGTCCCTGTGTCGAAGATTATCTCTTTTATGCAACATATTGATAGTTCATATTTTTTTGATCCATTCTGCCAATCTGTGTCTTTTAATTGGGGAGTTTAATCCATTTACATTCAGCATTCTTACTATGAAGGCATTTCTTGAATCAGCCATCCTATCCTTTGGTTTATGTTTGTCAGATATATTTTTTCTCTCTCTCTCTTACTGTTCTTTAATGAACCAATATTGAATCTCTTTAGTACTGAAGCTTTCTCCATATCTCTTTTCTTTTTTTCTCTGTTGGTAGGGCTCCCTTTAGTATCTGAAGTAGGGCAGGTCTTTTACTAGCAAAATTTCTTGGTATTTGTGAAAAATTTAAGCTCTCCCTCAAATTTGAAGGAGAGTTTTGCTGGGTAAAGAATTCTTGGTTGGCAATTTTTCTTTCTCAGAATTTTAAATATGTCATGCCACTGCCTTCTCGCCTTCCTGGTGGCTGCTTAGTAGTCACTACTTAGTCTTATGTTGTTTCCTTTGTGTGTGGTGAATTGCTTTTCTCTTGCTGCTTTCAAAACTTGTTCCTTCTCTTCAGTATTTGACAGTCTGATCAGAATATGTCTCAGAGTGGGTTTATTTGGATTTATTCTAGTTGGAGTTTGCTGGGCATTTATGCTTTGTGTATTTATATTGTGTAGAATGTTTGGGGAGTTTTCCTCAACTATTTCTTTGAATACTCTTTCTAGACCTTTACCCTTCTCTTCCCCTTCTGGGACACCAATGAGTCTTATGTTTGTCATTTTATTTTATCTATCATATCTCTGAGGTCCTTTTCGATTGTTTCAGTTTTTCTCCCCATTCTTTCTTTTGTTCTTTCATTTTCTGTTTTGTCATCCTCCAGGTCACTGATTCATTGTTCAGCTTCCTCTAGTCTTGTACTATGAGTATCCAGAACGTTTTTAACTTGATCAACAGTTGCTTTTATTTCCATAAGATGATCTGTTTTTTTTAATTGACTCTTGCAGTTTCGTCTTTATGCTCTTCTAGAGTCTTCTTCTTGTCCTTTATATCCTGTGCCATGCTCTTGCTGTTTATCTTTAGTTCTTTGATTAATTGCTCCGAGTACTGAGTCTCCTCTCATCTTTTGATTTGGGTGTTTGGGTTTGGGTTATCCATATCGTCTGATTTCTTCATATGATTTAACATTTTCTGTTGTTTTTGGCCTCTTGGCATTTGGTTAACTTGATAGGGTTGTTTTAGAATATGTAGGCTAATTCAAAATCTAATCTCTAATTTGTCAGATCTACAGCTTGGTGGCGCACACTTTCTCTCACTGACCAGCAGGTGGTATCCACGAGCCACCTATTCCCCTCAAGGCAGTTCTCCCCAACTTTGTTTTTGTGTTGTGTGGGGGTCTGATCCTTGTGGGGGTCCAGTTGGTGCACCAAGTTTGGGTATGTTGTTAGTACTGTCCGCCCTGAATGTGTGGCATGTGTCTGAGCAGTTAAGGAGGGAGGGCGGCTTTAGTAATCAAACCTCCCAAGTGTTCTGGAGATTTAAGGCTGTAGCAAGAGTCTAATCCTTCGGTTCAGTCTTGCCACAGATTGTCTCTGCCACTGACGCACAAGTCCTTGGTATTGGCACAAGTCCCTGGGATTTCCGAGTGGGTCCCTCTTCCAAACTGTGTCCTCCCACAGCTGAGGGAAGGCTGTGCTATGTCACAGGTGTGCGCCGTCCCACAAGGGACGTTCTTGGCTGCTGGGCCGTGTAGGGGTGTTCCCAGCCTGCTGAAAGGATGGCTGTATGGGGAATGTTAATTTCCCCCTTTTCACACAGCTCCGCCTTCCCAGCTTTGGGACAGTTAGCTGTAGGTGCATGAAAGGCTATTGTCCATGCCTGATATTGTGGCTTGTGTGCGTGATGCTGGAAACACTTAACCGTCACAGTGGGATTTTTGGTGCAGCTCTGGGCTGCGGCTCCGGCCCTGGGCAGGAGCGTTCCCAGCCTGCTGGGAAGATGGCTATAAGCTACGTGGTTATTTTCCCCTTTTGGCTAACCTCTGCCTGCCTGGCTCCAAGACAGTTAGCAACAGGTGCGCGAAAGGCTATTGTCCACGCCAGATGTTGAGGCATTTGCACAGCCCTTTCCTACCACGCTTCACTGTGCGGTTCTTGCTGCCGTATCTGCAGCCGCTTGTGGGTTTTTGAAAAAAGAACTAGTCTGATTCCAAACGCCAACCCATGGTTTCCCCACACCACAGCATGGGTGCCGGATATTCAGCAGGCTTACTCACTTGTTTCAGAACGCAGACTCCCGGTTTCACCAAGTGCATGGTCCCTGTGGATCTAGCTGACCTTGTCCAGCTGGTGCATCGCTGGAACTGGTGTTGTGGGTCACTTTCTGGCTTTTATCTAGTATTTTTCATGGCACTGTTGTTTTTGCCATCTCTCCTAACCTCCTTATTCCGGAAGTCAAGAATGTCTTTTTGACTGCATGTTAGGAAAAGGATTTTTTAAATATGGCAAGAAATTAATACCCATTTGTAAAACATTGATGAGTTCAGTTACATTAAAATTAAGGATATCTGTTTATCATGAAGAAGGTAAAAGACAAACCACAAACGGGGAGAAAGATTTTTCTATCACGAATAACTGACAAAGGATTATTATCTGGAATATATGAAGATCTCATACATATAAGTAAGAAAAAGCAAACACCCCAACAGAAAAATAGGTAATAGACATGAAGAGACATTTCAAAGACTAGAATACTGAGTAGTCAGTAAACATATTGTATTAGTTTTCTGTTGCTCCATAACAAATTACCACTAACTTAGTGGTTTAAAACAGCATCCATTTATTATCTCACAATTCTGTAAGTTAGAAATCTAGGATGGTGTGGCTGGTCCTCTGTTCAGGGTTTCCCAAGGCTGAAATCAAGGTATTGGCTATCTGCATTCCTGTCTGGAGCACAGGTTCTTTTTCCAAACTATTCCTTTTATTGGTTGAATTCATTTCCTTGTGGCAATGTTCCATCTTTCTTTAATGAAGGATGTAGTCCCCATTTTCTTGCTGGCTGTTGGCCAGGGACCAGTGTAGGCTCTGAAAGGTCCCTCCCATGTCCCCATGCCCCCTTCCAGTTCAGCAACAGAGACCCTCATGTCAAATTTCTCTTACATTTTGGAATCTTTGACCTTTTTCACAACCAGTTGGAGAAAACTGTCTGCTTTTAAAGGGCTCATGTGATTAACTTGGACCCACCCATGTTATCTTTTTTAAAATTGTCTGATTAATCATCTTAAATACATCTCCAAAATCCCTCTTGCCATGTAATGTGACACAATCATGGGAGTAACAACCAGGGGTTGGAGATAATGACGGCCATCTTAGATTTCTGCATATCTCCCATGTGAAAATGTTCTCAACCTTATTAGCAATCAGAGATTTGCATGTTAAGACCACATTTAGGCATCATTTTTTTTACCCACTAGATTGTCAGACATTTAAAGAAATCTCATTGCACTCAGTGTTGGTGAGAATATAGATCAGCCGGAATTCTTATGCGCTGCTGGGAGGCTTGATAACAGTCACATTGGAAGACAGGTCAGCATCACATGGTAAAGTTGAAAGTGTGCATACTGCCACCCATGTATTCTACTTCTGAGTATATACTTCTAGAGAAACTCTTGACATACATGCACTAGGATACATGTACAAGAATATTCATAACATTATTGTTGTCAATAGCAAATAATTGGAAACAACTTAATGTTCATTAACAGGAAAATAGGTAAATAAATTATTGTCTAGTCACTTGTAGAATATTGTATAGCAGTGAAAATGAATAGCAACTACTTACAACATGGATGATTCTTAGAAACAGTGAAAAAGCAAACCACAGTGTAATGGAATTTTTGTTCAAGATTTTTTATTGGAAGAGAATACACATACCTAAAAGAATTTAAGTGTGCAGTTGATGATTTTTTTGTAAAATGAATATACCTGTGTAATAACCATCATTCAAATCAAGAGAGAAGACATTATCTGTAGGTACCTCACAGTTTTATTACAGCTTAATAATTAAGAAAAACTAAACAGTATTTTGTTTACATTTACCTACATTTGTGATAGAATTTTTTTTTTTTAAAGGCAAGGAGATGATAAACACAATATTCAGATTAGTGATTACCTTACCTCTGGTGTGTGTGTGCGGGTTGCAAAATGCAGATAGGGAAGTACACAGACACAAACAAAGAATACACTGATTATGCAACAGCATTTTTCATTTCTAGTTATTAAGTTGGTGAGTTTATGGGTTTCATTTTGTTATGCTTCATTATTTATATATGTTACATGTATTGTTTTGTATGTATCAAATATTTTATAATACTTATTTTAAAGAAGGATTGATCTGAAGATTGCATCAGAGAGGGTATTTCAGATAAAAGCTACAACATATGCAGAGGTCATTTATAAAAATGACTAAGCTGTATAGTAATACTCAAGTCAGGTTTAGAAATGAGAAGTCTGATTTTGAGTTCTTGCAGTGTGAGTTAAAGTTAAAAAAAAAATAGATTTGTACTACATCATGGTGAATTCCAGGTGAAGATGCGACTTGGGAGTAAACATTATATTGGTTTAGATACAAGCTTTTGCTGAGATATCCAAGCAGAAAGGTAATTACATGAGAAAATTAGTATTTAAAACATTTTAGTAAATATAGGCCTGTAAGTGACTGAAGAATACATTTGCAGAGTGAATAAAGCTAAGCATCTGATTTTTGTGTTGAAAGGAATATGGGATAGTGAATGGCATTCAAAGAATTTTGAGTTAGAACTCAGTTTAAATAACTGCTCTGTTGTTTGATATCCATGTATCCTTGGTCAAGTAATGGAAACTCTGAGGTTCTATACAAATGAGCATAATATCTCCTAGTATTGTTGCAAGGGATAAATGAAAATATGAAAAGCCCATGACCTAGTTTCTAGTATATGTTAAATATTCAACAGATGTTTTTAAAACAGGGCATCCTAAGCTCTTTGTTTTTCAAATATATTTGAGATATCTTTTGATTAAAATAAACTTTATCACTTTAGCAAAGTATATTAACTACAACTTTGGAGTTGCTCTTTATAGCATGCATATTATACTACTTTATTTTATAAATGAGATAAAATTTTTCTCTAATTCCTAATAATTAGTAAGTATATTCTTTTTCCTGCTGATCATTCCTTTTGTTTTCATTACAGATCAATGTAAGAGTAACTACAATGGATGCTGAGCTGGAATTTGCTATTCAGCCCAATACAACAGGCAAACAACTTTTTGACCAGGTATCTTTAGCCACTTGAAGTATGCAACTTTTTAACTCCATAGTGTGGATGCTATTGCATCCTTCTTTCTTTGGTTTCCTGTACCTTTACTATTAATGCAGCATTGTAGCACTTGGGATTTTTCAGTATCTGTTCAGATATTTTGAACAGCTGTAGGGATATTCTTTATTCTTTTGCATTCCTAAAATAAAATAAAATTCCTAAAATAGAACATTTAGAAATAATTATTAAACAAGTATTTAACATCTGCTATGCAAGTCATTGTAATGGGAACTAAAAGAGATAGAAAGATATATTCTATATAGTCCTTGAATATACTCTTTAGGAAAGATGATAGTATTAAAAATAACTGCAATACCAGCCAGGTTGCATCTGTGCCAGAGGAAGGTTTTAACTGAACTGCTGTAGGTATTTAGACACAGAAATATAACTCCACATGGAGTGCGTGTTGGAGGAGGCTTTTGATTTGTACCTTGAAGGAAGGATAAAATTTTAATAATTGGAAATGTTAGGAAGTAATTATTGCTGGTGGATGGTAAAGAGGGAACAAAGACTCAGAGGGAAGTGTCTTGAGGGAATAATGCTTGGTTAGAAGAGAAACCTGGGTCTTGCACCTTGCAGATTATGATATGTTAATTCAGCAAACATTAGGTGCCTGTTATATGACAGACATTGATTCACCCTCTGGAGTAAAGAAGATATATGAGGCATTGTTCTTCTCAATGAACCCATAAAGTAGATGGAATGGGGGTGGGAGGAGTCAGACACATACATAAGTAATAGTATGATGATTGTTATGGCAACACAGAAGAGGGGCATCTTATTTTCTGTAGGTGGAATGAAGGGTAATAGGGAAAGCTTCCTTGGGGAGGTGATCCCGAAGCAGAACTTTTAAAGCATGAGGAGGCATTAGCCAATTAAGGAGGTAGTGGAATGGGTAGAGATTCTAGACAGAGAGTACAGTGACAGCAAAGGCACAGGGACTTGTAGGCTGTAAGTAGGCTGCTGATGTCATAGGCTCATAGCAAGGCTAGTCAAGGGTTAAATCATGGAGTGTTATGCATGTCATGCTAAGGAACTTGGACTCCTGGTTTTTGTTTTTCAATATTGAGTTCACATTAGAATCACTTGAGGAGCTCCAAAAACAAAGGCAATACTTGGAAACCATCTCCAGAGATTCTGATTTAATTGTTGTTGTTGTTTTTAAAGCTCCCCAGGTAATGCTAAAACAGGGTTGAGAACTACTGTTTAAGTAATCAAGTTTTATTGAGAAAAGAAGGAAAGAGATTGGTACCCAGAGGTGAAGTGATTAAGAAGGTGAAGACATTGCAAAGGAGAGAGAGGAAGATGATGTCTTCCATGGCATTAGACTTAGAGGAGGATAAACTTTTACGTATCAGCAGAAGAGCAGTAGTCTTTAGTCAGACTAACTTGATCCTTTTTTTTTTCCCCTCTATTGTGCCCTCATGGTGATTTATTTTTAAATGAGAAGTTTAATTTTTGTTTCTTTCATTGCATTGAATTCATTTTATTTATTTTTTTGTTACATTTTATTTTGAAATAAATTCAAAGTTATAGGAAAAGTTGCAAAAACAATACAAACCCCATACACAGAACTCCAGCATTCCCTGACCCCCTTCTGATACCCCGATCCACTAACTTTAACATGTTGTCACACCACTATTTCTTTCCCTCCCTCCCGCCTTCCCTCTCCCTATCTATCATCCATCATCTATTGCTCTGTCTTCTGAACCTATGAGAGCTAGCTGCACACATCCTTGAACAAACACTGTAATTCACATATACAATTCCCATGAACAACAACATTCTTTTATGCAATCCCATTAAGCGCAGCTAATAAGTACAAGAGATCCAACAATGATACAAAGCTTACATTCTATATTTCCTTTTCCTTATGTTTCAGCTGTGTCCCTTGGAGCCTCCTGTCATCCATCCTCAGATCCCATCCGGGGTCATCCTTGGCATTCAGTTGTCATCTATTTAGACTGTCTTTTTTTTTTTTTTTTTTCTCAATTGTGGAAATACATATATAGCCTAAATCTTCCCATTTCACCTCCTCCCTAGCATTCCATTAGTGGGATTGATCACATTTAGAATGTTGTAGTGCTGTCACCTTCCCACCATCCATTACTAGAAATTTCCCTTCACCTCAAACAGCAACCCTACACTCATTTCTTAAGTCCCCATTGCCCCTTCCCCCATTTCTCTTAACCCATACTCCACTTTTCATCTCTATGGTCATATTCTCTGATAATTTCTTTGTGTTTACTGTGGGACTTAAAATTAAACTCTTAAATCCATAACAATCTTGTTTTTCTTTGATACCAACTTAATTTCAATAGAGCACATAAACTATGTACCTATACTCCTCCATTCCCCCACCTTTATATAGTTCTTGTCAAAAATTGCATATTTTACATTGAGTTCAAAACCACTGATTTGTCATTAGAGTTTGTGTATTTTATATCATGTAGGAAGTAAATAGTGGAGTTACAATTCAAAAATTATTGACTTCTATTTGTATTCCATTGTGGTCAGAGATTGTGCTTTGAATATGTTCAATTGTTTTTTTTGTTTGTTTTTGTTTTTGTTTTTGTTTTTAATTTATTAGGCTTGTTTTATGTCCCAGCATATGGTTCATTCTGGAGAAAGATCTGTGATCACTAGAGAAAAATGAGTATCCTGGTGATTTGGGATGTAAGGTTCTATATATGTCTGTTAAAATTCTCTATATCTCTTTCTCCTTTCTTTGTTTCTCTGTTGGTAGGGCTCCCTTTAGTATCTGAAGTAGGGTAGGTCTTTTATTGGCAAAGTCTCTCAGCATTTGTTTGTCTGTGAAAAATGTAAGCTCTCCCTCAAATTTGAAGGAGAGTTTGGTGGATAAAGTATTCTTGGTTGGAAATTTTTCTCTCTTAGAGTTTTAAATATGTCATGCCACTGCCTTCTCGCCTCCATGGTGGCCGCTGAGTAGTCACAACTTAGTCTTATGTTGTTTCCTTTGTATGTGGTGAATTGCTTTTCTCTTGCTGCTTTCAGAACTTGCTCTTTCTCTACAGTATTTGAGAGTCTGATCAGAATATGTCTCGGAGTGGGTTTATTTGGATTTATTCTATTTGGAGTTTGCTGGGCATTTATGTTTTGTGTATTTATATTGTGTAGGAGGTTTGGGAAGTTTTCCCCAACAGTTTCTTTGAATACTCTTTCTAGACCTTAACCCTTCTCTTCCCCTTCTGGGACACCAGTGAGTCTTAAATTTGGACGTCTTATTTTATCTGTCGTATCCCTGAGATCCTTTTCAGTTTTTTTCTCCATTCTTTCTTTTGTTCTTTCATTTTCTGTTCGGTGGATCTCTAGGACACTGAGTCGTTGTTCAACTTCCTCTAATTGTGTATTATGAGTATCCAGAGTCTTTTTAATTTGGCCAAAAATTTGTTTTATTTCCATAAGATCTTCTGTTTTTTTATTTAATCTTGCAATTTCTTCTTTATGCTCTTCTAGGGTCTTCTTATGCCCCTTTTATCCTGCTCCATGGACTTCTTCATGTCTTTTATATCCTGTGCCATGTTTTCGTTCCTTGATTGTAATTGTTTAATTAACTGTGCCAAGTACTGTGTCTCTTCTGATATTTTGATTTCGGTGTTTGGAATCGGGTTCTCCATACCATCTGGTTTCATCATATGCATTAAGATTTTCTGTTGTTTTTGGCCTCTTGGCATTTGCTTTGCTTGATAGGGTTCTTTCAAGTTGTAAAAAAAAAAAAAAATCTAATTTTTCAGAAATACAAGTTGGTGGTGTACACTTTCTCCAACTAACCAGCAGATGGTGTCTGCAAGTCACCTACACCCCTCAAGTCGGTTCTCCCCAACTCTGTCTCTGTGGTTTGTGGGGAAATGATTTTTGTGGGGTTCAGTTGGTGAACTCAGTTTGGGCTTGTTGTTGGAGCTGTCCGCCCTGAATGTGGTGTGTGTGTCTGGGTGGTCGGGAGGCAGGGCTGCTTTAATATTCAAACCTCCCAGGTGTTCCTGGAGATTCAAGGCTGTTGCAAGAGTCTAAGCCTTCATTTCAGTTTTGCCCCAGATTTTCTCTGTCGCTGATCCACAAACCACTGGCATTGATGTAGCGTCCCTGGGTTTTCCGAGCAGGCCCCCCTTCTCAGCTGTGATCTTCCAGGACCTCTGCTGAGGGAAGGCTGTGCTACATCACTAGTGCACGTCGTCCCTCAGGGGAAGCCCCGGCTTGCTCTCTGCCTGACACAAAGATTAGCCTATAATTCTTGACTGGTGTAAGTTCTGAATGAAAGGCAGGTAGTAGAGCTGGGCCCCACCCTTTTCCTCTTAGAGAAGATGGACACCTTAGGGGGAGGTCATTAGCATTTCAGTGGTCTCTCTCTGCCTGTGCCACACCCCTGTCTGGGTCACAGAACTGGGAACTGAAAATGGCCGAGGCTTTCTCCACAGAGCTAGTGTGAGGCGACCCTCCGGCTCTCCAAGGTTAGTCGTCACCCAAAGCCTCTGTCTACTTGTTGGGGATTCGTACCTCATAGTGAGCAGTTCACACTCGCTAATTAAAACCCCAGTTGGAGCTCAGCTGAGCTATATTCACTTGCTGGGAGAAGGCTTCTCTCTGGCACCATGAGGCTTTGTAGCTCGGGCTGTGGGGGAGGGGTCTCCCGATTTGGATCTGCAGTTCTTACTTACAGGTTTTATGCTGTGATCTCGGGCAAACCTCCCAATTCAGGTTAGTGTATGATGAATGGATGCTCATATTTGTCCCCCTGCAGTTATTCCGGATTATTTACTAGTTGTTTCTGGTTTTTTTTTCAGTTGTTCCAGGGCAACTACTTGGCTTTCACTCCTCTCTATGCCGCCATCTTGGATCCTCCTTAACTTGATCTTAAAAAATGAGAGCGAGAGTTTCTGGCACTGCAGCAGCGCATAACATATTACAGATCTTATTTCCGTTAGATCTCATTCTATCTCATGGTGATCCAAAACCTGAGCCTGATGAAATAAAACTGAAAAATTCCTGGAAATTATTTCTTCTCTTGACAAGTAGTATTCTTTATATCCTGATTAGTTAATTAATGAACTTGAAATCCTTGATAAGGTCTTTTTGGAGGCTGAAGGGTGCTTTTTGTTTTTTTCCTGAATTTTTAAAGCAAAATCATTAGCATCTACCTTGTACTATACTTTATTGACACTTTACCTTGTGAGCTAATATCCACTTCTGGTGATTCTTCTAGACCTCCTGTTTTTAAAAATATAGTCTCTTATTTGAATAAAAATTTGTATGGAGTTAGCATCTATTATAGTTCATAGCAAATTGAAATGTTATTTATAGTGAGCAAAATGTTTGTTTTGGCTAAAAACTAATGAGCAGTTGGGCCTTTTTGGTATTGGATTCTGATAAATTTTTTTTAATTGAATAGAATTGCTTTAGTTTGGATACCAGGAAAAAAGAAATCTCAATTATTATAGTGCAGTAAAGTGTAATAGTTTAAAATTGTGGGCTCTGGAGCCACACAGCTTGCAATAGAGTACTGGTTTTAGGTATTGGAATTTGGACATTCCTTACTCTCTTTTTGCCTCATTTTTCCCATCTGTACAATTATGATTATAACTTGTATCCCTCAGAGGTTTGTTGGGAAAAATAAATGAGAATCCATGTAAATTACATACAGCAGAACAGTGTTTGACACATAGTAACATATATATGTATACCTATCATATTGTATATCATTGTATATGTATATCAATTGTATATATCAATATGTAACAAAGGTCTAGATTAATGTTGTCTGTTATGGGGTCTCTCAGCAATTCTTTAATCACTCTTGTTTCCTGGCAGCTTTCCTTAAGCCTGAATGCAAGGATCTGAAAAAGACTTCACCTTTGGTTTAGGGAGTGTAAGTAGGTGTTTCAGTTTCCTAGGCTGCTGGAGGCAGATACCATGAAATGGGTTGGCCAACAGTAGGAATTTATTAGGTTAACAGTTTTGAGGCTGAGAAGAAGGTTCAAATCAGGGCATCATCAAGGTGATGCTTTCTTCCCGAAGACCAGCTGCTGGTGATCCTTGACTCCTCTGCCATGCAAGGCACAGGGTGGTGTCTGCTGGTCTTCCCTTCTCTTCCCGATTTCGGTGCTTTCAGCTTCTGGCTTCTGTGTCTTTCTCTCTCTCTCTCTCTGTATTCATCCCATTTATGAAGGACTCCAGTAAGAGGATTAAGACCCACCCTGGGCCAGTCATGCCTTAACTGAAGTAACCTCATCAAAAGGACCTACTAACAAACATTTACACCTGCAGGCATGGATTAGCTCTAGGAACATGATTTTCTGGGGTACATACAGTTCCAAACCACCATACTCCACCCTTGCACCCCAAAAAGACATGTTCTTTCTGTTTGCAAAATACATTCATCCCATCACAATATCCCAAAAGCCTGAAGTCATTTTAGTAACAATGCTAATTATGAAGTCTCATCAAAATTGGTTATAGGTATTGTCTGTACTGGGGCACAATTCCCCTCCAACTGTGGACCTATGAAATGCTGAGAACAGGTGGTCTGCGTCCAGTCTACAAAGGAGGGACAGGCATAGGATAAACATTCCTGTTCTGATAGGGAGAAATTGGAAGGAAAACAGGAGGTCACAGATCTGAAACAATTCCAAAACCCTTCAGGGCATACTCCCATTAGATTTCAAAGTCTGAGAATCACCCATAGTATGATGTTTTTCCTCTGGGCCTGATGGAACAGCAGCCCCACCTTTTCTGAGTGCTTGCATGCGGCCGTGCTCTCCCTGAATACTGTCATGAAGGTTCCCTCCTTATCAAACATCGGATGGTGGTAGCCAGATTTACTGCAATCCCCCAGGCATCTGAGAAAACTGGGGTGGTAACGCTTCCTGAACAACGGGGCAGAAGGCCCGCCCTCTCCAAGTGCCGGGGCATACCCACCTTTTCCACACATGTGGATGGGCATGTTCTCTTGGCCTGAGGAGATGTTTTCACTCCAGATCTCAGCTTCCATGGTTCTGCCTTTGAAGTCATTTTTCCTTCAATCTGTCTCTTTTCTATCCCTTTTAGTCCAGATCTCACACATGCAAAAAATACTTTTTGGTTTTGCATGTAGTGCACAGGGGTTCAAACCATCAGATAAAAGAACTTCCTGCAAATCCTTTCTGGATAACTGCATTTCCAATCTTGACTTACACTGAAATGGCTGGCTGGATCCATTTTCAACTAGACCCTCACATGGAGCACTATTCTGTGGGAACCTACTTTCCAAAAGCTCAGAATTTCCAAACCATCAATTTCTGGTTTCTTTGTGCCCAGGACTGCAGTTCTCAGGTTATCCCTTTCCTCTGGCATTTTACTATAAGCTGCAAGGAGAAACCAGGCTGTGTTTTTTTTCC
Organism: Choloepus didactylus; assembly: GCF_015220235.1. Taxonomy (NCBI): domain Eukaryota; kingdom Metazoa; phylum Chordata; class Mammalia; order Pilosa; family Megalonychidae; genus Choloepus; species Choloepus didactylus. The sequence goes on along the minus strand of NC_051312.1, from coordinate 126,338,061 downwards.
ACATTTAGGTTTGGAGATCTCCCCAGCTAAATCTCCAAGCTTGTCACTTCCAAATTCTGCCTTCCGTCTGACATCAGGATTCAATTTTGCCAAGTTCTCTGCCATCTTAAAGCATAGGTCACCTTTCTTCTAGTCTGCAATGACACATTCATGATTTCTGTCTAAGGTCTCATCAGAAGTACCTTTAGCATCCATATTTCTACCAACAAACACTGTCTTCAAAACAATCTAGACCTTTTCTATTATGTACGTTACAGTTCTTCTAGTCTCTACTCACTCTCCAGTTACAGAGCCATTTCCACATATTTGTTATTTGCAATAGCACACCCCACTCCCAGTACCAAAGTTTGTTTTAGTGTCCTAGGCTGCTGAGAGCAGATACCATGAAACTAGTTGGCTTAAACAGTGGGGATTTATTAGCTTACATTTTGAGGCCAAGAAAATGTCCAAATCAAAGCATCAGCAAGGCTATATTTTCTTCCCAAAGACTGGCTGCCATTGATCCTTGGCTCCTCTGCTACATGACAAAGCACTTGGCAGTGCTGCTAGTGTCTCCCTTCTCTTCTGGGTTTTTGGGTCTTGTTGCTTTCAGCTTCTTGCTTCAGTGACTTTCTTTCTTTTTGTCTGAATTTCATTCCCTTATAAAGGGCTCCAATGAGAGGATTAAGACCCATCCTGAATGAGATGGTCACATCTTAACTGAAGTAGCCTCAATAAAAGATAAACTTACAATGTTCTAAGTTGTAAACTTACAATAGGTTTACACCTACAGGAATGGATTAAGCTTTAAGAATATGATTTTCTGGGGAACATACAGTTCCAGACCACCACATTAGGGTCAGGGACAGGCCAAGAGCAGATCTAGAGATAGGGTTTCCCTCAAATGAGGGTACATAGCTACATGAGTCCGTGTGTAGCAAAGCCCCAATTCTGATCATGGTGTTAGCTTGAGTCCAGCTGCTGTGTGTAGAGGGGCTCTGGTTGAGTGCTTGAAGTCCTTGGTTTATTCCCTTCTGACTCTTCCTTTACTAGTCTTTTCTCCAGCTTCTCTTTGTGGAATTAAAGTACAAAGTATTCATACCCCAGGAAGTGCTCAAGATGATCTAGTAGGGTACAAGAAAAAATATTTTTAAATATTTATATTTTTCTTTCCTCTTCCAAATTCATGTTTACTATATGCTTTATAAGATGCACAATATCTTAGCATGATAGTGCGTGTGTATAACTTGTAAATAAATATGTATACATTATATGTGCCAGTGTTTTATACTTTAAAGGTATATGGTCAGAAGTTTTTGAGAAAATTCCAGAGGAAGAAGAGAAAGAGCCACTGGGGAAATAGGGCCTATTAGGGAATTTCACAACTGACCACTCTTGTTCCCCCTACTACTTCTTGAGGGAAGTGTGAGGGTCGTGAGTGTTGAGGGAGGGAAAGTAAACTGAAAGGTTAAATTTGCTCTCTGGAAACCAAAAACCCAAAATGTTTTTAGATTTATTTTTAAAAGTAAACCATGAATGTTTATCATTTGAGACCTAATGTTGAATCTTTTTGTAAAGCTTTAAAATGTTAATAAACTTACCTCCCTTGGCTCATTTCCTTCTGTTTATTTTAAATATAGATTTTTTAAAAACATATGCTTTTTGTTAAGTTTGGGTCCAGTCTTGGGTGTGGATCCTAGCTATATGATTTTTTTTATTCTAAACTTTTGAATGCCTGCCGCAGGCTAATCATTTTGTCAGATGACATGTCTGTTAAGATAAATAAAAGAGTAATCATCCCTATCCTTAACTTTTGTATAGTTAAGGAGGGTAAATAGACACACAACTAAAAACATAGTTCACTATGATATGATAGTGTTTTAATAGAAGTAGAGATAAAATACTATGGGAGCATCAGAGAACAGGTCATTAATTTTATCTAGAAGGTAGTAGAGGCTTCATTCACAGAAGGCATGTTAGTTGAGCTGGGCCTTGAAGAATAAATTATTCAACAGGTGGTAATGGTACAGAAGAAACATTCTAGGGAGAGGAAGTAACTTGAGCAAAGATATAGAAGGGTGAAATTTATGACATGTTCCAAGAATGGTTTCCTACTCAAGAAGGACAGAATACAGAATATATAGTGGTGAATGGAAGGAGGTGGGGGTAGGGATGAAATCACTAGCTAGATGATCTGGGGCATGGCAGTTAAATGTGCTCAGAGACTCCTTATCAGCAAAATTACACTATTTGCCCTGCCTACCCCACAGGATAGTTGTGGTGGTAAATTGAAATAGGAAAGTAGAATTTAACAATTGTGTGTCTATTTCCCAAACTGTTTATGTTATGATGACATGATGGGAGAGGAGAAGGAAAAGGAGGAGGTGTGAAAAAGTAGATAAAGCAGGAGGATTAAACTGGCACTACAAAACTGGATACAGAGAACCTGAATTTAAGTTTTGAACAGTGTTCTTTTAATTAATATATTAAATTTGGGAAAGATGTTTTCCATGGCAAAGGAGTATACTTATAATACCCATGTGGTTTTGCTCTCCTTTTGAAGTTTAGTGTCGTCTGGTTATTATGTGAGTGTTGAACTAAAACTTGACTTTTTTTTAAGGTGGTGAAAACAGTTGGTTTGCGTGAGGTCTGGTTTTTTGGGCTGCAGTATGTGGACAGCAAAGGTTATTCTACTTGGCTTAAATTAAACAAAAAGGTAAAGTATTTATGATAATATGTTAATATTTAAGTTATAAGTTATGAATTTTTGCTGGAAAAGTTAAAGGTGAGACCGAGTCCAAGCCTTTTCATGAAATTATCTTTGTTTTAATCATTAAGAAGTATCATGCCTTTTAATGCAATTAGACACCATTGTCTTTTCATCTTAGAAAAAAATATTTTCCTATTGAAAACTTAGCATTTAAGAAATACTTTAAAGCAGGTATTGCGTGTGGTATAAAGCGCTTTGACCTTGATTTAAACATCTGCATGATAATTTGTCAAGAATATGAAAATAAGCCGTCATTTTGGTTATTAGATAGGATTTGTGACTGATAGGTCATATTTGTGAAATTAAGCATATAATCTTTTTTTCTTATATATATATTTTTTACAGATGTGGAATCTTAGAGACTACAATATTATTTATAGATTTAGAATTTTACTTGTGCTTTACAGTCTGCTTTCTTCCAAAAGAGTTTGAGGTGACTGGGTTCACTTATTGTGAAACTGATTCTTATTGATTATGCTTGAAATTACTGTTCCAGGTGACACAGCAAGATGTAAAAAAAGAGAATCCTTTACAGTTCAAGTTTAGAGCTAAATTTTTTCCTGAAGATGTTTCTGAGGAATTAATTCAAGAAATAACTCAGAGACTTTTCTTCTTGCAAGTTAAAGAAGCCATCTTAAATGATGATATATATTGCCCACCAGAAACTGCAGTTCTTTTGGCTTCCTATGCTGTACAAGCCAAATATGGAGATTATAATAAAGAGATTCATAAACCAGGCTACTTGACTAATGATAGACTCCTACCCCAACGGTAAGTGAAGCATGTCTTTCTGTTGTATTCTCTGAAGATTTATATTCCAGTAGTTTGTAAATAGAACATTTTTTTTCTTTTTTTGGAAGATTTTAAGTTGTCAGCTGGATCAGGGAGTATACCTTTTTAAGTCATGACCCAGCAGCTACATAGATTTATATAGTCTTACAATTATCTAAACTTTCTACCTCTTCTCCTCTTATTCCCATAAGATGAGCAGTAAATGGAGGCAGTGATAATTTGGGCTTGCGAAGATATAACTGTTGCTGCTTAGTAAAAGTTCTAACACAGGATAGATAGGTGCTTACTAAATGCTTTTGAGAATAACTGAGGTTATGCTTCCTCCCTAGGATTATATTTCTCACTTTTTATAAAGGCATTTTGAACTAGATTTTCAAACTCCTAGTCTAATATTCTGCTTTTATCTACAGCATACTGCTGCCTGTATAACAATTATTTAAAAATAGTATGGCTTAGGGAAAAATCATTAGAAGACATAAATTTGAGTACTGATTCTACCCTTTGCTAGTTCTGTGACTAACGTACATTGCCTAAAATCTCTGAGCTTCAGTGTCTAAATCTGCAAAATGGTGATAATTTGGCTCTGCCTGTAGTTTGTGATTGCAATTTATGAACTGTATGGTTTACAGTTAACTGTGATACAAGTGCTAGTTGGTCGTGCTATTTATAAAATAATCTAGAAGTATGAAATCAAATATTACTTCTGAATATCTCATATGGCCCTGGTATATTTTGAGATCTTTCTTTTAGAATCCGGGGAGAGGTGGTTACTTCCAAATTCCTGAATTTTTTGTTTCTACTTAAATTGCTTTTCTGATTTTGGTTGTTAGTCCAACTGACAGTCTTTTGTCTCAGATTTTTCTAGGTACTGAATTGAGTGATGACTAGTACAGTAGAATTTCATTTCAAATAAGGATTAGTTTTTTAAATACTTTTTTTATTATGAACTTTAATATTTACATAACTAATAATTTTCAAAGTACGATTTAATGAGTAGAGAGCAAATTTCAAAGAATGTTGTGGGTCACAGTTCCACAACTTTAGCTATTTCCATTATTGTAAAATATAATGTACATACGGAAGGTGTTAACTTTCCATGTACAGCTCAACAAGCCATTATATAGGTAATTTCAAAAATTTTTATTATGGGTTATAGTTCCACGGTTCCAGTTCTTTCCTTAATATGCAATATAGGGTATATACAGAAAGGTGAAGACTTTTCAAAACACAATTCAACGAGTAGCTTTAGAACACATTTCGAAGAATGTTATAGGTTACAGTTCTACCGTCATTTACCTCAATAAGGATTAGTTTTTATTTTTATTTGAGGTATAACTTTGTATACTGTAAAGTTTTATGTATAGTAAATGAAGTGTGCATTATTAGACTTTAAAGTCAGCACATAGGTAAATGTTATATATAATCAGAATTACCTTTAAAGATTTCTTTAATGTTCGTGAAAGAATGGTCATGCTGTAGCTCAAGTACAACACAGACTGTTGTTCTTTCATTGTTAGATCAGATTGCTGTTTGGTTGAACACCAGATGAAGTAATTCGCTTACATCTAGTAATAATGTGATTTAAAAATATTTTAAACACTGCACTCATACTCAGGTACATTTAACTTAATTCCTTTATTTTAAATACTTTTGTACTGTAGCCCACTCTGTGTAAAAAGAAGATAGCTGAACTGCTTTGTATAGTGTGTTATGGCAGCTAGTGCACATGCTCTTTCAGATTTGGTCCTTAATTTTTCAGGTCCAGATACTTAATTGTTCTTTCAGAGTTAATAGGCTATGGAAGACTGATTCAAGATACTTAATCTTAAAAGAAACTGATTCATAAGTCAGAATAGTAATTTTTTGGTTTAGAAAAAGAAAAACCTTCACACTGATTGGAATATTATATGTGTGGTATATAACACACTTTTTTCCTGTATCTTAAGTACCTTGAAGGGGGGGGAGGGTTAGTAATCAGAAGGTTATTTAGTGATCATAAGTCAAAAACAAATAATTTGATGATTTTGATGAATGCTAAATTCCAGTTTTGAAAAACCCAGATGAGCAGTAGAGTTCAGCTCTCTGGTGATATGGATAATCAGCTCCTTCAGACAGTTTTTCTTTCCTTTGAAGAGAGCCAGATATACAAACATTTTTACATACCAAGTTTCTGACTTGAATATCTCTGTGGTTGGTAATTAACATTTGATAACAGCAATTGGGTGCGCACTAGGTTATGCCTTACAGGCTTATTGTATGCTTCTTGGTGGACACAAAAGCCAAACAGCAGGAGAGAGTATAAAGATCAGAAAAATGTGAAAACCTAAGTGCTCTAAGGAGAAAGAGAAAAAACTCTTCTCCCAAAGGGCAAGAGCTTGAAAGAGGATGCATAAAGGAGCAGCATACAGTAAGAACATAATGGTCTGTTTTGAGATCTCACTAAACAATCCATTCTAACTAGTAAGTAACTTGTTAAGGGGAAGGGGAATATTGCATCACAAGATTTCCTTATACTGCCAAGAAATCTCTGGGCTACATGCAAAATTTTCCCACAGTAAGACAATAATATTTTTTTTTCTTCATTTTATTGAGATATATTCACATACCACGCAGTCATACAAAACAAATCGTACTTTCGATTGTTCACAGTACCATTACATAGTTGTACATTCATCACCTAAATCAATCCCTGACACCTTCATTAGCACACACACAAAAATAACAAGAATAATAATTAGAGTGAAAAAGAGCAATTGAAGTAAAAAAGAACACTGGGTACCTTTGTCTGTTTGTTTCCTTCCCCTATTTTTCTACTCATCCATCCATAAACTAGACAAAGTGTAGTGTGGTCCTTATGGCTTTCCCAATCCCAAGACATTAATATTTTAACACCACAGCTTTAGTAGTGATTTGGTGGGCATGGGGTAGGAGGTAACAGTTTTCACTGTACAAATTTTTATATAGTGTATTATCTGTATCATAGAATAATAGCAGCAAAAAGGTTAATACTTAGACTAAAGGAAGAATTAGGGCCCAAGAACTTTAATCTGTGCTTCTCTGATTTTCTGTTAAAAATGAGAAAGGCCACTTTCCTTTGTTTGAGGGGAGAGGGATCTGGGAGTTCATTCATTTGAAACATTTGCATTCCCATAAACTGTATAAGAATAACTATGTATTACTTATCATAGGTTAAGGATTATAGAAACTTTTTATTTTGACATCATTATAGTTGCACATAAAAATTGTAAGAAATAATAGAGCGATCCCGTGCATCCTTGTATCCTTCACCCATCCCCCACCAGTGGTGACATCTTATGTAACTGTAGTAGAATATCTGAACTAAGATATTGATATTGATAGACTCTACCAACCTTATTCAGATTTTTCCAGCTTTAGATGCACTCATCTGTGTGTGTGTGTGTGTGTTTATGAGGGGATTGGTATTTACTTCTATGCAGTTTTATCATGCGTATAGGTTCATGTGACCACCACGGCAGGCAAGATACAGAAGAATTCTAGACTTTTGAAACAGTAATGGTTTTGAATCATAAGGTATTTTCATAGATTTTTTTTTCCCTTTATAGTGTTTTGGAACAACACAAACTGACAAAAGAACAATGGGAAGAAAGAATACAGAACTGGCATGAAGAACATAGAGGAATGCTAAGGTATTCAGATGGCCATTTTCTGTGTGTTTTTCCTCAAATTATTTTTATTTCATAACAATTATTACTACATCAGATTAATCCCCAAAGACTATTTGACTTATTGAGTAAATATAAAGCACTAAATTTTAATCCAAGGTATTTTTGCAATTCTAGTTTGGTATTAGATATTCTTACTTAAATATGTTAAAATTAGTTTTATTCCCACAGGGAAGATTCTATGATGGAATACCTGAAGATTGCACAAGATCTAGAAATGTATGGAGTCAACTATTTTGAAATAAAAAATAAAAAGGGAACTGAATTGTGGTTAGGTGTTGATGCTTTGGGTCTGAATATTTATGAGCATGATGACAAGTAAGTAAATTGGTTGCATAGTGAACTAGTCATTATTCAGTGGTCTAAATGGCTTTAATCTTATGTCCCATATATAAAAGTTGTTCTTTGGCCTGAATACCTATATATATATATATATATATATAATTTTTTTTTTTTTTTTTTTTACAAGTTAAGAGGTTAGTTCCTCATAGATTTGCAGGTACTGTATTTCCATTTTCTCAGTATCTTTCATTTCCAGGTTCTACTTCTCAGTATATTTATCAAATAGGATAATCCACTTTTATTTGAAGTATGGTTCTTGAGCTCCTGTGAGTTCTATCTAGTAATTTAATTAAAATTTGTTCCCTCAATAGGTAAAGAATAATTCCTTAAATGTTTCTATGCTTGGCAGATAGGTTGAAATTGTAGTTAACATATATAAGAAATCAGGAGCAATGAGAGAATGAAATTAATAGATGTATGATGTATTTTGTAACACATTTTTTTGAGGACTTAACCTTATAGGAATTATTTTTATTTTTGAACACTAGTAAAGTAGATTATCCTTGTTTTATGCATGGTGAACAATGCCATTATATTTTGAAATTGATCATGCATTTATTTTTATATTAACATAAAATACATAAGACTTTTTTAGCATTTTTCAGGAATGATAGCTGCAATTGTCTTGTACCCTTCTTTAAATTATTTACACAAAAGCATCCAAGTCTATGCCAGTAACACCTTCTTTTAAGGCATTACTTCTTATTCTGGGTTGGTTCCAACACTTTAGTTTTCATTATTACTGATCTCTAATAAAATAATAATTTCTAGGCATGTGTGTTGACTCCAAAAGAGAGCATTTCACTAATCCTACTCCAATATTCTCTTGTTTATATTGCCAAAAAATGTTAAAATACTGTATCATTCAGAAGAGAATATTTTGAAGTTTTTGAAAACTAAAAATGACTCCAAGATCAAAAAGGATGTGTTGACCAAATCTTTTCTTCTTTTTCACCACTATTGTATTAGTTTCTATGAAAGTACCTATTAAAAATAGGAATACAGATAAAGATGGGGAATATGGAAAGGAGTTAGAACAGGATGGGAGGGTCTGGGATTGGGGATGGTAGACAAAGAGAACTTTGATTTTATAGTGTAATGGTTCAGTTTCTTTGTATAATGAGAAGGCATTAATTTATTACCTTTTTTTTTTTTTTTAAAGTAGAAAATGAAATATAATACAGCTTAAAAGGCTTTGGTTACACTCCTACCAGCTCTGCTACTAATTACTTTTGTGACCCTGGTCAAATTATTAATACTCTGAAATGAGTATAGCTTCCAAGCCCACCTCACAAGATTGTTGTGAGAATTATATGAGGAAATTGCTTTAGAATTTTTCAAAGTAGTGCGTAAATGTAGTATATAGTATTACCCTAAAAATACTGTGTTCTGGCAACCTAATTTTTAAGCATGTTAACTTTGACTTATTTTAGTGGCCATCAGAGGGCAGTATAACACATGTCTATTGAGAAAAGAATATTTATGTAGAAAACATTACTTGCTAGACTTTAGTTCTTTGTTTGCTTAAGAATTAAAAGGAATGTAAATAGGTAGAAATTCATGCCCTGTTATCAAGCACCTGCGCAAAAGATGTCTTTTGACTAGCATAGGTGTCACAATCATTTGTTACTTTTGTCATTAGGATAATAGTGATACATTGGATGAGTAGTGTGAAACAGTACAAAATATGAAAAGCAGAAACAGAATTCTTGTTCCAATCTGATTCCCTAAATCTTTGTAGATAGGGTGGTTAAAATGGGGGCAACAATTGTGTTTTATAGTATTAGTTTTGAATTCCAGCTCTGCCATTATCTAAACATTTGTTTATGTCTTTGCTTACATTTTTTTTTAAATTGAGATATAATTAACATACCCATACATTTCATTGTTTAAAACATACAATTCAGTGTTTTTTGGATCTTCGCAAATATCCAAATAGAATAAAAAATAAAGCTTATGCAAAGCCCATGATAGATTTTTCTAGGTAATGTTAGGAAAATAATTATAATGCTTTTAAGGTTTGGGCCACAAACATGAAACCTTTAGATAGTTATTCTTTGTTTTATGTGCTCTAACTTATCACATTTCCCCTTAAAAGATAATGTCGACTGTGTGCTCTGAGTAAGCTAATACATTTTGAAAAGCTGGAACTCGTAAGACTGGTCATTTGGCTAACTTGGCCCCAGAAAGTTGAAATGAAATTTTGTGCATTATTTATTGCTTTTAATTAAAGGATGCTTCTGTTTTTGAAGGTTAACACCTAAAATTGGTTTTCCCTGGAGTGAAATCAGAAATATTTCATTTAATGACAAAAAATTTGTTATAAAGCCAATCGACAAAAAGGCACCTGTAAGTAAAATTCTTCCATATGTTTTTTGTTTTCTTTTTTGAATTTCTAGTTTTATATTTTACTAAAATCATTAAATTGGGCATATTTTCATTTTTTCTTTTTTAATGCAATTTTATTGAGATATATTCACATACCACACAATCCATCCAAAGTATACAGTTAGTGGCTCACAGTATCACCACGTAGTTAATTGTACATTCATCACCACAATTAATTTTAGAACATTTTCATTAAAAAAAAAGAGAAAACCCAAAATATCCCATACTCCTTTTCCTCTGCTATTATTGAACCCTGCATTGATGTGTTACATTTGTTACTTTTGAAGAAAGAATGTTGAGATATTACTGTTAGCTATAGTCCATAGTTTGCAATAGGTGCATTTTATCCCATTTGCCACTCTATTATTAACTCCTTGTAATAGTTTTTGTACATTTATTCTAGTTCAATGAAGAAATTTTTTTGTACTTGTACTTTTAATCACAGTCATCATCCACCACAAGATTTACTGAGTTATATAGTCCCATGTTTTAACCTCTGTCTTTCCTTCTGGTGACATATATAACTCTAAACTTCCCCTGTCAACCACATTCACACCCTGTACTGTTAATTATACTCACGTTAATGTGCTGTCATCACCTCTGTCAATTTCTACTCATTCAAATTCAACCTAGTTAAAAATTCTGCACATCTTAAGCAACCACTCCCCATTCTATAGCCTCATTCTATTTCCTTGTAACCTATATTCTAGATTCTCTGCCTATGAGTTTATATAGTATAATTAGTTCATATTAGTGAGATCATACAGTATTTGTCCTTTTGTGTCTTGCTCATTTCCATTTGTTTTTAAGTATCAACTCTTTATATTTCTGCCAGTTTGCTATGATGTCACTTGAAGAATGGCATTGTTTATTTATTGAATTGTTCCTGAGAAACATTCTCTTACCATAACTTAACTTTCCCAGTGATTGAATAATGAATATGATTAATAATACAAGGTTGTAATTTTTTATAAAATATAAATATTAGACTTTTTGTTTTAAAGTTAAAAATTACTAGAAGTGAAATTTAAATATGATAGGTATTATTTATTAGGAAGTCGGTTTAAAACAGTCACCATTCCTAAGAAGCAATTTTGAAACATTTGTTTATTGATGGTTTGAATGTAGTGAGATAACCCTATTCTAAATGAACTCTGTTTGTAGAATTTTGCATCATGAGCTTTGTAGTTACGTAACTGGCAGCCTTGGACTTAAAAAAATTAAAAGAATTTTTTGATACCTCTTAAGTATTCTAACTCTGTTAATCATTGAAAAGACAAAAAGATAAGAATACACTTCTAGGTTTAAAAAAAAAACAAGAAAACAAAACCTAGAGCCATGAAAAAGGGATCAATTTTGAGATTATGGCAAAGGGCAAAACATATCGAAAAACTTCCTATAGAAGGAATTCTCTGAAGTGTGAGGAACCAGATGCCCATGGTAACCTAGGGAGATGAGAAAAGAATAAATGTTGTTTAATGTATTGAGAGGATAAGAACATTAACCTTCTTATAAAACTGGTAAAACAAGACTAGGGAGTAGGTAGGTGAATATATGCACCAGGAGTTAAGGTATTTATGATTTCTAAAGTATATATAATATGACAGTAGAATTCATACCACATATTGAAGTTTAGTAAAAATTGTGAGAGAGACTGTCCTTCAGGAAGATTTTAAATTGACAATATTTTATGTTTAGGATTTTGTTTTTTATGCTCCTCGTCTGAGAATCAATAAGCGGATTTTGGCTTTATGTATGGGAAACCATGAACTATACATGCGAAGACGGAAGCCTGATACTATTGAAGTACAACAGATGAAAGCTCAGGCTAGGGAGGAGAAACATCAGAAGCAGTTGGAAAGGTATGAAATTTATAGCCTTTCATTCTTAACTGATGGAGATAGGCAATCTAAAACTCAAGACTGCTGTATTTCCTTAAAGTACTCTAAATTTACATTTTGATGTTATTTTCACTGTGTTAAAATTAAAAGAAGGTATTATCACTCTATCCTCTTTTAAAATGAAAATTAGATAATTTTCAAGTTAGAAATCTTGAGGGATATGCTGAGAAAATAGCTTTTCATAACTTTAGATATGCTTTTCCTTTATCATATTTGTTTTTCATTGGTTGATACAGTTTTGGATGTAGTGGTTTGGAATTATGAAATTTGTTTTGCTTGTGATTTATAGTCTTAATTTTTCAGAGCAAGAATGTGCGGAATATTTTACTTTGAAACAATATTAGTGACATCGTAGAACCCACCTATAAAGTCTGTTCTCAGTAGGATAACACCAGTACTCCCTGCCAAAGACACTGATTTTTTTTTTAAAATTTAATTTTATTGAGATTGTTCACATACCATACAATTATCCAAAGATCCAAAGTGCACAATCAGTTGCCCATGATACCATTCTACAGCTGTGCATCCATCACCACAATTATTTTTTTTCCCAATGTTTAGAACATATTCATTACTCCAGAAAAGAAATAAAAACAAAAAAAGGAAACTCAAATCCTCCCATACCCCTAACCACTCACCTTCCATTATTGACTCATAGTATTGGTATTGTACATTTGTTACTGTTGATGAAAGAATGTTAAAATACTACTAACTGTTGTACATAGTTGGCAATAGGCATATTTTTTCCCTATATGCCCCTCTATTATTAAGTTCTGGTTATAGTGTCACACATTTGTTCTAGTTCATGAAAGAGATTTCTAATATTTGTACAGTTAATCATGGACATTGTCCACTACAAGATTCACTGTTTTATACATTTTTCTTTTAACCTCTAGCTTTCCTTCTGTTGACATATATGACTCTAAGCTTCCCCTTCTCACCACATTCACACACCATTCAGCACTGTTAAGTTATTTTCACAATAACATGCTACCGTAACCTCTGTCCATTTCCAAACACTTAAGTTCAGCCTAGTTGAACATTCTGCTCATAATAAGCAACCACTCCCCATTCTTTAGCCCTGTTCTATATCCTTGAAACTTATATTTCATGTCTGTGAGTTTACATATTATAATTAGCTCATATCAGTGAGACCCTGCAATATTTGTCCTTACGTATCTTATTTCACTCAATATAGTGTCCTCATGGTTTCTTCATCAACCTGTTTTTTTTTTTAAGATAGTTTTGTTCACTCACCATGCTTTCTGTCCTAAGTAAACAATCGATGGTTCCCTGTATAGTCATGTATTTATGTATTCACTGTCATCACCACTGTCTGTATAAGGACATCTCCATTTCTTCCACAAAGAAGGAAGAAGAGTCAAAGAAGGTAGAGAGACAAAAGAAAAAGAAAAAGAAAGAAAGAAAAAAAAAACATGACAGCTAAAAAGGAACAAAAGGAAAGATAGAATTAAACTAAAGTAGAATAAAAGAGTCAGACAACATCACCAATGCCAAGAGTCCCATACCCCTCCCTTATGTCCCCCTCTTTTAGGCATTTAACTTCGGTATATTGCCTTTGTTACATTAAGGGAAGCATAATACAAAGTTTCTGTTAACTGTAGTCTCTAGTTTGCATAGATTGTATTTTTTCCCCAACATCACCCCATTTTTAACACCTTGCAAGGTTGACATTCATTTGTTCTCCCTCATGTAAAAACATATTTGTACATTTTATCACAATTGTCGAGCACTCTAGATTTTACTGAGTTATACAATCCCAGTGTTTATCTTTCCTCTTTCTTTCTGATGTCCCACATGCTCCTAACTTTCTTCTTTCAGCCATACTCTTTGTTCAGTGTACTTACATTGCTGTGCTGCCATCACTGAAAATTGTGTACCAGACCTCTCACTCCTGTCTTTTCCTATCTGTCTGTAGTGTTCCCTTAAGTATTTCCTGTAGTGCAGGTATCTTGTTCTCAAACTGTCATTGTCTGTCAGAGATTATTTTAAACTCTCCCTCATATTTGAAGGACAGTTTTGCCAGATACAGGATTCTTGGTGGTTTTTCTCTTTCAGTATCTTAAGTATATCACACCACTTCCTTCTTGCCTCCATGGTTTCTACTGAGAAATCCACACATAGTCTTATCAAGCTTCCTTTATATGTGATGGATCACTTTTCTCTTGCTGCTTTCACGATTCTCCCTTTGTCTTTGACATTTGATAATCTGATTATTAAGTGTCTTGGTGTAGGTCTAATTCTGTTTGGGGTACGCTGCGCTTCTTGGATCCGTAATTTTATGTCTTTCATAAGAGATGGGAAATTTTCAGTGATTATTTCCTCTATTAATGCTTCTGCCCCTTTTCTCTTCTCTTCTCCTTCTGGGACACCCATGACACATTCATGTGCTTCATGTCGTCATTCAATTCCCTGAGACATTGCTCATATTTTTCCATTCTTTTCCCTATCCTTTTGTGTATAGGATTTCAGATGTCTTGTTCTCCAATTCCTGAGTGTTTTCTTCTACCTCTTGAGATCTGCTGTTATACGTCTCCATTGTGTTTTTCATCTCGTGTGTTGTGACTTTCATTTCCTTATTCTGCCAGTTGTTTTTTCCAAACTCTAGATTTCTACCGTATGTTCACCTAGTGTTTTCTTTATAGCCTTCATCTCTTTTGCCATATCTTCCCTGAACTTGCTGATTTGGTTTTTGATTTGATTTATTATATTTCTTTGAAAATCTTTAATAGATTCTTTCATTAAAGTGAAACAATGTCTCAAGTGTATCTTGACTGAGGTGTCAGTTTGTTCCTTTGCCTGGGCCATATCTTCGTTTTTCCTAGTGTAGATTGTAGTTTTCTGTTGTCTAAGCATCTGGCTTCCTTGGTTACCCCAGTCAGATTTTCCTAGACCAGAACGGGTTCAGAACTCAGAATGGGGTTATATTCAGTTTCAAGTCTCCCTGTTAGTGTGTCTTAGAGATTGACAGACTTTCCTGTGAGGTCTCTAGCCACTGTGCTTTTCCTAACCTGCCCAGCAAGTGGCACCTGTCAGCCTGTCATTCCTGACTGGTGTAAGGAAGTGTGGCCCCTTTGGATTCTGTTTTGGCTGTTTTGTCCCAGTCTCTGGGGTCTGGTTCTGAAAGGAAGACCAGTGGTAGAGCTGGGCCCCACCTCCTTCCTCTCAGGGAAGATACACCCCCTAGGGAGTTATTTGCATTTGAATAGCTCCTTTGTCTCTCTGACTCTGTTATCTCACCCCTGTCTGGGTCAGAGTGCTATGAACTGAAAATGGCTGAGGCTCTCTCCACTGAGCCCCTCAGGTTGAGAGAGAGAGAAAGGGACAGAAAGCCCCCTTTCAGAGCCAGTCCATGGCCCCCCACTTTCACCCCTCGGCCAGTGGTAATGCCTGGTCTTCTGGGCTCCCCCTCCCGGGACAGAGGAGTCTTCTGATTCTTTAAGGTCAGTTGTCACTAAAAGCCTCTGTCTGCTTGTTAGGGGTTTGTAGCTTGTATTTAGCATTCCACATTTGTTAATTAAAACTACAGTTGGAGCTAGGTTAAGCTATACTTGCTTGCTCTGGGAATGCTGCTTTCTACGAGGTTTTGCAGCTCAGCCTGCCATGGGGGGAGGGGATCCTGGCGCTGTTCTGCAGTTTTTACTTACAGATTTTATGCTGTGATCTCAGACATTCCTCCGGTCCATGTTGGTGTATGAAGTGTGGACAGTCATGGCTGTCTCCTAGCAATTATTCTAAATTATTTATTTGTTGTTCCTGGCAGTTTATTAGTTGCTCCAGGGGACTAACTAAATTCCACTCCTATCTATTCTGCCATCTTGCCCCCTCCCAAGCCAACAGGTTTTTTTTCTTTTTTTTTTTTCCCCAAGTATCACAATGTTTATTGATAGATATAAGTATATAAAATCAGGGCATGAGCATGACTTGATAAATTAAGTAGACTTAATTTCAATACTGTAATAAGAAGAACCAATTCAAATTCTTGCTATTTGTTTCACACCCACAAAAAACACTTCAAGGGCATTAATGATCTCTCAAAACTGATCAGTTTTGTGCAAATAAACCATGTTTCTTTTAAAAAGACTTGTGCACTTGCCCAGGCTCAAGGATATTAAAATCTAGGACATAAAGCCCATTACTAGAGGTAGAAATACAGGCAATATACTATTACAGCAACAACCATCAATTACAATTAAGAATTTTTCTCTGATAACCAAATGGATAATCAAATATTGCAACAACTCAAGTATTACTGAGCAAAGTGCATTTCTACAGTATTCAGTGTTGCTATTCAGTTTTCTAACTTAAAACAGCATGTGATAACTGGCAGCAAAGAAGGTCCTTGCAATAGACTGCCTCTGCTTGAGAACTTACGATGTAATTATTGCATGCTAGTAATATACTATCTAAACATTAAAGGTACTCCTAAAATATTAGATGGTAGACTATGATTAAGACATTACACTACAAAAAAACCTTATGCAGAAGGAAATCCTATTGATGTGCTTCTGCTTTAAATATTGTGAAAACGTTACAGCGGAATGAATTTTCGCAGTGGTTAGGTCAATTGCAGTTATATCAGCAACAGTACGTTTGGCACAATTTAAAGGCTTTGGCTGGTTCTTTAGTCAGTTTCTTCCTCCGATTCTTCTTCTTCAGGAGTTTCTAGCCAGGTTAGCCACTGATTCACCTGAAACAAAGCCTTGCCTTTTCCTGGAAACTCTTGGGTTATATCTTCTTTCCAAGCCAAGAAACCTTCTTCTTCAGTTATCTCCATGTCATAGAAATGGACAAAAAAGCAGAGTAACATGCCTTTTGGGAAGTTGCTATTGTAGCAGTGCACCTGAAGAGCATAGTGAGCACTGACTTGTAGATCAATGTGATCATGAAGGAATTTCCGCATTACTGGCTTGAAAGAAAGAAGCAATTGTTTTTCCTGCTCTAACTGTTCTTTGGAAGGAGCAGAGGAAGAATCTGTTTCATCACTGGGTGGGTTTACTTTACTAGAAATATACTGTAAGAAGCTCGTCATCAAGATGTTCACAAATCCTTTATCTACATGAAGTTTGGGAGAGGTGTTATCTTTAATCCATTTATATATGGTTTGAGGGGATGGATCCAACTTGATTTGCTTCAACAGTTCTTTCTGTAGTTTTAGGAATGGGAATAAGAAACTCAGTCCCTTTCCTTCCAAAATTTCCAACATACAATCCTCATTTTGATCAATTTCTGGGAGCATTTTCTGCATATTGACCTTGCTTTGTTGAAAAAGTTCTGTTAACCATTCCTGATCTTGTAACTTAGCTAATTGCTGAAGGCAAAGTAAGAAGAGAGGAAAATGGGTGCCACTTTCCAGTGGTTGAGCTAGTTCTGAGATGCTCACCAGCTCTGAAATGATGGCACGAGCTGCAAACTGTGCTAAATGTGATTTCACCAAGGGGATGTCAGCCTCCAGTTTGGGGCACTGGTCTGGTACATTCAGGAAAGCCTGCATGAAGTTGTCACTAGTAGCTATACCTTCATGTTTGAGTAAACTGATCAAAGAACTTGCTTTCTCTTTATTTTCATCACTTCTATCTAGTGACAGAATGATCACTTTGCTCAACATCTCAGGAAGAAAGTGTTTAGGAACACATGTTTTTAATGGATTCACTTACACTTTCAAAAAAGATACTGTTAAATACACAAAATTGAGAGTTTTATAAATAGAAAATGTTGAATAAAATCCTCATTGACCTTGGAACCAGATTACTAGGTCCAGCAATATAATTCCCAAATCTGATTCAAGATTAATTTAGACTTCATGCTTTATTTGTAAAAATGTACAGATCAAATTAAAGTTAACCTTTATTGTGGGACTCTTTATAGAACAACATGATAATCTAACAAATAGAGTAAGTCCTGAAGAAACAGTTGAGGAACTCTGAACATATAAAAATGTTTTGGGGAATAACTCATTTATATCTAGTAATTAAATAAGTTTTCTGCTAGAAAACATTTTGCTTCTTACTCTTTTAGTGCTTGTATTAATAATACATTTTTTTCCTTAAATTTCTCTGTTAATCCAGACATTGTCTTAGTTCAGATTGCTTCTCTCAAATGGTGTGTGAATCTGCCTTAAAGAAATTTACCAAATCATTAAACTTTTTAAAATAGGTCTGGAAGCTTTCCAGTAATTTGTCAATCCCATCATTAAAGACACTGTGTTGTAGTATTACTTTGACTGTACTTTGACCTTTTTTACTGCTCTCATGTGGCTTAGGATCACATTGTGGTTCTAGTCTTTTTAAAAATAGTTCTTTATTGGACTTCACTTTCCATGTATTCTTATCCATCATAACCTTTCCATCTTCGTTTCTCGAAAGCAAAACTTTTAAAAGTCTCTTTTTCTTTTATCATCTTTTCCTCACTTTGAAAGATTCTACTCTCTTACAAATCTTCTTTTGCGAGTTAAATGAGAAGTTATTTTTCATGTAGCTCTGTAGCTCCTGTGTCCATATTATGACTCCATAATATGTCCTAACTCTTCCTGTCCATAGTATTGATACGTTTACATTCTTGACTTACGTATATTAGCCTATATGTCTTTTATTTCTCAACACAAAGAGAGGGTTGCTATGGCTTCTAGTATGTTTAATAAGTAGCATTTGGTGGTGGTTCTATATTTCAGTTACTCCAAGGCCTAAAGGGAAGTGGAAGACTTAAACTTTCTCTTTTGGCACAATAATAATCCCATGGTTCCATTCTTGAATAAACGTTACAGCCTTTCATTAGCAAGCATTTATTGACTGCCTTGTACATAGTAGGGATTTAGTAACTGTTAATTCATTTGACTGCTTAGAGGATGTTTTATAATATTCTAGCCACATATGAATTGAGAATTGTTCAGAAGTGGCATGGCAAGTCTTCATTTATTCCCTGCTTTAAAGGTCAGGGAGAAAGAAATAGCAGTTGTATATGAGGGAAGAAATTCTGGTATGAGTCCATTGGCAAAGTAGCCAGCAGGCATGCTTATGGGAATGCTCAGAGGTATGCTGCTTATAGCTCTGGGGCAAAAACAGTAGTTAGGAAAGGGCAGAAAGGAAGCCTCTTTCCCTACAATACCTTGGTGTGTAGCTATAGTCTTTCCCTTAAATTCTCATAACTTTGGTCTTTTTTGCAGTGAACATCTTATGTACCAGGACTGATCCCTGTAGACTTTGTTTTTAGGTTTTATTTACATCCAAAGTGAATGATGACTCATTCTGTAACTTGTGCACATTTTTGTGTGGATAAAATTGTTACCACATTTAAAAATAGAGCCTTGAGTTTACTATTTGGATTCAGATAGGCATGTGCAAATTATAGGTTAGCTATGGAAGATTCTGTATCATGCTGGCTGTATCACTCAGGATGCTTCTTCCGTAGGACACAACTTAGTGTCCTACAAAGAAAACAGGCTTTGGAACTAGATAAATCCGGTTTGACTCCTGTTCTTATACTTGTAGTATAACTGGACCCATTTGATAGTCTTTAAAAAATTAGGTATTCTAAAATTTATTTTTTGTGTGTTGGTACAGAGAATTGTACTAAGGCTGGAAGTTAGAAATAGGCTTTGAGGGCTAGAGAATGGGGAGGTATTTTCGGTGGGGAAGCCAACAGGAGCAAAAGTAAAGAGAGGAATATATATGGCATGTCTAGGGGCCAGTGAATGGCCCAGCTTGATCCTCCCAGGTGAACAGTATTTAGAGGAGAAGCAGGATCTTCCAGTTTCATAAGGGGAAAAAAACAGATGTCCCTCAAACTAGGTATCCCTAGCAATGTGGAGAACTGAAGGCGTCTGTATTAGTTGAATGGTATGCCAGCTGGTAATGACTGTAGTCGAAGAGAATTCTTATAAGATGGGAGAAATGAACCCCCAATAGTGTAGCAGAGTAAATTTTACGAAGTGTTTTAAATATAATCAGGCTAAGTATCTGCTGTGTACCATTTATTCCATTTTTCAGTTATGAAGACTAAATTTTTTTCCTCCAACTTACTTGTTTACCTTTTAAGTCTTTTTCTCTGCTTCCATTGTCTCCACCTCCATCCCCTAAGATAAATGAATAATGTTTCAATAGGAAAAGGCTAAATAAGACCAGCACCCATCCCCAGACGGGGAAGGGGCCATATGCTAGAGCTGGACCTGAAAGGTTTTGGGTTGGTGGAATTGGTATGGAAAAAAGTAGCACTTGATCACACCAGCAGTTACTTGAAAAGAACTGTGGGTTTTTTGTTTTGTTTTGTTTTGTTTTTTGTTTTTAGCATATGATTCAGAAGCATTACTCACATTCACAATGTTATGCTACCATCGCCACTTTCTGTTACCAAAACATTGCCATCACCCCAAACAGAAACTGCCCGTTAAACATTGACTACAGGTTCCCTACCCCTACTCCTGCCTTTGATAACCTGTAATCTACTTTCTGTCTCTACAGATTTGCATGTTCTAGTTATTTCACATATTTCATCCAGTACTTGTCCTTTTGTGTCTGGCTTATTTCACTCGATATTGTCTTCAGGGTTCATCCATATTGTATTATGTATCAACACTTCATTTCTTTTTATGGCTGAATAATGTTCCGTTGAATGGATATATCACATTTTGTTCCTCCATTCATATGTTGATGGATACTTGGGTTGCTTCTACCTTTTGGCTATTGTGAATATTGCTGTTACAAACATTGGTGTACAAAGATCTGTTCAAGTTCCTTTTCAGTTCTTTTGGGTATATTCATAGACATGGGGTTGCTAGGTCATATGGTAGTTCTATGTTTAACTTTCTGAGGACCCACCAAAATGTTTTCCATAGTGGCTGCACCATTTTACATTCCCACCAGTAATGTACGAGCCTTCCCATTTCTCTGCATCCTTGCCAGCACTTATCTTCCATTTTTAAAATTACAGGTATCCTAGTGGTAGAAAATATTGTGCTTTTGTTTTCATGGACATCCTAATGTTGCAGCTTTCTAAAGTACACAGAAAGGGCAGTAGACTTTTGGGGGCCACCAGGCCCTTGTTTTGCCCTGGGAAACTGGAAAATTCATTCCTTCAAGCCTCTATTACTTATGCCTTCTCAAGGGGTGGGGGCTTCCAAGTCCATAAATTTCTTCGCCCATGTATGCTCTGTAGATTCAAATAGGATAGGGAGTGAGAGATGAATGTGCTTCTGGGGGTGGCTCTCCTTCCTGGCTGTTGAGAAAGCATCATGTAGGGAACAGAGGTGGGGCTTCCCTTGCATGGATGAGCTCCAGATCATAGGTTTTTAAATGCTGTGAGGATTCATTGAACAAGTGCAGAGGTCTGGTTACTCTTAGACTTCATGTTTTTGTTTGGTGTGCTAGAAGGTTAGCCCTTACTGACTTGTGACAACACTAATTGTTTGCCCCAAAGGTGGACCCTCTTTCTGTGCTAGAGGCAGATGATTATCTTGGACCTGCATGCATTTTTTTTTTTTAACATTTTATTTTGGAATAAATTTAAAGTTATAGGAACAGTTGCAAAAACCATACAATCCCCATACACAGAACTCCAGCATTCCCTGACCCCCCCCGATACCCCCCGATCCACAAACTTTAACATGTTGTCCCACTGCTATTTTTTTCCCTCCCTCCCTCTCTCCTTATCATCCATCGTCTATTGCTCGGTCTTCTGAACATATGAGAGCTAGCTGCACACCTCCTTGAACAAACACTATAATTCTCATATACAATTCCCATGAACAAGAACATTCTTTTATGCAATCCCATTAAGCGCAGCTAAGAAGTACCAGAGAGTCAACAATGATACAAAGCTTACATTCTATATTTCCTTTTCCTTATGTCTCAACTATGTCCCTTTGAGCCTCCTGTCCTCCATCGTCCGATCCTATCCAGGGTCATCCTTGGCATTCAATTGTTGTCTATTTAGATTGTTTTTTTTTTTTTTTCTCAACTGTGGAAACATATATACAGCCTTAATCTTCCCATTCCACCCCCTCCCTAGTATTCCATTAGTGGGATTAATCACATTTAGAATGTTGTAATGCTATCACCTTCCCACCCTCCATTGCTAGAAATTTCCCTTCACCTCAAACAGCAACCTTACACTCATTTTTTCTTAACTCCCCATTGCCCCCTCCCCCATTTCTCTTTGATACCAGCTTAACTTCTATAGGACACATAGACTATGTTCCTATACTCCTCCATTCCCCCACCTTTATATAGTTCTTGTCAAAAATTACATATTTTATGTTGAGTTCAGAACCACTGATTTGTCCTTAGAGTTTGTGTATTTTATATCATGTAGGAAGTAAATAGTGGAGTTACAATTCAAAAAATTACTGACTTCTATTTGTATTCCATTGTGGTTAGAGTATGTGCTTCAAATATATTCAATTTTCTTTTTTCTTCTTAAATTTATTGAGGCTTGTTTTATGTCCCAGCCTATGGTCCCTTCTGGAGGAAGATCCGTGATCACTAGAGAAAAATGAGTGTCCTGGTGATTTGGGATGTAAGGTTCTATGTATGTCTGTTAAAATTCTCTATATCTCTTTCTAGTTTCTTTGTTTCTCTGTCGGTAGGGCTCTCTTCAGTATCTGGAGTAGTGCAGGTCTTTTATTGGCAAACTCTCTCAGCATTTGTTTGTCTGTGAAAAATTTAAGCTCTCCCTCAAATTTGAAGGAGAGTTTTGCTGGATAAAGTATTCTTGGTTGGAAATTTTTCTCTCTCAGGATTTTAAATATGTCATACCACTGCCTTCTCGCCTCCATGGTGGCCGCTGAGTAGTCACAACTTAGTCTTATGTTGTTTCCTTTGTATGTGGTGAATTGCTTTTCTCTTGCTGCTCTCAGAACTTGCTCCTTCTCTTCAGTATTTGAGAGTCTGATCAGATTATGTCTTGTGGTGGGTTTATTTGGATTTATTCTATTTGGAGTTTGCTGGGCATTTATGCTTTGTGTATTTATATTGTGTAGAAGGTTTGGGAAGTTTTCCCCAACAATTTCTTTGAATACTCTTTCTAGACCTTTACCCTTCTCTTTCCCTTCTGGGACACAAATGAGTCTTAAGTTTGGACGTTTTATTTTATTTATCTTATCCCTGAGATCCATTTCGATTTTTTTTATTTTTTTCTCCATTCTTTCTTTTGTTTTTTCATTTTCTGTTCTGTGGACTTCTAGGATTTTGAGTCTTTGTTCAGCTTCCTTTAATCTTGTATTGTGAATATCCAGAATCTTTTTAATTTGGCCAACAGTTTCTTTTATTTCCATAAGATCTCCTATTTTTTTATTTACTCTTGCAGTGTCTTTATGCTCTTCTAGGGTCTTCTTTATGTCGCTTATATCCTGGGCCATGGTCTTCTTCATGTCCTTTAAATCCTTTGCCACATTTTCGTTCCTCAATTGTAGTTTTTTGATTAATTGAGCCAAGAACTGGGTGTCTTCTGATATTTTGATATGGGTGTTTGGACTTGGGTTCTCCATATCATCTGGTTTTATCATATGCATTGAGGTTTTCTGTTGTTTTTGGCCTCTTGGCATTTGCTTTGCTTGATAGGGTTCTTTTGAGTTGTTAAAAAAAAAAAAAGCCAATCTAATTTCTCAGAAACACAGGTTGGTGGCGTACACTTTCTCTAGCTAACCAGCAGGTGGCGTCTGTGAGTCACCTATACTCCTCAAGTCAGGTCTCCGCAACCTTGTCCCCGCAGTGTGTGGGGAAATGATTGTTGTGGGGTTCAGTTGGTGAACTCAGTTTGGGTGTGTTGCTAGAGCCGTCCGCCCTGAATGTGGGGCGTGTGTCCGGGTGGCCAGGGAGGCAGGGCGGTTTTAATATTCAATCCCCCCAGGTGCTCCTGGAGATTCAGGGCCGTCACAAGAGTCTAAGCCTTCATTTCGGATCCATCCCAGACCCTCTCTCTCGCTGACCCACAAACCAATGGACTTGGAGCAGCGTCCCTGGGTTTTCCGAGTGGGCACCCCCTCCCAGCCGTGATCCTCCAGGACCTCTGCTGAGGGAAGGCTGTGCTACGTCACAACTGTGCACCATCCCTCAAGGGAAGCCCCGGGCCGCCCTGCCATGCTGGGGCGTTCTCAGCCCGATGCAAAAATGGTTGAATGGGGCATCTCCACAATCCCCTCTCTTCACACAGTTCCTCCTTCCCAGCTCCGGGACAACTGGCGGGGCTCTGGGCTGTGGGCACGGCTCCGGGCAGGAGTTTATCCAGCCCTCTGGGGATCCAGCTACAAGCCGCGGGGCTTCTCCCTCCCTCCGGCTCTCCCCTG
The DNA here is from genome assembly GCF_015220235.1 of Choloepus didactylus. Classification (NCBI taxonomy): domain Eukaryota; kingdom Metazoa; phylum Chordata; class Mammalia; order Pilosa; family Megalonychidae; genus Choloepus; species Choloepus didactylus. Next base: position 126,313,887 of record NC_051312.1, on the reverse strand, counting down.
CACTCCCCGGTCCCGAGGGTGTCTGCTGCGAGCTATCCTCCACGGCTGACACCGAGAGGCTGGCTCAGCTTGATCCTGTCGTGTTTCGCTGCGCGGTTTCCACCATCAGCAACTGCAGCCGCTTCTGGGTTTTTCCCTTTTTTTTTTTTTAAAGAACCAGTTTGTCTCCAGCCGCCAACCCCTAGCTTCCCCACACCGCAGCAAGGCTGTGGGTCTTCCAGCCAGCTTACTCGCTCATTTCAGAATGCAGACTCCTGGTTACACCACGTATATGGCCCCTGTGGTGCTAGGAGGCCTCATCCAACTGGCGCATCACTGAAACTGGTACTCTGGATCTCCTTCTGGTTTTTTTCTAGTATTTTTTCACGGAGATTTTTTTTTGTCCTGTCTCACCTAGCCACCATCTTAGGTTCTCTCGCATGCATTTTTTTTTAAGATTTTTTTTTTTTTTTAATAAGTGCTCTGTAAGGAATTGTGTGAGGACCTAAGGAGAAAGATTGCGACAAGTAGTTATGTGTTACAACACAGCACAAAGGAGACCTGTCCCAAAGTCCTGCTTGTACCTAGGCAATTAAGCCCATTAACCCAATGCCCCAAAAATACTGACAGTTAATATGATGGAGCACTAGGGTTCCCAGAAGGTTAAGGAGACATTCCCAACTATATACCTCTAGCCATATAATCAAGAAAGTTTCAGTGGAAAACTCAGAATGAACTGTTGCTTTGTTTTATTTAGAAGTGAGACTCTCAAAAACCTTTGGACAGAGAAGGGATACATTCTCTTTTTTACCTTTTCTGAACATGGAGGCCTGAGGGAGATGGAAGGGAAGCTGGAAAGCCACAACTTTTTAAAGATTTTTTAAAAAATAAATGTTGCTTCTAAATCAAAAAGCCCAATTCAGATGGAAGCTTTTTTTTTTTTTTTAAATTCCTTATAAAATATATATTCATTCAACCTCTGTATGTCACAAACCCCAGAAAAGTTTCTTGTGAGTTGTGAGCCAGAAGAGCTTTAAAATTCCAGGAAGCAAAATGGATGGGGGGGGGGGGGAGGGAACCTGGCCCTAAGGCGACAAGTGGTTATACAAGGCAATTGAACACACAGCAGAACTTTAAAACCTATAAAACAAACTGGAGCCTCTTTTCTCCTTTAATCAACCTGAAATTTTTTTTAACTTTTTGAAAATTTTTATTTAAAAAACAGAAAAACACAGACTTCTTTCTTTCACTTCAGTATGTGGTATGTTGCATTTTCCAGTTTGTTCAATGCTTTAAAGCTCAAGGATGCCTCTGCTTTCAATTGTACATGGGCCTGAAGCATCCTAGCTTTTGGCAAGCAGGCAGGAGACTCAACAAAAATCAAAACAGGAACAAGGCAGACTAAATGCAGGGCACATCTGTAAACATATTATACATTTGAAAATTACAATATCAGTAAAAGTGATACAGTTTACAGGTGAAATGAAACTATCTGGAACTGGCCTACCACAAGTTTCTGAACCTGGACTGATACAGTAAGAATAAATTATTATATATATTAGGTATAAAAAGTTTTGTTTACATCAAGTGGAATTGGCAATCCATGCTTACACTTTTAAAATCTAAGCAGGGCAGAAGAAATCCAGACTTGAAAGGTAATTTTAATTTCTCTACTCTATGTTGAGTCCAACAGCTTCTTTCACAAACTACTAGTTAAAAGCCTCAACCAACAAAGTAAGAAAACCCAGCCATGCTACTCTCTCTGAAAACTGGACATTTCTTAAGCAAAGGGGTAGAACAAAAGTAGTTACTTTCTCCCCATAATAGCACAGGGGATCCAGTCTACTTTTATTAGAAGTTTACACCTCTCTATATAAATGCCCTGCTATTTTAACCTGTATTTGACATACATGGATATACTAATTTCTCTGTGTGTGATGTGATGCTATGTCAGGCCAGAGAACTTGTTTTTATGCCACTAACATCACCCAATCTTAAATTGGACCCTTAGTTTCTGCACACACAAAAAAATTTATTTTCGCATGCTTATACACAAGCTGCAGTGCAACAGGATGGAAATGTGATGAAATGACAGGGTTTATGTTCTTCTCTGCCTAAGAGAAAAATTTCCAGAAGTTCACATTATTTTCCTTTAAAAAACCCATTTGCTCTAGTAATAAAATACATTTGTTAAGATAAATTCAAAGCTAGTAAGCTCAGGGGTATAGTTTGCATGAAAACACACCTTCTATAGGCAGGATCTATTACCTTCTTGGCTAAAACCATGAAAAATTTTTGTTCTCATGGGCTTTTGTTTTTTCCTTCCCCTTTTAGATTTTTCTGAGAAATTAAAAGGGAAAGAATTTACAGAAAGGTACAGAAGTTTCTCTTTAGCTATTTGATGAAAATACAAGGAAAACAGCACATTTAGTGTTAGTGACAGAGAGCAAGTCTGGAGCACCTACAGCTGAAAAGCAGAATATATTTTTGCTCCCAGTTATACAATTATATTAAAATATTGGAACAGGAGTATTTTTTTTTTTTTTTTTTTGTATTGAACACCTAAGCCAATTGCTTGTTCTGCAACTTTTCTTTAAATGACATTCATGGATTCTTCAGTTGTAAAAGTCCAATGTGTAACCGAAACCAAGTGAACTATGTACCACCAACTATTCCAGAATTGTAGAACATCAATGCCCTCCCCCATCCCTATCCCACAAAAAACAAAAGGAAAGAAAAGTACTTCCCCGACACCCTACAGAGGCTGTTTAACTCCTGGCAAGACATGCAAATCATAGTTGCTAAAAAAAAAAATACACCCCTGCAAATTTCAAGGCATTTATCCAGCATTCTCGCAGGGTTCAAAGTAAAACCAAAAGATCAAGGGAGGAGTGGGGAAAATGGTGAAATCATTCTGGGTTCCCCATGATTAGTGTATCACTTTAGTCACAGAACAAGATACAGAGATCTTTTAAGTGGATTTGCCTTTCCAGTGGGTCATTTGTTGCCCAAGTTGATGACAGCAGAAACTTAAGAACCACACTTGTTAAGTCTGTATTAATCACTTGCATTCACTCTTAAAAACAAAAACTAACAAAAAAAAAAACAACAAAAAAAAAACAAAAAAAAAACACTATTCAGTACCGGAGATTAAATAACCTTGTGTAGTCTCTTGAAATAAATTTTGATTCCTTAAGAAGTCTAATTACTTTCAGTTGCCATTTTTTTAAATAACTATATATATTTATATATATATATTTGTATATATTATCCTGTGATTCTACTTATGGTTCCTCTGCTGCGTTGAAGATCTAGGAGCATAAAAGCCTCGTGTCCCCCATGAACGGTGGCTCTAATGCTGCAGAAAGGTTACGAATAGGCAGTCTGATCCTGCTACCCTTCATTGATCTGGACTATCCATGGCTTCATTGTAAGTGATTATCCTTTTGGGATCTTGCTTCTGCAAATTCCAAATAGATTCCATTTCTTTAGTGTGATATACAATAGCAGCCCTCAGGTCAAAAGAACCCCAGCTATCATTTCTTTCTAGGCCTCTCTGATATCTCTGTTCTTTGGCGGAGCCTAACAAAGTGTTCGTAGGAGAGGCCAGAGGATTTTGATTTTCTATCTCGTAGTCCTTTGAGAGAAACACTAAAGCACCTTGACTACTGGTGTCTGCTTTTTGCAGGTCACCTATATGACTGGGTTCCAAGGATAAGGCTCCACTCTCACTAGTAGTCCCAGGTTTTAGAATGCTACCCAGAACTTGAGGACTAGTCCGTTTTTCCAGCTCATAAGCCTTGGGAAACACAGGATGCTCAGTTCCTGAGGGGATTATTTCAGCACCCTGTGAAACCAAAGTGGCAGGATATTCCCCTTGAAATGTCACCTCCATTACTTTATGATCTGATGACTTCCCAATAACAGTCTCAGGGCCAGCACTGGGTTCATTTATAAATGATAAACCCCACTGATTCTGGAAGATATCCCCCAAGTTTTGCTGATCTGTCTGAGAGGGCAGATCCACTTGTGTTGTGCTCAACAGCACAGTTTGCATATTTGAAGGGTAGATAAAAAGGCTAGACTTAATTTGTTCAACAGCTGCTGAAGTTAAACTCATGTCCTGGAGAACTGAATCAGTCCCAGAAGAGATGGGAGTATTAGCAGCAGTAGTGAGCAGTGGCTGAACCCCTGGAGAATACCCACTTGCATCAGTCCCTGCTAAAACAGGTCCATTAGAAAAACTGGCAGAAGTAACAGATTTCAGCGCAGACATAGGAACCTGGGATAACCGACTTGAAGATTGGGTCTGAGTTTCCCCAGTAGATGATGAAGAGGATGAAGATGAAGATGGAGACACAGAAGAATTCTGTACAGTTTTGTTGAGGTTTTCCTTAACTTTGCTTGCATAACTTATTTTAGGAACTATTTTAGCACTGCTATTGTCCACTGGAAAAACTGGGGGTGGTTTAAATAGGGTCCACGAGTCCTCCTTGGAGGCAACTGCTGAAGCATGCTTTCCTTTGGGCCGATCATCAAACTTTTTGTTGCTCACACCAGGTTTAGCATCGGAGCTCTTCCGCAGCACATCACCAACAGTGGGTTTTCCTCGGCTTGCTCCTCCAAGCCCAGATTCGTACTTCCAAATGGGCTTAGAACCATCTACTCGACTTCCCTTTTGTTCACTATAGTCAGGTTTGAAAGTTTCAAGTCCCTGTTTTAAAGCTGGGACACTAGTCTCTTGTTGCATTATTTTGTCCTGCACTAAATTAAGGTTTTCACAACCCTTGGCACTATTGCGCCTGGCTTTCCTTTTTTTAGGAGTGGTATATCCGCTCTCAGATCCACTGCCATCATTATCTGCCCCTTTGCCCATATAACCATTAGTAATATAGCCTGAATTATTTGTCACAACACCATTTGGAATTGCTACAACTTCGGTCTTGTCTACTGATTGGTTCTCTCCAGATTTATTTTCATAAGACTTCCCATTCTTTTTGTCCATACTGTTTTTCTGAATAAAATTCTTGGTTTTAATTCCTGCTTTTCCGAAGGTGCTGGCCTTCACGGTCTGCTTCAGGTTAGTGTCTACAATTTGCTGGTTACCATTGAGGACCCTGGAAATAGGGTTAGCTTCATCAGAACCCAGGCTCTTTAAAGATATTTCTCTTTCTCCAGCATTACCATTTAGTTCACCGTAGCCTGTTTTCTTCTTCGGCGTTTCCTGGTGTTGCTGGAGGGCGTGTTTCTGCTCATGTTTCAGAGGCTTTGGCTGGGCCTTGGGGCTGCCCTCGGCTCCATGCTGCAAGTACTGGTGAGGCTGCTGGTGATGGTGGTGATGATGGTGGTTGTGGCTGTGGTTGTAAAAATAATAATGGTGGTGGTGGTGCGGCTGCTGCTGCTGCTGCTGCTGCGGGTGATGGTGCGGATGGTGGTGGCTGTGATGGTGTTGAGGCTGTGGCTGGCCGGGCTTCTCCTCCATTGAAAGCGGCTGGGACTCCCTGGCCGAGGCTGCGGGCTGCTGCACCGTCAGGATCTTCGCATGCATTTTTAAATTCAGGTTTATAGAATAAGGAAAATAAAAACTTTAATATAAAATTTTGATGATAAGTTTGACTAGTAACTACATGGTTTTGTGCTTGAAATTTGGACTTGACACTGTGTGGCAATGATGTCTTTTTATGGCGTATTTAGGCATATTCAGATTAAGTTTTTGAAATGAAATAAAAAGATTTTTTAGTAAAAAAATTTTTTTTCTTATTAAAGTAATGATTTTAGTATTCATTAAACTTAGAGATACTGGTGTAATTAAGTAGACAATGTTATCTGATGATTAATCCAGTTTCTCATCTGTTTCTCACTCATATTTGTATTTCTAGCCCCCAACATAGAGTCTGAACCATGGTAGGTACTCGATGGATGTTTGGTGAATGAATTTGGCTATATTTAAAAGAAATGGCCTTTAAAAGGCCCATGCAGATACAGCTAAATGATCGAGGCATTCTTTCCCACTGAGCTCTGATGATCTTTTTTAAACAGCATTGGGCACCTGTTAACATTCTAATGGAATTGTCAAAGGAGATAAACCTGATTTGTCATCTTGTATCGGGGCATAAATAGGTACTACCCAAGAAATGAAACATGTATTAATTCACTTTTAATGTTGAAAATTGTTGCCCTCCCAGGTTATTTTACTGTTAAGGTACTTGCTGTTGTGTCCTCCCTCCAAGGCTTTGTTATTTCCCCCAGTGGAGGGCTTCTGCTACAGGAGGATTTTCTTGGGCATGGCAACTATGCAGTTAACTTTTTTCTGCTGGCTTATAGTTTTTACCAAGGTTCATTAATATACAAATTGTAAGTCTGATTTTTTTTTTTTCATTCAAGTCTACCTTGCACACAGGGATAGATTAGGCAGTTAAACTTCCCTTATAATTTTGTAAACTTGTCCTTTGAGAATCTCCCTAAAATGGCTGTCTTACATATATTTTTTATAAACAGTCATTCCTTATCTTCATTGTGACCCCAGTAATGTGTATTTGTGCATATGTATGTTTGTATGTGTGTAAAGCATAGTCCTATATTTTTAACCATACACTATTTTGAACACAACTGAATGTAATAAAGACTTGTTAAAGTATTTATGCTGTGGCTTCTTCTTAGCTGGTTTATAGTTAGTTCTCAGGTGTCACATGAATAATATTTCTGTTTATTAATTTGTAACAAAGCAAATGCAATTGCTTTTAAGGGCACAATTAGAAAATGAAAAGAAGAAAAGAGAAATAGCAGAAAAGGAAAAGGAAAGAATAGAACGTGAAAAGGAAGAATTAATGGAACGTCTGAGGCAAATTGAAGAACAGACAATGAAGGCCCAGAAAGGTAAAAATTTCTTTTTGAAAATGGATTCAAAGTTGTTCTGTTTTTTAGTAGTAGTATTTTCTTACATTTAAATATTATTTGTCTTATATAGGATAATTCCATTTAATTTTGATAAATTTATATTTGATGGAGTCAAATCATATACATGTTTAGCTGAGGCCGATTTAACTATACACTGCTCATGTGTTCTTTCTCTTCCATTTACTTAAACACTCAAATATGTTGCATGTATAATCTTATATAATGTAAATGAATATATTAATTTATATCTATTACTGTTTAGGATTTCATAAACAAAAACACATTCAGTACTTTATGGCATTTAAACAAAAGCATTTAGATAGTATTTTATGAACATTTAAGTACTTTAAGACTTTTTAAGCTATTTTGGCTAGATAAACTTTAAAAACTGACTTTGGACTCAACCCCTGAAAAAGATTTGATTTCACTATGTTAGAAAATACACAAAACAGAGTGTTTTGGGTTTTTTTGTTTCACTTTTTGGTGACATGTTTGGAAGAACCTACTTCCTAGGCAATATGTACCAAAACGCTGCAGTGTATAGGAAGGATACATTGGATTTATAAAGTGTTGTTTATATTAAGTAACTCTAGGTTATACTGTTTGCAAACAACAAATAGTGGGGAGGACAAAAGAAAAAAGGTATTGAGCAAATTAAGATGTTTTACTCCTTCTTTAATAGTGGATATCCTTAGGGGATAACATAAAAGGTAAACTATCTATGTATTTACACTAGAATTAATACTTACTTTCCTAACAACTAATTGAACTAGCCATTTAGTTCTATTGGGAATAGCCAATAGTCTTATTTCAGGTTTAATTTCATCCCTGACACAGCCTGCCTTGGTAGGTAGATGCTCTTGAGTAGTCGGTGAAATAATGTGTAAATGGCTAGCTAGATGGGGAAGTCATAAATATTACTACTAATCCACAAAGTGGTTTATCATTCCAGTTACAAGATTGGAAATAACATTTCTAAGGAAGAAACAGAAGAATTCTGGGTTTTATTCTGAGTCATTTGGAAGCCTCTTTCTCAGAGCTGAGAAAAGACCTAGCAACTGTTTAAAGAAAGCCCTAGGGTAGTGAAGGGACTTGCTTGAAGTTCACAACTCAGGACAGGAATTGTTTCCTGAATTCTAACTTGATGCTTTTGCTACCATTCTGGTGCTGTTTTTCATCAGTTAAAGCAAACATGTATGAAGTGCCTACTTTGCTGTATTCTAGAAGTACAAATACATAGCACACATGGGAGTATACATACAATCTATAGAGTTGGCAAAAAAAAGATATATTAAATATTAATGACGTGACTTAATGTGTATAAAGGTCATATAAATGGTATAAGCAGTACTCTTAGAGGAGGGGATGCTGTAAAAAATCTGGTATGTATTAGAGTATGTTAGAAAAAAGATCGATAGCACTTTTTACATTTACATAACACGTTTTATGAGAATAACAGCTACTTACTAAGTCTTTTAATCTTATTTAGGATGTATAATAAAAATATTAATGATTTACATACAGAAAACTACTCAAGTAAAGAAGCACTAAAGAATATATGGAAGATAGAACATAAACAATATAGAGCATCCTTACCAAGACATAATTTCATATCAGTCATCTTAAAGCAAAGGATATGTAAAGGACATCCAATCTGTATTTTTTTTTTTTTTTAATTTCTAGTAATAAAGCTTTCCCAGACTGTCCTAAAATCTGCATGATTGTCTTGTAATTTATGGTAAATTTTCACTCAAATGCAGTAACTGACCACATCTAAGTTGTGATATTTAGATTAATATATAATATTTTTGTTTATATAAAGAACTTTCTATCCTTCAATATTGTCATCTTGTTTTTTTTTTTTTTTTTTTTTTTTTTTTTTTTTTTTTTTTTTTTTTATCATCATTTTATTGAGATATATTCACATACCACGCAGTCATACAAAACAAATTGTAGTTTCGATTGTTTACAGTACCATTACATAGTTGTACATTCATCACCTAAATCAATCCCTGACACCTTCATTAGCACACACACAAAAATAACAAGAATAATAATTAGAGTGAAAAAGAGCAATTGAAGTAAAAAAGAACACTGGGTACCTTTGTCTGTTTGTTTCCTTCCCCTACTTTTCTACACATCCATCCATAAACTAGACAAAGTGGTGTTTGGTCCTTATGGCTTTCCCAATCCCATTGTCACCCCTCATAAGCTACATTTTTATACAACTGTCTTCGAGATTCATGGGTTCTGGGTTGTAGTTTGATAGTTTCAGGTATCCACCACCAGCTACCCCAATTCTTTAGAACCTAAAAAGGGTTGTCTAAAGTGTGCATAAGAGTGCCCACCAGAGTGACCTCTCGGCTCCTTTTGGAATCTCTCTGCCACTGAAGCTTATTTCATTTCCTTTCACATCCCCCTTTTGGTCAAGAAGATGTTCTCCGTCCCACGGTGCCAGGTCTACATTCCTCCCTGGGAGTCATATTCCACGTTGCCAGGGAGATTCACTTCCCTGGGTGTCTGATCCCACGTAGGGGGGAGGGCAGTGATTTCACCTTTCAAGTTGGCTTAGCCAGAGAGAGAGGGCCACATCTGAGCAACAAAGAGGCATTCAGGAGGAGACTCTTAGGCACAAATACAGGGAGGCCTAGCCTCTCCTTTGCAGCAACCGTCTTCCCAAGGGTAAAACTTATGGTAGAGGGCTCAACCCATCAAACCACCAGTCCCCCATGTCTGTGGTCATGTTAGCAACCATGGAGGTGGGGTAGGCGAATACCCCTGCATTCTCCACAGGCTCCTCAAGGGGGCACTACATCTTTTTTTTTTTTTTTTTTTTTTTTTTTTTAACTTTCCCTTCTTTTTTCAAATCACCTGTATGAAAAAAAAAGTTAAAAAAAAAAAAAAAAAAAAAAAAAGAGCATTTCAAAGAGACCATAGCAAGGGAGTAAGAAAAAGACAACTAACCTAAGATAACTGCTTAACTTCCAACATGTTCCTACTTTACCCCAAGAAAGTTACATAATATAGCAACATTTCAGTGAACTTGTTCCTACTACAACCATCAGAAATTAACAGACAATAGTCATTTCTGGGCATCCCCAGAACGTTAAATAGCTTATCTGTTCTTCCTGGATTATTGTTCCCCCTTCCTTAATTGCTCTCTACTGCTAGTTCCCCTACATTCTACATTATAAACCATTTGTTTTACATTTTTCAAAGTTCACATTAGTGGTAGCATATAATATTTCTCTTTTTGTGCCTGGCTTATTTCGCTCAGCATTATGTCTTCAAGGTTCATCCATGTTGTCATATGTTTCACCAGATCGTTCCTTCTTACTGCCGCGTAGTATTCCATCGTGTGTATATACCACATTTTATTTATCCACTCATCTGTTGAAGGACATTTGGGTTGTTTCCATCTCTTGGCAATTGTGAATAATGCTGCTATGAACATTGGCGTGCAGATATCTGTTCGTGTCACTGCTTTCCGATCTTCCGGGTATATACCGAGGAGTGCAATCGCTGGATCGAATGGTAGCTCTATATCTAGTTTTCTAAGGAACTGCCAGACTGACTTCCAGAGTGGCTGAACCATTATACAGTCCCACCAACAATGAATAAGAGTTCCAATTTCTCCACATCCCCTCCAGCATTTGTAGTTTCCTGTTTGTTTAATGGCAGCCATTCTAACCGGTGTTAGATGGTATCTCATTGTGGTCTTAATTTGCATCTCTCTAATAGCTAGTGAAGCTGAACATTTTTTCATGTGTTTCTTGGTCATTTGTATTTCCTCTTCAGAGAACTGTCTTTTCATATCTTTTGCCCATTTTATAATTGGGCTGTCTGTACTATTGTCATTGAGTTGTAGGATTTCTTTGTATATGCAAGATATCAGTCTTTTGTCAGATACATGGTTTCCAAAAATTTTTTCCCATTGAGTTGGCTGCCTCTTTACCTTTTTGAGAAATTCCTTTGAGGTGCAGAAACTTCTAAGCTTGAGGAGTTCCCATTTATCTATTTTCTCTTTTGTTGCTTGTGCTTTGGGTGTAAAGTCTAGGAAGTGGCCTCCTAATACAAGGTCTTGAAGATGTTTTCCTACATTATCTTCTAGGAGTTTTATGGTACTTTCTTTTATATTGAGATCTTTGGTCCATTTTGAGTTAATTTTTGTGTAGGGGGTGAGGTAGGGGTCCTCTTTCATTCTTTTGGATATGGATATCCAACTCTCCCAGCCCCATTTGTTGAAAAGACCATTATGGCTCAGTTCGGTAACTTTGGGGGCCTTATCAAAGATCAGTCGGCCATAGATCTGAGGGTCTATCTCTGAATTCTCAATTCGATTCCATTGATCTATATGTCTATCTTTGTGCCAGTACCATGCTGTCTTGGCAACTGTGGCTTTATAATAAGCTTCAAAGTCAGGGAGTGTAAGTCCTCCCACTTCGTTTTTCTTTTTTAGAGTGTCTTTAGCAATTCGAGGCATCTTCCCTTTCCAAATAAATTTGATAACTAGCTTTTCCAAGTCTGCAAAGTAGGTTGTTGGAATTTTGATTGGGATTGCATTGAATCTGTAGATGAGTTTGGGTTAGAATTGACATCTTAATGACATTTAGCCTTCCTATCCATGAACATGGAATATTTTTCCATCTTTTAAGGTCCCCTTCTATTTCTTTTAGTAGAGTTATGTAGTTTTCTTTGTATAGGTCTTTTACATCTTTGGTTAAGTTGATTCCTAGGTACTTGATTTTTTTAGTTGCTATTGAAAATGGTATCTTTTTCTTGAGTGTCTCTTCAGTTTGTTCATTTCTAGCATATAGAAACATTACTGACTTATGTGCATTAATCTTGTATCCCGCTACTTTGCTAAATTTGTTTATTAGCTCTAGTAGGTGTATCGTTGATTTCTCAGGGTTTTCTAGATATAAGATCATATCATCTGCAAACAATGACAGTTTTACTTCTTCTTTTCCAATTTGGATGCCTTTTATTTCTTTGTCTTGCCGGATTGCCCTGGCTAGCACTTCCAGCACAATGTTGAATAACAGTGGTGACAGCGGGCATCCTTGTCTTGTTCCTGATCTTAGAGGGAGGGCTTTCAGTCTCTCACCATTGAGTACTATGCTGGCTGTGGGTTTTTCATATATGCTCTTTATCATGTTGAGGAAGTTTCCTTCAATTCCTACCTTTTGAAGTGTTTTTATCAAAAAGGGATGTTGGATTTTGTCAAATGCTTTTTCAGCATCTATTGAGATGATCAATTGATTTTTTCCTTTCGAGTTTTTAATGTGTTGTAATACATTGATTGTTTTTCTGATGTTGAACCATCCTTGCATGCCTGGAATGAACCCCACTTGGTCATGGTGTATGATTTTTTTAATGTGTCTTTGGATTCGATTTGCAAGTATTTTGTTGAGGATTTTTGCATCTATATTCATTAGGGAGATTGGCCGGTAGTTTTCCTTTTTTGTAGCATCTTTGCCTGGTTTTGGTATTAGATTGATGTTAGCTTCATAAATGAGTTAGGTAGTGTTCCATTTTTTTCAATGTTTTGAAAGAGTTTGAGTAAGATTGGTGTCAGTTCTTTCTGGAAAGTTTGGTAGAATTCCCCTGTGAAGCCATCTGGCCCTGGGCATTTATTTGTGGGAAGATTTTTGATGACTGATTGGATCTCTTTGCTTGTGATGGGTTGGTTGAGGTCTTCTATTTCTTCTCTGGTCAGTCTAGGTTGTTCATATGTTTCCAGGAAATTGTCCATTTCTTCTACATTATCCAGTTTGTTGCCATACAGTTGTTCATAATATCCTCTTATAATTTTTTTAATTTCTTCAGGATCTGCAGTTATGTCACCTTTTTCATTCATTATTTTGTTTATATGGGTCTTCTCTCTTTTTGATTTTGTCAGTCTAGCTAGGGGCTTGTCAATCTTGTTGATCTTCTCAAAGAACCAACTTTTGGTGATATTTATCCTTTCTATTGTTTTTTTGTTCTCTATGTCATTTATTTCTGCTTTAATCCTTGTTATTTCTTTTCTTGTACTTGGTTTAGGATTGGTTTGCTGTTCATTTTCTAGCTTCTTCAGTTGATCCATTAGTTCTTTGATTTTGGCTCTTTCTTCCTTTTTAATATATGCGTTTAGTGCTATAAATTTCCCCCTTAGCACTGCTTTTGCTGCATCCCATAGGTTTTGGTATGTTGTGTTCTCATTTTCATTCGTCTCTATATATTTAGCAATTTCTCTTGCTATTTCTTCTTTAACCCACTGATTGTTTAGGAGTGTGTTGTTTAACCTCCAGGTATTTGTGAATTTTCTAAGTCTCTGATGGTTATTGACTTCTAATTGTATTCCATTGTGGTCAGAGAATGTGCTTTGAATAATTTCAATCTTTTTAAATTTATTGAGGCTTGTTTTATGTCCCAGCATATGATCTATTCTGGAGAAAGTTCCGTGAGCAGTAGAAAAGTATGTGTATCCGGGTGATTTGGGATGTAATGTCCTGTAGATGTCTGTTAAATCTAATTCATTTATCAGATTGTTTAGGTTTTCAATTTCCTTATTGGTCTTCTGTCTGGTTGATCTATCTATAGGAGAGAGTGATGTGTTGAAGTCTCCCACAATTATTGTGGAAACATCAATTGCTTCCTTTAGTTTTGCCAGTGTTTCTCTCATGTATTTTGTGGCACCTTGATTGGGTGCATAGACATTTACGATTGTTATTTCTTCTTGCTGAATTGCCCCTTTTATTAGTATGTAGTGGCCTTCTTTGTCTCTCAAAACATCCCTGCATTTGAAGTCTATTTTATCTGAGATTAATATTGCTACACCTGCTTTCTTTTGGCTGTAGCTTGCATGAAATATTTTTTTCCATCCTTTCACTTTCAAATTCTTTGTGTCCCTGTGTCTAAGATGAGTCTCTTGTATGCAACATACTGATGGTTCATTTTTTTTGATCCATTCTGCGAATCTATATCTTTTAATTGGGGAGTTTAATCCATTTACATTCAACGTTAAAACCGTGAAGGCATTTCTTGAATCGGCCATCTTATCCTTTGGATTATGTTTGCCATATTTTTTCCCTCTCTCTGTTAATATCCTTTATTGTACCCATACCGAATCTCTTTAGTACTGAACCTTTCTCCAAGTCTCTCTGTCCTGTCTTTGTTTCTCTGTCTGTAGGGCTCCCTTTAGTATCTCCAGTAGGGCAGGTCTCTTGTTAGCAAATTCTCTCAGCATTTCTTTGTCTGTGAAAAATTTAAGCTCTCCCTCAAATTTGAAGGAGAGCTTTGCTGGATAAAGTATTCTTGGCTGGAAATTCCTCTCTCTCAGAATTTTAAATATATCGTGCCATTGCCTTCTCGCCTCCATGGTGGCTGCTGAGTAGTCACTACTTAGTCTTATGCTGTTTCCTTTGTATGTGGTGAATTGCTTTTCTCTTGCTGCTTTCAGAACTTGCTCCTTCTCTTCTATGTTTGACAGTGTGATCAGTATATGTCTCGGAGTGGGTTTTTTTTGGATTTATTCTATTTGGAGTTCGCTGAGCATTTATGATTTGTGTATTTATGTTGTTTAGAAGATTTGGGAAGTTTTCCCCAACAATTTCTTTGAATACTCTTCCTAGACCTTTACCCTTTTCTTCCCCTTCTGGGACACCAATGAGTCTTATATTCGGACGCTTCATATTATCTATCATATCCCTGAGGTCCATTTCGAGTTTTTCAATTTTTTTCCCCATTCTTTCTTTTATGCTTTCATTTTCCATTCTGTCATCTTCCAGGTCACTGATTCGTTGTTCAACTTCCTCTAGTCTTGTACTATGAGTGTCCAGAATCTTTTTAATTTGGTCAACAGTTTCTTTAATTTCCATAAGATCATCCATTTTTTTATTTAGTCTTGCAATGTCTTCTTTATGCTCTTCTAGGGTCTTCTTGATTTCCTTCATATCCCGTACTAGGGTCTCATTGTTCATCTTTAGTTCTTTGAGTAGCTGCTCTAGGTGTGTCTCTTCTGGTCTTTTGATTTGGGTGCTTGGGCTTGGGTTATCCATATCGTCTGGTTTTTTCATATGCTTTATAATTTTCTGTTGTTTTTGGCCTCGTGGCATTTGCTGTCCTTGATAGGGTTCTTTTAGGGTTTGTAGACCAGTTGAAGTCCTTATCTCTAATTTATCAGATCTACAGCTTCGTGGAGTACACTTTCTCTAACTAACCAGCAGGTGGCGTCCACGAGCCACCTGTTCTCCACAAGCCAGATCTCCCCTGCTTAGCCTTTTTGGTGAGTGGGGGAGTGAGTCTTGTGGGGCCCAATTGGTGTCCCAAGCTTGCGTGTGTAGTTGGTGTTGCCTGCCCTGTATGTGGGGCGTGTTTCTGGGCAGTCGGGGAGGGGGGGTGGCCCTAACAATCAAATCTCCCTGATGATCCTAGAGTTTTAAAGCTACTGCAATAGTCTAATCCTTCAGTTCAGTCCTGCCACAGTTTGTCTCTGCCACTGACCCACAAGTCTTTGGTATTGGCGTATGGCTCCTGAGACTTGCAAGTGGGCCCCTCTTCCAGGCTGTGCACCCCGGGTCCTCTGTTGAGGGATGACTGTGCTATGTCACAGGTGAGTGCCGTCACCCCAGGGCAGTTCTGGGCTGCTGGGCTGTGTTGGGAGGCTCCCAGTCTGCTCAAATGATGGCTGAATGGGGCTCTGTTAATTCACACTGCTCCCCCTTCCCAGCTCTGGGACATTCAGCTGAGGTTGCAGGGAAGGCTAATGTCCACGCCCAGTTTTGTGGTGTGTGCCTGTTATTTGAAGCACTTCCGTCACACTGGGTTGTCTGGGGCAGCTCTGGGCTATGGGGCTGGCGATGGGCAGGAGTGTTTCCTGTCCACCAGGATGGTGGCTGTGAGCGGACACCCCCCTTTTCTTGGGAAGTTGTGTTGTTTAGTGAATTTTCTCAGCCACTGGATTATTGCCTTTTGTCTCAGAGCTCTCTTATTTCTGCTCTTGACTTGACGTGCCCAAATTTCAATTCTTTGAAGCTTTCTGTATTGAGCTTCTTAGAGTAATTGTTTTAGAAAAAGCAAAAAGGATTTAAAAAAAAAAAAAAAAAAAAAAAACGGCCCTCCTCAGAGATCTAATGGGTTATTGAAATGCTAATAGACAAAGCAACCAGGGCCATTAAGGAAAGGTGCCCTGGGCAGAGAGATCAGCCTTGCTTCGGGATTTGCATATGCGCCTCAAGGCCTGATCTCCGCCCTTCCCCTTTCTGTGTTCACCAGAACTCCAAAAATCCTCTGCTTTTACTTTGGAGCTTCTCGTGTTGTTTTCCTTCTATGCCCGTCTCCTCTCTGCTGGGCTGGCTGCTCTCAGAGTCTCTGGTGTCTGGCCTCAGTCTATCTATGGTTGGAGTTTGAATCAGTAGAATGAGTTTCCGTTGAGAGCAGCCACTGCAATTCTCCCTTCTCCTTCCTGGAGCTGACAGCCCCTCCTCCCCCGGGACTGAGCCTGGCAGGGAGGGGCGCGGGTCCCCTGGCCGCAAAAACTTACAGATTTCGCTGATCTCAGCAGTTCCACGTTTTCATGAGTGTTGTATGAAGTATGCCCAAAGACAGATTGCTCTGTGGTGTCCAGTCCACGCAGTTCCTGGCTTTTTACCTACTTTCCTGGAGGAGTAACTAAAACATACAGCTCACCAGTCTGCCATCTTGCCCCGCCTCTCCTGTCATCTTGTTTTTAAATTATTTTTATTGAAGTCATCTTCATTTCAAATGAATCACAAATCATTAATAGAATCATTTTACCATTTTACATTTTTATGATACATCGTTAAATTATCTTCATTTATCTTTTTTTTTTTTCACCAGTTTTAAGATATATTGGTGATTAAATTTACCAGACCTGAATTCAGTTGCTATTCCAACAAGTATCAAAGTAAATTTTGAAAATACACACCATACGAAAGAGTTGGTGTGTCATGATTTCATTCATTTTGGATACTGATTAAGCATCTAGTGTGTGCTATGTACTGTTCTGGTATTGGAGATGGCTTTTATTTAAAATTTTTTAAAATTTCTTTTTAAAAAATTTTGTTGTTGAGTAGTTTTGTTCTTTTTGGAGATACAGTTTTGAACAGATAAGGTCTGTGCTTTCCTGGAGCTTACATTTTAATGCAGGAAGACAGTAACAAATAACAGAATCATTTTATGTAGTTGTAAGTGCTCTGAAGGAATTAAGCATGATAATGTGATAAAAAGTAGTAGTTGTGGGTGTGAAGGGTAGTCCATTGTAAATATACATTGTTTAAGATTAGAAGCCAAGTCTTAATTCTATCATTAACTTAGAATATGACCATAGCAGATTATTTTAACTTCTCAATTTCCTCAAGTTCCTTATTTCTAAAATGGAAGTAATAATAGTAATAATAGTTTTCTGATATTTAAACATTTATTGGTGTATTTAAAAAAAACCTTTTTCCTTGAAGTATAGCATACATACAGTAGTGTGCATTTCTCTTAAGTGTAAGGTTCAGTGAATTTTTACAAAGTGAATTTATTCCTGTAACTATCCCCCAGAACAAGATACAGCCATTACCAGCAATCAAGGACCCTCCTTTATGTTTCTTCCCAGTCAATATTCCACCCCAAAGGTGGCCACCATTCTGAGTTCAGTGTTGTCTGTTTTTTTAACAGCTGTGTTGAGATATAATTCACATACCATATAATTCATTCACATAGAGAGTATAGTATTTAGTGGTTTTTGTATGTTTACAGTGTTGTGCAACCACTACCACAATAAATTTTAGAACATTTTCATCACCCCAAAAAGAAATATTGTACCCTTTAGCAGTCACTCCCATTCCCCCCCCCCCACCCCCCCCAATCCTTGCCTCCCTTCCCCTACCCTTAGGCAACCACAAATCTATACTTTCTGTCACTTTAAATTTGGCTATTTTGGGCATCCCATGTAAATGGAATCAGGCAACATGTGGTTTTTTGTGATGGGCTTCTTTTCCTTAGCATAATGTTTTTAAGGTTCATCCATGTTGTAGCCTGTAACTATACTTCATTCCTTTTTTTTGCTGAATAATATTCCATTGTATGGATATACTACAGCTTATTTATCCATTCATCATTTGATGGACATGTGGCCATTGTGAACAGTGCTGCTGTGAACTTTTTGTGTGAACATACGTTTTCATTTCTTTTGGGGTATTTAGGCATAGAATTGCTGGGTCATATGGTAGCTCTGTGTTTAACTTTTTGAGGAATTGGCAAACTGGTTTATAAAGTGGCTGTACCATTTTACATTGCTGCCAGCAATATATGATTTCTCCATTTCCTAGCCAACGCTAGTTGTTATTTGTCTTTTTTACTATAGTCATCTTAATGGGTGTGAAGTGGTATCTTGTGAGTTTGATTTGCATTTCCCTAATGGCTAATGATGTTGAGCATCTACCCATGTGATAATTGGCCATTTGTATATCTTCCTTGGAAAAATGTTCATTTTTCAGTTGGGTTATTTGTATTTTTTATTGTTGAGTTGTATAAGTTCTTTATTTGGAATATAAATCCCTTTTCATATGTATGATTTGCAAATATTTTCTCCCTTTCTGTCATTTGTCTTTTTGCTTTGTTTATGGTGTGCTGTGAAGCCAAAAGTTTTAAATTTTGATGAAGTCCAATTTATCTATTTTTCTTTTGTCACTTATACATTTGGTGTCATGCCTGAGAATAGTCTTCCTTATTTTTGAGCTACATATAAGTGAATTCATGATTCTAGCTTCTTTTTGCTCAAACTTACGCCCATAACTGGTTTGTTCTTTGTCATAGTTGCGTAGTATTTTATTGCATGTGTATACCACATTTTACTCATTCTACTGGTGATGGATATTTGTGCTATTTTCAATTTGGGGCTATTATAAATACATAATGCTATGAGTATTCTTGTACAAAGCATTTAGTGTACTTCAATATATTAAGATTTGAGGGTATATACCAAGTAGTAGAATTGCTAAATCGCAGACTGCATATGCTCAGCTTTAGGAGATACTGCCATCAGTTTTCCAAAGTGACTTGTCAATTCCTACCATCAGTGAATGAGAGTTCGGTTCCTCTACATCCTCACCACTACTTCCACTGCCTATTACTGTTACTTTTTTTTGGTATTTATTTTTCTGTAGCCATTCTGAGTATAGTAATACAGTACATTTTCATGTGATTAATGATTTTGAGCACCTTTGGAAATGCTTTTTTCAAGTCTTTTGCCCATTTTTAAAAGTTGGATTGCCTTTCTTTTTCTTATTTATGTTAGAGTGTTTTGCATATATTATAAAATAGCTTCTCTCTATGACTTGACCTTTTCATTCTCTTAATGGTGTCGTTTGAATGAAGAGACATTCTTAATATTAAGTTCAATTTGTCAGCCTTTACCTTATGGTTGCTAGCAGAAAAAAAAACACTAAATCTGTGTCTTCCCAGCCTGGTAGACTACTGTAAGCCTCAGACAGCTGGATTTTGCTCCTCCTTCATTTTCCTCTATTGGTAATAAGCAAATGCCTATTTTTTGTATACAAAATAAGCAAATACAATATACACACAAATGTACATTCTTGTTTTCACTACTAGCTTTCACGAAAAGGAACATTCATATTCTTTTGCACCTTGCTGTTTTCAGTTAATATATCTTGAAAATCACTCCATATGCATTCATAGAGATCTTTTTTTTTTTAATGGTGGTATAATACTCCATTATGTAGTTGCAGTACACATGTTTAAACTGCTTTTTCAGTGACTAATTTGTTGTCACATTCTTTCTTTTTCCCCCATTTATACAAAATTTATTGTTATATTTTGTTCAGGATTTTTTTGTATGTGTGTGTTTGGTCAAATTCTTAATTCCATTATTTCTGAGAATTTTTATTATGGGACTATTGTTTGCTTTTCTTTCAAGATAGTATTAGTTATTAGTTATATTTACAGGATAAAAATACATGGTACCTAATGAACGAATGCCTTAGTTTGGAAACGGGAAGAAAAGTCCATAATCCTTTTGGTATATTTTATTCTAGTTTTTACAGCTGTTACAGTTATAACAGTTTCAAAGTGATGCCCTTGGGCTAACATAAATTAAGATAAGAGATCATTTGATTTGCACAATCTTAGATCCGTTATAATCAAGTAATACTTGGGTTCAGACCTAATTGAGAAGGAGAAGCTTTCATTAATTTTATTAGCTTGAATGTAGAATAATTACCTTGGTCTACTCTCAGTTACACACCATAACCATGTATGTCTACTAATATGACACAATTCATGTGAGAAGCAGTTTGTTCTCATAACCTTTAATATTTATCTTGAAAGGGCTGATATTTGAAATAAGCCAGGTCTTTTGGTACCCTGTTCCCACATGTCAGACCTAAAAAATTATACATTCTGGATTTTTATAAAGCAGATAGGCAAAACTCAGATACTGTTTATCTTTCTAATTGAATCCTTTTTAGAGGAGTTACATGTGTTTCATTCTAACTCATAGGTTCACAGTTATTTCTGTAAGGGCCAGATGATAAATATTTCAGGCTTTATAGGCATATGGTCTTTTTTTGCAACTACTCAACTCTGCCATTGTAGCCTGAAAGCAGGCACAGACAATATGTAAACATATGAGAGTGGTTGTGTTGCAATAAAACTTTATTTACAAAAGGAGGCAGAGGGTTGGATTTGGCTCATGGGCTATAGTTTATCAACCTGTTCTAACTCATTTATCTGGAAAGGAAAGAAATGGGAATCATTTATGGGGCTATATGGCTATTCAAAGCCATCCTTTCTAGAATAGTCTTGTAGAGACTGGTAGATTCGAAGTTTTCAAGGTTCATTTGCAATATTTTAAAAAAATGTAGACCTTTGTATAATTCTTAGTATACCACAAAACAACTATTGCTTTGGCTACCATTCTTCAAATTGGTATTTATTACAAAAAACTGGTGGAAAATTACAAATATTGGGGAATATTTATTTCAAATTTTAACTTTTAACTCAAGCTTATTTCTCTTTCTTGTCTCACAGTACAGAAAGAATTTTTATAATGAGAGAAAATAAAGCATTGTTTTTAGTTGTAAACTTTCCTTTAGTTATTTATTTGCTCATTGAGATGAAAAAGCCATGAGCTTTGTGGGTTTATTTTATGTATCAATGAACCAGATGTAAAGAGTAATGGTCATTAAAAAAGCTTGATTGTCCACATTTTAGAAAGCAAAGTCTGAAATGAGTAGTCCTGGAATTTAGCTGTGGTAACATCCAGTGTTATATACATTTTGTTTTTATAGCCAAGTGGCCACGTGGAATTTTTTTTTGACATTATTTTTTTTTCAAGGATTTAAAGCCTAAGGAAAGAGTTGTTTTTCTTCCCCAACTCTCTTGCCTCTTAAGTCTTAAATTACTTAAATTAGTTCTTATCAAGACCAGCAAAGTTAAGAATGGTGAATAGAAACTTGTACATTACAGTTAGTTTTCAAACCTCATGGCACGTAGGTTTTCAGATTTTCTCCCTCTGTTCTAAAGTATACAGAAAGACAGCCATTCTTAGGACACTTTGCACCCTCTAATAAGTGGTATTCTGTTGTCTTCTGACACAGAGCCTACTTGCTATTAAACAAGAATTGTCAAAACAATGTTTAAAATTGGTGCTTTTAAGTTCACATTTAAAACTTTCCCCTTTTCCTGTTTTCTCATTCAACTTATTGGAATAAGGAAAGGAAGTTGACTTTATGACCTACACACTTAAAGTTAAAATTCATGCCATTTGTCTCCAAATATTAATTCATTGTTTTCATGCCATTTGTGTCAGTAATTCTAAATTCTGAAAAATTCATATAATTCACATCAAAATTCCTATTTTGGATCAGTAATTAACTGTTTAAAATCTAGATTTTTTTGATTTACTTATCTAATGCTTACTTTTAAACTTACATACGTTTTAAAATGTTATAGATTTCTGAAGCAGATGATAAATTGTTTACTAAAGTCAATCATAAAGGTATGTGCTTCTCGCTTTCTGATTTGACATGAATTATAAGGGATTTTCATTTTTTCCTAGTTTTGAATTGTGTAGTCAATTTTTTAAAATGACTAGGTACATTTGCATATGTGCTGATCTTGGCTTTTGATCATGAGAATAGTTAAATTAACCATTTTGGGGGGGGATACATACAAATGTATTTAACAGAACTAGAAGAACAGACTCGCAAAGCTCTTGAGCTAGACCAGGAACGGAAACGAGCAAAAGAAGAAGCAGAAAGGCTTGAAAAGGAGCGTCAAGCTGCTGAAGAGGCGAAGTCTGCTATAGCAAAACAGGCTGCTGATCAGATGAAGAATCAGGAACAGCTGGTAAGGAACCTGTTTTAAGTCCATCTTAGAGAAAAAAATTTAAAGCATTAAATGCACCTTCTAAAACTAAGTATACTATACCTCTGGAAAGTAAACCAAAGATACAAGTAACTTAATAACAAAGTGTTGTAAATATACTAAAAATTTTATTTCTATTTAAATGAAACAGAATAAAAGCTCTTTTCCTATAGTTTATTTATAAATGGTGTCTGTTGCCAACAAATGATTCTGATTGACTTATCCGTTGGACAGTTGTGGTAAGCTAACTGGCATGTTTTGCTTTAGGTAAATTGACACAATAAATTTTCGCTCCTATAAGATACTATAGGCTATAATTAGTTGGTGGGTTTTTTGTTTGTTTAGTGGAAATGCTTGTCAGAAGGAGTAGGCATGACACTAAGATCTTAGTTTTAAATATTAGTTTAGGCATTTACTTGCTATTTGTCTTTGAGTCTTTCTGAGCCTCAGTACTCTACTTTTGAAAAAAGTAATAATGCCAGCTAGTAGGATTTTTGGGGAATCAAATGAGATTATTTGACAAAGTGCTCTTTAAACTGTACAGAATTAGATAATTATAAATTTTTCCTTTTGTAGTCTTTAGTAAATAGTTTGTTTATTAATGAAAGTTTTAAAATAGTTCCTGCTTTACAAATTGTAAGATCCAGCTATGAAAGAAAATAAAAATAGAAATAAACAAAAAAAAAACAGAAAAAAGATCCTGCTATGAAAGAGGTTTGGCTACTTGCTTATAGAGTTAAAAAAAAAAAAAAAATTACTTGAGACTTTAAAGAAAATTACCATTTTTTGAATGGAAGGCTATCTAAGAGAAACATCATTTTATAAAAAGAGCCAGAGCATGTACATGAAACTTTTATTGACCTAACATATAACAAGTTTATTGAAAATACATTGTTTTTTAGTCTTGGTAATTATATTATTTATTTCAGGCAGCAGAACTTGCTGAATTCACTGCCAAAATTGCACTTCTAGAAGAAGCTAAGAAGAAAAAGGAAGAAGAAGCTACCGAATGGCAACACAAAGTAATAATTTGTCTATTCATTTGCTAGCATTTGTTGAATACTTATTTTGTACCCAGCATTATGCTGAATTTGTATAGATGAATATAAGACACTGTCAATTTAGAAGGGAAAAGAAAATTGTGTGTGTGTTTGTGTGTGTGTGTGTTGTAGTCAACATTAATCCCTTGATACAAGCTAAATACTTTGGAAACACAGAACAATTATTATTTTCTGTGGGGATGAGATAGGTGTTGAGGAAACTATAAATTTATGCTGGGTCTTGATTAACAAATCAGATTTTGGTGATAGAAAAGATTGGGTGTGGTTAGGGACCAAAGAGATAGTGGTTCCAGACAGAGGGATATGAGTATAGGAGCTACGGAAGTACATGACCTATTTAAGGACAATTATTAAGTGATAGTAAGTGACCAAAGCTTAGAGCATAGATTCAGAAATGTTGAGAGTTGTGTCTGGAAAGTTAGATAATACGGAATTAAGTTGTGAAAGTTGTTAAATGCCCTGCTAAGTAAGGCAGAGGGGTTGGATGGAGAGTATCTGTGGACATTGGGCTCCGAAGAGTTCAAAAGAGGATTGTAACAGGATGAGATAGGGTTTTATAAAACTAGAATGCAGTATGAAGGATGCATTGGGATAGTGGCTAGGATTGAAGATGAGTGGAAAGAGTTGACAGACATTGTGTGGTAGACTCAAAAGGGCATGGCAACCAAAGGATTGAATATGACATTGAATTACAGGGTTGCAATGAGGGTGACACTGAAATTTCTGATATGAATTCCTAAGTAGATGAAATTGCCAATGTCAAGTAGGACACGGGAAAAAATTGAGGTTTTAGTTGGAGGGGTGGGGAATATATGATATTGAGAGTTGAATACAAACTTTAAATGATGCTAACTCTAAAATGCAACTATAAACATGTTTTACACTCAAAGTAGTTGTGTAGTCCCATGATTTTTCTACAATAAAATATACTTACTACAGAAAACAGTTTTCTTTCACCCTTACCTTTTCTTTGTAGCAGTTTAAATTATATTGAGAAGCATTTGATTTATTGAGAATTATGTAAGTTTGTATGTAACACTTCAGAGGGAATAAAACCCTGTTAATCTACCTGTTACATTGTATTAGAATTATATAGGTCCCTTATAGGGATGATTTATGAGCTTCAGAGACCCATAAGTTTTGAAAATAACATATTACAGATACAAATCCTGTGAATTTACACACAAAAGAAAAAATTTCACATTCCCACAAACTAAGGTCGTTACTGTAACGTCTTACTATATATGCTTCCGGATCTTTTCTCTGCGTTTGTATACGTACACATTTATATATTCAAAATGAGATCAGACTGTACATCCTGTTTTCCATTTCAGTAAATTTTTATCTTTTCTATTATCAGACTATATTCAAAATATTCCAGTTGACCCAAAAAGTCTCATAAGTTTGCCAGGCAAGTGTCCAAATTAGGATTTTTCATTTGATCTGTTTGTTCTTAAGTCTCTTTTAACCTAGGACAGTCCCGCTTTTTATGATGTTGACTTTTTGAGGAGACCTGTAGAATTTCCTGCTTCTCTTTTTGTCTGGTTGAGTCCTCATGATGTCATTTAGCTTGTCCTTTTATTCCCAGTGTTTCCTGTAAACTAGAAGTTAGTTCTAAAAACTTGAAGGATTCAAGCTAAACGTTCTTGGCTAGCAGGCATCATAGGTGGGGCATCCATATAATATATCATCCAAACTGGCACACTTTTGAGAGTGAAAGTGGATGTTATTAATAGTTACAGCAGGACAAAAGTGGAAAGAAGGATTTTTCCAGACAAGACAGGATGATATTACCACCTAAATCATTGGTGATGTTGGATACTTCATGCTGTATTAAACCAGAAGACACTTGCCCACCATTAGTTATTTTAATTGATCACTAGATTAGGGTAATGACATTCTGATTCCTCCATTGCCTGGTTACATTTTCCCCCTTTGGGCTAAAAAGTAATCTGTTAGGTGTGACGTTATAACCATTTCCCATCAGCCATTTACATCGCAGTTTTAGCAACAAATGATGATTGCTAAAATTAATATTTCTATTAAGGTTTGCAAAATGATACTTTCAATTTTATTGCTCCTACCTGCTGGCATTCTTTAAAAATAGAGCTTTGATCAATAGGGCCTATTTTCATTATCCTGAAATATATTTTCTATTTGAAAGGCAGGATAAAGGCTTGACTTGTTCCTTTTAATTAACAATTTTTGAAGTAATTTATTCATAAGCTTATTTTTAATGTTCAGGCTTTTGCAGCCCAGGAGGACTTGGAAAAGACCAAAGAAGAGCTAAAAACTGTGATGTCTGCCCCCCCTCCCCCTCCGCCACCACCAGTCATTCCTCCAACAGAAAATGAGCATGATGAACATGATGAGAATAATGCTCAGGCTAGCGCTGAATTATCAAATGAAGGTGTAATGAACCATAGAAGTGAGGAAGAACGTGTAACAGAAACACAGAAAAATGAGCGTGTTAAGAAGCAACTCCAGGTATTTAAAAATTGCCGTTATATACACTTTTAAGTAAAGCTTGCATTTTCCTTGTCTATTAAGACTCTTGTTAAAAAGGAATGTATGGTTTTTGGAAGCCTTTAGTACTGGATAGCATTGTGATTGCTTTGTGAGTGCTTGATCTAGAGTCATGTTATTTTATTTCATCCATTTTATGAACCATCAGTAAATCGTTAGCCTTATGTAGTCAGGTCTTAACTAGTAAGTTAATTATAGCTTGACCCATTATAAAAGGTAGAAAGTTGTCCTAGTGCCATGCTAAAAAACAATAGATTTACTTTTAAAACAGTAAAGTGTAAATGGAAAACAATTATATTTAATAGACTACCTTTTAAAAATTATATGTCTTGAGTTATTCATTCAGATTTTATAATGGCAAAGGTCAGTTACTTAGATGCTCATAATTAGATAAAAATTTGGAAATTTTTTGTATTGTCAGAGCTTTTTTCCAGATAGGTTTTAAAATTTTTTAATTGATGAACACTGTAAATATTAATAAAGGAAAATGAGGTGACAGTTGCAACTTTTATTAACTAATAAATATTGATATATTTATATTAAGACTTTTGGAGAAAGCTTCTCTTGTACAAATTTTAGATCTTACAGTAACATTACTCTGTAACAGCTACATAAAACGTTTCATAAGTCATTTCAAGTACTGGATGAGAAAGATAAGCAAATTTAGAATAGAATACAAAATATTATGGTAAAGTATAGAAATCAAAGACTGTGAATATTCTTCCCTAACCACTATCTTCACCATTACTAAAAGTGAAAACAAAATAAAACAAAACACACACACACACACCACACACTTTAAAGGGAGAGATTTCACAGTGGAGATTTTAACATATTAAAAATTCAGAGATTTTGGTATATATGTATTTTTTGTGTCTTTAAAGTTTTCATGAGACTTTAAAATCTTAAAAAAAAAAAAAGTAATAGGCATACTTTTTATTTTTTACATATAGGCATTAAGTTCAGAATTGGCCCAAGCCAGAGATGAAACCAAGAAAACACAAAACGATGTTCTTCATGCTGAGAATGTTAAAGCAGGCCGTGATAAGTACAAGACTCTGCGACAGATTCGACAAGGCAATACAAAGCAGCGTATTGATGAGTTTGAAGCAATGTGAGAGCTGTTATTTTGCATACATGTTCTTCATAAGCTGAACCACCAACAGAGAAAAGCAGGCCTTTGCAGATGTGACGGAATGCATCCCACCTTGCCAAAGCACTTATACCAGTTTGACTATGGTAGCTAAAAGACACATTTAAGGAGAGCCCTTCAACATTAAGGCAGCATGATGTCATGCTTCGTTTTCTATTTCTTTTGGTCCAGGGAATGGAGAACAGTGTTCCATCACTTCCTTTCACATTTTCCATTTTCCATTTTTTTTTTTCTGTTGAAGATTAACACTATCATGTCTGACGAATATGTATGTGTGGTTTGAGCACTTTGAACATTTTAAAGGATAATGGTGACTTAGTGTTTAGACAGAGCATTGTGTTTCCCTTGCCCTTCTGATATTCTACCTGCATATATTTCCACATTCTCTCTCATTCATAAATTCTCAGTGTGCCCTTCTCATATCCTGCCATGCCCGCAGTCACAATTTGGCTTTCAGACAGATCATTGGCACTGTTTAAAATGAGGGTAGGCAAGGTGGGCAGTCTTTGATCACTGTGTAGAAGCTGGCTGTGAATCATGAAAAGGATTAGAACATTTTTATAGTGTAGTGTGCAGTTGGTGGTTAATTTTTTTAAATCCCAATTTAATTATGTTATTGGAAATTTGATATTGCTTACTTAATTACAGTCATCTTTGACAGATGAATTGCCTGGTATTTCATCTTTGCAGTCCTTTGATGATTTTCTTTGCCTCCCAATTCACAAAGGTGTAGACAGCACGTAGTAGTTCCATAGAATTCATTGATGAAACACTACCTGCAAATAACAGTTGATCTGAAAGATCTGAATAGTACTGCTCTTTCATAGATTGATTCAGAAATAGATGTTTTAATAAAAGAAAATGTACACTTGTTGGTGATTGATTTTAATCATTAAGTAAAACCTGGACCTTTCTGGAAGGGCAGCACATGAAAACATTGGTCCCAAGAAGGGACAGTAAAACTACCTCACTACTACACCTGCGATAACTGGTTGTTCAAACGTAATGGAGAGTGTAAGCTATATGTTTTATAATACATACTAATACTTTCTGTCATGAAGGAATATTTTTGAAATTTCATTTTCCTTCAGAGTATCTTAAGCGTGCTAAATTTTTTAACTGCCTTTTTGTTGAGTTGAATTGTGGGACTCTGTTTTGTATGAAAACTGTAAGTTCTCACTGGTATACTGTCTTCCTGGAGGGGTGTTTTATGTCTGAGAAAGTATGTGTGTGTGTCACGTGTGTGTGTGTGTGTTTGCATGTATGAAAGAGAATGAAAAAGAGATGTTGCCCTTGTACCATATGAAGAATGTCTGTACCGTCATTTCTTTATATAATTACATACTCATTTTAGCATATTTGGTTTCCAATCATTGTGTTAATTTTTATCAGTCTCTAAGAATACTTAAATTTGGTTTGTTAAGCCTATTTTAGAACTTTATAATTTTAGTTTATATTAATTTCAATTACATCTTACCGAAGAAATCTTTCCAGTTAACTTGTTCTAACATTTTCTTTATTGTTAAACAGTTAGATTTGAAGATAGGGAGAGCCTTGTTTTCTCTGTGTGGTTCAGCTATTTTCCATTTGGTATTATGCATTCAAATTTACATTTATCTATTAAAATTGCCATTTTATTGAACATTTTTCATGCACAGCAGATTCAAATTATGTCTGAAAATATCTCTTGTGCTGTTTTGATTTTGCTGACTTTAAAGGATTAATCTGGGCAGACATTAGGAAAAGGACAGGTTGTGTTTAATATATTTTTTGGACTTGGTAGGACAAAAGGTAACTGGTAACTCTTGAAATGACTGTTGTACAGTGGTTGTGCACATGTTTCAAAACTCTCTGGATGACAGTGTTTCTACTTGCAGCACATCAGATGGTGAGCCCTACAATTAATGTTTTTTAAGACATAAGTGTTCACTTTTCCAAAGCTTTAAAGCAGTTGCCATTATAGATGAAAATCTGGTGTCCACTGGATTTGCATTAATTTTACTCATTTTGAATTGTGTGTACTACCATTGCTATATCAGTTTGATATCAGTGTTGAAAACCTTCCAGTTATATTTGCTGTTTATAATCTATTTGTAGATTAGGATTAAAATGGATTTAATCCATTCTTAAAGCTGTGTGAATTTTTCTAAACAGGAACAACCATTTGTAATATGGGTTTTAATAGTGATTAAACCAATTACAACTTCTGTCATTAGGAGTTGAGAGCACATGTTCATATAGTAATGTAAAAATATATTAATGAGATGTGGTAAATTCCAGCAGGCTTTTACCATTAGCATAATTTTGTGTTGTACAATTAAGTTACGATTACATCTACAATTTTGGATAACATTCATTGGTTAACAATAAAGTGACAAAAGCACATGCCTTCAAGGTCCACTGTTGTTATTTAACATGGATTTCTTACAGATTTCTTTAATATTATAATCTCTATTAGAGCCATGAATCATGTCTCAAAAATGAGTAGATTGGAAATTTCCAAAATCTTCAGTTTATTCCATTCCCCAAATTATACCTCTCTCGGTATGGAGTACAGAGATTGCTAATTCTGTGGAAAAATTAAATCGTGTCTTTGACAACAGAAAATAATTTAGAATCTCCAATCATTGCTTTCATTGTGTAGTGTTCAGTTTCTTTTTCCTGAGGATAGTTTCCTTATTGATTCATCTCACTATTAAAATACTACTGTTACTTAAAGAAGTGTATTCTAAGTGCATTTATTTTAATACATATTCTTTTAAAGCAACGTTACAGAGCAGTTACCATAAATCTAGAAGAAATTGCCTTTTTAAAAGCTTATTAATTTTTAACATAAAGATTCTTCTTAAATAAATGATAAATCTATTCTAAAAATAGTCTTAAAAGCCAGGTGTCTTCTTAGTTTATAGTAATGTTTAACTGTCACTTTACTGTTTCTTCTTACAAGTGTAGAGTTCGTGATCTTTTTGCTCCTGTAAGAAAAGCAAACGGAATTTTATTTAATAATATTTTGCTTTATCTAATGGAGTTTTTTTTTTCTTTAGTGACCAGAATTATCACTTTAAAATTATCTTAGACTTTATTGGGATTCACTTCTGATTATCATTAGAAAAGTGTCTCAGTATTAATGCTGTGATTAAAGAATAAAAATTCCCACAGCTTTCTATCACAATTTTGATCACCTTGTTGATTGGTGATGTTTTTAGAAATGAACATAAGATGAAACACTTTTTTAATCCAAAAGTATACCATTCCATTTATGCACTACGCAAGCAATTAGTCTTTTTAAAACTAAAGCTTGAAACTAAAATAGAAGGAATTATTGCCTTTCACGTTAATTTACTGAACTGACTAGTAAGCCAAAGTTTGGCTGTCTTTAATGGGGATAAGGGAAAACATTTGTATATGGAGCTATACTGACAGGCAGGTTCCTCTCCAAGTTTTAAATGAATAGAACTTCATCATTCTCTTATTCTGTACTTTATTTCTTCATTATTTTTCAACTGTAAGATTATCAAATATTCTTATGTGGCCCATTATGTAGCATGGCAGTCTTCTAAGTGCCTTTCAAAAGCTCAGTGGATTCTGCAGATTTTCATAACTTCACAAAATGTCAAGGCACTTTGACTTCTTGCATCCTACATTAATAGCTAGGAAAAAATTCGCTCATGTTAGTATTCTGTATCAAAACTTATTACATTCTCATCCTTGTCTTTTCCAATTAAATAATCCTTCTGCTTTTTCTTTAGTGGTCCTACTTAACACTTAACATCTCTTCTAATTTATCTATATCCATCTTTCAAGATTTTAAGAACTTCCATTTTCCCTCCCGGAAAAACCATGTCTTCCTGCTTTGTTTCCTCGATATTTTAAGCTTCCTTAAACTATGAAACAAGAGTTTTCTGATTTGGGGTAATATATACTGCTTTAAGCGTTCAAAAATTCATCATTTCCCACAGAATTTTAAGGTAAAGCCACATAACCAAGATAATTACCCCATGGCACATCCTTTAAATTCTGGTTTATGTTTTGATTCTGGAGTTCTCTAGCTAGTAATTGGTTCCAGATTCTTTTTTTTAATGGCCTTCCTTTAACCAGTACATTTTTATTAAGTGCCTGCTATATTCTAGGACATAGAACCAAGATTACAATGACTGTGACCTTTTGTTTTGGCCTATCTTGAAATATGGAGCAACAAATAGGTAATAATAGTTGTCGTAATATTAAATTATCTTAGCTCTTAGATCATTTGCATTAATCTATTGCAATATCAGATTTCTTTTAAAATGGCAGCACCATATTGTTGATCATATTATTTGTATGCCCAGATTCCTCTGTGCTTATAGTTAGCCAGTTGCTTCCATCTATGCAATTAAATTTTTTTATTTTTATAACCTTGTTTTAATTATTTTATTTAGTGATTATTTAAAAATTTAGGTTCACTTTAATATTTATGCATGTCATTTAGTTTGCTTCTAAAAAGTAATTAGTGAGGCGGGGCAAGATGGCAGACTGGTGAGCTGTATGTTTTAGTTACTCCTCCAGGAAAGTAGGTAAAAAGCCAGGAACTGCGTGGACTGGACACCACAGAGCAATCTGTCTTTGGGCATACTTCATACAACACTCATGAAAACGTGGAACTGCTGAGATCAGCGAAATCTGTAAGTTTTTGTGGCCAGGGGACCCGCGCCCCTCCCTGCCAGGCTCAGTCCCGGGGGAGGAGGGGCTGTCAGCTCCGGGAAGGAGAAGGGAGAACTGCAGTGGCTGCTCTTATCGGAAACTCATTCTACTGATTCAAACTCCAACCATAGATAGACTGAGACCAGACACCAGAGACTCTGAGAGCAGCCAGCCCAGCAGAGAGGAGACAGGCATAGAAAAAAAACAACACGAAAAACTCCAAAATAAAAGCAGAGGATTTTTGGAGTTCTGGTGAACACAGAAAGTGGAAGGGCAGAGCTCAGGCCTTGAGGCGCATATGCAAATCCCGAAGCAAAGCTGATCTCTCTGCCCTGTGGACCTTTCCTTAATGGCCCTGGTTGCTTTGTCTCTTAGCATTTCAATAACCCATTAGATCTCTGAGGAGGGCTGTTTGTTTTTTTTTTTTAAATCCTTTTTTCTTTTTCTAAAACAATTACTCTAAGAAGCCCAATACAGAAAGCTTCAAAGAATTGCAGTTTGGGCACGTCAAGTCAAGAGCAGAACTAAGAGAGCTCTGAGACAAAAGGCAATAATCCAGTGGCTGAGAAAATTCACTAAACAACACAACTTCCCAAGAAAAGGGGGGTGTCCGCTCACAGCCACCATCCTGGTGGACAGGAAACACTCCTGCCCATCGCCAGCCCCATAGCCCAGAGCTGCCCCAGACAACGCAGTGTGACGGAAGTGCTTCAAATAACAGGCACACACCACAAAACTGGGCGTGGACATTAGCCTTCCCTGCAACCTCAGCTGAATGTCCCAGAGCTGGGAAGGTGGAGCAGTGTGAAATAACAAAGCCCCATTCAGCCATCATTTGAGCAGACTGGGAGCCTCCCTACACAGCCCAGCAGCCCAGAACTGCCCTGGGGGGACGGCACTCACCTGTGACATAGCACAGTCATCCCTCAACAGAGGACCCGGGGTGCATAGCCTGGAAGAGGGGCCCACTTGCAAGTCTCAGGAGCCATACGCCAATACCAAAGACTTGTGGGTCAGTGGCAGAGGCAAACTGTGGCAGGACTGAACTGAAGGATTAGACTATTGCAGCAGCTTTAAAACTCTAGGATCATCAGGGAGATTTGATTGTTAGGGCCACCCCCCCTCCCCGACTGCCCAGAAACACGCCCCACATACAGGGCAGGCAACACCAACTACACACGCAAGCTTGGTACACCAATTGGGCCCCACAAGACTCACTCCCCCACTCACCAAAAAGGCTAAGCAGGGGAGAACTGGCTTGTGGAGAACAGGTGGCTCGTGGACGCCACCTGCTGGTTAGTTAGAGAAAGTGTACTCCACGAAGCTGTAGATCTGATAAATTAGAGATAAGGACTTCAATAGGTCTACAAACCCTAAAAGAACCCTATCAAGTCCAGCAAATGCCACGAGGCCAAAAACAACAGAAAATTATAAAGCATATGAAAAAACCAGACGATATGGATAACCCAAGCCCAAGCACCCAAATCAAAAGACCAGAAGAGACACAGCACCTAGAGCAGCTACTCAAAGAACTAAAGATGAACAATGAGACCATAGTACGGGATATGAAGGAAATCAAGAAGACCCTAGAAGAGCATAAAGAAGACATTGCAAGACTAAATAAAAAAATGGATGATCTTATGGAAATTAAAGAAACTCTTGACCAAATTAAAAAGATTCTGGACACTCATAGTACAAGACTAGAGGAAGTTGAACAACGAATCAGTGACCTGGAAGATGACAGAATGGACAATGAAAGCATAAAAGAAAGAATGGGGAAAAAAATTGAAAAAATCTAAATGGACCTCAGGGATATGATAGATGATATGAAACGTCTGAATATAAGACTCATTGGTGTTCCAGAAGGGGAAGAAAAGGGTAAAGGTCTAGGAAGAGTATTCAAAGAAATTGTTGGGGAAAACTTCCCAAATCTTCTAAACAACATAAATACACAAATCATAAATGCTCAGCGAACTCCAAATAGAATAAATCCAAATAAACCCACTCCGAGACGTATACTGATCACACTGTCAAACATAGAAGAGAAGGAGCAAGTTCTGAAAGCAGCAAGAGAAAAGCAATTCACCACATACAAAGGAAACAGCATAAGACTAAGTAGTGACTACTCAACAGCCACCATGGAGGCAAGAAGGCAGTGGCACGATATATTTAAAATTCTGAGTGAGAGGAATTTCCAGCCAAGAATACTTTATCCAGCAAAGCTCTCCTTCAAATTTGAGGGAGAGCTTAAATTTTTCACAGACAAAGAAATGCTGAGAGAATTTGCTAACAAGAGACCTGCCCTACTGGAGATACTAAAGGGAGCCCTACAGACAGAGAAAGACAGGACAGAGAGACTTGGAGAAAGGTTCAGTACTAAAGAGATTCGATATGGGTACAATAAAGGATATTAATAGAGAGAGGGAAAAATATGGCAAACATAAACCAAAGGATAAGATGGCCGATTCAAGAAATGCCTTCACGGTTTTAACGTTGAATGTAAATGGATTATACTCCCCAATTAAAAGATATAGATTCGCAGAATGGATCAAAAAAAATGAACCATCAATATGTTGCATACAAGAGACTCATCTTAGACACAGGGACACAAAGAAACTGAAAGTGAAAGGATGGAAAAAAATATTTCATGCAAGCTACAGCCAAAAGAAAGCAGGTGTAGCAATATTAATCTCAGATAAAATAGACTTCAAATGCAGGGATGTTTTGAGAGACAAAGAAGGCCACTACATACTAATAAAAGGGGCAATTCAGCAAGAAGAAATAACAATCGTAAATGTCTATGCACCCAATCAAGGTGCCACAAAATACATGAGAGAAACACTGGCAAAACTAAAGGAAGCAATTGATGTTTCCACAATAATTGTGGGAGACTTCAACACATCACTCTCTCCTATAGATAGATCAACCAGACAGAAGACCAATAAGGAAACTGAAAACCTAAACAATCTGATAAATGAATTAGATTTAACAGACATATACAGGACATTACATCCCAAATCACCAGGATACACATACTTTTCTAGTGCTCATGGAACTTTCTCCAGAATAGATCATATGCTGGGACATAAAACAAGCCTCAATAAATTTAAAAAGATTGAAATTATTCAAAGCACATTCTCTGACCACAATGGAATACAATTACAAGTCAATAACCATCAGAGACTTAGAAAATTCACAAATACCTGGAGGTTAAACAACACACTCCTAAACAATCAGTGGGTTAAAGAAGAAACAGCAAGAGAAATTGCTAAATATATAGAGACGAATGAAAATGAGAACACAACATACCAAAACCTATGGGATGCAGCAAAAGCAGTGCTAAGGGGCACTAAGCGGCAGTAAGAAGGAACGATCTCGTGAAACATATGACAACATGGATGAACCTTGAAGACATAATGCTGAGCGAAACAAGCCAGGCACAAAAAGAGAAATATTATATGCTACCACTAATGTGAACTTTGAAAAATGTAAAACAAATGGTTTATAATGTAGAATGTAGGGGAACTAGCAGTAGAGAGCAATTAAGGAAGGGGGAACAATAATCCAAGAAGAACAGATAAGCTATTTAACGTTCTGGGGATGCCCAGAAATGACTATGGTCTGTTAATTTCTGATGGATGTAGTAGGAACAAGTTCACTGAAATGTTGCTATATTAGGTAACTTTCTTGGGGTAAAGTAGGAACATGTTGGAAGTTAAGCAGTTATCTTAGGTTAGTTGTCTTTTTCTTACTCCCTTGTTATGGTCTCTTTGAAATGTTCTTTTATTGTATGTTTGTTTTCTTTTTAATTTTTTTTTTCATACAGTTGATTTAAAAAAGAAGGGAAAGTTAAAAAAAAAAAAAAAGAAAAAAGACAAACAAGGAAAAAAAAAAAAAAGATGTAGTGCCCCCTTGAGGAGCCTGTGGAGAATGCAGGGGTATTCGCCTACCCCACCTCCATGGTTGCTAACATGACCACAGACATAGGGGACTGGTGGTTTGATGGGTTGAGCCCTCTACCATAAGTTTTACCCTTGGGAAGACGGTTGCTGCAAAGGAGAGGCTAGGCCTCCCTGTATTTGTGCCTAAGAGTCTCCTCCTGAATGCCTCTTTGTTGCTCAGATGTGGCCCTCTCTCTCTGGCTAAGCCAACTTGAAAGGTGAAATCACTGCCCTCCCCCCTACGTGGGATCAGACACCCAGGGAAGTGAATCTCCCTGGCAACGTGGAATATGACTCCCGGGGAGGAATGTAGACCCGGCATCGTGGGATGGAGAACATCTTCTTGACCAAAAGGGGGATGTGAAAGGAAATGAAATAAGCTTCAGTGGCAGAGAGATTCCAAAACGAGCCGAGAGATCACTCTGGTGGGCACTCTTACGCACACTTTAGACAACCTTTTTTAGGTTCTAAAGAATTGGGGTAGCTGGTGGTGGATACCTGAAACTATTAAACTACAACCCAGAACCCATGAATCTCAAAGACAGTTGTATAAAAATGTAGCTTATGAGGGGTGACAGTGGGATTGGGAATGCCATAAGGACCAAACTCCACTTTGTCTAGTTTATGGATGGATGTGTAGAAAAGTAAGAGAAGGAAACAAACAGACAAAGGTACCCAGTGTTCTTTTTTACTTCAATTGCTCTTTTTCACTCTAATTATTATTCTTGTTATTTTTGTGTGTGTGCTAATGAAGGTGTCAGGGATTGATTTAGGTGATGAATGTACAACTATGTAATGGTACTGTAAACAATCGAAAGTACAATTTGTTTTGTATGACTGCGTGGTATGTGAATATATCTCAATAAAATGATGTTTAAAAAAAAAAAAAAGTAATTAGTGGTACTACTGGTTTTAGCTTTTTATTTTTACTAAGACAGTATAGCCAAGTATCCCTCTTAGTAGTATATGGGATCAGAATTTCTGAGATCATTTATGTAACTACACTTAGAAAGATGCTTTTGATAAAACCTAGATTTATTATATGAAATTCTTTTTGTACCATTTCAATATATGCCATGATAATACTTTTTTTTCAACTTCAATAAGATGTTTATCTTGTTTTAGACCTGGAAATGCATGTAGGTCTTAGACTCATAAGGCCTCCTTTTTCCTTTATCTTTTGTTTACACTGAAAAGTGTACAAAATTCAAGCACACCATATGTTAGTCTTTTTAAAAGCTAAAGTTTGAAAGTAAAATAGAAGGAATTGATGCCATTAGCATTAATTTACTGAACGGATTAGTAAACCAAAGCTTGGCTATCTTTAATAAGAGAAAACGTTTAAATGTGGAGCTACATTTTCGTTTATATTGAAAAATCTACAAAATTCAAGTTTAGTATTCCAGTACTACATGCCATCATTCCATTTATATAATTGTTTACTTTTACATTTTAGTTATTGTGACTAAACTATACAATTGTGTGATCAGAGAGGCTACTACAACATAAGAAAGATCAACAGTAGGAAAATTAGTGACTGGAAGTAAGAGCACTCATATAGGTTTCTCAAGTATGTTTGTTCTCTGGGAAATTAATTTTCATTTGATAGGCCAAATTTTAAACACTGGTCAGCATTTAAAGATGTTCTAAAAGATAAAGTCCCTAATTTTATACTTTTTTTTTTAACTTTTTAGGAAGACTGACAAACCAAGTATAGTAATTGATAATGTCTATATTAACTATTGATGAGTTAGTTGAATGGGGTCAGGAGTTTTCAGTTTATACCTTCACGGTCTTCAAAAAAGAAAAATAGTTTTGATGAAGAAGGTATTACTATTATAACACCGTAGTTAAGAGTCCAGAGAGATGAAAAGTAGACTGTTTTGACTGGAATAGAAAATGTGAGTCACTGTGCACTGATAGAGTGGGTTGAGCCATGTGTTCATGGGGCCTCAAATCCTGTGCTGAGGTGGTTTAGTTTGATTTGAAAGCATCCTCTGGCTTTGGGAATGGGCAGTTACAAAAGGAACAATAACTAAACCTTGCTTGAAAAAGAAAATTTGTGCTTCTATCTAAGATACACTAGAAAGTGCGGAGGATAAAGGAAGCTATTTGAAAAACTACATATAATGTCGTTAGTCTGAAGAAAAGCAGGAGCCATGGGAATGTATTATTACCTCCTGAGAATTTAAAAGAAATATGTAGATGTAATTTGCTCTCATATTTGCCATATGTAGCAATGTTTTTTTCTTATTTTCTTAATGACCTCTTTTTGGGACACTTTAATACCTCCATTTCTGTTCTTTGTAACCTTTTGGGATCTTCAAGGGCACAAGAAAATAACTAAAAATTAAAAATAAAAACAACTGGATTATGTTCTGGGTTCTAGTAACAGTCTTACACTCTCTTATACTTTAGCTTTTATAACTACTTTCATAATTCTGAATCAGATTGTTTCAAAACATTTCCTTGGAATCAGATATGGAAGCTTTTACTCCACTGTGCTATCTTCTCAAAATATGCCTAACCAAGTTTAATATCTGTGTACTTTGAATTATTAACACTTGTTTATAGTTGGAAAACTATTACCTCATAGTGGTGCTTACAACGACAGTTCTATTAGTCAGCTTTTTGCTTTCAGATGATTCTAAAATGTAGTTACTGCAGGAAATTTAAAGGATTTTTTAAAACAGTCTTCTAGGGGTTAGAAAAATACTTCTTTTAAATTATTTTGAAGGGGTTATTATATTCACCAAAGCACAACTCCATGAAGGTTATCTCAGGGCATGCACACACACTGACTGTGGCAGTTTTGTACTATATCACCTTAGCTTTTGCTACAGGTATGATTGGATGATGCATCTGCTTAGGTCCAAATGATATCTCAGATTTTTTTCTTCACAGTTTTGTTTGTTTTCCCCAGGCAATTTCTAATCCAATCTAGTTGTCAATTTTTAGGCCATAAAGCTGTTTACTTAGAGGTAGAAAGAATCTTGGTAATCTAAGTTACAAGCTGATGATTTTTTCCCCACTAACTTGAAATATAATGATTTACTGTTGGTTTATAGATTAAACGTAGAATTTTACAACTGTTTAACTTGTGTATTTTAAGAGCACTTTGTGCCAAAAGATAAAACCTTTCAATGTGCGTGAAAGGAATCATAATTCATCTACTTAATTTCTTTTTAATTATTTCATTAATATTTGCAAATGTCATATTTGAGGATAGTTCATTTTAGGTCTTAGAACATTTGGGTTGGTTAAACTATTATTTTTTTCCAATAAATATTCACATAGTTTTAACATAATTGATCATAAATATGCAAAAAGTTTTTTTCAGCTGGTAAAATCACTGCCTTTTAGTAATTTATATGCATTCTTAAGATAACATGCGAGAATTCTTCCATTTTATATAAGCCCAGAGTACAAGACAGCATAATATCTGGAATTAGAAACCCAGAACCTAAGTCTCTGGGTATAATTGAATGTACCAGGCCATATTTGCATTTTGGTGACAGCTTATGTTTTAAGAATATGCATAATGAATTCAGGGGATATTGACTGTATCAAAGGCTTTACATAAAAATGTATAGAAAATTTATCAGTTGGAAAAGTAACTTTGCATCTTTAGAGGAGGTATTGGTTTAAAATTTTTTAGAATGTTCTAAGGCATTAGCAAGACGGGAAGCAAGTACGATTACTGGATGGGAACTATACAGGTAAGAAAATGTTCTCTGCCGCTTCTTGTTTTTGAGCCATTGTGCTTTAGTCTTAGACATTAGAAATTTAAAAGGCTTTCAGTTTCATAGTATTACAAAATGAGTACAGAAATAGGCCAAGAAGCATTGCTTCTATTCCCCTTTTCATAAAATAATAAGACTAATAACATGCATACATATGCATTCATAGGGCCATTCATTCTTTCAGTGATTTACAGAGCAATTGCAATTTATGTTTGTATGTACTTAGGGTTATGGGAGATAGGTGAGACACTTTGAGTAAGTCAAGGAAATTCTAGTTAAGTCAGGGAGTTGAGACTTGGGCACAAATAAGGTATAGAAAGTGGTAAGTATCGGAAGAAAACTAGAGATAAATGTGCTGGATATAGAGAAATGAGAGATCACTTAGTAGATGATCGTTAGCAAACAAAAAGCATCATATTAATTTGACTAATAAGGCTGGGAAATGTTTTCTTCATTTGAAAATTATAGCAGCTGGGGGACATTAAAAGTTACAAACTCATCAGTAGGCAGACTAGATAATAATTTAGGTTTGTGAACTTGGTTCTCTGCCCCTAGGAATTGAATATTCTTTAATATCAAATATCATAAATATATTTGGTTTCCTTATAATAGTCTATTGAATAAAGTCACTTTCTTGTTTATAATGTATATTACAACAGCACATATTGAAATGTAATTTAATGTTAAAGTTTTCTTCCAACCTTTTTGTTAGCCACTTATTTATCTAACTTGCCATTGAGTTTCCCATTTCTGACTACAAATTATTTTTCTGCTTTATCAGGATATCTGTTATCCCAGGCAATACAGGTAGAATTTTTTCTCAAGCACTGGTTGTCTGTGTTGATTTTTGAAAGTTTATGTAAGCAATAGCTTGTACCATAGCCTAGCATCAGAAAACTGGGATATTCAAATTTTGTGTGTGGTGGTGGGCTTTTTTGGGAGATCTTTAAAGCATGAAGATAATTAAGGAGTCAAATTTCCTTTTGACTTACCAAATCTTTTTTTCCTCTTAATTTTAAAAGAAAATAATGTTGGGAAAAAAACACCTAGAAAACATTAAATTATAATTTTTTCAGGAAAAATATATTTTCTGTTGGCTTCCAGTATTATATTATGTGTGGAAGTTATCAAATATTAAGATGGCTTAGGTCATACTTAGCAACTTTATGGCTAAAGTCTCATTTTTAAAAACATGGATAAATCATTAAAACTTTTAAAAATAAGTTAATACATATGTGAATATGAAAGTTGAATAAATGCAGTAAGGGAATACCAAAAAAAGTAAATCTTCCTTCTTTCTCTGTCCTCTAGTCATCCAGCTCTTTCCAAGGGAATTATTGTTTTCATCCTATGCATCCTTCTGGAGATTAGCTATGCACATGCAAGCATTCCTATATTATATACTTTTTGGGTGTCTGCATAAGTTTATAACATTCTATAGACAGTATTTTGTACTTTGCTTCTTTCACTGAATAGTGTGTTTTGGAAATCATTTCATATCAGGAGTGATAATACTACAGTATTTAATAGTAAGGATACGCCATAACTTTTAATGAATATGTTTTATGACTTTTTTTTGCTATTATAAACAACATTCATGAATATTCTTGTACAATGCTGCTTGTTTTTGTTCTCTTTAAGAAATTGTCTTACAGTCAAGTGGATGAAGTCAGTTGAGGTCAGTTATTCCTAAAATTTAGGAAAATATGCTTAAATGATGTAGGTATATTCTTTTACTTTTTTGTTTTCATTTAAGTAGTAGTATGTGCTTTTGAATGTCCTTTATAAAAAAAGTAGACACTACTATTCATAAATTGGATTTCTGTATATCATTTTTACTTAAATGGTGATACAGCTAAAAGCTTCACTTTTCAGGGCCCAAGTGACAAAGATCTGCTAATAATTAAAGCTTCTCACAATTTTTCTAACTAAAAAGAAAATGTTATTTTTTAATATAAGTAGATCAATAGTAGGATTTTCAAAATGTACTCTGGTAAATTTTTAATTTTTAATTTCCTTTGGTCACCAGTTCTACAGTTCTTATATTTTTATTTGCATACTTTGGTTAAAATAGCAAATGACAGGGTCAGATGATTGCAAATCACTTAAATAATATAAGATGCTTTAGTAAGATACCCAAAAGCAGCAACTGTATTTCAAAGGAATTTGATTCTACAGGTTTTTTCTTTTAAGGACATAGTATTAACTTAGTATTTTTTGAACATAGCATCTTTCAAGTAATGTTTATCTTTACTGAAACTAAAGTTAGAATATATACATATTTTTCTTTTAATTCAAAGTATTATTAATGTGATCTTTCCAAAGTCAAGAAAATGGTGTTTGATTGCAAGAGCTTAGATTTTTAAATCAAATATTACTCTTGTACCTATGAATGCATTGGTCTTGTTCTTAAAAGATTTGGGGGTGGGGGCAGAAGTAATTTTGGGAATACAGCCTAGATTTGTTTCAAAAGTGCTAATATTTCATGTTAATCGGATAGAAGGAACAGTAGTCTTAGTGGTTTGCCTTCTCCTCCTCTCCTGCTCTCCTCTTGGGATTCACACTAAATTCTAAGCCTGTGTTTCAGAGAGACTTAGAAGGGATCAGCTCCTTAGTCTATAATGGTCATATCTTTTCATTCGCTCTTTCAGCTACTCAGTGCTGTTGAGTTCTGATCCCTGCCTCTGCATAGTTATTCTGGGCATGCTAAGAAACTGACAATAGTCAAAAGTTCATACCTGGTAGCCCATGGTTCTCCGCAATCTATGGGTGCCGGGATCCTTTGTCAGATCCAACTTCTGCTTTAGCAAATGTTCTGTACAGATGTTTAAATCCAGGTTCTGTCAGTTCAGAGCACATTAGATTCATAGCCAGTCTGATTGGCATTCAGTCTTTGGGATACATGTGAAGCAGCACAATGTAGAGGTAATTGCATGGGTTTTGGAGTCCCAGATCTGGTTTTGAATCCTGCCTCTGCCCTTTTCTAGCTGTGTGTGACCTTGAGAAGCCACTCAGCCATTTTGAGCCTATGTTTCCACATCTGTTGTAACATTATTGCTCTTGTGAGTATGCATGGAATACTTTGTTTATAGTCTGGCATATTGAAGGTGTTGTTAAATAGTAACTTCTATTTTAGTTTTCATAATATTTTAATCTGTCACTGCTGTGGGTATTGGTATATGTACTCAAGTCCTTTGGATTCCATTTTTAATGTCTTCTGTTTGCCTTTTAAGGATTTTACTTGTGATTTTTCTTAGAAGGTATTGCTCAGCTTGTTTACTGAGTGTGTACCAGGCCCTTGCTGAGTACGTAGAAACAAACAAGACATGGTCTGTCCTGAGCAGTAACAGTTTACAGTTTACTCCCAGTAAGAAAAAATAAATAATCGATGTGTGTTTGTGTGTTATGAATAATTGAGGTTCCCTCTGCAACCTCTTAATATTGGAGTGTCCCAAGGCTCTCAAGCCTGCCGTATCCACACTTGCTCCTTTAGTGATCTTATTTAGTGTCACTGCTTTAAATCCCATCTGTATTTTGAAAACTCTCAAATCTCCAGTCAAAACCTCTCCCCTGAATTTCAGACATATATATATCTACTGTCTACATGACGTTGCACTTTGATATCTAAGAAGCATCTCCATTTTATGTCAAAACCAAACTCAAGACCTCTCTCCCCTCAAACTTGCTCCTGCCTCAGTCTTCCTCTTTCAGTTAATGAATGGCAACTCCATTCTTCCACATGATCAGGCCCAAGGCTTGACTGTATCCTTGACTTTTCTTTTTTTCACATAACCCACATCCAATCCAACTATGAATCTCTTGGCTCAACATTCAAATTATATATCCAGAATATGATCACTTCATAATCCTCTACAGCTGTCACCCTTGTCCGCACACCAGGATTGCTTGGATTATTACAAGAATCTTCCAATTGGTGTTCTTGATTCCTCTTGCTATTTTACAGTCTGTTCTTAAGACAGCAACCTGAGAGATACTTTAAAAAGGTAAGTCAGATCATGTCACTTCTCAAAATCCTCCAGTAGTTTTCCATCTCAGAGTAAAAACCATATCTTTCTCAATGGTCAGTCACAGCCATTGAGTCTAGTTCCCTGTAGCTCTGGGACCTCCTCTGCTGCTTTCCCCTTCTCTTACTAAAGTGCAGTCACACTTGTTAATCTTTAAACCTACCAGGCCTACTCCTGTTTCCTTAGCCTAGAATGTTTTTTTTTCCCCATATATTTTCGTGATTCACTCCCTTACCACCTTCAGGTTTTTGCTTAAATGTTATCTCAGTGAAGCCTTTCCTTATCTAACTATCTTATTTCAAATTGCACCTTCACCAGTATTCCCTATCCATTTCTCTTATTTTTCTTTAAAGCATGTATCACCATCTTACATACTATATTTTACCTATTTATATTGTTTATTATGTCTCCTCCCACTAAATATAAGCTCCATGAAGGCAGGAATTTTACTGCTCTGAACACTGATTTGTACTCAGTGCCCAGCACACCACAGGTGTTCGGTATTAGTGAATGGGGTCGATGAATTCTGGGAGCACAGAAGGAAGGCACTCAGTTTTGCTGTGGGTTTGCAGGGAAGGTTTCTTGGAGTTGATCCCTAAGCCAAGTCTTTAAGGATGAGTGAGTCTTAACTGGGTGGGCAAAGATAGGAAACCTATCCAGATAGAAGGAACTATACAGGCAAATGCATCTAGGCACAAAAAGACGCAGAGTACGCTGGAACTACTGGTGTTTGTATTGCAAAAGTGTGAAGTTTGAGATTCAGAAGGTGGTGCCATAAAATACTGGAAAATCGTAAGGGGAAGCCAGTTTGGGTGTGTCTATGTTTCTTCTTGGACAATTTGAGTTTGTAATGTCAGATGAAATTTCCCAAGGAGAAAGTGTAAAGAGAGAAACAGTGGTTTAGTACGAAACCTTGTTGAGCACCAAAGTTAGGTGGTGGTAAAGGAAGAGGAGTATCTTCAGGACACACAACGAGGAAAGAGAACTGCCGTGGACACTCAGGCCAGAGTTGGATAGCATGTGTGACCAGCAGTGTCACATGGAAAAGAAATGTCTGTAAAGTTATTTAAAAT
This sequence comes from Choloepus didactylus, assembly GCF_015220235.1. Taxonomy (NCBI): domain Eukaryota; kingdom Metazoa; phylum Chordata; class Mammalia; order Pilosa; family Megalonychidae; genus Choloepus; species Choloepus didactylus. Next base: position 126,269,431 of record NC_051312.1, on the reverse strand, counting down.
GTTAATTAAATGTGCACTGTTAGCAAACAGAAGGCATTGAAAAGAGCAATTTCTTTGGAATGAAAATACTTTTCCTTAGTTACCTGTAGAATATTTTCTGGAAAGCGTTTTCCCCAAACCCATTGATAATTCTTACGTTACCAAAGAACAGGAAACTGCTTTTTCTGCCAGTGTCCTCTGTCAACTCCAGATATCTGAAGCTGACACTCTTTGGCATAAACCCCACCATCTCCCATTCTTCCTCAAGGCCATGAGATCATGCTTTGTAAAGTGAAAATGTATTCCCTTACTGACTTTTTAGGGATGTTCCATGAGGCACTTCAATGATTTAATTCATTAATATAACTTAATTCATTTATTTATTAAACATTAAGTACTTGAGTTAGGTCCCCAGGATTCAAAGATAACGTAAATCATCATCCATAAACTAGAGAGGGAAACAAAAGAGTTAAAAAATAATTATGTGGCAGTGAGACAGGTAAACAAGAGATTCTTTGGAGATAGAGGAGCAGCCAACCTCTTGATATTATTTCCAAAGCTATAGAGATTATTGCGGTTGTCAACAGTTTTCTCAGGAAAAGTACCATTTTCCCTCTAGTTTCCCTTTAGAGCTGGGGAACGCTTCAGTGGATGTTCTGTGGTGGTCTCAGTGCTGGTTTGCCCAGGGGTCCAGGACTGGGGCATCAGCTGTATGAGCAGAGGCTGGAGAGGCAGGGACTCAGGTCAGTTCCAGAGCTGGGGGGGCGGGGCGGATAGAGCTAAGTCGTAAATAGGACTGGCGGAACTTTGGGTTAGGAAAGTCCACTTATATCTCAGGCTACTCCAGAGGCATCAGGAGAGGTTAAGATGGATTTTGTGTTTGTTCTGGAGCTGCTAGGGGACTTTTGGTGGGAGGAATCCTTCCAATTAGTCATCTGGATATTTTAGTGCCTAGTTACTACCTGCTAGGCACTGTACTAGGCGTTGAGAATATAGTAGTGAACAGGACTAGGTCCTTGCCCCAGTGGACTTATTTCCATACGAAAGACATAAAACACAAGTTAGAAGGATAATCCAAATGCTGCAAATTGTAGTATTTGGTTGAGTAACATGAAATTTCCAGTATTCAACTATCTCTAACCTGTAACTGCAGCAATTTCCTATCAGCCTAATATTATGAAAGAAACAAGGGACTGAGCTTGGGAAAATATGGGATGATAATCGGGGATAGGAAGATCAGGAAGTCTCTGTGTAAGTTGCCACCTAAAGGAACAGAAGGCTAGCTCCTCCTCTTTATTTAAATCAGGATGGTAAATGCAAATGCTCAAGGGACCAAATGAGTGTGCTAGGCTCAGACACAGCAGGCCTAGTGTTGCTAGACCTTCTGATTTTCCAAGATAAGCCAGAAACAACTCTTAAAAGCATTGAAAGAATACTGCTTTAGATATTAAATTTAAGTTGAAATGTAATTTTATTGAAATCTCCTGAATCTTACATGTCGCCTATTTTGTAAATTTTAGAAAATGTTTTAAAAGCCAAACAAAATTTATCTGCTGACCAGAAGTGGCCCACTGGACACCAATTTATAATCTTTGCTTTAAGGCATTCCAGGTAGAGAGAACAGCAGATGCAAAGGCTTTGAGGCAGGAAGGGGTCTACTTGTTCAAGAAACGGAAAGGAAGGAGGGCAGTAGGTCCAGAGCGGAGTGCACCAGAGGAGAGTGGTATGTGAGATGAAGCTGGAAAGTTCTCAGGAGTCAAGCAGACCCACAGGGGGCTTTCTAAGCCATGGTAACAAGCCTGGAGGGGATAGGCCAAGTGTCCCCTGAGTAGTTTGACCCTGAAGGGCAAAAACATGGCTGCCAGAATGAAGACAGAAAACGATAAACTCATTAATTAGAGATTGAGGAATGGAAAGCAGACATGACAATAGACAGAGGGTTGAAATTGAGTTTGTACTCCTCTCAGCAAGCTGTCTACCCTGGGGCTACACAGGTTGCAACTACCTGGAGGGAGGGCACCATTTCCTAATCCACACAAAGATGTCATAGGGCTGCAGACATCCTTGAAGGAAGGCAGGGGAATAATTTCCGTTTTGCAGCTGAGAAAACATGCTCAGTAACCCATCCCAAGGTGACCTTAGTGGTGGAGTCTGCATGTGAATTTTGGATTTCTTTAAATTGGAAGCCCATATTCTTTCAACTACACAACACTACCTTCCCAGGTTACATAGCAGTGCTCTTTGAAGGATTTTCTTGTCTGCATAACTCGAAGTGAATGTATACTTTAATTTAGAGGCCAAAGAAGAATATTTTAAATATTAAATTTAAGTTGAATGAAGAGTAGACGTTATCTGAAGATCAAACTCCATCAAACAAAGACCAGGGTCATTCAGCTGTATGAAATATGATTTACTCTTGGGGGGGGTAGGTGGGTGAAAAAAGCATCCTTTTTAAAAATGGAACATTAAAGTCCTTGAAACCAAAAGAAGATCTGTGCTTAAGAGATCTTAGTAATTTAGAGGAAAATGAAATTTGAGAAGAAGAGATGGATATAGAGAGAAACAGCCTCTTTTGGTAGGGGTTAAGTAAAATACTTAATGAACTTCAGTGATGTGAACTGAGCCCAGGCTGGAACAAATTCAAGAGCCTGAGGATTAGAGGGAAGAAAGTTATTGCCTGGTGGATTTCAGCAAAAATGGGGAGGAGAGCCAAGGAAGAAGGGGGGCCCTGAGAGAGAAGACACCGTGCAGTGTTTGAGACAGGCTTGTAGGCTAAATTAACCACCAGAGTAAATGTCTGTAGGAGGAGAATGTTAAATTAGTTTTCAGAACTGAATATGATAGTTTTTCATTAAAATTCACCAGTCAGTTCTTTGTCACTTAGAATATTTGAAAAGAGACAGAAAGTAACATAATGAATAACATTTTCCAGATGCTCTATGTGGGTTATTTGATTTATCTGTAGATAAAAATAAACCTGTACTTTCCTTATTATTCTTTAAACTATTAGATTTTTGCCCATGGAATTAAAGTGAAAATTGAAATTGCATTTTAAAGGGTAAAAACCACTATAATTACCTGTGTTTTGCTTATTAGATTCTAAAATATTAGAAATATTAAATATCTTAGGCTTTGTGAGCCAAATAGTCTCTGTCACAGCAATTCAACTCTGCTGTTGTGCAAAAGCAGCCCAAGACAACGTGTAAATGAATGATTGAGGCTGAGTTCCAAGACATCTTTATTTATGGACATTGAAATGTGAATTTCATACAATTTTCATGTGTCATAAGATATTTTTGACTTTTTTTCCACAACCATTAAAAATGCATATTATGAGATCACAGACTATACAAAAAGCAGTTGGCAAGCTGGATTTGGTCCACAGGCCGTAGTTTGCTGCCCTGAATTAAAGGATTGAACAGCCACATTCTCCCAAGCACCACTGGCGTGGCTTTCTCACCTGTCTAGAATTTTGATGTGATTGTAGGCAGGGGTCTTATTTTGTTGTAATGAAGAGGTTGCCTTAGGCATTTGAAGAACTTCCAGCGGTGGCTTTCAAAGTAGAATGCATCAGAATCACAGATTGCCCAGTCCCCTCCCTTTCTGGTTTGTTAGCTCTGGCTTGGGGTCCAAGAATTCGCATTTCTAACGGGTGAGGCTGAGGCTGATGTGGCAGTTCGGGGCTCACACTTTGAGAACCACTGATCTGAAGAGCTGTGGCTGCCCAACACTGGAAATGACACAATTGCTTCTTTTTCTCAGGGTCTTTAGAGTAACTGTTGACTCTTCTACATCAGTGACTGCTTTGGGATCTCTGAAATTGTAATGGTTCAAAGACCAAAGATAACTGGAACCAAATTTATACCTTCCCCATCTATTGTACTATCTTTCCTCCATCACTTTCCGGTTGTTTTTTTTTTTTTTTTTTTTAACTTTCCCTTCTTTTCCGGTTGTTTTTTAAACAATTAAAAACTAGATATTGTTCTACAACAGTGTTAGGGAAGGAAACGTGCCCAGAAGAAATACAAATAAATGAATACACAATCTGTATTAATTTGATACTCATGTATCAGTTTTTAAAATAGTACATTTTCAGTAACTTTGGCATTCCATATTCCTCCTCTATCATGTCATCCTCTTCTTTGACTTTACTGTGTTTGTATCCATAAGCAATATAATGGTCAGTTTTGCATGTATACGAACTTTATTATATTAATGGTTTCTTTACACACACACACATCCATTTTGATGAGTATAATAGCTGTGGTTCATTTTCACTGCTGTGAGTGTATCCATTTTCTGAATGCACTGCAATTTATCCACTCCCTGTTAATGGACATTTGGATCATTTCCACTATTTTGTTTTAAAATTTAGAAACAATATAGCCATTAGTATTCCTGTAAATATTTCCTAGCAAATATGGCAATAGTATCTCTAAGGCAGAGACTTATGGAGGGGGATTGTTGAGTTTATAGGTATATGGGCATCTTCACCTTTACTATGTAACCATCAAATTGTATTCCAAAGTAATTGAGCCAATATATTTCCTCTCAGTAGGTTTACGACTTCCTGTTATTCATATCTTCATACTTGATGTCATCAGACTTTTAAAATTTTTGCCAATTTGGTAGTTTTTAAATAGTATCTTGTGCTTTTAATTTGCATTTTCTTGGTTACTAATGTGGCTGAAAATTTTTCTTATATTTAGGGCCTTTCAAGTCTCTTCTTTGAAATAACTGGGTTTTTCTTTTTTTAGCCTGTTTACTATTAACATGCTTATCTTGATCTACTTGATTCAGATAGTTTATTTATATTCTGGTTCCTATGAGTTGACATTTAAATATTTTACAACTACTGAAGTTCTTCAATGTAGTGTCAACTTGTCCTTCCATATTTTTATAATTTTTTAATGGATAAAAGTTTATAATTTATTGCTTGATTTGTAAATCTTTTTTCCTTTCTGATTTTTTTGTGTTTCTTTTTAAGAAAGTCTTTCTTCATTTAAGTCATGAAGGTATTCTGTATTTTCTCCTAAAATTTTTATTTCTTAATTTTTCTTCTAAAAGTTTGGTTATTTTTACATTTGTCTTCAGTCCAGCTAGAAACAACTTTTGTCTATGGTATGAAGTAGGGATACAATTTTATTTTTCTTCATTTGGTTAACTAGTTGTCTTAATACTTGAACAGTTCATTCCCCACAGATCTACAATGCCACCTGTTTCATATACAAACTATGCATGTGTATACTCTATTCTGTTCCTCTCCTCAGTGAGTCTATCCCTGTGCCAATACCATTCTGTCTTAATTACTATAGCTTAAGCTTTAAAATGAGTCTTGATAATCTGGTAGCACTTTCATTGAAAGCTTCTCCACCTTTTTCTTACAATAAAGTCCTGGCTAGTTTTTGCTTTTTGTTCTTCTACATAAATTTTAGAATTAGTTTCACTTGCATGAGGGGGAGAAACAATTTGGGGGCTTTTGACTGGAAATGTATTACTAGACTAATTTGGGAAGAAATTGCATCTGTTCAATATTAAGTATTCCTGATCATGAATATGTTCTGTCTTTCCATTTATTGAAGTCTTCCTTAATGCCTTTTAGTAAAGTTTAAATTTTTTCCATTAAGATTGTGTATTTCTTTGGTTACATTTATTATTAAACACTTTTTCTTCTATCTTTGTAGGAGTTACATTTGAAAACTATGTGGCTGGTGTATAGAAATGAAACTGATTTTTCTTTGTAGATCTTATATTCAAGAACCTTGCTATATTCTTATTCTCTCCAATAATTTGCAGTCTTTTGGGCTTTCTACATAGATAATCATCATCTGCAAATAATGACAGTTTCCAGTCTTTCTTCCCAATCCATGTAACTTTTACTTTTTTTTTTTTTTAATCTTACTGAGTTGGTCTGGCTGGAACTTCCAGTACAATTTTGAGTATAAGTAGTGATAGAGAACAGTTTTCTTGCCTCGTTTCTGTTTTTAAGGGGAATGCATCTAACGTTTTATTACTAAATATATTTATTGCAGGTTTTTGGTACATGCCCTTTATCAGATTAATGAAACTCCCTTTTATATTTATGTATAGTTTTCTAGAAGTTTCTTTTTTAATAAAGAGAGGGTTTAAAATTTATCAAATGCATTTTTTGTCTATCTTGAGATAACTGTACGTGCTTTTTGAAAAAATAACAAACTGAATTAGAGAAATAGGTTTTCTATTGTTAAACCAAGTTTGCATTCCTGGAATAATTTGATTGATGTATGTCCTAACCTATGGCTTGGTGTTCCAGAAATCCTGAGTCACCTGTATTATGAATATCCTACAGTATGTTTTGTATGTATCCCCCTACCTCTTCAATCGTTGCTTCTGATGTCAACCAAGGTAATCTAATCTCATGGCACCACCTGGTGGCAAACCTTGGAAATTTTTGATTTGATGTCTCTACTTCCTTTCTTTCCCTTTAAGGAAAATGTATACATGTAATTTCCTCTATCACTAAACCTTTATTTAATTCTCTTTTCTTTATTGTACTTTACATATATCCACCTTATTCCCCCCTACTTCTTTCTCTTGCTCTTTCAGATTTTCTCAATACACTCCTGAAAAACATTCTTTTCCTTCCTTCTCTATTTCTCTTTGCCTTTGTTCCTTCATAGGTATTAATCTATAAATCTTGGTTAACCATGGTGAGAAGTGCTGGTGACTAAAAAAAAAAATACAGCTATACATTTTGAAATTAACTTTGATACATCAAAGTGCCATGTCTTCTAATCTTCAAAGTCCTTGAAAGTGCTTAAAATTCCCTTTAAAATTTTCTTAAATTTCAAGTACTACTTAATCATCTTCTGATTAATTCTGCCCAGTTTAACATCAAACTGAAGTATTAGAGAAAAACTTTTAAACTGTTAGCAATTTTCATTGTTTGTGTTCCTTTATTACTACCTTTGCCAAATTTAGGGTTTCTTCTATATTTTACTGCAAAAACTCGGGTTTTCATTATGGGTTAAATTGCCTGGAAATTGAACCACCATCCACAACATGGTTTCCATGGGAAACAGCCACTATAGATGCCCTTTTGGTTCATAACTTGTTTATAAGACAGAGACTGCCAGTAACTGTATTTCTAATTGAGCAACCCACTAGTATAGCAAATACCATGGGCAGTATTCTCTTCAGTCAGAAAACTGACACATGGCTGAGCTTCAGCAATTTCCTGTTGACTTAATCCTGACTTTGTTTTTGTTATTTCTAAACATGTGAAAATCGCAGGTGAGACAGCTGAAGTACAGATGGACCAGAGAAAGTAGGGCTGAAATTGATCCCTTTAACCACTGCAATGCCAGCAGGGCTGCAGGGGAGGTGGTTTTCATTGTTCGGTTGTCTTAATCCACCCGTTTTTTAGTAGACAGGTAATAGCGTACTGAGAATTTGCTTGTTCAAAGATAGAAATATTGATGTCAAAGTAAGTGCCACAAAGTGTTTTGGGTCTGTGAATCTGGTTTGTGCCAGATGCTAAATGTGTCTAGATTAAGAGAGAACCTCCAGTAAAATATGAAATCTGTCTTCAGCATTATTCTGACAAAACTCTGATGCTCCTGGCTTTGAGACTCATTATTCTTGTGAAACTGATTAGTTTGGTAGAGTTGCAGCAAATACTAGAACTCTAGCATCTATTTAAATGGGAAATTTCAAGTGATTCTTATTTCTACATTCTAATGGTGAAGTTTCAAAGGTGGACTGAAAGAAAAGTTAGACGTTAAAGATTAAGAAGATTAAGAGAATACTTTGAAAATTTGGTGACCCAGCAGGCCCTACCTAACCCAGGTGACAAAGGTGTTCCATGCATTCTGAGCTGCAGGCAGGCAGGCCTACCTTCCCATTTGTCTTCCTTCCGTGTCCTGTTAAATGCTATCTAACCTCTTGATGTCTCTTTTGAAAGGTGGGGACCCAAACTGTATGCGCTGTTCCAGATGCGCTCTTGCCAAAGCAGTATAAAGCAAATGTGACAGGAAGAAGGCTCCCTCCCTCACTAGGTAAGTACAGTTGGCAACTGTGGCCAGGGCCAGCCCACCCTGCCAGGATGCCGACAGGACCACATACACCCTCAGTCTGTTGAGCCACAGCCTGGGGCCCTCAATCTCGTTTAAAGAATTCTGAGTCACAAGAGCTGACCAAGAACAACCCCTGTCATTATACCATCCAGTTCCAACCCCCTCCAGGTTTTTTCTCAATTGTTTGCATTTCTGTCTTAGGCTCTTCACCAATCAAGAACGTCTTCCTCCAATTTAATAGTTTTGAGATCACTTAGAGTTTATTAAAATGATTCTACCTGCAATCTTGGTGAGTTTAATGGCCATGCCACTTTAGAATGTTCTCAACAAGAATCATCATTTGTTGAGTGAGAATAGAAGTGTTAGAGTGCAAGCTCACAAATGTGATACTTGTGATCTGCTGGGAGGTTTATTTCCTTTTTTTTTTTTTAAAATTCAGATATACTTTAAATGAAATGCCACAGATACAAACTGAGTAGAAGAATTCCAGAAGTGGTTCATAAACCAGGTTAATTTGGTATTATGTATTGACATCAATGTGGTAATATTGTAAAATAATTGAGCAGCATAATTACCATGATAACATGTTGTTTTTAACTTCCTTAATTTCTTTGGCAGAGACTGTTTGGACCCATCCCATTTCTAAATAAAATCACAGCAACACAGTTTACCTTGTAGATCTTGAATGTATATTTGGGTTCATCCAACTTGCTGATTAAACCTCCCAAAGTTCTATGAACCCAATTCTAGCTATATATGAATACATTTGAGGTAAGACTTTAGTATGTGGAATAAATATCTATTATAGCAACATTAATTTTTAGACTTTGTCATGTGACATCAAAAAATGGTCATGTGTTAACTTCAGGTGGAGAATTTTTAGAAATGATTTGTTGCTTAGGCCTTGAAGTTTCAATTGCTCTGAAATGAGCATGTTAAAAAAAACTCTATTCCATGAATACCACCAAAATTTTTTCACTGTTTCAGAATCCAATTGAAGGGCCTTTGACATATTCATCATCATTTGCTGTCACTCATTTTGAAAAGGGTGTAGCTGACTGTGAATTCCTGGTATCTGGTTAGTCTGTTCCTGGTATTTGGGCTAAAATCCTGGGCTAAAACATAATGTTCTCTATATTGCCACAAATAGCACTTATCTTAGCTATTTACCTTTAAACCATTTTTGTCCAGCACAGGAATTCATTTATGTAATTTATGTAATTTCCATTTTGTCTACTAAATGATAAAATTCCAAAATTAACAGTTGCCTGACGTTTTGCAATTTTTCCTCATAGACTTTCATTTGTTAATGGTTTTAGCTTTTTAGAGTGAATACTTTGAGTCATTTTGACCTCTGTGCTATTGTCGTCAGACGTAGGAAAAAGGTTCTGCATGACTCACCAGAAAAGTCAAGATCAAATGACAGAAAGAGACGTTTAATTATCTAGAGATAAGTTTATTAAGGGATCAAGGGTATTGGCAGTCGCCACATCCCTCAGCTTGAGATTTCACAGTTGGCAGCATTGGAAGAACTGCTGGGCCCCTCCATAATTGATTATAGTGTTACTGACCCAAGAAATAAGACAGGGACATCTGAGTGGTTTCCCAGTCCTCCTTCCACTGTCCTATGGCTTCTCCATCAGCAGTCTCTTCCTGGTTTCCTTGTGGCCAGGGGGACCTATGAGACTATGGTGATGAGGAGTTAGATGTGACCTCTATAGCCATGCACAAGATCAAGCTCATTGATTTCTTTGGGGATGGGAGCCCCTCGCAGGCCTGGGGCAGCAGTCTGTATCTAAAGGCCCCGAGTGCAGTCCGGATACTCACCCACAGGCCTGTTCTGTCTCTGAGGCTTTAGGCCAATTTTAGATGAGGCTGTTAGAGCAGATCTGAAACTCTTCCACCTTTCCCCCTTGGTCCCCAGGTTAGGGAAGTGGCCTGAAGTGGGTAGGATGGAGCAGATGTAAGGTGAACTCATCCCTTGGGTGCCAAAGCCCCTAGGTTGCTCAACTGTTTCTCTAGTGATTCATGTTGCAAAAGTTTCTATGACTGATAGGAAAGGGAGTGTGTTTATGTCATGATCTGACATCTGCGTCATAATTCTGGGTCTGAACGTTGCAAGATATATTCTGTTAGACTCTTTGAGACCAAAAGAAGTCTAGCTGGGTTGAGGTCAGAGTGTAGAGTTTGTGAAATCACTCACTTGCTTTTTCTTTCTTTCTTCCTTCTTCTTTTTTTTTTTTTTTTTTTTGGTACAGTCTGTCTAGGATTGCATTTCCTCAGCAGCATTCCATCCCCCTTCATAATTCAAGAATAATCTCAATCACAACTACATGCTAACCTAAGAAATGTGAAAAGATATTCAGGGTTATGCCTTTTTCTACCCCATTACGATAATATTTAAGGTTAGCTTTCTTTTTTCTTGGCTAACTTTCCTGTTCACTTTTGTCTCTTCCTGCAGGTCCCTGGCTTCTGACATATTGCAAGCTTTAGAATAAGGAAATACTGAAGTTCTGAATGTATATTTCCCCCAAAGTCCAGAATCTCAGCTGGAACTGGATGGAATATTCTGTCAACCAGGGCTCTTGCTGATGGTTCTTTCCACTTCTCAATTTACTGTTGGTTTTCCCTTTCTTGCTGTTCTGTCTCTCTCCAATCCCCCCTTGATTCCTTTTCTAGGGACAGATCTTAGGAATATGGACCAGGACTTGGGAATTCTGTATTGCACCATGCAGTCCCCAGCCAATACTGCATCCCGTCCTTGAGGCACCATCCCCCAAATGCCTGAAGGCATCAGTTCCTGAGAATCCACTGTTTCCCTGCATGGGTATCTTGTAAGGAGGGATACATGGGGAGAATTTCCAAGAATTTTTCACTTTTTAAAAAAAATGTGACTTAATCTGGCTTTGAACTGAGAGCAAATTCAGTGTGTACAGCTCTGTCCACCTGTGCACATCTGTGGAATCTGAATAGTCCCTTTCTTGTTGGGCTGTTTGTATAATTGTATATCAATGTAGCAATAAACATGTTATAACACCAGCCTGGGCATTACTTTCCATGTGATTCTCCCTGGTGGCAGGCAGTGAATATCAAATTTTTAGGTAATTGCCCTACTGACTAGTAGGGTTTGTTGGCCCATCTCAGGTTCTAATCTCTGATTTCACAAAGTGTTAGTTTGGAATTGACCAGTGTTTGGAGATAGAAGGGTGAGGAGTACAGTGGCAGAGCTGGGAAGCAAAGCAGCATTATCAATTCAGGAGGTGGTAGTATTCTTGGCACTCTGAGATGGCTCAAATGTCCCAGGACTAAAGCTTAGAGGATTGGGTGACAGTTTGTGACATGAGTCAGCTATTTGAATAGTCACTCTTACAGCCTTCAAGAACGTGACGTGTGACAGGTACTTTCCGACACAAAGGTACCCCTTAAAGTTTCTCATAAAAAAACACACAAAATATGCCAATGTAATACTGAATTTTCCATCTATTACATGTTTTTCAAGGGTACTAAGTTGGTCTAGTTGTTCTAGAGACAGTCTCCTCCTATAGGGGACACATAAGCAAACGACCTTTCTACTTGTCTATGCTGTTTGACTCATATCAAGGAATATTTATTTCCAAACTGCTCTCTCTCAACTTATTTGAAATCACTGGTTATCAGTCATTTTTGTAACTTAAAAGATACCTACATAGCTTGTTGTGGTTTCTTATCAACTGCTTTTTTTTTCAGGCCTCTCCTTGATTGTAAGTAGAAGTTGGTATAAAACCACTTTGTCATAAAATCTGAGAAGGCAAAAGGGGCCAGAAGTTGGAACATCGGCTGGCAGGGGTTTGCAGCACTTGAAAGACTACCTTTTGAGACACACGCACACACACACTCTAACTGATGGAGTTTTGAGATGGATGCTGGCAGTCTGGTTTAACATGAAGAGGTAAGCACTAATCCAGAGTGTGTATTAGATGGATTCATCAAGATTGAAAGACAGAAACCACCACCAAAGGTCTGCCAATTTAATGGAAATGATTTCACCAGGAACTGTGGAAGCACCTGGAATGCTTTATTCTTTTTAAAGCAGTTTTATTGACATATATTCATATACCACACACTCCATCCGAGGTATACAATCAGTGGCTCACAGTATAATCTCGGAGTAGTGCGTTCATCAACAATCTATATTAGACCATTTTCATTATTCAAAAAGAAAACCCCAAAGCATCTCACACCCTTTACTCCCCCCATCTTATTATTGACCCTTAGCATTGATGTGGTACATTTGTTAGAGTTGATGAAAGTATATTAAAATATTGCTGTTAACAATAGTTCATAGTTTGCCCTAGGTTGCATTTTTCCCCACATACCACTCTATAATTAACTCCTTGTAATAGTGACGTACATTTGTTCTAGTTCATGAAAGAATGTTCTTATATTTGTACTATTAACCACAGTCATTGTCCACAGCAGTGTTCACTGTGTTATACAGTAACTAGATAACTAGTGTTATCCTCTAGTTTTCCTTCCAGTGACATACACGACCCTTTACTTCCCCTTTCAAGCACATTCACACGCATAATTTAGTGCTGTTAATTATACTCACATTATGTGCAACCATCACATCTATCCATTTCCAAACATTTATATTCAACCTGAATAAAAATTCTGCACACATCAAGCGTCTGCCCATTCTCGACCCTCATTCTGTCTCCTATATTCTAGATTTTAACTGAGTTTAATTATTGTAATTCATTCATATTAGTAAGATGACACAATGTTTGTCCTTTTGTGTCTGACTTATTTCACTTAACATAATGTCCTCAAGGTTCATCCATGTTATCTCATGCACTGGGACTTCATTCCTTCTTACTGCTGAATAATATTCTGTTGTATGTATATACTGCATTTTGTTTATCTGTTCATCAGTTGATGGAACTTGGGTTGTTTCCATCATTGGGCGATTGTGAATAATGCCTCTATGAACAGTAGTGTGCAAATGTCTGTTTGGGTCCCTGCTTTCAATTCTTTTGAGTTTATGCCCAGTAGCGGGATAGCCAGGTCATATGGCAGTTCTGTACTTTGCTTCCTGAGGAACTGCCAAACTGCCTTCCACAGCAGCTGTACCATTCTACATTCTCATCAGCAGGGAATGTGTTCCTATTTCTCCACATTCTCTCCAACAATTATAGTTTTCTGTTTGTTTGCTAATGGCTATTCTAGTAGGTATGGTTTTAATTTGCATTTCCCTGATAGCTAGTGATATTGAGCATCTTTTCATATGCTTTTTAGCCATTTGTATTTCCTCTTTGGAAAAATGTCTATTCAAGTCTTGCCCATTTTTAAAAATTGGGTTGCCTTTTTATTGTTGAGTTGTAGGATTTCTTTATATATTCTGAATATTAAACCCTTATCAGATATGTGGATTTCAAATATTTCTCCCATTGAGTAGGCTACCTTTTTACCTTTTTGACAAGGTCCTTTGATGCACAAAAGTATTTAATTTTGAGACAGTCCCATTTATCTATTCTTTCATGCATGTGCTTTGGTAGTCAAATCTAAAAACCCATTGCCTGCCACAAGATCATGAAGATGCTTTCCTGCATTTTCTTCTAGTTTTATGGTGTTGGTTCTTATATTTAAGTCTGTGATCCATTTTGAGTTAATTTTTGTATAAGGTGTGAAACAGGGGTCCTCTTTCTTTCTTTTGGATATGGATATCCTGTTCTCCCAGTACTGTTGAAGAGACTGTTCTGTCACAACTGAGTGGACTTGGCAGCCATGTCGAAAATTAATTGACCATAAATGTGCAAGCCTGTTTGTGTCCATTGAACTATATGTCTTGTCTTTCTGCCAGTACCATGCTGTTTTGACCACTGTACCTTTTTAACATGCTTTAAAGTCAGGCAGCATGAGTCCTCCAACTTCATTCATCTTTTTCAAGATGTTTTTGGCTACTCGGGTTCACTTAAGCCATTGTAATTTAGATTGGGATTACGTTTAATCTGTAAATCAATTTGGGTATAACTGGCATCTTAGCTGTATTTAATCTTCTAATCCATGAACACAGACTATCCTTCCACTGATTTAGGTCTTCTTTGATTTCTTTTAGCAGTGTTTGGAGTTTTCTGAATACTGATCTGTTACATCCTTAGTTAAATTTATTCCTGGATATTTGGTTCTTTTAGTTGCTATTGTAAATGGATTTTTTTCCTTGATTTTCTCCTGAGATTGCTCATTACTAGTGTCTAGAAACACTACCAATTTTTGCATGTTAATCTTGTATCCCATCATTTTGCTGAACTTGTTTATTAGCTCTAGTAGCTTTGTTATAGACTTTTCTGGACTTTCTAAATATAGGATCATGTCATCTGCAAATAGTGAAGTTTTACTTCTTCCTTTCCTATTTGGATGCCTTTTATTTCTTTTTCTTGCCTAGTTGCTCTAGCTAGAACTTCTAGCACAATGGTGAATAGTAGTGACAGTAGGCATCCTTGTCTTGTTCCAGATCTTAGAGGGAAAGCTGTCAGTCTCTCACCATTGAGTATGATGTTAGCTGTGGATTTTTCGTATATGCCCTTTATATCTTGATGAAGTTCCCTGCGATTCCTATCTTTTGAAGTGTTTTTATCAATAAAGGATGCTGGATTTTGTCAGATGCCTTTTCTGAGTCAATCAATATGATCATGTGGTCCCCCCCTCCCTTGATTTGTTAATGTGTATTACATTAATTGATTTGTGTTAACCACCCATGCATATCTGGAATAAAACCCACTTGTTTATGTACAGTTCTTTTAATGTGTTGTTGAACTTTATGTGCATGTATTTGTTGAGGATTTTTGCATGTAAATTCATTAGAGAAATTGGTCTATAATTTTCTTTTCTTGTAGTATCTTTATCTGGCTTTGGTATTAGGGTGATGTTGGTCCAATGGAGTGAGAGTTAGGTAGTGTTCCCTTCGCTTCAATTTTTGGGAAGAAGTTGAGCAGTATTGGTATTAATTCTTGGAATGATTGGTAGAATTCACCTGTAAAGCCATTTCGTCTTGGGCTTATCTTTATTGGGAGGTATTTGATGCTGGATTCAGTCTTTCTACTTGTGATTGTTTTGCCAAGGTATTCTATTTCTTCTCAAGTCAGAGAAGGTTGTCTGTGTGTTCCTAGGAAATTGTCCATTTCATATAAGTTGTCTAATTTGTTAATATACAGTTGTTCATTGTATCCTGTTAATGATCATTTTAATTTCCATGGGTCAGTGATAATGTTCCCTCTCTCATTTCTGATTTTATTTGCATCTTTTCTTTTTGTCTCTGTCAGACTAGTTAATGGTTTGTCTTGTCAATTTGATTCATCTTCTCAAAGAACCAACTTTTGGTTTTATTGATTTTCTCTGGTTTTTTTTTTTTGTTCTTGTTCTCAATTTCATTTATTTCCACTCTAATCTTTGTTATTTCTTTCCTTCTGCTCACTTTGGGATTATTGGCTATTCTGTCTCTAGTTTTTCCAGGTGTTTGATTAGGTCTTTGATTTTAGCTCTTTCTTCCTTTTTAATGTAGGTGTTTAGGGCTATAAATTTCCTTCTCAGCACAGCCTTTGCTGCATCCCATAAGTTTTTATATGCTTATTCTTGTTGTCATTTGTCTCAGGGTTTCCTTTGCAATTTCTTCCTTGACCCACTGATTGCTTAAGAGTGTGCTATTTAACCTCCATAAAATTGTGAAATTTCCAGTTCTCCAGTTGTTATTTATTTCCAGCTTCATTCTGTTAGGGTCAGAGAAGGTGCTTTGTATAATTTCAGTCTCTTTTAATTTATTGAAGATTTGTTTTGTGGTCTAACATGTAGTCTATCCTGGAGAATGATCTATGGGCACTTGAGAAGAATGTATTTCTTGCTGGTTTTGGGGTATAATGTTCTGTAAATACTTGTTAGGTAGGTCTAGTCATTTATTATATTATTCAAGTTCTCCATTTCCTTATCGATCCTCTGTCTAGGTGTTTTACCTGTTGACGAGAGTGGTGGGTGTGTTGAAGTCTCCAGCTATTATGGTAGAGGCGTCTATTTCTTCTTTCAGTTTTGCCAGTGTTTGCCTCATGTATTTTGGGGAACCTGGTTAAGTGCATAAGTATTTCTGATTGTTATTTATTCTTGGTGAATTGACTCTTCTTTAATATATAATGTCCTTCTTTGTCTCATAACATTTTGGCATTTAACATCTATTTTGTTCCATATTAGTATAGCTATTCCAGTTCTTTTTGGTTACTGTTTGCATGGAATATCTTTTTCCATACTTTCACTTTCAACCTATTTGTATCTTTGGGTCTAAAATGAGTCTGTTGTAGACAGCATATAGATGGATCATATTTTTTAACCCATTCTGTTAATATGTGTTTTTTAATTGTAGAGTTTAATCCATTAACATTCAATGTTAACACTGTTAAGGTAGTAGTTACTTCAACCATTTTATCCTTTGGCTTTTATATGTCATTTATTTTGGTCTTTCTGTTTATTCTTTTAGTTACCCTTACTGATAATCTTCATTTCTACAATCTCCTCCAAGCTTCTCTCCTGTCTTTTCTTTTCAGCCTGCAGATCTCCTTTTAGTATTGTAGGGCAGGTCTCTTGTCAACAAACTCTTTCAGCTTCTGTTTTTCTGCGAACATTTTAAACTCGGCCTTATTTTTTTTTATTTAAATGCAATTTTATTGAGATATATTCACATAACATACAGTATTTCAAAGTGTACAATCAGTTTTTCATAGTGTCATCATATAGTTGTGCATTCATCACAATCTTTGAACATTTTCATTACTCCAAAAAAAGAACATCCAAAACATTCCATTCCCCTCCCCCATTGTTCATTTACTTTTTTTTAACACTCATTCGTTGTTTTTTTAACTTTATCAAAAAATTAAAAAAACAAACAATAAAACATTTCAAACAAAACCAAAACAAAGGAATAAGAAAAAACAACCTAAAATAACTATATTGCCTCCAACATGTTCCTATCACACCCCAAGAAAATTAACAAATCATAACCAAAGGAATAAGAAAAACAAATAACCTAAAATAGCTAATTTCTGCAAACTTGTTCCTACGATACCGCCCCCCAGAAATTAACAAACCATAGTCATTCCTGAGCATTCCCATAACATTAACTTTACCCTCCATAACTCATCTGTTCTTATTAGATTATCATTCCCCCATCACTATTTCTATCACTAGGTCCCCTACATTCTATAATATAAAACATTTATTTTACATTTTTCACAGACTTCACGAGCAGTAACATACAATCACTCTCTTTTGTGCCTGGCTTATTTCACTCAGCATTATGTCTTCAGGGCTCATCCATGTTCTCTTATGTTTCACGACCTCGTTCCTTCTTACTGCTGCATAGTAGTCTATTATGTGTATATACGACATTTTATTTATCCACACATCTGTTGAAGGGCATTTAGATTGTTTCCATCTCTTGGCAATTATGAATAATACTGCTATGAACACTGGTGTGCAAATATCTGTTCGTGTCACTGCTTTCAGATCTTTCGGGTGTATACCAAGAAGAGAAATTGCTGGATCAAAGGATAACTCTATATCTAGTTTTCTAAGGAACCACCAGACCGTCTTCCAGAGTGGCTGTACCATTATACAGTCCCACCAACAATGAATAAGAGTTCCAATTCCTCCACATCCTCTCCAGCATTTGTAGTTTCCTGTTTGTTTAATGGCAGCCATTCTAATTGGTGTGAGATGGTATCTCATTGTGGTCTTAATTTGCATCTCCCTCATAACTTGGTATAGCTTAGTGAAGGTGAACATTTTTTCATGGTTTTTTTTTTTTCTGACCATTTGTATTTCCTCTTCAGAAAAATGTCTTTTCATATCTTTTGCCCATTTTATAATTGGGATCTTTGTACTATTGTTGTTGAGTTGTAGGATTTCTTTATACATGCAAGATAGAAGTCTCTTATCAGATACAAGGTTTGCAAATAATTTCTCCCATTGCATTGGCTGCCTCTTCACCTTTTTTTGACAAATTCCTTTGAGGTACAGAAGCTTTTGATTTAGAGGAGTTCCTATTTATTTTTTCTTTCATTGCTTATGCTTTGGGTGTAAAGTCTAAGAAGTGACCTCCTAATATTAAGTTTTGGAGATGTTTCCCTACATTATCTTCTAGGAGGTTTTATGGTACTGTCACTTATATTGAGGTCTTTAATCCATTTTGAGGTAATTTTTGTGTAGGGTGTGTGGTAGGGGTCCTCTTACATTCTTTTGGATTTGGATATCCAGGTCTCCCAGCTCCATTTGTTGAATAGACTGTTACGTCCCAGATTAGTGGTTTGGGGGGCCTTATCAAAGATCAGTCGACTGTAGATCTGGAGGTTTATCTCTGAATTCTCAGTTTGATTCCATTGATTGATATGTCTATCTTTGTGCCTGTACCATGCTGTTTTTGACTACTGTGGCTTTATAATAAGCTTCAAAGGCAGGGAGTGTATTTAGCAATTCAAGGCATCTTTCCCTTCCAAATAAATTTGTTAACTAGCTTTTCGAAGTATGCAAAGTAGGTTGCTGGAATTTTGATAGGAATTTCATTGAATCTGTAGATTAGTTTGGGTAGAATTGACATCTTAATGACGTTTAGACTTCTTATCCATGAACATGGAATATTTTTCCATCTTTTTAGGTCCCCTTCTATTTCTTTTAATAAAGTTATGTAGTTTTCTATGTATAGGTCTCTTACATCCTTGGTTAAGTTTATTCCTAGGTACTTGAATTTTTTAGTTGCTATTGAGAATGGAATCTTTTCTTGAGTGTCTCTTCAGTTAGGTCATTTCTAGTGTATAGGAACATTACTGACTTATGTGCATTAATCTTGTATCCTGCTACTTTGCTAAATTTGCTTATTAGCTCAAGTAGCTGTGTCGTCGATTTCTCAGGGTTCTCCAGATATAAGATCATATCATCTGCAAATAATGACAGTTTTACTTCTTTTCGAATTTGGATGCCTTTTATTTCTTTGTCTTGCTGGATTGCTCTGGCTAGCACTTCTAGCATGATGTTGAGTAACAGTGGTGACAGTGGGCATCCTTGTCTCATTCCTGATCTTAGAGGGAGGGCTTTCAGTCTCTTGCCAATGAGTACTATGCTGGCTGTGGGTTTTTCATATATTCCCTTTATCATATTGAGGACGTTTCCTTCAATTCCTACTTTTTGAAGTGTTTTTATCAAAAAAGGATGCTGGATTTTGCCAAATGCTTTTTCAGCGTCTATGGATATGATAATTTGATTTTTCCCTTTTGATTTGTTTGTTAGTGTGCTGTATTACATTGATTGATTTTCTTATGTTGAACCATCCTTGCATGCCTGAAATGAACCCCACTTGG
Source organism: Choloepus didactylus (assembly GCF_015220235.1). Taxonomy (NCBI): domain Eukaryota; kingdom Metazoa; phylum Chordata; class Mammalia; order Pilosa; family Megalonychidae; genus Choloepus; species Choloepus didactylus. The sequence goes on along the minus strand of NC_051312.1, from coordinate 126,250,026 downwards.
TCATGGTATATAATTTTTTTTATGTGTCTTTGGATTCGATTTGCCGGTATTCTGTTGAGAATTTTTGCATCTATATTCATTAGGGAGAATGGCCTGTAGTTTTCCTTTCTTGTAGCATCTTTACTGGTTTTGGTATTAGATTGATGTTAGCTTCATAAAATGAGTAAGGTAGTGTTCCATTTTCTTCACTGTTTTGAAAGAGTTTAAGTAAGATTGGTGTTAGTTCTTTTGATGACTAGATCTCTTGGCTTGTGATTGGTTTGTTGAGGTCTTCTGTTTCTTCTCTGGTCTAGGTTGTTCATGTGTTTCCAGGAAATTGTCCATTTCCTCTTCATTATCTAGTTTGTTGGTGTATCCTCTTACAATTTTTTATATTTCTTTGGGATCCGCAGTAATGTTGCCTCTCTCATTTATTATTTTGTTTATTTGAGTCTTCTCTCTTTTTGATTTTGTCAGTCTAGCTAGGGGCTTGTCAATCTTGTTGATTTTCTCAAAGAACCAACTTTTGATTTTACCTATTCTCTCTATTGTGTTTTTCTCTATGTCATTTATTTCTGCTTTAATTCTTGTTAATTTCTTTTCATCTACTTGGTTTAGGATTAGTTTGCAGTTTATTTTCTAGCTTCATCAGTTGTTCATTTAGTTCTTTGATTTTAGCTCTTTCTTCCTTTTCAGTGTATGCATTTAGAGCTATAACACTGCATCCCATAAATTTTGCTATTTTGCACTCTTGTTTTCATTCGTCTCTATATATTTAGCAATGTCTCTTGCTATTTATTCTTTAACCCACTGATTATTTAGAAGTGTGTTGTTTAACCTCCAGATATTTGTGAATGTTCTAAATCTCTGATGGTTATTACTTCTAATTGTATTGAATTGTGATCAGAGACTGTGCTTTAAATACTTTGAATCTTTTTAAATTTATTGAGGCTTGTTTTATGGCCCAACATATGATCTATTCTGGAGAAAGTTCTGTGAGCACTAGAGAAGAATGTGTATCCTGGTGATTTGGGATGTAATAGTCTATATATGTATGTGAATTCAAATTCATTTATCAGATTGTTTAGGTTTTCAGTTTCCTTATTGGTCTTCTGTCTGGTTGATCTATCTATAAGAGAGAGTGATGTATTTTGAAGTCTCCCATAATTACTGTGGAAACATCTATTGCTTCCTTCAGTTTTTTCCATTTCAACCTTTTTTAATTTTTTTTCAACTTTTAGAACATTTTCATTACTCCAGAAAAGAAATAAAGACAAAAGAAGAAAACTCAAATCCTCCCATACCCCTAACCATCCCCCCTCCATTACTGAATTACAGTATTGTATAGTACGTTTGTTACTGTTGATGAAAGAATGTTAAAATACTAACTGTAGTATATAGTTTGAAATAGGTATATATTTTTTCCTATATGCCCCTCTATTATTAACTTCTAGTTATAGTATCATACATTTACTCTAGTTCATGAGAGAGATTTCTAGTATTTGTCCAGTTAATCATGGACATTGTCTACCACAAGATTAATTGTTTTATACATTCCCATCTTTAACCTCCAACTTTCCTTATGGTGACATACGTGACTCTGAGCTTCCCCTTTCCACCACATTCACAGACCATTCAGCACTGTTAGTTATTCTCACAATGTGCTACCATCACCTCTGTCCACTTCCAAACATTTAAATTCACCCTAGTTGAACGCTCTGCTCATAATAAGCAACCGCTCCCCATTCTTTAGCCCTGTTCTATATCCTTATATTTCATGTCTGTAAGTTTACATGTTATAACTAGTTCATATCAACGAGAACTGCAATATTTGTCCTTATGTGTCTGTCTTATTTCATGCAATATAGTGCCCTCAAGATTTCTTCATCAACCCATTTTTTTTAAGACTGTTTCATTCACACGCCATACATCCCATTCTAAGTAAACAATTGATGGTTCCCTGTATAGTCACGTATTTATGTATTCCCCACCATCACTGCTATCTATATAAGGACATCTCCATTTCTTCCACAAAGAGGGAGGATGAGTCAAAGAAGGCAGAGAGACCAGAGAAAAAAAAACATGACAGCTAGGAAGCAATAAAAGGAAAGCTAGCATTAAACCAAAGTAGAATAAACAGACAACATCCCCAATGCCAAGAGTCCCATACTCCTCCCCTATATCCCCCTTACCCCCATATGCATTTAGCTTTGGTATATTGCCTTTGTTACACTGAAGGAAGCATAATACAATGTTTATGTTAATTATAGTTTCTAATTTGCATTGATTGTATTTTTCCTCCGATGCCACCCTATTTTTAACACTTTGCAATGTTGGCATTCATTTGTTCTACCTCATGTAAAAACATATTTGTATCTTTTATTACAATCGTTGCACACCCTAGGTTTCACTGAGTGATACAGTCCCAGTCTTTATCTTTCCTCTTTCCTTCTGGTGTCTCACATGGTCCTAACCTTCCTCTTTCAACGATGCTCACAGTCATCTTTGTTCAGTGTACTTACATTGCTGTGCTATTATCTACCAAAATTGTGTTCCAGACCTCTCACTCCTGTCTCTTCCTTTCTGTCTGCAGTGCTCCCTTTAGTGTTTCCTATAGAGCAGGCATCTTGTTCACAAACTGTCATTGTCTGTCTGTCAGAGAATATTTTAAACTTTCCCTCATATTTGAAAGACAGTTTTGCTGGACATAGGATTCTTGGTTGGTGGTTTTTCTCTTTCAGTATCTTAACTATATCACCCCACTTCCTTCTTGCCTCCATGGTTTCTACTGAGAAATCTGCACATAGTTTTATCAAGCTTCCCTTGTATATGATGGATCGCTTTTCCTACTTTCAGGATTCTCTTTCTGTCTTTGACAAGCTGATTATTTATTCAGTGTCTTGGCATAGGCCTATTCAGATCCATTCTGTTTGGGGTATGCTGCACTTCTTGGATCTGTAATTTTATGTCTTTCATAAGAGATGGGGAATTTTCATTGATTATTTTCTCTATTGTTTCTGCCCCTTTTCCCTTCTCTTCTCCTTTGGGGAACCCATGATGTGCACATTCCTGCATTTTGTGTTGTCATTCAGTTCCCAAAGATGTTGCTCATATTTTTCAATTCTTTTCTCTATCTCTTCTTTTGTGTGTAGGCTTTCAGGTGTCTTGTTCTCCAGTTCCTGATTGTTTTCTTCTGCCTCTTGAGATCTGCTGTTGTATGTCTCTATTGTGTCTTTCATCTCTTGTGTTGCACCTTTCATTTCCATAAACTCTGCCAGTTGTTTTTTTGAACTTTCAGTTCCTACCTTATGTACACCCAGTGTTTTCATTATATACATCATCTCTTTTGCTGTATCTTCCCTAAGCCTTTTTTAATTGATTTAGCATTAGTTGTTTCAATTCCTGTATCTCAGTTGAAGTATAAGTTTGTTCCTTTGACTGGGGCATAACTTTGTTTCTCTTAGTGTAGGTTGTAGTTTTCTGTTGTCTAGGCATCTGATTTCCTTGGTTACCCCAATCAGGTTTTTCCAGACCAGAACTGGCTCAGATCTCAGAAGGAGGCAATAGTATCAGTCTCCCTGAGGGTGTGTCTTAGAAGATTGATGCACCCTTTGAGGCCTCAAGCCACTGTGCTTTTCTGCCCAGCAGGTGGTGCCTGTCAGCCTTTAGCTCCAGACTGGTGTAAGGAGGTGTGGCCCATGGCTTTTTTCCCCCAGGCTCTGGGGCCTGGTTCTGAATGGAAGGCAGGTAGTAGAGCTTGGCACCACCTCTTTCCTCTTAGGGAAAATACACCCCTGGAGAGATATCATTTGCATTTGAATAGTCTCTGACTCTGCTATCACCACCCTTGTCTGTGTCAGTGTGCTGGGAACTGAAATTGGCTGAGGTTTTCTCCACTGAGCTGAAAAAGGGACAGAAAGCCCTCCCTTCAGGGCCAGTCTGCGGCCACCCTCAGTTGCACCCATCCACCAGAAATAGTATCCGATCCTCTGGGCTCCTCCTCCCTCCCAGAGAGGGCCTCCAGCTCTCCAAGGTCAGTCATCACCAAAAGTCTCTGTCTGCTTATTGAAGATTCGCAGGTTGTATTGAGCAGTCAACATTTGTTAATTAAAACCTCAGTTGGAGCTGGGCTGAGGTATATTCGCTTGTTCAAAGAGTGCTGCTCTCTAGCACAGCGAGGCTTTGCAATTCAGGCTGCCATGGGGGAGGATTTCTTGGCTCGGGTCCACAGTTTTTACTTACAGATTTTATGCTGTGATCTTGGGTGTTCCTCCCAATCCAGGCTGGTGTATGATGTGTGGATAGTCACATTTGTCCCCCAGCAGTTATTCCAGATTATTTACTAGTTGTTCCTGGTTGTTTATTAGTTGTTCCAGGGGAACTAACCATCTTCCCCTCCTCACTTCTTTCAGTTTTACCATTGTTTGTCTCATGTACTTTGGGGCACCTTGATTGGGTGCATAGACATTTATGATTATTTCTTGTTAAACTGTCCCTTTTGTTAGTATATAGTGAATTTCTTTGTCTCATAACAGCCTTGCATTTATAGTCTATTTATTTTATCTGAGATTAATATTGCTATTCCTGCTTTCTTTTGGCTGTAGCTTGCATGGAATATTTATTTCCATCCCTTGACTTTGAGTTTTTTGTGTCTCTGGGTCTAAGATGAGTCTCCTGTAAGCAGCATATTGATGGTTCATATTTTTTAATCCAGTCTGCCAATCTGTATCTTTTAATTGAGTTTAATCCAGTCACATTCAGTGTTATTACTGTGAAGGCATTTCTTGAATTAGCCATCCTATCTTTTGGTTTTTATTTGTCAGATATATTTTTCCTTCTCTCTCTTTAACATACCCTTACTAAAACTCTTTAGAATCTCTTGTAGGGCAGGTCTCCTGTTGGCAAATTCTCTCAGCATTTGTTTGTGAAAATTTTAAGCTCTCCCTCAAATTTGAACGAGAGCTTTGCTGAATAAAGAATTATTGGCGAATTTTCTCTCTCGGAATTTTAAATATGTCACACCACTGCCTTCTTGCCTCCATGGTGTCTGCTGAGTAGTCAATAAGTCTTGTTTCCTTTGTATGTCGTGAATTTCTTCTCTCTTGCTGCTTTCAGAACTTGCTCCTTCTCTTCAGCACTGGACAACCTGATCAGAATATGTCTCGGAGTGGGTGTATTGGGATTTATTCTGTTTGGAGTTCATTGGGCGTCTATGATTTGTGTATGTATGTTGTTTAGAGGGGTTGGGAAGTTTTCCCCAACAATGTCTTTGAATACTCTTCCTAGACCTTTACCCTACTCCTTCCCTTCTGGAACACCAATGATTCTTATATTTCTGTGCTTTGTGTTGTCCATCATATCCCTGCAGTCCATTTCAAATTTTCCGATTTTTTCTCCATTCTTTCTTTTATACTTTCACCCTCCAGAATGTTTTCTTCAAGTTCGCCAACTCATTCTTAGAGTTCATCTAATGTGCTGCTATGGGTTTCCAAGATCTTTTTAAATTGATCAACAGTTTCTTTTATTTCCATAAGATGTCTATTTTTTAATTTACTCCTGCATATTTTTCTTTATGTTCTTTTAGGGTCTTCTTCATATCCTTTATATCCTATGCCATGATGTTGTTTGTGATTACTTCTTTGATTAATTGCTCCAAATACTGTGTCTCCTCTGATTTTTTTGATTTGTGTGTTTGGGTTATCCATATCTTCTGGTTTCTTCATATGCTTTAAAATTTGTTGTTTTTGGCCTCTTGGCATTTGCTTACCTTGATAGAGTTCTTTTAGGATATGCAGGCCTGTTTGAACAATTATCTTTAATTCGTCGGAGGTACAGTTTGGTGGAGTGCACTTTCCCTGACTTACCAGCAGATGGTGCCCCCAAGCCACCTATAACCCTCAAGCCAGTTCTCCCCAGCTTCATCTATGTGGTGAGTGGGGGTCCAAACCTTGTGGAGGTCCAATTAGTGCACCAACTTTCTGTGTGCAGTTGGGGCAGCCAGCCCTGAGGGTGGGGGGTATGCCCTGTACAGTTACGCAGGGGAGATGGCTTTAAGACTCAGAACTCCCAGCCATTACCAGAGTCTTAAAGCTGTTTCATGAGTCCAACCCTTCAGCTCAGATTCCCCAGTCTCTCTCTGCTGCGGGCCTACCAGTCCCTGGGATTGGTGTAGGGCCGTTGGGACTTCTGTGCAGGACCCTGCCACTAAGCTGTGTACTCCGTGGGCTACCGCAGAGGAAGAATGTGCAATGTCACAGGTGCACTGAATCCCCAAGGGACGCTCTCTGCCGCAGTGCTGCAGAAGGGTGTCTTCCAACCTGCTGAAAATATGGCTGTACAGGGCATGGAAATTTCCCACTTCTGTGGACCTCCGCCTGCTGCCATGGGCCATTTCTAGCTCCAGGACAATTAGCTGCAGTATGCGAAAGGCTGTCATCCACGCCAGATACTGAGGTGGGTGCCCGGGACGTGGAAGGCACTCCCCACTGTGCTCGAATTTGTGGCTCTCACTGCCAGATCTGCAGCCGTTTCTGGGTTTTTAAACTAACCCGCCGCCACATGCCAGTCCCAGGTTTCTCCCCACTGCCTCACAGTTGCTCACTCTATTCCAAATGCAGACTCTTGGTTTCACCAAGTGCACAGTCACTGTCGATGTAGTGGACCTTGTCCAGCCAGTACAACCCTGGAACTGGTTTTCTGGAGCACTTTATCTAGTGTTTTTCACAGAGAAGTATTTTGCTGTCTCTCTTCATCTGCCATCTTGGATCCGCCTCATTATTGAAGGACAGTTTTTCTCTTTCGGTACCTTAAATATATCATACCACTGCCTTCTTGCCATCATAGATTCTGATGAGAAATTGGTACTTTACCTTATAGCAGTTCCCTTGTATGTAAACAAATCACTTTTCACTTGCTTTCAGAATTATCTCTATTTTTTGGTAGTCGACATTCTGGTTAGTATGTGGGTTTATTTGGATTTACTCTGGAGTACGTTGTGCTTCTTGAACATGTACATTCATGTCTTTCCTAAGATTTGGGAAATTTTTAGCCATTATTTCTTTGAATATTCTTTCTGTCCCTTTTCCCATCTCTTCTCCTTCTAGGATACCCATGATGCCTATGTTTGTGTGCTTTGTGCTGTCATCCAGTTCCCTGAGACCCAGCTCAAAATTGCCCATTGTTTTCTGTTTGATTTTGGATGTTCTGTCTTCTAGGTTTCTTGTCCTTTCTTGTGTCTGTTCAAATCTGCTGTTGTATGCCCCTAGCATATTTTAAATCTCATCTATTGTGCCTTTCATTCCCATAAGTTCTGTTATTTTTCTTTGCATGTTTTCATATTCTTTTCTTTGCTCACCCAGTTTCGGCCTAATATCCTTTATCTTCTTGAACTAGTTTGGGATATTTGTTTGAACATCTTTAATTAGTTGTTCACATTCTGCTATCTCCTCCAACTTTTTAATTTGCTCCTTCGGGCCATATCTTCTTGTTTCTTGCTATGGCTTGTAATTTTTTCCTGGTACCTGGGCATTTGATTATGTTGATGGGATAATTCTGAAGGTCTTATTCCCTCTGTTGCCTAGGATTTTGTTGTTGATTGGATTAATGTTAAATTTCCCAGCCAAAACAGGGCCAGAGTCCCATGCTGGGGGTGGGTCAGGAAAGCAGCTTCCCAAAACTGCACTTTTCCAGCCTGCCCAGCGGCTGGCACTCTTCAGAAACCTCTTCCTCACAGCACTACACAGGGTATTTTTAGTCTTGTCTGCTCCACTTTCTGATGCAGGTTGGAACATTGGCCGAGTGGGCACCTGTCTGGAAAGAGCCAAGGCTGTGGGACCCAGTGGTCCAAATTCGCCGAAGAATAACTGGCTCAGAACTTTGCCTTGTATCCCTCTGTTCCCAGGGAAGATGGCTTTCCCTGCTCTCCCAGTTGGCAGCTGCCCACAGCAGCCTCCAGGCAGGGACCTGACTGACAGGAAGCTGCTTGCCTAGAGGGTGGGGTGTGGTGCGGCGCCAGGTTCTGCAGATGAGCGAATCACTCACCACAGTTGAGTCTTCATCCTGTTCTTCCCCAGATGCTGCACTGCAATCCGCTGGTCTCCAGATCCTCAGAACTGCTCCTTCAGACAGTTTTTGCCTGTTGTCCTCTAGCTATTTTCAGGAGAGGAGTGAGCCCCGTCTCTCCCTATTCCACCACGACCTTCCCTTGGAATGCTTCCTGATGACTGTCATTGACAGATGTCAGATGTCTGCCCGCCCCCAAACAGGACTGGAGTCATGTGGAAAGGTTTAATTACCTGCTTAAAGGATCTCGATGGATGGCTTCTGCAGCACTTGAAACCACTCGCCATAGGTATATGCCACATTCTCTAGTACTAGCTTTATCAGTGATAAAGGCCTTCATCTGCTTATGCTTTTCCCATATTTCTCAATTGATTTAGGCACTGGAGTTCTCCAGTTGTGATGTATTTCAGATCAGAATCACTTGGAGGGCTTGTTAAAATGCAGATTGCTGGGTCCCACCCCCAGAGTTTCTGATTTGGCAGGGGCAGGCTCAAGGATGTGAGTTCTAACAAGTTCCAGGTGAGGCTGAGGCTACTGGCTACATTTGCACACCCACGGAAGCACTTGGCTGAGAGAGTGCTATTTATTGGTCCCTTCAAGCTCTAGAAGAACTGAATGTCCTCAAGGCTAGCTGAGTCAGCCAAGCATCCTTTGCTAAACTGGGACTGGCAAACATTCTTTGGTCAGTATGAGTAACTCGTACAAATCAATATCCTCTTCTAGCCCACGGCCATGGGGAAAAGCAAATGGTTATGGATTTTACTCATTTATTTCTGCTCTCAACAGAACACAGGATGAATCAATGCCAGCATTACACCATCAGCCCTGAAATGCTGATTTTAAAACAGAATCTAAGAGACATGAGCAGTTCTTTGATAAAACTTTATGCAGCACTGTGCACAAATGTTTAATTGGAGCTTTTTGAATTCATTAAAATATAAAATATAGAAATTTGCACATATTAGTGAACAACTTGTTGAATCTTCACAAACTACATCAGCAAAACCAGTGAAATCAGCACCAAAACCAGAAACAGAACATTTAACTCCCAGAAGCCACCCTCATGCTTAAGCACTATCCTGAATTCTAACTGGATAGATAAGTTTGAGCTGTTTTGTATTTTATTTAAATGAAGCCATTCAGCATGCATTCTTTAGTCCTAAAGTCTGTTTTTTTTCAACTACTAAATTCTTAGAAATCACTTTAGCCCACTTGTTTCCATCCACATTGAAACTGACTATTGAGAATTAACAACTGACAGCCTTGATGCATATAAGCCTTTTGAAGTAGCTAGAGGCAAATATAGATAACTGTTAAAACTCAACTTGTTTCTTTGATGTTGATGCTATGTTTTGCAATTGTATAATCTTTACCTTGTAATTGGACAAAAAATTCTCCCTGGGACAACCTGCCATCATACACATATCCATAGATGCTACCCTTATTAGAACAAAATGGTGGACATTGGCTCACTACTGGCAGATTATGTAAATACCAAGCTATTTCAATAGAAAATCCAAATGTTATTTTAAAGACCTCTTCCAGTTTAAATCCAGCCACTCTACTCCAAAGTAGCGAATGGGAACCATACATGATTGTATACAAATAATTGAAGTCTATTCCAGCAGGCCAGACTTAACTGATCAACCTGTAGAGCATCCCAATATAGAAATGCACACTGATGGAAGCAGCTTCATGGACCAAGGCCTTCAGAAGGCAGGATATGCAGTGGGAACTCTTCAGGCAGTATTAGAAAAGTGGAGCACTATGACCAAGTACATCAGCACAGTGGGCAGAACTTACTGCATTTACCAGAGCCTTACACTTAGAAGGGTGACAGGTAATATATAATGATCCTAAATTTGCCTTTAATATAGTTCATGCTTATGGAGCCATTTAGAAGGACATGTTAAAAGAGGACTTTTAACATCTAGAAGAAATCAAACATGCAGACATAATTCCAGCCTTACTAAAAGGTATAATGCTACCTAAAGAAGAAGTGATAATGCATTACTCCATTCATCAAAAAGGGGAAATAGAGTACATCAAGGGAAATCAAAAGGCAGATTTAGAAGCGAAAGCAGAAGCCAAATCAAAAGTTCCGGAATCATCATTAGTTCTTTCCCTTATAGTGGATATAAAATTAAAAAGTTTTAACCCCCACTACTCAGCTTACCCTTACTCAAAGCAACTGAATAGGGCTTTGCTTTAGAAGATACAGATGCTAATTATTAACCTAATTTCCATTCAATGAACTCGGTCCTCACTTACTTACATCAGATACCCATTATGGGAGAGATGCTACATATCAGTGGCTAAAACAACTACATAATGGGACCACAAATGTAAAAGATTCTTTAAAAAGTGACTCAAGGTTGATTAACTTGTGCTAAAAACAATCTGAAAACCGGGATTCCGCCCCCTACAAAAAGAGTGCAAGCAAGAGGTGTTACTCCAGGTGAGGACTGGCAAATAGACTGCGGTCATGCCAAAAGTTTGTGGAAACCATAAATATCTTGTTTTTGTAGATACATTTACGGGATGGGTAAAAGCCTTCCCTTGCAGGACAGAGCAAGCTACAGAAGTTGCCAAGGCACTCCTGAAGGAAATAATCTCACAATTTGGACTCCAATTTTCAATACAAAATGACAGTGGAAGAGCCTTTATTTCAAAAATTTCACAACTATCAGGAGCTTCAGATATACACTGGAAGCTACATGCATCTGGGAGGCCCCAGTCTACTGGGAAAACAGAAAATGAATTATACATTAAAAAAGACAATTTGCTAAGCTCTGTCAAGAAACAAATTTTTCATGGGTTAAGGTGTTTCCAGTAGCTTTAATGTGGGTAAGAATAGCACCCAGCAGCAGGTTCCTTTTGAGCCCCTTTGAGATGGTATGGAGGAGGCCATTCCTAAATCAAGGTGAATTCCAGGACTGAACAAGTCCAAGAGTTAGAAACAATAAAATCTATTCTGTCATCGGGAGCTACAATAGAAGCAATTCACAAATATTGAATTGTACTACAGAACTACACATGTCCCTTTACATTGTTTTAAGCCAGGGAACTAGGTTCTTCTGAAGAAATGGAAACATCAACATCCAACAGACCAATTAGAACCAAAGTGGGAAGGTCCATATGAAATCCTACTAACTATCCCACTCTTCTGTTAAATTTATGGAAGTAAAACCATGGATATATCATTCTAGAATAAAATTAATACCCCCTAATCCATCTATCTCTTCCTTCTAGACCTTTTTACTGGGCGATCACTGAAAACCAGATTGCCAGAAACACCCGAGAGAGGGAAGCATCTGATGAACCACTGTAGTCAACTATTGATGGGAACCCCTTAAAGACTTGAAATGTATCTTCGAAAGAGCAGATAAATGAAAACTGTTAACAAATCTAAAATTCCACACATTATAGCATTTGTTCTTGCTTGGTTATTAATTCTATTTAAAATATTGTTATGTATATGTTACGTAAGGATGGAACACATTCACTTGTAGTCAGTAGACATATTTACAATGATAGTTAACTGATCACAAATTTCAAAATTATAATTACAAAATGTATTTGTGGCAATATATATTCATTCTACATCCCTATTGCAATATATCCCAAGAAACTATTAATGTCTTTTTACAATGGGCACACTCTTATGTTAGTTCTGTGAATCAGATTGTTGGCTATGTGGTCAACTGCTTGTATCTAGTGTCTCTGAGCTACCCTGGTGGATATCACCCCTCCAGGGAACTGATTGGAAAGAACTAAGAAAATTCATCAAAAAGGAACAAGAACAAAACAAGGTCTTAATTACTATAAACATTACAAATGCTGATCGCAAGAAATGGCCAATTGATTCAGAATCCCCTGGGCACCAAACTTCCTTCTCTTATAACTCTAGAAAAAGTCTTCCAATATGCAAACCAATTAGACAATCAGGAAGAGCATTTTACCACTAGAGAAAAGGAAGGACATTTACAACTTTGGGATGATGTAGTATAGTTAACGCCAGGACATGGACAACCAAGTGAAACAGCCCCTCTTTGCTAGGAACAGAGAAACCATTCACAACGACATAACTCACATAACCCAAGACATATGGGATAGTTACTAAAGGAGCAATGTGACCCCAGCTATAGTTTTAAAAGTGAATAAGTGGTTTGGAACAGATTGGTATAACAGACCAGGTGGTATTAAGTTGTTCCTAATGGAACCCAGTGGATATGTGGCACCTTTATGGCCTTGGTTATCGCAGGCTGGACAGGCTGATGTACTTTAGGCCTACCCTGGGCCCAAAGAAGTAGACATAAAACCTTATCAGCAGCAGCTAACTTATTATTAAAAGCCTAAAGGGCCTGATCAATATTTCACTGCTACAATCACATAGCTACTATATTTTAACCTTCATTGGGTATAGATGATGTTATACATAGAATAGAAGCTTTAAATATGTTTACGCACATACTTTAAATAATAGTTTAAACAGTATATCCCTTTAAATATTGAGTTGGCCTTATTGTAAAACTTATTTCAAAATTGAATGGCTTTAGATACCCTAACAGCATCCCAAGGGGAAATCTGTACCGTAAGTACTGAATGCTGCACTTACATTTTCAGAGTCATCTGGAAAATAACTCAGGTACTTGTTTTAGTCTGCTAAAGTTGCTGAAATGCAATAGACCATAAATGGGTTGGCTTTTACAATAGGGATTTATTAACTTACATGCTTACAGTTCTGAGGCTGTGGAAATGTCCAAATCAAGGCATCATCAGATGATATCTGGACTCTTCTGTGAGATGGGCATGTGGTGTCTACTGTCTGCTGGTCTCTCCCTTCTCTCCTGGATCTCATTGCTTCTAGCTTCAGTGGTTTCCTCTCTTTCAGTCTCTCTCAGCTTTTGTATTTTCTATTTTATTCTTATAAAGGGCTCCAGTAAGAGGATTAAGACCCACTTGGACACACCTCAACTGAAATAACCTATCGAAAGGTCCCATTACAATAGGTCTATACCTGCAGAAATAGATTCACTGTAAGAACATGATCTTTTCTGGGGTCCATAAAACCTCCAAACCATCACAGTACTAAATCATATGACAAATCAAGTCAATGCAATAGGCACTAGTCTTCCCTGCTTTGATATATTTGATCTATTCAGTTGGCTTCCTTCAGGAATCAGATCATGGTACCACTCTATACTACAAATAGGCTTAATACTATTATTCATAATCGTTATAAGTATACTCTTTAAAACCTGTCTTTACTTTTTTTCTCAGCACTATAAGAACAAGATGACAAAAAAGGAATTAATCCTCCAACCAGCACTCAAGCTGAAACTTGCTATAAAACAATATATTCAACTAGAATCATAAAAATTCCATTCTTCGTACACCTAAATCTGGTGTCCCTTGTCAGCACAAAGAAACTGGAATGGTCATCACCCAAATATCCCTCAAGATTGAGGAACTTACAAATAAAAGGGAAGAACTGAAGCCAAGTATTGAGAATTAACAAATAACTGACAGCTTTGATGGATGTTAGCCTGTTGAAGTAGCTAAAGGCAAATATCTGTAACTGTTATAACTCAACTTGTTTCTTTGATGAAGAAACATAGCTGATGCTGTGTTTTGTAACTTCTTAATCTTTACCTTGTAACTGGACAGTCAAGAGTTAAATCTTTATTTTATCATACATGCCCCAGCTGGACTTTGTCAGTTCATAGTAGTCCTTAATGGCCTGTTGCATTTAGCTTAGTCTCTTTACTTATTATCTCGTGTTAATTAAGCAATTGACATCCTTTTAGCTTAGCCTCGTTACTTATTATCTTATGTGGATTGAACTATTTACAACTCTACTGTAACCTATAAGTATTACCACAGCCAGACTCTGTCAGTTCCTAATGGCCTGCTTGGTTTAGCTTGGCCTCTCTACTTCTCGTCTTATATTAATGAAGCAATTTAGGGCCCACTGTAACCAATGCTTACCCCAGTCAGCTTCTGTCAGTCCCAAAGAGCAGCCTCTGGGACCCGCACTTACACACTTCCAATTGAACAAGTCACTCAATATCTCCCAACATCCCAATGCCACTATCTCCATCTCCCTTTGTTTGAATTTCAAAAAAAAAAAAAAAACAAAACCAAAGTTTCTCCAGTTCAGGGGAGAAAGGGTGTGGGTGCAGATCCGAGGTACTGACCTTCTGCTCTCCCTGCCTTGCGCAACCACAATAAAGGCTCCTTCTCTCTTTGAAATCCTGGTGTCTCAGGATTGATCATTGAGTGCAACAGGCAACTTACCCAAGTCTTGTCCAGCAACACCACTGGCCGTCCCCTACCCAGTTCTTAGGCCCTCCCTCACAGGACTGCACCCTGCCCACCCAACACTTTTTTCCAACTTCTGTACACAATGTTCCATCAGCTCCAGTCTCCTCTCTCCTCGTCAGCAAGCCAGACTTTCCTTTCTCCGGTTCTTTCTTCAAGCTTGTCCCCCAATCAGAAATGCTTTCTTTCCTCCTATCTGCTTAACTCTTGGCCAGAACAGGCTAGACACCCAAACACACCTGCATCTCAGAGGCTTATTCCTTGCCCTGTGGGTTTGCAGAGGATTTTGCTCCCTACAGCTCCTTGGGGACCTGGTTTTTACATGGCCTCTTCAGGCCCCATGGCAGTGCAACAGAGACTGCAGAATCACACATGGGCTTGTCACCACCTCAGCCCACAAGTGATCCTTGTCATTTGTTCTGTTTCATGGGTCAAAACTAGTCAGCCGGCCCCTCTTAGCTATAAAGGGCTGGGAAACTTTGGAGGAGCAGAGGGATATTTGGTGCACCTCATTCTTGAACGCCAGATCATGTCTTACCTTTGCACTTGCACACTTACAGTGCTCCCTCTCCTCTACATTATTCTCCAGAATTCATATTTTGTACACCAGCGATTCTCTACTGGGTGTGGGGGGAGATTTTACCTCCCAGAGGATAGTTGACAAAATGCATGGAGACAGTTTTGACTGTTATGACTGGAAGTGTGTGTGTGGGATACTGACATCTAGCAGGCAGAGGTCAGGGGTCCTGCTAAAAATCATCAGTTTTCAGCCCCTCACAACAAAGGAGTACCTAGCCCAAAATGTCAGTAGTCCAACTTTGCTGTTTTATAGGTGGATAGGTCTTGTGTTAGCCCAACTAGATTGCAGCTATGTGGGCAAACAGTCATGGTGGGCAGTGGCCCCTCGAGTGGGCCCCATGACACTAGAAGAAATGAAGCACAGAAGTGAGCAGGTTATGGGGCAGTGGAGAGAATGCTAGGGGACTGAGCGATATACACAATCTTCTTTCCAGCCTCTGAAATACAGATGACAGCAAACCCAGGCTGGGGCTTCTCTGGAGGGTTCCTCACTTCACACATGGCCAAGGGCCCTGGGCTTCTGGGAGGAGTTGGGGGCCCCAGGAGTGTATAAATACCCACCTCTTGCAGCCTGAACCTCACTTGTTTCTTTGGCACTGCTTGTTCTGGCGTGGGAGCTGAATAGAGGTGAAGGGATCCAAGTTAGCAGGCGTGAGTCATCGTTCTTCCTGTCCTTCCAAGCAGACTGGTTGCTGTGGTCCGGCTGTCCCCAGCATTGCCTGAAATGAGACTCAAATTCTAATTCCAACTCTGCCATTTTCTGCTGTGATTTTAGACAAGTCATTTAACAGCCCCCACAATAGATTTGGTATCTAAACCTGTGTAATAATTAATTGACCTCTATAACATTTATATCCTCCCTAAATAAATACATATTTTCATATATCTTCTCCCTAAAATCTTAGGTGCTCAGAACCCATTTTCTGTTCCTTTTGGATTTAATACAGCAGTGGCTATTCCTGTGCCGTCTACTGGAGCGGCCTGCTCACCCAGCTCTGAGGGAAGGTTATCACAAGATGCCCTGAAGGCAGCAATGAAGAGATTGCTACAAATTCTGAGAAATGATGGATTGTGGCAGTGAGGAACAGGCCTAGATAAGATCATTCCTTCATTCATTCCACACATATTTACAATGCTCCACAGTGTCCCAGGCACTGCTCTCAGCACTGGGAATACAGAATGAAAGGATCAAAGGGATCCCTGCCCTCACCCAGCCCTCAAGCCTCCCACTTCACCTGGCACTGGGCAGGGACCCCGTGGTGCTCGGTAGTCCTCACTCCGTGGTAATTCATGGTAGAATTGGAAGTTGCAACTTTCCTCCAAGAAAGTTGCTAAAGGAGCAAGCTACTCTCTCTGTTTTCTCGTGGCACAGGGGAGACAGGAGGCTGCTGTGGAGGGACAAGAAGGGGCACGGAGAGTATATGTGGCCACGTGAGGGAGCCCCACATCCAGGACCGACTGTGCTGTGTCTGGTGAATGGATGTTTCCTGGGCCTGGTTCAGACAGAGCTAACAATGTCTGGGAATAAAAGCTGCTTTTTCTCTTTCCTCCCCCAGGCTGCAGCTGGGGAAGGTGGAATTGGTTTAAAATGACTCTGCCTTAATAAATCTCATCTTGGTCTGTGTGGTGACTTGGCCTTGGGTGCCTGGTAGGATTTGGAAATCCAGTTCTGGACCGTACAGCTTGAGTCTTGACTTTGTCAGTTCCCATCTCTAAGAATTATCTTCAAATCTGCAAATCATAAAACTAGGACCAAGGGGCTGTGCCTGATTCTAGCCAAGCCCTGAGGCCCATTATCCAAACTCCTCTAGGCCCTGCCCTCCCACCTACCCAGGAGACCAGGCAGTAGGGATACTGCAGAGGGGCCAACTCAGGTAGCTCAGGGCCGTAGAGGAGCCTGAGGACTCACACCTGCACCACAGTGGGTCCCGCCCCCACCTCAGTGTGTTCAGCAAGGCAGAGCCAGACACACCTGGAGGACAGGTAGGGCTGACACCTGGCATGTGGCAACAAAGGAACCTTCTCCAATTGTGCATCAAATATGTACTAAGCAACCAAATAAATCAAGTCCCTGCCTTTATGGGGTTTTTATTCTAGTAGAAGGAGATAAGCAATAAATGAACTACCCAGTGATAAATGCTGTGGAGAAAATCTACAATGAGGCACCTTGGAGAGGAAATGATGGAGTTGCCACTTTATAAATGGGGATCAGGGAAGGCTTCACTGAGAAGGAGAAACTTGAGCAGAGATCTGAAGAAGTGGTAGGAGGAGCCAGGTAGACACCTGGAGGGGATGACAAATAAAAGTGCCCTGAGATGGGAGGGTGTATAGCATGTTAAAGAAACTGCCAGAAGGCCCATGAAAGAGACAGGACCTCCCATAGAGCAGAGATGCCCTGCTTTGCAAGGATGATCAGCAAGCTATTTGTTGCTCAGTTAATGAGGACCATATAACTCAATGTAGGATGAAACCTGCCTGAAGAAAGGTGACAGGGAGAGCAGGGTTTGCAGAGGAGGCTGCCACAATGGAAGGGGGAGAGGAACGAGTCCAGGCGCAGAGCTGGAGCTAATATGGAAAGCCTCGGCCATATCAGAGTGGGATGTGGGCTGATATGGCTGGCACATGGATTGATGAGAACTGAAAGGTAAGGCAAATCTACAAAGTTGGGCACCAAATGTGCAACTGGATAGCCTTCTTAAAGAACAGTAACAAATCATAAAGTCTGGCTTGATCATACAGGCAGTGGGGTGGGGATGAGGGTGGGGTCTTTCAAGGCTTCTAAGAAGTGCTTCCATAGGTGGTTCACTGAGCCTAGCCACAGGCAGAAGGAGGGCTTGAGGGAGGGAGAAACTTTTAGGAGACCAGGTAGGAAGTGGTTGCTGTAGTAAGGCCTGAGCCAGAGCAATGGGTCTAGAAAGGTGATGAATGTGAAATCCATGAAGAGGGGTGAATGGAGGGGTTGGTGCCTTGTGTGTGCAGCGGGAGGGAGAGAACTGGGGGCAAGGTTCAGGAATCTTGCTGGAAAGGAATTTATTTTGCTGCACCTATTATGCCCCCGGCTCTGGTGCTGGACGTTCTACATGGATATCTAATTTAATTATATTGACAACCCTGTGATGTGGGCAGAAACATTCCCTTTTTAAATAAAGGACGTAACTGAGTTTCAAGATGAAGGAACCTGCTCAGTGGCATACAGTGTGGCGATGGGCACCAGATGGGCAACCAGGTCTGTGGCTCCAAAGTTCATGCACTTCTCGCACTGTGCCCTGCTATCATCCCTCTCCCCAACAGGACTCTGCACTGCTCCCCAAGCCAGGGTGGTTGCAACCCCACCCATCCTTCTGTCAATGGCTGGAGGTGAGAAACTAGAATTTTCCATGTGAGCCCACATTTCTCTCCATTCATCACTCCTTGTTGCTATTTCTGCCCTTGCCCCAAGGCCCAGGCACAGTAGTACTGTGGAGGACAGCTCTTTGCTTTAAAGCCCACAAGAGTCATCATCTTTCAAAATTACCTCTTTTCCTCTGGGAGGACAGATACAGTCAGTGCAGAAACTTTGGCTCTCTTAGGAGTCTGTTTAGGCAAAACTTGCTGGGTGGGTGCAGGGAAGGTGGGGGTGTAATTCTGACCTCAGGCAGGCTAGAATCCAGCAGATTCTTGTGGGAGGTTGGTCAACTTCCTTCAGGTTAGGAAAGAGGGACCAGGAAGTCAGTCCAGGGATATTGCCTCCTGTTCGGATGAACAGATAAACCAGCAAGTTAGGCACCTGCCACCCTCGGCTGCCCTCGGGGTCTGAGGAGAGCAGCTGTGGTCCCACTGTCCTCTAACTTCCTGCTCGGGCCCTTGGGCCTCTAGACCTGGTATTGGTTGATTGTAGTTTTTTTTTTTTTTTTTTTCCCCCAACAACATAACTAGAGCTGTAGCTGGATTAAAATATTCCCTGCACCACCCTTTAACTAGACAAAATGAAGATATTTTACCACTTGGCATTTCCTGTTACCAATCTGGAAAGTGGTATCAGAAGTCTGTATATTCAATTCATAAGAGAGATGGAAGGGGTTCTTTCCATGTTTGTTGCCACCTCCCCCTTTTCTCACCCCTGCCAACTGGGTGAACTCAATGACCCAGGCAACCTCTGGCTGGGGCGAGCAAGGGGGAAGAGTAGAGAATCCTCACCTTCCCAGATGACTCAGAACCAGGAAAAGATGAAGGGGCATTAGCCACGAGTGGTACTGCCCAGATGGAGGCTGTGGAGGTTTGGAAGATTCTGGGGCTGCTGTACCTTAACCTTCCCTGCCCCCTCTCATTGTTCAACACAGTCATTAAAGTTGAGCTTGAAGTAGAACATGAATTTTGCTCAGCTACTTTATAATTTGCAGCGTTTTAACATGTACTGCATTCATGCCAGCCTGATGTACTTTGTCTTAACCTTGTTAATTTGGTAATACACCTAGCAAACCCATAAATCTCTGGAGTTTACTGAATAGCTTTTCACTGTAGTTACCAAATTGTGTTTGCCATCTCCCTCAATCTTTTTGTATGCATATTTGAAACATTTAAATGAATGATAATTTATTATCATTTTACATCCTTGGAGAGTGGAAGGGGTAGAGAACAGCTTTGAGGGCTGAGATGGTGCAAAAGCCCTTGCACCCCCCTAGAGTGTTCATGGTGCTGGCAGGACCAGTGAGGCTGAAGGGCACCCTGTGGGTGCAAACTGGCCTGGGGACAGGAGTGGCCAAGGCTAGGGCTTTGGTGAGTAGGAGCTGCATTGTATTTCCTGTTTTCTCAGGATTCTTTGTCTGCCTAGGGAACTAGGAAGGGAATCTATTTGAGCATCTAATTAAAGTTTCCTGTTTCTAATCTTGTGCTGCATTTGTACAAATAGAAAAAGCACTAGAAATGCAAATGGAAGCTGCTTCAACAATAAAAGGCAGTGGGCTTGTGGTAGACACTGTCAAGAGTCTGAAAGCTAAAATGGGTTTCTCAAAAGATGCACTGCGTTTTTCTCTCTACAATTACAGGGGATGTTAGGGAGTAGAGGCTGGATCACAGATTCTAAAATAACCTCCTGTCTGGCTTAGTCCAGCTGGCCTTGCTGATCAGAGGCAGTGGGGCCCAGGTTTTTCTGGGGTCTTGACCACTGAGCCCTGGTCATCTGGCTCGTGTCCTGGGCTAGGGCCATCATGGTGAGCCTCAGGCCAGGCAGATCTCTGGATAACCTTTTCCTCCAGAACAATCTTTGTCATGACTATTTATCTGGGAATGCAGTGTATGGAAGGTGTTCGGTGCAGACCAAACACAAGTTCTAATTCATGTTTTTCCTAGTCTTCTCTTACCCCCTAAAATCATAGCATGTTGAAGTACTGCCAGTGACAGCATAACTGTTTTACATCCGTCAGACCTAAATTTTTGCAGAATGACCCACACTGAAGACGATCAGAGGCCCTAGTCCTCCCTTCCAGCACAGTAAGGTGGGCAAAGATTTTTGAAAACACTTGAAGAGGGATTCTAATCATGGGTTTGCCTTTGAGCAGGTGCTTTAATCTTTCCAAGTCTTAGTTTTCTCATTTCTAAAATAAGGATAACTTTTTCATATAATTTTAAATTTAATTTATGAAACTATACAGTCCTGAACACTCAAATATGAGTGGTCTCCCCGCCAGCACTAGCTCTTCAACTCTGAGAGCAGCAGTTATAAACTGGAAGGAAATGTCAAAGAGAAAAAGTTACCCAATTTCACCTGACATCACCTCAGAAACGGGCACTGTCTACTTGAGCCTGCAGAGCGCTTACTGCTCTGTCCAGATGGACACTACAAGTGCTTACTGGAAGGGACTGATGTGCCGTCTCTCCTAGGTCAGGGGTGTGTGGGGTGGGAGGAGAAGAGGTGCAGCCAAGTTTGCTGAGCATAACCTTCAGGAATAAAAGTGGAGCCCAGAAGGGAGTCAGAAAGGAACAAATTAACTGTGAGATGGTATTTATAATAATTTTGTTGTTGTTATTCCATTTGCTTCCCTATCATGATAGATAGAAAAACCTTTAAACCAAGAAGGCCCTAATTCTGGGAGTAACAAGCAAATGGGTTCTAGGAAGTTCTTTTATACTTCGTAGCCAGGCCTGGGTGGACAGATGGACTCAACAGATTGACCAGGGAGAATAGGCCCCATTCTACCTTCGCAGCAAAATGAAAGACAAGGCAATTGGCATGTTCCTACAGTGAAGTTTGACCACATTTGTGGACAGAAAAAGGCTTATAACAGCATAGCCACTATGATACTTAGACTCTCACTCGCAAAATCTCTTGCCAGCCTTTTCTCAACCGATTCCTGAAGGCATCCATTGTATATAACAAATGATCTTCTCTAAGTTACGTATCTTCCTTTGGAAAACTGAAAAAAACTCACTGAAACCACTCGTATTCTGTGGTTTGGACAAGGAATCCCAGTTGAGAAAGGCTTGGGATAATGAAGATTTTTCCAGACTTAGCTAACAAATGTCAAAGACCCCAAATCTGCCACAGTGTTATTTATATGACATTTATTCCTTAGCATAGCTCTAGGGACCTAGTAGATGCTCATTAAAATTCTGTTGCTTCAACATGAGAGGAAAAGCCTAACACAACAGGAACCTGGTTCAGACAGAGCACTGACGACACCATCCCATGGACACACACTTACTTGGCCATGTGTTATTTTACACAGGTTGCTGATGTGTTGGACACATGTGAGCACTACTTTACATAGGTTTCTTATCAAGACTGTCTACTCTTCCACTCTCGGATTCTATCTTGCTCTCATTCTGTAGCTTCACCTATGGGGAGGGCGGGCGGAGTGAGCTTCTCATGTAGCATTGTTCTGCTTGAATCTAGTGAGAACAGGTGAATTCCTAGATATATTTCAACCTGCAATCAGGAAGAGCTCATGATTTTCCATCCACGCCAAGCAAACAAGAATTCAGCCTTGAGGACGGAAAAGATCCGAGTCCTCTCCAAAGGTGTACAGAGTTGGGAAGGTCTTTGACCCCTAAACTTCTGCTCTATTGTACAATGCTGAGTACTTGGTAACCTTTAAGGTTTAAAATCTTGAAGTAGATCTCGACAACTGAATACATCCAATTACACTGACAGAATTCAAACTGTTCCCGAGCATAACTGTGTACTCCCTCCAGATGGAAGGCTCTAATGAGAACATGCAAAAACTATTCCTATGAGAAAAGTCAAGTCACTTAAATGGTAAAGGCTATCACTTATTGAACACACATGAGGAATCAGTATGCTTAAAGGGTTTTACTTCTTTTAACTCATTTAATTTTAACAACATAGGAGAGAGGGACAATTGTTACCTCCCTTTAGTTGACTTGCCAATTTGATACATCTAGGATTGGTGGAGCAAGGTTTCAGACCAAGTGAGTCTGGCTCCAGAGTCTGTACTTAATCAGGAGGCTGGTGACCGGACCTAGAGAGGAATACATGTTTTTTAAAGGTTACTTTAAAAATCTTAAAAAAAAAAAAAAAAAAAGCAAAAAAATAATCCAACATTAAGACTTAAAAATACTTCAAAACCCTTATAAAAGTCTTTAAAAACAGCAAAATTAAGACTGTTGACTCTAAGACAGCATCCAAGGCTGAGGTATGAAGCTAACAAGTACACCCCAACCGTGTGTGTGTGTGTGTGTGTGTGTGTGTGTGTGTGTGTGTATTTTAATTCACCATTATATTCACCGTTGCTTTTTTATACATCGTTCCCCTTTCCAAACATCACTTAACCCTTAGGCAGGGGTATCAATTGGGGAGAAAAGAAGCACTAGTTCTACCACTAGAGTCTCTGTCTCCTAATGCTTATTTTGGATATGCTGAGCTCCCTGCCAACTACTGCTGAGCATCAATAGTCAAATCTGCCAACAAATATAAATTGTCTAAATCTATAAGATCCCAGTTAAACAGCTTAGTATAACTAAGTGGAAAAAAGAATACCCAACAATGGCAAATAGCAATCTTAGGATAAAATAAACCAGAAAAGCAAAGGTTTGAAAAGCAATGAAGGGGAAAAATCTGCTCTATGAAATAACAGCCTCTTATACATTGACACATTACATGAGTACGTTAAATCACAAAGGCCGTCATACCATTTTGGCATTGTGACCACATCTGAAATCAGAGTATTTTCAATTCTTAGAAGGTGAGATGTGAAGTGAACCTAGGAGTGGGGGCAGAAGGCATTAGTGAGACACAAAGCTTGGTTTATGCCAGGCGAGATGCAGAGAGCAACTAGAAAGACCTATAATACAAAGAACTCATCAGGGCACAGGGGTGATGGTAGCAGCCTCAAGGCAGAAACCAGAAATAGGTTAATTATTAACAGAAAATTCTTAGAAAAATTGAGTCAGGAAGACACAGCTTTCTAGAGTAGTAGGGCTAAAGCAAAAGTTTTTGTGTTATTCCAGCCAGAACGAGGTGGGTGCAGCACTGCCCAGGTGTATACACTCGCATCTGTCCTTGCGCACCCTCCTCTTACCACCACCACCACTTCTTTTGTGATGACAAGCCTGAGACAGGCATTAACCCTATTTTACCACTCAGTTCAAAGAAGACTCTGAAAGGCACCCACATTGTGCATATTGTGTAGGCGTGTATGCAGATACCTACATGTAGGCCTGGGATTCACACCCAACCCCTAAACACCTAAAAGCGATCTCTTCCAAGTCTGTGGAGGTATTTCTCAAAAGCAGAGCAGTTCCCAACAGTGACCTAAGTTTTTCACCCTCAATTATCAAAGGGATAAAAATTTCCATTTTTATTCATTAAGACGTGTCCAGTCTGTTTTAAACATCCTTCTCAATCACGTTGACTATGTTGCCTTGTAGATTCCAGCCCAACTACAAGAAGGTCAGCTGCTTGAGGCACAGACTTCCCCACCCTTCTTTCCTTGTGCCCCAGCGCCTGTCAGAACCCGAAACACAAAGTTTTGTGCACAAAATGATTGTACATCCAGCCCCAACAATGTGAATCTCTTCAATACTTCCTCATTGCTCGGCAGCCGTCATAATCAGAAAAGAGGCGCCAATGCCACCCAACATTTCTCATAAGCTAGCCGGACAAGGCCTCTGTTTGTTAACAGTCGCTTTGTCTCAGTCGGCTCTAACATCACTGGGTGGATACAAAGAAATGACTAAGTGACAGATTAGAAAGAAAACACTCTCACCAGTCTTAGAGTATGCATAATTGTCTTCATTTAATTTGAATTTTCATATGAAGTATTTCTGGCTCCAACACTTAACACCGAAACAGAACATGTTCTTATCCTACAGAAGACCTCATAATGGTATTAACCACTAAATGCAGGCAAGCCCTGGAACTAGAGGGAAAGATAATGCTTTTACTTATTTAGCACATGTGCTGCTGGCTCTATGAAATCAATTTCTTCATGAAACAAAAATGAACCAAGATAAGAAAAATGAATTTTTAAATTTGTTTTCCTCAGTGGCAGAATTGCAAAGCTGTTTTGATATGGGTCTCCAGTAGGTCTAAAATACTGCTTTTGGAGTTGTAAAAATTTCATTACAGAAACACACAGAATGGACAGAGGACAAATAAAATCACATCAGTTTATCATGATGGCTTTAAACATATTCTTTGCCTTGTTTTTCCTTATAAGAAAAACCTGAAGGATCAAAATGGAAATCCAACAATCAAAACACAATTATTTTAATTGTTGGAAACAAAAAACCTAAAAGGAAAAGATAAAATCAGAAACCTGGTACACTTGCAATGCTGTCTCTGAAGAAGTTTGTGCATTGTGGGTATTTTGTGTTAGTAGGAAATTAAAAATTTCCAAAGGCTGAAGGAAATCCAAAACATTTTTTATAAAAACAAACCGTTGCTCTTCAATGTCTTTTTCCTTTGAGACATAAGCAGCTTTAAGAAAGGGGGCAAAAACTATCATGGGCAACACGTTTTTTATCTGAAATACTTTGATAGAAAATTGGCAAATATGGAACATGGTTTAAAAAGTGTAACTTTGCAAGTTTTGTACAATTAGATTAAAGCATGGACATTTCCTACTGCTAAATGCTTAGAGCCTTAAATTGTTTTTAAATATGAAATCTCAAATTGTTTTAAATCTTAGGGGAAAAGCCACTTCTAAGACATAACAATATTAATGTAACAGAAGTAATAAGCAGATAAACAGGCAGTGCTAAAGAAAAAAATAATAAACACTGTTAAAAGCCAGGGTTGTATTCCAGTTTTTAAAAAGAGGACAACTACTGAAGTGGATGACAATGTTCAAAACTATTTAATGTTCTTATGAAAATGTTACTGATACAACAATTTTAAAAGCACTGTGAATGAGCACGTTCAACAGCATTTCCTTTCAGTGAATTTTAAATTACACATGATCACATTAAGGATTGCATTCACCAAGGATAGTTCTAAGGTATCTAAAATATCTATAGTAAAGATTTGGACAGAGAAAGCAAGGATACAATTTGTTTCTTATAAAGAGAGTCACAATACAACAAATACACTCACATTATAGCTAAAATTATACTAGTCGCAATTTTTAATCTTACAAAATAAACCTGCAGTATGTAAAATGACACTACATCTTCTTCCAAGCCATTTATAAAGAATGGCAGTCTGTTATTAGAAGCCAAACCCCCACCCCCACCCCGCCGCCCCCAAAATAATAATGTAACTGATCCATGCAGTCTTTAAAACATTTCGTGGCAAATGAAGTATATGCTAATTTTCATAGAACAGAATTTTTGGTCAATAAGGACATTAAAAGACAAAGAGTAGGTAAGGGATTCCTGTCATTAGAAATGCAAAGTTCATAAAAAATTTCAATACTTTTTAAAATATCTTTTCACAGAATACTTTTTGGTGGTTAAACACAAGAAATATCTCTATTAATTAATTAATGGTATGACCAGGTTAAAAAATATAAATGGGTTAAGATCCTTTAATATGACTGCCTCACAATCTTCTTTTGAAGGTCATCGATGAGTAACAGATTTTCTTATAGTGACGACTGAAATACTTATTGTTTCTTATATTCACATATATCTGGATTTACTCCTTGATAAGCTGTTTTTCTGCTTCTAGGGAGGGGGTAAGCAAACTGGCCCACCGGGCAAACTCTGGCCTGCTGTCCGATTTTGTAAATACAGTTTCATCGGAACACAGCCACACCCATTTGTTTACATATTGTCCATGGCTGCTTTCAGGCTATAATGGCAAAGGTGGGGAGTTTCTAGAGACCAGATGGTTCCCAAATACTGAAATAGCTACTACTTATTCTCTGCAGAAAAAGTTTGCCAACCTTTGCCTAAAATCTACAATGATATGTTTCCTTACTTTTATTAAGAGTTTGCTTTCTCTTTTTCTAATGAATGTATGTAATCCATCTTTTTTGTACTTCATTTTATTTGCTGTGCATAACTTGGGAGCTTAACATAAAAGCTGAGTTTTCATCTTTAGTATCTTTGGAACAGAAGCATTCTCTCTGTTCATAACTTGTTTCGTTTCAGGTCATTTGAGGATTTCTCCAGGAGTTAAATTATCACAACAAGGATGTAACACATCAACAGAATGTTCAGAAGACTGTACATCTTATTTTATCTTGAATAAGAAGTTGGATAGGTGTTAGCAAAAAGAATAACTGAAAATTAGATATACTTTAAACACCATTAAATCAGGTAAAAACAGCTTCAGAATTTTCAAAACACACATGTACATAGGTGTACACACATCTCCAGAGTCACCCTCCCACCTATCACAAACTAATAGCTATAACATAACCAATGCATGTTTATTTTATAAATATATTACTGTCTATATAAATATTGATACATCCACAAAAGACATGTTAAATAATATTTGTACAATTGATACTACTTTAGTTTTTTTTAAACATTACACAGTCTATTAAAATAGTCAAAATAATTCTTTAAAAAATACCATAAATAAAACCAGTGAAGAGTTGCTTTCCACTTAAGTGGTTCTAAATCTTATCATTGGTCATCCAGTCCCCAGACTTGGTCATCCACACCTCCGAGAAACACAGTTTCATCAGGGAAATGTTAGCCATCAAAAGCAACCCATTTTTTAATACTTCATAACAAATATGTATGTTTACATATATAACACTCTTCAATTATATTAAATTTTATAATAAATGAATTTTCATAAAAACACAAAGCTCAAGTCTCCACCAGTACCAAACATTTTATACTGGTGTGCATTTCTTTCAAACGTTTAGGTCAATGACAAATCTATCAGGATACAGAGTTCATAAAAACGAGACTAAAAACTTAGGCATCACATGCAAGAAAGGAGGAAATACTAAGGGCCAGAATTTGGCCATTTGGGTACCATTCCCTCTGTACTAAGACACAGAGACAATGGACTGGCTAATTACTGTGTAAAGTACAGTCAACTGTCAATTATTCTGGGGCAGAATATTCGAATCGGAATCCTTTTTCTTCTATCAGTTGACCGCTTCTGGCAATTGCACTACTTAACTAACATACTTCTCTCTGGTTACTTAATAACAAGTTTGGTAAAAGATTTGATTAGGGAGATTTGGGCTAAAATGAAGGTTTGGGACCAGCTGTGGATTTAACTTAACGATGGACTCCTTTTACTTATTGCTTTGGATAATTAAAAATTTGCTGTACCTCAAATCTGCCAACTGGCTTATTCTTAGGTTCTAAAAGCAATTTGGTGCTTCAAAGTAAAGGGATAGATTGTCCTTTTGACATAAGAAAGCTGCTATTTCTTAACTCACAATTAGTCATTACTGAAGGATTTCATATGGCTAGTTCCGAGATGACCACTTCAGTAAGGGTGGCGGCTGGCTACGTTATTTTTCCATAGTTTAAAATCAATGAAGCAATACCAAATAGTCAATCGGTTAAAACCATTAGAAGGCCAAATTAAAAGTGTGATATACATTTCACCTAAGCGTGATATACAGCTCACCTAAGATCTCATTAAAATAAATTTAGTAAAGTTTGGCAGAACCTTCAAATAATTAAAAGTCTACGAATGAAGAGTACAGAAGCAAAACCTACACGTCTAATTTAAAGGTGTGATTTCGTACTAAAAAAAGTCTTAAAATACGACTAAAATAAAAGCTACCGTGCACTTGTAACCCTATTTTTGGCACTGGTATAGCCTCTACATTTAAACTTGTTCTACAGATAGCGACTGACAAAATCAAAATCAAGGAGAACAATTTTCACATGTGAGTAGGGTCGCTCTCAGACAGACACCACTTGAAACGGCTTGTGTGGCACCCCTCATGTTACTTCTGGGTACAGATGAGTACCGCACTCACCTCAAAAACAACAGAATTGTGTAGAACACCACTTTCCTGAATTAAGTTTGCTGAACACGGTTCAGATTATTGGATATGTCAATATGCATAATGCCTTTTAGAAGCATTTACTGTATACCCAAATCCTACTTCATGCAACACATGGTGTCACATAAGTAGAGAAAATGTTATCCTAGTCAAAGGTGCTTGGACATTATTTTCAGGCAGCATTTTACCTTTATTTTAAGTTCACACTAGATAAATTTTAGGAGAAAAAATGCCAATAAATTTACTTAATATATTTGAATATATTATATAAAACTAAGACAGACACTTTTGTTTACCTAAATGGTTACTTTTATTTTCTACCCTATTCTAGACCTCAATTTTACTTTAAAAATTTGTATTTAAATAAGGGATAAAATGTTGCCCAAAAGTCTAATCATAGTTACACATTTGTGTTTTAACTAGATCTACAAATCAAAATAGTTCTTAATAGTTAAAAAGATACAATTTGTATCAACAGTAAAAGGTACTTTCTGGTTTTTCAGGGCTTTCTTTCAAACTGTAGCAAGTAGAATAATCAGAATAACCAGGATACCTAGGCAGACTACAGAAACAGATCTGAATGATTCTGTTACACTAAGGAAAATTCAAAAACTGTCCAAGTATGTCAGTCACACAAACGTCTGCCAACGATTGCAAAATCTATCTTTTAACCAACAGAAATGTATTCGCATCTAGCAAAACCCATGACTTTGAAACCAGAAATATCCCTTACTAATACCAGAACAGACTTCAGTCTGTATCTAAAACTACACTATTTGTGGCAAGAATCTGGCCTTAATAATATAACAGGCCTGAAAAACTACCTTCAGGAAAATGGAAAATATACAGTATCTTACAAAAACGTTAAGTTACCATTTACAACTCCTCCATCACCATCTCTATAGTGCAGTATCAATAAATGTTGCATATCCTCAACACATAAAATTACCTCAGGCCAGTCTTGATAAATAGCAGGAAAGCTGAAGAGTATATTAAAAATAAAAGTTGCATTGAGAATAATTAGATTCATTAAAAACAGGTGAGTACTGCAAAAGGGTTATTTTATCCAGTATTGTTGTGCCCCAAAACAAAAAAGACAGACACATTAAAAATACAGGTTAATGGAAATCTAGGAATTCAATTCCATTTCTACTGTCTAGAAGCACATAATAGCTGGATAACAAAGCTCTAAACTGTAACAGTTACGGCTTTTGCCTTATTCATAAAAAAAGAAATGGAAACTTTTTTTTCCATTGATTGCATCTGCTTTCCTTTAAATCAACCATATTAAATTAACAAATTACTTAACAACAACAAAAAAAGTGCCATATTGTAAAATCATTCAATATATACTATTACCCATTTCAACATAAACTGGTAACTTACATCTTGTTTAAAATATAAAGTCAGTGCTGTAGTATATTTTTGTTTCTATAAATAATGATTCTAGCACAAAGAAGCCCACTTTCCCCAAATAAAAAATAACTTAAAGAGCTGTAAAAGGTTCTAATTAAGCTTGGCTTGAAAAAATAGTTTGCTAGGTCTAGTCAAATGTTCAACATTCTGTAAATATTGTAATTGCTTGCAATTGATAGAGAAACATCAAGTTAATAAAACATGAAACAAGGATAAAAAGTGCTGCATATAAACCCCTGATGTACCAAAGATTAATATCAAAGTTCACAGATACATCTATTAAATCAAACTGGAAAAATTTCCAGCCAAGGATATAGCTTTAAAAAGGAAACATTAACAAAAAAAAAAAGTTTGAATGTAAAGCAATCCCGTGATACTTCCATCATGTGGGGCTGTACATACAGATTCCATGATACAGTATTTCACATAAATGGATACTATATAACCTCCTTGCTGAGAAGGAGATCACATGTGCTATTGTAGCAAACCTCCCTCAGCATTTGAGCTGAACAAAAAACTACTCAACACCACAAAGATGCATCATCTTTCAATAACCCAGCTGTGATTTCTCCACTAAAATGGCTGCAGCCAGCTGCTGGGCATCTGTCATGTGAGGATTCCTTTTCATGACAATTCTCACAAGGTCGGGCGGGAAGATGTTGCACAGGTTGACATAAACCTTTTCTCGGTTGTCTTGGTACCTTGGAGGATCTTGTGGCATTCCACAGTACGGTATTCGCCAAGTCGGCTCTTGCTGTTCAGGTAGACTCTGGAAGGTGAACTGCTCATAACATGGCTGAGTGGAGCTATCGGGCAAGGAGTAAGTCTGCCGATAGCCATATGCATCGATCCCGTAGTTCTGCCTATCCCAGCCTCCCAGCCCTTCCTGGCGGGAATAAGGCTTTCTTTGTCTTGAAGGAGAACTGTCATAGAGCCGAGAATCAGAAATGCTGTCTATTCTTGTGGCCACTAAGGACCTCCCTAGGTGTGGTGCCTTAGAGTGTGCAGAACTTGGTGGAGAGGGGTAATCACCAGGACAGCTGGACCGGGCACCCACAGCTGGGTGCTGCAGATGCATAGCCAAATGTGGAAGAGGAGGCTTGTGATGGTACTTTGGTTCTTCATGACTGTAACTTTGTACTCTGGTTAAGGGGTCGTGGAAATTCTGCAGGAAGGGCTGGGAATTAAGGCGGCTGTGAGGGTGCAGGTGTTGACACTTCAAATTCTCTTCTAATTGTGGGTCAGGAGAGCTGACATAGGACCGGTCATTGTACCCTACATATGAGTCACTGCTCCCACAGCTCATGCTCCCTTCACTGCTGCAGTCAGAAGCTACAGAACTTATCCTATAATCTGTGTCTAAGGAGAAACGCCTTTCAGGACTTCGTGGGCCTGAGATACTCAGATTTGAATATGCATTCAACATGGAATAATATCCAATGTCTACAGGTGAGTCACATTTTGGATACTGTTCATAAGGCATTGGCGTTCCATGATTTTTGGTTGCCATCATCACTGGAGGATATTGTCCCTGTGGTCTTTGATCCTGAGGTGGAAAATGAACTCCAGATGGAAGGCCATTGCTTAAAGATGTAGTGCTTTGGGGTTTTGCAGTAGAAGTAGCCGGTATGCTAACTAAGGAAGGTACAGACCTGGTTTCCAATTTGTTTTTGGTGGGAAGCTTTTCCTCTAGGTCTTGGTAGACCTGAGTCCTTATGCTTGGATCCGATTGCCTCTTTGGAGCACCTCGTTTGACATCAGAAGTGCTATCGGCCTTAGTGCTACAAGGTACACTGTTGCTTTTCACCAGTCCTCCTTCATTTGCAGTTTTGGCTGCTGTATTTCTAGACATGGCACGAAGTTCATCAGCCACTGACCGCTGAGGCTGACTGCCCCTTTCAGGATGGTAATATTTGCACTTGTGTCCATAGGTGCACTTCTTTCCTATGAAGAGCAAAATTAATTAGGCAAAGGAGCACACCACCAGATGCTGAAAATTTTAGTTTGGCACTATCATTTTAACTCATGAAAGAAACAAAGGCACAAATGGAAGATACGCTAAGTGTGACTCTATTCCTCATTCTTCAGAAATACCACCTTTCAGTCTTCTTGCTTCCTATTATCAAGAGCCGTAAGAAAGTTGGCCAGATAATTATTAATCTCTGCTAGAGTTTTTGGCTGATACCCCATTGTCCCTGACACACACCCACCTCTTCTCTTTCAGAAGGACATTACAATCAGGTAGGAAATTCTCTTTTGAAGAGGAACATGCACTGCTGTAAAGTGATAAAATCATGCTCATCTGAATTGTAACTAAATGTAAGAACCCCAAATTTTTATCCACCTGAAAACTAACTTGATGTAAAATTAACTGAGTTCTTGAAACTGTGCTTCAATTCAGGAAAATCCATTTGCATCGAACCCAACTAGGTAAAAATAATCCTTTTTCATGGCTACCCATTTTTTTAAATTCCATTACCATCAAAAGAACCATGTACTGTGACCATCCAAAATTTAAAATGTTTATTTTTATTAACAAAAGTTGAACAACATATTTTGTTCTAAAGACATGTATTAAATACCCATAAAGAAAGTTACCATATGGACAAGGCTGCTTTTTGTGTTCAGGAACAATAGGTTTCTTCCTTAGAAAATTATCCAGGCTTGGGCCATGTCTGCCAAGAGGATCATCAGGGGGCATGAACCTGCCACAGATACAATAAAAAAAAGTTTACGTAGGAGGATGGAAATCTAATTCTAAAGACAAAGAGTACAAAGACTTACTCATTCTAAGATGTTTTTTGAAATTTTAATCCAAGTAGTTTGAGTCAACATTTACAGGGTAAAAAAGAAAAAATGAAGGTCAAAAACATTTCAAGCTGAACTTATATTTGTTAATTCAAATAAATTTTGAGTCTAGAAGGCTCTAATTCTTCCTTCAATTTTACGTGGTTTTAATCAAACAGTCTAATTTTAAGTGTTGTCTTAACATACATTTTTCCCATGTTTCTTAATAGCCTTCACAATAATTCAAATTGCTATATAATATTCAAC
Source organism: Choloepus didactylus (assembly GCF_015220235.1). Lineage (NCBI taxonomy): Eukaryota > Metazoa > Chordata > Mammalia > Pilosa > Megalonychidae > Choloepus > Choloepus didactylus. The sequence goes on along the minus strand of NC_051312.1, from coordinate 126,217,243 downwards.
AAGATGATGTATCACAATTTAATTAATTTCTCTATTGTACATTTAGTTTGCCCTTGATTTTTTTGCAATTATAAATAATAGAGTAACGCATTATTATAAGTAACATAGTAATGTATTATTACATCTCTGGTCTTTCTTTTTTCCTTATTACATATTCCCAGAAATGGGATTATAGGGTTGCTAGGTCACAAATATTTTTAAGGCTTCTGATAAACCAAGAAACCAGTATTTTCACCAGCATAAAGCAAATGGAAAAATATTGTTGCGAATTAAATGGGTGAAAAATACACTCCTTGTAGATTTAATGTGCATTTTTAATTAGCAACAGGTGAACATTTTCCTACCTATTTATTATTGTACTTCTCATGGGATATGCTTATTTATGTCATTCGTCCATTTATCAACTTGTAGAGAATGGTATAACTTAACAAAATCATATTTAGTAAGCCAGCAATGCTTTAAACAGTTGCAAAGGCATTTTTGGTAACTCAATATGATAAAATCTGCCTTTTCTGAAGAAGAAAATTCTCCCTCTGTCAGCTTTCACAAGCCACTCAGACCAGCTCTGCCTCAGGCGCCTGGGGAATGACTCGGAAGGACCAGCAGGGCCCCCCCACTTTAACAGTCACTCAAATGGGGCCTCCCCAGGCATGACTCTGCAGTTTTTCTGACTGCCTCTGAGGACTAGTGGAGAGATCAACTGTTAGAAGAAACCTGACTCAGGGGCAAAAAGAGAGGGAATCTGTAGTGGCTGCCAGTGATGGTTCTATTTTTAGGGAAGCCGTATTATTAGGAAGTAAATGATTTTACTTACTTGTCATTGACAAATGAATACATCAATAATCGCTCGTCTATGAACTTCTTCCACTCTGGTTTTTCGTTCGCCAGGTCCCTGTAGTTATCATTGGATACAATAATGCCATCCGACTCAAAAGCCAGCTTCACGATGAACCTGTCATCATAGCACACCACTCGCCTCCCCTGGACTCGTCGGGACGGCGTGAACACCAGGATTTTCTCTTTCTCTAGTTTGCGTAAAATTTCTTGATCTAAAAGAATAAAGATAAACCAAAAAGAAACTGCTGTTAACATTTTGGCATGTTTCCTTCTAGTCATTTTCGGTGTACTTTTCTTTCCATTGTTGATATATGTATAGATATATGCATACACACAATAAAATCTGTTTCATGTAAAAGAGCACTTACTCAGATCACTAAAATTTCTGCTTAAATATTCTAATGCATGTTCTAGCATATTGATGTATCCTAACTTATTGAGCCATTCTTCTAATGATGAATGGAGAGTTTGTTTCCATTTTTTTTTCCTATTATAAATAATGCTGCATTGAGTATCTTTGGACATAAATCTTTGCCTTTATCTCTGATTATTTTGGGGGGAATTATTCCTAGAAAGGGAACTAGTAGATCTAAGAGTGTTAACATTTTAAGACTGAACTGCTTTCAAGAAAAGTTGTAACAACTGAGATTTCCATAGCAGTATATAAGTAGCTTCCTCAAGGCACTGAACATTAACAGTTTAATCTCTGCAAATTTGACGGGTGAAAAAAAAAGTTTTTAGTTTGCATTTCCTTTAATTACTAATGAGGCTGAACATTTTTTCTTCTTATTTGACATATGTATTTCTTCTGCGAGTTATCTGTTTATGACATTTTATAATTGGGAGAGCATTATATTGGCTTTATCAATCTGCAGGAGCTCTTTATATGTTAAGGATATGGATTCTTTATTTACTGCATTTTTTCCCATTAGACATTTGTTTTTCATTTTTAAGAAAGCTTCCCCATTTTCATGTGATCAAAGTCATATTTTCCTTTGTAATTTCTTCTAAAACTTCTAAATTTAGAAAGGTCTTCCCCAGCCATAAAGGCTATTTATTTATATGATGGTTTGATTTTTGACATTTAACTCTTCAAGCCATCTGGAATTTATTGTTATGTTGTTTAAGATAAGGATTTATATAAATACATATTTTTTCCAAAGTGTTACTCAGTGTCTTGGTACTATTGGTTGAATTATGCCTACCTCTCCCACTTTACATTTTTATACAGGCTAAGAAGAGTCTCATTCCATGGGGTTGGACTTTGCCATTGCTTTCTAATCTATTCTTATACTAGCTTAACAATGATTTAATTTTTGTAGAAAAAGAGAATGCTTTAATATTTGATAGGCCAATTCTCCCTTCTCCCATTATTCTTCTTTAGCTGTTCTTGCTTCTATCTTTCCAGATGATTCAGAATAATTTTGTCAGGTATTTAAGAAAAAAAGAAAAGAAAAACAAGGACGAATTTGGTCAGAATAAACACCTTTATAATAGTCCTCCCTTTCGGGTATATCTCTCTTTAGATATATACCTATATATCTCTCTATATATATCTATATATATTTAGAGTAAAGAGAGATAAAGATCAATCTCTCATTTTTTGAACTGAGGTGAAATTCACATAACATAAAATTAACAACCTTAAAGTGAACAATTTCAGGTGGTGTTTAAATACATTCACAATGTTGTGTAACCACCACCTCTGTCTAGGCTCTAATCTCCATTTTTAACAAGTTTATATTTTGAAATAATTTCAAACTTATAGGACAGTTGCAAAAATAATACAAACTTCTTACAGAGAACCCCACCATGATTCCACCCCCAGATCTATCAATTTTTACATTTTGCCACCTTTGCCGCATCATTCTACCCATCTCTCCATTCATCTATCTATCTAACATTTGAGAGCAGGCTGTACACCTCATGCTCTTTGAACACATACCTCTATGTACATTTCCTAAGAATAAGGTTATTCACTTACGTAATCACCTGAAGTGCAGTTATCAAGTTCAAGAAATTATCATCAGTACAAACCTTCCATTCTACATTCCAAATTTTTCTTACGTTCCAATAATGTCTTTTTGAGCCCTTTCTCCTCTATTTCTCACATCCCATTCAGGATCATGTATTCCATTTGCCATTATCTCTTTAGTTTCTTTCTTTCTTTCTTTCTTTTTTTTTAATTGTGGAAACATATGTACAACATAAATCTTCCTAACTCCTGCCAAGCATACAATTCAGTGGGATTCACCACATTCACAATGTTGCGGTACCCTCACCACCACCCACTACTAGAGTTTCCCCTTCACTCCAAACATAAATCCACACTCATTCTGCATTAACTTCCCATTGTCCCTGACCCCCCATCCCTGGTGTCCTTGCTGCTTGTTCAAAGCTTCTGTGGGGAACAGAGCCCCGAAAATTCTCATTCTACCATCTTGATCAGGGCAAATTCTCTTTTTGTGTCTTTTTTTTTTTTAAATTTCTTTTTCACATTAATTCCCAACAGTTTTGCTAATGCTGAAGGTGGAGAGAGGGGTAAGGATTGGAAGCTTACTGAGAATCACTGAACTGGAGCAAATGGTAAACAACACTTAGCAGCTATAGAGGACATCTTTGTCTGAAACTTATACATTTAAATGTTACAAAATAATGCAAAACATAAATACATTACTCGGATGAACTCATTTCCTTCTACTTCACACAAACAGTCTACCCCAAGGCTTTGTAGGTCTTTTTAAATCCACAGTAATTAGAATTTGGTAGTTCACTTAGTCTAATTTCATTTAGCAGATGAGAAAACTGGAGCCAAAGCGATTCAATATCATGCTCAAAGTCCCATGGCTAGTAAATGTCAAAGCCAGAATTTGAATCTAGACCTCCTGACTCCTAGCATGTCTCTAAAGATCAGAATTTTATAAAAGTGAAAAATTCCACACAAATGAAGAAAAACTGGCTTAGGTAGCAAGGAGTAAAGTTTAATTAAAGTAATCAGATAATTTCCAAAACTGAAAATGGCTTTAATATCCTATCCAGTAACCACTGTTCCCCGTACACTGAGTAAACAGAAATGGATTAATGTATTCTTCAGCAGAATACCTGACAGTGCCAGATATCTACTCAGGTATTATAAAGAAGTGAAGGGCAAATTGCTAACAAGGCTTACCTGTAATAACAGCATCAGGTCGGGACTGCTCTTTTCTCCAAGCAGGAACAAAAACGGTAACATCTTTGTGTCCTCTGTCCAAAAACCAATCTACTGCCAATTTTATTCCTCGGCAGGAAAATACTTCTTTGTTTCCATGGCTGAAAAATTATTTTAGTACACTTAAAATACAACAAAACCTAATTCAATTCAATTAAATCAAGCTTGTAAACAGAAATGATTACACATTTATGACAGTGACAGGAGATTTATAATTTAAGATGAAGTTGCATCAAGTTCAGAGAAACATAAGCAACTTAGGAGTTGAAAATCAAGATCTGTGAGGAAAAAAAATAAGAAAATGGGAATGATTATTTTGTGGAGAATAAAGAAAAGTAAGTCTTCAAATGTAAAGTTGTAAAGGTTAACTAGTCAGAAAGATACACTTTTTAAAAAAAAAAATCAAGATAGGGAAAAAAAAAAGGGGCTTTAACCACAGCAAGAAGAATTTCAGTCAAATATGAAAAAGAAGTTGCACAGAAAAAAATCTAAACAGTGGAGTGGAGTACTTACAAGTTCTAAAAACTGTTCTTTCTCAAGAGTTCTTAAGCCTATATTCTGATCCAATGATTAAGTAATGTGCACATTTTATTAGGTAAACAACATACCACATATTCACTAAAAGAGTAAAGCATAATCACAATGCTCCATCTTACAAGAAACACTTTCCATGTTTCTCAATGAAAAGACACCTGGTTTCTGTGCAATAGTGTTAAGCTGGACAAGAATTAATAACAACAAAAGGGCATTCAAAATTGGATTAGCAGTCTTAGTGCCTAAAAGAAAATGCCCAACTCAGAAAGCATAATCATACAAAAAGTATTAATCTAGCATCAGGCTTTGCTTGTACATTTTAACCTAATAATTAAAAAATAACACTCAACCCAATGGTTTTAAGGAAAAAGTGTCCTGTTTTGAATCCAGTAATTAATGGTTTTTTTCCCATATTGTTTGAGCTCTAACAGCTCCATTTTCTTTTCTAAAACGGACATAGATATTCTTTACTTCTTGAAGCTAAAAATGGCTGAATGAGATAATACAGATAAATGTTTTGATAACTTTTAGCACAACTCAAACATTACACATATGGTAATATATTGTTCCAGTGGTCCCTTGGGAAGTACTAGAACCATCCAACATATGCTAAACATTTTTAGGAAGAAAGAAAAATAGACTAATTTGCTTTGTAGATGTTAACACTACAAACGCAAACCAGAGAGACTGTTCATAGGTCCACTGGGCTGTTTTAATGGTCCAGGATAATATCAGAGGTGGACCCAGATGCACTGGAAGTTTCAGAGGATGAGATACGGGAAGTGAGAGCTTAAGGTCTCGTTTCCTAATAGCTTGGCTAGTGCCACAGCAAAAGGTACAAAGTGATGTTAGGTTTCATGGAAAATACTGCAATTTAACCAGTCTTCTTCAAAATTGTGGAAAATGATGGTATCCTAATCTTTTGGATCTGAAATTACTAATCATAGGTAGAAAAAAGGCTGCCTCTATAACGTCAGAGGAGGAGCTAACTGCAGAAAGCTAGCATGGGTTAAACAGAAGCTACATAACCCAATGGCCTCATTTCTGACACATGCTGATTATTTCAAAGCAATTAATTTATATAAGTATTGCGACATATACTTTATCTGTTTTAATAGTCTTATACGTAGAAGTTTAAAGAGGCAAATCAACTAAACCGAGAAAACACAGTATCCCTGAACATAGAACTTAATATCCCTGAATATAAAACTCAACTTGCTAAAATCTGACTATAGTTTTATTTTACATTAATGTTTTGGGACCCAGGTATATAATGTGTTGTTAATTACTAATGACATTTGGTTTACTGAGACTAGAGCATGTAACTGTTTCTGGCTCTAAAGAGAGGCCCACAAAACATTTTCTATCTAGTGATTTCAATTAGAAAGGGCAACCATTACACCTTACTCCCTCTAGAAATACAAGATAATGTATTCTAATTAAAGAACTTTTATAAAATGTGTGTAAACATCAGATTATTTGCAATCACGGCACAAAGACACCACGCTAGACAGGACACTGTACCATGCTACACCGATAGCAAAGGCTGTTCTCCTTATTCTCTCCCTTTTCTATTTCCTTCTCTGTTTATGCAAGGGAAAGGAAATATAGAGTAGAAGGAATGGCCTTATGCTAACAAATCATGATTGGCTTAAACTAGTCACACTATTATCTTTCATCTTGGCCAGTGACTGAACTAAGAGTTGATTCTCCTAGAAGATATAAGAAGTCTGCTGGGGTGTGGTTTGCAAATAAAAAGACAAAGTCTCCTGAGGAGAAAAAAAAAAAAGGAATGAAAAGCTGCCAAACTGTGAATGGTAAATAGAGACACATAATGAGCCTGGGTTCCTGAGCAGATGGTCCCACACCTATCACCGCAGTCTTCTTGTTGAGAAAAAATAACCTCCTATTTTTTTAAGCAACTGTAGCCAAGTTTCCTATTATTTGCAGCTGAACTCATTTCTTTTCCTTTTTTTTTTTTAAATTAAATTCAGCCCCACTGAAATACATTCACATACCATACAATCATCCATGGTACACAACCAACTGTCCACAGCACCATCACATAGCCATGCATTCATAGCCCCAATCCATTCCTGAACATCCTCCCTACATCAGAAAAAATCAGAAGAATAAAAAATAAAAGTAAAAAAGAACACCCAAATCATCCCCCTCACCCCTCATCTAGTTCCTGTCCCCACCTTTCCACTCATCCATCCACACACTAGACAAAGGGAGAGCAATCCACAAGGACTTCGCAGTCACACTTCACCCGCTGCAAGCCACACTGCCGTACAATTGTCTTCAGACCAGAGTCCAGACCACTGGGTTGGAGTCCTACAGCCCCAGGCATTCACTTCCAGCCACTCCAATACATTAAAACCTAAAAGGTGTTATCTACATAGTACACAAGAATGTCCACGAGACTGACCTTCCGACTCCACCCGAAATCTCTCAACCACCAAAACCCTACCTCGCTCCATTCTGCATCTCCCCACCTCGCTAAAGAACATACTCTCAATTCCAAGATGCTGGGTCCAGACCCATCCCTGGGAGCCACATCCTGCACTGCCAGGGAGATCCACACCCCCAGGAGTCAGGTCCCACGTCCCACGCAGGGGGGTGGGGGGCAGCGAGCCCACCCATCGAGGTGGCTTAGTTAGAGAGCGAGAGGGTGGGCCACATCTGAGCAACAAGGGGGCACTCAGGGGGAGACTCTTAGGCACAATTATAAGCAGGTTTAGCCTCTCCTTTGCAGTAACAAGCTTCATAAGGGCAAGTCCCATGACAGAGGGCTCGGCACATCAAAGCACCAGTCCTCAATGTTTGTGACAACATCAGCATCAGTCCAGGTGAGGAAGTCCAACACTTCTGCATTTTCCCCCAGCTCCTCAGGGGGGCCCTGCAAATATATTTTTACTCTCTGCCTAAATTACTTTGGGATGTTGAACTCATTTTTAACTGCTACATTATGCATACCATAAACCAAAAGAAAACTGACACAGCTCTATTAATATTAGAAAAAAATACATTCTAAGACAAAAACATTGTTAGGGATAAAAGTTATTACATGATAGCAAAAAAAGGAACAATTCACAAGGAAACTATAATAATTCTGAACTCAGTCTCCAAATGAGTAATGCAAAAGATGACATGATTGCTAGAAGAATTAACAAATCCACAATCATAAACTGACAGATGAAACAGAAAAAAAAATTAGTAAGGATACAGAGGTTTGAACAATCAATTACAAGCTTGATCTAATGGACATATGTGAAACCCTGCACCTAATTAAAGAAGAGACAATCTTTCTAAGAACACACGAAGATTTATAAAATTGGCTATATACTAGGTCATAGAGTGGACTTCAGCAGATATCACAGGCATCTGTATCATATAGACAATGTTCTTTGACCACAGTATGTTTTCATTACATTACAGCTCTAAGATCCCTTATTCAAAATATAGTCTTATTATATACCAGCAAAATCAATTTAAAATTTTAAAAAATTATCACATTTGCAATAGTAACAAAAGCTAAACAAATCATGGAGCAGAGCTTTGTGGAGAAAATGAACTGAAACCCTGTATCAAAGGACAGAAAAGAAGACTTAAATGAAAGGAACAATATGCCATGTTTATGGATAGTAAGACTAAATTCATAAAAATGGTGGTTTTTCTCAAATTAATTTATAAGATCACAGCAATTCCAATAAAAATCCTTAGACCGTTTTTTTCACAGGACCTGAGAATCTCATTCTAAAATTAATATGGAAAAATAAAAGGCCAAGAAAAGTTAAGAAATTTTGAAGCAGAACAGTAAAGAGTGAACTTCCCTACCAGCTATCAATACATAGCATAAAGCTATAGCAACTTAATCAATATTTTATTGGTACAGGCAAAGGTTTAAAAAAAAAAGGTAACAGAACAGAAAGCCTATGGTGGCATATAAATATACATACACACACGTGTGTGAGTATGGTATGAATGACAAAGGCAGCATTACAAATCAATTGGGAAAAGATGGACCATTCAACAAATGGTATGGGGCAACTGGTTACTTACGTGGAAAAAAAATAAAACTGAAATCCTATCTCACACTATACACAGAAATAAATTCTAGCAAGTTCAAAAATTTAAATTTGAAAGGAGATATTGTAAAATTTTTAGAGAAATTATAGAAGATATTCAGATCAGGATTGGGAAATATTTCTTAAACAAGACACATAACCAAAAGGAAAATGAAAAGACTGATAAATTTGAATGCATACAAACTTCTTTATGTAAGATTCCATGAACAAAATTAAAATGCCATAGATAGGGAAAAGATATTTGCAACATATAGGACCAACCAAAATGCTAGTCCTCAGAATATATAAAGTACTCTTATATATCAAGAAGGGTAGCCAGGTTTGTTGTTATTTATTTATTTATTCATGCAAAAGATGAAGTCAATTCACAGAAGAGAAAATACAAATGACTGACAGCACGTGAAAAGATGCTCAGTAGTAGAAAAATGCAAATTAAAGCCAAAATGAGACACCACTTCACACTCATCATGCTGGAAAAAATAAAGTCTGCAAACACCACATGATGCCAAGCATGTGTGAAAGTAGGAATTTATACCTCACAGGTGGGAGTGTAAATGGGTGTAAGTATTGGAGAGCAATTTGGCAATACTTTGTAATGTTGAAGGCATGCTTCCTCTAAAATACAGCAATTCCACATCCAGGTATGATAAAAACCCCATCTTAACTTGAAATTAGATATAATGCAATTAGCAATTGTCCCCTATCCTCTGCCTGGCCTCAGATATAGCAGGGAGGCAGGCTGATACCTTCTACAAGGAGAGGGAAAAGCAGGCAACTTGGGATAGAGAGGCTGGGTCCGTGAGCCTCCAATACTTTCCCAGCCAATTTCCCCCCAGTGAGGCCAAAGAAATGAATGAATGCTAACTAGGAAATCCCTGGAATGGCTGCTGTTGTCTCGGAAGTCCCTGATAGCCATCAAAACTCAGAATCTTTCCCAGTAACATTAAGCCTGAGCAGACAACTACCAGGTGGCTCCAAACTGCAGATGGAATTTGGATAGATGAGAATTGTGGGAAACTGAACTTAATCTAACCTTACTGAGGTGTGTTGAAGGATCCTATGTGCCAGATACAATGTAAGGGGCAACTGTAGGAGGTGATAAAGAATTATGAAAAACAGGATGTCAGAGTAAGCTCAATGTAACTACTGATGCAAAGTAATTATCTGTTGACTGTTTACTAAAAGAATGTTTAACTGCAGGTTTAATTCCATATAAATAAGGATGAAAATTCACTGTAGTTTTACAGTTACTTCTTAGTTACCTACATACATTTAGGGGTTTTTTTTTTTTGGTCAATAAAATTAGCTAATTCTATATTTATGAGCTGGCATGTTTCTTCAGGTCTTGGTTTTTCCCCCCACCCCCAAAATTATGGTAGAGTATGGTACACCTCAAGTGAGTCCTTCTGCTGGGTGAATCTTGGAGGATTTATGACCATCTCTGATTTAGGTAAGAGACCCTGACTCTGCTAAGTCTTTCTCCAACTACTTTGGCTCAATGGGATTGGGTCCCCAAGAAAAACTCCAAACCCTCACTGTAAATCTTGAGTTACCGTTGGGCAAAATGGGTAATACTGTTTTTAAGTTCTATCTGATTTGCCATTGACTTCAATTGCAGAAAAATACAGGAAGGCCAGAATGTTACCAGCAGTTCTCTTAGGCTTATTTTACTCTATCATGTTTGGAATAGGTATACTTATGAAAATCCTGTTTTGCAATGGTCAGAGGAAGGTCTGTCTGAAATAGACAAATTGGTATATTTACAGAGATTTTTAGAAAAATCCTGATCAGAACTAAAGGAACTCAGGAAACAAAAGAATCAATTGAACAGCCATAAAGAAAGATAAAGAAAATGGAGGAAGAGATTAAGAAACTGAATCACCAGGTTCTCAACCCTTCTCTGTGGTTTACTCTTCTTTGCCTCAATCTGTGACCTAGAAGAAAGGGGTGATGATCTCCTGGATGGATGGTTCCCAATGAGTATGGACCTGCAGATGACTTCTGTTTAAGTCAGGGAGAACTGCCAGTCTTATCTGATTGTTCTGTTATGGATCCCATCTCCAAGATTCCACCTACACTGGAGGATGGCAGAGTAGGAAGCTCAAGGACTCAGTCCCTCCACCAGAACAACTATCAAACAGACAGGAACTGTCCGAATCAACTATTTCAGAACTCTGGAGTGGTTCAGTAGAACACTTCCTAGCACGCTTCCCAGCATCCAGGGAAGAGCCACAGGGCGAGGGCTATAAATCATGGTGAATACCAGTAAATTGCTCTTTCCGTACAAGGTTATCGTAGTCTAGCCCCCACTCTTCTGGCAGGCAGCAGCGGGGTCCAGCCCTGGTATAGTTTGCTGGTGCCAGAGTGGGACATAAAAATCTACTTCCCCAAGATCCAAGGGTGTGGTGGGGTTGGAGGCAGAGTGGTCTGATCACTGATCATTGCTTCTGACTTGCTAATTCTGGGGACCAGGTTCTAAGGGTGGCCATTATTCCAACCCCTCCCAGAGAAAGGCAACGGAGGAGACTTAAAGACAACAAGCTTCCTCAGAACTGCAGAGGACAGATGAAGGGCTGAATTTGCTTGGCAGGGGCTGAGTGAAGAAAGCACAACTTTGAGAGCTATGGAAGAAACTCCTAGCACTCTTCCTGGCCCCTTCCTCATACTCTTCCCGAGGGCAGTTTGTAGCTGGTCCTCCCTTTGTGGGTCCTGGGCCTTGTTTCACCTGGAAAAGACTAACTTGGGAAACTCCTCTCTGGCATGACCCCCACTTCCAGAATGTACCCCCAAGGCAAAAGCAGCTTGAGACAACAGCGTGGGGCAAAGGCTTACCTGGTTTAAGTCCTGCGGTGGAATACCTGGCAGAGAGAGAAGGTCTATGCCCAGGGAAGTAGAGGGAGCATTGAAAGTCCTGTAAACAAGGGAACTCCTAAGGCTGCTAATAAGCACAAGCCAAGGACAAGACACAGGTCCAGAAAAGACAGGGAGGACCTTGCACCTTGCATCTGCCTTGGGCTGACCTTCCTGGTAGGAGGGCTGAACCCTGACAGAGAGCACCAGCCAATGCAAAGCCAATCTGCAAAGATGCTGAAGGCAGTTTTTGCTTAGGTTTGCTTGTTTTTTTTTAGTTCCTTACACTCAAGAAAATCTCTGTCATATCACTAGTTGGATACAAACTCAAGGAACAGATATCTCAGGGAATAAATCTCCGAGTTAATATTTAAAAATATTAAAACGTATACTGTGCGCCATAAGATTAAAAGACAAAGAAACAGGAAATTATGGCCCATCAATAGGAAGAGGCTAAAAATCCAAAAAACATCAAGAAAGACGACGAGACTGGGGACATACCGGACAAAGACTTAAAACAGTGATCTTCAATATGCTCAAAGAGATGGGGGAAAATACAGAGAAAGAACTAAAGGATATCAGGAAAACAATGAATGAACAACACGAGAGTCTCAAAAAAAGGTTAGACATTTTAAAAAGGAACCAAACAAGACCACTGGAGTTGACAACCACAACAACTGAAATGAAAAATTCCCACGAGGGTTTCAACAGCCGATTAGAGTCGGCAGAAGAAAGAAAGACAATAGAAATGAGTCAGGTAGAGGAACAGAGAGAGAAAAAAGACTTATAAAAAAGGAAAATAGCCTAAGAGACCTCTGGGACACAAGGGATATTCAAGGAAATAATGACAGAAAACTTCACAAACTTAGCAAAAGAGGTGAATATACACATCCAAGAAGCCCAGAGAACAACAGGATAAACTTGAAGAATAACCTGCCCCATCACATACCAATCAAAATGTATGCAAAAGCCAAGAACAGAGTTCTGAAAGCTGCAAGAGAACAGCAACATCTATGTACAAGGGAGTCCCAATGAGATTTAGTTCCAATTTCTCATCTCACTGCAATAAGACAGTGGGTTGAAATACTTAAAAGTGCTGAGAGAAAACAACCGCCAAACAAGAATTTTATACCCAGTGAGACTTTCTTCCAAAAACCAAGAAGAGATTAAGACATTCCCAGATAAATAAAAGCTTGAGGGAGTTCACTACCACTAGACCTGACCAACAGGCAATGCTAAAGGAAATTCTGCAAACTGAAAAGGACACTAGACCGCAGTTCATAAAGAAATAAAGACCTTCAGTAAAGGTAACCATTTGGGTAATTTTAAATGCTAGAGCTACAGTATTGTATTTTGTGGTATGTAACTCCACTTCTTAATTCCTAAGGTGCTAAAATTCAAAGGCATAAAAAGTAATAATAAATCTTTGGTTTTGGACATATGTACAAAGATATAACTTGTAGCTGGTACAGAAAAAAGGTTGGGGGGGGGGAACCAAGGGGTAAAGGAAGTGTATATGTGTATACATGCTATTTAAGTTGAGCTAGTATCAAACCAAATATAATTGTTATATATTTAGGACGTTAAATTTTAATCCCATGGTAACCACAAGGAAAGTAGATGAAAAATGTATCGAGATAGAAATGAGAAGGGACTCAATATCACACAACACATAAAAATCAAATAAATATGAAAGTATGCATTAACAGAAGAATTGAGGGACAAAAAAAGTTATAAGACTTACAAAGACTAAAGAGCAAACTGACAGAAGAAAGATCTGCATCACTGGTGACTTGAAATGTAAATGGACTAAACTTTCCATTCAAAGGGAAAAGATTGGGAGAATGGATAAAAAAGCATGACCCAACTGCATGCTGTTTACAAGTCACCTTAAATTCAAAGAAATAAATAGGATGAAAGTGAATGGATGGGAACAAGTATACCATGCAAGTAGTAACAAAAAGAGGCCTGGGGTAGCTATACTAAAATCAGACAAAACAGGCTATAAGTCCAAAAACTTTTACAAGGGAAAAAGACAGTTGTTATATATTGATAAAGGGGTCAATTCAAAAAGAAGACATAATAATTATAAATACATATGCACCTAACATCAGGGTCCCAAAATATTTGAAGCAAATACTGACAGATTTGAAGGGAGAAATAGACAGTTCCACATTAACAGTAGAAGACTTTAATACACCAATTCCAATAATGGACAGGACATCCACACAGGAGATCAGTAAGGAAACAGAAGACTCGAATGAAAATCTAAACCAATGAGGCCTAGCAGACCTATATGTATTTAGAACACTTCACCCAACAACAAAATATACATTCTTCTTGAGTGCACATGGATTATTCTCTAGGATAGACAATATCTTAGGTAACAAAGCAAAGCTCCATAAATTTCATAAATTCAAAAATTCTGAAATCATACTATGTATTTTCTCCAAGCACAATGGAATAAAGCTAGAAATCAATAAAAGAGGGAGAAATGGAAAATTCACAAATACTGTGGAAATTAATGTACTCTTTTTTTTAATCTATGTACTTTTTTTTAAATTCAGTTTTATTGAGATATATTCACATACCATACAATCATCCATGGTGTACAATCTACTGTTCACAGTACCATCTTATAGTTGTGCATTCATCACCCCAATCTATTCTTGAACATTTTCCATATACCAGAAAGAGTCAGAATCAGAATAAAAATAAAATAAAATAAGAACAACAAATCACACCCCCCCCATCCCATCCTATTTTTCATTTGGGTTTTGTCCCCATTTTTCTACTCATCCATCCTATGCACTGGATAAAGGGAGTGTGATCCACAGGGTTTCCACAATCACACTGTCACCCCTTGTAAGCTACATTGTTATACAATTGTCTTCAAGAGTGAAGGCTACCGGGTTGGAGTCTGTAGATTCAGATACTTACTTCTAGCTATTTCAATATATTAAAACCTGTTCTAGTTTGCTAATGCTGCTGGAATGCAAAAAAACACCAGAAATGCATGGGGTTTTATAAAGGGGTTTATTTGGTTACACAGTTACAGTCTTAAGGCCATAAAGTGTCCAAGATAACACATCAGCAATCGGGTACCTTCACTGGAGGATGGCCAGTGGTGTCCGGAAAACCTCTGTCAGCTGGGAAGGCACGTGGCTGGCGTCTGCTCCAAAGTTCTGGTTCCAAAATGGCTTTCTCCCAGGATGTTCCTCTCTAGGCAGAAGTTCCTCAAAAATGTCACTCTTAGTTGCACTTGGGATATTTGTACTCTCTCAGCTTCTCTGGAGCAAGAATCTGCTTTCAATGGCCGTTTTCAAACTGTCTCTCATCTGTAGCTCCTGTGCTTTCTTCAAAATGTCCCTCTTGGCTGTAGCTCCTCTTCAAAATGTTATTCACAGCTGCACTGCACTAAGTTCCTTCTGTTTGCCAGCCCATTTATATGGCTCCACTGATCAACGCCCACCATGAATGGGTAGGGCCATGCCTCCATGGAAATTATCTCATCAGAGTTATCACCTACAGTTGGGTGGGGAGCATTTCCATGCAAACACTCAAAGAATTCCAATCCAATCAGCACTGATAACATCTGCCCACACAAGATTACATCAAAGATAATGGTTTTGGGGAAATACAATATATTCAAACTGGCACAAAACCTAAAAAGTGTTATCTATATAGTGCATAAGAATGTCCACCCGAGTGACCTCTCAACTCCATTTAAAATCTCTCAGCCACTGAAGCTTTATTTCATTTCATTTTGCATCCCCCTTTTGGTCAAAAAGTTGTTCTTAATCCCACGATGTGGGTCCAGATTCATCCCCGGGAGTCATTTCCTGTGTTGCCAGGGAGATTTACACCTCTGGGAGTCAGGTTCCACGTAGCGGGGAGGGCAGAGACATCACCTGTCAAGGTGGCTTAGTTAGAAAGACAGAGGGTCACATATGAGCAACAGAGAGGCACTAGGGGTGGGGGTGGACTCTTAGGCACAATTATAAGCAGGTTTAGCCTCTCCTTATAGCAACAAGCGTCATAGGGGCCAGCCCCAAGACAGAGGGCTTAGCATATCCAGCTGCCAGTCCCCAATGTTTGTGAGAACATCAGCAACAATCCAGGTGAGGAAGTCCAACACGTCTGCATTCTCCCCCAGCTCTTCAAGGGGCCCCCAAATATATATTTTTATTCTCCACCCAAATTACTTTAGGATGTGTTGCTATTTCATTCTAATCTATACAGACCTACCATAGCTCATTTCCTATTCAAAGTTCCATGTAATTGCAGTATTTGAACAAACTGACTGTAAAAGTTATATTGTTTAGAAAATATAGCTCCTACACCAAACAAACATCTCTTCCCTTGGTCTCCATGAAAGTTGAAGGTTGAACACAGTCAATTTCACCCTTTACCCTTTGGCCCAATTTGCTCTAGTCTTAACCAGATCTGCTTCATTAATATCTCTAATTGAAGTCTGGGCTCTATTTCAGCTTTTTTTTTTTTTTTTTTTTAAACACTTGCTGAATGTGTTAATACTGATATTCATATCTGCCGCGCTCTAGCTCTGACTTTCAGGTGTAACACAGATATCCAATGAACAACATACTCTGAAACAACCAATGTGCTAAAGAGAAAATTAACAAGGGAAATTAGGAAATCTCTTGAGGTGAATGAAACAGATTACAACATACCAAAACATATGGGAAGCAGCAAAGGCAATGCTGAGAGGGGAATTTATAGCTCTAAATGCTTACATTAAAAAGAAGACTTCAAATCAGAGACCTATCTTCAAAACGGGAAGACTTAGAAAAAGAAGAACAAACTAAACCCACAGTGAGCAGAAAGAAGAGAATAACAAAGATTACAGCAAAGATAAATGAAATAGAGAATAAAAAACAATAGAGAGAAACAACAAAACCAAAAGTTGGTTCTTTGAAAAGATCAATAAAATTGACAAATCTTTACATAGGCTGGGGAAAAAAAAAAAAGAGAGGACACAAATCAAATCAGAACTGAAAAGGGGAACATTAGTACTAACCACACAAATAAAAAAGGACTGCAAGAGGATCCTATGGACATTTATGCCATAAAATTGGATAACCTAGACGAAATGGACAAATTGCCAGATGCACACAAAGTACCTATAACGACTCAAGAAGAAATAGAAGATCTCAACAAACCAATAACTATTAAAGAGACCAAATGACAATAAAAAAACCTCCCAACAAAGAAAAGCCCAGGAACAGATGGGCTTTACAGGGGAATTTTACCAAATATTCCAAGAAGAATAAACACCAAGCCTCTTCAAACTTTTCTAAGAAATTGAAGAGGAGGAAACACTAATTCATTCTACGAGCCAACGTCTTCCTCACAGCAAAGCCAGATAAAGATACCACAAGAAAACAAAATAACAGCTCAATATCTCTTATGAATATAGATGCAAAAATCCTCCACAAAAAAACTAGGAAGCTGGGAGGAACCTAACATGGCAGCTAGGTGAGACAGGACAAAAAAACACCTCCATGAAAAATACTAGATAAAAGCCAGAAAGTGACTCCGAACACCAGTTCCAGCTATGCACCAGCCGGACAAGGTCTGCTAAATCAACAGGGACTATGCATTTGGTGAAACCAGGAGTCTGCACTCTGACACAAGTGAGTGAGCCGACTGAAGTTCCCACAGCTGCGCTGTGGTGTGGGGAAACCGTGGGTTGGTGTTTGGAAATGGACTAGTTCTTTTTAAAACAAAAACAAAAACAAAAACACCGGGAGCAGCTGTGGTTACGACGGTGAGAACCGTGCAGTAAAGCATGGCAGGAGCGGGCTGGGCCAAGCCTTGGTGTCCGGCGTGAAAGATAGCCTGCTGCTGATTGACCTGGGGCCAGAGGGGCAGAGGGGAGCCAAAAAGAGAAAGAAACCGTGCCCCTTACAGCCATCTTCCCGGTGGGCTGGAGACGCTCCTGCCTGGGCCGGAGCTATAGCCCAGAGCCGGGCCAAGGGTCCCAGTGTGACAGGGAGTGATTCCTGAAGCACCATGCACACGTCACAATATCAGCCATAGTTAGCGGACTTTAGCGCACCCACAGCTAATTGTCCCAGAGCTGGGAAGGCAGAGCTGTGCAAAAAAGGGGAAATTAACATCCTTCATTCAACCATCATTACAGCAGGCTGGGAATGCCCCTGCACGGCCCAGCAGCCCAGGGATACCCTGGAGGCCGGTGTGCACTTGTGACGTGCCACAACCTTCCCTCAGCAGAAGTCCTGGAAAAGCATGACTGAGAAGGGGGGCCAGCTCAGAAATCCCAGGGACCCTACGCCAAAAACCTTGGGAAGTTTGACTATCAAAGCTCCCTTGCTTCCCTAACCACCCAGACACATGCCCCACATTCAGGGTGGACAGCACCAACAACACACTCAAACTTAGTGCACCAATTGAACCCCACAAGAATCAGATCCCCGCACACCACAAAAACAAAGTTGGGGAGAAATGACTTAAGGGGAATAGGTGACTCATGGATGCCATTTGCTGGTTAGTCAGAGAAAGTGTTCACCACCAAGCTGCAGATCTGACAAACTAGAGAACAGTATTCTTTATATCCTGAAAGAACCCTACAAGCAAAGCAAATGCCAAGAGGCCAAAAACAACAGAAAATCTTAAAGCATATGATAAAACCAGACGATATTGAGAACCCAATCCCAAACACCCAAATCAAATATCAGAAGACACACACTACTTGGCGCAATTAATCAAAGAACTACAAAGAACCAGAGCATGGCACAGGATATAAAGGACATAAAGAAGACCCTAGAAGAGCATAAAGAAGAAATTGCAAGAGTAAATAAAAAAATAGAAGATCTTATGGAAATAAAAAAAACTGTTGACCAAATTAAAAAGACTCTGGATATTCATAATACAAGATTAGAGGAAACTGAACAAAGACTCAGTGTCCTTGAGAACCACAGAACAGAATATGAAAGAACAAAAGAGAGAATGGAGAAAAAAATTGAAAAAACTGAAATGGATCTCAGGGATACGATAGATAAAATAAAACATCCAAATTTAAGACTCATTGGTGTCCCAGAAGGGGAAGAGAAGGGTAAAGGTCTAGAAAGAGTATTCAAAGAAATTGTTGGGGGCAACTTCCCAAACCTCTATAGAATATAAATACACAAAGCATAAATGCCCAGTGAACTCCAAATAGAATAAATCCAAATAAACCCACTCCAAGACATATTCTGATCAGACTGTCAAATACTGAAGAGAAGGAGCAAGTTCTGAAAGCAGCAAGAGAAAAGCAATTCACTGCATACAAAGGAAACAACATAAGACTAAGTAGTGACTACTCAGCAGCCACCATGGAGGTGAGAAGGCAGTGACATGATATATTTAAAATTCTGAGAGAGAAAAATTTCCAACCAAGAATACTTTATCCAGCAAAACATTCCTTCAAATTGGAGGGAGAGCTTAAATTTTTCACAGACAAACAAATGCTGAGAGATTTTGCTAATAACAGACCTGCCCTACTTCAGATACTAAAGAGAGCCCTACAAACAGAGAAACAAAGAAAGGCAAGATATAGAGAAATTTAACAGACATATATAGAACATTACATCCCAAATCACCAGGACACACATTCTTCTCTAGTGATCACGTATCTTTCTACAGAATAGACCATAGGCTGGGACATAAAACAAGCCTCAATAAATTAAAAAAAAAAAAAAAATTTGAATTTATTCAAAGCACATTCCCTGACCACAATGGAATACAACTGGAAGTCAACAGCCATCAGAGACTTAGAAAATTCACAAACAACTGGAGGGTAAAAATGAGGGGTAGATGAAAATATTCCAGGATAATCAAAAGCTGAGGGACTTCATCACCAGTAGATCAGTCCTATGAGAAAGGCTAAAGGGAATTAAGCAGGCTGAAAGGAAGGGACACTAAACAATTGACTGAAACCACGTGAAGAAATAAAGATTTCCAGTAAAGATCACATGGTAAATATAAATACCAATATTACTGTATTTTTGATTTGTAACTCCACTATTTACTTCCTACAGGATCTAAAATACATATACTGTAATGACAAATCAGTGGTTTTGGACTCAATGTAAAATATGTAATTTTTGACAAGAACTACATAAAGGTGGGGGAATGGAGGAGTATAGAAACATGGTTTATGTGTCCTATTGAAGTTAAGTTGGTATCAAAGGAAAAGAAGATTGTTATAGATTTAAGAGGTTAAATTTAAGCCCCACAGTAAACACAAAGAAAGTATCAGAGAATATGACCATAGAGATGAAAAGTAGAGTACAGGTTACAAGAAGTGGGGGAAGGGGCAATGGGGAGTTAAGAAATGAGCATAGGGTTTCTGTTTGGGGTGAAGGGAAATTTCTAGTAATGGATGGTGGGAAAGAGCATTACAACATTCTAAATGTGATTAATGCCACTAATGGAAGGCTAGGGAGGGGGTGGAATAGGAAGATTTAGTCTGTATATATGTTTCCACAATTGAAAAAAAAAAAAAAACAAACAGTCTAAATAGATGACAATTGAATGCCAAAGATGAACCTGGATGGGACTGAAGGATGGAGGATGGAGGACAGGAGGCTCAAAGGGTCACAGTTGAGACACAAGGAAAAGGAAATATAGAATGTAAGCTTTGTATCATTGTTGAATCTCTTGTACTTCTGAGCTGCGCTTAATGGGATTGCATAAAAGAATGTTCTTATTCATGGGAAGTGTATATGTGAATTACAGTGTTTGTTCAAGGGTGTGTGCAGCTAGCTCTCATATGTTCAGAAGACAGAGCAATAGATGATGGATGATAGGGAGGGAGGGAGGGAGTGAAGGAAAGCAAGAAATGGTGATCTGACAGGATGTTAAAGTTGGCGGATCAGGGTATCGGGGAGGGGTCGGGATATGCTGGAGTTCTGTGTATGGGGTTTGTATTGTTTTTGCAACTGTTCCTGTAAGTTTGAATTTATTTCAAAATAAAATTAAAAAATTAAAAAATTAAAACAAAAACTAGCAAGCTGAATCCAACAGCATATTAAAAGAATAATACACCGTGATCAAGTGGGATTTATCCCTGGCATACAAGGTGGTTCAACATAATAAGATTAATTAATGTAATACACCACTTAACAAATGGAAGGGGAAAAAACCACATGGCCATCTCGAATGAGGCAAAAAAGGCATTTGACACAATCTAGCACTCCCTTTTGATAAAAACACTTAGAAAACTAGGAATAGAAGGAAGCTTCCTCAACATGATAACGGGCATATATGAAATACCCACAGCTAACATCATGCTTAATGGTGAAAGAATGAAAATGTACCTCTAAGATCCACTGTGATTATTGTTAGTCAATATTTTACTGGAAGTTCTAGCTAGAGCAATTAGGCAAGGAAAAGAAATAAATGGCATCCACTTTGGAAAGGAAGAAGTAAAATTTTGCCTATTTGCAAATGACATGATTCTCTATACAGAAAATCCCATAAATTCCACAACAAAGCTCCCAGAGCTAATAAATCAATTCGGCAAAGAGGCAGATTTGTTTCAGACTTCTGGAAGATGGCGGTTAGGAGACAGAAAGGGCAAAAAAACACCTCTGTGAAAAATACTAGATAAAAGCCAGAAAGTGACCCAGAACACCAGTTACAGCAATGCACCAGGGGGCAAGGTCTGCTTAATCCACAGGGACTGTGCAATTGGTGAAACCGGGAGTCTGCGTTCTGAAACGAGTGAGTGAACCTGCTGAATATCTGGCAGCCATGCTGCGGTGTGGGGAAACTGTTGTGGGTTGGCATTTGGAGTTGGACTAGTTCTTTTTTTAAAAAACCCAAAAGCGGCTGCAGATACAGCAGTGAGAACTGCACAGTGAAGCATGGCAGGAAAGGGCTGTGCAAACGCCTCAATATCTGGCATGGACGATAGCCTTTCTTTCGCACGCCTGCTGCTGATTATCTAGGAGCGAGGCAGGCAGAGGTTAGCCAAAAGGGGAAAATAACCATGTACCTTATAGCCATCTTCCTGGCAGGCTGGGAACACTCCTGCCTGGGGTCAGCGCTGCAGCCGAGAGCCGCACCAAAAAACCCAGTGTGACAGGAAGTGTTCCCAGCAGCACGTACACACAATATTGGGTGTGGACAATAGCCTTTCACGCATCTACAGCTAACTGTCCCAGAGCTAGGAAGGCGGAGCTATGCACAAACAGGGAATTAACACTTCCCATACAGCCATCTTTTCAGCAGGCTGGGAACACCCCTACACGGCCCATCGACCCAGAACTTCCCTTGAGGGATGGCATGCACTTGTGACGTAGCACAGCCTTCCCTCAGCAGATGACCTGGGAGGGCAGGGCTTGGAAGAGGGACGCACTCACAAGTCCCAGGGACCATACGCCAATACCAAGGACTTGTGCATGAGCAGCAGAGACAATCTGTGGTGAGACTGAACTGAAGGTTTAGACTATTGCAACAGCCTTAAACCTCCAGGAACACTTGGGAGGTTTGATTATTAAAGCCGCCCACCCTTAACCACTCAGATACACGCCCCATATTCAGGGCAGACAGCACCAACGACATACCCAAACTTGGTGCACCAACTGGACTCCCACAAGGATCAGACCCCACACAACATGAAGACAAAGTTGGGGAGAACTGGCTTGAGGGGAATAAGTGGCTCATGGATGCCACCTGGTGGTTAGTTAGAGAAAGCATACGCCACAAAGCTGTAGATCTGACAAATTAGAAATCAGACTTTGAATTAGCCTATGCAACTTAAAACAACCCTATCAAGTTAAGCAAATGCCAGGAGGCCAAAAACAACAGAAAATGTTAAAGCATTTGAAAAAAAACAGATGATATGGATAACCCAAACCCAAACACCCAAATCAAAAGATCAGAGGAGACACAGTACTTGGAGCAATTAATCAAAGAACTAAAGACAAACAACAAGAGCATGGCACAGGATATAAAGGACATGAAGAAGACCCTAGAAGAGAACAAAGAAGAAATTGCAAGAGTAAATAAAAAAAAAAAAATAGATGATCTTAGGGAAATAAAAAACCGTCAACCAAATTAAAAAGATTCTGGATACTCATAGTACAAGACTAGAGGAAGCTGAGGAACGAATCAGTGACCTGGAGGACGACAAAACGGAAAATGAAAGAACAAAAGAAAGATTGAGGGAAAAGTCGAAAAAATCGAAATGGACTTCAGGGATATAATAGATAAAATAAAACGTCCAAATGTAAGACTCACTGGTGTCCCAGAAGGGGAAGAGAAGGGTAAAGGTCTAGAAAGAGTATTCAAAGAAATTGTTGGGGGCAACTTCCCAAACCTTCTACATAATATAAATACACAAAGCATAAATGCCCAGTGAACTCCAAATAGAATAAATCCAAATAAACCCACTCCAAGACATATTCTGATCAGACTGTCAAATACTGAAGAGAAGGAGCAAGTTCTGAAAGCAGCAAGAGAAAAGCAATTCACCACATACAAAGGAAACAACATAAAACTAAGTAGTGACTACTCAGCAGCCACCATGGAGGCAAGAAGACAGTGGCATGACATACGTAAAATCTGAGAGCGTGAAACTGCCAACCAAGAATTTTTTCACCTGCAAAGCTCTCCTTCAAATTTGATGGAGAATTTAAATTTTTCATAGACAAACAAATGCTGAGAGATTTTGCTAAAAGAAGACCTGCCCTACTTCAGAAGGGAGCCCTACTGATGGAGAAACAAAGAAAGGAGAAAGAGATATGGAGAAAGGTTCAGTAATAAAGAGATTCAATATTGGTTCACTAAAGGACAGTAAGAGAGAGAGAGGGAAAAAATATATCTGACAAACATAAACCAAAGGATAGGATGGCTGCTTCAAGAAATGCCTTCACAGTAATGACGTTGAATGTAAATGGATTAAACTCCCCAATTAAAATATATAGATTGGCAGAATGGATCAAAAAATATCAACCATCAATATGTTGCATACAAGAGACTCATCTTAGACACAGGGACACAAAGAAATTGAAAGTGAAAGGATGGGGAAAATATTTCATGCAAGCTACAGCCAAAAGAAAGCAGGAATAGCAATATTAATCTCAGCTAAAATGGACTTTAAATGCATGGATGTTATGAGAGACAAAGAAGGCCAATACATACTAATAAAAGGGGCAATTCAACAAGAAGAAATAACAATCATAAATGTTTATGCACCCAATCATGGTGCCACAAAATACAGAAGACAAACGCTAGCAAAACTAAAGGAAGCAATCGATGTTTCCACAATAATTGTAGGAGACTTCAACACATCACTCTCTCCTATAGATAGATCAACAACATAGAAGACCAATAAGGAAACTGAAAACCTAAACAATCTGATAAATGAATTGGATTTAACAGATATATAGAGAACATTACATCCCAAATCACCAGAATACACATTCTTTTCTAGTGCTCATGGAACTTTC
Organism: Choloepus didactylus; assembly: GCF_015220235.1. Taxonomy (NCBI): domain Eukaryota; kingdom Metazoa; phylum Chordata; class Mammalia; order Pilosa; family Megalonychidae; genus Choloepus; species Choloepus didactylus. The sequence continues at coordinate 126,193,244 of NC_051312.1, read as the reverse complement.
TCCAGAATAGACCATATGCTGGGACATAAAACAAGCCTCAATAAATTTAAAAAAATTGAAATTATTCAAAGCACATTCTCTGATCACAAAGGAATACAATTAGAAGTCAATAACCCTCAGAGAGTTAGAAAATTCACAAATATCTGGAGGTTAAACAGCACTATCCTAAACAATAAGTGGGTTAAAGAAGAAATGGCAAGAGAAATTGGTAAATATATAGAAATGAATGAAAATGAGAACACAACATACCAAAACCTATGGGATGCAGCAAAAGTGGTACTGAGGGGGACGTTTATAGCACTAAACACATATATTAAAAAGGAAGAAAGAGCCAAAATCAAAGAACTAATGGAGCAACTGAAGAAGCTAGAAAATGAACAGCAAACTAATCCTAAACGAAGCCGAAGAAAAGAAATAACAAGGATTAGAGCAGAAATTAATGACATAGAGAACAAAAAAGCACTAGAGAGAATAAATAACACCAAGCTGGTTCTTTGAGAAGATCAACAAGATTGACAAGCCCCTAGCTAGACTGACAATATCAAAAAGAGAGAAGACCCATATATACAAAATAATGAATAAGAGAGGCGACATTACTGCAGATCCCAAAGAAATTAAAAAAAAAATTATAAAAGTATACTATGAACAACTGTATGCCAACAAACCAGATAATGTAGAGGAAATGGACAATTTCATGGAAACATATGAACAACCTAGACTGACCAGAGAAGAAATTAAGAAGACCTCAACCAACCAATCACAAGCAAAGAGATCCAATCAGTCATCAAAAAGCTTCCCACAAATAAATGCCCACGGCCAGACGGCTTCACAGGGGAATTCTACCAAACTTTCCAAAAAGAACTGACACCAATCTTACTTAAACTCTTTCAAAACATTGAAGAAAATGGAACACTACCTAACTCATTTTATGAAGCTAACATCAATCTAATACCAAAACCAGGCAAAGATGCCACAAAAAAAGGAAAACTACAGGACAATCTCCCTAATGAATATAGATGCAAAAATTCTCAACAAAATACTTGCAAATCGAATCCAAAGACACATTAAGAAAATCATACACCATGACCAAGTTGGGTTCATTCCAAGCACGCAAGGATGGTTCAACATACGAAAATCAATCTACGTAATACAACACACTAACATCAAAAGAGAAAAATCAAATTATCATCTCAATACATGCTGAAAGGCAGTCAACAAAATCCAACATAGCTTTTTAATAAAAACAATTCAAAAGGTAGGAAACTTCCTCAATATGATAAAAAGCATACATGAAAAACCCACAGCCAGCATAGTACTCAATGGTGAGAGACTGAAAGTCTTCCCTCTAAGATCAGGAATGAGTCAAGGATGCCCGCTGTCACCACTGTTATTCAACATTGTGCTAGAAGTGCTAGCCAGGGCAATCCAGCAAGTCAAAGAAATAAAAGGCATCCAAATTGAAGAGAAAGAAGTAAAACTGTCATTGTTTGCAGATTATATGATCTTATATCTGGAAAACCCTGAGAGATTGACGATATAGCTACTGGAGCTAATAAACAAATTTAGGAAAGTAGCAGGATACAAGATTACTGCACAGAAGTTAGTAATGTTTCTATACACTAGAAATGAAAGAAATGAAGAGACACTCAAGAAAAAGATACCATTTTCAATAGCAACTGAAAAAAATCAAGTACCTAGAAATAACCTTAACCAAAGATGTAAAAGATCTATACAAAGAAAACAATGTAACGCTACTAAAAGAAATAGAAACGGACCTTAAAAGATGGAAAAATATTCCATGTTCAGGATTGGAAGGCTAAATATCATTAAGATGTCAATTCTACCCAAACTCACCTACAGATTCAATGCAATCCCAATCAAAATTCCAACAACCTACTTTGCAGACTTGGAAAAGCTAGTTATCAAATTTGGAAAGGGAAGATGCCTCGAATTGCTAAAAACACTCTAAAAAAGAAAAACGAAGTGGGAGGATTTACATTCCCTGACTTTGAAGCTTACTATAAAGCCACAGTAGTCAAAACAGCACGGTATTGGCACAAAGATAGATATATCGATCAATGGAATTGTATTGAGAATTTGGAGACAGACCCCCAGATCTACGGCCAACTGATGTTTGATAAGGCCCCTAAAGCCAGTGAACTGGGACATAACAGGCTTTTCAACAAATGGGGCTGGGAGAGTTGGATATCCATATCCAAAAGAATGAAAGAGGACCCTTATCTCACATGAGGGGCGACAATGTGATTGGGAAAGCCATGTGGATCACATTCCCCTTTGTCCAGTGTATGGATGGATGAGTAAAAATGGGGAGCAAGGAAAAAAAAAAAAAAAAGCACCCAGCGTTCTTTTTTATTTTAATTGTTCCTTTTCACTTTAATTTTTATTCTTATTACTTTTGTGTGTGTGGTAATGAAAATGCTCAAAAGTTAATTTTGGTGATGGATGCATAACTATAGGGTGGTACTAACTGATTGTACGCTTTGTATGACTGCATGGTATTGGAACATATCTCAGTACAACTGAATTATAAAAAAAAGTCAGTAGTGTTTCTATATAGTAGTAATGAATAATCAGAAGAAGAAATCAAGAAGAAAAATTCCATTTACAATAGCAACCTAAAGAATAAAAAACCCTAGGAATAAATCTAACCAGGGATATAAAAGACTGGTATACAGAAAACTACAAAACATTGCTGAAAGAAATCAAATAAGGCCTAAATAAATGGAAACCCCATCCATGTTTGTAGACTGCAAGACTAAATATTGTTAAGATGCTAATTCAACCCAAGGCAATTTGCAGATTCAATGAAATGACAATCAAAATCCAACAACCTACTCTGCAGAAATGGAAAAGCCAATCATCAAATTTATATGAATAGCCAAAGCCATCTTGAAAAAGACAACCAAAGTTAGAGAACTCACACTGCCCATCTTAAAACTTATTTCAAAGCCACAGTAATCAAAACAGCATGGTACTGGCACAAGGACAGACATATAGACCAATGGAATTGAATTGAGAATTCAGAAACCAAACTTCGTATTTATGGCCAACTGATTTTTGACATGGGGGCAGAGCCGCTCAATTGAGAAAGAATAATCTCTTCAATAAACAATGCTTGGAAAAGTGGATCTCCATATGCAAAAGAATGAAAGTGGATTCCTCCCTCATACTATATACAAAAATCAACTCAAAATAGATCAAAGACTAAATATAAGAGCCAGAACTATCAAACTCCTAGAAGAAAACATAGGGAAGCATCTTCAGGACTCTGTGTTCCACAATGGTTTCTTAAACTTTACACCCAAAGCACAATCAATAAAAGAAAATATAGATACGTGGGACCTCATCAAAATTAAAAACCTTTGTGCAAAGGAATTTATAACAAAAGTAAAAGGACAATCTATAAAATGGGAGAAAATATTTAAAAACCACATATCTGATAAGGGTTTTAAGAAATCCTACAAATCAACATAGCAGCATTATTCACAACTGTCAAAGATGGAATGAGTGCCCATCAACTGATGAATGGATAAACAAAATGTAGTATATATACATAACGGAATATTATTCAGCTGCAAAAAGGAATGAAGTTGTGATACATGCAACAACATAAATGAACCTTGAAGACATCACATTGAGTGCAATAAGCCAGACACCAAAGGAAAATATTGTGTGATCTCACTGATATGAAATAATTAGAATAAGCAAACTCATAGAGTCAAACTCTAGCATAAGGTTACCAGGTGATTGGGTGAGCAAAGGGAATAGGGAGTTAAGGCTTAAAATGTACAATTTCTATTTGGGATGATGGAAAAATTTTGGTAATGGATGTTGGTGATGGTAGCACAACATTGGGAATGTAATTAACAGCACAGAATTATATATTTGAATGTGGGTAAAAGGGGGAAATTTTAGGTTGTATATACGTATACTAGAATACACACACACACACACACACACACACACACATAGAGAGAGAGAGAGAGAGAGAAAGAGAATACTAGAATAAAAATTTTTAAACAATCCATGGAACTGCACAACACAAATAATGAACCCTAAGTTAAACCATGGACTATAGTTAATAGTGCAATTATAAAAATGTGTGCTTCATCAATTATAGCAAATGTACCACACCAATGCAAGGTGTGAATAAAAGGTTCATATCATATACAGGAACCCCTGTATTTAATGCATGATTTTTTCTGTAAATCCACAACTTCTCGTAGAAAAAAAGGATTCCCCCTAAATTGAATGTGCAAAACTAACTAGAAAGCAGAAACGATTAAGAGGAAGGAACAAGGAGTCTGAGAATTTGGATAAGAGACTGTGCCTTGGAATTAAGATGTCAGGTTGGTAACTGGAAGAAATGGAAAATAAAAGGAATTTAGCTACCAAACAGCAAAACAAGAATGAAGCTACAAATCAGGTTATTTTTCAAGTCAACATGAAGAAAATCAGCTCTCCTCTTTTGGACTGTGATGATTCAAATACCCCTTAGAAGTTATCTAGGGCAGCCAGGATGACCAGACACGATAAAAGTGTTTATGCCCTTGCCCCCGCTGATATTACCCATCTTGAGATTATTTCCCAGTGCTCCAGAAAGATCTGCAAAATTTGCCAGTGTGCTCCACAGGACTTATCTGGGCCACCAACAAATAAGAGGGAAACCCTAATGAAAAGTCAGTGTGTCACTAATGTGAGTAGCCAGGACATTAGAAAAAGGAATGCTGGAAGAGACTGAGGGAGATGAAAGTGAGGCATTCTAACTTTGAAGCCTTACTACCTCCTCTAAGAGCGTATGTCCCCCAGGAAAGCAGACAGGAAATAATTGGCAAATGGTGCAAACTAATGAGCAAAATTGACATAATGGGGGAATCTTGGAGGTGGGAATAGGAGAAACTTACGTGTCTGGGTTTTTTTGTTTTCTTTTTGTTTTCTCTGCCTTAATCTTTTCCTGTTCTTTCTTGGAGTATTCTGCTATTTCTACTGACTAATTTCATTTTACCCAGAGCCAGAAAAAGAATGGCATCATAGGTGCCTCAGGACAAACTCCTACCTATTCTTTCTCCTCTGAGATTCCTGAGCAAATAGGTCCTCTGTTACAGGAACATACTCCTCTCATCACTTGATGCTGCTAATCTGTTGGGAAAGGACCTGCTGTGTAAACTATGGGCAACTATAGTCTGTATTCCAGGTAAGTGTTTTTGTAGCTTCTGGGAGGCAAGGCACCTAAGTTGGTGAATATACAGACAGCAAATATGTGCCAGGGGTCTGTCATACTATGGGACAAATTTTGAAGAACAGAGACTTTCTAATGCCAATGGGAACTAAATATCACATGGACAACTTCCCCAACAGATTTCTGTAATCCACTGTAGAATTCACACCAGATAATAAGATGAAATACATTTGCAGATCAAGCTGCAGAAGGGATACTAAGATTTGGACTGGGGAAACTGAAGCCCCTGGGCAACTTTGGAGTCCATCTCCCTCTAAGGGCCCAAGCCTCTTTTATGAATCTGCAAAAATCATCACTGAAAATCACTGGTGGTAAGAAATGGAAGTAAAAATTAAAATACACCTATAAGCCATGAGCATAAGAAGGACTGTTCAACTGCTGTGGTTGTTAAACGCTGCATGAAAAAAATTAGATGACTAACTTTTCATTACATTAGTTACTATATCCTGGATTGAGGGATTGGCTATTTATACAATTATAACTATAATTTATTGAGCACCTTTTACATGTCAGGCACTTGGTATTAATTATCCCTAATTAATCCTAATAAAAAGCTTCTAAGAGAAGAATCCACCCCCCCCCCCCCCCCCCTTTTATAATCGTGAAGCCTGAGGCTGGAAGCTTGAGGCTGGAGAATTTAAACAACTTGCTCAGAATCACAAAGGTAGTATGTAGAGAATTAAAGATGCTTTTAAAAAGTCTATTTTGGTACTTTTAAAGAAAATGTCTTTTACTTTCCTACTTGTAATTTAAATCTAAAGAATCATTTATACTAGTTCTGTGACTGGCATTTAAATGAAACTAAAACATATTCATCTTACATAGGGTATGTATCTGCTCAGGAGATCAGAAAGGAAATAAAATAGTACTCTATTCTTAACCAACCCCCCACATTTATTATATATAATTTATTATATATAATTTATTATACATACACATACAATAAGTTTGGCTAAACTTATGCATAAAAATTTATTTCAAAAGTAAAAGCACCTCACATTTTAGGCAAAATGAAATGAGTGAAATACCCCTGTTTTTGTTAAATTAACATTTTTGATCTGAAATAGACATATATTTTTATATGACTTTGCTACTTTCAAAGTTATGGATGTGATATCACATTTTATTGTGACTGACAGTATAATGCTGTTATAATAAAGATTTCCTGCCAACTTGTTCTCTCCTGAAATGCCCGAAGCACTTCAGTTTAGGTGTCAAGATTAAAATATAATGATGGAGAGAAAAATCAAATCTGCACTGTCCCATCTTTACATCAAAGTAAACAGGACGGTACCAAAATAATATTTGCTTTCATGATTATACAACAATGGGTTGTATGAAATGCCTTAAAGTTTTTCTGTGGGTAAGTCTCACCATGTGGGATGAGTAAGGATTAGGTTTTTATATAAATTTTTAGTTATCAAATATTTTCCATTTCAATTGGGAGGTAAGTTCCAGTCATGAGAGTTGATATGAAGCTGACCTGACTGTGACATCATTTACCTAAATGACAACCATCTTATAAATTCATTTCTATGGACTGCAAATTTTATAAATCTCATGCTACTTCCCCCCTCCAAAGGTCTGTTCCTGCCTATCTAAAAGTGTACTTCCCTCCAATGCCCAATTCTCCACTTGTGCCTTTCTTGTCTCCTCCTTTGGAACTTTGTTTTTAAAATTAATCTCAGCTTTTCTTGCCAGTGCTCTTCTTTCCCATGACGACTCCTCCTTCCCCTCGGTTTACTATACTACATAGTTTAATTCCTAAAAACAAAACAAAACTCTTCCTTAATTCTTCTTCCTCTTTCTTCCCTTCCTCTGTTGCCTTTCTAGAATAATACTTCGTCTCTCTACTCCTTCACTTTTTAACCTCCTACATGTGGGCTTCTGCCTTCAGTACCTCACAACATTCTTAAAGATAATGACTGCCTGGCTGTCACGGCCTCTGGACTTTTTTCCAGTACTTTTCCTCAACTTCTCTACAAGATATTCTCTCCCTATAGACGACTTCTTTGAGTTTGATGACATTTGCATGTCTTTTGGCTTTTCTAACATTCTGCTTTTTTCTAACACTCGAGTTTTGCACACGACTACTTCCCTGGATCATCATTTTCTTCTGCTTGTCCATATGTAGACCTCAGTACTTCCAGGCTTGAGTGGCTATGCATCAGAAATGCCTGTCGCACTGGAAAAAATTATAGTCATTTGGGTTCTACCATAGCCCCACTGAATCAGATTCTCCAAGAACAGAGCCTGGGAAGATATGTTTTTTAAAAACGCCTCTTGTGATCTTGGTATATAGGCACGGTTTTAGGTGTTCTTCGAGGATCCATTACCTTCCCTCATGTTTCTCTCCCTTGACAATTTCATGGATTTTGGCCTTATATATTATCACTCTGCTAAGGTAATTGTTCACTAGTTTTGGATTATTACAGGAAAAAAAAAATCATTCTGTCGCAAAGGTTGGGAAAGAGGTTAGAGAGCTTATCTAACTGAAGGGCTTTTCAAACCCAATGCACACTTCATACCTCTATGACACTCATCAAGGCCCTCTTCTACTAGGAAGGGGTGTTTGCCTCCAAGTGATCTCTGTGCTTCTGGTCTCTACCTCCTATGAGTCACTTTATGCATCACTGCCAGATTATCAATGTATGGCACAAATCTACTGTTGATCCTCCTATCCTCAAAAACCTTCACTTTTTCTTGGATTACAGAGACTAGTTTAAAGTCTCTAGCTTGCCATTCAAGGCTTGCACCTTTTCAACTTACTGTTTTTTTCATTACGCAGTGAAAGAGTATAGATTTTGAAATCAGACATATTTGGGATTGAATAGTATTTTGTCTTTGGTAAGTAATTTAAATCTTGTGTCAGTTTGCATATAAATGAAAGAAGGGTAATACTGCCTCTCCCTGAAAAGGTTATTTTGAGAATTATGTGTTGTGCCTTCTTATACTCCATGCTGAAGAACTTGCCATCACAGTGGTTCTCAAATTTTAGTATGTTATTACCATTCTTGTTACAAAGGGAGATACCTGGGCTACATTGTGAGCTTGACTTAGTAGTTTTGCATAGGGCTCTAGAGCTACACGGTAGCCATTAGCCCCAGACAGCTACTGACCACTTGAAATGTGGCTAGTCTGGCTTCAGATGTGCTGTAAATATAACGTCCACATCAGACATTGAAGACTTAGTAAGAAAAAGAATCTCATTAATAATTCTTATTGGCTACATGTTGAAATAATATCTTGGAGGTATTAGCCTAAACAAAAGATATCATTCAAATTAATTTTACCTGTTTCTTTTTACTTTTTAATGTAGCTACTAGAAAATTTAAAATTAGATATGAGGCTCATACAATATTTCATTTGAACAGTACTGTTCTAAAATCTACATTTTTAACAAATTTCCCAGATGATTCTGTGGTAGGAGTCCTCAGATCACCTTCTGAGAAAGAGTATGTGAAAATCTAAGCTCTAGGAAAGACGAACTGATACCTTTTTATATTCTTAAGTGCTCACAGTGCTCTGAACATTGTGGGCAGTTAACTGTACCGATTGAATTTAGTTGTACTTTAAATTTTGAGCTATTGCAATTCATCAAAAAATATTTCGTAAGAAGCTTTGCTTTTAGTTTTTTATTCCCCCAGTCCTAAAGAATTACTTTTGAATTGCAGTTCTTGAATGGAACAAAAACTTGGAAATAGAGCATTGATTTGTTCCCAAATCAACATAAATAAATAGTTTGTTTTCTAAAAGAATTATTTTTTTTCCTACAGTTATTTAACTTCATGAAGAACTAACCAGGCTATTTATTTGACTAGATTCTGAAATTGTAATGAAGTTCTTCATTTACAACTAGTGATTAACACTAAATCAGGAACATCCAGTAATTTTTATACCATAGCAATTTAGCCGGATGAGGTAAAAAAAAAATATAACTGGGGAAAGGGTGTCTCTGTTTAGGCGGGGATGGGGTGAGGATGACTGAGCATCTTGGAAATAGAGCAAAAGAAAACTAAGAGATTCAATTAGAAACACGTATGCAAGCTATTGTTGAGATAGGAATCAATTAGAAATATGTATGTAAGCTATAGTTGAGATGCAAATAATCTCAACTTTAAAGACAAGAGAGAAATAGCCACACAATTAGTAATAACTTTTAAATATTGTTTGGTGATAATCATCAGTAAACATTTTCCCACTCACCTCATTGCCACATTGCTGCCATCAATAACTATTGGTCTCAGATTTTCACCATCATCTGTTACAATCTCTTGCATTGGAGATTCAGACCTCTGAGATTCCAGGGAAGATGCTTCCCGCATTATACTGTTAATTGTACTAACTGTTTGATCAGTCTCACTTTTATTTCCAAGTTTGACAAGTTCTCCCAAAATATCATTGATTAAAGCATTGGTACCAAGTTTGTTTAGCACAAGCTGAACTTGCTCTTCAGAATAACCTAACTTAAGTGCAAACTCCAGTTTTGTTTGGTATTCTCGCACCACATCAGGGGGTTTCTTCATTTCCTTGGGTATAGTCTGGGACTCTTCGGTTTTAAAGTCTTGCAAAATCTCATTGCGTTTGAGTATGTGAGGCTCTAAACAGGGGGACCTACATAGTTGCCTGTGAGTCTTGGTTAATAAGCATGGCTCTTCTGAAATGCTACTCAATTGCTCTGACTCATGATCAGAATTTGTGCTTTCTTCAGAGTCACCAGAGCTTGCATTCTCTTCAGACATCTCTTTCTCTGTTTCTTCCTTTGTGGAGTTAAGCTTATCCATCGTTGGTTTTTCTATCATTGACCAAGATACAGCTGCACTCAAATGTGGGTCAGGGCTCTCCACATAAAGGTGGCTGAGGTCATGCCCCAGACGATCCTTCAGGCCCATGAAGCTGTTAGGTGTATCTGACTCCACTTTGCTGCTTTTTCTGTATTCTTGAATGCAAAGTGCCCCGTATTCCTAGAGAAAAAAATTCAAAATATTTAGGACTTCATATTTATTGTTTTGTTTTTGTCTCAATGGACAAGTCAGAAGAAAATGATCTTACTACTGAATACCTAACTACTTAGTATTTTGTCTGCACCCTCCCATCTCTCCTAATACCCTTGCCAAGACAATATCATGCCCAGTTTTTCAGATGAAGTTATGAGTTAGAAAGTCCATGTAATTCCTCCAAGGCAACAAAACAAATAGTAGAACTGAATTTTAAAACCAGTTTTGTCTGAATCCAAAACCCATCCTTTTCCCACTACACCAAACTGCTTCTCCAAGTAGATAGAAGAGAGTTTTCCACTTTTATAAAAGCTCATGCCTCTAGAGTAGCACATCAAACATTGTCATAAACCACATTTTACATGTGCTATGACAGGTTATGAACATTTTTTCTAACAGAACTCATAAAAATGTGTAAAAATTCTTTAAAAGGGAAAGTCATGTGGAAAGAAAGGGAAGTATTAACTTAAAATACTTGAAACGTTATCATTAATTTGAGTCAAGCTTAACAACAATCTAAAATAAATAAGCTTCAAAATAATTTAGATACTGCAATGAAAGAGCACATTTTCTAAAATAACCAACAAAGAATTAAATAATTACAAAGTGAATAGCGGATCATATTCCACTTAGAGATGAAGACATTACATGAACATATTATTTGCCCTAATAATCATTATTTTGTGACTATTGGACATGGCAATGGAATACAGTTTTAATGTTATGCCATCCTTATTAAGTGTCAGGGATACTCTAGTCTATTTTTTTACGGGAAAAAAAAGCTATTTTAGTCTACACACATTTATGGAAAGCCAAGAAATTAAACAGCTCACTTAAAGCAAATAATTAAATACATTAAACAATTGTATCTCAATGTCTTGATTTTTATGGCAGAAAATGTTTCTGTATTGTATCAGATTAATCAATTATCTGCGTCATCTTTTCTCCTATTTTTGCCTATCTAGGAATTCTTTTATTGTTAAAGTGCGTTTGCTGTTTTACTGTTTTTCCTTAAAATCTACTGGTAGTAATTGTTATTCCTCTACCAACAACAGTTTATCGAAATAAAATTATTTCTTCTTGTGCTACATTGTAAGGACTATATTCACATCAGTAGTTTACTTTTTAAGGCAATTCCAGTGTTCTACCCAGGGATAAAATTAGCAAGCCAGTGGTAGGTGAATTTGAGACTGTCATAAAACACCTATTTAAATAATCTAAAAAAGAAAACTGGGAAAACATCTTATTCTGAAGCTCTTCAACATCTTATTTACACAAGAAAGGAGCTATTATATAAATGTTAAAAGAAAATGCTAAGTTACTTTCTGAGAAGTCACAATTTGAATGTGTACTTGGTGAACTTATTAAAGCATTTCTACATAATGAAATAAATTATATGAACTATGGTAAATACTAGAGACGAGAACATGGAATCTTTAGCTTGATAACAATACACTTAAAATTCCTTCCATGTAGAACTCCTACTCATTTCTACTGGAGTTTCTTCAGGTTTTATCCCCTGAGAAAACAGATAACTTTAATATCATTGTTCTACTAATAACACAGAATTCTTTAGTTTTAAAAAACACCAAACTCTCCTAGCTCCTGACTCCATAACTGAAAAAGAAATGTCTCTTAGGAGAGGTCCATCCATATACATCTGCTCCATTATGAAGCTGTATCCATTTTAATTTTTTTCTATTAATATGGATATGCATGAGCCCAATTATTTAGAATTAAAGGAAGGGATTTTGAAAGCAAATCTGTACGCTCAGTGATTTATTAACTACTGTAATATACTGACACCATAATGCAAGTAACAAATCACAACAGAATCCTTATAAACGGATACAGTTAAAAGAAAAACCTGCACTGTGGCCTTCATAGAGTTCCCACCGAAAGTATCTCAAACAAGGAAAATCTATTGGAAGCTGGGCTGCCTGGCAACCAGAAGCTGGTTGCTAAGCTGCACTCCTTTAACATGCCATCATGAATGCTAGCACAGTGAAAGAATAATTTGGTATGAACAAAAACCTATAAGAGAGACTGGGACTTAAGTGCGTCTGGTTTACCCTCTGAGAACAATGCAGCTGCCAAACCAATCTGGAAGCTCCAACATCATTGTTCCGTAAACCCCACAATCTGCTCTGACTGCAGGAAGTGTATTTAACGGGCAACATTTTTGATCTCCCCTGAAAAGTTTGGGTTTTGCATAAGTGCTGCTGTGAGATAATTCTTCAAGATAATGACTCACTGACCACACTTCTGAATTGAACTAGGAAATGTTATTTTAATATTAATCTGTAGTACTCTTCTTTTGGACTGTATCAGACAAGATGAATACCTTATAAAAATAGTCAGATGGGAACATGAATGTTGCATTAAAAGGAAAAGTGAAATTACTCTTAATTTTCACATTTTTCAGTGAAACAAAACCAGGTACTGCAAAGTTTTTAAAATGAAAATTAACCACTAAAAATATTTAAATATTTCTATACCACCTTCAATATAATATAAAAATGTCAAACACTACCTAAATCTGCTCTGCTATAAAATTTTATTATGTAGCTATAATGATATAATAGGGAGAAAAAGGGGATTTTTCTCAAAAACAACTGATTTCTAAATCAGTTGCTTGCTTTTTATGGTATCAAGCCAGATAAAACTCATTTATAGGCCAATATATTTAATGAATACCACACAACTTTAATTTGTGAAAATTCATATAATTTGTATAAAGTATTTAAATTTAAAGTTTACAACCATTGGGCTAACATGATTTTTAATGCTAATGATAAATGTAAACATGCCTTTATTTTTTAATTAACACCTAGTTTTACTTAGGCAAAATAGCTTTTCTTTTTAAATATTCTAGTTGAACTTTCTATATACTGACAGGCCTCTCCTCGATTTCATTGGTTAGCTCAGACAAAGTTATTTAATGTCACATTGTACTAAACAAGCAGTTAAATAATTTTTAGAGCCTATGAAGCAACAGGCAAACATGAAATAGTACAAATAAGGGCAAATGAGTTCAATTACCAGGCCTATAAGCCAGATATATTTTCTCCCTCACCTGATACCAATTTGACATGACCTGATTTGTACTGACAAATGGTAAAGATTTGGTTTTTAAAACTTTAATCTCTATAATGCTTCCTTACCAACTTATACCTAGCAAGACTGCCTTGACTTAATATGTTCGTAAAAAATATCAGAATTTGGTAATATTTTGAAATCATTCAATAAAAAATTAAAGGCTAGTCTTAAGATTTAAAAGTGGATCAAAAATATTTTCATAGACAGTATGTTTTAATGTAATGCAATGTGCAAAACCTAGAAAGTAATTATTGTTAGTGATTTTAAGACAAAGTATAGCATCTGACCTTTATTTTTGTTCAGCATCTTAAAAATTATCAATACAATTTTGAAAAAGAAAATAAAGGACTCTTATAACATTACAAAATTTATTACTTCATGTAAGGTAGAAAACGGTTTTTCCTCAACTTCTAAATCAAATATTAGACTTTTAGGCCATTTCATTTACTCAAATGCAAGCTTATGTAAACCATCTTTAAATTAACCATTACCTAGTAAGAGGAATTTTTCTCATTTCATTTAGAAGCAGCACAAAGTTTCACATGCAAAGTAGGTTAGAGTTTATTCTACCTTAGTTATTAAAAAAACTCAAAGAAATACAGCTTAACTTTTAAACTTTACATCAGGAACCCATTATAATTGGCCTTGCTATGCTATACTCTTGAACACAAATGAGACTGGGCAAAATCTAATGCCTGAAACAGATTTCTATACTTATAAATCTTTAGATTCCCTCCAGATATTGTATCTGAAACCCAATTTTTTCTTGCTAAGGGCCTTGTAAGTTTAAAAATTAAAAAGTACCATTTGTTGAAAACAAACTACATTTTCATGCTTATTTTTTAGGTAATGATGAAGTGAAACTAATTTTTTAAATTATCAAAAAGGAACACTTTATATTAGCTGGATGCAGGTTTATCATACAATGGCTATTAGAAATTTACTACATGTACTCAAATTCCCCCATTTAGTGAGTAAGCAGATTTGCTGAAAGCTCTCAATAACTAACCTAGGTACTCCATCTCAAATAAGGTTAAAAAAATTTTCTTTTTATATTCTAAAGAGCCTCATATTAATCAGGAATATTAGACCATAAACTTGTTAAACCAATTTATTTGTAATGTAAAGTTACAATGCCATAAAGTTGTTATCCAAATGGTAATATTATGAGAACAATGAAAATAAATAATGAATATGTAATAAATACCTAGGGCTGAAGTCTCTGGGTCTTTAATTACCATTGTATTTCAGTGAGTGCTGTTGTCTGCATCCCTCTAGCTAACAAAGGAGGATGTCCCTTTGAACAGATTGGTTAACGCTCTGGGGCAACAGATGTCTACTGGAACTGCAGGAGACCAGCAACTGGTGGCCTGCCCATCTTCTGAAAACTTTCAATAGACTTATGCATATGTTCACACAATAGGGCATGTGGTAAAAATGAAAACTGCTTTTAACCCTTTATGCTCTTTCTTTCCCTCCCAACTGATAGATGAATGTCTTTGTCTCCTCTCTTTCCCAATACAGAACTCTTGGAAGCATTAGTTCTTGGAATGACATCTTCAATCTAATACCTGAAACTAATGCAAGGAAAAAAAAAAAAAGATGGAGAGAAGAAATTAGAAACTATGCAAGAATATTGAGACTGCTGATAAAGCAACTGAATACTCAATCATCATATTTAAAACAAGCTGTTTGAAACACCTACCTACATTAATCCATATCCCCAAGCTATTTTCTTAAGACAATGGAAAATCTATCAAATGTTATCATCATTTTACAGCACCTAGGTATGACAGTGACACCTTAAGAAACACAAGAATTGGAAAAGAAGATAAAAATCTAAATTCATGGATTATCAAAATATCGGAACATTTGTTATAACTTGTCTTTAAGTTCCAGATGATCAGAAGCCATCCCCTAAAGCCTTGTAACTGTTCATGGTGCTATAGCTAATTATTTGCCCAACTCCAGAATATACAAACAAAAATTGGTCTCACAGATTATTTTACAGAAATAATTCAATTTTCTGGAATTTTGGCACAGTACAGTAATTTGTAGGCTTTTACTTGAGGTGCTTTCTATCAAAGAGTTTAAATTAATACTCTGAATATTTAGCAAAGTTTAACTTCCAAGGCACAAAATAGTACAGATACTCACGTTAGCAGGAAAATACAAAGACATTGATTTCTGTAGCAGCTTCAGCAGTAACTCCTTAACACAATTTTTAGCTGCAGCCTTCCAGGCAGGCAAGAAGAACAATGAATGGTTGAGCAGATGGAAAGGCAATGTCTTTGCCTAACCTATTACTGAGTGGAACAACAGCCAATCACAAGCCAGAAAGCTCACCAATTAGTTGGCCAGGCAGATGCAAGACAACCTCAGCACCCTGCGTCAGGTTCGGAGGTTTCTAAAGATAAGCAAGTTGATGTCATTCTCGGGGTCTGCCCCGGGCAGCATGTGTATTAACAAGGGGTGTGCAGCAACAATAGCCCATACAAAGCTGACCAGTAGGCAGCTGCTCTATGAGAGCAGTCATTAGGGAGCAGGCTGCCAACAAGAAACACCTGGCTTGGGCAGACTTCAGTTTTGCCTACTTGTTTTTAATGCAGGAAACAAAGAAACCAATTATACTTTAAAGTAGTAAAAGTTGCATGTTTCCAAAAAGTTGAGGCCATAGACTAGACAATTAGCTTTCATTTCTACTTGAGAAATAAAGAAAATGAGGTGTGTCAAAGTAATAATTAACCACAGTGGCAATCCCTTTTCTTTAATAAATGAGTTACTAGTGAAATGAGACAGAAGACTATAGAACTACATGCTGAAAAGAGTAGAATATCTAAAAAGTATTTGTAGGTATTTAATTTGTTGCAAGATAAAAAACAAAACAAAACAAAAAAACTAATAAACAGATGGAAATGAGAATGAGGAAAAAAAGGTTTAAGGGCTTACAAACAGAATTGATTTTAAAAAAGTAATCAAGTTAAGATAAAACAAAAGTTTGATCCAATTTAGACTCATCTAAACTCTACATTCAGGCAAAACTATTTAACTCAAAATTGCCAGAAGAGACCATCTTACGTATGTTAAAAAACAATGTAAAATTCTTTTATTATGAATACTAGTTAACTGTGTAATTAAATAAAAGCAAAAATCTTTCACTAAGCTTTTATATATAAAATGATTTTATACCTGTTAAAAGTAGTTATATTTCATACAATTTATAAGATGTACTACTCAACTTTCAGTTCAGGTACAATAAGTTAACTTTATTGGAAAGAAAAAAAGTTGAGATATTTTAAAAGGCTATAAAGTATACAACAATAAGCCCCTTCAATGGGAAGCTTGGCATTCCTGATATATTTCAAAGTTCCAGGTTAAACAGCATTGATAATACTATGGTCCACTTGCTTTTGAGACCTGCAGAAGTCATATCTGGAGTGGCCTCTGATTTTGGAAAAAAAAAAAACTCAATCGAAATTTAGATATCATAAGGCATTGTGAGAATATTTCCCTACTAAAGAAAAAGGAAATCTATAGCTGTCCTACTACCTATTTATGTGATGGAGAACACTGACACACATAGACACATAGACATATGCAGACACATGCACCATACACAAGCATTCCCTTTTTATTCCAGTGAAAATTAAAACAATGAAGGCAAGGAGCTGCTCTTAACTTGTAGTTTTCTAATAGGTTGATTTATACAGAGTGCCCAGACTTCTTCATGTGACCATGAACTCTGAAAATATAAAACTTTGTTAGAACATGCTAAACAATCTAAATCAATCTCTTTTTTGTCAAACAAATACAGAATCTACTCGTGATTGGGATCATTTGTGAATACTTGGAAAAAAAGTAACACTGGTTTGGGTCTCCTAGTCATGTTCTTTCTTACTGTGCCTACTCAAACGCAAATAAGGTCTTCTCTATTACAAAATAAGAGGAAGAGCTATTCTATATGGATAAAAATTTTTCAATTATCTCACCGAAAACATTCCTTATGCCTACTGAATACCTAAAAGTTATTGATACTTCTAAAAAGAAAAAAAAAATACATAGTATGATATTGTTGATCACCATTCGTCTATAGATATTTTCCCCCAAAGAGCAATACTTTATGAATGCATGTCATTCTAAAAATGTTCAAAAATTTATAAATGTTTTGTAAAATATTTTCAAATTAATACAATTATTAGGTCCAAAATGCCAGACTAACTTCTCAAACAAGAACTATTCCTTTCTGCCAAAGGTTAATGTAACTGAAATAATTAAGTCCATGGTCTAATTTCATAGGGTATTTTAAGCTCATTAAAAACCAAGATATAGTATCTCTACTATTATAATTTATTGCCAATTATAATGTGAACTACCCAGAATGTCTTGGGTAAGCATATTAACATCACAAAAATGATTCAGAATTTATCTGTTTTTTTTTTGTGGTGGTAGTGTTGGTAGCTCTTTGAAATTTCATGAATAAAAGGCACAAACCCTGAAAGGAATAAAAAAGATAAATCAAGACCATTGTTATGGCTAGTCAATTTAATTCTTCTAGTAAAACTGGGTTTGATTTAATAACATAAAAATGTAAAACAACATACATCCATTCAAAGTAGACACAACTAAAACCTGATAAAACTTAATAGCTATGCGTTGACTAGAGAGAGTCAGTGAGGTCAGTATTTATGAATTAATATTTAAAAAGACTTTTTTTCCTTTTGTTAATAAAAAGGAAACTTTTTAGTATGAATAGATCGTTTTCTCTTTTCTCTTCTTTGGTTTTCTTCCATCTCTTTATCCCTTGCTACTATAGTTACTACTTGAGAGCTTTAATTCAGGAGGAGGAATCTTCTCACTAATTCCTGCCACTGAGAACACAAAGAAAGAGAAAATTACCCATGAGCTCAGCAGGAAGACTGATCTTGAGCACTGGATTAAGCTTTTTTTGCAAACAGCAAATAAAGGCAGTGATCTGAAAAAGCTAATCAGATCCTGCTGTGGTATTTAGACTATCTCAGTTCCTAGTATTGGATAATGTTAAGCACATTAAAACATCTGTAGGTGAAAAGATGTCCCTAGTCTAGTTTTCCTAGTCATAGGCTTCTCATCTACCTCTCTCCTCACGGCAAAGAGAAACAGCTGCACAGGGCTGCCTGAGTCACTGCAACAAATGACTGAGCACAGTGTGCCATTATGATAGAAATAAAAACCAGACAATGTAGTTTTAGGGGTATACTAAAATCTGTGAATGCCAAGAAAGGGTCTAACATTGGAAGCTTCAACCTTTTGAGAGGGCTATATTTTTGCTGAGGCATGAATGTGAAACAAGTGTGCTCTGGAATCAAGTCTCTGCCAGGTGATCCAGACTGACTTTCTGGTACCTCCTTCCTAATATAGATTTGTTCCCTTTTAATATGGAATTTCTTTAAACTTTAACAACAACCATGAACGTTAGATTATTATATCAAATTTACCCAATTATCCCCAAAAGGTTGAAAGTTTAAAATTATATCCAAAAGCCAACCAACCAATAAAAAAAAAAAAAAGCAAAACTTTCATACACATGGTGTAAAAGAATGGCACAAGATCAGTCAGGCACTAATTCTAACTTCTGAGAGTTACTATATTTAGGAAGTCAGATGGGCCATAAGAGCTTTACTATAGAAAAATTACTCATCTCAGTGTTATTTGAAAGGGTTAAAGACTAACTTTAAACAACAAAACAATGTTAAGAATATTGCCTATATGAATTAAAGGCAAATAAACTGCTGAAGCTCTAGATAGCACTAGGTAAAAGAAAGTCATAGGGGTCAAACATATCAAGCCAGATGAACACCTTCTCTGACATGCTGATTCCAAGACATTCCATCGAATCCTCTTTGTCCTCCTAACACTTGTCTGCCAATGAAAAGCATGCTACTTTTCAGAGAAGAGGCAGACTCTGAAAATCCCAACCCTGGCCCACAGTTGGAACCTGTCCTGAATGTAAACCACCCAAAATACATGCTAGAAAAATGTATTTTACATTTAATATTAACTGTAAGAAGAAAGATCTTCAACTGTAATCAGGATCATATTTTTAAAATAGATCACCATATATAAATGATTATATATTAAAACAGAGACTGAAAAGTATTCACATTAGTATCTAACAAAGCAAACTAAATTTTGAACCAATAATAAGAAAATCAACAAAAATCTATGAATGCGGCACTGAAGGAGCATGCAGTGAAAATGAAAAAAGGTCCAAACACTTTGCTAAAATTTCATCCAATGAGAAGGCCATCTTTGCCATTTCTCACTAACATAAACATAGTAGTGGGTGGGTGGGAAGTAGGTTACAATTATCATCAAGATACAGCTAACCTCGTGGCCATAAGAAAACTACACTACCTATCCATGCCAAGAAATAAATTGTATCAGAAATTATATTTTATCATAAATCATATTTGCTCCTAAAATAATACTAAGCCATTATAAATAGGTAAAGAAAGTTTAAAGGGAAAAAGAATAAGCTATAATGGATACCTATCAAACTAATCCTTTATAAGCAAGCAAGAGAAATAGACTCTCAAAAATAGGGGGTGGACTCTTTGTTGCTCAGATGTGGCCTCTCTCTAACTAAGCCACCTCGGCAGGTGATCTCACTGCCCTCCCCAATATGTGGGACCTGACTCCCGGGGATGTAAATCTCCCTGGCAACGCGGGATGCGACTCCTGGGGATGAATCCGGACCTGGCAAAGTGGGATTGAGAATATCTTCTTGACCAAAAGGGGGACACAAAATGAAATGAAATAAAGTTTCAGGGGCTGAGAGATTTCAAATGAAGTTGAAAGATCACTCTGGTGGACATTCTTATGTACTATATATAGAAAACTCTTTACACATTTTAATGTTTTGGAATAGCTAGAAGTAAATACCTGAAACTATCAAACTCCAACCAGTAGTCTGGCTCTTGAAGACAATTGTATAACAATGTAGATTCACAAGGGGTGACAGTGTGACTGTGAAAACCTTGTGGATCGCACTCCCTTTACCCAGTGTATGGATGGACAAGTAGAAAAATGGGGACGAAAATAAGGCAGGATGGGGGGAATGATTTGGGTGTTCTTTTTTAAATTTATTTTTTATTCTGATTCTGATTCTTTCCGATGTAAGGAAAACGTTCAAAAATAGACTAGGGTGATGAATGCACAACTGTAAGATGATGCTGTGAACAGCTGATTGTACACCAAGGATGACTGTATGGTGTGTGAATATATCTCAATAAAACTGAATTTAATTAAAAAAAGAAAAAAGGGATGGGGTGGGAGATTTATTGAACGGACACTGGAAGAGCTCACAAAAATCAAAGGCAGAACTGAACACTCAAGCCTTGGAAGGTCAGGGACCAAGACTGAACCCAGGGTTTCAGCGACAGAAGCTACTAGAATGCCTTCACGGGATGATTCGGCTCTATTTGCCCTCTCTGACCCTGTGGGATATATGTTTTTATTTCTCTTTTAGGAAAGAGTGAGCTTATCAAAGAACCCTCAGTTATAAATAAGGTTCCCACAGCACTGATGCCACCCTTGGGCTGCTTCCAGTGTTCGAGGAAGCTGTGGAACCGAGTGAGCTCAAGCCTCCTAGTGATAACAGGTCTTTTCTGGAAGTCTCCTCTGCCTTCAAGTTCCCAGCTTGAGTGGCAGCCAAAACAGTAAAACTCGGCCTCTGCCTCCTCAATTGAGGTTGACCTGTTTTTGATGAGTAAGTCTCGGAAGAGGACCTGCGTGAGCAAAGCCCAGTCCCCGCCTTCACACATTTCTCCTGGGGATCTGCCCATGTGCAGAAAGTGCTTTACTCTCCAGGACTGCCTGAGACTGGGTGGCTAAATCTTTCTAATTCTGGGGTTCAGTGTTACCAACCCCTTTATGCTATGTTCTGAAGTTATGTTCTCCAATAGTTCCATGAATTTTTAAAGTTGCTATTTTGATCTCCATCTCCCTGGCTCCTTTGTCTATTTCTCAATTAGTTCAGAACTAAGACAAGAAAAAGACAACCTTAAGCTCCAATACTCAACAATAAAGACAGCTTTGTTACAAAGAATTGTTAAGAGAAAAAAGAGGGTAAGTAAAAAGTCTACACAAATTAACCCTGGTCAAACTTTTATAATACATATGAAGGGATAAATTAAAAAACAAGCAAGCAAACAAACAACAAAAGAAAAAAAAATTCACTAAGAAAGAAGATAATGTTCGCCAAAATCAATGTTCTTAGAGTTTGACTATGAAAATCTTTCAGTGCCATGTCATGAAGATCAGACAACCTTCAATTCTCTTTATAGCTGAGAGATAAATACAAAATAAATCCACAAAACAGCCTTTCTTCTCAGTGGTCTAAACACAAACTCTTCTATAATCATTTTAAATGGCAATAAAATCCATATCCTAAGACATCAAATGTTTCCCAAGTATCAGCTCCCCATTTAGTATTTTTTAAATAATAAGCAAATAAGTCTTTTAAAAAAAGATGATTTTCAATTCCTATAAATCCTGTAAATAAAGGAATGAAGGTTTTTAGAAAAGTTCAGGGAATACAGATGACATCCAATATGATGATGTAAAAGGCGACTAAAGCAGGTAATGAACTGGGGGAAAAAAAGAGAAAACTCATGAGGAAAAAGGACATATATGATTCCTTGGAATTATGAAATACCTGGATGGTAGTTAAATGTAACTGTAGCTCTTACAAGGTAATGACAATATTTACAACATCATTATCAAGGCCTGGCCAAAACTCATCTCTCTTTGTGACGCCACAACATGACTCTCTCATGGCATTCCTCATATGTACGATGTATGTTTGTATTCCTCATATGACCTGGCACGTGGGCATCTGTGCACATCATAGTATATTTAGGCTACACATACAAGCTGAGGACAGGAGCATGTCCTGCTCTTCTTTAAGTGTAATATAATTCTACTTAAACTAATTCAAAACTGCTTGACCAAAAAGCATCATTAAAAATGAAATTGACAGATAGGCTATAAAGAATAATTATACCATATAGAATTAAAAGAGGTCTTTATCATCAGGTCTACCTGTTCTCACTAATGGTCTAGTGTAATAGTATATTACAATGTAAATAAGATATTAAATGATTGTGAAGGTACTTAGGGAAAAAACACACTATACAGCAAACAAAACAAAAGGAACTGCAAACCAGCTATGCCCTAATAAAAGCACTTGTTAATTAGATTGATCTAAACATAAATTCTTATTAAGAAACAATGTAGAAGGTAGTTCTTTCTATATCAATTCTTTTAAGATAGGAAAATGAAATATTTATGTTATTTACGTTAGTACTTTCGATAGCCTCATACTATTCACTGAAAATAAGTGCATACTACTGACTTTAGACAACTACCATGGTGTGCAAGAAACTGAAAACATTGAGAGGCTATAAGATTGGTGACTGTGTTAGAAAATGTTCAGTGAAATTATCACAAAAATTTGTAAAAACTTTTTCTTTGTAGAAAGTTCTATTAAGATCACAGAGTGATATAATAATTTATAATTAAGAATTGTGAGCATTCAGGACAAGATTCCATCTAAATATAAACCATCATATACTATAATTAGTTAAACCTAGACATGAATCATCCTAAACAGCTGCCAATGTAATGAGATTGTAAGCTCCACAAGGACAGGGAGTCTTGTACTGTTTTCTATCTCCAGCACCTAGCAGGTTATCTGGCACACAGTAGGTACTTAATAAAAGTGTTAATTAAATGATGGCATCTCAATACCTGAGCCAAAGTCTTTTCTAGATACATATTTTCTTTACTTCTCTTCATATAACCTACACTCCAGCCAAACTCAAGTATTTAAAGCAAGTTCTCTTAATTTTGGTTGCACACCGGAATCATCTAGGAAGATTTAAAATATACTGATACCCAGGTCCCATCCCTAGAGTTTTAAATTTAACTGGACTGAGAAGCCTAGCCATAGGCATTTTAAAGCTCCTCAGGTGATTCTAATGTGTAGTCAACTGTGAGAACACGGACTTAAAAGGTTTTTCTTCTAAAATACCATTCTCCACAGCTTCACATGTTAAAATCCTACCATAATTACTGAAGATACAGTTATACCCCAACTCTGCCATGAAATCTTTCCTGGAGCACCACTAAACTTATCTTTGCATTATTTGAGTCTGCAGAGGAACTGGGATAAGGCTAGCACTTGGCAAATGTTTGAGTGGTGAATAATTCTGGGAGTGTGACACACAGTAGAAACTCAACAAATATTTACTGAAAGAATGATGTAATTTCTCCCTGTCTTTGGAAGTCTTAGATCTTTTACCTGTAATTTTAAATAGCTGTTTCATTCAATAAATGGGTACCTCTTAGGTGCCAACTATTGGGGACACAGCAGGGAATGAAGCCAATCCCCTTCTCTCATGAAGGCTATCATGTTGTGTGTGGAGGGGCAGGGGAGAGAATATAAACAATCAGCACACATCAGGTGATGGTGAGCACTATAAAGATACTTTGGGTCAGGGAAAGTTCCCTGATAAGATGATATTTGTGCAGCTATCTAAATGACATGAAAGGAAATAAACAACAGGCAGAGGAAAGATTAGGCACAAAGCCCTGACATGAGCATGTACATGGTATGTTCAAGGAACAGCAAGGTGGCCAGTATGACTGACGGCAGGCAAGCAAGGGGAGGGGTCAGAAGATGAGGTCGGAAAGGTAAAGTCAAGGGAAACCAGATCGTGTAGAGCCTTGAAAGGCAATGCATCTCAAATTCTAAACTGCATTTAAAGCATATAATGGTCTTAAAGATTTTGATTCAAGAAGTCTGGGGTAGGGTCTGAAATTCTGTGTCCTAACAAGCTCATAGATGATGCTCTTGCACACTTTGAGTAGCCAGGTTGTAGGCCACAATTTTATTCAGATATGGGAAACCACTGGAGGATCCTGAGCAGAGGAGAGATATGATCCAATTCATATTTTATACTAACTTATCATATAAACTTGAGCTTTCAATTGTGTTCCATTGATCTTTTTCTATTTCTGTGCCTATACCACACATTAAGAACTATAGATTTCTAATGTACCCTACATGGCAAGTATTCTATCATTATATTTTTCCTCATTTTCAGATTTTTATCCTGGCTATTTTTGCATGTCCAGGCTTCCAGATAAACTTAGAATTGTTTTGACAAGTTCCAACCAAAAAGCTGTTGAGAGTTTGATTGAGATTGCGCTGCAGTAATATCTGCTTAAAAAGTACTGCAAATTTATTGTATTAAAATGCTCAATCAAGAACAATTTATTGAAATTTTCTTTTTCTTTCAATAAGGTTGTCTATATTTCTTTACGGAGGACTTAAAACATTTCTTATTAAACTTGCCTTAAAATATTTTACTTTTGTTGTTGCTGCTATGAATGAAGGTCTTTTTCCCCTCTACATTTTCTAACTAGTTATTGTTGCTGTTTAAAAAATACTTACTCTTGTATATAAAAATAATAGTGAACTAGCTATCTCAGTGAACTCAACGCTTCTATTAGTGTTTCAACAAGTCTCCTACGTTTTCCAGGCATATAATATAAAATCATCAGATTGCCCCTTCCTTGACAATTCTTAGATCTCTTGTTCCATACTTTTGTCTAATTGCATTATAATATTAAATAATAATGGTTATTTTGTATCATTCCTAATAATAATGGAAATGTTTCTAGTATGTTGGCATTAAGCATTAGACACATACATATACAACATACAGACATCAGCTTGGGCAGATTAATCTCCCCATACCTCGTTTTCCCCAACCGTAAGAAAGAAAAAAGGGACATCATATGGTTGTTTTGACATTTAAATGAGTTAATAAGTATAAAACACTTAGAACAGTGTAGGCACATAATAAACACTCGTAAGTATTAGCTAAATGTAATTATATGTTTACATGCACCTATACATAGCCACACCACATTACATACAACCATTAAAAAATCATTTGAAGAAATATGTTTTCCTCCTACATGAAGGTTTAGGGGAAAATGAGGATTGCGGGTTGCATTAAGATGATCTATAAAGATGACCACAATTTTTTCTCTGACTTAGTAATATTGTCAATTATATCAGTAGATTGTGAAACACAGAAACTTAATTACAATTTTGGGAGGATTATATATGCTGACATTTCATTAAGAATTTTTATATCAATAATCATAACACTGGCCTGTCACTTTCTTTAACTAATCTGCTTTGCCACATTTGGGCACCACTATTTTGTTGACTTAGAAAAAGGACATGGTATTTCATCCAAAACATATTTCATTCATTTGGTATTTCATTCATTTTCTCAATGGCACACCAACTGGTGAATGAACCACAGGGATCTAGACCAGATTGGGCTACCTGTTCCCCTATAGGAATCACTATTTCTAGAAATCTGATTTACTGGTATTCTGAAATTTGTTCCTGAACCCTTACTTTACTATAAATTCCAGAGCACAGTTTACTCCAGCATGGGGTCCAAAGAAAAGAGGACAAGTGAGAGGGCACTTTTATAATTTACAGATACAAGAACCAACACCATACTATAACAAGTTACTTAATTCTATGACTCAGCTTCTTCAACTCTAAAATGAGGATATACTAACACCTATGGCATAGGATTTTTACGGACATTAAAAGAGTTAATAAACATAGAACAATGCTTGCCACATAGTAAATACTAAAGTGTTATCTTAAAAAAAAAAAAAACATTACACTAGAAGTGAAATTTCAGTTAAAAAATAGAAAATCTGATTTTCATTATTTATTTTATATTCTTATCAATATACTTCTGTAAGATCACTCCTTATTGCTAGGAAGGAAAGAATTCCATGCAGGCAAAGGCTACTACAATTGTATCCCACTAGCTCTTATTACCACATACTTATATAGCCAAGAAATCAAGTAACTGGTTGCTCAAATGCCCTACTCTGTTTTTTTTCCTTCATATCATATGAATTTTGTAAAATCAACAAAATTTAGAACAGTACTTCTCAAAACCGATGGGAATAACATTTTAGAAAAGCCAAATATACCTATTCATTTTTGTAAGAAAAACCACTGTAAGTGCCATGGAATATTTTGGCTAATGAGAATAATCAGAAGATATTGTTAGAAACCTTGGTAAGGGAAAGGAGTGTAAAAATGGTTGGAGACCAGTGATTTAGAAGAAACACATAGATTTGATGGTGGGCAGGAGTAAAGAGGCAAGGGAGAAAATGGCAGCATAATTAGAGGAAAGTATAATAAGCACCTGAAAGGAAACAAAGATTTTCTTCTAGCAAATGAGAAAACATTCACTTTAGTTTAAAAATATAGATGATGGAGAGGGAAAAATAATTTAAAAATAAATGGCTATATATGGACTAAGATCATCTATGCCCTCCCACTTCCCTCATAATATAATTTTATTAACACTTTAATTTCTGGTCACAGAATTTTCCTAACATAATAAATTGCTTTACTTTTCAGAGTTAGCTTTCTCCCAAGATCTATAAAAGTAATTAACTCATGAAAAATAAAGCATACTAAATTTCCCCCCAAAATAATTTTTACTTAACAAAGTCATTCTTATGACTGAGCAGTTTATTTTATTGATGGTAATATCACTTAAATGTAAGTACCTTAGTTCTTAGGGTATTTTATATATGTCACCTAGTTGACAAAATTTTATTTTAAAATTGGGTATGAATAATATATTTTCAAAGTAATCTTCTGATGAGAGGCAGGAAAATAGCAGCATGTTCCATGATAACCCAGTCAAATTACATGAGACATTAAGCCAATATTCAGTAATCCATTTATTCACTAAAGAAATATTTGACTGCCTACTATGAGAAAAGGGGTAATGCTAAGGAGATGGGAGAGGTTACAAACCTAAGTACAGTTTCTACCCATAAGGAATATAAATCTTTACTAAGGAAACTAGACAAATGAACACCTACATAATTCAGAACATGCTGAAATTAATGCTATTAAGAGAGATACATCATAGGGTATAAGAGAGAAAGAGATAATTGTCTCAGATTTGGGAAGGTTCTGAGAGGTGACATATAAGCCAAGAACAGAAAGACATGATGATGTATCCCTACACACACACACACACACACACACACAGAGAGAGAGAGAGAGAGAGAGAGAGAGAGAGAGAGAGAGAGAGAGAGAGAGAGAGAGAGAGAGAGAGGGAATGTGTGAGTGTGTGGAGGGGGAGGGAAGAAAGGGAGTGGGATAAGGTAGGGAAGAAAGGATTTCTGCTCAGAGAACAGCAGGATCAAAAGCCCAGAGGTGGGAGAAATGATACAATGTATAGAACATAGTATGATTAATATGGCAGTACAAGGGGCTTTTAGAAAGTCAGGATGTGGCTAGTTCATGGAAAAGTCTTCAAGGCCTTATTAAGGAGTTTCAACTTTGGTAATGGGAAACTATTGAAGGCTTTTGAAAAAGAAAATGGCATATTTCTACCTACATTTTAGAAAGTAATAGGGAGCCACTGAAGGTTTGTGTAAATGGGATGATGTGTTTCCAACTATATTTTAGGATGATCTCTCTAGCTGTATTAGCTCTTAGGAGGCAAGAAACTCAGACAAGATAGAAAAGTATTACAAAAGTCCAAGCAAAAGATGACTGGTAGCTAAAGTTGTACAGAAAAACAGAGAAAAGAAACAAATATGAGGTATTTTTTAAGATGGAGCCAACAGGTCCAGACAGAATTTGATGCTAAAGACAAAAAAAGGAGAGGGTTACTGATGGCATCAAATGATACTAAACATCGCAGAACGACTGAGAAGAGGACATAACGTGAAGATAAGCGGTGACCAGTGAGGAGGCTGTATCCGTGAAACAAGTAGAGGTGGAACGAACAGGCAGCTATTCTTAACCATGTTTTTGGGCCATAGACCCCTTTCTCAGTCTAGTGAAGTCTACAGAACTCTTTTCAAAGTAATGATTTTCCATATATAAAAATACATAGGCTTGCATTACAAAAGAAGCCAATTATTTTAAACATTTTGTCACTAAATTTTTAAAAATTGTTGACATAGTGATATATATGCTTCATTAACACATTAAAATAACAAGACGTAGAAGCACACCTAATAACTACCGTGATTTTGAAGTAGTTAAAAGTGCAAGTGATATCTCAAGGTATGTGCTTCAACTGTAACATGATGGGGAACATAGTGATTTCTATGGGTGACAAAGTCATATATACTCCTAATAATACTGGGTTTGTTGCTTACATTCATAATTGAGGGAAATGCTAAATTTCAATTAGAGGATATAATAATAAAGATTGCAAAATTTTTTTCCCAGCCAAGGTCATAGAATCCCCAAGTTCTATCCATGAATCCTTTGGGGGTCTGTGGATCCCAGGTTTAAACCCCTGGTTAAGAAGTAAGTTATGGGTTAAGGAAGACATGACAGCATATGCATTATTTTGGCAGGAAAGCAACAGATACAGAAAGATATTTGGGGGGCGGGGTGGGCAAGTGTAGACTGTGTCAAAAGAAGGATTTTTTTTTTTTTCTTTTCTGGGGTATAAGAACTTTAAACCAGGAGAAGGAATTCATGGGGCAAAAGAGATGAAAGCTATCTGCATGCACATCTGTGCATGACTGAGTGACAGAATGACTGAGAACAACTGATAGCATAACAACTTAGATAAAACAAAAAGGAACAGTACCCTAACTTGTTCATGTTGAAAAGGGGTATTGACATTATGGGAAAAGGCAATGCAACTGGTTGATGTTCTTAAAGAAGCTGTTGCCTCTGGGTTTGGGGACTTAGCTGGCACAGGTGCTCTCTGGAGGATTTAAGTTTCTAAAGAATAAATTCAGTGAGTGAAACTATTTTTATAGAGTCTCAGATAAGGACCTGGGTATTCTTTAGGGTTTTCAGGACTACTGCTGACTTGAGTTTCCACAATTAAAAAGGAAAGAAAGATAAATTAAAGAGATTTAAAAAAAGGAGCAGCAGCAAAGTGGGAAATGCAACTGACTTGATCCTATCATTCTGGTGAAACTAACCAAACTACCCTGGGCCAGGACTGACTGGGAGTGGGGAGTGAGAGGCAAGGAAAAGGACTTCCAACAGCACCTGCCAGCCATCAGAGTCAGGAAGTTTCTTTGTTGCTCTTCTGCCTCCTTTTCTAACATTTTCCACAATCTTTTTTCAAGATATGTAGGCACTTGGTGCTACTTTTTGGCAGTCTAAATACCCTCACCCTACTTGCTTTTTCCCAGATTTCTCCCACCAAAAATCAAATGTCCAAAAGAAAGGGTGTTAATACATTTATATAAAATCAATTAAATGCCTAAGTATGAAAGAATCTTGGGGGAAGGCAATAGATATTGTAAGGATAGCCTGTCAAAATGTATGACTATTTAGATAAAAGACTGAGGAAGTATTTTAGAATATAAGAAGCCTAGGATACTCCCGGACTCCAGTTCCTTATTTGCCACCTTTCCTCCTCTATGTTTGCGTGTGTTAATGTATGTTTGTGTGTGTGTGCATGCACATGTGTGTGAGTACCAAGAGAAGTGGGTTTTGATGGTGGTGGTGGGGGGCGGAATTGGCTTACCCCATTTCCCACCCTTGGAAGAAATTTTGAACCCGTTGAGTTTGGTAAACAAAAGCTATGGGGGGGGGGGGGGCAAAGATTGGCAATTAAACAGTCTTCTTCAGAACCAGCATATTTAAAATAAGTAACTGGCCATTTTATTCTGTCTACTAATTTTATCTTTTTTTAACAGATAATAAAAAGTAGAGTTGGAGGCTATCATATTGAAAATTATAAGAATTCTCTACAGTGTAGGTTTATAAAGGAAAATTATTGCAGGATTTTAATCTTACATAAATCCATGTTGAACTGTCCTGCTCACATTAGCTGTATGTCATCAAATGAGAACCATATTGACTAAAATGCACATAAAAGTTTAGTCATTTGCTATCGAAGTAGGAAATAAACATTATGATCTACCTGTTATTCTGAGGAATGTTCTGGCCCAAGACTCAGCACCTGGCAGCACACTTGCCAAATTAGCATTCTGGCTTCGGTCACTCAGGAGTTCCAAAGTGCTTTCTCCGCCTGCACTCTGGTGCTAACACAGCAAGGATGGTCTCGAAGCTAAGCTACAGCTGCCAACCTGGCACATGCTTTCCAACCATCCAGCCCACAGTAAAATCTCCTACCAAAACCAAACTCTCAAAAATAATTTCGTGAAGATTTTTCTTATAAGCCGAGTCCTGATTTTTTTTTTTTCAAAAATCATACTTTAAACACACACTATCTATCCTCTGAATCTAATCTCTCTTAGTACAGAAATCTTTTCTAAGTTGTGGAATTAGGACTTGATTTAGAACATTAGACACCTCTCACACCTGCTGTTCTTACACAAAAGGGAGGATTTAATGACCATTAGGACCAATCAGAAGCTCTCTCTTTAATGTAATCAGAAGACTTGAAAGAACTTGGCAAAGTTGGGAATGTCATGGGAAATAAAAGGACAGTGATTTGAAGCATTTTATTCTTCAGGAAAAAAAGTAATTTATTATTACTTTTTTTTCCCCCCCAGAAATCACTAGAATTGCCTTCCACTCTCCATTCTCAAGAATGTGGAGTGATTTCGGTAATTCTGCTCCTTTTCTTGTCGCATCATATTATACCACCCATAAACAGGACAAGAAATCTCACCTGTTTTATGAGGAGTTTTTATTTCCAAAGCTTTACAGTCTTGGGGGTGAGGGTGAGGAATATTCAGAGGATGCTCCCAAAATACTACTAACTAGGTAAAGAGAGCATAGTGGGGTTTGTGGAGAAATCACAGGTGCTGGCTGAACCTCCAACCCTCAGGACTTCCTAAAACACACATAGACACACACCAAGGCCAGGAGGTATAGAAATCCACAAGGAGGGGAACCCCAATTAAGAAATTCAAATACTTTTAAAACAAACTGGGAAATCAGCTCATTTTAAAAGTTACACCATCCTATCCTTAACCAATGATGACAAAAAGCCCTGATAATTCAAAGCATTCGATTTATGGACTTATTTCTCTTAAACCCCTTCCCCATTCACTGGGGCTAACTTTTCACTTGCAATCAAGTATAAAGAGCAGTGCCTTGAATTCAGAGCATGGGATTCAAATCCTGCTTTTATCACTTTGTGCCTTAAGGCTAGTTACTTAAAACTTTCCAAGCCTCAATTTTCTCTTTAGTAAAATGGATATCATACCACTTGTCTTTCAGGATTGCTATAAGAAAAACAAAAAGCACAAAGAGAAGCAAAAATAGAACTGGCAAAAGTAGGTACTCAATAAATGCTGGTCACCTTCCCCAGAGGGTTCGCTACACACACCTCAACCCCACACCTAGTTAACAGCCTCTAGATGAATTAAAGCAAAGGAACTGCACAGCAGGGCAGAACTGCTAAGGCTCAGTTCACACATTTATCTCAAAGAGTACATGGGAAGGTATTTCATTTGAATGCCCAAGATCATCTGGAAAACAATATTAGTTAATATCCTCACAAAATCCTTCAACACTTTAAGTTAAAAATATATAAAATATACAGTTAATAAACTATGCTACATTGATGGCGTAGAATACTATACAGTGACTACAGTTTTATGTAGGTCAGCTTTAATAAATAGTGGTTAAGAGGAGGGGCTCTGGTAACATCGAATGTCATTTCTTGATAAACAGTTTTTACTCATTTGATGGCATTAAACTCCTGAGTACAGAGGTATTTAGACAACAAAAAATCCATCTCAAGTATTCACATAATAACTTCACTCTGGGCTGTATGATTTCAAAGCTGAGATACAGACAGACATTTACTCTAGATCAATGTTTTCAAGGCATAGAGGGAA
The DNA here is from genome assembly GCF_015220235.1 of Choloepus didactylus. Classification (NCBI taxonomy): domain Eukaryota; kingdom Metazoa; phylum Chordata; class Mammalia; order Pilosa; family Megalonychidae; genus Choloepus; species Choloepus didactylus. Next base: position 126,160,973 of record NC_051312.1, on the reverse strand, counting down.
AACTCAAACCTAGAGTAGAAACATACACTGTCCAGGGTAGACAAAAATGAGGTGTTGGCAACAGATGGATAGTCAAAACAAAACGAACAAAAAAAACCCTAAAAAACCCAACTCCATCTATCTGTAAATTAAAACTCTCTTCTGAATAACTCTGTAGTTAAAAATTAAAAAAAAAAAAATTATGGGCTATCTAGAAGTGGATGACAATGAAATTACAACACATGGAATGTGGCCAAACTGATACTTAAAGAAAATCTTACAGTTTAAATGTATTTAATAGAAAACAAGAAATGAAGGAATTAAACACTTAAATTGGGAAGGCTGAAAAAGAGTAAAACAAACCAAAATAAAAACAATGGAAGAAAACTAAATGCAGAAATAAATAAAGAAGCAAAGAGTAGGACTGGTCAATAAAATGGAGATTTAATATAAATAAATGAATGAATGAATGAATAAATAACCTCCAAAAGTATAACCAAGGGGTTGGGAACAACACAAATATGTAACAATACAAGTGTAGAGTTCAAACACATGGAAGGGCCTTTAAATGTAACATTTCTGCATAAAATTTTCATGCCAAAAGATTAAGAACATATAAGAAAAATGGATCTAAATATAGGTTGCAAGTAGGGATCACCCTGGAAGAAATAAAAACTTTTGTTAAAGATTTATACCCTTGATTCCATTCCTGACAAAAGATGCTATAATCATAGGTTTTATTGATATGTTCCAGCAAAACGTCAAAGCATCCAGGAACTCCTAGGTTACTTAGTTTATTCAAGAGCACCAAAGAAGATAGAAAACATCTCAACTGATTTATGAGGTTAGAAAAACTGTTGACAAAACCCAACAAAGATGGCACGAACACTAGTCAACAAATATACATATATATATATAAAATATATAATGTATATATATTATCCTTATATATATAAAACTTACAGTATATTCAAAAGTTCTAAATATAAGTAACTCATGTAGGTAACTAAATATTCAAATAACTAATATACATTGACCAGGTAGGTGTTATACTATAATAACAGATTTTCTTACATTGAACAATCTTTGTTAATTCAACTCATTACATTTTTTGGTTAAGGGCTCTTGCTGTCCAACTGGGTGTGGAAGATGAAAGACAGGAGGAATCAAGAACTTCTGGATTTTTGGTTTGAGCAGCTAAGAAGAAGCCAGTAACATTGATCTGGGGAAGACTCGGGGAGGAACAGATATGGAGGAATAAATTTTCTACTTTAGATACTTTTTGTTTCAGATACCAATAGCTATCCATGTGGAGATGTCCACAAAAGTATATGAGGGAAGACAACATATCCCTACTATCCCACCAATTTTAACATTTTGCCATGTCTGCCTTATTATCCTATCTATCCACTTATTCTATCCATCTATTCATCTCTCTCTCAATCTATTTCTTGAACACTTGAGTGTAGGTTGTATACATCATGCTCCTTGAACACTTAACAATGCCACGTACATTTCCTATGAACAAGGATATTCACTTATGTAAACACTTTAAGTGCAGTTATAAAGTTCAAGAAATTTAACACTGACATAAAACTTACCGCCTGGGTGGAAACTAAGATGGCGGCTAGGTGAGACACGGCAAAAAAACACCTCAGTGAAAAACACTAGATAAAAACCAGAAAGTGACCCAGAATACCGGTTACAGCGATGTGGCAGCTGAACGAGGTCTGCTAGTATCACAAGGGTCGTATACTTGGTGAAACCAGGAGTCGGCATTCTGAAACGAGTGAGTAAGCTGGCTGGAAGACCCGCAGTCAGGCGGCGTTGTGGTGAAGCCAGGGCTTGGCGTTTGGAGACCAACTGCCTCTTTTAAAAGAAAAAAAATAAAAAAAAAGGGAAAAACCCAGGAGCGGCTGCAGTTGTGACAGTGGGAACCACGCAGTAAAACACAGCATGAGAGGGCTGAGCTGGCCTCTCGGTGTCTGGCCTGGAAGACAGCCTGCTGCAGATACCCTTGGGGCTGGGGGAATGGAGGGGAGAGCTGGAAGCTGAAAGAAACCCCGCGGCTAGCAGCTGGCTCCCCGGAGGGCTGGATAAAATCCTGCCCGGGGCCGTGCCCACAGCCCAGAGCCCTGCCAGTTGTCCCGGAGCTGGGAAGGAGGAACTGTGCGAGGACGGGGGTGTGGAGACCCCCCCGTTCGGCCATCTTTGCATCAGGCTGAGAGAGCTGCTGCATGGCCCGGCGGCCCAGGGCTTCCCTTGAGGGACGGCGCGCACTGGTGACGTAGCACGGCATTCCCTCAGCAGAGGTCCTGGAGGATCGCGGCTGGGAGGGGGGACCCGCTCGGAGAACCCAGGGACACTACGCCAAGTCCAGTGGTTTGTGGGACAGCAAGAGAGAGGGTCTGGGGCTGAACTGACACGAAGGCTTAGACTCTTGGGGTGGCCTTGAATCTCCGGGAACCTGGGGAATTTGAATATTGAAGCTGCCCTTCCTCCCTGACCACCCGTACACACGCCCCACATTCAGGGCGTACGGCTCCAGCAACACACCCAAACTGAGTTCTCCAACTGAACCCCACAAGAATCATTTCCCCACACACCGTGGGAACAAGGTTGAGAACTGACTTGAGGGGTATAGGTGACTCACAGATGCCATCTGCTGGTTAGTTAGAGAAAGTGTACATCACCAAACTGTGTTTCTGAAAAATTAGATAGGGTTCTTTCAAGTTGTAAAAAAAAAAAAAAAAAAAAAAAAAAAAAAGTAACAATCAAGCAAAGCAAATGCCAAGAGGCCAAAAACAACAGAAAATCTTAATGCATATCATAAAATCAGATGATATGGAGAATCCAACTCCAAACACACAAATCAAGATATCAGAAGAGACTCAGTACTTGGCAGAATTAATCAAAGAACTACAATCGAGGAATGAAAACATGGCAAAGGATTTAAAGGACATCAAGAAGACCATGGCCCAGGATGTAAGCGACATAAAGAAGACCCTAGAAGAGCATAAAGAAGACATTGCAAGAGTAAATAAAAAATAGAAGATCTTATGGAAATAAAAGAAACTGTTGGCCAAATTAAAAAGACTCTGGATATTCACAATACAAGATTAGAGGAAGTTGAACAACGTCTCAGTGTCCTAGAAGTCCACAGAACAGAAAATAAAAGAACAAAAGAAAGAATGGAGAAAAAAATTGAAAAAATCGAAATGGATCTCAGGGATACGATAGATAAAATAAAACGTCCAAACTTAAGACTCACTGGTGTCCCAGAAGGGGAAGAGAAGGGTAAAGGTCTAGAAAGAGTATTCAAAGAAATTGAATACTTCTACACAATATAAATACACAAAGCATAAATGCCCAGCGAACTCCAAATAGTACAAATCCAAATAAACCTACTCCGAGACATATTCTGATCAGACTCTCAAATACTGAAGAGAAGGAGCAAGTTCTGAAAGCAGCAAGAGAAAAGCAATTCACCATATACAAAGGAAACAGCATAAGACTAAGTAGTGACTACTCAGCGGCCACCATGGAGGCGAGAAGGCAGTGGCATGACATATTTAAAACTCTGAGAGAGAAAAATTTCCAACCAAGAATACTTTATCCAGCAAAACTCTCCTTCAAATTTGAGGGAGAGCTTAAATTTTTCACAGGCAAACAAATGCTGAGAGACTTTGCCAATAAAAGACCTGCTCTACTTCAGATTCTAAAGGGAGCCCTACCAACAGAGAGACAAAGAAAGGAGAAAGAGATATAGAGAATTTTAACAGACATATATAGTACCTTACATACCAGATCACCAGGACACTCATTTTTCTCTAGTGATCATGAATCTTTCTCCAGAAGGGACCATAAGCTGAGACATAAAACAAGCCTCAGTAAATTAAAAAAAAAAAAAAAATTTGAATATACTCAAAGCACATTCTCCAACCACGATGGAATACAAATAGAAATCAATAATTTTTGAACTGTAACTCCACTATTTACTTCCTACATGATGTAAAATACACAAACTCTAATGACAAATCAGTGGTTTTAAACTCATTGTAAAATATGTAATTATAGACAACTATATAAAGGTGGGGGAATGGAGGAGTATAGGAACGTAGTTTATGTGTCCTATTGAAATGAAGGTGGTATCAAAGAAAAACAAGACTGTTATGGATTTAAGAGGTTAATTTTAAGCCCCACAGTAAACACAAAGAAATTATCAGAGAATATAACCATAGAGATGAAAAGTAGAGTACGGGTTAAGAGAAATGAGGGAAGGGGTAATGGGGAATTAAGAAATGAGCATAGGGTTTCTGTTTGGGGTGAAGGGAAATTTCTAGTAATGGATGGTGGGAAAGAGCATTACAACATTCTAAATGTGATTAATCCCACTAATGGAAGGCTAGGGAGGGGGTGGAATGGGAAGATTTAGGCTGTATATATGTTTCCACAATTGAAAAAAGGAAAAAAAAAAGACAGTCTAAATAGATGACAATTGAATGCCAAGGATGAGCCTGGATGGGATTGGAGGATGGAGGACAGGAGGCTCAAAGGGACACAGCTGAGACATAAGGAAAAGGAAATATAGAACGTAAGCTTTGTATCGTTGTTGAATCTCTTGTACTTCTTAGCTGTGCTTAATGGGATTGCATAAACGAAAGTTCTTATTCATGGGAAGTGTATATGTGAATTATAGTGTTTGTTCAAGGGTGTGTGCAGCTAGGTCTCATATGTTCAGAAGACAGAGCAATAGATGATGGATGATAGATAGGGAGGGAAAGAAATAGCGATGTGACAGCATGTTAAAGTTGGTGGATTGAGCTATCGGGGGAGGGGGTCAGGGTATGATGGAATTCTGTGTATGGGGTTAGTATTGTTTTTGCAACTGTTCCTATAACTTTGAATTTATTTCAAAATAAAAAAAATAAAAAACAAAAAAAACCTTACAGCTATATTCCAATTTTTTTCATATATTCCAATAATGTCCCTTTCAACCTTGTCTTCTGCCTTATTAGATTCCATCCAGGATCATGTACTGCATTCAATTCTCATAGTCTCTTTAGCTGCTCTTTCATTTTTCTTTAAATTGTGGAAACATATGCAACATAAACCTTCCCATCTCAACCTTTCCCAAGCATACCACTGAAAGGGATTAATCACATTCACAATATCGTGGTACCCTCACCACCTTCCACTACTAAAACTTTCCCATCTCCCCGAACAAAAGACCTACATCCTATATGTATTAACTCCCCATTCTGTCTCCCTCTGCCCCTGGCAACTTGTACTCTAATTTCCATCTCTATGAGCTTGCATGTTCTCTGGTATTTTCTTTATAGGTACCATGGGGCTTAAATTTAGCATCCTAAATCTATAACAATGTCATTTGCTTTGACACCAACACAACTTCACTAATATACACAAACTATGTTCCTATATGCCTTCATTCTCCCACCTTTATGTAATTCTTGTCACAAATTACATGTTTATACATTATGAGTCTAAAGCCACTGATTTATCATTACATTTTATGTATTTGCCTCTTAGATCCCATAGGAAGTAAAAATTTAAAAGTGGAGTTAAAAACCAAAAATACAATAGTACTGGGGTTTATATTTACCCAGATCATTACTCTTCACCAGAGAACTGTATTCATATGTCTGCAATCTATTGTCTGTTGTCCTTTCCTTTCAACCTGCAGAACTCTCTTTAGCATCTCTTGTAAGGGTGGTCTGGTAGTGACAAAATCCCTCAATTTTTTTTTTTTTTTTTTTAAATCTGGGAATGTCTTAATCTCTTCCTCAATTTTGAAAGACAGTTCTGTTGGATATAGAATTCTTGGTTGGCAATTTTTTACTTTCAGCACTTTAAGTATTTCATCCCACTATCTTATTGCTTTCATGGTTTCCAATAAGAAATTGGCATTTATCTTATTGAGGAGGCTCCCTTGTACGTGACACGTTGCTTCAGCAGCTTTCAGAATTCTCTTTTTATCTTTGGCATCCAACAGTTTGTTTAGAATATGCCACAGAGTGGTCTACTTAGGTTTATCCTGTTTGGAGTTCATTGCACATCTTGGATGTGTATATTCTTGACTTTCATTAAATTTGGGAAGTTTACAGTCTATTTCTTTGAATATTCTCTCTGCCCCTTTCTCTTTTTCTTCCTTCTTCCGGGACTCCCACTGTGTGTATACTGGTATGCCTGATTTCATCCCACAGGTTCCTCAGGCTCTGTTTACTTTTTTTCATTCTACTACTCAGACTGGATCATTTCAATTGTCTTATATTCAAGTTCTCTGGTTCTTTCTTCCGCTAGTTCCAACCTGCTATCCTCCATGAGCTTTTAATCCCTTTTAGTGTGTCCTTTAGCTGATTGGTTCCTTTTCATAATTTCCATCTGTTTATTGATATTTCTTTCTGTTCATCTGTTGTTTTCCTGATATCCTTTAGTTCATTGTCCATGTTTTCCTTTAGCTCTTTGAGCATATTTAGGATCATTTCTTTAAAAGTCTTTGTCTGGTATGTCCAGGTCTAGTCATCCTCATTGAAGTTTTTAATGCTTTAATCTTCTCCTTTGTCTGGGCCATTGCTTCCTGTTTCTTTGTATGTTTTGTAATCTTTTGTTGAAACCTGGGCATTTTGATATTTCAATGTATTATCAAATGTAATTTAGACTCCGAGGTGTCTATCCAGCTGGTATTATGACAGAGCTTTCCTTGAATGCCAGGAGCTAACAATAACAAAAAACCCAAACCAAAACAAACAAAAAAACACCTTTTCCAGTCCCCACAGATTGACTTGTGTGAGTGCTCTCCTTCAAAGCTTATCCATACAATGAGTTTAGAGAATGGCTCCAGGCCAAATTACAGGGTCTCCGTGATCTTTTCTGCAATGTTTCTTATTTTGGGCATGCGCATGTAGTCCTAGGAATCCTCCTCTTGTTAACACAGTTTCCTCAAGGTCCCAAGAACTACACTCTGTGTCCTATAGCTAGCAATCCCTTGTCCCACACAGCATGACATGACCACTCGCCAGTGTTGAGCTACCTTCTAAATATAGGGCAAGTTCTGGGACAGCAAGTCCCTCAGGCCACTACCAGAAAAACTGGGCCAGATATGCATGTTCCCAATATGTGCATGAGCATTACTCTGCCCCCTCCAGAACCAGTACCAGGGATGATCCATACTAGGTATGGGCTGGCTCCATGCCAAGCCAGTGAGTAAAGGGTGGGCAGCCAAGGCACCACAAAATCCTACTGCTTTTAAATAGCCTTTTCCTTGATTTGGCACTCACGCCATTACTGCAGTCCTTTATTTCCTGAAGCTTTGAGCAAGAGGTTTCTACCAGTTCTTGATGGTTGTTCAAAGCTTCCGTGAGGGGACAAAGCCCTGACGGGTCTCTACCAACTTGATTGGGTCAGGCTGTTTCATTTACCTTTGCCCATATTTTATAAATATGACATAACTGTGGACAATAATGAAAAGAAGAGGTTTCAAAGTTTATAAAATTGAGACAAAGGATGGACTCATTAGGTGTTTAAGCAATAAAGTTTTAGCCTTACTGGATTTAAGGTGATTGAGTGAATATTCAATTAAAAAAGAAGAAAACACATTTCAAAGGTAAAAAATACACTGTTGAAGATGTGTCTAAAAGACACAGAGATTTAATAATGTAAGGGAAACCCCCCCATAAGATGCAAGCCTATTTTCAAGTTTCTCACATTTAACTTTTATATATATTTTCTGGGCAGTGTATATCAAAGCAGAGGACACCTCTATTAGAAACCAATACCATCTTCATTTTTAAAAGTGGAATACCAAAGAGAAAGACCCATTAAAATCAGAAATAAGCCCTAAATATCAGCTATTGTTCAACACTGTTCTCTGATTTCAAGCAATACAATAAGAAAAGAAAAAAGATATAATTAAAATACTGAAAAAAATGACTTTATATTTGGGTCACTATAAGCCCTGAAAATCAAGAGACTAAACTGAAAAGTATTAGAACTAAGTCATATAATTTATCTAACAATACATAAAAAGGGTTCAGTTAGGTAGTCAGATGGTTATATATAAATGAATAATTTCCTTTATATGTGCCACTACCAGTATAAAATATAGTATTAATGAGGGGAAATCTCATTCAAAATAAGTATCGATAGCATGTGCCTCTGTTTACATTATCAGTAATCCCCACAATCATACTCATATCATGATAATAGGTACTCGAATCATCACTTTACAGACAGAGAAACTGAGGCATGGTGGAATAAGAAACTTGCTCAAGATCACAGAGCCAGTTAAGTGGCAAAATAGGATCTCAAACTCAGTTTCTCTGACTTCGGTGCAACTTTTCTAGAGGGCAATTTTGCATGATCACCTCTAAGAATTTGTTAAGAAAATATCCACCAATGTGTACAAAGATCTAATATACACAGGCATTTATCACACTGTTGTTTATAACAATAAACAGCTGAACACAATCTAACATTCAACAATAGGAACTTGATTAAATTACATCACTTTAACATGTTGAATGTCATTCAGCCAATAAAAATAACTTTTTAAAAGGATATTTAATTGTGTAGGGAAAACTTTTGATATATTAAATGAAAAAGCAAGAAACAAATTACATATGCATACATATTTTTAAAGGATGTGTTTATACTGATTAAAAGATTATAAAAAATGAAAACATTGACACTAAAATTTTAAGTTTTCTCTAGTTGGGGATTCTAGATGATTTTCACTATCATTTTATGTTTTTTGCATGTTATAAATCTGATACAATATGTTAAAATGTTAAACTCTTAACATTTAATTTTAAAAGGTAAAATGAACTAGCTAAAGTAACACAATGCAGTTTAGAAAACATTTTCCCCATTGGAAACTATTTTTTTTCCTGTGCATGACATTGCTAATTTTAATTTAACACTTTATGTTCATGATTTTTAAGGCCACTTATGGCATTTTTCCATCTTAGCAAAAACAGAAATAAGCTTCTCTACCTAAAATAGGCACACTTATTGCATATTTTCAGACTGTTAGATCTGTGCTAGTCATTTAAAATTACAGCATAAGTCCAGAAAGTATCTAGTTCATAAGATCACCAACTCAGTGGGGCTATCATAGAAAATGATGACATACAGATTTAAAAAATGTGTAAGTCAACAATGAGGAGGCAGCCACAATTATATGGGAAACTCTACCCCTGTAAGTGTACAACATAATAAAAATAAATTACAAAGTAAAAGCCAAGAAAAGATTTGAAATAGATAAAGCCACGGAAAAAGGATAAAATTAAGCCCACATAATTTTGAATAGGAAATGAGTACAGATGACTAAGAACAAAGAACAAAAACTAATTTTAGTTTCATCCTAAAAGACATGAATAAATTTGAAAGCCCTTTGGAAAAAAACCTAACATATAAACTGACATATAAAAAGCAAAAAAAGTAAACTTGATTTCATGGAAAATTTTTATCTGGCAAGCTCAATTACTCAGCACACAATTAAGAGCTGTGACTAAGTAGACAGAAAAACAAAACAAATGAAATCTCTGCCCCAACAAATCAGTGGATACTGCTCAATTATTTTATAATAATAAATAAACTTCTCTTGAGTGTGTCAGGCACTTTTACTGACATTATCTTGAATCTCTAAAACAATTCTGTAAAGTAGATTGCTCTTGATGGATGAGAAATCAAAGAAATATTGAGTCTTGCCTAGGGCCACAGCCAGTAAGTGGCAGAGCTGGAACTGAAATCCAGGTCTAGACGATTTTGGAGGCCCCATCTATTCTCTCCACACCTGGCAAACTTTCAGTTCTTCAACTTAAGACTATCTGAGCATCCAGTAGGCCTTTAGTCACTCCCTAAATACGTTTACTTTAGATGACAGCTTGATGTCATCAAGTTTCACAGCTCATAGTCGATATTTGCCACAAATAACGTCAGCAAAATAGCATATATGAAGGAGACAAGACAGAAAACCCATAAATCACTGACTCCTGATGCCCCCTCCTCAGTAAAAATAAATAATGCAAAAAAGTACAGCAAGTATCACTATTTAGTTTGGGATAAATCTAACATCTCAATATCCTCAGCCAAGTTACTTAACATCTCTTGGCATCAATTCCATTACTTGAAGGACAGGCAAAACAACAGTAATTACCTTACGGAGTAGTAAAAGTCCATTAGATAATGCAAGTAAAGTGTTTAGTACTGTGCCTGGCATAGAGTTAGTGCCCAATGAATGTTGGCTATTACTACCTTTCAAAAAGAGTAAAATTAAATGTCACATATTATTTAAAAGTATAAAAATATAACACATTTGTATAAATTCTTCCATTAAAAATGGTTAAAATTAAAATGCCTTGCTCTTTAAAGGCTTACTCTGGAAAATTCACATGTATTCTTAAGAATCCAAGAACAAATTCTGTAAATCATGACTACAGAAATAAAAAAGTCTGGAGAATACAGATTAAAATATCCACAGAAGTTATTTCTGAGTAAGGAAATTTTAAGTGACTAATTTTCTCTATATTTTGCTTTTTCTTAACAAACTTGTACTATTTTAATAACTTAAAATATAATTAGAAAAATCGGCATTAAGAATTAGATACCAATGCTCATCTATCAAACTGTCAAAGATTGTAAAAGTTAATACCTAGTGCATTCAAACATTCAATGAAACCAGTTCTCTCGCTCTTTGCTAATGGGTATACACATCAACTCAGCTTTTTGTCCATCAAAACCGTTAAAGCATTCTCTTTGATCATTACTTCTAAGAATCTACCCTAAAAGCAAAGATGTAGAAAAACATTACTAGGATATTCAACTGAAGCATCATGGTATCAAAACACTAGGAAAAAACACAAATGTCTAACTGAAAAAGGAGAATGAGTAAATAAAATGACATTCTTAGGAAGAAAATGTTTGAAATATTTCTAATGTCATGAGAAAATGCTTAGTGGATGTTCAATGGTGGCAGGAAGGCGGGTTACAAAGCTCTATAAACAGTATGATTCCAATTACATAAGAAAAAGATAAATCTTTTAGAACTAAAACCCCCAAGAAAGATGATTCACAATAATAGACAAATCTATTAACATGTATTAGGTTACAGAGACTTAAATATGGTTAGAAAAAAGGTTAAGAACAAGGACTCTAGCCTAAGTTTGAACCCTGGTCCTGCAATAACCTCGAGCAAGTTATTTAACCACACTGTGGTTCAGTTTCCTCATCTGGAAAAAGAGGTATCAAAATACTTCTTCATAGGGGTGCGGTAAGGAATAAACACATTAAAATATGTAAAGCACTTAGAGCAATGCTTGACACAATAAATGTTGCTTCCTGTTATCAATCCTAAACCACAATGGACTGAACCAGGTGATACCTAAGCTGACATCTGAATAATGAGGTGTGAGCCAGGCAAAAGGTGAGGAGTGGGATAGGAAGAAAAGATCCAGGCATGTAGGAAGATCTTAGGATTTTCTACTTATTTCCCATTCATAATTTAGGGATTTGATAGTTATCTTAAAGGCAGAATGCTTTAAATGTTCAGACATCTGCTATAGACTTTGCTTTAGGCTACTTCACTGGGCATAAGAATTACTGTCAGTATTACAACATAAAGCCATGTATACTACTATTCTTTATGGGAGATTACTCTCTATTTTCACTTTAAGAGAGTAACAGTCCATTGTCAATGCACAGAAAAGTTAAATAGTGAGAAATTCACCACAATGCTGAATTAGTTATCTCTGGATTATAGGAATATAGTTTATTTTTAGAAATCTTTGTATTTTTCCATATTTTCTAAATTTTCCACCATAAGCACATTCCATTTCTGTAATCAGAAATAAGAGTTGTAAAAATCAATAAAAAAAACCATTGAGATTTTCAACAAAAAAGTGCTCCTTTTTATGGACTACACTGCTGTTAAAACATTTGCCATGCTGGAATGAAATCGTGTACGGATTTGTCTTCTTACTAGACCCAAGGAACCTGATTAAAAAAACACAGTCCTTGCCTTCAACCTATCCAGCCACCCAGGATTTCTGTATTGTCTTGTTACTGGAATACTCTGTAGAGAAAAGCCTAATGTACTCCTCTTATCTTCCACACCCATAAGATTAATTGTAATATATTTCTTAATTTTCAAAGAATATGTGTCAACATATGAACGCACATCATGACACACTTTTTAGAGAACTAACCAAAGACAGAATCATAGGGAAGCAGAACTGCCCAGTAGCTAAGGACACGGGGTTTCGAGTTAGACTGGGTTCAAACTCCCGTCTACAGCTTACCAGCTGTGTGGCTTTGGACACTTACTTAAAACTCCCCGAGTTTCAGTTTTCTCATCTATAGAATGAGAATAAAAGCAATGAATATACTAGAGTGTTGGAGGGTTAAACAAGATAATGACACTTAATGAGCCTAGTATGGTATCTGGCACATCGCTATTCAATACATACTAGGTATCGTTATGTCAGCTATTAAAAAAAAAAAAAAAAAGCAGAGAATTGATATTTCCACCTCATGGATCTAAAAGTTATCTTTAAGCTATCAGATTCGAACAGCTACTATGTGTCAGGCAGCATTTACTTTTCATATGTTGTCTCAGTTAACCTGCACAACCATCCCCTAAAGTTTTTTTTTAATCATATGAATAAACAAGAAATTGGAGATATAGATTTTTTAAAAATTGACAGAAAAAAAAAACAAAACAATTGTTCACCATTTGCCTAAGCTGTTCATTGTGAAAGAGCAGTAATGATTATAACATTTTTTGGTGAATCTTGGCCTGAGATTTTTTTTGGTACAGGTTCATGAAGCATATTGGCTCTTAAAGCACAAGAAGCTTTTTTAAGAACATATTTGGTAGATTTAAGATCAAACTCCAGAATCTCAATATTTTAAATTTACATTTGGAATCCTAATTTAATATTTTTTATTATTCACTGACCAGCTTATTTATTTAATACTTCTCAGTAAACACTATACCCAAGACTATCCTTGCCACCTTAATCATCCACTACTGTCATCTGCCATATGCCCCAGGCACACTGGACCACTCACTCCCTGCTTTCCTGCCATGGTTCCTTGACTCACAGTACCCTTTTGGAAATCATTCCCACCCAGCTCCACCTGCTTAAATCCTATTTAAGAGTCTGGTCTGCAGCATTCCCCATTACCTGAATTTCTCACATCTTCCCTCATGGCACTTAGCACATTTCACCTGTTCTGCTTATAATCTCTCTCTTCTTACAGGTCAGGAGTCCTCGATTAATACTGAATAATCATTTGCTAAAAGAATGGAAGTATACTCGTCTCAAATGACCAATAACTACAGAGTAGGTTACAATCCTACATTCTGCATTTAAAGGATAAAAAAAAATCCCTAGTTAATGTCTTATGTTTCTCTTTCTTTAAAAACTGCTAAGTATCGAATCAGAATGGAAATTCTTCTAAATTCATGTGCAAAAACAATGAAGAGCACTCAGAAGGTATAAAATGATGGTAACACCTACATCTGCTCTAGTAATTAAAATTAATGTAGAAACCATTGTGGTCTGCTAGTATGAAGTCAAGATAACCCAGTTTAGAATTAGAAAAGTACTTTAAAAATCTAATTTCTATTAACAATTTGCAGTCCAATTTGGCAGACAGGACCCATGAAAAGTTAGCTCCAGAAAATCAGTTATACAAATTAGGATATTCTTATTAGTCTAGCAATCTAAAAAAAAAATTCGTAAAAAGATGTGACTAATAAAAACTCCCATCAGCATACAAACATTCCAAGTTTCTGTTTCCTAGACTTCAATATTTTCCATTATAACTAAAATAGTTTCATTAATTAGTTTCATTATTAAAACCCAGATTAAAAAATACTGGACTCTTTTTTGTTGTGGTTTTGTTTAAAAGTTCATTTATTTTGGCTACAATGTTTAATTACTTTTGTGATGACCAGATGCTAAAAGTTCTTCGGATACTCCAGACAGAACTGCAACTTTGAAAGTAAAACTCATTCTTAAACTTAATACAAATACTCAATAAAACACTTTTAATTATGGAGCCATAGTCAATAACGAGACCATTTTAATTATTATTATGGTATCTTCAAGTAGACAGATTTTTGGAAAATCCAAAAAATGTGTTTGAGGCATATCCCGTTTTCTATGTATAATAGGACATTGGGGAAAAAAAGCTAAATGAGGAAATAATTCAAGAATTGAAGAACTTCCACAAATTTCTAAATATACAGTACTTAGCCTCAAGTTCTTATCTCTGCATCTATTCTAAGTTTAAAAAAACATCTGAATCAAAATGCGCCTGAGGGGCTGGGGATACTCCAAAAGTCTTGCAACCAATCGAAAACTTCCTCTAAATCTAGATTACAATTTCATCTCTTTATCACAAAACACATAGCACAAACCAAGACTATTAACAGATGTCCAAATAGAAAGAAATCCATTTAAAGTTGTCAGTACTTGGAAGCTAAGGTTGTTTTTAAAGACTTTGAGTGACGGTTGAGAAGGAAGAAAAGCGGGATTCATTTCTCCAAGTTGCATTTCTAACACCTCTTTGTAGGGAAGTTAAAAATGTGAACTAGCCGAGCTAAAATGAATGCAGCGTATAAAAAGGAATTCGGCTGGAGACTGCGGGGTGGAGGTTTTTCGTTAGAAATGGCCTGCAGAGTGGCGGCGGTTTGGATGGAGGGACGGATAGTAAGAGCTAATGGCTGTGGCTAGATCCGAGATGCCGGATGACGCCTCACCCCACGAGCGCGCCAGGGTCTGAGACGCAGGAGCGGGGCTGTGGGTCCGTTTCCATCTGGGGCGTCCGAGCCCGCCTCCATGTCCGGGTGGGCGGGAGTAGACGGCTGCCTTAGGCCGCGAGGCCGGCCAGACCCGCCTCGCGGTCCCCGAAATCCCGGCGGGGCTAGAGCTGCCGGCGGGGAAGATGCACCGGGCTTTCTGCTCGGCCCACCCGGGCTGCGGGTCCCGCCTCGGGAGCTCAGCGACTCGACCTCTGGGAGCCGGACCCGCCTGGGCCTGGAAATCACCCGGCGCAGCCGTCCCACTCGGCCCCTCCGCCCAGTGTTCGGGAGCGGCCTCTCGGCCCCACGGACCTCCCCTTGCCCGGCTCCCTCAGGGCCATTCCCGCCGCCGTCGGCGCCCCTCGCCCCTTTCCCTTGGAACAAACCTGGGAGCCGCGACCCGGCATGGCGACCCCGCGAGCAAGCGCCGAGCCGGCAGCAGGGCCCGCGGCAACAGCGCCCCCTCGGCCCTCCCCGCGGTGAGCCCCAGCCCGCGACCGTCCGCGCGCCCCCTCCCCGGCTTGCACTACTCGCACCCCACGCGCACGCAGCGTGGAGCTGTTGTTCAACCTACCTGCAGCCCCTTCTCAGCAGCCATAACAACATGCCCTGGAAGCTCGGGCAGCCCGGGGGCCCTTCAGCGGGCGGCCGCCGCCTCTCGCCTCAGCACTGGGCCGTCGCGACCGCCGCTAAGGCGCGGGGCAAGCGGGAGGCTCCCCCATGCCGCCCGCCCGCCGGGCCACACGCGGGGGCCCCGGCTCGGGCGCGCCCGGGCCCTCGGCTCGGCCCGCAGCCCGCGCCGCTCCTCCGCCGGCGAGAGGGAGCCCGGCTCTCCCGGCTGCAGCCTCGCTCCTCGCCCGCCCGCAGCCGCCACCGCACCGCGCCGCTTCCTCCTCCCCTTCCCTCTTTTCCTTTTCCTCCTTCGCCTCCTCGGGAGCCGAGGTTGGCAAACTAGCACCTGCTGCTGGAGATCACCGAGAACTGAAACAGGAAACCCCGAGGAGAGGGGAAAACCCAGGAAGGCGTGGATAGGGGTGAGGGTTGCTGCTGAAACCTGTCGGGCTCGACCCAGCCACTGGGGTTGCCCAGGGTCACGGGCCCGGACCCAACTCAGGGCTCCTGACCTGGTCCCCACTCCCAGCCTTAACCAGAGGGCCGCCTGTCCGGTGGACAACACCTTCTCCACCCAGCAATAACGCGGGCACCCCCTGGGTAATCAAGGATATCGAAAGGCCATCTTTTTAGGGCAAGCTTCCTATGGCAGTTTGCTTATTATCAATATTCCGTAATGGGGAAAAACCACACCCGGCATTAGCAAAACCAATAGGGGACTCAAACAAATGAGGCTGTTGGGATTTCACCTAGGAAAGGACTTCTTTCATCAAGGAAACCGGCCTTGTTGGAAATGGCAATCAATTCAAAGCTGAGGTTAAGCCCAGGTTAAATCCAGATCTCTTTCAGAAGTTTAGGAGGGAACAGCCCTCTGCAATGTGGTGAAGCTCATGAGTTGCAACTGTGAAAAACACTGAGAACAAAGAGCCTTTCTATGTCTGCAAATGGTACAACATCCAGCACAATCTAAGTCAACATTTGAGAAATGTTCAAATCATCTTATTCACCTGCCTGCGGAACTGCCGCCAGGTGCCTGACTTCTAGCCTTGGGCGGGATGCCTTTGGAGTGAGAGGGAAGGGAATGTGTGGGAAATCTGTGAAGGGTTTTTAACAGAAGAGGTGGAGAATGGCCCGTTTTAGGAAAACCTATATTGTGAAGGTTATTGGATGGTTTGCAAAGGGAAGGGACTGGAGCAGGGAAAAAGATTTGAAGGTCAGTATGGGAGAACTGACACGAAAAACAGAGTAGATATGGAGGAAAGGAAGGGACACGTTAGGGACTTTGTGACTTAAAAATCACCAAGGCTTCGTGAATGACTGGATACACTTCATGGAGATGGACTTAAGAGGAGGAAAAAGTCCAAAGTGATTTAGTGGGTATGAATATGAGACCTGGAGCATTACTGACTGGAAAAAATGTGGACTTTTAGGAGCAGAAGAGCTACTTTTTTGAGCAAATGTTTAGAATAGTCAGGTTTAGATATGTATTTGCTGTATTAGTGGGGAATATACACGGGAATGTTTTATAGTATTATCTAGAAAAGGCAGATAGTTGGGTAAAGGAGGTCCTTATCTGCCATTGAGAGAGTAAGCATGCCAATTTTAAATGGTCACTGTTAAAACAATAGCCAGGCACAGCTCGTTGTGTTAAATAAACCAGAGCTGAAAAAATTTCTAACAAAAATAAAATGCTGCTTATGGCTCTGAGTTAAATGGGCCTTAGGGAATTCTTGTTATTTCTTTACTCCAAATTTTATTTACTTAAAAGGAATAGAAAATATATAGGGAAGAATTTTCATGGGTTCAGAGAATGTTAGAATGATGAAAGGAAACTTAGAAATCATTTACTCTGACCCCATTTTTAATCATTTGGCAAATGGCAAAATTGAGGATCAAATTCTCAAGGTCTGATATTAAAACTTAAAAATAAGGATTAGGCAAATATAGTACTTTTTCTATTACCAATTCTGGATAGCTAATTTGCATTTTTGTTATGAAATCAATTCTGGACCTCAGAATTGTGACTCTGAATTGCACATAAAGAACTTGAGTGGCTGTGGCTCCCTAGTAAGCAAGGGCTTGGCACAGCTTTGCTAGTTAAAAGCAAATGCTTTGGAAAGAACAGGTTGGGGAGAATAGTTGCAAGGGTAGCCTTTGCTTTCTAGATACGGCTCCCAGATAGATTCTACACACAAAGATTCACATTTGGTCCTTAAATGGCAGAGTTTCAGGTCGCCATCATATCCCACTATGGCTGCCTCAGCCTGGAACTTCTGATGGCACCGCAGCCTTATCTAGACCTCCAGGGGCTTCGAAAGTATTGGCCCAGAGATTATTCCCAGCTTCAAAACTAGCACACACTCCCAGCAACTGCTTCTAGTCCTGTCCAGAGATTTCTCCTGGGGTCCCCAGGAGTTTTCTCATTGAGAATGTGTGGACCCAGAGACTACACCTGGGGTTGCAAGAGAGTTATTTCTCCTACTGTCATGTTTCATGCCCCTACCATTTCTGCCCAAACACTTACCTTATTTGAAACACTATCAATGGTCCCCTCGATGCACTTTCATCTCCAGCTCTTTGACCAGCATTTAATTTCCTCTTGTTGAAGAGCTTCATATGCATAGCCAATGACTATTATGATTTTTCATCCACAGTTTCTTTCATGTCTTTTAGAAACTTTCTAGTTAACTCCAAAAACCTATGAAAGGTAAAACTTCACCTAGCACCATTACCCTAAACCACCATTTACTAAGTACATGATATGTACAAAGCAGGAACAGCAGGATAAAACAGATGCTTGCCCATGAGCTTCAGTGACTAGTCAGAATTGCTTTTTAATACTGAGTTCTTCTTAGGGAAAGGAAACTAGAGGACATGAGATAGGTACTGTTCACCAATCCCTGGGCTTCTTTCTGTTCTTGGTTTACCACAAGATTCCAAACCACCATCATATCATAGTTCCTTTTTCTTTTTTTCTTTTTTTTTTTTTTTTTTGCCATTTATGGGAAGCTAGTGATAAGGTAGTGAGAGAGCTCGAACAACAAGGTTTTTAGTATGCTGGTATCATGCAGTCATGTGCTTGATTTTCTACCTAACTAGACAGTGAGGCTGCCCTCCTTTTACCACATCTGGCCAAGGTAGGAATTTTTAGGACAATGAACAATTAATATAGGAAAAAAACGCATCCAGGGTGGCACTTTGCATCTTGACAAGGGCCATACCTGTCATTTCATTGCATTTCACTCTTTACACTAAGTTTTTGTACCCTGAAGTTTTTAAATTTAAATTTCAACATGGAATTTCAAGTGCCAAAACATCTTTTCCACCTCTGCAAGCATCTATTGTTTTAAAAGAAAATTGATATACAAAATTGCAAATTTATAAAATTGAGATATTAGAAAAATAGAATTATGGAATTTTCAGGTTAAAGTTCATGTGATAATAAAAGGCTATATCTCAAGAATATTAATTGCAGCATTGTTTGTAAAGACAAAAAAATAGACTCAACCTAAACATCCACTAATAGGGGGCTGCTTAAATAAATTGTGGTACCTCCACACATTAGAATGCTATTCATTTATTCAAAAGAGTAAAGTGGCTTTATAGAGATGAAAAAATATTTTGAGATATATTTTTGTTAGGTGAAAAAATAAGGTGGTAACCAGTGTATACAGTATGCTACCATTTGTGTGAAAGCAAAAATATATATCTGTTTGCTTGTATATGCATATAATAACTCCAGAAGGACAAAGAAGACACTGGTAACAGTGATTGTCTTTCGTCAGGGGGACCGTATGATTGGGGGAAAGAGATGGGAGAGAGATACACTTTTGACTCTATACCCTTTAGATTTTAAAATTGGGTTCTTGAATTAGCTATTCAAAAATATTTTTTAAAAGACTACATTTAGTGGCGCTATTGTCCTCACCTTTCTATTTGAGTCTTTAAATAGCCAGATCTTGTTTTTTTTTTTTTTTTTCCAAAAAGTAGCCTCGTCACAAGGAAGAGGAAGTTGAGGGAGTCCTGTGAATTGCACGTGTAGAATCCGGGGCTTCCCAATCAAGGGAAATATTTCTATGGTCGTGCAAAAGGGGAGATCCCATAATTGCTAAAGGATTCCCAGCCAGCAGTAATGGGATAAGTCATTGTTTTTACAATTTAGTTGTCCAAAGTTCTGAACTCAGATTCTATGAAGATTTGCAAAGGGAACTGCTTTAACTAGGGGGTGTACTCAGGGGAGTTTTCATCAGCAGATACAGGAGGAAGTTCACACAAGTTGGAGGCATCACAGCAGGTCAGCAGGAGACATGAGGCAGATGGAGCACGTTTTCTCATAATACTCATTACCTAGAATTCTGTCTGTTTTTTTGTTTGTCTCTGTCTTGCAGCCTGTGATGTCCTTAGTTTCGCTGTGCCTGGCACTCAGGACAGCTGGGGACAACTAGAACTGGGGACCATTATACCCTATGATTCTCCAATCTGCAGCTGCTTATTTAGACTTTTATCTGTTAGAAGATAGTAATGACATAGCCATGGGAACTAGGACGCAGGACTAGGATGGGGTGCTGCTAAGCTGGAATTTAAATCTCAAAGGAACTATGGAATTTGAGAAATACACAAGCATGACAAGACAGGGAAAAGAACCAACTACTGGACTAGCAGAACAAGGCAGGGACTTGGTTAAAAAAAGATTAGAAGAAAAAAGAAAAACTACCACCCAATAAACAAAATCAAAACAATCCTCCAAACACACAGCAAATAGCAACAACAATAAAAGAATAGAGAGAGACCCTTTACTACTTCCTGCAGTTTACAGGAAGTGCAGAATTATCAGCAAAGCTAATTTGCTGCTGAGTCCCTGTACCACTGGAGACTCGGGTGGTTAGAGTGGGGCAAGATACCTTGACTTAGGGTCTAGGTTGACTTCAGAGTCTAGGGGGTAGGATAGGATAGGATAAATGAGGCTAGAGGCTAAGATCAGAAAGGATACAGGGGAAACCAGCAACCCAGATGATTTCAGGTTGTCACTTTCAATCTTGGTTAAGTAACATCTCCCACACCACCCAGCAGAGCCAGGATTTGAACCCAAGCAGTCTATCTCCAGAACCCACACTTGCAACCATTGTGCTCTCCTTCCTGCCTCATGAGGTTATTGAGAAAATTACATGGGAGGGTGCTCAACACAAGTTCTGACCGTTAGGAAATGCTCAATAATGTTTACTCTAATTACAGACACAATCTCTGCCCCTAGGAAGCTTATGGTCCAATGAGGGAGCTAACAGTCTTGTAAATAAATGAAGGAGTTAGAGAAAACAATTTGAATACTTAGAAGGCTTTTCACTATATTTTAAACTCCTGTCATCCACATCTCTTCTTGGTGAAGAAATTTGCTACTTAATAACTGTGATAATGCCATTTTTTAAATAAAGAAAATATTAAAATAAGGGCAAATATTAGGGAAAAGATGATGAATTCAGTTTTGGACATGTTGAACCTGAGATGCTTCTGGAACATCTAATTAGAGATAACCAGTAGGCTGGACAAAAGGCAATGCTGTGTGCCCTACTTTTCAAGCACCAGCCTTGATTCCTCCCTCCCTCATCCCCACATCGAACCTGGCAGCTAGGCCCTGCTGGCTTCACCTTCAAAAGGCATCCATAATCTGCCCTCTTCTCTTCTTTTCTCTTCTGCTGCCATCCTGATCCAAACCACTATGATCTCTCTGTGCCTTGCTTTCTTCAGCTGTAAAATGGGGATACTAATAGTGTTTACATTATAGATTGTGGTAAGACCTTAAGTAAGATAATACACATAAAGCTCGTAGAATGCTGCCTAGGGTAGAGAAGAAGGAGGGACCAAAAAGTAGAGAGAGGACCAAGATTGTGTAGGGTCATGGAATCCAAGGAAACTATGTTTCTAGATAAAAAGTAGTTATCAGAAGTTAAGAAGATTGGGAACTTCCAAATATGTAATGTACTGTTTGGACATGTTTACACAAGAGTGGTGAAACAGAAAGTTACACAAAGTCAGTTAATCAGAATAGTGAACACTACCATTATCTACAGCGAGGTTGAGTCAGTTGGGGTCTTCTAGTTAGACGAACAAGACTCAGCTAGAATCTGGTTGACTCAGATTATCTCTGTTGAGTCAGAACTTTTTACACCAGGCCATCTCATAGGCTTCTGACCAGCCTGTGTTTGGCTTCCTTTTGGGGTCAGTTGTCTAGCTCAGTTCAATCAATGAAAGTCAGAGAGGGGCTGCCCTGTCAGCGAGGGCTCAAGATAGAGCAGCTTCCCTTGGAAGTGGCTCTGGGCTCTGGGTGTGGCAGGTACCAAGTATACTTGAGACTATAGTCATATAGAGAAAAAGTATGAGGTTTGAAGTCTAATACCTGGTTTTGAGTCCTAGCAATCCAGTTCTACTTTATACCAGCTACATGATGCTGAGCAAGTTACTAAATTTCCCTAGCGTCTCCTTTATCAAGTGGATATTCACATAACTAGAGGCGTTTCCTTTGGAAAGCACTATGTAAATTGTAACCACTCTAAATCATCAGGCCTCAGACAACCTTTTGTGTTTAGTGAGAGAGACAGCTTTAAATTGAATTACTAAGTTAATTGCTGAAACCGTTTGTTAAGGTACTGCTTACAGTAGCACTACTCTCTGGGAATAGGACAAGGATACAATTCTCACAAAAGGTTTTCTCTTCTTTCAGATTACAGGAAGAAGAAATTCTTCAGTAGTGAGGGATAATATGGGGGCAAAATCAGCAGAGATAATCTATATATGCATGATTTTGCTGATAAGATTTTGTCTTCTAAGGAGTAGGATGAAATGGGATATAATAGCTAGTCAAGGCTCCTCTTTAAAGAAAGAACAGTTTACTAAGGATATCTGACAAGAAAGTGGAAAGAGAATGAATGAGACTAGGGAAAGTCCCATGGAACAAGAAGGTTGACCTCAGATTTCAAAGATGTTCTCAGTGGATGAGAATTTCTCCCAAAGCCAAACACCCAAGTGGGTCAGACAGAGTGGAGAAAAGACAGGCTGAAAGCTATAGTATGGTGTGAGAACTCTAGGACTGGTAAGTAGGAACAGTTAGATGCTGATGCACATTGCCTGTCAATATACAGTCATTGCCTCCTGGAAAGTACCTTCTGAAATTCAAAGTGAGTACGCCCCAAACTGTCAGCAAATGTTTTTGCAATGGCTGCCAGTTGCCTTCTATGTGTTTATATGTCCCTTTCTCTCTTAACCTAGAAAAAACTGCCCCTCTTCTCAAGCTATAATATATAGCTGGAGTAATGTATCCAGTATATATTTTTTAAAGTAAATACATGGAAATAATCAGGATTCTGGTTCTCATACAATGGAATTTATTAAAGAATATTAGGTATCACACATAATCTCTAGAAGGATCAGAGAACCAGGCTTATGGGCTGCAGAACCAGGCGCCATGCCCAAAATCATGCCACAGAATTAAACGTGATGTTATCAATGCCTCTTGTGACGGTCACAGATACCACAGCTTGCCCTACCTTTAGTCTGAAGTGCCTGCTGCCTTTGGAGAATGCATGTAACTTCTGTCCAGGCTACTGACCTCACCAGAATGCACTCCATGGGGTTCCTGCTTCTTTGGTCCTAGCTCCTGGTTCAAAATCTGAGGTGAGTGCATCTGATTGGAGGAGTCTGTGGCCATGTGCCTGCACCCTAGCTGCAAAGGAAGCTGGGCAGCTTTTATAGTGGTAGGTGGGCTCTGCCTCATAAGGTTTCTCATGCATAGCAAGGGGGGTTAGATGCTAGGGATCCAAAAACATTAAAAATGTATATACAAGGCCTGCCCTCTAGGACTGCTTGCTTTTGTTTAATAAGCCTTTAATTAAGTGAATTCAAGATATTTTGGCACACAACTCCCAATATCCTAGACATTTCCTTTTTGACTCTCAGTTCTCTTTGGCAATTCCTGAGAAATCTCCAAGAAAGTAAAGACAATACAGATTCTTCAGATCGTTTTACCTAAGTGCCCACCCTATCCATGGAATACTATGTAAATAGTATTTTTAGTTCCAACTTCTGAACATTTACTAGCATTAAAATCAAGATGTGTTTTTGTTGCACAAATTGTTAATACGTTGAATAAAAAATTACCCATAGAAATAATGAGTAAGTTGGAAGAAAAGCTTATACAAGATATTTTCACACTTAAGATATGCAAAGATTAGGTAGCTTGCAAGGTATATTATAATAATAATAATATAATAAACAAAGAAGGAATAGCACCATAAATATTTAATCTCCTATTTCTTTAGAATTATGCCCAGACCTCTGACAATACACAAATGCAGTAAGAAATGTTCAATCACTTTTTGTTGCCAGTGGAATATTTTTGCAGTCAGACATCTAGACTATAAATAACAAGCTCTCTTATCAAAGCTACCGAATAGTCATTTCACAATGGACCAGCTATGCTGGTCATGACGTAAAGGCATGCTGCATGTAAATATCTCTAGTATCTATGGTTCCTGTATTGTCTCCCCCAATGCCTTGGGTAGCTAATTTAGAAGTTAGGACATTTATAAGACAGATGGGAATTAGACTATCTCCAAAAGCTTGGGAGATTTTTGTCTGTATATTTTGGTTGTTCCATAGTGAGACCATATTTTCCCATGCGTTGATAATGAAGGGATGAGTGGCCTTTCATTTGTGCTTACCCAGTCTTTGTCTTTCCTGTGAGTCATTATTGTTTTCCAGCTAGATGCTGTGGCTGGCCTTGCTTTCAATGTGTCATTTTCATTCATTTGGAAACTGAAGAGCTGTGCTTTGCACCGTGTCCTTAATGTCAGCAAAGCCAGCCCTGTTAGACTAAAATGTGGAGATATGTTTGCAGCTAGTACAAAGTGCAGAGGGCTGCCTAAGTCAGCAAAGCCTTTAACAGGAGTAGGTTAAAGGTTCCTTTCAGAAGGGCTTGGGTGCTGGATGCCTGGGTTGGTAACACCTGAGGCAGGCCAGTGGCAAGAGGCAATAAACCTGTCTTTATCCTTCTGACCAGGAGGTACAGACTGTGGCATGTTGGGGAAGTGTGGGCTGGTAAAATGGTGACATGGTCCTTATCCCTAAGTCCCCTATTGGATGGGCACCTTGTAAGAGATAAATGATTTAATACATTTAAAACACTTAGAACAGTGCTTAGTGATTTAAAACCATCTAAGCTTTATACATATGTTATCTCATTAAATCTTTTACAACAACTCTATTCAGTGGAGTAAACTAGGCCCAGAGATGTTAAGTAACTTGTCCAAAGTCACACAGCTAACCAGTGGTGAAGCCAGAATTCAAATGCAGTTCTGTCTGATATCCAAAGTTCTTAACATTTACAAATTATCTCAAGTCAAAACCTAGAATTATATTCTGTTGGTAATAGGAGGGGGGAAGTACTGTAGTTTATACAGGGAGTAAAAAGTGTGAATTAAAAAGAATTTCTCTAGAGTGGTGCTTAGATAAAGGAAGGAACCCTGCTATCCATGGAAGTTTTAGAATGGAGTCACTCAAGCTATGGTCTGGAAGCCATTTAAACTCTGATGAGGGCTTCTATTGTCTTTTACTAGCTTTTGTGTATTCACACCCTCTCCCAAATTATTTCACCATCTAAATAAACCCACAGGTGTGGGAAAACTGAGTTGTGATAATTGAGGGGTGAAACAAAGAATTAAAAAGTCAAGATATGATAATCCTTGGGGTAATGATAATAATAATCATGGTGTCCCAGTAGGTATTCAATAAATATTTTATTAACCAAAGAACTTGGAGGTTGTCTCAGCCAGACTTCGTTTCTCTGACTCCAACAATTGGTGAGGGGCTCCCAAGGCATGCTTTTGGGTACCCCACTGTGGCCTTTATTGTGTAAGCTGGTGGACTTGTCTGACTCTCCCACTTAGAAGGGTGCGACTGCCTCATGCTCACTAAGGTATCTCCATTGCCTTGTACATTGCTCAGTACATACCGCTTGAGATCATTGCTGAACAACTGAAGTGAAGCCATACAGAGCTATAAGGGGGAGGAGTTTTTTTGTTTTTTGTTTTGATTAACATCTCTTTTTAATGTGGGTGGTTGTTATATCAGAAGTCCTTTATAATATATACACAGAACTCACTAACTCACTTTTCTGTATAGATTATTATCTCTCTTAACAGCCCATTCCATTTTTTAATTAAATTCAGTTTTACTGAAATATATTCACATACCATACAATCATTGTGCCAGTTTGAATGTATTATGTCATGTCCCCAGATGCCATTATCTTTGATACAATCTTGTCGGGTAGACATTTTAGTGCTGATTAGATTGGAATTCTTTGAGTGTTTCCATGAAGATGTGCCCCACCCAACTGTAGGTGATAACTCTGATGAGATAATTTCCATGGAGGTGTGGCCCACCCATTCAGCATGGGCCTTGATTACTGGAGCAGAATATAAGCTGAGAAAGGAGTGAGCTTGCTACAGCCAAGAGGGACACTTTGAAGAATGCACAGGAGCTGAGAGAGGAGCTGCAGGTGAGAGACAGTTTGAAGATAGCCATTGAAAGCAGACTTTTGCTCTGAAGAAGCTAAGAGAGGACAAACACCCCAAGAGCAACTGAGAGTGACACTTTGGAGAGAAGCTGCAGCCTAGAGAGGAATGTCCTGGGAGAAAACCATTTTGAAACCAGAACTCTGGAGCAGACACCAGCCACATGGCTTCCCATCTAACAGAGTTTTTCCGGATGCCATTGGCTATCCTCTAGTGAAGGTACCCTATTGTTGATGACTTACCTTGGACACTTTATGGCCTTAAGACTGTAACTTCGTAACCAAATAAACCCCTTTTATAAAAGCCAATCCATCTCTGGTGTTTTGCATTCTGGCAGCATTAGCAAACTAGAACAGATTTCGCTACCAGAAGTGGGGTGCTGGTGCTGCTGAGTTTGCAAACACCAAACATGTTGGAATGGCTTTTTAAATGGATAAGGGGAAGATTCTGGAAGAATTGTGAGGAGCTTGATGGAAAAGGCCTAAACTGCTTTGAAGAGACTATTTGTGGAAATATGGACTCTAAAGGTACTTGTGATGAGGCCTTGAGCAGAAATGATGAATGTGTTGTTGTGAACTGGAAGAAAGGTGATCCTTGTTTTAAAGTGGCAGAGAATTTGGCAAAATTGAGTCCTGGTGTTGAATGGAAGGCAGAATTTGAAAGCGACAGCCTGGAACATTTAGCTGATAAGATCTCCAAGCAAAATATAGAGGAAGTGGCCTGGCTTTTATTGTAGCTTATAGTAAAATGTGAGAGGACAGAGATAAGCTGAGAAATAAACTCTTGGTTTCAAAGAAACCAGAAATTGGTGGCCTGAATAACTCTGGGCTTCCAGGGGAGAACCCCAGAAGCTACAGCCCAATGTGAGGATGCAACCAAATATGGAACCCAGCCACCATTTCAGAACAAGCCAAGATTGGAGAAGGAGTTAAGCAGAAAGGATTTGTGGAAAGTCCTATTGTCTGAAGGCTTTGACCCCTGTGTGCTTCATGCGAAGCCAACAGAATTTTTGTGAGATCTTTATAGAGGGAGCCACTGCTGGTCTGGACTGGAGGGGACAGACAAGGAGCAAATTGAAGGAAAAATTTCTTCAAAGACAGAGCCATGGAGGTTGAGGTCTGGAGTCAAGAGGCCTTGGGCTGGGAGAGTGGAGTGGCCCACACTCATGGAAAGGGTGAGTTCGCCCTGGAGGTCAAGGGTGGGCCTTCCGCCTTGATGCTCCGGAAGAGTTTTGCCACCCCAGGACCCAAAGAGGGTGGAGCACATTCCCAGGGGAATTGGGAGGGCCTGGCCGCCACCCCACTGTTCTGAAGGGGTTGAGCCTGTGCCCCAGAGATGGAAAGGAATCCGGGTGCTACCCCGATGTTTGAGGAGGGTGGAGCCAAGAAGGTGGTCTCCCCAGTGTGTGGATATGTTGGAGAACTCACCCCAGCATTTGGAGAGGAAAGGGCTGCCGAAAAGGCCCTTAGGAAGGGTTAGACTCCTGCTCTCTCAAGCTCCAAGGATGCAACGTCATTCTGTAAATGACTCTCAGACTTTGAAATCTAATAGAGTTTGTCCTGCAGGTTTTAGGAGCTGTTTTGGATCTGTGAACCCTGTTTTCCTTTCAGTTTCTCCTTATGGCATTGGGAATGTTTATCCTATGACTGTCCCTCCTTTATATATTGGAAGCACAAAAATTGTTCTAAGTTCACAGATCCATAGCTAAAGGAAAAGTTTGCCTTAGGACTGACCACACCTATAATTGATTTTGATGGGATCTTGTACTTACCTATTGTTACTGAAATGAGAAAAAGTTTTTGTGATATTGTGATGGGATGAAGGTATTTTGTATTAGGAAAGAATATGTTTTTCTGGGGTCAGGGGGTGGAATGTGCGGGTTTGAATGTATTATGTCCCTCAGAAAAAGCCAAATTCTTTGATGCCATCTTGTGGAGCAGACATATTAGTGGGGATTAAGTTGGAACATTTGGATTAGGTTGTTTGCATGGAAATGCACCCCACCCAACTGTAGGTGATAACTCTGATGAGATATTTCCATGGAGGCATGGCCCCACCCATTCAGGGTGGGCCTTGATCAGTGGAGCCATATAAATAAGCTGACAAACAGAAGGAACTCAGTGCAGCTGTGAGGGACATTTTGAAGAGGAGCCACAGCCAGGAGGGACACTTTGAAGAAAGCACAGGAGCTGCAGAAGAGAGATAGTTTGAAGACGGCCATTGAAAGCAGACTCTTGCTCCGGAGAAGTTGAGAGAGGACAAATATCCCAAGTGCAACTAAGAGTGACATTTTTGAGGAGCTGCAGCCTAGAGAGGAATGTCCTGGGAGAAAGCCATTTTGAAACCAGAACTTTAGAGTAGACGCCAGCCACGTGCCTTCCCAGCTAACAGGTTTTCTGGACACCATTGGCCATCCCTCAGTGAAGGCATCCGACTGTTGATGACTTAACTTGGACACTTTATGGCCTTAAGACTGTAACTATGTAACCAAATAAACCCCTTTTTATAAAAGCTGATCCATTTCTGGTGTTTTGCATTCCAGCAGCATTAGCAAAGTAGAACAATCATCCATGGTGTACAATCAACTGTTCACAGTACCATCATATAGTTACGCATTCATCACCCCAATCTATTTTTGAACATTTCCCTACACCATAAAGAATCAGAATAATTTAAAAAAAAGTAAAAAAGAACACCCAAATCATGCCCCCCCATCCCACCCTATTTTTCATTTAGTTTTTTGTCCCCGTTTTTCTACTCATCCATCCATACACTGGATAAAGGGAGTGCCATCCACAAGGTTTTCACAATCACACTGTCACCACTTGTAAGCTACATTGTTATACAATCATCTTCAAGAGTCAAGACTACTGGGTTGGAGTTTGATAGTTTCAGGTATTTACTTCTAGCTATTTGTAACAGGGAGTTTTAAAGAGGGCATGAGAGTAGAATGATCTCTAGTTGCAGTAAGTACAGTTGTCCACATGAATTGTTCTTTAAAATTCCTTGCATTTGAATTAAGACATACACATTTTATACGTTGAGGACATTCAGTTAGATACTCATTTACTGTGCACTTACTGTATGCTGGGCCCCATGCTAGGTCCTGATGAATAAGACACAATTCTTGCTCTTGAGGAGCTGCTGGTCTAGTGGAATGGTATGAACGTGAAATAAATAACTACAACCCATTGTGACATGATCAATGGTAAAAGTGCTTACCATGTGTCAGGCATTGCTCTAAGTACCTTACATTCTTTAATTCTAACAACCCTATGGGATAGATACCATTATTATCCCCATTTTGCAGATCAGGAAACTGAGTCCTAGAAAGGTTAAATAAATTGTCCAGGATTGCATAGTTACTAAGTGTTAATGCCAGAAATGAACTCAGATTTATTTGAATTTGAAAATAAGCCAAAAACCCACTGCAATATACCACACCAGTACAGAAGAGGGAAGGATTACTTTGGGGAAGGAGGAGAGGCACAGGGAGGAGAGAAGCAGGGAGGAGGGAGGAGGGAGACAGCAAGGATCAGGGAGGAAGTGTTCCTTAACCAGTGATTTGAATGGTAAATTGGAGTGTGCCAGGTGGATGAGTTGGCAAAGGGCAAGAAGCAAAAACATTTGCAAAAGCCTGTTGAATTGAAAGACATTGTGTTCAGGGCAAGGGGTAGTTTGATACTGATTAAGCACAGCATGCAAGAAAGGGAGGGAGCTGAGGAGATAAACGAGAATCATACCCTGGGAATTAGAACACCCTCAAAAGTCTGTAACCTCTGGCATATTCTGTCTCCTTGATTAATTGCATCCTTCTCAAGAGCCACTATGAATTTGGGGCAGGTGATTATAAATAGGTAGAATGGAGATTTTCATCACCCTGCTACTCAGGTGCTTGGTGGACATGAGTCTGGTAACTGGCCTCCAGCCCAGAGGGGCCAATGTTGGGGTCTGGCAGAGTTGCAAGAGCCTGGAGTTTTTGAGACAGAAAGAATGGGTTTGTAAAAGAGCTAAAGTTAACTCAGGATGAGTTGATTTCTATCTTAGACTGCAAACTCCATGATTGTTTCTGTCTTGTTCCCAATCTCCAGTACAGAGGACAATTCTGGCACATTGTGGGTCCTCAGTGCATTTTGTTGAATGAATGGATAAAAGAGGAAGACTGAGAATTTACCCCTTGAACAGGTGTAAACCTAAAGGAGTGAGAGGAAAAACAATAAGAGATGGAAGAGATGGGCTTACAAACTGAGAAATAGCGAGAAAAGGCTGGAGTGGCCATGTTACCTGATAATGGCTGCACCAAGGTTGTTTTTTTTTCACCAGTGAACAGGGTCTGCAGGATGCAGAGAAGTCAGTGGGCTAGAAGGTTGCAGTTTTGTCTTGCCTTATTGTAAAGGAGGAAGCAAACAATTTCTTTCAGGGCAGCCAAGAATTTCCTAGTCTGGTTTTAATTTTAATTTTAATTTTTTAAAAATAAATGTTACATATGAGACTTTATGTTAAGGATGGCTTTTAATGATCTCAATGATTTTTTTAAATAGGGAATCAAATGGCAAATTTCATGACTATTTCTTGCAAGTTTTGTTGATATATATCTCATTTGACAGTTTGATTTGATTCAAAGCTATAATATAGTACCTAAAAGAACAGAGCAATTGCAGGCCATAAAAGATAATTTCTAAATAATGCCACTCTCAGCAAGACTCTTGATAGAAGCTGGGTAGGAGGTGGATAATGCTGAGGTTACCTTCCTGAAGAGGTCCTGATGCGCCAGTGGTCTCTGTGGCTGGTCAAAATCAATATATGCTTTGAAAGCCAGAAAAATAGTAGAGGTCAGATTGCTATCCTATTATTAATATACAAGATCTTTCAGTACAGTTTTGGATGATCATTTCTGCCTCCACATGGCAATGGACCAGAGAATCATAAGGACAGTACCTGGGAGACATGGAGGGTGGGGGAGGGAAACTCTATCTTCCCCACCCAACTTTTCAGAATTAAAACAAAGAAATTCAATAGGACTATCAGAAACATTTATAATCAGTTATGTGAGCTGTCAAATAGATCTCAGGGTTCTATTTATTCTCTGATGCCATGAAAAATCTTATTTTTCCCTTCATTAAGATAGAAAATAATAATAAACAATAACAATACAATCATGGCCCTCTTGGTATGACTCTATTGATAAAGATGATTCTATGGCATCATCTCTTCCTGGCTGATGTCCTCCCTGTCTGCCAGCATGATGTTTCCTTAAAATAATCACTAATGGATCCTTATATCATGAGATACAAAATTTTCCTCTCTCCTAACTTGTACAGTGTTGGTCAGTTATGGTTTCTTTTCTGGCAGATCATATATTTGAGATGATATCAAGGCCAAAGTTTCTATTTTTCACCTGGCAAAACCAGGAGCCACAGTCTTTTTGAATTTCTTTTTCTTTCTCTTCTCTCCCATCACAATCTCTTATATTTCAAAATTCCTGGAGGATGGGCAGGAATCACCAGTGTCTCCAGAGAAATAACTTGCCCTCTCTCAAATGCTGGTCCAAAACTATAGAATATATATTCTCTTTCTTCTTTTTAACCAAAAGGAAATCAGTGATATTACACAACTAGAGTAGAATTATATATCCAAAGATAAGATTGAAATTTTCCCAGGAATGCATTTGGGATCCACTCTAGCATTCATTGATTCCTTCATTTGTTTGTTAGTGCCTTCATCTGACAAGTACTATGAGTTAATAGCATGCTAGGGGCAAGGGATCCAAAGATTAATAAAAGACAGTGGGAAAACTAACATAAAAACAGATTATTATAGAGGTATATGATAAGGTTAGTAAAATGTACTCTAGGACCATCAAGAATGAAATGGTAAGCTCTGCTCATAAAAGTCAAGGAAAGCTTTCTGGAGAAGAAAGCATTTATTTTTAATTCTGAAGACTTGAGTCAGAATTTATTTGGTGAACAATGCAGTAAGGGGCATTCCAGCAGGTAGAATATCCTAGTACATCGGGGGAAACAGAAGTATATCATAATGGTTTGGATGAAAAGCGGCCTATGAAGGAGTTGTGAGTGAAGAGGCTGAAAAGGGAGGACGAAACATCATGAAAGACTTTCTCTTCCATGTTTGTGACAGGCAATTTGGACTTGATCTTTAAGGCCATAGGGAACCTCTGAAGAATTTTAAGTAAGGAGGAGATATGATCAGAGTTTCATATTAGAAAGATGGATCTGGCTTCAGTTTAAAGGATAGAATAGGAGATAAGGCTGGAAGCTGTCTAATTTCCTTGGGCAGCTATTGGGTGCTGAAGGACTGGTGTGGGGAGGGTAAGAATATCTGTTGCCCAAGTGCTAGATGGGAATATCTAGCTAGAAGGTGCTAGAAGGTGGGTATCAGGATTATGCCTAAGACACATGCTTGAGGTTAAGCTGGAATAGAGTGTCCACGCCAAGGTGAGAAACACAGAAGAGACTTGAGTACCAGATTGGAATACGTGGAACAAAAAGTTGCCTGAGTAAATTCCAAAGATGGAAGCTTGCACCTCCAGCGGGACTTTTATGGGGTGGGGCTTTAATGTGTTCATGATGCACAGCTGCATATTTCTAGTACACATTTGTATGGGTAGAATGGGGATGATGAAAGTAGCCAGGATGAGACAGACCAAAAGTATGGAGACTGGTTAGAAGTCTGTTGCAGTTGTCCAGCCAAGAAACACTGACGCCTGGACCAAAACAGTGGCACAGTTGATAAAGAAGAAGAGATGGATTTTAGAGCTTTTCAGTTAATTTCCAGGATAAATTAGCAGCAAAATATACCTCTAGATAATAAATCAAATTAATTTGTGGTGAGTAGTTATTTTATGCTAAGCTTTGGAGTTTAATTTTGGAGACTACCAAATTCATTTAGCTTTAGCATAAATTAATACTGAGCCTCTCTTTCTGGCAATGGACTCAAGGAAAAATTGTTTATGAAGTCCATCCCCTGACTCATAATGAAACCATATTAATGGCATTTTGGAGGATGCTTAATTTCCTATTATCTATAGAAGGGGGCAACACCCAGGTCATTTAAAATAATTTCAAATTATCAACATATGAATTAAAAAGAATTGGGGCCAGAACACAAACCACTCGAGATTACCATCAGACTTGTCAGGAGACCAATTGTGCCTACCCTGGTTTTGTGTGAACATAAATGACCAGAACCTGTATTGAGCTCATGCAGCTTGACCCAGAGCCGCTTCTTGCCTCTAGAAGGAAAAGGCAATGACAGGGTTCTGAAAGTTGCCAACAGTTATAATGAAAGTGTCCTCTCTACTCTCGCTGTAGCAATTGCTCCAGGGAACCATGGTCTAGCCCCAAACTGCAAGTATGAGAACGTCTCCTCTCCTGCCCCAGCTAGTTATCCAGTGGCTATCCAGTGGTTTACACGGATCCTGGAGTAAAGCTCGGAGTTCTCTGAATGTGGCCAAATGTCTTGGTAAATGAAGACTCACAGAACTTGCAGGACAATGATCTTTCTCCTGCAAAGTCCTGGTGGTGTCTGGCTGAGGTCCAATGTTCCTCTTCCTCTTCCTTATAGGATCTTCTTGGGAATAAGGCCCAGGCATACAATCCTCAGACACAACCCCCTTTATCCTTTGTCCTTCTCCCATTCCCCCATTGACCTTACCTCTTGTCCCTCTCACCCCCAAAGCACAATCTCTTTGTCCAGATAATGGGGCTCTGAGATCCCTTCTAAAGTAGCTAACTTTCCATGTTCCTCTTGGAAGGGATCCTTACATCCTCCCTCTAAATCTGCCTAACATTAACCCTTCCAGTCCTGCTTCTGGTCTAAGGGTGGCTGCACTAAATCTCTACACACCACCTCGCAAGGGATATCTTCAGGGAGAACAAGGCAGCAAACAATTCAACCTTAATCTCTAGCACACATGCACACCACAGTCTTAAACTTTTCTTTGTGAGATGAGAAAGTATAACATAGTTCAGTGGTGGAACTGAAGCTAAATGGTTCTGAGGCAAAAGATTTTCACTCTAAATTCTATTTAAGAGGTTTATTCAGATGAATTACAAGGCTAGTGACCAGGTCCAATCTGAGAATGGCTTGGAATATGCAAAACTTGAGGTGACTGAGTCATGCAAAGTCATTTTAGAATTATAAAGCTAGAAGAAATAAGCCTCCCAGATATTAATCTATGCTTTCAAAACCTTTCTCTGAAAGCTGTACAGTAGAAAACTGTCAAAAAATTCGAACTTTATAATTAGTTCTAGAAACTGAGGATAGGGCTTCCTACCTTGATTTACTACATTATTATAGGAAATATTTTTAATAAACTTAAATATAATATTTTCTTCAATGCCCTTATGTTAGTTTGACTCTCTCAGGTTGCAAAGAAAAGACACATTCCAGTAAGCTTAAATTTTTGATAAGGATCCAGGGGCAGCTCTGTTCTAGTGCTGGGTTCACTTGCTATCTCCTCTGCCCCAACCTCCTCTTTTCCCTACTCTAGCTCATGGTGTTTTTCATCTTTAACCTCCCCAAGTGAGAGAATTTGGGGCAAGTGATTGGGTTGGTTGATTATGGTGCTTCCAGACCCATTTAGCACATGGTTGTGTGTTCCCTTTCACCTCTCTAACCAAGCCGGGCTCATTCTTGCTACCTGGCAGCCCTCCTCAAACATGTGTAGCCAGGGCAACATGCTTAACCATCCATCAGAAGGTAGGCAGGGCCACTGGATTAAGGGATTAAGGTTAAGAAACTCTTCCAGTTAAAAAAAAAAAAAGAAGATTCCTATAGAATTAGGAATGCCCTTCACATTTCTCTTTAATACAAATAGATTTGGGAACAACTACTATATTAAGGTAAGGGCTAAGAGGAGGGGGCATTTTTTTTCCTTTGCACCATTCATTGGCCTACTTTTATTTATTTTTCCATTGCCTTTTACACAGTTAAATAGCTTTATTTTTATAAAAAATATAAATTTTATCTAAATTTAAATTATATTATATAAAATATATTTATCAATACAAAAAGATATGTTAATGTATAATGAAGAAAAGAGAAAGTTAAGGTCATTTAAAATTCTACTATCCTGAAATAACCATCTTAACATTTTGGTGATCACTGTTTTCTTTTATCTTTTTAGGAGTGAGGCAGGTCAGTCATTCTTGTTGGCCTTTGGGATTACAGCAGAACAGGCTGCTCAACAAGATTCTGGTCTATAAGTAATCCAGCAAAAGTGCAGTTATATATATATGTGTGTGTGTGTGTGTGTATATATGTAATTTATGTGTATGAATATATATAATGTATATGAATGTGTATGTATTTCATATGTATATGGGAAAACCAAATTAAAACAAAGCAAAACCAAAATTCATATTCTATTAGGGATAATTTTTGCTGCAGCCCACTTTTCCTTGAAGCTTAAAACAAAATAAGGGAGGTGGGAGATCTACTCAAGAATACAGTTTTATAATATTGAATTTGGAAAAAAAATTAATTATATCAGATACAGGCAAATTGAGGGAGTTTATATTTTGAAGCCTTACTGCACCTCTTTCTTGGGACAGTTGTTATAAGTTTTGAGATTCTCCTTATTAAAATAAGCTGGGAACATTATTTTTTGGTCCCTCTCTGAAAGAAACTTGCCCCCTCCATGCTATGTTGTGATTTTCTGCAAGTCTTGTTTCTATCCACTGATTTTATAGACTTGAGACCATGCACTCTAGACTCCATAAATTTTAACAGAAAGACATTACAAATTACAATACAAGAAACAAATACCATTCCAGATGTACTTAGTTCCACCATATGCCACTGGTTAAGGACTTGCCATGGGGTGGGACAGCTGTTTCTACCCTAAAAAGTAGCTCTCCGTAGCCCAGCCTGGTGCACCAACAACCAGCCACAGGGCTCTGGGAATGTGGCCTGCAGTCACCAAGGAAGGCCATGAGGAGAAGGAAGTGTATAATGCTTAAAAATGTTTCAGTTTCAAAAATACTTAGCCGAATGATGTTGGACGACAGGCTTTCAATTCACCTTAAATGTCTATGCAATGCACCATGAAGTGGTCTTACCCAGTTGGTGAAATCTACAAGTGGATGGAGTATGACTCCCGGGGAGGAATCTAAACCCGGCATTGTGGGATGGAGAACATCTTTTGACCAAAAGGGGGGTGTGAAAGGAAATGAAATAAGTTTCAGTGGCAGAGAGATTCCAAAAGGAGCCGAGAGGTCACTCTGGTGGGCACTCTTACCCACAATATAGACAACCCTTTTTAGGTTCTAATGAATTGGAATAGCTATCAGTAAATACCTGAAACTATCAAACTACAACCCAGAACCCATGAAACTTGAAGACGATTGTATAAACATGTAACTTATGAGGGGTGACAATGTGATTGGGAAAGCCATATGGACCACACTCCCCTTTGTCTAGTTTACGGATGGATGAGTAGAAAAATGGGGGGAGGAAAAAAAACAACAAACAAACAAACAAAGGCACCTGGTGTTCTTTTTTACTTTAATTGCTCTTTTTCAATTTAATTTTTATTATTATTTTTGTGTATGTGGTAATGAATGTCAAAAATTAATTTTGGTGATGAATGCACAACTATATAATGTATGGTAAACAATTGAATGTATGCTTTGTTTTGTATGACTACATGGTATGTGAATATATCTTAATAAAATGAAAAAATAAAAAAATCTATGAATGGAACTGAGAGTAACCTAAGCATGTTTCCTGTAGTGTAACTGATGATGAGCTATCACCAGAAAAGGGAGGGTCAAAAAATCCTGTGAAGTCCAGGTTCCCAAACAGGAGGAAAGTGCTTCTGAGGCCTTGGTCTAAGTGGTGCAACACAGGACTCAGAAAGGCACTCAGTAGCAGGAATTCAGTGTGTGGTGTGAGAAAGATCCTTGGCCAGTGTTTCACACTTGACCAACTCTGGGATACATGTTTTACACTATAGTATTTAATTCCTAATGCAATGACCTAAATTTACACGATCTTCAATAATAAAGAGGTATCCGCCTGATTCAAATCTCAATAGAATTTAGGGATTTGATTTACAGTTTTCATTGCTTCATGGAAATGTGCCAAATCATGTCACTTGGTTTAAACATGTTGTACTCAGCTGGCTTTACATCTGCTGTATATATAAAAATATTTCTGATCTTTCTTTTCTTGTGGAACCAACTCTACAGCCAAGAGTTTAGTTTTATGTGTATTGTTTTATGAAGTTTTCAGTGGAATTAAAGGATGCTTTCATGTAGCTATGATTCTTTTCTCCTCAAATTTGTAGTACCTCCTGCACCAGTCTTATTCTCAAATGATGATCTTGCTTCCTACTTTACTTAAAAAATTGAGGCAAATGTGAGAGAAATAGCACACAGTCCCACCACCACATTTACCCAGTTTTGTTCATCTATGCCCATAAACTCCGCCTTCCCACCTTGATCACCCATAAACACTGTGTTCCTACAGCCTCCACTTGGGTATTAGAACATTTCTCCAGCAATTATCCCTTCTTTTCCCTGAAGCATCAATTTTCCCCTTTTCACTAGAGCATACCCACCAGCATATAAACATGCAGTTATTTTTCCCACCTTTAAAAGCCCTCTTTTTTTTAATAATTCAATTTTATTGAGATATATTCACAAACCATGCAGTCATACAAAGCGTACAATCAATTGTTCACAGTACCACCATATAGTTGTGCATCATCAAAATTAATTTTTGAACATTTTCATTACCACACACACAAGAGTAATAAGAATAAAAATTAAAGTGAAAAAAGAACAATTTAAATAAAAAAGAACACTATGTGCCCTTTTTTTCTTGTTTTTTTGCCCCCGTTTTTCTACTCATCCATCCATACACTGGACAAAGGGGAGTGTGGTCCATATGGCTTTCCCAATCACATTGTCACCCCTCATAAGCTACATTTTTATACAATCGTCTTCAAGATTCATGGGTTCTGGGTTGTAGTTTGGTGTTTCAGGTATTTACTGCTAGCTATTCCAATTCATTAGAATCTAAAAAGGGTTGTCTATATTGTGTGTAAGAGTGCCCACCAGAGTGACCTCTCGGCTCCTTTTGGAATCTCTCTGCCACTGAAACTTATTTCATTTCCTTTCACATCCCCCTTTTGGTCAGGAAGATGTTCTCTATTCCACGATGCCGGGTCTGGATTCCTCCCTGGGAGTCATATTCCACTTTGCCAGGGAGATTTACACCCCTGGGTGTCTGATCCCACGTAGAGGGGGAGGGCAGTGATTTCACCTGCCGAGTTGGTAAAAGCTCTCTTTTGACCCTACTTGGCCCTCCAGCTTTCACACTATGTCTCTGCCATCCTACAGCCTGTTCTTAGCCCAGAAGCCAGAGTGATCCTGTTAAAACGTAAGTCATGTTATGACACTTCTTTGTTCAAAACCTTCTCATTGCTTCCTATCTCAGGGTAC
The DNA here is from genome assembly GCF_015220235.1 of Choloepus didactylus. Taxonomy (NCBI): domain Eukaryota; kingdom Metazoa; phylum Chordata; class Mammalia; order Pilosa; family Megalonychidae; genus Choloepus; species Choloepus didactylus. The sequence continues at coordinate 126,122,517 of NC_051312.1, read as the reverse complement.
AGGGCAAAGTCTTCTGCCTAAAAGGCCCAATGTGATACCACTGCCCCGCCCCCACACTCCTCATTCTCATTTCTCCTCATTTGCTCTGCTTCAGTCTTACCGGACTCCTGGTGTTTCCTGAACATGCCAGTAGTGTTCCCAACCCAGAGCCTTTACATTTGCTCTTTTATTTGCCTGGAATGTTCTTCCCCCAGATTTCCCACTCACTCACCTCCTACAGGTCTTTGCTAAAATATCACTTTCTAGGGTCTAGCTCAACCACCCTATTTAAAATTGCACCCTCCATCTATACTTTCTATCCCCTTTCCTTGTTTCAATTTTTTTCCCCACCAGATTCATCACCTTCCAATAGACAATATAAATTATGTTGTTATTTTCCATTTTTCCTCCTCTAGAGTGTAAATTCCATGGAGGCAGGAATTGTTTTGATCAATAAAGTATACCCAGTGCTCAGTAAAGGGCTTGGCACATAGTAGCTGCTCAGTAAATATTTGTCATTTGGCTGAATAAAGATGTAAAATACGTAAGTGGAGGGGCATTGTTTGGCTTGTCCACTGTTCTCTCCTCAGTGGCACCCGTTCAACCCCAAACATCTGAGTTGCCTATCCAAATTCTTTGCTTTTACCTGCACTTGGCGCTTAAATCCTTTGAGATGAACCATAATTAATTTATGGTCTTCATAATATCTCCAAATATTTCCAAAAGATGGGGCAGTCTCAAGGTGGGGGTGGGGCCGGTTAGGGGTGGGAGCTTGGGTTTACAGCTATAGGGCCTGAAATTCTGCCTTGATTTCTATCAGTTGGGTTGTGTGTTTGTTTATTCTTTCAAGAAATATAAAATTTCACCCATGTTGCTGTACACTAGGGGTATAATTCATTTATTATTTCGCTCACTGCAGAAAGTTGCTCCTGTTCATGCAGCCCCAGGTTATCTCCCAGGGGTGCTGAGTGCCCAGATGCAGGGAGTGGGGCAGAACCTCGGCCTCAAAACATGGTGAGGAAACTAATTACAACCCCTTTTGGAGGGAGGAGGTAGTTGGTAAGGGCTCATTCCACTGAGGTTCCCTGGCAGGCCTTACCTGATCCAAAGGAAAGCAAAGACTCAAACTTTCCTGTGTTTTAAGCCTTCTTTAAATGGAGATAGTATCTTTTTTAATGCCAGAGAGCCCCGGGAGTTCTCGGAGAGGTGGAGACCTCAACCAGGGGCTGGCGACATGAGGGTTTTTGACTCAGTCGCAGGACTAGTCAGCAAGTACAGCCAAAAAGCCTAATGCATAATGAAAGTACATGCATGAAGGAGATAATCCCTTTGTTCTCCAAAAGAGGAGAAGCCCTCTGAGCACAGGATCCTTGCATTATAAGATTTGGAGAGGCCCTTGCCCCTCTGGTTATGCTAATAAGGGATTGACGAGCTGCATTTTTCATTGGTTCTTTTCAGGCGTTGACCTGAGTGAGATGTGCGCGCGCCTAAAGGAACTCCTTGTTAAGGGTCCTAGGGTCACTTTCCCTGACCTCCTTCCTATCTAACTGCCTCACTTTGGTGATAAAAGAATTAGATCACAGATTCACCTGGCAGCAGTTTTTATCCCTCCTCCTTGGTTGCCAGTATCTTATCTGATGTAAAAAACCTGGAAGACTTTTTGGCGTCATTCTACTACAGTAAGCAGCTTTGTCTTTAGCATTTATTTTGTTTCTGGCTGTTGCATTTATATTTACAGCCAGAAATAGATTTTGAACAAGAATCTTGTCTTCATCATTCAGTACCTAAAACCTAAGATTGCTTTGTACGTAGATATGCAGAAATCTCTTCCTTCCTGCAAGTACCATCCATATCATTTTTTAAATTTAATGTTTCTCTGTTCATTAGAAGTCTATAAAAACCGGCAAAAAATCAGTCAAACTGTAGGATACGGGGCTCCTCTCTTCACTGGCATGAATAGGAAATGAGGGTTGGCGATATAGGTTATTCTTCCCAAAAGCCTGATGGTGAAAGGAAGACAAAAGGGTAAAGCCAGAGAAGGACACAGAGTTAAGGGAGGACTTTTTAAATAGAATGAGAGTAACTTTACCATGTACATGGCCTGAGAGGAAGAGATTCAGACTATGTAGAAGAGAAAGGAAATAGTTAACTGATGAACAAAGGAATGAATGTGCAGGGGGTGAGGGGGTGGAGAGTGTTGTCAGGGCAAGGAAGGAAGGGGCTTGAGGAGAATGAAGGCTTAGAATAACCATGGAAGTCAATAAATCAGAGGCTGACTAAAGGCAAAGTGATGAGAGGCTTGCTGGCCTACTGAGAAGGCCCTCAGATCCTCAGCAGCACGGGGATAACAATACCACCTCACAGGGTTATGTTGGAATTAGAAATGGTTCATGTGAAGGCTTGGCTTGCTGCGTGGCACAGAGAGGCATGTACGGCCATAGCAAGTTGTTGCAATTATTGAATCCATGGATTATTTTGAGAGAAAAAGTTTTTTAACTTAAAAAAAAAATGATTTCAGACTTTAAAAAGTTGCAAAATAGTATAAAAATTCCTATTTACCCTTCACTCAGAGTTACCAAATGCTAACATAGTAGCACATTTGCTTTATCATTCATTTTGTCTTCACTTTCTATATGCATGTTGGTGTAATGTTTTTTTCTGGTATGTTTGGGAGTAAGTTGTGATATGATGACCCTTTAACTCTAAAGACTTTAGTGTGTATTTCCTAAAAACAAGGATGTGCTCCTTACTTTAGGGAAATTTTAAAAAAGGAATTGTAACCTGCCATCTTTGAATAGACTGGCACAGATTTTTTTTTTTTTTTTTAAACTAAGATTATATATTCTTAGTAAATCAGTGCAAAGACTATAAGAAAGAATGGCTTTTTCTTTTCTTTTCTTTTCTTTTTTTTAATTAAGCTTTTAACAAACCATAAATTCAATTAGGGGAAAAAGTGGATTGATTTAAAATTGTTTGCAGTAGTTATAGGAAGAGGCTCAGTCTATTCAAATAAAATTGCTAATGGGGTTTCCGGTAATGGAGAAAAAAAGAAAGAGAAAAAGGGAGAAAAAGAGAAAAAGGAAAGGAGGAAGGAAGGAAGGAAGGAGAGAAATGAGGGGAGAGAGAGGGAGGGATGGAGAAAGAAAGAAAAAGAAAGAAAGATTCTGGGTCATTGTTTGTAACAAAGTTCAGTATTATTTTAGAAAGTTACTAATGGAGGTGTAGAAATAGTGACTATCACATTTCTCAATTTCCTTATAAAATAAAGAATTTTTATTTCTAGTATGCAAAAATGTAAAGATGTGTCCAAAGAGGAATACATAGTTATGAGACCACAAGTCACATTCAATAGCCAGGGTTCCAGAGTTGAGGAAAAGGCAGGAGGCTCTGTCTCTCCAAAACTGAGAAGGTTACAAACCCCTCACAAATGGCAGAAAGGACCATATGATGAATAGACAGCCCTTTCAAACTGAGTATTGCCCTGTTTTTGGACAGCTTCTCATAAATTCTTAGAGTTCTGGCTAATGCTGCTTATTTAACACACACACACACACACACACACATTCTGTTTTTTCCTTTTCTTATCCATTTTTTAAAATTACGAGACAAATACACAAAAAATTCTAACTACCAGATTGAATCTTATAAAATTGCCATTTTTGCAATTTCGCAATATTATTTTGCAATTTCAGATAACCCCATCTAAAAAAGGCATTCAGCCTAATAAAAGACTCAAACAATAGAAAAATATACAGTACAGAATGTTAAAAGCTGTCTTCATTCTCATTTATTCCCTTTGCAGAGATAACATCTGTTAAATTTTTGAAGTAGCCTCCAGTCTTTTTCTAAATATTTACACAATATATACATATATATTTAAAATGTTTAAATGGGTTCATTTTGTATGCATTGTTTTATACATTGTACTATGTATGTGAGATTTTTGCATGTTGGAAAATTTGGTCTGCCTCATTCTGGTAATAGTTACGTAAGTCTTCCATATGATTGCATCATGATTCATTAAAACTTTCATATAGTAAATCCCTATTATTACATTACTCTGTATGTTTAGTGTTTTAAATAATACTGTAATGAACACCGTAATACTTGTTTATTTGTGCGCGTGGGCAAAATCTCTTTAGGAGACACTCCTAAAATTGGAATAGCTGGGCTGGAGGTATTTGTGTTTAAAATTTTATTAAATATGCCAAATTCCCTTTAAAAAGAGTTTGCCAGTTATCCACCAACAGTGCCTATTTCCCTGACTTCTGGTTTATATTAGAGATTATAAATCCTTTAAATTGTTGTTAAAGTGATGGGAGAAATAAAGTATTATGCTGTATTAATTACTTTTCCTTGATCGCTAGTGAGGTCAGACAACTTTTTATAGGTTACTATTGGCTATTTATATGTCTTCTGTGAATTACTATTTCATAATCTTTGATTTGTATGAGACTTTGTATAGATTGAATATTAACTATCTGTTTCATGTTCTAATATTTTCTACCAGTGTACATCTATCCCTAACTTTATAAATGACCCCTGTTTATATATGGGTCTGTTTCAGAGCTTTCTATTCTTTTATATTTTTCTATATATTTCTGTATCCAGATCACTCTAATGTAATTACGATAACTTCTAAGTATTTTTTTTAAATGGGAGAGCTATTTCTTCTTATTGTTCTTTTTTCTTTTATAAAAAAAACTTGGCTGCTTTCATATTTTCTTTACCACATGAAATTTCAAATCAGCTTAAGATTCATAAAGATCTTGTTGGGGCTTTATCTAGGATTACACTGAATTAGGAAAGAATTCGTATCTTTACAACATTGAGTTTTTCAATCCAGAAACTTACTATTTTTATACTTAGTTTGGTCTGTAAAAAACACTACTTATTACTGTTTTCTTCATATAGGTCTTTTACTTTTCTTGCCAGGTTTATTCATTGCTATTTTATAGTTTTTTTTTTAAAATACAGTTTTATTGAGATGTATTCACACACCATACAAAACATCCGAAGTATGTAGTGACTGGCTCACAGTATCGTCATACATCCCCTCACCCCATTATTGACCCATAGTATTGGTGTGGTGCATTTATTACTGTTGATGAAAGAATATTAAAATATTACTGTTAACTATGGTCAATAGTTTGCAATAGGTACTATTTTCCCATATACCCCTCTATCATTAACTCCTTGCAGTGTCCTTCATTTGTTCTAGTTCATGAAAGAACTTTTCTATATTTGTACAGTAAATTACACATTGTCCAGCACAAGATTCAATATGTTACACCTTCCCATATTTTAACCTCCAACTTTCCTTCTGAAGACATACGTGACTCTAAACTTCACCTTTCCACCACATTCACACACCATTCAGTAATGTTAATTATTCTCACGATAACGTGCTGCTGTCACCTCTATCCATTTCCAAATATTTAAGTGCAACCTAGTTAAACATTCTTCACATGTTAAGCAACTGCTCCCCATTTTTTAGCCTCATTCTATACCCTGGTAACTTATATTCTGTATTTTATATCTAAGAAATATTTTATGTCTTCTTTTTTTTAATTGAGATTGCTCACATTCCATACAATTATCCAAAGATACAAAGTGTACAATCAATTGCCCATGGTACCATCATACAGCTGTGCATCCATCACCACAATTAATTTTTTTTGAAGTTTTTGGAACATTTTCATTACTCCAGAAAAGAAATAAAGACAAAAAAAAAAGGAAACTTAAATCCTCCCATACCCTTAACCATCCCCCTCTCCATTATTGACTCATGGTATTGTTATAGTACATTTGTTACTGTTGATGAAAGAATGTTAAAATACTAACTATAGTATATAGTTTGCAATAGGTATACTTTTCTCCCTATATGCCCCTCTATTATTAACTTCTAGTTATAATGTCATACACTTCTTCTACTTCATGAAAAAGATGTCTAATATTTGTACAGTTAATCACAGACATTGCCCACCACAGGATTCACTGTTTTATACATTCCCACCTTTTGACATTTAACTTTCCTTCTGGTGACATACATGACTCTAAGCTTCCCCTTTCCACCACATTCATACACCATTCAGCAATGTCAGTTATTTTCACAAAGTGCTACCGTGACATCATCTCTGTCCCTTTTCAAACACTTAAGTTCAACCTAGTTGAACATTCTGCTCATAATAAGCAACCACTCCCCATTCTTTAGCCTCATTATATATCCTAGTAACTTACAGTTCATGTCTATGACTTTACAAATTATAAATAGTTCACATCAGTGAGACCCTGCAATATCTGTCCTTATGTGTCTGACTTATTTCACTCAATACAGTGTCCTCAAGGTTTCTTCAACAACCCATTTTTTTAAAGACAGTTTTGTTCACACCCTATACTTTCCATCCTAAGTAAACAACTGATGGTTCACTGTATAGTCACATATTTATGTATTCACCACCGTCACTACTACCCATACAAGGACATTTCCATTTCTTCCATGAAGAAGGATGAAGAGTCAAAGAAGGTTGAGAGACAAAAGAAAAAAGAAAAAAAGAAAGAGAAAACAAAACAAAACAAAACATGACAGCTAGGAAGCAATAAAAGGAAAGATAGCATTAAACTAAAGTAGAATAAAAGAATCAGACCATCACCAATGCCAGGAGTCCCATATCCCTCCCTTATGTCCCCCTCTTATAGGCATTTAGGTTTGGTATATTGCCTTTGTTACATTAACGGAAGGATAATACAATGTTTCTGTTAATTATAGTCTCTAGTTTGCATTGATTGTATTTTCCCCCCAATACCACCCTATTTTTAACACCCTGCAAGGTTGACATTCAGTTGTTCTCCCTTATGTAAAAACATACTTGTACATTTTATCACAATTCTTGAGCATTCTAGGTTTCACTGAGTTATACAGTCCCAGTCTTTATCTTTCCTCTTTCCATGTATCCCACATGCTCCTAAGCTTCCTCTTTCAACCATAGTCACAGTCATCTTTGTTCAGTGTATTTACATTGCTGTGCTACCATCACCCAAGATTGTGTTCCAACCCTCTCACTCCTCTCTTTTCCTATCTGTCTGTAGTGCTCCCTTTAGTATTTCCTGTAGTGTAGGTATCTTGTTCACAAACTCTGTCATTGTCTGTCAGAAAATATTTTGAACTCTCCCTCATATTTGAAGGACAGTTTTGCTGGATATAGGATTCTTGGTTGGTGGTTTTCCTCTTTCAGTATCTTAAATATATCACACCACTTCCTTCTTGTCTCCATGGTTTCTACTGAGAAATCCGCACATAGTCTTATCAAGCTTCCTTTGTATGTGATGGATTGCTTTTCTCTTGCTGCTTTCAGGATTCCCTCTTTGTCATTGACATTTAATAATCTGATTATTAAGTATCTTGGTGTAGATCTATTCAGATCTATTCTGTTTGAAGTACGCTGCACTTCTTGGATCTGTAATTTTATGTCTTTCATAAGAGATGGGAAATTTTCATTGATTATTTCCTCTGTTATTGCTTCTGCCCCTTTTCCCTTCCTTCTCTTCTCCTTTTGTGACACCCATGATACGTACATTCATGCATTTCATGTTGTCATTCAATTCCCTGAGATATCGCTCATATTTTTTCATTCTTTTCCCTATCTGTTCTTTTGTGTGTAGGATTTCAGGTGTCTTGTTCTTCAGTTCCTGACTGTTTTCTTCTGCCTCTTGAGATCTGCTGTTTTATGTCTCCATTGTGTCTTTCATCTCTTGTGTTGTGCCTTTCATTAACATAGATTCTGCCAGTTGTTTTTTTGAACCATTTATTTCTACCTTATGTATGCCCAGTGTTTTCATTATACACTTCATCTCTTTTGCTATATCTTCCCTAAACTTTTTGAATTGATTTAGCATTGGTTGTTTCAATTCCTGTATCTTAGTTGAAGTGTAAGTTTGTTCCTTTGACTGGGCCATAACTTCATTTTTCTTAGTGTAGGTTGTAGATTTCTGTTGTCTAGGCATCTGGTTTCCTTGGTTACCCCAATCAGGTATTCCCAGACCAGAACAGGCTCAGATCTCAGAAGGGGGCAATATTCATTATCAGGTCTCCCTGAGGCTGTGTCTTAGAAGATTGACACACCCTGTGAGGCCTCAAGCTGCTGTGCTTTTCCTAACCTGCCCAGCAGGTGGCACCTGTGAGCCTGTAGCTCCTGACTGTAAGGAGGTGTAAGGAGGTGTGGCCCTCTTAGTCCTTAGTTTCTGTTTTGGCTGTTTTCCCCCAGGCTCTGGGGTCTGGTTCTGAATGGGAGGCAGGTAGTAGGGCTGGGCACCACCTCCTTCCAGTTAGGGATGATACACCCCCTAGGGAGTTTTCACTTGCATTTAAATAGGCTCTTTGTCTCTCTGACTCTGCTATCTCCACCCTTGTCTGGGTCAGAGAGCTGTGAACTGAAAATGGCTGCAGCTCTCTTCACTGAGCCGCCCAGGTTGAGAGAGAGAAAAAGGGATGGAAAGCCCCCCTTCAGACCCAGTCCATGGTCCTCCCAGCTTCATCCGCTGGCCAGATAGACTACCTGGTCCTCTGGGCTCCCCCTCTCAGCATAGAGAAGTCCACTGGCTTTAAGATCAGTTGTCACTAAAAGGCTCTGTCTGCTTGTTGGGTATTTATAGCTTGTATGGAGCAGTCCATGTTTGTTAATCAAAACCGCAGCGGGAGCTGGACTGAGGTATATTTGCTTGTTCAGAGAGTTCTGCTCTCTTTCACAGCAAGGTTTTGCAGTTCAGGCTGCCATGGGGGAGGGGCTTTTGGCACGGGTCCACAGTCTTTACTTACAGATTTTATGCTGTGATCTCAGGCATTCCTCCCAATCCAGGTTGGTGTATGACATGTGGACAGTCATGCTTGTCCCCCAGCAGTTATTCCAGATTATTTACTAGTTGTTCCTGGTTGTTTATTAGTTGTTCCAGGGGGACTAACTAACTTCCACTCCTCTCTATGCTGCCATCTTCTTTCCTCTCTCTCACTATTTTATAGTTTTGATGCTTCTGTGGATGGAATCTTTTTCATTGTGTTGTGTAATTATTAAAGGAAATAGAAATGAAATTGCAGTTTATATATGATCTTATGTCTGATAATCTTACTAAAATTCCTGATCTAATGTTTTCCAGTTGACTCTTTTTAATATTCTGGATAGGCCTTCATTTCCAAATGGGAAATTTTTCTTTGTTTTTCCAATATTTATACTTCTTTTTTCTTTCCTTTTTTTTTTTCCTATTATTGTTGACAAGTTTTCTAGGATAATGGTCAATAGAGACGGTAAGAAGGATCCTTGTTGTATGTCTGAATTTAATGGGAATGCTTCTGTTTTTTCCCTATTAAGTACAATCTTTTCTGTGTGTTTCAGGAAGATACCCTTTATCAAGTAAAGAGGCTTTCCTTCCAGTTTTATCCTAGCTCCCTCAGCTTTTTAAAAATCACATTTTAAAATTAATGTAAGATCTGCATACACTAAAATGAACAAGTCTTAAGTGTTTGGTTTACTGAGTCTTGACAATTGCATTTACCCATTTAACCACCACCCAAAGCAAGATACAGACTATTACTATCAGCTCAGAAAATTCTTTCTTACTCCTTTCTAGTTGATTCTTCCCCTTCTGAGAGGCAATCACTTTCTGTCTTTGATTACCATTGAGTAATTTTGCCTGTTCTTGGACTTAAAGGGCACTACACAGTATTCTTTTGTATCTGATTTCTTTTGCTCAACATAATATCTATGAGATTCCTACAGGTTTTTCCATCTATTAACAGTGCCCATTGTTTATCCATTCTGTTGATGCACATTTGGGATGGTTTCCAGTATTTGGTTATTATATAAGGCTGCCATAAACATTCTTAAGTAAATTTGTTTGTGAACACATGTTCACTTCTCTTTGGTAAACATGCAGGAGTCGAATTACTGGTTCATAGGTAAACAATATGCTTAACTTTATAAGTAATTGCCAAACAGTTCTCTAAAGTGGTTGTACCATTTTATACACTCAACAGCAATGTATGGCAAGTTCCAGTTGCTTTTCATTATCGCCAATATTTGGTTTTGCCTGTTTTTGATACTAGCCATTCTAGTGTGTATAAAATGCTATCTCATTGTGGGTTTAATTAGCATTTCTCTGGTGATGTTGAGCATTTTTTCATGGGCTTACTGGTCCTTCATGTAGCTTCTTCATGAAATGACTATTCAGATCTTTGGCCTCTTTTTTTGGTTGTCTTTTTTATTGTTGATTTGTAGGGGTTATTTATATATTCTGGATACAAGTATATTTTCTGTCATACATTTATGCTGTGAAGATATATTTTCCTAGCTGTGGCTTACCTATTTATTTTCTTAATAGTGCTTTTGGAGAAATAGAAATTTAGAATTTTGATGAAATCAAATTTATTAACATTTTTGTGTCTTTCTTAAGAAGTGTTGGTGTACTCCTAAAGTCACTAAGATATTTTCCTATATTTTCTTTCAGAAGCTTTATAGTTCTGGTTTTTATGGCTAGGTATATGACCTAGCTCAAATCAATTTTTGTATATAGGGTGAGATGGGATCAAAGTTCAGTTTTTTATGCTAATATCTGATTATTCCTATTTTTAACATGAATATGTTAAAAAGGCTTTCTTTAACCTGTTGAATTGATTTGATGCCTTGGTCAAAAATCAAGTGAGCAACTATGTAAGGATCTATTTTTGAGCTCTCTATTCTGTTCTACTGTTTTGTCTATCCTAACTCCCATAACACTGTCCTGATTATTGTAGCTTTATAGTAAATCTTTAAATCAGGAAGTAATTTCTCAAGATTGTTTCTTTGCATTTTTGTATAAATTTTAGAGTCAGCTTGTCAATTTCTACAAAAAATCCTGCTGGAATTTTGATAGGGGTTGTATTGACTCTCAAATTTTGGAATAATGAACAGCTTAATAATATTTATTATTTGAATCCATAAACAGTTTTTTTATTTCTTCATTAAATTCCTTCAGCAATGTTTTGTGGTTTTCAGTTAGAGGTCTTCCATACTTTTTGTTCAATATATTCCTAGGATTTGGTGTTTTTTTATGTTAATTTAAATGGCATTTTAAATAAAACTCATTGTCCAATTTTTTTTGCTGGTGGTATATTAGAATACATTTGACTTTTTATATGCCCAACCCTGCTAATTTCACTTATTAATGTTAATAGGTTTTTTTTTTTTAGATTCAGTAAGGTTTTGTATGTATACTACACAATCATGTTGTCTGTGAATAACATTTTCACTTCTTCCTTTCCTATATTTATATATTTTATCTTTTTTTCTTACTTTTTTATACTGGTTAAGACTTTTCTTTCTTATATTTTTAATAGACTTGCTTTATATATTTTGTTGTAAGTTTAATAAAAATTCATGACTGGTATGTCTTTCCTTTGTCTTCAAGTTGGATTATACCTTTTGTCATTATGAAGTGTGTTTTTCTGTTCAATGCATTTTGCCTTGAATTCTATTTTGCCTGCTTCCTTGCCAGTACAGAAAGACTGAGTGGGCAAAGAATGGTATGGAAATTGTGGCGGCTAAAAAGGAGCAAGAGGCAAGTAAATAAGTGCTGGACAAACTCTAGTCAGAATGGAGGTGCTAAAGAAGCAAAGGGATAAAAGATTGGCTGAAGTCTGGAAGAATTATCAAGATTTCTGTTTGAAAGCAAAGCCCTCCTTCCTCAATGATACCTGAAATTCTGCATTTTCACTGATGGATTGTGGCTTCCTGGTGAATTATTCTATAGATTGAATTATTTTGAAGTAAAGTACACAACTTTGTCCTTGATGACTCAAGAGTCTCTTGAGTTTAACTCAGAGTTAAATATTTTGCTACATTGTCAGGGTATATGGGGCTTCATATATACCATGACATAAAGACAGAATGACAACATTATTGACAATAATGAGGAAATGAGAAAGCAGAATAGGTTTGAGGATATTTGATATTTAAAATGTTCTATAAATATTCAAGACAAAATGTCTGTTATGCAGGAAATTAAATAACCCTAGTGGGTACAAATTCTAAGGCCAAACTTTATTAAGGAAAGAAGTCCTGAATATAAGTTGAGTATTTCAATAACTTTACAAATTGAATAAACACATTCATTCTTTCAATCATTTAATTAGTAGTAACTATATGTCTACTATGTTCTCTTAACAAATACTGATTATGTCTACTATTTTCTACTATGTGAAAATATCTCCCTCCTTTTTATCTATTTCTGACTTCAAATCTCCACTCATGAAGTGAGACTGACATTTGTGCCCTAGATTAGATGGCTTTTGGCAGGGCACATAAGACATGATCTGGGACAGAATCCAAAACAGAGAGCCAACTGGGGCAAGAAGGTAACATCTATGACAGTTCAGGGCAATTCAAGACATTGGTTACCTTACTATAAACAAGTGGCGTTTTTCAAAGATGGAGAGTTTAATTTTAAAGCAAATGTTACATTTAGCATAACTAATCCCTTTCTCTTTTTCTGCATATCTTTAAGAGACAAGTATTCTTTGCAGAATATTATTCAGTTTATCCGAACGAGAATTTTGATGTGATAAATAAAAGAACCAAACTAATTCTCTTATTTTATATATGTTTGTGTGTGTGTGTGTGTGTGTGTGTGTGTGTGTGTAATACTCTTCTTTTTAAGATAATAAATATTTGGGAAATGTGTATATAAATTTGGACCCTTGGATATGGTCATCCCCTTGATGGTCTCATCTAATCCCCCAACTTAAATTCCATCCATGTGTTTACTACTGCCACATTTACATCTGCATCCCATACTCCTCTCCTCAACTCCAGACACATATACTTAAAGGCCTATGTGACAACTCCACTTTGATGTCCAATAGATGTATCAAACTTAACATGTTCAAACTGAACTCCAAATCTTTGCTCCAACCTGCCTCAAATCTTCTCCCCCTACAACCTTCAGTTGATGGTAACTCCATTTTTTCTGCTGCTCAGCCTGCAAACACTGGAATTCTTATTGAATGTCTCTCTCTCTCTCTCTCATACCCCTCATCTACTCTATCAGGAAACCATGCAGAATTCTTCAATATATTATATATTTCCACCAGAGCTACCATCTGCTTTAAACCACCATCATGTCTCATGTATACTGTCCTGATAGCTAAGTCTCCCTTTGACCCCTATTCCCATCTCAACACTGTAGTCTGAGTTTTCTTTCATCACTACTACTATTTTCAAACAATCACAAACTTACAGAGAAGTTGCAAGTTCAGTTCAAAGAATGTATTTTTCCTGAACCATTTGAGCGTACATTGCTGACCTGGTGCCCCATCTCCCTCTCCTCACATACTTTAGTGTATTTCCTGCAAACAAGGAAATTATCCTACGTAACAACAATACAACCATCAAAATCAGGAAAGTAGCAATGATAGTCTCTCTTACTTAATCCTCAGGTTTTTAATCCTCAGACTTAATCCACATTCAAGTTTCACCAATTGTCCCAATAATTCCTTTTATAGCAAAAGTTCAAAATCCTGTGCTGCTGAGCCCTCTATCTTGGGGCTTGCCCTTATGAAGCTCATTACTGCAAAGGAGAGGCTACACCTGCTCACAATTGTACCTGAGTCTCCCTGAGTGCCTCTTTGTTGCTCAGATGTGGCCCTCTCTCTCTAGCTAAGCCACCTCGGCAGGTGATCTCACTGTTCTCCCCCCTACATGGGACCTGACTCCCTGGCAATGCAGGATATGACTCCCGGGGATGAATCTGGACCCAGCATCGTGGGATTGAGAACATCTTCTTGACCAAAAAGGGGATGCGAGATGAAACAAAATAAAGTTTCAGTGGCTGAGAGATTCCAAATGGATCAAGAGGTCACTCTGTTGGGCATTCTTATGCACTATATAAATATCCTTTTTTAGGCTTTAATGTATTGGAATAGCTAGAAGTAAACACCTGAAACTAACAAACTCCAACCCAGTAGACTCGACTCTTGAAGACAATTGTATAACTATGTGGCTTACAAAGGGTGACAGTGTGATTGTGAAAGCCTTGTGGATCACACTCCCTTTAACCAGTGTATGGATGGATGAGTAGAAGAATGGGGACAAAAAACTAAATGAAAAATAAGGTGGGATGGGGGGCAGGAATGATTTGGGTGTTCTTTTTTACTTTTATTTTTTATTCTTATTTTTATTCTTTCTGGTGTAAGGAAAATGTTCAAATTGGGGTGATGAATGCACAACTATATGATGGTGCTGTGAACAGTTGATTGTACCCCATAGATGATTGTATAGTGTGTGAATATATCTCAGTAAAACTGAATTTAAAAAAAAATCCTGTACTGCATTTAGTTGTCGGGTCTCCTTAGATAACATTGATTTGGAACAGTTCCTCAATCTTTCCTTGACTTTCAAGACCTTGATACTTTTGAAGAGTACAGGCCAATTATTTCATAAAATGGTTCCTGGTGTGGGTTTGTCTCATGTTTCCTCGTAAATAGATTTAGATTATGCTTCTTTGGCAGGAATATTACAGAAGTAATACTGTATTTTTCTCATTGCATCTGGTGATGCACAACTTCAACTTGTTCTATTTGATCAATCAAATTGACTAATGTTCAGTTTGGTCACTAGTTTTCTCTGCTGTAAAGTTACTATTTTCCCCTTTCAAAATTGTTATGCACTATATAAATATCCTTTTTTAGGTTTTAATGTATTGGAATACATTGAAACAATGTAAAATCTTGTTCCTTATTACACTTTCAATTTATTCATTTATTTATTTATATCTGTATAGACTCATGATTTTCTATTTTTTTCAATTTTATTTTAGTTTATACAATTTTATTCCTTTTTCTATTTTATTCCTATTTTACCCATTATTACCATTATTTATTTTGATGCTCAAATTGTCCCTAATTCAGCCAGTGGGAGCCCTTCCAAGCTGGCTTCTGTGTCCTTTTGCCATCATTCTTTGGTCACTTTCTTGTTTTTGGCACAATAAGATGTTGCAGGCTCATCTTATACTTCTCCTGCCCAAACCTTGGTGTCGGTCATTTCTCCAAGGAATGCTGGTTATTTTGTGGAAGCCCCTGCTCTACACAGAAACTCATCTCTTCTGCTCTGGGCACTGACTCCCCGTGCCAGGCTGCCCCTGTCTAGGATGCCCCTGCTTAGGATTCTCTCCTCTCTTTGCTTGAGCTCTGACGCCTGTGCCAGGCTACCCCATACATAGACACCGTCTTCATTCTGCTCAGACAGAGTCCTTTTAAATTAGAACCAAAGTCAGATCATGTGACTTCTTTGCTCAAAACCCTGCAATGCCTCTACTTCACTCAGAGTAAAAGCCTCCAAGCCCACCAAATATGCCACAAGCTTCGACATGATCAGCCCAACCCCCTTACCTCTTCGATCTCCTCTCCTACTACTCTGTCCTTGCTCACTCTGTTCTGTGCACACACCAGGCTCTCAGCTCCTGGAGGGCTTTTGCTTTTCCTGCTGGAATGTTCCTTTTAGCAAACCTCTTGGCCAGTTGCCTCATCTTCTTCAAATCTTTGCTTAAATCTCATTTTTAATGAGACCTACCTGACCATCTTATTTAATATTGCAAACTTCCCTTTGCTTGGGTAGACATCGCTTTCCTTTAGCAAAATGCATAAACAGATCTGTTTGACAATGGGAGCTGATGTCCATAGGACATGGTTCTAAAAGGAAAAGGAGAACGAAAAGACAATCTGAACTTCTCTGCTTAAGAAAGGGAGACGATTTTAAAGTTTGTATACACAGCTCCCCAGAGAAGGGGTAAAGGCTCTCACAGCTAGTGAGAAATAAGATATGAACTAGACCCAGAGATGGTCCAGTGATATTTAAAAACAAAGGTGTTTCACAATCAAGAGTAAGTTGTTTGCTAGACATTGCAGCAACGCAGCTGTCTAGTTTGGGGTGCATTTAGTATTTGACTCATACAGATTGAGAATTCAATGGGAATAGCTCCTGAGGTAAAAGGTATCAATGAGGATATATTCATTCCTAGGGTGCCTTGGAGAGACACTGGCCATCTCAAAATATATGGAATGAGGGATCGAGAGCTGCAATAGGGTGTTAAAGGGAAGGTTGGGTCCTCAGACTCCTGGGAGTTGTTTATTCCCCTTCGCTATTGGACTTACTATATTATAAAAGTTTGAGGAGCACCGAAGGAGCAAAAGATACTGAAATAATTGTCCTTTCACCATCACTGTTGACCTTGGGCATGTTATTAAACTCATTGGTTTCCTCACCTATAAAATAAGGAGGTTGATTAGATGATTTTTTGTTAGGCTTCCTTTGGCTTTCAGAAATGCCCTCAGGGTTCTTCTCTCTTTCCTTCTCTTCCAACATCTCTTTTTTTAGGTCTGTTCCATTCACCTCTCTCTACCATTTGTCTTCCTCTTTATCCACTGAGTTTCCACTTCCTCATAACTTTGATCTTCACCTGGTCCACTATGATCGCCCCACCTCTCTCTACTCCATGACAGTTCTTTGCAATGTATCTTTTTAGTTCCTACCTCTGCTGCCAATTCCTCAGTCTGTCAGTTTCCATTTAATTCTTTATAACTGAAAGGAATCGGATTGGTTCAGCTCATCTTTTTGAAACAGGTCACCCACTTGATAGACTGCTGGTCAACCAACAGACAAAGTACTCTATAATTGGCTTCCAACCCCATACAATCATCTATAGTCAGCGAGTGTTAGTGGCTGCTGTTCCTTAGCAAGGCTATAGAGAAGCCATATCCCCTTAGAAGGGAATGTAATTAATGGGAATCATAAAACAAAAACATCAGCCTTAACCTGAAACCTCTTCTTACTCTAGTGATCTCTAATTCTAAGAGAAGTAAGACACTGAGTTTCATATACAGTTTTACTGCTATTATCATTTTGACACATTGGACAGTACTTCCTGTATGTTAATTGAATTTATAATATTTATATATGTAAAGAAATTTTAGAAAATGGACATAACATTTCTAAAGGTTTTTTTTTCAGCTCATTGCATATTTTAGGCTCAGTAAATTGCAAGTAAACTCCCTATACATTTCCCTTCATTCAGTTCAAATATTTATCGAATGCTAATTCTGGAACAGGTCCTCTTCTAAGTAATGGGAATACAGCAGAGAACAAAACAGACAAAACCTTCACTCTTATGGAGTTCACATTCTAGTGAAATCTAAAGGGGATTTTGTTTGTTCTTTTTAAAAATATTTTAAGCATAGAGAATAATATGATGAAAACTCATATATCCACTACCCTGTTGGTCAGATTTCAACATTTCACCACACATGCATCAGTTATTCATTTATTTTTAAGAAATAAAGCATTACAGACAGAGTTAAAGTCCTCTGTGTGACCTCCAGTTCCATTCCCCTTTGATCCCAGCTTCCCAGAAGAAGCATCATTCTGTATTTGGTGTTTATTAACTCCAATAATGATTTATACTCTTTGTACATTTATGTGGGTCCAAGAACAATAAATATGTAGTTTTTCTGGCAAGTCTTAATACTTTAAGTAACAGCATGCTCTACATACATTATTATTCTAAAGAAGTGGTTCTTAGTCATTTTCATCACATTCCCTTTGAAAGTTTGAAGAAAGTTATGGCCAATTTTCTCAGAAAAAAATATGCCACATATTTTACATACAACTTCAGACAATTCATAAGCCCTAAAGACCATCACAAATCCCAGATTTGGAACATTTGCTCTAATTATAATTATTCTCCAGAATATTCATCCCATAAAATCACAAGTTTCAGAGTTATTTAGAAATAAAGTAAATCATGTCCATTATTCCACACTTACTAAGAACAGAAAGTGGACCCACACATTTTAGAAAGATATTTAATAATAAAAACTGGGAATAAAAGTGTTTTCCTCTTGTTTCAACCAGAAAATTAAATTAACTACTCATCCCATTTTCAAGTTGTCTGAATCATTGAGACTAAGGAGTGTAGAATCACACATGGGGGATATTGGATTGGTAAGAGTGCTATAGAAGTTAATTAAAAATGAGGCTTCATTTGACATGATAGGAAGGTTTTAGCTATTATAAATAAATAGAACTGAAAAATATCACTCTTATAATTCAGTACCTTGATTGCTTTGGTTAAATATCATGCCTTATCTTGTTCCCCTCTAAAATGTGAGGACACTTATCTGTCTCCCTGGGAAATTGGAAAGCAAGAAATTTTTTAAAAACCCTGTGTGAATTTTCTTGGAAAGGACGCCCAGCATAAGGATATAATTATTTTTTGGCATGCTGGTTGGAGCCTCTGTACTGCACTTTGACAGAATACTGTGAAAGACATTCAAGGCCAAATGAACATTTACGGATGAATTACTCCCTGCCATGAACACAGAGAGAAATATTGATGTGAAAAAGAGCCATTCGAGAACTCAAGTAGAAGAAAAGAGTATGGAACCAATTGAGATCTGATGAGCTTGGCCAAGTTCTTGAAAAGCAAGGTTAAACTGGCCCGCAATGAATAGCATAGGTCTGGAAGGAAGTGGGACATTGTCTGAGAATCACATTCTTGTTTCTGTTGAAATCAGCCCAGCTTTATCAAGGAGCACTGGGCACTATGAAAGAGACATTCAGAGATCAATTCTGGAGCAAATATTTCATAGACAGAAAGAAGAGAAAAAGTTTTAACTATTGAAAAGATGAGAAACAGGAGATAGCATATTTAAAGTAAGAGAGACAGAATCCCATAAACAGGAAGAGTAAGTGAGAACAAAGATAACTTTTAGGTTTTTTGGAACAAAAAGAGAAACAAAGTGATGGATAGAAGCAGAGAGGCAGAGGCGGCTGAATTGTTAGTACCTGCAAGAAGATGGGCATTTCTAACATTATTCTAACGGTTGATTGCTGGATTGGACACAGCAGAACTGAAGACCAGCCTTTGATTTTGTCCTTACATAAATTTCTCCCTCTTGTAGGATATAGGAAAAGAGGTAACAGTAAGATCTAGAAGGAAGGAAAGAGTGAAAACTAGCATAACCACACCTTGACTGACTCCCTGTAAGGATTGTCTTCTCCTCTGATGCTGTGCTAGACTGAAAAATGGCCTTCCAGAAGACATCCATGTCCTAATCCCTGGAATCTGTGGATATTACCTTATATGGCAAAAAAGGGGTGTCTTTGTAGACGTGATTAAGTTAAACATCTTGAGATGGAGAGATTCTTCTGGATTATCTAGGTGGGTCCAAAATGCAATAGCATGTATTCTTATCAGAGGAAGGCAGAAGGAGATCTGACATACACAGGAGAGGAGAAAGCAATGTGAACACAGACGCAGGGATTGGAGTGATGTGGTCATAAGCCAAGAAATGCCGGCAGCTGCCGGAAACTGGAAAATCCAAGGGAAAGATTCTTTCCTAGAGCCTCCAGAGAGAGTGTGTCCCTATGACACCTTGACATTGGTTCAGTGAAACTGATTTTGGACTTCTGGCTTCCAGAACCAGGAGGGAATAAATTTATGCTGTTTTTAAGCCACAAAGTTCATGGTAATTTGTTATAGCAGCCCTAGGAAATTAATATAGTGATCAAACAGGAAATAAACAGCAGCAAATTACATAGCAGGGATATCAAAGATTATATATAAGGAGATTCTTTAAATGAGGGTTTTGAGAGTTACAGATCCTCTTGGACTCTCTCACATTAGTCTCTGAGGTTACAACCATGTGAGTGTCTCAAAGAAGAAGGTGCATCAGAAAACAAGCATTTATCCTCTATTTTCATTAGAATCATATCTCAAATAACCCCATTGTTGTGGGGAGGCATTTCCTTAATATAGTTAGGAGGAATTATAGAATAAGCAAATCACCAATTTGCAAACCCTAACGAAAAACTGAAATCAGGCAAGGTTGTTATGCTAAAGTCATTAGATCAGTGTTTTTCAAACTTAGCTGCTCACTGGAATCATTTAGGACTTTGAAGACTACTGATGCTTATACTAGAGATTCTGTTATAATTGGTCTGGAATGGAGGCTGGGCATCAAGAGTTTCAGAAGCTCCCCGGGTGATTTCTAACGAGTAACCAAGGTTACAAACCACTGCATTAGGTGAAAGGTACTGGATTTTCACAAGGTGCCAAAATTCCACTCTACAAAATTTTTGCTAATCACAAAGGGAGAAATGCATCTTACAATGGAGTGATCTAGTTGTCACCACCTTAACCCAGAGATCAAATTTAGCACCATGGAGAGGAAAACTACCATTATATGCTTCTTAAAGTGATGCAGTACATGATCGTATAACGAAGAATACAAAAGAGATATTGTCCTTATCTATGTGAAAGTCGATGTGAAGTCAAAAATTACAAGCAAGCTAAATGCTATGAAGAAAAGGTGCAGGAGGGGCCAGGACCATGGCATCCCGGGTGACACCTGCAGTAGTGACATTCACACAGCAATTCCCTGGCTCACTCCTACACTAGCTGTTTCCCTGAAACATCCTCTCTCTGGTTCAAGGTGGGTTCATGAGGGAGTGGGAAGCTTGTCATAGAGACCCCATGCAAGTCCCTACAGCCTCATCTTCCTTCACTGCTTCCTCCCATGGCAATGGAGCCCCAAAGGAGAGCCCCTTGCTCATGCCAGTGCTCCCACCACTCCCCGGAGGGCACTGTCAACAGAACGCCTTCCATTGCCATGCTGCTCTGAACTCACAAGCGGGCTCCTGATTAATCACGTGGCTGTTTCCTCCCCTGGGAGATGCAGCAGACTGAGAGGGGCACTGCCTTTGACATTCAGCAGTCCTGTGTTTGAAGCCAGCTCTGCCCCTTAGCAGCTCAGTGTCCTTGGACAGGTTATATGACTTGCCCTCTAAGTCTCGATTTTTCTCCTCTATAAAATGCAAACAATAATACCTGCCTCACAGTGTAATTGCTTTAAGGATGAAATAAGATCACAAGTGCAAAATACTTAGGAAAGGCTGTAGCACACAGGAGGACCTCAAGGAAAGTTAGCCTCTCTGTTTTAGGCTCTGTCTGCCTGTCAAAGCTGGTAGAAACAATGACCTTCTCCTCCCAATTGGACAGTCTGCCTTGTGCCCTCAGAGATGCATTTTTATTTGATTTCTTGTCTGTGATTCCTTGATTCCTTGATTCCTTGACTTCCTTTCCAAAGTCCAAAATCCAATTTGCCTGGATGAGAGGATAACATCACTGTCCATGCACAAGACACATCCTGTGATCATCACCTCTGATCTGAGTACTATCCCCATGCCAAGCTTGTGAATCTCCATTGAGTGAATTTCTTCCCCACCCATATAAAACCTTGTTCCGTATCTGCTTTCTTCATTCAACAATCATCTATTTAGCACTCGTTAGCATTATTCTGAGCACTGGAGTAAGAGTGCAATGGACAAAGTGCCTGTACTCACAGAGCTTACACCCAGTAGAGGAGATAGATAATAAATTTGAAAGCAAATGTTTATATAGTGTAATTCTAGACAGTGATAAATACTCTGCAGAAAATAAAACACAGTAATTGCATACAGAGTGATGGGGGTGAAGAAGGGCAAGGAGAGGTTTTCTTTAGCTGGGATGGTCAGGGTAATTTTTTAATTTTAATTTTTTTTATTTTTTTGCAGAGGAGACATTCCAGCTGAAGAAAATAAATAAAGAGAAGAGGCAGTCACACAAAGATCAGGGGAAAGAGCTTTACAGATGGAGGCAACAGCTGGTACAAAGGCTGAGGTTAGAATGAGCTTGGGACATCTGAAGGATTGAAAGAGGGCCAGTGTGACTGGAGCAGGAGTGGTGAGAGATGAGGTCAGCAAGGGAGGCATAGGTCAGATCAAACAGGCCCATGGTAAGAGTGTGGATTTTATTATACTGGAATGGAAAGCCACTGGAAGACTTTAACCCAGAGAGCAAAGGCCCTGATTTTCACCTGAGAAAGATCACTTTGGCTGCTGTGTGGTAATGGATTTTACTGGGGTAATGATGGAGGCAGGCATCTCGCAGGCAGGCAGGGAGGTTATCATAGTGTCTAGGAGAGATAACGGCAGCTCAGTTGGGGGTTACAGCAATGGAGACGGGGGGACTAGTAGGATGTGTAGTGTGCTTTAGAGTTGAACATCAGAACTTACCAATTGCATGTGGGTGTAAGAGAAGGAGAAGCAATGGGGTGACTGGAAATGCCATTTCATTAGATGGAAAAGACTGGAGGAGAGTGGATTTTGGAAAAAGAAGAAAGAATTTTGTTGGGGCCATGTGAAGTTTAAAATATCTATTAGATGATCAATTGAAAATATCAAGTAAATGATGGAAGTACAAGTCCGGAACTCGGAAAGAACCTGACTTGAGATGTAAATCTGAGACCCATTAGCCTATAGATGGTATAGAAACCCTGGGAAAGAGTATAGATGAAGAGGAAAAAGGTCAAAGGGTGGAGACCCGGGGCACTCCGACATTTAACATGATAAGTGCCACAATCCAGGCTGGAATCCTCACTTTCTGGGCTCCTCGAGGAACTGAGGAACCGCCCTGGCCCTGTTCAAAGTCAGAGGCTCTCTGTTTTCCTCAGTCAACACTGATTTTGCCTTTATCTCAATCCCAGCTGCTCTTACAACCTGTGTCTCTCACAGTGGCACTTAATCACCCGTGGCCTTGCTTGATGACTTTATCTTTTTGATGTGCATTAGTCTTGTCAGCCCAGCTAGCCTTTGCCTCCTGGTGAACTTATCTAATAAATCCCCTGTATTGCCTTCAAAATCTAAGAAAGAACTATTAAGTGCTCAGAAATCCATGTTGATTGATTCGGGCAAGGCTGCTTGGGAAATTCCCCATGAGGCTGCGCTAGCATTGCTGTTTATGATCCTCGGGTCTTCTGACACGCTCCCTTCCATATTGGTACCACCCAGGCAGGTATAAACCATTGTCTACACTATGGAGATGAAGTAAGCACCAGGAAATCTCCCAGCAAGGCAACTGGGCAAAGCAAAGCACAAAGAGGTGAAATTCACTCTCTTGGGAAACAAACAAACAAAAAATTAGACAAACAAAACAAAAACATCACAGCACACCACACAAAAAATCCAAAATCCATTAGAAGGGAAGAGGCATTGAGAACCCACTCTGGGAGCCTGACCACAGGCAGATCTATTGGTTGAATAAGGCAAGTCAATTTGAACACTAAAAAGAGTTAGCCCCTATTACATTTGTAGAAAACTGACATTACTGAAAAGGCTGTGGCAGAGCATTTTCTCTGCGCTTCTCTTTCGTGCTTGAAGAGCTGTTGGATCATCATTAGCAGTGGCCAGAATGCCGGCCCCTCACGGCCTGCTCAAAGCCTGTGCGGCGTCTGATCAGCAACACAAAAGACAAAGAAGCTGGCAGGAACAGGGGCAGTGAGGGAGAAATGAAAATGGAAGGGAAACCATGCATTGATACCAGGGAACAAAAAAGGAAACTGGGAGCGGCAGATGTCAGTGAGGAAGAAAACAAAAATGCTGATGAATAGAAAGGAGCTGGAACTGTCAGAAACAAAGAGAAAGTAAGAATATTGGAAAAGCAACAGAAAAGCACAACATGGACACAAATCAGAGGAGATAAAATGAACGTAAAAGAAGTTAAGGAAAAACAAAGTGCAGGGTAAGTGGGGAAACTGTACACTAAAAATGAAAAAGTAATAACTCCCTTTAGGGCATATTTTGGAATACTTTAGGGCCTTTGGGATACTGTGGCTAAGAATGAAGAAAAACAATTTCTTTAACGGAATTAACTATATATGGTATATAGCACATGGCTGAATTTACTTGGAAAATCAGAAAAATTTAAAAATATATAATGTGTAGAATTCATCAAAGTCACAGGGAAGGAACTGCTTTCAATTACTATGATTAATATACTGTCACTAATATGTAGGTACTTAGGGCAATCAGTAAGTTTTCATTGATATTTCTACCAGCAATGAGACTGAGATACAGACCATGCGGTGTACCAAAACTAATGTGAATAACAAAATGCAGAAAGGAAAGAAGTGGTCTCTTTCTGAGGCCTTGTGAAGTGTGGGAAGACTATTTTATTACTACAGTCACATTCACAAAATTGTAAGAAAGAAAGTTGGAGAGTATCCTATGAGCCCAGTTTGTCCATTCCCTTTGATTTTAAATGCAGACCCTAAGACCTGAAAATATTTGGGAAGGTTTGACCATGGTCAAAATAGGGTTACAAAAGTTGAAATGTCTTACCACTATTACTGAGAGTTCAGCCAGATTTTAGTGCCAGTTGAAAAACCCATATATTCCGTCTGTCTAGATCACCAGTGCAGGAGGCTACACGGCCCTCCTAAGTGCTACCCACCAACGGACCATCTGGATTGGTGGGCACGGCCAGTCCTCTCGATGTTTTCTGGGTGAATCACATCAAGGAGGGTGGAGGGAAGATAGGGTCACCGGCCACAAACCAGTTAGTTCTTTTGTTTTGTCCAGTTATTACCCTTGATCCTTGCTGACATGATTGGAATTAAGAAGGGTAACATATAAAGAATTAGAACTGAGATTTAAGGATGGCTAGCTATAAAATATCTAAGTGGCTCATGCAGTGGCCACTTTTGGACCCCCACGGCACACTGGTCTGGTCTCTGGTTTTGGGGTCTTCGGGAAGTCCTTTTAGGTGTTCCCATCAGGTTCACTGTAGACTCTGAGTAAGGCCCCCCTAAAATATGGGGAAATTGGCCATGGATTTGCACTTGTTTAGGAAGCCCCAAGTTTCCCTGGGGAGAGGGAGTTGGTAATAGGTGTTGTGAGTCATAATCTCTGGAACCTACCTACGCCCTCAGTAACTCTGGACCAGATTTTGACTCAGAACAGTGAGAGATCTCAGAGGGGGATTTCAGCAAATGTGGGGTTCCTGTGCTCTCCCAAACAGCTGCTGGCCATGACCATGGCCAGTCACTAGGGGAAATTATTTGGGCATGGAAAGGGTCCATATTTCCTTTTCAGAATTTGGGGGGCAGAAGTTCCATGACAGAAAAAAGAATACGCGTAAATGCAAGAGCCTAGTAGAAGGCCCGTGTTGCATCTTTCCTCTTTTTTGTCTGAGACCAGTACACTGAACTACAGAGAGGTGAAGGATTTGCTTAAGGCTGTAGCCAATCAGAGATGAAGCACCACTCTCATCCTTCCCACAAAACTGCATTCTTTATGTACAACCCCAAATATTTCATGCCCTTATAGGACAAAAAGGAACCAATAAGATAATGACCCTAAACCCAACCCTTGACCCTTGGCAGGTGGCCCCTCTATATTGTACTTTACTTACAACTTGTCTTTTCAGAAGCAGCCTTCTCTCTGTCTCCCAGGGCATTAGTCAGTGAATGGGACGCTCCCCATAGAGACCGAGCAGCCCAGCCAAGCTTTTCATCAGAGCGCAGGGAACTGTGTTTGAAGTGACTCCACACTTGTCTTAACAGGCACGACCTTACTCCTTGGACACATTTTTCACTGTCACTTCTGCCTTGTAGCCAGAATCAAGACAGTGATTCATGTGAGTTTTTCACATTCTCTCTTGCATTACTAGAAGAACCCTTGGGTCATTTATAGCTTGGACCTTGGCCCGTCTCATTCTTTATTTACAAAAAGCATGAACACTTTCTCTGTTCATAGGGGGGCCTGGTTCACTTTCACCCCATTTCCTTTTGTTTACAAGGTCAGCGTTTCAGTCTTTGCTCCTCACATAGTTTATTCTTACATATCTGATGAAAAGGAAGCTCAAAGATGACCTTTAAGTGCCCCTGTCACTCTATGGTTTGTGGAATCTCTTATAGCCTAGTCTTCTGCCTATCCACCTCTCATGTGTCCCTAGGTATTTTTCTATGGTGAGTACAACTACAGGGAGTGGATTTTGGCTCAGTATAAAGACAGACTAATAGCAGTTAGAGGTGCCTGATTGGATTGTCTCCAGAAGTAGTGAGCTTCCTGGCCTTGGAGCAGTGTTCATATGTCAGAGATAACTTTAGAGGGGATTCATGCATCAGAGTAAGGGATGGCTCAGTAAGAGTAAACATTTGAGTATTTTTTATGTAGGGAAAATGAAAACAAAGACAAATGAGGCAGTATAGCAGGGTTAGATTAGAAGGTTCCTCAGTTTCCTTTCAATAAACATCCTATCTATATCTGTCTATCTGTCTATCTATCTATCTATCTATCTATCTATCTGATAATATAGAGGTACTCAGTGAGACCTTTAAAAAAGTTTTGATGCTGCATGGTTCTAGGCGTTCTTGGCCTGGATTGACCTTTACAGATAATTTTTTTGTTGAACCTATTTTTTAATGGAAGTACTTCTTTTTTAAAATCACAAGCTAATTGTGGTATTTACTTATTTAAATACATGCTCCATGAATTACAGAGAACACTTAGGGAATGAGAGTTTTCCCTTCTGATTAGGGTTGGAAATTTCTACTTCTCTAGCATTTATTATAGATGCAATTTAGGAAAGTGCCTGATTTTGAACCCTGATTCATGAGACATAGGAGAAGAAAGTGGTGGTGGTGGTGGTGGGGAGTGAGTTTCTGTTAAGACCTCAGAAGCGTCACCAAAGTGAAAGTAGTATAGCAACAAGCAGGAAGGTAGTTGTTGCCATGGTATGATTTAAGGGAGTATCATGGTTACACTCCATATATTAGTGCCAATCATGTTTCTATAAGAATAGTTGCACTGCTTGGGGCCTCAAAGGCATTTTCAGTCTTAAAGAGTTCTGATTTAAAATCACAGTTAATGTGTCTAACTCTAGCAGTTAATACCTTAGTTAACCATTGGCACTTTGACTGTCTCCTGTGTGTCAGGCCCATAATGACCTCCTTTAATTTACTAACTGGTGGAAACCTGAGGGGAAAGCTCTGTAGGGGATGGGATTCAAACTAGGTGACTTGAGTTTGAATACCAGGATGGTTAGGAGGATGAGCTCTAGACTCAGATAGAGCTGGGTGCTAATATCAGCTCTGCCATTTATTAGTACTGTGACACTGGGCAAGTAAGCTAGTTAATATATAGAAGCCCAAGTTTCCTTATTTGTAAAATGGGGGTATTAATAATAATACCTCTTAGGGTTCTTTTGAAAATTGGTTATATAATATCTGTGGAGCCCTTGAGAGAGTGTCAGGCACATAAAAATCATCCCATAAATGTTAGCTGTTTCTGCTCTTATACCAGAAATGGAAAAAGACTTGGATCAGGGATATAGATGTTACCAAAGAAAAACCATGTCTACAAAACAGTTTTTCCCAAAGTCAACTTCATCCAGGCCATCTTATTTAGAGAGGGAAGATTGTGTCACAGAGAAAAGCCAAGGCATGAAGCAACTGTGCAGATTATGATGGAAAGGTCTTTTCCTGGCTCTTAAGCATGTGAGTATGTGTTGTTCATCTTTGCCTAGTGCCTGCCTCCCAGCCTCATTTTTCTTCCTGCACTACACACTCTGGCTATTTGGAATTTTTCCTCTCCAGGTAATTACACATGTTTCCTCTGCCTGGAAAAGCATTCCACTCTACCAGCCTGGCTTATTCTGCCTCGAACATCAGGACTCAACTTGGACTGCCTCTGGGAATCCCCCTGACCCACTAGACTGAGCTGAGTGCCACACCCCCTTCTGTGCTTCCCCACAACACCCTGTTAGAGAACTTATAGCACTGATTATAATTGCTTATTCATGCTGGTCTTTTCTCCATTAGTTTGTAAATCAGTGAGGGCAGCAGGGTCCTCATCTAGTTTACTCACCATAGTATCCCAACTCCTAGCATGATAGTTGGCCATTAAGAGGAACTCAATAAATACTTACTAAACAAGTGAGTGAATAAATGAACTATATGCTGAGGTTTGGGGGAAGGGAAGTTGCTTTGGATTTATCCTAATATTATAACCTTATATGTTAATTCTGTTCCGAAAAGATCCTTTCTGGGATAATTTCATTATTTTTCTTCTTTTCCCTTGTGGAAACTGTCCACAGATAATTGAAGTCTCAAAACATGGAGGGCTTTTCAAATGGTTAAAAATAATGCATATGAAGACCACATCTGCTTACCTACCTATGAATTGACCAGGATCTTGGTGGTTTATCAGATGAAGAATGTGTGTCAGATACAGTTGTTGTTGGGGATGTCTTACAACTCATTTTTAAAGTACAGCAAAAAAACACTGTGAAAATAAAACAAAGTTGGGTTTCTTCTCAGCCATAATCATTTATTTGTACTATTTTGGATACAATTATTTTCCTCTACTTTGGGACTTTTTCAATTTAGCACATGACCTAGTCTCAGTTGGACTTAAACTTAGGGTGACCAACTGTTAGTCATTCAAACTGATGTGCTTTTGAGCTCCAGCCTGTGACCAGGGCCTGGGCATAGTTCCTCTTTAGAATGTTCTCAGCTATTAAGAGAGGAATCATAAGCCTGACATCCCCTGGCACAGAGGGATTGGAAAAGGGCACTTACTAGTATGTGGCTTTAAGATGCACGTGGGGCTGAAACCTCAGCCCAATTGCTATGCAATAGGGCTTTTGGATGGAAAAGGAACAACACATGGTGTTGTTGATTTTATTTTTCCGTTATACAAATAATTTAGTTTGAATGATTTCAAACAAACATAAAATCTAAAAGTCAAATGCAAAGAACTCCCAGATCCCTTTCCCCCAGGTTATATTCCACTGCATTTGTTCTCTCTTTTTCGCGATTACATGTTTTGTAAAGAGCAGGAGAAAGTCCCCTTGTTTTTAAAACCTCCTACACTATCTGTAGGAAGACTTAGGAGGACTTGGGAAACAAAGTGGTTTTGTAAGGATCCTCCATATGCAGAGCACTGTGCTAAGTGCTTTGCCTTGTCCCAGGGATCTGGAGATAAGCATTCTCTTTCCTCTATCATTAAGGATCCTCATGTTGGGAAAGTTGAGATGCAGTAATATTTAATGACTATAACACAGTGCCTAGTATCTGCTAAAAAATATAGCTATTATTGTTCCTTTTGTGATATCAAGCTCATCCTTCTTTTTCTATAATTTCCAAACTTTAACCCTAACTTTTCCCTTATTGTTTTATTTCTTTAACATAGGGCTTAACTCTGCTTTGGTCACCAAGTGAGGGCAATGCAACCTTCTCTCATTTACTCTGAATCTGATCGTTGGTTTTGAATCTACCACTGGTTGTGAACCTCATTGATTCTGAATCTACTCCTTGGGGAGACAAAATAACTCTTAGGTCTTCAACACATGACAGGTAAGGGATGACAGCTTGCCTATCCCTCCTGAGACCTTTTTCTCCTGACTGAATATTCCTAGTTCCTTCAACTCTTCTTCAAATAATATGATTTAAAAATTTACACTGTCCTTGTCCTCTCTTAAAACATACTCTGGTTTATCTATGTCTGTTTCAATGAGTGATCCAAAGAAATATTCAGTAGTACTAACAAAGCTGCTTCTTCTTGTGTGTTATACACCTTCTTTGAAAGGCTGTTCAACTTCAAGAGGGGCATATACAAGTCATCTCCATCTTACTGAATTTGGTACAAGTATTAATTGGGAAGTCTCTATTAAACAGCTAAAATTATTTGGTTGTTTAGTCTTCATTTTCTTTTTTCTAAATGCAATCCAATTTCCTTTTTAGGAAGTATCTCTTTTGCACTGGATGTTATATGCTGGGATTATAATTAGGGGTCCTGTTTATCCCTCCCCAATGACTGGGTGATGACAAAAGCTAGGCCAATCTGCTCTCCCCTCCCTGAAATCTGAATCTTGAGTAGAAAGATAATGGTGTTGAAAATAGTTGGATTTCCATCCCATCCCAGCCGGACTCGTCAATCAGACTGTTCTTGCTACCAGCCCTTGTTGTAGTTCCTGTTTTCTAAACTTCCATTGATTCTGTGACCCACACATCCTTCTAATAAATCCTTTTTGCTGAAGTTAGCTCGAGTCACTAGCTTCCAACCAAAAAACCCAGACTAACACAACCAGTGTACATTCCAGTGTGCTATCAACTATATAAATATGTCTAAAACATCTCTCCCTAAAGGGTTCCTCAATACTTATTCATCAAATTTTTAAAATCATGCATAATCTCCCACCTTTTATTTTACCATAGTGCAATATCTGTCTTTCTTTTCAGGAAGCTAAATCCCTGGTAGAGAAACATGGACTTGTTCTAATTTTCCTCTCCTTCCTACAATACGATCCTCTAATTTTTACTACAGAGGTCAATTAATAAAGTATATAGTTTTGACTGAACGTGAATGATTAGTGGCCTTATGAAAAGGCAACTTGTCTGCCTTTTAAATGAGAAGAGATCAGCCCAGTTGTGGTGTTGCATGGGGCACAAAGCTTGCATTCTCTTCCAGGAGAAACTGGTGGAGAAGGAAGCTTTGCATCTGCCAAAATGTCAGTATTCTGCAATTAAGTCAGATTTCATCCTCTTACTGGTGTTGAAAAGACAAAAGGAAAAGCAGATATCCTGCCATAAGATTAAAATCAGTACTTCAGAGAAGATGAAAGCTTTGTTGATGAAGTGGCAAAGCAACCCGAGGCAAATTTCTGTAATGCTATGGTGAGGCAGTTCAGCATGCAGCTTGTCTTTGACACAGATCTAGCCAGGCGTGTTTCCCTGACTGATTAGGTCTGGGCTTATCAACCTCAGTTCAGATTTGTGAAACTAAAGCTTCATACTTCTTCCTTGCTGGTGAGATTTCAGCCAGATATTTGACTGAGTCAGTTGGGTCCCTTGGGAGGTAGGTGCGAGACAGAGTTAATAGTGTAAGAAGTTTATTGGGTATGTGTATGGGGCAGGGAGTGGGGGGAGATGGTGGTAACACCAGTGAAAGGAAGAGGGGACAGGAAGCAGGATTCAGTAGGAAAAGCCTCAGATTGAAATGCTGATTAGCCTCCTGTGAAAGGAAAGGGGAGAAGAAGCAGGGTTGAGCAGGGGGAGCCTTAGACCATCAAGCAGATCTGACAGTTTCTGCCACCTCAGTGGGAAACTCCAGATCAAAGGTTGCCTGTAGATGAGTCCTGCTTTGGGCATAAACAGCCAGGCTCTTCTTCCTTCCCTCATCATGCAGTTGTTGGCCAGGGATTGTACAAGAAGAGCACAGCTTCTGCTCAAAGTCTGAGGTGCAGCGGAAGGCTGCCATTGTTGATTTCATGGTGACTGAACAGCAAATTCCTTCCTGAAGGGGGATCTGAGCAGTAACTCCCATGGCTGCTGTTTGGCCCTTCAAATTACATCCTAAATTCTTTCAGGCATAATTGATCAGTACATGGACTCTGGAGGCAGATACTCCAGGTTTGAATCCCAGCTCCAACATTTGCTCACTGTGTGACCTTAGCAAATGTATTAAACCTCTCTGTGCCTCAGACTCCTCATCTTTAAGTGGAGATAATATCAGTAATAATCTTATTGTGAGGATCACACATACACGTGAAGCACTTAGAAAAATGCTTGACACATTGCAAGTGCACAGTGTGTTTGCTATTGCTAATTTATTCATTGAATGCCAACTCTGTGTCAGCCCATGTTGTCCATCTTGTAAGGGCTTTCAGTCTACCTTCCCTGTATTAGCTCATTTATCTGCGAAGCAAAGATTAACATTTACCTTTTATCGAAAGTTTATCCAAGACTTGGGAGACACTAATGCCCTGATTGCAAATCAAGGCAGTGACAGAGCTGTGATCAAGGACTCGGCTCATGCCTTGGGTGTAGACTTTGTTGTTTTGGTTTAGTTTTCCTTAAGAGATTATTTTTATTTTAATTTTCCTTAAGAGATTTACTTTGACCCCAGAGGTTTACTGCAATGTGGAAGCCTCTCAGTTTTAAGTGTCAGGCTTCTATTTATTTACACGTTGAGGTGGAACAAGGGAAATCTCTTTCCAAATCGTCACACCAGTGTGAGTAAGCTGACCCATACGCTGCTCTTTTAGGTGTCATAGCGAAAGAACTTCCCTAAAGGAAGTCCCCTAAATGCTGTCAGGGAGTTAATTTTATTTATATAGCAAACTTTTATATAGTACTCAGAAGTTGAAGGCATCATTCTAAGTGCTTTTCAAATATCAATTCATTTAATTCTTACAACTACTCTATGATATGAGAACTTTATGAACATAATATTGGTACTCCTATTTTATAGCCATGGTAATTGAGGTACAGTGAGATTAAATACAGTCAATCCTCATTATCCATGGATTCTGTATCTGCAATTTGCCTTCTCGCTAAAATTTATTTGTAATGCCAAAGTCAATACTCAGAGCAATTTTGTGGTCATTTGTGGATATGCACAGAGCTGTGAAAAATTTGAATTGCCTGATGTGCAGATTCCCAGCTGAGGTCAAAGAAGGCAACACTCTGCCTTCTTGTTTTAGCTTTCATACTGTAAACAAGTATCCTTTTTGTAGTATCTTTAATGTCATCTATTTTTTTTTTTTTTCATTTTTGTACTTTTTGTTGTGATTTCACTGTTCAAAATGGGACTTCAAGCATAGTGCTGAAGTTCTGTCTGGTGTTCCTAAGCTCAAAGAGACTGTGATGTGCCTTATGGAGAAAATATGTGTGCTACATAACCATCACTAAAACATGAGTTATGGTGTTGTTGGCTGTGAGTCAATGTTAATGAATCAATAATATATATTAAATGTCTTTACACATTAAACAAGATTATGTATTGATTGGTTGACAGAAATGTGACCAGAGGCTCACAGGAAACTAACTCTGTATTTTCCCCAGGAGCAATGGTTCAGTATTAGATAACTCAGTGTTTACGGCAACTTTTTAGGACATAACTACCGTGGATAACAAGAATAGACTCTAACTTTCCCAGGAACAGAAGCACAGAGTTGGAATTTGAAACCAGGAAGAGTTTGTCTCCAAGGTTTGTGCTCTTAACCACCATACATACTGCCTCCTAAGTGCTCACCTTAGAGTGCATTCTTTGCTTCCTACCCATCACCCTACTATAAGGACTTTTGAGCACAAATCCCTGAATGGAAGGTCCTGGTTTACTTAGGTGATGAGGCTCCTCTATCTTGATTTTGGGAAGAGCTCTTAAATTATGGTTCTGAGTTTATGTTACTTTGGTACTTTTGATTTGAAATCTTAGGTGGAGCTTACCTAAACTTAGTGGTTCCTTGGATGGTTCCAGTGCCTTGGCCAATCTATCTACTGCCTGGCAAAGCACTGAGGGAATTGCCAATACTAAAGCCACATATGATGTCAATAATAATGATTGCTAGTTAACCAGGATGATATATCCTCAATGAAAGATTCTGGATTTAGAAGTATCATTTTGCCTTAGGCTTATTATCATTTTAAATTGTTCAAAATAATTTTTTTCTAGCTATAATCCCTAGGATGGATATTGTTTTTTTAAAAAATTATTATTTTAACATATAGATAGCATAACATTTGCCATATTAACCAGTTTTAAATAAACAATTCAGTGGCATCAAGTACACTTAAAATTTGTACTATCATTACCACTCTCAGTTACCAAAATTTTTCATCATCTGAAATAGAAACCCTATACCTATTAAGCAACAACTTCCCATTCCCTCCTCTGCTAGACCCTCCTCTAATTTACTTTCTGTCTCTATGAATTTTCTTTTTCTAGATATTTCATACAAGTGGAATCATAAAACATTTATCCTTTTGTGTCTGGCTTATTTCATTTAGCATATTTTTTTTTTATCTTCATTTTATTGAGATATATTCACATACCACGCAGTCATACAAAACAAATCGTACTTTCGATTGTTTACAGTACCATTACATAGTTGTACATTCATCACCTAAATCAATCCCTGATACCTTCATTAGCACACACACAAAAATAACAAGAATAATAATTAGAGTGAAAAAGAGCAATTGAAGTAAAAAAGAACACTGGGTACCTTTGTCTGTTTACATTTAGCATATTTTTAAGGTTCATTTATGTTTTGCCATGTATCAAAACTTCATTCCTTTTTATAGCTGAATAATATTCCACTCTTTGTATATGCCACATTTTGTTTATCCATTCATCTGTTGATGAACATTTGGATTGTTTTCATCTTTTGGCTATTGTGAAAAATGCTACTATGAACATTGGTGTACAAGTATTTGTTTGAGTCCCAATTTTCAACTCTTTGAAGTAGGAGTGGAATAGCTGGGTCATATGGTAATTCTATTTTTAGGTTTTGAGGAACTGTCAAACTGTTTTCCATAGTGGTTGGACGATTTCACATTCCTACCCACAATGAACTAAGGTTCCAATTTCTCCTCATTCCCCCCAATATTTTGTTATTTTCTGTTTTAAAAATAATAGCCATCCTAGTGGGTGTGAAGTGATAGCTTATTGTGGTTTTGATTTGCATTTCCCTAATGACCTAGGATGGCTATTTTTGATGTGCGTATTTGTTGTGTGTGTGTGTGTGTGTGTGTGTGAGTGTGTGTGTTTTCTGTATTTCGTCTTTCATACACAGATGAACTGGAAAATTGCAATATAGCATAATAAAAGCATTAGATTTTAGTATCAGGCTGTCATGATTTACAGAAGATTTCAAAAAACAAAACCTATTTAAAAAGAAAAACAGAAGGAAGAAATGATAAATTCCTACAAAAAATAGAAGAGAAGCTTAAGGATCAACTAAAACTCACTCAGTATCATGAAACCGAGAGTTAGACAATCTGCAATCTAACCCCAGCTCTTCCACAAATTGATTGTATGACCTTGGGCAAGAAAGACATTTAATTTCTTCGGGCCTAAGTTTGTTCATTAGTGATTTCTAAAATAATTTCATTCACAATAAGTTGTAGCATTTTGAGGAAAAGGTAATGGAATAGCACTCTGGAGGGGAAATAATAAAGCATTGTTTACTCTATTGATTCCTTTTTACCCCTACTCATTGTAAAGCTGTATGTGCTATTGTCTAATCAACGTGAGACAAATTACCCTCTAGTACCATTTAGAGTGGGAAATGAAGTAGATGGTAAATCACTGAATGAATTTTATAGAAACAAATGATTGTAATAATCCTATTTCCAATGGCATTCTTAATTCAGTTCTGGAGGCAGTCTGGACAGGTGAAGTCATGGGGTATTGTATTGATTTTACAGGCTCACTTGATAATCTTTTATAATAGAGGTCTGGTAGTCACAGTCAGAATTACTTTTTTTATCCATCAAGCTTATTATCTTTCTCCCCATGTCTTCTCTTCTCCCACTGCTTTTTGTCACTGTCCACAACAGAGTGGGTCTGCATATAAACCAAGTTTTCTGTTTCTTCTCTTATAAGAAAAAGAAAGCAAGGGCATAAAGAAAAAGAATAGTATTGTAAATTTTTATTTTATAAAAGCCATAGCAGAGAGAAATTAGGTTTTACTTTAACAGCATAATTGGTTCTTTTAGTCAACCGATGTTTCTTGGGCACCTACTATGTGACAAGGTATGATGCCAGGTGCTGGGAAAGCAATGGTGAGCAAAAATTCATCTTACAGTCCATGAGGGAGTCAGGCAACAATAAAACAATTCCACAAGAACATAAACCGTGGTATAAATGATAAAGGAAAAGTACAGGCAGCTATGGGAATGAATGCCTGGGGGGTGAGGGTAGGGGTGCTCAAGTCTGGGACAAGAGGTCAGGGAAGGTTTTCCTGAGCAATTGACCTTCAAACTCAAAGATTAAACAGAAGCACAGTCTATTCTGCTACCATGACGCATGTGTCTGTAAATAAAATTGGCTCACACATGATCAGTAAATTGGGGAATGATGTCAGTATAAAGTGAAAGGCACATTGTTTGATGTAAAATTTTCTCAGCATTATGAACTGCACCCAGGTTGTGGCAGTTGAAGGTAAAGTACAGTTGCAAGACTAGACATAGCGAGCTGTGGGGGAACCCAGTAGTAAACACAAGGCCCATTTGTCCTGATTCACCCTGTTATTCTTACCCCGTTTGGACACATGCTCATTATTGGTGCTTCTTCCTGACCTCTGGGCATTATACCTTGTCTCTCTATGAATCAGAAGCCTCAACCCTTCTTCAATCCCTTTCATCATGCAAACTTCCCTTTATAGGAGGAGTCCAATATTTATTGTAGCATTTATTTATTTATCAGGAATATGTATTTTTAACTAAGCAAGTATTATCTATTAGATATTTTGAGTTGTTGTACCAAACTTGATTTTCTTTTAAGCTTTTATAAGTGAGGATTTTCAGGTACATTATAGTAGAAAGATGTTTATTCTAAAGCCAACTCATAATTTAAAAGTACATGCAGTAACTATATATTTTTTTAATGAAACCCTTTTCAAAGAGTTCAATGTATGTATATTAAATCTCCTTTAGCTTTGTAGTTTAGCCAAAACTTAAGAATACAGCTTATACTTCACCTTTCTAAATAATTTGGACTTAGGGTTATTTGACTTATTCAAGATCATAAACTAATTTCAGTTGAATACTCTTTCCATGGTGGCATATTGCCTTTGACTTGTGAATTATTTTTACTTACACATTCTCTCAGACATTTACTAGCCATGTGAAGAGGCCAAAGTATTTTAAAAATAAAATTTATTAAAGTATAACTTGTATACAATAAAAGGCAAATATTTTAAGTGTATAATTGGATGTGCCCTGACAAATGTAGCGACTGCCTCAAATGGTTCCCTTGTGCTCTTTCCCAGTCTATCCTCCCTACCCCCAGTCCCAACCAACCACTGATCTACTTTTGATCACTATAGATTAGATTTGTCTTTTCTAGAGTTTCATATGCCAGTCAAGCAGTTCCTAAGATGCAGCAACTGCTGCAGTTGCTAGGCTGGCTGACCACACGTCCATAGACTTGGTTAATAAGGAGACACGAGTCCAGATGGATTTAGACAATTTATTACTCATGAGCTTCATGTTTGCATTGATTCCGCTTGCCCTTCAAAACCCATGGGAGTCTCTCTCTCTAAGCCCACTAGGCAGGTGAACTCCCTACCCCCTCCCACATGGGACATGACACCTACGGGTGTAAATCCCCCTGGCAATGCAGGAAATGACTCCTGGAGATGAGCCTGGAACCAGCACTGTGGGATTGACCAACATGGGGAAGAGAGATGAAACAAAATAAGGTTCCAGTGGCTGAGAGATTTTAAATGGAGTTGAGAGGTCACTCTGGAGGGTATTCTTATGTGCTGTATAGATATCACTTTTTAGTTTTTAGTGTGTTGTAATGGCTAGAGGGAAATACCTGAAGCTGTCAAACCGCAACTCAATGACCTTGATTCTTGAAGATGATTGATTAACTGTGTAGCTTGCATAGTGAGACTGTGTGACTGTGAAAACCTTGTGGCTCACACTCCCTTTATCCAGTGTATGGACAGATGAGTGGAAAATGGGGACAAAAATTTGATGAAGAATAGGGTGAGATGGAGGGGATGGAAAGATTTGGGTGTTCCTTTTTGCTTTTATTTTTATTTTGGAGTAAGGAAAAGGTTCAAAAATTGTTTCTGGTGATGAATGCATAACTGTATGATGGTGCTGTGAATGACTGTACACTGTAGATGACTGTAGGGTGTGTGAATATATCTCAATTAAACTGTATTAAAAAAAGGAAATGAACAATGGGGGAGAAGGGGAATGGGATATTTTGGATGTTCTTTTTTATTTTATTTTTTTGAGTAATGAAAATGTTCAAAGTTTGTGGTGATAAAAGCACAACTATATGATTATACTGTGAACAACTGATTGTACACTTAGAATGACTGTATGTTATGTGATTACATCTCAATAAAATTGCATTAAAAAAAAACAACCATGGGAGTGATATGGAGTGGGCCCAGGCAAACGCTATGCACACAGGATTCACAGTTGAGGAACACTGAGCCCAGGAAACTCCTAATCTTATAAAGGGATTGCTAGCAAACCTGTCTCTCCTCTCCTTTGGAGAGAGACAGAAATTATCTTTATTGTCCTGATCAGGAAACAATCTATTGTCTGTCTCAGAGGGGACATTATCTTTATCACCCTGGAATGTCTCTGGGGAGAAGACTCTAACTTTATGACATTGGAATGTAAGCACATCTGTTTCCTACCCTGGAGCATCCTTGCAGACATCCTTGAACAAAACTGTCAATGTCCTTTGCTCAGAAGAAGTGCAAAAATGCCAGAATTATCTCCCAACATCATATAAATGGAATAATATTTGCTCTTTTGTGTTTGGCTTCTTTTGCTCTGTACAATGTTTTTGAAATAAATCTTTTTATTGCTAACTAGTATTTAATTGTATAGATATTTTACAATTTATTTGTAGATGGACTTGGGGTTGCTTGAATTTGACTAAAACCACCATGAATATTCATATACAAGTTTTTGTATAAACATAGGCTTTCATTTTTCTGAGGGTACTTATTATGTAGGAGTTGTAAATATATGTTTACTAAGGAACATACATTTCCTTATAAGTGTATGGGAAATGTATGTTAAACTTTTTAAGAAACGGTCAAACTGTTTTCCAAAGTATCTGTACCATTTTACATTCCCACCAGCAGTGTATGAGAATTCCAGTTGCTTCACATCCTCACTGACACTTTATGTGGTCAGTCTGTTTAATTTTATACATTGTGAATTGATCTTATTTCTCCTTTCCTTCTGTAGATTTTTGCTTCATCTACATTGAAATTTGTTATTAGGAGCACACATGTTTAAGATTGTTGTGTCTTCTTGATGAATTTACCCTTTAATCATTATGAAATGTTCCTTTTTATTTTACACAATATTCCTTCTTCTGAAATTTACTTTAATGTTTTTAATAGTTGCTCTTGTGTTTAGAATATACATATTTAAGTTATCATAGTCCAAGTTCATATAATATTATGACACTTTACATACAATATAAAAATTAGAAAATAATGTTTTTTTCATCTTCTCCTCCTGTTCTTTTTGCTATTGCTGTCTTACATGTATATCTAAATATATTATAAACCTTAATACTTATTATTATTGCTTTTTAAATTGCCATTAACTTGTATATAAATTTAAACTTTAGAAAAATAGATTCTACATTTACCCACATATTTACTATTTATGGTACTTTTCATTCCTTTGTGCAGATTCAAGTGTCCATCTGTTATAATTTTCCTTATGTCAGAAGCACCTACTTTAATATTTCATGTAGTTAAGGTTGGCATTTCTCTCAATTTTTGTTTGATAGATTTTTTAATTTAGCCTTAGTCTTTGAAAAATATGAATACTGTTTTTTCCCCAAGAACTTAAAAATTATTGTTCTATTGCTGTGGCAGCCAAATTCCAACACGCCCTCCAGTGCTCCTCACCTCCTGGTACTCATGCTGACGTAGCCCTTTCCCACCTGAATCAGGGCTAACCTATGTGACCAACAGAACATGGTTGAAATTACACTGTACGACTTCTGAGGCTGCTTCATGAAGTCATTGCAGTTTTCCCCCTGGTTTCTTGGAACACTCACTCTAGACACAGTCAGTCACCATGTCCTAAACATGCTCAATCAGTCTCATGAAGTAGCCCCTCTGGACAGAAACAAACTTGCCAGTGATCCGTCTTGAAAGTGGATCCTCCAGCCCCAGTTGCAAAACCGTATGAGAGGCACCTAGCCAGAACTACCTAACTGAGCCCCTTCCGAATTCCTGACCCACAAAAATTGTGAGAGAGTATGTTAGTATTGTGCTTTTAAGTTATTAGTTTTGGGTAGTTTGTAACATTGCAGTGGATAGTTAATACTTTTTTTTCTGGCTTGCATAGTTTTTGTGGAAAAGTTTACAGTCATTCTTAACTTGGTTCCACTGCAAGCAACGTGCCTTCAGAAGCTTCACTTTGTCATCAATCTCCCCAAACTCCCATCTCTGTCTCTTTGATTCAGCAATACTTCTGGGCTCTGCTTGGGTTCTCCCCCCACCACTGTCCTCTAGAAATTGTCCTCAGTCTGAAAGCTCCAGCAAAAAATGAAGGGCTCATTTCATTTGTTTCCCTTCTCTCAGAGACCACAGTGCTGTGCTACCTGTTGTTCAATATTTGAAAATGCTTTTGTGTGTGTGTCCACTCTTCTGGTTGTTTGTGGTAGGAGGATAACTCCACAGCCTGCTATTTCCTCATGGCCAGAAGTGGAAGTTCTAATCAAAATGTTTTGATTAAGAAAAGCTTAAGAACATATCGCTCTTTCTTTCACAATACTCTTACAACCTACCCCCCTTCTCTGTGCCAACACATAAAGTTAACCATTTCATCATTTCACGGGTTGTATTTGCAAACTTTTCTAAGGAAAGCTTATTCATCACAGGTCTACAAAGACACCGCATCTCTGATGTGGAAGAAGATCAACCACGTACAACTCAATGAGATGAGCACCTCCAACCACAACTCTGGGCCATGAGGCTTATTTCCAGAGCTCCTCTCAGAGGCCAAAATGATCAGATTCTCAGGTGTGTGACAGAACTTAGGCTCTAGGGGTATGTGTCATAGATTACATTGAATCCAGTGTTACTATCTTTCTCAAGGAAAAGATATTGTGACTTTTATGTTTTGTTGCACTTAGATGCTATTTTGGTTTGATTTTGCTTTAGCAGGTGACAGTGCAGCATATTCCTTACTATTCTTACTCTAGGAAAAGAAAGACTTGACAGCAACCTGGAAATAGTTTTTGGTTTGGATGCGATCCTTCTGAGAAAGATGGAAATGACTCTTTTCCTAATAATGGGCTTAATGAATAATAATAAAAATGTAACATAACAAATAGTTTCCTAGTAAAAGGAATAATGACTAGAAATGATGAAGCACATATGTTGAATGAACGTACTAATCAACAAATCTTATAACTGATATTAAATGGACACTGGAGTATGAAGGATGATAAAATTACTGTTGCTACAAAAAATGCTCCTATTCTGTCTCTACATATCCCTTCACTAGTCTGAGATGGTCCTTCTTATTGGATCCACTTCACTGTCTGACAAGATGTTCTAGTGCTTGGCTTGCCAAGCACCTGAATATGTGTACTTCTAACTTCTATTAGGTGCATTTCCCCCTCATTTCTAGTTGGTGAAAAATCAAAAAAGCATGATAGATCTTCCCGGATATAATGAGGGATAATGAAGTTGAATGAGTCTATCAATTTTGATTTCTTATTTGTCCATTTGCCTAGGATTTTTCTCTTTTTCTAGATTTGCACTTTATAGTTTCAGAGGAATTTCCTGTTTTGGGAAAAAAAATTCCCAGAGGATTAACTCACTCATAGAGCTGAAAGACTATTTTCCTTTAAGCATTATTCAGAAGAAACTAATTATCTTTAGAGAGCTAGGAGAATTTGTAATGACCTCTCAGGCAGAATTTGTAGTGGCTTCATAGGAAGATTCTTGATTGCTAAGCTATACTCATCTAATTCTAATTTTAACAATTTTCTGTAAAACAATAAAACAAGGTCCATTTCAAAACATCATTGCAATGGCTCTTTGGTTTTCTGCAATTGTGTATAAGCACTTGATGCTGATTTTAACATCTATTGGCTCCATTTATTTGGTTTTGCTCTCCATCAGTGTGTAGTTTTAAAAAAGGTGCTAATATTTGGACATATGTTAAGCAGTCTTGTTCATTCTCTGTCATCAGAAATGGGAAAATTATTATTGACCATCAACTGAAAGGAGACACTGGATTACATCAAGTTCAAAGATAACAATTTTAACAAATTCAGTTCTTTCTAACAATTTTAGACAACATGAGCTAAGAGCTGTCCTGGGATGGCCCTTCTGAGTGACATGATGATAAATATACTAGAAAATAGAGGACACACAAGTTCTGAAACAACAAGGACCTTCTGATTATCCTGATGTGCTTCTCTGGGCGATTATTTGCTTACCAGATAGAAAAGGATCACTTATCTTTATAAATTGGAATTGGGTGGTCAGAAAATAAAAATTTTAAATAATAATTCAGCATTGGAAAAGACACTGACACTGGGACGGTATAGTGTATTATCAGCTTGTTGTGAGGATTAAATAAATTAATACATGAAAAGTGCTTATAACAGTGCCTGGCACATAGTGAATGCTCCATAAAGGTGAGCTGTTATTACTTGTGGTACTGATTGACTGAAGCAATCCCTGGTTGCCTCCAAAGTCAGCCATTCATTAGGAACTGGTGCAAAAATTTCCCACAGGTTAGTTTAGGAGAATTTTTACAGAACTTTAGACGGCCATAAGGGCTGATTAGAGATACGAAGCAATGATTTATGGTCTGAAGTTAAGAACTAGATTGCAAAAATGACCACAGTTCTTCAGCCCTCTGTGTGTCCATGCCTTTTGCATGGACTCATTGCACTAATTTGAAACTTGAAGCTTCTCTCCTCTGGGCTCATCTTGAGACTTGTTTTGTCTAATACAAAACTACAGAAATGACATCATGCCGGTTCTAAGCTTAGGCCTCAAGATCCCTGTACCATTCCGTTCTCTCTCACTTGGAACTCTGAGTGAACAATCTCTGGAGGGTGAGAGGCTATATGGGGCAGAAATGAACCATCCCAAAACCTGAAGTCATCCTAGACCATCCATCCCTCAACCAACCTGGCAGCTGACTATGGATAATGTGAAAAATCTCAAATGAGACCAGAAAAACAGCCAATAGAGCCCAGTTCAAATTATCAGATCACTGGATCATGAGCATATAAATGGTGGTTTTATTAAGTAACTATGTTTGAGAGTGATCCTATACACAAAGATAACCCCCCAAATCTCTTACATTTGCTTTTGAATTATATTATTATTTGCAGTAGACTTATCTTCTCATTTAAGATTCATTTGCCTTTTTTAGGTATTCATTACCTGATGGATGGGGAAAGATAAACAAAAGCACCCTCACGGGCACAGGGAAGCCAGGGAGATGAAACCTGAGTTGCTGCAAGGTTTTCTGTTGGTGCCCACAAGCTTGATTTGTACCCCCTGCCTCTGTAGCTTCTGAATCTGTGGATCTGTCTCCTCTGTTGTACCCCCTCACCTCTTGCCCTCATCCCTCATTTTTAGTGATTGCTGGTGAAATCTGTCAAGATTTGCTTTACTTCTTATACTCTTGGCACCACTTTCAGGATGGGATAATTGTGATTTGACTTTCAGTGAGATCCTTTGATCTTGTCTAATCTCTACTTTATAGATTGTATAATATATTCCCAGTTTGTGGGATATTGACAATATTCCTTAACTTTCAGCACTGTTTCAGTTTGCTAACACTGCCATTATGCAAAATACCAGAAATGGATTGGCTTTTATAAAGGAGTTTTTTTTTGGTTAAAAATTTACAGTCTGAAGGCCAGGAAAATGTCCAAATTAAGGCATCGACACAAGTATACCTTCACCAAAGGAAGGCCAATGGCATCTGGAAAACCTCTGTTAGCTGGAAAGGCACATGGCTGGTGACTGCTTGCTCCCAGGTTGTGTTTTAAAATGGCATTCTCTAAAATGTCACCAACAGCTTTCAAAGGCCATCTTCAAAATGTGTCTCTCAGCTGCAGCAGTGAGCTCCTTCTGTCTGAGCTACTTATATAGTACTCCAATGATTAAATCAAGACCCATACTGAATGGGCGGGGCCACACATTCATGGAAATATCTGATCAAAAGTATTACCCACAGTTGGATGGGTCATATCTCCATGGAAACAACCGAATCCAAAGATTCCAACCTAGTCAACACTAATACATCTGCCCCCACAAGAATGCTTTAAAGACCATGTCATGTTGGGGGACATAACACATCCAAACCCGCACAAGCACTAAGGACTTGTTTCCAGTGTTTCACTCTTTCTTTTATGATGTTGTCTGTTTCTGGGACGAGGACTTGAAACTAGTTCTGTGTAACTTTCTCAGAATTCAAAAGGCTACCAAGAATTTTGTATAAATTGCATTTCATCTTCCTAAGAATCAGAGATGCCCTTGTTCCTTGATAAGATTCTTTTGTATATTCTTTCTAGGGTCACTCTCAGCATGGTATTAGATTCCTTAGGAATTGTTCCCCAATTTGGGGGAGCTCCTTTTTTGAGGTCTGTGGTTCCCAATGCATTAACCATAACAACAGCTCTAGAGGAGAGGGGAGTAATTGTAGTGAGCAGGGGTTTTGTATCTGCCCTTCTCCCTGGAGGTGGCCGATACAGCGCTGAGGCATCACAAATACTAGGATTGGCCTCGCTACATGCTCTCAGTGTTCTACGTCATACCTCGTACTTATTTACACACACTACTCATTTTGTAGATTATCTCTGGCAATATTTCATCTCCCTGGCTTCCCTGTGCCCATGAGGGTGCTTTTGGGTATCTTTCCCCATCTATCAGGTAATGAATACCCCAAAAAGGCAAATGAAACTAAAGTGTAATTGAGAAGACAAGTCTACTGCAAATAATAATATCATTCAAAAGCCAAATTTAAGGGATTTTTGGATTAT
This sequence comes from Choloepus didactylus, assembly GCF_015220235.1. Classification (NCBI taxonomy): domain Eukaryota; kingdom Metazoa; phylum Chordata; class Mammalia; order Pilosa; family Megalonychidae; genus Choloepus; species Choloepus didactylus. The sequence continues at coordinate 126,078,109 of NC_051312.1, read as the reverse complement.
CTTTGCTGCTGTACATTATTGTTAGCAGAGACAATGAGTTGAGTCCAACAGTGTTGACTTGTATGTTATGTCTATTGCTGGGGACGATTGAGGTAGCATGTATAAAATCCACCCTCAGCGATGCCGGAGATATGCAACATGACCGCTAGGGCTGATGCAATAGTGGCTTAAGTTGCCCTCAGCCTTCTACGGAAGTGATAGCCGTTCGCGCCTAAGATTCGCGCCTAGAGTGCTAGCTTTACTACCTGCCTTCTACCCCAGCAACAGTAGCCACCAATCCTGTGCTAGCCTTACATCTGCCATCCGCCCTAGCAACAGCAGCAGCCAATCCTAGACCGCCACCCGCCTTTGCAGCCACCAATCCTAGGCCGTCACCCATTCGTACTAGCCACTCCCTCTACCTTAGAGTATATATACCCTGCCTCTTCAATAAAGTTTTGCAGCTTGATCAGAAACCTGTCTTGCTGTCGTTCTTCGTGTCTCTTGTCCCATACCATTCTTCCCTTGCAGGAGCTGGAGCCTCGGTTGATCGTCCCGCGGGCCGGGACAGTCTATAGTTCCCCACCCCTATTCCCTAAGGAAATCCCTTACTGAAATGACTTCATGCACTGGCAGTTACATTTCAGCTACTTTCAACATGGCACCTTAGCTGTTTTGCTGAGTGCTATCTTTTAACCATTCCTACCAAAGGAGATTTAGATTTTGAATGTTTTATATACATATATATTTTATATGTATAAAATATCATTTTATTAAAGCATTTTTCTCTATAAAAAGTATGCATTCTAATTTATCTTGTAAGAAATTAGAGCCATGTCCTTTTTAGAACATTTCCTCTTCTTTCTGACATTTATTAAGATGCTAGAGAAAAGTGATGAGTATAGCTTGCTGTCTTCAAGTTACATCAGTTATTTAGTGAAATTGAATGCGAATACATTAAACTTATTTTTAGAATGTTCCTTCTTATAAATGTATCATGTACGTCATAGAGACTTAGTAGCACCACTGAAGTGGGAAGTGAACTTGTCAGATATCACTTCCTTTGCAGGGTCAGGCCTAATTGAAACTTAGAGAGGAAGAAAGGAAACCATGAAAGAAAAGTCCAAGTGATTCAAGTAGTGGTATTTATAAACCTCTGAGTCAATAATGATTCAGCGCTGAAGCACAGTGCTAAGGACACTGTTTGGTTAAAGCAACAGCGGTGTGAAATTAAAGCTGGCCCACTTATGGTTCTTATTTGGCATTAAGGATATTTGACATTATGGATAGGCAAAACATTGGGCACAAAACCATTGTCTGTCTTTGGTTTGATATTGGTAAGATTATAATCTCCAATGTTCATTCATTTTCTTTTGAATTTTGAAGACAGATTCAGAGCAACTTTGTCATATTTGTGGTGATTTGTGATTTGTGGCTACAGGTGTACCAGAGAATTATTCTTACAGGATGGCACTGGATTATGATGAGTTTCCTCATAGAATATGTGGTGGGCCAAGTATTCAGGCTTATTATATAAGTTGGCAATGTGGGGACAGATTGTCTCAGGGATTTCTAAAGAATTAGGAGTCATCAGGGTCAGTAACACTTTGCAAGGCAGCATGTCCTTCTAGCCTCCCAGGGCAGAATTCTGCAGAATGAAGCCCCCGTTCCTCCAGAGCAATTCCAGCTCCTTGAATAAATGGACCATTTGCATTGCTGGCCAAAGTGCATTTGCAAAGAGAGAGAAGGTGCCTGTGGAAATGTTCTTTATAACATTTATATGGATAGTACTTGGAGCCACAAAAAGGAAACCAAAGAGAACAGGTGTTCTCATACTTTCGAGTTTCACAGAGTGATACATCATATATGTACCCATACATCAATTTATTTGCGGACCTAGGGCTGCCAACTTTTTATTTTTTAAGTAAGAACATTGGAAAAAACCAACCTCTACCACCTAGTATCATTTCATAAAAGAAAGGATACTTTAAAGCTAAAAAGAGGAAAGATCAGATCAGGATAAAGAAAAACCTTTAAACTGAACAGATTTAGCTTCATTGAAAACTCACTGTATTGAACTTATTTCTCATTTTTACCTGGTAGAAACTATGCCAGTATCAGACATGCCTGTGGACTACTGCCCAACAAAGCCCAAGCACTTTGACGCCACATGAGTCCTATTACTTTGGTTCACTCACCAGACCTGAGGGAAATCTTAAAGAAACGGGTCCCCAAAAAGAAGCCCAGAATAGGCGGTCTTGCACATATTGCGTGGTCGAGAAATATTTGTTGTTGCAACTGAAGAGAGATTAATGTTTGCAAGGTCCTAGGACTGAATCTAGGTGGTGGCCCACGAGGGACCTGAGCTAGAGTCTTCTTCAGGATGCTCACGTCTCTTTACCTGTTGGCGCAAAGCACTAGGCACAGGGCTTGTTTATGAGGGTCAGGAGTCCTTTCCTCAGGAACCAGAGGGTCTCTACTGAAGGAATGTGTTAGAAGGACCAGGCTGAGTCTATGCCAGGTGGGCAGCGGCTGAACATTCCCTCAGAGAGTGTCCCAGGGACCCTCTTTGCCATCTTCTGTCTCGGTGGACTCTGTGATTTCTTTGCTGGCCCGAGAGAGGCAACGCAGCATGGTGAGGAGATCACCAATTTTCAAGACAGGCAGACCTATTTGGAGTCTTTATAATGAAAATTTATACCTAAATGCTCTACTTTCCAAAGATTAATTGCATGTGAGGGTCTATATCAAACCATAACATGGGCAACCATAACTCAATACAGGCATAAATAAAAATATAAACATTACACAATGAGAGCAATTATTTACATATCCCACAATAAAATCAAGTGGTGTGTGTGTGTGTTTTAAAGCTCTCTAATAGTTTTTCCTTCATACAATTAGTTTTTAAAATATTTGGTGCTTGGATTTATGACTGCTATAATCTTTTTATGTTTTATAACCTTCTTTGTCCTGACTGATGCTCTTAATCTTAAATACTGCTTTGACTACTAATAATAGTATTGATGCTCCCCCCTTTATTTGTTTTGCATTTTCCTTATTATCTGCTTGCCTACTCATTTCTTTTCAACATTAAAAGAAAAATCACTTTGTTTTAAGCATGTTTTGAAAATACCATACAGTACATCTGATTTTTTAAATCCAGTATGGCCATCTTTGTCTTTGAAAGATGAATTCAGTCTGTTCACATTTAATATGTGATACCTTTGATTTTATGTCTTACATCTTACCTCATGTGTATTGTTTCTTTTGCTTTGTTTTTCCTCTTTTTTCCTCTCTTTCCTTGACTATTCATTCTGTCCATTTTCCTTATTAAGTGTAGAGTTTCTATCATATTTTCCCATTCTTCTACTTGTTACTCTCCCATTCCAGGTACTACTATTGAATCATTATTTCTCTGCTATTAATATGAAATTGAAATAACAAATGCCTTATTTTCTCACTGCCCTTCCCACTTTTATCATACTTTCATTTCCCTACTCTTATCCCAGATGAAACCTTAAGAAAACTTTTACTTTCCTCCTCTACATACTCCCTTCTCACTTCTCAAGGTTTTGTGAGATAGTTTAGTACTTTTAGACATTTTTAGATTTTCTCCTATTTGGATAATTATTTAGTACTTACATTACAAAATCCCAGTCAGTGTATCACTTTCAATTTAGATTTAAGTATATGTATGTCTAAGTGGAAAATTACACACACATGCACACACACCCTCACGTAGATGTACAGAGAGATGTATGGCTGTTTCCTCACCTCCTTGTGCCCTATCAGAGGACTCTGGTTTGATTCACATTTTATCGGCTTAGGGTTCTTCCCCCAGTATTTCCTTATGTGGAATATGTGGGTGACACAAGTGCTGAATCCTTGCATATTTTCAGACACATCTTTCACGCTGATAGGAGAATCGTAGCTTTCTCAGCTGGGGTAGGATTTGGGCATGCAGTCCTCTTCCCTCAGTGTTTTGTGGGTGTATTTCTTCTGTCTTTGTCTAGTGTGTCGGTCCAGTTCTAGTGTTGGCCATTTCCTTTGTTTTAGTATTGTTTTATGTTAGAAACCTTGAAAATCTTTTAATGCTTGAATTTAGAAACTCTGCCAGGATATGTCCAAGTGCAGGTTCTTATGTTTTGTTCATCGATTCTGCCTGGAAGTTAACAAGTACTTTAAAATTGCAGACTTGACTCTTTCTTCAAACCAGCAAAAACTTCTGTTATTTTCTTAATTAATGCATCCCTACATCTGCTCTTTTTCCCTCCCTTGCAACTCCTATTATTCACATGTTAAGTCTCTACATCTGTCCTCCATGTCCTTTTTTAACATTTCCCTCATGATTTCCCTCTCTTTGTGCTTTTGCTCTCTGTATTGAGATATCTTTTGTTTAATCTTCAGGCCAAAACTCAGTCACCAACAGAGACTTACCACTCCTTCAATTCATCTGTGGAATTTGTAAAGAAAAAAAATCTCTTTGAGTTTCTGAGTCTGGGTTTTTTTTTTTCTAATATTGGGACTGTATTTCTTTGAATGCTATTGTTATTATTTTTTTGTCCAAGAAGGTTGAGCCATGAAGAGGGCACCTGGGGCAGGAGCTTCCTAGGCAATGGGAATAGGCAGTGAAAAGGCATGAAGATGAGAACAAGATGGGCCCCGGAGGAGCAGCAAGCAGCAAGTGTGGCTGGAGTGGAGTGACTACAGGGGTTCAGTACTAAGAGATAAGGTCAGAAAGCTCAGGGAGGGCCTGACCAGTTAAGAGGCTATGGCAATAATCCAGGCAAAAGGTAATGGTGGCTCAGTCCACGATGGTAGTGATGGAGGTGGTGTCAAGTCCTCAGGTTTTGTATATGTTTGGAGGATAGAGCCAAAGGGATTTCCTGACTGATTTGAGGGGCAGTCTGAGATAAGAAAGAGATTAAGAATTTTATTCATTTAACTGACATTTATGTGCAGGCACTGTTCTAAACATTTGACAAATATTAAGTCATTTAATCCTTATGAGATTTAACATCTCATTTTTACAGATGAGGAAACCAAAGCAAAGAAGAGTTGAGTAATTTGCCCAAGGGCATACAGTTAGTGTCATATCCAGGACTGAATCTAGGCAACTGACTCTAGAGTCCATGATCGTATGCATCATACTAAGCTATCCTTCACTTTTACTCTTCTTGCTGCTTTCATACCTAGTTGGTTATCACTGCTAGATCTTGTGAGAATAATGTCTTTATGAATCATCACAGAGAAAAAGTTCCACTTTCTTAGTCTTGCAGATCTACTTTACATTGTGAGTTCACAATGGACTAAGGCTCTGGCCAGGAAGAGCTGTGCTAGGAGAGGGCAATCACTGACTTCTAGGACCTTAAAAAATATTTGATTCCATTGGTCTGGCAACATCGACAGCATCATCACATTTTGTAATCATTTATCTTGCCCTAATTTGCACCTGACAGCTCTTTAGGAGAGACCATAGTTTCTATCTTCCATTTAAAGCAGACTATAGAGCCTTCAGCCAACAGTTGCCTGTTCTTTACTGTATAGTAACTTGACTCTTGGTACCCTCAATGTTCATTCATTTTCTATTTTTTTTCTGTCTGATTATTTATTAATTTTCTTTAACTAAATATAATCTCACTTAGATATCATGATGCTTCCAGGTAGCTTAACTTAAGAAAATTAAAAAGTAGAAACATTTATGTATTAATAACTACAAGATTTAATTCACTCACTCCTTTTATCTTTTCCAAAAAAACACAGTTTTTCAGTATTATTCATAATATCATTCAAAGACATGTTTCCAGTGTACATAAAGTTGAAATATTCCAAATGTGGTATGAAAGGCCCAACAGTACAATTGTCTGAGGCTTAATGAAAGAGAAAGGATATTAGATTCTGAAAACTCATCTCCCAGTGGCTCTTGTCTACTGTTATCCTGATTACCCAGGCTTCTTGTGAACCTAATTTTTAATTTAGAAGCTTCTAAATTCAACCCAGGGTGCCTTTTCTGTATTGTGTAGACCTGACTGTTGGAGGCAATGCCCCAATGCCTAACCTTGGGGCACTGAGGGGAAGTGGGGACACGATCACATGCTGTCCCTTGTGTGTGCTGTGTCTGTTCCCAGAGAGCTGTTGTTATGTGTGGACACATCAGTCTCCTCCACCAGATGATGGCTTTGTTGAGGAAATTTCATACCTTGCTCAGCAATTTCTCTGCACTGCCCAGTACAGTGCCTGGCACATAAAGGCAGCTGAGAAATTCTCATTGAATAATGAACCCATTGTGTAATTAATAAACCATATTACCTGATCATCAATTTCTGCCTGAAAGTAGCTTGCAGTTTAGAAGATGGAAAGGTAATCTATTTCATTTTCAACTTAACAGTAAATAGACTATTGATCATGTACTCCTATCCCAGCTCCAACTGACACTTTTACTAGAGTAATCTTTTTTGTATGCTTGGTATCTTTGGGTCATTTTTTCTTCCTGACTCTCAATTTGAGTCAGGTTCCAAAGATCTAGGTTAGCATATTTACCCATAGCACAAAAAGCTTTTAGAAGAAACTATCTAATTTCCACTGGGCTCCACTTGAAGTGACCATGCCCTGCTGACCCTCACTATAATGTCTTTGCAAATAACCACCTCTCTGTCTGGGATGCCCCTCCTCTGCAAACTCCTAGGCAGGGAAGCAGAGAGAACTAGTACAAGAAGCTACTGTTGGAAGAGAAGTTCTAGTTAAAGGCTGCTTCCACTTAACAGCTATGCGACATTAGGTAACCTCTAAAATTCCCTGGTTATTTCCTTTGTAAAATGTGGGTAAAGCTGATCTTGGTGGACTGTTGAGAGGATACAGTGAGAGGATATATAAACAGGCATTTAGCAGGTGCTCAGTAATCACCATTGCTGTCACCACCACCACCTCCATCATTGTCAGCATCCCCACCATCGTCACCATCCTTCAGACCTCAGCTCAGGTATGATTTCCTCTGTGAAGCCTTCCTAGACTATTTGGGCAGTGTTAGACATTTCTTTTCCTGTAGCAATTTATATACAGGGCACGTATCACCTTCTCTTGTCATCATTCCTTTCTATGTCTGGCTCTCCACAGGCTGAGTCACTTGGAGGCAGTGACCTTGTCTTACTATCCATTAGATCTCTGGAATCTAGCATCTAACACTGTGCCTTCCACCTAATATTGGCTCATTAAATGTGTCCTGAATGAATACTGGAATAAAAACAACTTTTACTTAGGTGTAAAGTTGACATTCAACATATATCTTGAAAAGTAGCATGAGAACAGTAGACCCCAAGTTTGGGACACAGAGTAAAAGTCTAATGATAGTAAATGTGGAGATTCAGTAGGACTATATTGTTTGTAATGTTACATGCATTTATAGTAAATTAGGACTGCCTTAAACATTCACATACAAAGTTCTTTTATGCTCATTTATAGCATTTAGAACATTGTTTTATTAATTTAAATAACTGCACATTGGTTAGTTATAGTCTTGGGGCTTTTTTTTTTTTTTTTTTTTTGACATATTGTTGGATATGCAGGGTTGTTTTTGAGGCAACTTTTTGATCAAGAATGCAAGTCCTGATCATAATGTGGTCTGTCTGAGAGACTACTTTAAATGGCTTAAAATTTTTTTCTGGTGTTATTGCAAAGTTTAAGGCACTTATTTCTGTCAGAAAAATGGAATATGCCTGGCTTCCATTATGTTTAGAGTAATAACATTCAGTAGCAGCCAGTTCTGCAAACCCTGAACAGAGAGACAAATATTAAGGATGGCATTTTGGAAATGTGCCTCCTTGGGGCACTCCCTGAGCACACCCAACATCCTCTTCATTTCCTTCTCATCTCTGACAGGCTAGAATTGCGGTACCAGCAGTTGGAGGCTGGGGGAATGGCCTCTCAGCTGCTCTTTCAGTAATTGCTGTTGCTTTTGTGGGGATTCTAATGGCCCTGAAATTTTGGAAATTGCTGAGTAGTCAGAAGGTTTGATGCTTTTCTCTGGGTAAATTGCAGAAAACTTGGTATTTTGGGATGCCTGGGCTCAAATTTTATAGCAGTTCAAAATTAAACAGAGATACCTCTTGGGCTTTTGAGGCTCAAGTACACAGTGACCTGGGAGGCAGTATGGTAGCTAAAAGAGCATGGGCTTTGGAGTCAAGCAGATCTTGACACTTAAACTTGGCTCTGCCACTGTATTAATTTTTGTAAGCCTTAATTTCCTTATCTGTAAAATAATAATACCTACCTTTCAGGGTTCTGGGTGATGAATATATAGGCTAATATCCATTAAGCACCTCACATAGCTCCTGGCCCATTGTTCAGGTTCAATAAAAAAGGAAGAGACTGGAAAAAAAAGAAACAGATGAGTAGGGAACCTATAAATTAAAAAAGACTTTGAGCATATCAAATAACTGCAGTATGTGGAGCTTGTTTGGATCCTGATACAAACAAATTATAAAAACATATTGGGGAAATTTAAATGCTAAGTGGACATTTGATGATATTAACTAATTATTAATATTTTAAGATGGCATAATTGTATTGTTATGTTTTAAAAAATGGGTTCCTAGCTTTTAGAAATATATATCGAAATATTAATGAGTAAAACAAAAGAAGTGCTTGCAAATTTTTCCTTGACTAAAAAGTTGCAGCTCTACACTGTTCTTTTTAAAAAATTCCAGACTGTATATATCATACACACAAAATTTGACAAGTAAATACCACATCACTGCCCATGTGCGCTGTGAACAATTAAACATCAGGCAAGATTCAGGCACATTTGCTCTGCTCCTGTTCTCACTGGAATTCATAACCATGTGGGCAACAAAAAGTAACACTGTACCATGATATTTCACTGCAGATATCTGGTGCTTTTGCTTTATCATGGGCGCTTCTTTTCTGACATTATTGAAGGAAGGCAAGCAACTCTTACATATCGTGATTCAAAACTTAAAATGAAAAATTACTACTATTTGTCTTTATGCTTCAAGATTAGTTTAATTTAAGGCTATCCTGAAAGTGCAAGGTGAGCTGTAAACGAATAAAACAAATTTTCAAAATGACCTATCTGTGAAAGCTATGATTTTATTGATGCTGGACAACCGGAGTGAACTAAATAAATTGGGTGCTGAGTTTGATAAAAGTCTGAATATTCTATTACCTCAACTACAAGATTTTGGATTTCTTTGTGAAATGAAACTCATTATTCTCATTGACTGACTATAATTACATACTATACACTTGGTGGAAAATGTCTGGCAGGGGAGGAGAGGGCAAAAATAAGGTTTGGTTCCTCTGTGGAAGTGCCCTCACTATGGAATATTTCTCAAACATCATCATGGATAATTGATTGGCGTGACTCCCTCTTGCCTCCCATATTCTCACCAATGACCTTTCCTTGTACTTTACAGAAAACACTGTGGTTAAGACACATGCCTCCCCCTGCTCTCTCTGCTCTCTGCCGTGATATCTATCTACAAACTTACCCTCATTAACATCTGCTTAGCTCCTTTTCTCCAGATCCAGAGCAAGACGGGTATCTTTTCATCAGTCTCCTGATTGTTCTACCTCTACTGTTCACATGCATTTTTAAACCTCTTTATTCCACTTGCTCTTTCCCACAAATGTGTAGGCACTAAGGTCACAAAGACTAATGAGATATAGCCAAGCAAGGTATTGCACAGAGGCTTTGCCTATTATAGTAGTATCCAACTTTTCACTTATAATCATATTCTAAAGCCATAATTCTCTTGGCTTCTACAATATCACAGTATCCTGTTTTATTTATTTATTTTTCTTTTTTAAAAGACATATTTATGACTCCATCTCAGAATCCAGGGCTTGTTCTTGAGCTCCCTCCTCTTTTCCCGTTACACTGTCTCCGTGGCGTCCTACCCTATCCAGGGCTTCAGATACACGATATGTGGATGACTTCCAAATCTTTATCTACAGCTCTGACCTCTCCTTGAACTCCCAGTGCATACACCCACTTGCTGACTTGTCAACTCCACTTAGATCCAAATAGCTATCTTAAATTTAACATGGCCTAGCAGGAATTCTCAGTTTCCACTCCCAAATCTGCTCCTTTACCAATAAACACTACCACTATACACCCATTTCAGATGTTAAACATCTAGCAGATTTTTTTTTCACTTTTTCTTCTCATTCCCTATATGCAACCCATCCGTAAGTCCTCTTTAATTTTACCTACAAACATATCCCAATTCCATCTGCTTCATCATAACTCCATTGCCATCACCCTGCTCCACTGATCTCTCCCACGAGGATAACTGCAGTGGCTTTCTACTTCTCTTCTTGTCCACCATCCCCAAAGCAGCCAGTGATCACCGGAAAATACAAACCTGAGCTAAAACCATGCAGTGACTTCCTGTAGCCCTGAAAATAAAATCCAAACATATTACCCAGATCACGTGGCCTTTGAATTCCAGTCCCGGTTCACCTACTAGACCCTGTCCACCTACTGGATGGCTACACTGGCCTTCATTCCATTCCTTAAGCTGCTCAAGCTTTTTTCATCTTAAGGATTTTGCACCAGTTTTTGACTCTGCAACACTCTCCCCCTGATCAAAGAATGACTTTTTTTCTTGTCATTAAGACCCTTCTCAGAAACTTAAGGTAGCCACTGGACATTCTTTTGCATTTCAGCCTATTATAATTTTTGCACTTCATATTATCTTCTATTTTTCTTGTTTGTCTATTCACTTGTCTTTTTATTATCTGTCTGCACGTGTTATAACATGCAATGAGAACCGAGTTCTTCTTTCTTTGATTCATTGCTGTGTTCCTAGGGTAGAAGAGCATCTGGTACTTAACAAGCACTTAAAAATCTTTGAATAAATAAATAAAATGTCTCCAGGCCCCAAACTTTCTGATTCAATATCCAGACAATAGCCAGAGTGAACTCTCTAAAACTAAAACATGTATCTCACCAAATCACTCCCTTAAAACTTAAAAAACTTCAGAGGCTCCTCACTGCTAGGGGAATATAATTCACACTGCTCAGCATGGCACACAGGACTCTTCATGACTTAGCCCCTCTTACCTCTGCAGCCCCATCCTCACTGAGCCCCCATCCATGTCTAATGACCCGTAGGTTGTCCACAGTGCCAGGCTGTTCCATGCCGCTGGGCCATGGACCCTTTTCTTCAGTATGTCTGGACTGCCCTTTCTCCCTTACTCCTCCCACCACAATCACCCTCACCTATATTTTTGAAGATTCAGCTCAAGTCAGGAAGACATTCTAACCCCCACATCAATCTTTGTGCTTCCTCTATAAATTACACTTGCCTCCATCATAGCTGCTGTAACTCTCTACTGGTCCTTTTTGCTTCCGTGTCTGTCTCGCCATTTGGGCTATAAATTCCATGAGGGCAGACATAGTGCTGGAGTTGACATTTTATACTCAGGTGTGACTCATGGTTGGTGCTCATGTGAGTGTTGGTTTGCGGACTAACTGAATATGTGGTCAATGTTATAAAAATGCAAGGGGCTTTAGAATGTTTGACATCCCTTGCTATGGGATTGACAGATACTACCCATTATACTGTGTTTAATATGGCTCGGGCCCTGCTACATGATAACTCAGATTAATATCGATATTTTCAAACGCTTATGAAAAATGTGCTCTGGGTGAATACAGTCGATTTATCACCTAAAACCAATGCTTATATCATCAGAGGGGAAATGAATGGGCCTGACAAGAATATAAACTACCTAAGGAAAAGTTGATTGAAGAAGGCTTCGTGAATCATCAATTATAAAAATTAATATCTGTGGGAGAGCATTTTACTGACATTTAAATAAATGCCAACAAAACAAGCTACAATTAAGCATTTGCTACAGCAAATAAAGCACCATCAAGGTTTTCGTTCTGAATCACAATTAAATAAATACAGTGTGTGCAACTCTGAAATAAATGTTCATGATAGGTGTGACTCATCGATCGGAGCCTTAAATTTTGGAGTCTTGTTTGTGCCGTGATAGTTAAACATTCTGCTATGCTAAGGTGAGTGTGCTCTGCCTCTTTTCCTGGGATCTGGGTCCTTCTCCAGGGTTCTGACTTCTGGTTTCCAGCCATCTATACTTTTACTGACATTGTCATAAAGTCTCTAATTGCTTTCTGATAAACAAATCCAATGGTCCCAGCCTACTTGAGTGTCTTTGATATTTAATGCATTGATTCAAAGAATATTTATTTATAATCCACTATATGCCAGGGTTAAGCATTGACTGGGTGTATGGTAATAACAAAAAAAGAAAAGACTCCCAACCCTACCCCCTCAAAAAAAAAAAAAAAAAAAAAAACAAACAAAGAAACAAACCCAAACCAAAGCTAAACCAAACCAAACAGCAACCCCAAATTGCCTTGGATCCTGACCCCAATTATTTCTATCATCTACTATGAAAATAGACATTAATAAACACAGAGATAAGTATTTAATTAAATTGTGATGAGTGCTATGAAAGAACATCAGGGAATCCAATTTAAATCAGGGATCAAGGCAGCGTTTCTGAGGAGAACTGAAGGAAAGAAGGGGTTAGCCAGTGGAGGAAAGAGTGTTCCAAACTGCAGGAATGCTGATTTCATGGAGATGTACGACTCAAGAATCCCCATCCTGAGCTTCTTCAGTCTCCAGTTCCTGACTGAATCGGTACCTAGTCTGCTTTCTGGTGTGGCTGTTGAGAACCGTGGCTGATGAAACAAATACTTAATTTCATTTAACTTAAATTTAATTGAAATAGCCCTATGTGACTAGTAACTCGCTATTAGACAGCATAGTACCATATGATAAGGTCCCAAGGGTGAGTCTTCATTGTATTCACTTTTCTATCTCTAGCCTCTGAGGGCTATCTCCAGTATATAGCAGACATTCCCTTAACCCTTTAAGGTATATAAATGTAAGGTATATCTAAGGCCTCAGGAATGGAGAAGACGAAATCATTGGCAGGAGATTATTTTACATGTCTGTGATTGCAAGCAATAAGTATGAAAGAGAAACTGATAGTATTTGTGAAATGAAACTTCCTTTGTGTGGTTAGCACTTGTGATTAAAATGAGACCTGCAGAGCACCCCTGTTTGGGCTTTTCTGGATCTTATGCACTTTCATTCCTTGTGTATAAGTAAGGCAAATATCTTTTTCTTTCTATCTTTTTAAAACATTAGGAAAAAAAGTTTCTAAGGCATATCAAAAGGTCCTGGGGGCTCTGAAAATTTCACAAGTCTTGGTGCCACCCCAGAAGCTTCTTATTCAATGGATCTGGTATGGGGACTAAGGGATCAATAATTTAAAAAGCTTCCCACCTTTACCCTAATCATAACCCAACCTTAAATCTAACCCAACACAAACCCTAACCCTAACTCTAACTCTATCCCTAACAAGCCTTTTAAATGCTACTATTCAAAAAGGCTTCACTTTTAGTATTTTGCTTTCTGACTTGGGCCTTCAACACTTTCACAATGATTGTCTGCTCCTCAATCAGGAAACCACGCTTGATCCTGTCATGGACACATTTAGCGCACATGGAACCCCACAGGCAGTGCCCACATGGGGTTCTCAGGTCTCAAAGATCTCAGGTCTCAAAGCATGAGAGATGTGCAGCTACGTTTGAGAACCACTTCAATAAAGCCTTGTTTGTCCCTTAATTCTTTTTTCTTTTTAAATGAGAATCCTTTTTCTGAAAATTAAATGAACATAGAAAAAACTTCAAATAACTCAAATTGTCAGATTTCTTGAAAAAACAAGGATTGCTTAGAAAACTTCCAGCAAATATGTTGCTGATCTTATTCTAACTTCATCTCCCTCCTTTCCATGCAGTAATGAGTGACTGGGCAGTGCCCCCAGTAAGAGTCTGGCTTTAGTTGGAGAATTTTCCTAATATATTGCTGTAAGTTCTACCTGACTCTAGTGTCTACAGCACAGTCTCATATCTATTATTATTTGCCTTTGATAGACCAAACAGACGGTATGTTCCAATTAGTGCTTCAGAAAAAAGAGCCCTAGAACTATCTCTGTCCCCCACCTCCACCCCCGCCCCATTTCTCATCACTTTGACTCACTTTGCCTTTGGCTTCCTCTAGCAGATGCTGATATAGGTCCACAACCTTTATCAAGACCATTGGGCCAGATTTTTTTTGTATCTCAGAATGTTTTAGATTTTAGAAAGGTAGACTAGACGCTGTACTTGCATATTCTATATACCACCTCCATGTGGTTGAGGGAGCACACTATAATCAGACATTTTCATGCTTCTGCAGGAAACACATGACTATTCTCAAAAAGGGGATGAAGAAAGATGACAAGTAGTCACACATCAGTTCAGTTCTGGTTTTACCACCAAACAATATTGTTAGAGACTTTACAAATAACAAACTTTAGAAATTCAGAGCTCTTTGGATTTTGGAATTGTGGATAAGGGATGGAGGATCTATAGTAGCAATCATCTCGCAAAATTGCCTTTTCACTGACTACTGGTTTTTCCCATTCCCTATAAATAGAAACATAGTCCAGTGAAGTTAAACGGTTTTCTTTTGTTAGTTGCTTTTTGAGTGTTAATACTTTCCATTTGGTCAGAAATGGAAACCCCGGACAACCCTAGTTCTTTTTGTTGTTGTTCTTGTTAAAACTGAAATAGATGAAACAGACATTTGGAAGCTGTAACCATTGAACTCTGAGGATTTGGGCTCAGAAACCTAAATAGCTGACTTAAACCTCAGATGGGCTATTTTTTGCCTATGATCCCTCACCCTAATATAGTAACTCTCCCTTCTTCGGCCTTCAGACATCTTTTACCCCCTCTAATTCTAAGTTATATATTTTTCATAGTTGTGTTGACTGAATTTCTATTAGATCTTCCTCAAATTTGGCAGGACATGAGGCCAGGGGTTCCTGGGAGAGGTGGGGATGTGGTAGAAACTGAATAAGTAAATATCATATAATCTTGTTGTTTTCACAGTCTGGTGAGGCCCAAGAGAAATTCTATTTATGGGCATTTATTTTCTCATTATATTAGTTACTCTTTCTTTCTGTGTTCTCCTCAGCATGTTATATAGTCTGTAGATGGTAAAAAAAAAAAAATCCTATTGGTATTTTAATAGTTAAGAGTACAGTTCCCTTTGGGAAGCAATTGTCTTTAACAAAGAAAATATCTTGATGGGGTATTTGGATATAACAAAATCATCCCATGTTAAGATCACAAGGCTGAGAGCAGAATAAATGAAGGGTTGAATTACTTTGCATTAAAAAAGTAATTTGATGGTGTGGTTGGGGGCAAAACGGAAAGAGAATGGCTGAGCAACATGAGAGATCAGCTAAAAGACTTTATAGAACAGGGATGACTATTATTTAATTGCTTATGAGTTGCATTGCAAACCCGTTCTATTTCTTCACTTCACTAAACCTTAAGTAAAATTTGCTACACAAAGGTTTGTGTGAAGGATTTTTGTTTGTTTGTGTGTAAAACTAAGGAAGGTGGTTGAATCGCCATTCATGAATCCAGGTGACAATAAAGAAAAAGGTGCAAAGTGCCAAGAGAACAAGAAGTTAGCTGAAGCAAGAGGTGATTATGAAAACTTAAGCCCCACGGAAATATACAGAAATCTTGCAGAGTGAATTGGACTTTCAACAGGAGATGTGTTGGGGACCAGAGATAATTTTGTTTGGGTTTTAAGAGGCAGGGTGACCCTGGATTTCATCTAGATTAATTAGTAAATGTTCAATGAAGGTTACAAATGACATTAAAAATGATAAGCACTGGACTTAGCACAATGTCACAGTCACGTACATAATGGAAAGAGCACTGGAAAGGGATTTAGAAGTCCAGGGTTTAAGTTCTTTGGCATTAAATAATTATGTGAACTTGGGAAGACACAACTTCTCTCAGCTGCAGTTTTGTCATCTATAAAAGGAGGGAGGGGAGTAATTATTGGTTCTTTCATCTGTAAAGTGGCCCAGAGGTAACTAAGATGCTATAGGAAGAGCATAGAACTCAGAATCAGAAAGATCTACATTTGTGTCCTGCTTCTGCTGCTTCCTAGCTGTGTGACCTTTGGTTAGCTAATTCCTAAGCTTCAGTTTCTTTATCTATAAAGTAATAATAATAACACCTATGCCTCTGATGATTTAGGAAGGATTAAGTATTTTAGCCTAGGTAAAGCACCTGTTGTAGAAATGCTTGATAAATATTAGACCTATCTCTTTTAGATCTGAAATTCTTCAAAAAAAAATTTTTTTTTTTTTATTTGCTTAGTTTCATTCTCCATGACCTTACAAGATAAAAATTTCTGGTTCTCTTTTATAAGGTGTTTTGACTTCAAGCCATTATCTTTGTTAGGCAGAAAAATAAATAGTGTGATGTGACATTAATTGAACCTCACATTTTGCCAATTATATGGAATTTAACAGTATATATTCAAATTCATATGCTGCTATGGTTACTGAGTATAATATACAAGGTATTAGCCAAGAAAGTTCTATTTAAGGGATAGTATCCTGAGAGGTGATAATTTTTGCCTACAGATGCCTTCATTGCTACATAGTTTCTTTATCTAATATAGAGACAATACTCCCCAAATATCAATTCTAAATTCAAAATCTGTTTGTATTTAATAATCCTGAAAAATACAGCAGTAGTAGGATGCTCACACACTTTTGTTTTTCAGGCTAGTACTTAGAAGCCAATTATTTATTTGCAGGTGTAGAGAACAAGGTTTATAAATCCAGGGCGCCATGTAGGCATGGGTTGAGGGAGGCAGCAGGTACAGGGAGCTGGAGGAATATCGGGCCTTCACAGAGCACTGGGGAATGTGGTCAGAGAATGCTGGAGCAGGAGTGCTGCAGGCTGGTATCCCCATGGTCCCTGGCACCAAGACCTACTGGCTTAATGAAGCCTTATCAATTCAGCTTCCCAAGTACATCATGCATCTGTCTAATTCTCTTCATTTCTATCAGTACCGTCACAACACCTTTTCCCACCAAGACTTCTGGAATCACTTCCTAACCAATCTGCTCTATATCTACTCTTTCCCATCTAGTCACATCAAGGCAACCAAACTAATCTTTCAAAGACTCACATTTCAGTGAATCTCTGCTGTCAATGGTTTCCCACTGTCCTTACAATAAGGCCCAAAATCCTTAGTGAGTCTACAAGACTCTCCTCCAAAATCTGGGCTTTCTCTACTTCTCCAACCTCATATTGGGCAATTGTTTACAACAGTCTTACTTCCTTTTCTTGAACATGTCAACCTTTCCATGTTGAGGGTTTCATTCATGGAGCTATCTTTTTATGAAACACTCATCCTCCAAATTCTTTGCCTGATCTGGTGCAGTGTCCATTTGTTGGCAGATTCTCGTAGGTATCGATGCATGAATTAAGGCTCAGAATTTTTTACAACACTAGATAGAGGCCTAGATACCTCTTTCACAGGCTGATTACAATGGAGACCTGGGTTTATTTTATCTGAAAGTCTTCAGGATATCCTAAGCACACATGTACACACACACCACCATTAAAACAAACAATAAAAGAAGTTGCATAATATATGTTGGTTTGCAAATGTTTGAGGGCTGCCATTTAATCCTTAGCGCTAATGTTTCATTTCATAATAGAGTTCAAATTATATTTTAATCATGAATCTTATCTTTTTTTGATTTCTCAGAATCTTTATTTCTCCCTTATTCAATAAACTTAAGAACCATTCAAAATTATACAACTCTAATAAGAGAAATAAAGAAAGACTTAAAGAAATGGAGAGAGATATCACAGTCTTCCAGCTAGCAGACTAGTTATACTACAGATGAAAATGCTTCTTCATTTAATACAGAGATTTATTGTAATTCCAATTAAAATACCCACATAACTGTAAGGAATTAATTGTTTTATTCAATTTAATTGAGATATACTCACCATACAGTCATCATACAGTCATCCAAAATGTATGATCAATTGTTCACAGTACCATTACATAGTTGTGCATTCATCACTACAATTAATTTTTGAACATTTTCATTACTGCAAAAAAAAGACTATGAGTAAAAATTAAAGTAAAAAAGAACACCCAAAACATCCCATCTCCCTCATCCCTCCCTATTATTCATTTACTTTTTGTCCCCATTTTTCTATTCATCTGTCCATATACTGGATAAAGGAAGTGTGAGCCACAAGATTTTCACTAATCACACAGTCACACAGTGTAAGCTATATAGTTATATAATCATCTTCAAGAATCAAGGCTATTAGGTTGCATTTCAACAGTTTCAGGCATTTCCTTCTACCTACATGAATCGTATCTTGATAATTCCTAGCAAGGTAAAGAAGGCTTGATCAACACACTTAACTCCTTCAAATGTTATTGTAGGGTGGGCAGAAAGCTCTCCCCAATAAGTGGTTATAATAAAAAAGAGACCTTAATTCACTTGGTGAATTAATTGACATTTTAATAAAGAGTTATTAGTAAGTTAACTCTAATGTTTACTCTAACTCAGATTCAACTTAAGGGTAATTTACTGGTGGCCTGTAGTCTAGAGCCAGTCTATAAACATCTTTCTTTAAATCCATACAGTATTAAAAAACATTTGAGGTAGTAGTTAGAAACTGGTAGAATGAAATAATTGAGAATTCCAGCTTCCTTTTAAACATGGTTGATTCTAACGACCTGGGGCTCACATTCCTTGCCCTAGTAACAATCAGCTGGAGATGGGTTGGGTGGCAGGTGTTCCCTGTAGGAAAAGCTGTGGTTCTCAAACTTGAGTGTGCATCAACAGAATCAACTATAGGGTTTGTTAAAACACAGATTGCTGGGCTCCACTCTGATTTTCTGATTCAGTAGTCTGGGATGGAGGCTGAGAATGTGCATTTCTAGCAAGCGCCAGGTGATGTTGATGCTGCTGCTCAGGGGTCCATACCGCCACCCCTTTGAGAACCAATGTGGTAGCACGTGTGCTTTCCAGCCCAACAGTCTCCTATTTCTTGTTCATTCCCCTAACCTGAGTATCCATCACCATTTATTATCAAGCTCATGTTATTGCCTTTGCTATACTACAGAAATATTTTTACCTATATGTGTTTCTCCTGAAAGTGGGAAAATGAAAAAGAAAAATTAGGAGAAATACATGTCTTTGTGGAAGTGCAGGATATTTCAACATGTTTACCATGCAAACACTTGGCCCTCTTCAATCATGTGCATTTCTTGCACGGAATTTGGAGCCTTGTGCATTTGTAATCTCAGTCCCATGATAGATTTCACACATGAGTTTGCCAATAGCTTGGTGTAAGGTTTTTGGTTTCTCTAACCTGGGTTTGAGCCCCTAGCTCTGTGACTTTGGAAAGTTTCTGAATCTCATTAAGCCTCGTTTCCCCATCTACACTATATGGATTTCATTGATACATATTTCACTAGGTTATGAGATGATTAAAAGATTGAATGTGATGTGCCTAGCACAAAATAAATGCTTAATAACTGTTATTTGCCAATGTTATTATCAATATTTTAATACAGATTTTAAAGTGATATACCATATGCTGAAAGGAGAGAAAAGAAATTAAGCAGAAATGGAAAATGTCAGGAACCTGAAAAAGCTGGATTGGGAAGGTTAAACCCAGAAAGAGCAGAAGTTTGCAAAAAAAACAAAAGTGGAATTTCAAAGCCATTTGTAGAGTAAGAAAAATAAGGAAGCTATTGCTTAAGGACAATTGTGTAACATTAACAGACAACAGAAAAAACAGAACTCTCAAACTAGTATTTTAACTTTTTTCCTTCTTGGTCAAAGAGAATTTTTTTTCACTCAGAAAGGGAATAATAAACATTGGTAAAAGAAATCTAAATTCTTAGAGACAGAAAAAGTCCTATCCAAAAGAGTTCAAATTAATCATCACATCATAGGTTACTGGGAAAACGGGCATGTAAGATTGTGCAACCACAAATGGCAATCTGTGGGGAATCACAGAGCATGAGTACTCTTCCACAAAATGTCAGAGAGACCAGTGTTTTCTTGATTTCCAAAAAGAAGAGGAAAAACCTACCCATCCTTGTAACTTCATAAACCATAAGCCAAAAAGCTTTATGTTTACCCCAAGCAAAATATTAAATGGATTGTTTGTGAGCATTTAGGAAAGGAAAAGAATGATCATAAAGGGTTGGCAGTGGTTCTTAAGTGTAAGTTCTGTCAGTATGTTTTTTTTTTCCTTCCAGTACAATTAATAAGCCAGTAGATGATGAAAATGATTTCTTCATTCAGCAAATGTTTATCGAACACTGTTCTAGTTTCCTGGCTGCTAAAGCAAATACCATGCAATGGGTTGACTTAAGCAATAGGAATTTATTGGCTTACAGTTTTGAGGTTAGGAGAAGTACAAAATCAAGGTATTATCAAGGTGATGCTTTCTCCCAGAAGACTGTGGCACTCTGGGACTGGCTACCAGCAATCCATGGTCCTTGGTTTTTCTGTCACATGATAATGCACATGGTGGCTCCTAGCTTCTTGGTTCTGCTGACTTCCAGTTTCTGGCTGCCCCCTGCATCTCTGTCTCTCTGTCTGTCTGTCTGTCTCTCTCTGGCCTTCCCTACAAGGCCTCCAGAAATAGGATTAAGATCTATCTTTACTCAATTGAGTCACACCTTAACTGAAGTAGCTTCATTAAAAGGTCCTATTTACAATGGGTTCTTCATTGACTAAAAACATGTTTTTCTGGGGTACATAGCTCCAAGCCACCACAAACACTAACTGGATGCAGGCATATTGTTTGTTTCTTTTTATTGGAGATATAGTTAATATAGTCACCTGCTAATGAACATGGTGATAGAATCAAACATTCACTATAGGAAGGAATGGGACAGAGATGTGATCAGGTATACAAAAAGGAACGGTCATTGTTTTTACCAAGATTGGAAATATAAGAATTGCTGAATGGAAGTAATAAAAAATGAGCTGAGTTTTGGACTTGCATTTAAAATAAGCTGATGTAGGTGGAGATGTCCATTAACATACAAGTATGGAGCTCAGAAGGCCAAGGACTAGAAACATAGATCTGGGAATCCTTAGCTTGTAGGGTTGTTAAAGTTATCAAAGTGGCTGAGATTTCTCAGGAGGGACATGTTGGGTAAGAAGTGAGCCAAGGATAGAATTCAGGGAGCACTAATATTTAAGAACAGAAGAAGAGTTGCTTACAAAGAAGATTGAGAAACAAAGTTCAGGGAAGCAGGAAGGAAGAGAACCAGAAGAACATCGTGTCACTTTGGTTGAAGAGGGGAGAAACTCCTGCCTAGTGCTGAGGGCTCTGCTAGATTTGGAAGCTGTGCTTTGGCAGTGATAACCATCAGCACTGATGTGTGGTTTTTCTCCAGTAGCGATTACCAGGGTGTAGGAGAGGAAAAGGAACTGAAAGACCTAAAGTTGAGAAGTCTGTAGTGATAGTAAAATGGAAGAATAAGGAGAAGGAGAAAGAAATTGTTGAAGAAATAAATTTATATGGTGAGTAAATAAGATGATGTGATGTTGGGTGGGCAGCCAAAGCATTAGTTGACATAATTGAGACTCCACAGCAGCATCATTAGAAACAAATGGTCATATCTAGAAGAGTGAAAAATTTTTAAGGGATACATGTACACTGGCCAAGGGATTGTCAAAATGCTGTATGAAACAGAGGCGAGGACCAATTCCTGTGGAATGAAACTAGACCTGCTCTTCTCCTTTTATCTTCTTTCCGCCAAAGTGACAATGAATCTTTTTAATTAACATTATTTTTTAAAAGAATGAATTTTAAAAGAACATTGGCTGGCCCACTGAGGCTTTAGAACCAGTCACCCAGGAACACAGAAATAGCTGCATTCTGCATGCAGTGCTAGGTGGGAAGGGATCCAAGCTCCTCTGCCCTCACCGCACCCCACTAGACACCAGCCTTTCCCAGGACTCAAGGTTGTGCTTGAGCCAGGTTACAAGAAGTGAAGGAGAGAGAGGGTAGGGAAGAAGAGAAACCCTGACTCCTCTTCTTCGGATATGTCAGACAAGGATGGGAGGACAGATGAAGAGACGGAGCATTGTTAGGATGAAGATAAGAGTAGATAAAGGTGCTCCCAAGCCTGTTTTTTGTTTTTTGTTTTTTTGTTTGTGTTTTAAAAAAGAGCATTGATCTGAATCAACATTTTTCCATCTAGCCATAAGGGAAGGCCACTCCATACAAGTGAAAAATAACTTTGAATTCACTAATGATAGTTTAAAGAATAATACAGATACCATTTTGAGCTCTTCTTATGTGTTAGGCAGTTACAGATGTATTATATGAGTAGCAGATTTATGAATCTCAGTTCTCAAACTCAATTGATCTAGAAAAATAACTTAAAAATTTTCTTACAACTCAACTTAATTCTATGTTTGATCCCCATACTGGAAGGCTAAGGTTAACAATTTCAGGCAACTTTTGGTGGCTTCCCCTTTTCCTATGGGGTCCGGACAAAGGCGCTGGAGGGATTTACACAGTGCCAAAACCTTGGAGGAGTGGGACACCCTTCCAGTCTTTACATTGAGTGACCCTGGAAAGTGTTTGGCCTGCAGCATGGCCCTTTCAGACTGGAGGCTCCACAGATGTTTTGGTGCCTTACTTAAGGGCACGTAATCTTGAAAATCTTAGGGAAGGCCAAGATTCTCCACAGAGCCATTTCCTCCCTGGGGTATTACTACCTCCTCGGGGCACTGTTTAGAAACAAGGGAACTTGCCTCCTAGCTCCCTCATTCTTTTTGCTCTCTTCTCCTTTACTCTACCTCCCTCAGCCTAGGGAGAATCCTTTTCTAGATTAGGGGTGGGGGAAATTATGACTCTGTGATCCTTACTTCTCCCACACATTTTGCCTATACATGATTCCAAAACCTTCAAGTTCCCTGTTTCAAAGCACAAAAGCAAAACGTGACCATTGGCTCTTTACTTTCTGGCCAGTTGCATCCCCTCTCTGAGGCAACGAGCACAGGATTGCCTATACACTTGGAAAAAAATATGCCCCAATTGCTATTTTGCCACATCAACATGAAATTCTTTATTCTTGCAGCCACAAAATTAGAAAATTGGGTAGGGACTTTGAGAGCTGCATTAAAAGGCCTTCCAAATCTAAGATTCTCTAATTCTATCAATGTTAGGTGATGCCAGTAGGTTTGTGCTGCCATCGAGGATGGGAAAAGTCATGGGGGCAGCTTTCATGGCAGACACTGCGGGCAGACTTTGATCAGCCACTGAGAGAAAGGGCTCTGGTCCTCCAGTTTTGAGGGTGCTTGGCAAGATTCTTAAGAAATAATAGTGACTCAAACTTAAAACTTATCTGACGCCTTATTCTGTTGACTCTTGCCTCCTGTCTGGAAACCTCTAAGCCGTTAAGTGGAAGTTCTCACCGATTTGCCAGGCTGAGCCCAGACATTCCTCAACTCCAATTTCTCCTTGGCTCTGGCTCAGCACAGCAGTATGTCTCAGCGAATGTGAAGTCCTTGCAGATCCACATTCTCTCAGGCCAGGGCTTCCCTTGGTTTGGGGTCAGGATTGTTACACATCGTGGTGGCCTCTAAAATTTTACAGAACCTTGTTATCATTGAACAATTGTTGAATTTGGTTGTTCAGAGCCCATGTTAGTGTTTCACAATTTTAAGACTTAAGGGGCTTACGGTCACATTAGAGAGATGGGGTGTGTACATTATCCAGCACAACACGTCCCAAATACCCTCTGTGTTCTTGCTCCAGCAGTTTGTACAAAGAAGAGGGCATGAAACAGAATTATCAGCTGCTGAGTCAAAGAGGCGTGCCATTGTGACACTTGAATTGCAGCTGCTTTTTGGAACCCACCTAAAAATAGCTCAAGCTCAATCTGCAGAAATTCTGACCCAAGTGGATGTGCTTGAGTTCAAGGCAGATGAGTTATTCTTAGACCTTTATAAGCAGCTGTGAAGGAAGTCTTAATCTCAGCAACATCATAAATTAATACCAATAATATCTGTTGTGCAGACATATTCTTTGATGATTAAAGAGATGGTATGGGTGAAAACACTGATTGTCATTCAGATATTTACTGGTATTGTTCATCACTATTATATATTTAAGAAGTATAGCAGGTGCTTTAATTTGGGTAAGACTACTAAACCTTGAGTGAACAAACCGATCACACTGGTATGTTTGAATGGGATTCTGAAAACCTCAGAAGACCAAAGTATCCATTTTTAAACTTCTATTTAAGATTAATGTCCTACCTTGTATGCTACATTTTTGAAACTGATTCAATCAGATAAACACTTTGATGTTGTAAATACACACCGTCTCATCTACTTTTAAAGTAATCAAAATATTCAGGCATCTTCACGGAAACTCCTGATAGTCATAAAACGAGGCCATAGTTATTTACTTCCTGGTACTCAAATATGTTTTTGGAAATCTGTATTTGCCTTGTAGAAAAGGAATAAAAAGCTGGTTCCATGGAACTCCATTGTCAGAATAATGAATGTTTTAAAAATACTCTGATTCAAAGCCTAACTCTCTTCTGGCTGCACAGGGTATGTCCCCAGCGAGTCTCAGAAGGAAACTCCTGCTTCTCCCTGCTTCCTGTACTTCCTTTGGAGCTGGGCTTATAGCCAGTGAGAGCAGAGAATGGCTGAACTGTTAAAAGGTTAACAGCCAGCACGGTATTCTCAGCGTCTCTCAAAGGCACTTGGGAAACTAGTTGCAGGGAGCTGAGTAGCAGCCAGAGAACACCCTGGAGAGTACACTTGAGCTTATTATTCCACATGATTACATATTCAAATTGGTTTGAATTTCCTGGACGCACATGGGGATTGCAGGGGAGGTGGGGAGAAGCATGGTGGGTAGGAGAGGAGTGGTGGGGGAGGCTGGTCTGGCATCACAAATGTGCTACAGATCTTTCCCTATGACAAATAAGCCCCATGCCATGAAAACTCAGACAACAAGAAAATAGCCATGAATCTAAAATTTGAGATTGAGTCTCTAAGTCATACACAAAAATCCTTTTCAGTATTTTAAGAATCCTACCTTGCGTTAGCTTTATGGACTTGTTTTTCTTGACTCCTTCTTAAGTGACTTTTTAAAATTCTCTTACTAATACCAGGTGAGTTAATACATATCAGACCTAAAAAAACCCCAGGAATTATGAGTAAATGTCTGTGACATTTTGGTTAATGGGAGTTGGTGTTGGGGGAACTTTTGAGCGTTCGTGGCTACAGGCATAACCTTTGGTCGCCTTCACTAATGTGGTTTGAGAGGATTCTGAGTTGCGGTGGACAATGTGGGCAGAGGCAGGAGGATTCTGAAAACATGAAATTGTTTGTCTTGAATATTTGAGACCTTTCAAAAGCGAAATATAAAAAGAACTCAGCATTTTCAAAATCATATGCTTCAGTGATAGAAATAGAATAGAAGTATACAGGCAATAGTGAATACAATCTTTTTAAACAACATTGAAGGGCTTAAAACCCTTATCAAATTTGCCATTTCATCTAGGAATATGTAAGAGAGCCCAATTGAGATGTGCTGCCAGACATTAACCATAGAATTATTATATTATATAGAATTATTAAACATAGAAGGCTGGAACTGAATTAGGAGGGGGTGGGATTTGGAGAATGAAATGGAGCAATGACTCGGAGGCGAGGGATTTAGTCTCAGCGTGGGGATTGTCTAGAAGTTATGACAACAGGCCACAGGCAATAGACCGTGCAATAGGCAGCATCAGGAGAACTCACGCGGGGGAGACGGCCGGGAGAGATTTGGCCATAAGGCATCTCAGACCAAGCGCACTGCCTCATAGAAACAGGAAATTCCAAATTTTCTAGTAGCCACATATAAAAAAGTGAAAAGAAAAAGGTAAAATAAATTGTAACAATATATTTTATTTAACCCAGTATGTCCAAAATATTATCATATCGGCATGTAATCTATCAGACTTTTGGCACCAGGGAAGTTAATCAGGTTAGAGCGAGACTAGCAAGATGATGATTGGGTGGAAATTGATATGCTAATTGATAATACAGAGAAGAGAAAATGTAACTGGTTAGAAGATTCATAAAGAAATTTCGACCTCACCTGTCAACAAAGCTATGCAAATTAAATTATCAGTGTAATACTATTCCTCACATGCTAATATAGCCAAGGTTAAAAAAATATGCTCTCTGAAGGTGTGCCGAAACTCATTTGTTATTGTAAGCAGTGTAAATTGGCACAACTCTTTTAGAAGGAGTTGTTATCCAATTTTAACCCTGGAAAAATAAGACAAAGTATGGAAAAAATGTATACAACAATATGTTATTATAGCATTACTAAAAGAAGCAAAACATTGAAGCCAAAAAAATTAGAAACAACCTAAATGTCAAAAAATCAGGCTATGGTCAAATAAGTGAAACTTACTTGTGAAATTCAATGGAATGAATACATTTACTAGACTGTCCTTAAAGAATATGTAATGACTTGGAAACACACAGGTGTTAACTTCCTAGTGCCTTGCTAAAGGTGCATAACAATCACTAAATCTGGGTGAAATAAACAATAAGCACTTGTTTCTCAAGCACATGTTTGTAGGTTTGCTGGAGTTTGGCTTTGCTTTTGACTTCAGGTAATCTGTTCTTGGTTGTAGGCTGCAAGTTCAGTCTCAGGTACACTATACTGTATTCATTTTTGTGCCCATGTTGAAGAGAATCTGCGAAGGAGAAACTTTTCTCATGGCAGATGGCTGGAGTGCAAGAGGGCAAATCAATCATGTGAGCACATTTTAAACATCTGTTTCTACTTCATGTCTGCTAACTTTTCATTGGCCAAAGCAAGTCACATAGCCAAGCCTAAACCAAAGGGTAAGAAAGTACCCTCCACTTTTTCTGAAAAAGTGACATGAATGTGTATGTATGATTCTACTACAGGGGAATAAAGAATTGGAACCATTAATTCAATTTACTGTGCAATCTCCTCTCTTCATAACTATTATTCATGTACCTCCCACATACACTTTCCCCCATTCTAAAACCCCAAAATATTTCACTCCATGATGACATCAGACTAGAAAGAGAGTAGTTCATGATCTTTGTCAGCTCCAGAGGTGATTCCTCTTGGTCTAAAGACCTATGAACCAAAAAGACATGTTATCTCCCCCCTCCCACACCCAACATTCAATAGTGGAACAGGAACAAGTTAACCACAGCAAACACCCCCTTCTAATTGAGGAAGAATGAGAAACATACAGCAGTCGCAGTTTATGGCATTTCTGAAATCTTGGTAGGCAAATGTTGCCAGGGTTCCTGTGCTGGTTTGAATCTGTTACATACCCCAGAAAAGCCATGTTATTTTGGTCCAATCTTGTGGGGGCAGACCTATTGTGGGTGGGATCTTTTGATTAGATTGTTTTCTTGAAGATGTGACCCCGAACATTCAAGGTGGGTCTTAATCCTTTACTGGAGTCCTTTAAGAGAGCTCATGGAGAGAGAGAGCTCAGAGAAGCTGAGAGAGACATTTTGGAAAGAAGCTAAGATACATAATCCAGAGTTTGCCCTGGGGAGAAGCTAAGAGAGAAGCCCAGAGACATTTTGGAGAAAGCCACAGAAACCAGAAGCTAACCCGGGAGAGAACCAGCAGACTCTGGCCATGTACCTTCCCATATGACAGAGGAACCCCAGATGCCATTGGCCTTTCTTCAGAGAAGGTATCGTCTTGGGGATGCCTTAATTGGGACATTTTTGTGGCCTTAGAGCTGTAAATCTGTGAACTAATAAATACCCATTGTAAAAGCCAATCCATTTCTGGTATACTGCATTTTGGCGGCTTTCGCAAACTGGAACAGTCCCCTACCCTGGGGATTAGACCAGGTAGACCTCAGTTAGGCCCCACTATTGTTTCCTGGTTGTAGCTCCCCAGACCACAGTCCATTTTTCCCCCCATTGGATCTTAGCTCCTCCCTTGAGAGATCCTTTGCCAAAATCTCCCTTGGCTACTTCTGATGGTCTTAGAGAATATGTCCAATTTGGTGGCTGAGAAGCTTTCTCAGTCTGCTTCTTGCCTATAGAAAATTGGGGAAAGGGGAGTCCAGAGATATTTCTACAGCTCAGAGACACAATCACTTTTAGTCCAAGCTGAAAGAAATGTTCTCAATATAGTTTCATTCCCCCCCCCCTCCAAATCTTAGAATTTCTGGGCTTTATTTACTCATTCTCAATTGTTTTCAAACCAGTCATGTTTTTCTCTGAATTGGTCTCTTAGAGTACCCTTTCAGGTACAATTAGCAACATCCCACTTACCCTATCAGCATTGTGTGTTGAACCTTGCTCCCCCAACCCAAGTTTATCAGGTCCATTTTCTGTCCTCCACTTGACTATAAATAACAGTTATACTGAATGCTTCACCACTAAATATCATGGGTCAACATCTTCCAGTCTCCTATGACAATTTCCTTGCTGTTTTCTCTCAGCCTCAAAGCCAGTGCCATACATTTTGAGATTTGTTATAGCAGCACCCCACTTCTAGTACCAACTTCTGTCTTACTCAGCTATTGCCACAATAATGTGGTGAAACAAACCACTGCAAATCCTCAGGGGCATGCAGCAGTAAGCATTTGTTTCTCACATATAGGTGTACTGGCTGGGGTTTGGCTTGGCTTCAGACTGAGCATCAGCTGGGCGTTCCTCTGGGCTTTGAGTTGGGCTTAATTCTGCTCCACAAGTGGTCCTTCTGGAGCCTCTGCTAGATAGGGAGGAGGCAGCTGCTGGGGCAGCTCTTCTCATTATAGACAACCACATTGCAAGAGAACAAGCCCAACCACATTAGCATATTCCAAGCCTCTGCTTGCATCATGTCCACTGTACCAGTTTGTATATATTATATTCCTCAGAAAAAGCCATGTTCTTTGATGCAATCTTGTGGGGGCAAACTTATTAGTGGGGATTAAGTTGGAACATTTGGATTAGGTTGTTTCCACGGAAATGCACCCCACACAACTGTGGGTGACAACTCTGATTGGATAATTTCCATGGAGGTGTGGCCCCACCCATTCAGCATGGGCCTTGATTAGTTTACTGGAGCACTGTATAAGCTCAGATAGAAGGAGTGAGCTTGCTACAGCCAAGAGGGACACTTTGAAGAATGCACAGGAGCTGAGAGAGTAGCTGCAGCTGAGAGACAGTTTGAAGATGGCGGTTGAAAGCAGACTTTTGCTCTGGAGAAGCCAAGAGAGGAAAAACGCCCCAAGAGCAACAAAGAGTGACATTTTTGAGGAACTGCAGCCTAGAGAGGAACATCCTGGGAGAAAGCCATTTTGAAACCAGAACTCTGGAGCAGATGCCAGCCACGTGCCTTCTCAGCTAACAGAGGTTTTCCGGACGCCATTGGCCAACCTCCAGTGAAGGTACCCGATTGTTGATGTGTTACCTTGGACACTTTATGGCCTTAAGATTGTAACTGTGTAACCAAATAAACCCCCTTTATAAAAGCCAATCTGTTTCTGGTGTTTTGCATCTCGGCAGCATTAGCAAACTAGAACATCCAGTAATATCCCTGTGACCAAATGAAGTCACTTGGCTGAGTCCAATGTCAAGGTGTGGGGAAGTACTCTTTTTCCCATCAGCATGGCAATAATGAATGTATATTTCTATTAGAAGGCAGTGAAGAATTGAAACACTCTGCCCACCATAAGTTTATTATTGGGGGTAAAGAATTGGGACCAATAATTCAGTCTGCCACACTGTATATGTGTGTATATGTATATATATGATAGATAAAAATTAAGATATGTAATATAGCTTCAAATATGTAAAACAGAGTCTGCAGAGAAAGAAAGCTTGAAGGAAAGACATATTTTGGGTGATGAGACTGTGGATGATAAAAATACACTTTCTTCCACTATTTTACAAATTGTCTTTCATGAAAATATATTCACTGTATAGTTTAAAATGTACTATATTATCTTAAGTGGAGTCTTCTATGTGTTAAATTAAAATTGCTTAAATATCTTCTGCTTATGATAAGTAATGGTTTTAAAAGCATGGGTAAGGAGGATTTGCTGTTGGTTCCACTTATGAGAACACACTTCCAGAGCAGGGAATGCTGCAGGTTCTGACATGGCTTGTCCTCTTTTTCTTTGCTCTTCAAAATGTGGTCTATGGATCACTAGCATCAGCATCACCTGGGTACTCATTAGAGATGCAGAATCTCAGTCCTCACCCCAAACTCACTGAATCAGAATCCGCATTTTAAGAGGATGCTCCAGGTGGTTTGCATCACATTAAAGTGTGAGAATCTCTGATCTATCCCATACTGTATATTTAAAATCATTTAAAAAACAAATGCATTTTTACTGCATGATTCAAAATGGTTGTCAGGAATTATTATTATAAAATGCAAAAATAGGCAGATAGTGAGATAGACAGGCAAACAGATAGGCTGGCCTAATGACCAAGGACCAAAAGGGTTCACAAAATGAAAATGAATTATGCAGTCAATAATATTTATTAATTTCCACTCTGATGTATTTCCTCCCAAATTGTAACAGAACTATATTAGCTTCCTATGGCTGCTAGAACAATTTACCACAAACTTGGTGGCTTATTACAAAGTTATTAGCTTACAATTCTGGAGGTGAGATGACTGAAATGGGTCTCACCAGGCTATGATCAAGGTCCCAGCAACTGGATTCCTTCTGGAGGCAACAGGAGACAATCTGTTCCCTTGCTTTTTTCCAGCTTCTAGGGGCTGCCTGCATTTCTTGGTCCCCTTCAAACTTTAAAGCCAGCAATGGCCTGTTAAATCTCATGCTGCACCACTCTAACAGACACTTCCGTTTCCTGATTTCACTTTTAAGGACCCTTATGATTACGTTGGGCCCAACCAGGTAATCCAGGATAATCTCCCTATTTTAAGGTCAACTGATTAGCGACCTTAATTCTATCTGCTGCCTTAATTCCCCTTTGCCATGTAAGGGAGCATATTCATGCGTTTCATTATTAGGATGTGGATATTTTGGGGAGGCCATTATTCAGCATGCCACACTTACAAGATAGAGATTTGGTTGTCAGATAAGTCTGCAAATAGTATTTCCTTCTTGGAGTTTTACACTGTACATCAGCATAGTGAAGGCTCTGAGAGTTTTTGGATTAAAGAAGCCTGTTTAATTTTGCCCAACCCAGGAACTCTTTTGTTCTTGTACATCTCATAAAAGTGAGGTAGAGAAATACGGAGAAAATTTTAAACATAGCGTCTGCCCTAACAGAGTTGACAAAAGCTTTGAATTCTCTGTCTACTGCAAACTAATCCTGAATTTATCAGTGCTGACGGAATGCAGGGTAGAAAAATGAGTTGAGAACATCTGTGGAAACCATAAGCCCCAATTCCCAGGCTTCTCCTCCAGTACAAAGCCATGTTGAGTACTGTAGTGGTTTGAAGCTGTATGTACCCCAGAAAAACATGTTCTTAAATTTAATCTATTCCTGTGGATGCCTTAATCCAATTACTGGAGTCCTTTATAAATGGAATGAATACAGAGAGAGAGAGAAAGCCTCAGAAGCAAGAAGCTGAAATCAACAAAACCCGAAAGAGAAGGGAGAGACCAGCAGATGCTGCCATGTGCCTTGCCATGTGACAGGGGAGCCAAGGATCACTGGCAGCTGGTCTTCAGGAGGAAAGCACTGCCTTAATGATGCCTTGATTTGTACATTTTCCTGGCCTCAAACCGTGAGTGAATAAATTACCACTATTTAAGTCCATCCATTTCATGGTATTTGCTGGCGCAGCCTAGGAAACGAAAACAAGTACAACAGTAGCTGTGGGAATGTATGCCCATTTCCATTTTTACCACTGACATACTGTAACATTATAAATAATTTTAAAAAATCTGTTGGGTCACTTTCTTAATCTCTATAACTCTGTTTCTCATATGCAAAACTGGGGTAATATTATCTCCTTCATCCAATACCACTGTGGGGTTTTAATTAATATTAAAATGCTCTTTGGCATGTTCAATGCAGAAACAGTTATTAAGTTTCAGTGCCAAATATTATGATGGTAATGAGGACTAGCTCACGAACAGTTTCTCATTAAACTTGCAACTTTTTCAATAACTTATTGCATAAATCACTAACGGCTATATACAATATTATCCCTATAGCCAGAACAGCCATCTTCTTTCATCTTTTAGATATCTGATTTTGAAACCAAGAAATATAAACCAGAGAAAGCTGTAGCTTGCAAAAACAATAATTCCCAGAAGGCATTTGTTTTATGTAGTGAGCATAATGATTGCTTACAATAAAAAAGCCTTGAAAGGTCTCACTTGTTCTAAGATTATTTGTGCAGCAATTATGCTATTGATGTCAATCTGTTTTTATGATAATATATTGTAAGCTATTCTGAATTCACTCAACAAGTATAGTATAAAGCTTGCAATCTTCCTCAGGACCTCTCTTGCTAAGAGAACTATTCACAATCATGATTAGGGAAAGCTGAAGAATATAGCTTTTATAAAAAAAGAGATAAATTAAGTTCAGATCAGCTAAAATCTAAAATAAATTGAAACTTGTAATTTTAAAGTGAAGAACCACAAGAGACGAAACTGTTTAGTATTCTGACACATTCTAGATGATGTTATTTATGTCAGTACAGGTACTGTCTAAGCAAGCCCCTAAATAGTATATATGGCACAAAAGAAGGGGTCTATTTATTTTATATTTTACCAAAAGAATAGTGGCTGTACAAAATCTGATCTTAAATTTGACTAGTTTCAAGTAACTAGTAGTATTTCAAGTGAATATTATTATTCAGATCCTTAAGGTTCTTACTTGTGTTTAGAGTATGTAACATATTAATGTATTCTGCTTCGAATTAGTCTGTGATTTGTTTAACCTGGGTGAGTTTCCATGAAAAGAGGCTTCAAATACTTATAAAAAAGACGGGCTCCATGATCTTTAAGAGTTAAAATCTCTCTCTTGTTTCACTGTATCAAGTCCTGTCATAACCTTAAATTGAAGTCATATCCATGTGAACAAAGTAAAAGTGCACCACAGAAATATCCATTTGATGCTATCATCCATGTTGCCAGCCAGTACATAAAACTTACTAGTTATTATATGAAAGGTGCCTTTTATCCTCAGTAGCAGGATTTTTCCCTTGTTTGTTATTTGCCCTTCACTCAATTTTGCTTTGTAGATATAATTTGGGTAAATAACCTGAAGAGAGATAAATTAAAAGTTGGCTGAAGCCCATATGAGAATGAGCAAATTGATTAAGCAATATCCTTGCCTTCTTGTCAAGCTGGATTACAAAATGAAATCAATAAGTAAAACAGAATTTTGAAATAGGTATAGAAGTCAGGGCAAGGGAATACTAATAAGAGAGCAGTCTCACAGGAAGTCAGCTAAAACAGAAGATTAAATAAGATACAGAGTCACATAACATAATACCCCAATTGTCCAAGTTTCAACAGAAAATCACTTAGAGCAAGAATCAGGAAGATAACAAACTGAACAAAATAAATAAAGATAGTCAATAGTTGCTAAATCAAGATGGCAGAGGGTTAGAATTATATGACAAAGATTTTAAAGTATCCATGATCAAAATGCTTCCACAAGTAACTATGAACATGCTTTTTGGAATGAATGAAAAATAGAAAGTTTCAGCAAAGAAAGAGAAGATATAGCGAAGAACCAAATGGAAAGTTTAGAACTTGAAAAATGCAATCACTGATATAAAAGAACTCAACAGATGTGCTCAACAGTTGACTGCAAGGGACACACAAAAAATAATCAGTGTGAGAGGCGGGGCAAGATGGCAGACTGGTGAGCTGTATGTTTTAGTTACTCCTCCAGGAAAGTAGGTAAAAAGCCAGGAACTGCGTGGACTGGACACCACAGAGCAATCTGTCTTTGGGCATACTTCATACAACACTCATGAAAACGTGGAACTGCTGAGATCAGCGAAATCTGTAAGTTTTTGCGGCCAGGGGACCCGCGCCCCTCCCTGCCAGGCTCAGTCCCGGGGGAGGAGGGGCTGTCAGCTCCAGGAAGGAGAAGGGAGAATTGCAGTGGCTGCTCTTATCGGAAACTCATTCTACTGATTCAAACTCCAACCATAGATAGACTGAGGCCAGACACCAGAGACTCTGAGAGCAGCCAGCCCAGCAGAGAGGAGACGGGCATAGAAGGAAAACAACACGAGAAGCTCCAAAGTAAAAGCAGAGGATTTTTGGAGTTCTGGTGAACACAGAAAGGGGAAGGGCGGAGATCAGGCCTTGAGGCGCATATGCAAATCCCGAAGCAAGGCTGATCTCTCTGCCCTGGGCACCTTTCCTTAATGGCCCTGGTTGCTTTGTCTATTAGCATTTCAATAACCCATTAGATCTCTGAGGAGGGCCGTTTTTTTTTTTTTTTTTTTTTTTTTTTTTTTTTTTTTTTTTAAAATCCTTTTTGCTTTTTCTAAAACAATTACTCTAAGAAGCTCAATACAGAAAGCTTCAAAGAATTGAAATTTGGGCACGTCAAGTCAAGAGCAGAACTAAGAGAGCTCTGAGACAAAAGGCAATAATCCAGTGGCTGAGAAAATTCACTAAACAACACAACTTCCCAAGAAAAGGGGGGTGTCCGCTCACAGCCACCATCCTGGTGGACAGGAAACACTCCTGCCTATCGCCAGCCCCATAGCCCAGAGCTGCCCCAGACAACCCAGTGTGACGGAAGTGCTTCAAATAACAGGCACACACCACAAAACTGGGTGTGGACATTAGCCTTCCCTGCAACCTCAGCTGAATGTCCCAGAGCTGGGAAGGGGGAGCAGTGTGAATTAACAGAGCCCCATTCAGCCATCATTTGAGCAGACTGGGAGCCTCCCAACACAGCCCAGCAGCCCAGAACTGCCCTGGGGGGACGGCACTCACCTGTGACATAGCACAGTCATCCCTCAACAGAGGACCCGGGGTGCACAGCCTGGAAGAGGGGCCCACTTGCAAGTCTCTGGAGCCATACGCCAATACCAAAGACTTGTGGGTCAGTGGCAGAGACAAACTGTGGCAGGACTGAACTGAAGGATTAGACTATTGCAGTAGCTTTAAAAACTCTAGGATCATCAGGGAGATTTGATTGTTAGGGCCACCCCCCCTCCCCGACTGCCCAGAAACACGCCCCACATACAGGGCAGGCAACACCAACTACACACGCAAGCTTGGGACACCAATTGGGCCCCACAAGACTCACTCCCCCACTCACCAAAAAGGCTAAGCAGGGGAGAACTGGCTTGTGGAGAACAGGTGGCTCGTGGACGCCACCTGCTGGTTAGTTAGAGAAAGTGTACTCCACGAAGCTGTAGATCTGATAAATTAGAGATAAGGACTTCAACTGGTCTACAAACCCTAAAAGAACCCTATCAAGGTCAGCAAATGCCACGAGGCCAAAAACAACAGAAAATTATAAAGCATATGAAAAAACCAGACGATATGGATAACCCAAGCCCAAGCACCCAAATCAAAAGACCAGAAGAGACACACCTAGAGCAGCTACTCAAAGAACTAAAGATGAACAATGAGACCCTAGTACGGGATATGAAGGAAATCAAGAAGACCCTAGAAGAGCATAAAGAAGACATTGCAAGACTAAATAAAAAAATGGATGATCTTATGGAAATTAAAGAAACTGTTGACCAAATTAAAAAGATTCTGGACACTCATAGTACAAGACTAGAGGAAGTTGAACAACGAATCAGTGACCTGGAAGATGACAGAATGGAAAATGAAAGCATAAAAGAAAGAATGGGGAAAAAAATTGAAAAACTCGAAATGGACCTCAGGGATATGATAGATAATATGAAACGTCCGAATATAAGACTCATTGGTGTCCCAGAAGGGGAAGAAAAGGGTAAAGGTCTAGGAAGAGTATTCAAAGAAATTGTTGGGGAAAACTTCCCAAATCTTCTAAACAACATAAATACACAAATCATAAATGCTCAGCGAACTCCAAATAGAATAAATCCAAAAAAACCCACTCCGAGACATATACTGATCACACTGTCAAACATAGAAGAGAAGGAGCAAGTTCTGAAAGCAGCAAGAGAAAAGCAATTCACCACATACAAAGGAAACAGCATAAGACTAAGTAGTGACTACTCAGCAGCCACCATGGAGGCAAGAAGGCAGTGGCACGATATATTTAAAATTCTGAGAGAGAGGAATTTCCAGCCAAGAATACTTTATCCAGCAAAGCTCTCCTTCAAATTTGAGGGAGAGCTTAAATTTTTCACAGACAAAGAAATGCTGAGAGAATTTGCTAACAAGAGACCTGCCCTACTGGAGATACTAAAGGGAGCCCTACAGACAGAGAAACAAAGACAGGACAGAGAGACTAGGAGAAAGGTTCAGTACTAAAGAGATTCGGTATGGGTACAATAAAGGATATTAATAGAGAGAGGGAAAAATATGGCAAACATAATCCAAAGGATAAGATGGCCGATTCAAGAAATGCCTTCACGGTTTTAACGTTGAATGTAAATGGATTAAACTCCCCAATTAAAAGATATAGATTCGCAGAATGGATCAAAAGAAATGAACCATCAATATGTTGCATACAAGAGACTCATCTTAGACACAGGGACACAAAGAAACTGAAAGTGAAAGGATGGAAAAAAATATTTCATGCAAGCTACAGCCAAAAGAAAGCAGGTGTAGCAATATTAATCTCAGATAAAATAGACTTCAAATGCAGGGATGTTTTGAGAGACAAAGAAGGCCACTACATACTAATAAAAGGGGCAATTCAGCAAGAAGAAATAACAATCGTAAATGTCTATGCACCCAATCAAGGTGCCACAAAATACATGAGAGAAACATTGGCAAAACTAAAGGAAGCAATTGATGTTTCCACAATAATTGTGGGAGACTTCAACACATCACTCTCTCCTATAGATAGATCAACCAGACAGAAGACCAATAAGGAAATTGAAAACCTAAACAATCTGATAAATGAATTAGATTTAACAGACATCTACAGGACATTACATCCCAAATCACCAGGATACACATACTTTTCTAGTGCTCATGGAACTTTCTCCAGAATAGATCATATGCTGGGACATAAAACAAGCCTCAATAAATTTAAAAAGATTGAAATTATTCAAAGCACATTCTCTGACCACAATGGAATACAATTAGAAGTCAATAACCATCAGAGACTTAGAAAATTCACAAATACCTGGAGGTTAAACAACACACTCCTAAACAATCAGTGGGTTAAAGAAGAAATAGCAAGAGAAATTGCTAAATATATAGAGACGAATGAAAATGAGAACACAACATACCAAAACCTATGGGATGCAGCAAAAGCAGTGCTAAGGGGGAAATTTATAGCACTAAACGCATATATTAAAAAGGAAGAAAGAGCCAAAATCAAAGAACTAATGGATCAACTGAAGAAGCTAGAAAATGAACAGCAAACCAATCCTAAACCAAGTAGAAGAAAAGAAATAACAAGGATTAAAGCAGAAATAAATGACATAGAGAACAAAAAAACAATAGAAAGGATAAATATCACCAAAGTTGGTTCTTTGAGAAGATCAACAAGATTGACAAGCCCCTAGCTAGACTGACAAAATCAAAAAGAGAGAAGACCCATATAAACAAAATAATGAATGAAAAAGGTGACATAACTGCAGATCCTGAAGAAATTAAAAAAATTATAAGAGGATATTATGAACAACTGTATGGCAACAAACTGGATAATGTAGAAGAAATGGACAATTTCCTGGAAACATATGAACAACCTAGACTGACCAGAGAAGAAATAGAAGACCTCAACCAACCCATCACAAGCAAAGAGATCCAATCAGTCATCAAAAATCTTCCCACAAATAAATGCCCAGGGCCAGATGGCTTCACAGGGGAATTCTACCAAACTTTCCAGAAAGAACTGACACCAATGTTACTCAAACTCTTTCAAAACATTGAAAAAAATGGAACACTACCTAACTCATTTTATGAAGCTAACATCAATCTAATACCAAAACCAGGCAAAGATGCTACAAAAAAGGAAAACTACCGGCCAATCTCCCTAATGAATATAGATGCAAAAATCCTCAACAAAATACTTGCAAATCGAATCCAAAGACACATTAAAAAAATCATACACCATGACCAAGTGGGGTT
The DNA here is from genome assembly GCF_015220235.1 of Choloepus didactylus. Taxonomy (NCBI): domain Eukaryota; kingdom Metazoa; phylum Chordata; class Mammalia; order Pilosa; family Megalonychidae; genus Choloepus; species Choloepus didactylus. Next base: position 126,039,962 of record NC_051312.1, on the reverse strand, counting down.
CATTCCAGGCATGCAAGGATGGTTCAACATCAGAAAAACAATCAATGTATTACAACACATTAAAAACTCGAAAGGGAAAAATCAATTGATCATCTCAATAGATGCTGAAAAAGCATTTGACAAAATCCAACATCCCTTTTTGATAAAAACACTTCAAAAGGTAGGAATTGAAGGAAACTTCCTCAACATGATAAAGAGCATATATGAAAAACCCACAGCCAGCATAGTACTCAATGGTGAGAGACTGAAAGCCTTCCCTCTAAGATCAGGAACAAGACAAGGATGCCCGCTGTCACCACTGTTATTCAACATTGTGCTGGAAGTGCTAGCCAGGGCAATCCGGCAAGACAAAGAAATAAAAGGCATCCAAATTGGAAAAGAAGAAGTAAAACTGTCATTGTTTGCAGATGATATGATCTTATATCTAGAAAACCCTGAGAAATCAACGATACACCTACTAGAGCTAATAAACAAATTTAGCAAAGTAGCGGGATACAAGATTAATGCACATAAGTCAGTAATGTTTCTATATGCTAGAAATGAACAAACTGAAGAGACACTCAAGAAAAAGATACCATTTTCAATAGCAACTAAAAAAATCAAGTACCTAGGAATCAACTTAACCAAAGATGTAAAAGACCTATACAAAGAAAACTACATAACTCTACTAAAAGAAATAGAAGGGGACCTTAAAAGATGGAAAAATATTCCATGTTCATGGATAGGAAGGCTAAATGTCATTAAGATGTCAATTCTACCCAAACTCATCTACAGATTCAATGCAATCCCAATCAAAATTCCAACAACCTACTTTGCAGACTTGGAAAAGCTAGTTATCAAATTTATTTGGAAAGGGAAGATGCCTCGAATTGCTAAAGACACTCTAAAAAAGAAAAACGAAGTGGGAGGACTTACACTCCCTGACTTTGAAGCTTATTATAAAGCCACAGTTGCCAAAACAGCATGGTACTGGCACAAAGATAGACATATAGATCAATGGAATCGAATTGAGAATTCAGAGATAGACCCTCAGATCTATGGCCGACTGATCTTTGATAAGGCCCCCAAAGTCACCGAACTGAGCCATAATGGTCTTTTCAACAAATGGGGCTGGGAGAGTTGGATATCCATATCCAAAAGAATGAAAGAGGACCCCTACCTCACCCCCTACACAAAAATTAACTCAAAATGGACCAAAGATCTCAATATAAAAGAAAGTACCATAAAACTCCTAGAAGATAATGTAGGAAAACATCTTCAAGACCTTGTATTAGGAGGCCACTTCCTAGACTTTACACCCAAAGCACAAGCAACAAAAGAGAAAATAGATAAATGGGAACTCCTCAAGCTTAGAAGTTTCTGCACCTCAAAGGAATTTCTCAAAAAGGTAAAGAGGCAGCCAACTCAATGGGAAAAAATTTTTGGAAACCATGTATCTGACAAAAGACTGATATCTTGCATATACAAAGAAATCCTACAACTCAATGACAATAGTACAGACAGCCCAATTATAAAATGGGCAAAAGATATGAAAAGACAGTTCTCTGAAGAGGAAATACAAATGGCCAAGAAACACATGAAAAAATGTTCAGCTTCACTAGCTATTAGAGAGATGCAAATTAAGACCACAATGAGATACCATCTAACACCGGTTAGAATGGCTGCCATTAAACAAACAGGAAACTACAAATGCTGGAGGGGATGTGGAGAAATTGGAACTCTTATTCATTGTTGGTGGGACTGTATAATGGTTCAGCCACTCTGGAAGTCAGTCTGGCAGTTCCTTAGAAAACTAGATATAGAGCTACCATTCGATCCAGCGATTGCACTCCTCGGTATATACCCGGAAGATCGGAAAGCAGTGACACGAACAGATATCTGCACGCCAATGTTCATAGCAGCATTATTCACAATTGCCAAGAGATGGAAACAACCCAAATGTCCTTCAACAGATGAGTGGATAAATAAAATGTGGTATATACACACGATGGAATACTACGCGGCAGTAAGAAGGAACGATCTGGTGAAACATATGACAACATGGATGAACCTTGAAGACATAATGCTGAGCGAAATAAGCCAGGCACAAAAAGAGAAATATTATATGCTACCACTAATGTGAACTTTGAAAAATGTAAAACAAATGGTTTATAATGTAGAATGTAGGGGAACTAGCAGTAGAGAGCAATTAAGGAAGGGGGAACAATAATCCAAGAAGAACAGATAAGCTATTTAACGTTCTGGGGATGCCCAGAAATGACTATGGTCTGTTAATTTCTGATGGTTGTAGTAGGAACAAGTTCACTGAAATGTTGCTATATTATGTAACTTTCTTGGGGTAAAGTAGGAACATGTTGGAAGTTAAGCAGTTATTTTAGGTTAGTTGTCTTTTTCTTACTCCCTTGCTATGGTCTCTTTGAAATGCTCTTTTATTGTATGTTTGTTTTCTTTTTAACTTTTTTTTTCATACAGGTGATTTGAAAAAAGAAGGGAAAGTTAAAAAAAAAAAAAAGAAAAAAGAAAAAAAGACAAACAAGGGAAAAAAAAAAAAAAAAGATGTAGTGCCCCCTTGAGGAGCCTGTGGAGAATGCAGGGGTATTCGCCTACCCCACCTCCATGGTTGCTAACATGACCACAGACATAGGGGACTGGTGGTTTGATGGGTTGAGCCCTCTACCATAAGTTTTACCCTTGGGAAGACGGTTGCTGCAAAGGAGAGGCTAGGCCTCCCTGTATTTGTGCCTAAGAGTCTCCTCCTGAATGCCTCTTTGTTGCTCAGATGGGGCCCTCTCTCTCTGGCTAAGCCAACTTGAAAGGTGAAATCACTGCCCTCCCCCCTACGTGGGATCAGACACCCAGGGAAGTGAATCTCCCTGGCAACGTGGAATATGACTCCCAGGGAGGAATGTAGACCTGGCACCGTGGGACGGAGAACATCTTCTTGACCAAAAGGGGGATGTGAAAGGAAATGAAATAAGCTTCAGTGGCAGAGAGATTCCAAAAGGAGCCGAGAGGTCACTCTGGTGGGCACTCTTATTCACACTTTAGACAACCCTTTTTAGGTTCTAAAGAATTGGGGTAGCTGGTGGTGGATACCTGAAACTATCAAACTACAACCCAGAACCCATGAATCTCGAAGACAGTTGTATAAAAATGTAGCTTATGAGGGGTGACAATGGGATTGGGAAAGCCATAAGGACCAAACACCACTTTGTCTAGTTTATGGATGGATGTGTAGAAAAGTAGGGGAAGGAAACAAACAGACAAAGGTACCCAGTGTTCTTTTTTACTTCAATTGCTCTTTTTCACTCTAATTATTATTCTTGTTATTTTTGTGTGTGTGCTAATGAAGGTGTCAGGGATTGATTTAGGTGATGAATGTACAACTATGTAATGGTACTGTAAACAATCGAAAGTACAATTTGTTTTGTATGACTGCGTGGTATGTGAATATATCTCAATAAAATGATGATTAAAAAAAAAAAAATAATCAGTGAAAAAAAAAAAAGAACAGAGCCTTAGAGACCTGTGGGAATATAACAAATAACCTAATATTTGTATCATCTGAGTTCCAGAAGAGAAGAAAGAGGACAGGACTGAAAGAATACTAGAAGAAATAATGACCAAAAACTCCCCAAATTTGCAAAAGACATAAACTTACAGAAACTGAGTGAATCCTAAAATCCTCCTCCCCCAAATCCATACTAACACACAGCACGATCAAATTTCTGAAAACTAAAGAAAAAGAAAAAATCTTGAAATCAGCAAGAGAAACCACATCTTACCTACAGAGGAAAAACAATTTAAATGATAGTGGATTTTTCATCAGAAACCATGGAGGCCAGAAGCAAAATTTTTCAAGTGCTGAAAGAAAAGACCTGCCAACCTAGAATTCTATATCCAGCAGAAATATCCTTCAGGAATGAAGGAGAAACAAATACATTTTCAGATAAAGTAAACTAAAAGAACTTGTCAGCAGCAGACACCATAAAAGAATGGTTAAGGAAGTTTTCTAAACATAAAAGAAATGATTTAAAAAAAAGGGAATCTTGGAACCTAAGGAGGGAAGAAAGAACAATTGAAAGAGTAAAAATATGAGAAGTATATTTTACTTTTCCTCCTGAGATTTCTAGAGTATGTTTTAGAGTTGAAGCAAACATTATAAAACTGCCTAGTGTGGTTCTAAATGTATGTAGAGGAAATAATTAGGGCAATTATATTATAAATGGGAGAGGTAAAGGGATGTAAAATGGGGTAAGGTTTCTATATGCCACTCAAACTGGTAAAATGTCAACACCATAGACTGTGAGAAGTTATGTATACATAATATAGCACCTATTTCAACCATTAAAAAAGCTATACAAAGAGAGAAATTAAAATGGAATTCTAAAACATATTCAGTAACCCACAGGAAGGCAGAAAAAAGAAAGATATGGAAAACAATACAAACAGTAAACAAAAATAAAATGGAAGACTTAAGCCCTAACATATAAACCATTAGAGGTAAAATATACAAATGAAATGACACAAGTTGGCATATTGTATGAAAGAACTTGACACAACTATAGGCTTTCAATAAGAAAGAATCTTCAAATATGATGATATAGGCAGATTGAAAGTAAAAGAATGGAAAAAGATATATCATGCATACATTAACCAAAAGAAAGTAGGAGTGGCTATATTAGTATTGGATAAAGTAGATTTTAGAGCAAAGAAAATTACCTGAGATAGTGAAGGGCTTTAATAATGATACAAAGATTAAAAATAAAATACCATTTACAACTACTCAAAAAGATGAAATATTTAGGTGTACATCTAACAAATCATCACAGGACTTGTATGAAAACTACAAAACACTGATGAAAGAAATTTTTAAAAGACCTAAATAAATGGATAGTTATTCTGTGTTCATGGACTGGAAAGCTCAACATTGTAAAGATGACAATTATCCCCAAATTGATATGCAGGTTTAACATAATTCCTATCACATTCCCATCAAAAGCTTTTGTAATTATAGGTTTGATTATTCTAAAATTTATTTGGAAAGGCAAAGGAATTAGGATAGTGAAAAAATTTTTGAATAACAATAGTAACATAGGAGGTTTCATTCTACTTGGTTCCAAGCCTTACTATATAGCTACAGTAATCAAGAACATATGATATTGTTGGAGACAAAAAATTGATCAGTGGAACAGATTAGAGACCCCCAGAAATAGATCTGTACGAATACGTGCAACTGATTTTGATAAAGGAGCAAAAGTAATAAAATGGAGGGAGGAAAGCCTTTTCAACAAATGGTGCTATAACAACTGGTTATAGCATATATGCTATAACATAGGCAAGAAAATGAACCTCAATCTCAAACCAAACACCTTACACTAAAGTTAACTCAAAATGAATCATGGACTCAAATGTACAACAAAATTATTAGATTTTTAGAAAAAAGAGGAGAAAACCTTCAAGATCTAGGGTTAGGCAAATAATTGTTAGACTTGACGCCAAAATCAAGATCCATAAAAGGAAAAATTGATAATTTGGATTTCATCAAAATAAAAATTTTGCTCTGCAAAATACCCTGTAAAAGGGAATAAAAAGACAATGTGAAGACTGAGATAAAATATTTGTAAACCACATAATCAATAAAATTCTAGTATATAGAATATATAAAGAACTCTCAAAACTCACCAATTAAAAAAATCAAACAATCCAATTAGAAAATGGGCTAAAGACACAAAGAGAGATTTCACTGAAGAAGGTAATATAGGTGGCAAATAAGTATATGAAAAGATGTTCAACATCATTAGCCATTGGGGAAATGTAAATTATCACTATAGGCTTATCAGAATAGCAAAAATTAAAAAAAAAAAAAAAAGTGACAACCAAAAAATGCAGAGGATGCAGAGAAACTGGATAACTTATACATTGCTGGTGAGAATGAAAATGATACAGACTCTCCAGAAAATAGTTTTCCAGTTTCTGAAAAGCTAAACATGCAGCTACCAAAGGACTGAGCAATTGCATTCTTGGGCTTAGAGTCCAGAGAATTGAAGACTTATGTTCACATAAAAAGTTGTATGTGAATGTTCATAGGAGATTTATTTGTAATAGACAAAAACTGGAAAGAACACCAATGTCTTTCAATGGATGGATGGTAAAACAAAGTGTACAATGGAATATTCAGCAATAAAAATGAATGAAATATTGATTCATGCAACAACTTAGATGAATCTCCAGAAAGTTACGATGAATACAAAAAGTCAATCCCAAAAGGTCACATACTGCATGATTTCACTTATATAATACTCTCAAAATGACAAAATTACAGAGATGGAGAACAGATTAGTTGTTGCCAGGGTTTAAGGAGGGATTTAGAGAGGGAGCGAAGTGTGGCTACAAAACAAACAAACAAACAAACAAAACAAAATTAAAAACAAACACATCAACAACAAAAAAAACCAACAATGATCCTTTCTAGTACCTAGAACCTGGTACCTAGCGCAGTTCCTGTCAGATAGATGATGCTTAATGTTGTTGAATGAATGAGATGAGTTTGAATCACGGAAATGTCATCAACTAAATATTTCAAGTGTTCCCTTCCCACCCTGCTCCCCTTGAAAAATCGGTTCATTCTTCTAAGTACGTGGACAGAACTTTGAAGGACAAAGTTATCTGGACGGAAGGAATCAGTGTATGTTTTAGAGCACAAAATACTCTCAGAAGCTGGCTGAAAATTTTACACGTTACCAAAGGTAGCTTATTCAGTTGTGCTCTTCCTTACTCAGTGGGGAGCACCAGTTTCAAGAAATCCTTCCCACTTCAGTTAACACAAGGCACAAGCTGCCATTTAAACCCCACTGTAAACTACCAGACAACCACATCCCAGTTTCCTGTTTCATGTAATCTAGCACCCAGTGAGTCTTTTGGATATGAGTTTTATTTTGGTGGTGGGTAGGAGTACATTTGCCCTGCTCATGGATGGAATTACCTGTAGAATTACAGTTTATCACTCACCCTCAGTAGGCGAACAATCTCAGACGCCTAGGAGGCAGAGTCAAAGGAGAGGTGCCAAAAGGAAACCAGGTCTCAAAGAACTCATTCCAGTGAAAAACAGTATTCCCATCTGTTTTAGTTTCCTAGGCTGCTTAAAAGCAGATATCATGAAAAGGGATAGCTTTAACAATGGGAATTTATTAGTTTACAGTGTGAGGCCAAGAACGTGTCCAAATCAAGGCATCGTCATGGCGATATTTTCTTCCTGAAGACCAGCTGCCAGCAATCTTGGTTCCTCTGCCACACGGCAAAGAAATGGAGGTATCTGCTGATGTCTCTCTTCTCTTCCAGGTTTCAGGTTTCGTTGCTTTCAACTCCTTACTTCTGAGGCTTTCTCTCTTTTTGTCTGAATTTCATTCTCTTATAAAGGACTCCAGTAAGAGGATTAAGACCCACCCTGAATGAGGTGAGTCATACCTTAACTGAAGTAGCCTCATCAGAAGATCCTACTTATAATGGATTTACACCCATAGGAATGGATCAGATTTCAGAACAGGTTTTTCTGGGGTACATAGAGCTTCAAACCACCACACCATCCTTACAACTCTGAGGGCAGAAGAGTATATTTTGCAAGTCATGAAGGAGAGATTTTTGGACTAAATATCAATTTATGCTTTGGAGGGAACTGATGCAAAACAACATTCCACAGTCACAGGAAAATCAATGCTGGACCTCGAGTCAATTTATCATACAGCTGACAGAGCAGCTCCCTCTAGTGGTTGGAGCCTGTGTTGCCAAATGAAGAGCAAGGGCGTGTTGTAATTCCAGAAATTAAGGCGAAAGAAAATAGAACCTTCTCTTAGTTGCCGTAACTGGCAGCATCTGATGTTCATGAATGCAAGTTTCAAGACTCATAAAGCAAGCCAACCTCTGCAGGCATCAAGAAGGGGACCTAGGTTATGGATGGTAAACAGCCTCCCCATTAGCACTTCTTTATCCTCTCTGCTGTAAAAACCTCTCCCCTTTCCTGAACACAGCCCATCACATACCCATTAAGAATTCTGTGCCATTGCCTCCATCAAGATCTGTGATCTAGTATCAGACTCTTATACGTTTTTGTGAAATTAAGTCAATAGCTTCCCTTTCCCAATGGAAACATATTCTTAGAGCTGTTCTTTACATAGGGACTTAAATGCCACCCAACTTCAAGCGTCAGGGAGAAGTTCAAATTGGTTAGGGCAGTTAGCCCAGCCCAGCTCAGCCCACCTCAGCTCATGTTTTAGCATCCTTGTCTCCGTATTGGTCGGGGGGGAGGGTGGCACTGGGGAGGCAGTGACCACCATGACTTTTATAGCTTTATCAGGGTTCTAGTAGTCTCTATCAACTCTCCAAGTCCTATTCATGATAGTTCCCTGGTCTGGAGGCTTTCTTTCCTCAAATACCCTTTACTTCAGAAGTGTCATTCTTTTGATAAATTTCTCTGAAACTGGATAACCTATCTAGGTTATGACACTATTTGAGGGCGGGGGGGGGGTGCCACTGCTCTGACATTTTGAAATTCACTCTGTCAGGTAAAGGCGTCCTGTGTCCTCAGAGAAGTGATTCTCGTGTGGCCCAGGCAGGAGGGGAGGGGAGGGAAAGTGGTGGCAGCCCTGACCTGTGGGGTGAGATTTATGTATAGCTTGAGAATGTACATTTCGAAAGTACTATGATTTTCATGAGGGTTTTATCACAATCTTTACTTTAAAGTTTTAAGTTCCATTAAAGGACACGTGAGGCATTTATGCTTTTTGAAAAGGGGGCATTGCGAAAGAAGGACACCGAGACAGTATTTAGCCTAAGAGCTTTTGTACATCAACTTATTTGATCTTCACAATAACTGTGAGGTAGGCTACTATCATATTCCTCATTTTACAAAGGAGAAACAGAGGCATGGAGTTTATGTAAGGTGCCCGGTGTCACCTTGCTAGAAGGCAGTCCAATTTGAGTCTTTGATTTGAATAAAAAGACCTAAGTTATTGTCCTGATTGTGTGTGATCTAGGATCAGTCACCGAGCACCTCTGAGATTTCCTTACCTATGAAAGGGGGACGATAATTCCTGCTCTATTTCATACACTAGGTTGCTGTGAAACCATTCATTAATGTCCTAAATATTTATTGAGTGCCAACCATATACCAGGCCCTGCCCACCGGAGACACAACTGTGAAACAGATATATTCTTGTCTTCAAGGACTTCATATTCTAATGAGGGAGATAGAAACAAACAAACAGATAAACGGAATAATTACAAATTGTGCTAAGTGCTGTGAAGGCAGTAATGCAGAGGTGAGATTGGACAGGGGGGTGGTGATGGTGGTGGTTAGTGGTGTGGCCTGCAGCTCCTTTAAATAGGGGAGTAGGGTGATGAGCAAAAACTCAAAGGAGGTAACATGTAAGTTGAAACCTGAAGATTGACTGAGAATTGGTCATGGGGAAACACTGGAGAGGATGGAGACACAGAGTGCTCTAGGAGGGACAGCATGAGCAAAAGCCAGACAGTGAGAAAGACTTGCTATGTTTACAGAAACAAAGAGAAGACCAGTATGAGACCATCAGCTAAGTTACTGTATGTGAAGGCATGGAAAGATCTATCAAAATTAAGGAGTCCAAATACTTTGAAATGAAAACACTGAAGCATTTGCTGCACTTAGGCCAATTAAAACCAAAGATTTCATGAGGAAAAAATGGCTTAAATAATCTCAGTGCTTCTTTTCCCCCTCCAGGCTTGTGGATGCATGGGGACATCTCTGCTCCTGCCCACTTCCTAGTGTGTTGGGAGAGTGTCTTAAAATATTGAGCTTCTCTTTCTGTTGGTCTTCAGATGCACTCAGCCACCTTTGTGCCTTCTAAGAATTACCTCCTCCTCTATTCTTTCTCTGAGTATAATTAGAACCTACTTAGATAGACTAGTTATTGCTAATAAACCTTGCATATTTATTACTTTTAGCAAGATTTCAATCAAGAAATATTTAGACCTAATATGTGCCAGGAAAAGTGTTTGGTTCTGTTGGAGAAAAGGATGGTAACAAAGAATATTAGAGACTAAGTGTTAGTAGCAACTGGTTTGCCTTATAAATTATCTCTAGAGTTCTCTCAGAAATGATATTCCCCCACCTAAGCTCTGCATCTCTTTCACAGAACATTACATTCTGATCTGAAATTAGAAAGGTTTTAACTGATTTCATCACAATGTTCCAATTTGTGTTTTTTCTTTTCTTACATATATGACCTAAGTGAGATGAGTTAGGATTATGTATTTCTCATTTTATTTCATGCTGTTGGATAAAAAAATAAAATAAAATCAATCCTGACATTTGGACTCCCTGATGCTACATTATAAATAAATGAAAAATGAACAAAAGATTATTTGTTTTGAGCTTCTCATTCTAAATCTCCTCTTTAAATACATCTTAAAAAAAAACCTCATAGTTTTTGGGAAATAATCTTATTTTTAAAACATTACTCTCAGAGCTATCTTCTTACCTTTCTGCTATACCCTTCCTCCCATTTAAGAAATCATTTAATCTCAGCCTTCTGCTTTTGGAACAAGCTTGGTAGGAAACTTGGGGATAAAGTAGAAAAATGGCCTTTTAGCATAAGAAACAAGATTGCAGCTTTCATCTACTAAGAAATAATTGTAAATATATGAGAAAATATTGAACATTCTGAACAGTAATTTAATGTTATCCATTTAAAAGTCATCTGACAATTTTAAATATGGAAATTTTAGTTTCTCATCCACATCAACAAATATTAAATTTTCTATAATTCCTTATGGCTATGTCAGTCTTGATGAACATAATGCCTTTTAATATAAGAATCAGCATAAAAATATCCATAATAACCTGGAGGTTTGGAAGAAACAAATTACTTTTTTATGACAACTGAATAGCTTCTTAAATCATTAACGTGTTCCTCCATTTTAGCCATTGGTTCCAGCTGTAGGGTAAATCTTGACTATCTATACTAAATATTAGAAGCAAAGCCTGGCACTTTAAGGCTGGAAGCTTTCCTATCCTTCTAAGTCTCTCCTCCATTTCTCAAGGGACTTGCTTAGAGCCCCACAGCTAGTTGGCCCAGGTACCACCGGAACCCAAGCCCTTGGCACTCAATCCAGCCCCATCCCTTTTTTTAAGTTGTTCCTTCAGTGTTGGAAGGCTCCAGTTTTCCCCAAAATCTCCTTTGAGATCCATTTGGTATTGTAAAAGATGCATTTCTATTGAAAGGCAGTATGGTTAATATCAAGCAGGAATGATGAATCCTACCCTAAGGTTCTTAGGTGCAGAAATGCCACAAAATTCTCAAACATAGACAAAAACAAAATATAAATGGGATAGTCTTTTTAGTGTAGTGTGCGTCATGCTTTCTGCAATAAAACTTAATAATATTTACAGGAAACTCTGAAGCAAGAACCAAACCATACAAAAGAATGGTGAGCCGGAAATATTAAAACAGTAGAAGTTCTTTACCTAAGATACCCATAATTACGGGCTTTCAATTATTTTCTGTTTTCTTATGATCATTACATAAGCAAATTATCAAATTTCCATAATTTGCTTCTGATCTTTGCCTGGTCCTAGAAGTTTAATCTACTACCCTAGAGAGAGAAATTTGTTTAAACATGCTCCCTTCCTCCAATTATTTTTTTCCAAGAGCAACAATTTAGTGATATTTCTTGCATTTTACTTAGACAATTGAGAAATCATGTGTAATATTACACATTACTCTTTTGCTTGAAATATAAATAACTTGACTTCCTTTACTAGCATTTTCAATTCTCAAAAAAAATGAGGAAATAAAGAGGAATTGACTCCCTGGAACTTAATTCTAAGTTATAAAAGGGATATAGAATGGAACAGGATTCCATAAAGGGCAATTAATTTATTATATTTATATTTGTGCTTCAATTCAGGAAATAATAGCCAAAAGCAGAGAAATCTGATGTTGGATTATTCTTCAATAAAAGCATGCCAAGGAATGGTAAAAGGTGTGATAAAATTGCATGGCTTAACTTTCAAAGGAGGGTGATGGAGGATTGGTGTAGAGTTTTTTCACAGAGCCAAGAGAATGTCACCCTTCCATTCTCTTAGCCAGAAATAAAGAGAATATAGAGGAAAAAAAGCAGTCTCACCTTGAAGATGTTTCTAAATAATGGTGTTTTTTCGGGGGGGGGGGGAGTTGGAATTTAGTTTTAATTTGGCAAATAAACCCTCAGCTGGAACTCAACACCTTCTTTCAGAAAGGTTTCAAATGCAAATTAGTTTGATCAAGTATGTGGGGAGCCCAAGGATTGGCATTCTGATTGGTGTTTCTTTGAAGCAGGATCAGGAGATAGAGTAAGACTCATTTGGTTTAGTCTCTTATTCTGACTTTGCCAGGATACCATACATATAGTTATTTCCACATTTCTTACCATACTCTGAAAGTAAAATCACAAGTGTTCATTAAATCTCTACTGTGTGGATGTGATTAACTATGATGGAGATTACACTGGAGTAATAGATATGGCTCTATCTTTTCCTACACTGCAACCATTGCATTCTTTCTCTTATCTCTGTGCCTTCCCAAGTACTAACCCTTCTCCCTTGATCTCCTTTCCTTGACTTTGCCACTTGTGAACTCCTACTTGTCCTTCAAAACTCAATTTGAATTTGTTTTTTTCTGACATGTCTACCCAGATTTAGCCTACTTGACTTAAACCCCTTCCTCCCTGTGCTTTCAAAGACTTTGTTCATATTGCATATTATGGAACTTTTAATGTTGTGTTGTACTTATTTGGTTACATGCTCTCTCTTCACTAGGTTATAAGATCATATTTGAGTCATCTCTGCAGTTCTCGCCACATAAGGTCTCATTAACTGTGACTGAATTAAAAATTTGATGAGTCTTTGCCTTCAAAGAGCTTACTGTGAAGTTGAAAACATATTTAAAACAACCCGAAATTATAGGAGACATTAATTCATTCATTCAACCAATTTTTACTGATTATCTGTTTTGGTCTGGTTATAGTACGAATAAGGCAGATGGTACAGGCTTCATAGAATTTAAAATACGGGCTTAGTAATAGAAATTAAACAAATACATACACAGATGATTTGTGGTTAGCACAAAATGAAGTAGTAAGTAGTACAGGGTGCAAAGAGGAGACAGAAAACAAAACAGAAACAGGGAATAGCATGTGCAAAGGCCCTGAGGTGAAAAGGAGCTTGGTCCTTTGGAGAAACTGAGAGAGGATCGGTGTTATTGAATCAGCAATACAAGGAGGAGGCTGGCAAGAGATAAGTTTGGGTTGCTAGTGAGAGGGGAGATCATGTAGGGGCTTTTAGGTCATGCTAGATTTTTTGGAATTTATTTTGAAATCAAAGGAAAATCTGAGTGGTATTACACAGGACTGCAACGTGATCAGATTTGACTTAAAAAAGGATTATTCTGTCTGGCTGCTGGATGAATGTTGGATGTGGGGAGGTCAGTTAAGAGGGTGAATGAGGATTGTAGTTTACAGACGTGTGGTGTCAGTGGTGATCGAGATAAGTGGATAGATTTGAGAGACTTTTAGTAGCTAGAATCCATAGTATTTAGAGATTAATTGAAACATGCACGTGCCTGTGTGTGTGTGTGTGTGTGTGTGTGTGTGTGTGTGTGTGTTTGTGAGACTGTATTGGATAAATGGTGGAAGCATGAGGGAGAGGAAAGTGTCACATATGACTCCCAGGTTTCTGGACTGAGCAACTTTGTGCATGACAGTACATTTTAAAATGCTTAGACGGAAACATTTAAGAAATGGTAGGCTGCCAACCCTACCCTCCCATCAGTCTTTTGAATGTGAAATTCTATTAGGTCTTTATAGGGTATTTAAGAGTCTCTACAAAGGCAAATGACCCTGAAAATGGGGGTGATAGGTAACCTTTTGAAGCATTTTTTGGTAGGGACACTAACTTATTGGGACACCAACTTCTAGGAAAAAAAGTGTAACCTTGAATGAATGGGACTTGTCTGGGGTGGGGGTGGAGGTGTACTTTAGAGTAGGTTGTGAGATGGGGAAATGGAGGACTGGGAAACAAGAAGAGGGCATTAGGGGCAGGTCTTTCTTGTGGATGCTGTGATAATATGGTTCAAGAGTGGGGAGTTCTTAAAGGGGAAATGTCATACTGTGTCCACAGAAATCAACTTGGCAAATGCGTAACTGCAGTTCAAATCCACTCCCCTTTGTTCACAACTGAGCTCTTTTACATCACAAAGGCAATCTTCCTTCACAAGTTTGGTGACTTCAATTAAGCTGAAATGTCTTAGATATCTGATTTCCTGCAACATTCACTGAAACACCTAGCTCATAAACCCATAATATATTTTCAATGACTCAGCACCTCTTACTAATTGATGTAATGCATCTAAAAAATGGTCTCAAAAAAAAAAAAAAAAAAAAAAAAGATTTAGCTTCCTGTCACCCCACCCCTATATCCCTCCATCACATATTTTGAACTAAATATAAACAAGCTTACCTGACTAAAACTGACGGATCCTTTTATCAAATGCACTAGATGGCAGTACAGGAACTCTTTCACTGCTGTTGAAAAAGACTTGTGCACAGGGGAATGTGTAGGAAATCAAGTTCCAGCTTCCCACTGTTACCTGAATTAAAGGCAGAAAGAATATAAAAGAAGTGACACAGTTAGTTAAATGCTGTTTCATCAGCTCTGCTTGGCATTCATGTCATGTGGAGAAAAGGTTTTCCAAGTACACTTGTCTCTTGTTTAATGAAGTAAATGCATTTCTGTTTTCTTTTTAAGCCATGGAATCAATTCCTATTAAATTAAACCTAATTTTTCCTCACTGAATTGTATTATTATATGGGTTCTCTACTCCTCTAGAATAAAGAACTGCCCTCAGATATTATAAAATCACCGTTAGGAATGCAGCAAATCTTTAAAAAATAGCCCATTTAAAGGAAAATAATAATCAGCTGCCCAAAACACTGACAATAATACTAAAATATTTACAAGTATTTCCAAAGTATCAGTAACATTGTGCTATATCCCCAATAAACCATAAACTAGAAACTATTAAGGAGGAAAATATAGTACAACACTGTGTTCTTTAGAAGTAAGTGATCAACTTTTCATGTTTTTCATTCCTTAAGTCTTTGGCTCAAGAGTGCCATTGCATTGAACTGCCTTATCTCCTTTTAAACTCTGTATCAAACACAAGTCATTACATTTTTTCCTGTACTTGAATTTGGGCTCTTTCCAAGTATTAGCTCATGCTGACTCTTTAATGTCCAAAGTAATATTGTATTTATTCACCTCATGGCGGATGTTTCTTATTATGTGTTATCACCTATCATTTGCGTAATGTTTTATAGTTTACAACACGTTTTTTTCACAATCATTATCTCATCTAATATTTACAACAATGTTACATAGGGATGATTATTACCCCCATTTTACTAATGACAAAAAAAGAGGTTCAGAAAGGCTAAGTAATTTGCCGAAAGTCATACACATTTTAAGTGACAGAACTTTGACATAAGCCATGGTTCTTTGACTCTACCATAGGATCTTTCCACTATTACTTACTGACTCGCAAACAATTACCATATTTAAAAATTATGCTCACTTACCAAAATAAAAAAAAAAAGAGATGTATAAAGAAGAAAAAGACAATAGCTCACTGTGGGTGGCCCCTGGAAGTAGGCAGGGGCCAGATTGTGGAGGGCTTTGTAAACTGTGGAATAGAACTTTATCATAAGGTGAATGGGAAGCCACTGCAGAACTTTAGGCCAAGGATGACACAGTTAGTATTTTATAAGATATGACTCTGGTTACAATGTGAGAAGCGGATTGGAGGCAGCAAGAGTAGATGTGGGGACGTGGGCTAGGTGGCTCTGTCAGTGGTTCAGGAGATTGGGTGGTGGCGATGGACATGGAGAAGACAGGGCAGATTTGAAAGACATTCAGGAGTTAGGAAGAACAGTTTTGGGAACTGACTGGACCCAGGGGCTAAAAGAAAGGATGTGTGTGTGTGTCAAGGATGAATTTCAGGATGGGTACCTGTGTGGTTCCATTACTAAAGCAGAAAATATTGGAAGAATGTCTAATATTTACAGAAATGTTATTTGAACACTATTTGATTAAGCAACAGAGATCCTTGTTAAAAGAATTTCTTTTATATTTTTAAATTGCAGCTCTGAAAGGCTGTGCTCTTTGGCCTGGAGTATTTTTCTTCCTGTTTTTTCTCTTCATATAAACTCAAGTCAAAACTGTCTTCTGTAAGAAATCTTCTTCCATTTTCCCAGCTAGAAATATGTTCTTCCTCTGTTCTCCTAAGGCTATTGTCAAAATCTGCCTCTACTTTAGTGTTTATACTATTGCCCTATCTTAACTATAGTTCTCTTAAAGGCAGAAAGGCAGAAGAATGGGACTGATTATTTTTGTATTCTTCCAAAAGATCAATTTGTTCATAGAAGATACTCAATAAATATTTGAGTTAATTGATTTAACTCCCATCTTTGTCCCATTTTACAGCAAATAGATGGTCCTTCAATCAAGAAAGGAAAAATTCAATGTTCTAAGCCAAGAAACTTAAGCCAAAGATATAGGCATGAGAGGATTAGCAGACTCTTAGAAATCTAATGTGAATTAATTGAAGTTCTACTTTCAGATACATTACTTTATAAGCTACTGTAAAGACTTTAGATGTGATCTCATAATTATGAGTGATAATCTCTTAGAGATTCTCAAGAATGTCAGATATCCCAAATGAATGGAAATGAGAGAATGTCACAATTCTAAATAGCAAAAAAAGGTATATTCCAGAAACAATAAATTATAAATTGTTAGTTAAATTGCAAGAATAATAAATTAATTGATTACTCATTTCATTTATGCATTCAACAACAAAACATTGACTAATGAGGATATGAAGATGAGTAAGGTTGATTCTGCTCTGGAGGAAGTCACCACCTCTTGAAGGGAGACAGAGATGTAAAAAAATAAATGTAATAGGACTTAATCTATGTTATAATCAAGGTATATATATACTGGTATGGTGATGCAGATGAGAGGGAAATTAATTCTGTCTGAGTATGTGGTCAGGGGCACCTCTAAACAGAAAGTGACATTTGAGTTGATCTTTAAATAATGAGTAGAAATTTCCCAGAAATCAAGTAGAGAAGAGTATCATAGCCAGGCAAGAATGCATGAAGAATTACAATGCCTGTCTGGAGTAGGCAGATGAGAGGATGTGTAGGAGTGACGTGGACTGAACTCGAAAAGGCAGGCTAGAACTGAGATAAGCGAGGGGTAGGCATGGAAGTCATAATAAGAGATTGGAGCCTGTTCCTGTAGAAAATTTTGGAGCACATTGTAAAAGCACATGGTTGTAAATGTGCAGGGAAAAAAATGCAGTGATAGATAAGAGTGTAGAGATGTGGTTTAGAACTTACAGTGTCTGGCACCAAAGGATGCTCCCTAAATACTGAATGAATAATCTTAGGTTCATAAAGAAACTTTTCACTTAAACAAGATTTATAATATTTATGGTATGAAATAAATATATAAATGCTAATAGCTTTTCCATATGTAAGAAATGAACATCTGGAAACTATAATGGAAACCATGTTCTTCACAATAGCAACAAAATATAACCTATGCGTAAGCTTGAAATGAATCAGAACCTAGAGGAGGAAGACTATAAATATTAATGAATAATATAAAAGATAATGTGAGTATTTAGAAAAATATACAATGTCCTTGGGTGAGAATACTTAACATTTAAAAGATGCCAATTTTTACAATTCATTTAAAATTTTAAAGTTATTTCAATGAAAATCTCAATGGCAATTTTTTGTGCAGAAAAAAATGAGTTTAACTTCTTCTGCAGGAGCATGCAGATTAGAATATCAAAAAACAATTTTGTAAAAAATAAAACAGTAAGAGACTACTGGGAGGGATTTGTTTTCCCAAATATCAAAGATATAAGGCTATAAGAACTGAAATAGTATGGTACCAGAACAAAATTGGACATTGGATCACTGGAATGTCAGAAGAACTCAGAAATAAACATTAATGTATAAATGTGTAGTCATGGAAAATTAATGGGAAAAATGATTTATTCCATAAATATACTAGCTAAGTGTCATTTACCCAAGCATTTAAATACCAGAAGAATTCATATAATAGATATTCTAAACACGACAATTGATTTTAACACAACATCATTGTAATAATCGAAGAAATGTATATTATGATATGTGACTTGTGAGTTATGCAACTGGAAAAAACAGGTAGGGAATGCAAAATCTATGATGGTTCTTGGTAGCTATGAGTTTTGGTAGAATCCATCTTAAATTATTGAAATGCAGCTGTGTAAATACATAATGTGATGTGCCAATTTAAAAAATTATTGCATCCTTTTGGAGAGATATTATTAATCCTGAATAGGTCAGATTTTGATGTCATGAGTACACCTTGTTCTACTCTATTTGGATCAAATTAAATCCAAACTGGATTTCAGGAAAACATTCCTATGAAAAGGCAGAGAATGTCAGCTTGTATAAAAAAGCAAGATCCAACTTCGTGCTATCAGCAAGAAACATATTTTAAATATAAAGATAAGGATAGTATAAAAGTAAAAGGATTGAAAAAGATATACCATGTAAATACTTATCAAAAGAAACTAGCAGTGGTTATATTAATGTCAGCCAAAATAGACTTCAGAAAAAGGAATATTACCAGAGGTAATGAGAAACATTTAATAATGATAAAAATTTATCATGAAGACAATCTGAAATATATATGCACCTTATAATGAGATTTAATAAACATTTAGCAAAAAATTGATGGAAATGAAAGGAGAAATAAACTATCAGCCTAAATGATCACTGTAGAACACTTCCCTCAGCAATAGAATACACATTCTTTTCAATTGCCTATAAAACATTTACCAAAGTAGGTTATATACTGGGCTGTAAGTCAAATAACAACACATTTAAAAGATTTGAAATCATGCAGAGTGTGTTCAAAATGCTTTAAATCCCCAAGCATTTTGAAATCAAACAATAGACTTTTCAGTAACCCATGAGTCAGAGAAGAAATCACAAGGGAAATTATAAAATATTTAGAACTAAATAATAATGAAAAAACAATGCATAAAAGATGGTGGGATATAGCTAATGTGTTGAGAAACATTTATATATGTAAATGCTTCTGTTAGAAAAGAAGAAAATTCTCAAAGATGTTTCTATCTTAACACATTAAAAAAACTGAGTTAAACTAAAATTAAATGGAAAGTAGGAAATAATAAAGATAGTATAAATCAATGAAATAAGAAATGGACAATAGAGAAAATCAATAAAAGCGAATCAATAAAACTGAGAAACCTATAGCTGGAATGGTCAAGAATAAAAGAGGAAATCATAAATTATCAGAATAAGGATAAAAGAGGAGATAATCACTTTAGAGCCTATTGACATAAATAATAACGAGATATTATGAATAAATTTGACTATAAATTTGGCAATATTGATAAAATGAAAAATTCCATGAAAGACACAAATCACTAAAGTGGACTGAATAAGACTTAGAAAACTTCAATACCTCTATATCTATTAAAAAATGAATTTATAATTAAAAACTTTGCCACAAAGAAATGTACACCCAAAATGGCTTCACTGGTGAATTCTATAAAATATTTAAGAAATGAATAACACCAATCCTACCTTAATTAGTTAAGAAGAGAGAGCAGGTGAAAATAGTTTACAACTCATTTATGAGGCCAAGATGGAGATATGTTCATGGAGTGGAAAGCTCAATATTGTTAAAGTGTCAATTCTTCCTGAATTGACCCATAGAGAAAATTCAATCCCAATAAAAATTGCAGCGGGTTTTTTTTTTTTTTTTTTTTTTTTTTTAGAAATTGACAAACGAATTCAAAAAAATACATGGAAACATGAAGGACCTAGAGTAGCTAAAACAAATTAACAAATTTAGCAAAGGATAATAAAGTTAAAGTACTTCCACTTCTTGATTTCCAGATTAAGTATGGAGCTATAGTTATCAAGATAGTGTGATTTTGTCTAAATATAGACATATAGGTCAAAGGAACAGAAGAGGGAGTTAAAAAATACACTTATGCGTATGTGGTCAATTGGTTTTCTATAAAAGTGCCATGGTAATTTAAATAGGAAAATCATTGAATTATAAACAAATAGTGTTGAAACAACTCTTTATCTTTGCAAAAATGAACTTTAACCTTTACCTCATTCCATTTACATAAGTTAATTCAAAATGAATCATAGAGCTAAATGTAAAAGCTAAAATTATAGAACTCTTAAAAGAAACATAAACGGCATTTTTCACAACCTTGGGGGTATACATAGATTTCTGAGAAAGAACACAGAAACATGAATCATAAAAGGAAAAAACAGAAAATTGGACTTTATAAAAATGAAAAGCTTTTACTTTTGAAAGACATTTAAAAAAATGAAAAAGCAAGTTGTAGACTGGGAGAAAATATTCATAATACATGTATCTGATAAAGGACTCATATCCAGAGTGTATAAAGAAAACTTGCATCTCAATAATAATAACTTAAAAGATCAAGAAACATGGACAAAATATTTTGAACAAATGTTTCATAAAAGAATATATATATATATATATATATAGTCATTTAGCACATAAAAATGTACCCAATATCATTGGTTGTCAGAGAAATGCAAATGAAAACCACAATATTCTACCACTACAGGCCCAGTAGAACGGCTAAAATTAAAAAGACCGACAATTCCAAGTGTGAACAGAATATGGAGCAACTGGAACGCTCATACATTGCTGGTGGGAATGTAAAATGGTGCAATCACTTTGGAAAATGGTTTGGAAGTTTCTTATAAAGTTAAACATACACTTAACATATGAGTTACACTTTCCAACTTATGCATTTACCTCCTGAAATGAAAACGTATGGTAACAGACAGATTTGTACATGTTGTCATGTACAAATGTCATGTAGTTTAGTGTTACCCCAAACTAAAACAACCCCAATATCATCAAACAGGAAAATGGAGAAGTTCCGGTATATTTGGTATATTGGTGATCCCACCCAACAATAAAAAAATGAGCGATGGATACATGCAACAACGTGGGTGAATCTCAAAAATATGCTGAGTAAAAGAAGCCAGATACAAAATAATACACACTGTATAATTCTGTCCAATAATAGTAACAGAAAGTGAATAGATGTTTTGGCTGGGGGTTGAGGAGGGATTTTACAGTAAAGGGACATGAGAGATTTTTTGGGTCATACAAATATTCTATTATTGTGATGATTACACTAATATATATATATATATTTAAAAAGTCACCAAACTGTCCTTAAATTCAATGCATATTACAGTATGTAAATTTAACCTTAATAAAGTTTATTTATATAAATGTAATTACAAAAATGGGAAAAATCTTTGGCAAAACTTTGAGAGACAAAGGATTACTCTGTCTTTATACATAAAACCATATAGATAGATAGATCAGATAAACATTAAGACTCAATAGATGAATACAGAAAGGTCACTGTGCCAGTTTGAATGTATTATGTCCCCCCAAATGCCATTATCTTTGATGTAATCTTATGTGGGCAGACTATCAGTGTTAATTAGATTGTAATTCTTTGAGTGTTTCCATGGAGATGCGCTCCACCCAACTGTGGGTGATGACTCTGATTGGATGATTTCCATGGAGGTGTTGGCCCGCCCATTCAGGGTGGGTCTGAATTAAACTACTGGAGCACTATATAAGAGCAGACAGAAGGAGCGAGCTTGCTACAGCCAAGAGGGACACTTTGAAGAAAGCACAGGAGCTGCAGATGAAAGACAGTTTGAAGACGGCCGTTGAAAGCAGACTCTTGCTCCGGAGAAGCTAAGAGAGGACAAACAGCCCAAGAGCAACTAAGAGTGACATTTCTGAGGAACTGCAGCCTAGAGAGGAATGTCCTGGGAGAAAGACATTTTGAAACCAGAACTTTGGAGCAGACGCTAGCCACGTGCCTTCCCAGCTAACAGAGGTTTCCTGGACACCACTGGCCATCCTCCAGTGAAGGTACCCAATTGCTGATATGTTACCTTGGACACTTTATGGCCTTAAGACTGTAACTGTGTAATGAAATAAACCCCCTTTTATAAAAGCCAATACATCTCTGGTGTTTTGCATTCTGGCAGCATTAGCAAACTAGAACAGTCATGTATAAGAAAGGGATTCACAGAAGATGAAATACAAATGAGTAATAAAGTTACAAAAATTTTCAAGTTTTTAATAATAAAAAAATTCAGATTAAAATGATTAAGACGCTTTTGCCATTTAATGGTAAAAAACTGAAAACATTTAGAGTAATGCTGGGAAGTTTGGTGTTGATTCACAATTGGCAGGAATGTGAATCAGTATAATTGTCTGGAAAGTAAATTGTAAATATATGCTATGAGTCTTGATAGCTCCATCTTTTGCTCCATTAGTTCAAATTTTAGGACTCTGTTTTAAAGAAATTCTTAGAAATACAGATACAATTTTAAGTACCATTAAGTTGATCCCAGAATTATGTATATCATCGAAAACCTAGAAATAACCTAAATGTCAAATAGAAGAATGCTAAATTAGTGATTTTCAAACTTTTTGAAAAAAACTAATGAAGTCTCTTTATCAAACAAAATCTTACTTAGAACCTCAATAATTAAGACGCATAATATATGTGCTCTGGGGATGGCAAAATCTGGAGTGTTTCCACCTACACAGCCCCTTGTTGGCTCTTTGCAGTTGATTTTACAGAGGCGACGCTGAAGAACCTTATGATTTTTGAGACCACAGTTCGAAAACTCACCCCATTAAATTACTGTACATCTATACAATGGAATATTATGTATTTAAAAAGAATAATTGGAAGTATGATAAAGTGTTTATTATAAAAATTTGAGCAAAATATAGAATACAAATTGATAAATATAATTTCCAGCTATGTAAAATACATCTGGAAAAAATATTGAAAGGAAATACATACAAATGAAAATAGCCAATACATCTGGGATTTAAGTTTATGACTAATTATAGTTTCATCTTTAAACTTTTTTGAATCTCTCAAGAATTTTACAAGAAGGGTGTATTGCTTTTATGTGAGGAAGAAATGTGTTTATGTGTGTCTTCTAAATTCTGTCTTAAACGAATCTCATTTAAAAAAAATGTGGGTGGATTAGTAGAAATGCTATAGTACTTTAAAATTCCTTGCAATCTTGTTTCAGTACAGCGTTTGACAAAATTTCTTATGACTTTGTTTAAACATTTTTTATTGTGAAATATAACATATATGCAGAAAAGTGATGTATTTCAAAGTACAAGTAGTTATAGAGCAAATTTCAAAGTATGGTATGTGAGTTACAGCTCCTTAATTTCAGTAGTTTCTTTCTGGCTATTCCAATACTTTAGAAACTAAAAAATCTATATAATGATTCAGTAGTCATAATCATTTGTTAAATCCAACTTCTCTGTTACAACTCCTCCCTCTCATTCTCTCAAACTTCAGAGATATTTGGGCAATGACCATTCTAACTTCTTCATGTTGAAAAGGAGTGTCAACATTATGGAGTAGGGGAATGCAACTGGTTGATGTTTGGGCTTATCTGGCATAGGAACAATCTGGAGGTTTTAAGTTTCTGAGAAATAAACTTAATAAGTAAAGCTTTTACGGAGTCTTAGAGTCTTGGTTTTTCTTTAGGGTTTTTAAGAATACTGTTGGTTGTAGCTTGGCAGACTGTGACAATCTGCAGTATTTGACTTAAGCTTGCATAAGAGTAACCTCCAGAATGACCTCTCAACTCTAGTTGAAATTTTTTAGCCACTGAAACTTTATTTTGTTACATTTCTTTTCCCCTTTTTGGTCAAGAAGGCATTGTCAATCCCATGATACCAGGGCCAGGCTCATCCCTAGAAGTCATGTCCCACATTGCCTGGGAAACTTACACCCCTGAAAGTCAGGTCCCACATAGGAGGGAGGGTAAAGAGTTTTATTTGCAGAGTTCGGCTTAGAGAGAGGTTCTCTGGTGGTGACTCTTAGGTGTGTTTATAAGCAGGCTTAGCTTCACCATTACAGAAATAAGTTTCATAAGGGCCAGTCTCAAGATCACTTATACCTGAGAGAATATCAGAAATTTCCCAGGTGGGCAAGTTTAATAGTTTCATATTTTTTTCCAGTCCCTCAAGGGAATTTGCAAATACTTTTTTATTACCTGCCCCAAATACTATGGAATGTATCAGGGTATTACATTGAGCTATACAGAATCACCAGATCTACTTTCCTACTCTAGGCTCCAACATGAGATGGAGGATGACATTTTATTACATAAATAATGAACAGTGGGCTGGGTGAAATACAGTTAGGTGGAGTAATAGTTGGCTAAATGGTTCCTTCAGTTACAAATATTTGTTGAGCACTCATGACTTTCCATATCCTCTGCTTGGCAGAGGATGTAAAGCAGGCAAGACAGGGTTTCTGCCTTCAGAGGCCCAGTCCACAGCTGAACAAACATGAGTGCAAATAATCACAATTTCACAGTGATATTCATCTACTGAGAGTATGTGAAAACATTCTGAAACATTGAGGAATGACTGTGCTTTAGCACCACTGTAAGCGCTTTACTTTGTTTTATCAGTCAGAGGTCCTAGTTGCAAGCAACAGAGACAGACTATAGCTGATTACTCCATAAAGAGGTTTTATTGGAAAGATATTGCATAGTTGTCAGCCTGGAGAACCAGGCTAGAGACTAAGTTTCCAGGAACAATATCTAAAACCATGTTGGGGAACTGGCTTCAGTGAGGACTAGCTGGATCACCATGGCTGACACTGCTGCATCAGGAATTCAACCACTCAGCCCCTGAGATTTGGCGCCTCTGCTGCCTGCATCACCAACAAAATGACTGACAAGTTGCCTTCAATTTACCTTCTTCAGGACTGAAGTCTTAGGTGGGAGAAAAATGTGGTTGAGGGGCCCAGGTCACATGCCTGTGTCCTAGCTGTACAGAGGCTGGATAATCTAGTTCTTGAGTAGACAGGACTGAAAAGACTGGACACTCTTCATATTTAGCATGAGTGTTCAAAATATGCTTCAAAACAAGAAAATCTGACAAATCTCAACAACACATGCATTATATCATTTAATTCATTGATTGCCCTATTAGGTATTATATTTTGTTCCATTTTAAGGTGAGAAAATGAATAACTAATGAGGTCAAAACATTGACCCTAGTCTTCAAATCTAGTAAGTGGCAAAGCGAGGAAATGAACTCTGGCTCCCAAACTCATGAATTTTTGACTAGCTACTCATTAGATCATGAGTCGCAGAGGAGGTGATTTCTGGCAAAATACTGAAAGAGCAGATATTTTTGGGTTCAGTGTGGGTGGATCAAGGGTTCGTTGTGGTGGAGCAGGAGGTAATATGGGAAAGGTAGTGAGGTTCAAGAACACGATAAAGGGGAGAAGCTGGTATAAATGACCAGGGCTTGGTCAACCCAGGGCCCAACTATGCTTCATCAGTAAGAATGCAGTACAAAGACTTCTAATCAGTGCCATTGCCAGAAGCCCCTTTCCCTGATTTTTTTCCCACCAGGGCCCAAACCCCCTCTTATGGCTCTGGCCACTAAGTATTTGGATTTTATTTCATAGATCTTTGACTCTTAACCAGCTGAAACCTAAAGGATTTTTTTCCCACACAACATTTTGCTTCTGTGTCTTTTGGGTGTTCACAGACCTCTTCCTGGAGCCCATCCTTAGAGCTGTCATGGGTTCAGGTGATGAGAAAAACAGAGATTTTTAACTGAGAAACTGATATAATCAGATTTGCTCTTTAGAAAGATAACAATGACAGTAGTGTGGACCACAGATTAGAATAGGAATAAAATAAAAGGAGAAAAAATAATTTGGAGGCTGTTGTAAGATTCCAAGCAGAAAAATGATGAAGACTTAGTTATGTATAAAACTTGTTCACCATTTTGCAAAAACTTAATGGACGTCTCTGTGAATACCACACTTGAAATTCAGTTGAAAAAATTCCAGTATAAGAAAGGTTCAGCTGACCTGAAGCAGTTCATGTGTGGGACACTGGCAGCCTGTTAATGTATATCAACAAAATGATGTAGCTGCCTCAGTGCTGCAAGTCTTTTTTAGACTGAATGAACAGAATCACAGTGTTCCTTCAAGCTAGCATAGCTCTACTCTATTCTTCTCTGATCAAGCAACAAATAGAATGCTGCTTGAAACCTTAGATACCACTGTAAAAAGAAGTGATATACTAAAATAAAAAGACATTTAGGAGAAGGGGGATCTGACAGGAAAATGTTGTGTAATTATTCCACATATATAGGAGTAAGGATCAGAGGATGGTACTGCTTGAGGTATTAACTGGAGACGGAATAAATGTTTTCAAATATTTGGAAGATCAGCATATGAAAAAGATGTCAGAAAAACCATTGGGAAGGAGTCAGATTTGGGTTCAGATTAAAAAAGAAGTATGTAATAATCAGAGGTGTCTAAAAAGGAAATGGTCTGCCTGGTAAGGTGGAGGACTCTCAGATGACAGCTGGAGAACCATCTGTCAGAAGGGATTCTGTATGGAAGCTGGGGGGCTGGGACTGGTGGGTGGGTGACAGTTGAGTGGGAGATGGAGGAGGGCATTTAGATTGAGCCATTTGAATTCTAAAAGAGTTGACAATACCTCATAATCAGATTTATCATGTCTATTTAATTATTTAAATGAATGGAATGAAATTATTGAAAAAAGTAATGGCCAAAGGACTCTTGAAGCCTGAGCAACTTCTGATAGACTGGAGGAGGAAAGGGTGAGAGAAAGATTTCTCTTTCTTTTTGACATCCGAGTTTTCTTTCTCTGGGCCTACTGGGCAACTACTGGGTAAATTTGCATGGAAGAAAAATACACTTTTATTGATTGAGAAGCAAACAGCAATGAAGAACACACTAAGTTTGATAAGATACTGCAATGGAAATGAATGGAAAAAGGGAGAGAAACTCTTTCTTAGGGACAGCAGGTAGTTGTGAAGACAATAATCATAATAAAATATTAATATTTTATAATTATTGAAGAGTTAGGTGCCAGACACAAATATTTTTTCAAATATTATTTCAGTTAATCCTCACAAAGACCCTATGAGGTAGTATCAATATCATCCCCCATTTCATCAATAAGGAAGGGGAGTTTTATGTAAGTTATTATTAGTAAATAGTAGTGAGATTATTAAAAAAAGGACACTTAAATATTTCACTGAAGATCTTCAGTCTCCAAGGTTCATCTACAGGAGTTCACAATCCAAAGTTTTCATAATTGAGAGCTACTTTATTATTTTAATATTAATCTGATTTAAAAGGTCAAAAAGCTTTCTCTCTCAGTCACTTTCTCTCTCAATTTCTCTCTCTCCCCCTCTCTGTCTCTCTTGGATAAAGCGGTGCTGCAGCTGTATAGCCAGATGGATGCAGCTCAGATTGACAGGGGTCTCTCTGTTTGTAAAAAACAGTTTCATGTTCATTTACCCATCTGCTTGGTATCCATGCAACCATGAAATAGAACATCTTTTGCATATTTATACTCTTCTTTTTTATGCCATGCAGAGATGGGGAATTACACGGTCATTTAGAAGTTTGACTGTCCATTTAGGAACATCTCATAACACCCAATAGAATAAAATCACAGAAGGGGAGCATTTTTCTACTCGTTTCATAGATCATGTTGTAGTTAACCATGTGGGTACAATTTGGATTGACTACGACTCCTTCTTCCTATAGCAGCTTACCTCAGCTTGCAAATTTGTTCTCTAAATAATTTGGCTCAGCAAAATACTAGTTGGTTCAAATTTACACTGTTTCTGCCCGCTCCTTTATTCTTTCTGTCTTAATGACCTTGTTGCCTTCTATTCAGTCTTGCATTGATAAGCCAAGGGAATAAGAAACATCTGTTCACAGCAAGTACTCTTGGAGTTTCATTAGACTGAGACTTCTGAAAAATTAAGATATACTACACATTGATACCATAGCACAGGGAGTGTAAAAAATGCCTCTTCCCAATACTCTATAGTTGGCACATTTTACTAAGAACATTATTTCCCTAGTCATCTAAGTCTGGGGATAGTTTAAAGAATGTAGGTGTCTCTCCCTGAATCTTCCAGTCTGTTAGCCTCATTGAAGATCTGTAAATTCCCCTTTACCACACAATCAGCATTGGCTAAGGGTGGTCATTTCTAACTTTCACCCAAGCCCCATCACACTACATGTGGCTCTTTCGTCACTTATATTACGCTAAATACACCTGGATTAAAATAGGAGCAGAAGGAGGCTGGAGAATACACAGGGTGATGTCCTTCAAGGCAGGAACCAGACACAGACATCAGTCCTTCCCACACCTCTTTCTCTATACTGGACTATAAGGGTCCGGTATTGTCAGTCATGCCTGCCTAGAATAGAGCTCCCGCATGATGGAGTTGGGGGATAAGAGATGCCAGTCACTGCTCCTCCTGGGTTAAACTATATCCCTAGATCGTAGTTGAGGAGATGACAGGGAGTCCCCATCTTCTTGGCTGCGCCAGCCCTGAGGAGAGTTTCCATCACACCATCCAGGATGTGAGTAGGTTGTGACTCAAACGCCATGGACTCTCATTGTTCTTATCAAGATTTAATTTTTCTGAATATATATTTCTTCATTTGTTTTATGCCCTTAGGACAATTTCCAGAAACTTTAAAGGGTTTTTTTTTTTTTTTTAAATAAATTTTATCAATTAAGTGACTTTCTCTAGAATAGAGTCTGCCAAACTCTTCAACTGCCATTCCGGAAGCCCCACCTAAAATTGTGCTCTTTTTGTGGGTTGTGGTAAAAAGTTGAGAAACACTGGATTAATTTCCTGAAAATAGTACCATTTAGAAATAGAAAATTATAGTGAGTTGGAGTGTGTCTTCTTGCACCCTTTGAATCATGACGGTGGTGCTCAGGATCGTAGGCAAAGACTGTTGAAACTTTCATGCTTAATGGTGAAAGTGGGGAGAATATGATGCAAGGGGCAGCCTGGGAAAGGGGAAAAATTAGAATCTAGCCCCAAGAGTGTATAAGCTTTGGAGGAATTTGTAAGAGGGAGTCAATTCTGGATTGCAGAACTATTTTGTTATAGGTCATCCTCTTGTGGAAAAATAGTCGGCTAGGAGTCACCATAGCTCTACTGGAAAAAGAGTGCTACTAAGATAGTGTGTGGGAAACAAACTTAGTGCAAATCATGTTAATAGCAGCAGACTTGGGTGTAGAATGAAGCCTGTGTCTCTCTTTCTGGCACAAGGAGTTATTATAGAATTATTATTATGACTTCACTCTTATGCAGGTGTGATAAACATTAAAGTCTCATTTCTCTTGTTGAATTAAAGGTGAGTGAAGTCCAATTTGTGGAAATGTGAATTGGCCACTTCAGAATCATACACCATGCTGGAGTTAGAATAATTAGTAAAGAGAATTCATTGTACTCTATCACTTTATTGGTCCCAATCCTGTACTTTGTAGGCATCAATAAATGGGAAGTTTTAGGCTAAGGGTCTTCTTGGTGGAATTCCAATTAAAAATATGCTGATTTATTTTGGAACAAGCCATTTAGATCTTAATAGAAAATAAAAGAAAAGAAAAGAAAAGAGAAGAAAAAAACAGAAAATTAAAGGAGCTCTTTGGCCTAGACTTTTGCAGGAGAGATGAGGTAAGGTTACTAGTCAATACATATAAACTGTAAACACACCAAGAATTCTTGCTGCATGAAAATACTGATCATTGTCTTTACCTGTGATTATAAAACTTCTGACCAAATATTAAGGATTACCTGCATGATTAATGGATATTTTACTTGTTCAGCAAAAGGCAAGGAAAAAATATTTCTGATTGAGCAGCAACATGAAAACAATTTACCACCTCATCACCCTTAAACAAAAGGTTCAAATCAAAGTGTGTTCCATCTTGACATATACCATATGCCTGAAAATGCTCACTAAATGAAAACCTGGATGTGAGAACAATAATGCATATGCGTGGTAAGCAATAAATATCTCAATGATGTTTTTTGTTTTGCAACAATGGGGTGTTAGATAACCTAGGTACTTGGTAGGGAGGGAGTCATCTAATCAAATTCTCTCACTTTTGAGATGAGGACACCAGGATCAAAATACTGATGTGATTTAGCCACAGCCAGAACAAGGATGCTTACTTAGCATTCAGTTATTTTGATTCCCAATCCCAACCCAGTTTTTTTAAAAAAACCATAGAGTCCAAGCAAAGTAAAAAAAAAAATATTTTTTTAAAAAACCAGAGTCCAAGAAAAGTAAAAATGGTAGACACCCAATAAATGCTTCCTGGAGAAATGTTGGATGAATTGGAAGGGGGCTCACCATCACTTGGTTAAAATAATTCTTAAGGTCATTTATTGCCTTTCCTCAGTGAGTCTATAGCACCCCTACTCTTAGGCCAGCAGACACTAAGATCATCTTGTCACCCACCCTCTGTTCTGTCTTCCATTATTCTCACTTGGATTTTTGCAATACTGTCTTAAGTCATCTTGCATCTTTCAGTCTTATCTCATTTTATTCCAGCCTGTATGTGCCTCCAGAGTTATTTTTTTAAAATACAAAGTTTATCATACCACATTCTATGCCTAAAAGCTGCTGTCCCAGGTTAAAGTCTAAATTCTTTTTAGCATGAACTGCGAATTCTTTCACAATCTAACCATGGCTTACCTTTTCAAGGTCTACTCCCTCTCTTCTCCATGCTTCCAAATGCCTTGCAATTGCCAACCATCCACACAATTCTCTCTCTCTCTCTCTCTCTCTCTCTCTCTCTCTCTCTCACACACACACACACACACACACAGTTTTATTCACACACCATACAATCCATCCAAAGTGTACACTCAGTGACTTGGTATAATCACAGACTGGTGCCTTCATCACCACAATCAATTTGAGAACATTTTTTGTCCCTCTTCATTTTCCTATGGGCTGTCTCTCCTGAAATGTCATTTTCCCTTCATGTGCCCCATTGCTGGTTTTTGCTCATTTATCTGCCAAGATGCAACCAAGTCATCACTTCCCTGACAAAAACTTTTCCAACATCCCAATCTCTGTCATTTGGCTTTTCGTTTGGGTTCCAACAACACTTTTCCACCCCTCTCCTAGCACTTGGTATACCTTCACTTTTCTGCCAAAACAGATCCAGTCTCTGTGACCCTCCAATGCTCTTTCTTGCCCATATCTTATTTGACCTATCAGCAGCATTGGATAAAGATGATCATTTTATATTTTGAATTATTTTCTTTACTTGACTTCCTGAATAACCCTCTCTCTTGGTTCTTTTCTTTATATCACTAAGCACTTCTCGGTCTTCTTTTGCTAGCTTCTCATAACATGATATTCCTCTTTTCTTCTCTATAGAGACTGTTTAGGTGATCTTATCCATATTTATGGCCTTAGCACCAGCTGTTTGCTGACACTCCCAAATTTATATTTCCAGCTTGGATTTCTCCCTGAACTTTAGATCTGTAGAGCAAACTTCCCACTTGATATCTGCACTTGAATGATCAGTAATTATCTCAAACCTAACATGTCTGGAGCTGAAGTCCTGATTTTCATTCCCCAAGCCTGTACATTCCATGGTCTTCCCTGTCTTCATAAATGATGACTTCAATCTTTCCATTGCTCAGGCCAAAATCATTGAAGTTATCCTTTACAACTTTCTTTCTTTCATACTGCACAGACAATCCATCAGCAAATCCTGATGACCCTACCTTAAAAATTTATTCAAAATCTGACTAATTCCACCCTTCTCCAATTCACCATTATATCTTGCATAGATTGTTGAAATATTTTATAACTGCTTTTCCAGGTACTGTATACCAATAGAAAGGATAGTGATTCTTTTGAAACCGACTAAGTCTGATCATATCACCCCTCTGCTCAATGTCCTCCAATGTCTTCTCATCTCTCTTAGAACAAAATCCAGAGTCCTTAAAATGGCCTGTTATATACTATTGCTTTCCCTCTAGTTCACTCTGCTTCAGATACTTTGGTCACCATATTTTTCCTCCTGTGTCAGTCCCTTTGCACTCACTATGTATACCTTCCTCCTGAACATGCTTCTCCCAGCTATCCACATGATTGACTCCCTTATATACTTCTGGTTTTGCCTGGAATGTTACCTTATCAATGAGGACTTCCAGAACCAATCTATATGAAATAATATCTCCCTGCTAATGGACAATCCTTACACTCTTACCCTGCTTCATTTTTTTCCATAGTATTTCTCATCATAAGAGATGCTTATTTATCTATTACCAGGCTCACCATGTAAAATATAAATTCCTTGAGAGAGGGCAGTGCCTTTGTCTGCCTTACTTGTATTTGTATCCTTAGTTCCTAGAACCATTCTTGGTACAGAGTAGAGGATCAATAAAATATTTCTTGGATGAATTGATGTAGCAGAGGGTATGGGGTGTTTTGCTTCTTTCCTCAACTCAAAGATTGGGTTGTTTTCTTAAGTTCTGTTTCCTTTGTATAACTATTTTGTCAGTGTTTTACTCTAAGTGATAGGATGTCTTGAACTGGGATACTACAGAGGTAGCTGTATTTCCAAAAATAATGATACAATATATATGATATTTGTAGACTGCTAAATTTTTTCTAAAGTAGTTTTACTTTAATATTTTATGTGGCCCTCATAACAAAGAATGGAGAGTATTACTATTACTACCTCTGTTTCTTTTTAAGTTAGGAAATCTGATACTTTACCAAGAAGTGAAGTTTTGGTACTTTAAAGATAAAGGAGTGATGCTGCAGAGACTATGGATTCAATTAAGAGCCTAATTTAGCCTAGAAAAAAGGAAAGACTAAAGGGAGATAATATAAAGTCTTTTGATAGCTGAACAGTAGTCTATGAGGGGATAGACTTAATTCCAATGAATAGAGTAAACAATAATTTTCTAATAATTGGATCCATCCAAAAATGGAACAAGTTATTTTGAAAGTGACTTATCACTAGAAATATTATAGCAAAGACTGAACAATCTCCCAGAAAAGTTCATCACAGAGGGGATGCCTTAGAGGAAACTCTTGGTTTCCTTTAAACCCAATTATCTATCAATCCAGAAAATACATCATATTTTCTGTTACAAGAATATTTTAAGTCCCTAAGTGATGAAAAAAAGCCATCATGAATAAGGATGAAATAAATCACTCTCTATAGCATAAGTTCCCTCTGTATCTCAGATATACTCTAAAAAGAAACATTGAGGCAAGTGTCAAGTAAGGAGCTTGAGGGCTTAACAATGAAACCAAAGAAAGGATATTTGTGGGACAGTACCAGCTGCTGTAACAGCAGGAGAATGACTACCACACATTTCCATCTAATACTTGATGCAAAGAGTTGAGTTTTGCATTAACCTCTGCACCAGCTGCCCAGAGTGCTGGAGCATTGTCTGAACTAGCAGAATCTGTCATTAACAATGTAGGAAACTGATGGTAGAAGGTCAGATGCTGTTAGGAGATGATATTTTCACATACTGGGATTGAACTGTTTTCTATTTGAGTGTTTCTGACAGAAATAGTTGTTACTTTCTTGAATTACCTGCAGCCAAGTGTGTGCATCAGAAATTCGGATCAAATAAAAAATGGTCCCATCCCAAGGCACTCTCCAGGAAGCTTGCCTACTCAACTACCATCTTTCACCTGCAAGGTTTAAGATAAATAACAAACTGGAGTGCTGTTGACACTGAACTGATTTTATTTTAAGTGATAATTGAAACCAAGGTCTGAGGTAAGGAGGAGAAGTAAAAATGGAACTCTTAATCAAAAAGCACATGAAAGGATAAATTTTTCATCTTGTTTAGTTTCTATTACATTTTAAAATAAAAATAAATTATTATATTAGCTGTTTATGCTGTCATGAATATACAACAGGAAAATCTGACCTTCTTCCAGGGTCTTTAATGAGGGAGCTTCAGAGTCAATGAAATGCCTATGAGTATTACTTAAAGAATAGTCCTGGGCAAGATACTTGAGGAACTTAAATTTTGGTTTGATGAACACTCTGTTGTCTATTTTTGTTGTCTAAACAAATCTAATTTATTTTAAAAAGATCTCCCTACCTATTTGATTATGTCGTATACTTGCTCAAGGGTCTGTGCTAGATTCCAGTTAATTGACTTTTAGGAAAAGCTCAGATTCTTCAGTGTGATCTAAAAATCCCCTCACACCAATCCAGCACTTTCCCACTTTATATACTCTACAGCAAATTTCTTCCAGTTACATGAACCTACCTGGTTAATTCCAGCTCTTTGCCTTTGCTTATTTTCATTTTGCCTGGAGTGTCCTCTTTTACCTTCTTTACCCAATGAATGCCTATTCATCCTTAAATTTCATCTTCTCCATCCAGCAAGCTCCTTTTCATCTTCAAACCTGACAGAGGGAGAGTTAACTCTTTCTGAAGTCTTACCCAAATATCCAGATAGAATTATTTTTCATTGTGGACCAATGGGATTTTTCAAACTTCATATGTTATGCTACTATAGCCTCCATGAACATATTTATGGTCCATGTTGGATTATTAATTAAAATGAATTGGATCTTGTCCACTGTTATATTCTTATCCATAATGCAGTTTAGTATAGTAGTTCTGGAGCCAGACTGCCTGTACTTTTTAAAGGCTATGCCACCTACTAATCTGTGATCTTAGGCAAATTAACTAAGCTTCACAGAAAGTGTTTGGAATAGGGCCTGACTCATGTACTCAATGTATTTTAGCTATTATTGTTATATTTATTTTCCCAGAGCCTTATAAGTTCCTAATGTTTAATAATTATAATAACAAACACCTACCAAGCACTTGGTAGATACTGGTGTTAAGCACCTTTCATGCAATGCCTCATTAATTCTCACAACCAGGATGCAGGGTGAGGCTAGCAATACATCTAGGGCACAGACTAAAGCATCACTCATTCTCAGGGTTGACCATGTTTCCCATGCTGACCCTGCACTTGCATGACCCTGAGAATGAGTTAAAAAAAAAACTGCTATTTTAGTGATGATAGGAAAAAAAAATAAACCTGTCAACTAAGAATTCTGTAACTGGCAAAAATGTCTTCAAAAATAATGGAGAGATTAAGGCAATCCCAGATTAACAAGAGCTGAGAGAGTTCACTGACATTAGACCTGCCCTGAAAGAAATGCTAAAAGGAGTCCTTTATATTAGAGGAAAGAACACTAGACAGTAACTTGAAGCAGGATGAAGAGATAAAGACCTCTGGTATAGGTAACTATATGGGCAAATATAAATGCCAGTTTTACTACATTTTTCATTTGTAATGCTGCTTTTTTACTTCTTACATAGTTTAAAATGCAAATGCATTTTAAAACCTATATTATTGGGCGCACAACGTATAAAGATGTAATTTGCGACAATAATAATAAAAAAGGGTGGCATGAAGGGATAAAGGAGCAGGGCATGTTCAGGCTATTAAAGTTAAGTGGGCATGAATAAATTGTAATAGATTTATTATACTAAATGCAACTTCCATGGTAACCACAAAGAAAATATTTTTAAAAATTACACAAAAAGAAATGAGAATTGATTAAAGTGATTCACTAAAAAATGAAGTCAGTAATGGAGAAAAAGAGGTATAGAAAATGTATAAGACATACAAAAAATAATTAGCAAAATGGCAGAGGTAAGTCTTGCTTTATTGTATATATCTTAAATGTAAATTAATTAAACTCTCCAATCAAAAGACAGAGATTGGAAGAATGGAGAAGCATGATCCCACTATATACTGTTTTACAACAGACTCACCTTAGCTCCAAAGACACAAATAGGTTGAAAGTGAAAGAATGGAAAAATATTCCATGCAAACAGCACCCCAAAGAGAGTTGGGGTGGCTATACTGTTATCAAACAAAACAGATAAGATTTTGTAATCTTATTACAATCTAATTTACATCCAAAACTGTCACAAGAGATAAAGAAGGACATTATCTATTGAGAAAAGAGTCAACGTAATAAGAAGATATGACAATTATAAACTTAAATGCACCTAAAACACGGCCCCAAAATAAATGAAGCAACGTGGACAGAATTGAAGGGATAGAGATCTCTACAATAATAGTGGGATATTTAAATATACCATTTTCAATCTTGGATAGAACATCTAGACAGGAGATCAGTAAGGAAATAGAGGACTTGAACAACACTATAAACCAACTAGATCTAATAGACATATATAGATCATATTGCCCAAGAAGTTAAGAATACACATTCTTTTCAAGTGCACATGGACCATTCTCCAGGATGGACTATATATCAGGGCACAAGACAAGTCTAAATAAATTTTAAAATATTGAAATCACAAAAATTATCTTCTCTGATCACAATGGAATGAAGGTAGAAATCAGTAACAGAAGGAAAACTGGAAAGATCACAAATATGTGGAAATCAATTATAAACTCTTAAATAACCAATAGGCCAAATAAAAAAAAATCATAAAGGTAATTAGAAAATACTTAAGAGATGAATGAAAATGAAACCATAACATACCAAGTCTTATTGGTTGCAGTGAAGACAGTACTCATAGGGAAATAAATAGCTATAAACACCTATATTAAAAAAGAAGAAAGGTCTCAAATCAAGAAACAACTTCAAATATTGAGGAAATAGAAAAAGAAGAGCAAATTAAACCTAAAGTGAGGAGAAAGAAGGAAATAATTAAAATTAGAACCAAATGAAATGAAACAGAAAATAGAACAGCAAAATTGAGGAAATCAACAAAATTAAAAGTTGGCTCTTAGAAAAAATCAGTAAAATGGACAAATCTTTAGCCAGACTAACAAAGAAAAATATAGAAAAGGCACAAATAACTAAAATAATAAATGAAAATGGTGACTTCACTAAGGACATCACAGAAATAACAAGTATCTAGGAGAATACTATGAACAATTGCACACCAACAAATTAGAAAATCTAGATGAAATGGATAAATTTCTAGAAATACATAAATTACCTAGACTGATCATGAAGAATTAAAAAAAAATTCAGCAGACCCAGAGCAAGTAAAGAGATTGAATCAGTAATCAAAAACCTCCCAGCAAGAAAATATTGAGGACCAAATGATTTCACTGGTGAATTACATCAAATATCTAAAGAATTAACCCAATCCTTCTCAAACTATTCCACAAAATTAAAAAGAAGAGAAGACTTTCTTATTCATTCGTTGAGGCCAGTATCGCCTTATACCAAAGCCAGATAAAGATAGCACAAGAAAAAAAAAGTTACAGACAAAATTCCCTTATGGATATTAGATGGAAATATCCTCCACAAAATACTAGCAAACTGAATCCACCTGCATATTAAAAGAATTATACACCATAACCAATTGGGATTTAACCTAGGAATGCAAGGATGGTTCAACATACAAAAATCAATCAATGTAATAAACCACATTATAGAAGAAAGGAAAGAAAAACACATGACAATTTCAATGGAACAGAAAAGGCATTTGACAAAATTTAGCACACATAATTAAAACATTCAATAAACTAGAAATAGAAGGGAACTTTCTCAACATGATAAAGCCCATTTATGAAAATCCACAGCTAACATCATACTTAATGACAAAGACTGAAAGCTTTTCCCTAAGATCAGGAACAAGACAAGGATGGCCACTTTCACTGCTGCTATTCAACACTGTACTAGAAGTTCTATACTGAGCAATTAGGCAAGAGAAAGAATAGCCATCCAAATTGGGAAGGAAGAAGTAAAACTATCTGTATTTGTAGATGACATGATCATATATATAGGACATTCCAAGGAATCCACAAGAAAGCTACTAGAGCTAATAAATGAATTCAGCAAAGTTGCAGGGTACAAGATCAATGCACAATTGTGTTTCTATACACTAGCAATGAGCCATCCTAAGGAAATTAAGAAAACAATTCTATTTACAATAGCATCTAAAAGAATAAAACATCTAGGGATTAATTTAACAAAGGAGGTGAAAGATTTGTATACTGAAACCTATAAAATACTGCTGAAAGAAATTAAGCCCTAAATAAATGGAAAGGTATTCCATGCTCATGGATTCGAAGACATATTAAGAGGTTAATACTACCCAAAGCAATCCACAGATTCAACATGATCTCTATCAAAATTCCAGCAGTCTTTTTAACAGAAATGGAAAAGCTGATCTTAAAGTTCATATGGAATTGCAAGACACCTTGAAAAGCCAAAACCATTTTGAAGAAGAACAAAGTTGAAGGACTCACATTCTCCAATTTCAAAACTACAAGGCTACAGTCACTAAAACAGTGTGGTAATGGTATTAGGAAAGACTAATAGATCAATGGGATAGAACTGAGAGCACCAGAAACAGACACATACATCTTTGGCAAATTGATTTTTGACATGAGTGCCAAACTACATTTGATGGGAAAAGAATAGTTTCTTCAACAGAAGATGCTCAGAAAGCTGGATTTCTGCATACAAAAGAATCAAGTTGGACCTCTATTTCCTACTATATACAAAAATTAACTAAAAATGGATCAAGGACCTAAATATTAGAGCTAAACCATAGAATTTCAGGAAGATAACTTTGGTAGGTTGAATTATGTACCCCAGGGGAAAAAAATGTCCTTAATCTTAATCCATTCCTGTGGGGGTGAACCCTTTGTAAATAGGACCTTTTGAAAATGTTTTTAGATGAGGTGTGGCCCAGCTGAATGAGGTTAGGCCTTAATCCTATTGCAAGAGGCTTTATGAAGAGAAAGCCATGTGAAAAAGAAGCTGGAAGTCAACAGAAGCTGGAAGAGAAAGGGGAAATCATTGCTATATGACAGGAAAGCCAAGGAACTCCAAGGATTGCCAGCCCACCAGAATGCTACCAAACCCTGGAGGAAATAAGCCTTCTAGCTCCCCAAACCATGAGACAATAAATTCCCATTATTTAAGCCAAAAAACTGTGTGGTATTTGTCACAGCAGCCAGGAAACTAAAACAATAAAATAGGGAAAATTTTTCATGACTTTGGATTTAGCAATAGATTCATAGATATGTCACCAAAAGTACAAGTAGTAATAAGAAAACATAGAGAAATCAGACTTCAACAAAATTAAAAACTTTGTGTATCAAAGGGCATTATCAAGAAAGTGAAAAAACCTACAGAATGGGATAAAATAGTGGCAAATCATATATCTGATAAGGACTTAATATCTAGAATATATAAAGAACATCTGCAACTAAACAATAAAAAGACAACCTAATTAAAAATGGGCAAAGGTCTTAAACATTTTTCCAAAGAAGATATACAAATGGCCAATAATCACATGGAAAGATGCTTAACATTAGCCATTAGGGACTTGCAATCAAAACCAGAATGATATACTACTTCATATTCATGAGGTTCGCTGTTATTGAAAAAAAAAAAAAGGAAAATAAAAGTGTTGGAGAGGATGTGAGAAATCGGAACCCTCCTCCATTGTTACTGGGAATGCAAAATGGTATAACCACCATGGAAAGCAGAATGACAGTTCTTCAAAAAGTTGAATATGACCTGGCAATTCCACTACTAGGTATTTACTCAAAAATATTGAAGACAAATACCCAGATAATTGCATACGAATGTTTAAAGAAGCGTTATTCACAATAGCCAAAAGGTGGAAGCAACCACATGTTCATCCACAGATGAATGGATATGCAAAATATGGTATAAACATACAATGAAATATTATTCAGCCTAAAAAGGAATGAAGCTCTGAATATGCTACAATATGGACGAATCTTGAAACATTATGCTGAGTGAAATAAGCAAGACACATAAGGACAAATACCGTTTGATTCCACTATATGACATATCTAGAAATAGCAAATTTGTAGAGTCACCAAGGGAATGGTATATGAGAAGAAAGAATTTCTAAAATCTTAGTAAATATTCGTTAAACAAATATAAATTCTCTTGCATGCAAATTGTCAGAAAATATGCAATCCAGTTATCTTTCTTAAACAAATTACCTTAGGATGTTACTCAAAACACTGAAAAAGAAACCAAAACTAAATCACTAAATCTAGGAACATTGTGGTTAGGACAAAAGTACAATTTTTTTTACTTCAAATGCTGGCACAACTGTTTATTATTATTTATTTTAGCTATCATCAGATCTGTTAAAGGCCCATCTGATTTGTTAAAGCGTCCACTAGATTGTTAAAGGCCTGTGATTATTCTTTCCCAAAGGCTCATATATTTTATATCCAATATGTTTGTTTCCTAATGTTCCTCTCAGGACTCTGCTCTGATCTGGACTGGTTGCTTTCTAGGCTAGCTGCATAACTGTCATCCTGAAAATTCTGTTCATCTCTTTTTCATTGTTGGATCCTCTTTTCCTAGATCTCACATATTCCTCTTTCCTTGTTTTTTGGAGCACATCATTTAGCACTGTGGTTCTTAAACTATTTGTTGCAGGACTCTTACACTCTTAAAAATTATTGAGGACTCCAAAGAAGCTTTTGTTTAAGTGGGTTATATCTATTGAGTTTTATGTATTAGAAATTAAAAATATGTATTGATTCATTTAATACAACAATAATAAACACATTATATGTTAACAAAATATTTTTTAAAATGAGTGAGGAGAGTGTAATTGTTTTACATTTTGATAAAGCTCTTTAATGTCTGGTTTAGTAAAAGACACCTGGACTCTCATATCTGCTTCCGTATTCAATCTGTTGTGATATCACACATCTTTCAACCTCAGGGAAACTCTACGCTCATGAAAGAATGAGAACAATAAAGGCAAGTAACATATTAGTATTGTTATGAAATAGTTTTGACCTTGTGGACCCCCTGAGAGGGTCTCAGAGATCCTCAGGTGTCTCCAGATCACACTTTGAGACTCTGCTATAGTAACTTCTTGAGAAAAGGAAAAAAGGAAGAAAATTTTTGAAAATCTGCAGGTCTGAAAAAATAGTTTTTCTACTCGCATATATGATTAAAATTAGTTGAGTGT
Organism: Choloepus didactylus; assembly: GCF_015220235.1. NCBI lineage: Eukaryota > Metazoa > Chordata > Mammalia > Pilosa > Megalonychidae > Choloepus > Choloepus didactylus. The sequence continues at coordinate 125,998,844 of NC_051312.1, read as the reverse complement.
GAAATTCTAGGTTGGATATTACTTTCCTCAAAAAAATTTTTTTTTATTTTGAAATAATTTCAAAGTTATAGGAACAGTTGCAAAAACAATACTAACCCCATACACAGAATTCCACCATACCCTGACCCCCTCCCCCAATAGCTCAATCCACCAACTTTAACATGCTGTCACGTTGCTATTTCTTTCCCTCCCTCCCTATCTATCATCCATCATCTATTGCTCTGTCTTCTGAACATATGAGAGCTAGCTGCACACAGCCTTGAACATACACTATAATTCACGTATACACTTCCCATGAACAAGAACATTTTTTATGCAATCCCATTAAGTGCAGCTAAGAAGTACAAGATATTCAACAATGATAAGAAGCTTACATTCTATATTTCCTTTTCCTTATGTCTCAACTGTGTCACTTTGAGCCACCTGTTCTCTATCTTCCAACCCCATCCAAGTTCATCCTTTGGCATTCAATTGTCATCTATTTAGACTGTCTTTTTTTTTTTTTTTCAATTGTGGAAACATACATACAGCCTAAATCTTCCCATTCCACCCCCTCCCTAGCCTTCCATTAGTGGGATTAATCACATTTAGAATGTTGTAATGCTCTTTCCCACTATCCATTACTAGAAATTTCCCTTCACCTCAAACAGCAACCCTACACTCATTTCTTAACTCCCCATTGCCCCTTCCCCCATTTCTCTTAACCCAAACTCTACTTTTCATCTCTATGGTTATATTCTCTGATAATTTCTTTGTGTTTACTGTGGGGCTTAAAATTAACCTCTTAAATCCATATCAATCTTGTTTTTCTTTGATACCACCTTCACTTCAATAGGACACATAAACTATGTTCCTATACTCCTCCATTCCCCCACCTTTATATAGTTGTCTAAAATTACATATTTTACATTGAGTTCAAAACCACTGATTTGTCATTAGAGTTTGTGTATTTTATTTCATGTAGGAAGTAAACAGTGGAGTTACAGTTCAAAAATTATTGACTTCTATTTGTATTCCATTGTGGTTGGAGAATATGCTTTGAGTATATTCAATTTTTTTTTTTTTTTAAATTTCTTGAGGCTTGTTTTATGTCCCAGCTTATGGTCCCTTCTGGAGAAAGATCCATGATCACTGGAGAAAAATGAGTGTCCTGGTTATTTGGGATGTAAGGCACTATATATGTCAGTTAAAATTCTCTATATCTCTTTCTCCTTTCTTTGTTTCTCTGTTAGTAGGGCTCCCTTTAGTATGTGAGGTAGGGCAGGTCTTTTATTGGCAAAGTCTCTCAGCATTTGTTTGTCTGTGAAAAATTTAAGCTCTCCCTCAAATTTGAAGGAGAGTTTTGCTGGATAAAGTATTCTTGGTTGGAAATTTTTCTCTTTCAGAATTTTAAATATGTCATGCCACTGCCTTCTTGCATCCATGGTGGCCGCTGAGTAGTCACTGCTTAGTCTTATGTTGTTTCCTTTGTATGTGGTGAATTGCTTTTCTCTTGCTGCTTTCAGAACTTGCTCCTTCTCTTCAGTATTTGAGATTCTAATCAGAATATGTCTCAGAGTGGGTTTATTTGGATTTATTTTACTTGGAGTTCGCTGGGCATTTATGCTTTGTGTATTTATATTGTGTAGAAGGTTTGGGAAGTTTTCCCCAACAATTTCTTTGAATACTCTTTCTAGACCTTTACCCTTCTCTTCTCCTTCTGGGACACCAATGAGTCTCAAGTTTGGATGTTTTATTTTATGTATCGTATCCCTGAGATCCATTTCGATTTTTTCAATTCTTTTCTCCATTCTTTCTTTTGTTCTTTCATTTTCTGTTCTGTGGACTTCTAGGACACTGAGATGTTGTTCAGCTTCCTCTAGTCTTGTATTGTGAATATCCGGAGTCTTTTTAATTTGGCCAACAGTTTCTTTTATTTCCATAAGATCTTCTATTTTTTTATTTACTCTTGCAATGTCTTCTTTATGCTCTTCTAGGGTCTTCTTTACGTCGCTTATATGCTGGGCCATGGTCTTCTTGATGTCCTTTAAATCCTTTGCCATGTTTTCATTCCATGATTGTAGTTCTTTGATTAATTGTGCGAGGTACTGTGTCTCTTCCGATTATCTTGATTTGTGTGTTTGGAGTCGGATTCTCCATATCGTCTGGTTTTATCATATGCATTAAGATTTTCTGTTGTTTTTGGCCTCCTGGCATTTGCTTTGCTTGATAAGGTTCTTTCAAATTGTAAAAAAAAAATACCAATCTAATATTTCAGAAACACAGTTTGGTGGCGTATACTTTCTCTAACCAGCAGATGGTGTCTGTGAGTCACCTATACCCCTCAAGTCAGTTCTCCACCTTGTCCCCGTGGTATGTGGGGAAATGATTCTTGTGGGGTTCAGTTGGAGAACTCAGTTTGGGTGTGTTGCTGGAGCTGTCCGCCCTGAATGTGGGGTGTGTGTACGGATGGCCAGGGAGGAAGGACAGCTTTAATATTCAAATCCCCCAGGTTCCTGGAGATTCAAGGCCACTGAAAGAGTCTAAACCTTCATTTCATTTCAGCCCCAGACCCTCTCTCTCACTGTCCTACAGACCACCGGACTTGGCGTAGTGTCCCTGGGTTCTCCGAGCGGGTCCCCCCTCCCAGCCGTGATCCTCCAGGACCTCTGCTGAGGGAATGCCATGCTACATCACCACTGCATGCCATCCCTCAAGGGAAGCCCCGGGCCGCCGGGCCATGCCGGAGCGCTTTCACCCTGATGCAAAGATGGCCGAACGGGGGGTCTCCACACCCCACTCCTCACACAGTTCCTCCTTCCCAGCTCCGGGACAACTGGCGGGGCTCTGGGCTGTGGGCGCGGCCCCGGGCAGGAGTTTATCCAGCCCTCTGGGGAGCCAGCTGCTAGCTGTGGGGTTTCTTTCTGCTTCTGGCTCTCCCCTCCATTCCCCCAGCCCCAAGGGTATCTGCAGCAGGCTGTCTTCCAGGCCAGACACCGAGAGGCCGGCCCAGCCCCCTCTTGCTGTGTTTTACTGTGTGGTTCCCACTAGTGCCACTGCAGCCGCTCCTGGGTTTTTCCCTTTTTTTTTTTTTCAAAAGAGCTCATTGGTCTCCAAACGCCAAACCCTGGCTTCCCCAGACCGCCACACAGCTGTGGGTCTTCCAGCCAGCTTACTCACTCGTTTCAGAATGCAGGCTCCTGGTTTCACCAAGTATACGGCCCCTGTGGAACTAGCAGACCTCGTCCAGCTGGCGCATCGCTGTAACCGGTATTCTGGGTCACTTTCTGGTTTCCATCTAGTGTTTTTCACGGAGGTGTTTTTTTGCCCTGTCTCACCGAGCCGCCATCTTAGTTTCTCCTTCCTCAAAATTTGAAGGCATTTCTCTTTTGATTTTCAGTTTACAAGGTTACTGATACGATGTTTGGTGGCATTCCAATTCCCAATTCTTTGTAAGTGGCCCTTTTTTGTTACTTGAGGTTACAAGGATTTGCTTTAATTCCAGCCATAAGCTGCTTGCAAAATTTCACATTACTCTATCTAACAATAATCAAATTCATTAGCAATATATTTAATAGAGAGTAAAAAAGTTAATAAATTTGCCTCTTCGTGGAATTTATGTTTTCAACAATAAGATGTAAGTTGGATTTTCTGGAAATTTTAATAATCTCACAGTAGAAGATAATTAAGCTATCATGCATATGCTAAAGTCAAATGGGCAATTAAGACAGTATAATTCAGAGGGTTTGTGGAGTACCAGAGGGATAAGACTTGACTTTACAGATGAAAAAACAAAACAAAACAGAATAAAGGAAAAGTGAAATGACTTGACAAAAATCATACTTTTACGATTATGAGGCTTGGATTTAAAACTTTTGTTTTCAAATTTCTCAGTTTAGTGCACTTTCTTCCTGACACAGATGGATGAACTTTTTGCTTTCACACTTGCTTAGTGGGCCCAAGTGGGAAGGCACCAGCAGACTTCGACAGGATTTATTCCATGTACCTGGTTAAAATAGTACATAGAGTAAAAACCCCGTGTCTTTAACGAAGAGTTGCTTACCTTTCTTAAATAGCTACTGTATGTCTTCTCTAAAGAGATCATTTATCATCAAAGGCACACTGCTTCTACAGCAAAATTGATTACTATTTTCATGAATATGTTTTCTTTGAACTGACCAATTAGTATACAATGCATGTAGCTCTTAAATCTATTTTTATAGAAATGAAAGGAGCACTCTATAACTTAGGGGGTTAGACTGCAATATAATTTGAGCTAATCTTGAGACCAGGTGTATATGGAATACATTATTTATGGTCCTCATTCCTCAGCTAATATGCTGCCTTCAAAAGAGTCAAAATTTATGAAGAATTTGAGGATTATGGGTGCTATAAAAATGCAGGGTTGTTATCAATCCTAGAAAAATAATTAAATTTGAATCCTTTTCTGATTATACTGTCTTGGATTTACTAGATTTCATGCCTTTTGGTGTCTGGATTACCTTGATTCTTACATCTTTTCCTACTTATTTCAGATCCTTGTCCCTTATATCAATTAGTTAAAGCCTGTTTTACTTAATATTCCTGTATTTACTTGCATTTTCTCTCAACCTACATTTCAGGTTCAGAAAATACTGCTCACTCCATACCTTTGTCTTATGCCACCTAAATAGCTCCTAAAACTTCACTTCCTCCAAGAATCCCTCTTTATCTATCACAACACTATGAAACTTATTCTGTCCTTACATTAAAAGTAAAATTTTTCTTTACTTGTTTTGTTAATATATAACTAATAAATCTTCCCTACAATAGTACTGCTGTCATTGTTGTCTTTCATTTTCACAACAAAGTCTTAGAGATATAGGACTATTTGTAAGGCTTTTGGTAGTATCTGGGCACACAGCTTTCAGGATCAGGTCTGGTCTGTTTTCTAGTTCCACTCCCGGGCTAGGGCCATTGAATTCCCACCTGCAGGCTCAGCCTGGCCCTTATTGTGGGGCTTAGCATTGAGTCACCCAACTGACAGTCTGACCCTAGTGGGAAATTCTCATGTTGGGCTCTTATCTCATTCCTAAGCTCCAATTCTGGAGTCCTGCTAACTGGGGTTTTCTCTGTCTTTAGAAATCCAAGTGCTCTAAAACATATCCCTGGCATTCTGTCTTAATTCTTGCCAATATGATTGTGGTTACTATTCAGTATCCGTATGTCCTGCTAGACTGAGGCTCTGTCTTGTTTACTGCCAGGTGACCTCATAGGAATTGGAGCTTGTTCCTAAGCATCAGGAATTGGAGGTGTTCCCGAGCCCCAGCCCTCTGTCATGCTGAATGCCATCACTCGCCCTAGATATCTGATTCCTACACGCCAGCTACTTGCTAGGAACCCTATTATTCTATTAAGACTGTCTGTTTCTCTGGATTGAAATAAAAAATTGCTCTTTCTCTTGAACCTTGCACATAGGTCAGAAATGGAAGGATGAGAGGAAGAAATGGATGTAGAAAGGAAGGAAATTAACATTTTTGCATACCTTCTATGAACCTGGGAAGGTGCTGGGAATTGTCACTTACCATTAATGAACTCTCTTATTCATGAAAGAACCCTATGAAATGGATATTGTTCTCATCTCACAAGCAAAGAAACCCCAACATGACCAACTTACCCAAAGTCATAAGTGTGTAAGGCTTAACCAGAAATCAAATGTGGGTCTTTTATTTTTAAATCTCTGTGGTCTTCTCAGTTTACCAGGCTGCAACTTGCATAGTTTGACCAGTTTTGGTTTCATATTCTGTGTCTCCCTACTTCTCTGTTCTAAGTTTTTGATGTACCATATTAAATTAAAGAGAATAAAAACAATTTAGAGAATGAGATGATAAAGTGAAAAAATTAAAAGTCAGTCTCGTTATTTCATAGCTCCAACTCACTGAAAATTTTTATGTTGAAGATTATGAAGAAGGGAAGAGGAAGCAGCGGCAGCAGAAGCAAACTCTTAAACGTAAGGCTTTCCATAGTAAAGCAATTGGGCAAACAGAATATCAGTTAACTAATGATGATGAGAAAGCAGGAAAACTTTTTTCTAGACTCGCTCAGCTCCTGAGTAGAAGACTATTTTAATTATAGTACAGTTTTCTAAATTATTTCCCTTGGTCCATTAAGAAAGATATAAATCATTAAACATGATTAACGGAATCTGTAAGATTCTCAAAGAAGATCAATAACTTTTCATTGATTGACATTTATTCTAAGTAAAAGGAAGTGTCTGTAATTGCAAACCCAAAATTAAAATGCCATGAGCAGCAGTAATAAACACCAGCCCTATCTTTCGTTTTCACTAATGTTAGTGTTTATTTATTCATTAACTTATGAAGATTTTAGAGAAACTAACTGGGGAGTGTCTAAATGAGAAACTCTTGAAAGTCTTATGAAACCTCCTCCAGCAAGGGCAATGCCCTTTCAAGCTCTGATGGTTAAAATGTGGGCTGACTACTGACTACTTTTTCCTTCTTAATCCTGGTGCCTGATGTGGGTTTGGTCAATCCTGGGTCTTTCTAGAGTGGACCAAGGGTGGGATAGAGCCCAAGGCTTTTTTACACCATGTGAGAATATCTGGTGATTCACCCATTTTTTTTAAATTAGAAAATTAGTTAATTTGGTGGGAGAAAATGAAAAAAAAAATTGGCATACCTTGAGGGGAGGCAAGGAATCATTTGACTGGTCAAAGGTTTTGTTTAATAGTTTATTTTTATATGAAACAGAGACACCTGGGTCCATTTCAAAGGTCTAAGAACCCCTGAAAAGTTGGTACTGTGTTTGTGATGATCTTTGCATCCTAGCACGGAGCAGAGTAGAAGTTTAAATATTTTTTGAATGAATAAAAACCATATGGGTCAGAGGACATGCTTAATACTGATTACATTAACTCTGAACTAAGATTTATGCTCATGCCTTTTTGGTTCTTAGGTAGCTTCAGAGTCTGACCTGTATCCAAACTGACCTCAGGATCATCTCTGGTGTGATGTTGGGTGGGGGGTCTTTTCCAGATCATTTAGTCAAGCGGTTAGTGAGATATGGTCCTCTTGGAATAACTGCTGCCTGCCACCAGCTCCAGCAACATATTTGAACAAGTGCATTGGAAACAGAAGCAAGGAGGGTGAATCACAAAAGTTTTGGTGCAGGGACATCTTGATAAATGTTAGAATTTCTCTATTTGGGGGAAGGGAAAATTGAGCCACAGTGCACTTAGGAACAATGTAAAAGCAAGTTCTTTTTCTTCCTTGGCAAAATAAAAGAGGTAATTTATATAAAAGAAACTAGCAAAAAGCCTGGCACACAGACTAGGCACTTAATAAATACTAGTTCCTTTTCTTTCCCTTTTTGATGAGGATAAAGTATGCACAAAAAGTTTTTTTTTTTTTTTTTTGGTAGTATCCATGAATATGTATTTAGAGAAGAACACTAGGCAAGAAGAGAATGAGACAATTTCATTCTCAAAATATGCACATGTGACAGGATAACATTTTTCAGTATTAGTTTCTGAGTCCTTTGTTGCCCCCTCACAATCCCTTCTAACTCAACCTTGGTGCTTAGCTAGGGTAGGCCTTTTATTGCATGTAGCCCTCTATTGCAAAAATTCAGAAATGAAGTTATGGATTCAGTGTTCAGCCTTTAAGTATCAAAATAGACATCTGAAGCCACTGGCAGAGAGAAAAACTTTGGGTGGGGGGTGGGGTAGGAATGTGTTGAATTGCAAGAGCCTGGATTGTTTGAACATCAAGAGCAGACTACTGACCTAAATAGTGGGCATTGAATACATGTCAATGAGTTGGGATTACTAAATAAAGATTATACAACCTGGGAGAGCAAGAAGAGGATTAGACAAAAAATTCAGAGAAAGAGCTCTTGACAGGTGTCTTTCACCAAAGGATAATTCTAAGAGGTGAATGGAGGAAAGTGATAGATGATGACAGTCTCCTGTGTGTGGCGGTCTGAATGGACCTGCAATCTTGGGAATTCAGATGTGACCTGGGTCCTGTGTCACCAAAGCATGGGAGCAGTGGAATACCTAAATTTTCTCATGCTGTGATGAAGGCACGTTAGTGGATGTGAACAGCTGGTACAACCGAAGGGATCCCACAGATAGGAGAGAGGATGTGGTGTGAGCTGGTGCCCCAGTAGATGCCTGTGTAGAGAAAGCATAATGTCTGCAAGCCAGGTGACATGGTCGTTCCTCAGCACATGCTTCCCAAGGTAGGTAACTGTGACTGAGCCTCAAACCCACCTCTCTCCCAACGTGCACAGACAATGCCAGATGCTATATGGTCTTCCAGAATTTCAAATTAACTTCAAGGAAAAGAGGGTAAAGGGGCAAACTCCTTACCTGACAGAATTTACTACCAGCTGGGATGGAGCCATAAATTGAAACTGCATTTAGTTATAAAAAAAAAAGAAGGAAGATATACTTCTTACACATCTGAGCTGTACATAGTTAAAAAATATACATAGATACATGCAGGCAAAACTGAATATACAGTTAAATATGGTCCAAGTAGCAGGAATGGCTCTGAGCTGGATTGCCTGGGGGATATACTTGAATATGGAAAAGAAAATTAAGAATCTTCTTTAGTACCTAGCAGTGAATCAAGAAAGCCAAATATGAGACAGTAGGAGGCAGTAGGCACAGTGTACTTTGGAGAGCTCCTGAACCATCTAAAGACTAAAAACAAAACTATTTTTAAAAATACTGTGCAGGTCAAATTACACTTGTCTCCAGGCTCAGAAACAGTCCATTGGTTACCAGATTTCAACCCCTCCATCCAGATCTTACCGTAATACTCCTTGGTTGTCTTAGTATTTAATGAATACCTCACTATAATCTTTAAAATTTTTTAAATAATTTAATACAGTCAGGAAAAGTACTCATTCCCTTTAATGTTCCATCATTCATTTAGCTATGCAATGGAGGCCCTCTCAATTTGTTTTCTCCCTCGTTTCCCACATCCAACCAGTCATATCATGGCTGTTTCTGCCTGTTGAGTGTCTTTAGAGTTAGATTTTTCTCCCACAATTTTTTCCCCATTAATTCCCATCAATCCTGCTTTAGTCTAAATCCAGAACTTTTTCAATAGCCTATTGAATAGTCTCTCTTACTCCAGTGTTGCTTCTTTGACCTCCAATCCAGCCTCCCCCTCATTCATTGATTATGTCACTCCCTTGCTTAAACTTTTTCATTGATTGCCCACAGCCAAATCAGTCAGGGGTATCCAGAGAAACAGCCAGTAGGATGTGTGTATTTGTGTACATGTGTGTGAATCTATGACTTATTTTACGGAATTGGCTCATGCAATTGTGGGGGCTATTAAATCTGAAATGTGAAGGAAAGGCCTGCAGGCTAGAAACGTGACAGAAGTTAATGTAATTTTGAGGCAGAATTTCTTCTTCTTTGAGAAACCTTGTTTTTTTTTTTTTCTTTTAAGGCCTTAAGTGATTGGATGAGGCCCACCACACCACTGACAGTAATCTCCTTTACCTAAAGTCAACTGATTGTACTATCTTTACAGCAACATCTAGCCTATAATTTGAATAAATAATTGGCACTATAGCTGGGATGGTTTGGAGCTGTATGTACCCCAGAAAAACACGTTTTGAAACTCAATCCATTTTCGTGGGTGTGAGCCCATTGTAAGTAGGACCTTTTGATGAGGTTACTTCAGTTAAGGTTGTGCCCTACCTCAGTCAGGATGGGTCTTAACCCTATTACTGGAGTCTTTTGTCAGAGAATGAAATTCAGACAGAAAGAGAGGAAGCCACAGAGGGAGCTGCCAGAAGCTGAACATTAATGGAACTTTGATGAGGAGGGAGAGACCAGGAGACACTACCATGTGTCTTGCTATGTGAAAAGCTAAGGACCAAGGAGCATCAGCAGCTAGCCCCAGAACCCCAGTCTTCTGGGAGAAAACATCACCTTGATGATATCTTGATTTGGATTTTTTCTTAACTTCAAAACCATGAGTCATTTAATTCCCATTGCTTATGCAAACCCATTGCATGGTATTTGCTCGAGCAGCCTAGGAAACTAAAACAAGAGCCTAGTCAAGTTGACCCAAAAATATTCATCACAACTGCCTACAGGATCAAGTGGCCAGAGCAGGGCAGACATCACCTTCTCCTAACCACCTATGCCTAGTTGTAGATACATCATGAAAACTGTTAAATGAACAGATTTTGAGACCATTGATCATAAATTCTAATTAGCCCTTCAGATATAGCTGAGATTGGCTTTTGTAGTCCCTAGAAAAATTTATTTGTATAATGATCAATGGGTACTTTTTGACTGACTTATTTAACTAGTTCTGTATGCCAGGATGTATGCTAGATACAGATATATAAAATGCAGAGAACACGATCTTTGCCTTAGAAGATCTCAAAATACAGTAGACGATACACATAAACCAACAATTAAAATATAGCATGATAAGGGCAAAAAATGATAGCAGTTTAACATTTATTGGGGACCTATTATGTGCGACGTACTTTGCTGATCAGTTTTCATACGTCACATAATTTTATTATCACAAAAACTTGTGAAGTAGGTGCCATTTCATATTTTACAGATAAAGAAGTGAAGTGTTAGAGAGATTAAATAGTTTGCTCAAGATCACACAACTAATAAGTGGTGGAACTGGATTAAAATTTAAGACTCTGTTCCAAAGACATGAACGCTAGGATGAAGTGGATACAAGTGCTGTAGGGACACCAAGTGGGGACTCTAATAATGATCAGAGTTATCATAGAAGGTTTACAGAGATGGAGATGCTGTGAAAGAAGACATGAGAATTATTCTTGGATTACTCCATCTACACAATGGCATCAACCATTTATTTATTCCTCCTTCTGTCTTGCCTAGCAGGTTTAAACACTCCTCAAATCAACCATGTTATTATAGGCTAGTCACTTCTTTAAAAAGATTTCCGGTAGCCTCCATAGTCTTCTAACATTGGCAGTGGCAAGTGAGTTAATGGAGGGGATGGAAAATTGGAGTGCCAATATTCAAACACCAAGCTTTCTGATCTGTTCAATGGCATCCTGAGAATAGGGATTTGCAACCACTTAAGTCAGAAACAATAAAAGGAACAATCCTTCTCTCAGATAATCTGGATGTTCTGAAATCTTTCTAAATCCATTTCAAACTATACTAGACCAATTTGAATTAGCTCAAAGAGAAACAATCTTATATCATAATAGAAGTGATTCAATTGTGTTTATTAATCTCTCAAAATACTTGTTAAAATCAAGTTACAAATGACAAAAGCAAAACATAACTAAATGGATATAACCAGAGTTGCCAAATCAATTCTACACAAACACACTTTTTATTTCTGCAGAGTTAAATTCTTTGTTTCTTAAAGGTCTAATTTCCTTCCCCTTCTCCTTTTCCTACCTCTTTACCCCCTTCCTCCTTCTTCCTCTCCATGTTTTGTTTATAGCCTTTGCCTCTCCAGAAGCAAAATATGGTTATTTATGAATAAGAGAATAATTTTTACAATCTCAGAGGCTATGTTCCAACCAACATATTTCAGATAGTTCTGTTCAGCATTTCTCTTAAGTACAAAATAGGCCTGAGTGCTGCAAAATTCTTCTGCTGAATCCAACATGCCTTCTCATATTTGATCTGAAAATATGTTACTTACCCTTTGTATCAGAAACAGAGGTTCACCTAAGGCTTTCCAGATCCTTTTTATTATTAGGTTGAAAGGGCTGTTATTTCAGGAAGGCAGCCTGCCTTGGGTGGAATCTCAGAGAAGAGAGGGTCCTACAGGAGATCTCAGGGCAGAAGCGAATGTTACACTTTATAATCTTCCCTTGACCACAGACTAAGATGAAGGAAAGCCACAATAGAGGATTAACATCTTTGAAAGGCCATAGGATTTCATCAAGTTAAATATTTATTGTTTTCTTTTCTGTTCATTGATTTCATTTTCATGCTAGTGCAAATTTCTTTCTTGCCCTTTATTTAACTTTTTGAGCAAATATAAATCACTCCCAATTTGTCAGATGATTTATTCAGAGACAATATGTTTTGGTGGGAACAGGACTGGAATAGGAGAGGTAAGATCAGGGTTCTGCACTCAGTGTCCCTATTTAAGAGATTTGGGAGCAAATTCTCCCAAAGCATAGTTTCTTTTTTTTTTTTTTTTTTTTTTAATTCAGTTTTATTGAAATACATTCATAAACCATACAGTCATCCATGGTATACAATCAACTGTTCACAGTATGATCATATAGTTATGCGTTCATCACCACAATCTATTTCTGAACATTTTCCTTACATCAGAAAGAATCAGAATAAGAATAAAAAATAAAAGTGAAAAGAGAATACCCAAACCATCCCCCCATCCCACCCTATTTGTCATTTAGTTTTTACTCCCATTTTTCTACTGATTTTTTTTCAATTTTTTAACTTTGTTTATCAAAAAATTAAAAACAAACAGGCAAACAACAACCAAAAAAACCCCACGACATTTCAAACAAAGCAATGGATTAAGGAAAACAAATAACCTAAAATAACTACTTTGCTTCCAATATGTTCCTACCATACCCCAAGAAAATTAATAAACCACCAAAGCATAGTTTCTTAATTTAAAATATGCTTAATAATATCTAGCTTACCTAGCTCAAAGGGTAAGGATCAAAGGAAATAATCAATGGATATGACAGTTCTTTTATTTATTTTTATATATTTTTTATTATGGACTTCAACATATATACATAACAGCAACAACCTTCAAAGCACGATTCAACAAGCAGTCAGAGAGCAAGCTTCAAAGAATGTCATGGGTCACAGTTGCACAACCTCAGCCACTTCCATTATTGTAAAACATATCATACATTCAAAAAGGTGTTAGCACTCAATGAACAGCCCGTCAAGCAGCTATACAGGTAATTTCAAAAACTGCCATGGGCTACAGTCTACCCCCCTCCTTATGGAATATAAGGTATATACAGAAAGGTGAAGACACTTAAAGCACAATTCAACGAGTAGCTACAGAGCAAATTTCACAGGATGCTACAGGTCACAGTTACACCATGTCACCTGACCTCCTTCCAGCTATTCTAACACCCCAGCATCCAAAACTATGTACATATATATATAAAGTTTCACTATTCATAGACCTTTGTTAAATCTTATCTTTTATTGTTGCTACCCTTTCCCCTCAATCTCTTTCTCCATCTTCAGGGGTGTCTACGCAGTGAGCACCCTAACTTGTTCATGTTGAAAGGGGGTGTCAGCAGTATGAGGAAGGGGGCTGCATCTGATTATTGTTCTCAAAGAGGCTGTTGCTTCTGGATTTTAGGATTTGTCTGGCATAGGAACACTCTGGTGGATTTAAGTTTCTGAGAGATAAAACTTAGCAAGTGAATCTTTTATAGAATCTCAGGTAGGGACCTAGGTATTTGTGAACTACTTTTGGTAAGGGCACAGCATACTGTGGCCATTTGGGATGTCTAGCTGGAGCTTGCATAAAAGAAACCTCCAGGATAGCCTCTCAACTCTATTTGGGATCTCTCAGCCACTGTGACGTCAGCTTGTTGCCTTTCTTTCTTCCCCCTTTTGGTCAAGTAGGCATTTTCAATCCCTTGCTGCCGGGACCAGGCTCATTCCTAGGGGTCATGTTTCACATTACCAGGGAGATTCATTCCTCTGGGAGTCATGTCCTTCATGGGAGGATGTTAATGAATTTATTTGCCCAGTTGGGCTTAGAGAGAGAAAAGCCACATCTGAGCAACAAAGAGGTTCCCTGGAGGTGCCTCTTAGGCATAATTATAGGAGTGCTTAGCCTCCCATTTACAACCCTAAATTTCACAAGAACAAGCCTCAAGTCAAGGGCTTGATTTATTAAGTAGTGGGTTCCTAATTTCACTTAATATATATTCTATCCCAAGATAAACAGTTTCTTACATTATCCTCACTTAGTTCTTTGCAAATTGTAAAATCCTATACAAATGGAAGGTATTAATTAATAAAACAATTAATAAAAAATATTGAAGAAATAAACAATAAATAGAAAGACATATTTCTGATTTCTGAGTTGTATACAGACGTTTGACAAATCCCTTTACTATCTCACCTCAGTCTAGGCAAATTGGGATAGCAATTACTATTAGAATATCCTAAAATAGATTAAATAAGTGAATGTGCGATTATTTTAACAGAAAATGAAATATTTGTTCTTATCTAAGCAATTAGCTTCAGGATACCTAACAGTTACACCCTTCAATGCTTCTAAATTTCATTCTACATGCTAATGTCAAATTACTATTATAATAATATACAACCGTCACTAACCCTATAACCCTAGTCAACACATCTGAAACCCTTTCACAGCAGACCTCCACTTGCATTGTGTCTGATTTATGTCAATAATGCCAAAATATTAACAACTTTGCCATTTTAATCTCCTTAATTATTATTTATTAATTTTGAGTATTGGCACTATAAACAGTGCTGTGTAAAACAAGAGAAAAATATTATACCAGCATGAAAAGTTACAATTTAATCAGAAGAACAAACAATTCAAATGTAAGAACACAGATTTGAAAGAGTGTTGTTAGACTTTCTAGCTTTGCTTCTTTGTGAAGTCAGCTATGTTTAGAGTTATTTTGCCACATTGCCTTGAGCAACTATCACTGGTGATCACATAGGACATTTGCTGCTTTTAAACGTTGGTACTCAGATAGACTTATTTCCTTTCCTGTATTGATCAGTATGTAACTGGGGATAGACATTTATTCTCAAAGGAAGGGTCTCTGCTCCACTACAACCTAAGGGAAGAAGTCCTCCATGGGCATAGGGCCATTTTGATGTCTCATTCCATAGAGACAACTGGCCACCTTCACAACAACAGCAACAACAACGTCAATAATAAAACAACAATCGAAAACAGTAGTTCTTATACTGGAACTCATGTGTGGCTTTGTGGGATCTGTATAGTCCATAGCTTTCACTGGACTCTCAAAAAGTCTGTGACCTAAAAAGGTTTAGAGCCACAGATATAAATGTCACAAATTAATTAGTGTCTGCTTCTCTCCCATAGGACTTGAATATTTTATATTGCTAATAATAATAATTCAGAAAAACTATAGGGTAGTTTTATTATGTTTATTATTAAGGCACTATGCTTAATGTCATAGAAAACACAAATACGAACAAAACATATGGACCTTACACCCAAGGGACATACAGTCTTACAGCAGGTTTGAAAAATTTATGTAAACAACTGCAAAGCAAGGCAGAATGTGAAAAATACATAAAGCAAATACATAAAGCAAGAATAAAGGAAATCTTAAGGACACTGTCAAGGAGTTTAAGAATTCATGGAAGAAGTAATATTTTAACTGGGCTTTGAAAAATAAGTAGAATTTCACAAAATGTAGTTGAGAGAAAAACATTCTATATGAGAGGAATAGCATATAATAAAATTTAACTTACTTAGCATAAGTAAATACGGAAGAGGAAAATGTATGAGTCCTGTTTAGGGAATTGATTTGATGGTGGGTAGCAGGGGCAAATACAAGTAAAACATTGTAAGATATTATATTGTTAGACTAGTTTTTATAGAGGGAATTGAACTTGATCCCTTAGGTGGAAAATGACCAGTT
Organism: Choloepus didactylus; assembly: GCF_015220235.1. Lineage (NCBI taxonomy): Eukaryota > Metazoa > Chordata > Mammalia > Pilosa > Megalonychidae > Choloepus > Choloepus didactylus. Next base: position 125,983,214 of record NC_051312.1, on the reverse strand, counting down.
TTGTGAAAATTAACCACTGTCTATAACTTCAACAGTCTGGTAATTAGTTAACCCTTCCACCATAGCAGTGGTGGAAGTTCTCTTGCTGCTTAGAAAGCATGGTTTTAATTTCTTCTTACAGGACTCGAGAAGATGCATCCCAAACATAAGTGAAGCTTTCCCTTCAGCATAGGTCAGTGATGGCCATTAAAGAGTGAGATGATGAATGAGATAGAGGAACAGTAGGGTCCAGGCAAAAGCACTGCTTAAAGTTAATGCAGTGGTAGCTCAGCCAGGCCTCAAGGTACAGGTTGGTTAGTTACCTGCAAAGAGGTGAGAGTTAAAGATTTAGAAGCTTTATGAAATCACTGAGGGAGAAAGTGGTAGAGAGAGGAGAGAAGAGGAGGAAGAAATACACTTTGGGGATGTGTATCTTACACAGGAAGGAAGAAGATTAGATGCAATAATAGGGGCCTGGAATGGAGTCAGAGAGGATAGAGGAAGAATCAGGAGAGAATAATGTGGAATTTAAGGTTTAAGAAGGAAATGGTGATCACAGTGTAAGATATTGAGAGAGGCTAAGCAGTATGTGGCCTAAGAAGAAGCCATGGGATTTCAGAGTAATACTTCACTCAAGACATTGAGAGTAGTTTTAACAGGGTGGTAGAATGGAAGCCACATGTAAAGAAACTGAGGAGGGACTGCAGCTGAGGATATGGAGAGGGGAGTGGTGCAACACACAGGAGGGATCTGTGGTGAAATTAAGGCAGTTGCTTACTTGAGAAGGTCAGAGTGATGGAATGCAGGGAAAGAACAGGAGAGAAGTAAAGATTGAAGATGCAAGAGAAAGAAAAGAGTTGAAGAAATAAGGTCTAGGAGGGAGTGAGAGAGGAGAAAAGGAATAAATATATAAAGAAACCCTTAGATGGAGAAAAAAGTTAATAATAGCATGATAAATTTTATTTATTTTCCTTGTTAAGTTAGTTCTATTATAAAGAGAGAGGATACAAGACTTGCTTTAGGGAACTTAAAAGAATGGAAAGAGTCAGAATACCCATTAAATATTCCACAGCAAAAAGAGCAAAATAATTCCTGTCACAATGAGGATTTGCAGAGCTAAAAAAGCATGATTTGCAGCATCCTAAACTACTAAGACTTTCTTTGGGACTGCTCAGCAGCCAGGAAGTCAGCTCAAAGGCAGATAGAGAGAGTGACCCTGCACTGGGGATTCATATGGGAAGTTTGACAGAAAGTCAAGCAGAATGAGGTCCATTGGGTACAATCGGAACAGAGAGGAACATGAAGCCAGAGAGCACTTTAATAGTTTCATGTGAATCGGTTATGTCTTCTGGGCTGGACTTGTTAACGTCTGGAGATGGTGAAGCACAGAAGTTAAGAGCATGGGCTTTGGGGTTAGGACAGACCTGGTTGAGAATTGCAGTTCTGGGAGAGTCTTCTAAAGAGGGGGCCTTTATAATATGATAATCCTTAATTTGGAAAGTGGGATTCTAGATGCCTGCGGTTAGATGATTAAGTCTCTGCAATTAAGGACTAAAATTGCTGAAAGTCTGATGTGTCATAGGCCTGGACTAGATCTATAAGTGAAACATCCAACCCCAATTCATAGAAATTTTTAATTATCTATATGCTTTAATCAGTGCTGTAACAGACCTACTGTGTCTTTGGAATATTGATCATCTAACATCTTAAAGGAAAAAAAAACGCAACCTCCTTCCAAACCCATGCTGCAGTCTGAGTGACTGTCATACATACCTTTGATTGGGGGAGGGGGGAAATATATATATATATTTAAAGTTTCTATTTATATAAAGTTTCTCTTTGCTCAAGTAACGTAACCTATGTTTTGCTGTTTTTTCTATCCTAAAGGTAAAAATTAATAGGGAACAATATTGAGGGCAAAGTAGTTAATGTCTAGTTTACTGAAGGAATGGCTTACTCCTTCTAATAATATGAACATTAAATAGTAAAGAAATAAAACAGTTAATTAAAAACAAAAACATATTCTCCCTCTCTGTGGTAGGTTGAATTAGGTACCCCAGAAAAAAAACATGTTCTTAATATTAATCCCATCCATGTGATGTGAACCCATTATAAATAGGACCTTTTGAAGATACTATTTTTAGTTAAGGTGTAGCCAACTGAATCAGGATGGGTCTTAATACTATATTGAAGCCCTTATAAAGAGAAAGCCATATGGAGGAGCAGGAAGTCCAATGTCAATGGAATATAGAAGGGAAAGGACAGGACATTGCCATGTGACGGCAGGCAGGGATAAAAGTCAAAGAACCTCAAGGATCGCCAGTAGCCAATACAAGCATGTTATAGATGTTGGGGAAGAATCATTGCCTTGCTGACATTGCAATTTTGAATTTCTCATAGCTTCAAAACCATGAGCCAATAAATTCCTATTTTTAAAGCCAACTCAACATGTAGTATTTGTCATAGCAGCCTAGAAACTAAGACACTCCCCAATACTCTCCATACAGCAACCTGTAATAAATCTGAAAAGTGAACAAAGGACCCACCCATCAATACCTTATTTCAGAAAGGATAAAATAATTAACTTTCCTTACCTTTAAGACTTTCCTTGTTTTAAAAACATTTTCCCTTTAAAAAGGTTATTAATAAAATACATATAATAAAATACAACCATTTTAAGCATATGGTTTGCTATCATTTTGACAAATGTATATTCCCACCACCACCACTATTTAGATAAAGAATGTTTCCATCAAATTAAAATGTACCCTGCTACCTATTTGCAGCCATTGTCTCACCCACCCCCACCCCCAGACAACCAGTGAGGTGGGAGGTGGTACAAATGAGCTAATGATCATCTATTACAGCAGCAAGTGACATATAATGATTATAGATGATACACCATGAAATATCAATTTAAGCATACTATTCAGAGATTGGAAGTAACCACCAGCATTATTATTTGAAAGTGGTTCCCTCAAGGGAGAGATAAACGAGATGGGGATGGGTGGACCAAATGACTGTCGTTTTCCATTATAAGCTTGTGGTGGTAAGTTATATTTATCTATAGTATCACATGGAAACTTTCTGAAACATCATTCCTTCCAGCCCATAAGGAGGAGCACAAGTGCCATCATAATTTGACAGCATAGGAATAGGCATCTTTCTATACAGTGATACAAATTCTTAACTAATTTGGTTTTGGGGAGCCGCAGAGAAAGTCCATGCTTAATGAGTTGGAGGGGAATATTCCACCTCAGTTTCTTCAGGCTATCTTTAGACAATTTTCTGAAGTCTTATTAGGTCAATGGTACGATCTGACAAACATGGAAAATGTGCGTTTAAAGTATTTAACTCCACACCAAATCTTAGTGACATCAGAAAAAGATGTATTATATCCATAAGAAACAATGGCTGCTGAATTTGCTAGCATACAGGATTGGAAACTGCAAAAGCTTTCCCTTTCTGGGTTATTAAAGGAAGGAAACACATTTTGTTAGAAGATGGAAGTCAGTCCCATGAAATCTGATGACCCACAAACATCACTGAAGCATGACTTTCCTCACTGAAACAGTGTTGGGGAGCAAGCATCACAGCTCAGACTGATTCAAAATGTTTATATCTTTTACCATCTAAGAAATGCATGGTCGCTGTAAGGACAATTTTATAAAACAAATCCCCTAAATCTTACTTTACCACACAGGTGTGATCAGCACATATGCCTCCAAGGAGCATTTTATTTCTGCCAGTGGAATTACTGCCCCTTATCTGTGCACTCATATTGTTTTGTTCATGCTTTTCATTTCTATCTGGAAATTCTAACATCTCTGAGTGTATTTGTAGGGGAATGAATATGTGTGCAGTGATGTGAGTTACAACGTACCTAAAGAAATTAAACCATTTCTTGTTATTTGTATCGATTTTCCATTGCCAACTAAAATTAGTTTCAAGGGTATAGCAATTTGTAGCAAAACTCAAGACAGGATTGATAACTGGTGGGTTATTTTCCATGCTTTTTTGAATAGCTGTCACTCTTGACAGATACCCTAGAATGCAATTATGCAAGGAGAGGCTAAACTGTCAGAATTTCATTTAAAATAAGTTCTGGAGGTAACAGGGTGACTACTTAGCATACCCCAAAGCCCAGAGGACACTAATATATTTGCAAGAATGTCCCCAGAGAGCTTAAGAGCAGTTTCTTCATGGATTGATTTACTATTTCAGCATCTGCAAAGGCACACCAGAGGGGTTCTTAAATTTCTCAGAGGTGACCATTTCTCTGGGGCAACTGTAGCAAGGATGTCATTGTCAAACTGAATTGGTAGGTGGGAGATCTTATTTCACAAGCTGACAGATATGAGGGATATTATATGAAGTGTGTGCATATGTGTCAGTGGAATGGAGGGAGAATCTTCAAGAAAGCCGCTTTATTGTGAAATCTTGTGGAGTTGTTACCTACATTGAGACTATTCAAAAAATTGTGTTGTTAGGCTATTTTGAAGAGGAAAACTCAGTGGAAATACCAGGGGAAAGGTAAGGATGAAGACAGCATTGGACCTTAAAAAGCAGAAAAGAGAAGTAAGCAACACCTTGAAAAGGATGCTAAATGTGTACCAGACACCTGGGTTGTATTGGCCTGTACACTTTAAGGGAAGTTGAAAGGGCAGGGGAAAAAAACCCTGAAGGATAAACACAACACTAAACTGGGCTTGAGTGATGTATGGGATATAGGACAAAGGTTCTAAATGGGCCCTACAAGAATGCCCATATTAAGTAGAATTTATTGTTTATATAAGTGTGTCTGGAGGGTTAGCGAAACGTTAGTTAACAAACAGATCGGGTGATAATGGCAGAACACTGCTGACTTCTGGCTAACTGGAGATTGTGAATAAGGAAGGGTTGTTTGTGTTATATGCTTATGCCTTCTTGCAAAGCATGTTTTGATGCTATATATTTAGAATTCATTTGTTCCTCTGGTGACAAGAGGGGAGCAGAACAAACTAACCTGACTTCTTTTGACTGCTAGTCTGAGGATATTTGTGCCACCCCAGGTTTCTGCTGTGACCCAGAGAAGAAAGCTCCTTACAGGATCTGAAGGTTTATGTGATGATTTGACTGTTTTCCTCCTCTGTATTCTTCTTATAAATGCATTCCTGATTCAGACTTTGTACCTGAGGTCCTTGTCTTAAAAGCATTCCCTGGACTTGGTCCTTAATGACTTGGGCCTGTTTATCTCTTGTCACTGCTTCCCTTCCATCCCACTCAGCACTGAAGCCTCTTCCTCAGCCTCGGTCTTGTGAAATGGGAGCTACCACTTTCTGTTGGCCCTCTGGGAGACTGACTGCCAGCCTGCCTGCCAAAATACTTTCTGTGATCCCTTCCGAGGTCTCAGGCCCTCCTCTATTGACTGTCTTAGTGCTCCCGTTCATGTCACTTCCTAGGTGCCAATATGAAGTACTGCCTGTTGCCTGTCACCTTGCTTTCCAGGCATTGTCCCCCAGCACTATGCAACTGATACATCCAGTTTGCAATACAACTTGCGGTCACATTTTCTTTTCATATGCAAAGTAATGGTGGAGTCCCCATCCTGCCTGTGGCTAGTGTGGAAAGACCTTTCACTTCTGGAGTACTTCACCCCATGGTAACAAGCGTCTCAGAGTATTACTCAATATTCATGTCAAGGAAAGAAATTCAGAAACTCTACTTAGTCCACTGAGGAGTCTTGGGTTGTTGTCACTGCCACATGGTGTCACTGTTGAAGTACAGGCAGTCTGGCAGATTAGCTTTGCCCTTGTCTGCTGGCAGGGAAACTGCAGTTACCCGGTACTGACTATGTGGCATGCTACCACTGAAATCTGGCAATTTGGCAGTGTGGGGTGATCCTGTCCAGTAGCAAAACATGCTTCAGTGACCTTTCAACTCTGGGTGAAGGGCTGGAAGAAGAAACTTTACTCTCCAATGTCACCCTCAGCTGCAGCCACTTCATGTCAATGTGGTCCTGGGATCCCAGTGTTACTACTTCTTGCGTGGTGGCTCATTAGTTTAAGCACATACATATACACATCCGTAAACACTACCCCTAGGACATGCCAAAGGGGCTTGCTCCCAATATGTTTTTGACACCTCCTGTGGTGCCTGGAAGCTGGCTCTCCCTAAACCCCCAAGTTCTTACCCTGAGAGTAGAGGAAGCCTTCTTTTCCTTTGCCCCGAAGGCTGCCTTGTTTTGTGTCTTAAGAAAAAATGTCATTTCTGTTAGAGAAAAACCCCATCTTATCACACATACGGTTACGCCCACACTACAGTACTTTTCTTGCCCAATTCGATGTGTGTGCTTTTTAGATTGCCCAATCTTTCCTGGTCTGACTGTTGTATTTGCTTCTTTCGTTCCTGCCTATGTTACAGGATATGACAGAGCTTAACTTCGGTGGAAAAATAAACACAAGGGAGTAGTTTAATTATATGGACAATCCTATAGGGACAACAAAGACAGCATAAGGGAACCCTGAATAGATCACTCATTTATTCATTAATCATGAAAATAATGATTGTAATAGTTACCATCCATTAAGCAATTAATGTGTGCCAGGTATTTTTAACAATTCTGAAAGGCAGATATTACTAACATGAATGCAGAGATGAGAAATCTGAGAGGTAGTGAAGTTAAATAACTCACAGCACAAAGCCACAGCAGCAGAGCCAGGATTTAAATTTGGGTCTTTCAGATTCTAAAGCTTGGAATCTTTCCAATGTGCTACATTTACTTTTTAGTAATTGCGCAATTTCTGAGTGTCTCAGTTCCATGACAATTGAGGGTTGCATACATTATTGGTTGTTCCCAGTTTGATGGCTGAAACCATTCACCTACCATTCTAAGTGGTCTTATCCTTTTGGTTCGGGGAGTGTGTGTTTTAAGTTAGCATTTCCTTTCCACTTAGGGATATTCTTATTTCAGCTCATTCTTTTAGAGTAGTTGATAGTTTTCTTATCTGTTTCTTTATATCCCAGATGAAGGAAAAGAGAGAAACCAGTCCCCTGGATGGTTGGAAATGGATGGAGAAACTGATCCTTGAGACATGTTCGAGTCTTGCGATTGTCCTTATTGGTAAGATCAGTCCTGTCCGTCCAATGAAGGTGAAAGTGTACTTAGTGAGAGGGCTTTTCTACTGAAGTGTGATCAAAGCTCTGGGCCTATTACTTAGCAATGTGCAATTCTTTTTCTTTTTCAAGTTTAAATGACCCCTGTAATTGATGGGCATTGTAGTCACAAAATGAAATAATGAAAGTAGAAAAATGGTAAATAATGAGAGTTTCTCTGATTTGGTGTTGCCTTCATCTCCCTCTTGATAATTCGGTAAAGCTCTGACTGTGACCTTGCAGCTGTTTCCGTAATACGACACAGAAAAAGCCCCCAGGCTCTTGCTACCCAACTTGAAGTCATTAAAAGGCTTGAGTGAGCTTCTGAGTTCCTCTCTGTTTAATGCAGATGACATGGAAGAAGAGAGACAGAAACTTATATAGGAGGTATGTCTGGGCCAGGCATCAAAATGCCACCAGAATTATCTCACAAGAAGAACATCACCATTTCGCAATACTTTCATGTGAGCATATTCAAGGATTCCAAATTCTCTTATATTTTGGCATGTTTTTCTTGTTTTGCCTTAAGTATTTTCATACATAAATTACTTGATTATATATTGGCATTTTTTATATCTTATAGCAAATCACAGGGAGGTGGGCACATCTCCAAATGAGGGAAACTAAACAAAATTTGTTAACTTTTAGGCTAGAATAATAAATATGCAGGTTAATTTTGTTTTCTGAAATGGAAGTAAAGAAAAAGAACGATGGAGATCTTGAAGTTCATAGTCCTGAAAGCCTCTGCCTACAGGAGCAGTTTCTTTTGACCAATTATCTCACTTTTATTGAGACAGTGTAACTAAGAGCTTCACTTTGCATAGGAGGGTTCACTGGTGTCATGGTAATGGTTATAACGGCCTCCACACCCACTATGTCATTCTTATTCTCCTTTCGTACTCTGCATGGATTCATCCATTTTAGTATACCTCTATTTGAGGATAATGGTGTAGAACTAAAGCATTTTTCATTCTCTAAATAGATTTTACTTGAAATATGTACTCATTAATTTTCCCAATAATGCATAGGTCATACCATTAATTATTGAATGTCATGGGATATCTTGCTTTGGTGATGAACAAAGCACGTAAGGGGGGTTATTGTTATTTTTAAGGAATTATTCTTCAACCTCTTCAGTAAGGCAGTCTTAACTTTCCTTTTTGATTATGCTAGAAGCCAGAGCAGAAATTTATGAATCTGGTATTAGAAATTAGAATTTAGAGTCTAGAGATTCTCAAATCCACTTTCTACAATACAGTATGCCCAAAGTAAACCCGATAGAACAGGGTGGCTCACTAATACAAATGACGGCTGTCAGCACTCCAATTTCTGATTAAAATTCAAAAGGAAAAAATATTTCAAAAACACAATGAAGTCCATTACAGAGTAATAAAAATATATCCTTCTATAAAGAATAAGAACGTTAAGCATCTGTGATGCTTGCTGTAACTCTGAATTGACTCTATAAGTCTATACCAGGGATCGTAGACTCAAATGTCTACAGGGCCAGGCCAGTAATATTAATTTTGGCTGGTGACATCTGAGATGAACTGAGGAGTCCTCTTATTATCTAGAAGGGGAAGCTGCTCCTGAACTCTTGTTATCATTTGGAAATATGGACCTGGCCCTATCAGAACTTTTACCTCTTCAAAAGGTGCCATGAATCTAGATTTGTATGTGAAAGTTACAGTACCCCCGGTCTAGACTTTCACAGGCTATTTTATCTTAGATATTACCCCTGCATCTCAAATAATTATCACCAGGGGAACAACTGTGTCTGACATTTGGCTATATGAATCAATAATCCAAACTTTCCATAAGAGTATCCAATGGAGACAGAGAACAGCACATTAATCAATCGATTATACTTTTTTTAAAAATAAACTCTGAGAGAGGAGCTAAGATGGCAGCATAGAGAGGAGTGGAAGACAGTTAGTCCCCCTGAAACAATTAATAAACAACAGAAAAATTAGTAAATAACCTGGAATAACTGTGGGGAGACAAACGTGACTGTCCATTCATCATACACCGATCTGAATTGGGAGGAATGCCCGAGATCACAGCACAAAACCTGCAAGTAAAAACCGCGGATTTCCACTGAGAGCCGAGAGCCCCTCCCTCATGGAAGCCTCGCGGTGCTAGAGAGCAGCACTCTCTGAACAAGTGAGTGTATCTCAGCCCAGATCCAACTGGGGTTTTAATGTTAACTGCGCAATAAAGACAGCGAACCCCCAACAAGCAGAGGCTTTTGGTGGCTACTGACCTTGGGAGAGTCAGGGGACATATCTGTCTCAGGACGGGGAGCTGATGGGTGAATCTGGGAACTTTTTGTCCCTTTCTCTCTCTGTCAGTGTGGGCAGCTCAGAGGAGAAAGCCTCAGCCGTTTTCAGCTCACAGCTCTTCTCAGTAGAGAAAGCCTCAGCCGTTTTAAAATCGTAGCACTCTGAGTCAGAGAGACAAAGAATCTATTTATATGCAAATGACCTCTCTGTAGGGGCATAACTTCCCAAGAGGAAAGAGGAAGGGCCCAGCTCTACTACCTGCCTTACATTCAGAACCAGACCCCAGAGCCTGGGGGAGGAGAGCTGTGGGCCATGGCACCACCTTCTGGGCAGAAAAGCACAGGGTGTGTCAATCCTCTAAGAAAAACCATGAGGGAAACCAGATACTGACTATTTCCTTCTTCTATGACCTGAGCTTGTTCTCATCTGGGAAAAAAACCTGATTGGGGTGGCCTAGGAGGTCAGATGCCTAGACAACAGAAAACTACAACCTACACTAAGAAAAATGAAGTTATGGCCCAGTCAAAGGAACAAACATACATTTCAACTGAGATACAGGAATTTAAACAGCTAATGCTAATCAATTCAAAAAGTTTAGAGAAGATATGGCAAAAGAGATACAGGCTATAAAGAAAACACCGGGCATACATAAGGCAGAAATTGAAAGTTCAAAAAAACAACCAATAGAATATATGGAAATGAAAGGCACAACACAAGAGATGAAAGACACAATGGAAACATACAACAGCAGATGTCAAGAGGCAGAAGAAAACACTCAGGAACTGGAGAACAAAACACCTGAAAGCCTACACACAAAGGAGCAGATGGAGAAAAGAATGAAAAAATATGAACAATGTCTCCGGGAACTTAAGGATGAAACGAAATACAAGAATGTACATATCATTGGTGTCCCAGAAGGAGAAGAGAAGGGAAAAGGGGCAGAAGCAACAGTAGAGGAACTAATCAATAAAAATTTCCCATCTCTTAAGAAAGACATAAAATTACAGATCCAAGAAGTGCAGTGTACTCCAAACAGAATAGATGTGACTAGGCCTATGCCTTTGATGTTTGATAATAATCAGATTATCAAACATCAAAGACAAAGAGAATCCTGAAAGCAGCAAGAGAAAAGTGATCCATCAAATACAAAGGAAGCTTAATAAGACTATGTGCGGATTTCTCAGCAGAGACCATGGAGGCAAGAAGGAAGCGGTGTGATGTATTTGGGATACTGAAAGAGAAAAACCAGCAACCAAGAATTCTATATCCAGCAAAACTGTCCTTCAGATATGAGGGAGAGCTCAAAATATTTTCTGACAGACAATGAAAGACTTTGTGAACAAGACATCCGCCCTACAGGAAATACTAAAGGGAGCGCTACAGAGTGATAGGAGAAGACAGGAGTGAGAGGTTTGGAACACAATTTTGGGAGATGGTAGCACAACAATGTAAGTACAGTGAATAAAGATAACTATGAATATGGTTGAGAGAGGAAGGTTGGGAGCATGTAAGACACCAGAAGAAAGGAGGAAAGATAAAGACTGGGATCATGTAATTCTATGAAATCTAGTGTGAAACAATTGTGATAAAATGTACAAATATGTTCTTTCACAAGGGAGAACAAACGAATGTCAACCTTGCAAGGTGTCAAAAATGGGGAGGCATTGGGGGAAGGATGCAATAGACATAAAATAGAGACTATAATTAGCAGAATCATTGTATTATGCTTCCTTTAATGTAAGAAAGGTGATATACCAAGGTAAATGCAGATAAGAGGGGGGGATAGGGGAGGGGTGTGAGACACTTGACATTGTCTGACTCTTTATTCTACTTTGATTTAAAGTTATCTTTCCTTTTGCTGCCTCCTAGCTGTCATTTTTTTTCTTCTTTCTTTTTTCTTTCTGTTTTGCCTCTCTCCCTTCTTTGACTCTTCCTCCTGCTTTGTGGAAGAAATGTAGATACCCTTATATAGATAGTGGTCAGGGTGGTGAACACATAAATATGTGACTATACAGGGAACCATCGATTGTTTACTTAGGATGGAATGTATGGTGTGTGAACAAAACCATCTTAAAAAAAAAAAATGGGTTGATGACGAAAACTTGAGGGCAAAATACTGAGTGAAATGAGCCAGATACATAAGGACAAACATTGCAGGGTCTCACTGATAGGAACTAATAATAATATGTAAACTCATAGACATGAAATATAAAGTTCCATGATATAGAACGAGGCTAAAGAATGGGGAGTGGTTGCTTAGTATGAGCAGAATGTTCAACTAGGATGAACTTAAATGTTTGGAAATGAACAGAGGTGTTAGTAGCAAGTTGTGAGAATAACTACAGTGCTGAATGGTGCGTGAATGAGGTGGAAAGGGGAAGCTCAGAGTCATAAATGTCACCAGAAGGAAAGTTGGAGGTCAAAAGATGGGAATGCATAAAATTGAATCCTATGGTGGGCAATGTCCATGAGTAACTGTACAAATATTAGAAATCTCTTCCATGAACCAGAACAAATGTATGACAATACAACTAGAAGTTAATAATAGAGGGGAATATAGGGAAAAAATATATACCTATTGCAAACTATATACTACAGTTAGTAATATTTCAACGTTCTTTCATAAACAGTAGCAAATGTACTATACCAATCCTACGAGTCAACAATGGAGGGGGGTTAGTTAGGGATATGGGAGGATTCGAGTTTCCTTTTTTTTCTTTTTTCCTTCTTTCGCTTTGTTTCTTGTCTGGAGTAATGAAAAGTTTCTAAAAATTGAACAAAAATTGGATGTAGTGATGGACGCACAGCCATATGAGGGTGCCGGGGGTGGTTGACTGTACACTTTGGATCTTTGGATAGTTGTGTGGTGTGTAAACAATCTCAATAAAAATTAAATTAAAAAAAATCCAAGGGCCAAAGCTACTACTTTTTAAAAAAATGCTTATGGTGGTAATATATATTCAACATAACATTTCCCATTTTAACCATTTTCAAGTGTACAATTCAGTAGTGTTTGTTACATTCACAATGCTGTGCTACCATCACTACCATCCACTTTTTCATTATCCCAAACAGAAACTCAGTATCCATTAAGTACTAACTTCCCGTTCCCCACACCCATCTCCACCCCTGGTAACCCATAATCTATGTTCTGTCTCTACGAATTTGCATATTCTAGTTGTTTCATATAGGCAGGATCATGCAGTGTTTGTACTTTTGTGTCTGGCTTACTTCACTCAAGGTTCTTCAAGGTTCATCTATGTGGTTTCATGTATTAGAAATTCATTTCTTTTTATGGCTGAATAATATTCCATTATACAGATAGATCACATTTTGTTTATCAGTTCTTCTGCTGATGGATATATGGGTTGTTCCACATTTTGGCTATTATGAATAATGCCGCTGTGAACATCCAAAAATAAATAAATAAATAAATAAACGCTGAAAAAAAATTTAACACAAGTTATGAATAAACCCTTTATAGAACTAAGTAATATACAGAAACTAACCACTAATTGCTAACCTTTCATTTATATGTTTAAGGAATTATATAATTTGCAGCAAAATCTAATGATCTGCATATACTTTCATGGCTAAATGTACACTGTTTTTAGTCTTTAATCTTAATTTTCTCCGTGAGGGCAGAAGAGACCTTGAACTCACCACAGACATAAAGGACAACAGAGCCAAATCTCAGTACTTGATTTCAGTATTTTACGCTGAAGATCTCTGTGGTTGCAATACCTCATATTTAACTTTCTTTTGCCTTTGATCCTTCTGTAGTAGGATAGGCCTGTTTACAAATATCCTCATTAATGTGAAGGCTCTCAAATGGAATTACATGTATTTGCTGGCATTTCTTGATTAACCTCATCTACATGCTCCAAATTCCTAACTCATATAACCTTGAATGAGTCATATAACTTCTTTAAGTTGTAACTGAGAAGTTAGGATTTAGGGGATGATTATGATTACTAAATCATTATATAGATACTCCTTTTCACTTTCTGGTATATTAGAATAGACAGAGGGAAATACCTGAAATCTCTGAAATCCAGTTGTCTTGATCTCTGATAATGCTTTTAATTAGCTGGCTTACAACATGGTCTCTACTATATACACAGGATGCTTTCTCACTTTTGCTTGAGACTTTCTGCTGCATGACCAATTTGAAAAATAAAAATTTAAATTAAAAAAAATATATTGCCTTTATCTCATGCCCTTGTATTGTAAAAACTTCGACTGACCCTCACTTGTACCCCTTTATCCAGTTTTTCCTTTTTAGAGTCTTATGATCACTAAAGACAGCCCCTAATGTTTATTCATGAAGGGCCTTGAGTCAGACCAGAACTAACCCACCCCAATTCCAAGGCTATCTTGATAGATAAAGCTGGATCTAACCAAAATGGGCCTGCTTGACATGCACAGTAGCTGACTTTAATCTAAAGTGACTTTTAGGCCCATAGGCCTAAAATCATGTCCATCATCATCTCAAGGCTGCCATTTTCTTTTTCTTTTCTTTTTTTTTTTTTTTAATTCAGTTTTACTGAAATACATTCACACACCATACAATCATCCATGATATACAATCCACTGTCCACAGTATGATAACATAGTTATGCGTTCATCACCACAATCTATCTTTGAACATTTTCCTTACATCAGAAAGAACCAGAACAAGAATAAAAAATAAAAGTAAAAAAAGAACACCCAAATCATCCCCCCATCCCACCCCATTTGTCCTTTAGTTTTTATCCCCATTCCTCTACTCATCCATACACTAGATAAAGGGGGTGTGATCCACAAGATCTTCACAATCACACTGTCACCCCTTGTAATCTACATTATTATATAATTGTCTTCAGAAGTCCAGACTGCTGGGTTGGAGTTTGGTAGTTTCAGGTATTTACTTCTAGCTATTCCAATACATTAAAGCCTAAGAGGTGTTATCTATATAGTGCATAAGAATGTCCACCAGAGTGACCTCTCGACTCCATTTGGAATCTCTCAGCCACTGAAACTATTTTGTCTCATTTTGCATCCCCCTTTTGGTCAAGAAGATACTCTCAGTCCCATGATGCTGGGTCCACATTCATCCCCGGGAGTCATACTCTGCGTTGCCAGGGAGATTTACACCCCTGGGAGTCGGGTCCCACGTAGGGGGGGAGGGCAGCGAGTTCACCTGTCGAGATGGCTCAGTTAGAGAGAGAGAGGGCCACATCTGAGCAACAAAGAGGTACTCAGGGGGAGACTCTTAGGCACCATTACATACAAGTTTAGACTCTCCTTTGTGGTAATGAGCTTCATAAGGGCAAGTCCCATGCTCGAGGGCTCAGCACATCAAACTGCCAGTCCCAATGTTTGTGACAACATCAACACCAGTCCAGGTGAGGATGTCCAACACATCCGCACCTTCCCCCAGATCCTCGGGGCTGGGGAGGGGGAGGCTGTAAATATATTTTTTATTATCTGCCCAAATTACTTTAAGATGTGTCACTATTTCACTCCAGCCTATACTAACCTACCGTATCTCACTTCCTATTCAAAGTTCCATGCAGTTGTGGTGTTTGAACAAATCGACTGTAGAGTTGTACCGTTTAGAAAATTTAGATCCTATACCAAATAGATACCTATTCCCTTGGTCTCATATGAAAGTTGAAGTTTGAAAACACAATCAGTTTCAACCTTTACCCTTTGGCCTGGCTTGCCCTGGTCTTAACCAGACCTGCTTCATTCATATCACTAATTGAAGTCTGGGCTCTTTTTCAGCTTTTTTTGTTTTTTTTGACAGTGGCTGTATGCACTAATACTGACATTCATATCTGCTGAGCTCTAGCTCTGAGTTTCAGGTGTCTCAGAGATATGCATTGTTCCAGAGACCAATCAGGTTATACGCTAGGGGATCAGCATCTCAAAGTTTAGAGATAGGCCTTACAATTCAGGGATAGAGTTAACTGCTGTAAGAGCTTACAATCTAGGGACTATTACAATTATTGTGTCCACGTTAGGCTATGTTCTAAGATTCAATTCTGAGTTTACACATTGTAGTTAGTCCATATTGGTGAGGCATCATCCCTCTCACCATGTTTTCTCCAACACTTTTACTCCTATATATCTATTTTCCTACAATTTTATAGAGTTATGTTCACATACCATACATTTATCCACAGTGTACAATCAGTTGTTCATGGTATCATCATAAAGTTTTACATTTATCACTGCAATCAGCACTTGAACATACTGATTACTACAAGAAAAATTGTTTTTTTTTTTTTTAGCAATAAGAAAAAATGATAAAAAGAAAAATAACATGTCATACAATACAATATACTACTAAGGACAGCAAATAACACCACTACCAAGAATCCCATATTACTCCCCTATATCCCCTTCTCATATACATTTAGCATTGGCGTATTGCCTTTGTTACATTTAATGGAGGTATATTACAATGTTACTGTTGACCATAGACTCCAGTTTGCTTTGATTATGTTTTTTCCTGAATACCATCCCTTTTTCAAATTTCTACATGGTTGACATTCATTTGCTTTCCCACATGCAAAAACATTTTTATATTTGTATATTTAGTAACAGTCATTGGCCACTCCAGTTTTTGCCACGTTATACAGTCCCAGTCTTTATCATCTATCTTTACCTCTGCTGTCATACATTCTCCTATCCCACCTCTTTCAGCTTTACTCACAGACATCTTTGTTCAGTGTACTTACAATACTGTGCTACCATCACACAGTATTATGCTATCTATTTCTGGATCTATGCAATCAATCCTAAGCATTCTGTAGTCCTTCAGCATCAAATGGCTGATCTCTGCCCTCTTTCTATCTCCTGGTCGCCTGTGTTGTCAGCTTTTAACTCCCAAAGTTTGTTCATTAATGTCTGTTCATATTAGTGAGACCATACAGAATCTGTCCTTTTGTTTCTGGCTAACTTCACTAAACATAATGTCCTCAAGGTTCATCCACATGATTACATGATCCATGTCTTTGTTCTGTCTTACAGCTGCATAATATTCCATCATGTGTATATACCACAGTTTGTTTATCCACTCGTCCTTTGATGGACATTTGGGCTGTTTCCATCTCTTGGCAATTGTGAATAATGCTGCAATAAACATTGGTTTACAAATGTCTGTTTGTGTCTTAAGTTTCAGTTCCTCTGAGTATATACCCAGCAATGGAATAGCTGGGTCATATGGCAAATCTATAGTTAGCTTCCTGAGGAACCTCCATACTGTCTTCCAGAGTGGTTGCACCATTCTACATTCCCACCAACAATGAATAAGTGTGCCTCTTTCTCCACATCCTCTCCAGCACTTGTCATTTTCTGTTTTTTGGATAATGGCCATTCTGGTAGGTGTGAGATGATATCTCATTGTGGTTTTGATTTGCATTTCCTTAATAGCCAGTGAAGTTGAGCATTTTTTCATATGCTTTTGAGCCATTTGTATTTCCTCTTCAGAAAAATGGCTGTTCATGTCTTTTGCCCATTTTTTAATTGGATTGTTTGTTTTTCTGTTATTGAGATGCAGGATTCCTTTATATATTCGGGATATTAAACCCTTATCTGATATGTGGTTTCCAAATATCATCTCCCATTGTGTAGGTTGCCTTTTGACTTTTCTGACAAAGTCCTTTGATGTACAAAAGTGTTTAATTTTGAGGAGATCCCATTTGTCTATTTGTTCTTTGGTTGCTCGTGCCTTGGGTGTGAGGTCTAAGAAACCACCTCCTTTCACAAGATCTTTAAGATATTGCCCTACATTTTCTTCTAAGAGTTTTATGGTCTTGGTGCTAATGTTTAGGTCTTTGATCCACTTTGAGTTAATTTTGGTATAAGGTGTGAGATGGACATCCTCTTTCATTCTTTTGGAAATGGATATCCAGTTCTCCAAACACCATTTATTGAACAGGCTGCTCTTTCCCAGTTGCTTCAGCTTCACTGCCTTATCAAAGATCAGTTGTCCATAGATGCAAGGGTCTACTTCTGAACACTCAATTCGATTCCATTGATCAGTATATCTGTCCTCATGCCAGTACCATGCTGTTTTGAGCACTGTAGCTTTGTAATATGCTTCAAAGTCAGGTAGTGTGAGACCTCCCACTTCATTCCTCTTTCTCAAGACATTTTTGGCTATTTGGGGCACCTTACCCTTCCAAATAAATTTAGTTATTGGTTTTTCTATTTCTGTAAAGTAAGTTGTTGGGATTTGAATTGGTATTGCTTTGAATCTGTAAATCAGTTTAGGTAAAATTGCCATCTTAACTATATTTAGTCTTCCAATCCATGAACATGGTATGTTCTTCCATTTTTTCAGGCCTTGTTCAATTTCTTTTAGCAGTTTCTTATAATTTTCTATGTAAAGGTCTTTTGTGTCCTTGGTTAAGTTTATTCCTAAATACTTGATTCTTTTGATTGCTATTGTAAATGGGATTTTTTTCTTGATTTCCTCCTCTTGTTGCACATTACTTGTGTATAGGAACACTACAGATTTTTGCGTGTTGATCTTGTAGCCTGCTACTTTGCTGTATTCATTGACTAGTTCTAGTAGCTTTGCTGTAGATTTTTCTGGATTTCCTACATATAGAATCATGTCATCTGCAAATAGTGAAAGTTTTACTTCTTCCTCTCCAATTTAAGGCTGCCATTTTCTTACATATGTTTTGTGACTAAGCATGTAAACAATCTGCACATGCTCAATAATTTGATCATCTCTACTTTTGTTGTCTCAAGCCACTGTGCTCACTATGCTAAAACCTGCCTATTTTTTGGTACTATAAAAACCATCAGAGTCACTGCAGTTCAGAGAGACAGACTTTTCGGCCCATAGGCCATCTCATCTCCTGCTTTGTGCCTAGCAATGAACTTTTTCCTCTCTTTGGAACCCTGGTGTCTTAGGAATTAATCATTTGATTGTATTGTGCAGAGAACCAACAGCTTTTGATCAGTATCAATGCCTGAGCTTTAACATAAGAGTGCTGGCCTTAAAAATCTCCAAAGAACCCTGTTACCACTATAAAGATGAGCTCATAGACCTGTAGAGCCTTTTATTTAAACATATTCTTAGAGTGGCTCCCAGTGGTCTCCCAGAACTTTTATCCTGCAGTATGGTTAATAGGTAGTATCCCAGGGATTTGGGCATTCACAGAGACCCTATGGCCTTGGTCAACCACATTAGTGATTCTTTATAGAGTCAGGTTCAATTTTGATTTAGGATTAAGCCATTGCCTTTGAGGAGGTGAATGAATTCTTCGTGGATCTTCTTGGATGTTAATTATATGGCAGGAGCTAGGGACAGAAGTTATAATCAAATGCTTACAAAAAAGGGGGGGGGTCTAAAAGGAGGAACATCACTGCTCAAATTCATGGGGATAAAGGGTAAGTGATAATGAAAGTCTTGTTTAAAAATCAAGACAAAACAAACCTCTGATCTGTAGCCTATCAAACTGTCCCCATCTACCTCAGCTACTTTCCATTTCTTTCCTGTTCTCCTAACCATCTACACTCATTCTCCCTGAATTTGCTCTAGTTATTTCAGACCCAATCTTTGCTATTCATCCAACAAATATGTATGGAACTCATGTTCTTTCCCTCATCTGGAGGGCTCTGCTCTTCGGTTAAGGACAATGGATTTGAAATCAGATAATACAGGCTTCAAATCCCAACTTCCCTTCTTACTAACCTTGTGATATTCCACAAGTTATTTAGCCATTCTAAGCCTGTTTTCTCATCTAATAAAATGGGGTTAATAGCACCTGTCTCAAAGGGTGTTTGTAAAGATTAAATGAGACATGTTAAGTGTTTAAGATAATGTGTGGCAGGTAAGTCTTGAGTAACATATTACTGCTTTTCATAACATCCTACTATTTTTCTCTGATGTTCCACTTAATTCAGTCTTTTCTATTATTACTCTAGCTGACTTTGCTTTAACCACCTTCTGAACTGCTGTATGAATTACTCTAAATACTCATTTTGATATTAATAACACACAGGTGGCTTTGATACAGTGGAAAGAACCTGGATTAGGAGTCAGAGGATCTTGGTTGGATTCCTGACTCTGCAATATTATGGCTTGACTTTGGATGAGTCAAGTAAGCTTTTCCAGTCTTGGTTTTCTTTCATTAAATAGGAATAAGCAGTGCCTACCTCACTGGATTATTTCAAGTATCAGATAGGATAATTAAGCTAATTTTTACTGAAGGCTTAATCAGCTAGGCCCTGTGCTCAATTCTTTACTTGCGTTAATCTCATTTAAACCTCAAAACACCCTTCAGGGTAGTGACCATTATTATCTCTGATGTGTTGATGAGGAAAGGAGAAAATAGGGCTCAGAGACATTAAGTTACTTGCAGGCTGGAGGTGGGATTTGAGTTGGAGGTGGGAAGTACGGCTGATGGGAAAGCACTTGCCATGGCCACCACAGCATGTTACTCACGAAGGGCTTTCTGTCCTCTGAAGTGTGACACCAGTGAAAGGCTTGGATATCGTTATACTCTAGGCACTGTTGAACTGTTTGAGGTACGATTCCTCTCTCTAAGACCCAATGAGACGGTAAACTTCTTCAGAGCATTTGGCATGTTTTTTGTTGTTGGTTTGTTCTCTTTTACCCAGTACCTAGCATAGCAATGGATGACAATAGGCATGTAATAAATATCCTGTTGATTTCAAGGTGTACTCTTTGATCTCTCTCCTCTTTGGGGTTTTGTTGAAGCTTTTTATGTTAGTGCTAGGCAGCAATAATGATAGTAACATAATGATAGTACCATTAATGATAGTAACATTAGTTACATTAGTAACAATAATTATAGTAACATTAGTTATTAGTTACTAGATGGTAATGTTGAGTTTCTAAGCTCTTACATCATACCCTGCAGTTTACATGCATTATCTCGTTTATTCCTTTCAATGATCCTACTATACTACAACACTATAATTAGCCTGTTATTACAAGAGGAAACTGAGCATTGGAGCAATTACGTACCTCACCTAAGGTCACAGAGCTAATAAGAGGTGAAGAGCAGAAGATCTTATATGAAGCTAGTAGTCTGATTTCAGAGCCTGTACTTTTAACTTCCTAAAGATAGGGACCAGATTGGCGTCATATTCCCTGACCAACTTCTGATTTCTTGTTTTACAACTGTTTGCTACCAAAATTCTTTCTGTAAATATGCTCTCTTCCTTGACTGTTTCAACATCTGATGGTTGCCCCAGGCTTTGCAAGTTCTGCACCCGTATGGCTCTCTCACCCAGCTTGATCATGGTTCGTGTGGCTCCTTTACTCCTACCTTCACAGTCCCTTCCTTCCTCTATGATATTGTCAGAACTAGGGTCAGAGAGGTCTTTGGTGACAGATGGCTTATCCTTGTCTGAATCAGCCCTTTGGCAGATTTTCCTGTCTTCAGGGCTTGTTCATTTTTCTTTTATCACAGCCACATCCCTATGAATTCTGAGTCACCAGCTTTGCTTGCGTCAAAGAAAGTTACAATGACAAAGGGAAATTACTGTATTTATTACTTGCCATAAACCATGTGCAAACCTGTTGGATAAGGGAGAGTCCTTGTGTTCCGGGCAGGAAGTTTTAATGCCATCCATTGCTCAATACTGGATAGAGCTGAAATGAAACAATCTGGCCAGAAGTACTAGAAATAATCCATCTGTATATACAGTGAGACTAAAGAGGGTCATTGATAGACTTTAGAGCCTCTGCTCCTATTGGCCCTTCCCAGATATTCCTCTTCAGGTTGTCAATGGCATGGCACTGTTCATCCTGAGTAGCTCAATTTAAGTAACAAACACTGACGCAGAGTCAGAGACCAAAATTTTAATGCTGCAGTCTAACCAATGCCCTTGAGATAGTCACTTAAAGTCACCCTGTCTTGATGTCCAAGGTGTGGTGCTATGTAAAATAGTCCTACTTAGCATAATGCCTATATAGGCACAGCTATAATTATAAATTTAGATTTTGCCTTAGTTTCTGGGTTGATACAGACCACAACATATTTTTGTTTCCTCCCAGTTGAGTGCATATAAATCCTCTAATACTGCTTTTTTATTCATTTTTATAACCTTATGGCATTTAGGTCTGTTGTTACACATAACATAAATCCCATTCCTTTGTATCTGGTGTCACCAGGTTACTGCTTTCTTTCAATATGTTTCTAAACAATTTCAACACTTCCACAAAGCTGGCCCTGACCAACCAAAAAGGAGTTGATAATTTTTTTCCTATTTCATTCTTTCATGATTTGCCTTTATTGACTGGGGCTCAGATTTATGTCATTAAAAAAAACCTTATATTGAATGAAAATACATGGTAAAATATACATATCATAATTATACAGCTCACAGAATCTTCTCAGTCTGAACACACCCATGCAACCAGAGCATACTTCAAGAAACAAAACATTATTCTGCCTTCTAAATACACAGAATAGATTAGTCTCACCTATTTTTGACCTTTATATAAATGGAATCATATCTTATGTTCTTTTTTGCTTACACTGTTTTTTTTCTTACAATTTGAAGTCAGGATCCCAATGAAGATTGTGATTGGTTGATATGTCATTTTTATCTTTTAACTGTTCCCCCTTCAACTCTTTTATTTTTCTTTGAAATTATTTTGGCTAAAAATATTAAGACGTCAAAACTGTAGTTTCCTGAAATCTAATTTTTTTTTCTGACTCCTTCCCTTATTTCTTTTGACATGCACCTGTCTCTAGTTATTTACTGCAAATTGGTGGTCTGTTACAGAGGCTTGATCAGATTCAGGAGGCATATAAAGTCTGGCTGTCTCCTTTTGTGACGTCATCAGCCACTGATAATCATTGCCTCAGTCCTGGATGAGGATATTGAAGCATGCAGAGGTTAAATGATTTGGCCAAGGTCTCAAGGCAGGAAGTGGCAACTCAAACTGGAGTCAAGGTTTCCAGGAGTCTAACCCAGTGCACTTTACATGACAGGCTGACATTAAAAATGTTGAGCTTCTATTTATCAATGTCATTCACAAATATTTTTAACTTACTATTGACTCAAGTATCTGACTCTAGCTTTCCTATACTCTGTTTGGAAGGCATAATCATGTTCCTTGTATTGCTTCTGTAGTATCCAATATTATTTATGATGCAGTATTTTATGTGAAAACAAAATAGAGAGAAGACCTATTTTTGTGGTATTTTTATTTTAGAAGGATGATTTCAATTAAGTTCATTTAAATATGTATTTAATAAATACATATTATGTGTTCAGCAATGTGATAACATCAGTGAAATGAAGAATAAGTTAAAATCCCTGCCATCAAGGAGCTCCCAAATTTTTTCACAGAATCTTTATGTATATAGGGACCACCCACATATATATAGTATAGAGAAAAGAACTGGTCTCTGAATACAAAGACTGAGATTAAAGTTTCACTGGTGGTGTTTCCCAGCTCAGTGAAAATAGGCAAATGGTTTAATGACTGTGAGTCTCAGTTTCCTCATCTGTAAAAAAAAATTAGGCATGAGACCAACTTTGCTTGCCCCACAGGGTGGTTTAGATGAAATAAGACTGTGGAAAAGCATTACAGCAATGATAATATGTCATCATACCTGCTTGGGCATTGCAAGAAGGGGCAAACCTATTACTTTAAAAGCAGGTTGTTCATTTTTTAACAACTATAATTATTACAACATTTTTCCTTTGAATGAACTCAAATGTCTCTTCCTGTAATTTTGACCTATTGATTCTGGTCATTCTCTTTCAGGTTCACCTTATAAATGTAAATCTCTCTGACGTCAGTCCTTCAGATATTTGAAGAGAGCTCTCATCCTGTTTT
The DNA here is from genome assembly GCF_015220235.1 of Choloepus didactylus. Lineage (NCBI taxonomy): Eukaryota > Metazoa > Chordata > Mammalia > Pilosa > Megalonychidae > Choloepus > Choloepus didactylus. The sequence goes on along the minus strand of NC_051312.1, from coordinate 125,959,988 downwards.
TGTTTTCCAGGCTAACCATTTGCAACTCTTTCAATCATTCTTCCAATGACATGGTCTAATCTGGTGATTCTTAACTTAGGATAAGTATCAGAGTCATGTACAATTTTTTTTTAACTTGTGTATTTTGAGAAAGTTTTCCAGGTAATTCTTAAATTATCAAGTATTTTAATATCTTCAATAGTCTCTGAAAACTTTTCAAACTTCACTAGTTTCCCTCTTAAAATTTGACTCACTAATCCAAACAAATACTAGAGATATACAAGAACCAATTGAATTATAACAACTCAAACACAAAAGAAGTTTATTTTTTAACTATATAGATTTAAAATAGACTTTCCTGATTGGCAGGGCCTCACTAAAAGCACTGATTCAGGATCTCAGGCTGATCCATCTTTCTTTAAAATATGGCCTCCAGGGCACGGAACATATGAACATTTTTTATGGGCCTAGTCTGGGAATAAAGCACATAGTCAAACTTAACTGCAAAGAAGGTTAGGAAATGTGTATCTAGGAAGAAGAGAAATTGTGTATGGGAGACAGCTAGCCAGGCTCTAGTGCATTACTGTATACTACGTTATGACTATTTCTTTTGACATTATAAATATCAACTATTAATGAGTTCACAAGGATTTAAACCGTCTGGATAACAAAAGACACCTTAAAGTTAAAAGACAAATACAGACTGGAAGAAAATGTTGATAATCTCTCTTAATATTTTGAGTAGCTATGTTATAATGTTGATTCACATTAAAGTAATAGCCAACTAAAGTTTTTGATTGTTTTCATAAGAAATGCTACACCAGAAATCACCCACATTCTATAATCATGTAATTGCTTTTTTTTAAAAAAAATAATTGATTTTTAATTGTGGCAAAATATATATAACTTCAAAATAATTTTAACCATTTTAAGTGGACAATTCTTTGATATTAAGTATATTGACAATATTGTGTAATTTTTACCACAATCTATTTCCAGACTATTTTCATCATCCTGAAACAAAACGCATACTCATTTAGCAGTAAATCCCCATACCCCCTTCCCCACACCATTCGTAACCACTATTCTGCTTTCTGTCTCTATGAATCTGCTTATTCTAAATATTTCATTAAGGGGGATCATCCAATATTTGTCCTTTTGTGTCTGGCTCATATCACCCAACATGATGTCTTCAAGGTTCATCTATGTTTTAGCATGTACCAGCACTTCACTATTTTTATGGCTGGACAATATTCCACTGTATGGATATACCATATTTTGTTTATCCATTCATCTGTAAAGGGTCACTTGGGTTGCTCACCTTTTGACTATTGTGAACAATGCTGTGATGTACATTGGTGTACAAATATCAGTCGAAGTCCTGGCTTTCTTTTGGGTACATACCTAGGAGTGGTGCCAGATCAAATGGCAATTCTATGTTTTGCTTTCTGAGGAACTGCCAAACTGTTTTCCACAGTGGCTGCACCATTTTACATTGTCACCAACAATGCATGAGAGTTCCTATTTCTCTACATCCTCATCAATGCTTGTTATTTTCAGTTTTTTTTCCAATAATAGCCACACTGGTGGGTGTGAAGTGGTATCTCATTGTAGTTTTAATTTACATTTCTTTAATGGCTAATGATGTTGAGCATCTTTTCATATGCTTATTACAAACTTTTTTTCTTTCTTTCTCCTCCTCCCTCCACCCGGGTCCCATGCGCACAAACCTGCCTACATAATGCATTCTCCCTGCCACAGCCAGTGTAGACGCCACTTTGTGTGCTGCCCAAATATCTTCTTTTAAGAAATGTCTATTCAAACCCTTGGTTCTTATTGTGTTGTTTGTCTATTTGTCATTGAGTTGTGGGACTTCTTCATATATTCTGGATGTTAAAGCTTTATTAGATATATGATTTTCAAATATTTTCAAATTTTTTTCCCATTCTGTAGACTGTCTTTTCACTTTCTTGACAATGCCCTTTGATGCATGAAAGGCTTTAATTTTGCTATTTTATCTATTTTTTCTTTTGTTGCTTGTGCGTTTGATGGAAAATCTAAGTCCATTGCAATTATTCCATTACTGCTTTTTTTTGTACTTAGTTGCTGTTTTTTGGTAGTGTACCATTTTGATTCCCCCTTTTATACTGGTATTGTCTCGATTACATATTTATAGATTATATGCCCATTAACATAGATTTTAAATGCTATTTTACACATTTACCTGTTAAGTCGTATGGGAGTGGGTCAGTTACAAACCAAAAGTATAATAATACAGGATTTTATATTTACCTATATAGTTACATTAACAATGTTCTTTATTTCTTCTAATGGCTTTGAGTTACTGTCTAGTGTCCTTTTATTTCAGCCTGAAGGACTCCCTTTGTTTATTGTAGGAAAGGTCTTCTGGTCTTGAACTCTTTCACATTTGTTTAACTGTAAATGTCTTAATTTCTCCTTCATTTTTGAAAGATAATTTTGCTGGATACAGAATTCTTGGTTGAGAGTTTTTTTTCTTTAAGGACACTAAATATGTCATCCCACTGTCTTCTGGCCTCCATGGTTTCTGATGAGTAATCCAATGTTAATCTTATTGAGGATCCCTTGTATTTGACAAGCCACTTGTCTCTTGCTGTTTTCAAAAGCCTCTGTCTTTGGATTTTGACAATTTCACTATAGGGTGGAGTTCATTGAACTTCTTGGATGTGTATATTCATGTATTTTATCAAATTTGGGGAAGTTTTTGGTCATTATTTGGTCAAATACTTTTTCTGCCTCTTTTTCTCTCCCTTGTCCTTCTGGGATTTCAAGCGATGTGTATGTTGTTATGCTTGATGGTGTCCTATAGGTCCTTTGGCTCTGTTCACTTTTCTTCATTATTTTTTTCTTTCTCTTCCTCACACTGGATAATTTCAACCATCTTGCCTGCAAGTTCACTGTTAAAATCTGCTGTTGAATCCATCTAATGACTTTTTCATTTCAATTACTGTACTTTGAAGCACCACAATTTCTGTTTGGTTCCATTTAATGATTTCCATGTCTTTATTTTGTCCAGTTAACATTTTCCTAATTTCCTTTAGTTCTTTGTATATGAATTCCTTTAGCTCATTGAACATATTTAAGACATGTGATTTAAAGTCTTTGACTAATAGTTCCAATGTATGGGCTTCCTCAGGGATGGTTTCTTTCAAATTATTTTTTTCCAGTGAATGGACCATCCCATTTTTTGTGTGTTTAGTAATTTTTGTCTGAGAACTAGACATTTTGTTTTTTGTTATAGATCTGGAAATCTAGTTGTCCCACTCTTCTGGGATACATCAGTGTTGCTGTTGAAGGTTGGAGCCAATGATTTATGTCTTTTCCAAACTATTTTTGGCCCCAAGCAGGAAATGGAAAGAGAAAATAGGAAAAAAAAAATAGGTACTGCTCTTTTGCTTGAGGAGGGTGGGAACAATGGCTGCCCTCAGCACTGACCCCCCAACAATCTGAAGTATCTGATCCAAAGCAATAATCAGCAATCAGACTACATAACCCTGGATTTTGGAGGACTAGATCCTTATGGCCCACCCTGGAACCATTTGGAAGCTGCACCAGAATCCCAGGCTGCAGTCCCCACTGCTGCCTACCATGCAGTTGAGGGACAGAGGGTGGGGGGAGGGGAGGGTTGTTAGAAGCTCCACAGAGGGTGCAATTCATCGCCATTTACCACAATTATCAGCCTCTTCCTCCAGCTCTTGCCTGGATGCTACAGTGTTTCACTAGACTCCAGAGTTTCAAAATAGTTGATTCAGACCATTCCTGCCATTTCCATAGTTGTTTTGGTGGAGGAACTGACACCTGGAGCTTCCTACTCTGCCATCTTTCCACAATCTTCCCTTCATGAAATTGCTTTTTAAAACCCAATCACAGAATCCTGGACGGCTTTTTGTCTGAAAAAGTGATTTGGCAGTGAGGACAGCGATGGTGCCAATGACCATGAGATCTCTGCAGCTGTTCAGAACCCTTTTCCTGAATAGCCTGCTCTCTGGGCCTTTTGCACCCCTGATGCCAGAGCCGAGGAGCCTGGGGACAGCTTCTCACATCCCAGCAGTGTGGCCTGGATGAGAACACAGTCCACAACCAAAGCATATCATGGAGCATCTAGAAGGTGTCATCAACAAAAAAGAGGTGGCGATGTCCTCACAAGAACTGCAGCTCCATTACCTCAAATTGCACAATTATGGTGGCAATAATTTGCTTGACGGCTTAGAACTCTCCACAGCATCACTCATGTCCCTAAGGAGGAAGGGAGTGAAGAGGCATCACCAATGAATGAAGATGAATTGATTAGCTTAATAGACCGTGTTTTGAGAGATGATGATAAGAATGATGATGGATACATTGACTATGCTGAATTTGCAAAATCACTGCAGTAGATGCTATTTGGTTTTCTCCTAGTTATGTGCAAACATGAACCATTATAATGTGAATACTTTTGGTGATACAGAATAATTTATAGTTGCAGTATTTTGGTAAAAACCTGTAGCAACTTGTTACAACTGGGGTAAGAAACAGAAATCAAGAGAAATAAAAGAGAAGAGGAATGGGACACATGGTGATCTCTACATACTGCTAAACCTCTTATGGACAAGGGTCTGATTAAAGAGTCCTTTTAGGAATATTGGATAATTGGAGCTGAGTACTCAGGAACTTGAATTTGACTGGAGAATACTGCTAGTCTTTCGGTTTTAATTCATGCTACCTGAAAAAGTAAGACAAAAAGCTTTGCCAAGTGAACAGTTTTCACTAACAGAAGGAATGGAATGGATGCCAAATGTCTCTACTTGTTACCTATTTTCAGGTAAACGTGGTCAGTATTCTGTAAGGTCGCTGGCCTAAAGATTACTTGCTCTGGGCGAGTAGATATTTATAAGGCTGTTTCAAAGCCACAGCGTAAGAATGTCAAGTATTGAGTTTAGTTGGTCACAGAGTCCAAGATTCTGGATCCTCTGGCATTTTGAAAATGATACCCCAGTGTCCTAAATAATTAACCTTTTTCAGTTTTTCAATTTTTTATAAAATTACTGCTCCATCCTTTTACTTCATTTCTTTTATGTCTCTTCAACTTGGGAGAGACCTTGAATTTAAAAGTGTTCCATACTCTAATCAATAGTAAATGTTCTAGCTTTCTTAATATTTCTATTTAACTCATTTCTAGCAGTTTATTTTTGCAGTTTAGAAACTATTAAGAATGTAAAGTCTTTATTATTTCTGCTTGATACGGTGGGGGTGAAACTACCAGCTGGTCTAGCACAGGTGAGAAGTAAAAAAGATCATTCACCCAACAACAGTGATTAACCTGATACACATTATATTTCAAAAGGAATGTTGTTTAAATGATCTCTCCTAGCCTGAATACATGAATTCTTTCAGACCAGTAAAATTAGAAAAGGAAGCTTAAAAACTCTTAACAGTATAAATCTCAATAGTAGTCAAAATTAGAAGCAGATTGTAAATTGGTTTATTGGATGTGATGGATGCACCATAATAGAAACCTGAAATGATGGTTGACTGAAAGGGATAAAGAAATTGCATTAAATTTGCTGTAAGGTATATAGAGTCTTTACTGATGAAATTATTCTTATAGGAAAATATGTATTTGTAAAAATGGTTTCTTGTGTAAAGTATTTGCATAAACAGAGCTGAATTGTAAGCTATTCTTGTAATATCTAATTATTTTTGAAAGATTTGTATAATGAATTCAGATATATGAACCAATAAAACTGATGAAACAAAAAACAAACAAAAATTCCAATTGCAGGATTCTGTATTTATATCATGCTAGTTCAGGCCCATCATTCTAAATCTTTCAAGCTATCACGTAATATATTAGATAGCTTTGTTTCAGTTATACATTTGGTAATAATTCCTCCTTTTTAGCAGAGACATCAGACACAGAGAAAGGTACAATATGTATTATATATTAAAATTTATATTATATAATATATATTTCTATTTACCTAATGTTTACATATTTTTCAAGAAACTGCATTGACTAATTTGATTTTCACAACAACCTTATTAAGTAAATATCATCATCTTCATTTTAGAGATGAGGAAATTGAAATTGAGGTTTACACATGCTAAATAACTTGACTAAAATCATGTGGCTAGTAACTGTCAGAATCAGGGCTCAAATCTAGGTATGTCTTACTTCCAAGATGACTTTTTAATTTTTCCTCTAAGTCTTCTCCTATATAAGCTATTAATTTGATAAAATGTGAAAATCGGTAGAGGTTTCATAATGTGGTAAATGTAATTAGGGATGATTTTATGGAAGATTTGTTATGATCCTAAATGAAGGGTAAGATTTGGATAGGTAGAAAGAAGGATGAAGGGCAAAGCTTATTTAAATACTGTGCTTTCTCTGAGGAAACCCAACTATTCTTTCTATAAACAATTAATCTTTCAAAACTTGGCAGACAGGATGAGTTTATGTACCAAGAAAATGAAGACCCTGAAGTCTAGAAAAGTCGGGTCTTATATTAAGTCATTGCAGTGGTGACCACAGTGGTCTGAGCCTCTTCAGGCTACATCTATTGCCAGATTTTGTCTTTTTATGAATGTAGGTATTCATTGCTCTACTTGAAGTGACTTAAATGACCATAACTGAATACAAGAGCTTTTCATGCAGGAAGCCACTACAAAAAAAGAGGACGTTAGGACATTTCTGCCAACTTGCTGATTTCTTAAGTCCTATCTGGTGGGATGTAGGGGGGTACAGTAAATTTGCAGGGTTCCCTTGGCTAGAATAACGATTAAATCTGCTATAAAAGTCATTCAGCTACTTATAGGAAATAAGAACACACATGAACACACACAACCCAACAATAATAAAATATGCAGTTTCCTGGAGTTCTCATTTCTGACTGTATTGGACTACTTAAGATATATTGATTTCCTTCCCAAAGACAATTATACTGTTTCCTGAATGCACTATTAGGAACATTGATTGGAAAGAACCAATACTATTCCTTTTCAGGGCTGTTGCACATCTCAAAAAATATTGTTTTATTTTCCGGTGTATACTTAATGAAAGCCTAGACTTCATCTAAAATGTTACTGACATCAATTCAAGGGAAGAGGTGTAGTGGGAAATATATTGGAGAGAAATTTAAAAACTTTTCCATGGATTCAAATAATTCATTCATATCACTCATATAACTGAAAACTATAAATGTGTCGATTACAGTGTAATTAATTTTCATTGCTGTTAGTATATCTCAGACTTTGAAGGTTTTATAAATCATTTCCTTTTAATCCCTGGTAAAAACATAGATTAACATATTATCTGCCATTGGATTTAGAAATAGAGATGAGAATTTGTCTGTCTCAGAATGACCTATGGACTCTTGGGTATAAACGCTGGAGTTGAAATAGCATGTAGTATTATTTTTATCATATTAGTTATTTATGGTAATGCCAAAAACAAATTTAGATCTGTTTTAAAAGGGTGCTTTACCTTGTGTCTGAGAAAGGGAGAATTAACAATCAGGTGACAGTAGTTTCAAAAATTACTTCATTTATTGCTTAGTTATGGGAAAGGAACTAACTGGTAGAAGTCCTGAGTCCTAAATTTGATTAGGTGCTTTAAATACATAAACTGCTTTTGATTTTTATAATGACTTAAGAAGCTGTTGATATTTTCCCTATTTAAAAAACAAGAAAAAAGAATTTCAGTAACTTGCTGAGGGTCTCATCATTATTAAGATGTGGATCTCATAGGACTGGCCCTCAAATCCTCATCCTTCCCACTGCTTCATTAATATCCAAGTCTCCCATTTCAGTGAGGAAGTCCTACTGGGTCTAGCATATTAAGCAATAAGGCTGGTTAAGGACGTGATTCAGAGTCAAGTCAATGAAAATGCTTAATAAAAATGAAAAGGTGTAAATATCTATTGGTATGTAGTGCCTTCTATTTGTAAAATCCATCAGTTTACAAATGTGTTTATAGACATTATATCATTTGCTTCTCACAGTAAATCCAACAGGAAAGCCGAATCAAGAGTGATTTCCTCTTTATGCAGGTTAGGAAACTGAGGCTAGGAGAGATTATTTTTGCCAAAAGACCACTGAGCTTCATTTATTGTGTGATTTCTGCAGGCCCAAAGGGAAGGTAATTGTCACACGATTTTCCTTTCCAGTTCCCATCCTCCAAACCTCATCATGGGCTTTCTGTGCAGGCACAGAGTGGGAGGACAATGCAAAATGAATTATGCTGGATTTACCCCTTGGAATCTTTCTCATTTTGGAGTCCAGACACTCAAAGACCTCATGCAGAAAGACATATCTGTTAGCTCAATACCTGCTGCACCTTGAATTGCTACAAATTAAAAAAATAATAATGACACCCAGCAAAATACAAATTGCATGTTAAATATGAAAATAATTTTAATTTGTTACAAGTTAATTGGTGCAAAATTATCAACTACGTTTTTGAGCTGCCATTCTACTCTGGGATATACATCTTCAATAATTATTGGTCAAATGAATCCACGGTACTAAATGAAAGGGCATGGTGTAATGGAAGAACCAAGTTTGCCACTTGCTAGTTGTGAGACCCATGGCAAGGTATTTAATCTCTCTTGATCATTTCTTCACTTTAATAATAGACCTGGTAATGCCTAGTTCGTGGGACTTCAGTAAGGATTAAATGACAGCACATGTAAAGGACTTTGTGAAATGCATCACAGGAAGGAGGAACTCAATAAACACAGACATTTAGAACAACACTTCCTAAGTATGAGAGGATTATGCTTTAAAAGTGAAATAAAAATTCCATTAAAACATAAATGACAGAAATACTTAAACACATCTGTTTTGTAGCTATATGCAGGCATAATCCAATGGTATTTGAGTTCTCAAAGAAAATATAACATGGAATTAGTTCTTCCATAATGGAAAGAAAACTAGATTAGGAGGGAAAAGGAGCCCCGGCTCTACTATTCAACATCTCTCTGTGTGTGACATTGAAGAAGCCACTTAGATTCTTTGAAATTCCAAATCCTCACCAACGAAAAGGGATTATCTACCTTTGTACTCCTGAGGTTGTTAAGAAGACAAATTAGACTCTGAATGTGAAAGGCTTTTTTTTTTTTAACTGTACTGTATTATTATATAAATCTATCCATATACACATTGCTTCCTTAATACCCATGTGAGAGAACAGGGTCTCTTTAGCCACTTTTTGAGCCTCAAATTGAGGAGAATGCTGACTTGGATTGATGCCATATGTCAAGAGAAAAATGTCAGATTATTAGAATACACTGTTCCCATTTTTTTCTTTTGAACTCTCCTGGGTAGGTCGATCATTCCCCTCAACTGTATTTAAAGCTGCTTTGGGGAAGAGCTAGAAGGGCTTTAATAGTTTGACATCAGTGCCCTTCTTGTGCTGGTACTGATGCTATAATCCTCTGAAAGAGCTTGTGCTCCCAGGATGTCCAGGGCCATCGTTCAGTCCTAGAAGTGACAGCCTAGATTGAATTAGCTTTGGTTCTGCCATCACTAATTAGATGGCGCAGCAGGCCTGCTTCAGGGCACAAAGACATCGATTCAGTCCCCGTAATAAGCCTAATGAAGTGTCTTCTCCATGTTTCAGGATGCTAATTCTCTAAAAATTGCCCTGAAATGTAAAACTCAAGAAACATAGGAGCCACCCAATTTATAGACACAACACATAACAAGAAAAGGTTACACTGATATTTTAAGAGATAAGCTTAAATTTCCTCTAATCCTAGGTTTGAAAGTGATCTTGAGACATCAACTATTTTACCCTTCAGTTTCCATGGTGCATTATCATTAAACCATTCTTAGAAATCAGAATCTGTTCTAAATTTATAAATGCTGGAAGTGCCACAAATGCTTTGTAACACATCCAACTATTTAACGACCTTCACTTTCCTCATCAGTATGAAATATGAATTTTATTCATAATTGAATATCATCCATTTGGTGACTATTCTCTTGATCCAAGAAACTTTCATGTTAAGTTGACAACCTGATATGTAGAAATGAAAGAAAATTAATGGGATAATATAAAATTCTCAGTATAAACTAGTATTTTATACAGTGCCATACATTTTGTAGAGCATTTTCACATCTAGTTTCTCATCAGATGGAAATGGCAGTGATGTTCATGGGGCAGGAATAATAGGCTAAGGGAAACCATTAAGGAGAAGATATTAAAGAGAGATAAAGAGCAGAATCACAGCATCAGAGAATTGAAAGGAATCTTAAATTTTATCAAGTCTATCTTTTCACCCACATAGAAATTATCTTTATATGATAATCGGCCAGCTTCTACTTATACACTTCTGATGCAGAGACGTGTCTGAGGTTAGGAGGCAGCACTGTCCATCACAGAACGGCTCCATCTGCTAGAATGTACTTTGTTATATTTAGCTCAAATCTTCCTCCTGTAACTCCTTCACTTCTGTGTTTGCCTTTGGTGACAAGAAAGCAAGAGTCTGTTCTTTATTCATATGACAGTTATTAAAAAATGTCCCCACCACGCAAATCTCCGTGTTAAACTGTCCAGTTCTTTCAATGATTGTCATGTATTAATTTTCAGGTTACTAAGTCCTCCACATGTGGGCCCCTCTTTGAAAATACACTAGTGCCTTGTTATTTAAAAAGTGCTCTATGCTCCCTCAGCACTGGTATCACCTGGGAATTTGTTAGAAATGCAAACTCTCAGGCCTCACACCAGACCTACTAACAAGATGATTTGCATGTGCATTCAAGTTTGAGAATCGCTGCTCTACTCTGTGGGACTCTCTCTTAAAATATAGCAATTAGAATTATGTAATGCCTATGAGTGTGATCTGAGGGGGCCACAAAATACAGTGAGATTATTTACCTAGCTCCGTACATTATATTTGTATTAAAATCTCCTAAGATTGCCTTTATTGTTTTCCCAGCAGATGCCTTACAGTTAGTACCAATTAAGCTTATGTGCAAGGATAAGATCTAGCTCTATTTCACACAAACTATTGCTAATCAGGTTTGCTTCATCTCACAATTGTGTAAATGATATTCTGCACCTTGTATTAGAGTTCTCTTGGGAAATGGAACCAACAGGAGATATTTGTAAATATGAAATTTTATAAAAGTGTCTCATGCAACTGTGGGGATGCATGAGTCCAAATTCTATAGGGCAGAATGCATGAGTCCAAATTCTGTAGGGCAGGCACAAGCTGGCAACTCTGATGAAGGTCCTCGATGAACTCCCCAGGTGGTGCTGGCTGGCAGAAGAAGAAATGAAAGTTCTCTCTTCTCCCTTAAAAGTCTTCAACTGATTGGATATAATCCAACTGATTGTAGTCTCTCATTGTGGAAGATACTCCCTTAGTTGATCGTAGATGTAATCAGCCACAGAAGCAATTATTTGACTGATGATTTAACAAACCAGCCTTCTGGTTTATTAACCAGCCATGAAATGTCCTTGCAGTAACAGTTAGGCCAGTGTTTGCTTGACAAAACAACTGGGCACCTATCACCTGGCCAAGTTGACACACGAACCTAACCATCACACACCTCTAAATGAGAAAATACATATATCATTATTACATTTTATCCTGTTACTTGGAGCCAGTCTTTCAATTCTGCAGGGATAATTTTGAAGCCTTATTTCATCAACCATCACATTAGCTATTTCTCTCTACTTGTATCTTTTAAAAAACGGATGAGCATGACTCTCTTTACTTAAGACACTGATTAAAATAGCAAATAAAATGGGGCTAAGAGCAGAAGGAAATAATCTAGAAGTTTCCTTCTTAAAAACTCATTAAGTTTTGCAAATGTTTGTTAGAAACCTATCCTGTGTGGGAATCACCTTTCATTAGGAATATCTGGAATACAAAGAGGAATGAGACAAACTTCCTGCTCTTGAGAAGCCCCCCAGCTAATGTGAATTCCAGACCTGGAGATCATGCAAGGACATCTCTTGCCAGGGCTGTGGTCCCTTCATTGGGCTACTAATGGAACCAGAGTCCCTGTCTGTGTGCCCCGAGGCAGGTCTGCTTTGCCACCTAATTAGTGATGAAAGAACTAAAGCTAATTCAATCTATTCTGTCACTCTGTAGACTGAGGAATTATCCCAGACATCATAGAAACACAAATTGTCTTTTGAAATCATAAGAAAGGATGCTGTGGAGACCCAGGGCCCGGGGTCCCGCTCCATATTGAGAGTAAGTCACTGCACACAGTCACATGTCGGGGACAGAAGTTAAAGGTCAACAGACCTCCTCAAGGAGGAAAGAGTGTACAGATGGTATCATAAACACTTATCTTGTAAAGCAGTGAAACTCCCCTCCCCTAATCACCGTTGATAACAAATCTCCAGACCCTGTGTGTCATGAGACGCTCCTGAAACTCTGTTCTCATACCCTGTGGAATGCCTTTGTCCTAAACCTTTATAAGATTCAAAACACACAGCAATATCTCAGACTGATGGCATAGGACAGTATTAAGGAAACCCTGAATTCTGAACAAATTTGTATTAATGCACTGATATCTTAGAATTGATCCAAGCTCAAGATCTGAAGCAAATTCAAATGAATGTTAAAAAAAAAAAAAAAAAATTCAGCTCTGTGTGAGGAAGACCTGAATAAAATTGAAAAAAATGACCAGTGCATTGACCACGTGAGTGCACTCTAGCCTTATTCAAATTTCAGTGATCTTGACTCTGCTCCGTCTCACAGACCCCGACCAACCTACTGTGTTCCCCAATTTGTTGGTGTCTTCCTGTCTTGTCCCTGGTCCCGGCAATCTTTATTCAACAACCATTCAACAAGTGTTTATTAAATGCCTCCTATGAAACAGGCCCTCATAAAGCTTAAATTCTAGTGGGGAGAAATAGATAATAAAGAAGTAAATTAGTAAATAAATGAGATAATTTGTTATTGATACATGCTACAAAGAAAATAAAACATGGTCAAGTATAAGTGATGTGAGGTGTGCCCCTTCCTATTTGATAGACGAGGAGGAGCCAATGTTGGCACACTCTAAGGGAAGAATGTTCTCGGCAAAGAGAATGTGAAGTTTCACCCTCTTGTATCCAAATCTCCCCAAGACGGAATCTCTGACCAATACTGCCAGATACCCCCAGTTCTCCTCATCTACTTGGACCTCAGCCAGGGGCCTGCCCAACCTCATTTTGAACACACACATTAAGTGTTTTACTTGGCTTGGACATTTTATTAATGGTATTTGCTGCTTCTTTCTTGCTCATGCCTTGTGGGTTGTTTTCCTGGCTTATGGTCTCCTTTTATGCTCATATCCCCAAGTGCTCCTTTCCTAGAGCAACCCACCCCTGGTCTTGCTGTTTCGATTGGAACTTTGGTCTTTCCTTGCCTGCATATGGAGGAGAAGCTTTTCCTCTGTGTCCTCATACTACCCCATGTTTTCCTTCCTTATAGAATGTATCATGCTGAATTGTGGTCATTTACATGACTGTCCTCCCCATCAGACAGGGAGCTCTTTAAAGGCAGGTACTGAACCTCCCACTGACAGGCCCATGGCCTAGCACAGTACCTGACACAGTGGTTGGCCCTCAGATACTTGACATCAGTGGGTAAGAGGTTACTAACTGGTTTCAGATTCCTATTTTAACTTGACCTCATTTTGCTGAGTCACACTGCCATGTATTTTTAATATGCTTTTCAGATGATATTAACTTCCAAGAGTGATGTCATGTGCCTGCATTTTCATTTTGTTAGAAGTTATGGTATGTTTTGTAATTTAAACTTAATTCACTATACTTAAAATGGCTTTGTGCAGCCAGTCTTACCAGACAATACAAAATTCAGTTGATTTTATGGCACAAGATCTATCTATTTCCAATTCACCTCTGGTGGATACTTTGTGCAATTTTAAGCATTTGACAATAAATAGTTGATTTTTTTCACATTAGAAAACCAAAATATTTTTTTTCATTTTTTTTCCTAACATTTATGAGCATTTGCTCTCCAAGAAATACTATGGGAGTTTTTTTTGTTGTTTTTTTTTTTTCCCCCCCCAACCATTCTCCTTTGACCCAGAAGAAACCATAATTTTCCAGGAAAACCAGTCTGTGAAAACAGGTAATTTTATGCTTGGCTTAAATCTCAGAAACAGGGACAATCTAATAAACTTATATGTGTAAATGATAGCATAAATAATGTGATTTTAGGAAGGAAAAAGGGGCCCTGTGCCCCACAACCCCCACAATTATCTTCTAGCCAATGACTTTTTTTTTCTGAAATGTTACATTTAAAAAATTTTCTTGTTAAAAATGCAAATTCCTTTAAGAAGGGAACACATTAAGCCTTGTTCACATGGAAATTTAACTGGCTAATATCAGAGTTTTTTCCTGAGGAAAAGTTAATAGCTTATAAACTCCCAAGTTCTGGAGGGAGAAAGAAAGGAATAAGAAATAACTTATTAAAAAAGAGGCTGGAAATGCCTAAGTTAAACTTTGTCAACTGTGCAACTTTGCAGGGCTGGCCCAGCTGGGCAGGGGCCCCAGGCAAAGCCAACAGAATGTGCTCCTTTCTCCCTATCCTTTAGAGTTAGCTTTCAGATTCAGTGTTGCTAAATCCTTTAATAATTTTTTGATGGCATACCATGAAATGTGAAGAAATAAAACCCTTGACTATTTTGGAATTCAGAATGAAATATTCTCAGTTTATTGACATTAAGCATGCAATTGATTTCAGCCAGTAATTCATTAGTAACGGGCAAAATGACTTTAACCGTTCCACAGCATTACTATGCCCAACTGTATATTTAAATAAGTCTTTATAAGAATCACCAAGGGTAAGTTTACATTTATCTATTCAAGCTCTGGTCAGTGTTGAGTTTAGCGTTACATTACTCACAGGAAATTTTTATTATAAAGTCAGATTAGGAGGATTCCAAATCATGTGTTTGTTGACTACTGAATAATTCAGGTGGCTTTGAACTAGTTCTCACTGAAAATGCTGGGAGTGTGGGACAGAACTAGATGAGAAGGTATCACAAAGCCCAGCAGAAAAAAATAGAAAGCAAGAAGTGGATAAACAATTCAAGTGGTTAGTAATAAAGTGAGTAGTGAGTTAGATAGCTCAGTTGTACTAATTTAGGTGAAAAATTATATCTGGGCTGATAGAGGAAGACTAGGGGTGATTAAAAGTAGCTAACATTTATTGAATAAATACCATGTTCTGGATACTGTGTTGAGCCCTTTATATGCATTACATCATTGAATTTTTATAAAAACCCAAGGAAATAAGTACCATTTTTTTCAATTTTTATAGTTTCCAGTGCTAAAACTTCAAGTTCACCTTGTCTAGTCTGCCATTACGTCTATACAAAGTATTTTTCATTTCTTCCATCACTCTTGCAATTAATTTGGGTCTTTTATATATCTTTCACTACTCTTCTTAACTTTTTGAACATATGGAATACAGTTATAGTAAATTTTTTAATGTCTTTGTCTACTAATTGTAATATGTATGTCAGTTTGGGGTCATTACTGGTTGATTTTTCCCCCTCATTATGGATACCATTTTCCTGCATTTTTGCATGAAAATTTTTGGTTTGATGTCAGACCTAGACATTGTGAATATTACCTAGTTGAGAGCTGGATTGTCACTTGACTTCTCAGGGTTGGGGAAGGAAGGCACCTGGTGTTTTAATTTTTCTTATACAGGCTTTCAAGACATCTTCCTGGGTTTTTAGCTCCTCCTTTCACCCCACCTTCAGAGGTACCCAATGACTTAAATTTCCAACCTCTTTATGGGTTATGTGTGTGAATCACTTTGCTTTATAATAGTTTCCCTTTCTGTTGACACTTAGATTTCAGCTTCTACAATCTGCTAAGTTAGAGACCACTCATCTTTTAGCTTCTCATCATCTAAAATTTTGTGGACATCTTTGACTTGCTCTTTATTCTTTACCCTTCTCTTTGTCTTTATGGATTTATATCTTTAAAAAACTCCAGGATTTTAGAGGGGAGTGGAGATAAACATGTATGTTCAATCTGCCATGTTTAACCAGATGTTGATACAGATTTTTCTAACTCTTCAGATTGTTTGATCCCTAAGTACAAGATCCAAGATTTGGCCTTGGATTTCCAGAGCTGAGTAAATAGCTGGAATATAGATGGTACTTATGAAAAAAGTGAAGGAATGGATTTGAAAAGGTAAAGATTCAAAATATGAATGATTCTCTAGGTGAATAGAAATTGGTAAATAATTATTGATCAGAGATTCAGAATTCATTTACTGTTGATATTCACACAATTTTAGTTCATTAAATAGTTGTACACATCCAGTCCTCTAAATCTGGGGTCCACACTGTCTGGGTACCAGAAACATGCAGAAATATTTTAAGAATTAATATTCCTGGCCTCTAACCTGGATCTACTGAATTTGAATCTCCAGGCTGGAACCTTAGAAAATTCTGTGGGTCATTCTGATTCAGCTAGTCACATGGAGTTTGGAAATAACTGCTCTCAAGCACATTTCATTGGGAAAAAAAAAAAAAAGAGAGAGTAGATAGCTGTTGTAACCATGATAACATCTTCATTATTGAACTGTCAGATTCACACTAAAGTTGTGCTCTCTTGGGTTTCTCTCAGACACTACTCATCAGTCATAATATGTTACGATCTTAGCTCTCAAACAGCATTGAGCCACTGGCCCGACCTTTACCAACAATAACTGGATTATAATTGGACCTGAACTTGTGGACCTTGGGCTTGATAGTCACATTGCTGGGGTCACTGAACTGAAATGAGCCTCAACAGCCTCTTTTGAGAAGTCAGTTACAGGGGATTGACTTGCTTGTTTATGTGCACCTATGTTTTAGTGGCCCTAGTTTGCAAAATTTTCAGTTATGGTTAGGGGTAGCTTTGAAGACAGTGGGCTGTGCAAATTATCATTAGCACCACCTGTCTCTCCATTAGCTTCATAGCCTAATTAAATTTCTACCATATCAGGAAATATTCGAAGAGTGCAAATGGCATGGTTTCACTCTGTCTAGCCATCCAGTGGGAGTCAGGGTATAACAAAGTGAATTAACTCTCTGCCCTAGAAAATCTAGGAACTGTTTTAAAGCAATAAATATCAAGTTAGAAATAGTCCCCTGAGACATAAACTCCAGTTCCTTCCTGGAAGATGCTGCACACTTTCCCAATAATCATTACAAGTGCTAATGCCAGATACATTATTAATAAAGCATATGTACATGTTGGGAACTTCAATACACTAAAGTTTGGCTTAATGACCAAGCAGACTCCAATATGTAATTGACACATCTCTGAACAGCTGTGCTGCATAATTCACCTTCGTCTTACAATTTTGAAAGTCAAAGTCCTTGCCTCCTAATCTGTTACAGACATGAAGCATTTCCAACAGTTTCAAAGTCTGCCTTCCATACAGTTCCTTCTTCGAGGAAGTATATCACATGTTACTAGTGAAAACAGGTCTAAAAGTTTTGATTTGTAGAAATACCATAAAATATCACATACTCTATCAATTATACTTTTTAAGAACATTTAGAAACTGAACTTGATGGCAACAACCTCTGCTCTCAAAGGAGGTTGTTTTGCCTTTCAGAGAGTACATTCGTTGCTATAGGAAATGATAAAATTCTGAGAGTCCTGTAGAAGAAAGCAAACTGACCATTAACTTATTAATTCATCCATCCATCCATCCATCCATCCAGAAATATTTAGTGAATCCCTTCCATATATCAAGCACTGTGGTACTGAGAAGTACTATAAGAAAAACAACACAGAATAATAGGAAAAAGGGTAAGGGAGGTGGGTTGTATGTGCTAGCCTCTTTGATGAGAAGCATCATTCTAGCAGAGACCTTAATGAAGTGAGGAAGTAAGTCATGAGAGTATCTGGGGAATATATTCCAGATAAAGGAAAGAGCAGATGCAAATGCCCTGAGACAGGAGCCTGTTGGAATGTTTGAGAAACAGCAAAGAGATTAGAGAATGAGAGGTGTAAGGGATGTGATCAGAGCAGTAGGAAGGTGGCCAGGCCACACAAGGTCTTGTTAGAGTATGGAAAACAACTTGGATGTGATTTTAAATGTGAAGGGAGGCTGTTGGAGAGTCTGAGGCAGGGGAGTGACATGGTCTGACAGGTTTTTAAAGGGTCACTGTAACTGTTGTGTGGAGTATCAACTGGGCTGGGGGCAGTGGAAGGGTAAAAGTAGAGGAAGTCACAGCTGCTGGGACCCTAATGCCAGGGTTAGAAATATACCAGTAAAGTAGAAGCAGTAGATTTTCAAAGACAGCTTATATATTAATGAATTATTGCTACATCTGTGTTATCTTCAGAAAAACCCTCTATTGCCATAATTCAGTTGTGTTACTACTAAAAAATATACTGTGCTTTAAAAACCAGGATGCCCTGCCTTGCTCTAAGAAAGAGAAAGGCAATAAATGAAATCCTCCTTTTTTACTGCATACTGGGTGTAAGTTGTTACTTACCCAGAGTGAGTAGGAGAGTATTGTTTGTAAGGCAGAAAGTATTTAAGTGTCATTCCACTGTTTTTTAAAGAGTTTATTTTACTATAAATCTTCACGGAAAAATTTTGGAAGGAAAAAAGTCATTCTGAGTTTGCTAAAAATGACGAAAGTATTAAGAAGATAATTTTTTTAATATCAGACTGTATGAAAATATAAATATCTGTTTTATAATGCATGTTTGCAGACAGAATACCCAGAAGTCTGAAGTCATAAACTTGGAATGAAGTACAAGAATCTGTATTTTTAACCTGAAGCACAGAAATGAATAGTCTGCACATACTTCAAACAACTGTCTATGAATATTTAGTCTGAAAAATTGGCTCAATAAAAATTTGACAATTACATAGGTTAATTAAGATCACAAAGTTCAGCTACTTATATTCTAGGTATTAGGGATTTACTCAGACTCTGTACTTTTCTGAAAACTGCTTCTTCCTCCTCTCACATGATTATTGAAGGGCACCGTTTCCTGTAATATGACCTTTTTCTTCTTAGACCTCCTATTTCTGGCTACAGTCCAGGAGTATGAACTTGGCCCCAGGCTAATCAGCGCCCTTGACAGGACTAGAGATTCAAGCATCTTAGTTGAAGCAGTAAGACAGAAAATGTAGGAGTGCTTTACAGTACATGAAAAGAGTTGATTAGCAGTAATAGATAAGAACTAAGCCCACACAGAAAGAAAAACAATGTGAATATAGTCCTGATAGCATTTGTAGGCCAGTTCTAATTATTTCTGAAACACAGTAACATTCTTACCATGTTCCTCAGTATCTGCATTAGTTAGCAATTGCTTTATAACAAATTACCATAAAGCTTAATGGTTTAAAACAACAATACAAATGTATTACCTCTTGTGGTTTTTATAGGTCAGGAATTTAGACAGAACATAATGGGAATGTCTTATCTACTCCATGATGCCTGGAACCTAAGGTGGAAGACTCAAGGCTGCAGGCTAGAATGATCTAAATTCCATTTGCTCCTGGCTGAGACTGGCCAGGGCAGTTGGCTACGACACTTACACATGGTCTTTCCATGGGGTCTGGGCTTTCTCACAACATGGTGGTAAACGGGACCAACCATCCTGGTTGGTCTGAGATTGAGGGGTTTCCTTGGACATGAGTCATTCAGTGCTAAAACTAGAAAAGTACCTGGAAAACCAGACTGAGTTAGTCAACCTACTTGATAGCAGGGGTTCCAATGACAGTGTTGCAAGAGATACTGAGACAGTGTGTATCAGATGGAAACTGCATCTTTTTTTTTAAATACCTTGTCTTTGTTGACAAATAGTATCACTTCTGCTGTGCCCTATAGGTTGGGACAATCATAAGCCTCAGCCCAGGTTCAAGGGGATGGATCAAAGACCACTCACCCTTTGTTGGGAAGATTGTCACATTGTAAGAAGAGCAAGTGGGCATGGATAACTATGTCAGTGTGGCCACAATGTTCGTCCATAAATCCCCTTTACATTAAGTTAGTTAACTGGGTTTCTATCACTGTAATCAAAATAATACAGTACTCAATATTATCATAATAATATTTCAACATTTTAACAGCTAACTGAACGTTTGGATTGACATACATTCATGAATTATTAAGGGTTCTAACTTATTAATGACAACTCATCACTCTATAAGCTAAGGGAAATGGGCTGAGAGAATGAACACCTGTGGATAAGGCAAAAGTTTTCCTCAGAAACAGTCTGGTCCTGCCTCAAAATGTGGACAAATGCATTATCAGGGCCCTAAAGTTTCATGGCATAACAATCTTAGCTTAGAAAAATTACAAAGCAGGCATTAGCAATTCCCTAACCAGTATAAAAATAAAAGGTCAAGAATAGAACCTCACAGAATCCCTGATGAACTTGCTGAGTTAAAATGACTACAAAACTTACCTTAGATAATAATGACTGACTTATTATAGAACACAGTGGATTATCTGTTAAATCAGAGAAGCATCTGAGAGGCAGAGCAGTGTAGGGGAGGGCAGCGTGGTGGAGGGAGTCGAGTGGAGAGTGGGAAGACTTTGGGACCATAGAGACCCAAATGAATCCCAGCTCCATCATTCACTAGTTCTGTGGGATGCTATTCAGGAATTTGCCCATCATAGCATCATTCTTGGGAGAGCTACTTAGCTTCACCAAACCTAAACTTGAGGGTAGCTAGGGTGGTTTTTTCAGATAAAACTTGTGGGAAAAGGCTCCAGCTTTGTGCTATGGGCTTTCCCCACCAACTTCCACCATGCCTGCCTATTTTTAAGAAAGGAAATTATGAAACTAAATGTAATTACAATTAAAAAATAAAGACTTTAAAATGAACTTGGTAAGAATAAAAATAAAATAACAATAAAAAAGATATGACACCCATTACAAATGAAAAAAAAATGCTAATTAAAAGAAGGAAAATTTAAAATCATCAAAACTTATTTCCTTAGAAATATGGAAAATATTTAAAGGATAAAACCAGCTTTAAAATTATGGAATGAGAAGATTAAAACCAGTTAAAATAGAGTTAAAAAACAAAAAATTGGTCATAAAATATTTTTAATTTCAAAAATAAAAGGGTTGAAAGGTAAGTCACAAAAGGAACTAAAGCAGAATAAATTAGAAACAAGATTTTCTAAAACGATGTAAATGTGCAAAGGTATATGATATTCTCAATAATAAAGAGTAAAATCATAGTTGAAAACAATCTCCTTCAGCATGGAGTTCCTTGTAATGAAAAGCCAACTTTAAATTGTTGGTCATTTAGCCAACTAGTTTGTGTATCTTATTTATCTTTATATCCCTGAGTCTGGCACACTGTAGACATAAGTGCTTAATATTTATAGAGTAAATGAACACGTTTAACGAGTGTCTATTATTTTCAAGGTTACCTTTTAAGAGATGTTTATGTAAATTAGCTCACTTAATTGTCATAATAATTCTTTGAGTTACTTTTACCTTCAATTTATCATAGAGCAGTAGAGGCTCTAAGAAAGATTAAGTAATGTTTTTGTAATCATGCACAAAAAACGTAATTATAAAAGTAATGGGTTAACTTTCCATTAGACCACAACCCTGTAACCAAGGCTTCCCGAGGGACTTTTAGACAACATGCATACACACACATACAAACACACACAGACACAT
The DNA here is from genome assembly GCF_015220235.1 of Choloepus didactylus. Classification (NCBI taxonomy): domain Eukaryota; kingdom Metazoa; phylum Chordata; class Mammalia; order Pilosa; family Megalonychidae; genus Choloepus; species Choloepus didactylus. The sequence goes on along the minus strand of NC_051312.1, from coordinate 125,938,336 downwards.
GCACAGTCACAATGGTCATATTTACAAGAGGGCATGTGGCTGTCACTTGTCTCATGGGAAGCCTTGTTTAAGTGCACAAAGAACATCAGATCCTAATTAATTCCCAGAAATTATCCAGGGACATGCTGCTCTAGCCAGCTACTTTCAGACTCAAGGTATAAGAGGACTGTAGCAGATGGCTCCACAGGTGCTGATACAAATGCAAAGCATTTCCACTCTTGTGTTGTATATCAATGAGCTAAACATATGAAAGCCCTTTGTACAACAGAGTCTGTAAAGATATTACTATTTTGTCAATGGAATACAGAAAGAAAACTGGATTTGACACAACCAGAACCAAGAGTGAAGGATATTTCCTCATAGGAGAGGGGGCAGGGGTGAGAGGTCCTGATACCTTTCCTTTTTCATAGCTGGCTATGAGGATCAAATTAGATGATAGACTGTTACAGCATCTCATAAACAGTTTGAAAGAGAGTGTACAAGGTGGAAGGGTATAGGTTTTGGAGTCAGAGATATAGGAGATTGACTCCTGGCTTTGCTACTTACAGGCTATGTGACCTTAAAATTCCTGAGCTGAAGATTATTTCCATTTCCAAGTGGGGACAATACACTGTTGCTTACTTCACAGGTTTCTTGTAAATATCAAATAGGTTAATGTGCTTATTTCACAGGTTTCTTGTGAGTATCAAATAGGTTAATGTATATAGAGCATATTGCTGGCATTCAATCCATACATAAAACACAAATAAAACAGTATTTTTCTGTACACTGGGGAAAGAGGAAGAGTTTGGGACATCAGTGCTTTCCCACCTTAAACTGGATATACATGGGAACTGTGCAACCTCAGTGAACCTGTGGGGGTGGGTGGGATAAGCTTAGGAGAAAGTTGTTATAACAAGATAGAAGTTTTGTTTACTGATTGTCTCATATATCACCTGCTTGTTAAATAACCAGTGAGGTTCCATGGAGGAGTAGACAGTGTCTTACATATGTTCTGATCACGCCAAATGTCTCACATGGAACTTGACCCTAAAGACATCTCAATAAATACTTGTTTGATTAATTGCTGGGGTAGTTGTGAATCTTTGGCTTTCTTACTTTGCTCTCGAGAGACACTCAAAACATGGACTAGGACTCTGGCCTTCTGGTTCTAGTCCTTCTTCTGCCCTCTCTTTGCCAGTATAAATTTGGACAAGTCAAAACCTCTCAGGGAGTCAGGTGGCATATCTTCAAATGGATATTAAAAGCAGGGAATTGGGCCAGATATTTTTGTGATTTCCCTTATACCTCTAGGATTAATTAATTAATTTAAGTTAAATATTGTGTGGTTTAGAAGTAGGCTCAAATCTCCTCTGCATTTCTCTACTAGCCTCCAGGATAGCTTTGGTGTCATAATTCTAGGAGAGAAACATGCCATCTTTACTTCCACTTGATTTCACAGCTGGGCCAGTGTGCCTTGAGTTCCCAGTCCTAGCCTGTACAACTTTGCCAATGAGGTAAGAACACTCTTCTCAGTGCACTGGCATATATGGTCCACTTTCTTATAGGTTAGTGTGTCTGTCAGCCAGGCCTTTGACAGGAGCTGGAGAGCAGTCAATTCAAGGTTATACTCATTGGCAAGGACAGTCACCCTGGGATGCTATTTGGCTGCCTGAAAGAAAATCCTTATAAATTGACTATTTTCATCTTATCAGGAGTAACTTTGGGAGAATAAAACATATTGTCCTATATGTTTGCCAAGGCAAAACAGTACGTATCTAATTAATCAAAGAAATGCATGAAGCTATTTAGATATTTGGAGGTGAAGAAAATAATATCCTTTGAAAATCAAATAGCAATAGTCATGTACAATGGACAGGATTAGCTATCTGAGGGAGAAGTTTTCTGTAAAGGCATAGAGTCCTGAGTTATAGTTTACTAAATAGAATCCTTATCAATTATACTGTAACATATATGGAGAAAACTTTGAACCAATACATATGTATACACAAGCGCGCGCACACACACACATACACATACACTTGGATCCATTCTCAGTTATCTCAACAAAATCTGGTTTCACCAAACTCTCTTGATAAATGGCATCTTATGAGGACTTTGGCAATAGACAACTGGTTTTATCTTCCTAATCAATCATCTGTACTGCATACCATAATATTTTAAATTTCAATAAAACTAAAAAAAAGACTTAGTCATGGTTCTGAGTCACAGCAATTGAGATCGGAATATGATAAATTAGGGTACCCAAAGTGCACATTTTGATTATTACAGAGTATGTAGAATCAAATGCTGATGATAGATTGTTGAAGCCCCCAAATCCGATCTATCTTTAGCTATTTCTTCAGCAAGGTTAAAAAGAGTATAGTAATACTTGCATGTTCCTTATGTAAGATATTGGATGGAAAAATAAAGAACTGCAATTTAATAAGCAAAATGCAGTATATATTTTTGATGGAGATCTGGCAAATTAATGAGTATATAGATGCTGTCATTATATGTAGGAGAAGCTGCACTTGGGAATCAATTAGAGTATATACTTTAGCAAAGAATGAAGCCCATCAACCAGACAAGACTAGCAAAATACCTCATCCTGGAATATTTCAACAAGACTTTTACAGAAGATATACTACTCTCTGGAAGAATGGATGAGAAAAATTCTTCTACACATCAATAAAAGCCTGTTATTCCATAATTTTTAAAAGAAATGTATTAATATTTATTGTTAATATTAATAACACTATTAGCAAGCTTGGAAATGACTACTCTCATATTCTGGATTTTTCTCAAGAAATAGAAACTTAAGAAATAATATTAATTTAATACATTTCAGGATAGTTTCTTCTATGTCTTTCTTCTGACCCAAACAAAAATATATAGTGATTTCTCCATTGGAGCTTATCTATCTATTCTTTTTCTCTTATATGAACATATATTCACGGCACATATAACCCTGCCTTGTTGACCTTGTAAATTTTTGCAGATGAGGTTCATTTAATCTTTTGGCCAAACACAACTGATGGATTGAGCAAATACCATATAAATCCCGAGGACAAAAGATTATAAACATTATGGTGATTATTTTCCATTACTTGCTTAAGCAGCAAATTGGAGGTTTGTATATTTCAGGGTAAATTTGAATCTAGTCTAACAGTTGATATTGATATTGACTTGACAATTCACCTTCATTTATTGGATATTTAGAAAACTGCCAATACTGTCTCTTTTATCTTTGCTTTGATGGCACAGAAACAGCCCATAGTCACTTAACACATGCCATTTACACTCTCCCATGAAGGTCTATCCCAAGGATGGTAAACTCCTTATACAACACCCTTCTATGTTCATTGCAGATATCCCTATTCCACCAAAGGATTCTTTCCAAGTGAGCCTAGATGTGACCTCAGAATCTTTCTTAACACAACACTCAAATCTGCCACTGCCAATTGACTGGAATCAGTATACAAGATGAAACTTATTTGTCCTCTCAGGCAAAACACAATGTGTTTTTGTATTTTTATTTAAGATTCCTTGAATATTTAATTATTTATAATATAATTGTGAGCAGATGGCGGCCTATAAGTTATCTACTTATCCTGTGTGAGAGTGAGCAAGATCTTGCTTATAAATCACTCTTCATAGGATGTATTATGAACAATGCCTGGAGACTATTCATTTTTCAATTTTATGAATGATCTCTTTGCAGGATGCCCAGGTAGTGTTGTGTGTATTAGGGGGTATCAAATCAATCAGAACAAACCACAGAGATTTGTGAACAGAAACTAATTCATTGACATTTTTGCAACTTTTGAAAAACTGACAAATTCAAAATGTCCTTTTTTTTCTGTTGAAAGAATAAAATCCAAGTATTGCATCAGAAATAATTCAAGCAGATCCAGAACACTGGAGCACTTTTTCCAGAGGCCTTTTGAAATATAATATGTTGTCAAGTAGACATATTTATATGGTCAGGTAGACATATTTAATTATATCTGCTTTATTAATCTTCCAAATTTTAAAATACTTGGAAAACTATTGGGTTAGATCAAAGCCCAACACCTAGGTAAAACCTGAGGTTTTATTCCTTTTCAATTATTAGACTAGAGAAATTACCTCTGGGGTAATCTGGTGAGGTTCATTTTTAAACCCATGTGACCCGTGTCTCTGTTTACTGTCCATTGTTGGGGTAAATCAATTATTAAAAACCTAACCAGACAAGTAGCGCACAGAAATCAGTAACAGAGCACATGCCTGGCTAAATTCTATGAAATGGAGATGGTAACGCTAAGTGCAATAATTAGGTTCTATTCTATTAAAATAGCAGGTTAAGGTGTTGATGATGTGCAATTTTTCCATTACTCTCAACATTTGATAATAAAAAAATGTAGAGTTTTATTCTGAATGAAGATTACCTTGGTGCAGTTATCCTGGTTCCAATGGCTGAACTGGTGCTGCTCTAGATGTAAAGAGAGTAGAGAATAAAACCATCAACCTCTTAGCCACAGTTTAATAGAGTCAATATTTGTAACATAATTTAGATCTTGACCCAAAGTCTAGAATCCCTACAATCTCATCAAATTTCTACTTAGTTTCTTTCCTTTTAGGAGAATTTTAACTGCCAGGGTTTTTGTCTGTTCTTGTGGCTTAATCATCGCAATTCTTTACATCTCTGGGAAAAGTGAGACTAAGCAAATGCCAAAGACTTTAAAGAGCAACATTTAATTCAATAACTAGTCCAAAAATATATTTGAGAGTTTATTTTACCTTCTAAAAATTTTTCTGGGTCCTGAAGGAGAAAAATACAAGAAGCCATGTTTAATTTATTTTAGACTTTCTTTTGACAACCTCTGAATATTATTATCCTCTAACCCTCTAATCTGCAGAGGCTTAATCTTTTCTGCCCTTTATGCCTCCAAATCTAAATGCATTTAGCCCTTCCCCATTAGTCCATGTGAAATCCTCTGAGTGTTCACCTTTGTTGTACAGTACTGATTTACCTACATGTTGACACTGGCTTTCCTACCTTCCCTTCTCTACCTCTATTCCCATCCCCGCTCCAACCTCCAGCAGCAGTAATGATTGCATTTGAGTGAAAGGCGTATACAGAACACTCTGAGAGACGGTTATGAGGGGAACACATAAGGAATAAAGGCAGATTTCTTGCCATCAAGAAATTTACTTCCTTCTTGAGGTGACAAAACATAAATAGAATCTACTTACAAGCTGCAAAGCCATGTAAATGTTTATAGTAAATATTGAAAACCTAAATGCATGAAGATGACCAGCAATCTTTCTATTTTCAGATGCCAGAACACTCACATGTACGCACACTGAAGAGTCTATTTGCAAAAATTACAAGGATTAAACTGCCAGCTGTCGCCGTGAGAGCTTTCACTATAATTATTTCATTAATTTTACATGATGTACAACAGTAAGTTTATCTGGGTACTGTTAAGTATTTTTGTAATTAAAACTCCATCACACTTGTCAGAATAAATGAACACAGTGTATTCTCCCTTATGTAAGATCCTTTGTCTTTAATTTTGTTTTGTTTTGTTTTGCACTTTCATTAAATTACAACTTTGCAATGTAAAGTATAGGCAATGCAGCTTAGTTCATAGCCTAGAATTCACACTCAATAATTATTCATTTACATGAAAATGTACTCGATAAATAAAACAAAGCAAAAGAAAAACAAATATGCCTGATGCTTTTTCAATGGTCCTAGATGAGATGGGGTACTGTATTCCTCATTCTCTATTTACTGGTGGTGTCTCCTAATTTCAGCTAGAAGTTGGAGGCACCAAGATAATGAAGATCTCATAAAAGGGAAGGGATGGTTAGGGCAAGCAATACAGAAGGACTGAGATTTCCAGCTTCCTGGAGATTGATGCGGTGGGAAACTATAATACAGGCAAAAGAGACCTGAGCCTTCATTACTGCAAGGCTACTACTATTGGCCAAGCTCACCACAATCACTAAGCCATGCAAATACAAGCACCGAAAAATTAAAATATCAATGCTAAACTGCAGTGATCCCTAGCCTGTAATGCATCTCTTCCCTTAATTAGATTTATATTTTGAGAGAGTGTTCTTTGAAAAGCTGTTGTGAAACATTCTTCTGAGCAACCTAATTGTCACAAAACCATTACTGCTTCTTTCTCTTTACAGCTTTGGTGAATGTTGAGATAAAAATGCAATACCAGATGCTATCGTAAAAGAGTTGTGGTTGAGAAAAAAAAAAAGCATAGACCTAAGTTCTAATCCTCTTACTGCCATGAATTAGTTGGAGATCTTGGGTGAGATTCTTCTCTCTAGTCCAATTTTGTTTTTCCTCATATCCTCTCTCACTTTCTCAAGAATTGTTCTAATTTGGTTATCTTTTCTCTGAAGCATCATCAATCTTTCTGTCTCTACAGTATAATTCCCATTTGTTTTGATATTTTCCATCTTAATTTAAAAAATAAAATAAAACCCTACCATGACCTCATATCCCTCTAGTTATTATTCTTTCAAACTGATCTTCTAGAGAAGTTATCCATACAACTCACCTTCTTTTCCCTTTTTTAATCTAGCTACTGTCTGTCATTCCACCAAAACTACTCTATTGAAATCTCAGCAGCCTTCATGTTGTCAAATGCAATGGATGTTTTTTTATAGACTCATAAGCCACTCTACCTTGAAATAATTTCCCTACCTTGACTATCCTTATATCTCACTCATTTGGCTTCCTCGAACCTCGTAGGCTACACGTTCTCAATTTCCTTTGTTGGCTCCTTCCCTCTACCTGAATTTTCTCCCTAGGTAATCCCACCACATTTCCATGGTAATGTGAACATTTTGGGCACTAATTACTACTCTTTCCCAAGAGTCTCTTTTGTAGATCCTTGCAATAATGAACAGAATCTAACAAAATTTAAACTGTCACTGCTTCATGCCTGCTGGCAGAAGACATGAGATTCCTGACTCAGAGACAAAAAACTTTAACAAAACAGAACAAGGGGAACGAGTATTATATTTTTTATCACCTCCTATTTTCTCCCAGGTCCCATGGAGCTGAAGTGGAGGGACCAAGGTTAGATGTTACTCATGCAATGGTTTTACGTCACAGGTGAAGAAACACAAGCTTAGGGAAACTGATTACAATGGGCTTAAGTAAACCTGCTCTTTGCCCCAAAAGGAATATTATCTTTATTATCCTGGGAAGTAAGAAAATCTGCCCTTTGCTCAGAAGGGAGATACTAACTCTATCTTCCAGGCAGGGCTGTGTGCTATACAAACACCCTTGAAAAAGATAGTTCAGAATAAAAGGGCAGTACCTTATGCACAAGAGGTACAGAACATAAGAGACCCATTGGGAAATTTCTTCCAACATTCTTATTATCAGAAAATATTATGTCATCTTCTCTATTGTCTAGTCCCTATTCCCCTATTCAGGTAAAATCCATGGCTTCCTCCTTTTCTCTGTCCCACAATATTTTGTGTAATCAAAATGAATATATGACATTCAGGACAGAAAAACATTGTCATTATTTAAAATGAACATATGACACTCAGGATACTAGAGAAGCATGACTCTCATTAAGAAAATGAAATATTGACTTTTTCATAGAAAAAAATGGTGAGGTTGTTATCACTGTGCTACTTTTCAAAGAAAAATGTTTTTCAGGCCCAAGAATGTAATGGTAAATGCCACAATTAACCCACATGCCATTAAGAAATTTTGTATAGAGTTATTTTTCAGCTTCAAGTTTATTCTGCTTTAAATGGATATACAGTTCAAGTTTTCTTTATTCTGCTTTCTTAAGGACTGTCAGACAATCCTTCAAGACCCTGAGGAACTGTCCCCAGAAGGGGAGGTGACACCTATATACAGATTCATATAGGTCCATGGTTGTAATTTGCATTGGTATCCATGGGGATGGCAGGTGCTAAAGAAATGCAAGCTGATATTATAACACAAAGATGAGCTAAAATGACTTAGCATTAAGCATTTGACATCAAGAGAGTCTCATCTGATCTGAAGTGTGTATAAATTTGGTAAAAGGGATTATGTGCTTATTCTCTGCAAGGTGGTAGTCAGATTATGCCTTAGGAGGAGAATTTAGGCAGTGCTGTTCTGATAAAAATAAAGGAATATTTATTCTATGGCTACCGTTACATGCTTACATAGTTACATACATGGCCAGATTTGTTGGAAAGGCTGAGAAGAGACATATCCAATAGTGAGGCTTCAGGTGGGAGTAGTAAAGAAAAGACCAGAGATACTGTAGTGCTGTGGTTAAAGGGCAGAGCCCTGGGGGAAAACCACTCTGGGTTCAAATTCTGCCTCTGCCATTTCCTAGCTATATATTTGGGCAAGTTACTAAATTCTCAAAAATCCAACTTCCTTACATGTACAATTCTTATCCAAATGCTGACACCTTAAGTTTGCAATAATTTGTAACTTGCACATGTACTTACTCAAGAAAGAATAATTGGCCCAAAGAAAAAGGAATTATTTGTTGAATGGTTTACTTTTAGCTACTTTTCCATAATTCTTATCCAAGGTCCCCTTAGCTTTGTTTCTCCCAAGATTCTCATTTTTAACCATTTTGCTTTTCTCTGGTGGGAAGATCTGTCTCCTTCCTACATTTAAATGAGATAAAGCATGAAATGTATTTAGGATAGTGCCTAGTCTGAGTCAAGTTCTCAGGAAATGGTAGATATCACTAAGTCATTACTTTACTTTGCAGGGTTTTGCTTCCTTTTTGCAGCAGCCTTGTTTACTTGATAATTCCCTGCTACTTATCTGCAAATGACAAAGCTCATTCAGCAATCTAATTTTCTCACAGGTGCATGTAGACTGCTCCTCAGGACCCTGATCAGACCCTACTGAGGCACTAAAGGTCTTCAACATTCTCTGAATTGCCTCTGTCTCGATGCCTGTTCCTCTCTCGCATAAATGACCAGTGTTCTGATTTTCCTTTTAGCAATCTCACCTTGTAATAACAGTTGGGTGTCTTTGTGTGACTGTCTTTCATAGTTCCTTGCTTTGAATCTTGGCGAACTCTGGACTTGGCACTCTGTTCCTGGATTTCATCTCTGGCTACTCCATTTGCTCCAGGGAATTACAGCTTTGAAAGTAGTGCAGTGAATCAAATTTAGTCCCAAACTATGAAATGGAGTGTTTTAGTTTGCCAGGGCTGCCATAACAAATACTATAGACCAGTTGGCCTAAACATTAACAGGAATTTGTCTCACAGTTTTAGAGGCTAGAAGTCCTAAATCAAGGTATTGGCAGGCCATGCTTTCTCTGAAGTCTGTAGCATTCTTGGGGAAGCTCAATCACTTCCTCTGTCCCATGGAGATCTGCCTCCTTGTGTCTCTTCACGTGGCTTCTACTCCTCCCAGTCAGTCATCCGACTCTCGGCCAGATTTCCTCTCACAAGGTCACCAGTCATTGGATTAAGGCCCCTTTTATTCAGTCTGGTCTCTTCTTAACTAATAGGATCCTTGAAGATCCTGTTTACAAATGAGTTTGCACCCACAGGACTGGGGGTTAGGACTTGAACATGACCTGTGGGGGACATGATTTAATTCCCAACACAGAGGGAATGGTTTCGGACATTCATCACACTGGTTTCGGTATCTTATATCTGGCACAAGAACTCAAATGCTCTCTGAGGGAAAAATATCCCATGCAGAATTATAAGTTGTTTGTCACAGGCTAGGTATTGGCAAATATGTTTCCATAAAAATCTTCTACCCTTTAGATCCCTATTTTTCTTCTCCAATCAGAGCTATTCCTGGAGAGTTTACTTAAGATTTCCATTTGTACAAGTGACTGTTAAAACGCAGAGTGGAAGTTTAAGAGTACAGTAAGTGAACACGTCTGTTCTATAAATCTCATCACATTCAGCTCAACCAGATTCAGAAATGTGGGATCACAAAAAGCGGGATCTACAAGGTAAGAAAATATCAAGAAGGAGAAGGAGACAAAACTAAAGAACCTTAGCGATTGAGAGGGGAGAAGTTCATGAGAGATAATGGAAAGGCTAGATATGAGGGGAGAGAGAGAGAAAAAGAAAGAAGGAGACACATGGCAGGTGGGAAGAGGGGTAAAGGAGGACAGATTGCATATCATGAAAGGGAAGTAGAAAAACAGGGACAGGAGCTGAAGGCTAAACATTTCATGAAAGGCTCACCACCCAAAAAGTATTTTGTGACTTTCTGCCCATGGATGTCAAATATAAGATTTAAAGTAGATTTACTATTCTAATTTAATGAGAGAGGAGAGATACAGCCTAAAGGAAAGGCTACGAGGGGCTGTAGGAGTTACCGAGTTTAATTTGAGCTTCATGATTATGCATGTTGTTATTTCTAGTCCTTTCAGAAAACATATGCAATGAAATTCTTCTACAGTGTTTTTGCAGACTGTAGCCTTTTTCTGTTTGTGTCTCCCCCTCCTCCTTACTTTTTAATTGTGTTTACACAAGTAGGCTCTAATTTCTGCCTAGAGCAACACAATTCTTTGCCTCAGCTATATTTTGCAAACTATGAGCTAGAGAGGGTGTGGAAAGTTTTTGTGCCAACCTTGAAAAGCCTGTCAGCATATTCCCTCCCTAAACTCGACTGGCCAGCTGCCTAATGAGAAAATGAACAGGAAAGAGGATTCAGTGACATATTTAGTCATAATATAATACTCCTTTCCAGAAGAGGGTGAAATTTTGGATGAGAGGTCAAAAAGCAAGATGAAGACCACAAAAATTTTATGTTTCACAAATTTCTCAATACTGCATGTTTGGTTTAAATAGGCAAATTTTTATAAAAATAAAGGAAATGAGATAAAAGAAACCTATTTCATGAGAGCATTCATAATGCTATGTGTTAGGCACTGGAATGGTTTTTGTTCCCTCTCACACTTGTTTAATCCTCACAAGAATCCTGTGAGGTCTGAAGATTAAAGCATTGAGGATCAGGGAGGTTAGGTAACTTTCCAAAGTCTCAGAAGGAAATGCAAACTTAGTTTTGCCTGGAGTCCCAAACTCTAATTCTACTTCCAAACTTTGTTGGTTAAAAAAAAAAAAAAAAGACCTGAAAATATGGGCAAGATGTCAGAAATGGCAGGATCTAGAAATCATTGTTCCTTTCCTGTCTCATAAATTTAATCAGAATGAAAAAGAAAAGAAAGGTCTCTGTTCAAAATATCTGAAATTCAATAATCTGAAGAACTCTTAGACATAAGATGTGTAAGTCTGAAGAAGAATGACATTTATTGTTTCTTTTGTCAATTACATACAATATTAATCCAAAATCAAAATTATGTGAAATGTAGAAAACCAGATAGAAGAGAATGAAGATCATTAGTAAGCCCACTGTATTAGAGTTCATGGTAGCTTTCCTAATAAAGCCACCCTAAAATTGAGTGACTTGAAGATGATAAAAATTAATTTCCCTCTCATACAAGAATTCTGAGAAGAACATCTCAGGAAAAGGAATAGCTTTGTCATCTTCAATGTGACTTCCAAGTTCACTCTAGCCACCATCACCATACAAGCCAGCAAGGAGAGAGAAAAGAATATTTATGCAAGGTTTATTGGGAAAATATAATTTCCATTCACATTCTATTGTCAAGAACTAAGTCACATGCCCCCATTGAGACTCAGGGAAGTGTAGTCCCTGGCTAATCTATTTGTCTTCTAATACTAAGGAGGAATGGGTGAATGGATATCAGAGGAAAACAGTCTCCACCAAATATAACCAGTTACTTTTTATTTTATATCCTTGCAGAGTCTTAATATAAATGCCTATACCTACATGTTTTTTAAACAAAACTAGGATATTATCCCTACTATTTTTTGATGTGTTTTTTTCATTAAGGAATTATGTTGACAATATTTTCCCATGCCATTAAATTTTATGCTGTAATATTGCTGTAATATGGCACAACTATTCCATCATTTGGATGTGCCACACTTTACTCAACCAATCTCCTGTAATTGTTTCTAGTTTTTCACTAATATAAATAACATTGAGATGAATGACTCTATGTAGAAAACTTCCTACATATTTCAGATAAATTCTTAGAAGTCAACAGATAAGAAATTGCTAATATATATCACAAATTTACCCTGAAAGGTTGTGTCAATTCTCTGTTACATCAGCAAAGTACCAGAGTAAAGAGACCTAGGACTTAGAGATACAAGACTCACCTACCATTGACTTCTCCAGCACAGTTCTCTCCATTTTACTTGAAATTCATCAAACAATGGCTCTACCTGTGGACATTTCATTGTTGTTCAGAAATATTCACTTCCTCCTCTGCTACTTCCAGGTAAAGCATATACTTCACCGTTTGAGTTTGGGCTGGACTATGTGACTTGCTTTGGCCAGTGGGATGTTAGTCACTTCATAAACAGTAGCCTGAAGTGTTCTTGCTAGATTATGTGGCCCCTCTTGTTCCTCTGCCATTGCCATGGAAAAAAAAAGTTCCCCCTGAGTAGTTTTTAGTGGTAGGAGGATGAGAGGCACATGGGGTAGACTTGGGCTCAATCTGCAGCTTAGAAAGGCCCAGCCAAGCCCAGCCTAGATCAGCCACATGTGGGTGAAATAACTCCTAGATGTGGTGTGCCACGCTCACTACTCATTGACAACACCTGAGCAAAAGAAAAAATAACCAGCTGTAGGACATATAGAGTATCTGGGGCAATCCTGCTCTATCCCTGGCTGATTGCACTATTCTTTTTTTCTCTCTGGGTAAGTGATTGTCCCTTAATTTCCAGGTGTCAGCAGGTGAATGCGCTGAAGTTATCATCCTTGTTGTGCCATTTCAGTCTAACATGTTTTTCCTTTTTTACTTTCTCTCTGTTCTAGACTTCAATCCCAGTCCAGTTCAAGAGGCTAATAGAGTGTGGAACAATGTTGGCCTCTCAAATTTCAAAGTATAATGAGAAAAGCAAAACAGTTATTAACAGAACCAGTCACAGACACCCATGGGGTGCGTCCTTTCACCCCACACCTTGTAAATACAGGACAGTGAGATCATCAGCAAAACCTAAAACCAGGGAATATGACTCCAGTGGAGAAGCTATGGCATGGTTTCTTAATTGCTTAATAAAAAAGCACAACATTTTAAAAACCAAACCAAACCACAACAATAAACGACATTCAGCCCAATAAACTTTATTGGATAAATGGAGGATTCCATACATTTTTTACTAGGGAATGCTCAGGACTCTGACCTTATTTTAGGGACAGATTTTTGTTATTTTCAACATTTCATGAGTTCATAGAACATCTGCAGAACAGTCTCATAGATAATGCTCTCAAGAAATTATTCATTCATTCACTTATTCATCATTCAGCATTTATTGAGAGCTGACTACATGCCAGCAATCATGTTCAAGACTAGGGATCCAAAGATTAATATAATACATTCCCTGTCCTCCACAAGTTCACAACCTAGTAGAGGAAAAGAGACATGAAACATAACACAACTTCAGAAGTTGCTGTGACAGAGCTATGGACAAAGTGCTATCTCAGGAGAGAGGAATGGGGTAAAGCCGGGACTCAGTCCATTGTTCTGCCTCCCACTCTACCAAATTGTATCACATATTACATAACTTTTCATCTTCAGTTTTTGTTTTTCCTGGCTTCTTACTGCCAAGCCATTGCCTCTTTAATTTCATATGTACTTGATAAGAATTCTCACTCCCTCATAACCCACCTCATTTTCTTATAAATCATTCCCAACCTCTGTGACCCTTCTGATAGAAAGCTCTCCTCAAGTCCCCATCCCTACCTTTTAGCTCCAACCTTGATTCCTCTTTCCAGTAGATTTACAGAATTTGAGATCCCTTACATAAAGTTTGCAGAACTTTTGTGTGAGTGCAATGGACTTTTGTCCTATACGGGGATGATTTAAAGCAAAAACCATTTAGAAGTAGCTCAAAGGACCTATTATCTTATTACCTGTCTGAGACAAGGTGGCTTATTTTTGTTATATTATTTTAAATCTCAGACATGCTATCAGTGTGGGGATTCATGTTGGCAAATTCAAAGAGAAGAAAGCAACTCATTGGCTCTGTTCTTTCCTTACAAAGGGGATCTTGGTCTACAGCAAAATTAGATTATTATTAGGCTCTGCTTTTCCTGACAATGATTCCAAGACCTTAAAACTCTAAAAGGAAACTGATTAATGACTTTCTTATTAGTTATAAAAAGCTCAAGGGCTAGTGTCTCCTAGTTGATTGTGTAAAACTTATTTTTTTGGTAAATATAAAACAATAGTTTCAAACCAGGCACATCACCAGGATCATCTGGGGAAACTTATAAATAAGGTTTCTGAGGCCCCTGATTTGGAGATTCTGATGGTTACAGAGTGGATCCAGAAACTCTATATTGTTGTTAATTAGTCCCTCAGATGACTTTGATAATCAGCCTGACTAAGGAGTCATTACTTTAGAGAATTTTTCTGGAGAACACTATAACTCTTAAGACATTTAATCCTAACATTCTTTAGATTCTCTCATTCTTTAACTTCTACTCAGTATAGTGACAATGATTCTTGTTTCTTGGATCCCAGTGAAATTTGAAAACTGAGGGTTAAAATTCCCAAAGCCAGGCCTCAGTAGGATCCTAGGTTCTTGGGTCTAACGAGTCTTATAGTCAGTAATAAATTTTTACTTTTATCTTCCATGAATATGTGTATAATCAGGAAAAATGGAACCTCACAGTACTATGCCTTCTCAGGAGGTCCTGGAGAGGGCTTCCATGTCGGGCATCTCTAGGTGGTAGCACTCATGTGTCACTAAGAGTGCTGTTTCTTGATAATTTTAAAGAATGTCTCCTCCAGTGTAGTTAAGGATGTCCATCTCTCGACCCCCAGGCTGCTAAGTATTACTTTTTTTGACCTCTGAAGTTGTCTTGCTCTTTTCAAGATTATAGTTACTCTTGTTGAGGTATTTAGATCAGCACTCAAAGGCTAGGTAGCGAATGCATCCTAGATTTATATGACTTCTTTCCCAACGTTACAGTCGATTATGGGTTAGGGTACTTACCTACTAAACTTTTTTTTGGTAAGGGTTCATTCAATCTCTTCTTGCTGGTATCTTAGTCTTAACAGAGGGAACCCAGTTCTAAGCTAGCAAAACATGTTACTTTTAGGTACACTCTCAAGAACAACACCCTTATTTACTATGATCCCTGGAAGCTTGCCCTGAATTCCAGTTACCAGGGATGGTGTGGAGAGCATCATAGTTTCCTTTGGAGTATCACACACACATACACACACACACACACACACACACAGAGGTAAAAAGGTGAAAGGTTGGGGACAGGGAGGAAATAAGTAATATAAAAGTAATATAAAAGTAGAATATAAGTATTTCCTAGTATGTTCAATATGGAATCTATGATCACTAGGTAATGTACACCTGTGAACAGTTGCTATTTAAATCACAGAGGCAATGTGTTCTCAAGATATTTACCAGATTTGACAACATTAACACATCTGAAATAATATCAAACCATATAAGGCAGAATATAATTAAGTGCCAAACTGTGTGGAAAAAGACTTTTAAAAAAGTACTTTCAGATTCTATAGCATTGTTCTGCCTGTTTCCATTTCCCTATACCATCAACAAGCAAACCAAAATAAATCACCACCACAGAAAACAATGAAACTGGCTTGACTGGATTATGCTACTTTACTAAAATGCCATCCTTCACTCTGCTAGGGCTTTTATACTATCTTTTCACTTTTCTTTCTTTCTTTTTTTAAATCTAGCAGCTAAGTATAATGAATGTAGAAAAACTAAATAGGAAAGTGGGAAAGCTGCCTCTCTTATTTTAGAGCTTGACAAGATGTGCTAGCTTTTAAATTTTGAGCTCCGTAGGATGTCAGGCACTTCAGAGCAGGGGTGGCATCTATCTTTGTGGTGCTGAATGCCCAGGCATCCCATTAGGATGAAATCATCCTTTGTTTCTTGTTTTTTTTAAAAAAATTTTTTAAAACGGAGTTTGTCGAGGTCCTGAAAGTTTCTTTTAAAAATGCAATAAATGCTCTATTTTCCTGTTGCAAATCTGGGCACCCAGCCACAGAGCAAGGTGCTGCTGCCTACAGAGCGGCTTCCTGCCTGAGCTTGGCACATTCAGGCTTCCTAAAATGCCCATCCATGGGACGGACCACTGTGGCCAGGGGACAAAGCAGTGGGAATGCACATTTCCTGCCGCCCCAGGCCACTCATCATCATCAACATCTGAAGCTCTGAAACGCCTGTCTGTGAAGCAGTGGCTGCCTTGGCTGTCTATTGGAATCACCTGGGCAAACTCTAAAAGAAGCCTGGGCCTTACCCACAAGATTCCGATTTAATTGATTTGCAGTGTGGCCTGAACATCAGCGTTTTAAAGACTCCCTGGGTGATTGTAACGTATAGCCAAGGTTGAGCACCACAGGGAGGTGTGGGGTTGAGTACTGTCTCTATTATGGGAATTAAAAAGTAGGTGAAGCCATGTGAACATAATTAACAGCACTGAACTATCTATTTGAATATGGTTTAAAGGGGAAATATATGTATATACAGCACTAGAATAAAAATTCTAAAAAACTCCATGAAACTGCACAACACAGTGATCCCTAAGTTAAACCATGGACTATAGTTAATATTACATTTATAAATATATGCTTTCGTCAATTGTTAGAAATGTCCCACACTGCAAGGTGTTAATATTAGGGTAGTGTATGAGAATCCTGTATTTTATGCATGACTGTTCTGTAAATCTACAAGTTCTCTAATAAAACAAACAAACAGAGGAAAGTATGATCAGAACAAGGAGAAAAAAATAGGTGAGGCTAAAATGTTAGAACTGGTAAAAAATCATGTGCACATTCAAATCAGCATTTCCCTTCTGGAATTGTCTTAGGGTATACTTCACGTTCTCTTAAACCTCTACTGTGGGGATCCAATTGTTTTGTGCATTGAAGTTGAATATAAGCCTTGGAAGTAGGAAGTACCACTGAGCTGTTTTTAAAACCAACAAAAGGTATGACTATGCATTAATGAGACTGGTTCCCTTCACTCAACACAGCTGCTAGAATTATCTTCAAAATTGTAAATCATATTTCATCACCCCTCTCCTTAAAACCCTTCACAACTGCTTCTCATTAAAATAAAATTGGAAGTTCTTAGCCTCTGTGTCCTACCCAGTGTGGCTGCTTCCCACCCTGCTGATCCGTCGTCTTCTGCACTCCCCTTCAATACACGCCAGCCACACAGGCCTTCTTTCTGTTCCTTGAACTCACAAATATATTCCTACCTCGAGGCCTTTTAGCTTGCTGTTCCCTTTGTCTGGAAAGCTCATTCACTCATTTTTTTTTTTTTTTTTTATTAGAGCCACTGTAGATTTATAGAAAAATCATGCAGATAATACAGAGTTCTCATCTACCCCTCTCACACACAGTTTTTCCCATTATTAACATTTTACATTAGTATGTAGCTTTGTTACAATTGATGAAACAATATTATTATAATTATACTTTTAACAATAGTCCATAGTTTACATTAGGGTTCACTGTTTGTGTTGATTAGTTCTACGCTTTTTAAAAAAATTTTTTTTTTATTTTGATAACATATATACAACCTTAAATTTCCCATTTTCTCCACTTTCAATTACACAATTCAGCAGGGTTAATTACATTCAGTGTTGTGCTACCATCCATTACAAAAACGTCTCCATCACCCCAAGCAAAAACCCTTTCCAATTAAGCATTAACTCCTCATTCCCCACCCCAACCCCGACTTCTGGTCACCTGTTTTGTAGTTTCTGACTCTATGAATTTGCATATTCTAATTATTTCATATAAGTGAGATCATACAACATTTGTCTTTATGTGTCTGGCTTATTGCAGTCAACATGATGTCTTCAAGGTTCATCCATGTTGTAGCATGTATCAGAACTTTATTACCTTTTACAACTGAATAATATTCCAGTATGTGTTTCTGTGTGTGTGTGTGTGTGTGTGTGTATGTGTATGTGTGTGTAACACAGTTTGTTTATCCATTCATTTGTTGATAGCACTTTGGGTTGTTTTCAACTTATACAAATTGTAAATAATGCCTCTATGAACACAGGTGTGCAAATATCTGAGTCCCTGCTTTCAATTATTTGGGGGATAGATCTAGAAGTGGGATTGTTGGGTCATATGGTAACTCTACACTTGTCTTTCTGAGGAACCACCAAGCTGTCTTCCACAGCAGCTGTACCGTTTTACAGTCCTATCAACAATGTACCAGGGTTGCTATTTCTCTACATTCTCCAACACTTTATCTTCAGTTTTTAAAACAGTAGGCATTCTAGTGGGTGCGAAATGATATCTCATTGTGGTTTTGATTTGCATTTTCTTAATGGCTAATGATGATGAGCATTTTTCATGATGCAATCCTTTGAGGAACAAAAGTTTTTAATTTTAATGAAGTCCCATTTATCTATTTTTTCTTTCGTTGCTCATGCTTTGGGTGTAAAGTGGCTAATGATGTTGAGTATCTTTTCATGTGCTTTTGGCCATTTGTATATCTTCCTTGGAGAAATATCTATTCAAGCCTCTTGCCCATATCTTAATAGTGTTGTTTGTCTTTTTGTTGTTGAGTTGTAGGGTCTCTATATATTTTGGATATTATCAGATATTTCATTTCCAAATATTTTCTCCCATTCTGTTGGTTGTCTTTTACTTTCTTGATAAAGTCCTTTGATGCATAAAAGTTTTTAATTTTGTTGAAGTCCCATATATCTATTTCTTCTTTTGTTGCTTGTGCCTAGGGTGTAAAGTCTAAGAAACCATTGCCCACCACAAGGTCCTGAAGATACTTTCCTATGTTTTCTACTAGGAGTTTTACAGTTTGGGTTATTATATTTAGCTAGGTCTTTGATCCATTTTAATTTATGTATATGGTGTGAGGAATCAGTCCGCCTTCATTTTTTTTTGCATATGGATATCCAGTTTTCCAAGCTCCTTTGTTGAAGAGACTATCCTTCCCCTTTGAGTAGACTTTGTCAAAAAACAATTGGGAATAGAGTGAGTGAGGGTTTATTTCTGAACTCTCAGTTTGATTCCATTGGTTTATATGTCTGTCCTTGTGCGAGTATCATAATGTTTTAATTAGTGTAGCTTTAAAATAAAGAAGTGTGAGTCTTCTAACTTTGTTCTTTATCAAGATGGTTTTGGTTATTTGGGACCCCTTACCCTTTCATATGAATTTAATGGCTGGCTTTTCCACTTCTGCAAAGAGGGCTGTTTGCCCTCAATTTTTCAAGTGAGGTCTTTCTTCTAATTCAGGTCTCAGAGTGAATGTAAAATCTTCGGAGAAGGTCTCCCTGACCACTCTATTTTAAGCTGCCCTCTTACTCCTACTCCACTCACCCCCTACTACATTGCCTGTGCCATTGTTTTCATAACACCTACTGCTCTCTGAAATTAACTTGTCTATTCATATACTTGTTTGTTGTCTATCTCCCCCAACCCCAGAACCTAAGCTCCTTGAGAGGAGGAACTCGGTCTGTGTTGTTCACTATTATATCCCCAGTCTCTAGACTAGGTAGTGCCTAGTACATATTAGGCACACAAGAAATACCTTGGAAGGAAGGAAGGAAGGAAGGAAGGACCTCTAGAATTAATGAGTAGTTGATAATTTCTACTCATTCTAAGCTTTCCAAATATGTACTCAGTCATCTTCAGTCTAGCTTTCTTCTCCCCAGAACCAATGGAAACGGGATGAGATGTATGTCCATATTTCTAGTAATATCTGGGTTTGGGAACAGTGTTAGTTTCTCCTTTCTTAGAGCTGATACCCAACCGTCTCAGTGACATTTTGAGCAGCAGCATCCCTGGGTGGAAGCAAGATCTCCCTGGAAGACTGAGAGAAGCAGTTACCATTGGAAAGCTTTGGTCAAGTTCAAACATCAGACCTGGTAGTAGAAACTAAATCAAGGTAATGAAACATCTTAATAATCCATGTTGAGGATCAATATGACTGAAACAGCAGTTTGGGGAGAAAAAGAATCCTGTGTGTGGAATTTATGCTATAGGAATACATGATAGTTAGCATCTATCAAGAGTATAATACATGCCAGCAGTGGGCCAGCTTCCTAACATATGCATTCTGAGACTTAGAGGAGCACGGAAGGACTTACAGAAAGCAAGAGTCCACACTGTTCAGGCTACACAAACCAGAACAGATTCTGTGCCTCCCAGGTAGTGGTTCGTATTCAAGCAACACATCAGAAGCTGCTATATAGATAAAAGAGGCCTATAGATGAAGTAGTCCAAAGGTTGTGTACGCAGTGCTGGCTATAAAGTCAGTCCCTTCTCTCCCCAACCCTCTCTCTCTCTCTTTCTTTCTCCATCCCTCTCTCCCTCCCTCTTCCCTCCGCCCCTTCCTTCCCACCCTTCCTCTTTCTCTCCCTCATACTACATAGTCTTGAAATATACGAGAAGGCCACCAGTAGAAATTATGTTCACCCATTCAAGTGGGAGAGCAAGATGTCTCCTGGGACTTACAGGGGTGAGGTTCTAGGCCCATCTCCATTTTTTTCAGAATAAGACACTGAAGAAACTTTCTGATTCAATAGCCAGAACACCTGGTGCAACCTGGAGTCTACTTTTCAAACTCTGGGACTTATGAATATTTAGACATTTTCATGTCAGTATGGTTCTACTTGAGAATCTTGACTGCCTCACAAATACAGATGGTTTGGTAGATCTTGCTGGTGATGATTTTTTTTTTTTTAAATCATTGCTTTGTATGAAAAACAGCATAGCATTATATACCAGGTGGGAACAATGGAATACCAGGCTTCCTATGTCTGGAAAATCATCAGCCTTAAACTGTCTTCCCACCTCCTTAATTTTCCCTCAGGTTCTTTTCTCTTGCTGTAAGAGGGGGTGGAGTGGGGATGCAGCAATATTTTATGTTCCATTTGCTACCTTCTGTTCTTGTCATCTCTGCTTTACCATATGCCTTTATCAGGGACTGGGGATATACACAGGAGAGCTATGTGATATGATTTCAGGTATCTTGGGAAGGCCAGTCTGCCAAGCACAGATTGCTACCAGCCTGTTTACCGAGGGTGCCTGTATTATGGCATCTATTTAGTATTCCTTTGGTTTGCTTGTGATTTAAGTTATCAGATTGGCTAAAATCTGTGCATGGAGAAAATGGGAGTATTGAGGGTGGAAGGGAGTGAGAAGGGATGGTTGATAAATATGTTGCCTTTGGAAAGGAGTCATAATAATACAACCACCAAAGACTGAGAGTTTGAGGAAGATAGGAGAAAGGGATCCAGAAAGCAAGAGGAGGAAGATGCCAAGCATCACCCAGCAGTATACTAAGCCCGAGGCACATGCACTGACCTTTCTCCTCAGAGAAGCTTCTCCTTCTCAACCCATCCATTTACTATTCTTATTCAGTTCTCTGTCCTTAGTCCTCTTCTCATGTCCCTTTAAATGCCCCCCCAAGATGATCTCATTCACAACCATGGCTTCCATTACTACATGTATATTGATGACTCTCAAAACTAAATTCTCAGCTTAGTGTTCATTCCTGAACATCTCCTTTTGGATGTCCCAGAGACACCTCAAATTCAACAGGTACAAAAACAAACTCTTCATTTCTCTTCCCTGCCCTTTCCCATACCCCATACCTCCTTGGTAAACCTGTTTCTACTGCTTTATTTCCTACTTTATGAAGAGCACCAATATACAACCAGGAGGCTAAGCCTAAACAAGTTTCACCTTCACCAAGTCCTTGAGACTTGACCTTTTCATTTCACCAATTTTATTGCTACTACCAGAGGTCAGCCCTCACCGTTTCTTACCTGGAATCCTGGTTATCTCAATTCTAGTTCCACCTTTCCAATCCACATTATGCCTTCTCATGTCCACATGCCTTTGCCCATGTTCTCACAGACTGAAATAAGCATCCTTATGCCAACTAATTTATTGAGTGTTTATTACTTTTTATCATAAATTGTCTCTAATCCTTATAATAATCCTGCAAGATCCCTGTCTTTACTTAAGCAGCAAAAAATAAACCTTGCATTTGGATCCAGGGCTTACTGATTCCAAAGCCTTGTCCTTTCATTCTTCTTCTTCAGCCTTTCTCCATACCCTCATCCATCTACCCTGCCTCCTACTTCTCTACTTTTGCATCATAAATCCCTAGCTGCTTTCAATATTGAAGTCAGGAGTCAGCTTTTCTACTACACAGCCAACACAGAATGCTACTATGTTATGTGCCTCTTTTAGGATTTCATTAAACACCCCTGTGACCCTTCAACTCTATGACACTGTGTATAGAGACTGTCAGTATAAATCAATTTTCTCTCCTGTCTTTATCCATTTTTGCCTTTGTCTGAAGGAATTTAAGGATATGAGGATAAAAATTCAACATTTTATCTTGTATTCCCACTATCTAGAAAAATTCCTGACACATAAAAGTGCCCAGGAAGGGTTTTATGTATAAATAAATGATAAAAACAGAAGTCTGTAAAGTAACAACCTGGAATTATTAAAATCTCCACTTTAGAGAAGAGGAAATACTCCTCTGGATTTCTAGGTTTTTCTTTGTTGTTGTTTTGTTGAGGGATGGGTCCATCTATTTGTGAATTTTCCGAACTATTTCTGCTACCAAGTTGGGAATGGAAAAAGAAAAGAGAGAAAAAAGGCTTGTTCTTTAAGACTCCTCTTCTGCCTGAGGGAGTTGGGTTAAGGGCTGTTCTCAGACCAGCCCCCCAGCAATCCGAAGTGGCTGATACAAAGCAGTGATCAGCAATCAAACCAACTCCTCTTCCCCAAGCATTTGGAAGACTAGGTCCTTACTGTCTACTCTGGCACCAGCAAGCAGCACCATGGGCCTGGGCTGTATTCCCCATTGCTGCCTGCCACATGGCTGGGGGATGGGGGACAGTAGCCACTGCACAGAGGATGAAATTCAGCAATATTTACAGCATTTTAGCAGCCTCTTCCTCTAGCTCTTTCCTGGATGCTGCACAGTGTTCCATTAGACTCCAGAGTTTCAAAGTAGTTGATTCAGACACTTCTCTCGGTTCAATACTTGTTTTGGTGGAGGGACTGATTCCTGGGGCTTCCTACTCAGCCTTCTTTCCACACAATTCCAAACATTACTTTTTTTTTTTTTTTTTTTAAACAACAGAGATTTATTCTCTTAAGGTACAGCAGGTTAGAAGTCTGACATAGTTCTCGCTGGGCTAAAATCAAGGTGTTGACAGAATTACATTCCTTCTGGAAGCTCTAGGAGATAATCCATTTCCTTGCCTTTTCCAGCTTCTAGAGGCCACCTATGTGCCTTGGTTCGTGGCCCCCTTAATAGCCAGCAACCTTGCTTTTCTCCAGCTATTCTTCCATAGTCATGTTTCCCTTTGACTCTCCTCTTATGTGTCCCTCTTCCACTTTTGTTTGTAGTAGACTATTTTTTAGAACACTTTTAGATTTACATAAAAATTGAGAAAATAGTACAGATAGTTCCCATACTTATTGCATCCAATTTCTCCTATTATTAACATCTTACATTAGTTTTGTACATTTGTTAAAATTAATGAACCAATGTTGATGCATTATTATAAATAAAGTCCATAGTTTATTCAGATTCCCTTAGTTTTACCTAATGTCCTTTTTCAGTTCCAGGATCCCATTCAGGACACCACATCACACTTAGTTGTCATGTTTCCTTAGGCTCCTCTTGGCTGTGACAGTTTATCAGACTTTTCTTGCTTTTGATGATCTTGACGGTTTTGAGGAGTACTGGACAAATATTTTGTAGGATGACCCTCTAATGGAATTTATCTGATGTTTTTCTCAGGATTAAACTGGGGTTATTGTGGATTTTGGAGGAGGAAAACCACAAAGGTAAAGTACCATTTTCATCACATTATATCAAGTGTAAAATCTATCAGCATGGTTTATCACTGTTGATGTTGACCTTGATCACCTGGATGAGGTAGTATGTATCAGGTTTCTTCACTGTTAACTTACTCTCTTTTCTGCCCTTTTCCATATTATGCTCTTCGGAACGAAGTCATTACACGCAGCCCACATTTAAGGAGTGGGGATTTATGCTTGCTTTCCTAGAAGACACAGTATCTACATAAATTATTTGGAATTTTTCTATAAGAGATTTATCTCTTCTCCCCCATTTATTTATTTATTCATTTATTTATATCAATATGGATTCATGGATTTTTATTTTATACTTTGAGTTATAAACTAATACTGCTTTATTTTGTCGCTCAATTTTTTCCAGCTTTGCCAATGAGAGCTCTTTCAGTTTGCTCCTGTGTGTCTTTGACATATAACCCCATCTGTGTAGTTTTTGTTGTTTGCTTTGTTGAGCTCTTCCTTACTTCCTGACACTACAAGGTACTTTCCTAGTCCTAGAATCAGCCGTTTCTCCAAGGAGTCCTTGTTCCTTTTATTGGAGAATGAATGGTAATAGAAATCAAACCAAGACCTAGGTGCTAGGTGTGCTCATTGCTACTGGGGCATCTTTGTTCCTAGACCCTCTCAGATGACAGAACAAGGAAATACATGTATTTATACTAACCTGCATTAGATATGTGTTGGTGGCACATATCTATAAATATTTCTGTATGTATCCATCTGTATGTGTATTAAGTTAAACATGAGCTAACACCGTCCCCAACTCTAAAGGACTATCACAGGGTTCATTCTAGCCTCCTCAATTAGAGAAGTTGTACCAAACATTACTTTTTAAAATTCACTTTCATTATAATTAAATGACTCTTCCTTCTAGTAGGATCATTATAAAATTTTACTTAGTTATTAATGTTACACAGGGTTCCTCCAAGGTCATTTAATATCTATTTTCCCTGGGCCTAATTGAGTTCTAGCAAAGAGTAAATATTCTTCAATGAGTCGTTCTCTCCAGGAATTCTACTTCTCAAAGATGTATAGGATCATAGAATTTTATTGCTGAGTTTGTTTAGGCTACTCTTATTTATGTTGAGGATACTGAGGCTTAAAGAGCAGAGTAGCAGACATTTGGCCAAAGTAAATGACAGAAATGGTTATATCAGCAGGACAATGGCTCATTTTTGGGTTATACTTAATATGTTAATTTTTAAATTTAGATTGTTATGATGCAGAATATATTTTCCATGGAACTAATGTAATATATTGGAGTCTATATTATTGATATTATATTACAAACACAGTCAAGTACCTCTTAGTTTAAATAGGATTTTTAAAATAACATTTGAAGAAATCACAAGTGCACCTAGAGGCAAATGCATTTAGGTTCTGATTCAGAATGCAAAGAAATCATCTTCGCTTCTTGGTTTCTGTTGGTTACTGTCAGCAGTTTTAGTTGACAGGAACTCCATCCAAGCACTTTTTCCTTACTAGCAAATTGTTAGCTTGCTCTATTTCTTCATCAACATTAAAATTCTCTCATAAGTGAAAAACAAGGAATGACATTTCCTGAAAGGACAGAGGGTCTTTGGGTTTAGACTCAGTAGGACCTTTTCAGAAAAATTTCTCAACATTTCTATTTGGTATTCAATATTTGTATTTTGGAGACTTCCTTTATCTGTGAGGCTGAATCTACCCCGAGGCTCTCTGGATTGCATTTTCTTTGTGCTTAGTTCAGTATCAGGTATTAGAGGGAATATAACTGAAGAAAACAAAATAATCCCATCAAACAATTATAATTCTATGCATTTATTCTAAGGAGATTATTAGAAAAGTATGAAAAACATTTGTAAAAGTTGTTCATCTCGGCATTGTTTCTAATAAGAAAAGTTAGAAACAACTAAAATGTCCACCAATGGGACATTGGCTAATAAATCATTGCATATCCCATACAATTGTGAACTTTGCAGTTACTATAAATGATGATGTAATTCCATATTTATCAATAGGAGAAGATATCCAAAAAGTATTAAGTGGAAAGAAAGGTTAGAAATGGCTTGTAACATATGAACCAATTTATGTACAATTACTTGTGAATATATATGTGTCTGTCAAAAAATGAATGGGTATCTTTGCATGTAAAGAGTGAATTATTTGCAAGCTTGTTCATCAAAATTTTAGTGTGGCTAATTACTATGGGTGATGGGACTTTGTATGAATTTACTTTCTTCTTTGTACTTTATTTTATTTATTATTTTCACTACAATAATAATTTTGGAAATAAATTAAAAGAATTCCTGCTCTCTATGAACACACAATTCAGTTAGAGAGACAAGAAACAATCAAAGAAGAGTATAAGACAATAGAGTATACAAATAAACACTAAAATATGTTTTATAAGACATTGAGGCAATAAGAGTTGAGAAAAGAGGAATGAATATATATATATATATATATATATATAACTTTCACAGAGAAGATAAGAATTGTCTTGGCTGTGGGGAAAATAGACATTGGATATATATAGAGAAAGGATAGCATCTCAGGCAGAGGGAATGATATGAGTAAGAGAAGAAGGTCTGATTTGGTGGGCTGTCAATGAATTCAGAGCCAAAGTATTTCCTAAAATCTACAATTACCATACCAAGTAATTTCTATCATCTTGTCCTATTTTTGGTTAATTTAAAGCAGAACTTCAACGTATCATTGGACTTTTGTTGTCAGAGAAAAGTGCCTAATATTACCTGTTTTTATCTCTCTCAATCTCCTCAGTCCTATGGTTAAGGGGTTCTGTGCCTCCTCCAACCGCCACTCCACCTCCTGTCCCTGTCCTATTTCCTTTTTTAATAAACTTGCCTTTAAGAGCATGTCTTTGGCATCCGTTCTGATTTGAATCCCAGTTTTAACACCAATTATTTGTATACATTTGAAAAGCCATATAAATCCTCAAAACCTCCATTTCATCAACTATAAAATAGAGGTAATAATCTTGGTAGTCTCCAAGAGAGAAAAGATAGAGCACGTTAGCATCTGTCTTTCTTCTCTTTCTTCTCTTCCTCCTCCTCCCCTTCCTCTTTCTTCCTCCTTCTTCTATTTATTCTTTTAACTCCAATTTCCCATATCTAGCCATTCAATTGGAAAATAACACAGAATTTCTAAAACCTGAATTCTGGACATCACTGAACTTATTTAGTCATCATTTATTAGGCTAGGCCCTGTTTTAGGTAAAGGCTAGGATTTATCCATCATCCCTTCCATGCACATTTCAACAAGTATCTTCTGGAGACACATTGATATAAGGCAGAAAATGGTCTTAACTGGTAAGAATGTTAGGTCTTGTGGTGGGCCAGTGGAAAAGCAAGCATAATAATAAAGAGATAGCACATGTTCCTCCCATTTCTGTATCACATATATTAGAGAACTTTCACATGTGCTGTATCATTTGATTAGCATAACCACCATCTGAAATGGATTTAATGGAAACCATTATTCCCACTTTATAGTTGGGAATCTAAGACCCAAAGAGGATATTGACTTTAAGATAATTTTTAAAAATATGCTAAAAGTTACAATTTATTGACCATCTACTATGTAATAAGTACTTTATATACATACATTATTTAATTCAAAATCCACATGAGGTGGGTGTTACCTCCATTTCATGGATGAAACTAAAAAGGAGAAAGCTTAAGTAGCTCATGCAAGGTCGCAGTATAAATGATGGAGCCTGGATTCAAAAACACCTCTCCTTTATTCTAATTGCATTGCCTCTAGAATCATTCATTCAAGAAATATCTATTGAGTACCTATTAGGCATGTCTGAGATATCACTGAGCAAAAAGTCTAAAATTAAAGTTACATTTTAGTAGATATTAATAGCTAACAGGTAGCACCTCCAATGTGCAGGGAATAGTTCTAAGACTTAGTGCGTATTTGCTCATTTAGTCCTCCCACAGTCTAATGAATTAGAAATTATTATTTTCTCCATTTTACATATAAGGAAAGAGAAGGTAAATATTTTCACCACATCACAAAGCCAGTAAGCATGCATCAGGATTAGACTACTGGTCTCGAATATTTAGCCAGTGCTTTTGTGCTTTTGTATTCTTCCAGTATTGTATGGTGCTGCATTTAGTAACAGTGATGATACACAGGCTGAAGACTGATAATCCAGGCATTACAAATTATTTTCTGGATTCTCTATGGATATTCCACCCTGTATCTATAGGATGCTAAACTGAACCAGTGGATGCTCCGTGGGGGCTCAGAGCTCTGACATCTATTTAATTTAATGTTATACAAGAAACTGAATTGGAGTGAACTTAGGGCAGTGTTTCTCAAACTTGGCTGCATGTTGGAATCACCTGGGGGGTTCCAAAAATTACTGATGCCTGGATTCTACCCCAGAATATTTTGGTTTAGTCAGTCAAGGGTATGGCCGGGGCATCAGCATTTAAACAATCTTCCTTGGTGACTCTAATGTGCAGCCAAGTTTGAGAACATTGACCTAAACTAGCAGTTATCAAAGTGTGTTTCACAGACCTCTGGGTGATCCTTTTAGTGGGTCCATGAGGTCGAAACTATTTTCATAATAATGCTGAAACATTAAGTTTCTTTTTCACTGTGTTGACATTTTCCATTGATGGTGCAAAATCAATGGTAAGTAAAACCACTAGTGCCTTAGCATGAATCAAAGCAGTGTACCAAACTTTACGGAGCTATTGTATTCTTCACTGCCACCCACTTAGAGTGAAAAAAATAGTTTTACTTAAGAATACCCTTAATGAAGCAGTAGGGAATATTAACTTTATTGAATGTAGAATCTTGATATACGTATCATTTCAATATTTTGGGTGTTGAAATGGGAAGAAGACATAAAGTACTTCTGCTGCATACTGTAGTACAGTACTTGTCTTGAGGAAAACACTTGGGCAAATGTTGAAGTTGTGAGCTAAACAAAGCACTTTGTGTATGTGTGTGTAACAGCATTTTTTACTTGAAAGTATGACTACCAGGCATATTATGGTTACTTATATGTGGGTAGTTGGCAGATAATTTCTCAAAAATGAACAAAGTTATCCTTTCCTTTCAAGGAAAATGACTGACAACTTTATTTTGTTTGTTGCCATTGATAAAATTCCAGCTTTTAAGTGAAAATTACATTTGTGGAAAACTTGCATCTGCCACTTTGAGCTTGGTGATTCCCTCATACTTAAAGGCTTTTCTGAAGGGATTGGTGGAGATATTAACAAAGTTATTTTTTGATATTGGATAATGAAATGTTGTCAGAAGTTGGAATATCTGCGTAACTCAGTGAATCAATGTTTTCTAAATGTTACAAAATCATGCATGGGTAAAAGAGCTATTCAATATGCAAGACAAAAGATCTTAATGTAAGTGAGTATGATAAGTGTAATGATACGTTTTCAGATTACACACCACAACCAACCTGTAAGAAACACTACTTGTTGAGTTTGGGTATAGTATGAAAGAAGAATATCCACAATTCTCTGAAAAGTCTTAAATGTTCCTCCATTTTCCAACTACTAGCTATGTGAGTAAGATTTTCTTCATATTCCTCACCAAAGCAATTTATCCTAAGAGAATATAGAAGCAGATATGAGAATATAGATATCTTCTTTTAGTCAGACATTAAAGAGATTTGCAAAAATGTAAAACAATGTCACTTTTCTCAATTTTTGTTTGGAATAAATAGTTATTTTTCTTAAATTGCTACTTATGTTAACATGTAATAGGTTTATTATTGTTAAGTGAATTAATAAACATCATCCCAATTTTAGTTTCTAATTTAGTAAATATCAATAGGTATAACTTATATAAACAAAGTTTCTTTGGGATACTCAATAATTTTTAAGACTGAAAAGGGGTCCCGAAACCTTGAAGTTTGAGAACTGCTGACTTAAATCATTCTGTACTTCTTGACCTCTACTTTACGCTGTACCCTATGACTCCCCTTCACGGTTGATTCTATGTTGCTGCAGCTTGACCTGGGAGGTGACTTGTGTATTGTCACCTCCCACATTAACTTGTTGGATTGGTTCCAGGGGGTCAATGGTGGCCTTGATCCAGTGACAGCCTGAAACATTCCTTGAGGTACCACCTCTTACCCCCTCACCTCCCACCTGCCTCTGGGTCTCAGGTACTTGTCTTTCTTTTTGACAAGTGGGGACTACCTCTGCTTTTCATGTCTTGTGAGAATTATTTGTGGGTGGGGTGTCCCTATGTATTTTCTTAGTCACCCAGGGACAGGGTTCTATTAGCTCTCTCCACCTAAGTGCCTGAATAGTCCCTAAAAGGACAGATCAAAGTAGGTTCAAGAACAGCCTCACACTGTATCTAGATAAAGTGTTTCCTTTTCTCTCAGTTACCATTGCTGAGCAGGGTCCTCTTATCTGATTCCTTTACTTGTGAGAATTTTCCATTCTGAGGAGCATTGTTCCTTCCTGCAAGTTGGAATCTTTTGGTTCTCTTCCCAAGTCCATTAAATGTTTCTCTATAGTCTAAACCTCTACTATGGGCCGGGCTTGAGCTCTTTTTGCCTATAGGGCTCTTATGACCCACGCAAATCAGTGGATGTGGATGCACATCTCCAATGGAGAATATGTCTCCAATGGCACACCCTGACATAACTGAGCCTCAGCTGTGATCCATCTGGACACCTGCTACCTTGTTGAATCCTTTCACATCTAGAATATTACTAAATAGTGGTGTTGACACAAATTTGCTTCAGATGAGACTCTGCATTTGACCTGGAATCAAAAGCTTGTTTTACATCGGATCTGTTTATTCTACTAGAAACCTGAAATGAAAAAACTTACTCTGATGCTGTGTGCTCCTTGATCCTGGACTCAATACTTTGTGCTCAGGGGTAGGAATCCTGGAAGAATCATTTATTTCATATCTTCAATCTTTGGAAATTCTTGCCTATTTACTGTCTCAGATTGGATTGCACACTTCTCTTTTGCTTTGTTAGCCTTCTCCTGATGCATCACTGGAGTCAGGCACTGGGAAAGACAAACAACTGGAACCTCCTTGGGGACTCATAGCAAATAGCCACTCTTTCTTTTCTGCTTTTTAATCCAAGTACTCCATTCCCCGATTATGCTTTACTTAAATGCTCTATTTGTTATTTTGCATTAAAAACACAAACACTTTCAGAAACAAGGTTCTATATGTGGGTCTACAAATAAATGGATTCCAATGTCACCCCACTGGCAGAAGCTTTAGGGTCAATAAATAATGTGTCCTTGTTTCCTAGCTTCAGGGTCAATTATAATACTCTGTGAGAAGAATTGTAGCATATACTTTGACTTCTTATAATTGTGCGAAATTCTATGTTGTTTTGGTTTGCTAAAGCTGCCAGAATGCAATATACCTGAAATGGGTTGGTTTTTACAACAGGGATTTATTAGCTTACAAATTTATAGTTCTAAGGTTATAAAAATGTCTAAATTAAGGCATCAACAAAATGATACCTCTCTGCCAGCATCCGGGACACCTCTGTCACATGGGAAGGCACATGGCTGGTGTCGTATGGTCCTTCTCTTCTGGGTTTCATTGGTTTCAGCTCTGGCTACTCCATCTCTCAGCTTCTCTGGGTGCTTCTCTGAACTTGTCTTAATTTCATTTCTTAGCTTCTGTGTGTGCTTTATCCTCTTATAAAGGACTCCAGAAAGTGGATTAAGCCCTACCTTTAATGGGGTGGGTCACATCTCAATTGAAATAAACTAATCAAAAGGTCCCACCCACAAAAGGTCTGTACCCACAGGAATGGATTAAAAGAACATGGACTTTTCTGGGGTACATAATACCTTGAAATTACCACATATATTCACCACTTTTTTTGTGTTTCCAAACTCCCTGTGGTCCAAGTTGAGGCAGTTTATCTCAGATAGTAAGCATCTTATAAATAAGCTAAAACTATATATAACTGAGAATCATAGTCATAAAAGTAGAGTTGGAAAGGACCTTGAGAGGATTTTTCATAGTAGCATTAATGATTATACAATTCAGTTTTATGCAATTTTGTTGAGATATATTCACATAACTTGCAATCCTTCAAAGTGCACAATCAGTTGTTTGTAGTTGTGCATTGATCATCACAATCAATCTTTGAATATTTTCATTACTCCAAAAAATAAAATAAAAATTAGAATAAATAAGAACATCCAAAACATTCCATTCCCCTCTCCCACCAGTGTTCATCTACTTTTTTTCACACTCATTCATTGTTTTTTTAACTTTATCAAAAAATTAAAACAAACAAAAAACAACATTTCAAACAAAACCAAACAAAGGAATAAGAAAAAACCTGAAGTAGCTACATTGCTTCCAGTATGTTCCTACCCTACCCCCCAAAATAAAGAGAATAACCCAACAAAGGAATAAGTATACAACTCATTTTTAAAGACGGACCTGGGGTAGGGGTTGGGTTGCCCATCACCTTCCTTCTTTTAGCAATTTGGAAGCTATTTCTCAGCATTTTCCCTAGATCAAAAAACCTGCATATTAATTTTATTTTGGTACAAATTCATTGCAAAAGGTTGTTCATACCACAGATGGATTAGACTCCCCCTTATTCCAATTCAACATCTAAAGTCCATGTTCATTCTGGTGTTTATGGATTTTCAGTGTGGGAATTATTTGTGGGTGGAATGTCCATATATATTTTTTTAGTCACCCAGGGACAGGGTTCTTTTAGCTCTTTCTACCTAAGTGCCTGAATATCCCCAAAAGGAAAGATCAAAGTAGGTTCAAGAACAGCCTCATACTGTATCTAGAAATAGATATCTAGCTCTCCATAGCAGTGTTTCTTGGCCTTGTTTGCATTTGTAGTGCTTACTTTTTGGACCTCCTCTTCCATTTCCCAGGTTAGACAAGACAGGGTCTTAAATCCCTTTTTGAACTATTTAGGAAAATACTTGCTACACTCCAAAATTACAGTAACTTAACACAATAAAATTATATTTCCCAATATCTTAACTCCTTTGCAATTCTCTACCATTTGGTGATTCAGGGACCCAGGCTCTTTCCATTTTGTGTCCATCCTCTTGGACCTCAGCATTCTGGGCTTGTAATCAGCAAATGTTGGTTGAGAGGGTAGAAAAGGCCATCTGCTTTTTCATTACCTTTGTCCAGAAGCAATATACATTACTTCCACATACATTCCATTGGTGAGAAATATTTTTGTATGGTTCATCAGAATACAAGAGGATTCGGGAAATTTACTTACGGACTGGGAGCCATTCCCCAGCAATAGTACAGAGTATGGAAGGGAGAGCACAATTTTTTATGCCTTCCATGAAAGAGCTGATGGTAGCACCCCTTGCCAGCTGTCCTATGACAGTGTTTCCAATAAAATGGCAGTTGATCTTAAAAAAGAACTCTGCTGTTCATTAGCTTTGTAACCTTTGGCAACTTATTTAACCTCCACGAGTCTCATTTTCCTCAGATTGTGAGTATCAAATAAGATGGTGTATGTGAAAGTTGTTAGCATGGTGGCTGATACATCATGTGCGTTAATATGTATTAAGCTTTCCTTTCTTTTCTCTAATCTCCACATACAGTCAACATCACCATATCCTAGGTGAAGGTTAGTTAGGTACATATGGATTAATGAATTATCCAGTTCAACCACACCAAATCTGGGACACAGTACTTACAAGAAGAGGAGTTCGAGTGCTCAAATGATGGAAGGTTCAGACACCATGCTGGCCAGTGGGGAGGAGATGCTTGGACAGGGAAGCCTTTAGCTCTGTTCCTTAGGTTGTACCATGAGGTGCTTTCTCTACTTAATTAGGTCTGGGTCTCTGGGGAAAAACTAGTCAACAACTCAATGATAAAACCAGCCCTCTTAAATCTACCCATTTTAAATTTTTAATTAGTATTGTTTCCCTTGCTTGAAATTTCCAAATTCCCATTTCACTTCTGCCTTTTCTTATTCCAGACTGGCTATGCTGATTTAAAAAATAAGCTAAGAGTAACAATTGATACCCATCTGAAATGCCAACTGGTCCACTAAAATATTGGTGACAGACAATGATGATGTTGTTAGACATAGCCAACCCTGAACCCCATTTAATCAGCCCCATGGGGGACACCTTCAGTTCAGCATGCAAGGGAGTTCAAAGCTCATTTGTTTTCTCAGACAGCAAGAGGCAAGGCCATCATGGGATTTTCAACTTTTTTCCTGTTTACTTCCAGTCATTGACTGGAGTCAGAACTTTGGATTCTGGTCCTGATGCCACCACTTTCTATGAAGTTGACCAATGATACAGGGACACTCAACCCTCCCCCACCCCCCATCAACCTGGGCGTCAACTTTTGCACTTGCAGATTGAAAGAGGGGAGTTAGATTGGGAATTGAATTAGATTACTTTGTACCCTTCTTGAAACTCCAGAATCAATGAGCCTCTGCTTTCCTTAGCAATTTGAGATGCTGTGTAATGTCTTCCACACCTTTTATCAAAGCTAAGGAGACATTTACCAGCAGGAAGACATTTTTCCTCACACATGAATTTACTTGTGATCAAAATGTTTGAGGATTATTGTGTTCTTACATGGCAATACACAATCAAACACCAGATGCTCAGCATTCAAAAATAAAAAAGCAGATGAGCAATTTGATTTCTTCCATCTGATGAACTCTGATAACTAAGAGACAGATAACAGATACCTTGACAAGGGTTCAGTCTGGGATCCCCTCAGAAAGGCTGCTTTGGAGCCATTCACAGAGCCATCTCGGAAGTTGGCCTAAAAGAGCAGCAACATTTGAGAAGGGGAAGTCTGAGTGACGGAAGAGAGAGTGACATGAGCTTTGCTTAGCTACAAAATCGCAGGCTCTGAAGCCCAAACAAAAGCCCATAAAACAAGGACAAATGGAAATGGATGATTCCAGAGAGGCCTATGAGACGCTATTAGGTATTTTCTCCAATGCTTGTAAGTTAATTTATACAACAGTGATTGGAACTGTTTTACAAAAGACAAAAAATGAGAATTTTGTAACAGAGCCACTATATGCTTATAAAGAAAAGGAATGCCATAAATCACCTCTTTCTATATGAAAAAAGTATTATTTTCCAGCCACAAAATGCCATGGAAAGCACCATTTTTTTTATATTGTCATAATAGATTGCTTATAAACACAACCATATTTCTTAATACTTTTGGCAAATTAATATCCTATTTTCTGTATATGAGTACACTACCTATTGCTAACCTCATCTTTTGAAATAGGTCAAAGAGTTGTAAAATCATTGCCCTCTGTTGTGGTCTAGACTGCTCACGTGAAAAAAGTGCCCCACTTCTGTTTTCCTTTCCTTCACCTCTTTCAAGGTCCTCTCATCTCCAAAGTGCCCCAACACTTTGAGTTCCTCTCAACAAATAAAACAATTTCCTAAATTCATTCACACAAGTGTGTTACTGACTTCATCTTTTCCACGTCAGGAGCTCTCACATTTGAAAGGAGAATGTTGTTTGTGCGGACAATGCTTAAACCACAGGAATAGGTCTCAAATTGTGGAATTTCAAGCATAATGGCACCTTGCTAATTTGAGGATATGTTTGGGGTTGGGAGAAGCCTCTGGTCTTATCACTTCTATCACTTGGGTGACTACTTTTTCTGCTCCCAAATCTTGCACTTTACACAGCACTATCTAGAAAAGACAGAAAAGTAGAAAACTAACTTTATTATTCCTATGAACTGAGTTCAAGGCTAAATTAGGCTGATGCCCCTGAAGATTCATCCCCTAATGAAAGAGATTTGGTTTTGGTATGATTCGTCAGGAAATGCGACTCTGTGAACTTCCTCCATTGGCTTCCTTTTTCCTGCACGTTGGCTTGTACAGATGCGTTTGCAGTCTATTTTAATCGCTTTAGGCATGCTCTCAGCACTGAGCAACACATTGCCATCAAAGCCTCAGCATAATAGCTGCAGGTCTCTGTGGCTCATGGACACGAGTGAGGAAAATCTGACTCAGTTTACTTGAAAAATAACTTTACTGATACACCCAATTTCTGCATTTCTACTCACACCGGGAATCAGTGGCAGAAATTAATAACAAGTCACCTATAAGCTTTTATTTCTATTTGCTTATGCCTGTCCATTTGAAGTCGCATAATTGTTTTGAGCTGAACACAGCAGGGATTGTTTTGAGCTGAACATTGCAGGGGGAAGGTGAGGATGCCTGTACTTTCCAAGAACAAAAGCAAATATTGTTTGGGGGATGGGGGAAAATTGAGATCGAAGAGTCAAAATTGCCTCATAGAGATTAGCTTTCCTGATTCCAGCTGGTTCTCCCAATCTATGTGAAATAAAGACAGTTTCCTAGCCACTCTGTACCTCAGTTTCCTCATCTTTAAAGGTAACTTTCACTTAAGATTAATAAAGTTGAAAGAGAAGCACTGTATGCGTGTGAAGCACTCTGGACACCAGAGCCAAGATGCCAGTCATCTTTGCTACCTTTGCCTATAAGTCCTCTTCATTCTCTTCCAGTTTCTGTCTCTTTCAGTCAAATTTAGATCCTGAGTTGCCTATCAGTTGGGATTAGTGTAATAACTCAGTGTTCTTTGAAGCCTCACTAACTGATAGACTTTCTTGAATATCTCTCGGTATTTAATAGGTGTCAAATAACGGTAGTAAGCTGTTATTTTAAAAAATGTTAGTTTCCTGAAGTAACTCAGAGTTGACTTGTGTTTCTTTTTGTACAGAGAAATCTATTTGGCTGTACAATGGCACCCATAAAGGTGTGGAGTGTAGAATAATTTAATAATTGCACAAAAATATTTTGTACTCCAACATAGCATATAAAAATGGATAACCTTCTAGTTAAAAATAACTATTATCTGATAGTTAGTTTCTCCCCACTTCTTATACTTTCAAAGGTCATAAAGAGAAGTGAAATCCATTTGATCAACGTGTAAAACCAGATTTTATTTTAAAACACAACTAAGTAACTGTATACTTACGACCAGTTGACTCCACAGAACAAAAGTTGGGAGTTTTACCTAGAAGTGATAAGCTTTGTATTTTACTCATTGACTATAATTATAAGCTGTGTTCCTGCCATGAACAGGGC
Source organism: Choloepus didactylus (assembly GCF_015220235.1). Taxonomy (NCBI): domain Eukaryota; kingdom Metazoa; phylum Chordata; class Mammalia; order Pilosa; family Megalonychidae; genus Choloepus; species Choloepus didactylus. The sequence goes on along the minus strand of NC_051312.1, from coordinate 125,901,319 downwards.
TTAATATTAGAGTGATACTTAGGCAAAAAAATGCTGTAATTAGTTAATCTGAACCAAAGGTACTTTTTCAAGGAGGAGTATTGTAGGTTGATTCTGAAAATTATATTTGACTATATTATGATACAATATAATTCTGCATTTAGAAAACATATACTAATCAGGAATATTGAAAGATCTACTTTTCCCTCTCTCCAAAGGCCATTTGGAATGGTGAGAGAAGCTTAGAATTTGCACCAGTGGATCTAGATTTGAATCTTGTCACTATGACTTACTCACTGTATAATAGGTTTTGTCATCTGCAATCTGAGATAAAATGAGCTTATTCTATTATTCTTATCATTCTGAGTTATTGTGATGTTCAATAAAGATAACATATGCGATGTTCTTTATAAATTGCAAAGGACTTTGAAAACAATACCTTCTACTTATCAATGGTATAAATGTAAGTAAGCAGTAGGCTTATGGTGAAATGAAAAAAATACGGAAAGAAGGGAAAAGAAATGAATTTTTGAGTGGCCACTATTAACAGGCATTTACTTTTTTTAGCTCATTTAATTCTCACATCAATGTTAATGAAATGATATTCACTCCCTCAATTTCTAAATGAGAAAATTAAAGGTCAGAGTTTAACTTGCTTAAGTTCACACTGTTGGTAAACACTGAAGTCAGTGTTTGAACCCATGTTCTGTTCATTATATCATTCTTTTTTTCCAGATGGTACATTCTTCCTTTTTCAAACACAGCTCCATGATGGAAAGGCTGATATGCACATTTATTTACCCATTAGTTCAATAAATATGTATTCTCCATCAGTATTAATAAGTCATTGTCCTTGGTTCTGTTTAGTATACAGAAATGAATAAAACACAGTCCTTGTGCTTAAGGAGTTACAATCCACTGTCTGCAGTTAATTTTTGTCTTTCCTGGCTGATGGCAGGGTGAAGGATAATTAAAAATATGTGAAAACAGATTCTTTGAAAGTGGATTCTCAGACTGAGGAAGTTTTCTATTTGTTACAGTTTCTGGTTAATTAAGAGTCAGGCAGAAACATTTGTTGTTTTGTGGTTGAAAATGTAAAATTAATCACCATTCCCTCCTTTCTTAGTAACTAAAATATTGAGAATATAAACTGGGTTCTTAAGAGTGCAGGCTGTGGAGTGGGAAAGACGTGTTTCAAATCCTAGATACACTCACCAATTGTGTAAATTTGGAAAGTTACTTCATCTCTCAGAGCTTCAACTCTCTTATCTGTAAAATGAATTTTTAACTGTAAAATAAGACTAAGATCCCCTCCTCCGGCCAGGATTTGTGAGAGAAATAAATGTGTGTGTGTGTGTGTGTGTGTGTGTGTGTGTGTGTGTGTGTGAACGTGCATAGTGTATAATGTATGTTAAGCACTCAGCATAATGCCTGGTGTTTGGCAAGCAGTCCTCAAACAATAGCAATTATTATAATGATTTTGTCTTTGAGGACTCGGAGTGAAGGAGACACAAATCATTATTCTGAAATTCAGTTATGATTGCAAAAGGCCGCAGATGCAGACACTCTTCTTAGAAGATTGCGCTGAATCTAGAAATGTCTTGCGTTTACTTAAATAGGGTTGTTTCTTTTATTATTTAAAACTAAATTCCTGGTAACAGTTTTTCTTTGTGTTGTTTTCATAAGAACTAGCAGAGAGAAAATTCTAATTAAGGGTTTGAATTACTTGACTTCTGGAAAATTATATTATATTGTCTTTACCCTTAAAATATTCCCATTTTCCTCCCTGGCAACTTCAATTATAATAGCTTACATTCATTGAGTGCTTAATATGCATCAGATGTTCTTATAAGAATTTTTTATTTGTTAGTTTATTTATTCTTCCAATACCCAATGTGGTGGGTACTATTATTGGGTGTCCATTTGCTCTGGGCCTGCTGACACTCAGAAAAACACAAACCACAAAGAACAATAAACAGTAAATGAGGATATTGCTTCAGAAGACCTGTAGAAGGACCCATTTCACAGATGAGGACACTGAGATAAAGAAATGTTAAATAGTTTGCTAAGGATGTAAGTGGAAAGGCTGAGCTCTGAAAACAAGCAGCCTGGATCCAAAGCCCATGCCCTTAACCCCTATGTCACTTTTGTCCCTTTAAACTGACTAATTCTCTATATTTGTACAGACAGTACTGACATAAGAAACCAGTGAGGGAACAATCCAGATGCAGTGACTGGTGAGCCCTGCTGGGCCTGTGACAAACGAAAACTTTTCTGTGCATCATGATGAAACAAGAAGATAACTGGACTCCTGCTGGGGGGCCTGATACCAATTTTCTGTGTGGCCTTCTCATTTATAAAATGAGGGCTTGGACAGGATGATCTTGAGGTACTCTCTTAACTCTAAAAATGAGTGGTGTTTAAGTCTGGGACCTATAATATCAGGCAGAATTCCTTTTATTAGACCTAGTTTTGTTTGAGGTTGATTATTTATTACAGAAGGCCATTGATTAAAATATAGCCTATCCAAGATTGAAGAGGGAGCCCTGGGTGACTTTTTTTCCTCCTCAGTCTGGTCCAGTTCAATCATTCGATTGGTTAGCTACGCCCTTAAAAAGCCAACAGCCAGGTCCTGAAAGGATATGGCATAAAGCAGGCATGTTTTAGTGGTGTTGAATGAAATGTGAAAGAGAACAGAGGTTTAGGAACTTTAGAGTGTAGCCTGGGAGAAGGTGCAGAGGATCACAGGGGATTGTGAGAAACAGTGCCCGGGGGCTAGTGGTGGGAAAAATTATGGTAAATATCTACTCCTCACTTCTCCTGGGAAGAACACCCCCTTTTTCTCCAACAACCATGTCTGGGAGTTGACAAAGTGCTCAAGCTGGCCAGTCAGAATCCTTCTCTGGGATATTTTTTGAGGAGAGGAGGGGCAACCCCTCTCTGGTGGTGAAATGTGAGGCACAGGATCTGTCAGCAAGCTTATTCTCCAAATTGTGGGAGTTTGAGATTTGAGAGAATAGAACTGAAGTGTAGAGAGATGCATATCCTGGGAATATTTGAGTCTCTGGCTCCAATTATTTCAGAGGCCAACATCACCTCTCTCTTTCTCTCTCTCTCTCTCTTTTAAAGTAACCATTTCCTCAATTCTCTGTGCTAAAAAATCCCCCTTTGTCTATGCTAACTTGAGCTGGATTCGTATAACTCGAAAACAAAAGAGAATTGATTAATAGAAACAACAAGGGCAAATCAAATTAAATTGTATTCAATCAATTAGATTCTGAACACGGAGTCCATGGGTTACCTAATTATAAACTTTTACTGGTGTTGCATATTTCTGATATAAACATCCATGGCTTTCATCAGATTCACAAAGTCAGTAGGGGGACATGGACCAAAAACAGTAAGAACAATTGCACCAGGGAGCTTGTGGGCAGGGGTGAGATCATTTCTGTAGGAGTTCAATAAACAGTGATTGAATGAATTCAGCACACATCAAGAGAGCTCCTGCTGAGCTTCAGATATAGCACTAGGTTCATGAAGGACACAAAGATGAATGGCATGGCTTCAAGCAGAGCACATCTTGTAGGCAGGAGACACAACCACAATGAAAAAAGCAGAGTAATTTCTGCAATAGAGACACACAGTGTGGGGCCCTGTGGGAAGCAGGGGCTGATTCTTGCTAGAGGAAAGTGGTAGCATGGGAGCAAGTCTTTGTAGGCTGGGCATAGCATAGTTCACCTGTATAACAAAGTGGCTGTGAACTCAAATTTTGGTATCTAAGACTTGGACTCAAATCTTCCCCAGTCCTCTTACTAGCTCTGAGACGTTGGAAATTGAGCCTCAATTTCCCCATTTATAAAACTGAAATAACAATAGTATCCTCATAGGGTAGAAGGCTGGTCATAGCATTTGGACTAGAGTAAGGACTCAATAAACGGTAGCCACTGTGATGGTGGTGTGGTGGTTGTTCAGCAAGCAGAGATGATAGAACAGAGACCGCACGTTGAGAGGACAGTGAGAACAAAGGCAGAGAAGCAGGGGATTGTGTGTTCTGTTTGAGAGTAGGAAATGTGGTTTGGTTGGAGCCCAGAGTGCCTATAAAATGACTTTGGAGGGGCAAAGCAGAGTGTGTTGAGGGCCGGGCTCAAGGAATTTAGTAGGTAGTAGGTGGCTATCACAAGGTCTTAGGCAGAGGAATGACATGACGGGAGCTGGCTTTAGATAGTAAACTGGATACAGTGTGGAGGGAGGACAGCCCAGGGGCGAAATGGAGAACAGTGGAGTAAGGGCAGGGTGGCTCAGCGGTTAAAAGCGTAGGCTTTGGAGTCAGACAGACCTGGTTTCAATTCTCAGCTCTGTCCTTCGTATTTATAGCACTTTGGGAAAAATATTCAAATTCTCTAAGGCTTAGTCTTTAAAATAATGATAATAATAGTACATACCTCACAGGATTTTTGTGAGGAGGAAATGCGATAACGCATGCTAAAGAGTTTATTTTTTACCTGGCACATAGCAAGATACTCAATTTTAGCTACTATCATTGTAATCGTGGAGAACAACGAGGAGATTATTTCTCACAGGGCTGGATCTGCCCTGGGCCCTGCTCCTGGCTACCTTCATCTCAGATGTAGCAGATAGAGCTGATCCAATAAAGATTCCCCAGACAAAGGGATTTAGAACTCCTAGGATCTAGGGATAAGGTTCCAGCAGCTCTGGCTTCCCTTTCTTCCAGCATCTCTCCTCCTCCAGGATGTCTGAAGCAGTACCTTCAGTAAGCATTTGTTGTTCTTTGCGATTTAGGTTACTCTGGGTGTTGATCAGCTCACAGCAAATGGATGCCCAAGCTTGGCTATAAATATGGCTCAGAGGCACCATCATCACAGCAGTGTCTGTTTCCTGTTGAGCACATGGTATGAGTAGCAATCAGTCTTCTCCATGCACAAAGGCTAAATACTGGGAACTGCTGTTGAAAATGAAAATGAGCAAACTCTTTGTCATGTTTTTAATGTAATTTGGAGGCAGGGAAAAAGGCATTTCAAATGGAAACTGAATCGTAAGCTAAAAAATAAGAACTCATTCTTCCTTTTGAAATCTGGGCTCTTTATGGTTGATTCTCATTTGAAAATACTGAAGAAGAATTGGGATGTGAAAACAACAATAACAATGACAAAAGAGTTATTTCAGAGCATGGGGCAGTATATATGGCCAGGACATTCATTTTATTATATGTTAACTTTATTGTATTGTTCTGAAGAAAGCTATCCTTCAATTGCATTTTTTCTTTTAGTTTTACCCTTGAAATAATAAGAAAAGTCCCACATACTATCTGCCCCCCTTAAATCCTTTAGAGGTTAAAAAGACACAGGGTAACATGACAATCATCTAATGGCCATTAATTCCTTTTCAACTCATGCTGATTATGATTATGATAAACATTTGTTTGATGCTCGCTATATTCCAGGCACCAAAGAATTTTGTTTATTAATTCATTTAATCTTAACAACCTTCTGGGTTAGGTAATATTATTACAGTGTTTTGCAGATGAGGAAACTGAGGCACAAGGAGATTTCAACAATTTGGCCAAGATCACACAGCTAGTAAGATATGGAGGCAATCTGGTATTAGAGTCTAAATAAAAATCTCTAGCTGCAGTGCTATGATAACAATGCCTATTTGTATTCTTATTGTTTTATGTTGCTAACATGTTAGTTTATCACCTAAATTAACATTTGCCTTCTCTGTAATAGTTGTTAATATTCACAATACATGTAGACAAACTGACATGTCTTAGAAAGACTGAAGAAATTTTCTAGTCTCTAAAATTACCTTGGTCCATGTCATAGAGACTAGGGACTTTCATTAGAATGATGGACGACATCGAAATGTTCCTGGCCCTTTAAGTTTCTTTAACTTCTAGGTGACTTCTTCCTTTCCTCATGGCTTCTCACATTTTTTTCTTTTTTTTGTATTTTCTCACCTATTTCTTTTTCTGTTCTTTCAGCCAATCTGTATCCTACTACTACAAATTAGTCTTCTAACTAGAAAAGAAGTAACAATTTGCCTCTTTTTTTTAAGGAATCATTCTTATATACTTGGTGTGTGCCAAATGTACCAACAAGTATCCCAATCTTTAAACTATGTCAATTATTTTTTGCCATAGTATAGATATGGAATACCTCATTTTATTCAGTTTTGCTCTATTGTACTTCATAGATATTGTGTGTGTTTTTTTGTTTTGTTTTGTTTGCAAATTGAAGGTTTGTGGCAACATTGCATACAGCAAGTGTATCGGTGCCATTTTTCCAACAGGATGTGCTCACTTCGTGTCTCTGTGTCACATTTTCATAATTCTCTCAATATTTCAAAATTTTTCATTATTATTTTATCTGTGATGGTGATCTGTGATCAGTGTTCTTAGTTATTATTGCAATTGTTTTGCGGGATGCCATGAATTGCACCCACATAAGACAATGAAATTAATCCATAAATGTGTGTGTTCTGACTGCTGCACCAACTGGCTGTTCCTGTATTTCCCCATTATTCTCTCTCTCTCCCTCTCCTTGGGCCTCTCTATTCCCTGAGACACAACCATATTGAAATTAATACAATTCATAACCCTACAATGGCCTCTAAGTGTTTAAGTGAAAGGAAGAGCTGCAAATTTCTCACTTTAAATCAAAAGCTAGAAATGATTAAGCTTAGTGAGGAAGACATGTTGAAAGCCAAGACAGGTTGAAAACTAGGCCTCTTGTGCCAAATAGTCAAGTTGTGAATGCAAAGGAGAAGTTCTTGAAGGAAATTAAAAGTGCTACTCCAGTGAACACACAAATGGTAAGGAGAGAGTTAGATCCTTGCTCTGGATTCGGCTTTGGCCTAAGGGAATGTTGTAACTGGTTTGATCTTCTTTCCAAATCACTAGCAAACTAGAACACGTAGCTAGAGAGGAGAAGTCAATGCCTGGCTTCAAAGCTTCAAAAGATAGGCTGTTCTAGTTTGCTAATGCTGCCAGAATGCAAAGCACCAGAAATGGATTGGCTTTTATAAAGGGGGTTTATTTGGTTACACAGTTACAGTCTTAAGGCCATCAAGTGTCCAAGGTAACACATCAGCAGTCGGGTACCTTCACTGGAGGATGGCCAGTGGCATCCAGAAAACCTCTGTTAGCTGGGAAGGCACATGGCTGGCATCTGCTCCAAGTTCTGGTTTCAAAATGGCTTTCTCCCAGGATGTTCCTCTCTAGGCCGCAGCTCCTCTTCAGAATGTCACTCTTGGTTGCTCTTGGGGCATTTGTCCTCTCTTAGCTTCTCTGGAGCAAGAGTCTGCTTTTGACAGCTGTCTTCAAACTGTCTCTCATCTGTAGCTTCTGTGCATTCTTCAAAGTGTCCCTCTGGGGTGTAGCTCGTCTTCAAAACATCACTCACAGCTGCATTGAGTTCCTTCTGTTATGTGAGCTCATTTATATCCCTCCACTGATCAACTTAGACCCACCCCAAATGGGCGGAGCAACACCTCCATGGAAACTATCCAGTCAGAGTCATCACCCACAGCTGGGTGGGGCACATTCCAAAGAACACTCAAAGAATTACAATCTAATCAACACTGATAACATCTGCCCACACAAGATTACATCAAAGACAATGGCATTTGGGGGACACAATATATTCAAACTGGCACACAGGCTGACTCTCTTGTTAGAGGTTAATGCAACTAGTGACTTTAAATTGAAGCTAATGCTTATTTTCCAATCTGAATACCCTAGGGCCCTTAAGAATGATGTGAAATATACTCTGCGTGGCTCTATAAATGGAACAACAAAGCCTGGATGACAGGCCATCTATTTACAGTATGGCTTACTGAACATTTTAAGCCACTGTTGAGACCTACTGTTCAGAGAAAAAGATTCCTTTCAAAATACTATTGCTCATTGACAATGCACCTCATCAACCAAGAGCTCTGATGGAGATGTACAATGTAATTAATGTTGTTTTCATGCCTGCTAACACAACGTCCATTCTGTAGCCCATGGATCAAGGAGCAAGTTAGACTATCAAGACTAATTATTTAAGAAATACATTTCATAAGGCTACAGCTGCCATAGATAGTGGTTCTTCTGATGCATCTGCGCAAAGTAAATTTAAAAACCTGTGACATTCTAGATGCCATTAAGAACATTTTTGATTCATGGGAAGAAATTGATTCCAACCCTCATGGATGACTTTTGGGAGCTCAAATCTTCAGTGGAGAAAGTAACTCTAGATGTAGCAGAAATTGCAAGAGAACTAGAATTAGAAGTGGCACCTGAAGATATGACTGAATTGCTGCAATCTCATGATAAAACTTTAACAAATGAGAAGTTGCTTCTTATGGATAAGCAAAAAAAGTGGTTTCTTGAGATGGAAACTACTCCTGGTGAACATGCTGTAAACATTGTTGAAATGACAACAAAGGATTTAGAATATGACATAAACTTATCAGGTTTTTAGAAGATTGACTCCAATTTGGAAAGAAGTTCCACTGTGGGTAAAATGCTATCAAACAGCATGGCATGCTACAGAGAAATCTGTCTTGAAAGGAAGAGTCAATGGATGCAGCAAAGTTCATTGTTGTCTTATTTTAAGAAATTGCCACAGCCACCCCAAGCTTCAGCAACCACCACCCTGATCAGTCAGCAGCCATCAACCTCAAGGCAAGACCCTCCATGAGCAAAAAGATTATGACTTGCTGAAGGCTAAGAGGATGGTTAGCATTTTTTAAGCAATAAAGGATTTTTAAATTAAGTTATGCACATTGTTTTTTTGGACGTAATGCTATGGCACACTCAATAGACCTCAGTATAGTGTAACAATAACTTATATGCACTGGGAAACCAAAAAATTCACGTGACTCATTTATTGCGATTTTTACTTACTACAGTGGTCTAGAACCGAACCGGAAATATCTCCAAGGTATGCCTGTAGTACAATTATAAAAATGTGCTTTCATCATTTGTAACAAATGTGTCACACCAATGCAAGGTGTTAATAATAGGGTGGTATATGGGAACCATGTATTTTATGCATGATTTTTTTGTAAACCCACCAATTGTCTAATAAAAGAAAGAAAGAAAAAAAAAGAATTAAGGATTTAAATTCTCTATATAAACAAAGAAAAGAATTAGCCACAGTATCCACAGTATAAAAAGAGTGCCCAACAGCTTATTTACTCCTTTCCTAAAAATTATAATTCTTGTGAGGATGGCTTTTTTTCACTGGCAGACTATGAGGAAGCAACAAATGCAAGTACAGACCACGCTGTTCCTGAAAAGCACACTGTCACCAGAAGGTCTTAAGGAGAATCATATTTTTCTTTTCTTCAATAAAGACAGTGCTATGACTGGGGATTGCATTTCTGAAAGAATATTTTTAGAACTAATAATGTCTTCCTCTACTTTCTCCATCTAGTGTAAGGTCCAGCCTGGACTTTGCCTTTTCTATATAGTCCCTTTCTTTCCAATCCCCTCTTTTGTGCTTTCAGATCTTTTGGATCAGGCACATCCAAGTGCTTTTCATCAAACCTCCCTTCCCTCATCTGTAAAATAGTTATGATTAATGCTTTTCTCACAGAGTTGTTGGAGGGTTACATGATATGAACTGTGGGAAAGAGACTTTTTCTTTATTGTGCATAGATTTGCTTAAATCTTACTTAAATTGTGAGCTCCTAGGAGATAAGGAATGCATTCAATTCTCAGTAGATAACAGTTGGCACTAAAATAAATGTTTGTTGAATAAATAAATCAATTCTATGATAAAGTATGTTCTACTTTAGTATAAATTGTAAAACAACATAATTTTAGCAAGAGACAAAATCCAAGGAGGACATAAACCTGAGAGTTGACTGAAGGTATAGCTTCAGAAGTGGGGGTTGCAATGATAGGATAATCAGATTCAGAGCGGGATCATTCCTACTGGGAAAATGTGTTCCCAGTAGGGCGAAGGAAGCATGCTACTGGCAGTAATGAGGGCCAACCGGTTGAGGGACAAATCGGGATCTCCCATAATAAGAATCAATGTCTTGGGGGTCAGGTGTGGAGAGGTCAAGATATCTGAAAAGAGTGTGGTGGGTTGATGCATGAGACTGACCTTGAGGGCTTTGGTCCTTGAAGATGGAGAAGTCAAGATTATTTAACAGAGATAAGAATCAACTATAACTTTTATGGCAGGATTCTATTGGGTTAAGGAAAGTTGGGGTGAAAGAGCATGACAGGGCTGACTTCAGATGGTTGTTTGTCCATTCTGAACAACCAAGGTTGGGATGGGGACTGATGGGATATATTAAAGAGTACAGGTTAAGTTATAAGTCATCCTGTGGCAACCTCTTAGTGGCTTACAGCAACATAGGCTTATTTTGTGTTCTGACCATATGTCCAATGATATGAGGGTAGGACATGGGTCTCTGCTCATCAGAGAATCTGGATAATGGATTGTCCATCTCAAAAAATGCTTCAATAATCACCAGAGCAGGGTATATAGCAAGTAACTCGCTAGCATCTTCCTGGAAGTGGCACATGCCACTTCTACTCACATTACATTGACCAAAGCGAGACTTGCAGAGCAGTGAATCCTACCAGATTCCTGGAAGAGTGAGAGACAGAATATTTGGTGAACAGCACTAATGACTGTCACATGATCTAAGGAAGCACACAGTCCAGAAGTTTGTTTTATGGATCAAGAAACTGGAATCCAGAGATGTAAACATTTGCTAAACAAGGCACAGCCATTAAGTGGCTGATCAAGAAATCGTGATCCCGTGCTCCTTCTGCTATATCCTGTTGTCTCCTTCACAAGATTTCTCATTGAATATAATTGTATGGAACACACTGATAAAACAAAGGGTCTCACTGTTCTCTAAAATGCACATGGAACCCATAAAACAAGTTTTGGGTTTAATAAATGAGATTTATCTATAATAAATGTGTTCTATAATTTAATAACTATCCAATAATAATTTTCTAGTGTACCCCCACCTCCAATTTAGAAGGGCTATTTACGCATATTTTAAAAGTTCTAGATCTACCACATTTTTATCATCTTTGTACCCATTAACTTTTAGGATTGTGACAGGTCCATTGCATTCTTCTATTAATGAAAAAAATCATGATTAAGCTAGATAGAGAAGTTTAAACTAATGTTTTATTTTTTTCTCAATAGGTTTCCAAGTAGTAAGAAGAGGCATTCAGAATAATTCCATATACAAATCTTTTGAAACTAGCTATCAAGAAAACAGAAAGAATGTGGGAGAGATGCTACCATTAGGGACAAGTGAGTGAGTACCCAAACTTGGGCCAGAACAGGATAGACCAAAGTGTGGAATGTGATAAAAGGGCATTTAGATATACATTAATTTAGATGTAGATAAATAATCAATATACACAGTTTACTAATGATGTAGTTGAAGGTTATTTGAAAGTTGATGTCCATGATAGGAGAAAATAATAGCAAATCTCCAAATTGGTTCTAAAATTGTAGTTGTAACTCAAGGTAATTAATTATTTGCTAAACCACTGCCTTTTCTAATTGCCCTATTCAATTAAAAAAATTAACAGAGACTGGCTCCAGGTTATAAAACAGAAGACTTGTGAAAGGCAAACATGTCATGTTTGTGAAACTGCAAATGTATTTGCAGTTAATAATTGGCAGTAATTAAGGTTATTTTCTTAAACAATTGGTTCCCTTTTGGGAAAGAGAAGCAGAATGATGAGCAGGTTTAATAAATTTGTCAGCTGTGCTCCTTACTGCATATTTGGCTTATTTCAATTTGCGTAGTTTTCTATATAATCTGTCAATCAATAAAGATAAACTTTGAACTTAAAAAAAAGCACTGACCACTTTTCTAGTTTTTTCTTTTTTAATGCACTTTACTGTTTGTGGCTCAAATGTTTCCTTCCTTGATAGGAGGATGTCTTAAGTATTGATTTGTACATGAATTGGTTCTCTTGCAGAGAGAAATATTTTGCTATCTGAACTTCGAACCATTTGCTCACATTAAATGAAGTAACATGCTAAATTGTTTTGCCAAATGTAAAGTGTTATACAAAGATAAGTATTATTCATCATTTTCATGGGTAGTGGCCCATGGTGATCTGTGTACAGCTTCTTATACATCAAGCTTTTTCTATCTCAAGCATATCTTTTTGGTAAATGTGTGTGTCATATCTTGGGGCTTGACTGGAAGTGATCTGGTTGACAAGATCTGGTTGGGGTAGACAGGAGGGGCTAAGGCCTGGAAAAAACCTGTTCATGAGGGTAGAAAAGCCACAGAAGTGAGGGGAATAACAAATCAGGAAAATATCTTGGCAGAGAGAGCACACAATCCATTGGGTGTAGCAGCCCAGTAATGGTAACAGGCAGCAGCAGAACATGCAGCATAGCAAAATGGTTATGAAGATGGCCTGTGGAGTCACATAGACATAGATTTGAATCCCAGATTTACCAATCAAAGCTGTATCTTTTGGGGTAAACTTCTCTCTCCAAGTCTCAATTTTCTCATATGTAAAATGGGGATAACAGCAATTACCTGGAGAAACTGCTGTTAATACAAACTTAGATAATGCATGTAAGGCATTAACATAGTGCCTGATAAATAGTAAGTGCTCATTAATGGTTAGCTCCTTTACATAGATATATGACTGCTGAGGAGTTATTTTCAAATCCAAATCAATTGGTTTCAGCTGTGTGGAGAGAGAAGCGGCTTAGGGACAAGGGTAATCTTCATAGGAAGGAGGAGGAGGATAGTTCAGTCAGAACCGCACCTGTCACCCCTGGAAGGAGGACTACACGTAGTCTGGGTGGAAGAAGCCCACTTGCTGTTTGTGTTGCTGCTGTAGGAGTTGAGTTTTCTATGTACAGCTGTTGACACCTCACCCTTGCCCATGATTGAGTCACCAAAAAATACTCCAAGACTTCGCTGGGCACCATCCAAACATCAGTCTCTTTCTCATTAGCCTGGCATACTTTTAAGACACCTAAATCAGAGGTGGAATTCTTGATGCACAGAAAAGTGGAGGTAGTGTGGAAGGCAAAGCCCCAGCATGGGCATTTGAGTGGAACTGGACAGAGCTGATACATATCCCAATTATTCTCATGTCAGAGGTAACGAGGCATTTACAGTGCTTGAGTTCCTCTTACAATGCATTTCCATAACTTCATTTGGCTTAGAATGATCTTTGTTATTCTTCACACTCGGTCAAAACAGATCCAGTCATTTGCAGAGTATACATGGACCATAAAATGCATTAAATGAGCCCAAGGGATATGCCTCCAAGAAAGAAAAAGCCTTTGCATTAGCTTTTCATTCCCAAATCTCTAAGAACAGCCACTCTAATAAAGAAATTGATGCAAAGTCTGAGTGTCACAAAGGCGACTTAGTGGGCAGCTCTGAGGCCACACAGTTCATTGTTACTATGGGTGCACCTTACCATGGTGACAATCAACAGCAGAGATGGTGCCTCATGCTGAGGGAGAACTCAGAGAGGTGGAACAGATGGCCTATTGTCTGTTTCTACTTTGGGCATGAGAGAAGAGCAATGGATCCAATTACATCACTGGAAGGGGAGAGCAGTCTAAAATATTTGTTATCTTCGAGGCTGGCTGTGGAGTTAAAGAGTGACACTAGGTGCATTCTTGCAGAACCTGCTCAGGAGTAGCCATGGTAACAACAGGCATGCTCCAAGAACTGTGCCCTGGACCACACATCATTTGGGAAAGGAAGAATGACGATGAGAGGAGCTACAACCATGCCTGGCAGATAGTTCCTACTGTCTGTGCAGGCAATGTTGATATGGACATTTTACTTTCATCAAAAAAGACTATATTAAAAAATAGACCAAAATTTTTAATCCCTTTGTCAAAGAAAGATTAAGTGCTCACTTGTTGATCATAGTACAGTGATTCTTCAAGTGTTTCCCATGAATGCTAAAAAGAGATAATTATTTCATATTAAAGTAAATCATAATCAAATGTCTTAAAAGAGCTTTCTCTACAGCTGGTTTTGTAGTACATTATAAGTGTTACTCAATAAAATATTCCTTCTCAAATAATTAAACAGGTCTATTCACTAAAGGACTTCATAGTTTTAAATTTATGGTATGAAATATGAATATACAAACAGAGCATATAAAATACAATATTCCCAAAGCTTATTTGACTAAGGAGTGCTTTTTATCTGGAGTATTTGGCTGGAGAGGGAGTAAGGGAATATTTGGGGTCAGTGTTCTGCAGAAGGCTCTTTGGAAAACGCTTCTATGGAGATGCTTGGGAATAATTGGGGTGAGGAGCTAGTGACAGAAATCATACAACTGAGCACTATAAAAATGATTGGAACTTAACTTCTCTATCTAAAACCATGAATAATTATTTAGTTACAGTTTCTCCATGTGTTAAAATCAGTTTCAATATCCCAGTTTTGAATCTCCTCTTCCACACTTGCATGCCTGTTTCCAATATTGTTCTAGGTCACCCTGGATTCATAATGTTTCCATTTAATCCTCCAAAAGACGGGAATGAAATATAAGGTGATTCATGGAATAATTTTCCAAATAGGAGCTATTACAAAAAAATCCAAAATTGTCTGATGATTGAGATATTACATACTGCTTGTATTTCAGAATTCTTGAATTCCAAAGGCCATTCTCAAATACCTTATTGAAAAACACCATAGCCTAGAAAATAGGCTCTATGCTCTGTGCAATTAGATAGATAATATATTTATTCTGCATTGATCTTTTGCAGTGATGGTACAGCACATTCCTAATCAGAAACGTGATAAACAAGTTCTGCCTAGAAAACATATCTTGAATAATGTAGGATTAATGGCTATATAATTCCCCCCATGTATGCCAGGTAAATATACTCAATTATATATGTTTGAAGATCAGTAATCATCAAATCAGCCTAGAAATTCTTCTGCTGTATTTGTATATTCATGGAACCAAAATGAATAGCAGACCTCTATAATAGCTCAATATTTAGTGATTCTGCTCAGGATATCTTCACTGAAAATGAAAAGGACAATGGAGGCTGTAGAGCAGCAAGCCCAGAACCAAAATATTGCAAGTGGGCTTGGTAAGCAGGATCCAAAGAGGAACACGCTCACTCTGAGGCTGCTGGCATTAAACATGTTCTGCAGGAGAGCAGGGAGCTTCTGAAACTGCCAATCACATGCTGGTCTTAGGCACTAGACAAGTGGACCTTCAGCACTGGGCGGAGCCGTGGTGACTCAGGAGATGAATGAGCTTGATCACATGGAGAGGGGGATGCTGCAGGGAGCGGAGAGCTGGTCTGAGGGTAAGGAATGGACATCCAGGCCCTGCTCCAAGCTCTGTTACCATTTACCATTCCCTTAGGGAGTGTCCAGGCTTGGAACTGCAGTCCCTGCCTTCTACACTGCACCTTGTAAATCACAGGCCAGGGCGCTCTTGGGTCATCTAATATCCTCTCACATATTTCACTGAGTGCTGCCTTCTCAGATGACCTCCACAAATCTTATTACTGCGAGGTGAGTGCCCTGGAGAAGTAAGTGTTGCATTTGGAAAGAAAAATTAATCATCCAAATTAAGTGGGAAGACTGTGGTTTGATGCAGATAAAGTGTTATTAAAGGAGAAGAAAGAGGCAATGGGAGGGTGTGGGGAAGAATATTCACGTACATGTGTAATTCTATGGTTGTAAGCAGAAGCTCAAGCATGATATTGTTCTTTGTTCAGTGCCATGAATAATAGAGCCCTGATACAGGAATAGTATTGAGAAACAATAAATGGCAACATAGTGCTTGTGATATGTCAGGCCATGTGCTAAGGGCCTCACTAGCTTTATGTCATTTAAGTTTCACAACAAACCCAAAAGATAGGCATTATCATAATCCCCATTTTACTTTATACTAGGCGACTGAGGCTATGAAAAGTTAAGCAACTCACTCAAGGTCACACAGCTAGTTGGCAGTTTGCAGTTGGCAGCAGAGCTTGGTTTTCTAATTCCAGAGATGAGAGCTCTTAAACCACTAGCTTCACTGACGATGAACTATACAATTTGGGGTGAGGGCATGAATAGGTTTTGATGAACAACAACAAAAATATATTCCTTGCTGTCACAGAGCTTATGGTCAGGAAGGGAAGACAAAGTATTTCAAATAGTTAATTAGATGTTTGCAGGGATGTGTGGGGTTGGAGAAGGGCAAGGAGCTGTAGGGGCATTTCACAGTGGGGCTGGACCAAATTTATGCTTTGTCCCCTATATCACTCTGCCTTTGTTCAGAGCTGTAGGATTCAGCCTATGCGTAACTGCAAAATAGAATTCATCAGGAAATTCAGGCTCATCCCTCCACCCCAAATCTGATTTTAAATTGATTCTATGTTCTAGAAGAAGAAAATAGAGGGCATGTTATCTTCTGTTGCCTTAATTACCTACAGGATAAAAAGTATGGCTTTCAAACTGATTAATATACTTGACCTCTATGCCATTTTGGGCTTCTTGGATGTGACTAGAGAACAGAAGCATGTCTAAAACTCTGATTCTGTCTTTTTCACCTGTGGTTTGACTCACTGTGATTCACTGTGAAGAACTGAAGGGCAGATTTGATGCCATTGCTCATTTAGGTTCCAATGAGGTTGAGTCTGAGTGGCTGGATTTGACCCAAGAAATTGTGGTCAACTTAGTGGGTTCCTTCACTCTTGGGTGTTTTAGGGATTCTTCCAAAGGGAATGAACCAAGCACATATATCATATAAATTTAACTCTGTGGTTCTGCTCCTGCCTGCCCTGACACAGGGAGATAGTTACACTGTCTTATGTCAAGGTCCCTAGAAACAGGGTCTAGGACAATGTGCTCTTCGGGAAGACCTAAGGGAGGGAGGCAAACAGGATCAGGAAGGGGTAGTGCCCAGAAAGGATGTTGTCTTAGGTCAAGTCTAACGTTGGCCTGATCTCTGAGGGCTCTGAAGTATAAATCACATGCAAAGTTGCCCCACCTATAGGAAAGGGAGCCATCCCTATAAAAGTCCCTTTCACCTTTAACCTCCCAGGAATCTCTGGCAGCCAAGGAACTAGGGGTAGATGCAACCAGCAGCTAAAGGAGATCTCAACAAGGTGTCTACTCTAGGCTCACATGGGAAAACTCCACCACCCCTGAGTCACAAATTCTCAATGGGGGTGTGAAAGGTTTTAGCACAAAACACAACATATCTTTTTGAAGTCAGCCCAGCAAGTAGAGAATGGGGAACTCAGGTGCTGATAGCAGAGGGCTTTCTAGATTCTGTTTCCTGCTTCCAAATAGAGAGAACATATTCCTGGCAGTGGGAGTGCCTCCTGATGGCCTTGCTGGAACCCAAAGCTGTCAGGTCAGGTCAGGACAGAACATTCTCTTGTATGGAGGCTGTATGTAGCGTGTTAACTGACACTCTGTGCCTGAGGGACAAAGTTTCCATGTGTACCACAGAGAGGCAACTACTTTGACAAATTGTAAACTCACTCTTAAAATCAAGAGTTAAGATTTTCCCTCCTCTGTACATTTCAAATAGCAAACACAACAGTACAGGAAACTTACAAGTCATGAAATTCTATGTACTTAAATATTCAATTTCTGCCAATATACAATTTAATAACTTCATGATAATTTATTTATGATTATCAAGCCTCTCAAAATGGCATCCCTAAACTGATTACATGGTGAAGCTTTGAAAATATCTTTCCAGGAGCAAATTATCCTTTTAAAGAAGGTTTTTCTAACAAGGCCTGAGAGGCAGGGACCAAAGAGAGAAGGCGGAGGAGCTGCTTTCTAACTCCTTGCAGCCTAGTCTGTATCTTTGCCAGAAAATGCTAGGTACCCTTCTGAAAGGTTGCTGCTGTTTTTGTCCTTGGCATATGTATCTTCTAGAATCCTGGAAGTAATGGTTCTGTGGTTAATTTGTGGAATATCTATTAAGAATGCCACGCTTCACTGAATAGTCTCCTTTCCTCCCCTGTTTTTCATGGAGCAATGTCGAGTTAATTTCATTTTAAATTTTTGATGGCTATAATCAATTGGTTGTTTCAACTCAGGAGTTTTTACCTAGATAGAAATCATTACAGTGAGTAATGAACTGTATTACCAAAACAGAGAACTGGATTTAGCCTTCATTGGCATGCTGACACTTTCAATTTGTATATACATTACTTAAATCAATCATTGAGAATTTTTCACAAAAGTTGTGCACACAAAGCCCTGACTTATAGATTTGCTGGTTGTCTGTTCTACTGTGTTGGAAAACTTACCTGGTGTTGTGTCTTTAGCCCTTCTACTCACAATTTATATTAAATATGTTATCTGCTGCTATTTTCAAATTTCAATGATCAACTGAATTATACTTTTTTTTCTTTTCTGAGCAGGTGAAGACAATGTACAAAGTAAATGCCCACAAGAGGAAAGGATTTATCCATCTGTATATGTCCCTCCTGGCCCTCTCCTCTTGCCCACACCAGTCCAGTGCCTTCCTCAGGGGTAGGACAGTCCACTCTGATGTGATGCATTCCCTTCCAATGTCCAGGAACCATGGGAAGACAGGCACATAGTTCTTAATTTAGTCTACTGTGAAAGCAGATGTTGGGGACTAGGAGGACAACTATCCAGATACACTAACAACAAAAAAAGAAATTTGTTTCAAGTGAAGTGGAAATCAATATGAACTCCAAGAAACTATAAATCTTGATATTCCACAAAACAAGTATATACGTTTATTATTACTCATTGGAACAGATGAGCCACAATTACATTTAATGCACCCCTGGAAAGTAGCCAGATTTTTATTGCCTGTAGCAAATGATGATTTATGCCAGGTAAGTAGTAGAAAAAAGTTGATTTAATTCATTTGTCTCCAGTTTTCCCCATTGAGGAATGGTAGACTGGGAAATAGATTAGTAAAATATTTTCTAATATTTATATATTAGAATAATTTTAAAACAATCTACTGTATCTTCCTTTATGTTTAAGGTTTATTATCTGTCCTCAAGGTTTATGAGCCATCATTAAGTTAAGTCTGTGAACTCACCATCTGACTTCTCCAATTGCAGAATCATGGATAACTTCTATATGTGCTCGAAGCTTCATGTATTCATTTACTGAACAAAGAGTCACTTGGTGCCTATGATATGACAGGCTGGCCTTGGTGCTGGGACATGATGATGAGCCAAATGAACAAAGTTGCTGCTCTCCTAGAACTTACTTTCTAGCTCTTATGATAATCAAGAGACAAGCAACCATATACATATATATTTCCAGGTTGCAATAAGTGCTATGAAGAAAATGAAGCAGAGGAAGGAGACAGAAAGGGAGGGAATGGTGTCCTATTTTTAAAAGACTGTCAAGGATGGCCTCCTTGAGGACATGGCCTTTAAGTAGAAATTTTAAATGTAGTACAGACATAAGCTATATGAATATTTTGGGAAAGAGAACTCGAGGCAGAGAGAATACAAGTGCAGAGCCCAGAGATGGTGTACGCTTGCCTTGGGAGTTCTGTGTCTATAGTTTACTTCTTCACTGGCAAGAGCTCAGAGGGAGGTGGGCCTCACCAAATTGTTATCTAGGTTAGGGGTAAAGTAATAGGGGTGTAAAGCAAGGCAAGAATTCAATGCAGGAACAAACCAAGAGAATCCAGCAGAAGGGTCCTGATAGGGATAAAGTCTGAGCTGGTTGACAGTTCCAAAGTTGCCTGTGAAATCTAACAGGCCTGATGGGAAAGGGGGAGTCAATGCAAGGGGCCAAAAGCTAGAAGGAAGCCCACAAATGGAGAGTTAATATAGATGAACAGGGTATGGAATAAGGGGTGGGGTAAATACGGGACAATGGTTCATGTGGAGCATGAACAATATGGAATAAGGTTCACATGTCTGATTTCATAGGTATGCCAGGTTCATTTAAAAGGTTGGAAGGGGGAACACTGGAGGCAGGCAGGATGAGATAAATCCACCAGCTTAATCACAGCAGGATCAGCTCTAGTTTGGAGCTCCCCCATTCCTAAACAATGGTGAGAAATATATATAATGGGGGGAGAAGAGTATGGTTTCTAGGCTTGTGAAGGGCTGGGGATAAAGTTGGTTCCTCCTAGTGGAATTGGCCACTTTGTTCCCTGAAGCTCAGCACAAAAAAATTATTGAAGGATGAGAGCATTTTCTGTCAAATTTCTATTATCTGGTTGGTTTGGCCTAGACTTTAGAGATCTTTTAAGACCTTCGGAATACTGCTGACCTCTCTCACCACACCACCATGCAGTCCACAGGCTCCGCACCTCAGGCTCTTATACTTCTGGCTAGTTTTTCATTCATCTATTCATGTGTCCATTTAATGCACAATTATTGAATACCTATTTTGTGACAGGAGGTCTGAAGATACAAAGATAAATAACAATCAGTCCTGACTTTAAGGATCTCTCGCCTAGTTCCAGGTTGGGCTTCTTCCTTCAAGCTCCCTTTGATTATTCAAGGAACAAGGTTCTTTCCTGCTGGACTTCATGCCACCATTTCAGATTTTACATCCACACTAGTTGCAGCCCCTTTGCTGTTTTTTCTGGGCTCTGCCCCAGAAATCCGTCTTTTTCTATCCTTAATTCTAGTGCCATGCTAATAGGCCTTATTTGGAGTCTATTTTTCCAAGTTTTGCTGCTCTCTGGATTTTCTAGTCCCGTTTTTTCCCATTAAAGTTTACAGTATCATACTCATCCATCCCCGCTCAGCAACAGATAGCCACCTGAGTTTTAAAGCACCCCATTCAGAGATTCCCCAAACTCGTGTAAATTCTAGCCCCTATTTCTGCTGCTTCTTTAATTCTAGTCACATTTTGTCTCAGGGGCATTAGGGAAGAGAATAGGAGAAGGGTAAAAATGTCCATTCACATCTGCCCTTTATTAGAAGTAATGCGTCCTTCTTCTCCAGGTGGGTCTGAAATTTAATAGGATGATTCCTGGGAAAATACTTGTTTGCATCATAATTAATTCATATCATTTAGATTTTCTTATTACTACTCCTATTCATGACCTAGCTTTTTTAATCAAGCATATAAGATGGGATATAGAGAGAAATATAAGATTTTGAAATCAAGGAAAATAGGGACAGTATTCTTCATTTTTCTTTGGCACCAAGGAAAGAAAGGGAAATGAGAAATAATGTTTATTAAGAACCTTCTGTGTGCCAGATGGTTTACATAAGATTCTCATTTTAACACAAAAACTCTATTAAGAGAGTGTGTTCAAGGTTTACAAGTAATTTTTTTTACAAAATATACAACTAACACATGGTGAGTTGGTATTTGAATCAAGTCCTTTGTGACACTGGAACTAGCTCCTTATCCTACATCATGCTTTGACCTGGGTCTGGAATTATCTAGCTGTATGACCTTCAGCTCTATGACCTTGACCTCGTTGGCCTCAGCTTCCATATGTGGGAAATGAAGAGAACACTTCCAGTGAAAGCTCAGTGACTAGCTATTGTCACCCCCATTTTACCGATGGTTAATATTTGGATAGTCATTCCTCAGCATCTCTGAAACCAGGTATATTTAAATAAGAAATAGTTATCTGCATCCTGACCAGATTACTGCTCTTCTGTCTTAAAATTTTTGACAAGATAAAGCTTCATAGTCTGACTATTTGGGGCTAACTCTTTTTTGGGTTGGCACTTGTATAGATTTTTTTGAAGGTACCTTTATCGTCATTTCACCCCCCTAGCTATTCAGGGGACTTCATGAGTACCTCTGAATACAGATCTTCATCCAGTCAGATTCAGAAGGAGAAAATTCAGACCATCTGAACAGCAATATGAAATAAAATGGACAGATACTTAATTGTAAAATGCCCCTGCTCTATCTACTGATTTGCTAAAAATGAACCAACAGATCAGCTGATCAACAGATTAAGGAATCAATGAAAAATTAGAAGGGTAATGTCAGCCTTTAAAAAGATGACTTGACACAATATTCTAATAATCAAACACTTTAAAAATTAATATGAAATTCACCAGTGATCATTTTAGATTTTTAGAGCCAAGGAACTACATAGCACCATTAGGTTTCAGACCCAGAGAAGAGGAGCTAGAAGAAATGAGCACTGAACTTTGCTACTGATAAAAATGAGAATCAGCATCTTTGGGCACTTCTTATTTCAAAATGTTCTTAATTGAGCCATATTACAGAAATGATGAGAAATAGGACTTGGTGTTGATAGAAATTGCTTTAACAGGTGGGATTATTATTTTGACACAGTAATTCTAAGGTTTTCTAATTTGAAAGTGCTGAACTGAAGGTATCTTTTTTTTTTTTTTTACTAAATAGCATTGTTATAGACTAATTCCTAGAGGAGACATATGCAACAAATGTCTAAAATACCTAAAATTGAGCTATAAAATTTTGCTGTCTGAGGGATTCAATTACATGAAAATTCAGGTCATCGAACTATACCCATGAAAAACGCAATTGGTTAGGGGTCTAATAGCTACAGACAGAAGTACCAGACAAATATGAGAATTGCCAGCATCACACAGAGGCCACAAATTGGGCTGTCAAAAGCCAGTCCCCTTCAACAATTATCCAGCATCCACCAAACACACCAGGATCTACAGAGAGCAGAGAGTCCTGAAATAAACCCTGAAAGAGACAGGTGAAAATGCCAAGCAAGCTGCACTGACCTGAACAAAAACTGCTGAGGAATCTTAGAGTTATGACCAGTCAGAAACTGCACCAGACAGTCCCATAAGAAACTGACCAAAAAACAGAATGTCTGATGCTCTGTGGCCAATCTAGTGTTCAAAGTCCTGCTAATTTCCCTCTAGGTGGCTCAAAGCTTTAAACCCTTACCTGTTATATGCTACACCATCTTTCACACACTTACAGCATGCCACCACCCTACCCATTAACACACAAAATAATCAGCCTATGACAGGAAAATGACAGGAAAATGGTCATGTTAGCCAAATAACTGTTTAATTAACCTCCCTTTGTGACTTTCTTTATCTTCATGAGCATGCTCTTCCCTCTTGGGTCCCAAGACCCCACTGCTTTCGGAACCTGCTCTCAAGAAAAGCAAGCAATGATATATGTCACTATTACCTTTGACAGAAATTAATTCCCTATATAGGAAGATATAAGAACTATGCTCTTCTCCATACCTAACACACCTTTTTTGTTAAGGATGATTATCCCATAGGATGGTTACCTATAAACCAGTAGGTCTAACTAGGAGGGCTCAGACCTGGAAACAGATCTTCCCCATGGAGAGCATAGGCATAGGGAAAAGGAGGGCTGTGCAAACAAAATAATCTGTCAGTGGTGAATGGAATCCAATGAGTATTGCAAGGAGTGGGGAGGTTAAGGGGGTGGATTGAAGATAGTGACAAGGAACCCAAGGTTTGGCAGTGTAGACTAATATGGGTTTGAATACTAGCTTCAAGACTTTCTAGAATATATGTAATGTGGGAAATAGTATGCTTATCCCTAAATTCATTCTGTACCTAGGGTTACCCTAAAAATAAATGTTTTAGTTATTTTAGGTTATCCAGTGAGGTAATCTACCTGTTCTCACTTAGCCCTGATCCCAAACACTAACCATGACCTCTCTCTCAATGTATTCTCTCCCGTTTTCTACGTCATCACTGATCTTTATGCTTCCCTCTATCTCATCTTCCACCACTCCCACTGCTGTCACCACCACCTCCACATCATGGTGATTGCTGAACAGCCAACCCTATAGCCTCATGGCCCAGAATTTCTGTTGTGTAAAACACCCGGTGGCCAGCACATCCAGCAGAGATTTGGGGAGCAGGATGTAGCTGCTTTAGAAGCTATATGGTATGAGGATTCTGGAGATGGCTGGTAGAGATGACAGCAAATGAGGGAGCAAAACTTTTCAGGGTTGGGACTTACAGGAGTGTTTACAGAAAAGAGTATGATAGACTGCTATTTTTCAAAATATTTGATCCTCTCCCTGGGGAAGCATTATCTTTCCTGCCCCACTGATAGCAGGCTTAGTCATTCAACTTGTATTGGCCAATGAAATAAGTGGAAGTGGTTGGTGTCACTTCTGGGAAGAAGCTCTAACAGCTAGCATGGGGCAACTTCTGTTCTCTCTCTACTATATCTGTCACAATGACCAATAATGATCCAGAATATAGACTACTTCATCAGCCTGGGTCCCTGAGCAAAGACAACAGGATGTAGTGCTGGAAGTGACATAGAGTAGATATATAGAGAGAGTTTTAATAAACTTTTGTTGTTTTAAGTCATTAAGATTTTGAGTCATTTGTTATCTTAGCCAAACCCTGTCTAGCCTGTTATAAGAGAGTACCAGGACCAAGGTAATTATAGCCATTGATGAATAAAATTCAAGATGTGAGTGTGTGCATGCATGTGTATGAGAGTGATGGAATGATATACAGGAATAAAGATCAACAGTAACAAAGATGACAAATACTGGAGAACTAATCAAGTAAGAAGAGAAAAACTAAAAATTTGATTTAGTTTGGCTGTGTAACAGTAATACTGATTACAGTCATTCTTGTGAACTGCCTCCCATTTGGGACTAATTTGTATGCAGCATAATAAAAATTATGCATAGCATTAAAATATGCACCTGATTAATTCAGTTTTAGGCTTTGTTTGATTACAACAATAACTTCTATACATCTATAGTCAGTCTTCATAATTTGTTGTTCATGTAGCAATTTAAAATAATCTGTGAAAACATTCCCATAAAAAGGGTCAAATTAGGAAGCATGGTGTAGATAAGTGCATAGAACAGAAGGAAGATGTGCAACTAAGAAGAGAAAAACGTAAATTTGAGTAGATGAGTAGGATCAGCCTGACCCTGGCCCAAACTAAGTGAAAATTTATCCACTGCAATGCATTTCCTCTAGGGTTGGTCACAGGCCTTTTATCACTCTATGCTGTTTTCCTAGTCAATCTCCCCCATACTTACTGATTTTGCTACTGTAAATTTATTAATATCTCTCAAAATTACATTTCCAGCCTGTATAGCTTTATATATATATCCTATTCAAAAGTTTCATGTGTAGCCCTCCAATACACCTCAACTTTATCATGTTCAGGATCACATTCATGGTCTTCCCCATAAGCTGGTTCTCTTCCACTGTCCCCTTTCAGGGAATAGCATCTTTATCCATCTATCTGTACACAGCCTAGGAATTATCCCTGAATCTTCTCTCATTTTCTCTTTCCCTGGATGTCCAATTCATCCTCAAATACTGTTAATTTTACCCCCTAAATATTTTCAATCCATCTTCTTTACAGCTATGTTTCATCATCCTAGCCCAAGTTATCATCATCTCCAGTCTGAAAAGAGTTAAACTCCCCAAATCTACCATGCTCCCTCTATTTCATTACCCACATTGCAGCTAGGGCAATCTGAATCAAAGTACAAATCTGATTATTTCCCCTCACTGTTTAAAGATTAAAATGCTTAACAGGGTCTCAATCCACCTACAGTGGACAGTTGTTAGTTTTTGTTCTCTCTTTGCTTTCAGAAATGCCTCTCCCCAACCTGGTGGATTATCTGTCACTATGCTCCATCTTCCCTATCAAAGGGGGATCATGTAACTCAATCTGGCAAATCAGAGTACTCCAGTGACTGGTTCAGAGATGGGCACCACATCCAAGTATGGGCCAATGAAAGACTTTTTGTGTCAATTAATATGAATCCTAGGAGAAGGAGGGCCTCTTATCTTCTAAGATAAGAGCACTTGGTTCTGCTGCTATGGTCAATCTTTTATGCCCTATGGAGAAAACTTGCCTGGGAATTGAGCTAATGCAGAGGAAAAGTGAGCCAGGAGATGAAGAAACAGAAACTTGGTGACATATGTTTGAGCTCAAGCCTGAAGCCATTGCCAGATCTTGGATTTCCCATTTACTCAAGTCAATATATTCTTTTTTTTTTTTTTTTGGTTTAGATTAATTTGAGTTTAAATCACAATTAAAGGATTGCCTCTTGTTCTTTGTTCTACAGTCACATCCCTCCTCTACTCCATGAACAAGTTAATTCCTTCCAAGATCAACTGAAACATTACTTCTTAAGGAAAGTGTTTCCTAACCTTCCAAACAAGATAAGCCATCTCTGTTATGTTCTTTTATAGTAGTTTTTTTCCACTTGTAGTTATATTTATTTATACACTATGTCTATGATTCCATGATTCTATTTGTCTCTCCCACTTGATTGTAAGCTCCATGAGGGCAAGACTGATGTCGCCTTTGCCCTCCCCTCCTCAATGCTAGGTGCCTTGTACAGTGCCTGAACCATTGCAGGTTCAGTAAGTATTTGTCAAATGAATTAATGAACAGAGAATAACTTGGTGCCATATACTGTGTTAAGTGCTTGTACACACACGATCATATTTAAGCTCATGACAATCTGGTGGTAAATGCTCTTGATCTGTTTACAAATGTGGAAACTAAGGCATGGATATGTTAAGGAACACCATCAGATAAGAATAAAGAGAGAGATTCAGAACATAAAACCAGGATTTAGTCCAAATTCAGAGTTCCTTTTCTCATAACACCTTCTTTCCCCACAAAATGCTTATCTTGACTCTAATTCCTACAATATTTTACTCTATTCTTTTATTTAAATTGTTGTTTCATTAGGCTTAACACCTTCCAGAGATATTTTCAGCCTTACTTGAAACACTTGAAAAACTCTCCGTTCATTCCAAAAAAAAAAAAAGCTTCCAATATTCAGAAGAAAGACAGTTTTTTAAAGAGCAACAGTCCTGGTTTGGGGGCATTGTCCTGAGTTCCTTTAGATTTTTCTATATTGTTCAGTGACTTTCCCATGTACTTCTAAAACTGTCCCTGAGCAGACAGGAATGCAAGTAAGAGAATGTGAATGATTGGGAGAGTAGGAGAAGGTAGAACCTCATATATTCAACGGCCTAGTGCCATTAAACTCAAATCCCTGATGTCTCAAACACTTCAAAGTCTTTCCCCACTTGCAGCCCCTACCAGCATTTTGGTAATCTCTTTGTGCTGGTATGACAACAATATGCATGAAATAGCAGAAAAAGTTGAAACCTAATAAAGTAATGCTAGACAGTGGACATTAAGTATTTTGTTTATAGTACTCAGAACTATAACAGTAAATGTTTGAATTAATTGCCCAGACCCAAAAAAAGCTACAGAAAAGGAAGAATTCTAGAGACATTTGGATATGCTGAAAAGGCCTACAGTAGGACTACAAATTCTTTGTTACCAATTCATGACAGGATAAGGAACTTGCATCAAAGGGTAAGTCAATGTACCACTTCTTTCACTGAAAAAGTCTTGCTAGAAAGAAAATGTCAGCTGAACCAAAGTGTGCATAGTGACACAATTGATATGGCACAAGCTTCTTATATCATTGCAAATGGCAACAAAATTCACTGACCAACACTGGTCTTCCCATTGCACTTTGGTCTGCCCATTGCACTTTATGTAGCACTGGCCTTAAAAAGCAGTTTTCAACTCTGTCTAAATATTTCACCTGGGAAGCTTTATAACATACCACTGCTTGAGTAACTTATCCAGAGATTCTGATTTGATGAGTTTGGGGTGATGTCCAGGCATCAGTATGTTTTAGTACTTTCTCAGGTGATTTGAGTGTGTAGCCAGGGTCAAGAACCACTGGCCCCAAATGTAGCAGGAATGGAAGACATGTGAATTCCTGATGATTAAATTTGACAAAGCACTGAGAGCTAAGAATAGTTGACCTAGGTGGAGGAGCCTGTCTTTCAAATGACTTCTTGCTTCTTGGAACTTTTATTAGCCATTTAGAGAAAGAAAATAGAAACTGAGCACAGTTACTAAGAGATAGGTGACATGTGTGGGGGAAGGAACACCTACAGGCTGTTGGGAACTTTAGGCTTTAAGAAATCTGAATTTAACAACAGATTTTGGTGGTTGGGATGTGATTCCATTGCACAGGCAGAATGACACAGAGAAGGCAGCTGAAGGACCAAAAAACATTTGTCTTAATGGCCTCATTTTTCCCTTTTCCCATGGTAGTTTTCTGAGGAGGAGGAGAACATCACTGATATCTAAAGAGGGGAAAGTGAGGTTTCGGGAGGTTATGTTAGTATCGAGAACGAGCGAAATCTGTCATCTACTTGAAACACCTAAGTTCAGAGTTGAGCCCAGAAAATACGTAGTTCAGAGTTAATGAATGAATAGAGCAGTCTTCCAATTGTTTAAGCCATCTATCATGCTAGCCATATAAGTTGGTAAAACACAAACCATTATTCACTCACCTACTAAATGAGGGTGGAATTCAAAGATAACCTTATAAACATTTCTAGTACAATCGTTAATGGACGACCTTCAAGTTTTTGCTTAAAACTGATAGCTCACTTAGACCTGCACTCCAGAAAAACTGATTTCCTTTTATGGCACTATGTTGTCCATAGTCACTGCCAGACATCTTTTCCAGCAAACATCCCAAAAGGAAGTGTTGTAGCGTATTCATCTACTGGCTTATTAAGAATATTTAAATACATTAGGATATTGGTATAGGAACTGGCATAATGAGGAATGTATAGGCTTTGGACACTGGTTTCTTAACTTACTAATGGGATCTGGGTAAATTAATTGACTTCCTTGAACTTTGGTTTCCTTATGTGTAAAGGGGAAAATAAGCTCTATCTCCTTGGGATTCTTATAAAGATCAAATGTGAGCTAAAGTCTGCTTTTGAGCAAGTTGAATTTTGTAGAGCACAAATAAGAAAGAAATTTTGTTTTCCATATTGGCTTTTAAATCTTGCCCATCGAAACTCCCTTTCCCACTGCTTGACAATAGTTCAGGCAAATTCTATAGATATTTTTAACACTACCTAGCATGGAAGACAGTCTCCTCTTAAGAAGTCCAGTCCAGACTTACATCAAAACTTCAATTTCTCATCCAATTTGAAGCATTTCCTTTCCTCTAGATCTGACCTGACAAGTCTTTAGAAACCTGCCCCGTCCCTCCCCCATTGCTCTGCTGTGTCTGAATTCTTCACAGGTTTGATGGGGAGAAGGTGGAAAAGGGGGAAGGGTTTTACTTACCTAATACTGTGGTTATCTAGTTTTGGGGCTTTCTGTGTGACAGAAGCTCAAGATGTACTTTTTGTGTGTGTGAGGTGCTTTGGTGGACTCTTCATGGACTCCCCTTCTTCCTCCTTCTGATCTGTAGTTGCCAACAGAGCCTCTTTCTATTGGGATATCATCACCTTAGCAGGCAGTCACTTACGGGGTACCTCTAGCCCCTTTAGTCCACAGGGAAGAAAAGAAAACAAATAAACAAACAAAAATCTTTGTCCCTTTGCCTCAATGAACTTGGAAAGTGCAGGCTGCACCCAATAAATTTTCTTAACACTGCCCTCATAGATGACTCCAGCCAGACTTTTAACTTCAGGCTATTTCAGGCCAGAGACTTACACTGGTCCCCATTCTCTCCAAGCTCCAGCGGACACATGAGTGGCTCTCCTCAATTGGCTTCAAGTGTGTTTGGGAAGGAATACATGATACCAAACATCATTTCTTGGGAAATCCCTACTCACTGTTTTTTTCTCACTCTCCTGCCCTTGCTTATATGCATCCTGGACATGGTTGCAGAACCAGTTCAAGGGCAACTATCTCCTTGTTGTATCTGGAGCCTCAACCACAATAGAAGATGTCCCATTAAAAACCCTGTTTCACAGTAAAGAGTCTGTTTCTGACCTGCCACAAGTTTGGCACAATTGTTGTTGATTGTAAGGTGGGATAAATCCTTGATAAGAAACCAAAGAAAACAAAACAAAGCAAATAAAAAAAAAAAAAGGAAATGAATGGCATATGCAAACCCCTAAATGGCAAGTGACTGTATTTTTTATTAAAGCATGCACTAAAGAGTTTCTTTAGATCTAGGAATAATATTTGTCCTCTCTTTAAATAAAATATTCTTATGAAGTATTTTAGATATACATATGTACATTTGTTTTCTCTTTATTTGCCAGCCCCCTTCTCCATGACATATGTGTTGGTTTTCATATGTCTAAAATGCCATTTTAAGGCAGGGCAAGATGGCAGACTGGTGAGCTGTATGTTTTAGTTACTCCTCCAGGAAAGTAGGTAGAAAGCCAGGAACTGCGTGGACTGGACACCACAGAGCAATCTGACTTTGGGCATACTTCATACAACACTCATGAAAACGTGGAACTGCTGAGATCAGCGAAATCTGTAAGTTTTTGCGGCCAGGGGACCCGCGCCCCTCCCTGCCAGGCTCAGTCCCGTGGGAGGAGGGGCTGTCAGCTCCGGGAAGGAGAAGGGAGAACTGCAGTGGCAGCCCTTATCAGAAACTCATTCTACTGATCCAAACTCCAACCATAGATAGACTGAGAACAGACACCAGAGAATCTGAGAGCAGCCAGCCCAGCAGAGAGGAGACAGACATAGAAAACAATAGCAAGAAAAACTCCAAAATAAAAGCGGAGGATTTTTGGAGTTCTGGTGAACATAGAAAGGGGAAGGGCAGAGCACAGGCCCTGAGGCGCATATGCAAATCCCAAAGGAAAGCTGATCTCTCTGCCCTGTGGACCTTTCCTTAATGGCCCTGGTTGCTTTGTCTCTTAGCATTTCAATAACCCATTAGATCTCTGAGGAGGGCCCTTTTTTTTTTTTTTAATCCTTTTTTCTTTTTCTAAAACAATTACTCTAAGAAGCCCAATACAGAAAGCTTCAAAGACTTGCAATTTGGGCAGGTCAAGTCAAGAGCACAACTAGGAGAGCTCTGAGAAAAAACGCAATAATCCAGTGGCTGAGAAAATTCACTAAACACCACAACTTCCCAAGAAAAGGGGGGTGTCCACTCACAGCCATCATCCTGGTGGACAGGAAACACTCCTGCCCATCGCCAGCCCCATAGCCCAGAACTGCCCCAGACAACCCAGTGTGACGGAAGTGCTTCAAATAACAGGCACACACCACAAAACTGGGTGTGGACATTAGCCTTCCCTGCAACCTCAGCTGATTGTCCCAGAGTTGGGAAGGTAGAGCAGTGTGAATTAACAAAGCCCCATTCAGCCATCATTTCAGCAGACTGGGAGCCTCCCTACACAGCCCAGCAGCCCAGAACTGCCCTGGGGGGACGGCACTCACCTGTGACATAGCACAGTCAACCCTCAACAGAGGACCCGGGGTGCACGGCCTGGAAGAGGGGCCCACTTGCAAGTCTCAGGAGCCATACGCCAATACCAAGGACTTGTGGGTCAGTGGCAGAGACAAACTGTGGCAGGACTGAACTGAAGGATTAGACTATTGCAGCAGCCTTAAAACTCTAGGATCACCAGGGAGATTTGATTGTTAGAGCCACCCCCCCCTCTCCCTGACTGCCCAGAAACACGCCCCATATACAGGGCAGGCAACACCAACTACACACGCAAGCTTGGTACACCAATTGGACCCCACAAGACTCACTCCCCCACTCACCAAAAAGGCTAAGCAGGGGAGAACTGGCTTGTGGAGAACAGGTGGCTCGTGGACGCCACCTGCTGGTTAGTTATAGAAAGTGTACTCCACGAAGCTGTAGATCTGATAAATTAGAGATAAGGACTTCAATTGGTCTACAAATCCTAAAAGAACCCTATCAAGTTCAGCAAATGCCACGAGGCCAAAAACAACAGAAAATTATAAAGCATATGAAAAAACCAGACGATATGGATAACCCAAGCCCAAGCACCCAAATCAAAAGACCAGAAGAGACACAGCACCTAGAGCAGCTACTCAAAGAACTAAAGATGAACAATGAGACCATAGTACGGGAGACAAAGGAAATCAAGAAGACCCTAGAAGAGCATAAAGAAGACATTGCAAGACTAAATAAAAAAATGGATGATCTTATGGAAATTAAAGAAACTGTTGACCAAATTAAAAAGATTCTGGACACTCATAGTACAAGACTAGAGGAAGTTGAACAACGAATCAGTGACCTGGAAGATGACAGAATGGAAAATGAAAGCATAAAAGAAAGAATGGGGAAAAAAATTGAAAAAATCAAAATGGACCTCAGGGATATGATGGATAATATGAAACGTCCAAATATAAGACTCATTGGTGTCCCAGAAGGGGAAGAAAAGGGTAAAGGTCTAGGAAGAGTATTCAAAGAAATTGTTGGGGAAAACTTCCCAAATCTTCTAAACAACATAAATACACAAATCATAAATGCTCAGCGAACCCCAAATAGAATAAATCCAAATAAACCCACTCCGAGACATATACTGATCACACTGTCAAACACAGAAGAGAAGGAGCAAGTTCTGAAAGCAGCAAGAGAAAAGCAATTCACCACATACAAAGGAAACAGCATAAGACTAAGTAGTGACTACTCAGCAGCCACCATGGAGGCGAGAAGGCAGTGGCACGATATATTTAAAATTCTGAGTGAGAAAAATTTCCAGCCAAGAATACTTTATCCAGCAAAGCTCTCCTTCAAATTTGAGGGAGAGCTTAAATTTTCACAGACAAACAAATGCTGAGAGAATTTGCTAACAAGAGACCTGCCCTAATGGAGATACTAAAGGGAGCCCTACAGACAGAGAAACAAAGAAAGGACAGAGAGACTTGGAGAAAGGTTCAGTACTAAAGAGATTCGGTATGGGTACAATAAAGGATATTAATAGACAGAGGGGAAAAATATGACAAAGATAAACCAAAGGATAAGATGGCTGATTCAAGAAATGCCTTCATGGTTATAACGTTGAATGTAAATGGATTAAACTCCCCAATTAAAAGATACAGATTCGCAGAATGGATAAAAAAAAATGAACCATCAATATGTTGCATACAAGAGACTCATCTCAGACACAGGGACACAAAGAAACTGAAAGTGAAAGGATGGAAAAAAATATTTCATGCAAGCTACAGCCAAAAGAAAGCAGGTGTAGCAATATTAATCTCAGATAAAATAGACTTCAAATGCAGGGATGTTTTGAGAGACAAAGAAGGCCACTACGTACTAATAAAAGGGGCAATTCAGCAAGAAGAAATAACAATCGTAAATGTCTATGCACCCAATCAAGGTGCCACACAATACATGAGAGAAACACTGGAAAAACTAAAGGAAGCAATTGATGTTTCCACAATAATTGTGGGAGAC
Source organism: Choloepus didactylus (assembly GCF_015220235.1). Taxonomy (NCBI): domain Eukaryota; kingdom Metazoa; phylum Chordata; class Mammalia; order Pilosa; family Megalonychidae; genus Choloepus; species Choloepus didactylus. The sequence continues at coordinate 125,868,204 of NC_051312.1, read as the reverse complement.
TTCAACACATCACTCTCTCCTATAGATAGATCAACCAGACAGAAGACCAACAAGGAAATTGAAAACCTAAACAATCTGATAAATGAATTAGATTTAACAGACATATACAGGACATTACATCCCAAATCACCAGGATACACATACTTTTCTAGTGCTCATGGAACTTTCTCCAGAATAGATCATATGCTGGGACATAAAACAAGCCTCAATAAATTTAAAAAGATTGAAATTATTCAAAGCACATTCTCTGACCACAATGGAATACAATTAGAAGTCAATAAGCATCAGAGACTTAGAAAATTCACAAATACCTGGAGGTTAAACAACACACTCCTAAACAATCAGTGGGTTAAAGAAGAAATAGCAAGAGAAATTGCTAAATATATAGAGACGAATGAAAATGAGAACACAACATACCAAAACCTATGGGATGCAGCAAAAGCAGTGCTAAGGGGGAAATTTATAGCACTAAACGCATATATTAAAAAGGAAGAAAGAGCCAAAATCAAAGAACTAATGGATCAACTGAAGAAGCTAGAAAATGAACAGCAAACCAATCCTAAACCAAGTACAAGAAAAGAAATAACAAGGATTAAAGCAGAAATAAATGACATAGAGAACAAAAAAACAATAGAGAGGATAAATATCACCAAAAGTTGGTTCTTTGAGAAGATCAACAAGATTGACAAGCCCCTAGCTAGACTGACAAAATCAAAAAGAGAGAAGACCCATATAAACAAAATAATGAATGAAAAAGGTGACATAACTGCAGATCCTGAAGAAATTAAAAAAATTATAGAGGATACTATGAACAACTGTATGGCAACAAACGGGATAATTTAGAGGAAATGGACAATTTCCTGGAAACATATGAACAACCTAGACTGACCAGAGAAGAAATAGAAGACCTCAACCAACCCATCACAAGCAAAGAGATCCAATCAGTCATCAAAAATCTTCCCACAAATAAATGCCCAGGGCCAGATGGCTTCACAGGGGAATTCTACCAAACTTTCCAGAAAGAACTGACACCAATCTTACTCAAACTCTTTCAAAACATTGAAGAAAATGGAACACTACCTAACTCATTTTATGAAGCTAACATCAATCTAATACCAAAACCAGGCAAAGATGCTACAAAAAAGGAAAACTACCGGCCAATCTCCCTAATGAATATAGATGCAAAAATCTTCAACAAAATACTTGCAAATTGAATCCAAAGACACATTAAAAAAGTCATACACCATGACCAAGTGGGGTTTATTCCAGGCATGCAAGGATGGTTCAACATAAGAAAATCAATCAATGTATTACAACACATTAACAAGTCAAAAGGGAAAAATCAATTGATCATCTCAATAGATGCTGAAAAAGCATTTGACAAAATCCAACATCCCTTTTTGATAAAAACACTTCAAAAGGTAGGAATTGAAGGAAACTTCCTCAACATGATAAAGAGCATATATGAAAAACCCACAGCCAGCATAGTACTCAATGGTGAGAGACTGAAAGCCTTCCCTCTAAGATCAGGAACAAGACAAGGATGCCCGCTATCACCACTGTTATTCAACATTGTGCTGGAAGTGCTAGCCAGGGCAATCCGGCAAGACAAAGAAATAAAAGGCATCCAAATTGGAAAAGAAGAAGTAAAACTGTCATTGTTTGCAGACGATATGATCTTATATCTAGAAAACCCTGAGAAATCGACGATACAGCTACTAGAGCTAATAAACAAATTTAGCAAAGTAACGGGATACAAGGTTAATGCACATAAGTCAGTAATGTTTCTATATGCTAGAAATGAACAAACTGAAGAGACACTCAAGAAAAAGATACCATTTTCAATAGCAACTAAAAAAATCAAGTACCTAGGAATAAACTTAACCAAAGATGTAAAAGACCTATACAAAGAAAACTACATAACTCTACTAAAAGAAATAGAAGGGGACCTTAAAAGATGGAAAAATATTCCATGTTCATGGATAGGAAGACTAAATGTCATTAAGATGTCAATTCTACCCAAACTCATCTACAGATTCAATGCAATCCCAATCAAAATTCCAACAACCTACTTTGCAGACTTGGAAAAGCTAGTTATCAAATTTATTTGGAAAGGGAAGATGTCTCGAATTGCTAAAGACACTCTAAAAAAGAAAAACGAAGTGGGAGGACTTACACTCCCTGACTTTGAAGCTTATTATAAAGCCACAGTTGCCAAAACAGCATGGTACTGGCACAAAGATAGACATATAGATCAATGGAATCGAATTGAGAATTCGGAGATAGACCCTCAGATCTATGGCCGACTGATCTTTGATAAGGCCCCCAAAGTCACTGAACTGAGTCATAATGGTCTTTTCAACAAATGGGGCTGGGAGAGTTGGATATCCATATCCAAAAGAATGAAAGAGGACCCCTACCTCACCCCCTACACAAAAATTAACTCAAAATGGACCAAAGATCTCAATATAAAAGAAAGTACCATAAAACTCCTAGAAGATAATGTAGGAAAACATCTTCAAGACCTTGTATTAGGCGGCCACTTCCTAGACTTTACACCCAAAGCACAAGCAACAAAAGAGAAAATAGATAAATGGGAACTCCTCAAGCTTAGAAGTTTCTGCACCTCAAAGGAAATTCTCAAAAAGGTAAAGAGGCAGCCAACTCAATGGGAAAAAATTTTTGGTAACCATGTATCTGACAAAAGACTGATATCTTGCATATACAACGAAATCCTACAACTCAATGACAGTAGTACAGTCGGCCCAATTATAAAATGGGCAAAAGATATGAAAAGACAGTTCTCTGAAGAGGAAATACAAACGGCCAAGAAACACATGAAAAAATGTTCAGCTTCACTAGCTATTAGAGAGATGCAAATTAAGACCACAATGAGATACCATCTAACACCGGTTAGAATGGCTGCCATTAAACAAACAGGAAACTACAAATGCTGGAGGGGATGTGGAGAAATGGGAACTCTTATTCATTGTTGGTGGGACTGTATAATGGTTCAGCCACTCTGGAAGTCAGTCTGGCAGTTCCTTAGAAAACTAGATATAGAGCTACCATTCAATCCAGCGATTGCACTTCTCGGTATATACCCAGAAGATCGGAAAGCAGTGACACGAACAGATATCTGCACGCCAATGTTCATAGCAGCATTATTCACAATTGCCAAGAGATGGAAACAACCCAAATGTCCTTCAACAGATGAGTGGATAAATAAAATGTGGTATATACACACGTTGGAATACTACGCGGCAGTAAGAAGGAACGATCTCGTGAAACATATGACAACATGGATGAACCTTGAAGACATAATGCTGAGCGAAATAAGCCAGGCACAAAAAGAGAAATATTATATGCTACCACTAATGTGAACTTTGAAAAATGTAAAACAAATGGCTTATAATGTAGAATGTAGGGGAACTAGCAATAGAGAGCAATTAAGGAAGGGGGAACAATAATCCAAGAACAGATAAGCTATTTAATGTTTTGGGGATGCCCAGGAATGACTATGGTCTGTTAATTTCTGATGGATATAGTAGGAGCAAGTTCACAGAAATGTTGCTATATTAGGTAACTTTCTTGGGGTAAAGTAGGAACATGTTAGAAGGTAAGCAGTTATCTTAGGTTAGTTGTCTTTTTCTTACTCCCTTGTTATGGTCTCTTTGAAATGTTCTTTTATTGTATGTTTGTTTTCTTTTTAACTTTTTTTTTCATACAATTGATTTAAAAAAGAAGGGAAAGTTAAAAAAAAAAAAAAGAAAGAAAGAAAAACAAGGAAAAGAAATGATGTAGTGCCCCCTTGAGGAGCCTGTGGAGAATGCAGGGGTATTCGCCTATCCCATCTCCATGGTTGCTAACATGACCACAGACATAGGGGACTGGTGGTTTGATGGGTTGAGCCCTCTACTATAAGTTTTACCCTTGGGAAGACGGTTGCTGCAAAGGAGAGGCTAGGCCTCCCTATATTTGTGCCTAAGAGTCTCCTCCTGAATGCCTGTTTGTTGCTCAGATGTGGTCCTCTCTCTCTGGCTAAGCCAACTTGAAAGGTGAAATCACTGCCCTCCCCCCTAAGTGGGATCAGACACCCAGGGGAGTGAATCTCCCTGGCAACATGGAATATGACTCCCGGGGAGGAATGTAGACCCGGCATCGTGGGATGGAGAACATCTTCTTGACCAAAAGGGGGATGTGAAAGGAAATGAAATAAGCTTCAGTGGCAGAGAGATTCCAAAACGAGCCGAGAGGTCACTCTGGTGGGCACTCTTACGCACACTTTAGACAACCCTTTTTAGGTTCTAAAGAATTGGGGTAGCTGGTGGTGGATACCTGAAACTATCAAACTACAACCCAGAACCCATGAATCTCGAAGACAGATGTATAAAAATGTAGCTTATGAGGGGTGACAATGGGATTGGGAAAGCCATAAGGACCACACTCCACTTTGTCTAGTTTATGGATGGATGAGTAGAAAAATAGGGGAAGGAAACAAACAGACAAAGGTACCCAGTGTTCTTTTTTACTTCAATTGCTCTTTTTCACTCTAATTATTATTCTTGTTATTTTTGTGTGTGTGCTAATGAAGGTGTCAGGGATTGATTTGGGTGATGAATGTACCACTATGTAATAGTACTGTAAACAATCGAAAGTACGATTTCTTTTGTATGACTGTGTGGTATGTGAATATATCTCAATAAAATGAAGATTAAAAAAAATAAAATAAAATAAAATGCCATTTTAGATCAAATGTCCACATCACAAGTACCCATCAGTTGCTGGAGACACTTTATCAATGGAGGATTTCTTCTTTCTTTGGCCCTTCTCTTTCTCCATTTTTCAATGTGGTAGACAAACACTGGGTAGAGGTTTGACCCCTGTTCTCTGGGAATGACTTACCTTCAGGGAAGTTTCCTAGTAACCATGTTTCTTCTTAGTGAAACTGCTTCTACCCTACTCCTCAGCCAAAGCTGATTGGACAGAATCAATACTGACCTGATTTTGGGAAATCAAAACTGAGATACACAGACACTGGTATTGAGAGCTGGGTCCTGTCCAGAAGGAAGTCCACAAATGTCTGCTGTTGCATTGCCCTTCCTGAGGTTTGGTGACCGTGGTGTGGCTGTTCCTTGACTCGTGTTAAGCTCCTCCCAGCAGTGTTGTGCTTCCCTTTGTTTAATCTAGCCCAAGTAGGTTTTTTTTATTTGCAATCCAAATCACATGAACTAATGTCATCTATATTCTTTTTCTCTCTTTCCCTTCTCTTACATGTTTTCTTCTCAGGTTTGCCCTTCTCCATTGGCAAAGAAATACACCAATTTTTCTTAGGACAATTTAGCCAGCATCCTTTAAGTCTAAAGGGATTGTCAACTCCTAGCTAGACATTTAAAATTCAGCCGACTGCTATCTTCCACACTGGCTCCCATCTAAGTCCGGGTTAATTTAAGTCAACTCTCTGGCTTCCAAAGCCAGGACATATAGTAGTACATCTGCTCAGGCATTTATATTGAAAAATACTCATGGTTCTCAAATGGTGGTGTATAAAATCACAGAGCAAATGTCAACAGACTGGGAGCATGACCAACTTTCAGAAACCATAAATTTTATCTCACTTTCTCAGCAAGTTATGCCTCTGTAGCCCATACCTTACCTAGAAAAGCAGAATATGTACAATATAATTCATGCCTTTGTGACTGGATACACTCGACCCTAAAAGGTGTCTAGAGATTTTATTCATACTTTAATGTTTCTTTAATTTCAACTTTCTTTACTGTATGTGGGGTTCATCTTTTCCCCTACTTCCTCTCTAACAATTCAGTAGTTTAAGGCTTTTGTTCTTTTTTTCTTAATTTTTTTAATCCCTAGGAAGGATGTAACAAGAGAAAGACCAACTCTCAGATTTGGCACTTTGGGAACTGAAAAACCAGTAGCTCACAATGAGCTATAGTCCTCCCTTGGCATTTTCTATAAGGGATACATTAAGCTCAACAGTTGGCCTCTTTCTTCACTCACTTCAAGGGAATTTTGCAGGAAATGCAACTAACCACCTAGCATTAGATTCTTTATTTGCAGTAGTCTGTTTTGGAATGCTGTATTTGCTAAGAGCTAAAGGGATGCAGATCCACATGTTAATAATAATAATAATACCATTTATTGAGCATCTGCTTGTGCCAGGTATTATATGTGCAGGAGCTATAAGCCCTACCTGCAAGAAAGGATTTTCTTATCTCTCTTTATAGATGGGGAAACTGAGGCTCACAGAAGAGGTTAACAGATTTGCCTAAAGCCACACATCCAGGAAGTAGTGGGACAAAGTTTCAAATTTGGATGTTCCAACTCAAACTTTTAAAAGATTGGCAGAGACTAGCTCTTTTGAAAAATGTTAGAACTCTGACACTGAATGACCTGAGGTGGGCAAGTATTCACTTTCCAGGTATGCGGGTGTGTCCTGGGACTTTGGTGTGCTTACTGCACCCTCATCATATACCCAGATAACCTGCCCTTTAGCTGTTGTCTCCAGAGACTATGGAGCTGATTCCCAAGTGAAATCATGGCTGGGTCTCCCAGACACCATGGTGGACAGCCCACCAGCCTGTCTCTGATTGCATGCAGACCTCCAGCTGACTCAGCTGCTGCTTTGTAAGCTTTATTCCTACAGTTGATCCAAATGCAAATTTCAACATCTCCTGTCATAAAATAATTGATCACAGAAAAGAATTAAATTCAGTGAGTGACTTTGAGCTCTCACAATAGCAAGGTTAGAAAGAAAAAATCCTTCTGTTTGGAAACAGACTCAAGTACCTGTCGAAATTAAAAATGAGTTACATTCATGCCATTTGGGAGTCATCTGAGCTGACTCTCAAGAAATTAATGTGATTCATCTTACATGAGCGTGGCATTTGCTGTGAAGACATCCTTCATGCAAACCTGTCAGGATTTTCAAGCAAAGGAATAGGGAACTTCTTCACCTGAAACAGGCAACTGTTTCACCTGACTCTCATCCTGGGTTTTCCAGTTTCCAGTAGCCTTTGGTCCATTTTCTCTCCCTGACCTTTCTGGTAACCAATATCTCCTCTTTAAAACTCTCTCCTCCATTTGGTTTCTGTGTCACTGGAGTATCCTGAGGTCTTTTTTGCTGCCTCTTCATTATGCCTTCTTTGTTCTTACACCTTGTAAGAGACAGCATTCTCCAAGATTCTGGCCCAGGCTTCCTAAGTTTCTCTTGACACACTCAACACCCTGGTGAGCACATCAGCTCCCACAGCCTGGAGCATCCATGCCTGTGGTTACCAGACGCCTTTGTCCAACGGTCAGGCCCCCAGTTCCCAGCTCCTGCTCTTGACTTGCCCAGTATCTGACCTTTACCTGTTCTGGAACTCCTTTTTGCTCTCTTCCCTCTGTCTAGCTATACACCTGTTACTCTGCTGGCCCTCCTTGATACCTAGGGTTAACCTGGTCAGATCAGATATCTGGTGACTTTCCTAGGGTAACATCTTCCTGTTGTACTGGACTTCATCTCAGAGCCTAAAGATGGGTCTCTCCCACTGTGTGCATTTGTCAGATCCAGGTCATGGCTCCTCCCGGTCCCCTCCCAGCCATGCCTGAGAGGTGACAGTCTGCATTAGGTGCTAAACTCTTGTAGTGCCTTTAATACCTAGCACACTGTCTTGTGCATAATAGAATCTCCATAAATAGTTCAATTTAATTTAACAAATATTTAGCAAATTGAATCAAAGCTGATTTTCACTGAGTCAGAATAACACTAGTTAGAGGGTGTAGAAGATTCAAAAAAGAAAGAGGAAAAAGAGGGAAATTTATATTTACTATATAGATATGAAACTATCACTTAAATGGTTGTGGAAGATTTTGATTCATGTAGTATGGGGAAGTTTTTGGATCTGTACTTACCATGTGACTATGTGAAGATTAAGACAAGATATGTCACAGTCTGTTGAAATGATATTATTTTTATCTCATTCTCAAAATTTGTTTTTAAGCCTAAATTAAGGATTAAATTATTAACTGCACAAAAATCATCTCTCAACAACAGTGTCCCCTTCCTTTTCCTCTGCAAGAGTCATCTGGATAAAATGAGGGCTGAAATTAAACTTTTATACCACACAATTTAATAATTACAATCTAGCATTTTTTTCTTGCCATTGTTTTCCTGGATGAGTTTGTTTTCCATCATTATCTGTGTGATCACTGAGGACTAGACATTGACTTATTTCCTGCTTTTGTATAACACCAGCTAGAGCTGGACCAAGACATGAACCCACATAGGCTAATTTGGTAACCCTTCCAACTGCTATTCTTAAAATATTTAATGGAGGTGAGGATAAACTGATTTTCTATTAATATATATATTTTAACAAATTCACTGACTAAATCATTTCCCCCAGCAGAAGCAGAGTCAATGTTGTCAAAACAATTATATAGAACTCTTTTCTACTGCCCTGTTCTCTTTTTAGCTCTCCTGTATGATCTCCTGAAGCAGATGTGCTTTCCTTTGGAGACATATTAAAGGGTTTAAAATGTATATAAAAATGAACCATTTGGTTTTGCTAACTAGTTATACATCAGGCATGATGCATTTGTCAAATTTTGCTGACTCTGAAGGTTGATTTCAGGCAACTGTCAGTGGGCTGGTTTGGGGTTGTAGCTGCTCTCTGAAACTTGCAAAAGTACTCAACAGAGACATGTATGCCCTGGTGAGGGATATTATTTTTTTAACTTCACTCATGGACATTGCCTACATCAGCAGCAGTGGAAATAATTTACATTTCCCTGGTAATGTAGGAAGGCCTGTGTGGAAGCCTGAATTAACTAGACCATATTTCCAATATATTTCAGTGATGTCTTAGTGTTTATTATAGATGAGCACTTTCCACAGCTGCCTACCTGGCCTGGCCCTTGAATTCAGTTCTAACTTCATCCTGGGGGTCACTTCTGCATTACTTCCTCCTCTGGCCTGATGTTCTTTTTCTTTCAACTAGCACTTTGTCTTTTCCTCTCCATAATACATAATGCCTCCCTTTGGCCCTTATATATTTTAGTAACTCTGTCTTAGGCCCCATGGGAATTCTCTTCTGTAATAGACCTGTTTTAAGGCTTCTACTCAGTCCATTTCCCTGATTTGAAGTTACGCCCATCCATGGCCACTTCTGAAGCCAGTGACTCCTTCCTCTGGCAGGACAGATTGAACTGAGGAGATCTTGCAGACAGCTGTCCCATGGGGAACCATTGGGAGGCTGACTGGAACAGATGTGATACTATCTCAGAGAGATTTAGAATTGAGACACAGAGACTGAGCAATGTGGATGATGGTAGGCACTCATGAAAGACCATGTAGAGTCAGGACTGGTGTTTCTAAGTGGGATCATGTGCAAGCACCTGAAGCCAGTCAAAGAGAGGAGAAAGAGAACTGAAGAGAAGAAAAGAGAGGAGAAACCATGGGATTCCTGAGAAAATGGAACATTTTATGATTTTTGAATTTCAGTCTGCTCTTGTTTAGTTAAGATACACTTCATTTTTTGTCTTTTGATGGTCCTGATGTCTCAGAGTATTACCCTTAAAATTACTTTCCCTTTCACTTATGCTATCTTGGGACCATTTCTCTTCCTTTCAACAAAATAGCCTTTGTTTGAAACACCTTTGTTCTCTCTGTTACCCTGGTTGGTGGGTTGGCTGTCTGAGTAATTTCTAGGGCTCACCATCCTTCTCCATGTTACCTGTTCAATAGGTGGCAATAGCTAGGCTCTCTAGGAACAGTGGTGGTTAGCAAGGATCATTTGCCCACTTTATTAATCAGGGTAAGTAATAATAATTGCCTCGAAAGACAATACCCGAGAGGCGGGACAAGATGGCATCATAGAGAGGTGTGGAATTTAGTTAGTCCTCTAGAGCAACTAGTAAATAGCCAAGAACAACCAGTAAATAGTCTGGAACAACTACTGGGGGATATCTGTGACTGAACACACATTGTACACTGGCCTGGAATGGGTGGAATGGCTGAGATCACAGCATGCAACTGTAAGTAAAACTCCCCAAACTGTGGAGCCAGAGCCCCTCCCCCACCAGCACAGCAGGCTGAGTTGTACAACTTTGCTGTGGGAGAAAGAAATAGTTCCTGCCAGAGCAATGGAATGTAACTCAATCAAGCTCCAATTGCAGTTTTAATTAACAAATCTGGACTACTTAATACAAGCTACAAGCACAGATAAACCCAAAGAAAATATGAAAGGAAACTGAGGTTCCTCCTAACAGAGAGGAGGAAGGGCTGATGGAAAAAAAGAACAAAACAAACAAACAAACAAAAAAACATAAATAAAAATGGGCTTTTGGAGACAGCTGAGCTCAGAATACTGGAAAACAGCTGTGTCCCAAGAAAAGGGGCACAGAGAACTGGGTAAAATGGTTGACCAGCAAAACTTGGGGGATGGAGACTGGCTCTGAAAAGGAGCTTTTGCTCTTTTTCCTTCTTTCTGTTCTCTCATTCTAAGCAGCTCATTACAGAAAGCCTTGGGCATTTTCAATTGTTAGCATTGACCCAGGCTATGGTGGAGTTAAGAGACTCAGAGACACAAAGGAGGAACTCAAGTGTAAAAGATAACTCCCTAAAGGGCATATCTTCCCTAAGAAAGGGGGGGTGGGGCCCAGCTCAAGTGGCTGCCCTCCTTCAGAGAATTCAGACCCCAGGGCCTGGGGGAAAAAAATAAAAAAACAGAAATAACTTAAGCTTGGCTTCTGACATCCTCTGCCCCTGGCCAGGACAGGGGCCACAGAGAGAATTACAGGGGGCCACACCTCTTTACACCAGTGGGGAGCTTCAGGCTGACAAGTGCCACCTGCTGGACAGGATAGGAAAAGCACCGAGTCTAGGGACCTCAAACAAAAGTCTGACAACCTGCTCTTAAGGGAAACTTGATACTGGTTACACCTTCCTCCTTACACCTGGGCCCATACGGTCTGGGAAAATCTGATAGGGGTGATCAAGGAAACCAGATGCCTAAACAAAAAAAAAATTAGGAGTTGCATTAGGAAAAACAAAGATATGGGCCAAAAGAACAAACTTACACTTCAATGGAGAATACAGGAATTGAAACAACTAATGCAAAAAAACGATCAGTGTCTCAGGGAACTGAATGACAACATGAAGCATATGAATGTATGTGTCATAGTTGTTCCAGAAGGAGAAGAGAAGGGAAAATGGGCAGAAACAATAATGAAGGAAATAATCACTGAAAATTTCCCATCTCTTATGAAGGACAAAAAATTACAGATCAAGAAGCACAGCCTACTCCAAACAGAATGGATCCAAATAGACCTTAATAAGACACTTAATAATCAGATTATCAAATGTCAAAGACAAAGAGAGAATTCTGAAAGCAGCAAAAGAAAAGCGATCCATCACATACAAGGGAAGCTTGATAAGACTATGTGAGGATTTCTCAGTAGAACCCATGGAGGCAAGAAGGCAGTGGTATAATATATTTAAAATACTGAAGGAGAAACACTGCCAACAAAGAATTCTATATCTGGCAAAACTGTCCTTCAAAAATGAGGGAAAGTTTAAGGTATTCCCAGACAAACAGATACTGAGAGCATTTGTGAACAAGAAACCTGCTCTACCAGAAATACTAAAGAGAGCAACACAGGAAGAAAGGAAAAGATAGGAGAGAGAGGTTTGAAGCACAATATTGGGAAATGGTAGCACAATAATGTAAGTACACTGAACAAAGATGACTATGATTATGGTTGAAAGAGGAAGGTTAGGGGCATGCAGGAAACCAGAAGGAAAGATAAAAGATAAAGACTGGGACTGCATAACTTAGTGAAATGTAGAGTGGTCAATGATTGTGATTAAATGTATAAGCATGTCTTTACATGAGGGAGAACAAATGAATGCCAACTTTGCAAGGTGTTAAAAATGCGGTGGTATTGGGGAAAAATACAATCAATGCAAACTAGAGTCTATAGTTAACAGTAACACTGTAATATGCTTCCTTTAATTGTAACAAAGGCAATATACCAAAGCTAAATGCCTATAAGAGGGGATATAAGGTAGGAATGTGGGATTCTTGGCATTGGTGTTGTCTGACTTTTTATTTGTAAAATTTTATTTTTTCTTTAGTTGCTTTTTAGTTGACATTTTTTCTTTCTTTTTCTTTTTTCTTCTTACTCTTTTTGCCTCTTCCTCTTTCTTTTTGGAAGAAATGGAAATGTCCTTATAAAGATAGTGGTGACGAATGCATAACTATGTGATTATACAGGGATCACTGTTTGTTTACTTAGGATGTAAGGTATGGTGTGTGAATAAAACCATCTAAAAAATAAACAGAGGGCTACAAGTGCTGGAAAAAATGTGGAGAAAGGGATGTACCTACCTAATCACTGTTTGTGGGGAAGGAGAATGGTACAGCCCATCTGGAGGGCAGTGTGGTGGTTCACAGAAAGCTAAGCATGGGGTTGCCTTATGGTACTGCAACTGGTTATTGGGTATTTACTTGGAAGAACTGAAAAGAGGGACATGAATGGACATTTGCACAGTGGGGTTTATGGTGTCAGTATTCATGATTTGTAGCGGATGGAGGTGGCCTAAGGGTATACTGACTGAGGAGCAGAACGGCAAACTGTGGTGTATAGATACAATGAAATATTGAGGTGCTGTAAGAAGGGGTGAAGTTGTGAGGTGATGGACATTGAGGAGAGTGTGTTGTGTGAAATAACCCAGAAATGAAAAGAAAAACATTATAATGCCTCATTATATGGAATAACTATAATGTGCAAGCTCTAAGAATTGAGTTCGAGAGCATAGGTTATCAGGGAAAGGCTTATTGTGAAGGTTCCTAGATTGTAAGCTCTTACAGCAGTTACATCTATTTCTGAGTTGTAATGGCTATTTCTAAATTCTGAGATGCTGAGCTCTTTGAGCATAATCTGGTGAGTCCCTGAAACTCTGGGTATCTGTGTGACACCTGAGATTCACAGCCAGAGTCTGGTAGCTATGAATGTCAACATTACCCCATACAGCAAATGTTAAGGAGTCTGAAAAAAGAGATCAGACTTCAATTAGAGATATGAACAAAAATGGACTTGTTTAGGACTAAGGTAAATTAGACTAAAGGATAAAGGACGATATTGGCAATGTTTTTAAAACTTCAACTTCTGTGTCAGACCAAAGGAAGATGTTTATTAGGTGCAAAAATCTATATTTTTTGGTAACACATTATAAAATTTAAGTTGTATGGTCAGTTTATTCAAACAACATAATTACATGGAACACTGAACAGGGAGTGAAATCTGGTTGGTTTGTTCAGGTTGGTGTGAAGCCATAATACATCCCAGAGTAATTTGGGCAGACAGAAAACATATATTTTCAAAGCCCCCTTGAGGGACTGGGGGAAAATGTGGGAATATTAAATTTTCTCACCTGGGGAATTAATGAAACTCTCACAAGAAATTGGGGGCTACCAATTTAGAAAGTGAGTCCTTGATCCTGGGGCATGCCATTTTGAAGCTTGTTACTGCAAAGGAAAGGCTAAGCCTACTTATAATTGTGCCTAAGAGTCACCCCCAGAGAACCTCTTTTGTTGCTCAGATGTGGCCCCTCTAAGCCAACTCTGCAGGTAAACTCATTGCCTTCCCCCTACATGGGACATGACTCCCAGGGGTGCAAATCTCCCTGGCAATGTGGGATATGACTCCTGGGGATGAGCTGGGCCCTGGCATCATGGGATTGAGAAAGCCTTCTTGGACCAAAAGGGGGAAGAGAAAGGAAACAAAATAAAGTTTCAGTGGCTGAGAGATCTCAATTAGAGTTGAGAAGTCATTCTGGAGGCTAGTCTTATGCATTATATAGATATTCCTTTTTAGTTTTTAGTGTATTGGAGTGGCTAGAAGAAAATACCTGAAACTGTTGAACTGTAACCCAGTAGCCTTTAGTCTTGAGGACAATTATATACTTATATAGATTACGTGGTGTGACTATGTGATTGTGAAAACTTTGTGACTCCCACTCCCTTTATACAGTGTATGGACAGATGAATAGAAAAATGAGGACAAAAAGTAAATGAATAATAGAGAGAGATGGGGGTTATGGGATGTTCTGGGTGTTCTTTTTTACTTTAACTTTTATTCTTATTCTTTTATGTGTGTGGTAATGAAAATGTTCAAAAATTGATTGTGGTGATGAATGCACAACTATATAATGGTACTGTGAACAACTGATTGAACACTATGGATGATTATATGGTATGTGAAAATATCTCAATAAAATTGAATTCAAAAAAAGACAATACCCAAATCCTCAGTAGCTCAACCCCCTAAAAGTATATTTCTCATTCACATAAAATCTGATGTGGGTTGGATGGCCTCTTCCATCTTGTAGCTATGTCATATGGAACTAGGGGTCTTCATGGTTGTGGAGGCAGGAAAAGAGAGAGATGGAGAAGGCAGATTATCTCTTTTTTTTAATCATTTTGTATTGTGAACTTTAACATATATGCCTAACAGTGATAACTTTCAAATTACTATTTAACAAATAGTTAGACAGCAAATTTCAAAGAATGTCATGGGGCACAGTAACACAACTTCAGCTATTTCCATTATTGTAAAATTTAACTTACATATACAAAGGTGTTAACTTTTGATGTATAGCTCAATAAGCAGTTATATAGGTAATTTCAAAAATTATTATGGGTTACAGTTCCACAGTTTCAGTTCTTTCCTTATGAAATATAGGGTATATATAGAAAAGTGAAGACTTTCAAAGCACAATTCAATGAGTAGCTATAGAGCAAATTTCAAAGAATGTTATAGGCTACAGTTCCACCATGTCATTTACCTCCTTCCAGCTATTACAACACCCTAGCATCTAATATATATATATAACGGTTCAGAATTCATAGACCTTTGTTAAATCTTATCTTGTTTGTTGCTACCCCTTCCTCTTGCTTAATCTCTTTCTCCATCTTCAGGAGTGTCTAGGCAGTGAGCACCTAACTTGTTCATATTGAAAGGGGGAGCTGACAGTTTGGGGAAGGGGTCTGCATATGATCGTTGTTCTTAAAGGGGTTGTTGTCTCTGGATTTTAGAATTTGTCTGGCATAGTAACACTCTGGTGGATTTAAGTTTCTGAGAGATAAAACTTAGTGAGGGAATCTTTTATAGACTCTCAGGTAGGGGCCTAGGTATTTCAGGACTAGTTTTGGTAAGGGCATGGCATACTGTGGCCATTTGGGATGTCAGGCTGGAGCTTGCATAGGAGAAACCTCCAGGATAGTCTCTTGACTCTACTTGGGATCTCTCAACCACTGTTACATTTCTCAGCTTGTTACCTTTCTTTTTTCCCTCTTTTTGGTCAAGTAGGCATTTTCAGTCCCTCATTTCCAGGGCCAGGCTCATTCCTGGGAGTCATGTCCCATGTCACCAGGGATGTTTATTCCCCTGGGTGTCATGTTCCTCATGGGGTGGGTGGGGGGGTGTTAATGAATTTATTTGCCCAGTTGGGCTTAGAGACAGAAAGGCCACATCTAAGCAACAAAAGAAGTTCTCTGGAGATGCGTCTTAGGCATAATTATAGGAAGGCTCAGCCTCCCATTTATAGCCCCAAGTTTCACATGAGCAAGCCTCAAGTCAAGGGACTGATTTATTAAGTAATGGGTTCCTAATTTCACTTAATATATATTCTATCCCAGGATAAATGGTTGGTTTCTTACTTTATCTTTACTTAGTTGTACAATCCTCATCACTCTCAATTTTAAAGAATTATCATAACACAAAACATCCCAGAGCTGTTATCAACTGCTAATTACTCATCCCTAGTATTAGGTAGAGTTGGTATGATATTCCTATTAAATATACTCTATAATATGTAAAGGGTAGTTTTTCCATATACCACTCTCTTGTTAACTTTCTGCACCAGTGTCATACCTTATAAGTACATTGTGCTAACACTTATTTAGGTTTGTGGTGCTACTCTGTGGGTTACATGCCTTTAAACAACCATTTAGTAACAGGTTCACCTTCAGTGTAGCACTGGCACTTATTATCCCATTAATGAACCTTAGTCACACCTGACCATTCCTGTACCATTAAGTTCACTCTCAATATCATATCTCCATATATTAGATTAGCATTTCCCCTTCACTAGCTTCTGTCCAACTCTAGGTCCTCTATAGTCTACATTATAAGACACTTATTTTACATTTTTCATGGAGTTCACAGTAACATACAATATCTCTCCTTTTGTGTCCAGCTTATTACATTCAGCATTATGTCTTCAAGTTTAATCCCATCCATGTTGTCATGTTTCATGACCTCCTTCCTTCTTACTGCTGCATAGTATTCCATTGTATCTGTATACCACTTTCGTTTATCCATTCATCTGTTCAAGGACATTTGGATTGTGTCTATCTCTTAGCAATTGTGAACTGCATTGAATCTGTACATCAGTTTTGGGGGTGCAAATATTTGTTCATCTCATTGCTTTCAGATCTTCTGGGTATATGCCAAGAAGTGAAATTGCTGGATCATAGGGTAACTTGATATCTAGTTTTCTGATGAACTGCCGAACTGTCTTCTACAGTAGCTGTACCATTACACAGTCCCACCAGCAATGAATAAGAGTTCCAATTTCTCCAAATCCTCTCCAGTGTTTGTAGTTTCCTGTTTGTTTAATGGCAGCCAATCTAATTGGTATGAGATGATATCTCATTGTGGTCTTGATTTGCATTTCCCTAGTAGCTAGTGAAGATGAACATTTTTTAAATTCAGTTTTGAGATATATTCACATACAATACAATCATCCGTGGTGTACAATCAACTGTTCACTGTACCATCACATAATTGTGTCTTCATCACCCCAATCTATTTTTTGAACATTTTCCTTATATCAGGAAAATGCAAAAAATAAGAATAAAAATTAGAAGTAAAAAAGAACACCCAAATCATCCCCCCCATCCCACCCTATTTTTAATTTAGTTTTTGTCCCCATTTTTCTACTCATCCATCCATACACTGGATCCATACATCCAAAGGGAGAGCGATCCACAAGGTTTTCACAATCACACTGTCACCCCTTGTAAACTACACTGTTATACAATCGTCTTCAAGAGTCAAGTCTACTGGGTTGCAGTTTGATAGTTTCAGGTTTTTAATTCTCACTATTCCAATACATTAAAACCTAAAACGGGTTATCTATATAGTATGTAAGAATGTCCGCCAGAGTGACCTCTCAACTCCATTTGAAATCCCTCAGCCACTGAAACTATTTCGTTTCATTTTGCATCCCCCTTTTGGTGAAGAAGATGTTCTCAATCCCATGATGCTGGGTCCACATTCATCTCCAGGAATCATATCCTGCATTGCCAGGGAGATTTACACCCCTGGGAGTCAGGTCCTACATAGGGGGGAGGGCAGTGAGATCACCTGACGAGTTGGCTTAGCTAGAGAGAGAGGGCCACATCTGAGCAACAACGAGGTACTCAGGGGGAGACTCTCAGGCACAATTATAAGCAGGTTTATCCTCTCCTTTAGCATTTCTTCCTTAAGCATGATAACACGAATGTTTTCATAAGAAGCAGAAAAAGACCAAGGACTATCAGCTGTGTGCTCTTGGTCTCCTCCTCTTCAAAATGCCAGACTCCTGGTTCCCATTTCTTAAAGCAAATGGGTTAAAAACCCTTAAACAGGCCCTGGAACATGGTAAGAGCTGTAGAAGAGTTACCTCTTATTACTAGGACTCCCAAAGAGATCCCAGTTAGAATAGTTTCCTTTGAGACCATTTCCCTCCTAATATTTTTATTATGCCCAATTCCAGACTAGTTCTGAACTGGGGCAGTGAAGGCAGACAATCTGAGTCATTTACATCAGCATTCATAAAGATCCTTCTCTAAACCAGTGTCCCAGCGTTGCTGGTTGGCTTTCCTTGCAATTTGTTACTTTCATAATGATGCCGGATAGATTATGGTTGAGATATGATGGAGTTGTTCCCTTGTCACGGCCTCCCAGGATGGCAAGAAGTGGTCCTCAGGTCTGAAGGCTCCAAAATAGCATTTTATCAATGCACCTAGAGTTGGGCAGGCTGACGGTCATAAATCAAACTCCCTGGAGCCTTTTGGGTAAGTCAGTCATCTCCAAAGGTGTCCACGTCTTTCCAGTGACTGACATCTTGTTTCTGGTCAGATGAACATTTTTTTTTCTGGTGTTTTTTAGCCGTTTGTATTTCCTCTTTGGAGAAATGTCTTTTCACGTCTTTTGCCCATTTTATAATTGGGCTGTTTGTACTATTGTTGTTGAGTTGTAGGATTTCCTTACACATACAAGATAGAAGTCTCTTATCAGATACAAGGTTTGCAAATAATTTCTCTCACTGCATTGGCTGCCTTTTCACTTTTTTGACAAATTCCTTTGAGGTACAGAAGCTTTTGATTAGAGGAGTTCCCATTTATCTATTTTTTCTTTCATTGCTTGTGCTTTGGGTGTAAGGTCTAAGAAGTGACCTCCTAATACTAGGTCTTGGAGAAGTTTCCCTACGTTATCTTTTAGGAGTTTTATGGTACTGTCTCTTATGTTGAGGTTTTTGATCCACTTTGAGTTAATTGTTGTTTAGGGTGGGAGGTAGATGTTCTCTTTCATTCTTTTGGATATGGATATTCAGTTCTTCCAGCCCTGTTTGTTGAAGAGACTCTTCTGTCCCAGTTTAGTGGATTTGGGGACCTTATCAAAGATCAGTCGGCCATAGATCTGGGGGTCTATCTCTGAATTCTCAATTCAATTCCATTGATCAATATGTCTATCTTTGTGCCAGTACCATGCTGTTTTGGCTACTGTGGCTTTATAATAAGCTTCAAAGACAGGAAGTGTAAGTCCTCCCACTTCATTTTTCTTTTTTAGAATTTTTTTTAGCAATTCAAGGCCTCTTTCCCTTCCAAATAAGTTTGATAGCTAGCTTTTTGAAGTCTGCAAAGTAAGTTGTTGGAATTTTGATTGGAACTGCATTGAATCTGTAGATCAGTTTGGGTAGAATTGACATCTTAATGACATTTAGCCTTCCTATCCATGAACACAGAATATCTTCCCTTCTCTTTAGGTTCCTGTATTAGTTAGGGTTCTCTAGGGAAACAGAATCAACAAGAGATATCTATAAACAGAAGATTTATAAAAGTGTCTCATGCACCTGTGGGTATGCACAAGTCCAAATTCTGTACAGCAGGCAGCAGACTGGCAACTCCAATGAACATGTTCGATGAACTCAGACAAGAAACTGGTAACTTCAATGAACTCCTCAGGAAATGCTTCGTTGGTTAGCCGAAGAAGTGAAGGCCCTCTATCTGTCTCGCTTAAAAGTCTTCAACTGATGGGATTAAATCCAGCTGACTGCATTCTCTCATTGTGGAAGACACACCCTTCATTGATGTAATCAGTCACAGCTGCAGCCAATTGACTGATGATTTAATAAACAAGCCTTCTGGTTTATTAACCAACCACAAATGTCCTTGAAATAATGGTTAGGCCAGTGCTTGCTTGACCAGACACCTGGGTACCATCACATGGCCAAGTGGACACATGAACCTAACCATCACAGTCCCCTTTTATTTCTCTGAGTAAAGTTATGTAATTTTCTGTGTAGAGGTCTTTTACATCTTTGGTTAAGTTCATTTCTAGGTACTTGATACTTTTAGTTACTATTGTGACTGGAATCTTTTTCTTGAGTGTCTCTTCAGTTAGGTCATTTCTAGTGTATAGCAACATTACTGACTAATATGCATTAACTTTTATCCCACCACTTTGCTGAATTTGTTTATTAGCTCAAGTAGCTGTGTCACTGATTTCTCAGGATTTTCCAAAGATAAGACATATCATCTGCAAATAATGACAGTTTCACTTTTTCCTTTCCAATTTGGATGCCATTTATTTCTTTGTCTTGCTGGATAGCTTTGGCTAGAACTTCTATCACAATGTTGAATAATAGTGGTGACAGTGGGCACCCTTGTCTCATTCCTTATCTGAGAGAGAAGGCTTTCCAGTCTCTCACCATTGAGTACTATGCTGGCTGTGGGTTTTTCATATATGTCCTTTATCATATTGAGGAAGTTTCCTTCAATTCCTAGCTTTTGAAGTGTTCTTATCATAAAGGATGCTGAATTTTATCGAATGCTTTTTCAGCATCTATTGAGATGATCATTTGATTTTTTCCCTTTTGATTACTTTTATGTGTTGTATTACATTGATTTATTTTCTAATGTTGAACCACCCTCACATGCCTGGGGTGAACCTCATTTGGTCATGGTGTATGATTTTTTAAATTTGCCTTTGGATTATATTTTCAAGTATTTTGTTGAGAATTTTTGCATCTATATTCATTAAGGAGATTGACCTGTACTTTTCCTTTCTTGTAGCCTCTTTATCTCATTTTGATATTAGAGTGATGTTGGCTTCATAAAATGAGTTATGTAGTGTTCCATTATCTTCAATTTTTGGAAAGAGTTTGAGGAGGAATGGTGTCAGTTCTTTTTGGAAAGTTGGGTAGAATCCCTTGTGAAAACATCTGGCCTTGGGCTTTTATTTGTAGGAAGAGTTTTGATGACTGATTGGATCTCTTTACTTGTGATTGGTTTGTTGAGATCTTCCATTTCTTCTCAGGACAGTCTAGGTTATTCGTGTGTTTCCAGGAAATTATTCATTTCCTCTAAATTGTCTAGTTTGTTGGCATACAGTTGTTCACAATATCCTCTTAAGATTTTTTAATTTTTTTCAGGATCTGCAGTAATGACCCCCTCTCATTTATTATTTTGTTTATTTGGATCTTCTCTCTTTTTGACTTTGTCAATCTAGCTAAGAGTTAGTCAATCTTGATGATCTTCTCAAAGAACCAAATTTTGGTTTTATTTATTCTATTTTTTTGTTCTCCATATCACTTATTTCTGCTTTAATCCTTGTTTCTTTTCTTCTACTTGATTTAGAATTAGTTTCCTGACTATTCTCTAGTTTCTTCAGTTGTTTCATTAGTTCTTTGATTTTAGCTCTTTCTTCTTTTTTAACGTATGCATTTAGAGTTATAAATTTTCCCAACACCACCTTTGCTGCATCCCATAAGTTTTGATATGTTGTGTTCTCATTTTTATTCCTCTCTAGATATTTAGCAATTTCTCTCGCAATTTCTTCTTTGACCCACTGATTGTTTAGGAGTGAGTTGTTTAACCTCTAGATATTTGTGAATGTTCTAAATCCTGACAGATATAGACTTCTAGTTGCATTCCATTGTGGTCAGAGGATGTGCTTTGAATAATTTCAATCTTTTAAAATTTATTGAGGCTTGTTTTATGCCCCAGCATATCATCTATCCTGGAGAAAGTTCCATGAGCACTAGAGAAGAATGTATATCCTGGTAATATGTGATGTAATGCTCTATATATGTCTGTTAAGTCTACTTCTTTTATCACATTGTTTAGGTTCTCAATTTCCTTCTTGGTCCTCTGGGTGTTCTATCTATAGGAGAGAGGGCTGTATTGAAGTCTCCGAAAATTATTGTGGAAACATCTATTTCTTCCTTCAGTTTTGCCAATGTTTGTTTCATGTATTTTGTAGCAACTTGATTGGGTGCATAAACATTTATGATTGTTATTTCTTCTTGGTGAATTTTTAGTATATAGTTTCCTTCTTTGTCTCTTATGATGTCCTTGCATTTAAAGTCTATTTTATCTGAATTTGCTACCCCTGCTTTCTTTTGGCCGTAGCTTGCATGGAATATTTTTTTCCATCCTTTCACTTTCAATCTCTTTGTGTAGCTGGATCTAAGATCAGTCTCTTATGACCAGCATATTGATGGTTCATATTTTTAAATCCATTCTCCCAGTCTATATCTTTTAACTGGGAGTTTAATCCATTCAGATTCAACATTATTACTGTGGAGGCAGTTCTTGTATCCACCATCTTATTATTTGGATTTTAGTTGTCAGATCTGTTTTTTCCCTCCCTCTCTTTCCTTTAAGTTACACTTACTAATACTCTTCAGTTCTGTGCTCTTCTCCAGGCCTCTCTCTCCTGTCTTTTTTTCTCAGCCAGGAGCACTCCCTTTAGTATTTTTTGTAGTCAGGTCTTTTATTAACAAATTCTCTCAGCATTTGTCTGTCTGTGAAAATTTTAATCTCTCCCTTGATTCTGAAGGAGAGCTTTTCTGGATAAAGAGTTCTTGTCTGGCAATTTTTCTCTTTCATAATCTTAAATATGTCATACTATGCCTTCTCACCTCCATGGTGCCCACTGAGTAGTCAGTACTTAGTCTTATGTTGTTTCCCTTGCATGTGGTGAATTGCTTCTCTCTTACTGCTTTCAGAACTTTTCTCCTTCTCTTCAGCATTTGACAGTCTGATCAGGATATGTCTTGGAGTGGGTTTATTTGGATTTATTCTATTTGGAGTTCATCAAGCATCCTTGATTTGCACATTTATGTCATTTAGAAGGGTTGGGAAGTTTTCCCCAACAATGTCTTTGAATACTCTTCATAGCCCTTTACTCTTCTCTTCACCTTCTGGAACACCAATGATTCTTATATTTGTGTGTTTGTTTGTTCATCATTTCCCTGAGATCCATTTCAAATTTTTCAATTTTTTTCACCATTTTTTCTTTTGTACTTCTGCGTTCCATCATCCTGTCTTTGAATAATGCTTTCCTCTGCCTCTTCAAATCTGCTGTTATGTATCTCAAGAATATTTTTAATTTGATCAACAATATCTTTTATTTCCATAACATCTGCTATTTTTAATTTACTCTTTCCAATTATTTATGCTCTTCTAGGGTCTTCTTGATGTCCTTTATTTCCTTAGCCATGACATTAATGTTTGTGTATACTTCCTTGATTAATTGCTTCAAGATCTGTGTCTCCTTTGGCTTTTTAACTTGGATGTTTGTGTTGTCCATGTCTTCTGGTTTCTTGATGTGCTTTATAATTTTCTGTTGTTTTTGGCCTTTTGGCATTTGCTTATCTTGATAGAGTTCTTTTAGGATATGCAGGATTATTTGAACATTTATCTATAATTTGGCACAGCTACAGCTTGGTGGAATGCCTGTCCTACCAGGAGACTGCACTCTTGAGCCACTTCTTATCCTCAAGCCAGTTCTCCCCCAACTTCCTCTATGCACTGAGTAGGGGTCCAAACCATGCAGAAATCCAATCAATGCACCAATTTTCCATTTGTGCTGGGGACTGCCAGCCCTGTGGGTGGGCAGCATGCCTGTGCAGTTTGGCAGGGAGTCTGTTCCAGGACACAGTGGTTCCAGCCATTCTCGGGGCTGCAGTTGGAATACCCTGGGACTGCAGAGCTTTGCTTCTCACCTTCCAGCGCAAATGCCCCAAAGTCCCTGATTGCCATGCACCCATGAGTCCTTGGGATTGAGGGAGGGCTCCTGGCACTTCCATGCAGCACTCCTGGGACTCTCAGCTGCAGGTCTGCAAAGGGCTACCACCCAAGCCCAGTGCTGAGGGGGGTACATGAGGTGTGGAAGGCTACTCCCCTCTGTCACTTGTCAGCTGGCTCCAACTGCCTGTTCCCTGCTGGTGTTCTGGGCCAAATACTCACCAGTCTTAGACACCGTCTCTTGGCTTCTCCAACTGCCCACTCACTATGTGGTATAGAAGTCTCTGCCCAGTCAGTGGAACCCTGAAACTGCTGTTCTGGAGTGCTTTCTGTCCTTTATCTAGTGTTTCTCATGGACGAGAATTTTTGCTCTGTCTCTCCTAATCTGCCATCTTCCCGAAAGTCCAGATTATCTCTTAATTTCCTGGGGTTGGGAGGGGCAGAAGTAACTTCTTTTCACAATCTATTGGCCAGAAGTCATCAGGTGCTTCAACTTAAGTGTAAGGAAGTCTGGGACATATAAGGGAGCACACAGAACATTTGGTAAATACTGCCATTTATGCCACGCACGTTTGCCTACTGGGCCCAATGGCTTGGTTGGATGCAAAACTAGCTGTGGGTGAGCTTGGAGGATGATCCCCCTTCCTGGGTTACTGCAGTGTACTGATGACTGTGTGGCTATTTAAGGCCTAGTAGGTAAGAATGTAGACTCTCAAGGACCTGGAACACACACTGGCCTGACCAAACACTTCTTCACCATTCCTAGGGAAGCTGGGCTCCCAGACTCACCTGAAGCCAAGGTTTTTGGTTTAAATTGTACCCCCTAAAAAGATGTGTTGAAATTTTACTCCCGGGTACCACAGAATGTAACTTTATTTGGAAATAGGGTCATTACATGTGAAATAAAGCAAGTTAAAATGAGTAGGGTGGGCCCTATATCCGATATAACTGATGTCCTTATAAGAATAGTAAATTTGGACATGGACAGACAGTCAGGGAAGGCCATGTGACAAATGAGGCAGTGAACAGCAGGGATTGCTGGCAAGCCACCACCAGAAGCCAAGAGAGAGGCATGGGACAGATTCTCCCTTAGAGAGGAAGTATGGCCCTGCTGATACCTTGATTTTGGATTTCTATCCCACAGAACTGTGAGACAATAAATTTTTGTTGTTTTAACCCACCCAGTGTGTAGTACTGTGTTATGGCAGCTCTAACAAACTAAGACAAATGGTATTCCCTCCCAGATCACACTGCACATTTCCATCTCCTTAGACTTTAAGCACAAACCTGAGGCATGTACTGCAGTAAATGAATGACTATTAGGGGATATGACTTTTGAAAAGATATTTAACAGAACTTCTAGATGATTGCTAATCTGAAGGACAGGGTAGCAAATAACTAAGATGTGTACTCTTGTGCTCTTATGTCAGACTCCCAGCTCTGTCAATCCTTTCTGTGCCTTCATTTTCTCATATGTAAAATGAGAATAATAATAGTACTTACCTCAGATTTATTATGAGGATTAAATGGGCTAATATATGCATTACTGTTATTTTTCAAAGCAGGCCTGTTGGGAGGCTGTATAATTATTCCATTTCTGCTACTTTGGCATGAAGCACATTGGGAAACTCCTTCAAGCAGTTCTTGCAAATGCAAGTCAAGATCATACAAAATCAGTGTCTCAGGATTCCGTTTTTATTTATTAGTGAAGTGGTGGGTTTATAGAACAATCATGCATAAAATACATGATTCCCATATTTATTTATTATTATTAAGGTATTAATTAACACCTTGCATTGGTGTGGAACATTTATAAGAACTGATGATAGCACATTTTTATACTTATACTATTAACTATAGGTTGACTTAGGGTTAACTGTGTACTGTGGTTCCATGAATTTTTTTTTAAATTTTATTCTGTAACCATATATATAATCTAGCATTTCCCCCTTTAATTATATTCAGATATATATTCCAGTGCTATTAATTACATTCACCATGTTATGGTACCATCACCACCATGCATTACCAAAACATTTCCGTCATTCCAAATAGGAACTCTCAGGATTCATTTTGAATTGATTAATTAGATGTGTCATTTATCTATTCAACAACTGTCCTTCTATATCCTAGGCTCCATTCTAACTGAATTACTTTTGATTCCCTCAGAACACTGATGTCTACTGGTCTGTCTCCCTCCCCACATCTACACTCTTATAGGCTGCCTTTTCTCCTGTTACTATTGGGGAATGAGCCTTGTTGCCATCTAAGGTCAGCCTATGTTGATTCTTCGAGTCCCCCTCTCATCTTCTCAAGGACTTTGCTTCTAATACTCTCTTGTACCATCAATTACCTCTGACTACTTAGTCTTTCTTATCAGCAAATATTTTATGATATTTCCTGTCTTAAAAATACTTTTCCTGGACTAAGCATTCTCCTCTAACACTTCATTTTTACGGTCTTCTTTATTGCAAAAAACTCTCACCAAATTGTCTATATTCATTGCGTCCACTTCCTTTTTCTCATTTTCCCACTCTAGTCAAGCTTTTGTTCCCACTCATCCACACAATTTTAAAGATCACCAAAGACCTCCAGGTTGCTAAATCCAGTGGTCCATTCTCAAGCCCCATCTTCAAGGCATGAGATGCAATTGATAAATTTCCTCCTTTTGGAAACATTTTCTTCACATGGTTTCCAGGATCCCATACTTTTTTTGGCTTTCATCTTACATCACTTTCCATTCCTTTTCATTTGCCATTACTGTTGAAATAGTTTCCTCTTCCCAATCTTTAGGTGTGTTGAGGTGCCCTTGTCTCAGTCCTCAGACTACTTCTTTATCTGCTCACATGTTCTACATGATAAAACCCAAGCCCATTTCTCTAAATACTGTCTTTACTCCAATGACTTACAAATGTGTACTCCTAACCTTGACTCTTCCCCTGAACCCCAGACTTGAATACCCTAGAATATAGTTGAACTTTGGATGTCCCATCAGCATCTCCTACTTCACTAACTTAAAACTGAACTTGTGACTTCCAATCCTGATCCCACTACTCCTAATCCTGTTTGTCCTTCAATCTTCATTAACTCAGTAAGATGACATCACCATTCACTTGGTTGTTTAGGTTACAAAACTTGACACCACTGTCATCGTCTCTCTCTCACACAACCTCACCTTCAATTCATCAGCAATTCCTGTCACTAACACCTTTAAAATATGTCCAGAATTTAAACTCCTTTGCTACAACCTTGGTCCAAGCTACAATCATCTCTGTCTTGTGATAATGCAATAGCTTCCACACCTCCCTTCTTCCTTTCTTATATATCCTCCACCCCACAGTCTTTTCTTAACACAGAAGCCAAAGCTATCTTTAAAAAGAAGTGTTTTTTTTGTTTGTTTGTTTTGTTTTTTTTTTTACCAATGCTTACATGGCACTATATGACCCAGGTCCAGGCTACCTTTCCTACCTCCATCTCAATCTCAGCCACACTGGTCTTCAACCAGAATGTTTTTACATGGTAGTTCCACACATTTCATTCTCACTAGTTACTAAGCTGGTTCATATGCCGCACTCCCTCACTTTATCCAAATATCACCGTCTCAGAGTTGATGTTATCTAAACTATCAGTCCCATCATTCTCTTTTACTTTACTCTGCTTTATTAAATATTTTATATACACATTTATTTATTACTTGTCTCCCCACATAAATATATGATACATGGGGCAGAGAATTTGTCTGCTTTATCCACCACTGCATGAATAGTTTGCACAGAATAGAATGTCAAATCTGGGATATTCCCTTTCCTCCAATTCTTCTGGCTAACTCCTCATTTTTAAGATCTCAATTTATTTTTCACTTCCTCTGGGAAATCTTCTCTATAACGAGGCCAGGTACTCTACCTATGGGCTCCCAAAACACCATTTATCATCCTTATCATGGCACTTACTGTACTGTACAGCAATTTTCTGTTTCCCCATTAGTTTGTGTCTTATTCACCATTGTAATCATCACTACTTATTCTACCAGATGCCTGGCAGAAAACAGCCATTCAGTAACATTTACAGACGGATGAGTGAACGGAATAATCTTTTTTTTTTTTTTTTCTGCACTTGTTCAGTACCCCTATAACAGGTTTGGCCTACAGAAGGAATATCAACTTGATGCCTGGATCATGGCTAACCATCCCACTCTCCAATCTTGTATGAGCATTGAGAGGATCATGATGGTAACCTATGCCTCACCATTAAATGCACTGGGAAGTTAGAAGAGAGAGAAGTCAGCAGCAGACTGAAGAACTGGGAAGGAAATCCTTTCAGAATGTAAGACTGGTGGTAATGAAATTGAATGACTGTTGATTTGATGTGTTCATCTCTAGAACTGAGATGAGTATCATGCCATTAGATCAATCTAGTACTGTTGTTCTACAATGATTAAAGTACTGCAGAGATGTATAATACTACCCCATTGTGTCTTACATCTTCCTGATATGAGCCACATTCTCTCCCTCAAGACAGGAGAGGGTAAGGAAGGCCTGAATCATATACCCAAGGGAAGAAAAGCTATGGTTTCTTTTCCATTTCTGATTTCTGAAGCATCTGATGAAAATCCAGTGACCTCAGGAGAATTGCTTAGTCACCAGCATGGTTGGCTGCCCAGCAGATAAGAAGGGCCATGAGGAGAGAATATGGGAAAAGAACAGATCTTGGGTGTGTTTGTGTGTTTTGATGATGGGCTGGGGGTGGCTTGGGTGGTGGTCAGGAGGCTGGGAAGCTGGATGCCCACAAGCCAGCCTTTCTGGTGCTTGGTTGTACTTGCCTTTAAGCTATTCCTCCAGGAAGAGGAGATGAGAACATCTTCATCTCTGCTGTTGGAACGAGACATTTTCTTCTCC
Organism: Choloepus didactylus; assembly: GCF_015220235.1. Classification (NCBI taxonomy): domain Eukaryota; kingdom Metazoa; phylum Chordata; class Mammalia; order Pilosa; family Megalonychidae; genus Choloepus; species Choloepus didactylus. Next base: position 125,839,943 of record NC_051312.1, on the reverse strand, counting down.
TTCCCCTGAGACAGAAGAGCTGCCTTCAGGGCCTTCTACTGTGCCTGAAGCCTATCTTTGAAGGACTCCCCAACAGGGCTCAGCCTTCTGACTCCCAGAAAAGCATGGCTTTGTTTGCTATCCTGCAGCAACTGTCATGAGGACAGACAAGCCTGCAAAGTCATGAGGAGCAGCTGAGTGGAAGGAATAGTTGACTTGGATCAGAGCAGAAGGAAATTCCAGCCATATTTTAGTCTGTCAGTGTTTATTATTCTCAAGACTAAGCATGACACATTCATTGTAACACATCCTTATTGATTCAACTGATGAAAATATGTTGGTATTAATAACATGAAACTCTAAGGCACTGGGGATAATAAAACAATTGACTAAAAACAGAACGCACCTCAGAATAGTTTATGTTGTAGTTCCATGTGTTTCATTGCCATTAATTACTAAACAAGCAAGTAGGTGATTTGGGCAGAGTATTATCAAGCTATATATCCATTTTAATTTTGTACTTATATGACTATCCAGAGGAAATAGTGCGATTGCCTGTTACTAACAGAGTTTAATTTGAGGTAAAATGAAAAAAAATGTTTGAAATGACTAATTCACTGATGAAAGGCATGGACAAGGGTTTAAAATGGCTTAAGTAGGGCTGTTAAAAACAATGGCCATACCTGGGGATTTTTAATATAGTGTCCTCTTAGGAAGTATCAAAAACAGAATCCCCTTTGTTTTTGTCTGGTCTTACTTATGACCTAGTTTTTTGACTTTCATATTATTGTGATAAGGCATAGAGAAAGAGAATTTTTTATTATGGATTGTACTCTGTGGTTTTACTTTTACCTTAGAAAACATTTTTTGCTTTATTGTTTCCTTGGTTCTTATTTACCAATAAGAGGTTACTGTCAGCTTCTGACAAGGTTGCTCTCACCAAGATGCATGATGTCAAAATAAACCACCTTTTTAACATGTTGTACAATTATAAAAATTATGGGACTTTTAAAAGAAAAATCTAAATTCCATATACCTCCAATCATCTTCTCTCATTTTGCCATATTGTCTTCTGTTTTTTATTTCTATGCCTACATATTTAGAGTGCCATATGTATTTAGAATGTATATATTTAGAATGGCATCCATTATATTTTATTCTATTCTTTTATCATTTTATCATAAACCTTTTCAGTTTCTATATTAATTCTATAATGGCTGCATAATATTTTATAACAATTTTATAACAACAACAAGTTGTTGCTTCCATTTTCATCTTGTAAATAATGCTGCAGTGGAACTACTCATGCCTAACTATTTTTCATATATTTTATTCTTTCCTTAGGCTATTCCTATGAGTAATTTTAGGGTCAAATTGTATTCACTTTTAAAAAATCTCATAGAATATATTGCCAAATTACTGTTCAATAGGGCTGAACAAATTCACATTGCCCCCATCTACTGTATCAGATTCTAATTTTAAAATATTTTGACCAGGATTAGTGATTTTCAATTAAAATATTTTTAATGTATCATGTGAAAAACAATTTCCTATTTTAGTTTGCATTTTAGTAGTTTCAGAGACAGAATATTTCCCCAAATGTTTGTTTAGTAATTGTGTTTCTTTTTATTGAATCATCTTTTTATATTCTTTGTTTATTTACCCTTTGGGTCTAGATTCTTTTTTTTAAATCAATTTATATGAGCCTCCATGTTTGCTGCAAATATTTTCTTAATTTTTTGTATTTCTGTCATAATGTAGTTACACACTGGGGCTTTAAATATTTACAATTTTGTTATTCCTGTAAAGATTGATAATTTATTTATCCTATGATTGCTTGGTTTTCTTTGATTTAGAATTTACATTTGTCTCTTTAGTCATATAGAATTTATTTTGGTCTGGGGTGAGGTGATTATTTTCCATTATTGTACTTTTTTTCTTAACATCAGTTATTAACACAAGTTTATTTTAAATGCCTTGTTGGCAGTATTATAATTTTGAAGCTCATTCAATAATATGTATTTTTGACTCAGGTAGTCTTTGTGGTGGTTTGAATCTGTATGTACCCCAGAAAATCATGTTCTTAAATTTAATCCATTCTTGTGAGTGTGAACCCATTGTAAGTAGGACCTTTTGAAGAAGTTACCGCAGTTAAGGTGTGGTCCACCTCAATCAGGATCAGTCTTAATCCTATTACTGGAGTCTTTTATAAGGGGACAGAAATTCAGACAGATGAAGAAATGTCACAGGAAGCAAGAAGTTGAAATCCATGGAACCCAGAAGATAATGGAGAGACCAGGGAGACACTGCCATGTGCCTGGCTATGTGACAAGCTAAGGAACAAAGATCACCAGCAGCCAGTCCCAGAATATCACAGTCTTCAGGAAGAAAGTATCACCTTTATGATGCCTTGATTTGACTTTCTCTTAGCCTCAATACGTTAAGCAAATAAAATTTCCATTGTTTAAGCCAAACCATTCCATGATATTTTCTTGAGCAGCCTAGGAAACTAAAACAGGTTCTCGGCACAAGGAAATGAAAATTGAAAATGATGCCATTTTAGTTTTTAAGGAGCTCAGAGTTTAAGCAAAGGAAGAGGGCAAGGAACAGTGTATAAATTCTTCTCTTTACAATTTCCACCTTCTCTTTTTGTCATTTGCTCTTGCCTTTTCCATTTGTTCTCTTGCTTCTGCATGCTACTTGGCTTGCTTGATTTCTCTTCCTCTCTCCTTTCCCCCTTCCTACTTTTCTCCCTCTTTTCCTCCCCTTTCACTCTTCATCTTTCCCTCTTCCCTCTCCTTAACTTCTTCTTCTTTCTTCTTCTTGTTCCTTTCCCCCATCTCTCCTCCACCCAGAACTCTGCCAGAAAAAAAAAATCACTTTTTAAATTTCTGGGGAGACATGCATTTATAAAATCACTGGGAAAGCAGTAGTCAGGAGCATAGGTTTAGGAACTAAGAAGACTTTAATTCAAACCTTGGCCTTGTCACTACTAACTGCAGGCAGTCCTTACTTTGCACAGTTCTGACACGCACCAATTTCAGTTACCACAGTTTAGTTAAATAATAACAGTCCCCTAATAACATGGTTCAAATTTCAGTTACCACAGTATATCGACTATGAATAATGGCATAAGTACAAACTTCCCTGTTAGCTCTTCAATTCACAGTCATTATGTACTTAAGAGATTGATTGCATCATGATCAGTGATCAGTAACGTCATGTCTTTCAAAGTCAGTTGGTGATTGATCATTGCATGTCTGTTATTCAATTTACACACTGACCACAAAGCATATAGTTGTGTTGCTTCCTTGTTTCATACTGATAAACATTTCACAAAAATGGATAGTCGAAAAAGAGGGAATTGGCCAACAAAGATGAAAGTTCAGTAAAGAAACCAAAAAGGATATTGGATATTGCTGGAAGTGAAATTCAAACTGAGCATAAACGGAGTTATAGAGGAAATAGTTGACCATGGGAATGTTGACCTTGCTGCTGTTTGAGAGACTCAGATATGCAGTGAGATGAACTTAGTGAAGACAAATTTACTGACATAAATAAGGACAGTGGTTGTGACAAAAAGGATGAAGATATCTCAGAAGAAGTGATTCCAGCAGTAAATGTCACATTAAAGAAAGTGTTAGAGGTATTTCATAATATTGAAAGAGCAAAGGATAAAATATTGGGAGCTGATCCAAAAACAGAAAAGAGTATGATAATGCACCAAGATACAAAAATGAGGCTCACTCCATATCATAAATTATATGACAGGAAGATTGGGCAAATGCTATTTAGACTACAAGTTTTTAATGAAGAAATAAAACACTTTAATTCTCTTAAATCACAATGTACCAAATAAATACTAGTCTTACTATTTTTTTCATTTCCTTATACATTTATGATAGGCAGTTAGTGAGGTTTCAGTGTTTTCATAAAAAATTTTAAAGGTCACAGAACAATAGTAATTTTCCCTTTGATTATTAAAATTGCTTTGCATGGTTTCAGCCTGTATGGTCATTTTTATGACTTGCATTGCTGTGCAAAGTTAAAGCTGCCTGTTCTTAACTTTTCTATATTTCACTTTCTTGATATGTAAAATGAATAACAACTCATAAGATAGTTGTGAAGATTAAATGAGATAATGCATATAAAGTGTTTAAAGCAGCTGGAACTTAGTAAACCACCAATATAAAAATCCATTAATATTAATATTATTACTATCAATCACCCACAAAAAAAGCAATACAACCATGTTGGGTTTGATGAAATTGTAATTATTGAAGCAAAATAGCTTGTGTTAAATATTGGAATTGATTGAGAAAACATTAGAGTTAGTTAAAAAGTAAATATTTGTCTAACCATCAGTGAATTAGGCCCTCAAGATGCTTCCCTCTAGAACAATGACAATGTCAATCTTGCCAATAAAATAAAACACTCAAGCTCACATCCTTGGACTTGCCTAGAAAGGACAAGTGATAAGGTGACCCAAAAGTCTAATTTCAGTAAGTTCAAATCTTCTTTTGTTCAAACTCTAGCATTTCTTTTTGAACTGAGAAACACAACAGTATAGAGGAACCCAGAAGTCATTATTAGAAGAGAGGGGCGTTGTGGTAGGTGGGAATTTAATCAAATGTTTCTCTATAGTATTTCTACAGAAGCTCATAATCATTCTCTAGTTGAATCATACCCCCTATTTATAAAAACAGGGATTAATGAATACAAGGGAGAGAGAAGGTCATTAAAATCCATATCACTTTATCCATTGTAATATATGTTTTCCTCTTCACATCATTTGTAGAAAAGTAAATATCATTGATTTAATTTTTTAATGCTTTCTCTACTTTAATCTGAAACCATTACTTACAAAAATAAAAATGCAATATTGTGGTCACAAAATAGGAAAAAAATACAGAGTGTTCATAAAGCCTCAACTCAGATTAAAACTGATCAGCTCCCTGTTGCCCAATCCAGGCTCCTGAGCACAGCACTTAAGTTCCTCTCCTTTTGGCACCACCTTTCTCATCCAACATCATCTCACTTTCCACTCCTAGGTTTCATCCACATGAATGTCGTCCTTGTCCTTGAAATATACAATGCTCATTCCCAACCTAGTGCCCTTACTGTTGCCTTCAACCTGCCTCAAATGACCTTCCCTCTCCTCTGTCCAAATGATTCCCACTCTTCAAAGTCCAGCTCAAGCCCCACATCCCCAGTGAGGTCTTCCTCTGCTGTTCCATTCCCCATCAGCCTGAATTTTTTCTGACCTTCTCTACCACCTATGGGTCACTCCAGTGTCCTTTGGCATTGGGTCTTTCAAGGCCTTGTCATATTGCTCAATCATATTCTGATTTCCTGGAAGGCTGACATCTTACTGTATATTTATATTCCATTTAATTCACGGCTAGTTATGCACATAGTTTGCTAGTGTAGCTTCTTGAGGACAGATGTAATGTCTTGTTCATCTCTATATTCTATAGTGCTTAGCATATAGTAGGAGCTCAATAAATAATTATTAAATACATGATGCATCACATCATATATTGTAACATTTTAAAAAATACTGTTCACTTGACTTTCCTCATCATTATCAGAAAACATGTATGCCCTAATCAATCTAACAAAATCCCTCCTTTGTCTCTTTTCACAGTCTTTCTGGGAGAAAAACTTCTCAGAGGGATATGTTAACAAGCTGAGGGACTATTACATGGTGTATCACTAACCTTATTGTGTGGTCCACAGGGGACTGAAACTACCCTCAGATAGGTTTATTTGAGCCCTGAACCACAACACAGGCTAAAGAAGTGAGCTGGTTTTTATTTTTAATGACTTTAAGATGTTGCACAGACAGTTTAAATGAGACAAATGTAATTAAGTTTTGCTCAACACAATAAAATAACTAGCTGATATATATATGTATATATTGCTTTCTGAATTGATTGACCCTTTTCATATCACATAGTCATAGCATAATCATCACTCTCTAATCAGCAAATCTGAGAATACATTATCATTCTAAATTTACAGTATCAAAATGAACAGAATCTTCTAAGTTAAATGTATTCCTCTTTCAGTTCATACATGTATATTTTATACATGCACACATACCTGTATAATTTTTTTTGAAAACACTATATACATTGATATAAGTAAACACAAATGTCAGAGAAAGAAAATATAAACTTCCTGAGAAATTTGATATTCAGGAAAGGGTGACAGTGGTGGCAGATAGACTAAGATTTAAAAGTTCAGTGGAAATGGCCATTTGAATGTTCAGAGAGGAACAGGCAGACTAAGAATAGAAGGTTCAGTCATGTCCAATTTTTCAATCTTTCTCACTTTAATAGGTTCAAATCGACATCAATAAGGGAAGGGAGAGAGGCTCTTTAAGGTTTCCCTGAGCTAAATACATCTGCATTAGTGACATTTTATTCGATGGACCAATAAAGTGAAACCACAATCACATACCAATCTTGTCATAAACTCTGCTTTGTCCTAAAAGACTTTCAACTTGTCAATCAGTCAAACCTGTTTAAATGACAGCTGCTTGCCATTTCACACACATGGCAGATCCAATAGGGGTTGAAGTCTCCAGCTGTGGCCCAGCCTCATGCCAGTTACCAGTGTGATTATCCCAGATGACTTTTCTGGTTCTTTGTCAAAGATATAGCCTCACTATTTGAACATCCACTATATTGCAGGCCACAGTGCTAGCGTTTGTGGGGGATACTCAAGGAGAAGAAGATATCTTTTTCTGTGCTCAATCACAATGGAATGGAGGGGAGAGACTATATAAAAATTAAAAGTCCATTTTGATCAGAACAAAAAGAAGAAAAAGAAAGAAAGAAAATTATTCTGTCTTCTATTTTATATGTTGGTAGTCTGTGTATATAAGCATATACATTTCAAAAAGACACAGTTACTATTCTGAGACACTTGTGGGACAGCCTTGCTCAAATACACTCAAAACATCTTTTCCTTTCTTTTTTTATTTTCTGGAGCCTACTGGAAACAAGCATCTTTGATTTATGAGGCAATTCCAGGTCATGTTCCTTCAAAACACAAGGTCACGAGGTTTAACATTATTAGTCTGTAAGCATGTTTCATAAGACAGTGCTAAGCAGCTTCTCCATCACCTCTGCTAAGACCACACTCAGATAGGACCAAACTGGAATTCCCAACAAGTCCTGAGCTGTCACTTGGCATAAATCCCAACTTATACAAAGGAAATTCATCAGAGCTTAAATGTATTCATGTTCACTTGGTGCACTGCAGTTCTCGAGTGAGACAACAGAAGCAGGGAACTGCTTATAACACTCTTTCCGAAGCCTGATTATAATTCAGAGATGGTGGTGAATGTCTTTACAGAACATAAGGAACAACAGCAATATCCTTTCTAATTACAAGGAAGACTAATGCTTCCACTAAGGCAATCACTGGAAAGAATGATGGAGTTGTTCCTTGCAGCTGAAGCTGCTCAAAAAGAGAGAAGTTCTAGAACATAAGTCACTTTGCTGGAGTGATAGGGTTGTTAGACAGCTTGAGGGAAGGAGTGCCCTGCCAAAGAGTGAAATTCTGAGTCCACTGAAAAAGTCTTGGAATGGAAATAGATCCTAGCATTTGAAGCTTTGCAACATGCCAGGACCAAGTAGAGCCAGATGCCAATTTTATAGTGGAAAACCAGATAGAGAAGAGCCATAGTTCTCAAATGGTTCTCTGAGGCAATGATGTACCTTGGAACCTCCAAGATGTGTGGCCAAATTTTAATCAATGTGTAAAATTTACTTTTGCTGCAATTGATTAGTTATGGTAATGTCTGTTAGAACATTGAGCCAGGAGGGTTGTGTAGCAAGCGTAGAGGGGATATAATTGTCTGCAGTATTCCAATAAATAATCTTTCTTTGCTGCTGGTTTAGTTTCTTCTTTTCCTGCACACTCCTTGAACTTTATTATTCAGTCAGGAATATTTGATCCCTCTTCTTATCCTAGTCATTATTCTTGGGCAATCTTTTTTATGGCCATGGCTTCACCCAGCACCTGTGCATTGATGACTTCTCAGCAGGGTTAGAATCACGATTCTGTCACTCTCTACTTAGTGATTAAGGGCAAGTTTTCCTATCTATAAAACGAAGTTTTAATATTTGCCTTACAGAGTTGATCTGAGAATAAGATAGTGTACACAAAGCACCTGCATATAGTTGAGTCTAAATGCATATTACTAAAGATGCCTCTAGCCCATTTTCTCTCCCAGACTCAGGCTCATATCTGCAAATGTCTGTTGAACATCTCCACTGGATATTCCACTGATATATCAGTCAGTATGTCCACTATTTAACTCATTATCTCCTCAAACTCTCTCTTTCTGAATTCTCTGTCATTAGTTAATGACTCTATTATGAATCTGCCAGATATCTGAAGATCACCTTCAATTTCCTTCTCTTTTGCTTTCCACATGTAATTAATCATTCACTTTCACCAACTTTGAATCTGAACCCTCCTTTCCATCCCTTACAATGACCACCTTGGTTTGGGACCTTTGCAACTCTCACTCAGATTACTACAGAACTTTCCAAATTGTTCTGCCTACCTTGAGTCCTACTTCCCTTAAATCAATAATTGACGCTGATGGCAGATTAATATCTCTGATCAAGTAATTCTCCTGCTCAAAACCTATAGAAGACCCATATTGCCTATAAGTTGAAGTTCAAACTCTGCACAGAATACAAGTACTCCTCCTACCACTCCAGGTTTGTCTTCTCTCATTCTGTGCCACAACACCTTTATCTTTCCTCTTTCCATTCGCTTACAATGGGAGGCCTTTTTTTCCTATGTCCAAGGCTGTTCCATCACTCTGCTCTGGAATCCTTGCCCATCAATTATCCCCCTTTTCTCCCATCTGTTTTTATTCACTTATACTCCTAAGAATATTTAAATGTGCTCATGTCCCTCACCTTCATCTATAACCCTGTTTCCCCTCTCCAATCTATTTTTAATGCTTCTCCAACTCATTTCCGACCACCTCTCATTCCAATTCAACTTGGCTTCCTCCCTCACTATGTGAATGAATCTGCTCTTTCCTAATGCTAAATTCAATGGAGGCTCCTAGTCCTTGACTTCTTGTTAGCACTTGACACTATTGGCCATTCCCTTCTTTTAAAATCCCCTATTTCTCTGGCCTCCATGGTATCCTTCACTCATAATTTTGAAACTACTTCTCTGGCTATGTCTTCTCTGGTTTCTTTGGGAAATGTTTCTTCCTCCACATATGGGTGTTCCTCAGGGTTCTATCCCTACACCCTCTCCCTGGAGGAGCACATTCTCTCCCACCTCAATAACCATTTATGTACTGATGACATTTCACTCTAAAATCCAGATTTCTCTTCTAACTTTAGAACCAAATATAACCAGTTGCCATCTGGACATTTCCACTTTGAGGTTCTGCAGTTATCTTTAACTCATTATGTCCCCACTGAATTCATTATTTTCATCCTATCTAACCCCCTATATTTATTAACTTAATTATTGTTTATGATTTATGTTCTCAGTTGGAATACAAGCATTATGAAATAACGGTCTTTGAAATATTCACTGCTAATTCCTCTTCATTAGAACAGTTTCAGGAATCTAGTAGGCACTCATTAACTGTTTGTTGAATGAATAAAGTACATTTTATCTCTGTGAGTGATGCCACATAGTTGTCTAAGCAGAAAGTTCAGTTTCAATTTTCACTCCTTCTTCCCCTTGCTTCCAAACACATCAAATCAATTATCAGTTCACTGATTTTATTTTCTAAAGAGTTTGCAAGAATATTTTCAGCCTGGTTCCTTTACTTGTTATATGATTTTTCAAATCCTAAGCAGTGGTAGAGTAGGAACCCTCTTGCCATTTGCAGACTGCCTCTATCTTCAGACAAACAAGCCCAGTTTGGTCCTATACAAAATTACATAAGACAACATGGTATTCTATTCCAGCAGATTCTGATCTGTGAAATTTCATTCAGTGATCATGTTATTTCTTAGAGAGTAATTTAATCATGTGAAACCCATCGATGTCAGAAAGCACTTCCTTCAAATCTAACCTGAGATCTTCATGCTGTCCTTTATACTCATGCTCTCTGTCTATAATGGAGAGAGAATGTCCAAATGATCTTTTTATTGTAGCCACAAACCCTGGGTTCCTCTTAGGAGCCTTGGATGCCATGATGAGAAAAGGTATGTAAGAGAGCTTGGATTTATAATAACAGTGGCTAACAAGTATTAAGTGTTTATCACATATTAGGAATTAAGCTAACTGCCTGTGAGTTAATTCATACAATTCTCAGAACAACCCTATAACTACAATTATTTCCATTTCAGAAAGCTGGGGCAGATAATGTTTATATAACTTGCCAACTCTAAGAAGTGGCAAACTAGGATCTGAATCCAGGAGTCTGGCTTAGGACTTCAGCCTTGGCCACTGCTATAAGGCCTTTATACATAAAAAATTTATTCCAAACCATGTTGTTACTTCATTTCATACCTGTGTCTTAAAAAAATACAACAAAAAACAAAAACAAAAACAAACAAAAAAAAACACAGCTAGAAAAAATATCCAAGAGAAGGCAAGTGACAGACTGATTTTGAAAGGGAGAAGAATAGTGATTTGTCTAAAGCATTCTTCTCATAATCCCTAAAACAAAACAAACCATACTCACAATTCTTACATATTGACAGCTTGAGTATGAGGTGCTATGTGCGAGTTAGAGATAAAACCAATTGTAGATCAGTTCCCTGTGTTAGGAAAACTGCACCACCCCTGCTTTCTTAACAGGTTTATATCCCAGACAAATGCTTGAATGAAGCTTTTGTCACATATTATAACTGTTTAAGAGCCTGAAAGAATGTTGGGAGAAGTATCAAGGAGCAATAATATTGTTCAAAAACTTGGGTATTTTCCTTCTTTTTGGAATCTCAGAGCTTTCAGTAGGGAGGGGAAAAAGTCTACTACCCAAGTAAGCCTCAGACCCCTCACCCTATATGTATGTTAATATGACTCCAAATACTAAATATTCATAAGTACCAACAAAAGCCAGGTAAGTACCTAAAATGAGCTTGCTCCATGTCATTCTCTTGTTAAGAAATGTTCCTATGGCATTAGCCACTAAGTAACATCTCTAGCCCCATTACCTCTCACTTTCCATCATTCCTGTCAGGATTCAGTATCTCCTGTCCCCTAAATCCTGCTACTCCATGACCAGGAGCCATGTCCTCAGATCTCTGTGATTCTGCACACACTGCTTCTTTTATCTGAAGCTGCGCTTTCCAATACTCTTGCCACTAGCCCCATATGGCTATTTACATTTGAGTTTAATTTAAATTGAATAAAATCAAATATTCAGTTCTGTGGTCATACTAACCACATTTCAAGTGCTCAATAGCTACATGTTTAGACAGTGCAGATATACAACATTTCCATCATCATAGAAAGATCTATTGGGCAGCCCTGCTCTAAAATTCCTCGATCCCTTTTCAACCCCCAACTTCTCGGCTCCTCAGATTCTTACTCATTTTCAGGTTCCCACTCAAAAGTCACCCCTCCGTGAGGCTTTCTTTGATGACTCCCTGTAAGCTACCTCCCTTTGCACTTTTATTACACCTATGATATAGTACATTTCAATTCTGTTGGTTGCCTATGTAGCTATCTTCCCCACTCGGATATTACAAAAGTAAGAGAAGGGATTTTATGCCTTCATCTTTATATCCTCATCACAGTTCCTGACTTATAGCAATTATTATTATTTATTTTTGGATAAGTGTTTTGGGATTGAAGACAAAGTCTGTGACCTTACTTTCTTCTTTCTTCATCATTCCTTTAGAGGAGGAAAGAGAATGTAGTATAAACATTTTCATGATATTCCACGGAAGACTGAGAAAAAGCAGGGGCCCATCTCTCTGGCCCTTTATGAATCTGTGTTCATAAAGTGTGCTGGTCTCAGGAGCACATTTTAACTCAGCCTGATCTCTGACAGGTGAATGTGGAGGTGGAACTGATGATACTCACTAATTATACCTTCAACCCACATCCTTCTATCAAAGTGTCAACTGCTGCCTCATCCAAAACCCTGCAGCCCAACTTACATAGATTTGCAGGAGAAAGGCACCTACGTACATGATACCAGTTAACCTCTGAAAATGCCTCAATTCCTAGAAGTTTTGGAAAAGGAAAAGGTTCAATTTTGTGGTTAATATGGAATGATTTGATAGCAATTACAGTCTTTGAGACTATAAAATTATGTTCGTGTGCTTTGAGAGAATTAATCTTTGGCAGTTTTTATTTCAATGAATTCATTAACAGAAAAAGAAAAATAGATTTATAATGCAACAAAAATCATTTAGAAAGTCATGATAAAGAAGAATTCCATGACCTTGTGGCAGCTGAACACCATAAGGAGACTAAAAAGCTATGAAAATTCATCTAGCCAGGACAAATCTATCATGCGTGCTTTCAGGGAGGTCCCTTGTACAGACCAGGGAGAGATAGCCTGGTACAACAGAAAGAAAATAGTCTTCAGAGTCAGGAGGACCAGTGTTCAAATCTTGACCCAGTTAATATATAAACTTTCCTGAGTCAATTAAGATGGGGAGAATTAAATTGCTTTGCCTAGTTAGTAAAACAAGGAGAACTGTACATTTCCAGAGATAGAATAGGAAAAAAATGTAAGGTCAAACTCCAGTCTGTGGACCATAGCATCATAATTACTAAGAGGTGGTAGGTTATTGTTAAAAATTAAGATTCCTAAGACCCATACCAAACTAACTGATGCAGTGTTCCATGTGATTTCAATGCACCATAAAGTTTGAGAGTGCTCCCCTAGGAAAACAATGCAGGGCTGGGATGATGAGCAGGGGCAGGACTAGGGTGAGGTAAGTGAGGCATCAGTCTTGGTGAAAAATTTAAGGGGGCATCCAAAAAATTAAAATGTCAGTAATCAAGATAAATACTATTTTAATGAAATATTTTAAAACAAAAATTAATGCAAAAAGCCCATGTGGAGCAAAATATCAAAATTTTAAATAAAGAGAGGTTCACTACTACTGATTTTTTTTACCTTTTGCCTTAGGTTCAAATATGGCTTGGTACAGCACTGCTGGCAGGCAGGGGCCAAAGGGAAAGGCTACACTTGTCCCCCAGTTATGAAGAACATTATTGTCTAATAAATTTAAAGGCACAGTTTTAAAATCCCTCTCAATTTCCCCAATGTGCAATAGAACTCAGCTATGCACATCTGTGTTGTCATACTGTTATTTAGGGAAATCAAAGAAAAAGAGTTTGATTTACATTTAGGTCACAGTAGGCAAGCAAAAGAAGGCCCTCATAGGAGATGAGATGTAACTGACATGAAGAACTGAAGGAAAGCAAGAAATCAGAACAAGAGGAGACTAATAAAAATCCAGGCACTTTGAAAAAAATCAGTGCAGATATTAGCAGAAGTTATGGGGCAGACACTTGGTCTCCCTTTCTTTATTGGATGGGGATTTAGCCATTTATATTTCATTATTAAAGGTAAAGGTGACTCTAAAAAGCTAGAAATACTTAGGAACTCTTAGGTGATTTGAATTTCGTATAGTGTTTGGTTTGTTAGACATTATGTTCAGATCTTATTGTCCTATTGAGACTCTAATACCATGGCCATGTCGCTAAAAAGGCGTCTCACACTGGAGGTAGACATTTTAGTGTGAATTAGCTAAGAGGAAGTTCTCAGAGGATGAGTAGATCCTAGCCAGTGGGACTTGGGAGTCTGGAATCTTAATGAGATTTTAAGTGCACACTGAAGTTGACAACAACCACTGCGTATACTAAAAAATGACACACTGACTAACCAATATGAAATTGTCTTATGAGGTCTCCAGGTGAGATCCTGTCAGGAAGGACCAGATTCCTAGAGCTATTCCTGATTTAGTCCCTGATCATTGTCTCCCCTCTACTTACAGAGCTCTCAGATCCTGGAGTTGTTTAGTTTCTCCCTACCACTGCTATATCTCCTGACTATCTTCCCACTTACCTCCTTTACCCATAAATGAAGTATTATTGGGAATGTCTTTGAAGCCCCCCCCCCCTTCTTTTTTAATCTGGGAGTTACCCTTATTTTCTGATAATCATGTTTAATTGTTTTATCAACTCAAATTGCAGGCTTTCTTGGATTTTGCTTTGTAATTGTCAGGTTGCCTAAATTTTATATTTCAGGGGAGTCTGTGTTCTCACTAGATTGTTATAGATAGCAAAGGTTCCAAGGCAATGGCAGAGGTATTCTAAATCAAGAAGCTGGAGGGTGGAGTGGGGGAAGGTAGCTAAAGAAAGTCTTTATATAGATGTCAGGATTTTCAAGGTTATTATACCTGGAGGAGATAATATTGCACAGCATGAGGGAAATGGGGAGGGGGTAAAATATTTTCTTGTTTACCAGAATTTATTCCCATTCTATTGAGTATTGTTGTGTCACTTTCCCTTGACAAGTTCACAAATAATTTATAGTTAGAATGGGAAAATATATTGAAAAATAAAAGTAAGAAGAAAACAATAAAAAACAAGAACATATGACATTGTCTATTATGAAAATAGCCCTTCTCACCTCTTCTAATATGACACAGCAGGCAGAACATGGGATTGGAGGCAGCCAGACCTGGTGTCAAAATCTGGGTCTATCAAAATATATTTTTTGATCTTAAGCAAGATCTTAATTCACTGATTTTCTCATTTGTAGGGTCCTATTCATGGGGTTGAATTGAAGATAAAATGGAAGGCCATTTATGAAGTGCGTGGTGTAGAATCTATGGATTCCTTTCTCCCTCCAGACTCCACTGACCACTTCACTGATCTTTCCACATAATGTTTAATTTTTCCCAAGTGTCCAGTCCTACATGGATTAGAAAAAGGCTTCTCTTTAGCCATTATCCCAAACCCTTCATTTTAGACTGCAATGAAGCAGATGTGACTCTCTGAGACCCAAGAACTGCTCCCCAGAGAGGGTGGCTGGCAGCAGGATGAAGAGTCTGAACAAACCAGGAATGCAGGTGCAGTGGGCAGAACTGAAAAGACAAGGTATCTTGGCCCTGGAGAGGGTAGAAGAAGGAAAGGAATCAGAACTGGGTTCTTTCAAGCTCTCCCAATCTCTAGGGATTTAGGGAAATCTCAATCTTTTTAAGCTATTAGGGGATAATATATAAATTACTTGTCATACAAAGTAATTGTGATGGCAGAAATAAATAATTTATATGTCCATAATGTTTGACATATAAATTGTATTAAATTGGATACATTTTTGGCAGCTACAACCAAGATCCCCAAAGCAAAAGTGAATAAATCAAGATAAAAGTCAGTCTTCAATAGATATTTGTTAAATTAATAAGTTTGAGGTACCATTTCTGCTCATATTGCCAGATGTTTTCTGTAGATTCTTTCCCTAACTCCCTTACATTACTAATAATCTCAACATTCAATTATATTCAACAAACATTTAGTGAATGTCTAAAATATGCAGTGATAAACTCCTTTCTCAGGGAGCTGATCATCTAGAAGAGCTATCATGTAGTACCTGATATCTCACACGTAATAAATAAACACATATCATTCCCAATAATGGAAGAGGACTGTTCCACTGCAACCACTAAAGTACTGGAAACATTTTTCTAGAAGTAAGTTAGACATGCATTACAAGATGTTTGTGCTCTAGAAATTTTAGCTGTCAGAAAACTATAAGGACATCATGAAGTGAATGGACTGTGCTGCTACCAAGGGCGAAATCCTTGAAAAGGACTTTCTCTTGGGATCTACCAACTGCAGCCACTAAGTAAATGCACACTGATCATCCATCATTTGTATCTCCATTTACCATCAAAATTACACTTTATTTCTATAGTCACTTGTGAATGGAATTTTCTAGCATTTTTTCTTACTCAAGTGAATGCTCCCAATATCTCGTTGGACTGGCTGAATATTTTCTAGTCTATATAAACAGGGGGAATGGCTGACTCAGAGCACCATCGGCTGGAAGCCAACAAGAGAAGTTTAAATCAGGTTAGCTTCATATTGTTAAGACTCACTGACACACAAGCTAGAATGACAGAACAAGAAGAAGTCTGATTATTAGATAAACATTGTCACATTTGAAACTTGCAGAAATGGAGCTGCTTAAGAGCTGGTACAAAAGTAATTTTGTCTGTTTCATTCTTATACAGTGTCTAACACAGTAGCATGTACAATAATGTGTTTAATAAAGACCACCAGCTTTATTGGATGAGTGAAGTCTGTCTGGTTTGTGACATTCCATAAATAAAGACATACTTAGATCACATGAATTGACGAATACATAAGTTGATTATCCAGCAGGGGGGCAATCTATGCTCACAGGGTTTACAACTGCTCCTTAACATTTCCTATTTCATTTCTCCTCACTTCTCCACAGAAGACAGGTTGAAAACAAGCTTCCCTATGAGCACTGCTCTTTAAAGGGCCTTGTTTCTCCCAAGAATAGGGAGAAAAAGAACTTTCCTTCAGGGTTTTGTGTAGTACTCTTCTCCGGGGTATCACCTTTGTGGATGTTGCTGCTGTTGTCCAAAGATAAAACTTTCTTTCTTATTTTGCTTTTAGAATCATCCAAATCCCTACTGCTCAACCACATTAGACTTACTGCCTGACAGATTTTTTAAAACACATATTGAATAATGTCTACTTTACTATCCTGAAATGAAATTTCATCCATAATTAAAAATATATATACACACCCTACTTAAAGAATAGAGAAACGTAAATAAAGTAAAATTAATGTATTATAAAATAATATATATTTCCATATTTAAATGTGGGGGAATAACTACACTAGAAAGCAAAATGAAGTAGTCAGATGAACACACGTGAAGAATCACTGAATGTGACAGCTACAGAGGCACTTTGGTGTAAGTTTGTTGCATTGGTTACTCAAATGCTATGAGTGGCAATGTCATCCATGGCATGATTTTCTAAAAGGATGAAACAACCCTTGGTAAAAGTGCAAACAAAGGGTAGTCTTCTTTCAAGTTACAAAGTAGTTGCATCCCTGGAAATTTAGCATATATTAAAGCTACAAAAATACTTTGGATTAACATGTAATATAGAGATTCTGAGCTTAGAAGATTATCACCAGGATTTATTCCCTATTTACATGAATATCCAGTAGGACTTTCAAAAGTCATGGGACAACTCTTTGTTGTACGGGGCTGTTTATGCCTTGCAGGCTGTCTAGTATCCCTTGCCTCAGCCCACTAAATGCCATTAGGACCTCTTAATAGCTATGATAACCAGAACATCTCCACAATTTCCAAAACTGACTCCTTTGAGAGCCACTGATTTAGAGAAGCCAAACAATTAAATTAGCCAAAAACGTACAAATGGGTTGAATCCTGGAAAGATGGCAGTGGGAGCAGCATAGTTTTTGTATCTTTCTTAATCCCTCCATGAAAGCAGACAGAGCCACTAGAATAGGCAAGGTGGGTAAAGAACAACTACCAAAAATGGGGGAAAGAGGGATGAGGAGAGCACATGAGAAATAGAGTTGGATTGCTTATTGCTTTATATATTAAGGTATATTATGTATAATATGTTATATTAATATATCACCATACTAATATAATCACTATACTAATATTGATATATAATCACTATATTAATACATTAATTGTTTAATATATGTATTGAGATTAAGAGGATGCTACTTAAAATCAGATGCTGGGGAAAAGGGATGGCAAAGAAAATACGGAATTTCAAACTACTTTCAATATTACTCATGGAAAGAAATCATTAGGCAATAACCAAAAACAAGGGCTAAGGGTGATGAATAAAAACATAATAATTGGGACAAAAATTCAAACTCTCCTAACTACCAAAAATACCTAAGAAAATTAAAATTAGAGCATATAATGAAAGTGTTGGGGTAACTGGATATATACAGGAAAAGAGAAAATTGGATCCACTCCTCAAGGAAAATCTCCAAAAGGATCTAAAATTTAAGATAAAAAATAATCCATATAAGTAACAGAAGAGACATGAATGAATTTCTCTGTGACCTAGAAATGGGAGAAATGCTTCTACTATAATTTAAAATACAGAAGCAATAAGAGAAAAGAGATAAATTTGATTACATTAAAAATTAAGCAGGACAAAAAAGACATATAAACAAAGAAAAAAGAAAAATGACAGATTGGGGAAAAGTTTGCAATTAGTATCACAAATTAAAATCTCTAATATAAAATAGTTCTAAAAATAGAAAAAAAGGTCAACAATGTTATAGAAAAAATAGGCCAGAGAAATGAATGCAGAGGTCAAAGAAAAAGAAATGCAAATATCTTTTAAGCCAGATGAAAGATGATCAATGTCACCCATTATAAGAGAAATACAAATTAAAACTGACTGAGATTCTATTTATCACTCATTGGATTGGCAAACATTTGAAAGATTGACAACACATGACCTTCTGGCAAGTCTGTGAGGAAACAGATGCTCTCATATATTGCTGGCAGGAAGGCAATATGATACAAACCATAGGGAGGACAATTTGTTAATATCAAGCAAAATAACTAATGCATTGCCCTTTGACCCAGCAATCCAATTTCTAGAATTTTATTACAAAGATATACTGGCAAAAACTGAAAAGACATATGACCAAGGCTACCCCTTGCAGAATGACTTGTAATAGAAAAAGACTGGATGGACACAGCACAAATGTCCATCAACGGGGGACTGGATGAATAAACTGTGGTACATGTAATGAATGAAGTACTATGCAGTGGGAAAGGAATTAGAAATACCTATATATCATTGTGAATGATTCTCTAGTATATATTGCTATGTGAAAAAGAGCAGGAAAATATGTATAGGATACTTTAATGAGAGAATATGATTTTTTTGTTTTAAAAAGAGAAGTGAAAGGATAAACTCTAAAAAAGAGGTTACTAGAGAGGAAGGGGGAATAGGAATAAAAGCCAGGCTTATTTGGATACTTTGGATACTTTTATAGATTTTACTTTGAAACCATTAGTATATTTTGTATAATTATAAAGCAAAATTAGTTTAAAAAAAAAAACCCTAATGACTTAAAGTGAATGTACACTCAATTGGTAGTGTAACCACATACAGAAGAACTACTTCAAGTGACCTTAAAACATACTTATTTGACTGTACTTCCTAGTGGGATGTGAGCTAAGAAAAAAATAAGTGTTTATATAACTGTATTGTTGGTGGTAGTGTTGCAATTGTTATTCTGACATTGGTATTTGCGTAGTGTGGGATAAAGCAAATGAGTAATTATATACATTTCTACTTGTCTCATTCACAGGTTACTTAAGAATTGGGATTTTTAGTGGAAGAAAGGAAATGAAGATATAAGGTAAGATAAGAAAAATCTGTGGTCCTCTATTTAAATTGGAGGTATGGAGAAGAACTAATGATGTATTTTAAATTTGCATATATGTGCAATTTTTCCTTGTAGTTCTGTTTACTGAAAAGGCCCAGCACAATGACTACTCAGAATTTATACCATTCCTGGTGTTCTAGTTTGCTAATGCTGCCAGGATGCAAAACACCAGAAATGGATTGGCTTTTATAAAGGGGGTTTATTTGGTTACACAGTTACAGTCTTAAGCCCATAAAGTGTCCACCTTCACTGGAGGATGGCCAATTGTGTCCAGAAAACCTCTGTCAAATGGGAACGCATGTGGCTGGTGTCTGCTCCAGAGTTCTGGTTTCAAAATGGCTTTCTCCTAGGACATTCTTCTCTAGGCTTCAGCTTCTCTCCAAAATGTCACTCTCAGTTGCTCTTGGAGAGTTGGTCCTCTCTTAGCTTTTCCAGAGCAAAAGTCTGCTTTCAAAGGCTGTCTCCAAAATGTCTCTGTAAGCTGAAGCTCCTCTCTCAGTTCCAGCGCATTCTTCAAAGTGTCCCTCTTGGCTGTAGCAAGGTTGCTCCTTCTGTCTGAGCTTACAGGGTGCTCCAGTAATTTAATTCACACCCACCCTGAATGGGTGGGGCAACACCTCCATGGAAATCATCCAACCAAAGATCTTGTCCACAGTTGATTGAATCACATCTCCATGGAAACACCCAAAGGATTCCAAAATCTAATCAACACTAATATGTCTGCCCACACAAGATTGCATCAAAGATAATGGCATTTTGGGGGACAAAATACATTGAACTGGCACACCTGGTTTCCAGATTGTGGTATTAACACGCCATTTACCACAAGAAACAAGGGCTTCTTGGAGAACTGTCTCATTTCAGGTTTGGGGCAGAAAATGTAAAAGATGAGCTTGGAACATCTTGTCATTACCAGAAAGCAGGCAAACTATCAAAGGCTATGAAGCCACATCAGAAATACCTGAAAGGGGTCCCACTGGCAAAAGATGGGGAATCTTGAACTACAAATTATTGAAATATATCAATTATGACTAAATCCATGAGTTCATAATAATATTTTAAAAACACTCACGTTGGTCACTGTTGGGGGGTGTTAGCTGTTTCAGTTGGCCATTGCTGCTGGAATGCAATATACCAGAAATGGGTTGACTTTTTCAATGGGGATTTATTAGATTACAAATTTGCAATTCTAAGCCTCTGAAAATGTCCAAATTAAAGCATCAAGAGGAGGATACCTTCTCTGAAGAATTGCTGCTGGCATATGGGTTCCTCTGTCATGTGGGAAGGCACATGGTGACATCTGCTGGTCCTTCTCTTCTGGGTTATGGTTTCAAAATGGCTCACTCTCTCTCCAAATGTCTCTGGGCATTTCCTTCTTAGCATCTCTGAGCTCTCTCAGTTTCATCTGTCTTTTATCCTCTCATAGAGGACTCCAGCAAGGGGATTAAGACTCACCTTGAACAGGCTGGGTCACATTCCATGGAAACAACCTAATCAAAAGGTCCCATCCAACAATAGGTCTGCCCCCACAGGGATGTATTAGGAGAACATGGCCTTTTATGAGGTACATAACAGCTTCAAACCAGCACATTACTGAACCAAAACATTACTTTGAAAACTGGTAAATTGAGGGAAAGAACAAAACATAACATGTACCACTTCTACTGAATTAATAGATCTAGACATTGATCATCAATGGCTGCCAAAATAGGGGAAACCAAACCTATGTTTCTTGGTGGAGAGAAAAACAGAACCTATGAAATAGCCTTGTCAAAAAATCAAACCTGCCTTGTCAAAAAATTAAACCTGCCTTGTCAAAAAATCAAACCTATCACATCTCTATATCTAACTACCAACTTAGGAAATATGAAGGTCAGAAAAACATGCTAAGCAACATGATGTGACTACAACAACTAAAATCCAAATTGTAGTAATATCTGCAGGACAATTGAGCGGTTTCTTCAAAAATTACTTGTAAGGAAAATAAAGAGCTAGAAGGAAAATCTATAGGTTAAAGGAGATTTAGAAGTCATATCACCAATTTTTGTGGGTCTTATTTGGATAATTATTCCAGAAACAACAACAAAATAAAATTAGGGAAAAAAAGCATTGACATTTTGAGATTATTAGAAAGTTGAATTTTGATGCATTGATAATACTAGGAATTAGTGGATTATTTTTAGATGTGACAGCAGTACTTTGGTTATACATCTTAAGATACATTTTTCTTTAGAAATTCAAACTGAATATCTGAAATGGTATTATGTCTTGGGTTTGCATGAAAATGATGTAGGAGGGTGTTAGTAAGGGTAGAGATGAACCCAGATTGGGCCATAAATTGGTAATTGTTGGGGCTGGATGATAGCTACATGGAATTTCATTATATTATTCTGCATACTTTTATGTATACTTTCTATGTTCTATAATACCTTTTTTGGAAAAACACAAACATTCAGAAAGGTAGCAGACCAAGTTGTTACCACTTTATCTAGACAGGCATAGCAAGATACACTTACCTCCAAACTACCAGAGTTCCTGAGGTTCTCTCTTTACTTGGATTTTGTTCTTTTACATTTCCTTTCAAGGGTCTTTTTCTCTTTTTACCCTCTTCAACAATCCTCTTCTCCTCTGATATGTCTAATTTGTCTCCTCCCCACTTTTCTGATTCTTTCTTCTCTCTTCACACTGTTCTCTCTTTTTCTTTCTCTACTAAACCCTCTTTTTGTGCCTGATCACTTTAACAACTGTCTATGACATTGAACTAAAAATTTTTAAGGTTTTTCTTTTTAGTTTGGTGGAACTAATGGATGAAAATTTTATGTTTTTTTTTTTTTTATCTTGCTGAAAAAGCAGGTGAATTGAATGCTTTCATCCAAAATTGAAAAAAAGAATACCCTTCAAAATACTAAGTGCACAAGATGCTCACTAAGTTTCATCTGCCTGTTAATGGTGAGAAAAGGCTTCTTCTGAGGCCAAAGCAGTAACTGAGCTCATATAAAAAGGGTTATGAGCTCTGGTCACTATGTCTAGACTCAGCACTGAGTAGTCAGGTGATATACTGCTTACCCAGAAGTTGTAGCTTCTCTGCTCTAACCCTACTGTGGAAAACTTGACAGTAAAACCTGAACACTTTCCTAGCTCACTTTCTAACTACAGTAGTTGAGTTCAGAGGCCTCCACACTTATGAGGTTTCCCTGATAAAGAGGCTCAAGGGAGCACTGACTAATCCTACCACCCTGAGTGCTATCTCACAGCAGCTGTAATTGGATGTGCAGAGCTTTGCTGGTCAGACTGTCCACCAAGAAAAAGAGTTTCACTGTGAGCTGGCATGGGGTGTGTTTTCTGAAGCCTCCCTGTCAACAACCTCCCTGTCACTGCAGATAAACTGCCAAATCATTGAGAAGTTCCTTCTTTTTTTCCTTTTTGTATTTACTCATAGGAAATCAGTTAAAAGCTGCCCTTGATCAAAGGCTGCTGGCCAAGGACTACAGGACATATTATTTATTATTTATTGAGCATCAAAAATGTTACATAGCATTTTGCAAAACATAAAAAAATCAGAGAAAACAGCCATGCTGTGAGAAGGTGACAATGTAAATGATATGTAAACATCACCACAGATGACAGTAAAGCACTTGAGAGGTGGAACTATGGGTTCTTCTTTAACTTGGGGGAGCTTGGGCAGAAATAGATTCTAAAGGGAAATTGCCTAGAAAAATCAATGGCAGAATACCAGGAAGCATGTATTCCACAAACAATGTATAATTAAATGTTTAACCTACCTATAAATTGGTGCAAATGAGAGTGAAGTATTTCTTATTAAAATACCAATGGTTTAAAAATGATATTATATAATTCATGTAAAGGTGCCACAATGGTGTCACCATCATTCATTTCTGGAGGTATTCTAAGTTGGTAGAACTCTTTAGGAAAGCAATTTAGAATTATGTAGCTGTTAGGGTTCTTATGTAAGACCTTAATCCTTTTGCAATATTTATAACTTTAACATATTGCAGAAGATAGTTCAGCACAATTTAGTCTTTATGCAGAACGCAACATTGAACATCCTGTATTTCTATTACCAAGTACATTCCCTCTCTCTATTATGTTACAGTTTCCTACAATTCATCCTAGTCCCCCATGAGTTTTTGCTTACCCTAAGTTTATTGCAGTACCTGATATTTTCCCAATAATATCAAGATGCATAAACATGTTTTGTCTTTTTACCCTGTATTTCAATTTTTAGGATCACATCCTAAAGAATTAAACCAAAACCTGGAAAAAGATCTGTATATGTGAAGATATTCATAACACTGCTATTTATAGTATAAAAAATAGAAATAGTTTAACTGTTATAAAGCGGAGGATTCAGTAAGGAGTATTTTTATGGCACTTAAATAATGGCTTTGAAGATTATACATTAATGTGGAACATACTTAGACTATGACATTATTAGATAAAAGCAAAGTACAAAATTAAATATCTTGTGTTATTATAACCAAATTGAAAAAAATAGCAAGCAGTTGAAAAGACAGAAGGAAATATACTAGCCTGTTAACAGTGGTCATGGTAGGAAGGTGGTACTACAGATACTTTATTTTGGTTTCTCCATTATCTAATGCTTTTAAATATGCATATATAGATATATTTTTGCTAATATGCTTTTGAAATGAAGAAAATAAAGGAAAAGTAACAGTTAGAATAGAAATCATGTGCTATCTTTCATGTAAAACTCTACCTATAGTGCACCTAGTCTAAAAGGAAGATAATACATCTTTGAAACTTGTCAAAAGAGGTATTTTAAGACACTCTGGACAACTGTGCCTGGAATGACTGTTTGAATAACCATAGGGTACAGGCTTCTTTAGGGAAGGAATTAGATTTTTCCTATATTATATCTACCTTAACATTTCTACCAGAAATAAAATGATACCTATTCTATGATAGCTACATTAAGATTTTCTGTGTAGTAATAGTATAATAGAAATTCTGTAGTACTAAAGAATTCCTACATAAAGAAATTTTATGTTTAAAGATAAGCCTGATGACAGAAGTAAGGAGGAGGATGAAGTAGTTAAATGAAACTTGAAGAAAATAATCAAGAAACAATCAAAATGAGATAAGCTAAGCCCAGACTTCCTCCTATTAAGCACCCAGGAGGCTTGAGGGTAGATATTGCTCAGACTCTGGAATGGCTGATCAATACTGATCAATAATGATTCCATTTTGGTGATTACAGCATTGCATATTTCTCTTATTCTACTGACATTTAATAGCAGCCACACTTCTTTTGAAGTGCTGTCTCATGGACAGAATGTGGACTTTGGAGGCAGATAGATCTCTGCTCAAATTCTAGCATCACTTCCACCTATTGACTGTGTGACCTTGGGCAGGTCACTGAATTTGTATGGCACAGAGGCTCACCAGAAATAACTACAGCCTCCAACTGGCTGAAGAAATAAGAGGAACAGCTTTAATGCAAAGTACTTTGTATTGGTGGTAAATCCCTTGCAACCAGGTATGAAGCTCCCCCAGTTTCTTACATTTCCATTTAAGAAGTGGCAAGAACTGCCCCGTAGTGAGAAAATACGTAAATGCAAGATCTTCTCCTTGGCCTCTGGGCAAGAACATCCCCATGTTTCTGCTCTGGAATCCCACACCCCTCCCTCCATTTCCCTCCATTCTCAGAACTGCCAGAGATTATATCCTCCTTTAAGCCTTCAATCAAGCTCATTTACTGGAATTTCCCTTCATTTGCACATCTGAGTCTATAGTGATTCTTTGGAACAAACATTTTACTCTTGGTTTTCATTGAGGTTAAATCCCCCAACTGCCTAATTTCTACCTATCCATTCCCACTTTTTCCTTCCCAGACTCCCATTTACCACCCCTTGGCTGCCATGTTTCACTTGCATGTTCCAGCCCTTCCACAAGCCCAACCAGCCCCTTAGCTCGCATTTGACAATAAAAACCAAAAGCATTTGCCAGGAAAACACATCTCTCTCTCCCTAGCAATGATCTGGCCAAATGAAACCAGTAACTGTTTGATAATTATCAGTTTATAAATCATTCCCATCTCCCCTTCCACATCTCCCACAATAAACTCCTTCTCAGCTTTAGGCAGCATTGCAAAGTAGATAAGAGGTTGAGGTTCTGGAATCTGACTGCCTGGGTTAATCATGACAACAAATATAAAATGTTTAGTGCCTTGAACTTGGTAAGCACTCAGTAAGTACTGCCTATGCTAACAGTTTTCTAGATTCTCTGCAACCATCCCAGTGCCTTGCAAGGAAAGGAGGTCAACTGTTGTTTGACCTCTTCATGGAGGTCACCCAGCACAGCTTCTAGGACCCTCTACATTACACAATTCTCATCCCCCTCCTTCCCCCTCTCCTGAGTTGCCTAGGTGGCCTAACCAAAGATTCTTTACCATTGTGGAATCTTAAAACTCTCTAAGAACATGAAGAGAGCTCTGGACCCATAATTTTACTTACAACTTCTGGGTTCACAAAACTCCCAAATACCATCTCTGGATCTTCCAAGTTGCGAGCCTCAGGTTAGAGGATTAATTTGTCAAGTGGAGAATTTTCTAGTTTTTTGGTATTGCAAATCGCCGTTTTCTAATTTATGTCTTTTGGTATATGTGGATTTTTATACAATGAAAAGAATCCTTACAAAGGGAAGACTAGAGTGATATGAGCGAACTCTCTAAATCTTTATGTCCTGAATTGGATGAAGTTATAGAAGAAATAGTAAGCACAGTAACCAAGGGCATGGACTCTACAGTAGGACTACCTGGATTCCAGCCCCCAACTCTGTCACTTACTGTTACCTAACAGATTTCCTAATTTCTGTGCCCTCTGTTTTTCAGTCTGTAGAATAAAGATAATAATAACTCCAACTGTCTAGGGTTATTTCAGTGATTAAATATGATAATACAAATGAAGTCCTTAGCTAAGTGCCTAACATATAGTATTTTAAAAATAAATTTTAGCTACTATTAAATGGCAAATATATCCCATTTTCTCATTTTAAAATATTTTCAAGATTTTAGAATGCTACACATCACATGGAGTTGTGTGTCAGCAAATACTGATTTGCTCAAAGCTTTTTAGACAGAAAGGCACAAATCTAAGAGCAATATCCTGTGCAATGAAATAAATCGCCTTCCATCCACTGTGACCCCAAAAAAGAAATCTATGGGCAAGGAGAAATATAGCATTTGCCATGTGTAGGGAAAGTGGCTTTTTGGCCATCTTCCTCTAAGCCTTAAATATTTTAATACCTAGCTATTTATAAATACACTGCTACCATTCTGTGTTTGTTTAATGGCCTGCATAGGTTTCAGTTTTCAATTAACAAGTCTTGTTGAGGGAAAGCTATGCTTGAATAGCAATGAGACCACGTTGCTCTGCAGGACATTCATTTACAGTTATCCAGCTCTGGTCCATGGTGACAACTGATTTTATAATAAGGTTCTGCTACTTATTGTGAGCTAGAAGTGAAATGTCATGTTTAATAGCTTATTTCTTCTTCCTAAATTTACAGTAATCTCTGCCTTTATGCAAAACACATGACCCAGGATCTTTGATCCTTCTGTCTGGGACAATGCCAAGTCCAGCTCCTAAGTGTAAGGCAGGTATTTCTATGTTCTGAATGAATCAATATTTCATACAGTTTTTCTGTCATTTGTAAACAAATTAATCCATACATGTTGAAAACCTTCTTACCATGAATTGCATCTGTTATGTAGTTACACATTCTTTAAGATTTGAATGGAGAAAGCCTTATTCAGACCTTTCATTTTGGGGCAAGATCTTGAAAGAGCCAGATAAATCTCCCCATGATTAGGATGTAAATTTTTGGCTAAGGAGAAATTACTTTATATCCAAATTAGCTTGTATCTCTAGAAATCTTGTCTCATGTGATAAGATGTAAAGGATTACTAATTTCATGTTGGTGAAATTAAAAATCATCAAACATTATCCAATGTAATGCATAATTTGACAGAGAAAAGAGATTCAGCAGAGATTATTTTAAATGTTAGTAATCTTTTCTTCAGCCAAATTCAGACTGAGGCTCAGAGACAGCAGTAAGAGTAGGGAGGAAAGAAAAAAAAATCTCACTCTTTTCTTCCCTGAAACTTCGATATTCAGTTTGAGTATATGCTTTCTTTCCCCAAGTGAAAAAGCTGTTCCTACATCCTTTCAAGCTTTTCCCTTTCCTTTAAAGTGTTTGATGCTTTCAGGAACATTGGAAGGTCATTTACTTTGGATTTGTGCTTCCTGATTTTCCTTATTTGCATTTGTGCTTTGACACAGGTGCTGAACTACAGCATCTTTGGAGAAAAGCACCTTGAGGCTCATTGCAGCTTCCAGTCACATAGTAAATGCTCCCTTTTGGAGCCTGCAAACTGTTATCTCCACTCAAAGGCTAAGCTTCCATCGCGAGCCATACATTCCCACGGATGCCAGGCCCAGCTGGACAGTACCTCATGATGAGCAATGTGAATCATATATCTGCCCTGAAGGAGACATTTATTTCTCTATGGCCTCTTCAACACATAGCTGATTACAGGCCAGGCTCCCAAGAACTGCAGAGCCTCTCACCAGAAAAGCAAGCAAACTGCTTGGTCCAGTAATCAGTCTTTTCCTCTGATCTGCTCCTGCTGTTGGCATTTCTTCCATGCTTAATTACCACTCCTGTCACTTAGAACCTGGTAGGATGAATGGCACAACTCATATCATGCTGTGGAACTACTTTCTCAGCAAATAACTTTTGCAGACGTCAGAAATACAAAGAACGTAAGGAGGGCACATCAGCCAAGGGCAGGAGAGGAAAAGAGCATCTTGAGATGAATAATGAATGGGGTAGGCCTTGCCAGCTTTTTCCTTTGGTGAGTGAATGATACTGAAGTATTTAGATTCATTCAGGGGTCTTTAAATTTATACTGCAAGCTTGGGGCTCCTCACCTGCCTGACTAAAGTATGGAGCCCAGCCTGGGGGTCTTGCTTTCTCATCTTGCAGTGAGCTGATCTTATTTCTCCTGCTCTTAAGTCCGTTGGGGGTGGGTCAGGTGGTGAAAAACTATGGGTAGTGGATATTGGTGAGGGTAGCACAATATCGTGAATGTACCAAATCTTACACTTGAAAATGGTTAAAATGGGAAATACTTAGTTGTATATATGTTACTACAATAAAAAGTATTTAAAAAATAATCCCACAGCCAAAGTTTGTCAAAGAAAAACACCATGTCCAAGCTTTGGGTATCTACAGGTTAGTGACCTCTATTTATTATTTTATATATATTTTTTATATTTTTATTTTTTTAAAGCAGTTTTATTCACACACCATACAATCCATCCAAAGTGTACAGTCCATCCAAAGTGTATAATCACAGTTGTGCTTTCACCACCACAATCAATTTTAGCACATTTTCATTGCTCCACAAAGAAAAAACCCCTACTCCTTATACCCCCCTATTATTGACACCTAGCATTGGTATGGTAACTTTGTTACAATTGATGAAAGAATATTAAAATATTAGTGTTAGGTATAAACAGGTTAGAGAATGGGCAGCTGATGCTTAATTTGTGCAGAATTTTTAATAAGGTTGATGGTAAATGTTTGGAAATGCATAGAGGTGATGATAGCATATTACCATGGGTGTAATTAACAGCGCTGAATTCTGCATGTGATTTTGGTTGAAAGGGGAAGTTTAGGGTCGTGTATGTCACTAGAAGGAAAGCTAGAGAATGAAATAAGGGACCATATATAGGGACTGTATAACATAGTAAACCCCGATGTGCATGATAAATTGGTTAATTTACAAATGTAAGAATGTTCTTCCATAAACTAGAACAAATGTACATCACTTACAAAGGGTTATATTTTTATTTTTGGTGAGCTTTGCTGTTCTTTATTTGTTCTAACCCTATGATCCTCCCCAAGTAACTAATATCCATCTATGAGAGTTAGAAAAGACTAATCCTCAAACACACACAGCAGCAGAAAAACTGGGTGCATTGATCTGACAACTCATTTTTCAAATAGATTTCAAAGCCCAGCTCATTGTGTATAACAAGCAGAGTGTCTTGATTTTTAATCTCCCCCTCTCCTTTTAAATAATTAATCCAACTCTTTTGTTCTTTTTTTTTACTACTTTATTCCTATTTTTATGACTGCAGGTCTGCATCTTATTTTGTCTTCCCAAATAGAATTCATATGATCCTGTCATTTCATTCTCTTTACTGTAATTGGGGAAATACACTGACATACAGCTGGAAGCACATTGTTATGAGAATAGTTAGGACAAGTTAATGGTGATGAAATCTGATCAAGTGGTTGAAAATTATATTTGATGGTATTATGCTCCTATGGAAATAATTTTGTAAGGAAAGCATAGAATTCTGAATTAGCCATTTAGTGATATTCAGCCACCAAGAATCTGGAAAGCTCCAAGTTCATTCTTAGATTTACATGTGTCTAATAGTTTTCAATAATAAGAAAAACCAAAATTGTCCTTAAAATATAGTGATACATCAGTTAGGTTTCCATGATGCTTCAATATCTCTTGTCATACATATTTTTAATTCTTAATATAAAACTTTTAAAAATATTTTTAAAGAAGGAGATAAATTCAATTAACAATGCAATTCTTAAAGAGGTGAGGGAACTACCTACTGTTGAGCACTGATTATTTCTAGGTATTTTATATCCACTATATAATTTAGTCTGACAGCAACCGTGAAAAATTAGCTTCATTCCCCATTTTACAGGTGATGAAATGTGAGGCTTAGAAAGAGTAAGTATTTTTCACAGCTGGAAGATGGTGGAACTAGGATCAAAGTTCAGATCAACCTAGATCCTAAACTAGTGCCTGAAAGCACATGTCCATTCTCTATGCCATTAACCAAGATTAGTGGTTTATTGGGGTAACTGTAAATATTCATTGGCATT
The DNA here is from genome assembly GCF_015220235.1 of Choloepus didactylus. Lineage (NCBI taxonomy): Eukaryota > Metazoa > Chordata > Mammalia > Pilosa > Megalonychidae > Choloepus > Choloepus didactylus. Next base: position 125,809,585 of record NC_051312.1, on the reverse strand, counting down.
AACCTGTAACTATTGTGTTCCACAGTTTGTCATTTTTAAATGAGGAGTCCACAGGTCTGACTTTATTAAAAAGTCAGTTTGTTGGGTCATTTACCTCATGACAGCCTAAGGAGATTAATTAGATATATCCAAGGCAAGATACTTGTTATGGCTATCATTCGGAAGTCCTTGGGGTGAAGAGGTGCCAAACCAGATAGCCAGCTTGCTGAGACTGCATGAGAGGATAGCTTTGTTAGATCAAGGACCCTGGAGGGGGAGGTGGGGAACGAGGGCAGTGGAGGGGCCCAGGGCTTAGCGAACCAAGGCTCCTGTGAGGGTCCATGGAGGAGGAGGAAAGTGAGCACATGTGGGTCCCGGGCTCTAGCCTTTATTGTGACCCAGAGGGGAGCAGTAGGGCTTTCCTGCGGATACTGGGGATTGGAAGTTTCAAACTATGGAGAGTGAAAAGCAGAAGCAGCAAGGGCCATTTGGAGAGGCTGAGGGCAGCATTTTATCCTCCAAACCATATGGAGATACAGGCCTCCTTAGTTGCAGTTACGCCCAGGGCAGGGCTAAACAGGGTGGTCTTTCACGGGGAAATTTATGACTAAGCCAGGTAAAATGAAGAGGCACCAAATATAATTTCTTTTATGCTATTACAAACCTCTAGTTAGTATAACAGGCAGTTCACAGGCACTGAGAAGGGAACAGCAATTCAGAGGCTCGTGGTTTCAGGGAGACCAGACAGGAATCAGATTGATTTAGAGAAAATGCAGACCAAGTAGATTGAAGGCTCTGTGTCATACGAAAATTTAGAAGAAATAATAAGGTAGTTTCTCCTAGTATTTAAATATTGGGACTTGTTCTATTTGATTGAGAATAAGCTTAGAGAGAACCAAAATAGAATAATTAAAATTGAGTTAAGATGATACAAAGCAGCAAAAAAATAGGACTGGGGGAAAACACCTCTACATTTTATCAGTAATTATTTCTGAGGAGTAAGAGTACGGATTATTTTTATTTTTCTCTCAGTATCATTTTTACATACATTGAATATATAGTATAAATACAGTTTAGGAAGAAAGGGTTTTTTTTTTGTTTGTTTGTTTGTTTGTTTGTTTGTTTTGGTAATATAACAGGATGGTTAAGGGCCTTGAAAGCAAAGCCTGAATTTTAAACCCAGTTTCACAACTTATTAGCTTTGTGACCTTGATTAACTTATATACCCTCTCTGAGTATACTTATCTTTATTTATAAAATTTACTTGATAAATGGTGACATTATAATTAATGGAAATATTTTAGCTCTAGTATGTAGAAAGTGTCATTTTTTTGTTTTTATTGGAATTATTTAGTTTACAGCTTTTAATGGGAATTAGCTTCATTTTATTTTCAATAATTAAAAGTGTGATGTTTCTCAGAGAGTTTTTCCAGCTAAAGATGTTTATGCCTCAATTACAATGTTAACTTTAGTATGCAATCAGTAGCACCACAAACTGAAAATCAGCAAAAGAGAAAATCTAGGGGAGAAAATGCACATGATCAGCCTGGATATTTCAAACCTTCAGTCAGTGACTAACATTGGGGATTGAATATCTGTTCTGTAAGCGCACCTATGGTTGCCTCAAAAATTCCATTTGTGTCTTACTTTTTTTTTTTTACAATGTTTCTGTTAACTATAGTTTACAGTTTGCATTGACTGTATTTTTCTCCCCAATACCACTCCATTTTTAACACCTTGCAAGGTTGACATTCATTTGTTCTACCTCATATAAAAACATATTTGTGGGAGAACCTAAGATGGCAGCTAGGTGAGACAGGGCAAAAAAACACCTCTGTGAAAAATGCTAGATAAAAACCAGAAGGTGATCCAGAATACTGGTTTCAGCGATGCACCAGCTGGACAAGGTCTGCTAGAACCACTTGGTGAAACAGGGAGTCTGTATTCTGAAATGAGTGAGTAAGCTGGCTGAAAGACCTGCGGCCGTGCTGTAGTGTGGGGAAGCCGGGGGTTGGTGTTTGGAGACGGACTGGTTCTTTAAAAAAAAAAAAAAAAAAGGGATAAACCCAGGAGCAGCTGCAGTTGTGATGGTGGGAACTGTGCGCACAGTGAAGCACGGCAGGAATGGGCTGAGCCAGCCTCTCGGTGTCTGGCATGGAGGATAGCCCACTGCAGATTCCCCCAGGGCCAAGGGAGTGGAGGGGAGAGCCGGAGGAGAAAGAAATCCTGTTGCTTGCAGCTGGCTCCCCTGTGGGCTGGAGACACTCCTGCCCGGGGCTGTGCCCACAGCCCAGAGCTGCCCCAGTTGTCCTGGAGCTGGGAAGGAGGAACTGTGCGAGGAAAGGGGGGGAGGGTTGAGATGCCCCATTCAGCCATTTTTGCATCAGGCTGAGAGCACACCTGCACGGCCTGGCGGCCTGGGGCTTCCCTTGAGGGACAGTGCACACTTGTGACATAGCACAGCCTTCCCTCAGCAGAGGTCCTGGAAGATCACAGCTGATAAGGGGGGCCCGCTCGGAAAACCCAGGGACACTACGTCAATGCCAGTGGTTTGTGGGTCAGCGACAGAGAGGGTCTGGGGCAGAACTGAAATGAAGGCTTAGACTCTGGCAGCAGCCTTGAATCTCCGGGAACACCTGGGGGGTTTGAATATTAAAGCTGCCCTGCCTCCCTAGCCACATGGACATATGCCCCACAGTCAGGGCAGATGGCTCCAGCAAAACACCCACACTGAGTTCACCAACTGAACCCCACAAAAATCATTTCCCCACACACCACAAGGACAAAGTTGAGGAGAACTGACTTGAGGGGTATAGGTGACTCGCAGACACCATCTGCTGGTTAGTTAGAGAAAGTGTACGCCACCAACTTGTATTTCTGAAAAATTAGATTGGTATTTTTTTTTTGCAACTTGGAAGAACCCTATCAAGCAAAGCAAATGCCAAGAGGCCAAAACAACAGAAAATCTTAATGCATATGATAAAACCAGATGATATGGAGAACCCAATCCCAAATACCCAAATCAAAATATCAGAAGAGACACAGTACTTGGCACAATTAATCAAAGAACTACAATTGAGGAACAAAAACATGGCAAAGGATATAAAGGACATGAAGAAGACCATGGCACAGGATATAAGGGACATAAAGAAGAACCTAGAAGAACATAGAGAAGACATTGCAAGAGTAAATAAAAAAATAGAAGATCTTATGGAAATAAAAGGAACTGTTGGCCAAATTAAAAAGACTCTGGATACTCATAACACAAGATTAGAGGAAGTTTAACAATGACTCAGTGTCCTAGAAGTCCACAGAACAGAAAATGAAGGAACAAAAGAAAGAATGGAGAAAAAAATAAAAAAAATTGAAATGGATCTCAGGGATATGATAGATAAAATAAAATGTCCAAACTTAACATTCATTGATGTCCCAAAAGGGGAAGAAAAGGGTAAAGGTCTATAAAGAGTATTCAAAGAAATTGTTGGGGAAAACTTCCCAAACCTTCTACACAATATAAATACACAAAGCATAAATGCCCAGCGAACTCCAAATAGAATAAATCCAAATAAACCCACGCCAAGACGTATTCTGATCAGACTCTCAAATACTGACGAGAAGGAGCAAGTTCGGAAAGCAGCAAGAGAAAAGCAATTCACCACATACAAAGGAAACAACATAAGACTAAGTTGTGACTATTCAGTGCCACCATGGAGGCAAGAAGGCAGTGGCATGACATATTTAAAATTCTGAGAGAAAAATTTCCAACCAAGAATACTTTATCCAGCAAAACTCTCCTTCAAATTTGAGGGAGAGCTTAAATCTTTCACAGACAAACAAATGCTGAGAGAGTTTGCCAATAAAAGACCTGCCCTACTTCAGATACTAAAGGGAGCCCTACCGATAGAGAAACAAAGAAAGGAGAAAGAGATATAGAGAATTTTAACAGACGTATATATATAGAACCTTACATCCCAAATCACCAGGACACTCATTTTTCTCTAGTGATCACGGATCTTTCTCCAGAATGGACCATATGCTGGGACATAAAACAAGCCTCAATGAATTAAAAAAAGAAAAAATGAATATATTCAAAGCACATTCTCTGACCACAATGGAATACAAATAGAAGTCAATAATTTGTGAATTGTAACTCCACTATTTACTTCCTACATGATATAAAATAAACACACTCTAATGACAAATCAGTGATTTTGAACTCAATGTAAAATATGTAATTTTTGACAAGAACTATATAAAGGTGGGGGAATGGAGGAGTATAGGAACATAGTTTATGTGTCCTATTGAAGTTAAGTCGGTATCAAAGAAAAACAAGATTGTTATGATTTAAGAGGTTAATTTTAAGCCCCACAGTAAGCACAAAGAAATTATCAGAGAATATGACCATAGAGATGAAAAGTAGAGTATGGGTTAAGAGAAATGGGGGAAGGGGCAATGGGGAGTTAAGAAATGAGTGTAGGGTTGCTGTTTGAAGTGAAGGGAAATTTCTAGTAATGGATGGTGGGAAAGAGATAGCATTACAACATTCTAAATGTGACTAATCCCACTAATGGAATGCTAGGGAGGGGGTGGAATGGGAAGATTTAGGCTGTATATATGTTTCCACAATTGAGAAAAAAAAAAAAAGGCAGTCTAATTAGATGACAATTGAATGCCAAGGATGACCCTGGATGGGATCTGAGGATGGAGGACAGGAGGCTCAAAAGGGACACAGTTGCGACATAAGGGGAAAAAAAAAACAAAAAAGGAAATATAGAATGTAAGCTTTGTATCAATGTTGAATCTCTTGTACATCTTAGGTGCGTTTAATGGGATTGCATAAAAGAATGTTCTTGTTCATGGGAATTGTATATGTGAATTATAGTGTTCAAGGATGTGTGCAGCTAGCTGTCATATTTTCAGAAGACAGAGCAATAGATGATGGATGATAGGGAGGGAGGGAGGGAGAGAGGGAAAGAAATAGTGGTGTGACACCATGTTAAAGTTGGTGGATTGGGGTCTCGGGGAGGGGGGTCAGGGTATGCTGGAGTTCTGTGTATGGGGTTTGTATTGTTTTTGCAACTGTTCCTATAACTTTGAATTTATTTCAAAATAAAATAAAAAAAAACATTTGTACATTTTATCACAATTGTTGAGCACCCTAGGTTTCACTGAGTTATACATTCTTTATCTTTTCTCTTTCCTTCTGGTGTCCCACATGCTCCTAACCTTCCTCTTTCAGCAATACTCACAGTCATCTTTGTTCAGTATACTTACATTATTGTGCTACCATCACCCAAAATTGTGTTCCAAAGCTCTCACTCCTGTCTTTTCCTTTCTGTCTGTAGTAGTCCCTTTAATATTTCCCATAGAGCAGGTACCTTGTTCACAAACGCTCTCATTGTCTGTTTGTCAGAGAATACTTTAAACTCTTCCTCATATTTGAAGGACAGTTTTGCCAGATATAGGATTCTTAGTTGGAGTGTTTCTCTATCAGTATCTTAAATATATCACACCACTTCCTTCTTGACTCCATGGTTTCTGCTGAGAAATCCGCACAGTCTTGTCAAGCTTCCTTTGTATGTGATGGATCGCTTTTCTCTTGCTGCTTTCAGGATTCTCTCTTTATCTTTGATGCTTGACAATCTGATTATTAAGTATCTTGGTGTAGGTCTATTCAGATCTATTCTGTTTGGGGTATGCTATGCTTCTTGGATCTGTAATTTTATGCCCTTCAAAACAGATGGGAAATTTTCAGTGATTATTTCCTCTATTATTTCTTCTGCCCCTTTTCCCTTTTCTTCTTCTGGGACACCATGTGTGTTTTACTTTTTTGAAACCCCTTAAGCATCTGTTTTAGTTTGCTAGGGCTGTTGTAACAAATTACCACAAACTTGGTGGCTTAAAACAATATTTTTTTTTCTCTCACAGTTGTGGAGACCAGAAGTCTGAAATCAAGATGTCAGAAGGTCCCACTTCCCTCTGAAGGCTCTAGGAAAGAATCCTTTCTTCTCTCTTCCAGTTTCTGGTAGCTCCAAGCATTCCTTGGCTTGGGGTTGCATGACTCCAGTCTCTGTTTCCCTCTTCACATGGCCTTGTGTGACTCTGTGTGTCAAATTCCTCTTTGTCTTTCTTTTGTAAGGATGCTTCTCATTGGCTTTTTTTATTTATTTATTAAATTCAGTTTTATTGAAATACATTCACTCACCATACAATCATCCATGATATACAATCCACTGTCCACAGTATGATAGCATAGTTATGCGTTCATCACCACAATCTATCTCTGAACATTTTCCTTACATCAGAAAGAACCAGAACAAGAATAAAAAATAAAAGTGAAAAAAAACACCCAAATCATCCCCCCATCCCACCCCATTTGTCCTTTAGTTTTTATCCCCATTCCTCCACTCATCCATACACTAGATAAAGGGGGTGTGATCCACAAGGTCTTCACAATCACACTGTCACCCCTTGTAATCTACATTATTATATAATTGTCTTCAGGAGTCCAGACTGCTGGGTTGGAGTTTGGTAGTTTCAGGTATTTACTTCTAGCTATTCCAATACATTAAAGCCTAAGAGGTGTTATCTATATAGTGCATAAGAATGTCCACCAGAGTGACCTCTCGACTCCATTTGGAATCTCTCAGCCACTGAAACTATTTCGTCTCATTTTGCATCCCCCTTTTGGTCAAGAAGATACTCTCAGTCCCACGATGCCGGGTCCACACTCATCCCCGGGAGTCATACTCTGCGTTGCCAGGGAGATCCACAACCCTGGGAGTCGGGTACCACGTAGCGGGGAGGGCAGCGAGTCCACCTGTCGAGATGGCTCAGTTAGAGAGAGAGAGGGCCACATCTGGGCAACAAAGAGGCACTCAGGGGGAGACTCTCAGGCACCATTACATACAACTTTAGACTTTCCTTTGTGGTAATGAGCTTCATAAGAGCAAGTCCCATGCTTGAGGACTCAGCACATCAAACCGCCAGTCCCAATGTCTGTGACAACATACGCTAGGGGATCAGCATCTTAAAGTTTAGAGATAGGCCTTACAATTCAGGGATAGAGTTAACTGCTGTAAGAGCTTACAATCTAGGGACTATTACAATTATTGTGTCCACGTTAGGCTATGTTCTAAGATTCAATTCTGAGTTTACACATTGTAGTTAGTCCATATTGGTGAGGCATCAACCCTCTCACCATGTTTTCTCCAACACTTTTACTCCTATATATATATTTTCCTACAATTTTATAGAGTTATATTCACATACCATACATTTATCCACAGTGTACAATCAGTTGTTCATGGTATCATCATAAAGTTGTACATTTATCACCACAATCAGCATTTGAACATACTGATTACTACAAGAAAAATTGTTTTGTTTTGTTTTGTTTTTTAGCAATAAGAAAAAATGATAAAAAGAAAAATAACATGTCATACAATACAATATACTACTAAGGACAGCAAATAACACCACTACCAAGAATCCCATATTACTCCCCTATATCCCCTTCTCATATACATTTAGCATTGGCGTATTGCCTTTGTTACATTTAATGGAGGTATATTACAATGTTACTGTTGACCATAGACTCCAGTTTGCTTTGATTATGTTTTTTCCTGAATACCATCCCTTTTTCAAATTTCTACATGGTTGACATTCATTTGCTTTCCCACATGCAAAAACATTTTTATATTTGTATATTTAGTAACAGTCATTGGCCACTCCAGTTTTTGCCACGTTATACAGTCCCAGTCTTTATCATCTATCTTTACCTCTGCTGTCATACATTCTCCTATCCCACCTCTTTCAGCTTTACTCACAGACATCTTTGTTCAGTGTACTTACAATACCGTGCTACCATCACACAGTATTATGCTATCTATTTCTGGATCTATGCAATCAATCCTAAGCATTCTGTAGTCCTTCAGCATCAAATGGCTGATCTCTGCCCTCTTTCTATCTCCTGGTCGCCTGTGTTGTCAGCTTTTAACTCCCAAAGTTTGTTCATTAATGTCTGTTCATATTAGTGAGACCATACAGAATCTGTCCTTTTGTTTCTGCCTATCTTCACTCAACATAATGTCCTCAAGGTTCATCCACATTATTACATGATCCATGTCTTTGTTCTGTCTTACAGCTGCATAATATTCCACCATGTGTATATATCACAGTTTGTTTATCCACTTGTCCTTTGATGGACATTTGGGCTGTTTCCATCTCTTGGCAATTGTGAATAATGCTGCAATAAATATTGGTTTACAAATGTCTGTTTGTGTCTTAAGTTTCAGTTCCTCTGAGTATATACCCAGCAATGGAATAGCTGGGTCATATGGCAAATCTATATTTAGCTTCCTGAGGAACCTCCATACTGTCTTCCAGAGTGGTTGCACCATTCTACATTCCCACCAACAATGAATAAGTGTGCCTCTTTCTCCACATCCTCTCCAGCACTTGTCATTTTCTGTTTTTTGGATAATGGCCATTCTAGTAGGTGTGAGATGATATCTCATTGTGGTTTTGATTTGCATTTCCTTAATAGCCAGTGAAGTTGAGCATTTTTTCATATGCTTTTGAGCCATTTGTATTTCCTCTTCAGAAAAATGTCTGTTCATGTCTTTTGCCCATTTTTTAATTGGATTGTTTGTCTTTCTGTTATTGAGATGCAGGATTCCGTTATATATTCGGGATATTAAACCCTTATCTGATATGTGGTTTCCAAATATCATCTCCCATTGTGTAGGTTGCCTTTTGAATTTTCTGACAAAGTCCTTTGATGTACAAAAGTGTTTAATTTTGAGGAGATCCCATTTGTCTACTTGTTCTTTGGTTGCTCGTGCCTTGGGTGTGAGGTCTAAGAAACCACCTCCTTTCACAAGATCTTTAAGATATTGCCCTACATTTTCTTCTAAGAGTTTTATGGTCTTGGTGCTAATGTTTAGGTCTTTGATCCACTTTGAGTTAATTTTGGTATAAGGTGTGAGATGGACATCCTCTTTCATTCTTTTGGAAATGGATATCCAGTTCTCCAAACACCATTTATTGAACAGGCTGCTCTTTCCCAGTTACTTCGGCTTCACTGCCTTATCAAAGATCAGTTGTCCATAGATGTGAGGGTCTACTTCTGAACACTCAATTCGATTCCATTGATCAGTATATCTGTCCTTATGCCAGTACCATGCTGTTTTGAGCACTGTAGCTTTGTAATATGCTTCAAAGTCAGGTAGTGTGAGACCTCCCACTTCACTCCTCTTTCTCAAGACATTTTTGGCTATTCGGGGCATCTTACCCTTCCAAATAAATTTAGTTATTGGTTTTTCTATTTCTGTAAAGTAAGTTGTTGGGATTTGAATTGGTATTGCATTGAATCTGTAAATCAGTTTAGGTAAAATTGCCATCTTAACTATATTTAGTCTTCCAATCCATGAACATGGTATGTTCTTCCATTTTTTCAGGTCTTGTTCAATTTCTTTTAGCAGTTTCTTATAGTTTTCTATGTAAAGTTCTTTTGTGTCCTTGGTTAAGTTTATTCCTAAATACTTGATTCTTTTGATTGCTATTGTAAATGGGATTTTTTTCTTGATTTCCTCCTCTTGTTGCACATTACTTGTGTATAGGAACACTTCCAGATTTTTGCGTGTTGATCTTGTAGCCTGCTAGTTTGCTGTATTCATTGACTAGTTGTAGTAGCTTTGCTGTAGATTTTTCTGGATTTCCTACATATAGAATCATGTCATCTGCAAATAGTGAAAGTTTTACTTCTTCCTCTCCAATTTGGATGCCTTTTATTTCTTTTTCTTGCCTAATTGCTCTAGCTAGAACTTCCAGCACAATGTTGAATAGCAATGGTGATAGTGGGCATCCCTGTCTTTTTCCTGATCTTAGAGGAAAAGCTTTCAGTCTCTCCCCATTGAGTGTGATGTTAGCTGTGGGTTTTTCATATATTGCCTTTATCATATTGAAAAAGTTCCCTTCTACTCCTATCCTTTGAAGTGTTTTCATCAGGAAAGGATGGTGAATTTTGTCAAATGCCTTTTCTGCATCAATCAAGATGATCATGTGGTTCTTCTGCTTTGATTTATTGATGTGGTATATTACATTAATTGATTTTCTTGTGTTGAACCAGCCTTGCATACCTGGAATAAATCCCACCTGGTCGTGGTGTATAATTCTTTTAATGTGCTGCTGGATTCGATTTGCGAGGATTTTGTTGAGGATTTTTGCAACTATATTCATTAAAGAAATTGGTCTATAATTTTCTTTTTTTGTAGTATCTTTGCCTGGTTTTGGTATTAGGGTGATGATGGCTTCATAGAAAGAGTTAGGTAGCTTTCCCTCTTCTTCAATTTTTTTGAAGAGATTGAGCAGGATTGCTACTAATTCGTTCTTGAATGCTTGGTAGAATTCACATGTGAAACCATCTGGTCCTGGGCTTTTCCTTTTTGGGAGCTTTTTGATGACTGACTCAATCTCTTTACTTGTGATTGGTTTGTTGAGGTCATCTATTTCTTCTTGAGTTAATGTCGGTTGTTTATGCTTTTCTAGGAAGTTGTCCATTTCATTTAAGTTGTCTAGTTTATTAGCATATAGTTGCTCATAGTATCTTCTCATTATCTCCTTAATTTCTGCAGGGTCGGTAGTTATATTTCCTTTCCCATTTCTGATTGCATTTATTTGCTGCTCTCTCTTTTTTTTTTTTTGTTAGCCTAGCCAGTGGTCCATCGATTTTATTGATTTTCTCAAAGAACCAACTTCTGGTTTTGTTGATTCTCTCTATTGTTTTCCTGTTCTCAATTGCATTTATTTCTGCTCTAATCTTTGTTATTTCTTCCCTTCTGCTTGCTTTGGGGTTAGTTTGCTGTTCTTTCTCTAATTCCTCCAGGTGAGCAGTTAACTCTTCAATTTTTGCTCTCTCTTCTCTTTTAATATAGGCATTTAGGGCAATAAATTTCCCTCTCAGCACTGCCTTTGCTGCATCCCATAAGTTTTGATAAGTTGTGTTTTCATTGTCATTTGCCTCGAGGTATTTACTAATTTCTCTTGTAATTTCTTCCTTTACCCACTGGTTTTCTAAGAGGGTGTTGTTTAGCCTCCATATGTTTGTGAATTTTCTGACCTTCTGCATTTTATTTATTTCCAACTTCATTCCATTGTGGTCTGAGAAAGTGTTTTGTATAATATCAATATTTTTAAATTTGTTGAGACTTGCTTTGTGACCCAACATGTGGTCTATCCTAGAGAATGTTCCATGAGCACTTGAGAAAAAAAGTGTATCCTGCTGTTGTTGGATGTAGTGTTCTATAAATGTCTGTCAAGTCTAGTTCATTTATCATACAATTCAACATCTCTGTTTCTTTAGTGATCCTCTGTCTAGATGTTCTATCCATTGATGAGAGTGGTGTATTGAAGTCTCCAACTATTATTGTAGAGGTATCTATTTCTCCTTTCAGTGATTGCAGTGTTTGCCTCATGAATTTTGGGGCATTCTGGTTTGGTGCATAAATATTTACGACTGTTATGTTTTCTTGATGAATTGACCCTTTTATTAATATATAGTGTCCTTCTTTGTCTCTTTTAATTGTTTCGCTTTTGAAGTCTAACTTGTCTGATATTAATATAGCTACTTCCACTTTTTTCTGGTTGCTGTTTGCATGAAATATCTTTTTCCAACCTTTCATTTTCAGTCTATGTTTGTCCTTGTGTCTAAAGTGAGTTTCTTGTAGACAGCATATAGATGGGTCCTGTTTTTTAATCCATTCTGCCAGTCTGTGTCTTTTTAATGGGGAGTTTAATCCATTTACATTTAGTGTTATTACTGTAAGGGCAGTACTTTCTACTACCATTTTGTTTTTTGGAATTTGTATGTCATATCTTATTTTTTCCTCTCCTTTTACCTTTCCTGATAATCTTCATTTCTGCACTCTTCTCCAACAACTCTCTCTCTCCTGTCTTTTCCTATCAGCCTGTAGCACTCCCTTTAGTATTTCGTGTAGTGTCGGTCTCTTATTCACAAACTCTCTCAGTGTCTGTTTGTCTGAAAATGTTTTAATCTCTCCCTCATTTTTGAAGGAAAGTTTTGCTGGATATAGAATTCTTGGTTGGCAGTTTTTCTCTTTCAGTATCTTAAATATATCATGCCACTGTCTTCTTGCCTCCATGGTTTCTGCAGAGAAATCTGTACATAGTCTTATTGACTTTCCCTTGTACGTGATGGATTGCTTTTGTCTTGCTGCTTTCAGAATCCTCTCTTTGTCTTTGACATTGGACAATCTGACCAGTAAGTGTCTTGGAGTAGGTCTATTGGGATCTATTCTATTTCGGGTATGTTGTACTTCTTGAATCTCTAATTTTCTGTCTTTTATAACAGTTGGGAAATTTTCAGTGAATATGTCTTCTATTACTCTTTCTGCCCCTTTTCCCCTCTCTTCTCCTTCTGGGATACCCATAACACGTATATTTGTGTGTTTCATGTTGTCACTCAGCTCCCTAAGACCCTGCTCATATTTTTCCATTTTTTTCACCATCTGTTCTTTTGTGTGTATGAATTCGAATGACCTGTCTTCCAGTTCACTGATCCTTTCTTCTGCCTGTTCAAATCTACTGTTGTGTCCCTCCATTGTGTTTTTCATCTCCTCCATTGTGGCCTTCATTCCCATGAGTTCTGCCATTTGTTTTTTTAAGTTTATGAATTCTTCTTTATGGTCAGCCAGTGTCTTCTTTATATCCTTCAGCTCTTTTGCTATATCTTCCTTCATTTCATCAAATTTATTTAGCATTAGTTGCCTCCACTCCTGTGTCTCAGCTGAGCTATTAGTTTGTTCCTTTGGCTGGTCCATGTTTTCGTGTTTCCTGGTATGGCTTGTTATCTTAAGTTATCTAGGCATCTGATTCTCTTGATTAGTTTATTTTGGAGCTTGTTTTCTGTCTTTTACTTAGTGGTTTTCTTGTTGGTTGGCTTTGTTTTCTGGCCTCTATTATTCAGTTCAACTTATTCTAGACCTCTAACTTAGGTTCTATTTAGTTGATTGGAATTTTTCCCCTCTTTTTTTTTCTGTTTCTTGCTCTGCCTCTATGTAACCTTTTTGTGAGTGGGTCTCCTCAGATATGGTCGACCCTAGTCAGATTTTCCCAGTCTAGTGAGGCCCAGGTCTCATTGCGAGGGTATGGAGTTTTCCTGAGAATGAGACCCTCCTATGAGGCCTTTAGAATTGGTGCTTTTCCTCTCCTGTCCAGCAGGTGGCGCTGGCCAGCCCGCAGCTCCCCCACCAGTGTAAGGAGGTATGGAGCCTTTAGTTCTCCTGGTGACTCTGATCCTGTCAGGGGCGTGGCTGACTGAAGCTGGAATCTGAATTCCAGCCCCTGGGGTCTGAATTCCCAGAAGGAGGACTGCCAGTTGAGCTGGGCCTCCCTCCACTCTCCCAATCCTCAGAATTCCAGTTGTCTTTCAGGGGCACTATTCCCTTCTCCTCTCTCCTCTTTGGGGCCTCTCCAGGTAGATTCCTTGGTCAGCCTGAGTTGCCAATTAAAGACGGGGCTGGAGGCCTTCAGTAGTGAATACGGAATTCAAAGACACTGTAGGTACTCTGTCTCCCCTCAAGCCCAGCCTAGTCCCTCAACCTCGGCTTTCCAATAGAAAATAACCACATATATTACTTTTAGATTAAAAAAAAAAAAAAAAAAGTAGAAAAGAAATCAAGAAAAAGAAAAAAGGAAAAAAAAAAAAAAAAAAAAAAAGAGTCTCTTTTAAACGTTTGTCCCCAGCCTGGAAGTTTTGTCAGTGTCAGAATAGAGCATTTAAAGATATGCTTTGGGCTATTGTCTGATAATTACTCTCCAAGGGCTTCAGTTCCACCCCTGCTGGGGGCTATTGAAATGCAAAAAGATAAGGGATCAGTGAGAAGCCAGAAAGGACAAAATGTAAGGGAAAAAAAAATGGCTTTTTTGGAGTCTGGGAATGGGTGCCCGCTTTTACGTGCCCCCACTTCTTGGAGCCCAGCCCTTCTTTAGCACCCCAGCTCCCAAAGTTAGTTAATTAATTTGTTAATTAATTCTGCAGTTGAGGCTGGTTTGAGCCTCCCTTCTTGCCCTCAGCAGATTGCTGTTTTTTGGTTTTTTTTTTCCCCCCTTTCAGGGAGCCGGCAGCAAGACAGTCTGTGAGGTCTGGGTGGGGAGGGGCGCCAGACCCCTGGTCCGGGAAACTTACAATGTTCGCTGCGATCTCCGCTTTTCCTCCAATTCCAAACTTGTGTCCAATGTGTGACTGGTTACTGGAGATCCTGAAAACACTGTTTCATATAGTTCTTGGGTAACTGCCAGCTGCTCTACAGGAGAGACGAAATTCTGCTCCTCACCACTCAGCCATCTTGCCCCACCTCTCCTGTTTTCAACTTTTTAGTTTATTTATTTAGCTATTTATTTAGTTTATTTACTCGCATACCCAGGAGGTCAACGGGCTTCATGTGACTTCAGATGTGGCTGGATCATACCATTCAAATAATGTTGTTTCTCATGCATCTCTTGGTTCTGATTTCCTCTTTGTCAACTCCGTTTCTGGTTGGACTTTCTTTACAAGGTAGTCAAGATGGCACATGGCAGGTCCGGGCTCAGCATTTCTTTAAGTACCCAGAAACTGTAGGTGCTGTCCACCCCACAAAAATTACATAGACCAAGAGTGAGGTAGAAAAGTGTTTCAAAAAGAAAAGAAGTTCTGTTACCAGAAGAAGAAAACAGGGGTGCTGGTCAAGCAGGAATCTCTCATTGGCTTTTGAGCCAAACTGAAATCCAGGGTGATCTCATCTTGAGGTCCTTAACTTAATTAAATCTACAAAGATCCTTTTTCCAAATAAGGTCATATTCATAACTTCTGGGTGGACATATTTTTTGGGAGGACAAAAATTCAACTCACTATAGCATTCAATAAATATTTATATGTTTAACTCTATGTCTATGTGTAATCCAAAATATTACAGGGCCCTATGTGGCCCATATTTGGCACAGTGTCATAGAAAAAATACCGTCCTACAAGTAGATGAAATAAAAGTAATTCCAATCTTTACTTGCATGTTTCAAAGACTATCACTATTGTCAGTTCACAATACTGACATAGTACACAAAAAGTTATTCTTTCCTCAAGAGAAATTTCTCATGATTTATTTTTTCTTAAAATCCTTTCCCCTATTTGTTTTGCTCTTCTCTTCTCATAACCTGAGGCTTCCCCTTAAGACTTTCTCCCACCTATACTCATTTTGCACTTTCCTTCAAAACTGTCTCTCATGTTATACCATGTAGGGTCCTTTTCTTTTTCCCACCCAAGTTCTCATTGTTATTTTTCCTCATTACCTGGAGTAAATCATGGCTTTTATTGACATAAAATACTCTAGTTCTCTCCTTTCCCATCCCATAATATTACACCCATCTGCTGAATGTGGCCAGGGAGCTTGGAGAGGAAATAAAGAAGAAACCTTTATTCCAGTTACACATGACAAATGTATTACATTAAAATAAGCACTTGAATAATCTATCTAATTTACAAAATTATTTTATCATTCCAAGCAACTAGACATTTGGCATATTACCTTAATACTGTTATTCTATTCTATTATTAATAGTACTAATAGCTACAATTTATTAAGTACATACTATGTGCTGGGCATACTTGGTAATTAAGACATATTATTTTGTTTAATCTTTATAACAACTTTCTGAAAGGTTAAGTTATTTCCCTAAGGTGATGTAGTAAGTGGTAGAATTAAAATTTCATCTGGATCTCTTGTCTACATAACTTCAAAGTCCATGAATTTAACCATCATTATTACTTCTCATTTATTGGAAGAGTATACCTGCTGGTCAAAAAGAAATAATCAGTCATGATCCAAGACTAGGTTAGTATCTGAGCTTACTAGCAGTTGGATGACTCTGTGTTCCACTCCTCTTTATAAAAAGGTATTAATCTGGTGATTCTATGAGTGCATAAACAAATGGAATAATGGAAGTAGATTTGACTGGATTGTGTTTCATTTATTATATCTAATTTCTTCTCTAAGGGTTTACAGCTTTGATAAGTTTCTGAATAGAGCAGAGTTAAGAACAGAATGACATTCCTTTGTCTGATATTGAGGGCTTTAAGTTTACTATTGTTGTGTTTTAGTTTTAAATGAATAAAGCCTCACCAGTCATAAATCTGAGAATATTATAGCTCCTGGATTTAGCTACAAGTAAGTTTGTGCCCCTGTTACTAAGTTGGATCTTGCTAATGAACACTTTGAACATTTCTTTATGGGACAAGCATGCTGAACACAAACCTGTAAAATTCAAACATTCTGGGCCCAAATAAATATTAAGAGAAGGCAGATGAGACATTTCTAGACATGACCATACCATGTTTGTTACTACAGATCCTCAGATCAAATGTGTCAGTATCTTCTTGTTCACCCTTGATACAACTTCTTTCTTCCAGGTACCATTAGATGTGACCTTTGCTTTGGATTTCTGAGACCTACTTGCACTAGATGGTTTGTGCATTGTGTGTGTATGCGTGTGTGTGTGTGTGTGAATTATTTATTATGTGTGTTCACAGCTTTTATATTTATATAAAACCCATCAGCCTGGAAATCTTATGAGGATGAATGTTTTCCTCCAGATTTTTTTAGTTACTTTTCTCCCTTGTCTTCATTGGAGGCATTGTAAAATGACTTCTTACCCAGTTCAGACCTATGCCTGTTGCCAACTATAACATAGAGTGAACAGTGCATGGCTTATACATTACTGAAATAGAATGATTGAAATGCTTTCAGGACCCAAGAAAAAGCTGAATTCTCCAGGTGGATATGGGGTAGAGGGCATCACTCAATTACTATGACAATTCTTTCATCCCTGATAAGTAAATATAAAGCCTATAGCGGGCTCGGCATTGACTCATGGTGTTTGCCCAGATGGTTCTAGCAACTCCAGGAAGATGATGCAAGATTAACCTAGGAGTTTTAGACAGAGTCCTAGAAGTTCTCAGCATGTTGCC
The DNA here is from genome assembly GCF_015220235.1 of Choloepus didactylus. NCBI lineage: Eukaryota > Metazoa > Chordata > Mammalia > Pilosa > Megalonychidae > Choloepus > Choloepus didactylus. Next base: position 125,792,586 of record NC_051312.1, on the reverse strand, counting down.
ACCTATGTTTAGGGTGTTACAACAGTGTCTTTGAGCTAAATCCAAACTGACATAATGAAAGCTGATGATTTACCATGACAGCAAAAGGCTTTCACAAGCTTTGTCTCTCACTCAAGGTTAGTTATGCATTTTCTTCTCTTTTCATTTAGCTTGAAACAGTATAAGATCCCTTCACATGTTCTTGAGTCATATTTCCTCTCACCATATTACAGCTACTCAGTACTACAGACTGATCTTTTCAGATTCCTTTGTATTTCTTTACCGTTAATTGGAGCCACAAGTACTACTTGCATTTATTTAATGCAGGCATTAACCTCAGATTGTTTCAAAAACTAGTATTCCTGCAAAATACTTCCCTACCTAAGCTTTTCACATGGTTTCACCCCATTTGAGTGTTCCCAGCAATCAAACCTGGTGAGGCTGAGGATACATATGCAGTGTTAAGTAAGATGGGCCAGAAGTAGTAACAGAAAGGCTGAGCCCTCTCTGTTGTTTCCTCCTCAACCCTGGGTTTGGACAGACAGGGATACCTATCAAATTTGAATTGCACTGAATATGAAAACAAAAATTTGAGAGGATGCACTTTAACAGGAGGACTAATACTGAATATTAAGCCAGAAGGGCTAAAGTTCTAGCATCCTATCATGTGAGGATTTGATGGAAGACAGGATTAGCCTTTGGATTGGGTCCAAAGTAGTCTAAGTTTCAGGTGTGTGTGTGTGTGTGTGTGTGTGTGTTATAGGGACACTGACACAATGAAGAGTACTAATTAGAGCAGAGTGACCCAGAGGGGAGAAATCTAAGACCACTTCACATGTGGGATACTTGATGTAACTGAGGAAGAAAAGTAAACTCAAGGGTTGACAATAAGCCCAAGGAAACAAGGAAATCTGCCTGTATTATAGACCCATTTTAACATGTACTCAATTTAAAGTATAAGTTAAAAATATATTTCTTGTCAGTGTTTTTACAGTAACATTGAAAAGAATTATTTTCGGAGAAAAAAGCTGTTACTAATAATTTCATCCAGGTACATTCCCTTCTAGTTGGTATTTGCATACTTATATTTCATTTAATAGTCATAACTGGCACAAACAATTTGTTTTCTCTAATCAATTAGCATCATACCAAATGTGTTGCTTGTTTCAATATAATTCCCAAAGTTATTTTTGTTTTTAAATGCTATGGATCAGGTGGTTATTGAGTATATTTTATTGTTTTTGATTTCCCACTATTTTAATTAAAACTGCAGTGAACATATTCTTGAACATGATTTTTATTCTTTTTAATTCTTTCCTTAAAATAAATCGCCAGAAGCTAATATTTGGGTCAAGAACATGAACTTCTTGAAATTAATTGCCAAATCACTTTCCAAAGAATAAAAGATGATATATATACAAGTATACAAATTTAAGCATAATCTTATCTTTGAATTTTCTAATTTAAATATATTTTTCAAAATCCGAATATGGCATTTCAATTAATTTAATTTATTCTTCTTTAATTACTAATGAGGTGGATTGATTCTATTCATATTTACTATTCATTTTGGGGAGATTGCCTTAATTTTAATATTAAAACTATAGTGATATTAGTCTACAACCTAGAACCCCCAGAGGACTTAGACATTCACCTTCCTATTTGCCAGCAGTGGTTCGTGGTGAAGACTCACAATTTCACTCCAGGAAATGCCCTCACTGTTTTGCTTAAAGTTATGCACTTTTTTTGTGGGCAGCCTGCAACCAATGACTGGTCTATGTGGGATTATAATGAACTGGGCCCTTCCCTCAATTGACATAATTCTGAAGGGTCATGCCAGCTTCAGATCTCCCAAGGCCTATGTTGCAATTGCATCAGGCAGTTCAACTTCTCTCTCTACCCAATCCTGGTACCCTACCCCCTCCTCATAGGTATTGTTCCCCAAAGCACTCCCCAGTAAATGTCTTGCTTGCAAATTTCAGAGACTCAAAATCTGTCTCATGGGGAAGCTGACGTATGACAAAACTCTTCTTTTGAATTTTCCAGTTTCTTAGTTTTCTCTTTCTAGGTTTTGGATGTCCTCAACTGATCATCACATGACTCTCACATCTGTTTTTCTCATATACAGTCTTCGTCTTTTTGTACTCTCTTGTGGGTGATTTCCTCAAATTTCTTCAGTTTTCTGGTCCTTTATTGATTCTTTTTTGCAACCATGTGTTTAAAAGGAAAGAACAACTAAGAGCTAGAGCTCTTAGTTGTTCTTTCCTTTTAAATAGTGTTTTGTCCTTGTTTTGTAGATTAGGAAGTTTTTATTTTGTTTTAGATTGTGTTCATTCTCATTGGTTATCCCCACTGTGTCATTGTAACTCTAATCTCTCTCAGGTTGTAGATATTCCTCAAATGTTTGATGGCCCTTAGTTTTTGGAAGGCAATATACACATTTGAGTGTTTTTTTCCTTGGCAGGTTTCTTGTTATTGGGATATGAAGAGGTAACTATTATTATTGTGCACTTTCATATGCCAGTCAGAATTTGGAGCTTTTTTTCCTCCAGACCACTTAATTTCTAGAGAAGAACTCTCCATCTCCAGCCTAAAGCAGATAACCTGTGATCAAGTATTTAGAAGAGGAAGTAAGTGGGAGAAGGGAAGATGCATGGATCTACTGTTCCATGTACTGAATTTTAGCCTTGCATCTCATTTGTTATTATTATTACTATTATTATTATTATTATTATTATTATTATTATTATTATTATTATTATTGTATTTTCTTTCTCCTGGACACTGTTAGGTCTTCTCATGTTTTTTGTTTTTTTTTTAATTAATACACTATTGAGATGTAATTCATGTATTATAAAACCAACTCTTCTGAAGTATAAAATGAAGTAGTTTTTAGTATATTCAAAAAGTTGTGCACCATCACATAAAATTACCCACTGTGTAATTTTAGAACATTTCATCATCCTCAAAAGAAGCCCTGTATCCATTAGCAGTTACTTTCTATTCCCTTCCCTGCTCCACTCCCAGACCCTAGAAACCATTACTCTACTTTGTGTCTCAATGGCTTTGCCTATTCAGGACATCTCATATAAAAAGAATCATACAATAAGTAGCCTTTTGTATCTGGCTTCTCTCACTTAGCATAATGTTTTCAAGGTTCATACATGTTATAGTAAAAATCAGTATTTCACTCCTTTTTATGGACAAATAATATTCCATTGTATGGATATACCATACTTTGTTTATCCATTTATCAGTTGATGGGCATTGAGTTGTTTCCACCTTTGGGCTATTATGAATAAAGCTGATATGAACATTTATGTACAAATTTCTGTCTGGACATGTATTTTCATTTCTCTTGGGTATATACCCAGGGGTGAAATTGCTGAGTCATATGGTAACCAGTCTGAGGAACTGTCAGACTGTTTCCCAAGTAGCAAATGAAAATGACTTTGGGAATTATATTGAAACAAGGAACACATTTGGTAGGATGCTAATTGATTCACACCAGAATTGTATGAGGGTTCCAATTTCTCCATATCCTTGTCAATACTCGTAATTTTCCTTCTTTATGATTATAGCTATCCTAGCAGATGTGAACTGGTATCACATATGGTTTTGATGCATTTCCCTAATGAGCATATTTTCATGTGTTTATTGGTCATTTTATTATCTTCTTTGGAGAAATGTCTACTCACTTTCTTCTCCATTTTTTAAAATTGGGCTACTTATCTTATGATTGAGTTATAAGTGTTCTTTATATATTCTGGATACTAGACCCTTATCAGATATAAGATGTGTACATATTTTCTCCCATTCTGTGAATTGTCTTTTCACTTTCTTGATGGGGTCCTTTGAAACACAAAATATTTTAATTTTGAAGAAGTCCAATTATCTATTTTTTCTTTGGTTGCTTGTGCTTTATGTGTCACATCTAAAAAAACCATTGCTTATACTTATGTTTTCTTTGATGTGTTTTATAGTTTTGGTACTTTCATTTAGGTCTCTGATCCATTTTTAACTTTAATACATGTGGTTTTTCTTTTTCAAAATTGTTTTGGGGAGGCAGGGCAAGATGGTAGCATTTAGTTAGTCCCCTAGAATAACTAGCAAATAGCCAGGAACAACTAGTAAATAATCTGGAACAAATGTTAGGGGGACTTCTGTGACCGGACAACATCATACACCAGTCTGGAACAGGTGGAATGGCTGAAATAGCAGCATAGAACTGTAAGGAAAGCTCCCCAAACTGTAGATCTGGTACCCCACCCCTACTGGCATGCAGGCTGATTTGGAACATGTCGGGGAAAGAAGCAGTCTCTGCCAGAAACATGGAAATATAGCTCAACCAAGCTCCAGCTGAGGTTTTAATTATCAAATTTGGACTAGTGAATACAATTTACGAGCACAGATAAATCCAGAGCAAGCAGGAAAGGAATCTGGAGGTTTCTCCTGGCAGAGAGAGGAGGTGGGGCTGATGGAAAAAAAATACATAAATAAATAAGAACAGGCTTTTGGAGTCAGCTGAGCTCAGAATACTGGAAAAGGGCTGTGTCCCCAGAAAAGGGGCACAAAGAACCACATACTAAATCTGGTTCTTGCCTGGTGAACTGGAGGACTGGGTTCTGGCTCTGAAAAGGGGACCTCTTTCTTGTTTCCTTTTTTTTCTCTCATTCTAGGTAGTTCATTAGAAAAAGGCTCAGACATTTTCAATTGTCAGTACTGACCCAGGCAAGGGTGGAGTTAAGAGAGAAAGTCAAAGAAAAAAACTCAACTTTAGGAGACAATTCCCTAAAGGGATTATTTTCCCTAAGAAAACGGGGGCTTTCTCTCAGAGAACCCAGACCCAAGAGCCTGGGGAAAAAAAAAAAAAAGAAACAGTTAAAGCTTGGCTTTGACACCCTTGGCCCCTGGCTGGGACAGGGCCCACTGAGAATTAAAGGCACCGCACTTCTTTATGCCAGTGGGGAGCTGCAGGATAACAGGTGCCACCTGTTGGTCAGGATAGGAAAAGCACAGTGTCTAAAGGCCTCAAGGTAAAGTTTGACAACCTGCTGGGTCTCATCCTCAGGGAAACCTAATACAGATTACACATTCCTGAGACCAGGGCCCATCTAGCCTGGGAAAATCTAATTGGGGTAATCAAGGAACCTAGATAACTAGGCAACAAAAAATTATGAATCACACTAGGAAAAACAAAGATATGGCCCAATCAAAGGAAGAAATTTATACTACAAATGAGATGCAGGATTTGAGACAACTAATTAAAGATCTTCAAACAAATATGTTAAATCAAGTTAAAAATCAAATCAACAAGTTGAGAGAAGACATGGCAAAAGAGATGAAGGATATAAAGAAGACATTGGGCTAACATAAGGAAGAACTCAAAAGTTTGAAAAAACAATTGGCAGAACTTATGGGAATGAAGTCCTTTATGAGGTTGAGTAAGTTCCCTTCTATTCCTAGTTTGAGGAGTATTTTTTATCATTGCATCTCATTTTTGGCTTCTCTAGTACCTACTGTTACCAAATCCTAATAATATCTAGTTTTGTATGGGGCAAATGGAGCTCCTCTCAATTGCATTTCCTCCCTTATGTGCTTTAGGTTGTGTAATTCTCTGCCCTGTTATAGCAGTCACCATTCTTCTGTCCACTTGCCAACTTTCAGAAATTTGTTAAAACCTTTAATCCCTACTAAGGTTCCTTATCTTTCTCTTCATCATCTGTGGTTTATTCCTTTTATATTTCTTTACTATCATTTACTTAGGTCTCTTGGAGGAAAGTAGGTAAATGGATATGGTCAATCTGCCATTATTTAACCAGGAACCTGGTGTTCTCTCAACTATTTATCATGGTCTCACCAACCAGGCACAAATTTACCTCAAGTGAATTGTTATCCACAGTGACTTTACTAAATCATTCATGGAGAAATAATGTAGAAATTTGCTTTCACTGTCATTTCCCCCTCATTTCCTTTTAAAGAAAATTTACTATCCATCCTGATTCTTCTCGGCCCATCTATTTTCTTCACACTTTCTCATCTTCACCTGTCTCTATGTCGCTGTTGTATCAGGGAGAGAACACTGGAATGGGAGTCATAGGACCCAAGTTCTACCCCTGGCCCATCACTGTGTATCTCCATGATCCAGGGCCTCATGGGGTCTTAATTTTCCCACATGCAAAAACAAATGGATTGGTGTAGAAACCCCTTCCAAAATCAAAACGCACTTTTTCCATGATTTTTTTTCATGATCACTTCAATATAAAAAGATATTTTCTAGTTGGGCAAAATAATGCCTTAAAATACCCTATAGGAGAATATTTAAAATGTTCAGATACTTTCTCCATGTAAGAAAACAAAGTTGATTATATTAAAAAAAGTATAGTTTTCTCTGATTAAAGCTATATATATATATATATGATTAGAGGGATAAGAAGTAAAGTCTCTGGGTGATCGGATGATTAGTGTCTGTTTTTTTTTAAAAATAGTTTTTTCCTCACATAACTCATGATAAATATGTATTACTTAGTAATAAAAAGTTTTAAAAAACAAAACCCTCATCATCTACATGTCTGAACACCCCTATGAATACAGTGCTGTCTTCTTTTCTCTCTGGAATTTTAAAGTGCTTAGAAATGATTCAGCAATTTTAATGTGGGTGGAGCTCTGCATCAAGATTCTTGGGGATCAAAGAGTGACCTCCCTCTGGAAAGGCAGGCATTTGCCACATTGCTAGGATACTAGATACTTAAGATCACACAGTTAAAATGTAATTAATATAGCATAGTGTTTATGTGGAAAAGTAGATTTCAAAGCATATCACAATTATTTATCACACACTAGTAATAGGCCCTCATTTGCTCTTCTTTTCTATAGTGTATTGATTTCATGTATCATAATTTATTAACTCACTACCTTCCAAACTAACTTTGTTATGGATCTTTTTTTCTCTGTCTTTTCATTCTTTCAACCATTTATTATCTTACTTTTTCTCTTCCTTCTACTCCCATTTTCTCTAAGCTAGATTTTTTTCTCAGCATTTTTTCAGTTCAATGGTCTCCCATTAAGTCTCACATTAGACAGGGCCTTGTGAAAATCCTCATCCTTGGTCCTTCATGCACATCATTGCCCTCTGAGCTTAAAATTCAAAGCTTTCTGGGCTATAAATCAGAAAAGTGTGGTTTTCAGACATGGCTCTGGTCCTTAAATTTGTGTCAACAGTCTGAGCTTCACTTTCATTATCTACCTTATAGGGCTGTTGTAATAATCAAATGAGATTTTATATACAAAGGTACTATTATAAGTCTTGCTTGAGAGAATCCTCCATTAAATTTTAACATCCTTCCCTTTCTCAACTACTAAGATATAATATGGGACCTATAATTCTTCCATGCTTCTCTCAGCACTGAGTCATAATGAAGAATTTAGATGCATTAATTTACACTTACTGCCAATTTACTTGGCTTTTCTCTAGGAAAGTTTAGAAGGTTCTCTATAGATATAACTTGTGTAGAAAAGTGAAATAATACTGATGATTGGGAAGAGATCACGATTTGGAGCATTTTCTCTGAGTCTTTAATACAAGAGTCATGGCTAACTCTAGGGTTTGTGACATGACTACAAATGCTTATCTTCTCATTTGTTCCTTGCCTTTCAGGTCCTCCTTCCTTAAGGCCCTGTTCAGCTTAGGTTTAGCCTTTATGTTGAACCCTGATCATCACCATCATTGAGTCCCTGTCTCCTATGCCTATTTTCTTGGAAGTCAGGGTCAAGATATGTCTTTCCTAAGAAAAGTAGCTTAGTAACTGGTACCAGGTCTAAAATGTGGGCTACCCTATTCTATTTCACTGAAAGTCATTTTAGCCCTGGCATTAAGAAGTAGAATAACCATTTTTTTTTATTAAAAAATGTTCTACTTGTTTATTGTTGAAAAATGAGAAAACATGGGTAAGTAAAATGAAGTATAAATGAAAAAAAAATTCACTCACAACCCTACCATACAGGGCATAAACTCTTTCCAGATATTTTTCTAGTTTTATACTTGATTCAGATCAAGGCGTGAGAGCGTTTACATGTCTGTGTGGATATCACCTGAACATCATGTGGATTGTTAATTCTCTGCCAAATATTCAAAGGATTTGGTAGAAGGGCATTGAGGCCTTATTTTTCACACTTTTTTTTCAATACATAGGCAAACTAATAACTGCTACTGTGTGGTGTGAATCAGGTTAGCTGTTTGAAATTCTTTCTCTTCTAATAATAATGTGTTGTTTATAACACATTTAATGGTTTCTCTTCAATGTTCCTATAAAACTCCTGTAAACAATAAATATTGTACTTGAGAATGTACATAGCTAAATTCTCAGATTAAGCTTAAGTTTCACAAATGTGGAAAAAGATCAGAACTGTGGGCTAGGACATCTGCTGTCACTTTTGGGGCTTGGATTTGCAAAGCCAGTATATAGTGGACTATTTCTTTCTTCCAAAGCACTATCTTGCTCTCAGATGAATGGATGGTAGGGCATGACACTGTAACACAATGAAAAACTCTCTTGAGTGTAATTAGCTGAGTGAACCTGATTCCATTCGGTTATTATCTTTTTATGAAAATACTTTATTAATCTTCAAAGGAAAACAATGGACTTGATCACATATAAATCTTATATGCTATGTATATGCATGATTTTTGAGCACAAATTTGAGAAATACGAACAACTGGGATGCATTAAATTACATTCATCTTCACTAAATTACAATGTCTTTTTATCACTCTCTAATTCCCTTGACCTTTTCACAGAGTTAGGCAGAAAACTATCTTCTTATCTGCACTGAACATTTAGATTAGTAGTTCTCAACCTTGGTTGCACATTAGAATCATAGAGCTTTTTAAAATTCACATGCCTTGGCTGTACTCCAGACCAATTAAATCAGAATTTCTGGAGGTGGGATCTAGTCTTTAGTAATTCTGAGTACCCAGGTGATTGTATAGCACAGAAGCTCATGGAGAGAAAACACTTCTTTCAGAACAGTGCTTCTCAAATTTTAGAATGCATATGACTTACTTGAGAGTCTTATTAAAATAGAGATCCTGATACTCTAGTTTTTGGGTGACACCTGAGATTATGCATTTCTAATAAGATCCAAAGTAAGCTAAGTGCTGTGGGCCACACCTCAAGGATCAAGTACTTGAACAAAGGACCAAGCAAAGACTTGGTGGGTTTCTTTGTGGCCCCACCTGTGGCTTCTCAAGACTCAGGAACATCTTGGTATTAAAAGCCTTTGTGAGAAATTTCCATTAGGTTAAACGTTTAGTTCTTGCTGAGGAAGAGATTAATTTTTCCCTTTAAATTCCCAGCTCCAGCCCCTGCTTTCTGTCTCCATTTTGTAGGAAAACTGAAGTGAGAAATAGAAACAAGTAAGGCACATTCTGGGCACGTTCTTTTCAAATTAGGAGAGTTTTCTAGAAACCAACCTTTAAATCACTGCAATTTCACCATCCTTCTCTTATCCATCTCCACAAAAAAGTCAAGGAGGTTCAAATAAGCATGCATATTTATAAAATAACAGCTTTATCAGTCTTTCAATTTATTATCTAATTTTTAAAGGAATAATGACTTTTATCCCCAGCCAAAAAAATTAAAACTTAAACAGAACAAAATGTGGCTTTACTTAAAAATATAAATTGGTAAGGACAAACCCTGCTGGGATTTGTTTCACTTGTCCTTCTAAAATAAATTTGAACTTCTCTAACTGGGATTAAAAATAACAAAGTACCATAACTGCTGAGCACAACAAAGGCACAAAACAAACTAACATTTTGACAGAATTTTTTTTCTCATTTTCGATCACAGATACCATTTTTCCTTTATGTGACCCTTCTCTGTAATTTAATCAGAAACAACCTTGAAGGTTTATTAAAACAGCTTTAGCCAATTAAGGAGAGATCACAAAACCTATTTAAAAGACTTGTGAAGGGTGGCTGGCACATAGTGAACTGAAACACAAGACTTATGAAATGAAGATTTGAGGTTTTCTTCCCCAACTTTTTATTTTGAAAAATGTCAAACCTGCAGTCAATTCAAAGGATGGTACAATGAGCACCCATCTACCCTTCATCCACATCTACCAATTATTAATATTTTGCTACATTTCCTTCTTTTCTCTCTCTTTCCATTTTCATTTTTGCTGGACCATTTGATTGCTGCAGACATCGTGATACTTTATACCTAAATACTTCAGCATATTTCACATAAGAATAAGAACATGCTCCCAAATAACCACAGTACCATTATCACACCTGTCTTAGTTTGCCAGGGCTGCTATAATAAAGTACAGCAGACTAGCTGGCTTAAACTTAAACAATAAAAATTTATTGTCTCACTGTTCTGGAGGATAGAAGTCTGACACTGCAGTGTTAGCAGGACCATGTGTCCATTTAATAAAAGGGAAAATACATCCCATGCCTCTCCCCTAGCTTCTGGTGGGTGGCTGGCAATCCATGACGTTCCTTGACTTGTGGAATAAGTCAGTCGCTGCCTCTATCACATAGCCATCTCTTTCCAAATGTCTCTGTTTTACTGTGTCCAAATTTCCTCTGCTTATAGGGACGCAAGTGATATTGGATTAAGGGCCCACTCTAATCCAGTTTGGCTTCTCTTCAAAGATCCTATTCACAAATATGTTCACATTCATAAGATGTGTATTTTGGGGAGAGACAACTCAATCCATAATAACATCTAAGAAGTTTAATAGATAAATAGTATCCAACATATAGTCTATATGAACACTTCCCAGTTCTCTCCTAAATTGCTTTTATAACTGTGTTTTTCTTTTCTTTCTTTTTATTTTTATTATTTTTTATTCAGGATCCTACCAAGAATCATCCATTACAACTACTTTCCATGTTCCTTTACTTCCCTTTGATCTAGAATAGTAACTCTCCCCCCTCCCAGGTCTTTTATGACATTGACATATTTTAAGAATCTAGATTGGTTATCTTGTTTAATGACTCCCCCACCCCACCCCCAATTAGATACTCATTAACAGATTCAGGATATCATTCTAGTTATTTTCCTAACAATACTGCAAACGTAATGTATACCTCCCAATGCATCACATCAGGGGTCATATAATGTCAGTTTGTTTCATTATTTGGTCATATGATCATCTGGTCATCTGCTATCCCTCAGATATCTCCATTATAAAGGTAACTTTCCTCACTTTGTAATTAATAAATAATTGCAGGGTGATTTTGAGACCAAGTAGATTCCCCCCAAACTTGTGCCACATGGTATTAGCATCCATTGCTGTGCCTTGCTTGACTCAATTATTGTACTGATTATTGCAGAATGGTGATTTTCTAATTATGTCATTCTTCTACATGAATGACTGGATATTCTTCTGTAAAGAACTTTCCTTGTCCCCCTCCTTTTTTAAGTGTCATTATGAACTCAATGATTCTTCATTTATTCAATATGTTATAACCCATTACAGTCATTATTTATTTTGGTGCTTGACATCCCATGTTTGGCCTATGGAGTCCCTTCTAGCCAGCTCCTCTCCTTTTGATATGTTCCCATAATTATTTAAACATTTCCTTGCTTTTTGGTATAATGAGAAACTTTGTCTTTTTTCTACTCCATATCTGGAATCAGCCTTTTTTTTTTTTTTTTTTTCCCCAAGCAGCCCTAGAGAGGAGAATAGTATTTAGAAACCCAGATCTGGTTGCTAAACATGCTCATTGCAATAAGGGCTTCATTGCCTCCAAGTCCTTTCTGTGGATAGAGCTGAAGAAATGTATTTAAATAGAATCATAAGTTCATATGTTATTTCCAATTCATACCTAAACATCACGGTTTTTATCACCTCCCCCCACTGCATGTTTGCTTCCTCCAAACATTGGTATATTTACTCATTTGTTCTATCTTACAATACACTGAAAATGGTTTCAGAATTACTCCATCAAGACCAAGACCAATAATTAAATATAGTTCAAGATTTCTTTACTGTTCTTTTCATCTTTAAAATGCACCAAGTATGTACAGTTAGAGTACTGTGTTTAAAAGTTGTTTAAATTAATATTATTTCTTTGTGTATCTGTTATCAATTTGATATAAGCTAGACTCACCTGGTTTTGTTTATATTCAATGTTTCAGTTTGTGTTTAAAAAGTCTTTTTGACTTAATTTTATCCTTTGACTATGTATAACATATATGGTTGAAAAGTCAAAATTATATAGAAAAATATATGCTGAGAAGTCAAAATTACATAGAAAAGTATACTCTGAGAAGTCTCATTCCTTTCCCCAATCCTTTAAGCCCATATATTTCTATCCATCTTCATTTTATTTGATTCTGGTTTCACTTACCCATGTAATGTTTTGCAAAGATAAGTAAATATTTAAAGACACATAAATACCCATTTTTTCTTATTTTCCCCACTATCTTACACAAAAAGTCCATGGACCATGTCTGAATCATCTTTCTCCTTCCACACGATTGTTTTATTTTAACCCATGCTCAGCTCTGTTCTTAGAACATCATATTTGTTCAGTATACATTTTCCAAATGAAAATCAACAGGGTACTTAGAAACTTGTTAAAGAACAGAAAATCGTTAATTCATAAAACATTTTTACTAATACATCATAGAAATTAGGAAGCATATTAAGAAAGGAGTATGCCCCTTTCGCTGTTTATATCAGTCTTCACAAGAAGCCCAGGACTCCCAGGTCAATCCTGAACTCCACTTAGTCCCATCAAGCTCCTCAGATCCTTTTTTGTGACCCTGTCCCATCTTTCCCAGTCCCTGAAACCAAGAACTGTGTTTTCCAGTACTCAAGGGCAGTTGTCATTAAAATCCCCTAGGGTGCTTTCAGAACCTCCTCTGAATGTTCCTTCACCTTCGTGCTCCAATTGAAGTTTGCTTCTGTTTCCCACAGCCCTCAGACCACTGGGCCTGGAAGTAGTAGGTATCTTCCTGGCTATTCCACTTCCAGACCATTCTCCCTCATTCCTAAAACTCACTAACTTTGAGACAGCAACCTCTCCTTGTTGCAGTCATCTACCAACCACAAATTCACACCCTCTCTCTCCTTGAATATGGTAGTATCTCATTCATCATTTTATTTCCTTCATGCTCTTTTAAATGTACTTTTAATGGAAGAAATTAAAGGATAGATTTGCATTCAGCCTATATCATGTTTGTAAAAGGACTTAATGCCAACTGTTGGCCAGTGGCTTGGTAGACTGTGTATTTCATTCTTTTAAAAGCTGAAAGCAACTAGATTAACTGCCAAATTAATTTGGACATTTCAAGAGTTGAATTGGGTCACTCATATTACAATAAAGAAAGTTGCTTTATATTTAGACATTGAATAATAGCAGAAAAATAGTAATTGAGATAAGCAGAATAAATGGAACATAAAGAATTGACTGCAGGCAAGTGATTATGTTTTAATCCTTTCCTGATACAGAGAACTACATAAGAAATTGAAGAAGACTCAGAGGTAAATATGTAAAAATAAATGTAAAAAACTCTAGATGGAGTTATTTTTAAAAAAGGTATGTGTATGTTTCCTTACACATATATCTGTAGGTATGTAAAGCACTACACATTAACATGCAACCTACTGTTAAGGAGTTGAATTTGTATTCAAAGTATGGTTTACATCTTCTAATTCAGGAAAATTCCAGGCCCGAAAATTCATATTGGTTACGAAAAACATTTTAATTTTTTCTCTGAAGAATTGATTCCAGTGAAATCTACATCAGTGAGATTTCTGTAACATAAATTGGCTCTAATGTTTCTTCTTGCTCAAGTACGACAGGGATGTGGATTCACTGTTGGCTGACACATTACTAGCTTACACAATAGATTTAAAGGAGCTGCTCTTGTTTGGAGACTTTTTGAGATGAATGATGCCCTGGACTGTGTTTCATATATTTAGTCCAGAGGGATGAAATTTTGCTGTATCAGGATATAATGCCCTATGTAACTATTCTAAAGCTTTATTTTGCACAATAAGGAAATGTAAGTGTTTAATGTTTCTCCTGCTTCTCAATGTGTACACTACAATACATGCACAGACTGGAGTTCTCTGATTCCCAGCCTGATCCAGGGAATCTTATTTAGGGTGCTTGCAAGTATGTCTCAGAAAGGTGTAGAAACCTTTAGAATGATCTTGCCATGGAGAAAATATGCAAAACTTCCTCTCTTCAATATGGTAAGACAGACATGATCAACAGAAATGAACAATTGGACTGGATGAACAGAACTGAAAATCACCTAAGCCAATATACCCTGCCTTATATTTCACATTCTGCCCAAAATAAGGCATTGGAATATGTGTTGTACTAGAATTTTTCCTAGAATTATCTTTTGAGAGTAGCTGGAAGGCAGTTTTAAGCTCTTCTAACCCTGAATTGTTGGCCAAGACTTTTAAGACTCCCCAAGGTAAATATGACTTCTTTGAAAGGTAGTTTTCCTTTGACACCTGGGTGGGAAGAGAACTCATTGGAGTTTTACCTGTAGTAAAATTCACAGCTTAAGAGGGAACTGTATTTTAAACCCTTTATGAAACATTGGTAAGCAATCATTGATTGCAAATAGCAGGAACCCGACTCAAATTCATTCAATAAGTAAAGGAATTACTGGCTTGTGCACGTGGAAAATACATTGAGGAATCTGACTTCAGGCATGATTGGGCCCAGAGGCTCAAATGCTGACATGAAAACACTATCCATCCATCTCTAGGCTAGTTTTTCTTTCTCTATAATGGTTTCATCCTTAAATAAGTTCTTCCTTTATGGTAAGTCCCCACAGCCCCAGGCTTATAATCTTAGCAACTCCAGTGATAAAGGAACACCTGTCCTCAGTAATTATATAAAAATGTCTCAGGTCTGATTCTCATTGGCCCAGCCTGGGTAATGTGTCCATACCTGAACTAACCACCACAGTCAAGGAGATGTCCAGTGTAGGGCTGGATCCCCACATTGCTTAGATGTGGGAAGACAGGAGCTCTCTAGAGAGCTTGGCCAGCAAAGAGCATCATTTAAGTTCATCTTTAATATATTGAAGCATAAACATGAGTTGGAGCCACTCTAATACAGAGATCCTTCAATTTGGTCTAAATGCAAATCACACAGTCCCCTTTGTAACAGAGTAGCTGCTGACTTGACCAATACAACATATAAACATATTTAGCACTCAGAGCTGCTATAGGACAATGCTTCAGGCCAAACCATGAAGCCAGGCATCTGGCCTTTCAGAGATATCAAAATGGCAAGGCATATAACAATAACAACAACAACACAAATATATGTCTATACAAATAAATAAGTATTCACATGCATGTTTATATATATATATAGATACATTATTATTCAAAATAAATATTTGTATAGTGCTTCATAGTTTACAAAGAGTGCTCATATATATTATCCCTTGGAATCTCTTTAGCTCATGTGATTCTCTTTAAATATCCCAGAAAAAAGAACCCTAAAAAGACACTCACCTCTTTTGAGTTTTGTATTCTGCTTCTTGTACCTTATACATCATCAGGATGCATCTCCTCCATAATCCTTAGCTCCTCATAAGCTGTACTAAAGGATATATAGTGTTTCGTGTTATCTAGCCTTTATACTTTCCAAAGCATATTCACATGCATTATTTCATTAGTTCCTCTCACATTATAATAGGCTAGATGCATATTTACAAGTCTTCCCAAACAACCATTACACAAAGATCTCCACCAAACCTGAGTTACATTCAGTTTTACAATAACATAGAATAAAATTATCTTGTTGCCTTCTCCCGGTGCTTCTTTCCACAGAGCTTTGTCAGTAGGGTGCCTGACTTCTACATTATAGTGTTTTTCAGAGTCAGTTATACCCCATAAAAGCTGTGTAGCTTTGGTTAAATCCCCATGGCTTCCTTGAAAATCTTCCCCTTTCTATGAAGCCCTTCTTTTTACCACTTCCACTGGTCTCCAAGTCTACCCATTATTTCTAACAGCTTCCATTGTTGGTCCTTTTTTTCTTAGTATGGTTCTCTAACTAGGCCAGCAGAGGCCCACCCAGTCATCAAATGCTGACTGAGCCAGGAAGAAGCAAGGACAAAACAGTCTCAGGGTAAAGGGATCACCTTATATAAAGGTGTAGAGACATTGTGCTTATTATTACTTAAGATGAAATTGGGGTGCTATTAAGATGGAATTTGGCCAATAATCTAGGGAAACTCAAATTCTGTCTCAGGCCAGCCAGAGGTCTTCCTCTCAAAAAGACCCCCAGGGAAACGCATGAATAGGATCATGAAGAATAAGGAGATCATGGTAGTCATCACAGAATATTTTCTAACAGCTTTATTGAGGTTTAAGTAACAGACAACAAAATGAACATATTTAAAGTATTCAATTTATATGTTATGACATATGTATACACCCATGAAACCACAAACATAATCAAGATAATTAATATATCCATTGTCCCAAAAGTTTTCTTGTGTCTCCCATTAGCAGGAATCTTTCTAAGGAAAAGATAAACCTCTACATTTTTGTCATGTGTTCCTGCCCAGGGAAAATCCTGCCACGTGAGAAGTGAAAGAGTCTCTACTTACACATTTCCTTGACCACTTAGAGGGGCCACTTCTATCTGCAGCCTGGTTGAGCTGAGGCTACACACCCAAGTCAGCTTATCTCATCCTTGCTTATCCACAAATGACCTTACCTTGATTGACGTAGATACACATAAGTTTCTCTTCAACCATTTTAAAAAATTTTATAGGTTTATTTGGTTATATCATAATCTTTCTTTTCTTCTGGGCTCACTTCCAGACATTGTCATGGAATTGGCTTCTAAATTTTAATTAAGAGTACCTTTTGTTTGGGTCATAAATTAAAATGTTCTGAATTTCTTTTCCCAGTGTCAGGTTCAAGGAAGTCAGCCAAACGAGAAGCCCTAGGAAAGAGGTAGATTCTCTGAGCTCTGTAAGCTCCTCCCCTGACTATGTAGTGATTGATGTAGAACATAGATTCATGAGATGTTGGAGCCAGACAGTGTCTTCAAGAGCAAATTGATAAGACAATGATGAAGCTGACACCCAAAGAGGTGAGGTTAATTACCCAGGATCACACAGCAAGTTAGTGGCAGATTACACATTAAAATCTGGTTGTCCTGATTTTTTAAACTCATAAATTTTTCACACTGTGACTCAATTTTTCTTAGGACCTAGCAAAGCTATGCTGGGCTGGGGTCTTCCTCATAATGTATACCTTGCAGAGTTGTAGAGGTAAGGAATTATGAGACATCTCAGTAAGATTACTTGGGACGGGACAGAGACCTATTTCTTTTGTCTATCATATCGTAGAACTTTTCCTCATTAAAGTGAGAGGATACAGAGTAGACAGATTTTATGGATATTAAGAAAAAAGTCATTTATGAAGCACATCCTTCATACACATAATTGCTAACTTGTCAAGGAATATCTTAACACAATAAAATTTTTGCATTTGTGTAAAAAAAAATGAAGCACAATGCTAGCACAAGGACATTTACCTTCTTGGAAGTTTCCTGGTGCTCTATGAATACTATCACTACTACTACTACTAATTGCAATAATTCATATTTATTGAGTGCTTACTAGGCGCCAAGAAATCTTTTGAGCACTATAGATGTATTGGTTATTTTAATCATCATAAAAGCTTGTTGTTGAAACTCAGGCACAGAGAGGTCAGGTGACCTACCCAGGTCAATGAAGCCAGTAAGTATCAGAGGATCAGCATTGCTTTTGTAAGCACTGGTTGTTTTCATAGCTGAATGAAGCCACCTATACAACCATTTTAAATCTAGACTCCTCTGCACCTTAATGGGAGGTTTGGAAGAGAGTTTCTTAATCTGGGATCAAGGGGTGAGCTTTAGAAATTCTGAAAACTCCCTAAAATGGTAGTCATCGTAGATGTCAGAAGTATGCAAATTGATGGAGCAGGGCAGGAACAGGGTACGGTAGATAGCGTCACACCAACTCTGGCCCAGGCATTGCTCCAAAGGCTTTATGTACATTTTAGGCCTTACAGCAACTGATAAAATGTTTATCATTATCCTTTTTGTTTTTTTCAGAGAAATTAAATAACGTATTTAAACTACCCCACCAGGAGAAACATAGCTGGGATTCAAAGTTGTCTACTTCAAATTCTCTGTTCTCTCTATGCTGCGGGTAGCTGAGCTTGTGCCTCGACTTACCAGGCCTGGGCCAGGGGACTTGATATCACCCCCTGGGGAGGGTAGTAGGTACGGGCGTGAGTGCCCTCTGCAGCCCCCCCGAGCCTGAGGAGCGAGGTCAGGGCAGCTCCCTTTTCCTCACCCAAAATGCCACTGGCAGGGGAGGCTTGCCGGAGGAAACCGCCTTTCTCCCAACTGCCCTTTCCCCACTTCCTTATCTTACCCACATACTCCCTTGTGCCAAGGCCACTCCTGCCACCGCCAGTGCGCATGCACCGTGGCCCAAACAACCCCCGCCCGCTGCAACGGCTCCTGCGTCCTCTCAGAACCAATCCTAGCCCCTCTCCCTTCAATATTGCCATTTTAGGCTACTTCACCTCCTTTCCAGCCCTGCCCCTCTTACCAGCCTATATAACCTGTAATCACCCCTGAATAAATCTCTTTGGCGCATACTCCTACTGGATGAAGAGTGTTTTTTGTCCTTATCGCCGCCCTCCACACCTTGCACGCCTCTCGCCGAGGACCTTGGCCACGTCCTCCGCCTCGCCCTCGCCTCCGGGAAAGAGCCCCCGCCGCCGGTACCCTTTAAGCAGCCCCGAGAGCTGAGGGCTCGGCTACCGGCCGCCACTCCCCCTAGAAGCAGTAACCCCGACCACAACTGGTGCCCCGTGTGAGGAACGTCTCCACACGACAGTTTGGCAGGTCACCCGCTCGCCCGGACGCCCCTCCAGCTTCCCATTTCCTCGCCTGCAAGGTAAAGGGCCGCCTCTCCCTCGCCGCTTCCGGAGCCGTGGGAGGTTCCTTGCTCCGAAGCCGCTCCTCCCTTCCCCCACGCTCTCTTCATCCAGTAGGAACTCCTCCCTTCCCCCACGCTCTCTTCATCCAGTAGGAACTCCTCCCTTCCCCCACGCTCTCTTCGTCCCCTTGTATGCGCACTTCTATGACCCCCGTTCCTCCTAACGCTCTCCCTCTTCCCCTCCATTACTTTGCTGTAGTTCTTTGTATCTTTATTTCCTCATTTGGTGCCGTGTGCCTCTTTGCAACCGCCCCCCCTGACTGCTCTCGTTGCCAAAGGGCACTGCTTTCTGCTCTCGCCGTCTCCTTCGGCCTTGCAGCCACAGTTTATCTCATTCTCTCTGCTCAGTAAACTACTCCTCCTTCTCCTCCCCGCCAGCCGGCCGGCCCGGCTCGGGAACAACTCCCCCTCCTCTCCCCTCAGCTATGGGTAATCGTATATCTACATGTCAGGCACCTCAAGTTCGTGCTCTAGCGGGTCTCCTAGACACGCATCGCTGTAAAGTGTCTGTCCGGCAGCTGCAGATATACTGGGATCTCCTGCTGCCCTTTAACCCATGGCTCACCACTTGCCATCTTTGGGACCCTGTTACTTATGATCGTCTTATTGATCGAGTCACCAACGCCATGGAACATGAGAGCAAGCGCTTCCCTCCCGGCTTGCTCCCCACCTTGATAACCATCCGCTCCTGCCTTCAAGGCTCCCTCCCCCCTGATAGAGGCCCCGTTAAATCCAAAGAGGCCCTATCAACCCAGCCAACAGACTCAGATAGCGATACTAATTCAAATCATGACTCGGACACGGAGTCCTTAGTCGAGCAGATTAACAACGCGCTCGAGGTGACTCCCAAAAAGCAAAATAACACTGCGCCACGCCAAGATGGCGAACTTCCTCCTTCTTCTTCCATCGAGGGGAGGAAATGTTCCGGCGATGACATCAGCCCTAAGCTGGGCCGGAAACCGCATACGCTTTACCCTGCCCTTCCACAGGGCGGAGCTAGTCCACCATCTTATGCCTTGAACCCCACCCTTTCACAGGGCGGAGCTGATCCACCATCTTGTGTCTTAGCCACGCCCACCGCGCCGTCATCTTGCGACGCTTGGGGCCTCCCACTCCCGCCTCTCCCTCCGGCGAGCTCCCCCTCGGAGCCGCTACCGGCAGCTGCCGCCGCTCCTCCCACCCTGCCGACTAACAACCCCTGGCTGCCTTCTACACCTCAAGGCAACCCTTGGGGCAACGCTCCCCCTGCCCCCACTCCCACGCCAAGTCCTCTGCAAGCGTGTCCTCCTTTCTCTCATGCTTTTCGCTGTTTTCCTCTTAACCTTGCCCCCACCCCACAGAGGCCGCATGACTGGTATCCCATTGACTTAGATACTATCAAGCAGCTGCGCAAGGCCGTCAAGGAGGACGGGTTAGGTAGCCCATATGCTTCCCAAATACTACAGGATCTCGCCATGAACTATTGCCTCCCCCAAGACTGGGCCTCGCTTGCCCGTTCAATTTTTAACCCCGGTCAGTTTGTTGACTGGCGTGCTCACTTCCAGGCAGAAGCAGCTAAGCAAAGTGAGCAAGATGCAGCCATTGGAGTCTATCATCCCCCCGAAGCCTATTTGGGCACTGGAGCGTTTCTAAATGCGTCTGCTTATATTAATGCCCCTGCCACCTTCTGGACTGTCCTCAGAGGCATCGCCTTACGCGCGTTTGCCAATTGCTCTGCCTGTCGGCCTAATAAATTCACCAAGCTCTTCCAGGAGCCGAGTAAGCCTTTCGCCACCTTTGTCTCCAGAGTCGAAAAAACCTGCGCTCGAAAGGTAAGTAATCCCCAGGCCCAATATTACATGTGCCTATCCTCAAATCCTGAAAAATCATACTGCAGTTCCCCCAACGAGTACTACTGTGCATACTGGGAGTGTGAAACATTAGCCACTAATTGGAAGCCTCCTGTTCCTAATCATTACCTTACCTTAAAATGGACCCCTACAGGGTGCAAACTCCCTACAGTTAACTGGCTCGGCCAAGAAAGTAAGGGATCCTGCACACATCTTAATCTTACAGTGCAGCTCCCCACTGATCCCTCCTGGTTACTCAGTCAAACTTGAGGCTTCAGAATCTATGAGAAAGGAGCCGACCGAGGATCACTTATTCTTATAAAAAAGGAGGCTATAAGCCAACCATACCAAAATACTGCTTTAAAAACACCCTTTAACATTGGTCCCAATAAAGTCATTAACCCCCTTTTTCCACAGCCCCCCAGCCGTACCTCAGCTACAAACAACGCATCGCCAACCCCACCACCCCAACCTTTTCTGCCCCCTTCTCGTTATTCCTCTCCCCTCCTCAGCCTCATCCAAGCCGCCTTTGCCTCAGTGAACTCCTCCAACCCCAATTTTACCTCCTCCTGCTGGCTCTGCCTCTCCACCTCTTCCTCACTGTACGAGCCCGTTGCCTCCAACCTCTCCTTTTCAGAAAGCACAGAAGACAGCCCCTCGGAGTGCAGTTGGAATACCTCTGCCGTCCCCCTAACCTTTCATTCAGTCTCCTATACGGGAAAGTGCGTCCGCCCTCGCTCCAATAACTCTCCCGACCTCACTGCCTGTGCCAGCTACTCATCTCCTAGCAGCTCGGCAAAATTTCTCATTCCTCATAACTCCTCCCAATGGCTCTGCTCCTCTACAGGACTTACCCCCTGTCTCAGCACGAATATCATCAGTGAATATAAAGAAACTTGCCTCCTAATTGTCCTTATCCCTAGGGTCTTATATCATAGCGAAGAAGACTTCTTCCTCCGTCCAAAAAAAAACTGCAGCTCCTACCCCACTGCAAAAGCGAGAGCCCATCACCGTCCTCACAATTGCCTCCCTCCTAGGTCTTGCCGGCGCTGGCACCGGAATCGCTGCACTAGCCAGTCAAGGCTCCGCCCTAACTCACCTCAGGGCGGCTGTTGACGAGGACATTCGCCACCTACAAAACGCTATTTACCATCTAAAAAATTCTGTCAATTCCCTCTCTGAGGTAGTGCTCCAAAACCGCCGAGGTCTTGACCTTCTCCTCCTCAAAGAGGAAGGCCTCTGCGCCGCCCTAGGAGAAGAGTGCTGTGTATATGCCAATTCCACAGGTCTCGTCGAGGACAGCCTGAAAAGGGTCCGAGAGGGACTGGAAAAGCGTAAAAGAGATCGTGAAGCCACCAATTATTGGTCCAGTTTTTTCACTCCCATCCTCCCATACATCCTTCCTTTTCTTGGCCCCCTATTAATAATTATTCTAGCTCTCATCTTAGGACCCTGCCTCATCCGCAAAATTGTCCAGCTTGTAAGAAAACAAACAGATGCCATTTTTTCCTCGTTCGTGCAAATCCAGTATCAGCGACTCGCCACCTCTGACGCCCCCCACTCCAAGATGACAGCCAACCCTCCGCGACCTCAACGCCACCGGTCAACCCGCCGACCGCGAGGCCCTTCTCAATCACCTGAACATCGCTCTCACCTCGAGTTCCAGCTTCTCTGAACCCCTGAACTTTAAACCCCTGAACTTTAAACCCCTCACCTTCGCCCAGCCCGCTGCAGCGAAGCCCTTGTCGAGCGCCCGGGCACCACACCAACACTGAGCTCCAGCCTCGCTGAGCCACCGTCAACCCCTTTTTCCCTTCCCTGACCTCCCCCTTCCCTCACCCTTAGCGGGCCTCTCCGGTAAAGCCTCTTCCTCTAATTAGAAAAGAAAGGGGAATTGCGGGTAGCTGAGCTTGTGCCTCGACTTACCAGGCCTGGGCCAGGGGACTTGATATCACCCCCTGGGGAGGGTAGTAGGTACGGGCGTGAGTGCCCTCTGCAGCCCCCCCGAGCCTGAGGAGCGAGGTCAGGGCAGCTCCCTTTTCCTCACCCAAAATGCCACTGGCAGGGGAGGCTTGCCGGAGGAAACCGCCTTTCTCCCAACTGCCCTTTCCCCACTTCCTTATCTTACCCACATACTCCCTTGTGCCAAGGCCACTCCTGCCACCGCCAGTGCGCATGCACCGTGGCCCAAACAACCCCCGCCCGCTGCAACGGCTCCTGCGTCCTCTCAGAACCAATCCTAGCCCCTCTCCCTTCAATATTGCCATTTTAGGCTACTTCACCTCCTTTCCAGCCCTGCCCCTCTTACCAGCCTATATAACCTGTAATCACCCCTGAATAAATCTCTTTGGCGCATACTCCTACTGGATGAAGAGTGTTTTTTGTCCTTATCGCCGCCCTCCACACCTTGCACGCCTCTCGCCGAGGACCTTGGCCACGTCCTCCGCCTCGCCCTCGCCTCCGGGAAAGAGCCCCCGCCGCCGGTACCCTTTAAGCAGCCCCGAGAGCTGAGGGCTCGGCTACCGGCCGCCACTCCCCCTAGAAGCAGTAACCCCGACCACATATGCTATCCCAATATCTCTGTGCTATCCCAATATCTTATCCAGAAGGAGAACAAGACAGAAGAGGAAGAAGGAGGGAGAAGAAAAACAAAGAGGTGGTCAGAGGGAACCAGGTACTTATGGCATTCTATGGACAGTACTTTTTTTCAACGTTTTATTCTGTTAACACATATACAACTCAAAATTTCCCATTTTAACCACTTTCCAGTGTATAATCCAGTGGTATCACTTATACTCACAAAGTTGTGCTATCATTACCATCATCTATTACCAAAACTTTTTCATCACTCCAAACAGAAACTCTGTACCCATTAAATAGACAGTATTTTAATCTCGAGTCCCAGACAGTGATGGACAAAAAAGCATCAGAAATGACCCCTGCAAACCAAAGATACCTGATAAAATTGAGAAATTAAAGAGTTAAGGTGAAAAGAGAATACTCAAGATATAACAACAGGCTCTCTAATGAAAGAAGTACAGAAGTTAGGGACTGAGGTACTTAAAGATCATTTGTAGCTATGAAGCTTTTGTGTAAAATGTATTTATTTTAAAAATTGCCTACATATTCTCACTACAATATCTTGCATTTGAATAACAAAAAATATTTTAAATATTTAGAAAGAATTCACAACTTTTTTCTCACTTGATATTCTTCAAACTTCCTATGCAGGATATTAGCTTGTAGTAACTCTCTCTAACAACCACACCCTCCTCCACATCCCCAGCACGCACATACACAGCATCACAGGCTGTGTGATAGAGCTGGCATCAGAACTCACATCTCTTAAGACTCTGTCTTCTATTCTGGGCTACAGCAGATGCCTTCTGTCTGCAGAGCCTCCTACCTGGAGCTCCACAGTTGCTTACCTATTTTTGGTTTCTATAATCAAAACATTGGGCCAGGTTCAAGGAGGTGCCATTTCCCAGAAGACTTTGCATTCAGCACTTAACTGCAATCAGCTAGGGAGCCTGAGCCTTCCAGCCAGGCCACTGCTGATTGACTAGGAGAGAAATGGATTCATCAACGCGGTGGGTTGTGCTCTCTGCCTGTTGGGGCAGTGCCCTGCAGGCTCAGTGTCATATGTGATTTTAGGGAGCAAAATTAGAATCAGAAAAACTCTTCCTTAGGTATGCTGCACTTTCTCCAGCAGTGACTTAGGAGGAAGATAGTTTAGTAGGTAAATTTTCATATCATAAAACTAAATGTGCTTTGTCCCTAGAATTTATATAACACACACTCCTTTAGGAATTCCCTTTAGCTTAGATCTGGATGCTGGCTTTGGCGTAATAGTCTTCCCCAAGTGTTCTATTTAGGGTAATAGTCTTTGCTCCTTTGGCTCTATAGCAAAGATGACAGCAGAGAGTGAGAGAGGAGCTGGAGAAGAAATGGTACCTCTTCACTCCCTGATGACCACTACTGAGGGCAGCTTTGGGGCTTGAATCTTTATATATCTACCTACTAGGATATTTAGTAAGAGGGATAAACATTTGTTGAATGTGAATGCCTGAAAACCATGCTATGTTTTCCTGCTTTTTTTCCCCACATAAAATCAATAATCCCTCGGTGAGAACAAGCTTATCAAACCTTTCCTGGTAAACTGTTTGGGATGGGGAGACAGTGAACACCCCTCAGCATCTTGTGGTGGAGAGTGGTTACAGTCACTTGGAGCTCTAAAGATAAAATATGCCAACTTCAAATGTTTGCCTGAGGCTGGCTCATGATGGGTCATCATCATACAGCAGGGCAAAAGAAGAAAACAAATGTGATGTTTAAAACCTAAAGATATTTCAGTACTATAAAGGAAGAGACTAAGGATGGCTACCATCATTACAACCATCCCTGTGCAGAAAAATGCGTTAAGAGAAGGGCCTCACACTGGTCTGAATGGCAGACGTCAAGACCCAGAAGGATAAAATCGCTCTGATATTAGAGTGACAGTCCTTCCTGCCAAGCATGCAAAGAAATAAGGAAGAGGGTAGATTCTAGCCACATGGCAACAGGATTGGGCTTACAGAGAGAAAGAAGTAAGATAATTGGCAAGAAATGGCCAATGGATTTAGGAACAGTAGTGTCTGAATTTAGCTTGAACGTATTCCCAGTTCTGTTCCATAATTACCTTCTGTTTTGTATGTTGTGAATTGACCTTAGATCATGCACAATTCTAGGTTCTTTTTGATAGACAACTGTAGCCTCAAAAGAGGTCTGAAGTAGGGGAGGGTTAGCTAGTCCCCCATAACCTTACTACAAAGAGGTTAAAATTTACTGCAAATAAAAACAAATTTCAGACCACATTCGGCCACACATGTAGGCATTTATTGAACAAATAAATGCAATATGGCGATTAAGCCTGTCCTTTCAGCACTCTGTCATTTTAGGTACTCTGTGTACCCTCTCAAGGAAGGTCACTTGAGATAATCAGGACAAGATTCTAGAGGCAGTATTTTGTTCCTATAAGTTAGCATCAGCCAACCAGAAATCATATTCACTGGCTAGATCTAAGATGGAAGGGTACAAGCTACCAGGCCTTCTAGATTTTTATATCCTATTAAAGCAAGGGTGGGAGATATTTCTAAAATACTTGAGCCAACCCACAAATCTTGAATACTTGTAATTTCATGAACAAAAGTCCATTTCTAATATTTATCAAGCTAATTAACAAGGCACTATTTTAACCAATAATGAAGCCATTTTGTTATGCTAATTAGTAAACCCTTAGGTTTTCAGGACTATCTGGATAGCAGGTTCAGTGCAGTTGTCTTAGCTGCCTCAGGAGTGTGGCTCTTCTGAAACATTACTAGCTCATCACCCTTGGGGACGTGGGTGCACTTTTTAATCAGATCACACTGATTGTTCCTGGAGTTGAAGCTTAAACAATGACATACATGATACTGTACTGACTATGCCAGAGTATTTTAAGATAAACCTCAGACATGTAACAATTTCAAAACTTTTATCAAAAAAGTGTTGCAGACAATAGTTGTATGTCCTTGGGGCAGGGGTAGAGTATGTTTTCAGGGTGAGAGGATTCCGCCACTGTCTGGGGAATATAAATGCATCAACCCTGCTTACTAGCTCTGTTATTTACTTAACCTTCCAGCATTTAGAATATGCCTGGCTAGAAAAATATTTGCTAAATAAATAAATCACAAATGATGAAACTATAACATGGTAGGCAGTCTTGTGCAATTGCTCCTGGCTTTAGAAAATCAGGTGCTTTTTTACTGGAATCAGAGGAAAAAGAAATTTTTAATGAACTAAATGCTAAATATACTTGACTTTCATGGATGTACAACTTAAAAAATTAGTGTCTATTAGTGATATGACTTATTCAATGGTGATTTCAGTAATGACAGCTCTGAGAATTTTGGACCCAAGGAAGGAGACAGGATGATGATTATTTTCTTCCAGTGTCTTGGGACTTGGGGGTAAGAAAGATAAGCATAATGAGTGCTGCATCTACCATTTTGAAACAGAAACCTAAATTTTCTCCTTTTTATGTGTTTTCTGAAGTTTTCATAATGAACATGTATTAATTTAAAAATCCTAATAAAGCAATATATGTTTTATTTACAGATTTATTTTTTAATGATCCAATTCCTATTGTCTATTATTTTCTGGGAGGGAGTGTCCCTTTGGTTGTCTAGCTCAACATTTCTTTTAAATGAAATAAAATATTAAATTGATTTATTCTTACTTCAAAGCTTTAAAATCTGTCTAAATTAACTTTTCAAATAATTTATTTTTCCTAGTAATACAACTAAACACAAAGCAGTTATGTGCCTGAACCAAATGTGCAAACGTTGCTAAAGCTGCTGTTTGGCTCTGGAAAGTTGCTAGGTGATCTCTATGGAAACAATTGTTTTAAATTATTAATAACATAAGTTTGAGCTCATAGGGCAAAGATCTAAGAATGGGATAGAGGAGGTCTGTTCTCTAAGAAAAGAAAAAATTGAAAGATTAGAGGAAGAAGCAATTTTTTTTTAAAATCAAATTTTATTCTCACTGTTAAGGTTTTGCTTTGTTTTGCTTTGTGTGCTTCAGAGACCATGGACATTTCTATCACTCAGGTTGGTCATGCAAGACTTGGAAGGCTCAAAGGGCCAACCTGTAAAACTCGATGCTTTTTCTGTCTAGTCTACTCAATAGAGCTACAGGTTCAACAAAGAATTGATATATAAAAAGTTATCAGGGTTCTATAGGATGATTCTAGGAAATTGTTTTTTGAGCCCTGCTATGTAAAAGTCCCTGAGCTAGGAATTGAAATAAAATGTATTGTTCTTGTCCTAAAGGGGGTCACTAAAAAGTGAGTTAGACAGAGACATAAACAGAATTTATAATCTGAATGCACTTGGGGGCATTCAACCCTGCACACATTTCATGTAAATTCCATGGACTCAGGGAGTTTGTTCAACAAGAAGAAATTGATCCATGACTGGAATATTAATAGATATTCAATAAGTATTGTTGAATGAATGAACAGATGAGCAAACAGCCAAGTAATTGGAACTAATCCACCTGATATTGTGAAAGATGCCAGCTCACAATGAACATCACAGTCTTGTTGCCACAGGATGCTGCTTGTTTTTGCAGAGCTCCCAAAAGTCAGTAGAAAATACACATAGGACCGTCACCAGCCATACAGTCCAGTCATCATTCACTCATTATTCATTTGGTCAATCTTTAGTGAACTCCCTGCTACTAAAGTATTGTGGGATGCCTGAGCTACTAAGACAAATAAAAAGTAAATCTTGCCATCAAGGAGTTTATAATCTTTGAAGGAGGAGAAAGACACTGATAGCTATAATTTAAAGTTGTATGTCAGGAGTCTGTTGAATGAAAATGGTTTAAGAGGTGTAAACAATGATAGCTAATGTTTCTTGAGTGCTATGTCATGAGCACTGTAGTAAGCATATTACATGTATTTTCTCATTTAATTCTCACAATCCTATATGAAGGGTACCATTATCTTCATTTTATAGATGAAGAAACCTAGGCTTAGTAATTTACCCTAGGTCACACAGTTTTTGTGTGGCACAGCCAGGACTCAACCCAAATCTTAACTTTTACATTATATTAATAAATAGAGGTCAAGTAAATCTGCAGTTGTTTGTATTGGGCTGGCAAATTCCAAAAGACTAATTTCAAAAGGGGTTCAAAGATCTTTTTTACAAAGTTCCTCCAACCCTTCACCTCCTTTCTAAGATTATAGGTTCTCTAGGTCACACTGATGATATAGTTCATTCTGCCTATGTGGGGAAAACAGGTTAGATTAAGTAGTGATTTGGAGCTGTATGTACCCTAAAAAACATGTTCTGAAATCTAATCCATTCCTGTGGGTGTGAACCCATTGTAAGTAGGACTTTGATGAGTTTACTTCAGTTAAGGTGTGTCCCACCTCCATCAGGATGGGTCTTAATGCTATTACTGGGGTACTTTATAAAAGCATGAAATTCAGACACAGAGAGAAAGCCATGGAAGCAAGCAGCTGAAATCAACAAAATCCAGAAGAGAAAGAAGAGAACAGCAGACCCACAATGTGCCTTGCCATGTGACAGAGAAGCCAATGATTGCTGGCAGCCAGTCTTTGGGAAGAAAGCACTGCCTTGATGATGCCTTGATTTGGACAGTTTCCTGGCCTTAAAACCATGAGTGAATAGCCCCATTGTTTAAGTGAACCATTTCATGGTATTTACTTTAAGCAGCCTAGGAAACTAAAATGGAATATAACAGTCCCATGGAATCCAAAGAAAGGAAAAAAGGATTTACTTCTATCACATTGCCTTTCCAGAATGGAGAGGGCTCTGGGCCGAGTCCTCCTGAACTTTTTCTTCCAAGAACTCCACTTCTCCTGGGCACTATCTCCCCCATTCCATTGACATGGTTACTATGGGAACCACTGTGTTAATCTGATATGACTGTGCCCCATGGTCATGGTGATTGATCCAGGTCTGGACATCTGACCCAAGCTGTGCCCATCACAGACTCTTTCCCAGACCCCAGCCATTGGGCCACTGCTGTAATCTAGGGGTGGCTACATCACCCAAACTGCACAATAACTGTCTTCCCTAGAGTGTTTGGAACTGGACCTGACAAAGATAAGGCATCTAAATTAGTCTCTAGGCACCATCTGGGTAACTAGGTGGTAAAATATGAATCCAAGAATATCTTCTGCTACTTGAACTCCACATATACATGACTCCACAATCAGCAAAAGAGACAATGTAGTATCTCAGAAAGAGAAACGGCAAAGGACAACGTCCAGGCTATAGTAGCAACTCCCTTTGGCTTTCCAAAGGCTTAACTCTGTGCTGTTTCATGGAACAGGGAAAGAGGTGGATGATCTGGTGTGTAGCTGGGTAATAGCCACTCTGCATTTGGGACCTTCCTCCTTTCTTGGAAGAAATTTACAATGGCCTTGAGAGCAAAGGCACTTTTCCTCACCTTAGCAGCAATTTTAACACCACCACTGGTGAACAACTGTGTGCTCATTATGTGCTGGGTGTAGTGAGAAACACCTGTTAAACTTTATTTACTTTAATCCTCACAAGAGCCCTACAAGGTACGGTATTATTATAAGCCTTATTTTGTTGTTGAGGACAACTAAATTGTTAAATGACAATGGTAGTGAATGAATAAGAAATGACTACATTTGAATTTGAACACCGATCAGCATGATACCAGTCTCTGTGTAGTTCTCCCTTTTGTGTGCCAGAGGACTGATCAGACACCTCCTTCCCCTCTCCATCCCACATCCTCCATTTTCTCTGGCCCTTAAGTTTCAATTTCCCCTGGGAACCAAGAGATGGTGCGATCAACAGCTGCTTACTCTCATCCCTTTTTGACCATTTTTCTCTTTCCTTCCCTACCGCTTTCCCATCCAAGAGGAGTGCATGACTTTTTACCTGCCCATGGTGCTGGTCTTCTGATTCAGTCAAACATTTGGCAAACAGTTCCCTTCCCTGGTCCAGGTTGCTCCTTGATGACATGAGCAACCTCACCAAGTTTCCGGTAATCTGAGGTATTGGTGAAGCCAATCAATTCCTTTTAAATTGGACTTATCATAGTATCAACTCTCTTTGGCTTCTATTTGGTTTATTTCTGTGCTACTTCATGAAAGAGAGGGAAAAAAAATTCTTATTCCCTAAGACAAAGCAATTGGGCCCAACCTCTATGTTCAATGGGTTTTCACTAGAGGTCAAAACATCCCCATTGAAAACATAGAGTGATATGTCCTCTCTGAGTCAGGGGCCATGAATTATTTAAACTCTGTATATTCCCAGAATGTAGTTGCTACCTGGATCTAAGCCCCATGTGGCTAGATGCTGTGAGGTATAAATTGCAGTCAATTCATAATAGGAATGGGATGCAACTGCATGACTTGGACCTTTTTCTACAGCTCAGTGGGTCTGCATATTAGAGAGAAGCTGCTTGAAACCACTCATCGATGATACTGGATGCCGTCCCTGGCTCACAGAACGAGCCCTTCTGGAATCTGCTGGCCCATCACAAAGGGTGGAGTTTCTCAGTGGCTCTGCTCCATCTAGCTGGATCCTTTCTCTCTTACAATCACCCAAGGTAATGATTTACCTTCAACTTCCTGGAAACATGCTGATGCATGCATCTAATTAGCCAAAAACATTCTCTGTTTGGTTCAAATGTCTATGCCAAGCACGAAAATATTATAAAGAACAAGTCCAATAAACTCTTAAACTCTGTCCCAACCCCCATCTGGGCTTTTGGCAAGAAACTGCACAAACATTTTGCAGCTAATGCTCAATTACACAGGAGTTGGGAATCTAGACCTCAATTTTCTCTTTTCTTTTACTCCCCACGTCTTTTCCACCTGTCTCTGGACAAACTTGGCTTTGTCATCATCTCTGCTGGAAGGTGGAGAGTACAAATAAATTTTGAACCTATCAATTGCATTGCTATCAAAGCAGTTCTGGTGAAAAATTCAGGCAGAAGATCACATGAGTGAAATGAGGAGCTGGGATTTCACTTATTGCTCCTTTACTATTCCTGTTGCCATGTGTTCATGGGGAATTACACAATACTTTTATTTCATTCTGTCTTTACTCCCCAAACTGAGCTTTCAGAAATCTGGTTTATTTAGATTGGGAAATGTGTTACCTTGAAGAGGGCAGAACTACTTATTAAACAGGGCTAAGGAGAGAAAATTTTGCCAATTTCAGGCTTTTCTGTGCTAAAAGTGAAGAGCTGGTTGCCTCAGACAGTGAACAAACTTCCCAGGTCAGTAACATCATCTCTGTGGGGTACTCTGAAGAATTCCCTAAACCTCAGGGTAGGCATCTCCTGAGGTCACAGAAAGAGTAAACAACTCATAAGGAGTTGTCTTCCCCCAAACTATCACTGAATCCTTTAACAGCCCCAGATTTAAGCCTCTCCAGGTAAGAGCAGTTCCTCCTCCTGGTAGGGAGGTAACTGAAAGTGTCAGGGGGCAAAACACAGCTCCAAGTTTTTCCAGCCAAACTAGATGATTGGCTAGTCTCTCTGCTTGAAATTTAGACTAATGTGCAGTATCTTTGTATTTTAATATTCAAGAACCTGCTTTCTTTCACAAATAATTTATAGGCTGAAACAAAGAATGAAAAAGGGGCAAAGACAAAATATATCTGTGAAATTTTAAAGTCTTGTTTTTACATATTATTTTTATTAAAAATAAAGGATTTAAAATAAAGGATATAGAAGGAATATGTATCCAGTTATGCAGATGTATTAGAATGGGTTAATTAACTCAATTGTATTTTCAGTTTTTTAAAGCTCTAGGAAGGTTTTGGTTGCACAAAGAATCTAAGGGCTCAGAAGGTCCTTGGAAGCCTTGTCTTATCAAGGCAATGTCTTCAAGCATGGTTTTTTTTTTGAAATTCAGGAATTTTGCCAAATGACTCATTCATTCTTTACAAAAAAAAAAAAGAAAAAAAAACACATCTCAGTGAAGATGATGGCATAGTCTTTCAACACTCAAGAATTTCATTATATTGGACAATTCTCTCTTGTTTCATGCTCAGGAATAATCATGCTCCTGTTGTCCTGTGTTAGATCCTACAACATCTGGAATTGTGCAGTGGCACCCTCTGTTACCAGGAAAAAAACAGACTTAGTAGTAGCCAGTCATGAGTACACTGGGAATACTGAAATGGGTACAAAATATTTCCTTGCAGTTGCCATTGATCAAATTTGAACCCATAGATTCATCTTCCAGTGGAATGCCTGAGTCCCTTCTCTCTTGTGTCTCTCCTCTTTCTTCTAATCTTCTACCTTAAGATACTAAGTTTTTAATTTCTTTTGCCCTCTTTCCCTTTTGGTCAACACTGGTGAAACTCTTCCTCTTGTGTTGTAAGTTGATACTAGACATATCTCAGAACCTACTGGACAAAAAAAAAAAAAACCGAACAAACCAAGAAACAAAAAAACATAAAACTCCCTACCTTATGCTAATATTGATCACTTCTCAATGCTTAACTTTGATGTAATTTTCTGCTATAAGGACCCCTCCCTGCCAGGTATAAGGATTGGGGGACTTTAAGCTTATAAACCAATAAAAATTGAAAATTTCAATAATTTTCAACACTTTCGATCTTTTGTGTGTTATCAAACCTAACAAATACCTAATCCCTCCTCATGAATTTACACTTTAAATTGATAATATAAGCATGAGCATATATTTTTTAAACTGGATATGTCTTGATAGTTTTCTTTGAATGATGTTAGGGTTGGCTACTAGGAACTTGCTTGTTCTCTTCTTTGACAAGATTTTAGGTTTGCCAGTGGTCTGGGAGACTGAATCAACAAAAGTACTAGCCCTTGCTAAAAGCAGCCTCTATCTACTGTTCAACTGTGGGATCAGCTTGGCCTAAATTCATCTTTATAATTATATCCTTGTACAAAGAATCAGTCATATCAGCACTTTCTTCAAAAGCAAGGACCACGAGTCATTTCATTAAAACAAAATCTGTATAAATTGACATGGATGACTTCTTGAAATTTGGTGCTTATATGAAGGCCATTTGCTTTAATGAAAAAAGCACTGGTTTTGGGAAAGTCATTTAACATCTGAATCTGTTTGTCGAATCTTGAAAAATTTCATTAAGGAATTAAGGAAGGGATTATAAGAGGTTTTATATTTTCATTGGGCAATAAATTTCCCCATTCAATAGAGTCATTCAGTTGCCTCTCTCCCATCCCTGAGGAAGACTGGAGGTTTATTCTCTAGAAAGTGCATAACAGAGTCTCTTAACTGGGCGACACCACCAAGGCTAGGGCAACCACACTTTGGGGAGATTAAGTGAAAAGTTATACTGAATATATAGCACTCTTTCCCCAGTTCAACTCAGAACATTGGCCACTAGGCAGAAGATTGGTGAATCTAACCAGCCCACTGTTAAAGATCTAAAGATATTGCTGGGTAGGGGCTGGGGTTGGGGGTGGGCATGGGGTTTGCTAGCCAAAGTGCCTAGCCAGAGTATTATCCAGTGAAGTACAAAGGCAATAAGCCCCACATCCTGGACACCTGGAATTTCCAACTGGCATTTTTAAAAACTTTTTATTTTGAAATCATCACAATATCATAAGAGGTTACAAAACAGTACAGAGAAGTCCTGTGTGCTCCTCACCCAGTTTCTCCCAATGCTAACATCTTACATAACTATATTATCAAAACCAGGAAATTGACATTGGCATAATGTATTCATTTAGCTTTTTAAAAAATTTCACTCTTCAATATGAACAGATGGTAAGGATGGTCAGACATCTCAGAAAATCTTCCAAATTAAAAAAAGGAAAGAAAGAAAGACTATTGTATTAGTTAGGGTTCTCTAGTGAAGCAGAATCAATGAGAAGTGTCTCTGACTATCAGATTTGTAAAAGTGACTCATGCAACTGCGGGTATGCACGAGTCCAAATTCTGTAGAGCAGTCAGCAAACTGTCAACGCCAAGGAAGATGTCCGATGACCTCCTCAGGAAACGAACTGGCAACTTCGACGATCTCCTCAGGAAATGCTTCACTCGGCAGCGGAAGAAGAAGTGAAGGTCCTCTAACTGTCTAGCTTATAAGTCTTCAACTGATTAATGGGACTAAATCCAGCCAATTGCATTCTCTCATTGTGGAAGGCATGCCCTCTGGTGAGTCATCAGTCACAGCTGCAGTCAATTGACTGATGATTTAATAAACCAGCCTGTTGGTTTATTAACCAGACACAAACGTCCTCACAGCAATTGTTAGGCCAGTGTTTGCTTGACCAGACAACTGGGTACTATCACCTGGCCAAGTTGACACATGAACCTAACCATCACAACTATCTTGGAAGAAACTAATACTGTGAATGGCAGTAAACTTCAAAAGAATTATCATTAATACTCTCAGAAAGATAAGAGAAAATAGAGAATCCAAGAGCCAAGAACAAGATGCCATAAAAAGAACATTTAGTGAGTAATAAAGATTTCTTGGAAATTAGAAGTATTTTAACAGAATTAAAGAAAAAACAAAACAAAACAAAACTTCAGTATAAGGGTTGAAAGAAAAAAATAAAGCAATAATCCCTCCCTCCAATTGAAAATAAGAGATAAACGAATACAGTTACAGGATCAGTTTAGGAGGTTCCATATGCAAATACTAGAAACTATAGAGAGAACAGATGAAATAGAGGGAGAGAGGAGAATAAGCAAAGAAACGGTTCAAGAAAATTTGAAGGACATGAATTTTCAGATTAAAGGATTCCACTGAGTATCCAGCACAATGGATGAAAATAAGCCCAAAATGAGATGCATTTTTGTGGATTTTAAGAACACTGGGGATAAAGAGAAGATACTAAATTCTATGCTGGTTTAATCAAAATTATAATATAATCATTTCAGAAAACTGGGGGTGCAGATAGCGTGGTATGTGTTGGTAGAGGTGGTGGTGAAGAAATACATCTTCATCTTCTGTAGAACTGCAAGAGTTAATACCACTTCTTGCCCCAAACAAAAATCAAGTAGTTCAATAATATCAATTAGAGATAATGGAGGAAAATATAAAATAAGCAATCAAATTGAAAATGGTTACCTCTGGAGATCAGGAAATGGGTAAAAGATTGGACATAGGACAGCTGTTTTGTTTAGTTTAATTTTGTTTTCAATAAGACATACGGAAATCTTTTTTTTTATTAGAGAAGTTGTGGGTTTACAGAACAATCATGCATAAAATACAGAATTCCAATATACCACCCTATTATTATCATCTTGCATTAGTGTGGAACATTTGTTACAATTGATGAAAGCACATTTTTATAATTGTATTAATAACTTTGGTCCATGGTTTAACTTAGGGCTCACTGTTTGTGCAATGTAGTTCCATGGATTTTTAAAAATTGTTTTATTCTGTTACCATATATACAATCTAACATTTCCCCTTTTAATCATACTCAGATATACATTTTAGCAATGCTAATTATGTTCACAATGTTGTGCTACCCTCACCACCACCCAATACCAAAGCATTTCCATCATTCCAAATAGGAAAAAAGTATGGAATGCTTTACGAATTTGCATGTCCTTACACAGGGGCCATGCTAATCTTCTCTGTATAGTTCCAATTTTAGTATATGTTCTTCTGAAGTGAATACTGTATGGAAATTTTGATTCTTTAAACTATGTGCTTGTGTATCTTTGATAAAAATAAAAATTAAATTTAAAAAGGATGAGAAAAAAATGGATTAGCCTAGAGTAGAAAATGCTCCAGCAAACAGTAATACGATAAACTGGGTTTAAGGGAGCCTGACAATATTTGGGGTATTGACAATAATGGGGGTATTTTTATAGGGCTTTCCTCATTCAAAGTTTGGAGAGCATTTGCTGTGAGGGTTCTCAGAAAGTGAGATGCTGAATGGGACAGCAATTTAGCTGGACTTGAGTTCCTGTTCCATCTGGTGACAGGAGGGGCTATGTTTATTCCTAATCTAGCATACCTTCCTCTATTCCTCTTCAACACCACCACTACCCCTAAACCTCATAAAATAAGGGCATACTGGAGATCCAGGCTGTGAATCTTCTGTAGCTATGATCCTGACCCTGAACATACCCAGCACAATAAGCAGAGCCTTCTCCACTTCCAAGAACAGGATTCTCTCAGCTACCCTATGTATAGGATCTCTGTCATTAGAGATGTGGATCAAATGAAGTCTAAGGCATTGCCAAATTTATATATCCTGGTATTGTATAATTTATTTGGAAAACAAATAGTCTAGATCTTACATAGCTAGAATGCTAGCCCTGAAAGCCTTTTGGAGGTAAAATGGAAGGGAGATAAGGAACATATACCACATTAGGATGATTTCACTAACTTATTAACTCATTAAGCAATAAGTAAAATTTATCCTTAGCCTAAATGCTGATTAAGATTAGGTTTGGAGATTAACTGGAGGGGAAACATGTGCTCCATGTGTTCAAAATGTTCTTCTGGGGCTCTCGGATTGGTCAGCAAACCCTAAGAATCTGTGCATGCAGCATGTTTACGAGGGGTTACAAAGGTGCGTATATATGAAGGGTGAGGTAGGAGATTTAATTGCATAAATTGTGATGCAGCTAGGTCCAATTCAGTTACAGTGAAGTCCAATGCACAGTCAAAATCATTTGATGGTGAAATATTTCATTTCTTAAGATAAATAGTTGCAAGCTGGGATTTGAAGATAGTTTTGTAGTATAGCCTAAAGTGGCACAATAGTATAAATTTTAATAGAACTAACCTGCATTGCTTTAAATATTAATCCTTTTTAAACTCTTAATAACCATATAGGTGGATGGTATCCCAGGAGGCAGATAAATATCCCCATAGGAAGAAGCCTTATTCCCTAATGCCAGTTTCTGGATTTCAAACACACTGTCTAATGTGATTTAAATCAATGTCTCAGATTTGGTCATTATTTTAAAAGTGTACATATTCTGGAAGTGAATGGAAGCCTTTTTCTTAGCTGCCAGACCTTCCTGGCATCTTTGTCTCACATTTTGAAAATGGATGTTGTGGTAGATTGAATCCATGTACCCCAACAAAAGACATATTCTTAATCTGAATTTGCATTCCTGTGGGTGTGAACCCATTTGTAAATAGGGTCCTTTGAAGATGTTTATCAGTTAAGGTCTGGACTCATTTGTGACTAGGATCTTCTATAACTCTATTCCGATGTAGCCAAACTGAATCAGGGTGAACCTTGATACTTATTACTGGAGCCATTATAAAGAGAAGCCAGAAGCCAGAGAAAGCCAAGAGGAGACCAAGTATATCACCATGTGACAGAGGCAGCAATGCAAGCCAAGGAACTCCTAGAATTGCGTCAAGTCAGCATTAGAATGCTACAGACTTCAGGGAGAAAGAATGGCCTTGCTGATGTCTTGATTTTGGCCTTTTAGCCTCCCAAATTGTGAATGAATCAATTCCTGATGTTAAACCAATTATCATAGCAGCCTGGTAAACTAAGGCAGATACATAAGACAAACTCACAGAAGGACCAGCCTGTTGTTTTATTCATTGAAACTTACTAGCTTCTTATCAGATGTTTTTCGATGTGTATTAAAAACAATTATGATAGAGCCATTTTCCCAAATTCACAGATCAAAAATAAGTTCAAAATTTTTCTGTATTTTCCTATACCATGGTGCCAATTTGCTGAAGAGACAGAGATAGGACAAAGAAATGATTTTTTTTAATGTTAGTGGGAAATTGATTGACTCTGCTGAAACGAGAAAGGGAAGACAATGGTATAGCCTAAGAATTCCTTCTCTTGCCAAGAAGAAATATCTAGGAAGAAAGTGGCCATGGTATGAAGACAAAGCTTTCCTTGAACTGAATCCAGGTGGAGAAAATATTCAAGGACTTTCCCTCCAGTGGCAGCCTTTTCCACAGCAGTTCATTATAGGATGCCATGAGTCACGTAAACTTCACCTACCACACAACTTTTTCTTACCCACAAGGTCAGAACTTCTGCTAACAGAAATTAGATCCAACTGTCAGGTAGAATTTAGCTTTCAGGAGGAAGGAGAGCTCATGAGAAACTGCAATTTTGGATTGGTAGATACCCTACAATTAACTGTTCTAGGGAACAAGTTAAATCATATGACTGTTGGTTTTCAGAACTGGAGAAGACTTTGGAAGTCTCTCACTTTACTTCTCTCTCTCACTCACTACACACACACTAACATATCCCCTTTCAAAGGCTCAGCTGGATGCTTCAAATATCAGGTGTTCCTTACACAGATAGCCTGTTTATTCACTTGGCTCCCAAATGTGTGTTCAGAAGTCAGCAAAAGAAACTGTGTGCATTGTACTTTCTAGATAGCTGGTGGGGCTCCCTCACAGTTTTAACTCCTGATGAAATAAGACAGAAGAAGTTGCAAATCCTCAAAACAGAACAAGATTAAGATATGTGGTAAATATCTAAACTTTTGGGTTTGTGTGCCCCTAAATCCACTCCTTACGGGAGCTTAGTCTCTTCTTCTCCTTTTGGTTCTGTGGAAATATTGATCACATGGTCTTACCTCTTCTACCACAGTGGTAAACATGTGACCTAGGGTGACCAATGAGAATACCCCATCCAAGTGGTGATAGGATTGGTCAAGGTTGGGCAAATAACACAGAACTAATCAGCATTCTTCTGAGGGATTGATATAGATATTGGGAAAGAGTGGGTCTCTTGTGAAAGCTTGCTGTCAAGGTCTGCCTTTGCTACTCCCTAACAATAACCTATCAGAAGAAAACTGATCAGAGAAAAATGGAGCCAAGAAACAGGGGAACAAATTCCTGTGTGAGCGCTAGGATCTGGCAGTACCAATACATTATCCTTTTAAAGCCGCTGTACATTTTTCCCCTAAGGATTTCATTTCCTCTCTTGAAAATGTGTTGTAGTCTGCATTGCCTTATAACTCCCAAAACAAAACACACATCTAAAAAGAGTGATGAGAGGAAAGTATCACTGAAAATAAATATTATGCTAAAATATCTGGTAAAACCTATTATACTTTTAACTGGACTCACAAAGAAAAACATCAGACAGACAAATTCTTACAAGACTTTAAAACAAGATCAGACAGATCACTAGAAAGAAAAGCCACAGGGAGTCCCAGTCCCAGCAGGGAGGATGTGGGGTAAATGAGCAAATCTCTTCAATCTCTGCTTTCAATAATTCTATAATAATTTTATGAAGCTGTTCTTAATTAGAGTCAATTATGGGATTAGTTTGAATTTTATTATGAAGCATTGATTTTCAGAATTTAACTACTGAACACCTAGGTGCTGAATATAGTAAATGAATTACAATGCTGTGTAAATAACTTGCAGCAGGGAGCAGAGGGGAATATTGATCGATTTTTAATGAATTTATGTCCAAGTTACTTTTTATTTCTAGTTAATTAAAGTAATATGGATAGGGAAGAATTTATTTGGAAGTGGTGATGCATTCATCAAGGAGGGACAGAGAAATGTACTGGTTTGTTTGACTTCAGTGGAAATTCTGTCTGCCTCTGGTCTTGCAGTCTCTGAAAGGCAGGCTTGGGGAAAAGGATTAGAGGAGATGTAACATTTGCCACTTCCTCCATGAATGTGGTATAAAAATTCCTATAATCTTGTTTTGAGTTGCTTCTTGAACTGGCATATTGGGTGATGCACTAGGAGGCATAATTATGGCATAATCTGTAAAGTTAATCAGATTTCTTTCAAAGGCCATAGCTAATTCCTATGATGTATATAAGCAAAAACCCAAGTTTTAAAAGCTGAGAGAGGCATTAAAAGGGTGCAGATCTTAACCCTATCCAAGAAGTAATAATAGCAAATGGTAGTATCAGTTAAGATTGTCAAATGGTTATCAGGTGCCAGGCTCTAGGCTAAGCAATTTTCTCCTTTCAATATGATGATTATTAGCCATATTTTGCAGATGAGGAGATTGATAAAATAAATACAACCTATCCTCTGGGGCATCCATTACAATACAGTTATAGGAGAAAATGGTACTTTTTGTATGTCATTTGAGACCTGTTTATCTTCATGGTGTATTGCATTAATGGCTTCAATTTTTCACCCATCTCTAGAACTATGACTTTTGTCAATGACTTTGCAGTTTCTTCCACTATAAAAATACAGCATATTTCTTTGCCCCTAGACTTTGGGTTTAGCCATATGGTTTAGTTTGGATTAGACTTTTAGTGGACAGGACGTGAGCAAAGATTTGAAAACTACTTGCAGGACTGGCTTTACCTTCTGGCATGCCAGTTATTGCCTTGCTTCCTTTATTATTCAAGGAGGAGGATGAGAGACATGTAGATCCTGACTCAGTTCACCATCAAGCCTAGACTATATCAGTCAACCCTAGCTACTCCAGATATATGAGGGAACTCAGATGAAATAGCAAAGCCACCCATCCAAGCCTACTTGACCCACAGATCCATGAGCTATATACATGTTTATTGCAATATGCCACAGAGATTTTGTGGATGTTTGTTAAATAGCACTAGCTAAGTGACAGAACAGTCAAACAAAATTGACATATTATGAATTAAGGTGCAGAATTTATAGAAATTTTAAGACAAGATATATGATGGCAAAAGATTTTTACTTTTGATGGATCACTTGCCACCACACAGGGAGATATGTTCTATATGATATTTAGGGGTTATTTGGTAGAAAAATCTGAGAAGCACTGATACAGGGTATTCATGGATGACTCTGAGGTTCCTAGTTTGGATGAGTAGGTAGCCAATGATGTTCCAACAGAGACAAAAATATATGTGATGAGGAGAGGTAAATTTGAATGGCCTATTGAACATCTATGTAATGTCTCTGGTATCTGGATATATTTTATTTTTAATTTAAATTTCAGGGGAGAGATTTGGGAAGAGTATATACTTTTGGAAATAGTATAAAGTTTATGTTGAATTTGGGATAACTGATGTGCAAGTGAAATACACATATACATTTGGAAATACAAATCAGAAGCTCACAGGTATGACCTATCTATCTATCTATCTATCTATCCATCCATCATTCTATCTATCTAATCATTTGACTATGATTCTCCTATATTTAAAATCCATCACCTTTATGAGATATGACTCAACACTAATGAGGCATGAAAATCTCTCCACAATCTGACACCTTCCAACCCTCAGAACCTTATCTCTTGCTATTTACTTTTACTCAGCCTTTAGCAATTACAAACCACGGGAAGTTCTTCAAATGCACCAGCTATTTCTCACCTTCATGTCTGTTCATGCTGCCCTTCCCTGGAATGCCTTCTCACCTTCTGTTTACCCACTCTCCTTACCTCTCCCCTCTTCTGTCACTCCAAGAATCAGGTGAGTGGTCATCTCTTCTAGAAAGCTCTTGCTTAATAGTTCCTGCCTTCTCAAACAGACTTAGGCCATCTCCTGGGGGCACTTTTTCATGTCTCTTAATCAAGGTATTTTTTGTGTTTTGTAATTGTTTGCCTCTGAGTACATTTTCTTTATTAGACTCCAAATTCCTTGAGGGCACAGCTTTTAACACAGTGCCATGCACACATTTAGTTGCTCAATAATTTTTTGAATGGATAAATAAATGAATGAAAAGTGGTCAGGGGTAGAGTAATAGGGCTGAAAGTCATGCAGCAGGTAGTAATTGAGGTTGTTGCAATGAATAAGGCAATCCCAACAAAAGAAACTGAGAAGAAGGAGAAGATGGAGCAAAAGAGAAAAATGATTCTGAGAAAGAAGTCAGAAGGTCAAGACTACAGAGTAGTCTGGAAGAAGAAAAGCTCCAACAGGATTTAACAATGAGTCACAGTTATTTTAGTAAGAACAGTTTCAGTAGCTTGATAGAGAAGCAAGAATGAGGTGGATTGAGGAGTAAATGGGAGGTAAAGAAATGTAGACA
Organism: Choloepus didactylus; assembly: GCF_015220235.1. Taxonomy (NCBI): domain Eukaryota; kingdom Metazoa; phylum Chordata; class Mammalia; order Pilosa; family Megalonychidae; genus Choloepus; species Choloepus didactylus. The sequence goes on along the minus strand of NC_051312.1, from coordinate 125,750,313 downwards.
TGGAAGAGTCTAGACAGATCTTGTTTGGTCAAGAAAGACAAAAAAGAAAGGACAATAACTAAAGGAAGGATAGGATTTTTTTTTCTTAAGAAAGAAGACATAGGGTTGAAAAGATAGGGTTTGTAGAGAGGGAGGGTATGCAGAGAAAGTCAATAATGGATAGTTTAAGGTTTCAAAAGAGTTGGAAAAGAATGGTATTAAACCAAGGCTTCCTGGTGCCCAGAGCTGTGACTTCCTGAGATTTATTATCATCCTAACATGAGGGAAAAAAGTAGATGTAGAATGAGATTGTTATCTAGGAGTCTGTAACAGAAATACATGCCTCAGCTGGTAAATACAAAGTTTGGAGCTGTCATTTTAGACTTCGTTGGGAGGCAAGTCTGAAAAGAGGTTAGAGTACAAAATTTGTTGTCAGACTTGGATTCAATTCATGGCTCCACAATTTACTAACTGTGTAACCTTCTGCAAAGTTAATTGAGTTTATAAGCCTCAGTTTCTTCTCCTGAAAAATATGGGCTACTAAACATACTTACTTCAGGCGTAGCTAGAAGGAGTAAATAAATTACATACGTGAATTTCTTAGAGTCTGACACATAGTAGTTAGTTGATGAATGTTTGCCATTATTATTATCCCTATTATTTTCTGAATAAGCATAAAATCTATACCAACACAATGTTGTTGACTTTTCACACATGTTGGTATGTTTGACATATGCCTAAGAATTAGCTATCAACCTTGCTAGGACAGGGCTGTGTTTTCTAGAACATACACTTTAACAAGACAGACACTAAAATTTTTGCTTTCCTGTTCTGAGTATATGTAGGACACTACATGATCATTCCTATGTTTCCATGGAAAGGGAGAAATTAGAAGAGCATTTTGCCAAGTACATTTTTTTCCTAGCAAAGCAGCCAAAAGGGAACAATATTCTCCTCTTCAAACCTATGTCTCCTTTAGGCAATATCTCTAAGAAATAAACTAAGGTCCTTTATCTTGCTGCTACCATAACTCTTAACTAAAGTTTGCAAAAATAATATTCCAAAGCCCTTGACAGATATGACCTTCCTTCTCATATGTGAAATACATGTATTACATACAGAGTATCCTGATTCCTTTCCCAAAGTTGACTCAACAAGAGAGCACAGGGCTCAGTTAAGGTCCCTGTAAGGCTAAGAGTTGGGATTTAATGATTTGCCTTTGGAAGCAAGATATTCCTTCCTTCATTATTAGAAAATAATTCCTAGCTGGAAAAGGAGCATCAAGGACCCCAGGAGTCCATCCTGCTCCATCTTGTGATAAGAGGTTGGAATGGAATCAATGTTAATCTTACAAATAAAAGCTATTATTTAATAGAAGAAAAACTGGAGGTTTGAATAACTAGTATTACATCCAATGCTTGTTCCTAAAAGTATGTTCATGAAGGGCAGATACTGATTACTGCAACATGCTGTATTTTTGTAATCCAACAGAAATAAGTTATTATTAACAAGGAAAAGAGAAAAGATCTCAGGAAACAAGCCACCAGTGACATGTTACAACTTTTCTTTCTTTTTCTTGGTTTAGCCCATTTGTAAAGCTGCCACTCTTTATAATAATTGACAAAATAGTGCAGGCATTTTGCTTTTTGGGAAGCTGGATGTCATATGTCATGACTAACATCCATCAGTGATCAGCTAAATTGGGCGATTGGGCCTGTGGTGACATGTCTGTTCTTAACCTAATAATTTGTTTATTTAACTATTCTTGTTAGAGACTATCAGCCATCAAAAAGGAGATGTTGGTTATAAAATTAAGCTCAGAAGAAAAGATTCGACATTTCTTTGTCAATCTAATTCAGTTCTCAATCAATGAGATTTTGATGTGCTAACCATAATGAAGACAACAGACATTAATTAAATAAACAAGATACAAGGGTTGCTATTAAAGGCTAGATTAATGTCTATTAATTAATTTTCTAATGATTAAATTTAGAACAACAATAAAATAAGTATTCTTCCCATCCACTGGACCTCTGCACAGGTTTTCAGTACTAGATATTATAAAGTAGGCATATGTATAGTCAATACTTGATAATTATAGGTATAAAGAGTATAACCATCTTGTAAACTTGCCAAGCAATCATAGATATGTTCACATGCTGATTACCTTTCATTTCTTCATAAGGTCTTTGGAAGCAAGGAAGCCTACAGAAATTAGCCTTCCCTTATGCTTTCCTATAAGATATTGTTTAAAATAATTTTACCCACTAATAGTGAGTATTCCTTGATCCCTTGATGTCTGAAGTGTCACTCCAATGGTGGTCTTATCATTCATTGTTCCATAATGATTCCTCTGTCTCTGATCATGCATGTGTTTTCCACCTTACTTTGATTAATGCACTTTCTCATTGTTCATGCTTGGGTCAGAATGTGCTTTTTGTCACTTTCCATATCAATCTTGTCCTTGCTGGGGGAGATTTCAGGGGTAGGGGTGGAAAGGACTATCATTATTTGTGAGCACATTCCATAGCAGACATTTTGCTAACTGTGTAAAATATGTTATCTTATCATTTAATCCTTGTAGAACTGTTACATAGGTGTTATAACTTCCATTTTTAAGATGAGGAAATCGAGGCTTAATGTGGCAAGGTAATTTACCTGAAGCCATAAAGTGGGAAATTGGTAGAGCTGAGCTGCCATGAAAGGTTGCTCTTTTCACTAAGTTAGACACTCTGCAGAGTTCAGGAACTAGGTCCATCAACTAATTTAGTGTCTATGATAACACTAAATGCTTAATAAATACTGTTTTTAAATGATTGTCATAATGGCAACAATAGAAGCTTATATTTATTAATCACTTATTTGTGCCAGGCTTACAGAAGTAAAAAAAAAAAAAAAGATCACATAGCTAATTCTGAAACACATATCTTAAATTTCTATGTCACACTATTCCCCTAAATCTTAGCTATATAAATGAATGTCAAAAAGAAAGGCTGAGAAAGGCTGATGGGAAGGTCAGCATGGTCTACAAGTCAGACTTATTTTTCCAAATAATGAATAATTTTTCTAAGATCCAGTGAACCACGTCATTCCCAATGAACCATTGTATTACTTTGACTGGTTTGCACTGAGTGTAAAGACAACTAGCCCTTGTTGCCATTATGCTGTTTGTTAATGATTGCACAATCCATTGGGATTTAATTCACAGCACTCAGTATCTTGTGGGTATCTTTCTTTTTAAAAAAAATCATATTTTTTTATTGTAGAATATAACATATATACATAGAAGTGATAACTTTCCAAGTGCAATTTAACTACTTGGGCATATCTTATGTTGTTGGTCAACTCATATGGTCATACACAGGCTGCTATCAGTGTTGTGGTATTTAACATTGGAAGAACCATTTAGGAGAAGTAAAAGTGGAAGTCAAATTATCTGCCACTCTCAGTAAAGGAAAAAAATACAACTTAAGAAGACATTTATGAGGAGACCTAACCTTTTACAAAATCTCTAAATATTTTGGACTGCAGTGGTGTGAATACATTCACAGGCAATCCTAAAATAAACTTTAGCTATGAAATCTGACCTCTTCCCCTCTTGAACAAAGATATGAGAAAGAAGCACAATTAGATTTGAATTTCTTTTTACTGATGCTATACCTCACACTTCAGCAAATTTGCTAAGAGGGAGTGAAATGTCCAAAGAGGTTACCTCTGGTAGGCAGAGAAGCAGAGTCTGTATGATCCACACAGTGAATAATTATCTCTCAAAGAATCAGACGTGAAATGTGCTGCCTAATTATAGGAAATGACAAATTGAGATAAACACTGTAGTCACGAAAAAGCCCTAGAAGATCTCTGACAATGTCTCAGAAATTTGTTTCCATTCCAAAAGCTATAGATTCTGAATGTGGGGGAAATAGGGAAATCAAGCTCTGAGTCTCCTGGTGAGTCATGGAAATCAAACCTAATGGACAAGAAGCTGTTCTCACTTGCTTAGGATATCGCTGTATGAAAAGACCTACATGATTATTGCTAGAGCTACTTGCTCTGAGGTTATTTTGTGCCTACACAAAACCATATATGGAGAAGTCCCCCTAAACACTACAGTTAATATATTTCCTTTCCCTAAGTACACAGCTGATATAGGAGAAAGCATGTTATGTTCCCCACTAGAATTAAAAGATAAGAGGGCACTGAGTATAGTGATAGAAACTTTAAATGGCCCAAGGGAGTGCTTTTGAATTGGAAGCAAACAGGTCCTTAATTAAGTTCTGAATTAAGAGCATGCCCTAGATAATCACTCCCTGTAGGAGTGGTCAGGGCTTCCACAGTATGGGATTAGGGCAGCAGTCTGGCCTGTGAGAACACCAATATCCAATAACTAAAAGGAATTCTGAGATTGATGATCAACCTTGCCCACATATTAGAATTTCCTAGGGATCATGCATGTTTTTTCCACCTTACTTTGATTAATGCACTTTCCCAATGTTTATGCTTGGGTCAGAATGTGCTTTTTGTCACTTTCCATATCAATCTTGTCACTTGGTGGGGGAGATTTCAGAGGGAGGGGGTGGAAAGGACTATCATAATTTGTGAGTACATTCCATAGCAGACATTTTGCTAACTGTGTAAAATATGTTATCTTATCATTTAATCCTTGTAGAACTGTTACATAGGTGTTATAACTTCCATTTTTAAGATGAGGAAATCGAAGCTTAATGTGGCAAGGTAATTTACCTGAAGGCATAACAGGGGAAATTGGTAGAGCTGAGCTGCCATGAAAGCTTGCTCTTTTCACTATGTTACCTATGCTTAGGCCTCACCCCAGGCCAATCATATCATAATTCACAAAGTGGTAGCCATATCAGTACCTATTAGAAGCTGTCAAATGTGCAGCCAAAGTTGAGAACCATTGGAGGAAGGTCGACAGTATGGGGATGAATAGAATGCAGTGATTTTTAATTATTTCTGAGATTCTGACGAAAGCCATAGATCATTCATTTCACCAGACCAGTTAACATAAGTAAATAGATGATAGGTAGATACATAAGAGATGGATAGATAGACAGTTGATAGAGAGACAAGAGATCAGAGAGAACGAAAACCACAATTCATAAATACTGTGAAGGACTTCTTCACAGGACCTCGGGAGTCAATAAGCCTCAGACTAATAACTACTGGTTAGCAGTCTAGCAAAGCTAAAGCTTGGTTGGTATAACTAATCTATCAGCAAACATATTTATTGTTTGTTTTCTTTGATAAAGACATTGGTTAGGAACTCTTGGAGTAGGGGTGCAAAAACATATTTAGCAAGTCCTTTAGGAATTCACAATCTACTATGGGCAACTGGACATGCACACAAATGACTATGCTACAAGGGTATGAAAAGTGCCCCAATAAGATCTGCTGCAGTAGCTCAGAAGAGTAAGTAATTGCTTCTACCAAGAAAGTGCAATTAGCAACCAAGAACAGAAGCATCTTATGCTCTGGAATTGGTCCAGACCCCATCACTGTGAAGATTCTCCTCAAGGAAGCTCTGCTGACCAAAGGTGGGGACAGCGGTCTGGCATCAGTTGACATCCAGCAGCTATTCAAAAAAATCTAGTTTTGCACGATTTTTTTTTACATTCCCACAGTGACCACCTCACCCTACCCCCAGATAAGTGAATATGCACAATCATATCTCCAAGCATTACTGAAAATAAAATGATAAGTAGTACTGATTGAGAGTTTTTATTCCTCAACCCTGAATCTGTATGTCTTCAAATAGAGCATGAATTTGAGGGCTCATCATAGGAAACCACATCCAATATCAGATAGAATCATTGTCCCCTGTCTCCTCCAGTCTAACATTGTAGGTATGAAGACTTAGCAACACTGCTAAATGTGGTTAATGTTTTTCATGTGTTCCTTAAAAAAGAAATAGTACTACCATTTTGTGCATTTAAATTCATTTGCATTTCATTCAAGGGAAATGAGTTTTCTGTTTTAATTTCATCTCAGTTCCATTTAATTAAAGTCTAGCTCATTTTGTCTTTGAACACTTTCTTAAGTGCTGGAATTTTGCTAAATCACTCAATGTGAGTTTGAAATTTGGACAAGATTTTTCAGACTATGAATAAATTTGCATCTGCTGATGGTTCTTGAATTTATAGATTGCCTCCTCCACCCTTTTTGTTTTGTATTTGTCGAAGTACATTATTTCACATGATTTTCATAAGAACCCTACTAGGCAGATAGATCAAGTGCTATTATCCCCATTTTACAAACTGAGTTTCAGAAAGATTAAGTAATCTACCCAAGATTATACAGCAAATCAGTCACAGAATCAGAATTAGAACTAAATATTCTATTTACTAGTCCACTGCATTTTAAAGGTATTATCCTCTCTTCTCAATAAATTATTTCCCTTGTATTCATTTTCTCAAGGGAAGTATGCAATTATATCATTTCTCAACACTGCCAAAAGATCTTATTATTTGGCTAATATATATTAGGCGATTAAAGCTGAATTCTAATGATTCTAATGTCTATTACATGATGGACACTGGGTGATATAGTTATCAACATTATTTCTAATCTTCATAGGGAAGCATCATATTTTAGAAAAGACCAAAAAAAGCTCAGAGATGTTGAGTAACTTGCCAAAGGCACATACCTGTTAGGTTTCTGCTCCCCTTGGTTCTCCCTCAGGCTATATTTGCCTGGGTAAACAACCACTTAGTTTAGCCTGTACCCTGGAATCAATCACCAGGGGTCCTATCAAATCTCCTCACATATCCTCCAACAACATTATCATTATTCATTGTCAAACAAGTATTTATCTAATATTTATACCTAGAAAACACTATGGTAGACACTGAAAACACAAAGAGTATGAGCCTAGTGTTTGCCCTCCAGAGGTTTACCTTCCAATAAAGGGATATGTTGCATGCATAACATCACAAAAGCAATAAAACTACAGAGGGCTCCATTCCCCAAGCATGAAATTAATCTTTCAGATTTTAGGCTATAAATACCATCAAATTCAGAATAGGAAGGGGATCACTATGAGCTAATATGATAGATTATCTCAGAAAAGGGGCAAAACAACAAAAGACAGACTTCTCTGGAGAGGAAGGAGAAGGAATTCTGCATAGGAACAATTCTTAAAAAAAAAGTTATGAAGTCAGAAATGTTAATAACATGTTTGGGGGGAAACCCTTTCTTCTTATTTGCAATAATTTGTTATGAAATTTGAAGTATGGCATGTTCAATCGATTCTAAGAGTATCCCTTTTGCTGTTTTATCAATTAGGATTAGATTGGGCTGTAACAGAAAACTCAATTTACAGTGGCTTAAGAGAACAAGGATTTGTTTTAGAAAACTCAATTTACAGTGGCTTAAGAGAACAAGGGTTTGTTTTTCTTATATAAGAAGATATACAACCAGTAGAAGGTGTTGCTGGTGCTGGTTCAGCTGCTCAATGATGCTGTCATTTAGAATGCTAGCTTCCTTTTTCTGTTTGTTGCACCATGGTCCCAAGAAGGCTAGTTCCCTTCAAGTTACCAGTCCTAAACTGAGACAGGAAGAGGGTGGTGGGAGGGTCATCACCAGAAGCATCTGTCCTTTTTATCCAGGAAAGGCAAATCTTTCCCAGAAACCACTTCCAGCAGGACTTCAATTCAGGTTTCATTGGTCAGAATTGGGCCATGTAGGCCTCTCCAGCTGCAAGGGTGGCTGTGAAAACAGGGAACCAAGTTGTCATGCTTGCTTTAGATTATTGTCCCAACTAAAATCAGGATTTTGATACTAAGGAAAAATGAGGGAATGAATAACAAGTAGGTAAACAACAGTGTCTGTCACAGTTAGATTCTCTTAAGTTGCCAATAACACAAATCCACTCATATTCCCTCAGTTAATGAAGGTTTATTGTACTAAATCATGCCATAAAGCCTGGGCAACAGTCTCAACAGAGCTTAGCTAGAATTCATGAGGCACTGGAATGTTATTAGGGATACCACAGTATCCCTTTGGAATAGCAGCAGCTCTAGTGTATGGGTCATTTTTTAGTCCCTCCAGCAGCAGGTGACTATTGCTTCCTACTCATGAACTCCATACAATTACTCTTCTCTGTCTCTACTCTTATTACTTCTATTTTTCTCTATTACCATAATCTGACTTGAGCTGCTAGATGAAATACTGGACTGCCCAGTTAAATTTGAATTTATGATGAACAACCAATTTTTTTTTTTTAGTAAAAATGTCCCATGCAATTATTTGGAAGATACTTACTAAGAAATGTTTTATTGTTTATCTGAAATTCAAATTTAACTGGGCATCCTGTGTTTAAATTTGCAAAATTTGACAATCCTAAAGCTGGTTTATTTGGCAGATCACCAGTGAAGAATGTCCCTGCTGACAGACCTTTAATCTATCCCTGGCCCAATCATCTGGGATCACTATGCCAGAGTCATGTGGACAACGCATGAGGAACATACATTAAGGAATTCCCTGTAACTCCAGCCCATAGAAGGGGTCTATGGGTCTGGCATTCTCAGAATTTTGGGTCTGATTCAGCACATACTTCTTTCTACCCTATGCTGTTTCTTTTGGATAGCAGGTGCTGGTTTATTCTATCTCTTTCAGTTCTGTTTCATTCAAAGCATCCATTAAATTTTCTTTTCCAGGTACAAAATCAGTTCATATTCCAGCAGGCATCTGTCCAACAAATACATATCTTCTATGTGTAAAGAAGTTTTAGGAGATGCTAGTCTGGGTTAGTAGAAGAATAAGACATGAGCATTAAAGTTGAGGAACCCTAAAATCTGCCCTGACTGCCTTCAGTTTTGCAATCTAATATTTTTGTCTAATCTTGCCATTTTCTCTTCTGCTGTTTTTTTGTTTGTTTGATTTAGATATAAGTATTTATAAACTGGTAACTCTCAGTTTTAAAGAGTATCGAATGTAAAAAGGCAGAATCCTTAGAAATTCTGTTTCTGACTTGCCTTCCACTTAACTAAATCACTATTTTTAAAATTTAATCTTATTGAGATTGTTCACATACCATACAATTATCCAAAGATCCAAATTGCACAATCAGTTGCCCATGGCACCATCATACAGCTGGGCCTCCGTCACCACAATTAATTTTTTTTCAATTTTTAGAGCATTTTCATTACTCCAGAAAAGAAATAAAGACAAAAAAGAAAACTCAATTCCTCCCCTACCCCTAACCACCACCCCTCCATTATTGACTCATAGTATTGGTATAGTACATTTGTTACTATTGATGAGAGAATGTTAAAATACTATTAACTGTAGCACATAGTTTGCAATAGGTATATATTTTGTCCCTATATACCCCTCTATTATTAGCTTATAGTTATAGTGTCATACATTTGTTCTAATTCATGAAAGAGATTTCTAATATTTGTACAGTTAATCAAGGACATTGTCCACCACAAGATTCACTATTTTATACATTCCCATCTTTTAACTTCCAACTTTCCTTCTGGTGACATACATGAGTCTAAGCTTCCCCTTTCCACCACGTTCACACACCATTCAGCACTGTTAGTTATTCTCACAATAACATGCTACCCTCACCTCTGTCCACTTCCAAACACTTTGGTTCAACCTAGTTGAACACTCTGCTCATAATAAGCAACCGCTCCCCATTCTTTAGCCTCATTCTATATCCTGGTAACTTATATTTCATGTCTATGTGTTTACATATTATAATTAGTTCATATCAGTGAGACCATGCAATATTTGTCCTTATGTGTCTGACTTATTTAACTCAATTTAGTGCCCTCAAGGTTTCTTCATCAACCCGTTTTTAAGACAGTTTTGTTCACCCACCATACTTTCCGTCCTAAGTAAACAATCAATGATTCCCTGTATAGTTACATATTTATGTATTCACCACCATCACCACTATCTATGTAAGGACATCTCCATTTCTTCCACAAATAAGGAGGAAGAGTCAAAGAAGGTAGAGAGGCAAAAGAAAAAGAAAAAGAAAGAAAAAAAACCATGACAGCTAAAAAGCAACAAAAGGAAAGCTAGAATTAAACTGAAGTAGAATAAAAGAGTCAGACAACATCACCAATGCCAACATTCCATACCCGTTATAGGCATTTAGCTTTGGTATATTGCCTTTGTTACATTAAAGGAAGCATAATACGGAATTTCTGTTAACTATAGTCTCTAGTTTGCATTGATTGTATTTTTTCCCCCAAACCCACCCTATTTTTAACACCTTGCAAGATTGACATTCATTTGTTCTCCCTCATGTAAAAACATATTTGTAAATTATATCATAATTGTTGAGCACTCTAGGTTTCACTGTTATACAGTCCCAGTCTTCATCTTTCCTCTTTCCTTTTGGTGTCCCACATGCTCCTAACCTTCCTCTTTCAACCACACTCAAAGTCATCTTTGTTCAGTGTACTTACATTGCTCTGTTACCACCATCCAAAACTGTGTTCCAAACCTCTCACTCCTGTCTTTTCCTATCTGTCTGTAGTGCTCCCTTTATTATTTCCTGTAGCACAGGTATCTTGTTCACAAAGTTCTCATTGTCTGTTTGTCAGAGAATATTTTAAACTCACCCTCATATTTGGAGGACAGTTTTGCCATATATAGGATTCTTTGTGGCAGTCTTTCTCTTTCAGTATCTTAAATATATCACACTACTTCCTTCCAGTCCCCATGGTTTCTACTGAGAAATCTTCATATAGTCTTATCAAACTTCCTTTGTATGTGAAGGATCACTTTCCTCTTGCTGCTTTCAGGATTCTCTCTTTGTCTTTGATGTTTGATAATCTGATTATTAAGTGTCTTGGCGTAGGTCTATTCAGATCTATTCTGTTTGGGGTACGCTGCGCTTCTTGAATTGGTAGTTTTATGTCTTTCACAAGAGATGGGAAATTTTCAGTGATTATTTCCTCTATTATTGCTTCTTTTCCCTTCTCTTTTACTATTGCCACTTTTCCCTTCTCTTTTATTATTGCCACTTTTCCTTTCTCTTCTCCTTCTGGGACACTAATGACACATACATTCATGCACTTCATGTTGTCATTTAATTCCCTGAGACGTTTCTCATATTTTTCCATTCTTTCCCCTATCTGTTCTTTTGTGTGTAGGATTTGAGGTGTCTTGTTCTTCAGTTCCTGAGTGTTTTCTTCTGCCTCTTGATATCTGCTGTTGTATGTCTCCACTGTGTTTTTCATCTCTTGTCTTGTTCCTTTCATTTCCATAGACTCTGCCAGTTGTTTTTCAAATTTTTGATTTCTACCTTATGTTCACCCAGTGTTTTCTTTATAGCCTTTGTGTCTTTTGTAAAATCTTCCCTGAACTCATTGATTTGGTTTTTGATTTGATTTAGCATATTTCTTTGAAAATCTTTAATAGATTGTTTTATTAAAGTGAAACAATATCTCAACTGTATCTTGACTGAGGTGTAAGTTTGTTCCTTTGATTGGCCATATCTTCATTTTTCCTAGTCTTCTGGTTTGCTAATGCTGCCTTTTTGCAAATGGATCAGCTTTTATAAAAGGGGGTTACTTGGTTACAAAGTTACAGTCTTAAAGCCATAAAGTGTCCAAGATAAGGCATCAACAATTGGGTACCTTCAATGGAGGATAGCCAATGGCGTCCGGAAAACCTTTGTTAGCTGGGAAGGCACATGGCTAGTGACTGCTCCAGAGTTCTGGTTTCAAAATGGTTTTTTCCCAGGACGTTCCTCTCTAGGCTGCAGCTCCTCAAAAATGTCACTCTTAGTTGCTCTTGGGGCATTTGTGCTCCCTTAGGTTCTCTGGAGCAAAAGTCTGCTTTCAAAGTCCATCTCCAAAATGTCTCTCTAAGCTGCAGCTCTTCTGTCAGCTCCTTTGCGTTCTTCAAAGTGTACCACTTGGCTGTAGCAAGCTTGTTCCTTCTGTCTGAGCTTATATAGTGCTCTAGTAAACTAATCAAGGCCAATACTGAATGAGCAGGGCCACACCTCCATGGAAATTATCTAATCAGAGTTATCACCTACAGTTGGGTGGGTCACATCTCCATGGAAACATTCAATCAAAGAATTACAATCTAATCAACACTAATACATCTGCCTACACAAGATTGCATCAAAAATAATGGCATTTTGGGGGACATAATACATTCAAACCAGCACACCTAGTATAGATTGTAGTTTTCTGTTGTCTAGGCAACTGGTTTCCTTGGTTACCCCAGTTAGATTTTCCCAGACCAGAAAGGGTTCAGGTCTCAGAATGGGGTTATATTCAGGGTGTATCTTAGAGGAATGACAGACTTTCCTGTGAGGTTTCCAGCCTGTCAGCCTGTCGCTCCCAACTGGTGTAAGGAGGTGTGGCCTCCTTAGTTTCTGTTTTGGCTATTATCCCCAGGCTCTGGGGTCTGGTTATGAAAGGAAAGCTGGGCTCCACCTCCTTACTCTTAAGGAAGATACACCCCCTAGGGAGTTATCATCTGTATTTGAATAGTCTCTCTGAGTCTGTCATCTCTACCCATCTGGGTCAGAGAGCTGTGAATTGAAAACGGTTGTGGCTCTCTCTTCTGAACTCCTCAGGTTGAGGGAGAGAAAAAGGGACAGAAAGCCCCCTTTTGGAGCCAGTACACAGCCCCCCAGTTTCACTCATTGGCCAGAGGTAACACTGAGTTTTCTGGGCTCCCCCTCCCAGGATAGATGAATCTTCTGGTTCTTTAACGTCAGTCGTCACTAAAAGACTCTGTCTGCTTGTTGGGGGTTTGTAGCTTATATTCAGCAGTCCACATTTGTTAATTAAAACCCCAGTTGGAGCTCAGCTGAGCTATATTCACTTGCTCAGAGAGTACTGCTAGTTTCTACCACAGCTTGGTTTTGCCGTTTGGCCTGCTGTGGGGGGAGGGGGTTCTCAGCACGGTTCCACAGCTTTTACTTACAGACTCTCTGCTGTGATCTCAGGCATTCCTCCCAATCCAGATTGGTGTACAATGTGTGGACAGTCACAGTTGTCCCCCAGCAGTTATTCCAACTTATTTACTAGTTGTTCCTTGTTGTTTATTAATTGTTCCAGGGGACTGACTAAATTCAAATACTTTCTATGCTGCCATCTTCACTAAACCATTATTTAAAAAAAAATCTTGTTCTCTCTGTTACTCATTCTCTTTCAACACCTCTCTTTTGGCTACAGGACTGCTGATACCAGTAGTACTTGCAAATCAAAACCAAAACTCAAGTATCATTCTTAGTTCATGCAGGATCATAATCATAGAATCAATGGATAATGATGGGAGGTACATTAACAGTTATCTCATCCAACCTCCCACCCTTTCCAGAAGTTCCCTCTTCAGCCTCTTAGATATATGATTATTAAACCTTTGTGTCAGCACCTATGATATAGCCCTTTCCATTTTTTGAAATATCAAATTACATATACCTTTCCTATGATGGGCTGATGTTTGATTATTTCTAATCATCATTGATCCATCAGGATGTTGGCAATCCCTCTTTCCTATGTAAAACCTTCTTATACTAAAGATTATCAAGCTTCTTAGTCCAGTCTTCTCAATTTCTTCCCTTTCTTTGACTTTTCCTTGGGTCATAATGTGTAGATTCCTCCCCATCCTGGTTGTCCTCCTTCCTGATGACCTTCATCTTATCCATGCTCCTTTAGAATATGAGGCCCCAAACAAATTCCCACAGTAGTGTCACTTTTCATCTCATAATTGGTTATAATGAGAAAGTTAATGAGCCCAGTTTTCCTTATCTGGAGGGGAGAAATCACTTCTGGAGTTAGTTTGATTTTTGATTGTATCTCAGCTCTGCTGTTCATCATCTTGAGACCATGTAGAAACTTTTTTTACCATTCATTATTTCAGTGTCCTTTTCTGTAAAATGGAACTAATGATATCTATCTTCTATGGGGATAAAAAAGTTTGCAAAGTATCTTGAAATACACTAAGTTGGGGCTTTATAAATAATTCTTCCCTATTCCATCCCCACCCCCACCTCCATTTAGGGAAGTACAAAATAAAATGTCCCAGCTTCTCCTGCATTTCTGATCCTGATGGGAAAGTTCATGGTTGATGCTGCTCTGTTCATCCAGTTGATTTTCAGAACCTTAAAAGTGAGGTTTGGGGGTCTAATGGTCACTGATAATCTGTCATCCTCACTTTCCATTTAGGGTCACTAATATGAAGCACCCTGTTTGGCTTTGGATATAGATATCAGCCTTGCAGAAAGTCATGCAGGGATTTCTTTCATATAGCTTAGTTCTTCACCTACCCCCAAAGGGGACTGGACTCAACAGATTAGCGACAATGAAAACTTGTTATTTTTCCTGTCACAATGTATGATGCTGCCCCTGGAACTGATCATTGCAGATAAGAGAGGCAGCATACCAGTAATTAGAAAATAATGGAAAGACAGTTCAGCTCTTCAAATGGCTGTCAGTGCTCATCCAGGTTATTTTCTTAAGGGAGGTGAAATGTAAATATTCTAGCACTTGTTTTGCATGTCTGCATTGAATCCAATTCATATTTAAACTAAATCCATTTTTTATTGCATTTTTTGAGAGCATCAAAGTCCCATTTTCCCCAGAGATAACACAGCTTTAAACAGTTGTACATTATGTAGAAGAAAACCCTATTATTCTGTGCACACCCTACCCATTGTGGAATGTGGTGAAATCACCCCAGAGCCCGTGTTAAATAAACAGTATCTAAAACACTCTTTAAGCCTTTGGTGATGAAATTTTCAAGTTCGATTCTGATAATGCCAGTGAAACTTACTTATTTTCTCTGCACTATCTCTTCCTGTGGAGAACAATGTAGAGTTCCTTTTTCCAATTCAGAATAGATTTCTGCTTTCACCATGCCAAAGAGGAAAGAGTTTGAGGGCTGTGGCAGCCTCATGGTGGCTCTGGGACTTGTGCCAGAACTGTGTCTGGCATGGGATTCTGACAAAAAAAAAGAGTGCCCATTTGGGATTCAGGAAATAGAAGTATGAAGGTGCATTTACCCTCAGGCTGTTCTAAGTGACCCAGAACAGCTAGTCAATTGAGTCAAAAATGTAGCCATGCTGTTTGCTTGGCAACAGGTCATCCAAGCCCTTGTCACATTAGAGCTGGACTTGGAAGATACTCAAAATTCACATATGAAATATTGGGCACAGGAGGCTATTTTCTGGTTGAATGTATTGTCCTAGTAACTTGAGTGCCTCAGTAATGGTCAATCTAAAATTTTATGCAGGCTGCTAAACACTGCATGCATATTTTCTCTTGCTTGTTTTATCTCCCAGGTGTGAGGTACTTTGGGTTATGGGCAGAATTTTGTCTGAATCCAGACTCTGGTTTTGCCACTTACAAGTATGTAAGCAACTTCCTTAATCCATCTGAGCAGCATTTTCCCAGTCTGTAACATGGGCAAAATGATACCTTTTGCACAGATTTTTCTAAGAGAATATACATATATACAAAGGGCCTAACAATATGCTTAGCACAGTTGAAGTGCTCAATAAATTTAAATTCCATTCCCCATCCTCCTCACAGAATGGATACCTATCCATAAATAAGGTATAGTAGACTCATGTCATACATACACTTGATTGGCTCAAACTCAGATACATGCAATCGAAAAAAAAAAAAGAGAGAAAGAAAGAGCAACACACAGACACAGGACCTCAATAGTGTAAGTATGGCAGACACTGCCACCTGACAGTTTTTTCCCTTCTTTGAGTACAGGGCACCAACATACCCCACCCAAAATACTTGATTTCACACTCTCCCTAGCAGCACGAGATGACCATGTGATAACAATTATTGCCAATAAGATTTCTGCAAAAGTACCACAGAGGGCATCCTGCTAAAAAGTATAGCCTCTGGAAGAAGGTACTTTTTCCTTCATTTTTTTGCTCTTCTCTTCTTTTTCTACCCAAGATGTGAAGAAGAGTTCTAAGCAGTAATCTTGAGACCATGAGGTAATAAGGATGAGGACAAAGGCCTTTGTGCTGGCACTGCTGGTGTAAAGACAGAGTCCCGGTCACTGGGTATACTGTTGAACCTCAGGACCAGCCCTAGACTGCTTGTGTGTGCTCTTCCTATTGCATGGGCCACATAAATCCCTCTTAAACCATGAGAGTATTTTCATTTTGTGTTGTTTTTGTGTTGTTGTTGTTGTTGTCATTGAAGTTGCAGGCAAACACAACCTTAACAGATACAGTGAGTAACTCACCCATTAGTCCTTTTAGTGAAAAGATATTCTGGGCTGAGATGGGAGATGCAACTCTGCCTTTCATAGTATGTGCATCTCACTGTGCTGCTGTGAGTCTAGTTTTAAAGTTTTTATGTTATTCACACAGCATGGTCCCCAGCTCTGGTGCTCATCTGAAGAGCAAGATCTGTTCTGATACTGAAGGAAACCCTGCCTGTGTTGGACTTGCTGAGAAGTGACATGTTGCCTTCCCAAGGGATTTTCATGGGCAGTTTCCTCCACATGGGATTTTGGCTTCATGCCCTGCCCTAAAATTAACCCTTGGGGAAGATGTAAAAACCATATATCAAAGTGGGAGGCTGAGTTGGGAGTGGCCAGAGGCAGAGGACAAAGCTGCAGAGCTGAGGTGTGTGTGTTTGTGTGTGTGTCCTTATCTGAATCCATTCAATCCTAGATTTTTATGAAAAAATGGTGTACAATTCCAAAATACTAAATCAAAATGAAATTTTTAGTCAAGAAAATGTGAAAAAGTAGGAGATATCCTGTAAGTTAAAAAAATGCCCATCATGTTCTTTTATGCATTAACATAAGCAGTAAGTAGTTTAGAACAGTGTAGTGAAATAAACAAAAACTGTTAGTAAAAATGCCCAGTGGAGCTGCAGAAGGCATCAGCAAATGACTTTAAGCTGTGTTATTCTCCATTATAAGAATTCCTGATTAGTAAATCCTGGCCCTGCTAAATGATGTTCAAGTCTTAGAATTATGTTGTGCTTCTATTGATGACACTATTGAACTATTCACCATTTTAAAATGTGTTTTCTACCCTTATTTTGAACTCAATGGTGAGGACTTCTCTACTTCATCTGGTTACTTCTTTGTGATATTAATGGCATTTTCCAGTCATCATTTAATGATTTCATTTAAAAGGTAAAACCAACCAATCACAAAAAACCCAGCCACAGAGAAAGTATCTTGGGGCAGCAACATCTCTTACATCATGTCAACAGTAGGATCAAATTGTAGTTGCTCCATCCATTTTTTCAATGTGCTTAAATTAACAATTCTACCAGAATGAGACAACCTCCAAAAATTGTCATGCATTTTACATTTTTTTCCTAAAACTGTTGTGCTATATTATTAAAGTGTATTAGTTCCTTAATTGCTGCATTCCAAAAAGATAAAAACTTGATTGTTCATTGAGAGCTGAATATTCAGGGCTTTGTAAGATCATTCCAAAAGCCAAATATAAAAGACACCATTGGGATGAGTAATTTTCTTTTCTAGATCAGGTTATCTAATCTGTAAAATGAGAGGGATGGATCAGACAATATGAAAGGGCTCTTCTAATTCTAATTCTCTGAAATTCTAGGAGCATCTGATCTGCATCCCTAGGTAAGTGTAACCTTGGCTCATTGTTATGGTTCAGTTAGCAAGTCTACCTGGAAGACCCATGGGAGTATCGGGCTTTTGCAAAGGTTCGGTGTGCATCTGTGACACTGAGACTCTGATGAGACATGGAAGAACAACTGGGAAGTGTTGTGAAGTCACTAGATATCCCTGAATGGAGGATTTTATTTCATTGCTTAAATCAATTGCTATGCCTATGGGAATGCATCTGGAGTTACGGGGAAACAGAATAAAACACTTGGGGAAAGAGGCGGGGGCTATGGAAGTGTGATACTACAGGGTTTTACACAGTTTAGCTATCCTATTGGGGTTGGGCAGTAGTTTCCATCTAATTGGTCATGGCCCTCTTCAGGACTGTGGTGATTTTACAGAAGTCTGCAAATCCATATGAGCACCATATGGATTTTCAGGATTTGCTTGAAGACTGAGCAAGTAGTATCTCTGACATATCTATGGCTGTTTAAAAATAAATTTGAATACGGTTTTGATTAACAAAATACAAGTTCATTAAATCCAGGATTAAATTTATTGCACCTGTTGGTCAACAAGTGGTTTTCTCAATCCAAAAACACTAAAAGTGTTCCTCCTTTATCTGAGCTCCTCCATGTACATATGTAATGTAAATATAAATTTTATATGTAAATTTTAGGAAGGAATCATGTTACTCAAAATGCCGGAATTTAGTCATTCCCCCTCTAAACCTGAAATCTGTTTAAGTTTCTTAATATAAATATTTTATTTAAGAAGATGCCCCATATTGTAGTTATTTCTAGAGCAATCTTTTTTTCAGATTGCAAATTGTAACCCACTATTGGTCATATAATCAATTCAGGTAGCATTTAAGGAGTGGGAAAGGTAAGTCAGTTATAGAGATCCCAAGCAGTGACTCATCCTCAAATTTCCAGGACAGTGCTGGCATATATGAGGCAAACAATAAGGGTTGAATTAGAATGGTGCATTATCATAGGTAGTGCGAACCATTTTCCACCCCAAACTTCTTAATTCTAAGTTAGCAATATAGCAACAATAGAGAACTATCTAGGAATGAAATTATAGGTCATGGGATAGGAGAAATTTTAATGTTACAAGAAACTGCTAAATGGTTTTCCAAAGTAATTGTGATATTTTACACCCCTTCAAAAGATATATGAAAGTTCCAATTGTTGCAAGTACTTGCCAACATTTGTTGTTGTTGTTGAAATTTTAGCCATTCTAGTGTGTACAGTGATAGCTCACTGTGGTTTTAATTTGAACTACCCTGCACACCCTTTCATTGTTTATTTGCCACTGATATAACTTCTCTACTGACATCTATTCAGGACTTTTATCCTTTTTTATTCAATTGTTTATCTTCTATTATTAATTCATAGAAGTTCTTGATACATTCTGGATACAAATTCATATAATTTTTTCTTTGAAATGGATGTTTGATTTTCATTATCTTAATAGTATTTCTTAAGAGCAAAAGTTTTAAAAGTTGAAGAAGTCCAATTAAACAATTTTTTCCTTTTCTTGCTTTGTGTATTTTCTATAAGAAATATCTTTGCAGCCCCTAATATTTACTCTAGAAGCTGCCTAGGTTTAGTTTCTCTGTTTAGACATTAATTTTTGTTTATAATGTGAGATATATTGAAAAAAGTTTACTTTCCTCAAGGAAACTCCTTAGCATTTTTGTTGAAAATCAATTAAGTATATATATATATGGGTCCATTTCTGGACTCTTTTTTTATGTTCCATTGATCTATTTGTCCATCCTTGTGCCGATAATACCCAGTCTTAGTTATAGTAGATTTATATTAAGTTTTGAAATTGTTTTTTGTAAATCCTCCAACTCTGTTCTTTTTCAAGATTATTTTGGGGATTTGACATCATTGGTTTTCCATAGAAAATTTAAAATTAATCCACAAATTTCTACAAAAAAATTCCTGGTGGGATTCTTCTTGTTAATTGTACCAAATCTATAGATCAAATACTGGAAGAACTGACATCATTAGCATTATTATGTCTTCCAATCAGTGAATCCCATATATTTCTCTATTTATTTAGACTTTCTTTAATTTTTCTCAGCAATGTTTTTATAATTTTCAGTAAAGAGATCTTTCTTACCTTTTGTTAAATTGTTTCTTAGGTATTTTAAGTTTGATGATATTGTAAGTGAAACTGATTTTTCTCAAAATTTAATTTTCCAATTAACTGTTAGTATTATAATAGAAATTGATTGGTATATTAATCTTGTATCCTGTAACCTTGCTTATTATTTTTAGTAGTTGTATATTTCTTAGGATAGTCTGCAGAAGCAACCATGTGGCCTACAAATACAGATAGCTTTTCTCCTACCTTTTACAATTTATTTCATTCTTTTCCTTGCCTTATTGCACTGGCTAGGACTTTAATGCAAATAGTAAGGGTGGATATCCATGCTTTGATCATGATTTCAGGAGAAAAATGTTCAGGTTTCCCTATTAAGCATAACGTTAGCTGTAGATTTTTCATAGACCTTCTATCAGATTGGTGAAATTTCCTTTGCTTCCCAGTTTGCTGAGCATTTTATCATCCATGGAGGTATGAATTTTGTCAAATGCTTCTTTCAGCATCCATTAATGACTATTGGTTTTTCTTCTTTATTATATTAACTTGTTGAATTACATTGACTACTTTTTCAAATGTTAAACTAATGCTTTACAGGGATAAACCTCACTTGGGCATGATGTATTTATCCTTTTTATACACTGATGCATTTGATTTGTTTATATTTTGTTAGTATATTTTACAATTATGTTCATGGGGTATACTGAGCTGTAATTATCTTTACCTATAACATTTTTCAGATTTTGGTAAGAGGGTTATGCTGGCATCATAATTATGTTGGGTTGTATACCTTCCTCTGCTTGAGATCCACAACCCTGCTCCCTATCAAGAAAATGTCTGCAGGCAGAAAGCTGTGGCAAAATTGGGAATTAATCACGTTTCCTTTTATTGATTATTATGTTTTTCCACTGCTTGTTGTTCAATGATTAAAAACATCCTTTTATATTTTTTCCAGTTTCATAGCTTTTTTATGGGAAAAGTCCAATACAAGTTATTTATCATGTCTGAAAGCAGAAGATATGCCATAAACTTTTTTTTTTTTTTATCATCATTTTATTGAGATATATTCACATACCACGCAGTCATACAAAACAAATTGTACTTTCGATTGTTTACAGTGCCATTACATAGTTGTACATTCATCACCTAAATCAATCCCTGACACCTTCATTAGCACACACACAAAAATAACAAGAATAATAATTAGAGTGAAAAAAAGCAATTGAAGTAAAAAAGAACACTGGGTACCTTTGTCTGTTTGTTTGCTTCCCCTACTTTTCTACACATCGATCCATAAACTAGACAAAGTGGAGTTTGGTCCTTATGGCATTCCCAATCCCACTGTCACCCCTCATAAGCTACATTTTTATACAACTGTCTTCGAGATTCATGGGTTCTGGGTTGTAGTTTAATAGTTTCAGGTATCCACCACCAGCTACCCCAATTCTTTAGAACCTAAAAAAGGTTGTCTAAAGTGTGCGTAAGAGTGCCCACCAGAGTGATCTCTCGGCTCGTTTTGGAATCTCTCTGCCACTGAAGCTTATTTCATTTCCTTTCACATCCCCCTTTTGGTCAAGAAGATGTTCTCCATCCCACGATGCCGGGTCTACATTCCTCCCCGGGAGTCATATTCCACGTTGCCAGGGAGATTCACTTCCCTGGGTGTCTGATCCCACGTAGGGGGGAGGGCAGTGATTTCACCTTTCAAGTTGGCTTAGCCAGAGAGAGAGGGCCACATCTGAGCAACAAAGAGGCATTCAGGAGGAGACTCTTAGGCACAAATACAGGGAGGCCTAGCCTCTCCTTTGCAGCAACCGTCTTCCCAAGGGTAAAACTTATGGTAGAGGGCTCAACCCATCAAACCACCAGTCCCCTATGTCTGTGGTCATGTTAGCAACCATGGAGGTGGGGTAGGCGAATACCCCTGCATTCTCCACAGGCTCCTCAAGGGGGCACTACATTTTTTTTTTTTTTTTTTCCTTGTTTGTATTTTTTTTTTTTTTTTTAACTTTCCCTTCTTTTTTCAAATCAACTGTATGAAAAAAAAAGTTAAAAAGAAAACAAACATACAATACAAGAACATTTCAAAGAGACCATAGCAAGGGAGTAAGAAAAAGACAACTAACCTAAGATAACTGCTTAACTTCCAACATGTTCCTACTTTACCCCAAGAAAGTTACATACTATAGCAACATTTCAGTGAACTTGTTCCTACTACATCCATCAGAAATTAACAGACCATAGTCATTTCTGGGCATCCCCAGAACGTTAAATAGCTTATCTGTTCTTCTTGGATTATTGTTCCCCCTTCCTTAATTGCTCTCTACTGCTAGTTCCCCTACATTCTACATTATAAACCATTTGTTTTACATTTTTCAAAGTTCACATTAGTGGTAGCATATAATATTTCTCTTTTTGTGCCTGGCTTATTTCGCTCAGCATTATGTCTTCAAGGTTCATCCATGTTGTCATATGTTTCACCAGATCGTTCCTTCTTACTGCCGCGTAGTATTCCATCGTGTGTATATACCACATTTTATTTATCCACTCATCTGTTGAAGGACATTTGGGTTGTTTCCATCTCTTGGCAATTGTGAATAATGCTGCTATGAACATTGGCGTGCAGATATCTGTTCGTGTCACTGCTTTCCGATCTTCCGGGTATATACCGAGAAGTGCAATCGCTGGATCGAATGGTAGCTCTATCTCTAGTTTTCTAAGGAACTGCCAGACTGACTTCCAGAGTGGCTGAACCATTATACAGTCCCACCAACAATGAATAAGAGTTCCAATTTCTCCACATCCCCTCCAGCATTTGTAGTTTCCTGTTTGTTTAATGGCAGCCATTCTAACCGGTGTTAGATGGTATCTCATTGTGGTCTTAATTTGCATCTCTCTAATAGCTAGTGAAGCTGAACATTTTTTCATGTGTTTCTTGGCCATTTGTATTTCCTCTTCAGAGAACTGTCTTTTCATATCTTTTGCCCATTTTATAATTGGGCTGTCTGTACTATTGTCATTGAGTTGTAGGATTTCTTTGTATATGCAAGATATCAGTCTTTTGTCAGATACATGGTTTCCAAAAATTTTTTCCCATTGAGTTGGCTGCCTCTTTACCTTTTTGAGAAATTCCTTTGAGGTGCAGAAACTTCTAAGCTTGAGGAGTTCCCATTTATCTATTTTCTCTTTTGTTGCTTGTGCTTTGGGTGTAAAGTCTAGGAAGTGGCCTCCTAATACAAGGTCTTGAAGATGTTTTCCTACATTATCTTCTAGGAGTTTTATGGTACTTTCTTTTATATTGAGATCTTTGGTCCATTTTGAGTTAATTTTTGTGTAGGGGGTGAGGTAGGGGTCCTCTTTCATTCTTTTGGATATGGATATCCAACTCTCCCAGCCCCATTTGTTGAAAAGACCATTATGGCTCAGTTCGGTGACTTTGGGGGCCTTATCAAAGATCAGTCGGCCATAGATCTGAGGGTCTATCTCTGAATTCTCAATTCGATTCCATTGATCTATATGTCTATCTTTGTGCCAGTACCATGCTGTTTTGGCAACTGTGGCTTTATAATAAGCTTCAAAGTCAGGGAGTGTAAGTCCTCCCACTTCGTTTTTCTTTTTTAGAGTGTCTTTAGCAATTCGAGGCATCTTCCCTTTCCAAATAAATTTGATAACTAGCTTTTCCAAGTCTGCAAAGTAGGTTGTTGGAATTTGATTGGGATTGCATTGAATCTGTAGATGAGTTTGGGTAGAATTGACATCTTAATGACATTTAGCCTTCCTATCCATGAACATGGAATATTTTTCCATCTTTTAAGGTCCCCTTCTATTTCTTTTAGTAGAGTTATGTAGTTTTCTTTGTATAGGTCTTTTACATCTTTGGTTAAGTTTATTCCTAGGTACTTGATTTTTTTAGTTGCTATTGAAAATGGTATCTTTTTCTTGAGTGTCTCTTCAGTTTGTTCATTTCTAGCATATAGAAACATTACTGACTTATGTGCATTAATCTTGTATCCCGCTACTTTGCTAAATTTGTTTATTAGCTCTAGTAGGTGTATCGTTGATTTCTCAGGGTTTTCTAGATATAAGATCATATCATCTGCAAACAATGACAGTTTTACTTCTTCTTTTCCAATTTGGATGCCTTTTATTTCTTTGTCTTGCCGGATTGCCCTGGCTAGCACTTCCAGCACAATGTTGAATAACAGTGGTGACAGCGGGCATCCTTGACTTGTTCCTGATCTTAGAGGGAAGGCTTTCAGTCTCTCACCATTGAGTACTATGCTGGCTGTGGGTTTTTCATATATGCTCTTTATCATGTTGAGGAAGTTTCCTTCAATTCCTACCTTTTGAAGTGTTTTTATCAAAAACGGATGTTGGATTTTGTCAAATGCTTTTTCAGCATCTATTGAGATGATCAATTGATTTTTCCCTTTCGAGTTTTTAATGTGTTGTAATACACTGATTGTTTTTCTTATGTTGAACCATCCTTGCATGCCTGGAATAAACCCCACTTGGTCATGGTGTATGATTTTTTTAATGTGTCTTTGGATTCGATTTGCAAGTATTTTGTTGAGGATTTTTGCATCTATATTCATTAGGGAGATTGGCCGGTAGTTTTCCTTTTTTGTAGCATCTTTGCCTGGTTTTGGTATTAGATTGATGTTAGCTTCATAAAATGAGTTAGGTAGTGTTCCATTTTTTTCAACGTTTTGAAAGAGTTTGAGTAAGATTGGTGTCAGTTCTTTCTGGAAAGTTTGGTAGAATTCCCCTGTGAAGCCATCTGGCCCTGGGCATTTATTTGTGGGAAGATTTTTGATGACTGATTGGATCTCTTTGCTTGTGATGGGTTGGTTGAGGTCTTCTATTTCTTCTCTGGTCAGTCTAGGTTGTTCATATGTTTCCAGGAAATTGTCCATTTCTTCTACATTATCCAGTTTGTTGCCATACAGTTGTTCATAATATCCTCTTATAATTTTTTTAATTTCTTCAGGATCTGCAGTTATGTCACCTTTTTCATTCATTATTTTGTTTATATGGGTCTTCTCTCTTTTTGATTTTGTCAGTCTAGCTAGGGGCTTGTCAATCTTGTTGATCTTCTCAAAGAACCAACTTTTGGTGATATTTATCCTTTGTATTGTTTTTTTGTTCTCTATGTCATTTATTTCTGCTTTAATCCTTGTTATTTCTTTTCTTGTACTTGGTTTAGGATTGGTTTGCTGTTCATTTTCTAGCTTCTTCAGTTGATCCATTAGTTCTTTGATTTTGGCTCTTTCTTCCTTTTTAATATATGCGTTTAGTGCTATAAATTTCCCCCTTAGCACTGCTTTTGCTGCATCCCATAGGTTTTGGTATGTTGTGTTCTCATTTTCATTCGTCTCTATATATTTAGCAATTTCTCTTGCTATTTCTTCTTTAACCCACTGATTGTTTAGGAGTGTGTTGTTTAACCTCCAGGTATTTGTGAATTTTCTAAGTCTCTGATGGTTATTGACTTCTAATTGTATTCCATTGTGGTCAGAGAATGTGCTTTGAATAATTTCAATCTTTTTAAATTTATTGAGGCTTGTTTTATGTCCCAGCATATGATCTATTCTGGAGAAAGTTCCGTGAGCACTAGAAAAGTATGTGTATCCTGTTGATTTGGGATGTAATGTCCTGTAGATGTCTGTTAAATCTAATTCATTTATCAGATTGTTTAGGTTTTCAATTTCCTTATTGGTCTTCTGTCTGGTTGATCTATCTATAGGAGAGAGTGATGTGTTGAAGTCTCCCACAATTATTGTGGAAACATCAATTGCTTCCTTTAGTTTTGCCAATGTTTCTCTCATGTATTTTGTGGCAACTTGATTGGGTGCATAGACATTTACGATTGTTATTTCTTCTTGCTGAATTGCCCCTTTTATTAGTATGTAGTGGCCTTCTTTGTCTCTCAAAACATCCCTGCATTTGAAGTCTATTTTATCTGAGATTAATATTGCTACACCTGCTTTCTTTTGGCTGTAGCTTGCATGAAATATTTTTTTCCATCCTTTCACTTTCAGTTTCTTTGTGTCCCTGTGTCTAAGATGAGTCTCTTGTATGCAACATATTGATGGTTCATTTTTTTTGATCCATTCTGCGAATCTATATCTTTTAATTGGGGAGTTTAATCCATTTACATTCAACGTTAAAACCGTGAAGGCATTTCTTGAATCGGCCATGTTATCCTTTGTATTATGTTTGCCATATTTTTCCCTCTGTCTATTAATATCCTTTATTGTACCCATACCGAATCTCTTTAGTACTGAACCTTTCTCCAAGTCTCTCTGTCCTGTCTTTGTTTCTCTGTCTGTAGGGCTCCCTTTAGTATCTCCAGTAGGGCAGGTCTCTTGTTAGCAAATTCTCTCAGCATTTCTTTGTCTGTGAAAAATTTAAGCTCTCCCTCAAATTTGAAGGAGAGCTTTGCTGGATAAAGTATTCTTGGCTGGAAATTCCTCTCACTCAGAATTTTAAATATATCGTGCCACTGCCTTCTCGCCTCCATGGTGGCTGCTGAGTAGTCACTACTTAGTCTTATGCTGTTTCCTTTGTATGTGGTGAATTGCTTTTCTCTTGCTGCTTTCAGAACTTGCTCCTTCTCTTCTATGTTTGCCAGTGTGATCAGTATATGTCTCGGAGTGGGTTTTTTTGGATTTATTCTATTTGGAGTTCGCTGAGCATTTATGATTTGTGTATTTATGTTGTTTAGAAGATTTGGGAAGTTTTCCCCAACAATTTCTTTGAATACTCTTCCTAGACCTTTACCCTTTTCTTCCCCTTCTGGGACACCAATGAGTCTTATATTCGGACGTTTCATATTATCTATCATATCCCTGAGGTCCATTTCGAGTTTTTCAATTTTTTTCCCCATTCTTTCTTTTATGCTTTCATTTTCCATTCTGTCATCTTCCAGGTCACTGATTCGTTGTTCAACTTCCTCTAGTCTTGTACTATGAGTGTCCAGAATCTTTTTAATTTGGTCAACAGTTTCTTTAATTTCCATAAGATCATCCATTTTTTTATTTAGTCTTGCAATGTCTTCTTTATGCTCTTCTAGGGTCTTCTTGATTTCCTTCATATCCCGTACTAGGGTCTCATTGTTCATCTTTAGTTCTTTGAGTAGCTGCTCTAGGTGTGTCTCTTCTGGTCTTTTGATTTGGGTGCTTGGGCTTGGGTTATCCATATCGTCTGGTTTTTTCATATGCTTTATAATTTTCTGTTGTTTTTGGCCTCGTGGCATTTGCTGACCTTGATAGGGTTCTTTTAGGGTTTGTAGACCAGTTGAAGTCCTTATCTCTAATTTATCAGATCTACAGCTTCGTGGAGTACACTTTCTCTAACTAACCAGCAGGTGGCGTCCACGAGCCACCTGTTCTCCACAAGCCAGATCTCCCCTGCTTAGCCTTTTTGGTGAGTGGGGGAGTGAGTCTTGTGGGGCCCAATTGGTGTCCCAAGCTTGCGTGTGTAGTTGGTGTTGCCTGCCCTGTATGTGGGGCGTGTTTCTGGGCAGTCGGGGAGGGGGGGTGGCCCTAACAATCAAATCTCCCTGATGATCCTAGAGTTTTAAAGCTACTGCAATAGTCTAATCCTTCAGTTCAGTCCTGCCACAGTTTGTCTCTGCCACTGACCCACAAGTCTTTGGTATTGGCGTATGGCTCCTGAGACTTGCAAGTGGGCCCCTCTTCCAGGCTGTGCACCCCAGGTCCTCTGTTGAGGGATGACTGTGCTATGTCACAGGTGAGTGCCGTCCCCCCAGGGCATTTCTGGGCTGCTGGGCTGTGTTGGGAGGCTCCCAGTCTGCTCAAATGATGGCTGAATGGGGCTCTGTTAATTCACACTGCTCCCCCTTCCCAGCTCTGGGACATTCAGCTGAGGTTGCAGGGAAGGCTAATGTCCACGCCCAGTTTTGTGGTGTGTGCCTGTTATTTGAAGCACTTCCGTCACACTGGGTTGTCTGGGGCAGCTCTGGGCTATGGGGCTGGCGATGGGCAGGAGTGTTTCCTGTCCACCAGGATGGTGGCTGTGAGCGGACACCCCCCTTTTCTTGGGAAGTTGTGTTGTTTAGTGAATTTTCTCAGCCACTGGATTATTGCCTTTTGTCTCAGAGCTCTCTTAGTTCTGCTCTTGACTTGAGGTGCCCAAATTTCAATTCTTTGAAGCTTTCTGTATTGAGCTTCTTAGAGTAATTGTTTTAGAAAAAGCAAAAAGGATTTAAAAAAAAAAAAAAAAAAAAAAAACGGCCCTCCTCAGAGATCTAATGGGTTATTGAAATGCTAATAGACGAAGCAACCAGGGCCATTAAGGAAAAGTGCCCAGGGCAGAGAGATCAGCCTTGCTTTGGGATTTGCATATGCGCCTCAAGGCCTGATCTCCGCCCTTCCCCTTTCTGTGTTCACCAGAACTCCAAAAATCCTCTGCTTTTATTTTGGAGTTTTTCGTGTTGTTTTTTTTCTATGCCTGTCTCCTCTCTGCTGGGCTGGCTGCTCTCAGAGTCTCTGGTGTCTGGCCTCAGTCTATCTATGGTTGGAGTTTGAATCAGTAGAATGAGTTTCCGATAAGAGCAGCCACTGCAATTCTCCCTTCTCCTTCCCGGAGCTGACAGCCCCTCCTCCCCTGGGACTGAGCCTGGCAGGGAGGGGCGCGGGTCCCCTGGCCGCAAAAACTTACAGATTTCGCTGATCTCAGCAGTTCCACGTTTTCATGAGTGTTGTATGAAGTATGCCCAAAGACAGATTGCTCTGTGGTGTCCAGTCCACGCAGTTCCTGGCTTTTTACCTACTTTCCTGGAGGAGTAACTAAAACATACAGCTCACCAGTCCGCCATCTTGCCCCGCCTCCGCCATAAACTTTTAAAAGAAAATTTTCAGAACTTCTAAGTATAGTCAGTTTTATATATGACTCTCTGAAGTAGTGCAACCACATTTTACAGTTTAAGAATGAAAGTTCAAAAATATAGATGTGGCAGAGGGATCTGCCCTTAGCAAAAACTGGAGTGTAAATAATGGATGTTAGAAAATTATGAATGTTCGAAAAGGAGAGGTGAAATAGGGATAGAATTCCCTACTGAGGTTGGTCATTTAACTTGACAAATACCTATTTAGCAGGTACTGTATGTAAAACACTATGCCAGTCTCTCTTGGTTTGGTTTGTAGAAAGAAGTATTGTGGAGAGATGAAGGAATTAGGAAAGTATGAAATATGAATAAGACTAGCACATATGCTAGTATCTTAAATGCATATACTTATTAAGTGCCAGGAAATTAATTTGTTTGTTCACTTAGTAAAAACTTTGTGAGCATTGACTTTATGTCACATACTAGGCTAGATTTTTGAGACACAATATTGATGAATGAACGTTCTATGTGTACTCAGTAATTCAGAAACTAAAGGAAACTAAAAAGTTTCCCACTTCCTTCACATTCAGTCTATTTACAATTTCTTTTGTTTCTTAGTGCCAAATGGCTTCCATACCACAAAGCTTTAATTCTTTTGTGAAGACCACAAAACCCATTATACAGATTTTCTGTTCAAGATTCTTGATTGAAGATCCAGATAAAGATAATTTGGTCTAAAATTAATTATATTTTTTATCATATATGTAACGTGGCTTTGAATCTTAATCAATTTATGAAAATAAGTATATGAGACTTCCAGGTAGGATGTGGTAAATCAGAGTGGGCCAAAGCTATTATTACAAAACTAGAAAAGTCCAGTTGATTTACAAAGTCTTATCTTTAAAGATATCAGAGAGCTACAGAAGCAATGAGGAGTTAAACTAAAATTCCAGATGCTGAGACCTTCTAAGTCTTTTAGGAATGAGGAGACAGTAGTTCTGTAGGGTTCTCAATAAAAGTGCAGGCCAGAGTGACATCATCAACATGGCAACTTAGGACATCCCCTGGAAAATTCTCCCCTCAGAATCAACAAATAAAAGGACAAATCCCACTTGATTAGAACTCTGGAGGATAATAGAGACTGTAGAAGGACTCCACAAATGCTGAATTGAAGTAAAAGAAAAATAATCTCCAAGATCAGTAGGAAATTTTCATCCTGGACCTGCCAGACTGAAACCCTCCCCTTCACTTGGGAGTCATGCAGAGGCAGCATGGCCTGGGTTCCTCCAGCCATGGATACAGACTAAAGAGCCAAGCATATCCAGGCAGGGGGATCCAAGTCCTCAGAGACAGTGGGTGGAACACAAGCTGCTGAAGCATTTTGCATACAAAATTGCCAGCAAGGGAAAAAAAAAGTGAGGCCCTGGCAGAACTGTTGGTAAGAACTAACAAACACTCTATCCAGATTCTGTTGGCTGGACCACTTAAATGCAAAACAGACTTTTCTGGATCAACACACCTTTCTGGATTGACCCCATCTGGCTCTCGGGGTGGGATACCAAACAGGGAAGAAAGACTCACAGAATAAAAGGGGGATGTGGAAACTGAACTACTGTAAGACAGGACAGGACAGGCTCTAGAACTGAAAAGTATAAGGAAAAGGGGTAATGAGTGAGGGAGAGAATGAAACAAATCATAGGAACTGGGAGAAAATTCCACACCAAAACAAACAGAACAGATCAATTTTTCCAGAGAAGCAACAGAAGAAAGGAAGCTTTCTCCTGGAGGTGAAAGAGTTGCACAAAAAGTACAATCTTAAAAATTATATTGCATATTCAGGGCAAGAAACAGATGAAGAAGAACTGAGAAAATCTGAACAGTTAAACACAGGCTATTCTAAAGGTCTAAAATAACTTAGACCAAGAATCAAAAAACAGCCTTAACATAAAGCCAATCAACAATAAAACCCTAGATAAGAGAGAAACCATGGAGGTAAGAAGGCAATTGTATGATATATTTAAGGTACTGAAAGAGAAAAACTTTCAGTCCCAAAGTCTTTATCCAGTAATACATGAAGGCTAGTTTAAAATATTCACAGATAAAAAAGAAACTGAGGTAGTTCTTCAACAAAAGACCTGCCCTACAAGAATTACTAAAGGATTTTTTGCAGGTTGAAGGAAAAAGACAGGAGAGAGTGGGCTGGAGTAGCGTGAAGAAATGAAGATCTTCAGTAAGGGTAATTGTTGGGTAAATGCAAAACCCTATAGTACTGTATCCTCAATATACAACTCTATTCTTTAATTTCTGTAAGAGTCAGAATACAGTTGAACAAGAAAAAGGCATATTTCCTGATAATAGACATACAAAGTGTAAAGAAATAATGTGGGACAAAAACAACATATAAAGGGGAAACTGAGAGCTATAGAAGCAGAGAACATGTGTGCTATTGGAGCTAAGTTGGTATCTTTTCAAATTAGTTGGTTATAGATGTAAGTTGTGTCATACAAACTCGAGGGTAACCACAAAGAAAGTATTTTAAAAATACACATAAATAGTAATAAGAAAAGATCAGTCAGATACATCATAAAAGAACAACTATACAGAAAAGGAGGCTGCAATAAAGGAAAAGAGAGACAAAAAATAAAAAAAGATATGACATATAAAAGCCAAAAGACTAAATGGCTGAAGATAGTTCTGCCTTTACAGTAATAACACAGAGTATTAATGGATCAAATTCCCCAATAAAAAGAGGCAGATTGGCAGAATGGATAAAAAAAAGCATAATCCAACTCTATATTGTTTACAAGACACTCACCTAGGATCCAAAGACACAAATAGATTGAAAGTGAAGGGTGGAAAAAGATATTTCATTCACCTAGTAACCAAAAAAGATCTGGGGTAGCTATACTAATATAGGACAAAATAGAATTTAAGTTAAAAACTGTTATAAGAGACAAAGAAGGGGTCAGGAGAACCTAAGATGGCAGCTAGGTGAGACAGGGCAAAAAAACACCATGCAAAATACTAGATAAAAAACAGAAAGTGACCCAGAACATCACTTTCAGAGTAGCACCAGCCAGACAAGGTCTGCTAAATCCACAGAGAACGTGCATTTGGTGAAACCAGGAGTCTGCATTCTGAAACGAGTGAGTGAGTCGGCTGAGAGTCCCTCAGCTGCGCTGCAGTGTGGGGAAATGGTGGGCTGGCATTTGGAGATGGACTAGTTCTTTAAAAAAAAAAGAAGTCGGGGAGCAGCTGCAGATATGACGGGAGCAGGCTCGGCTAACGCCTCGGTGTCTGGTGTGGAAGATACCCCTTCCCACACCCACTGCTGATTGTCTCGGGCCCAGGGGAGCAAAGGGGAGCCAAAAGAAGAAAAAAACACACAACTTGTAGACATCTTCCCAGTGGGCGGGGGCACTGCTGCCCAGGGCCGAACCCACAGTACACAGCCATGCAAAGAAACCCAACGTGACAGGGAGTCTTTCCCGCAGCACCACCCACATGCCACAATATTGGCTGTGGACAGTGGCCTTTAATACACCCATGGCTGATTGTCCCGGAGCTGGGGAGGGTGGAGCTGTGCGGAAAGGGGGAAGTTAATGCGTCCCATTCAACCAGCTTTGAAGTGGGCTGGGAATGCCCCTGCACAGCCCGGCATCCCAGGGCTTCCCTGGAGGCTGGCGCGCACTTGTGATGCGGCACGGCCCTCCCTCCCTCCCTCAGCAGAGGTCCTGGAAGAGCACAGCAGGGAAGCGAGAACCACTAGGAAATCCCAGGGAACCTATGCCAATACCAAGGACTTTTGGGTCAGCGGCAGAGAACAGCCTTAAATCTCCGGGAACACCTGGGAGGTTTGATTATTAAAGCTGCCCTTCCTCCTTAACCGCTCAGACACATGCCCCTCATTCAGGGTGGACAGCACCAGCAACACACCCAAATTAAGTGCACCAATTGGGCCCCACAAAAATCAGATCCCCACACACCACAGAGTTGGGGAGAACTTACTTGAGGGGAAGAGGTGACTCATGGATGCCATCTGCTGGTTAGTTAGAGAAAGTGTACACCACCAAGCAGCAATTCTGACAAATTAAAGATCAAGTAAAGCAAATGCCAAGAGGCCAAAAACAATAGAAAATCTTAAAGCATACGATAAAACCAGATGATATGGAGAACCCAAACCCAAACACCCACATCAAAAGATCAGAAGACACACAGTACTTGGCACAATTAATCAAAGAACTACAGACAGGCAATGGGAGCATGGAACAGGATATAAAGGACATGAAGAAGAGCATGGCACAGGATATAAAAGACATAAAGAAGACCCTAGAAGAGCATAAAGAAGATATTGCAAGAGTAAATAAAAAAATAGAAGATCTTATGGAAATTAAAGAAACTGTAGGTCAAGTTAAAAAGACTCTGGATACTCATAATACAAGATTAGAAGAAGCTGAACAACAACTCAGCCTCCCTGAGGACCACAGAACAGAAAATGAAAGAACAAAGGAAAGAATGGGGAAAAAAATCAAAAAAATTGAAATGGATCTCAGAGACATGATATATGAAATAAAACGTCCAAATTTAAGACTCACTGGTGTCCCAGAAGGGGAAGACAAGAGTAAAGGTCTAGAAAGAGTTTTCAAAGAAATTGTTGGGGAAAACTTCCCAAACCTTCTACACATATAAATACACAAAGCATAAATGCCCAGCAAACTGCAAATAGAATAAATCCAAAATCAGACTGTCAAATACTGAAGAAAAGGAGCAAGTTCTGAAAGCAGCAAGAGAAAAGCAATTCACCACATACAAAGGAAACAACATAAGACTAAGTAGTGACTACTCAGCGGCCACCATGGAGGCGAGAAGGCAGTGGCATGACATATTTAAAATTCTGAGAGAGGAAAATTTCCAGCCAGGAATACTTTATCCAGCAAAATTCTCCTTCAAATTTGAGGGAGTGCTTAAATTTTTCACAGACAAACAAATGCTGAGAGATTTTGCTAATAGAAGACCTGCCCTACTTCAGATACTAAAGGGAGCCGTACTGACAGAGAAACAAAGAAAGGAGAGAGAGATATAGAGAATTTTAACAGACACATATAGAATATTACATCCCAGGTCACCGGGACACACATTCTTCTCTAGTGATCATGGATCTTTCTCCAGAACGGACCGTATGCTGGGACATAAAAACAAGCCTCAATTTAAAAAAAAAAAAAAAATGAATTTGCTCAAAGCACATTCTCTGACCACAATGGAATACAAATAGAAGTCAATAACTATCAGAGACTTGGAGAATTCGCAAACACCTGAAGGATAAAAATGAGGGGGAGATGAAAACATTCCTGGATAATCAAAAGCTGAGGGACTTCATCACCAGTTATCAGTCCTATAAGAAATGCTAAAGGGAGATGAGCAGGCTGAAAGGAAGGGACACTAAACAATTGACTGAAACTGCATGAAGAAATAAAGATTTCCAGTTAAGATCACATGGTAAATATAAATACCAATACTACTGCATTTTTGATTTATAACTCCACTATTTACTTCCTACAGGATCTAAAATACATGAACTGTAATGATAAATCAGTGGTTTTGGACTCAATGTAAAATATGTAATTCTTGACAAGAACTACATAAAGGTGGGGGAATGATGGAGTATAGGAACATAGTTTATGTGTCATATGGAAGTTAAGTTGGCATCAAAGAAAAACAAGATTGTTATAGATTTAAAGAGGTTAAATTTAAGCCCACGGTAAACACAAAGAAAGTATCAGAGAATATGACCACAGAGATGAAAAGTAGAGTATGGGTTACTAGAAGTGGGGGAAGGGGCAATGGGGAGTTAAGAAATGAGTGTAGGGTTTCTGTTTGGGGTAAAGGGAAACTTCTAGAAATGGATGGTGGGAAGGTGATAGCATTGCAACATTCTAAATGCGATTAATCCCACTAATGGAATGCTAGGGAGGGGGTGGAATGGGAAGATTTAGGCTGTATATATGCTTCCACAACTGAAAAAAAAAAAAGGACAGTCTAAATAGATGACAATTAAATGCCAAGGATGATCCTGGATGGGATCTGAGGATGGAGGAGAGGAGGCTCAAGGGGACACAGATGGGACACAAGAAAAAAAAAAAAAGGAAATATAGAATGTAAGCTTTATATCAATGTTGAATTTCTTGAACTTCTTAGCTGTGCTTAATGAGATTCCATAAAAGAATGTTCTTATCCATGGGAAAGGTATATGTGAATTATATTGTTTGTTCAAAGATATGTGAAGCTTGCTCTCATATGTTCATAGGACAGAGCAATAGATGATGGATGATAGATAGGGAGGGAGGGAGAGAGGGAGGGAGGGAGAGATGGAGGGAAAGAAAGAAACGGTGGTGTGACAGGATCTCAAAGGTGATGGATTGGGGTATTGGGGGAGGGGGGTCGGGGTATGATGGAGTTCTATGTATGGGGTTTGTACTGTTTTTGCAGCTGTTCCTGTAAGATTGAATTTATTTCAAAATAAAATTTATTAAATTAAAAAAACAAACAAAAAACAAAGAGACGAAAAAGGATACAACATTTTTATAAAGGAGGCAGTCTACCCAGAAGAAATAACAACCATAAATATTTAGGAACATAACCATGGTGCCCTAAAATACATGAAGTAAACAATGATGAAACTGAATAGATGACGCTACAATAATAGCTGAAGATTTCAATATACCACTATCATCAATAGATAGAACATCTAGACAGAGGGTAAGTAAGGAAACAGAGAACTTGAATAATACAATAAATGAACTACACCTAACAGATATGTACAGAACATTGCACCCCAAAAGAGCAGGATATACATGCTTCTCAAGTGCACATGGATCATTCTCCAGGATAGATCACATGGGGGTCACAAAACAAGTTTCAATAAATCTAAAAAGATTGGCATTATACAAAGCATCTTTTCTGACCATAATGGAATAAAGCTGGAAATCAGTAACAGTCAGAGAACTGGAAAATCACTAAATATATGGAAGTTAAATAACATGCTTAAACAATCAGCAGATAAAGGAAGAAATTACAAGGAAAATCAGTAAATATCTTGAGATGAATGAAAAATGGGAACACAACTGTTTTGGGTTGGTAAAGCTGCCAGAATGCAATATACCAGAAACGGGTTGGCTTTTACAATGGGGATTTATTAGCTTATACATTTACAATTCTAAGTCTATGAAAATGTTCAAATTAAGGCATCAACAGGACATACCTTCTCTGAAGACTGGTTACCCAGGAGCTTGGGCTGCCCTGACAGATAGCAAGGCACGTCGCGACATCTCTTGGTCTTTCCCTCCTGGTTTTTGTTGCTTCCTGGCTTCAGTGACTTCCTCTCTTTGCTTCTCTGTGTGTATCCTTGTCTCTCAGCTTCTATGGGGCTTTTTCTATGAGCTTCTCTCTGTGTTTTATTGTCTTATGAAGGACTCCAGTAAGAAGATTAAGACCCACCTTGAATAAGGTGGGTCACATCTCAATTGAAATAACCTAACCAAAAGGTCCTACCTACAATAGAGCTACACTCACAGGAATAGATTAAATAGAAAAGATTATGATCCTTTCTGGGGAACATAAAAGCTTCAAACTACCACAACAACAAATAAAAACTTATGGGATGCAGCAAAGGCTGTGCTGACAGAGAAATTTATAACCTTAAACATTTACATTAAAAAAGAAGAAAGAGCTAAAATCGAAGTCCTAACTGGACACTTGGAGAAACTAGAAAAAGAACAACAAACTAGAGGGAAACTTCAAAGAAAAGTAGAAGGAAAGAAATAACAAAGTTTAGAGCAGAAATAAATGAAAATGAGAAGAAAAACAATAGAAAGCATTAACAAAACCAAAATTTGGAGCTTCAAAAAGACAATAAAATTGATAAACCCTTAGCTAGACTGACAAAGAAAAAAATGGGAGACGACACAAATAAATAAAATAAAAAATGAGAGGGGGGACATTACTACTAACCCTACAGAAATGAAAAGGATCCTAAGAGGATACAATGAACAACCAACCATATACCAACAGATTGGACAACCTAGATGAAAGTAGAAATTCCTAGAAATGCATAAATGACCTACACTGACCCTAGAAGAAATAGAAGATCCCAACAGACCAATTGCAAGTGAAAAGATTGAATCAGTTGTCAAAAACCTCCCAATAAAATGCCCTCATATAGATTGTGGTGGTGAATGCATAATGATGTGATTATACCAGGAACCACTGATTGTTTACTTAGGATGGATTGTATGGTGTGTGAATAAAACTGTTTAAAAAAATAAAACAGAAATACAACTGCGGGAGAAAATGTGGAGAGAGGGATATACATATTCACGGTTGGTAGGGAAGATAGAATGGGGCAGCCCATCTGGAGGGCAGTGTGGTGGTTCCATAGGAGGCCAAGTATAGGGTTTCCATATGATCCTGCAATCCTGTTATTAGGTATAAACTTGGAAGAACTGAAAGCAGGGACACAATGGACATTTGCACACAGGTGTTCATGGTGGCAGTATTCATGATTTGCAATGAATGGAGGTGGCCAAAGGGTACAACAACTGATGAACGGAAGGGCAAACTGATATGTACATACAATGGAATACTGAGTGGCTGCAAGAAGGAATGAAGTTGTGAGGCATGCAACTAGGTGAAAGAACCTTGAGGACAGAATGGGAGAAAACATCTGGAAACCACATATTCGATAAGATTTTTTTTTATAATAAACTTTATTTTGAAATAAGTTCAATCTTACAGGAACAGTTGTAAAAACAGTACAAACCCCATACATAGAACTCCATCATACCCTGACCCCCCTCCTCCGATACCCCAATCCATCACCTTTAAGATCCTGTCACACCACTGTCTCTTTCTTTCCCTCCCTCTCTCCCTCCCTAACACCCATCATCTATTGCTCTGTCCTCTGAACATACGAGAGCAAGCTGCACATATCTTTGAACAAACAATATAATTCACATATACCTTTCCCAAGAACAAGAACATTATTTTATTCAATCTCATTAAACGCAGCTAAGAAGTTCAAGAAATTCAACATTGATATAAAGCTTACATTCTATATTTCCTTTTTTTTTTTTTCAATTGTGGAAAGATATATATAGCCTAAATCTTCCTATTCCACCCCTCCCTAGCATTCCCTTAGTGGGATTAATCACATTTAGAATGTTGCAATGCTATCACCTTCTGACCATCCATTTCTAGAAGTTTCCCTTCACCCCAAACCAAAACCCCTACTCTCATTTCTTAACTCCCCATTGCCCCTTCCCCCACTTCTTGGAACCCCTACTCTACTTTTCATCTCTGTGGTCATATTCTCTGATACTTTCTTTGTGTTTACCTTGGGGCTTAAATTTAACCTCTTAAATCTATAACAATCTTGTTTTTCTTTGATACCAGCTTAACTTCAACAGGACACATAAACTGTGTTCCTATACTCCTCCATTCCCCCACCTTTATGTAGTTCTTGTCAAGAATTACATATTTTACATTGAGTCCAAAACCACCAATTTATCATTATAGTTCATGTATTTTAGATCCTGTAGGAAGTAAATAGTGGAGTTATAAAACAACAATACAGTAGTGTTGGTCTTTATATTTACCATGTGATCTTTACTGGAAATCTTTATTTCTTCATGTGGTTTCAGTGAACTGTTTAGTGTCCCTTCCTTTCAGCCTGCTTAGGACTGATCTACTGGTGATGAAGTGCCTCAGCTTTTGATTGTCTGGGAATGTTTTCATCTCCCCCTCATTTTTATCCTTCAGGTATTTGTGAATTCTCCAAGTCTCTGACGGTTATTGACTTCTATTTGTATTCCATTGTGGTCAGAGAATGTGCTTTGAACAAATTAATTTTTTTATTTTTTATTTTATTGAGGCTTGTTTTTATGTCCCCGCATACAGCCCATTCTGGAGAAAGATCCGTGATCACTAGTGAAGAACGTGTGCCCCAGTGACCTGGGATGTAATATTCTATATATGTCTGTTAAAAGTCTCTATATCTCTCTCTCATTTCTTTGTTTCTCTGTTGGTAGGGCTCGCTTTAGTATCTGAAGTAGGGCAGGTCTTTTATTGGCAAACTCTATCAGCATTTGTTTGTCTGTGAAAAATTTAAGCTCTCCCTCAAATCTGAAGGAGAGTTTTGCTGGATAAAGTATTCTTGGCTGGAAATTTTCCTCTCTCAGAATTTTAAATATGTCATGCCACTGCCTTCTCACTTCTATGGTGGCCGCTGAGTAGTCATTACTTAGTTTTATGTTGTTTCCTTTGTATGTGGTGAATTGCTTTTCTCTTGCTGCTTTCAGAACTTGCTCCTTCTCTTCAGTATTTGACAGTCTGATCAGAATATGTCTTGGAATGGGTTTGTTTGAATTTATTCTATTTGGAGTTTGCTGGGCATTTATGCTTTGTGTATTTATATTGTGTAGAAGGTTTGGGAAGTTTTCCCCAACAATTTCTTTGAATACTCTTTCTAGACCTTTACCCTTCTCTTCCCCTTCAGGGACACCAATGAGTCTTAAATTTGGATGTTTGATTTTATCTATCATATCCCTGAGATCCATTTTGATTTTTTCAATTTTTTTCCCCATTCTTTCTTTTGTTCTTTCATTTTCTTTTCTGTGCTCCTCATGGAGGCTGAGTTGTTGTTCAGTTTCCTCTAATCTTGTATTATGAGTATCCAGAGTCTTTTTAATTTGGCCTACAGTTTCTTTAATTTCCATAAGATCTTCTATTTTTTATTTACTCTTGCAATATCTTCTTTATGCTCTTCTAGGGTCTTCTTTATGTCTTCTATATTCTGTGCCATGCTCTTCTTCAAGTCTTTTATATCCTGTGCCATGCTCTCATTGCCTGTCTGTAGTTCTTTGATTAATTCTGCCAGGAACTCTGTGTCTTCGGATCTTTTGATTTGAGTGTTTGGGTTCGGGTTCTCCATGTCGTCTGGTTTTATCATATGCTTTAAGATTTTCTGTTGTTTTTGGCTTCTTGGCATTTGCTTTACTTGATCTTTAATTTGTTAGAATTGCAGCTTGGTGACATACACTTTCTCTAACTAACCAGCAGATGGCGTCCATGAGTCACTTATTCCCCTCAAGTCAGTTCTCCCCAACTTTGTGGTATGTGGGGATCTGATTATTTTGGGGTCCAATTGATGCACTTAATTTGGGTGTGTTGTTGGTGCTGTCTGTCCTCAATGAGGGGCGTGTGCCTGAGCAGATAGGGAGGAAGGGCAGGTTTAACAATCAAACCTCCCAGGTGTTCCCGGAGATTTAAGGTTGTTCTCTGCTGCTGACACAAAAGTCCTTGGTATTGGCGTAGGTTCCCTGGGATTTCTGAGCAGTTCCCCCCTCCCTGCTGTGCTTTTTCAGGACCTCTGCTGAGGGGGGGAGGGCCGTGCCATGTCACAAGTGAGCGCCGGCCTCCAGGGAAGCCCTGGGCTGCCGGGCTGTGTAGGGACGTTCCCAGCCCGCTTCAAAGATGGTTGAATGGGATGCATTAACTTCCCCCTTTCCGCACAGCTCCGCTCTCCCAGCTCTGGGATGATCAGCCATGGGTGTATTCAAGGCCACTGTCCATGGCCGATATTGTGTCGTGTGAGTGGTGCTGCGGGAAAGACTCCCTGTCGGGCTGGGTTTCTTGGCTCAGCTCTGTGCTGTGTGTTCGGCCCCAGGCAGGAGCAGCCCCGCCCGCTGGGGAGATGGCTGCAAGTCATGCATCCCCTCTTTGCTTCCCTGGACCCGAGACAATCAGCAGTGGGTGTGGGAAGGGGTATCCTCCACCCCAGACACCGAGGCGTTAGTCTTATCTGCAGCTATTCCCAGGCTTCTTTTTTTTAAAAAAAAAAAACACCAACCCACCGTTTCCCCCCACCACAGCGTGGCCGAGGGATTCAGCCTACTCACTCACTCGTTTCAGAATGCAGACTCCTGGTTCCACCAAACGCACGTTCCCTGTGGCTTTAGCAGAACTTGTCCAGCTGGTGCTACTCTGGAAGTGGTGTTCTGGGTCCTTTCTGGTTTTTTATC
The DNA here is from genome assembly GCF_015220235.1 of Choloepus didactylus. NCBI lineage: Eukaryota > Metazoa > Chordata > Mammalia > Pilosa > Megalonychidae > Choloepus > Choloepus didactylus. The sequence continues at coordinate 125,709,717 of NC_051312.1, read as the reverse complement.
TAGTGTTTTCCACGGAGGTGTTTTTCCCTCTGTCTCACCTAGTTGCCATCTTAGGTTCCTCCCGATAAGATTTTAATATCCAGCATAGCTAAAGAAAACCTACAACTGAACAATAAGAAGAGAAACAATCCAATTTAAAAATGGGCAAAAAGTTGAGTAGACACTTCTCCAAAGAAGACGTAGAAATGGTTAAAAAAAAAAAAAAAAAAAGCACAAGAAAAGATCCTCAACATCACTAGCTATTAAGGGAGATGTGAATCAAAACCTCAATGAAATATCATTTCATACCCACCAAAATGGCTATTATTAAAAAAAAAAACAGAAAATTACACCAAGTGTTGAAGAGGATGTGGAGAAATAAGAACACTCATTCATAACTGGTGGAAAGGTAATATGATGAGGCTGCTGTGGGAGATATAGAGGTTCCTCAGAAAGCCAAGATAGATTTACCATATGACCTGTGAATCCCTCTGCTAGGTATATACCCCAAAGTATTGACAGCAAAAACTAGAACAGATATTTGCACACTGATATTCAAGGTGTCATTACTCACAATTGCCAAAAGATGGAAGCAACCCAAGTGTCTATCAACTGATGAATGGATAAACAAAATGCGGTATATACATGCAATGGAATGTTATTCAGCCGTAAAAAGGAATGAAGTGCTGATACATGTGATAGCACATATGAACCTTGAAGATATTATGCTGAGTGAAATAAGCCAGACACAAAAGGACAAATAATGTATGAGCTCACTGATATGAAATAATTAGAAGAGGCAAACTCATAGAGTTTTAATCTAGAATATAGGTTATCAGAGGCTGGGTTGGGCATAGGTAAAGAGGTGTTAATGCTTACTTAGTACAGAATTTCGAATTAGGGTGAATATAAAGTTTTGGAAATGTATGGTGGTGATGGTAGCACAATATAGTGAGTATAATTAACAGCACTAGATTATATATGTGGATGCGATTAGAAGGGGAAGTTGTAGGTCATGTATATGTTACTAGAATAAAAAAAGATAAAACATAGGACTGTACAATTCAGTGAACCCTAGTGTAAACAATGGACTATAGTGAATAGTACAATTATTAAAAAAAACTCTTTCATTAATAATGTACCATACCAATGCAAGGTGTTAATAATAGGGTGGTATATGGGAAAAAATGCACCTTAACATAAACTAGGGACTATAGTTAATAGTACAATTATAATATTGTTTTATCAATTGTGACACAGGTACCACACTAGTGCACTTTGTTAACAAAGGAAGGTACATGGGAATGCTGTATTTTTACATGATTTTCCTATAAACATACTTCTCTAATTAAAAAATTTAAAAAGGGGGAATAAAGTCCAGAGCAGCCATACCCAAGGAACAGAAATCTTTAGAAGTATTCTGAGTATCACCAAAACCTCAGTCCACCCCTAACCCAGTTCAATTCTTCATTAGATTGAGGCTACCAGACTCTGCTAGCATAAAAGAAAATCTTCCCACCTGGAAGACAAAATAATTTGCAATATCCATGTTTCTTTTATTTATAATATCTGACATACAATAAAAAATGATTAAATATTTAGATATAAGAAAATTTGATTGATAATCAAGATAAAATATACATGAAAAGCAGAAATACATATGAACCAGATATGAAAAATATGGCCAAGAAAATAGTAGAAAAGAGAAATAAAACAAATGGATAAATGGATAATTAAACTTGATAGTTTGAATCTTGAAACAGGAAGTAGACATCCTATAGTTTAAAAGGCAAAATATTAAACTAAAACTCATTGGATAGGATGGAAAACATACCGGATATGGCTGAAGACAAGATTAATGAATTTTAAAGCAGACTATTAGAAAAATTCAAACTTTAGCACAGACAGAACAAGAATGGAAGCAAATAGAACATGAAAGACATGTGGTATATAGTCAGACAGTCCAGGATATGTGTAATTGGATCCAACCCAGGAGGAGAGAGAAGAGAAATGGGGAAGAAGGAATATTTGAGGAGACAATGGCCAGAAATTTTCAGTTAGCAATGACAGATATCAACTCACAGGAAGATCAGAAAACCCCAGTCAAAGTACATTAGTTTCCTATTGCTGCTATAACAAGTTACCACAAACTTGGTAGCTTAAAACAAAGCAGATTTATCATCTTAGGGTTCTGGAGGTCAGAAGTTCAAAATTGATATCATTGGGCTAAAATTAAGGGCTCAGCATGGTTTCATTCCTTTCCAAAGATGCCAGGGAGAATCTGTTTTCATGCCTTCTCCAGCTTTTAGAGGCTGCCTGCATTCCTTGGCTCATAGCCTCTTTTCACCTTCAAATACAGCAATGGCCACTTGAGTCTCCTGTCACTTCACTCTGATACTTCTGCTTCTCTTTTCCACATACAAGGACTCTTGTGATTACACTGGACCCATCTGGATAATTGAAGATAGTCTCCTGATTTTAAGGTCACCTGATTAACAACCTTAATGCCATCTGTGACGTTAATTCTCCTTTGTCATGTAATGTAACATATATGAAGGTTGTGGAGGAGATTAAACAGTGGGCATATTTGGAGGGTGATTATTCTGCTTACCACACAAAATAAACATAAAGAAAAACAAATCTAGGGATGTCATAATAAAGCAGCTGAAGACAAACAATAAACAAAACCAGCCAGAATAAAGAGACCCAAAACTCCCAAAAAGCAACAGTATGGTAATGGCTGATTTATCAACAGAAATGATGGAAACTAGAGGAATAGAAAGACATCATTAAAGCATTAAATAAAACAAAGCAGAAAACTTATAATTCTATACTTTTAAAATAAAGTGCAAAATTTAAAAAGTATTTAAAATAAATACTTTTAAAATAAAGACAAAACAAAATTATTTTGGGGGAAAAAAGACGAAAAGATTTTATCATCAAAACACCTATTATGCATAAGGACAGATACACTGATCAATGGAGTCGAAATGAGTGTTCAGAAGTAGACCCTTACATCTATGGACAACTGATCTTTGATAAGGCAGTGAAGCCGAAGCAACTGGGAAAGAGCAGCCTGTTCAATAAATGGTGTTTGGAGAACTGGATATCCATCTCCAAAAGAATGAAAGAGGATGTCCATCTCACACCTTATACCAAAATTAACTCAAAGTGGATCAAAGACCTAAACATTAGTACCAAGACCATAAAACTCTTAGAAGAAAATGTAGGGCAATATCTTAAAGATCTTGTGAAAGGAGGTGGTTTCTTAGACCTCACACCCAAGGCACGAGCAACCAAAGAACAAATAGACAAATGGGATCTCCTCAAAATTAAACACTTTTGTACATCAAAGGACTTTGTCAGAAAGTCAAAAGGCAACCTACACAATGGGAGATGATATTTGGAAACCACATATCAGATAAGGGTTTAATATCCCGAATATATAAAGGAATCCTGCATCTCAATAACAGAAAGACAAACAATCCAATTAAAAAATGGGCAAAAGACATGAACAGACATTTTTCTGAAGAGGAAATACAAATGGCTCAAAAGCATATGAAAAAATGCTCAACTTCACTGGCTATTAAGGAAATGCAAATCAAAACCACAATGAGATATCATCTCACACCTACCAGAATGGCCATTATCCAAAAAACAGAAAATGATAAGTGCTGGAGAGGATGTGGAGAAAGAGGCACACTTATTCATTGTTGGTGGGAATGTAGAATGGTGCAACCGCTCTGGAAGACAGTATGGAGGTTCCTCAGGAAGCTAAATATAGATTTGCCATATGACCCAGCTATTCCATTGCTGGGTATATACTCAGAGGAACTGAAACTTAAGACACAAACAGACATTTGTAAACCAATGTTTATTGCAGCATTATTCACAATTGCCAAGAGATGGAAACAGCCCAAATGTCCATCAAAGGATGAGTGGATAAACAAACTGTGGTATATACACATGATGGAATATTATGCAGCTGTAGGACAGAACAAAGACATGGATCATGTAATAATGTGGATGAACCTTGAGGACATTATGTTGAGTGAAGTTAGCCAGAAACAAAAGGACAGATTCTGTATGGTCTCACTAATATGAACAGACATTAATGAACAAACTTTGGGAGTTAAAAGCTGACAACACAGGCGACCAGGAGATAGAAAGAGGGCAGAGATCAGCCATTTGATGCTGAAGGACTACAGAATGCTTAGGATTGATTGCATAGATCCAGAAATAGAGAGCATAATACTGTGTGATGGTAGCATGGTATTGTAAGTACACTGAACAAAGATGTCTGTGAGTAAAGCTGAAAGAGGTGGGATAGGAGAATGTATGACAGCAGAGGTAAAGATAGATGATAAAGACTGGGACTGTATAACGTGGCAAAAACTGGAGTGGCCAATGACTATTACTAAATATACAAATATAAAAATGTTTTTGCATGTGGGAAAGCAAATGAATGTCAACCATGTAAAAATTTGAAAAAGGGATGGTATTCAGGAAAAAACATAATCAAAGCAAACTGGAGTCTATGGTCAACAGTAACATTGTAATATACCTCCATTAAATGTAACAAAGGCAATATGCCAATGCTAAATGTATATGAGAGGGGGATATAGGGGAGTAATATGGGATTCTTGGTAGTGGTGTTATTTGCTGTCCTTAGTAGTATATTATATTGTATGACATGTTATTTTTCTTTTTATCATTTTTTCTTATTGCTAAAAAAAAAACAAAACAAAACAATTTTTCTTCTAGTAATCAGTATGTTCAAGTGCTGATTGTGGTGATAAATGTACAACTTTATGATGATACCATGAACAACTGATTGTATACTGTGGATAAATGTATGGTATGTGAATATAACTCTATAAAATTGTAGGAAAATAGATATATAGGAGTAAAAGTGTTGGAGAAAACGTGGTGAGAGGGATGATGCCTCACCAATATGGACTAACTACAATGTGTAAACTCAGAATTGAATCTTAGAACATAGCCTAACGTGGACACAATAATTGTAATAGTCCCTAGATTGTAAGCTCTTACAGCAGTTAATTCTATCCCTGAATTGTAAGGCCTATCTCTAAACTTTGAGATGCTGATCCCCTAGCGTATAACCTGATTGGTCTCTGGAACAATACATATCTCTGAGACACCTGAAACTCAGAGCTAGAGATTGGCAGATATGAATGTCAGTATTAGCGCATACAGCCACTGTCAAAAAAAAAAAAAAAAAAAAAGCTGAAAAAGAGCCCAGACTTCAATTAGTGATATGAATGAAGCAGGTCTGGTTAAGACCAGGGCAAGCCAGGCCAAAAGATAAAGGCTGAAACTGATTGTGTTTTAAAACTTCAACTTTCATATGAGACCAAGGGAATAGATATCTATTTGGTACAGGATCTAAATTTTCTAAACGGTACAACTCTACAGTCGATTTGTTCAAACACCACAATTGCATGGAACTTTGAATAGGAAGTGAGATATGGTAGGTTAGTATAGGCTGGAGTGAAATAGTGACACATCCTAGAGTAATTTGGGCAGATATAAAAAAATATATTTACAGCCTCCCCCTCCCCAGCCCCAAGGATCTGGAGGAAGGTGCGGATGTGTTGGACATCCTCACCTGGACTGGTGTTGATGTTGTCACAAACATTGGGACTGGCGGTTTGATGTGCTGAGCCCTCGAGCATGGGACTTGCCCTTATGAAGCTCATTACCACAAAGGAGAGTCTAAAGTTGTATGTAATGGTGCCTAAGAGTCTCCCCCTGAGTACCTCTTTGTTGCTCAGATGTGGCCCTCTCTCTCTCTAACTGAGCCATCTCGACAGGTGAACTCGCTGCCCTCCCTCCTACGTGGGACCCGACTCCCAGGGGTGTAAATCTCCCTGGCAACGCAGAGTAGGACTCCCGGGGATGAATGTGGACCCAGCATCGTGGGACTGAGAGTATCTTCTTGACCAAAAGGGGGATGCAAAATGAGACAAAATAGTTTCAGTGGCTGAGAGATTCCAAATGGAGTCGAGAGGTCACTCTGGTGGACATTCTTATGCACTATATAGACAACACCTCTTAGGCTTTAATGTATTGGAATAGCTAGAAGTAAATACCTGAAACTACCAAACTCCAACCCAGCAGTCTGGACTCCTGAAGACAATTATATAATAATGTAGATTACAAGGGGTGACAGTGTGATTGTGAAGACCTTGTGGATCACACCCCCTTTATCTAGTGTATGGATGAGTAGAGGAATGGGGATAAAAACTAAATGACAAATGGGGTGGGATGGGGGGATGATTTGGGTGTTCTTTTTTCACTTTTATTTTTTATTCTTGTTCTGGTTCTTTCTGATGTAAGGAAAATGTTCAGAGATAGATTGTGGTGATGAACGCATAACTATGTTATCATACTGTGGACAGTGGATTGTATATCATGGATGATTGTATGGTGTGTGAATGTATTTCAATAAAACTGAATTTAAAAAAAAAAAACAAACAAAAAAAAACACCTATTATGCAGACTGAAGAAAAATGATACTATTTGGAACTCCAAAACTACTGGAAGAAATGAAGAGTGCCAAAATAAGTAAATGTGTGAGTATACAAAATAATATAAATATAATGTTTCAGTTAAATAATATAGAAGAATGATGATCATTTAAAAAAAAAATGACGTCTTGTTTTACAACATGTAGAAGTAAATTATGACAACAGTATCACAAAAACTGAGTAAATGGAGTTAATTTTTCTTTCATTGTTTGGAAAAGGATAATATTAAAAGGTAGAATGCTATAAGTGAATTGTGCATTTTGTAATTTCTAGCACAACAATTATAAATGAATGCAAAACTAAAGTTAATAAAGAAGAAATACTGAATAAAACATACTTGAATCAACCGGAGAGAGAGAGGGGCAGGGGGTGGGAAGGGAGGGAGGGAGGGAGAGAAAGGGAAGAATAGAGAAAAAAATGAGAGCTTAAAAACAAACTAGCAAGACAGTACACTTAAATCAAAATATACTAGTATTTACAATAAATTTAAGTTCAGTTACGTGCATCAATTAATTGTTTAATGAAAATGAAATGTAGAAGATCTACAGTTAAAGATATAGACTGGAATTCTGCTTACAGATATGATACAGTAATAAGGATTGCTTTTAACTTCTAGTCATACATAACTAGAAAACTGGAAAAATTTATGAAATATTAGTTTTCAATAATAAACAAGCAGTGCAGGACTGTGAACAATGAGAGAAAGGAAATAAATGAAATGAGTTTTACGATTGCTCTGGATTTCTGCTGGAGCCAATTTCTGGACAATGGCACAGTGGGGAGGAACATAAGAGGAGCCTGGTTTTTTTTTAATTTCATTAATATGCTTAATATTGGTTTTTGAATGTTAAACCAATCTTGCTTTCCTGAGACAAACCCCACTTGGTCATGATGCATTATCCTTTTTATATATATTTGAATGGTGTGGTGGTTTGAAAGAGCACCTATCCCAGAAAAGTATGTTCTTAAATTTAATCCTTTTCTGTGAGTGTTGAGTCTATTCCCCAGGGATTGCAGAGTCTCTAGCCATCACCACAGTGTTCTCAGAGGTTGGAGCCTTCACCCCAGTATTTGGGGAGAGCATGGCCACTGCACAAGTACTTGAAAGGGCAGGGTTGCCACTGCATCAAGCCTGGAGGACAAAACATCATTCCATAGATGACTCTCAGACTTTGAAATCTAATGGACTATTCTCTGCAGAACTGCAGAATTGTTTGTAACCCATGACCCCCTGTATTCCTTTAAATTTCTCCCTATGGGAATGGGAATGTTTATCCTATGCCTGTTCCTCCTTTGTATATTGGAAGCAGATAATTTGTTCTTTAGCTTTCACAGGTCCACAGACAGAGGGGAATTGTGCCCCAGGACAGACCACACCCATAACCAATTTTTAAGAGACTTTGTACTTAGTATTGTTACTGAAATGACTTAAAGCTTTGGGATATTGTGATGGAATGAATATACTTTGCATATAGAAAAAACATATCTTTTGGGGGTCCAGAGGTTAGAGTGTGGTGGTTTGAAACTGTATGTACCCCAGAAAAGCGTGTTCTTAAAGTTAATCCATTCCTTTGAGTGTAAACCTTGTAAGTCAGACCTTTTCATGAGGTTACTTCAGTTATAAGGCATGGCCCAGGTCTTAATCCTCTTACTGGAGTCCTTCATAAACAGAATGAATACAGAGAAAGAGAGAAGGAAAGCCATAGAAGCAAGAAGCTGAAAGCAACAAAACCTGGAAGAGAATGGAGAGACCAGCAGATGACATCACGTGCCACATGGCAGAGGAGTCCAGGGTTGATGGTAGCCAGTCTTTGGGAAGAAAGCATTGCCTTGATGATTCCCTGATTTAGACATTTTTTTCAGCCTCAAAACTGTAAGCTAATAAATTAAGCCAACCCATTGAATGGTATCTGCTTTCAACAGCCTAGGAAACTAAAACAAATGGTATTTACCACAACTTTGATTCGATTTTTCGCATCTATGTTCACTAAGGATATCAGTCTATAGTTTTCAGTAATGCATGTCTGATTTGGGTATCAGGGTGATGTGGGCTTCCTTGAATGAGTGGTGATGCATTCCTACCTTCTCAGTTTTATGGTAGAGTTTGTGTATATCGGTACTATTTCTTCCTTTAATGAGTTGGAGAATTCACTCATGAAGCCATCTGGATCTAGCATTTTCAATTTCTTTATTTACAAGATAATTTAGGTTATCTATTTCTTCTTCAGTGAGATCCATAATTTGTGTCTTTCAAAGAATTTGTCCATTTCATCTAAGCTGTTGGTTTACTGGGATAAAGTTGTTGATAATATTCCCTTATACTTTCAATATTCATGGAATCTGTAGTGATGTCATTTCTCATTCTTGATATTAGTGAATAGTGTTGTGTTTTTTCTTTCCTAATTAGTTTAACAAAAGGTTTATCAATCTTACTGATCTTCTCAAATAACAGTTTTTGGTTTTATTGTTTTGGGCCTTTTTTTATCTTTCCTTTCTTTCCTTAACTTTTTGAACATATGGAATATAGTTACACCACATGTTTTAAGACCCTTGCCTGATGACTCTATCCACTGGGTCAGTACTGCATTAGTTTCAACTGACTGACTATTTTTCTTATTAAGGGTCCTATTTTCTTGCTTATTTGCTTATCTGGCAATTTTTAAAATTGGATGTCAAACATTGTGATTTGCTGGAAATTTTTGTATTTCTAAAAATATTATTCAGCTTTGCTTTGCAATGCAGTTAAGTTACTTAAAATTATTTGATCCTTGGAGGACTTGCTTTTGAGATGTATTAAGCAGGATCAGAGCAGGGTTTAGACCGGGGATAATTATTTCCCATTCTTAAGGCAGGACCCCCTCAATGTACTTTACACCACGTCCTGTGGGTCATAACATTTTCCAGACTGGCTGGTAGAAATAGGCTCTTTCCCAGTCCTCTGTGAACACTGGGAACTTATCTATATTCCTTTCAGGAGATTTCTTCCCCCGTCTCAAGTATTTTCTTAATACTCATGCACAAATAAATACCCTGCTGAATAATTGAAGGGGACTATCTGCAGATCTCTTTGTGCAGGATTCTCTGTGAGCTCTCTGTATCTGGGACACTATTCCATGAACTCTAGCCACCCTAGACTTGTACTCTGAGCTTCATCTTCCCAACTCAGGGAGGCAGTCTTCCAGGTTCCTCTTGGTTTAACCCTCCCTGTGCTGCTGTTGGAGCCCTGGGCCCAGAGCCTTCCCCAAGTGCCTTGAACACTGCACATACCTTACCTCCCTCCTGAAACTACTTCCTCCCTGAAACTCCCTGATGATAATCTATAATCCTCCCCTCTTCCCTGTTGGCTACAATCAATCCCTCACTGTGTCACAAGACCCCCGCTCCTCTCATACCCATTTGAATGTCTTTGTCCTAACCCTTATAAACCACTCCCTAGCACTCCCTGCTTTTGCGGAGTATCTTCATGTTGAGCTCTGAACCTGCCACCATTCAGAGCAGCTCCTGAATCCATTCAGAGCAGCTCCTGAACACAAGACAACTTGACCTACTTCCCACCCTGTTGGTAAGCCCCAAAATAAAAGCTAATATCTCAGAACGTGTCTGGTGCTTTCTTTAGACCTTCAGCTGCAAAAGCCCTCTTGGGCTGTGACAGTTGAAACCTGGAAACCCTGTCTAGGCATTAAGCTGAGATAATGTAGGTCTCACTTCATTTGTTTCCTATCTCTCAGGGTTCACTGTTCTTCATTGTCTGACGCCTAGTGTCCTCAAAACAACCGACTTATTTATGTTGCTAGGTTGGTTGTTACATTCAGGAGGGTGTTTCTGTTCTCCTCATTTTAGCTGGAAACTGTCTTCCCTTCATTAAATTTTCTATTCCCATGGTGCCTTGTGCAGTGCTCATTAAATGTTTGCTAAATAAAAGCGTTTATGATGACGGTATTGTTTTCGTATTTCCAATATTAACATATGAGATATTTTATTAAGCAGGGACTATTGGAACCAAAAACAGTGTTTGTTTGCAGAATAACACCTAAGAGATAATATATGCCTCTGCCAGCTGGTACAATATTCAGATCTCATTAGGGAAGGGAAACTTCATAGAAATTTGCAATGAAGATTTTTCCATGTAAGATGAAAAGAAAGCCTTTTGCTTCTCTGAGGAAAATTTTTATGGGAAAATGAGATGTCTGAGTCTTACTTTTCCTCCCTGTTCCATGTTAATGGCAGTGACACATCTGGAATAAAAAGGAAGCAGAGATGAATGAATTTCCCAGGATCTGGTAATCAAAAAATACTAGAGATAGCAAAATGGTAATAGAGTCTATTCTATTTCTGCACATTATTCTCCAGATACATGAAAAACAGCCTATAGCAGGCCCAGTTCTCTTTTAAAAATTCTATCTTCTCTCAGTCTCGGCGGCCCCTTCTAACTCTCTGTAAGGAGAGACACTTCCAATCTGTTACAATTTAAAAGGTATGTGGAATTTTATGCAAGTGACATAACTTGAATTAAAATTATGGCCTACTCTTCTAATAAATCTTTGTGGGCATAAGGGTCTTAAATAAGTAAATGTGTTAATTTTGACTAAACACATCATTGCATAACAGTGCTTTGGTGTGGTATGAGCTAGGAAGCAGCTCTGGAACTATGTCCTGCATTTTGGTAATTATTAGTACAATTTCTTTAACTAGATCCCATAGAGATGTTAGCCTCAAGTTGCTAGGAAAATAGTTAATGCTAATATTTGCAAGGAGGGTCCATGGTTTTTTTTCCTTTTCTTTGTTACTTTGCTACATCTGGCCTCATACTTTGAGAAGTGAAGTAATTTTATTGGATTTATTGGAACTCTTTGGCTATGAGCAAAGAACAGAAAAGCCTGTTTTTGAGTTTGTTGGGAGAATGTTCTGTTACCTGCCCAGGGCAGGACAGGACAGCTATTACCTATTTTTTTAAGTTAAAATTCTGTGAGCCTCTTAACTTCTGAAAACTGTGGGATTTAATGCCTCTAGAAAGCTTATGGTACCACAGCGTGATGGTCTCAGGGAGTGTACTTAGTTCAACTCTAACTCTCTCAATTTGTCAGGTATCTTTTTAGGTTTGCTATTTTCAACTCAACTGGAAGTAGCTTGCCTGTTTGCTTAAAACATCAGATTTGGAGAAGTTCATTCACTATACCTTCCATAGGTCATCACAGGCAATCCGGAGGTGTTGTTCAGAGAAACTTAAGTAGCTGGCAAAATAAAATTGAGCATATTCTCTTTGAAGCCATTAAACAAAGACTCCTCTCAACCTCTGACCTCAGAATCTTCTCACGGTTGAACATAAAAATGCTCAAGGAGAATGATCTCTGGTGGTGGTAGTGACGTTGTTGGAGGGAAGAATGTATAATGAAAAATTGTTGACTCAGTGCCCTCTCAACTTTCTCTTCTCTTGGGGTTCCAGCTGCTACTGAAGAGCCTACCCAAATTCATTCATTCTATAAATATATATTGAGTACCTCCTATGTGGTAGGCACTTTACTTGGTGCTGGGAGTAACAGCAACGACACAGACCTGGTCCCTGCCCTCATGTTGAAAAGAAGTGATAGAAAGTTGAAATAATGATATTCATTACAGTTTTGCCAGGTGTTGTGAAGAAGTATAGGGTGCCATGACAACATAGAAAAGGAGGAACTAGCATAGTTTGGTAGGGACTGGGGTGGGTGGTGATCACAGTCTCCCTGAGGAACTGCCATTTCAACTGTACTTTGTTTAATGAGTAGGAGTCACCCCTATGACAAAGGAGTAAAATTCAGTGCCACCCACACCAGAGAAGGAATTTTATGTACAGGAAAACTCAGGACCTGAGTATCTGATGTTAGTAAACCTCATTAGTTGAGTGCAAGCTGAAGACTGAGCTCCACAGTAAGCAGTGGAGATGGGAACAAAGGGAACCATGAATTAGTTGAATGCCTGCTGTGTGCCCAGCACAAAAGCTGGAGCTTATATATGTTATCTTATTAATAATATTAGGAAGAGCATAAAATTATCTCATAATCAGTGAGGGAGGTAAAGCATAGAGAGTGAAGGCCTTTGACCCATATCCACAGATAGTAAATGATGTTGATGGAAGTCAAACTCAGATCTCTACTATTCCATGTTGCCTCTCAAGGTCTCAAAGGAAATCTCAATTCCTGGATTGATTGATTGATAAATTTAGTTAAATATTTAAAACTGACCATTAACCAAACATTTGTTTATTTAATGTGTCTCCTTCACTAGACTATAAGCTCTATCAGGGCAGGGACAAGGTCTATCATGTTTGATGCTCTATACCCAGTGTCTAACACAGTGTATGGCAAGTACTAAATGCTCCATAAATATTTTTGTATGAATAAATGTAAAGACAGACAAGACAGTCTAAAAGTGGAAAAACATCTGTACACAAGTAGCTGTACTATAAAGTGGACTATGATAATACTAGTAAGACAAATTAATCTATAATTCTATGGGAGTCAGAGGAGATAGACAGCTTTTCTGACTGATGGAATCAGGAAATTCTTTTTTAAGACATGGCATGTAATTCAGGCTTGAAAAATGAGTAAGACTTGGGTAAGCACAGATGGGAGAGAGAGCACTCATGACAAAAGAATAGCATGATCACACATAGAAAGACTAGAAAACTAAGATCACGTATAGACAGCAGCAAGGAATTTAGTTTGACTAAAATATAGTGGGATGTGAAGGGAAGTTCTGGAAGTTTAGACTGAACACTTTCCTGACTCTAAAGAGCCTACAGTCTAGTTGGGGAGAGAAGGTATGAATATGAATTAATAAAATAAAGGAGAGGTTTTGATAGATGCTGTTCTAAGTATCTATAGTAGCATGACAAACTACCCCAAAATTTAGTAGCTTAAAACAGCAATGATGATTTATTTAGCTCATGAATCTGCAATTTGGGCAGAGTTCAGCAGGGGAAGTTTCCTCTCTGTTTCGCATGACATTTATCAGAGCGGCTTGAAGGCTGGAGGTGGGGGAGGGGTTGGAATTAACTAACAGCTCATTCATTTACATGTCTGCAGGCTGATATAAGTGACACCTGGGATCTCAACTTCTCAACTGGAGCTGGCATGGTCTCTCCATATGGCCTGGGCTTCCTTATAGCATGGAGTCTGGGTTTCATCACAAACATGCAAAAAGGACCAGGTAGAAGCAGTACTGCCTTTTTATAACTTAGTCTCAGAAGTCACATAGTGTCTTTGAGTGTCACAGGCTCATCCAAATTCAAGGCACAAGAGCCCCACCTGTTAATGGGAGGTGCCTAACATGACATTGTAAGAAGAGCATGTGATATGGAATATATTGGTGCAGCCATCTTTGGAAAATATAGTATAAAGGTGTATTCATGGCAAATCTGCTAGGTATTATGAGAGTAAACAGAGATTTAAAAAGATCTGTTCTTGCCCAAGAGGAGTATGCAGTATCTTGGTGGCAGGGAATGGGGTCAGTATATGTGTATGTTGGGGGAGAGGTGGGGATAAAGTCACACATATAATAGTAGTAAGAATCCATATGTGGTAAGTGCTTGCTCAGATCTGCACTGATCCTACTAATGAGAATTAATCCACTCTTACTTACTCACTGCCTTGCACAAACAAGACAGCATATTTAAAAAGCCTGTGCCAGTTTGGATGTATTATGTCCCCCAAAACACCATGTTCTTTGATGCAATCTTGTGGGGGCATATGTATTAGTGTAGATTAGGTTGTAATCTTTTGATTGTTTCCATGGAGATGTGACTCAATCAACTGTGGGTGAAACATTTGAGTAAATTATTTCCCTGGTGATTCAGACTCTGCCCATTCAGGGTGGGTCTTGACTTAATCACTGGAGTCCTATAAAAGATCTCACAAACAGAAGGAACTTGGAGCAGCTAAGAAGGACATTTGGAAGAGCAGCTGCAGCTTAGAGAGACATTTTGGAGACTGCCGTGGAAAGCAGACTTTTGCTGACGCTTGGGAAATGATAACCCAGAGTTTGCTCCAGGGAAGTTAAGAGAAGACAAAACATCCCAAGAGCAACATTTTGATGAATGCACAGGAGCTGAGAGAGGAGCTGAAACACAACCCAGGATCAGCAGACACCAGCCACATGCCTTCCCAGCTAACAGGTTTTCTGGACACCATTGGTCTTCCTTCTATGAAGGTATACTCATGTTGATACCTTAATGTGGACATTTTCATGGCCTTCAGACTGTAAATTTGTAATTGAATAAACCCCCTTTATAAAAGCCAATCCATTTCTGGTATTTTGCATAACGGCAGCATTAGCAAACCAGAACAAAGCCTAATCTAAGTTTTAGTGAATAATAAAACTGTTGTTGAAACAGAAAGGGCATGAACACAGACCAGTCAAATTCTAAGAAATCTTTGAGCAGATAGTACTTGCTATTCAGACCAGATTCAATTCTGTCAAACTCTTGAAATGCCATGCCAATATCCCTAAGATCATTTACGCTTATCCTTCCTCCCACACTCCTCAGTCAGAGAAAAGGTGTAGAAAAACCTTTCCTAACGTTATGGTGCTCAGATATCTCCCTTATAGCTTCAAATCCTGCAAGTGTTGATACAGGACTGTTTTCCCTGTGGTAGGTTAAGTCTAGTCCAAGGTATGTGGAATGTATTGCCCTACCTATTTACTTAATTCTCATAGTGTCCAGATTATTCTGTAATTTCTTTTTCTTCTCTCTCATTCTCTCTCTTATTCATTTTAATGTAAGCAGAGCTGACAGCCACTGAATACAGGAGAATCATTACAGGACTGGCTGGGATCAAACCACTGAAAGGAAGAAATGATTGGATGAGAGTGCAGGCCAGGTTTGGACAGAATTGCGGCAGATGCCCGTGAAGGTGAGAAGGAGACCAAGGGGAGCAGAGAGGTCCATGGGGAGGAGGAATCACTGTGTTTAACATGAAGTGTCCAGTTCCTTGACAGCCTAAGTCTCTGTGCACCGGAGCAGATTTAAAACAAGATTACAAGAAAAACCCTAATCCTGCAGGTGGAAACTCCCCTGTTTCACCTCAGAGCTTCAGTGAACTCACTTACTAGTTAGGCCTTGCCTTTTTTATGCTCCTCAGCTTCCATTCAATATTGGTAGCTCACCCCTGGGTAGATGGCCTTTATGGCTGTACTTAGCTGGCAGCACCAATTAATTAGCTGCTCCCCAGAAACTTACTTACCCTACAGTCTGCCTGCATGGCAGGAATCACTTCTCCCTTCCACCTAGGTAGAGACTGGCCTCTACACAATGAGTTCTTCCCTTTGTGCTTATCCCTTTCTTGACCTTATGCTTGAAACTCCAGATTCTGCCTTTAGTGTATCTCCACAACATGGCACCTGCTGCATGTCTCTTTTCTTGTTCACTGGATTTCCCACTCCCACCACCCTGCATATAAACACATTCACCCCACATTACTTCATGAGAATGTGGCAGGAAAGAAAGGGACTAGAGGGCAAAGGGATTCCTGTCCCCAGTCCAGGTGGAAATCAATTCTATATGAACTACAAAAGGAAGTAAATAAATGTTTGTCATCATCTTCTGCATTCCATGTGCATTCTTAATCAGCATCCTTCCAGCAAGGGGTGGTACATACACGCCCCTCTATGGTTGAGGCATAACCTAGGAGGTATCTACCCAACCAATGCTTCTAGCCTCCCAACTGGGCTCCCAATCTCTAGCCTTTTCTAATCCCAATACTTCTCCATGTTTCCAGAATGACCCGTACAGAATATAAATCTCATGTTATTCACCTTGTTTATTACCCTTGAGATAAATTCCATTAAATTAGGGCTACAAGGTCCTTCATAATCTGGCCCTTGGTTACTGCTTCAACTTCAGCTTTCACTAGTACACATTCTTTGCATGGCCTTTATACATGCAGGTCTGTGTTAAGTACTTCCATCAGAGCCATTATTAAGCTGAATAGTAATGGTCTATTAGTTGTCTCATTATTAGATGAAGTAATTAAATTCCTTGAGAATAGGGATACCAAGTTCTTGTACACTACTATATTCCAGCACTAAGAGCAACACTTAGCACACAGCAGATTCTCAATAAATTCTTGTTAAATGGATGGATGGCAACACCTCAGCAAAGCCACACATCTGGAGGCAGTCTTTGGACAAACTAAATTTCCCATGAGGCCTTTCCCTAAGGGCTGCTCCAGTAAAGACTGGGATGAGACAGCCTTTTTTAGAACAGTACTCCAACTAAAAATATCTTCAACTTGTTCCTATTGGTCACTTAGAAACACATTTCTCCCATTGTTAAAACTGAGGCAATAAGAGTATTTCTCCTCCGAAGACTTCAATAGGGAAATGAAGTATACCACAGTAGTGAAGCTCCCTGGTTTGAAGTTAAACAAACCTGAGCTGGCGTCCAGCTTCCTATTACTAGCTGTGCAATCCCAGGCCAATTTTGCAACCCCTCTCCTCTGAGCTTGTGTTCTCTTTTGAAGGTGAAGGTAATAAGGTATCCATCTGATAGGATCTTTGGATGATTAAATGCCAGGTACTTAGTAAGTCCTTTGTATCATTAGTGGTTATACTTTTTGTTTCCCTTCCTCTTGCTGTACTTCTGTCAAGATGGCCACTGTAGCAGAGCCCATTGTTAGCTACTGTAAAATACTCTCCTGTCACTGGGCCAGGAGGCACCTCTGTATAGAGAGGATGCTTGTTTGGGTGTGGTGTAGGGGTCCATGCTTGTGTAGCTCACTTTACTAGAATCCCCTCCTCAGTGTCCTCTGGCTAAAGCCTGTTCCCTTAGCCCCAATCCTCAGCCCCCATTGTTCTAGTTTGCTAATGCTGCAGAATGCAAAACACCAGAGATGGATAGGCTTTTATGAAATGGGGGTTTATTTCACTACACAGTTATAGTCTTAAGGCCACAAAGCATCCAAGGTAACACCTCAGCAATTGGGTACTTTCACCAGAGGATGGCCAATGGCGTCGGGAAAACCTCTGCTAGCTAGGAAGGCAGCTGGCATCTGCTCCAAAGCTCCGGCCTCAAAACGGCTTTCTCCCAGGACTTTCCTTTCTAGCAAGCTTGCTTCTCTTCAGAACATCACTCCCAGCTTCACTCTCTTTCCTCCCCCCGAGTCAGCTCATTTATATAGCTCCACAGATAAAGGCCCACCCTGAATGGGTGGGGCCACGCCTCCATGGGAACATCTCATTACCCACAGCTGGGTGGGGCACATTCCAAGCAAATCCAACCATCACCAAAACGCCTGCCCCACACAAGACCACAAAGATAATGGCATTTGGGGGACACAATACACTCAAACCAGCACACCCATCATTCCATCGAACCCAACTCCATTATACCATTTATCTTAGAAAACTTGATTGTCAAGGGCCTGCACCCTGACCATCATTCCATTTCAAGTCAATGAGCCCAAATGAGCCTGACAACAGAATACCCTAAATTCTACCCAGAGAAATGCCCTAAATATACCCTTAACACTTGTCTGACCATACAATCCGACCATCCATGTGATTAATCTCCAGGACACTCATTTTACTCTCAAACTCTCATAGCATACTAAATTAGAATCCACTCAATGTACCACAGGTATTATATGTGCACCTGGCTCCCCTGTTAGGTTATGAGTTAGATTCTTTATGAGTCTCTTTCCTGTCTCAATGTTTCTCTAATATCTGAGACAGTGTTCTGGGCAGTAAATGTTTATAAAGTTGGTTGTTTTGTTCATAGACAAAGTTTATACATCCTATTACACTTTGTATCACCAGTTTCTGTCAGATGAGGAATACAAGTAGGTTCTCATAGGAATTTGGTTAAGTATGGTGGGGTCACAGTGGAGTAGGGAAAAATACTGATTGCTTTCAGTTTAGAATATCTGCCATTTATTGTGTACTTTCTATGTGACAGATATTGTTCTCCTATACCTATATTTTCAATTTAATTTCCACAATTATTCTATGAGATATATTATTATTATTATTCCTCATTTTACCTGAGAAGGGGGCTCCAAGATACTAAACAAATTTTCCAAGGCTCCATTAACATTTCATTAATCATATGCAAGATCAGCTACATAATCAATGGAGATAAGTTTAAAATGAAAATGTGAGGCTCCTTGCTAAAAATTATTAAGACTTTGAAGACAATGACAATAGAGCATTAAAAAGTGGGCAAGGATGGGGGGCTTCTGATTATGGATCTGTGTGTCATTGCACAGATTTCATGTCCACTAAGCCAGTCCTGGTCATATGGCTATACTAAGCTGAAAGGGAAGCTGGGAAGCCACATGGCCAGTGATAACTTGGGACTCTATTATTAAATGAAGAAAGGAAAATAGATTGGGGCAAAAACTAACTATCTCTGACAGGGCCAATAAAGGCAGACCCAGTAAAGGAAGATTCCAGGGCAGACTCAGGAGTCTTACAACAAAGCCTGCAATCTCAACCATTCCATCCCAAGTCAAGAGATAAGTGCCAGGAAATTATATCCAATTACCTGTGTATGGTCCTTTGGATTTGGTGATTCAGGAACCATCATCTCCCACTCCTTCAGTGTAGTCTTTCAAGACTTTTCCTACCCCAGTACAACATATCCTGGTTTCAGTGTTCTCGTGAGGAAGAATGACAAACAGAAGACACTGTAAGAGTTAAGATAGACAGTCAGCTGCTATAACCAAAATCAAAATAATAGTGGCTTATAGAAAAAAGAAATTTATATCTCTCTCACATAATAATCTGAGCATAGTTAGGCAAGGACTGACATTGATGCTCCATGATATCAGGGACCCAGTCTTCTTTACTCTCAGAGGTTTGCCATCTTTAATGTACAGATTCTGTCTAGTGGTCTAAGATGACTTCCCTAGTTCTCGCCATCAAATCCTCAAAAAAAACGAAGTGGAACACACAACCGGTAGTTCCAAAAATCACTTCTGCTCATAATCCGTCAGTCAGAACTGAGTCACATGGCCAGACCTTGCTTGAAGGGGAAGGTAGGAAATGCAGTCTTTAGCTGGGCTACATACACCCAGCTGAAACTTGAGGATCCTGTTACTAAGAGAAAAAGGGAGGAATCGATATTGGGAGATCATTAGCTGTTTCTGCAATAGCCAATTAAATTAATGAATACTGAGTTTGATCCAGCATCGATGTTTCTCAGAGGCATAGAAGGGAGTAAGCATTGCTACAGCACACACAGAAAATTTAGCTAGTCATTTACTCATACAATTTAAGACTACTTACCCTTAGAACCAAGCTGTTTTATCTTTTGATCTCAAAACTTCAGTATTCTATGTTCTTTACATTTCATAAATGCTTTGATTGTAATTTAATTAGTATTAAAACCATCAGGGTGAGAAGAAAGCTGGCTATGTGGTGTGACTGTAGTGACTACAGTGATCAGTGTAAGCAGAGTGGCCTTGCGAATACTTATCCACTCAACCAGACACAAAAAAGACAACATTTTACAAACTAGGCCATGTATGGAAAAGTCACAGCATACTAGGGTTCACTACCATGCATGCCTTAGTTCAGAGGTGGCATGTATCCAACATCAGATTTGGACCAACAGGATCCCCCATCCTTGCCCAGGTCAGACATTAGTAATCAATCACTGCATTATACCTGGGAAGCCACTTTCAGCTGATAAGAATTAACATGTGAGACAAGACCTATTTATCATCAGTATTTTCTTGCAAACACTTAGTCTGATTCATTCAAAGATATTAGATACTGCAGTTACAGAGATAATGAAACAGTACTTCCCTCAGGAGAAAACTACGAAAATGGGCAAATATAATACAATTTGATAAGACCTTAGATACAGATACCATGGAGCCCAGAAGAGAGGAGAGTTGTGGGTAGGAGAGACACAGGAGACTTCATCACTCAGAATAAATAATTTCTGACACAGAAATATATTTATGCGTGTAGTTGTTTTATCTGACCCACTGTATCCAGTGTGTTTGACAATGAGTATTCTGCATTACTGCAGTGCAGCAGAGCTGGACATATCTTGCAGACCAGTATGATCACTGTGCCTGAGAAGAGCCTTCTATACACAAACTGTTCTCCTGCATTACCTAGGGCAGAGAAGGGCCAATAAGCACTTGTTCATGACATCAAGTTTGACAACTCATCAAAATAATCATCATTTTGAAAAATAATCTAGTACATAGAGAGGACACAAAATCCAATTTTCAAAGAATTGGATCCCTCTTGGACTTAAGGGACCCAACCTGTGGTGAGCTCTTCCCTTTCCTGACCTCATAAAGCAGCACAAGGCCAGTGGGAGCACAGATTCAATGATGAAGCTCTGTGGTCAGGGCATATTATGGATTGAATTATGTCCCCCACAATGACATATTCAAGTCCTAAACCCTGACTTGTGAATGTGAATTCATTTGTAAATAGGGTCTTCAAAAATCCTCTTAATGTGAGGCTAAACTCACTCAGGGTGGGCCTTAATCCAAAATGCCTGGAGTCCTTATAAACAGAGGAAATTCAGATGCAGGAGTAGAACACAGAGGCAGATAGATGGCCTATAGTTCAGAATCTATAACTCAATCCCTGGTGGAGGTAGACATTGAGTTAGAGATTCCCAGCTAGCCACCACCAGAAAGTTGCAGACTTTGGAGAAAGCATGGCCTACTGACACCTTGATTTTGGACTTCTAGCCTTCAAAACTGTGAGACAATAAATTCCTGTTGTTTAAGCCATCTGGTCTGTGGTATTTGTCATAGCATCCCTGGCAAACTAAGCAGGGCACCAGAGGGTGAGAAAAAATCTGGCTATGTGGCATGACTGTAGTGACTACAGTGATCAGAAACTCCACTCTAGCACAAGAGCTTCTTGGGAAGCCACTGAAGCTTTTGGGATGGGCACTGAGAGTGGAATGGAGAGGGGGAAGGATACCTGCTTGATAAATTATAGTGATACAAAGGTTTAAGGTAATAGTAAATCCTTTGAAAAATCTAAATTGCAATTTCCTGAGGATGCTCTACCAAATAGCAAAAGAGAAAAAGTTTTCCACAAGAATAGTTTATTGTACTCAATCTCCCTAAATTCAACACCTTTCAATCCCCATTGTAGTCCTAATGGAGGACATTGGGGTCTGGATCCTGACCTTGGTCAGGTTGGACAAACTGGCATTAAGGAGCCATTTACTTGGGTCAAAGTGTTAGGGTCTCTTTTAAGTGCAAAACTCCCTGCACTGGGACCTATTAATTTGTCAATCTTTATGAATACATTTAGATTAATTAATTTCTTATATATCTTTGTCAGGAGATCAGAGACCAGAGGGAAAGGGATGACAGAAGACGAATTGGGATGGTGGAAATTGGAGGAAAATAAGGACCCAGAAGTGTCCTTTGAAGGGAGGGCAGACAGAACAGAATGTAGCATTCAAATACAGGTTCTCTCCCTCAGGCACTGCTATCTTAGGTACCATAGGTGCTGACAGAGTTCAAATTCAAGTCTGTCCATGGGAGAGTCAGCTTTCCAACTTGGAAGTTTTCCCTCCCTCCACCACTTCAAACCACTCCCCCAGGCATAGGGAAACCAGGCCAGAAAGTGTGAAGGAACAGTGAAATCAGAGGTAAGAGACATGGACTCTCACTCCAAATGGGCAAGGCTGGCTGAGCCTTAGTTTCCTTGTCTGATTAGGGACTCATGTTCTCTCTACCTCCCAGGCTTGTCATAGGACTTCAGTGGCAGTGCATAGAGAAGCTTTTTAATAAAATATAACTTGATGTATGGAGGAAGATGTTGATTAAAATTAATATCATTGCCCAGTATTACTACTGAAAAGACCCCTCAAATGCAGGATGGTGGGTCAGCAGATTTATCTTATTCTCAATTCAAAACAAGACCCTCCCCTTAATTTGAGATATGGTTTCCTTCCCTTGATGGAAAGAAAAAAATAAATAAATAAAGGGGGATGGCTCTTTTGAAAGATTTTCTGGTACTCTTAACTAATCTTAAACTCCAGTTTCCAAAGCAGTGAGTTGTTTCATTTAATCAGCAATAAAGCATATCCCGCAAAAGGCAGCTCCCTGAAGGGGAAGCTGCTCAAACACTGTTACTGTGGTTGCCTGCTGTAACAATATTTTTTACTGAACTAAGCATTGCTAATTTTAGCCATGGATTATCTGGAAAGCAAGAAAGAAATAGATGAAAGGCAATTTTTACCTGAGCCACACTGAGCTCCTGAGAATCATTAGTTTAAGAAAGAGATGCTGCTAGAAAAAGCATCTACATAACTCCAAAGCTTTGGGGACATTTTTCAACTGCTCTCCATCAGCACCTGGATGAGGGAGGGAGGTACCAATTTTCTGATTTAGGAGGGAATGGAAACTCAGAAGGGGAATTACTTGATTCAGATGACTATAGCCTGTATAAGAAAGCCAAGTACCACCCCAGCAAACTTAATTCCCAGCAGGGTCTCTGATTTCAGGCCCTACCATCCATGGAAGAATGTTTGCTAGAAGGCTAAGCAATTTTTGGATGCTGATTTCTGTAAGCTGCCTCAATTAAGGAACTTGAAATAAAGACTGCATAAAAGGGACAGGAAGTATCTGTCACAAGTTTACTTTGATTTTGAACAGGACATTAAGGCAAAAAATGGCAATATATAGACTATCTTTGCTCCATTCATAAAGATGCAGACACTGCTTAGTAAGTGACTTTAAAGGAATCATAGACAGGCCGACACATTTATTATGATCTTAGCTTCATAAGCAACAAATCCTCCAGACAAAAAATGGATTGTTCAAATAAAATTAAATTTGGAAGTGTCCAGATCCTGGCATGGGATGCAGAAGTAGCCCGTATGTGAGCTCTGAATAAAGAGCTCTGAACAGAGGACTAGAAAGCCAAGGGAGGTCCCTGGGGTATCATCTGGTTGCTCCGGCTGGCAGGGAAGGTTAAAGTATAAGGATTTATTTTGTACCCTAACAGAAATCTTGGTGGGTTTCCAGGTCCATTTCTCCACAGGCTCGCATCCCTAGGGCTGCTGACTGCAACTCTTGAGTGTGGGATCTCAGTCAGGATTGGCCTTCAGCCACATTCAAAATGGGCTGCTTTCCTCCTCTCTGAATCCTTCTTTCATTTCCTCATTCACACTAAGGTATAGAAAACTAATAAAAGTAGTATTACCCTGCAAGGAATTTGTATTTCTCACCAGTGTAAGCCAGAAGCTAAAGAGAGTTATTGGCAATTGCAGAAGCAGAGGAAGAAAACCTCATTGAAAAGTCTTCTAAGACTTGGACTGGCCTCTGTACTAGGTGTTGGGAGAGAGTGAAGGATGCACAGTTATGAGCTGCTCTCCTCAGGGAGTTCTCATGATCCAAGACAATTTGTGATTCAAGATTTCTTCAGGACTCCACAACATTACTCAAGAATGGAGTTGGACTGCATGAAGAGAGACTGGGGAGAACCCACATGTCATGTCTTGGCAGGTCCTGTCCCTGAATGGACTTATTCCAAACATGAGAGGGGTCCAAGCTTCTTCCTGTCCCAGAGTGCCACATGACAGCACAAATGACACACTTAGCTCAGCCCAGAGTGTGGTGGTATCAGGGAAGAAATTCTTGCTGGAGGAAATTACTCCTGATCAGGGTCTTAAAGAATAAATAGCAGCTAATCTGGAGAAGAGGAAAGAGAAAGCATTCCCGAGGGAAAAAACAGGGCATGGGAAATATAGCATGGAAGGGAAGCTTAAACTTTTCACTGGGCTGACTAAAGGTTCTCCAAGTGTGAGTGCAGCTGGGCCTCATGTGCTCCACAGAGGGACATGGGATAGTAGCCAGTAGGTACCAGGAGCCAAGGAGGGGTGTAAGCTAAGGGATAGCATGGATGCTTTTTCATATTAGCTGTGGTGTGGAGGATGGATTTGAGAGAGCAAAACTGGAAGCAAGTCATCACCATAAACATCTTCTTATCATGTCTCAATCGTTATTTTATGGTCTCAGATATTGTCATATTGATATTTATACAGAGTTTTTACATGTGAGAAAATGATCATATACTGCTAAATGAAAAAGCAGGATAAAAATTGCAAGTGCAGTTTGAACTCAATAATGTAGATATTCAAAGAAAAGTTACTGGAAGAAATGTATCAGACTGTAACCAGGGACTAAGAATTTATCTTAAAATAATCAGAGCTAGACAAAATGGGTTATGTTTAAAATGTTGACTTTTCTTTTATTTATAGGAGAAAAACAGAAGTAAATTAAATATTTATTAATAAGGGATGGTCAATAATATTATAATAAATCTAAAATATATACCAATATTTGTTGTAGATCAATATGTACAAATACGCAAGAAATATAGATAAATGAAAAAAGAAGTTTCCAAAGAATAGACTGTGATCCTTAATTTGTATATGTATATACGTGTGTGTGAGTGTATGCATGTGTGTTTGTGGAGGTGATATATATATGTCATTGTAAATAAGAATATGAGCTTAAGAGTCACACACTTAATAGCTGTGCTACTAAGAGATATTGGGCAAGTTTCTTAACTCTGCTATGCCAGTAAAATGAATATAATAGTATTTCCTTCAAAGGGTTAATGTGAGGGGTTTTTAAGTTAATATTTATAAAGTACTTACAGTAGTGCCTAGCACATTTATGATGTCAGCAATTATTGTTATTAATTATGCAATAAAAATGTTAGAAAAAACACATAGTAAAATATTTTCAGTGTTCCATCTCCAGGCTATTTGTTTTTGAGTGATTTGTATGTCCTTTATTTTGTTATAAATTTTCCATAAATGTCATGGGTTAAATAATAGGAACAATTATTTTAAAAACATGAAATGAGTGGTCCAAAAGGGTGAATGTTCCTGATCCACATCCATTGTGATCCAGAGCCCAGATAATCTAATAAAAAGGCTCTTGAACTAGTAATAAAAGTCCTAGGTTGAAGTCCCACTATGAAGACTTTCCAGATGTATAATATTTGCCTACCAATAGAACCTCTGTGAGTTTGAGCTTGCTTATACATTGGATACATTGGGTGAGATTAATATATATTTCCTAAATATCTTACACCATTGCTGGCAGACACAACAAGATAATGAATGTGAAAGTTCACCGTGAGCTATAAAACCTTGTACACGTGCAAAGATTTCTTAATAAAGTAACTCCCTCAATGACTCTCATATCTCTACCTGCAAACTGCAAATCAGTTCAGTGCACAGGACTGTGTTTATTGATTAGGTAATTACTGTAGAGTTGGCAGACTTTGGAAAGCAAGGAGCTGTCTAGAATGCAGTATTATTTTGCAAATCATCAGCTCTTGATTAGTAAGGAAAAGTCTGTGTTGTTTTGGATTATCTATGCCATTTGCGTCTCTATTTCACCTTCTTCTTGTCTGTCTTTTGCTTGTTTTATTACTTATTAGCAACTGCCTGTGAGGTAAGAAGGAAAATATAAAGGGGGATGAAACACAAACCATAAAATACTGCAACTTTTTAATGAAAATGGCATCAATGAGAGAAGATGCTGGAATATGTTTTAAGAAGGAGATTCAGATCATCTGAAGCTTTTATTACTTTCCTGATGCAATACCTGGGCAAAGCATATGTACCCTTCCCAATCACTCAGAGATACGGTATTGCTGCTTAAGGCTCAGAAGACTCAGTGTTGGCCAGGAATCACAGGGCCAGTGTTATGGGACAGGAGAAAAAAATGCATGGAGCCAGGTACACCTGGGTTCAAACCTTGATTTTTCTACTCACTAGCTGTATGACAATTTACTAACCTTTCTGAGAGATTTTCCATATTTTAAAAATGGAGATAATCAAACATTCGGGGGGTGTTTGATCTTAAGAGCATCTGAGCTGAGAATTTAGACTGTATGCAGAGAAACCTAACCAGTAGCAAGAAGAATCTCGTCTACCACTCATTTCTTAAGTACACAGAGTCCAAAGAGCAAGTCAAAGAGAAGGTAGAAGTCCAAATGCATGAGGCCACTACTGTGAAAAATTTTAAACATAAGTTTGACACAATGGAAAAACCCAGACCAATGGATGCCAGACTCTAGTCCATATCACCAGTTAGGGAGAGCACTCTTCTCTCATGGGAAGGATTCAATAAGAGACAGAAGAAAAGTTGAAGCTATTTCCCCATCATTTTGAGAATTCTGAGAAGTCAAAAGTTCCTATTTTATGGACAAAAGCAGAAAAGCAAGAAGAGTTAGGTAATAGTTTTCCCTACACCTGGCTTTCAGGGTTGGAGTGAAGATTAGAAGATAAGACCAAGTATAAATATTTTTAAAAAGCCAGGTATTCTTATAAGAAACAGAAATCTTGAAAGCAATTAACTGTAGCAAATGATCCTATCAAAATCAAGAAACATACATCATTGTTTTCTGGGTTCTGCTGTCATTTGACTCGCTGTGATCAGGCACTATCCACCAGCACTATTCCCATCCTCATTTCACCTTGAAAGTTGCACAGAGTAAGGAAAACAGAGAGAAAAGCAGGGGAGGCGAGCATGGAAAGGCTGCAAACTGGCTTCTTTCCAGTTCATTCCTTAATCTCTTGTTGGATGTGCATGGTTGGGAAGAAAAAAAAATATCTGCCAAGGCCATTGCTACACCTCAATCTTAAATCTTATATTAGAAAGCTTTTAGAGAGAAAAAAAGAGAGGCAAATAAAATTCCTTGCCAAGAGGAGTTGCACTGAAGCTTGAAAATGGAACTGATGGCTAATAATATATTTTGGATTATAGCAAGAGTTCTGAGACACAAATGCCTCCATTTTATCTTCCTGTGTCTTCACATTCATGTAGGTTGCCCAGGGAAGATATTTGCAGATTCCAATGGAATGAAAGTTAGATTCTGAAGCACACCATATTAGGGGTTATCAAGTTAACTTTAAATTAATTTATTTATTTCAAGAGAGGCTGTCCAAGCTTTCCAGCTGTAAAATGAGAATGTATAAGAACAAAATATTTGGAGAACAAAATGCTACTGCACTTTTGAATAATCAAATTAGGCCTTTACAAATATTTGAGACTAACATATACCCAAAATTCAAGCTGATCTCAAGAGCTAATCAACACAAGACAATACAGAGAGCTTCTGCTGAGAACTTCATAAATTTAAGAGGATTTGGAATGTAAATACTGGGGATTTTTACATGTTGCTTGGTTTTTTGTTTTTTGGTAAGAATAAAAAGTATAGCTCCTAATTCATTTAATATTCCTAAAATATTTGTTTAGTGCCTATCATGGACCAAGTAAATAGCTAGGACACCACTAGAGCACACTGCGTCCTGCCTAGCTCTTTGTTATGTTCATCTGTAGTTAGAGGGGGAATAGTAAGTTATATGCAGAATTCTGAAAAGGTAAAAGCATACAGGGGCCACATTGTACATATTGATCTTAGACACAGACCATGAGAAAGGGCTCCCACCCAGGTAGTGGCCATCAGAGTGGTAACAAAAGCAACAACAACAAGAACTTTGGATAGGAAATAGCACACATCCAACCACACTAGACAAAGGGTCTGGGGAACTTAGGACCTCTGGAGTCTAGCACAGCCTCAAATTAATTTTCTCTTTTATAAAGAACAAATCTTTCAAAATTTCAGATTTAAAATTTGTAAATAAAAGAAGAAAAATTATTATTTTTCCCTGGAAAAAGAATGACTTCCAAGTGGTGGAGAGGTTTGAAGGGTGGTTACAGGAGTGCTAACTTGTTCTGATCCTCTCAGGCCAGGTAAACAGGAAGGTCTGTCAAAGGCCTCCAGGCTGTTTGTCTCTCTCTGTAGTTTTCTGAATCTCCACCTCTCTTCTTTATTGGGCACCTGCCTCCATGGATTTCGCTCTGAGTCCTTCTGTCTTGTGTTCTCTTTCCCCAAGTATTTCTGTTTATCTGTGATTATATACGTATGTGCATATTCACTTATTTCTTACCCTTTTCTGTTTATTTATCTCCTTTAATCTTCTGTAATATATAATTTAAAAATACATTTTGTATTTCTTGAATAGTATAGTTTCTTGAACAGAATGCATTTTCTCCTGAATAGTTTTTAAAAAATTAAAGAAGATAAGTTAAATTGTTTAAATTTCTCTGTAATTCAAAAAAAAAAAATCAATCTGAGTTGTCACTTATATAGAGGTGGTTGAATGTATATGTGTGAGCATGCATGTGTGTGTTTGTGGTGTGTGTGGGTATAAAATGGGGGGAGGTAAGAATTAAATAGGGCAAAGCCCAGACTTAAAAGCATATCCCTCATCTCTGAGTAAGAAGACAGAGGCAGTTTGCTTTATCCACCACTCTAGCTCCAGGTAAGCAATAGAAAGGTAAAGAAAGAAGGTTACAGTTACAACACTGTAGAGAGCAGCATCCTATTGACATGATATTGACATATTATATTAACTCTTTTTTTTTTTTTTTTGCAGTTATGTCACCTTTTTCATTCATTATTTTGTTTATATGGGTCTTCTCTCTTTTTGTTTTTGTCAGTCTAGCTAGGGGCTTGTCAATCTTGTTGATCTTCTCAAAGAACCAACTTTTGGTGATATTTATCCTCTCTATTGTTTTTTTGTTCTCTATGTCATTTATTTCTGCTTTAATCCTTGTTATTTCTTTTCTTCTACTTGGTTTGGGATTGGTTTGCTGTTCATTTTCTAGCTTCTTCAGTTGATCCATTAGTTCTTTGATTTTGGCTCTTTCTTCCTTTTTAATATATGCGTTTAGTGCTATAAATTTCCCCCTTAGCACTGCTTTTGCTGCATCCCATAGGTTTTGGTATGTTGTGTTCTCATTTTCATTCGTCTCTATATATTTAGCAATTTCTCTTGCTATTTCTTCTTTAACCCACTGATTGTTTAGGAGTGTGTTGTTTAACCTCCAGGTATTTGTGAATCTTCTAAGTCTCTGATGGTTATTGACTTCTAATTGTATTCCATTGTGGTCAGAGAATGTGCTTTGAATAATTTCAATCTTTTTAAATTTATTGAGGCTTGTTTTATGTCCCAGCATATGATCTATTCTGGAGAAAGTTCCGTGAGCACTAGAAAAGTATGTGTATCCTGGTGATTTGGGATGTAATGTCCTGTAGATGTCTGTTAAATCTAATTCATTTATCAGATTGTTTAGGTTTTCAATTTCCTTATTGGTCTTCTGTCTGGTTGATCTATCTATAGGAGAGAGTGATGTGTTGAAGTCTCCCACAATTATTGTGGAAACATCAATTGCTTCCTTTAGTTTGCCAGTGTTTCTCTCATGTATTTTGTGGCACCTTGATTGGGTGCATAGACATTTACGATTGTTATTTCTTCTTGCTGAATTGCCCCTTTTATTAGTATGTAGTGGCCTTCTTTGTCTCTCAAAACATCCCTGCATTTGAAGTCTATTTTATCTGAGATTAATATTGCTACACCTGCTTTCTTTTGGCTGTAGCTTGCATGAAATATTTTTTTCCATCCTTTCACTTTCAGTTTCTTTGTGTCCCTGTGTCTAAGATGAGTCCCTTGTATGCAACATATTGATGGTTCATTTTTTTTGATCCATTCTGCGAATCTATATCTTTTAATTGGGGAGTTTAATCCATTTACATTCAACGTTAAAACCGTGAAGGCATTTCTTGAATCGGCCATCTTATCCTTTGGTTTATGTTTGCCATATTTTTCCCTCTCTCTATTAATATCCTTTATTGTACCCATATCGAATCTCTTTAGTACTGAACCTTTCTCCAAGTCTCTCTGTCCTGTCTTTGTTTTTCTGTCTGTAGGGCTCCCTTTAGTATCTCCAGTAGGGCAGGTCTCTTGTTAGCAAATTCTCTCAGCATTTCTTTGTCTGTGAAAAATTTAAGCTCTCCCTCAAATTTGAAGGAGAGCTTTGCTGGATAGAGTATTCTTGGCTGGAAATTCCTCTCACTCAGAATTTTAAATATATCGTGCCACTGCCTTCTCGCCTCCATGGTGGCTGCTGAGTAGTCACTACTTAGTCTTATGCTGTTTCCTTTGTATGTGGTGAATTGCTTTTCTCTTGCTGCTTTCAGAACTTGCTCCTTCTCTTCTATGTTTGACAGTGTGATCAGTATATGTCTCGGAGTGGGTTTTTTTGGATTTATTCTATTTGGAGTTCGCTGAGCATTTATGATTTGTGTATTTATGTTGTTTAGAAGATTTGGGAAGTTTTCCCCAACAATTTCTTTGAATACTCTTCCTAGACCTTTACCCTTTTCTTCCCCTTCTGGGACACCAATGAGTCTTATATTTGGACGTTTCATATAATCTATCATATCCCTGAGGTCCATTTCGATTTTTTCAATTTTTTTCCCCATTCTTTCTTTTATGCTTTCATTTTCCATTCTGTCATCTTCCAGGTCCCTGATTCGTTGTTCAACTTCCTCTAGTCTTGTACTATGAGTGTCCAGAATCTTTTTAATTTGGTCAACAGTTTCTTTAATTTCCATAAGATCATCCATTTTTTTATTTAGTCTTGCAATGTCTTCTTTATGCTCTTCTAGGGTCTTCTTGATTTCCTTCATATCCCGTACTATGGTCTCATTGTTCATCTTTAGTTCTTTGAGTAGCTGCTCTAGGTGCTGTGTGTCTTCTGGTCTTTTGATTTGGGTGCTTGGGCTTGGGTTATCCATATCGTCTGGTTTTTTCATATGCTTTATAATTTTCTGTTGTTTTTGGCCTCGTGGCATTTGCTGAACTTGATAGGGTTCTTTTAGGGTTTGTAGACCTACTGAAGTCCTTATCTCTAATTTATCAGATCTACAGCTTCGTGGAGTACACTTTCTCTAACTAACCAGCAGGTGGCGTCCACGAGCCACCTGTTCTCCACAAGCCAGTTCTCCCCTGCTTAGCCTTTTTGGTGAGTGGGGGAGTGAGTCTTGTGGGGCCCAATTGGTGTACCAAGCTTGCGTGTGTAGTTGGTGTTGCCTGCCCTGTATGTGGGGCATGTTTTTGGGCAGTCGGGGAGGGGGGGTGGCCCTAACAATCAAATCTCCCTGATGATCCTAGAGTTTTAAAGGTGCTGCAATAGTCTAATCCTTCAGTTCAGTCCTGCCACAGTTTGTCTCTGCCACTGACCCACAAGTCTTTGGTATTGGCGTATGGCTCCTGAGACTTGCAAGTGGGCCCCTCTTCCAGGCTGTGCACCCCGGGTCCTCTGTTGAGGGATGACTGTGCTATGTCACAGGTGAGTGCCGTCCCCCCAGGGCAGTTCTGGGCTGCTGGGCTGTGTAGGGAGGCTCCCAGTCTGCTCAAATGATGGCTGAATGGGGCTTTGTTAATTCACACTGCTCCACCTTCCCAGTTCTGGGACATTCAGCTGAGGTTGCAGGGAAGGCTAATGTCCACGCCCAGTTTTCTGGTGTGTGCCTGTTATTTGAAGCACTTCCGTCACACTGGGTTGTCTGGGGCAGCTCTGGGCTATGGGGCTGGCGATGGGCAGGAGTGTTTCCTGTCCACCAGGATGGTGGCTGTGAGCGGACACCCCCCTTTTCTTGGGAAGTTGTGTTGTTTATTGAATTTTCTCAGCCACTGGATTATTGCCTTTTGTCTCAGAGCTCTCTTAGTTCTGCTCTTGACTTGACGTGCCCAAATTGCAATTCTTTGAAGCTTTCTGTATTGGGCTTCTTAGAGTAATTGTTTTAGAAAAAGAAAAAAGGATTTAAAAAAAAAAAAAAAAAAAATGGCCCTCCTCAGAGATCTAATGGGTTATTGAAATGCTAATAGACGAAGCAACCAGGGTCATTAAGGAAAGGTCCACAGGGCAGAGAGATCAGCTTTTCTTCGGGATTTGCATATGCGCCTCAGGGCCTGAGCTCGGGCTTGAGCTCTGCCCTTCCCCCTTCTATGTTCACCAGAACTCCAAAAATCTTCCGCTTTTATTTTGGAGTTTTTCGTGTTGTTTTTTTTCTATGCCTGTCTCCTCTCTGCTGGGCTGGCTGCTCTCAGAGTCTCTGGTGTCTGGTCTCAGTCTATCTATGGTTGGAGTTTGAATCAGTAGAATGAGTTTCTGAGAAGGGCTACCACTGCACTTCTCCCTTCTCCTTCCCGGAGCTGACAGCCCCTCCTCCCACGGGACTGAGCCTGGCAGGGAGGGGCGCGGGTCCCCTGGCCGCAAAAACTCACAGATTTCGCTGATCTCAGCAGTTCCACGTTTCCACGAGTGTTGTATGAAGTATGCCCAAAGTCAGATTGCTCTGTGGTGTCCAGTCCACGCAGTTCCTGGCTTTTTACCTACTTTCTATATTAACTCTTATTAAGAGTTAGTGCTAATGTTTTAGAAGCTTTTTCCTAAAAAGGAGAAAAAAATCCCTCCTTTCAGCTTCATAAAGTTAAGTGTTTCTCGGAATATTTATTAAGACTTAATCAGTGGATATTGTGCATTTAAAGATGATATGATGATTCTTGCAAGTTTACTTGCTCCTTCTTTCAATATTTAAACATAAGCATAAGGCTTACTAGAAGGTGTGGACATAGATTATAAGTCTTTTTTTCTCTAATTATTGGAAATAATTATTATAAATTCTTAGTGAAATATAACCTAAGCTGCATTTTAATTAGACTCCAGTGTTTTCTTTCTAAGGATGGCATCTGGAGAACAATCTGGCTTCATTTCCCACACTAAGATGCCTTTGGTGGATTGACATTTCAAAATATACCTCACAATTATTAGAGGAAATAGTGAAGTATTCAGTACCAAAGCTGCCTGTGCTCCTCAAAGGAGAGGTATTTTTAACGGAAGCATCTATATCAACTATCAAGGTGAGAGTATATCTATATGACATGAATAAAGTGTTTTTTTGGCTATTTCCACAGAAAGTTCAATGGTAGTTGATATAACTGACTGTGAGAATCCTGGGTCTTGTTGCAAACAAGATAGACTAGATCAAGGTGGGGCTTGAATGAGAAGGATGAACACTCACATGACAGTCTGCTCTGCTGCCTAAAAATGCTTCACGTCTCTCCCATTGCTGTTAGGATAGAGATCAAACTTCTTACCTTTATGATCTGGGCCCTGATCAGCTTCTTTTCTCACACTCATCTTCTCAAGCTTTTTTCAATGCCTCAGACATGCCATGCCCTCTTTCTCTCATCCCCTGGTGTTCAACACTATGCTAGTTCTTCCGCCCTTACCCTTTTCTCATCTCTTACCCATTGCCTGGTTTAACCTTTCAGTGCCTGTTATACCTCACTTTCTCCAGGATGCCTCCTCTGACTCCCAAAGTCCATGTTAGTTTTCCCTCAAAAGCTTCCATAGCACCCAACGTTTTCTCTATCACAGCATTTCACCCTGCTGTAATTGCTCATTTACTTATCTACATCCCTCAACTACATGGCAAGCACTGTGAAGATAATGTGTCACAATATCTACCATGTACACCGTTGTAGCCAAAGTGATTATCACGGTGCTCAATGAATATTTTCTGCATGAATAAATTTAAGATCAGTTGAGGTGGTACTAGCATTAAGGAATTAGAGATAAAAATTGAGCAGACAATGTTAAGGAAGACTAGATAGAAGGGTCTGGTTCAACAGCTACGGGCTGCGGATAGGTGTCCCTGATACTGGGAAACCTGAATTCTGAGCTTGGCTTTGGGTTTCAAGTACCTGGCCATGGGGATTAGCATTCAGAACCCAGATTCTTGTCCTTTAGGATGATTATCCAATGCAAAGGAGAAGTCCAGTCACTAAGGCACTAGGGTAGTTTATGATTACTGGAATAATGTATAATACAAATATTTGGGCATCAAGATCAAGGAGAACACAGCTATTAGGTCTGTTGCACAAGGTCAGAGTGGGGCCAAGAACAAGACAGATGACGAAGATTTGAATTCCTCAAAATGAGGAAAATAATTGGTTCTAGGGCCTGGAGAAAAGCTGGGCCTGCAGATGGAGGTTAAGGGGCTCTTATGGTGATTTAAAGGATTTCAAGACAGGAACCAAGGAAGTTATTACTCCTGACAGGCCAATTCAGTCTTTAAGAAGATCAAGCTGACTTTACCAGCCAGGCTACTACTATGGCTAATATCCATAGACTATCCATTGGGCAATCCACTTGGAAGCTGGGGAAAGAGGCAAGGCAAGAGTAGATTCGCCAGACTGAAATATACATTGTATTCATTGTTTCCTCAGAGATTTGCCTACTTACCCTAGGACCAAGTTGTCTGCAAATAATTCTTGTCCTTGTGCACATTCTTTAAGGTGTTTTCCATGTCTGATTCTGAGTTATCTGGCTCTTAGGTGAGTCATGGCCTAGGAACCCTGAGCTGGTTCATGATACCTCACTGCATGCCAATTTGGAATTAATCAATTCTGCTCAGCGAGGTAGTTCCTTATGGTCATAGCTTCCATGAAAAAGTTCCCTGGATAAGTCAGAAAGGGATCATTTTAACCCAGTCAGAACAACTAGAAAAAAAAATCCCAATCTTAAAACAAAGCAGGCAATACAATCAAAACAGAATCAAGAAATTCACCATGACGACCTTAGAGAGAGTTTTGTCTGGAAATCAGTATTCCTTAACATTGGATATAAGTCCTAGAATTGGATTCAATTCAATCCACAAATTTTTCCTTAATGTTGTTGTATTTTTCTTTCAACATAAAAATGGAAGGGGCAGGGGACTCAAAAGTAGCAGATACTAGTACATTCCGAGAGATTGAGGCAGTAAAGGTGTTAGTTGATTTAAGAATTCCAAAAAGATGGTCAACATCTTGAATGTAAAATACAGCTTTTATATGTCAAATGCTAATATTCTGTCTCTTTACCAGCAGTTGTGAGAAGAAGCAGCTTTTTTTTTTTTTTCCTAAAGGAAGGAGGAAAAGGCTACATAGAGAAAGGGGGTCAGTATTTTTGTTTTTGTTTTGTTTTTTAAAAGCCTTCATCTCTCTGTTAAGGCCTGTTTAAATATCTGCTTATTTCAATAGACTAAAAGCTTTCTCAATGTAGTGTCTGCATTTTTCTCATCTGGCCCAGAGAACAGGTGTAAATAAATATGTGTGGTTCAACTGAATAAATCAGTGAATCAGAGTAAAAATGGAAATGTCCCTGGACGCACTGGGTCAGAAAGCTATTCTTTCCTGTCCTAAGCCAGAAAGAAAGGACAAATAATCCTAGACAGCATGCTGAGAGCACCAAGGGGAAGGGATGTTCTCCATGAAATCTTCCCAGATCCCCTCAGCCTTCTTTTATCTTCTTCCTCACACACACTTCTCTGTGCTTGTTATCGCCACCTCATTTGGAGAATCAGGTATAAAGGACCAATGGAGTGGAGGAAATAAGGATGGAGAATGTGGTAGATTGAATTATGTTCCTCAATTTAGGCACGTTCTTAATCTTAAAACACATTCCTTTGGATATGAACCCATTGTATATAGGACCCCTTGAAGATGTTATTTTAAGTTAATGTGTGGCTGAATTGAATGAGGTCAGGTCTTAATCCAGTCACTGGAAGGAGCTGGAAGCTGAAAAGTCAGCAGGAACCCAGAGAAAGGAGAGTAAATCACCAAGTGATGGGAATATCAAAGAAGCCAAGGATTGCAGGCCAGCCAGAACACTACCAACTCCAGGAGGAAGCAAGCCTCTAGCCAATGCCTTGATCTGGACTTCTGGTCTCTGAAACCAATAAACTCACATTGTTTAAACCAACCCATTGTGTGGTCCTTCTCATAGCAGTCAGAAAACTAAGACAGAGAACGATAATACCTCATAAGAGGTACACTACTTTGGGCTTATTACCTATTCCTCGAGCAATCATGAGAAAATGGGCATTAGTGCTATTACCACTGGACAGATAGAGGAAACTGAGCTTTAGAGAGGTTAGAGAACTTGCCCATTATTACACAGTTAATCAGTGGAGAACTAGAGTTGAAACAATGATAGTCTGATTCTTGAGTCCCATCTTTAGTCACAAAAAACTTTGCTTTCTTCACAATTATTCCCCAGCTTAACAGGATCATTACCTTATCACTTTGTTACCAGAGGGGAGAAAACTATTTTTGGAATAAATGGCACTTTAGAAAACCAATTCCATTTGTTCCACTGGATATTCCTGTTGTTCTGAAGGTACATAAGGGCAAGTGCATGGGGCAAAGGTATGACAAATGAGAATCTAGTGGTGATCTCAAAGCATTTCCCAAGCCAAATCAAGCTGTATTAATGGGCCTGTCAAAGTGTGGGAAAGCTGAGCTTAGGGAGCATAAGGTGGCTGCCAGCTAGGAGATCCTTTGCTCTTTCAACTTCCTCATCTTGTTACTGTCACAAGCCTCCTTGCAGGCGGTCATTTCTAACTCCGGTGTCCTCCCATTTGTCACAAGGTCTCTACTCGCCTGACCATAATGAGCAATTTGCTCTAATCCATGAATAGAAATTGGAACTTAATTCATTTTAGTGGCATTTTGAGAAGGGAGATGCTTAAACAAGCTATCTGGTGTCCTCTAAATGACTGTTGAAAGTTAATCGTTATCCAATATGCATACTTGAGCTCCAAACTATGTTCTTGAGAAAATGGAATAATTAAACCACAAGTGGCAATTACTTGCATTTTAGTTGGTTTCTTCCTACAGCAACATTATTAAGTAATATCTTTTCTAAGTGGGCATCCAGTTATCAAATTTCTATTTTCAAAGTGTGTGTAATCTATTAATTTTTGTTAATTTTCCTCAGTATTGGAAATGGAAAAAAAGTCATTATCTTATTGAAATCTGAAGCTGGTATTTTGTAGTATGGCTAATTCTACCCACAGAGATCTTTGCTTCAGAAATTGGTCTCCACTTGAACATATTCTAAACATAAAAGTTGGCATCTTAGAAATATTTCTGAATTTATTTTAAATAGGTAGCTCTGGCACATCTGTGTAGAGTGAATGTTTCACAGCCATTTAAACTCCTGTTTTTAAAGAATATTTACTGAAATGGGAAATACTGAATAATATAATGTAGATGGGAAAATACACTAAAACACATGCACATGGGCATCATTTTAAAAATATAAATTTATTTGTGCACAAATATATACATAGAAAAAACTATCAGAAAGGGACATGCCAGATATCTCTGGATGATGGACTGGATTTTGGATAGTTTTATTTTATTTCTTTTTAGTATTTATGTATTTTCCTTGTTTTGTAATAGATACATATTATTTTCATATTATATTCTGTTTATTAATATTTTATAGAAGTGTCTTGTTTAAAATTTTAAACATTATAGCACTAAAATACCCCTAAAATATCTTACCATTTCAGTCTCTTCCCTAGAGATTATTATTGTTAATTTTGGTATGTATCAGAGTTTCTCAACAGTGGCACTATGGACATTTTGGGAAGGATAACTCTTTTGGGAGTTAGTGCTATCCTGTGCATTGTAGGGTATGTAGTAGCATCTCTGATCTCTACCCACTAGAAGCTAGTAGCAAACATTTCCCCAGCCCCAGATATGACAAGCAATATTTCTCTAAACATTGCCAAATGTCCCCTGGGGGAACAAAATTGTCTCTGGGTTGAGAATCCCTGGAGTATATTCTTCCAGGTCCTTTCCTCGGCATTTACACACACATACAGACATTATATATACATACATATAGAAATATATCATTAAAAACTAAATGGTGTTATTCTGTACAAATTCTACAACTTGCTATTTTTAATTCAATTTTATGTCTTAGTGGGCACTTTAGGTTAATATGTATAGATCTCATGTGTTATTTTATAATCAGAAAGAAAAGACATAATAAAAATTTACAAAGAAGAAATGTTTCCTGGTATGAAATCATAATCCAGACCAAGACCTTTAGGAGACCCTCGCTCTACAGAAAGGAGACTCTGGGGCATGTTCTGCCCTCTGATGAAAGGAAAAGACACTGAAAGTCACTGTGACTGAAAATCAAATTAAAAGAAAAGAATGAAATTATACGATGCTCCATTTAGGCAAAGCATGGGGAAAAAAAAGACATAATCCTTGAATTCCAGGGGTAGCATTGTGTCAGTCCCCTGAACAAAGCTAGTCAAAGAATTCCCCCATGTTAACATCTTCTCATCAGTTACTATGATCTATTGCCAGCTAATTCCTTTGTTCCGTATTCCCCACCTAACCTATCACTCCAAACCTCCATTTTGACGAATGTAGAGATTCCTGAACCTACAACAAGGTAAGATTTACCCTTTTAGCTCAGAAGTAAAGTTTATAAACAGAATTTAATTCATTTCCCCCCAAGTTTAACAGTCAACTTCATCAAGAAACAGAGCATCGATAACCCTCCAGGAGTTCCCAACCCTGGGCTGCCTTTCCTTTGTCCCAACTCCTACCCTCATTCCAGAGATAATGACTATCCTGACTTTTTGGATAATCATTTTCTTGCTTTTCTTTATAGTATACTACCTACATATGCATCCTGAAACAATATGGCAGCTTTTTCCATTTTGAACCTTATTTAAATAGAATCCTATTGTATGTACGCTTTCTCGTCTTGCTTCTTTTACTCATTATTAGCTTTGTGAGAATCATCTATACTGTTGACCATGGCTATTACTTGGTCATGTTCCTTATTATAGGTATACTACCTTATGAATATACAAAATCTATTTATAAATATACTTTTTATGGGTATTTATCTTTCAAATTTTAGTTAAGACAAGGAATTCTTCAATGTACATTATTGTTCATATATCCTGCTATGTATGTAAATGAGTTTCTCTTGGGTGTGTTTCTAGGAATGGATTTACTGAGTCCAAGGGTGTGATGTGATTTGTACTCCCTACAGCACTGAAGAAAAGTTCCCATTGCTCCACATCCTTACCATCACCTAGATATCCAAAACCATTAAATATAATTGTGACTCTTGCCTTTCAATGTTATATAATGGAATATAAGGACCTATGAATAAGATAGATGGTATAAAGGCTTCTGAAGTGAATGAATAGGAGATGACTATATGAATGAGCTCTTCCCCACCTCTGGGTGAGGTGAGGCCAGAGGCACCTGTAAAAAGCCCCTGCAGCTATGCTCCTGCAGCACTTCAGGGAAACTGCCCCAAGCTCCATCTCTTTCCATCTGTTCTAATCCCTGTAGATCCCATATGGTATTTCTGGTTTCATCCTGCTGCTTCAAAACTGGTTGAACCTCTCTGCCCAGGTCCTTCATATGACACAAGTGTTGGACAAACTGATGGGCTTTCCAAATCCAGCCTTCCTCCTGGATGCTTGCCTCAGATCTGTAAATCAATCTTTCAATGACTCTCTTTGCTTTTAAGATAAAACTGCAAGTTATTTAATATAGCTTACAAGACTCTGAGTGAACTTGGAGTCTTGGCTTATTTCTCAGATTTTATCTTTTACAATTTCTCCTCTTAAACTTCGTGCTCTACTTATTCTGAACTTCTATCAGGGCCTAGAAGACTCTTTTCTATCTCTTGCCTCTGGGTCTTGGACATGCTGTTCTCTTTCCCTGGAATACTTCCCTAATGGCTTTTTCTCTCATAGCAGTCATAAGGGTTGTTTATCAATATTCTGACTTTTTCTCCATCCAGGCATGGTAGGGTTGCAGTTCCTTGCCACCTTTTAATTAGGTATAGCTATATACATCTTTTAGACTAATAAAATTTGAGGAGAAGTGACTTGCATCAATTCTGGGCTGAAGATTTAAGAGCCAGTACAAGTCATTGAATATTTTTTTGTTTCATTTCAGCAAACATGGAAGAAGAGTAGGAGTTTCTGTTAGGCTGAATCTCAGAACCAGAATAAGTAAACAAAATGAGTGGGAAAGAAATCATTGATATTTTTAAGTGACTGCAGTTTTGTTAGTGCAGCATAACCTGGTTTATTCTGACTGATAATTCCAACGTGTCCCCAGCACACATGTATACAAACATGTCTTTAAGGTTTCAGCTTAGTTCTCCTTGACCCATCAAGTCAGATTTAAATGCCCACCTGTGTGCTTCTGTAACAAGCACTTTCACTGTCCCTTTAATGGTAAAGGCTACCCTATATTACACTTGCTTATCTGGTGATGTTTTCAGTGCTTTTCAAACTTTACTGTGTGTTTTACTCACCAGAATCATGTTAAATTCAGTTTCTGATTTGGTAGGTCAGAGAAAGGGGCCTGAGATACTGATATCTCTTGTACCTATAAGAGACAAGTTACTAGCCAGGAAAATCAATGAATGAAATAAAGCAGACAAAGGGGAACAAGCCAGTAGAATTCCAGAATCTGAGGGTGGGAGTGATGGCAGCTTTTCTTCTGTTCTGGTGAGAGGAATGGGGGTAACAGATTGTGCCAAGAGCAGGTACATAAAGGTACACAATAAAATAGGGATGACTGATTTGACACAATGACATAATTGAGGAAGAGGTGGTTATGGAGTTGCACATTTAGAGAGAATGGAGACAAGAAGAAATAATTAGTTCACTTCCTGATATGGAGGAGAAGGGATTTCAAGGAGTATTTACATGGTGAAAGGGGCACATCCTGGCTGTCACTATTTGAAAGATTAGACAAAAGATATTTGGAGGATTTTAGATCAAGTTTCTAGAGGTATTGTAGTGTTTGTTGCAGTAATTTTACTTGTTAACATGAATGACCCACTCTCTTCATCCAAATGTCATACAAAGACCCAAAATATTACACAGAAAAGAACTGAATGAACTGGGTATGTATTTGGGCAGGGGGGTGGGGTGGAGGGAGCAAACTAGAGGTGCCTTAGAAAGACTTGGGTGGGGACAGAGCACTCACATTTTCTTAATACTCATGGATATTAAGACATGGGGAGATTGAGCCTCAGATCTGTTGACTCTTCAGATTGAGGAGAAATGGAAGATGATTTTTAAAACCACTGATCTGTTTGAGTAAATCAGGGCTTTTTGCTATTTATGCCATCCAGTAAACATTAACTTTGAACAAGTCATTTCTGGTTCAGAATGAGGTTTCCTCAACCTTAAATTGGAGTTGCCCCACTAGCTTATCCCATGAATCCTTGAAGTCCTATGTCTGCTGGGTGAGGAGTGTTTCTATGGCTGACATAGGCATTGGAAACCACTAGCAAACTGTCTCTCCCTGTCTCTTTGCTCTCCCTCTTTCCCCCATCTCCCTCCCTCATCCCCTCTCTTTCCAATCTCTTCAAGAGGAATCCAGGATCCAAAGACCTTTGTCATTGTCTATCTGGCCATCATCCAGTCATCAGGAATGTTTTCTGATAGATAGAAGAGATTTTC
Source organism: Choloepus didactylus (assembly GCF_015220235.1). NCBI lineage: Eukaryota > Metazoa > Chordata > Mammalia > Pilosa > Megalonychidae > Choloepus > Choloepus didactylus. The sequence goes on along the minus strand of NC_051312.1, from coordinate 125,667,982 downwards.
CTTCTCAGTCCCCTCAATTCTGCTTCTGAATACAACTGTCCATAATGCATATGCCTTGCTTTTGAGTAGAAAATAATCATTGTCTCTTAAATTTGCTTTTACAAAAGAAGTTTCTACTTCAGAATGACATACACAGAATGTATCACATCGATTATCTAGCAGTACACTAAAGCACACTTGGTTAGTTCCTGGACTGGCCCAGGGTCATATCTGGTGGTGTCAGAATGAGGTGGCCTTTTGGAAGCTTATTTCATGTTCAGGATAAAACACACCCTGAAAACCCAGTCAGGCAGGATAGGAAGGGATTTTGGCTTTGATTATCCTGTTAGCCAATCTCTCCCTCTCCCCTTATCTTTCTCCATATCTCCATTTCTCCTGCCCCTCCCCTTCTCATTTGCACTCTCACCCTCTTCTATCACTACCTTATAATGTTACTGAGTATCAAAACGAATCAGGAAATGCTTACTTTGTCAGCAAGTGGGAAAGATAACCAATATCGTCATCGTCATCGTTTCTTCTCTTCCTTCCCCTCCCTCCTCCCTTCCCCACCCCCATCTCTTTCTATCAGTTTGTTTTAAATAATAGAAAATGAAACAAAGCATGCCCGCAACTATGAAAATCTTTTCAAAGAAAGAGAATCACTTAAGCTTCCATATGTTTTTGGAGAAAAGACAGGCAGTTTGCTGTCTTCCTTGGAGTCACCAGCCCTTTAAAGAGGCTGAGATGGGGCTAGCAATTAGAGAAGCTCAGGTTCTTCCTCCAGACCCCCCTCCCCAGCCTCTGTTCCTCTGAGCCTTTCTTCCCCTGCTTTCTATTCCCTTTTCTTGCTCTTGTTACCTGCTTTTCTCTCCTGGAAGTCTTGGTTTTTCTTACCTACAGGGATTTTTGGTACAGATGGAAATTACTAAAGGCTCTTTAAAATTGGTTGGTGTGAAAACAATATGCATTGATAGGAAACATTTTATGAAATAGCTCAAATTGCAGCTTGCAATACTGTTCACATATGATGATTGGGGGTATTTAGGAGAATTGGGAACATTTTCAACAAATTTAAAGGAAGAAAAGGTGCTTACATTGTTTCTTTTATTTTACTCAACCTGCTAGCTCAAATCCAATAAATGATAGACATTCATGAAACTAGATTTGATAGTTTGCAACCTTTTAAGGTTGCTTCCTCATTGAACTATTATTTTTCAGAATATCCCTTTTCAAAGAAAACTCAAGGGTTGCTTCTGTATATTCAAGTATAACCAGCACAGGAAGCCAAATCATGCATTTGCCTTAAGTCTGAGCAAAAAGAATCTTAGTATCTGAATTTTGAACTCCAATTTTTTCTGCAACATTGCTTTCTTTTGAGCCTTTCAGATACTGTTTCTTAATGACCTAGACAAAACAACAAGGATTAGACAGTATTAAGGAAGCAGGATAATAGGGTAGCAATTTATTATTATCCACAGTCCACTTCTTTCCAGGATGATTTTTAAATCCCATTCAGGAGTTTTATCATAACAGTGGAAACCATTTCATCCAAATGCATGAGACATTTTCAGAATATAAATCATTTTATCTGAAGTAAGAATTAATGCTTAATAAGAAATACAATCTGAGTTGCATGGATGTCAATGGAGCCTACATTGTGATGAACGTAACATACAACGATTAGCAAATTAATACAAAGTAGTTTTGCATTTCAGTTATCGCCACAATAAAATGAAACTATTCATAGGTTACATTTGTTGAAAGATGACTCTATGCCAAGCCCCATGCTAAGGGTTTTTATGTGCACTATCTTGTTTTAATATTCAAACAGATCTCTGATGCAAAGTCTTGTTAGCATCCCCATTTTAAAAATGAAAAAAGTGAAGATTCACAAGTTTAAGTAGCATATTCAAGGTCACTGTTAGGCCTCGATATATGACCCAGTTATCTGGGCAGACAGTCAAGGTGTCTCCTGGTTCATGGACAATTACCATCCATACAGCCCACAGCTCAGCCCACTGTCTGCATTGCAAAGTTCCAGTTTCCCACCAGATGATGTCAGTACTTGGCTGGACAGTCACGGCCATCCAGATAGCATGTTGCCCAAGTGCCAATCCATCAGTATACCATGTAGAGTCAGGTATACTCCCTTGTCTGTCAACGGTGGGCATGGGAGGAGCCATCTCGGAAGGATCAATGGGAGGCAGAGCATGCTGCTCTTCCACATGGGAGACCCATCCTAAAATTTCATGGTTAATGGCAGGGCAAGCTCTTGGACCCAGGTCTGTACAACTCCAAGCCCATGACCATTCTTAGCGTAAAGATTAAGCTCAAGAATTCTGGAATCAGAATGTCTGGGTTACAAACCCTGCTCTAACTCAAGGTCTAGTTGAGGATATTTCTTAATCTGTGTCTGCACTGACTTTGAAAAAGGAGGAAATCTATGATAGTAACTACCTTGTGAAGTTGTTATAGTGAGTAAATGAAATAATATATGCAAATCACTTAAACTGAATGGCACTTAGTAAGTGTTCAACGAACTTTAGTTATTTCTATTCTTCATTGACCCCATTTCCTGGCTGCCCACCCCTCTGAGAAAAAAAAAAGCTGAAATCTTTTTTGTTTTATTTTGTGTTTTACTTTTCTTCCTCAGTAAAGCACAATAAGGGTAATTTTAAAATAAGTCTTTGGTAGGGGGATTAAATACAAGCCTAACAATAACAGATCACTTGCAGGCTTCCCAATATTTTGATGTTCAACCTTCCCTCCACTGAAGACAGCCACTGCTAAAGTTAACCTGACTCAAGCAGACCAACGTCATCTGTCATCCCCCTGCCACAAACAGGTTCCCCAGCCATGCTCATCAGCACTACTGGAGCTGGTAGGTCCTTCCTGTGTGGAGGGCTTTGACTGGGTGTCATTAAAGTTCCGAGGAGTTACTTGCTGCCCTGAGACTAGAAACAAAAAAAAGTCCCAATGTAAAGGAGAGGAGATAAGAGAAACTAAAGTAAAAGGGAACAGATGAGGACTTAAGTTAGTTGATTGAGAAACTATTGCCTTTGATTCTAACATCCATCTCCCTTCCTCCCTCTTTCTCTCTACCCTTTCTTCCAACTTTCCTCCCTCCCTTCCTCCCTCTTTCCTTTGTTTATATTGCTTGAGCCCCTACTTTTATTTATTTCCCTTTTGTTACTGAGGAAACTGAGATAATCACTTGCTCAAGATCACATGGCGTGTTTGGGATGGAGAAATGAACAAAGTTCTCTTTGGTTCTCAAGCCCTTTCTCTTTCTGCTATCTACTCTTCTGCCTAAGAGAGGACTGGGGGGCATGTTGGAGAAGGGGAGGCCCAATAGGAAGAAAGGGTAGAAACAGAAGTACCTGCACTAACAGTGTCTTTGGGCCATAGTTGCACTATCCTACTCTGGCAGGTTGTTGTTTACTTTTTGCCTTCCACTTTAAGAAAATGCTGTGTTGAATATTACCAGGGCTACTAGCTGCTTTTCCTTCTTTTCTGCCAGACAAGAAAATTTCATCCATACCTTTCCTGGTGGTTTGACATTTGAATTTTCAGACAGTAATAAACCATGCTGGCTCTTTGAAGATTGGGATTTTTCCCTCATTGCTAAACTACACAGTTTGCTGCACTTTCCTGGATTTGCAAATTGTGAAGATGGGTGCAACCTCTTAGGTGACTGATTACATTTTTCAAAAATCTGCATTTTTGTATTATTAATTTTCAAGGAGGTAGAAAAAAAAGACTTCCTTTCTCTAACCGAATACTGTTCTGAGCATGGTAGATAAAATTAGGCTGCTAGTATTATAAAGTTCATTAGGCATTTCCATTACACCTTTTGGACAAACAGGTGTACATGTTTGAGTTAAATGTATAAAATACAAGGCTCTTGTCTTTCGTGGGTGAGGGGTTTCCTTATGCCCTATACTTGTCTTGCCTACCTTGTCATTTTTCTGGAGGACAACAAAAGGACTTGTCAAATACAGCAAACCCACCATCTCTGAGTGCTAGTTATTTCTGTCTAGTAATAGTTGCAATTATTTTGAACAGAAGGTGTTTATGTGTTTGTTTAAAATGCTAAATATTTTTATAATTTGATAAATAAAGCATTAGCAAATAGCTTATGGATACATCTACAAGGAGACTAAGTGAGATAACTAAAGATGATCAACCAATGATGCATGTATGAAGAATTCAAGTATACATAATTATTTATCAAATAAACACTTTAAAGCAATATCAGGAACCATTGGGATGGAATGTTAGTTTTTCTCTCAGTATTTAAAGGCTTTAATAACCCTCCTGAACACTGAAAGAGGAAATGTATCTCAGTTATGGCCAAGAAAAGGAACATTTTCGAAGCAATTTCTCTTGATTGATGATTTGAAGCAGTGAGGTATTTCTGATTTTAAAAAGATCCAACTAATTTGTCAGTACAATGTTGGAAGGAAAAAAGTTTCTCATTTGATTTCATTGGCTTAACACATCCCGGGAATAACAAGTACCCTGCTATTCCCCAAACATGGAGAAGGCAGATGCATGCAGAGTAGTTGCTTAATAGAAGCACTGTCATTTGTTAAAAGAAATGTCTGCTTACATTTCCTTGGGCTCTTTAGGAGTGGGAATAAGCCAAGCATAACACCATTCATTTCTGCAGCACAGCTACCATGCCATAAACAGCCAAGGTAGAAGTAAATATTTTTCTGTTTTTCAACAAGAACATGTTCCTGCTTAGCTTCCTGTTTACAAATATACTGTCCTTGGGTTGGGTTACTTAGAAACCTCTTTTCCTCTTCCCCTTAATCAGAAAGAAAGGGGCAAATGATGATTCCAGTGAGTGGAAGTAAAGCCTCTGGAGAAGCTGCTGTTGCTTGACTTAGTTTATACTAAGTGATTATGAATATTCATCTTCTTCTGTTTTTGACAATGGTTTGAATAAGTGCATTCCCTTTGCTAAAGCTTTTTATGATATCTTGTAGGATTCTAGAGTAATCTATAAAAGAAGTGAAGTTTAGGTTCTATGACAACCAGATATAGGCAAATTTGAGGGATTTCAAAGATTGAGGGTATTTCTAAAGATTAGCATTTCTCAACTCTGTAAGCAACTGGATTTTAAAGCATATTCCACACAAATTAAATCAGAATCATCAGAGGTAAGATCATAGCATCTTACCGAGTTTAATGCACGACCAGGATGAGAGCCACTGTTCTGCATGTTTTAGCTCTTAAAGATGAATTTATAACCTGTAGGAGAATAGATTTCACTGGGAAAAGAGGGTATGAAGAAGCAATTTGCCAAAGGAGATATACAAATGGCCAACAAGTATTTAAATATATATTAAATGAAAAGTAAAACAGCAGTGGAATACCATGTTTGCCTATCACATTGGTAAAGTTTTAAAACTGACAGTATTTAACAGATACAAATGACAGTGATTGCCTTACTAACACCCATTATTTATATTTCCTGTTACAGAACAATACAGTGAGGGTGGACTTGACCCTCATCCTTCTCCTAGGGTGGTCTCTAAGTAGTATACACCCATTAGAGTAACAGGATTTCCCCAAACACCAATATTTGGTGATCCTAACATAACCTAGCAGGTCAGAATGGCTTGTATCAATGGTTGTGGGATTGAATCCTCTTTCTCCCCTAGATATAAAAGAAGCAGTTCATAGCTTCAAGTGCTGCTGGCACCATCTTGTAACCACAAGGAACACTGACATGAAATCAGACTGAGGATGAAGCTAACATAGGGAGGACAATGGTGAGGCACAGTGAAACAAGACTGTGACTCTTCAGTTACAGAACCAAATCTCCTTTCTAACACAGTTGGAGTTAGTTATTTTTTATTATTTATAACTGAAAGCATACTGATTCCTACATCTAAATAAGTCTGTGATGGGCACTATCAAATTCGGCTGGTACAAATTTAGACTGGAGGTTTTTCCAGAGGGTAATTCAGAAATATGTTTCAAAAAACTTTTTTAAAAATCACATTTCACACTGTAATTCCTCTTCTAGGATTTTAATCTAAGGAAATAATCACAGATAGTTAAGAATTTGTGTTCAAGAATATTCATAACAGATATTTTTAATAGCTAGAAATCAGAAATTGCTGAAGCGATCAACTTAATGGTCTTATGTAAGCAAGATTGGCATATCTGCATGAAGCAGTCATTAAAGCCATGTCTTTAGAAATATTTACTAATGATCATGAATGTTATTAAGTAAAAAATGTGTAAATATGGAAGGAAATACAACTCAATATAAAATAATTATTCTGGATAGTGTGATTACTGGCAATTTTTATTTCCCTCCATGGACCGTTCTTGTTTTCCAAGTTTTTGGTAATGGGTTTTATAGCCAAGAAGTAAAGTAATTTTTTAGCATATATGGTGACTGAGTTCTCTTCCAACACTATTCTTTTTTGTCTTTCCCAGATACATATATATATACCTTCTTCAAGGAATCACTATTTTTTTTTTTTTTAAATCATTACAGGAACCTGTGAAGCACTGAGGGCAAATAGTCAAATCATGCATGAGTTCCCCTTCTGAGGCTTCTAATCATCTCCATCCCAGCCATATGAGTACTGCTTTCAGCCACCCTAGCAACAAACCTCCCTTCTCCTGGGTCATCATGGGGCGTGTACTCCTAGCTCAAATTCCTTTCTGTGACCTTCTCATCAGGGTTGCGATGCAAGGAGGAGAAACGGAGTGGAGCTGGGACGCTCCCCTGTTCTCTTAAAAACCCTTGGCAGCTTTGTAAAATGCCAATTCTTATTCAGTAGGTTTGGGGTGACAGTCTGCATTTCTAACAAGCTCCTTGGTGATGCTTCCAGTCTAAGTTCCACACTAACTAACAAGGCCCTAGATCTCATAGATTGAAAGGTTTGTATCCCAGCTGTGGGATTGAAGTTTCTCCATGGAACCCAGCAGAGCTTGGGTTCTTAAAGAGAGTTGGGATAACAGATAAGGACAATGACAGCAGCATAGGAAGCAGCATAACACAGCATAATAAATTATAGGTGGTTAAAGGCACCATTTTAGAGTTTAAATCCTTATATATTTCAGTACAATCTTGTCCCTTAGGCAGGTTATTGAACAACTCTGAGTCTTAATTTCTTTGTCTGTAAAATGCAATAATGTTTCCTAGAGTCTTTGTGTGAGATAATATGTGATATACTTGACATTGTCACTGATATATGGTAAACACAGAACAAGTGATGAAAATGTAGCAGTTGCTAATATGACCATTATCTTCATGATTATGGTCAAGCTTGGAGAATGACTATAAAGAAGTTAATAGAACTATCAAAAAAAATAATAAAGAGGCTTCCAGGGCTGAAAGATGGTACCACTGGAAGCGTCCCCATTTTTCCTTGGTCCACAATGCCACAGATACACTTCGGGTCAGAAGTGCTTCTTTGTCTTGGGATCCCTTTACTTTCTTGACAGCTGTAACCCACTTTAGTTTTATTGGAAGAGGGTGATATCTGATCTCAAATGTTTCAATCTGTACATAAGGGAGTGGGAAATACTGCCCCAGGAGAGAGAAGAATAGTGTTCACAGAGTGTGGGTCTTATTCTAAGGTGAGCATCCTTGTGATGGGAGTTGAATGAAGTGGAAGAGAGGGAGAAAGAATAATGAGGGATTATTATTTACTGAGATCCTGCCACATTTAGGTGCTTTACATATTTGTATACCTTGTTTAATCCTCACAGCAACTCCATGGGGTAATTAGAAATGAGACAATTTGAAATGCAGAAGCATAGATGCTAGCAAATTTCTAAGTTTTGCAACTAAAAGTAAAGAACCTGGGATTCAAATCTAGAAGTTGGGCTCACCCTTTACATTATATCAGGTTATCTCAGAAAGACCCATCTGATCCCAAATGCCTCTTTTCAAGTGTCTAATATTGTCATCATTTGAGTTATGATTAAAGGCCTTTTGGGTGACTGTGAAGGGCTCCACATTTGCTAGAATGTCATTCAGATCATGGCTGAATAAATAAGATGGGACCATAGCTAGGAAGGCTTAAATTATAATGGAGGTTGTCAGTATACTTGACTCCCTGGGGTTCTAGAAATCATTCACAATTCTGGAGATCTAAAGTCCAGAACTCTATCATCAGTTCCAAAGGGAATTAAATGTACAGTACTAGGTATCAAACTCTCCCAAAATTTAGAATCAGAAACCAAAGACCTCAGGATTTGGCTATGTCATCTCAAGGTTGGAGTAGCTATATTTGGCCCATGTAGAAGTATGGCAGAGAAGGATGGTCTTCAGAGAGAAAAGATTGAAGCAGATGTTCAGAGAAAAGCAAAAATAAGAGCCTATGTAAATCCAAAGAATGATGCTGAGAGAAGACAAGCAGACAGGCTGACTTGGCCCCAGTTTCTGGTTCCAGCCCTTTGTGAGGCTGCTTACACTCCATGCTCAGAGAGGCATCCATATTTCTTGGCAATTAGAGCTTAATTTATTATATTTAAGTTCTTTAAGTGGATTTCTGTTACCTGTGACCACGCATTCACGGACCAAAGCAACCAGTTTCATTTGGCTAACTTTAGCCCAAGAAGATTATTTCTGCTTTCTTGATTTGCTTTTCATACAGAGAAGCAGCTCCTGGGCCCAAACTACACAGTTGATACCAGTCAGCTACTGCTCACAAGTGGATAGTCCCCAGAAAATGGGTTTTTCATTAGAATGTTCCATTGCTCTAAAGGGTAGTCATAGTTAGCTGATCAATTTTAATCAAATAATTTGCCCCAAAGTCAGAAAGGGGCAGGATCAACTTTGTCCCATGAAAATTGCCTTAGCTGAAGAAAGGTATTTTATTTAAATTGTTAACAGCATATATTTAGTGCAATTCTATTTCAATTACAAGAAACCTAGGAGAACGCCAACTATCAAATCTCTTGGCAGTAACTTCAATCCATTAAATCAGAATAATTTGCCTTTCATCCATTGCAAACATGAACATAATAATGAGGTGGGAAACAATAAAGACAAACAATAATTTAACTTTAAAAAAAGTGAGCCAATATTCTAATTATATCTTCTCACATCCCTAGTATGATAATTTACATTTCACCTTCTATAGGGTTGATTTTAAATGAAATTTTTGTGTAAAATAAGGAAATGAATTAGAATCCCATGTACCATCTCAGTATGTTGAAGATATTTCTACTAATCATTCACTTTGTATTAGTTGCAAAGAATATCTCCTACTTACTTGGCATATTGGAAATTCCAATTTTATAAGGGCCAGGAGTAGATAATCAAATACAGTGACCCAATGTTACAATCCAGACACATTGATAACATGCATAAGAATATTTTCATTAACAATGGCCCATATTTTCCATTTTTAAGTTAGTCCTGATTATCAACTTACAGCTTCCACAAAGTAGTATCACATTTCCCATAATCCATGCCCATTGTCAGATCTGGCAATGTGGTGGTCTCTGGGAACTAGATGTTACTCTGTGGTACCCCAACATTCATAGTTTGCTCTAAGGGCTGCAGAATTCCTATGAAGTCAGAAATTCTTTGACGTCATGTCATCCAAGACTACAACTAGGCTCTTAAAACCAAGGGAAGAGATGGCGGCATAGAAAGGAATGGAAGCTAGTTTGTCACCCTGGAACAACTAATAAACAACTAGGAACAGCTAGCAAATAATCTGGAATAACTGCAGGGGGACTAACGTGACCGTCCAATCATCATACACCAACCTGAATTGGGAGGAATGCCTGAGATTGCAGCATAAAATCTGTAAGTAAAAGCTACAGATCCAAGCCATGGGCCACACCTCCTTACACCAGTCTGAAGCTACAGGCTGACAGGCACCATCTGCTGGGCGGAAAAGCACAGTGACTTGAGGCCTCACAGGGTGTACCAAACTTCTAAGACACCCTCAGGGAAACCAGATAATATTGCCTCCTTCCAAGACCTGAGCCCGTTCTGGTCTGGGAAAATCTGATTGGGGTAACCAAAGAAACCAGATGCCTAGACAACAGAAAACTACAACTGATACTAAGAAAAACAAAGTTATGGCCCAGGCAAAGGAACAAACTTACACTTCAACTGAGATACAGGAGTTAAAACAACAAATGATAAATCAATTCAAAAAATTTAGGGAAGATATGGCAAAAGAGATGAAGCGTATAATGAAAACACTTGGTGTACATAAGGGAGAAATTGAAAGTTCAAAAAAACAACTGGCAGAATCTATGGAAATAAAAGGCACAACATAAGAGATGAAAGACACAATGGAAACACACAACAGCAGATTTCAAGAGGCAAAAGAAAAACACTCAGGAACTGGAGAACAAGGCACCTGAAAGCCTACACACAAAAGAACAGGTGGAGAAAAGAATGGAAAAATATGAGCAATGTCTCTGGGAACTTAAGGACAAAAAGAAATGCAGGAATGTACATGTCATTGGTGCTCCAGAAGGAGAAGAGAAGGGAAAAGGGGCAGAAGCAATAATGGAGGAAAAAATCAATGAAACTTTCCCATCTCTTATGAAAGACATAAAATTACAGATCCAAGAAGCACAGCATACCTCAAACAGAATAGATCTGAATAGGCCTATGCCAAGACACTTAATAATCAGATTATCAAATGTCAAAGATAAAGAGAGAATCCTGAAAGCAGCAAGAGAAAAGCAATCCATCGCATACAAAGGAAGCTTGATAAGACTATGTGCAGATTTCCCAATAGAAACCATGGAGACAAGAAGGAAGTGGGGTGATATATTTCAGATACTGAAAGAGAAAAACAACCAACCAAGAATACTATATCTGACAAAACTGTCCTTCAAACATGAGGGAGAGCTTAAGATATTCTCTGGCAAACAGACAATGACAGAGTTTGTGAATAAGATACTTCCTCCATAGGAAACAATAAAGGAAGCAATGCAGACAGAAAGGAAAAGACAGGAGTGAGAGGTTTGGAAAACAACTTTGGGAGATAGTAGCACAGCAATGTAAGTAAACTGAACAAAGATGACTGTGAGTATGGTTGAAAGAGGAAGATTAGCACCATGTGGGGCACCAGAACGAAAGACGAAAGATAAAGACTGGGACTGTATAACTCAGTGAAACGTAGGGTGCTCAACGATTATAATAAAAGGTACAAATATGTTTTTACATGAGGTAGAACAAATAAATATCAACATTGCAAGGTGTTAAAAATAGGGTGGGCTTGGAGGGAAAATACAATCAATGCAACTAGAGACTATAATTAACAGAAACATTGTATCATGCTTCCTTTAATATAACAAAGGCAATATATTAAAGCTAAATGCATATGGAGGGTGGGGTGGATATAGGGGAAGGGTATGGGACTCCTGGCATTGATGATGTTGTCTGACTATTCTACTTTAGTTTAATGCTTTCTTTCCTTTTGTTGCTTTCTAGCTGTCATGGTTTTCCCTCTCTCTTTCTCTCTCTCTCTCTCTCTCTCTCTCTCTCTCTCTCTCTCTCTCTCTCTTTTCTTTTCCTTTTGTCCCCCTACCTTCTTTGACTCTTCCTCCTTCTTTGTGGAAGAAATGGAGATGTCCTTATATAGATAGTGGCGATGGTGCTGAATACATAAATATGTGACTATAAAGGGAACCAATGATTGTTTACTTAGGACAGAATGTATGGTGTGTGAATAAAACTGTCTTTAAAAATGAGATGATGAAGAAACCTTGAGGGCACTGTATTGAGTGAAATAAGACAGACACATAAGGACAAATACTGCAGAGTCTCACTGATATGAACTGATTATAATATGTAAACTGATAGACATGAAATATAAGTTACCAGGATATAGAATGAGGCTAAAGAATGGGGAGAGGTTGCTTATTCTGAGCAGAATATTCAACTAGGGTGAACTTAAACATTTGGAAATGGACAGAGGTGATGGTAGCACATTGTGAGAAAAACTAACAGTGCTGAATGAGGTGTGGAGGTGGTGGAAAGGGTAAGCTCAGAGTCACGTATGTCACCAGAGGAAAGTTGGAGGTTGAAAGATAGGAATGTATAAAATAGTGAATCTTGTGGTGGACAATGTCCATGATTAACTATACAAATATTATAAATCTCTCTCATGAACTAGAACAAATGTATGACACTATAACTAGAAGTTAATAATAGAGGGGCATATAGGAAAATATATATATACCTATTGCAAACTATATACTACAGTTAGTAGTATTTTAACATTCTTTCATCAACGGTAACAAATGTACTATACCAAAGCTATGAATAAATAATGGAGGGGGAGTGTTTAGGGGTATGGGAGGATTTGAGTTTCCATTTTTTTGTCTTTATTTCTTTTCTGGAGTAATGAAAATGCTCTAAAAATTGAAAAAAAATTGTGGTGATGAATGCACAGCTGTATGATGGTACCATGGGCAATTGATTGTACACTTTGGATCTTTTGATAATTGTATGGTATGTGAACAATCTCAATTAAAAAAAAACAAAAAACACAAAAAAATAAAAAACAAAAAACAAAACAAAACAAACAAAAAAAAACAAGGGATATGAACAAACACTCCTGTATAATGCTGATGTGATTAAACTACCTAAGACTGCATTCAGTAATTTAAGAATATTTATATGAATGATAAAGATCTGTATGACACTTAAAAGTTTTTAAAGCATGTTCATGTACATGATCTCATTTGTTCTTTGCAAGGACTATAGGAGGTGGAACTTATTATTATGCCTATTTTAAAGATGATGAAACCAAGACTCAGAGAGGTTGACTTGCTATTAGACCCAGAGCTAGTGAATGGCTATTTAGACTGAAATCTAGGTATTCTGATTCTGAATCCTATGTTTTCCCACCACCTATATTTTAGGCCCCTTTATTTGAATCCATTGTTGCTCAAGTTATAAAGATCCAACTTTTCCCAAATTAGAACAAGATCCTTGATCACCAAATTCTAGGTCTCTCAGTGTAATTCATCACCAACCCCTAAAAACATGCCCACACAGTATTGAAACATCCTTGAAATTAGTTTGGTTTCCTGACTTAAAGCAACCCAACTCTGAGTAACTATAGGGCCTCCACAATCCCCATCGTCTCCCTCACCTCACCGAGATAGGCAGAGGACAGCATACTAAGCCTTTCTGGGCTGTTGGATCAAGACACATGCAAGGCTCTAAATTCCTTTGTGTTCCATGAGAATCCTTTCCTCAGCCTTTCTTTCTAGCCATTCAAAAAGTTAGTTTAAGGAGTTAATACGTAATTGGTATAGAATTTGTATTTGGGATGATGGAAAAGTTTTGGAAATGGTGGTGACAGTAGCACAACATTGTGAACAAAATTAATAGCACTGAATTGTATATTTGAATATGGTTAAAAGGGAAATTTTAGGTTGTATATATGTTTGTAGAATAAAAAAAAAAAACATAGGAGTCCACAACACAGTGAACCCTAATGTAAACTATGGACTACAGTTAATAACATAATTATAATAATATTCTTTCATCAATTATAACAAAGGTACTACACCAGTTGAAGGTGTTAATAATGGGAGGGGTTATATGGGAACTCTGAATGTTTTGAATGCTTTTTCTATAAACTTACCACTTCTCAAGTAAAAAATATATATACACATATACATATAATTTATATATATAAATATATTAAAAATATATATATGTGTGTGTGTATATATACATTATATATATAAAATGTTTTCCAGATGAGAGTCCCCCCACCTTGACCTTATAAATAGAGTTTCAGGCTTGAGTTCCCCACTGGGTATGGATGGAAAGAACATGATCTCTGAAGTCAGTAAGGTCTATACTATATAGCTTTCACTTCTTGAACTACTTAATTAACCTTGCTAAACCCAGTTTCCTCATCTTCATAAAGGGAATGAGTATCCCACCTCCACATATCTGTGGTGAGATTTAAGAAGGAATTCTACATGAAAGTGCCTGGCCCAGTGGAGTCACTCAATAATTGTCACTCCCCTTCCTCCTTTGTGCCACAAATGGCTGACACCCCAGAAAAGCACAAAATGCATCATATTCCTCTTAGATGCCTCTATAGCAAAGGTGTATACAGAAGGTGCTCCATAAGTACATACCAAATTAAACTGAGAGCTGCTGGCCATCAATTCCCTATTTCAGGGGCAGACTGAAGGGAAAAGCAACAGGCAGTGCTAACATCAGCATTTACCAACTAAATTAGCAGTATTTTTCTTATGTTTGTTCATCATGGAAAATTGCTATATAAACTGATACACAGGGTACTGCTCTCAGTCATTGGCAGGTGCTCAAGCAGGTTTTAATGACCCTAAGACATAGTAGAATGCGCCCTTACTGGGGACATCAGGACTTGGTTCTAGTCCTGGCCCTCCTTAATTGGTTTTGTGATCTCAGGTATGTCATTTTAGCCTTTGGGGCTCAAGTTACCAATTGATAAAACGTGTACATTAAACCCTCTTTGTAGTGTCTTTTAGCCCCGTATTTGGTGATTATTCCAAGCATAATCCTTAGACTAAATATAAAGTCTTAAATGATAAAAATTTCATAGGTTGGCTATCAGATTACTGTATTAAGTGGATGTTGTTCTTCTAAGAGTGAAATTTAATCAGTAATATCACTGTTGGATCTTGACTTTGACAATTTTCAGGCTCAGGATTTTACTGTTTGTACTATTTTAAGACAGGGTATTCTGATTGTTATCTTGGTTAAATTAAGGAACAAAATTGTCTGAAAGAATTAAATCTCTGGATAATTGTGGGAAAATGGTGGAGTAGGGAGCTTCAGGACTCAGACCTTCCACCAGAACAACTATTAAACAGACAGGAACTGTCTGAAACAACTATTTCAAAATTCCAGAGGCTAGAAGAACACTATATAGAATCCAGGGAAGAGCAGGAGGAAGAGGCTGATAAATTATGGTAAAAGACCTATAAACTGCTCTTTCCAAGTGGCAGCTACTGGTACCCATCCCCCATTCTCATGGCAGATCAGTCCCTAGCTAGCTCACTGGTGGCAGAAAGGGACATAAAAATCCCCTTCCCCAAGACCAGAGGTGGGCATGGCCAATCACTGATCATGGCTTTTAATTAGTGATTTTGGATTGCCTGGGACCAGGCTCTGAGTGCAGCCATTGTTTTAACCAGCCCTGGACACAGGCTGGGACAGAGGGGACTTAAAGATGCTATGCTTCCTCAGGGTTGGAGGGTATAGTTAGTTGAAGGGCTACATTTGCTGGGCAGGCCAAGAAAACTCAGCTTTGGCGAATCATGGTAAAAGCTCTTGGTGCCCTCCCTGATCCCTTCCCCAGAGTGCTTTAGAGTTGGTCCTTGGCCCTGTTTTGTTTGGGAAAGACTGACTTGGGAAAGTCTTCTCCAGCATGCCCCTCCTCCCAGGATTTGCTTTCCAGGCAAAAGCAGCATGAGACAACAAAAGGAGTGCAAAAAGGTATAGAGGTATACAGGTATAGAGTCTGGGGCAAAGCCTTGAGGCTTCAAACACCTGAGAGAGGGAGGTCTGTGTCCTGGGAAACAGGGAAAAACCAAACCCCTGTAAAAAGGGGTACTCCAAAACAACTAACAAGCAAAAGTCCAATTCAAGACAAAGGCCCAGAAAAACAGGGAAAACCCTGCACAGGGTAGTCACCTTGGAGAGACATTCCTGATAGGAGGACTGAAGCTCAAGAAAATCTCTGTCTTATCACCAGCTGTTTGCACAACCAGGAACAAAACACACCAGGGAGTAAATTCCAGAGTTAACATTTTAAAATATTAAAATTTACAGTGTGCAACTATATAAGAAAAACAAAGAAACTGAAAATGGCCCATCCAAAGGAAGAGAATAAAAATCCAGAAAACACCAACAAAGAGGACAAGAACGTGGACATACAAAAAAAAGCCTTAAACAATGATCTTAAATATGTTCAAGGAGATGAAGGAAAATACAGAGTAACAACTAAAGGTTATGATATTGGGGGAAAAAAAGAATGTGCAATATGAGAATGTTAGTAAGAAGATAGAAGTTTTTAAAGGAACAAAAAAGAACTACCAGAGTTGAAGACCACAACAAATGAAATGAAAAATTTCCAGGAGGTTTCAAGAGCATACTGGAGTTGGCAGAAGAAAGAATCAGTGAAACTGAAAACAAGACACTTGAAATGACTCAGGCTGAGTAGCAGAAAGCAGAAAGAATTATAATAAAGCTAAAATAGACTAAGACATCTCTGGGACACCACCAAGCATACCAAAACACTCATTATGGGAGTCCCAGAAGGAGAAGAATGAGAAAAAAGGGACAGAAGGAATATAAAATAAAATAATATCAATAAAATAATGACAGAGAACTTCCCAAACTTAACAAAAGATGTGAATATGCACATCTAAGAAGCCAAAATAACACCAAACAGGATAAACATGAAGAAAAATATTCCTCATCATATATTGATCACACTATCGAATGCAAGGGATAACAACAGAGTTCTGATAACTGTAAGAGCAAAGCAACATGTTACATACAAGAGAGTCCCAATTAGACTCAGTGCTGATTTCTCATCAGAAACCATGGAGGCATGATGGATACTTAAAATGCTGAAAGAAAACAACTACAACCAAGAATTTTATATCCTGTAAGACTTTCTTTTATAAATGAGGGAGAGAGGCAGGGCAAGATGGTGGCATAGGGAGGTGTGGAATTTAGTTAGTCCCCTAGAGTAACTAGTAAATAGCCAGGAGCAACTAGAAAATAGTCTGGAACAACTGATGAGACAGACAACATCATACACCTGTCAGGAACAAGTGGAATGGCTGAGATGGCAGCACAGAAATGTAAGTAAAGCTCCCCAAACTGTGGAGTTGGCACCCCTCCATCACAGGCATGGAAGGCTAAGTTTCAAAACTTTGCTGTGGGAAAAAAGAAGCAGTCTCTCCTGGGAGCAAGGGAATGTAACTCAACCAAGCTCCAATTGCTGTTTTAATTAACAAATTTGGACTATTGAATACAGGCTATGAGCACAGTTAAATACACAGCAAGCAGGAAAGGAGTCCAGAGGTTTAAACTGGCAAAGAGGAGGCAGAGCTGATGGGAAAAAAAATACATAAATAAATAAAAAAAGACTTTTGGAGATGACTGAGCTCAGAATACTGGAAAAGGGCTGTGTCCCAAGAAAAGTGCACACAGAACTAGGCACCAATTCCATTCTTGCCTGGTGAACTGCAGGGCTAGGGAGTGGCTCCTAAAAGAGGACTTCTTGCTATTTTCCATTTTTTTTCTCTCTCATTCTAAGTAGCTCATTAGAGAACACCTCAGACAGTTTCAATTTCCAGCACTGACCCAGGTAAGGGTGGAGTTAAGAAAGAGAGTCAAAGAAAAAACTCAAGTGTAGGAGACAATTCCCTAAAAGGCTTACCTTCCTTAAGAAAAGAGGGGGGTGGGGCCCTGCTCATGTGGCAGCCCTCCCTCAGAGCACTCAGACCCAAGGGACTGGTTTTGGGGTGGGGGGAGGGAACAGAAACAGCTTAAGCTTGGCTTCTGACACCCTCAGTCCCTGGCCAGGACAGGTCCCACTGAGAATTAAATACACCACACATCTTTATGCCAGTGGGGAGCTGCAGGCTGACAAGCACCACCTATTGGATAGGATAGGAAAAGCACAGAGTCCAGAGGCCTCATAGGAAAGTCTGACAATCTCCTGGGTCTTACCATCAGGGAAACTTGATACTGAATACAGCCTCCTCCTAGACCTGGGCCCATCTGGTCTGGGAAAATCTGATTGGGGCAATCAAGGAAACCCAATGCCTAGACAACAAAAAATTACAAATCACACGAGGAAAAATGAAGATATGGCCTAGTCAAAGGAAGAAACTTACACTTCAACTGAGATATAGGAATTGAAAAAAGCTAATTATTAATCAAACAAATTTCCTAAATCAATTCAAAAATCAAATCCATGAGTTGAGGAAAGATATAGTAAAAGAAATGAAGGATATAAAGAAGTCATTGGGTAAACATCAGAAAGAATTTGAAAGTTTGCAGAAACAATTGGCAGAACTTATGGGAGATGAAACACACAATGGAGACATACAATAGCAGATTTGAAGAGGCAGAAGAAAGGATTCATGAACTGGAGGACAGGACAGCTGAAATCCTACACACAAAAGATCAGATAGGGAAAAGAATGGAAAAATATGAATAAGGTCTCAGGGAACTGAATGACAACATGAAGTGCATGAATATATGTGTAATGGTTGTCCCAGATGGAGAAGAGAAAGGAAAAGGGACAGAAAGAATAATGGAGGAAATAATCGTTGAAAATTTCCCATCTGTTATGAAAGACATAAAATTACAGATCCAAGAAGTGCAGTATACCCCAAACAGAATAGATCCTAGTAGACTGACTCCAAGACACTTAATAATCAGTTTATCAGATGTCAAAGACAATGAGAGAATTCTGAAAGCAGCAAGAGAAAGTGATCCATCACATACAAAGGAGGCTCAATAAGAACTATGTGAGGATTTCTCAGTAGAGACCATGGAAGCAAAAAGGAAGTGGGGTGATATATTTAAGATACTGAAAGAGTTTGTGAACAAGATACCTGCTCTACAAGAAATACTAAAGGGAGCACTTCAGGCAAATAGGAAAAGACAGGAGAGAGAGGTTTGGAGAAGAGTGTAAAAATGAAGACTATCAGTAAGGGTAAAAAGAAAGGGGGAGGGAGAAAATAAAAATAGAGTAAGATATGACATATAAAATCCAAAAAACAAAATGTTAGACAGTAGACATTGCACTGGGTGAAATTAGCCAGAAACAAAAGGATGGATACTGTATGGTCTCACTAATATGGACTAACAATGATGAGCAAAATTTGAGGGTTGAGAACACAGGTTTTCAGGAGACAGAAAGAGGTTAGATATTGGGCATTTGATGCTGAAGGAGTACAGAAGGTTCAACAGGATTGATTATATAGATCCAGAAATGGATAGCACAATACTGGGTGATGGTAGCACAATATTGTAAGTGCTCTGAACAAAGATGAGTGTGAGTACGGTTGAAAGAGGAAGGCTGGGGGCATGTATGACACCAGAAAGAAAGATAGAAAATAAAGACTGGGATTGTATAACTTAGTGAAACCTAGTGTGGTCAATGATGGTGATTAAGGGAACAAAAATGAAAATGTTTTTAAATGAGGGAGAGCAAATGAATGTCAACATTGCAAGATGTTGAAAATTGGATGGTAAAGAGGAAAAAATACAATCAATGCAAACTAGAGTCTACAGTTAATTGAAACATTGAAAGATGTTTCCATTAACTATAACAAAGGTGATATACCAAAGCTAAATGTCTATAAGAGGGGGATGTTAGGGAGTGATATGTGATTCTTGGTGGAGGTGATGCTGTCTGACCGTTTCATTGTATTTTATTTTTATTTTTCTTCTATCTTTTGTATTTTTATTCTTCATTTTTCTTCTCTCTTTTTCCTCTTTCTTTGGGGAACAGATGGTAATGTTCTCCTATAGATTGCGGTGGTGAATGCATAATTATATGATAATACTGGGAATCACTGATTATTTACCTAGGGTGGATTCTATGGTGTGTGAGTAGAACTGTTAAAAAAATAGAGGGATACAAGTGCTGGCAAAAATGTGGAGAGAGGGATGTACCTATTCCCTGTTGGTAGGGAAGTAGAATGGTACAGCCCTGCTGGAGGGCAGTGTGGTCATTCCACAGGAAGCTAACTATTATAAAAATAAAATAAGATAGGACATATAAAATTCAAAAGACAAAATAGTAGATTGTAGCACAATATTGTAAGTACACTGAACAAAGCTGAGTATGAGTAGGTTTGGAACAGGAAAGCTAGGGGCATGTATGACACCAGAAGGAAAGATAGAGGATAAGGACTTGGACTGTATAACTTAGTGAAACCTAGAGTGGACAATGATGGTGATTAAATGTACAAACATAAGAATGTCTTTACATGAAGGAGAACAAATGAATGTCAACATTGTAAGGTGTTAAAAGTGGTATTATGTGGGGAAAAATACAATCAATGGAAATTAGAGTCTATAGTTAACAGTAACATGTTAATATACTTCCATGAAATGTAACAAAGGCAATATATAAAAACTAAATGTCAATAAGGGGGATATAAGGGAGGGGTATGGGATTCTTGGTGTTACAGCTGTTGTTTCTCCTTTTTATTTTATTTTTTATTTTTTAATTTTTTATTCTTCATTTTTTCCCCTCTTGTTTCTTTGTGGAAGGATGGGAAATGTCCTCATATAGATTGTGGTGGTGAATGCATAACTATGTGATTATACCAGGAACCACTGATTGATTACTTAGGATGGATTGTATGGTGTGTGAATAAAACTGTTTAAAAAATAAACAGAAAGATACAAGTGCTGGAGAAAATGTGGAGAGAGGGATGTACGTATAATTGGTTGTGGAGAGAGGGATGTACGTATAATTGGTTGGTAGGAAAGTAGAATGGTGCACCCCATCTGGAGGGCAGTATGGTGGTTCCACAGGAGGCCATGTATAGGGTTGCTATATAATCCTGCAAACACATTATTAGGTATATATTGGAAGAATTTAAGACAGGGACATGAATGGATGTTTGCACCTGATATTTATGGCAGCAGTTTTCACGATTTTCAATGGATGGAGGTGGCCTAAGGGTATACTGACTGATGAAAGGAAGGGTGAACAGTGGTATATGTGTACAATGGAATGTTGAGTGGCTGCAAGAAGGAATGAAGTTGTGAGGCATGCAACTAGGTAAATGGATTTTGAGGACAGCATTTTGAGTGAAGTACACCAGAAACAAAAAAACTAATATTATAACGCCTCACTAATATGGACTAAATATAATGTGCAAACTCTGAAAATTGAATCTGAGAGTATAGATTATCAGGGGAAAGCTTATTGAAAAGGTTCCTAGATTGTAAGCTACTACAGAAGTCACATCTATTCCCGAGTTGTTACGGTTATTTCTAAATTCTGAGATGCTGGGCTCTTTGTGTACAACATGCTTGTTCCCTGGAACTTCGGGTATCTGTGTGACACCTGAGACTCAGAGTTATGAAAGTTAGTATTACCCCATACTGTTTAAAAAGCTGAAAAAGAGATCAGGCTTCAATTAAAGATATGAATAAAGCTGATCTGGGTAGGATCGAGGCAATTCAGACTAAAGGTAATTGACAATGTTTTAAAACTTCAACTTCTGTGGGAGACCAAAGGAAGAGATGCTTATTTGGTGCAAAATTTATATCTTAAGTAGCACACTATCTAATTTACCTTTTATGGTAAGTTTATTTGAACACCATAATTACATGGAAACTTGAAGAGGGAATGAGAGCTTTTGGTTTGTACAGGTTGGTGTGATGCCCTGATTCATCCCAGAGCAATTTGGGCAGAGAATAAAAAAGTATTTGCAAAGCTCCCTAGAGGGACTGGGGAAAAATGTGGAAATATTTAACTTCCCCACCTGGAGAATTCCTGATATTCTCGCAAGCATTGGAAAATACCAATTTAATAATAGGCCAAGCCCTTGATCTTGGGGCTTATCCTTATAAAATGTATTCCTGCAAAGGAAAAGTTAAGTCTACTTATATTTATGCCTAGGCATCACACCCAGAGAATCTTTTTCGTTGCTCAGATGTGGCCTCTCTCTCTAAGCCAACTCTGTAGGTAAACTCACTGCCTTCCCCCTACTTGGGACATGACTCCCAGGGGTGTAAATCTCCCTGGCAACATGGGGCATGACTCCCAGGGATGAGCCTGGCCCTGGCATCATGGGATTGAGAAAACCTTCTTGAACCAAATGGGGGAAGAGAAATAAATGATAGAGTCAAGAGGTCATTCTGGAGGTTATTCATATGCATTATATGGATATCTTTTTGTAATTTTTAGTATATTGGAATAGCTAGAAAGAAATACCTGAAACTGTTGAACTGTAATCCAGTAGCCTTGATTCTTGAAGATGATTGTATAACTACATAACTCTTAAGGTGTGACTGTGTAATTGTGAAAACTTTGTGACTGACACTCCCTTTATACAGTGTATGCACAGATGAGTAAGAAAACAAAGACAATAAATAAATAAATAATGGGGGGATAAGGGGTATGGGATGTTTTGGGTGTTCTTTTTTATTTTTATTTTTATTTTTTTGGAATAATGAAAATGTTCAGAAATTGATTGTGGTGATGAATGCACAACTATATGATGATACTGTGAATCACTGTACCCTTTGAATGAATATCGGGTATGTGAACATATTTCAATAAAATTGCTTAATAATGTATCACTTTCCTATTTGGAATGACGGAAATATTTTGGTAATGGATAGTGGTGATGGTAGTACAACATTTTGAACATAATTAACAGCATGATATTTTTATCTGAATGTGATTAAAGGGGGAAAAGTTAGATTGCGTATATGGTAATAGAATAAAAATTTTTTAAAAATCCATGGAACCTCACTACACAACCTGTAAACCCTAATTTAAACCATGAACCAAAGTTAATGGCAAAAAGGTGCTATCATCAATAGTAACAAATATTACACAACAATGCAAGGTGTTAATAATAATTTGGTATATTGGAATCCTGTGTTGTATGCCTGATTGTTCTGCAAATTCACAACTTCTCCAATAAAGTTAAAAAAGAAAAACAGGAGAGGAGGCGGGGCAAGATGGCAGACTGGTGAGCTGTATGTTTTAGTTACTCCTCCAGGAAAGTAGGTAGAAAGCCAGGAACTGCGTGGACTGGACACCACACAGCAATCTGACTTTGGGCATACTTCATACAACACTCATGAAAACGTGGAACTGCTGAGATCAGCGAAATCTGTAAGTTTTTGCGGCCAGGGGACTCGCGCCCCTCCCTGCCAGGCTCAGTCCCGGGGGAGGAGGGGCTGTCAGCTCCGGGAAGGAGAAGGGAGAACTGCAGTGGCAGCTCTTATCGGAAACTCATTCTACTGATCCAAACTCCAACCATAGATAGACTGAGACCAGACACCAGAGAATCTGAGAGCAGCCAGCCCAGCAGAGAGGAGACAGGCATAGAAAAACAACAACACGAAAAACTCGAAAATAAAAGCGGAGGATTTTTGGAGTTCTGGTGAACATAGAAAGGGGAAGGGCCCTGAGGCGCATATGCAAATCCCGAAGAAAAGCTGATCTCTCTGCCCTGTGGACCTTTCCTTAATGGCCCTGGTTGCTTTGTCTCTTAGCATTTCAATAAACCATTAGATCTCTGAGGAGGGCCCTTTTTTTTTTTTTTAAACCTTTTTTCTTTTTCTAAAACAATTACTCTAAGAAGCCCAATACAGAAAGCTTCAAAGACTTGCTATTTGGGCAGGTCAAGTCAAGAGCAGAACTAGGAGAGCTCTGAGACAAAATGCAATAATCCAGTGGCTGAGAAAATTCACTAAACACCACAACTTCCCAAGAAAAGGGGGGTGGCCGCTCACAGCCATCATCCTGGTGGACAGGAGACACTCCTGCCCATCGCCAGCCCCATAGCCCAGAACTGCCCCAGACAACCCAGTGTGACGGAAGTGCTTCAAATAACAGGCACACACCACAAAACTGGGCGTGGACATTAGCCTTCCCTGCAACCTCAGCTGATTGTCCCAGAGTTGGGAAGGTAGAGCAGTGTGAATTAACAAAGCCCCATTCAGCCATCATTTCAGCAGATTGGGAGCCTCCCTACACAGCCCAGCAGCCCAGAACTGCCCTGGGGGGACGGCACTCACCTGTGACACAGCACAGTCATCCCTCAACAGAGGACCCAGGGTGCACGGCCTGGAAGAAGGGCCCACTTGCAAGTCTCAGGAGCCATACGCCAATACCAAGGACTTGTGGGTCAGTGGCAGAGACAAACTGTGGCAGGACTGAACTGAAGGATTAGACTATTGCAGCAGCTTTAAAACTCTAGGATCACCAGGGAGATTTGATTGTTAGAGCCACCCTCCCCCGCTGACTGCCCAGAAACACGTCCCATGTACAGGGCAGGCAACACCAACTACACACGCAAGCTTGGTACACCAATTGGACCCAACAAGACTCACTCCCCCACTCACCAAAAAGGCTGAGCAGGGGAGAACTGGCTTGTGGAGAACAGGTGGCTCGTGGACACCACCAGCTGGTTAGTTAGAGAAAGTGTACTCCACGAAGCTGTAGATCTGATAAATTTGAGATAAGGAATTCAATTGGTCTGCAAATCCTAAAAGAACCCTATCAAGTTCAGCAAATGCCACGAGGCCAAAAACAACAGAAAATTATAAAGCATATGAAAAAACCAGACGATATGGATAACCCAAGCCCAAGCACCCAAATCAAAAGATCAGAAGAGACACAGCACCTAGAGCAGCTACTCAAAGAACTAAAGATGAACAATGAGACCATAGTACGGGAGATAAAGGAAATCAAGAAGACCCTAGAAGAGCATAAAGAAGACATTGCAAGACTAAATAAAAAAATGGATGATCTTATGGAAATTAAAGAAACTGTTGACCAAATTAAAAAGATTCTGGACACTCATAGTACAAGACTAGAGGAAGTTGAACAACGAATCAGTGACCTGGAAGATGACAGAATGGAAAATGAAAGCATAAAAGAAAGAATGGGGAAAAAAATTGAAAAAATCAAAATGGACCTCAGGGATATGATAGATAATATGAAACGTCCAAATATAAGACTCATTGGTGTCCCAGAAGGGGAAGAAAAGGGTAAAGGTCTAGGAAGAGTATTCAAAGAAATTGTTGGGGAAAACTTCCCACATCTTCTAAACAACATAAATACACAAATCATAAATGCTCAGCGAACTCCAAATAGAATAAATCCAAATAAACCCACTCCGAGACATATACTGATCACACTATGAAACACAGAAGAGAAGGAGCAAGTTCTGAAAGCAGCAAGAGAAAAGCAATTCACCACATACAAAGGAAACAGCATAAGACTAAGTAGTGACTACTCAGCAGCCACCATGGAGGCGAGAAGGCAGTGGCACGATATATTTAAAATTCTGAGTGAGAAAAATTTCCAGCCAAGAATACTTTATCCAGCAAAGCTCTCCTTCAAATTTGAGGGAGAGCTTAAATTTTTCACAGACAAACAAATGCTGAGAGAATTTGCTAACAAGAGACCTGCCCTACTGGAGATACTCAAGGGAGCCCTACAGACAGAGAAACAACGAAAGGACAGAGAGACTGGGAGAAAGGTTCAGTACTAAAGAAATTTGGTATGGGTACAATAAAGGATATTAATAGACAGAGGGGAAAAATATGACAAACATAAACCAAAGGATAAGATGGCTGATTCAAGAAATGCCTTCACGGTTATAACGTTGAATGTAAATGGAGTAAACCCCCCAATTAAAAGATATAGATTCGCAGAATGGATCAAAAAAAATGAACCATCAATATGTTGCATACAAGAGACTCATCTTAGACACAGGGACACAAAGAAACTGAAAGTGAAAGGATGGAAAAAAATATTTCATGCAAGCTACAGCCAAAAGAAAGCAGGTGTAACAATATTAATCTCAGATAAAATAGACTTCAAATGCAGGGATGTTTTGAGAGACAAAGAAGGCCACTACGTACTAATAAAAGGGGCAATTCAGCAAGAAGAAATAACAATCTTAAATGTCTATGCACCCAACCAAGGTACCACAAAATACATGAGAGAAACACTGGCAAAACTAAAGGAAGCAATTGATGTTTCCACAATAATTGTGGGAGACTTCAACACATCACTCTCCTATAGATAGATCAACCACACAGAAGACCAATAAGGAAATTGAAAACCTAAACAATCTGATAAATGAATTAGATTTAACAGACATATACAGGACATTACATCCCAAATCACCAGGATACACATACTTTTCTAGTGCTCATGGAACTTTCTCCAGAATAGATCATATGCTGAGACATAAAACAAGCCTCAATAAATTTAAAAAGATTGAAATTATTCAAAGCACATTCTCTGACCACAATGGAATACAATTAGAAGTCAATAACCATCAGAGACTTAGAAAATTCACAAATAACTGGAGGTTAAACAACACACTCCTAAACAATCAGTGGGTTAAAGAAGAAATAGCAAGAGAAATTGCTAAATATATAGAGACGAATGAAAATGAGAACACAACATACCAAAACCTATGGGATGCAGCAAAAGCAGTGCTAAGGGGGAAATTTATAGCACTAAACGCATATATTAAAAAGGAAGAAAGAGCCAAAATCAAAGAACTAATGGATCAACTGAAGAAACTAGAAAATGAACAGCAAACCAATCCTAAACCAAGTACAAGAAAAGAAATAACAAGGATTAAAGCAGAAATAAATGACATAGAGAACAAAAAAACAATAGAGAGGATAAATATCACCAAAAGTTGGTTCTTTGAGAAGATCAACAAGATTGACAAGCCCCTAGCTAGACTGACAAAATAAAAAAGAGAGAAGACCCATATAAACAAAATAATGAATGAAAAAGGTGACATAACTGCAGATCCTGAAGAAATTAAAAAAATTATAAGAAGATACTATGAACAACTGTATGGCAACAAACTGGATAATGTAGAGGAAATGGACAATTTCCTGGAAACATATGAACAACCTAGACTGACCAGAGAAGAAATAGAAGACCTCAACCAACCCATCACAAGCAAAGAGATCCAATCAGTCATCAAAAATCTTCCCACAAATAAATGCCCAGGGCCAGATGGCTTCACAGGGGAATTCTACCAAACTTTCCAGAAAGAACTGACACCAATCTTACTCAAACTCTTTCAAAACATTGAAGAAAATGGAACACTACCTAACTCATTTTATGAAGCTAACATCAGTCTAATACCAAAACCAGGCAAAGATGCTACAAAAAAGGAAAACTACCGACCAATCTCCCTAATGAATATAGATGCAAAAATCCTCAACAAAATACTTGCAAATCGAATCCAAAGACACATTAAAAAAATCATACACCATGACCAAGTGGGGTTCATTCCAGGCATGCAAGGATGGTTCAACATAAGAAAAACAATCAATGTATTACAACACATTAAAAACTCGAAAGGGAAAAATCAATTGATCATCTCAATAGATGCTGAAAAAGCATTTGACAAAATCCAACATCCCTTTTTGATAAAAACACTTCAAAAGGTAGGAATTGAAGGAAACTTCCTCAACATGATAAAGAGCATATATGAAAAACCCACAGCCAGCATAGTACTCAATGGTGAGAGACTGAAAGCCTTCCCTCTAAGATCAGGAACAAGACAAGGATGCCCGCTGTCACCACTGTTATTCAACATTGTGCTGGAAGTGCTAGCCAGGGCAATCCGGCAAGACAAAGAAATAAAAGGCATCCAAATTGGAAAAGAAGAAGTAAAACTGTCATTGTTTGCAGATGATATGATCTTATATCTAGAAAACCCTGAGAAATCGACGATACACCTACTAGAGCTAATAAACAAATTTAGCAAAGTAGTGGGATACAAGGTTAATGCACATAAGTCAGTAATGTTTGTATATGCTAGAAATGAACAAACTGAAGAGACACTCAAGAAAAAGATACCATTTTCAATAGCAACTAAAAAAATCAAGTACCTAGGAATAAACTTAACCACAGATGTAAAAGACCTATACAAAGAAAACTACATAACTCTACTAAAAGAAATAGAAGGGGACCTTAAAAGATGGAAAAATATTCCATGTTCATGGATAGGAAGACTAAATGTCATTAAGATGTCAATTCTACCCAAACTCATCTACAGATTCAATGCAATCCCAATCAAAATTCCAACAACCTACTTTTCAGATTTGGAAAAGCTAGTTATCAAATTTATTTGGAAAGGGAAGATGCCTCGAATTGCTAAAGACACTCTAAAAAAGAAAAACGAAGTGGGAGTACTTACACTCCCTGACTTTGAAGCTTATTATAAAGCCACAGTTGCCAAAACAGCATGGTACTGGCACAAAGATAGACATAGAGATCAATGGAATCGAATTGAGAATTTGGAGATAGACCCTCAGATCTATGGCCGACTGATCTTTGATAAGGCCCCCAAAGTCACTGAACTGAGTCATAATGGTCTTTTCAAGAAATGGGGCTAGGAGAGTTGGATATCCATATCCAAAAGAATGAAAGAGGACCCCTACCTCACCCCCTACACAAAAATTAACTCAAAATGGACCAAAGATCTCAATATAAAAGAAAGTACCATAAAACTCCTAGAAGATAATGTAGGAAAACATCTTCAAGACCTTGTATTAGGTGGCCACTTCCTAGACTTTACACCCAAAGCACAAGCAACAAAAGAGAAAATAGATAAATTGGGAACTCCTCAAGCTTAGAAATTTCTGCACCTCAAAGGAATTTCTCAAAAAGTTAAAGAGGCAGCGAACTCAATGGGAAAAAATTTTTGGAAACCATGTATCTGACAAAAGACTGATATCTTGCATATATAAAGAAATCCTACAACTCAATGACAATAGTACAGTCGGCCCAATTATAAAATGGGCAAAAGATATGAAAAGACAGTTCTCTGAAGAGGAAATACAAATGGCCAAGAAACACATGAAAAAATGTTCAGCTTCACTAGCTATTAGAGAGATGCAAATTAAGACCACAATGAGATACCATCTAACACCGGTTAGAATGGCTGCCATTAAACAAACAGGAAACTACAAATGCTGGAGGGGATGTGGAGAAATTGGAACCCTTATTCACTGTTGGTGGGACTGTATAATGGTTCAGCCACTCTGGAAGTCAGTCTGGCAGTTCCTTAGAAAACTAGATATAGAGTAACCATTCGATCCAGCGATTGCACTTCTCGGTATATACCCGGAAGATCGGAAAGCAGTGACATGAACAGATATCTGCACGCCAATGTTCATAGCAGCATTATTCACAATTGCCAAGAGATGGAAACAACCCAAATGTCCTTCAACAGATGAGTGGATAAATAAAATGTGGTATATACACACGATGGAATACTACGCGGCAGTAAGAAGGAACGATCTCGTGAAACATATGACAACATGGATGAACCTTGAAGACATAATGCTAAGCGAAATAAGCCAGGCACAAAAAGAGAAATATTATATGCTACCTCTAATGTGAACTTTGAAAAATGTAAAACAAATGGCTTATAATGTAGAATGTAGGGGAACTAGGAATAGAGAGCAATTAAGGAAGGGGGAACAATAATCCAAGAAGAACAGATAAGCTATTTAACGTTCTGGGGATGCCCAGGAATGACTATGGTCTGTTAATTTCTGATGGATATAGTAGGAGCAAGTTCACAGAAATGTTGCTATATTAGGTAGCTTTCTTGGGGTAAAGTAGGAACATGTTGGAAGTTAAGCAGTTATCTTAGGTTAGTTGTCTTTTTCTTACTCCCTTGTTATGGTCTCTTTGAAATGGTCTTTTATTGTATGTTTGTTTTCTTTTTAACTTTTTTTTCATACAGTTGTTTTAAAAAAGAAGGGAAAGTTAAAAAAACAAGGAAAAAAAAAAAGATGCAGTGTCCCCTTGAGGAGCCAGTGGAGAATGCAGGGGTATTCGCCTACCTCACCTCCATGGTTGCTAACATGACCACAGACATAGGGGACTGGTGGTTTGATGGGTTGAGCCCTCTACCACAGGTTTTACCCTTGGGAAGACGGTTGCTGCAAAGGAGAGGCTAGGCCTCCCTATGGCTGTGCCTAAGAGCCTCCTCCCGAATGCCTCTTTGTTGCTCAGATGTGGCCCTCTCTCTCTGGCTAAGCCAACTTGAAAGGTGAAATCACTGCCATCCCCCCCTACATGGGATCAGACACCCAGGGGAGTGAATCTCCCTGGCAACGTGGAATATGACTCCCGGGGAGGAATGTAGACCTGGCATCGTGGGACGGAGAACATCTTCTTGACCAAAAGGGGGATGTGAAAGGAAATGAAATAAGCTTCAGTGGCAGAGAGAATCCAAAAGGAGCCGAGAGGTCACTCTGGTGGGCACTCTTACGCACACTTTAGACAACCCTTTTTAGGTTCTAAAGAATTGGGGTAGCTGGTGGTGGATACCTGAAACTATCAAACTACAACCCAGAACCCATGAATCTCGAAGACAGTTGTATAAAAATGTAGCTTATGAGGGGTGACAATAGGATTGGAAAAGCCATAAGGACCACACTCCCCTTTGTCTAGTTTATGGATGGATGAGTAGAAAAATAGGGGAAGGAAACAAACAGACAAAGGTACCCAGTGTTCTTTTTTACTTCAATTGCTCTTTTTCACTCTAATTATTATTCTTGTTATTCTTGTGTGTGTGCTAATGAAGGTGTCAGGGATTGATTTGGGTGGTGAATGTACAACTATGTAATGGTACTGTGAACAATCGAAAGTACGATTTGTTTTGTATGACTGCATGGTATATGAATATATCTCAATAAAATGAAGATTTAAAAAAAAAAAAAAAAAAAAAAAGAAATAATGCTGAGCAAAATAAGCCAGGCACAAAAAGAGAGATATTGTATGTTACCACTAATGTGAATTCTGTGAAAAATGTACAATGTTTTATACTGTAGAATGTAGGGGACCTAGAGATACCAATTAGTGGAGGGGGAATGATAATCTAATAAGAACAGATAAACTATGGAGGGTAATCTCAAGCTTATGGGAATGCTCAGGAATGATTATGGTTTGTAAACTTTCTTGGATATAGTAAGATCATGTTGGAAGCAATAGAGTTATTTTAGGTTTTTTTTTTCTCTTATTCCTTTGTTTTCTTAGGGGTTGTTAATTTTCTTGGGGTATGGTAGGAACATGTTGGAAGCAATGTAGTTATTTTAGATTATTTGTTTTTCTTACTCCTCTGTTTGGACATGGTTTATTAATTTTCTTGGGGTATGGTAGGAACATATTGGAAGCAAAGTAGTTATTTTAGGTTATTTGTTTTCCTTAATCCATTGCTTTGTTTGAAATGTTGTGGGGTTTTTTTGGTTGTTGTTTGCCTGTTTGTTTTTAATTTTTTGATAAACAAAGTTAAAAAATTGAAAAAAAATCAGTAGCAAAATGGGAGTAAAAACTAAATGACAAGTAGGGTGGGATGGGGGGATGGTTGGGTATTCTCTTTTCACTTTTATTTTTTATTCTTATTCTGATTCTTTCTGATGTAAGGAAAATGTTCAGAAATAGATTGTGGTGATGAACGCATAACTATATGATCATACTGTGAACAGTTGATTGTATACCATGGATGACTGTATGGTTTGTGAATATATTTCAATAAAACTGAATTAAAAAAAAAAAAAGAAAAACAAAAATTAAATATCTACAAAGCAACACAATGATCTAGATACCCATATTTTAGTGTGTTTCCGCTATGGACATACAGTTTTTATTCTTCTAATCAAGAAAATAGAGTTACACAGCTTGGGGATATAATATTTTTACCATCTTAAAAAGAAACAAATGAACCCCAATACTACACCCTTAAATTCCATTTCTCTGATCACTTTAAAGGAAACTCTTTAAAAAGTGTTGCCTGTACTCACTGTCTTCAATTCCTCTGTCCTCATACTTTCTGAAACTCAATCTATTCAGACTTTCTGCCTTATCACCACACTGAATTTTGATTACCATTTTGTTAAGTACAACGATGTATTCTCAGTCCTCATTTTTCTTGATCTTTACAGCATTGGACACAGCTGATCACTCCTTCTGTAACTTTCTGCTTGGCTTCCAGACACCAGATTCCTGGTTTTCCTCCTACCTCACCGGCTGCCCTTGCCCTGTCTCCCTTGCTGGTTCCTTCTCATATTTACAATCTCTACATGTTGTGGCAACTCAGGGTCCTCTTACTATTTACACCTGCTTTATCAGTAATCTCATCCACTCTCACAACTTTAGATACCATGCACATGCCAATGACTCAAAAATTTGTCTCTACGCTGAGTATCTCCCTAACTTCTAGCCTTATATAGCTAATTGCTACTTGATATTTCTACTTGGACAAACAATAAATTTCTCAAATGTAACATGTACAAAACTTGATTTTACCCCAGAATTTGCTTCTCCCACAGTTTTCTTCACTTTAGTTAAGGCAAGCAGTAGATTAGGCCATAAACCTTAGAGTCATACTTTACTTTTCTCTTTCTTTCCTACTGTATATCTAATCCATGAGTAAATCCAGTTGGCTTGACCTACAAGCTACATTCATATCCTGATCTCTCCTCATTATTACCTATCACTGCTACCATCCTCTACAAAGGCACCATCACTTCTCACCTGAGTTACTGAAGAATTTCTAACTGTTCTCTTCTGATTTCACCCTTCCTGACCCAGAGTATATACTTAATTCAGCAGCCTGTGTTTTCCCATTGAAAAATAAGATAGATCATGCTCAAAAGTTTCAATGGTTTCCCAGATCATTCAGAGTAAAAGCTGACATACTTACAAAAATGTAAAAGTGCTATACAATCTGGCCCCTAGTTACCTCACCAACCTCACATTCTTTCCCTCTTTTACTCAATTCCAGACACACTGGCTTCCTTGTTATTCCTGAACCAGCCAAGTATATTCCCACCTCAGGCCATTTGCACATGCAATTTACTCAACCAGGAATTCTCTTCTCCCAGATATTTACATTACATATTTACTTTACTTCCTCTTCTCTTTAATATCTTGGCTTGATTGTACCCTTTCAAGTGAAGTCTTTCTTATTCAGTCTATTTAAAATTGCATCTTGCTTACCCCTCACTCAATACTTCCTACCTCCCTTCCCTGAATTCTTTTTCTCCATAGCACTTTCCCCTTCTAATTACTATATAGCTTACTTATTTATTTGTTTATTGTCTATTTATTTGTTTTACATTGCCATTAGAATGTAAGCTTCAGGAGGGCAATGATATGTGTCCGTTTATTCATGGCTATAGCATCAGCTCTTGTGGGATGAGTAGGTGCTCAACAAATGTGTATTGAATAAAATATTACTTATGTGGAGATTTTGCCTAACAAAGTACAATGAGAAATATATACATGCCCATTTTTCTGGAAGTCTCAAGTGCAGAGCAAGTCTGTTTTTCTTTATCAACTCTTTAAAATCCTACATAGTGGCAGAGATGAGAATCCAACAATGAACTCAACACAATTCCAGGTCATTTCACAGTAACTTCTCCAGATAACAGGCAATTTGTTTCTTTAAATAAGATCATGTCATTACCTCCTGTTTCAAATGTTGATGGACAAAATCTTCAGTTCTGTTTTAGTTCTGGGCATTTAAAATTAGTGGTCTTGTCAGTCCTTGAGGCATATTTGCTGCCAACAGCAGGAAAAAAGCAGACATAAGTAGTTTGGTTCCATTTACTCCTCTATTAAGATTTGGCTCAAATACTACCTCTTCTCTGAAGCTTTTCTTGAACCCACCTTTCCCCCCTACTATAAATAACTTAGGAATCTTTCCCACTTTTTGGCACCCCCATAATATTTTAATATGGTACCTAAAATACATTATTATAATTATTTGTTTGCAAGTCTTTCTCTTCAACTAGCATGTAAGTCCTTGAGTTCAGGCCTCGTTTGTATTCATACCTCTGGTGCTTAGATAGGGCTTGGAACATAGTAAACTCTCAGAAAACATTGTTCAAATGAATAAATATAAGTGAATAGACACATGATCGGTGGCCAGCTGATTAAATGTTGCTCACCAGGGTCACAACCATAGAGAGAAGACCATTAACATCAACTGAAGAGGTCATATTTGATGTTACCATCACCATCACCATCATCATCATCATCATCATCACTATCATCATCATCAAATAATTACACATTTGTTTGAGCTGGAACTGTGCTAGGCAATGGTCCCTCTGTATAGAGAGGTTAACAGTCAAATTGAAGAGATAAGCATGACCATAAAAAGATAAATAGCAATCTAAGGAAGCATAGAATAAGTGCTCATGGAGTTGGACAATAAAAGAGCAGTAGAGGTTCAGACTAGTGTGATCAGAGAGGCCTTTATGGAACATGTGATTGTCAAATTAGTCCTTGAAAGACAAAATGACTGAAATGTTTGTACAGAAGAGGGAGTGTATCTCAGGCAGTTTTGACCAGAGCAAATCCTGAGAGATGCAGACTATATATTTCCACTCTTTGGTGAGGCTTAAAAGAAATAATGTCACTGAAAAGTGGTGAGACTTTTGTTAGACTCAGATTTTTCATTTTCAAATATGAATTCTTGATTTTTTACATAATAAATGAGATATGATACAAAGATGTAGAATCAACTGGAATCAGATTTCCAGTTCAAGCTCCTCTACATTTAAGATTTTTATACTGAGAACATTCTTCTGTTTCTTTGAAAAATAGAGACCTAGACATGCCTTTGCAGGCTATATAAATGTATAGGATAAGAATGATTTAAAAATAATAAGTGCCACTACTTATAGAGGATTGGTTTGAAAATAAGGTAAGATTATTGAATGTTTTCTAATCTACATTATCTTGATACCATCAAGATATTTATTATTGATGATGAGCTGCCTGCCTTTCTATAAACTCCATCTACTTCTTAAGCGTTTTGTGATTTATATGATTTATCCAAGACAGGTACTTTTACCGTGCCTATGGGAAATGTAATGATAGCTGAGCTTTACAAAATACTCACTGCATGCTAGACATATTTCTAAGTATTTTACAAAAGACACTTCATTTAATTCTCACAAACCTGTTATTATTATCCCTGTTTCATAGATGAGGAAACTGAGCTCAAATGGTAAGACTGGCTTTCTGGCCCCAAAGCCACCCCCTTAACAACTATGTTTAATTGCTCTGAAAAGACCCTGTGATGGTTAGATTCATGTGTCAACTTGGCCTGGTGATGTTGGCCAGGTGTTGGTGTCCAGGTGTCTGGTCAAGCAAGCACTGATCTAACTATGACTGCAAGGACATTTGTGGCTGGGCAATAAACCAGAAGCCTGGTTTATTAAATCATCAGTCAATTGACTGCACCTGTGACTGATTACATCAACAAAGAGCATGTCTTCCACATTGAGAGAATTCAATCAGCTGGATATAATCCAATCAGTTGAAGACTTTTAAGGGAGAGAGAGAGAGAGAGAGAGAGGACTTTCACTTCTTTGGCTAGCCAGCGAAGCATTTCCTGAGTTCATCGAACACCTTCATTGGAGTTGCCGGTTTGCTGCCTGTCCTATGGAATTTGGACTTGCGCATCGTCACAGTTGCATGACACACTTTTATAAAATCTTATATTTATAGATATCTCTTGTTGGTTCTGTTTCCCTAGAGAAACCTAATCAAAACAGAACCTAAAAAGGTAAATTAGGGGCAAGATGGCAGACTGGTGAGCTGTATGTTTTAGTTACACCTCCAGGAAAGTAGGTAAAAAGCCAGGAACTGCGTGGACTGGACACCACAGAGCAATCTGTCTTTGGGCATACTTCATACAACACTCATGAAAACGTGGAACTGCTGAGATCAGCGAAATCTGTAAGTTTTTGCGGCCAGGGGACCCGCGCCCCTCCCTGCCAGGCTCAGTCCCGGGGGAGGAGGGGCTGTCAGCTCCGGGAAGGAGAAGGGAGAATTGCAGTGGCTGCTCTTATCGGAAACTCATTCTACTGATTCAAACTCCAACCATAGATAGACTGAGACCAGACACCAGACACTCTGAGAGCAGCCAGCCCAGCAGAGAGGAGACAGACATAGAAAAAAAACAACACGAAAAACTCCAAAATAAAAGCAGAGGATTTTTCGAGTTCTGGTGAACACAGAAAGGGGAAGGGCGGAGATCAGGCCTTGAGGCGCATATGCAAATCCCGAAGCAAAGCTGATCTCTCTGCCCTGTGCACCTTTCCTTAATGGCCCTGGTTGCTTTCTCTAGTAGCATTTCAATAACCCATTAGATCTCTGAGGAGGGCCGTTTTTTTTTTTTTTTTAAACCTTTTTGCTTTTTCTAAAACAATTACTCTAAGAAGCTCAATACAGAAAGCTTCAAAGAATTGAAATTTGGGCACGTCAAGTCAAGAGCAGAACTAAGAGAGCTCTGAGACAAAAGGCAATATTCCAGTGGCTGAGAAAATTCACTAAACAACACAACTTCCCAAGAAAAGGGGGGTGTCCGCTCACAGCCACCATCCTGGTGGACAGGAAACACTCCTGCCCATCGCCAGCCCCATAGCCCAGAGCTGCCCCAGACAACCCAGTGTGACGGAAGTGCTTCAAATAACAGGCAAACACCACAAAACTGGGCGTGGACATTAGCCTTCCCTGCAACCTCAGCTGAATGTCCCAGAGCTGGGAAGGGGGAGCAGTGTGAATTAACAGAGCCCCATTCAGCCATCATTTGAGCAGACTGGGAGCCTCCCAACACAGCCCAGCAGCCCAGAACTGCCCTGGGGGGACGGCACTCACCTGTGACATAGCACAGTCATCCCTCAACAGAGGACCCGGGGTGCACAGCCTGGAAGAGGGGCCCACTTGCAAGTCTCAGGAGCCATACGCCAATACCAAAGACTTGTGGGTCAGTGGCAGAGACAAACTGTGGCAGGACTGAACTGAAGGATTAGACTATTGCAGCAGCTTTAAAACTCTAGGATCATCAGGGAGATTTGATTGTTAGGGCCACCCCCCCTCCCCGACTGCCCAGAAACACGCCCCACATACAGGGCAGGCAACACCAACTACACACGCAAGCTTGGTACACCAATTGGGCCCCACAAGACTCACTCCCCCACTCACCAAAAAGGCTAAGCAGGGGAGATCTGGCTTGTGGAGAACAGGTGGCTCGTGGACGCCACCTGCTGGTTAGTTAGAGAAAGTGTACTCCACGAAGCTGTAGACCTGATAAATTAGAGATAAGGACTTCAACTGGTCTACAAACCCTAAAAGAACCCTATCAAGTTCAGCAAATGCCACGAGGCCAAAAACAACAGAAAATTATAAAGCATATGAAAAAACCAGACGATATGGATAACCCAAGCCCAAGCACCCAAATCAAAAGACCAGAAGAGACACACCTAGAGCAGCTACTCAAAGAACTAAAGATGAACAATGAGACCCTAGTACGGGATATGAAGGAAATCAAGAAGACCCTAGAAGAGCATAAAGAAGACATTGCAAGACTAAATAAAAAAATGGATGATCTTATGGAAATTAAAGAAACTGTTGACCAAATTAAAAAGATTCTGGACACTCATAGTACAAGACTAGAGGAAGTTGAACAACGAATCAGTGACCTGGAAGATGACAGAATGGAAAATGAAAGCATAAAAGAAAGAATGGAGAAAAAAATTGAAAAACTCGAAATGGACCTCAGGGATATGATAGATAATATGAAACGTCCGAATATAAGACTCATTGGTGTCCCAGAAGGGGAAGAAAAGGGTAAAGGTCTAGGAAGAGTATTCAAAGAAATTGTTGGGGAAAACTTCCCAAATCTTCTAAACAACATAAATACACAAATCATAAATGCTCAGCGAACTCCAAATAGAATAAATCCAAAAAAACCCACTCCGAGACATATACTGATCACACTGTCAAACATAGAAGAGAAGGAGCAAGTTCTGAAAGCAGCAAGAGAAAAGCAATTCACCACATACAAAGGAAACAGCATAAGACTGAGTAGTGACTACTCAGCAGCCACCATGGAGGCAAGAAGGCAGTGGCACGATATATTTAAAATTCTGAGTGAGAGGAATTTCCAGCCAAGAATACTTTATCCAGCAAAGCTCTCCTTCAAATTTGAGGGAGAGCTTAAATTTTTCACAGACAAAGAAATGCTGAGAGAATTTGCTAACAAGAGACCTGCCCTACTGGAGATACTAAAGGGAGCCCTACAGACAGAGAAACAAAGACAGGACAGAGAGACCTGGAGAAAGGTTCAGTACTAAAGAGATTCGGTATGGGTACAATAAAGGATATTAATAGAGAGAGGGAAAAATATGGCAAACATAATCCAAAGGATAAGATGGCCGATTCAAGAAATGCCTTCACGGTTTTAACGTTGAATGTAAATGGATTAAACTCCCCAATTAAAAGATATAGATTCGCAGAATGGATCAAAAAAAATGAACCATCAATATGTTGCATACAAGAGACTCATCTTAGACACAGGGACACAAAGAAACTGAAAGTGAAAGGATGGAAAAAAATATTTCATGCAAGCTACAGCCAAAAGAAAGCAGGTGTAGCAATATTAATCTCAGATAAAATAGACTTCAAATGCAGGGATGTTTTGAGAGACAAAGAAGGCCACTACATACTAATAAAAGGGGCAATTCAGCAAGAAGAAATAACAATCGTAAATGTCTATGCACCCAAACAAGGTGCCACAAAATACATGAGAGAAACATTGGCAAAACTAAAGGAAGCAATTGATGTTTCCACAATAATTGTGGGAGACTTCAACACATCACTCTCTCCTATAGATAGATCAACCAGACAGAAGACCAATAAGGAAACTGAAAACCTAAACAATCTGATAAATGAATTAGATTTAACAGACATCTACAGGACATTACATCCCAAATCACCAGGATACACATACTTTTCTAGTGCTCACGGAACTTTCTCCAGAATAGATCATATGCTGGGACATAAAACAAGCCTCAATAAATTTAAAAAGATTGAAATTATTCAAAGCACATTCTCTGACCACAATGGAATACAATTAGAAGTCAATAACCATCAGAGACTTAGAAAATTCACAAATACCTGGAGGTTAAACAACACACTCCTAAACAATCAGTGGGTTAAAGAAGAAATAGCAAGAGAAATTGCTAAATATATAGAGACGAATGAAAATGAGAACACAACATACCAAAACCTATGGGATGCAGCAAAAGCAGTGCTAAGGGGGAAATTTATAGCACTAAACGCATATATTAAAAAGGAAGAAAGAGCCAAAATCAAAGAACTAATGGATCAACTGAAGAAGCTAGAAAATGAACAGCAAACCAATCCTAAACCAAGTACAAGAAAAGAAATAACAAGGATTAAAGCAGAAATAAATGACATAGAGAACAAAAAAACAATAGAAAGGATAAATATCACCAAAAGTTGGTTCTTTGAGAAGATCAACAAGATTGACAAGCCCCTAGCTAGACTGACAAAATCAAAAAGAGAGAAGACCCATATAAACAAAATAATAAATGAAAAAGGTAACATAACTGCAGATCCTGAAGAAATTAAAAAAATTATAAGAGGATATTATGAACAACTGTATGGCAACAAACTGGATAATGTAGAAGAAATGGACAATTTCCTGGAAACATATGAACAACCTAGACTGACCAGAGAAGAAATAGAAGACCTCAACCAACCCATCACAAGCAAAGAGATCCAATCAGTCATCAAAAATCTTCCCACAAATAAATGCCCAGGGCCAGATGGCTTCACAGGGGAATTCTACCAAACTTTCCAGAAAGAACTGACACCAATCTTACTCAAACTCTTTCAAAACATTGAAAAAAATGGAACACTACCTAACTCATTTTATGAAGCTAACATCAATCTAATACCAAAACCAGGCAAAGATGCTACAAAAAAGGAAAACTACCGGCCAATCTCCCTAATGAATATAGATGCAAAAATCCTCAACAAAATACTTGCAAATCGAATCCAAAGACACATTAAAAAAATCATACACCATGACCAAGTGGGGTTCATTCCAGGCATGCAAGGATGGTTCAACATAAGAAAAACAATCAATGTATTACAACACATTAAAAACTCGAAAGGGAAAAATCAATTGATCATCTCAATAGATGCTGAAAAAGCATTTGACAAAATCCAACATCCCTTTTTGATAAAAACACTTCAAAAGGTAGGAATTGAAGGAAACTTCCTCAACATGATAAAGAGCATATATGAAAAACCCACAGCCAGCATAGTACTCAATGGTGAGAGACTGAAAGCCTTCCCTCTAAGATCAGGAACAAGACAAGGATGCCCGCTGTCACCACTGTTATTCAACATTGTGCTGGAAGTGCTAGCCAGGGCAATCCGGCAAGACAAAGAAATAAAAGGCATCCAAATTGGAAAAGAAGAAGTAAAACTGTCATTGTTTGCAGATGATATGATCTTATATCTAGAAAACCCTGAGAAATCGACGATACACCTACTAGAGCTAATAAACAAATTTAGCAAAGTAGCAGGATACAAGATTAATGCACATAAGTCAGTAATGTTTCTATATGCTAGAAATGAACAAACTGAAGAGACACTCAAGAAAAAGATACCATTTTCAATAGCAACTAAAAAAATAAGTACCTAGGAATAAACTTAACCAAAGATGTAAAAGACCTATACAAAGAAAACTACATAACTCTACTAAAAGAAATAGAAGGGGACCTTAAAAGATGGAAAAATATTCCATGTTCATGGATAGGAAGGCTAAATGTCATTAAGATGTCAATTCTACCCAAACTCATCTACAGATTCAATGCAATCCCAATCAAAATTCCAACAACCTACTTTGCAGACTTGGAAAAGCTAGTTATCAAATTTATTTGGAAAGGGAAGATGCCTCGAATTGCTAAAGACACTCTAAAAAAGAAAAACGAAGTGGGAGGACTTACACTCCCTGACTTTGAAGCTTATTATAAAGCCACAGTTGCCAAAACAGCATGGTACTGGCACAAAGATAGACATATAGATCAATGGAATCGAATTGAGAATTCAGAGATAGACCCTCAGATCTATGGCCGACTGATCTTTGATAAGGCCCCCAAAGTCACCGAACTGAGCCATAATGGTCTTTTCAACAAATGGGGCTGGGAGAGTTGGATATCCATATCCAAAAGAATGAAAGAGGACCCCTACCTCAACCCCTACACAAAAATTAACTCAAAATGGACCAAAGATCTCAATATAAAAGAAAGTACCATAAAACTCCTAGAAGATAATGTAGGAAAACATCTTCAAGACCTTGTATTAGGAGGCCACTTCCTAGACTTTACACCCAAAGCACAAGCAACAAAAGAGAAAATAGATAAATGGGAACTCCTCAAGCTTAGAAGTTTCTGCACCTCAAAGGAATTTCTCAAAAAGGTAAAGAGGCAGCCAACTCAATGGGAAAAAATTTTTGGAAACCATGTATCTGACAAAAGACTGATATCTTGCATATACAAAGAAATCCTACAACTCAATGACAATAGTACAGACAGCCCAATTATAAAATGGGCAAAAGATATGAAAAGACAGTTCTCTGAAGAGGAAATACAAATGGCCAAGAAACACATGAAAAAATGTTCAGCTTCACTAGCTATTAGAGAGATGCAAATTAAGACCACAATGAGATACCATCTAACACCGGTTAGAATGGCTGCCATTAAACAAACAGGAAACTACAAATGCTGGAGGGGATGTGGAGAAATTGGAACTCTTATTCATTGTTGGTGGGACTGTATAATGGTTCAGCCACTCTGGAAGTCAGTCTGGCAGTTCCTTAGAAAACTAGATATAGAGCTACCATTCGATCCAGCGATTGCACTTCTCGGTATATACCCGGAAGATCAGAAAGCAGTGACACGAACAGATATCTGCACGCCAATGTTCATAGCAGCATTATTCACAATTGCCAAGAGATGGAAACAACCCAAATGTCCTTCAACAGATGAGTGGATAAATAAAATGTGGTATATACACACGATGGAATACTACGCGGCAGTAAGAAGGAACGATCTGGTGAAACATATGACAACATGGATGAACCTTGAAGACATAATGCTGAGCGAAATAAGCCAGGCACAAAAGAGAAATATTATATGCTACCACTAATGTGAACTTTGAAAAATGTAAAACAAATGGTTTATAATGTAGAATGTAGGGGAACTAGCAGTAGAGAGCAATTAAGGAAGGGGGAACAATAATCCAAGAAGAACAGATAAGCTATTTAACGTTCTGGGGATGCCCAGAAATGACTATGGTCTGTTAATTTCTGATGGATGTAGTAGGAACAAGTTCACTGAAATGTTGCTATATTATGTAACTTTCTTGGGGTAAAGTAGGAACATGTTGGAAGTTAAGCAGTTATCTTAGGTTAGTTGTCTTTTTCTTACTCCCTTGTTATGGTCTCTTTGAAATGTTCTTTTATTGTATGTTTGTTTTCTTTTTAACTTTTTTTTTCATACAGTTGATTTAAAAAAGAAGGGAAAGTTAAAAAAAAAAAAAAAAGAAAAAAGACAAACAAGGAAAAAAAAAAAAAAAAGATGTAGTGCCCCCTTGAGGAGCCTGTGGAGAATGCAGGGGTATTTGCCTACCCCACCTTCATGGTTGCTAACATGACCACAGACATAGGGGACTGGTGGTTTGATGGGTTGAGCCCTCTACCATAAGTTTTACCCTTGGGAAGACGGTTGCTGCAAAGGAGAGGCTAGGCCTCCCTGTATTTGTGCCTAAGAGTCTCCTCCTGAATGCCTCTTTGTTGCTCAGATGTGGCCCTCTCTCTCTGGCTAAGCCAACTTGAAAGGTGAAATCACTGCCCTCCCCCCTACGTGGGATCAGACACCCAGGGAAGTGAATCTCCCTGGCAACGTGGAATATGACTCCCGGGGAGGAATGTAGACCCGGCATTGTGGGATGGAGAACATCTTCTTGACCAAAAGGGGGATGTGAAAGGAAATGAAATAATCTTCAGTGGCAGAGAGATTCCAAAACGAGCCGAGAGATCACTCTGGTGGGCACTCTACGCACACTTTAGACAACCTTTTTTAGGTTCTAAAGAATTGGGGTAGCTGGTGGTGGATACCTGAAACTATTAAACTACAACCCAGAACCCATGAATCTCGAAGACAGTTGTATAAAAATGTAGCTTATGAGGGGTGACAGTGGGATTGGGAATGCCATAAGGACCAAACTCCACTTTGTCTAGTTTATGGATGGATGTGTAGAAAAGTAGGGGAAGCAAACAAACAGACAAAGGTACCCAGTGTTCTTTTTTACTTCAATTGCTCTTTTTCACTCTAATTATTATTCTTGTTATTTTTGTGTGTGTGCTAATGAAGGTGTCAGGGATTGATTTAGGTGATGAATGTACAACTATGTAATGGTACTGTAAACAATCGAAAGTACAATTTGTTTTGTATGACTGCGTGGTATGTGAATATATCTCAATAAAATGATGATTAAAAAAAAAAAAAAAGGTAAATTAAAGTTATGATCCCCAATAAAATGTGTGGTGTCTTTACTTTGATATCCAAAAAACCTAGCAAAGAAATAATTGCTCTGCTGGTTTAAAATCACACACACAAAGAAAAAAACAAAGTTACATTTAAACAACAGATAGCGCTTTTGCAGCTAAAATAGAGGTAAAATCAAACCCTAAATTAGATGTTGCATGCCATGGAGCCCACTATTTTGCCATCTAAAACATGAACTTAGCACTGCCATCATGTGAAAGAGCATGACCAGATTTTCATGTTACATCTACGTAGAATAAAAGGACAAATAATGTGTCACTGGGGAGGCACCCCAGAAATTTTACTTTAGAATAATAAATTCTCTAATGTTGTCATCAAGACATGCATAGTTCATGAATCAAGAATGTAAACAATCTAAAATAATTTGCCACAGTTTGTCTTTGGTGTCAAGTGTTCTATTCAAAGATTCTTTAAATTTGTGGATGAAACACCTTCACCCAAGTGGGAAACGAATGTCTAAAGGTATAGAGAGTAATCTCTTTACTGAGAGCAAGGGACTCTATAAAAGTCAATTGTGTATAACTCTTCCATGAGAGATAATGAGAAGCTCCTTGAAAGAAGACAGGACTCCAATAATTTTGTTATAGTAAACTCAGTACCTAGTACCAGCCTTACACTTAGCCAAATTTCTATGGAAGTGTGATGAATTCATGGAGGAAAGAAGGAAGAAAGAAAGGAAGGAAGGATGGAAGGAAGGGAGGGAGGGAGGGAGAGAGAGAAAAGAGAGCAATAACAGGTCATGCCACTGCCTTTTGATCTTTATCATTTGTGATGAGAAATCAGCTGTTAATCTTATAAGGGGCTCCTTGAATATGATGAGTCATTTCTCTTTTGCTGCTTTCAAGGTTTTCTCTTTGTTTTTGTCTTTTGACAGTTTGATTATGATGCACCTAAATTTGGATCTCTGAGCTTACCCTG
This sequence comes from Choloepus didactylus, assembly GCF_015220235.1. NCBI lineage: Eukaryota > Metazoa > Chordata > Mammalia > Pilosa > Megalonychidae > Choloepus > Choloepus didactylus. Next base: position 125,623,860 of record NC_051312.1, on the reverse strand, counting down.
CTTGAAGTTTCTTGAGTTTATTGGATGCCTAAATTAATGGTATTCATCAATTTTGGGAAGTTTTAAGTCCTTATTTCTTCAAGTATTCTCCCTTCCCCTTTCTTTCTCTCCCCTTCTCTGGGACTGCCTTTGTGCTTACATTGGTACACTAGATGGGATGCCATACATCTCTGAGCTCTGTTTATTTTCTTTTATTCTTTTTTCTTTCTCTTTCCAGATTGGATAATACAATTGACCTATTCTTTAAGTTTGCTGATCTTTCACCTGCTCAACTCTTCTGCTAAGCCCCTCTAAAGGGTATTTCATTTTAGTCATTGTGCTTTTCAACTCCACAATCTCTGTTTCTTTTTTTCATTTTAATTTTGATATTTATATACTCTATTTGGTGAGATATCATACTCATACTTTTCTTTAGTTCATTAGGCAGGATCTCCTTTAGTTTTTTCAAATATATTTGAAATAGCTGATTAAAGTCTTTGTCTAGTAAGTCCAATGACTGATCTTCAGTGAAAGTTTCTGTTGACTGATTTGTTTCCCTGTGTATGAGCCATACTTGCATTTTTCTTTGCATGTCTCATTTTTTTGTTGTTAAAAACTTAACATTTTAAATATTATAACATGGCAACTCTGGAAGTCTGACCTTCCCCCTCCCAGAAGTTTGCTGTTGTTGCTGTTTGTTGTGGTTCTTATTGCTTGTTTGGTGACTTTTCTGAACTAATTCTATAAAGTCTGTATTCATAAATTGTGTATACATATACTGATGTCACTGCTTCATTAACTTAGTGCTCAACTAATGATTGGACAGAGATTTCCTTAAATGCTTGGCATGAATAAAGCTTCCAGTCTTTGCCAAGGGGCTTGTGCTGGTTTGGATGTATTATGCCCCCCAAAATGCCATTATCTTTGATGAAGTCTTATGTGGGCACGAAACTATTGGTGTTGATTGGGTTTTAGACTTTTGACTGGATGTTTCCATGGAAATGTGATCACTCAACTGTGGGCAAGATCTTTCATTGGATAATTTCCATGGAGGTATGGCCCCACCCATTCAGCATGGGCCTTGATTAGTTTACTGGAGCACTATATAAGCTCCAACAGGAGGAGCAGGCTTGCTGCAGCCAAGAGGGACACTTTGAAGAATGCACAGGAGCTGAGAGAGGAGCTGCAGATGAGAGACAATTGACGGCCATTGAAAGCAGACTCTTGCTCTGGAGAAGCTAAGAGAGGACAAACACCCCAAGAGCAACTGAGAGTGACATTTTGAAGAGGAGCTGTGGCCTAGAGAGGAACGTCCTGGGAGAAAGCCATTTTGAAACCAGAACTTGGAGCAGATGCCAGCCACATGACTTCCCAGCTGACAGAGGTATCCAGACGCCATTGGCCATCCTCCAGTGAAGGTACCCGATTGTTGATGTGTTACCTTGGACACTTTATGGCCTTGGGACTGTAACTTTGTAACCAAATAAACCCCCAATCCATTTCTGGTGTTTTGCATCCCAGCAGCATTAGCAAACTATAACAGGGCTCTATGTGCTTGTTGCAATATACCCTCGACACTCAGCCAGACAGTTTAGTCTTCACTTCCTGCTTGCACAGGGCCTTAGGGCCTTCTCAGGTCTTTCCTGAGCCTGTGCATAGCCCTGGAAATGCTCATAGCATTATGCATGCACATGGCCTTACAAATTCTCAGGAAAATGTTGGAGTGTTTCAAAGCCCCAGATTTTCATTTTAAGTTTTCTTGGTCAGCTTACTATTTGTGCTAATTGTTATCCATAGCCTCAGACAGCTGAGAAGTTGAACAATTGTCTCTAAATATTTTCAACAAACACCCCTTAAGAAAAGGCTTTCTTTTTTTTTTTCCCTGGATGCACTCTGAGTCAGGTCAAATAAAGACAGCCTTGTAAGTGGAATCTTTCATAAAACCAACAGACAGGTCAAATAATGACAATTCTTGGGAAATGGGACTTGAAGGAGCTCCAACTCTCCTCTGATGTGGTTCTAGGATCCTGGCTTTCACTGTTATTGTGGGCTATTGGTTTTCAAAGTTACTGAAGAGCTAGAGAGAGGGAATGGAAATAGGACAAGTTACAAAGATACAAAGCTTGCTCTTCTTACATAGATTCAGCTATTTTTCTAGAATAAATGCCTCTCAGATCACTGCAAGACTTTGGTTAATTTCCAGAGTTCTGAAAAAGTTGATTCTGACAATTTTTGTCATTGTTCTCATTACTTTTATGGATGAGAGTATTTTTGGCGAACATACTTAGTTCACTGTTTTTGCTGATGACATCACCTCTCAATCACTCATTTTCAATTTTATAAGAAAGTGCTAAACTGCTTTCTAGAGTGTCTGTACCATTTTATCTTCCCACCAGAAACATATGAGTGATCCAGTTTCTCTTCATCCTCCCTCACATTTGGCAGTGTCTTTATTTTTCATTTTAGCCATTTTGATAGGTGTGTAGTGATATCTCAATTTGGTCTTAATTTTAATTTTCCTAAAAACTATTGATGTTGAGCATCTTTTAATGTGTTTATTTCCCAGTTATATTTCCTGTTCAGTGAAATGTATCTTCATTTCTTTTGTGCATTTTCTCATTGGATTGGTATTTTGCTGTTGAATTCTAAGAGTTCTGTATATATTCTAGATACTAGTCTTTTATGGATATGTGGTTTGTAAACATTTTCTTGCTGTCTGAAGCTTGTCTTCTTATCCTTTTAACAAGGTCTTTCACAGAGCTAATTTTTTATTTGGATGAAGTCCAATCGATTAATGTTTCCTCTTATACCCTGTACATTCCATTGTATTCTTCTTTTTCAAAACTGTTTTGGTTATCCTAGTTTCTTTGCCTTTCCACATAAATTTCAAAATAATCCTTTCCATATCTACAAAAAATCTTTTAGATTTTTGATAGGAATTTTATTAAATTTGTAAACCAATTTAAGAGGAATGGCCATCTTTACTAGGTTGAATATTCCAATCCATGAACATAGGATATCTGTCCATTCACTTAGATCTTTAATTTCTTTAATCAGTAATGTGTAATTTTCAAATTATAAGTCCTATTCATGTTTTGTTAAATACATACCTATTTCTTTTTCTTTTTTTATTGATTGTAAATGGTATTGTATTTTTAATTTCAGGGCCCACATATTCGTTACTATTAGATAGGAGTACAATTGAGTTTTTAATATTTATCTTGTGTTCTGTGACCTTGCTGAATTCATTTATTAGTTCTAGGAGGTTTTTTGTAGGTTCTTTGGGATTTTCTACACCCACAATTATGTCATCTGCAAATAGGTACAGTTTTATTTCTTCTTTCTTTAAAAGTATGCCTTTTATCTCCTTTGATTGCCTTATTGAACTAGTTAGAACTTCCAGTGTTATGTTGAACAAGCATGCTGAGAGTGGACATTTTTATCTTGTTCCCAATCTGAGGGGAAAAGTATTCAGTTGTTCACAATTAGGTATGCTAGTTGTAAGCACTTTGTAGATGTTTTGTATCAAGTTGAGAAAGTTCACTTCTATTCCCAGTTTTCTTATACTTTTTAATCATGAATGTATGCTGACCTAGTTTGCCAAGCTGCTATAACAAACATCACACAATGAGTTGGCTTAAACAACAGGAATATATTGGCTCATGATTTTGAGGCTAGAAGAAGTGAAAAAAAGAAAAAAAAAAACAAGGTATTGGCAAACCTTGCTTTCTCCCAAAAGACTGTAACATTCTGGTGTGGCTGCCAGAAATCCTTGGACTTCCTTGGCTTTCCTAGGAAATGTCCCCTCCTCTCTATTCTTTTGCAATTTCTAGGTACTCCTTATAAGATCTCCAGTAATTCAGGTTAAGGCCCATCCTGCTTGAGTCGGCCACATCTCAAAAAAACACAACATCTTCAAGAGGTCCTATTTACAGTGAGTTCTCATCTACAGAAATGTGGATTAAGGTTAAGGACAGTGTTTGCTGGGGTATGTTTCAACCTACCACAGATACATAATTTTGTCAAATGCTTTTTCTTCATTGATTGATATGATTATATGACTGTTCTTCTTAAGCTCTTAATGTGGTGGATTACACTGATTGATTTTTGAATGTTGGACCAGGCTTACATCCCTGGAATAAACCTCACTTGGTCATAGTGTATAATTTTTTATATACTGTTAAATTATATTTGTTAATATTTTGTTAAGGATTTTTGCATCTATATTCATGGGGGATATTGGTATGCAGTTTTCTTTTTTGAATTGTTTTTATTTGGTTTTGACATTAGGGTAATAATTAGCTTAATAAAAAGAACTGAGAATTGTTCACTTCTCTTCCATTTTTTTAGAAAAGATTGCTTAGAATTGTTAAGTCTTTAAATGTTCAGTAGAATTCTAGAGTAAAACCATTTGGTGCTGGAAATCTCTTTTTTGGGAATTTTAAATGATGAATTCAATTTCTTTGCTAGATATAGGAATATTCAAATGATCTATTTCATACTGGGTGCTTTTCTTTAACACCATGAGGTTTTACTTTTTCTTTTCATGAGTGTGCTGAAAGCAAAAATAAAAATACCAATCTCTATCACTTAAACAAGAGATTATTTCTGACTATTAATGTCCTGATTAAAAGGAGAAACATTAAAACAGTAAGATCAACTAGAGATGAAATATGAGCATCACCTCAGTGAATTCCTGAGGTTTGTGTTAGCATTCCTGTTTCTTTCTGTGTTGCATGGACTTTTTGAATCCTATAATAAACCTCAGGATTAGGAAGAAAATCAGAAGCTTGTGCTCCACTAATGAGTTGACATAAGGAGCTCCTAGCTCTAACCTTAACAACTCTAATATGGTTCTTCCTTGAGCATCAGTTTAATGGTTTCTGTAGAATCAGAATGCTGACCCTCAAGATAGCTTCTGGTCACTTATGCATTAGTCAACATAAGTACATGATACAGTTACTTCTCAAATCACTAGAGTGAGGAAGAATAGAAGTAAGCTTTGATTGGTCTTAAGGGAACCGGAAAAGTGAAGGACTGGCAGCAGTCATTGCAACACTGGTTAGTGTCACAGGGAGCTTATGAGGTAATATGGAGTTAAGATTACATACATTGCCCAGAAAAGAGAAACTCAACATTTCTTTATAGATTTAATATCCCATGCTTTTCAGAATTAGAACCGGGGTTATCTCTCTGGATATTGAGATTCCCTTTGGATAAAGGTGGGTTTGTCATAGCATTTCAAATGGTAATACCAAGCGTGTGTGTGTGTGTGTGTGTGAAGTGATTGGATAATGCATTACAAGTCACTAATAATGAAAGCTGGAAGGAAAGCAGAATCAACAGTAGTAAAAGTAGAGACCAGACCTGAGAGATATTTTGGTAACAGAGACAAGCAATTGGCCATCAGTATGAGGAAAAGAAAAGAAGTCAAATACGACTCTGAGGTTTGCCATATGGGTAAACATTTATAGATAGTGATGAAAAAGGGGGCTATAGGAAAAGGAGATACTTGGAGGATTAGGTGATAAGTTTGGTTTGGGATTTTTTTTTTTTTCTCCTTGTGTCCCATCTGTGTCCCTTTGAGCCTCCTCTCCTCCGACCTCAGATCCCACCCAGGATCATCCTTGGCATTTAATTGTCATCTATTTAGACTGTCTTTTTTTTTTTTTTTCAATTGTGGAAAGATATATATAGCCTTAATCTTCCTATTCCACCCCTCCCTAGCATTCCCATAGTGGGATTAATCACATTTAGAATGTTGCAATGCTATCACCTTCTGACCATCCATTTCTAGAAGTTTCCCTTCACCGCAAACCAAAACCCCTACTCTCATTTCTTAACTCCCCATTGCCCCTTCCCCCACTTCTTGGAACCCCTACTCTACTTTTCATCTCTTTGGTCATATTCTCTGATACTTTCTTTGTGTTTACTGTGGGGCTTAAATTTAACCTCTTAAATCTATAACAATCTTGTTTTTCTTTGATACCAACTTAACTTCAATAGGGCACATAAACTGTGTTCCTATACTCCTCCATTCCCCCACCTTTTGTAGTTCTTGTCAAGAATTACGTATTTTACACTGAGTCCAAAACCACCGATTTATCATTACAGTTCATGTATTTTAGATCCTGTAGGAAGTAAATAGTGGAGTTATAAATCAACAATTCAGTAGTATTGGTCGTTATATTTACCATGTGATCTTTACTGGAAATCTTTATTTCTTCATGCAGTTTCAGTCAATTGTTTAGTGTCCCTTCCTTTCAGCCTGCTTAGGACTGATCTACTGGTGATGAAGTGCCTCAGCTTTTGATTGTCCAGGAATGTTTTCATCTCCCCCTCATTTTTATCCTTCAGGTGTTTGTGAATTCTCCAGGTCTCTGATGGTTATTGACTTCTATTTGTATTCTGTTGTGGTCAGAGAATGTGCTTTGAAGAAATTCATTTTTTTATTTTTTATTTTATTGAGACTTGTTTTTATGTCCCTGCATACAGTCCATTCTGGAGAAAGATCCATGATCACTAGTGAAGAACGTGTGCCCCAGTGACCTGGGATGTAATATTCTATATATGTCTGTTAAAAGTCTCTATCTCTCTCTCTCATTTCTTTGTTTCTCTGTCAGTAGGGCTCCCTTTAGTATCTGAAGTAGGGCAGGTCTTTTATTAGCAAACTCTCTCAGCATTTGTTTGTGAAAAATTTAAGCTCTCCCTCAAATTTGAAGGAGAGTTTTGCTGGATAAAGAATTCTTGGTTGGAAATTTTCCTCTCTCAGAATTTTAAATATGTCATGCCACTGCCTTCTCGCCTCCATGGTGGCCGCTGAGTAGTCATTACTTAGTCTTATGTTGTTTCCTTTGTATGCGGTGAATTGCTTTTCTCTTGCTGCTTTCAGAACTTGCTCCTTCTCTTCAGTATTTGACAGTCTGATCAGAATATGTCTTGGAGTGGGTTTGTTTGAATTTATTCTATTTGGAGTTTGCTGGGCATTTATGCTTTGTGTATTTATATTGTGTAGAAGGTTTGGGAAGTTTTCTCCAACAATTTCTTTGAATACTCTTTCTAGACCTTTACCCTTCTCTTCCCCTTCAGGGACACCAATGAGTCTTAAATTTGGACGTTTGATTTTATCTATCATATCCCTGAGATCCATTTCGATTTTTTTGATTTTTTTCCCCATTCTTTCTTTTGTTCTTTCATTTTCTGTTCTGTGCTCCTCACGGAGGCTGAGTTGTTGTTCAACTTCCTCTAATCTTGTATTATGAGTATCCAGAGTCTTTTTAATTTGGCCTACAGTTTCTTTAATTTCCATAAGATCTTCTATTTTTTATTTACTCTTGCAATGTCTTCTTTATGCTCTTCTAGGGTCTTCTTTATGTCTTCTATATTCTGTGCCATGCTCTTCTTCAAGTCTTTTATATCCTGTGCCATGCTCTCATTGCTTGTCTGTAGTTCTTTGATTAATTCTGCCAGGAACTCTGTGTCTTCGGATCTTTTGATTTGAGTGTTTGGGTTCAGGTTCTCCATGTCGTCTGGTTTTACCACATGCTTTAAGATTTTCTGTTGTTTTTGGCCTCTTGGCATTTGCTTTACTTGATCTTTAATTTGTTAGAATTGCAGCTTGGTGACATACACTTTCTCTAACTAACCAGCAGATGGCGTCCGTGAGTCACTTATTCCCCTCAAGTCAGTTCTCCCCAACTTTGTGGTATGTGGGGATCTGATTCTTTTGGGGTCCAATTGATGCACTTAATTTGGGTGTGTTATCAGTGCTGTCTGTCCTCAATGAGGGGCGTGTGCCTGAGCAGTTAGGGAGGAAGGGCAGGTTTAACAATCAAACCTCCCAGGTGTTCCCGGAGATTTAAGGCTGTTCTCTGCCACTGACACAAAAGTCCTTGGTATTGGCTTAGGTTCCCTGGGATTTCCGAGCGGTTCCCCCCTCCCTGCTGTGCTTTTTCAGGACCTCTGCTGAGGGGGGGAGGGCCGTGCCATGTCACAAGTGAGCGCTGGCCTCCAGGGAAGCCCTGGGCTGCCGGGCTGTGTAGGGACGTTCCCAGCCCGCTTCAAAGATGGTTGAATGGGACGCATTAACTTCCCCCTTTCCGCACAGCTCCGCTCTCCCAGCTCTGGGATGATCAGCCATGGGTGTATTCAAGGCCACTGTCCATGGCCGATATTGTGTCGTGTGAGTGGTGCTGCGGGAAAGACTCCCTGTCAGGCTGGGTTTCTTGGCTCAGCTCTGTGCTGTGTGTTCAGCCCCAGGCAGGAGTAGCCCCGCCCGCCGGGGAGACGGCTGCAAGTCATGCGTCTCCCATTTGCTTCCCTGGACCCGAGACAATCAGCAGTGGGTGTGGAAAGGGGTATCCTCCACCCCAGACACTGAGGCGTTAGTTCAGACCACTCCCATCTTATCTGCAGCTGTTCCCGGGCTTCTTTTTTTTAAAAAAAAAAAAAACGCCAACCCACCGTTTCCCCACACTGCAGCGTGGCCAAGGGACTCAGCCTACTCACTCACTCGTTTCAGAATGCAGACTCCTGGTTTCACCAAACGCACATTCCCTGTGGCTTTAGCAGAACTTGTCCGGCTGGTGCTACTCTGGAAGTGGTGTTCTGGGTCACTTTCTGGTTTTTTATCTAGTGTTTTCCATGGAGGTGTTTTTTTCTCTGTCTCACCTAGTTGCCATCTTCGGTTCCTCCCTGGTTTGGGATATTTTAAGGGAAAAATTTGAAAGGAGAGATCTAATGGGAATTTCAAACAAAGGGTCTTAAGCTGCGCTGTCTAATAAAGTAGTCACTAGCCACGTGGCTATTAAAATTTAAACTGAAATATAATTTAAAATTTAATTTATCACAATAACCACATTTCAAGTGTTCAAAAGCCACATGTGGTTAGTGACCACCATATCACATAGAGAAGAAAACATTTCTATCATTGCAGAAATTTCTATTGGACAGCACTGGTCTAATTCTCAGGAGAGAATGAAAGACCACCAATTCAGATTTGGGAGTTGTGTGGGCATTTTGAAGATATTTGAATTCATTAATGAGGACAAGGGGTCCTATGAAGAATTTCTGAAATAAGAATGAAAAGAAGGCCTTGAACACAAATCTGATAAACCTCAGCATTAAGGAATAGACAGAGAAACAGGAATCCATAGACAATGACTCAGAAGCAAGCGATCAGAGAGGGAGAAGAAACAGAAAATATTTGCTCTCCAGGATGTCATGTAAGACAGTGTCATGAAGAGAATCAGTTGGCTCGAGAGGTCAGGTAGGAGAGGACTAAGAAGAGTTCATTGGATTTGGCAGTTGGAAGGTCATTATTGACCTTTTCAAAGTATTTTCAATATCAGTGTGATGAAGGAGAGAAAAAAGATGAGGAAATGACACACAAAGTGTAGTGTTCTCTTGCAAAATGTTTTACAGTAAAAAGGAGGGGAAGAGTGCAATAATTTGAGAGAAAAGCAGGGTCAAGTGATAAATTTTTCTTAGGAGGGGGAGGCTGAAATAGATCTGTAGACTGAAGGAAAGAAGCATTTGAAGAGAACAAGTTGAACATATCTGAGTGATAGGATAAATGATGGATGAATGCCAGAGGAGGTGACAAGAATTGGAATCAAAAGCACAGTTTGAGAAGTTAACCTTGGAAGTGAAAAGTAACAATTCTCTTTGAGGTTAGAGACATGAAAGTTTGAAGGTGGAGGGGAATAAAGTTCATGATTAAAATGGCTTGCATTTTTGGTGCATTTGTTGAATATTCTTGACTGATGACTGAAATTAATGCAGGGCTGAAAATGCCTTTGGTTGTCCATTTAAGCAAGGTCTGACAATCCAGCAGGGAGCCATCAGCTCTCTAACAATGGGCATAAATTTTGAAGATATCTCATTAACACCTGAAAGCCATTTATCTCTCTGCCCACCAGCAAAGACATGGCCTCATTAAAATTCCACAGCTTCTGCTAGAAAGGAATCAAGGAGCAAAGACCAGGGCAAAAGCTGTATCTCCACATCAAAGAAGAAAAAAATACAAATAAACCAAACACTCAATTAGAGATGCTATGCAGTGTATAGATTGTGGCTATTGAGAGATCCTCCAGATGCAACAGCTGCTTGAATATAGCGATGAGTGTAACTAGCCCTTCTTAATGTGTAGAGAGGTTAAAAAAAGAAACAGAATCATGCAACTGTCTATGAGAAATTAGTGAGGCAGGAAGCTCTAACCTTCTCAGCCAATAATGTAAATCCATTCTGAAAATCCAAGTCATTATCTTTACTGTGTAAACTTTGGTTCCCACCCCTTTCACTAAAGATACTATGATCCCAAGGGTCAACAGTGACCTGTCAATGGTCAAATTCAGTAGCTTTTTCTTCTTATTTTTTCTTGAATATATATGTTTTGCAACTTTGGACACCATAAAATGCCTGCTAATTTTTGGAATCTGGCCCTTGGTTTCTATGAGGCTATCTACCCTGTATTCTGACAGTTCTTTTTTTCCTCTTTTCTTGTAAAAAGGCCTCAAGGCTCAAACATCCCTCTGTGTCTTTTTTGCCAACTCACATCTAAGCCAAGTAGGGAGCTGGGAGCAGGCTGTCCTGTACCCCTCCTGCTGGCCACTGACACCGCAGACCTCCCTGCAACTGCCACAGACTATAGGTGACAAAGGGATATGAGTGTTCAAGAAAGCAAGCCCAGATGGAGAGTCTATGTGACACTGACCAGTGCCTTCTGCTGTAGTCACTGGGCCTGACCTTTGGCAAGGAACCATTTGTGGCTAATGTGCAGTCCTTCCTGCCAGTCACTGAGGACAGGAAGCCCCTGACATGATTGCAGGAACACCTCAACAAGAAGGTAGGCAAGCATGCCTACCCTTTCACCTTTGACACCCCCTACAGATCTCTCAGGCTCTGTGACACTGCAGCCAGGGCCTGAAGAAATGGGAAAGGCCTTTTGCACAGAGGATCTGGAGAAGATCCACAAGCAGAATTCTGTGTGCCTGGTCATCTGGAAGGTTCAGAATGCCCCAAGAGCCTGGTCCCCAGTCCATAGCTAAAACCACCGGGGAGCTCCTCAGGTCAGACAAGCCCTTGCACCTAGATGCCTCCCTGGATAAGGAGATTTATTACCACAGGGAACCCATCAGTGTCAATGTTCATGTCACAAACAACACAAATAAGACAGTAAAGATCAAGATCTCAGTGTGCCAGAATGCAGACCTTTGTCTTTTCAGCATGGCCCAGTAAAAGTGCCTTGTGGCCATGGAAGAGGCTGATGGCACAGTGGCACCCAGCTGAATGTTCTGCAAAGTCTACATGCTTACCTCCTTCCTGGCCAACAACTGAAAGAAGAGGGGATGTGAAGCTCAAGCATGAAGATGTGAACTTGGCCTCTAGCACCCTGCTGAGGGAAGGAGCCAACCGGAAGATCTCAGGGATCATTGTTTCCAACAAAGTGAAAGTGAAGCTAGAGTTGTGTTGGCACGGCCTGCTGGGAGATCTTGTATGCAGTGATGTGGCCACTGAAGTGCCCTTCACTCTGATGTACCCTAAGTCCTAGTAGGAACCCCCACATTGGGAAGTTCCAGAGAATGAGGCTCCAGTAAATACTGATCTCACAGAACTTGACACAAAGGATGACGACATTGTATTTGAGGGCTTTGCCCACCAGAGACTGAAAGGTATGAAAAACAAGGAGAAAGAAGAGGATGGTATCAGCTTGCTACAGCTCCATGACAGATAACTAGGGTCAGTCTCTTGTGTGTGTGTGCGCGCACAGAGGGAAAGAAGGAGGGAGTTTCCAGAAAGCAACAACTGGTGGCAGAGTGAGCTGAAGCTCCTTAAGAAGCTTCCTGAAAGGGAACTCAGAGATGGGGGCAGAGTCCTGAAGATGAGAGTCTTACCAATGTCCCTTCCTTAGTGGATTTAATAATGGTCACTCAGGAAACAAAGGCTAGAGGTCCAGAATGGGCTGGCACCACGAGCATCCTGATTCCATCTGCAGTCTGGGAGAGAACTGCAAGATCACCATGTCTACAGTGAAAGTGGGCCCTTCCCCAGCCCTCAACCAAAGGGAATGTGGATGCTGGGTAGTAAGAAAGCTACCAGTAACCAAAGTATCTTGTTTTCTTGGAGAGTTGGGGACCCCTAGCAGTTCCCAGTGTCATGGGTACCCAGTATTCATGGGGTGGTGTCGATGAGATTGAGACTTGGAGCAATTTGCAGAAAGTTTTAAAAGGTATCTATCTGTCTCTAGCCTTTGAGGCCAACTTGCTGTGTGACTCTGGGCAAGTTCCTTCCCCTTTCTGGGCCTCAGTTCCTGGAAAACCACAGGGTTTGACCAGATGATCACAAGGTATCCTCCCAGCTCTGACCTCCTGAGAAGTTGTGAATATTAGAGCTTCTGGTGGGTGGGGCAGGAACCACTGACCCTGGTTTACCTGCCTCTAGAGGGGATTCACTGAAACCTAGAGTTGGCAGGGCTTGGGAGACCACCTTGCCCACCCCATACCCACTCTCATGCTTGGAAAGGACTCTTCTTGGGCCCCTGAAGAGTCACCTAATGTCAAACTTAGCTGTGGCCTTAGCTAGCAGGAGGTTCTCTGCCCTAGATTCTGAGTGTTACACAGAGGCACAGAGCTTGTATTTTCTGGGGCTAAAGTGGGATCTTGTGATACAGCCCTCAATACCTCACAGCCCCCTATGGATGCAGACACCCTGATACTTTATCTTATACCCAAGTGAACATAATTATTAGCAGGGCAAGGAGAATCTCTCAATTCCTGCTCCTTTCTACCTCTGCCCCAAACTTGCCTGGAAAGGGAGACAAAATTTTATTATATAATACAAATTGGGTCTTAACGCTTTTTAGGTCAGATCCTGCTTGGGTGGACTGTGCTACCTCCTCCTGTGGCTGAGATTACCCAGTTCACATACTTAGAACTATATATCCCAGCCCTTCCCTTTTGAATCTCAGGGAGATTCAGTCGGACTTCTACCTCTGTCAGAACCAAGTCAGTTTGGGGCAGCCACACTTCCCTGGTTGATTCAGGGTCCTAGCTGCAGGCATCCCTGGCATCCTGCCAGACTGTGCTCAGCAGTTTGTGCCCCATCTGGGCAGCTGTAGAGTTGACAAAATGACCGAATAACTCATGGTATGAATATGCTCTCCAGTGTCTTCCTCTGAAAACTTTGGGGTTGGTATAAGATGTCCCTTTAGGATTTGGGGTGATCACTCCCCTACAAACCTCTCCCTCATCCCACAACAAATGCACACAAAAGATTTTTCAGGCTGCCCTCCTGAGCTTCCTCCACCTTAACATTACACTCACCCTTTTGGGTTTATCTGGGTTGTTTAGTTAATTTTTCCAGCTGTAGGGACGCACCAAAGCCCTATCTATCCTTTTTCTCTCTCTCTGAGCCCAGGACTGCAGAAAGGCTGTGGTCATGCTCAGTTGAATTCATCTTAACCATCCTGTTGACAACTTCTCTCCTCTGTGCTGAGCCCTGGAGACATAGTGTTGGATCAGTCCCAGCCGCTATCCTCAGGAAGGTCATGGTGAGGGGAAAGTTGTAGGGGGCCATTGCATTCAGGGCTCCATGGCTGCTGCTAATCCATATAGTGCTTTGGTGTGAATTAGAAAATGGTACCCTTGCAGGTGAATTCAGTCCCGCACTAAAATGCAGCCTTGTGACTGGTACACAGGCTGGATGTTAGCCCCACTTGTCCCTTAGCCGGGCATCCTCAAGCAGAAGGCAATCTACACAGCCATATGCCATAACCCAGTAGGACATGCAGGCCAAAGTGTTTCCTCTGACCACTTCCTGAAGAGGATGGTCCAGATCATCTTTTCAGCTTTCTGTTCGGCTCTAGACCCCATCCCTATGCCCAGCGTTACTGAGTGCTTCCCTGTAGGGCTTTTCCCATTCTGGAGTCAAACTGTCCAGTTGAGACCCTAGAAGGAAACCAGCCCCAGGCACCAGCCTACAGTGTTAACTGCTTCTGTGCCAAGTGTTTAGGGCCTCTGCTGATCAAGCAGTTCCATGCTGGGACTTCTCAGTGGGCCATATGGGTGGTATGTATCTACCACCCTGAGCATGAAGGAAGAACATGTCCCTGGGTGAAAAACATGAGGCAGAAGGATAGCTGTAATGTTCCTCAGCATTACAATCAAGAGAATAATTCAGTCCCCAGTAAGGTAAAAACTGAGTTATTTGGCTGGAACCCATGGGTCTCCTCAGCTTCAAGGCCCAGACAAGCTAGAGTAGACTTGCCTGGGGTATTGATTCAACTGGAAGTGCTGCTGTCACCCTGATTCCCACATGGTGCTGTGAAGAGAATTCTGGTCTGGAAGTCCACAATGCCAGTTCTCAATCCTGGCTGTCACCCGCCAGCTGAGTGGCCTTTGGCAAGTCACTCAACCTCTTGGACTCATTTTCCCTAACTGTAAAATGAAACAGTAACCCCTCCCCTGCCTGATTCAAGGAATTATTGTGAGGCACAGATGAGATAAAATTCAGTAGACAGTGCTCTGAAAGTTGCAAGTGGCCACACAGGCATGGTCCTGCCAATGCAAGGCAGTTTCCCAAGGTCACATGTGAAGTTTGCTGTGGGCTGAGCAGTTTGCATCTCTTACCAGTTTGCATCTCTTGACCCTCTTCTTGCTTAGGTGACTGTCTGTCAGAATGAGATGCAGCCAACCTGGCTCTGATGACCCAGCTAAGAGGGAAATCCAGGCAGTATTCAGAAATTTCATACCCAGGGGCTAGTGGTCCCAGCAACTAGACCGAGAGAGAAGACATGGATATTGTCAGTGATTGGAGGAGGTATGTTGGGCCCCCTCAGGCCTGGTGTCACCCACAACTCCCATCTCTCAGTCCCCAGAGGCCAAGAAGCCTTGGTTCTGTTCCCAGGTTAGAGAGAGCCACTAGCCCCTAGGCCTAGGGGAGGCTGAACCCACCACTACTCCATCAAAGAAATCCAAGGGTGAGGTTAAATATAAACTGCCTGCTCCTTCCCTCCAAAGTATAAGGCTCCATTCAGGAACAACTGGAGTTGCATCACTTGGGAGGGCCCAGGGAAAATCCAGGCCTCTTACCCTGAGAGTTGAGTCCCAGCCAACCACTTCCCAGGTAGCTTTAACAGCCCAGAGAGGCAGCTTCTCTCCTGCCAGGGGCTGGGGACTGGACATTCTCCACTTATTCGGGAGGAATCCTGAACTCTTATAGAGTCTTATGGACATAGGCTTATGCTTGTTCTGACATTTTTCCTTTAATACTGAACAAAGACCAAAACAGACTCCTCCACCCTCATGCATACAGCCTGCATTGGGCCTGTCATTTGCCATGCTGTCCAGGCACCACCATCGCTTTTGCCTGTCCTCCTGAACTGAAATGGCCTCCTGTGGGGCAGAATTCCTCTACCATGCACCTGCTGGGTCACTGTACAATAGCTTCAAAGAGAAGCCCTGCTGAAGGGGGGGGGGGGTACCTCCCCTTCGTCACTATCTCCCAACTCTTCACCCCAAAAGGGAAGTTAAAGCACAAGTCCCCAGGACCCCTGATCTACAGATACTCTGACATAGTGGCTTTCAAACCAGCTGCTGTGGAACCCCTGGTGTGGGGGTTCTAAAGCAGGAAGAGGGGGTGGAAGCAAAGAATAGGTCTCCTGTCCTCCCTCCATTCCCACTTCCACCAGAACTCTGCTTTTATCTGTCTTGCCTACTAAAGTTTCACCTTAAAATTTTCTTTTGAAGAAAGACTACTTCGAACCAACATTCTGAGGTTTTATTTCAGACAAGCAAGCACAGCATTCCTCTTTCCTCAGGTTCAATTCTTGGTTTTCATGTTAGAATGGCTCCAGCATTCCAGTACAAGGTGTTTTTGTATTGGAACTTGGGTCACAGACCAAGATCCAAGCATTTGCTGTACCTACACATGCTCATGCACACACACACACACATGCACACATGCATGCACACACATGCACACACAAACATGCACACACATCTACACATATTGGATGGTTTTCTGGCCAATCCAACCTGAAGCTCTGGCCAGGGTTTCATTTGGGCTGGAGCCTGGTGCTCAGTAAGGATGGCTTTTGACCCTGCAATGTGGGAAAACAATGGAGCAAGGAAACAGGCCCAATCTCCCACTCTGAGATTTGGGTCTGAATCCCCAGGTGACATTCTACTTCCCTGCTCCAGACCCAGAAGGAGCAGTGCAATGAGAGAAGCAGAAACTAGAGTCAGGTTCCTGTCTACATGCAGCCAGATGGATTAAAATCCAGTTCCCTTAAAAGACACATTGAAGGAAGACTTAAGGATTAAAGTCCCTCCTTTAAGGGTAGGATCTCCCTCCCTCCCCCAGAGACCTTTTAAGCAGTAGGATCTCTCAAGTAATTTTAATGGGTTACTACTCCCACATTTGTGGAAAACTAAATGTATGGGCAACAAGGGATGCCAGAAGAGAAGCTTCCCCTCACACAGTCCCCCCAGTTTCCTCTGTGCCTGCCTGGACCTCTGCCTAGACTCATCTACAAGACTGACTATGAGATGGGCACTTTGGCAAGACCTGGGCCAGCCCTTGGCCAGAATCCTGTTTGGGTCCCCACCCAAGACATTTTAGGTGAAAAGCGAGGCTTTCACTCAGACACAGCAAGCACATACATGGGAGAAAGAGGGCTAAATGATGTTTTACTTTCAGTCTGAGTATGACCTTGGGAATACCACTGGCCTCAGCTTCCTCATGTGTAAAATGGGGCTAGTGCCAGGCTTTGCCCACCTCAAAGGATTATTCCAGGGATTGCATGAAAGACATACATGAGGAGTCCATTGTTCTTCACAAACTTAGGGTGAGATCATGGCCTGCATGTCAGATCAGCAGAGCAGTCAGGTGGCATGAGTGAGGGTGGGGTAATATGCACCATGTTCTTCGGGCGTCTCTGCTCAGTGTTAAGGTCTAGCTACAGATGCTGTGTGGGGCCTGCCTCTTCCTATCAAATGGAAAGCAGAGCTCAGGCTTGCACAGTGACTCTGTGTGTGTCCTGGGCATGGGGGTGTGAGGGGTGGCTGGGACAGGTCTTTCGGCCAGCCAAGGTTTACTGCACCAGGTCTGCGGCCCTTCTGTTAAGTGATTATTTTGTGACACCCTCATTTCTCAACCACTTGCCAGGTTTATCTGTTATACCTGTGGCTTCCTTATGTCAAGTTATTATTGTTTATTCAACTGTAACAGGACAAATGAACAAAAGAACCATAAAGAGGAGACCCTTAAAAATCTTTTGTGAGGGAAAAAACAACTCACATCCAAGGCTAATTACGGGGTGGGGGCAGAGGTGGACAGGGCTGGCTTAATACCAATGGACTCAGAGCAGAGATAGGACTGAAATAAAACAGCATTTGGGAAGAACAGCAATACAGGACTTAGGCAAATAATATGACAGACCATCTAATGCTTAACATTTTTATAAAGAGCCAAATAGTAAATATTTTAGGATTTTCAGGCTAGTCTCTCTCACAACTATTCAACTCTTCCATTATAACATGAAAGCAACCAAAGACAATATGTAAACAAATGAGCATGTTCCAATAAACTTATTTTAAAGGACAGACATAGCCTGTGGGCCATAATTTGCCAATCCTTAAATCTAACGGAGTTTAAATAAGGAGAAAAAATTAAATCCAAGCTATAAAGCCTGCAGTCAGGGTCCACAAGTGTATCAAGTGGTTTGTGACCCAGATACCAGTGGTGAGCACAACTGGAGAAATTTTCTAAGAATCCACCAGGTATCTAGGGATGGAAATCCTTTTATAGGTGGAAAAGGAGCTGAAAGAGGTACAAAGTTGATTAAGAACCTTTCTTTTGGGGAAATGTATCTATTCCAACAACTTCAACCTTGGAAGACTTGGAGCCCATGTGCAATAGATGGAGTCTGCATATGGACTCAGCTTGGGAGTCTTCACAACTCACAACCATGTGACCTTGTACACATTAATTCACTCTGCTGAGCGGTCAGTCACCTAATATGTAACCAAGACCTTGTGAAAGAAGCATTTAAGGGGGTTAGACAAACCAGCTTGAGCCAAGGTTCTGTCATTGAGTCTAGTGCATAGTGGGTACTTGGTAAATGGTGCTTGCCTTTCTATTTTGTAAGGTTCTTTGGTGGCTAAAATGAAAAAAAAAAATATTTAGGAAACCACTTAGGAAACTGTTATGTAGCCTGCAGATATGTTACCATTCTTATGTTTGTGCTAAGCCTGACTTCTCTCCTAAGCTCAAGGAACTTAGCTCAGTACATCATAACAACATCCAGATACCCTTCACTCCAATTCAGCCTTAAAAGCCCTTTCATTGAGCCTTGTACCCATGATACACTCTCAAATAATATTTGTTGAATAAAACAAAGTTGTATGTCACTCTCCTGTCAAAAACCTTCAAAGGCTCCCCATTGCCTGGGAATTAAGTTCAACTTATGTTGCCATCATTTAGGCTTTCAAAAAGTGGGAGCTAATTCTAGCTCAAGGTAGAGTTTGAAATTTGGGCTGGTATTTCTATGTAAACTTACTGCCCTCTTATTTCAGAGATCCTCTTGTCTCCTGCCCAAGATTGGACCCTAATCTTCCTCACTATTCTCAACAAGCTGGGCCTTAGAATATGGTTTCGCCAAAACAATAGAAGCACAGGTCACTGCAGTCTTTCCATCCCCTCCTGTCCTGTCCCCTAGGCATTGTGTAGAGTTTAATGGTTATGAGCTCTGGAGTGAGTTAGCGTGTTAATCCCCAGCTCTGCCACTTACTACCAGGCTTACCTTGAACATCTTCCTTAACTTTTCCATGCCTTGATTCCCTCATCTGTTAAATGTTCATAAATAACAGTAGAGTTGTTGTGAGGATTAAATGAGATAATTTATGAAAAATGCTTAGAAGTATACCTAGCCCCCATAATATGCTACTAAATGTTAGTGTTCTGGTTTGCTAAGGCTGCCATTATGCAAAATACCAGAAATGGATTGGCTTTTATAAAGGGGATTCATTAGGATACAAATAACCTAAGTTCTAAGGTCAAAAAGTGTGCAAACTAAGGCATCAACAAGAGGGTACCTTCACTGAAGGAAGGCCAATGACATCAGGAACACCTCTGTCAGCTGGGAAGGCACATGGCTGGGGTCCTTTGCTCCTGTGTTGCATTTCAAAATAGCTTTCTTCAAAATGTCTCTGGGCTTCTGTCTCTCTTAGTTTCTCTCTCAGCCTCTGTGCATCCTTGCTTGTTCTCCCAGGGCCTTTCTCTCTAAGCATCTGGGGTTCCTCTCTTAGCTTCTCTGGGGTAAACTCTGGGTTTTATGTCTTAGCTTAGCATCTCCAAACATCGTTCTGTCTGCATGTCCCAGCATCTCCAAGCATCTGGGTCTGTGTTGGCTCTAAGCTTTCCTGGGGGCAAACTCTGGATTATGTATTTTAGCTTCTCTCCAAAATGTCACTTTGAGCTTCTTTGAGCTTCTCCTCTCCGTGAGCTCTCTTAAAGTACTCCAGTGAACTAATCACTGGATGGGTGGGGACACACCTCCATGGAAATGATCTAATCAAAAGGTCTCACTTACAGTTGGATGGGTCATATCCCCATGGAAACAACCTAATTAAACATCCCACTCTAATCAAAAGACTAATAAGTCTGCCCCCACAATATTGCATTAAAGAACACAGCTTTTGTGGGGACAAAATAGATTCAAACCAGCACAGTTAGCTATTATATTAAGTCATACTGAGTGTTTTGATTTGCAATTTCTTCAGTATTACAGCAGAAATCAGGAAAAAGCTAAAAGGAAATCCTACAGGAATTTAAATTGAGATAACAGAAAAGTACATATTAAAAAATCAATGTTATCCATAATACTGTCAGACAAAAGCTTAAAAAAAAATACATGCTATTAAAGTTTTGATGTATTCCTTTTTAGGTTTTCTGTAAGCATATATACATGACATACATATTTAATTGGGTTGCCCCCAGTTTTGTAATCTGCTTTCTTTTTCACCCTTTCCTAAGTTAATTAATATCCTGCAAAAACATGATTTTTTAAAAAGTCACATATTAGTCCTTTGTATTAATGCAGCATAATATATTTTACCATTCTTATTTACAACCTAATTTAAAAAATGAGCTTAACCATGATTCCATGAACCATTTTAGTCACAGTTATGCCTTATTTGAAAAGAACAACAGCAAACAATCAAAACTATTTGTTTTCCCCTAAATAGCGAAATCTTTGCCATAGCAATTATTTTTAAGCCTCCATGAAAAGACAGTGAAAGCCAAATGCCTTTGTATGTCTCATTCTCTCCTTCACTGTCTTCTAAGACTTTGAAGATGCAGGCTTCCTCTCTCCTCTGACAGGCAATATGCAAGCTAAGTTAAGCTCTGAGTCCAGAGCTGTGTTTGGAATGAGCTCTGTGAAGAAAATTGTCAAATATCTCTGTAGCATATCTTTGTTATCAACAGAGCTGCATAAAAACCATGTAGAGTGACTTCCTCATAAAACTTGGTGAACTGCAAAAATTCCTTGTCACATCTTCAAGACAACATAAACCTTTAGTTTTAACCTTGCTAATGATTTAGAGAACATACAATGCGTATATTCTGCCTAACTCCTTTTGTCCCTCTCTCCAAAAAAATATTTGTGGGGTTCTGAGAAAAGGAAAGCCCACTTTATTCACAAAACCCATTAGGTTTCACTTTATTTAAATTTATTTGTAAATAGTTGGGGAGGGGCAGCAGGAAGTTGAGAGAGCCCATGTCTTATAGCTTCTGTTTCTCTGTGACTATCTAGAAAACTTTAATCATAATTTCACAGAATGCCCCAATTATAATTGTAACTTATTTTAAATTATCAACAGTAAATGTCTGCAGTTTTTAAAGAGCTACTGATTGAAATAGGCAAGAGGTCTCTCCAAGGATATGCAAAATTGATTGTTAAGGATGCTGATGTGTCAGTGTCAATGCAAGATTCACATGGCACCAGTTTCCACTTTAATGTGGCTTTTCTCCACTTTCACTCAACATTTAGAAGAGGATAGGTGCTTTGAGAGGGCTAGGTAGAGAGTAACTGACATGATTAGCCAAGGACTCCAGGCAGGGGAGGAGAAAAAGAAAGTAGATGTCTAGACGAGGCTGCCTAACAGACAAGAAGGAATTTGGTGGGTCGAGGTACTTGTAGACACGGAAGAAAGGGAGAAAAGCACCAGATGGAGAGAGTGTGCAAGACGAAAGAACAGGGGACTATGACAGCAAGAAATGAGAGCCTGGGATCACAGAGGAGGTGTACTCAAGATGGTGATAAGGTCCAAGGGGGGTCCATGGTTCTGGGATGTTGACAGTAAGTGTAAGCATTTGTTTTTTTTTTAAGAGAAGAAGAACAAAATTTTGAAAGTGGCTGGAGGAAGCTCAAAAACTTCTTAGCCTTCCTAACCACTTCTGACTGAAAGATAAAGTATATAGGTGAAGACAAACCTCCCCTCCTCCATTTGAGAGGGTCACAAGGAAAATGGCAACCCTAGAGAGGAAGTATAGGGAAATGGAAAAGGCTAAAAGTTTGATTAAATCAGAGAATATCATTTTAGAGAACATACTAGGAAGAGTTAATAGGAAAGGACATACACAGAGGGGAAGTGGACCAAGAAGAGCTGAGCTGGGTGAGAACACTAGATGTTAGATAACTTGGCCCAAGAAGGATAAGAATAAGGCATATAGATGCCAAAAATTCACTTTAATGTTTGAGAGCTTTGAAACCTAAGCAATTTGAGGCCCTTGGAGTTCCAGTCTAGGACCTCTCTGGAGATTTCCATCTGGATAGGGCTTTTCTCTAAGATTTCTATTTCAGGATTTTGGGGAGAATCATGCGACTCCTTTCTGTTCTCTAGTGAGAAAAGCAGTAACAGGAATGACCCCCTGAAGACTTCAGTCATCGCCTCCAGAGAGGGGAATGGGTGGGGGTGAAGCACAATGCCATTGGCATTGGGTTGCTGTAATGCAGGGAGCTAGACAGTAGTACATCAATGGCAAGGGAGACCAGGGGAGAGTTTAGAATAGATGACCTAAAAAAAGCAGAAATCAAAAGCTAAATACCATAGAGGAATCTGGGTCTCTGCTCTTTCCACTATGGTATGCTGTCTCTTGTGATGATAAGCCCTGTGGACAGTTGATCTTACACTATGCAGTAGAACAAAGGTTAGAAGCCTCCTTACTCAAGCAGGCTCCTGGCTGGGTTGAACAATGCCCACAGGCTGCTGCTGGCAGGCCCAAGGCATTAGAAACAGGAAGAGGAAAGAGAAAGGGTGAAAAGAGAAAGAAATGGAGCAGAGACAGAGAGCAAGAGGAAGAACAGTAACAAAAATGAAATAAAATAAAGGTGTGAGTAAAAAATTGTTATGGGCAACTGAATCCAGGGCCCTGGGCCCATGTCCTGTCCTAAGGCCCAGTGGGACTATAACTAACTATAGGGGACTTTGTGCTTTTGGAAGCTTAAGAGCATTGCAAAGGTAGTCTAAACCTGATAAAGTATTTTTAGAGAAACAAAATGGGAGAAAATAGATG
The DNA here is from genome assembly GCF_015220235.1 of Choloepus didactylus. Taxonomy (NCBI): domain Eukaryota; kingdom Metazoa; phylum Chordata; class Mammalia; order Pilosa; family Megalonychidae; genus Choloepus; species Choloepus didactylus. The sequence goes on along the minus strand of NC_051312.1, from coordinate 125,601,303 downwards.
GAATGCTGTAGAAAGAAAAATAAGGGAGAACCACACACAGTGCTACTATTGTAATTGAATAGGACATGCATGGCACAAAGGCACTGTCATAGGTCGAGCTCCCTGGAAGCAGAGCCTGAGACAGGGGTTCTGGTGCGCAAGATTTACTGAGGGCATGCTCCTCAAGGAAAACCTGTAAATAAATGAAGGAAGCAAGGTAGGGCAGGGGAAATTGTCGAGGGTGTGTCTTCAGATAGTAAAGTCTAGTCTGGGTCTGATTCTTGGTTGGGAACATGGGACTCAAGCATAAATTGCACCACAGACTTGTCTCCACTTTGATGAAAAGGGCAGGACTTTGTAATTCCATATCAGTCAGTCATTGGCTGTGGGCTACACCTGAGGTGGGGGAGTAGCCTCTTGAACAAGGTGGCCCCCAACAGATGAGGGCACTTCTGTGGAGAAGGGACAGTTGTCAACTCTTAGTAGCTGTGATGGCCATTTTTATGTGTCAGCTTGGCTCAGCTATAGTCCCTAGTTATTCAGTCAAACACTAATCTTGCTGTGAAGGTATTTTGTAGATGTGACTAAAGTCTGTGATCACTTTACGTTATGTAAGATTATCATAGATAATCTGGGTGGACTGTTATTGGTTTAAAGGCCTGAAGAGCAGAACCAAAGCTTTCCTGAAGAAAAAATTCTGCCTGTAGACTGAAGCTTCAAATCATGCCCAAGCTTCTAGCCTGTCCTTTCTGATGGCATGCTCTATGGATTTTTGACTTGCCTAGCCAGCCCTCACAATCTCTTAATATATATCCTATTGGTTCTGTTTCTCTGGTGGAACCCTAAATGATATAGCAGCTAACAAACAAAGCAACTAGGCGATGGGGACACTGCACTGAATAGGATATTCTATTATAGTCACCCAGCCAAAGAGGTAAAGGAGAGTGGAAGTCCAGCCTTCTCAGCATTTGCTCTGCCTCGTGCCACCCTGGCATGGGACATGTTTGCTAGGAGGAATAGGTTGACTTTTCTTCTTACAAAAGCACCTTCTGCTCACTTTTGAGCCATGAGCTCAAGTTGGCATATATACCCTAAGGGAAGGGTTTCTTTTCATCTCTCCAAAGGCAGACCAAAGCATCTAATGATTTAAACCCTAATCCAAAGGACTGCTGATTTATCAACAGCTTACCTTATGTTAAATGCTAGGAGAAAAAAAATGCCAATAATTCCCAACAGCATTACAAGTTTTGAACAAAGCAATCATGCCTTTGTGTTTCTCAATCTATTTTCTTTGCTTTTCTACACCTGCTAACATATTTAAACATACACCACCATAAATAATGCAAGGTGATGTGACTTCTTTTCCTGCCAGAGACCTAGTACGGATGGTTTGAAGTTGAAAAGTTCAATGAGTCATCTGGAGAAAAAAAAAGTATTTTCTGGTGGCATCATTGTCAAACCAGAAAAACACAGCTGGATATGATGAGGCATTAGATGTGGTACAAAACAGATTCAATAAATAAATGCTTGCCCTCTGCATTTTATCAGTACTAACCAAATACATAGGCACAGTTAAGGCAAAGGGCACACAGACAAGGTAAAGTGATGGAATGGAAGAAATAAAGTAAAAGAGGGAGGTGGGAGAATAGAAAGGATGAGAGGAGGGAAGGTCTTCATATTGCACATCAAGAGAAGACAAAAATAGAGAGAAATGACTTTGTCACTTCTAACTAGTAAAAGAGACATCTTTAAAAGGTGGAATTTTAGAAAAAGGAAGGGGGAAATCACAGCAAGCTTCAATGTCAGAGGGTTGGAGAAAAGTAGAGTATTGATGGGATAGAGAATAGCAAGGTGGGAGAAGAATGAAAGGCAGAATCCAGGAAATTAAAACTTTCAAGAATTCATCTTTAACATGAAATCAAAGTTGACTGGATGCCCAACTACCTGTACAGCACTTGTCAAGTTTTTAAGGAAATGGAGAGGCAGTGTTTATCATGTGTGCTGCTCTGGATGAGGACTGGGGCTGAATCTATTGACCTATGGACAAAGAAGCTAGATTCCTGATCAGAGATCAATAGGGTGGTAGATTAAATCATGTATCCCAATTTAGGCAAGTTCTTGGTCTTCATCTGCGTTCCTGTGGTTGTGAACCCATTGTAAACAGGATCTCTTGAAAAAAGTTGTTTTTAGTTATAGTGTGGCCCAAATGAATAAGAGTGGGTTTTAATCAGATTACTGGAGGCCTTTTAAAGAGAAAGCCACAGAAAGGAGCAGGAAGCTGGAAGTCAACAGAACTGGAAGAGAAAGGAAAGAACACCACCATATGACATGAGGCAAGGATTCAAGCCAAGGAGCCCCAAGGATTGCAGCAAGTCAGCAATGGATAGACACTGTTGACCCCAAGAGGAAGCAAGACTTCTAGCCTCAAAACTGTGAGCCAATAAATTCCCATTGTTTAAGCTAACCCATTGTGTGGTATTTCTCACAGCAGCTTGGAAAACTAAGACAAACAGTATTCTCTCAAAATCTAACAAATGTTGGCTACTGGCATAATACAGCTTGTTGCTTGAGCTGTGTCTTCTCCAACTCCTTCTCTTTTCAGAACTGCATGATAGTCTGTCAGCCAAGACTTGTGGATGGCACCCAGTGTGCTCTGTGGATAGTTATAAAGCACAGAAAGAGCATAGCTCCTGCTCTCACTCCAGAAGGCCAAAAAGAGACTGACATTTCTATGGAAGGCCATATCACCTGCAGGGAAGAATAACTAGCAGATCCTTTGTATTCTTCAATTTACTTTCATGTAATTTACTTAATTGTTCTTTTACAGCAGCCTCTTTGGCTTTCACTTGCACTTTAAGAAGTTAAGTATATAAAATATGTTTAACTCCTTTATTGGGTTGCATAACTTAGGATGGGCTCTGTTTTAGTTTGCTAATGCTACTAGAATGCAAAACACCAGAAATGGATTGGCTTTTTTAAAAGGGGGTTTATTTGGTTACACAGTTACAGTCTTAAGGTCATCAAGTGTCCATCAGCAGAGTGTACCTTCACTGGAGAAAGGCCATTGGTGTCGGGAAAACCTCTGTTAGTTGGGAAGGCACGTGACTGGTGTCTGCTCACTCCCAGGTTGGGTTTCAAAATGGCATTCTCCAAAATGTCTGCATCAGCTTCCAACGGCCATCTTCAAAATGTCTCTCTCAGCTCCAGCTCGCTATGAGCTCCTTCCGTCTGAGCTTATATAGTGCTCCAGTAAACTAAACAAGGCCCATGATGAATGGGTGGGGCCACACCTCCATGGAAATTATCCAGAGTTATCACCTACAGTTGGGTGGATCAAATCTCCATAGACACTGAACCAATAGGTTCCAACCCAATTCACACTAATACGTCTGCCCCCACAAGAATGCATCAAAGAATATGGCTTTTTCTGGGGGGCATAAATATACAAACTGGCACAGACTCCTAAGGTCAATTATTATTTTATGTGGAAACCCTCCAGTGAAAGTGTAAATTAAGACTTGGGCAACCTCAAAACGCAATAGAACCATCACTGAGGAAGTGCTGGGTCTTTTGGGCACAATCAGCTTGGTGGGGCCAGCCTTTCTCTTATGTCTAGGCTTCCTTCCCCTTTATGGCTGTGAGATGTAGACCATTCCACCCACACCTCAACCAACATACCATCACTGGCCTAAAAAATGCCTTCGTAAAAAATAGTCATTTTTACTGTTAGAGGACTTGGTATTGACAAGGCTCAATCTGCAAATCCCCCAGAAATAAGAATGACAGAGAAAAGGTTGTCAATGGGAAGGGCAGTCAGGGCTACCAGGTACACAGGCTGAGTGCATTCTGAGCATCTAGAGTGGGACCATCCAAATCATAGTCTATTGGAAAGGTGCCTCTTAGAGTTGTGCAGTACGCAACCCTCATGATCACATGTGGCAATTTGGCATAGGCCCCACCTTGAGTTCATGAAAACAGAGCAATGGAGTACACACAGGCCAGAGGAAATTTGGCAAGTCTGCCTTCTTGGAGATCTGACAGCTATGTGGGAACACCTCCCCAGAGATACCTGGCCAATACAAATCACAAGCTGCTTGCTCAGGTTACCAGCCCTACTCATACCCTCCAGATCAGCTGTTTTCTTATGACACAACACTAAAATCCTAGCATCACCACCATCCCTGATCCAACCTTTGTCTACCAATGATTGTAAAGGCCTGGTTCTCCAGAAAAAAAACTGGAACCACATCTTACAGATGCATGCATATTGACAGAATGCATCTGTCTGTTCTTCCTGTCCCCAATTTATCATGTTTCTCCAATTGAGTCACCTGTTTTCAACCTAAGACCTACACTTAACTACACAATGCCTACTTAAATAGCATTTAGTTTATTTAATTTTCCAAGGTTCCATGTCTTAATTCTCAACCTAACTATTCCTTATGCCAGAGATCAGAAACACAAACAAAAATCCTTCTGGGAGTTAGCAGGTCACCTAAATAAGTGACATATATTCAGTAAGGAACATGAAGACCTAGAGGGATTGTGCCTTATCTAAAGAAGGCAACTACTAACTTCAGTCAATTTTGCTAAAGAAAAATATAGACAGTGTGCATTGGAGCTGGCTCATATCAGTTTGCAAGAACAGACTGTGCACATCTCTTCCCAATTCCAGTGCAGTAAGGCCACAATGGTAGCTTGACATCTTCCATGATGGAAGTATTTACACCACAGAAATTGGCAAATCAAATGCTACAAATCATAAATTTTTTTTGAGAGCTGGATATTAAACATATACCACCACACCAGTGAATAGAGACCAAGTGTTTCCAGTTTCACCAATATTTTAAGAGAAACATAAATGCAGGTGTCTTTGTGAACACTCTTGATTTTTAAATTTTGGCAAATCAAACAATGTTAAAATACTGTGTTGGAAAAATAAAACTTAACTGTGGGCCACCTGCTCATAAATTTCACCTTATTCCAAAGCCTTGTTTATGGCTTCAGGTCTTTAATTTATACCTATAAACATGGAGCAACAGAGTCTCAAAGAAACGAAGTATATTTGTTAACTCCTTAATGATTAAAATGTATCACAGGTGGCTTCTTTAATATCATTGGATGTGCACACACCTTATCATTTGCTAAGAAATCACTGTGAATATGACAAAGTCAATTTTAAGTCTGAATAAAAAATAGTCATTCATTCTGTTATACCAAAGTGATTCATAGGTATCAATGACATTTCCCACTCTTGAACATTAACACACTTTGTAAAGTAGATGAAAGAGAGAAAGTTTACTGTAATACATATGTGTATGCACATATACAAATAAATTGAAAACAATAACTAGAAAATGGATGGCCATCATATAACCATTAAGGGAAGGCAAAAAGTGAAATGTTATGATCAATTTTACCCAAATCAGAAGAAATTACTAACTGTTGGCCTGATATTAACACAAAGACACCACTGGGCCCAGATGATGTCAGAAAGTATGACATAAAAGAAAAATACTCTATTCTCTAAAGGTCCATTGATATCACTGTCAGAGACATTTGGTTTAATCTTTCTCCCAAAATTCTGAGCATGTTCCAAAATCTCCAGAACCATCCATTATGGTAATAACATGTGGCCACTAAAATTTCAGACAGTTAATTTTGCATTTCCAATTTTCACTTTCTACCAACATCCGTGAAGATAATTCATCTTGCCTAGGCTCAGGGATGGTTAACAGGGTTTTGCATTGTAGTATAAGAAGGTTACAAAGATGAAGAAAATCTCCTAATGTTAATCACTGCTACATTGAAACACTGGAGTGACATTTAGTTCAGAACCTATAATGTAATTGGGATCTATAATCCCTTGGTTGCTGCTCTTCAGCAACCAAGTGATTTGTTATCCAAATGAGATAGGAGTTTTATAAAGTTTTATAAAAAATAAAAGTGAGAAGCTGTACACAGAAATGTCCAAAATGCAGTGACATTTTAAAGATTGAAATTTAATTGTGCTGGTTTCCAACTCTACAGTCTCTTTTCATGTATATTTCTTTGAAATGCAGAGTAAATGCTTCTCACACTTCTTTGTTTATAGTACAGACGAAAAATTCAACAGCTAGGTCATACCATAATCTGCCTTGCATACCCTCATAAAATTTCTATCTTTATTGCCAACAGAACAGTGTCCTCATCAACTATGAAATGGAAAGTAGTCCAGGATAGAAATTCTTATCCTTTTACATTAGTTACTCTTTTACAATGATCTGAAAATCACCTTGACTCTGTGTTTCCTTTATTAGTGGCCCAAGCTCCAAAGTAAAGATGACACAGAATTTCTGAATTTTATCATTGTAATTTAATAGATGAGTATGCTATTCCTCATTAACAGTCTAAATGCCTAACTGCTCTAATAAGCAATTTAAAGTACTGCTGAGGCAGATAGGAGGGAAAAAAAGATCTCATTATTCTGGGTGCTTTGAGATGAACAGGTTATCCAGCAAGTACAGATTTTTACATTATGCATTTTCAGAGCTATTTGGAAAATATGCATCCTCAGTGTTCATTCATGGAAATCAAACACAGCTACAACCCCTTATACCACTGTGTACTTATATTTAAAAAAAAGTACTTTTTTTTCCAAATAAGGTGCAAAGTCTCATGTGCCAGTTTGAATATATTGTGTCCCCCAAACGCCATTATCTTTGATGTAGTCTTGTGGGGCAGATGTTTTGGTGCTGATTAGATTTGCTTGGAATGTTCCCCACCCAGCTGTGGGTGATGACTCTGATGAGATATTCCCATGCAGGCATGGCCCCACCCATTCAGGGTGGGCCTTGATCAGTGGAGCCATATAAATGAGCTGACTCAAAGAGAAGGAACTCAGTGCAGCTGTGAGTGATGTTTTGAAGAGGAGCAAGCTTGCTAGAGAGGAACGTCCTGGGAGAAAGCCATTTTGAAACCAGAACTTTAGAGCAGACGCCAGCCATGTGCCTTTCCAGCTAACAGAGGTTTTCCGGACGCCATTGGCCATCCTCCAGTGAAGGTACCCGATTACTAATGTGTTACCTTGGACACTTTATGGCCTTAAGACTGTAACTGTGTAGCCAAATAAACCCCCTTTTTATAAAAGCCAGTCCATCTCTGGTGTTTTGCATTCCGCAGCATTAGCAAACTAGAACATCTCACAACTTTAGAAAGTAAAACAATGGTGGTAATGATGATAATGCTGATAGTGGAGATAACAATGGAAACAAACATTGAGAGAAAAATATAAAGAAGCCAATGAGAATCCAGTTAGATTGTCTAATACAATCTGGATTCTAAGATTCTCAAATGGTAAGATTATAGTCACAAATTTGACAGCTTTGCCTAGGAAAAATATAAAATCAGTTTCTCTTACTCATCTTTAGGTCCCAACTTAAAAATAATTTCATCTGGGAAGCCTTTTTTCCAGGTTAAGTGTTTCTCTATATGCTTTCTGATTCCTTATCATATCAAATATCATATTTTGCTATAATTGCTTAATGGTCTTTTTTGACAGCTCCATGAGGGTGGTGATCTTTTCTTCCTTGCTCAATCTTATATTTACAGGCCCAAGAACAGGTATTTGATAAATATTTGTAGTAGAACATAAACTTGAATATATGAATCATGACCCTCACTACAAACTATCTGAACCACGTGAACCTATGCTTTAATTTTGGTCAAACTTAGATGTCAGTGTACTTGCAGGAGATCTCACTTTTAATGCTGGTCCTCCACTATTTGTAAGATAATGGCAAGTCATTTGTCTTTTTAGACTTTAGTTTCCTCATTTGAAAAATATGGGGACTGGATGATTCTTTTCCCTTTTTTACAAAGATGAATTCAACAACAACTTGTTGAGACCCAAATATACATAAGAAATTAGAGACTGACAAGGCATAGTCATTCATTCAACAAATATTTATTGAGCACCTACCATATGCCAGACAGGATCTAGACACTGGAGATACAATAATGAGAAACAAATACACTTGTCCTTGTAGATATTCTATGGGGATGAAGGGAGACAGACCGCAAACAAATATGCAAAGTAAATAGAATGTCATAAGATTATAAATGCTATGGAGAAAAATAAACCAGGAAAGGAAGATAGAAGTGTAAGGATGCCAAAAAGATATGGGAAAGGGTATAATTTCTAATAGAGTAGTTTGGGAAATCCCTCCCTGACAAAATGACCTTTGAATAAAGACTAATGGTGGCAAGAAAGCTACTTGTGCATTTGTCTGGAGGGTGGGCCTAACAAGCAGAAGACATAGCAACTGCAAAAGCCCTGAGGGCTGACCCTCAAGGATGACTTAGGTTTAGGATCCAAACAATTTGGTGAATGGAGTTGTTGTTTACTTGGTGGAGAAGACTGTGGGTATAGCAGCTCTCTGTGGGGTGGGATATGGTGGAGGAAGATCAGGAGTCAGGATTTTAGACATGTGACTTTGGAATACCTAACAGATTTCTAAATGGGCAAGTGAGCAATTCAACAAACAACTGAGAGATCAGGAATAAGATCTGAGCTATAAAAACAAACAAACAAATCATGGAGTTATCAGGGCATGAAACTATATGTGATCACTAACAGAAGAATGTAGCTAGACAAATGAAGATATTCAAAGACTGAGCCCTGGGGATTAGAAAGTTCAGAAGTAAGGACAATGAGAAAGACTCAGCAAAGAAAACTGAGAAGGAGCAACTCATGAGGCAGGCCAAAAACAAAGAGGATAGAAGTTCTAAAGGCCAAGAAAGAAAAGTATTTAAGAAGAAGTGATTGACTATGTAAAGGGCAGCTGAGAGACCTAGTACGATATGGGCTATGGATTAACCATTGCTCATAGCAGCAAGGAGGTCAATGGTAACTTTGACAAGAGTAGATTTAATGGAGTAGTGGGAGGTGTAAGCCCACATGTAGGGGATTCAAGACAAAGTGGGAGAAGAGGAATTAGAGATAACAAATATAAGCAAATTTTTGGAAATGTTTTCTATAAAGAAAAGCAGAGAATTGGCAATGTAGTTGTAAGAGAGAACTTGGGCAAAAAAAAAAAAGGTGTAATTTGGAGTAGGAAAAATAATAGCCTGTTTGTAAATGGAGAGTATGATCAAATAAGGAGAGTAAAACTGACGATGCATGAGAGAGGAAGGAATCACCAGAAAAATGTCCTGGAGTCAATGAGAGAGAATTAGACTTCATGTACAAGTGGAAGATTTGTCTTAAATAGATTAAGTTTTTCTTCTTTTTCTTCTACTTTTACCATGAAATAGGAAGTAAGGTTCTAAGGTGAGATTTGGGAGAGTGAAGATGTTGGAAGTTTAGAATATGGCATAGACTTGTCATCCAGAAGAGCAGGAGAATGAAAGAACTAGGGAAATACATTAAGATTGTCAAGCCCCACTAAGGGTTTACTTGAGGTTAGTGATTAAGAATTTAAAATTTAATTAGTCATCACATTTATGAGTTCAGTTATTGGGTTACAGAAAAAAAAAAAAAAAAAGGTAGGGGAGTGGATTTAACCCAGGCTGGGATTTTGCTAGGCAAGAATGATAAATACAGAGAGAGGTGCTAGAGAATTGAAAATGTATGCAAAAGACAGTTTATAGTGATGAACTGTGGAATTTAAACTACGCAAGGAGGATAATGAAGTCATGAGGGGGTGTGTGTGAAAGATTTGTAAGATCAATAGATTGCAGGTGCTGGGAAGTGAAAGATTGATCACTGGATGTTGGGTACTTTGGGGAGTGAACTAGAAAGATAGAAAACGCTTGAAATTGAGTCAATGGAGAGGTTGATGTTAATGGTAATGACATAATATAAGGTACAACCATGGGAGTGGGTGACTGAGATGCGGTGGGGCACAAGATTATTGGAGGTGAGGTGATCCAGTATCTGACAGTCCATGATGTCGGGAGGATTATCTTCACGGAAATTGACATCCCCAAGCACTATAATGGAAGTAGTGTTGGAGTCAGTGAGCAAAGAGCTAAAATCTTAAGGAGTGAAGAAGGGGAGTTCCCTGAGCTTGGGTGGGTGTGTTGGGGGAGACAGTCAACTTTCAGTTGGGATAGTCTGATAACATGCCATTCACAGCTGATAATTTCAGTTTTGAAATGGTAAAGTAAAGCAAAAGGATGCTCAACCCACTCAAAACCCTGTGGTATGTGGAATGTGAGAGATAAAATGCTATGACATGAGAGCGCTACAAGAGAAACAGAAACCTTGGGGGCACGGGTGGGAAAGCCAGTTTCAGTTGAGCACATAGAGAACATTTAGAGAGGATACTGGAGAAATTTGGATTTTTTTTTTTTTTTCTGGAGACTATGAATCCTGGAGCCATGGTGGAAATGTTTCAGAGTTGCCAAGGCATGAGTGTTGATGTTAGAAGTTGTTGGAAATGATAGGGAGGTAATGAACCACATGGAGATGAAATTTCAGGAAATGAGGAATGATATGGAAGTTCTGAGTTTCAAGAGGTTAAATATTTACATCAGTCAAAGGGATGAATAGCATAATACATTTAGCAACGGCAATTGTGAATATTGTTGGAAGGAAAAGACCATGAAGAATATTCAGGGTTTTAGATCTACTCTGATTCCTGCCAATTGAGGCAAGGAAGTGGGGGGCTGTGTTCTTATCTAGAGTGTCTAGAGTTTAGAGACTTCCCCTATTCCAAGAACATCAGCCACTCTGGGGTTCATTTTTCACTTATTGAAATGCTCTCTGCTGTTGGCTTTTATGACTCACTCACCTGGTTTTTCTTCTACCTTACTGACTGTTACCTTCCAATTGCCCTTGTTGGCTCCATTACCACTAAATGTTGGAGTACCTCAGGGCTCAGTCTTTACTGCCCTTCTCTTTTCCATCGATATTCTTTATCCCCAACTTGGACTTCTTTCCTGTCTACAATTTTATATCCACCTACTTGTTTGATACCTTCACTTTGATGCCTCATCATTATCTCAACTTTAAGGTATCTAAAGCAGAATTTCTGAATCGCCCTGTCTCCCCACCCCAGTCTTTCTAATTTCACTTAATAGTTTGGTCCAAGAACCTAAGGGTTATCCTTGATTCATTCTTTCTTCCAATCCCCAGATCTAAGCCCCTGGAAAGTTCCAATGATTCTACCTTCAACCTACTTCCCAAATCCAACCTTTTCTCACTACCTCTCCACTAACACCAACCTCAGGATTCAAAAAGAGATGATCCACTAGGATGTGTTTGTGTGTGTGTGTGTGTGTTGTTGTTGTTGTTGTTGTTTATTGCAGGGATTTGACCTTACTCAATTGAAGAAGCCAGTTAAACAGATTCCATAAAGCTGTGGTCTTTGCATCTCATGTAGAATATTGAAGCCTACAGTGTAGACAGTCAGTAAAGGAAAATGAATGTAAAGTGGGGGAGTATGAGGGAACCCACAAGGACAAGCTGAAATCCATGTCTATTTCCCCTCCTTCCACCCTTGATGATGTGGGTGTTCTGGTGCATTTTAACACAGAGCTAAATATATACCTGGTCATGGGTCAGAGAAGTTGAAGAAGAATCCAGGGTAAGTTCAAACAGGCCTAGTTGCTGCCCCGTAATAAAAAGGCAAGCCAGCAGATAAGCAACCATGTATGTGAGCTACAAATGTACCCACCTCAAATTTCCGAGTATAAAAAACAAAATGGCTGGTACGTCATTTCTGCCCTCCAAATAGTATGCAAAAAATGTCTCTTGTGGCACACGCTAACAAGAAATATATAGGGAAGAGAACTCGAGGAAATTTAGTTCAGTCTAAGAAAACCGACACATTACAAAGCCATCACAGCACATACCTTATCAATTTGGCACCCATACACACCTCATTAAACCACAGCTTTACTAATTTCCAAGTAAAGAAATAACAAAATTATGCTTCCACCTAATATGAGACAGCTGTTCCACATACAACTGAAAACATGTCAACCCTTCCCTCTGCCCCCCAAATTATGCAAAATCCCTTTTTTCTCTTTGGGTGAAGTTCATTCCTATTGTAGTGATTTAAACTTCTATAACTTAAATCTTGAGATATAGAGTTACTTACTATTAACATATCTTATATTAAAGAGTAGGGAAATAGGAGGGAGCATAGAAACAAAAATATTTGGTTAATCTGTACATAAACATTTCAAACTATGGAAGAAATACTTATAACTAGTACAGTCTTTGTTTCTGTAATTGGTTACATAGTTATAGCTGATATTTAGAACTATATTTGTCCACTATCCATTCCATAATCCTCTTTGCCCTCAGTAAACAACACAGCTGGTCCTGGTTCCTTACCTGTAATGATTACCTATTCCAGCATAACAAAATACCACTAAACATAGTAGCAGCTTAAAACAACAAACGTGTATTATGCCAGTTTTGTGGGTCAGGAATATGGCAATGGCTTAGCTGGGTGGCTTAGCTGGCTCAGGGTCTCTCATTGAATTGCAGGGCTGCAGTTATCTGAAGGCTTGATTAGACCTCGTATATCTGCTTCTGAGATGGCTAATTAGTACAGCTTTTAGCAGAAGCCTCATTCCCTTGCTTGGTATTGGCCAGAAGTCTCAATACCTCACAATGTGAAATTCTTCACTGGGCTTGTGTGGCTTCACAGTATGACATCTGGCTATACCCCAGAAATTAAGCAAGGACGAAGTTGCAATGCTTCTGTGACCTAATCTCAGAAGTTACATGCTGTCACTTCCATCATATTCTGTTCTTTAGGTGCAAGTCACTAAGTCTGGCCCACATTCAAGGGAAGGGGAATTAAGCTTCACCCCATGAAGGAAGGAATATCAAAGAATTTGTGGGCATATTTTAAAAGCTGCACTATTGACATTTTGGATCAGATTATTCTTTGTCATGGGGGCTATACTCTGCAAAGTAGGATATTTAGCAACATTCCAGGCCCCTATCCACTAGATTCCAGTAACACCTACCCAATTATGACAACAAAGAATGTCTCCAGACGTTCTAAATGTCCACTGTTGGGAGAAAGTCACTCCAGATTGAGAACGATTGCCCTAGGCACATTGGCAATATTTATGTTCCTGGAACATGACAATTTTCTTCATTATACTTTTTGCTATGTTAACTTGATCACATATTTGTGTATATGTTCATTGTCTATCTCCTTTTAATTGAATACAAAAATCATGAGAATAGGGCTATATGTCTCTTGTTCATTCTGGTAATCCAGTCATAGAACAGTGTCTTTTACATTCTAAGAGCTCAAGAGGGCTTTATTAAATAATGAATGAGCATTCTCCTCAATTTGGAATTCATTACTATCCCTGATTTTCCTTCATATACTCAAAAATTTTGACCCGAAAAACCCACCACAAATGTCATCTCTCCCAAGAATCCTTACTTCACCCTAAGAAAACATTATTTACATTGCTATTTAATACATGTTTTAACTTACCCTCTTTGCATAACTACCTTATATTCATCCTTATATGGCAAAGAAATGTGATTAAGTTAAGGATCTTAATTATCCTGAATTATCTGGGTGGGCCCTAAGTACAATCACAAGTATCCTTTTAATTCTAAAAGGGGGGCAGAAGGAGATAATACTACTGAGAAGGCAAAGTGACAAAGAGAGGGATTTGGAAATCCTACACTGCTGTCTTTGAAGATGGAGGAAAAGGTGATAAACCAAAGAATGCAAGAAATATAGCAATAGAGGCTGGAAAAGGGAAGGAAAAGGTTTATCTGCTAGACCCTCCAGAAGGACTCAACCCTGCTGACACCTTGACTTTAGTCCAGTGAAATTGATTTCTATTCTGACCTACAGATCCTTAAGATAATATATTTGTGTAGTTTTAAGGTGTTGTGTTTGTGGTAATTTGTTACAGCAGCCATTGGAAACTGATAGAAGCTCTTTATTATAATGACTTGTAGTAAAAGCCAATGTCAAAATGCAATTTAGAAAAGATAATTTTGTAGAAGACTAAGTAATGTTACTAAAGTAAGCTACCTTTTATCAGTCTAAATATATGCAATATATAGGCCTTGAAAGCTAGAGGTAAGGATTAATCTGTATCCTTTAGAGTACCTATTTATATAGATTTAGGGTAGAAGGAACTATTTATTCAAATGAAATTAAATGAAGAATAGAAAATATAAGTAATGGAATTTGATCATTGTGAATGAAATCAACAATATAATACTATAATAGGACTATATTGATTAGTATACTTTCAATTTCAAGTGACAGAATTCAACTCAAACTACCTAAAGAGGGAAGAGAAAGACTTTTATCAGGAAGAAGAGGGCAGTAACCTGACTTCAAGCTTGGCTGGATCCATGGGTTCACATCATTTCACTGGGACTCTCTTCCCATCTCTCAATCAGCTTTCTCTGAGAAACGGCAATTAAAAAATTCAAACCAACAAAAATCCAGATAATAAAGCTACAAAAATGTGGCCATCAGGCCAGTTATTCTGTCATTTACAGAAGCTAATAAAACAGTTATTTTCATTGATCTTGTTTCATTAAGCAGAAATGCCCCCAAGGACAGTTGCAAAGCAAAGAGGAACTATACCAAGCATGGAAACAAATGAGGGATATGTAAATAAAACTTGTCATTCCAACATCTGGACACAATAATTAAACATCCAGGGATTCACAGATTTGGTCTTTACTAGCAACAGTTCAGCAAAAGTATTTCTTTATACTTTTTATATAACTCAGAGACATTTCTTTTTAATACCAAGAGAGATAATGGATTTTGATGACATATTATTGTATTAAAATAGAGTATACTGAGAATGAAAATCTAATAATGATAAATGAAACACTAGATATGAAAGGAGGTATCATGCCATGTTTCACAACAGTGATGCTAGATCCAGGTGGATATGCATTTGAATCCAAGACTTAGTACTTGCTGGTAAGTTACTGAACTTCCCTCAGCCTCAGGTTTTTAATCCATAAAATGCAGCTGATAATAATAATTATGTTTTCCTCAAGGTTTGTTTGATGGATTAAATGAGAAAATAGCAGATAAACTGGTTAGCACAGTTCCTGACACATAGCAAATGTTCAGTAAGTAATCATTATTAGTAGTAAGAATAGTCAGTGGTTAAAATGAAATGATAGTTTTTTTATCTCTGAAAAATAAGAAACTGGACTATATCAAGAGCTCCCTAAACTACTAACATTTTGTGTCTCTGCAACCTTCCTGGACTCCAGGTCCTACAGCCCCAAGCAGTTTGGAGCTGGCAAAAGATTGGGACTATGTATGGCTGTATTAGTAGGTAATGCCTAATGTATTAATAGTCAATTCCTAATAAATGCATCCAGATGGTGGAGAATCATTGCTTCCTGTGATGGTTAGGTTCATGTGTCAACGTGGCCAGGTGATAGTACCCAGCAGTCTGGTCAAGCAAACACTGGCCTAACAATTGCTGTGAGGACATTTGTGGCTGGTTGATAAACCAACAGGCTGGTTTATTAAATCATCAGTCAATTGACTGCAGCTGTGACTGATGACTCACCAAAGGGTGTGTCTTCCACAATGAGAGAATGCAATTGGCTGGATTCACTTCTTCTTCGGCTGCCTAGCAAAGCGTTTCCTGAGGAGTTCGTCGAAGTTGCCAGTTCGTTTCCTGAGGAGTTCATTGTACATCTTCCTTGGAGTTGACAGTTTGCTGATTGCTCTACAGAATTTGGACTTGTGCATACCCACAGTTGCGTGAGTCACTTTTATAAATTTTATAGTCATAGACACCTCTCATTGATTCTGTTTCCCTAGAGAACCCTAACTAATACGCTTCCCTACTTCAGGTACCACTAGGAGATGGGAGAAGACAGTGCATGAGTCTCTTCTGCTCACTATCTTCCCCTAGTAATTGGTAGTCATTGTGATGCTTAATAAACATTCGTTTTTTTTCTCCTTCCAGGTCCTTTTTTGGCTGGGTGGTGCCAAATGACTATTTTTGGCTAATGAGTTGTGAGCAGAAATGACATGTCCATTTGGAGTACTTCATTGCTGGTATGATTCCTTCCAGAGCATATTTTTTACTCTTCAATAGCAAATTTCAAGATTATTACTTATCTCTCAGCACATCATTAGAGTAAGATGAAACCAAGAAGCACTCCCAGCAAACCTATGATGGATATGTGGCATGATTCGGAAATTGAGAAATAAACCTTTGTAATTTTAAGCCACTGAGATTTTTAGATTGTTCCTTATCATAATATAATTTAGACTCTTGTTCTAGTTTGCTAATGCTGCAGAATGCAAAACACCAGAGATGGATAGGCTTTTATAAAACGGGGGTTTATTTCACTACACAGTTCTAGTCTTAAGGCCACAAAGCGTCCAAGGCAACACATCAGCAACCGGGCACCTTCACCGGAGGATGGCCAATGGCGTCCGGAAAACCTCTGCTAGCTAGGAAGGCAGCTGGCGTCTGCTCCAAAGCTCTGGCCTCAAAACGGCTTTCTCCCAGGATACTCCTCTCTAGCAAGCTTGCTCCTCTTCAAAACACCACTCCCAGCTGCACTCCGTTAGTTTCCTCTCTCTGAGTCAGCTCATTTATATAGCTCCACCGACCAAGGCCCACCCTGAATGGGCGGGGCCATGCCTCCATGGGAACATCTCATCAGAATCATCTCCCACAGCTGGGTGGGGCACATTCCAAGCAAATCCAACCAGCACCAAAAACATCTGCCCCACAAAACTACAAAGATAATGGCATTTGGGGGACACAATGCATTCAAACCGGCACAACTCTCTTGACTGATGCATAAGTATATACCTAGAAGTGGGGTGACACCACAAATACTTACCTAAATTATGTGACATTAGCTTAAGGATCAGGTTGGAGGGTACTGTTCATAATATTTCCATATTATATACTGGCAAAATATTTGGTAAAGCTGATGTCTACAATTGGAAAGCCAATCATGCACTTAATGAACTTTTAGCAACAGGGAAGAAGTTGAAAAGGACAATGTTGTTAGTATATATTGGTTGCTAGCAGCTATGTTCAGCAAGGTACTAGAAAAAAAGAAATGAGCAGAGAAAAGAACTGGTCAGGTTTCAAGAAGTAATAAAAGAGAATAGGGAAGGACAATAATTTAAGAACTTGTAAGTAGAGCGGGGGCAATTACTTCTCAACCCAAATAATAAAACATAAAATTGAAAAATACTTTGAGTGACAAAGTTTAAAACCCAAAATTGCAACAAGAATCAAATCATTTTTTCACAGACTGTTTAAAAACCTCTGAATGGATGAAGGTAGCTCCATGTAAATCCTTTCAATGATAAAAATCCTTCCAACTGAATTAAAAAAGGGGAAAAAAAAGACTAACAATGTGGCTGCCACCAAAGCCTCATAGTCTCAAAATCCCAGTAACTAAATAGGGAAGTGAAGGCATTGAGTGAGTAGGAAAAGAAATACAGAAGACATGAGAATTGTGACTTGAAAATAATTGAGTGTGGGCAGAGTGGAATAATATTTAATTAATTAATTAATTAATTAATTAATTATTCATTCATTCATTTATATGACACCTTCTAAGTTTTGAGGTAGATTAACTGCCAAAAGAATCACTGGCCTAGACTAAAGGAGACTGTGCTTATCCAAGACTTAAGATAACCCATGGACCCTTAACCTTCTATGGGAAAGAAGGAAGCTAAGAAATATTCTCAGCCCCCAAGGAGGGAATTTCCCCAACACCCACTTTAGATCTAGCCAAAAAGGACAGTGGAAAATGATTAATGTTCCAGAATGTAGAGTCAGGTTCATGCAGGAAAGGACAAAGGCACTCCACCTGGGGGCAGAAGTGGAGTCTAATCAAGGAATATTCCCTTTCCTCAGGATAGGAGGCCCTTAAAGTATCTATACAGCAGGATTTCAGAATTGCCACAGACTAGTATCTCCCATTCTTCCCATTTCCAAATGAGATTGTTTATTGCAGTTACTATTCCTCTTTAATATTGTCTATTGGGTGTGTTGGTAGGGAAAGGGGTGGACAATTTAATGCTAGGAGTGGAGGTGACTTTTGAGTGGTCTTCCTTAGGGAGAGAGTGAGTATATTTTGCATGTGAGACAGAGCCAATCAAATATTTCATGACCAGAAGGGCGAACTCTGGTAATCTGTGTTGGTCATTAATATCCAATCCTCCTCTCCTTCCAGGCACATGAAAAACTGAATATCCTGGTTCCCTTGTTTTTGAGAGGGTCATGTGACTGTTTCCAACCAGTGAGTTGTCAGCAGTAGTGGCATGCGTTACTTCTAGGTAGAAGCATTTAATTATTTACGTGTTATCCTCCAGAGCTTCTGCCATAAGGATTGGCAACTTTCAATCAGCCTAGCCATAGGATGTCACTAAACAGACTATCTTGCCAACTTGTGATGTATATGTAATGTTAGTGACAGGAAAAAAAACAAACCAAAAACTTTTGTTGTTTTTAAGCCACGGATATTTAGAGGATGTTTGAGGGCCCTACTCACAGTGCCTTGGCATTAATGGTTCTTAAGGATGCTGACAGCTTCCTGCTATAACCACCTACAATGTTCTGTCTGAGGGCTTATTAATAATATGATAAGTCCATATAGGGCAGGCCAGTAAGTAAGTTGATTTTCTGAAGAGTAAAAATCAACCAATGAAAGATAAAAAGTTGAATAGTAAATACCCAGCTTCCTCACCACTTCCACACCCCTATGAAGTACCCACTACACCGCATCTCAGAGATTCTCAGCAGGATTTGAACCCTAATGGTCCTCAGTGGTAATGTGCTCATTAATGGACCCGTAGTGGCTTCATTTTCTTCTCTGTCTTAATTCCCCACTCCCACTTCTTGGGATATTTCCTAGATGAACTGCTTGCACTCTAATCTTTGCTCAGGATCTTCTTCTGCAGAAACTCAAACAATAACACAGTGGAGCCAACTAAGGTCTTAGAATAATTTTATATATGTATACATACTATATATACATATATATACACACACACACACACTGTTCTAGTTTGCTAATGCTGCCATTTTGCAAAACACCAGAGATGGATTGGCTTTCATAAATGGGGGTTTATTTGGTTACACATTTACAGTCTTAAGGCCATAAAGTGTCCAAGGTAACACATCAGCAATTGAGTACCTTCACTGGAAGATGGCCAGTGGCATCCGGAAAACCTCTGTTAGCTGGGAAGGCACGTGGCTGGCGTCTGCTCCGAAGTTCTGGTTTCAAAATGGCTTTCTCCCAGGACGTTACTCTCTAGGCAGAAGTTCCTCAAAAATGTCATTCTTAGTTGCACTTGGGGTATTTGTCCTCTCTTAGCTTCTCTGGAGCAAGAGTCTACTTTCAATGGGCCGTCTTCAAACTGTCTCTCATCTGCAGCTCCTGTGCTTTCTTCAAAGTGTCCCTTTTGCCTGTAGCTCCTCTTCAAAATGTCACTCACAGCTGCACTGAGTTCCTTCTGTTTGTCTACTCATTTATATGGCTCCACTGATCAAGGCCCACCCTGAATGGGTGGGGCCACGCCTCCATGGAAATTATCTCATCAGAATTATCACCTACAGTTGGGTGGGGTGCATTTCCATGCAAACAACCTAATCCAATCATTCCAACTTAATACCCGCTGATATGTCTGCCCCACAAGATTGCATCAAAGAATATGGCTTTTTCTGGGGGACATAATACATTCAAACCAGCACACATATTATATATATACACACACACACATATATCTACATACTATATACATATACACATATATACATACTATATATATATACATATATACATATAAAAGTATACACACACATATATACTCATACATACACAGAAATGAGAGAATGAAAGAGGGTGGTGAAGCCTTACTGCTCTCTGTATGTTAGAAAGCATATTTTCCTTTGTATTTTGCATATTTTAGAAGTGAAAATCACAGATATTAGCCAAGGCACTGGGTGATAAATTTTTTCCTAACAAATTAGGCAGTATCTATGGTAATGAATTCATTCATTTACTAAATATTTTACTGAGCAACTAATGTACTAGTTATGTGTGGATGATGGAAAGTTTCTGGATCTAAATATTGTATTTCTCCAGAGGGTTTCCCTTCATCTGTACTTCAAGTTTGGGGATTTAAATTTAATACAATCATGGATGAATCTCAAATCTGTATACCTAGCCTAGACTTTTCCTCTGATCTCCAGAATTACATATGTAACTGCTTACTTGATACATCATTTGGATGTCAAATGGTCATCTTTAAGCAAGGTATCCAAAAGAAAACTCTTGATGCATCACTTTCCATTCTAGTTGGGTCCTCCAGCAGTTTTCCTAACCTAATAAAATGTCAAAATACATCCTAATTACATGTTCCAAAACCTTGGAATCATCCTTGGCTTTCCTTTCATTCACACTGAAGATCCAAAGCATCAGGATGTTCTCCTGGATCCACTTCAAAACTGTAGTAGCAATCTGACCACTTTGTTGCATCTCTACTGCTAATCCCTAGTCTAAACTACTAACATCTCCTACTTTAATTACTGCAATGACCTCCTTACTGGTCTCCTGACTCTTTTCTTGACCCACCACTGTCCATTTTCCACATAGGAATCAAAGTGATATTTTAAAATGTAAATAAGTTCATATCACTCCCCCTAAATAAAGTCCTCCAATGATTCCCAACTATACTGAGAATAAAAGTCAAATCCTTTTGGTCTCAAAGTCCTAAGAAATTGAGTTTATCTCTTTGAGATCATATCTTAGTCTCCCCTGAATTTGACTTTGTTCTGTTTCCTGTTGCATCCGTAATATCTAGAACAATGTTTGGCACATAGTAGGCCCTCAATAAATGTTTTTAGATTCCATTTATCCAAAAAAGATGATTTGTTGAACTGTCTTGGAATTTGATTTATTGGGAGACCAGAAACCTCATGGATAGCAAATAATCTCTCCTCTATTTTCCCCTTTTTCTCCATGGAACTACCAGTTTGTCTATACCAAATTTAGTTAAAGAATGTGTCTGCATCTCCCCACTATAGAATGGGCTCACAAAACAAATTTTGGAGATATTGTGAAGTTTTGTATAGCTGGGAATAATTTCCTTTTTCTTCTCATTTCATCTCCTTGCCATGGAATCTGCAGTTCTCTTTGCAAGGAAAGGACCCGTATGTGACCTTTTAAAATTCTTCTGTATGCTGAGATTCTAATAAGAAGAATAATCATTTATATTTGTGCATAGTTCTTTATAACAGATAAAGCACTTTTACATATCTTATCTCATTTAATACCTTTACCACTGACTTAGGGAATATTGTCTTCCCTAAGTAAGAAATTACTGTCTTCATTTTTAAAATACGTGAATTAAGCTATGGGAGGTTAAGTGATTCATCCCAGGCTGAACCTTGCCAAGTAATGGAGCCAGGACTGGAACTCTGTTCTTCTGATTCCCAACTTTCTTTTCATTACAACCAGGATCATAAGCCCAAAGAGTACTGACCCAGAAAATGTCAGTAGTTAGAATAGATGTAGATAATTAGGAAAAAAAAGCCCAATATGAAAAAAATATTCCCAGGCACCTTTTAATAAACCCAGTGATGTCCTTTGTATTTTCAGTGAAGTAAGTGATCATGGACATAACCCTATGCATTAATAAATAACCTTTCCTCATTATAGCTCTCCAAATGGTTAAATCTAGGACTGACGGCCCATTGAGTTCCAATCAGGGGATTAAGTGGGACCAAAAAAGGGTGGTTCTGCCAAATCAGGACAGATTCTCACCTGCACAAGCTGTGTTAAATCCATATATTAATAGTTAAGGGCTAGGAGAGCCTAGTGATTGTGAGTTCTATTGGTTCAACTCTCAGGTCCATCTGTCCTTAATTTTTATTCCCAGGCACTTGCAATTTACAACTTTTATAACCTTCTGTGACTCAGTTTTAACGTTTGTAAAATGAGGATAATAAGATATATTAGTCAGTTCCCACTAGGTTATACTACAGTAACAAAGAAATCTACAAATCTTAATGGTTTCAGACAATGAAGTTTTATTTCTTGCTCATGTTATATGATAGTCATGCTTCATATATGGTTATTCATGACATGGCTTCTTCATGATGAGATCTAGAATAAATAAGAAGCCCATACACGGCAAAGGCTATAGTCATAGCATAGGAAAATAAGCAATAGAGGAAGTCAAGTGGTTAAGCCTAATGTCAACAGGGTGTTCTCTTTTGCGTATAAAAACAAATTATTGGGAGCAATAGATCAATCTACCAATAACTGAACATACTTTGTGAAATTATTTTGAGGATTAAATAAATAAATAAATTCCTGTAAAATATTTAACCCATCCTAACATGTCCACAACAACTATGTAGCTCATGAGATATAGGTGAAATTGGGTTAAATAGTTCTCTCCTTGTTTCCTATCCCTTGTAGAGCTATACAAATTAGCAGTAGGGAACAAACCCCAGTAGCAATATGTGGTGTAGCATGCAGGGACCAATTGTGTTAAACTAGAACTTTTCTGTCAATATTGCGTAACATTTGGCATAGATAAAAATGCTGTATAAAGTGTAACATATTTACTGAGAAGATATCATAGACATAACGATGTTCTGTATTTATATTTTCTTGTATGTATGTCTTAAAAATCCCTCAGAGCCATGAAATATTCCTCTCAGAGAAACAGTCTGATTTTATTTTGGCTTTCTGAATTTCAGTGATTTTTTCTCATTTCAGTTATGGCCTGTTCCAGTTTCTTACTCCTTTTCACGTGTCATCTCATTACTCCTACATTACTCCCTTGTGTCTCATTTAATATTTCCCTTTTCCTCTTTAATATTTGCCCTCTTCAGATAACATAATCTCCTACTTAACCTCTATATAAGTAGGTCTTCTACCAAGCCCTGATTAGTCAGAGTTGTAATTAATTAAATGCTTCTAATACTCAGCCAGTAATATTAGATAAACTTCTGGGTAGGTAGAATATTGAATTACAGGTTTAGTGAAATTGAACCAGAGAAGAAGGAAAAAATGTATGCTTTCAGGTCAATTTAATTTTATTGTATAGACATGTGCCCACATAACCCCACAGTCTCCATTTCTCTGCCAAGTGCAATCCACTTACACTGTCAATCACAGAATCATCAAAATTCACTACGTTGAAGAACACTCTTCCATTCTACATCTTACAGTGGCATTAATGCCCTTGGCATATGATGCAAACATCTAGCTTTGGAACACTAGGTATCATCTCAGCTCAAGTTCCCTTCATAGGGACATATTCTATGCTACTGCCTTCTCTCTGACATAGCCTGTCCTTGTCTACAAGTTCTGCACCTGCTCCAGCCTGCTGTTATATCTAGAGATGATATTCCATCCCTCCTTTTAACAATCAAGTAGGGAGTTTTGATGTTATGAGAAGAGAATAAGGTTGATAATTGTGCCAGTTTGGATACATTATGTCCCCCCAAAGGCCATATTTTAATCCAATTTTGTGGAATATTTGGATCAGGTTGTTTCCATGGAGATGTGACTCACCCTATGTAGGTGATACTTTTGATTGGATTATTTCCATGGAGGTGTGGCCCCATCCATTAAGTGTGGGTCTTGATTAGTTTACTGGAGTCCTTTAAAAAGAGCTGACAATTTGAGATGCTAGTCCAGAGTTTGCTCCAGAAGAGCTGAGAGAGGACAAAATGCCCTAAGAGCAGCTAGAGAGACTTTTGGAGAGATGCTTGGGAGCTGACACTTAGAGAGGCTTGGAGATATTTGGAGATGCTAGCTAGCCCAGAGACATTTTGGAGAAAGCCATTTTGAAACCAGAACCCCAGAGCAAAGGATCAGCAGATGCCAGCCACGTGCCTTCCCAGCTGACAGAGGTGTTTCAGATGCCATCGGTTATTCTTCAGTGAAGGTATCCTCTTGTTGATGCTTTACTTTCCACACTTTCATGGCTTTAGGACTGTAAATTTGTAACTTAATAAATCACAATCCATTTCTTGTATTTTTGCATAATGGCAGCATTAACAAACTGAAACAATAATGGACTCCTGGAAAATGTCAACATTTAAGAAACAGGAAAAGACAAAGAATATGGAATAAATCTGAAAAGGAACAGTCCTATAAAAATTGTTGGATAAGGGAATTTCAAGAATTAGAAAGTAGTAGAACTCCTGGATATAACTAGATGAACACTCTCCACAAAACAAACAATATAAAGTTAGTTAAAATTGTCAAAAACAATAAATTAAAGACTCTGGAAATCAACCAAAGGAAGAAAACAAATAAGAAAAATTTATTCTTGAAAAATGCCTATAGCTTCAAATAAGAACAGTAACAGCTTCAAATAGGAACACACAGCAAGAATGTAGCCTTCTGTTCTTAGAGTCTTATCCCTACCCCCAGGCACAGTCAATAAGAACAGTAGTTTTACCAGTGTGTGGATGGCTGGAAAACTCAGCAGTATTGTTTCTAGAATGGGCAGACTTTACTTGAGGGAATATATGAGAACTGATGAGTGACAGATTTATCAGCTAAAAGTTGTGAACTTGAGAGGATAAATAGAAAAACACATTGTTGCTAGCCTAAGTTTATGGTCCTGGTTGAGGAAAAAAGTAGACAAACTAGACATTTAACATAGAGACCCTGAAAATTGGAGAGACACAGGAAGGCTGAACAAGCATTTTACACATCTCTGACTGAGAAACTATACAAATGCTCAAGGTACTGGAGAGAGCTCAGAAGACAGGAAAAGTCAAGGGAGACTAGAAAACAGGCTGAGCTTTGAATGTACTCCCCAACGTACATACAATTCAATAGGAAGAGGGTAGAAGACTTATGGGCTTGAGGTGTTTAAGCACAATTTCTTCCCAAGTCATTGACTGGCCACTAGCTATGCAGATATAAGGGGACCACTAAGAAGCCAGGGCAAAATTAAATAATGAAATAAGGGCAGAGACATCATTAGCCACATGCTGCAGTTAAGATACATTTTGCAATTTAAGTCCAGGCGAATTGATTTTTTTTTTTTAATTCTCAGAAAAATAAATCAATTCAGAAAACAATGTATTATAAAAAAATGTCCAATTTTCAACAACAAAACAAATGAGACATGCAAAAACAGAAAAGTTTAACACATACTTGGGGAGAAAAAAAGCAGTTAATAGAAACTGATGTTGAATGGGCCCAAATTTTGTATACAACAGACAAAGAATTCAAAGTTTTTATTATAAATATGTTCAAAGAATTAAAAGAGAATATGATGATAATGACTCAATGAAGACTCTCAATAGAAAAATAGAAAATATTAAAAGAACTAAATAGAAATTCTAAAGTTGCTAAGTACAATAACTGAAAATAAAATATATTTTACAGGCTCAAAAGAAAATTTGAGATGGTATAAGGAATAATACATGAAGGAATAGCAATAGAAATAATTCAATATGAAGAGTAAAATTAGCCAGATTGAAAAAAAAATGAAAAGAGCTTTAGATATCTGAGTGGCAATACTGAGCATACCGATATCTGTGTAATGGGAGCCCTAGAAGAGGAGAAGATAGAGAAGGTAGCAGGAAAACGAATAAATGATGGCTAAAAACTTCCAAAATTTGATGAAAAATATTAATCCAATGATCCACGAAGCTCAACAAACGCTGTGCTGGTTTGAATCTGTTATGTACTCCAGAAAAAGACTATGTTCTTTTGATCCAGTCTTGTGGAGGTGGACCTATTGTGGGTGGGACTTTTGATTAGTTTGTTTCCATGGAGATATGATCCTGCCCATTCAGGGTGGGTCTTGGTTCTCTTGCTGGAGTCTCCTATGAGAGGATAAAAGGCAGAGACATTTTGAAGAGGGCTCAGAGAAGCTAAAATATGTAATCCAGAGTATAACCCTAGGAGAAGCAGAGAGGGCCCACAGGAGCTGAAAGAAGCTAAGAGAGAAGCCCAGAGACATTTTGGAGAAAGTCATGGAACTCAGAAGCTAAACCCGGGAGAGGACAAGCAGATTCCAGCTATGTGCCTTACTCTTGATGCCTTAATTTGGACATTTTCATGGCCTTAGAACTGTAAATTTGTGAACTAATAAACCCCCATTGTGAAAGTCAATCCATTTCTGGGATATTGCAATTCAGCAGCTTTAGCAAAACAAAACAAACACCAAGTAGTATAAACATAATGATAACCACAGGATAACAATGACTGGAAAGCTCATAGTCAAACTACTGAGAGATAAAGAAAAAAATCTGGAAAGCAGCAAGAGAAAAAAGACTCATTACATACAGGTGTATAACAGTCCAATTAACAGCATATTTATCATCAGAAACAATGAAAACAAGAAGGCAGTGGAATGACATATTCAAAGTGCTTATAGGAAAAAAGATAGCACTCAAAAATTCCATATCTGGTGAAAATATTCTTTAAAAATGAAGGTTAAATAAAAAATTCATAGAATTAAAAATGACTGAAAGAAGTGTTTCTAGCAGACCTGTGCCACAAGAAATAAAGGAAGTCCTTCAGCTGAAAAGGACACCAAATGGGAGCTCTATTACAAAGGGAGGAATAAAGATACCCAGAAATTGCAAGAATGTAGATAAAGAAATTAGAATCCAGGGTTGCTACAATGTAGTATCTGAAATGTCTTGTTTTCTGCAAAAAATTATGAGGCATGCAAAAGAACAGTTAAGTGTGACTATTTTCTCTTACTTAATTAAAAAATATGATTGTTTAAACAATAATTATAATTTTTTATTGTTGGGATTACAGCATATATGGATTTAATATATATGATAACAGTTGCACAAAGGAGAGTGAGAAAACAGAGCTATATTGTAGCAACTAGGCAATATTTTATTGGAATTAATTACCTGAAGGAGGTTGTAATAGGTTAAATATGTATATTGTAATCGCTAGAAAAAAAACACTAGCGAAATAATTTTTTTAAAATATAACTGAAACAAACAGAAGATGGTAACTAACAAGTAAGTTTAAACATATGCAGAAAACATTACAAAATGGCAAATGAAAACCCAACTATCAACATAAAGAAATTAAGAAAATTCCTAATATTTGAGGATTATCAAACACACACCTAAAAGACTCAGAGGTTGAAGAAAAATCACAAGGGAAATTACAAATATATTTAATTGAATGAAAATGAAAACACAGTATATTGAAATTTTTGTGATGCAGCTAAACAGATTGGAAGGAAATTTTTATCATTAAATGCTTATATTAGAAAGAAATAACTAAATGCAAATTGAAGCTTCCATCTTAAGCTAAAAAAGAAAAGTAAATCAAATGTAAAGCAAGTATAAGGATGAATAATGAATATTGGAATAGATATCATGAAAACAGAAAATAGAGAAAATTAAAGACATCAAAAGTTTGAAAAGATAAAAAAAGTTGATAAATTTCTCAATAGACTTATCAAAAAATGAGAATACAAAAATTAGGAAAATCTGGAATATAAGAAGGGCATAATCACAGATAGTACAGAAGAGCTTACAAGGTAATATTATGAACAACTTTATGTCAACAGATTAAACAACTTTGACGATATGGAAAAATTCTTGTAAAGACACAAAATGACCAATACTTGGGAGAAACTCTAAATATATCATAACAATTAAGACATGGAATTAAAAAGTATAAATTTTGTGACAAGGAAAAGCCCAGCTCAGACATTTTAAATTATCAATTCTATTAAATGCCTAGAGAATAAATAATATTGATCTTTCAAAAAAACTTTCAGAAAAAAGAAATGAGAATACTTCCAAACCCATTTTATGAAGCCAGCATTATCCTGATATCAAAGTAAGGAAAAGACATCATTAGAAAAGAAAACTACAGGACAATATTCCTCATGAATATGGAAAAAAAAAACTTAACAAATACTTGCAAACACAATACAGCAAAATATATAAAGGACTGTACACCATGTCCAAGTGGTATTTATCCCAGAAATGCATGGTTGGTTTAACAACTGAATATCAATTAGGGTAATAATATCCCTTTTAAGAAAATAAAGGAGAGAAAACCACATGATCATCTTAATAGACACAGAAAAAGCATGTGACAAAACTCTATCACTCACACAAGACCAAAGATAAAAACAAACTAGTATTGAAAGGAGACTTCCTCAAACTCTTAAGGGACATCTATGGAAAATCTACATCTAACACACTCAGTGGTGAAATACTGAATGTTTTTCCCTTATAATCAGGAGTAAGGCAAGGGTGTTTGCTCTCATCACTTCTATTCAGCTTTATCCTGGGCATTCTAGCTAGGGTAAAAAGGAAAGAAAGGCAAGAAAAAGAAATTAAAGACCAACAGACTAGAAAATAAGTAATATACTCTACATTCATAGATGACATGATCTTCATTTAGAAAATTCTAAGGAATCCAAAAAGGAATCTGTAACTCTAATATACAAGTGCAGCAGTCACAGGATGCAACATTATGTAATTAAACACATTACATTTAACTACCAATGAACAATTTAAAATGAATTTTAAAAATCCATTTGCATTAGCAACAAAAATAATAAAATACTGAAAAATGTATTTTTTAAAAATAATGGTGACACTAATCGAGATAGTGTGTTATTAGAGATTCACAGGGATGAATGAAACAGAATATACAGTCCAGAAATCAATCTTCACATTTATGGTTAGCTGATTCTCAACAAAGAAGCAAAGAAAATTCAATGGGAAAATGATAATCCTTTCAATGAATGGTGCTGGGAAACTTGGATGTCCACATTCACACCGCATTAAAAAAAAATGACTCTTAGATTAGGTAAAGATTGCTTAGATTTGAAAGCAAAAGCACAAACCATAAAAAGACAAAAAAAAATGGACTTCATCAAAATTGAATATATCTGTGCTTCCAAGGATACCACTAAGAAAATGAAAATTTACTTATTGGGAGTAAACACTTGCAAAAATCATGTATCTGAAAAAGGACTTGTATTCAGAATGTATAAAGAAGACATAATTCAGTAATAAGATAAAAAATTTTTCAATGTGAAAAAGATTGTAACTGAGACGTTATCGAAGAAAATATATCAATGCGAGAGGCGGGGCAAGATGGCGGACTGGTGAGCTGTATGTTTTAGTTACTCCTCCAGGAAAGTAGGTAGAAAGCCAGGAACTGCGTGGACTGGACACCACAGAGCAATCTGACTTTGGGCATAATTCATACAACACTCATGAAAACATGGAACTGCTGAGATCAGCGAAATCTGTAAGTTTTTGCGGCCAGGGGACCCGCGCCCCTCCCTGCCAGGCTCAGTCCCGTGGGAGGAGGGGCTGTCAGCTCCGGGAAGGAGAAGGGAGAACTGCAGTGGCAGCCCTTATCGGAAGCTCATTCTACGGATCCAAACTCCAATCATTGATAGACTGAGACCAGACACCAGAGAATCTGAGAACAGCCAGCCCAGCAGAGAGGAGACAGGCATAGAAAAAAAAACAACACGAAAAACTCGAAAATAAAAGCGGAGGATTTTTGGAGTTCTGGTGAACATAGAAAGGGGAAGGGCAGAGCTCAGGCCCTGAGGCTCATATGCAAATCCCGAAGCAAAGCTGATCTCTCTGCCCTGTGGACCTTTCCTTAATGGCCCTGGTTGCTTTGTCTCTTAGCATTTCAATAACCCATTAGATCTCTGAGGAGGGCCCTTTTTTTTCTTTTTTAATCCTTTTTTCTTTTTCTAAAACAATTACTCTAAGAAGCCCAATACAGAAAGCTTCAAAGACTTGCAATTTGGGCAGGTCAAGTCAAGAGCAGAACTACGACAGCTCTGAGACAAAACACAATAATCCAGTGGCTGAGAAAATTCACTAAACACCACAACTTCCCAAGAAAAGGGGGGTGTCCGCTCACAGCCATCATCCTGGTGGACAGGAAACACTCCTGCCCATCGCCAGCCCCATAGCCCAGAGCTGCCCCAGACAACCCAGTGTGACGGAAGTGCTTCAAATAACAGGCACACACCACAAAACTGGGCGTGGACATTAGCCTTCCCTGCAACCTCAGCTGATTGTCCCAGAGTTGGGAAGGTGGAGCAGTGTGAATTAACAAAGCCCCATTCAGCCATCATTTGAGCAGACTGGGAGCCTCCCTACACAGCCCAGCAGCCCAGAACTGCCCTGGGGGGACGGCACTCACCTGTGACATAGCACAGTCATCCCTCAACAGAGGACCCGGGGTGCACAGCCTGGAAGAGGGGCCCACTTGCAAGTCTCAGGAGCCATACGCCAATACCAAGGACTTGTGGGTCAGTGGCAGAGACAAACTGTGGCAGGACTGAACTGAAGGATTAGACTATTGCAGCAGCTTTAAAACTCTAGGATCACCAGGGAGATTTGATTGTTAGGGCCACCCCCCCCTCCCTGACTGCCCAGAAACACGCCCCATATACAGGGCAGGCAACACCAACTACACACGCAAGCTTGGTACACCAATTGGAACCCACAAGACTCACTCCCCCACTCACCAAAAAGGCTAAGCAGGGGAGAACTGGCTTGTGGAGAACAGGTGGCTCGTGGACGCCACCTGCTGGTTAGTTAGAGAAAGTGTACTCCACGAAGCTGTAGATCTGATAAATTAGAGATAAGGACTTCAATTGGTCTACAAATCCTAAAAGAACCCTATCAAGTTCAGCAAATGCCACGAGGCCAAAAACAACAGAAAATTATAAAGCATATGAAAAAACCAGACGATATGGATAACCCAAGCCCAAGCACCCAAATCAAAAGATCAGAAGAGACACAGCACCTAGAGCAGCTACTCAAAGAACTAAAGATGAACAATGAGACCATAGTACGGGATACAAAGGAAATCAAGAAGACCCTAGAAGAGCATAAAGAAGACATTTCAAGACTAAATAAAAAAATGGATGATCTTATGGAAATTAAAGAAACTGTTGACCAAATTAAAAAGATTCTGGACACTCATAGTACAAGACTAGAGGAAGTTGAACAATGAATCAGTGACCTGGAAGATGACAGAATGGAAAATGAAAGCATAAAAGAAAGAATGGGGAAAAAAATTGAAAAAATTGAAATGGACCTCAGGGATATGATAGATAATATGAAACGTCCAAATATAAGACTCATTGGTGTCCCAGAAGGGGAAGAAAAGGGTAAAGGTCTAGGAAGAGTATTCAAAGAAATTGTTGGGGAAGACTTCCCAAATCTTTTAAACAACATAAATACACAAATCACAAATGCTCAGCAAACTCCAAATAGAATAAATCCAAATAAACCCACTGCAAGACATATACTGATCACACTGTCAAACACAGAAGAGAAGGAGCAAGTTCTGAAAGAAGCAAGAGAAAAGCAATTCACCGCATAAAAAGGAAACAGCATAAGACTAAGTAGTGACTACTCGGCAGCCACCATGGAGGCAAGAAGGCAGTGGCACGATATATTTAAAATTCTGAGTGAGAAAAATTTCCAGCCAAGAATACTTTATCCAGCAAAGCTCTCCTTCAAATTTGAGGGAGAGCTTAAATTTTTCACAGACAAACAAATGCTGAGAGAATTTGCTAACAAGAGACCTGCCCTACTGGAGATACTAAAGGGAGCCCTACAGACAGAGAAACAAAGAAAGGACAGAGAGACTTGGAGAAAGGTTCAGTACTAAAGAGATTCGGTATGGGTACAATAAAGGATATGAATAGACACAGGGGAAAAATATGACAAACATAAACCAAAGGATAAGATGGCTGATTCAAGAAATGCCTTCACGGTTATAACGTTGAATGTAAATGATTAAACTCCCCAATTAAAAGATATAGATTCGCAGAATGGATCAAAAAAAATGAACCATCAATATGTTGCATACAAGAGACTCATCTTAGACACAGGGACACAAAGAAACTGAAAGTGAAAGGATGGAAAAAAATATTTCATGCAAGCTACAGCCAAAAGAAAGCAGGTGTAGCAATATTAATCTCAGATAAAATAGACTTTAAATGCAGGGATGTTTTAAGAGACAAAGAAGGCCACTACATACTAATGAAAGGGGCAATTCAACAACAAGAAATAACAATCATAAATGTCTATGCACCCAATCAAGGTGCCACAAAATACATGAGAGAAACACTGGCAAAACTAAAGGAAGCAACTGATGTTTCCACAATAATTGTGGGAGACTTCAACACATCACTCTCTCCTATAGATAGATCAACCAGACAGAAGACCAATAAGGAAATTGAAAACCTAACAATCTGATAAATGAATTAGATTTAACAGACATATACAGGACATTACATCCCAAATCACCAGGATACACATACTTTTCTAGTGCTCATGGAACTTTCTCCAGAATAGATCATATGCTGGGACATAAAACAAGCCTCAATAAATTTAAAAAGATTGAAATTATTCAACGCACATTCTCTGACCACAATGGAATACAATTAGAAGTCAATAACCATCAGAGACTTAGAAAATTCACAAATACCTGCAGGTTAAACAACACACTCCTAAACAATCAGTGGGTTAAAGAAGAAATTGCAAGAGAAATTGCTAAATATATAGAGACGAATGGAAATGAGAACACAGCATACCAAAACCTATGGGATGCAGCAAAAGCAGTGCTAAGGGGGAAATTTATAGCACTAAACGCATATATTAAAAAGGAAGAAAGAGCCAAAATCAAACAACTAATGGATCAACTGAAGAAGGTAGAAAATGAACAGCAAACCAATCCTAAACCAAGTACAAGAAAAGAAATAACAAGGATTAAAGCAGAAATAAATGACATAGAGAACAAAAAAACAATACAGAGGATAAATATCACCAAAAGTTGGTTCTTTGAGAAGATGAACAAGATTAACAAGCCCCTAGCTATAGTGACAAAATCAAAAAGAGAGAAGACCCATATATACAAAATAATGAATGAAAAAGGTGACATAACTGCGGATCCTGAAGAAATTAAAAAAAATTATAAGAGGATATTATGAACAACTGTATGGCAACAAACTGGATAATGTAGAAGAAATGGACAATTTCCTGGAAACATATGAACGACCTAGACTGACCAGAGAAAAAATAGAAGACCTCAACCAACCCATCACAAGCAAAGAGATCCAATCAGTCATCAAAAATCTTCCCACAAATAAATGCCCAGGGCCAGATGGCTTCACAGGGGAATTCTACCAAACTTTCCAGAAAGAACTGACACCAATCTTACTCAAACTCTTTCAAAACATTGAAGAAAATGGAACACTACCTAACTCATTTTATGAAGGTAACATCAATCTAATACCAAAACCAGGCAAAGATGCTACAAAAAAGGAAAACTACCGACCAATCTCCCTAATGAATATAGATGCAAAAATCCTCAACAAAATACTTGCAAATCGAATCCAAAGACACATTAAAAAAATCATACACCATGACCAAGTGGGGTTCATTCCAGGCATGCAAGGATGGTTCGACATAAGAAAATCAATCAATGTATTACAACACATTAACAAGTCAAAAGGGAAAAATCAATTGATCATCTCAATAGATGCTGAAAAAGCATTTGACAAAATCCAACATCCGTTTTTGATAAAAACACTTCAAAAGGTAGGAATTGAAGGAAACTTCCTCAACATGATAAAGAGCATATATGAAAAACCCACAGCCAGCATAGTACTCAATGGTGAGAGACTGAAAGCCTTCCCTCTAAGATCAGGAACAAGACAAGGATGCCCGCTGTCACCACTGTTATTCAACATTGTGCTGGAAGTGTTAGCCAGGGCAATCCGGCAAGAAAAAGAAATAAAAGGCATCCAAATTGGAAAAGAAGAAGTAAAACTGTCATTGTTTGCAGACGATATGATCTTATATCTAGAAAACCCTGAGAAATCAACGATACAGCTACTAGAGCTAATAAACAAATTTAGCAAAGTAGCGGGATACAAGATTAATGCACATAAGTCAGTAATGTTTCTATATGCTAGAAATGAACAAACTGAAGAGACACTCAAGAAAAAGATACCATTTTCAATAGCAACTAAAAAAATAAGTACCTAGGAATAAAATTAACCAAAGATGTAAAAGACCTATACAAAGAAAACTACATAACTCTACTAAAAGAAATAGAAGGGGACCTTAAAAGATGGAAAAATATTCCATGTTCATGGATAGGAAGACTAAATGTCATTAAGATGTCAATTCTACCCAAACTCATCTACAGATTCAATGCAATCCCAATCAAAATTCCAACAACCTACTTTGCAGACTTGGAAAAGCTAGTTATCAAATTTGTTTGGAAAGGGAAGATGCCTCGAATTGCTAAAGACACTCTAAAAAAGAAAAACGAAGTGGGAGGACTTACACTCCCTGACTTTGAAGCTTATTATAAAGCCACAGTTGCCAAAACAGCATGGTACTGGCACAAAGATAGCCATATATATCAATGGAATCGAATTGAGAATTCAGAGATAGACCCTCAGATCTATGGCCGACTGATCTTTGATAAGGCCCCCAAAGTCACTGAACTGGGTCATAATGGTCTTCTCAACAAATGGGGCTGGGAGAGTTGGATATCCATATCCAAAAGAATGAAAGAGGACCCCTACCTCACCCCCTACACAAAAATTAACTCAAAATGGACCAAAGATCTCAATATAAAAGAAAGTACCATAAAACTCCTAGAAGATAATGTAGGAAAACATCTTCAAGACCTTGTATTAGGCGGCCCCTTCCTAGACTTTACACCCAAAGCACAAGCAACAAAAGAGAAAATAGATAAATGGGAACTCCTCAAGCTTAGAAGTTTCTGCACCTCAAAGGAATTTCTCAAAAAGGTAAAGAGGCAGCCAACTCAATGGGAAAAAATTTTTGGAAACCATGTATCTGACAAAAGACTGATATCTTGCATATATAAAGAAATCCTACAACTCAATGACAATAATACAGACAGCCCAATTATAAAATGGGCAAAAGATATGAAAAGACAGTTCTCTGAAGAGGAAATACAAATGGCCAAGAAACACATGAAAAAATGTTCAGCTTCACTAGCTATTAGAGAGATGCAAATTAAGACCACAATGAGATACCATCTAACACCGGTTAGAATGGCTGCCATTAAACAAACAGGAAACTACAAATGCTGGAGGGGATGTGGAGAAATTGGAACTCTTATTCATTGTTGGTGGGACTGTATAATGGTTCAGCCACTCTGGAAGTCAGTCTGGCAGTTCCTTAGAAAACTAGATATAGAGTTACCATTCGATCCAGCGATTGCACTTCTCGGTATATACCCGGAAGATCGGAAAGCAGTGACACGAACAGATACCTGCATGCCAATGTTCATAGCAGCATTATTCACAATTGCCAAGAGATGGAAACAACCCAAATGTCCTTCAACAGATGAGTGGATAAATAAAATGTGGTATATACACACGATGGAATACTACGCGGCAGTAAGAAGGAACGATCTCGTGAAACATATGACAACATGGATGAACCTTGAAGACATAATGCTGAGCGAAATAAGCCAGGCACAAAAAGAGAAATATTATATGCTACCACTAATGTGAGCTTTGAAAAATGTAAAACAAATGGTTTATAATGTAGAATGTAGGGGAACTAGCAATAGAGAGCAATTAACGAAGGGGGAACAATAATCCAAGAAGAAGAGATAAGCTATTTAACGTTCTGGAGATGCCCAGGAATGACTATGGTCTGTTAATTTCTGATGGATATAGTAGGAACAAGTTCACAGAAATGTTGCTATATTATGTAACTTTCTTGGGGTAAAGTAGGAACATGTTGGAAGTTAAGCAGTTATCTTAGGTTAGTTGTCTTTTTTCTTACTCCCTTGTTATGGTCTCTTTGAAATGTTCTTTTATTGTATGTTTGTTTTCTTTTTAACTTTTTTTTTCATACAGTTGATTTAAAAAAGAAGGGAAAGTTAAAAAAAAAAAAAAAAAAAACCAAGGGGAAAAAAAAAAAAGATGTAGTGCCCCCTTGAGGAGCCTGTGGAGAATGCAGGGGTATTCGCCTACCCCACCTCCATGGTTGCTAACATGACCACAGACATAGGGGACTGGTGGTTTGATGGGTTGAGCCCTCTACCATAGGTTTTACCCTTGGGAAGACAGTTGCTGCAAAGGAGAGGCTAGGCCTCCCTATGGTTGTGCCTAAGAGCCTCCTCCCGAATGCCTCTTTGTTGCTCAGATGTGGCCCTCTCTCTCTAGCTAAGCCAACTTGAAAGGTGAAATCACTGCCCTCCCCCCTACGTGGGATCAGACACCCAGGGGAGTGAATCTCCCTGGCAACGTGGAATATGACTCCCGGGGAGGAATGTAGACCTGGCATCATGGGACGGAGAACATCTTCTTGACCAAAAGGGGAATGTGAAAGGAAATGAGATAAGCTTCAGTGGCAGAGAGATTCCAAAAGGAGCCGAGAGGTCACTCTGGTGGGCACTCTTATGCACACTTTAGACAACCCTTTTTAGGTTCTAAAGAATTGGGGTAGCTGGTGGTGGATACCTGAAACTATCAAACTACAACCCAGAACCCATGAATCTCAAAGACAGTTGTATAAAAATGTAGCTTATGAGGGGTGACAATGGGATTGGGAAAGCCATAAGGACCACACTCCACTTTGTCTAGTTTATGGATGGATGAGTAGAAAAATAGGGGAAGGAAACAAACAGACAAAGGTACCCAGTGTTCTTTTTTACTTCAATTGCTCTTTTTCACTCTAATTATTATTCTTGTTATTTTTGTGTGTGTGCTAATGAAGGTGTCAGGGATTGATTTGGGTGATGAATGTACCACTATGTAATGGTACTGTAAACAATCGAAAGTACGATTTGTTTTGTATGACTTCGTGGTATGTGAATATATCTCAATAAAATGAAGATAAAAAAAAAAAGAAAATATATCAATGCCTAAAAAGCATATGAATAGATGTTCAATGTCATTAGTCACTTGGAAAATACAAATTGAAATAATAAGAAACCACTACACACTATTAGAAAGGCTGTAATTAAAAATATTAATATAAATTGCCATCATGAGCTTGCATTTTAATAGAGGACACAGAAGAGGAAACAAAATATTGTAAGTTGTGATTAGTGGTGTGAAAGAAACAAATGAGGAAATAAAAGAATAAAAGACTAGGAGAGCTTCTTTGGATAGAGCAGTTAGGGAAGACTTTCTGAAGAAGTAATATTAAATTAAGTACTATAGAATGAAGAGAAAACAATGCAAAGAGTGAAGGTAAAAGCACTCCAGGCTGAGGGAAAAGGACATCAAATGGAAAGTTGGATCTAGAAAAAAGAATAAAAACCAACAGAAATATTGAACATTGTGGTGAAATAAAGATTCTTTGTCCTTAACCTTAAGAGAAAATTGACTCTATAGAACAAAAATAATAACAACATATTGTGGTGTATATAATGTATTGTGCTGGTTATCAATTCATTGCCTGTCAGTTTCAAGTTCAACCTTTATTGTTTAATCTATGAAATGTAACTGGGCCCTTTAAAGATTTTCCCTTTGCTGTTTGGAAACGAAGCTGAATACAAAACAGATCAAGTTGCATGATTTCATTTATATAAAGTTTTAAACCAGGTAAAATTAATCTAAATTGATAGAAGGACAGTGATTGCCTTTGTGGAGGTGGAGTGCTGCATTCCACTAATCCATCAGCAGGACTCACCCTAAAAGAAAAAATAGCAGAAGACCTAGCTGGAATTGCCCCAAACTGCCCTACAACAGAACTAGTGAAGGTTTAAAGAAAGAGAGAGTAAACCCCAGCATGATCACTTAAAAGCATTTATTAAGGGAACTAACAAAAAGCTGCAACTATCTAATGATGGACAGTGAGACTGGAAAGAAGTTCACTCAACTATGTATGCACCTATGGCAACAGTCTACAAATTGTATATGGTGGAAGAACAAAAGTGCTAAATACAAGGGGCTTGTGTGCAAGTTTTGGGAAAACATCTTAGATTGTGCTCTTTTATCAAAACAAGATGCACTTGTGGTGGGCAGATCTCAGCCAAATCTCAGCATGTTTTCAGGGAGTTACAGAGAAGCAGCCCTGAGGAATGGAGCAAGGGAGAGATCAATCCTCTGTCAGATAGGAGATGCTATACATACCACACAACAGAGAATAGTGACTAGAAGGAGGCAGGAACAAAAGCTTCTAGGAGTGTAGGGATGTTCTATTTCTTGTTCTGAGTTGTGATAACATTGGTGCATTAAGTCTATTAAAATTCACTGAGCTGTGCATTTACAAATTGTGCACTTTTCTCCATGTATGTTATACTTTCACAATTATTTTTCTAAGAACACAAAACAGTAAAGGGTTTTAAAGAATATGAACAATTGAACAAAGAAGCAAAGAACAGGAAGAGATATTTGAATAAATATTTATCCTGCATGCAAGAAGGCAAAAAGGGATAAAATTACAAAAGATTAAAAGACAAGGAAGAAAAAGTGAGAAAACTAAACCCAAAGTGAGCAGAAGGAATGAAATAAAGATTAGAGCAGAGATAAATGAAAAGAGAATAAAAAAATAGAATCAACAAATCAAAAGCTGGTAATTTGAAAAGATCAATGAAACTGATGAAGAAAAAAGAAAGAGGACACATATAACAAAAATGAGAAATGAAAAGGGAGACATTAGTACCAACCCTGCTGAGATAAAAAGGACTATAATAAGAAAATGTAAACAACTGAACTCAAATAAACTAGATAACCTAGATGAAATGTACAAATTACTACAAACACACAAACTACACTAGGTCAAAGAACAAATAGAAGAGCTCAACAAAGCAATATCTTCCAAAATATTGATTAAATATTTACTAATTCATTATTTGAGGCCATCGCTACCCTATACCAAAGCCAGATAAAGATACCACAAGAAAATTACAGACCAATACCTCTTATGAATACAGATGTAAAACTCCTCTACAAAATACTTGAAAAATTAATCCAATAGCACATTG
Source organism: Choloepus didactylus (assembly GCF_015220235.1). Lineage (NCBI taxonomy): Eukaryota > Metazoa > Chordata > Mammalia > Pilosa > Megalonychidae > Choloepus > Choloepus didactylus. The sequence continues at coordinate 125,562,350 of NC_051312.1, read as the reverse complement.
AAAGTATTATACACCATGATCAAGAGAGATTTATTCCAGGTATGCAAATGTGGTTCAACATAAGAATGTCAATTAATGTAAAATGCCACATTAAATGAATGAAGGGAAAAAAATACATGCTCATCTCAATTTGTCAAAGGCAGTTGACAAAATACAGCACCCCTTCTTGATAAAAACACTTAGAACACTAGGAATAGAAAGAAACTTCATCAACATGATGAAAGGCAAATATGAAAAACCCACAGCTAACATCATATTTAATGGTGAAATGCTGAAAGCTTTCCCTCTAAGATCAGGAACAAACTAGGATGCCCACCATCACCAATCTTACTGAACATTATACTGAAAGTTCTTGCCAGCGCAATTAGGCAAGAAAAAGAAATAAAAAACATGTGACACAGGGAAGTGACACATTCCCTATTCAATGAATGATCTTATATAAAAAATCATGAAAAATCCACAACAGAACTCCTGGAGGTAATAAATGAATTCAGCAAAGTGGCAGGGTACAAGATAGCCCACAAAAGTCAGTAGTGTTTTTATACACTAGTAATTAACAATCAGAAGAAGAAATTGAGAAAAAAAATATTTACAATAGCAACTAAAAGAATCAACCACCTAGGAATAAATCTAACCAAGGTTGTAAAGGGCTTGCACATAGAAAACTACAAAACATTGCTAAAAGAAATTTTAAAAGACCTAAATAAATGAAAGAACATTCTGTGTACATGGATAGGAAGACCAAATATCATTACAATGTCAGTTCTATCCATAGAGATTTACAGTTTCAACACAATCTCAATGAAAATTCAAACAACTTACTTTGCAGAAATGGAAAACCAATCATTAAATTTATATAGTAGGGCAAGGGGCCCCAAATAGCAAAAGCCACCTTCAAAAAGAAGAATGAAGTTGGGGGACTCTCATTTTCCAGTCTTAAAACTTATTACAAAGCCACACTAATCAAAACAGCATGCTACTGGCACAAGGAAAGACATATAGACTAATGGAATCTAATTGACAGTTCACAAATCAATCCTCACACTCATGGTCAGCTGATTTTTGACAAGGAGGGCAAAGGAAGAATAGTCTCTGCAACAAATGGTGCTTGGAAAACTGGATACCCATATGCCAAAGAATGAAGGTGGATCCCTACCTCACACCATATACAAAAATCAACTCAAAATGGATCAAACACCTTAATAGGAAAGTTATAACTATCAAACTCCCAGAAGAAAACCTATGGAAGCATTTTTGGGAACTTGTGGTAGGCAATGGTTTCTTAGACTTTACATCCAAAGCACAAGCAAGAAAAGAAAAAAAAATAGATAAATGGGCCATCATCATAATTAAAATCTTTTGCACTGCAAAGGACTTTATCATGATAGTAAAATGACAACTTACACAATGGGAGAAAATATTTGGAAACCACATATCTGATAAGGGTTTATTATCCAGAATATATAAAGAAATTCTTCAACTCAATAACAAAAAGAGAAACAACCCAATTACAAAATGGAAAAAAGGCTTGATATTCAAATGGCCAAAAAGCACATGAAAAAATGTGCCACATCATCAGCCATTAGGGATATACAAATCAAAACCATAATGAGATACCATTTCAACACACCAGAATGACTGCTATTTAAAAAAAAATGGAAAAAAGTGTTGGAGAGGATGTGGAGAAGTAGTTATATTCATTCATTGTTGGTGGGAATGTATAAGAGTGCTACCTCTGTAGAAGACAGCTTGAGCTTTCTCATCAAGTTAAGTAGAGAATTACCATGTGACCCTGCAATCCCATGTCAAGGTATATACCCTATAAAATTGAAACAGGGACTCAAACTGATTTTTGCACACCAATGTCCAGAAGGGCATTATTCACAATTGCCAAAAAATGGAAGCTACCCAAGCATCCATCAACAATATGGATGTATAAACAATATGTGATATATACACACAATGCAATATTTTTTGGCCATAAAAAGGAATGACGTTTTGACATGTAACAATGTGGATGAAACATAAAGACATCATGTTGAGTGAAATAAGATAGACAAAAAAAGGAAAAATATTGTATGATCTCACTGATATGTTATAATTCAAACAAGCACACTCATAGAGTCAGAATCTAGAATACAGGTTAGCAGGGGACAGGCTGGTGTGGGGAATAGGGAGTTAAGGCTTAAAATGTTCCAAGTTTCTATTTGAGATGATGTACAAGTTTTGGTAATGGATGGCAGTGATCATAGCACATTACGAATGTAGTAAACAGTACTGAATTATATATTTGAATGTGGTAAAATGGGGAAATCTTAGGTTATATATATATATATAACACATAATATATATACACATTACTAGAATAAAATTTTTATTAAAAATACACAGAATTGTACAATACACAGTGAACCCTAATGTAGACATGTATTGCAGTTAACAGTACAATTATAAAAATGTACTTTCATCAATTGTAACTAATGTACCATACAAAGATTGGGTGCTAATAATAGGGTGGTATATGGGAACCTTGTATTTTATGCAATATTTTTCTGTAAACCTACAATTATCTCTAATGAACAATAAATTTTAAAAAGACAATGAAGGTAAAACTCCTAGAAAATTTATCCAAGTGACAGAAAACTTAAATATTCCTATAATTATTATAGATATTGAATGATTAGTTGTTAATCTTCCAACAAATGGAACACCAGGTTGAGGGTTTGGATGTATTATGGCCCCCCAAACACCATTATCTTTGATGCAATCTTGTGGAGGCAGGTGTATTCATATTGATTAGATTGGAACCTTTGGATTAGGTTGTTTCCATGGAGATGTGACCCACCCAACTGTAGGTGATAACTCTGATTGCCCTGCCCATTCAGCATGGGCCTTGATTAGTTCAAAGGAGCCCTATAAAAGCTCAGACAGAAGGAGCTCATAGCTAGCTGCAGCTGAGACAGACATTTGAAGATGGCCATTGGAAGCTGACACAGACATTTTGGAGAATTCCATTTTGAAACACAACCTGGGAGCAAGCAGATGCCAGCCACATGCCTTCCCAGCTAACAGAGGTTTTCTGGACGCCAATAGCCTTTCTCCAGTGAAGGTACCTTATGGTTGATGCCCTACCTTAGACACTTTATGACCTTAAGACTGCAACTTTGTAACCAAATAAACCCCCTTTTATAAAAGCCAATCCATTTCTGGTGTTTTGCAAAATGGCAGCATTAGCAAACCGGAACGGATTTTGGTACCAGAGACGGGGGCGGGGGGGGGGGGTGTTGCTGCTGCTGAGTTTGCAAATACCAAACATGCTGGAATGGCTTTTTAAATGGATAAGGGGGAAATTTTGGAGGAATTGTGAGGAGCTTGATAGGAAAGGCCTAGATTGCTTTGAGGAGACTGTCGAAACATGGACTCTAAAGATACTTCTGATGAGGCCTTGAGCAGAAATGGACCCTGGTTTTAAAGTGGCAGAGAATTTGGCAAAATTGAGTCCTGGTATTGGATGGAAGGCAGAATTCGAGAGCCGCAACCTGGAATATTTAGCTGATGAGATCTCCAAGCTAAATATAGAAAAAGTAGCCTGGCTTTTCCTTGCAGCTTATAGTAAAATGCGACAGGACAGAGATAAACCGAGAATTGAGCTTGTGGGTACAAAGAAACCAGAAACTGATAGTCTGGAAAACCCTGGGCTTCCAAAATGTAAGACCCCAGAAGCTACAGCCTCACGCAAGGATCTAACCAACCATGGAACCCAACTGCCATTTCAGTACAAGCCAAGATTGGAAATGGAGTTATCCAGAAAGGATTTGTGGAAAGTCCTATTGTCTGATGGTTTTGACCCCTGCATGCTTCATCCCAAGCCAATGAGATTTTTGCAAGATCTGTATATACAAAGCCACCGCTGGTCTGGGCTGGAGGGATCAGGGAAGGAACAAATTGAAGGAAAAATTTCTTCAAAGACAGAGCCATGGAGATTGAGGTCCAGAGTCAAGAGGTCTCCAGCTGGGAGAGTGGAGCAGTCCATGCACATGGAAAGGGTGAGTTTGCCCTGGAAGGAGCACATTTACTGGGGATTGGGGAGAGCCTGGCTGCCACCCCCTGCTCAGAGAGGGGACAGACTTTGCCCTAGAGAGACAGAGTCCGGGTGGCACCCCGAGATTTGAGGTGTGAATATGTTGGAGCACCCACCCCAGTGTTTGGAGAGAAAAGGGCTGCTGTGTAAGCCTTTGGAAAGTGTTGGACTACCGCTCTATCAATTCCCAAGGATACAATGTCATTCTGTAAATGACTCTCAGACTTTGAAATCTGATGGCATTTGCCCTGCTGGTTTTAGGAACTGTATTGGTTCCTTAAACCGTGTTTTCCTGTTTCTCCTTATGGCAATCGGAATGTTTACCCTATGATCATCCCTCCTTTGTATATTGGAAGCAGATAACTTGTTCTAAGTTTCACAGGTTCACAGTCAGAGGGAAATTTTGCTTTAAGACAAGATCACACATGTGACTGATTTTGATGGGATCCTGTACTTAACTATTGTTACTGAAATGATTTAAGTTTCTGTGATATTGTGATGGGATGAATGTATTTCATATATGGAAAGATCATGTCATTTTGGGGTTCGGGGGTGGAACATGCCAGTTTGGATGTATTGTGGCCCCCCAAACACCATTATCTTTGATGCAATCTTGTGGAGGCAGGTGTATTCATGTTGATTAGATTGGAACCTTCGGATTAGGTTGTTTCCATAGGGATGTGACCCACCCAACTGTAGGTGATAACTTTGATTGCCCTGCCCATTCAGCATGGGCCTTGATTAATTCAAAGGAGCCCTATAAAAGCTCAGACAGAAGGAGCTCATAGCTAGCTGCAGCTGAGACAGACATTTTGAAGATGGCCATTGGAAGCTGACACAGACATTTTGGAGAACGCCATTTTGAAACACAACCTGGGAGCAAGCAGATGCCATCCACATGCCTTCCCAGCTAACAGAGGTTTTCTGGACGCCAATAGCCTTTCTCCAGTGAAGGTACTCTATGGATGATGCCCTACCTTGGACACTTTATGGCCTTAAGACTATAACTTTGTAACCAAATAAATCCTCTTTTATAAAAGCCAATCCATTTCTGGTGTTTTGCAAAATGGCAGCATTAGCAAACTGGAACACCAGGCCTAGACAGCTTTACATATATATTCCATCTATTATAAGAAACTGAAAAGCTTAGTTATACACAACTTTCCTAGAGAATAGGAGAAAGAAGGACATTTTACACCTCAATGGAAGCATGATACATATATTTGCCAGTGGAGAACAAAGGATGAGTTTTTCATTAAACATACCATGGTAATTGGGAACCATACTTAAGAAGTAACAGAATTAATCAGAGAAGGATAAACAATGTTATCTTATTGCTTCCTCCAAATGCAGGTAGTCTTGTTTTAATTTTCACAATTTTGCCTCTATTTCTGTACTGGAGACAGACTGGTTTTGTGACACTTAAATATAAATCCAATAGTTAGAGTGAGAAAACCATTCTTCAAATCACTGAATCATTCCTGTAGTATCTCTCACCATAATTGTCATTGTTGGAAAATTGTTGTCATCCCGGGTGAATAGTCAATAAAGAATCCTTCCCAACTTGATTTAATTGTAATTTCTACTTGGATATTGTATCTGCAATACTCGTTCTTAAGATGACTTTGCCAATTCTATAATGATTCTGCAGTTCCTGTTATCTTCTTGCTGTAATTAGAGTGCATCTCTATGCAACAGAGTGAATCCCAGCACAAGGCCCTCTTGTGATCACAGGTTTGGATAACTTAGGTCTAAGCGAATTTCTTGGACTTGCTTATATGAAATTTGTGTCTTCAGATCAGAAGAACATACAGCCTTGTAAGAAAGCTCACAATACATAGAATACAAGAATAAAAAGAAACAATGAGTGATGAATAATTGAAGGATGCTGATTTGGAGACTAAGAAGACATGAAAGGACTGTATTTGTGTTCAAAAACTATGACCTCACTATCTATAGTGAGAAAAACAAGAAAATTAACTGATTTTCATCTGTAGAAGAAAAAAATTGCCTCTTACATAATTGTTACTGTTAAATTTTTTATTCAAAGCAGCTTTAGGAGACAGGAACCAATATCAAATTTAATAAAAAATATGTTCATCACAAAGCTCTCTGGCCCTTGTCATCTCATGTTGGATGGAAGACCCACCTCATTTTCCTGCAGCTCCTCATAGGGTATACTTAGGTATACAATTCAGGTAACTCGATCAATGCAACCAAACTTGCAGAAAACACAGAGGCACTGCTCTTTGTGAGCTTTGCTGCTAAGCAAATAATCATTCTATTTCATAAAAGGGATGTAACATAATTAATCACCACCACTGTGAATTTTATGGAACCACTATGTTTGCATGAAGGACAAACACCTGAGCTCTGTTATAAATGAAACATAAATTGAACTCTAGAGAACTCATGGGCAAATGTGGAGACACAGGCATGCCCAGGGCAGATCCAGGCATCAGAGCACACACTTCACTTCTTAGTAAAAATGTACCAGTATTAACTTTATTTAAACTAATGTGCCAATAAGTTGTCAAAAGCTTTCGAGTTCAATGTTTTTTAATCCTTCCATTTTTTCCCATTCCTTCTGTCACCACCTACCTCAGGCCCTCATTTCTTTTTCTTTGGAATATGATAATAGCTTCACTCCTGTTATTGATGCCTCTATTCTTGCCTCTAAACAAACTACCCTCCACAAAACTGCTGTATTACCTTCCTAAAGTTCATGTTACATATTTTGATCATCTTGTATCTATCCTTCCAATACATCTATGGTTCCCTGATGCCTCTGTTTATTCTTTCATGCTATATCCTCACATTCTAGTCTAACCTCTCACTAACCTATATCTACCCCTCTTCAAAAAAAAAAAAAAATACTGGATTATTTTCAGCTTGAACATGCCCAGAATACCCTTTCCTCCTTTGGCAGACAAAAATCTCCTACTCATCCTTTAACATTCACTCCACATGCCTTCTCTTGTTTATTTCTTTCCCTGAAAGGCCACAAACCTCAGCCTACCTCTGTGGAGAGCCGTCTCCCGGGACGGGCATAGCGCATGCGCTGTAAACCTGCTCCAAAGTCCCCCCGCCCATCGAGTGGTGCCAAGATGGCGCCCACATCCTGCTTCCGGCTTCTGATGTATGTAACCACCCGCTGTATTCACCAATCATGCTTGTGTGCGTGGCGTTAGCCCATTGGATACATGCAAGGTTTATAAGAAAGTTCCCGGGCAAAGCTCGGGGAGACAGCCCACAAGGAGCCGCGCCTGACGGCCGCATCGAGGTTCTTCTCCCCCGAGGCGTCTTGCCCCGGGCGGAACCTGTAAAGATGATGATTGCCTAGTCTCATTAAAAGTTTATTTGCTTTACCACCGCGAGTCCTGAGTGATCACAAGTGCTCCGGGTAAGACGTTGTCCGCACCCTCTCTCCCCTTATCTCTCTGGTCCCCATCGCCGGCCGACCGAGGACTCGAGGCGGGGCGGAGAAGCGCCGGACATACCTCATTTCTTCTTCACCTGTAATGATAATCATATTGTATTATAGTTACCTATGTATATGTTTATCTCTGCTTCCAAAAGTAAGCATCTTTAATTCATGGGCTTCCTCATTTATTGGAATTCCCAGTACTCAAAAACATTCTGGCAAATAGCAAGAGCTCAGTAAATGTTTATTGAATCAAATTGAAAATAATACTAAGTAGATCCTTGTCATTGTTTTGGCTGCATGAATCTGAAAACACTTTCTAGCCTGGGTGCAACTCTCAATCTTAGAATCGGTATGGGAAATAGAATCTGTCCGCCTTTATTGAAACTGAAATTGACTTGTGTTCCAAGTTCGTTTTGCCACCAACATATGGCCAACGACTCAGAATTCACCAGTCTTACACGCACTCTGGACTTCAAAAGAGGAAGGCATTGTGGAGAACCCTCTCTGGCATCCATGGGCTACACAAGATCCAGTTTTTGAGGAGAGAGCAGTAGCAATAGTATCTGTAACAGGAGTATACATTTGCCATGCCAACACACATGTCAAGACTGCTTTGAATGGGATTTGGGATATTGCTTCAGGAAATTTCTCAGCCAGATCCTTCAGCCCTCCCTGAGATTCTCTGCCCAATCCATCACTTTTTTTTTTTTTTAACTTAAATTGGACAGAGTCTGTTTTTGTTGCTTGCAACAAAAGAATCCTCAAGGATTCAGAAATCCTACTACTTCATGACCTTGTAGCTTTGCTCAAATCAATTTCTTTGTTTGGAATGATCTCTGTTGCCTTCTCTTTGTCTGTAAATTCTGACCTTTCCTTAGAGATCCATACAAAGGTCATCATCTCCTTGTATCCATCTTGATCCTTCTAACTTAAAATTCTCTCTCTCATTTGAACCCCTCAAACGTTTAGTTTCTTTAATATGACTCTTATAGTATCATATCCCAATCTTACAATCATATGTATGCTTGCCTTATTTGTTTTGAGGGCAGCGGTTGGGTTTTATCCAATAATATACTAGAGATCTGGTGAAAAATGTATGTATGTATGATATGCATTTATACCTAATTATAGATATTTATACATGTGTTTATATACACATATATGATTATATATACATGTAAGTTTATTAAAAATTTTACTGATTATGGTGGGTTGGAACTGTAAGCACCCCAGAAAAACATGCTTTTAAAGTTAATCCATTCCTGTGAATGTGAACCCACTGTAACTAGGATCTTTTATTATTATTAATATTACTATTGTTATTATTATTATTTTAAGTAGGACCTTTTGATGAGATTACTTTAGTTAAGGTGTGTCCTACCTTAATCAGAATGGGTCTTAATCTTATTACTGGAGTCCATTATAAGAGAATGAAATTCAGACACAGAGAGAGAAGACCACAGGAAACAAGAAGTTGGATATCGATGGGACCCAGAAGAGAAGGGAGAGACCAGAAGATGCCACCATATGCTTTGCCATGTGACAGAGGAGCCAAGGATCACTGGCAATCAGCCCCAGAATGCCGCAGTCTTAGGGCAGAAAGCATCACCTTGATGATACCTTGATTTGGACATTTTCTCAGCCTCAAAACTGTGAGCAAATAAATTCCCGTTGTTTAAGCCAAACCATTTCATGGTATTTACTTGAGCAGCCTAGAACATTAAAACACCAATATAACCAATTTATTCTAAGAAAATAATTTGTTTTGATCAAACTATTGTATCCATAACTAATTTATGCTTGGCAAACAAGTGTATTTCCTACATGAATATTAGTTAGTATTTTACTTATGTTAATTAGTAAGACAAAAGTAAAACAATGAAAATGTATGTCAGAATTTAACTTATTTGTAAATTACTAAGTGACTTCTTTGCCAATTTGAATAATAGTTTTTGAATATGGAAGAATATTTCCCCAATCTTTTGTGCTATGTACAATGTAACAGTTACAGATATGACATACTTTTGACATTTCTCCACCACTTTCTTATATCTAGAAGATCAATAAAACAACAATTCAAGCCATGATTGGTAGTATTTGTCCATTTTTATGGTTTTAAAACTCCCATCATAACTGAATTCAAATTACCAACATAATGTTACTCAATGCAAAAGTGGGAAACAATATGCAGTAGCATACCATTATTTCCACCACAGACATTCAACAGATAGAGAATGATGAGTTTTGAGTATAGCATTTGTGTTTAATATAATTTATTTAAGTTTATATAATTAATTTTTAATAAAGACTGTATTTAACCAGCTCACAAAACTGAAAATTTAACAATTAGCTCTCATAAGATGATACAAGCCAACATCAGCATACCGTTGAATTACCAGTTGTTATTCCAGACACCATACAAGACACATAGAATAAGTGCTTAATACATTTTTACTGATCTGAATACAGTTTGATGGTTTGGAACATATTGGCGCTCATCCTCTTTAGACCCTGCCATTTTCAAAGGCAACTTCAAGGTTTGAATTGACTTTAGGCCCTATGAACTAAGGCATGGGTTAGGTGATCACATCATTAGCCTTCTGTGGCACAACACTGCCTTGGAGGTTATAGAGAGAATGGAGAGAAGTAATTTTCTTCACCATTTACCCTGAAATCAATACAACCACCAGGCTTCCCATAGATAGTATGCTAGCCTTATATTCTTGAATGACTCCTGATGAATACATGTTCCTTGGATTTTCTTGAACTATTTTTTGGGGATTATCCTTTGAGGACTGAAATATCCTATGACTCAGATACTTGAAGTGGGAGCATTCAAAGGGCAGTGTAGTGGTTAAAATTTTGCTATTAAGCAGCTCACATTTTGCCCTTAGAGGTTTTGTGATCTTATTAATATACCAACTAATATTCATGTAGGAAATACACTTGTTTGCCAAGCATAAGTCCTCACTAAATGTGAACTAAATCATTGGCTATTAAGCAGTCCATAAAAATCAACTAAATTAAAGTTATGCAGGCCCAAGGAATTCAGTTGTCTGCTGGACTGGGTATATGAAATGATATTACAGTGATCCCCCCAAAACACTGTTTTTATTAAGGAAGAAGACAAATTTTTAACTCCTAATGAGTTCTCTTCCTTCTCTCTAGTAGTCCTTTACTATTTGGATAAAACATTTTTTTTTTACTTAATTACATGTTGTTGTACATTATTCTTTAATAGTTTAATCTTGCATATCTTGTTTTTCCACTTCTTTATCCTTCTCATCACTACACATCGCATGTCCACCCCAAGTTAGATTGTAAACTCCCTGAGGGCTGAGATCTTAACATAAAAAGTTTTTTATTCATTTGTTTATATTGTCTAATAAAGGGTTAGACTTATAGGTGTTGATAAGTATCTACAGAAATTGACTCCTTAATCCTGGGGTGGAAATAAGAGTTATCCTAAATAAATACTTTAGGTTTTGAAGGCTTGAGTGGTGAGGCTTGGAGAATATCTGACCTCATTTCCAGGGAAGCTGGATTCATTCACAGATGGAGGCAATTAACTTGGATAAAAGGTTGTCTTACTTGCTTCATTACCCAACAAATTAGCAGTATAGCAGAATTCAATAACTCCAACTCCCAGTTTTTTTTTCAGATTGTGGCTAAACCACATCATCACAGGAGCAATTACCTGACACAGATTTTTCAACTAGGCCAAATGAATATTTCACATACCTTTTCCTCATTCAACATAATCTTTCTAAAAGAATCCAAAAAATATCAAGATGAATTTTAAAACAATAATCAGTACTTTCTTGGCAGTTAGGAGAAATGGTATTCTATGAAAAGGAAAGATTTTCTGATGGTCTGTCCCATTAACTTTAAAAATCAAAGCTGAATATGATGTCTGCTGGTAAAAATAAAATTTAATAATTAATCAACTTGGAGTAATAATCTATGATGCTATTAGTTCAAGCCATGTCCTGAGCATCTTCAAAAAATTTAGTCACACTCTGTATTAAGGTATATGATGATTCTACAAACTTTCAAAGCCAATTTTAGTTGTTTTACTTTTATATTGTGACATAATTTACATACAATAAAATACATATATCCTAAGTGTTCGATTTAATAAGTTTTAATGATAGTATACCCCCGTGTAATTACCAATTAAAAGAAGATATAGAACATTTCCGTCTCCCCAGAAAGTTTTCTAACAAGCTTTTCCAGGTAAATCTCTCCCAGAGGAAACTACTTTGTAACTAATAACAACATACATTTGTTTTGCCTGTTCTAGAACCCCACATAATTAGAATAATGTAGTGTGTACCTTTTTGTGCCTGGTTTGTTTCACTCGAATAATATCTGTGAGACTTAAACATGTTCCAGGTGTATCAGTAGTCTGTTCTCTTTATTATCAAGTAGTATTACATTGATGAATATAACACACACAGTTCTGTTTATCCATTCTCCTCATGATGGACGTTTACATTGTTTCCAGGTTGTGACTATTATGAAATGCTACTAAAATATTCTTGTCACAGTCACAGTGTAGAGATATACTTTCCTTTCTCTTGGTTATATTTATTGGTGTGGAATTGCTAAGTTATAGGATAGACATATGTTTAACATTGTAAGAAACTGTGAAATAGTTTTCCAGTATGGTTGTGCATTTCTACACTTGCACCAACAATGTATGGAAGTTTCTGTGACTCCACATCCCTGCCAATATTTGCCAACATCAGACTTTTTTATTTCAGACATTCTAGCATGGTTTCACATTCTAGTTATACTTCATATTTATCTGATTACTAACAATGTTGAAAATATTTTCCATGTGCCTAGTGGCCATTATCTTCTTTGAACTGTCCAAAATTTTTGCTCATTTTCAGTTTTCATTTACAACAGTTTGGTATTTACAGAAAAATTGTGAAGATAATACTGAGAGTTCCCATATATCCTACAACCAGTTTCCTCTATTGTTAACATTTTACATTATTATGGCACATTTGTCACAATTAATAAATACTGATATAGTATTATTAAATACTGACCATATGTTATTCAGATTCCTTAGTTTATACCTAATGTCATTTTTCTGTCCAGGATTTAATTCAGGATACCACATTACATTTAATTATCATTTCCTTAGGCTCCTCTTGGCTGTGACAGTTTCTCACACTTTCCGTATTTTTGATGACTTTGATGTTTGAGGGAGTACTGCACAGGTATTTTATAGAATGGCCCTCAACTGAGATTTATCTGCTGATTTTTCTCATGATTATATTGGGATTATGTGTTTTAGAGAGAAAGACCACAGAGGTAAAGTGCCATTCTCATCGCATCCTATGAAGGAAAAATACTATCAACATGATTAACTGTTATGTTAAACTTGATCACCTGATGAAGTAGTGTTTATCAGATTTCTCCACTGTAAACTTGCTCTTTTTTTTACCCTTTCCATCTTTGAAAGGAAATCATTATTTGCACTCCACACTAAAGGAATGGGGAGTTATGTTCTACCTCCTTCAGGAGACTTTCCAATCCCCCCTCCCATTTATTTACTTTTTAATCATTTATTATGTCAGTATGGGCTCATGGTTATTTATTTTATACTTTGGGTTATAATCCAATACTACTCTACTTATTTTGTGGCTCAAATTTTTCCAGCTTTGGCCATCTTTTTCAGATGGCTCTTGTGTCCCTTTTTTAACATACCCTCATCATTGAAGGGTTTGTTTTCATTTCTTTTCTTTCTATCTTTTTTTTCCCCCCAAGCACTTTCTTACTTTCTGTCACTACAGGATGCTCCAGGCTCACTCTGTGTATTTCCTGCCCCAGACCTAGAATAAGCCATTCCTCCAAGGAGCTCTGGGTCCTTTCATGAAGACTAGTATTAGAAGCCTAGATCTGGGTTCACAGTGAGCTTGTTGCAGTGGAGGATTTTGTTGCTTCTAAGCCTTCTCAGTTGATAAAACAGGGAAATATGTGTGTGTTTCCTAACCCAGGTATATACATATATCTGTAAGCATCACTGTATGTAGCCATCTGTATTTATATTAAGTTAAACGTGAGTTCGTACCGATGTCTCCAACTCTAATACATTACTACACGGATTAATCAAGACTTCTCCTCTTGCTTATCTGTAACCTACCACTCCAACAGTGAGAAATCAGGATCCTATGATCCACTATTCATTTATTTAATTGTTTAATGCCAGTACACATGCATAGCAATATCAGAATAGTTAACCCGTGGGATACAACTTTGTCAACTAGAATATAGTGCTTAAATTCCTTTTGCCTTTAGTCTTACAGAATCTATTTCCAAAGTGACTTGGGTTGGCAACCTTATCCCTACCCTCTTTAGTGAGGTTGTTTAATACTTTTGTACTATAGTCAGATTCTTCTGCAACATTCTGAAATCCATCTTGGGATCCCCAGATCTCCTAAATGATTTTTTGAAAATGTTAAGTTTCACTATGCTGTAAAATTCTATGGATTCTGAAAAGTACATAATGTCATGTATCTACGATTACAATATCATACCGAATAGTCTCACATCCCTAAAATCTCCCCTATGAATTACTAGCAAACACTAACTTTTTACTGTTTCTATAGTTTTACGTTTTCCATAGTATTACATTGGAATCATAAAGTATGAATCCTTTTTTAGATTGGCTACTGTTACTTATCATTATATATTTAAGATTCATCTATGTTTTTGCATGGCTTGATAACTCATTTTGTTTCATCGCTGTATAATAATCTATTGTACGGACGTACCACACTTTGTTTATACATACCTGTTATACTTTCATATAAAAGCACATCTTGGTTGCTTCCAACTTTTAGCCCTTATGAATTAAACTTGCTATAAATATTTAAGTACAGGTGGACGTAAGTTTTCAAATCAGTTGGATAAATGACCAGGAGTTTGCTGGATCACAAGGTAAGACTATGTTTTCAGCTTTGTAAGAAACTACCAAACTGTCTTCCAGAGTGGCTGTACCATTTGCATTCATCAAAGTATGAGAGTTTCTGTTACTCAACATCCTGCTAGCAATTGTTGTTGTCAGTTGTTTTGTTTTTATTTCAGCCATTCTGATAGGTGTGCAGTAGTATAATATTGTGGTGTACCTTCAAATTTCCTAATGAAAAATTATTTTAAGTACCTTTTCATATACCTGCTTGCAATCTGTATATCTTCTTTGGTGAGGTGTCTGTTCAGATGGTTTGCCCATTCTTTCATTGGGTTGTTTTTAACTGTTGAGTTCTAAGAGTTCTTTATATAATATGGATAAAGCCCTTTATTAGATATGTGTTTTTTAAGTATTTTCTCCCATTCTGTGGCTTGTCATTGGATTCTCCCAATGATGTCTTTTGCAGAGTGTAAGTTTTTATTTTAATGAAGGGCATTTTGTCAACTCTGTCTTTCTTGGATCATGCTTTTGGTGCTTGTATCCAAAACCTCATCACCAAACCAAAGGTATGTGCATTTTCTCCTCATATCTTCTAGAAGTTTTAGACTTTGTATTTTTAATTTAGGTATATGATAAATTTAGAGATAGTTTTGGTGAAAGGTGGAAAGTCTTTTATGGTTCAATTTGTTGTGTTTTTTTTTTTTTCAGTCTCACATTTATTTTCTTTTTTTGCTAGTACTACAGCCTAATTGTTTTTTAAATACAATTTTATTGAGATATATTCACATACTCTACAATCATCTGCAGTGTACCATCATATAGTTCTGCATTCATCACTACAATCAATTTTTGAACATTTTCTTTAATCCAAAAAATAAAAATAAAAGTAAAAAAGAACACCTAAAACATTCCATCCCCACATCCCACCCTATTTTTCATTTAAGTTTTGTCCACATTTTTCTACTCATCTGTCCACACTGGATGAAGGGAGTGTGCACCACAAGGTTTTTAAAATCACACCATCATGCTGTGTAACCTACATAATTATACAATTGTCCTCAAGAATCAAGGCTACTGGGTGCAGTTTGACAGCTTCAGGTATTTCTTCTAGCCATTCCAACACACTAAAAACTAAAATGGATGTCTCTATAGTGCATAAGAATACCCTCCAGAGTGACCTCTCGATTCCATTTGAAATCTCTCAGCCACTGAAACTTTATTTTGTTTCATTTCTCTTCCCCCTTTTGGTCAAGAAGATTTCCTCAATCCCATGATGCCAGGTCCAGGTTCATTCCCAGGAGGCATGTCCCACATTGCCAGGAGGATTTACACTCCTGGGAGTCATGTCCCTGGTAGTGGGGAGGGCAGTGAGTTTACCTGCCTAGTGAGCTTAGAGAGGGAGATGCCAAATTTGAGCAACAAAGAGGTTCTCTGTGGGGAGACTCTCAGGCACAGTTATAAGCAGGCTTCGCCTCTCCTTTGCAGCAGCAAGCTTCATAAGGGAAAGCCCCGAGATTAAGGACTTGGCCAATTAAATTGGTAGTCCTCAATGTTTGTGAGAATATCAGTAAAATATCCCCAGGTGGTGAAGTCCAACATTTCCACATTTCCCCCCAATTCTTCAGGGGGACCCTGCAAATATATTTTTATTCTCTGTCCAAATTTCTTTGGAATATATCAGGATTTCACCACAACCTGTATAAATCTACCAGATCTCACTTCCTATTCAAAGTTCCATGTCCTTATGGTGTTTGTATAAACTGACCATACAAGTTAAGTTATTTAGTGTGCTACAGAAAATATAGATCCTACACCAAATAAACATCTCTTCCCTTGGTCTCACACAGAAGTTGAAGTTTTAAAACATGGTCAGTATCATTCTTTACCGTTTGGCCTGATTTGCCTTAGTCCTAACCAGATCCGCTTCAGTCATATCTCCAATGGAAGTCTGAACTCTTTTTCAGCTTTTTTAACAGTTGCCGTATGAGGTAATACTGACATTAATAGCTGACGAGCTCTAGCTCTGAGTTCCAAGTGTCACACAGATACTCAAAGTTCCAGAGACTGACCAGGTTATACACAAAGAGACAGCATCTCAGAATTTAGAGATAACCATTGTAACTCTGGAATAGATGTGACTGCTGCAAGAGCTTACAATCTAGGAACCTCTACAATAAGCATTCCTCTGATAACCTGTGCTCTAAGATTCAATTCTCAGGGTTTACACAATTATAGTTAGTCCATATTAGTGAGGCATTATAATGTTTGTCTTTTCATTTCTGGCATACTTCCCTCAAAATGTTGTCCTCAAAATCCATTCACCTAGTTGCATGTCCCATAACTTCATTCTTTCTTGCAGTTGCTCAATTTTCTATTGTATACATACCCAAGAGTTCACCATTCTGTTTATCAGTCGATGTACCCTTAGGTCATCTTCATCCATTGCAAATCGTGAATAATGTCACCATAAACACCAGTGTGCAAATGTCCATTCGTGTCCATGCTCTCAGATTTTCTAAGTATATACCCAATAATGAGGTTTCAGGACTTTACGGCACCCACATATTTAGCTTCTTGTGAAACCACCACACTGTCCTCCAGATTCCTCCCAGTTCCTTTTGTGCCTGCTCTTGGTTTATTTGTTCTTGGAGCTTTTATTCAGCAGCCTGAATTTCTTAATTAATTCTGCAACCGGGGCCAAGTTGAGACCCCCTTCTTGCTCCCAGCAAAGACTGTTTCTTTTTCCCTTGGGAAACCAATGCCAAGACAGTCTGCCATGCCTGGGGAGGGAAGGGTGACAGCCCCCTGGCTGGGGAAACTTACAGGTCTTCATTGCGATCTCAGCTGTTCCACACTTTCCAACCTGGTGTACAATGCGTGACAAGTCACAGAAGTCCCTGAAACAGCTATTACATGCAGTTCCTGACTATTTACAAGCTGCCCTAGGGGAGTAATTGAATTCCAAACCTTACCACTCTGTTATCTTGCCCCATCTCTCTCAATTTATTTTTAATATGAATTTCAAATTGTTTCATTTGTTGAAAAGACTGTCCTTTTTCCCTTGATTCACCTTTACTCCTTTCTCAAAGATCAGTTTTCTATGTGTGAACTTACTTCTGGGATCAGTATACTGCTCCATTGATCAATGTCTCTATTCTTTTTCTAATACCATACTGTTTTTTTTTAATTTTACTAGAGAAGTGATGGGTTTATAGAAAAATCGTGCATAAAATATGCCATATACCACTCTATTAATTACACCTTGTATTAGTGTGGCACATTTGTTAAAACTGATGAAAGTAAATTTATATAACTGCACTATTAACTTAGTCCATGATTTACCTTGGGGTTCACAGATTCTGTTGTGCAGTCCTAAGGAATTTTTAAAAATTTTATTCTAGTAATATATAAAGACTAAATTTCCCCTTTTAACCATATTCAAGGATATAATTCACTGAAGTTAATTAATTCATAATATTGTGGAACCATCACAACTATGCATTACCAAAACATTTCTGTCACCCTGAACAGAAATTTTATACCAATTAGGCATTAAATCTCCACTTCATAACCACCATCCCTGCTCCTGGAAATCTGTATTCTGGTTTCTGACTCTATGAATTTGTTTATTGTAATTATTTCATGTCAGTGAGATCATACGATGTTTGTCATTTGGTGTCCGGCTTTTTTAACTCAACATGTTTTTTCACTTATCCACACTGTAACGTGTCAGAACCTCATTCTTTTTATGGTAGAATAACATTGTATTGTATGTATATATCACATATTGTTTATTCATTCATCTGCTGATGGATGCTCAGGTTGCTTCCATCTTTTGGCAATTGTGAATAATGCCCTTATGGACATTAGTGTGGAAAATCTGCTCAAGGCCCTGCTTTCAATTTCGGGGGTACAGACATAGACATGGGATTGCGGGGTTATATGACAATTCTATACTTAACTTGATCAGAAAGCCCAAACTGTCTTCTACAGTGGCAGCACTCTTTTACATTCCTACCAATAATGAATGAGTGTAACTATTTCTCCACATCCTCTTCAGCAGTTATTATTTTCCATTTTTTAAGAGCAGCCATTGTGTTGTGTTGAAATTGTATCTCATTATGGTTTTGATTTGCATTTCCCTAATGGCTAATGATGGGGAGCATCTTTTCATGTGCTTATTGGCCACTTGAATATCTTCTTTGGAGAAAACTCTGTTCAAGCCTTTTTCCCACTTTGTATTTGGGCTGTTTTTCTTTCTGTTATTGAGTTGAAGGCTTTCTTTTTATATTCTGGATAATAAACCCTTATCAGATATGTGGTTTCCAAATATTTTCTCACATTATGTAGCATGTCATTTTACTTTCATGATGAAGTTTGCAGTGCAAAAGGTTTTAATTTTGATGATAGCTCACTTATCTATTTTTTCTTTTCTTGCTTTGCTTTGGATGTAAAGTCTAAGAAACCATTGCCAAACACAAGTTCCCAAAAATGCTTCCCTAAGTTTTCTTCTAGGAGTTTGATAGTTATAACTCTCCTATTAAGGTGTTTGATCCATTTTTAGTTGATTTTTGTATATGGTGTGAGGTAGGGATCCACCTTCATTCTTTTGCATATGAACATCTGGTTTTCTGAGCACTATTTGTTGCAGACACTATTCTTTCGAACGGAGTGGTCTTTGCCTTCCTTGTTAAAAATCAGTTGACTGAAGATGGCGGCATAGAGAGTAGTGGAAGACTGTTAGTCCTCCCCTGGAACAATTCATAAATGACCAAAAAACTAGTAAATAACCTGGAATAACTGCGGGGAGACAAATGTGACTGTCCACTCATCATCCACCAACCTGAATTGGGAGGAATGCCTGAGATCGCAGCATAAAATCTGTAAGTAAAACTGTGGACCTGCACTGAAAGCCGAGAGCTGAGAGCCCCTCCCTCACAGAAGCCTTGTGGCCCTAGAAAGCAGCACTCTCTCAGCCCAGCCCCAACTGGGGTTTTAATGTTAACTGCTCAATACAGTCAGCGAATTCTCAACAAGCAGATAGAGGCTTTTGGTGACAACTGACCTTGGGAGAGTCGGGGGACATATCTGTCTCAGGACGGGGAGCCCAGAGGATCGGGTGCTATCTCTGGCTGACAGGTGAACCTGGGAGCTTTTCTGTCCCTTTCTCTCTCTGTGGAGAAAACCTCAGCCATTTTCAGCCTGCAGCACTTTGCAGTAAAGACAGCCTCAGCCATTTGAAAATCAAAACACTCTGATCAGCAGAGTCAGAGAAACAAAGAACTTATTGATATTCAGCTGACCTCTCTGGAGGGGGCATAGCTTCCCACGAGGAAACTGAGGGGCCCAGCTCTACTGTCTGCCTTTCCAGAACCAGACCCCAAAGCCTGGGGGAGGAGAGCCACAGGCCACACTCTCTTACACAGGTAGTGACAGGCTGACAGGTGCACTTGCCAGGCAGAAAAGCACAGGTGTGTCAGTCCTCTAAGAAAAACCATCAGGGAAACCGGATACTGAATATTCCCTCCTTCTGTGACCCGAGCCTGTTCTCATCTGGGAAAACCTGATTGGGGTAGCCAAGGAGGTCAGATGCCTAGACAACAGAAAACTACAACCTACACTAAGAAAAATGAAGCTATGGCCCAGTCAAAGGAACCAACGTACACTTCAACTGAGATACAGGAATTTAAACAACAAATGCTAAATCAATTCAAAAATTTAGAGAATATTTCACAAAAGAGATAGAGGCTGTAAAGAAAAACTGGGCATACAAAAGGCAGAAATTGAAAGCTCAAAAAAACAACTAGTAGAATCCATGGGAATGAAAGGCACAACACAAGAGATGAAAGACACAATGGAAACATTCAACAGCAGATCTCAAGAGGCAGAAGAAAACACTCAAGAACTGGAGACCAAAACACCTGAAAGCCTAAACGCAAAGGAGCACATGGAGAAAAGAATGAAAAAATATGAACGGCTCCAGGAACTTAAGGATGAAACAAGGTACAAGAATCTACGTATCATTGGTGTCCCAGAAGGAGAAGAGAAGGGAAAAGAGGCAGAGGCAATAATAGAAGAAATAATCAATGAAAATTTCCCATCTCTTATGAAAGACATAAAATTACAGATCCAAGAAGCGCAGCGTACTCCAAATGGAATAGATCTGAATAGGCCTACGCCAAGACACTTAATAATCAGATTATCAAATGTCAAAGACAAAGAGAGAATCCTGAAAGCAGCAAGAGAAAAGCAATCCATCACATACAAAGGAAGCTTAATAAGACTGTGTGGATCTCTCAGCAGAAACCATGGAGGAAAGAAGGAAGTGGTGTGATATATTTAAGATACTGAAAGAGAAAAACCGCCAACCAAGAATTCTATATCCAGCAAAGCTGTCCTTCAAATATGAGGGAGAGCTCAAAATATTTTCTGACAAACAGACAATGAGAGAGTTTGTGAACAAGACACCCGCCCTACTGGAAATACTAAAGGGAGCACTACAGAGTGACAGGAGAAGACAGGAGCGCATGGTTTGGAACACAATTTTGGGAGATGGTAGCACAGCAATGTAAGTACACTAAACAAAGATAACTATGAATACAGTTGAGAGAGGAAGGTTGGGAGCATGTGAGACACCATAAGAAAGGAGGAAAGATATAGAATGGGACTGTGTAACTTGGTGAAATCTAGAGTGTTCAACAATTGTGATAAAATGTACAAATATGTTCTTTTACGGAGGAGAACAAGCAAATGTCAACCTTGCAAGGTATTAAAAATGGGGAGGCATTGGGGGAGGGATGCAATCAACATGAACTAGAGACTGTAACTAACAGAATCATTGTATTATGCTTCCTTTAATGTAACAAAGGCGATATACCAAGGTAAATGTAGATAAGAGGAGGGGATGGGGAGGCATGTTAGATACTTGACATTGGTGGTGTTGTCTGACTGTTTACTCTACTTTGATTTAAGGTTATTTTTCCTTTTGCTACTTCCTAGCTGTCATTTTTTTCCTCTTTCTTTTGCCTCTCTACCTTCTTTGACTCTCCCTTCTGCCTTGTGAAAGAAATGTAGATGCCCTTATATAGATAGTGGTGAAGGTGGTGAACACATAAATAGGTAACATACAGAGAATCATTGATTGATTACTTAGGATGGAATGTATGGTGTGTGAACAAAACCATCTTAAAAAAAAATGGGTTGACGACAAAACCTCAAGGGCAATATACTGAGTGAAATAAGCCAGACACATAAGGACAAATATTGCAGGGTCTCACTGATAAGAACTAATTATAATATGTAAACTCATAGACATGAAATATAAGGTACCAAGATATAGGGAGAGGCTTAAGAATGGGGAGTGGTTGCTTAGTATGAGCAGAATATTCAACTAGGATGAACTTAAATGTTTGGAAATGAACAGAGGTGTCAGCAGCAAGATGTGAGAATAACTAACAGTGCCAAATGGTGCGTGAATGAGGTGGAAGGGAAAGCTCAGAGTCATATATATCACCAGAAGGAAAGTTGGAGGTCAAAAGATGGGAATGTATAAAACTGAATCCTATGGTGGGCAATGTCCATGATTAACTGTAAAAATATTAGAAAACTCTTCCATGAACCAGAACAAATGTATGACAATACAACTAGAAGTTACTAATAGAGGGGCATATAGGGAAGAAATATATACCTATTGCAAACTATATACTACAGTTAGTAGTATTTCAATATTCTTTCATAAACAGTAACAAACGTACTATACCAACACTATGAGTCAACAATTGAGGGGGGTTGGTTAAGGATACGGGAGGATTCGAGTTTCCTTTTTTTTTTTTTTTTTTTTTCTTTTTACATCTTTCACTGAATTTCTTGTCTGGAGTAATGAAAAGGTTCTAAAAATTGAACAAAAATTAAGTGTGGTGATGGATGCACAGCTGTATGAGGGTACCAGGGGCAACTGATTGTACACTTTGGATCTTTGGATAATTGTATGGTATCTGAACAATCCCAATAAAAATTAAAAAAAAAATCAGTTGACCATAAAGGTGAGGGTTGATTTCTGAACTGTCAATTGAATTCCATTAGTCTATATGTCTGTCCTTGTGCCAGTAGCATGCCATTTTGATTAGTGTGGCTTTGTAGTAAGCCTTAGGATTGGGAAATGAGAGTCCCCCAATTATATTCTTCTTTTTCAAGGTGGCTTTTGCTACTTGGGGCCCCTTACACTTCCATATGAATTTAATGATTGGCTTTCCATTTCTGCAAAGTAAGTTGTTGGAATTTTCATTGCGATTGTGTTGAAACTGTAAATCTCTATGGGTAGAACTGACATCTTAATGATATCCAGTCTTTCTATTCACATACACAGAATGTCCTTCCATTTATTTAGGTCTTTTAAAATTTCTTTTAGCAACATTTTGTAGTTTTCTGTGTGCAAGCCCTTTACATCCTTGGTTAGATTTACTCCTAGACATTAGATTCTTTTACTTGCTATTGTAAATGGAAATTTTTCTTGATTTCTTTGACTGATTTTTCATTACTAGTGTATAGAACCACTATTAATTTTATGGGTTGTCTTGTACCCTGCCACATTGTTGAATTCATTTATTACCTCTAGGAGTTCTGTTGTGGATTTTTCAGGATTTTTTATATTGGATCATTCATTGGTGTATAGGGAAAGTGTCACCTCTTCCTTTCCAATTAGAATGTCTTTTATTTCTTTTTCTTGCCCAACTGCTTTGGCAAGAATTTCCAGTATAAAACTGAATAAGAATGGTGACAGTGGGCATCCTAGTCTAGTTCCTGATCTTAAAGGGAAAGCTTTCATCATTTCACCATTAAATATGATGTTAACTGTGGGTTTTTCGTATATGCATTTTATCATGTTTCCTTCTATTCCTAGTGTTCTAAGGGTCTTTATCAAGAAGAGGTACTGTATTTTTTCAACTGCCTTTTCTGCATCAATTGAGATGAACATGTGTTCTTTTTACTTCGTTCTTTTAATTGGTGTATTACAATATTTTATATTCTTATGTTGAACCACACTTGCATACCTGAGATAAATCCCACTTGATTATGGCATATACTTCTTTTAATGAGTCATTGGATTTGCTTTGCTAGTATTTTGTAGAGGATTTGTGTATCTGTATTTAGAAGAGATACATGTCTGTAATTTTCTTTTCTTGTGGTATCTTTGTCTGATTTTTTTTATGAGAGTGACAGCCTCATAGAAAAATTAAGGACTGTACTTTTTAGTCAATATTTTGGGAGAGCTTGAGCAGAATTGGAGTTAATTCTTCTTGGAATATTTGGTAAAATTCCTCTGTGTAGCATATGGTCCTTGGATTTTTTGGTGGAAGGATTTTGATTACTGATTTGATTACTTTACTAGTTATTGGTCTATTGAGCTCTTCTATTTCTTCTTGATCCAATGTAGGTAGTTTGTATGTTTCTAGGAATTTGTCCATTTCATCTAGGATATCTAGTTTGTTGGTGCCCAGTTGTTCATAGTATCCTCTCATAATCCTTTTTATTTCAGTGGGGTTGATAGCTATGTCCCTCTTTTCATTTCCGATTTTATTTATTTGTGTACTCTGTCTTTTTTTTTCTTTGTCAGTCTAGCTAAAGGTTTGCCAATTTTATTGATCTTTTCAAAGAACCAACTTTTGGTTTGATGATTCCCTCTATTGTTTTTTTATGCTCTATTTTATTCGTTTCTGTTTCATTCTTTATTTCCTTCCTTCTGCTTCCTTTGGTTTTAGTTTTCTCTTCTTTTCCTCGTTCTTCCAGTTTTTAGGTTAGGTCTCTGATTTGAAATCTTTCTTCTTGTTCTTAATTTTTATTATTTTAAAAATTTTATTTATCCAACTAAGCTATACTTTTAATTTTCTAAAAAGTTTTCCTGCACTTCATTTTTAAAAACAGTATTATTCACGCACCACACAATCCATCCAAAGTGTACAGTGGTTCTTCTTATAATCACAGAGTTGCACATTCATCACCACAAATCAATTTGAGAACATTCTCATTGTTCCAAAAAGAAAAATCCCATACTCGTTATACTTCCCTTTTATTGACACTTAGCATTGGTACAATTGATGAAAGAATATTAAAATGTTATTGTTAGCTATATAGTTTGCTTTAATTTTATTTTTCCTATGCCAGTTTGGATGTATTATGTCCCCCAAAATGCCATTACCTTTGATGCAATCTTGTGAGGGCTGATGTATTAGTGTTGATTAGATTGTAATTCTTTGAGTGTTTCCATGGAGATGTGACTCAATCAACTGTGAGCAAGATCTCTGATTGCATAATTTCCATGGAGGTGTTACCTCACCCATTCAGGGTGGGTCTGAATTAAATCACTGGAGCCATATAAAAAGCTGGCAAACAGAAGGAACTCAGAGCAACTGAGAGTGACATTTTGGAGGAGCTGCAACTTACAGAGACATTTTGAAGATGGCCATTGAAAGCAGAGATTTGCTGATGCTTTGGAGATACTAACCCAGAGTTTGCCCCAAGAAGCTGCAGCCGAGAGAGGAACATCCTGGGAGAAAGCCATTTTGAAACCAGAGCTCCAGAGCAGACACCAGCCACATCTCTTCCCAGCTAACAGAGGTTTTCCGGATGCCACTGGCCATCCTCCAGTGAAGGTACCCAATTGTTGATACATTACCTTGGACAATTTATTGCCTTAAGACTGTAACTGTGTAACCAAATAAACCCCCTTTTATAAAAGCAATCCATTTCTGGTGTTTTGCATTCCAGCATCATTAGCAAACTGGAACATTCCCCATATGCCACCTTATTATTAACACTTTTTAACAGTGACATTCATTTGTTCTAATTCATGTCAAAACATTCTTATATTTTTACAATTAAAAACAGTCATTGTCCATAACAGGGTTCACTAGATTATATAGTCCCATGTTTTATTCTTTAGCTCTTCTAGTGACATACATGACCTTAAACTTCCCCTTTCAACCCATAATCACACCCATAATTCAGTGCTGTTAATTACACTCACAGCAAATTTCTCTCTCATCCTTTCCTTTGCTGTATCCCGTTAGTTTGGGTATGTTGTATTTCATTTTCATTTGCCTTAAGATATTTCTAATTTCCTTTGTGATTTTCTCTTTAACCCATTGGTTATTTAAGAGTACAATGTTTATATTCCACATATTTTAGAACTTTCTATTTCTCCCTTTGATATTGAATTCTAGCTTTATTCTATTGTGTATCTATCTGAGAAGATATATTGTATAATTCAAATATTTTTTAATTTACTGAAGCTTGTTTTGTGACCTAAGATATGGTCCATCCTGGAGAATTATCCATGTGTCCTGGAGAAGGATTTGTATCCTATTGTTGGGTGAATTGTTTTATATATATATATATGTTGGGTCTATTTGGTTTAGAGTATTGTTCAAGTCTTCTATTCCCTTATTGATCTTCTATATAGATGTTCTAGCCATTATTGAATGTGGTGTACTAAAGTCTCTTAGACTTATTTAGAGCCAACTAATATTCCTTCAAATCTGTCAGTGTTTGCTTAATACAGTTTGGGGATCTGCTGTTAAGTGCATACATATTTATAACTGTACAGCTTCTTTTTGAAATGACCCTTTTATCAGTATACAGTGATCAACTTTGTCCCTTGTAACAGTTTTTGACTTAAAATCTATTTTATTTGATATTATTCTAGCTACTCAGCTCTTTCATTGTTAGTACTGGCAAGGTATATTTTTTCCATCTTTACACTTTCAAACTACTTATGTCTTTGACTCTAAGGTGAGTCTCTTGTAAACAGCATATAATTGGGTTGTGCTTTTTTATTTATTCTGCTAGTCTCTGTCTTTTGATTGGGGAGTTTAATCCATTTACATTTAAAGTCACTACTGATAATGCAGGGATTTCTTCTGTCAGTTTGCACTTTAGTCTTTGTAAGTCTTATACCTTTTTTGTCTCTCAATTATACCACTGATGCCTACTTTCATAAATATTTGATTCTTTGTATTGTATTATACTGAGTCTCTTCTCCTTTCTGTCTGGATATATTTTTCAAATATTTTCCTCGTGGTTACCATAGGGTTAAAATGTAACATCCTAAATGCATAACAATATATTTGGTTTGACACAAACTTAACTTCAGTAGCGTGCACATATATTTTTTCTATACCCCTCTATCCCCCACCATTTTTTTTCAATTGTTCCCACTTATACCTTCATACATTGCATGGCCAAAAATAAACATTGATCATTACTTTTTTTGCATTTGCATTTTGGCACCTGTAAAAAGTAAGAAGTGGAGTTATATACCAAATGATACAATACAATAATACTGGCATTTTTAAGTACCTAATTGGATACCTTTACCACAGGTTTTTATTTCTTTATGCTATTTTAAGACACTGTCTAGTGTCCCTTCCTTTCAGTCTGATGAACTCCCTTTATCATTGCTTGTAGGGCAAGTTTAGTGATGAACTCCCTTAGCTTTTGTTTATTTGACAATATCTTAATCTCCTCCTCAATTTTGAAAGGTAGTCTCTACAGATGTAAAATCTCAGTTGGCAGTTTTTTCCCACAGCACTTTAAGTATGTGAATCTACAGCCTTCTTGCCTCCATGGTTTCTGATGAGAAATTGGAACTGAATCTAATGGGAACTCCCTTGTACATAGCACATAGCTTTATTTTTGCAGCTTTCAGAATGCTCTCTTTTTCCTTTGTATGATGAGTATGGGATAGTGTGCATTTTTCTTCAAGTTTATCCTGTTTGGTGTTCTCTGGGCTTCTTGGATGTACATATTCATATATTTTGCTAAGTTTGGGAAGTTCTCTGCCATTATTTCTTTGAAAATTCTTTCTGCCTCTTTCTTCCCCTTCTTGCAGTCCCATAATGTGTATATTGGTATGCTTGATGGTGTTCCAGAGGTCTCTGAGGCTATTTTCACGTTTTATGATTCTTTTTTTCTTTCTGCTTCTCAGCCAGACTCATTTCAATTCTCTTGACTTAGAGTACACTGATTACTTCTTCTTTCAGCTCGAACTTGCTGTTGAAACCCTCCTGGGAATTTTTCATTTCACTAATTGTAGGCTTCAATTCTAGAAGTTCTGTTTCGTTCCTTTTTTAAATTTCTATCTTTTCATTGAGATTCTTATATTTTTCATTAATTGTTTTCCTGATATACTTCAGTTCTTTGCCTGTATTTTCCTTCATTTCCTTGATCATATTGAATATAATTTTTTTTAACACTTTGCTGGTATGTCCACTCTGATCTTCTTTATTGATGGTTTTTGGATTTTTACCCTCTTCCTTTGCATGGGCCATTATTTCCTGTTTTTTTTTTTTTAACTTGCAATCCTTTGTTGCATATTGTATATTTTAATATTTTAAAATGTTAACTCTGGGATTTATTCCCTGAGATGTCTGTTTCATTAATTTTTAATTAGTGTGGTATGACAATTTTTTTGAGTGGCAGGAGCTAACAAAACAAGGAAACCTAAGCAAAAAAACACTTGCCACTGTCCTTGCTTATTGGCTTTGCATTGGTTGGTGCTCTCCATCAAAGTTCAGCCCTACTATCAAGTAAATGTAAAGTGCACCCCCCACCCCCCACCCCGGGCAGTCCCCCTCCATCTTCTCTGGATCTCTATCTTGACCTGGGCTTGTGCTTATTAGTGGTCTTAGGAATTCCCTTCTTTACAAAAGTTTGAATGTTCCCTCTACTTTACAGGAAAGGGAAATTCTCCCTCTTCTGGATGTTCCACTGCAGGACTTAAAAAGCAGAGAAACCTTTGCTCCAGTCTGCTTCAATTGTTTCTTGCACTGCTTTTATTGTCTCAAGCTGCTTTTGCCTGGAGGGCAAATTCTGGACAAGAAGCCATGCCAGAGAGAAATTACTCAAGTCATTTTCTCCCAGCCAGAACAAGACCAGGGACCCTCAAAGGAAGCAGCAGCCAGCTCCAACTTTTTCTGGGGAGGGAGGGGCCCCAAAGGGTGCCAGGAGCTTCTTTCACAGCTCCCCAAATCTGTGCATTTTTGACTCAGCACCTGCCAGCAATTGCAGCCCTCCAACTGTCCTCCTCAGCCCTGAGGAAGCTTATTGTCTTTAAGTCTCCCCTACCAACTTTGTCCAGGATGGGTTGGAAAAATGGCTGCCCTCAGAGCCAGGCCTGCAGTGATCCAAAGCAGCTAATAAAAGCAGTGCTCAGCAATTGAATCCAACCAGGCCCCTCCCCAGATCTTGAGGAACTGGATTTTTTGTCACTCTCTGTCACCAGCAATCTGTGCCAGGGGACAGAACCCAATGCTGCCTTCCATGAGAGTGGGAAATGGGCAATGGTAACAGTCATATGGAGAGTGCAGTTTACCAGTTTTTACTGTTATTTACTAGCCTCTTTCTCCCGTACTCCCCTGCTGCAGTGTTCTACTGGACTCTGGAGTTTCAAAATAGTTGATTCATACACTTCCTGACTGTTTAATTGTTGTTTTGGTGGAAGGACTGATTCCTGGATATTCCTAATTGCCATCTTCCCACAATCCCTTCCATGCTGTCTTTACTACTGAAACTTTATAGGAAGTCTTGAAGTTAGGTAGGCTGAGTCCTCCAAATTTGTTCTTCCTTAGTATTGTGTTAAAATTCTAGGCCTTGACTTTCCATATAAACTTTAGAATTAGTTTGTTGATACCTACCAAATAGTTTTCTGAGTATTTGATTGGAATTGTGTTGGGTCTACAGAGTGAGTTCAAAAGAACTGACATCTTAATAACATTGAGTCTTCCAATTCATGAACTCAGAATATCTCTCCATTAATTTGGATCTTTAATTTCATTCATCAGAGTTTTGTAATTTTCTGCATATAGGTCTTATATATATTTTTTTAGATTTATACTTAAGTATTTCTTTTTTTGGTGTTACATCCCAATTGTTTGTTACTATTACACAGGAATGCAATTGACTTTTGTATATTAACCTTGTATTCTGAGACCTAGCTATAGTAGCTAGTAGTAGTTCTAGGAGAATTTTTTTGTTGATTCTCTGCAATTTTCTTCATAGACAATAATGTTATCTGCTAATAAGGATAGTTTTATTTCTTCCTTTCCTATCTGTATATATTTTATTTCTTTTACTTATTTCACTAGTTAGTACTCTCAGTATGATGTCGAACAGGAAAAGTGAAATAAAACATCTTGCCTTGTTCCAGATGTATTGGGGAAAGTGCCAATTTTCTCTCTATTATGTATACTTTTACCAGTAGATGTTTTATATATGGTCTTTATTCCATTGAAGACATTATCCTTTATTCCTAGTTTGCTGAGAAATTTTTTCATGAATGGGTGCTTGATTTTGTCAAATTCTTTTTATGCATCAATTGGTATGATTACATGATTTTTCTCTTTTGGCATGTTTATGTGATGCATTTCATTGATTTGTTTACAAATATTCCATCCCCTTCCCCTTCCCCCTTGTTGATTCTTGATTCACTTTTTCATGGCATATTCTTTCTATACATTGTTGGATTTGATTTGCTAATATTTTCTCGGGAATTTTTGCATATATGTTCATGAGCAATTATGGTCTGTACTTTTCCTTTTTCTTGGCCTGGTGCTTTCTTTTATGGATGGCTATTAATTATTTATTCAATTTCTTTCATAGCTTTAGGCCTATTTAGATTATCTATTTCTCCTTGTGTGAGTTTTAATAGTATGTGTTTTCCAAAGAATTGGTTCATTTCATCATGTTATCAAATTTGTGGGCATAGAGTTGTTTGTAATATTCCTTTATTATCCTTTTTGTATCAATGGAATGAGTGGTGATGCCCCTCTTTCATTTCTGATATTGGTAACTGTCTTCTTTCATTAAAAAAAAATTTATAGCCTATGTAGAGGTTTATTAATTTTATTGATCTTTTCAAGAACAGGACTTTGGACACATTGGTTTTCTCTGTTGTTTTCCCATTTTTCAATTTCATTGATTTTTACTTTAAATTTGAGTATTTCTTTTATTCTGCTTGCTTTAGGCAAAAGATGGAGGCTTAAGTGATGATTTTAGATTTTTTATTCTTTTCTAATATATGCACTGAATAATACAAAACATATCCCTCTAAGCATTGCTTTTGCTGCATTCCACAAATTTTGATAAGTTGCATTTCATTTTCATTTAGTTTGAAAGGTTCATTAATTTCCTTTGAGACTCCTCTTTGATCCATGTACTATTTGGAAGTGTGTTGTTTGATAGCCATATGTCTGATGTTTGTCCAGCTCTCTTTCTATTATTGATTTCTAGTTGAATTTCACTGTGATATGAGAAAATACTTTGTATGATCTATATTCTTTTAAATTTATTAATTTGTGTTTTATGGCCCATAATGTGGTCTATCTTGGTAAATGTTCCAAGTGAGTTTAAGAAAAATGTGTATTCTGCTCTTGTTGGAAGAATTCTATAAACATTAATTAGATCAAGTTGACTGACAGTGCTTATCAGGTCAATTACATTCTTACTGATTTTCTGACTGCTTGATTTATCAATTACTGAAAGGTGGAACTGAAGTTTCAAACTATAAAACTGAATTTGTCAATTTCTCCTTTTATTCTATCATTTTTTGCCCCATGCCTTCTGAGCATACACACTTGAGGTTGTTATTTCTCATTGGAGTGTTGACCCTTTATCATTATGTAATGTCCTCTTTATCCTTGACAATTTTCATTGTTGTAAAGTCTTCTTTGTATGAATTAATATATCTACTTTAGCTTTATTTTGACTAGTGTTCGCATGGTATATCTTTCTCTATCTCTTATTTTTAACCTGTCTTTATAATTAAAGTGGAATTATTGTGGACAACATGTAGTTGGTTTTGTTATTTTATCAACTCTGATAATCTATCTTTAATTGGTTTATTTAGACAATTCACATTTAAAGTGATCTTTGATATAGCTGGGTTAATATCTACCACATTTGTGACTGTTTTCTATTTGTTGCCCATGTTTCTTGCTTCTTCACCCCTAACTTTTCCAGTCTTCTCTGGCTTAAATTGAGCATTGATATGATTTTGGTTTATCTCCTCTCAGCATATCTATTATATTTCTCTTTTTAAAAATTTAGTGATTGTCCTAGAGTTTACAATATGCATTTTTAACTAATCTGGGTCCACCTTCAAATAACAGTATACTGTTTTCTGTGTAGTGCAGGTACCTTATAAAAGAATATTCAAAAACCGTCCATCCTATCCCTTATGACATTGCTGAAATTCATCTTACTTATCAGTATGCTATAATCACCCAATGAATTGTTATTATTATTACTTTAAATACACTGTTATCTTTGAGATCAAATAAGAACAAGAAAAATAAAGTATTTTATTTTACCTTCCTTTATTCCTCCTATAGCACCCTTCCTTTATATTTATGTAAATCCAAGTTTCTGATCCATATGATTTTCCAAACCTCTGAAGAATTTCTTTTAACACTTCCTGCAGGGAAAGTATCTGCAAGAAACTTGTTTGTTTATAGCAGCTTTATTCATAATAGCATATGCCTTGTAATTGATAACTATGTTGGAAGAAACACTTTGAGATTATGCTAATATCCAGTATCTTCTCAAACTTTTGCCCACTGGTTATAGCATCATTGGTGGATGATACATGCAAAAATTATTATTACAGTATTTGTCTAATGGTTATTTTATATTTCCCTACTTTTATCTACTTTTATCATACAGAATTCTTCTGAAAAGAAGAGTTGATCCTTTTACCCTTCTCACTTATTTCTTTAGTTGATTATTTATTTGTATCACTGTAGACTCATTGACATTTTTCTTTATTTTGTTGCTTAAATTGTCCAGCAATTTTGCCTTGTAAGTCTTATACCTTGTTGTACTTCATTTCCATTAAAGCTTACTTTTATTTTTATTTCCTTGTTGTGTTGTACCATATTGAATGCCTTCTCATTTCCACATGGACATGTTTTTCATCTGTTTTCCTTGTGGTTACCATGAGGTTAAAATTTAATATCCTAAATATATAACAATCGCATTTGGTCTGATACCAACTTAACTTTAAGAGCATGCACATATACTTTTCCTATACCCCTCAATCACCCTACCATTTTTTGTACTTTTTACCATGTACATCTTTGTACATTGTATGTCCAAAACAAACACTTATCATTACTTCTTATGCATTTGCATTTTAGCACCTGTCACCTGTAGGAAGTTAGAAGTGGAGTTACATACCAAATAATACAATACAATAATACTGGCATTTATAATTACCCAAGTGATTACTTTTACCACAGGTTTTATCTCTTTATGCTGCTTTGAATCACTCTCTGGTGGCATTCACTTTCAGTCTAATGAACTCCCTTTAGCAATGCTTGTAGGGCAGATCTAGTGATGATGAACTCCCTCAGCTTTTGTTTATCCGGGATTGTCTTAACCTCTCCCTCATTTTTTTTTTTTTGATCTGCTTTTTTTTAAAATTCAGTTTTATTGAGATATATTCAGACACCATATAGTTATCCATGGTGTATAATCAACTGTTCATAGCACCATCATATAGCCGTGCATTCATCACCCCAATCCACCTTTGAACATTTTCCTTATACCAGAAAGAATCAGAATAAGAATAAAAAATAAAAATAAAAAAGAACACCCAAATCATCCCCCCCATCCCTCCCTATTTTTCATTTAGTTTTTGTCCCCATTTATCCACTCATCCATCCATACACTCGACAAAGGGAGTGAGATCCACAAGGCCCCCACAATCACACTGTCACCCCTTGTAATCTACATTGTTACACAATCGTCTTCAAGAATCACAGCTACTGGGCTGGAGTTTGATAGTTTCAGGTTTTACTTCTAGCTACTCCAATACATCAAAACCTAAAAAGTGTTATCTATATAGTGCATAAGAATGTCCACCAGAGTGACCTCTCGACTCCATTTGAAATCTCTCAGCCACTGACGCTTCACTTCACTTCATTTCATACCCCCCTCCTGGTCAAGAAGATGTTCTCAATCCCATGATGCCGGGTCCAGATTCATCCCCAGGAGTCATAACCTGTGTTGCCAGGGAGATTTACACCCCCGTCTCCCTCATTTTTAAGCTTATCTTGCTGGATATAAAATTCTTGGCTGGCAGGTGTTTTCCTTCAGCTCTTTAAGTATTGCAACCCACTGCCTTCTTACTTTCATGGTTTCTGATGAGAAATTGGTACTCAATCTAATTGGGATTCCCCTGTACATAACATGTTGCTTTTCTCTTACAGCTTTCAGAACTCTCTTCTTGTCCTTTGCTTTCAATAGTGTGATCAATATATGATGAGGTGTACTTTTTTCATGTTTATCCTATTTGGTGTTCTCTTGGCTTCTTGGATATGCATATTCATGTCTTTTGCTATGTTTAGGAAGTTCTCTGTCATTATTTCTTTGACTATTCCTTCTCCCCTTTCTCACTTTCTTCTCCTTCTGGTATTCCCATAATGCATATATTGGTGCACTTGATGGTGTCCCATAGCTGTCTTAGGCTATTTTCACTTTTAATATTTCTTTCTGTTCCTCAGCTGACTCATTTCATGTGTCTTGTCTTCAAGTACACTGATTCTTTCTTCTGCCAGCTCCATTCTGCTCTTGAAACACTCCTGGGTATTTTTCATTTCATTTATTGTGGTCTTCAACTCCAGTATTCTGATTGGTTCCTTTTTAATATTTTTATGTCTTTACTTAGACTCTAATATTGCTCATTCATTGTTTTCCTGATATCCTGCAGTTCTTTCTCTGTGCTTTCCTTCAACTCCTTGAGCATTTTGAGGATCATTTTTTAAAAGGTTTGGCTGGTATGTACACATATTCATCTTCTTCATTGGTGTTTTATGTATTTTTATCCTATTCCTTTGAAAGGGCCATCATTTCCTTTTTCATTGTCTGTCTTGTACTCTTTT
The DNA here is from genome assembly GCF_015220235.1 of Choloepus didactylus. NCBI lineage: Eukaryota > Metazoa > Chordata > Mammalia > Pilosa > Megalonychidae > Choloepus > Choloepus didactylus. The sequence continues at coordinate 125,527,980 of NC_051312.1, read as the reverse complement.
GTTGTACATTGTACATTTTAATATTTTAAAATGTTAACTCTGGGACTTATTCCCTGAGATGGCTGTTTCTTGGTTGGTGATAAGGCAGATTTTCTTGAGCTTCAGCCCTTTTATCAGGAAGGTCTTTCCAAAATGAATGCAGCATGCAGAGTTTTTTGCTGTGTTTCTGGGCTTTTGTCTTGTCCTAGGCTTTTGCTTATTAGTTGTTTTGGAGTTCCCCTGTTTACAGGACTTTGGTTGTGCCTGTGCCCTTTGTTTTCCAGGAGACAGACCTTCCTCTCCGTGGTGTTTGAAACCAGCAGGTCTTTGTCCCAGACTGTCTGCTTGTAGAATTTTTCACTCCTTTCATTGTTGCAAGCTCCTTTTGCCTGGAGGGCAAATTCTGGAAAGAGTGTCATTGTGGAAAGCACTTTCCCAAATCAGTCTTTCTTAGCCAAAATAGGGTCAGGCAACCATGAAAGGGGCACAGACCAACTCCAAAGTGCCCTGGGTAGGGGATCAGGAAGGGCCCTAAAAGCTCCTCTGGAAGCTCCCCAGTGCTTAGCTTTCTTGGTCTGCCCAGCAAATGCAGCCCTTCAGCTAACTCTCCCTTGATGCCCTGAGGTAAAGCTTTGTATTTAAATCTCCACCACCCTGCCTATTCAGAGAGAGTCGGAACAATGGCTGCCAACACTTTTGTCAGAGCTAGATTGAAACAATAGCTGCCCTCAGAGCCAGGTCCCCAGCAATTCAAATATCCTAATCAAAATGCCATGATCAGTGATTGCCATTCCCACTCCTTTTCTTGGGGAAGAGGATTTTTATGTTTCTTTCTGTAACGAGCAAGCTAGCCTACGATTGGATCCCAAGGTGGCCTGCTGTGAGAGTGAGAGATGGATGTTGGAGAGAGCAATTTACTCTCCTTTACCAAAGTTTATCAGCCTCTTCCTCCTGCTCTGCCTGGATGTTGTACAGTGTCCTTCTGGCCACTGGAGTTTCAAAATAGTTGTTTCAGACAGTTCCTGGATGCTAAATAGTTGTTTTGGTGGAAGGACTGTGTCCTGGAGCTCCCTACTCCACTATCTTCCCTAGCAGTCTCTTGACTCCCTATACATCTTTAAGTCTTTCCTTATGTTCTGACATCACAAGATGTTTTAAGTTCATCTTATATTTTTCCTGTCCCAGACATGAACAGCTAATTTGCAAAAAAAGATTTTTAAATGGCCCTCAAACTCACTCATAATTATAATATGTAAGTTATAACACACTTAGACGACATTTTCAACTTCTTTGAGTCAACAAAATTAAAAATTATGACAACACATTCTGCTGGCAATACTGTGGAGAAACAGGTACTCATACATTGCTGTTGAGAATACAAATTGGATCAACGTTTCTATAGAGAAATCTGACAATACCTACCAAAACTACTTATGCACTTCTACTCTAAAGATACACCTCAAACAATGCAAGCTTATCATTGCAACATTATTTGGAAACAACCTAAATGGCCAGGCATAGAAGAGTAGCTGAATAACATGATAGATACCCAATGGAGAATGAGGGAACTGTCAAAAAGAATGAGGTAGACCTCTATGAATAGATTTGGAGTAATTTCTAGGACACATAATTAAGTGAAAAATGTAAAGCGCAAAAGAGTATGTTTATTATGCTACTTTTCAATAAGAAATAAGGATATATAAGAAAATAGACATTCATCCAGTCATTTGTGCATAAGAAATACAGTAAGGATAAACCAGATACTAAAGAGAATGGAAACACATAGGAATAGATGAGAAAGGAATGGAAAGGAGTGGGGAATGAGAATGGGTAAATGGGGAGGGGGTGATAAGTCTTGAGCTGTAACTTTTTGTATAGCTTTCACTTTTAGAACCATAGTAACATTTCTTATAACCCCAGAAAATAAATAATTAAAATTAACCAGGCTGTAGGGGGAACCCAAAATGTTGGGATAATAACCAATTAACCCAACTGTATTACAAATTGCAATACTGTATTACAAGTGAATAATATAACCACACTGAAGGGTATAGGGGAGAAAAGAACTAACCTAAGTAATTTTGGAAAACAATATTTTGATTGGATATTGTAAAGGTAAAGAAAAAAGAAATATACAGAGATACTGTAGTTTAGCACATTGTAAATGTCTGCTTCCTCATTGTCTCCCTCATAAACTATAAGCTGCTTGAGTTCAGAGGCTGTCTTCATCTTCCTATCTCCAAGCCTTTGCACAGACCATAGCACATCACTGACTCTCAATAGATGTTAGATGAATGCATAATTTAATTATTATCCACAATTTATCTGAATCTTACTCTATTCATTAAAAAGTTTACTCTAACACTTACATGGAGTATATGCTTTAGGTGGAGCACGAATGGAAGTCTTATTTAATCATCTGAAAAAATAAAAATGATAGCCAATTTAACAATCCATATAATACCCAGCAATTACTCCTCATCCATCGCTTAGGCAACCAACTGTGAATGGAGCATTGATCAATTACTGCTATTGAAAAAACAACTCCAAATTGCGGGAAGACATATCGCCAAGGCAGAGATAGGTGTGGAGATATCGGTTAGCATTGGCATCTAGAAGTACATTTTTACATATACATATTAATATATAAAGACATAAATTCATTACCGTTATTGGGAACATATTTTGTTCCACATTCTTCCTTCCTTCAACAAAACAATTATTGATGGTCTATAGGTGTGGCAGTTTGGATATATTATGTCCCCTAAGAAAAAGCCATGATCTTTTAATCCAATCTTGTGCGATATTGGGGTTAGGCTGTTTCCATGGAGATGTGACCCACCCAAATGTGAACAACACCTTTGGTTAGAGTGTGACTGCTGATTGAATGTTTCCGTAGAGGTGTGGCCCCACCCATTTAGATTGGGTCTTTATTAGTTCACTGGAGTCTTATAAAGGAGCTTACAAACAGAAGGACCTCAGAGATGCAGCAGGTGGCCCTTGAAAACTGACACTGACATTTTGGAGAACGCCATTTTGAAATGCAGCCTGGGAGCAAGCAGACACCTGCCATGTGCCTTCCCAGTTAACAGAGGTTTTCCGGGTGCCAATGGCCTTTCTCCAGTGAAGGTGCCTTATTGTTGATGCCTTACCTTGGACATTTTATGGCCTTAAGACTATAACTTTGTAACCACATAAACCCCCTTTATAAAAGCTAATCCATTTCTGGTGTTTTGCAAAACAGCAGCATTAGCAAACTGGAACAATAGGGTACCAGGTACTGTGCTAAATGATACTGACAGATGATGAACATAGAACAGCCATTGTGAAACTTTAGCATTCCTAGAATTCCTTTCATCAATACCTTATGTCCCCACTCTTTTGACACCAAGAACAATGCTTTCTTATCTGGAATCCTTGCCTGATTCTCCTAAAAGAAAGGCTGAGTTTCCCTGGAACTGCATAACTCTTATAGCAACAATCATGGGTGTTCTAGTTTGTTAATGCTGCTGGAATGCAAAACACCAGAAATGGATTGGCTTTTATGAAAAGGGGTTTATTTGGTTATACAGTTATAGTCTTAAGGCCATAAAGTGTCCAAGGTAATGCATCAACAATAGGGTGGGTACCTTCACTGAAGGATGGCCAATGGTGTCCGGAAAACCTCTGTTAGCTGGGAAGGCACGTGGCTTGTGTCTGCTCCAAGTTCTGGTTTCAAAATGGCTTTTTCCCAGGATGTTCCTATCTAGGCCTCAGTTCCTCTTCAAAATGTCACTCTCAGTTGCTCTTGGGGTATTTGTCCTCCCTTAGCTTCTACCCATTGAGAGTCTGCTTTCAACAGCCATCTTCAAACCGTCTCTCATCTGCAGCTCCTCTTTCAGCTCCTGTGCATTCTTCAAAATGTCCCTCTTGGCTGTAGCAAGCTCACTCCTTCTGTCTGAGCTTATATAGTGCTCCAGTAAACTAATCAAGGCCCACGCTGAATGGATGGAGCCACACCTCCATGGAAACTATCCAATTAGAGTCATCACCCACATTTGGGTGGGTCACATCTCCATGGAAACACTCAAAGAATTACAATCTAAACAACACTGATACATCTGCCCACACAAGATTGCATCAAAGATAATGGCATTTTGGGGGACATAATACATCCATACTGGCACAATGGGTGTTAATAATTATCAAATCATCTCTCTACTCCACTTGACTATGAGCTTCCAGAGGACAGAAGTGTCTTTCAGTTTTCTTCTCCCACTGTTCACACAGTGCTCGGTGAAAGGAAGACACTGAATAAATATTTCTTGAATAAATAAATGAGCAAATGATTACCTGGTATTAAGTAGGTACCACTAAAAAGCACACATATCACCATCAAAGTCTATGAAATAGTGTCCCACTACTTTGAAGATGATTTTAAAAGAGACACATTTCATCTCAAAGGGAAAACGATGCCATTTTAACCCTTTGAAGCTGAAGCTTTAACACGTTGTTGATTTTTTAAAACATTTTTCCTCAGATTTTTTCCTGGCTTTTCTGCTGTTAACTTCCATATTTGGTGGTCTTCAAGCTACTAAAGCCTGATATCCCATTATTATCCCATTGATAACTGTACCATTGGTTTATACATCATTTTAATTGCCCTCTTCAAGGTAAATTAATGTCCCTCAGGAAAGAGCAAAAAAATAACATGTTTACCAAACATATGATAGAATCTGTTTCTATAGGAGGTCTATAGTACAAATGGATTAGGAGTAAACAATTCATTCCAGAAATTTAAATACTAAATACTTGGGGAGAAAAAAAATACAATTTAAACTCCACAATTGAATCTTGACTTTTCAACATTTAGATAGGTTAGATATCAATGCCAGGCAGACTAGATGACAATTTTCCAACTAGAATTATTTGCAAGATTAAAAAAACATGAAGAATGGGTAATATCTTTGGAAAACTGGTTTCAAAATGTTAAATAAATTGTGTTTGAAGAAGGTACTGTGTGCTTTTAGATTAATATCACTTAATAGAATATGGCCACTTGTGACAAGGATCTCTAGGGATTAGAGAAACCTTTAACTATAGGGCCTTGTTTAAATCTGAGTCCAGTTAGGGATATCTAAATTCTTCAGAAGCCTATTTAGCTGAATAGCCCTAGAGAAGAACAAGGAAAGTAACAATTGAGTTAGAAAACACATTTAGATTTTCAGTTAATCTTAGTAGATTAAAGATATGTATTTATCTCCACTTTCCTCCCCAAACTACACTAAAGTGACTATAAAGGAATTTAAAAAAATTCAAAACCCAAAATCTTAAAGCAAATAGCAAAAGATGTCAGATGAGAGAAGACACCTTTTCAGAAAGACTGTCCCTGACCACCTTGTATTAAACAGCAGTGCTAATCCCCACTCCTTAGTTACGTTACCCTATTTCTCTTCATAAAATTTAATATATTATAAAATCATATTATATATTTGTGTCTTTATTATCCATGTTCCTTTACTATAATTTAACTTCAGGAGGGCATGGGGTTTTATTGGATTTTTCCCCATTCTATATTCCTAGCAATTAAAATAGTGCTTGACATAGAGTAGACATGCAATAACAATTTGTTGAAAAAATAAATGAAAAATGTCAACACATATTTGGAAGAAGGAAAGTAGATAGAAGAATGGAAGCTAATTTACCAAAATGGTGAAACTAAAACCTAAGTGCATGCAGTGAAAGATTCTGATAAAATGCATGTGTATTCCTACTGAAGAATCCCAGGCAATCAAGATATGGGTATTTCGGAGGGAAGAGATGAGGGATTAGAAAATAATATTTGAGAATTTGAATAAGGACAAATTAGACATGTAGATCCTCCTTCTCGTCTCAATTATGTTAATAGTTATATTAAATATTCATGGAATAAAGGCACAGTTTGACAGAATGGATTTTCAGAAAGCAAGATACAACTATATGCTATCTACAAGAGACACGCTTTTAATATAAAGACATAGATAGGCTGAAAACAAATGGATGGAAAAATAGATCCCACGCCAGGCATAAGCCTAAGAGGACTGGTATAGCTATATTAAAATCAGACAAAATAAATTTCAAGACAGAGTGTTACCAGAGATAAAGAGACATTTCATAATGAAACAAAGAATACATAACAATTATAAATTTGTATGAGACTAATAAAAGAGCATTAATATGTAAGAAGCAATAATTCAGAGAATCAAAGAAAAATAAAAATTTAAGATTTATCTCTTTATCTTTAGGTTTTAGAAAGATTCACTATGATGTGTTAAGATTTAGTTTTCTTATTTTTCTTGCTTAGGATTAACTGAGTTTCTTGAATCTACAAATTTATGTGTTTCATGACACTGGAGATATTTGCAACCACTATTACTTAAAATAATTTTCTGCCTCATTATCTCTTCCTTTTCCTTTAGAGACTCTGATTATACATATGTTTGACTTTTCTGTATTATCCTGGCTCTGTTTAAATTTAAAAAACTGTTTTCAATCTTTTCTCCTCTGTTCTTCAAACTGGATAATTTTTACTGATTTGTCTTCAAGTTTATTGACTTTTTCTTCTGTCTTCTCCATTCTGTTGTTAAGCCTATCCAGTAAATATTTTATTTCAGATATTCTTCATTTTTGTTCTAAAATTTCTATTTAGCTCTTTTTTAAAGTGTCTATTTCTTTTTCATTTATTATGAGCATGTTTTTCTTTACTTCATTGAGTATAGTTATGATAGCTGTTTTCAAGTCCTTATCTGCTGTTTCTAAGTCATCTTGGGTACGGCCTATGTTGATTGCATTTTTTCTTGGGAAAAAAGTCACATTTTCCTAGTCCTTAAAATGTCAAGTAATTTTGGATTGTATGCTGGCCATAATGAATGCTATATTGTAAAAACTCTGGATTCTACAATATTCCTGTGAACAGTGTTGCTATTTTTGTTTTAGCAGGTGATTAACCTGGTTGGACTCAAACTGAAAACTGTCTCTTGTAGTGGGAGTTTAAATTCCAGTTAAGTCCTTTTATCCTTAGTTGGTGCTTTGAGTTTACTCTGTGCATAAGTGGTTCAGAGGTCACAATTCTGGTATTTGAGAAGAATTTGTATAAATAATTCGAGGCTTCATCTTTCTCATACTCTCCTCACCAGGGCTCTTCTCTCACTTTTCCAGTGGCTCATGACTGCCCTAAATGCTGTTTTCTGGTTCTTCAGGCCAGAAAAATTGTGATTTTTCTATCAGAATCTAGCTTTATCAGTTCTGGCTGCAGGCTTCCCTCTGCTAAAAGATGTTAAAACAGAAAAATCACCTGTAATGCCCTTCTTCCAAGTTTTGCCTCCACCCCAGAATTTGCCTGCCTTAATCCATTCAGAGCCATTGGTTAGTTAGTTTTGTCCAGAGTTTATATAGCTGTTAACTAAAGATCAGTCTTTTAAGTGGTTAATAAGCCATGTTGGAAACAGAATTTTGCCTCCATCATTTTAAATTAATTATGTTAAATGCTCAGAGCAATCCTATTACTAGGTATACACTAGGAGGAACTGAAGGCTAGGACATGCACAGATATTTGTACACCAGTGTTTAAGTGGTATTATTCACCATTGCCAAGAGATGGAAACAGCCCAAAGGTCAATCAATGGACAAGCAAATAAACATATTGTAGTATATACATATGATGGAATATTACACAGCTGTTAAGACAGAATGAAGTCATGACAGATGCAACAACATGGATGAAGCTTTAGGACATTATATTGAGTGAAATTATCCAGAAACAAAAGGACAAATACTGTATGGTCTCACTAATATGAACTAACTATAATGAGGAAACTCTGAGAGTTAAAGTTAAGAACACAGGTAATCAGGAGGTAGAAAGGGGGTAGAAATTGGGCATTTGATGCTGAAGGAGTAGAGTGTTCAACAGGATTGATTGTAAAGATCCAGAAATGGATAGCACAATACTGTATGATGATAGTACAATACTGTAAGTATGCTGAACAAAGATAACTGTGAGTACCGTTGAAAGAGGAAGGTTAGGGCATATACAACACCAGAAGGAAAGATAGAGGATAAAAACTGGGACTGTATAACTTAGCGAAACCTAGAGTTGACAATGATGGTGATTAAATGTACAAATATAAGAAAGTATTCACATGAGGGAGAACAAGTGAATATCAACATTGCAAGGTGTTGAAAATGGGATGGTATATGGAGAAAACACAATCAATGCACACTGGGGTCTATAGTTAACAGTAACATTGTAATATGCTTCCATTAATTGTAACAAAGGCAATATATCAAAGCTAAATGTCAATAAGAGGGAGATAAAAGGAAGGAGTATGTGGTTCTTGTTGTTTTTCCTTCTTTTAAAATTTCTATTCTTTTATTTTTTTTTTCCTCTTCAGCTTTCTTTGCAGAAGAAATGGAAATGTTCTCATATAGATTATGGTGGTAAATGCATAACTACATGATTATACCAGGAGCTATTGTTTGTTCACTTACGATGGATTGTATGATGTGTGAATAAAAGTGTGGAAGAAATAAACAGAAAGATACAAGTGCTGGAGAACATGTGGAGAGAGAGATATACCTATTCACTGTTGGTAGGAAAGTAGAATGGTGCAGCCCCTCAGAGAGGAGTGTGGTGGTTCCACAGGAGACTAAGTATAGGGTTGCTATATGATTCTGCAATCCCATTATTTGGTATATAATTGGAAGAACTGAAAGCAGGGATATGAATAGGCCTGTGCACACTGGTGTTTATGGCATCAGTATTCAAGATTTGCAATTGATGGAGGTGGCCTAATGGTACATTGATGGGTGAATGGAAGGGCAAACTGTGGTGTATAATACAGTGGAATACTCAGTGGCTGCAAGAAGAAATGAAGTTGTGAGGCATGCAACTAGGTAGATGAACCTTGAGGACATCATGTTGAGTTAAATAAGCCAGAAAGGAAAGGACACATAAGGCATCACTAATACAAACTAACTATAATGAGCAAATGCTGAGAATTGAATTCAAGAGCATAGGTTATCAGGGGACAGAATGTGGGCAGAGATTGGGCAATCGATGATGCAGGAGTACAGAATGTTCAAAAGGCTTATTGTAAAGATTCCTAGATTGTAAGCTCTTACAGCAGTCACATCTATTCTGAGTTTTAACTGTTATTTAAAAAATGTTTATTTGGTACAAAATTCATATTCTCTGTAGCACACTGTCTAATTTAACCTGTATGGTCAGTTTATTTAAATAATTACATAGACTCTAGAATAGGTAATGAGATCTTGTTATTATGTACAGGTTAATGTAATATGCTGATATATCCCAGAGTATTTGGGGCAGAAAATTAAAAATATATATACAAAGGCCCCTTGAGGGACTAGGGAAAATGTGGAAATATTAAACTTCTCCACCTGGGGAATTCCTGATATTCTTGCAAGCATTAGGGGTTCCCAATTTCATAAGTCATGCCCTGGATCTCGGGGCTTGCCCTTATGAAACTTATTCCTGCAAAGGAGATGCTATACTTACTTATAATTATGCCTAAGAGTCATCCCAGAGAATCTCTTTTGTTGCTCAGATGTGGCCTCTCTCTCTCAGCCAACTCTGCAAATTAACTCACTACTCTCTCCCCTACATGGGCCATGACTCCCAGGGGTGTAAGTCTCCCTGGCAATGTGAGCCATGACTCCTATGGATGAGTCTGGCCCTGGCATTGTGGGACTGAGAAAGCCTTCTTGACAAAAAGGGGAAAATAAATTAAAATAAAGTTTTAGTGGCTAAGAGATTTCAAATAGAGTCAAGAGGTAATTATGGAAGCTATTCTTGTGCATTGTATAGATATTTCTTTTTAGTTTCTAGTGTATTGGAATAGCTAGAAGGAAATACCTACTTGAATCTGTTGAACTGTAATCCAGTAGACTTGATACTTGATGATTGTATAATTCTATAGCTTTTATTGTATGACTGTGTGATTGTGAAAATTTTGTGACTGACGACCCCTTTATCCAGTGTATAGGCAGATGAGTAATAAAATAAAGACAAAAAAATATATAAATAATAAGGGGGGGTGGTAAGGGGTATGGGATATTTTGGGTGTTCTTTCATATTTTTGGTTTTTTCTTTATTTTGGAATAATGAAATGTTCTAAAATTGACTGGTGATGAATGCACAACTATATGATGATACTGTGAGCCATTGATTATATACTTTGGATGGATTATATGGAATGTGAATATATCTCAATAAAATTGCATTAAAAAAAAAAAAAAAAGTCCAGGCAGTTTCAGCAGGAAGGATGACTTCATACTGGAATCAAGACAAGCTTCATTCTTTAGCAGAGCTACTGGAGATGGCAGGATTTATAAGATAGGGCTTTGTTTATTAAGATTAAGACTCAGGTTCAGGAAAACAAGGCAGAAGCTCAGCCAGATCAGAAAAAGGGCATTAAGTACAGGCCAGATAAAAGGCAAATATGAATAGATACTGAGTCACAGTATGTTGATGACAGCTTCTGTCTTGGGTGGCAGTGGAAACCCAGAATCTTAGGTAGAGAAACGTGTTCTGAAAGACATCAAATAACCACAATTCTGGAAGCAGAGGGGTTAGATGCAGGAGCTAACTCCTTCCATTGTTATAAAACAGGTTCACACAGGTATTTATTAAATATCCTATAACCCTATAGCATCATCTCCTTAAAGAAGAGAATGTATCATGCTTTGTATAAGGCAATATAGAGCATACTTTGTATTCTTTAGAGCAGTACTTATCAAACCATAATGTACAATCACTTGGGGATCTTCTTAAAGGGCAAATTTTGATTCAGTGCATCTGGTGTGGGACCTGAAATTCCACATGTCTAACAAGCTCCTTCATGATACTGATGCTGCTGGTCTGTGGACCACTCTTTGAATAGCAAGGCCATATACAATCTCAGTAATAGAATTAAAGCCCTCAATTTGATCTGCTTCTTGACCTCAAAACAATATAGTTTCTCAATATTCTAATATGCCACCCTTATAAGATTCCAAAGAGGCTCCTGCATGGCACAACACCAGCATAACAATCTGAGATGTTATGCCTGGCTAGTCATATCCTCAGCCCACATTCAGCACTGTGCTTCTCCCTCCTCACCATCCTTGTATTCTCCTCCTATGCTTAGTCATTCCTTCCCCATTCCCTGGATTGTACTTTTTGCAAGTTAGGGATTGTATCTCTTCCACCTAGCTCAAGGCCCTTTATACACAGGAGGTGGAAAACGAATGTTTGCGCTATAAACAAATGTAGATATTTATATACATTTATATATTTTTATGTAATTCTGTAATAATATCCAAGAGAAGATGAACTAAATATCCAAGAGAAGATAAACTAAGGCTTTTCAATAATTTTACAAAAATTTCCCCACCACACACCCAAAGAAAATTTTTGGCATCCCCCTCCCTACATACACACAGTATATTTCACTACCTTCAATATACCAAAAACCACCACACCCTATTAGTGACTGCAAAGTGCACCATGTATATGTCAGATATGATGCTACTAAAGAGTCACAGAAAAGCCCTGAAAGTTAACTTTTATATGAAAAGCATTAAACTAAATAAATATTATTTTAATTTTAATTTATTCATTTTAATGGACTTTGAGTTATCTTCTCTGCTGTGGCAACATAATTCTGTTTCTCTGGGAATTTAATTGGGATAAAAGTTGGATAATAACTTTTACCCAGGAAAGGAGCGCTTTAGATGGGCTAGACTCTGTGAGGAGGTCACCTTATTTAATTTTTCTACAGGCCTTTCTTTCCTAAGTCAAGTCCCTTTGGGAGCCTAAAAAAAATTTCTTCTCATAGCTCTAGAGGAACTATTTGGATGACAAAGATAGAGGGAAATTAGTCACTGAAGAACTAAGGGACAATGCCCAATGGGAAGGTGGAGCCCACTGCTCTGGCTTCCACAAGAATTCTCACAGACAATTATCCTGGGCTATACCACACAATAATCAAACTGAGAGGAGCTAGAAGAGACTATCAAAGGTAAATATACTAATAATAACAATAAAAATAATTCAATAACTTACCTCAGGACAGTATTTCATAAAGTCCTTTAGTAAGTGTGTTTTCTCACTTAATTTAAACAATGACCCTTTGAGGGACTCAGGGCAGGTATTTTGAACCATTTTTATAAATATGGAAACTGAGTTTCGTGCTCAGGATTACACAACTGGTAAGTGGTAAAGCCAAGCCTCACATTCAGGATTCCTGATCCTTAATCAAGTATTCACCATTACACCTTTTTCTCACTCTGTGTTAGCCATCAGTAAAGGGAGAGTAGCTATAGACATTAATAGGAATATTACCAGAAAATGATTTTTCAGAACAAGCATGGAGTGGGTTAAGTTTTTAGTTCCTGGACCCAAAACATGTTGCTATGCAACATAGACAGTCTTTCTAAGAACAGGCTGGTGAGCTTCTCATAAAGCCACAAACTGCTTTCCCACCCCAAGTCTTTCTAGAAGCAGGTATGCTGCCCAAATGAGACCTGAGACAAATTCAGAATCCTCAAGCTTGGCAGGAACGTATGGGAGGTGCAAGAAGGGAAGAAGCTTATACAAGTCTTCCTTGGTAATAGCTTGTGACCTCTATGTCCAGCAAGAAATCACATCCTTGGAGGTTTGGGTGTGGGGAACAAACTATTGATGCACTTTGTTTTACCAGTTGATCAAGAGGCCAGATAAGCATTAGTGGATTTTTTTTTTTTTTTTTTTTTTTTTTGCAATTACCATAGCAGAAATGACCACAGAACTCTATTAACAATATACAATACACTTTATGGAAATAGAGGAGTGTAGTAGTTGCTGTAGAGGCCCCATTTAGAGCTATGTTATTAAGCAATACACCTACCCCCCAGCTGCTGGGAGCGTTGGCTGCTAGCATTTCACAGCTGTACCGTTCTGCTGAGAATTGACTCCAACAAATGAGAGCCACTACCTCCTCTGGAAATACGGGGAAGTCTGTGCCATCTCTCTAGAGGTGGATCACATACTACAGGAAGTGACTGAAAAGGGCTGAAAAAAAAAAAGGCTGCCCCTAGCCTCAAGCTGAGTCTAGATTCAGCTGAATCTACCTCTTTGCTTGGCTACTTTCTCCATCCTACTTCCTTCATTCCCTTACAGGTTTCACCTTAGTGCTCTCCTGCACTAATTATTTGCACAAGAATCCCCATGTCTAAGGCAACTAAGACAAGGAGCCATGTGTTAATCCAAAGGGATCATATTTAATCCCCCAAATCTCCATTTATTAGGTAGCAGGAAAATAGGATGTGCAGATTTGTGTTTTTATCCAAATATATTTTTCTTTCTTAAAAATACAGCATAATGCCCTATTTTATGCCTTGGAGCATATTATGGCATAGCATACCTTAGGGCATAATAGTAATGAGAGCCAAAAATTTATCAGAAATGTATAATGTGCTAGTCTCTAAGGAGGGCTTTAATATTATGGCATTTAATTTTCCAACAACCCTCTAAGGTAGGTTCAATTATTATCATTCCCATTTTATAGATAAAGGAACTATGACCTAAAGAGGTTAAGTACTCTTTCCCAAGTTTACATAGATAGCAGAATCAGAACTAGGATTTGAACTTAGTTCTACATGACCCAAGAGACCAGCTCTTCACTACCACATTTTACTGCCTCTCTATACCAGGCCAGATTTATGCAAAATGATTGATGAAGCAACCAAACATTTGGAAAGTTCTTCACAAACTGTCTATATGACTATTCACTTACATAAATCATGAAATTCTACATTAATCTTATTAATTGTAATGTTGCAAGCCCTTCGTACCCAGAGGAACCTGGGTGGGGATCAGGTTTGGCTGGGGCAATTCTCATGGGACTATGGTAGGACTTAAGGGCTGGGTATCTCTTATTTTAGGTCTCAGGAGGCAGATAAAGGTTTATATACTGGAGAAGGCTTGTATCTGAAACTAGGATAGTGTTGTAGGTTGGGTTCCCCCAGAAGCAGACTCTGAGACAAGGATTTAAGTATGAGTAGTTTATTTGAGGCATGATTCCAGAAAGCATCTGTAGAAGAGTGGAAAAGGTGAGTCAAGGAGGAGACTCTAGGAGACTGTATAGAACATCTTTCAGAATTGGTTCATTCCAGGGGCAAGAAAGCTGAGGAATTTTTCCACCAATTTCCATCTGTCTCTTCCTGAGGATGTTAAGTCCCTGGTCCTTCTGGTTACCCTGGGAGAAGGCTCTATCTCTGTAGCCTGAGAAAGCACTCAAGCAGGGAGTTGTGGTGCTTACAATAAGAAGTCATCTACGTGTATGAGATTGGTAAATGTCAACTGGATATGGAGGAGGCAATGATGGCATCCACCATAGATAAAAAGATTGAAACTGGGTCATGTTTAGAAGGTAAGGTTACAAGGGAAAGCAGGAGACATAGTATACTGCTAACATGGGGCACATTGTGAAAAGAAGAAAGAGCACAGTGAGAAGTGGCCAAGTAAGTTAATTGGGAGTTGGCCAGAAGCAATTCTGAAGAGGACTGCTGGTGGCTGCTGAGAAATATGTATCCAGCTTGTGTGGATGTATTGGACCCATTTAATGGGAACAGATGTGGTAGACTGTTAGGATGGTGAATAGCAGTATATTTACCATTCCTAAGCCCCGCTTTGTAAAATGGCAATAATTCCTATCTATCTCCAGAACAGGAGGCTAAATATGTTCAGTCCCTTTAGAAGAAAATAGCCCCATTTCTGTGCAAAGATATTCCTAACCAGAAAAGCAAAAATCTCACATAATCAGATATGTGTAACTATGCATGCCATGCATGAAAATTTAATTCTGGTTTCAAGTCTAAGGAAAATGTCTTGCATTCTGAAGCCCCCTAGGGAAATGTGCTGCTGTTTCATTTGCTTGTCTCACCCCTAAGCTTGGGTAGAAGTCCATTACCAAGGAGGAGTCCCTGCTTGAACTAATCTCTCTTGTAAAAATGTAAAAACACCTCTTAACTGAATGCCCAGATACATTAGGTTCCAAATCTAAAGAAGGCCCATTAGCTTTTGTTGGATTTACTAAAAGAGGAAGGAGCAACAGAAATCAACAATATGCAAACATGCCCAGTGAACTATGGAAGGTGTTTTGGCTTCTCATTCAGGGAGAAAATGAGTGAAAGTATAATTGATGATCACATGCTAGAGTTTTAATCAGAAGCCTCAGATTAAGCCAGTGTGATACCTCCAAACCATGAGACAGAAAAACTGAGAGCCCATTTATTCTGGAGCAGATTATCTCAGAACTACAAGATAAGAAAATCTGAAGGCCAACCCTCCAAATATATCTTCCTTCTGAGAATAAACTCCATCAAATATGGTTAATCAGGTTTGCTACCTGGTTCTGATCTGCTCACGCCTAGCTGCCTTGACTTTATTAAAGTCCTGAGGATAAATAAGTAACCTGGGCTATGTTCATGGATAACTAAAATTATAGACACTGCTTTTATTTTAATGCAAGTGGTCATCAATGCCATATGGGTGACAGGCACTGACACACTGTGACAGGGGGAGGAAATCTAGTCAACAGGGCCAGAATTAGCCTCTCCTTTCTTGGCTCTTACCTGGTGATGCCTTCCTCATTGGAACACCATGAGCTACCATCTCTCCTCTCCTTTCTATAAGAGAATCTCAGGAAAAAACTGATCCACACTGAGGCACAAAATATTGGTATCACCTATGATCTCTCTCATGGATGTCTGACAGGGGCCTAAAACATAAGCCCTTACGTTAAGAGTTTAGTTCATACACTGGATAGAGGATGGGAGAAATGGTGTCTTCTTGATTTTACTGAATTCCTGCCATTCAACTGGCAATAATAACTTTTGTGTAAACAATTGTAACTGATAAAATATTTTCAAAGCACCTTCCAATGTAGGCCAACCCCTCTTCTACACTCTATCCTCCATGTTAAAACTTAGCAGTGAGGTTGAAGTCTGGGAAGAGAATATGGTACTCACAAAGCAGAAAGCCCAATGTCTACCCTTCCTGTCTGGTTGCACCAGAAGAAGTCCTTAACAGATCATATAGTAAAGTCTATCCCTTTCAGTCTGGGGTAATGGTGAGAGAAGAGAATCAGAGATAATTGGAGAGGGTATTCCAAAGCTCTTGTTCCCTGATCCCGATTCAAGGGCAAACTTCAAAAGACAGGGGCCCAAAGATAAGCATTCTGATACGTTAAGGGAGCCTGAAGGCTTTGAGGCTAGTAGGGGCTTTGGCAAGTCTTCCTGGCTTTACTGGTGGGGGTATGGTAGTAGAAGGAATATTACTAGGGGGTGTACTATACTCTCCTATCTCCAATAGGAAGAAGAAGACAGCAATAGGACAATAGGGGTGGCAATAGTCATCTAGCAGTCTGTTTATTTCCAATTGCCTGAATAGAATGTACTAAGGGACCTAGAAATTCACATTTGTCCCAGTTGATGGGGTCCAGGGATGCTTAGAACACAGTAAAACAGTCAAATCCTGCAGTTGGAACAAAACAAACTCTGTACACTGATATTTGGAGACTATAGAAAACTGTCCAAGATCACAGAGTCCAGTGGTAGATACTAAATGGGACGCACTGAATCATAGCCTCACCAGTTCAGGAAGCAAACCAGGTGGTCACTCAGCACCCAGAACTAGCAAGGATGCATTTAACACTGCATGGGTCTGAGGAAGCTTTTTCCTCTGCCACCATGAGGTAACATAAATCACACCCAGATACCACCTTGGAATGGAGTAGAGGAAGACAAAAACATTTGAGAGTTTGAGAATTTTCTTAAAATGACTACCTCGCAAGTAGAGTCCTATGAAGAAGATAAGATAAATTATAGCAAAAAGAGAAGCCACATTTGCTTTGCACATCTGTATGGGAAGGGTGAGTGTGCTGCCTCAGTGCACTTTAGGGGTTTCCTAGAATTTTTGAGACTCTATATAGAAAATTTTTGTATTCTGCAGTGATTACAAACCCCTAGGCTAAAATTAAAGAGCCAAATCATTTTAAGTCAAGGCCATGACATTTAGAGAGAGAGGATGTTCAGACGTAAGTAGGGGATGGTCAGGATAAAGTTAAAAAGGGGAGTTAAGGCAAGTTCTCATTAGAGCCCATTCCTGGTCTGTAAAGTTTTGAAAAGTAGAACTACTTTTCAAAGAAGAAATCCCAATACCATGAGCAGCAATTCAAGCCTGGGACATACATGGAGATAGCATTTTTGAAAGAAGCAATTGGACTTTAGCAATAGTCAGAAAGGGAATACACAGCTAGTATAACATAAATTAAGTCCACCCAGGGAAATCCAAGGAGTCAGAGAGTGGAGCCATGCCAGTCTTGTGAAAGCTAATTCAGTCAAAACCCATACCTGTCTTGAGCCAGACAGCAGAAGTTAGAGAATATATATCTCCTAGGAGCAAAGAAGAACATGGTTAGAGATTTGGTTGTGGCTCCAACACTTACTTCCTGCTGCCTTTAGGTAGAGATAACTACTCATCTCCACTCCAGCATTCCACATCCACTGGAAGTTTATCTCAGCTCAAGGGATGAATTTCCTATGCACAATCTGCTACTCCTAGAGAGCAAGGATAGGGTAGAGTGGTGGGCCTTGTGTTGGGAAGAGGCTATGCCTTCTTTTAGACCAAATAGTGATTACAGTGATAGAGGTAAAACACTCAATCAGTATTCAGGTTTTCTAGCCAAATTTGGAGCAAATGAGTGGGAATTGATACAGAAAAAACTGCAGGATAATGAACAAGTTCTTACCTTAAGGAAGGACCTTAATCATGAGCAAACGTCTTTTGCAGGAATATAAAAGTTTTACTATGGAAGCACTATGTTTCAAATATCTCCCAATTTAGGATCCATCATCAATAAACTTATCTCTGTCTCCTATACCCTGTTCAACTACCATTAAGAGTGAGTCATAAGGCTGAAGTCCAGAAGGAGACTAAGGTCAATGAGGAAGTGGGAAGGTAACTCTATGGCTCAGGCAGACTAGGAGGAGTTTCAGGCAGGGAAAGGGTGGCACTGAGAGAACTATTTGCCTCTTGCAGTCTGGAACCATTGTGAGAAGAAATAAGACAAAAGAAAAGAAAGGCAGCTGTAAGAGCTTCCTTGCTCCTATTCTCCACATACAGAGGGGTCTGGTGCTTGATAAACATCTAAATAGCTTTGCAGAAGCCTAGAGATCAGGGCTAAATGGCAAGCCTCCCAAAATGTATGAGTGTAGGGGTGTAAGACCTCAGAAGAAATCCTTACTTATGGCACAATATAACATTAAGCAAAAAGTGGAACTGAGGTTCCAGTGGGAGATGGTTGTATTAATGATCCTGGGACAGAACCCAAGCCTTTTTATGGCAGGTCCATGGTAAGCAGGGTATCCAGAAGTTTCTGTATCTTCAAGAAAGGGACAAAGTTGTGAGAGAACTAGTGGGCCTTGGGAGGCAGAAGTCAGGATGTATAAACTCCTAGTGTGAGCAAAGGCCCAGGGTCTAAGACTTCAGTGGTAAACGCTAGGACAAAAGCTAATTAGGACAACAGCAGCTCAGACTAGGAAGCAGTCCCAACCAGTTGCCTTTAAGAAGGGATCATCTAGGATCCATAGGAAATGATGTGAATCTGAGGCTCCCCTTCTCCCATGAATGCCAGAAAATCATGTAAGCTACATCCCTTTCACATATAGACAGTTATCTTAGAGAAGTGCAGGCAGGAAAGAGGAAATCTGAGAAAATAAGCATATAACCTAAAGAGCCTGAGCATCTGTCTAATGACTTCTAAGTTATTGTATTGGACTAAGTTTATTGGGTTGGACTAAAATGTATATACTTCCCACTATTAGGTGCCAGTTGCTTTGTGAGAAAGATCAGATGAGTTAAAGAGAAATTTTTTTAAATCCTGTAATTTCCTTGAGCATCTGAGGGTAACAGAATGAGTAATTTTGTATGCCTGCTATATTACAAATTAATTTAATAAGGAAATAGGGTCCAAAAGGCCAATTAACAAGAAAATTCTTTTATTGATAGAAAAGAAAAACAAATTTTCCATGAACTCTAATAACTTTTATTTTGTCTGTAGGATATACTCAAGTTCAAAAATCAGTTTCTCTGTTACTGATGTTGCTGTTGTCATTGTTAATCTTTCTATAGAAACAACCGATGAAATCACAAGTGTCAGGGAAATATCCCTGACTCTAACAGGTGGGATCACCTTGATAAGCCATTGTCCCACAATTAAAGTCAATTACATTCTTATTCTCAGCTAAGCATTCTTACATGGCACCATATGTATTATTAGGTTGGTGACATTAATAAGTTTTGATGTCAAGCCATAGAAGCTGTTTCTCAAATGTGAGGACATAAATCAAAACCTAAATCAGAACCAGGTTTACATTCAATCCAACAATGTAATATCCCTCCTACAGACAGAGCAATTCATTCTAAAGTGAACAGAAATGTCTATGAGTCACAATCACTGTTTCCAAAGGAGGGTTCCCCAAGTAAGTGGCTTTTCAGATTTAGACTCAAAGTCCAGATTTACATGGGAATGAACCTGAGGAGACTGCCCAGATTAGATTAAAATTTCTTGTTCTAATTTAATCTATAACTTCCAAGTAGTATCAGCTAGCAATCGCTCAATTGTCACCCACAAAAAAGGACTTAGAGCATATGTCTGTACACTGGAAAACCTGGATTTTAACCACTATCTAATTAATTCAACTGATATAGATAGAAACAGTGGAAAAGTCAGGTGCCAAAGTTTTGTTAAACCCTAGTTTATCCATATTTTCTAAAAACTACTCATCCAGCTAAACAGATTATGGTCATATTTCCACTTTACTTTTAGCTGTGAAGATATAAATTATGTCTCCATACAACAAATAGGTTGAAAATGAAAAATCTAGCCACAATCCAAGTTTGTAGTCTAGATGGCTCTAAACTTCTGGGTATTTTTGCTTTCCTTCTAGACATTTGGATCACAGAGAGATGATCATAACATCATTATCATTGCTATGTTTGAGTCACTAACCTAGGAAAGGAAGAGTATCTAATACCAATTCCCTAAGCCAACCAGGACTCTCTCCTTTTAAATAAAGAGAAAGTCATTCAGATTTGACCCCAGAGAATAAGTACATGCATATACCTGACTTCTCAGTATCCTCTCTGGAGGATATTTGGTTTCCATCTCATTCTTGCAATGGCAGAAAAGAGAATATAAAAAGTCCATTGTAAATTTGTACAAAATGTGTGCATATATAAATACATATCTATGGGTGTATATAAATTCTAAAGAAGATTTTATCCATCTACATCTCTAGGATTCAGAGTCCCATACAGCTGACACAATGGCATTCTCTCTCTCTCCAATTTTCTTATTTTGAAGAACAACAAGAATCAAGCATGCCATCTTATTAATACTGAGCAAGTGCAGAAGTTGAGCTGTAGCTACAGGAGTGTGAAGCAATTAGTTTGACGGGACATCAGTGAGTAAAATCCTTAAAATAAATTTAGCTATTTCCAGATTGCCTTTTGTTTCTTATAAATGAAAACCAAAATGCCCTGTTGGTAGCATCCCAAACTCCTGAGACCATCCACTTGGCTCTTAAGAAGCAGGGCTTTAAACAGGGTTTGTGCAAATTACTTGGATATGTGCTTATTGCAGTAATTTGGTGTGGGGACTGGCATTACCTTGAATTTCTGTCATTCCCTTTCTATCTCATAAAAAATACCAAATGATACAACCAGAAGCTTAATATTCTGAGTAAATTAAACTCAGCATGAAATTTTACTCATGAACTACATCATCTTTACACAGAGCCCTATTAAAAATATCAAACAACTGTCAATTAATGGAGAGAGGCATACAAATTTTAAGGTGCACAATACAAGCATATTACAGATGTGTGCCCATGTTTAGAGGTACCAAGATCTTGTTTTACAATATGCATACATGCTTTTATTTCTCCTGCTCTCTCTATTCCTTTAGGAAAAATGACACAGGACAATTTCATAATTACCCCCTTCCCTGGAGTTTACAGGCTGCTCCTTGGAAGGGAATTATTATTGCATGCCTTGAATGAACTATGATTCATAAGGCAAGAACATATGAGTAGCTTCAGCACCAAAGAAATGGAGTCATCATCCAGCACTGCTCACAACAGAACATCTTATTGCTTTAATAAAGTGGGAAATTATTCACTGTAAAAAGTGCACCAAATAAATGGAAGAAAGTAATATTCATGGTCTTAGTGGAGCTCACTGGAAATGTGGAAGCTCCCTTCTGGGTCCCTGATTCTAAATTTCAAGTCCAAAAGTCATTGTGTAATAAGATAGTAAAGAGCTACAGCTGGATGAGGATAAGCTACAGAAATTAATGGACTTCTTTTTTCACAGTGCCTTAGTCATTCTGATGTACAATGTAGAGCTCCAATGCACTAAAGGATTCCCTAGTGGCCTGAGGGAGTTAATGCACTCTTTTACTTATTACTAGGAAGTGACTAAGGCACTAGAGAGAATCTGGTTTACTGTTTAATATATTATACCCAAAGATTATACCTGGTCTTCCTAGTATTACAACATGGCATGCTTAAATGATGATCCTCTGTGCTTCAGGAAAGTATCTGGGTGAAAATCAAATGGGTGATTAAAATTAATCTTATTAAATTATTTTTATAAAAGATTCAGACTGACCTTGGGCAATTTAGTAGATAACCTAAAACCTCAGATGTAATATTTGCTCTGGATAAGAGCACATATTCCTGGAACCAAGACAGAGAGTCTAGAACAATTAGTTCCTTGGGAGAGGGATGCACCTAGGGGCACTGTTGCACTACACCCTGCAGGTTAGTGAGAAGTCTTTTGGTTGAGCTTTTTGTAGACAATTCCCATCCATACATTTTCCAGACTTTTATATATCTATCTAAGAATAGGTTTCCAAGAAGGGCTTCCACTTCATATAATTAAGATTAGAATATGCTTCTGGCCCCTTGAATCATCAATGCAAGAGAAACAAAGTGGTAAATATCTATAGGTGGTCTTCATTTCTAACACAGATGTTCTTGTCTGGTATGGGGAAAAAGAACAAAATATTTATGCTCTTCTCCTTTTTTTTTCCTCAATCTTTTAAAATGTATTGAGTGAAGTTAGCTAAGCCAGACTCAGAAAGAGAAAGAGAGCCCCTCCTTTGATGCATCACAGAGGCAGACACCTATTTCAAAGTAAACAAGCTGCAAACATTTTCTCCTACAAGTAGTTACTGGATTTAACTTCTCTTGAAATTTGCATGTCCTGTCATCCAAATTGCCCAGCATCCCCACCAGTCTCACCCCCAAACACAGTACAAGCAGGCACACACATCACTGCCTCCAGGTGGTAACTGCATGCAGGGAGGACTACAGGCACTGTTTATATATTAACCATACTTTAATAGATGGCATTCCTGCACACCCATTATTTGTCTGTTTTCTGTTGTGGTGGGTTCTGTTATTTGCAAGAGAAAGAAAGAAAACATATGTCACCTTTTCATAACAGTCTACTACATACTATAGTACAAAAGAACACTTCTGGAAACAGCAGAAGCCAGGTCTGCACCACTAAATTCCTCAACCAGAGGTAACCATTATAACAACAGCTGGAAATTAAGAACAAGGATATACAGTTTGAAGGACGTGGTACAGAACTGTAGTTTGATTCAGTATTTGGTACCAATAGAGTAAGTATGTAACAAAGGTACACATCTTCTAAAAGTAAAACAGAAACATTCTGGTTGGTTAGATACTGTACTTTCAGTACTGCACATCACCTAATATATATATTTATATATATATTTGTTTTTTACAAAAAAGATAACTTACGAGATGTCTAATAATAAGAAAATCAATGGTACACGCAAACCCAATTGTAGAAAAAGAAGAAAGAAACCAACCAAAAGCTAGAATAGTCACTTTCCAAACAGCCCCTCCTTCACCTACACAACCAGAGGGAATAACCAGTATGGTGAAGTCAGTTCAGCACCAGACTTGGCTGACAACTCCCAGGCCCTCTGTGAATCCTGAAAATGTTAAAGGTCTACAGGTAGGGGTGGGGCAAAAAGCAAAAGCAGATTAGTTTTATTTTAAATTCCTGTAATGATTTTAATGTAATTATTCTCGACCAGCGAGGGATATTTCCAAAAGTAAATTAAAATGCCCTGTCCTGACAAAGAAAATAGTTAACGAAAAGAAGGAGCGGCTGACTAGAGAGGGGAACCTGTCATAAATGTTGCCTCCTTTTCTGGGTCCCTTCACTGATTGAAATATCTATCCTTAAGCTAGTCTATTTATATTTGTTTCACTCTTTATATTTATAGAGCTGTCTCTGTGGCCTCTTGTAGTCCTGTTTGTTAAATGCAGACATTTTCTTTAGAATATACTACTGCCTGAGTCCGGCTAGAGATGGGAATGGGAAGGAGAAGGAGCTGAAGGAAGAGTGAAAGCCTAGGGGGGAAGGGGGCTAAGGGTAAAAAGATAATGGAACCTTAACTTGACAGCTATGTACAACACCACCAAGCCCTTCCACTGCCTTTGTTCCTGGGTGGTGAATGCCTTCTAAGTATCTGGTAGCTTGTGTGGTTTCTCCTCTTTATTGGGTTGTGGGAAGGGATCCTGGGGTGGGGAGGAAAGACACATCTTTCATTGACAATGAGAAATTATGTGATTTGTCATGCGGTTGGATTGTGTTAGTATTATAATAATTACTGTAAATATTAGTAAAGTATTATTATCAGCATTATTTCTTCTTCCGAGACATTCCTCCCCAATATTTACAAATACCGCACAGTGCCTCGGCGGAGGAGAAACAGTTTTAAGGGCGGTCAGAGATTAAAAGAAGGAAGAAGAATAGGGGCAAAGGAAAGTAGAAGAGGAAGGCAAAAGAAGAAGGGGGGAAAAAAGCAAAAGACGGCAAAGGAATTGGAAAGGAGAAAAGGGATCAGAGAGAGATTGGACAATCAGGACAGTACCACTGTTTGCAAAAGGCCCTCGCCAGCTGCGTCCAAACAGGAGGAGGCTGCATGCGCTCCTTGCGGACTAGGGGCGGGAGGTGGAGGCGGAGGAGAACAGGGGCCTGGGCACGGGAGGCCGGGGGACGAAGAGGAGAAGGAGGCATTGGAGGGGGCGCAGAAGGCAGAGTCCCGGGGCTGCCTTTCTAACCGGGTTTCTTTTCCGTAGGTTGGGGCCTGGCCGCCCGCCCGGGGCAGCCCCCGGCCGCCGTGGCTGCCGCTGCAGTGATCCCGCTCGTATTCCTCCTGAGCCCTCTGCATCTTCCTCTTCTTCATCCTACGCTTGTGGATGTGGAAGGTGGAGAGGGACAGCACGATGAGGCAGAAGATGAGGGTGACCAGGACAATCAGCACCAGCGTGGAGGAGAAAGACTGGAAGATCTGCTGTCCCACCTGCGTGATGCAGGTGCCGCCACCGCCGCCTGCGCCCGGGCTACGGACACTCGGGTTGCCGCTGCCGCTGGCGTTGGGGGAAGCAAAGGTCCGGTTGAGGAGACACGGCGGCAGCGCCAGCCTCAGCTCCTTGGGCGCCCTGGCACTCATCGGCGCTGGGCTGGGAGGGGCCGGGACCACCAGGCTTCCCCTCTGAGGCACACCGTTCCCACCAGCCAAGAAGAGGAGGGACCCCACAGCACCCAAAACTACTCCCTGGGCCTTGCCGGGGCGTGTGTGCGAGCGCAGAACTAAAGGAACAACTGCGGACGAGCAAGCCGGCCAGGGAGCGAGCGACGCCTGGGAGATCCTCTCCGGCCCCGCCTGGAACGCGTCTCCGCGCGCCTTTTCCTTCACCGAGGCACCAGGCTGTAAAGAGAGCAGGCTTAGTTAGGATCCCAGCCGCTGCTCAGAGTAGTGTTGGGGACGGGAATGATCAGCCGCCACTGCCAAACGTTCTTCCCGGCACACTGCCTCAGCTGGGCGCTGCCCCAGTCGTCTCCGCGGCCCGCGGACTCCAGCCCGCCTGCCCCCGGCCGCGCACCAAAGCCTCCAGCTACTTGCTCGCACCACTCGCAGGAAAGGGGTCTGTGCTGGCACAGAAGAGGTGCGGATTACTCAGCAAATAAGGTAGTCTCCCTGAGCCCTCAGCAACTTTCTAATTGCAACAGACGCTGCTACCGCTTTGGATCCCAGTCCCTACCTCCCGGAGCGTCGGCTCTCCTCCTTCTGGCGCCTTCTCGGCGCACATCTCCGCCTGGATCCTACCCTCTCCACCACCCACCCCTGCTGCTGAGCGTGCTCCGGGTACGCAGTTTTCCCTTCCCGTACCCCCCCCCCCCCACTCCCACCCCGACGGCGTTAAATCCTTTAGTTCCCATTCCCAGGGGGTACCGCCTGACACAGTGTTTCACTCCGTCTCTATCCGCGACAGCAGTGGACGCGCAAAATCGCTTCCCTTCCTTTTTCTAGTCTTTTACCCTGGCAACCACCACCAACATCCCTCCTCCCCCAAAAGGCAGATGAAGCACCTATCTCAGCTGAATCACATCCCCCAAATGCCCCCCTCTTCCCTATCTTCTCTCCCCTCCCCCCCACACACACACACTTGTCGGTATCTTGCTTCTTTCTAGGGGAGCTGTAAATGGAAAGGGGAGGGTTCCCGTCTGCAAAGTTTGGGGAACGGACCTTCTCTCCGGCCTTCTCTCCCAGCCCGAGGGCCGGAGGCTTTTTCCGGGAACCAGAGCCGGCAAACCCGCAACGCGCAGTAGAGCCTTCTTGCTGCTCCCAAGAGGCAGCTGCAAACTGTTGCACTGCGGAGCAGCGAGGCGGCACGCAAGCCCGGGTCAGGGCCCCGGTCCGGGCGCCGGCAGAAGCTATCTGGCCAAGGGTGCCTGCCCAGGCCGCCAGGGCTGTCCTACCCCTCGCGCCCGGCCGCCGGGCCGCCGGGAGCCTTTAGCCACAAGCGTTTCTTACCTGGGGCGGCCAGCTGGCTGCAGGCAGAGAGCCCCCGCCGCGCGGCTGCAGTGGCGGCTGCAGAAGGCGCGGAGTGAAGGGCCCAGAGACCGACCGCGTTGCCGCCGCCGCCGCCGCTTCAGAGAGCTCAGCTCGCAGCCTATTGCCAGAGAGGCCGGTGACGTCAGGCAGCCACCACCAGGGCTCCAAGCCACCCCTTAGGCCCCCACCCTATTCTAACACCCCAACACCTTGCTCCTGGAAGAACGAGGCCCCTGCCACCCTTGTCCCCAGTTCCCTGCCTGTCCAAGGCTACAGTGCGCACCCCCAACTC
The DNA here is from genome assembly GCF_015220235.1 of Choloepus didactylus. NCBI lineage: Eukaryota > Metazoa > Chordata > Mammalia > Pilosa > Megalonychidae > Choloepus > Choloepus didactylus. The sequence goes on along the minus strand of NC_051312.1, from coordinate 125,501,700 downwards.
CACCCGGTGAGCAACCCACCTTCCCATGCCTAGGAAAGGTTGAAGCTTCAGTTCTCCAGCTGCCGATTCCTCACTCTCAACATTTCCCCACATGGTCCCAGGAAAGCATTTTTACACTCCTCTAGAGGCACAGATCAGACTTTTTCCCTTGACTGATGATCCCCTTCCTGAATCCTTCTGTGCTGCCCCTGGTACTGAATAAAAACTGGGAGTGAGAGAGAGATGATTTGGGGGTATTTCTGAATACAAGTGTGGCAGAACCTGAAATCCAAACCTAAACGTGCATTTAGCATCAATTAATCCAAAGTAACCGTTTTCCTCTCCATCAGAATCTCCAGCTGATCCTTCGCTTCCTTTGATTTACAATCCTCCTTTCCTCCCTCATACACTCTTCATCTACAGGCCCAAGACCCACTCAGTATATTAAACACTCCTTCTCTTCTGACAATCTATGCACCCATGAACACACAAAGCACACACAAGACATACAAGGCAGAAAGATCAAAATCACTTAGGGAAGTCCAGAAATGAACAGCCCTATGAAAACTTCTGTGCATTGTACCTCTCACAAAGCACTCCTTCGTTGGTCTTAAAGCTTGTTGAAGTCCTTAGTGCCTCTGTTGTACCATTAATAATAGCCTTTCTGCTCAATGGAAAGAATTTTCCAAAGGTTTCTCATCAGCCTGTCTAAATATGGAGATACTAGTGAACTATTGGTTTAGGATCCTTGGAAAAATCTTAATTGTGCCTTTGGTTATAGTAGCCAACCTTGAAATGGAGTATGCTTATCTTTCTGTTGAGGAAGCCAGATTGGAACAGCACCGAGAGACACACAGGCGTTTTATAAAATGTGCACTTCCCTCTTCTCTCCTTGTCCTGTTTTGTTCTTACCTTTAAATCTTGCACAGGGTCTGCACAACTCTTACTTGCCAAATTGAATGATGCGTTAAACATTACTGCTTTTTTCCTGCTATGCAACAGAATCGAGAGCTAGTTGGAATGACTGATGTCCACCTACCTGTTTTTATTTGCTGTACTTGTAAAGAAAGAGGGTTTAGCATGGGAAGGAAGAAGATTGTCTATAATCTGTGTGCTACTTCTTTTGACCCAATGTTCCTCTCTGGTCCTATTCCAGCTTTTCCTCCTTTCCCTCTCGTTATCCATGACTTATATGTGGAGGAAGAAATGCATCACATCTCTCCCAAAATTCTATTTTCATTTTTTGAATAAAAGTCATCAATGCTTTCTATATAATTGACCCAACAAAAAAAAAAATCCCTATTTAAACTAATACTTAAGTATATGATGAATAATGCATGATTGCTTCAGGGCAGGGATTCATACCCTCAACTGCTAAAGTCACAGATGGCCAGAGACCCCAATGATGGCTTAGGTTTCCAGCGGGAAATGGGGATCACCTGAAGCCCTGCCAAAGCCTTCTGCCACATTTGGGCATTCTGGCTTTGATGGTCTCAGAGGATGGAATGCTGAACCTTGTTTTCACTATCATCACTGACACTTCACTATTGACATTTGACAGGCAATATCCCATTTTGCACACTCTCTTTGCTCCTGAAAAGTTGAACCTAATCAACATTTTGTAAAGCAAATCCAATTTTGAATACTCCAAAAAGAGATCCGGCTATTTAAAGAGACTCTTGAGCAAAAACTGTCTTGTAAAGCAAAGAATCTTTACATAATTAACTCTCGCTGGTCTATCAATTTTCTAGATTTGGAGAAATGAGATCATGGATTTTCCTAGTGAGGAACATACCTTTACAATAGGTTGCAATGGAAGTATAATATATGTGTAATGGGATTTCTCTTGCACACTAAGCTTCTAGGACATGTGATGAGGCTGATATTGTTCTTATTCTTTCATTATAAGTAATTACTATCTATTACACCAAGAAAAGTCCTGCATCATTTTAAACAACCTCTGAAAAGACAAGGTCTTGCCCTGGAGAACTTAATTCTTCAGCAGATGAATTTGTTTCACAAGACAATGGAATTTAACTGGAAATTATTTAGATAGACTAAACACAGTTTTTAGGTCAAAAGTCCAGCATATTTTTCTTCCCTCTTGCAAGAAGAATGGGCTGTGGGTTCATAATTTGTTCTTAACCAGAGGTAAAACGTGCTAAATACATAGACTTGAATTTCATTAGGTGAAAACGAGAAGCCCCCATCGTTCAGGCCCTCCCTCCCTCCTGCAGCAATGGAGGCAAATGATGGCAAATATGCACACCTATTGGGTTTGCATATCCCACCAACCGCTATATGGCTTGGGCACATCTGGCACAGTGGCCAGGCTTCTTTCAGACAACAGATTGCCACTTTTCTTTGCCACCAAACTTCTCAAACATACTCCCAATAGTGGAGGATAGCTTCTGACATACCCAGCATCGTTCTTTATGATGGGAAAGTCCCTCTAGGCTTGGACAGGTTCCAAACATTCAGCAACATATAATATTTATTCTCAAGTTATATGAGGATTCTCCATCCAGCTTAGAGAAAAGTATACGTGGGCACCTGATTCAGCAATCCAAAGAAGCACTGAATCAAGAATAACAATAAAATAATAATAATAATAGTAATAATAATAATTACTATTGTTATTACTTGCAAAACACCTACCCTATGCCAGGCTGTACTAAACTCTCTATTAGCATTAATCTTCATGACAACCCAACAAGGTCATTATTTCCAAAATCATTTATTTATTTATTCTTTCATTCACTTACTTGCTCAACAAAAATCTTTGCATACCTGCTATGTGTCAGGTGAGAAAACTAAAGTTAAGAGCAGAGTGATTAGAAAATACATCCAAGTTACCCAGTAGTAAGTATACTACTAGGATCAAACCTAGGCAAACAGATTCCAAAATGAATATTCTTTTCATGACTAGTGGTTCCTTTCTCTCTCATCTCAATCTCTCTCAGTCTCTCTCAATCTCAATCTCTCCCTCTCTCCCTTTCTCCATGGGTATATAAGTATGGATAGTTTTAAGGGAATTATTTTCGAAATCCTCCATCTCTATATGTACTTTTCCCCAAAATGTATCTGCCTGATGTCAAAACTTCTCCTTTGTCACCTCTCCTTGCCTTTCTCCTACTTTACAAAGAAAAAAAAAACTGTATGTCTCACCATTCCTAAAAAGCATTAGGGTACAAAACAAAGGAATTCCTTGAGGATGCATAACTCCTGAACAGGTTATAGCAAAGCAAAAAGATCATCTGTAAGAAATATTGAGGGGACAGTGCCATATTACATCCAGATAATAAGCTCATTTTAAGACTCTATGCCTTATCTATCATATATCGAATTATCTTAGAATTCAGAAGTGAGATGGTTATCACAAGGATACAAGTATTTCCATCTATTTAAGTGGAAAAATGAGTTCTGCCTTTTTCTCACAGAAAATAAGCTTGATTTGTCTACTTGGATTGACAAAATGAGCTGTTTTTTCCTGATAGATAGTATGGAGGACATATTATACAAATAAAATGAGTTAAATCTATCAATTCAAAGTTTTGAAAAAATATATATTTAAAGCACATATGATAGGTGATATGCCAGAAATTATATCCTTTGCAAATGTTAAACTTATGACCCCAGTTTTTTAGATGTCAGCTTGAAATATTCAAGAGGTCCACAATTTTCTAAAAGTCTTTTAGGGACTATGCAAGCAAGAACTATGAAGATTACTATTCCAAAGTATCTAGCACTGTGACACCATCTCTAAGGGCTCAAACATAAATTGTACCCATCAAGGGTGACATAGAGGGGATTTCTGGGGTGGGAGTTTGAACCAGGTGGCTCCTCTAATTTTAGGAAATGGCTGAGAGCCTAGACACTTCTTCATACCACCAGGGCACTGCTAGGTTCCAGGTGCACAAACATATGCTTCATCTCTATAAATTCCATTATAAAATGTTCTCCAATCAAGCCACAGCCCCAATTAAATCTGGTTGTTTGTGAAAAATATCAAGATTCCTCTTTCTCCTTATCCTTGACTGAGAAGCTCTCCTCAACAAATATTCATTGTGTGCCTACTATGAACCATAAATTGTGCTATGTGTTTGGTACATCAGTGACCAAGGATAAGTCTCTGCAATTAGAGAACTTGCATTCTAGTTAAATACATGATCATATTCTGATTGTCTGTCCAAAGCAAAGAATGATGTCATTTCACTATCTTCCTAATATGTCTTAATGAAAAATCACTCTTGTCAAAGAACAGAAGAATGTAAACAAACTAAATAGATTGATGGATATGAAGTTAGAGAAGTAGGTGGGTAAAGGTAGATGGACTAGCAAATGATTGGCTGATGTTGTCAGAGTTGATAAGATCTTTGTGACCAAAATTTCCTAGAAAATGAGAGTTCTGGATCATGATCATAAACCCAATGGCATATGCTTCTTTCAAGTGCTGCAGGCTGTGAATCGACCTTTCTTGAGAAAAATAAACTGAAAATACTTCCACTCTGCATAAAAGATATGCCTAGATAAAGATTTCTCAATCCTAGCACTATTGGTATTTGGGGCCAGATAATTCTTTGTTGCCAAAGGCTATCCTTTGCATTTTAGCTATTGTGGTAAGCAGAATTCTAAAGATAGTACTCCAAGATTAAATTTCTGAGTTATTTATTCAAACATTAACCTAAGCATTGCCATAAAGGGATTTTATAGGTATAAATGAAGTCACAAGTCAGTTGACCTTAAAATATGGAGATTATCCAGATAGGTCCGACCCAATAAAGTGAGTCCTTTAAAAACAGAGAGTTTTCTCTGGCTGGCAGTAGAAGATAAAGTCAAAGATTCAAAGCACAATGGGATTCAATGCACTACTGCTGGCTTTAAAGACAGAGAAAGCCCCATGCAAAGTAATGTGAGTAGCCTGGCTGCCAGCCAGCAAGGAAAAGGGGACCTCAGTCTTATAGCCAAGAGAAACTAAATTCTATCAAAAACCTGAATGAGTTAAGAAGATTCTTCCCCAGAGCCTTTAGATAAGAGCTCAGGCTGGCCAACACCTTGATGTTGGCCTTGTGAGACTCTAACAGAGAGTCCGGTCAAGCCCCTCCAGACTTCTGACCTACAGAACTACGAGATAATAAACTTAAGTTGCTAAATTTGTGTTAACTTATTATGCAGCAATAGGAAACTAATACAGATAGTTAGTAGCATCCCTGGTCTCTACTCACTGTATGCTAGTAGCATGCTCCTCCCAGACTTGACAAGCAAAAATGTCTCTAGGCATTGCCAAATTTATCCTTGGGGGCAAAATCACACCTTGTTGAGAACCACTGGACTAGACATAAAATTTGCCTCTGAACAGTTTGGAAACAACGGTCTAAAGGGAGAGACCGGCAACTTATTGAGTCCTACCAATATTTTGTGACAACTTCAATTACTGTTTTCTCTGTGGTGTTGAATTTAACCAAGAGATATCTTGACGTGGAAGGAGAGCCTCAAACATTCTCTAAGCAATCAATATGTAACAAAAGTGAAAAACGGGTCAATCAAGAGGGTTTGGGGGAAAACAAATAGTACCACCAAAACTGTTTCCTTCCTTGGTAAATGAAGGTCCATAAAAAGAAAGGGGAAGTAATATTGCTGGATTTGAGTATAGCTTTTGATTCTGTTTTTTATGATTCAAAATTTCACAACAAGAAAGACCTGGTTTTGGCCCCAGATCTGTTGAAGAACACACAGTGTTCGGAAGATTATGAAGAAATACAGTGATAGTAAGGTGACATTCCATATGGTTGGAGGTCATCTCACTTCCTCCTATTTCTCTCTTCCTGATGAAGCAAACTTTATTTATTTTGAGACCCAAGAGAGAAAATCAGATAGACCCATAGTTTTCAGCCTTTTTTTTTTTTTTTTTTTTTGATTAGACTATTTTTTTCATTCTCTAGATATCATTTGTTTAGTTTACCTGGCTACTCAAGCAAATACCATGAAATGGATCAGGTTAAACAATGGGAATTCACTTGCCCATGGTTTTGAGTTTAGGAAAAAAGTACAAATCAAGATGTTATCAAGGCAATGCTTTCTCCCTGAAGACTGGTTTTCTGGGGCAGGCTGCTAATCATTCTTGGCCTTTGGCTCCCATGTCACATGGTGTCTGGTTTGAATCTATTATGTCCCCCTTAAAGCCATGTTCTTTAATGCAATCTTGTGGAGGCAGACTTACTAGTCTTTTGATTAGGGTGGAACCTTTTGGTTGAGTGTTTCCATGGAGATGTGACTCACCCAACTGTGGATGAGACCTTTGATTAAATTATTTAATGGAGCTGTGACCCTGCCCATTCTGTGTGGGTCTTCGTTAGATTACCAGAGTCCTTTAAGAGAGCTCACGGAAACAAGGAGCTCAGAGAAGCTAGGAAAGACATTTTGGAGAGAAGCCAAGAGCCAACACAGAAACAGATGCTTGGGGATGCTTGGAGATGCAGACAGAAGAACATGTGGAGATGCTAAGCTAAGAGATGAAGCCCAGATTGCCCCTAAGAAGCTAAGAGAGGACTTCCAGATGCTTAGAGAAAAACACCCCAGGAAAACCAAACAGAGAGCTTAGAGAAGCTAAGAGAGACAGAATCGCATAGATATTTTGGAGAAAGCCATTTTGAAATGCAACACAAGAGCAAAAGACCAGCAGACGCCAGCCATGTGCCTTTTTCAGCTGACAGAGGTGTTCCGGATGTCACTGGCCTTCCTTCAGTGAAGGTATCCTCTTGTTGATGCCCTGGTTCAGACACTTTTATGGCCTTAGAACTGTAAATATGTAACCTAATTAACCCCCTTTATAAAAGCTAATCCATTTCTGGTATTTTGCATAACAGCAGCTTTAGCAAACCAGAACACATGGCAATGCACATGGCAGCTTCTCTTGGCCTCTCCATTCTCTTCTGGGTTCTGTTCAATTTCAGCTTCTTGCTTCTATGGCTTTCTCAATCCCGGTCTGAATTTCATTCTTCTTATAAAGTACTCCAGTATTAGGATTAAGACCCATCCTGATTGAGGTGGACCACATCTTAACTGAAGTAACCTCATCAAAAGTTCCTACTTACAATGGGTCCACACCCACAGGAATGGATTAAACTTAAGACAATGTTTTCTGGGGTTCATACAGCTTCAAACAACGACATCATTTTATGTTTGAAAAAGAAAACAAATGTATCAGTGTGCATATGGCTTTTAAGTGACCTAGGAAGTATCACTGCAAAATATTACTGATTAGGAAAAAAATACATGAGATAGTTTAAATTTCTTCCTGTTCTCTATATTGTTACCTATTCTCTATGTCAACTGCTATCAACTATGCCTTTTACTGTAACAGAACATGCAGGGAGTCAAGCCAAAGTGTTTCTGAGGATGATACAAGCAACAATAAGGTGGCAGAATTGTCTGTTTCACTGTTCCTTTAGATGTTGTACAGAAATATTCTCTTAACTGCTAGATGAAAAATTGAAAGTTCTCTTATCTTTTTTGTTCACTGTTAGTTAAAAGACAGCCTTATGTCTTTTTAAATTATAAACACAATGCCAATTCAGTAAAATATCTAAAATTCAAAAGTGTATTAATCATATATTTTCTCTTCTCCCTCAGCTTGGGCTTGTTTTAGACTGAAAGACTACAGCATGGAAAGGAATAATGCTTGGCTTATTTTCTATTTTTCTCTCTTGTATTTTCCCTGCTTTTCCCCTACTATCCATCTCCAGATTGCTAGAGAGTTTCATATCTCTCTGGAGTCAAAGCCAATGAGAGGAATAATGAAGGGATAGGAAATTTTATTTAGACTGGTTCCATCCCAAAATGGCTTTAAGCTTCTAGGGCCTGAGAGATGTTTAGGTTGAATGTTAGGATGGGAACTTCCTCTATGACCTGGGCACATTCATCTCTTTGGTGACTTATCACTTGTGGCTTTTTCCTCATTCCCTAGGAATCTAATATTTCTTTCAGTTCCTTGCTGCTTAATTCTAAAAGAAAACTCTGGGAAAGATCACTGAACACCCACCTGAGAATTTTCCACCTGATGGGCATGGGAACTGGGTATTTGTACACCAACTCCATCTCATTTACTGCAAGTCATCATTTTCTAAGGTTTAATGAGCTATCCCAGCAGTATGTTAGAATCACCTCCAGGTATCTCTGCCAGAACATTAACCTGAGGTCATGAGAGAGTGCTCCAATTTCAAAAATTCTCTCTATCAGCCTTATATTCTTCAATCACTAGCCTAACACCTTCAAAGTCCACTTTTAGTTGTGTTTTCCCTGATTCTCCCAGGACATATTAGCCAGGTCTTATGGCTCTTTTGTTAATGACCTCTTCTTCTTGGAGCAGGAAAAGTACTTTCCCAGTAGTTCAAGCTGAGTTTTAACCCTAGTTATTGTCCTAAAATCCACGAGACAGGGGTTGGGGCAAACCTTGAAGAAGACAAGTGTCATCTTATGAGGCATCTGCCTCTTCATTTCTCTAGGCAACAGGAATATGTTCTACTATAGCAATGGGGAATAAACCACTTCTGCAAGCCCAGAAAGTTTAGAGTTTAGAGGTTCACATTTCTCAAGCACATCTCCTAAACATCTCCACGTCAGGTCTCAGGACCTGACTCCTTTCCTATCAGGGCCCTGGTTTTAGCATAGGAGACCTGCCAGGATTCAGAATGAAGATTCTGCAATTCTGCCTTGCTCACACTCAGATTATAGGCCAGATATTCAGCTAGATCTATCCTCTGGCTACAGGAAATATGATTTCTTTAAATGCTGTATCAGAGGTCTTCTGGGTTTCACACTAAGCCCTTATTGATAGTTAGCTGAATTGAGCATGTCATTTTTTTCTGTGCCACTATGACACATACACAAAAAATCAGTTCCACAGTCCTCTTAATTTCCATTGCCACCATATCAAAAAAATGCTGGAGATATTGCCTAAGCCCATATCCCATTCCAGTTCACCCCAGATGAGAGCATTAATTGATGCTCAGCAACTCAGAAATTATCACCACCTCTCTTACCACCAGTAATGGGATCCTTTTGTGATCTGGTTTTCATGTTCCATAATCCCATCCTAAGTGGGTGATTCCTTGGACCTCTCATAGTACCGACTAGCTTAGTTTGGGTTTCCCCAGAAGAAGACCCGGATGCCAGGACCCAATTGTAAGTAGTTTATTTGGGAGTTATAGAGAATACCAGTAGGGGAATAAAGAAATTAAATAGGGAAGAGAAGACAGCCTGTAGGAGGTGCACTACTAAACCAGCTATTACTCGAGTTGAATCCCACAGGGAAATTTTGGGAAATGGTGTAAAAACACATGCCTCTGAATTATTCCAGCTTAAAAGCAAGGGAGCTGTGGTATTTATCCAACATCTCAGAACAATATAATTTTAACTGCTCCAAAAGAAAACTAAACTCCCCAGCACTTCTGGCCTATCTCACCCACAGGCAGAGTGATCCCTGAAATTCTAGAAAAAGTCTTTAAGGGCAGAGATTCAGATACTCATAATTAAGAACACACTGAAATTTAAGGGTCTAGGAGACATGGATGTGTCATTAGCAACATCTGCTACAAGCTGCTCACATATGACCCACATTTGCTCTCTGGGAAACACTCATGTGCCTTTGTCCAGAATGAGATCTAGGAATGCAGACCAATGTGATTATGGTAACTTCCCCACACCCCTGATTCTGCCACCAAAGCAGTCTGCCAGACATTGGTTCTCTAGATTTCCTGCATGCAAGTCAGACCCAGGTCATCGGAGCCCCATTGTCTGCCCCAACAACGGCAGCCACATATATATCTAGTTCTACAAAGGACCACATAGAAGTCTGCCCCCATTAGGCTTGAGAAAAAGGAGGAGAGGTGAAAGGACTTTTAACCCAGCCAACTCCTAGGAAATGTTGTCACCAACTTCTCATTTCTCCCCATTATGACTTTTTTCACATCCTTAATATGGTTGAGAAACAAGGACCATGAAAGTGGTTACTAAATATTTATGTTGGAAATTATTATATGTATGAGGATGGTTTCACACTCACTTTGGTATTCGGTACCTTTCATTTCCACACCTCAGTAAAAATAGAGGCAGGAAGAATTCCAGTCTGATATCCTTTTACGGTAGCAACTGACACTAGTCTTAATGAATACTTCTGTAGGTGCAAAGTCTTCAGAGTTAACAGAACACACGGGAATTTTTCAAGGAAATGATTTCATGAAAGATGAGGGTGGGAGAAGATTAAAGAGGGCACCAATATTTATAGAATGCCAAGCACTTCACACATAGTTCCTTCTAATCTTTATAACAGCGCTATGATCTATATTTAGTTATCTGCATTTGGGTAAAGGTAATGGGCTCAGAGACTTGCCAAAAGGACACACCATATGCAACTAGCTGGGCCAGGAATTGAATATTTGTCTCTCTTGTTCCAAAGCCATGATCTGTTTACCAGGGACAGAAATCATAAACTCTACGGACTAGAGAGAGAAAATAAATGTATGATGGGAATTGAGAAGTATGAGAAAGTGAAAATGGCTAACTGAAAGAGCCAACTACAGTGTTGGCCAAGCAAAACATAACACCATGGCCTCGACCTGGATGGGGCCCACAGTTTCTGATTTAGGCCATTGCAGTGTGGTGGATTTGAAACCAGAAAAACTTAGGTATGGCCCCTACCTCAGCCACTACTAATTCTGAGACCTTGGACGAGTCATTTAATCCGTGAGTCTCAAGTTACACCTCTATAAAATAGGGAAAACAAACTTCTATTTTATAGTATAATGTGAAGATTTTAAAATATACGTGGACATTTCCTATCACACCAAAGATATTCGGCAAATGGAAATTTTTATATTCTCTAATGTATACTGGAATTTCTTTGTCACCCCTTTCCTTCTCTAAACCTCCCTCTCTACTCCTAATGATTTTATAGCATAGAAAGGAGAAATAAAGGAGGGGGAAACTTCAGAGAACATAGGGTCTCTTTATAGGCCTCATGGATTATTTGATATCAGAGCCGGTTGATACAAAAATCAGCATTTGCATGACTGATGCTGAATAGAATTATCAGAGGAATGCCATATAGAGGAGATGAAATGCCCACCACACGTGCAGGTCTGACAGGTAAGTAAGAAAAGAAAGCACAGGTGTTTTTTGTTTGTTTTTGTCTCCACTTTAATGCCAGTTGATCAACATTACTGGAAACACTTTCAAAATAAGTTTATGATCATTATTAATAGAAAGAAACCAAAAACAGGAAAAAGGACACATTTTAAATAACATATAGTTTAAATTATCATATTTTTATAACACAGGATACATTTTTTGCATGATTATGTTTATTTATAAAGATTTTCAAGTGTAATACTTTTATTCTTAGGAAATGAATCAGATAATCCAAATAAACTGACTTTTCTCCTGTCATGATGACAGAATAAAACAAACTACATGGATTCGGATGGCATCAGATCTCACAAAAGCATATCTTACTCTTAGATTTGAGCTTTCAGCAAGGACACTGGGTCATAAAACACTGTAATCCATTATTTAAATCAGGTATTATGTCAACAGGAGCTTATTTGTTTCTCAGAACATTAACGCAATTCAAAATTAACTCCACATCTGTCATACTTTGCTCACAATATCAAGGTGCCGTAAGTTCTTAACCAATATCTAGGAATGAATTTGCTAGAAGCAAAACTCAATGGTCATTATAAAGAGGCCTAATGCCTTTCCCAGACCCACAGTAAGTTGCCCAATTCAACAATGACAGGTCAGGAACACTTTTTACCTGCCATAAGACAGAGAAGGGGGAGGGAGGGGAGAGGAAGAGAGGGGAATAGCAATTTTTATGTCCAAATGGCCTGATGACCTGTAAATACTTCTATTGTAACACATCACATTTCTGAAATCATTAATCTGTATGTACAACTCCCTCACTGGTCAGAAAGTCTGGGAAGATAGGCATCTCTGTACTGTCTAGAGTAGATGCATCATAAATAAAAGCCCCCCATACACTTCCATTAATAGCTTCTAGCGCCCTTCCAAAAGTTTTACATACAAAGAATTGAACAGATGGATCTGAGTTTTGCTTCTCCCATGTCACCTGGTTCATCTTTCTGTGGAGGTATGATAACAAAATGATCAAAGCAGTAGCAGTAGACAAAGGAGGGCTCCCAGAGAGACTGGTGGGATAGTCTATCTGAAAGCCCTTTCTAACACATCCTTATCCTGAACTTCAGACTAGAGAAAGAGCTTAAGGCAAGGAAGGTATCAGTAGAAAAAGGAAAGGGAATAAATTTTCACAAAACTACTACTATAATGTGCAGGTTTGTAAACATGATCCCACTTAATCCTTGGAACTCCTATGGAATACAGAGAATTATCTCCATTTAATAGATGAGGAAAATGAGAGGGTAAATAATTTTTCCAAGAGTATACAATTAGTAAAAGATGAGACCAGGATTCAAACCCAATCCTGCCTGTCTCCAAAGCCTACTCTTTCCATTAATCCAATATGTCTTTTTGGAAGATATTGGTTAGAAAGCCATTGAACTTGTGCTTATATCCTCCATTGGCCAGGCTCCTGGCCCCAGCAATGGCTACATCTTCAGTTGGCTGGGTTCCTTGAACCCCAACAGCCAGCAGGTTCAGGAGTTAAAAAGGGCAGAGCTGGTGTGACCTGGGAAGTTCAGAAATTAGGATTCAAGAGGTTAACTTGCTGTTTGCTGAGACTATGGCTGCTATGCTTTCAATGATCCAGTGTTCACTAAGTGAGCTATAGTCAGTTTTATATAATGCAAGAGGGTCTTACTGTTGGTTTCTGTGCTGATACAATACAGATGCTCTTCCAGGCCTTATGCAATTTACATCTGCTAACTTAAAAGCAAATTGTCAAAAAAAATTACAAAAGAATTTACTTCCACCTCTTTTTTTTTCCCCCAGTCAGGGCTTTGGCTTTAGTTGAGATGTCAAGCAGGACCACGCTGAAGCCTGAGATTTTCTTCTTACATCCTCTCTAAAGATTTGGCAACAGAAGATGTCCTCAGAGGATTTTCACCCTGGAACTGGAAGTCTGACTCTTCCTGGCTTCTTTCATGTGAAGAACAAATACCTACAAATACCACCTAACAGGAAATGGATTGACAGGAATTCAAAGGTGACTCTTGGAAGTGGCCTGTTTAAAGCTTGTTCTTATACTATAGTTTCTCCCACAAGAAGCCTCTCTTAATGATCTCATTAAAGGACAGTAGTTCTTTTAAACATTTTTAACATTACTTTTCAGGGGACCACGTAACTCCAGAGGACAGAACTGGGACCAGGAGGCTGGAGATGGCCAGGAGGCAGAATTTTTTTTAATATAATTTTTTTATTAGAGAAGTTGTAGGTTTACAGAAAAACCACGCTGAAGATAGAGTTGCCATATACCCCCTTATTAGTAAAACCTTGCATTAGAGCAGAATCTTTCTTACAATTTATGAAAGAATATGATTATAATTGCACTATTAACTATAGTCCATAGTTTGCATTAGAGCTCACTGTTTGTGTTGTACAGTCCTATGGGTTTTTTTAAAATTTTATTCTAGTAATATATATACAACCTAAAATTTCCCCCTTTTAACCACATTCAAATATATAATTCAGTGCTGTTAATTAATTCACAAAGTTGTGCTGCCATCACCACTATCCATTACCAAAACGTTTCTATCACTCCAAACAGAAATTCTATACCAATTAGGCATTAAATATCATTCCATACCCCCACCCCTGCTCCTGGAAACCTGTATTCTGGTTTCTGACTCTACGAATTTGCTTATTCTAATTATTTCATGTCATGCAAAATTTGTCCTTTTGTGTCTGGTTCATTTGACTCAAAACGATGTCTTTAAGGTTCATCCATATAGTAGCATATATCAGAACTTCATTCCTTTTTATAGCTGAATAATTTCTGATTGTATCTATATACCACATTTGGTTTAACCATTCATAGGTTGATGGACACTCGGGTTGCTTCCATCTTTTGGCAATTGTGAATAAAGCCTTTCTGGACATTGATATGCAAATATCCCTTTGAGTCTTTGCTTTCAATTCTTTGAGGTATATATCTAAAAGTAGGATTGCTGGGTCCTACGGTAATTCTATTCCTAACATTCTGAGGAACAACCAAACTATCTTCCATAATGGCTACACCTTTGTACGTTTCTACCAACAAATAAACGAGTATTCCTCTTTCTCCACATTCTCTCTAATACTTGTAATTTTCTGTTATTTTAATAGTAGCCTTTCTAGTGGGTGTGAAATGGTATCTCATTGTGGTTTTTATTTGCATAGCTAATAACATTTAGCATCTTTTCAAGTGCTTTTTGGCCATTTGCATATCTTTGTTGGCGAAAACTCTATTCAAGGTTTTTGCCCATTTTAAAATTGAGTTGTTTATCCCTTTATTGTCAAATTGTAGGATTTCTTTATATATTCCGAATTTAAACCTTTATCAGATATTTGGTTTCCAAACATTTTCTCCCATTCTGTAGGCTCTTTTTTAACTTCATGATGAAGTTCTTTGATGCACAATAGCTGTTAATTGTGTTGAAGTCCCATTTCTCTATCTTTTTCTTCTGTTTCTTGTGCTTTTGGTATAAATTCTAAGAAACCATTGGCTAACACAAGGTCCTAAAGATGCTTCCCTATGTTTTCTTCTAGGAGTTGTATAGTTTTTTTTTTTTATATTTAGGTCTTTGATCCATTTTGAGTTAATTTTTATATATGATGTGAGGTAGGGATCCATCTTCATTCCTTTGCATATGGATATCCAGATTTTCCAGAAACATTTATTGAAGGAAGCAGATTTTTATTCAAAAGACCAAACTTTCAAATAATTTTTGTTGAAAAAGTCAGCAGTAGAATTGGGAGAGAGGTGAGACTGAACTACATCAATTCCTAAGGTCAAGGTTACAATTCCATAATTTTCAGTTTAACAAACACCTTACAGGACCCAAGGGAAGGGGATATGGGAGAGCTAAGTTTTGCTTTTTTTTTTTTTTTTTTCTTTTTTAGAGAAGTTGTGGGTTTACAGAACAATCATGCATAAAATATAAGATTCTCATATACCACCCACTACCAACACCTGCATTGGTGTGGAACATTTGTTACAATTGATAATAGAACATTTTTATAATTGTACTATTAATCATAGTTTAACTTAGGGTTCACTGTTTGTGTGGTGTACTTCCACAGACACTTTTTAAAAAAATTCCTATTCTATTATCATGTATTTAATCTAACATTTTCCCTTTTAATTACATTCAGATATGTATCACAGTGCTGTTAACTGCATTCACAATGTTGCACTACCATCACCACTATCAATTACCAAAAAGTTTCCATCATTCCAAACAAGAACCCTGTACATTTTAAGCCTTAACGTCCCATTCCCTATCCCCACCCCACCCCCTGGCAAACTATATTCTAGATTCTGACTCTGTGAGTGTGCTTTTTGTAATTGTTTCAAATCAATGAGATCACACAATATTTGTCCTTTTGTGTCTGGTTTATTTTACTCAATACAATGTGTTCAAGGTTCATCCATGTTGTCACATGTATCAGGACTTCATTTCTTTTCACAGCTGAATAATCCATTGTGTGTACATACCACATTTTAGTTATCCATTTATCAGTTGATGAACACTTGGATTACTTCCATCTTTTGGCAACTGTGAATAATGCTGCTATGAACTTTGATGAGAACTAAGTTATGATGAGGAGAGCTAAGTTTTGATAAGGCTGTACAGCCTGCAGGGCTGTGACATAGTAGTCGTCTTGGTACAGAATCCTGTAAAGTTTAGGATGACTCTGAGGGCCTGAAAGGCCTAGGAGGAACCTAAAGGGGAAAGGGGACTCAGAGCAGGTACCAGAGGGAGTGTCATACCTCTGACTTCTGTCTCGCTGAGAGCCAGAACCCAAATGTGCTTCAAGGAGTACAGCTAATGAGAGAAGGAACTGTTGGAGATCAATGACAACTTAATTACCATGAGCTTAGTCTTGATTCTCTGAGACAAGCTCAGAGATCTATACCACCACTATCACCTGCCAAATAAAGCAAATCTGTACATGTAGAGCCACAGAGGCAGAATCAACATAAGAGGGAGGGGGGCTCAGGAATTTGCAGGTAGCAGATGAAGTTATGGAGCATGCTAGGTCCAGGACGCATCTCCTAGGCACTGAGTTCCCACTACAGTCTTGCATGTCCTGCCTCATTTTAAAGTGGCAGGCCCACCAGCACTGAAGATAATGAACATTTGCTTCTCTGTTCTGCTAAGGATCAGTTCTACTGAGTAGCCACCTGCAAAAATGCACCTGAGCCTGATGAGGACTGGCTCTAAATCAAAGACCCAAAAATTAGCCTCCCATAACTATAGCATCTTTTGTACTCTTCTGACATCAATGTGGGGGAAGTGTGTGACCACTTCATAGAAGTTTTTCAATATCTGATATGCCAAGTTACTATCCCTGCCCCTTGGGTCTCTCTGCCTCCTTTATGATTTAATATGACACTCTGGCATTCATTCTGTCTGACCTTCAGATGCAGTGAGGTACTTTAGAAAGGGCATAGTCTTTAGGATCTGACAGACCTTGGTCTGAAATCTAGCTCTGCCACTTACCAACTGTGCAACCTAGAGTTCATTTCTTAAGCTCTCTGAATTTCACCCTTGATTTCTTCAAAATGGAAATTATAATAATGACCCGGAAGGGCTGGGAACTGCAGTCAAAGAGGAGTCAGGGAAGAGGGCTAAATGAGATCCAAGGGGGTAGTCAATAAGTGTTCCTTCTCTGCTTCTTCCTCCCTTCCTGTGCTGTACCATGCCCTTTTAAAAAGCTATATTCTCCCTCCAACAGGGTGTGATACTATAAAAATAGAATATATTTTCTATTATAGCTATGTGATCTATATAAAATAAAGCACCTTCTGCCAACTAAACAAATAGAGGAGAGCATGTAGTCATTCCTGTTCTACTTTAATCTGAGTGCCTGGAAGTCTTTGCAAGGTAAATATTATTTTCACTCTGACCTTAGCAGTGTTCTCAGTTTGTCCTTTTGAGGACATGCCAATCCCTCCCTCATAGATTGAAAGCCCTTTGTTAAGATTCATGAGCCAATATTTGATTACTCTGGATGGTTGGGGAGTGGGATGGTCTGGGTAACTGGCTGTTCTGCCTAATAAAGAATTAGCATATATGCCTGAATTACCCATTTTCAAAGAATAGACTCCATCAAAACACACGACCCCTACTGAACGCAATGAGATATTTGGTGATTTAGGGGCCTCTTTAGAGGCCGGTGGGTATATGGGGCTCACTGGGAGGACATCAATCACTTTGACAAGCACAAAAGAATGAGTAGAGCTGTTCTCATGTGCTTTGGAAAAAATTTTTATACCATCTTCGACTGTGACTTGTTATTTATTCTCACCAAGATTGAGAGAGAGAACATTGGTTCTAGACTTTACCCCATGAAATTTTTTAAAAAAGTATTTATATACATTGCTCAGTTGGGACAATTCAGTGAAAAACAACTGCTCATGCTGAATGGTTCATTGAGTCATGGGTCAGTACAGTTCAGGTCTTTGACACCTTTGGCTCCATGTAGGGGGAGACCCTGATAGTTATAACCTAAAGTGCTGCCTTTAGATCCAAATATAGTTTATTTTCTTTAGAAATAACTTTTCCTTACTTTGAAAATAAATGTATATTCATTGAAAAATATTTAGAAAATACAAAAAAGATAAAAGAACAGTATTTGTAATTTACCATTTGGAGATGACTGCCATTAGTACTTTGGGTTATGTTTTTCCTAAGAATAAATAAAGATATCATTTATAAAAATAGGTTCATAAAATAAAAATTGCAATGGTTCCTATTCTTTTGCCCTCTTAACAATATGCCATGATCATCTTTCCATGTTAATATCCTTACCCAACTCACTTTTTAATGACTGCAAAGGATTCCATGTATCATATACCAAAGTTTATTCTGAAATCTAGAAAGACTCTTAAAAAGCAATACTCTGATTTTAAAACACTTGATGGCTAAATCCTTGTTTACATCCAAGTTTATTTTCACAGGATTAATTCTTCAGAGTAGAATCAAAGGGGCACCTTCATGTTTTTAAACTCAAATATTGTTAAACTGTTATCCAAAGATATAAACCAAAGTATACATTCCACTGGCAGAATTCTTCTGTTTATGAGTTTGTTCCTGAAAAGACTATGAGATTCCTGATGTCAGAGATAATGTCTTATTCATATTTATGTTTAACATCTTCGTGTTTTTGCACATAAAGTCACTGAAATATTTATCGAGTGAATGAGTGATTTAATGAATCTTTCATTGTTCAAATGAATGTGAAATATAAGGCAAATTTGTATAATGTCTCTGGGGCTCAGTTTTCTCTTTGGAAAAATTAGGACTTTATATTATATGTTCTCTAACATTCTATGATTTCACATCTCTTTGTGAAAAGCAATGATCTAGATACTCTTGGGAGATATTAGGGAAGTATAGCACAATTCAGAGAGGACAATAGGACACACATATTGACATGTAAGCATACATCACATGTAAGACAACTCCAGTCGTATACAAATAGACACAGGTATGCTAAATATTCAGAGCAAGACTGGATGACACGATGGGAGAGTCCTCAAAGACAATTCTCAGCTAAACCCAAATCTGAAGAGATTTGGAAAAAAAGTCCCTTTATCACTCAGGATTTTGTGTTTTATTGGCATCTAAAAAGCAGAAAGTAAAATGACCTTGAAATTCAGTTTTCTCAGGTTATTTCATCTGGGATAAAGAGCAAGTTTATCCTACTAGAACTTAAGAATATTTTAATTGCTTTTAAATTACCAAGAATAGAATAGTATCTGTTGACTCTCTAGAGACAGTCAGAAATGTGGCTCCCGTCTTCTCTCAGTTTATTACCTTATTAATGTGTGATTATTTGTTGAGGATCTATTGAAATGATGCAATGTGGTGTATACTATAATAGCAGGTTTAACCAAGGTGCATTGGACAAGAGGAAGAACAATGTCCCAGTTTCTGGGAGGCAGGAGAAGTCTCACAGAAGACGACTCTTGAAGATGTTTCTGCAAATGATTCTTGAAGAATGAGCTCAAGCTTACACAGATTAATGCGCATAGGAGTGTGGAGGAGAAGGGGATTCAAACAGAGATAAAGCACAGAAAGGCACAGAAATGGGGCATAGAATGCTGGTTTACTCCCCCTCACCCCCACCCCACCTGTCTTAGTTTTCTGGGGCTGCCACAACAAAGTACCACAGACTGGATGGCTTCAAACAACATAAATTTATTGTCTCACAGTTCTGGAAGCTACAAATCTTAAATTAAGGTGCTTCCTCTGAAGTCTTTAGGGTTCTGGCAATGGCTTGCCAGCAATTCATGGTGTTCTGTGGCATAACTCAATCTCTACCTTGTCATGTGGCTGTCTTCTCTCCCTCTGTGTTCAATTCTCTCCTTCCTATAAGGGCAGCATCATATTGGATCAGGACCCACCCTAACTCAGTTTGGCCTCATTTTAGCTAATAATATCTTCAAAGATTTTATTTCCAAATAGGATCACATTCACAAGACCTGGTGCTAGGACTTGAACGTAATGGGGAACACAATTCATACCATAATGCTATCCCTGCAGCCCCCTTACATGAGATACCCAGTGAAGAAGTAGAAATCCTGAGTCAATCTCTTTGCTGCAGTTTCTGGAAGACATCTGTTGCTCCATAGTTATGGTCAGCCCTGTGACTACTGCTTCATCCTCAGTGCCTCCACTCTACCATTTTGGATGGACCCTAAATGATCCAGCTTCTATATCATTACAGGTCATTTAGTCCTAAAGTTGTAGCCACCTGACTCTTTTGGTTTAAGAACTTCCCTATGGGAGAGGTCAGGGCTCTGTTAGAACAATGTCAATCAGTGTCACCCTCAGACAACTCCCTCTGGGCTCTCATGCTATGTTTCTAGATGACGCACACATTTTCCTCACTCCTCTCAGCAGACATTTCCATGATATGTCCAGAGGCCAACCTTGCTTAGCCAGTAATTTTATCTCTATCCACACCCATCTTTAGGGCTTTTTTCTATCTCAAAAGAAGTGCCCTTTCTTCTGCCCAAAGCTATTGTTTTCACCTGTGCCCTACATGAGTGCTTCCCAAATTTGAGGAGCATAAAAATAACTTAAGGATCTTGCTAAAGATATAGATTCTCAAGACTCACCCAGGCCTATTGAATCTGAATATCCAAGGGTAAGACACTTCAGGAAGCTAAAGTTTAACAAACTCTGGTGATATACTTCTTTGTGGTAAAATATTTCATACAAAAGGAAAGGGGGGGGGACTACATACACTGTATACCATGAAACAGATGAGGCTGTAATCTGTGGAAGAGAATTTAGGACCCACAATTCTGGATTTCTGTATCTTTCTGTCTCTTCAAGAAACTTGTTTTAAGAACCAATCACCCTCTCAGTCCTTTGGCCTCAACAGCATCTTCTCTGTATGTCTCTTTCCCTCCAACTATCCAGTGGTTCAAGAATGTCATGTAAAAACACCATCTCTAGACTCTTCTTGCAACCTCTATTTAATTTGTTTTGCAGCTAACTTTCTTTTTCTACTGATAATGTTGAAGGAAACTAGTCTTACCTCACAGTCTCTTCTCTGCCTAATGCTTTCTAATTTCTACCCCCATCAAATTCACAGAAATTATTCTTACAAGTTCATCAATAGAAACTGGTGAGTCTTATTTTTTGACCTCATGCATAGAATTAATTTTTCACACTCCACAGTCTTGGCAAGCTGTCACCAATATTCTATGAAAGGCTGGTCATTTTTTGTTTTGTATTTTTTTGCATCCCTTTTTTGTATGCATTCCAATTCTACTCTTCCTACATGATAAAGCACCCAATTTACATTCCATGTGTTTTATATGTATATGTTAAAATATGACTACATAGCATTGCTATCTATATTTGTAACTTAGATAAATGTTATTGTGCTCTAAATAAAATTTTGTTTGTTTCTTTGCTCAGAATATTGTTGACATCTGTCCATACTGCTATGTATAAATCTGGTGTATTGCTCTTGACTTTCCAACACTATTCCATTCTGTACATATACTACAGTTTACTTATCCATACAGTAATGATGAACATCTTTATTACCCCTAATTCTCTGCCAAAACAGTACTATGATAAACATTCTTAAATATGTCCTTGTGCATCTATAAGAAAGTTTCTCTTGATCATTGGTTCTCAATCATGACTACTTATATTTGAATCACCCCAGGAAGATTTTTGTTTTAAATATAACACCTGGAGACCATAGTCCTACCTCCCAAAAAAGATTGACCTGGGGTGGTACTTATACATCAGTATTTTTGTAAATGTCCCAGATGATTCTGAACTACACAAATGGGTTAAGAATGACTGCTTTAGGGGTATGGTCTTAAACTGTGGTCTTCCAACCAGCTGTATAGGCACCATCTGGTACTTGTTAGAAATGCATCTCAGGCCCCACCATAGGCCTATTCAATCACAATGAGCATTTTAATAAGTGATTTATATGTACACACTAAACATTAAGAAGCATGGATCTAGATCATACACACAGGAAAGAAATTGTTAATTCTTAGGGTATATGCATACTTAATTTCACTAAATACGACCTGGCTGGCAGTATAAAAATGACTACCCCAATTCTTCTCACCAGTAGGGAATGAGAGTAACCGTTATCAAACATCCTCATGAACAATACTATCAAATGTTAACAGTTGCTACAATATGGCACTTTACCTTTGTTTTAACTTATACTTCTCTGATTGCCAGTGTGATAGAGTATCTCTTCATATACTAAGGAGTTAGATTTCCCCCTTTTTAATTGCCTCTTTCCACTTCTACCATATACCAAATTCTCTTACAAGTTGTACCTTTTCTAAGCTCTATTCTGTTCCACTGGTCCATATATATGTGTCTGCTCCAGCATTTTAATTACTATAGCTTTGTAATATTTCTTAATATCTGGTAAATTGAATCTATCCTTTTTGCTCTCTTTTTCAAAAAATTTTCTTCAATATACAAGGAAATTTACTTCTTCATATAAATTTTAGAATCAGTTTGTGATATTCCCCTCAATAAAAGCCTCTTAATTTTTCCCAAATGAAAAAATTCCCATAAGAGTTTTGTGAATAATTTATTAATTACTAGGTATTCTATTTTATAAGCCCCGACTCCCCCATTTTAAGTGGTATCTATTTTCTATTACATTTTCTAATTAATTATTGCTGGTGTAGAAAAAAAATGTTACTGTTAATCTTGAATCCAACAAGCTTGCTAAAGTCTCTTACTTGTCAAACAGTTTTCTAATTTTCTTAGTTTTTTTGGAATTATCTGCAAATAATGACACTTTTGCCTCTGCCGTTACAATTCTTGTGCTCCTTATTTCTTGTCTTATTGCATTGGTCACAGGAAACGCACATTAAATTTTCCATAATGTAAAATGTAAATTTTGAATGCTCTGTTAAATAAATCCAATATACACCTTTCAGTCGAACCCAATGGTTCTGCTCATTTTATTTGCCCCTTTTCAGCATTTTACATTGTTTACAAGTTATCCTTCTTGAAACTTCCACTTTATCTTTTATTTCATTCTCTACTGGTTTTATTCCTATTTCTTGTGCTGTTCCTTTTCAATGTCCTTCCTAGGTTTATTCATTCATTCAATTGATTTATTCAATAATCCAACAGATATTTATTGAGAGCCTACTCTGTGCTAGATTCCTTCTTTTGCCATATATCTGGTCTTTACACCCCTCCCTGGCACCCGACAGACTCTTCCTGGAAAATTTATTTTCATGGCTTCAACTACTGTACCAGGAATGCCCAATCTATTATTATAGAACCTGAACTCCAGACATATATCTCCATCTATCCTCTGAACATCTCTACCTGGATCCTACAGCCAACTTCAACTCATCTTGCCCATAGAAATGCTCCTTTCATGTTCTCACCATTTGGGTTAACGGCACTAACCATTATTTACAATTCAAGTCAAAAGACTGCCTCCTCTTCTGGAAAGGCTTCCTCAGTTTTTCCATTGGATTAAAGCACTTTCTTCTTTGGCTCCTTTGGTGTTTTGCTCACCTTCCTTTACGGCATTTATATTTTCTGTAGCAATATATTAATACGCCCATCCCTACCACTGGACTAGGAACTTCTGGAGGCAGGAACTGCTTCTTTCCATCTCTGAGTTCCAGAGGCTCACAGCTTCTGATGCTTGCTGAAAAAAAGTGAGCAATGTTGCCTGTTGATTGAGGCAACCCTCAATTTCCCTTCTGTGGGAAACTTATTATTATGCAATGTAATTAAATAAAAAGATTCATTTTGCAAAAAGAAAATAAGGAAGAAACAGCATTTGACCACATTAAGCCATCATTTCAAAAGGAGAGGA
The DNA here is from genome assembly GCF_015220235.1 of Choloepus didactylus. Taxonomy (NCBI): domain Eukaryota; kingdom Metazoa; phylum Chordata; class Mammalia; order Pilosa; family Megalonychidae; genus Choloepus; species Choloepus didactylus. The sequence goes on along the minus strand of NC_051312.1, from coordinate 125,478,189 downwards.
AGATGAAGAAGGAGAGTAAATGTATTTTATATGTTGCAGGTCTGAAATCCTGAGGTAAGATGAGCAGATTAAGCCTCCCATGCCCTTTGCTCCACATATGTCTCCTTCTATTGCCCTCATTCTACACTATTTCTTCACACTAAGACCCCAAAGAGTGAGTTATATTGTGGCTTTTTTTGTGTGTGTTTTAATTTAAATTTGTTTAAAATGGATTACCATTCTTTACTTAACATCAAGTTGGAGAAAAAGAGCATGCAATAAAAGTCTTGGATAAGGGCTGAAGTTGGAAAAAAGAACAAAGGAATTAAGTCATTGAAACACTGAGAGAAAATTGAGGAATGCTGTCTACTCTCTTGGGCATCTCAAGAGGTCTGATGACAGGGTCAAGGTGGCAGGGGCCTTGTTAAAATTGCAGGAGTCTGGAGAAGACATAAAGACATAAAACTCCAATTCTCTGCATTAAAAGGAATCTTATTCATCATTAATTACAACATTTCTTATTGAAACAGAAACACAATCCTGTCATTTGTGTAAGTGCCCCCTGCCTGGAGTCTCCTCCATAATCCTAGAAAAAAATAAAGAAGTGAAGCCAAGCAGAAGAAGGTTTTATTGTTCCTTGAAGAAATATTGAGGGTCTCCTATCAGGGAGGGAAGATGAGCAAGGGAGAAACTGAAGATAAAAGTGCATGCTCTGAAGCAGTGACATTTAGCAAAGTGATCAGGCAGTGACAGTAAACAAGTTCCCAGGCCATTTTCAAGTGATTTCTATAGGAACCTGTGCTGCTCAGGAAAGCCAGGTTTGAAGTAGGGAAAACAGACTATCTTAATTAAAACCTGAGGGTGCCTGTAATGGAAAGTTCAGGAAAGAATTGCTTGTTCTTTTCATTAGTATTCCCTTACTTTGTTTAAAAAACTTTTCCACCCTAAAGAGCATAATGAAGGAAAAATATTTGGTCAGCAGGTATGTGGAAGAAAAAGACATTGAAGGTATTTTCAAGGGTGAAATTGTCTGCCTCTAACACACTCATCTCCAGAAAGATTTGTCAGAGTGTGGGCTGTGCTTTGCACCGCAGTGACTTACACATAATTATTCTTTAGCCCCTGAGTTTATCAAATTTCTCTTCAGCTGTCCAAAATCATTGTCCAGAAGTTAAGTGGTGCCTTAGAGAAGTACCCAGAATGAGAGCTCCCCAGCTCTCACTAACTCAGCTTTTACTAACTCCTTGGTTGTTAAAAATCAGATAAGCACCCCCTTTCAGAATCATCACTGCCTTCTTGCATCCACTTCTCTCTGCCAGTGATTAGCTGTCTTTTCTGGTCCCCAGTGTGGCTTCCACTCAGGACTCTGAATATCTTCTTTCTTCGCATACACTGGCTTTTGGATTACTTAAGGGAGGAAGGGACTCTGCAATCTTCAACATATGTCTTTCAAAGTTGCCCTGAACATCCAAATCCAGTCGGCAGAAGTGTGGAATGTTTTTATGGGCCTGGTCTGAGTGGTATACATCACTTATAACTTTTTTCAAATGACCTGTCATATGCTAATACTTTGCTACAGGAGAGGGTGGGAAATGTAGTTTAGCTATGAGTTCAGGGTGGAGAGACGGATTTTGTGAACAACTAGCCAGATTGCCACATTATTCTCTCTAGTTCAATCTCTGATAGATTAAGCCTGATGCTGGATGATGAATTTCAATTCCTGGACTCATCTTTACAATCTAAGAGGTGGTCTTTCCAGGCTCCACAAGGCAAGAGGTGAAAGGAGTGGAGGAATAGGAGAATGGGGAGACTGAATGGGCTTATGATCCTCACATGACAATCTGTCCATGAGAAGTGTCCAAATACCTCAACCCCTTAGAATACAACATCAGAAAGATGGAGGATTCATTCCCTGAACAACACCCAAGGAAAGCTTCAGTAAGGAATGAGAAGTAGGATAGCTCAGGGCCTGTGTTTTCACAGGTATTGTCAACCCACATTTGTGTGCTTTTTAATCCTAGGTTCTGGAGCAGTTTGAAAACAAGATTGTTGTCAGTAATTTCTGTCAAGGAATTCTGAGACATTTATCTTGATCTGTCAGCAATGAGATAGCAGAAGATCTCCTTACATTTATTTAATCGACCACATGGATTTTTACAGATATTCTTAACGTGAATCACCCAAATCATTCATCACTATTAGATAACTCCTATGAAATTCAGCATGATTCTTAAGTTAAGAGTGAGATTTCGACAAAATCCATTCTTCACTTAGGGAATCCCCCTTTCCCAAGTTAGACTGCAGGATTTATCAGTAGTGGTACTACTGACATTTTGGGACAAATAAAGCTTTGTTGAGGGGAGAGGGATGTCTTGTGCATTGTAGGATATCTAGCAGCACCCCAGACCTCTACCCACTAAATACCAGTAGTACCCCGCCCCCCAAGTCATGACAATGAAAAATATCTGCAGAAAGTGCCAAAAGTCCCCTGGGCAGCAAAACTGTCCCAGTTGAGAATCACTGAGTTGGAGGGAAGTCCAGCTTGGTCTGCTCTAGAATAAGAATTTACAAAGGTGTATTTTCTTATATTACAAAAATAACAACTTATTTACAGACTCCAGGAGAGAATATTTGCTCCCTATAAATACATGTGGACTGATTTATTAACTGGTTGATTGATCATTTGTTTAAAGTTTGATAAAATTAAAGGACATAAATATGTAGACAAGCTGGTTATGGGAAGAGGGGCAGCACAACGTAGGAAACAGGGCCTCATAAGAAGTCAGGAATAAGAGCATAACATGCGACAGCACCTCATATTCACGCAGGCAGGATGTTTTACACAAAAATATGCATTATTTCATTTGATCCTTGTAGCAACACTTCCAAGTGCATTTTAATACTCTATAAATATTCATTGATTTTAAAGTTATTTACGGAAGATAATTTCCCAATTTTTCAGATAAAGGAACTGAGGCTCAGAATGGTTAAATAAATTGTTCAAGGTTACAGATGCAGAAAGTGGCAGAACTGTGATTCAAACTCAGGTCTCTCTTACCCTCAAACCCATGTTCTGTTTATAATACCTGTCAGCTGTGAATTCCTCTGTAACCGCAACTGCTTTCTTAATGTGATCAGAAGTCATCCTGGGAGGTGTTTTACATGTTCATCAGCAATGCATTTGCAAGAAAAAGTCCCCTTGCTTTAAGCCTCTCAAGAATTCTCTCAAGACTTGGAATCTGTGTCATTGAGTAGTAAGAAAGAAAGAGAAAGAAAGAAAACTATTGTTTCCAAGAGTAAGTGCAGGATATGACCAAATATATTGCAATTACATATATAAAGATGAAAATAGAAAACCAATTTTTGGTCCTTGAATAGACTCAAACTGTTCCTAGGGAAATTTCTGAGTAAGGTCCAGTCTTTCAGTATTTCTTTTTTCAAAATGGATCCAGTAATAAACAATCCACGTAAAGATACCATCTCCTGTTCATCTTGATTAACCATAGAGCAGCTACACAGTCCTCAAAATGGCTGTGAATTTGGAAATATTCACTGACCACCCACACCAAACTGATGGCACCCCTTGGAACTCCTCTTATACCTTTCAGAACTATTGCTGCCTATCTCTTGGTATTAGGTGAGGTTGAAAATATGCAGTGAGACCAAAAGATAAACAATATTAATTCAGGTCCAGCTATCTGTCAGATTTTGGGACAGGTACTGTGGGGCTGATGAGCAAACTACAGTCCCACCCTGTAGGCAGAAGGTTATCATTCATATTTACATGGGAAGAGGGTATTGTGACATAAGAAGAATGCTGTGAGAATTTGCATTATTGGTCAGCAATATTCAACCTCTTTCCCACACCTCCCATTGTGGGTGGAGTAGACATCCCTGCCCAGGGAGCGGGGTGGGTGGGGAGAGATTTTAATAGCAGCATAGATTTTGAATCCAGGTGAAAGGAATGGCATGAACAAAGATATGTAGGTACAAATAGGGCAGTGTTTTAAGTGTCCAGCAAACAGATTATTTTGGCTAAAGAAGAAGATTTATGAATTTTATTTGTTTTGGTATAAATTACAAAGGTAACTGGTGAAGAACTTGCAGAGACTTTGAATGCACTGAGGAAATTTGACTTATAACCTAGGAATGAATGATGGTTAAGAAATTCTGCTGCTGCTTTTGTAATAAAAGAGTGGATGGCCAACTTCAGGTAAAACGTCTTTGCACATGTTTTAGAAACAGGAGTTGAAGGCAATTGTTAGGGAGAGAGATTTCACAAAGGAGAGGAAATAAATTCATTTACACACAATGAAATGGGTTTGGGTGTGTTATCTGTTTATCTAAAGAAGGAGGCTCAGTGTAGCTCTAATGAAGATAATTTCAAGGTTCAAAAGATGGACATTTGAGTCAAGATATAGATCAATAGAAGAGGCCGAATTAAACATCAGTCTGTAAATTGCCAAGACACAGAATGTTCTGAATCACCTCCCTGTTAGTGATAAAAAGGGGAGCAGAAAGGGGTGGTGGAATGAGATACCTTGAGGCGAGATTTTCCTTTGAGGTTTTTAGAGCTACAGGAATGGCTGTGTACAAAATTATGTGTCCCCTAACTGAGATAAATCATCTAGAACAGGTCCCATGGCTAAAATCTCAATCTCTCTTGCAATAAACTCCCTAATCCTATTGCAAAAGGGACCAGTAAAGTTCAAGGGAGAAGGATAGGGCCAGCTTGTGGCAGGATTTCATTACAGACATGGATTGAAGTTCACAATTGCAAACGACAATCTCAATCTGCCAGTCAGAAGCAGGTAAAAGGGGGCATTTTTAACATAGTTCTTTCCTGGGGAAATTGCCAGGAACAAAAGAACATATCCAGATGGCCGGCACCAAAGGGATTATGAGATGGGCCTAAGGAAGTCAGGCAAAAGAACATAAAATAAATTCCACATTTATTTTATTGCCATTCTTATTGCCTTTTTTTCCTGTATGGTTGCTATGGGAACTGTGTTTCAGACGCTCTCTAAGGTGGTGTCTACAAGTGCAAAATGATCAAGCATTTGGTCTGAAATGACCAGTCAATTAAATCCAACTTGATTAATTGATTTATTTCCAACCCATGCATCCCCTCACTCCCAGACAAATTGAGCAGCTGCTCCACTGGGTTCAATGGCATCTTGCAGAAATAAAATTGGTTTACTTGTATATATTTGTGTTCTAACTTCATGACAAGACTATCTATGCCTTGGAATTGCCTTCCTCTACTAGGACCCTGTTGGTTCAAACAGCACTAGAAGGGCATAGAGAAAGGCTGGAAGACAGAAAGAGACTACAAGTCATTTATTGGTGTTAGGGATCTAGGCACACACACAAATTGAGGAGCAGGAAGAAGCAGGACATCTGAAACCAGGTAGCTAAGCAAAAAAGAACCAGGAGAGAACATATGCCCAGGGCAAGTACAAGCTGAGACACAGATGGAGGAGACCTGGGCACTGAGACAGATCTACTAAAGGCAGAGGATTCTTATCAAGTCGACTACCTGGGTAAATACCACACTGAGGGCTTAGCCTAAATCTGCTGCTGCCATCCCTCTGGAATAGAGTCAATCTTCTCTTAGCCAGGCTGTACATCAGTAGTTTGCATCCTCTACCTGCCCCTGGCTTGATACTAGGTCACGGTCATAGATGGGTGATCCAGTCACCATAGCTAATTCCCATCAGGTTCCCCCAAGCTCATGCCCCTAACTCTTCATCAAACACCTACTCCCTTCTACCCGACACTCCCACTTGTCAACCGAACATACAGGACAGGTAAGGCTTTTAAGTTCCTTAGTGCATAGGTTTCACCCTGCCTCCTCCAAGATAAGAGCCCTGGGCTAACCAGGAAGCAGAATACTACCTCTAATCTGTATTTGTGCTTTATGATCTCCTTTTTCTTTATTTCCCTCTTTCCGTCTTTCTTTCATCAGAGGAGAAAATAATAAAAAGGAATGACTATACATAAGGCATTAGAGAAAGCCAGATTTATAAAACTAATATTCATCTAGGGTTCTCTTGGTGGAAAATACTGGAGAGGTGTTAAGTATGAGTCCTTCACAAGCAGAGCTGGCCTTTTAAGAAAGGAAGCAGGATTGGTGCTCTTTCTTTCTTACATAGTGTCCTGCACCATAGTTGCCAGGACCCTCTCTCACTCCCCATCTCTGTGCCACCCAAGATAGCCCCAATTGTGTGACCTGTCACCCAGGCAGCTTCATGTGTCAGACCCCAGAAAAAAGAGTCTAACATATAGAAGGAATGTCTGATCCAGGGGCCCCACTGCTTATCTCATAGATACCAGGTGCATCATAAACTAAGGGTTGAAAGCTGTTTTAGAAATCCCAGTCATAGTGGCACCTAGACCACAGGGGGTGGACAAGGCAAGATCAGATATGCCCATAAGATGAACGACCACAAACAAGCCAAAAGGCCTACTTCCTCCACATAGATAATACAGTGCACACCGAAGAAGAGTAGTGTGTTAGAACCTAGTAACCAGTCAGCTCAGAAACTGATAAGCACTCACCCAATCGAGGCACAGAACACACTCAGCAGGACCCTTCCCCCCCAACACCCAACGTGGGTTTTTCCTTTAAAAAATGCTGCTCTCAGAAAGAGGGCCAGGGCCGTTTTTCCTTCCTTTCTTTTCTGCTGGCTCCCACCTGCTTTCTTCTGCTTTCTTCCTCTAATAAACCTCAAACTCTCTACTTAAACCATGACTCGCTGCATTGTGTGGATTCCTAAATGACCTAACATCATGCTGCCACTGCCTCATTTCCCTTATCAAAATGTGCTGCTCCTGAGCCCCATTCCCTGAGAGAGATCACCCTTCTTCAGGGAAATGGGTGACTACTATATAATCCTTCCCAGATAAAAGGGACTTACCTAATTAAAATTTAGGGCTCCTTTAGGAAAGACGGCAGTCATAAAAGTTTTGGCCAGGTGAGGAGGCCAGGTATTTGGGGTCAGAAGAGATTTTCCATGTACTTCAAATCACTCCAAGAAGGTATCTGTTTTTTCTAATTCCATATAATGTCTGCTTGCTTAGATGGAATGGTAGATGGATCACTTACTCCTATAAAAGGCATGTTCCTAATTTTAATTTGCGTCTCTGTGGACTCTTTGAAGATGTACTGTATTATCAGTTAAAGTGTGGACTCACAGATCCTATTTATGTGTGACCAAAATGAATTAGGGTGGGCCTTAATCTGTATTTACACAGCTCTTAAAAAGAGAAATTGGAGGCAGCCACAGGAAGAAGCCAGAAGTCAGCAGAAACCAGAAGATCAGAGAGAAGGAGATGAAGATTGCCATGTGACAGAGGCAAACATACAAGCCAAGGAATCCCAAGGATTGTGGTAAGCCAACATCAGAATGTTACAGGCTTCAGGGAAAATGCTTGACCTTGTCAATGCCGTGATTTGGGTTTCCTGGCCTCTAAGACTATGATCCAATAAATTCTTGTTGTTTAAGCCAACAAAGTCTGGTATTTGTCACAGCAGCCCTGGCAAATGAAGATAGATGGCAATACATGTTCTAGGACATGTGTACAAGAATTTAAAGAATGAGAAAGTAGAATTTCACTAGTGATGTCAAGAATTACAATATATCCAACTGTACATTTCGCATCCCCTTTTCCATTGTGTTCCACACCCACACCCACCCCAAGGCCAAAAATAAAAAACAAAGTAATTCCATGAATGGCCCTTTAATTTGAATAGCGGAAAACATCTCAGAAAAAGAAATCAGAGGTTTTCTGTTGAAACAGAAATGCCCAATGATGAGTCAGATAAATTGGAGAATTATTTCTATCTTTCAAAAAAATATGCTTGTTACCCTCTAAGAAGCTAAAACTCAGCACCCTGTTCTAATAAAAATCAGAATAACTATAACTATGGAAAAACTTCACTGATGATGACAAATAATAACTCATGTGCTGATGTAGTTTATAAAATGCTTTCACATATATTTTCTCATTCCTACTCTAACCCATAAGGTATATTTTATTTCTCTATTTTATAGCTAAGACTCAAAAACATTAAATACTGAGTTGGGGCAAGATGGCAGCATACTGAAGTGTGGAGTTTAGTTAGTCCTCTAGAACAACTAGTAAATAGCCAGGAACAACTAGTAAATTGTCTGGAACAACTCTTGGGGGACATCCATGACAGGACACACAACGTACACCAGCCTGGAATGGGTGGAATGGCTGAGATCTCAACATAGAACTGCAAGTAAAGCTTCCCGAACTGTAACGCTAGTGCCCCTCTCCCACTGGCGCAGCAAGCTTAGCTGAAAACTTCACTGTAGGAAAAAGAAGCAGGCTACCTGGAGTGAGGGACAATAACTCAACCAAGCTCCAATTGTGGTGTTAATTAAAAAAAATTGGACTATTGAATACAAGCTACAAGCACAGATAAACCTAGAGCAAGCAGGAAAGTACCCTGAGGTTGCTCCCAGCAGAGAGGAGGTGAGGCTGATGGAAAATAAATAAATAAATAAATACAAACAAACAGAGGGTTTTGGAGATGGCTGAGCTCAGAATACTGGAAAATGGTTGTGTCCCAAGAAAAGGGACATAGAGAACTGGGTAACAACACCAGTCAACCAGCAGAACTGGGGGGCTGGGGACTGGCTCTAAAAAGGGACTTTTGCTCTATTTCCTTTTTTTTCTCCCATTCCAAGTAGCTCATTAGAAAAAGCCTCAGACATTTTTGGTTGTCAGCACTGACCCAGGCAAGGGTGGAGTTAAGAGAGTCAGAGAGACAAAGGAGGGATTTAAGCGTACGAGAACTCCCTGCTCAAATGGCTGCCCTCTCTCAGGAAATTCAGGCCCGGTTGGGGGTGGGGGTGGGAAACCAGAAACAACTTAAGCTTGCCTTGTGACATCCTTGGCCCCTGGCCAGGACAGGGTATGCTGAGAATTAAAGGGACCACACCTTTTACATCAGTGGGCAGCTGCAGGCTGAGGGACATCACCTGCAGGGAGGATAGGAAAAGCAAAGAATGTAGAGGCATGACAGCAGGGTGTGACAATCTGCTAGGTCTCACCCTCAGGGAAACCTGAAACTGAACAAAGTCTCCTCCTGAGACCAGGCCCATCTGGTGTGGGAAAATCTGATTGGGGTAATCAAGGAAACAAGATGTTTAGACAACAAAAAATTACAAATCACACTAGGAAAAACAAAGATATGGCCTAATCAAAGGAACAAACTTACATTTCAACTGTGATACAGGAATTGAATCAACTAATTATTAATCAAACAAATCTCCTAAATCAATTCAAAAATCAAATCAATGAGTTGAGGGAAGATATGGCAAAAAAGATGAAGGATGTAAAGAAACATTGGGCAAACATGAGGAAGAACTAGAAAGTCTAAAAAAAAACCTGGCAGGAGGGGCAAGATGGCGGCATAGAGAAGAGTGGAAGCTAAGTAGTCCCCCTGGAACAACTACAAAAAACCAGAAACAACTAGTAAATAATCCAGAATAAATGCAGGGGGACAAACGAGACCAACCACTCATCATACACCAACCTGAATTGGGAGGAATGCCCAAGAACACAGCATAAAATCTGTAAGTAAAACCTGCGGAACCAAGTCATGGGACCCCCTCCCCCATAGCCCAAGCTGCAAAGCCTGGTGGTGCCACAGAGAAGCTGTCTCCCAGCAAGCGAATATACCTCAGCTGAGCTCCAGCTGGGGTTTTAAGTAGCGAGTGTGAACTGCTCACTACAGGTACACATCCCCAAAAAACAGACAGAGACTTTGGGTGACGACTGACCTGGGAGAGACGGAGGGCCACCTTGGACTGGGTCTGAAGGGGACTATCTGTTTCTTTTTTGGCTCAGTGGAGAAAGCCCCAATCATTTTCAGTTTCCAGGGCTGTGACTCTGGGAAGGGTGGAGACACCACAAGCAGAGAGAGAGACCACTGAAATGCTAATGACCTCCACCTGGGAGCTCTGTCTTCTCTAGGAGGAAAGGGGTGGGGCCCTTTCCATTCAGAACCAGACCCCAGAGCCTGGGGGAACAAGGCCATACCTCCTCACACCAGTCAATAATTATAGGCTAACAGGCATCACCTGCTGGGCAGAAAAGCACAGTGACCCGAGGCATCAAAGGGTAAAGCAATTTTCTAAGACACACCCTCAGGGAAACCAGATACTGAATATTTCTTCCCTCTGGGACCTGAGCCTGTTCTGGTCTGGGAAAACCTGATTTGGATAACCAAGGAAACCATGCCTAGACAACAGAAAATTACAACCTACACTAAGAAAAACAAAGTTATGGCCCAGTCGAAGAAACAAACGTACACTTCAACTGAGATACAGGAATTTAAACAACTAATGCTAAATCAAATCAAAAAGTTTAGAGAAGATATTGCAAAAGAGATAGAGGCTGTAAAGGAAACACTGGGCATGTATACAGCAGAAATCAAAAGTTCAAAAAAACAACTAGTAGAATCTATGGAAATGAAAGGCACAACACAAGAGATGAAAGACACAATGGAAACATACAACAGCAGATCTCAAGAGGCAGAAGAAAACACTCAGGAACTGGAGAACAAAACACCTGAAAGCCTACACGCAAAGGAGCAGATGGAGAAAAGAATGAAAAAATATGAGCAACATCTCCGGGAACTCAAGGATGAAACAAAGTACAATAATGTATGTATCATTGGTGTCCCAGAAGGAGAAGAGAAGGGAAAGGAGCAGAAGCAATAATAGAGGAAATAATTAATGAAAATTTTCCATCTCTTATGAAAAACATAAAATTACAGATCCAAGAAGCGCAGTGTACTCCAAACAGAAGAGATATGAATAGACCTATGCCAAGATACTTAATAATCAGATTATCAAATGTCAAAGACAAAGCGAGAATACTGAAAGCAGCAAGAGAAAAGCGATCCATCACATACAAAGGAAGCTTAATAAGACTATGTGTGGATCTCTCAGCAGAAACCATGGAGGCAAGAAGGAAGTGGTGTGATATATTTAAGATACTGAAAGAGAAAAACCGCCAACCAAAAATCCTGTATCCAGCAAAGCTGTCCTTCAAATATGAGGGAGAGCTCAAAATATTTTTGACAAACAGACAATGAGAGACTTTGTGAACAAGACACCTGTCCTACAGGAAATACTAAAGGGAGCACTACACGGTGATAGAAGACAGGAGTGCGTGGTTTGGAACACAATTTTGGGAGATGGTAGCACAACAATGTAAGTACACTGAACAAAGGTAACTATGAATACGGTTGAGAGAGGAAGGTGGGGAGCATGTAAGACACCACAAGAAAGGAGGAAAGATAAAGACTGGGACTGTGTAACTTGGTGAAATCTAGAGTATTCAACAATTGTGATAAAATGTACAAATATGTTCTTTTATGAGGGAGAACAGGCAAATGTCAATCTTGCAAGGTGTTAAAAATGGGGAGGCACTGGGGGAGGGATGCAATCAGCATAAACTAGAGACTGTAACTAATAGAATCATTGTATTATGCTTCCTTTAATGTAACAAAGGTGATATACCAAGGTGAATGCAGATAAGAGGGGGGGATGGGGAGGCATGTTAGACACTTGACATTGGTGGTATTGTCTGATTCTTTATTCTACTTTGATTTAAGGTTATTTTTCCTTTTGCTGCTTCCTAGCTGTCTTTTTTTTCCTCTTTCTTTTGCCTCCCTACCTTCTTTGACTCTCCCTCCTGCCTTGTGGAAGAAATGTAGATGCTCTTATATAGATAATGGTGAAGGTGGTGAACACATAAATGTATGGCCATGCAGAAAACCATCGATTATTTACTTGGGATGGAATGTATGGTGAGTGAACAAAACCATATTAAAAAAAAAATGGGTTGATGACAAAACCTCGAGGGCAATATGCTGAGTGAAATAAGCCAGACACATTACGACAATTATTGCAGGGTCTCACTGATAGGAACTAATTATAATATGTAAACTTATAGACATGAAATATAAGGTACCAAGATATAGGGCAAGGCTTAAGAATGGGGAGTGGTTGCTTAGTATGAGCAGAATGTTCAGTTAGGATGAACTTAAATGTTTGGAAATGAACAGGGGTGTTGGTAGCAAGATGTGAGAATAACTAACAGCGCCGAATGGTGTGTGAATGAGGTGGAAAGGGGAAGCTCAGAGTCATATATGTTACCAGAAGGAAAGTTGAAGGTCAAAAGATGGGAATGTATAAAACTGAATCCGATGGTGGGCAATGTCCATGATCAACTGTACAAATGCTAGAAATCGCTTCCATGAACCAGAACAAATGTATGACAATACAATTAGAAGTTAATAATAGAGGGGCATATAGGGAAGAACTATATACCTATTACAAACTATATACTACAGTTAGTAGTATTTCAACATTTTTTCATAAACAGTAACAATGTACTATATCAATACTACGAGTCAACAATTGAGGGGGGTTGGTTAGGGATAGGGGAGGATTAGAGTTTCCTTTTCTTTTCTTTTCTTTTTTTTTTTTTCACCTTTCACTTTATTTCTTGTCTGGAGTAATGAACAGTTTCTAAAAATTAAACAAAAATTAAGTGTGATGGATGCACAGCTGTATGAGGGTACCCAGGGGCAAGTGATTGTACACTTTGGATCTTTGGATAATTGTATGGTATCTGAACAATCTCAATAAAAATGAAAAAAAAAAAAGCGCATCACACCCATAATTTCATGCTGAAAAATGTCTAGTATCTAAAATATTAAAGTATGAAAATATCATGGTAAAAATGAAACAATTGTTACATTTAAAAGTATACTCACATTAAAATATATCCACTTTGCCTTTTTTTCTCTGTAAAATGGAAAGAATCCACTAAAATGCTAATATGTAATATGAGTTCATACTTTTTTTTTAACAAAGCTCCTTGGTTTTTGTTTGTTTGTTTGTTCTTGGTGGCAAATACTTAATACATTTCAATATAGATCTCAGACTTAACAACTGTTGGAATTTTGGTTTTGATTATGTCAATAAGAATAAAAATATTTAAACTTCAGCAATGTAAAAATAAATACTAACCCAAATCAATAAAAGGGGTAAGGGAAAAGTGGATCAAAAAAAAAAAAAAAAAAACCTGGCAGAACTTACGGCAATGAAAGGCACAATAGAAGAGATGAAAAGCACAATGGATACATACAACAGCAGATTTGAAGAGGCAGAAGAAAGGATTCATGAATTGGAGGACAGGACTGCTAAAATCCTACATACAAAAGAACAGGTAGGAAAAAGAATGGAAAAATATGAGCAGGAACTCAGGAAACTGAATGACAACATGGAGCACATGCATATAGATGTCGTGGGTGTCCTAGAAGGAAAAGAGAAGGGAAACAGGGCAGAAAGAATAGTGGAAGAAATAATCACTGAAAATTTCCCATCTGTTATGAAAGACATAACATTACAGATCCAAGAAGCGCAGTGTACCCCAAACACAATACATCCAAGTAGACTGACTCCAAGACATTTAAATAATCAGATTATCAAATATCAAAAACAAAGAGAAAAATCTGAAAGCAGCAAGAGAAAAGTGATCCATCACATATAAAGGAAGCTTGATAGGACTCTGTGTGGCTTTCTCAATAGAAACCATGGAAGCAAGAAGGGAGTGGGGTGATATATTTAAGATATTGAAAGAGAAAAACTGCCAACCAAGAATACTATATCCAGCAAAACTGTCCTTCAAATATGAGGGAGAGCTTAAAATATTCTCTGACAAACAGACAATGACAGAGTTTGTGAACTAGATACCTGCTCTACAGGAAACACTAAAGGGAGCACTACAGACAGAAAAGACAAGACAGGAGTGAGAGGTTTGGAATACAGTTTTCAGAGATGGTAGCACAGCAATGTAAGTACACTGAACAAAGATGACTGTGAATATGGTTGAAAGAGGAAGGCTGGGACCATGTGGGACACCAGAAGGAAAGAGGAAAGATAAAGACTGGGACTGTATAACTCACTGAAACCTAGGGTGCTGAACAATTGTGATAAAAGGTACAAATATGTTTTTACACGAGGTAGAACAAATGAATGCCAACATTACAAGGTGTTAGAAATAGGGTGGGATTGGAGGAAAAATACAATCAATGCAAACTAGAGACTATAATTAACAGAAACATTGTATTATGCTTCCTTTAATATAACAAAGGCAATATGCCAAAGCGAAATGCATATGGTGGGTGGACATAGGGAAGGGTATGGGACTCTTGGCATTGGTGATGTTGTCTGACTCTTTATTCTACTTTAGTTTAATGCTATCTTTCCTTTTGGTGCTTCCTAGCTCTTATTTTCCCTCTCTCTCTCTCTCTCTCTCTCTCTCTCTCTCTCTCTCTCTCTCTCTCTCTCTCTGTCTCTCTCTCTCCTTTTTCTTTTGTCTCTCTACCTTCTTTGACTCTTCCTCCTCCTTTGTGGAAGAAATGGAGATGTCCTTATACAGATAGTGGTGATGGTGCTGAATACATAAATATGTGACTATACAGGGAACAACTGATTGTTTACTTAGGACGGAATGTATGGTGTGTGAACAAAACTGTCTTTAAAAAAAATGGGTTGATGAAGAAATCTTGACAGCACTATATTGAGTGAAATAAGACAGACTCATAAGGATAAATATTGCAGGGTCTCACTGATATCAACTAATTATAATATGTAAACTCATAGACATGAAATATAAGTTACCAGGATACAGAATGAGACCAAAGAATGGGGAGCAGTTGCTTATTATGAGCAGAATGGACAACTATGTTGAACTTAAGTATTTGGAAATGGACAGAGGTGATGGTAGCACATTGTGAGAGTAACTAACAGTGCTGAATGGTGTGTGAATGTGGTGGAAAGGGTAGGCTGAGAGTCACATATGACACCAGAAAGAAAGTTGGAGCTTTAAAGATAGGAATGTATAAAACAGTGAATCTTGTGGTGGACAATTTCCATGATTAGCTGTAAAAATATTAGAAATCTCTCTCATGAACTAGAACAAATGTATGACACTATAACTAGAAGTTAATAATAGACGGGTATAGAGGAAAAAAATACACCTATTGTAAACTATGTATTACAGTTAGTAGTATTTTAACAATCTTTCATCAACAAATGTACTATACCAATACTATGAATCAATAATGGAGGGGGGGTGCTTAGGAGTATGGGAGGATTTGAGTTTCCTTTTTTTTTTTTGTCTTTATTTCTTTTCTGGAGTAATGAAAATGTTCTAAAAATTGAAAAAAAAATTAATTGTGGTGATGGATGCAGAGCTGTATGATGGTACTATGGGCAATTGATTGTACACTTTGGATCTTTGGATAATTGTATGGTATGTGAACAATCTCAATTAAAAAAAAAAAGGACCCAGGGGAAGACAAATAAAGAGAGGGATACAAGTACTGGAGAAAATGTGGAGAGTGGTATGTACCTATTCCCTGTTGATACAGAAGTAGTATGGCACAGCCTAGCTGGAGGGGAGTGTGGTGGTTCCACAGGAAGCTAACATTGTGGTTGCCATATGGTCCTGAAACCCTGTTATTGGGTATATACTTGGAAGAACTGAGAGCAGGAACAGGAGTGGACATTGCACACTGATGTCAATGGCAGCCATATTCACAATTTGCAATGGATGGAGGTGGCCTAAGGGTATATCAACCAATAAACAGTATGGTGAACTGTGGTGTATACATACAATGGAATACCAAGCAGCGGCAAGAAGAAATGAAGTAATGAGATATGCACTGAGGTAAATGGACCTTGAAGACAGTATGTCAAGTGAAATAAGTCAGCATCGAAAAGACAAACAAAATGCCTCACTAATACGGACTAACTATAGTATGCAAACTCTGAAAATTGAATCTGAGAGCATAGGTTATCAGGGGAAGGCTTATGGTACAGGTTCCTATATGGTAAGCTCTTACAGCAGTCACATCAATTCATGAATTGTAATGGTTATCTCTAAATTCTGAAATGCTGAGCTGGTAAGTCCCTAACTTTTGGTATCTGTGTGATAATCAAGACTCAGAGTCACAGTACGGCAGCTATGAATGTCAGCATTACCCTATACAGCAAATGTTTAAAAAGCTGGAAAAGAGATCAGACTTCAATTAGAGATATGAATGCAATGGATTTGATTAGAACTAAGGTAAACCAGACTAAAGAGAAAAGGATGATATTGACTGTATTTTACAACCTCAACTTCTGTGTGAGACCAAAGGAATAGATGTTTATTTGGTACAACATCTGTAGCACTCTATATAATTTAACTTGTAGGGTTAGTTTATTCAAATACCATAATTACATGGAATCTCGAATAGGAGGTGAGATCTAGTTGGTTTGTACAATTTAGCGTGAAGCCCCGATACAATCCAGAGTAATTCAGGCAGAGAATAAAAGGTATTTACAAAGCCCCCTTGAGGACTTGGGGATAAATGTGGAAACCTTAAACCTTCCCACCTGGGGAATTCCTGATATTGCTGCAAGCATTGGGGACTACCACTGCAGTAGGCCAAGTCCTTGAACTTGGGGCTTGCACTTATGAAGCTTGTTACTGCAAAGGAGAGGCTAAGCCTATTTATAATGGTGCCTAAGAGTCACCCCCAGAGAACCTCTTTTGTTGTTCAGATGTGGCCTGTCTCTCTCTAAGCCCACTCAGCTCGTAAACTCACTGCCCACCTCCCTACGTGGGATATGACTCCCAGGGGTGTAAATCTCCCTGGCAACATGGGACATGACTACTGGGGATGAGCCTGGACTGGCATCATGGGATTGAGAAAATTTTGCTGACCAAAAGGGGGAAGCGAAATTAAACAAAATAAAGTTTCAGTGGCTGAGAGATCTCAAATGGAGCCGAGAGCTCATTCTGGAGGTTATTCTTACGCATTATATAGATATCCCTTTTTAGTTTTTAGTGTACTAGAATAGCTAGAAAGGAATACCTGAAACTGTTGAACTGTAATCCAGTATCCTTGATTCTTGAAGATGCTGTATAACTAAATAGCTTATACAGTGTGACTGCATGATTGTAAAAACCTTTGCTGACACTCCCTTTATCCAGTGTATGGACACATGAGTAGTAAAAAGGGGACAAAAAGTAAATTCATAAAAGGGAGGAAAAGGAGTATGAGATGTTTTGGGTGTTCTTTTTTACTTTTATTTGTATTTTTATTCTTATTCTTATTTTTTGGAGTAATGAAAATGGTCAAAAATTGATTGTGGTGATGAATATACAACTATGTGATGATACTGTGAACAAGTGATTGTACACTTTGGATGACTGTATGGTATGTGAATATATCTCAACAGAATTGCATAAAAAACATTAAATACTTAACTTGGGTTTTCTGATTCCAAATTTCATTCTCTTTTTGCTACATGTTCATAGAATTCCTGAATCTCTACATCTATTTTTTCCTGTTGTTTCATTGGGACTTTTGGCAGGAATCATTTTTTTTCTTTCATTTTCTACTACATATCTTCCTGATAAAGCTGTCAACTAGAAGTGATACTTAGCTTCTAAATATTAAATGCACTCATGTCTACTAAGGTTTCTTTTGTCAATAAACTATCCCTGACCCCTTCTTCCCTAGAAAAATTACTTTAAAATTCTCCCTTTCTCCCTACATACAAGATAAGGCCTAAGATTTGCGATCAGACATCCAGGGTAGTATTAAAAAGTTGGAATCACTGATCACTAATTATGACATTATCAAGTCGTTAATTCAAATATGAACAGAATTTAGAGCTTTAACCAGTTTGAACTAGTTGTCAAGTTGTTTGTGTGTATGTGTGTGATATATCTGTGTGTCTATGTGTCAGTGTGCATGCACACACGTGTGCACTGGGCAGGATGGCAAGGGGTGGGTGTCTGGGGAGAAGGCATTTGGGAAGAACATCAGCCTGTCTACTTGTTAGATATGTAAGAATATTCCGTTTCCTAAGCTTGACTGCTTTATTTCACATTAACATTATCCAATAATGATGGTGATTTTAGGAATTTAATTTGGCAGATGACTGATACATAATTTGGTTCAATCACTTAAGCTATTTTTACACAAAAACAATTGGTAACAGTTGGAGATGTTCTAATTTAAAAACCAATGTCTGCCCAAGAAGAATGCTTTTCTCCATGGATTTTCATAATGATTTTATTATGACTAGAATAGGACACATCCTAAACACCTAAATGAATGGTAGATTGCAACAGTGCCAATGGGGCTGAATATGTTTTATAAATTGCATACTCCTCCACAGAACAGGGGGATATGTGCTTTATTGGTACGGGCAAAGCACAGCTTCCAATGTCTGAGCTGAATGCTGAAAATCAGGTCTTCAGGGACTAGAAAGACAAAAACTTTTAAGTCCCATTTAGGATACATCTCATGAGATTCAAGAGCTAGGATTTCTGGAACTATTGCTCCACCACTGGCAAGAAATATCTTTGCTTTCCTCCAGAAAAATTCAGAAAAATAAATGATTCCATGAACAGTGATATATACTCTACGCTGAGACAGCATTAATGCCAGGGACTTTTAATGCACTAAGGTGATTTACTGGGTGGTCTAACAAGCCTGTAGATTAAATGATAAGCTGTTGGGTACTGAATCTGTGAACACAGAATTAATATCAATGGGAACAGAAATCCAGTGTCAAGGCAAATTTGAAATCTGATCAGTAAATCTCCTTTCCCTTCCAAGCAAGGAAAGTTAGAGAGAAGAGGACGAGGCTTTTAACGACTTCTTTCCCCAGTAGAGGACTGCAGCCCTGAATCTGACTCCTTAACAAGGTCACAGGCTCCCTTGATTCCAAGCGACCCAAAGAAGTGAGGAACCAGGCCATCCACTCCCTGGATTCTGTAGATGGGAGAACACAGGGAAGATGAGCGGGCCCAGAGCATTAGGGAAATGAAAGAAACAAAGCATAAATATGAACCAATTCTCTCTTCTTGGATGCTTCCTCCTGTTGTCAACTTCAGAGGTCCTCTCAGCCAGCCTTCACCTCCCACAACCTGTTGCAGATCCCAAGGAAATCAGGAACCAGTACATATTATTTTCAGACCCAGCTTTCCCTGTGTCCTGAATACCCAGACATATAAATAGGAGCAAAGGCCCAAGATTAGCCATGGTCTGCAGTGCTCACTGTAAATTCTTTATGTCCTCTGTCCAGTTCACCTGATGACCTCACACAGGAGACAAGCTCTTGACATCTCCCAGTGCTGTATCTGATACCGTGAGAGGGACACAAATTCTGAATGGTACAGAGTATCAGCCTTACAAAATCAATGATCCCTCCAATGTATTTCACTGCAACTCAACTATAGCTCCTACTATGTACCAGATATTGTGAAGGATACAAAGTTAAGTAAGAACAATCCTAGTCTTCCAGGTACTCACAGTCTACTAAGGGAAAGAGATAAGTATTCAATATTTGAGACAGAAGTTAGGTGATACAAGAGAGGTAGCCACAACATGCATGTGTGTGTGGTAGAGGAGGTCAAGGGGAGGGAGGTTGCATCAGGTTGGGATATGATTACTCTATGGGCCAAGATAGGGTTTCTTGACATTGGCACTATTGACATTATGGGCCAGATAGTTCTTTGTTGTGGGGCCTGTCTTATGCATTGTAGGGTGTTTAGTAGCATCCTTGGCCTCTACCCACCAGATGCCAGTATCACCCACCCCACTGTCACGACAATCAAAAATATCTCCAGACATTGCCAAATGGCCCCTGGAGGGCAAAATCTCCCCAGTTGAGAACCCTCAACAAAGACTGTCACTTTGAAAGAGTATAACTGATCCTCTGTGCCTATTGCTATTTCCATTAAATAACTGAAGGATTCCTAGGCAGTAGTTTAAAGGAGGAGTTTAATTTTACCTGTACCATCCTGCCAAGGTTAAGGGCAGAGGAATGTCATGCACTAAGAGATAGAAGGTGGTGTTTTTTCCTTCTTAGGAAATCATTTCAATATCTGGTCAACAAATATTTGATGGCACTAACTATATACCATGTATAGTGTTAGGTGCTGAGGATGTCGGTTTTTATGTGGTAGACCAGGATGTGCCATCTGGGTCCCTCTTCAAGAACGAAGGATTCATTTTCCAGCTGCTGGGATTGCTTGGAAGGCAGCTCCCAGCTATTGGCCCTCTTTGGGGTGCCTTGGCTGGAGAAATTTGTCTTATCCAAGATCATACCTCTTTACAGGGGCAACATGAATCTAATCATTATGGGAGTAGAAAGGTCAGGGCTATTCCAGCTCCAGAGCTCCCCATAGGGGGTCAGCTGTGACTTTCACTGGGATGCATCACAGCTCAACTCTTCTTTCTGCCCAATTTTGTTTCTTTCCCTTCTCTTCCATAGGCATCCATCTCAAAATCACTCCCTAAGAAACACCCTGCATACAAATCTCCCTTGCAGAGTCTGCTTTCCAGGAAATCCAATCTGCAACAACTTATAATGCACAGTTCTTGTTCCCAGGGGTTCACAAGTCACATGGTGGTATTTTTTATTTTCAGGGGCTGCACCTTTGGGGCTCTGCTTTCATCCTCAGCCATGTTCCTCATCATCATCTCTCAACCTGATTTTTAAAAATGTTTGTTAAGCAGACAGGTGCCCTAAACAAAGTACTTGGCACAAAATCCTCCTTCCAAGAAAGTCTCCCATTATAGCAAATGAGAATTAGAGATGTAATCTGTAGACCCTGATACAGTTTCCTACCCATTCCCATCACCTTGGCTTGGCCAAGGGCATAGGAGCTTTGTCCTAAGCGTGACTTCTATCACACACCACTATACCCACTACCAGTTCCTGGCCATGGCCAGGAGAAAACTCACTGTTTTCAATTTTACTTGGAAAGGACAGAAAGGGGACACACCACAGAGGCAAAGCTGGAGCTTTTAAGTCTAGCCTGTGGTCTAATTTCCTATAGATTGACTTTTAACTGCTGCTTCTTTCTGTCCAATTTTATTAGAACACTTTCATGTTTTCTCTCTCTGACTACCATAAATAACTGGCCCTTCTTTGCCCTTTTGTCCTCCTATTTTCACCTCTTGGCCCAAATAGAAAAGGCCTTTCAGAATAAAGTTAGGAAAGGAGGCCAGTGCGGTATATATAAAATTTCCATTTCTGGCAACAGCAGGTCTGACCCTATACAGAACTATACAGTAAATGCAGAATTACAAAATAAATCAACTTAATTGCTGGCCCCAATCTCCCTTTTAGTAACCCTTTTCTTAACCAGGCTCCAAGGCCCCCAGTGCTCACCACATTGGTACCTTATTCAGGTAGCTCCATGTCCTCTACACTTTCCTGCCTCCCTTTTGCCAATTAAAACCTCCCTGCTTTTGCCCCATTTACTTGGCTTCTGGTAGGAGCCTAGAAAGCTATTTACACATGAATTTGCACTGTGGAGTGACCAGATAATAGAAATTTTATGTGTTATTCCTCCCTCAAGACATTTGTACTTTCACATCAATCTTCAGGGCCTGAGATGTATGGACATGCAATGTTGGGGATTCATGAACCACAGAATGGCCATTTGTGAGCAGGGCAAGATTTCTACAATTCAGAAGTCACACTGACAATATAGTTTCCATTATTGGTGACTCTGAACCACAAACCTTAGCCATGCTGAACAGATTGCCAAGGACCTCTCCTCATTGTCATTACATGGCAGTGCACATGGCCTAGCTAGTCCATTCCCATTTGGGGGACAAGCAGACAAATTGATGAATTCATTTAATGGAAATAAAATTTGACTGATTTGACTAAACTGATCAGTTTGCTTTGGTGCTATTAGAAAAGGAACTAATTCACCTTTTTTCCTTCCCTTTTTGTTTTCCACATCTACTTCTGTAAAGCCTATTCAGTACAACATGAGCCTTAATTAAAATAAGCTCATAAAAAATCAGCAGCAGATAATAAAACAGCACAAAGTCCCCTCTGTGAGCTAGAGGAACTGGCCTTTCATACCACTCCAACATCCCCAGCCTCAAATCTGAATAAAGCTGTGCTCAGCAAGGGCTCCAGAATGCAGGCAATCCAAAGGGATAATTCAGATGAAGAGTTGAGAAGAAAAGAGAAGGGAACTACAGATATTGTCAGCCTCACAAATAATAATTAAACCTGACCCAGGAGCTACAATGGGAAGGAGAATAAGCAGCCAGGGTTGAAATGTACCCAACATTTAGGTCATGAGCAGGGTCCAGGTCCAATTGATCTCCATGAAGCCAAGCTTTCAAGCAGATCTTCCCAGAATTTCAGGTCACATGCTAGTTCCCTTCTACCCTAAGGCATTTCTGAAAGTCCAATTAAAATTATGAGGCAGCTTTGCCTACAAAATAGACATAGATCCCTAGAAGAGGAATCTGTGAGAGGCACTTGGGAGAATCTTGTTTCATTGCTCTCAAGCTTATTTTTCAAATTCACATCTTTTTGTTTTCCTCAAACAATAATTGTAACAAATACACGTGCAGCTGATCCGATTGGAGGAGAGATGAAGCAATCAACAAGCTTATTATATCTCCCCCTTCTCCATTCCAAAATTTAGTTTTTTCCTTCTTCTTAGTTCTAAAGTTTTATATACATATAGTGCTTACCAAAATTTTTTTTGCCAAAAATTTTCCAGTCATCTCTTGTTTGTTTGTTTTCTAGCAGATTCCTTAGGAAGGACCCATGAAATAATTTTTTCTTGAGTTTTTCTAAAGCTACTTATCTGTACTTTTTATATTTGAAGGACTACCTCATAGACTCTTCTGTGATACTTTCTGCACCTTTGCTCTTTACCTGCCCTCAGGATACTGCCTGAGCCTATTCCTGCCCAAATTCAGTTCTCTCCATAGCAGTGTCAGCTTAAATTTCAGCTTTTGCACTTTTAGATTTGGTTTCTCTCCTAAGGGACTATATGAGTGCAAGATCTTTCTGAAGTCTATTGCCTCTCAGCCCCATAAGTATCTTTTTGTTCAACTCCCCACCATCCTAACACTGAATCCCACATGCTCTCTCATACACTTCTGACAGCCATTACATGGTTTTTGGAATTTTCATATTCTTTGTCTTTCCTGGTTTCACTGGAAATGACGTATGTGTGTGTGTTATTTAATTATCCTTATTCTGTTTCATCCCTTGAAGAAGAAAACAGCAGATTCTGAGCTAACCTACCCTGTCCGTATTTGAAGATCTGCCAACAGCATTTGGAGAAGACAAGCTTGAGGCCTTTGCCCATAAGAGCCCTCTATATTGTATGATAACTAACAAATCAATCAACTCCCCTCTTGGAATGTATGAAAATGAGTTACACCTATATAGAGAGAGTCAGTCAGTGGAGCAAAAAGATAATGCAGATAGAGAGACTTGGAGAGACAGAGGTGCTGAATCAAGAGAAAATTAACTGCTTATCTTAAAATCTATGCTAATTCTTCTTAGAGTCTTACTTTTACTGCTGAAATGAGTTCCTTTGCTATCTTATGTTCCCATATACTTTTCTTTTTTTTTTTTCTTTTAAATTCAATTTTATTGAGATATATTCACACACCATATAATCCATCCAAATTATACAATCAATGGCCCACAGTGTCATCACACAGCTATGCATTCATTGCAACATTGCCACAATCAATTTTAGAACATTTTCATTACTCCAAAATAAAGAAAAAAATAAAAATAAAAAAGAACACCCAAAACATCCCACAACCCTTATCTTTCCTCTTTATATATTTTGGTGTTTATTTCATTACTCATCTGCCCATACACTGGATAAAGGCAGTGTCAGTCACAAGGTTTTCACAATTACATGATCACATGATCAAAGCTATATAGTTATGCAATCATCATCAAGAACCAAGTCTACTGGATTACAGTTCAACAAATTCGGGTATCCCCTTCTAGTTATTCTAATACACTAGAAAACAAAAAGGAATATATATAATGCATAAGAATAACCTCCAGAATGACCTCTCGACTCTATTTGAAATGTCTTAGCCACTGAAAATTTATTTTGTTCCATATCTTTTCTCCTTTTGGTCAAGAAGACTTTCTGAATCCCATGATACCAAGGCCAGGCTCATCCCTGGGATGAGGTAGTGAGTTTCTTTGCAGAGTTGACAGAGAGAGGCCACATACAAGCAACAAAAGAGGTTCTCTGGGGTGACTCTTATGCATTAATTATAATTACACTCAGCCTCTCCTTTGCAGGAAGAAGCTTCATAAGGGCAAACCCCAAGATGGAGGGCTCAGCCTTCTACATGGGTTGTCCTCAATTCTTTTTTTTTTTTTTTTAAATCTTCATTTTATTCAGATATATTCACATACCACGCAGTCATACAAAACAAATCGTACTTTCGATTGTTTACAGTACCATTACATAGTGGTACATTCATCACCCAAATCAATCCCTGACACCTTCATTAGCACACACACAAAAATAACAATAATAATAATTAGAGTGAAAAAGAGCAATTGAAGTAAAAAAGAACACTGGGTACCTTTGTCTGTTTGTTTCCTTCCCCTATTTTTCTACTCATCCATCCATAAATTAGACAAAGTGGAGTTTGGTCCTTGTGGCTTTCCCAATCCCATTATCACCCCTCATAAGCTACATTTTTATACAACTGTCTTCGAGATTCATGGGTTCTGGGTTGTAGTTTGATAGTTTCAGGTATCCACCACCAGCTACCCCAATTCTTTAGAACCTAAAAAGGGTTGTCTAAAGTGTGCATAAGAGTGCCCACCAGAGTGACCTCTCGGCTCCTTTTGGATTCTCTCTGCCACTGAAGCTTATTTCATTTCCTTTCACATCCCCCTTTTGGTCAAGAAGATGTTCTCCGTCCCACGATGCCAGGTCTACATTCCTCCCCGGGAGTCATGTTCCACGTTGCCAGGGAGATTCACTCCCCTGGGTGTCTGATCCCACGTAGGGGGGAGGGCAGTGATTTCACCTTTCAGGTTGGCTTAGCTAGAGAGACAGGGCCACATCTGAGCAACAAAGAGGCATTCAGGAGGAGACTCTTAGGCACAAATACAGGGAGGCCTAGCCTCTCCTTTGCAGCAGCCGTCTTCCCAAGGGTAAAACTTATGGTAGAGGGCTCAACCCATCAAACCACCAGTCCCCTATGTCTGTCGTCATGTTAGCAACCATGGAGGTGGGGTAGGCGAATACCCCTGCATTCTCCACAGGCTCCTCAAGGGGGCACTACATCTTTTTTTTTTTTCCTTGTTTTTCTTTTTTTTTTTTTTTTAACTTTCCCTTCTTTTTTAAATCAATTGTATGAAAAAAAAAGTTAAAAAGAAAACAAACATACTATAAAAGAACATTTCAAAGAGACCATAACAAGGGAGTAAGAAAAAGACAACTAACCTAAGATAACTGCTTAACTTCCAACATGTTCCTACTTTACCCCAAGAAAGTTACCTAATATAGCAACATTTCTGTGAACTTGCTCCTACTATATCCATCAGAAATTAACAGACCATAGTCATTCCTGGGCATCCCCAGAACATTAAATAGCTTATCTGTTCTTCTTGGATTATTGTTCCCCCTTCCTTAATTGCTCTTTATTCCTAGTTCCCCTACATTCTACATTATAAGCCATTTGTTTTACATTTTTCAAAGTTAACATTAGTGGTAGCATATAATATTTCTCTTTTTGTGCCTGGCTTATTTCGCTCAGCATTATGTCTTCAAGGTTCATCCATGTTGTCATATGTTTCATGAGATCGTTCCTTCTTACTGCCGCGTAGTGTTCCATCGTGTGTATATACCACATTTTATTTATCCACTCATCTGTTGAAGGACATTTGGGTTGTTTACATCTCTTGGCAATTGTGAATAATGCTGCTATGAACATTGGCATGCAGATATCTGTTCGTGTCACTGCTTTCCGATCTTCCGGGTATATACCGAGAAGTGCAATCGCTGGATCAAATGGTAACTCTATATCTAGTTTTCTAAGGAACTGCCAGACTTACTTCCAGAGTGGCTGAACCATTATATAGTCCCACCAACAATGAATAAGAGTTCCAATTTCTCCACATCCCCTCCAGCATTTGTAGTTTCCTGTTTGTTTAATGGCAGCCATTCTAACCGGTGTTAGATGGTATCTCATTGTGGTCTTAATTTGCATCTCTCTAATAGCTAGTGAAGCTGAACATTTTTTCATGTGTTTCTTGGCCATTTGTATTTCCTCTTCAGAGAACTGTCTTTTCATATCTTTTGCCCATTTTATAATTGGGCCGACTGTACTATTGTCATTGAGTTGTAGGATTTCTTTATATATGCAAGATATCAGTCTTTTGTCAGATACATGGTTTCCAAAAATTTTTTCCCATTGAGTTGGCTGCCTCTTTACCTTTTTGAGAAATTCCTTTGAGGTGCAGAAACTTCTAAGCTTGAGGAGTTCCCATTTATCTATTTTCTCTTTTGTTGCTTGTGCTTTGGGTGTAAAGTCTAGGAAGTGGCCGCCTAATACAAGGTCTTGAAGATGTTTTCCTACATTATCTTCTAGGAGTTTTATGGTACTTTCTTTTATATTGAGATCTTTGGTCCATTTTGAGTTAATTTTTGTGTAGGGGGTGAGGTAGGGGTCCTCTTTCATTCTTTTGGATATGGATATCCAACTCTCCCAGCCCCATTTGTTGAAAAGACCATTATGACTCAGTTCAGTGACTTTGGGGGCCTTATCAAAGATCAGTCGGCCATAGATCTGAGGGTCTATCTCCGAATTCTCAATTCGATTCCATTGATCTATATGTCTATCTTTGTGCCAGTACCATGCTGTTTTGGCAACTGTGGCTTTATAATAAGCTTCAAAGTCAGGGAGTGTAAGTCCTTCCACTTCGTTTTTCTTTTTTAGAGTGTCTTTAGCAATTCGAGGCATCTTCCCTTTCCAAATAAATTTGATAACTAGCTTTTCCAAGTCTGCAAAGTAGGTTGTTAGAATTTTGATTGGGATTGCATTGAATCTGTAGATGAGTTTGGGTAGAATTGACATCTTAATGACATTTAGTCTTCCTATCCATGAACATGGAATATTTTTCCATCTTTTAAGGTCCCCTTCTATTTCTTTTAGTAGAGTTATGTAGTTTTCTTTGTATAGGTCTTTTACATCTTTGGTTAAGTTTATTCCTAGGTACTTATTTTTTTAGTTGCTATTGAAAATGGTATCTTTTTCTTGAGTGTCTCTTCAGTTTGTTCATTTCTAGCATATAGAAACATTACTGACTTATGTGCATTAACCTTGTATCCCGCTACTTTGCTAAATTTGTTTATTAGCTCTAGTAGCTGTATCGTCGATTTCTCAGGGTTTTCTAGATATAAGATCATATCATCTGCAAACAATGACAGTTTTACTTCTTCTTTTCCAATTTGGATGCCTTTTATTTCTTTGTCTTGCCGGATTGCCCTGGCTAGCACTTCCAGCACAATGTTGAATAACAGTGGTGACAGCGGGCATCCTTGTCTTGTTCCTGATCTTAGAGGGAAGGCTTTCAGTCTCTCACCATTGAGTACTAAGCTGGCTGTGGGTTTTTCATATATGCTCTTTGTCATGTTGAGGAAGTTTCCTTCAATTCCTACCTTTTGAAGTGTTTTTATCAAAAAGGGATGTTGGATTTTGTCAAATGCTTTTTCAGCATCTATTGAGATGATCAATTGATTTTTCCCTTTTGACTCGTTAATGTGTTGTAATACATTGATTGATTTTCTTATGTTGAACCATCCTTGCATGCCTGGAATAAACCCCACTTGGTCATGGTGTATGAGTTTTTTAATGTGTCTTTGGATTCGATTTGCAAGTATTTTGTTGAGGATTTTTGCATCTATATTCATTAGGGAGATTGGCCGGTAGTTTTCCTTTTTTGTAGCATCTATGCCTGGTTTTGGTATTAGATTGATGTTAGCTTCATAAAATGAGTTAGGTAGTGTTCCATTTTCTTCAATGTTTTGAAAGAGTTTGAGTAAGATTGGTGTCAGTTCTTTCTGGAAAGTTTGGTAGAATTCCCCTGTGAAGCCATCTGGCCCTGGGAATTTATTTGTGGGGAGATTTTTGATGACTGATTGGATCTCTTTGCTTGTGATGGGTTGGTTGAGGTCTTCTATTTCTTCTCTGGTCAGTCTAGGTTGTTCATATGTTTCCAGGAAATTGTCCATTTCCTCTACATTATCCAGTTTGTTGCCATACAGTTGTTCATAGCATCCTCTTATAATTTTTTTAATTTCTTCAGGATCTGCAGTTATGTCACCTTTTTCATTCATTATTTTGTTTATATGGGTCTTCTCTCTTTTTTATTTTGTCAGTCTAGCTAGGGGCTTGTCAATCTTGTTGATCTTCTCAAAGAACCAACTTTTGGTGATATTTATCCTCTCTATTGTTTTTTTGTTCTCTATGTCATTTATTTCTGCTTTAATCCTTGTTATTTCTTTTCTTCTACTTGGTTTAGGATTGGTTTGCTGTTCATTTTCTAGCTTCTTCAGTTGATCCATTAGTTCTTTGATTTTGGCTCTTTCTTCCTTTTTAATATATGCGTTTAGTGCTATAAATTTCCCCCTTAGCACTGCTTTTGCTGCATCCCATAGGTTTTGGTATGTTGTGTTCTCATTTTCATTCGTCTCTATATATTTAGCAATTTCTCTTGCTATTTCTTCTTTAACCCACTGATTGTTTAGGCGTGTGTTGTTTAACCTCCAGGTATTTGTGAATTTTCTAAGTCTCTGATGGTTATTGACTTCTAATTGTATTCCATTGTGGTCAGAGAATGTGCTTTGAATAATTTCAATCTTTTTAAATTTATTGAGGCTTGTTTTATGTCCCAGCATATGATCTATTCTGGAGAAAGTTCCATGAGGACTAGAAAAGTATGTGTATCCTGGTGATTTGGGATGTAATGTCCTGTATATGTCTGTTAAATCTAATTCATTTATCAGATTGTTTAGGTTTTCAATTTCCTTGTTGGTCTTCTGTCTGGTTGATCTATCTATAGGAGAGAGTGATGTGTTGAAGTCTCCCACAATTATTGTGGAAACATCAATTGCTTCCTTTAGTTTTGCCAGTGTTTCTCTCATGTATTTTGTGGCACCTTGATTGGGTGCGTAGACATTTACGATTGTTATTTCTTCTTGTTGAATTGCCCCTTTTATTAGTATGTAGTGGCCTTCTTTGTCTCTCAAAACATCCCTGCATTTAAAGTCTATTTTATCTGAGATTAATATTGCTACACCTGCTTTCTTTTGGCTGTAGCTTGCATGAAATATTTTTTTCCATCCTTTCACTTTCAGTTTCTTTGTGTCCCTGTGTCTAAGATGAGTCTCTTGTGTGCAACATATTGATGGTTCATTTTTTTTGATCCATTCTGCGAATCTATATCTTTTAATTGGGGAGTTTAATCATTTACATTCAACGTTATAACCGTGAAGGCATTTCTTGAATCAGCCATCTTATCCTTTGGTTTATGTTTGTCATATTTTTCCCCTCTTTCTATTAATATCCTTTATTGTACCCATACCGAATCTCTTTAGTACTGAACCTTTCTCCAAGTCTCTCTGTCCTTTCTTTGTTTCTCTGTCTGTAGGGCTCCCTTTAGTATCTCCAGTAGGGCAGGTCTCTTGTTAGCAAATTCTCTCAGCATTTGTTTGTCTGTGAAAAATGTAAGCTCTCCCTCAAATTTGAACGAGAGCTTTGCTGGATAAAGTATTCTTGGCTGGAAATTTTTCTCACTCAGAATTTTAAATATATCGTGCCACTGCCTTCTCGCCTCCATGGTGGCTGCTGAGTAGTCACTACTTAGTCTTATGCTGTTTCCTTTGTATGTGGTGAATTGCTTTTCTCTTGCTGCTTTCAGAACTTGCTCCTTCTCTTCCGTGTTTGACAGTGTGATCAGTATATGTCTCGGAGTGGGTTTATTTGGATTTATTCTATTTGGGGTTCGCTGAGCATTTATGATTTGTGTATTTATGTTGTTTAGAAGATTTGGGAAGTTTTCCCCAACAATTTCTTTGAATACCCTTCCTAGACCTTTACCCTTTTCTTCCCCTTCTGGGACACCAATGAGTCTTATATTTGGACGTTTCATATTATCTATCATATCCCTGAGGTCCATTTTGATTTTTTCAATTTTTTTCCCCATTCTTTCTTTTATGCTGTCATTTTCCATTCTGTCATCTTCGAGGTCACTGATTCGTTGTTCAACTTCCTCTAGTCTTGTACTATGAGTGTCCAGAATCTTTTTAATTTGGTCAACAGTTTCTTTAATTTCCATAAGATCATCCATTTTTTTACTTAGTCTTGAAATGTCTTCTTTATGCTCTTCTAGGGTCTTCTTGATTTCCTTTGTCTCCCGTACTATGGTCTCATTGTTCATCTTTAGTTCTTTGAGTAGCTGCTCTAGGTGCTGTGTCTCTTCTGATCTTTTGATTTGGGTGCTTGGGCTTGGGTTATCCATATCGTCTGGTTTTTTCATATGCTTTATAATTTTCTGTTGTTTTTGGCCTTGTGGCATTTGCTGAACTTGATAGGGTTCTTTTAGGATTTGTAGACCAATTGAAGTCCTTATCTCTAATTTACCAGATCTACAGCTTCGTGGAGTACACTTTCTCTAACTAACCAGCAGGTGGTGTCCACGAGCCACCTGTTCTCCACAAGCCAGTTCTCCCCTGCTTAGCCTTTTTGGTGAGTGGGGGAGTGAGTCTTGTGGGGCCCAATTGGTGTACCAAGCTTGCGTGTGTAGTTGGTGTTGCCTACCCTGTATATGGGGCGTGTTTCTGGGCAGTCAGGGAGGGGGGGTGGCTCTAACAATCAAATCTCCCTGGTGATCCTAGAGTTTTAAAGCTGCTGCAATAGTCTAATCCTTCAGTTCAGTCCTGCCACAGTTTGTCTCTGCCACTGACCCACAAGTCCTTGGTATTGGCGTATGGCTCCTGAGACTTGCAAGTGGGCCCCTCTTCCAGGCTGTGCACCCCGGGTCCTCTGTTGAGGGATGACTGTGCTATGTCACAGGTGAGTGCCGTCCCCCCAGGGCAGTTCTGGGCTGCTGGGCTGTGTAGGGAGGCTCCCAGTCTGCTGAAATGATGGCTGAATGGGGCTTTGTTAATTCACACTGCTCTACCTTCCCAACTCTGGGACAATCAGCTGAGGTTGCAGGGAAGGCTAATGTCCACGCCCAGTTTTGTGGTGTGTGCCTGTTATTTGAAGCACTTCCGTCACACTGGGTTGTCTGGGGCAGTTCTGGGCTATGGGGCTGGCGATGGGCAGGAGTGTTTCCTGTCCACCAGGATGATGGCTGTGAGTGGACAACCCCCTTTTCTTGGGAAGTTGTGGTGTTTAGTGAATTTTCTCAGCCACTGGATTATTGCGTTTTGTCTCAGAGCTCTCCTAGTTCTTCTCTTGACTGGACCTGCCCAAACTGCAAGTCTTTGAAGCTTTCTGTATTGGGCTTCTTAGAGTAATTGTTTTAGAAAAAGAAAAAAGGATTAAAAAAAAAAAAAAAAAAAAAAAAAAAAAAGGGCCCTCCTCAGAGATCTAATGGGTTATTGAAATGCTAAGAGACAAAGCAACCAGGGTCATTAAGGAAAGGTCCACAGGGCAGAGAGATCAGCTTTTCTTCGGGATTTGCATATGCGCCTCAGGGCCCTTCCCCTTTCTATGTTCACCAGAACTCCAAAAATCCTCTGCTTTTATTTTGGAGTTTTTCGTGTTGTTTTTTTTCTATGCCTGTCTCCTCTCTGCTGGGCTGGCTGCTCTCAGATTCTCTGGTGTCTGGTCTCAGTCTATCTATGGTTGGAGTTTGGATCCGTAGAATGAGTTTCCGATAAGGGCTGCCACTGCAGTTCTCCCTTCTCCTTCCCGGAGCTGACAGCCCCTCCTCCCCCGGGACTGAGCCTGGCAGGGAGGGGCGCGTGTCCCCTGGCCGCAAAAACTTACAGATTTCGCTGATCTCAGCAGTTCCACGTTTTGATGAGTGTTGTATGAAGTATGCCCAAAGTCAGATTGCTCTGTGGTGTCCAGTCCACGCAGTTCCTGGCTTTCTACCTACTTTCCTGGAGAAGTAACTAAAACATACAGCTCGACAGTCTGCCATCTTGCCCCGCCTCCCCATATACTTTTGTAAAAACACATCACAGCATCCATGGCGCCAGAATACCTAGGTTTCCTCCTGCTTCTCTATTTTTCCCTTGCTCTCTTGGCTTCCTTCTCCGACTCCCTTTTAAAGAGGTCATTGGATACTCTATACTCATTCCTAAGTATCCTCTTCAGTTTATATGTGTTTTAACCCAGGCAAATGCTCAATACTCTACTCCAGTTCCTGCTTGCCTTCCATGATCCAACTGTATTTCCAGCTGCCTACTGGGTCTCTCCAGTAAGCCATCTCACCAACCCCAGACTGTTCCCAAACTTGAATCCACTACTTCTTCCCATCTCCTTACTCAATATCTGGGCCTGACTTCAGTGTCTATTACAAGTATTTTATTTCCCCTCTGTCTCAAACCCCATCATAACAAGGTCATTAATGATAAATCTCTGTGGAAAAGACTGCTAATACTTAGAAATATCTTAGCTCCCTTCTTCCTCCTGTGCATATATCTGGATTTCATTTTCCAGCCTATCTTGCAGTTGGGTATGACCAAAGAAATGAAACTGAATGTAATGTATACCCCTACCAGGCCTGACTCATAAAAATAAACAAACAAAACTTCCACAGGTGAACCTTATTCTCTTTTCCCACATGTCAGGGTTACTTATGTTAGACTAGAATACGAGCAACAAAAAGTCACTGATATTTTGGGATTATTTTATAGAGCAATGAGTCTACCATGATGAATAGACTTTTTTCCAATCTTACATCTTACTTTTTTTTTTTTTTTTACTAATATTGGTTCAAATTTTATATAATTCCTTTTGTCACTAAACATTATGTAAATGCATTCAAGTCTATTAGTATAGAAGTTACTTAATCTTTTTAATAGTGTACAATAGTCCATTTTATACATATATACACACACACATATACAGATAATTTATTCAATCATTCCTATTAATGAACATCTTTGTTTCCAGATTTTTGCTTCTATAAATGATACTGCAATTAACATCCCCTGTATGTTGTTGACATACCTATTTTTTTGATCCCCGGAAACTTTGGTTTCTCTTGATTTCTCTTTTCAACTTAACACCATTACTGGTCCAATTTGAAGGCAATCCCTATGAATTCAACATCATATTTTCACTTCCATCTATCACATGATTGCCATGATCACAGCCCTGTCTGAAAAGGTTATATACCATATGATTCCAATTTTATCACATTCTGGAAAGGGCAAAAGTGTACAGACAACAAACAGATCAGTGATTACCAGGAGTTGATGGTAGAGATAATTTATGGGTAAAGCAAAGGGGATTGTGTGATGATGAAACTATTCTGTATAATACTGCAATGGTGACTAAAAACATGACTAATTGCATTTGTCAAAACCCATAGAATTTTACAGCACAAAGAGTCAACTTTCAACATGTGAAAATTTTAAAAAAATATTTATCCTAATAGGTCATAAAATCCCAAGATGGCAAGCACAACGTGACTAAGGAATCTAATTCTATTATAAAAGTTTGACACAACATTAATAAATGAGGTGACAGGGTGATGAAAGATTCTAATACAAATTACTTTGGAAAAGGTTGAAGTCTGCAAGATTAAAGGCAAAAGGAACTGTACATAAGCACTATACCCTAGCTGATAGTTTCCCATGGGAGTATGGGTTAACAGTTGTGAAGCCACTATACATATATAGTGGAACTGAACAATTAAGTAAATAGATGGCAAATGGCCAGAGTCAGGTTTCTCACTGTTGGAGTAGAAGGTTACAGATAAGCAAGGAAAGAAGAGTAAAATTATCCATGTGATAATAGATTAAGTTGGAGACGTCAGTATGAACTCATGTTTACTCATGTTTACAGATGGTTATATACAAAAGCATTTATAGATATGTGCTATTAGTATACATACACAAATGTTCTCTTGTTCTGTCAGCGTAGAGAGCCTGGAAGAAATAACACCCCAGTAGCAATGAGCATAATTAGCACCCAGATCTTGGTTTCTAATACCATTCACCACTAAAAGAAACCAGGGCTCCTCAGAGCTATGGCTGATTCTAAGACTGAGGCAGGAAATATACAAAGTGAGTTTGGAGCATATGATAGTGGCAAAAACTGTGGAAGTACTAAAAAACAAAAACACAACATGGTGCTATGTCAAAGGGAAACAAAAGCCAAATGGAAAAGTTCCTAACGGTCAAAACTGGAAAGATTTGAGGAACACAATTTTAAAAGTATTGAATTATAACTCAAAGTATAGCATAAATATCCAGTAGTCCATAACAACATAAATAAATGATTGAATAAATTTAAAAATGGGGGTGGGGAGGGGGTGGGGGGTGGGGGAGACACATCTCTTGTGCAGAAGAATTCTAAGTTATTTATGTAGATACTCTGTCCTCAAGGAGTGAAGCACAAGTCCCACTCCTTAAATGTGGGGAGTACAGTATAGAAAGTGGGAGGAGGGAAAGAGAAACTTTACAGTGGAGAAAGCAGACAAACATGACCTTGCACAGGTGATCAAGGTAAACAACAGTGATGTCATGTTGACAGAATGTACCCTTGCTATGATGTAATGAGAGTGGAACTTTACCTTGTGGTCTTCATCCCCCAAACACATAATCCAAGTTTAATCATGAGGAAAACATCAGACAAATCCAAATTAATGGACATTTCATAAAACACCTGACTAGCATTTCTCAGAATTGTCAAGGTCATCAAAAATAAGGGAAGTCTGTGAAACCATCACAGCCAAGAAAAGCCTAAGGAAACTGGACAACTAAATTTAATGTGGTACCCTGAATGGGATCCTGGAACATAAAAAGGTCATTAGGTAAACACTAAAGAAATATGAATAAAGTATGCATCTTAGTTAATGGTGTGTCAGCATTGGTTCATTAATTGGGACAAATACACCATGCATACCAATATAAGTTTGTAATCATAGGGGAGCTATATGTGGGGAATATGGGAATTCTCTGTACTATCTTTGTAATTTTCTATAAATCTAAAACTATTCTAAAATAAAAATTTATTAGGAAAAACAGCAGAAATAAAATATTGAACAAAAATCATTTGGAACGAGGTTATGAGAATTAAGACACTCTAAGTTCCTTTGGCCTTCAGTGCAGGGAATATTCCTATTAATTAGCTGTATACTTTGTTAGGTCAGTTCAAAATGTTAAGAGAAAGCCATTAAAATAATAAAAATAAAACATATATCTTCCTGCCAACAGAATAGAAAAATGCAAGAAAGAATCCATGATAAATCTAATACAAGGCAAATAGGAGGAAAAAGGAGCAAAGCAAAAGCAAGCCTACTAAGAATCCCAAAAGAAGACAGAAGAAATAAACAAAAATCAATAATCACCATAAACATAAAATAACTAAATCCATTAGTTAAAAAGCAGAAATTTCCAAGTTAGGCTAAGAAAAATCCAGCTGTCTTTTATCTGCAAGAGTCAAAACTAAAATATGACCCAGAAAATTTGAAAGCCAAGATGGGAATATACAAATCAGCAGAAGCTGGTGAAGTTTTCTTAATAACGGACAAAACAGAATTATTTTTTAAGACAAAAAGCGTTATTAAACTAATAAAGATCATTACAAAATCATAAGAACTATTTGTCAAGAAAATACATCAATTCTGAACTTATGCCACCTAATAATATACTCAAAATGTATAAAACAAAAATTAAGAGAATTAATAGAAGAAATTGTTTAATCCACAATCATATTGGAAAATTTTACTGCATCAATAAACATATTGACATATATAAAACACTCAACTTAACAACTAGGGAACAAAATTCTTTCTAAGTACACATGGAACATTTTTGAAAATTGAGTACATGTGACACCACAAAGCAAGTCGCAATAAACACCAAAGAACTAGCATTATATAGGCCATATTTTCAAAACAATCAATTTGAGATTCAGCAACAAAGAAATACCATCCTCTCAAAAAAAAAAAAAATACACATTTATTACTCACTAAATAACTTAGGAATAATTCACCAGTTAAAGAAAATATCTCAATGGAAATGAGGAAATATTGGGAAATAAATTTCAATGAAAACAATATGTCAATACTTAAGAAATGTGACTATAATAGTGCATGGAAAGAAATTTATACTTTAAAATGTTTATAACAGGAAAAAGAAAACCTGAATATTGAATAGCTGAGAATCCAACTCAAGAGATTAAAAGAACAACAGAGGAAATCCAAAATAGAATGGATGAAATAATAAACATTAAACTAGACATTGATAAAATAGAAACAAAATAGGGATAAATAAAATACCGTTTACAAAGCTGGTTCTTTAAAAGACTAACAACCTCTGGCAAGAATGATGAAAAGTGGGAAAGGGGGGAAGGACAAAGGAAGGAAAGAAAGAAAGAGAAAGAGAGAGAGGGAGAGAGAATGCACAAATAACAAAACTTTTTTTAATAGAACATTACTAAAAATGTAGTACAGCTTTAAAACATCAGAAGTTTTATTTTACTCCAGTAAAATTGAAATCTGGAATAAAATGGACAATTTTCTAAAAGAGAAAATAGAAAAATTGACTCTAGAAGAAATAAAAAGCCTAAAAACTCCTAAAAGTCACTTGATCATTTCTACTTTTTCCCTTTGAGGATAGAAGAAATAAAGCTCCCCTTATGAATATAGATGCAAAAAATGTTTAAATAAAATATTAATAAGAAAATTCTAGAAATGAACTAAAAATACTTAAAATAGAATTTATTCCAGGAATGCAAAGACAGTTTAATATTTAAAATCTTAATAGTATGATTCACCATATAGCAAATAAAAGTGTGTCATCATATCAATAGAAGAAGCATTTGTTGTCCACTTGTGATTTAAAAAACCAACTCAACCAAGATTAGATGATCTTTTCCTTTTCTTGATAATGAATATCTATCAACAACTTAAAGAACATTTCATAATTAATGGGAAAACATTAGGAGCAATCCCTTTACAATGAAGAACATACTCATTATCACCTATTCTATTCAACATTATGCTGAAAGTCAAGGCAAGCACTATAAAGCAACTACCTCCCTCACCTATGGAATAAAAAGTATGACTCAGAAAATAATAAGTAAAAGTTGTGTCATTCTTTACAAATAACATTATTGTCATCATAAGAAACCTAAGAGACTCTAGATAATCATTGGAAAAAGTCAAAGGTTTCAAGAAGGTTGATGGATAATAGATTAAGAAACAAAATCAACAGCATTTATTTAAAATAGTAACAATAACTGCTTTGTTTTTAATTGAAAATATTAATTTCTATTTACAATGGAAACAAAAGCAATGTGGCAACCAGAAATAATCTAACAAGAGCTGTTTAATAGCTTTATGGATAAAATTATTTAAAAAAAAACAATTAAAGTCAAGCTAAATAAATGAAAAGGCATATTATGTTTGTGGATGAGAAGAGTCTGTATTATTAAGAATGCAATGATACCCAAACTAATCTCATTTCCAAGAAAATCCTTGACAGGGTGATCCTAAATTTATTTAGAAAAGTAAAGGGCCAAGAAAAGTCAACATAAATTTGAAGAGGCAGAGAAAGACAGGGCTTTCCATATTTGCATAAATAAGTCTAAGGCAATAAAAATTTTCATAGTGTTTCGTTTACATGGGTAGATAACTAGACCATTGGAATCAATTAAGAGAACCTAAAAGCAAGCACATGGGTACATGAAAGATACCAAATATGTGTACCTCTAATATACCAGAGCTAACATTACAAATCAGTGAGGAAATGATGGCCTGTTCATATAAATGGTGACCAGACAACTGTTTGCCAATAGGAGGAGGCGAAATGATAAGAGTTCTATCTCATATAACATGTAAAAATAAATTCCAAGTTTAAGTTTAAGAGTTACTCATGAAAAACAAAACGTGAAATGTTTAGAATTCGTTTAGAAGAGAAACTATCTTTATGACACGAAGAATGGGAGATTTATTAAAGAAGACACTAAAAGGACAAAACATAAAGTGGTAAATCTGCCTATATTAAAGCTAAAACTTTTGAATCACAAAAGACATCATAAACAAAGTGTAAAAATAAGATATAGCTTAGAAGACTACATTTGAATACATAAAACGTAGAAAAAATTAGTGTACAGAACATATTTATGTATCTATACATTTATATATAAGTATATTTATGCACCCAAACAAATCAATAAAAAAAGACAAATAGATTCATTAAAATAAGGCAGAGGATATACACATGCAATCACAGAAAAAAATCAATGAACATTTGGACAGATGTTCTATTTACCTGAACTTCAGAGAAATGCAAAATTTTAAAAAAAAACAAGAAACCATTATACTCAACAGATTTGCAAAAATGTTAAAAGACTGATAAGCCCAAGTATTGGCAAGAATGTAAGGAAATGTTACTAATAATGCATTGCTGGTGATCAAGTCATCTATTAAATTCATTTTGAAGGGCAATATTATGATATCTAGTAAAATTATACTACTAGGTATACCCCAGAGAGATACATTTATACCCAAAAGGACACGTAAAGAGAATATTCACTATTCATGAGAATGAAAAAAATTGAAGAATGGATAACAGTGATTTATTTATATTATGGATTATTACATAGCCATTGAAATACATATCTCTTCATTATGATTAAAAACATAATACTAAATTTAAAAGATTTTTAAGCATGCAAAACAATGGAAATTATTGTTTATCTATATATGAAAATGTAGTGAAAGCATACAAACTAGCATAGGAATGAGACATCATTTTTGGGTAGTGGCTCTCTCTAGTATAGTAGGGAGAAGAAAAGAATAGGTTAAAAGACTGTAGTTGTATCTAAAATTTCAAAATGTTAACATAATTTAATCCTGTGTGGTAAAGAAGAGTTACATTATATTATT
The DNA here is from genome assembly GCF_015220235.1 of Choloepus didactylus. Lineage (NCBI taxonomy): Eukaryota > Metazoa > Chordata > Mammalia > Pilosa > Megalonychidae > Choloepus > Choloepus didactylus. Next base: position 125,439,178 of record NC_051312.1, on the reverse strand, counting down.
TTCAGCCCTTTCTTGTATGTTTGAAATAATTCTTCATATAAAACTTAATGGTTGGTTATATTAAAAAAAATCCATGAATCCAGAATCCAAATTAAAAGCGAGGAATGTAACAAAAGTCTGCTTCTGGCCACATGTGCCCATCTTTTACTTACACGCCCCTGCTTCCCTGTATGAAAAACCATCATCCTGAATTCCTTTTCTATTATTTCCTTGTTTCTCTTATTATATAGCATTATTGCATGTCTATGAATTCCTAAAGTGTACATATTTTAAATTTTAACTGTCTTAACTTAATAAAGAGTATTGGTTTGTCATAAAATAAAACCTCAGCACACTGAGGTTTTGATTGAAATCATTCAGAGTATGTTTTCTGATCACAATATAATTAAGCTAGAATCAGTAACAAAAAGATAACTAGAAAAAATCCATTTGCATGGAAATTAAACAATATACTTAAAAATAAATTATGATTCAAGGAAGAAGTCAAAACATAAATTAAAAACATTTTGAAATGAATGATAATGAAGATAGGATATACAGCTAATTATGGAACACAGGTAAAGCATTGCTTTGAGGAAAATCATTAGCTTTATATTTCTATATTATAAAAAGAAGGTAGAAAATCAATTATTTAAGCTCTCATTTCATTAATCTAAAAAAGAACATCAAATCAAATCTATGAAAAGTAGAAGGAAGGAAATAATAAAGTTTTAAGAAGTAATGAGATAGGAAACAAAGATATAGCTCATGAAGAAAACAAAGCCAAATTGTTTCCTCATAAGGTAAATAAAATTGATCAACTCCTACCAATTCTGATCAAGAAAAACAGAGAGAAACACAAATTACCAATACCAGGAGTGAAAAAGAAGACCTACTTTCAGATCTTTCAGACATAAAAAAGATAAAAGTGTATTATGGGGAGGATCTAAGATGGTGGCATAGAGAGGAGTGGAAGCTAAGTAATCCCCCTGGAACAACTAAAACAAACCAGAAACAATTAGTAAATAATCCAGAATAACTGCGGGGGTATAAACGTGACCGTCCACTCATCATACACCAACCTGAGTTGGGAGGAATGCCCAAGATCACAGCATAAAATCTGTAAGTAAAAACTGGGGATCCAAATCAGGAGGTCCCCTGCCCCACAGCCCAAGCTACAAAGCCTCCTGGTGCCAGAGAGAAGCTCTCTCCCAACAAGTGAATATAGCTCAGCTGAGCTCCAACTGGGGTTTTAATTAGCGAGTGTGAACTGCTCACTACGAAGTACGAATCCCCAACAAGCAGACAGAAGCTTTGGGTGACAACTGACCTTGGAGAGCTGGAGGGTCGCCTCAGCCTAGCTCTGAAGGGGACTCTCTGTTCCTTTTTTGACTCAGCGGAGAAAGCCTCAGCCATTTTCAGTTCCCAGTTCTGTGACCCAGATAAGGGTATAGCACAGGCAGAGAGAGACCACTGAAATGCTAATGACTTCTGCATAGGGGGTCTATCTTCTCTAAGAGGAAATGGGTGGGGCCCAGCTCTACTACCTGCCTTTCATTCAGAACTTGGGGATAAAGAGCCACACCTCCTTACACCAGTTAAGAATTATAGACTAATAGGTGCCACCTGCTGGGCAGAAAAGCACAGTGGCCGGAGGCATCAGAAGGTGTACCAATTTTGTAAGACACACCCTCAGGGAAACCAGATACTGAATATTTCTTCCTTCTGGGGCCTTAGTCCATTCTGCTCTGGGGAGGCCTGATTGGGGTAACCAAGGAAACCATGCCTAGACAACGAAAACTACAACCTACACCCAGAAAAATGAGGTTATGGCCTGGTCAGGGGAACAAACTTGCACTTCAGCTGTGATGCAGGAATTGAAACAACTAATAATAAGTCAATTCAAAAAGTTTAGGGAAGATATGGCAAAAGAGCTGAACCATATAATGAAAACACAGGATGTACATAAGGTGGAAATTGAAAGTTCAAAAAACCAACTGGCAGAATCTATGGAAATGAAAGGCACAACACAAGAGATGAAAGACACAATGGAAACATACAACAGCAGATCTCAAGAGGCAGAAGAAAACTCTCAGGAACTGGAGAACAAGGTCCCTAAAAGCCTACACACAAAAGAACAGATAGAGAAAAGAATGGAAAAATATGAGCAACATCTCCAGGAACTAAAAGACAAAACGAAAAGCAAGAATTTACGTGTCATTGGTATCCCAGAAGGAGAAGAGAAGGGAAAAGGGGTAGAAGCAATAATAGAGGAAATAATCAATGAAAATTTCCCATCTCTTATGAAAGACATAAAATTACGGATCCAAGAAGCACAGCGTACCCCAAACAGAATAGATCTGAATAGGCCTACACCAAGACACTTAATAATCAGATTATCAAACATCAAAGATAAAGAGAGAATCCTGAAAGCAGCAAGAGAGAAGCGATTCATCACATACAAAGGAAGCTTGATAAGACTATGTGCAGATTTCTCAATAGAAACTATGGAGGCAAGAAGGAAGTGAGGGTGATATAGTTAAGATACTGAAAGAGGAAAACCACCAACCAAGAATCCTATATCCGGCAAAACTATCCTTCAGATATGAGGAAAAGCTTAAAATATTGTCTGACAAACAGACAATGACAGAGTTTGTGAATAAGATACCTGCTCTAAGGAAACATTAAAGGAAGCACTGCAAACAGAAAGGAAAAGACAGGAATGAGAGTTTTGGAAAGCAATTTTGGGAGATAGTAGCACAGCAATGTAAGTACACTGAACAAAGATGACTGTGAATATGGTTGAAAGAGGAAGGCTGGGATCATGTGGTTCACCAGAACAAAAGACGAACAATAAAGACTGGGACTGTGTAACTCAGGGAAACCTAGGGTGCTCAATGATTGTAACCAAAGGTGCAAATATATCTTTACATGAGGTAGAACAAATGAATGTCAACATTGCAAGGTGTTAAAAATAGGTTGGGATTGGGGGGAAAATACAATCAATGCAAACTAGAGGCTAGAATTAACAGAAACATTGTATTATGCTTCCTTTAATGTAGCAGAAGCAATATACTAAAGCTAAATGCATATGAGGGGTTGGGGAATAGGGGAAGGGTATGGGACTCCTGGCATTGGTGGAGTTGTCTGACTCTTCGTTCTACTTTAGGTTAATGCTATCTTTCCTTTTGTCACCTTCTAGCTATCAAGTTTTTTTGTTTGTTTGTTTGTTTTTCTCTCTTTCTCTTGCCTTTTTCTTTTGCCTCTCTGCCTTCTTTGACTCTTCCTCTGTCTTTGTGGAAGAAATGGAGAAGTCCTTATATAGAGAGTGGCTATGGTGCTCAATACATAAATACGTGACTATACGGGGAATCAATGATTGTTTACTTAGGACAGAAGGTATAGTGTTTGAACAAAACCATCTTAAAAGAAATGGGTTGATGAAGAAACCTTGAGGACACTATATTGAGTGAAATAAGACAGACGCATAAAGGTAAATATTGCAGGATCTCACTGATATCAACTAATTATAATATGTAAACTCATAGACATGAAATATAAGTTAGCAGGATATAGAATGAGGCTAAAGAATGGGGAGCAGTTGCTTACTATGAGCAGAATGTTCAACTAGGGTGAACCTAAATGGAAATGGACAGGTGTGATGGTAGCATGTAATGAGAATAACTAACAGTGCTAAAAGGTGTGTGAAGATGGTGGAAAGGGTAAGCTCAGAGTCACGCATGTCACCAGAAGGAAAGTTGGAGGTTGAAAGATGGGAATGTATAAAACAGTGAATCTTGTGGTGGACAATGTCCATGATTAACTATACAAATATTAGAAATCTCTCTCATGAACTAGAACAAATATATGTTACTATAACTAGAGGTTAATAATGGAGAGGCATATAAGGAAAAAATATATACCTATTGCAAACTATATACTACAGTTAGTAGTATTTTAACATTCTTTCATCAACAGTAACTAATGTACTATACCAAAACTATGAATCAATAATGGAGGGGGGAAGCGTGGTTAGGGGTATGGGAGGATCTGAGTTTCCTTTTTTTAATCTTTATTTCTTTTCTGGAGTAGTGAAAATGTTCTAAAAATTGAAAAAAAAATAATTGTGTTGATGGATGCACAGCTGTATGGTGGTGCCGTGGGCAATTGATTGTATACTTTGGATCTTTGGATAGTTGTATGGTATCTAAACAATCTCAATAAAATATATATATATATATATTTAAAAAAGGAGTATTATGAACAACTTTACATCAATAAATTCCATAATTTAAACAACAGACTGAAATAAAAACTCTTATAATCTGATATATATTAAAGAAATTTGACACCTTATTTAAACTCTATCCACAAAGAAAACTTCAGACTTGGATGGTTTCTCTGGCAAATTCTTCTATTTAAGAAAGAAATAGCAACAAATTTATACACAATCTTCAGGAGAATAGAAAAATGGACAATAAAAATTTTAGAAAAAAAACATGAAAATATCTTCATGAGTATGAATTATGCAGAGATTTCTTAGACAAGAATCAGAAAGCACTTATCATAAAAGAAAAGTCTGATAAATCGGACTTCATTAAAGTTAAGATTTTCCATTCAGCACAAAATGACACTAAGAGAGTGAAAGAGCAGTTCACAGGTGGGATAAAATATCTGCAATACATTTAACCACAAAAAGATTTTAAGTCCAGAATATATACAGAATTTGTATAAATCAAAGAGTAAAAGAAACAAGTACAGAAAACCCAATTTTAAAAATAGGCAAAAAAAAAAATTGTTGAACAGATACCTTACAAAAGAATATTTTAAAGGTCAATTAGTAAAAGACATGAAAGAACAGAAATTTCACCATACAGGATAAACATATGGCAACCAAGCACATGAAAAGATGTCCAACATCATTAGCCATTAGGAAAATGCAAAATGAAATCACAATGAGATAACACTACACATCTAAAGAATGGGTAAATTTTAAAAAATAATAGTGACAACACAAATGCTGGCAAAGATGCAGAGAAACTACATCACTCTAATATTGCTGGTATGTAAAATTGCATACCCATTCTGGAAAAAATCTGGCAGTCTCACAAAATTAAACATGCAATTACCATGTGACCCAGCAATTGCATTCTTGGGCTTTTATCCAAGAGAAATGGAAACTTACATATTCACTCAAAACCCACACCCAAATGTTCATAGCAGCTTTATTCATAATAGCCCCAAACTTTCAACTATCTAGATGTACTTCAATAGGAGAATGGTTAAAAAAGACGATAGTACATCCATAACATTGAATACTATTGATTAATACAAGGAATAAAATTTTAGCAAGAAAATACCATGAAGTTTCCCCCAAGAGGCCTTCTGTTTCCACAGCAATTCTGAATACAGAAGATGATCATCAGACAAAATATCTTTTTACTAAGTGGATAAAGATAGTTATGGAGAAGTGCTCCCAGAAATGACAGATATGAAAGAATATAGTATGTTGGCAAAAAAACAAACACTATGAATATGAAGCTTGAAGAATCAACATATTTCCTTTATTACACTTTTGACAGCAATAAGGATAGTCCAATGCAAGGACATGAGCATCTGACTTGAGTACTTGGCGTCAAAGAAATGTAAGTAAGTTGAAAGTTAAGCAACATCACTCTTGCCATAAAGAGTTCTGCCCTCCTCCACCACTTTCTGCAGCTTTTGAGCCTCACCTTTGCCTTCAGGAAACAATTCCTTTCAGTAATAGTGTAATAAGAAAATGTTTTCTTTGCTCATGAAAAAGTAACTATAGATCATGATCTTCTCTGGAAAATATTAACCACAGGATTTTAAATTTGTATGTTGACAAGTAGAAATGTTTTCTGTGTTAACTACTGTTTCAGAATTGGGCTTTCTGCATCGAAGATAAAATCGTGAAGGAAAAGAAATCAATGCTATAAAATGCCCCTCAAAATTCTACCCCAAACTGTTCTGAGAGTTGCTAGACAGAAAACTCAACATGAAGCTTCAAAGAGACACAAGTTTGAATCCTCAAGATAGTAAATCAACAGTCATCAAATTCCCATTATTCATTCAGAATATTAATGACCAATGGAAGAGCCTCTTCTACATCAGTGGCCACTAGGCCACAACACATTCCCCAGATTTTCCTACCCCTGCCCTCGGTGACCCTCTGAAAATCTGGATATAAGCTAATATGTTAGCACTGGATGAGACTCAGGAGATCACTTGTTCCAAAATGATTATAAAAGTCAACAAAGGAGCAGTACCTACCATCCAGAAGCTTACAAAATTAAGGACACAAGACATGCACATGTAAAAAAGTTTCTAATATCTTAATGCACACTAATACAGAGTCCATTTGAAAAACAGACTGCAATGGCTTCACAATTTAGTTATAGGAAAGAGCCATTATCAAGGTCTCTACTGAGACAAGTCCAGGCATAGCCATTCTCCAGTCACTTACAAGAAGTAATGCAAAGCTACATTATAGATTGAGCTACTTCATCCCTTGCTTCACCTTCATTCCCTTCCAGACTACTCTTCCATTTCACTCTGGAGGCCCCTATAAATTATAAGTTCAGTCCGTTCCCTGGGAGAAGGTACTAACCTATGCCTAATGATGCTGACCTTTCACCAGAAGCACAGGACTTTCCACAGCTTTTCCAGCTTTCTGAATCCTGCATGAAACACCCCACCCCCATCCTATGGAGGGTGAAATGGGTGGTAGCAGTATATGAGCCTCATTTGTAAACCCGAGGAACTGGCTCCCTCTGAGAACTCATGGGTTTGTCTATCCTTCTTCTAATCTCCAGTTTCCAAATTTATCCTGATTGGTTTTAGATATACCTATCTAAACCACACTCCAACTCAGTCATTCTTGTTGAGGTTTATGGCTTTCCTTAATTATGATTTCCATATTAGGACTCAATATGGTTTATGATTCCTACTTCCCTTATATTTCCTGAGACAGAATACAGACTTAAGGGCCCCATGGTCAGAGGGGCTTGAAAAAGCATAGAAGCCTGGCTGTGAAAGGAAAAGCACATACTGCCTCTCCCAAAAGAGGGCCATTCTGAAAGCTAAGAAATTCCTCACTCTGAATCCAGGCTTTGAAGTAAACAAATTTTATGGAGGACATGAGAAGTCTCCATTTGTGCCCACATCCCAAGCCCCACCTCAGTCCTTGGTTTACAACACAGTAGTGGGGTTTCCTTATATCAGAGCAAACAAACCTCCATGTACAAGTTTCTTCTCCCAGTAACAGTCCTACCTGATGCAGGTTCTCGGGTTTGAATGTTGGCTCCTTTGTGAAAGTTAACTTCTCTATGCCTCACTTTTCTTTTCTGCAAAACAGAAGTAGTAAGAATAATCAGTGCTACCTCATTGGGTTGTTTTGAGAGTTATATAATACATGAAAAAGACCTTATAATAATCGTGCATAGCACGTAGTTGGTGCTCAACAAATGTTAAGGTGATGCCATTATTACTATGCCTGGGGCCCAGCAGGAAAAGATGCACAACCTTCTACTCTCCAGGAGGATAGGAAAGCTTTTCAAGGCCTCTCCTCCTTCCCCTTCTTTGCTGATTCAAACCTTTCCCTCTGCACTCCATCTCCCCCCATGATTCCTCTTCCATAAAGCCTCCATGTCTGCTAACATTAGCCTCCTGGTTCTCAGCCTTCATGTCTGCTAACATTGGCCTCCTCGTTCTCAGGCCCACCACAGTATTTAGCTTCAGTATCACATAAACTGGCACTTTCTCCTACAGAGTATTTTTAACAAGTACCCTACCTGCATCTGCTTATTCTCCTCACCAAGCCCTAAGCTTGGTGAAAACTCTAAGCTTCCATCCTAAGTCACCGGAAATAAGCATCACTTCTATCCCTATAATAGCTAGCACAAAGCTGGGCAGCAAGAGGATGGTTTTACATTCGTATTTTTAACTCTGCCATTGCTTCTTAAATTTTATAAAGAGATTTTAAACATGACAAAGTGGATCACTGTTTCTAGAACAGAAATCATCCTCCAGAACTCAGTGCTGGCTTCAACAGCAGAATGACAGAGAAACAGAACAAGCAAGTCTTTGTCCCTCTGGGCAAGTAGTTCAAGAAATCAGGGAAAATGGTACAAAAAGTTCATGTGTCTTGTCTGTTGCTGGGTCATGGAATTTACAGGCGAAAGGCAAGAGATTTGTTCTGGTTCATTTATTCATTCAGTGAATATTTATTGAGCATCTCCCACATGTCAATCCTGTGCCAGATGCTGGGAATATGGCAATTCTAAGAGAAAGCTCTTGTCTTTGTGGCATTTATAATCTGGGAGAGAGACAAACATTAAACCAATAATTATGCACTTCCTTATTAACAGATGGGACGAATCCAGCTGGATCACTTGACAGTGAAAAGGAAAACTGAGGCTGAGAGAAAAAGTAATTTTCACACAGTCATTCAGGTGTATGAGTCAGCACAGCATATGGATGAAAGACATAACCCAGGATAAAATCTTGGCTCTGTTCCTCAATAGCTGTGGAATAACAGGAAAGGCACTTAACCCCTCTTAGTGTCTCTACATGGGTAAGATAGGAACAGCAGCTTCATACATTGGCATTATGTAGAGCATTAGATGAGGCAATGTGTGTAATCCACTGAGAACAGTGTCCATCCTTAGGTAAGCGCTGGATAAACTATGATGCTGCTGCTACTGATGATGATGCAGATAGTTAGGACTGTTGTCCAGGTTTCTTGCTGGCAAATCCAATGTTTTCATCTCTGTACCCCGCTGTCTTTTTATCATTTTATGTTGTGTGGGGTATTTTTACCCTACATTTCTGATCAAAAAGTTTTCCTGGAAGTAGGTCAGATTTTAGCCAGCTCTCACTATTGTAGCTTTCAAGTGGAAGAGGGGGCACAGGAAGCTTCTCAGCAGTTCTGGGTGCCCATCCAGGCTTCCCAAAAAAATGACAAAATATTTCCCTGAGGGTTTATTTAATTTTGTCCCTAGGCTTGTTCACAATTCTGACCATCTGGTCCTGAAGGCTTCTCTATTTTTAATATTTCTACTTTGGGTGTTTTGCTTTTTTAACCTATTCTAGGATTAGTCGCCCCCTTTCAAACACCCCCTCTCTTTCTGCCAATCCCCAGTTTATTTTCCTTGGGCAGATTCCTCAGTAGGACAAATTTACTGTAACCTATAACTGATAACTCAGAACTAAAAGGTAGAGACATCTCAAGCCATCTTAACAGATCACAGAAAAACTTAATTTTTTACTTGACACTGGCATATGATATTGTTCCAACATTACCACAAGAGAATATGTCACAAATATGAATAGTGTTTCATAGTCACACATATGAAGAGCTTTCTCCACCGTACACAAAGAGCTTTCTCTACCTGTATACTCCTCCTATAAACATGGATCTTGTAGATGCTGGTCATATAGTTCTCCTAAAGACAAACCCTGCTTGAGCTGGCCATGCAAGATCCCTCTAGGCCCTCTGTCAACATAGCGAACTGACTCGCTATGATTCAAAACAATCCCTCTGCCAGCTTAGGCAGGCTAAATCCCCACCACTAGTGTCTTTTTTTCAGGTTGGGGCACTGTCTCTAGAAAGTCTATTTCCTGAAAAATAACAAGTTGGTAGTCTCCATCACACTACATCTGTGTGTGTGTGTGTGTGTGTGTGTGTGTCTCATCCACTCACCTAGCAAGGAACAGGAATCCAAAGGACTAGTGCACAGAACAGGCAAGTTTTGATGGGGAACAGAGACCATAGAAAGGAGTTCCCTTTTCTTTGCTCTTCCTGCCCCCTGTGGTCACCTCTACCTAACCCTCATCTCAATGTGCTGTTACTGTCTCCTCAACTATTTTCCTCATGGTCTACAGCTCTCTGTATCCCCAGACAAGGTTTTTAATAGATGTCTGAATAATTGATGGAGGGAAAACAGGTGTTAGAAATATCAGAGGATACTTTGAAGACAAGGGATGGGAAGGATCATATGGTGATTGAAAATCTTGATGAAGAAGGATGAAATGAAAAATAAAGGATTAGCTATAAGCAAAATATCTAAGGCTCAAAATGCCTATAACATCAACCATACCTCCAAAGACATCCTTTTATAAAACAACTCTCTTTCTTTCCCTCCCTCCCTTCCTTTCTTCTCTACCCTCCCTCCCCCCGCCCTTCACTTCTTCCTAAACTTTTTGTAAGAACTTTCAGTCTTTTGTTTATGGACATCCTAACAGCAAAATTGGTAATAGGCTGGGTAGATATTATTATTCCCATTTTGCCAATAATGAAAATAAAGATCTGACAAGTAAAAGAAGCTGCTCAAGATCACACAGGTGGTAAATTTATTAAATAGAACCTAGGCCTTCTGACTTCTTTTATGGTGATCATTGCTTCTCGGCCTCACTATGCTTAGTTTTTAAGACGTAGAGATCAGCAGACACAGTGAAAAAGAATATAGGATCTGAAACAAAAAGACGCACTCTCAAGTCTTACTTCTGCCAATTTATGACCTTGGATAAATCATTTTTGTTTCCAAAAGGAAACAGTGTGTTGTTTCCCCCCTTATTTACGTAAGATTTACATTTTGAGGAGATAACTCGGAAGCCTCTTGTTACAAAATAAGATAAAATATTTGACATACTTTTAAATACATAGTTGAGCTCTTAAGAAAGGAAGGAGCAAAAACAAAGATAAAACTGAAAATCAGAGAGCACAGCCAGTTTGTGAGCTAATGCAGCTGTCGTCCTTGTAACAGACAGGACGGGTAGTGGGGCAGTATGCTATTCTCTGAAAATAAAAACTTGAGTTTTAATGTCCGAATGAAAGTGGTGGATGAGTCCCTAGGCTCAAGTGGGGTGGAAAGTTGGACTTAGACTTGTGAATGGAGAGGAGGATGAGGTAAAGAAGGTTACAGCAACAGGGAAATAGATAATGAGAAGGATGAAGAAGATCAAAGCAAAAAAAAAAAAAAAAAAATGAGGTCCAAAACAATAACAAGAACCTGAAGGTAAGGGAGTAGACCAAAGGGTGAGCTAGAAAACAGAAAAAGAACCTACACCAGCAGCTTAGGAAGCTTGCGCATGGCTTCTTGGAAACTAAATGGGAAATCCCCTTGATATTTTGCAACAATGCCTGCCCTCATATTGGCATGATGATCGAATGTACACTGCCTGCATGGTCAGGGAAACCTCAAACTGAGAAACTGATACAAAAAGTAGTCCCTACCTGGTGATACCACTAGGTTGCAATGGAAAACCCCTAAGGGGAAAAAAATCTATAGGAAGCACAAAAGGTTTTCTTCACTAAGGCCCAGCTAAGATAACCTCAAAGAGTTAAAAACAGACAAGAAAAAAAACCTGTCATTAGTGAGCCAGTAAACTCAAGAGACAACAGGAATACAATTTCCCAAAACACCAGATGCTATCAGATAGTCTTAGAAGAAGAATATGTAAAATAAATGAAGGGATCAAAACCATAAGGGTTTTTGAAAAAACAGGATGCTATATTCAAAAACAATACCCACACACATAAAATGTAGAAAAGAAAGTAAATATAATCCAAATTCTCACCACTGAGGACTCTTGTTAAACACATATAATTTGACATATCTTCCCATATACACGAACACATACACAAGCATGTATCTAAACACACCCACAAGTATACAGACATAAAGATGTTTTAAACAAAAAGCAATCCACATTATACATACTATTTTGTAAACTGCTTTCTTGACTTAACGATATGTCATGGAGGTTTTTCCTCCATGACATACTGATCTAATTAGCCACGGTCTAATTAGTCTAATTTCTGAATGGTATGCTAGTATACAGATACACATATGTTATTTAACCATTCTTTTATTGGTGGGTATTTAGTTTATTTTTGTTTTTCTTTAGTATAAATAATGCTTTAATAAACACCCTTCTAAATACACTGTGTAGCTATTTTCTTAAAATAAATACCTTTAAGTGTAATTGCTAGATCAAATGATTTAAAAATTTTCAAGTATTTTGTTATAGACTGCATACTGACCTCCAGAAAGTTGTATTAATTCACCCACACTAAAAGTGTACAAGAGTTCCTGTTTTCCCACACTTTTGTTAACACTCTTTATTGCTCTAATTTTTGCTAATATGATGGGTGAAAATGGAATATTCTAATTAGATATATTTCTTTGATTACTAATAAAGTTGAAAATATGTAAATATGTTTATTAATTACAATCATGTCTTGTGAATTATTTCTTCATATCTTCTTAAGCAAGTCATTACAATTGGATAATGCAGTTAATAGATTCCACATCTTGAGGCTGAAGTAATGGTCAAGTGTATTAATGTCAATAAAAGCACTTTGGGTATACAATAATATAGATAATTCATTTATCCATTTAACAAGTATTTATTGAGCACCTGCCATGTACAGGGCTCTGTGCTACGTTTAATGAAAGAAGATAAAAGAAATATAATCCTTGGCCTATTATCAGGTACATTAGTGGGTCTGAAATGATTTTAGCACCTATTGTGGGTACCTAGAGATGTCAAAGGATTATGGAACAGCTAAAGGAAACAGCCATCTTGATAACTCCTCTGTACTACTGTTCTCCAGACTGACATCCCTAAGTACTCGTTGCCACAGTATCCAATAGCTGTGAATTTGGGGGAATGAAAAGCATCAGTAAAAATGTTGACTGTCTTCCCTTCCCTTCATTTCAATTATGGAAGACTGTCAATAACAATCATGAATTGCAGAAACAAACTTCTTGTTGCTGATCAGGCAACAGACAGGTAGACTCCCTACCTCCTGGGAAACTATTAAGCTTGCAAAAAAATAAAAATAAAAAATGGAAGTCAGCAGGTACTGTACTCAAAAAAGTCAAAAGAGGACAGCCCAATAAAGGAGACGCCAAACACATTAATCACAGTGGGGAAAGGCTTAAGGGTTAGGTAATACTTCTATCATAATTTTCTTGTTCTTGGCTTTTCTTTATTATATGCCTCTGATTGGATGGTATCTTTTTTATGTGGCTGAGTATTATTTCATCACGGTTTTTAAAAATCTATTTGGGAGAAATGCAAATAGCCACTATTTTAATCTCCTAATAAATGGATATTTTCTCCCTTTATAGGAACAAAACTGGCATTTTCACAGCTTCAGATTGGATTAAGTTTTCTAAATAACAGCTCCTCCTTAGGCCCTTTTCTTTTGTGCTGAAGAAAAACTCGAAAGTTGAAGTAATGGATCCAAAGGAGCAGTGCCTGGTGTAAATTAGTCTCCATTTAGTGGTGTATTCCCTTTCCTGCAAGAGTGAACATACCTTTGTAACCTCTAAGTAGCAATTCATTGCCATTCCTCTGCTAAATGGCCGCCAAAGACCTAGACAAACTGCACTTGCCCTAAAAATGGCCCAACTGAGTTCCTATTCATCACCACAGTCTGGTCCTTTGCATAGGACAACTCATCAGAATATCCCCACTAGTAGACAGAGCAGCTGTGACATTATAGAGACGGCTCAGTTTGGGGCCAGAGCACTTGGATTCAAATTTCAGCTCTGCCACTTACTGGCTGTGTGACCTCAGGAAACTCATTTAACATCTATGAGCCTTCAGCTGTCTTATTTGCAAAGGACAGAGTTTTGAGAACAGAAGATTTCTAAATTCCCTTCAACATCTAAATAAGATAGACAGGTTAAGACGAAATTTCAACATACCAGAAGTGACTTCTGTGAGGAGACCCCCTTCATAAAACAGAGACTCAGAATGTTGCAGAACTTATAACTTACAAGGAAGAATAGGGATTTAGATTTTTGAAGTTCAGAGAAAACAGAGCTGAAGTTGAACTAAATAATCTTTAACCACATCAAGTATTGCATTTGAGATAAATGAAGGTAAAATTTAAATATTACATCTGTGAAGTAATAGACATGGAGTTATGTTGAAATTTCTAAAATAAAATAAAGGAAGAAAGGAGGGAAAGAAAGAAGAAAGGAAGAAGGCAAGAAGGAAGAGAGGAAGGAAGAAAATCCCTCACATAAATGGGTGACGAATATAGGAAAGCTTCTCTGTATGTTTTTAAATTAGATTATCTTCTTGTATGAGAGAGTTCTTATATAATGAGCCAACAGTATTCTTTTAATAAATATTTATTGAATATGGGCCAAATGCTGTGCGGAAGGCAAAGGTGAGCCTGAAACCCTCATTGGGAGGCTAAGAACTGAATCAGGTAATTATTCTAGGTCTCTTCCCATTCCCAAACACTTTGATACAATCCAGAAAGGGTTGAGATAATAAATGAATGAATGGCCCTCTCCCCACAATTAATAGGTATTTATAAAATAATGGGGGTAACCCAAGCTGATCCTGGCACCAGTGGGAAAAAAAAAAAGAAAAATAATTACTGCAGGAGAAAATGTCAATCAGCTTGCCACAAAATTACAGTGGATGAAACTCAATCTCAGATCAGTTATGCGGCATTGTTCTCTATTGAATTGCTTCCATTATATTTCTCAAGGAATTAGCAGTTCATTTTTTTGAGCAAGTTCACCTTTCACTACCACCATACGTTCAGGGACACCTGGGGAACACAAACATCTATCATTAATTGGTTCTGACCTTACCACTTCTAATCTTGGTTTCCTCATGAGTTCAGCCAAGAAATATCCAGATGCTGTTGGGTAAATCTTTGAATAGGTAACTCTTCAATCTTCTGTTGCTCAGTGTCTTTGGGGAGGAAGTAAATATTCTACATATACTACTTTGCTCCACTCTCTCTGGTTCTCTAGTTTTTTTCCAATGTTTTCAATTAGTCTCTCAAAATATAGTTATTGAGGACTTACTATGTACATGGTACTGTGCTGGGCTTTGCCTTCACAAAAGTTCCCCCACAGAATCATGTAGTGAATTCAAGCAATAGTATGCTAATTTATTCCCCACCTGGGTTATTACTGATGTTCTCACAAACATTCAGAACTACCAATTTAGTAGGCCAAGCCCTCAATCTTGGGGCTTGCTCTTATGAAGCTTGTTACTGCAAAGGAGAAGTTAAGCCTACTTATAACGTGCCTAAGAGTCTCCCCCAGAGAACTTTGTTGCTCAGATGTGGCCTCTCTCTGTAAGCCCACTTGGCAGATGAACTTGCTGCCCTACCCCTATGTGGGACAGGACTCCCAGGGTGTGAATCTCCCTGGCAATGCGGGGCATGACTCTGGAGATGAGCCTGGACCCAGCATCATGGGATTGAGAAAATCTTCTTGACCAAAAGGGGGAAATGAAAAAAAAAAAAAAAAAAAAGTTTCAGTGACTAAGAGATTTCAAATGGAGATGAGACTTCACTCTAGAGAATATTCTTATGCACTATACAGATATCCCTTTTTAGTTTTTAGTGTATTGGAATAGCTAGAAGGAAATACCTTAAACTGTTGAATTGCAACCCAGTAGCCTTGATTCTTGAAGATGATTGTATAACTACACGGTGTGACTATGTGATTGTGAATATCTTGTGGCTCACACTCCCCTTATCCAGTGTATGAACAGATGAGTAGAAAAATGGGGACAAAATTTAAATGAAGAAACAGGGTGGGAAGAGGGGGAATGAAATGCTTTAGCTGTTCTTTTTACTTTTATTTTTATATTTATTTATTTATTTTTTTGAAGTAAGGAAAACGTTCAAAAATTGATGAATGCACAACTATATGATGGAACTGTGGACAACTGATTGTACACTGTAGATGACCGTATGATATGTGTATATATCTCAATAAAACTGAATTTAAAAAATAGTATGCTAGTTTAAAAAACAAAACAACCTGACATTTTGTTGCCTATTTCCATGGTGTAAATACTCCCACTATGCCCATTGCAATCTATCAGTGTGGATTGGGAAGAGATGCACACAATTTGTTCTTGTAATTCAATAGTTTCAGATATTTCCTTCTAGCTATTCCAATACACTAAAAACTAAAAAGGGATATCTGTACAGTGCATAAGAATATCCTCTAGAGTGATCTCTCAGCTCCATTTGAAATCTCTTAGTCACTGAAACTTTTTTTTTTTTCATTTCTCTTCCCCCTTTTGGTCAAGAAGATTTTCTCAATCCCATGATGCTGGGTCCAGGCTCATCTCCAGAGTCATGCCCCGCATTGCCAGGGAGATTCACACCCTGGGAGTCCTGTCCCACATAGGGGTAGGGCAGCAAGTTCATCTGCCAAGTGGGCTTACAGAGAGAACAGCTCCAGCATACTACACAGACATGCCATGGTAGAAAAACAAAAAGAATTATAAGTCTAATATTTATTAAACATTCACTATAGTCTGACAGTGTACTAATCTCTTTACATGTATTATCTCAATCCTTATCACAAACCTCTGATATAAGCACTACTGGTATCCAAGTTTTTAAGAAAAAGTAATTAGGCCCAAAGTTAAGCAACTGGCTAAAATCCAATAGCTAGTCAATAGTGGAGCTAGGATGCAAACCCATGTGTGCCTGGCTCCAGAATCTGCATTTTTAGCTTCTAGGCACTATTACCTCTCTCAGAAAACCTGGTAGTTTGAGAACATCTAGAAGGGACTTGGGAGCAGAGGATCAAAGAAGTCTCCTAAGAGGATGTCACAACAGAGGCCTGAAAGTTAATGAATTCTATGGTAGAGCCTTCTACTTCTGTTTCTTATAGGCCACACTGATGAGTTACATTTCCCAGTTTTCCTCAGTGGTCATGTGACTGAGTTTTCTGTGTGTGTGTGTGTGTGTGTGTGTGTGAGAGAGAGAGAGAGAGAGAGAGAGAAAGAAGCACACACTTACATGCCTGGTCTCTGAGGACCTAGAAGAAGGTGAAGTCATGGAGAACAGAAGGAGCCTGAGTCCAGGAATGCCATCTTTGGACTCGGGAGCAAATGAAAAATACATTCTTATTGTGTTAAGTCCCTGAGAATGTTGGATCACTTTTTACAGCAGCTAGCAATATCTTGATTTATGCAAAGAGTGATCAAGACAAAGGAGGCTGAGTGAGGACAGAAGTAGGGTTCCAAGCAGAAGGAACAGAGTGACTCAGAGGTTAGAGCAATGCTCAATATGTTTGGAACATAAAAAAGAAGGAAAAAGAGAAGTGAGATACTAGGCCACAGAGGTAGACAGAACTATAACATTAAAGCATTGAAACCATATTAGGAACTTTATATTATATGAAGAGTATTAGAGTCATTAAAGGGGTTCACACAGTAGAAGACCAGGATTAAATGAATGCTTTAGAAAGCTCCCTCTGGCTGCACTATGAAGGATGGGTTACAGAGGGCTGAGAATGTACACAGGAAGACAGTTTAGGAGACTGTTGCAGTAGCCCAGGGAGACAGTGATGGCCTCAGATGATGGTAATAGGGATGGGGATAGATGTAAGAGTTATTTAAAAGTTGGAATCCCAGGACTTCATGGTGCAGACATTAGCTGTACTGCAGAGATACCATCCACAGCAGAATCTCCTCATCTCACCATCACTTCTACCATGAGACTACTACCAGAGGCAGAATCAACAATATGAACTAGAACAGGACATAATGTGGATTCCAGGTCTATCATCAGGATTTTCTTAGTTGCAAAAAATAGAAACCAACTTTAGCTAGTTTAACCAAAACATAATTTATTTAGAATATCCTGGAGGACCAGAGAAGCAGCCAGGTATAACGGGAAAATCACACCACCAAACTGTTTTAGTGCAAACCCCATTATGCCTCTGCTGGCCTGAAGTCCCACAGCTGTACCTTAAGTGTGGCCAAGGCAGGGTACTGAAAATGTCCCTTAAATCTCTTACACTGATGCTTTGGAAGTAGTATATAACTGCCACCATCACAGTGGTTTTCCCCAAGGTACCTCCTTTTCTGTACCACTAGCTTCCAATTCAAAGTTTAGCAAGGGTACTCTACTTACAAGCACAAAAGCCACATGCCTAAATGCTAGCTACAAGGGAAGCTGGAAAAACATGTTTTGTTTTTTTTTCTATAAGGCAGGGGAGGACTTATAAAGTAAGAAATTCCTCAAACAGAATAGTATTCAATGATGGGTAACCTAAAATAATGGCAAACATTTACCTGGTGACCTGAATCTTTAATTAGTCTACATGGGGTAAAAAAGAAAAGAATTAACAGGGGCAGGAACCCAGAATAATCAGAAGTGAAATGGATTTATCTCAAAACAATCAAGAAACTAAGACTAGATAATAACTAACAAGACAAATCCACTCCAGTCTTCAAAATGCAGAGTCTACCTTTATTTAATAAATGCATTCCTCAAACTATTATTTAAAATAAAATAATAAATAACATTACTAGAATTAACTATTAAAGGCAATCCTATGGAGAATCCTTTCATAAAGCAAACAATTATCCCTTAATATGTTTGAGAAACCCCAATTGACTTATATTGGTTTGTTCAAAGTAGGGCCTTAGTACTTAATAAACAAAGTACATGATAATAGATAGTGTTTATTAATGAGGCAAGGGATATCTGGTGAAGGATCATGTGTCTGTGATTGAAACCTGTGACGTGATTATATAAGCGGTCAAATGAGGCTCCCTGGCAAAGTGCAGAGGGTCAGAGAGGCCCCAGGAGATCTAATCATTGGGAAAGAGAACAACCTATCTAAACGGACCAGCCACAGTGAAAGGGTTATAGGAGCTCCTGAAAAATTCAGGAAAATTAACTCCTCATTTACTGAGCTGTACAAGTAAGATGTGACACCGTTCCCACTCAAGCCCATTTCTGCTTACATATGACTGGGCCAGGCAGCCAGGAATAGTTTAGACAATTAATGTAGTCCCTTCCTTTATGGGATTAAGGGATTCACACTCTAATATGAGAGTCTGATCAGAAAATACAGATGATAATTCTTGGCAGAAGGAACCAAGCGCCATGATAGAGAAGTAGGAAGTGCTTCTGGGCCAGAAGAAGAAAGCAATGAACTCTGGAGCTATTAGAGATGGTTAGAAGGATGAGGTGGCATTTGAGCTGAGTTTGAAAGATAAAAAGAGTTGAATAGGCAAAAAAGCTAGTCCAGTGCAAAAGTGGAAAGTTGCAGACATGCAGGGATCATTTGGGATGGCCAGAAGGGCTGTAGCTACAGCTCTGAGTACCATGGCAGGAAGAGGTGGGGTGGATGGTGAGTCTGGTAAGGTAGGCCAAGACCAGATGTTTGAGGAACTAGAACAAGGTGACGTCCAAACCAGGATGCATTTGAGAGTAGAAGGAAGAACATGACTCTGAGACCACACATGTAAACGGGGATTGTACTAGGCAAACTAAGATGCGTGGCTACCCTTGTTTTTGGTATCATAGTATCTATATTTTCCTCTAAACCAAGGAGACATCAAATGTTTTTGAACCCAGTTGTGATGTGGACTATGGCTGTGAGTTAGATTGGTTACTGTGTAGCCATGCAGGCCACAAACTTGGGAGAAGGGATAGGAGGAGCCCATTGTAATGGTTCAAGGAAAGGTGAGACACTGCACTGGTACGAAAGCAATGGGATAAAGATTTAGAGGCAGGGAGTCATTAGGAGGTATTGCACATGGGCAGATTTTTAACCCATACTCTGGGTTTTCTCACAGACATGATCACGTACAGGCTGGTAACAGAGCAATTAGAGAGTAGGATCTAGGGAAGAAACTACTGTCACAGTTTGAACTCTCCAATGATGGAGTTTTAGTTCACTCACTGGCCATTTGTGTCTGAAACACAGCAAAGAGGGTCAGATTTAACAATAGAAAACTTCCTACATTGTATCATTTGGGAAGCAGCCAGCAAGTATCCGTGCCCAAAGGTATCTTTCCCACCTGCCAGTCAAAATTACCTGAAATGCCCCCATTTATGATTCATTCCTTTGCATCTTAGAGACTTTTGGTTTCTGCAATTCTCAACCATAATTCAAATGCCCTTAGAAGGGAAGATTCCTTAAATTCTTATCAGTTCCCACTCAATTATAACTCTATAATCAGTACCTCTCTTATCATACCTAGTTTCTTCCTTGTGTTATCTCTACAGAAGTAAGTCTTTGTTCAGCTTTGCTCTCCCATTCTAGTTTCTAATCTTCTCCAGGACAGAGACCAAGTCTTATTCATCTTTGGGATCTCAGAAACTAATACTGTGCTCATACAATGTGTCATAGGTGTTTATTGCCTTATCAAACATTTAATGCCTAATCAAACACATTAGGTATAGGTATTTAATATCTAATCAACAATTGTGAAATCTTAGACAGAGACATTTAACCTCCTGAGTTTCAGTATCTCTAACCTATCTTCAAAATGAAAACATTATAATATATTTCCCAAATTGTTGGGAGATGCATATAGGAATATACTTGGTAAACCGTAAATCACTGTATAAATATAAATCAATATTTGCAAGCAGCTAGCATAATTCTTGGCAAGTAAGTGTATGTCAAAGAAATGAAGAAACAAGTGCAGAGCTCTTTCATAAATGAGCCACAGGAGAAAGGCCTGAAGTTCCGCAGGGGACCAGACAGATGCCGGAGCCAAGCCAAGAATAATGATGGTGGTATCACAGAATGGCATGATTTACCTTCCTTCGACACTGAAGCAAAGAGGAAATTTCACCCTGCCCTGGCTCCACAGCCTTTCTCAAACAGAGACACTGAGTGTTTGGGACTGTTGGGCCACAGCTTCCCCACTAGTCTCTGCTTGCCTGGGCTGCCTCTTCTGCAACTTTTCACCATAGGGATTTACTATTCATGTGTCAGCTGTGTGGCCCAATTACAATCTGTTATTTTCATTTGCTGGATTTTAGCTATTTATCCAGGTTTCTTCATCTGTTTCTCTTCAAATTTGTTATCTAAATATATATCTACTGAGCTTGAATTATTTTTACTTCTTTTCCTTCTAGCTCCCCAGCCAATTTTGAAAGCTGCCTCTCTAAACAGTCAATTTATAAGTGGGTGATTTGGAACATTTTTAAGCAAAGCTCAGTCTTATTATTTTTATAAATCTCTCATTTCTTTCCATTCTCCTCCCCAAGAAAGACCAGCTCCATAAAAATCATACACCGTAAGGAGGTTGAGACATAATGAAGCAAATCGTGGAGAATGTGGTTGGTAGAACTATTTGGAGGAGCAGATGGCAGGGATGAAGAAAAGAATGCTGGCACCAGGGATGTCTCCTGAGACAAGCAGTGCCCACCCCCCAAAAAACAATGCAATAAAACAGTGACTTGAAAGCAGCGACCTTTGTAGGAACATATGAAGTTTGGGGACAATGAGGCCTTGGGGAAAATATGTCAGTGGTGGAGAAGATGCTTCACTCATCACACCATTTACACTGGGTGCCCCCTGGGGAGGAAAAACAGCTCTGCTCCTCAGCACTGGCATCCTTCTTTAAGAGACTATAAACTCAAAGTAGGTTGCAAAGGGTGACCACATCCTAGCTCAAGTTAGCACCCAGACATCTGTTACCACTTATCTAGGTCAGTGATGGTTAAGGATTTAACAAGTTAGAAGAAAAATTGCCTAGCTTAATTTGGGACTTTTCCTTTCTTTTCCTATTACAGATCCACCACATTATGTGTACCCAAATCCTGGATAAGTGTGTCCGACTATCTATCCAAGTTTAAGAATTATCTCCCTTAGGGATATAAAATAGCTTTTAAATCTGATTGCCCATAAACACACAAAACTCCATTGCTATTGCACTGGAAAACTAGTTTCCAGAAGAAAACATTTAGATCTAAAATAAAAGTTCAGGAAGAACGAGTGAGAGGAAGGGGAAAATCTGTCTCGGAAGGGCCACCCACACAATGAACACCAATTAGAGGACCCAGGGCTGATCACTAGTAAGTTATCCAGATTTGTATGGGAGCACAAGGTGTCTCCACAACCATGAGGATGATCCAGCCTCTCAGTATGGGTTTAAGTATAAAAGAGTCTTGTTCAATGGGTGAAAAAGTGGCCTAAATCATGCACATGTATTAACCAACAAAAGAAATTCAGTTCCAGAAATAGAAGCGCAGAATTTGAAATCCTGGCCTTTTTCTATTATAAGAATGGAAAAAGAAGAGGAGGAAGAGGGAGAAGAAGGAGAGGAAGAGGAAAAGGAGGGAGAAGAAGAGAAGGGAGAGGAGTGAGAGGAGGGAGGAGAAGAGGAAAAGGAGGAGAGAGGGAGAAGAGGAGAGAGGGAGGGAGAGAGGAAGAAAGAAAAGAGAGGAGGGAGAAACACCCCTAGCGTTAAATCCCAGCTCTGTGACAATGGGAAAGTTACTAAACATCTCTGTACTCCAGTTTCTTCTTCTGGAGGGGAAAGGGAATATAATACCTTTACTGCAAAATATTATGAGGATTGAGTGTGATGTGGTATTTGTAAAGCATCTGACAAATAGCAGAAGGGCAATGGGAGGGTAATGATGATACTGATGAATGATAACAACACTGATGGAGATCAGAAGGAAAGAGAGGAGTTGGAGGAGGAGGGGAAAGGAAAATAAAGCAACCAAACATCGCTCCTTAGAAAGAGATGAGTAGCAATCTCAATGTTAGTAAGTCAAAGCCATCTAAGAAAAACAACAACAAAAAAAAAAAACAAGAGGGAAGGACAGAATTCTGTGTAAATGGGAGGCTCCTTTTTAATTCAATTTACCTCTAGCTAACAGGAAAAGATTTTTAAATGCCCAAAAAAGATAAATGAATGCTTTACACATTGAACAATACTACACCCACCTCTAGAGAATGCTCTTAAATGTAGAACTCCTTATTTTTATAGATTTGCTCTATTTTATTAAGAATATTGAATGCCTTGAGTTTAATTCACTTCCAAAACCATTTCATGAGGACACACAGAAAAAAGAGTTTGTGACTTCAAAGAGGGAAAACAGATTGATAAACCACTAAATATAATACAAAGTAGTGGATGCCACAAAATCAATATCAGAAAATACAATGAGAGCACAGTAAGATAGCAATAAACTCTGTCTGGTGAAACTGATACACTTCACTGAAAAAGCAACATTTGCATTTGGCCTGGAATACTGATTAGGAGTGATGAGTGAAAAGAGAGGGAAACCTACCAGGCGGAGAACGGAATCACCAAAGACAACAAAGAGGATTTTGATCAGATTTGTGTTTTAGGAAGATAACCCTGGAGTTGGTGTGGAGAATGAACTAAGTTTGGGAATCCAGAGGTAAGCAGGTCAATTCAAAAGTACGCATCTACAGTGTTTTACATGGGGCCAAATACAGTGGTAGGAGATGGGGTATAAATCCAAACAAAAAAGAAAGAAAAGTATATCAACTAAAGAATGGCATGACTTCCTAAAATATTGGCCATTGAGTCATCAAATCCATGAGCTAAATTTCAAGAAAAAATTTGCTTTTATAGTTTTTCCATCTCCGCATCTGTGGCAGGGTTCCCCAATTTAACACCCCATTACAGGTACCCAGTATTCATGTGCTGCCTATTGGGTGCTGATAACTTCCATACTCAGGCACTTTCCTGCTCTCTAATCTTCGAACAAAAATTCTTGAAAACCTTAAACAACAATGGATTAAAAGAATGACTCCAATGGTGGGAATTTTCATCACACTGACAAGTCAAGGTCAGGGCAGGAGAGGGGAGATGGATAATTTAGAGCAGAAGGATGCTTTAGCACCCTCAGACAATCACACTTCCCAATACTTTCCTGACTCACAGCTCTGTGTTACCAGCTGCAGTAGGAAGAATAGCTATCATTGATTCTAGACACAAAATAAAGGGATATAGAGGGTAAAGTGGGTTTTTTTGGCCCATTTAAATGTATGTTCATAAGTCCCATATGAGAAAGGGAAGATTGGGTGTGCCTGATGTGGTGCATGATGCTCAGCATCAACTTTACAAATGTCTTTAACATTTCCCCCCTGCTGTGATGGCTAAGGTGTTGCTAACAGCCCGTCTAGATTTGAGTAGGGGTTCTTGATTAAACCATGATTGTAAATGTAGTGTTCACAAAGAGTCTGGCAATTTCATAAATGAAGGGTCATTGTGATGCCAAAGCCGGTGCTGCGAAGTGGAATGGCAGAACAGAGAGGCACAGTGAAAACTCATCTCTTCATTCAGAATTCATGACATACCAGCCAGGATCTGGGCTGACACTCACCCGCCCTCAGAGAAATCTTTCCTCATATTGATTGTGAAAGCACAAAAGGGTGAGGGAAGATATCATGACTGACATGTCAATTATAATTTAAATAAATAGCAAATATACATTGAGATCCTACAATGTGCAAGGCAACAAGAAGCTTAAAAAATACATTAAGCTTTAGTTCCCTCCTGGAGAATTTCAAGGTAATTTAAGAGCCCAGAAATATAGTAATAAAATAAAAATTAGCCAAGATGAGCATCTCAATATAGCAGAAAGAGCACTGGAGTAGTAATCAAGACACCTGGATTCAAGTCATGTGTTTGATCCTTATTTGCTATGTGGCCTCTTGAACAATTCAATAAGTCATTTTTCTCATCTTTAAAACAAGGGAGTTCAAATAGATCAAGGATGGAAAATAAATTTCAAGTTACTTGCTGACTTTAACCAACTGGTAGTGACTTTCTAGAACAATATGCTGATATGAATTCTGAAATTACACCTGGGCTCAGAGGGAAAAGTATCATTTTTATTAGCAATAGACTATCATGGGTTTTAAAGGGGAACAAGGGAGCTTGTTAGAGGGAGAAAACCATGTACCCATACCCTTGACTAGATCATCATAAAGATACCTTCCAGCTTCAGGTGGAAGAAGCTGATTCATTTTCAATCTGCTTGCACACATTTACCGAATGCCTTTTATATGACAGAAACTGTGATCTGCATTGGGATACCATGAAGATACAGATCTTGCAAAGAGCTCATAATAGATTAGAAATACAGATTCATGGCCACCTAGAATGAAATGTGATTAAGTCCTATGGTATAGGAATATACAAAGGGCTATATGAGTATAAAGAAGAGAGCAGTGATGCCCAGGGGAGTGATATTCAGCACAGACCTTGAAGGATGAAAAGGGACTTCCAAACAGAAAAGGTAGAGAGAATGTGACCATATATGAAAAGTCCTTACCATGTTTAAGAAAAAAGAATAGGAAATGCAGCATAGGTAGAATATTGGATGTTTGGTAGGGTATGGTGAGAAATAAGTCCATTGAGTTAAATTGGTATATTCTTTGTAGGCCAGAATAAGAATTTTGAACTTTATTTTGTAGGCAACTGAGAGTCACCAAAGATTTTTAAATCAGGAGGGTTAAATACTTGGATTTCTGTTTTCTAATAATCCCTCCAGTGCCAATATGAAGGCAGAACTGGGGCAGGGGCTTGAAGCTTCACATCAGAGGCAGGGTTTCCAACTGGAAGATTTCTGCAAAAGCCTACATGAGAGCTAGGGGCCAGGATTAAAGCAAGTGACATGACAAAGATCTATGGGAAAGATAAAGGTAAGATTACCAATACAATTAATGCAAGAGAATTTCAAGACTATGAGAGCCCACAAGAGCTGAGGGTGATAAGGGAAGGCTTCATAAAGAAAGTGAAACTAAATTAAGTTAGGAGGGGATGAGTAACTAATCCCCTCTAAATTACACAGATGTCTAGCAGTGGAAATGGGGTCATAACTTATATCACACAGCCCTTAATCCTACATAATTCTGATAAATCACTTGTTTCTATGTGATATAGTCACAGGTAGGACAGCATTTTCTAAAGTGTGCACCACAGAATACTAGCTCAACCAGATATTAATAAGTCTAAAGGAACAATTGTCTGTATAATGAAGTAAATTTGGAAACATATTAAAAATACATTAAATAGGGTTCATTTCTGGAGGGCCGCCCAGAGCCTTTAACATGCAAATGTACACAACTCTGAAAGAGGGGGATACAATATAAAATGTTTGCCAAGCTCATTAGACATCAGTATGCTGCTGTGACGGAGCCCCTGGTGGGGTGAGTTTCCCACAGAACACAGCTTGCAGCACAGAACCAAGCAACTGAAAACACTTGTGGAATTCTTTTTCAAAGATCTTCCAATTTGAGGGAACATTATATATTTTATTGTTAGAAATAAATTAAAGAAATCATTTTTCTTCAAAGTTTTATAAGTAAAGAGAACAAATTTCATAGAGGAAGAAACCATGTGCTGAGAGGAAACCCAAGCAGAACAGCCCACAGACATCAGTGAACATAAGGAATGAGTTGCTAGGGAGGTGACTGAGACAAACCACACAACTAATATGGTCGACAACACCTACAGAAAAGCTATTTCTAGAGAGATACAGGGGCTAGAGGAAAGTGGTAAGAGGAAAAGGAAGCCAAGTGTGGGATGAAACAAAAACAATAAGGAGGACCTTTCCTGTTCTTGAAAATTTCTTTACAGGCTTTCAAATTAGGATCTGACTCTTGCAAATTTTGATTTCTCAGTACCTGGACCAATGTTTCCATTAATAGTTTTCCAAATGCAAACATCTCTGGACTGGCCATTGGAATGACTGATTTGGGAGAAGAGCTTGGAACAGTGACTGTATATTCAGCTTCTCAGCAGCACTGGGAGCTCTGTGTCCAAAGCCAGAGCTAGCTCACAGGGGAGTTTTGCATGGATTAGACATAGGCTTCCCCACAGGGGAGCACATGGTTTGCTGTGAACAGTGCCTTTGTACAAATTAGTAAAAGGAAGTCCTTTTTCCAAGCAAATAAAACCCTGCACAAGAGTACCTGGCTTTGCAGGCAGAGCACATGCTGACTTTCATCTCCTGCTCACCTTCACATCTTGTCATCCTTGTGCAGGGCACAACTTGAACAATCATATACAGTAGCCCTATTCATCTCATTCCTTCAAGCACTTTCCATGGCAAATCCTTTGAAAATGGATTGTTTTTACCTCTTTCTTCTAGTTCAAGAGTCCCTAATCAGAATATTGGCATCTGAAGTCTGTAAAGCTGGGACTAGCAAAATGCACTGAATGATACAAATGATACAAATGATACACACCATTTGTTGCAGCCCCAGCTTTGCCACTGACTAGATTTACTGAATTTGGGCAAACTATTTTTTTGTACATTGCAAAAAAAAGGCCAGATTTCCTTCCAGCAGCTCTCATCAAGACATGAAATCTATTCCTCTACCTCTTAAATATGGGCTGGCCTTGTGACTTGCTTTGACCAACAGAATGTATTGGAAGCATGTGATGCCAGTTTTGTATCTGGGGCTCAAAAGGCCTTGCACAATTCTACTGGATCTCTTGGAACCCCAAACAGTCATTGTATGGATAAGCATACAATGTGACCATAGACCTACAGGTAAGTCCACCCCAATCTCACAGAGCTGAAAAGCTGAGGCCAATAAAGCAGAATCTTGAGCTAAATAAATGATTGCTGTTTCATGCTACTACATTTTGAGTGGTTTGTTACATAGCAATAGAAAAGTGATACATAGGACCATGGCTTCCTCATTTGCAAATTGAGGGTGAATCCCTAGGATCCAGTCTAGTTAGATGAGTCTATAAAAAGCATAGGTTGTCCAGCCCAGTTACCACTGTGCTATAGTTTCTCTTTTTTTGTTGGAATTTCCAAGGAGGGGAACAAAGTTGGAAGTAGTCCCCTTCCAGCCTCCTCTCAAAAATTTAATTCCCTACATTCTGCTTGTCAAATAAAAACAAATCCAGATTTAGGTAATGATAGACTGTTCAAAAGGATTATTGCAAGAGGGGGAAGAAAGGGAATACTGTAACAGAGAGAATGTTTTGACCATAAGATCTGCAAGCTTCATAAAGGGAAACACAAAGGGGCTTTACTTTTATAGAGAGGAGTATAAAGTCTAGAAAGGACTGAGTTTGGGTAAGTGGGATGAAAAAGTGGCCTGAACATGGAATGTTTTTCCCTGAGATCAATCAATGCTCAGGAGGGGAGATTAAAGAGGGAAGGTATGCAGGCTCAGACTAAAGATGGGTCAAAAGTCAAAGGCCAGAGGGAAGGAAAGAAGATTAACTAATGTTAACTTAACTTAATCTGCCTACACAATGATGTCCAAACTCTTTTACTTAAGGATCAAGACCTTTCTAAACTAGTCTCAACCTCACTTTTAAACCTTATCTCTCACTAAACTACTACACCTGTATCTCATACCCTCAAATCATCCTTTTTAACCTCTATCCATTTTTATACAGTATTAATAAAATAAAACCATAGTCATATGGATAAATAATGATATGATGTCTTTTTCAATATCAACTACCATTTTTATACAGTATTAATAAAATAAAACCATAGTCATATGGATAAATAATGATATGATGTCTTTTTCAATATCAACTACCTTCTATATGGATCCATGTCAAAGGCATACAATTTACAATAGATCATCCTCAATTAAGGTTGCCCAGGGAAAAGGCATATTCCAAGGCAGATGAAACAGAAACAGTATCTATCCTCAACAATCCTTCAACCAACAACATAAAATAGTAAATCAAGTGAATATACCACAAATACTGGGCCAGATCAATATCTGGCTAAAAAAGATGATGAGTTTTCAGAGTTGCATGGTGTATAAGTATAGGTTAGGGGAATTTTAGAGGAGACAGGGACAGAAGGTGGCAGACTTCCATGATCATTGTTTAAAGAATCCCCTTGGAAGTCAATGACTATAAGTAGAGCAGTTTCTAAAGGAGGTGAACAATTCTGAGTAATGCCTTATCTTTGCTCAGACTGATTAAGGCAAGGGTATCTTGAGTACTTAGGCTTCATCCTGGACACAAAGCAAATGTTCTGAAACACTCAATGAATTAAATTCCATAGATGAGTTTGTAAGAAAGATGAGAAAAGCTCCAATCTGAGTATGTAGCTTGGATTAATTCTAAACCCTAGCAAAGTATGATCGGAATGGGGAATGAAGGGATAGAGAAAATCATAACTTTATTTGATTACTGTCCATTAGCCTCCAAACTGCTAATGAGATTATACTCTCAAGTGGATGTTTATAATGGCAGAAACAATATTATAAGGAGGAAGACAGCATTACAGGACTCTAAATATGTATAGATAACAACAGTGGAATGGGCATGTCTGGAAGACAGAATTCGTCTCACCTTCCAGAACACATGTGAGCTAACTTGACAGAAATTTGTATTGTGGGACTCTTCACCACCAGTGAAGTTGGTAGACAGATCCCAGCAACTGCAGAACATCCAGTCCATCTGTCCCTGACCTAGACTTCAACTAAGCAAGAGGAAAGTGGAAGTATTGGCAATTGTCCTACTTACCTGATCAAAATAGAGAATATGGTTCAAGTATTTTTAAAAAAACAATTTAACTTGAATTATCTGACTTTACCCTCTTCATTCATCAAGCTAAGCAATTAACGAAATCTACTGTAGGACAAAAGTATCATGAGGTGTTTATAATATAATTGATGTAGCAAATTTTGGATGGTTCAAAAAGGTCTAGGATGAAGGTATTTTATAGCAATTTATAGTTTCAACATGATTTTTTAGAAATTCACAGTTGACAGACTATTAAATGAAGAAAATTATTGTTTCACTTAGGCATGCTGATGAAGACTACTTATAACCTTTCAAGGTTGATGTTATGGTGGGTTACCATGGATTCAACACATACCCTTTCTCATCAAAGGTAGATTGGCTATTGAAAGGACCATATCCAGAAGTAATCTCATTCTTCTGCCTTTCTTCTACAATTCTTACGATACCACAAATTGAATTTTATTACATGTATTGGCTTCACCACTCAGTTTTCTTAATTAAGAAACAAAAACTGACTTGGTTATTTAAAACAAATTGGATAGCTTATAGAATTAACTAGGAAATCAAGCATGGAGATACATAACCATAAATACTGCCCAGAATCAGGTTTCAGAACTTTTCTTGGGAGTACATATATCACTGCTGCTTCTGCCAACCTCCAAGGATTGCACCTTGACCCATCATTTCTGGCACTGGTCAGGGATGCTGAGTCATGTCTCTTGCACTACTTTTTGAGGAATTCAACATTATGAGAACAACTACCAGAAAGAATTTACCCTATCTCATAATCTTTGTCTCCAGAATGGTTGTATCTGATTAGTAGGGACCAGCTGACATGGTCATGCCCTAGATGCAAGGTGGGATTGGAAAGTGAGTAGCTGCAATATGTGGACTGTACAGAACAGGCCTTAGTTCTCACCAAGATTCATAAGGTAAAAAAATTTCCAAACATAAGAAGGGAGGTTGGATTCTAGGGAGCCAAAAAGCATGACAAACAATTATTAAATTTGTGCAATCTTAACATCCCCACTAGATTGACTGTAATACAGAAGTAGATCCCAAATCATTTGTTTATTTATTTATTTATTCTTTTTCAATTTTTATTGGGATTGTTCAGATACCATACAATTATCCAAAGATCCAAAGTGTACAATCACTTGCCCCTGGTACCTTCATACAGCTGTGCATCCATCACCACACTTAATTTTTGTTCAATTTTTAGAAACTTTTCATTACTCCAGACAAGAAATAAAGTGAAAGATGAAAAAAGAAAAAAAAGAAAACAAAACTCGAACCCTCCCCTATCCCTAACCAACCACCCTCAATTGTTGACTCGTAGTGTTGGTATAGTACATTTGTTACTGTTTATGAAAAAATGTTGAAATACTACTAACTGTAGTATATAGTTTGCAATAGGTATATATTTCTTCCCTATATGCTCCTCTATTATTAACTTCTAATTGTATTGTCATACATTTGTTCTGGTTCATGGAAGCGATTTCTAGTATTTGTACAGTTGATCATGGACATTGCCCACCATAGGATTCAGTTTTATACATTCCCGTCTTTTGACCTCCAACTTTCCTTCTGGTGACATATATGACTCTGAGCTTCCCCTTTCCACCTCATTCATGCACCATTCAGCACTGTTAGTTATTCTCACGTCTTGCTACCAACACCTCTGTTCATTTCCAAACATTTAACTTCATCCTAGTTGAGCATTCTGCTCATACTAAGCAACCGCTCCCCATTCTTAAGCTTCATCCTATATCTTGGTACCTTATATTTCATGTCTATGAGTTTACATATTATAATTAGTTCCTATCAGTGAGACCCTGCAATATTTGTCCTTATGTGTCTGGCTTATTTCACTCAGCATATTGCCCTCGAGGTTTTGTCATCAACCCATTTTTTTTCTTTTTAATATGGTTTTGTTCACACACCATACATTCCATCCTAAGTAAACAATCGATGGTTCTCTGTACGGTCACATATTTATGTGTTCACCACCTTCACCACTATCTATATAAGGGCATCTACATTTCTTCCACAAGGCAGAAGGGAGAGTCAAAGAAGGTAGAGAGGCAAAAGAAAGAGGAAAAAAAAAATGACAGCTAGGAAGCAGCAAAAGGGAAAATAACCTTAAATCAAAGTAGAGTAAAGAGTCAGACAACACCACCAATGTCAAGTGTCTAACATGCCTCCCATCCCCCCCTCTTATCTGCATTTACCTTGGTATATCGCCTTTGTTACATTAAAGCAAGCATAATACAATGATTCTGTTAGTTACAGTCTCTAGTTTATGTTGATTGCATCCCTCCCCCAATGCCTCCCCATTTTTAACACCTTGCAAGGTTGACATTTGCTTGTTCTCCCTCATAAAAGAACATATTTGTACATTTTATCACAATTGTTGAACACTGTAGATTTCACCAAGTTACACAGTCCCAGTCTTTATCTTTCCTCCTTTCTTCTTGTGTCTCACATGCTCCCAACCTTCTGCTCTCAACCGTATTCACAGTTATCTTTGTTCAGTGTACTTACATTGCTGTGCTACCATTTCCCAAAATTGTGTTCCAAACCATGCCCTCCTGTCTTCTCCTATCACTCTATAGTGCTCCCTTTAGTATTTCCTGTAGGGCAGGTGTCTTGTTCACAAAGTCTCTCATTGTCTGTTTGTCAGAAAATATTTTGAGCTCTCCCTCATATTTGAAGGACAGCTTTGCTGGATATAGGATTCTTGGTTGGCAGTTTTCTTCTTTCAGTATCTTAAATATATCACACCACTTCCTTCTTGCCTCCATGGTTTCTGCTGAGAGATCCACACATAGTCTTATCAAGCTTCCTTTGTATGTGATGGATTGCTTTTCTCTTGCTGCTTTCAGAATTCTTTCTTTGTCTTTGACATTTGATAATCTGATTATTAAGTGTCTTGGCGTACGCCCATTCAGATCTATTCTGTTTGGAGTACGCTGCACTTCTTGGATCTGTAATTTTATGTCTTTCATAAGAGATGGGAAATTTTCATTAATTATTTCCTCTGTTATTGCTTCTGTCCCTTTTCCCTTCTCTTCTCCTTCTGGGACACCAATGATACGTACATTATTGTACTTTGTTTCATCCTTAAGTTCCCGGAGACGTTGCTCATATTTTTTCATTCTTTTCTCCATCTGCTCCTTTGTGTGTAGGCTTTCAGGTGTTTTGTTCTCCAGTTCCTGAGTATCTTCTTCTGCCTCTTGAGATCTGCTGTTGTATATTTCCATTATGTCTTTCATCTCTTGTGTTGTGCCTTTGATTTCCATAGATTCTACTAGTTGTTTTTTTGAACTTTCGATTTCTGCCTTATGTATACCCAGTGTTTTCTTTACAGCCTCTATCTCTTTTGTGAAATCTTCTCTAAACTTTTTGTACTGATTTAGCATTAGTTGTTTAAATTCCTGTATCTCAGTTGAAGTGTACGTTTGTTCCTTTGACTGGGCCATAACTTCATTTTTCTTAGTGTAGGTTGTAATTTTCTGTTGTCTAGGCATGGTTTCCTTGGTTATCCAAATCAGGTTTTCCCAGACCAGAACAGGCTCAGGTCCCAGAGGAAAGAAATATTCAGTATCCGGTTTCCCTGAGGGTGTCTCTTAGAAAATTGGTACACCCTGTGATGCCTCAGGTCATTGTGCTTTTCTGCCCAGCAGGTGGTACCTGTTAGCCTATTAATTCTTGACTGGTGTGAGGAGGTATGGCCGTGTTCCCCCAGGCTCTGGGGTCTGGTTCTGAATAGAAAGGGCCCCACCCCTTTCCTCTTAGAGAAGATAGACCCCCTAGGGGGAGGTCATTAGCATTTCAATGGTCTCTCTCTCTGCTTGTGCTATCTCCACCCTTCTCTGAGTCACAGCACTGGGAACTGAAAATGGCTGGGGCTTTCTCCACTGAGCCGAAAAAGAAACAGATAGTCCCCTTCAGACTTAGTCCAAGGTGACCCTCCAGGTCTCCAAGGTCAGTCGTCACCCAAAGCCTCTGTCTGTTGTTTTGGGATTCATACCTGTAGTGAGCAGTTCACACTCACTACTTAAAACCCCAGTTGGAGCTCAGCTGAGCTATATTCACTTGCTGGGAGAAAGCTTCTCTCTGGCACCATGAGGCTTTGCAGCTCGGGCTATGGGGGAGGGGGTCTCAAGACTTGGATCTGCAGGTTTTACTTACAGATTTTATGCTGTGATCTCAGGCATTCCTCCCAATTCAGGTTGGTGTACGATGAGTGGACGGTCTGATTTGTCCCCCCACAGTTATTCTGGATTATGTACTAGTTGTTTCTGGTTTTTTTTAGTTGTTCCAGGGGGACTACTTAGCTTCCACTCCTCTCTATGCTGCCATCTTCCCTCTCTCTCCCAAATTATTTATTTTTATATCATCAATATCATCACAGTGTTTAAACTACTAAGATACTAAATAACTTAGTTGCATGAGCACACCTTTGGTATACATCATTTTCTAGAAAGGGGAATTTACTTCATGCTTAGCCTGATTAAGATCACCTCCTCTATATGTGCACTCTTACAAAACAGTATAGGTCATACTAGGAAATTAAAAACATACAAAAAATATTGGGTGCCTAAAATCACTCATACTTTTTCAATTGGTAGTATTTGTCCTTACCGGTTTTCTCTTATCACCTAGGAACAACTACCAGCCAAAATGTGTGTTAAAAAAGCAAGAGCTCAATAATTTCTCTGTACTTACTCAACCCATGTTATATTTGGCTTTTCTTAATGCTTAGAACTTACTATGATTTTAGTAAGATTCACATAATATTATGTTCACTAAAATTTGGACAATTCTTTTAAGAAAGTGAAGATTTCAACTAGTAGTTAAGGCAGCAAAGTTTATAATTCTATCAGGCATTATCTCTAGGAAAATAAACTATATCTTCAGAGGATTTTAAAAATTGTGCTAGATCTTACCAAAAAAAATAATGAACTCATTTGTTAAACTGTAGCATCTGAACAAGTAATAAGAAAATTTTCTGATATAGATGAGGGTTGGATATGAGTTAGAGCCACACACAGATGGGCATAATTTTTACTCCAAATTAAGAACTATGCTGGACTTGTGGGGAAATGGAGGTGCAGGAAGCTCCAGGACTCAGTTCTTCTACCAAAACAACTATTAAACAGGCAAGAACTGTCCGAAACAAATATTTTGAAACTCCAGAAGCCAGAAGAACACTGTACAGCATCTAGGGAAGAGCAGGAGTATGAGGCTGATAAATTACAGTAAAGAACTATAAAATGCTCTCTCTGCATGGTGACTACCAGCACCCATCCCCAACTCTTCTGGCAGGATGTCTGTAGGGTCCATTCACTGGGTGGCTGCTGATGGCAGAAAAGGACATAAAAATACTCATCCCCAAAACAGGGGTATGCACAGCCCATCAGTGATCATGGCTTTTGATATGCAAATTCAGATCACTGAGACCCAGCACAGCACTGAGGGCGGCAATTGTTTCCACAGGCCTGGACAAAGGTGGCAGCAGCCATTGATTCAACCCCACCACAGACAAACACAGAGACAGCCATTGTTTCAATCCTCCCTGGACAGGAGCATAGGCAGTGAAGATTTAAAAATGCAGTGCTTCCT
Organism: Choloepus didactylus; assembly: GCF_015220235.1. Classification (NCBI taxonomy): domain Eukaryota; kingdom Metazoa; phylum Chordata; class Mammalia; order Pilosa; family Megalonychidae; genus Choloepus; species Choloepus didactylus. The sequence goes on along the minus strand of NC_051312.1, from coordinate 125,404,279 downwards.
AGGGGTTGTGGAGGAAGTGAGCTGAAGGGCTGCATGTGCTGGCAAGCCAGGAAAGCTCAGCATTGGGGAGCCACCAGAGAAGTTTATGGCACCTTTCCTGACACCCTCCAGAGAACACTCCGGCACCAGTCTGCACCCCTTGTGTGTCCCTGACCTTGTTTTAGCCAGGAAAGACTGAACTGGGAAAGTCCCCTCCAGGATGACCTCCTCCCAGAATTTGTCCTTCAGACAAAAGCAGTGTAAGACAACAGAAAGAGTGTAAAAAATATAAAGGTGGACAGCCTGGGTCAAAGATCTGCCTGCTTCAGAGGAAGGTTTATCCCCTGGGAAACAGGGGGGGTAACCAAACACCTGTAAACAGGGGAATTTCAAAACAACTAACAAGCAAAAGCCCAGGATGAGACAGATGCCCAGTAAGACAGGGAAAAACCTTGCAAAGTACATCTGCGTTGCACAGACCTTCCTGATAGGAGGACTGAAGTGCAAGAAAATCTGTGAATTATCACCAGTTGGTTACAAAACCAGGAAACAGTCATCCCATGGAGTAAATCACACAGTTAACATTTTAAAATATTAACATGAGCAGTGTGCAACAAGAGTTCAAAACAAACAAAAAAACAGGAAATGATGATCCATCCAGAGGAAGAGGATAAAAATATACAAAACACCAAAGAAGAAGATGAGAAAGAGTACATAACAAACAAAGCTTCTAAAAATGATGATCCTATAAATGATTAAGAAGATTAAGGAAACTACAGAGAAAGAACTATAGGATATCAGGAAAACAATGAAGACAATATGAGAGTCTAAGTAAAGAGATGGAAATTTTAAAAAGGAATGAAACAGAAGTACTAGAGTTGAAGACCACAATAACTGAAATGAAAAATGCCCAGGACAGTTTCAAGAGCACAGTGGAGCTGGCAGAAGAAAGAATCAGTGAACTTGAAGACAAGACACATGAAATGAGTAAGGCTGAGGAACAGAAAGAAAAAAGAAATATTAAAAGTGAAACAGCTTGACACCATCAAGCGCACCAATATACACATTATGGGAGTTCCAGAAGGAGAATAAAGAGAGAAAGAAACAGAAGAAATAGTCAAAAAAATGAAGACAGAGAACTTCCTAAACTTAGCAAAAGACATGACTATGCACATCCAAGAAGCCCAGAGAACACCAAACAGGATAAACATGTAGAAAAATCCACCCCCATCATATACTGATTACACTATCAAATGCAAAAGACAAGGAGAGAGTTCTGATAGCTGCAAGAGAAAAGCAACATGTTACATACAAGGTAATTCCAATAAGATTGAGTGCTGATTTCTCATCAGAAACCATGGATGAAAGAAGGAAGTGGGCTGAAATACTTAACATGCTGAAAGAAAACAACTGCCAGCCAAGAATTTTGTATCTGGCATGATTTTCTTTCAAAAATGAGGGAGAGATTAAGATATTCTCAGATAAACAAAACCTGAAGGAGTAAATCCCCACCAGACCTGTCCTACAAGCAATGCTAAAGGAAGTTCTTCAGACTGAAAGGAAAGGATGAAATAGTGGTCAAGACAGCACAAAGAAATAAAGACCTGCAGTAAAAGTAACCATTTGAGTACTTATAAATGCCAGTATTATTATATTGTATTGTATGGAATGTAACTCAACTTCTTACTTCCTACAGGTGCTAAAACGCAAACGCATAAAAAGTAGTGACAAATCTAGGTATTTGGACATACAGTGTTTGATGATATAAATGGAAACAAGTACAAAAATATGGTGGGGGATACAGGAGTAAAGGAAAAGTACACATGCATGCTCTTAAAGTTAAGTTGGTATCAAACCAAATATAATATTATATATTTAGGATGTTAAATTTTAACCTTCAGTAACCACAAGGAAAATAGACGAAAAATATATATCCAGATAGACATGAGAAGGCACTCAATATAGTACAATGCAAGAAAGAAAATAAATATAAATGTAGGCTTTAACAGAAGTGAGTGACAAAAGAGGTATAAGACTTACAAAAGCTAAATAGCAAAATGGCAGAAGAAAGACCTGTATTATCAGTAATGATTATGTAAATGTAAATGGATTAAACTCTCTAGTCAAAAGGCAGAAATTAGTGAATGGATAACACAGCATGACCCAACTACATACTTTTGGCAAGAGACTCACCTTAAGTCAAACATACAAGTAGGCTGACAGTGAAAGGATAGAAAAAATATATACCATGCAAGTAGTAATCAAAAGAGAGCAGGGGTAGGCTATACTAATAGCAAGTAAAATAGACTTTAAGTCAAAAACAGTTATGAGGTACAAAGATGGCCATTACCTACTGATAAAGGGAACATTTCAACAGGAAGATGTAACAATTATAAATATACATGCCTCTAAAAGCAGAGCTTCAAAATATATGAAGTAAATACTGACAGATTTGAAGGGGAAAATGAATGTGTATCTCATTAATGAACACAACATCTAGTCAGAAGATCACTATGAAAGTTCAGGACTTGAATGATACCATAACCAACTAGACCTAATGGACATATATAGAACACTGCACCCAACAAAAACAGAATACACATTCTTCCTGAGTGCACATGGATCACTCTCCAGGATAGACCATATCTTGGGTCACAAAACAAATCTCAATAAATTCAAAAATATTGAATTCATACAATATATATTCCCAACCACAAAGGAATGGAGCTAGAAATCAATAACATAGGGAGAAAGTGAGTATTTACAAATATGCGGAAATTAAATAACATAGTGTTAAACAGCCAATGGGTTAAAGAGGAACTCACAAGGAAATTAGGCAGTATCTTGTGGTGAATGAAAATGAAAACACAACATACCAAAACTTAATGGGATACAGTGAAGGAAGTGCTCAGAGGGAAATTTATAGCTCTAAATGCTTACATTAAAAAAAGAAGAAAGACTTCAAATCAGAGTAACCTCAAAACTGGAAGAACTAGAAAAAGAAGAGCAAACTAAACACAAAGCAAGCAGAAGGAAGGAAATAACAAAGATTAGAGTGGAGATAAATGACATATAAAACAAACAAAAAACAGAGAGAATCAACAAAACAAAAAGCTGGTTCTGTGAAAAGATCAACAAAATCGACAAACCTTTAGCTAGACTGAGAAAGAAAAAAAGAAAGAAGATACAAATAACGAAAATCAGAAATGCAAAGGGGGATATTACTTACCAACCCCACCGAAAGAAAAATGTCTGTAAGTGGACAGCATAAACAATTGCTTGCAAATAAATTAGATAACCTAGATGAAATAGACAAATCCTTAGAAACACACAAACTACCTACTAGAAGAAATAGGAGATCTCAACAAACAAATTACTAGTAAAGACACTGGATCAGTCATCAAAAACCTCCCCAAAATGAAAAGCCCAGGACCAGATAACTTCACTGGGGAATTCTACCAAACATTCCAAGAAGATTTAACTCCAATTCTGCTCAAACTCTTTCAAAAAATTGAAGAGGAGGGAATACTCCCTAACTCTTTCTATGAGGACAACATCTCCCTCAAACCTAAGTTGGACAAAGAAAACTACAGACCAATATCTCTTATGAATAGGGAGGCAGAAATACTCAACAAAATACCAGCAAACCTAATCTAACAACATATTAAAAGAATTATACACTGTGATCAAGTGGGATTTATCTCTGGTATGCAAGGTTGATTCAACATAAGAAAATCAATTTATATTATACACCACATTAACAGAATGAAGGAAAGAACCACTTGATCATCTCAATTAATGTAGTAGGGCATTTGACAAAATATAGCACCTTTTCTTGATAAAAACACTTAGAACACTAGTAATAGAAGGACACTTCCTCAACATGATAAAGGGAATATATGAAAAGCCCACAGCTAATATCCTACTTAATGGTAAAAAACTGAAAACTTTTCCTATAATATATGGAACAAGACAAGGATGACCAATGTCCCCACTCTTATTTAACACTGTATTTGAAGTTCCTGCCAGAGCAATTAAGCAAGAAAAAGAAATAAAAGGCATCCAAATTGGAAAGGAGAAAGTAAAACCTTCCATATTTATAGATGACATAATCCTATATACAGAAAATCCTGAAATATCCACAACAAATCTCCTAGAGCTAATAAATGAATTCAGCAACATGGCAGGGTACATGACCAAAACACAAAAATCAGCAGTGTTTCTACATACAGGCAATGAACAACTGGATCAAGAAACCAAGAAAAAAATTCCATTCACAATAGCAACTAAAAGAATCAAATATCTAGGAATAAATCTTGTCAAGGATATAAAAGACTTCTACGCAGAAAACTAAAATGCATTGCTAAAAGAAAGTAAATAACTAAATAGATGTAAGCATATTCCATGTTCATGGATTATGATCATTAAGATGTCAATGCTACCAAAGCAATTTATAGATTCAATGAAATCCCAATTAAAATTCCAAAAACTTTCTTAGCAGAAATGGAAAAGCCAATCAGAAAATTTTTATAGAAGGGTAAGGGGCCCCAAATAGCTAAAGCCATCTTGAAAAAAAAGAATGACATTGAGGACTCACACTTCCTGATCTTAAAACATATTACAAGTCACAGTAATCCATACAGCATAGTACTGGTGCCAGGACAGATAACAGACCAATGGAATAGAATTGAGAGCTCAGAAATTAATCCTCACATTTATGACCAACTGATTTTTTTACAACATGGTAAAGACTACTCAATTGGGAAAGAACAGTCTCTTCAATAAACGGCCCTGGGAAAACTGGATTTCCATTTGTAAAAAAGGAGGACTCTCTACCTCATACCATGTACAAAAATCATCTCAAAATGCATCAAAGACCTACCTAGAAAGAAACACAAGGAAGCATCTTCAGGACCTTGTGTTAGGCAATGGTTTCATAGACTTGACACACAAAGCACAAGCAACAAAAGAAAAAAGAGATTAATGGGACCGCTTTAAAATAAAAAAACTTGTTCCTCAAAGGACTTTATCTTGAAAGTTAAAAGACAATCTACACAATGGGAGAAAATATCTGGAAACCACGTATCTGATAAACGATTTATATCCAATATACATAAAGAAATCCTTTAACTTAACAACAACAAAAAAGACAAACAACCCAATTAAAAAAGGTGTAAAAGACTTGATCAGACATCTCTTCAAAGGAGATTAAAAAAAATGGCCAGAAAGAACATAAAAAGGTGCTCAACATCATAAGCCATCAGAGAAAGAACATAAAAAGGTGCTAAACATCATTAGCCATCAGAGAAATGGAAATCAAAACCACAATTAGACACCATTTCACACCCATTAGAATGCCTGCTTTAAAAAAACCGTAAAATAACAAGAGTTGGAAATATGCAGAGACACTTGCTGGCGGTAATTTAAAACCATTGTGGAAGACCATTTCACAGTTCCTCAGAAAACTAAGTATAGAACTACCATATGACCAGGAAATCCCATTACTAGGTATGTACCCAGAAGAACTGAAAGCAGGGGCTTTCTTGAATGGATATTTGCACACTGATGTTCATAGCAGCATTATTCACAATTTCTAAAAGATGAAAGCAACCCAAGTGTCCATCAACTGATGAATGTGTAAGTAAAATGTGGTATATACCTAAAATGAAATATTATTCAGCTGTAAAAAGGAATGAAGTCTTGAGGCATGAAACAATAGGGATGAGCCTGGAAGACATCATGTTGAGTGAAATAAACCAGACACAAAAGGATAAATACTGTATGATCTTACTGATTTGAAACAATTAAAATAAGCAAAGCCATGGAGTCAGAATCTAGGGTATAGGTTACTAGGGGACTGGGTGAGGATAGGGAATGGGAATGGGAAGTAAAAGTTTAAATGTACAGATTTCCTGTTTTGAATGATGGAAATGTTTTGAAGCACAGCTGTTTGGAAGCACTTTCTTAATCAAATCTCAGTGCAGAAGTGCAAAGCCTGATGACTTTTTCCTGAGTGCAAGGCTCACTTGCACTAATGTTGACTTTACAAGAATCTCAGAGGTCCCTGAGACCAATATGGGCACTCTCCAGTAATTTTGATATGCTCAATGGAGGAAATAATTGCAGCCTGGATCTTCCCCAGGGAATTGTTCAACAATCCCTTAGTAGCCAAATCTGGGAATAAACTTTTTACATGCTCATTAGGACCTAACCAGTGCTTCCCAAAGAATCTTTGACTAAACCATGTCCATCTATACCTCAAAACTTTCCCAGGAAAGAGTGAGACAGTAAGAGTCAAAGCAAATCAGTCACCAAGTTAGTATTGAATGCTGACTTTGTGCCCATCTCAGTGTTAAACATTCTGGGAGAAAAAAAAGAGAATCAGAAAACAGTATTCTTCATCCTCAGTGCATATATATTCCTCAGAAAGACAAAATACATAGGATACAAGTCAACTCAATTAAATACTAAACAGATGACACTTCCCAAAAGAACACATGCAATGAGTATATTACTGATGGACTAGAAGCACAGGTCATGTTTTATTTTTTATTTCCTGGTGAAGATCATACTTCATGGAGGGGAAGGAAGATATTGATAGGGTTGTAGCTTACTAAACAGATGGAACCAAAGAACCAGTTCCCAGACTGTGATTTATGATTCCAAAACAGAAGGCTGCTGGAAGACAAAGGACATATCCCATGAAAAACAAGAAAAGAACCACCACATGATTCCTAAGACTTCAGACAAATGACTGACGGAAATGAAGATAAATGCCTAGAAAATTCTTTAGAGGGGGATACATGGTACCATAAAAAGAAAAGTAGTGTAGCAGAGACTCCTCTAAAAATGAAAACAGAAATTAACAAGGAAAGAGATTAGAGAACAGACTGTAGACTACATGAGTGGGGAAGACTAGGTTTACTTTATTCAACACTGTGACCCCATCACCTTAACACCCAGCAAATGATAGGAGATAAATGTATCAAATAAATTTTATATTTCAATGTCTAAAATATTTTAAATAATCCCAAGATTTGATTGGATGAAACTCATGACCAAAATTCAGTAGAGTATATACATCATCCAAAAGAAACATATTTTAAAGATGCGTTTAAAAATAAAGAAGTTCTAAGGCATGATGAGAAATTCTTTTAATGAAATCTAGAATCTAGAGCTTGGGAACATGAGAAATAACAGAAAAACAGAAATGATGTGTTAGTGGTCGCATTCCATAAACTACTTGAACAGAAGAAACATATGATGATTTTGCTCCAAAACCACATTCAGTTTACTCCATTGTTCTCTTCAGGGTTTAAAAAGACAGAGTAAAAAAAAAAAAGGCGCTGATCAGCAAACGTGAAGTATCTGCGATGAGTGCAACCATACCATCTTAACAGTTCATAAAAGTGGAAAATGAAACACCAAATATAATAAGTCACACGTTATAGAATGACAAATTCTTCAATATGCAGGGAAAGCATGGCATGTTTTTTTGGCTATATAGATGAAAGAAGAGAATTCAAGAGAGAAAGGCAATGATGACTCCTTTAATGATGCTACATACATAGTACTCTATATGCTATTCCATATAACCCCTACAACAACCCTTTTGGTTAGGTATTATCATTTCTAATTTACATATAGTGAACCAAGGCCCAACAGATTAATTTACTTGATCAAAGTCACATGAATAGTAAATAGCAAAGTTAGGATTCAAACCTAACTCAGTCTGATTCCAAAATCAGGCTATCAATCACGTTGCTTTCCTTTTTTAACAGAGGAAAGGTCAAGATTCTCAAAATGGAAATTCTCATGAGAAAATACAAAATTAACACACTAAGGAAAAAAATATGTTTACAATAACACGTGTAGTTACATTAAGGGTATATGTGAATTTAAGAAGAACATATATAAACACTGAAAGATGAACAATGTAGCAAAGAAATATCACGAGGTGGATGAGTGATAGCTTTGGAAGTCTACAAACCTGGGTCTGAATTCTAACTCTCATTTCCTAGCTGTGGGATTAGACCACTAAAGTCTCTCCATTCTTCAATTTCTTCATCTGTAAGTGGAAATACTAATAATTCTCTCACAAGGCTGTTATGACAATTAAATGAGCTAACATAAAAATTATACGCACAGATGTTTTATGAGATGCGCAGAATAGTTGGCCATTTATTTATCGTCATTGGTGACTATCAAAGTCTGATATGAATTTTAATACTACCGGTAGCCTAATTTTTTAAAGTTATTGTGGAAGAGACTGGCTAGACACTAACCAATCTTGTTCCCCATTCCTGGGCAAAGATTACATTTACTAGTCTACTCTGCAGTTACGTTGGGACCATGCAAGTGGGTTCTGGCAAATGAGAAGTGAAGTACACCATTTCCAAGTTTGACCATAAAACATCCCATGTAACCCTCCACATTTTCACCTGCAGGCCACCTGGATCCAGAGAATCCAAGAGAAGGTTCTAGAAAACAGTTATGCCACAAAATTGAAGGAGCTGAGATCTCTGAATGATCATGTGGAAGGCAACCTTCCACACTTGATCAAACTATGTTATATGTCAAAAGTAAATGCAAATCACATTAAGCCACAGAGATTTTGAGGTAGATACTACAACATAGCCTAGCCTAGATCGACAAATAGTTAACATTAGATGAAAAGATCATGGATAGGTCAGACCCAATAATTGAGAAATAAGGTGTCCTATACTTCCTGATTTACCAGGGACTGTTCCAGTTTATAACTCTTATTTGTCCAAATGTCCCATCCAGTTTAGCATTTACTCAGACATGAATTCTTAATTAGATATTACTATTAATAGTTGCATTAAAATAATTCTTGTGGCTTTGGTAAGCTTCCACTTTATACTTCTAGGTTCTGCCATGGCTGCAGGCTATAAATGAGTGGATGCATGTGTAATGAAGAATAAAATTTTCCTTTAATATGCAGTTAAATATAAGAGATGACCAGTGATAATCCATTATTCTTTCCCAACTCTTTCTAAATTGAACATAACTAAACATTTCTTCCAAACACAGTGTCCTGCAAGCTCGCTGATTAACAAAATCAGTTATGGACACTAACTCCTTCCAGTCTTGGATGATGGTGGGGAAAGTATCTGATACTACCACTTCTGCAGCCACTTTGTGTACCAAACAGTTATGCTGTGGCCTGTGCCATGGCCTTCCAGATGCAAAAATCCACAGACTGCCAATCTGTAAGATTAGTGCATCCTATCAAATTTTGTCAATTTCAATTTGTTTTGGTACTGATAATAATTTTGACCACTTGATTAAGGTGGTATCTGTCAGGTTTTTCTACTGTAAAGTTACTCTTTTCTCCTCTGTAATTAACAAATATTTGATGGGAAGCTATTCTAAAATTACATAAATATCTTGTTCCTCATAAAATTTTCAATTTATTTAGTTTTTATAACTGGACTTGGAGTCTCTTATTTGATTCAATGATTTTTGATGATCAAACTGTCCCTGATTCAATCAGTGGGTGCCTATCCAATCTACTTTCTGTGCCCTTTGCCATGAGCCCATAAATTCTTTGACCACTTCATTGCTTTCTGGCACAGAAAAATGTTCCAATCTCATCTTATTCTTTCTATGGCCCAGTTGCAGAATCAGTCATTTCTACAAGGAAATGAAAATCTGATTTAGAAGCCAAAATCTGGTGTTAAGTGTACTCACTGCTACTGGGATATTGCCTTACTCCCTTCAGACTCTGACACACCCTACATGGATGCCCTCCTCACCCTGCTCAGGTGACCCTTCACATGGATATCCTCAGATACCCTTCCAGGCCACTCCTTCCCAGATACTGTCTTATTTTACTTGGCCTCTGTCACCTTCTTCTGTGCCACCATTATCCATCGCCTGCCTCTCTATCATGGACACTTTCCTCACCTCTCTTGGACTCTGACACCATGTATTCTCCTTCTTGTTCTTCTCAGGCTACAACTTTCCACACTGGATAGACCTTGTACTCAGAAATTTTTCTTAGCCCACAGTGCAGTGATGACCTTGTGCTGTACCACCTGATGTCTTTGGGAATAGAAAGAAGGGGAAAGAAAAGAAGAGAAGGGAAATTAAGATAAAAGAAAGTAAGAGGGAGAGGATCCTTCTCTCATTCTGCTTCACCACCCAAGCTTTGATATTTATTGTCAATGTCATCCCATAGGCCACGATGGCTCTTTAGGACTAAACCGTTGAATTCAGAAGAAAGGAGGAAGGAGAAAGAACAAAAGGGCAAGCCTCATAGCTGAATCAACCCTCTAAGCAGTCTCCTCTGAAGTCCCACATAACATTATCAGTTAATCTCAATGGCCAAAACTTAGTCACATGGCCAAACCTAGTTGCACAGGAGGCTGCAAAAGTAGTTACTATAACTTGCCTCGATGACTCCCTACATAGACTCAGAGAACAAGAGAAGTGTTGGTAGCTGTGAGGGGGGTGGCAGTCAATCTACAATCTCTACCACAGTTTGCTGATTTGGCTATTCAAACTTCCATGAGTACTTTTCTTCCCATCCACGTACACCCTTCTTCCTTTGGGAGACATGTTTAAAGTCCCATCCAGGTACTCCATTTAGGTTCAAAGTCCTGAATCTCTGGGTGTTGTCAGTCTCCTGCATTCGATCTAGATGGGGGTCCTGGTGGGCTAATAACACAAATCCAGAAAGATCAGTTATCTGCTCACAACCTTACCCAGAAAACAATGACTGACGAGCAACAGGATAATCACAATAAAAATTCCCATGTGAAAAACAGGATAGTCACAGTAGTCACTTACCGTTCCAAACAATTATGCTGGGCAAGGAAAGTAAAGTTCCCCTGTACTGGCAAGAAGATTGGAAAAAAAAAAAAAAAAAAAAAAAAAAAAAAAAACAGAGGAAAAGACAGAGAAACAAAGGAAAAGAAAAAGAAAAGATAGAGAGATAGAAAAAGACAACATGGAGATAGATACGAAGAGGTAGACAGAAAGAAAGACAGATGCAGAAACACAACAAGAAAGAGAGACAAAAGAATGAGAAGGGACAGAGAAACTCAGAGACAGAGGGAGAGGCAGAAACAGACAGAAGCACAGAGCAAGAAAGACGGAGATGCACACATACACACACACAATGGTAAGTTATGACAAAGAGGGAAGGAAACAGGACCCTGCTTATATATTGTTGGAAAGGCCAGTGCCACATGCAGGGATTTATTTTTCTGGAATTGGGACTTTGTGAAAGGACCTTGCTAATAGGAGTCCTATAAGAGAAACTTCAAATACATCAGAACAGTCTGACTAAAACTGAATGATATTTAACAGAGAAAATTATACTGTGTTACACTTAAGTTCTAAAGTCAGCTATTTAAAAAAACAGGGCTTAAAAACATTTCAAATAATGTTTTGTTCACCAGCAAATATAAACATGTTAGTTAACAGAAATCCAACCCATATAGTCCATAAGAAATGTGAAATTTTATTTGTTTAAAATGGTATTTGTTTATATAACCAGAAGTTCAGAAGTGAAAGGGGGTTAATTCAGGTGTATCATGGTTAGGATTTAACTTTTGTTTCTCTACAATTCTCTCAGGAATGCTCTTTGTTATGCGTCAGTTTCATTCTCAAGCTGGATTTCTCATCATAAAATGGGAGTTGACAGGAAAAATTTTAGCCTTTGTTCTTGAACCAATCACTGGCAAGGAGATTAAGATTGCCATGAGAGGCTTAAATCAATCAGAATCCAATGCTGGAACTGGAATGTATCTTTAAAATTATATCGTTACTCCATGACAGAGAAGGGGTAAATTAAAAGTTGGGAGTATTGATACTAATGCCCCCTACAATAAGCCAACAATGCAACATCTTTCCAAAAGGGGGTGTGGTAATAAAGAAACCATTATTATATGATGTGCAGGCACTTGTGTACCTTATTTTATTTATTCTTTATAATAGCACCATGAGATGGGTCTTGTCAACATTTAGCAACAAGGGTAAAATGTTTCAGAGGTTAAATAACTTATCTATGGAAACAGAGTGGTAGGACCAGTCCTCTTTCCACTACTGTATGATGTGAGATGCTGACACTGTTGTAATTTAATGATTTGGCATGACCCTAATATAACTAAAAAATATAAAGACCTTATCTTGATATCATCTCACATCTTCTTAGCTGTTCTTCCCCTCCAATATTGACCATATTATGGACATTCTGCCTATGGCCCTCTAGTACTCATTATTTCCCTGAATTTCTCCTGCTGTGGTGGGGAAGAAAAATTTCTCACAATGACCCTAGTACTAAAACTCTACCTGAGTTCTTTTTTCAGGTTTTACAGCCAACCCTTTTTACCTTTTGATTGTGAAATATAATAAAACAAAACATAAATGTACACCTCAAATCTCGTCCCCACCCATACCTGCCCTGCCTCTTCCTTATTTTGACTTCTAAACATCTTTCTTCTTCTGCGTGTAAGAGTAAGAGTTAAACTGCTGGGTCATAGTATTGAAGAAATAATTTCTTACCCAAATTCATCAAGATATTCCTCTATGTTATCTTCACATGTAGATGTACATCTACTTGGAAACTGACTTTCTGTGTATAATGTGAGTCAGGTTTCATCTTTTCCACATTGATTTCCAATACTTCTCAGCATCAATATATCAGATAAACAGAAATGAAGGGGTCACATATTCAACTAAGAGAAAACCAGGGGGCTCTTATTAATACCTAAGGGAATACAGAAATTTGAAAGAACAATGGGGGACAATATTAACTAGAGGAGAGCAGCTTCTGCTTGAGGCACCCTCTCATGTTTAAGTGGGAAGCCCAATAGCCTTGAACAAATGAATCGGAGTCACCTTACCTGTAAGAATTTATTGAATGAGATAAATATAAAATGATAGGCATATTCTAGGAGCTCAATAAATGGTAGCTATCCATATTATTCTAGGACTATGACAAGCCCCAGCACATAGCCCCAACACCTAATTTGTTCAGAATGTTGTAGATTATTACATTCTCATCTTGGCAGACCATATTTAACTCTCATTTTATTACACAGAAAAAATTCATCCCTTCTCTTTTCTATCTTAATTTAACTATGCCCTATAGAATCAGATAAGACGTGATCAGTAGCCAAGGCACCATTCTCTTTAGGATATTACACACCTATTCAAAAGCAGATGGACTGTGTGTTACTGTTTCCAGGAACAGACAAATAGCAATTCACTGACTCCAGTATGGAATGTGGCCAGCATAGCTTCTAAAATCATATTTGCCAGCCTTCAAACATTTTGCGAAATAAATTCTGATCAAGAAAGGAAATAATTCATGAAGAATCTGTGCTCAGAAACACATATGCAAATGAAGAAAGAGCAGCCTCAGCTCTCTTGCAATTTCCTTCATGACAATAACATTCCAATCAAGATATCTAATGGGCACAAAGCATAGATTATGACAACTCCCTGATTCTGAAGATTTCTAACTGCTCTCCTAATTTCCAATAGCAAGGGTCTTTGCTTCAGCCTCACAGCTGACATCTGCTGAGCACAGTTTTTCAAAACAACAGTGTGTCAGAGAGTATGTATTTAATTTACCAAGAAACAGCAACAAAGAAACTAACACTGGTTTGTATTATTTTGATATTTATTGTTTATTAACAGCTCCACAGCATCATCAAAGACCCATGCTTCTTTCAACCTCCCACTCTATCTTCCACAGGGAATTGACTCACATCCTTAGGCAAGTAGTTGCAAGTGGTTGCTAATCCTCTAGACAGAATAATTTTAAATGTCAGCATTTCAAAATTCTCTTTGTTTGGTTCTATTTTTATCAGAGATAAAATATTTCCCCACCTCCCTGCCACCCAAGAGATTTCCCCCATGATCTCACTATCCTGAGAAGATGCTCATCCTTGGCTCAATCACTGGCCACGTGAACCAGAATTGTATGAGTGCCTTCGATCTATCATGATTATGATTCACCACCAAAGACCGGGCATGTCGCCTATCAAATAATATTGGGGCTCTGACAGCAAGAAAGAAAAGCTAATAGCTGTTAAAAGTAGGCAACCAACTTATCTGCCACAAACACCCAGTTATAGAAAAAGAAAAGCCTAGAGGAAAAAGCCAAATTCAAATTGTGATTGTCTTTGGACGACAGGACTTTGTATGTGTGTGCATAGGGATGAGGGAGGGTGATTTTTCTTTCTTTCAAGCACTATATGTTTATAAATTTTCCACAGTAATCATGTATTACATTTCTAAGTAAGGAAAACACTCCTGGAATGAAAAAAAAACCTGTAATTACCACAACCCACTGCAGAAGCTGAAGGACAAACATCTCAGTCTCCAACCAACTCAGAATTTCCCTGAGACCCCTGAGGATAGCATAAGGAACAAGTCCAAATGGGAGAGGAAGTCTTTCCTCTGCAAGGCTCATCACTGTCATCAACACACACTGGGGAAGTAGAGTTGAGCTGCCTCTGAGAACCATTCACCACAATCCTTGAGGACTGTGGACAACCTGTAATCTTATGCTCAGCAGCAATACCTTTAGAGAAAAATTCTGACTGTCATTCTCATTAAAAACAATCATCAATTACCATCTGTCTACACATCAGAAACCCAGATGGTTTATTACTGGAATGGCATACCAAGTGGATGGACAGTGACAAACTTCAGTCATAACTGTTGTCTGGTAGCTCCATACCTAAAATCCTAAACTCAACCTTAGGATAAGCTTGTGTTGTGTCAGTGTGTCTTTGTCATGAGAGAAGACGAGGAGGAGGAAGAAGAGAGACAGCAAATGCCAACAGGGACATGGTATGGCTCTAACTTCAAAGGCAATTTTGGTATCTCCTATCACTACAGGAGTTTGTCAGCACCAAATAATGCAGGTGCCTCTGAACATAGAATAGGTGGATGTTAGTTGCCTCTAAAAAGTGACTCTAGACCTAAAAATATCTCATGGTATATCATGTGAAGAAGGATAGAACCAAAATAAAGCAATAATTATGACTAAAATATTTGGTATGTAATTTTTGGAATTTAGCAATACATTTTAAATACTAATAATGATAATAATAATTACAATTTATTGGGTATGTTATAACCTTCCAAACTTGGTGATAAGAGCATTATATAAATTATCCCATGTACTCCTCAGAGCAGCCTTATATAAAAGGAATTATTACCCTCATTTTTACCAATGAAGAAACAGTCCCAGAAAGGATTTGTAAATTTTCCAAGGTCAGAGAGATAGAACGTGATTGAACTAGGCTTTGAAACATTCTCCAATTCCAAAGTCCATGCACTTAATCACAACTGCTTTAGCACCCACCATCTCCCAAAAAATGAGCATAAAATCAAGGAGGCACAGTGATCTTTGGGTAATGAGGCCAGTACTAATATTATAAATGCAACACAACCTTTCTGAGTATGTTATTGGAAGAAAGAAAAGGAGTCCTATGAGAATCCAATGCCAGGACTCCCCTATAGAAACATCCTTTATGCAAATGACTTAAAATGAAATAACCATATTTCTCACCATACCAATATTTGCATCATCTCAGGGCCTTGTAATGTCCCCAGTAGTGATGAAAATGACACTCACATCCTGGGAATTTAATGAACATTACCCAAAGGTAAATGGTGATGGTGAACCCCAGATGCACTCTAGCCTTTCTTATATTTTATACTTGCAGTCCAGTTGCTGCAGGACATAATTATGGTTCCTTCTCTGACATATTAACTACAGCAGTGGAAGCTATAATTTTCCTAGACTGCCACAAGGCAATTTAGGAGTAAAGGCCTTACCGGATGGTCGTGCAGAGAACAAATCACAATCCAAGAGTTACAGAAATGGAGTTAGAAATTGAAGCAAACTGACTACCAAGCTGATGTGATTGGGCATTTGAACCTGGGCTCAAAAGCCATCTCCCCCAGACAAATGTTCTGCACAGACATGCGGGTCCATACCTCCTGGTTGCTAGAGGATCCTGTGCATTGAGGATATGGAAGATAGTCAAACTGTACTTCACTTCTATACCATACATAAACAACCCAATTTCAGAAGTAATAAAATATCAAATATATAAATTTTAATTTGTATTTCTTTAATTATGAGTGAGGTTGAGCATGTTTTCAAAAGATTAAAAGTCATTTGTAGGCATCTTCCTTCTACCACTGACCATGACCAAGTAAGTGGTACTGAACTTGCTCTTCCTACCATATACAACTATAAAGTGTGTGTGTGTGGGGGGGGAGGATATATATATATATATAAACAGTTGTTTTCTGATATTGGGTAATAGAGAATCAGTTAAGAAAGCAAACCCTGAGAGAAGTAGAAAAAATCCAGGTGAGCCCTAAAATGCTTCTGAATTTTTGCCTGGAGGCACTATCAGAACCACAGTATATGTACAGGGGAGCCACAGTGGTATCCCCAAGTTGAGGAGACAATAATCAGAGTTCAGGGAAGCTGAAATGGCTGGAATTTGCAGAGTAGAGTATTGGAGAAAACAGATCTAGGCAGAGAAAGATCTCCAGAAATCTGCATAGGGTTCATCTTGAATCTACTGTTGAATACTAAGCTAAGAATAGGTACAGTGAAAATCAAAAGGCTGGGCAAAGATATACCAGGGAGTAGTAAGATGAAAAATTTCCACTACCATCACTGAGAAGAAAGACATTCTAATTTTATCAAGCCAGAGTAGATTTTTTGAACATACAGAGATTCAGTAAAGACCCCAGAATAATCACACCTTAGAAGTAGGGTCATGACTCCCAGGGAGGAATCTAGACCCGGCATCGTGGGATGAAGAACATCTTCTTGACCAAAAAGGGGATGTGAAAGGAAATGAAATAAGTTTCAGTGGCTGAGAGATTCCAAAAGGAGCCTAGAGATCACTCGGGTGGGCACTCTTACGCACAATTTAGACAACCCTTTTTAGGTTCTAATGAATTGGAATAGCTAGCAGTAAATACCTGAAACTATCAAACTACAACCCAGAACCCATGAATCTTGAAGACAATTGTATAAAAATGCAGCTTATGAGGGGTGACAATGTGATTGGGAAAGCCATATGGACCATACTCCCCTTTGTCCAGTGTATGGATGAATGAGTAGAAAAACGGGGGCAAAAAAAAAAGGGGGGGGGCACCCAGTGTTCTTTCTTACTTTAATTGTTCTTTTTCACTTTAATATTTATTCTTATTACTCTTGTGTGTGTGGTAATGAAAATGTTCAAAAATTCATTTTGGTGATGAAACACAACTATATAATGGTACTGTGAACAAATGAAGGTATACTCTGTACGACTGCATGGTATGTGAATATATCTCAATAAAAATGAATTTAAAAAGTAGGGTCAAACAACTCCTAGAACAGAATCCACACTAGACCTGAGATAACAAAGCTTTAAAACAATCCTCAAAAGAACTGAGATGATATCAAAGTAAATGAACTGTCTACAAAAACATCCTTTAATAATCTTTAAAGGAAAAAACCAACATAGAGGCTTTTAACAATATTATGTTCACAATGTCAAGCATCCAATTTAAATTTACTAAACATGCAATGAAAGCAGAAAACTGTGACCTATAACCAGCTGAAAAAATCAGGAAACATAAATAGACCAAGAAATAACAGAGATGATGGAATTAGGATACAAGGATTTTAAAACAGCTTTTATGACTTTATTCAGGGATTTAAAAGAAAATATGAATATAATAAATAAAAGAAATAAAATAACAGAATGGAATATTCACAGATTAAAAATATAATATTTGAAGTGAAACATTCACTGGGTAAGATCACAACAAATTAGACACTGCAGAATAAAAGATTTGATAAACTTGAAAACATAGCAACACGAAATAACAAAACTGAAGCACAAAGAGGAAAAAAAGCTGAAAAAACTGAACAGAGCCTCAGTGGCCTATGGAACAATATCAATGGTCTAACATACATTCATTCATTGGAGCCCCAGAAGGGGAAGGGAAAATAAAAAGAATGGCTAAGATTTTTTCTAAATTTATGAAAACCATAAAGCCACAGATCCAAAAAACTCAACAAACCACTGGGAGGATAAACGTTTTTAAACCCTTCACCCAAACATATAATAAAATTGTTGAAAACCAGTGATAATTGTAGATGATAGTAAAAGCAGTCAGAGGAAAAATAAATAGATAAGGAGAACAATGATGACAAATGACCACTTTTCTCATCAGAAACAACACACTCCAGGAGACAATGGAACAACATTTATAAAAAGCTGAAAGAAAAGAAAACAAAAAGAAAAACCTGTCAGCCTAGAATTCGGTAACAGTGAAAACAGGCTTCAGAAATAATGAGGATACCAAGATCTTAGTTTCTAAATGCAATTCTCCAATAAAAGGAACCAGGAATCCTTAGAGAAGTGGTTAATTACACTGCTGGAGCAAGGGAAATATACAACAATCCTGGAGCATTTTGTAGTGGAAGGAAGGAATAGAGAAAGGAGGGAGGGAGGGGAAGAAAGGAAAGAAAGGAGGGAAGGAAGAAGGGTGGGTGGGTGGGAGGAGGACTGGGTATTTTGAAAGAGCCCAGGAGTCAATCTAAAAGAGCTCCCAATAGCCAAAGCTGGAACAATTTGAGCAATAAAATAAACAACTAATGCATTGGGTTAGAGCCCAAAGAATAAAATAAATATCTATGAGTCCATACTAATACAAATGAGTTATTAAAAAATTAAAGTGAGAGAAAAGACAATTCAAATGCAGAGGGAATGTGGGAAATAGAAAATCACCATTAGAAAACCACAGTAATAATTGCTGTAGGCAAGATCTACAAATGAATGCTAAAATTAGTGGGTAAAAATTCAAAGAGAAACAGAATATTTGCACAGGGTCAAGGTATCTCCTCCAAAATACTTAATTAAAAGGGGAAATAATAATAACTTTACACAGGAAAAACAGGGCAGACACCACCCTAACCAAAAGATCAAGGGTAATCTTAACAGTAATAAGATATATAGACAACATGTACCTCTTGATATGAAAGACTGAGAAGGCCACATCACCTCTGCAGTGTTGCCAAAATTGCAAAACCACAAACTAATCATAAGAAAATATCACATAAACTCAAATTGAGAGACATTCTACAAAATACCTGACTGGTATGCTTCAAAAGTGCCAAGGTCATGAAACACAAACAAGGGATGAGGAACTGTCACAGATTGAAGGAGATTAAGGAGACGTAACAACTTCATGCAATATGGGATACTGGAATGGACCCTGGGACAAGAAAAGGTTATTAGTGTAAAACTGAGAAAATTAGAATAAAATCTAGTTCATTTTATAGTATGATACTATATTAATTTCTTAGTTTAATCTGATGAAATTAACTATGGTTATATAAGATGTACGAAAAGCTGAGTGAAAGATATAAGAGAGTTCACTGTACGATTTTTTCAACTTTCTGTAATGCTAAAATTATTTCAAAATAAAAAAGTTAAAAATAAAGCACAAGCTCTAGAAACATACCACCTAAGTCAAATTCTTACTCTGCCTTTTATTATAATGGAACGCTATGGAATCTACCTAATCTTATTGAGCTTCTGTTGCCTTAACCTACAATCAGGATAACAATAGTTTTTACCTCAGATATGTATTTAGAGGAATAAATAAGATAATGCATATAGGGCACATATACAGCATTCAAACCTTAGCATTATTATTTACTATAATTTTTACTGAGCAGTAATTTGAAATTTTCATGTAGTGTTTTCCTCTACAGTTTCTGAGTTTTATATATTGCTTAAAAGGATACTCTCCACTCAAAAACTATAAAAAATTATCCTATATTTTCCCTGATATTTTGTATTTCACTTTTTATGTTTAAATCTTTGATCCATGTAGAATTTATTTAAATGTAAGAAGTGAGTGTAAAACCCACTTTAAAAAAAAAAATAAAAAAGATGGCCAGCCATGTGTTGCAACATCGTTTTTGTACAATAATCCATCTTTTTCTCATGAACCAATCTTCATGCTCAACAGTATATTAGAACACAGAAATCTTCAAGTACATTCTGCTTGGCTCCTACACCTACACCTACTACTATAGAAAAATATGCCTATATTGAACAGTGTTGGAAAGCAGACATGAGAAGAACACAGAATTTAAGAAAGACCCCATGAGAGATGTTATGAGTATCAATTCACTGTTATCCTCAGAAGAAATAGTTCATATTTGATTCATAGTAAATATGAAACTATTTCTTTTAAGGATACCAGTGAATTTCCAATCATCACATCTGACATCCTCTTCCTAGCCCTCAACATGACAATTGCCAGTCCCTTTGTGAAACTCTCTTCTTTAGCTTCTACAACAAAGGCGGGAGTTAGATGCTTTAATCCAGAACAGTTGATAAATTGTGGCTTACCACTCTCACATTGTTCTCTTCTTACTTTTGTGATTCTTCCTTCTCCTCCTCTTCTACTGTCTCCTACTGTAAATTCTTTTTCTGAATTCCCATCCAGAGTGATTGTTTTTCAAAGTTCTTCTTTATTCCTCTTCTCTTCCCATTCTACCTGCTCTTCCTGAATATTTTCAACCACTCACATCATCAACTATTACTTATGGGTTCCCTTCAATCCAGGCCTCCTATTTCAAGTTGGGTTCCCCAGAGGCAAAACCTGAGACTAGGATTCTTGTACAAGTAATTTTTTAGTAATTTGAGTAATATGGTCTCATAAGAAAGGAATTAAGGAAAGTAAGATGAGAGAAAATGTTACGCAAGAATGAATTTTCTGCTGGAGACTAGCTAGTATCACCTTGACTCAAGGTCACTAACCTTTTTTTTACCTTCATGTCAGTCAGAATGCTCTTGTAGAGGGGTTAGAGATGGGTAAGATGGCTACTATTCAGCAGAGAACAATTCTCTGGAAAAGAGCAGCTATGAGCCTTTACCAACCTGAACTTAAAAGTAACAGTGAGATTGCTGCACTTGGTGAAGGGAATCTAGGCAGAGCACCAACAGCATCTCTTAGTCTAACACTTGTACTGCTTATATCCACTTGTTTCTCAAATTAAGTTCATACTATCCAAGCACAGTTTCTCCAGAACTCTAGTTGGTCACAATTTCTAGAAAATGTCTAAGAGTTACTGGCATAAATTACTCCCCATATTGCTGTAGTTGGTCTTGTGGTTATAACTGCTACTTATCATCTCCCTCTTTTAATAACCATATTAGATTCTCCTCTCCCTTGCTTAGCACTTCTGTTGGTCTAGGTGGCTTGCCTGGTGGAATGAGCCACACCCTCTTCCTTAAGAGTTCGGAGCCTATGAAGACCTGTTCCTTACACTATACTTGGTGAGCTTACCCCTTTACAGTTAAAAGACAGTTACAGGATGCCCTAGAAGAGTTGAGTCCTATGTATATTCTCCTATGTCCCTCTTGTGTAGCATTAGTCCTACCTATTCATGATATAAGGTTCAATTACCCCTGTTTAGTGGTCTTATAACACAAGGATCCTAAAGTGACCACGTACAAGCTATAGCTTTAAGCTTTGTGGGACTCTCATTATATCTCCTGGGAGATACATACGCCTTCTACAACAAAGGACCTTTCTGCATATCAAACAAAAGTCAAAAAGTTGAGAAACCCATTTCCCAAGTGTGTCACTGGGAATAATGGTGAGTGAAATCACTCTTGCTTCCATTCCTTGATTCTTGTATTGGGGACACATCACCATATAATGACTTAAGAATAGGCAGCCGCCGCCACCACTGCCCCCGTCTGTACCGCAGTGTCTGCTCCGCCCGCCTGCCCGGGTCCGGCCCGCCCCCCTCCCCCACCCCCGCCCCCAGTCCCGTCAGCGGAGTCCAGAGCCCAGTGTTCTGTCGCCTCTTCCTTTTTTGATGTCTCCGCCGCCTCGTGAAGAGGAGAGCTAGCCGGGAGTTACACCACCACCGCCAGTTACTCCTCCAGGAAAGTAGGTAGAAAGCCAGGAACTGCGTGGACTGGACACCACAGAGCAATCTGACTTTGGGCATACTTCATACAACACTCATGAAAATGTGGAACTGCTGAGATCAGCGAAATCTGTGAGTTTTTGTGGCCAGGGGACCTGCACCCCTCCCTGCCAGGCTCAGTCCCGTGGGAGGAGGGGCTGTCAGCACTGGGAAGGAGAAGGGAAAACTGCAGTGGCAGCCCTTATTGGAAACTCATTCTACTGATCCAGACTCCAACCATAGATAGACTGATACCAGACACCAGAGAATCTGAGAGCAGCCAGCCCAGCAGAGAGGAGACAGGCATAGAAAAAAACAGCACGAAAAACTCTAAAATAAAAGCGGAGGATTTTTGGAGTTCTGGTGAACATAGAAAGGGGAAGGGCAGAGCTCAGGCCCTGAGGCTCATATGCAAATCCCGAAGAAAAGCTGATCTCTCTGCCCTGTGGACCTTTCCTTAATGGCCCTAATTGCTTTGTCTCTTAGCACTTCAATAACCCATTAGACCTCTGAGGAGGGCACTTTTTTTTTTTTTTAATCCTTTTTTCTTTTTCTAAAACAATTACTCTAAGAAGCCCAATACAGAAAGCTTCAAAGACTTGCAATTTGGGCAGGTCAAGACAAGAGCAGAACTAACAGAGCTCTGAGACAAAAGGCAATAATCCAGTGGCTGAGAAAATTCACTAAAAACCACAACTTCCCAAGAAAAGGGGGGTGTCCGCTCACAGCCATCATCCTGGTGGACAGGAAACACTCCTGCCCATCACCAGCCCCATAGCCCAGAGCTGCCCCAGACAACCCAGTGTGACGGAAGTGCTTCAAATAACATGCACACACCACAAAACTGGGCGTGGACATTAGCCTTCCCTGCAACCTCAGCTGATTGTCCCAGAGTTGGGAAGGTGGAGCAGTGTGAATTAACAAAGCCCCATTCAGCCATCATTTCAGCAGATTGGGAGCCTCCCTACACAGCCCAGCAGCCCAGAACTGCCCTGGGGGGACTGCACTCACCTATGACATAGCACGGTCATCCCTCAATAGAGGACCAGGGGGTGCACGGCCTGGAAGAGGGGCCCACTCGCAAGTGTCAGGAGCCATACGCCAATACCAAGGACTTGTGGGTCAGTGGCAGAGACAATCTGTGGCAGGACTGAACTGAAGGATTAGACTATTGCAGCAGCTTTAAAACTCTAGGATCACCAGAGATATTTGATTGTTAGAGCCACCCCCCTCCCTGACTGCCCAGAAACACGCCCCATATACAGGGCGGGCAACACCAACTACACACGCAAGCTTGGTACACCAATTGCATCCCACAAGACTCACACCCCCACTCACAACAAAGGCTAAGCAGGGGAGAACTGGCTTGTGGAGAACAGGTGGCTCGTGGACGCCACCTGCTGGTTAGTTAGAGAAAGTGTACTCCACGAAGCTGTAGATCTGATTAGAGATAAGGACTTCAATTGGTCTACAAATCCTAAAAGAACCCTATCAAGTTCAGCAAATGCCAAGAGGCCAAAAACAACATAAAATTATAAAGCATATAAAAAAACCAGACGATATGGATAACCCAAGCCCAACCACCCAAATCAAAAGATCACAAGAGACACAGTACCTAGAGCAGCTACTCAAAGAACTAAACAGGAACAATGAGACCATAGTACGGGATACAAAGGATATCAAGAAGACCCTAGAAGGGCATAAAGAAGACACTGCAAGACTAAATAAAAAAACAGATGATCTTATGGAAATTAAAGAAACTGTTGACCAAATTAAAAAGATTCTGGACACTCATAGTACAAGACTAGAGGAAGTTGAACAACGAATCAGTAACCTGGAAGATGACAGAATGGAAAATGAAAGCATAAAAGAAAGAATGGGGAAAAAATTGAAAAAATCGAAATGGACCTCAGGGATATGATAGATAATATGAAACGTCCGAATATAAGACTCATTGCTGTTCCAGAAGGGGAAGAAAAGGATAAAGGTCTAGGAAGAGTATTCAAAGAAATTGTTGGGGAAAACTTCCCAAATCTTCTAAATAACATAAATACACAAATCATAAATGCTCAGCGAACTCCAAATAGAATAAATCCAAATAAACCCACTCCGAGACATATTCTGATCACACTGTCAAACACGGAAGAGAAGGAGCAAGTTCTGAAAGCAGCAAGAGAAAAGCAATTCACCACATACAAAGGAAACAGCATAAGACTAAGTAGTGACTACTCAGCAGCCACCATGGAGGCGAGAAGGCAGTGGCACGACATAATTAAAATCCTGAGTGAGAAAAATTTCGAACCAAGAATACTTTATCCAGCAAAGCTCTCCTTCAAATTTGAGGGAGAGCTTAAATTTTTCATAGACAAACAAATGCTGAGAGAATTTGCTAACAAGAGACCTGCCCTACTGGAGATACTCAAGGGAGCCCTACAGACAGAGAAACAAAGAAAGGACAGAGAGACTTGGAGAAAGGTTCAGTACTAAAGAGATTCGGTATGGGTACAATAAAGGATATTAATAGACAGAGGGGAAAAATATGACAAACATAAACCAAAGGATAAGATGGCTGATTCAACAAATGCCTTCACGGTTATAATGTTGAATGTAAATGGATTAAACTCCCCAATTAAAAGATATAGATTCGCAGAATGGATCAAAAAAAATGAACCATCAATATGTTGCATACAAGAGACTCATCTTAGACACAGGGACACAAAGAAATTGAAAGTGAAAGGATGGAAAAAAATATTTCATGCAAGCTACAGCCAAAAGAAAGCAGGTGTAGCAATATTAATCTCAGATAAAATAGACTTTAAATGCAGGGATGTTTTGAGAGACAAAGAAGGCCACTACATACTAATGAAAGGGGCAATTCAACAACAAGAAATAACAATCATAAATGTGTATGCACCCAATCAAGGTGCCACAAAATACATGAGAGAAACACTGGCAAAACTAAAGGAAGCAATGGATTTTTCCACAATAATTGTGGGAGACTTCAACACATCACTCTCTCATACAGATAGATCAACCAGACAGAAGACCAATAAGGAAACTGAAAACCTAAACAATCTGATAAATGAATTAGATTTAACAGACATATACAGGACATTACATCCCAAATCACCAGGATACACATACTTTTCTAGTGCTCATGGAACTTTCTCCAGAATAGATCATATGCTGGGACATAAAACAAGCCTCAATAAATTTAAAAAGATTGAAATTATTCAAAGCACATTCTCTGACCACAATGGAATACAATTAGAAGTCAATAACCATCAGAGACTTAGAAAACTCACAAATACCTGGAGGTTAAACAACACACTCCTAAACAATCAGTGGGTTAAAGAAGAAATAGCAAGAGAAATTGCTAAATATATAGAGATGAATGAAAATGAGAACACAACATACCAAAACCTATGGGATGCAGCAAAAGCAGTGCTAAGGGGGAAGTTTATAGCACTAAATGCATATATTAAAAAGGAATAAAGAGCCAAAATCAAAGAACTAATGGATCAACTGAAGAAGCTAGAAAATGAACAGCAAAACCAATCCTAAACCAAGTAGAAGAAAAGAAATAACAAGGATTAAAGCAGAAATAAATGACATAGAGAACAAAAAAACAATAGAGGATAAATATCACCAAAAGTTGGTTCTTCGAGATCAACAAGATTGACAAGCCCCTAGCTACACTGACAAAATCAAAAAGAGAGAAGACCCATATAAACAAAATAATGAATGAAAAAGGTGACATAACTGCAGATCCTGAAGAAATTAAAAAAATTATAAGAGGATACTATGAACAACTGTATGGCAACAAACTGGATAATGTAGAAGAAATGGACAATTTCCTGGAAATATATGAAGAACCTAGACTGACCAGAGAAGAAATAGAAGACCTCAACCAACCCATCAGAAGCAAAGAGACCCAATCAGTCATCAAAAATCTTCCCACAAATAAATGCCCAGGGCCAGATGGCTTCACAGGGGAATTCTATCAAACTTTCCAGAAAGAACGGACACCAATCTTACTAAAACTCTTTCAAAACACTGAAGAAAATGGAACACTACCTAACTCATTTTATGAAGCTAACATCAGTCTAATACCAAAACCAGGCAAAGATTCTACAAAAAAGGAAAACTACTGGCCAATCTCCCTAATGAATATAGATGCAAAAATCCTCAACAAAATACTTGCAAATCGAATCCAAAGACACATTAAAAAAATCATACACCATGACCAAGTGGGGTTCATTCCAGGCATGCAAGGATGGTTCAACATAAGAAAATCAATCAATGTATTACAACACATTAACAAGTCAAAAGGGAAAAATCAATTGATCATCTCAATAGATGCTGAAAAAGCATTTGACAAAATCCAACATCCGTTTTTGATAAAAACACTTCAAAAGGTAGGAATTGAAGGAAACTTCCTCAACATGACAAAGAGCATATATGAAAAACCCACAGCCAGCATAGTACTCAATGGTGAGAGACTGACAGCCTTCCCTCTAAGATCAGGAACAAGACAAGGATGCCCGCTGTCACCACTGTTATTCAACATTGTGCTGGAAGTGCTAGCCAGGGCAATCCGGCAAGACAAAGAAATAAAGGCATCCAAATTGGAAAAGAAGAAGTAAAACTGTCATTGTTTGCAGATGATATGATCTTATATCTAGAAAACCCTGAGAAATCAACAATACAGCTACTAGACCTAATAAACAAATTTAGCAAAGTAGCGGGATACAAGATTAATGCACAAAAGTCAGTAATGTTTCTATATGCTAGAAATGAACAAACTGAAGAGACACTCAAGAAAAAGATACCATTTTCAATAGCAACTAAAAAAATCAAGTACCTAGGAATAAACTTAACCAAAGATGTAAAAGACCTATGCAAAGAAAACTACATAACTCTACTAAAAGAAATAGAAGGGGACCTTAAAAGATGGAAAAATATTCCATGTTCATGGATAGGAAGGCTAAATGTCATTAAGATGTCAATTCTACCCAAACTCATCTACAGATTCAATGCAATCCCAATCAAAATTCTAACAACCTACTTTGCAGACTTGGAAAAGCTAGTTATCAAATTTATTTGGAAAGGGAAGATGCCTCGAATTGCTAAAGACACTCTAAAAAAGAAAAACGAAGTGGGAAGACTTACACTCCCTGACTTTGAAGGTTATTATAAAGCCACAGCTGTCAAAACAGCATGGTACTGGCACAAAGATAGACACAGAGATCAATGGAATCGAATTGAGAATTCAGAGATAGACCCTCAGATCTATGGCCGACTGATCTTTGATAAGGCCCCCAAAGTCACTGAACTGGGTCATAACGGTCTTTTCAACAAATGGGGCTGGGAGAGTTGGATATCCATATCCAAAAGAATGAAAGAGGACCCCTACCTCACCCCCTACACAAAAATTAACTCAAAATGGACGAAAGATCTCAATATAAAAGAAAGTACCATAAAACTCCTAGAAGATAATGTAGGAAAACATCTTCAAGACCTTGTATTAGGTGGACACTTCCTAGACTTTACACCCAAAGCACAAGCAACAAAAGAAAAAATAGATAAATGGGAACTCCTCAAGCTTAGAAGTTTCTGCACCTCAAAGGAATTTCTCAAAAAGGTAAAGAGGCAGCCAACTCAATGGGAAAAAATTTTGGGAAACCATGTATCTGACAAAAGACTGGTATCTTGCATATATAAAGAAATCCTACAACTCAATGACAATAGTACAGACACCCCAATTATAAAATGGGCAAAAGATATGAAAAGACAGTTCTCTGAAGAGGAAATACAAATGGCCAAGAAACACATGAAAAAATGTTCAGCTTCACTAGCTATTAGAGAGATGCAAATTAAGACCATAATGAGATACCATCTCACACCAATTAGAATGGCTGCCATTAAACAAACAGGAAACTACAAATGCTGGGGGGGATGTGGAGAAATTGGAACTCTTATTCATTGTTGGTGGTACTGTATAATGGTTCAGCCACTCTGGAAGTCAGTCTGGCAGTTCCTTAGAAAACTAGATATAGAGTTACCGTTCGATCCAGCGATTGCACTTCTCGTTATATACCCGGAAGGTCGGAAAGCAGTGAGACGAACAGATATCTGTACGTCAACGTTCATAGCAGCATTATTCACAATTGCCAAGAGATGGAAACAACACAAATGTCCTTCAACAGATGAGTGGATAAAGAAAATGTGGCATATACACACGATGGAATACTACATGGCAGTAAGAAGGAACGATCTCGTGAAACATATGACAACATGGATGAACCTTGAAGACATAATGCTGAGCGAAAAAAGCCAGGCACAAAAGGAGAAATATTATATGCTACCACTAATGTGAACTTTGAAAAATGTAAAACAAATGGTTTATAATGTAGAATGTAGGGGAACTAGCAATAGAGAGCAATTAAGGAAGGGGGAACAATAATCCAAGAAGAACAGATAAGCTATTTACCGTTCTGGGTATGCCCAGGAATGACTATGGTCTGTTAATTTCTGATGGATATAGTAGGAACAAGTTCACAGAAATGTTGCTATATTAGGTAACTTTCTTGGGGTAAAGTAGGAACATGTCGGAAGTAAAGCAGTTATCTTAGGTTAGTTGTCTTTTTCTTATTCCCTTGTTATGGTCTCTTTGAAATTTTCTTTTATTGTATGCTTTTTTTTTTTTTAATTTTTTTTCATACAGTTGATTTAAAAAAGAAAGGAAAGTTAAAAAAAAAAAAAAGAAAAACAAGGAAAAAAAGATGTAGTGCCCCCTTGAGGAGCCTGTGGAGAATGCAGAGGTATTGGCCTACCCCACCTCGATGGTTGCTAACATGACCACAGACATAGGGGACTGGTGGTTTGATGGGTTGAGCCCTCTACCATAGGTTTTACCCTTGGGAAGACAGTTGCTGCAAAGGAGAGGCTAGGCCTCCCTATAATTGTGCCTAAGAGCCTCCTCCCGAATGCCTCTTTGTTGCTCACATGTGGCCCTCTCTCTCTAGCTAAGCCAACTTGAAAGGTGAAATCACTGCCCTCCCCCCTACATGGGATCAGACACCCAGGGGAGTGAATCTCCCTGGCAACGTGGAATATGACTCCCGGGGAGGAATGTAGACCTGGCATCGTGGGACGGAGAACATCTTCTTGACCAAAAGGGGGATGTGAAAGGAAATGAAATAAGCTTCAGTGGCAGAGAGATTCCAAAAGGAGCCGAGAGGTCACTCTGGTGGGCACTCTTACACACACTTTAGACAACCCTTTTTAGGTTCTAAAGAATTGGGGTAGCTGGTGGTGGATACCTGAAACTATCAAACTACAACCCAGAACCCATGAATCTTGAAGACAATTGTATAAAAATGTAGCTTATGAGGGGTGACAATGGGATTGGGAAAGCCATAAGGACCACACTCCACTTTGTCTAGTTTATGGATGGATGAGTAGAAAAATAGGGGAAGGAAACAAACAAACAAACAGACAAAGGTACCCAGTGTTCTTTTTTACTTCAATTGCTCTTTTTCACTTTAATTATTATTCTTGTTATTTTTGTGTGTGTGCTAATGAAGGTGTCAGGGATTGATTTAGGTGATGAATGTACAACTATGTAATGGTACTGTGAACAATCGAATGTACGATTTGTTTTGTATGACTGTGTGGTATGTGAATATATCTCAATAAAATGAAGATAAAAAAAAAAAAAAGGAATAAACATATATGCCATACCCTGAAGGATGGCACCATATCTTCCCAGGATGTCACTTTAGGCTAGTGCCTCAGCTGTGCCTTTAAGAAGTGATCCTAATGCTATATCATGCCATCAGCTTCTGGAGAGTGTGGTATGGTATGTGGAAGGACCATCAGATCCCATGGTCATGTGCCCATTGCCATAATTCCTTTTGCTGTGAATGGTCCCTTGGTCTTAGGCAATGTCATGTGGCAGCCCATGCTAGTGGATCAGGTATTTTGTGAGCCTTCACACAGCAGTGCTGGGCTGTGGCACTGTAGCCAGGAAGGCCAACCCATACCCAGAATGCATATCAGTCCCAATCAGGATGAAATGTCTTCTTTTCTAAGGTAGAATAGGGTTAGAATGACCAAAGTTTCCTCCAAGTGAAAGGACAGTTTCCTCAAGGTATCAACAGGCTCAGTATTGGTCTCTGTTCCTTACAGGTCAGAAATGCAACAGCAGCAGTAGTTAGATTAGCCTTAGTGAGAAGGACCCATGCTGTTAGGCCCATGCCCAGCCTCTATCTCCATCACCTTATCTACTTCATGCATGAGCCTATTGTGCAAACACTGAGAAGACCAAGGACAGAGGCTGACCGACATCTACCAGTCATGTCATCCTGTTCACTTGGTTGGTTGGTAGTCTTCTGCAGAAGGTGCTTTCTGGAACGTATTAACATGCAATGCAAAGATCCTCACGCTTTGTGCATCCTCCCATAGGTCATTTTACATGTCTCTCCCTCAGACCTGCTTGTTTGCAATCTTCAAATCTTGCTTCTAGAATCCTGACCAACCAACAAAGCCATTCACCACTACTTATGAATTTGTGTATATCCTTAATTTGGGCTACTTCTCTTTCCACCCAAAGTGGATGATCAAGTACACTGCCCAAAGATCAATCCATTAGGAGAAATCCTTACCACTGTCTGTTAAGGTCACTCATGAGTGGAACTATAATATAGCAGCAGTTCATTTTCAGCTTCGATCCATGTACCACACCCTACTACTCTATACTTTACTCAATATGGGCCATTCTACCTCTCAGTAATCTTGGTAATCGCTTGAAACTGTACCCCTTCATATCCATTGCTATTTCCTTAGTTTAGTCTCTCACTTCTCATCTGAGCTGTTGAATAAGCTCCTAACTTGACTCCTGTCTTGATTCTCTTTGCCTTCTAATTTGAACTCCAAAGTTTCATCCAAACACTTTCATCCAAAAATAAAGCTGGTCATGTTACTTCCCTAATTAAAATCCTTGAATATTTCGCCATTACGTATGGAATAAATCTAAACTTCTTAGCAAAACATACAAGGTTCTTCAGATTCTGAACAATATCCCCCTTTTTTATGTCAACCTTTACCATTCTTCCATGCATATGATACCACAACCACAACCAGACATGTAGCAGTTCCCCCATCAGGTCATGCACTTTTAATACATTTGCATTTTGGTATTTGTTAGAAATGTCCTTTCTTGCCTACTGCTTTGGCAAATTTCTACTCTAATTTCAAGACACAATTAATGACCATTTCATATCCACTAGAATGGCTGTTTTTTTTTTAAGATAAAAATAACAAATGTTGATGAGTTTGCAGGGAAATAGGAACCATTGTACATTATTGGTGCAAATGGAAAGTGGTATAGCCACTGTGGGAAACAGTTTGGCAGATATATATATATGTAACTACCATATGGCATAATAATTCTACTTCTAGGTATACATCCAAAAGAACTGAAGCAGGGACTCAAATAGATATTTGTACACCAATGTTCATAGTAGCATTATTCACAACAGCCAAAAGGTGGAAGCAGACCAAGTATCCATTCATAGATGAATAAATAAAATGTGGTATATCCATACCATGGGATATTATTCAGTCATAAAAAGGAATGAAATTTTGATACATGCTACAATATGAACTTTGAAGAGATTATGATGAAATAAGTCAGATACAAAAGGACAAATATCTTATGATATTACTTATATGAAAGACCTAGAATATACAAATTCATAGAGTCAGCTAATAGATTACAGGTTACCAGGGGCAAGTGGGTGGAGGGCAGGAAATGGAGAGTTAATTCTTAAAGGATACAGAGTTTCTGTTTGGGGTGATGAAAATGTTTCGT
The DNA here is from genome assembly GCF_015220235.1 of Choloepus didactylus. Taxonomy (NCBI): domain Eukaryota; kingdom Metazoa; phylum Chordata; class Mammalia; order Pilosa; family Megalonychidae; genus Choloepus; species Choloepus didactylus. Next base: position 125,372,417 of record NC_051312.1, on the reverse strand, counting down.
AATGAATGGTGGTGAGTGTAGCATAACATTGTGAATGTAATTAATACCACTGAATTGCCTACGTGAAAGTGGTTAACATAGGAAATTTTATGTTGTATATGTTACCACAATACTTTTTTTTCAAAAAGAGACAATAAGTCACATGCTCTGTTGAACCCTTTGTTTTTTATCTGTGCATACCTCTTGTGTTGTATGACATTTATTTTTATGTATCTATTCCCCATCACTCAACTGAGTTCCTAAGGACTAAGAATTATGTTTTAAATATTACTTTATCATCTGCACCTAACAGAATTTAGCATATAGTGAAATTAATCAGGTGGATGGCATACTGTCCTCAAGGGTGATAAAGCCTGGAATCCTCAGGCAATGAAATTACTAGGTTCCAAAGTGAAATTAAAATGGATTCTGAAGTCTTTAACCAAGGATTCCAACTCAAATGCCTTCAAGGTTTAAGCAGGTCATAGAATGGTATGAATTGGCCATAATTAATGATCAAGGAGTGGTGAGGCCAGAAACAAACTCATGGGAATATCTGCCCTGCCTAATAGTGGTTTAAAAACTATTTAAAACAAACAAAAATACACCATACTGATCAATCAAAACATGATGACAGCCCTCATTTATCTTGAGGACCTCAAATGTGAGAGCCCTGGTCCACAACCTGCTAAAACTGCTTCATCATGCACAATTACAAGCAAGAGTTTAATTTCACATATCTAAAAATATTTCAATCAAATCCCAGTATGAGGACACCAGTCAGTTTGTGATCCATTATGTGGTTAAAACCCCATTTATTCAAAAATGAGAAATAAAGAGTCATAGAGTAGTGTATTCACTATACTTAAAATGGTTAGTAAGTTTTAAGCTGGAAGGGTCCTCCGGTTTTGTGGGTTTGGCACATTTACAGGACCTTGTCCAGGAGAGGATGGAACAAACAGGAGACTTGGAGTCAAAGAATCTGCTTGGCTATTACATGATATCTTTGACAATCTTCATAACTTTTTTAAGCCTCAATTTTCTTATCTGTAAAACAGGGACATTAATACTACTTCACAATACTGCTGATGAAATTACACGAAAGCCACAATTGTAGAAACAGCAGTGCCTGGCACATAGTAGATGCTCGATAAATGTTATTTAAGTCTGTATATGAGCCTTGTTTATTTACACCTGAAATCTGGAAATGAGCTTGCAGGAAGTGCTCCTTTTGCCAAGAAGAGCCAGTAAATGGAATAGAATTTGCAAAAATTTTTGTGTTCCTTAGGGAATTCTGAATGGATGTTAAGCATGATAGTAAGCAGGATTCTAGGGAAAGTATTACAGAACACATCTTTAGGGTAGACTGTTGAAACCCATAGCCTTCTCTACTTCTTGCCATTCTCCAGAACATCTTTATTTCCCTGGTCATTATCAGAGAAATCAGGACATTCAATCTCATTTCTGACATCTATTGATTGATCAATTTGGATGGATAACTGGCATCTCACTGGCAGAAACTGCAATTTCCCCCTCAGCCTTCTCCTCCCAGAGCCAGCACAAGCCTTCCTGAATCCAATACTGAATCACTTCCAAAGTAATTTGCTAAGCTAAAGTAGCCTGTTTTCATACACTGCATTCAGCTTGAGTTCACCTTTCTAACCTTCAAATAATAAACTTCACAGCATGGAAATGATTCTAGAAGGCTAATCAGGATGCTGCTCCCTGTTCCAAGATAGGCTTAGTCTCCTGATCATGAATGTTTCTTTTACAGAAGACACTGACCCAAAGTGTAATTGGCTTCCAATGATGCTTCCGTTTCTCATTCTTCTTTTAAACAGAGAAAAACAGATTCTGAAAAAGAGTCCAAGAGAACAGTCAACATTTGCAACAAGAGAGCAAATTTTTTAACGAAGGCAATGGGATTTTTTATAACATCACTGCAAGAAGGTAAAGGAGAACATAAGTTTTTCTAGGGTACACACAGTTCTAAACCATCACAGATACATAGAAAAGTACAGAGTTTTTCAAGAATTCATCATAAAGCATTAGTGGATGATGAAATCAATTTAGTAGTTTGCAAACAGTGTTTTTTAAAAACATGAAATAAAGAGAAGAAGATAGAAAATAATAGAAATCATCACATAAAATACTATTTTACAAAATTATTTTTTCAGGCATGAGTTATTATGTGTATGCTATTAGTTTGCAAAATTAATAATTAAACATAAAGAACAAAGGAGGGAAAATTATACTCCAAGTGGAGGTCTACGTGTCTTAGAGAATAATAGTGTCATAAATGGAAATATAAAGTGAAGTGAGGTGGTGCAGATGAGGTGCGGACTGCGAAGCAAGCACCAGAGCCATGAGGACAATCTGAAGGGTGTGAAAATGTCCAAATTAAGGCAACAACACGAGCGTACCTTCAACAAAGGAAGGCCAATGGCATCTAGAAAACCTCTGTTAGCTGGGAAGGCACATGGCTGGCATCCGCTGATCTGGGTTGTGTTCCAGCTCCTCTCTCAGCTCCTGTGCATTCTTCAAAATGTTGCTCTTGGGGAATTTTGTCCTCTCTTAGCTTCTCTGGAGCAAACTCTGGGCTAGTATCTCCAAAGCATCAGCAAAAATCTGCTTTCAGTGGCCATCTCCAAAATGTCTCTCTCTGTTACAGTACCAAGCTCCTTCTGTCCAAGCTTTACAGGGCTCCAGTGATTTAATTAAGACCCACGCTGAATGGGTGGGGCCACCCCTCCATGAAATAATCTAATCAAAAGTATTACCCACAGTTGGGTGAGTCACATCTCCATGGAAACAACCTAATCCAAAGATTCCAACCTAATCAACACTCATATGGCTGTCCCCACAAGACTGCAGTAAAAAATATAGCTTTTTCTGGGGGACATAATATATACCAACCGGCACAGATGTCTTCAGGTGCATCAGTGTTGTGGCATGCACCAGCACTGCACTTCCTTTTAGAGCTGAGGAATGCTCTACTGTCTGGCTGGACCCTATTTGGTTTATCCTCTGTCGATGGACACCTGGGTGGCTTCCATCTTTTGGCTACTGTGAATAAGGCTGCACTGAACCTTGGTATATGGATACCTGTCTGAGTCCCTGCTTTTCAGTTCTTTGCAGTGTACTCCTAGGAGTGGAATGGCCAGGTCACATGGTAATTCTAAGTTTAACTTTCTGAGGAACCGCCAGAGTTCCCCACAGCAGCTGCACCATTTTACGTCTGCAGGCTCCTGATTCTCCACATCTTCTCCAGCCCTTGTTATTTTCAGTTTTTTCAGTAGGAGTCATCCCAGTTCATGTGAAGTGGTCACTTGTTATAGTTTTTTATTGTTTTTTTAAAGAAATTTCTTTATTGAGGGCAAGAGGATGCAAACAATACAAAAATTAAAAGCTTATCTGGCATTTAATTGACTTTTCTTCCACTACTTGTCAAATGGGAGTTGTATTTTATTTGTACATTTTCTAAGGACCCCGATCTGTTATGAAATTCCTATGCAGACGGAAGCTGTGGGGCAGATTCCTTAAGCGACTCTTGGGATAATTCTTATGAGGGTGGGGGGAATTAACTCCTCAATTCTGCCTACTTCTTTCCCTTCTCTTTCATGTGTACTACAAAACAGTCATTGCATGCGATGCCAAGCCCAGCAATTAGCGACAAGAAGCCCCGGTAGCCCACTTTGCCATCTCGACACTGGTCCAGATTCTTCATTATTTTGTCCACGGCCAGAGGATCTCTTTGATTTTCCAAAAATCCAGGTAACTCCTCCATGAATAGTCTCAGGTCCTCCTTTGTTAAGCAGCCTTTATCCCTGGCAAATTTGTGAAACATAAACATCATAGTTTCCAGGGCGTGTTCCATTTGAGACAGCATTTTGTTGAGGTCTGTTGAAACCTTGGCTGGGAGGTGCGGGGAGAATGCTCGGCAAGCTGGGACGCGGAGCCAGTGAGTCACTTGTTGTAGTTTTAATTTGCATTTCTCTAATGGCTAATGATCTTGAGTGTCTTTTCATATACTTACTGGCCATTTGGATATCTTATTTGGAGAAAGGTCTGTTCAAATTCTTGGCCCATTTTTAAATTGGGTTGTTTATCTTTTAACTGTTGATTTGTAGGAGTTCTTTATATATTCTGGATATTAAACATTTATCAGATATGCTGCTTCCAAATATTTTCTCCCATTCAGTAGTTTGTCTTTTCACTTTCTCAATAATGTCTTTTGAGGTACAAAAGTTTTTCATGTTGATGAAGTTCATTTTATCCATTTTTTCTTTTGTTTCTCATGCTTTTGATGTAGAATTTAAAAATCCACTGCCTAATTCAAGTTCCTGAAGATGTCCCCCTGTTTTCTTGTAAGAATTTTATACTATCAGCTCTTAAAAATGAATGAATAAATAAATAAATAAATAAATATGAAGTAATGGGGCAGAAGGTAGAAAATAAAGATGAGTTTAAGACAAAAGCAGAACATTCAGGTAAAGATACATTAAATAGTTACCCAATTAGATGGCCCTCCAGTAACCCACTGTCCTTTTACAATAACTGTCTTGCAACTGCCCATTTTCTTATCAATCTCCCTTCTCAGACACTGAGCACCATGAAAATAGGAACTACTTGTCATGGTATCACCAATGTCTTGCACAATACTTCACATTAAGTAAGTGTTCATTAAACATTGTTGATTTAGGGAATAACAAAGATGTGACACTGAAACCACAGAATCTAAAAGACTTTGATAATAAGCTCTTCATAGAATGGCTATAGATTTTTTCAGAGACAAATCATATTTTGTCTCTTATTTCAGAAAGCAGTTATCATCAGAATCTTGGGTATGTACCTTGTGTCAGTAAGCTTATTGGTTGTAACACAAAACAGCTCTATCAGAAAACATATTTATTGAAAGACTACTGGGCCTTTCAGGAGAACAGTTAAGAACAGGGAAGCTAATGCAATAATCTGGACCCAGCCAAAATCATATCACAAAATCAGAACTCTGAGGATACCATCACCTCTATCATGAGACACCCTAGTTGCTACCAACACCACCTTGGGCACTGGTGAGTGTATACAGCAACTACTCTGCTACTACTGTTGCCCCTGGAAACCCACATTACTGTTTTCCATGTTCCCCCATCCCAACTTCTTTGCACTCTATGGTAGTTAGGTTTATGTGTCAACTTGGCCAGGTGATGGTAGCCAAGTGTCTGGTCAAACAATCACTGGTCTAACCATTACTGCAAGGACATTTGTGGCTGGTTAATAAACCAGAAGGCTGGTTTATTAAATCATCAGTCAATTGACTGCACCTGTGACTGATTACAGCCATGAAGGGCGTGTCTTCTGCAACGAGAGAATTCAATCAGCTGGATTTAATCCAAACAGTTGAAGACTTTTAAGGGAGAAGAGAGAGAACCTTCACTTCTTCTTCGGCTAGCAATGTCTCTTGAGGAGTTCACTGAACACCTTCATCGTAGTTGCCAGTTCGCTGCCTGCCCCATGGAATTTGGACTCATGCATCCCCACAGTTGTGTGAGACACTTTCATAAAATCTTGTATTTACAGATAATTCTTGTGGGTTCTGTTTCCCTAGAGAACCCTAACTAATACACACCCCCGGTTCCTGATATAAGATTCAAGGCAGCTGCATCTGATTGGTGAAGCCTATTTTTATGCCTGTGCCCTAACTGCAAGGGAGACTGGGAAACTGAATATCTGAGCATCTTGCATTTTCAGATTCTATAGGGAATCAGGCTCATATGATATCCCCTCCTCCCCCCAAAAAGAAGGAAGTTCAGATGCTGAATAGCCAAAGAAGTTACAAGTGTCCATTACACAATGAATGACATTTAATCTCAAACATTCCAAAGATGCTGCCAGTCGCCAGTCCCCACTGCCACCTTGGAAATGAGCTGAGTACCACAGAAACTCTTTAGCTGTAAATGTAGAAGGAACTCACCATTGCACAGCCAAGGTGCTATGTCTGATCAGGTTTACTCTTGAATGATGCACAGGTGCAAGATCACCCTGAAATAATAGGTGGATGTCATTCTTTAATGGAAATCAATGACTCTGAGGTTGACTTCTCCCTGTCTGGAAAATGGTTTTGCCATCATTTTGGCCCCTTGGTAGATGATTCTGGCCCCTGACTTTAAGCAGTACCAATCACTTCAGCAATTGCCTTGGAGTCAGCTTCAAGCATTTCCAGACATATAAACCCACTTGCAGTGACCCTCATAAAGATTTTTTGCCTCCCTGGCACATATCTGAGTTAAGGCTTCCCCATATCAATGTAGCCTTCTCTGCCAGTTCTCAGGCAACAGTGTCCTACCTGCACACTTCACTGAGCATACCTGTTGTTTCATTTAAGATAGGGTGGCTTTCCAACACAGAGACATACATCCATTTACTTTTCCTAATCCATCTTTAGGAAGACCACGTACAGAGGAAAATGCTCACTTTGCAAATCCCAGCACCCACAAAGATTGAGCCAACTGCTGTTCACCCTTATTTTGTTCTCAGTAACTTCACCATTCCTCAGTGATCCTCCCTGCAAAAAGAGGCCTATGATGAAATCTTTGAGAGAACATGAAGGACTCCATGAAAAGAGTGGCCATTACCACTATTATTCAGAAAATAACTGTATTTTTGCTTTAATAAATCCCAGATACAGAAAAAAAATCATACACAAATAGAAATTAATAATTATTCTGTTTACAAAATAACTGTTTTCCATATTTAAAAAATGATAGGCTTCTACCATATATTCATCTTAAACTTCTAATGTACTTAGATTTTAAGATACACAAGTAGCTTTTTACACATTAGAAGCACATCTGATAAAATGAACAATGCATCTATTAAGGAAAACCCATGTGACATTTCCATAAGCATTTTTAGAAGTTTAAACCTCAAAAGACAAATACACAAGAAGTTAAAGACCACATCCCTATGCTTCCTTTAAAAAAGTTTTCTTGTAAAACACATAATTTTACTTTTAATTTACATAAATCATTTTTCATAATAGACCTTATTCTCCTTACCTTTATCACTTGACACCTCATTCTTAAGGTTTTTGCATGTTGTTGTGTTTCTTGCTCCTAACTGCTGAGAATAGTCCACAAAAAGATTCCAGCACATAGGTTGCTGCAACTCCTATCACAAACTGAATCTTCTCAGACATGTGCCCTCGTGCACTTATATGACGATTTTTCTGGGACATATCCCCAGGAGTGGGAATGCTGGGTCCTTCATAAGGACTGCCAGATCACTCCACAGCATACCTCTGTCAATTCACAGCCCTACTGGTTATGAAAAAGGCTGTTTCCCCACATCTTTGCTAATACTTCATGTTATCCAGTTTACACCCAGATTTTTTTTTAAAAAATGAATAATGTGGCTGTTTTAATTTATACATCTGACTATTAGTGAGTATATTACTTTCCTAGGGATGTCAAATTACCAAAACTTGATGGCTTAAAACAACAGAAATTTATTCTCTCCCAGTTCAAAAGGTCAGAAGTCTGAAATCAAGATGATAGAGTTGGTTTCCTGTGGAGGCTCTGAGGGAGAATGCATTCCATGTATCTCCCCCGTGACTTCTGATGGCTGTTGGCAATCTTTGGCATTCCTTGGCATGTAGGCATATCATTCCAATCTCTGCTTCCCTCTTCACATGGCATTCTCCTTCTGTGTTTCTGTCTTCTCCTTTTCTGTCTCTTATAAAAACACTCATCACTGGATTTACAACCACCCTAAGTTCAAGATGATCTCATCTTGAGATCCTTAATTATATCTGCAAAGACCCTATTTTCAAATAAGATCACATTCACAGGTATGAGGATTAAGATTTGGACATATTGTGGGGGGGCACTATCCAATCCATTACAGTGATTATGAGCAATCTCAATATTTAAAATCATTCAGGTTCCTCTGTTTCCTTTACCTACTCACTGCTGTTTCCATTTTTTTTCTACTGAAATGGAAAAGTTTCTTGTATATTTTAGATATTGATTGCTTTTATCACAACACATCACAAACATCTCTTCCTACTCTATTATCTTTCAGTTCACTCCATCTATGGTGTACTTTCTTAAACAGAATTCTTAATGTTAATGTAATGAAATAGAAATTTTTGCCTAATGTTATGTATTTCCCTACCCTAATTTGTTTTAAAATAAAAGGCATGCTGTCTTTTATTAGATTGAGGCAACCCAGCCTAACTTTTCCTTTCAAAAGTAAAGGTAAAAAAAAATTAAAAGTACAGGTGCGTAAGCTCTTACAGCAGTCAAATCTATTCCTGAATTGTAATGGCTATCTCCAAACTTTGAGATGCTGATCCCTTAATGTATAACCTGATTGTTCTCTGGAATAACTGGTATCTCTGTGACACCTGAAACTCAGAGCTAGAGCTCGGCAGATATGAACGTTAGTATTAGTGCATACAGCAACTGTTAAAAAAAAAAAAAAAAAAACTGAAAAAGAGCCCAGGCTTCAATTAGTGATATGAATGAAGCAGATATGGTTAAGACTAGGGCAAACCAGGCCAAAGGGAAAAGTTCGAAACTGACTGTGTTTTAAAACTTCAACTTCCATGTGAGACCAAAGAAAGAGATGTCTATTTGGTGCAAGATCTATATTTTCTAAACAGTATAACTCTAAGGTCGGTTTGTTGAAACACCACAATTACATGGAACTTTGAATAGGAAGTGAGATATGGTAGGTTAGTATAGGTTAGAGTGAAATAGTGACACATCTCAAAGTAATTGTGGCAGAGAATAAGAATATATTTACAGGGACCCCTGAGGAGCTGGGGGAAAGTGCAGAAGTGTTGGACTTCCTCACCTGGACTGATGCTGATGTTGTCACAAACATTAGGACTGGTGGTTTCATGTGCTGAGTCCTCTATCATGGGGCTTGCCCTTATGAAGCTCGTTACTGCAAAGGAGAGGCTGAACTTGCATATAATTGTGCCTAAGGGTCTCCCACTGAGTACCTCTTTGTTGCTCAGATGTGACCCTCTCTCTGTCTAACCAAGCCACCTCAGCAGGTGAACTCACTGCCCTCCCCACTACGTGGGACCCGACTCCCAGGGGTGTAAATCTCCCTGGCAACTCAGGATATGACTCCCAGGGATGAATCTGGACCCAGCATCATGGGATAGAGAATATCTTCTTGACCAAAAGGGGGATGCAAAATGAAACGAAATAAAGTTTCAACAGCTGAGAGATTTCAAATGGAGTCGAGAGGTTACTCCAGTGAACATTCTTATGCACTATATAAATAACACCTCTTAGGTTCTAACGTATTGAAATAGCTAGAAGTAAATACCTGAAACTATCAAACTCCAACCCAGTAGTCTGGACTTCTGTAGATGACTATATAACAGTGTAGATTACAAGGGGTGACAGTGTGATTGTGAAAACCTTGTGGATCACATTCCCTTTATCTAGTGTATGGATGGATGAGTAGAAAAATGGGGACAAAAACTAAATAAAAATAGGGTGGGATGGGGGGGGATGATTTGGGTGTTCTTTTTACTTTTATTTTTTATTCTTATTCTGATGCTTTCTGATGCAAGGAAAATGTTCAGAAATAGATTGTGGTGATGAATGCATAACTATATGATGGTACTGTGAACAGCTGATTGTACACCATGGATGACTGTATGGTATGTGAATATATTTCAATAAAACTGAATTCAATTAAAAAAAAAAAGTACAGATGCTCTGATAACACATCCTCCCATTCCTCAGACCTAAGGTGGAATATAGGTGTATGAGTGGGTGAGTAAGGGAAGCAAGCTAGACCATTTTCAAATCCTGGAAATTACTACCTGTGCAAATAGGGGAAAATCACATATACTCTCGGCCCTTAGTTTTCCCACAGGAAAGTAGAGAGAAAATGTCTCTGTAAATGCCTAGCCTAGCCCCTAGCCTCCAGTATTTGCTCCATAACTATTCATTCTTTCCTTCCTTTCTTATTACCTAACCACCTAGACTTACTTGGGCTTTCTGAGGCAATCAGAACTCAATGAGTTTTTTTGTTTGTTTGCTTGCTTTACTTTATTTTTATTTGTTTAGTACAATACTGAACACTAATTCAGTAATATAGTTTTCTCCAATTTTCCTTAAAAAAGTCTTCTGAAGCTTAATCTCACTGGAATTAGATTAAACATGCCTAACTTTCACTGACCATTTGTTTATACATTGAAGAAGCATTTGCTTGGTGCCTACTATATACCTATGCCTGAGCTATAAAGATAAATCAGAAGAAATGAAGAAGAGGCAAAAATAACACATTAGATAAACATTCCAGTAGAAGTATGCCCAATCAACCTGGGGGAAATAGGTCATTCATGATGGCCAGTCAGCTTCATGCTATTTTCTACATAAGCTCAGAAAGTCCTCATTTGAATGAATCTTATGGAAAGTTGGAAAACAAAGATACTAAAACAGTGGGAATGAGAACCCACAAGGGTGTATTGTGGACAGATTTGTCCTTTCAGGTAGATTCCTCTGGTAACAATGAGGAAGAAGACTTTGGGTTGGACAAGACTGGATGTAGAGAGACCAATCTCTAGTTGTAATAATCCAGGTAACACACCAGGGCTTGTTGTGGGGAACCGACGAAACAATGTATGTGCAAGCATGTTATGAACTGTGAAGTAAACAAATATAAAACAGCATTTTTCTTATGGAAACAGAGAATGTTGGAGGGCAAAGGAAGGTGGGAAGACAGGAATAGATAAGAAGGCAAGATTGACTAAAAGGAGGAAAGAGCTGGAAAACAATGAGCTCACTCAGGCAACACTAGATCAAATGAAAAAGCTTTGAAGGTAGCAAGAAGTTGGCATTTCATCTGAAAAGTCAGTGGATGGTTCTGGAGGGTGAGGAGGAATGGCATGGTAAAGACAATGGGCAGTTATGGGCACTTGAGAGTAGAAGTGAGACTAGAAAACAGCAGAGTTCTAAGAATCCAGATATTATTTGTTATATTTTTACAAGGATGGTAAATTTGGAATTATTTAAAGTTCTCAATGTATAATTACATCCTCCACAAGGAGAATAAAAAGCTAGAGCTTTGAAGAAAGTTAGAGAATCTTAAAATTGGAAAGGACTCTACAGAGGCAATATAATACACTAAGTATAAGTATACAATCCAGAGCTCAGCTGTCTACAATCGAATCTTAAGTTCTACTGCTTCCAGTGCATGGAAAAGTTACTTAATCTCTCTGAGCCTCAGTTTCCTCATCTGTAAAACAGGAATAATAATAAATACCTATTTCTCAGGGTTTTTGTAAGGATTAATGAAGCTAATAAATGTTAAGTGCTTAAATTGGTGCCTGGCATTTAAGAGCTCAATTTTAAAATTTATGACCTCACCCCCCCCCTTTAAAAATGGGAACACTAAGGTCTAGAGAAATTAATTTATCTAACATTCTAGAATTTTTTATATCCTTCATTGATCTGTATATTAATAAGCAAAATCATGGTAACTTCTGTGTCTGAGAGGCCCAAATGAGAGCAGCATTAGCTTCTGTATTACAACTGAAAAAGGTATAAGAAAGAGAAAAAACTGATTTTAATTGACAAGACTAGAGCCCAGGGAACTAGCAGGCCAAATAGTGACCTAATCTGTAGTTGGAAGGTAGGGACTAATGGTTTGTAGTCTCTATAAACCACTCTCAAAAAGGGAGAGTGGGCATTGATCACCACCTAAATGCTTACCAAGAAACAGCAGAGTTGGAGAAGGCAGAGAAGCAGATGGGGAGGTTTTGGGAGTTACCTTAGGAAAGGAAAACAAGAAACCACCTATTAGCTCTGCTGTGTTCTGGATTCTAAGATGGAGCGGCTGACTCATTTTAAGTGTGTCCTCTCATATTCCCTGCACTGTTCTTGGCAATGCATTTTATCTTTCAATAGAAGGCTGCAGCTGCTATGGTGGCATCTGTTGCTGCTCTTTCACCTTCCAGATTTGGCAGGAGCAGTTGGCAAGACAAGCTTGCAAGGTCTGTCAATACCCAATAGTATCACTATCTCTCAAACTTGCAAAAAAAAGAAAATGATCCAAAGGCAGAGTAAGTACCAGTGCCACAGGCTGCAATCCCTGAGGCCTACTCATTCAGGATTCTGCTTCACACTGGCTCCTCTCACGAGATCAGAGGCTGGAAAGTAGGAGCTCAGATGTGCTCATTTCACCGATCACCCATCTTTAGGAATGAAGACCCTTCTGACTGGAACATAAAGAGGCCCAGATGCAAAAAACAGTAGGTCTTATAGCTGGGCTCTGAAGAAATAGATAAGGAGTAAGTTGAAGGAAAAATATGGCATGCTAATCTCTACCTTCCTCCGCCTCACTCTGCAGGTTGACCCCCAGCCATGCCTGAGTCAATCCTCACCAGGCTTGAAGGTCCATTCAGAGCCCCATCCCCATCAGTAAGTGGTGTTTGTGTGAGCCCTGGTCACAAAGAGTCTCAGGGTGCTGCCTGCTTTCCACCCCTGCTGTGTTTTCCTAATCTTATGAAAAGACAATTGCTGTGGTTTTCTGCTTTGCACCTCCATCCCCACAGAAGCAAGATTTGTGTCTCATACCCCAGCCTATTTGACCTGAGCTCTAGATCAGATCTCTCTGGATCTGAATGGGGCTGTTATCTAAAGCAGAGAAACCAAACAGAATGAGGGCACAACCATCCTCTGGATGATGATCATTGTCCCTGCATAAAGACTTTTACTGCCATGCCAGAAATGCCAGAAATATTGGATACCAGTCCAAGCTTGAACAGAGCCTGAGTTCATTATGCAATTTGAGAATTTATGATTTGAATGGAAGCTCTGTAGCTGTCTATGTAACCCTACTCTTAACCTAGATCTTCCCTGACACCTACCACTCCCACCAAATTACTACAGGAAGATCTGTGAGCCATAAGTTAGTCACTCAACTGTCACTGGAAATTAGGAGAGACTTAGCAGTCATGAGTTGGAAGGCGAAGGATTAGTGAGTATTTTCTTAGTATTTTCCCAGTGACCAAATATTTGTATCAACTGGCATATCCATAGGAGAAATGAAGTGATAGATGTTCAAGAAAATTACTTTGATGAAAAAAACATAAATGAAATACAGGAAGACAACATATTTAACTCAATTACTCAAACATTTATTGGATATCAAACTGGGGAACTATTCTGGGTGATGACCAGGAAGAGAGGGGGAAACCTAACCAGGAGCTGGGGGAAAGCTAACAGAAATTAAGCTAAACTCAAAGATGTGACATCAGAGGGGAACTGACAGACAACACATCTAAATAACAAGGATCAAATAAGGTCTAATTTTAAACAAATAAGATCTAAGAGAAGTATTTCTACTCAAAATAGCAACATGGGCACATATGTCTACCCCTTCTCTCCAAAGGTTCTGTTGAAATGACCAAAAAAAATGCATGTTTTTAAAAGAACAAAATCATAATACTAGGAAACAATAAAGAAAACAAAAAGACTAAAATTTTTGACAGATTTATAGTACCTGGAAATCCCTCAGCTAAGCTAGACAGAGAAGCCATATCAGAGAAAGCATCTGTCCAACATACCAGAGTTAACGTACAGCTCTTCTCAAGGGATGCCCCACAGAAGCTCCAAGCTCAAAGCAACTAAACACGAGTCACACAGACCAAAAGGGTAATCAAGGTAATTAATTTAAGAATTACATTTGAAACAGCTGGGCTTGTTAGGCTCCTCTCTGTCACCTGCATATATAGAACAGCTGGCAGAACAGCTTTTGCCTCCAGGCTCAAGCTCTGATAATGGTTTTCTAAAGAAAACGGGTGCTCTCTCTAGAAGAGTTCGTAGGTTTGGAGTCCTAAGCAAGGGCAGAGCCATCTCCTTTCTAACTATAAAAGATAGTTTAGAGCCCCTGCACTAACAGTGCCCTGAGAGGAGAATAATAAGGATGAGAAGGAGGAGGAGGAGGGAGAGGAGGAAGAGGAGGAAAAAGAGAGAAGGATGGCTAACATATACTGAGCTCCTAATATGTGTTAAGCAGTATTCTAAGCATATTTAATAAATTAATTCATTCAATCCTCACAACACTATGAAACAGCTACTATTATCATCTCCATTTTAGAAATTAGATGAAGTCACAAAAAGATAGGAAGCCTTCCAAAATCACAAAGTTAGAAAATGAAAAAGCTGGGGTAAAAATGAAGGTACTCTCATGCCAGAGGAATATCTATTATTCCCTCCTTCCTCTAAAAATGTAGACATGGGCAGTGAAAAGAAAAATATCTCTTCTAAATATTTTGGTTTTTACTTTTTTATCAGAAAGTAAAGCATACATGTAAAAAGTGCATAAAAATAAAAATGCATCTCAATAAAGCAAATACCCATTTAATTACTACCCAGGTCAAAATACAGAACATTCTTGGCAGCCCTGACTTTCCCTGCCACCCCTCTCAATCACTATACCTCAGTTACTTCCCTCTGCCCTCAAAGGTAACTAACCCCTATCCTAATTGCTACCACTATGATATGGTTTTGCTAAATTTTGTATTTTATATACATGAAATTATAGAATATGTATTTTGTGTTGGGCTTATTTCATTCAACATTATATTTTAAAGGTCCATACTGCTGCATGTAGATACTGCATTTTTTTTTTATTTTAATGGTTACGTAACATTCCATTGTATGAAGATACACAATTTATTAAACTTTCTACTGGTGACAGAAATGTACATTCTTGTGCAAGTCTCTTGGTGCACATGTACACACATTTTAGTCATATACTTACCTAAGAAAGGAAGTACAGTATCATAAATATGTGTATTTTCAACTTCAGTGTCAAACTATTGTTTTACAGACTGACGATACTAATTTTACTTTCATCGATTTTCCCATTACTCAATATTCTCACCAACACTTCATTTTAGCAGTTTTTTTCATTTTAGCATTACAAGTTTTTATTTCAATTTGTATATCATAATTTTCATGAAGTTGAACCCATTTTCCTTTTGGGTTAGATTGTTCATCTTTTTCTTGTGGAATATTTAAAATTTATACACATATGTTCTGGATAAGAGCCCTTTTGTCAGTGTCTTAGTATGCCAGGGCTGTTATGACAAATACCACAGTATGGGTAGCCTTAAACAATAGGAATTTATTTTCTCTTGGTTTTGGAGGCTAGAACCCCACAATCCAGGTTTTGACAGGCCATGCTTCCTCCCAGAGTTTGTAACATTCTGGTAATGGTTTGCTGCAATCCTTGGAGTTCTTTGGTTTATATCTCTGCCTCCATCACATGCAACATATAATCTGCCTCTTCTCTGGCTTCTCCTAATTTATGGCTGCTGCTGCCTTTTTTTCCTTTGTTTTTTTTTTCTTTTAACACACACACACTCTCCCAGTAGAAGTCTGGCTTCTGGCTTCTGGCTTCTACTGACTGACTACATCTGAATTTCCTCTGCTTGTAAGGACTAAAGTCATACAGATCAAGGACTGCCCTAATACAGTTTGGCCACACCTTAAGTAATAACGAATCTTCAAGGGTCCTTTAACAAATGGGTTCACACCCACAGGAACACAGATTAGGACTTGAACATATCTTTTGTGGGGGACATGATTCAATCTCCAACATTTAGTCATATATGTGTTGCAAATATCTTCTTTTACTCTGACTTGCCTTTTCATTCACTTAATAGTATCTATTGTTAGAAGCTCTTATTTAGTTAAAATATTTTATATAAGACCAGCAATATCTAGCAAAACTGCACATGTATTTAACCTTTAATGAAATACCACTATATTTTCAAAAATACAAAAAGATTTTACACATGCCTATACACTGCAATACTATTTGTAAAAGCAAAAGACTGGAAACCCTAATATCCATCAATAGGGGGCTGTTTGAATAAATTATGGTCCAGTGACAAAATGGAGTACTATGCATCTGTAAAACAATTGTGGAATATTTCCGTATATTACTATATTGCTAAGTGCAAAAAGGAAAGTATAGGACAGTGTATAGTGTGCTGCTTTTTATAAGAAAGGGAAGGAGAAATACAAATATGAAAATAAGCATTTGTATATATTAGTATGTGTGTCTGTATATGTGTATATGTGTACATATATTTTAACAAAAGGAAGGATAAACCAAAAACTAATAAATATAATTACTTAGAGGGAGAAAACAGGGTGGAGGGGCCAGGAAAGAAAGCTAGGCCTTATTTTGTATATTTGTCTTTTGACCCATGTTATGTAATTATAAAACACAATTAGAGAGGATCCAAGATGGCATATTAGGAGAGACAAAGCAAAATACTTCTCCATGAAAAATGCTGGATAAAAGATAGAAAGTGCTCCAGAATACCAGTTCCAGGGTTGTAACGGCTGGACAAGGTCTGTTACGTTCACAGTGATTGTGCACTTGGTGAAATCGAGAGTCTGCGTTCAGAAACGAATGAGTGAGGCTGTGGAGAAACAGCAGCCAGGCCATGGTGGGGAGAAACCAGGGGTCGGCGTTTGGAGAAGGATTAGTTTAAAAAACCCAAAAGCGGCTGCGGATCTGGCAGCAAGAGCCATGCAGTCGAGCACAGTGGGGGCTGCTTTCCATGACCCGGCACCCACCTCAGTATCTGGCACGGACGATAGCCATTCGCACACCCGCAGCTAATCATCCCAGAGCAGGGAAGGAAGAGGTCTGTGCAAGTGGGAAGTTACCATGCCCCATACAGTCATCTTTCAGTGGGCTGGGAGATGCCCCTGCATGACGCTGTAGCCAGAGCCACCCTTGGAGACTCTGCTCACCTGTGATGTTGCACAGTCTTCCCTCTGTGGAGCCCACCGGGGTACACAGCTTGGAGGCAGTTACCACACAGAAGTCCCAAGGGCTCTACACCACAAGTCCCAGTGACTTGTGGGCCCGCAGGAGAGAGAGACTGTGGGGAGTCTGAGCCAAAGGGTTGGACCCCTGCAACAGGTTTAAGTCTCCAGGAATAGCTGGAAGAGTTGAGTCTTACAGCTGCCTTCCCTCCCTAACTACAAAGGGCACACCCCTCACTTTTAAGTCTGGCTTAATTAACTGCACACAGAAATTTGGTGCACTGATTGGAACCCCCACAAGATTTGGAACCCAATCACCGCAGAGACGAAGTTGGGGAGAATTGGTTTGAGGGTAATAGGTGGCTCAGGGACGCCATGTGCTGGTAAGTCAGGCAATGTGCACTCCACCAAGCTGTAGCCCCGACGAATTATAGATAATTGTTCAAATAAGTTTGCATACCCTAAAAGAACCCCATCAAGATAAGCAAATGCCAAGAGACCAAAAACAATGGAAAATTTTAAACCATATGAAGAAACCAGAAGATATGGATAACCCAAACCCAACACCCAAATCAAAAAATTAGAGGACACCCAGTACTTGGAGCAATTAATCAAAGAAGTAATCACAAACAATGAGATCATGTCACAGGATATAAAGGACATGAAGACCCTAGAAGAGCATAAAGAAGAATTTGCAAGAGTAAATAAAAAATAGACTATCTTATGGAAAACAAAGAAACTACTGATCAAACTGAAAAGATTCTGGGTACACACAGCACTAGAAAAGGGGAAGCTGAGGAAAGAATAAGCAAACTGGAAGAGTCCAGGCTTGAAAATGAAAGTACAAAAGAAAGAATGGAGAAAAAAATCAAAAAATTCAAAACGTACATCAGGGATATGATGGACAACAAGAAGTGCACAAATATAAGAATCATTGGTGTTACAGAAGGGGAAGAGAAGGGTAAAGGTCTAGGAGGAGAATTCAAAGAAATTGTTGGGAAAAACTTTCCAAATCTTCTAAATACCATAACTACACCAATCATAGATGCCCAACAAACTCCAAACAGAATAAATCCAAATAAACCCACTCTAAGACATATTCTGATCAGATTGTCAAATGCTGAAGAGAGGGAGCAAGTTCTGAAAGTAGCAAGAGAGAAGCAATTCAACACATACAAAGGAAACAACATAAGACTAAGTGGTGACTACTCAGCGGCCACCATGGAGGCGAGAAGGCAGTGGGATGGCATTTAAAATTCTGAAAGAGAAAAATTGCCAATCAAGAATTCTTTATCCAGAAAAACTCTCCTTCAAATTTGAGGGAAAGCTTAAAATCTTCACAAACAAATGCTGAGAGAATTTGCTAATAAGAGACCTGCCCTAGAAGAGATACTAAAGGGAGCCCTACCAGCAGTGAAACAAAGAAAGAAGAGACAGGTATGGAGAAGGGTTCAGATCTAAAGAGATTTAGTAAGGGTACATTAAAGGAAATAAAGAGAGGGGGGGGGAAATATACCTGACAAACAAAAACCAAAGGATAGGATGACTGATTCAAGAAATGCCTTTAGAGTAATAACATTGAATGTGAATGGATTAAACTCCCCAATTAAAATATACAGATTGGCAGAATGGATTAAAAAATATGAACCATCAATATGTTGCTTACAAGAGACTCATCTTAGACCCAGAGACACAAAGAAATTTAAAGCGAAAGAATGGGAAAAAATATTCCATGTGAGCTATAGCCAAAAGAAGGCAAGAGTAGCAATATTAATCTCAGATAAAATAGACTTTAAATGCAAGGATGTTACAAGAGACAAAGAAGGTCACTATATACTAACAAAAAGGACAATTCAACAAGAAGAAATAATAATCATAAATGCCTATGCACCCAATCAAGGTGCCCCACAATACATGAGACAAACATTGGCAAAACTGAAGGAAGCAATAGGTGTTTCCACAATAATTGTGGGAGACTTCAATACATCACTCTCTCCTATATATAGATCAACCAGACAGAGGACCAATAAGGAAACTTAAAACTTAAACAATCTGATAAATGAATTTGATTTAACAGACATATATAGAACATTACATCCCAAATCACTAGGATACACATTCTTCTCTAGTGCTCACTGGACTTTCTCCAGAATATATCATATGCTGGGCCATAAAACAAGCCTCAACAAATTTATAAAGATTGACATTATTCAAAGCACATTCTCTGATCACAATGGAATACAATTAGAAGTCAATAACATAAGAGAATTAGAAAAGTCACAAATATCTGGAGGTTAAACAACACACTCCTAAACAATCATTGGGTTAAAGAAGAAATAGCAAGAGAAATTTATAAATATATAGAGACCAATGAAAATGAGAACACAACATATCAAAACTTAAGGGATGCAGCAGAAGTGGTATTGAAGGGGAAATTTGTAGCTGTAAATGAATACATTAAAAATAAAGAAAGAGCTAAAATCAAAGAACTAATGGAACAACTGAAGAAGCTAGAAAATGAACAGCAAACTAGAAGAAAAGAACGAACAAGGATTAAAGCAGAAATAAATGGCCAAAAAAAATAGAGAATAAATAACACCAAAAGTTGGTTCTTTGAGAAGATAAACAAGATTGACAAGCCCCTAGCTACACTGACAAAATCAAAAAGAGAGAAGACCAAAATAAACAAAATAATAAATGAGAGAGGTGACATTACTGCAGATCCTGAAGAAATTTTAAAAATTATAAGAGGATACTATGAACAACTGTATGCCAACAAACCAGATAATGCAGAGGAAATGGACAATTTCCTGGAAACACAAGAATAACCTACACTGAAACAGAAGACCTCAACCAACCAATCACAAACAAAGAGATCCAATCAGTCATCAAAAAGCTTCCCACAAATAAATGCCCAGGGCCAGATGGCTTCACGAGGGAATTCTACCAAACTTTCTAAAAAGAACTGACACCAATCTTACTTAAACTCTTTCAAAACACCAAAGAAAACTGAACACTGCCTAATTCATTTTATGAAGCTAACATCACTCTAATATCAAAACCAGCAAAAGATGCTACAAGAAACGAAAACTACAGACCAATCTCCCAAATGAATATAGATGCAAAACTTCTCAACAAAATACTTGCAAATCGAATCCAAAGACACATTAAAAAAATCATACACCATGATCAAGTGGGGTTCATTCCAGACATGCAAGGATGGTTCAACATAAGAAAATCAATCAGTGTATTACAACACATTAAAAACTCGAAAGGGAAAAATCAATTGATCATCTCAATAGATGCTGAAAAAGCATTTGACAAAATCCAACATCCCTTTTTGATAAAAACACTTCAAAAGGTAGGAATTGAAGGAAACTTCCTCAACATGATAAAGAGCATATATGAAAAACCCACAGCCAGCATAGTACTCAATGGTGAGAGACTGAAAGCCTTCCCTCTAAGATCAGGAACAAGACAAGGATGCCCGCTGTCACCACTGTTATTCAACATTGTGCTGGAAGTGCTAGGCAGGGCAATCCGGCAAGACAAAGAAATAAAAGGCATCCAAATTGGAAAAGAAGTAAAACTGTCATTACTTGCAGATGATATGATCTTATATCTGGAGAACCCTGAGAAATCGACGACACAGCTACTTGAGCTAATAGGCAAATTTAGCAAAGTAGCAGGATACAAGATTAATGCACATAAGTCAGTAATGTTCCTATACACTAGAAATGACGTAACTGAAGAGACACTCAAGAAAAAGATTCCATTTTCAATAGCAACTAAAAAAACCAAGTAACTAGGAATAAACTTAACCAAGGATATGAGACCTATATATAGAAAACTACAAAACTTTACTAAAATAACAGGGGACCTAAAAAGATGGAAAAAGTATTCTTTGTTCATGGATAGGAAGGCAAAATGTCATTAGGATGTCAATTCTACCCAAACTCATCTACAGATTCAGTGCAACTCCTATCTAAATTCCAACAACCTACTTTGCAGACTTGGAAAAGTTAGCTATCAAACTTATTTGGAAGGGGAAGATGCCTCTAATTGCTAAAAATATTCTAAAAAAGCAAAATGAAATGGGAGGACTTAACGCTTCCTGACTTTGAAGCTTATTATCAAGCCACGCTAGCCAAAACAGCATAGTACTGACACAAAGACAGACATATTGATCAATGGAATCAAATTGAGAATCTGGAGATACACCCCCAGATCTACAGTCAACTGATCTTTGATAAGGCCCCCAAAATCACTGATCTGGGACATAGCAGTCTATTCAACAAATGGGCTGGGAGAACTGGATATCCATATCCAAAAGAATGCAAGAGGACTACCTCACACCCTACATAAAAATTAATTCAAAATGATTAAAAACCTCAATATAAGAGACAGTACCATAAAACTCCTAGAAGATAATGTAGGGAAACATCTTTAAAAACTTGTATTAGGAGGTTACTTCCTAGACCTTATATCCAAAGCACAAGCAACAAAAGAAAAAATAGATAAATGGGAACTCCTCAAACTTAAAAGCTTCTGTACCTCAAAGGAATTTGTCAAAAAGGTGAAGAGGCAGCCAACTCAATGGGAAAAAATATTTGGAAACCATGTATTTGACAAAACACTGACATCTTGCATATATAAACAAATCCTACAACTCAACAATAGTACAGACAGCCGAATTATAAAATGAGCAAAAGATATGAAAAGACAGTTCTCTGAAGAGGAAACACAAACGGCCAAAAAACATATGAAAAAATGTTCAGCTTCACTATATTAGGGAGATGCAAATTAAGACCACAATTAGATTGGCTGTCATTAAACAAACAGGAAACTACAAATGCTGGAGAGGATGTGGAGAAATTGGAACACTTACTCATTGCTGGTGGGACTGTATAATGATACAGCCACTCTGGAAGACAGTCCGGTGTTTCCTTAGAAAACTAGATACAGTGTTACCCTTCGATCCAGCAATTGCACTTCTCGGTATATACCTAGAAGTTCTGAAAGCAGTGACATGAACAGATATCTGCACACCAATGTTCATACCAGCAATATTCACAATTGCCAAGACATGTAAACAACCCAAATGTCCTTCAACAGATGAGTGGATAAACAAAATGTGGTATATACACATGATGGAATACTACACGGCAGTAAGAGGGAATGATGTCGTGAAACATATAACAACATGAATGAACCTTGAAGACATAATGCTGAGCACAAAAAGAGAAATATTAGTACCACTAATGTGAACACTGTGAAAAATGTAAAATAAATGGTTTCTATTCTAGAATACAGTTTATATTGTAGAATGTAGGGGACCTAGCAATAGACAGCAAATAGTGAAGGGGGATCGATAATCTAATAAGTTATGGAGGGTAAACTTAATGTTCTGGGAATGCTCAAGAATGACTATGGTTTGTTAATTTCTGGGGGATATGGTAGGAAAAAAATTTGCATAAATATAGTTACTTTAAGTTATTTGTCTTATTCCTTTGATGGGTTATAGTCTGTTTATTTTCTTGGGGTAGGGTAGGAACATGTTGGAAGCAATGTAGTTATTTTGGTTATTTGTTTTTTCTTATTCCTTTGTTTTGGTTTTGTTTGAAATTTTTTTATTTCTTTTTTTAATTTTTGACAAAGTTAAAAAAAACAATGAATGAGTATGGAAAAAAAAGTAAATGAACAATAAGGGGAGGAGGGGAATGGAATGTTTTGGATGTTCTTTTTTATTCTAATTTTTATTTTATTTTTTGGAGTAATGAAAAAGGTTCAAAGATTGATTGTGGTAATCAATGCACAACTATGAACAACTGACTGTACACTTTCAAAGATTGTATATTATGTGAATATATCTCAGTAAAAATGCAATAAAAAATCAAAATTAAATGAAAATGAACACAAATTAAAAAGGGAATCGCTCCAAATTGAAAGCTATAAAAATAATTGTAACCATATAGAAACAAATCATTTGAAGTTATTGTAAAATGTAGTAATTAGACTGCATATCCTGAGTAGGAGTATGTCTTAAAGAGCATCAAAGAAAACGTAAAATATTTTTATAATATATTTTATAATATATTAGCAATAATATTGTAACAATTTTTTTCCGAAAACATTGTATGTGTGTAGTATGATAAAGCAAATAAAGAAAAATGATAATAATGTTAATGTTATTAAAAATAAGACTTTCAGGTAAAAGAGAAAATATAAATATAAAATCAAAGAAGGTAAGTAAAAACCCTATACTTCTAGATATTAATTGAAATAGCAATATAAACTTTATTTCCTTTACTAAAAAGCATTTCTATTGTAGAAACAATGACCAAACTCGTCAAAATGGCAATGCCTAGCTAGCAAAAATGACTGATTGGCTATGTAAAGAAGGAAATATCAAGAAGGGCCTAATAGGATACCTTGTCACAGAAGAAACCAAGTTACCCCAGCCACTGGTAACCTATATGAATTTTCTTATTCTGATTATTTCGTATCAGTGAAATCATATAGTTGTCCTTTTGTGTTTGGCTTATTTCACTCAACATGATATCTTCAAGGTTCATCCAGGCTAAGCATGTATCAGAACTTCATTCCTTTTTATAGCTGAATAATTTTCCATTATATGTTAATAGCACTAACATTAAACCTTTTATTTATCAGTTAATAGCCACTTGGGTTGCTTCCATTTTTTTCACAATTGTGAATAATGCTACTGTAAACATTGGTGTGCAAATATCTGTTTGAGTACTTGCTTTTAATTATTTTGTGTTCAGACACAGAAGTGGGATTGCCAGGTCATATGGTAATTCTATACTAACTATCTGAGGGACTGCCTGTCTTCCACAGCAACTGCACTATTTTAAATTCCCAACAATAAATGAGTGTAGCTATTTCTCACATACTTTCCATCACTTGTAATTTTCCATTTTTTTTTAATAATGGCCATTCTAGTGGGTGTCAAATGGTATCTCATTGTGGTTCTGATTTGCATTTCCCTAACAGCTAATAATATTGAGCATTTTTTCATGTGCTTTTTTTGCCATTTGTAGATCTTCTTTGGAGAAATGTCTATTCAAGTCTTTTGCCATTTTTTAATTGGGTTGTTTTGTTGTTGTGTGTAGCATTTCTTCATACATTCTGCATTTTAAAGCCTAATCAGATATGTGGTTCCAAATATTTTCCCATTGTATAGGTTGTCTTTTTACTTTCATGATAAAGCTGTTTCATGAACAAAAGTTTTTAATTTTCCTGAGGTCCAATTTATCTATTTTTTCTTTTGTTACTAGTGCTGTGGGTATAAAGTCTAAGAAACTATTGCCTAACACAAGGTCTTGAAGATGCTTCCCTATGTTTTCTTCTAGTTTTATATCTGATTCCTATATTTAGGTCTTTGATCCATTTTAAGTTGATTTTTGTATATGGTATGAGGTAAGGATCCACCTTCATTCTTCCACATAAGGAAAACCAATTTTCCTAGCATCATTTGTTGAAGAGACTATTCACGTCCAATTCAGGGGAATTAGCACTTTTGCCAAAAATCAGGTGGCCATAAATATGAGGGTTGACTTCTGAACTCTCAATTGGATTCCATTAGTCTATATGTCTGTCCTTGTGACAGTACCATACTGTTTAATTTTTATGCAATTTTATTGAGATATACTCACATACCATAAGTCATCCGAAGTGTATAATCAGTTGTTCCCAGTATCATCATATAGTTGTGCATTTATCACCACAATCAATTTTTTTTAACATTTTCATTACCACAGAAATAAGAATAAACATAAAAATCAAAGTAAAAAAGAATACCTAAAATATCTCATACTCCCAACCCAGTTATTCCTTTACTTTCTGTCCCCCTTTTTCCTACTCATCTGTCCATACACCAGATAAAGGGAGTGTGGGACACAAGGTTTTCACAACCACACAGTCATGCCATATAAGCTGTGTAGTTACATGATCGTCTTCAAGAATCAAGGATACTGGATTGCAGTTCAACAGTTTCAGGTATTTTCTTCTAGCTATTCTAATACACTAACAACTAAAAAGGGATATTTATATAATACATAAGAACACCCTCCAGAATGACCTCTCAACTCCATTTGAGATCTCTCAGCCACTGAAACTTTATTTTGCTTCATTTCTTTTCCCCCTTTTGGTCAAGAAGGCTTTCTCAATCCCATGATGCCAGGTCTAGGCTCATACCTGGGAGTCACATCCCATGTAGAGGGGAGGGCAGGGAGTTTACCTGCAGTGTTGGCTTAGAGAGAGAGGTCACATCTGAGCAATGAAAGAGGTTCTCTGGGGATGACTATTAGGCACCATTATAAGTAGGCTTAACCTCTCCTTTGCAGTAACAAGCTTCAAAAGGGCAAGCCCCAAGATTGAGGGATTGGCCTACTACAATGATAGTCCCCAATGCTTATGAAAATATCAGGAATTCCCCAGGTGAGGAAGTTTAATGTTTCCACATTTATCCCCAAGCCCTCAAGGGAGCTCTGCAAATACTTTTCATTCTCTGCCTAAATTTCTCTGGGATGTAATGGGGCTTCACGCTAAACTGTACAAATCAACAAGATCTCACCCCCTATTCAAGGTTCCATGTAATTATGGTATTTGAATAAACTGACCCTATAAGATAAATTATATAGCATGCTACAGAAAGTATAGATTTTGTACCAAATAAACATCCCTTCCTTTGGTCTCACACAGAAGTTGAGATTTAAAACATAGTCAGTATCATCCCTTTCCCTTTAGTCTGATTTACCTTAGTCCTAAGCAGGTCCATTTTGTTCATATCTCTAATTAAAGTCTGATCTCTTTTTCAGCTTCTTTAACATTTGCTCTACGGGGTAATGCTGACATTCATAGGTACCAAACTCTGGCTCTGTCAGGTGTCATACAGATACTCAAAGTACCAGGGACTGACCAAGTTATACACAAACAGCTCATCATCTCAGGATTTAGAAATAACCACTGCAACTCATGAATATATGTGACTGCTGTAAGAGCTTACAATCTAGGAACCTTTACCATAAGATTTCCCCAGATAACATATGCGTTCAGATTCAATTCTGAGTTTCAACATTATAGTTAGTCCACATTAGTGGGGCATTATAATGTTTGTCTTTTTGATTTGGGCTTATTTCACTCAACCTACTGTCCTGAAAGTCCACACACCTACTTGCATGCCTCACAAATTCATTTCTTCTTGCTACCATTCAATATTCCATTGTATGTATACACCACAGTTCACTGTTCTGTTTATTGGTGGATGTACCTTTAGTTCACCTCCATCCATTGTAAATAATGAATACTGCCACCGTAAACACCACTGTGCAATGTCCATTCATGTTCCTGCTCTCACCTCTTCCAAGCTGATAGCCAATAATGGGATTGCAGGATCATATGGCAACTCCATAGTTAGCTTCCTGTATAACCACCACACTGCCCTCCAAGATGGGCTGCACCATTCTACTTCCCTATCAACAATGAAGAGGTATACCCCTCTCTCCACATTTTTCCAGCACTTGTATCCCTCTCTTTATTTTTTAAACAGTTTTATTCACACACCATACAATCCATTCTAAGTAAACAATCAATGATTCCCAGTGAAATCATATAATTATTTATTCAGCAACACAATCTATATGAGGACATTTCCATTTCTTCTGCAAAATAGAGGAAAAGGAGGAAAAAATGAAGAATAAAAATGTAATAGAAGAAAAAAATAAAATAAAATACAATGAAAAGGTCAGACAACACCACCACCACCAGGAATCCCATATCACTCCCTTATATCCCTCTTTTATAGACATTTAACTTTGGTATATTGCCTTTGTTACAATTAATGAAGCATCTTACAATGTTACTGTTAACCACAGACTCTAGTTTGCATTGATCATATTTTTCTCCTATACCATCCAATTTTCAACACCTTGCCATGCTGACTTCCATTTGTTCTCCCTCTTTTAAAAACATTCTTATATTTGTACATTTAATCACCATCATTCACCACTCTAGGTTTTGCTAAGTTACACAATCCCAGTCTTAATATTTTATTTTTCCTTCTAGTGGCATACATGCCCCTAGCCTCCCACTTTCAACCATACTCACGCTCATCTTTGTTCAGAGTACTTATAATATTGTGCTACCATCTCACAGTACTATGCTATCCATTTCTTGGATCTGCATCTATACCTTTATGTACTCCTTCAGCATCAAATGCCCATTTTCTAACTTCTTTCTATCTCCTGACAACCTGTGTTCTCAACTTTAACTCTTAAATTTTACTCATCAATATTAGTTCACATTAGTAAGTCCATAGAGTATCCATCCTTTTGTTTCTGGCTAATTTCACTCAATGTAATGTCTACTGTCTACCATTTTGTCTTTTGGATTTTATATATCTTATTTTTATATTTTCTCTCTTTTTACTCATACTGATAGTCATCATTTCTATTCTCCTCTCCAAACCTGTCTCTTCTGTCTTTTCCTATCTGCCTGTAGTGCTCCCTTTAGTATTTCTTGTAAAGCAGGTCTCTTGTTCACAAACTCTCTCAGTCTCTCTTTGTCTGAAAATATTTAAAACTCTCCGTCATTTTTGAAGGACAGTTTTGCCAGATACAGACTTCTTGGTTGGCAGTTTTTGTATTTCAGTATCTTAAATATATCAAGCTGCTGCCTTCTCACCTCCATGGTTTCTACTGAGAAATCCACACATAGTCTTATCAAGCTTCTTTTTATGTGATGGATTGCTTTTCTCTTGCTGCTTTCAGAATTTTCTCTTTATCTTTGACATTTGACAATCTGATTACTTTGTGTCTTGGAGTAGGTCTATTCAGATCTACTCTGTTTGGGGTATGCTGTGTTTCTTGGATCTGAAATTTTATGTCTTTAATAATAGATGTGAAATTTTCAGTGATTATTTCTTCCATTATTCTTTCTGCCCCTTTTCCCTTCTCTTCTCCTTCTGGAACACCCATGACACGTATATTCATGTGCTTCATGTTTTCATTCAATTCCCCAAGACCCTGCTCATATTTTTCCATTCTTTTCTCTATCCTCTTTTGTGTAGGATTTCAGATGCTTTGTCCTCTAGTTCATGAATCCTTTCCTCTGCCTCTTCAAATCTGCTGTTGAATGTCTCCATTTTGTTTTTCATCTCTTCTGTTTTGCCTTTCATTCTTATAAGTTCTGCCAATTGTTTCTTTCAAACTTTCAGGTTCTTCCTTGTGTTCCTAATGTCTTCTTTATATTCTTCATCTCTTTTGCCATATCTTTCCTCAATTTGTTAATTTGATTTTTGAAATGATTTATCATATTTGTTTGAAGATCTTTAATTAGTTGTTTCAATTCCTGTATCTCATCTGTAGTGTAAGTTTTTACCTTTTACTGGGCCATATCACCACTTTTTCCTAGTGTGATTCATAATTTTTTGCTGTCTACACATCTGGTTTCTTTGATTACCCCAATCAGATTTTCCCAGACAACACAAGCCAAGGTCTCAGGAAGAGGGTGTAATAAGTATTAGGTTTCCCTAAGGATGAGACCCAGAAGTTGTCACACTTTCCTGTGAGGCCTCTAAACGCTGCACTTTTCCTATCCTGCCCAGCAGGTGGCGCTTGGCAGCCCACAGCTCCCCACCCATGTAAAGAGGTGCAGTGCCTTTAATTCTCAGTAAACGCTGTCCCTTCCAGGTGCCGAGAATGTCAGAAGTCAAGCTTAAGCTGTTTCTGTTTGTTGGTTGGTTTGTTTGTTTTCCTCAGGCCCTGGGGTATGAGTTCTCTGAGGGAGGAACTGGGTCTTGCCTCCCCCTTTTCTTAGGGAAGATAAGCCCTTTAGGGATTTATCTCCTACACTTGATTTCTTCCATTGACTCTCTATCTTAACTCCACCCTTGCCTGGTTCAACACTGACAACTAAAAATGCTTGAGGCTTTCTCTAATGAGGTACTTAGACTGAGAAAATAAAAGGAGAAAAGAAAGAAATCCCCTTTTCAGAGCCAGTCTCCCGCCCCCCAGTTACTAGCCAAGAACTGGAGTTGGTGTCCAGTTCTATGTGCCCCTTTTCTTGGGACCCAACCCTTTTCCAGTATTCTGAGCTCAGTCAATTCCAAAAGCATCTGTTTTTATTTACATATTGTTTTTTCTGTCAGCCCCACCTTCTCTCTGGTGGGAGGAACCTCTGGGTTCCTTTCCTGTTTGCTCTAGGTTTATCTGTGCTTGTAGCTTGTATTCAGTAGTCAAACTCATTAATTACAACCACAATTGGAGCTTCGTTGAGGTATTTCCCTTCCTTCTAGTGGACTGCTTCTCTTTTCCCACAGGGAAGTCTTCCAACTCAACCTGCCATGCCAGTGGGGGAGGGGCACCAGCTCTGCAGTTTGGGGAGCTTTACTTACAGTTCCTACCCTGCAATCTCAGCCATTCCACCCATTCCAGACTGGTGTAAAAGGTTTGTCCAGTAACAGATGTACCCAACAATTGTTCCAGATGATTTACTAATTGTTCCTGGCTATATGCTAGCTGTTCTAGAGGACTAGCTAAATTCCACACCTCCCTATGCAGCCATCTTGACTCACCTCCAGCTGCCACCAGTACCATGCTGTTTTTATTACCCTGGCTTTGTAATAACTTTTAAGATTGGGAAATGGGGGCCCTTCAATTTCATTCTTCTTTTTCAAGATAGTTTTGGCTATTTGGTGCTGCTTAGCCTTCCATATAAATTTGGTGACTGGCTTTTCCACTTCTGCAGATAAGGCTGTTGGAATTTTGATTGGGATTGTGTTGAATGTATAAATTGCTTTTGGCAGAATTGACATTGTGCCAATTTGGATATATTACGTTCCCTACAGAAGTTAGGATCTTTTAACCCAAATTTGTTGGGTGAAATCTTTTGATTGAGTGTTTCCATGAAGATGTGACTCACCCAACTGTGGCTGATACCTTTGATTAATTTCCATGGAGGTGTGGACCCCACCCACTCAGGGTGGGTCTTCATTGGTTCACTGGATTACTTAAGAGAACTCAATAGCCAATACAGATGCTTGTTGATGCTTGGAGATGCTTGGCGTTGGGGACAGAAGGACGTTTGGAGATACTAAGCTAAGAGATGATGCCAAGAGTTTTCCCTGGAGAAGCTAAGAGAGGACCCCGAGACACTTAGAGAGAAATGCCCTGGGAGAAAGAAGCTAGGATGCACACAAGCTGAGAGAGAGTAGCTGAAACATAACCTGGGACAAGGAGATGCAAGCCTTGTCGCTTCCCAGCTGACAGAGGTGTTCTGGATGCCATCGAGCTTTCTTCAGTAAAGATATCCTCTTGCTGATGCCTTAGTTTGGACACTTTTATGGTCTTAAAACTGTAAATTTGTAACCAAATAAAACCCCTTTATAAAAGCCAACCCATTCCTGGTATTTTGCATAACAGCAGCATTAGCAAACTGGAACAGACACCTTAACAACATTTAGTCTTCCAATCCATAAACACAGAATGTCTCTCCATTTGTTTAGCTCTTTGATTTCTTTTAGCAATGTGTTGTATTTTTTTGTGAATGAGCCCATTATATCCTTAGTTAGATTTATTCCTAGATATTTGATTTTTTGAGTTGCTACTGTAAATAGAATTTTTTTTCTTTATTTTTATCTTCAGGTCATTGCTATTACATGGAAACACTACCAATTTGGGGGTGTAGATCTTTATCCTGCCACTTTCCTGAATCTAGTTCTAACAGATTTGCTGTGGATTTTTCAGATTTTCTGTATATAGGATCTTGTCATCTACAAATAGGGAAAACTTCCCTTCTTCTTTTCTAATTTGGATGCCTCTTATTTCTTCTTCTTGCCTAATTGGCTAGAACTTCCAGTACAATGTTGAATAACAGGGGTGACAGTGGGCATCCTTGTATTGTTCCTGATATAGAGGGAAAACTGTCAGTCATTCACCATTAAGTAGGAGGTTTTTTGTGGGTTTTTCATAGATGTCTTTTATCATGCTGAGGAAGTTTCTTTCTATTCCCAGTTTTTTAAGTGTTTTATCAAGAAGAGGTGCTGTATTTTGTCAAATGCCTTTTCTGCATCATTTGATATTATCATGTTTTTTTTTCCTTCATTCTGTTAATGTGGAATGCTACATTAATTAATTGATTTCCTTAAGTTGAATACCCTTGTATACCTAGGATAAACTGTACTTGATCATGATATAAGATGGCAAATGATCTACAGACTAAACTTATTGTCAGCTAAGGCATGAGCTCAGTGCAAGAGGTGATCATAAAAGTAATAGTATAGGTAGAGATCTAAGATAGTGGCATAGAGAGGAGTGGAAGCTAATTAGTCCCCCTGGAGTAACTAATAAACAACCAGGAACAACTAGTAAATAATTTGGAATAACTGGGGGGGGGGGGGACAAATGTGACTGTCCACTCATGATACACCAACCTGATTTTGGAGGAATGCCCAAGATCACAGCATAAAATCTGTAAGTAAAAACTGTGGCTCCAAGCATGGAGCCGCCTCCCACCATGGCCCAAACTGCAAAGTCTCATGGTGCTAGAGAGAAGCTCTTTTCCAGCAAGTGAATATAGCTCAGCTGCGCTCCTACTGGGGATTTATTTAACAAGCATGGACTGATCACTGAAAGCTATGAATCCCCAACAAGCAGACAGAGGCTTTGGGTGATGACTGACCTTGGAGAGTCAGAGGGTAGCCATGGACTGGCCCTGAAGGGGACTTTCTGTCCCTGTTTCAGCTCAGTGGAGAAAGCCTCAGCCATTTTCAGTTCCCAGCACTCTGACACAGACAAGTGTGGAGACAACACAGGCAGAGTCTATTCAAATGCTAATGACCTCTCCCTAGGGGGGTTATCTTCCCTAAGAGGAAAGGGGTAGGACCCAGCTCTACTACCCACCTTCCATTCAGAATCAGACCCCAGAGCCTGGGGGAAAACAGCCATGGGCCACACTTCCCTTCATCAGTCTGGAGTTACAGGCTGAAAGGCACCACCTGCTGGGCAGAAAAGCACAGTAACCTGAGGCATCACAGGGTGTACCAATTTTCTAAGACACACCCTCAGGGAAACCAGATATTGAATAGTTCTTCCTTCTGGGACCTGAGCTTGTTCTGGTCTGGGAAAACCTGATTGGAGTAACCAAGGAAACCATGCCTAGACAACAGAAAACTACAACCTACACTAAGAAAAACGAGTTATGGCCCAGTCAAAGGAACAAACTTATGCTTCAACTGAGATACAAGAATTGAAACAACTAATAATAAGTCAATTCAAAAAGTTTGGGGAAAATATGGCAAAAAAACTGAACCATATAATGAAAAAACTGGGCATACATAAGGTAGAAATTGAAAGTTCGAAAAACCAACTGGCAGAATCTATGGAAATCAAAGGCACAACACAAGAGATGAAAGACACAATGGAAACATACAACATCAGATCTCAAGAGGCAGAAGAAAACACTCAGGAACTGGAGAACAAGATACCTGAAAGCCTACACGCAAAAGAACAGATAGAGAAAAGAATGGAAAGAATATGAGCAACATCTCTGGGAACTTAAGGACCAAATGAAATGCAGGAATGTCCATGTCATTGGTGTCCCAGAAGAAGAAAAGGGAAAAAGGGGTAGAAGCAATAATGGAGGAAATAATCAATGAAAATTTCCCATCTCTTATGAAAGACATAAAATTATGGATCAAAGAAACACAGCATACCCCAAACAGAATAGATCTGAATAGGCCTACACCAAGAAACTTAATAATCAGATAATCAAACATCAAAGATAAAGACAGGATCCTGAAAGCAGCAAGAGAAAAGCGATCCATCATATACAAAGGAAGTTTGATAAGACTATGTGCCGATTTCTCAGTAGAAACCATGGAGGCAAGAAGGAAGTGGTGTGATACATTTAAGATATTGAAAGAGAAAAACTACCAACCAAGAATCCTATATCCCACAAAACTGTCCTTCAAATATGAGGGAGAGCTTAAAACATTCTCTGACAAACAGACAATGACAGAATTTATGAACAAGATACCTGCTCTACAGGAAACACTAAAGGAAGCACTGCAGACAGAAAGGAAAGGAAAAGACAGGAGTGAGAGATTTGGAAAACAATTTTGGGAGATAGTAGCACAGCAATGTAAGTACACTGAACAAAGATGACTATGAGCATGGTTGAAAGAGGAAGGTTAGGACAATGTGGGACCCCAGAATGAAAGACGAAAGACTGTGTAACTCAGTGAAACCTAGAGTGCTCAACGATTGTAATAAAAGGTACAAATATGTTTTTATATAAGGTAGAACAAATGAATGTCAACATTGCAAGGTGTTAAAAATAGGGTGGGATTGGGGAGAAAATACAGTCAATGCAAACTAGAGACTGTAATTAACAGATACATTATGTTATGCTTCCTTTAATATAACAAAGGCAATATACCAAAGCTAAATGCATATGGGGTGACATAGGGGAAGGTATGGGACTCCTGGCATTAGTGATGTTGTCTGACTCTTTATTCTACCTTAGTTTAATGCTATCTTTCCTTTTGTTGCTTTCTAGCTGTCATGTGTGTTTTTTTTTCTCTCTCTCTCTCTTTTTTCTTTTTCTTTTGTCCCTCTACCTTCTTTGACTCTTCCTCCTCCTTTGTGGAAGAAATGGAGATGTCCTTATATAGATAGTGGTGATGGTGCTGAATACATAAATACGTGACTATACAGGAAACCAACAATTTTTTACTTAGGACGGAATGTATGGTATGTGAACAAAACTGTCTTTAAAAAAATGGGTTGATGAAGAAATCTTGATGGCACTATATTGAGTGAAATAAGACAGACACATAAAGACAAATATTGCAGTGTCTCACTGATATGAAGTAATTATACTATGCAAACTCATAGACATGAAATATAAGTTACCAGGATATAGTATGAGGCTAAAGAATAGGGAGCGGTTGCTTATTATGAGCAGAATGTTCAACGAGGGTGAACTTAAACATTTGGAAATAGACATAGGTGATGGTAGCAAGTTGTGAGAATAACTAACAGTGCTGAATGGTGTGTGAATGTGGTGGAAAGGGTAAGCTCAGAGTCATGTATGTCACCAGAAGGAAAGTTGGAGGTTAAAAGATGGGAATGCATAAAACAGTGAATCTTGTGGTGGACAATGTCTGTGATTAACCGTACAAATAATAGAAATCTCTCTCATGAACTAGAACAAATGTATGACACTGTAACTAGAAGTTAATAATAGAGGGGCATATAGGAAAAAATATATATTCCTACTGCAAACTATATACTAGTTAGTTAAAATAACATTCTTTCATCAAAAGTATCAAATGTACTATACCAAAGCTATGAATCAATAATGGAGGGGGGGTAGTTAGGGGTATGGGAGGATTTGAGTATCCTTTTTTTGTCTTTATTTCTTTTCTAGAGTAATGAAAATGTTCTAAAAATTGAAAAAATTTAATTATGGTGATGGATGCACAGCTGTATGATGGTACCATGCGCAGCTGATTGTACACTTGGGAGCTTTGGATAATTGTATGGCATGTGAACAATCTCAATAAAAAATAAAGTATTTAAAAAAAAGAAAAAAAGATTTTCAAAATCAATAAAGCATAAATACATATATAAGATATGATAGATCCTCTGAAATCTTTGAATTAAAAAAAAAACATATAATTCAAAGTACCAAGAAATTAACTTTAAGTCATATATACTTAAAAAGTATTAGCTTATAGTAGGGGAAGGAAACAAACAGACAAAGGTACCCAGTGTTCTTTTTTACTTCAATTGCTCTTTTTCACTCTAATTATTATTCTTGTTATTTTTGTGTGTGTGCTAATGAAGGTGTCAGGGATTGATTTAGGTGATGAATGTACAGCTATGTAATGGTACTGTAAACAATCGAAAGTACAATTTGTTTTGTATGACTGCACGGTATGTGAATATATCTCAATAAAATGATGATAAAAAAAAAAGTATTAGCTTAAAAAAATTGGATTTTAGTTAAATTATGATTTAGAGATTTTGGAAAAAGAAAATCTATATGTAAAAGAAATAAAAGGTTTCTACTAACAAAACAAAAACAACCAAAAAATTATAGTACAATTATAAAAATGTTCTTTCATGAATTATAACAAACGTACCCTATTAATGCAAGATATTAATAATAGGGTGGTATATAAGGAAAAAAGCACCCTAATGTAAACTATGGGCCATAGTTAATAGTAAAATTATAATATTATTTCATCAGTTTTAACAAAGGTACCACACTAATGCAACGTGTTAATAGGGGCAGTATGTGGTAACGCTGTGTTTTTTGTTTTTGTTTCTTTTCTTACATTTCTCTGTAAACCTACAACTTCTTTAATTAAAAAAAAAAAAAACTAAGTATGTTACAAAACCTTTTATGAAGGGCATTGAACTCTACAAATCATAGAATTGGAGTTCGAAAAAAACTTTTCTCAATTTTTAAAGAAAAAGGAAAAAATTTAAGGAAATACCAACTAAAATCAGGGTTATAATTGCATGGAGAGGAAAAAACTACCAAACTCTACTGAGACATATAAAAGAGGCTTGATTAAGTAGGCAATCCAGGCTCTCAGATGAGAAGACAAAATACTAAGTAATGTCGATACTTTCCAAATTGATTTGAAGATCTGTTACCAATCAAAACCCCAACAGTTTTTTAAAATATTTTGACAAAGTGATTCCTAAGTTCATCTGGAATAGCTAAGAAAACATTTAAAAAGAAAAGCAATGGCCTCACTAGATATGAAAACATTATAAAGCTAATCAGTGTAGCATTGGTATGAAAATGGACGGGCAGATCGAGGAAATAGAATATACAACCAGAAAACAGCAGCCAGTATATATAGGATATTAACAAATAATCACAAATCAGAGAGTAACGGTACAGGCACTCAATAAACAGTGCTGAGACCATTATTTTTAGCCAGTTAGTAAATAATCTATTCAATTTTTATGCTATTTTATCCAAGTAAATTCCAGATGGGTTAAGAAATTAAAATTAAGCCATAAAAAACAGAAGAAAATGCAGTGAATATTTGTCTGATCCTTAAGTACAGAAAGACATTCCAGGCTTTCAAAAAAATTCAAGAAATTTTAAAGGAAAATATTGACATTTGTCAGTATAAGAAATCTCAAATTTCTGTATTTTAAACTATTTAAAGGAATCAAGAAACTATAACCATATATTTACATCAAATACAATCAAATGATAATATATAAAGCCCATAGAATTTTTAATGCAATTTTATTGAGATATATTCACATAACATACAATCTTTCAAAGTGTACAGTTGTTCACAGTATCATCATACAGTTGTGCATTCATCACCACAATCTATGTCACTGAGTTTTAGACAGCATTTTGTACTTAGAGATCTTTTTCTTCTTTTGAGCACTTTGAGAAATGAGTGTCTGCATTTCCTGAGTCTTCTACTTGACTGATTGCTTCCCAGCAGCGTGTGAAAATGCTGACGTCTCTTCTTTCCTAAAACAAACCAAACAAAATCCCTACAACAGCCTTCTTTCAACCCTTCCTTTCTTTCAAGCCATCACCTGTTTACCCTTTTCCCCGTTACTAGCAAACTATTCTTATAAGAGTACCTACTGGCTTTACTTCCTTAAATGTAAAACGCTTCACCCCTCAAATTGGTACAAACAGCTCCACCCCTCAGAAAACTCACTCTCTTTGAAGTCACTAGTGCTTTTGAATTGTATTTGTACGGCCTAATCTTCCTTTCCTTGTCCGTTTGACACTGGTTGCCACTTTTTCTTTCTTACAACTCTCTCAGTCTCTGGCTTTGGAGATCAGTGTCTCAGCTCTTTGATCTTCCGTGCCTCCTAACTATTGGTGTTCCTTAGTACTCCGCTCATTTCTGTTCTCTCCCGACCTCCCAAGTCACAGGATAACCTCTTTAACTGATTACTTTCAAGTTGATATGTCCAGTCCAGATCTCCTTTCTGACTGTCAGACCTATATTTCTAGATGCATATTGGCCATTTTTACCTTGGTGATTTACAGATTTCTTAGACACTCATGTTCAAACCTGAATTCATGGTCTTGCTTTTCAGACCTGCACTCATCTGTATCTTGCATTGTGGTCAATGACTGACTTTTTTCCCATTCTTCCCAAATTGATTTCTTCTGCCCCACCTATTTTTGCATTATTGCTCCTGAATGCCACTTACCTTCCTGTTCTCATCACTTTTTTTAATTCATTTTATTGAGATATATTCACATACCATGCAGTCATACAAAACAAAGCATACATTTGATTGTTCACAGTACCACCACATAGTTGTGCAATCATCACCAAAATCAATCCCTGACACCTTCATTACCACACACACAAAAATAACAAGAATATTAATTAGAGTGAAAAAGAGCAATTAAAGTAAAAAAGAACACTGGGTGCCTTTGTTTCTTTTCCTTCCCCCATTTTTCTACTCATCCATCCATAAACTACACAAGGGGGACTGTGGTTCATATGGCTTTCCAAATCACATTGTCACCCCTCATAAGCTACATTTTTATACAATCGTCTTCAAGATTCATGGGTTCTGGGTTGTAGTTTGATAGTTTCAGGTATTTAATGCTAGCTACTCCAATTCACTAGAATCTAAAAAGGGTTGTCTATATTGTGCGTAAGAGTGCCCACCAGAGTGACCTCTCAGCTCCTTTTGGAATCTCTCTGCCACTGTAGTTTATTTCATTTCCTTTCACATCCTCCTTTTGGTCAAGAAGATGTTCTCCATCCTATGATGCTGGGTCTACATTTCTCCCCGGGAGTCATATTCCATGCTGCCAGGGAGATTCACTACCCTGGGTGTCTGATCCTACAAAGGGGGGAGGGCAGTGATTTCACCTGCCAAGTTGGCTTAGCTAGAGAGAGAGGGCCACATCTGAGCAACAGAGGCATTCGGGAGGAGGCTCTCAGGCACAGTTATAGGGAGGCGTAGCCTCTCCTTTGCAGCAACAGTCTTCCCAAGGGCAAGTCCTGTGGTAGAGGGCTCAGCCCATCAAACCACCAGTCCCCTATGTCTGTGAGCACATCAGCAACCATCAAGGTGCGGAAGCCCGATACCCCTGCATTCTCCACCAGCTCCTCGAGGGGGCTCTAGAACATATTTTTTTTCATTGCTTTTTTTTTTTTTTTAAACTTTTTTTTAAATCAACTATATCAAAAAAAAAAATTTTAAAAACATACAATAAAAAAACATTTCAAACAAACCATAACAAGGGAGTAAGAAGAAGACAACTAACCTAAGGTAACTACTTTACTTCCAACACGTTCCTACTCTACCCCAAGAAAGTAACCTAATATAGCAACATTTCTGTGAACTTGTTCCTACTATACCCATCAGAAATTAAGAGACCATAGTCTTTCCTGGGCATTCCCAGAACATTAAATTTACCCACGATAGCTTATCTTTCTTATTGGGTTATCATTTCCCCTTCCTTAATTGCTCTCTGTCACTAGTTCCCCTACATTCTACATTATAAACCATTTGTTTTACATTTTTCAATGTTCACAAAAACGATGGTTAGATGCCACAAAGTAGGTGGCAATGCCTTAACTGTATGCGTGTTGTGCAGGCCTGAGGACCTCTTCCATCCTTGTCAAGGGGAGTGCTAACGTTCTCTCCTTTCATACAACACGAGCCCATAGAATTTTATAAGAAAAATTAAACTTGCCCTACCCATACCCCCGCATTCTAATTGAGGCAAAGGATATAAACAAGTCATAAAAATTGTTAATAAATACCTGGAAAAATATAAATCTATTATTAATTAAAAATGTGAAATTTTTAATACAGTACCATTTTTTTTACCTACCTAAGAAAAAGTAATAGGTTTTTTTTTTTTTTTTTTTTTTAACTGAGACTATCTTTAGTGGATGAGGAAAGAGTAAAAAGGGACTGGATTCACAATTAGGGAATGAAGGCAGGTTCAATATTTCTAACAGTAATTTTGCATTGCATTGTGTAAAAGTAGTTTTAAATTGTAACAACTTTCAACCAGTAAATTTTACAACCAGTAAATTTTAAAGGAAAAAAATAAAATTCAAAGATTAATGACACAGATATTTGTCACAATGGTATTTATAATAGTAAAGCACCAAGAAACAAATATCAATTCTCAACAATAGAGACACACAAATATTATGGAATATTATGCAGGCTTTAATAAGAATATTTTAAAGAAAGTTTAGTGACATTGGAATATGCTAAGAATAAAGATATGATATCATATATACTGTCTGATTACAATTGGGTGAAATAATACACATGGAAAACATATATATAAAAATGTTAACACTGTTCACCTCTGAAAGAAGGTATCATGGGTGATCGTTTTATTCTCTTAATGAATGCTCTAAATGTTTTCCTTGTTTTGTATAATGAACCTGTATTATTTTCATATTTCATAATTTCTTCAAAGAGAAACTGTGTTTTGTCAATGCAGTTATACATCATTACTTCAGGTACCCTACTCACAAATTTATCACTGTGCTAGCACACAGGGTGCCAGATAGGGCCCCACTAAAGAACCACAAAGGAAGTTCACTACAGCAGGAGAAGCTGGTGATATCTCAGGCTTCTGATCTTCTAGCCAAGCTGTTCCCTCTCTCTGGACTGTGTGTCAAGCTTCCTTGTCTTCCTGGCAAACTCACAATCCACGCCTCAACACTTGGCTAAACTATCAGCAACCTTACCACTTGCACCGATACCCAGGTAGAGTTGGGTATTTCACCTTCTGCAGTCCCACAATGCGGAGATACCCTGCTTATTCATGCCACATTCTCCCCAATAATTAAGCTCCTGCAGAAGAGGAGCAGGGTTTTTTCTGCCCTCAGATCCCAGCCTACTATAGTAAGTCAAGAAACATCTTCCAAATGTTTGAGGACTTGAAGGCATTACTACAACATTTAAAGGACAAATCTACTCATCGGGCAGTATTTCTGAAAATACATTTATTAACTTAATAAATCATTATAAATCCCCTATGCTGAAGTGATTCAAAGATAAACAGAGACTGATCTTTTGTCCTAGAGGGGCCAGTAGTCTGAAAGAGCTCATATTTGTAAAGAATTAATTACATAAGGTATGTACAAGAGTCTTCTAGTCTACAAAATTCTACCTTTTCAGCCAATTCAATGGGAGAGAATATTTGGCAGCCATATATCTGATAAGAGTTTGATATCCAGTATATATAAAGAAATCCTACAACTCAACAGTAAAAGGACAAGCAATCCAATTATAAAATGGGCAAAAGATATGAATAGACATTTCTCCAAAGAGGAAATACAAATGGCTAAAAAGAACAAGAAAAGATGATCATCTTCATTAGCTATCAGGGAAATGCAAATTAAAACCACAATGAGATATCTCACACCTGTAAGAATGGCCGCTATTAAACAAACAGGAAACTACAAGTGTTGCAGAGGATGTAAAGAATTAGGAACACTTATTCACTGCTGGTGAGAACGTAAAATGGAATACAGTCTAGCAGCACCTCAGAAAACTAAATATTGAATTTCCCTATGACCTGACAATTTTGCTACCCAGAAAATCTGAAAGCAGGGACACAAACAGATAATCACACACCGATGTTCATAGCGGCGTTATTCACAATTGCCAAAAGATGGAAACAATCCAAGCGTACATCAACAGAGGAGTGGATAAACAAAATATGGTATATACATACGATGGAATATTATGCAGCAGAAACATGGAATGAGGTCCTGAAGCATGTGAAAACATGGATGAACCTTGAGAACATAATGCTGAGTGAAATAAGTCAGTCACTGAAGGACTGATATTGTATGATTTCAGTAACATGAACTAACCAGAATACGTAAACTCAGTCTTAAAACATAGAATATAGGGTACCTAGAAATAGACAGAAGCTAAAGAAGGGGGAGCAGTTACCTAATATGTACAGAATTTTTAACAAGGTTGAACTTAAATGTTTGGAAATGGATAGAAGTGAGGGCAGCTCATTGTTGGGATTGTATGTAATAGTGCTGTATTGTAAGTGAATTTGTTTGAAAGGAGTTGTTTAGAGTCATGTATGTCACCGATTAACACTACAAATATAAATAAGTTCTTGCATGAACTAGAGCAAATGTACAACACTTGTACAAAGAGTTAATAATAGGGTGGTATATGGGAAAAAATACCTGTTGCAAGCTACAGACTACAGTTAACAGTAATACCTTAATAGTCTTTCAACCACAGTAACAGGTGTACCACACCAATACTAAGGGTCAATAACAGGGGGAATAAGGAATATGGGTTATTTGGGGTTTTCTTCTTTTGTGTCTATCTGATATTTTTCTTTTGGGGAACAATGAAAATAGTCTAAAATTGAGTGTGATGATTGCACAACTAGGTTATGATATGTGAGACATTGATTGTATACCTTGGATGGAATATATGGTATGTGAATATATCTCAATAAAATCAGCACATTAAAAAAATGGATCAAAGACCTAAACACAAGAATCCAAACTATAAACCTCTTTGAAGAAAATATAGGGAAGCCTCTTCAGGACCTTGTGTTAGGCAAAGGTTTCTTAGACTTTACACCCAAAGCACACGCAATAAAAGAAAAAATAGAAAAATGAGACTTCATCAAAATTAAAAACTTGTGTGCATCAAAGGACTTCATCATGGAAATAAAAAGACAGCCTACAGAATGGGAGAAAATATCTGGTAACCATATATCCGGTAAGGGTTTAACATCTAAAATATATAAAGAAATCCTACAACCCAAGACAAAAAGACAAACAATCCAATTTAAAAATGGACAAAATAATTGAAAAGACATATATCCAAAGAATATATATAAATGGCCAAAAAGCACATGAAAAGAAGCTCAATACCATTAGCGATTTGGGAAGTGCAAATCAAAAGCACAATGAGATGTCCTTTCACACCAACTGGAATGGCTATTATTTAGAAAATGGACAATAACAAGTATTGGCAGGGATGTGGAGAAATAGGAAACCTCCTATATTGTTGACAGGAATGTAAAATGGTGCAGTCACTGTCGAAAACAGTTTGGCAGTTCCTCAAAAAGTTAAAAATAGAATTACTATATGATCCCACAATTCCACTCTTAGATGTATAAATTAAAGAACTGAAAGCAGGGACTCAAATAGATACTTGTACAGCAATGTTCACAGTCACATTATTCACGATAGCCAAAAAGTGGAATCAATCCTAGTTTCCATCAACAGAAGAATGGATAAAGAGAATATGGTATTCTCATACAATGGAATATCATTCAGCTATAAAAAGGAATGAATTACTTACACATGCTACAACAGGGATGAACCTTGAAAACATGCTAAGTAAAGTAAGCAAGACAGAAAAGGACAGAATGTATGATTCCTCTTACAGGAAATACCTACAGTCAACAGATTCAGAGAGACAGAAGGTAGATCAGAGGTTAAAAGAGAGGGGTACCAGGAGCAATTACTTAACGGGTACAGAATTTCTGTTTGCGGTGATAAAAAAGTTTTGGTAATGGATGATGTTGATAGTAGCACAACATTGCAAATGTAATTAATGCTACCAAATTGTACCTTTGAAAGTGGCTAAAATGGCAAATTTTATGTTACATATGTATGTTACCACAATTTAAAAAAATTAAATTTAAAAAAATGCTGCCTCTTGGGATTTCTGATATCTTGTGCTGCTAATAATCCCAGAAATAGTATCTGAATAAAATCCTTCAAATACTCTAAACTACTTTCTTTTCCTCAGCAGAATGATTAAGGGCAGATGTGAAAACAAAGGGCAGTAATTATTTTTTAAAACTGCCCCAGGTTAATCAAGAAAGACTTTGAAGCTGAAAAAGAGTTCATATTGAGTGGACCTCTGTTCCAGAAATCCTTCAGAGGACCTTACTTTAAAAATTAATTAATTAATTTTAAATTAATAACTAATTTAAATTATCCATTGAGAAGTACTGCCTTTACCTCTATCCCTAAAGCAGTGTTTTCCCCCCAAGAAAAGTACAATATATTAAGGCAACGTAGCATATCAATGGCACCAGGAACTAATAACGACAATAATAAACTAATAACAATAATAAAAGTACTTTAATTGTCCAGCTCTGGTGGATCCTCATCACAAACCTGTGAGGAAGGCAGGCAGTGTTAGAGCCTCATCCACCTCACAGATTAGAAAACTAAGGGGTTAAGTGGTTTATCCAAGGCCACACCTGATGGACAGCCATGAGAGGCACTGGAATGGACTAGGTCTCTGTCTCTAAGCCCAGCTCTTTTTCAACCACAGGTTGCTGCCCCTTGAGGGAACTGCTTGAATAGGGA
This sequence comes from Choloepus didactylus, assembly GCF_015220235.1. Lineage (NCBI taxonomy): Eukaryota > Metazoa > Chordata > Mammalia > Pilosa > Megalonychidae > Choloepus > Choloepus didactylus. The sequence continues at coordinate 125,329,220 of NC_051312.1, read as the reverse complement.
AACAAGTACAGATGGAAAAGTAAACAGTAAGAACATAAAATTTCCAACAGCAGCAGAGACACCTCAGTGTAAGGGCATTAACTGAGCCAAGATTTCCAAATACTGAGAAGCCTAGAAGAGTATCAAAGCATTCTGAAAGGAAAAGAAATGGCAATGATGATCACAGGAAGGTCAGGTATTCATCAAGACACTCACAATGCTTACTCCAGTGGAGGAGTCAGCCACATCATCAGCATAAGCAATGGTGATTTCTGTCAATCTCTCTCTAATCTCTGCTTTGTCTCACGATGCTAGACAGGAGGCATGTTCATCCAGCTCTCATCCTTTGGCTGTGTGTACTTACCTGGCTCACCTGCCAGAGGAGAGGGGGTACCAGGGTATCTGCTATATCAGCCAGACTTTCCTCAAGGGCCTTCTTAGAGGATCCTCTCTGGCCTTATAATCCCTGACTCCTATGGGTCTGTGTCCCCACAGACTAGGTGATTCTGTATCAAGGATTCACCACAAGTATAACATGTGGAAGGGAATAGGGGAGGGTCAATACGTCTGCTTTTGCTTTCACCCCTTCTTTGTGGAATCTGTACTAGAGAGGGTTGGTGAACATTTTTCTAAGAACTTGTGGCCTTTACTAATTTTTAGCTCACTGCTTCAGGCAGATTTAGCTATGCTATCCTTAGGAATTCATATTCTGTTTCTCACGTGTGCGTGCTCCCTCTCTCCCTCCCTCTCTCTCTCTCTCCCTGACACACACATACTAAATGCACACTCACCCAACTCCATCATTCATTCCCATGATGCTTCAAATTGGTCTGTTTTATATTTATAACTGCTTTGGCATCAAATGATAATAAAGGCCTGTACAAAAAGCCACCATGGCAGAACTGTCTAGAGGAGATGTTGTGACAAGAATTTAAGGTCACAGAAATCCGGAGCCTCAGCACTCATAACCATTTGGTGACTCTCCTGAGGGCTCTGGAAACCTTCTTTAGTCCTACTCTTCCCAAAAATCTGCCAAGTGTCAGGCACTGCATCAGCTGCTGAGAAGACAGAGATGAAGGATCATCTCTGATCTCAAAGAGATCTCAGTCTGGGGAGAGGAGAGGTAACAATTGCATAGAAGTTAGCCAGTGATCTCAATGCAATGTTCTAAGAGCTTCAAAAACTAACAGCAAACATTTACTGAATTCCTACTAGGAACCAAGCTGTACCAAGATCTCTGTACATATTTCTTTACTGAATCTTCAAACAACCCTTTGATGAGGTTACTAAACCATTTTACAGATGAGGACACTGAGGCATAGAGAGATTAAATAATTTGTCCATGGTCACACAGCTTGTCACTAGTGGAACCTAGATTTGAGCCTGGGCAATGGAATTCTAATTTGAATGAGTACAATCAAAGCACAGATTTGTACCTATTAACTACAACATGGTAGAACAAGTACAGCCTGTGACGGGTGCACAGAGTTGCACAACTCTACTCAGATTAGAAACTACAACATGGTAGAACAAGTACAGCCTGTGACGGGTGCACAGAGTTGCACAACTCTACTCAGATTAGAAAGTCAAGAAACGCCTTCCAGAGAAGTTGTGAAGGATGAAAAGGAGTTGTCCAAGCAGAAAGTGGAAAAAGGTAATTCTGGGGAGAGAGAAGCATGAGCAAAGGTCCAGAGGTACAGCCAGAATTGAGCTTTCAGTAACCTTAGTGTCTGTACCATTTTCAAATCTAGGTGGGTCCATACACAAAAGCATTATCTTGACCTTGGAACCTTCAATGGGGAGAAGCAAAAACAATATTTACACTTACTTGAACAACTGAAAAATTTGTTAAAACTTCTGGTCAAGAGGCAGAATCAAAACAAGAGTTTCTATCAAAAGGGGACTAAAGAACAAATCTAAGTCTCTTTATATGCATAATTTGGAATGTCTGCTGAGTATGAATTTATTTCTTCCAACTGAATAGCACCCAATTTGTCACCCTCACTTCTAATTACATAACAGATAAATGAAGGTGTAAATTTAAAATGGCAATACAGAAAACATTGAGCATAAACAGACATCTAAAACCCTAAATTTAAGCTAGAATTGAAGTATCCCAAGTGCCAGAGAGATAAATCAGGAACAGACTGTCTGTCACCCCATGAATGAGTACAATCAAAGCAGAGATCAAAGGACATGAAGAAATGGGCTCAGCCCATTGCTGAGAAACCTCCTTGGTCATTTTCCTTTTATAATCACTTGAAACCATGTCTAATCATGCTTGCTTTTTACTAATTCCTTTCATGAGTTATACTTTGGAGATCAATTTTATATAGTACAAAAGTGACCTCAATCATATTAATATTAACCAGAGCTATGCAAGCCAGACCTGGCCAAAGGGCCCAGAATATGAAAGGAAATTGGAACTCACTATATGTTTTACCAAAACGGGTACTAAGAGGAATGAATTAACTAGCAGACTCAGCTCTTCGGACTGTTCCCAATGTGATCACTTGTACTTTTAAATGATTGTATTTACAGCAAGTACTTATAGATCTCTCCTTACTTAATCAAAAAACCTAAAATAAAACTTTAAAATGGAGACCCTCTCTTAGGCAATTCAGAGGAGTTTTCCTGAACACCCTTCTGCTGCAAAAGAAAACAAAAAAGTTAGATGAATCATTAAAGACATATTTTAAATGAGTTCTGTTTCTGGTACTAGCAGGTTAAGTTACTGGTATCAACTCATCTGCTAAAAACAAGACTAGATAATCTGTGTATGTGTGTATGTGAGTGTGTGTGTGTGTATAGCACCCTAAAAGTATTAAAGAACTGGCAAGTAGTGGAGATTGCAAGTTACACTGGGAGGCAGTAGAGGGTGGAGTGGAAAGTGATTACCTAAGGAGGCTCTAAACAGCTTTTGTCCTGAGAGGATGTGCCAATACCAAGAAAATGGGTCTTTAGGTGGGACCTAGCTGGATAAAGGTGACAGAAGTCAAAGGTAGATCCAACCAGAGGTGAATCTTATATAAGAGACCCTCCCACTTTACCTTAGGACCACCAAATTCTGTAACTTCTGGTAAGTATGAACTGTAATTAAATCCATACTGCCCTTCTCCCAATCCTACTCCAGGAAACTATAAGAAAGTTTGCTTTGGAAACTATCAGAGGGAGGTTGGGAGGGAGAGAGGGAGGGAGGGAAGGAAGGAAGGAAGGAGGGAAGGAGGGAGGGAGGGAAGGAGGAAGAAAGGAAGGAAAGGGGAGGTAGGAGGAAGGGAGGGGAGAGGACAAGGAAGGGAAAGAAGGGGAAGAGAAGGAAGGAAAGGAAAGGAAGAAATGAAAGGAAGAAAAGGGCAGTGGGGGACTTATGCCTGAGAAACTGAACCCACAATTTGGCAAAAAAAATCCTAAAGAAAATATTAGCAAACCAAATCCCAAAAGATATATAAAAGATGATACACCATGATCAAGTTGGGTTTAAACCAGGAATGAAGGGTTAGTTTAACATTTAAAAAATTGACCAACAAAATCACCATATTAACAAATAAAGTGAGAAAAATCATATGATCCTCTCAATAGATGCAAAAAAGTCCTATGATAACTATGCATTTGGAGTTCTCATCAACAAGAAAAGGCAAGAAAGAAAAAGATTAGAAAGGTAAAGAAAAAAGCTAATATTTGCATATGATATGACTGTGTATGCAGCAAATCTAAATGAATCTGTAAATAAATTAATTAGAATTAATAAAACTGTTGCATGTTTGCTGAATGCAAAGTCACATACAAAAAGCAACTCTATGTAAATAACAAAAATTTAGAAAATGAAAATTTTAAATATACCAATTATAATAGGATAAAAATATCAAGGATATAAGAATAAATTTTTTAAAGAATGTGAAATACCACTACAGAGAAAATTCTGAAACTTAATATTTTTTTATCTTCATTTTATTGAGATATATTCACATACCACGCAGTCATACAAAACAAATCGTACTTTTGATTGTTCACAGTACCATTACATAGTTGTACATTTATCACATAAATCAATCCCTGACACCTTCATTAGCACACACACAAAAATAACAAGAATAATAATTAGAGTGAAAAACAGCAATTGAAGTAAAAAAGAACACTGGGTACCTTTGTCTGTTTGTTTCCTTCCCCTATTTTTCTACTCATCCATCCATAAACTAGACAAAGGGGAGTGTGGTCCTTATGGCTTTTCCAATCCCATTGTCACCCCTCATAAGCTACATTTTTATACAACTGTCTTCGAGATTCATGGGTTCTGGGTTGTAGTTTGATAGTTTCAGGTATCCACCACCAGCTACCCAATTCTTTAGAACCTAAAAAGGGTTGTCTAAAGTGTGCGTAAGAGTGCCCACCAGAGTGACCTCTCGGCTCCTTTTGGAATCTCTCTGCCACTGAAGCTTATTTCATTTCCTTTCACATCCCCCTTTTGGTCAAGAAGATGTTCTCCATCCCACGATGCCAGGTCTACATTCCTACCCGGGGGTCATATTCCACGTTGCCAGGGAGATTCACTCCCCTGGGTGTCTGATCCCATGTAGGGGGGAGGGCAGTGATTTCACCTTTCAAGTTGGCTTAGCCAGAGAGAGAGGGCCACATGTGAGCAACAAAGAGGCATTCGGGAGGAGGATCTTAGGCACAACCATAGGGAGGCCTAGCCTCTCCTTTGCAGCAACCGTCTTCCCAAGGGTAAAACCTATGGTAGAGGGCTCAAACCATCAAACCACCAGTCCCCTATATCTGTGGTCATGTTAGCAACCATTGAGGTGGGGTAGGCAAATACCCCTGCATTCTCCACAGGCTCCTCAAGGGGGCACTACATCTTTTTTTCCTTGTTTTTCTTTTTTTTTTTTTTAACTTTCCCTTCTTTTTTAAATCAACTGTATGAAAAAAAAGTTAAAAAGAAAACAAACATACAATAAAAGAACATTTCAAAGAGACCATAACAAGGGAGTAAGAAAAAGACAACTAACCTAAGATAACTGCTTAACTTCCAACATGTTCCTACTTTACCCCAAGAAAGTTACCTAATATAGCAACATTTCTGTGAACTTGTTCCTACCATATCCATCAGAAATTAACAGACCATAGCCATTCCTGGGCATCCCCAGAACGTTAAATAGCTTATCTGTTCTTCTTGGATTATTGTTCCCCCTTCCTTAATTGCTCTCTATTGCTAGTTCCCCTACATTCTACATTATAAACCATTTGTTTTACATTTGTCAAAGTTCACATTAGTGGTAGCATATAATATTTCTCTTTTTGTGCCTGGCTTATTTCACTCAGCATTATGTCTTCAAGGTTCATCCATGTTGTCATATGTTACACGAGATCGTTCCTTCTTACTGCCGCGTAGTATTCCATCGTGTGTATATACCACATTTTATTTATCCACTCATCTGTTGAAGGACATTTGGGTTGTTTCCATCTCTTGGCAATTGTGAATAATGCTGCTATGAACATTGGCGTGCAGATATCTGTTCGTGTCACTGCTTTCCGATCTTCCAGGTATATACCGAGAAGTGCAATCGCTGGATCGAATGGTAACTCTATATCTAGTTTTCTAAGGAACTGCCAGACTGACTTCCAGAGTGGCTGAACCATTATACAGTCCCACCAACAATGAATAAGAGTTCCAATTTCTCCACATCCCCTCCAGCATTTGTAGTTTCCTGTTTGTTTAATGTCAGCCATTCCATCGGTGTTAGATGATATCTCATTGTGGTCTTAATTTGCATCTCTCTAATAGCTAGTGAAGCTGAACATTTTTTCATGTGTTTCTTGGCCATTTGTATTTCCTCTTCAGAGAACTGTCTTTTCATATCTTTTACCCATTTTATAATTTGGCTGTCTGTACTATTGTCATTGAGTTGTAGGATTTCTTTGTATATGCAAGATATCAGTCTTTTGTCAGATACATGGTTTCCAAAATTTTTTTCCCATTGAGTTGGCTGCCTCTTCACCTTTTTGAGAAATTCCTTTGAGGTGCAGAAACTTCTAAGATTGAGGAGTTCCCATTTATCTATTTTTTCTTTTGTTGCTTGTGCTTTGGGTGTAAAGTCTAGGAAGTGGCCGCCTAGTACAAGGTCTTGAAGATGTTTTCCTACATTATCTTCTAGGAGTTTTATGGTACTTTCTTTTATATTGAGATCTTTCATCCATTTTGAGTTAATTTTTGTGTAGGGGGTGAGGTAGGGGTCCTCTTTCATTCTTTTGGATATGGATAGCCAACTCTCCCAGCCCCATTTGTTGAATAGACCATTACGGCTCAGTTCAGTGACTTTGGGGGCCTTATCAAAGATCAGTCGGCCATAGATCTGAAGGTCTATCTCTGAATTCTCAATTCGATTCCATTGATCTATAGTTCTATCTTTGTGTCGGTACCATGCTGTTTTGGCAACTGTGGCTTTATAATAAGCTTCAAAGTCAGGGAATGTAAGTCCTCCCCCTTCGTTTTTCTTTTTTAGAGTGTCTTTAGCAATTCGAGGCATCTTCCCTTTCCAAATAAATTTGATAACTAGCTTTTCCAAGTCTGCAAAGTAGGTTGTTAGAATTTTGATTGCGATTGCATTGAATCTGTAGATGAGTTTGGGTAGAATTGACATCTTAATGACATTTAGCCTTCCTATCCATGAACATGGAATATTTTTCCATCTTTTAAGGTCCCCTTCTATTTCTTTTAGTAGAGTTATGTAGTTTTCTTTGTATAGGTCTTTTACATCTTTGGTTAAGTTTATTCCTAGGTACTTGATTTTTTTAGTTGCTATTGAAAATGGTATCTTTTTCTTGAGTGTCTCTTCAGTTTGTTCATTTCTAGCATATAGAAACATTACTGACTTATGTGCATTAATCTTGTATCCCGCTACTTTGCTAAATTTGTTTATTAGCTCTAGTAGTTGTATCGTTGATTTCTCAGGGTTTTCTAGATATAAGATCATATCATCTGCAAACAATGACAGTTTTACTTCTTTTCCAATTTGGATGCCTTTTATTTCTTTGTCTTGCTGGATTGCCCTGGCTAGCACTTCCAGCACAATGTTGAATAACAGTGGTGACAGCGGGCATCCTTGTCTTGTTCCTGATCTTAGAGGGAAGGCTTTCAGTCTCTCACCATTGAGTACTATGCTGGCTGTGGGTTTTTCATATATGCTCTTTATCATGTTGAGGAGGTTTCCTTCAATTCCTACCTTTTGAAGTGTTTTTATCAAAAATGGATGTTGGATTTTTTCAAATGCTTTTTCAGCATCTATTGAGATGATCAATTGATTTTTCCCTTTCGACTTGTTAATGTGTTGTAATACATTGATTGATTTTGTTATGTTGAACCATCCTTGCATGCCTGGAATAAACCCCACTTGGTCATGGTGTATGATTTTTTTAATATGTCTTTGGATTCGATTTGCAAGTATTTTGTTGAGGATTTTTGCATCTATATTCATTAGGGAGATTGGCCGGTAGTTTTCCTTTTTTGTAGCATCTTTGCCTGCTTTGGGTATTAGATTGATGTTAGCTTCATAAAATGAGTTAGGTAGTGTTCCATTTTCTTCAATGTTTTGAAAGAGTTTGAGTAAGATTGGTGTCAGTTCTTTCTGGAAAGTTTGGTAGAATTCCCCAGTGAAGCCATCTGGCCCTGGGCATTTATTTGTGGGAAGATTTTTGATGACTGATTGGATCTCTTTGCTTGCGATGGGTTGGTTGAGGTCTTCTATTTCTTCTCTGGTCAGTCTAGGTTGTTCACATGTTTCCAGGAAATTGTCCATTTCTTCTACATTATCCAGTTAGTTGCCATACAGTTGTTCATAATATCCTCTTATAATTTTTTTAATTTCTTCAGGATCTGCAGTTATGTCACCTTTTTCATTCATTATTTTGTTTATATGGGTCTTCTCTCTTTTTGATTTTGTCAGTCTAGCTAGGGGCTTGTCAATCTTGTTGATCTCGAAGAACCAACTTTTGGTGATATTTATCCTATTGTTTTTTTGTTCTCTATGTCATTTATTTCTGCTTTAATCCTTGTTATTTCTTTTCTTCTACTTGGTTTAGGATTGGTTTGCTGTTCATTTTCTAGCTTCTTCAGTTGATCCATTAGTTCTTTGATTTTGGCTCTTTCTTCTTTTTTAATATATGCGTTTAGTGCTATAAATTTCCCCCTTAGCACTGCTTTTGCTGCATCCCATAGGTTTTGGTATGTTGTGTTCTCATTTTCATTCGTCTCTATATATTTAGCAATTTCTCTTGCTATTTCTTCTTTAACCCACTGATTGTTTAGGAGTGTGTTGTTTAACCTCCAGGTATTTGTGAATTTTCTAAGTCTCTGATGGTTATTGACTTCTAATTGTATTCCATTGTGGTCAGAGAATGTGCTTTGAATAATTTCAATCTTTTTTAATTTATTGAGGCTTGTTTTATGTCCCAGCATATGATCTATTCTGGAGAAAGTTCCATGAGCACTAGAAAAGTATGTGTATCCTGGTGATTTGGGATGTAATGTCCTGTATATGTCTGTTAAATCTAATTCATTTATCAGATTGTTTAGGTTTTCAATTTCCTTATTGGTCTTCTGTCTGGTTGATCTATCTATAGGAGAGAATGATGTGTTGAAGTCTCCCACAATTATCGTGGAAACATCAATTGCTTCCTTTAGTTTTGCCAGTGTTTCTCTCATGTATTTTGTGGCACCTTGATTGGGTGCATAGACATTTAAGATTGTTATTTCTTCTTGTTGAATTGCCCCTTTATTAGTATGTAGTGGCCTTCTTTGTCTCTCAAAACATCCCTGCATTTGAAGTCTATTTTATCTGAGATTAATATTGCTACACCTGCTTTCTTTTGGCTGTAGCTTGCATGAAACATTTTTTTCCATCCTTTCACTTTCAGTTTCTTTGTGTCCCTGTGTCTAAGATGAGTCTCTTGTATGCAACATATTGATGGTTCATTTTTTTTTATCCATTCTGCGAATCTGTATCTTTTAATTGGGGAGTTTAATCCATTTACATTCAACGTTATAACCGTGAAGGCATTTCTTGAATCAGCCATCTTATCCTTTGGTTTATGTTTGTCATATTTTTCCCCTCTGTCTATTAATATCCTTTATTGTACCCATACCGAATCTCTTTACTACTGAACCTTTCTCCAAGTCTCTCTGTCCTTTGTTTCTCTGTCTGTAGGGCTCCCTTTAGTATCTCCAGTAGGGCAGGTCTCTTGTTAGCAAATTCTCTCAGCATTTGTTTGTCTGTGAAAAATTTAAGCTCTCCCTCAAATTTGAAGGAGAGCTTTGCTGGATAAAGTATTCTTGGCTGGAAATTTTTCTCACTCAGAATTTTAAATATATCGTGCCACTGCCTTCTCGCCTCCATGGTGGCTGCTGAGTAGTCACTACTTAGTCTTATGCTGCTTCCTTTGTATGTGGTGAATTGCTTTTCTCTTGCTGCTTTCAGAACTTGCTCCTTCTCTTCCGTGTTTGACAGTGTGATCAGAATATGTCTCGGAGTGGGTTTATTTGGATTTATTCTATTTGGAGTTCGCTGAGCATTTATGATTTGTGTATTTATGTTGTTTAGAAGATTTGGGAAGTTTTCCCCAACAATTTCTTTGAATACTCTTCCTAGACCTTTACCCTTTTCTTCCCCTTCTGGGACACCAATGAGTCTTATATTCGGACATTTCATATCATCTATCATATCCCTGAGGTCCATTTCAATTTTTTCAATTTTTTTTCCCCATTCTTTCTTTTATGCTTTCATTTTCCATTCTGTCATCTTCCAGGTCACTGATTCGTTGTTCAACTTCCTCTAGTCTTGTACTATGAGTGTCCAGAATCTTTTTAATTTGGTCAACAATTTCTTTAATTTCCATAAGATCATCCATTTTATTATTTACTCTTGCAATGTCTTCTTTATGCTCTTCTAGGGTCTTCTTGATATCCTTTGTATCCCGTACTATGGTCTCATTGTTCACCTTTAGTTCTTTGAGTAGCTGCTCTAGGTGCTGTGTCTCTTCTGATCTTTTGATTTGGGTGCTTGGGCTTGGGTTATCCATATCGTCTGGTTTTTTCATATGCTTTATAATTTTCTGTTGTTTTTGGCCTCTTGGCATTTGCTGAACTTGATAGGGTTCTTTTAGGATTTGTAGACCAATTGAAGTCCTTATCTCTAATTTATCAGATCTACAGCTTCGTGGAGTACACTTTCTCTAACTAACCAGCAGGTGGCATCCACGAGCCACCTGTTCTCCACAAGCCAGTTCTCCCCTGCTTAGCCTTTGTGGTGAGTGGGGGAGTGAGTCTTGTGGGGTCCAATTGGTGTACCAAGCTTGCGTGTGTAGTTGGTGTTGCCTGCCCTGTATATGGGGCGTGTTTCTGGGCAGTCAGGGAGGGGGGGTGGCTCTAACAATCAAATCACCCTGGTGATCCTAGAGTTTTAAAGCTGCTGCAATAGTCTAATCCTTCAGTTCAGTCCTGCCACAGTTTGTCTCTGCCACTGACCCACAAGTCCTTGGTATTGGCGTTTGGCTCCTGACACTTGCAAGTGGGCCCCTCTTCCAGGCTGTGCACCCCGGGTCCTCTGTTGAGGGATGACTGTGCTATGTCACAGGTGAGTGCCATCCCCCCAGGGCAGTTCTGGGCTGCTGGGCTGTGTAGGGAGGCTCCCAGTCTGCTGAAATGATGGCTGAATGGGGCTTTGTTAATTCACACTGCTCCACCTTCCCAACTCTGGGACAATCGGCTGAGGTTGCAGGGAAGGCTAATGTCCACGCCCAGTTTTGTTGTGTGTGCCTGTTATTTGAAGGACTTCCGTCACACTGGGTTGTCTGGGGCAGCTCTGGGCTATGGGGCTGGTGATGGGCAGGAGGGTTTCCTGTCCACCAGGATGATGGCTGTGAGCGCACACCCCCCTTTTCTTGGGAAGTTGTGGTGTTTAGTGAATTTTCTCAGCCACTGGATTATTGCCTTTTGTCTCAGAGCTCTCTTAGTTCTGCTCTTGTCTTGACCTGCCCAAATTGCAAGTCTTTGAAGCTTTCTGTATTGGGCTTCTTAGAGTAATTGTTTTAGAAAAAGAAAAAAGGATTTAAAAAAGGGCCTTCCTCAGAGATCTAATGGGTTATTGAAATGCTAAGAGACAAAGCAATTAGGGCCATTAAGGAAAGGTCCACAGGGCAGAGAGATCAGCTTTTCTTTGGGATTTGCATATGAGCCTCAGAGCCTGAGCTCTACCCTTCCCCTTTCTATATTCACCAGAACTCCAAAAATCCTCTCCGCTTTTATTTTGGAGTTTTTCGTGTTGTTTTTTTCTATGCCTGTCTCCTCTCTGCTGGGCTGGCTGTTCTCAGATTCTCTGGTGTCTCGTCTCAGTCTATCAATGGTTGGAGTTTGGATCACTAGAATGAGTTTCCGATAAGGGCTGCCACTGCAGTTCTCCCTTCTCCTTCCCGGAGCTGACAGCCCCTCCTCCCACGGGACTGAGCCTGGCAGGGAGGGGTGCGGGTCCCCTGGCCACAAAAACTTACAGATTTAGCTGATCTCAGCAGTTCCACGTTTTCATGAGTGTTGTATGAAGTATGCCCAAAGTCAGATTGCTCTGTGGTGTCCAGTCCACGCAGTTCCTGGCTTTCTACCTACTTTCCTGGAGGAGTAACTAAAACATACAGCTCACCAGTCCGCCATCTTGCCTGACTCTGAAACTTAATATTGAAACATATTTTTAAAGATCTAAATAAGTGTAGAAATAAACTTTGTACACTAATGGGACACTCAAAATTGCAAATAGGTCAAATACGTCAACCCGCCCAAAATGGATTAACAAATTCTGTCTAATCACAATCTAAATCCTACCCTACAAGGAAGCTTACTGTTAACACTGCTTCATACACACAGGCACGTGCATGCTTTTTAGTGCCCTGCCATTAAACATAGCAGACAGATGAGGATCCAAAGCATATCAAGATAGCCTCTAGTATTACAGGAACCAAAGCAATCAAATATATAGAAAATATAATTTAAAGAAAACAGATTGTGCAGCAAGAAGAAAATTTTTAAAAATAACACTATTAATGAATCCTTTGATAAGAGAAAATGCTGCATCCATGAAATAAGAACAGTATATCATATAGAGAACATTTAAGGAATAGAAAAACAGCATTAATTGTTAAAGATATCATCATGTAAACGGAAAACTCAATAGAAAGGTTGGAGGATAAAGTTTGTGAAATCTAGCAGCTAGAGCACAAAAAAGAGATTGAAAGTAGGGGAAGCAGGATAAGAAAACTAGAAAATTAGTCCAGGAGGTCCCACATCTAATTAACAAGTGCTTCAGTAAGAGAAAACAGAGGGAACAGAGAGGATGGCATCATCATAGAAAAATACAAGAAAATTTTCCAGAAATAATGAACATGATTTTCCAGATCAAATGGAGCCCTTGAGTTCCCAGAGCAATGAATAAAAATAAACCCAAATATCATTATGATATTTCAGAAAACGGAGAATAAAAAGAAGACCCTGAAGCCTTCCAGAGGAAAAATAACTGTTCACACACAGAGTCAAGGACAAGAACAGCAAATATACTAAAGGACCATGCAATCATGTCTTCAGAAGATCTGAAAGACAATTTTTTACAACCTAGAATTTGATACCCAATGAAACTATCATTTAGCTATGAGGAAAAGACCAAACTAATATTAAAACTATAGTTAACAAAGATAGTTGATATTCGCAAAGGGATAGACAAATTGATGAATGGAACATGTATATGGATTTTTGCATCTAGAACAGTGCCTGACACATATAACACACACAATAAATATTTTTGAATGTTGGATGAATATGTAAACCTGGTGCATGAGTTTCGCAGATCAGTGGACAAAAGGTAGACTGTTCAAAAATGATATTGGGATAATTAGGTACCCATGTGGAACAATAAACCCTTGTCACTTATTTATAACATACAAAAATTAAATCCAAAGAGGGAAAAAAACAAATTTGAAAGATAAAACTTTTAGGATAAAACATAGGACGGTATCTTTTTAACTTGACATCCATAAAGATTTCTTAATCAAGGTAGAAAAAGTACAGAAAGGAAAACATTGTTGACTCAGTATATATTAAGAACTTCTGTTTATCAGATTGTGATGGTTTAGAGGCTTTATGGACCCAGAAGATCATGTTCTTAAAGTAAATCCATTCCTGTGGGTGTAAACCTGCTGTAGGTAGGACATTTTGATTAGGTTATTTCAGTTGATGCACGCCCCAGGTATGTCTCAATCCTCTTACTGGAGTCCTTTATAAAATGATGACATTAAGAGACAGAAGACAAAGAAAAAGACATAGAAGCTGAGAAGAAAAGCTACAGAAGTTGAGAAAGAAAACCACAGTTGAAACAGCCAGAAGCTGAACACAAAGAAACCCAAAGGAGAAGGGAGAGACCAGCAGACACCACCATGTGCCTGCCACGTGACAGAGGAGTCCCAGAGTGCCAGCAACCTGTCTTCAGGAAGAAGGTATTATCTTGATGATGCATAAATTTGGACATTTTCAAGGCCTCAGAACTGTAAGCTTGTAAACTAATAAATTCCCATTGGAAAAGCCAACTCAGTTTATGGTATGTGCATTTAACCACTCAAGCTGACTGTGCTAGTTTGGATGTATTATGTCCCCCAAAATGCCATGTTCTTTGATGCAATGTTGTGGGGACAGATATATTAGTGTTGATTAGATTGGAATTCTTTGATTGCTTCCATGGAGATGTGACTCAATCAACTGTGAGTGAAACATTTGATTGGATAATTTCCGTGGAGGTGTTACCCCACCCATTCAGGGTTGGTGTTCATTGGATCACTGGAGTCGTATAAAGGAGTTCACAGACTGAAGGACCTCAGAGCAACTAAGAGTGACATTCTGAAGAGGAGCTGCAGCTGAAAGACACATTTTAAAGGTGGCCATTGGAATCTGACACTGACATTTTGGAGAACGTCATTTTGAAATACAACCTGGAAACAAGCAGACACCAGCCACATGCCTTCCCAGCTAACAGATTTTTTGGACACCATCAGCCATCCTTCAGTGAAGGTTCCCTGTTGTTGATGCCTTACCTTGAACACTTTATGGTCTTAAGATTGTAACTTTGGAACCAAATAATCTCCCTTTATAAAAGCCAATCCGTTTTCTGGTATTCTGCAAATGGCAGCATTAGCAAGCCAGAACACTCACTAAAACAGATTTTGGTACCAGAAGTGAGTTTTAGCAAAGGAAAACATGGATGATATCTTAAAGAAAGTGGAAAGACAAGCCATAAACTGGGAGAAGATATTTGAGCTATTTGCACACATGTAACCAACAAAGGATTGGTATCCAATAATAATAATAATAATAATAATAATAATAATAATAATAATAATAGTAACAATAATTAAGTTCCTCTTAAAAATAAGAAAAAGACAACACAACAGAAGAATGAACAAAAGATACAAGAATTTAATAAAAGAAACATAAATGATAAATAAGTATATGAAAAGTTTAACAATCTCAATAGTAATCATTTTTTAAAAAAGAAAATTTTAAGTACAATGATATTGGCAAATCAGTCTGATAAATTGCTGGGAGAATGTGGAACAATAGGAATCCTTATACCATGCTGGTAGGAGCATATATTAAAACAACCACTTGGGAAAACAATTTGGCATTTTCTAGTAAACCTGAACTTTCATATAACTTACAAAGAAGTAATTCTACCCCTAGATATATACTCTGGTAAAACTTTAAGACAAAATGGACTTGGAGATATGTAAATAATGTTCATAATAGAATTATTCATAATACCCTAAAATAGGAAAAAGCCCAAATGTCCATCAATAGTAGAATGAATACATAAATTATGATGCCTTCACACAAAGTTACTTTACAAAACAGTGAAAAAGAATGAATTACATCCACTGTAATGACATCAATGAATCTTAGCACAGTATCGAGTGCCGAAAGCAAGTAACAGAAAAATTCATAGCATAAGATGCTATGTTCAAAAACATTCAAAACTAAAAATATATTGTTTAGGGAGTCATACATATAAAAACATACAGTCACCTAGAAAACTCAGGAGGCATTAAACTAAAAATTCAGGTTAAAAAAGCAATTAGGATATATGCAATGTACGTAACATGTAACCAACAAAGGTCTTATGCCTAGAAAATATAAACAACTGCTAAAAGTAAAAAAAAGAAAAATACCCAATAGAAATGGACAAAAGGATTTAAACAGGTACTTAATTAAATGGTTAATAATCTGTAAAGGGATTCAACTTCACTATTCACTAGAGAAATGCAAATTAAAACTAGAATGAGCTATCAATGCATATTTAGAATGGCTAAAATTAAAAAGACAATAGCACCAAGTGCTGACAAGGATGCAGAGCAACTAGAACTCTCAGGCTTTGCTGCTGGAAGTCTAAATTGTTACAGACACTATGGAAAATTGTTTACCACTATCAACTACAGCATCTCACATTTTTCCTCTCAGTATAGATTCCCATAACATAGACATATGCATGTACCAAAAGACATTTTAAAAAATCCCGGTTAGTGGATCCCTCTTGGGGACAGGCCTTTGAAGTTATAATTGTGAAAGGGTGCACAAGGATCTTAAAAATTGTTAATATTCTATGTCAAACTAATATTTGTAATATTCTGTGTCTCAAAGTGGGGTGTGAATATGTGGTCTTTTTATCATTTTTCTACCTTTTATATATATTAAGATTCCCTTGGATGTATAAAACATCTCATTACTATTAATTGAAAAAAAGAACATGGAAAAAGTAAGACTACAGAACTGAGAGAGAAGTTACACATCTTACAGAGCTAAAAATTTTCCATGTTTGTGTAATTCAGAAATAGTTCTTCAGGAAGCTTGTCAAGTCTCTACCAGAATTCTAACCCAACAAATGATTGAAATGTTCTTCATTGACCAGCAAGATATATTGCAGATGTACTAGTTTCTTAAGCTGTGGAAGCCTCAGCTTACCATTTCTACAGTAAGGATTGACAGCAAGGAGTGTATAAAGATTAAATGAGTTCATGGATGATAAGTACTTAGCATACTTCAGACACCAACAAATGTTGGTTCCCTTCTCTTTGCCAGCCTTCTCTTATAAAGCTCACTTGTTCTTTGACTGTAACAAATTACCACAGTTTTCTTTAATGGAACTTTAAATTTTTACAGCATGCCGTTCATTTAAAAGTACTTTTACAAATATTATTGCATTTGATTTTCAAATTTAGAACTCAGAAGTAAGAAATAGCTATAACAATTTGAACACTGACCTTCATAGAGACGAAAGACAACAGGAGCAATGTCCAAAATTGTGGCTACGTCTTGGTTGCAACTACTGTATCTATTATGCCCTAAAATATCTTTAAGTCAATAGAAAAGCTCTAACACTGTGACACCTAACTGACCTTTCCCAGGCTATCCCTGATCCCCAAATTATATCTTACCTAATGCCCTAATTTGGGATCTGCAATATAGGGTCACTAAACTGCTAGCACCCTAAAATTACAGAATCAAAATTTACATGTTTCAAAATAAAAAATAAAAAATATAATAAAACAAGCTTCAGACATATCCAAACCTTAAAGGAAAAAGTCCTCAGCTGGCAAAATGTCATTTCACCTCTAAGGTCTATTTTAGAAACATTCCTTTGGGAAGAGCTGCCACTTAATTAGCCGTCCTATAAATTAAAAAGAATGTTCCAGTCAGGTATCATCTCCAGAGCCCTGGGATCCATAGAACTTAGAAGAAAAAGCTGACACATGTGATGAGGAATGCCTGTCCAATGCAGCTTCCTTATCCAATGGCTCTGATCAACAATGTACCAAATTAATTTTGTTCAAATTTGAATGTTGTCACTTTATTTTAATTGACAATAAGTTGTCAACAACCTCAAATGCTGAATATGAAATCCAAAGGACACCCAGGAATAGTAAAGTATGCCAATGAGGTATTATATTCTTTTACCTTCCATCTTAAACAGTGCTTTTGAGAGCAAAGCCTATAAAAAGCTATGTGTCTCCACTGGCATAATTGTGAACAGCCCCATTCCTACAGGACTCAGAAGATTATTTCAGAGAATTTTATAGGGCCAGGATGACCCATCTTGGGGAAATCCTAATTGGCATTAAAAAGTAAATGCAATCAAAGCCACATACCAGGACCATAATGACGGCAAGGGGCTGTGTGACTAGCCTTAAAACCTGAGAAACAGTGGTGAACTGGGATGGCTTTAATGGATACTCACAATTCATCCGTATCCACTAAAGGTATTTCATTTCTTCAAGCTATTGCAAGCGGGTGAGAAAAAGGAAGTTTCCTATTATTTCTATTAGTCTCATTTCTATTTTTTGCCCCTCTTAGATACCCTGGTTGTTCCAAAAAATATTTTCCTGGCTGTCAGACAAGAAAT
Source organism: Choloepus didactylus (assembly GCF_015220235.1). Classification (NCBI taxonomy): domain Eukaryota; kingdom Metazoa; phylum Chordata; class Mammalia; order Pilosa; family Megalonychidae; genus Choloepus; species Choloepus didactylus. The sequence goes on along the minus strand of NC_051312.1, from coordinate 125,311,767 downwards.
TTTGAGCCTTCATCAGGAAAAGAAACCTCTTAAAAATGCCAGGACTACTTATCAATTTTTAAACAATAATAAATCGACCACTGGTGAACGTTGAGTACCACATGCTGAGCAAGACATTTTCCAAATTGATTCATGAATCTTCCCAACAACCAACGAAAAATGGGTCAAGATTACATACAACTCCTCGTATGTACAGAAAAAAATAAAGTAACATTCTGCATTTTATTTAAACATCCTCCCCTTGCCCTTATGCTCTCAACACCACTAATGGCAGAAATTGCAGAATAAATGTTACCTTGACAATCCAAGGTAGCTCTGCTTTAAGTAATTACTCAGTCTTTCCACATTTAACTCATTCTCAAGTGCTCTCATCTTCCATTTCTCCTCTTCAAGATGGTAGTAAGGTTCAGGGATGTTGCCTTTTCTATAGGCCTTCAGAAGAGGCACCTACCTGCTCCCTATGCAGTTGGTGAGTGGCTGACATAGGCCTCTGGGTTTGCTGATATAATGGTTGGCCGGTCTGGTCACTGGATGTATTGGGCTGGTACTTGTTGAGTTGTGGCCAACCCCACCTAGTCTTTGGGACATCATGATGACTGATGAGCATATGACATGTCACACTTCCCCTAGTCATTAGGTCCACAAATTCTCAGCCTCCTCATCCTAATCAAGCTTTTTATAGACCACAAGTCCTCCTAACACTTGAAAACACAAACCTCTCATTGGTGTCTAAGATTTTTCAACCAATTTCTCTGTACCACTTGAAGTGTGTAAATGGGAGTCAGTAAGACTGAACTCAGGCCAACCCTGAAACCATACCATATTAGATGCAGCCCTAGGCTGATGGTGGATTTCTTTAAGAGTCTTGGGATCTCCCTAGACAATAGCAGGGCAGAAGCCCTAATGTTTCCAGATTCTCACAAACTTCTTTTGGTGTTTTTACCCACTAATTTCTGTTCCTAGTTGTTGGTTCCTAGGTAGATGCAACCTTCCCCTTTCCATGGTCAATATTCTAAGCTTTGGAATTACCAAAAAGGGGATGAATGATGACATTCCAAAATATTATCCACCTAAATAGGTATTATGGTTTTTCACATCCTTACAGATGACAAAACTGAGGGTCCAATGCATGAAATAACATGTCAATAGTCACAAAGCTGGTAACAGAGGTGGGATTACTACATGTCCAGCTGAACTTCAAACCCTTACACTTTCCATGCTGCTTCCCTAAGGAAGTTGGCCCAAAGCTCAGAAACTACCTCTGCTTTCCCAACCATAGATCAGACTTCAGTTATATAGTCAAGCAGTCAAAAACAATTAATGACCCCACACTTTGACCCTATTCCCTCCAGTTGTGTTGTTTAACATATTATGAAAAATATATATTTTTGTACTAGCCTCACTCCCGGCTTCCTCTTAGTTTTTCTATCTTTACTTTCCCTTAGATTAAATTATTTAGTTGCTTAGTGTGAGGTGTGTGGATTTTTTAATCTTTTCTTATTTTAAGTGACTTTGACAGTAGCCTCAAATCCTTTAGGGAATAAGAAAATATTTAATTAACTAAAATAAGGACAACAAAATACTATGAACTCTTTGAAATATATAGTAAATGAAGATGCACACGTACTTCTCCATGGGTTCAAGGGCATCCAAGGAAATGTTTACGTACACAAAAGATAGGCAAGAATGGGGGGAAGGGGGGAAGGGGTCAGTTTTAGGGTTCTCCAACTATTAGAATCAACCAGGGCTGATCTGGGAAGGCTATAGCATTTCAGAGATAAAAGGGGGCTTGAGGGTGAATCACAAATAAAAATTTTACAGAGAAAGAAAAAATGGTTTAGCAATAAAGACAAAGAAGCAAATTTCCAGTTAGGAACAAAGCAACACTTTCAGTGACTTATAAGAATGGATCAGGGGCAAGAGTGGACAGATATGCCTACCTGACTGAAGCAAAGGCCTGGGCTCCAAGAGAGGAGGAAATGAGAACCACAGGCTAGGAGGTTGTCTTGATTAGAACAGCATCTTAAACTCCATACTGAGTTAAGAGAGTTACCGTCAATGCAGGGTTGTGAGACACAGAAGGATGTTTTTATAATGAAGGATAAGGAAATGACTGTAGCTGTGACCAAACACTGTGTCCTACCAATTGTTCTATTCAACATCAAGAAATAGTTCAGGGCCTTCACAAACCAAAGTTCAGAAAGAAAAAGTTTGCTGGACACCAATAGGCATTATACAATAAGGAACATCTGTCCATTCCAAAGGAGGAATATGAGTGAATGGGTGAAAAAACTGGTGTCTGCCGAGAGTAACCAAGGATACTGACCATGAATGGAGAAAATTTGGGGAAGTAAAGTTCAGACCATAGAACCTCATTTTCTTTCATGAGATTTAGTTCAGTTTGTGAGAGGACTGAGAGCTAGAACTTCTTCCCTTACAGACTGTGAGGGAGAAAGCAGACGCCTGCTGCTGGAAGCTAGCTTTGGGGTTACTTACCAAAGATACGAGGGGAAAACAATGCTTTTTCTCTGAAGAGAAAGGAGGTCTTTAAGAGCATACCATATCCAGCAAAAGGAGAGGAAATACTCTTGAGATTTCTGCCTCTGGGAAAAGAAGTCAGGTTAAATTTGAAACTAAAAAAGAGAAAACTTGAGCAAGAAATTAGTGAGAGGTGTACTTCACACTGAGTAAAAGAACTCACCTAGACTAAGCAAGATGTATGTTCCTTTTAGTTATTACTTTTAACTTAACTATGGCAGTTATTGACAGAAATGTGCCTCTGTGATTATCTATATTCAGAGATATCTACACAGTCAGAATTTGGCAAATTTATATTCTATTAGTAAGGAATTTAATTTTGTAGGAAAAACAATACAGGGTAGTGATTATGAGTCTGGTCACTGGGATTTATAGCCCTGGCTCTCCATTTAGTGCCTGTGTGACAGAGGTCACAAACTATCAAAGCTTCAATTTTATCACTTAGAAAATGAGATTATTTCCACATGGTACTCTATTATCAGTAATGAAGATGAATTGTGTCTGCTGATTTTCAGTCATAGTTGTTTTCACTTGTGATTTGTAATTTTCAGCTTAGCTCATACTCAGCAATAGTTATTCCCTGTGGGAGTTCCATGCCACCAATGTTACAGAGGAGACCCCATAGCGCAGTTTTGTGTTTACCTCTTTTTACTAAACCAATTTATATCTGAAAGCCATTAGGAGAATTAAATTACTTAATATCTATGAAGTAGTAAAAAGAGTACCTGGCTACAGAGAATCTGTTGAATAAAATTGCATGGTTTATAACTCCCAGATCTCCAGAGGAGCCCCGGAGTTCCAGTTTCTCACAAGACAGGGCCATTGTAGTTTCTGTGACCCTGGACAAATGGGCAGAATTTTCCTAGACCCTGATAATGGACAATACACTCTTTCCCTGTTTCTGGCTTAGGTGGAGGACTCACTTTCAGATGCAAGGGGTCTGTTCTAGTTTGCTAATGCTGCTGGAATACAAAACACCAGAAATGGATTGGCTTTTATAAAAGGGGTATATTTGGTTACAAAGTTACAGTCTTAAGGCCATAAAGTGTCCAAGGTAAGTCATCAACAATTGGGTACCTTCACTGGAGGATGACCAATGGTGTCCAGAAAACCTCTGTTAGCTGGGAAGGCACGTGGCTGGCATCTGCTCCAAGTTCTGGTTTCAAAATTGCTTTCTCCCAGGACATTCCTCTCTAGGCCACAGCTCCTCTTTAAAATGTCACTCTCAGTTGCTCTTAGGGGATTTGTCCTCTCTTAGCTTCTCCAGAGCAAGAGTCTGCTTTCAACGGCTGTCTTCAAACTGCAGCTCCTCTCAGTTCCTGGGCATTCTTCAGAGCGTCCCTCTGGCTGTAGCAAGCCCGCTCCTTCTGTCTGATCTTATATAGTGCTCCAGTAAACTAATCAAGGTCCATGCTGAATGGGTTGGGCCACACCTCCATGGAAATTATCCAATCAGAGTTATCACCCTCAGTTGGGTGGGGCACGTTTCCATGGAAACAACCTAATCCAAATGTTCCAACTTAATCCCCACTAATATGTCTGCCCCACAAGATTGCATCAAAGAATATGGCTTTTTCTGAAGGACATAATACATTCAAACCGGCACAGGGTCCTCAGTGTTGATTTCCATCCACCTGTCTCCAGGAGTATAAGCTCTAGCCCCTTAGTCTTGTATCAAGTTTCAATAGGACTGTAGGTAGTTCAAATTTTACCTGCTCCCATGCTCTGCCTTTGTTTCCTCCTAGTTTCTAGATCCTCAGAATCTCTCTTTTTTTCCTTTTGAGTTGGACTATGTATTTTTTTAACTTTGTTATTTCTAACAACACCCTGAGTTGGAATGTGCTATCTACACTTTGCACTCAGCTCAGTCTACCATATTAACTGGAAGTCTCCTGCCCTGCATATTTAACCATCAACACAGGTGTCAAAAATACAGCAGAACACATCCCAGGAAATAATTTGCAAACCAGGGAATACCCAAAACCCTTTGATAAGCAATAATTTTTAACACCCAAATGCAGGTATCTGCCAGTACTAAGTCATTTCATGCACTGATATCTGATCATGTTTGCATTATTATCTGAATACCAAAGTATTCATGTAATATAGTTCCAAATTCAAGGTATGACTATGTAATCTTTGGGATGAAATTACATTTCCTTCTAGGTATTTTCCAGATTCTCAAAATTACCCATGTATTTTTTTTAATTAGACTTTTAGCTTTTTCATTAAAATTTCACACTGTTAAAATCAAATACCTAATAAGCACGTTTCTAATATGTGTGGAAAAGCCATTCACCCAATCTATTTTTACCTTTTAAAGTAACCAGGGACCATATTTTAAACTAGTTTAATAATTCTAATGAACATTCTATTAATTGAACAAGTTTTAAAATACACATTACCAGGTGAAATTTTTAATTTAATTATTTCACATATTATGGATAATCCAACCAATTCCAACTAAGCAACAGTCACCCCAAATTCTGCCCAAATCCACACTACCACTGCAACAGGAAGAGAAAATTTGAGGAAATACATGATTGAACAGTATTTTCCTGCTACCCCAGAAACAGCCATGTAGAGAACAATGCTCCAGAACTCCTGAGCAGAGCATGCAGGTAATCTGTCACATCGAGTTAAGAGTTCTGCAGCATAAATATAATGGATATAAAATGTAGACAGAAACAAACCTTGACAGACTCAATGTCTGTAAAATAGTCACTTAATTTAACACATTATGGTATAGGCATATGACAGGTGACAATACCCCATAAAGTAATATTGTAGACTATTTGACAGCATGGAAAGATACTGATGATATTTTAAGAAATAAAAGCTAATAAAGTATGATCTTATTTTCTGTAAAAATGAAATTTAATTGCAAATAAACTAAAATCCAGGTAATATACTTCTTACACAATATGAGGTGGGGGGGGGGGCATTTTAGGAAAGGAAGAAAAAAGTGATGAATAAAAAATACCGGGTCCCCTGCCAGGGCCTGGGCATGGACCTATGCAAGCTTCACTAGTTCCATATACATCTACCCTGTCTGAAAGCTTCTACCACAAAATCTTAACAGATATATACATATATCAAATAATTACCAGTGATCCTTTATATGTTCTCTGTATCCACCGTTATTTTCTTAACTTCTTTTTTAACAATAAATAAGAAAATCAGTGGTGTGTATTGTACACCATGCTTTTTACCTTGAACACATTTGGGTTTCACAAGGCTCCAGAAAAAACAAAACTGACCCACCTCAGGCCTTAGTCCTACCCTGACTTCCATGCTGCATCACAGTTTACCTCCCCATTTCCTATTTCCTTACCCCCTTTTTCACCATCAAATAACTAACTTTTCCCATGAAAAACAAACTAATTCACGGTAAGTCAAGAAGTAGCTAATAACTCATTACTGTATTATCTTGAAGGGGTAATTGCATTTGAATATAGGCTGTCAGGAAACACTATCCATCAACATAAAGAAACATATTTATAGTAGTGGAATCTCAATCGCTGTGGCAAGAGTATTTGTTTATCCAGACAGTAGGCAGCCAAATACTCCATTTTTGCCTGAAGATGAGGAATCGAAGCACTATTCTAGAAACTCTAGAAATAACATATTCAAAAAAAATTAATCCAAACCAATAAAGTACCTATAATAAATTTCTAGGCTCTTGCAGGGGTTAAAGAAAAATACTTTGACTCTGCCTCCAAATAAAGTTTAAAATCTAGAATCTTAGGACTGTAGGGTATAAGGACCTTAGAAAGTATTTACTTATACCATCCAGTTTCAGTTAAGCATCTCCAGGGACAGGAAACTGTTTGACAGAAGTAAATTCTACCTTGAACAGCACTAGCCAACACAATGTTCTCTCTTCATCTGATTCCCCAAAGGCCTCCTGTAGCTCCTAATCTTTCTTCCATAAAAGACGTTTCTCATCTGAGAGGCAGCTCTCAAGACCTCTCTCCATGACAAAAATCTCTATAGTTTCTTAAAAAGGCCATGACTGATTGGCTTCCAGATAATTCAAACCTTGGTCCTTCCCATTGAAAAATGCCCCAGTGTTTCTATATCTCTTTAGGGTGGCCTGTTCAGCTTAAGTTGAATAAGAATTATCACCTCCATCATTCTAGAGTCTGTTTCTATCAGAGTATCCAAGATCAAGATTGCTTCAGTATTTTGGCAGCCATACCACCATTCCCATACTGAGCCAAATGTCAACTAAGACTCTAAGTTTTTACTAATCTGCGAGCTTCCCAGCCTCTACTTTTACAGCTGTTTTAAAGACCTTTGCACATAAAGTATATTAATCTCTAATTTCAACTTGTTAGATACGATCTATTTTTCCTGCCTCTCAAAGCTTTCTCAAATAATAAGGCATTCGTGCCCTCAGTTTCACATCATCTATTAACGCAAACAGCATGCTTTCTACACGTTTCGGTTTGCTAATGCTGCTATTATGCAAAATACCAGAAATGGATTGGCTTTTATAAAGGAAATTCATTAGGTTACAAATAACCTAAATTCTAAGGTGATACAAGTGTCCAAACTAAGGCATCAACAAGAGAATACCTTCACTGAAGAAAGGCCAATGACTTCAGGAACACCTCTGTCAGCTGGGAAGGCATATGGCCCAGAGTCTGACAGTCCTTTGTTCCCGGGTTGCATTTCAAAATGGCTTTCTCCAAAATGTCCCTGGGCTTCTGTCTCTCTTAGCTTCTCTCTCAGCCTCTCTGCATCCTTGCTCGGGCTTCTGTCTCTCTTAGCTTCTCTCTTTCTCAGCTCCTGGGAATCTTTGCTTGTTCTCCCAGGGGCATTTCTCTCTAAGTGTCTGGAAGTCCTCTCTTAGATTCTCCAGGGCCAACTCTGGGCTTCATCTCTTAGCTTAGCATCTCCAAACGTCTTTCTGTCTGCATCTCCAAGCATCTTCAAGTGTCAGCATCTGTGAGGGTCTTGAGCTCCCTTAAATTCTCCAGTGAACTAATCAAGATGGACCCTGAATGGGCAGGGTCCACACCTCCATGGAAATAATTTATTCAGAAGTCTCACCCACAGTTAGGTGAGTCACATCTCCATGGAAGCACTCAATCAAAAGTTTCCACCCAATAAGATTGGATTAAAACATCATGGCTCTTCTGGGGTCCGTACAGTTTCAAACCAGCACAACACATTTGTCCAAATCAATGGAAAATGCTTAACAAGATGGGCCAAACAATATCAGCAGAAAACTTCCATTACTAGTTGGGACGAATGCTAATAGTGTACAAATATCCAAAATGTGACACCATTATATGCCAAATGACATAGGGAGATTCAAAGCAAACAGGAGGAGGAGGAAAAGTACACACTTAGTTGGGGAAGAAAGGGTGGGGGTAGAGAAGAGAACACAGATAAGATGAGAAGGGAAAGAGATTAGGAAACAATCAACAGAAGGGGAAATATTTGAATGGGTATAAAGGATAAATAGTATTACGATTGGCAGAGTCACATAAACAGGATATCCCAGGCATGAGAAATGCTTCAGAAAGATTCAGTGGCAATGAGTCACATGATATAGTCATTCATTCAAAATATAGCTATTATGCTTTGTGCCAGTCACTCTACTAGGTAAGAAGATTATCAAAAACAGATACGAGATTTGCCCCTGGAACCTACGGTCTAATATATGAAACAGACAAACCAACACTCAAATAAATCCAAAATTTCTAGTTTGATGCAGGAATATATTTGGACACAAGCAAGTTTTCTAGTTCAGTAAACATCTTAAAGAACTTAGGGTAGTATTGCGGAATAAGGCTGGAAAATACAATGAATCTGAAAATGGTAGGTTGTGAATGTTTGGCTAAGATGCAATGGGGAACCACTAAACATTCCTATATAACAAGGAGGTAGATTAATAAGAGATAAACTTGAATACAAATAATTTGATGGCAACTTGCAAGATGATAGTTGGGAAATTTGACTGTTAAAATTGGGCAAATGACTAAATGAGAGATAATTGGGGTACATATAATGGTAGGATAATTGAGCATGGAATATAAGAATTTTTCAGGAATTAAAATCAGTAATGTATGAAAAGTAATTTGGGGAAAGAAAATAAAAGAAAGAAATCACAAATGAGGCCAAGGTATAAAACCAACTGACTGAGAAAATGGTGGCAATTACTTTAACACTGAAGAAGCCAGGGAGGATGAGCTCGTTTGTGAGGAAGGATGCAAACAGGATATCTAGGAGGTCATATTCAGCAGGAAGCTGGAAATGAGGGACCAGAGTTTAGGAGAAAAGTGAACGCTGGAGGGGAAGATGTGGGATCATTTGAACAATGATCAATGAGCAATGAGATTTGAGCTGTGAGACTGTAATCTATTATCAAGAGAGACATCACAGAGAAAGAAAAGACAATTTCCTAACCTGGAATTTGGACAAAGCCCTCTAGAAGGAAACCAGAGGAGAAAAGGCAGAAAATGAGATTGAAAGAAAGCATCTAGAGAGAAACATCCACCCTCCCCTTTCTGAAGGACAAACCGCTAACAAATGAGAAAAGCAGATTCAACATTAGGCTGAGTTCTCATCTTCACAATTCTCTTCTCCCTACAATATTTATGAATCACCTATTATTATAACAAAGCCTCATAGGACACATGGTCTCCAACATCTTGGCAGTAGAAATGGCCATCATTCTGTAGTGAGTCAACAGTGGGTCACTGGCAATGGGTTCCACTGTGCAGCAGCCCAGTAAGTTCACAGGGCAAGACAGATACTTTGGTTTTAATCTGAAGCATGCTGGAAATTGCTTTACATCATATCATATTAAATATCACTTCTAAAAAAACGTAAGTGGCATGATTTATCACTTTCTTCCATTTTTGTGTTTTCCACTGAGATCCAGTTTCAACGTGATATATAAGTTCCCACTGGCTCAAAAGAATATCTAATTTGGTAATGGTGGGGCAATGCAGAGCAATTTGAATCTTAGTATTTTATGAGATGTAAGAAGTAGAGCCTAATCTATAATATTTGTTCTATACATCAAGAAAAGATGAAAATAACTGTAATAGTTAATGACATCAAAGAACTTATTCCTTCATATAACTTGAGTTGCATCAATTATCAGTAGAGACAAAGGGTCCAACCCGCCTGCATGCATACACACATGCACACAATCAGGATCAACTGCAGAAGAAAAACAACCTCGGGAAAAAATCATGGCAGTTTTTACCAATTTCTTTTATTATTTCTTCAACAGCAATATATATGTACATAGAGAGCAAGAGAGAGAGAAAGCAAGAGGGGGAGCAACAAGGAGAAAGAAAGGGGGAGGAAGGGGGGAGAGAGAGAGATACCATGGGGATATTCTCAAATCAAAGTAACTCCTAATCCAAGTGAAGAAACACAGAACTCATAACACACACAAATACACAAGTGTTAACGGAAAGAGGACTATAAGGGAGGATTGCAGTATCTGGCAAGGGCCTCACCAAGAAACCCAAAGAACAATGAAAATTTCTGAAGCAGCAGAATCACCCTAGATTTGGTTTCCATGGCAATAAACACTGAGCTGAGGTCTGAGGCTACCTATCCTGAAGAGAAGGATCAGAAATCAGTAAAATACTTCACTTAATGTAAAAGGAATTATCAAAACCAATCAAAATTATACTGATCAGTGTTAGAAATAACTATGTTTTAGAAGATAGTGGCTTTTCCCCTGACTAAAAATAAAGTAAAAGAGGGTATTTACAAAGTTTGTGCAATAGTTTGGTGACTTTATGCTAAACCCCAACAAACGCACATAAATAACAAACAGATGAATTGTTGTGCCTGAATTTGTCCACCTTGAACAAGTGCTCAGGGAGCAATAGAAGAGACTATAACAGTTGGGTCACCTACAGCTCTGGTCTTCAGAATGTCAGCATTCCCCTATAAAGCATGACCCATCATCTAAGGGCTTTTGTCGATAACTGCTTTAAACAAGAACCACTTCTGATCATTTGTTATCTAGACCCAAAATTGAACTGCTGTGAGGAGTAAGCAACAAAGACATCATGAACACACAGGGGCAGACATTTGCCTAATGACCTATGAGCCAACCTTAACTTCTTGTACTTTTCTTTCATGGACTCAGTGAAGAGGACTATATCCTATGAACATAATTTTAAACATCTCAGAAATTTATGCTGCCAATACTAGAAAAATCGTTTAATCCTAACATAGCCTGAATACTTTCAGAGGCTAGAACCAGGAACAGTGATGGTATTTATCATTAACTGTATCATTCATTCAGCCTTCAATGATTGTTTACATACTTAGTCTGTGTCAGGCCTGCTCTTAGAGACTCAATATACAAAGATGTAAAAGATATAGCCTTACCATCAAAGAGTTCAAAGTCTAACAGACAGGCACAACTAAAAACAATAACCATAATACAACATGGCAATGCTCAAAGAGAGGTATGAATCCTTCACTGGTTTCCTATTGCCTTAGAATGAAGTCATAACTCCTTTACATGGTTCTCAAGGCCCTCTGGAATCTGGCCTTTGCCCAGCTCTTGAGTCTAATCTCCCATAAGTCCCCTGACCATGTCCCAGCCGGTACTGTTCCTTCTCGGCTCTCTTTTGCCTCCAATTATCCCATACGTTGTTCCCACTTCCAAGAGGGATCTTTCTCTATGTCTTCATCTGGCTAATCCTAGTTATTCCTCAGGTCTCAGCTTAAGCATCCCTTTCCAGAATATGAGGTTCTTCTGTTATATGTTCTCACAATTGCATATTCTTCATCAATCATAATTTCTTACTTTAGGAGTCTTACTTTTCAAGTATTTATCAAGATTAGTGAGAAGTGTGATCAATTCTTACCAGCTACAATTGTATCCCCAATTGTAAGCACTGGATCTGGCACATAAGTCTCAAATATTTTTTGAATGAATGCAGTTGTTGTGGTTAGGTGAGCATGGAAGAGGTAATTAACATAACATGTCCTGCCCTTCAGCATACAGAAGACGCTGCTGCTAATGCCAATGTTTATTATGATACAGCAACGTAACTAAATTATAAACTAATGTGAAAGTCTCCACAGAATGCAGAAATTCCTATAGCATAGGTTCTGTAGCTGGTTAACTCAATTTCTACCCAGCAAAACAGTACCTAAAGTTTCTGGTGGCTTAGAAATAACTACAGTAGAAACATAAATTTATACATCAGACATTTAGATTGCAGCGTAGTACTCACAGTAGGCTGAAGTTTCCTTGCTTCCTCTAATTAAAAGGATTCAATAAGCAATTGGTTAGTATGACATAAGGAGAGTGACTTTCATAAGCAGAATAAACTAAGTCTGTCCTGAGGATAGGAGACAGAGATTTCATTAAAAGACAAGAAGAAATGGGCCCTTTTACCAGCTCTGCCACTGACTGGCTCTCATTGATCCCTCTGGGTCCCAATCTACTTACCTGTAAGAATAGTAGGTCTGACTACATGACCTCCAGAGTTATATCCATGAATCTATAAAAAACACATCCAATTGCTTACAAATGATTAATAGGCTAATTATTTTAACAAATCAAGACTCCAAGAGCATTTAACACAATAAACATGTTCTGATGAGTTCTTGTCACAAGATTACTTTTAAAAAGTAAAATTTTTACAATGTCAATATTCTCTAATATTCACAAGACTTCCCTATACTAGCTCAGATTAGGAAGTTTTGCTGAATTTGATAACTGGAATAAAGCCATGTACCTCACAGGAGTGGGGCATGAGGCAAGAGGTCATGCCCATACCCACCCTTCATCCCTGTGAGTGCATGGTCAACAGGGAGAAACAGAAATAACAGGATCAGTTCAAACTACAACATAAAGGATGAAGGTTTCTATGTACCTCCTGACAATAAATTGGTTCACCATTCATAAAACCCCATAACAAGATATTCAACAACTTTTTGAATCAAACTACCCAAGTAATGAATCTTAGTAAAAACAAAGGCAATCTTCACCAAAATAATAATAATAATAATAATACAATAGCTACATCACCTGAAACATGAACACTAAAACCTGCTAAAATAAAATATGGAATATAACTATATTATATTATAAATAAAAGTAATAAATCAACTAATTGGTTGGGTAACTGAGATCATTAAAAGTTAATTTATAAGGTAAAAGACTTTTTGTTGTATTTTATTTTTTCTATATTACCAGCTTGTGGGCACCCAAATCCAACTGCTTTCTCCTTCTACTCTAATTACCTTCCAAAGTTTAGCTCAGTTTCCAATCAACACATAAATTGAAAAGCATAAAATAGAAACACTTTTCTAGGAAGACAATTTGCTTCTTCGAACAGCATTAAATGTATAATAGTATCTTTTGTGTATCTAAAACAGTCCAAGTTGCCAAGGGGCATCTTAATTTTTAGATGAAAAACACAGACTCTGGTCTTGAAACTTTCAATCTATAGAAAAGATAAATCAAATACACTAAACGACTACAGATCAATTCTAAATGTAAGCAAGAACAAGAGAATTCAGTATGACTTTTACACCAATGTGCTTAAAAAGAAAATTATCTATGGGGCAGAGTTATTCTTGGAGGTTGCCCTGGAAAAGGTGACATTTGAACCAGACCTTAAATAATTGTCTGGATTTGTTACATCAGAATGCAAGGAATCACTCCAAGAAAGGAGGGGTTTGGTGACTATCACAAGGATAGTGAGTCAACTTGAAGGGGCTCCCACCAGCCAAACCTGGGACAATTTTAACACCAAAAAAAAAAAAAATTAGGTTCAGTAACAAATTATAAACCATTAAAACGTAGGGATTCATGAGTCCATGCTGATAAAAATTATATAAACAAACAACTGTGGAAGTTATTTAGAGGTTTAGATGTTAGAAAAGTAAGTAACTGCTTACAGTAGAGTAGTGAGTGCCAACTGGCAAATGTGGAAGAAGTGCTCATCCTGGAGTTGTAAAATCATCATTTTATACTCATTGTGGTAAATACTGAATCAAGCAAAAATCATCAATGGATGTTAATTCAAGAAGAAAATCTTGATAAGGAGCAGTATATTTGCCTGTTTCCCTCCGGAATGCTTATTAGTTGCAAGGGAGAAAAATAGACAGTAATACACAGTTGAGAAATTTGGCAACACTTTACTGGGTGATCAGAACTAACATCCCCAGTGAGGGACATACAGACCCTGGCACCTCCAGATGCAATACCATGAGAAGGGCATAACATCAACTTGTAGTAATCTAGCCAAAACTACATAACCTTAATTTAATCAGAATTAAAGGAAACACCAGACAAGCTCAAAGTGAGGAATGTTCTTTTAAAAAGACGGGGGAGAACCATATTTTTCAAAACTATCAATATCATAAAAGACAGAGAAAATATTTTAGATTAAAAGAGGCTGAAGAGACATGGCAACTAAATTTAATCTCTGACCCTAAATTGGATCAGAAAATGCCATAAAGCACATTATTAGGTCAACTGACAAAACTGAAATTTGATTGGTACATTAAATAAAAGTATTACATCAATATAAATACACACACACATACACACACATATGCATGCATCCACATAGGATAAGGGGGTCACACAGGATAGAGGGTGATTTCTATAATATTGGTAATGCTCTATTTCTTGACCTGGATGATGGTGGCAAGAATATATATTTTATGAATTTTTCTCACATTGCACAGTTTTTAAAGGTTTAAATTATAGTTATAAAAATACATGCATGCACACATAGCATTAATTTATTTTTAAAATGCTGGTTGAGATTTGTCTATGTTGTTGACACTAGAACTACAGAAATTAAGAGAAGGTGAGCCCCTTCTGGAAATTCTAAAAAAAGGAAAGTTGAGAACTTTCTCCCCACCTCTGGTTTTCACAATCTGAACTGGCCTCATTTGCCCTACTCTACAGGTACAGCAAAGTAAAGCCATAAAGATTATTTTTATCTATGATATTTGAGTAGTAGATAAATTTAATACAGGTCAGAAGTAGACAGTAATTGTGGTTCAGATGCTCCCCTGGTTAGACAAATGAGGATAAGACAGTAAAGCAGCTGTCTTGTTGTTGTTAAGATTTTTTTATTGACTTATAATGCAAATACAGAAAAGAGCACAAATCATAAGTATTCAGCTCTAGAAATTTACACAGAGTAAACACACCCATTTATCCACTCCTCAAATACAGAAATAGAGTATTACAGAAGCTCCTTTGTACCCCTTCTTGGTAACTACACTCATCCTCTCTAAGACTAACCATTATTCTGACTCTCAATACAATAGATTTGTTTTACTTATTTTTGAATTTTACATAAATGAAATCATACAGTATTTATCATTCTATGTCTGACTTACTTCTCTCAACATTATTTGTGAAATCCATGCAGGTAGTTGCAAGTAGCCATAGGTTGTACATTTTCATTGTCAAATTATTGTCCTTTCCATTCTACAGTTAATAGACAATTTAGTTCTCCAGTTTAGAGAAATTATGAATAATAGTACCATGAAAATGTCTGCACACGTTTTTTGCATACAAAGTATTCTTTACTGCGGGATATAAAAACAGGAGTAGAATTGTTGGCTTACAGGGTGTACATATGTTCAGATTTCACAGGTACAGCCAGTTTCCCTAAGTAGTAGTTGTGCCAATTTATTATTTGACAGTTCCAGTTGCTTCATATATTTTCCAACCCTTAGAACTGTTCGTCTTTTTATTTTTAGTCCTTTTTTTGGTGTTAGTGTAATTTTTTACTTGAATTTCCCTGATGACTAATGAGGTTGAGCACCTTTTCTTATATTTTCAGCTGCTTGGCTCTCCTCTTCTGTTAAGTGCCTGTTCACATCTTTTGCCCATTTTTCATTTGGGTTGACTCTTTTTCTCATTGATTCCTAGTAGTCTTCATATCATTAAATAAGACTTTTGTCAGATACACATATTGCAAATATATTCTTCCATCCTGAGGCATATCATTTCACTCTCTAAGCAGTTTCTTTTTATGATTAAAAATCCTTACTTTTATCAAAATACAATTTGTCACTCTTTCTTTTATTTTAGTGCTTTCTGTTTGTGTTTAAGAAATCTTTGTGTACCAAAAGGTTACGAAGATATTCTGTCATGTTTTCGTCTAGAAGATTTATTGTTATACTTTTCATATTCAGATCTACAAATTCATCTGAAATTGATTTTTAGTGTAATACAAAGTAGGGATTCGGTATTAATATTTTTCTATATGGCTTTCCAGTTGATCCAGTACCATTTATTGATAAGCCATCCTTTCCCCCAGAGGACTGCAGTACCACCTTTGCCACACATCAAGTGATCATATAAATCTAGGTCTGTTTCTGGACTGTCTATTCTGTTTCATTGGTTTACTTCTCTATCAATGTGCCAATACCACACTATAGTTACTATAATTACCATAATTTTAAAATGTCTTGATAAATGATGGTGCAAGTTTGCCAACTTTGTTCAATTTCTTCAAGATTGTCTTCCTATTCTTGACCCTTTGCAAGTCCACATAAGTTTTTGAATCAATCTGTAAGTTTCCAAAACACAGAATAACTTACTGGGATTTTTATTGTGACTGAGTTGAAACTATAGGTCAATTTGGGGATAACTGACATCATTACAATTCTCCCCAAATTGATCCACAGGCTTAGTACAATTCCTATCAAAATCCCCACAAGGTTTGTGTGCATGTGTGTACACATAGACAAGTTTATAATAAAATTTGTATGAAAAGGCACAAACCCTAGACTAGCTAAAAAATCTTGAAAAAAGAAAAATAAAGGGGGAGGAATCACTCTACCCAATATTAAAGCTTACTATATAGATACAGTGATAAAGGCAGAATAGTATTGGCTAAGGGATAGACACACAGATCAATGGAACAGAAGAGAGAATCCACAAACAGATCCACACCAATATACTCAAGTGATCTTTGACATGGGTGCAAAAGCAATTCAATGGAGGAAAGATGACCTTTTCAACAAATGGTGCTGGAAAAACTGGACATCCAAAGGAGCAATGGGGCAGAGAAGGACAAAACCAAACACGAAACTTGAACTGTCTCACACATTAAACAAAAAAAAATTTGCTTAAAATTGATCACAGACTTAAATGTAAATGTAGAACTATAAATTTTTAGGGAAAAAATGGGGAAAATAATTAGTATCTGGGGCTAGGCAGTGTTCTTAAACTTGACACTAAAGCATGATCCATGAGAGGAAATACTGATAAATTTGACCTCATTAAAATTTAAAACTTTAGCTTTGCAAAAGACCCTCTTAAGAGGGTGAAAAAACAAGCTATATAATGGGAGGAATATCTCACACCACATATCTAACAAAGCACTAGTATCTAGAATTTATAATGAATTCTCAAAACTCAACAGTAAAAAACAAACAATCCAATTAGAAAATCAACAAAATTCATGAACAGACATTTCACTAAAGAGGATATATAGATGGAAAATAAGAACAGGAAATGATGTTCAACATCATGTGCCATCAGGGAAATGTAAATTAAAACCACAATGAGATGTCACTATACACCTATCAGAATGGCTAAAAGGAAAATTAGTGAAAACATCAAATGCTGACAAGGATACAGAAAAAGTGGATCACCCACACATTGCTGGTAGGAATGACAAATGGTACAGCCACTCTGGAAAACAGTTTGGCAGTTTCTTATAAAATTAGATATTCAATTATCATACAACCTACAAGTCTCATTCTAAGGCATTTATCCCAGAGAAATTTATGTTCACATAAAAATTTGTGCATGAATGTTCATAGCAGCTTTATTCATAATGGGCCAAAACTGGAAACAACCAATATGTCCTTCAAAGATGACTGGTTAAACAATCTACAGTACACCCATACTATGGAATACTAATCAGCAATAACAAGGAACAAACTAACAATATTCATAACTATGCCAATGAATCTCCAGGGAATTAGGCTAAGTGAGAAAAGCCAATTATATACTGTATGATTCCATTTATATAACATTTTGAAATGACAAAATTTTAGAAAGGATAACATTTTAGTGTTCACTAGGTATTAGTAATTGGGATGGAAAGGGAGAGAAGTGGGGGTGGTAATAAGAGAGCAACACAAAGGATCTTGGTGACAATGGAAATGTTCTATATGTTGACTGTGGTAGCAGATACAGGAAACTACACATGTGTTAAAATTGTATAGAACTGAAACACACACACACAAATGAGTACATATAAAACTGGGGTCATCTGAATAAGACTGGTGGATTATACCAATATCAATCTCCTGGTTCTGAAATTATCTATAGTTTTGCAAGATGTTACCACTGAGGGAATATGGGTTAAAGGTACACAGAGTATCTTGATATTATTTCTTACAACTGCATGTAAATCTAAATTATCTCAAAATAAAAAAAGAAATTTTTAAAGTGATACACCCAGAAAAAAATTAGAGCAGTAACACTGAGAATTAAGAAAGGGAAGTTTGCTTTAATGCTGTTGTCTAATATAAGATGGGCTTTTGACATCTGTTTCAGTTTGCTAACGCTGCCAGAATGCAATATACCAGAAATGGGTAGGCTTTTACAATGGGGATTTATTAGCTAACAATTTACATTTCTTAAGCTGTGAAAATGTTCAACTCAAGGCATCAACAGGATGATACCTGGACAATGAAGACAGGCTGCTGGCATCCTGGATACATCTGTCAAATGAGAAGACACAAGGCCAGCATCTTCACTCCCATGTTTCATTGCTTTCAACTTCTGGTTCCAGTGGCTTCCTCTCTGAGCTTCTGTGGGTCCTCTCTTAGCTTCTCCGGAGCTTTTCTCTATGAGCCTCTCTTTGAGATAGCCTAATCAAAAGGTCCTACTACAATAAGTCTACACCCACAGGAATGGATCAAAAAAAAACATGTTCTTTTCTGCAGTACATACAGTCTCCAAACCATCACAACAACCTTAGCCATATAGTTTGGTTTAAACATCTTAGAACACACATTCTTTTTCTGGAATATGCCTCACTTTCCTACGCATTAACCTAAGAATGCTGGCAGTTTTAAAGGAGATAAAAGAATAGGCAGATGGTGTCACAGAAAAAAATTCATAGACATAAATATGAAAAACCTGGCAAGGAAAGAATATCACTAACCAAACTCAGAATCGTGTTTTAGTGAAATTGAAGATTTATTTTGCCTAGCACACATGAAGGATTTCCTTCATGGAATTATAGAACTGTGCTATGAAAAGTAAACATTTCATTTGAAGAATCCATTAAAAAAAAAAAAGCTATACTTGGCAAAAATAGATGAATAATAAGAAGTGCTGGCCTAGTACTTCTCTACATTCAAGGGTTGTGAATAATTTTAAAAAGTGTAAAATTCTAAATAATTGTATTATTTTTATTTAGTTATGGGTTTACAGAACAATCATGCATAAAATACATGATCCCCATACACCCCCCATTATTATCACCTTACATTGGTGTAGCATATTTGTTACATAGACGAAAGCCCATTTTTATAATTGTACTATTAACTATAGTCCATGGTTTAATTTAGGGTTTATTGTTTGTGTTGTGCAGTGTTTTAGTTTGCTAATGCTGCAGAATGCAAAACACCAGAGATGGACAGGCTTTTATAAAACGGGGGTTTATTTCACTACACAGTTACAGTCTTAAGGCCACAAAGCATCCAAGGTAACACCTCAGCAATCGGGTACCTTCACCGGAGGATGGCCAATGGCGTCCGGAAAACCTCTGTTAGCTAGGAAGGCAGCCGGCGTCTGCTCCAAAGCTCCAGCCTCAAAAAGGCTTTCTCCCAGGACGTTCCTCTCTAGCAAGCTTGCTCCTCTTCAAAACATCACTCCCAGCTGCACTCTCTTTCTTCCCCCCGAGTCAGCTCATTTATATAGCTCCACCGATCAAGGCCCACCCCGAATGGGCGGGGCCACACCACCATGGGAACATCTCATCAGAATCATCTCCCACAGCTGGGTGGGGCACATTCCAAGCAAATCCAACCAGCACAAAAACTTCTGCCCCACACAAGACTACAAAGATAATGGCATTTGGGGGACACAATACATTCAAACTGGCACATTCCACCCCCTGGCACCCAAAATGACATTATCTTTCCAAATACACAAAATACATTCATTTCATCACAGTATCACAAAAAATTAAATCATTTCAGTAACAAAAATTAAGTACAAAATCCCATCAAAATCAATTTAGGGGAGAGGCGGGGCAAGATGGCAGACTGGTGAGCTGTATGTTTTAGTTACTCCTCCAGGAAAGTAGGCAGAAAGCCAGGAACTGCGTGGACTGGACACCACAGAGCAATCTGACTTTGGGCATAATTCATACAACACTCATGAAAACGGGGAACTGCTAAGATCAGCGAAATCTGTAAGTTTTTGCGGCCAGGGGACCCGCGCCCCTCCCTGCCAGGCTCAGTCCCGTGGGAGGAGGGGCTGTCAGCTCCGGGAAGGAGAAGGGAGAACTGCAGTGGCAGCCCTTATCGGAAACTCATTCTGCTGATCCAAACTCCAACCATAGATAGACAGAGACCAGACACCAGAGAATCTGAGAGCAGCCAGCCCAGCAGAGAGGAGACAGGCATAGAAAAAGAACAACACGAAAAACTCCAAAGTGGAGGTGGAGGATTTTTGGAGTTCCGGTGAACATAGAAAGGGGAGGGGCAGAGCTCAGGCCCGAGCTCCGGCCCTGAGGCGCATATGCAAATCCCGAAGAAAAGCTGATCTCTCTGCCCTGTGGACCTTTCCTTAATGGCCCTGGTTGCTTTGTCTCTTAGCATTTCAATAACCCATTAGATCTCTGAGGAGGGCCCTTTTTTTTTTTTTTTAATCCTTTTTTCTTTTTCTAAAACAATTACTCTAAGAAGCCCAATACAGAAAGCTTCAAAGACTTGCAATTTGGGCAGGTCAAGTCAAGAGCAGAACTAGGAGAGCTCTGAGACAAAAGGCAATAATCCAGTGGCTGAGAAAATTCACTAAACACCACAACTTCCCAAGAAAAGGGGGGTGACCGCTCACAGCCATCATCCTGGTGGACAGGAAACACTCCTGCCCATCGCCAGCCCCATAGCCCAGAACTGCCCCAGACAACCCAGTGTGACGGAAGTGCTTCAAATAACAGGCACACACAACAAAACTGGGCGTGGACATTAGCCTTCCCTGCAACCTCAGCTGATTGTCCCAGAGTTGGGAAGGTAGAGCAGTGTGAATTAACAAAGCCCCATTCAGCCATCATTTCAGCAGACTGGGAGCCTCCCTACACAGCCCAGCAGCCCAGAACTGCCCTGGGGGGACGGCACTCACCTGTGACATAGCACAGTCATCCCTCAACAGAGGACCCGGGGTGCACGGCCTGGAAGAGGGGCCCACTTGCAAGTCTCAGGAGCCATACGCCAATACCAAGGACTTGTGGGTCAGTGGCAGACACAAACTGTGGCAGGACTGAATTGAAGGATTAGACTATTGCAGCAGCTTTAAAACTCTAGGATCACCAGGGAGATTTGACTGTTAGAGCCACCCCCCCCCCGACTGCCCAGAAAAATGCCCCATATACAGGGCAGGCAACACCAACTACACACGCAAGCTTGGTACACCAATTGGACACCACAAGACTCACTCCCCCACTCACCAAAAAGGCTAAGCAGGGGAGAACTGGCTTGTGGAGAACAGGTGGCTCGTGGACGCCACCTGCTGGTTAGTTAGAGAAAGTGTACTCCACGAAGCTGTAAATCTGATAAATTAGAGATAAGGACTTCAATTGGTCTACAAATCCTAAAAGAACCCTATCAAGTTCAGCAAATGCCAAGAGGCCAAAAACAACAGAAAATTATAAACTATATGAAAAAACCAGACGATATGGATAACCCAAGCCCAAGCACCCAAATCAAAAGACCAGAAGAGACACAGCACCTAGAGCAGCTACTCAAAGAACTAAAGATGAACAATGAGACCATAGTATGGGAGACAAAGGAAATCAAGAAGACCCTAGAAGAGCATAAAGAAGACATTGCAAGACTAAATAAAAAAATGGATGATCTTATGGAAATTAAAGAAACTGTTGACCAAATTAAAAAGATTCTGGACACTCATAGTACAAGACTAGAGGAAGTTGAACAACGAATCAGTGACCTCGAAGATGACAGAATGGAAAATGAAAGCATAAAAGAAAGAATGGGGAAAAAAACTGAAAAAATCGAAATGGACCTCAGGGATATGATAGATAATATGAAACGTCCAAATATAAGACTCATTGGTGCCCCAGAAGGGGAAGAAAAGGGTAAAGGTCTCGGAAGAGTATTCAAAGAAATTGTTGGGGAAAACTTCCCAAATCTTCTAAACAACATAAATACACAAATCATAAATGCTCAGCGAACCCCAAATAGAATAAATCCAAATAAACCCACTGCGAGACATATACTGATCACACTGTCAAACACAGAAGAGAAGGAGCAAGTTCTGAAAGCAGCAAGAGAAAAGCAATTCACCACATACAAAGGAAACAGCATAAGACTAAGTAGTGACTACTCAGCAGCCACCATGGAGACGAGAAGGCAGTGGCACGATATATTTAAAATTCTGAGTGAGAAAAATTTCCAGCCAAGAATACTTTATCCAGCAAAGCTCTCCTTCAAATTTGAGGGAGAGCTTAAATTTTTCACAGACAAACAAATGCTGAGAGAATTTGCTAACAAGAGACCTTCCCTACTGGAGATACTAAAGGGAGCCCTACAGACAGAGAAACAAAGAAAGGACAGAGAGACTTGGAGAAAGGTTCAGTACTAAAGAGATTCGGTATGGGTACAATAAAGGATATTAATAGACAGAGGGGAAAAATATGACAAACATAAACCAAAGGATAAGATGGCTGATTCAAGAAATGCCTTCACGGTTATAACGTTGAATGTAAATGGATTACACTCCCCAATTAAAAGATATAGATTCGCAGAATGGATCAAAAAAAATGAACCATCAATATGTTGCACACAAGAGACTCATCTTAGACACAGGGACACAAAGAAACTGAAAGTGAAAGGATGGAAAAAAATATTTCATGCAAGCTACAGCCAAAAGAAAGCAGGTGTAGCAATATTAATCTCAGATAAAATAGACTTTAAATGCAGGGATGTTTTGAGAGACAAAGAAGGCCACTACATACTAATAAAAGGGGCAATTCAACAAGAAGAAATAACAATCGTAAATGTCTACGCACCCAATCAAGGTGCCACAAAATACATGAGAGAAACACTGGCAAAACTAAAGGAAGCAATTGATGTTTCCACAATAATTGTGGGAGACTTCAACATATCACTCTCTCCTATAGATAGATCAACCAGACAGAAGACCAACAAGGAAATTGAAAACCTAAACAATCTGATAAATGAATTAGATTTAACAGACATATACAGGACATTACATCCCAAATCACCAGGATACACATACTTTTCTAGTGCTCATGGAACTTTCTCCAGAATAGATCATATGCTGGGACATAAAACAAGCCTCAATAAATTAAAAAAGATTGAAATTATTCAAAGCACATTCTCTGACCACAATGGAATACAATTAGAAGTCAATAACCATCAGAGACTTAGAAAATTCACAAATACCTGGAGGTTAAACAACACACTCCTAAACAATCAGTGGGTTAAAGAAGAAATAGCAAGAGAAATTGCTAAATATATAGAGACGAATGAAAATGAGAACACAACATACCAAAACCTATGGGATGCAGCAAAAGCAGTGCTAAGGGGGAAATTTATAGCACTAAACGCATATATGAAAAAGGAAGAAAGAGCCAAAATCAAAGAACTAATGGATCAACTGAAGAAGCTAGAAAATGAACAGCAAACCAATCCTAAACCAAGTACAAGAAAAGAAATAACAAGGATTAAAGCAGAAATAAATGACATAGAGAACAAAAAAAAACAATAGAGAGGATAAATATCACCAAAAGTTGGTTCTTTGAGAAGATCAACAAGATTGACAAGCCCCTAGCTAGACTGACAAAATCAAAAAGAGAGAAGACCCATATAAACAAAATAATGAATGAAAAAGGTGACATAACTGCAGATACTGAAGAAATTTAAAAAATTCTAAGAGGATACAATGAACAACTGTATGGCAACAAACTGGATAATGTAGAGGAAATGGACAATTTCCTGGAAACATATGAACAACCCAGACTGACCAGAGAAGAAATAGAAGACCTCAACCAACCCATCACAAGCAAAGAGATCCAATCAGTCATCAAAAATCTTCCCACAAATAAATGCCCAGGGCCAGATGGCTTCACAGGGGAATTCTACCAAACTTTCCAGAAAGAACTGACACCAATCTTACTCAAACTCTTTCAAAACATTGAAGAAAATGGAACACTACCTAACTCATTTTATGAAGCTAACATCAATCTAATACCAAAACCAGGCAAAGATGCTACAAAAAAGGAAAACTACCGGCCAATCTCCCTAATGAATATAGATGCAAAAATCCTCAACAAAATACTTGCAAATCGAATCCAAAGACACATTAAAAAAATCATACACCATGACCAAGTGGGGTTCATTCCAGGCATGCAAGGATGGTTCAACATAAGGAAATCAATCAATGTATTACAACACATTAACAAGTCAAAAGGGAAAAATCAATTGATCATCTCAATAGATGCTGAAAAAGCATTTGACAAAATCCAACATCCGTTTTTGATAAAAACACTTCAAAAGGTAGGAATTGAAGGAAACTTCCTCAACATGATAAAGAGCATATATGAAAAACCCACAGCCAGCATAGTACTCAATGGTGAGAGACTGAAAGCCTTCCCTCTAAGATCAGGAACAAGACAAGGATGCCCGCTGTCACCACTGTTATTCAACATTGTGCTGGAAGTGCTAGCCAGGGCAATCCGGCAAGACAAAGAAATAAAAGGCATCCAAATTGGAAAAGAAGAAGTAAAACTGTAATTGTTTGCAGATGATATGATCTTATATCTAGAAAACCCTGAGAAATCGACGATACAGCTACTAGAGCTAATAAACAAATTTAGCAAAGTAGCGGGATACAAGGTTAATGCACATAAGTCAGTAATGTTTCTATATGCTAGAAATGAACAAACTGAAGAGACAATCAAGAAAAAGATACCATTTTCAATAGCAACTAAAAAAATCAAGTACCTAGGAATAAACTTAACCAAAGATGTAAAAGACCTATACAAAGAAAACTACATAACTCTACTAAAAGAAATAGAAGGGGACCTTAAAAGATGGAAAAATATTCCATGTTCATGGATAGGAAGGCTAAATGTCATTAAGATATCAATTCTACCCAAACTCATCTACAGATTCAATGCAATCCCAATCAAAATTCCAACAACCTACTTTGCAGACTTGGAAAAGCTAGTTATCAAATTTATTTGGAAAGGGAAGATGCCTCGAATTGCTAAAGACACTCTAAAAAAGAAAAACGAAGTGGGAGGACTTACACTCCCTGACTTTGAAGCTTATTATAAAGCCACAGTTGCCAAAACAGCATGGTACTGGCACAAAGATAGACATATAGATCAATGGAATCGAATTGAGAATTCAGAGATAGACCCTCAGATCTATGGCTGACGGATCTTTGATAAGGCCCCCAAAGTCACTGAACTGAGTCATAGTGGTGTTTTCAACAAATGGGGCTGGGAGAGTTGGATATCCATATCCAAAAGAATGAAACAGGACCCCTACCTCACCCCCTACACAAAAATTAACTCAAAATGGACCAAAGATCTCAATATAAAAGAAAGTACCATAAAACTCCTAGAAGATAATGTAGGAAAACATCTTCAAGACCTTGTATTAGGCGGCCACTTCCTAGACTTTACACCCAAAGCACAAGCGACAAAAGAGAAAATAGATAAATGGGAACTCCTCAAGCTTAGAAGTTTCTGCACCTCAAAGGAATTTCTCAAAAAGGTAAAGAGGCAGCCAACTCAATGGGAAAAAATTTTTGGAAACCATGTATCTGACAAAAGACTGATATCTTGCATATATAAAGAAATCCTACAACTCAATGACAATAGTACAGACAACCCATTTATAAAATGGGCAAAAGATATGAAAAGACAGTTCTCTGGAGAGGAAATACAAATGGCCAAGAAACACATGAAAAAATGTTCAGCTTCACTAGCTATTAGAGAGATGCAAATTAAGACCACAATGAGATACCATCTAACACCGGTTAGAATGGCTGCCATTAAACAAACAGGAAACTACAAATGCTGGAGGGGATGTGGAGAAATTGGAACTCTTATTCATTGTTGGTGGGACTATATAATGGTTCAGCCACTCTGGAAGTCAGTCTGGCAGTTCCTTAGAAAACTATATAGAGATACCCTTCGATCCAGCGATTGCACTTCTCGGTATATACCCGGAAGATCGGAAAGCAGTGACACGAACAGATATCTGCACGCCAATGTTCATAGCAGCATTATTCACAATTGCCAAGAGATGGAAACAACCCAAATGTCCTTCAACAGATGAGTGGATAAATAAAATGTGGTATATACACACGATGGAATACTACGCGGCGGTAAGAAGGAACGATCTCGTGAAACATATGACAACATGGATGAACCTTGAAGACATAATGCTGAGCGAAATAAGCCAGGCACAAAAAGAGAAATATTATATGCTACCACTAATGTGAACTTTGAAAAATGTAAAACAAATGGTTTATAATGTAGAATGTAGGGGAACTAGCAGTAGAGAGCAATTAAGGAAGGGGGAACAGTGGTCCAGGAAGAACAGATAAGCTATTTAACGTTCTGGGGATGCCCAGGAATGACTATGGTCTGTTAATTTCTGATGGATATAGTAGGAACAAGTTCACAGAAATGTTGCTATATTATATAACTTTCTTGGGGTAAAGTAGGAACATGTTGGAAGTTGAGCAGTTATCTTAGGTTAGCTGTCTTTTTCTTACTCCCTTGTTATGATCTCTTTGAAATGTTCTTTTATTGTATGTTTGTTTTCTTTTTAACTTTTTTTTCATACAGTTGATTTTAAAAAGAGGGGAAATTTAAAAAAAAAAAAAAAAGGAAAACAAGGAAAAAAAAAGATGTAGTGCCCCCTTGAGGAGCCTGTGGAGAATGCAGGGGTATTTGCCTACCCACCTCCATGGTTGCTAACATGACCACAGACATAGGGGACTGGTGGTTTGATGGGTTGAGCCCTCTACCATAGGTTTTACCCTTCGGAAGACGGTTGCTGCAACGGAGAGGCTAGGCCTCCCTATAATTGTGCCTAAGAGCCTCCTCCCGAGTGCCTCTTTGTTGCTCAGATGTGGCCCTCTCTCTCTGGCTAAGCCAACTTGAAAGGTGAAATCACTGCCCTCCCCCCTACGTGGGAGCAGACACCCAGGGGAGTGAATCTCCCTGGCCACGTGGAATATGACTCCTGGGGAGGAATGTAGACCTGGCATCGTGGGACGGAGAACATCTTCTTGACCAAAAGGGGGATGTGAAAGGAAATGAAATAAGCTTCAGTGGCAGAGAGATTCCAAAAGGAGCCGAGAGGTCACTCAGGTGGGCACTCTTACGCACACTTTAGACAACCCTTTTTAGGTTCTAAAGAATTGGGGTAGCTGGTGGTGGATACCCGAAACTATCAAACTACAACCCAGAACCCATGAATCTCGAAGACAGTTGTATAAAAATGTAGCTTATGAGGGGTGACAATGGGATTGGGAAAGCCATAAGGACCACACTGCACTTTGTCTAGTTTATGGATGGATGTGTAGAAAAATAGGGGAAGGAAACAAACAGACAAAGGTACCCAGTGTTCTTTTTTACTTCAATTGCTCTTTTTCACTCTAATTATTATTCTTGTTATTTTTGTGTGTGTGCTAATGAAGGTGTCAGGGAGTGATTTAGGTGATGAATGTACAACTATGTAATGGTACTGTAAACAATCGAAAGTACGATTTGTTTTGTATGACTGCGTGGTCTGTGAATATATCTCAATAAAATGAAGATAAAAAAAAAAAGAAAGAAAGAAAATCTGAGAATATATACTGGCCTCTCCATGTTATCTGCTTTTGTTTTTTCTAAGTTCTTGATTTATTAATAATTTCATTTATTAATTACTTTTTATTAATTAGTAATCATTTCTAATAAAGCCTTTTATTAGCCCTCTTTGCAATTAGTAAGGTACTTTCAAATCTGTTAGCCCTTTTGATCCCCAAAACACCCCCATAAAAAAAAAAAAAAAAAAAAAATCAATTTAGGCATGGTCAGTCCCAAGGCACAATCTTTCTTTAGCTGTGGATCTGTGAACTTAGAACAAGTTATGTGCTTCCAGTATACAAAGGAAGAACATTCATAGGATAAACATTTCCATTGCCATAAGGAGAAACAGTAAGGAAAATAGGGTCAACAGGAGCAAAACAGTTCCTAAAACCTGCAAGACAAACTCCATTAGATTTCAAAGTCTGAGAGTCACTAACAAAACAACGTTGCATCCTTGGGGCTTGAGAGAGCGGGAGCCTAACCCTTCCCAAGGGCCTTTTTGGCAGCTGATTCTTCTCCAAATGCTTGGGTGAGTGCTCCAACACTTCCACACATTGGGAAGACCACCTTCTCAGCTCCACCCTCCTCAAACCTCGGGGCAGCTCCCAGATTCCCTTCCATCTCCGGGGCACATGCTCAACCCCTTCAGAACAGTGTGGTGGCAGCCAGGCTCTCCCCAATTCCCTGGGAATGTGCTCCACCCTCTTTGGGACCTGAGGTGGCAAAACTCTTCCAGAGCATCGAGGCAGAAAGCCCAACCTCGACCTCCAGGGCAAACTCACCCTTTCCATGCATGTGGGCTGCTCCGCTCTCCCAGCCCGAGACCTCCTGACTCCAGACCTCAACCTCCATGGCTCTGTCTTTGAAGAGATTTTTTCTTTAATTTTTTCCTTGTCTGTCTCCTCCAGTCCAGACTGGCAATGGCTCTGTCTATAAAGATCTCGCAAAAATTCTGTTGGCTTTGCATGAAGCACGCAGGGGTCAAAGCCATCAGACAACAGGACTTTCCATAAATCCTTTCTGCTTAACTCCTTTTCCAGTCTTGGCTTGTACTGAAATGGCGGCTGGGTTCCATGTTTGGTTCCATCCTCACGTTGGGCTGTAGCTTCTGGGATTCCACCCCCTGGAAGCCTGTAATTTTCCAAGCCATCAACTTCTGGTTTCTTTGAACCCAAGAGTTCAGTTCTAAGTTTCTCTCTCTCTGCTCGCATTTTACTATAAGCTGCAAGAAGAAGCCAGGATACGTCCTCCACACGTAGTCTGGAGATCTCCTCAGCTAAGTATTCCAGGTTGTTGCTTCCAGATTCTTCCTTCCATCTGACACCAGGACTCAATTTTGCCAAATTTTGTGCCACTTTAAAACAAGGATCACCTTTCTTCCAGTTTGCAACAACACATTCATCATTTCTGCTCAAGTCCTCATCAGAAGTATCTTTAGAGTCCATATTTCCATGAACAGTCTCTTTAAAGCAGTTTTGGCCTTTTCTATCAAGCTCCTCACAACTCTTCCAGAAAATCCCCCTTATCCATTTAAAAAGCCGTTCCAACATGTTTGGTATTTGCAAACTCAGCAGCAAAAGCACCCCACTTCCCTGGTACCAAAATCTGTTTTGGTCTGCTAATGCTGCAGAATGCAAAACACCAGAGATGGACAGGCTTTTATAAAACGGGGGTTTATTTCACTACACAGTTACAGTCTTAAGGCCACAAAGCATCCAAGGTAACACCTCAGCAATCGGGTACCTTCACCGGAGGATGGCCAATGGCGTCCGGAAAACCTCTGTTAGCTAGGAAGGCAGCCGGCGTCTGCTCCAAAGCTCCAGCCTCAAAACGGCTTTCTCCCAGGACGTTCCTCTCTAGCAAGCTTGCTCCTCTTCAAAACATCACTCCCAGCTGCACTCTCTTTCTTCCCCCCGAGTCAGCTCATTTATATAGCTCCACCGATCAAGGCCCACCCCGAATGGGCGGGGCCACACCTCCATGGGAACATCTCATCAGAATCATCTCCCACAGCTGGGTGGGGCACATTCCAAGCAAATCCAACCAGCATAAAAACTTCTGCCCCACACAAGACTACAAAGATAATGGCATTTGGGGGACACAATACATTCAAACTGGCACATGCAGTTTCATGGATTTTTAAAATTTTTATTCTATTACTATATATATATACACACACACATATATATACATATATATATATATCCTAACATTTCCCCTTTTATCCACATTCAGATATACATTCCAGTGCTATTACTTATGTTCACAATGTTGTGCTACTATCACCACAATCCATTTCCAAGAAACAGCCTAAAGACCCCCTGAGACACCATCAAGTGTACCAATATATGCATTATGGGAGTCCCAGAAAAAGAAGAAAAAGAGAAAGGGGCAGAAGAAGTATCCAAGGAAATATGACAGAGAACTTCCCAAACTTAACAAAAGATGTGAACATGCACATCCAAGAAGCCCAGAGAACACCTAACAGGATAAACATGAAAAAACAAACAAAAAACACCCCATCATATATTGGTTAAGCTGTCAAATCCAAAGGATAAGGAGAGAGTTCTGAAAGCTGCAAGAAAAAAACAATGTGTTATGTACAAGGAAGTACCCACTAGGTTGAGTGCTGATTTCTCATCAGAAACCATGGTGGCAAGAAGGTAGTGGGCTGAAATACTTAAAGTGCTAAAAGAAAACAACTGCCAACCAAGAGTTTTATATCCAGCAAGACTTTCTTTCAAAAATAACGGAGAGATTAAGACATTCCCAGATAAACAAAAGCTGAGAGAGTTCATAACTGCTAGACCAGCCCTAAAATCAATGCTAGAGGGAGTTCTTCAGAATAAAAGGGAAGGGCGCTAGACATAAAAAAATAAAGAACTCCAGTAAAGGTAACCATTTGGTAATTATAAATGTCAATAGTATTGTAGTGTATTTTCTGTTTTGTAACTCCACTTCTTACTTCCTACAGGTAGGTACTAAAACGTAAATACATGAAAATAATGATAAATCTATGGTTTTGGACATACAATGTACAAAGATATAATTGGTAACAAGTACCCAAAAACAGGTGGAGGGTGGAAAAGTATAGGATAAGTATATATTTATGCTACTGTAGTTAAGTTGGTATTGAACTAAATATGATTGTCATATATTTAAGATGTTAAATTTTAACCCCATGGCAACCACAAGGAAAATATATGAAAAATATATCCAGATAGAAATGAGAAGACACTCAATATGGTACAACACAAAAAAATTACATAAATATAAAAGCAGGCATTAACAGAAGAGTTAAGGGACAAAAAAGGTCTTAAGACTTACAAAAACTAAAAAGCAAAAAAATTGTATTTTAATAATTTCATGTAGTTCCAAAGTAGGTAAAGCATTTATAATTGTTTTTAAAACACTAATAGAAAACAAAATTCTACGTATTTTTAAAGATGAGACTTTTTTTTGAAAAAGCCTTATTACATCAAAGTGTCATGAATCTGAGAATTTTTATATATTGGTGCAATTTTAGCATTGTGAATTGCTTTTAACAATTTGTTTACATTTTTGGTTAATTCTGAATGAATGTGAATTTTTTTAAGGTAATAAGAAAAGGTCAGAATTAGAAAACATATAAGAAAAAATATATTCTCCCCTCAACTTTGATATGTTTTTAAACCTAATGATAAGCATAGAGATGAAAATCTCATATTACTATTTATCTACAAGCCAACCACAGGGAGCCTTTACAATGAACTTTCATTCCATGCTTTAAAAACTTGTTTCACTAAAATTTAAAAACACTGAACTATCATTCGGACAAGAGTCCTAATTTACCTTTAACAGATGCTTCTTTGAAATGCTAATGACTGTTATACTGAGCTGTTAGATTTACGATTCATAACTATTCATTGCCCATAATAATGAAAATAGCCTATAGGAAAAAGTGTGAAAAGACATTGAGAGAAATGAGAAAACACTTTATACTAGCAACTCGGGCACCTTTTTAAAATTCCAAAGAAAGCTGTGAATCAACTACACACTTAGAAATCATGCTTATTCAAGTCTCCTTGCAGGTAAATACTGCAAACATTTATGAACAGAAGAATGAAATCTAATCTAAAGTAAGGTATAAAAACTTGAAAAATAAATAAATAACCAACTTTAACCTATACCTTTTACCTCAATTTTACTTTAAAGAGCAACAGAAAATATAACAAAAATATTCATAAAAAATTGACCATTTTA
Source organism: Choloepus didactylus (assembly GCF_015220235.1). Lineage (NCBI taxonomy): Eukaryota > Metazoa > Chordata > Mammalia > Pilosa > Megalonychidae > Choloepus > Choloepus didactylus. Next base: position 125,279,896 of record NC_051312.1, on the reverse strand, counting down.
TGGTGAAAACTATAAGAACAAACAAGAGACATAATGCATTTTCCTCTAAATTTCAGATGAGCAACCATCCAACTGATTGATACTGACAACATTAAACCATTTTCAATCCTGTAGATTAGAAGAAGGTGGATAAAACCTGTTCTCTATCTTGTCAACTGTCCAAGTGAATGGCACCACCATTCACCCAAACCAAGAACCTGGGACTCACACTCAGCCTCCTCCTTTCTTTTATCCCTCACATCTGACCAGTAACAAAGGGTTATTGACTCTACCTCATTAATACTCCCTCCTCTACCACCCCCTCCCCCACCCTCAGCATCTCTTACGTCAACATCGACACTTGAACTCAAACTTGTGACCTAAGTGGTCATCAGGCTCCAGTCTACAACAAGACTAATCCATTCCCTGGATTACTAGGATTGACTTGAATGACAGCACACAACTGACAATATCATTTCACTGCTTACACTCAACCCCTTAGCCTGGTCTTGCACAATCTGGCCCCTTGCCCACCTCGTCAGCTTCAATTCTCACCATCTCTGCTCCATCACCACCCCGTCTATTTACATTCTGGTCACACCAAACTACAAGCTGTCTCCCAAATATGACCCATATTTTATGCTGCTGGGCTTCAATAACTCTATTAATAATTTCTGCTCAGGTTTTATTCCTTCTCACATTCTCTTCCCTCAATCTCAATGTAATCTTTAAAAGGACAGGGAAATCCTGAGAAGCTGGGGAGAAACGCAGAAGTGTTGGACTTCCCTACATGGGCTATTGCTGATTTTCCCAAAAACATTGAGGACTGCCAATTTAATGGGTGGAGCCCTCGATCAAGGGGCTTTCCTCTGTGAGGCTAGTTGCTGCAAGGGAGAGGCTAAGCCACTTATAATTGTGCCTAGGAGTTCCCCCCAGAGAGCCTCTTTGTTGCTCAATGTGGCCCCCTCTCTCACTAAGCCCACCCAGCAGGTGAACTCACTGCCCTCCCCTCTAGGTGGAATGTAACTCCCAGGGGTGTGAATCCCCCTGGCAACACAGGAAATAACTCCTAGAGATGAGCCTGGACCCAGCACTGCGGGATTTAGAGGATTCTCTTGACGAAAAGGGGGAAGAGAGATGAAACAAAATAAGGTTCCAGTGGCTGAGAGACTTCAAATGGAGGATGCACTATATAGACATCACCTTTTAGTCTTCAGTGTGTTAGAATGGCTAGAGGGAAATACCTTAAGCTGTCAAACTGCAACCCAGTGACGCTGATTCTTGAAGACGATTGTATAACTATGTAGATTACACAGTGTGACTGTTTGACTATGAAACCCTGTGGCTCGCACTCCTTTTGTCCAGCATAGGGACAGATGAATGGAAAAATGGGGGCAAAAATTAGATGAAGAATAGGGTGGGATGGAGGGGATGGAAAGAGTTAGGGGTTCTCTTTTTGCTTTTATTTTTATTTTGGAGTAAGGAAAACGTTCAAAAATTGATTCTGGTTATGAACTCACAACTGTATGATGGTGCTGTGAATAATGGATTGTACACCGTGGATGACTGTAGGGTGTGTGAATATATCTGTATTTAAAAAAGTAAATGAACAATGGGGGAGGGGGAATAGGATGTTTTGGATGTTCCTTTTTCATTTTAATTTTAATTTTATTTTTTGGAGTAATGAAAATGTTCAAAGTTTAATTGTGGTGATGAAAGCAAGACTATATGATGATACTGTGAATAACTGATTGTACACTTTGAATGATTGTATGTTATGTGATTATACCTCAACAAAATTGCATTTAAAAAAGAGGGGAAAAAAGAGGACAGGGACTTTATCTTTTCCACTGCCTATCCCAAGTCCCTGGCTCCCAGTAACTTTTCAACATCTACGTGTTGAATGAATCAACTAATCAGTGAGAACAAGTCTTAGAATTTATTGGTAGCTCCCCTGGCACCAGTGAGAACCATCTAATTATAGTCAGAGGCCTTTTGTGCCAAGATAAGGTAACAAATATCGACAGGAATGTTGTGCTGCTCCCTCCCTAACTATTTATCTCCAAGCATCTCTAATCCAGTTTCTCATAGATCTAGAACTCACTCCCAAATTTGACTTTGTTTCATTGGATCTCTGATCTCCCAAGTAACTGCCTAGTAACTGCCACCATGTTTCCTGTGCCAGTTTGAGTGTATTGTGTCCCCCAAATGCCATTATCTTTGTAGTCTTGTGTGGGGCAGAAGTTTTGGTGTTGGTTAGATTTGCTTGGAGTGTGCCCCACCCAGCTGTGGGAGATAATTTTGATGAGATGTTCCCATGGAGGTGTGGCCCCACCCATTCCAGGTGGGCCTTGATCGGTGGAGCTACATAATTGAGCTGACTCGGGGGGAGGAAACGAGTGCATCTGGGAGTGATGTTTTGAAGAGAAGCAAGCTTGCTAGAGAGGAACGTCCTGGGAGAAAGCCGTTTTGAGGCCGGAGCTTTGGAGCAGACGCCGGCTGCCTTCCTAGCTAGCAGAGGTTTTCCGGATGCCATTGGCCATCCTCCGGTGAAGGTACCCGATTGCTGAGGTGTTACCTTGGACGCTTTGTGGCCTTAAGACTGTAACTGTGTAGCAAAATGAACCCCTGTTTTATAAAAGCCTATCCATCTCTGGTGTTTTGCATTCTGTAGCATTAGCAAACAAGGACATTTCCCAAACCTTACTTTGACCTAATAAAATTTACTGAAAAAATATTAAAATCCTTGATATGAAAATTGTTACCACCACTAAGTCAGCCTCTCCGAACGAGTTTTAGCACAAAATTTTCTTAACTATTTCTATTAAAGTACTTATTTTATGCTTCCAGAATTAAGATGACAAAATATACACATCTCTGCCCATCAGTCTTCATGAAATCACCTCTAAAATACAGACACTTATAATCCTGAACTACAAACCATGGGGAATATTTGCTAAATGGAATCAAGAAAAAAAGGTGCAGGAACACTCAAAAAGATTGTCTGGATGAAGCTCATAAGCAAAACAGAGGACAGTTTAAGGTATGCTTGAAGGAACAAAACTAATGTCAGCCTGTATAAAACAACACAAATGGAATGTACATTCTGGCAGTAAGTCCTTCTTGGACCTCATTCAACACCACAGAGTAAATGAAATTGAACGATGAAATACACAAGCATGCTATCCTTGCAGGCAGAAGTTTGGTAGTAAGGCATGGTGGAGGACAGAGAGCCTGAACTGTGAGAAGCTCTACAGCTTCCAAATTCTCGTGGCTGTCAAAAAGTTAAAAATGCTAAAATAATCTACATTCATTATCCTGTGTCATAGGAGTTTCTTTATAATCAAAGCAAGATCCTGTTAGCCCAAAATACTACCCAGTCATCTCCTCCACTTGAGCCTCCTGCAAATAGCTGGCCCAGGAAGAATCTATTTTATTCATAGATGAGTAATTATCCAAATGGGAACCAGCACAAGATCTACACAAAGATATAAAAGGGGGAAATAAAAAAGGAAAGGAATGGTACAGCAAAATTAAAAGGAAGATAAAGAACATGCATGGAAAAAATATTAGAAGAAATGATCACAAAGTTCAAAGTAAATATTCCAGGTGATGTCATCAACATGGTGATGTAAGATATCCCCTGAAAAAGACTCCCTAGAGATTTAGCAAATAAAAGGACAAATCCCATTTGTTTAGAACACTAGAGGAAAGTACAGATTAGAGGAGGACTCCACAAATGCTGAATAAAAGAAACAGAAAAATCTCAGGTAGGAGAATTCCATCTTGGACATAATTCAGTTCCTGTTCTCATCCCCTCACTCAGTCCCACATAAAGGCAACATGGCAGGAGTCCCTTTTACCATGGACTGAGACTATAGAGCAACTCAAAGCAGCTAGTTAGAGCTCCATGCAGATCCAGGCACAAGGACCCACATCTGCAGAGACCAGGGTGGAACATAAGCTGCTGAAGAGTGCTGCACAAAAAGGGCCCCCAGGGGCCAAAAAAAAAAAAAAAAAAAAAAAAAAAAAACAGAGGCCACAATAGAAAGCATAGTAAAAACAGTGGTGCCCTCAATCCAGTTTCAATCAGTTGGATACCTCAAAGCAAGATGCATTTTTCTGGAGTGACCCACCCATCAAGATTGACCCCATCTGGCTCCTCAGAGTGGGATACCCTAACAAAGAAGAAACCAAAGGCAGAAAAGCCTCATAGAAAAATATAATAATAAGGGGCTAGGAGTTAAACTGAACAGCTGTAAGATAGATGGGTCCCCAAACTGAAAAGTATAATGAAAACGGGGCAATGAGCAAGGGAAAAAATATAAACAAATCATAGGATCTAGGGAGAAAATGCTGCACAAAAATAAACATAAAAGATCAAGATTCCTGGAGAATTAACAGAGGAAAGGAAACTCTCTCTTGGAGATAAAACAATTGCACAAAAAGTGCATTCTTAAAATTACACCACATATCCAGGGCAAGAAACAGATGAAGAGCTAAGAAAATCTGAACAGTTAAACACAGGCTATTCTAAAGGTCCAGAATAAGTTAGACAAAGCATCAAAAAAAAGCCTTAACACAAAGCCAATCAACATAATACCCTAAAAAAGAGACGAAGCTGACCACAAGAGTGAACTCATCCAGATACTCAGATGCCTAGACATCAGCAGAAAATTACAAGCCATACTAAGAAACAAGAAGACATGTCTCAGTCAAGGGAAGAACTGAAAAATTCAGAGGAGACTCAGAGGCTGAAACAACGAATCAAAGATGTTCAAACAAATCTCCTAAATCAATTCAAGGAGACTAAGGGAAATATGTATAAAGAGATAAAGGATATTAAGAAGACAATAAGTGAACATAAAGAAGAATCTGAAAGTATAAAAAGAAACATAACAGAAATTATGGGGATGAGAGGCACAACAATGGAGATTAAAAATACAGTAGAGGCAAACAACAGCAGACTTGAACAGGCAGAAGAAAGTATCAGCAACCTAGAAGACCAGACAATCAAAATCATAAAGTCAGAAGAACAGTTAGAGAAAAGAATAGAAAAAAAATGAGCAGGGTCTCAGGGATTTGAGTGACAGCACAAAGTGCATGAATATACATGTCATGGGTGTTCCAGAGGGAGAAGAGAGAGTAAAAGGGGAAGAAAGAATATTTGACGAAATAATGACAAAAAACTTGACAACCCTTATGAAAGACATACATGCCCAAGAAGCACTACATACTCCAAACCAAATAAATCCTAATAGACTTACTCTGAGACACATACTAATAAGAACATCAAATACCAAAAATAGAGAAAATTATGAAAGCAGCAAGAGAAAAACAATTCATCAAATTCAAGGGATCCTCAATGAGACTAAGAGCTGATTTCTCATCAGAAGGCATGGAGGTGAGAAGGCAGCAGTATGATATATTTAAGGTACTAAAAGAGAAAAACCGCCAGCTAAGAATTCTTCACCCTGTAAAACTCTCCTTCAAAAATGAGGTAGAGAGGAGCTAAGATGGCGGCATAGAGAGGAGTGGAAGACTGTTAGTCCCCTCCTGGAACAATTCATAAATGACCAAAAAACTAGTAAATAACCTGGAATAACAGCAGGGAGACAAACATGACCATCCATTCATCATCCACCAACCTGAATTGGGAGGAATGCCCAAGATCACAGCATAAAATCTGTAAGTAAAACTGCGGACCTCCACTGAGAGCCGACAGCCGAGAACCCCTCCCTCACAGAAGCCGCACAGTGCATTCTCTCAGCCCACCTCCAAGTGAGGTTTTAATGTTAAATGCTCAATACAGACAGCGAATCCTCAACGAGCAGACAAAGGCTTTTGGTGACAACTGATCTTGGGAGAGTCAGGGGACATATCTGTCTCAAGACAGGGAGCCCAGAGGATCGGGTGCTATCTCTGGCTGATGGGTGAACCTGGGAGTTTTTCTGTCCCTTTCTCTCTCTGTGGAGAAAACCTCAGTGGTTCTCAGCCCACAGCGCTTTGCAGTAAAGACAGCCTCTGCCATTTTAAAATCAAAACACTATGATCAGCAGAGTCACAGAAACAAAGAACTTATTGATATGCAAATGACATCTCTGGAGGGGACACAGCTTCCCAAGAGGAAAGGGAGGGGCCCAGCTCTACTGCCAGTCTTTCAGTCTTTCCGGAACCAGACCCCAAAGCCTAGGGGAGGAGAGCCACAGGCCACACCCTCTTACACAGGCAGTGACAGGTTGACAGGTGGATTTGCCAGGCAGAAAAGCACAGGTGTCTCAATCCTCTAAGAAAAGCCATCAGGGAAACCAGATACTGAAATATTACCTCCTTCTGTGATCTGAGCCTGTTCTCATCTGGGAAAACCTGACTGGGGAGGCCTAGGAGGTCAGATGCATAGACAACAGAAAACCACAACCTACACTAAGAAAAACGAAGCTATGGCCCAGTCAAAGGAACAAATGTACACTTACAACTGAGATACAGGAATTTAAACAACTAATGTTAAATCAATTCAAAAAGTTTAGAGAATATTTCACAAAAGAGATAGAGGCTGTAAAGAAAACACTGGGCATACAAAAGGCAGAAATTGAAACTTCAAAAAAACAACCAGTAGAATATATGGAAATGAAAGGCACAACACGAGAGGTGAAAGACACAATGGAAACATACAACAGCAGATCTCAAGAGGCAGAAGAAAACACTCAAGAACTGGAGAACAAAACACCTGAAAGCCTACACGCAAAGGAGCAGATGGAGAAAAGAATGAAAAAATATGAGCAACATCTCCAGGAACTTAAAGATGAAACAAAGTACAAGAATCTACGTATCATTGGTGTCCCAGAAGGAGAAGAGAAGGGAAAAGGGGCAGAGGCAATAATAGAGGAAATAATTAATGAAAATTTCCCATCTCTTATGAAAGACATAAAATTACAGATCCAAGAAGTGCAGCACACTCCAAACGGAATAGATCTGAATGGGCCTATGCCAAGACACTTAATAATCAGATTATCAAATGTCAAAGACAAAGAGAGAATCCTGAAAGCAGCAAGAGAAAAGCAATTCATCACATACAAAGGAAGCTTAATAAGACTATGTGCAGATCTCTCAGCAGAAACCATGGAGGCAAGAAGGAAGTGGTGTGATATATTTAAGATACTGAAAGAGAAAAACCATCAACCAAGAATCCTATATCCAGCAAAGCTGTCCTTCAAATATGAGGGAGAGCTCAAAATATTTTCCGACAAACAGACAATGAGAGACTTTGTGAACAAGACACCTGCCCTACAGGAAATACTAAAGAGAACACTACAGAGTGATAGGAGAAGGCAGGAGTGTGCAGTTTGGAAAACAATTTTGGGAGATGGTAGCCCAGCAATGTAAGTACACTGAACAAAGATAGCTATGTATATGGTTGAGAGAGGAAGGTTGGGAGCATGTGAGACACCACAAGAAAGGAGGAAAGATGAAGACTGAGACTATGTAGCTTGGTGAAATCTAGAGTGGTCAACAATTGTAATAAAATGTACAAATACGTTCTTTTACAAGGGAGAACAAGCAAATGTCAACCTTGCAAGGTGTTAAAAATGGGGAGGCATTGGAGGAGGGATGCAATCAATATAAACTAGAGACTGTAATTAACAGAATCATTGTATTTTGCTTCCTTTAATGTAACAAAGGTGATATACCAAGGTAAATGCAGATAAGAGGGGCGGATAGGGAAGGCATGTTAGACACTTGACATTGGTGGTGTTGTCTGACTCTTTACCCTACTTTGATTTAAGGTTACTTTTCCTTTCGCTACTTCCTAGCTGTCATTTTTTTCCTCTTTCTTTTCCCTCTCTACCTTCTTTGATGCTCCCTCCTGCCTTGTGGAAGAAATGTAGATGCCCTTATATAGATAGTGGTGAAGGTGGTGAACACATAGAGATGTGACCATACAGAGAACCACTGATTGTTTACTTAGGATGGAATGTATGCTGTGTGAACAAAACCATCTTAAAAATAAAAAAATGGGTTGATGACAAAACCTCAAGGGCAATATACTGAGTGAAATAAGCCAGACACATAAGGACAAATATTACAGGGTCTCACTGATAGGAACTAATTATAATATGTAAACTCATAGACATGAAATATACGGTACCAAGATATAGGGCGAGGCTTAAGAATGGGGAGTGGTTGCTTAGTATGAGCAGAATGTTCAACTAGGATGAACTTAAATGTTTGGAAATGAACAGAGGTGTCAGTAGCAAGATGTGAGAATAATTTACAGTGCCGAATGGCGCATGAATGAGGTGGAAACGGGAAGCTCAGAGTCATAGATGTCACCAGAAGGAATGTTGGAGATCAAAAGACGGGAATGTATAAAACTGAATCCTATGGTGGGCAATGTCCACGATTAACTGTACAAATATTAGAAAACTCTTCCATGAACCAGAACAAATGTATGACAATACAACTAGAAGTTAATAATAGAGGGGCATATAGGGAAGAAATATATACCTGTTGCAAACTATATACTACAGTTTGTAGTATTTCAACATTCTTTCATAAACAGTACACAAATGTACTATACCAACACTACGAGTCAACAATTGAGGGGGGTTGGTTAGGGATATGGGAGGATTTGAGTTTCCTTTTCTTTTTCCTTCTTTTTTTTTTTTCTTTTTTTTCCATCTTTCACTTTATTTCTTGTCTGGAGTACTGAAAAGGTTCTAAAAATTGAACAAAAATTAAGTGTGGTGATGGATGCACAGCTGTATGAGGGTACCAGGGGCAACTGATTGTACACTTTGGATCTTTGGATAATTGTATGGTATCTGAACAATCCCAATTAAAATAAAAATTAAAAAGAAATGAATTGATAAAGAAAATGAGGTAGAGTTTAAAATATTCACATATAAACAGAAACTAAAAGAGTTCACAAAAAAAAGAGACCTGTCCTATGACAATTAATAAAGGGAGTTCTCCAGGTTGAAAGGAAAAGACAGGAGAGAGTGGCTTGTAGTAGTATGAAGAAATGAAGATCATCAGTGTTTTAGTTTGCTATGCTGCCAAAAGCAGATACCATGAAATGGACTGGCTTTTAACAATGGGAATTTATTAGATTACAAGCTTACAGTTTTGAGGCCATGAAAATACCCAAATCAAAGCATCATCAAGGTGATGGTTTCTTCCCAAAGAATGGCTGCAAATGATCCTGGACTCTTCCATCAGATGGTAAGGCACATGGCAGTGTGTGCTGGCCTGCTGGCCTCTCCATTCTCTCCCAGGTTTCACTGTTTTCAGCTTCTTACTTCCATGACTGTATTCTCTCTGTCTGAATTTTATTCTCCTATGAAGGACTCCAGTCAAAGGATTAAGATCCAGCCTGAATGAGATGGGTAACACCTTAAGTAGCCTCACCAAAAGATCCTACTTACAATGGATCTACATCTACAAGAAAGGATTTACTCTAAGAACATATATCTCTGGGATATGTACAGCTTCAAACCACCACAATCAGTAGGAGTAACTAAAATGGTAAATGCAAAATCCAATAGTACTGTATCCTCTTTAATTCATATAAGAATCAGGTAAGAATTAAACAAGAAAAAGGCATATTTCCTGATAACAGATGTACAAAACATAAAGTGATAAAGTGTGACGAAGAAACATAAAGAGGAGAAAAGAGGGATTTGGGCACAGAGAACGTGTTTGTTACTGAAGCTAAGCTCATATCTTTTCAAATTAACAGGTTATAGATGTAAGTTGTGTAACCACAAAAAAAAGTATTTAAAAAATATACACAAACTGAAATGAGAAAGCAATCAGTCAAATAAATCACAGATCAATTATACAGAAAAGGAGATTGCAATAAAGGAAAAGTGAGACAAAAAAGATGACATATAAAAACCAAAGGACAGGAGGGGCGGGGCAAGACGGCGGACCGGTAAGCTGTATGTTTTAGTTACTCCTCCAGGAAAGTAGGTAGAAAGCCAGGAACTGCGTGGACTGGACATCACAGAGCAATCTGACTTTGGGCATACTTCATACAACACTCATGAAAACGTGGAACTGCTGAGATCAGCGAAATCTGTAAGTTTTTGCGGCCAGGGGACACGCGCCCCTCCCTGCCAGGCTCAGTCCCGTGGGAGGAGGGGCTGTCAGCTCCGGGAAGGAGAAGGGAGAACTGCAGTGACAGCCCTCATCGGAAACTCATTCTACTGATCCAAATTCCAACCATTGATAGACTGAGACCAGACACCACAGAATCTGAGAGCAGCCAGCCCAGCAGAGAGGAGACAGGCATAGAAAAAAAACAACACGGAAAAACTCCAAAATAAAAGCGGAGGATTTTTGGAGTTCTGGTGAACATAGAAAGGGGAAGGGCAGAGCTCACGCCCTGAGGCGCATATGCAAATCCCGAAGAAAAGCTGATCTCTCTGCCCTGTGGACCTTTCCTTAATGGCCCTGGTTGCTTTGTCTCTTAGCATTTCAATAACCCGTTAGATCTCTGAGGAGGGCCCTTTTTTTTTTTTTTTTTAATCCTTTTTTCTTTTTCTAAAACAATTACTCTAAGAAGCCCAATACAGAAAGCTTCAAAGACTTGCAATTTGGGCAGCTCAAGTCAAGAGCAGAACTAAGAGAGCTCTGAGACAAAAGGCAATAATCCAGTGGCTGAGAAAATTCACTAAACACCACAACTTCCCTAGAAAAGGGGGGTGTCCGCTCACAGCCATCATCCTGGTGGACAGGAAACACTCCTGCCCATCGCCAGCCCCATAGCCCAGAGCTGCCCCAGACAACCCAGTGTGACGGAAGTGCTTCAAATAACAGGCACACACCACAAAACTGGGCGTGGACATTAGCCTTCCCTGCAACCTCAGCTGATTGTCCCAGAGTTGGGAAGGTAGAGCAGTGTGAATTAACAAAGCCCCATTCAGCCATCATTTCAGCAGACTGGGAGCCTCCCTACACAGCCCAGCAGCCCAGAACTGCCCTGGGGGGACGGCACTCACCTATAGCATAGCACAGTCATCCCTCAACAGAGGACCCGGGGTGCACAGCCTGGAAGAGGGGCCCACTTGCAAGTCTCAGGAGCCATACGCCAATACCAAGGACTTGTGGGTCACTGGCAGAGACAAACTGTGGCAGGACTGAACTGAAGGATTAGACTATTGCAGCAGCTTTAAAACTCTAGAATCACAAGGGAGATTTGATTGTTAGGGCCACCCCCCTCCCTGACTGCCCAGAAACACGCCCCATATACAGGGTAGGCAACACCAACTACACACGCAAGCTTGGCACACCAATTGGACCCAACAAGACTCACTCCCCCACTCACCACAAAGGCTAAGCAGGGGAGAACTGGCTTGTGGAGAACAGGTGGCTCGGGGACGCCACCTGCTGGTTAGTTAGAGAAAGTGTACCCCACGAAGCTGTAGATCTGATAAATTAGAGATAAGGACTTCAATTGGTCTACAAATCCTAAAAGAACCCTATCAAGTTCAGCAAATGCCAAGAGGCCAAAAACAACAGAAAATTACAAAGCATATGAAAAAAACAGACGATATGGATAACCCAAGCCCAAGCACCCAAATCAAAAGATCAGAAGAGACACAACACCTAGAGCAGCTACTCAAAGAACTAAAGATGAACAATGAGACCATAGTACGGGAGACAAAGGAAATCAAGAAGACCCTAGAAGAGCATAAAGAAGACATTGCAAGACTAAATAAAAAAATGGATGATCTTATGGAAATTAAAAAACTGTTGACCAAATTAAAAAGATCCTGCACACTCATAGTACAAGACTAGAGGAAGCTGAACAACAAATCACTGACCTGGAAGATGACAGAATGGAAAATGAAAGCATAAAAGAAAGAATGGGGAAAAAACTGAAAAAATCGAAATGGACCTCAGGGATATGATAGATAACATGAAACGTCTAAATATAAGACTCATTGGTGTCCCAGAAGGGGAAGAAAAGAGTAAAGGTCTAGGAGGAGTATTCAAAGAAATTGTTGGGGAAAACTTCCCAAATCTTCTAAACAACATAAATACACAAATCATAAATGCTCAGCGAACTCCAAATAGAATAAATCCAAATAAACCCACTCCGAGACATATTCTGATCACACTGTCAAACACGGAAGAGACGGGGTAAGTTCTGAAAGCGGCAAGAGAAAAGCAATTCACCACATACAAAGGAAACAGCATAAGACTAAGTAGTGACTACTCAGCAGCCACCATGGAGGCGAGAAGGTAGCGGCACAATATATTTAAAATTCTGAGTGAGAAAAATTTCCAGCCAAGAATACTTTATCCAGCAAAGCTCTCCTTCAAATTTGAGGGAGAGCTTAAATTTTTCACAGACAAACAAATGCTGAGAGAATTTGCTAACAAGAAACCTGCCCTACTGGAGATATTAAAGGGAGCCCTACAGACAGAGAAACAAAGGACAGAGAGACTTGGAGAAAGGTTCAGTACTAAAGAGATTCGGTATGGGTACAATAAAGGATATTAATAGAGAGAGGGGAAAAATATGACAAACATAAACCAAAGGATAAGATGGCTGATTCAAGAAATGCCTTCACGGTTATAACGTTGAATGTAAATGGATTAAACTCCCCAATTAAAAGATACAGATTCACAGAATGGATCAAAAAAAATGAACCATCAATATGTTGCATACAACAGACTCATCTTAGACACAGGGACACAAAGAAACTGAAAGTAAGGATGGAAAAAAATATTTCATGCAAGCTACAGCCAAAAGAAAGCAGGTGTAGCAATATTAATCTCAGATAAAATAGACTTCAAATGCAGGGATGTTTTGAGAGACAAAGAAGGCCACTACATACTAATAAAAGGGGCAATTCAGCAAGAAGAAATAACAATCGTAAATGTCTATGCACCCAATCAAGGTGCCACAAAATACATGAGAGAAACACTGGCAAAACTAAAGGAAGCAATTGATGTTTCCACAATAATTGTGGGAGACTTCAACACATCACTCTCTCCTATAGATAGATCAACCAGACAGAAGACCAATAAGGAAATTGAAAACCTAAACAATCTGATAAATGAATTAGATTTAACAGACATATACAGGACATTACATCCCAAATCACCAGGATACACATACTTTTCTACTGCTCACGGAACTTTCTCCAGAATAGATCATATGCTGGGACATAAAACAAGCCTCAATAAATTTAAAAAGATTGAAATTATTCAAAGCACATTCTCTGACCACAGTGGAATACAATTAGAAGTCAATAACCATCAGAGACTTAGAAAATTCACAAATACCTGCACGTTAAACAACACACTCCTAAACAGTCAGTGGGTTAAAGAAGAAATATCAAGAGAAATTGCTAAATATATAGAGACTAATGAAAATGAGAACACAACATACCAAAACCTATGGGATGCAGCAAAAGCAGTGCTAAGGGGGAAATTTATAGCACTAAACGCATATATGAAAAAGGAAGAAAGAGCCAAAATCAAAGAACTAATGGATCAACTGAAGAAGCTAGAAAATGAACAGCAAACCAATCCTAAACCAAGTACAAGAAAAGAAATAACAAGGATTAAAGTAGAAATAAATGACATAGAGAACAAAAAAACAATAGAGAAGATAAATATCACCAAAAGTTGGTTCTTCGAGATCAACAAGATTGACAAGCCCCTAGCTAGACTGACAAAATCAAAAAGAGAGAAGACCCATATAAACAAAATAATGAATGAAAAAGATGACATAACTGCAGATCCTGAAGAAATTAAAAAAAATATGAGGATATTATGAACAACTGTATGGCAACAAACTGGATAATGTAGAAGAAATGGACAATTTCCTGGAAACATATGAACAACCTAGACTGACCAGAGAAGAAATAGAAGACCTCAGCCAACCCATCACAAGCAAAGAGATCCAATCAGTCATCAAAAATCTTCCCACAAATAAATGCCCAGGGCCAGATGGCTTCACAGGGGAATTCTACCAAACTTTCCAGAAAGAACTGATACCAATCTTACTCAAACTCTTTCAAAACATTGAAGAAAATGGAACACTACCTAACTCATTTTATGAAGCTAACATCAACCTAATACCAAAACCAGGCAAAGATGCTACAAAAAAGGAAAACTACTGGCCAATCTCCCTAATGAATATAGATGCAAAAATCCTCAACAAAATACTTGCAAATCGAATCCAAAGACACATTAAAAAAATCATACACCATGACCAAGTGGGGTTCATTTCAGGCATGCAAGGATAGTTCAACATAAGAAAATCAATCAATGTATTACAACACATTAACAAGTCAAAAGGGAAAAACCAATTGATCATCTCAATAGATGCTGAAAAAGCATTTGACAAAATCCAACATCCGTTTTTGATAAAAACACTTCAAAAGGTAGGAATTGAAGGAAACTTCCTCAACATGATAAAAAGCATATATGAAAAACCCACAGCCAGCATAGTACTCAATGGTGAGAGACTGAAAGCCTTCCCTCTAAGATCAGGAACAAGACAAGGATGCCCGCTGTCACCACTGTTATTCAACATTGTGCTGGAAGTGCTAGCCAGGGCAATCCGGCAAGACAAAGAAATAAAAGGCATCCAAATTGGTAAAGCAGAAGTAAAACTGTCATTGTTTGCAGATGATATGATCTTATATCTAGAAAACCCTGAGAAATCGACAATACAGCTACTAGAGCTAATAAACAAATTTAGCAAAGTAGAGGGATACAAGATTAATGCACATAAGTCAGTAAGGTTTCTATATGCTAGAAATGAACAAACTGAAGAGACACTCAAGAAAAAGATACCATTTTCAATAGCAACTAAAAAAATCAAGTACCTAGGAATAAACTTAACCAAAGATGTAAAAGACCTATACAAAGAAAACTACATAACTCTACTAAAAGAAATAGAAGGAGACCTTAAAAGATGGAAAAATATTCCATGTTCATGGATAGGAAGGCTAAATGTCATTAAGATGTCAATTCTACCCAAACTCATCTACAGATTCAATGCAATCCCAATCAAAATTCCAACAACCTACTTTGCAGACTTGGAAAAGCTAGTTATCAAATTTATTTGGAAAGGGAAGATGCCTCGAATTGCTAAAGACACTCTAAAAAAGAAAAACGAAGTGGGAGGACTTACACTCCCTGACTTTGAAGCTTATTATAAAGCCACACTTGCCAAAACAGCATGGTACTGGCACAAAGATAGACATATAGATCAATGGAATCGAATTGAGAATTCAGACATAGACCCTCAGATGTATGGCCGACTGATCTTTGATAAGGCCCCCAAAGTCACTGAACTGAGTCAGAATGGTCTTTTCAACAAATGGGGCTGGGAGAGTTGGATATCCATATCCAAAAGAATGAAAGAGGACCCCTACCTCACCCCCTACACAAAAATTAACTCAAAATGGACCAAAGATCTCAATATAAAAGAAAGTACCATAAAACTCCTAGAAGATAATGTAGGAAAACATCTTCAAGACCTTGTATTAGGCGGCCACTTCCTAGACTTTACACCCAAAGCACAAGCAACAAAAGAGAAAATAGATAAATGGGAACTCCTCAAGCTTAGAAGTTTCTGCACCTCAAAGGAATTTCTCAAAAAGGTAAAGAGGCAGCCAACTCAATGGGAAAAAAATTTTTGGAAACCATGTATCTGACAAAAGACTGATATCTTGCATATACAAAGAAATCCTACAACTCAATGACAATAGTACAGACAGCCAAATTATAAAATGGGTAAAAGATATGAAAAGACAGTTCTCTGAAGAGGAAATACAAATGGCCAAGAAACACATGAAAAAATGTTCAGCTTCACTAGCTATTAGAGAGATGCAAATTAAAACCACAATGAGATACCACCTAACACCGGTTAGAATGGCTGCCATTAAACAAACAGGAAACTACAAATGCTGGAGGGGATGTGGAGAAATTGGAACTCTTATTCATTGTTGGTGGTACTGTATAATGGTTCAGCCACTCTGGAAGTCAGTCTGGCAGTTCCTTAGAAAACTAGATATAGAGTTACCATTCGATCCAGCGATTGCACTTCTCAGTATATACCTGGAAGATCGGAAAGCAGTGACACGAACAGATATCTGCACGCCAGTGTTCATAGCAGCATTATTCACAATTGCCAAGAGATGGAAACAACCCAAATGTCCTTCAACAGATGAGTGGATAAATAAAATGTGGTATATACACACGATGGAATACTACGCGGCAGTAAGAAGGAACGATCTCGTGAAACATATGACAACATGGATGAACCTTGAAGACATAATGCTGAGCGAAATAAGCCAGGCACAAAAAGAGAAATATTATATGCTACCACTAATGTGAACTTTCACAAATGTAAAACAAATGGTTTATAATGTAGAATGTAGGGGAACTAGCAGTAGAGAGCAATTAAGGAAGGGGGAACAATAATCCAAGAAGAACAGATAAGCTATTTAACGTTCTGGGGATGCCCAGGAATGACTATGGTCTGTTAATTTCTGATGGATATAGTAAGAACAAGTTCACAGAAATGTTGCTATATTATATAACTTTCTTGGGGTAAAGTAGGAACATGTTGGAAGTTGAGCAGTTATCTTAGGTTAGTTGTCTTTTTCTTACTCCCTTGTTATGGTCTCTTTGAAATGTTCTTTTATTGTATGTTTGTTTTCTTTTGAACTTTTTTTTCACACAGTTGATTTAAAAAAGAAGGGAAAGTTAAAAAAAAAAAAAAAAGAAAAACAAGGAAAAAAAAAGATGCAGTGCCCCCTTGAGGAGCCTGTGGAGAATGCAGGGGTATTAGCCTACCCCACCTCAATGGTTGCTAACATGACCACAGACATAGGGGACTGGTGGTTGGATGGGTTGAGCCCTCTACCATAAGCTTTACCCTTGGGAAGACGGTTGCTGCAAAGGAGAGGCTAGGCCTCCCTATGGTTGTGCCTAAGAGCCTCCTCCCGAATGCCTCTTTGTTGCTCAGATGTGGCCCTCTCTCTCTGGCTAAGCCAACTGGAAAGGTGAAATCACTGCCCTCCCCCCTACGTGGGATCAGACACCCAGGGGACTGAATCTCCCTGGCCACGTGGAATATGACTCCCGGGGAGGAATGTAGACCCGGCATCGTGGGACGGAGAACATCTTCTTGACCAAAAGGGGGATGTGAAAGGAAATGAAATAAGCTTCAGTGGCAGAGAGATTCCAAAAGGAGCCGAGAGGTCACTCTGGTGGGCACTCTTACGCACACTTTTGACAACCCTTTTTAGGTTCTAAAGAATTGGGGTAGCTGGTGGTGGATACCTGAAACTATCAAACTACAACCCAGAACCCATGAATCTCGAAGACAGTTGTATAAAAATGTAGCTTATGAGGGGTGACAATGGGATTGGGAAAGCCATAAGGACCACACTCCTCTTTGTCTAGTTTACGGATGGATGAGCAGAAAAATAGGGGAAGGAAACAAACAGACAAAGGTACCCAGTGTTCTTTTTTACTTCAATTGCTCTTTTTCACTCTAATTATTATTCTTGTTATTTTTGTGTGTGTGCTAATGAAGGTGTCAGGGATTGACTGAGGTGATGAATGTACAACTATGTAATGGTACTGTAAACAATCGAAAGTACGATTTGTTTTGTATGACTGCATGGTATGTGAATATATCTCAATAAAATGAAGATTAAAAAAAAAATTAAAAAAAATAAAAAAACCAAAGGACAAAATGGCTGAAGTAAGTATTGACTTTATGTAATAACACTAAATGTTCACTGATTAAACTCCCCAATAAAAGACAGATTGGCAGAATAGATAGAATACCATGATTCAAGTATATGCTGTTTGCAAGATACTCACCATAGATCCAAGACACAAATAGGATGAAAGTGAAGGGCTGGAGAAAGATATTCCATGCAAACAGTAATCACAAAAGAGTTGAGGTAGCTATACTAATATTGAACAAAATAGACATTAAGTCAGAAACCATTATGAGACAAAGAAAGTGTTCTAGTTTGCTAATGCTGCCAGAATACAAAACACCAGAGATGGATTTGCTTTTATAAAAGGGGGTTTATTTGGTTACACAGTTACAGTCTTAAGGTCATAAAGTGTCCAAGGTAACACATCAGCAATTGGGTACCTTCACTGGAGGATGGCCAACGGTGTCCAGAAAACCTCTGTTAACTGGGAAGGCAGGTGGATGGCATCTGCTCCAAAGTTCTGGTCTCAAAATGGCTTTCTCCCAGGACGTTCCTCTCTAAGCTGCAGTTCCTAAAAAATGTCACTCTTAGTTGCACTTGGGGTATTTGTCCTCTCTTAGCTTCTCCAGAGCAAGAGTCTGCTTCCAACAGCCATCTTCAAAATGTCTCTCATCTGCAGCTCCTGTGCTTTCTTCAAAGTGCCTCTCTTGGCTGTAGCAAGCTGGCTCCTTCTGTCTGAGCTTATATACTGCTCCGGTAATCAAGACCCACCCTGAATGGGTGGGGCCACACCTCCATGGAAATTATCTCATCAGAGTTATCACCCACAGTTGGGTGGGGTGCATCTCCATGGAAACGCTCAAAGAATTACAATCTAATTAACACTGATAGGTCTGCCCACACAAGATTACATGAAAGATAATGGCATTTGGGGGACATAATACATTCAAACTGGCACAGAAAGATACTATATATTAATAAAAGGAGCAAACCACTAAGAAGAAATAATAATCATAAATATTTATGAACCTAACCATGGTGCCCCCAAAATACATAAGGCAAAGACTGGCAAAATGGAAGAGAGAAATAAACACCTCTACAATAATAGTTGGAGACTTCAAAACACCACTCTCATCAACAGATAGAATATCTAGATGGAAGATCAATAAGGAGACAAAGAACTTGAATAATATAGTAAATGAACTACAACTAACAGACATATACAGAACATTGGACCTCAGAACAGCAGGATATACATTCTTCTTAAGTGCACATGGATCATTCTCCAGGATAGACCACATATTAGGTCACAAAACAAGTCTCAATAAATTTAGAAAAACTGAAATTATACAAAGCATGTTCACTGGCCATAATGGAATAAAGCTGAAAATCAACAAATGGAGAGCTGGAAAGTCCACAAATATGTGGAAGTTAAGTAACACTACATTAAACAATCAGTGGGTCAAAGAAGAAATTGCTAGGGACATCTGTAAATACTTTGAGATGAATTAAAATGAGACTACAACATATCAAAACTTATGGGATCCAAGAAAGGCAGTGCTGAGAGGGAAATTTATAGATCTGAATGCGTAAAAAGGAATAAAGTGCTAAAATAAATCAAAGACTAACTGTACACCTGGCAGAACTAGAAAAAGAACAGTAAACAAATCCCAAAGCAAGCAGAAGAAATAAAAAAGATTAGAGCAGAAATAAATGAAATTGAGAATTAAAAAATGAGAGAAATAACAAAACCAAAAGTTGGTTCTTTGAAAGAATCAATAAAATTGATGAACTGTTAGACTGACAAAGAAAAAAGAGAGAAGATGCAAATAAATAAAATGAAAAATGAGAGGGGGACATTACTACTGACCCAACAGAAATAAAAAGGTTCATTAGAGGATACTATGAACAACTGTATGCCAACACATTAGAAAACTTAGATGAAATGGACAAATTCCTAGAAACACACAAACAACAAACATTGACTCTAGAAGAAATAGAAGACCACAACAGACAAATTACAAGAGACTGAAATCAGTCATCAAAAACCTCCCAGCAAAGAAAACTCCAGGACCAGATGGCTTCACAGATGAATTCTTCCAATCATTCCAAGAATAATACCAATCTTGCTCAAACTCTTCAAAAAATTGAAGAGAAAGGAATACTACCTAACTCATTTTATGAGACCAACATCACCCTAATACCCATGCCAGATAAAGATACTACAAGAAAATTACACACCAGTTTTTCTTATGAATATAGATGGAAAAATGCTCAACAAAATACTTACAAATCAAATCCAATAGGACATCAAAAGAATTATACACCACGACCAAGCAGGTTTTATCCCAGCTATGCAATGGTGATTCAACATGACAAAACAAATTAATGTAATACATCACATCAAGAAAATGAAGGGAAAAAAAAACACATGATCATCTCAGTTGACATATAAAAGGGATTTGACAAAATTCAGCATCCTTTCTTGATAAAACCACCTAAAACACTAGGAATAGAAGAAAACATTCTCAACAGGCAAACAAATTGGAAGGTATATTAGTTAGGGTTCTCTAGGGAAACAGAATCAATGAGAGGTGTCTCTGATTATCAAATTGTAAAACTGACTCACGCAACTGTGGGTATGCATGAGTCCAAATTCTGTAGAGCCGTCAACAAACTGTCAACAAGGAAGATGTCTGATGAACTCCTCAGGAAACAAACCGGCAACTTCGACTAACTTCTCAGGAAACAAACTGGCAACTTCGATGAACTCCTCAGGAAATGCTTCACTGGGCAGCCGAAGAAGAAGTGAAGGTCCTCTGTCTGTCTTGCTTACAAGTCTTCAACTGATTAATTGGATTAAATCCAGCCAATTGCATTCTCTCATTGTGGAAGGCACGCACATTATGAGTCATCAGTCACAGCTGCAGTCAATTGACTGATGATTTAACAAACCAGCCTGTTGGTTTATTAACCAGCCTCAAACTTCTTCACAGCAATTGTTAGGCCAGTGTTTACTTGACCAGACAGCTGGGTCACCTGGCCAAGTTGACACATGAACCTAACCATCACAGAAGGTAAGAACTAAAACTTTCAATATTTGCAGATGACATGATCCTATATAGAGAAAGTCCCCAAAAAATAAACAACAAAAAATGTTTAATCTTAATTTAACCATCTTCCATTTTTTGGAAATATAGAGGATGGAGGAACAAGTTAATGACTCCGCAAAGAAACAAAGAGATATATCTAGAGTGTGGGAAATTTCTAAGGAATATTTACTTGGTCTCTTCTTTAGGACAATGGCATGATTTTAAAAAAAACATAAAAGAGAGGGTGGCGAGGGGAGAGTTTTAGTTTCCTAGCTGCTAAAACAAATACCATACAGTGGGCTGGCTTAAACAATGGGAATTTATTGGCTCACAACTTTTAGGTTAGAAGAAGTCCAAAATCAAGGCATCAGCAAGGCAGTGCTTTCTCCCCAAAGACTGTTATGTTCTCGGACCAGCTGCTGGTAATCCTTTGTACTTGGCGTTTCCGTCACATGGCAATGCACATGACAGCATCTTTTCCTTTCTCTTCTGGGTTCCAGTGACTTCCAGCTTTTTCCTGTTCCCCTTGGCTTTCTTTTTCTGTGTCCAATTTCTTACAAGGACATCAGCCATATTGGATTAAGGTCACCCTCATTCAGTTTGGGCATACCTTAACTAGTAACATTTTCAAAGGGCCTATTTATAAATGGGTTCACACTCACAGAACTACGGATCGGGACCTGAACATGCCTTTTTGTTGAGGACATGATTCCATCTCAGTAGGGAAAGAGACTCATCTAGATTAAAGGCAACTTAAGACACAACCCCATGTAACGTATGGGCCTTGTTTGGATCCTAACAAACCAACTATGAAAATAATTTTGATAATGGACTGGTAAGTTGATGATTCCAATGAATTATTTTTTATTTTGTTAAGTGTGATGACACTGTTACTAAGAAAATGTCCATTTTTGTTTGTTTTTAAATATATAGGGGTGATATAACATGATATCTGGGATTTCCTTTAAAATACTTCACTAAAGAAAAGAAAAAGAGAAATATATGAAGCAAATATAGTAAAATATTCAAAATTACTGAATATGAGAATAAGAGAATAAGTACATGGAGAGTCATTATTATAGTCTACTTTTATGCATTTTCAAAAATACTCATAATAAAACTATTTTATGTTAAAAATAATAACAAAGAATGAGTACAAGTGCTGGGCCTAAGGGAAGTGATGAGTCAAAAAAGCAAAAAAAAAAAAAAAAAAAAACCTATTTCAATACCTACTGAAGTAGGTATTGAAGCTGAGCAAAAACAAATAAAAGGTTTGAAGGTCTAACTCAGAGTAAGGACTGTGATTTTTATGGTAACAGTCTTTTTTGGTGTAGAAGTAGAGTTGATAGATGATTCAGGAGGGGAGTTTTTTGTTTTGTTTTGTTTTTTTCAATGTGTGTAGGAGAGAAAAAGACGGAAATTGTATCAAAGTTATTGGTGAAAATCTAGTTGAAATTATCTACAATGGAGTTCTGGCTGATTCTGAGTGAAGATGAAACTATTGTATAAACTTAAGTGAGAAAAATTGCAGAATAAACTGATTGCATATTTTCAAATTTAGGAAAGAATTTAAAAAAATATTCAAAGTCACCCAGATACCCCATATTAAATTTGAGAATGAGAATAGAGTGAAATTTATTCTTTGAAATATTTTCCATGCTCGGTTTGAGCTCAGATTCTCTGACTGCCAGACACCAGGAGAGACATTCATTAACCATTTTTATGCAAGAAACAGCCAGAAGGATGAGATATAAGCCTTTCTGAATAAGGTAAATGGGCTTCCTAGAACAGCGCTCATGTATTACAGGTGTTCATCAAACAACAACAACTGATTTTTGCTGTAGTGAAAGTACTAACTGTCATTATCTGGAATTGATGGGCAATGGATGTTGTGACAGAGAACCGGGTGGCAGACTGACTTGGTGATGTGGCCCACTACCCTTGGACAAGAAAGCTAAGTGCTCTTTTTTTCTAACATATGAAATGTAAATCCTTGAAATTCAAGACCAATGTGATTTACACAAAGAAAATATTCTTAAACATTACATCTGTTCCTAAAGCCAAACAATCTGATCACAAAAGGACCAAACTAAACTCCAAAGATACCTAATAGGAAGTCTATGACAGGCTTGTCAGTACTGTTAAAAAGTAAGAAGGCAGGCATAGTCTGGGGGCTGGCACAATGAGTAACGGGGGGAAAAGTGGAATAAACTTCTAAACTTGTACCATTCTCTGCACAGATCCTGTCTTAGGCTTTCCTTCTTAATTCCAACCAACATGATTTGCTCCTTTTTCTGTTCTCTTAGAACTACAGTTGTGTACCCAGGGCTGGATGCAATTAATAATGACACTGGCTGACATTTATCTAGTGGTTGCTACATGACAAGGTAAGCATGGCTACACATAGATCATCTACTTGCATCCTCATAACAAACCTAGGAGTCTCTGTATGTTTGGTAACTCAGTCAAAGTGGAGAACAGGGATTTGAACTCAGGGTGCCCAATTCCAGGCCCCAAACTCTAATTACAGCTTGCTAGGTACAAATTTCCCATTACTTCTTCAATAAAGCATATCAGCATGCAAACAAGTGACTCTTTAGGCATTATAATGAATATACCCTAATTCATATGAGAAATAACTAAGTCACAAATTGTAGGTCATCAATTATTAATAAGTTATGTGCAACGAATCTCACAACTGATTAAGATACATGAGGGTATAATACACTGGCTAAGAAAAACTTCCTAGAATGCTTATTCTCCAAAACATTTTTTTATTTTTCTATTCAATTAACTTAACTTTTCTAATTTATGTTTTTCATGAATGCCAGATAGTCCTAGAAAGTTATAATCTTGAGGGAAAGAACCAAGTCCTATAATTAAAAAAAAAAAAAAACTCTCCAGAATATCTAGAATAGACTAGACACATAAAAAGCACTCAATAAACATTCTCTTAATGGAACTGAATAATTATTGATAAAATAGTAATAAGAATAGGGAACCTTAAGTGGGGACTTTCCTGTTTACAAAACAATTCCATCAGGTGTTCAAGGCTTCTTCGGGTGAGTACCCAGAAAAGAATCAGATGGTCCAAGAGGTGATATTTGCTGTGACAGAGCCAACCTCCTTCTTCTATGTTCCCCCAGAGAAGACATGGATGCAGAAGATGTTTGCTAGAATAGTCAGTAAATAATTAGAAGCACCTGTTGACATACTGGATCTACTCTGTTTTAGCTATGCACCTAGTGCATTCTAACAGGGCCTCAAACATCTGTGTTTGCCTAAAGAAGATCTTATCCTATGTAGGTATAGACTTAACTCTACTACCATACAAATGAAATCGATTCTGTGCACTGAGAACACAAATGCTTACCTGGTAGTATAACTCAAATATATATAAAGGATAAGTGATGCAAATTTCTCAGTATAGATTTCTAGAAGACAAAATAAAGTAACTTATCTACCAAGCTGGATGGATAAAGTTGTAAAAAGCCAAGAGTCAAAGAAGAACTCTAGAGTTAAGTATGGTCTGATTAAATAAGACATGCTGCTGCAAACTTAAAAGATAAGGAGAAAAGAGATGTGGGCCCTCACTCTCTCTAAGGTCACACGAGGCAGGTGAACTCACCGCCCTCCCCGCCTGATGTAGGACATGCCTCCCAGGGGTGGTACATCTCTCCTGGCAATGTGGGACATTGACTCCAGGGCATGAGCCTGGGGACCTGGCATCATGGGATTGAGAAAATCTTCTTGACCAAAAGGGGGAAGCGAAATGAAACAAAATAAAGTTTCAGTGCCTGAGAGATTTCAAATGGAGTCGAGAGGTCACTCTGGAGGGCATTCTTATGTGCTATATAGATATCCCTTTTTAGTTTTTAGTGTAATTGGAATAGCAGAAGGAAATACCTGAAACGTTGAATATGCAACCCAGTAGCCTTGATTGCTGAAGACAACTGCATAACTATGTATCTTACATGGTGTGACTGTGTGATTGTGAAAACCTCATGGCTCACACTCCCTTTGTCCTGACGGACAGATAAGTAGAAAAATGGGGACAAATACTAAATGAAAAATAGGGTGGGATGGGGGGGGAAGGTGGAATGCTTTAGGTGTTCCTTTTTACTTTTATTTATTTATTTGCACAACTATATGATGGTACTGTGAACAGTTGACTGTACACTGTGAATGATTTTAGGGTATGTGGATATATCTCAATATAACTGCATTTTAAAAAAGATAAGGAAAAAAGACCTTAGTATATGCAATATCTATGTTAATACTCACAAAGAAGGATTCATACTCTTATCTTTAAGATCTGGACAGTTGCAACTACTTCTTTTTTGGTACCCTCTAGCAGGGAGGTTAAGAGCACAAGATTAACAGCCAATCAGACCTGTCTATGGGACTCAGTAAATGTTAGCTGCCATTCTTTCTGTGGGGGGAAAGAAACTTTCAGTCCCCTCACTTCACCCCTTTTTCTCCATGGATTAAGGAGTTGCAAGGTATATGTTTTGACCATATTTTCCTAAGAGAATCACTCTGTGCCCTGTGGCCTCTCTTCCCCAGCATGCACTTGGGTAGTTGAACTCACTGCCCAGAGAGCAGAGGACCTGTCATCTTTCTCCCTTGCTTTTCTATCTCCCCTCCCCAGGCATAAGTGATGTGTAAGTTGAGTCCTGGGCCTGTTCTGCAGACCAGCTAACTAGCTCCCCTACTTCTCTAACTACTCCTTCTATGTTGCCAATAATAGGGTTTCAGATCCCAAGATTGGAAAGAGGGCAGTGCTAATTACGTTTTCAATCCAGGCCTGCGGAATGGGGAGGGGAGAAGTGAGTGTCAGGACAGTATTTGAGCACTGGTGAGTCACTAGCATGCTATTTATAACATCAGAATCCTACTATAACCTAAATCCGTTGTTGTGATTTTTTATTGTACTATTATTAACTTTGAAGTAGGGAAGGTCAAGAATATGGTTAATTGCTCTAAAATTGTTTTCCATTATCTGAGGGTTCAAGTGAAGATACTCACCTGTGCTTTAAGTCCTATGTTTCTGCATATCTTATCTCCCAGCTAATCTCTCCTATTACTTTGGGTTTCCATTATTGAGTGTCAGACAAGTGTGCTAGACATTTTTGTGTATTCCCTCTTTTTAGCTTAATTTTAATTAATCTTTCATTTTTCTCCTGAAATTAATGATCTCCATTTTATATGAGGATATGGACCACCAGAAGTTAAGTAACTTGTCTAAAGCCACACAGCCAGACAGCAAAAGACCTAAATCTGAAATTCAGATGTTTGATACCAATATATATACTTCATGCTGACATCCAAGCTTTACCATTCCCACCTTCAACACCCAAAGAACTTCAATTGCTAGAATTTGGTAGGTATGGGATCAACGTCATGGGTTCAGTCTCCACATGTGCTCAAAGTTCCCTCATCTATTGATTCAATTCCCTTCTCCAAACTACCACCAGTGTATACCATTCCCTGCCCCAGCTCATTATAAAGGATTCTCTGATCTAGACAGCTTCCTCTTGCCTCAACATATATCAGATATCTGAGAAAATAATTTTCTCTTTTCCTAAAATTCGAAGCCTCCGGATTTTCATACAGGCACTAATTTGCGCAATAGTCACCCAGCTGCCACCTATTGTCCCTCAATGTTCACCACTGTTATGGGTTGAACTGTGTCCCCCAAAAAGACACGTCCAAGCCCTAACTCCTGTTCCCATGAATGTGACTCTGTTTGGAAATAGGATCTTTGAAGTTAAAATGAAGACAAATTGGATTAGGGTGAGCCCTAATCCAGTGTATCTAGTATCCTTATAAAAAGAAGAAATTTGGACTTACAGACAAGCATAGAGAAGACAGCCATGTAACAATGGAGGCAGAGATTGAAGTGCTCCAATTGAAAGCCAAGGAATGCCAAGGCTTTCTGGCAAACCACCAGAAACTAGAAAAAGGAAAGGAAGGAATCTCCCCTACAGATTCAGAGAGTATGGCCCTGCCGACACTTTTGATTTCAGACTTCTAGCCTCCAGAACTGTAAGAAAATAGATTTCTGTTTTTCTTAGCCACCTAATTTGTGGTACTTTGTTATAGCAGCCCCAGAAAACTAATATAACCACCAAACTCCACCAGAACTCAAGCCTCAGATTTAGGAAGAGTATAGCTCTCTCATAGCTGGGATCCTGGGCTTGATAGGAGGTAGCAGTGCTTAAACTTCGGATCTTTTTTTTTTTCCCCACATCAGAAAAGAGCAAAAAATACTAGATGCCTTAGTGTGATACTGAGGTGGGGGGGGAGCCCCCTTTTACCTTTGGCAAGTTCTCAGATGGTCAGAAAGAATATCTGTTGTTTGTGGTGTTAAGTAATACCTCCAGCCATCTCAACATTCTGAGAAAGCCAGAAATGAAAATAAAACCTTGCGGCTGAGCAAAAGGAAGAATAGTATACTGGGGGAGCAAGACAAATGATAAGACATTGTATGTTATGAATCACCATTAGATCAGCCTGAAAGGATCAAAGCTGGGACTTCTCTTCAAAGAATAACCCAGGCTGGTGAATTTGACTCCATTTTATTAGAACATTTCTTTAACAATTCCCTTTCAAAAACCATTGGAAACATTCATCTTCTGGCCTAGGTCTCTTGATTTGAATAGAAATCTTAGAGGGAAATCCCAAAGACTATCCAAGCTTTTATCAGCTAGTAGACATTACTTTTAATCAGGA
Organism: Choloepus didactylus; assembly: GCF_015220235.1. Lineage (NCBI taxonomy): Eukaryota > Metazoa > Chordata > Mammalia > Pilosa > Megalonychidae > Choloepus > Choloepus didactylus. The sequence continues at coordinate 125,252,379 of NC_051312.1, read as the reverse complement.
TGATTTCATTATAAAGCTTGTTGTTGAGTTCCTTAAACAACAACAAAAAAAGATAGAAACCCCAAAGAGGGTCTCTATCCATACAGCATACACAACTTAGTCTTCCCTGAAATCAAATGAGCAGTAACTCCTACGTATTTTCTTCAGAATTAAACAATCACCCCAAATTGTTATGCAAGTACAGTGAACATGCAAGAAACTCAACCCCAGGTGATATCAGGCCTCCTCCGGTCAGTCTGAAGATGGAGAAATAAGGATGTTTTGGAAAAAGATCTCTAACCTTACCCCAGGAAACTGTCCCACTGCCCAAAAGGCCCTTCTCCTTCTTTACTAGGTCATTTCTCCCTCATCTGCTAAGACTTAGCTAAGGCCTCATTTCCTAGCCTGTGTGGGTGCTTTCTTCTGTGCCTCCATACAGCATTGTGCTTACCTATAGTACAATACCACACTGCTATAATCACCAACCTTCTGTCTCTTCTTTCTCTCCTATTACAACGTGAGGTCCTTGAAAGGGGGAACTATGACTTTTTTCTCCATATCAAGAGTGCCCAGCTCAAGCCTTGGCATGTAGGTGTTTAATAAATGCTTCTCGAGTGAATGATGGAATAGATAAGTGAATGAATGAATATATAAAGAACAATTGAATAACTCAGTATTGAGTTGCAAGTTTGGAATTCTGCTAGTTGCTCTAGCCGAAATGATAGTGGATCTGTCTGGGGCAGGAACAGTAGTAGCCCAATATAATGATTTCCACTTCCTAGTTTCACTATATAAGGATGTAAATCCCATTTTTTTCCCAACATTTCAATACACCTGTCCACCCCAAGCCCCAACAACCCAACATAACCTCACTCTTATCCTTCATTTGCATGTCTAGACACAGGCTGTCTGCCTAGGATGCCCTCTCTACCCAAAGCAGGGTGCCCTGGAGAATCCTTCCTCCTCTATCTTGGCAGAACTTACCTGATATTACAAGTTCCCCAGTTTTACCCAGATTCATCCAGGAGCCAAAAGACAGTCCATAATACCTTCAACTTCAAAAACCAGAAGGTAGAGGGCAAGAGGAATGAGAAAGTGAACACATAGGAATATCTCAAATAAACAAAAGCCCAGAGACCTCCCTCCTTCATGCCCCCTGGGGCAGAATGGACAGCTGAGGCAGAATGGATGGAGGAACAGAAGCCACTAGTGGTAAGAAGCATATTCCAGGACAAATTGCAACCATTCCTAGACTTCAGAACATGAAACCAAAAGTTCATTTGCATTTTTTGTGTGATATTTGCCTACTACACTGAAAATTTTCTTGCTTTTTATTTCTCCAAAATTCCCCACTCTTACTGATGCCATATAGACTGACCCAGGCTGGGGGTAGGGGAGGAGGGAAAAAGAAAGAAACAGAAATCACCACCACTAATTGAGCCCCTTTGCAGGAACAATCTCTTTGCAGAAAGGTGAAGATGCTGTTTATCCATACCTAGAGGACACCAATGAACAGTTTAAAACTACAACCTGAATCCTACAACTAATAAGCCAGCTCAAATCACACTTCTGAAACTGGTCCAAAAAAATTTCAAGAAGGAATACTACAAAACAAGTCTCCCTAATTATCCAGCCATTGAGGGATTTTATTCCAAATCATTACCGCCCTTACCAACGTGTCAGGAGCTCCTGAAATTATGTCAAGATAACCATAGTCTGTGTATTTTATCCATATACACCAACAAACAGCTAAGATACAATAATAGACAGGAGGGCCTTTTCAATCTGACCAAATGAGGTTAGAAGGATTGGTTTGAACCATATCTACCAAAATAGCTGGCATTCACTAAAAATCGTTTTCCCTGTGCTTTACATTTTTGGTGCTTCTGAGCTATTATTACAGGCGTACATTTGGAAGTAAAAGAAAGCAAGGTTCAGAACTGCATCGTTTTAATTTGAAGTTATTTCATTTTAGTGAAAGTTGGTGTTTTTTTGTTTTGTTTTGTTTGTAACTGCAGTACTTGAGGCAAGTTCGTACGCAGCACAGTAATATTCTCAAATTACACAGCAGAGATTCCATAAAATGTCCCATGTTCAAATAAAGCTGTCACCATATCTTAATACATTGTAACAATACACAATATACTAATGCATATGATATTACAACAAACCAGGTCACTACAATCACTCACTCAATGTTCAGATAAAAAGACCATATTCATCAAAGGGCCAGAGAAGAGATGGAATGTATTTTCCAGGATTCACTCCATGAACAGAGGGTATGTTGAACATAGAAATTGTCTAGGTCCTGGAGGGATGGGTGATAATGCACTTTAGAGGTCTTAGTCTCCTCCCTCCAGTCCGAACAGTGGGAAGCAATAGTAATCAACATCGTGGGACCTGGCCATGTACTGTGCCCTGAAATGTTCTAGACGTCTGTTTTCTGGTTTTTATTTCTGAATGAGTACTGCCTCTGTTCTACTAATTACCAATAAAATAGTTAACTGCACACTTGTTGAATGACATGTGGTTTCAAAAAGGAACTCAGTTATTACAAAGCTTGCTTCAGTCAGTTTTCCAAACATTAACATTCAAAAGAGCCCATGTTCTACCTCTCTTGCTTACTTCTATTTCAGTTTTCCTAAGATGTTCTATAAAGATAGACAAAGGATGGTGGAACAGGGTCTGGATGGCAGTTATGTAAGAAGAGAGAAGCTGGCAGGAACCATACAATTGGGCTTCAAATGGCCCCTTCACAACCACATGATTTTTAAACAATTCATTTTTATGCATTAAGAACTTTCCTACCAATAATTCAATTTAATAAAGATGTAAACCACCCTTCTCTCCCAAACAGTTATATTTTTGTTCAAACCATTAGATTGAGAGATGGAAGATTTACTAATGTCAGGTGGTGCCAGCAGGAGATGAGCAGGACACAACTGGGTCACCATGTTACAGGTTCAACTCAGGCTTGAGAAACTAATTCTCATTCATTGAAACTGAGCTGGATGCCAGAATGCCACGTGTTTCTTCAGCTTTGACTCTAACTTTTCTTGTTGTAGGGACTCAAGAGCAATTCAAATTATAAGCCCCTTCAATACCTTAAACTTTTCATACCTTTACAGAAAAGTCCTTCCTTCCTCTCCTGCCTGAGAAGTGGGGGAAGGTCCTCATAAATTATGACAGTAGGTCCAGAGGAAGATGGGCTTGAGCTTCAAGGACACCCAGCCCATCTATGCATAGGCTCAGCCGAAGAATACCCCAAATATACAAACAGATAAAGAAAATGACCCCCATTCCCATCTCCATCAAGAAAAGGATTTGCCCAAGGTCCAAAGATAATTAGAGACAAAATTTATGCATAAACTCTCTGGTTATAACCCATTACAAACCATGTATTTATCAATGGAATAAAACTTGTTCTATTAGAAATTCTTTATTCAGCCACTAGATAGTAACTTTAGTTCTTTATTATGGATTAGCTCAAAGTCATGTCCCTAGACCCTGAAGTGCATTAGCTATAAAAGTAGGAAGGGAGTAAGCTGAGTATCTGACAGACTTCTTCCCAAACCCTAAACCTTTAGGTAAAGGGAACGATGGGCTCTGTGCATCTGTACAGCAAAGGGAAACAATGGAAAACAGCACATTTACAAGGCTTAAATAACAGCTTCTCAGAGGTTAAAAACTGTTCCCAATGGCTTTTTCTAAACTCATATAGTCAGTTGCTATGGCTCTGGTTTTACTCATAAGGGTCCTCAAGAAAGGACTCATTATTATTCCTTCTAGTTCAGAGCTAAATTATCTTGCAATGCACACAAGTCAGCAAGGCTGTTTTCTACCAAATTGCGAACAATCGCTTCCCCACATTAACTGTTCTGTGAATTCCTCTGTCTGCATAAACAATGGGTTTCAGCTTCAACTCTTCGGCATAAATATGGCAGTTACTGTTACAATAGACCAACTCTCTGGCTGAAAGTCAGAAGGGCACTATTATTGAGGGTATTGTGCTGCCCAGATTCAGCATAATGCAGCAGAATAAAGCTTGAAATTATAGCAGAATAAAGCACAGAGAATTTGAATGGGTACAGGCTGTTTAATATAGGGCATCTTATATATTTCTTAATTTCAAAGTATTTCTTAGAGAAGGAATAGATAAGGATGGGGCTGGAAATAGAGAGAAAATGGGATAAGACTAGAATAGAAAAAAAAAATGTTATTGTTCTCTAAGAATAAAATTTTTCTAACTTCCCATTTGTGACAATCACTGTACTTGGATGCAGGTTCTGTGTGTAGAAAGCTTATCCCGTTAAAGTTATCTGTGGGAGGTGATTTGTGCCAAAGGGCCCTTCATAACCAGCATCCTCCACTTTCCACCCAACTGCTTCCCAGTATTCAGACCACAAATCTGTGGGCACCTGTGCTGGCTTGCGTGTATTGTGAACCTATTGATTGAGTGTTTCCATGGAGATGTGACTCAATCAACTGTGGGCAAGACCTCTGATTGGATAATTTCCATGGAGGTGTTACTCCACCTATTCAGTGTGGGTCTGAAATAAATCACTGGAACCATTTAAAGAGTTCACAGACAGAAGGAGCTCAGAGCAACTAAGAGTGACATTTTGGAAAACCTGCAGCAGAGAAAGACATTATGAAGACGACCGTTGAAAGCTGATATTTTGGAGAACACCATTTTGAAACACAAGTTGGTAGCAAGCAGATGCCAGCCATGTGCCTTCCCAGCTAACAGAGGTTTTCCAGATGCCAACTGCCTTTCTCCAGTGAAGGTACCCTATTGTTGATGCCTTCCCTTTATGGCCTTAAGACTGTAACTCTGAAACCAAATAAACCCCCTTTATAGAAACCAATCCATTTCTGGTATTTTGCAAGATGGCAGCATTAGAAAACTGGAACAGCACATATATCCCTAATTATTATAGAAGTGCGTATCTGGTCTTCTGCTTCATAGAACTCACGTGGCTTTCTGTCTGCCTGGTCTTGGCTGTGTGCTATCTACTGACGTGGCAGATCCAGCATCACCTGCCAGGTATCTGCAAAGAAAGTGAGAGTCTAGGTAGATAGAGTAGGCAGGATGCTGATGGCCCAGCAGAGAGGGCCAAATACTCATCGGAGGATTCTGAATGCTACAGCTGATTAAAAAGGGCCAAAAGTTCTTCCACTGAAAGATTACAGTTTACAACTCAAATAATTTGCACACAGGCTCACTTTCCCTGAATAATTAAAGATTATTATCCAGCTAATTACAGTACATGGTATTAAAAGATCTGGAATTCATTACCCTAATCTAGGAAATTACTTTGGCATGTGTTTTGAAAAGAAAAATGCTGGAGAAGTTCAAGCCTTGCCAGATTGATACACAGCAGTGGTTTCTTGCTCTCTTCCCAGCAATGAGACAGGTCCATATTAGTGTGTATCCTACAGATGTCCTAAAATGGGCTTTTCAGCATCTCAGTCCCAAGTTACTTTTCTCCCCAAATTGGAGAAAAATAAATAAAAACACCAGACACCCAGTTAATCTGAATTTTAGATAAACAACAAATAATTTTAGTATAAGTATGTCCCAAATATTGCATGGGACATAATTATACTCAAAGATTATGAGTTGTGTATCTGAAATTCAAATTTAACTGGATTTTATCTGAGAACCTTATCCCCAAGGGAGATCTGAAATAGCAAATAATGTTGAGCAGAGTCAGTAAAAGTGTAGGTTTAATGAATAGCATCCTAATGGCAAAAACTGGAGGATTAACCCTCATACAAAAATATGAGTCTCCAACAGGAGGAAAGTATCCATGAGAATTCTCAAATATCATTCTGTATCTCTCCCTCTGAGCCTCTGCTCCCAGGTCAAAATGACAGAATGGTGAACTATTCCATTCCTCTGTGGATATGATCGAAGATATTGAGGGTCCTTGACTGTCTCCAGCTACTAAGAATCCTTTCAATCAATATGCAACAAAGGAGGAATACAAAATAAGCATGGATAGCACTCTCATGACCTGGTAACCCAAATCCACCCTCCGTCCCCACCCCACCTACTAACACATATTTTTTTTCAGGATGACACACCTATCACCACTGCCAACTCTCCAACTCATTTGGTGGGAACAAAAATTCATAGCTATTCATATAGAAATAGTGAGGGGCTAAGAGGGGGAGAGGAATAGAAAAAGCATTTTCTGATTAATGAAGAGGAAAGTATCAGTATCTCATTTTTTGTTGCCAAACGACTTTTAAAATCACTGAATATTCACTGACAAACACAATAAAAAAGAAACAGTCTAATTAAGGCAGAACTGTGTGGTATAGACTGCAAGTAGAATAAGATTTCAAACAACATCAGTATGAGATTTATGCCATTCAGATAGTACAAAGATCCCTTCTTTTAACAAATATATACTGAATGCCTATTACTATGCCTGTTATTGTGCTAGGCCCTGGGGTACAGTAGTAAATAAGACAGACGAGAGCCTGAACTCGGGTTGCTTATATTAAAGGGGTAGGGCAAACGGTAGTGCAGGAGAGGATGGGAAGTGTTTTAGTTTGCTAATGCTGCCGGAATGTAAAACACCAGAGATGGATTGGCTTTTATAAAGGGGGTTTATTTGGTTACACAGTTACAGTCTTAAGGTTATAAAGTGTCCAAGGTAACACATCAGCAATCGGGTACCTTCACTGGAGGATGGCCAATGGTGTCCAGAAAACCTCTGTTAGCTGGAAAGGCACGTGGCGGGCATCTGTTCCAAAGTTCTGGGTTCAAAATGGCTTCCTCCCAGGACACTCCTCTCTAGGCTGCAGTTCCTCAAAAATGTCACTCTCAGTTGCTCTTGGGGTGTTTGTCCTCTCTCAGCTTCTCCGGAGAAAGAGTCTGCTTCCAAAGGCCATCTCCAAAATGTGTCTCATCTGCAGCTACTCTCTCAGCTTCTGTACTTTCTTCAAAGGGTCCCTCTTGGCTGCAGCAAGCCCACTCCTTCTGTCTGAGCTTGTATAGTGCTCCAGTAAACTAATCAAGGCCCATGCTAAATGGGCAGGGCCACACCTCCATGGAAATTATCCAATCAGAGTTATCACCCACAGTTGGGTGGGGCATGTTTCCATGGAAACAGCCTAATCCAAACGTTCCAACTTAATCCCCACTAATATGTCTTCCCAGAAGATTGCATCAAAGCATATGGCTTTTTCTGGGGGACATAATACACTCAAACTGGCACAGGAAGGAAAGAAGATATAGAAAAAGAACAATAAGGGGACAAATAAAATAATATCTCAGGCAGAATCAAGTGCTGTGAAGGTAATAAATCAAAATATGGTGGGGGACACTAGGACTCCAGATAAGGCTGACTCACAATGTACATCTTCCCAAAGATATTAGTTTAAAGTTTGAGAAGGGGAACACTGCATTCTTCTGGTCACCTCTAGCACAGTTCTGTAGAATTCATTCAGTTTAGACATTGACTCACCCAATGGCCCTGCCCCTTTTCCACCCTGATTGTCAATTCAGACCTAGAAGACAGTCCCTTTCCATGACATTCTCATTCCTTCTCCCTCTCCCTCTCCCTCTCCATCTCCCCTCCCTCCCTCTCCTTCTCCCTCCCACTCACACACACACACACACACACACACACACACACACATGCGCGCGCGCGTGCATAGACGCTTTAACTGTGTAGCCAAATTTACTGAAAGTTTGTGGGAGGGAAAAAAAGGCAGTTTACTTCACCACTACAAAAAATTTAAAACTGAATATTAGACATCCCCATTCTGAACCATCGTCGGGCTCTATCACAATACGCCTCCTTTCTTGGCTCCTGCATCCCCATAATCCTCTCTTTATTTCTAATGATGAGTTTTTTATGCCTTTTGTTGTATTGCTTCCTACTAAATCATTACTTTAATGTCTTATTTTTGTTCAAGCAGCTTACCAAGTTTTCTTCCCTGTACAGACAATTCTCTCAAGAGAAATTTTAGTGCCAGCTGTTAAGATAATAATTTTTTTCAACCAGCTACATGTAATAGTCAGAAATCTATATTTTTCTCTGTTGTTTTGAGTGTAGAATTGTTAAAATCCCTTGACTTTGGGATAAAAGAAAGATTGAATGAAACCAACATTCTTTCTTCCTATAGTCAGTTCTCCAGATCCATTTTGTGTCCCACAGACTATATGCTTGTTGCACAATAGGCCCTCAATAAATGTTTGATGAATTTAATTTAGTGTAATACTACCTACATGTGCACCATGGAGAGCCCAGAGCAGATATATGATGAAGTGCCAACACCAAAGAAAGGCATCTAGTTTATTAACAATAATTTGCCACCACCTATACTTAGAAGTAGATTACTTTTCATGCTGTTTTTTGATCTTATCATTAAAGCATACTCATAAGGAATATTTTGAAGCAAGCTCAGGTAGGATATGTCTTTATCCTCTGATTTCACACTAAAAAACATGACTCACACAGATTGACTCGAAGGAAATAGAAAATAGAGGTGAGCAAGCCAGCATTGGTTAGGTCCATCCATTAAAACATCTTCCCAATGTATCAAAATTACAGAAAGGAAGGAGAGTCCTTGCAGATTATTCCTTCATGTAGGACACTGTCTCTGCAAAAGTGCCCAACATCAACCTTCAGGAAGATGGTGGAGTGGGTGAGATGGAGCAGGCTTCTCCTCTGTGAAGGAAACTACAGACGGGCCGGAGGACACCTGGGACTGCAGTTTCAGGGTATGAGTGGCTATAGACATGGATGAGTTTGTGCCCTGAGGAACAGGGTGAGTTTGTTTACCTAGGACCACCTCCTGGGGCCAGCAATGGAGAGACAGCTGCCAGACAAGGGAGTGAGAAGAAGTATTCCATTCCCCATGCACCTACCTTAACAATTAGCTGGGAAAATAATCCTCTACAGCCACACGGCTGGAATCTCCTGTAAGGGAACCTGGAAGGCAGCGGATGAGAATTGACCACATTTACTTCCCCCCCATGGAAGTCTGGGGAGTGCATGGGCAAGAAGTGCGGATAGGAGAGGACAGCTCACAGAAGTGTCAGGAGCCCCTCCCACACTCCAGAGGCTCTTATGTGCACAGCAGGCAGGGAGTGGGGCACATTTGAGCTGGAGGATGCCCTTGAGTAGATTCCCTGTCAAACTGCACAGGGCCAAATTGCATGCCCAGGTCAGGCAGTACCCAGTGCAAACAGAGAACTGGTACACTGACTGGATTCCCACCCAGTTTGGACACTGCCCAGGGTACAGGTGAAGTTGGGGAAAAGCTAGCTTTGGAGTAAGAAGTGGATCAAGAGCGCCATCTGCTGATATAACAGGGAAAGTGCACTCCAGGAAGCTGTAGCTCTGCCAAATTATATATAAATGGTCAAAAACTGCATTTCCCAAAATAATCTTACCAAGATAAGCAAATGTTCCAAAGCCAAAAGGAAATAATAAAGCACCTAAAGAAACAAAAAAGATATATACAAGCCAAATAACAAATTGAAAGGCCAGAAGAGACACAAAATTGGGAAGACTCAATTAAAGAAGTACACTCACATCTCCAAAATAACTTCAGTGAGATGGCTAAAGACATAAAGCACATAAAGAAGACTCTAGAAGAGCATAAAGAAGAATCTGAAAGAGTAATTTTAAAAAATAGCACATCTTAAGGAAATAAAGGATACTGTTGATCAAATTAAAAATATACTAGAGACAAAAAATACTAGAGACAAAAAACAGCAGATTTGAAGAGGCAAAAGAAAGGATAAGTGAACTACAGGATAGGGATATTAAATGTGAACACAGAAAAGAACAAATGGTGAAAAAAACAGAAAAATTTGAAATGGATCTCAGGGAAATGATGGACAACATGAAGTACACAGATACAAGAATCATTGGTGTCTCAGGAGAAAAGGGCTAGGAAGAGAGTTTCAAAATATAGTTGGGGAAAAGTTTCCAAACCTTCTAAATGACATAAATATACAAATCAAAGATACCCAATGAACCGCAAATAGAATAAATCCAAATATACCCAATCCGAGACATGTAGTCATCAAATTGTCAAATGCTGAAGAGAAGGAGAAATTCCTGAAAACGCAAGAGAGAGGTGATTTACCACATGCAAGGGAAAGCACATAAGAGTAAGTATAGACTATTAAGTGGGCACCCTGGAGATAAGAAGGCAGTGGTATGACATATTTAAGATTCTGAAAGAGAAAAATTGCTAGCTAAGAATTCTTTATCCAGCAAAGATCTCCTTCAAAACTGATGAAGAGATTAAATTTTCACAGACAAACAAATGCTGAGAGAATTTTTTAACAAGAGATATGCCATGCAAGAAATACTAAAGCTCTACCAGCTCAGCAAGAAAATATCGAGTATTAGTAAAGGTAAAAAGAAATGAGAGAGAGGAGAAAAAAAGATCTGACAACTAAAAACCAAAGGAAGATGGCTGTTTCAAGAAATCCCTTACAGTAATAACTATGAATGTGAATGGACTAAATTCTCCAATTAAAAGATACAGATTGGAGGAGAACCTAAGAAGGCAGCCAGGTGAGACAGGGCAAAAAACACCTCCATGAAAAATACTAGATAAAAACCAGAAAGTGACCCAGAACACCACTTACAGCGTAGCACCAGCCAGACAAGGTCTGCTAAATCCACAGGGAACGTGCATTTGGTGAAACCAGGAGCCTGCATTCTGAAACAAGTGAGTAAGCCAGCTGAAAGTTTGACAGCCACGCTGCAGTGTGGGGAAACAGTGGGCTGGCATTCGGAGACGGACTAGTTCTCTAGGCGGGAGAGGGCTGGGCTAACACCTCAGTGTCTGGCATGGAGAATACCCCTTCCCACACCCACTGCTGATTATCTCGAGACCAAGGGAACAGAGGGGAGCCAAAAGGAGAAAAAAAAACTGCATTCCTTGCAGCCATCTCCCCAGTGGGTGGAGGACGCTCCTGCCTGGGGCTGGACCCACAGCCCAGAGCCATGCCAAGAAACCCAGTGTGATGGGGAGTCTTTCCCGCAGCACTGCACACACGCCACAATATCAGCCATGAACAATGGCCTTTAGTACACCCATGGCTGATTGCCCCAGAGCTGGGAGGGCGAAGCTGTGCAAAAAGGGGGAAATTAATGTGTCCCATTCAACCATCTTTGAAGCAGGCTGGGAATGCCCCTGCACGGCCCGGTGACCCAGGGCTTCCCTGGTGGGCCGGCACACACTTGTGACATGGCACAGCCTTCCCTCAGCAGAGGTCCTGGAAGAGCATAGCTGGGAAGGGGGAACCACTTGGAAATCCCAGGGACCCTACGCAAATACCAAGGATCTGTGGGTCAGTGGCAGAGACAATCTCTGGCAAGACTGAAATGAAGTCTTAGGCTCCTGCAACAGCTTAAATCTCCGGGAACACCTGGGAGGTCTGATTATTAAAGCTGCCCTGCCTCCCTAACCACTCAGACACACGGCCCACATTCAGGGCGGACAGCACAAAAAACACACCCAAACTTGGTACACCAATTGGACCCCACAAGAATCAGACCCACAAACACCACAAAGACAAAGTTGGGGAGAACTGACTTGAGAGGAATAGGTGACTCACGGATGCCATCTCCTGGTTAGTTAGAGAAAGCATACACCACCAAGCTGCAGTGCTGACAAATTAGGGATCAAGTAAAGCAAATGCCAAGAGGCCAAAAACAACAGAAAATCTTAAGGCATATGATAAAACCAGACGACATGGGGAACCCAAACCCAAACACCCAAATCAAAAGATCAGAAGACACAAAGTATTGGCACAATTAATCAAAGAACTACAGACAGGCAACAAGAGCATGGCACAGGATATAAACGACATGAAGAAGAGCATGGCACAGATGATATAAAGGACATAAAGAAGACCCTAGAAGAGCATAAAGAAGAAATTGCAAGAGTAAATAAAAAAATACAAGATCTTATGGAAATAAAAGAAACTGTAGGCCAAATTAAAGACTCTGGATACTCATAATACAAGATTAGAGGAAGTTGAACAACAACTCAGCCTACTCGAGAACCACAGAAGAGAAAATGAAAAAACAAAAGAAAGAATGGGGAAAAAAATCAAAAAAAATAAAAATGCATCTCAGGGATATGACAGATAAAATAAAACATCCAAATTTAAGACTCATTGGTGTCTCAGAAGGGGAAGAGAAGGGTAAAGGTCTAGAAAGAGTATTCAAAGAAATTGGTGGGGAAAACTTCCCAAACCTTCTACACAACATAAATACACAAAGCATAAATGCCCAACAAACTCCAAATAGGATAAATCCAAATAAACCCACTCCAAGACATATTCTGATCAGACTCTCAAATACTGAAGAGAAGGAGCAAGTCTTGAAAGCAGCAAGAGAAAAGCAATTCACCACATACAAAGGAAACAACATAAGACTAAGTAGTGACTACTCAGTGGCCACCATGGAGGAGAGAAGGCAGTGGCATGACATATTTAAAATTCTCAGAAAGAAAAATTTCCAACCAAGAATACTTTATCCAGCAAAACTCTCCTTCAAATTTGAGGGAGAGCTTAAATTTTTCACAGACAAACAAATGCTGAGACATTTTGCTAATAAAAGACCTGCCCTACTTCAGATACTAAAGGGAGCCCTACTGACAGAGAAACAAAGAAAGGAGAGAGAGATATAGAGAATTTTAACAGACACATATAGAATATTACATCCCAGGTCACTGGGACACACATTCTTCTCTAGCAATCACGGATCTTTCTCCAGAATGGACCATATGCTGGGACATAAAAACAAGCCTCAATAAATTAAAAAAAAATGAATTTGTTCAAAGCACATTCTCTGACAATAGAATACAAATAGAAGTCAATAACCATCAGAGACCTGGAGAAATCACAAACACCTGGAGGGTGAAATGAGGGGGAGATGAAAACATTCCCAGATAATCAAAAGCTGAGGGACTTCACCACCAGTACATCAGTCCTATAAGAAATGCTAAAGGGAGTTGAGCAGGCTGAAAGGAGGAAGGGACACTAAACAATTGACTGAAACTACATGAAGAAATAAAGATTACCAGTAAACATCATATGGTAAATATAAATACCAATACTACTGTATTTTTGATTTGTAACTCCACTATTTACTTCCTACAGGATCTAAAATACATGAACTGTAATGATAAATAAGTGGTTTTGGACTCAGTGTAAAATATGTAATTTTTGACAAGAACTACATAAAGGTGGGGGAATGAGGGAGGATAGGAACATAGTTTATGTGTCATATTGAAGTTAAGTTGGTATCAAAGAAAAACAAGATTGTTATAGATTTAAGATGTTAAATTTAAGTCCCATGGTAAACACAAAGAAAGTATCAGAGAATATGACCATAGAGATGAAAAGTAGAGTAGGGGTTCCGAGAAGTGGGGGAAGAGGCAATGGGGAGTTAAGAAATGAGTGTAGGGTTTCTGTTTGGGTGTGAAGGGACAACCTTCTAGAAATGGATGGTGGGAAGGTGATAGCACTGCAACATTCTAAATGTGATTAATCCCACTAATGGAATGCTAGGGAGTGGGTGGAATGGGAAGATTTAGGCTGTATATATGTTTCCAATTGAAAAAAAAAAAAAAGACTGTCTAAATAGATGGCAATTAAATGCCAAGGATGATCCTGGATGGGATCTGAGGATGGAGGAGAGGAGGCTCAAAGGGACACAGATGGGACACAAGGGAAAAAAAAAAGGAAATACAGAATGTAAGCTTTGTATCAATGTTGAATTTCTTGAACTTCCTAGCTGTGCTTAATGGAATAGCATAAAAGAATGTTCTTGTCCATGGGAAAGGTATATGTGAATTGTATTGTTTGTTCAAAGATGTGTGAAGCTTATTCTCATATGTTCAAAGGACAGAGCAATAGATGATGGATGATAGATAGGGAGGGAGGGAGGGCGGGAAAGAAAGAAATGGTGGTGTGACAGGATGTTAAAGGTGGTGGATCGGGGTATCAGGGGAGGGGGGGTGGGGGTATGCTAGAGTTCTATGTATGGGGTTTGTACTGTTTTTGCAACTGTTCCTGTAAGTTTGAATTTATTTCAAAATAAAATTTCTTAAAAAATAAAAATAAAAAAATAAAAGATACAGATTAGTAGAATGATTTAAAAGTATGACCCATTGATATGCTGTTTACAAGAGACTCATCTTAGACACTACAACACAAAGAGACTAAAAGTGAAAGGATGGAAAAAATATTCTATGCAAGCAACAACCAAAAGAAAGCAGGGATAACCATATTAATATCAGCCAAAATAGACTTTAAATGCAAAGATGTCATAAGAGAAAAGGAAGGATGTTATATGTTAATAAAAGGGACAATTCACCAAGAATAAATAACAATAATAAATGTTTTTACACCCAATCAGGGAGCTCCAAAGTACATGAGACAAACACTGGCTAAACTGAAGGGAGCAACAGACATTTCTATGATAATAGTGGGAGACTTCAATACACCACTCTCTTCTATAGATAGAACAACTAGACAGAGGACCAATGAGGAAACTGAGAACCTAAACAATGTGATAAATGAATTAGACCTAACAGACATATATTGACCGTTGCATCCCAAAACATAAGGACATGCATTCTTCTCTAGTGCTCATGGAACGTTCCCCAGGATAGATCATATGCTAGGGCACAAAACTAGTCTTAATAAATTTAAAAAGACTGAAATTATTCAAAGCACATTCTCTGACCATAATGGAATGCAACCACCAAAGAACCAGATCTTTCACAAATCTATGGAGGTTAAACAGTAACACTCCTAAACAGCCAGTGGGTCAAAGAAGAATTTGCAAGAGAAATAGGTAAATAAGAGATGAGTGAAAACAACAACACAGCATGTCAAAATATATGGGATGCAGTGAAGGTGATGCTGAGAGGTAAAGTTATAGCTCTCAGTGCATACAACAAAAAGCAAGAAACAGCTAAAGCCAAAGACCTAACTGAACAACTGAAGAGATTAGAGAATGATCAGCAAACTAACCCTAAGGCAAGGAGAAGAAAAGAATTAACAAAGATTAAAGCATAAATAAATGAGACGGAGAACAACAGCAGCAACAACAAAAAAAATAGAATAAATAAAAACAAAAGTGGGGCTTTGAGAAGATAAACAAGATTGAAAGACCCTTAGCTAGAGTGACAAAGTCAAAAAGACAGAAGACCCAAATAAAAAGAATCAGAAATGAGAGCGGAGTAATTACTATGGATCCCAAAGAGATTAAAAAAAAAAAAAAAAATCACAAGAGTATTCTATGAACACTGTGTGCCAACAAGCAAGGCAATTTAGAGGAAATGGACAATTTCCTGGAAACATTAACAACATAGACTGACCCAAGAAGAAATAGAAGACCTCCATAATCAATCACAAGCAAAGAGATCCAATGACTCATCAAATATACCTACAAATAAAAGCCCAGGGCCAGATGGCTTCACAGGAGAATTTTACCAAGTGTTCCAAAAAGAATTGATACCATTCCTGCTCAAACTCTTTCAAAAAAGTGAAGAAAAAGGAACACTACAACTCATTTTATGAAACTAATGTCACTCTAATAGCAAAAACAGATAAAGACTACAAAAAAGGAAAACTATAGGCCAATCTCTCCAATGGATATAGATGCAAAAATTCTCAACAAATCAAATTCAAAGCACAACAAAGTGGGGTTCATTCCTGGCAGGCAAGGGTGGTTCAACATAAAAAAATCAATGTAATACAACACATTAACAAATCTAAAGGGAAAAGTCAAATGATCATCTTGATAGATGCTGAAAAAGCATTTGACAAAACTCAGCATCCCTTTTTTATAAAAACACTACAGAAGGTAGGAACTGAAGGAACCTACCTTAAATGTGATAAAGGACATATATGAAAAACCCACAGCCAGCACAGTATTGAATGGTGAGAGACTAAAAGCCTCCCCACTAAGATTAGGAATGAGACAAGGGTGCCTACCCACACCACTATTATTCAACATTGTGCTGGAAGTTCTTGCCAGAGCAATTCACCAAGACAAAGAAATGAAAGGTATCCAAATTGGAAAGGAAGAAGTAAAACTGTCATCATTTGCAGATGATATGATCTTATTTTTGGAAAATCTCAAGAAATCAATGACAAAGCTACTTGAGCTAATAAACAAATTCAGCAGAATTGCAGGATACAAAGTTAATGCACATAAGTCAGTAATGTTCCTATACACCAGTAATGACCTAACTGAAGAGACAAACAAAATAAAAATTCCATTCACAATAGCAACTAAAAAAACCAAGTACCTAGGAATAAATTTAACCAAGGATGTAAAACACTACACAGAAAATTACAAATCATTACTAAACGAAATCAAAGGGGACCTAAAGAGGTGGAAAGATATTTCATGTTCATGGATAGGAAGGCTAAATGTTGTTAAGATGTCAGTTCTACCCAAACTGACCTAAAGATTCAACACAATTCCAATAAAAATTCCAAAAACCTACTTTGCAGACTTGGAAAAGCTACTTATCAAATTTATTTGGAAGGGAAAGGGGCCTCGAATTGCCAAAAACATCCTAAAAAAAAAGAACAAAGTGGGAGGACTTAAACTTCTGGATTTTGAAACTTACTATAAAGCAACAGCATGGTATTGGCACAAAGATAGACATATTGATCAACGGAATCAAATTGAGAGTTCAGAAATAGACCCAGTCCATATACCAATAACTCAATCTCTGAGTTATTTCTTACCATTAATCCACTTTACCTTGCTCAACCACTCCTATCCTCAGAGGGGATCATTTCCCTCGCTGTGCTCCCAAAATCTTTATATATATATTTCCATTCTATTATTATGACATTACATTGTAACTAGTTGTTAGCTTCTCTCACTGGACAATGAGATGGTAGATGCAGTATCGTATTCATCTTTTTAGCTATAGCATCTAACACAATGCCTAGGAAAAAGGTGTTTTAGTAGCTTAACCAACGCTTACAAATGAAGTGATTACATCAGTCTGTTCTTGCCCTATGGCAAATAGTATTTAGAAGAAATTGGAAAACCATGAAATTGAATTGGAAGAAAAATTCAATAAAACTTTTTAACATCTATTTAATGTCTTGCATAAAAGACAACTTCAAGCATTCTGTAAATCTGCTCTGATCTAACATTGCAATTAGAATTCATGGAACCCTGACCAGTGCATGAATTGCTCAATTTACATGAGTAAAATAATTTTTAAACTTTTAGAATTTATTATTGTAAAATGAGTTATTCAGTGCTAAGTAGTCGCTGGTCTTTTCTTGGTCACTTTTAGTTCTAAGCAGTTCTCTCTAATGAATGAGAGGAGCTTAGAGACATGGAAAGCGAGAAGGCTACAGGGACCTGCCTCTGATCTGTCTGCTTCCTGTGCATCTTCTTTTTGAAAATATACCAAAGTCCTGGCAAAGCTGAAGACCATAAAAGGAACTATTAATGAAAGACCCTTTTAGGATCTTTACCCTCTTCTTAAACTCAAAACATTTTAGAAGGGAGGACTCAGACCAGGGTCATCAGGTAGAGGGGCACTGGGGCAGATACCTTCATCATTTCAAACCATTTCTTAGTAGAGGAGAGAAATTCTTTAGAATCTATAAACAAGTCACCAACAAAGAACAAATTTTAATTAATTAGTTAGACTCAAAGGTAGTAAGCAAAAGAATTTCTTTGAAAAGTTATCCATGTTCAAAAAAAAAGCTGAAGATGAGTAAAAATTCTTCCTATCATCAAGGAGCCATTAAGAACCTAGTCTACTTCAAACATGACTACATCCCTAACTCTTCTTTGACCATTCAAATCTCACCCATACATCTAGCTCTAGGGAAAGTTTCATGTCTTCCAAAAATCTCTCATAGACCTTCATTCAAAACCTTACAAAATTCATCTGACAGGGTACAAAGATTATTAGTTCTAGATCCAGATAACTCTGGGTTATTATTCCAGCTCCCCCATTTCACTTTAAATTTACATTTACTGAATCTGTGTACTTCAACCAATACATATTGAAGACCCTGATATCAAGTGTTCCTTTTAATTTAGTGGTTATGCTGGTTTGGATCTGTTATGTACCCCAAAAAAGACTATGTTATTTTAATCCAATCTTGTGGGGGCAGACCTATTGTTGGGTGGGAACTTTGAATTAGGTTGTTTCCATGGAGATGTGACCTCACCCACACAAGTGGGTCTTAATCCTCTTTACTGGAGTCCTTTATGACAGGATAAAGGCAGAGACAGTTTCAAGAAAGCTTAGAGATGCTTAGAGAGAAAACAGCCAGAGACATTTTGGAGACAGCCATTGAAACCACAACCAGGAGAGAAGCTAATAGTTGAAATCCAGAGTTTGCCCTGGATAAGCTAAGAGAGAACTCCCAGATGCTTGGAGAGAAATGCCCTGGAAGAAACAAGAAAGGACACACAGAAACTGAGGCGGGGGGGGGGGGGGAGCCATTGAACAGCAAGCATCACCATGTGCCTTCCCATGTGACAGAGGAACCCTGGATGCCATCGGCCTTTCCTCAGAGAAGTTATCTGCCTCTTGATGCCTTAATTTGGACATTTTCATGGCCTTAGAACTATAAATCTGCAACATAATAAATCCCCATTGAGAAAGCCAATCCATTTCTAGTATATTGCATTCTGGCAGCATTTAGCAAGCTGAAACAGTGGATGAAAATGATATTTTTAGAATGCTCCTATACTTGCAATTAAAATACTGCCATGTTTGTGTCTTTGAACAAATTACCTCTGAATCTTTGTTTCCTCACTTATTAAATGGGAACACTTAATATCTACCTCAAAAAGGATGGTACATGTAATGTGCCTCATGTATAGTAACAGTCCAATAAATACTTAGTGATTTCAAATAGTGATTGATCTATTGATTTAAAAAAGCTTGATTAGAAGGAGCTATAAAAGTTTTCATCCTGGTGATTCTGTTCTCTGTTCCTTCCCAGATTTCTAAGCCCCTCACAGATTTAATAGTCAAAATATTCTCTGACAACTCTTTTTCCCATTTTCTCTGAGATTCCCCAAAAGAATTCTATTTAGGTGTAAAATCATCAATGCAAACCAACTCAGGCTCATACTCAAGCATTCATTGATTCTTCCATGCCAGAATAAGAAAGTATTTAAATTTCCAAAGGTATTGAACTTCTATTTTCCTAAGTGGCTACCCAACAGCTTGAGAAGCCTACTCTCTGCCTTGACAGAAGAGTGAGGTCCCAAATATGAAAGAGATGCATCATTACTAAGATCTGAAATGCATACATGTGTTGGCTTCTGTGTTTCTTCCAGGTCATCCACCTGTTAGTACTCATGTTAGCCTTGTACCACTTCAAAAGCAAAGAATGCTTTTATAAAAACAAAGTGCAGAGCTGCTTCCAAAGAAAGAAAACAAGCTTAATTACAGGGACTAAATTTTTTATATTATTCTGAAATAATTTTAAGCATAAAGAAGACTTACATACAAGGGAATTCCAATATACCCTTCATCCTGCTTCCCCTAATGTTAACATTTTATATAATCATAGTACAATTACCAAAACTAAGAAATTAACATTTGTACGATACTATTATCTAAGCCATAAACTTTATTTAAATTTCACCAGTTATTCACTAATGTTCTTTTTATATCCCAAGATCCAACCCAGGATCCTACATTGTATTTAGTTGTCATGACTCCTTAGTCTCATCTAATCTGTGACAGTTCCTCACTGTTCCAGTTTTCCAATGCTGCCATTATGTAAAATACCAAAAATAGATTCACTTTTATACAGGGGATTTATTATGTTACAAAGTTACAATCCTAAGGCCATAAAAGTGTCCAAACTAAGGCATCAACAAGAGGACACCTTCACTGTAGAATGGCCAATGGCGTCCTGAATACCTCTGTCAGCTGGGAAGGCACGTGGCTGATGTCTGCTCGTCCTTTGCTCCCAAAGTCATGTGGCTTTATTCTATTTTCTACTGTCCTTTCCTTTCAACCTGCTGCACGTTCTTTAGCAACTCTTATAGGGCCAGTCTAGTAGACAAATTCCTTTAGCTTTTGTTTATCTGAGAATGTTTTAATATCTCCCTCATTTTTAAAAGACAGTTTTGCTGGATAAAGAATTCTTGGTTAGCAATTTTTTTTTATTTCAGAACTTTAAATATGTCATTCCATTGACTTCTTTTTTTAATGCAATTTTATTGATATATATTCACCCATTGACTTCTTATCTCCATGCTTTCTGATGAGAAACTGGCACTTAATCTTTTTGAGGCTCCTTTGCATTATGACATGTTGCTTCTCTCTCGACACTTCAGAATTCTTTTATCTTTGGCATTTGACAGTCTGATTATAATATGCTGCAGAACAGGTCTATTGGGGTTTAATCTGTTTGGAGTTCATTGGTATTTTGGATGTGAACATTCATGTATTTCCTTACATCTAGGAAAATTTCAGCCATTATTTCTTTGAATATTCTATCTTTTCTCTCTTTCTTCTCCTTCTGGGACTTCCACAATGTGTATGTTGGTACACTTGAAGGTGTCCCACAGGTCCTTTTCTTCATTCTTTTCTTCATTCTTCTTTCTGTTCCTCAGACTGAATGATTTCACTTGACTTATCTTCAACTTCTCTGATTCTTTCTTCAGCCAGCTCCAATCTGCTATTGAATCCCCCTAGGGGATTTTTAATTTCTGTAACTGGTCTTTAGCTGTAATTGGTTCCTTTTCATAATTTCCATCTCTCTATTGATATTCTCTGTGTTTATCTTTTATTTTCTCAATTTCCTTTAGTTCTTTGTTCATATTTTCCCTTAACACTTTGAGTACATTTAGGACCAGCTTTTAAAAGTCTGTCTGGGGCAGCAGCTGTGGCCTGGCCTGGCTGAGGGGAGGCTGCAGGCAGGCACAATAACAAAGGACTGGCCACAGGCACTGCTGCCCTGGGGCACTCCACGCCTGCACAAGAAGAGCCTTGGACTTCTCACCAAGTTCATGTTACTTCTGCAGGAAGCAAAGGACAGCATGCTTTACCTCAAGCTGGCAGCTGATACCCTAGCTATTCACCAGAAGTGGCAGATTTGTGATATTACCAATGTGCTGGAAGGTATCAGGCTGATTGAGAGAAAAATCTAACAACAGCATCCAGTGGAAAGGTGTGGGGCCTGGCTGCAATACTAAGGAGATTGCTGACAAACTGACTGAGCTCAAGGTAGCGATTGAGGAACTACAGCAGCGGGAGCAAGAACTGGACCAACACAATGTGTGGGTGCAGCAGAGCATCCAGAACATCACAGAAGATGTGCAAAAAAGCTGCTTGGCCTACATCACTCATGAGGACATCTGCAGTTGCTTTGCTGGAGACACACTCCTGGCCATCTGGGCCCCATCAGGCACCAGCCTGGAGGTGCCCAACCCAGAGGACCTCAATGGGCAGAAGTATCAGATTCACCTGAAGAGTGTGAGTGGCCTCATCAAGATGCTGCTGGTGAACAAGGAGGCCTGGAGCTCATCCCCTGTGGCTGTGCCCATGCCACCACAAGAAGATCTGCTCCAGGGCGCACCTGCTAAATCTACCCCTCTTCCTCTGCCCAAGCCTGCCCTGGCCCAGCTCCAGGAAGCCTCACACCCAAGCAGTCCCCAGCTGACCACCCCCACCCCTGTCTCTGGCAGCACTGAGGCCCACTGGGTGGCCAGCCCAGCAGCTGAGAGCACAGTGAGTAGAGGCTGTGTAACCGACAGCAAGGACAGTGGTGAGCTCAGCTCACTCATGCTGGGCCTGACAGCAATGGACATACAGCTGCTGCAGTCTTCTGCCCTGCTGTACAGCAGCAGCAACAGTAGTTCCTCTGGACTCAATCATTCTACCTCCTTTGAGGCCATCAAAATGTACCCCACAGGTGTTCTGGAACTCCCCAAAGAGCTGTCAGAACTCTTCAATTCCACACAAAGATGCATGAGCTCGGAGCTCTGGAGTTGCTGATGTCCTCAAAAGGAGGATGACCCAGGAAGATGGGGGACTGGTGTGGGCAGGGGCTTGGGTGGCAACTGGGCAAGGCCTTGGCCCAGGGCCTTAGCCTGGTGCTCTCTGCAGTATTTGCCCCACTCCTCCATCTCTCTCCACCCCCCAGAGCCATGATTACATCTACAATCTGGACAAGACTGAAAGTGTCTGTGACCTTTTTGATGTGCCTATTCTCAACCTCTGTCTGATAGGGACATGCCTGGTGTGGCTGATACAGACTGTCTGACTTGGGGGCCTAGGGTCCTCCCCCCACCCCACCCCTACACAACTTGAGAGCCACCAACTCCTGGCTTCCCCAGCCTTCCCTCACTGCACAGTTCTGGCCATGACTCCCACTCCTGTCCCAGCATCTGTACTATGTTAGGAGATCAGGGAAAAGGGGCTCAGCCCCCTCCATCATGGAGTCAAAGTGTTTGCCTCATCTTTTCTGGTGCCTTCCCCCACCTTGTACCCTTTCCAAGCCTTCCCAGAGCCCAGGCTCAGCTGTAACCCAGTGGCACAGAACTGAGAAACCACCTTCACACCCATAGGACACTTTGTCCAGCTCATTCCCTGCCCCTGCCAGTCCCCCACCAATCCCCACCCCAACCCCAAGGAGGGAAGAGTTGGGTAGAGCTGGGTGCCTGCCAGCACTACCCTTAGCTTCCTTCGCTGCTGCCCATTGCCAGACCTTCCACTCCTCCTGGCCCTCCAGGATACCCTTCTTCTGTTCAGCCCTTAAGCCCTGAGAATCTGTAGGTGGGGGTGGCAGGGTGAACTGAAAGAACAGAGGTCTATAGCTAGGAATGTTGGGTGGATCAGTCCCTGAGGACTGCCCCAGTCTCCCACTACCCCATAACCCTCCTTCCTATTTATTCACTTACACTGTTAGAGCCACTTGCAGAGATTTGGAAAGATTTACAGTAACAAACGGATTTCTATATAAAGATTATTTTTATACTTTTTGCAGCAAAAGGAAATTGTAATATTTGTACAGTGTCCAAGTGAATAAAGACCTGCCTAAGCCTAAAAAAAGTAAGTCTTTGGTACATTCCAGGTCTGGTCCTCCTCATGGATGGTTCCTAATGCTTAATCTTCTCCTTTGCCTGAGTCATCACTTCCTGTTTCATTGTATGTTTTGTAATCTTTGTTGAAACAAGGACATTCTGATATTTTAATATGTTATCACTGCAATTTAGACACTGTGGCATCTGTTCCTTATTCTTGCATTCAGCTAGTCTTATGGCCATATTATCCTTGAATGCCAGGTGTTAAAAGAAAGAAAAGAAGGAAAAAAAGGAAAAATATTTCCAGTCTTTGCAGGTTGACCTGTGCAACCACTCTCCTTCAGAGTTTATGCATACTTGAGTTTAGAGCATAGGGGCTTCCCTGGTCCATTCTGTACATGTATCTTGTCTTGGCTATGCATGTTTGGCCCTAGGAATTCCCGTTTACATGGCTAGCAAGGCCCCCCTCCCTAGGAAATAGTGTCCTCATGATCCCAGGCACTACACTGTTATGTCCTACATCCAACAATCCCTTGCCCCATGCATCCATGACTTGACTTCTCTCCACAGTATTCCGAAGGAGAGCTCCATGACCTGTCTTAGACATGCTGGGCAAGGTCTAGGGTGTCAAGCCTGCAATGAGTATCCTAGTTCAGTCCCTCAGGCTGCCACCACATAGACTGAGTCAGAAATACATGTTCCAAGCATGTGCATGTGATTTACTCTACTCCTTCTGGAACCAGGACTGTGGATTGGACTGGCTCCACACCAAAGCAGTGAGAGGATTGAGGAAGGGTCAGCTGGGGCACTGTGAGATCCTTCTGCTTTTAAGTGGCCTTTTTCTTGATTTGGTGCTCCCCTGGTACTTCACCTGTTTTCTGGAGCTTTGAGAAAGATGTTTCTGACAGTTCTTCCTGGCTGTTTAAAGCTTCCATAGGAGAAAGGTGTCTTGAAGCATCTCACTCTGCCATCTTGACTGGGTAAGGCCCAGAATGTTAAATTTAAAGTGGAGAAACCAGAGTTCTCAAAGCTGGACTCCAATAACTTCACAACTCTAGAGAAGTCCACCAACTCCTGCTGCTGAGATCCCCAGAATTGTCTTAGTTCATCGAAGTTTTCGCTCTTTGTTCAGTCCCATGAAATACTCTGGGAATCTTCTAACATTTCTCCTTTTCTTCTTTGCTTAAGCTACCCAGAGTCTGTTCTTATTGCTTGAAACCAATGAACCTTTAATATTACCATAACCTGCACTCAGCTCATCATTAACATAACCAGAGGTGAAGGCAAAGCCTTAGGAAAAGAAAATTAACTAATCCTCACAAAATACTGGGAGCTACAGGTATGCAGATTTACCTCAGAAATAGGGACCAGTTGTTTGTGGCAGACTGCTGATATTAAGCTTCCAGATGTCTTATCAGAAATTCCATGAAAATGTGGGCATAAAACTGCATAAATTTCAGGCATCTCAGAAGATTGTGCTTTCATTGTCCTTTTCCCATATGTTACAAAAGAACAGTCTGTGTAGCTGTGACTGCAACAGTGGTTAAGTGAATTTTCCTTTCAAGGAGCCTGGGGAAAGTTACACTGTTGCTTCTGAAACACTGCAGGTAGATCTCATACCTCTGGAAACTAATTATGAGACCTAGATGTCCTTGAATAAACCAGCGAAAAGTGAAAAGCCTTGAGCTATTACTTCTTTTTAATGTTTTATGATTTTTTTTTTTTTTGTTAAATGGCTATAGGTTTATGGAGAATGCAGTTGAAACCCCTGAAAACTAGGGAGGGAAATAATTTAGACTAAAAATAAAATTTAAAAAGCTGCCTCATCTATCAAATATATCTCATGCAGCTTCTTCCTTCAAAGTGTTTCTTGGATACATCCATCATCTTCATCAGCATCTCCCAAATCTGACCCATATTACCCACTTTCCAAACTCTAGTTCCAGTTCCTGCTCTCCAAATCTCACAATTGTGCCAGACCAATCTTTCAAAAATGCTGATTTTTCAGGCCTGTCTCTAGTTCAAGAATCTACTGAGGGTGACTCTGGGGTACAGTGGGGAATGCCTGAGCTTTGAAACCAAGGACAAGAGTTTAAATCTCAACTCCATCAACCATCAGCTATGTACGTAACTTAACATCTCTGAGCCTTAAGTTTCTCACCTATACAATGGGTATAAAGCATACTTTGAAGGTTATTAGTAATAAATGCTGTGTAATTTGTAAAGTTCCTGCTCTCAGAAAGCACTCAACAAATATTCCCATTTCCTTTTACCTTCTCTGTTAAGTTTAAGATCTGATGATCCTCTTATACTTTCTTTCTCTTCCAAAGTCCTCCATAATCTGGTTCTTTCCTTCATGTCCAGTAAAGTGCCCCCTGCTTTCCCTCTGCTTCATGCAAAGCATGAATATTGGGCCCCAATCCCCAATTTGCTCCCATTTCTACTTCGCCCCCTTTGCTCATGCTTTTTATTCCCTCCCCTCCCCATTGTGCCCTTTCCTATTGATATTGGAAATCCTTTCAAATCCAGTTCAAGTCTCTCCTGCTCCAGCCTCCTTAGTCACAGTGATTTTACCATTTGCAGAATTGTGCAATGGGTACAAATTTCCCAGATCACAAACTCATATGTCTAAATTGTAAATCTATGTTTCTATAATTGCATGTGATTGCTATCTCAAGCCCCATTCCACCTAGAGGCAATAATTTAGTCTTAGTCAGTATTACATTTTTCTGAGCTCAGAGTTTTATCAGTCAGTTATGGGTTTTCAGCTACCCCTTCTTCCTAGGATTGCATCTAAACTCCAGGGAATCTTATGAAATGCTAGGTTCAGGTAAAAGGAGGAGCTTATGACTATGGCATTATCCACTCTCCATGCTGGCACCTGTTGAGATGTACATTACCCCACTGACCCATCATCAGCGTTTTTCTCCTCTTACATATGCTTTGAGGCTTGAGTTCCCATGTGATATCTTATCCTAAACATGACCCCAGCATCTTCTGCTGCATCTTGTCATCCTGACCACAAGGCCTGGTCAGCTCTTCTAGTTCATACTCTCAGCCCTTCTGGGGTGGTAGAACACTGAATGAAGCTATCTCAGGCCTCTATGTCTAGACACCCCAAAACCATCTTTTCACTAATGTCCCCTTCCCCTAGAGGCAAGGGAATTTTGCTGTGATTGATGATTCCCAAGATTCCAAGCAGAGAAGCAGGGTTCAGCTCCCTTCTGCTCTCAGATCCCCACCCTCTCTGATGATTCTACTGTTCTCATCCAGGCAACGTTTATCTGATGCAGGGCTCAGAACAAGTACAGGTGCATTTCCCCTTATCAGTGTCCACAACACTTTCTAACTCTATTGCACTTCTCTTCAATTTTCCTCTTTCTTCTCCAGGAAGAATTTATCCCTTCTTATTTGGAAAAACTGGCTCTGTAAGATCTCTTAGTCATCCAATTCAAAACTCTATGTCTGAGTCCTTCAGGGTTTTGACTTCTGATTGAAAACACTTTTGAATATTTTCTACTGGCTCTACCATGAGTTTTAAAAGTCTGTGATGGAAAACAAAAGCTGAATATTGACCCATCCTTCCTTAAAGCTGTAATCCCAGACTGCCCTACTGAAATAAATGGAAGGTTTACAACACAGCAGAGAAATATTGGGAACAAAAAAAACAAAATAAATGAGAGGTTTCAGTGCAAAAAATATGTATCAGGAACAAAAAGAACATTGGTTGATACCAAATATCAATCTTATGAAAATGGTCTAGAACTTTCTCTTCCATCTTCATTCTACCCTTCTTTGCCAGGCTAATTTCTAAAAACCCTTAGTTCTCTGCTTAGTTATCACTTCCTCTGATCCCCAATGATCCTCACCCTTGTATAATTCTCCCCTGTGAATATGGTGGGACATCATTCCTGTGATCCTTACATTACACGGGAAAAGGGATTTTGAAGATATAAGTAAGGTTACTAATTGGTTGTTAATCAGAAGGGAGAATACCTGGGTGGGCCTGACCTAATTATATGAGCCCTTTAAAAGCAGAATTTTCTCTGGCTGGTTGCAGAAGATGTCAGAAGTTTGAAGCATGAAGGGTGTTCTGGCTTGCTAATGCTGCCATTATGCAAAATACCAGAAATGAATTGGCTTTTATAAAGGGAGTTTATTTGGTTACAAACATATAGTCTGAAGGCAATGAAAATGTCCAAATGAAGGCATCAGCACAAGTATACCTTCACCGAAGGAAGGCCAATGGCATCCGGAAAACCTCTGTTAGCTGGGAAGGCATGTGGCTGGCATCTGCTGATCTCTGGTTGTGTTACAGCTCCCCTCTCAGCTTCTACATACTCTTCAAAGTGTCTCTGTTGGCTGCAGCTGCTCCTTAGTCTGAGAACTCTTTATAGGACTCCAGTGATTCAATTAAGACCCACTCTGAATGGGTAAGGTAACAACTCCATGGAAATTATCCAAGCAAAGGTCTCGCCCACAGTTGACTGAGTCACATCTCCATGGAAACACTCAAAGGATTCCAACCTAATCAACATTAATACGTCTGCCCCCACAAGACTGCATCAAAGAACATGGCATTTTGGAGGACATAATACATCCAAACCAGCACAAAGGGGATTCAACACACCATTGCTGACCTGAAGATTGAGAGGGCTATGTGGAAAGGACCTTACAGGAGCCCCTAGAGAGAAAATGAATCTCAGCCAAATGCTAGCAAGAAAATAGGGACCTCTGTTCTACATGCTCAAATAAATGAATTCTTCCCAGAACCAATGAGCTTGAAAAAGAATCCTAAGCCACAGATGAGAACCATAGTCTGACTAACACCTTGATTTCAGTTCAATGAAACCATAAACAGAGAATCCAGAGATGGCATTCCAAGAACTCTGACCTATGAAGTATGAGATAATAAATCTGTGTTGTTTTAAGCCCTGCTAAATTTATGGCAATTTGTTATATAACATAAAATTAGTACAGTATGTAATCTCATAACACCTTGTGATTAACCATGTTCCCCAACTGTGTCTTGATTGCCTGAAACTGCCTGTCTTCCCCAACATAACTATGAGCCCCATGAGAGCAGACTTATGTGGCTCACATTAGAGTAATATTGAGTTAAACTGATTAAGTGGATTAAATAAATAATTATATAAAATATTTAGAAGTGTTTTTCACCTATGTTTATTATTGTTGTTGTTGCCATTCTATTCCCAGTACCTAAAGAAAGTGGCTAACATAGTATAAACTCAATACTCAATTTATACTCAATACTCAAAACTCAATACTCAATTTATACTCATAGTATAAATTCAATTGACTGAATTCACTTCAAGAGACTCCCATTGGATTTATAGTCAATACCACAGAACTTCATTAACATGCTTTGGATTCAGAAAGCAGGGAATAAGCAGAAGCAAACATGTTGCTATTCCAAACAAGGGGAACATTAAAAAAAATGAAATAGAGGTGAGAAAGTGCAAGACGTAAATGATAGGCAGTGAACAAGTCATTTTGACTAGAAGTTTATCCATTATAGCTTCTTATAAATGATGAAGAGAAGACTGATTTTGGAAGGTATTTCGTCATATTGTGGAAGGTATTAAATGCCACACTCTGAAGTCTAGGTCTTATCCTTTAGGGAACTGGGAGCATTTAAGACTTTTGAGCAAAGAATTAATGTGGTAAACATTTGTTTTAGGGTGGATGTCAGGCAATAATCTTCAGGGTAGATTGGAGAAGGTAGTTAGGAAGTTTGCACTGTGGTATGAAATATTGAAGCCTGCACTATTATGGGCCTGGGGTCAACAGATTGTGAAAGAAGGGCTTGCTGAAAGAAGCATTATCACAAAAGGAACAGCAGACCATCCTCCCTAGAGAGTAAGTCAAAAACTTGCTATTAGTGCTACAAACATTTACCGACAACCCCTCTGAACCAACCCTCAGAGAGCTCACCACTTAGTGAGAGAGGATGACTTTTGGTCATCATCTGAAATAACTATGAAGCCTCCAAAAATAAGAGATGAAGTCAACAGATGTGTCCTCCCCCAAAGATGTGAATTCTTAATAACAGAGATGCCACCTTTCTGGCTTTCAGACTTTTGAAGGATATTGGAATAAAAAGAGTACGAATGTAACTGAACTTTCTCATAAAACATACCCTTTCACTAGGAAGAAGAAAAGATTACCTCAGCAAATTTCAAATTTGATACATAATACATTTATGAGCATGAGCTGATGAGTACTGATGTTAGTACATGAAGGCAAGATCCCAGGGTATGATTCAGTATCCGCATACTTGAGTTGGAATTCCCTCTAGAACAGGATCCACCCAGGCCTCAGCTGGCTCCTTCTGAAAGTCTGAGTTCTCCAAATCGAGGTGAGGATTCTCCTCGATGGAGAATGGAAAAGAGCAGTCCTATCCCTTGCCCAGGTGGACAAGGATTTGGCAATCTCTCCCTACATCCCATTTGGGACCAAATCGAAGGACCATCTGGTCCCTTGACTCCATCGGGGCTTCAGACCCTTGAGCACTAAAACCACTTCAATGGCACGTTGTTGGAAAATTAAGGCTAGTTTTGTATCCCCACTATCTTGACTCCTGCCCAAAGTGCCAGCCCTCCAACTTATCTCCTCTCATATTTTCTTTCTCATGCTTTCTGTGCTTTCTTCACTGTGGTGGCAACCCTAAGGCAAAAATGCTCCTGCAACCTCCCCCCTAACCCTATCTTCTAGATCTCACAATACTTTTAATGTCTTAACAAAGCTTGGCCTGTCCACGAAAGCACTGCTGCTTCTTCAGTCTATAAGACCCCAACTATCTAATATGGTCACTACCTGGACCTTTTCTCTAGTGCACTCTTGAATACTAACATTTCTCACTTCTTTTGCCCCTGAACTTTGACCTCATTAAGCCACTGAGGCCACTGAATGTCTGTTTCCTCCCAAAGCATCAGCTTCATATCCTTGCTTAACCAGCCTAGATTTTTCAGTCCATTATTTACCTCTTTGGCTAAAATGTTAGATGTTTTGATCACTTTATTCCCCATACCATACCAGCCCAGTAAATCTATCCTGGCTCAACCCAATGTGGCCTTTTCTAGTGGAAAACAGCAGCATCATTCCAACCTTGGAAGGATCCTTAAGGCTGCTTGGCAATACTTTTTGATTTTCATGGTTGGCTCTTTCAGTTCCCACAACAGCTATATTAAAGCATATCTTAAAGTAATATCTTTTACTGGTCTGTCTCTCAACTAGCCTTTGAGTTTGTTACAAGTACAGACTGTGATTTTTAGCTCTATATCCTTAGAGCCTCCCATAGCCTGATTCACAGTTGACATTTAAAACATTCTGATTGAATGCATTAGGAAAACTCTGAGATTCAATAACTATAAAGCATCATTTTTAGGCAATCCTTCTGCCTAGACCTGGGATTCTTTCCTCAATCCTAAATTGTACTTCCAGAAAACATCCTGCTTGGAGACAGCAATTTACCAAAAATGCTCAGAAATTTCAGGGACACTCCTGCCATGGGGAGTTTCTGGCCATAGCATAGTTATGATTATCAAATGAGGTATATAAATGAGAACAGGAGTATACATCTTATAAAGAGTGTACTATTTTCCACCCTAATAAATCCACAAATTCCAAGAGTATCAAAACAAAATTGCCTGCAGATAGACCTAAATAAGGTAAGAATTATCTGATAAAAGTATTAGTTTTGCCACCTGAGTCAAGATGGAGGCGTAAGAAGCTTCAGGGCTCCATCCCCCACACAGCAGCTTTGAACAATTAGTAAAGACGGGCAGAAACATCTTTTTCAGGCTCCAAAAAACAGTTAAATTGTATGTAGTAACAGGAAGAGTGCCAAATCAAGAAAAAGGCTTCTTAAAAGTGGTAGGACCTCCTGGCACCCAGGTGGCCCTCTCCCCCATCCCCTCACCAGCTAGGCCTGGAGCCTGGCTCCTGCTCCCAGTGCAGATTTCCAGTTCTAGTTTTAGAAGGAACAGAGTGGCCCTTGTGAAGATGCTGGAAGCTTACACATCCAACCCAATCTGTCTGGAGGGTGTCTGAGAGACTCGTTGCCTAGAACTTGCCCTGTGTGTAGAGAAGGCAACTCAGACAGCTCTCCTCCAGAATACAGTGGAATAGCAGTCAAATCATGCTGCCTGGGGAAAGGGATTGCAGTGCCCAGGACCATGAAGACTGTTTCCTAGGGAAGAGGGAACATTGTTAACTATATAATTGGAGGGATTCCTAGGGCCAAATGTGCATGCCCTAGACAAGAGGCATGCTTATGCACAGAAAGGATCAGGGAGGCTCTAAGCTTTGGCCTGGAGATATTCTCATAATGCCCATTGTATCCATAAGCCCTAAAGGAGAACATTTGCACAGGTCATCCTGCAAAGACTGAAAATTTTTTTCTTTTATTCCTTTGTTTTTTTCTTTTTTAGCACTTGGCATTAAAGTAAAATCTGGTCCTAAGATTTTACAAGAATAAGGAACAGATGCCACAGAGTCTAAATTCCAGCGATAACACATTAAAATATGAAAATGTCCTTGTTTCAACAAAGATTATAAAACATACAAAGAAACAGGAAGTGATGACCTAAGCAAAGGAAAAGATTAAAGCATTAGAAACCATCAATGAGGAGGAACAGACATGGAACATACCAAAGATGGTCCTAAATAAGCTCCAAGAGTTAAAGCAGAACATGGACAAAGAACTAAAGGAAATCAAGAAAATAAAAGATGAACACAAAGAAAATATCAATAGAGAAATTATGAAAAGGAACCAAACACGGCCAAGGACCACAGTTACAAAAATTAAAATCCCTTAGAAGAATTCAACAGCAGGTTGGCACTGGTAGCAGAACGAATGAGTGAACTTAAAGATAAGTCAAGTGAAATCATTATAGTCTGATGAGAAGACAAAAGAATGAATGAAGAAAAGTGAACAGAGCCTGAGGAAGCTGTGGGACACTTTCAAATGTACCATTATATGCATTGTGAGAGCACCAGAAGAGAGAAAGGGGCAGAAAATATTCAAGGAAATAATGGCTAAACACTTGCCAAATTTAAAAAAAAAGACATGAATATTCACATTCAAGACACTC
The DNA here is from genome assembly GCF_015220235.1 of Choloepus didactylus. NCBI lineage: Eukaryota > Metazoa > Chordata > Mammalia > Pilosa > Megalonychidae > Choloepus > Choloepus didactylus. The sequence continues at coordinate 125,220,233 of NC_051312.1, read as the reverse complement.
AAGGAACTCTAAACAGGATAAACCCAAATAGACCTACACCTGCAGCATGTTGTAATCAGACTGTCAAATGCCAAAGATAAAAGAGAGAATTCTGAAAGCCGCAAGAGATAAGCAATGTGTCACAAGCAAGGGAGCCTCAATAAGATTAAGTGCCCATTTCTCATGAGAAACCACTGAGGCAAGAAGGCAGTAGGATGACATATTAAAGTGTCAAAAGCAAAAAATTGCCAACCACGAATTCTTTATCTGGCAAAACTGTCTATCAAAAATGAAAAAAAAAAAAAAAATGAAGGCGGGGTTAAGACACTCCCAGATAAACAAAAGCTGAGGGAGTTTGTCTTAATAACAGTCCTATAGGAGATGCTAAAGAGAGTTCAGTGGGTTGCAAGGTAAGGACAATAGAGAATAGACTGAAGCCACATGAAGAAATAAAGGTCTCTGGTGAAGGTAATGACATGGGTAAATATGAATGCCAGTATAACTGCATTTTTGGTTTATAACTCTACTTTTTACTTCCTACAGAATCTAAGAAGCAAATGCACAAAATATATAGATAAATTGGTAGCTTAGTTCATAATGTATAAACATGTGATTTGTGATAACAACTGCATAAAGGTTGGAGTGAAGAGGGATATAGGAACATAGTTTGTGTATACTAGTGAAGTTAAGTTGGTAGCAAAACAAACGAGTCTGAAATAGATTTAGGATGTTAAATTCAAGTCCCAAAGAAAATACTGGGGAATATTAAGCTCACAGAGACAGGAATTAGAGTACACATTGCCAGGGACAGGTTAAAATACAGGGAATGGGGAATTAATGCAAAATGGGCATAGGGTTTCTGTTTGGGAGATGGGAAAATTTTCGTAATGGAAGATGATGAGGGTACTCCAATATTGTGAATGTCATTAATCCCATTGAATTGGTGTGCTTGCAGGTAGCTGAGATGGGAAAATTTTTATTGTATATATGTTCCCACAATTAAAAAAAAAAAGAATGAGCAACTAAAGAGACTGTGACAATTAACTGCCATATATGATCCTGGATGGAATCTAACAAGGGAGGAGAAAAGGCTCAAAGGGACAACACTGGGACATACGAAAAAATTAGAATACAGACTATAAGCTTTATATTCATGTTAAACTGCTTGCTTGATAACTGCACTTACGGTGGTTTCATAAGTGAATATCCATATTCTTAGAAAAGGTACATAGCAATATTAAGTGCTCAAGGAGAATTACGTATACAATTTACACTCAAGTGTTTAGAAGATGGATGGATTGAAGGAAAAGGGAGGGAAGAAGGGGGGAGAAAGGAAGGAAGGAAAGAAGTAAGGAAGGAAAGAAAGAAGGAAGGAGGAGAAATGTAGCAAAAAAAAAAGTTAAAATTGGTGGATCTGGATATACATGAGGTATGGATATGTTGGGAGTTCTCTGTATGGTGTTTATATTATTTTTGTAACTGTCCTATAAGTTTGAACATATTTCAAAATAAAAAGTTCTTTTAAAAAGTATTAAAGTTAGAGAGCAAATTTCAAAGAATATTATGGGTTATAGTTTCACAGTTTCAGTTATTTCCTTATTGTGAAATATATATACAAAAAAACAGTATCTTTCGAAGTATGATTTAACAAGAAGTTATACAGGAAATTTCCAAAGTTGTTATGAGTTACAGCACCATAGTTTCAGTTATTTCCTTATTGTGAAATATATATAAAAAAAAAGGTGATAGCTTTCAAATTACAATTTAACAAGTAGCTATATAACAAATTTTAAAGGATGCTATGGGTTACATTTAACTACTTGTTATAGTGCATTTGGAAAGTTATCACTTCTATGTATAAACATGTTATATGCTACAATTAAAAATACGATTTAAAAGTATTAAGGTTAAACCCTCAAGCTTGGAGTGTATATTAAATTTTCCATTGAGAAATAAGCCATATGTTTAAAATATTGTTTAGAAAGAAAATGTAAAATCTACAGACCCACACTATTTCCAGTTTCATTAACTGAAAGAGTAGTATTGTTAAACAAACAAAAAACCTGGGTTTAAGTCCTACACATGGGACTGTGGACAATCCACATTCTCTCTCTGAACCTAAATTCTCTTCTGTCCAGGAGTGAATACTTATTGACCAGTATGTAGAGGCATTGACCAATCAGAACCAATACTAGCTGTAATGCCAGAGCAGGGTCCAGGCAGCTCCCTGCTGTGCCAGGCATTAACCCTTTAATTATTCAATCACAGGGAGGTTCCAGTTGGGGTTGGAGGGAAAGGACTAGGGCAGGTGGATGGGGACAAATGAGTAGCCCCAGGCAGTGGCTATTTATCAAATGTTTTGGAAGTATTTTGATGTTTCAAGAAAAAGTATCCCCACATTGGTGTTTATCTGCTGAATAACAGTCCTACCTTGATACTTCCTAGTCCAGGTACCAGGAGAAGTACTTTAGCTTCCTAAGACTGTCTTCTCATATAGAAAATGGGAACTTTGAGAACTTCTTTCAAGATTGTCTTGAGGATTAAATGAAATAATGTGTATGAAAAAGAAAGCCTCTTCCTGCTTGAGACACAAGAGGTGTTTGATAAATGGCAGCTGAATAGATAAATGAAAAATAACACCTGTCTGCCTTCCTCACAAGGATTTTACAAAGATTAATTAAGATATAGAATGTAGAAAAATTTTGTGTGTCAACTGTACAGGTTTGTGGACCCTGCTTATCATTTGCTATCACCTCATAACACATTAGTGTTTCTAGGAGCTGTCAGTGATCCTTTAGACTCCCAACACGTAAGACTCAAAACATTAGGAAATTAGCCAATACCCTCCAGGCCAGGTATGCAAGCTTCAAAGTACCTTGGATCCAACTACATAGCTTAGTAAGCAGTATTGGAAAGCCAGATGTTTGGCTCTTTGGGCATCTTCTTCCAGCCTCTGTACTCAGTATCGGGACTGACAACCCTCTCAGGGGCCAATCAAGTGTCTGACTGCCAATAGGAAGACTGAGTGAGTCATTAAAATTAGTGTGTCTGCCAACAGAGTCAAAGGAACGCTCTAATAAGGAAGCGAGCTCACCATGTGTTTCAATGTCTCTTACAAATCTCAGAGTAACACATTATAATTAGTCCATATCAGTGACATGCTATAATGTTTGTCTTTTCATTTCTGGTGTACTTCACTCAAAATGCTGTTCTCAAGATCCATTCACTTAGTTGCTTGTCTCACAACTTCATTCCTTCTTGCAGCTGCTCAATATTCCATTGTATGCATACATCACAGTTCACCATTCTGTTCATCAGTTTATGTACCCCTAGACGACCTCCATTCATTGCAAATCATGAATACCGCCACCATAAACATCAGTGTGCAAATGTTCATTTGTATCCCTGTTCTCAGTTCTTTCAAGTACATACCCAAAATGAGGTTGCAGGATCTTACGGCAACCCCATACTTAGCTTCTTCTAGGACCATCACAATGCCCTCCAGATGGCTGCACCATTCTACTTCCCCAGGAACACTGAATAGTTACCTCCCTCTCTCCATGTTTTCTCCATCAATTGTATCCCTCTGTTTATTTTTTCCCCTGCAATTTTATGGAGATATATTCACATAACATACAATCATCCTCAGCGTACAATCAATTGTTCAATGTATCATCATATAGTTATGCATTTATCACCACAATCAGCCCTTGAACACATTTATTACTGCAAAAAATTAAAATACAAATAGTAAAAAGGATAAAAGAACAAATAAAAATGAAATGAAATGAAACAAAATAAAATAAAAGGGTCAGACAACAACACCAGCACCAAGAATCCCATACCCCTCCCTTATATCCCCATTATAGACATTTAGCTTTGGTATATTGCCTTTGTTACAATGATTGGAAGCATATTACAATGATACCATTAACTATATACTCTAGTTTTCCCTAATTATATTTTTCCCCAACATCATCCCATTCTCAACAACTTGCAAAATTGACATTCATTTGTTCTCCCACATGTAAAAACGTATTTATATTTGTACAATTAATCACTGTTATTGACCACTCTAGGTTTCACTGAGTATGCAGTCCCAGTCTTTATCTTCTATCTTTCCTTCTGGTGTCATACTTGTCCCTTGCCTTCCTCATTCAACTTACTCAGTCATCTTTGTTCAATGTACTTACAATATTGTGCTACCATCACACAGTATTGTGCTATCCATTTCTGGATCTATACAATCAATCCTACTGAACATTCTATACTCCTTCAGCATCAAATGCCTGATCTCTACCCTCTTTCTATCTCCTGATAACCTGTGTTCTCAGTTTTAACTCCCAAGGTGAGCTCATTAATGTTAGTTCATATTAGCGAGGCCATACAGAACTTGTCCTTTGTTTTTGGCTAATTTCGCACAACATAACATCCTCAAGGTTGATCCACATTGTCATATGCTCTGTGACATTATTCTGTCTTACATCTGTGTTAAACTCCATTGCATGCATATACCACAGTTTGTTTATCCACTCGTCCATGGATGGACATTTGGGCTGTTTACATCTCTTGGCAATTGTGAATAATGCCATTATAAACATCAGCTTACAAATGTCCGTTCATGTCTTACATTTCAGTTCCTCTGAGTATACACCTAGTAATGAATTGCTGGATCATATGGCAATTCTATACTGAGTTTCCTGAGGAACTGCCACACCGCCTTTCAGAGTGGCTGCACCATTCTACATTCCCACCAATAGTGAATAAGTGTGACTCTTTCTCCACATCCTCTTCAGCACTTGTAATTTTCTATTTGGGCTTGTTTTTGTTTTTGTTTGTTTATAATGGCCATTCTAGTAGGTATGAAATGATATCCCATTGTGGTTTTGATTTGTATTTCCATAATAGCAAGTGAAGTTGAGTATCTTTTCATGTTTTGGATCCACTTGTATTTCATCTTCAGAGAAGTGTCTGTCCATGTCTTTTGCCCATTTTTAATTGGGTTGTTTGTCTTTTTGTTGTTGAGTTGTAGGATCTCCTTATATATTCTGAATATTAAACCCTTATCTGATATGTGGTTTCCAAATATTGTCTCCCACTGCATAGGCTGCATTTTTACTTTTCTGACAAAGTCCTTTGATGTACAAGTGTTTAATTTTGAGTACATCCATTTATCTATTCCTTCTTTCATTGCTTGTGCTTTGGGAGTAAGGTCTAGGAAACCACCTCCAATCACAAGATCTTTAAGAGATTTCCCTACATTTTCTTCTAAAAGTTTTATGGCCTTAGCTCTAATGTTTAGGTCTTTGATCCATTTCAAGTTAATTTTCATATAAGGTATGAGACCGGAGTCCTCTTTCATTCTTTTGGATGTGGGTATCCAGTTTCCCAAACAACTTTTATTGAAAAGACTGCTCTGTCCCAGTTGTAAGGGTTTGACCATCTTATGAAAGATCAATAGTCTGTAGATGAGAGGATCTATTTCTGAACACTAAATTTGATTCTATTGGTCAATATATCTATCTTTATGCCAGTATCATGCTGTTTTGACCACTGTATCTGTGTAATATACTTCAAAGTCAGATAGTGTGAGACCTCTTACTTCATTCCTCTTTCTCAAGATATTTTTGGCTATTCGGGGCACACTGCCCTTCTGAATAAATTTGGTTATAGGTTTTTCTATTTCTGCAAAGTAAGTTGTTGAGATTTTAATTGGTATTACATTGAATGCATAAATAGGTAGAATTGCCATCTTAACTATACTCAGTCTTCCAATCCATGAACATGGTATGTTCTTATATTTTTTACAGTCCTGTTTGATTTCTTTTAGCAGTTTCTTGTAGTTTCCTGTGTATAGGTCTTTTGTCGCCTTGGTTAAGTTTATTCCTAAATACTTGATTCTTCTAGTTGCTATTGTAAATGGAATTTTTTTTCTTGATTTCCTCATGTTGTTCATAACTGGTGTATAGAAACCCTACTGATTTTTGCATGTTGATCTTGTACCCTGCCACTTTGCTGTATTCATTTATTAGCTCTAATAGTTTTCCTGTAGATTTTTCAGGATTTTCTACGTATAGCATCATGTCATCTGAAAGCAGTGAAAGTTTTACTTCTTCCTTTCCAATTTGGATACCTTTTATTTCTTTTTCTTGACTAATTGCTCTAGCACAATTTGCTTCCAGCACAATATTGAATAACAATGGTAACAATGGGCATCCTTGCCTTGTTCCTGATCTTAGAAGGAAATCTTTCAGTCTTTCTCCATTGAGTATGATGTTAGCTGTGGAGTTTTCATATATTGCTATATCAATTAGGGTTTTCTAGGGAAACAGAACCAACAAGAGTTTTCTGTAAAAATAAGATTTTATAAAAAATGTATCACACAACTGTGGGGATGCACGAGTCCAAATTCCATAGGACAGGATGCACAAGTCCAAATTCCATATGGCAGGCAGTGAACTGGCAACTCCAATGAAAGTGTTCAACGAACTCCTCAGGAGACACTGGCTAACCAAAGAAGTGAAGGTTCTCAACTGATTGGATTAAATCCAGCAGACTGAATTCTCTCATGGCAGAAGACACACCCTTCGTTGATGTAATCAGTTACAGATGCAGTCAGCTGACTGATAATTTAATAAACCAGCCTTCTGATTTATTAACCAGCCAAAAATGTCCTTGCAGTAACAGTTAAGCCACTGATTGCTTGACCAGACACCTGGATGTCATCATCTGGCCAAGTTGACACATGACCCTAAGCATCACAACTGCCTTTATCATAGTGAGACAGGTCCCTTCTATTCCTATCCTTTTGTGTGTTTTCATCAATAAAGGATGTTGAATTTTGTTAAACACTTTTTCTGCATTGATCGAGATGATCATCTGGTTTTTATGCTGTGATTTATTGACATGGTGTATTACATTAATTGATTTTCTTGTGTTGAACCAACCTTGCATACCTGGAATAAATCCCACTTGGTTATGGTGTATAATTCTTTTAATGTGCTGCTGGATTTGATTTGCAAGTATTTTGTTGAGTATTTTTGCATTTATATTCATTAAAGAGATTGGTCTATAATTTTCTTTTCTTGTAGTATCTTTGTCTAGCTTTGGTATCGGGGTGATGTTGGCTTCATAGAATGAGTTTGGGGAGCTTTCCCTCCTCTTCAATTTTTTTTGAAGAGTTTGAGCAGGATTGGTACTAATTATTTCCTGAATGCTTGGAAGAGTTCACATGTGAAGCTATCTGGTCCTGGGCTTTTTGCTTTTAGGAGCTTTTTGATGACTAAGCCAATCTCTTTACTTGAGACTGGTTTGTTGAAGTTGTCTATTTCTTCTTAGGTAAATGTCGGTTGCTCATGCTTTTTTAGGAAGTATCCATTTCATCTAAGTTGTCTAGTTTATTAGCATATAGTTGCTCATATCATCCTCTGATTATCTCCATTATTTCTGCAGGGTCAGTGATTATGTCCACCTTTCCTTTTCTGATATTTATTTGTATCCTCTCGCTTTTTTTGTTTGCTGTTTGCCTAGCTATGGGTCCATTGATTTTATTGATTTTCTCAAACAACCAGCTTTTGGTTTTGTTGATTCTCTCTATTGTTTTCATGTTTTCAATTTCATCTATTTCTGCTCTAATCTTTGTTATTTCTTTCCTTCTGTTTGCTTTGGGGTCTGCTGTTCTTTCTCTAGTTCCTCCAGTGAGCAGTTAATTCCCCTATTTTTGCTCTTTCTTCTTCTTTAATATAGGCATTTAGGGCAATAAATTTCCCTCTCAGCACTGAGCCAGAGCACCCCAAAATACTGAGGCACACACTGACATCAATGAAGGGAAAAGTAGACACCTTCATATGCACCTTTGCTGCATCCCATATGTTTTGATATGTTGTGTTTTCATTGTCATTTGCCTCAAGATATTTACTAATTTCTCTTGAAATTTCTTCCTTGACCCACTAGTTGTTTAAGAATGTGTTGTTCAGCCTCCATATATTTGTGAATTTTCCGGCCTTCCACCTGTTATCCAACTTCATTCCATTATGATCTGAGAAAGCGTTTTGTTTAATATCACTATTTTTAAATTTATTGAGACTTGCTTTGTGACCCAACATGTGGTCTATTATGAAGAATGTTCCATGTACACTTGAGAAAAATGTGTATCCTGCTATTGTGGGGGGTAGTGTTCTATAAATGTCTGCTAAGTTCAGTTCATTTATCATACGATTCAACATCTCTGTTTCCTTATTGATCCTCTATCTAGATGTTCTATCCATTGATGAAAATAGTGTATTGAAGTCTCCAAGTATTGTTGAGGTGTCTACTTTTCCCTTCTTTGATGTCAGTGTGTGCCTCATGTATTTTGGGGCGCTCTGGCTCAGTGCATAAGTATTTATGATTCTTATGTCTTCTTGATGAATCTTCCCTTTTATTAACATATAGTGCCCTTCTATGTCTCTTTTAATTGTTTTACTATTGAAGTCTACTTTGTCTAATATTACTATAGCTATCCCCACTCTCTTCTGGTTGTTGTTTGCATGAAATATCTTTTTCTAACCTTTCACTTTCAACCTATTTAAAAAGACCCCTAGGTGCTTAGCTTTCACATTCAAGTTTAAAGAGTACTGTTATTCTTCTTGGGCTGAGGCTGATAAAAGATTAAGGGGAGGGAAAGACAAAAGAAAAATCAAAAGAGAGAAACAGAAATGAAATAGTAATGTCTGTTAAAGATAGAAATGTCACATTTCTTTTCAACGAGCTCACTAGAACAGCTAGTGAGAACATAAAACTTGCTTTTTTGATCAGATGCTGTACCCGAAAAATCTCCATTTTTGATACAAAGAATCTTCATGGAATTCAATGAACTAGTATTTCTAGGCAGTGATTAAAATATTCCCACTGCATTCTAGGAAGCCAAGTAGGAGCAAGTGAAGATGGTGGTTCCGAGAAAATTGAAGAACAGCAAAACCAGAAATCCCATATTTCCATCCTAAGGAACCTTTTGAAGCCACCTTCATTCCACCACCTCAGGCTGCTTGCTCTCCCTCCTTCTCCATTACCTCAACTGCCCCCTAGTGTATCCCCACAAGGAAGGTCTGATTCCTTCATGCCTGAGCTGAGGGCACAAAGATCACTGCCCTCCAGTAAAAAGATCAATTAACCATAATCAAGATCGTGTCACTTGCCATTTGGCTCCTCACCACTTAGTTTAATCATAAATAATTTAGTTTCCTTAGTGAAACAACTTTTTGAAGACATCCCTGTACACTGACTTTTTTTAAGTTTTAAGGGAGGTGAATAGTTAAATTTTTTCTTTATTTCTTTGAGTTCTTCTATCCAAGGCAACTCCTGCTATCCTCAAGTAAGCACAAACTGTGGAAGTCTTGGTTAACCTTGGTTAACACTTGGTATCAAAGTAGTCACTAATCCTCTGCAGTTCCAGATAGAACCCAGGTCTCCAGAGGCAAGCAAGAAGGCCGAGAAGGAGGTCCAGATGCAGGGTCAAGAACAGGAAGAGGCTAGTGAGGACCACATAGAGGAAAAGGAAGATAATTCCTATTTTCCCTCTTCAGTGCTTCGCCCAACCTAGTCATCTCATGGCTAGGCATAATAATGTCCCTGAAGGTGGATGGGTCACTAAAAGCATGCAACAGCAAAATGTGCATGCATTGCTGACAGAGAGGCAGATGGAAGAACATGGTATCTTTGGAAGACAGAATTACATGTGATTTTCTTTTTCTCTGTGAGACTTGTTTTTTTGTTTTTCACAAAAGAAGTAGGTTATTTTAGTAATCAGATTAAAAATAAGGATTACTTTTAAATGTCTAGGTATTTGATCCAGAGACTCTAAAGCTGGACCTGTTCTCCATCACCTCTTAGATTTGTGACCTTGGGAAAATCATTTAACCTTTCTAAGCTCCAATATCTTCAATCTACAATTACTATTTTTATATTTGCTGCTTTTGTAAGGCTCAAATAAATAATGAATATTTAGTGCTACAGCTCAAAATTACTAAGGACTGAAAAAAAATGGATAGGCTTCAGATAACCTGCACATATTCTGGGAACCTCCAATGCTTGGCCTGGGTTGACTACAGAAGGGAAGGAAAAGGAGCAGCATTGTGGAGTAGATAGAAAATGGGCTTTGAGGCCAGACAGATCTATTCAAATCTATCTGAGTTCTGTCCCTTACCTACTGGGTAATCTGGTTCTCTACCTTACCTACTGGGTATCACTTTGGACAAATAACTTCACCTCTCTAAGCTTCAGTTTATTCATCTATAATATAGGGACAATATCCAAATAAGGTGGTCGTAAGAATTAGAATAAATGCATATTATATGCCTGGCCTGTTGGAGACAGCTGCTATTGTTCCTTCCTGTTGTTAGGTTTGGGAAGTGGAAATATAGTTGTGACAGTTTGGATGTATTATGTCCCCTAAAACACCATTACCTTTGATGCAATCCTGTGGGGGCAGACTTATTAGTGTTGATTAGGTTGGAGCCTATTGGTTCAATGTTTCCATGGATATGTGACTCAATCAACTGTGGGGAGACCTTTCATTGGATTATTTCTATGGAGGTGGTGCCCCATCCATTCAGGGTGGGTCTTTATTGAATTTCTTGAGTACTTTAAAAAGAGCCACACAGGCCCAGAGGTAGAGCAGCTGTGAGTGATATTTGAGTGAGCAACTGAAAGTGACATTTTGAAGAGCAGCTGCAGCTAAGAGAGGACAAAAAGCCCCAAAGCAACATTTTGGAGAACACCATTTTGAAACACAACCTGGGAGCAAGAGGACACCAGCCACATGCGTTCTGAGCTAAGAGGTTTTCCAGACACCATTGGCCATTCCTCTGTGAAGGTACCCTATGGTTGACGCCTTAGTTTGGACACTTTTATGGCCTTAAGAGTGTAACTTTGTAACCAAATAAACCCCCTTTATAAAAGCCAGTCCATTTCTGGTGTTTTGCTTTCTGGTGTTCTGCATTCTGGTAGCATTAGCAAACCGGAACAAAAGCCATATATTCCTGTATTGAAAGAGTATATAGCTAAAATTTGCCCTTAATCATCTTGGGTTCAGGTATGTTTTCTCCATCAAACACAGGTTCACTGAGGGAAAAGTGGAGCACTGCCACCACTTCATCCAGGACAGGCTGTGAAAGCAAAAGCCAAGCCTAGTAGCAAGAGGATAGCTATGTCATGCAATACTGTTTTCTTGGCCCTAAGAAGGGGAAAGACCCAAGATAATACAAGTTGTACACAGGAATCAGGTATTTTATTGCCTACATTATACAGGTGGTAAAAGAGGCATAAAATAGTAGCCATGGTAGTTTTGGTGGCAGTAGGCAAAACAGAAAAACTAAGGTGGAACTATTGGTATCCAAATTAGTGGTGACAACAGTGACAAAAGTTACAAAAAGAGGTAGAACACTGCTCCAGTGTAAGAACCAGTGATAGAGACCAGGCTCAGTGGCTGGCCATTGGGGACTGTGCTCCAAGTGAACAAGGAGGGGGCACCTGCCCAACCAGTCACATACTAAGTATAGCCTGCTCCTCAGTATGCAGTCTCTAGAAGTTGAGCTCCCAGGAGCAGACGTCAAGACTGCAAGAAGCAAAGCAACAATCTGAGTGCAGCTGCCTGAATAGTTTAGGCATTTTCCCAATAGGGCTTGGGGTTCAGGACTCTCCTTGTGATGGCAACTGGATCATGGGGATGTTGGGGAGAGTCAAGAAGACTCAGTCTCCTAATCATGAAACCCTACAATGTGAACTGTTTATGCTAACTACTGAACCTGAATTGGACTCCAGAGACTAAGACTTAGCTGATTGCTGAATTTTCTAGAGGACAGAAGCAGTCAATCTTCCTTTAAGAACCAACTCCTCCCACTCTCCCGCCATAGGAAGTCTCTTCTATAATTTGGATTACATACATAAAAGCACGTTTCGAATGCAAAGTGCCATGCAAATGTATGGTGGTTTTAGTGCTATTATTATGACTAATGCTATCCCAGAGGCCCATCCTAGTGTACAAAGAACAAATTTTAAGAGACATGGAATACTTGGGTTTCCATCCTAATGAAGAAAATGCCATTTACCACAGTGACTTTTTTTCCAATCTTGAGAGACTTCATATTATCTGGCATTTCAACAAAGCCAAGGAACTGCACTTTTTTTTTTAAGCTAATTGCCTGGAAAAAGCATTCCCACCTTTCTCATATGCAGAGTAGAAGTAACTGCCAGTTTAGCCAAGGCAAAGTGTCCTAAATATGAGCCACTGTGGATAAGATAAAGACAAATCTGTCTACCTATTCATTTCCATTATCATTTACCAGGCTGCATGCAGACTCCATGCTCTGAGATCCTGCATTTCCTTCAGTTAAGCACTCTCCTTTCTGTGTACAACTTACATGTCATATATCGGTGGTCATCTGACTGCAGGTTCCCTCAAATCCTGCAGGCACCTTCTTACTCTGAGATAAGTTGAATTTTATAAAAACATCACAATTACCATTGTTCTCTGTCTTAGAAGGGACAGAATAAGAAAAGAGACAGAATAAGAGGGATCCCTGCTAGTGGAGCTATGCGTTTGTTCATTCTCACCAAATATACACTGAGCCCCTCCTATATGTTAAGACATTGGGATAAAAAGATGGAGAAGAAACAAATACAGCCCTGAATTTCCTGTCAATCTGGATAGAGGGCACTGCAATCTTGTTTCTGAAGAAGTATGCTTTATCTTTTAACTGGTTGCACAGTCAGTAAAAATCATCACAAGCTGTCAATGTCAAGAAGAGAGGGGTGAACACAATAGCAAGGGATGGGCTTAAGATGGTCAGGATCATTTAAGCAGAATGTTAAAATCTGACCCATGCCATGAAATCCATATGGAGTAAGGGGAGGGGGCATGGCAGGCTAGGATCAGAAAGTCAGTTAACACACATCTAGAGATGGAAAGCACAAAGGCGCAAGCATGAGAATCAAAATCCATGAGCAAACCTTGAGACTGAAGACAACAGAAGTTGACAAGAAGGCCTTTGCTCATGGCTGAGCCCTCTGCTTAAGGCATCCACCACCACCACCCCAAATCCATCTGGCTCCCTTCTCCTCATCCTTTAAAGCCCAGTCTAGACATCGCTTCTACCAGGAAGTTCATCCTCACCATCACCACCATTCCCAGATGGGGTTTGGTATGCCCTCTCATTGTAAGACTTGGTGCTTTTTTATACTACTGCAATCTGCATATCATTTAATTATCTATTTTCATGTTTCCCTTCCCCACCACACTGTGAGTTAACTGAGGGGACAAATTTTTGTCTTAGTTATTATTTAGTATAGTCCTGGTACATGTTTGTAGAATGAATGAATGAATAAGGAGAGCTATTGTATTCTTTAGAACACTGGGTGCCCAAAACTTAAAGGGATGCCTTCACTGATCTTACACATTTTGGACTTTAGAAAATGAAACATAGTTAAATATCCCTCCCCCCCTTTAAAGTCAAGGGCAGAAAGTCAGCTAAGTGTCAGTTAAGGGCTTGCAGTCTCTCCCCCTGAGCTAGAAAGACAAGCTATCCACAGATTGCAAGCTTTCCTTGCCCTCTGTGCTTTGGAGGGATTTGGCTATGGGACTCCTAATGAGATCAAACAGAATCACACAGCTTCATCCTGTCAAAACACATTGAAAATCTTTCTTAGGTGATTTATCATGGAAATCCACATGGCAGGGAAGGAAAATTAGAGAGAGCAAAGAAAGTCACTCTTGGCCATCAGTGCTTGACTGACAAGAAGCCTGTAGTGGCTGCAGGAGCTGGTGGGCAAGGATTCACTGACACAGGGACTGATGGGCTCCCACGAGAAGGCCACCTTCTGAAAATAAATAATCATCACCTGGACAGTTCCACTCCAAGAAGTGTGCTAACACAGAACAGCCAGTCAGTAAATTCTGGCAACGAGTATACTAGAGTGAGGGGATCAAATTAACTGCAGAAGCTGGCAATGCCTGACAGGTCAGTTAAAATATGGAGTAGCATAGATTTGCTGCCAACCGTCAACAGCAGCACTATTACCAATTTAAAGTCAGGGCATCCACAGCTAATAACCAAGGTCACTGCCAGAGAGAGATTTGGGTAGAAGAATATAAACACCTAGAAATTGGAGGAGATGAAATGTATAAATATTTTGATTCCTCTCTCTTGCACTTCCCTCCTAAGCAGTAGGGGCTCATCTCAGGATAACCCTTGTAGTATGCAGATGCTGCTGCTTGTTTTTTATGGTGGTACACGTGTCAGTATAGCTTGTTGGCATTTCTTTTTAAAAACAGCATTAACACATGTGGACTGAAATAGAAATCTGCTTCAATTTGTCAATGTTGCTTTGAAAAAGAGGTGCCAGCATGCACAACAGGGCCCTTAAGGGCAGAGATTCTGTTGTTCCAGGCTGAGAGCCTGCTCTGTTCCAGGCAGTAAGCTGAAAATGAAGAATACAAAGACATAATACAAATGGGATCCTGCCCTTGAGCTTAGAATCTAGTAGGGAAGGTAGACACAAGGTACAGATGGAAAGTTAGCTAAAAGAAAGATCATTTCACTAGATTGTGGTGCTATGAAAGAAGTAAATCAGGTGCTCCAGGAAAGAGAGGAGGTACCTCAGGAAGAGCCGATCCTAGGAAAAGCTTCCAGGAAGAAATGATGTTTTAGCCCACAGACCAACACATGAATTAACCCAAAAGACTCCTCCTCAGAAAATCATGGCATGTTCCATTGCTTTAAGACCCTATAAGCCTTTATTTTTCTATTTCTTGTTTGTTCATAACATTATCCTTACCAATATGTGGTATTCTGTATATGACAAATGTGTGGGAAATTTGAAAATTCGATGACAGCACAGGGACGAGAACTAGAAGTAGGGAGGATTCAGGAAGAAATTTTCCAATTTATCATGATAAAAATAATGGTGCTTATTTTTTTTTAAGTTTGTTGTTGTTGTTGTTGTTAAAAAGAAAAGCAAAAAACATGAATGTAACCACAATCCAAAAAGCCCTGTGGGGTACCAGTAGTTGATCTACTGGGTTTTAGACCAAACAAACAAGAAAAGTAAATAATACAAAGGATTATCAAAAATTATTAAGACCCAGAACTTAATTGGTGAACAATACCTACTATCCCTTTTCACTTCTCAGCCATTAGCCATTTGTCAAAGATTAATTACTCATCTCCCAAAATTCAATCAAGAAAATATAGCAAAATAAAGTAATGAAATAGAAATTATCCTTGCCAACTTCCTCCTTTATCTTATTTTTTATTCTGTATATTACCAGAGTAACTCCAACAACAGAGGTCGAACTATATATTTGACAATAAACAAAGAAGTAAAAGTTCCTTTCTGACCTTTTAGCTGGAAAAATGTGAAAGCTCTCCTCTGTTCCCCACTCTAAAATGGATGTGTATGTATATATTCAAAAGTATCATACTTGAATATAATAAATCTAAAATGATTCTGCTGTGTTTTCTCTATTTGCATTCCCATTTTTCTTCTTTCTATAGAGAGGTGGCATTTTAGAACACTGAAAATGTTCTACATTTTCATACAAAATGTCATTTACTTATTCAGCACCATACTTGGTAGATAAAGGGTGAATAAAATGCTAAAAGTAATATATAATTTTTGCTCTTAACAAATGGCAGAGCAGTAATGGAGCAATGATGTTTCTTAAAGGGAAGGCTAATTACAGTGGGAACCCAACATAGAAAGGACCCAGTTTTAATCTTTTATAACAGAAAATATTACTAACACATTTTTTTGCTTGTTTTTAACAGTAGCTTGAAATAATGACAGTTGGGGAAACTGTTACTTTAGAATTGAAGTTGTCCCAAAGTTTGTCCCATAGTCAGTCATCTTCCATTTGGCAGCAGCTTAGGAGGAAGCAACAGCAGTGAGAAGTCTGGCAGATTTTGCCCTTGAGGTTAAGATATTAAACAAAATGAAAACTAATCTACCTTCAGACAAAAGCATGGTACTTGAAGTTGTGTGTGTGAGAGATGACCTTGTAAAATGTTTCTTTTAAATGATTTTATTAGAGCAATTAAAAATGCAGAAAATGGTACCATCCTTACAAAGTTGTGTAAGAGCCCTGTTCTTATCTCCCTTGCTCTCTGGAGCTAGATAAATCTATATATAACTGTGCCTGAATATGTTTCACTCATTAACTCTAAATATAGATCTGTAGACAGAATATTCACTGTGAACATAGGTCACACTGTATTCACAGGGGACTGAGTCTCAAACCTTGAGATATAAAATTCCATGAATAGTTCATAGAGTCGGGAACTGGGAAGTGAGAAGTCAGAGGTAAACTTTGGGCGCCACAGGCATACATTTATTTACTTATCCATTCAATGATACTTACTGAGTATCTACTACATATAGGCACTGTGTCCACTGCTGTGGGCTTGACAACAACAAAAAGAAAAAGTCTCTGTTCTCTAAGATCTTATAATGAGGAGAAAAACTTACAATTCAGCTCCTGGCAGTGTGGCAGACTAGATCATCTTTAAAAAGTCTTCCTGCTGTAATAGAAACAGTTCCTGCATAAGTAACAAAAGCAAATTTTGAAACATAGTTTAAAAGTGAAAAAAAAGTGAAAGTAAGTGAATCCTTCTAGAGGGAGGAGAAAAAAAGGCATATAGGGTTGAAACAAGAGCATGACCTACAGGGGGTAACTGGGAGGCAATACCAGGAGCCTAGGGCAGTGAGATTATCAGCAAGGGAAGAAGAAATTAGTCCTTTCCAGAGGTTCTTAACCTACTCACAGAAGAAAAGAAAGGCTAATTTTTTAATGTAAAAAATTTTTAAATTTAAGGTTGAATGTGTGACTTAGAAAAAAATTTTCAAACAGTATGATTTTTTTAGATGAGACTTGCCAGCATCTAATAAACATATATCCTGGTGATCTCTGAGGTATCTGATTGGAATGTCATGGAAACCTGGGCTCATTTAAAAATTATATTTCTAATAAACATCCATAACCTTAAAAAAAGACAATGGGAAAAAAGCCCAAAGAAAATAAAAAGAAGGAAATAATAAATGTAAGAGCATAAATAAACAATATAAAAAACAAAGATACACTACAGAGTGCCAAAAAAAAAGGTATTTCTTCAAGAAGACTAGTAACTTTAAACCTGGTTAAACTAATTAAGAAAATAAGAGTGAAGGCACATATAAACAATATATAGAATGAAAAGGGGATCATATTACAGATAGAGCAGAAAAATTAAAAAGCCAATAACATCAATCAATAAGCTTTAACCCTTTAAAGTAAACAAACTCCTACAAAAAATAAGTAATTTACCATATGTGACTCATAAAGAAATAGAAACCTGAAGAATTCTATAATTAATAAATAAATTAGTAGTTAAAAATCTTCCCACAAAGAAGAACAGTAGAAAATTTCAATCTTTTGGAAACTCTCCTCGGAAATAAAAATGAGGAATATTCCCCAATTCATGTATGAATATGTAATCCTGGTACTTGTGACGGTTAATTTCATATGTCAGCTTGCCTAGGTTATAGTGCCCAGTTGTTTGGTCAAGCAAGCACTGGCTTGATTGTTACTGTGAGGGTATTTATGAATTTAAATAATTAGTCAATTGATTATATCTATGGCTGATTACATCAGCAATCAACAAAGGAGTTTGCCTTTAGCAAGACGGAGGTCTCATCCACTCAGTCGAAGGCCTTAAAGGGAGAACTGATGATTTCAGCAGACATGAAGAATTTCTATCTCTACTTCAGCCAGCCAGCTTCTCCTGGGGAATTCATCAAAACCTTCACTGAAGTTCCCAACTTGTGGCATGACTATGGAATTCAGACTTGCAAATCCCCATGGCTGCATGAGCCAATTCCTATAATAAACCTCATAATAAAAAAAAAAGTCTCATAAATAAATCAATGTATCCAGATAGATAGATAGACAGAAAGAAAGATAATCTCCCGTTGATTCTATTTCTCTGGAAAATCCTGACTAAAACAATACCAAAGAAAAGGAAAATACCAGAAAAGAAAACTCTTATAGATTAATTCCCCTCTTAAACATATAAAAACCACTACAAATTGAATCCAACAACATATAGAAAAAATAATACATTATGACCAGTTTGAGTCTATTCCAGAAATGCAAGTCTGAGTTAACACATAATAATAGAATTTACCACATTAACAGATTGAAAGAGAAAAATCATTTCACCATCTCAATAAATGGAGAAAAATTATTCAAAGAAATTCAATATCCATTCAAAACTAAATACCCTCATAGTAAACCAGGAATGGAGGAAATTTTCTTAGCCTGATCCTATCTAGTATCAAACTTTACTAATAATTCAAAGGATAAAGATAACATGAGAAGAAAGTAAATAATGGAAAAGTCTGAGACTGCCACCATAGCTTCCCTGGTCTTTTCTTGCTGCATTCTGACACAACACACCCTGGTCCAGATTTAAATTGAGTTCTCTCATAATGCATGTTGGGCATCAATTACACAAAAGACAGCAATTCCTCATCAAACATCTCCATTCCAGCAGGCCATGCCTCATATCCTGCTAAAAACTTTCCATACGTTAGGACTCTCCATTATGTTTACAAGGAGATTTGACAAGGTCATTTTATTCTTTTGGATTCTTTCCCACTCTTTTCTGGGGTAAAGAGAATGGGTTATAGATCAGCTGATAACCCTTAACTTCTCTTTCATAAAAGGCATAAGGATTGAAAAGTTTAAAAAAATTAAAATAAAAACTTTAATTGCCTATGTAAGCTCTACAAGGTAGTTTTTGTTTGTTTTTTAAACTTTTTAAACATTACCTAGAAAAGATCTAGAACATTGTAGATTTTCAATAAATGCCTATTGAATGAAAGAACAAATAGTCACAAAAGAACGCTTTCTACACAAAACAAACAAAAGCAATTACAGACAAATTATTGGCAAGAACTGGCAAGAGAGCTTAGTAAGGTGCATTAATATAAAATCAATACACAAAAATTAATTGCATTTCTATATCCCTGCAACAAGGATAAAAAGTAATTTAAAATAATCTTTATAATAAGAGCAAAAAGCAAAGTAACCTAGGAATAAAACTAACACATATGCTTTATGGCAAAAAATTATAAAATTTTATTGATAGGCATTTTTAAATCCCAAATAAATGAATAGATATCATGTGTTAATAGGTAGGAAAACTCAGTATCATAAAATGTCAGTTTTTCCAAATTGATCTATAATTTCAATGCAATTTCAATAAATATGCTAATATCTACTTACTTTTGGGTTTTCTGTGGGTATTAACAACCTGATTCTAAAAATTAAATAGAAACCAAAGTCCACAACAGATATGAAACTCAACAAGGAAAAAAACTTGCCTATGAAATACCAAAACTCTATCAAGTTATAGTAACGGAGTCAGTGTGGCATTGGTGCAGGAGTACACAATCAGAATCAAACAGAAAGCTCAGAAAGAAAGCCTTTCATATATGAAAACTTAAATGACAGTGGTGCCCCTGAAAGATAGTGGGAAAAGACGAAATATTCAAAAGAGCCATTGCCACAATTAGTTAGTATTAGAGAAAAAAATTAAATCGGATTCCTTCTCTCCATACACAAAACTCAGTTTCAGACAGATTATAAACCTATGTGTGAAATGCAAAACTTCAAAAATGTTAGGAGGAAAAAAGGGAAGAAAATATTGATGAACTTAGAAATAGCTCAAAATCACAAAGAAAATGATTACTATACTTCACTATATTAAAATATGACACTTTGGTTAAACAAAAGATGCTATTTAAAAAGGAAAATAACAAGCAGCAAACTAGGAAAAATAGTTGCAACAAATGTACCTGACAAAGGATTAGTATCCACAATCTATAATAAATTCATACAAATCAATAAGAAAGTCATAGCCCAATTGAAAAATGGGCAAAACTCTGTTCAGCTGTGTTATGAAAGAAAAAAAAAGATGACCACAGACATATGTAAAAGCTGTCAATCTCATCATTAATCAGGAAATACAAGTTTTAACCAGAATAAGACACAATTTTACACCATGAGAAGTGCAAAAATTGAAGTCTGACAGTACCTATTTTTGGTGAGGACAATGGGAACCCTCATACATTGGTGGATAGGACTGTAACTGAATATAATCCCTTCAGAAAATAATGTAACATTATCTTTAAATCTGAAACTGCACATACCTATTTCACCTTTACAATTCCACTTTTACGTACATATACTAGACACACTTGCATATATGCACTTGAAGACAGAGCAGTATTGTTTGAAAAAGCAACAATGTGAAAGCAACTCAAACGTGTATCACCAAAGAAATGGACAAAGTGTGGCATATTAATATACAGAATACTTTATATTGGTGAAATAAATAAACTACAGCTACACAAATCCATGTCAAAAACAAAATGTTGAGAAAAAGCAGCTCACAGAACACATAAAATATACACCATCTTTATAAATGGCAAAAATGTGATAAATGCATAATACAAAGTGTCATGGAAGTTCTGAGCAAGAACTTCTGCCTATGAAAATTGGGGGAGACAATCATTGGGGATTTAGCATTTGAACAGGGCTTTGAACAACAGAATTTCTAGAAAGAGACCCAGAGGATGTAGTATATGTAAATACAGCCCAGGCTTAGAAAACACTGAGCAATTGTATGGAGGTTCCTCCCTTCTTCAAAAGAACTGAAAAATAAGGCATGTATTGGAAATCATAAGACTTGAGATAGGTTGGGTCCAGGGAGCCAAGAGGCCCTCATCTATGACAAACAGACTGAAGAGAGAAAGTCTGATCCCCGTCTTTTTCTTTTTCCCTAGAAGAGTGCTCTACCCTGTAAACCACAACCTCTCATTTCTCTCCAGTCCTCCTGCTCCTCTTACCCAGCACCACACCTATTCCCACCACTTGAAAGTGCTGCATTATGATGAACAGCACCATGTTGAAATAAGTGTAAAGAAACCAATAATCTGGGTTGAAAAAGCTTGCATTGACCCAGAGCATTCAGCAAACCCCTGAAATCCTGAATCCACAATGGGAAGGCCCCTAAGTGTGCCTGGGGGCATGCCTCTTGAGCAAGAACTATTGCACACGTTCTTAGTTTAAGATCAGCTTAATAAACAAAGGCTATGCTTTCCAACAGTACTCATTCAGCAAATATTTATTGGGCATTTAAAGCCAAGAGGAGTTGGGTCTTCAGATCCTGCTGCAAATCCATCCCAATGGTAATTTTCAATGGTAATAGCCAAGTGTTATTAGATATTATCCAGAAGTGAATAGCTACTTGCTATTTTCATTTTGCAGAACAGCCATTCAGTGTTCACTGAAGCACTAATGCTTTTTAAAACCAAATAGGAACTGTATTGAGTAAAATACTCTTAATTGTGTTGAAAATAGTCCACTGTTCAAAGTCATGTTTGAAACACACACAAAAAGTCATCAGCAGAATACCAATTTGTACTTTTTCAAAAAATCACTCTTATCCTTTTCTCCTTAAACTAATGTTAATGTTTTTAAAAATAAGAATAGAGGTAAGAATATATGTTTCATGTAATGTGACTTGAAAGAGTAGTTCTATACGTTAGCAGAAAACTGAGAGGCAAAGAAAGCCAACACCTTTTCTTGGTATCTCTGTTTTTTATCTGAAAGCCTTTATAGCAAATTGAACCCATGTGAACCGAGATATGAAACAATTGCCTATGTAAGCTCTATGAGGCAAAAAAGATGATGTTATTGACCTGTGATCAAAAGTAGTGATGATGAGTTTTAACTGATCCATCTATATGTGCTTAAATGCTCTCTCATTACCAAAGGTACAAACAGCTGAGTTCTAATTCAAACAACAGGATGCCAGATACCACCAATATTTCAAAACTACACTGTGCACTGGTTGAGGGTCAAAGCCAAAGGTCAAGTTCAGAGCTCAGAAAATAGATACAGCCAGATATAGAACCAAATTTAAGGTAGAGAGAGCAAGAATCAAAACTGGAACACAAAGCACAGAGCATTTTTTTTATCATGATGTCCATGATACCAAGAACATTCTTATTTTATGGTTTAGAATTCTGGTCCAGAGACATCCTATTTCCTGTCAAGTCATCCCTACCCTCTAAAGGACAGGCCCAAAACGAAACTTTGTCATAAAGACAACACAGACAATTTACAAAACAGTGGGCTGAGAAAGAGTGAAATTAGTCAATGTGGAATAGAGCATTTCAATGTAATGCAAACCCTTGGCTTCATCAGCACAGTGCTCTAAACACCTGAACTAACCAGCCTCTTTGTAAGTCAATGAATCCAAAATTATTAGGGTTACTCAAAATATAAAGTTAAAAATTGTGCTAGGACGGGCTCTTCAGTTACAAGTGACAGAAATGCAACCCAAACTAAGGCAAAAAAAAAAAAACAGAGATACTGGAGTGTCTCATGGAACCTAACTAACCACTCAGGAATCTTTGGATCTCATTAACAGTTCAAACCAGGGAAACATACACCATCAGGATTCCTGTGATTCTCCTGGTTCTGCTTCTTGCTGTGCACCTGCTTTATTCTACTCTCTCAGTGTGGACCAGTGTGGAAGAAAACATGTTAACTACCAGCTTCAGAGATGAAGATCCTCAAGTTTTAGCCCAAAGACATGGACGTGTTTTCCCTGGTCCCAATTAAAAGCATCTGGAGAAGGACCTTTGTGTCCAGGTTCAGTCAGACTCACAAACTTGGGCCAATTATCTGTGGCCAAAACAACAGGCTACTTTGGCAGTTTGGATCAGGTGTCCAAGCTTCTATCACTCAATGGCAGTCAAAGGAATGAGTCATGAAAGAATTGGCCATTCTGGAAGAAACCATATAGAAAGAGTTGGGGGCTGCCATTCCCAGAGGAGCAGATAAACGGTATCTGCCACACAAAGAAATTAGTATTATATATATATTACAATAGTTGAGACAATAGCTCAATATGTCATTAGGGCCAGAATAGAAAATCAGTTGTTCCTGAGTATAAACATCGAGTCCTTTATATAATCTTATTTAAAAATCATTGTAACACCATCTCTTGGTCAAGTGGTCTCCCAGATGAAGGCCAAGTTTCTACACTCCTCAGTGTCTAAGCCACTCCATAGAAACTACAGACAGATGAGGAATCTGGTTCATGTTACACACATTAAGGTTTCTCTAGTTGGGAGACAGGGTAAACAAGAAGGAAGAACCAGCTTTCCTGGCAGAACCAGCTTTCCAACTCCCCATGTACTAGCTTTGTGACAGTGGCACACTATTGAATCTCTGTGAGTCACAGTTTCCTCATCTACAAAATATAGGATGGATAGATGGATAGATAGATAGATAGATAGATATAGATGATAGATGATATAGATATAGGTATATAGATATATCTTGCAAGCTTGTATAAAGGTCAGAGATAATGTACAAATCTGTTTTAGTTTTCTTATCTGCTCAAACAAATGCCTTGCAATGGGTTGGCTTATTAGCTCATGGTTTTGAGACTAGAAAAAACTCCAAATCAAAGACTTATCAAAATGAAGCCTTCTTCCCAAAGACTGGCATTCTGTGGCTAGTTGCCAGAGATCCTTGGTCCTGGACTCCTCTCTCACATGCCCCTCCATATCTTCCAGGTTCCAATGACTTTCTGCTTCTTGCTTCTGATGGCTTTCTCTCTGTCTGAATTTCATTCCGCTTATAAAGGACTCCAGTAATAGGATTAAGACCCATCCTGAATGGGTTGGGTCACACCTTAACTGAAGTAACCTCATCAAAAGGTCCTACTTGCAATAGGTTCACAGCCACAGGAATGAATTAAGTTTTTAAACATGTTTTCCTGGGGTACATAGCTCTAAACCACCACAATGCACCTAAGAGGCACTATACCTAACAAATAGTAGCTACTATATTATTAATGTATCAAGCAGTTCCCTTACAACATCTAAGAGCTAATACATACTATTCTGGTTTGCTAATGCTGCCAGAACGCAAAACACCAGAAATGGATTGGCTTTCATAAAAGGGGGTTTATTTTGTTACACAGTTACAGTCTTAAGGCCATAAAGTGTCCAAGGTAAGTCATCAACAATTGGGTACCTTCAATGGAGGATGGCCAATGGTGTCCGGAAAACCTCTGTTAGCTGGGAAGGCACGTGGCTGGCGTCTGCTCCAGAGTTCGGGTTTCAAAATGGCTTTCTCCCAGGACATTCCTCTCTAGGCTTCAGCTTCTCTCCAAAATGTCACTCTCAGTTGCTCTTGGGGCATTTGTCCTCTTTTAGCTTCTCCGGAACAAAAGTCTGCTTTCAAGGGCCATCTCCAAAATGTCTCTGTAAACTGCAGTTCCTTTCTGAGCTCCTGTGCGTTCTTCAAAGTGTCCCTCTTGGCTGTAGCAAGCCTACTCCTTCTGTCTGAGCTTATATAGTGCTCCAGTGAACTCATCAAGGCCCATGCTGAATGGGTGGGGCCACACCTCCACAAAAACTATCCAATCAGAGTCATCACCCACAGTTGGGTGGGGCACATCTCCATGGAAACACTCAAAGAATTACAATCTAATTAACACTGATATGTCTGCCCACACAAGATTATATCAAAGATAATGGCATTTGGGGGGACATAATATATTTAAACCAGCATGTGCACTTAGCCCGGGAATGTCTTCAGGCCTCATTCTATTTCATACTACCCAATTTCCTTATAAAAAGCTCCCTTTTCTATCATGTATACCAAGAAGACATGGTTAATATAAATCTCAATTAGATTATACTATAAAGAAAGATGGATCGGCAGAGGGAGGAAGGAATCGTTGTGGGGTTTTTTCCTGGCTTTTCTCAAAAGTTTACTCACTCATCTGATGAGATTCCACAAAAATATCCAGAATCCAAAGAAGACTTTAAAATGTGAACTAAGAAAGACAATATGGCTTCACTAATACTGTCACAGGATATCTCTACTGAGGAATCTGATAATGGGAATGCTGACTCCTTCTCTCTATGCTGCTCTCGTATACCACCTAATGTTTTCTGTTCTGATAGTGAAGAACCAGTTATTCCTTCTAATACAAAAGCATACTTAACAGAACTTTTACCTAAAAACACTCAAATATAATTTCCAAAAGTTAAAAAGTGAAAAGGCCTTACTATAATAACTGAGACAAATGATTCATATCCTTCAAGTCCTATATTAGAAAATTATACTAAAGGAGAAGCTAAACAGTTAAAAAAGCTGTGAGTATTTTCAAGAAAGCAGAAAGACCCTCTCAACCTTCTTAGATATAGATAACATGTAATCATCTAGTCCTCTGTGAAAACAGGATGGGGTTGGCAGCTGTTACTTTCAACATAGATAAGTCATAAATAATGCAGCAAGGTTGAATACAGTCCTAATCAAATGTATGTTCATCAATATGATGTAATGGCCAAATTAATCAGAACAAAATAAAAACACTATGTTAATATGTTAGAAATAAGCACTAGTAATCTCTTTTCTAATTTTTAGACTTTGTATAAGTGGAAGCGAGTTTTATTGCTCTTACAGAAGTCATAGGATAATTAGTAGAAATATTTTTCAGTAGAGTTTTACAGACATTCAAGTCTAAGCCTTAGATAAGGTTGTGGATACCCTCCTTTGATCTTGAACCAATCGTGGATCAAAATACCTCACTTCGTAAGTCACTTGTGTTCACGACACAAATTTAATGTAAAAATAGAATATGATTTGATTACATGTGAATCAAAAAGTGCTATAAATTCTCTATAACTCAGACAAGGAGGAGCTCTCTAATTTCATGTCCAGCTGCGTCTAGAGGAGTAGGTGCTCCCAGTCTTGGTAATGTATCAATTAATTTTTACATTTAAACTTGTTCCTTTTACCTTAAGTGCTCCTTTCATAAAAATGTATTGAAGGTGAATTCTTGTCTTGAGTGCTCTTTACTGTTAAACTATTGTCTGCCCTTATACTCTTAATTGAGTGGAAGGTTCCTTGATGAAGCCCAAACCCACTGAATCACGACCTGATAAGACTCAGGCCTTTTCTAGCAGAGATCATAGGTCTGAAGTGTAAAGGGATGAACCTGTGACAATACCCTGATTTTTAAAAAAATTAAACAAAAATACAATTCAGGAAAACCATAGCTGGCATCATTTCTGGAGCTAGGGCAAACCATAGCACAGCAAAGTTCCCCACTAGGATTTCAAAGAATATTAACCCCTTCATTTTAAAAAAAGAGAAAACTGAGGCTCTGAGAGGTAAACTGACTTGCCTGAGGTCACACAATTCAAAAGGCAGGGGCAAATATGGGGACTTATTCCCAGCCCAGTGCCACTTCCATCCACTTCTCAGCATATACAGCTAGAGGGAGGAAGGTAGGACCCTCAGGCAGTTCCAGAGGAGGACTGAGAGTGAGTTGCTCAGTGACAGGAGTAGAGAAAATGCTGCAGAGAGGTGCTCATATCCCTCTAATAGAACCTCTGGTAAAAGGGGACAAAAGCAGGACTTACACTTTCCTCCCTGGCTGGATTTAAGTAACCTGGGGGTTATCCATTAATTTTGTAACATCTGAAGCTCCATTAACATAGATAATTTAAAAATAGCTTTTATTAATGTCCCTCAGATAGCAACCGCAACAGAACAAATAGTTCAGCCAACACATGATAAAAATAATCACCATACTCCTGCTTCATTCTCCTGCTGCTATTCACTTTATACTCTTGAAAAATCCAAATGCTTGTGACATCCCCATGCACACCACTCCTTGCTACTGTACTTTTGCTCCTGATAACTCTGCTAACTGGAATGCCTTTTGCTCTTTCCTTAGCTCATCCATCCTTTAAGACACAACTCAGGCACCATCTCCTCCAAGGAGCTTTCCTTCATTCATCTTTGTGTCCCCCGCTCCTGGCATGGTGCCTAGCCCACGATAGGCCCCAACAAAGAATTGTTTAGTGTTTAATATTGAATGGAAGAAGTTGGTGCTGTAACCAGTACCAGAGTTCATTTTTTAACCCAATTGTAATCTACTACAGCCATCCCAACAACTCCTGCTGTAAGGCCATGTGTATTAGGCCATGACTGTCATAGAACATTGAAGCTGTGGGAAATGTCTGTTGGAAAATGTCAGCTTTCTTTCCTGCCTCAGAAGAAAGGAAATTGAAAGTAGGAAACCATAGCAGTGGGAAAGAGGAAATGATGATTACAGAAAGGTTGGCAGGGAAATAACACAGAAGTACCTGGGGCATGAAGCTGCCTAGACCACATGAACGTGTATTAGACATTGTCCAAAACCACTGCTTCTTTTCTCATGGCTTTCAGTAAGCTGTATCCCAGGCCTGGGATTCCTGGATTTGCAATCATTTCCAGGAAGAATGGAGGGCTTAGGAAACTAAATAGACCCAAGACAACTTCCATATCTAAAGCCATCAACCCTTTAAATGGCTCCACCCCAAGTCATTCCTGGGGCCTAGCAGAGTCCCTATAGCCTGCTAGAGGGCCATATGGATGTCATAGAAAGTATGGTCTCTGCCCCAAGATAAAACTCAGGTGACACTGAATTATTTAGGAACTGTTAGAGACGAGAAAGCAGAAAACACAGAGTCTAGACCTGCCCAGGTTTGTCAGCACAGCCACTGACAAAGCCTCCACATGCCAGCACCTAGACTGGCATAGATGGCTCCAGAACAAAATACAGGCCAAATGTCAAATCTGAAATTCTCTCATTCTGATCTCTACAGCTTAACAAATCGAGTTTGTTCGAGATCATTTACTTATGAACTTTGGCTGGCATCCAATGTCACCAGTCTGAGAACATGGGTCCCATATACCTCATTACATCTGTGGTCTATAGTCTTCTATAGCCAACAATTAGCTCCAAGATGCAGTGCAAGCTGCCAATCTCATTCTGGTCACAGGTACCATGAGGATCACCTTATATTTCTTTACAGGAACAACTGCAATGCTTTTGCTAATGGCCTGTGGCCTTGGCTCCTGGGAGGCTAGAAGCATTAGGCAATCAAAGCACTTGTATTTGAAATTCCTCTCCTGTCCTAGCAGCTTAAGTATTGGTGAAGAAGGAGAAAGGGCAGAGGAGAAGAGATAGCCCTATTCCATTATAAAAGATTTTTCTACTGGTCCTGTATTTTGGCCCATAGAGCTTAGATATTTTTATAAATTGAAGAAAAATAGGAGATACCATAGTTACATGGTCGGGAAAAAAAAAAAACACCAAAGTAGGAATCAGGAAAACTGGGCTTTATACTTGACTCAGCCACCAACTCTCTCTGTAAACTGAAGCAATGCATTAAACCTCTCTGGACCCTCAAGGTACAGCGAAAAAAGCATTGGGTTGTCAGCCCAGCTCTGCTGCTAACCTGCTTTGGGCTAAGGGAAGTCACAAAAACATCAAGCTCTCATCTTCCTCTTCTATTAAGTGGACTTAATATTTCCTCCCCTGCATCTTTTACAGCATGCTGGGAGGTGTCATTGAACTAGTATCTGACTCAGCCCAGCTTCTTGAACCATTTTTGTATGTATCCATTGTCACTAATCCCTCTCCTCAAACCATGAGAATTTTAAAAGATTGCATGAATTCCTCTGGAATTCACACACCCAGGCTTCAAACAGACAAGGACAATCTGAAATTGGAAATACAGGAAGATGGCAGGTGGTGCTGCACTCAGTGAAAAATGAGCATTGTAGAAAGAGCCTTGCTTCTCCCAAAGATGCTTGATGTTTGTGGATGATTTGTAATGCTTTCACTTAAAAGCCCTCATCCCCATGAACATATTTTGAAGACAGAAATCAATCTTATAATATAACAGGGAGTAAAAATCTGTTAGGAAAAATGAAGAGGAAAAAAGCCACCTTATTCTAAAATCCTTTCTACTAAAACAAATGGGTTCTACAGAAGTAAGGCCATATCCATATTTTTCTCTCACTCTTGTCATTTACTAAGCAGTGGCAAGAGGTGAGATTCAAGATAGACACCTCTTCAGCCAGCACTACCAGACTTTCCATCTCAATAACCTAGACTGGATACTGTTAACAGAGAAAATCTCCTTTGTCATCTTACCTCAGGGACTTGCTCACCATATACTCAACATTTTGTGCTAGGTCAGTGTCAGTCTATACAAGACAAATTACTATGACCCTTACAGAACTATTCACAACTATACACTAAGATACATTGGACATTTACTACAAAAGGACTGGCTGCAACTATACCCTTGGGGCATTTGTGATTTTAAAAAGAAGGCAGCAACGAGAACCTAAGATGGTGGCTAGGTGAGACAGGGCAAAAAAAACACCTCTGCGAAAAATACTAGATAAAAACCAGAAAGTGACCCAGAACACCACTTCCAAAGTAGCACCAGCCAGACAAGGTCTGCTAAATTTCCAGGGACCATGCATTTGGTGAAACCAGGAGTCTGCATTCTGAAACAAGTGAGTGAGTCAGCTGAAAGTCCCTCAACCACGCTGCAGTGTGGGGAAACAGTGGGCTGGTGTTTGGAGACAGACTAGTTCCTTAAAAAAAAAAAGGAAGCCCAGGAGCAGCTGCAGATACAACAGGAGCAGGCTGGGCTAACGCCTCGGTGTCTGGCGTGGAGGATACCCCTTCCCATACCCACTGCTGATTGTCTCGGGCCCAGGGGAGCCAAAAGGAGAAAAAAAACGCACGACTTGCAGCCATGTCCCTGTCGGGCAGGGGCACTCCTGCCCGGGGCCGAACCCACAGCACAGAGCCATGCCAAGAAACCCAGTGAGACAGGGAGTCTTTCCCACAGCACTGCTCACAAGCCACAATACAGGCCATGGACAGTGGCCTTTAATACACCCATGGCTGATTGTCCTGGAGCTGGGAGGGCACAGCTGTGCGGAAAGGGGGAAATTAACATGTCCCATTCAACCATCTTTGAAGCCAGCTGGGAACGCCCCTGCACAACCTGATGTCCCAGGGCTTCCCTGGAGGCCGGCGCACACTTGTGATGTGGCACGGCCCTCCTTCCCTCCCTCAGCAGAGGTCCTGGAAGAGCACAGCAGGGAAAGGGGAACCACTCGGAAATCCCAGGGAAAGTACACCAATACCAAGGCCTTTTGGGTCAGCGGCAGAGAACAGCCTTAAATCTCCGGGAACACCTGGGAGGTTTGATTATTAAAGCTGCCCTTCCTCCCTAACCCCTCAGACACACTCCCCTCATTCAGGGCGGACAGCGCTGACAACCAAATTAAGTGCACCAATTGGACCCCACAAGAATCAGATCCCCAGACACCACAAAGTTGGAGAGAACTGACTTGAGGGGAATGTTGACTCACAGACGCCATCTGCTGGTTAGTTAGAGAAAGTGTAGGCCACCAAGCTGCAATTCTGACAAATTAAAGATCAAGTAAAACAAATGCCAAGAGGTCAAAAACAACAGAAAATCTTAAAACATATGATAAAACCAGATGATATGGAGAACCCAAACCCAAACACCCAAATCAAAAGATCAAAGACACACAGTACTTGGCGCAATTAATCAAAGAACTACAGACAGGCAACGAGAGCATGGCACAGGATATAAAGGACATGAAGAATAGCATGGCACAGGATATAAAAGACATAAAGAAGACCCTAGAAGAGCATAAAGAAGATACTGCAAGAGTAAATAAAAAAATAGAAGATCTTATGGAAATTAAAGAAACTGTAGGCCAAATTAAAAAGACTCTGGATACTCATAATACAAGATTAGAGGAAGCTGAACAACAACTCAGCCTCCTCGAGGACCACAGAACAGAAAATGAAAGAACAAAAGAAAGAATGGGGAAAAAAATCAAAAAAATTGAAACGGATCTCAGGGATATGATAGATAAAATAAACGTCCAAATTTCAGACTCACTGGTGTCCCAGAAGGGGAAGAGAAGGGTAAAGGACTAGAAAGAGTATTCAAAGAAATTGTGGGGGAAAACTTCCCAAACCTTCTACACAATATAAATACACAAAGCATAAATGCCCAGCGAACTCCAAATAGAATAAATCCAAATAAACCCGCTCCGAGACATATTCTGATCAGACTCTCAAATACTGAAGAGAAGGAGCAAGTCTTGAAAGCAGCAAGAGAAAAGCAATTCACCACATACAAAGGAAACAACATAAGACTAAGTAGTGACTACTCAGCAGCCACCATGGAAGCAAGAAGGCAGTGGCATGACATATTTAAAATTCTCAGAGAGAAAAATTTCCAACCAAGAATACTTTATCCAGCAAAACTCTCCTTCAAATTTGAGGGAGAGCTTAAATTTTTCACAAACAAATGCTGAGAGATTTTGCTAATAAAAGACCTGCCCTACTTCAGATACTAAAGGGAGCCCTAGCGATAGAGAAACAAAAAAAGGAGAGAGAGAGATAGAGAATTTTAACAGACATATATATAGAATATTACACCCCAGGTCACTGGGACACACGTTATTCTCTAGTGATCACGGATCTTTCTCCAGAATGGACCATATGCTGGGACATAAAAACAAGCCTCAATAAAATAAAAATTAAGAAAAAAGAATTTGTTCAAAGAGCATTCTCTGACCACAATGGAATACAAATAGAAGTCAATAACCATCAGAGTCTTGGAGAATTCACAAACACCTGGAGGATAAAAATGAGGGGGAGATGAAAACATTCCCAGATAATCAAAAGCTGAGGGACTTCATCACCAGTAATCAGTCCTATAAGAAATGCTAAAGGAAGTTGAGCAGGCTGAAAGGAAGGGACACTAAACAACTGACTGAAACTACATGAAGAAATAAAGATTTCCAGTAAAGATCACATGGTAAATATAAATACCAATATTATTGTATTGTTGATTTATAACTCCACTATTTACTTCCTACAGGATCTAAAATACATGAACTGTAACGATAAATAGTGGTTTTGGACTCAATGTAAAATATGTAATTTTTGACAAGAACTACATAAAGGTGGGGGAATGATGGAGTATAGGAACATAGTTTATGTGTCATATTGAAGTTAAGTTGGTATCAAAGAAAAACAAGATAGTTATAGATTTAAGATGTTAAATTTAAGCCCCATGGTAAACACAAAGAAAATATCCGAGAGTATGACCACAGACATGAAAAGTAGAGTAGGGGTTCTGAGAAGTGGGGGAAGGGGCAATGGGGAGTTAAGAAATGAGAGTAGGGTTTCTGTTTGGGGTGAAGGGAAAAGTCTAAAAATGGATGGTGGGAAGGTGATAGCATTTCAACATTCTAAATGTGGTTAATCCCACTAATGGAATGCTAGGGAGGGGGTGGAATGGGAAGATTTAGGCTATATATATGTTTCCACAATTGAAAAAAAAAAAAAAAAAAGACTGTCTAAATAGATGGCAATTAAATGCCAAGGATGATTCTGGATGGGATCTGAAGATGGAGGAGAGGAGGCTCAAAGGGACACAGATGGGACACAAGGAAAAAAAAAAAGGAAATATAGAATGTAAGCTTTATGTCAATGCTGAATTTCTTGAACTTCTTAGCTGCGCCTACTGAGATTGTATAAAAGAATGTTCTTGTCCATGGAAAGGTATAGGTGAATTGCACTGTTCAAAGATATGTGCAGCTTGTTCTCATATGTTCAAAGGACAGAGCAATAGACGATGGATGATAGATAGGGAGGGAGGGAGGGAAGGAGGGAAAGAAAGAAATGGTGGTGTGACAGCATCTTAAAGGTGATGGATCAGGGTATCGGGGGAGGGGGGTCGGGGTATGATGGAGTTCTATGTATGGGGCTTGTACTGTTTTTGCAACTGTTCCTATAAGATTGAATTTATTTCAAAATAAAATTTATTAAATTTAAAAAAAAAAAAGGCAGCAACACTTAGAGCTTTAATTTAATCCCCAAGCCAAGATGAATTCTGTTTCTCAGACCTTAAACATAATGCAGAAACAAGCCATACCAAAGTCCACTGCTGAAAACCATCATAGAATGCATTGCAGCCAACCACAGTGAGAATCAAGTCAGTTCCAGGTTGACGTAAGTTACTGAAACAGGAAGAAACAAGGAAGAAGGACTAGATAAGCCTGCAAAAGTAAAGAGAAGGAGAAAAAAAGATGAGTGAGAGGCAGTTTAGAAAGGCGCTTCCATGAAGAAAAGTCCAAGTTTGATGTCCACCAGAGCATGCTTCCTCACTAAAAAGTCCCTTTACTCTAACAGGGTTCCATTATCTGGAAGGGTTCAGAAGAGTTGAAAAACTTATTGAAGAACAGGGTTCTCACTCTGGGAAGAGAAAAGAGCTGGTATCAAAGGCAGTGTTGCATTCCTCCCTTCCTTTGAGCCCACCTCATCTCCCAGCCACCCCAAAGGAACTGTGTGGGCAAATAATCTACACTCTTTTCCAGTGCTCTTCTGGCACTTTCTATGTCTCAGGAACTTCTAAAAATCAAGCACAGCTTGTCTAGGAGAAAGATAGAAAGTGAGAGTTCACAGTGGTTCAGTAATTCCACAGAAAGTCAGAGAACTTTTGGCTGGGGAAGTCAGAGACATCTGGGCACAAGTCAAGAAGGAAGCACACTTGGCCACCTTCTCATGATACATCTGCAAGACTCAATTTTTGAGATGCAGCCCAGTACTGGGGAGCTGCCTGGCCACGTGCATTATGTGCCAAGAAAGACAGGTACTGAGACTTGGAATTTCCTTACAAGGCTGTCATGAAAGAGGGAGGGAGCTTAGATTGGTATGAAGAAGGAACTTGTGGAAGAAATTGTATGGGGACTTCAGGAAAACAATACACATTATAGAGTTACGTGAGAACATCCTGGCACATCACAGACAAGCACATTAATCTCAAAACTCATAAAAATGCCCAAAACCTGACAACTAATTTGAATCTAAGAGAACAAACATCTTGTCAAAATTCTATCCTGGCCCTATATTCCAATTCTCCAGCTTCCAAGAGTCAAAGACAAATTGAGAGAACCAAACCGTCTTCATTACAGTGACTGTGCTCTGAGGATTCTCAATATATATTAAAGGAATTTAATGGCATCATGACAAACCTTCAAATTTTGCTGTGATTAATTCAGAAACTGGAGAGAGAAATTTTCATACCCACTTTCTAAGTGCCTCTGCTAGGAATGTAAACAAGGATACCAGTTGGCAATTAAATGTGTTATCTACAAGCCTACAAGCCAAGAGGTCTTTCCAATAATTTTTAAAAGTTACTTGAAAAAATTTGAAATCCATTTCTGACACTAATGAGCTTTGACTTTAAATTATTCTTCCCAATTGGCAAATATTCTTTAATCCACCCAGAAGTAAAGAATAAATATTGGGAGGATCAAGACAGCTGAATGAGAAAAAATTATACCTCCAAGAAACTAGGGAGAGAAGATACTGACTCAATCAGGATTGCAGTAAAGGGATGTCTAAGTGAAGAGACAGACCTAAAGGCCCCATCATGTAGAAATTAAAGATGAAAATGTAAAGTCAACCCAGATTTGAATTTCTGCATAGTGTTAATAGCAAAAGGCAATAACTCCTGGCCCCAGTCCAAAGCCCTGTAATTCTTAGGCCCAAGTGTGGCCACACTGCCTGTTAGAATGAACATGGGTTTTGGACCTTGCTCCATCTAAACCCCAGCTCATTCACAGGTAAGTAGCTTCATTCTCTGAGCCTGTCCCCTTCTTTTGCTGTCCTCAGTTATACCTACTTGAAGGGCTAGTACGATGAATTGATGAGGTAAACGTGTAAATCCCTTAGTAAAATGTCCAGCACATACTAGTTCTCTCTAACACTGCTGAAACCAGTGTTTGGGACTGAATACAAAAAGGCAGATTAAGTTGCTAATATTGAGAGGAAAGAGTACTGGACTAAGAATTAGTGACTTGGCTCTCACACCAACTAGCTTTGTGACCTTGGAAAATCATCTCTCTTCCTGGTGCGTAGGCTTTATCACATGCAAATAGACTACATAATCTCTGAGATCTCCTCTTGGCAACAGAGAAATTCAGATTCAAAGACAGGAAAAGATAAAAGTGCTTGTCAAAAAGTGCCATACCTAGGGTATAAAGACACATTAGCCTTTAGGTCCACCAGAATTGCTGATTAGGGTCAGAATTGCTGACCATCTCAGAATCTGAAGATGTTAATGTTTGGGGATCAAACAGAACTACCTTGTATTATACCCAAAGGTGGGGAAAGTGGGCAGGAGAAAAGGAACAATCTTCCTCCTCTGACATCATGGCTGCAAGTTTAAGATGGAAGAGCCTCCTACCCAATCAAGACAGACTTGGAACCACTGAGTCACTTTGACACTAAATTGATAATCCAGGTTAGACTGTATAATGGGGCTCCTGGGTATTCCTAATATTCAGGGGAGGAGCACTGGAAAAGGGAACATTTCCTACCCTTACCCTTACTTACCTTAACAAACAAAAGTATCATACTGGGACTATTTCAGAATTTCTGAAAAGTAATGTTACATTTTAAAACACTCCACAACACGACAAGGTCTCACCAGTCATCTTTGATGATGCTGAGCTTCTCTGACATATCTCTGGGCCTACTAGCTTCTCAGGAGCTTCTTGGTGGATAGTATCAAAGTCAGCTCAATCTCTCCCAAAGCCCAAACAATTACATGCTGCACAAATATACACTGCCTTCACTTCCATCATCCTTCACATTCACTCTACCTTATCCACCCTTCTACCTGACCAATTTCTACTGATCCCTAGCTCTCAGTATAAATATCTCCTCCTCCAAGAAGCCCTCAGTGACTCCCCAAGATTGGCTTAGGTGCCCTTTCTATGTACATATTTGCTTATGTTAGCACTGACAGGCTCCATTGCAGTTGTGTGTTATCTATCTTTGCCACTAACTTATTGGTTCCTTGAGGACAAAGACTCTGTCTCTAGGACTCAACCTAATGATGGCACATAAAAGTGCTCAATAAATATTTGTTGAATGAATGAAGAAAGGAACTAATAAATTCTCATTTGCTTACACATCAGATTAATGACTGGGATGAAAAACCATTGAGGTTCATTCAGGAACGATCCAATAAACCTGTTTAATGAAAGTGGAAGTGTCCAGGAATGAAACCTGGGTACTCTCCCTAGAGTTTATAATGAATCAGCTCTGTAACTGCAGAGTCAGGAAATGGTACTGCTGAATGGGCAATGCCAGAGGGCAGTGGAAAGAATATCAAGGCCAAACCAACTGCTCCTTGAAAGAAAAGAGGGAGGGAACCGCTATTTATAGAGCATCTATATACATCTCATTTAAGCCAGGAAAAACACTTTTTAAGTAAATGCTATCATCACCTTCTTACAGATTAGGAAACTAATGCTCAAAGAGGCTAAAATCTTGTCTACTAAATAGCAAAGCTGGCAGTGGAACTCAGTCTGCTGATGCCAGAATCAACCTTTTTTCACTCAACTTCTTTGCTTCTCAAATTTCCATTGATTTAGATGTTCATTTTTACAATTCTGGGAAGCAAGACACTGGCTGGGAAGCTAGACATCTTAGAATCATGGTAGTTGATATGGGTGAGTCAATAAGTAGATGAACAGGCATTTAGACCCATTATCTTGGAAAGCAAAGGGCTCATGTTTCCAAGGATCATCTTGCCTTTGAAAACAGCATCAAAGAAAAGAATGGAGACTCAGGGAAGGGAATGCAGGAAAAAAGAGAAAAGCAGAGCAGAGTCAAGAAGGGTTCCTCCAAACTGATGATTGATGAAGCAAAATTATAGGAAAATCCCAATACATACCCACTCACTCACTGAAAATGTGTCCAAAAAACAGGGCCATCTTTAATTGTCCCTATCTACAGGAATATGAATCATAGCCACAGGATCCTACCCAAATATAAGCACATAGTCTCCTGCCTGCAAAGACAAAGATACTGTAAGGCAAGATAAAAGTTTAAAGGGAATGAAAATGTATCCAGTTCCCCATCAATGAAAGTGCTATGGGCCCAAAGGCAAAGAATATTCTTAGCCTGGATGGTGTTCACCACCCTAAATTTAGCCAGCTGGTGAGCCTTTAAAAGGAGCTTCTTATTCAACCCTTTGCAAGCCAGAGATTTACCTCCTAATGCACAGATTGCTTCTCCCCTGAAGCTGGAACACCCTGTCCTTAGTTTTATCATCCACGGAAAAAACAATGCCAACAAAA
Source organism: Choloepus didactylus (assembly GCF_015220235.1). Classification (NCBI taxonomy): domain Eukaryota; kingdom Metazoa; phylum Chordata; class Mammalia; order Pilosa; family Megalonychidae; genus Choloepus; species Choloepus didactylus. The sequence continues at coordinate 125,183,083 of NC_051312.1, read as the reverse complement.
GTTCTGCTTTTATCACTTAGCTGTGCTTTGTCCAAGCAGTGCCTGGATGAGATGCCTTAAGTGCACTGACAAAAGTCCTCCCTACCCCCAATAATCCAGCCCACTTTCCCTGCCCTCTCCTTAACAGCAATTCTTGTCATCAAAAATTCATTCTTTAGTGTTAATCATTCTATCTCCATAAACCACCTTTTAAAATAAAACTTAAGAGTGTGCACACCCATTATCAGAACCAAGGTCTGTACATTCTAATACTGCTTGCCTCATCTAATCCTCATGACAACACTAGAGGACTGAGTGGCAGCAAGGAAAGGTAAAAAGAGCATGAGGCTTTGGAGTCAGACCCGGACTGAAAGTCTCACTCTCGTACCCAGGCAAGCCTCAGTTCTCTCTTTAATAAATAGAGGCTAACGTTTTTAGGTGATTATTAATTTTAGGAATTCCTAGAAGCAAAAGAACTAAGTGGTTAAGTACATGAATCTGGAGCCAGACAGAAAAATCAGGGACTGCCCTGGAGACAGTTTTGGAGAAGTAATGAACAAAGTTATCAAGACACAAGTGAAGGTGATATCAGACCTATGGGAGTCAGGGGCCCACAGAGGCCAACAAAGTGGGGATAGGAGGAGGAGATGCAAAGTCATCTGAATGAGTTCAGGCAGTCACAGACAGCCAGCCATGTTTCAGGTTATCAGGAATCACCTCTGAGCCCTTAAAAAAAGTCTCATTTTGGCAACAGACATTTCTTAAGCACAAATTATGTGCCAAATGATAATCAAGAGAAATAGGTTTGGTACACTTGAGGTTACAGTAAGTTCCTCCCTGATTTTGAAAGAGGAAAGGAAATGTTCTAAGGCCACAATTAGTAAAACTCAACACGTCAGGAATGGTGGCAGTCATATGCAGAAGTTTTCCACCCTAGGAAGCAGTTAGTATGTTCTCCCAGAAAGGGAGAAGAAAGCAAATAGAAGGACTAAGAGAAATAACACACACACATGCACGCGAACATGAATTTACAAATCAAGAAGTCCCATTGACTATTCAGCTCAATGAAAGAAAAATAATCCATACTTAGGCATATTTCTACGACACTTCAGAACACTGGCATTGAAGAAAATATCCCAAGTGTCCTAAAATGGAGCAATACCTTCAAAATTCTAATGAAAAATTATTTCCAACTAAGAATTCTATATCTCTCTAAACCAAGATTAAAATGTAGGATAGAGTAAAGGCATTTTCATAGAAGGGTGATAGGAAATGGAGTGGGGGAGGGAGTTGCTGGTTAGGAATTTAGATTTTATTCTTGGGGATGGGAAGCACTGAAAGATTTTGTCCAGAGGAGTGACATGATCTGACATGTTTTATCTTATACTCTGTTTTGTCTGGCAATAGTATAGACACACTAGATCTCCATGGTTGCCATTTGCATGGTATCTCTTTTTCTATTCCTTTACTTTCAAACTATGTATATTTTTGAATCTAAAGAGTGTCTCCTATAGACAGCATATAGTTGGATCACGCTTTTTTATCCAGTCTGACAATCTCTGCCTTTTGATTCAATTATTTAATCTATTCACATTTAATGAAATTATTGATATAGTTGGATATCCATTTACCCTTTTGCTTTTTGTTTTCTATATGTCTCAGGATTACTTCACTCATTTGCTCCTCATTTACTGCATCCTTTTGCCTTAAGTGAATATTTTCTGGTGCATCATTATAATTCCTTTAATGTTTTTTTAATGTTTTTTTTAACTAGTTTCCTGGTAGTTGCTCTAGGGCTTATAAAATATGTCTTATAAGAATCTACTTCAGATTTACACTAACAATACCTAATTTTTACTAATATATACTAACTTTAATACTACACTGTTCCATTTCCTCCCTCCCTTTTTCTATTATTGTTATACATATTATGCATATATATGCTATAAACCTAGCAATACACTGTTATAATTACTGCCTTTTATAATATTGTATTTTATGGGAGCTAACAGAATAAAGGAGAGCACAAATATATTTGTAGTTTAAAAATATATGTTAACTTTATTATTTATCAATTTTGGTTCTTTTCATTTCCTCCTGTAGATTTTAGAACCTCCTGGTATAATTTTCTTAGGCCAATCTAGTTTCATTCCTACTTCCCTCTCTTGTGTGGTTATTATGAAGTATATTCTGTTTCTATTATAATGCCCAATGATATAATTTTTAGATGTATTTTTGTGCAATTATTTTTTAAATCATTACCTACATAATTACTTTAACTGGAGTTCTTTGTTTTTTGTATATATTCAAATTACTGTCTTGTGTCACTTCCTTTCATCCTAAAGAATTTCCTTCAGTGTTCCTTGTAAGGCAAGACTGCAGCAATAAATTCTCTCAGATTTTATCTTTGAATGTCTTTACTTCATCTTCATTTTTGAAAGATAGTGTTGCTGGATATAGGGTTCTTAGTTGATTTTTTTTTCTTTCAGCACTTTGAATAAGTTGTCCCACAGCCTTCTGGCCTCCATTGTTTCTGAGGTGTCATCAGCTGTTATTCTTATTGTGATTGCCCTGAACATGCTGAGTCATTTTACTTTCAAGATTTTCTCTTTATCTTTGGCCTTCAACATTTTAGTTAGTTCACCTTCATAGATGTGTATATTAACGCTTTTCATCAAATTTGGAAAATTTTCACTCATGACTTTTTTCGAAGTTTTCTGCTCCTTTCTCTCTCTACTCTCTTTCTAATATGCATGTTGGTGCACTTAATGGTTTTCCACATTTCTCTGAGGCTCTGATAATTTTTCTTTATTTTTTATTTCTGTTCTTCAGACTGCGTAATTTCTATTGATCTTTCTCAAGTTCTCTGATTCTTTCTTTTGCCTACTCAAATCTGCTATTGAGTCCTCCTACTGAACTTTTAATTTCAGTTATTGTACTTTTCAACTCCAGAATTTCCATTTGGTTCTTTTATATAGTTTCTATTTTTTTATATTCTTTATTTGATGAGTCATTGTTATTATACTTTTTTTTTACTTCATAAAACATGGTTTCCTTTAGTTCTTTGAACATACGTATAACAGCTTCTTTAAAGTGTTTGTTGGCTAAGTCTAACATCTGGCCCCCTCAAAGGCAGTTTCTATTGCTTACTTGCTTTCTTGTGTATGAAAAACACTTCCTTGCTTCTTTGAATGTCTCATATTTTCTGTTGTTTAGATAATATATTATAGAAAATCTAAATATTGAGCCCCTTACCACCCATCTGTTGTTGTTGTTTGTTCATTTGTTTATTTTTTTAGTGCTTTTATTGGACTAGTTCTGTGAGCCTATTTCCCCCACAGCGTGCAATCTCTGATGCCCCTGTCCAGATTTTTTTCCTTGTTTTATCTTTTAGCTTGGCTCCTAGGGGATGCCCCTGGGTCTGTATGAACCACTTTTTGGTTCAAAAATTGCACTTAAGCCCCTTAGCAAGTTAGGTATATGCTCCTTACCAATGGATTTATATGTGGCTTAAAGACTGCTTTCAAAGTTCAGGGAGTTTACAATTTTATCCCGCATTCAGCCAGGAATAGTAGCTCAAAAGTTCTCTCTTTATTCACTCCTTCCAGACCACCAGAGATGGTTGTTTCTCTGGGGAGAGAGTCCACTGAGCTCTTCACACCACCATTCCAGAAGCCCTGCCCCTAATACTTGGATTTTAAATCAATCATTTTCCCTGCTGTCTGGAGAAAAGATGCAGAGTAGAAGCAGTAAACCCTATATTTAAAAATACCAATCATTATTTACATATGCAATGTTTTTAGTACAGTTTTTGGCACAGAGCAGCATCCATGAATGTTAAATGCCTTCCTTAGGGATGGTGGTACTTTGCAAGAAGGATTACCCTTCAGTGAGGGAAACCCAAATATTCTGAGATGCCCCCCAAAAATCTTCCCTTGCTCATCAACTCCCATATTCAACCAAAGTTTTCCAATCTCAGGACAGCCAGTCTGACACCATTCCTCAAGCTTGCCTACTCCTCCTGTTAAGAGGCCTTGAACTTCCTAACAAGGTCCCAACTCAGATTTCCACCTTCCTTCTCACTTCCCCACTTTATCTCTGTTTCCAATTTCTCATTCTCAGTAATCATCTGTTTGCATAAGCATTTTCCAGTGCCAACTTAGATTTTTCTGCTGTCAGATCTGTATTTATTACTGTTCCTCATAAGCTTCATCTTACTTGTCCAGGTGACCTGGTCCCCACCCTAAGATAAAGCCCACTCAAGCCAGCTTTCTCTGTGTCCATGATATTTAGATGATATTTATCTATCTGGCCTCTAGCTGGCTTTACTCTGCCCATTCAGCTTCTACTAATCTCTGGCTCTGTTTTTCCAGGACACCTGACCCTGCCCTACACCTTGGTGTTTGCTTTCACTTGCTCCTGATACACAGCTTATCCCGAGTTACATTCATTATTAGCACCTTGATCATTTTCCATTCAAGTTCACAGCTTGGATAAAGAGGTGTAGAAAGCCTGAGAAAATAGTAGAAATGATCCCTCCCTGAAAAAAACACCATTAGAGAGAAAGGTAATATATTGTAGCCAGTTTCACTTATTTTTAATTTCTGACCACAAATGCAAGTAATTTCCATTTTCTTCCCAAAAGAATAAAAAAATTGATTTATTTTAGCCTTGTCTGATGGGAGACCAGAGTGCATCTCTTTAATAGGTCATATTATCATAATTTAAATGAATGTTCTTCCAAGGGTTTTAATATGACCATTTTTATCCCTATGATCTTTGCAGTAACTTTTAGAAGACTTGGATTTAGGATTTAGGAACCCCTGAGGAAAAGAGGAGCTAAGTTTGATTAATTTTATGTCATGCTTTTGGGTGTATGACATTCTTCAATTTTATTCTAACAAAGAAAAGCATCAAGATTATAGATACTACCAGCACTCATCAGACACATCTGGTGCATTTCATTTTGCACTAGTGAGTGTGAAGTATGTACGTTCCAGAGTTTTTTGTTTCAAGTGACAGAAACCCCATGCAAGCTAACAAGAGTAAAAAGGGAACGTGAGAGCTCATGAACCTGGGAAGGAGAGGAGTGACTTAGTCTTAGTATGACTGGCACAGGAGACATGAACTCCTCCTTAGGGCCTCTGCTGTCTGCCTCCTTCACTTGCATCTGTCTGCAAATTGGTTCCAATCTGTCCTACTATAGATGGACCACAGCAGCTCTGATATAAAATTTTTCAGAGAAAAAAAAATTTAACTCTTCTCCATATTATCAGTAAGGTCTCTGATTGGCATGGCAAGAAAATCCTCTACCCCCTATGTTACCCTCACTTCCTTAACTCTGAATGGCCAGAAGGACTGTGATTAGCAGTAAAGAAAAAAAAAAAAGTGGTTTTTTTGGTTTTGTGTGTGTGTGTTTTGTTTCTTGGTTTGTGTTTTGTTTTTTTGTTTTGTTTTGTTTTTTTTTTGGTTGGCATTGAAAGGGAGCAGTTCTCCAAAAGAATATGTTCTACAACTGGTATAAGGAGAAATAAAGTATAAAGTATAGCGGGGGGGGCAGACATTCACTGAAAGGTACCTATGGGACCCCCAAATACAATAAGCAGTTGCATGTATGAGTCAATGACTAAATATAACCTTTTGAAGAATCTTTCATTCAAATAATATTGAACAGTCTGCTTTGTAGTAACTATCATTAGGAGAGTACCTTGCTTACAAAGTCCTTGCTCTTTCTCTCTCTCTGTGACCATTTTAACAATGCTAGAAAGAAGCCTCGTTTTACAGGTGAGACTAAGCTAAAACTCAGAAAGCTTAAGTGACTTGTGGATGTGACACAGTGATAGCACTGATATGTGAGCCCAGGCCTCTGATAATAAAATTTCATGTATAGTGTGGTTACAAATTTAAGCCACACCATAACTCTGAGGCAAACATCTAGTCTTCCTTTTTAATACCTATGCACTTTGGTGAGGTGAGAGAAAGGAAAGAAATTAACTGTTAGTCCTATTTGGTTAAAACTTAGTCCAGATAACTTAAATCACTCTTTAAGGAAGTCTCTGTCTTTAGGGGAAGAAAGTATTCACTAGCTTTGCCTCCCTTCCCAGATGGCATCTGGTTGCGTGGAATGAAGCATGTGGTTCATAGGAACTTGTGATTAAGAGAAGGAAGGTGTCCTCTGACTCCACTGGACCCCGTAGCAATGCCCCTTCTCCACCCTGTTGCTGGTATCATTTTCTCTCAGCTTGGTGAGGGCCCTGTAGCTCCTTGGTTGAGTGGAGATCCTCTCAGCTCTCTCAGATGCTAAAGAATACTCTGAGATGTGACTGTGCTCCTATTAGCCCTGACCTCAGAAATCCACTTTACAACCCTTGCTCAAAGCCACTTCACCGCCTGAGTCCCTCCTACCAACTCTTGGCTAAGTCTGGGACCTGTCTCTGCCACAGGCTAGAAAGGCTAAAAATTCAAAGCCTCCCTCAGCCTGACCACATAGCAACACCAATTCTCTTTAGTTCTGGCTACATCCTCTGTTGGTGTAGGTCAGCCTAATAGATGGCCTCCATACAAAGTTTCAAATGACAAGCATGGCGAGAAGATCCTCTACCCTCTATGTTACCCTCACTTCCTTAAACTCCTCCTTTTCTGGGCTGAAGTTTGGGGAAGGGAAAAACAGGAACATGCATCCCTCACACTTCTTTTCTCCTTTACCTCTCCTCTCCTTCTTTCCAATATGCTCTGGATTGGAAGGGGCAAAGTTTTCACTAGGTCAGTGGCTTTCAAACTTTCTAGGCATCAGAATAACTCTGGGGACTTAGTAAAAAATAGATTTTCGGGCCCCATCCCCAGAGTTTCTGATTCAGTAGGTCTGGAATGAGGCCTGAGAATCTGCATTCTAACAAGTTCTTAAGTAATGCCGGTGCTGCTGGTCTGGTGAACCACACTTTGAGAACCACTGCTTTAAGTCATATTATCTTTCTTCCTCTACCACCTGTAGCTAAACCTTATTGCAAACAAAGATAGTTTCTTAACACATGGTAATAACTCTATGATGTGAATCTCCTACTGAACAAGGGCATTTTTACTACACATTAGAAGAACTCTGATATGAATCTTACAGGCTTAGCCTCTGATTTGTTAGATAGGTGATAGATTAATTTAGTAAATCTTTTATCACTCTACTATGCCTGGTTTTCAAGCCTATCATCTTGCTGTAGAATTGTATTTTTCATGTCAGAACCTGACTATAATCTTGTATCTTCTCTTTTGATTCCTTCTATAATATTCCTAATGTACCTGCAGGGAGATGAATAATCTTAGATGAATGAGAAGAAAGTCATAAACTCATAAAAGCAAAAGAAAAAAAATCACATTAATATATTTTCAAAAAATGCCCCCAGCAGATGTATTTTTTGCCACTGGAATGCCAAGAAAATTTTTTCTTTCCAGACAAACAAATGAATTTTCTCTCATACTCAAGGTGCTTCCTCTCTTGACTTGACTTAGGAAGTGCAATACTTAATTTTGGGTTCCTTTATAGTTGTTTCTTTTAGCTGATATTTTCTAGATACTTATGCTGCTTTGGAGCTGTTATGTAGCCCAGAAAAGACAATGTTCTTTTAATCCATTCTTGTGAGTGCAGATCTATTGTGGGTGGGACCTTTGATTAGATTGTTTCAATTGAGATGTGACCCAGTCCATTCAAGGTGGGTCTTAATCCTTTACTGGAGCTCCTTATGAGAAGATAAAAGGCAGAAACACACACACACACACACACACACACACACAGAGAGAGAGAGAGAGAGAGAGAGAGAGAGAGAGAGAGAGAGAGAAAGAGAGAGAGAGAGAAAGATAGAAAGAGAGAGACACCCCAGGATAAATAAGCAAGGACCCACAGGAGCTGATAGAGAAAGCCATTTAAACCAGAACCCAGGAGAGAAGAACCAGCAGACATTGCCAAGTGCCTTTCCATGTGAAAGAGGAACCCCAGATGCCAGCAGCCTTTCCTCAAAGAAGATATCTTCTTCTTGATGCCTTAATTTGTAAATTTCCATGGCCTTAGAATCATAAATTTGTAACCTAATAAATCCCCATTGAAAAAGCCAATCTATTTCTGGTGTATTACATTTCAGCAGCTTTAGAAAACTGATAAAATATTTATCCCTTATTATTGCCTCCAGATGTATCTTTATAAACATGAATACACCTGGTAGGCATGCCACATTCAGAACAAGAACATTCCATAGGACAATGGTGTAGAGGAGAGTGAAGCTCATGACTCTTAACCAGAAAGACAGTTCCCTAGAAGTCAGAAGACAGCATGAAAACAGGGAAGACTTGGAGCTAAAGCTGTAAAACGAAGAGAAACATCACTATTGAACCCTGGGGACTTCTAAAGCTGCACCAATCTCAGGGTTAGTTGGAATCAGAGTTGCAACACTGCAAATTGGGAGCACCACTCCTATCCTAAGATCAAGCCCCTGGAGTTGTACAGTTCACAGTCTATGCAGCTATATATGGCAGCCCAAGTCACCACAAGGAGGCAAAAAGGAGTGCTCGGAGCATCTCTAAATCTATACTAAATGAAGTCTCCTTGGAAAAATATTGAATCTCAAGAATTGCCAAGTTGTTCAAAACCAGGCACGTACTTCTCTAAAGACCTTAATTTATGGGGTTAACTGCCAGAACTGCACATACCCTTCAGGCTAAACAAGGAGAAAAACATTCAGCCTTCAACTGTTGCTCTTGCTTACCTAAAGCTTCTAAAGAGAGTCAAAAAAAGAACCAAAGACCAGCAGGAAAAATAAAACTTAGAAAGGACCACTGTTGCAAAGGACATCAAATTACAATTAAATGTGAGCCATCCCAATCTGTACCTGAGAGAACATCCTCCCAGAGAGGTCCCATAGTTCCTCCCTCTTTCCCCAGAAGCTACTGACCTCTTGCCTAGGACCTGAGCATCCTGTTGCCCTCCATCAATTTGGTATTCACTGTCCACAGAAGGCCACCTGTGATCTTTTGTGTTGAAAATGATACAGGGAAACTGTCATTAACACAGTTTATGTAAAGGCAGCTGTGTCAAGAGGTGAATTTTCCAGACTGTGCTATAAACTAGTGTGGTGGTTTGGAGCTATATGTATAGGAAAGAAAGGAAAGAAGGGAAGGGGAGGGGAGGGGAGGGAGGGAGAGAGAGAGGGAGGGAGGGAGGGAGGGAGGGAGAGAGAGAGAGAGAGAGAGAAAGAAAGAAAGAAAGAAAGAAAGAAAGAAAAAGCAAACAAAAACAAAAACAAAAGATGTTCTTAAACATAATTCATTTCAGTGGGTGGGAATCCATTGTAAGTAAGACCTTTTGATGAAGTTACTTCAATAAAGTGTGGTCCAAATCAATCAAGATGAGTCTTAAACCTATTACTGGAGTCCTTTATAAGCAGAATGAAATTGAGACAGAGAGAAAGACACAGAGAACAAGAAGCTGAAATTCAATAGAACCTGGAAGAGAACTGAGAGGCCAGAAGAGGCTGCCATGTGTATTGCCATGTGACAGAGGAGCCAAGGACCAAGGATTGCCAGGAATCAGTCCCAGAGTGCCAGTATTTAGGGAAAATGCATCACCTTGTTGATGCCTTGATTTGAACTTTTTCCTGGCCTCAAAACTGTGAGCCATTAAATTCTCACTGTTAAAGACATCCCGTTGCTTGGTATTTGCTTGAGCAGCCTAGGAAACCAAAACAACTAGCATTAATTAACCAAATGATCTTAGGCAAGTCACTTTTCCTCCCTGTGACTCAGTTTCTCCACCTAAAGAAAGTGGGAGTTTGGTGCTGCCTCAGATTCCTTCCAGCTCTGTTATTACATTTTATATAATATAGACTCTACTTAGTTCTTTCAGCATCTTTCCCATGATGAGTTATAGAAAGCCTGATATTACTCTTATCTGGTGAAAGCAAGACTCTACAGTGTTTCTTAAGAAGCTCTGCAAAGGCAGGCAAACAGAAAAACAGTCAACTCTTTTCTTGCAGTCTTCTTTAGAATTTCTTTATAAAGGCCATCTCTGACATGCTTGCCTAAGCACTGGTGATCAAACTGCATTTAAAGAGCTAAACAAATCTACTGGCCCTCAATCTGTGAGGAACTTTTGAGCTGAAGGAATTTGCTACTTTCCCTTTTTTGTGTACAGTGAGGCCTCTCCCAAAGGAGAGATAAGCGAGATGATGCCTCTTCTCAGCTTTCTTCAGCTCTCCTAGCTTTGTGGCAACCTCCCCTGGCCCCCCTCTCCAGTCAAACAGTAGTGAACATGGCTCTGGGTTCCTTCAGCAGCACTTCAACATGGGGGCAGGGCAGACTGCAGCTTTCCAAGTAGAAAACAGACAAACCCTCAGCAGAAAGAAAATGTGCTTGCAAATTCTGAGAAGAAATGATGAACAATGGGGAGCTCCTTCAGATGGTTTAGGTCCTCCCTTTTAAATTTTCCATTCATTCTGGAAAGAATTGGAGCTGCTCCAAGGAGACTTCTATTCCTTTCTTCCTTCCCAGACTCTTATATGCCTGGAAGCTGCTAAGGCTGATAATGAAACTTCCACCCCACACCTGCTTCTTTTTGGGACAGCACCAAGCCAGACAAACTCTCTCATAAAAAATAATAACAGGACTTCCTGTTAGCTGAATAGAGGTGGAACAGGAGAGGCAGAGCAAACTTCTCCCCCATCGAATATCTAGAGAAAGGGCAGAAAACAACTGTGACAGCAGTTCCAGGGTATGAGTGGTCAGAGAAGGACCTCTATAATATATACTGGGGACCTGGATGAAAACCCAGAGGAAATATTACCAAAAGGATGGGGTGAGTTTATTCAATCATGACCATCACTGGGGCTGGCAGCTATACGCAGGCTGAAGCGGGAGACGGAGGAGCTCTGCACTCCCACACTTCCATCTCACAACCAGCTGGGAGATAACCCTTCTTAGCCCTGCAGCTGGGAGTTCCCATGAGGGAACTCAGGAACCAGCGGACTTGTGTTGACCACAAACAGGAATTCTGGTGCAGCATGCAGTGTCTAGCCCTCAGTTCTGAGATGGGCCATTACCAAGGCTTGGCTCTGGGGAAGACTGGCAGGCCCTCCCCTCAGGAGGAGAGGGGACACAGACCTGAGCAAAGCTGATCCAACAATTAGGAGGTGAGACAGACAGTCGGTGTGCCACTGACTTTACTCTTTGTCCATAGAAGCCCACAGTGTGCATGGGTGGAAAGGAAGGGATAAGGGAGTGTGCCACACAGAAGCACAAGGGGCCCCTCTCTCACCCCAGAGGCCACAGATGCATGGCAGGAAGGAATCTGCTGGGCCAACCAAAAGCGCACCTCTGAGCTATCTGAGGGCTGAGGAAGGTGAAACTCGCAGCCCCACAGCCCAAGATTGATCCACTTAAGCCTGGGAATCACCAAACCCATTGTGCCCTTAAGCAGATTCTCTGCCAAACTGCACAGCACCCAACCCCGAACCCTGGGGATACCAGTGTGCAAGGAGGACTGCTGCACTGATTGGATTTTCACCTAGTTTGGACCCTGCCCAGTATGCAGCCACAGTCAAGCAAAAGCAAGCTTGAGGGGAAAAGGTGACCAAAGAGTGCCATCTGCTGGGAAGACAGGGAAAGTGCACCCTGGCAAATAGAAGCTCTGACAAATTTTATAGGGCTGTCCAAATAGACTTGCATCTTCCAATTAACTTTATTAAGATAAGCAAATGCCACAAAGTAAATAGGAAATCACAAAGTATAGGAAGACCCAAGAAGATATGACCAAGCCAAATGATCAATTTAAACAGTTGAAGGAGACACAGAGCTTGAAACAAAATCTCCAAAATAACTTCAATGAGTCGGCTAAAGACATAAAGAACATCAAGAAGACTCTAGAAGAGCATAAAGAAGAGTTTGAAAGAATAAATAGAAAGAATAAATAGAAAGAATAAATAGAAAAAGAGCAGATCTTATGTAAATGATACTACAGATCAAATTTAAAATATACTAGAGACACACAATAGCAGACTTAAAAAGGCGTAAGAAAGACTAAGTAAATTAGAGGATAGGGCAATTGAATGCAAATGCACAAAAGAACAAATGGTGGAAAAGTTCAAAAAACTTGAAATGGAGCACAGAGAAATGATGGACAACATGAAGTGCACAAATATAAGAATCACTGGTGTCCCAGAAGAAGAAGAAAAGAATAAAGGGCTAGTAAGAGTATTCGAGGACATAGTTGAGGAAAACTTCCCAACCCTTATAAAAGACATAAATATACAAATCAAAGAAGCCCAACAAACTCCAAAAATAATAAATCCAAATAGACCCACTCCAAAACACATATTAATCAGATTGCCAAATGCTGAAGAGAAGGAGAAAGTCCTGAAAGCAGCAAGAGAGAAGAAATTTACCACATACAAGGGAAACCAAAGAAGACAAAGTAGTGACTAGTCAATGGGCACCATGGAGGTGAGAAGGCAGTGGTATGACATATTTAAGATTCTAAAAGACAAAAATTGCCAGCCAAGAATTCTTTCTCCAGCAAAGCTGTCCAAAAATGAGAAAGAATTTAAAATTTTCATAGAAAAACAAATGCAGAGAGTATTTGTTAACAAGAGAAGTAATCTTCAAGAAATACTAAAGGGAGTTCTATCTTCTGAAAAAAAAAAAAGACCAAAGAGAGCGGTCTGGAGAAGGAAACAGAATTAAACAGTATTAGTAAACGTAATGTAAAGGACAAAAAGAGAGAGAGAGGAAAAAACAAGATCTGACAAAGAAAAACCAAAGGATAAGATGGTGGTTCAAGTACACCTTAACGGTAATAATTTTGAATGTGAACAGATTAAACTTCCCAATTAAAATACACAGACTGGCAGAATGGATTCAAAATATGATCCACTGATATGATGTTTAAAAGAGACTCATCTTAAACCCAAGGATACAAGCAGACTGACAGTGAAAGGATGGGAAAAAATATTCCAGGCAAGCTGCAAACAAAAGAAAGCAGGGGTAGCTATAACAATGTCAGACAAAATAGACTTTAAATGCAAAGATGTCATAAGAGATAAGGAAGGACACTATGTATTAATAAAAGGGACAATTCACCAAGAAGAAATAAAATTATAAATGTCTATGCACCCAACCGAGGAGCTCCAAGGTATACGAGGCAAACATTAGCAAAACTGAAGGGAGCAATAGACATTTCTAAGTAATAGTAGGAGACTTCAATACATGACTCTTTTCTACAGATAGAACAACCAGAGATCAATAAGGAAACAAAGAACCTAAACAATGTGATAAATGAATTAGACCTAACAGACATACATAGATCATTGCATCCCAAAACACAAGGATATACATTCACATCTAGGGTTTATGGAACATTCTCCAAGACAGGCCATATGCTGGAACACAAAACAGATCTCAATAAATTTCAAAATATTGAAATTATTCAAAGTACCTTCTCTAGCCATAATGGAAAGAAGCTGGAAATCAATAACCATCAAAGAACTATATCTTTCACAAATAGATGGAGGATAACAAAACACTCTTAAACAATCAGTGGGTCAAAGAAGAAATTCCAAGAGAAATCAGTAAATATCTGGAGATGAATTAAAATAAGAATACAGAATTCCAAAACCTATGGGATGTAGCAAAGTTGGTGCTAAGAGGGAAATTTATAACTCTAAATGCATACATTAAAAAAGAAGAAAGAGCTAAAACCAAGACCTAACTGAACAACTGAAGAAGTTAAAGAATGAACCTCAAACTAACCAGAAAGTAGTAGAAGAAAAGAAATAACAAAGATTAAAGCAGAAATAAATGACCTAGAGAAGAAAAAACAATAGAGAGAATAAATTAAACCAAAAGGTGGCTCTTTGAGAAGACAACAAGATTGGCAAACACTTAGCTAGACTGATAAAGTAAAAAAGAGAGATCAAAACAAACAAAATCAGAAATAAGAGCAGGGTCATTACTATGGATCCTGAAGAAATTTTAAAAATCATAAAAGGATACTATGAACAACTTTATGCCAACAAACTAGACAACTTAGAATAGACAATTTCCTGGAAACACATGAACAACCTAAACTGAGAAAAAATAGAAGACATAAACAAAATAATCACAAGTAAAGAGATCTAATCAGTTATCAAAAATCTTCCTACAAAGAACAGCCCAGGGCCAGATGGCTTCACAGGGGAATTTTCCAAACATTCCAAAAAGAACTAACACCATTCCTGCACAAACTCTTTCAAAAAATTGAAGAAAAATGAACACTACCTCATCTCATGAGGCTAACATCAATCTATAACCAAAACCAGATAAAGATATTACAAGAAAGGAAAACTACAGGCCAATCTCTATAATATATATGCAAAAATTCTCAACAATATTTGCAAGTTGAATCCAGAGGCACAGTAAAAGAATTCTACAGGTGACATCATCAACATGGTGATGTAAACAGCTACTGAAAACTTCTCTCCAGAGTGTCAATGAAAAAAAAGGACAATTCTGGATTTTTTGAAAGTTTAGAGGAGGATATAGATTGGAGAAGGACCCTGCAAATGCCAAACTGAAGAAAGAGAACAAATATCAGGTAGGAATCTTCTGTCCTGGACCAGCTGGTCCTCTTCTCTCCCCCTCATTCCATCTCAGTGTCAGAGAAGCACAGAATCAGCAGATGGAACCCCTCCTACCAGGGACACAGAATATAAAACCTCTCACAGCAGTGAGACATACCTCCACCATTTAAAGATCCAGGAAGAGAGGAAGACATTTAAAGGACAAGGTCAGTGAGGGACAAAGCAACTGAGAAAACATGGACAGACACTGTGTTTCCAGCCCTGGGTCTGGAAACCCTTCTCCCAACATTGAGGGAAGCAGTAGCCAGCAGCCATTTCCTTACCTGGGGGACAGCTGGAGTACTGGGTAAGCAGAACAAGTACTCTGCCACAGGTGGAGCATCAGGCCTGATTTTGGTCAGGAAAGTGAGGGAATAGGAATCCTTCAGTTTCATATCACCTGTGTAGATGTAGCCTGTGCCAAGAGGAAAAGCAGCTTCTAAGGATGATTAAGGTACCAAACAGTGGCATCTTATGAACCATCTGGAAGGTGCAGGGGAATTGAAACACTTTTAAAAAGATGCTCCAGAGCATCTTGCAAGTTGCAAGACCACAGGAGCTGGTCTACATGCCCTGTATGGAAACCTGGCCCTGTTTTGGTAGAGAAATATGCAAGAACCAACTAGTAAAGCAGGGCTCTGAAACAAACCCAGGTCTTGCTGACTATTGGAAAACAGAGCACCGCTGGAAGCCAGCAATGTTGTATTACCACACACAGTGAACTTGCTGAGGTGCACAGTGAATACCTCCCATCCCTGTGGCAGGCCACTGTGAGTCCCTGATTTGGGGAGGGATACTGGGGGGTGGGGGGTGGTAAGCCAATCTAAAAAAGGGCCAGTGAGAGAAACAAAGAAAAGATAGACATCAAAGACAACCAAAAAGAAAGCACTAGGCAAAGGAGAGAAAACAACCTCCATAATAAACTAATCAAGAAAATCAGATGCATAGACACCAAAAAATCATGAACCACACCAGGAAGCACGAAGATGTGGCCCAGTCAAAGGAACAAACTAACACCTAAGCCGAGATTCAGGAGTTGAAAAACTAGTTGAAAATGTTCAACCAAATCTTCTAAACCAAATCAACAAGTTAAAAGGAAAGGTGAAAAAAGAGATGAAGGATATAAAGAAGACACTGGGTGACCATAAGGAAGAATTCATAAGCTTGAAAAACCAAATGGCAGAACTTATGGGAATAAAATACATAATGGAAGAGAGGAAAAACAGAATGGAGACATACACCACCAGACTTGGAGAGGCAGAAGAAAGCATTACTGAACTACAGGAAAGGACATCTTAAATCCTCACACAAAAGAACGGATAGAGTAAAGAATGGAAAATTATGAGCAGGGTCTCAGGAAACTGAATGACACCATGAGGTGCACAAATACACATGTTATACATGTCCCAGAAGGAGAAGACAATGAGAAGAGAATGGAAAGGGGGCAGATAGAATAATAGAGGATATAATCAATGAAAATTTTCCAATTCTAATGAAGGACATAAAATTACAGGTCAAGAAGTACCACGTACCCCAAACAGAACTGATCCAAATAGACCTACTCCAAGACACTTATTAATAAGATTTTCAAATGTCAAAGACAAAGACGGAATTCTAAGAGCAGCAAGAGAAAAGCAATCCATCACATACAAGGAAAGCTTGACAACACTAAGTATGGATCTCTCAGTATAAACCATGGAGGTGAGAAGGCAGCTGTAGGATATATTCAAGACACTGAAAGAGAAAAAATGCCAACCAAGAATCCTCTATCCAGCAAAATCATCCTTCAAAAATGAGGGAAAGTTTAAAATATTTACAGATAAATAGGCACTGAGAGAGTTCATGAACAGGAGACCTACTCTACAAGAAATAATAAAGGGAATACTACAGAAAGGAAAAGACAGGTGACAGAGGTTACAAGAAGAGCGTAGAAATGAAGATATCAAGAGAGAGAAAAGGGTAGAGATCACACATTTGATGATGAAGGAGTATAGAATGTTCAAGAGGATTGATTGTATAGATCCAGAAATGGATAGCACAATACTGTGTGATGGTAGCACAATACTGTAAGTAAACTGAACAAAGATGACTGGGAGTATGGTTGAAAGAGGATGCTTAGTTGTACATATGACACCAGAAAGACAGACAGAAGATAGAGACTGGGACTGTATAACTTAGTGAAACCTAGAGTGGTCAATGATCATGATTAAGTATACAAATATAAGAATGTTTTTAAATGAAGGAGAACAAATTAATGACAACATTGCAAGGTGCTAAAAATTGGATAGTGTAGGGGAAAAATGCAATCAAGGCAAACTAGCATCTATAGTTAACAGTAACACTGCAATATGCTTCCATTAATTATACCAAAGCTAAATGTCTATAAGAGGGGGATAAAAGGGAGGGGTATGGGATTCTTGGCATTGTTGTCTGACCTTTTTATTGTATTTTATCTTATTTTTACCTTTTTTGGGGGGTAGCCATTTTTTTCCTTTCTTTTCTTTTTTCTTTTTTCTCCTCTACCTCTTTCTTTTGTGGAAGAAATGGAAATGTCCTCATAGAGATTGTAGTGGAGAATGTGAAACTATGTGATTATACCAGGAACCATTGACTGCTTACAAAGGAGGGAATTATGGTGTGTGAATAAAACTGTTTCAAAAATAAACAGAGTGGGGCAAGATGGTGATGGTGGCACAGGAAGGTGTGGAATTGCAGTAGTCCTCTGGAACAACTAGCATATAACCAAGAACAAATAATAAATAGTTTGAACAACTGTGGGGGATACCTGTGACTGGGCTAACATCATACATCTGTCTAGAATGGGTGGAATGGCTGAGATCACAGCATAAGAACTGTAAGTAAAACTCCCCAAACTACAGAATGGCACCCTTCCCCCACCAGCAAGGTAAGCTGAGTTGAAATACTTCCCTGTGGGAAAAAGAAGCAGTCTCCTAGGAGAAAGGAAAAGTAGCACAATCAAGCTCCAATTGAGTTTTTAATTTACAAATCTGAACTACTGAATAAAAGCACAGGTAAACCTGGAACAAAGAGGAAAGGAACATGGAGGCTCCTCCCAGCAGAGAGGTGGGGCTGACAGAAAAAAAAACATAAATAAATAAAACATAGGCATTTGGAATCAGCTGAGCTCAGAATATTGGAAAAGGGCTGTGAACCAACAAAAGGGGCACATAGACCTGCATACCTACACGGGTTCTTGACCAGTAAATGGAGGCGCTGGGGACTGGCTCTGAAAAGGGGATTTCTTTCTTTTTTCCTTTTTTTTCCTCTCAGTATAAGCTCATTAGAGAAAGCCTCAGGCATTTTCAATTCTCAGTGTTGACTCAGGCATGGGTGGAGTTAAGCTGAAGAGTGAAAGGAAGAAATCAAGTGTAGGACATAAATACCTAAAAGGCTTAACTTCTCTAAGGAAAAAGGGAGGCAGGGCCCACCTCAAGGGGCTGCCCTCCCTCAGAAAACTCAGACCTGAGGGCCTGGGGGAAAAAATGGTACCAGCTTAACCTTGCCTTCTGACACTCTTAGCCCCTGGCAGGGACAGGGCTTACCAAGAATTAAAGGCAATGAACCACTTTACACTGGTGGGGGGCTGACAAGCACCACCTGCTGGGCAGGATAGGGAAAACACAGCATCTAGAGGTCTCAAAGAAAGGTCTGCAACTGCTAGGTCTCATCCTCAGGGACACTTGATACTGATTACACCCATTGCTGAGACCTGGTCCCATCTGATCTAGGAAAATCTGACTGGGATAATTAAGGAAACCAGATGCCTAGACAACAAAAAATTGCCAATCACACTAGAAAAAAATGAAGATATGGCCCAGTCAAAGGAACAAACTTACACTTCAAATGAGATGTAGAAGTTGAAACAACTAATTTAAGTTCTTCAAACAAATATGCTAAATCAGTTCAAAAATCAAATTAACAAGTTGAGGGAAGATATGACAAAAAGGATGTAGGATATAAAGACATCAGGAGAACATAAGGAAGAACTTGAAAGTTTGAAACAACAATTGGAAGAACTTATGGGAATGAAAGGCACAATAGAAGAGATGAAAAACAGTGAAAGACATACAACAGCAGATTTGAAGAGGCAGAAGAAAGGATTTGTGAACTGGAGGACAGGACAGCTGAAGAGAAGGGGAAAGGGTCAGAAAGAATAATACAGAAATTAATCACTGAAAATTACTCATCTCTTATGAAAGAAAAAAATTTCACATCCAAGAAGTACAGCATACCCCAAACAGAATAGACCCAAAAAGACTGACTCCACAACACTAATAATCAGAATATCAAATGTCAGACAAAGACAGAATACTAAAGCCAGCAAAAGAAAAGCGATCCATCACATAAAAAGAAAGCTCAATAAGACTATGTGTGGATTTATCAGTAGGAACCATGGAGGTGAGAAGTCAATGGCATGATATATTTAAGATACTGAAAGACAAAAACTGCCAACCAAGAATTCTATATCCATCAAAACTGTCCTTCAAAAATGAGGGAGAGTTTTAAATATTTTCAGACAAACAGACCCTGAGAGAGTTTGTGAACAAGATACCTACTCCACAAGAAATACTAAAGGGAGCACTACAGGCAGATAGGAAAAGACAGGAGAGAGAGGTTTGGAGAAGATGTAGAAATGAAGACTATCAGTAAGGGCAAAAACAGAAAAAGAGGGAAAAAAAATAAAATAAGTTATAACATAGAAAATCCAAAAGACAAAATGGTAGACAGTAGACATTATGCTGAGTGAAATTAGCCAGAAACAAAAGAATGGATACTGCATGGTCTTTCTAATATCAACTAACATAGATGAAAGAAATTTGAGAGTTGAGGACACAGGTTATCAGGAGACAGAAACAGTTGGAGATAAGGCATTTGATGCTGAAAGAGTACAGAAAGTTCAATAGGATTGACTGTATAGATCCAGAAACAGAATGGATAGCATAATAGCGTGTGATGGTATCATAATATTTTAAGTACTCTGAACCAAGATGAGTGTGAGTATGGTTGAAAGATATGACATCAGAAGGAAAGATAGAAGATAAAGAATGGGATGGCATAACTTAGTGAAATCTAGACTGGTTGATGATAGTGATTAAATATACAAATATAAGAATGTTTTTAAATTAAAGAGAACAAATAAATGCCAACATTACAAGGTACTGAAAATTGGATGGTGTAGGGGAAAAACTAAAATCAATGCAAACTAGAGTCTACAGTTAATGGTAACATTGTAAGATACTTGTATTAATTGTAACAAAGGCAACATACAAAAGCTAAATGTCTACAAGAGGGGGATATAAGGGAGTGATATGGGATTCCTGGTGGTGGTGACGCTGTCTGACCCTTTCATTGCATTTTTTTTTATCTTTTGTATTTTTATTATTAATTTTTTTTCTCCTTTTCCTCTTTCTTTGGGGAAGAGACAGAAATGTCCTCATATAGATTGTGGTGGTGAATGCATAATTATGTGATTATATTGGGAATCATTGTTTACTTAGTGTGGACTGTATGGTATGTGAATAAAACTGTTGTTCCAGTTTGCTAATGCTGCCATTTTGCAAAACACCAGAAATGGATAGGCTTTTATAAAGTGGGTTTATTTGGTTACAGTTACAGTCTGAAGGCCATAAATTGTCCAAGGTAAGGCATCAACAATAGGGTACCTTTACTGGAGAATGGCCAATGGCATCCAGAAAACCTCTGTTAGCTGGAAAGGCACATGGCTGGCATCTGCTCTGGAGTTCTGGTTTCAAAATGGCTTTCTCACAGGAGATTCCTCTCTAGGCATCTGGGGGTGTAATCTTAGTTTCTCCCAGGCAAACTCCAGACTAGCAAAAGTCCACTTTCAATGGCTGTCTCCAAAATATCTGTTTCAGCGGCAGCTCTGAGGTCCTTCTTTTTGTCATCTGTTTTATATGGCTCCAGTGTTTTAATTAAGACACCCTGAAAGGTGGGGTAACACCTCCATGTAAATTATCCAATCAAAGGTCTTCCCCACAGTTTATAGTCACATCTCCATGAAAATAGGCAATAGTTTCCAACCTAATCAACACTAATATGTCTGCCCTACAAGATTGCATTAAAGAACATGGCTTTTTCTGGGGGACATAATATATCCAGATAGGCACAACTGTTAAGAAAAAAAAAAAAAAAAAAAAAAAAAAAAAGAAGGATACAACTGCTGGAGAAAAGGTGAAGAGAAGGTCATACCTAACCCCTGCTGGTAGGGAAGTAGAATGGCGCAGCCCAGCTGGAAGGCACTGTAGTGATTCCACAGGAAGCTAACTATGGGGTTGCCATATGGTCCTGCAACTCCATTACTGGGTATATACTTGGAAGAACTGAGAGCAAGGTCATGAGTGACATTGCACATTTTTGTTTATGGCAGCCATATTTACAATTCACAATGGATGGAGATGGCCTAAGGGTACATCAACTGATAAGCAGAATGGTGAAATGTGGTGTATACATAAAATGGAATACCAAGAGACAGCAAGAAGAAATTAAGTTGTGAGGTATGCACCTAGGTGAATGGACCCTGAGGATGGAATGTTGAGTAAAATAAGCCAGAATCAAAAAGACAAACATTATTAAGCCTCACTAATATGGACTAACTATAATGTGCAAACTCTGAAAATTGAATCTGAGAGCAAAGGTTATCAGGAGAAATCTTATAGTAAACGTTCCTAGATTGTAAGCTCTTATAGCAGTCACATCTATTCATGAGTTGCAATGGTTATTTCTAAATTCTGAGATGATGAGCTGTTTGTGTATAACCTGATTGGTCCCTGGAACTTTAGGTATCTCTGTGACACCTGAGATTCAGAGCCAGAGTTCGGCAGCTATGAATGTCAGCATTATTCCATACAACAAATGTTTAAAAAGCTGAAAGAGAGATCAGATATCAATTAGAGATGTGAACAAAATGGACTTGATTAGAACTAAGGTAAACCAGACTAAAGGGAAAACGATGATACTGGCTGTGTTTTAAAACCTCAACTTCTGTGTAAGACCAAAGGAAGAGATGCTTATTTGGTACAAAATCTATACTTCCTGAAGCACACTATATAATTTAACCCATATTGTCAATTTATTCAAACACCATAATTACATGGAACCTTGAATATGGGGTGAGATGTGGTTGATTTTTTACACCTTAGCGTGAAACCCTGATACATCCCAGAGAAATTTAGACAGAGAATAAAAAGTATTTACAAAGCCCCCTTGAGGGCCTGGGGAACTACCATTGTGACAGGCCCCAAGTCCTCGAACTTGGGGCTTACCCTTATGAAGCTTGTTACTGCAAAGGAGAAGCTAAGCCTCCTTATAACGGTACCTAAGAGTCACTCTCAGAGAACCTCTTTTGTTGCTCAGATGTGGCCTCTTTGTAAGCCCATTTGGCTGGTAAACTCCCTGCCCTCCCCCTCTATCTGGGCATGACTCCAAGGGGTATAAATCTCCCTCATAACATGGGACATGACTCCTGGGGATAAGCCTGGACCCAGCATCATGGGACTGAAAAAGACTTCCTGACCAAATGGGGAAGGAGAGATTAAACAAAATAAAGTTTCAGTGGCTGAGAGATCTCAAATGGAGTCAAGAGGTCATTCCAGAGGTTATTCTTATGCATTATATAGCTATATCCCTTTTTAGTTTTTAGTGAACTAGAATAGCTAGAAGGTAATACCTGAAACTGCTGAACTGCAACCCAGAAGCCTTGATTTCTGAAGACGATTGTATAACTATACAGCTTATGTTGTTTGCTCATGTGATTTTGAAAACCTTGTGGCTCATACTCTCTTTATCCAGTGTATTGACAGATGAGTAGAAAAATGGGGATAAAAAAGTAAGTGACTAATAAGGAGGGATGGGGGATAGGATATTTTGGGTGCTCTTTTTGACCTTAATTTCTGTTCTCATTCTTTTATTTTTTGTGTGGTAATAAAAATATTCAAAATTGGTTGGTGATGAATGCACAACTGCATAATGGTATTGTGAACAATTGATTATAACTTTGGATGGTTGTATGGTACATGAATATATCTCAACAAAATTGAATTTAAAAAAAAGAATTATACACCACAACCAGGTGGCATTCATTCCAGCCACGAAAGGGTGGTTCGACATAAGAAAATCAATCAATGTAATACAACACATTAAGAAAAGCAAGGGAAAATCAAATGATCATCTCGATAGACACTTCTGCTGTGTTATGTACTCCAGGAAAGTCCATGTTCTTTTAATCCAATCTTGAGGTAGCCAACATTTTGTGGGTGGGACCTTTTGATTAGGTTGTTTTGATGGAGATGTGACGCACCCAACTGAGGGTGGTAATTTCAATTAGATTATTTCCAGGGAGGTGTGACCCTGCCAATTAAGGGTGTGTATTTTATTAGTTTACTGGAGCCCTTAAGAGAGCTAAGAGCTGATACAGACCCAGACACTTGGAGATGCAGACAGGAAGACATATGGAAATGGTAAGCTAAGAGATAAGGCCCAGACTTTGTCCCGGAGAAGATAAGAGAGGATCCCCAGATGCTTAGAGAGAAATGCTCTGGGAGAACAAGCAAGGATGCACAGGAGCTGAGAGAGAGAAGCTAAGAGAGACAGAAGCCAAGAGACATTTTGGAGAAAGCCATCTTGGAACCAGAACCCGGAAGGAAAGGACAAGCAGATGCCAGCCACATGACTTCCCAGTTGACACAGTTGTTCTGGATGCCATTGGCCTTTCTTCAGTGAAGGTATCCTCTTATTTATGCCTTAGTTTGGACACTTCAATGGCCTTAGAACTGTACATTTTTAACCAAATAAATCCCCCTTATAAAAGCCAATCCATTTCTAGTATTGTGCATAATGGCAGCTTTAGCAAACTGGAACAATGATGAAAAAACATTTGACAAAATTCAGTATCCCTTTTTTGATAAAAACACTTCAAAATATAGAAATCAAAGAAAACATCCTCAGTATGATAAAGCACATATACAAAAACCCACAGTCAGCATAGTACTCAACAGTGAGAGACTGAAAACCTTCCCCCTAAGATTGGGAATGAGACCAGGATGCCCACTGTCACCACTATTATTCAACATTGTGCTAAAAGTTCTAGCCAGAGAAGCAGAACAAGACAAAGAAATAAAAGGCATCCAAATTGGAAAGGGAGAAGTAAAACTGTCATAATTTGCAGATATGATCTCATATTTGGAAAATCCTGAGAAATCAACAACAAAGCTACTTGAGCTAATAAATTCAGCAGTATGATGAGATATGAGGTTAATGCACAAAAATCAGTAATGTTTTTATAAACTAGTAATGACCTAACTGGAGAGACAATCAAGAAAAAAATTCTATTCACAATAGCAAGTAAAAGAATCAAGTATCTAGGAATAAATTAAGTATCTAGGATGTAAAGACTTCTACATAGAAAATTTAAAAACTTTACTAAAAGAAATGAAAGAGGATCTAAATAGGTCGAAAGGTAGAAAGATATTCCATGTTCAGGAATAGGAAGGCTAAACATTGCTAAGATGTCAATGGTGCCCAAACTGATCTACAGAGTCAATGCAATTCCAATCAGAATTCCAACAGTCTACTTTGCAGACCTGGAAAAGCTAGTTATCAAATTTATTCGGAAGGTGTTCCGGTTTGCTAATGCTGCTGTTATGTAAAATACCAGAAATTGATTGACTTTTATAAAAGGGTTTATTTGGTTAAAAGTTACAGTCTGAAGTCCACAAAAATGCCCAAATGAAGGCATCGACACAAGTATACCTTCATCAAAGGAAGGCTAATGGCATCCGGAAAATCTCTGTTAGCTGAGAAGGCACGTGGCTGGTGTCTGCTGATCCCTGTTTATGTTACAGTTCCACTCTCAGCTCCGGTGCATTCTTCAAAGTGTCTCTCTTGGCTGCAGCACCTCCTTCTGTCTGTGAACTTTTTTATAGGACTCCAGTGATTCAATTAAGACAAACCCTGGATGGGTGGGGGTAACACCTCCATGGAAATTATCCAATCAAAGGTCTCACCCTCAGTTGATTGAGTCACATCTTCATGGAAACACTCAATCAAAGGATTCCAACCTAATCAACACTAATACATCTGCCCCCACAAGATTGCATGCATCAAAGAACATGGCATTTTGGAGGACATAATACATCCAAACTGGCACAGAAGGGAAAGGGGCCTCCAATTGCTAAAAACATCCTAAAAAAGAACACTATGGAAAGACTTACACTTCCTGACTTTGAAGCCTACTATAAAGCCACAGTGGTCACAACAGCATGATACTGGCACAAAGATAGACACACTGTTCAATGGAATCAAATTGAGAGTTAAGAAATAGACTCCCAATCTATGGTCAACTGATTTTTTGACAAGGCACCCAAATCTACTGAACTGGGAAAGAACAGTCTCTTCACAAATGAGCTGGGAGAACCAGACCCATATCTAAAAGAATGAAAGAGGACCCGTACCTCATACCCTATATGAAAATTAACACAAAGTGGATCAAAGACCTAAATATAAGAGCCAGTGCTATAAAACTTCTAGAAGATAATATGGGGAAACATCTTCAAGACCTAATAATAGGAGGTAGCTTCTTAGATCTTACACCAACAGCCCAAGAAAGAAAAAAAAATACATAAATGGAAACTCCTCAAAATCAAATCCTTCCTTGCCTCAAAGGACTTTGTCAGAAAGGTGAAGAGGCAGCCAACTCAATGAGAGAAAATATTCAGAAACCATATACCTGGTAAGAGACTGACACCCAGCATAAAGAAATCCTACATCAACAAAAGTACAAAAAGTCCAATTATAAAATGGGAAAAAGTTATGAAAAGATATTTTTTCTGAAGAATAAATACAAATGGCTAAAAAGCACATGACAAAATGTTCATCTTCATTACCTATTAGGGAAATGCAAATCAAAACCACAATGAGATATCATCTCACACCTATAAGAATGGCTGCAATTAAACAAACAGAGAACTACAAATGCTGGGAGAGGATATGGAGAGACTGGAACTCTTATCCACTGCTGGTGGGAATGTATAATGGTACAGCCACTGTGGAAGACAGTTTGGGGACTCCTCAGAAAATTAAATATCAAGGTATCCTATGACCTGGAAATTCCACTACTCAGTATATACCCAGAAAATCTGAAAGCACTGACACAAACAGACATTTGCACACCAATATTCATAACAGCATTATTCACAGCTGCCAGAAGATGGAAACAATCCAAGTGTCCTTCAACAGACAAGTGGATAAACAAAATGTGGTATATACATACAATGGAATACTCTGCGCGGGAAGAAGGAATGAGATCCTGAAATGTGTGGCAGCGTCCTGAATCTGGAGGACATAATGTTGAGTGAAATAAGTCAGACACAAAAGGAGAGATATTGTATGATATTACAAATATGAAGCCCCTGGATAACATAAAATTAGTATCTTAAAAGGTAAAATATAGGGGACCAGAGATGGACAGAAGCTAGAGAAGGATGAATGATTATCTAATATGTACAGACTTGTTAACAGCATTGAAATAAAGGTATGGGAATGGACAGCAGTGATGATAGTTCATTAATGGGAATATAAGTATCAGCGCAGTATTGAAGGCAAACATGATTGAATGGGTTTGTTTAAAGTCATGCATCTCACAGATTAGCACCACAAATATAAATAAATTCTTGCATCATCTATTTCTAAGGCATGACATATACAAAAAGTTACCAACAGCGTGGCATATGGGAAAAACTACCTATTGTATACTCTGGACTACATTTAATAGGAATATCTTAGCACCACACCAATACTAGGGGTAAATAATTGGGGAGGGAGATAAGAGTTCTGGGGTGTTCTGTGTTATGATAATTGTTTAAAATTGAGAGTGATGATTGTTCAACCAAGTGAGGATAATGTGAGAACAATGATTGTTTCTTTTCGATAGAGTATATGCTATATGAAATTAGGGGCCCCAACTTAATAGAGACCTCAATCTTGAAGCTTGCTCTCATGAAACTTACTACTATAAAGGGGAGGCAAATAAGCCTACCTATAATAATACCTAAGAGTCACTTCCAGAGAACCTCTTTTGTTGCTCAGATGTGGCCTTTCTTTCTCTAAGCTCAACACTGCAAATAAATTCATTATTTCCCCCCACCGCCAATGGGACATGACTTTTAGGATTATGAGTCTCCCTGGTAATGTGGGACATGACTCCAAGGAATGAGCCAGATCCTGGCATCACAGGATTGAGAATGGCTTCTTGACCAAACAGGGGAAAAGAAATGTAACAAAATAAGGTTTCAGGGGCTAAGAGATTTCAAATAGAGTTGTGAGGCTACCCTGGAGGATACTCTTATGCAATCTTTGGCTAGATATTGCAAATGGCCACAATAAGTCAAGCTCAAACCAACAGTGTTCCCAAAAATCCTAAAGAATACCCAAGCCCCTGAGTCTCTATACAAGTTTCACTCACTAAGTTTATTTATCATAAACTTAAAACCTCTGGATTGTTCCTATGCCAGATAAGTCCCAAAACCTAGAGGCACCAGTCTCCTCAAGAACATCAGCCAGCTACATCCCCCTTCCCCATAATGTCAACACCCTTTCTAACACGAACAATTTAGAATGGTCATTGCCCAGATATCCCTGAAGATTGAGACAATAATCAAATGAAAGGGAGGAGTACCAACAGACAAGATAAGATTTAACAAAGGATTGTATGCAGGTTTGGATGTATTATGTCCCTGAAAACGCCATGTTCTTTCATGCAATCTTGTGTGGGCAGACGTATTAGTGTTGATTAGGTTGGAATCTTTGGATTAAGTCGTTTCCATGGAGATGTGACCCACCCAATTGTAGGTGATAACTGATTGAATTATTTCCATGGCATTTGGCCCCACCTACTCATTGTGGGTCTTGATTTAATCACTGGAGTCCTTTAAAAGCACTGGCACAGGCCCAAATGCTACCAGGCTTAGCTCAGAGATGCTTGGAGTTGTGGACTCCTGAAGTTGGCTGCTGCAAGCTTAGAAAGACATTTTGAAGATGGCCATTGAAAGCTGACATTTTGGAGAATGCCATTTTGAAACACAACCTGGGAGCAAGCAGATGCCAGCCACATGCCTTCCCAGATAACAGAGGTTTTCCAGATGCCAATGGCCTTTCTCCAGTGAAGGTACACTATTGTTAATACCTGACCTTGGACACTTTATGGCCTTAATACCATAACTTTGTAACCAAATAAACCCCCTTTATAAAAGCCAATCCATTTCTGGTATTTTGCAAAACAGCAGCATTAGCAAACCAGAACAGATTTTGGTACCAAGAGTGGGGTGCTGCTGAGTTTGCAAATACCAAACATGTTGGAATGGTTTTTTAAGTGGATAAGGGGAAGATTCTGGAAGAACTATAAGGAGCTTGACAGAAAAGGTCTAGATTTCTTTGAAGAGACTTGGTAGAAATACAGACTTTTGTTGGTAGTAATATGGACTCCCAAGATACTTCTGATGAGGACTTGAGCAGAAATGATGAATGTGTTGTTGCAAACTGGAAGAAAGGTGACCCTTGTTTTAAAGTGACAGAGAATTTGGCAAAATTGTATCCTGGTGTCAGATGGAAGATAGAATTTGAAAGTGACAAGCTGGGATACTTATCTGAGGAGATCTCCAGATGAAATGTGGAGGATGTGGCCTGGCTTCTCCTTGTAGCTTTCAGTAAAATGTGTAAGGACAGAGGTAAGCTGAGACATGAACTCCTGAGTAAAAAGAAACCAGGAACTGATAGTTTGGAAAATTCTGGGCTTCCAGAAAATGAAAGCCCAGAAACTACAGTCCCACATGAGGATTTAACCAAACATGGAGCCTGACCACCATTTCAGTACAAGCCAGGACTGGAGATGGAGTTATCCAGAAAGGATTTGTGGATAGTCCTACTGTCTGACAGTTTTGACCCCTGTGTGCTTCATGCCAAGTCAACAAAATTTCTGCAAGATCTGAATAGAAGAGCCACTGCCAGTCTGGACTACAGAGGACAGAGAAGGAACAAATTGAAGGAAAAATTTCTTCAAGGACAAAATCATGGAAATTGAGGACTGGAGTCAAGAAATCTCAGGCAAGAAATGTGGAGGGACCCATGTGCGAAAAAAAGGGTAAGTTTGCCCCAGAGGCAGAGGGCGGGCCTTCTGCCTCAATGCTCAGGAAGAGTGCTGCCACCCCAGACCTGAGAGAGGGTGGAGCACATTCCCCAGGGATTGGGGAGAGCCTGGCCACCACCCCACTGCTCTGAAGGGATTGAGTGTGTGCCCTGGAGATGGAAAAGAGTCCCGGTGCCACCCCGATGTTTGAGGAGGGTTGGGCCAAGAAGGTGGTCTCCCCAGTGTGTGAATATATTGAAGCACTCAACCCAGCATTTGGAGAGAAAAGGGCTGCCATAAAAGCCCTTGGAAAGGGTTAGACTCTTGCCCTCTCAAGCCCCAAGGATACAACATCATTCTATAATTGACTCTCAGACTTTGAAATCTAATGAAGTTTGCCCTGCAGGTTTTAGGAGATTTTTTGGTCCCTTAAACCTTATTTTCCTTACTGTTTCTCCTTATGGCAATGGGAATGTTTATCCTATGACTGTCCCTCATTTGTATATTGGCAGCAGATAACTTGTTCTGAGGTTCACAAGTCCACAGCTAGAGGGAAATTTTGCCTTAAGACAGGCCCACCTGTAAGTTGTTTTGATGGGATCTTGTACTTACTTATTGTTACTGAAATGATTTACGTTTCTGTGATACTGTCATGGGATGAATATATTTTGCATATGGAAAGAGCATGTCATTTTGTGGTCCAGGTGGTGGAATGTGCCAGTTTGGATGTATTATGTTCCCCAAAATGCCATGTTCTTTGATGCAATCTTGTGTGGGCAGATGTATTAGTGTTGATTAGGCTGGAATCTTTGGATTAAGCTGTTTCCATGGAGATGTGACCCACCTAAATGTAGGTGATAACTGAATTATTTCCATGGTATTTGGCCCCACCTACTCAGTGTGGGTCTTGATTTAATCACTGGAGTCTATTAAAAATGCTGGCACAGACCCAGATGCTACCTGGCTTAGCTCAGAGATGCTTGGAGTAGTGGACCCCTGATGTTGGCTGCTGCAAGCTTATAGAGACATTTTGAAGACGGCCGTTGAAAGCTGATGCTGACATTTTGGAGAACATCATTTTGAAATGCAATCTGGGAGCAAGCAGACACCAGCCACGAGCCTTCCCAGCTAACAGAGGTTTCTGGATGCCAATGGCCTTTCTCCAGTGAAGGTACCCTATTGTTAATGCCTTATCTTGGACACTTTATAGCCTTAAGACTAACTTTGTAACCAAATAAACCCCCTTATAAAAGCCAGTCCATTTCTGGTGTTTTGCAAAACAGCAGCATTAGCAAACTGGAACAGATTATGACTACTGAATCATTATATAGATTTGTTTTTAGTCTCTAGTGTATTAGAACAGCTAGAAGGAAATAATGAAATTGTGGAACTGTAACCCATGCTATATACTTTGAAATCTGCTCTATGACCACTTGTTAAATTGTACTTTGAAAGTTGTCACTTTTCTGTAGATATGTTACATTGCACAATAAAAAGTTTTAAAAAATAATAACAGAGACAGAAATAACACATAATAACACTTATTGATTAATTACCATGTATCAACTGTGTGTTTCATACATTCTCAAGATATTCTTACAACAACTCTATGAAGTAGGTACTGCCCTTAACTCTACTTCATAGAAAATGAAACTAAAGTCAGAGATGTTAATTTGCCCAATATCACACAGTTAGAAAACAGAGATGTAATTAGGACTAGGCAGTCTGAGGACAGAACTTACACTCTCAGCACCTCTGCTACACTGTATATGTCAGACTCTGCCCATATCCTGGCTTCTACAGTGTTCCTCTCCCCATACTTGGGGTCTCTTAATTTCTACCTGTCGGCATCAAAGAATCTAGACCCAATCTTTTTCTTAGACAGGAGGTAGAAAAGGGTTTAGTGACTGTACACACTTAGGACCAAGTCACCCTTCCTGTTGTTCTAGCCTTGACAATGTACTCCAGGTGAACAACCAATCTCCACACTTGTTCTCTGGGCCTGAGACCCTATGTATATTACTTAATATTTACACAGTCCTTCACTCATTCACTGATGAAATAGTTTTGATTATCTATTACATATCAATCATGAAAAAGAGAAAATAAAACTAATTAACAAATATGTTACTACGTTCACTTTACAGATGAGAAAACAAAAATTGTGAGGTTAAATCACTTGCCTACCAACGAACGACTAGTAAATGGCAGAACTAGGATTTGATACTAAGTCCTCTCTCTGAGATTTGGGCTCTGCCTTGCTCTTGCAAACAGAGGACATACCTCGAAGATTTTGCAGGTCCAGTTGCAGACCACTGCAATAAAGTGAATGTCGCAATAAAGTGAATCACAAATTTTTTGGTTTCCCAGTGCATACAAAAGTTATGTTTACAACATACTGTAGTCTATTAGGTGTGCAATAGCATTACATTCTAAAAAAAACAACATACACAACTTAATTTAAAAATAATCTGTTGCTAAAAAATGCTAACCATCATCTGAGCCTTCACCAAGTCGTAATCTTTTCTGTGGGTTGAGAGTCTTACACCAATGTTAATGGCTGCTGACTGATCAGGGTGGTGGATGCTGAAGGTTGGGGTGGCTGTGGAAATTTCTTAAAATGAGAAAACAGTGAAGTTTGCTGGATTGATTGACTCTTCTCTTCATAAAATACTTCTCTGGAACATGCAATGCTGTTTGATGGCATTTTACCTACAGTAGAACTTCTTTCAAAATTGAAGTCAGTCCTCTCAAACCCTGCCACTGCTTTATCAGCTAACTCAACGTAATATTCTAAATACTTTGTTGCCATTTCAACAAGGTTCACAGCATCTTTACCAGGAGTAGATTCCATCTCAAGAAACCACTTTCTTTGCTCATCTATAAGAAGCAACTCCTCAACCTTTCAAGTTTTATCAGGAGATTGCAGAAATTCAGTCATATATTCAGGCTCCATGTCTAAGTCTACCTCTCTTGCTATTTCCACCCCATCTGCAGTTACCTCCTCCCCTGAAGTCTTGAAACTTCTCAAAGTCATCCATGAGGGTTACAATCAACTTCTCCAAAATTTCTGTTAATGTTGATATTTTTACCTCCTCCCATAAATTACAAAAATGTTCTCTTTTTTATTGGAGAGGTTGGGAATTTACAAATCAATCATGCATAAATACAGGAGTCCATATACCACTACCACCAAACCATGCATTGGTGTGGAAATTTTGTTACAAATGATGATGGCATTCTTTTCTTAAATTGTACTATTTTTTAACTGTGTTAGAAGTCCTCTACTGCTGTTAAAATTGATGAAAGATTATTAAAATAGTTCTATCTATCATCCATTATGGGCACTAGGTGAATTTTTCCCATATACCACCCTATTATTACCACCTTGTATTAGTATCATACTATTAACTATAGTCCATCGTCTACAGTAGGGTTCCCTGTGTTTAAAAGTCCTGTGTTTTCTCTTTTAGTTGTTATTCTAGTAATATATACAACCTAAAGTTTCCCCCTTTTAACCGCATTTACCCATATATTTCAGTACTGTTGACTACATGCACACAAACATACAATTACCACCATCTGTTTCCAAACCTTTACCATCACCCTAAATAGAAATTCTGTACAAATTAAGCATCAGCTCCCCATTCTCTAACCCCTGTCTATCTCCTGATAACCTGTATTCTAGATTCTAACCCCATGAGTTTGCTCATCTATATTTTCACATATATCAGGACTTCATTCCCTCTTACAGCTGAATAATGTTCCATAGTATATACATACCACATTTTGTTTATCCATTCAGTGTTGATGGACACTTGTTTTGTTTTCATCTGTCGGCAATTGTGAATAATGCCATTTGTATTCCCTCTTTGGAAAAACATCTATTCAAGACTTTTCCCAATTCTTAAATCGGGTTGTCTGTGTTTTATTGTTGAACTGTAGGATTTCTTTATGCATTCTAGATATTAAACCCTTATCAGAAATATGGTTTCCAAATAATTTCTCCCATTGAGGAGAATGCCTATTCACTTTTTTGACAAAGATCTTTGAGGCACAAATGCATTTAAGTTTAAGGAAGTCCCATTTACCTACTTCTTTCTTTGCTTATACTTTGACTGTAAAGTCTAAGAAACCATTGCCTACCACAAGATCTTGAAGATGCTTCCCTACATTTTCTTCTAGGGGTTTTATGATCCTGTTTCTTATATTTAGGTCTTTGATACATTTTGAGTTAATTTTTATAAAAGGTGTGAGACAGGTGTCCCCTTTCATTCTTTTGGATATGGATATCCACTTCTCCCAACACCACATGTTGAAGAGATTATTCTGTCCCAGTTGAGTGGACTTGGTAGCCTTGTCAAATATCACAGAAGTAAGGGTCTATTTCTGAACTCTCAACTCAATTCCACTGATCTACATATATATATATGTATTATATATATATATATATATATATATATATATATATGTATTATTCCAGTAAAATGATGTTTTGATGACTGTAGCTTTGTAATATGTTTTAAAGTCAGGAAGTGTGAATCCTTCAAATTTGTTCTTCTATTTCAAGACGGTTTTTGGCTATTTGGGGCCCCTTACCCTCCCAAATAAATTTGATGATTTGCTTTTCCATTTCTGAAAAGAAAGTTGTTGGAGTTTTCATTGTGATTGTGTTGCATCTGTAAATTGCTCTAGGTAGAACTGACATCCTAAGAATAGTTGGTCTTCCTATCCATGAACATACAATGTTCTTAGCTCTTCTTTGATTTCTGTTGGCAATGTTTTGTAGTTTTCTGTGTTGAAGTCCTCTACATCCTTGGTTAGACTTATTCTTAGATAATTGATTCTTTGAGTTGCTATTGTAAATATAAATTTTTCTTGATTTCTGCTTCATATTGCTGATTACTACTGTATATAGAAACACTACTGATATTTGCATGTTGATCTTGTATCCTGCCACTTTGCTGAACTCGTTTATTAGCTCTAGGGGCTCTGTTGTGGATTTTTCAAGATAGTTGTACATAGGATCACATTATCTGTGAATGGAAAAGGTATCACTTCTTCCTTTCCAGTTGGGATGCCTTTTATTTCTTTTTCTTGCCTAATTTATCTGACTAGAAATTCCAGTACAATGTTGAATAACATTGGTGACAGTGGGCATACTTTCCTTGTTCCAGATCTTAAGGGAAAGCTTTCAGTCTTTCACCATTGAATACAATGTGAGCTGTGGGTTTTTCATATAAGCCCTTTATCATATTGAGGAAGTTTCCTGCTATTCCTCTTCTGAAGTGTTTTAATCAAGAAAGGAAGCTGCATTTTGTCAGATGCCTTTTCTGCATCAAATGAGATGATCATGTGACTTTTCCCTTTTGACTTGTTAATGTGGTGCATTACACTGATTGATTTTCTTGTGTTGAAACATGCTTGCAAACCTGGGATAAAACTCACTTGATCATGGTGTATAATTCTTTTACTCTGCTGCTGAATTCAATTTGGAAGTATTTTGTTGAGGATTTTTGTGTCTACATTCATACCAGAAAATGGTCTGCAATTTTCTTTTCTTGCAGTATCTTTCATGGGTATTAGGGTGATGATGGCATCATAGAATGAGTTAGGTAGTGTTCCTGTGCCGGTTTGAATGCATTATGTCCTCCAGAAAAAGCCATATTCTTCGATGCAATCTTGTGGGGCAGACATATTAGTGGGTATTAAGTTGGAACGTTTGGATTAGGTTGTTTCCACGGAAATGCACCACACCCAACTGTGAGTGATAACTCTGATCAGATAATTTCCATGGAGGTGTGGCCCCACCCATTCAGCATTGGTCTTGATTCATTTACTGGAGCACTATATAAGCTCAGACAGAAGGAGCGAGCTTGCTACAGCCAAGAGGGACACTTTGAAGAATGCACAGGAGCTGAGAAGAGAGGAGCTGCAGATGAGAGACAGTGTGAAGACGGCCGTTGAAAGCAGACTTTTGCTCCAGAGAAACTAAGAGAGGACAAACACCCCAAGAGCAACTAAGAGTGACATTTTTGAGGAACTGCAGCCTAGAGAGGAACATCCCAGGAGAAAGCCATTTTGAAACCAGAACTCTGGAACAGACGCCAGCCAAATGCCTTCCCAGAGATTTTCTGGACAGCACTGGCCATCCTTCAGTGAAGGTACCCAATTGTTGATGTGTTACCTTGGACACTTTATGGCCTTAAGACTATAACTTTGTAACCAAATAAACCCCCTTTATAAAAGCCAATACATCTCTGGTGTTTTGCATTCCAGCAGCATTAGCAAACTAGAACAGTTCCCTCCTTGTCAATTTTTTGGAAGAATTTGAGCAAGATTAGTATTATTTCTTCATGGAATGATTGGTAGAATAGACCTGTGAAGCCATCTGGTCATGAGCTTTTCTTTTTGGGGAGGTTTTTAAAGACTGATTCAATCTCTTCACTTGTAATTGTTGGTTGAGGTCCTCTATTTCTTCTAGAGTCAGTGTAGATTGTTTGGATGTTTCTAGAATTTGTCCAGTTCATCTAAGTTGTCTAACTTGTTGGCATACAATTGTTCATCTCTCCTCTTGTGATCTTTATTTATTTCTCTTATGATTCCCTCATTTCTGATTTTATTTATTTACATCTTTTTTTATTTGTCACTCTAGCTGAGAGTTTGTCAATTTTATTGATCTTCTCATAGAAGCAATTTTTTATTTTGTTAACTCTCTCTATTGCTTGTTATTCTCAATTTCATTTATTTCTGCTTTAACCTTTGTTATTTCCTCCTTCTGCTTGCTTTAGGATTAGTTTGCTGTTCTTCTCGTTTCTCGAAGTGTGCAGTTAGGTTTCTTATTTTAGCTCTTTCTTCTTTTTTAATGTAAGCATTTATGGCTATAAATTTCCCTCTCTGCACTGCCTTCACTGTATCCCATAAGTTTTGATATGTTGTGTTCTCATTTTCATTCATCTCATGATATTTACTGATTTCTCTTGCAATTTCTTTCTTGACCCACTGATTACTTAAGACTGTGTTGATAACTTCCATATATTTTTGAATTTTCCAGTTGTCCCCCTATTGTTGATTTCTACCTTCATTCCATTATGGTCAGAGAAAGTGCTTTGTATAAGTTCACTCTTTTTAAATTTATTGAGACTTCTTCTATGACCCAACGTGTGGTTTATCCTAGAGTGTGATCCATGAGCACTTGAGAAGAATGAATATCCTGCTATTTTGGGGTACAATTTTCTGTATATGTCCATTAAGTCTAGTTCATTTATCATATTATCCAAGTTCTCTGTTTCCTTACTGATCCTCTGTCTAGATGTTCTACCTATTGATGAGGTGGTGTATTGAAGTCTCTACTATTGCTGTAGAAATATCTATTTCTCCCTTCAGTTTTGCCAGTGTTTTCCTCATGTATTTTAGGGCACCATGGTTAGATGCATGAATATGTACAACTGTTATTTCTTCTTGGTGGATGGCTCCTTTCATGAATATATTGTGTATTTCCTTGTCTCTTATAGCAATTATGCATTTAAAGTCTATTTTGTTTGATATTAGTATAGCACTCCAGCTCTTTTTTGGTTACTATTTACATGGATTATCTTTCTCCAACATTTAATGTTCAACCTATTTGTGTCTTTCAGTCTGAGGTGAGTCTCTTGTAAACTGCATATATTTGGAATATGTTTATTTATC
The DNA here is from genome assembly GCF_015220235.1 of Choloepus didactylus. NCBI lineage: Eukaryota > Metazoa > Chordata > Mammalia > Pilosa > Megalonychidae > Choloepus > Choloepus didactylus. The sequence goes on along the minus strand of NC_051312.1, from coordinate 125,146,630 downwards.
CATTCTGCCAATCTGTGTCTTTTTTATTGGGGTGTTTAATCCATTAGCATTCAATGTTATTACTGTAAAGGCAGTACTTAATTCAGCCATTTTATCCTTTGATTTTTATATGTCATTTCTTTTTTATCTCTTTTTTTCCCCTTTTAGTTACTCTTACCAATAATCTTCATTTCTACACTCTCCTTCAAGTCTCTCTCCTGAGTTTTCCTTTTCACCTGCAGAACTTCCTTTAGTATTTCTTATAAGGCAGGTCTCTGGTGGATGAACTCTCTCAGCTTCTGTTCATCTCCAAGTACTTTATGCTCTCCCTTACTTTTGAAAGGCAGTTTGCTAGATAAAGAATTCTTGGCTGGCAGGTTTTCTGATTCATTACTTTAAATATATCATACAAATGCCTTCTCGCCCCTATGCTTTCTGATAAGAAATTGGCACACAGTCTTTTTGTGGAGCCGTTGTATGTGATGAATTGCTTTTTTCTTGCTGCTTTCAGAATTTCTGTCTTTATTTTTGGCATCTGATATTCTTATTAGAATGTTTCACAGAGTAGGTCTATAAGGATTCATTCTGATTAAAGTATGTGGCACTTCTTGGACATGTATATTTATGTCTTTCATAAGAGGTGGAAAATTTGGGGCCATTATTTCCTCAAATATTCTGTCTGCCCCTTTTCCCTTCTCTTCTCCTTCTGAGACACTCATGACATGTATGAGTGTGCACTTCATGCTGCCTTTCAAATTCCTAAGACCCTGATCAATTTCAATTATTTTCTCTATCTGTTCTTCCAACTTTATGATTTCAATTGTCCTGTCTTCTAATGCCTGATTCTTCCTTATGCATGTTTAAATATGCTGCTATATGTCTCTAGTGTATTTTTAGTCTCTTCTACTGTGCCTTTCATCCCCATAATTTCTGCTGTTTCTTTTACACTTTCAAACTCTTTTTTAAGCTCACCTAGTCTTCTAAATATCTTTTATCTCTTTAGTCATATTTTCCTTCATCTTCTCGAATTCATTTAGGAGATTTGTTTGAACATTTTGATTAGCTGTTCCAAATTCTGTGTCTCCTCTGAAGTTTTGTTTTCCTGACTGGGACATAATTTCCTGTTTCTTAGTATGGCTTATAATTTTTTGCTGATGTCTAGGCATCTAATTATCTTGATGAGTTTACTCCGAAGGTCAGTTTCTCCCTCTTGTCTCATGTTTTATTGTTGATTGGTTTTATGTTAAGTCTCTTCTTTGATTCATGGTTCAACCTATTCTAGACTTTTAGAACAGCCCATGTTTAACTGTTCAGATTTTTTAGTTCTTCTACATCTGCTTCTTGCCCTGGATATGCAATACAATTTCTAAGGTCACAATTTTTGTGGAACTGTTTCACCTCCAAGAGAAAGCTTCCTTTCTTCTGTTTCTTCTTGGGAATATTGATCTGTTCTGTTTGTTTTTGTTTTGCCTCTATATTTTTTTTATACTCCATTCATTGTCTCTAGCTGCTTTTGCCTGGAGGGCCAGTTCTGGGAGGGGGATCACCCCAGAAAGGACTTTCCCAAATCAGTATTTCCCCACTGTTCTAGTTTGCTAATGCTGCCGGAATGCAAAACATCAGAGATGGATTGGCTTTTATAAAGGGGGTTTATTTGGTTACAAGGTTACAGTCTTAAGGCCATAAAATGTCCAATGTAAGTCATCAACAATCAGGTACCTTCCCTGCAGGATGGCCAATGGTGTCCGGAAAACTTTTGTTAGCTGGAAAGGCACGTGGCTGGCATCTGCTCCAAAGTTCTGGTTTAAAAATGGCTTTCTCCCAGGATGTTCCTCTCCGGACTGCAGTTCCTCAAAAATGTCACTCTTAGCTGCTCTTGGAGTATTTGCCCTCTCTTAGTTTCTCCAGAGCAAGAGTCTGCTTTCAATGGCCGTCTTCAAAATATCTCTCATCTGCAGCTCCTGTGCTTTCTTCAAAGTTTCCCTCTTGGCTGTAGCTCCTCTTCAAAAGTTCACTCTCAGCTGCACTGAGTTCCTTCTGTTTGTCAGCTCATTTATATGGCTCCACTGATCAAGGCCCACCATGAATGGGTGGGGCCATGCCTCCATGGAAATTATCTAATCGGAGTCATCACCCACAGCTGGGTGGGGCGCATCTCCACAGAAACACTCAAAGAACTACAATCTAATCAACACTGATAATGTCTGCCCACACAAGATTGTATCAAAGAATATGGCTTTTTCTGGGGGACATAATACATTCAAACCAGCACATCCACCAAAACAGGGCCAGAACCCCCAAAGGTGGCACAAATCTGCTCCCCGTGTCCTTGGGAGGGAATCAGGAAGGACATCAAAAGCCTCTCTGACAGTTTCCTAAAGCTGTAATTTTCTGGCCTGCCCAGCAAATGCAGCCCCTCAGCTAACTGTTCTCTGCAACCCAGAGGGAATCACTGTACCTTTAAATCTCCACTGCCTCGGCCCCTATCCACCATGGGGTTGAAACAATGGCTGCTACCACCTTTGTCCAAGATGGGTTGAATCAGTAGCTCAGAGCCAGGACCAAGTGATCCAACTTTGCTACACAAAAGCTGTGATCAGTGATTGGCTGTACCCACCCCTGTTCTTGGGGAAGAGGATTTTTATGTCTTCTGACTCCAGTAAGCTAGCCAGGGACTGGAACCCAAGGCAGCCCACTGTGACAGTGGTGGTGGGGGGGGGGGGGTGCTGGCAGCCATCATGTGGAGAGAGCAACTCACTGTTCTCTACCATAGTTTATCAGCCTCTTCCTCCTGGTCTTCCCTGGATGCTGTATAGTGTTCTTATGGCCTCCATAATCTCAGAACAGTTGTTTCAGACAGTCTCTGCCTGTTCAACTGTGGCTTTCGTGGAAGGACTAAGTCCCAGAGTGCTCTACTCCACCATCTTCCCCAGAAGTCTCCTCCACAAATGTTCTTAATGGCATCTAGAATGGTGAATCCTTTCCAGGAGGTTTTCAATTGACTTCCCAGATCCATAAGAGGAATCACTATCTATGGCAGTGATAACATTTTGAAATGTATTTCTTAAATAGTAAGACTTGAAAGTCAAAATGACTCCTTGACCCACACGCTGCAGAAGGTATAATGTGTTAGCAGGCTTGAAAACAACATTAATCTTGTTGTGAATATCCATCAGAGCTCTTGGGTGACCAGGTGCATTGCCAATGAGCAGGAATATTTTGAAAGCAATCTTTTTCTGAGCAGTAGTTCTCAATGGTGGGCTTAAAATATTCAGTAAAACATGTCAACAGATGCAACGTCATCCAGGCTTTGTTGTTCCATTTATAGGGCACAAGCAGAGTAGATTTAACATAATTCTTAGGCGCCGTAGGATTTCTGGAATGGTAAATAAGCATTGGCTTCACCATAAAGTCAACAGCTGCATCATCCTCTAGAAAGAGAGTCCATCTGTACTTTGAAACTTTGAAATTAGGCATTGACTTATCTTCTCTAGCTATAAAAGTCCTACATGGCATCTTCTCCCAATATAAAGCTGTTTCATCTACATCTAAAATCTGTTGTTTAGTGTAACCACCATCATCAATTATCTTAGCTAGATCCTATGGATAACTTGCTGCAGCTTCTATATCAGCAGTTGCTACTTCACCTTGTATTTTTATATTATGGAGATGGCTTCCTTCCTTCAACCTCATGAGCCAACCTCTGCTCACTTCCAACTTTTCTTCTGCAGCTTCCTCACCTCTCTCAGCTTTAACAGAATTGAAGAGAGTTAGGGCTTTGCTCTAGATTAGGTTTTGGCTTGAGGGAATGTTGTGGCTGGTTTGATCTAACCAGACCATAAAACTTTCTCTGTATCAGCAATATGACTGTTTCACTTTCTTATAATTTGTGTGTTTCATGGAGTATCACTTTTAATGTCCTTCAAGAACATTCCTGTGCATTCAAAGCTTGGCTAACTGTTTGGAACAAAAAGCCTAGCTTTAAGTCTATCCTGGCTTTTCCATATGTCTTCTTCACTGAGCATAATCATTTCTAGCTTTTGCTTCAAAGTGAGAAACATGCAAGTCTTCCTTTCATATGAACACTTAGACACCATTGTAGGGTTATTAATTGGCCTAATTTCAATATTGTTGTGTTTCAGGAAATAGGGAGGCCTGAGGAGAAGGAGAGAGATGGGGAATGGCTGGTCAGTAGAGAAGTCAGAAAACACACATTTAACGATTAAGTTTGCCACCTTGTATGGCTCATGGTGCCCCAAAACAAGTTACAATAGTAATATCAAAGATCCTGGTCATAGATCACCATCACAGATATAATAATAATGAAAAAGTTTGAAATACTGTGAGAATTACCAAAATGTGACAGAGAAATGAAGTAAGCACATGCTGTTGGAAAAATGGTGCTGATAAGCTTGCTCAATGGAGGTTTGCTATAAATTCTTCAATTTGTAAAAAAATGCAATATCTGCAAAGTACAATAAAGTGAAGTGCAATAAAACATGGTTATGTCTGTACACTTCTCCCCTTGACCAATCAGAAACCACAGCCAGAGACCAAAACCCTGCTACCTCCTTCAGAATTCCCTGAAGGGAACTATCTACCTGGATTTCTACAAATTTTCTTTGACTCGCCACCACTATATTCTACACACGTCTCGGAGAAGTCTATGTGTTTACCTGAAACCAGTCTTCATGCTGGGTTCTGCCTTCTGGCTAGTACACCTACACACACACCACACACATATACTCCCAGAACCCAAGCCTTATTCACTCCAGGAACTGGCTTCATTCCAGTTCTCACACCTCCCTCTTCCTGCTCTGTGTCTATCTGAGTTAACTATGTCATATTCTGCCAGTGTGCCATATATAAGAGGCCTCTGACTTTGCAGATCATGGATATGGCAAACCTAAGGATTTGGCATTGAAGAGGTTAGAGAAAGAATTGGGTCAGTACGAATCACAGGAAGAAAAAAATCTATAGAATATTAGATTTAGAGACTATTACTATCCAGTATTATTAGAACACCTATCTGGTCATGCTAGCTAGGGATGTATCAGCATTTCCATTAAAAATCCTATTTTCAAGGGTTTATAACTTGCTGTAAAAATTCAATCGAGACTAAAAAAGCAACATACTGAGTTTGTGGTCCAGGAAGCAGGTTGATTTAAAGAAAGTACAAAATTTTGAGAAGAAAACAAACAAAAGGGAACAGGTTGTTTAAAAAGAGGACAGCTAAAGAGGTGGAGGGCTTTTGTGTACTAATGTGAATTAAGAATAATTTTGTTGAATTAATACCAATTCTGCTCAAACTCTTCCAAAAAATTGAAGAGGAGGGAACACTACCTAACCCATTCTATGAAGCCAACACCCTAATACCAAAGCCAGATAAAGATACTACAAGAAAAGAAAATTGCAAACCTAATGAATATATACACAAAAATCCTCAACAAAATACTTCAAAATCGAATCCAACAGCACATTAAAAGAATGATAAACCATGACCAAGTGGGTTCTAACCGGGTGTGCAAGAGCGGTTCAACACAAGAAAATCAAGTAACATAATATACCACATTAAGAAAACAAAGGGGGAAAACCACATGATCATCTCGACTGACACAGAAAAGGCATTTGTCAAAATCCAGCATCCATTCTTGATTAAAACACTTCAGAAGATAAGAATAGAAGGAAACCTCCTCAACATGATAAAGGGCATATATGAAAAACCCACAACTCACATTGTACTCAATGGTGAAAGACTGAAAGCTTCTCCTGTAAGATTTGGAACAAGTCAAGGATGCCACAGTCACCTGTAATTCAACATTGTACTAGAAGTACTAGCTAGAGTAGTTAGGCACCAATAAATAAATAAAAGGCTTCCAAATCAGAAAGGAAGAAGTAAAACTTCAACTATTTGCAGACGACATGATCCTATATATAGAAAGTCCTGAAAACTCAGCAACAAAGCTACTAGAGCTAATAAACAAGTTCAGCAAAGGGGTGGTATACAAGATTAACATGCAAAAATCAGTGGTATTTCTTTATATAGTAGTAATGACAAATATGAGGCAGAAATCAAGAAAATAATTCCATTTACAATAGCAACTCAAAGAATCAAATATCTAGAAATAAATTTAACCATGGATGTAAAGGACTCGTACACCAAAAACTACAAAGCACTGCTAAAAGAAATCATGAATACCTAAATAAATGGAAGGATATTCTGTGTTCATGGATTGGAAAACTAAATATCATTAACACGTCAATTCTACCCAAATTGATTTACAAATTCAACGCAATCCCAATCAAAATTCTAAGAGCCTACTTTTCAAAGTTGGAAAAGTCAATCACCAAACATATTTGGAAGCCAAAAACATCTTGAAAAAGAAGAATGAAGTGGTAGGAGTCACACTTCCTGACTTTAGGGCATATTACAGAGCTACAGTGGTCAAAACTGCATGGTCCTCACACAAGGACAGAAATATTGACCAACGGAACTGAATTGAAAGTTCATAGTCCCTCACATCTATGGCCAATTTGATAAATGACAAGGCTGCCAAACCTACTCACCTGGGACAGAATAGTCCCTTCAACAAGTGATACTGGGAGAAGTGGACATCCATATCCAAAAGAATGAAAGAGGACCTCTAACTTACACCTTATTCAAAGATTAATTCAAAATGGATCACAGAACTAAAAACAAGAACCAGGACTATAAAACTCCCAGAAGAAAATGTAGGGAAGCATCTTCAAGGTCTTGAGGTAGGTGGTAGTTTCTTAGACTTTACACCCAAAGCACAAACAACAAAAGAAAAAACAAATAAATGGAACCTCCTCAGAATTAAATACTTTTGTGCTTCTAAGGACTTGGTCAAGAAGGTGTAAAAGTGGCCTACTCAACAGGAAAAATTATTTGGAAACCACATATCCGATAAAGATTTAATATCCAGAATGTATACAGAAACCCTACAGGAAACATCTTTAAGACCTTGTATTAGGCAGCCACTTCCTAGACTTTACACCTAAAGCACAAGCAACAAAAGAAAAAACTGATAAATGGGAACTCCTCAAGCTTAGAAGTTTCTGTACCTCAAAGGAATTTGTCAAAAAGGTAAAGAGACAGCCAACTCAATGGGAAAAAACTTTTGGAAACCATATATCTGACAAAAGACTGATATATTGCATATATAAAGAAATCCTACAACTCAACACCAATAGCACAGAAAGCCCAATTATAAAATGGGCAAAAGATCTGAAAAGACAGTTCTCTGAAGAAATACAAATGGCCAAGAAACATATGAAAAAATGTTCAGTTTCACTAGCTATTAGAGAGACACAAACTAAGACCACAATGAGATACCATCTCACACCAATTAGAATGGCTGCCATTAAACAAACAGGAAACTACAAATGCTGGAGGGGATGTGGAGAAATTGGAACTCTTATTCATTGTTGGTGGGACTGTATAATGGTTCAGTCACTCTAGAAGTCAGTCTGGCAGTTCCTTAGAAAACTAGATATAGAGTTACTGTTTGATCCAGCGATTGTACTTCTCGGTATATACCCAGAAGATCGGAAAGCAGCGACATGAACAGATATCTGCACACCGATGTTCACAGCAGCATTATTCACAATTGCCAAGAGATAGAAACAATCCAAATGTCCTTCAACAGATGAGTGGATAAATAAAATGTGGTATATACACACGATGGAATACTACACGGCAGTAAGAAGGAACAATGCCGTGAAACATATGACAACATGGATGAACCTTGAAGACATAATGCTGAGCGAAATAAGCCAGGCACAAAAAGAGAAATATTATATGCTACCACTAATGTGAACTTTGAAAAATGTAAAACAAATGGTTTATAATGTAGAATGTAGGGGAACTAGCGATAGAGAGCAATTAAGGAAGGGGGAACAATAATCCAAGAAGAACAGATAAGCTATCGTGGGTAAATTTAACGCTCTGGGAATGCCCAGGAATGACTATGGTCTGTTAATTTCTGATGGGTATGGTAGGAACAAGTTCACAGAAATGTTGCTATATTAGGTTATTTTCCTGGTGTAGAGTAGGAACATGTTGGCAGTAAAGTAGTTTCTTAGGTTAGTTGTCTTTTTCTTACTCCCTTATTATGGTTTGTTTGAAATTTTTTTTTATTTACGTTTTTTTTTTTTAATTTTTTTATATAGTCGATTTAAAAAAAGTTAATTAAAAAAAAAAAACAATGGAAAAAATATGCAGAGCCCCCTTGAGGAGCTGGTGGAGAATGCAAGTCTGTTGGGCTTCCCCACCTCGATGGCTGCCAATGTGCTCACAGACATAGGGGACTGGTGGTTTGATGGGCTGAGCCCTCTACCACAGGACTTGCCCTTGGGAAGACTGTTGCTGCAAAAGAGAGGCTAGACCTCCCTATAATTGTGCCTAAGAGCCTCCTCCCAAATGCCTCTTTGTTGCTCAGATGTGGCCCTCTCTCTCTAGCTAAGCCAACTTGGCAGGTAAAATCATTGCCCTCTCCCCTACGTGGGATCTGACACCAAGGGGAGTGAATCTCCCTGGCAACATGGAATATGATTCCTGGGGAGGAATCTAGACCCGGCATCGTGGGATGGAGTACATCTTCTTGACCATAAGGGGGATGTGAAAGGAAATGAAATAAGCTTCAGTGGCTGAGAGATTCCAAAAGTAGCAGAGAGTTCACTCTGGTGGGCACTCTTATGCACAATACAGACAACCCTTTTTAGGTTCTAAAGAATTGGAATAGCTAGCAGTAAATATCTGAAACTATCAAACTACAACCCAGAACCCATGAATCTTGGAGACGATTGTATAAAAATGTAGCTTATGAGGGGTGACAATGTGATTGGGAAAGCCATATGGACCACACTCCCCTTTGTCTAGTTTATGGAGGGATCAGTAGAAAAATGGGGAAAGAAAAAAAAAAAAAAGAAAGAAACCCTACAACTCAACAACATAAAAACAAACAACTAAGTTTAAAAATGGGCAAAAGACTTGAATAGACATTTTTCCATAAAAATGGCTAAAAAAGCACATGAAAAGATGCTCAACATCACTAGCTATCAGGGAAATGAAATAAAAACCACAATGAGATACCATTTCACACCTAAAAGAATGGTCACTACTAAAAAATCAGAAAACTTCATATGCTGGAGAGGATGTAGAGAAATAGGAACACTCATTCTCTGCTGGTGGGAATGTAAAATAGTGCAACTGCTGTGGAAGAGAATCTGGTGGATCCTCAGGAAGCTACATATAGAATCGCCATATGACCCATCAATCCCACTACTAGGTATTAAACCTAGAAGAACTGAAAGCAGGGATGTGAACAGACATTTGCACACTGATGTTCATAGGTGCATTATGCACAATTGCAAAAAGATGGAAACAACCCAAGTATCCATCAACAAATGAATGGTATATACATATGATGGAATATTATTCAGCTATAAGAAGGAATGAAGTCCTGATGAATGTGACAACATGGATGAACCTTGAAAACATTATGTTGAATGAAATAAGCCAGACACAAAAGGACAAATATTGTATGATCTCATTAATATGCAATATTATAATGAGCAAACTCATGGAGTTAGAATCTACAAGTCATCAGAAAATAGATAGGGGGTAGAGAATGGGGAGCTGATGCTCAATTTGTACAGAATTTCTAATTAGACTAAATGTAAATGTTTGGGAGTAGGTAGTGATGATGGTAAACCTACAGCTTCACTAATTAAAAAAAAAACAATAAAAAACCATTATGCTAGGTGATAGAAACTATACAAAATACTACATATGGTATGATTCCATTTGTATGAAATGTAAATATAAATAAATACATAGAGGGCAAAAGAAGGATAGAGGAATTAAATGGTGACAGCTAAGGTATGGCGTTTTTCTTTCTGGAGTAATGGAAATGTCCTAAAATTGACTGTGGTGATTAATGCACAATTCTGTGATTATACTAAAAGCCATTGATTGTACAGTTTGTAATAGGTTGTATGGCATGTGAATATATCTCAATAAAACTGCTTTAAATATACATATATTATATATATATATATATATAAAATACATATAAAGGAAGATTTTATTTTTAAATTTGAGTTTTCACAGGTTATTAATGCCCACATGGAAAGAGGCCTATGGGGATACTGAAACCAAATGCATTTAGCTCCATGATGTGTTCTGATCAGGAAAGTCATGGTAACATCATATGTAAAACCTTGTTCTGTGTAGGGTTCTCTAGGGAGCAATGCCATCCCTCCCTCATGAACTATATTCATGGAAACTCTCAGGAAGGCACAGTATAGCTTTGCTGGGTCAGTAAAATGCAGAGTACATGGAAACACCCAGTAAGTTTACAGTCTGGATGAGGTAAAGGTGATATTAGGATCAATTACTTATTTGCTAAAAATAAAGAAACTATCTATGTCTCTCTCTCTCTCTCTTTATTGCCTGGGAGAGCATATTTCAAGACAGGAACTCAAGACTTCTATACATCTCTGATTATTTATCCAATTCCAATTTCATTACAAAGTGGCCCAAGAGATCCTTGGCACTTTTGCCAGCATTATCCCTAACCCACATGTTCCAAGGAAAAGTTGCTTCCATTAGCTCAGAAATATCACCTCCCAAACACTGGAAGAACATGATTGAAAGACACAATTCACCAAAGCCCACCCTACCTAGTTTGAGGATGAGTCTTTGTCCTCAATTTTCAATAAATAAATCATAGAATAGTTCAAAAGAGTAAGGAAAGGGTAAGACCAGACTTTGGATCCAGACTTTCTCCACAGAGGGGCCCAGGGATAGCAATCTAGTCGGAAGGAGAAGATAGGAAACTTGTCTTGAATCCATGATTACATAGAAAGCAATCTTAACTGGTGCTTAGATGGTTTATTTTGAGAAGAATTAAGGAAGGGCTAATGAATATTGTGTGGGGACACTAATGTCTGTACAACCCATGTTGCCACTGAGAAAGTAAGATTCTGCATTTAGGAGAGTGATCTGAGATTCATGGTTTGGTCTCAAGTAGCAGTGTTGAGTAAAAGGGACAGGGAATGGTATTTCTTTTTATTAAGAATCACTGTTGTGCTAGACAGTATGTCAGTTGCTTTTTATATATTATTTTATGTAAACCTTATAAAAACCCTATGACTTAGATATGAATATCCATGTCAGTGTAAAAGATGACCAAATTAAGACTAACTAAGTCATGATTAAACCTCAAGCACAGTGGCAGAGACAACAGGTGAATCCATACCTTTCTAATTTCAAAGCTCTTGATCTTTCCATATCAGCTCCAAGAAATACTTCAGTGGATAAATTACAGAATGGAAATGAATTGGAGATAGTCTGGAAGTTTTAAGCATGATGCTACCTAGAGTAAGACCAGGTAGAGACCTGATAATCACCTCCACAAAGGAAGGCAGACTGTAATTACTCTAATTCCTCAAATGTAGAAAATTAAGTTTAAATGCAGAAAATAGAAAGCTTCGGGGACTGTAAAGAAAACAAACAAACAAACAAACAAAACATCTTCCCAGCTTGCTAATTTTATATATGAACAATCTTATGGTGAACTCTGAAAGATAAGAAATCCCACTTTTAAAGGCAGCGTTGGTAATTGCAGCTATTGTTTCTCAGCTTCCAACGTACCCTGCTACACTCTGCTTTGTGATGTTGGGGTCGGGACCCTGCAAATCACATTTCTGCTTTGACAGCCAGCTCCTGTCAGGCTCTGCCAACAGGAGGTACTAGAGGAAGACCAGGAGGCTATAGCAGGGGAGAAGATTCTGATTCTTTCCTGTTTTGCTCTCTGTTTCTGCAATAGCAGTTGGTTCCAGTTTCCACTGTTTCCCACACTCCCAAAATTAGCCTTATTATACTCCCTCAGAAATACCAGCACCAACCAACTGTGCAAGGCCTCTCCTCCTAGATTCTAGATCCTTAAAATTCCAACCTCTTGCCTCGGATCCCCCAGCTCTATGAGTAGCAGCTTCTTCCTTAAGTTTCTGTATCTCTGTTGCCTCAATGTTCCCTTTTGCCTTTTAACTATTTAAATACCTGTTTTTAAAATTCCTTTTATTAAATTCTCTGTTAAAATAACTGGTGTGGTTTGTTATCCTGAATGGATCCCAACTGACACAAAGTCCTCTTCAACCACTTACTGAGGTTTAATTCTCCTTGCTGCCTGAAAATTCTTTTTAATGTTGTTATATTAAAAATTACTCTACTCCATTTCCAGCACATACTTATTATATGACTTTGGCATGGTTAACTTAACTTTTCTAAGATTCAATTTTGTCATCTCCAATACTGGAATATCAACATCTATTCACTGAGGCTATTATGAGGAGTGAATGAAATAATCTATGTTGAAGCATCAAACACAATACCTGGTACATGAAGATGCCTGTAGTGAACATATATGTGTTTGCTCATCATCCCTATATTTGAGCAATCACCTCCCCCAATTCCAAAGTAGTCCTACTACATCCTATTTTTTGAGAAGCTAATTTTTCAACTCAAGGTAGGCATATAGCTCAAGCATGTCCAAAATAATTTAATTTCCTAGCCACATATTAGTTCAGGGATGAACCTGTGATCCAAGCAAGTGCAATCAGAATCCTCACCATGACATTCCTGGCATTATGGCTAAAGATGCTATTTCTTCTAAATTGTAAAATCATACATACCCAAGATTCTAGAAGCCATCTGTCCGACCACTAAGATGGCCAACTCATTTCAATTTGCATGGGACTTTCCTGGTTTTAAACCTAAAAGTCCTGAATCCCAGGAAACCTGTCAGTCCCCAGCAAATTGGGATGGTTAGTCACCCTATCATGCTGAAAGCCTGCAAGATAATGTAGCCCCTACAAAAGCAAGTAGAACTTCTCTCCAGAAAAGGAGTCCTGATGACATGACTGAACACCTGGATCAAGAGTCAAACCTTCCCTGAAATTAACACCACATAATCAAGTCAATTACAAGACCCAATAAATTATTTTACTCACTTGAGTAAGTCTGAGTTGGGTTTCTCTCCATTTGTTCTAAATAATAATGTCCTCAATTGATGGCCTATCTAGAAAAACTCTGCATGTGGTAGAAAACTCTCAAGTATCCTTAAGCTGTTTCTGCTTCAGGCTGAATAATCCCAGTTGTTTCAACTTTTCAAGCAATCTATGGGCTAAACTTTAAGCTGAAATTTATTCCAAGTCCTTTCTGAGTCGAATCTGAATCTGAATAGCACAAAATATTTTAGAAAATTCCTTGATCTACATCTTAGTTTCCTGGGGCTACCATTTTAATGTATTGTCTCATAGCTCTGAAGGCTAGAAGTCCAAAATCAAGGTGTCATCAAGGGCTATGCTGCCTTTGATGTCAGTAGGGAAGAATCTGTTCCATGCCTCTCTCCTGGCTTCTGGTGGTGCCTTACCAGCAATCCATGGCATTCTCTGCCTCAGTCACAACATATCATTCTCCCCACTGTCTGTATCCAAATTTCCTCTTCTTAAAAGGACAGCAGTCATACTGGATTAAGGGCCCACCCTATTCCACTATGACTGCATTTTAACTAGCCTAATTCCATCTGTAACAACATTTTTTCCAAATAAGGTCACCTTCTAACTACTGGGGATTTGGACTTTAACATGTCTATTTGGGGGACACAATTCAATCCGTAACAGCTAAGTCAAAGATAAGAGATTCAAAACTCTCCATTCTCATCAATGTAAGAAATGGCTGATGTGTCTCAGAGAAATTTTGCTATATCATCCACTGGAGAGTGAACACTGAACAAAGAGTCTGAAATGAATCCTCTTGTACTTCAGACTTTCTCACTCATCCCTTATAATCACCTTGATGTTTCTTGTGTATTATTAGTGAGCAGCTAATCACATTTTAATGTTGTAGGCTGGAGTTCAATTGTTAGTTTATAGTTGAATGGCTCTAAGTGGAGGGAACCAATTACCTCCATGAAAATTTGATGTGATTCTGTCAGGTGTCCATTGGGATCTGAGAATATCCCTACAGCCAATGAATTAATCAGTTTGCTAATTTTCTAAAAGAGACTGGATTTTATTAACTTTCCTTGCCCTTGCTGACTAGTTTAATCACAAGAAGATTGGCATGGGGCTTAGGGTAACATAAACTTTCCCAACAGGGTGGAGTCCTCAGATGGGGCCGCATTTGGAGGAACCTGATAAAATCGTGACAAGGGCAAACAATGACAATAACAATTACCAACATAGGCCCAGTAGAAAGAGCATCTTGCTGTGGACAGACGACCAGGGCAAGTCTTTCAACTTCTCTTGCTTCAGTTTTCTCATTTGTAAAAGGAAGCAGTTGAAATGGTTTCCTAAGGTCCCTTTCAGCATGAAAATTCTGTGTTCTACATATCAGAAAGAAACTGCATATTAACTAATGTAATCCTTCAAACAGTGTATAAAGAAACACAGCAGAAATCATTATTTCCATTTTACAGCTGTGTATAACTGAGATCAGTTTTTCAGGTTATGAAGTCCCAAATAAAAGAAAGATCTATTAGTCTGATAGTGCTCTATTCATGCATTTATTCATTCAGTCAGATGAGACTTAACAAGGCTATTATTGTGGGGAATGCTCCAAAATGTTATTTCAGAACCTCCTCAGAGATATAAAAGCTGGAGGAGTATTTCAGTACCTCATTTTTAACAGATATCAGATGTTAGAGTAATAAAACAAGTACTACCTGCCAAAAAAACTGTGCTGATTAAAATTAATAATGAATCATATCAAAATGTATTTCATATCTTCCTATGTAATAAATGGAATTGTACATTTATAAGATACTTTTCTTAGTCCAGAATTCAAGTAACTTCCATACTAGAAGCTCTGATGTAAGGCCAGCTCATTTCACAATCAATGCCCTATGGATATCAAGAGAATAGTGAGGGAAAGTCAGTAAATTTTTTATTGATTAGTTTGTAATATTGTGGAGCTAAATGCAGAACAGTACTAGGGTGTGAACCAGCTGGTGTATCAATCAAAAAATAAATGCTAAGACATCACTAGAAATCTAATGAGATGGAAAAATGTATTTACAGGAACTCTTTTCAGGGTGTTAGTCATGTGATTGTTAGAAATATTTTGAAAAACCATCTAGAGTTGGGATAAATGGTTTCCTGCCCCAAGAAACATGCTCAAGTAACAACAGATTGTACATTGTGAGCTGCCTTGGGTGATTGGATTAATATAAAGATTTCTTTTTTCTGAGTTTGGTACACATCTTCACTGCTGATATGAATTGCATGAGGCAGTAAGGACAGGCTGAGTTCTGCAATCTGCATTCTTTCCCCATAGGCTAGATCTTGGC
Organism: Choloepus didactylus; assembly: GCF_015220235.1. Taxonomy (NCBI): domain Eukaryota; kingdom Metazoa; phylum Chordata; class Mammalia; order Pilosa; family Megalonychidae; genus Choloepus; species Choloepus didactylus. The sequence continues at coordinate 125,131,274 of NC_051312.1, read as the reverse complement.
CACTCCACTGATGAGAAAATATTTTTAAAATAACAGTTGAAAGGACATCAAATTATTAGCATATCCCTGGTATACTCCCACATTTTGGCCCAGTTCTTACCTGCCACAGACTCTTCTTAGGTGTGGGAAAGTGAAACAGAGAAGGAACCATGCATAATTAGATCCCAGGCAGGCAAGGAGACTCCTCCCCACTCCCATTCATACTTAGACTTGTGGCTGTTTGTACAAATAATGGAAAGAGAACTAGGGGTGAAAATACAATGAGAACTTGGTGAAACTACAGAGTTCCTTACAGTTAATCCTTTTCTGTTTTGCTTTAAGTAGGTGATTAATGATGAGTAGTTCATGTAGTTAGAACTGCATTCGTTGATATTCAAGGTTATTTATTAAAATAAAAACAATTTGCTAAGTTTTAAAAATTACACCTCAAACTGCTAACAAATACAATTAACTTGAGAAGTCTATTACCAATGGAGAGCTCTGGTATCTCCTCTGTGCCTGCCACAGTGTTGGGCACTGAGGAATATAATGAGAGAGAAGAACCTCTCCCTGCAAAGTGCTTTTAGGGCATTTGCTGCTTCTCTGTCAGAAGAAAACCGAATGCAAATAGGTTTCAGCAATGGTCTTGAACCTTAGTTTTAATTCCTCCCCACATCTGTCTTTTTCTCTACATGTAGTGCTTTTTGAGAATATACCAGAAGCTCCCCAGGCCAAAGAGATAAAACTGTTTAACAAACATTTACCATGCATCTGGATAATGCAGCAGGTGCTGGAGATAAAAGGATGGATAAGATGAAGAGCTTACTCTTGGGGTGATCAAAGCTAGGAGCAACCTCAGACAATTCAGCTGTAAATATCGTAATGGAGGTGGCCACACGGATCCATATGGAGAATAGATAAAAAAAAAACAAAAACCATAATCTGATTCCATTCGATGATGATAAACTACACTGTGCTACACAGCCTTTAAGTTAATTATTTTCTTTCATCCTCTCAGGCACCCTATGAAATATTATTAACCCCATTTTATCAGTAATAATATGGAGAAATTTTATCTTTTTTTAATAGTAAATTCTTCCATAAGGAGACAGCTTGTTTTGTTGAAAAGCTGTTAGATGAGTCCACTGTCCTAGTTTGCTAATGCTGCTGGAATGTAAAACACCAGAAATGGACTGGCTTTTATAAAGGGGGTTTATTTGGTTACACAGTTACAGTCTTAAGGCCATAAGCATCCAAAGTAACACATCAACAATCAGGTACCTTCATTGGAGGATGGTCAATGGCCTCTGTCAGCTGGGAAGGCACGTGCCTGGTGTCTACTTCAAGTTCTGGTTTCAAAATGGCTTTCTTCCAGGATGTTCCTCTCTAGGCTGCAGTTCCTCAAAAATGTCACTCTTAGTTGCTCTTGGGGTGTTTGTCCTCTCTTAGCTTCTCCGGAGCAAGAGTCTGCTTTCAACGGCTGTCTTCAAACTGTCTCTCATCTGCAGCTACTCTCTCAGCTTCTCTGCATTCTTCAAAGTGTCCCTGTTGGCTGTAGCAAGCTCACCCCTTCTGTCTGAGCTTATATAGTGCTCTAGTAAACTAATCAAGGCCCATGCTGAATGGGCGTAGCCACAGCGCCATGGAAACGATCCAATCAGAGTTATCACCCACAGTTGGGAGGGGTGCATCTCCATGGAAACACTCAAAGAATTACAATCAAATCAACACTGATGCATCTGCCCACACAAGATTACATCAAAGATAATGGCGCTTTGGGGGACATAATACATTCAAACCGGCACATCCACTCATCCATAAGCTGGAAGAATTAGCTTCGGTGGCAAGGGTATCAAGCTAGGCACTAGATCTTCAGGTGGAGCAGAGAGAACTACTTTGCAAATAAAGAGAGGAGACAGTAGGTGTCAAGAAAAATGTGAAAGAAGGAGTAATAAGAGCTGAGCTTTGCATAGGGCAAAAGTATCAGCAGAAAAGCAGAATCCTTGGCTGTGCTATAGGGAGAGAGGGAACATGGACAGAGATTTTCCAAGGAAAATCCTGTGTGCTACATGATGGGACCTCTCCAGATCACCCCACAGAACTTCAGGAAGCCTACATAAAGCCTAATTTCTTTTGGAACCACTGAGGGAGCTGAATTTTGCCTCAAAGTTGGCAAAGAGCCACAGCACTGCATATATTACCAGGGAAGGGGCTGGCATCTATTTTAGAATAAAAACGGGGAAAAGGGGGAGATGGAAGAAATGATGGCATAGAGAGGAGTGGAAGTTAGTTAGTCCCCCCGGAGCAATCAATAAACAACCAGAAACAACTAGTAAATGATCTGAATAACTGCTGGGGGACAACAGTGACTGTCCACACATCGTGCACCAACCTGGATTGGGAGGAATTCCTGAGATCTCAGTGTGGAATCTGTGAATATAAACTGCGGACGTGAGCCAGGAGCCCCCTCCCACCATGGCAAAACAAACTGCAAAGACTCACTGAGATAGCAGCACTCTCTGAACAAGTGAATATACCACAAGCCAGCTCCAACTGAGGTTTTAACTGGCAAACATGGACTGCACAATGCAAGCTGCAAATCCTGAACAAACAGGCAGAGGCTTTTAGTGATGACTGACTTTGAAGAGCCAGGGGACTTCTCTGTCTCAGGAGGGGGAGCCAAGAGGACTGGGTGCTATCTCTGGCTGACGGGTAAAACTGGGGGCCATGGACTGACCCTGAAAGGGGGCTTTCTGTCCCTTTTTCTCTCTCTCAACCTGAGCGGCTCAGTGGAGAAAGCCTCAGCTATTTTCAGTTTGCAGTACTCTGACATGGACAAGGGTGGAGATAGCAGAGTCAGAGAGACAAAGAGCCTATTTAAATGCAAACGAAAATTCCCTAGAGGGTTTATCTTCCCTAAGAGGAAAAAGGTGGTGCCCAGCTCTACTATCCACCTTCCATTCAGAACCAGACCCCAGCACCTGGGGGGAAACAATCAAACCAGAAACAACTTAAGCTGAGAATTAAAGGGACCACACCTCCTTACACCAGTCAGGAGCGACAAGCTGACAGGTGCCACCTGCTGGGCAGGTTAGGAAAAGCACAGCACCTTGAGGCCTCACAGCGTGTGTCAATCTTCTAAGACACACCCTCAGGGAAACCTGGTACTGAATATTTCCTCCTTCTGGGACCTGAGCCAGTTCTGGTCTGGAAAAACCTGATTGGGGTAACCAAGGAAACCAGATGCCTAGACAACAGAAAACTACAACCTACACAAAGAAAAACGAAGGTACAGCCCAGCCAAAGGAACAAACTTACACTTCAACTGAGATACAGGAATTGAAACTAATGCTAAATCAATTCAAAAAGTTTAGGGAAGATATGGCAAAAGAGATGAAGCATCTAATGAAAACACTGGGCATACATAAGGTAGAAATCAAAAGTTCTAAAAAGCAATTGGCAGAATCTATGGAAATGAAAGGCACAACACAAGATATGAAAGACACAATGGAGACATACAACAGCAGATCTCAAGAGGTAGAAGAAAATACTCAGGAACTGGAGAACAAGGCACCTGAAATCCTACACACAAAAGAACAGATGGGGAAAAGAATGGAAAAATATGAGCAATCTCTCAGGGAACTGAATGACAACATGAAACTCTTGAATGTACATGTTATGGGTGTTCCAGAAGGAGAAGACAAGGGAAAAGAGGCAGAAACAATAATAGAAGAAATAATCAATGAAAATTTCCCATCTCTTATGAAAGACAAAATTACAGATCCAAGAAACGCAGCATACCCCAAACAGAATAGATCTGAACAGGCCTAAGCCAAGACACTTAATAATCAGATTATCAAACATCAAAGACAGAGAGAGAATCCTAAAACCAGTCAGACAAAAGTGATCCATCACATACAAAGGAAGCTTGATAAGACCATGTGCAGATTTCTCAGCAGAAACCATGGAAGCAAGAAGGAAGTGGTGCGATATATTTAAGATAGTGAAAGAGAAAAACCACCAACCAAGAATCTTATATCCAGCAAAACTGTCCTTCAAATATGAGGGAGAGTTTAAAATATTCTCTGACAAACAGACAATGAGAGAGTTTGTGAACAAGATACCTGCCCTACAGGAAATACTAAAGGGAGCACTACAGACAGATAGGAAAAGATAGGAGTGAGAGGTTTGGAGCACGATTTTGGGTAATGGTAGCACAGCAATGTAAGTACCCTGAATAAAGATGACTGCGAGTATGGTTGAAAGAGGAAGGTTAGGAGCATGTGGGACACCAGAAAGAAAAACGAAAGATAAAGACTGGAACTGTATAACTCAGTGAAACCTCGAGTGCTCAGCAAATTGCGATAAAATGTACAAACATGTTTTTTCATGAAAGAGAACAAATGAATGTCAACCTTGCAAGGTGTTAAAAATAGGGAGGTATTGGGGTAAAAATACAATCAATGCAAACTAGAGACTATAATTAACAGAAACATTGTATTATGCTTCCTTTAATGTAACCAAGGCAATATACCAAAGCTAATGCATATAAGAGGGGAACATAAGAGAGAGGTATTCTTGGCATTGGTAATGTTATCTGACTCTTTATTCTACTTTAATTTAATGCTATCTTTCCTTTTGTTGCTTCCCAGCTGTCACGTTTTCTTTCCTCTTTCTTTTTCTTTCTCTTTTTTCTCTCTGCCTTCTTTGACTCTTCCTCCTGCTTTGTGGAAGAACTGGAGATGACCTTATATAGATAGTGGTGATGGTGGTGAATACACAAATACATGACTATACAGGGAACCATCAATTGTTTACTCATGATGGAATATATGGTGTGTGAACAAAACTGTCTTTTAAAAAAATGGGTTGATGAAGAAACCTTGAGGGCACCATACTGAGTGAAGTAAGTCAGACACATAAGGACAAATCTTGCAGGGTCTCAATGATATAAACTAATTATAATATGTAAACCTATAGACACGAAATATAAGTTACCAGGATATAGAATGAGAATAAAGAATGGGGAGTGGTTGCTTATTATGAGCAGAATGTTCAACTAGGTTGAACTTAAATTTTTGGAAATGGAGAGAGATGACAGTAGCACATTGTGAGATAACTAACAGTGCTGAATGGTGTGTGAATGTAGTGGAAAGGGATAGCTCAGAGTCACGTATGTCACCAGAAGGAAAGATGGAGGTTAAAAGATGGGAATGTATAAAATAGTGAACCTTGCGGTGGGCAATGTCCATGATTAACTGTACAAATATTAGAAATCTCTTTCATGAACCAGAACAAATGTATGACACTACCACTATAAGCTAATAATAGAGGAGCATATAGGGGAAAAAATATATCTATTGCAAACTATATATGACAGACAGTAATATTTTAACATTCTTTCATCAACAGTAACAAATGTACTATACCAATACTATGTGTCAATAATGGAGGGGGGGTTTCAGGGTATGGAAGGACTTGAGTTTCCTTTTTTGTCTTTATTTCTTTTCTAGAGTAATGAAAATGTCCTAAAAATTGAAAAAAAAATTAATTGTGGTGATGGATGCACAGCTGTATGATAGTACCAGGGGCAAATGATTGCACACTTTGGATCTTTGAATAATTGTATGGTATGTGAAAAATCTCAATTTCAAAAAAAGAAAAAAAATGGGGAAAAGGGAGGTGGTTCTGCTCCCTTTTGAGGCACAAAAAACGTTGAGGGGCCAGAGAGATTTCTGGGGATACTGTAAGATGAGGACATGGTCTTTAGTCCTGGGCTGGAAAGGCCACACTTGCCAAAAGAGAGATTCAACAGTTCGACTTTCTCAAAATGAAGACTTGGCGAGTCAGAAGGGTAAGATCATTCGAACAGATCATATGAACAAATGGTTGTTACAAAGAAAGGGTTTCTGGGATCTTTTAAAAAGAAAAGAGAATGACGATTCATGATCCTTCCATGGGTCTCTGTGAAGTAGAAATGCTGAAGCAAATCACCATGAAAAAGAAGAAAAGCCAAGAGGAGGGGAAAAAATGAAAAATTAAAGTACTGTGGGCCAAGTAACTGAGATGAAATGAATGCTAAAATTCAGGGAGAGAAATGATAGGTTGTTTAGCAGTAGAAAAAGAATTATAAGAACTTGTTCAGCGTAAATATATTGAATAACATCTTTTGTAAAATCTGTAGGGGTGAATTGTACCTCCAGAAAGGGATATGAATTTGTGCCAAAAAGAGTATTTTAAAAGGAATTGAGGGCAGGAAAGGCAACCCAATTCTTTCCCTGTGACTACTTCCCTATGTGCCTTTTATGCTAAGAAGTGGGGTTAGAGGAATTTTTCATACTTATCACTAAAAGAAACTCCCTGTCTCTGTCACCTTGGCACATAGGGGAAAATGGGACAAATACAGCACCTGGTCCCTCCCCTACCTTTCTGCTGGACACCTATCTCTGCTAGAACTAACCTTGTCCCTTGTGCTCAACTCATTCTTGTTTTCACTCCTCATTAATTATCAGGGCAGCATCAGGATAATTTTTCCCATGCCAATGGAGATGCCCACACAGGTTTTTATAGCTTCAAACCTGCAGTCTCTTTGAATATGACCTTTCCACTTCAGAAGAATTTTATTAATTTGCAACTCAGCAATGGTATCCAGGCCCTACATTGCAAGTAACAACATCAACTGTGTAATTTCAGAACTTCTCTTTGGTGTTCCAAAAACGTCAATATTAAAATGGCAGTTCATTTAACTTAAAGAAAACAAAGGCTCCTGCAGCCACTATGTCAACAAATATTGAGTAATGGTCCTAGCTCACCAGAGAACTAAAATCCAAAGTGAGATTTTTTTAAAGCAGTAACTGACTGTCATGAAATAGTTGAATTACTTTGTGCTGTAAAATGAAGAGAATGTACTAGGAAATCTGAAGGGAAAGAAAAAAGCAGGGGTTATAAGTAATACATTATGTAGAGTTATTTTAGAATATGAATAGGAGAAATTGTTACTATGACATGTACTCCAAACCAAGGTTTTTTCCCATTGAATAAAGTAATTATCACTCATTAATCTTTGCAGAGAGTATGAAATGTGTTTATGATCAGGCTCCCAAGTTTTTGCAGCCATGATTATAAGATAGATTTGTCATCCCAAATAAGCAGATAATCTTCCTGTTTAATGAGCCTCTCTTTTTAGAGATCAAATGCATTGTGGAAACCTCAAAATAATGATCCTCCAAAAACCATTTGTTACCTCCAGGTTTATTTCATGTGATTAAACTGGGAAAAAAAGCACCTCTTCCATTCTCTTCATTTTCCTCTCTCCCCTTGAATTTCTTACCCCTGAATATATTTCAAACAATTCCTAAAAGGCCAAATCCAAATCTCAGAGTTAGGAAAAGCACAGCATCTAGAGGCCTCATGGCAAAGTCTGTCAATCTTCTAACCCCCTCCTGAGGCTTCAGTCCGGCCTGGGAAAATCTGATTGGGGTAATCAAGGAAAACAGATGCCTAGACAACAGAAAACTACAAATCACACTAACAAAAATGAGGATATGGCCCAGTCAAAGGAACAAACTTACACTTCAACTAGCATACAGGAATTAAAACAACTAATTAAAGATCTTCAAATAAATATGCTAAATCAATTAAAAAACCAATTCAATGAGTTGAGGGAAGATATGGCAAAAGAGATGAAGGACATAAAGAAAACACTGGGTGAACATAAGGAAGAATTCAAAAGTTTGGAAAAACAACTGGCAGAACCTATGGAAATAAATGGCACAACATAAGAGATGAAAAACACAATGGAGACATACAACAGCATACCTCAAGAGGCAGAAGAAAACATTCAGGAACTAGAGAACAAGACACCTGAAATCCTACACACAAAATAACAGATAGGGAAAAGAATGGAAAAATATGAGTAACATCCCAGGGAACTGAATGACAACATGAAATAATCAATGTATGTGTCATGGGTGTCCCAGAAGGAGAAGAGAAGGAAAAAGAGGCAGACACAATAATGGAGGAAATAATCACTGAAAATTTCCCATCTCTTATGAAAGACATAAAATTACAGATCCAAGAAGTGCAACGTACTGCAAACAGAATAGATCCAAATAGACCTACACCAAAACACTTAATAATCAGATTATCAAATGTCAAAGACAAAGAGAGAATCCTGAAAGCAGCAAGAGAAAAGCAATCCATCACATACAAAGGAAGCTTGATAAGACCATGTGCAGATTTCTCAGCAGAAACCATGGAGGCAAGAAGGAAGTGGTGTGATATATTTAAGATACTGAAAGAGAAAAACCACCAACCAAGAATCCTATATCTGGCAAAATTGTCCTTCAAATACGAGGGAGAGTTCAAAATATTCTCTGACAAACAGACAATGACAGAGTTTGTGAACAAGATACCTGCCCTACAGGAAATACTAAAGAGAGCACTACAGACTGATAGAAAAAGACTGGAGTGAGAGGTTTGGAACACAATTTTGGGTGATGGTAGCACAGCAATGTAAGTACACTGAACAAAGATAACTATGAATATGGTTGAAAGAGGAAGGTGAGGAGCATGTGGGACACCAGAAGAAAAGAGGAAAGATAAAGACTGGGACTATATAACTTAGTAAAACCTAGAGCAGTCAACAATTGTGATAAAATGTACAAATATATTCTTACATGAGGGAGAACAAATGAATGTCAACTTTGCAAGGTGTTAAAATGGGGTGGTACTGGGGAAAAAACACAATCAATGCAAACTAGAATCTACAGTTAACAGAAACACTGTATTATGCTTCCTTTAATATAACAAAGGCAATACACCAAAGCTAAATGCCAATAAAAGGGGGATATAAGGGAGGAGTATGGGATTCTTGGCATTGGTGATGTTGTCTAATTTTTTATTGTACTTAATTTTATCTTTTCTTTTGTTGTTTTTTAGCTATCTTTTTTCTTTCTTTTTCTTTTGTCTTTCTTTCTTTCTTTCGACTCTTCCTCTTTCTTTGTGGAAGAAATGGAAATGTCCTTATATAGATAGTGGTGGTAGTGGTGAATGCGTAACTACATGATTATACAGGGAACCACTGATTGTTTACTTAGGATGGAATGTATGGTGCATGAATAAAGCAGTCTTAAAAAAGGGGGGGAGCTGATGGATGAACCTTGAGAACATATTTTGAGTGAAATTAAGTCAGATGCAAAAGGACAAATATTGTATGATCTCACTGATATGAACTAATATGTAAACTCATAGACATGAAATATAGGTTACTAGGATGTAGAATGAGGCTAAAGAATGGAGAGTGGTTGCGTAATATGTGCAGAATGTTTAACCAGGTTGAACCAAGTGTTTGGAAATGGATAGAGGTGACTGTAGCACATTACTGTGAGAATAACTAATAGTGCTGAATGGTATGTGAATGTGGTGGAAAGGGGAAGTTTAGAGTTATGTATGTCACCAGAAGGAAAGTTGAAGGTTAAAACATGGAAGTGTATAACACAGTGAATCTTGTGGTGGACAATGTCTATTATTAACTGTACAAATATTAGAAATTTCTTTCATGAACTACAACAAATGCATGACACTATTACTAGAAGTTAATAATAGAGGGGTATATGGGGAAAAATATACCTATTGCAAACTATGTACTATAGTTAGTAATATTTTAATATTCTTTCATCAACAGTAACATGTACTATACCAATACAGTCATTAATGGAGGAATTGCAATTGGGGTATGGGAGGATTTGAGTTTTCTTTTTTATTTTTATTTCTTTTCTGGAGTAATGAAAATGTTATAAAATTGAAAAAATACTAATTGTGGTGATGATTGCACAACTATATAATGGTGCTGTGAACAACTGATTGTACTCTTTGGATGACTGTATGGTATGTGAATAATCTCAGTAAAACTGAATTTAAAAAACTCTATATTACTGGCTTCTTTTTTAAAAATAGAAAGATATGATAATGCAAGGTTCAAATTCCACTCACTAACAATTAGATGGCTCTGAATAGCAGCTGCTCTTTTCAAATAAAATATGTGCCACCTATATCACAATAGTCTCCATCAGGCCCTTATACCCATCTTATACCTAGTTTCCATTATTTGTTAACAACATTATTCTGGTCTCCTGTGGGCATCTGAGTTTGAACCTAATGCATCTAGCATGATGTTGGGTCCCAATTATTATGCACCCACTGCATACCAAGCATTTTCCCCACATTACCTCATTTTACTCTCATTAACAACTTTGCAAGGTTGCTTTCTTTACTCTGTTGTATAGCTGAATAAGTTAAGTGTCAGGGAGAATTAATAACCATGAAGTTTATCTAGAAAGTGGCAGATAAAAGTGTTAAACCCTTTCAGGTCTGACTCAAATGTCCATACTAGGAAGTAGGAGACAAGAGATGTTCAAAGAGAAATTTAGCATGTTTTAATTTACCATTTTCTTTGGTAAAATAATTTTTTTCTTTCTTGCCCATGGAATCTTTAATACTGACTCTTCTGACAAAACAAGTCTATTAGGTAATTAGAGTCACCTCTAAGACCTTGACACTAAGTGACTGTGAAATGGCTTGGGATGGGAGACATGGACAGAGTTCTTACCTGCCCCCCACCTCCCGGAAAGTCCTGTAGTTTCCATTAAGAATCCAATAAAGCTCCCACCCCATTAGTCCCCAAACACAGCCTGCAGAGTCCTCTCACGCCTTCCTTCTTCTAGGATCCCCTCTACTATTCTCACCCTAGTCTAGTTACTTCCCTCTGAGCATATAAGTCCCAGGCCAAATCCAGCCTCTTTTATGAAGTTTTACCCAAACAAGAAGGGCTCTGACTGCCCCGAGCTCTTTGAACCTGCAGTTCTCACTTTTTGACTCTGCAAACTCCCTATTCATATGCATACCCCCAGCTCCCAAACTAGATGGCAAAACCTCAACACTGAGCTCAGTGCCTCAGAGCATATGACACAGAGCAAATCCTATGGTGAATGATTAGCGTTAACAGAGTCAGTGTTTCCTTGAATGCCCAATTTAAAAAAAAATCAAAACCAAAAAATTTATGTTCTTGGTTTAGTACTTCCTGTTTACATCCTTTATAATTTGCCATTTCTCCTTTTTTCTCTGATAGCTTCATGGTTACTGTGGGATGGGAAGCAGTAAAAAAAAAACAAGCATTTTCTTGAGAATCAAAAAACAAAATCTAGTCTTAGTTCTCTTTTCATTTTTCATTCATTCTATAATCATATTTTACATGTACTATGTGCTGGGCTTTGAGACACAAAGGTGAACAAGATGGGATTGTATCCTCTAGCACATCTCAGTCCAGTGGGAGAAGGACACAAGGAAACAACTTAAATTACAGGGCAAGAGGACTTCATCAGAGGGCTGGGCCACAGGGGAGAGTATCAAAACCAAGCTATATGAAATAGACTGTATTCCTCTGTGCCTTGGTTTTCTCACACATCAAAACAGAAAAAAAGGTTCTACTTTTAACAGGCTTTGTGTAACTGAATGAAGTATTGTATTCATAAGACATCATTAGGGAAATATTTCAGTTTTGTTCTTCCAACAGTCCTAACAACCTTCATTAATCTTTATAGTTCTTACCCTTGTTTACCAAAAAAAAAAAAAAAAAAAAAAAAAAACTAACTCAGAACTACATAACAAGTAACAATAAAGTTAATTAGAATTCAGATTTCTTAACTGTTCTTTTCAGTAGTTGTTCAATGATTAAAATGAAAGATCACTTCAAATAAGAAATAAACGGAAGAGAAAACTCATTTGCAATGTACCAAAAATACATAGGTACAGAGGATTTCCATTTACTGTTTGAGAAAAGAGCACTTTTAATCCAGAAAATGGAGGAACAGTCAGCGGTGGTGGCCCCAGGCATTTTCACAGCAGGACTGTAAGTACCATAGAGGACAGTGAAAAGGAATTTCTAAGAGGTGTAGAAGGATAAATATCCACCCATTTGCCTTTCTCTATGTCTAGATAGTGGTAAGCATCTAGAGACTCCTTTAGAAAAATTAATACTAACATTTATTAAGCATTTACTAAGTGCTACACACTATTCAAATGCTTTGCATGTATTTTCTTACTCATTCCTCACAACAATCCTATGAAGTAAGTTCTATTACTTTCTTCATTTCACAGAGGTAGAAACTAAAATCACCTTGACTACAGAAAACTCCCTGCTAACTACTAATACGGCTAATGCTTGAATCATCACCCCACCCAAAAAAACTAATAAAATGGAGGAAAGAAGAGAAGAAAATTATTCAGAGCAAAATTTTTACTGATTTTCTTCTCAAACATGGAAAAAGAAGAAACTACAAAGGAAAATATCTGAGCAAATGCAATAGAAATATCCTAAGCACCTCCCAAATATCCTAAGCACCTAACACCTCAAAGGACAATCCATCATGGAGGGCAAGAAATGAGTAATCATCATAATACCAGACTTGTCAGGAGAATGGAAGTACAGACCTGAGAGAAATGTTCCTACCTCCTGCCACTCACGACTTGCTTGGGAGAAAAAGGAAAAATGTGGGGCTCTTGAGTGCCAATTGCATATTGCTAAAGATTGAAAACTGACAATGGCATTCACTCAAAAATCCAAAAGAACCATGAGTCAGTTCTGATGTGCATAATAAGTACTGGCTAAATACTTTAAGACACTTTCTAATTTAAAAACATAAATCATTTAAATCAAACCTGGGCACTGCAAATGGTTCTGTGACTCACTCAAAAAGCACTTTGAGCACATTTTATTTTACTTATTTTCCCCTTCAATAAACTAAAAATTTTGATTATATCAGTTGGAGCTTTTTATAGATAGAGGTTCAACTGGGAAGGGAAATAATGAATAATAGAGTAGTCAGAAGCAACATGCCTCGGTCCTAAGTTTCCCTTTTAGGGAGGAAAATCCAAAGATTGAACAAAGCCATCAAGCTAATGGTCTGATGTGTAACACAAACACATTTTTGTGTAATAAAAACAAGCACTAACCTTTTCCCACTGGGACTACTGAGGGATATCAATTACTGTTCTTGTGGGCAACAGGCTAATCCTTCCAACTCCTGTTAAGTTTGAATAGTTCCTCTGTCCACAGTAGCCTTGTACTCTAAATCTAGAGATGCCAGGCCACCTGCACTGATACGTGTAGCTGTACAGTGTTCCTTCATCTGCCTTATGTGACACAGGAAATGGAAGCCCCTGAGCCTTGCTCTTTCCTGAAGGAGACAGATCAGTTCTTTCAATTAACAAACATACACTGAGCACCTACCTTGGGCCAACTACTCTGAATTCAAAGGCTTTCTGTCTAGAAATTTTCAGGCTACTAGGACAGAGTCACAGAAATAAAATTGTGATTACTATAATAGAATTAGACATATAATGCCCCAGGAAATAGAGAAAGGTTACACCAAATCAAGCTGTGGGAACTGGAGACAGAGAGAGGCACAGAGAAGACTTCTCTAACTAATTTGAGTGACATTTAAACTGTGTTGTAAAGGACAGCAAGAGTTTTACTTATACTTACGTTTCTGCTGCTATAAGACCAAGGCTTTGTTCACAGCTGTATCTCTAGCAACTAGTATTTGCCTGAGACATTTACTGAATGTATGAACAAGTGAATGAATGAATGAACAAATAAATGAAGGAAAACATTTCTTTCACAGGTGTGGAGAAGTGGTATAGCAGTCATGCTTTGACTTGCCCAATCTCTGTTCTGTTCTTAGAAAACTGCCCATCTTACCCACAGGCATCATATTAACAGCATATTACATTTCTATTGCTTGACCCTGACCCCTGACCATAACTGATCAGCCCAGGAATGAGCCTATGACACAAAAAGGACCAATAAGAGCACCTGATTTGGAATTTGTGATGGGGACCCAGAAAGAAAGAGCCTTAGCCCCTCTTAGTAGCTGAGTCTATAGCTTACAAACTTGGGAGCAATGGGAAGGCCACATTGTCTGCCATGTAGATAGAAGACACAGAAAGCCAGCCCACAAAGAGTGAGAAACAAACTAGGCAAGCAGAGAAAAAGCAGAGGTGAGAAACAAGAAATATTATCTGATTTTTCTACTGCCTCCCAGGTCCTGATTCCTGAAGCCCAGCTTCATTCCTGCCTTTGGGTTCTTTGAGTCATCCCATTTGTATTTCAGTAAATTTTCTCTTTTTTACTTAAGCCAGCTTTACTTGGTTTCTGATATTTAGAACTAAAAGCATTTTATCCATTGATGGTGAGGATTAGGATGGGTGAGATTCCAGAAAGAGGCTTAGCCTTTACAAAAAAAATGAAGTCTGAAAGGGGTTAGTTGTTTGAAGTAGTGTGGGGAGAAGGTAAAGGAGTGTGGTCCTCCATTAAAAAAGGCAAAGGAATAGCACCTTGGCATGTTAGAAAATCCCAAGGAAAGGGAACCAGAAGTGCTGGAAATAGACCCTCTTCCTCTGATAATTCCTGCATTTGGAATTTGCCCAGGAATTACTGTCAAAAAGTCCAAGGAGGACTTCAAGTTCCATCTGCATCTGCAAAGGAGTATAAATATCAGGGGCCTGCACTGCATAGGTTTTGGGGAGTAATACAGTTTAAAAACTTGGCAAGGGGCAGCAGGAACAGAGAATGGGTATCAGCAGTGAAGAGAGACTGATATACCAAACTTTGATATACCAAAAAGGCCTTTTGTCCTTTTACAATGAGATGCAATGATCATAGGCCCAGGAATATGCAGAATCTGCTTGATCAGACATTCCATTTTATCAGACCATAGGAGCACAAGGTCCCTATGAATACTGATTAGAATTAATCTATATGTACCCCTCCATGGTCCACACAAACGTTAATTTTCTACCATGCTCTTTCAGACCTCCTCAATCATGTTGGAAGTCATTAAAGCAGCTCCTAATTCATTTCCCTTCCTTTGCTATTAGACAGAACCTCAATCACCAAGGTACAGTAAAACAAATAATCCCAAACCTCATTCTTCCTTACTACATTCTTCCTACCTCATTCTTTCTTATTACTGGACACTCCAACCTATTATATAACACACTAAGCAGGTATGTGCGATAGAGTTTATTACCATTAAAATGAATCTTCTCTTTACAAAGCATTAGACTTCAAGTTTTCTTTAACTTGCCTGCAATTAACCATGACTTCCCCAGGAATACAATTACGGTATGTGTGGGTTTGACCTATATTGAACTTAAGATCTTTGGCAAAAATCATTCATTCCAAATCATAGCTCTGGGAACTTTTTCAAGAAGTCAAGAACAGAAATTGCTTTTTGCTGCATTGATACAGGAGGAGAAGTAAATCAAGTCCCTCTTGGTTTGAATAATTCACTGCTTGGTGTTATCTATGACCATGTGACCATAGGCCTGGGTACTGAGCATGAATTCAACAATATCACAGATACATAAATAAATAATCTTCTGCTCTCAGTCCAGGAGGCAGTTATTGATCATGAGCTGTGATCATGATCCCTTCCCAACTTTCTGAGGATTTCTAAAATAGCTCACCTTAGGGGAATTAGAGAATCAAGTACTTTTGCTTTGTCCTTTGAAAAATAAAAATCACCAACACATTTTACAAAAGATGAATTCTGACAGAAGAAATAACAGCATTTGCTGAGACTACCTGAAAATTGACCTGGTATCTTAGCCTGGAAGCTGGGAGACAAAATGAAAAATTCACAGTCCTTTGACCACCAAGGCCATCTTCCTCCATCAAGAATCAGGCTCTAGATCACAGCACTGGAACCTTGCTCAGTTAAGAACCAGGCCCTGTGATATCTGTGGATCAGATGGCAAGAGGTGCCCTGGGACATAAATTCTCCCTCTCCATACATTTAGTTGCTCATTTTGGATACTTAACTGAAAATATAGATTCTAATTCTAGCTCCTACAGACTGTGTGACCTCTGGGAGAATCCTACCATATCCCAGGACCTCAGTATCTTCATTGGCAGGTACCAATGATTGGCCACCCAACAGACATTTCCAATCCCCTTTTCCCTTAATTACCTTCCACTCTAGAAGCTACAAAAGTTGAATTCTCATTTTCCTAGGAGGAAAGCACTCTCTCACCAACCCAAAGACCCTCTGGATTCTTCTTTTAGACTCTTAAATGGGAGAAGTGATGCTTGGAATTGAAGTAGATATCTTGCAACTTTAAGGAAAGACACTGCCACACACACAGATACGGCAAAGGAGAAAGGCTGGAGGAGCCAGAATCTTTGAGGGTATCACTGAGCCAATGAACTAATTTAGACTCTGTGATGGTTAGGTTCATATGTCAACTTGGCTAGGTGATGGTGCCTAGCTGTCTGGTCAAGCAAGCACTGGCCTAACTGTTACTGCAAGGACATTTTGTGGCTGGTTAATAAACCAGAAGGCTGGTTTGTTAAAACATCAGTCAGCTGATTGCATCTGTGCCTGATTACATCTACAATCAACTAAGGGAGTGTCTCCCCAATGAGAGAATCCAATCAGTTGAAGATTTTTAAGGGAGAACGGGGAAGTTTCATTTCTTCTTCAGCCAATCAGCCTGTCCTGAGGTGTTCATCAAGAATTTCCTTTTTTTTTTATGCAATTTTATCAAGATATATTCCCATAACATACAATCCTTCAAAGTGTACAATCAGCTGTTCATAATATCATCATATAGTTGTGCATTCATCACCACAATCTTTGAACATTTTCATTACTCCAAAAAATAAAATAAAAATTAAAATAAAAAAGAGCATCCAAAACATCCTTATTCTCCTCCTCCCCTCATTGAATCAAGGACTTCATCAGAGTGGCCAGCTCGCAGTCTGCCATACAGAATTTGGACTCATGCATCCTGCCCTGTGGAATTTGTACTCATGCAATCCCCACAGTTGCATGACATACTTTTATAAAACCTCATATTTACAGATATTTCCTGTTGGTTCTGTTTCCCTCAAGAACCCTAACTAATACAGACTCCAACCTCCTCCAGATTACTTGTTCAGTAAACTACACATTTCTTTATAGTGTTAAGACACTATTGGTAGATGTTCTGCTGCTTGCAGCCAAAATAGCCCTACTAACACATACACCTATAACATATGAGGGTCAGACTGAAGTCTCAATGGTTCTTTCCAACTGCAAAATTTCTGAGGTGAATTTTAGGTCTATCATCAACACTTTCAATGTCTATTACTTTGCTGAGTAAAAGTACCTGTGCAGTTGCCAAGGGAATTTCTTCAAAATAATAAACTAATAAAAATTAAGTTGCTTCTTCTATAAGACGGTGGTTCTTCTGACCTACCAATGGCAGAGCATGCCTTTGGCAGAGCAGTGCACATACATTTACACTGAGCCTCCATCTATCCTGGCATAAGATGGGACCCACTGGTAAAAAGATGGAAATGTCATGGGGCAATAGCAAAACAAGTAACACCTATTGGGATATGATTTGAGGAATACTGATAAAAGGCTCACCCTTCCCCAGGAATTCTCACTAGATTTTAAGCATTTCTGTTACCACAATCTCATTGAAACACACTGAGAGAAATGACACATAAGCCCGAGAATGTTCAGGCCCTGAGGAGATACAAGGCAGAGCAGATGAATTTTAGAAATCATTAAGGATAGTCAACATACCATAGATTTTAGAAATATAGAGCAAGATATCAACCTTACTCTGCCAATTAATGTCTGTGTATCTTTAAGAAGTCACTTGAGCAAGTTTGCGATTCCAAGATGGTAGTATAGGGAGATACAGAACACACTCCTGCAAACACAGCTAATGGACAGACAGAAACTGCCTGAATCAACAGTTACGGGGCTCTGGACACCAGGAAAGCACTGCATAGCATCCAGGAAAGAGTGGGATGGGGAGACTGCAAAGCTACAGCAAAAATTATGAGTGAATCCTCCCATGGCAGTGGCCACCACACATCCCCCATCCTTGAGATTTTCCTCAGATACACCTGGTGGCTGGCTGCCATAGAAAGACAGTAGTATGAAGGTCTTCATCCCTGGGAACTGTGGATGGTTGGGGAGGTTCAGGACACAGCCGAGTGCTGAGCGTGACTTCCGATCAGCAAGATTGGACTGCTGGGGTCTGGCTCTAAATTGCAGTTCTAAGCTGCCCAGAACAGGGATCCATAGGACACTGTTTCAACAACAACCGGTGGAGACTGAAAAAAGTATACTCCCTGCTTAGGGTTGTGGAAAAAGGTTTGCTGAAGAGCGCCATCACTGGACAGGACAGGAAAGTGTAGGTTCGTGGAGGGAAAAAAAGAGAGAGAGAGACTTTTCCTGGCACTCTCCCTGGGGTCCTTTGACATTGGTCTGCACTCCGTTCATGGGTCCCTGGACTTGTTGTGATCAGCTAAACATGGGCAATTCTAAAGGTCTATGTGCCAGTTTGAATATATTATGTCCCCCAAAATGCCATTATCTTTGAAGTAATCTTGTGGGGCAGACATATTAGTGGGGATTAAGTTGGAACATTTGGATTAGGTTGTTTCCATGGAAATGTGCCCCACCCAACTGTGGGTGATAACTGTGATTGGATAATTTCCATGGAGGTGTGGCCCCGCCCATTCAGCATGAGCCTTGATTAGTTCACTGGAGCACTATATAAGCTCAGACAGAAGGAGTGGGCTTGCTACAGCCAAGAGGGACATGTTGAAGAATGCACAGGAGCTGAGAGAGGAACTGCAGTTTACAGAGACATTTTAGAGACAGCCTTTAAAAGCAGACTGCCCCAAGAGCAACTAAGAGTGACATTTCGGAGAGAAGCTGAAGCCTAGAGAGGAATGTACTGAAAGAAAGCCATTTTGACACCAGAACTTGGAGCAGATGCCAGCCATGTGCCTTCCCAGCTAACAGAGGTTTTCTGGATGCCATTGACTATCCTCCAGTGAAGGTGCCCAATTGTTGATGAGTTACCTTGGACACTTTATGGCCTTAAGATTGTGACTGTATAACCAAATAAACCCCCTTTATAAAAGCCAATCCATTTCTGGTGTTTTGTATTCTGGCAGCATTAGCAAACTAGAACAGTATAGAATAAGTTGAACCAAGTGTCAAAGAAGAGACAACAAACAGCCAATCAACAATAAAACCCTAGGCAAGAAAGAGAAACTGACCATCAAATGCAACAAGATAATCAGATGCCCAGATATCATCAAAAAATAGCAAGCCATACCAAGAAACAGGAAGTTATGACTCAGTCAAAGGAACAAATTAAAAAGGTGGAAGAGACACAGAATTTGGAACAACTAATCAAAGATGTTCAAGCAATTCTCCAAAATCAACTCAAGGAATGAAGGAAAATATGCAAAAAGAGATAAAAGGAGTAAGAAGACTTTGGGTGAGCATAAAGAAGAATCTGATAGTATGAAAAGAAATATGACAGAACTTATGGGAATGAAAGACACAATATAACAGATTAAAAATATACTAGAGGAGACAGGGCAAGATGGCGGGATAGGGAAGTATGTAATTTAGTTGGTCCCCTATAGCAACTAGTAAATAGCCAGGAACAACTAGAAAATAGTCTGGAACAACTGATAGGAGGATATCCGTAACTGGACAACATCATACACCAGTCAGGATTGGGTGGAACAGCTGAGATCGCTGCATAGAACTATAAGTAAAGCTCCCCAGACAGTGGCGCTGGCACCCCTCCCCCACTGGCATAGCAGGCTGAATTGCAAAACTTTACTGTGGGAAATAGAAGCACTCACTGCCAGGAGAAAGGGAATGTAGTTTAACCAAACTACAATAACAGTTTTAATGAACAAATTTAGACTACTGGATACATCTATGAGCACAGATAAACCAGGAGCAAGCAGGAAAGGAATGCTGAAGTTTATACTGAAAGAGAGGAGGCAGGGCTGATGGGAAAAAATACATAAATAAATAAAAACAGAGGCTTTGGAGCTCAGAATACTGAAAAATGGCTGTGTGACAAGAAAAGAGGCACATAGAACCAGGCACCAACTCTGGTTCTTGACTGGTAACTGGGGTTTGGGGACAGGCTCTTTTTTGTTTTTTTCTCTCTCATTCTAAGTAGCTCATTAGAGAAATCTTCAGGCAGTTTCAATCATCAGCACAGACCCAGGCAAAGGTGGAGTTGAGATAGTCAGAGAGTCAAAGGAAAAACTCAAGTGTAGGAGACAATTCACTAAAGGGCTTATCTTCCCTAAGAAAAGGGGGGTGGGGGTGAGGCCCAGCTCAAGTGGCAGCCAACCCTCAGAGATCTCAGACCCCAGGGCCTGGGGAGGGTGGGTATGTGGAACAGAATACCCTAAGCTTGGCTTCTGACACCCTTGGTCCCTGGATTGGGCAGCGTCTGCTGAGAATTAAATACACCACACATCTTTACATGGTGGGGAGCTGTAGGCTGAGAAGCACCACCTGCTGGGCAGGAGGGGAAAACGACAGAGTCTAGAAACCTCACAGGAAAGTCAGACAATCTTCTGGGTCTCACCCTCAGGGAAACGTGAAACTGAATACATCCTCCTACTGAGACATGAGCCCCATGGTCTGGGAAAATCTGATTGGGGTAATCAAGGAAACCAGATGCCTAGACAACAAAAAATTACAAATCACACAAGGAAAAATGAAGATATTGCCCAGTCAAAGGAACAAACTTAAAATTCAACTGAGATACAGAAATCAAAACAACTAATTATTAATCAGACAGATCTCCTAAATCAAATCAATCAGTTGAGGGAAGATATGGGAAAAGAAATGAAGGATATAAAGAAAACATTGGGTGAACATAAGGGAGAATTTGAAAACTTGAAAACACAATTGGCAGAACTTATGGGAATGAAAGGCACATAAGAAGAGGTGAAAAACACAGTGGAGACATACTACAGTAGATTTGAAGAGGCAGAAGAAAGGATTTGTGAACCGGAGGACAGGACGGCTGAAATCCTAGACGCAAAATAACAGATAGGGAAAAGAATGGAAAAATATGACCAGGGTCTCAGGGAATTGAATGACAACATGAAGTGCATGAATATATATGTCATGGAGGTCCCAGAAGGAGAAGAGAAGGGAAAAGGGGCAGAAATAATAATGGAGGAAATAATCACTGAAATATTCCTATGTCTTAAGAAAGACATAAAATTACAGATCCAAGAAGCACAATGTACCCCAAACAGAACAGATCTGAATAGACTGTCTCCAAGACACTTAATCAGATCATCAAATAGCAAAGACAAAGAGAGAATTCTGAAACCAGCAAGAGAAAAGCAATCCATCACATATAAAGGAAGCTCAATAAGACTATGTGCAGATTTATCAGTAGAAACCATGGAGGTGAGACAGCAGTGGCATGATATATTTAAGATGCTGAAAGACAAAAACTGCCAACCAAGAATTCTATATCTGGCAAAACTGTCCTTCAAAAATGAGGGAGAGTTTTAAATATTTTCAGACAAACAGACCCTGAGAGAGTTTGTGAACAAGATACCTACTCTACAAGAAATCCTAAAGGGAGCACTGCAGGCAGATAGGAAAAGACAGGAGAGACAGGTTTGGAGAAGATGTAGAAATGAAGACTATCAGTAAGGGTAAAAACAGAGAAAAAGGAAAAAATGGAAATAAAATGTGATATGACATAGAAAATCCAAAGGACAAAATGGTAGACAGTAGACAATACACTAAGTGAAATTAGCCAGAAACAAAAGAATGGATACTGTATGGTCTTACTAATATGGACTAACATAGATGAAATTTGAGAGTTGAGGATACAGGTTATCAAGAGATAGAAGTATGACACCAGAAGGAAAAACTGAAGATAAAGACTGGGATTGTGTAACTTAGTGAAACATAGAGTGATCAATGATGGTGATTAAATGTACAAATATAAGAATGTTTTTAAATGAAGGAGAACAAATGAATATCAACATTGCAAGGTGTTGAAAAATGGATGGTGTAGGGAAAAATACAATCAATGCAAACTAGAGTCTACAGTTAATGGTAACACTGTAAGATGCTTGCACTAGTTGTAACAAAGGCAATATGGGTATGGGATGGTTTGGGTGTTCTTTTTGGTTTTTATTTTTTTCTTTACTTTGGAGTAATGAAAATGTTCTAAAATTGATTTTGGTGATGAATGCACAACTATATGATGATACTGTGTGCTACTGATTGTAAACTTTGGATGGATTATATGGTGTGTGAGTATCTCTCAATAAAATGGCATTTAAAAAAAAAAAAACAAAAAACCCAAAAATTGGTTCTTTGAGATTAACAAAACTGAAAACTCCTTAGAAAGAGACAGCAAGAAGATGCAAATAAATGAATTCAGAAATGAGTATGGGGACATTACTACCAACCCCAAAGAAACAAGATCATAAGAGGAGACTATGAACAACTGTACACCAAGTTAGACAACTTAGATGAACTGGACAAATTCTAGAAAAACACCAACAATCTACATTGACTTAAGAAGAAATAGAACACCACAACATACCAATCACAAATAAAGAAACTGAATCAGTCTTCAAAACCTCCCAAAGTAGGAAATCTAAGATGGCGGCACAGAGAGGAGTAGAAGTTAGTTAGTCCCCCTGGAACAACTAATAAGCAACCAGGAACAGCTAGTAAATTATCCAGCATAACTGCAGGGGGACAAACGTGACCGTCCACTCACTGTACACCAACCTGAATTGGGAGGAATGCCCAACATCGCAGCATAAAATCTGTTAGTCAAAACTGCAGATCCAAGCCAGGAGCCCCCTCTCCCCACGGCCCGAGCTACAAAGCCTCATGGAACTAGAGAGAGCTCTCTCCTAGCAAGCAAATATAGCACAGCTGAGCTCCAACTGGGGTTTTAATTAACAAGTGTGGACTGCTCAACACGAATCCCCAACAAGCAGACAGAGGCTTTGGATGAAGACTGACCTTGGAGAGCTGGAGGGTGGCCGCGGACTGGCCCTGAAGGCAGCTTTCTGTCCCTGTTTCGGCTCAGTGGAGAAAGTCTCAGCCATTTTCAGTTTGCAGTGCTTTGACCCAGACAAGGATGGAGACAGCACAGGCAGAGAGAGACTACTGAAATGCTAATGACCTCTCCCTAGGGGTCTATCTTCCCTAAGAGGAAAGGGGTGGGGCCCAGCTCTACCACCCACCTTCCATTCGGATCCAGACCCCACAGCCTGGGGCAAAACAGCCACTGGCCACACCTCCTTACACCAGTCTGGAGTTACAGACTGAAGGCGCCACCTGCTGGGCAGAAAAGCACAATGACCCAAGGCCTCACAGGGTGTACCAATTTTCTAAGACACACCCTCAGGGAAACTGGATACTGAATAGTTCTTCCTTCTGGGACCAGAGCCCGTTTTGGTCTGGGAAAACCTGATTGGGGTAACCATGGAAAACATGCCTAGACAACAGAAAACTACAACCTACAAAAAGAAATGAAGTTATGGCCCAGTCAAAGGAACAAACTTACACTTCAGCTGAGATACAGGAACTTAAACAACTGATACTAAGTCAATTCAAAAAGTTTAGGAAGGTTATGGCAAAAGACATGAACCATATAATGAAACACTGGGCATACATAAGGTAGAACTTGAAAGTTCAAAAAACCAACTGGCAGAATCTATGGAAATAAAAGGCACAAAACAAGAGATGAAAGACACAATGGAAACATACAACAGCAGATCTAAGAGGCAGAAGAAAATACTCAGGAACTGGAGAACAAGGCACCTGAAAGCCTACACACAAAAGAACAGGTAGAGAAAAGAATGGAAAAATATGAGCAATGTCTCTGGGAACTTAAGGACAAAATGAAATGCAGAGATGTACAAGTCATTGGTGTCCCCGAAGGAGAAGAGACGAGAAAAGGGGCAGAAGCAATAATAGAGGAAATAATCAAAGAAAACTTCCCATCTCTTATGAAAGACATAAAATTACAGATTCAAGAAGTGCAGCGCACCCCAAACAGAATAAATCTGAATAGGCCCATGCCAAGACACTTAATAATCAGATTATCAAATGTCAAAGAGAAAGAGAGAATCCTGAAAGCAGCAAGAGAAAAGCAATCCATCACATACAACGAAAGCCTGATAAGAATATGTGCGGATTTCTCAATAGAAACAATGGAGGCAAGAAGGAAGTGGGGTGATACATTTAACATACTGAAAGAGAAAAACCACCAACCAAGAATCTGATATCTGGCAAAACTGTTCTTCAAATATGAGGGAGAGTTTAAAATATCCTCAGACAAACAGACAATGACAGAGTTTGTCAACAAGATACCTGCTCTACAGGAAACACTAAAGGAAGCTCTGCAGACAGAAAGGAAAAGACAAGAGAGGTTTGGAACACAATTTGGGGAGATAGTAGCACAACAATGTACATACACTGAACAAAGACGACTGTGAGTATGGTTGAAAGAGGAAGGTTGGGACCATGTGGGACACCAGAACATAAGACAAAGGATAAAGACTGGGACTGTGTAACTCAGGGAAACCTAGGGTGCGCATCAATTGCAAGAAAAGGTACAAATATGTTTTTACATGAGGTAGAACAAATGAATGTCAACATTGCAAGGTGTTTAAAATAGGGTGGGATTGGAGGGAAAATACAATCAATGCAACCTAGAAACTATAATTAACAGAAACATGGTATTATGCTCCCTTTAATATAACAAAGGCAACATACCAGAGCTAAATGCATATAGTGGGGGTGGAATAAGGGAAAGATATGGGACTCCTGGCATTGGTGATGTTGTCTGACTCTTTATTCTACTTTAGGTTAATGCTATCTTTCCTTTTGTTGCTTTCTAGCTGTCACATTTTTGTTGTTGTTTTATTTCTCTCTCTCTTTCCCTTTTCTTTTTCTTTTGTCTCTCTGCCTTCTTTGACTCTTCCTCCTCTTTGTGGAAGAAATGAGATGTCCTTATATAGATAGTGGCAATGGTGCCGAATACATAAATACGTGACTATACAGGGAACCAACAATTGTTTACTTGGAACGGAATGTATGGTGTGTGAACAAAACCGTCTTAAAAGAAAGGGGTTGGTGAAGAAATCTTGAGGGCACTATATTGAGTGAAATAAGATAGACACATAAAGGCAAATATTGCAGGATCTCACTGATATGAACTAATTATAATATGTAAACTCACAGACATGAAATATGTTACCAGGATATAGAATGAGGCTAAAGAAGGGGGAGTATTTGCTTATTATGAGCAGAATGTTCAACTAGGATGAACTTAGATGTTTGGAAACGGACAGGGGTGATGGTAGCATGTTGTGAGAATAACTAACAGTGCTGAAAGTTGTATGAAGATGTTGGAAAGGGTAAGCTCAGAGTCACGTATGTCACCGGAAGGAAAGTTGGAGGTTAAAAGATGGGAATGTATAACACAGTGACTCTTGTGGTGGACAATGTCCGTGATCAACTATACAAATATTAGAAATCTCTCTCATGAACGAGAACAAATGTATGACACTATAACTAGAAGTTAATAATAGGGAGGCATATAGGAAAAATATACATATCTATTGCAAACTATATACTACAGTTAGTAGTATTTTAACATTTTTTTCATCAACAGTAACAAATGTACTATACTAAACCTATGAATCAATAATGGAGCGGGGGTGGTTAGGGGTATGGGAGGATTTGAGTCTCCTTTTTTTGTCTTTATTTCTTTTCTGGAATAATGAAAATGTTCTAAAAATCGAAAAAAAAATTAATTGTGGTGATGGATGCACAGCTGTGTGACAGTATCATGGGCAACTGATTGTACACTTTGGATCTTTGGATAGTTGTTTGGTATGTGAACAATCTCAATCAAATACACACACACACACACACACACACACACACACACACATAAAACCTCCCAAAACAGAAAAGACCGGGACCAGATGACTTCACAGGTGAATTCAACCAATCATTTCCAAAAAAATTTAATACTAATCCTGCTCAAACTCTTCAAAAAAAATTGAAGAGGAGAGAACACTAACTCACTGTATGAAGTTAACATTACCTTGATACCAAATAGAAATAAAGACACTACAAAAAAAATGAACATTATAGACCATCCTCTCTAATTAATGTAAGTGTAAACATTCTCAACAAAATACTTGCAAATCAAATACAACAGCACAGTAAGAGAATTATGCACCATGATAAGTGGTTTTATCCCAGGTATGCAAAGGTCGCTCAACACAAGAAAATCAATTAATGTAATATACCATATTAACAAATCAAGGGGAAAAACTCATGATCATCTTGATTGATGCAGAAAAGACATTTGATGTAATCCAATATTCTTTCTTGATTAAAACACTCCAAAAGAGAGGAACAGAAGGAAACTTCTTCAACATGATAAAGGGCATATATGAAAAACCCATGGCTAACACCATACTCAATGGTGAAAGAGTGAAAGCTTTCCCTCTAAGATCAGGAACAAGCAAGGATGCCCACTGTCACCACTGTTATTCAACATTGTGCTAGAAGTTCTACTGAGAGCGTTAGGAAAGAAAAAAATAAATAATAAAGGCATCCGAATAGGAAAGGAAGAAGTAAAACTTGCACTGTTTACAAATGACATGATCCTATATTTAGAAAGTCCCAAAAATCCTACATCAAAGCTACTAGAGCTAATAAATGAGTTCAACAAAATGGTGGAATACAAGATCAACAATTAAAAAAAAAAACAAAAACAAAAAAACAGTGTTCTATACATGAGCAATGAGCAATATAACGAGGAAAATCAGGAAAAAAATTCCATTTACAATAGCAACTGAAGGAATCAAATAAATAGGAATAAATTTAACCAAGGACGTAAGGACCCATACACAGAAAACTCAAAACATTGCTAAAATAAATCAAAGAAAATCTAAATAAACGGAAGAACATTTCATGTTCATGTATTAGAAGACTAAATATCATTGAAATGTCAATTCTATCCGAACTGATTTACAGATTCAGTGCAATCCCAATCAAAATTCTAAGTGCTTACTTTATAGAACTGGAAAAGTCAATTATCACATTTATTTGGAAGAGTAAGGAGCCCCGAAGGGTCAAAAACTTCTTGAAAAAGAAGAATGAAGTTGGAACTTTAAAGCTGACTTTAAAGCATATTACAAAAAACTACAGTGGTCTGGTCAAAACAGCATGGTACTGGCATAAAGACAGACTGATCAATGGAATCACATTCAGAGTTCACAAACAGACCCTCACATCTATGGTCAACTGATTTTTGATAAGGCTCCCAAGTCCACTCAACTGGGACAGAACAGTCTCCAACAAATGATGCTGGGAGAAGTGGATATCCATATCCAAAAGAATGAAAGAGGACCTCTATCTTACATCTTATACAAAAATCAATTCAAAATGGATCACAGAATGAAATATAAGAGCCAGGACCAAAAAACTCCTAGGAGAAAATGTAGGGAAGCATCTTCAAGATCTTGAAGTAGGTGGTGGTTTCTTAGACTTTACACCCAAAGCGCAAGGAACGAAAGACAAAACAGATAAATGGGACCTCCTCAAAATTAAATATTTCCATGCTTCGAAGGACTTGGTGAAGAAGGTGGAAAGGCAGCCTACTCAATGGGAGAAAATATTTGAAAACCACATTCTTATAAAGATTTAATATCCAGAATATATAAAGAAATCCTACAACTCAATAATAAAAAGACAAATAACCAGGTTTTAAAATGGGCAAAAAAACACAAAAGCAAAAAATAAAAATAAAAATGGGCACAAGACTGGAACAGACATTTTCTAAAACAGAATACAACTGGCTAAAAAGTACATGAAAAGATGCTCAACCTCACTAGCTATTAAGGAAATGTAAATCAAAACCAGAGTGAAATAGCATTTCACACCCACTAGAATGACTACTATCCAAAAGCTACAAGTGTCAGAAGGATGTGGAAGAATAGGAACACTTACTCACTGCTGGTGGGAATGTAGAGTGGTATAGCCACTGTGGACGACAGTTTGGCAGTTCCTTAGGAAGATAAGTATAGAACTGTCATATGATCCAGCAATCCCCCTATTAGGTATATACTCAGAAGAAATGAAAGCCAGAACAAACATTTGCACACCTATGTTTATAATGGCATTATTCACAACTGCCCAAAGATGGAAGCAACCCAAGTGTCTATTAACAGATGAATGGATAAACAAAATGTGGTATATACATATATTGGAATATTATTCAGCTGTAAGAAGAAATGAAGTCCTGATGCATGGGACAACATGGATGAACCTTGCGGACACAATGTTGAGTGAAATAAGCCTGACACAAAAGGACAAATATTGTATGCGCTCACTAATATGAACTAATTAAAATAAGCAAAGTCATAGTGTTAGTATCTAGAATATAGGTTACTCGGAGATAGAATGAGGATAGAGGTAGGGAGCTAATGCTTAATTTGTATAGAATTTTTAATAAGGTTAGTTGTAAATGTTTGGAAGTGGATAGAAGTGATGGTAGCACATTATCATGAGTGTAATTAATAGCGCTGAATTGTACATGTGATTGTGGTTGAAAGGGGAAGTTTAGAGTCGTGTACGTCACTAAAAAGAAAAACAGAAAGATGAAACATGGGACTATATAACATAGTGAACCCTATTGGGAATGATGAATGTAGTCAATAGTACAAATATAAGAAGTTTCTTTCATGAACTAGAATAAATGTACGCCATTATTACAAGGTATTAGTAATAGGGTGGTATATAGGAAAAAATACACCCAATACAAACTATAGACTACAGTTAACAGTAATGATTAAATATTCTCTCATCAGTTGTAACAAAGGTACCACACCAATGCTAAGTGTCAATAACAGGGGGGTGTTCTAGTTTGCTAATGCTGCAGGAATGCAAAACACCACAAATGGATTGGTTAATACTGGAATGGCGGCCAGGTTCCATGTCTGGTTAAATCCTCACGTTGGGCTGTAGTTTCTGGGGCTTCACCTCCTTGAAGCTCAGAGTTTTCCAGGCCATCAATTTCTGGTTTCTTTGTACCCAAGAGTTCAGTTCTAAGTTTATCTCGGCCTGCTTGCATTTTACTGTTAGCTGCAAGGAGGAGCCATGCTGTATCTACAACTTGTAGTTTTGAAAACTCATCAGCCAAATATCCCAGCTCATCACTTTCAAAGTCTGTCTTCCATCTGACATCAGGATTCAATTTTGCCAAATTCTCTGCCACTTTAAAACAAGGATCACCTTTCTTCCAGTTGCCAATGACACATTCATCATTTCTGCTCAAGGCCTCATCGGAAGTATCTTTAGAGTCCATATTTCCAAGAACGGTCTCTTCAAAGCAGTTTAGGCCTTTTCAATCAAGCTCCTCACAACTCCTCCAGAATCTTCCCCTTATCCATTTAAAAAGCCGTTCCAACATGTTTGGTATCTGCAAACACAGATACCAAAATCTGTTCTAGTTTGTTAATGCTGCTGGAATGCAAAACACCAGAAATGGATTGGCTTTTATAAAGGGGGTTTATTTGGTTACACAGTTACAGTCTTAAGGCCATAAAGTATCCAAGGTAATGCATCAACAATCGGATACCTTCACTGGAGGATGGCCAATGGCATCCAGAAAACCTCTGTTATCTGGGAAGGCACATGGCTGAAATCTGCTCCAAGTTCTGGTTTCAAAATGGCTTTCTCCCAGGACGTTCCTCCCTAGGCTTCAGCTTCTCTTCAAAATGTCACTCTCAGTTGCTCTTGGAGCATTTGTCCTCTTTTAGTTTCTCTGGAGCAAGAGTCTGCTTTCAAAGGCTGTCTCTAAAATGTCTCTGTAAACTGCAGCTCTTCTCTCAGCTCCTGTGCATTCTTCAAAGGGTCCCTCTTGACTGTAGCAAGCCCACTCCTTCTGTCTGAGCTTAAATACTGCTCTAGTAAACTAATTAAGGCCCATGCTGAATGGGCGGGGCCACACCTCCATGGAAACCATCCAATCAGAGTCATCACCCACAGTTGGGTAGGTCACATCTCCACGGAAACACTCAAAGAATTACAATCTAATCAACACTAATACATCTGCCCACACAAGATTACATCAAAGATATTGTCATTTTGGGGGACATAATACATTCAAACCAGTACAGGGAGTATAAGAGGTATGGGGTTTTTTTTGTTTTTTGTTTTTTGAGCAATGAAAACGTTCTCAGATTGATTGTGGGGATGAATGGATTGTATGGTATGTGAATAAAACTGCTTTTTAAAAAAGTTCTAGTAATAAAAATAGGAATGTCAAAGATATAGGTGAAGAGTTAAAAATTATTTTTATGAAATATAGTAAGAAAAAGCATTAGTTCTAAATTAATGTATTTTTACATATACAATGTGATAGGAATTGTGTGACTCAATAAACATACATTATTTAAATTAAAAAAAACAATAGGGGGTATATGGAAACACTGTATATGCACATGACTTGTATGTAAATTTTTTTGAAAACATTATTCTAAGTGAAAGAAACCAGATACAAAGTACTACATATTGCATGATTCCATGTATATAAAATGAAAATATAAATAAGTTGATAGAGACAGAATTAGATTAGTGATTATGGAGCACTGGGGAAGGACAGAGGGACTGAGAAGGGACTACTATGGGGTATGAGGTTTTCTTTTTGGAGTAATGAAAATGTTCTAAAATTATTGTGGTGATGAATGCACAACCCTGTGATTATACTAAAAGACACTGACTGTACCCTTTGGATGGATTGTATGGATGTGACTGTATCTCAATAAAACTGCTTTAAGAAAAAAAGGCCCACCAGCCAGTGCACTAAGCTCAGGACCTAGCACAGCATCTGGCATGTCATAGGTCCTCAAAAAGCAATTTGTTGGCACTGGAGATAATCCATGGTTTTAGCAAAAGGACTTAAAAAAAAAAAAAAAAGTCATCTGAGTCCTCTAAGAATTATTTATAAAATGTCCTGACCCAACTTTCTTTTCTTTGTGGCTATTATGAGATGCCAGTAAGATCACATATGTGAAAGTCTTTGTAAAGTGTAGAGTGCTGCACAACTATGAGAGGTTATGATTCATAATGATGAGGAATAGGTGAAGTACAGATTGACAGCCAAAGGGTACCCAAAACCTAGGACACTGAGGAGTACACTGGAAGGGCAAACACCTACTACTTAATGAGTAGGCCTTCCCTGGATTGGTTTCTCTCTGTGTCCAGTCATATAACCTATGCAAGGGTCAATCTCAGTCCCCAACCTCTACAACTCCTTCTTCAAATTCAATAACAGACCATCTTAATAGCTATAGGTATTAGGCTGCTTCCTCCTCCTATCTGGTTTGGGTTGTTTTCCAAGAACATTCAAGCTCTTCTAAGGACACTGCACTCTCATCTTCCCTGAAGTCTTGCAAGAGAGACTGAACTGTGCAGCTGGGTAAGATACAGAAAGAGGACCAGGCCACAAGTCAGTAAGTGTTGGTTAAAGACTCAATCAGCTATAAACAAGCCATGGACCACTAGACTAATCAGCTGCCCTCTCAGAACCTTAGTTTCCAAATCTGTCAAACAAACTAAAAATACCTATTCTGTTTGCCTCCCAGGAACAGCGAAATCAAAGTGAGATAATGGAGGGAAAGGTGATTTGAATACTGAAACTCTAGCACAAATATAAAATATCTTTGGGGCAGCATGTAGTCGTGGTTAAGAGGGTGGGCTTTAGAGTCATACTGTGTCCTAACTCTGTCATCTCAAGCCGTATGACCCTGAGCAAGTTGCTGAGCCTTTCAAACCTTGAGTCACTCACTATCTTCAAAACAGGGCCCCTAACGATTACCTTATAGCCTGTTATAGGGATTAAACTAAATATAAATTCCTGTCACTCACTAACCAAGCACTTAAATGTCAGTAGTATTTGCTGATATTATTTTTTTAATTCTACTACTACTATCAATCCCTTTCCCTAATCAGAGAGCCAGAATGAAACCCTAAGGAGTTCTCTGCATGCAACACCTCCCAACCTTTCCTGAATGTTCATTCTAAAAAGTCACACAGCCTCTGGAGGCACTGCTGAGAAGCACAAAGAGATGTGAGGATGTATCCAAAGTTTTACAGTTGATAAAAGCCCCTTCCTGACCAACAATGCCCATCAGATCATTTGCTGAGTAAGGCTTGAAGGCAAATCCCTACACTCTGATGCAGAATGCAGTCTGCCAAAGCCCAAAATTGTTCCAGCTAGGCTCCCTGCCACGGAAAATCCACACTGGTGCTGAGGCAGCCTGCTGCGCTGATGGGGCTCATCCAAACCAAGCTTCACCTCTGCTGGTTCAATAATCCCAAAGACAGCCCGGCACCTCCCTTTTGAAAACTGTCACAGCTTCCACACAGGAAGCCACCCTTCCACCCCACCCAGACCTCCTGCCCTCCAAGGCACTCCCTTCCAACCTGAAAGGCCAAAGATGAGCATCCTCTGCCCACTGCTGTTCCACTCTTGGAACACAGGGGCCCCTTCATATCATCTTTTTATTTCCAGGCCTTGCACAGGCTCTGGCTCACCAAAATCTCTCAGTGTTTATTTACCTGAACTGCTGAATAACCAACTCCTAAAATGCCTAAGTAGTTTACCGCATGCTTCAACAAAAGGCAAGTCCTTCAACTCCAACATTATCAGATATGCATTACTCTATCACTAGCCACTCTTCCTTCACCCTGCCAGCAACTCCATTTGGAGAAACAGATACATAAACCAAGAAAGTGGGCAAAGAAGGCCTCAGGGAAATCATCCTTTCAACCACATTCTTGCCAGTATTACTTATTACTTATGCCAGTTTGGTGTTACTTATTACTTATGCACCCAGCTGGCAAAATTATACTGGAACAATCCACCCTCCACCTTCTCCATGCTTACTTCTGAGCTCAGTGGGGCTATTAAAAACCAGGCTACTACCAACATGGTCTCTAGTACCATCTGGATCCCAACAAAACCCAGCCAGCCTTGTATATTTCCCTAGTGAGAATCCTCTTCAGAATAGCTATTCCAACCCTTCTCCACTCTCCTGAAATCCTGAGCACATTACCTGTTATATCTCCAAGAAAATAGAAGCCACCAATGAGAATTCTCAATGTCCTATGAACTCACTAACTGTCCTACCCTTCCTTTCCTCCTTCCCTCCAATTTCAGCAAATAAGGAATCCCTCCTCCCATTTAAGGATAATCACTGCACTGAGTTCTGGGTCTCTTCCTCAGTAACTCTTCACCTCTAATTATTTGTGCTTCCCTTGAAGATTCAGCCTCTTCTTTTCTAATGGAGTCTTCCCAGTGGCATTTAAACCTCCTTAAGTCTCTTCCATCATTTAAAAAATAACAACAAAGA
This sequence comes from Choloepus didactylus, assembly GCF_015220235.1. Taxonomy (NCBI): domain Eukaryota; kingdom Metazoa; phylum Chordata; class Mammalia; order Pilosa; family Megalonychidae; genus Choloepus; species Choloepus didactylus. Next base: position 125,097,964 of record NC_051312.1, on the reverse strand, counting down.
CAAACCAAGAGAAATTCTCATGCAACTCTCAGTTCCAATTACTAGATAAGCAGGCATTAAAACAATTACAACTGTTGACAGGTTATGTTATGAATGGAATAAAAGGGGAGGTGCTGAGATAACATAGATAGAATGTGCTCATCATGGAGACTTCCAATAGCATGGTTCCTTTGACCGTTATTCTTCACTGTATATGAACTGCTAATAAACTGACACAGACTGTAGACCTCTGCATATTTGGTAGCCTGAGCCAGCAACTTAAATCTGATCACTTTTGGTCCTACCAAGTGTGAGTCGCTGACCATCCCAAGTGGAAGATTAAATTCTGGAACCAGTAATATAATCTGGATTTAGCAGATGTTCTCTTAACCAAGCTCTATTTACTGACTTGACAAAACCAACATGCTCCAGTCTGTCTGTAAAACATACAGACTGATGCCCACTACACAGAACATTTTGGTTAAGCTAGTAGCACACACACTTTTGATCCCAGTTGAACTATACCAGAACCAGGTATCTGTTCCCAAACCTATTTATGCCAGTTGTACCTCTAGAATCATGTAATTCAATTAATTATTATTGTAAACTGATTAGATAGGAATATGAAAAGGAAGAGATTTCGTTTCTAAAACTTCGTTTCTAAAACTAAGTCGAATGTTTATGAAGGGCTTCATAAAGATGAGCCATTAAAAATTTCTGGTGAATTTGGTGTGGGTGAGAAATTTTTTAAATTGGCTGGCACTAGTCATGTCCAGTTTACAATGTACTCATCCCTCCTGCAGGCTCAGTTATCTACTTATCTACCAGAGAAGAATCGACTGCCTCAGCATTCAACGGAAATAGCTGCCAAATGATTTATGGGTTTTTTTGTTACTGACTTTCTGTTTACATTTTATCAATCTATGGCATTCTATGTTTATTTTTAATAGTAACATAAAATTGAAATTATAAAATTAGAACCACAGGATTCTCCTTGTGTTCCTTCTGCCCTCATACTGGTACATAAGCTAATTCAGTTGTTGTACAGCATTGCATATTAAGTGAAGAAGTCAAACTACAAACCAGTATGTGGCACATGGTCCCAATTATGATTTTAAAATAAATAAAAGTATCATCAAAATTTACCAAAAAAAAAAAAAGCATTTGCCATTCAGATTGCCTCCAAGTGTTAAGTTCTCATTCCATCTTTGAGAAACTGAAACTGGAAGTTGCAGATGATGCACTGAACTCCAGAACAAAATCCCCATAGTCAAAAGACTTTAGCTGTATATCAAAGTATCAGCAAATAAAATGTACCTTTCCACATTTTAAGTTAAAGTGAAATTTTAGAAAAACTATAATCATGTTTTATGGTTCCTCATTTAATCAACTTTCTCAATTAACCAATCAACTCCTGGTCCTGATCATGTAGAATTTTTAGTGTAGTATGGTTTGATCCTGCCCAAATGCAGCAGGCCTTCCTCAAATACAACCATCTTCTCTGAATCCCTATAGGCAGGTCAAGAGGACTCTTGCATTTAGATCCAGGTCCTCTGTTATGCTTGACATGAAGTACATGTTCAATTGCTGAAGAATGAATTAATGAATAATAATGCATAAAGACCTGGTGGTTCTTCCAAAAGCCATCTCAACCAGGTGCCTATCACTAGCCTAAACTGGTTCACGTAAATGTTAGTGTTTTCTTTGTAAAAACTCACTAGAGAAAAAAACTACAACTCATCCTTGCTTAGAGTCAGGTCATAACCTGTCTCTTACCTAATCTAAATCATCTATTCTAAAATGGAAGTTGATTTCTCATCTGCTCTAAAAGAAATAGATACCCCAGATCCTACTAATTTATTCATTCAACAAACACTGATTAGGTGCTGACAACATTCCGGGCACTGTGCTAGGTGTTGGGAATATGATGGTGAACAAAATAGGCACAATCCCATCTTTCAAAACTCCCTAGTCACAAAGGCATAGAGAATACAATGAAGATTGTTTTAGGTTCTAAGACAACAAATCTATAGGCAGGGCCAGGACTAGAGTGAGGCAAGTAAGGCATTTAGGGTACAAAATTTAAGAAGGCATCAATCACTCCCAGCTTCTTGGACATGACTCTAAGAGAGATGCCATCTTTAGTTTTGTTCCCTACATGCCTCGCTTGCCTCATCTTAGTCCCCACTTTGTCATTAGGTTCTCCATTCCTCCTCCTAACTGTATTTGGTATTTCTGTTGCCAAGCTTCCAGAATTTTGTTTCTTCAATCCATTCACAGCCCACTATACATCTCCAGGACTTTTTTTTTTTTTTTTGGCCATATATGTGCCTGGAATTTTGACATATTTTGCACCTGAAAATAGATCATAAAAGTTTGTTTAACCATAAATTTATCAGCCTTACTATTCTTCAGTGAGGAATAAAATCACTGTGTATTTTATCTTTTCAACTAATGAATTAGCAAGCACATCCAAAAGTAACAAAAAATTGTCTTACCCTGAGGTGTAGACAGGTTTCAGAAAATACAGATGCCAATACTTGTGCAAGGTTAGAGGTGCTAGGAAAAATCCCTTGCTGAAAAAAATCTACTGGGAAACAGGATAAAGTAGTAGTAAAGAGTGTGGTAGTGAAGACCCCACTTCACTTTCAAGTTCTGACATTAGCTAATTGGATTAAAAAATGAATAAAAAATAATCCCTGTCTTCAAGAGGCAGACATTTAACAGGGAAGATATAAGATAGATGATTACAACAGAATGAGACAGGCTCAGTGAGACATTCATAGAGTATTAGGGAGCCCAGAGGATAGGGGCTTGAAGAGAGGAGAGAGAGAGAGGTTCAAGGAGGAGCACCCAAACTGAATTTTAAAGTGAGAAGTTAACCATGGGTAGAAGAGGGGAAAGAGCAATCTCAGCAGAGTGAACCTCAGAACTGTGTTAATTTTTTTCCAGATTGGAAGACTAAAAGGTTGCCTCAGTTAATGGGAATTTATTTTTTTATTTTAATTTAATTTAATTTAATATAAATATTCAAAGGGAAATAAGACTCAGGAAATCACTTCTGTGGCAGGACAAACCTCATTTAGAACATTCGGAAATCAACACATCTTAGGACTCTGTTATCTTGTGCTTGGTTCCCTTAGTAAAGGATTCATTGCCCTTTGTGCTAGTGATCGGTCATGCTGGTGATTTAGCATCTCTTTCTCCCTTTCTCCCCTTCTTCTGCTCTTTCCATGTCTCCAGTCACTATCTTTTTACCTCATTCCCTATAGTTTCTGTTTATTCTTGGTGTGTACTGCCACTGAGATTCTGCCTACCATCTTCTCTTGGTATGTTTGGCTCCCTCCTATCCCACTGTCTGCTTACTCTCTGTGCATTGCATTCAAACTCACCAAGAGAGAGGATCTGTTCCTCAGACCTATTCAGGTTAGAACATTCCTGCTGGGCAGCATTCTCAGGCCAGGCCACATTGTATGCTGCTTGTCAATGGTGTCTGTGTGTCCAATGCTCATTTCTGATCAGATTATCTGGACACAAAGCAATGAGGTCACATAGCTGAGAACATACTCACCTACACACAAATGGCTTTATTCAAAATCATCTTTTCCAGTGCCCCAAGCAAAGGCACTGAGGGAGAAAAGAAGGCATCTCCTCAGAACAACAAGCTGTTTGGCTATGTAAAGTGGGAACAGAGAGTGTCTAGGGATGAGACTGGTCCAGGTCATAGAGAGCTTATGCTCAAGATTTAGGACGTACAAGGGACAATTCTCAGTCTACAAACACAGACTTGCAAAACTATCCCATTTCAGCATTTACTTCAATTTAAATCCCATGCTGAGCACTTCCCCACAAAGGGTGGCAGAAAATTCAATCTCAGTTGATTGGGGCTTGCCCCTTGGGATCATGCAAAGACCCAAGAGTCTTCCTCAGGACTAATTGCATAGTTCTGGGCATTAGTCCACACTGGAAACATTAATATAGCCACTGTTCTATCCATACAGCCATTGAGGTTTGCCACTGACACCACAGCTTCTGTGCCAGTAAGGGCATAGGAACTTTTCCCAAGGCTGGAGCTATTAGTGCTCATGGTCAAGACACCCCAAAGGCATTAAATAGTCATTTCCCTCTGAAGTAGGAGGGGACCCATGGGTGAAGATAGAGGAGCAAAAGGTAAACCTCCTCTTTCTTTATGCTGATTCCTCATAATGGAAGGATTGACAGAGACAGAAAACAGCCCAGCTCTCAAGTCCATACTTGCTACTCTCTCTGTACGCAGGCAGGCTTGTTAACCTGGATGTTTTCCTCCCAGAATGCCAGCTCAGACCACCCTAACTCCTCTCCCCGTCAGCTACATGTGCTTACAGAATGGAACTGAGGTTTTTACAGGAACTATCTGTCCTGTCAGAAAATTCATTTATGAAACAGCCTGGCTAAACACAAGGAATCACAGGATAACACATCTAAAAATGGGGGGCGAGAGCTGGGTATTCAGTAGGAAATGTAAGTGATGGCAGGGTAAAGAATACCACTTTTCCAAGGAAGGCTGTGTGGTATGGAGGAGATGAGAATCCATCACTGACAGAGATGATATGGGGGGAAGCAGAGACTGACTGGCTGGGGAAGGCATAAGGAGATCAACAAGGCAGGAGTGTGTCTTTCAGGACTGATTTGCCAGAAAAGAAGACAGCAGTATTTCAACTGGTACTATAAAGCAAACAGAAAATCAGATCTCTGGCTGAAAGATCTGCAGAGGAAAAACTGCGTATTCCCAATCTATTTTCCCCTTAAGGGAAAGAGACTCAGGCAAAGCCATGGAGAAGTTATGCAAAACAAGAGAACAATGAGTTGCCAACACCGTAGCCCTCCCGCCTTCCACACTCAGGAAGCCCATGGAGTTTCAGGAAGGCGATCAGAAAATCTGGGGTCAGGTCACCATTCTACACTTCATTAGCTATGAGATCTCCAGCAAAGTCCTTAAATTTGTCAAGCCTCAGTGTCTTCCTCTATAAAATGGGGATAATAATAGCTGCTTCCCCAGGTTACTGTAGTTACTATAGTCATCTGATAATTCTAAAAACTGAGGCCAAGGTTAGTGTCACCAAGCTCATTAGCATATTAGCATGTGATACTCTCTATGTACACACATTCATGCCTGACATGGTCCCAAAACTGTCACCATGGCCCCCATTCCAACCTACTGTTAGTATCTCACATTGCCAACACTTAACAGGTTATGCGCCACTTCACATGCTTCATCATGCAGCTTCCCCAGGTCACACAGTTCCTTGGCTAGTGCTGGTGAAAGAGGGAGACCTTAGTCAGCCCCAGGTCTTCTAACTATAGGTTCTGCCATTTCTACCATGTAGTATTGGTAGATGGCTCAGAGATGGGTTCTATCCACGCCAAAATCGGTGCCTACCACCATGCTTCCTCCCTAGTGTTTCCCCCAGGCGGGATGTGCTGACCTTTCTTTTGCTAATATGACTCCCTATTCTACCTCCCAATCCTTACAACTGACAATTGCCACAGAGACCACACACCCTCATCTGTCCTCTCTTCCTATACTTACAAATGTATCCACAGGGACCAGGTTCTACTGCACCTGTATCAACCCATGGGTTTCTGCCCTCTGCCCTTCAGAACCATCATTCTGTCATAAATTCCCCTACTTATACAATAAAACATAAATCTAACAATAGTAACATCATTACTGAGCAGTTATTATGTACTACGTACCTTCACACATTTTCTCATTGTCTTAGTTTGCCAAGGCTACTATGACAAATAACACACTATGGACTGGCTGAAACGACAGGACTTTCTTGTCTTTCCATTTTAGAGGCTAGAAGTCCAAATCAAGGTCTTGACAGACCATGCTTTTTCCCAGAGTCTATGGCATTCTGATATTGGCATCTTACAATCCTTGGGGTTTCTTTGCTTGCATCTCTTACTCTTCACATGGCTTCTCCTCTGGCTTATAATTTTTCAGGTCATCATCTGTTCTTTTGTCTAGATTTCCTCTCCTTATAAGGACTTCAGCCATATGGATTAAAACCCACCCTCATCTAAATAAGGATCTTTGAATATCTTATTTACAAATGGGTACATACCTTAACTAATAAGAACTTCTTCAACGGTCCTATTTACAAATTGGATCACACCTACAGGACAAGGGTACAGGACTTGAACATGTCTTTTGTGAGGGGCAAGATTCAATCCCCAATATTCACAGAATCACTATAGGTTTTTGACAAAAGCATGGGTAAAACCCAGTATTCTCATTTTTCAAGTGAGAAAACTGAGGTTCAGGAAGTGAGAATTCTAAGTCAGTATTTCAAGTAGTCAGGATTCAAATCAGGTCAGTCTGACTCCAGTCAACAGAAAATCTGCTCAATAAAAGCTTCCACAGATACTGTGTATCTCTGAAGCACAATAAGAAGCCCTGGAGAGGCAAGTTCAGGGTTGACATAACAACTCAACAATATCATCAAGGACCCAGTCTCTTTCTATCTTTCTGCCTCATCATATTTAGCATGTTCCCTTTTGCTTTAATACTTCCCACCTCAGGGTTGCAAAAAAATGGCTACTGCATCACCAGACCTCTTGTCTATCTTCCAGCAAAACAAATGCTCAAAAGTGAAGGGGTAAAGTGCTCATCTATATAAGCTTTGCCTTTTTGTTTGGCAATAGTACCCTCCACAGGGATTTCTGCCAAAAACTCATTGTTTGGTACATATCCCATAGCCACCCCTAACTACAAGAAAGGTGGGGAGATGAATGGTTCAATAAGAGAGAAAAGCAAGGGATAGGGGGCTGTGAATAGTTTGGGGCAGCAAATCCATAAATATTGCCACAGTATTGAAAGACATATTAGAGTTTCTCAGGTAAAGAGTCATGGAGTAGAGAAGGAAGAGCAATCCAAACATATATATATGAGATAAGAGATAAGAGAGTATCTGATTTGTTTGGGAAATAGTCAGGCAGTTTAGGATGGAAGAGGTAAGCAGGGCCAGGACCTACAGCACCTCAGTGCCATGTTAGAGTTTGGACTTTGTCCTGAAGATCATTGTAATAGTGACAATTGAAGATGGGGAAAGGATTTTAGGGGTGCAAAACTGAAAGAAGAGAGACTTTCAAAGTGGCTGTTTCAAAGATGATCATAAAGAATGATGGCACAGTGACAGAAAGATGTCAGCAGAATCCAGAGGTGTTTATAGGACACACCTTCTCTAAGAGGACTTTCCTTACCATCTTATCCAAAATAGCAGCCTTAGCTAGACTGTCATTAGCAATTCTTCCCTTCTATGCTCCCACCTGTATCAAAGAGCTGAAGCCTGGAAACTACACTTTCCAGAATCCCTTGCCATCAAAGTTCCAAGATTATATCCTAACTCAGTCTCTTACTTCCTGATTGTTGGTTACTGCAACATTCTCCTGAATGGTCTTGTGGTTTCAAATCTACTGATTCAAACTTCATACCACTTAATGGGTAAACATCACTTCATAATGAGCACGTCAATGGTAAATAGTGCTCACCAACTCAAGAAGCAAAAAGTGAAACCGTTCTGAACTGCACAACAGTGTGACAAGCTACTTGTAAAGCAAACAACTGCCATCCTTATTATCGGTACCACTTATTTATTATTCTATTGCCTCTCATTAGTTGCTATATTTCTATTTGTATATGACTCATTTTCTCTATTCAATTGTAATTTCCATGAAGGAGATGCTGCAGGTGGAGGAGTTCTGCATCTTTTACTATTAAGTCATGCCATGCCCAAGTTCCTTAGCAGGCTAAGGGGATTAAAAAAAAAAAAAAAAATCAAGCTAAGAATCAAGAAAAATATTTGCAACATATATGACAGATACAGGTGTTATATATTATGCTTATGAGTTCTTATAAAGCCAAAAGAAAATAAATGAACAGCCCAATGGAAAATGGTCAATGAAATGAATGAGCATTTTGCAAAACAAAAGTGGCTATTTTATATATATATATTTTTTTAAACTAACCTTACTAGTAATCAAATAAATGCAAATTAAATTAAGATTCTTTTTTACATTTGAACTGGTCAATGATGAAACAAATAACTAATAACTAATATTTATGGAGTATTTGCTATGAGCCAAATTTCTTCTAAGTACTCTACATGAATTAATTCTTTTAATCTTCATGACAAGTCTACAAGAAAGGTACTATTATCATCCCTGCATTTTACAGACAAAGGAATAAGCCACCGAAAGATTAAGTGACTTACCGCAGCCACACAGATGATGTGGAGACAGAATTTTAATTCAGGTACTCTGACTACAAACACCTGCTCTTGACTATTTCCCTCTTTCGCCTCCTCTTGAAGACTAAACGTTTGTTGAGAGTTTCCTTTGTGCTAAGCATAATGCTGAGTCTTGAACATAGATTATCTTATTTGACCCTCAAAATAGCCCTAGAAGGGTGTGTTTGACATAAAAGCCTGTACCCAGTGTTAGCAAAAGTTTGGGAAAACAGGTACTTTCATATACTATTGGTGGGAAAGGCAAATGGTATAACCATTCTGGAATGTAATCTGACAAATATCATTGGCTTTTGTAGCTTACCATTGACTAATATAGTTCTTCAAATATACGATTTCCTTTAGAAATCACTATGCACAAAGATTCTTCTATAAAGATGCTTATTGAATACTGTTTATAATTGGGACTGGGAAAATACCTTACGGTATATAGCCTTATAAAAGAAGTGCAATACAACCATTAAAATGATGCTTCTGTACTATATTTCTATGACATGGAAAAATATTAACGATATGTTGCAAAGAGAGAGAAGGTGGATTACCAAAGAGCAAGTACCATAATGCCTCATTTTTATTCAGAAAACAAATATTTTTAAATCGAGTCAACTAACTAGATTGTCAAATAGCTAGACAGCTATATAGAGCTATCTATACAGATAGCTGTAGCTAGAAAAAAAATTTTTAATAAAAGAAAATGTTAAAAGTGGTTGCCTCCTGATAGGTTTCAGGTGATTTTTTTTCTTTGTATTTTTCTGTATATTTCCAATTTTCTATTTTTTTCATTTGTAATAGGAAAATAAAGACCAACATACCAATTTCTGTATGTGGTTCTACAGAATAAACTGAAGAAGGTTTCTCAGCCTTTTATAAAAGTAATATTTCTACCTAAAGTTCACAGACAAGGGCAGTGATTTTAGGGCTAGCGCAAAAGCCGAGAATAACAGTTAATATCTCCCATAGGTCCGTCACAAAAAAAAAATAAGTTCTTCCTCAGAAACCCAGCAAGAAAATTTTCTAGACTCTTCTAGACAATTCTCTCCTGCCCTGAAATACTAGATTTTCATCTGACGGCGTTCCTCAGAAACCTCACCCACCACCCCAGCCCTAATGGACCTTCTCTGGTGAACCAGACACCTTAGTGAGAACTCTTCATTTGAAGTTTCAGAAACTTCAAATGGAGGTATGTCAAAAGGAGGAGTTTAGTAAAAAGACAAAAGAGAGGTCTCTCACAGGACTCAAGTACAGGACCAAAAATGGCCGCAGGCAGCTTCTGCTTCAACACCATCCTCGTCGTTCCGGGTCTCCTTCGACGGGCGCTCTCTGTCCCTCTACGCCGCGGTAGAAGATGGCGCCCACAGTCCCGAGTTCACAGCCTCAGCGTCAAGCTCACTGACGAACTGGAGCGCATCCAGCCTCCCAGAGCCGGGGCCCGCGCGTGGGTCCCAAAGCCCACTTTGTGGAACCACCCGTGGCCCCGTGAGTGGAAAGCGCGGTTCCGGAAACCAGAGAGTTGCCGCGAGCAAAGCACACCCGCCCAAGAGGTCTCTGCCCGTCCACTCCCGCCTCTCTCTCGGCTGCGCCCCCATTTCTCTCGCGGACGGGACCCCACACGTCAGCATCCAGCAGCTCTCTAATGACAAGTCAGTGAATCCTGTCAGCTCCAGTCAACCGTAAGGGCAGAGACCAACCTTAGCTTACGCTTCTTTTGAGTCTTCCTCAACACCACACATTGAAATACTTACTGCTTGATTGTAAAGGGTCTGCCTATGACACAGGCCGCTCTTAGAGGCTTCAGATTCAGAACCAGGAATGAGGGGTGGGTTTTGAACTCTCTAAGGCTCATGGAGCTTTTAAGAAACATCTTCGCAGAGAGTGGTCACGGCTTCCTGCTTCAGCCGTGCTTGGACCAAACCGGCGCTGACCCCCGTCCTCCGGCCTCTGAGCACCAGGCCTCCGCCCCCGCCTCACGGCGCCCGCGCGCCCGCCAAGCTTGCGCCCCGGGCCGTAGCCGCCGCCGCTCCCTTCAGCGCCCGCCCTGACCACCAGTTCCAGTCACAGGGGCGCCAGAACTACAACCAGGACTCGGAGGCCGCCACCAAGCACGGGATCAAGGTCTACCTCTCCATGTCTTACTATTTTGACAGCAATGACGTGGCTGTGAAGAACTTTAATACATTCTTCACCATGAAGCTGCAGAACCGACAAGGTGGTGGGATGTGCCTTCAGGATATCAAGGAACTAGAACTTGAAGACTGGGAGAATGGGCTGAATGCGATCGAGTGTGTGTTACATTAGGGGGAAAGCGTGAATCGGTCACCACTGCAACCGCACAAACTGGCTGTTGACAAAAACTACCCCCACTTGTGAGACTTTATTGAGCCTCATTATCTGAATGAACAGGTGAGGTCCGTCAGAGAAATTGGCGACTACACAACTCTGGGAAACACTGATGACAAGTGCTAAGCCTTAGGCTTACTTCCCCATAGCCACGGGAGGAAGGGTGATGACTTCATGGTCACCAAAGCAGTGAATGCATGTTGGGATTACCTTTGCTTTTCTATTTTATCGACATCCACCAAGTTCTTTCATTTGTACCATTCCTTCAAATAAAATAATTTGCTAACCCCCACCCCATGCAATATTTAAACAAAACTCAAATTACTCTGTGTGTGTGTACATGTGTGTGTACCCAAGTGACGCATGCATTTTCCCTTCATGGACCAAAGTGTAGGGATGAGAAACTAGAAATTACCTCCATTTTAGTAGTGCACAATATCCATGCTGGAAGCCTATTAAAAAGATATTTTAGATCTTGAATTAAGTAACAATTGTTTGCATAAGAATGCAAACAATAGAATTTAGATCCCATCTCCTCAGGCCTACCTGATACCAATATGAGACTCATTAAGGGAATGCCATTTGGGATTTGTTTTAATTGGATTTTCTAATCTTCCACATATTATAATGAAATGGGGGTGGGTGGGATCTTCAGTGTTTAGGATACAGCCTCTATCAAGATGAGAGAGGCTTTCTTCTTTTTTGGTTGCCCTGCTTTGGGGAATAAGGGTGAAGAGGGGCTTGCTCCTTTGGAAGTGCTGATAGCCAAAGAGTGAATTCAGATCACCTGTGGGAATTTCCCAGCCTTCAGGAAGGACCTCTGTGAGTCTTTCTTTTCAGTCTCTACGGAGCCATGTGTTATGAAAGAAAGGCCCAAAGGCCTTCAGCAAAATGTTTCTCTTAGAGAGCTTAGTGCAATTTAATATTTTTACCCGATGATGATTTAACAAGGCTCCACAAATCGAATAGCAGCCAGAGGTCAGTGCACTGCAGACCAGAGGACAGCCCACAGAGGGTTTGTTGACCAATAACCACCAGTAAAGGGCATATCAACAGAGGAATCCCTGACACTCAGTCCAGGCCAAAGGGACAGGAATGCCCAGCTTATTAGCTATGCCTTCTAGGAACACAAAGGTGGACACAACACTGATTCCTCTGACCATCCCAAGGAGCAAACTGGTAATATGCCGTACTGTCTCCAAACCTCTGTGGCCCCTTTGGGGAGTCAGACTAGCATTGTTCTTATATGTGCATGCACTATACAGACCACCTAGATCCCACAGCTGCAATCCAAACATAAGGTGTAAGCCCTTAGGTAAATTTCTTTTCCTCTCTGGGCCAGTTTCCTCAGATGCAAATTGCGATGCTTATAATAGAATGTAAGTAACATGATATAGGATTAACATGAAGATTAGAGTTCATATATATAATGGGCTTAGAGCAGGACTTGGCACAAAGTAAATGCTTAATAAATATTAGCCACTATTATTATTCAGCCACCAAAAACACTCCAGTTAATTACTGGCCCAGTCCTGTTGGGCAACTGTTGGATCTACATCCAAAGCCTTGTAAAGGTGCCTCCAAAGGGCACTAACTGAGGATACTCCTGAGCCCATAGCTCAGAGCACAGGGTGACTTCATAGAACCAGGGGGTCTGACCACTATCCATTAGCCACAAAGTCAGAAACAGACATCAGTTCACCTTCCAGAAGCCTCAGCTAGCTCACTTTGTAACTTAGACTTTCCTTGTATTGAATGACTATGCATCCACTTGTTAGTCTCTCTCTACACGTTGAATTGACAGGCAATGGATTTCTCCCTTTGTTTTTCTTGTGCTCGCTGAAGACTACAAAGAAAGCTTCAACAATCCTTGGAAGATAAAAGTCTTCAAGTGACTCTTCTTTTCCAAGCCTATTTAGTCCTATAATCTGCTTGTCAAAGCAGACCCTAGATTTGTTGGAAATATGATATACTTGGTGTTTATCATTTGGGGGTGCTCATCTCCTGCTTTACAGGACTGCACCAGAGTCAATGGATCCATTGCTTCCATCTCAGAGTGGAGTCCCCTACTGATATCAACAGACATTTTATTTGAGGATGTAATACACGCAGATCACTGCCAGAATGTGGGGAACAGAGAAGATGTAGTAATGAATAAACAAGCCCCCAAGGGGACTGAGAGTATAGGGGAGAGACAGACCTCCCTGATAATATATAACAAATGCTGAAAGAATTATAAACACACTGCTTGAAAACATAGAGGAGGAAATGACTGTGACTGGTGACTGGGGAAAGCTGTGTTGGAGATGGGCCCTTTGAAGCATGACTAGACAGGTAGCAAAGAGGGGATAAAGACCTTACCAACTGAGCAAACAGGATAAACAAAAGGGACCAAAGCATGAAGCATTACTTGAGGTAATGAAGTAACATCAAGTAGTTCATTGGGGGCAGTGCAGGAAATGGTGAGAGAAGAGATTGGAAGACACATACCACATCTATCTGGAGTTTATTCACTTATAGGGACAGGACTCACCTAAGCATGTACATGACGAGCAAGCTCAACTGCCTTCCTCCTTTAATAATGAACCCCATTTACTGCTTTTTACCCTAGTCTCTGCCAGTAAACTGGCTGCTGAATAAATCTAGAGCATTCCATTGCTGCAGAATGTTCTATTGAACAGTGATTTCTTAAAGAATGACACTCAAGACAGCTGGTAGCTTTTCAAGAGGTTAGGAACAGAGAAATTCCATAACCATTGTTCAGGGAAATTAGGTAATGAAAGCTTGAGAATTATTTAATGTACAATTATTTTTCACTTTGCCAGCAAAGTACCTAAACATTCTAAGGGAAGACCTGATACAGACCATGTTGTTGTTAATGTCTTCAATCTCAAGTGTTTCTTCAGGGTTTCATGTAGCCCTTGGTAACTTAACTATTATTTAGAACCTAGCCATCTATGTTGTCAATGTCACTTTTGTGCTCTTTGCATGTGTGCACACATCCATCTATATGTTCCATCTCATAAGATTTTAAGCTCCTTATATTCAAAGATTTGTTCTCTTAACTCTTCACATTCTTAGGGCCAAGCTCAGTGCTTTGCACACAGTACCTACTCAAAAAACATTTTTTGGTGATTGATTCCAATCCAAGTTTCTCTTTGACTTAGCACAGCCTTCTTTTCCAGCCTTATTGCTCCCACTCCCAGACCTGCTCGTTATTGTTCACTTCTGAGTTTCGTGCAGTTGCCCAAAATGCTCCAAGTTTCATATGCCCCATTTCACACATTGCTTCCCATCATCCTTCCCCTATTCCTGGTTAACTCTTGGTCATTCTTCAGGAATCAGCTTCAACTCCCTATCCATCACCTTTTCTGACATCCAAGCCCGGGTTAACTGCCCCTGATAGGGGATTCCTTAATATACCCTATTGTAGCCATTCTTTTTTTCCCCTCTCATCCCATTTATTAAAGAAACAGTAAGAAAAGATACAATACAGGAAAAACAGCAACAATCCTTTCATATCAGGCTTAACAAAGCACAGTGATTTCTCCCCCTTGTTTCCCCCCACACACACCTACCCCCACCCCAGATCCCATCCATATCAGTTTAAATTTTGAGGTTCTTTGATTGGGAGTATCAGTGGAGAGGGGGTTAGACAAGCCTCAAGTCTGGCCACCTGTATGTCCCAGGAGGAGAGAATCTCAGGCTGGGTCACTCAAGCAGAAATTGTCTCTGGCAGGTCTTTGAACTGGTTGCCCATCTCCCTGTTCTGTGTTCAAGCTCCCAGGGAAAGGTATGGCAGTAGAGGATGACCAGGTCCAAGCTGCCCAGGTCAGAGCTACTGAAGCATGGTCCGTTCACCAATGCAACATTTCTAAAGAGCAGTGAGCTGATTCTCCAGTGGTGAGCAGGGGAATACCTGTGAATTGGACCTGCAGGCCAATGTATCCCTGAGGAAAAGTCCACAAGAACAATCCAAGAAACTAGTAAGAAACAAGGGGCAGAAAGCTATGGGACAAAAGCACAATAGGCTTCTGAAGGCTGGAGATCCTTTTTCTCAAGGTCAGGATCATTCCCACTTGCCATAGTCTGTCCCACAAATAACATTTCACCTTCAGTCAAGAAATAAGCAGAGGAAAAAGATGGCTCATTTAAACTTGAGCCCCAGCTAGGTACTTCAGACCATAGCTCCATATCTATCCTTTTACCTAAAGGACAGCCCCTTCCCAGAACCACAGTGCCTGGAAACCAAAGTGGTCCTGGAGGAATAATGGTGTTTAAGGGGGTAACATTTCATTTGGGTACATCGCAGCCATTGGACCCCCTGGTCTGGGGAAAGCACCTGGGTTTGTGCCAGGGAGACTCCCCACTCTAGGAAATGGGACCAAACTTTTGCTTGCAGGGCCATTCATCCTCGGAAAAGAATCTGGGTTTAGACCCAGGGTCCCACTTGGCCTTGCAAAAGGAGCTGGGTTGATACCTGTAGGGCCTGCAGTAGAAGAGCCCAGGGGCCCAGAAGCTGACCCCCTGGGGAAAGCAACTTGGCCAGGGCCTAATAGGTGAGTAGACCTTAGGAAGTTAGCTGAACTTGGACCCTGAAGGCCAGCAGCCCTCGGGAAGTTAGCTGAGTTGGGGCCTTGTGGCCCAGTGGCTCTTGGGAATATTGCTGGACTTGGGCCCTGGAGGCCAGCAGAGCTTTGGAAGGTAGCTGGGTTTGAAGCCAATGAGCCAGAAGACTGAGAAAAGGCAGTTGGGTTCAGACCTCCTGAACCTGTCCCCCTTGGAAAGCGATTGGCATCATGGGGCCAGTTAGCCTTGAGAAATGAGCTGAATTAGGGCCCATGGAGCCAGGAACCCTTGACATGGGAGATGGATTTGGCCCTGGAAGGCCAATTCCCTGAGAGCCAGAACCCGAGTTCAGGCCCATGAGGCCAGGTCCTCTTGCCATGGAGGATGGGCTTGTGCCCATGTTTCCAGAAGCCTGTGAGAAAGAAGCTGAATTTGCTCTTAAAAGACCTGCAGCTCTTAGAATGGGGGCAAGAGCTAAGCCTTGTGGTCCAGCCATTCTTAAGTTAAGACCAGATCCCGTGCCCAAGAGGCCACCTGCTCTGGTGTCCAGATTAGGGCCTGGGCCCAGGCCACCTGCTCTTGGGTTGGACCCAAGGCCTGAGCCTGGAAACATACCTGACCTGGGGGCAGGGCCTGAACCTAAGAAGCCTGATCTCATGTTGGGATTTGGTCCAGGGCCCAGGTCAACAGGCCTAGTATTGGGTGGGCCATTCCCAGAGGTCAAGAGGACACCTGCTCTCAGGTTAGGTCTAGATCCAGGGCCCATGGGGCCACCACTCCTGGGATCAGGACCTGCTCCTAGGAGACCACCTGCCCTCTGGTTGGACATAGGACCTGGGCCTGGAAGACCCCCTAACCTTGGGTTAGATAGGGGCCCTGGGCCTGGAAGAGCCCCTGCTCTATGGTTTAGAGCTGGTCCTGGGCCTGGACCCAAGAGGCCACCTGGCCTTGGGAAAGAAAGTGCGCTTGTACCAGTGGGATTCATCCCTCTTGGAAAAGAAGTCATGCTTGGGTCACGAGCACCAGCAGGGAAAGGTGCCGGATTTGAAGCCAATGAACCTGATGGCGTTGGAAAAGGAGATGGGTTCCTTGGAAATGGGGCCAGATTTCCATCAAGAGAACCAGCTGCCATAAGGAAGGGATCTGAGTTCACACCAAGTGGGTGGCCTGTGTTTAGCATAGGACCCCCCTGTGGTCCCAGGGAACTGTTGAGTCGTCCTCGGGGTGACTGCGGAGCACAAGTCTAAGGAATTGGCCACTCTCTAGGGAAAATCCGGGGTTCTTTCATACTTTCTTGGGGACGTTGGTAATAATGGGCTTGGGGAGAGTCTTGAAAAGGATCTTGTTTTTGAAGAGTGCTGTCACCAGGTACCGGGTGCCAGTCTTGCAGCCAAGCTCATCACAATCCTGCTCCCTGGGAGTGTGTTTGACAAGGACAGCAAAAGGTTTCTCCAGGTGGATGATTTTCACACACAGGATATGATGCCCCACTATCAGCACAGGGATTCCCTCAGTGGTGTCAGGTAGGTCTCCCAGGAGGTTTCCAGCTAATCCGGTGCTGTAGCGAGCCTCAATCTCCCCCTGTAGCTTCATCAGCACCCATTCTGCCAGACCTCAAGCCCCAGCACTGGAAATAACAATTTGCACCATGAGCTTTCTGTCTTTATACAGCAACTGAAAACAAGCTGCAATAGCGGCCGCTGAACGCGGCGCCACGCGGCCAACGGGCAGCAACCGAACCTCCCGCCGTCGCCGCGGCTGCGAGCACTCTATTGCAGGCATTTTAATTGCCTGCGTCCTGCACTAGAGCGGGAGCTCTGTAAGGGCAGGAACTATAGTTTGTTCATGGCTATATCCCCAGAACTTAGCATACTGCCTGGTACATACAAATCACATAAATGTTTATGACACTAATGAACGGATTAATTATGAGCCATAGAAATAACTGCTTATCAGAAAATTTCAACTGCAGGTTTATAGAAATGATGTAAATCCCTACTCCTCCATTCTGGTATTTATTCCTTCCTGCCATTTAAAATTCAGACGAATAGTATGATAAACCAAACCTCAAAATACTTACCTTGAAGGTGAAGACAGTGGCATGGGATGGAGAAAAAACACATAGATAGATGAAACTATATTTTTAATGTTCTAGTTTTTAAGCTGGGTGGTGAGTGATTGTGTTTAATTTATTAATGTGTTTTATAACACACGTGTTGCTTATTTTACACGATATAAAATAATAATGAAACATTTTTTTCAGACAGAATTTTGATTGGTCTTTACTGACTAGACTTTATTTTTCATTATTTTGTCTTTTACTTTTTACAAAACTTTCCTTTTTGCTGTATTTCACAAATATTTCGACAACTATTTTTATTCTTTCAAATGGGGAGCAAAGGATGCTAGCTCAAGTTGTAATGCTATTGTGCTCAACCCTTTACTGACATATGAAAAAATGGATGTCAGTCCCTACATCAGACCCTCTTGGCATCTTTAAAAGATTGTTTTCCATTCTAACCCGTGTCCCTAAAGACAGCCCGTGCAACACCTCTGCCTAAAAGTACAGCTCCTAATAAATCAATATTGTTGCAGGCTGGCACTTCTCTTCAAGAAAGCAATGAAAGATAGCATGGGTGAGCTAAGGAGCATGATTGCTATTCTCCTCAGTTTGATGACATCTATTTGATGCCTACTGTGTGCCTGGCATTATGATGGGTCTGAGGATGCAGTGATAACTAAGATAAAAAGAAAAGGCTGCTGAAGTCACCATATCACCCGGGGAAGCAGACAAGGAAACAGAAATGCAACAACATCAAAGATACACACAGATCCCAGGTGTGGAAAAAATTAACTCTAAGTTGTAGGGAATGGGGTGGGTGGTATATTAGAAAAAGTTTCCAAAGGTGGGGAAAAAGACATTTCAGGGAGAAGAGACAGCATGTGCAAAGACACAAGATATGAATGTTGTTGTTCTAAATAATATACTAAGTATGTGGATTTTGTTTTTAAACTGCCCCTAAATCTCATTAAAATAATAAGAAAAAGTAGGAATGAAAACCACCCCCCAAAATATGCACAAGAAGCCAACAAGGGTAAGGAGAATTTTCCCGAAGGAAGCCCCAGAGAATCCTTAAGCTCAGTGTCAACAGGAAAGAGGCCTGGGTCAATCAATAGAAAAATTAATTTAAAAATTGCATTCAGGTGGGACTCTTCCTCTTTTCGATATCCAGAAGCAACTGGCAGCAGCAGTAGCTGGTCCCAGCACAAGCCCTGGGAACTATTTTCAAATTAAAAATAATAATAATAATAATGTTTAAAGTGAATAGTTCCCAGGGGAAAGATTCTAGTTTGAACCTTGGGGCCAAAGAGAAAAGCCAAAGGTAACTGAACTTCCAAAAAGAGATCAGAGGCAGGAAAATAAAAGACATTTCCTGACTCCATGTTTGCCCTAGAATACAACATGGACACATCTCTCTGAGGTGGTGGTTCTAACATGAGTATCTCCCAGAGTGGGTACTGGGAATGGGAACCCCACTCTCCAAATTGCCACACATCTCAACCTTTCTCATACGCCCCAGTGGCAGGGTTCTGTAATTAAAACCTGCATTCAGGACAGAGGAAGGAGGATTCTATTTGGTCAGGAGAAAAATCAATAAGCAACCATTCAAACCAGACTTTCAAAGAACAACCAGGAAAAACTAAACATGTAGGAATAATCAAATCATTTAAGAAAGAAAACAAATTCATTTGAACAGAACTAAGTAACTTCAAGGAGAAAAAAGTTAATAGAGCAACAGGAGAAAACTTGGAAATAACTAACTTCCTACAGGAAATTCAAGAAAATATCACATCCATAAAATAAGAACAGGTTGCTTTAAAAAAGAAAAAATTTGGAGTTCTTAAAAATTAAAAATATGATTACTATTTTAATCTTAATACAAGGTTCAAATAACAAACTGGAGGCATCAATAAGTTGAATTTGCAAAATGGGAGATAAAATAGAGAAATTCTCCCACAACTCAATGCAAGAGGACAATGAGTAAGAAAATAGATAAGCAAAATAGAAACATCCAGGAGTCAAAACATCCAAGAAGAATTCCAGAAGGATTCTTAGATAATGAAGAGAAATGGAAGTAAAGATAACAAAAGAAAATTTCCCAGAGGTAAAGAAAGACAGAGTCTTTGGATTGAAAGAATATAATTAAGTCCCAAGCTGGTTGAATTTTAACTAAGACTCATACTGTCTAGTGAAATTTCAAAACACAAAGTATAAAGAGATAAAATCCTAAAAGCACATTAAATGAAAAGACATGATGCCAACAAATGAGCAAGAATCAGATTGGCACCAGACTTATGAATTGAATAGTATTAAAATTCTGTTTTTCCTCCATATTCCATGGGGTAGCAGTATCACTTGGCTTTTTCTAACCAGGTTATATCCAGCCTATATGCTATCAACAACAATAAAAAAAGAAAAGAGTCTAGTCATTTAACTCTGCCAGAAAAAGAAGCTGCCACGCAGGAAGAAAAATGAGGCTTTTCTTTCTGTTCTCTTTAGTCGTAATAACCAAATACATTTATCCAGTTTCTATCCATAGTTCTAGGCCTAAACAATTGCTCTCTATAATCAGATTTCTGTATCCATTCATGCAGGTTGTACACTGCACAACTCTCCCAGGTCACATAGACCACATCAACAGTTTCTCCAATGCAGTTGACTTGTCTATAATTTTGCCAGGGATCAGTTGCTATTATGAAATCACAAGTCAGCAAGGAGTGAGTGGTGCTGAAGCTAATCCCCTAAATCCATCTTCTAAATGATATAAAGAGTACTAGTCACACTGCTTACTCTTTGGACCATATGGCTTTGACTTTCCTTGTTTGATTTTCTTGCTCCTTGAGAATTGATTATGATTGCAATAAGAGGAGTAGGAGGAGAGAACCAAGTTAGGTGTGAGAGATATCTTTACCATAAGTCTTTAGAGGGGTATCAGAAAACTCTGCAGAAAACTTATAGATTATCAACTCTTATTTATCTGTCTGACTCAAACTCTGATGGTCTATCAAATAGGAAACTTTTTTCTTACAATTCAGAGAAAATGCAATTTAACTAATTTAATGAATAAATAAAATTTATTAGCTTATCTAATTGAAAAGATAAGTATCATTTCTGATGAAGTTTCCTTTAGCAGGTCCACAGTAAAATCAAAAATCCAGTTTATTTCGGCCTCTTCACTTTTTCCCATGGCATTAACGTCATACCATGGCTGGCTTCCCTCAAAGTCACAAGACGGCTGTCAAGAGCCATCAAGGTTACATGAATTTTCTTCCACGTGAGGCAGGAAAGGGAGAATATTTCTTCCCCAGTTACTGATAACAAGTTCTGGCATTTACTGATTGAAGCATAACTTGAGTCATATGTCTACTCCATATCAAGCACTGTGGCCAGGGGAAAGTGGCTTAGATGCCCACAACAGACCAGCAGAACCAGTCACAGTAGGCAGTTGAGATAATGCTTATAGGCTTTGGGCACCATGGCTCATTCAAACTACCCAAGTAGGAAATTCAAACCTTTTAGGAAAGGAAAGAGGGCAACAGGTGTTTGGAGGCAATCAGCAATGTCTATTATTAAGCTTCTATCAGTTCTGCTTGCATAAGGACCTAATACTTTAGAACTCTAGTCAGCTGAAAGTCTGAGACGCTCAGACAAATTAAAGGAACAAAAGTTGTACCTTGACCTCTGAAAGAGTGCCCTTGGTGGACAGGGAGTGCCCTCTGAGGTAGAAGAGACTAAAGAAGCTCAGTATTAGTCCAGGCCATTGTCTACACTACATACTGCCATCCATCCCCACTCTAGGGGACTGTCTCAATTCCCCACGAAAATAAGCTGGAAACCTGAGTGAAACCAAATGGTTGTATCATTAGGGAGGCTGTAATAAAATAAGGGGGAAAGCAACTCAGCATCAGCAAGACCATGGCAGCAGCAATGCCCGGGAGGCAAATCAAGATGAGTCCTGGGGCTACAGCAAGAGGCCTCGGAGGGCTGTAACAGCAGATCTCTGTTCCTGGCAAAGGGAGGGCCTTGGGCAGTGACGTTCCAGCATTCAGCTGGTCAGGCTCAAAAACTATTGCACTGCCATAATGTACCCACTCACCCTTAACTATGAGCCCTTGGGCTTCTAGAAACTGGGGATGTACAGGTTCTATTAAAAATTATTTAAGTGTTGCTCTTTAAAACTTATTTAACACCTGATTATATTTGAATTGGATCAATATTGAACATTATTTTACATTGCCTGAGCTTTCTGTAAACTTAAGAAAAAAACTGGCTTAGAAATACTGGGTAACAAAAGCAAACCAACCTAGAATTCAGAAAACTTTTAAACAGAGGGATAACAAAAACCCAGATCATTGGGCGTTCCCTGGAATTAAATCATCAGCTCCTTCCATTGAAAGAGGTGTTTCTGCAAGACCTTTACATAGGCCTCCTTTGCCCCACACCTTCTCCATAGACATAATCATTCTCAGTTTCCATGAATCTTTTCAAAGAACTATAGAGCTGTTCCTGCCAGATAGAAGCATATGGTATTATTTCAATAACTCAGTTAAAATAAGGCCTTTGAGGTGAAAGGTGAAATCACTGCCCTCCCCTCTACGCGGGATCAGACACCCAGGGGAGTGAATCTCCCTGGCAACGTGGAATATGACTCCCAGGGAGGAATGTAGACCCGGCATCGTGGGATGGAGAACATCTTCTTGATCAAAAGGGGGATGTGAAAGGAAATGAAATAAACTTCAGTGGCAGAGAGATTCCAAAAGGAGCCGAGAGGTCACTCTGGCGGGCACTCTTACGCACAATATAGACAAAAAAAAAAAAATAATAAGGCCTTTGAATTACTCTCTAGACTGTAGGTGAGTTAAGAACTGATAGTCTGAGTTCTCATCTTTCCTAAGAGTAAGCAACAAACTGCAAATACTCCATTCCCCTTTCAAATGGCTGATTCTTCTCTTTTTCTCTTGGGTCTCTCCTGTTTCCATTCTGGGTAGCAAGCAGGATCATAATTAGGAGTGATTTAAGTGCTGCATAATTTTCACAATGCTATAATAGGCCAATGCAAAATCAAGGGAGTTTGGTCAAGAGGAAAATTTATTTTGGAAAAGAAGAGGAGGGGGAGCAGGTGGCACTGGGCCATCTGCTTCAGACAGGATAATTCGGATTCTGGTTTTGCTGAGGACATTTTTAGAAATAGCATTTACAAGGGTTGCTGAAAAGTAGCATTAAGTCTGAGAAAGAAGTAGGAAGAGAGAGCAAAGGTTGAGCAGGCACATTTTCCTAGATTCAACCAGCTCCAAGTCAACCCTACAAATGCGAACTTTCCAAAAAGCCCTACCCAGAAAGAAATCCGGCAAGAAAAAGTAGCCGTCAAAGTGGAAAGAATGACTCCAGCTCTGAAATATGGTCTCATTCATCCACTGTTATTATCCAATGTCTTTCCTCTCCAGGAGGCAGAGCAGCAGGAAAGAAGTTATGGACCAAGATGTTTTGAGGATGTGAAGATTTTCTTCCTTCTCAATCTCTGCCTTCTGACCATGTGGCCATTCTTAAATGCTTCTACCTCTATCAGAATGAAGGTTTTGAGCATATAACTCCTCAAGTGTAAATACCCAGGAAGAAAGAGGCAAGTTCTCAAAGGTCTCAAGGAAGGAAGGAAATGAGAGAAGATGGGAGCGAGGAAATAGGGAGGGAGGGGATGAAAGAAGGAAGGAAGGGAGGGAGGGAGGGAGGAAGAGAGGACATCATGAATTTGGGTCAATAAAGAAGGCAGATGGTTACTATAAAATTACCATTTAAGAGGTATTGTGCTGTATGATTTTAAATAAATATTTCATACAGAATTTAGTGCTCTAGTTTTAATAGTTTCTGTAATGTGAACTAAATTAGTTGCTTTATTGCAATATTTGCCAGCATCTATTATAATCACTGTAATTACCTTTATCTATTAAAGGACAATTTCTACTTTATGTCATTATCCTTACACTGAAATAGCACAACACAAATTAGAAAGTATAGACAAATTAGAGCTTCCTACCAGAATTTGGATTTCTCATTTGAAAACTTCAGTAATGTATTCCAAGTTTAGATTGGAAAAGTTTAAAGTTAACTCAGTCTCTCATGAAATGAAGTTTAATGGATAATGTTGAATAGAATAAAACCTCATGAATTCAGACTTCATTAATGTGGAATTGCCATGCTTATATTTGCTTTATCTATAGAAACATAGCTTCCTAGCAAATTATTATCATTATAAATCCAATTGCACCAAAAAAGAAGCTCCCTAATATTATCCTCAAGAGCCTTGAGTGTTTTAAAAGCAAGGGTTTTAAATATGTTAGATGCTACTGAAGATTGTATCCTGTTACAAGAGCCCTGATCACACTTTTTTTTTTAGAGGTAAAAATAATATTAGATCTACTCCCATCCAAAACATCTTGAAAAACATATCACACTAAAAGACAATAACCTTTTCTTTTCCCCTATTTGAAAATTATACTTACTAAAAGTTTACAGAAAAAAGGGTTAATTGAGAGAAAAGTATGTAGTACTATTTTCATATAAATAATAAACATACAGACTGCTTTTGCACATATCAAGACAGAATCTTGCCAAATCTCAATACTTCTGCAATGCCCTTTAAGGTATCTCCTTTTGGGAGGGGTGTCACAGTTGGGAAAGCCCTCCTTTCTCCCCAATTTGGCTTGAAATCTGCTTCTAGCAAGTGTCTGATCCATTGATCTCTAGATAACTGCTGGAATGTTCCCCTAAATCCCTTTGAACTTGAAGCAGAAATGCCTCTCTTATCTTTCCAATGCCACCTTAACCCATTCCCCTCTACTGAAAACACTGTGTCCCCTAAGTCTCCTTCTGACCTCTTTATACACAAAGAAGTCAGTGTGTATACTTCTTGAGAGCACTACAACACAAAAGGTAGTGAATGCTCCTTAAATCAAACTGGCTTATACTATTGGAAATAATTCTTTCCAAGTCATAGGGTCATAAAATCCTAGCATCAGAAAGGATCTATTAGATAGCATCTGTCTTAGTTTCCAGGCTGCTAAGACAAATACCATACAATGGGTTGGCTTAACAACAGGAATTTATTGACTGACAGTTGTAGAAGCCAGAAAGCGAGCGTCCCCTGGTTGGTAGCATTCTTGCTGGATGGCAATCCTTGGGTTCCTTGGCTTTCCCCTCACATGGCAATGTCCTTATAATGTCCTCTGCTTTCTCTTCTGGATTCCTGCTGACTTCCAGCTTCAGACTCCTCCCCATGGCTTTCTCTTTATAAGGCCTCTGGTAATAGACCCATGCTGATTCGGTTGGCCACTCCTTAAATAAAAATATCATCTTTAAAAGTTACTATTTACAATGGTTTCATACCCTTAGGAATGGATTAAGAATATGTTTTTTTCTGGGACATATAACTCAATATAACAGTATCCAATTCAAAACCTTCATTTTATAGCTAAGGAAAATGAATCCTAGGGAGGCAAAATGACTTGCCCAAGGTCACAAATCTCTTATTAATGGTATTGTTAAGAAATGTGGAAATTAGGCAAAATTGTGGTTGTTGGCTTACTATTTCTTGTCATATTAGAAAATGATAAAATGACTGTGCCGGTTTGAATGTATTGTGTCCCCCAAATGCCATTGTCTTTGTAGTCTTATGGGGCAGACATTTTGGTGCTGGTTGGATTTGCTTGGAATGTGCCCCACCCAGCTGTGGGTGATGATTCTGATGAGATGTTCCCATGGAGGCGTGGCCCCGCCCATTCAGGGTGGGCCTTGATCAGTGGAGCTATATAAATGAGCTGACTCAGAGACAGGGAACTGAGTGCAGCTGTGAGTGATGTTTTGCAGAGGAGCAAGCTTGCTAGAGAGGAACATCCTGGGAGAAAGCCATTTTGAGGCCAGAGCTTTGGAGCAGACGCCAGCTGCCTTCCTAGCTAGCAGAGGTTTTCCGGACGCCATTGGCCATCCTCCGGTGAAGGTACCCAATTGCTGAGGTGTTACCTTGGATGCTTTGTGGCCTTATAACTGTAACTGTGTAGCGAAATAAACCCCCATTTTATAAAAGCCTATCCATCTTTGGTGTTTTGCATTCTGCAGCATTAGCAAACTAGAACAATGACTGTGCCGGTTTGGATATATTATGCCCCCAGAAAAGCCAAATTCTTTAATCTAGTCTTGTGGAGGCAGACTGATTAGTGTGTTGATTAGGGTGGAACTCTGATTAAATTATTTCCATGGAGGTATGGCCCTGCCCATACAGGCTGGGTCTTGATCAGTTCAATGGAGTATTTGAGAGAGAAGCTAAGACCCGACACAGACCCAGACACTTGCTGACGCTTGGAGATGCTTGGAGTTGCAGACAGAAAGACATTTGGAGATGCTAAGCTAAGAGATGAAGCCCAGAGTTTGCCCCAGAGAAGCTAAGAGAGGACCCCCAGACGCTTAGAGGGAAACATCCTGGGAGAAAGAAGCAAGAAGGCAGAGGAGCTGAGAGAGAGGAGCTAAGAGAAACCCAGAGACATTTTGGAGAACGCCAGTTTGAAATGCATCCCAGGAGCAAAGGAACAGCAGACGCCAGCCACGTGCCTTCCCAGCTGACAGAGGTGTTCTAAATGCCATTAGCCGTTCTTCAGTGAAGGTATTCTTTTGTTGATGCCTTAGTTTGGATACTTTTATGGCCTTGGATCTGTAAATCTGTAACCAAATAAACCCCCCTTATAAAAGCTGATCCATTTCTGGTGTTTTGCATATTGACAACATTAACAAACCTAAACAATGACATTACATTTTTTCTACTTAAGGTTTCATATTAACTCATATGGGCTTTCTCCTTAATTAATCAGAATCCATAAGCCTTTCTTCCATACATGGTAATGTTTTGTTGAGAAGGGAAATTTCTAGTTTATGTTCCCACATTTGGGCCTTGGCCCCTAATACAGAAAAAGGGTTTGTACCCATACGCTGGCCTTCTCCCCTCTTACTTCCTAACTCTCTCCACAAAAGAAGGGGTTGTCTCTCTGATTGGTAAGAGCATGATGTTCACTAGACTACATTTTGCCAGATGGTAGAGTTACTGTGCCTTAAAGCCAGAAATGAGTGCAACTCTTTCTTTTTTTCACTTCCTGCATCCACCAACAGTAGGCTCATTTCACTTTCTTTTCCACATCCTAGTATTCATCAGTAAGAAAGCCACAGCCTTCTTTGTTACCTGGGAAAATATCTATCCATATCCTCTCCTCTTCCATTCGGCAGTCTGACTTCAGCTACCGACCTGGCCATGAGCTAAGCAGCATAAATCCATTTTGGGCTTAGCACTGGGAACAAGCATGCTCTTTGTTAATGTCTAGCAACTTTTGCCCTGGATTTAATGGGAACACTTTGGATTGGCCTGATCTTGATTCACGATTCAAACATTTTCTGTTTGAGTTAGGGACAGGAACAGGGGTGGGAGATGAGAATAGGCAGAGATTCAAAGGGAAGGAAGCAGAGGAGATCACACTTCAGCTCAGACTTAAGGCATATGGACCCACTCAGTTGTAATACAGAAGCCCTGCACTGGGGTGGTGGTGGGTGTGGGTGGTAGGCACTTATTGGAGACCGAGTGTTTGCCAAGCCATGTTGCTATGTCCAATGCTGAGAATATGCTTGCCATGTGGTCTTTGCTCTTTGTATGTAAAGATTCCTTAGCAGGGACCAAAGTGAAGAAGAATGAGTCAGAGTGTTCAAGCACCAACCCTTACTCCAAACCCACCAAAAAAGATCCAGGTCATCTTCTGGCAAGAAACCTAACCCAGCTCCTGAAGGAAGGCTATTTACTAGATGCCCCTTCTCCAAGATCCCAGCTCACCATTTTCTGAAGCCATTTAAGAAATGGAAGAGACACATGCCTGTGTTCCTATTTGGTTCATTTCTGGTCCTTCTCCAGCAGAAATACTCATGTGATAGGAGCTCTCTGGTCAGTTTACCGGAAGGAGATACACCTATTATGCCTGTCCCAGTTACGACTGCCTCCCGAGGGGAAGGGAAGGACTACCCTAACTGTGGTGAGATAACAGTGAGAAGTTGAACTAGGTGATCCCTAAGGTCCTGCCAGCAATAATCAATTTTCTAATTCTACAGGGCCCATGCCTGATTTAATTGGAATTCAGATATGTAAATAATGAAATTTTTCTACACAGAGAAGCACAAACAGAGGTGATACTTATAAAGGTCGAGCTACCTTGAAGACTGTACCAATGGAGTAAGGCCATAGTAGACCCCAAGTGTACTGAAAACCATGGTCTTCAAGGTAAGAAATAGGAAACTGGGGGATGGTCTTGTTGATCTATTAACTGGCTGTGAGTCCAGGCACCAGGATGATCTCTATAAAATGTTTTATACGTGCCTCACTTATAACCTGAAGGGGATGGACAACATGATTGCTAGGTTTTAGGACTCTGTGATGTCAAGAAATGCCCCCTCATTAGAGAAAATAAGAGGATCATGCCTTTTTTTAAACCATGAAATATAGACCTAAAAGTACATGATTTCAACCACCAGTTTATGAATGGATTAAGCCCAGTAGAAATTGTTTGTTGGAAAAGATTGAAATTCAATCCATTAAAACTATTGCTTCCAACTTTCCAAATTCAAAATAGAATTTCAGTCCATTATGAGATTTTTTGAGAAATCTTACTTTAAAAACAACTTGGCCCTATCCTGAAAAATCATGGTGGCTCATATTTCTGTTCTGTAAGAGCAACAAACACTCCTCTCAGGGGAAATGAGCAACAAATTGGGACCATAAGTAACCAAAGAATCCATTTTCATTTCTGAGAGTATAAAAGACAGAAACCCAGGGGCTTGGGCAGAAGCTGGAAAGCAGCAGAGGTGATGTTGATTGTGTTTCCAAAATTATAATTTCATTTCCAAGTGTAGAATGTGCCCTGAAGCAAGACTCAATACAGCAACCTACAGCAAATGTCCTTAATTACTTCTTTCCCAGGCTCCTTCAAACATTAGCAATCTGGAGGCCTGGTGCATAAAACCGGCCAGAAGTCACTCCAAATCATTTTCTAATTGTTTCCTTGAAAAACAGGCAGAAGATACACTGCGATGTGATGCTCCCAAATATTTATTCAACATAGTGGGTCTGAGTCCTCTGAAATCCTCCAGGACCAATGGAATTCCAGAGGCAGCAAATGGCAGTAATATTTTTGTTTCCCTTGGGATCTAAATGACATGGTTCTCTCTGCTTCCCTTGTTCTATATATGGAGTAATTATTGCCTCAGTAAAGTTCTGGGACAGCCCAAACATAAATCTGCGTTATTGGCCTCTACTATTACCATTATATTTTCCAGACTATGTGTCCCAGTTTGGAGCCTGAAAAATTTGATATTCTAAAGACTGGTCCTTCCATGTTATGAACTCTATGCATTCTCATGTTCTTTCTTACTCTCACTCTTTTTATTCAGGCGGGTACCAATCAAATAGTCTTGGTATTTTCTCAAATAAAATTTAACTGCCTAAAACCCCAAGCTAGTTTTGGCAGAAAGAGTCCTTCAGATCCTAATTAATAACACTCAAAAAATATAGAAATGTGTTTGTCTTCAGGAGTCAGTCTGAGATGTCAAATATTTCAATGAAGGCTTAAATAATGCCCTGTCTAGCAATGCCAAATATTGTAGGATTGCAGGGTTGAAGGCGGTGGGGCATGGGATGCTGGGAAACAGAGATGCAGGATGAAGGGACAAAGAAAGCAGAGTGATGCAATTTATCTTGGACAGAGGAATTTTTTTAACTCTTTCAAATTTTCATAAAACAATATCTTAGGAACAAACTCACCAGAAAGTCCAGCCACAGTCTGTGCTGATGTGGTACTTGGCAGAAAGCAAGCAAGAAGCTCACCTTGAGGGAACCAGTACTCTCCTTAGGCAGATGGGGGAGGGGGTTCAGGTGGGTTTGAACACCTGCAGGAAGATGTATGAATAATGCCCAGTCAGACGTCTCTTCCTGCCACCATAGTATCTTCAGAAGTCAAAGAGGCTATTCTGTGGCTGTAACATTCCCAACCCATACTCCTGGCACACAGTCCATTGCCTTGTAGAGAGCTGGGCATTCACTAACCATGAAACAGATGCAGCTTGACCTCTGCTTCAGGACGTCCCTCCTTTCCAGCAGCCCCCACCACACTGGCTCGTCCTGCAGTTGCTCAGGGCAGGCTAGAGGTAATTATTGGAAGAACAGATGTGACTCCTCTCCTGACTAACCAACGCAACACTTTCACATCGGTGAGCAGCAATCAGCAACAGGAATAACAGAGACAGAGATGGATTCTCCTTCTATAAATAAACATTGAAATCTGATTTGGGACTCCAAAGTGATAAAGGTGCAATAGAGACACTAGATCTCTTTTAATTCACCAAGAAAACCTTGGCCTCATACAAAAATTACTTAGAGTTTCCACAGAAGATTTTTCAACTTCAAGGTTCTTTTTAAGCTAAGTTAATGTTAGCACTGGAACTGGGAAACTATACTCTAGTCTAGGCGGGAAATAAGAGGAACCCTCTAACCCTTTTTAGTTTCATAGAGATTTTCACACCCACCAAATCAGTACTTAGATTATTTTTAAATGGAACAAGCACTATGGTTGCTGATCTGAGCTACTCACCTCTGGTGTATCTAATGCCATCTTTAGTTCTAAATCTGACCCCAACACAGTTTATGGTTTTGTTGAAGCCACAACTGTGTAGCAACTTATCTCACGTGATGGACAAAACCACCCGATGAGAGGAGATGGTCAAGCCGGTGCATGGAGTTGTAATTCTGATCAACTTCAACTCTGTATACACATACACACAACAAACACTCACACACATTTGTAATTAAATGCACAAGTGTATCATACAATACATGCTGGGGTATTTGTTTTGCTCTCTTCTCTCTTATGACTTTACCCACATCATGGCACCCACATCATGGCCTCTTTCCTGATGACCACCTAGCATATATCCCTCCATATTTTTCTCTGTGCTCATATATTATGTAAACACACACATATATGTATATATATATATATATATATATATATACTTATATAAGCATAAAAATATATAAGATATAGCATTGTTTGTTTTAGAAAACTGAGATTACATTTTAAACATTTTTCTGCATCTTGCTTTTCTCAGTATAAAACATCACCTGGAAATCCCTCCAAGTCAGTCAGTGAAGATCTAGGTTGGTTTGGTTTGGTTTGGTTTGGTTTTTGGAATACCTGCATAAAATATCCTGGTGTGGGTGGAAGTACAATAATTAATTAAACTACTTCTCTCCTATTTCAAATAGAGTCGAGAGGTCACTCTGGTGGACATTCTTATGCACTATACAGATAACACTTTTTAGGTTTTAATGTATTAGAATAGCTAGAAGTAAATACCTGAAGCTATCAAACTCCAACCCAGTAGTCTGGACTCCTGAAGACGATTGTATAACAATGTAGATTACAAGGGGTTACAGTGTGATTGTGAAAACCTTGTGGATCACACTCCCTTTATCCAGTGTATGGATAGATGAGTAGAAAAATGGGGACAAAAACTAAATGAAAAATAGGGTGGGATGGGGGGGGGATGATTTGGGTGTTCTTTTTTACTTTTATTTTTTATTCTGATTCCGATTCTGATGTAAAGAAAATGTTCAGAAATAGATTGTGGTGATGAATGCATAACTATATGATTTACTGTGAACAGTTGATTCACAACATGGATGATTGTATGGAATGTGAATATATTTCAATAAAATGGAATTTAATTAAAAAAAAAAAAAAAAAAAACTACTCCTCTCCTGATAAAAACTCAC
Organism: Choloepus didactylus; assembly: GCF_015220235.1. Lineage (NCBI taxonomy): Eukaryota > Metazoa > Chordata > Mammalia > Pilosa > Megalonychidae > Choloepus > Choloepus didactylus. The sequence goes on along the minus strand of NC_051312.1, from coordinate 125,066,880 downwards.
TTTGTTTCTCATGTGTTTATCTTTTTGTTTGTATAGCATAAAGTCCCAGCATTGGGATTACTGAACAGAAAGCAATATGTAATGTTAATTGTAATGTTTTTTTGACAATTTGTTTTCCACAAAGACTATAACAATTTACATTTCCATCAACATTGTATCAGGACTCTTTTCTCCACATCCCCAGCAGCCATGAATGCTATTGCTCTTCATATTTTAGCCATTTTACATTTCAGTGTTACTTAAAATTTGATTTCCTAATCACTAGTGACTTTTAATATCTTTTCATAAAGATTTGGTCTTCTGAAGTTGTTCTTCAAAGGCTTTCTGCATATCCTTTTCCCAATTTTTCTTTCGGGTAGTGTGTCCCTTTTTGACAATTTGTAAGAATTATTTATTATAAGATATGATTATATTTGTACATGATATTGGAAATTAAGGTCTCCCCTGCCCTCAGATTGTGCAAGTTATATGTTAAAATTTTTTTTTGCAGAATTTGTATTATTGTATTCTTAAAAAAGGGGTCCAAGTTTGCTTTCCTTCCGGATGGGGACCCAGGAATCATAAAATCACATATTAGATAATCCAACCTATTTCTTCTGGAATATATTAAGTTCTCACATAAATTGAGCTCTATTTCTGGATTATCTATTCTTTTCCACTAATCTCTTTGTCTATTCCAAACACACACACATACATATATCATATCGATGTGCTCTCATGTCTTGATGGTGGGTTTTGTTACCTGCTGAGGCAAGTCTTCTCTTGGCTATTCTAAAAAATGTATTCTTTCCTATATAAACTGTAAAATTATTTTATCTAATCCCCAAGAAAAAAACTCTGTTAGAATACTAATGGAAATTATATAAAATGTATATATGAATTTTGACACAAATTAACTTTTTGGTACTAAATATTTTCCCTCTAAAAAACTGGTATGAGACTGACTGCTCTTGAAAAGAATACAACCAGACTTAGCCTATTTTGTGCCTTTTTCCCCAAGGATTTTGAACAGAAGCAACCCACACCTCACCCCATCAGGACTTAATGTTCACAGCAGGAAGGCCATATTGCATATTCCTTGATCAGCAGCTATTTTTTTAAAGTGCAGAGTAGGCCTCTATGCCTATATGTCATTTTAAGCACCTGGGTCCTTTTCTACACATCTGGAAGGAGTACAGATTCAAAACATTGTCAATCCCACTCCTGCAATAATACAGAGGTGAGTCTGATTTGCCAGGAGTCAAAGAACTGTACCAGTTCAGCTTGGCAAAAGACTTAAAGGAACACAGAAAGGCTTTCCACTGAACTTAAAATCTGCACCTGACTCAAATAACCTCACAAAGCTATTTGCCAGTGGGGGCTAGATGTCCTGCTTCACATCAGCAAGACACTCGGGCTGTCAGACTCGTGTTACCAAGTTTGCTTATATTTAAACTCTACTGTATTACCATCCAAAGTATTTTATCGGACATGATTATTATTCCATTCAAATGGATTACAGGCTTCCTGAGGACAGGACAAACTTATTTATCCCTCACGGTGTTTTCAGAATACTTTTATTTATTATCAAGGAAGAAATTATATCAGCTGTTACTATTCAACTTCATGAGCAGAAATTAAAGTTTTTCAATATCTCGTCTCATCCCAGACATCACTTATTTTTGATAGCCTAGCATCCATTCCATGTTTTTGTAACAACTTGATGTTTCTTGGAACCACCTTTCCCTAGTCTCAGTCCATGTGGTTCAGATGGGCCATCCCAACGTGGGACATCACGGGGGGTTCATATAATTCCGACCTGATCAATCAGAACAGTTTATCTCCTTGACCATAGCAATTGGTTCAGGAATGGTCATGTGATTCAAGTTGGTCCAGTGACATTCAACCCTACAAATTTTACTGAACTGTGGAGGAGAAGCTTTGCTGCAGTTGCTAAGCTTTGTAGGATGAGCAGCTGGAACCAACAGGGCCTACCATGTATGGTGAGCCAGTCAGAGAATAAGCCAGTGCAAAGGAAAGAGCCAAAAGATGAAGAGACTTGCGTTCCTGATGACATCATTTGTGTCCTTGGATCCAACCATGCCTGATGCTAGTATACCCTCTGGACTGTTCAGTTATGTGAACCAATAAATTCCCTTTTTTGCTTAAAAAAAAAAAAATTGGTATGTGTTTCTAAACATTCAGATCTTGTAGTGTACCCCTCAATAAGGTATTATAGCTTTTGTCATATAGGTTCTGTATCTTTCTTAATTCTTATAAACATTTCATGGTATTTAAACCTATTAGGAATGATTTTTTTTTCCATTTCTATTACTGACTGCATACTACTAGAATAAAGACATGTTTTGTTTTTTGTAAATATATCATATTACAGTTACCTTACAAAATTGCTTGAGTAGTTTTTAATATATGAATGTCAAATCTTTTGAGATTTGAAATGTTTATAAAAAGTCATGTCAACGAAATAAAGTTTCAGTGGCTGAGAGATTTCAAATGGAGTCAAGAGGTCACTCTGGTGGACATTCTTATGCACTATATAGATAACACTTTCTGGGTTTAATGTTTTGGAACAGCTAGAAGTAAATACCTGAAACTACCAAACTCCAACCCAGTAGCCGGGACTCTTGAAGGTGATTGTATAACAATGTAGATTATAAGGGGTGACAGTGTGATTGTGAAAACCTTGTGGATCGCACTCCCTTTATTCAGTGTATGGATGGATGAGTAGAAAAATGGGGGCAAAAACTAAATGAAAAATAGGGTGGGATGGGGGGATGATTTGGGTGTTTTTTATTTTTATTTTTTATTCTTATTCTGATTCTTTTTGGCATAAGGAAAATGTTCAAAAATAGATTGGGGTGATGAATGCACAACTATATGATGGTACTGTGTACAGTTGATTGTATGCCATGGATGATTGTATGGTATGTGAATATATTTCAATAAAACTGAATTTTTAAAAAAAGTCATATCATCTATAAAAAGGTATTGTTTTAATTTCTTTTCTTGACTTATTTCATTCACAAGAAACTCTAATGTTGTATAATGATAGTGGGACTATTCCTGTTTATTTCCTGATTTTAATAGAAGTAGAATCAGTGTTTTGCCACTTACGATAATACTTGCTGGTAGGATTTTGGTGAGTGGTCTTTATTGCATTTAGGTTGTTTTCTTCTATCCTGGTATTACTTAAAATTCTTTTATAATAATTTTATATGCTGCCTTTTCAAAATTTATTAATATAATCATGTGAGTTTTTTTTTTTTTTTTAGTTTGATGTAGTTAATGGTTTAGATATCCTTATATAAATCTATTCTTTTATTACTAAAACAAATCTTACTAGGTCATAGTATAGTATTCTTTAAGATGTCACTAGATTCTATTTGCTATTTATTAATTTTTTTTTGCATCAATATTCACAAGTTAGATTTGGTTTACAGTTTTTAAATTTTCAACTATATCTCCTTTATTAGAATTGAACATTAAAATTAGGTGGACTTCATAAATAAATTAAAATCTTTTTCACATTTTTCTATGACCTGGGAGAGTTTAAATAACATTACAACTATCTTTCTTTAAATATTAGATAAATCTGAGTTATGAACCCCTTTAGTCTTGGGGCCTGTTTTCATTGGTAAATCTTTCATCAGCTACCTTGGTTTCTTCTCTGCTGGCCCCAGGCTGGAGACTGCCTTGTATTTCACTATCTACAGACAACATTTTTAACAGACAAGATTCTTACTTCAATATTGTTTCCTCTGTGCTGCGCCTATTCTTCCCCTGGGTCTAGTTTATTTGGTGTTTGTTTTGAGTCCTTTTCAAGTATTTGCAGAGATAGCGAATGTGAGTGAAATACTCTAAAGTGTTGCATATCTTCAGATCATTTTTTTTCTTGCCCTGACAGGTGATAATATCTTGGCTGGGCATAAGATTCTTGTGTTATGTATTCTGTTCTGTAGATTTTATTCTACTGTCCTCTAGCTTCCAGGTGAGAAGTCTGAGGCCAATTTCACTCTTATTCCCTTGAAGAAACTTGGTGTTTCTCTCTAAAAATTTACAAGATTTTCTATTTATTCTTAGAGGCCACCACTTTTTACCAGGATATGTCCAGTGTCTGTCTTTTCTCATCAATCTGACCTGGAACTTGGTTAGCCCCTTGGATTCAGACCTTTCCAGAAAAGTTTCTCTTCTACTGTTTGTTTAATTAATGCCTCTTCTTTAGCTGTTTCTTTTTATCCTCTGCAAATCCTATTATCTGCAGGTTATGTCTCCTGGTTCTATCTTCCTACGTTCTTTTTTTCCCTCCCTTTATGATTTCCATCTCCTTGTGATTTCGCTAAGAGCTTTGATCTTCCAGGCTACCATTTGGAGTCTCAATGGTGACCATTAAATCCTTCAGTTCATCTACTGAGTTGATTAATAAGTGTGCTAGACTGAAATATTACCCCATAAAAGATATCCATGCGACATTCCTGGAACTTGTGACTATTATTTGGGAAAAGGGTCTTTGCAGATGCGATTAAGGAAGTCATCCTGGATTATCTGAGAGGACTCCATTTGCAATGACAAGTGTCCTTGTAAGAGAAAAGCAGAGGGACATTTGACACAGACAGAGGAGGAGACAACCCACAAAAGAGGAGAAGGCAATATGACCACAGAAGCATAGATTGGAGTAATGTTGCCGCAAGTCAAGGAATGTCTGCAGCCACAGAAGCTGGAACGGCAAAGAACGGATTCTCCTTGATTTCAGACTTCTGGGCTCCAACACTGTGAGCGAACAAATTTCTGTTGTTTTAAGCACCCAGTTTATAGTAATTTGCTCGGCAGCCATAGGAAACTAACACAGCAAGGAAATATTTTTTCCCTCTAGAAGTCTTTTTTATGATGCACTTAAATCTTTTTAAGTTCTCTTCTTATTGTTTTGCCTCCAGCAGCTCTGTTTTGTTGGTTGTATGTTCTCCTCTAGCTGCTAGGATCTTTCAGCTGCATGTTCTTTTCTCTCTGTGGGCTCAGTGGGGTCAGATCTGGCTGGTGGTGGAGGGTGGGGGGTCACCACCTCCTAGGACTGGCAGGACACAAGCAGGCAGGTCACAGGTCTCACTGAGACGGCAGGCCTTACGTCCCCTCAGCCTCAGAGGAGAGAGGCCCGGGGCCCACCCCTTCTCTTTCTTGGCTTCCCAGGCACCAGGGCAACCAAGAATACCCAAAAGACTGATTTCATCCTGCTTCCAGGGGTACCGAGATCTCCCTGGGCCAAACCCTTTGTAGGATCAACCACTTTCCAATCCCCACAGAACTCTATTGTCCCAAAGCTATCATCAAACATTAGAAGGTACTGTCCCCAGCAGAGTCTCCCCTTCCACAGAGCCTCCAGCGCCACCTTAACCCAGCACTCAGCAGCTTCAGCTGCTATTTAGCCCCAGTGCCGCAGATAAATTAGAATTGAGTGTGCAGTTAAATTAACCTACTCGCCCATTAATAAAATGGAAAAACCTTTAAAAATATATATTTTGTGCTTCTCTCCCCCTCACCTCACCCTATTTCCAACAAGAAAATCATATGGGTACCCGCCGTAAATGCCTGCTGGGAAAAAAAAAAAAAGAGGAGCAATCCAATTTCACAAACACTTTACATGACATTTTTCTTCATTTCAGCAAGGCTGGCCCTGATTCTGTGGAGACCCACAGCATGTGGGTCAATTCTTATGTTCACAACTGTGTTAATTAAATACAGGAAACTGGGCCATGAAGGTAGATCAGCAGCAGCAATGCCTCCTCATGCCTCACTTCCGGGTCCCAGTTGGGCTTTATTTAATCCAGCTACAATGCCAAGAAAACTAAATATCACAAAGCAATAATCCTTGTGTGAGGACTGAGTTAGAAAATGAAGAATATCACTGGCTCATGCCCTAATAAAGCTGCGCTATTGAAGAGGCTGAGAATTCATGTCAAATTCGTCTCCGAGGAGCCTAATGACTATTCAGCTTCTCTGTTCCCTTTTTTTCACCAGTGATTGAAATATGTTTGTACAGCCTGAAGCTGTTCCCAAATCTCAGCCTAGCTCACTCAAAATCAAGCACATTGGAAAATAGCAGGCTTCGAAGGTCTTTGTGGAACATGGTGGGCTGGGAGGAATTAGCTTAATGGGGCAATGAGAGGCACATGTCTGTCCATCTGGGCCCCCAGGGGAGCTGTAAGGAGGAGCAAGCCCTCCTACAAACTAGGAGCAAAGTGGAGACCAAAGCCCTGAAAGGAAACTACTTCGTCAAGAATTACCAAAAAGAAGTGATAGAGCTGTTATCATCATCACCACCCCAAAGGGCTTTTATGGGCCTCACTTTCCAGCTCAATGCTTGTGCTCCATTCAAGCCTGGCAAGTTCCAGAAAACACATTTCTTCACACCTCCATCTATTTTTATAGTCCCCATTAGCAACAAGAGGCATCAGAGTGAATAAGCCAGTGTTACTATTAACAGTCTCTTAATGATTTATGATGGTGCAAACAGAAGAAACATCTTATGGGTGTAATTAAATAGATACATTAACTGTGCAATAAAAAGCATTATATATAAGTAGTAAAATTAAATCAATCCTGATTTTAAAAAAGACAAGAATAAAAGACCTTAACTGGTTCAAGTATTTAGGAGAGCATAGTGGGTTGTTATTTTGTTTTTCATTTCTGATTTGTTTGTTTTTCCCGACAAGAGCCCTTCTCTCTAGTTCTTTTGGAAGAGAAATAAGATTTTTCTCCACCAGAGCACTCACTCATTGTGGAATGTGTCAGTCTTGACTTATTACCCTCTTACCAATAAAAGAGGAAGGAGTCTTATCTCCAAAAGGCAAAAAGTAGCTGAGAAATTCTGGCATCATCACTAATCCCCTAAACTAGCAGTCCAGCATAGTGAGTAAGAGATGGGCTTCCTTCCAGAGTCAAATACTTGGGCTCAAACCATATTTCTCCACTTGGGCACTTGATCTAATTACTCAAAAAATTTCCTCAACCTGTTTTAGCTTCAGTTTCCTCGACTTTAAAACACGAGGATGATATATAATTCAGCAAGGAGGATTACACTAAAATAAGTAAGATAATTCTTAAAAAGTACCTATCCAGTGCCTAGCAAGAGCAAGTACTCAGAACTTCTTAGTTTTGGTTAATTCAGCACCGTTCACTTCTACCCTACAATGATTGCTCCAATTTCTTCAAAGAAAATGCTGAAATAACCAAAGACAGCGTTATAAATCCAGAGCCTGGTGACTCAGATAGGTTATTCCCAAACCTGGCTGCTCATCAGAATTTTCTGAGGAACTTAAAAATGCAGATGCCTCAGCCTCACTGAATTGGAATCTCCTGGAGGAGATCCATGGAGGAGGTCATGGCCAGCAGCTGTAGCTATCACAGACTTTTCAGGTGGTCTTGATGAGCAGTCACGTGTGGGAACCAGTGGCTTAGACAGTCGGGGTCCAAGAACTGTTGGTCCCGTTACATCAAAAACAAAGGCTAAAATATAGTCATCTCAATTTCATTTCAAATTCTAAAAGTTCCCTGAAAAAAAATATTTCAGAAAATGCCTTGTGTATGTGCACTTGTGTGTGTGTGGCAGGGAGAGAGAGATAAAATAAATATAAACATGTAAAGGAAAATTATTTTAGCAGAAGAAAACCACTTCTGGAAGCCAGCAAAGTTACATGTTGCCATAAATGAGCATCAAAAAACACAGGACACATTGTGTGATGGAAAAAATAAACCAAACCATCCTTCATGTTATGATTGCATTCTCAGGGTCATTGCAAACTGTTTCCTGATGATGTGGCTCAGAAAAGCCTACATGAAGCTGTGTAACATCTCAAGAAGGAACTAATGACAACAAGACCCTGGGAGATATGTATGGACACAAGCTTCCTTCATTATTTGTTCTTAAAGCTGGTCCTCTCCTATGCACTTTACACTCCCAGTAACCCAAGCAAAAACCTGGGGACACCCTCGCCTCCTTTCCCCTACCTGACAAAGAGTCTTAAACTTCTCCTGTCTATTCCACCTTTTAACCATCTTTCCTATTGGTACCCTCCATCTGGCCACCACTGGCCTAGGAGAGCCCTCATTTTCCTCATTTCCTCATTTTCCCTCCGCAGTTATTCCAGTGCCCTCCTCAGGGCACTGGAACAAAGGAACACATGGACACTAAAACCACCCATAGGTGGAGAGAGGCAAGGCACAAGGTCTTCAGGCTGATTTAAGGCCCAGAGAGGGGTCTACATAGAGCATGCTGGTCTGGAGGGCTTTGCCCTCTTGTATTGAGCAACTCATAGATATGTATGTCCGTGTATTAGCAAGAAAATGAAAAAATACATTCAAAAGAGAACTAATTTTTTAGGGTTACATTATTTATGAATTTCCCCACAGCTTAAAATCCCAGATTCTCCATGTATGACTTTTATAGCAGAGTCTGAATCTAATGCCATTTTGATGGCAGAAGGGATGAGAGGAGGGGGAATGGAAGTGGAGAATAACAGAGGTGGGTGGGGAAATACATTTTAAAATTAATAACTTTAGAAAGCCTTATTACAACCAAACAGATAACCACAAAATGCCTTGGATCTCTAGAATCTACCTGAATTGGGACACCCATCTTGTAGCAGCTGAAGGAACTATGATCTTAAATCAGCTAAACACATTAGGGTAAATAAAGTTAGCTGTTATAACAAAATCTCTTTGACATAATAAAATGATATTTTTCTTGCTGATATCATAGCTTCATAAAGACAGACACCATACAGTCATTCAGGGACAAAGACTCCTTCCATCTTGTGACTCTTCTGTCTTTTAAACCCTCAGAATCTTCTCCAGTCCAGTGATGAGCAGGAAGAGAGAGACTGAAGATCACAGTGGTAGGTTTTTATGGGTCAAGGCTGGAAGTAGCCGAAACCACTTCCACTCACATTCCACTGTCCTGAACTCAGTTATATGGACCCCACCTGATAGCAAAGGAGGCTGGGAAATATAGTCCAGATGTGGCCTGGCCAGAGGAACAGAGTGTCTTAGTTTGCCAGAGCTTCTATGACAAATACCACAAAGTGGGTTGGCGTAACAACATGAATTTATTGTCTCACAGTTTTGGAGGCTAGAAGTCCAACATCATGGCATCAGCAGCCCATGCTTTCTCCTACAGTCTGTAGCATTCTGGTGCTGGCTCACTGCAATCCTTAGGTTTCCTTGGCTTATATTTCCTCCCATCACATTATCACATGGCGATCTCTCTCTCCCTCTCTCTCTCTTTCTCTCTCTCTTTGAATGGTTTCTCCTACTTCTAGCTTCTTCTCCTGCTCATTGTGTCTCTGTCTAGATTTCCTCTCCATATAAATTGTCCATTCATATAGATTAAGAATCACCCTGATTCAATTTGGCCTCATCTAAATAGGATCTACAAAGATACTATTCGTAAATGAGTCCACATGTTAACTAATATCATCGTCAATGGTCCTATTTACAAATGGGTTCATGCCCACAGGAATGCAGAATTAAGACCTGAGCATGTCTTTATGGTGAACATGACGCACTCCCCAACAGGGAGCTGCAGCAGTCACCGGGATTTCCGTGAAGCAAATATCACAGTCAGAGAATTTATTCTCTCTCTCTCTCTCTCTTTTTTTTTCCCCCCAAAGATTTGGAAACCTATTTGTTTAAGATCTTTTGCTGATTACCGGAGGCATTGCCTAATCGAGTGCTAGTGTTCACTAAAGTTTTGGCTCTTCCTCAACTGCTCTGGGTCCACCCTTCTGGTCAGAAGTCATCCAGGCTCTACCATTTGGGCCCAAGGACAAGCAGGTGAGGACAATGTCCTGAATTAGCAAACCAGCAAGGTTCCTAAGAGGGCATGGTTACCAGACTGGGCCAGGGCCTGGGAATTAGAAGTCTGAGGAGAAAGGCGGCAGAAGTCTGCCTGGGGTTCCCCAGATACAGCTACAGAGAAGCCTTCAAAGTTCCCACCTGGAGAACACCAGGGTGTCTCCACTCCAGGGGCGCCTCCTTCACAGCAGGACTGCCACTTCATCTGCCTTTCAGTCCAGTCCTGAAACAGCACTATCTGCTTCTTACCTAACAATAAGGCAAAGGACCAAGGCACAATGACAAGAAAAATGGAGAAACCCTTGAGGAGAACTTGCCATATAATAGATGATGATAATAATAATGTTAACAACAGGTAAGGATCCAAATCTGAGTATGTTCCCAGGTCCTGTGATAGGCAGCTTTACAAGCATTTCTTATTTAATTCTCACAATAACCCTCTGAAGTAGGTTCTACTATTATTCCCATTTTACAGATGAGGAAACTGAGATTTGGAGCAGTTCAGTCCCCTGACCAAGCCCCACAGCTAATAGAAGGAGAGCTGGAATTCGGTCAGTCGTGTCTGGCTCCAAAGCGCGAAATGGGCCTTCTGGTTCTTCTTCTGCATTTAGCAATGGAAAGAATTGGCCCTAAAGGGCTGCTCGCTGTAAGCAGTCCCTGCTGGAGTCAGGCAGTGGCTCCCCCTTTGCTCAGATGTTGCTCATCAGAGTGGTAGAAGGGTCAGAGGGGGGCCGTTGTGCATTTGCTGGTCCCACCCACCCTCCCTCCACACTCCCTCCTTGCAGATCCACAGATGACCCTTTCTCCCTCACACTTTGGTGATCCTTGTCCCTGATCCCTAAACATCTATGGGAACAGAATAACACCTGGTGGTTATTCCAACAATATTTCCCCACAGACATCCTCTGTGGTGGGAAAAGTTCATACCTGCAAATAAATCTCCACTGATTTGAAGATGAAGGGGGAGGGGAATGGCGAACCTTCTTTGTCTTATGCTACCCCCACAGAATGTATGTAAATGTCCCCAGAATATACAGTGATCAGGAGGTGAAGGGATGGCACACAGTCGCCATATGTTCACAAGTCCTGGAGCAGCCTGTGCAGACCCGGGCCACATAGAATTATCCCTGATAAACCAGAGGTTGAAGAGGCACTCGGTATGGATGGGGGGAGGGGGCTGGGGTGGGGAGAGGATCAAGCCAGCCCCAGGAAGCTCAAAACCACACCCCCCAATGAGCATGCGCCGAAGTCCATGTTGCAGGTGTAGTAGGCTGACAAGTGCTTTGAGGTCAAACAAAACATTTTTTTTCCTGTTTTTTCTTAACGAGTGACCCATCCAGTCAGACTAACCCAAGTGGATAAGTGCTTTGGCACGACCTTGTTAAGATCCCAATTGAACACGCTTCATACACTTAGTACCTAATGCAGCATTCAGTGCAGACAGATGCTTAGAAATTACTTTTAAATGAGCATTTTACAGATGACCTCTCTTCTCTCTCTGAAAATCCATGCTGAAATAAAGATGACAATGATAATGGTAATACACAATAACCTTGGTATAGCACCATTTGTTCTACTGTGGCTTCAACCCAGATCCTGTCCAAAGGGATTTGGTTATCAGAATACCTAAAAAACTTATTATTGTTTTCACCAAAATGACAGCTGGGATATATCAAATTAAAAAAAAAAAAATTAAATGACTTGCTGTACCTCCTTCCCTCAGCCATTAGAAGGGGAGGCAGTAGGGTGGGGAGAGAAGGAAGCTGGCCACACTTTGTAACCTTCCCAGTGGTTTAATTATATGTGAGAGGGGGACAGGGGAGAGAATCCCATTTCTCCAATTCAGCCTCCTATGGCAATGCCAAGTCCACAAATTATCCAGCCATGATGGAGATATTTGTACTAGAAGCATATCCCTTTATTCATTCGGTATGAACTAAATGCCTTACTGTTCCAGGCACCCTGCTGTGCAACAGGGAGACAACAGTGAAACTTGCCCCCTTGGAGCTTCCAGTCCAATATGGGAGCAGACAAACAAGAATCATACCATGGTATGAGCAGGGTTCTGGGGACATCTCACCCACCATATTAGAGCTCTCTTGGCCTCACCTCCCATCCTCTGAGCTTACCTTTTACTCTGGCATCTTCTAGAGGGTACCCTGACAGCTGCTCAACGGGACTCTTACTTTCTACCTCAGAGAGTCTCTGCAGCCACCGTACAGGACACCAGCCAGATCCACTGGGTGCTCACTCACACAGGTGCAGCCTGGACAAGCAAGGGCATTTATGCCCCATGGGCCCTGACAGTGGGGTTCAAAAACCAATGGACAAACTCTTCCCTCTTTGCTCCCATGGGTGGTCCCCTGGACTCCTCAGAAAGTCCCAGTAGGTGGGTGCCTCACTTGATAACCCAATTTCATATTGGCTCTACCTCAATCCCTGTTTCAGTTTTCCCAGCAACACTCTCATAGTCCCTTAGATCCCAAAATTAAGTCCCCCAGATAAAGCCCTTGCACCAAGGCCTTGTCTCAGACTCTGCTTTTTAATGGGGAAACCCAGGCTAAGACATTCACCCTTAGAAAAGAGTCAGCTGCCAATCCAGGTCCCTGAATAATTCCATGGAGGGGAGTAGCCTTAGACTGGTACATGAGTGAAAAATAAACTAATATAATGTTGCTGCACTTATGTGGGGGATTTATGGGTTAGTTATAGCAGGTTAGCCCACCCTAAGTCAAACAGGATAGGATAAAGTCCTCAGAAGCTGACCCTGCTTTAGGCACTGACAGACACATCCTCTCTAGCACAGGGATGTAATCAAGCCTGTGACAGGGTATTTAGGAGAAGTGACAATATGCTGGAGCAAAATCTCCCCAGTAATTCTCAACCGTGTTCACTCTCATGTCTTCCGAGTGCAAACATTCTTCATCACCCTTACTTCAGTCTAGCATAGGGGTAGGGGGTGTTATGGATTGAATCATGTCCCCCACAAAGATACGTCCTTTCAAGTCCTAACCCCCAGTTCTGTGTGAACCCATTTATAAATAGGATCTTTGAAGATGTTATTAGTAAAGATGAAGCTAAGCTGATTCAGGGTGGGCCTTAATCCAATATGTTTGGAGTCCTCATATGCAGAGGAAATTGGAACACAGGAGCAGGAGACAGATGGAGAGAGAGAGGCCCAAGTGACAGGGCAGAGATTGAGTTATGGATTGCCAGCAAGCCACCACCAGAGTGCTACAGACTTCAGAAAAAATATGATCCTGCCAACACCTTGTTGTAGACTTCCAGCCTCAAAAACTGTGAGATAATAAAATTCTATCGTTTATGCCAAACAGTCTGCAGTGTTTTTTATAGCAGCCTTGGCAAACTAAGATGGGGGCTATTGTAGTCGGGTACATTTACATACTCCTTCTGGCTATTTTCCTAACAAAGATATCCCAGAAGAAATAAGAGAAAATTCCTATTATGCAAAAAAATTTGCTGTTGTAAATTATTTTTTATATTACTATAAATTTTATGTTTATAAAACTCCTAGATTAGACTGTAAACTCCTTGACATCACCAATGAACCTCATTATGAAGTGGTTTCAGTCGTCCTTTGGGAAAACCTTTCTTGCTTTATGCAAAATAGGAACTGAATAAATATTTAAGAATTTATTCTCCCCACATTTGCATCTAATATTCCTTAATCTCCCTTTTATTCAAGCATTATCCCAACTATGACAGTAAAAGAGCAAAATTCAGCAGTTTTCTAAGGTAATTTTTTAATGCAATAAATTTTTTACGCATATACCAGGGACATTTCCTTAATGCTGCAGTTTGAGATCATCCTGTGAATGGAGAGAACCAAGAAAGCCCCTGGGGCCCAGCCTTGCCTCTGACTGTGAGCGCAGTGCAGCATGTGCTGTCACCTCCCCAGCCCACCCTGCACACATTATAATCAAACAGCCTCTGTCCATCTGGCATCTAACAATTTAGGAAGAGAGCTGGAAAAAAACAAAGACAATCTATCTCCTTCCACAAAGCTTCCCACCTGCAGAAGAGCTGTGATAACACTCCTATTTTTAGCACAGAATAATCATGTCAGGTGCTAGGTAAAGGTGGGGAGGAGGGGGCTGGAATGGATGGACGTTCTAATGGCACATGCTCACTCTGCATCCCTGCTATGGACACACTTCATAACGTGCTTGCTGGTTGCATTTACAAAATCACACTGCGTGTGAGAGAAGCTAGCTTCACAGAATACTAAATGCTACCAACAATTTAACTCTCTGGACAATTATTTGTTCAGGATTTGTGTGTGCTGGCAAATATTTGGGCAAGGTTTGAATGGTGTGGACATGGTGGGGTGGGGGAGTGGTTAGGGTAAGCCAGCCTTATATTTCACTACCAGGGCAGGGTGAGCGCGGTCAGCACTGTTTAGAAAAGAGCCTCTAGGGAAACTGAGACTGCCCTAGTTTCCAGCATCCTAGAAAGCTCTAAATCTCCCATATGACACCAGGAAGGCAAAGTAGGCAGAGAAATCGGTGATTCAGTGGCTGGTAAAGCATGGTGCAGGCCCCTGTGCATAGGAAACTGGAACAGAGTCTAAGGCAGTGTCACTCAACTGTAATAAAACAATCACGGCTCTAACTTACGAGCACCTCGTGTTTGCTGGGCCTTTCTCGTCTGTGTGTGGAGAAGCTCATGTCCTCATGAACTGCTGATCAGCATCACTGGTCAGGCGCTGTCTCATTTGGATCCAACGGCCAGAAGGTGCTTGTCCTAGTTTCCTAGGGCTGCCATATCAAAGCATCAAACAACAAAAATTATTGTCTCACGGTTCTGGAGGCTAGAAGTCCAAACTCTGTAGGGTAGAATCCTTCATTGCCTCTTCCTAGCTCCTGGTGGCTTGCTGGCATTCCTTGGGCTTCAATCTCTGCCTTGGTCATTATATGACATTCTCTCCTGTGTCTGTCTGTATTCACATTTCCTTTTATTGTAGGGGCACCAGTCACATTGGATTAAGGGCCCACCCTACTCCACTATGACCACATTTTAATTTGCCTAATTCCATCTGTAACAATCCTAGTTCCAAAGACGGTCACATTCTGAGGTAATGCAGAGTAAGACTTCAACAACTCTTTTTGGGGGACACAAGTTGAGCCACAATGACTTTTTCTAGGTGACTCACATGCATCTCAGTTTTAATCACTTGAGGAATACTATACATCTTGTGCTCTGAAGCTCCCACTGATAAAAATTAAATAAATTATCCCTAAAAGCAATCCTGTGGCTGACAATAAAATTATGGAATCTATCAATTAAGGTGTTAATATGCTACCCAACGAAGAATACACTCAGCATATCAGGTGCGGTAAAATTGATCCGATGGCATAATAAGAGCACCTGACCAATTTATTTCCCTGACAAAGGGATTGATTAGGCAATTTTTTATAGCATTAATCATTAGGTGAATCTTATTGGTTCTGCAAAAATCTTTATACATTTAGTCACAGGGTTTTCTCTCTCAAAGCTGTCACTGACAAGCTTTTTTTTCCTCTGCAGATTTGACCTTTCAACAATCAGGCCCACCTGTAGGGTGCAGGGATGGGGGAAAGAGTATGAAGCAGTTCCGGACTCAGGCGGCAGATGCAAGAAAAGAGAGGCCTTTATTCTTCCCGGAATCTGATCGTCTCAGGCAGTGCTGTCAAAGCTCTGGGAATCTGGAGGCAGAATGAGCATTCACTATCAGGCCTGGGATCAGAGAGAAAACAAGTGGTCTCCTTCCCCTGCACTCCCCACTTTTCCCCAACGTCTCCAGTTCCGGGGTCTTCCAGTCCAGGGACCATATACTAGCAGCTCCCTTCTGAGTTAGCAAAGTGGCTAAATGACAAGAGCTTCTGGGAGGTGGCAGGCAGGGAGGTACAGGAACGGAGTTGCTACCTGAGAGCTAGAGGCCTTGCCAGAGCAGGCAGAAATATTGTTGCACCAGAGTCCTTCCAAGAGCACACTTATTCACATGAAATATGTACAGGTGAACTGAGGTCTGAACCCTCCCTAAAAAAATAAGAAAATAAAACAGTCACCAGATCTTGCAGTACTGCATCAGTGGTAGGAAAATGGCTCTGGAGGAAAATGTTAAGCGGTTGTCAACTGGGAATTAACATTCCTCAAGTCAGGAGGCCCCTGCTCCGGAAATGGCAGCTGATTCCCAGTGACGTCAGCAGGCTCCTTGCATCTGTGCTTGTTATAAAAGGCAACTCAAGGAAAGTCTGTGCTACCAAAGCATGAAAGCTCAAGCGCATCTTCTTGACATCTGTCGAGAGATTCCTCTTCCCCTGAGGGCTGGTTTTACCGATGGAGAATCACACTGAGTCCACCCTGATATGGGCTTGCATGGCCGTCTTACAGGACACAGTGGGCCCCTGACGCCCTATCCTGAGCTCAGGCCGAGGTATAATTAAGGTGGGCCCTCTTAAAGGGGGAGAAGGGCATTCAGAGTAACTGGGGAAACTCAAGCACAGAAGAAACAGCAGGCCGTAGAAAGGAGGTGTCAGGGATTGCTACAGGCAGTCAGTGCAAGGGTCTGGAAGAGTTACAGTCAATAATCGGCAATTATTCAGCCTTATCCTGCTAAATTTTAAAACTCGCATTCTCTCTTTGCCCCCACTCCCAACTACAGCTGCCAGTCCAGTTGATCTGGATGGTCCACTGGATGGAGACTCCAGTGCTGCTGCTCTGACAACAAGAGCCCCTGACAGCATGTGCTGGTACATGTTTAATGACAGCTATTCAGGGAGCAAACATGTATGCACATGTACATGTTCATAAGTTTATCAACAATTGTATAGATATAAAAGATGTGTATCACACAACTTAAAACTAATTGTAACATTTATAATACTGTTTACTGTGAGTTTCATATAACTAATTGACTCTTAAAGAATACTTTTGTTAATTTTTGGCCAACTTCTCTAATTGATTGAAGCACAGTATGAGGAATATCAACCCCTGGAGAAAACATTCCGACAAGGAGGTCAACAGGCAGAAATGACCAGGTCACAAGGAATTTATTGGCTAGGAACCATTCCCTGGATATGGTATTCAAAAGGGTTGCACAGCTCCTCAGTAGCACGGCTCCTGCAGACGTGTGTGGGCTGGGCAACACACACACACACACACACACACATAAACCTGCACATGCACCTACCATCCAGAACAGCTTCACTTTTCTAATCTCAAAGCAGCAAACTTCTGAGCTATGGGCAAAGAGCTGGATTGGGTATTATTTCAATCCTGAGAATATATTTCTGCTAATGATTTTAAGAGGAGCTTGACAAAATGTCTTTGCCTCCAATTTCTGATTGGATTCCCACGACTACCTTGTGGGGTAGGCAGGGCAGAGATGATTATGCTTATTTTATAGAAGGCTGAGGTTCAATCTAAGTGACTTGCTTAGGGTCATATACCAACCTAGCAGGAGAAGGTGGAGACAGGAAAATCTACCTCCTGGTGCCTAGATTTTTCTACTTTTCATGCAAACACAATGCATCTGATGGCACACTAAAGACAGGCTAATTTCCCTATAAGTGGGTCACACAGGAAGGCCAGGGGTGCAAGCCCCTTCTTGAAAGGCCTCCATAGAGAGGGTGAGGAACAGGAAATATGAGGTGTTGGCTCATAGGATGAGGCCTGAAGAGAAGGTGAGATCAGGGCTCAGCAGGTTGAATGTTAGGGGAACCATATTACTCATCTGTTCATTCAACACATATTTATTGGGCATCTATTATAAGCAAGGCACTGGGCTAGGCACTGGGGATTCAACGGGGAACAAGCTCCCTGCCGTCACAGAGCTTTCAGAGTAGGGAAGCAGAGTTATTAAATAGATAATCCTATACAAATGATTAATTATAATTGTGATAAGGGTTCCAAGGGGGAAATAAAACATGCCAAAAGAGCATATAAGGTACCTAGCCTGCTTTGGATTAAAGACACATTGGAAAAGGAAAATCCAATATTTCGAAAGATTCTATCTTACCAGTTCCGAGTACATCTTTACCTTGCAAAGTCAAACCAAATAACCTGTTCCTATTTTTCAGTTACGAATATGGTATTTATTCCTCCATCCTCAGGTTTTACAGAAGAATAAATTTCTGCAAACACTTCCACTCTCTCAAGAAGTCTTAGGGAGGGATACCTCATCTTTCTGCCTTTGACTTGCTTCTTCTCTGAGATAGATTAATCTGATTAAGAAATGTGGTGAGAGGCTGAGACCCACTGGGCCCATTTCCTGGGGGCAGGTCCGTGTACTGGGAAGGAGTTGCAGGCTGATCACTCACCTCTCACTGGTGGACCCCTGGGCTCAGGTGCCCTGGGCGCTCCTTGGGCTCCCAGCCTCATTTTGCTAAGCACAGTCAGAGTGGCAGCCTTTTATGCCAAGCCAGACCTTTGCTGTCTGTGTTCTAGCTCCTCCATCTGGGACTGGAGGAGTGTTCTGATTATCTTTTGCTGAGTAACAAACCACTCTGAAGCTTAGTGGCTTAAAACAACAGCCATTTAATAATACATTATGGTTTTGTAGGTCAGGAGTTTGGGGAGAGCTTAGCCAGGTGATTGTTCTGCTCCACATGGCGCTGACTGGGCTAGTGGCCTGTGCTGGGCTGGGGGTTCTGAGACAGTTTCACTTGTATGCCTAGCATGTTGGCAGAGAAGGCTGGGAGGTCTGGCTCGGCTGGATGCCTCTTCCTCTCCATGCAGTCTCAGGGCCTCACTGTGTGTCCTCCCAGCAGGCTACCTGCACCTCTCCCGTGCTCCCAGGGCTCTCCAGAAGCAGCAGCAGCTGGGAAACCAGCACAGCATCACTTCTGCTCATATTATATTGGCCAAAGCAGTCAAAGATCCAATCCAGATCCAGTAACAGGGGACACAGATCCTACTGGTGATGGGGGTCGAAGAATTTGTCATCATCTAATCTACCACCAAGGGTAGGTTTGATTTTGAGGGGAAAAGAGGAAAGCCCCATTTTGGCCTCAAGTCTACATAGTTTACAGTGTGGGGGTAGGGGTGGGGGTTCCTGCTTTGGGAAATAAAGGTGATATTTGGACCCCTGATTGGCTCAGTTCTCTGCATTTCTATTCTCTAGGGAAGAACCTTGGAGAGTAGAAGAGATGGCTGCCTCCACAAACCTAGGAGAGCCTGCATGTAGAAAAGCCAAGAGTCTTAAGAAACTAGGGTTGGCTAATAGGGTGAAAAACCCCAGAGACCACTTCCATTTCTTCTAAAACTCTTTTCAACTGCCGGCTTGAAACACAGACTTGGAGTGCTCAGCCCTTGTCATTCTGTAACCTATGAAGGGAGTGAAATGGGAAATAGAGACTCCAAATGATGCTTTTGGAGCTCTTCCCAGACCTTGCATTTGAAATGGGCCCTGTGGGAACTGGAGGTGTGAGTCCTGACAGCCAAATGCAGCCTTTCTGCATTCCTTGGCAACTCTCAGCACCTTTTCTGGAGCAAATGATCTTGCAGTAGGCCTGGTATGCGGATGCCACATGGTCTGAATCACAGATGCCTCTCGGGCAGCCACACCCTGCACCAGCACATGCAGGCCAGAATCTGAGATGCACATGAGGGTCTAATCGGCCTCGAGCCCAATAGGTGCACAGAGCTCCTGTGGCCCTCATCACCAAGGTGATCTGCACAGCAGTGTGGATATGGAACACTGGGTATACAGTGCCCAGAGGCAGGGGCATGCCTGGTTAGAGCAGGGGGATACGTACTGAAGGTCTGGGGCATCTTTTCCATCTGAGACCTAAGTGAACGATGCCACTGGCGACAATGACAACAGCAGTCACTGCTCTAAATGCTTAGGTATATCAACTCGCTTAATCCTCACAACAACCCTGTAAGTAAGGACTACCATTAACTGCATCCTACAGGTAAGAAAATCAAGACACAGAAATTGAGTAACCACTCAGTGAGTAAGTGGTGGAGCAGAACTCGAGCTCCAGAGCCCAAGCTCTTAGCTACCCTGTCTTCAGCTTAGTCAACCTCAGTGACACAGCCGTGGATCGCACATACCTAAAATCAGGTAAGCAGAGCAAGGCCTTGGCTTCTGGTTTCTCCACTTCCCTGGGGACTAAAAAGGGGCCATTCTACTGTGAAGAAGCAAAGAAAATCTTGATTTGGACTCGTCAACTCTACCATCACTCAAGTTAAAATGGATGCATGTTATCTCTGAGACACCTGAAACTCAGAGCTAGAGATCAGCAGATGTCAATGTCAATATTAGTGCATACAGCCACTGTCAAAAAAAAAAGCTGAAGAAGAGCCCAGACTTCAATTAGTGATATGAATGAAGCAGGTCTGGTTAAGACCAGGGCAAGCCAGGCCAAAGGGTAAAGGTTGAAACTGATTGTGTTTTAAAACTTCAACTTCCATATGAGACCAAGGGAAGAGATATCTATTTGGTACAGGATCTACATTTTCTAAATGGTACAACTCTACAGTCGATTTGTTCAAACACCATAATTGCATGGAACTTTGAATAGGAAGTGAGATATGGTAGGTTAGTATAGGCTGGAGTGAAATAGTGACACATCCCAGAGTAATTTGGGCAGATAATAAAAAATATATTTACAGCCTACCCCTCCCCAGCCCCGAGGATCTGGGAGAAGGTGCGGATGTGTTAGACATCCTCACCTGGACTGGTGTTGATGTTGTCACAAACATTGGGACTGGTGGTTTGATGTGCTGAGCCCTCAATCATGGGACTTGCCCTTATGAAGCTCGTTACCACAAAGGAGAGTCTAAACTTGCATATAATTGTGCCTAAGAGTCTCCCCCTGAGTACCTCTTTGTTGCTCAGATGTGGCCCTCTCTTCCTCTAACTGAGCCATCTCGACAGGTGAACTCGCTGCCCTCCCCCCTATGTGGGACCCAACTCCCAGGGGTGTAAATCTCCCTGGCAATGCAGAATATGACTCCCAGGGATGAATGTGGACCTGGCATCGTGGGACTGAGAGTATCTTCTTGACTAAAAGGGGATGCAAAATGAGACGAAATAGTTTCAGTGGCTGAGAGATTTCAAATGGAGTCGAGAGGTCACTCTGGTGGACATTCTTATGCACTATATAGATAACACCTCTTAGGTTTTAATGTATTGGAATAGCTAGAAGTAAATACCTGAAACTACCAAACTCCAACCCAGCAGTCTGGACTCCTGAAGACAATTATACAATAATGTAGATTACAAGGGGTGACAGTGTGATTGTGAAGACCTCGTGGATCACACCCCCTTTATCTAGTGTATGGATGAGTAGAAAAATGGGGATAAAAACTAAAGGACAAATGGGGTGGGATGGGGGGATGATTTGGGTGTTCTTTTTTCACTTTTATTTTTTATTCTTGTTCTGGTTCTTTCTGATGTAAGGAAAATGTTCAGAGATAGATTGTGGTGATGAACGCATAACTATGTTATCATACTGTGGACACTGGATTGTATACCATGGATGAGTGTATGGTGTGTGAATGTATTTCAATAAAACTGAATTTAATTTAAAAAAAAAATGGATGCATGTTAACTAACTTAGTTTGCTCTGCAGTCTCTGAACTCCTTAAGAACTCACATTCAATTCCCTCCTGTCCGAAACAACTCTGCACTGAATTGGCTCGTTTGTAAGTTGTGCTTCTCAAGGAGACTCCCCATTTCCTGATGGTTGGCAACGTCCCAAGTGTTCTGTCTCTCATGACATCTTGCTCACCCGGTCACCACACAGCTCTCAGGATGATCTTTCAAAAGCACAGTCTGAGTGCACCATTTTCCAACTGATAAATGCTTTCCCGACCATGGTGTGGCATTCGGTCTCCTTGACAATGTGGAACAACACCCTGCTTGTGAGCGTGGGCTCTGGAGTCAGACGGCCTTGGCTCACAGTCCTGGCTCCACCACTTACAAGCTGAGATAATACAGGCAAAGCACTTAAGCAGTCTGGCACATGAGTGCCGGCTAAACATCGGCTATGATTATTATTATCACTGTTTGCCAACCTCGGTTCCAAGGCATGCTACACTCAAACTTCTTACTATTGCCCAAACACTCATATTTTTTTCAAGTTCATGCTATTCCTTTTTCCAGAATGCCCCCTTTCCTCCTTTTAGCCTTGAAGATTCCGATTCATTCTTTAAGGCCCCAATTCAAATTACCCCTTTGATTGAAGCCTTCTCCCACCTGCTCTAGGCAAACTGCTGTTTTCTTCTCCGTACTTCCAGGCATTGCCTGCCCCTCCCATCCCCAAAGTGACTAGCACAGTTTCCGGTGCATGGGTAAGTGCTCAAAAACTATCGAATGGACAGACAAAATACTTATCGGATATTGGCGCACTTTTTTTCATTCTCTCTCCTCTTCTCTCTCACTCCTACCTAGCCTCACCATTCTCCTTCATTCTACCTACCAACCCACCACTCCCTCCTCCCCAGGCTAATTTACAGATAGGAAATGACAGCTGAGTGTAAATATATCTCAGAGGCCAGAAAAGCTCTGAAGACAAGGTCAGACATATTTATTTTTTTGGCTCTCTGACATATCTGATTCCTACCTATTTCAGCATCTTCAATATCTATAACTCAGGTTTCTCCCTTGAGGTCAATGAATGCTTTGCTCACCTTTGAACATTTGTAATGAAAGGCCTCTCTCCTTAAGTTGGCAGTCTTTCCCCAAGATGACTTTCACCTGGTTTTAAAGGGCTGCATCTGAAAAGATTACACCATGGTGAAAAGATCCAAGTGCTGTAGTTGTTCACCCATTTAGCACTTAACCCTCTCCTCAGGGTTCACTATTGTTGAGCAAGGAGGACACTATTACATAAGTAGTTAGTTACACATCTTAGGAGAGTTAGGAAAAGGGCAAGGGAATATGGAAATGTACAGCACAGAGGTGTGAACTGGTTTAGGAGAGACAAGAAAGTACCCTGTGAGGAAGTGATATTTACTCAGAAAACTTGAAGGTGAAGACGAGGTGTCCAGCAGAGAAGAAAGGGGGAAGAGTGGGCTAGACAGGGAGAGCAGCACATGCAAAGGCCCTGAGTGAGAGAGAAAGGTTATTACCAGCGTGGCTGGAGCATGGGAGCATGGGGCTGTTGAAGTCGGCATGGAGCACATTGCGGAGGATTTCATGAGACAAGGCAGAGCTTTCCAATCTTCTCCAGAGAACAATGGAAAGCCTCTGAAGGGTTGTAAGCAGGAAAATGATGGGCTTTTATTTGGTTTTAGAAGGTCTCTCTGGTTGTGGAGTGGATAATGGATTGCAGGTGGGGCAAGAGTGGAGGAGAAGATGAGTAGGAGGCCGCTGCAGAAGCCTAGGAAGGAGCCAGTGGAATCCTCTTCACAATGTCACATTAACTTGAATTCTGATACTCTTTCCTGAGAGGCAGAGAAAGGAATGACGCTAGCATATTGGGAATTAGGAACCGAAGTATTTGATTTCCTACAGAGTCCATCCTATGTATTGAGAACCATCATCCAATATCTCCAACAGGAGTCGCTGGTTAAAAGAGGCCAGCCAGGGTCCTTCTCCCCTTTCCTCAGCCCTCTTTCTGTGGTCTCCTTCCTTGCGTTGTGGTGGCTACACTCAGCTCTCTGGCTGACTGTGGTGTGACGGCTAGTGACCCACCCAAATCCACTCTGACCTTTCTCCATAGGAGCAGAATATGAAGCTAGGCATATGCATTTGCTGGCTTCCCTTGAAGTAGGTGAGGTCCCAGATGACACTCAGCAATGGGACGAGTTGTGACATGAGCCACTTCCGGCCTGCAGCCTCTGACGGTTTGGGTCTGTCTCCTCCATGCGCTCTTCCTGGCCGTGGCCCTGACTCCCCCAGCCAGGCAGACAATGGCAGAGGGATGGAGAAGGGCGGAGCCTTGGGATGGGAGAAGCCTGGCCCCCAGGAAGTGAAGCTGCCCAGTGCCTGCAAATGCTTGCGATGGACATGAGAGAGAAATAAACTCCTTTGTTCTTTACAGCACTGAATCTGGGGTGATTTTGTAACAGCTTAGCTTATGCTCAGAAACTGATCCATTCCCTCCGGTCTATCCAATTCTTCCAACCCAGGAACTCCCTGTTTCTCCTGCTTTCTACTCCTTCATCCAATTTTTCTTCCCCACAGGAACCAAGGAGTGTAACAAAGTTTACTGATTTTTATAAACAGTTGATGGGCAATATGATTTTCTTTTTATTTTTTGAAAAAAAGTCACAAAATGCAGACAGGCAAGAAGAAGAAAAATGATTTATAATCTCACCAAAATATGCATTTATTTTTAACGATTAATTCCATATTGCTATAGTTGTAATCTCTTTTAATGCAACAATATCATGAACATATTTTCATGTGAAGAAGTTTTAATGGATGCATAATAATATTCCATTGAATCTGCCATAACTTACTCATCTCCTCTCCTACTGTTGGATATTTATGTTGTTTCCAGTTTTTGGTATTGTAAACAAGGCCAAAATGAGGCTCCTTCTCTCTCCTTTATTATTTCCTTAGCATGAATTACTGAAAGTGGAATTGCTGGGTAAAGGAGACATATATACACAGTTTTTGATGTGTTTTGCTAACTTGTTCTCGAGAAACAGTAAACCAATTTAAGGTAGTTGGTTTTCTAATTATTGCTATATTATACTGTATTGTTCATTTGAAAAAAAACTCGGCCCCTGTCTTAGTTTACTATAGCTGCTGTAAATAAATACCACAGACTCCATGGCTTAAACAACAGAAATGCATTGTCTAGAGGCCATGCTTCCTCTTAAAGCGGAGAATCCATTCCATGCCGCCCTCTCTCTAGCTTTTGGTGGGTGCCTGGCACTCCACGGCACAGCTCATTCTCTGCCTTTGGTTCCTGGCTGTCTTTCTGTTTCTCTCTGTCTGTATCCACATTTTCCTCTCCAAACAGGGACAACATTCACATTGGATTAGGGTCCACTCTAATCCAGTCTGGTCTCAACTAATAACATCTTCAAAGATCCTATCTACATTTTGCATAAGTTTGCATTCACTGGACTGGGGGTTGGGACTTGAGCATGTCTTTTTGGAGAACACAATTCATTCCACAACAACCCCACATGCCCCTGTCTGCTCTTGAAACTAACATTTCCTTGGGCAGGTGCTGAGCCTCCTTCTTCCCAGGTGCTCAGCTGGCTGTCCCTGATATAGAACAAAGATTTGTAAGGCAAGAAAAACCCATAATTTATGATATTTTTAAAATGCAGCTTCTTGAGACTCGGAACAGGGCTAATTTCCATTTGTTGAGAACTCAATAACCCTCTCTGACACAGAGAAAACAATAAAACCAAAATAAAAACTCCTTAGGGTTCTCTTCTCAGATCTCTGCAAAGATTTAACGGCAGGAGCAGTAGCAAGGTCTAAAACTACTTCAACAGCTTAACCACACAGCTTACCCATGCATTTGCCTCACGTGAAGCAGGAAACAATTACGTCTGTCAAAATAAACACAAGAGCTCCCTTGGTGATGCAATTTGTTCACTTTCCTTTTTTCTAAGGTTGCTCACATCATTACAAATTTAGATAACAACAACTCCATCCAGTACCCTGCCATGCTAATGGGGCTCCTTGTTGAGGAGACGTTAGTAAAGATTTTCTGTGTTTGTTTTCTTTAAATGGCCTAATCGGCAATCATTCTGAATCCCAGAGATCACATTTTTGAATATGCAGTTTACTCTTGGAATTTTCTCATCCTTTTTCTCAAAGTTGCCTCTTAATGTTGGATCCATAGATTTCTAACATTTCTCCCAAGTTCCTTAGCTCCCCAGAAGCCACCTTTAAGGGCTTATGGAACTGTCATTTGGCAGGTGGTCAGAGGAAGGGCCACCATGTGCTGACAGCATGGAACGGGCGCACGACGCCCACCTCATTTCATGGCCTGTATTTGAAGGCACCCGTGCCTCTTTCTGCCTTGTGTGCCCACAGATACATCACAGATATCAGCTATGGCAGTGTGTCTGCAGGCTCAAGAAGAGAGCCATTTCCAGCAGGCCTTCAGAACTGTCTCATTGCTGTTTAAAAGTGTTTCCTTCATTCAGCACGGGCTGCCTCGTTTATTCAAGTTATGCTGGGGGCATCATCCAGGAAGAGAGATGGGCTTGCAGATAAGACCCATGGTTTGTCATGGGCCTCGGGGGAGCTCAGTTGTCACACTGGGGCAGCAATTCTAATACTTTTAGATCAGAAGAGAAAAGATGAAAGGGAAAGTGTGATTCTCATGATGTGGGACTTCAGAGAAGATGCAGATGGTGGTTACTTCTCTCTACTTGTGGCTTCTCCTTGCACATGGCTCATCACAGCCCCAGCTTAGATGTGGTCCACTGTGGACGTGTGTGTCTGTATACCAGAAACTGTGGCTTCAGCCTCCACTCCCAGCTCCACTGTCACAATTCTCTGTGGTTCCTAATTTAAACGGCCTTGCAGGAAACCCTTGTCAACCCAGCTCATTTTTTTCTGTCTCTCATATCAGCTACATCAGAGTTTGCCAGCCTTGGGGCTGGTCTTTGGTCTGGTCAAGTGGGACCAGGAAGTATGAGGGGTCAGAGGTCACCATAAGGCCGACCCTTCTGCAAGGATGGAAAGAGTGTCACTTTATTTAAAAGCAGCTATGAGTTTGTTCCTTTTGGTGCCAGAAAGGCCTCCATACATGGGTTAATAACTTAACAGGGTAGAAAGGAAAGAAAACCTGAATAAAACAGGCAGACTGTGCTGAAGCTTAAACTACCCCACACAAGTTCTGGTTGTCAGATGTGGGAGGCACAAAGAAAGGTGGTGGAGAAGGAGGATGGGTTTTAAGGAAAAGAGAACCTTCCCCAAGCGAGAAATTTCAATCTTGAGCCTTTGCAACCTTAAAAGTGCCTGGACTATTTTCACAATGAATTACCTATTTATCTGAAAAACAAGGAAGCAAGTGCAGGCTCCCCATAGAGAACTTCCAGACACAAAGGGATCCCTCCTCTCATCTGTCCCTTAGCGTTGTCTTCCAGAACATCTGGAGGCGTGTGCTTGGGAGAAGGGTGGGTCTGGCTATGACTCACCTGGGAGGCCAGTTGGCAAGGCTGCGTGCAGGTGGCATTGGGGCTTGTGGAGTTTTAGTCCCTGCAGGGGGGCTTGATCTCAGGGAGGCAACCTGAAGCCCATTCCCCATTCTCTCCCCCATGCCTTTTGTGCCTTCTTTGCCACAGAAGAGGCTTTCCCCCTACTCCGGATGGCTGGGGCCGAGCTGGTCCACCCTTGCACTTAACTGGGCTTCTGGGAGAATGAGCTGGCTACATGCAGAGTTTAAGGTGTCAGTCAGGAATTGTAACTCCAAGTCACACCTGAGTAGCTGGGCTGTCAGCTACATGCCTCAGCAAATCGTGAGGGAGGCCGAGCTACAGGCAGTTCTGAGGTTCAAGGCATAGGGCTGGGGGCTCTCTAGTACTTGGGGACACCTCCAGGCAATCCTCCCACTGATAATGCACAACTGGGAACTGCCCATGCCTGCAGCAAGAACATATCCTCTTCCCAATAGCTTGAGTTTTGTACCCCAGGAAAAAAAGCAAACAAACGTAATCTTAATCCATTCCTGTTGGCGTGAACCCATTGTAAATAGGATCTTTTGAAGATGTAATTTTTAAAAAAGTTAAGTTGTGGCCAGTGAAACAGGATGCATCTTAATTCTATTACTGGAGGCCTTATAGAGAAAGCCATGGGGAGAGCTGGAAGCTGAAGTCAGCAGGAACTTGGAAGAGAAAGAAGACATCACCATGTGATAGGAAAGTGAAGGAACCCAAGGATTGCCAGCCAGAAGATATCAACTACAGGAGGAAGCAAGCCTTCTAGCTTTAAAACCATGAACCAATAAACTCCTGTTGTTTAAGCCACACCATTGCGTGGTATTTCTCATGGCAGCCTGGAGACTAAGACACTGGGGCCACTGCCCCTTCACCAGTAAAGCCTTGCAAGGTGAACCAAGGCTTGTGAATGTTGCCCTCTAAGTCCCACAGTTCAGTGCCCTAACGTGGTGGCCTTCCTTTCCCAGTGCCACCAGTCAGCTGGTCAGCTGGACACACAGACTTTCAGCTCAGGCAGGGCAGCAGAGGGTTAAAGGCCCAGTACAATAGTCAGGGTTCTCCAAAACCAAGAGGAAATTTTATTGGAATTACATAAGCCAAGTTCAAATCCTGGTTCTGTGTAATGTGGAAGAAAGTCACTTAACCCCTCAACCTGTTTCCTTATCTGTAGAATGGGAATAATAATACCTTCCTCTCAGAATTGTGGTCTGATTAAGAGAGATAATATAAGAAAATGGCCTAACAGTGCGTGGCACATGGTTGGCTGAGTAAGTAGCTCTTATTCACCATTCATTCACTGACCCAAAAAAACACTTCTTAGGCTCTTCCTATGTGGCAGGCACTGGGCTAGGTGCTAGAATATGGAAAAATCAGTCAAGTAAACAATTACAACGTGGCTATACTTTGGGTGTTGTGCAGATACAAAGAAAAGACTTCTAACTGGGCTGAGGAAGGAAATCAAGGAAAGCTTCCCAGAGGAGGTGGCAGCAGAGCTGAGTCTTGAGGCTGAATGGGAATTAACCAGGCAAAGAAGAGATGAGAATGGGTGGGAGAAAATGGCTTTCTTAGCAGAGGAAGCAATATGTTCAAAATCCCAGAGGGATGAAAAAGCCTCATGTGCTGGGACCAACCCGGCTGCCCGCCCAGGGAAGCTGTCGAACACTACTGGAGCCAGCTGCTGCTTCTGTGAAGCTGAAGGCCTTCTATGTATCTGTGCATATGATTTCTGGTATAAACACATGCATCATGTCATTAGGTTCAAATGCTGGTGCCTCACAGAGAAGTATTTGCTGACAGTGAACATCTGTGGGCTAGAGTAATCTAGTACTGGTGATGGGGAGGCAGTTTCAAATTTAAAACATTTTTATTTACTCTTGGATGGGTTTTTTCTGTTAAGCCCTGGGGACTTTGGAGCCAAGCTAATTTGCACACAGCAGAGACCTGCCGGTTTGTTTTTACCCAAAGCAAGAGATAATAAATGGATGAAAATTCTAATTGGATAAAGGTGGTTCGACTTGAGGGCGAAAATAAAAATAAAAACCCTTATGAATTACCCAGCTTAACGTGATGGGGAAATGCTTCCAGCTGGAGCACCCCAGCCAATCACTCAGGATAACTGACAGGCTGATGTTGCAATAACTCATCTTCTCTACAGCAGGGTCAAGACTAGAGGTTAACAGACACTTTTTAATTTAATAAACCATCTGTAAAGAAATGCAAGATTTTCGGTTTAGCGTCTTTGGCCTCTCTATATAAATACTTCTACATTAAGGTCCAGCATATCTCTAATTAAAATCTGATGGCATTCAAGACATTTACATCCAAAGAATGCCCTTCTGTTCAGCAAAGACCTAGACCACTGCATGGTGAGTCTCTTTAACTCTTCCCTTCCCAAAGCACCATTTTCCATTTTCACTTGGGTGCCAGTAACCTTGCTATGATTACAACTAGCCTTGCTTTCCCTCTTAGCAGATATAACAACTGACACTTCATAAAAAAATAGTCAGAAATCTTCAAATGATTCATCCCATCAGTAGCATAACAATAGCTCAGAAATACACTGGATTGTCAGACACGGCTCTTACATGTCAGAAAATGGCAAAAAGAAAGTGCACCATACAGCCAATTAAATCTACATATAGAATACTGACTGCAGGACTCCACTGTGCACCCCAGCAATTCTCAACCCTGAATGCACATTAAAATCACCTGGAAAAGAATAAAGGACATTAGGGAGACATGACAGCTTAAATGCAATGTATTATCCTGAATTGCAACTGATGAAATTTGAATAAGGTCTGTCAATTAGTAAATAGCATTGTATCAATAATAATATCCTGTATTTGATAATTGTCCTGTGGTTATGTAAGATGTTAACATTTGGGAAGCTGGGAGAGAAGGTTACACAGGACTTCTTTGAACTATTTTTGCATCTTTTTTGTAAGTCTGAAATTATTTCAAAATGAAAGTTTAAAAAAAATAAGAAAAAGAGTAATCACAAAAAAAATCACCTAGGAAACATTTAAAAAATACTAGGCCTCAGACCAATCATATTAAATCTCTAGGTATGGAACCTGGTATGGAACTCAGTATTTTTTAAAGCCCCTCAGGTGTTTTTAACATGTACTTGGGATTGATTGAGAAACACTATTCTAGGAAAGTTAGGGGTAGCTGAACTGATTCTGATCCAAATCTTATCACATTCTGCTCCATGACTTCAGGCAGGTCATTAAGTCTCTCTCTCTCTCAATGTTCTTATATGTAAAACGGAGATACTTTTACAAAAAGATACTGATAGTGTCACCAGGATGAAGTCTGACCAAAAAATTGTTCCATCTAACTTCTGTCTCTACTTGAGTTGTGCTTATTTCCAGAAAAATAAAGCAAACTAACACCTGCAAGAAGCTGTTGACAACTACAGCTCCTGCAGCCATTGTTGTCCCATTGCTCCCAATGAACCACAAAGTCCCCAGACAATTAAATAGGAAGAACCCATCCTGATCTAGATACAAGTTCCTGGCTTGCCACAGCTGGAAAACTCCACTTCCAGGAGTGTGCAAATTAAGCCCCCAACCCTGAACTTACTTTACTTTTGCTCATTACAATAGTAAATCCTCCGCCTCTGGGCAGGATTTGGATGCCATTTTCTGAACATGCGATGTACGTGAAGGTATGTTCTAGCACGACTAAGGACTGCACACGGTCAGAACCAATGATGAAACCCCACTGCCCGCCTGCATCAGCCACCTGCGTGCACATTCCGTGACCCCCTATAAAAGAACCATGCTCACCTTCCTTCAGGAAGAAGATAACTTTAGGACATGAATCCACTCTTTTCCATTCTTCGGCCAAAGAATAAAGTTTTGCTTTGCTTCACCAACTCTGGTTTCATTCTGTTGGTGCTAAATGACACTGGACAGGAGACCTGTTTTGGGGTCTGGCCCAAAGACAGTCAATAACATGAGTGTGAGGATAAAGAGAGCGTGCGGGAATGGGGAGGCGGGGCAAGATGGCGGACTGGTGAGCTGTATGTTTAGTTACTCCTCCAGGAAAGTAGGTAGAAAGCCAGGAACTGCGTGGCCTGGACACTGCAGAGCAATCTGACTTTGGGCGTACTTCATACAACACTCATGAACACACTGAACTGCTGAGATCAGTGAAATCTGTAAATATTTGCGGCCAGGGGACCCGCACCCCTCCCTGCCAGGCTCAGTCCTGTGGGAGGAGCGCTGGGAAGGAGAAGGAAGAACTGCAGTGGCAGCTCTTACCGGACATTCATTCTACTGATCCAAACCCCAACCACAGATAGACTGAGACCAGACACCAGAGAATCTGAGAGCAGCCAGCCCAGCAGAGAGGAGACAGGCATAGCATAAAAAAACAAGAAAAACTCCAAAATAAAACCAGAGGATTTTTTGGAGTTCTGGTGAATATAGAAAGGGGAAGGGCAGAGTTCAGGCCCTGAGGCTCATATGCAAATTCCAAAGAAAAACTGATCTCTCTGCCCCCTGGATCTTTCCTTAATGGCCCTAATGGCTTTGTCTCTTAGCATTTCAATAACCCATTAGATCTGCCAGGTGGGCTTTTTTTTTTTTTTTTTTCCTTTTTTTTTCTGTTTCTAAAACAATTACTCTAAGAAGCCCAATACAGAAAGCCTCAAAGACTTGCAATTCGGGCAGATCAAGACAAGAGCAGAACTAAGAGAGCTCTGAGACAAAAGGCAATAATCCAGTGGCTGAGAAAATTCACTAACCACCACAACTTCCCAAGAAAAGGGGGGTGTCCGCTCACAGCCATCATCCTGGTGGATAGGAAACACTCCTGCCCATCACCAGCCCCATAGCCCAGAGCTGCCCCAGACAACCCAGTGTGAGTTAAGTGCCTCAAATAACATGCACACACCACAAAACTGGGCGTGGACATTAGCCTTCCCTGCACCCTCAGCTGGTTGTCCCAGAGTTGGGAAGGTGGAACAGTGTGAATTAACAAAGCCCCATTCAGCCATCATTTCAGCAGAATGGGGGCCTCCCTACACAGCCCAGCAGCCCAGAACTGCCCTGGGAGGACAGCACTCACCTGTGACATAGCACAGTCATCCCTCAACAGAGGACCAGGGGGTGCACAGCCTAGAAGAGGGACCCACATGCAAGTCTCAGGAGCCATAAACCAATACCAAGGACTTGTGGGACAGTGGCAGAGACAAACTGTGGCAGGACTGAACTGAAGGATTACACTATTGCAGCAGCTTTAAAACTCCAGGAACACCAGGGAGATTTGATTGTTAGAGCCACCCCCTTCCTTGACCACCCAGACACACGCCCCATATTCAGGGCGGGCAACACCAACTACACACGCAAGCTTGGTACACCAATTGGACCCCACAAGACTCACTCCCCCACTCACCACAAAGGCTAAGCAGGGGAGAACTGGCTTGTGGAGAACAGGTGGCTTGTGGATGCCACCTGCTGGTTAGAGAAAGTGTACTCCACGAAGCTGTAGATCTGATAAATTAGAGATAAGGACTTCAATTGGTCTACAAATCCTAAAAGAACCCTATCAAGTTCAGCAAATGCCAAGAGGCCAAAAACAACAGAAAATTATAAAGCATATGAAAAAACCAGACGATATGGATAACCCAAGCCCAAGCACCCAAATCAAAAGACCAGAAGAGACACAGTCCCTAGAGCAACTAATCAAAGAACTAAAGATGAACAATGAGACCATAGTATGTGATACAAAGGATATCAAGAAGACTCTAGAAGAGCATAAAGAAGACAGTGCAAGACTAAATAAAAAAATAGATGATCTTATGGAAATTAAAGAAACTGTTGACCAAATTAAAAAGATTCTGGATACTCATAGTACAAGACTAGAGGAAGTTGAACAATGAATCAGTGACCTGGAAGATGACAGAATGGAAAATGAAAGCACAAAAGAAAGAATGGGGAAAAAAATCGAAAAAATCGAAACGGACCTCAGGGATATGATAGATAATATGAAACGTCCGAATATAAGACTGATTGGTGTTCCAGAAGGGGAAGAAAAGGGTAAAGGTCTAGGAAGAGTATTCAAAGAAATTGTTGGGGAAAACTTTCCCAATCTTCTAAACACCATAAATACACAAATCATAAATGCCCAGCAAACTCCAAATAGAATAAATCCAAATAAACCCACTCCGAGACACATTCTGATCACACTGTCAAACACGGAAGAGGAGGAGCAAGTTCTGAAAGCAGCAAGAGAAAAGCAATTCACCACATACAAAGGAAACAGCATAAGACTAAGTAGCGACTACTCAGCAGCCACCATGGAGGCGAGAAGGCAGTGGCACGATATATTTAAAATTCTGAGTGAGAAAAAGTTCCAACCAAGAACACTTTATCCAGCAAAGCTATCCTTCAAATTTGAGGGAGAGCTTAAATTTTTCACAGACAAACAAATGCTGAGAGAATTTGCTAACAAGAGACCTGCCCTACTGGAGATACTAAAGGGAGCCCTAGAGACAGAGAAACAAAGAAAGGAGAGAGAGACTTGGAGAAAGGTTCAGTACTAAAGAGATTCAGTATGGATACATTAAAGGATATTAATAGAGAGAGGGGAAAAATATATATGACAAACATAAACCAAAGGATAAGATGGCTGATTCAAGAAACGCCTTCACAGATATAATGTTGAATGTAAATGGATTAAACTCCCCAATTAAAAGATACAGATTCGTAGAATGGATTAAAAAGAATGAACCATCAATATGTTGCATACAAGAGACTTATCTTAGACACAAGGACACAAAGAAATTGAAAGTGAAAGGATGGAAAAAAATATTTCATGCAAGCTACAGTCAAAAGAAAGCAGGTGTAGCAATATTAATCTCATATAAAATAGACTTTAAATGCAGGGATGTTTTGAGAGACAAAGAAGGCCACTACATACTAATAAAAGGGGCAATTCAACAAGAAGAAATAACAATCATAAATGTTTATGCACCCAATCAAGGTGCCACAAAATACATGAGAGAAACACTGGCAAAACTAAAGGAAGCAATTGATGTTTCCACAATAATTGTGGGAGACTTCAACACATCACTCTCTCCTATAGATGGATCAACCAGACAGAAGACCAATAAGGAAATTGAAAACCTAAACAATCTGATAAATGAATTAGATTTAACAGACATATATAGAACATTACATCCCAAATCACCAGGATACACATACTTTTCTAGTGCTCATGGAACTTTCTCCAGAATAGATCATATGCTGGACATAAAACACGGCTCAATAAATTTAAAAAGATTGAAATTATTCAAAGCACATTCTCTGACCACAATGGAATACAATTAGAAGTCAATAACCATCAGAGACTTAGAAAATTCACAAATACCTGGAGGTTAAACAACACACTCCTAAACAATCAGTGGGTTAAAGAAGAAATAGAATGAGAAATTGCTAAATATATACAGATGAATGAAAATGAGAACACAACATACCAAAACCTATGGGATGCAGCAAAAGTGGTACTGAGGGGGAAATTTATAGCAATAAATGTATATATTAAAAAGGAAGAAAGAGCCAAAATCAAAGAACTAATGGATCAACTGAAGAAGCTAGAAAATGAACAGCAAACCAACCCTAAACCAAGTAGAAGAAAAGAAACAACAAGGATTAAAACAGAAATAAATGACATAGAGAACAAAAAAACAATAGAGAGGATAAATATCACCAAAAGTTGGTTCTTAGAGAAGATCAACAAGATGGACAAGCCCCTAGCTAGACTGACAAAATCAAAAAGAGAGAAGACCTATATAAACAAAATAATGAATGAAAAAGGTGACATAACTGCAGATCCCGAAGAAATTAAAAAAATTATACAAGGATACTATGAGCAACTGTATGGCAACACACTGGATAATGTAGAGGAAATGGACAATTTCCTGGAAACATATGAACAACCTTGACTGACCAGAGAAGAAACAGAAGACCTCAACCAACCCATCACAAGCAAAGAGATCCAATCAGTCATCAAAAATCTTCCCAGAAATAAATGCCCAGGGCCAGATGGCTTCACAGGGGAATTCTACCATACTTTCCAGAAAGAACTGACACCAATCTTACTGAAACTCTTTCAAAACATTGAAGAAAATGGAATACTACCTAACTCATTTTATGAAGATAACATCAATCTAATACCAAAACCAGGCAAAGATGCTACAAAAAAGGAAAACTACCGGCCAATCTCCCTAATGAATATAGATGCAAAAATCCTCAACAAAATAATTGCAAATCGAAATCCAAAGACACATTAAAAAAATCATACACCATGACCAACTGGGGTTCATTCCAGGTATGCAAGGATGGTTCAACATAAGAAAATCAATCAATGTATTACAACACATTAACAGTTTGAAAGGGAAAAATCAAATGATCATCTCAATAGATGCTGAAAAAGCATTTGACAAAATCCAACATCCGTTTTTGATAAAAACACTTCAAAAGGTAGGAATTGAAGGAAACTTCCTCAATATGATAAAGAGCATATATGAAAAACCCACAGCCAGCATAGTACTCAATGGTGAGAGACTGAAAGCCTTCCCTCTAAGATCAGGAACAAGACAAGGATGCCCGCTATCACCACTGTTATTCAACATTGTGCTGGAAGTGCTAGCCAGGGCAATCCGGCAAGACAAAGAAATAAAAGGCATCCAAATTGGAAAAGAAGACGTAAAACTGTCATTGTTTGCAGATGATATGATCTTATATCTGGAAAACCCTGAGAAATCGACGATACAGCTACTAGAGCTAATAAACAAATTTAGCAAAGTAGCGGGATACAAGATTAATGCACATAAGTCAGTAATGTTTCTATATGCTAGAAATGAACAAACTGAAGAGACACTCAAGAAAAAGATACCATTTTCAATAGCAACTAAAAAAATCAAGTACCTAGGAATAAACTTAACCAAAGATGCAAAAGACCTGTACAAACAAAACTACATAACTCTACTAAAAGAAATAGAAGGGGACCTTAAAAGATGGAAAAACATTCCATGTTCATGGATAGGAAGGCTAAATGTCATTAAGATGTCAATTCTACCCAAACTCATCTACAGATTCAATGCAATCCCAATCAAAATTCCAACAACCTACTTTGCAGACTTGGAAAAGCTGGTTATCAAATTTATTTGGAAAGGGAAGATGCCTCGAATTGCTAAAGACATTCTAAAAAAGAAAAACGAAGTGGGAGGACTTACACTCCCTGACTTTGAAGATTATTATAAAGTCACAGTTGTCAAAACAGCATGGTACCGGCACAAAGATAGACATATAGATCAACAGAATCGAATTGAGAATTCGGAGATAGACCCCCAGATCTATGGCCGACTGATCTTTGATAAGGCCCCCAAAGTCAGTGAACTGGGTCATAATGGTCTTTTCAACAAATGGGGCTGGGAGAGTTGGATATCCATATCCAAAAGAATGAAAGAGGACCCCTACCTCACACCCTACATAAAAATTAACTCAAAATGGACCAAAGATCTCAATATAAAAGAAAGTACTATAGAACTCCTAGAAGATAACATAGGAAAACATCTTCAAGACCTTGTATTAGGTGGCCACTTCCTAGACTTTACACCCAAAGCACAAGCAACAAAAGAAAAAACAGATAAATGGGAACTCCTCAAGCTTAGAAGTTTCCATACCTCAAAGGAATTTCTCAAAAAGGTAAAGGGGCAGCCAACTCAATGGGAAAAAATTTTTGGAAACCATGTATCTGACAAAAGACTGACATCTTGCATATATAAAGAAATCCTACAACTCAATGACAATCATAAAGACAGCCTAATTATAAAATGGGCAAAAGATATGAAAAGACAGTTCTCTGAAGAGGAAATACAAATGGCCAAGAAACACATGAAAAAATGTTCAGCTTCATAGCTATTAGAGAGATGCAAATTAAGACCACAATGAGATATCATCTCATTCCGATTAGAATGGCTGCCATTAAACAAACAGGAAACTACAAATGTTGGCAGGGATGTGGAGAAATTGGAACTCTTATTCATTGTTGGTGGGACTATATAATGGTTCAGCCACTCTGGAAGTCAGTCTGGCAGTTCCTTAGAAAACTAGATATAGAGCTACCATTCGATCCAGCGATTGCACTTCTCGGTATATACCCGGAAGATCGGAAAGCAGTGACACGAACAGATATCGGCATGCCAATGTTCATAGCAGCATTATTCACAATTGCCAAGAGATGGAAAAACCCAAATGTCCTTCAACAGATGAGTGGATAAATAAAATGTGGTATATACACACGATGGAATACTACGCGGCAGTAAGAAGGAACGACCTCGTGAAACATATGACAACATGGATGAACCTTGAAGACATAATGCTGAGTGAAATAAGCCAGGCACAAAAAGAGAAATATTATATGCTACCACTAATGTGAACTTTGACAAATGTAAAACAAATGGTTTATAATGTAGAATGTAGGGGAACTAGCAATAGAGAGAAATT
This sequence comes from Choloepus didactylus, assembly GCF_015220235.1. Taxonomy (NCBI): domain Eukaryota; kingdom Metazoa; phylum Chordata; class Mammalia; order Pilosa; family Megalonychidae; genus Choloepus; species Choloepus didactylus. The sequence continues at coordinate 125,029,426 of NC_051312.1, read as the reverse complement.
AAGGAAGGGGGAACAATAACCCAAGAAAAACAGATAAGCTATCGTGGGTAAATTTAACGTTCTGGGAATGCCCAGGAATGACTATGGTCTGTTAATTTCTGATGGGTATAGTAGGAACAAGTTCACAGAAATGTTGCTATATTAGGTAACTTTCTTGGGGTAGAGTAGGAACATGTTGGAAATAAAGTAGTTATCTTACATTAATTGTCTTTTTCTTAGTCCCTTGTTATGGTCTCTTTGAAATGTTCCTTTATTGTTTTTTTTTTATTATCTTTTTTTATTTTTTTATTTTTCATACAGTTGATTAAAAAAAAAAGTTTAAAAAAACAAGGAAAAAAAAAGAGAACGTGAGGATAAAAAGGCTTTATAGAGTTATAAGAACTATATGAACAGGAGGTGCTGGTTATTTCCATTTAAGAGAAGCATTGCCACTTTTAAGAATCTGGGTGAACTTTAGAACACGATGACATGCTGGCCAATTAGTGAGGGGTGGCCTTGTGGTCAAAAAGTGAGCAGCTCCATTCTAACTGGGGCTTGCCAGCCTTCCTTCAGCCATCTCAACCCGACCTTTCCCTGCATCTTGATAGTGACAGTCACTTCAGTCTTTGGACCACCTCCCATCAATTCCCACTACTTATGTTCTTCCCTTTCTACCATGATTTATCACCTAAAGAAGAAATGGTTATCTCTACTTGTTAAAAAGAACTATCTTTGGTTCTCAAACTGTATCATGCAGCACAATCACCCAAAGGGCTTGTTAAAACACCTATCGCTGGACCCCAAATCCAGAGTTTCTGATTCAGCAAATCTCCAGTGAGGGCTGAGAATTTGCATTTCCAAGTTTCCAGGTGACACTGATGCTGCTGGTTCTGGGGACCAGACCACCCTTTGGGAACCACTGATCTATAATTCTTCTTAGTCTGATCTAATAAAATCTACAAAGGCTTTATTCATGTCTTCTGGGGAACTGCATTTGTTTTCTGCTTTCATTTTCCTATACCAGGTTGGTCAAACGAAGCATGACGGAGCAAACTCTCGGAGAGATGCTGGCACTTGCACAGGCTCACTTATCTGTTCTACGGGTTTCAGTCACCCAGTGCAGGACAGAAAGCAGGCTGGACATTGGCAGGGGACTTTCTCAGTGAATTGAGGGCATGTGCTATGACTGGCTGGGGTGGGAAAAATATCTAATAATTGTTTCCAAAACTGAGCATCTCTCCTCATAGACTATAACTTGGGAGTTAACTCATCCTTAATTTGAAAGTGCCTCATTAGGTAGCTCATATGAAACTCCTTAGTACTGTTATAATATGCACACCCTTTATCTCCCAATTTCACTTCTACATAGTTATTCCAAAGGAAGTAATAATGTATGTGTGCAAAGATTGAATTGGAGGAAGTTTCATCATAAACGTGGTCATAATATTACCAGGCTCATCTTGTGTATTTCCCACCCCAGTCCAAGAACCAGCCATTTCTCCAAGAAGCCTGGTTCCTTTTATTGGAGAAAGTTATTAGAAACCAAGATCTGGGTGCCAGATTGCTTAGTGGGGTGAATGCTGGGTTTCCACTTGGGTGTATTCAATAGAATTTTAATAAGCCATTAAAATTGTATTATAGAAGGATATCTAGTGTATAAAGATAGTCACCAAACATTAAGGGAAAAAGTAGTTTACAAAACATTAAGGGAAAAAATAGTTTACAAAATAATATGGATCCCATAAGACTCTTTCATATATGTGGAAGAATATACACTAAAATGCTAACAGTGGTTACCTCTGGATATATAGAGATAGGTAATTTTTTTCTTCTTTTTGCATAACTACAATTTTTACAGTTCCCACAACAAACACGTATGCATTAGTAACACAAAAGGAAAATGAGTTTAGGAAACCCCTGTATGTGACTTATCCAAAGTCTCAGAGTTAGTTAAAGACAGAGCTGGGATTAGAGTCTAAAGTAGGAACACCTTACTTCAGCCTGGCTCCCACTGCACCAGGTGTCACCCCCTCTGTGGCCCCAGCATGTCACCCTAAGTCTGCAACAGAGGGCAGCTGGGGAACAGACACAAACCAAAGGAGGGGCTGTTTTACCCTGAATGAACAGAGTTGGAGAAAGACTTTGATAGCAGTTATAACTGAAAAGATTGTGGTGCAATCCCATCCTCCCACTTTAGTTTATGAAAAATAAAAACAGTACTAAATTATGACACAAATATATATATATATGTATACGTATGTTGAAATTAAAATGTCTTTCTATATTTTTTTAATTGCAAAATGTTGGAGAAGTCAATTGAGACTAATTTTTTTTTTTTTTTTTGAACTGTTGCAGTTTGGCTGTGCGAGCATTAAGTAATACAGCACTGGTTGGTGCACAGGGCAGTGCAGGGTCTTTACACCAATTCCCCCAGTCAGACTCTTCTGACTCCCACAGAAGTAGTGCATCAACTGCTCTGAATAGCAAGGCCTTAGGTAGTCAGACCCTGTGGAGGCTGCTCCATTCTTCTATCCATAGAATTCAAATAGAAGGACTGCAGGGTACATCTCCAGGATCCATGCCCATAGGTTTCTTCTTCATAAAAAGAATGATGGAACCATTTTATTAACTTTATAGATAAAATTCACAGTGAATGTTCCATTGTGTCTATTAGATCAACTACAACAAATAAACCAGCAAAACCCTAATTTGGAGGGGAAACAAGTCCTCTTGGTGTCGGTTCACAATAAAATGATAATTTATAGAGTAAGCTCTCTTGCAAGAGCTTATGCAGGAGCTGGTTTAATATGTATGTTTGTTGTTTGTTTGTTTATGCATAAATACATCCAGGAATGTTTATAGCAGCTTTATTCAAAATAGCCCCAAATTGGAAACAACTACAGTGTCCATCAATAAGAAAATGGCTAAACAAACCATGCTATAATCACACTGTTTCAATTATCTGTTGCTGCATAAGACTACCAAAAAAACTCAGCTTACACAACCATGTATTATTTCTTACAATTCTATGAGTTTAATGTGATCAGATGAACAATTCTGTTCTATGTGGCGTCCACTGGGTTATTCATGTGGCTACAGTCAGCCTGGAGTTTGGTGGGCAGGAATGTCTAAGATGGGTTCCTTCACACGTCGGTGCTTCAGCCAGGGTGACTGGAAGGACTCGTACCTGGCCAAGGCTCTCTCTCCATATAGTCTTTCATGATTGACGGGTCTAGCTAGATCTCAGGAATTATTCTTGGTTTTATTAGTGATAACTTTTCCTAGGGCTCCTACTATGTCCCTGGCACAATTGTCTCATTTAGTCCTCAAAAGAGCTGTTGGAGGTATAACTGTGATTACGTTTTTTGGTAGACTAGTATGAGGCTCAGAAAAGACAAATGTCATGTCCAAGTTCACCAGTTAAGTAAGTGGCAGGGACTAAGTAACCAGTAGTAGGCAGTAGATTTGGAGTTCCAATCCAGACATGGTGAGGGAGGTAGATGTAGAGGGGGAGCTTGGTGAAGTTCTCTTTTGACTGCTTCTATTTTCTCTTTAAAATAGAAAGCAAGGTTATCAGCCAAGAGCCAAGAAGAGCAAGAGGTCTGGGAGGTTTAAATGAGAGGAAAATGTTTGAAATGGTTGTCTTGGCGAGTAGGAGAGTGAACAATGCTGGGAAAGCAGCACAAAAGGCCCACTAGAGGTTAGTGGTCACGAATTTACAGTGGGACCAGTCTATAAGGCTGTACATTTTTTTCATTCACATCCTGCTGCTGGGGTGGAATGTGCTTTGAGGTGGGCCTTGCCCCTCAGACTGCACACTCACCGGAGGCCTCATGGTCCTGCTCCCTTGGTCCCTGCACTCTTTTTCCCCTTACCCTGTTTTATTTTTCTTCATAACATCTATTACTACCTGACATTTTTATATACTCATTTGCTTACTGTCTATCTAGGATATGAACCCTACGTTATGTCTATTTTTTGTTGCTGTATTTCTAGTATTTAGAACAGAGCCTGGTACACAACAAATGTTGGATGAAGGAAGACTGTGAGGGTCCCTTTGCTCTTCCCCCCACCCACAACAAAAAGATTCCACTATTTATGCCCTGTATCTCTGTATCAGTTATCTTCCAAAGATACTTCCTGGCAGGAATATACTCTACCCATCTCCACCTTGCTCTGTGTCCCGAGATTGATGGGATGGACAACAATCATTGGCAACTTTGCTTTCTGGCATTTGGTTGGGTGGGGCCACTGGGGACAAATGGCAAGGGTCTGGAGAGGCAAGAGAGTGAAGTCCCTCTCTTGCTTGGCAAGTAGGGGAGTGAACAAAGCTGGGAAAGCAGCACAAAAGGCCTGCTAGAGGATAGTGGTCACGAATTTATAGTGAGACCAGTCCCACGGCTGTACTTCTTCTATTCACATCCCGCTGCTGGGGTGGACTGTGCTTTGAAGTGGGCTTTGTCCCTCAGACTGCACATCACCAGAGGCCTCATGGTCCTGCTCCCACCTGGCTCCCTGTGGTCACCTCAGGCTGGCTGTATCCCTCAATTGAAGGTCGCAGTTTCCCTCAAGAGGTTTTTCCTATTCCTCTCTCTCCTTCTGGGTTTTATTAACCCACTCTCTCCCCTCATTCCTTCAGGACTTAAGGGCAGTAACAATTCTATTACTAGCCCCAGGGTATCATCCTTTGCAGTTTCCTTACACCCTGCTCTCACCTATGTATATAATCCTTCCATTATACCTCCTTGAAATTATCCTAATTTGTGTGTGCCATCTGTTTCCGGCTGGGACTCTGATATAATTCCTCTCTGTGAATAATGATTTTAATAACACTATGAATTCCATTAGAGACTTGCTACTCAAATGTGGCCAGGGGCCAGCAGCAGCCACTTCTCCCAGGAGCTTGATAGAGATGCAGAACCTCAGGCCCTACAGGACCTACTGAATCAGAATCTGTACTTTTGGGCTTTACTAAAGCTCTTTAGGGTACAAAGAACCCAAAGTCTCACCCTGACGAGCTCAGGCAATGGGGCTTACACTTCAGGCAGTGAAGGAGACTGACGGACAAAGAAATCTAAGAATAAGACCCATGAGAAAGTTAAAAGCCTCATGGAGACAGGAACTGGAGGTCAGGGTGGCTCTCAGGGAGCCTGCAGGTGCAATTTGGTGCTCCAGCTCAAACACGACTCACTCATCTCCATGTATTGCTGCTCTTCGCATGAGCAGTTGGATCCCTAACCATTTACTCTTTTACCTTTTCACCAGTGGGTTCTTGTTCATTCACAACTTTGCCTAACTCCTAACTGGAACTCACTTTTTGACCATCATGTACTCCCTGATGTATCTCGTAACCTTTCCATTCTGCTCACTGTCAATTTTTTGGTTCCTGGGAGCTAGAACATGATTTGCCCCATTTGTCCCTGTTTGGGCAGAGCTTTTTGCACCAGGCTCACTCACAAGCTAATGATGAACCTTTGAGTTAGCTGCCAGTTCCTGACTCAGCAGGCAAAGGGTAATATGGAAGAAAACACATCTGCCCTGAGTTGCCTAATCAGCAGGGGCCATGGAAGAACATCACACCACGATCACACATCTAGTTAAATGGTCTTCAAAAATATGAAACAGGGTTTTCAAATCTTGGTGGCAGGCCCTGTGTCCTTACCTACACTATCATCCCCTATGCACCTCCCTTCCCACCCCTTACTTCCCAGGAACAAGTGCATTCTCTAGCAGACTCTGATAGTCATAGAGATGACTTTTCATGTTCAGGATATTTCAAATGTTGTATAACAAAATTAATTAATTTAATTAAATGTACCCATTTTTTATAGTCCCAAACAAATCTACAATGCCATGTTAAGCTTGTGAGATGGCAGTACTCCAAAGGGTTCTGCTGCTGGGAGAAACTGCTTTATCAGAAACTTATGCAATTTTAGAGATCATTTTATGTGAGCAAGTCTGATGAATGGTCTCTCTGCCTCAGTTAAGCAACCAGCAAGAAATAGTCTCTGGGTCCAAGGCCAAGCCACTTCCTGTGCCCTCCCTCCTTCCTGCATTCCAGCAATAGCTCCCTCAATAATCTTTCTCTTTCTGCCTGCTCTTTTCAAGGTGCATTAAAATTATGGATTACTTCTCTCTTTCCTGCACTACATGGTAGCAAAGCGGGGAACTGTTTGTATTTCTCACAAGTATAGGGCCTGGCACATGCAGTTGCTGAATTCATTAATATTTATTGAATGGATGAATGTTCTTGCGCACGGTTATGTGTTTCTCTCACGTTGTGTATTAGTCAGGTTTTACTGAGATAATTCTGTCAAGCTCCCAAGTCCTGGTGGGTTGCAACATTTATTTCTTGCTCTCAGGCTTGAGAGTTGGCCATGGTGACTGTATATTGGCTTCATGTGTCTTCTGATTTTGGACTCGGGTTGATGGAGTGTCTTCTCTCTGGTACATGCTGGTTTCAGGGTGGAAGGCAGGAGTGTAAGAAGACCGATGGAAACATCAAGGAATCTCAAAGCCTCTGCTTATAACCGGCATGTGGTCACTTCCGCTGTATTCCTTGGGCTAAGGCAAGACACATGGCCATGCCCAACATCTATGGCGTGGGAAGAAAACTCTTCCAGAGGGAAGGGGGCATGAGTGAATATTTGCTGACAATACAGTTCAATAACAATAATGAAATCTACTATGTATTGTTACCTGAGTTTTCTATCAGCACTATTCTCACCTAGTTTTAAGTAGTTTCACAATCAACAAACTAAAATTGTATCTATTAGTCAGGATTTATTCAGTGCCAGAGGGAGAATACAACTCAAATTAGTTTAAGCAAAAAAGAAACTCACTGACTCACAACATAACTGGGAAGTCCAGGAAGTAGATTCGCTTGAGGTACGTGGGCTTGACGTCATCAGGACTCTCTTTTCCTTCTACTTGTCTTTGGTGTGTTGGTCTTATTCTACCCATCCTCTCATAAGTGGCCTCCATCTGGCTGGAGAAAATAGCTGTCAAAGGCCCCAGATTCACTTCATCCCTCTTTAGTAACTCCCTGTGAAGAAGGAATTTTTCTCTTATCATGTGCATATCACACTCAGGAAAAGAGTCTAGTTGTTCCTGTCTGAAAATTATAGCCAGCAATCTCTATGGCTATAACCACACACACACACACACACACACACACACACACACACACACACACAAATGGAACAAAAACACAATAGGTAGTCCAAAACAGTAGCTAATTCAGTCCACTTCAACATATATTTGTGGCAAACCAAAGGACTTGGAATATGTTTATTCAATGTTCAGATACAGAAAATAAACAAACTGCCTTAATTCTTTACTTGTCTTAGAAAAAAACAAAATCTGAAACTGCACAGAGTGAATTCAATGGTAAATCTTCAGTTTATGCACTTGCATCTTTATGTCCTTAGAAAACATTCAAGACCAAGGGATCCTATACAAGAAATGTTAATTTAAAAATCTTCTCAGGTTGTACACCCCAGATTTCTTTCCCATGTTTTCCCTTTCCCTTCTCTTTATATCCATTTCATCCAGTTCTCATTTCCATCTGCTCTAGATACTTCCTACACAGGTGATGGAGAAAGTTGCTACAAGAGATTTTTTAAGGTCTTTCAGCTTATTACTGTTGATTCATTAATTCAATACACACTTATTGAGAGCACATTAGAGGCACAGCCTATGTTTGGCTCTGGGAATACACAGAACGGATGAAACATGGTCCTTTTGCTCTCAAGAAACCTGCCATATAACAGAGTCAACAGGCTTATAAATAAATGTCTGCAACGTTGCATGATAAGCGCAACAACAGAAGAAAACAGCCGGGGAGGCATATGTTCCCATCTACGTGTTAAGATAATTTTGACAGCTGTGGGAAGGTTGGGCTAGAGAACGGGAGCTTGGAAGCACAGTGACCAGCCAGGAGATTAGTACAGTGATTTGGTAGCTTATAATGAGAGTCTGAACTCCCTGAAGGCAGAAGCTGTGATAATGGAGAGGAGAAAATGAATGAGAGTCATTACAGCAGAGGAATCAATAGAACAAATAAAGTGAAGAGTGAGGAAAGAGAGAAGCCGAGAAAACGTCAAGTTTCTCATTTTGATGATAGAATGAACGTTTGTGCCACTATTGACGATACTGAATACAGGAGGAAGAGAAACTTTTTGAGAAATTAGAAAGGTTGAGTTGTAAGTGTTTATGGGATATCCAGGTGTATCACTGTCATTCACTTTCTTTGGATTCACATTTGATTTGCATCCATTACTGAAAATTATTTTTGTTTGTTGTGCATGGTGCATAGAGTGGAAAGTAGGAAAGGGAGAGAATAAAATGATAGAGTATCAGATCTATGATAAACTCAGTTGTTTCATGCAAGGACCCAGATTTCTTCATTATATTCTTTTCCTCTGAAAAATGTGACAGTTATTTGTAACATAAAAGAGAATTGGTCTTGTTTTGCTTTTCACTTGTTATCAGGAACTGGCTCTGGGCGGGGATCTGTGGTACCTGTTGATGACCTACAGCTAATACGTGCTAAGTAAAAGACTGGGTTTTAGATCACATAGTCTTCAGCTTCAGGACTTCTAATGATTGTTAGCAAATCTGCAAGTGTACGTTAAATGATGTTTTTGAAAGGGTTAACTTAAGAATATGAAAAATTCCCTGTTTTGGGTATTGGCCAAGGATTTTAATCCTAAGAACTTTCCCTTGAAGGTGCTATTCTATTAACAGACACAATGAAAACATTCATATTTTATTTTATAGGAAATATGTTTATTATTGATCTTCTCAATTCAAAAATACTCAATTCTTTCTCAGGGCTAGTCCACCATACTCTGTCTCTTTGGAGATATTAAATACATGAAAATTGTGAGCAATTTTAACAGTACATAGACACTTCTGTTTGGTAAGCAAGACAGGAAATTCTAACAATAGAACAAGAACTTGAAAGCAAAACAAAGGAAGCATTTCCAATGACAAGGTGTAGGGAGCCATGGAAAAAGTCTAACAACACATGCTGGAAAATGGGATGAGGAAATTTTATAAGCCTCCCTCACTCTGAGTATGCTCTGTGATGGGGAGATAAGCACATTTTGTGAAAAGGGCTTAGATCTATGATCACTTCTGTCTAGAGAATGGGTCCTTTGGACATGGGACTCATCCAAGCCAACTGTTCCTCAACTTCTTGCTCATATAATCATGACCAAGGGTTTCAAGGAGATGACAAGAGCAGGGAGTATTTAGCTTTGACTTTTGAGCAGATGTAACACCAGCTCTTCATCCTCTGCTAATGATAGGCCTGTATCCAAAGGCTCTAAGGTTTCCCACTTGGCCTTCTTTCTATTACGACTTGTTGGTCCTGCGTCTTCCACTTCACTGTTGTTCCTTTTCCTCATTCCCTGCTTCTTCTTGGGATCACTGGTGGGAATAAATCCAATGGTTTATTTTTGAGACAAATAATTAAATTCATCATTATGAAATCAAACAAAGAAAATAGGACAAAATGATTAATAACAGGTAGTTTGTAAAAGCAATATTATTCAAAGAAGGAAAGAAACCATAACAACATCAGGGTATTTGTGTTATAAATACTTTCACATTAACGGATGGGGAGAAAGGGCCTGTCAGGTACCAGGCACAGTGCAGGGTATTTTGCACACATTGTGTCATTTGATCTTCACAATAATTCCAGGAAACTATGGATATATTATGCCCAATTTGAGGACACTGAGAAACCTCAAAGACATGCTGGCTCCAGTCTGTGCTCATCCTACAAAATCAAGCCATCCCTATTGAAAATTAGGTTATCTTTTAGGTACTAGTCTCCTGGCTAAGAGATATCAGGATACCAGTTACTGATTCTAATAACTATGGTATTCAGTCGTGATATAATCGTGAGTAAAATAAAACTTGAAATGCTAGATTACGAACTGTTAAGAGTTCAAATAAATTTCCCCCATTTAAAAATCTGTATCTAACACACATATATAAAGTCTTACCTAAACATAAGCATTATTGCAGTATTTTGCATATACCCAAGGCATAGACTCTAAAAGCAAAGCTAATTTCTGAAGGTAGAGGGCATCATTTGATACATTAAAAACAGAAAAAAAAGCAAAACAACATACTGAAAGCATTTTGAAACATCATCATCATGTTCAAAGACATGCCAATTATTAGATCCAAGAATAAAACATTAAAAATCTATCCACTAGCAATGGCAATAGCTATAATTTATTAAGGGCTTACTAAGGGTCTGGCACTGTGCTTCCTGCTTTACATAGATTACACAATTTAATCTTCATGAAAACTCTTGGTGTGAGGAGCACTGGCCTTTTTATACAATGACATTAAGAGACAATAAAAGACGACTCAAGTTACACACTTGGGATTCAGACCTAGAACTGAATGACGGTAAACCCACCACAAAGCCAGGTTACTGAAAGCAATTTGAGTTGACTCATTTTGGTCAACATTCAGGTGACAGTGACTGAAAGAATTAGCTATGAAAAGAGCACCAGCTGTGGTGTTGATAGATCATCAGACCATGGCCAGGCAACTAGCATTTCTAGACCCCAGTTTCCTTATCTGTAAAGGCAGAAATCTTATAATTTATTAGCAGAATTGTGGGAATTAAATGAATTATTTAAATGAACACATAGTAGTGCTTAATACGTTAGTTTCCTTTCTGCCTATAAACTACTCCTTTTCAAATAAATTCTTACATTGACTTTTTGTAATAATCAGCAAAAAATTTAGAGATACTACATTACAATCCAAACATATGATGTATTCCAAAAAAGAACAAACTGCCCAACTTCCCATTGGCTCTATCAGTCTTTAAGAAGACGGCAAAGAGAATGAGCCTAATCAGCATATCCATTTATAACCAGCTCGAAGCAAAATTGTATAATAAATCCCCTTCAACTCCCAGAAGTGCCCAAGGCTCTGACTCAGCCCTTCTCTCTCACCATTGGAGGAAAGACAAACTAAATGATACCATGAGGTTATTTAAATCCACAAATAACTGCATTTTAAAAGGATGCTTAGAGAGACGAACATGAAAGAGTTCTCTCTGATGGGTATTTGACCAGCACAGGATTAAAATAATGTTTAATGGGAAGTGGACTTCAAAAAAAAAAAAAGTAATGTATTGAGTTCTAATCTTTTTCTGAGTTGGACAGCCTTGTGCCAATTCCACTGGGCTGGAGTGCCATGATTTATCTGATAAAAGGTAATGCTGATTTTTGTCCTGCCTATAGCTGGAGTTTCAGCTCATCAGAAACAGCCTTATTAGTGGGCTCTACTAATGCATCCTTTGTTAATGTGTTCCTGCACATTGTATTCCCTGCAGTAAATAGATGGTTCAGATAATAAAAGGAAAATGGGAAATTTATGTAGCCCAAATATTTTCACAATTAGCAGCATTGCTGCTTTGTGGACCATTTCACATTCGAGAAAGGCATTCTATACACTACTTTAAATAGCAAATTAATGGTCATTTGTATAACAAATCAATTATTAGGCAATAGTAAGGGTATTCTATAGGTAACTCATCAAAATGTGATAATATAATGAACCTAGAAAGCAACTGGCATGCAAAAAGCAAAATATGGCCACAATCTGATCTCTTCAGAAAAACCCTTTTGCACATGGTGTGGCACTAGAAGCTTGTATGTTGTTTATATCCTGATGAATTAGGCAGAAGGGTTCTGACCCCGTCTAGTTAATGTTCTCTGGGAACTTACTGGAGACAATTAAGGACTGGGACTTCTTTATGATCTGTAAGGCTAACATGATGCCATACTGAGTTCTAGTTTCTTGGTTCTTAAATCATTCTCTGGAAGTACTGGGAGGGGCTCTTGCACCTTTCAAACAAGAGTCCTAATAGATGTTCCACAGCAGCACATCACTGGTGCAGTTTACCACATAGATGGTGGAACGTTAAGGTACAGGTCTGCCATAAGAACAAAAATGCAATTCAGGTTGGAAACAGAGTATAACACCTATGAGTTTTCTCCATGAAATAAGGGTACTCCAGTGAATTGAAGGAGGTGAGGCGGCTCACAGCATGACTGACAGCTAGGAAATGGCCTAAGAAATGGCAGCCTGAGTCCAAGCTCTGCATTTCATCTCTATATCACTATTTCTGTGGGTCTTAAAGTGCTGAACTCTTTTCACATTCTTCAAATTTATGAGGCAGTGTCAAAGATGACTGTATTACTGTTCAACATTAAGAGAGCAAAACATATTGGCTGAGAAAGCACATCTTAAAAAGCAAAAGCATGCTCAGAGTACTAACAGCCCCACTTTTGCTGTAAAAACAAAACAACCAAAGCAAAAGAATTCACAGCTACCAATCTTTCAATAACCCAAGTAATATAGAGACTTAATTAGTAATGCCTGGTATGTCATTTAAAGAACTAATCATACAATAAAATGCATGGAAAAATATAACATAGTCTGTAATCAACTTACTTTGACAGGGAAATTCTACTTGAAAAATTTTAAAATTTTAGTGAAAATAGGTAAACAAAAGCTTGTTATGATATCCAAAGTAAGCATCTAAGCCAAACAAATCATTTATTCATTTCTAATTAGAAAAAATAGATACAACATTGGAATTCAACTTCAATAAGTCTTAAAAAAATATATTAACTGAATTTTAAATTGAATACAATGTCCTTAATTTCTAAATTGTCTGAACCCAACCTCAAAATTGTCCCAGGAATTGCATTAAATTTTCCATAGGTTTGATTTCCTGATTTTAACATTTTATTTTTTAAGTGCATAAGAATAAACACAAATTGCAAAAGAAATAAAAACTATTTTCCATAGTGCAAAAAGGGAAGGAACCCCCCCCCCCCTTTCTTAGAGCATTTACTTTGGAAAATCCATTGTGAATTCTTTCTCTGACCCTTTGAGATATATGTAAATATGTATGAAAGGTGAAGTAGCTCTTGCCAGTTTTACAACCCAGGAATCTTTTTCTTAAGGAGCTGGGAGCCATCTCTTTGAAATAAAACCAACAAAGAAAACAGCACCCCCTTTTTCTCGGTTTCTGTGGAAGCCTAACTTCGGCAGGTGCCTAGTTCCAAGTTGCACTCCTTTGGATAAAGGCAATTAAAGGCGGCTTCTTCAATTATCAGGTGGACTTAGGATGAATTGTGTGACAAATGGTACTGTCACCTCCTCTTGCTTGAGGACTAGTTAGTGTTTATCTTGAAAATGTGTATGAAAATGTGTATGTAAAGGGTTATAGATACCTGGCTACTTTAAAGGATCAGATTTCTTTCTGTCTTCACAATTTCTTTAGCAGACTGCCTGTAAACCATCACATGCTGGTTTAATGCTTCTTCAGTAACAAAACAGTTTTTCTTCCTCTTCTATCTTTGTGAAGAGGTTTTCTGGGTAGGCAGGAGATTAGGGTATTTTCATTCTATTTCCCCAACATGTACTTGTAGATGCAGTCACTGAGAATAAGAGTGCAGCAGGCCATGTTAAGTTAATGAGAAACTAAAGAAAGGGAAGAAAACCTGGAGTTAACATGCACACATCAGCTTTCTCTCCCAGTCCCTCTTTCCTGCACTTCTCTTGTGTGCTCCTCTCTCATGAGGTCAGTGGATACTTCATGTGCTTACCAACCTATGCTGCTCTCTGAGTGTGGCACTGCCCCACTCCAGTAACCTTCCTGGCACTTCAGGACCATCTCAAATTCCTCATCTTCCAAGAAGGGTATCCACCCCAAACCTCGCTATGAAAAATGATATTCTTTGTCTGAATTCCTATCCCTGCAATTGTTTATTAGTCATTTTGCACTTATTTGCTACTTCCTGATACTACAGTGATTTTTTTCACCTGTATTGAACTTAACTTCCAATTAGAAGGTAAACGCCTAGATGGGAATATAAATTTGTACAACCTTTCTGGAGGGCAATTTGGCAGCACATTTCAAAAGTCTTTAAAGTATGCATGCCCAGCAATTTCTCTTCTGGGAATTTATCCCAAGGAAATAATTAGGGGTATATATATTTAGCTGCAAGATTATTCAAAACAAAGCTAATTGTAATTTCAAAAAGTGGAAATCCCAAAAATAGTTCCCATTTTCAAACAGAGAAAAAGGTTAATTTTGTAAATTACATAAAGCTTTCAACAAGATTCTAGAATAGATTACTAACTTTAAAAAGGATGTGGTGAGGAGGGGCAAGATGGTGGAATAGAGAGAAGTGGAATTTAGTTAGTCCCCTGGAACAACTAATAAACAACCAGAAACAACTAGTAAATAATCTGGAACAACTGCTGGGGGACAACCGTGACTGTCCAAACATGGTACACCAACCTGGACTGGGTGGAATGGCTAAGATCTCAGCATAAAATCTATAAGTAAAAACTGTGGAACCATGCTGGGAGTTCCCTCCAGCCATGGCAGCTGAGCCGCAAGCCCTTGCTTTAGAAGAAACCAGCATTTCCAGGGCCAGCAAAAATAGCTCAGCTCAGCTCCAACAGGGGTTTAAATTAACAAATGTGGACTGCTGAATACAAGCTACAAACAGACAAAACCCCTAATAAGCAGACAAAGGCTTTTGGAGAAGACTGACCTTAAAGAGCCAAAAAGACCAGGGTCTCTCTCTGACCAATGGGCAAATCAACCTGAGTGGTTCAGCGGAGAGAACCTCAGCTATTTTTAGTTCCCAGCACTCTGACCCAGACAGGCGTGGAGATAACAGAAGCACCAATTCAAATGCAGAAGATAACTCCCTAGGGAGTGTATCTTCCCTAAGGGGAAGGAGGTGGGGCCCAGCTCTAGGGCTGGCCTTCCCTTCAGAAATCAGACCTTAGACCCTGCGGGTGGGGGGTGGGGTGGGGACAGACAAAACAGAAACTAAAGGGGCCATACCTCCTTATACCAGTCAGGAGCAACAGGCTGACAGGTACCACCTGCTGGGCAGGTTAGGAAAAGCACAGTGGCTAGAGGCCTCACTGGAAAGTCTGTCATTCCTCCAAGATACACCCTGAATATAACCCCATTCTGAGACCTGAATCTGGTCTGATCTGGGAAAATCTGATTGAGGTAACCAAGGAAACCAGATGCCTAGACAACAGAAAACTACAAATTACAATAGGAAAAACAAAGATATGGTCCAGTCAAAGGAACAAACTTACACCTCAATCAAGATACAGCTGAGATATTGTTTCACTTTAATGAAACAATTAATTAAAGACTTTCAAAGAAATATGCTAAATCAAATAAAAAAACAAATCAATGAGTTCAGGGAAGACATAGGAAAAGAGATGAAGGATATAAAGAAAACATTGGGAGACCGTAAGGTAGAAATCGAAAGTTTGAGAAAACTACTGACGGAATCTATGGAAATCAAAGGCACAACACAAGAGATGAAAAACACAATGGAGACATACAACAGTGGATCTCAAGAGACAGAAGAAAACACTCGGGAACTAAAGAACAAGACACCTGAAATCCTACGCACAAAAGAACAGATAGGGAAAAGAATGGGAAAACATGAGCAACATGTCAGGGAGTTGAATGACAACATGAAGGGCATGAATGTACATGCCATGAGTGTCCCAGAAGGAGAAGAGAAGGGAAAGGGGGCAGAAGCAATGATAGAGAAAATAAGCAACGAAAATCTCCCACCTCTTATGCAAGACATAAAATTACAGATCCAAGAAGTGCAGAGTACCCCAAACAGAATAGATCTGAATAGACCTATGCCAAGACACTTAATAATTATCAGATTATCAAATGTCAAAAACAAAGAGAGAATCCTGAAAGTAGCAAGAAAAAAGTGATCCATCACATGCAAAGGTAGCTTAATAAGACTATGTATGGATTTCTCAGTAGAAACTATGGAGGGAAGAAGGAAGTGTTGTGATATATTTAAGATACTGAAAGAGAAAAACTGCCAACCAAGAATCCTATATGTGGCATAACTGTCCTTCGAATATGAGGGAGAGTTTAAAATATTCTCTGACAAACAGACAATGACAGAGTTTGTGTTTCCTGCTCTACAGGAAATACTAAAGGGAGTACTACAGACAGAAAGGAAAAGACAGGAGTGAGAGGCTGGGAACACAATTCTGGGTGATGGCAGCACAACAATATAAGTACATTGAATAAAGATGACCATGAGTATGGTTGAAAGAGGAAGGTTAGGAGCATGTGGGACACCAGAAGGAAAGAGAAAAGATAAAGACTGGGACTGTATAACTCAGTGAAACCTATCATGCTCAACAACTGTGATAAAATGTACAAATATGTTTTTACATGAGGGAGAACAAATGAATGTCAACCTTGCAAAGTGTTAAAAATGGGGTGATATTGGGGAAAAAAAATACAATCAATGCAAACTAGAAACTATAATCAATAGAAACATGGTATTATGCTTCCTTTAATGTAACAAAGGCAATATACCAAAGCTAAATGCCTATAAGAGGGGGACATAAGGGAGGGTTATAGGACTCCTGGCATTGATGATGTTGTCTCACTCTTTTATTGTACTTTAGTTCAATTCTATCTTTCCTTTTGTTGCTTTTTAGCTGCCTTTTTTTTTTTGTTCTTTTCTTTCCTTTCTTTTTCTTTTTTCTCTCTACCTTCTTTGACTCTTCCTCCTTCTTCGTAAAAGAAATGGAGATGTCCTTATATAGATAGTGGTGATGGTGGTGAATGCATAAATACATGATTATACAGGGAACCATTGATTGTTTACTTAGGACAGAATGTATGGTGGGTGAACAAAACCTTCTTAAAAAAAGGGGGGGGGGTTGATGAAGAAACCTTGAGGGCACTATATCGAGTGAAATGAGTCAGACACATAAGGACAAATATTGTATGGTCTCACTGATATGAACTAATTATAACATATAAACTCATAGACATGAAATATAAGTTACCAGGATATAGAACAAGGCTAAAGAATGGGGAACGGTTGCTTATTATGAGTAGAATGTTTAACTAGGTTGAACTTAAGTGTTTGGTAATGGACAGATGTGATGGTAGCATGTTACTGTGAGAATAACTAACAATTAGTGCCGAATGGTGTGTGGTAGAAAGGGGAAGCTTAGAACCATGTATGTCACCAGAAGGAAAGTTGGAGGTTAAAATATGGGAATGCATAAAACAGTGAATCTTGTGGTGGACAGTGTCCGTGATCAACTGTACATATATTAGAAATCTCTTTCATGAACTAGAACAAATGTATGACACTATAACTAGAAGTTAATAATAGAGGAGTATTATAGGGGAAAAAATACACCTGTCGCAAACTATGTACTACAGTTAGTGGTATTTTAACATTCTTCCATCAACAGTAACAAATGTACTATACAAATACTATGAGTCAACAATGGAGGGGGAGGGTACTTAGGGGTATGGGAGGATTTGAGTTTTCTTTTTTGTCCTTATGTCTTTTCTGGAGTAATGAAAATGTTCTAAAAATTGAAAAAAAATTAATGTGGTGATGGATGCACAGCTGTATGATGGTACTGTGGGCAACTGATTGTGCACTTTGGATCTTTGGATGATTGTGTGGTATGTGAACAATCTCAATAAAATTTTAAAAAAAGTATGTGGTTATTTCTAAGGCAGGGGTTGGTCAGAAAACTAGGCTTGGAGACCAAATTTGTCTTTTATAAATAAAGTTTTATTAGAATGCTGCCAAACCCATTCATTTATGTATTGTCTATGGCTGCTTTAATACTACAATGGCTGAGTCAGTGGACCTCAAAGTCTAAAATATTTACTATCTGGCTTTTTAAAGAAAAAGTTTCTGACTCCTGCTCTAGAGGCTTTCACAAGCTCACTAAAAATAATTCGCTGCTTTCTTTGAGAGGGATTAGACTAATAGAGCAGAAAAATGAGTGTATCTAGAGTTCAGCAAGACAAGACACCCACAACAAACAACCTTGTGGATAAAATTGAGACATAGGCTCATATGGAAAAACCATAACTGGGTGAATAAGTCTCTTAAAGGTATTTCGCTGAAGGCAATTTTATAGTATTTAGTACATCCTGTTTTTTTTTTATTCATTTTATTGAGATATATTCACACACCACGCAGTCATACAAAACAAATCGTACATTTGATTGTTCACAGTACCACCACATAGTTAGTACATCCTGTTTTGACTCTATTTGTAATCTCCTCTATCAGGTTTAACTTGGTATCTCTAGAAGATGCTTTAACCACGAGAGCATTCTTTTTTTAACTTTACATGTGACTTCTCTGGAATGTACATATCTTGTTAAAGTGAAGATATCTCCTTTTTCTCCTGCCTGTTTAATATTGAAATTGCTGCTTTTTAAATCAGTTACTTAACAGTGATGCAACTATTGTTATTAGAAATCTTTATAAAAGTTATGGTATAGAGGAAAGAATGGGGCATCAGAGTAAATCAGATCTGATTTGAATTCTGGCAACTGCCTAAATTTGAGAAAACTTTTTAACCTTGTAGAGTGTCCAATTCCTAACTTTGTAAAATGTTGTCAATATCTACATCATGAAAAGGCTAAATAAAGTGATATATGCAGAACAGATATGTCATTAATTACTAATTTTCCAACTTCCCATGGGGATAGTATCTTACATATTTTGTTAACAGTTAATTGGGTTATACTTGCCTTTGTCATATAAGGGAAAACATTCTTAATGTGTGTTATAAACATTTATAAGACTTGTTTAAACGTAGAAAACATTTTTCATTGAAACGTGGTATAAATGATAGATGAGGTTAAGACAAGTATCTAAAACCTACTTAATACATTAGGGTATTGAATCAGAATAAGAACCATAAAGCCTTACTATCAAAACCCAAGTTTTGGGAGCTGAGCCTATGATCCAATGATGCAGAATCTACAAATGGAGAGAACTCCTGAGGAGCTGGGACAGTTGGATATTGGGAAGGCCAGGGCCTTGGTGGGGGAAGATGTTTTAGGAGGGGAGAGATGTCTTGGGTCTCTGTTAGGTGAAAGCCCTGGGCAAGCAACAATAGGAAATCCAGTTCATTGTGATAAAGTTGATGACCAATGATTAGAGTTAACACTTACTGTTCACTTAAACCAACCACTTTATGAGGCAGGTGCTATTAGCCATATCTCAGACAAGAAATCTTAGTTTTAAGAGGTTGGAAAGAAAATTCCTCAAAAGGCAAGCCCTTTCATAAGGAAGGACTATGCTAAATTAGAATTTCATTTGTTTGGGGAAACAGGATTTAATCTAGTATACAAACAAAATCTGAGTAAAAATACGTAACTTTGTTGTTGTTTACAAGCATAAAAAGACTTTCTTTAAACTATAAAAATTCAAAAGCGTTGATACAGCAAACACAACATAACTTAATGCAATTATTAAGCACAAAAATATATTTCAAGTTTTCTTTTTTTATCCCTGAAGAACTACGTGCTGCTTTAATGTATAACTTGAATTACCTTTCCAGTATTTATTTGGAGTACTCAGATCATCTCAACTTCACTTTTCTGTTCTCATAAACTTCATGCTGGCATTTCATGGACTAGAATAGAATAGCAGCTTTTTCTTCTACTCCTAACCTTCCACAAAGTCAGCAAGCATCATACTCAGCATAGGTAAAAGGATGATGGGATGAAAAGAAGCAGAGGACTCTCTATGATTACAATACTAGGATAAATTACCCCTTTTTTGCTTAAAGAGAATGTTTTAATTCTTCAGGTCCACCTCAGAGAGGCTTTTCCTAACTACCTCATCTAAAGTGAACTCTCAATTTCTCTCTCATCATTCCACAGTTATTCCTTTCATGGCCCTTTTATGTTACATGATATTATTTTCACTATATCCTTCATTATTTCCAAATAGTCTGTAGGATATTATTGCAGACTTTTTTTTTAATATAGGGAGAGGTACTTTGTGTATCTGGGGGCTTAATGAATGATTTTGATGGTGAAGATAATGGAAAGTAAATATCTCAGAAGACATTACATTCTACCCTTGTAAATGGATATACTCATTTAAAAAATCCTTCTACCACAGTTATGCACTTAATAATTAAAATGATTACCATTTATGAATGACCCTATTACGTATCATATATTTCTTTATGTTATCACTCTCATTAGAGCTTCACAATAGCCTTGCAAGGTAAGAATTATCTTCATTTCATTGATCAAGAAAGCTGAGAGTCAGAGAGATTAAGTAACTTCCCCAAGGTCCAAGGAAGAAGGTCAGATTCAAATTAAAGTCTGTCTTCCTGACTCTAAAACCTACAGTCTTCCCACAAGACCAAGCAGCCTGCCTTTACTCTACCACAGACTTAATTTCACAAAACTCCTATTTATGCTCATGCTGCAAAGTTTATGATAATACAGCATACAGATCAATATTCCCAAACTCTAAGCAATGGTGCATGTGGGCAAGGCATTCAGTCTCTTGGCTCATAGAACCTTGGGTAATTCATATCTTATACCTGTTAAAGCAGCTATTTTTATAATCATATGCTTCTGAGTCCATTCTGCCAGGATCAGACAGAATTTAAACTCATATTTATTGATAAAGACAAAGGGAGAGAGACAGATCCTTGAACAGGGAACTCCTAGGTCTAATTCACTTGATTTCTGTATTCTTCTTAGTTCTTGGGAAGTTCAGCTTCCCAAACTTACAGATTTGGGAAGGTGTGGGGCAAATGATATATTACAACAAGAAAAGAAAAGTAATTACTGGTACCTGCCATGAATGCTCACTTTTAAATAGCATGCTTTAAATAAACGATGTGTGAATTAAATCCAATAAAAGTAGATCAGAACGTTCTCCTAACATGGGAGCCATGTTCCCTGGCTGTGAGGATGCTGCAGGCAGAACCATTACACTGAACCTCAAGAATGTTTTTCTAAGTGCTGTCTGCTATGACTGTGGCCAAGGTACCATAGAAGAAACAGATCTGTTAGGAAAAACTGTCAACTACTTTCCTGCTGTATGCGCTTCTTTATAGGAACATGACATAGTGTAGAGAGAGCACTAAACTTTCAAGGACACTGGGACAAGCAGTTCCAATAATTAAGTTATAAAATGGCAACCAAAATCACTGGGGATTCTGTAAGCCTGACACTCAAAAAAGGACTATGCAGCCAGAGAGTGACATGATGCCTGTGTTGGAGCTCTTGATTTCTGGAGTGCCTCCATTTATTAACGTACAATTAGAGGTGTACGAGTTTGTCTGTGTTACAGCATAAAAGAGAGCATTGACATCACTGTACAAGCCTATTCAGAAATCTAACAAAAGGTAGGACAAGGATTGCTTGAGGAAAGCACGACAACTTTACGATGGTGTCTCTGTGCAGCATTTCAACCTCTTGCCTTTCTCCGCTCTCATTTTTTGGAATGCAAAGGAAAGAAATCAAGCAAAATTGTGGACTGATCTAGCTGCAGGCAAGTCGAGGATGAGTGGCTGAAGGTAGAGAACAGTGAATATTCACTTACAGAAAGCTTTGGGTGTCATTTTACAACAAGCCTCTAAACTGGCTGTGGAAAGCTATGGAAGGAGCACGAGTTCAGCACCTGTGTGTCTAGTTTTTGCCCCTATTTGTATAAAAACCTCCTTCTTGCATTCATATCAATTAAGCTTGAACTTTTTCCTAAAGAATATAAAGCTAATATAAATGAGCTTGAAATATATATTTTTTTAAATTCCCAGAAATCTGTACACCTGTCCTTAAGTATTGGCACTTTGATATTCAAATATATTGTGCCAAAGACCTTTTCCCTTATCATAAATTTTAATTTACAAGGCCACGGCAGCAGTCCTAATTAAGATTAATTAGTGCAGTGCACTCCATAAAATCTGGCCAGCTTCCTTCTGATCGTGAAGGCTACTGCTTAAAGAGATCATCATGAAAATGTATCACACATCCCTAATGTATCTTCTCTAGCTACTCGGTACTAAAAACAGATTTGTAAAACCAATTTAGTCAAAGTAAAGATGGATTAAAGTTCCCTATAAACATGATGCAAGAGCAGAGGAAAATATGTCTTCTTAGGTCAGAATTCTAATAATTTGAAAAGGCTGGGAGTGGTAAGAAGGAAATAGAGGGCAGAAGACTGCACATCATACTACAGATCTGTGTATGTGTTTCCTTCTACAAAACACATACATGTCATCTGGGATTGACAGAAAGTTTTGGCACCCAACCTCTCTCTTTTTTTTTTTTTGTTCATAAACCCATTTGAGAATTTGATGGAAGCCACGGCCACTTTTCCCAGATAAAAAGAAATAAAATTCAAGGTGTTCATGATTCCCCTAAGTCTCATCCATAGGGTCCAGGTAAAGAATTCCTGCTCTGCAGAAAATTAAAAGACATATTTCTCCTCTACCAAATTTAAAATGTTTAAACACCTATCCGAGTTGTGTTTTATGCTCTGCAGTTTTCTTGCTACTCACTGCATGTAGAACATTTTGTGCTCCCCAGAAGCACATCAGCTTCTCTCTCAAACTACTTTTACTGATTAGTTTTCAATATTCAAGATCATTACCTATCCAAGCATGTCCCCAATGTTTCAGCTATATGGCAAAATTGAATTTTACAGTTAAGTCTGACTCTCCATTGGTCCTTCAAATGACTTTAAAAAGAGAGAAAAAAACTAATCTTCAAAAAGGTTTGCCCATTAAAGAATTACTTAAAATAGCAAAAGCAAAATAAAACAAAATCGGTCACAAGGAACCCAAAACCTAAACCTGGATACAAACTAAAATTCTAAAAACAGGGAAAGAAGATTAAAAAATTATGGTGTAACTAAATGATGGAGTATTATGCTGTCATCTGCATGATCCTAAGTATTCTACATAAAGCAATGTGAAATGAAAAAGGATGTCCAAAGAAACAGTCATTCTCAACAGTTTTCCAGTGAAAACCAAAGTTGCCATGCACCAATGTTAGGGCAGCAGCCAAGAGAATCTTACTGCAAAGATGGGTCATCTTGGCCTCATGCATCCTAGGTACTCATCCATCTTCTTGAAGATACTGGCACTTCTGAAAAATGACAAACTCAAAACTGTCACTGAGTGACAGTTATACAATGGGTGACAAAATTATGGAGGAGTAGAAAGCACAGGGCAAAAACTGAGACAGGAAATAAGTCAAGAGGGTAGCTTCCTAAACTTCAAATTTCTCACATTATGACTTCTCCATCCCAATCCCAAGTCTCACCCCAGGGAATAAAACTCTCCTTCCTAGATGTGTAACAATCTTTCCCTAAAATCCCAAGACAAATATTACATTTCCCTATTCTCATTCCAATGATCTGCATTCATGCTACACATCATGTGATTCTCTCTTTCTTTCTTTCTCTCTCTCTCCATTTTTTAGGGCAATGGCAAAAGGGAGAGACAAAAGGAACACAACTTAAAGAAAGTCAAGTAAATTAACTCGCCTCTTGTCACCCACAATTCATGCTACTTTCTGGTAACAACTCTTCAAAGTATGATGGTTCATGGAACTTATTTCACAAATAAGAAGAGATTACCAAGATTTTTCTCTTGAAAGTTGTTTGGCATACTGGAAGGGGGGGCTAAATATAAGGGTTTTTTTTTTGTTTTTTTGTTTTTTTTAAAAATACAAAGTAAAAGGTAAGAATGACACGCAATAAAGTCAACATATCATTAAGCTGAGACAACTTCTTTCCCACATCTGCCACCCACAACTAGATTCACCAACAACTAAAGATTCAAGTAACTATGGAAACTGTAGTCAATTGTATTGTTTTCCTTTTACAATCACCTAGGCTCTGAGTAAGAAGAAGCTCTTTAGGATGTGGAGAAATAGGTACACTTATTCACTGTTGGTGGGAATGCAGAATGTTACAGCTGCTCCGGAAGGCAGTTTGGCAGTTCCTCAGGAAGCTAAGTATAGAACTGCCATATGATCCAGCAATCCCGTTACTAGGTACATACTGGGAAGAACTGAAAGCAGGGACATGAAAAGACATTTGCACACAAATGTTGATAGGGGCATTATTCATGATTGCCCACAGATGGAAACAGCCCAAATGTTCATCAACTGACAAGTAGATAAACTGTGGTATAGACATACAATGGAATATTATGCAGCTGTAAGATGGAAAGAAGTCATGATGCATACAACAACAACGTAGATGAACCTTGAGGAAGTTATGCTGAACTAAATAAGCCAGAAACTAAAGGACAAATACTATATGGACTCACTAATATGGACTAACTATAATGAGCAAACTCTGGTAGTCAAATTCAAGAACACAGGTTATCAGAAAATAGAAAGAAGGCAGAGACAGGGCAATTGATGTTTAAGGAGCATATAATGTTTAATAAGGTTGACTGTAAAGCAGAAACAGCACAATATCATGTGATGGTAACACAATATTGTAAGTAAAATGAACAAAGCTGAGTGGAAGAATGGTTGAAAGAGGAAGGCTAGGGTTGTATATGTCACCAGAAGGAAAGCTAGTGGATAAAAACTGAGACTGTATAACTTAGGGAAACCTAGAATGGACAATGATGGGGTTAATTGTACAAACATAAGAAAGTTTTTACATAAACTAGAACAAACGTATGTCACTATTACAAGGTGCTAATAATGGAGTGGTATATATGAAAAATACAATTAGTGCAAACTAAGATCTATAGTTAACAATAACACTGTAATATTCTTTCATTAATTGTAACAAAGGCACTATACCAAAACTAAATGTCAATAATAGAGGGATATAAGGGAGAGGTATGGGATTTTTTTTTTTTTTTTTACCAGAAGAAATGGGAATGTTCTCATAAAGATTGTGGTGGTAAATGTATAACAATGTGACTATACCAGAAGCCAGTGATTGTACACTTAGGATGGACTGTATAGCGGAGTGTGAATAAAACTGTTCTTTAAAAAAAAAGCTCTTTGAAAAACGAACCACCCCACTCATTCAGCACCAATAATCCCACTAAAATTTATATCAAATATACAATGTGCCATACCCAGCCCCAATCAAAAACATTCTAAGAAGGAAATTAAAATGCTTTTTGAGAAACTTCCTTCCCAAGCAACTCATCTCTGATTCATAAACATTTTTTTTTTCCTGATGAAAACCTTTTCACATATCGTGAAGTAAACTGTAACATCTTGGAAGAGAAGTTGCTGGGCAAAATTTAGTGAAGAGATATCACAGAACTCAACAATGGGAGAAACAACAGACATTAAAGTAGTTCATTCCTTCATATGAGAGATCACTTTTAAAGACAGGTAAGGTCACACACACAAAAAAACCAGAGAATTAATATGGAGTAAGTTTTGAAAAACAAAAATCAACAGCAACAAACAAAGAAATGAACTGACAGACAAAAAACCTTGACCAATCTTTTTGATTCAGAACTGCATAAGATTAGGTGAAAAGAACAGCTAAGTATATGAGATGATGTGGGACAGTTTATTCTATATGGGAAAACCTATCAGTTCATATAGAAGTTGAAACTTATTCCAACAGTTTCAGTACAAATTATAGATATAATTGGTCTATGCCACCTAGAATAATCTATCAAACAGTCCACCATACAACAGTTCTACATAAAGCCACCTGCCTTAGTCAGGGACTGTAGCCTGAGAAGCAAAGATTGATATAAGGTAGTAAGGACTCCAACCAAAACCTTTTTCTCTATCCTTTTTATATTTAAAAAAGGTTAAGATTATAAATATTAAAAACTTAATTTCACTGGATAATGAATATTTGGAACATCCAGCTGCTTCTTTTTCATTATGTTCAATATTTTGCAAATTTTCACACCATTAGCAATTCACATGAAGATGGCCATAAACCAAACATGATGAATGCCACTAGATATACAAAAATTAATCTTGTCTGCTCAGAGCCAAATTTCTCAGCTTGTGAAGCACAGCTAAAAGGAACAATTTTATTGAAAGAAGAGTTTAATTGGAATATGGTTAAAGATTCTACACAGTGACATTCTTGTCTCACTTCAAAAGCTACATTCTTTCAAAGGAAAATTTGCCTTTCTCTCCCTGCTCGGTAAGACTTGCTTCAGGTTTAGCTTAGCTTATCACTCCCTTCAGGAAGCCCCTCCCGACTCACCAAGCCCAGGTTAGGTCTATCACTTAGGTGCCATCTGTGTTTGTGTTTATTCCCTACCTACCTGCAGCCTCCCCCAAATGCATGTTCACTTCCTCTCCAGTGCACAGCACTTAATGGCACTGTTTTGGAACTGCTTGCTTAAGTATCTGTAACCCACACAGAACTAAAAGCTCTCTGAAGACAGGAAAGGTATTTTTCTTGTGTAATGTTTTATTTTCTTTACCTGCACTCACTGTGCCTGGCATATGACAGGTATCAAAAAATTCATAGTTGAAAGAATGGATAGAAGAAATATGACAACAAGCCAGAGACTTAAAATATCAAGTGGATATTTTTAACTATTAAATAAGTAGAATGTGAATTAACTAATGCAGAAGGTACTCACTCCAGTTCTTCGCACCACACAGAGAAGCTTTTCAAAATATTTTTCTTTCAAAAGCAGTATAACTACATTATATGGACTATTTTGGGAGATAAAGCAATGACAAATCATTTATGATTCCAAACACAATTGTAATACTTGAGCTTTTCCCCCCAAAAGGTATAAAAGTCTATCAAAATTTATTAGAGACCAGAACACATGATTCTGTTCTCCGCAGGCCAATGAATTCTATGATGTCACCAAGTCCACTGAAACAAAGAGCTAAATTTCCTACCAAATCGTTTTGTGTTTTCCTAACAACAATAACAAATTCTAACATCTTGTATTTATTCTACTAGGATAGTTCCACAATTCAAAGGAAGACTCAGGAGTGAAAGCCACAGAATAAAACACAGTCCTGGACCAATTTTGTAAGATGGATGAAAATGGGGAAGGAAACCAGGGGACATCAAAGCAAGCTCTCTCTTCTACATCTGTTTTCAAAAAACAGCTCACAAAAGCTTAGAGCCTCAGATGGAGGCTCCGACCCCCAACTCCTTCTTCTGTACAATGGGTAGATTACCCATTCCCCCTATTTCCCAGCTCTTTCTCAGAATGAATTCATGGTAGCATTCTTAAAGCTCCTAAAGGAACTAAGGTCACATTATATTCATTGCCCTTGAGACACTATGGTAGAGAAGAAATCTTTTCTTTTTGTCTTTTTGCCATGAGAACTTGATGGAGGGAAATTTTGCACAGTGAAATCCCTTTAGAATCTCAACCCCAAAGAGTTGAAGGTAGTTTAAATTCTACCGTGGCTGGGCAGTGAACTGAGAAGGAGCACAGAAGTAGAGACTCTGCAAAACTCCATCAGACCTCTCTGAGGACAAACTATTGATCCTAGATTCAGTCATTCCCCACCAAATTTGGCTCTCCTTTGCTTATTTCCTACTGAAAAAAAGGTTTCTGCAAGTGGGGAGACTAAAGCGTTACTCATGCTGAATATTTATGGGTGTTATCAAAGTGAAGGAAAAAAAAAGTACCCAGAGGAAATTTCCAAAGAAACTAGCTCATGCTAGCTAGTTCTGGAACAACAGCTATTTTCTAACTGGTGTATCTAGTCCCATAAGAGTGAATTCATCATCAGTGAAAATGCTGAGTTTATACCCAGAGAATAATGCACTGGGAGAGTCCAGATGACCAAGAGGCAGAACACTAGCTGTTCCTACAATTATTTTGCAGAAGTTAGAAATGGTGATGCAAACAAAATCTGTGAACATGCCGGGAGGGGCCTGTCTGAAGCTAACATCACAAAATCTTAGCTACATAGCAATGTTTACAAGAGACAGAGAGAAAAGATGCAGCCAAACTGGAATACTGGAAAACTGTAGTGGTGCTATTATTATAAATACAAGTAGTAGCAACAATGACTGCTGTCAAAATTCTAGTGTGTATGGATTTACTTCTCAATACATTTCTTTATTTAAAAAAATTGGGGTTTAATTTACATATATTCGATTCATTGTCATTGGGGATAATTTTAAGAAAGAAGGAAAAAGGGAGAAAAATGGAAATTAGAGTATAAATAGAAATTTCACCTGTAGACTAATATAGGTGACCTACTCTAAATTCTGCCTTTTAGTCCAGGAATGGTAAATAAATTTTATCTTATGTACCAATTCCAACTACATGACAGAGGCCATGTTGACCAGAACTGCTTAGGCTACACAGAAAGAAGTATAGACAAAGCATGCCTCAGATGAGGGACAGAGGAAATTAAAAACCAGTACTATGCATTGTCAACCTGTGTTTATTTCAAAGGCTCTCAACTGTGGGTGATTCTGCCCCTCAGAGGATATCTGGCAACCTGAAGACATTTTTGGTTATTACAACTCAGGGTGGAGGTGCTATAACATCTAGTGGGTAGAGGCCAGAATTGATGCCAAACATTCTACAATGCCTGGACAGTTCCCCAACTAAGAAGGATCTGGGTCAAAATGTCAATAGAGCCAAGTTTGAGGTACCATGGTCTAGTCAAATCTGTACCATGGATATTCCATGGATCCATGTCTTCAGCCCAAATGACAACACATTTGTCTTCAAGCAGTTTTCCTGCACTATCTCATTCTAATGTGTGGGCAATACTATATAACCTGGTTGGGGTATTAGAACTAGGGAGTCAGTTTAATTTATGCAGATCACACTAGCCTCTCCCTAACTTGTTTTGTGATCACCGATATACATTATTTATCCTTCAAAGCCTCAATTTCTTCATCTGTAAAAGGAGGGACTTGGACCAGATAAACTCTATGTTCATAGATCCACCCCCCCCCCCAAAAAAAAAACCCACAAAAAACAATAAAAAAGTGCTAGGAAACCCTTAGGTATACTAAAAGACTAAAATTCCTCATGTTAGTAATAAAAACCCTTGTTCAGGCTCTCTGCTCCTCTCCATTCAACTGCTCTTATGGTGCCAGCTACATCCCTGAGACACACTGGTGAAGGTCTGAGTCAAAGGATTTGGTCATATTGGACACTTTGTCACCAGAGCTGCTTTTAACTACAGGAAAGTGGAGGCTATCACAATCAATGACCCTTTCATTGACATCAACAACATGATCTACATGTTCCAGTATGATTCCACCCATGGCAAGTTCAAAGACACCATCAAGGCTAAGAACAGGAAGATTGTCATCAATGGGAAACCCTCTTCATCTTACAGGGGCAAGATCTTGCCAACATTAAATGGGGTGAGGCTAATGCTGAATATATTGTGGAGTCCACTAGTGTCTTCTCTATCTTTGAGAAGGATAGGGCTCACTTGAAGTGTAGAGCCAAAAGAGTCATCATCTCTCCTTCTTCAGCCGATATTCCCAAGTTTGTGATGGATGTAAACCATGAGAAGCATGATAATTCCTGTACCACCAACTGCCTGCCCCCCCACCCCCCCAGCCAAGGTCATCCATGAAAACTTCGGCATCATGGAAAGACTCAGGACCACAGTCCATACCATCATGCCACCCAGAAGACTGTGGACAACCCTCTGTAAAACTGGCATGATGGTTGTAGGGCTACGCAGAACATAATCCCTACATCTACTGGCATTGCTAAAGCAGAAGGCAAGATCATCCCCAGCTGAATGGGAAGCTCACTGGCATGGCCTTCTGCATCCCTGCCCCTAATGTGTCCACTGTGGATCTGATGTGCCACTGGAAAAAGCAGCCAAATAGAATAACATTAAGAAGGTGGTGAAACAGGCATCTGAGGGACCCCTTACAGTACACCAAGGACCAGGTTGTCTCCTGCAACTTCAACAGTGATACACACTCTTCCACCTTTGATGCTGGACCTGACATAGCTCTCAACAACCAGTCTGTCGAGTTCATTTTCTAGTATGACAATGAATTTGGCTACAACAGTAGGGTGGTAGGCCATATGGTAGACATGGCCTCCAAAGAGTAAGAGCCCCCTGGACCACCACCCTAGTAACAGCACGAGAGGAAGAGAAAGGCAGTCAGCTACTGGGGAGTCCTTGCCCCAACTTGATTCCCTAACACTTCTAAGAATCTCCCTTCCTCAACACAATTTCCAATCCAGATCCCCCAAAGAAGGGGAGGGTCTTAGAGAACCATACTCTGTCATATATACAATAAATATACTGTACCCAGCCAAAACAAGTACCCTTGTTCATATTCTCTTCAATTAAAGGCAATTTCTCTTCAGTTTAAGAAGAGTTAACCAATTCCTTTCCATCTGTACAACTGCGGAGTTACTAACTATGCCTGAAATTAAAACTATTCTAATTTTCATGTAATACTTAAATAGTTTCCATCTTAACCACTGTCTTTGGTGCTCCTAAAGGTACTCCTACCTTTTTATCTAACACTATTACACTTTCTGAACTTGGCTTCTTTCAACTCTCCAACCATCTATTCTGTCATCTCTTGTATTATTTAAACTATTAGAACCAATTATAAAGCTGTTTATAATTATACTTTTCTTCTTTATCTTATACCTCTCCTTCACCAATCAATCAATTCAAATAGTTCAGGGCCTTCTCTGTTCCCATGACATTAATGTTGGGGATGGGGGTAGAGGTCGGCACTGGAAGGGTTGGTACAAAAAACTGTAAAGACAAAAGTCTTATCTATAATGCATTTACAGGCTACTTGAAAGGATGAAACACATGGAGCTATTAGAAAACAAGTCATATTAACTAGATGGAGGCAGGGAAATGTCACTATGAGGGTGAGAAATGCCAGAAGAATGAAATGAAATGTCTGCTGTACAGATTAAGAATGACCCTGAAGGATAAAAACTAAAGGACAAATGGGGTGGGATGGGGGGATGATTTGGGTGTTCTTTTTTCACTTTTATTTTTTATTCTTGTTCTGGTTCTTTCTGATGTAAGGAAAATGTTCAGAGATAGATTGTGGTGATGAACGCATAACTATGTTATCATGCTGTGGACAGTGGATTGTATACCATGGATGATTGTGTGGTGTGCGAATGTATTTCAATAAAACTGAATTTAATTAAAAAAAAAAAAAAGAATGACCCTGAAACTATCATGAAAATGTTAGGAAAAAAGCCATGTGAATCAGATGCAGAAACATTACTGACATTCTGTCAATGGCTCCAAAGCTTGTCTCTATCTTTTAAACATGGCTGTATAATAAACTGTAAAAACTAATTAATGTTCGACTCTACAGACAGTCAAATTATACAGAAACATATGGAAGGTAATGATACAAAGTCAAATGTGTTAAGTTAAAGCACATCTATCAAAATAGAGATCCCAAACCAGTCTAAAAGAGGGACATTTATATAATAATATAAGGGGCAGTTAACTTTACTATATCAATAGTCTATCGAGGTCTCTGACATGGGGACCAAGGAACTTTTTTAAGCACACTGTACTATATTTACATTTAGAGGAAAATTTCTAAAGATTAGGAATATACCCTAAACCTAATTTTAAATCTTACGGAACATACATTTATAAATTTTTCTAAATCCTAATCAGAGTATTTTCAACTCTTGGTACCTCTTGTGGTAGTGAAGCTAGTGTGTTCACCATCTAGTCTGCAAATACTATAAAGCTAAAATGTTTACTACCTAGTTGTGCAATAGCAAATGCCTCTAGTTTCTGGTATTAGCTGTGAAGACTGTGTTTTGGATAAGTGAATTTTCCCTATCACAAAAGAATTCTGTATTTACAGAAGCACAGATTATGACAAGTAACCCTGAATTGGTCTCTAGGCCTCCCTACAACATTACACCCTAAGGGGATAATCTTTTTGAAACCTTTTCATGATGTTGTTCTTATTTAAAATGAAGTTATGGCTCTCTGTGGCCTATTTCTCCAACTCCAAACTCCCTGGGCTAGCATTTAAGGGTTCCATCAAGTACCTTCGTCCCTTCAATCGTATTAGCTTCATTTGTCATTAGTACCTTCCTTCTTCCTAAATATGTTCATTGGTTTAGAATGTCCATGAAGTTTAAAATTCTAAACTTTTAAATCAAGAGTATCTTCATGTACTCTAACACACAGCACTCTCTAAAAAAAGTGCTGAGCAGGTCACACTATTATTCCATTCGTCACATTTCATGTATTTTTGTCACAGTAGTAAACAGTCCATGTTGAAAAATGAACAAGTTTTAAATTGAGAGAATTTGTCAAGGACTATTCATATAGTAGTTTTCCATTAAAGGGAAAGTATAACTGTATTTTTTTAAAATTCAATTTTTAAATAACATTCTTAATGGAGTCCTTTGACAGTGATCAAAATAAAATACTGCTTGTTTCTGTTAAACATACAAAACTGGTGCATCAAATACTTCAGCATAAGGGATCCAGAAAGAGGGAGATGAGAAAAAAAGAATAGAGAAAGAAAAAGAAACCACCACTCATAAGACTCTTATATCTGTTAATAGAGATTATAGGAATGATCAGAAGACCCCTAAATGATCAGAAGAACAGCACAACATATTTGCAGAATGACCTACCAGCACAATGAGTAAGTATTAACAGCAATATTCTCCAGGATAACAGTAGAGGTAAAATATCTCTCAGGGTAATATTTTTAGTAATGTCTTTTGGATTTATTAAAAAGAAAAGACACATAATGCTACCAATGGTAAAACATACCTAATATTATTTTCCATATCTTCACTATCTGATTCTTCGGAGCTTCGGTACTTATCCGGATCTGGAAGTGTACTTGGATCAAATTCACCATCATCATCATCACTCCAATCCAGAAAGGCTTCCTCTTCATCTTCGGCCTAAGAAAACACAAGGGAAATTGTGGTTTAAGATGTCAGCTGATGATAATCAGGTCTTAGTTATAGGCCCAAATAGAGACCCCTCTTCTGAGATCCTTAAATTAGAAGCCTTCTGTTCTGATGAAAAACTACATAATTTTCAGAACCACAAGCATTTGCCAAAAGAAAGAAAACCTATGTCATTATAGAAATAAAAATAAAATGTGATTCAGAAAGAAAATCATTAATAAGTCCTGTAACCTCAATAGAGGGAAAGATTATTGATTTTAATACTTTCACATAACTCAATTATCCAAGAAATAAAACACAAAATAAAGATGTTTTAGTGCTCCTGTCCAAACATATCAAAAATATTAGGTGAAAATGTAAAAGACCAGATCTTGACATTTGTTAAGATCACAGTAACATATGACTGATTATTTTATGACCACAATAGTCTAAGTTAAAATACCATCAGATCTGTATAAGCTCCTTGGTATTGAGGGTTTTTCTAAATTCAAAGAGAAGTACTAAGTCACTAAGACAAAAGGAAAAAGAGAAGGAACATAGAGAGGTAAAGGGAGGGGAGTGCATGGAAAAAGTTGGGAGTTATTCACTTTCATGTAAGTAGGTAGGTGGGATTTGGGGTTGTTTTTAGTGATTAATTTTTTTGTGTTAAAAAAAAAACCCATACAGAATAAAACAATGTTAAAAATAACTAGCTATACATTTATGTAATTAACATCCCTTATAAAAAATTCATTTCAGTCAGATCAGTTATGCTGCTAGTAGATAAGAGATTCAAACAAGCATTGCAACATGCATTTAACAGAATATCGTAAACAAGACTAAAAAAAAATGTCTGGATGACTTTTTCTCAGTTACCCTCTTTACAATTCGTCCACAGCAAGTGAGCCAAAATTCAATGACTCTTTGATTTCAAATGTTTAATTATATTTCCCAGAAACTGAACAACAATTTGTTTATTCTGAATAAAAACTCAGATTAATATAGCAATTGACTGTGCAGGCTACCATAGAAATCCTCTGACACTTTTAGGACAGCTGTCCTTTGACAACCTCCAAACATAACAAAGGGAGGAAGAAGTAAAGAAAATAAGAAAAACCCCTTATTACTTTCTTGGTAAAGCTCCTTAGTAAAAAAAGAATAGGTCTGGAAAATAATAAGGGAAAAAAGTAGAAGCACTGAGCATACATGACAACATATGAAGATGGTCTTCTTGGAAATAAAGATATCAACAAAAACTGAATATCAGGATATATTCAACAGCATGACTCTCCTGGGCTACAAGATATTTCCAATTTTTTTTTGTCTGGTTTCTTAAGGGGATGAGCTGTCTGAAGTTGGTGACAGAGAAGACTCCAAATAGTTCTCAAATGGTTTGGTCTCAGGATCCCTTTACACTCTTAAAGACTGTGGAGAACTCTAATGAACTTTTGTGGATTATATCTACTAACATTTACTGTATTTGAAATTAAAACTAAGAATATTTTAACATTTATTTATTAATTCATTAAAAAATAATAAACCCACTACATATTAACATAAATATGTTTTAAAATGAAAAAATACTGCAATTTCCAAAACAAAGGAACATTGTTCTATATTTTTGCAAGTCTTCTTTTAATGTTTGGCTTAACAGAAGATGGCTGGATTCTCATATCTGCTTCAGCATTCAGTCTGTTGCAATATGTTGTTTGAAGAATATGAAGAAAATCCAGTCTCTCACAGATATACAGCTGTCGAAGGGAAGAGTCATTTAATAGGTTTTTTAGATAATTGTGCTTTATTCTTCTTTGGATACCAAAATAAAACTTGATGAGTGGTAGTTGCAATGTGGAATCTGAAACCATATTAATGGATTTTTGTACTCTGTTGCATTAAAATCCATTGGTTTACATTGTACTTTAAACGGATCTTTTATCAGTGCATGATTTTGTAACATAATGCACTGGTCATATGGGAAATACTCGTTCACTGAATTATACAGATCTTCCTTATGTGAATCTTCCAAATATTGACACATTTCATTAAACACTTTCTTGAAAAAAATTACATTTGTTAAGATCACCACCATCAGTGTCATCAGAAAAGTCTTTCAAGTATGAGGAAGTTGTTGGTGGTACAAGTTTCCAAAGTTAAACATTGGGAAGTATTGGTAGATACAAGTTTTCCAAAATTCTAAGTTTTGCTTAAAAGCTTGACTTTAATTATTGGCAACAAACACTTTCTGTTTTCCTTGAAGTGAAAGCAATGTATCATTTTTCTCTGCCTACTGTCAACATTTTCTCTTCATCATAGCAGTTTGACTATGATGTATCTAGGAATGATTTTCTTTGTGTTCATTCTTCTTCATGCTCCTTCAGCTTCTTGGATCTGTAAGTTAACGTTTTTCACTAAATACAGGAACTTTTCAGCTATTATTTCTTCAGAAATGTTTATGCCCCTTTCTCACTTCACCTTCTAGGATCTCAAGCACATGTGTGTAGAATTACTTCATATCGCCCTACATATTTCTTAGATTCTGTTCATTTTTTCTTTAATCCTTTTTTTTTTTTTTTTTCCTTCTTTCTGTTCTTTGGACTGGGTCATTTCTACAGGTCTTTCTTCAGGTTTGCTGTCTCTTTCTTGTACCCTTTCCAAACTACTTTTGAGCCCATTTAGCAAATTTTTTATTTCAGTTAATTGTATTTTCAGATCTAGAATTTCTAGTTTAAAAGAAAATAGTTTCCATTTCTCAGTTAAGACTGCCTATCTATTCATTGATACCATATTTTCCCTTAATTTTTGAGTATTTAAAATAGTTGCTTTGAAGTCTTTGGTTAATTTCAAATCTGAGCTAAGAATCAGTTTCTACTGTCTGCATTTTACTTGAGAATGGATCATTCTTTCCTGTTTCACTGTATGTCTAATATTTTTGTAGAGCACTGGATATTGTAGATAATACTTTATAGAGATGCTAGATTCTGTCATGTTTTTCTGAGAATTATTATATTTATTCTAATAGGCAACTGCCTTGCCTGGATTCAGACTACAAACTCTCTAACCCATGGTACAGCTGCTTATATTTTTGTGTTGTTCTTGTGGCTCCCAATTGCTGCTTTTTAATCCTGGCTTCCTGTGAGTCTCCCCAGAGCCTGTGCAATGTGGAAGTCAGCCAAGGAATTAGGCAGAAATGGGCTTACACTTTCTGTAGTATTCTTGTTCCCAGGGGTTTTCCTAATTTCCAGCTGTTCTACAAGCTGTAGTTATACTTCATGTGGAAAGTTTCATTTAACTGATTTTTAAAAATACCTAATACCATTTAACATGCCACTTCAGTCATTCATTATGTGGCAAATAGGCTTCACAAAATATCAACTTGAACAATAAAATAAGGGAACTAAATTAGAAGGGTGAACAGTATAAATACCTTACCCAATGTTTTAACATAAATGTTTATCTATTTGCAGAAAAATACTAATGCAGAATGATAATTTATTTTAGAGGATAAAATATTATTTGGATTAGTATTAAAATGACTTTCTTGTAATTGACCACATTCAAGACTTGCTACTTCTTGACCTGTAAGGTGACTGCAGTGTCATACCATATTGTCTGTGCTGCATTATACTTCTCAATTCTACAACAGTGACAAATGAATTTAAGTAGGCAATCATTCTTTTAGAAACAATTTCAAACTACTAAAAATGTAGGGATTTATGGCATTTCATTGCTGATTTCTGTCTCTCTATTCATTCTCTGAATTTTTAGAAATATAACTATAAAATGCATACTAACTGTATTCTAAAAAGTATGTGACCCAATTAATGCCTATAACTCATTAAAAAAGAAAAACAAAGCAAAACACTATCATGTACAATAAAACAAAACATAAAAGTCAGTAAGTGAAAAGGGTATTGCCATAATTAAAATATTCTAGAGAAAAAGACTATGCTGTTTGTCTTTCTGGAAAAGCCTAGTTTACAAGCATGTTCTTTCTAGTATAAAGACAGTAAAGAAAACAGATGTTCTAGATGCTCTGTCTTGCTATACTTGTGATTTTATGAATCATTTAAAAGATAATTTATAAAGATGGCACCTTCATTTCTATCTCTTTTTGGATTCATTTTCATGAGAGCACAAATATTCTCTAAAACACATATCCCCTCACAACTGATTGTGACACATCAGTATGTTAGGATACCATGGCTGGAAACACTGCTGTAATCAAAGGAGACCCATTTAAGTATTCTAGCAGGAGAGTAAAATAACAGAATTTTCACCTTCGAGAAAGAACACTTTGGCAACAATATGAAGGAAGGCTGGAAGATGCATGATTTGAAGGAAGAATGTCAGTTTTAAGAACTGCCATAA
Organism: Choloepus didactylus; assembly: GCF_015220235.1. Taxonomy (NCBI): domain Eukaryota; kingdom Metazoa; phylum Chordata; class Mammalia; order Pilosa; family Megalonychidae; genus Choloepus; species Choloepus didactylus. Next base: position 124,992,340 of record NC_051312.1, on the reverse strand, counting down.
TCCAGGTGAGACATGAGGGATTCAAGTGACACTGGAGATGGAGGTCATGGACAGGTATGAGGGATGTTAAGGAGAGAGAATCAATTAGACTACGTGGACTACATGGGTTATAATATATTTAAGAGCATCAATCTGCAAAGTAACATAGTTTTACACATGAGATCCTTGGTAAATTTGGCCTAAGAAAGCAGTTTTGTAAATACTGTAAATGATTCCTTACAGAAATGCTTCATTCAACAATATTTATTAAGTAGCTATTACATACGCCAGGCACTGTTCTAGGTTCTGGGTATGTAGCAGTGAATAAGACAAAGTCCCTGCCTTAATTAACGAAATGAATTTCACTAATAAAAGCCACTTTCTGCTCTTTCTTGGAGCAGCCAATCAAGAGTGAATTGATTCCACCAGCCCATTTAAATGCCTAACAATTAGTATACTGGAGTCTTCAACTTATGAATCCCCTAACTTATGGCTGCTTGATTATGGATCCTGGCTATCAATGGGCCTTTCTCTTCAGGTATTTCCAGGTTTGAAACTGTGACCACTTTTCCTTCACTGACTAATCCCTCTCATCCCTCTCTACCCTCCTAGCCTATTCAAAGCAAAACAAAAACCCATTACACCACACACACCCACACTCTTCTCTTAAGGCCTTGAAGAAATGAAAAAGTAATTCACACTCACAAAGAGATTGGGGTCTCCTCTATGAACTGGCTGTTCCTGAAATGTAATTTCAAAACCTCTGAGGAAAACAGTTCTCCTAAAATAGGAATGATTTGTTCTAAAACTAGTTATTTGGCAGACTCAATTATAAGTAGGGCAGATGAAAATATCCGAAAAAGAAATCATGTTTCCCAACTAGCTTTTATTTGTTTTTGGCTTTGATTATGCAAAGAAACATAGGCAAAACGTGGCATTCTCCTACAACAAATTTACAAAGTGCTTTGACATACAATGTCTTATTAATCGTCAAACCTTGTGAGGAAGGAAGAAAAGTATTGTTTTTCCCATTTTCAGAATTAAGAAACTATAATTCAGATAACTAAATGACTTAACCAAGGCTACACAAGCCTGAACTTAGCCTAGGTCTTCTGCATCAGCCTGTGTCTTAACTTTAACCATTAAAGCTTTAGATTTGCTGCTTCTACAATATTTCTTCAGAAGCAATCATATTTTATAAGCCTCATAAAACATATATGGGTATATTTATGTCACCTTGCATGCTCTACCTCCACTTTCACCACTCCTGTCTCCCAAACTTCTATTTTCTCTTGACTGGAATACTGTGCCAGACTCTTAAGGGGTCTCCCTGCAATCATTCTTTGACCTCACCCTGATCAATCTTCTGTACTATAATCAGAATGTTTATTATAAACTTTAAATCTTACAATGTCTATCCTGTGCTTACAACTCTTTAAGCCACACTTTCAGGTCCTGGGACAAGTCAAGCTCCTTTCCACCTCAGCCTTCACACATGCTTTCTCTATTGGAATGTTCTTCAGCCTTCTCTTGCTTGGCTAACTTTAAGTCATCAGATCGCAGAACAACCATTTCTAAACATCAATTCCTTGGTAAAACTTCCTGTAGATTTCTCTTCAGTGCTTAAGGTACCTACAGTGAATTCATTATGTGTATCCCTTACTAAGCAGGGCATTCTTTTAGAGTAGGGGCCATGCCCTGTATTGCAAACTAATGTAGTCAATAAAAAGCACAGCGCAAGCTCTCAATAAATATTTGATAAATAAATTGTGAAAATATTAAAGTAGGATACATGTTAACATTAATAACCTAAAAGTTTTCATGCATTATAATTGCTGTAATATACATGGTCGTATATAACATCCCATTTAAAAATACTTATTTCCCTCTTTATCAAATATAAATAATATATAAATAATAATGCATAGTTATTACATTAGTTATTTACTTTGATTCAAATATCATTATTATTATTAATACATTTAAGATATAGATTATTGATAAACATTTAATACTAGATAAGTTAAAAATCTCACTTATCAATCTAGATTTAACCATATGACTTTTAGTTATAATTCTCATCCATTTAACTTCTGTCTTGGATTTCCCATCTATAAAATGGAAATAATTTACAACATATAGGTTTAAGGAAGTTTGTAAAGATTGGAATTGCAGATGTGTGGAAATGTGCAATAAGCATCTTAATGGGAACAGTGAGCAGCCAGTAAAGAAAAATAAATGTGTGATAATACCTATAAAATAGCAAATAATAAATTAGGTTTACAATTTCCCTCTAGAAGGTCATGCAAGAAAAATTCTTTATGTAAGAGTATGTACAAACACTGAGTGCTTTCTTATGTACAGTAGCATTTAGTTTTTTCTAAAGATATGGATCTATATATGATCAAGTTCTTGACCCTTACATTCATTTTTAAAATGAATGCAGAAACCTCAAGCACTTTCTTCACCTCGAATTAATAATCATTTATTGAGTGCTAATACATTCAGCCCACCGTGGGTATGTAAAAATGAACAAGTTAGGGCCTTGAGAAGTCTGAAATTCTAGAACAATAGAACATTGTATAAGATTCCTTTGGTAAAAAGACATCATAAAGAGATGTAACCTATGGCAGATGTAGTCCACACTGGGGGCCCATTTTCTCAGAGATAAAGGAGACAAAGTCATCATGATCCTAGCAGTCATGGGAGCGTCATGGTAGTGTCACTAGAATCTTGGATCAGCAACAATAAAGAGCAGCCAGCGTTTTAAAAATACTTACCCTGACAGTCTGAGTACTTTATTAGCATAATTACCTCCCTTAATCTTGACAATTTTATGAAGTAGGCACTATTATCATCTCTAACTCATAGATCAGAGATTTATAAATGTTTTCTGTAAAGGGCCAGATAGTAAACATGTTAAGCATCATGGGTCACACATGCTACTTACTGCAGTCTTCTTTACTCTTTTTTTTTAAACAACCCTTTACAAATGTAAAAATCATTTTTAGCTCACAGGCCATAATATAAAACAGGCCAGATCTGGCTCATAGGCCTTAGTTTGCAGACTCCTGTTACAGATGAAAAGGGAGACCAAGTAACTTACTTGAACCCAAGTCTGTCTGATAACAACATCTATGCTTCTTAATCATTGTGTTTTATTTACCTCCTTTTCAGCTAAGGAACATCATCCATTGAGAGTGAAAGGGCTGGAGGCGATTTGGGGAATTTCAGTTCTGCTTAATAAAACTCTGAATACCTGCTCTGTGAGTCAGGTATTGCACTAGGTTCCTGAGACTTAGTGAGAGCTATACAGGATTAGCTAAGGAATGGGGTAGAGAGTTGAATAGGCATGGTTCTCAAACTTCACTGCTCTTTAGAATCAACTGAAGAGCTTAAAAGTCCAGATGTCCAAATCACACCAAATACTAATTAAATCATAATCTCTGGGGGAGGCACAAAGGCACCAGTATTTTTAAAAACTCCTCAGGTGATCTGCAATTGCAGTCAAGTTTGAGAACCAGTCTTTTAAAGAAATGATCACAGGGAAGAGGCTGAGTAAGAAAAGCCTCTGTCAAATCTACAAAGTATTCGAGCAGAGTAGTGTTTTTGTTGCAGCATATGATAATTCAAAACATGAAAAGCCCATTTAAAACTTTTCTCACGGGCAGACTTTTAACCCTAAATATATTGGTTATATCCGTTGTTTCTAATATATAAATAGTAGTTTTCAATGAAAATGGTGTTTCACATGCCAAAATGAGAACATAGTGAACAATTCATATTACATATTAGTTTGTTCATATGATATTTTTCACATCAGATTATCTACAATCACATCAATTAGCATGAAATGTTCTTATTTTTGTCACAGATATATTTAAAGATCACAATCTAAAATGGTCTATAAATGAATCCTTGTAAAGTCATTGTTTAATGGGATTCTACCATAATTTTAAAAATTTCATTATACCACCTAAAAATGTCCCAGATATATCTTTCCTTGAACTATAAACTGTGGGATAGTTGATATATATAGAAATACCCACCCTGCCCCTCATTAAGTAGAATATGGGAGGGGGTTCATGCTAGAACTGTGCAGGTCATCCGTGGTTGAAATCATTTGGCACTAGCACTTTAAATGGAATGCACACATAAATGGATAAAGTCCTAATAAGATGGACTTCAAAAGGAATTTCAGAATCTATAGCCCTGAAAACCAACTATGGAACTTGAACTATCTATATTAGCCTTGTTGAGAATTTACCATTACTTTCCGCTTACCCAGGTATTTACACGGTTCCTTCTACCTCTTCCCTTGTGACCAGGCCAAGACTGTATGTATCTGCTACAGGTGATCACCAGCTGACAGTCTTTGAGGGTCCCTGGCTCACAGAATTTTCAAGTCTTCAACTGGTGGAGCCAGGACCCTGGTAGTGGTGAGCAGATTCACATAAGACAATGGGGCTGGCACAGAGTGGCATCTCTTTTTGACTCCAGTATCCTGTACAGAGGCACCTTAACTCTGTAGATGCCACCAAACCCAGCACTGTGCTTCAAGATACCCGTTGATTATGTTCTTAGGCTTCCCAGACTAGGTGCTGACTGTAGCAACCCAAGTTACACTCAAAAGTGTTCCCTACATATCTCTTCAGTAGCACATCCCAAAGCACAACTGTGCTTTACTGTCTCCCTCACTACAATGTTAAAATCCTTGAGGGCAGACAGTGTAACACCTTGGTCAACACCCAGGACTTCAAAATCAGTCAACCTGGGTTTGAATCCTGGCTCTACCACTTTCTGTTTTGGTGACTTTGGGCAAGATACCTTATCTTCGAATGTTCACTTCCCTACTTGTAAAATGGGGATAACAATAGCACCAGCTTCAGAGGACTACTATAAGGATGAAATCAGATAATATAGGCATGCAGTAGCAAAGTGCCCGGCATGGAGTGAGAACTCAAAGGATACTAGATAATAAGGCACTTTTCATTTCCATTCTCCCAGAATTTAGCAAAGTACATAACTGTCTGCTGACATCAAACATAAACGGCACAAAAAGAAGAGTAGAAGAAACATACTTAACTTCCAACAGACTCATTGCCACTGCCAGATTTTCTTTAAAATTTTCCTGATTTATTGGTTGCTCTGGTCAGGCTTGCTGAACAGTCAGTGATTGTTAGTGAGAAAATCAATTCAAAATCTAAATACAGAGAATTATCCTTATGACCCTTCTGTATACCATACAGCATTCATAAAAATAAAATAACCTTTAAGAATTGTATTTAATTTCAGTTATTTAATTCTATTTAGGACTTTTCTTTTAAAGTCTTCCTAAATTCTGAGTATAAATTAAAAAGAGAATGTCAACTTTGCCACTCAAAATTTTATGAGAAGGAAAAATTCCCAAATGTTAAGACATCATGATGGACTATTTGATTTTGACACAATAAAGAATATAAGATTGTGAAGAAAAGGAGAAAATTTTAGAGAAAAATGAAATATTCAAAACACATTTTGTTCTCACTAATCAAACTTCAAAACAACTCTAAAAATGCACTGAGAAGATAACTTGTACAATTTTAAAATTTAAAATAAAAAAGCCAAAGTAATGATTGCTATACACTGCCATCCATCTTCCATCTTCAGTAGTGGAAGACTGATTCATTGTTGAGATTTGCCCAACCTATAAATCCAAGGCACAAAGTTACTAATAAAAGAAATCATGGAAACTTTTTTTTAAAATTATGAGCACAAAACAGTGATATTAAAACATGACAGTTGAAAGTGTACATCTATTTACTAAGACAAATATACAGAATAATGAACACAGGGAAACTTGACAGTGCTGATAAATTAGTTTCTATACCATGATGTCAGATTTCAATGGCCTGAACCCTTTATTTTTTTTTTTTTATTAAATTCAGTTTTATTGAAATACATTCGCACACCATACAATCATCCATGGCATACAATCCACTGTCCACAGTATGATAACATAGTTATGCGTTCATCACCACAATCTATCTCTGAACATTTTCCTTACATTAGAAAGAACCAGAACAAGAATAAAAAATAAAAGTGAAAAAAGAACACCCAAATCATCCCCCCATCCCACCCCATTTGTCCTTTACTTTTTATCCCCATTCCTCCACTCATCCATACACTAGATAAAGGGGGTGTGATCCACAAGGTCTTCACAATCATACTGTCACCCCTTGTAATCTACATTATTATATAATTGTCTTCAGGAGTCCAGACTGCTGGGTTGGAGTTTGGTAGTTTCAGGTATTTACTTCTAGCTATTCCAATACATTAAAACCTAAGAGATGTTATCTATATAGTGCATAAGAATGTCCACCAGAGTGACCTCTCGACTCCATTTGAAATCTCTCAGCCACTGAAACTATTTCGTCTCATTTTGCATCCCCCTTTTGGTCAAGAAGATACTCTCAGTCCCACGATGCCGGGTCCACATTCATCCCCAGGAGTCATATTCTGCATTGCCAGGGAGATTTACAACCCTGGGAGTCGGGTCCCATGAACCCTTTATTTTTAATAGCAATGTAATAATTAAAATATTTTTGAAAATTATAAATTTCTCTCTCCCAGAAATGTATTTCATATTGGTGATGCTGGGCTTCAGCTTAATATTGATTTTAACACTTGGCTCTTTGGTAGCTGGCCAAACACTATGTATTTGGTACACCTCTAATATATACTCGCTGAACTGAACTTAAAAATGCAACTCTGATCAAGAGCTCTGGATTCTACAACAGGGGAGGGAGGATTTTCTCAGAAACATCATTGTCTTTCCTGACATTCAGCATTAATATATAAAATTGATACAGCATATGAGAAGAAGGTAAATATTTTGGCTCTGGTCACCTAACCATATAGGAATCTGAGAAGGTAAAAGGGAATGCAAGATGTTGGGGAATGATAAAAACAATATCCAGGAGAAACAAGTGAAAAATTTAGGCAAAGGACAGCTGTTTACAGAATTTGAACCAGAGCTTACCCAAATTGCTTTCAGTACCTTCTCTTTTTTTCCCCAGAGCATTCCAAAAATAAAATAATATAAATAATATATGAAGTAAACACAATTAAGAAAGGCAGGCCAAGGGCTGGTACATGAACATTCAAAGCCCCAAAGGGCAAATCTCAAATTCTGAAGAATCTTCAGAATTTGGAATATTCATTCAACAACTGTTTATTACACAGTTACTGTGTCCTGAGATCTGCTATGTAAGAAGAATGTAATCTGAAACACAGCATGGTGGTGAGGGACTGATTCAGCATTCTAAACTTATTAAGATTAAGCAAAATAATATTTCTTCTAAAATTGCCTTGCACAAAATTCATTATACTTCCTAAACTGCTTATTCAGTTGCCTACTTAGTACATGAACACCTTACAGAGCCCTACAATGCTACAATTTAATAATACCCTATTAAATACTGGTACAGCCAATAACTGATCATCTTTGTTTCTTGTTCTCTTTCCAGAGGAAAGTTATACTAAGAAAGATATTTAATAAAATAAAAAATTGCAAGTCTAGCTCGCCATTCTTCTCACTGTTTGATAAATAATATTCAGATTTGGGGATCAGATCATTGAGTAAGAGATTAATGAGAAACGTTCTCACCTCACTGAGTTTACATTGTAAGAAGAACATATAAAACCTGAATATAAAACAGTGAGACTAATTCCAAAGTCATATAAAAACAAGTCATGCGTTGGGCGCCAAGCACGGGTATGGAAAAGAAAAAAATGATTCCCTGAATGATGATACTTAAAACTCTAGAAAAGAAGTTTCTAACAAGGCATTATATAGGTTTAAGAGAATTCTTGTGCCTTTGAAAACAGATCTAATTTTACTAGCCTAGCATTTGTATTAATTATTATATTATACATATTATTATATTATGTATGCATTAGTTTTAAGTATCCAGGTCAAAGCTTACCTCTATTAATCAGAGTAGTTATTTCAAACCTAACTGAACTTAAATTATAAGTTGCATAAAATTACATCTTTTCCTCATTTTGAAATTTTCTTAAGTAGTCATGATCTGAAATAAAGGCCAAGCATAATGCCAACTAGAAATTTAATTTCATATACAAGTTTCACCATAGTGGTTAAGTGAGAAATTCTCACATTTTTTAAAAAAGCAACTATTCTTAATATTCTTTATAATAGTAAATAAAGAGGCTTTTCCTCTTCAAAAATGGGAAAGAATTATAAATTGTCCCCCCAATTCCTTAAAATTTCATAATAACTATTTCATTAAAAAGCCACATGGTTATCTTTTACTTAGAGGTTGGATTTTGATGACAAGTTATTTCACAAAAGACTACAAAGACTGCGTAAACAAGCCAAAAATGATTTTCCAAGATGTTCTATATTTTGAATCCTATTAACTTTATTATCTCCTCATGACACCTTTGCATAAAAAGGAATTAAATTTGTATTTACAAAATTAGTAAATCACCTCTAGGATAAGCCTCATTTTCTTAAATCTGTTCCATTGTTAGTTTTAGGCTTCTATTTTCAAAGTTAATTGATATGAACTAAACAATAAAATTAGAGAAGCTATGATCTGTAATTAATAAACAATGGCTTCTAATCTGGCAAAAGACTGACAGCTCATTTTAATTTGTATAAATACACTTTTAAAAATTCTACTTAAGAATCCCCATCTAGGATGTGGAGAAACTGGAACTCTTATTCATTGTTGGTGGGACTGTATAATGGTTCAGCCACTCTGGAAGTCAGTCTGGCAGTTCCTTAGAAAACTAGATATAGAGTTACCATTCGATCCAGCCATTGCACTTCTCGGTATATACCCGGAAGATCGGAAAGCAGTGACACGAACAGGTATCTGCACGCCAATGTTCATAGCAGCATTATTCACAATTGCCAAGAGATGGAAACAACCCAAATGTCCTTCAACAGATGACTGGATAAATAAAATGTGGTATATACACACGATGGAATACTACGCGGCAGTAAGGAGGAACGATCTTGTGAAACATATGACAACATGGATGAACCTTGAAGACATAATGCTGAGCGAAATAAGCCAGGCACGGAAAGAGAAATATTATATGCTACCACTAATGTGAACTTTGAAAAATGTAAAACAAATGGTTTATAATGTAGAATGTAGGGGAACTAGCAATAGAGAGCAATTAAGGAAGGGGGAACAATAATCCAAGAAGAACAGATAAGCTATTTAACGTTCTGGGGATGCCCAGGAATGACTATGGTCTGTTAATTTCTGATGGATATAGTAGGAACAAGTTCACAGAAATGTTGCTATATTAGGTAACTTTCTTGGGGTAAAGTAGGAACATGTTGGAAGTTAAGCAGTTATCTTAGGTTAGTTGTCTTTTTCTTACTCCCTTGTTATGGTCTCTTTGAAATGTTCTTTTATTGTATGTTTGTTTTCTTTTTAACTTTTTTTTCATACAGTTTATTTAAAAAAGAAGGGAAAGTTAAAAAAAAAAAAAAGAAAAACAAGGGAAAAAAGATGTAGTGCCCCCTTGAGGAGCCTGTGGAGAATGCAGGGGTATTTGCCCACCCCACCTCGATGGTTGCTAACATAACCACAGATATAGGGGACTGGTGGTTTGATGGGTTGAGCCCTCTACCATAGGTTTTACCCTTGGGAAGACTGTTGCTGCAAAGGAGAGGCTAGGCCTCCCTATAATTGTGCCTAAGAGCCTCCTTCCGAATGCCTCTTTGTTGCTTAGATGTGGCCCTCTCTCTCTAGCTAAGCCAACTTGAAAGGTGAAATCACTGCCCTCCCCCCTACATGGGATCAGACACCCAGGGGAGTGAATCTCCCTGGCAACGTGGAATATGACTCCCGGGGAGGAATGTAGACCTGGTATCGTGGGACGGAGAACATCTTCTTGACCAAAAGGGGGATGTGAAAGGAAATGAAATAAGCTTCAGTGGCAAAGAGATTCCAAAAGGAGCTGAGAGGTCACTCTGGTGGGCACTCTTACGCACACTATAGACAACCCTTTTTAGGTTCTAAAGAATTGGGGTAGCTGGTGGTGGATACCTGAAACTATCAAACTACAACCCAGAACCCATGAATCTTGAAGACAGTTGTATAAAAATGTAGCTTATGAGGGGTGACAATGGGATTGGGAAAGCCATAGGACCACACTCCACTTTGTCTAGTTTATGGATGGATGAGTAGAAAAATAGGGGAAGGAATCAAACAGACAAAGGTACCCAGTGTTCTTTTTTACTTCAATTGCTCTTTTTCACTCTAATTATTATTCTTGTTATTTTTGTGTGTGTGCTAATGAAGGTGTCAGGGATTGATTTAGGTGATGAATGTACAACTATGTAATGGTACTGTGAACAATCGAAAGTGCGATTTGTTTTGTATGACTGTGTGGTATGTGAATATATCTCAATAAAATGAAGATAAAAAAAAAAGAATCCCCATCTAAATGCATTATATTATAGAAATGATAAAAACCTCAGCTACTATCAATTTCCCACATCTTCACCAACTTCACATCTTTTAATACCTCAAAGACAATAAAAATGCATTAAGATATTTCAGTTTCATTCACTGCTACCTAATTCTTACTGTTCTTGCTATTGATACAACCTCTCAGTGCCAACCTTCTATCTCCTCTGCTAACACGGTATGTGCGAAGTGCATTATCCTCTTGCTCTAACTTGCAAGTCTTCCCCTTTTTTCCAAGAAATCAATTAACCAGTTCATCATTTTAATATCCCATAATTAGATATTCATAAAAGTCACTTGTGCAGAGAAAACTTTCAAGTGGTAAAATCTTCTATTTCATCCCTTTACAGTTTGCCACATAGTCATTTATAAATGAATTTGAATAGAGGTACAATGAAGATAATCAATTTTCCATTCAGGAATAAAAAGCAAAGAAAATGTTTTGTTTGCCCAGGAGAAAAATATTTTGAGGAGAAAAATACCTGGAAATCATAGCTAACTCATCCACTGCATAAATTTGCATGAAATTCTTATCTTCTATTACATTCTCCCTTTGGAAAAATACAGCTAATCTTGCATATCAATCTCTTTAATATTCTATTTAGCAATCAATGCTTCCCTGGCAACAGACTGAAAAAAGCAATTTCTGTTTATCAATCAGGTATTGGATTAAGATTAAATTATCTATCCACATATAATGAAAGATAATAGTGGCTATATATTTGAAAGAGGGTTGGTTTGTGCAGTTTCCAAAAAGAGTAAGTAAGCAAAAAAGCTGCCACCAGGAAAATGAAAAACAAACATTTTGGTGTATTTTCTAGAGGTTTATGAAATTTAAGTAGAAAGACTAACATAAAGATTAAAAATAACAGTATTTGGCACCTAAATATTTGTTTATTGAATGATCAAATGAATGAATGGATGAAAATGTGTTAGAATTTCACATTTTTGTAGATGAGGAAATAGGCTTAGAGAATTTAAATACAGTGAGTAGCAGAGCTAGAACCAAAATCTCATTTTTAATACAAAATTATTTCCACAAAAGATAATTTAACCAAGTATCTCTTACCTTCATCCAAAATATGAACTACCAAGTCAACGATATTAATATTAATCTTCAAATAAACATAAATCCTAAGCAATCAGGAAACTTCTATAGCCAAGGAAACTACTATACAAGTTCCTGAACTCATTATGTGCCCTTCATTTTTCCCTTCCTTACTTCAGCAAGTATTTATTGATCATACGCCAGTCTAGTGGATGAAAGATTTATGTACAGTAAAATACCTGCTAATAGGGTTATATTAGCACAAAAAAGGGGGGAGGAGAAATCTAAGAGAACAGTGAATGCTTCCCAGAAGAGATCTGAAGTAATCTTGAGGATGAGTTGGAAATTATAGGGCAAAAGGGGAAAGGTAAAGAGGCAGGAGAGAACAACGGTGTGGTCAGTACAGCAACAGTGAAGGACAGGATAGTGAGAGCCAAGGCTAGAAAAGTAGACAAGGGCCAGCTAAGAAATGGTCTTATATTATGCTAAGGAAATGAGGACATAATCCTGGGCCAATGGTTATTAACCTCAAAATAAAGACTTTTTTTATCATTAAAAAAAAGAAAAAGTACAGATCTCTCCATCCCCACCTCCCACCAAATGATAGTAATTAAACTTTTTCCATCTTCAAGAACATACATAATGACAAAAACTACTATCAATTTGGAAACCTTTTTTAAAATGTGTATTTTTATTAATTCTAATAACACCCTATCTTCAAATTAGTATAGTACATGAGACAATTACTCAGTTCAGTCTTTCTTCCCGAGGTACTTTTTTTTTTTTAATTTTATTTTGAAATAAGTTCAAAGTTATAAGAACAGCTGCAAAAACAATACAAACCCCATACACTGACCAGCATACCCTGACCCCCCTTCCCTGATACCCCAATCCACCAACTTTAACATGCTGTCACACCACCATTTCTCTTTCCCTCCCTCCCTCCCTATTGCTCTGCCATCTGAACATATGAGAACAAGCTGCACACATCCTTGAACAAACACTATAATTCACATATACAAGTCCCATGAACAAGAACATTCTTTTCTGTAATCCCATTAAGTGCAGCTAAGAAGTGCAAGAAATTTAACATTGATACAAAGCTTACATTCTATATTTCCTTTTTTTTTTCTTTCTTATGTCTCAACTGTGTCCCTTTGAGCCTCCTGTCATCCATCCTCAGATCCCATCCAGGATCATCCTTGGCATTCAACTGTCATCTTTTTAGACAGTCTTTTTTTTTTTTTTTCCCCAATTGTGGAAACATATATACAGCCTAAATCTTCCCATTCCACCCCCTCCCTAACATTCCATTAGTGGGATTAATCACATTTAGAATGTTGTAATGCTAATCACCTTCCCACCATCCATTACTAGAAATTTCCCTTCACCTCAAACAGCAACCCTACACTCATTTCTTAACTCTCCATTGCCCCTTCCCCCACTTCTCGTAACCCATACTCTACTTTTCATCTCTATGGTCATATTCTCTGATAATTTCTTTGTGCTTACTGTGGGGCTTAAAATAAACCTCTTAAATCCATAACAAACTTGTTTTTCTTTGATACCAACTTAACTTCAATAGGACATATAAACTATGTTCCTATACTCCTCCATTCCCCCACCTTTATATAGTTCTTGTCAAAAATTACATATTTTACATTGAGTCCAAAACCACTGATTTGTCATTAGAGTTTGTGTATTTTACATCATATAGGAAGTTAATAGTGGAGTTACAAATAAAAAATTATTGACTTCTATTTGTATTCCATTGTGGTCAGAGAATGTGCTTTGAATATATTCAATTGGTTTTTTTTTTTTAATTTATTGAGGCTTGTTTTATGTCCCAGAATATGGTCTATTCTGGAGAAAGATCCGTGATCACTAGAGAAAAATGTGTGCCCTGGTGATCTGGGATGTACGGTTCTATATATGTCTGTTAAGATTCTCTATATCTCTCTCTCCTTTCTCTGTTTCTCTGTCGGTAGGGCTTTCTTTAGTAACTGAAGTAGGGCAGGTCTTTTATTGGCAAAGTCTCTCAGCATTTGTCTGTCTGTGAAAAATAAGCTCTCCCTCCCATTTGAAAGAGAATTTTGCTGGATAAAGTATTCTTGGTTGGAAATTTTTCTCTCTCAGAATTTTAAATATGTCATGCCACTGCCTTCTCGCCTCCAAGGTGGCCGCTGAGTAGTCACTACTTAGTCTTATGTTGTTTCCTTTGTATGCGGTGAATTGCTTTTCTCTTGCTGCTTTCAGAACTTGCTCCTTCTCTTCAGTATTTGACAGTCTGATCAGAATATGTCTTGGAGTGAGTTTATTTGGATTTATTCTATTTGGAGTTCGCTGGGTATTTATGCTTTGTGTATTTATATTGTGTAGAAGGTTTGGGAAATTTTCCCCAACAATTTCTTTGAATACTCTTTATAGACCTTTACCCTTCTCTATCCCTTCTGGGACATCAATGAGTCTTAAATTTGGACGTTTTATTTTATCTATTGTATCCCTGAGATCCATTTCAATTTTTTCGATTTTTTTCTCCATTCTTTCTTTTGTTCTTTCATTTTCTGTTCTGTGGTCCTCTAGGACACTAAGTCGTTGTTCCACTTCCTCTAATCTTGTATTATGAGTTTCCACAGTCTTTTTAATTTGGCCAACAGTTTCTTTAAAAGAATTTCCATAAGATCTTCTATTTTTTTATGTACTCTTGCAATTTCTTCTTTATGCTCTTCTAGGGTCTTCTTTATGTCCTTTATATACTGTGCCATGTTCTTCTTCATGTCCTTTATATCCTGTGCCATGCTCTCGTTCTTTGATTGTAGTCCTTTGATTAATTGCATCAAGTACTGTGTCTCTTCTGATATTCTGATTTGGGTGTTTGGGATTCGGTTCTCCATATTGTCTGGTTTTACCATATGCTTTAAGATTTTCTGTTGTTTTTGGCCTCTTGGCACTTGCTTTGCTTGATAGGGTTCTTTCAAGTTGTAAAAAATACCAATCTAATTTTCAGATCTACAACTTGGTGGCATACACTTTCTCTAACTAACCAGCAGGTGGTGTCTGCAAGTCACCTATTCCCCTCAAGTCAGTTCTCATCAACTTTGTCTTTGTGGTGTGTGGGGAAATGATTCTTGTGCTGAACTCAGTTTGGGTGTGTTGTTGGTGCTGTCCACCTTGAATGTGGGGTATGTGTCTGGGTGGTTAGGGAGGCAGGGCAGCTTTAATAATCAAACCTCCCAGGTGTTCCCAGAGATTCAAGGCTATTGCAAGAGTCTAAGCCTTCATTTCAGTTTTGCCCCCGATTTTCTCTGCCGCTGACCGACAAGTCCCCAGCATCAATGTAGCAACCCTGGGTTTTCCAAACGGGCCTCCCTTCTCAGCTGTGATCTTCCAGGACCTCTGCTGAGGGAAAGCTGTGCTGCGTCACAAGTGCGCGCCATCCCTCTAGGGAAGTCTCGGGCCGCCGGGCCGTGCAGGGGTGCTCCCAGCCTGATGCAAAGATGCCTGAATGAGGTGCCTCAACCCCCCCCCTTTTCGCACAGCTCCGCCTTCCCAGCTCTGGGACAACTAGCTGTGTATGCACCCAAGGTCACTGTCCACGGCCGATAATGTGGCGTGTGCGCGGTGCCATGGAATACGCTCCCCGTCACACTGGGTTTCCTGGTGCAGCTTTGGGCTGTGGGTACGGCCCCGGGTAGGAGTGTCTCCAGCCTGCTGGGGAGCTGGCTGCAAGCAGCGTGGTTTCTTTCTCCTTTTGGCTCTCCCCTCTGCCAACCCTGGCCCTGAGGGAATCAGCAGTGGTCTATCCTCCATGCCAGACACTGAGAAGTTGGCACAGCCCGCTTCTGCCATGCTTCACTGCGCAGTTCTCACTGTTATAACTGCAGCCGCTCCTGGGTGTTTTTTTTTTTTTTTTAAAAAAGAACTAGTCCATCTCCAAATGCCAACCCCTGGTTTCCCCACACCGTAGCGTGGCCACGGGACTTTCAGCTGGCTTACTCACTCATTTCAGAATGCAGACTCCTGGTTTCCCCAAGTGCATGGTCTCTGTGGTTTTAGCAGACCTTGTTCAGTTGGTGCATTGCTGAAACTGGTGTTCTGGGTCACTTTCTGGTTTTTATCTAGTATTTTTCACGGAGGTGTTTTTTTGCTCTGTCTCACCTAGCCGCCATCTTAGGTTCTCCCCTGAGGTACATTTTTAAAAGGTAAGTAAAAGCTGAGGATAGTGAAAGGGGACTATTTTAACAGCCTCAGCAAAAGATGATTCATCCACACATCAACAATACCCAAGATCTATTAGTCTATTCAGTAATATCTGATCCTATGCCCCGTTTCATACATTTTTATATTTATATGGAGATTCAATACCACTTTTTGGAAATCTCTGCTACAAAAGAAACAAAATTGCTATTCTTTCACCTATTTAATTATTGAAAAATCCCATTTATTAAAGAATTGATATGTCAGGCATTGAATTTTCTTTATAATGCCTCAAAGTGTCAGAACAATCTTTTATATCTATGATGTGGCTATTCAAAATAAACTTCTAAGCAAAAACACTTCTTCATTCTCATGCTTCTCTTTCTTTTCCATTATTGGCTCTGCTCTAATTGTGAGTTTGTTCTTTAATTCTGATTTACTTGACTCATAGCAACCATAAAAGCATAAGGGTAAATTACTATTGTTATAATTAAATAACTTTTTCAAAGTTTCTCTACATCCTGCTGTAACTCAAATTTTCATAATGTGGGCTATAAAACTTAAGTGTATTTCCCATGGTCATTTCCGCTTTGGCCAAGCTGAAAGTACATCTAGGTTATAAATATACTGAAACCTCCATTATTCAAATATGATTAACTGGAATCTTTATTTAAGTGAGCATTTGGAAACACTGGAACTTGTAGGTGAAAGAAGCAATATGTGCTATTGGGTCACTAGAGATTTAGCTACATCCTCTATGATTCTGAAAGATAACCTGGAAACACTGCAAGATCCTGAATTATTAAGGAAAAGTAATAACTATCAGAAATAATAACTCTATAGTTTACAAAGCCTGTTTATTATGTTGACTCAATTTTTCAAGACAAGGCTATTTTATGGAACTTTAAATTCTATTTCATAGACAAAGGACTCAAAGATCTTGAATACCTTGGCCATATTGATGGAAAATGACAGGGCCTGAACTGGAATTGGGTCTGCTGGCTGAAAATTCTGTATTATCACTAAATCACACTTTTTTGTGTGTTGCAAGAAACTAGATTTCAACCATAGAGATGAACAACAAGGTCTACTGCTTAGGCTTCCAATAATTTTTAAAAAGGAGACAGGGGATTTGGTAAATCTTATCAGATATATCAATATTTATATTCCATTTCCAGTTAATTACCAATGCAGCATACCCAACTTCCCTGGTAATGCACGGGTTTTGGTCTAATTCAAATGAGTAAAACAAATAGGGAATTATAGCATAAATCCTAGTCAAGGATAAAGATACAGTTGTGTAGCCTTTCAGGTATTTGTGTTTGCAGACTGTAGATAGGCAAATACATATAATCAAGATATGGCAATATAAATAACTAACTATATTCAACTATTGAATGTGAAATGGTATGTGAACTTTACAACCAGAAGACAGCATATTTAACTGACTTGAACCATCCATTGGCGTTTTTACATAACTACAATCGTAACAGGGCAGAGGCATGTATATTGGATATGTATAAGTATTTTACTGTAGTTGAAGCCATGCATGGTGTTTGCAGACATACAGTTAATAAATTCCCTTTAGAATATGTCAATCCTTGTTCAAATTTGACATTCTCTGCACATTCTTTATGGTTCAGAACCTATAGAAAAACAATATAAATCCTTTGGTATCATGTTCATTTTAATCATTATCCTTCTGCTGAGAAGACTTGTCTATGAAGTGATTGACAGGGCTATTAAAATCCATGTGTTATCTAATCTTAAAAATGAGGCTTATAAGCATTAAGAACACCATCTCAAACAAAGCAATATCCATTTCCTCTGATCAAAATGTTACAATAACCAAGAATAATTCAGTAACAAGAAAGGAAAAAAAAAAAAACTATTTTTAACTTATGTTTTCCAGCAGACTACGACTTTCAGGCTACTTCAAATATGGGCTTATTCCTTTATTCCCTGCATCAAGAGAATGTACCAGCAATCTGCTCTGAGTCCAACAAAACAGTTGTTGTTGTTGTTTTTTTTTTGGGGGGGGGGATCAATGACAAAACCAGAACAAAACAAAACAACCCTTTCCCAAACAACTGATTTGTTGCACAGAAGAAAATATAAATGAAGAAAAAAAAGAGATGCTTTGACATTTTCCTGTTTGGGAGGTAAGTACTTAATTCTAAAAATCAGTTAATCTTTTTGGTGATTTATAGCCTTCACTGTTGTATTGGGAAAAGTATATGGCCTGTGTATAATATGGCAGTAAAATACTTTCAATAACACACTTAAAATGATGAAAAAATACTAACTTTCAATTTCTCTATGAAAATTAAAATGTGCTAATTTCTAGCTATTTCCAAAACTATAACATGAGGAAATAAATAGCTAATTATTCCATTTAGAATGTTTTCCTATCATATACTATATTCAAAGAGTTACCTATTCAGTGGAAGAAGGAAGGACAGTGATTAAAGGTATCCTAAAAGACAAAATATGGAAGTGCTTCATTAAGCTAAAACAGTGGTAATAAAAAGTAACAGATAACCGTCAAATGTCCAATATATCATGTGCATTTTCATCTAATGAATAAGATTAGTTTTATGTGACAAGTGGAGGAATATTTGGTGGCAGAAAACATGAACAATAAAAAAGGATTAACACAGATTCAAAGAAAGATCAGTTCAACAACTTAGTGGTTAAACAACTGAAAAATGTTAGATCTGTCTTGAAGAAAGATATCTCTTAACTGCTATCTTTGGTTTTGATGTGCTTCATTTCAACTTAATAAAAGATACTACACTTTGTTTCTGGTGCCTTATATCCTGGATATCACTGATGTTAAAGCAGTGCTATGAATAGCATTCAAATGAGGATGGATTTTCCATGGCAAATTCAATAGTTCTTTCAAAAGAGCCCAGATTTTAAAGAGTTAGAGAGAAGCTTTTCACTTCTTGTCCACCAAAAACCTGATAATAAAGAATGAAGTTTTGTTGCAATTTTGCATGATTTTTTCAGATGCTTCATTGCCTAACAGAAAAAGGACAAACATTAAGAGTGAAAGCGCTGAGTTTGAGGCCTGGCTTTGACTCTTCCTTTGGCTAAAGATTTATTTAAACTATCTGTGAAAAGGGGATTTAACCACTTGCATTATGGGATTGTTATAAAGATTACATATCTTTCACAGGGCCTGGCAAATACAAGACATTAACAAATGTTAGTTCCCTTCTGCTCAGAAGCAAAGAAGGGGTGTGTTCTAGTTTGCTAATGCTGCAGAATGCAAAACACCAGAGATGGATTGGCTTTTATAAAAAGGGGGTTTATTTGGCTACACAGTTACAGTCTTAAGGCAATAAAGTGTCCAAGGTAACACATCAGTAATCGGGTACCTTCACTGGAGGATGGCCAATGACGTCTGGAAAACCTGTTAGCTGGGAAGGCACGTGTCTGGCATCTGCTCCAAAGTTCTGGATTCAAAACGGCTTTCTCCCAGGACGTTCCTCTCCAGCAAGCTTGCTCTTCTTCAGAATGTCACTCACAGCTGCACTGAGTTCCTTCTCTTTGAGTCAGCTCATTTATATGGCTCCACTGATCAAGGCCCACCCTGAATGGGTGGGGCCATGCCTCCATGGGAATATCTCATCAGAGTCATCACCCACATCTGGGTGGGGCACATTCCAAGCAAATCTAATCAGCACCAAAACATCTGCCCCACAAGACTACATCAAAGATAATGGCATTTGGGGGACACAATACATTCAAACTGGCACAGGGTGTGTACATGGGTATTTGAAGAGCATGACATACACACCCCTGCCATTACCCCTTTCCCAAAATAAAACTACAGCAACAAAAATTTGGTATTACTCATGGATAAATGAATTTCCTTTGGTTCAATAATCCTACTGCTTTATCTTCAATTGTATTTTACCTTCCTCCCATGACTTATTCAAATCCAATTATTCCTTTATAGATCAGCTCAAGTTCTACTTTCTCCATAAAGGTTTTTTGTTTGTTTTGTTTTTACTTCTGCACATCACTGATCCATGTGTAAGAGAAGATTTTCTGCCTTTCTTCTACACAGAATGACTTATCTGAATATGCCTGATTATTCATAAATTTTGGCCCTGATGGTTGCCTTTGGGTCATTGTTCTTATTAGTATGTATGGTACTGGCTACATATCCCTAATTTTTTTCATGCTGTTACTCAACTAAAAAACATTTTATTAAGTGTCTTATTATTTGCAAAACAGAATGTGGAGACATGGGCAGGAAAAATTCAGTGAGCGAATAAATTTAGAAAAATGCATGGGAGTGGGTTATGGAAGCCCCAGGATATTCTGTTCCGGAGTTTAAATGCAGTGTGCAATATGGACAAGAGCAGATATTTTGAGAAAAATAACTGGTGGAGATATGGAGGAAGTCTAGGATGGAGGGCACTAAGACATACTAAAGGTCATTTAGGAGATTACTGCAATAGTCAGATAGGAAGTAACACACATTAATGAACAAATGAAGAACCTACCACCAACAAAAAGGAACAAAGCAACAGATTATTAAACTAGGGCAGTAGAAATGAGAATCTTTGTAAATGTGTAATCAATGGAATTCGGACATAAAAAGAGAAGGAGAGGGAAGACTGGAAAAATGATGGGTCCATGTTTTTGGTAATTCTATTAATTAATCAAAATCATAGCGGCAAGAGCACCTCTGGGGAAAGAAAATGAGTTATATTTTAAAGAGACTGAATATGCAAGACTTACAGAAACATCTGTTGAGAGCATTCAGAAGAAATGCGGGGGCTTGATTCATAAAACTTGGGAGTCATTTGCAAAGAAAGGGATCACAGCTCAAGTTACAAGAGAGGATAAAACTGTAAGAGAAAAATGTACAGTAAGAAAAAAGGCTGTGTGAAGGCAAAATCTTTAATTTCCAAGTGGCAAAAGAGGGGGGGAAAAAAAGAGACAAATTAACCAATCATATTGGCATTTCCAAACTGGGTGAGGGTTAAGTTAGGGAAACTGAGGAAGGAGGACTTTACAAAAGAGGAGAACTTAATGTAAAATAAAAGCTGAGATGTGATCCAGTGCTGTGATGTCAGAGATATTGAAGGGCAGAGTAGAATGAAGACAGAGAACAGCTAATCTATTAATTAGTAGGCAACTGGTAGCCATCAACACGTATTGGTGGTGATGGTAATGGCAGGGGAGTGAAGATAAACCATATCTGGATTTAGTAAAGAGCATTTTACATCAAATGTAAAGGCCCAGAGGCAGCAATGAGCTTGATTTATTCAAGGAACTCCTAGAGCTTTGGCCCAATTAACTGAGTGAATGATGATGCCATACTACTGGGCTAGGGAAGACTTGTAAAGGTTTAGATTTAGCAGAAATAGGTTCCATTTTACTAGAAATGGAAATCGAGAGGTTGTTAAGCTGTAATAAATTTGAAATGCCTAAGAGATACCCAAATAAATATTAAGTAAATAATTAAACATATGAACCAGGAGCTCAAGAAAGAGGCCAAGGCTAGACATAAACATTTAGGATTCATCAACATTGGAAAGTTAAAATGTTGACAATAGATGAGTTCATCTAGCGGTGTGTGAAGACAGAGAAAAAAAGTGGTTTAAGGACTGAGTCCAGAAGCATCCTAACAATCAGAAGCCAGGAATTTGAGGAGGAGTCAGAAAAAGAGATGAAGAAAGTTTCCCAGGGAATAACTGGAAAATATGAAGAAACTGATACACTGAAAGCTTACTGAAGAAAGGATTTCAAGACAATGAACAACTGTGTCAAATGTTGAGAAGTCCAGCAAGATGGACTGAGTCTTGACTACTTAATTTGATAAGATGGAAGTTGCTGACGATCATAAAAAGAAAGGTTTCAGTGAAGTAGAAGTTTAACATCCTGAACAAGTAGCCTGAAAAGATGACGGATGAGGAAGTGGTAATAGAAGCATGGAAAATTCTATGGAGTTTTCCGATAAAGGGAAATCGATAAATGTGACAAAGCTGTGGAATCTAGGAAAGGACTTTTCTCCTTAAGATGAAACGGTCACGTTTGCCTGTTAATAATAGAATGATCTGGTAAAGAGGGAGAAATCGATGTTGTGGAAGAGATGGGATAATTCAAGAGCAAAGTTACTGAGTATAAGTGAAAGGATCGATTCAGCATCCAAGTAGAGAGGCTGGCCTTGGATTGGAGCAGGGACAAATCAGACAGTAAGGCTCAGATGAGGAAAGCTGACAAGTCTTGGTGGAAGGTATCTAAAATAACATGAGATTATCTCTTGGATTACTACTATTTTCACAGTAGTAATCTGAGAGATTCTTTCAGTGAATGATATATTTTGTATACCTTTAAAAGCAATCATCATTAGCAATATGGTCTATAGAAAATAGGATCAGTCAGGAAATCAGGATATCTGGGTTTTAGATCACCAGTCAAATCTTCTTTTTCATCTGTATTCTAATAACTCAGTTGCCCAATTTAACTTATGGAGTGTTGTGAACATAAGCACAAACTACTTGTAAAGTTATTTAGAAATAGCAAAATGTAATCATGTGGGCTACAGAAAATTCAGTACATAGGAATATTGAGAAATTGATATGGGCAGTATTTTAAGATTCTGATTGTTGCTTAGATAGAGACTTTTGTATTAGAAATTTCATAGGATCGTAGCCTGTTTAAGTTGGAAGGCAGTGTATTGAAGTGTTCAAATAATGAATTTTAGGGCAGGTGAGGGTGCAGTATGCAGTAGGGGGTTGAATACTACTTCTGCCACTGTTTATGTGACCTGAGGCTAATTATTTAATCTCTACAAAAACTCAGTTTCTTTATCTTTAAATGGGGTACAGTGATAGCAGACACTGCTTCACAGGGTTGCTGGGAGATGAAAAGAGCAAATGCTCAATAAATGGTGACAAATGTGATTATTAACAAAGATAATTCAGTGCAATCTCCTTCCAGTAGAGAGAAGGTCATAGAATTGGGAAGGGGGGACAGTCCCCAAGGTCATGATCATGCAGCCCGCTATTAGAGTTGGAACAGGTTCCTTGATTTCCTCGGTGCTCTCTCTTCCAGACAACACCACTTACGATAAAGCAAACCTGAACAGGTATGATTTGCACATATTACTACAAGGCTGAAAAAACTACATAATTATTTGTATCATGCTACTCTCCAAATCTATTAAGCTCTGAAAGTAAAGAAGAAATTAGCATGTACCATACCTGCAATTTCATGCTTTTGAATATGTTTGAAAGGGGGAAAAACTATAAATTTCCCTGCGAGTATCATAAATACTAATATTATAGAGAAAATAAAGTCCTGAACTATGATAGTTGCTTTTACGTGTCATATAGGTGGTATGTAAGAAAAAAGCCCTTCAATTTTCTTTGGTATTCCAAGCAAACATAATTAATAATGTGCTGAGCTACATCTCAAGCTTTAATGGAAACCAGTATATTGTGTCCTTATGCAGACCATGTCACATACACACACAAAAAAACATAACTACTCATGTTCTTTAAACATAACTACCCATACTCATGTTTAAGGATTTTAATGATAAACATTACTTGAAATGGTAGGAGCAAAAAACTACAGAATTTAAATGATTTGCTCAAGGTCATATCACTGACCTAGAACAAGAAAAAAAGCATGACTTCCTAATTCTAGTCCACTGCCCAGAATCCTTTCTTTTAAGAACATTTTTGTGCAGTATTACCAAAATACATCTCTGCAATTTGCTAAGGCACTAACAGAAATCAGTTAACAGAGAGACAAGAAAAATTCCAAATCTGACCTCCCATCCATCAATGAAAAGCAATAAATTTTACTCTCTAACAACATAATGGCTTAAGAGCATGTTTCAAATTACCTTATTACCTACACAACTGAGTAATAACAGCTTACATTATGGTTGTTACCATGAAATTTTTATGGGGTCTTAAAAAGTGCTTCTTCACAATGTGGAATCAAACACATGTTCTCCTTTGTTGAACAGATTGCTGAGCTCCCTGTTTCAGCTGGATTCCCATCAACTAGGTGCTCACTCTTTTCTAACCACTGCCTCCATTTCTGGATGAGGTGGGAAACTGTAACATGAACGCAACACCTTGAGAATATATTGACTGAGTCATATTTTTAATTTTGCCCCCAAAATGGGCTTAAGAAACATCTGTGTGTTCTCAGATAAAGGGGAAAAACGGCAAACTGAGCAAACACTGCCTACTGGAGGATAATATAGAAAAGCGAGAAAATTATTTCAAGGAATTCTTGAATAATTTGGATTGGTTATTTTATCTGGTTTATGGATGATGAGATGCTTTTAGTTTTCTTTCTTCCTTTCAATTCACAATTACTTTCTGCCTAAACAACACTCATGATGCTCAGAATTTCACCAGGAAGTAAATAGAGCTAATAAAAATAAATTATTTTTAGACCTGACAATTTAACCACTTATTAGTGAATCTCCTAATGGTTTGATTTAGGATATTTAGAAGGATATTCTACTGTAAGCTAAAAACATTTGGGAACTCCACATAGAGTTTATCTAGAATATGTCCCTTTTTATCATAAAAAGACTACATATTACTGAACTGAAAGGGTTGAGTACCGTCCAAAGTGCAACTCTGCTGTATTCTCTGGGTGGGATCTTGATCTCTACCATAAACAGAGAAAGAAGGAGGGTAAGAGAGGGAGGAGGAGGAGGAGGAGGAGGGAGAAAAATGTTCCCAGTGGCCTAGATAATAAGAGCAGAAAGTTATCCAAGAGGTAAGAGAAACCAATCAGGAGCCTTTTGTTTGGGGGCTGCTCTAGATCACATTTCGCCATAACCTAGAGAAAATATAACTTGACATAAACTAATATAGTAAAGGCTAAATGATAATCAAGTAGGGAGAGTTCTGGAATTAGGGAAACCCAAGTTCAAATCCCAACTCTCACTGCTGTATAACTTGAGTTAAATGATTTAATTTCTCTGAAGCTATTTCCCTTTCTATGAAATTGAGATGATACCAGCATTTCATATATTTGGACAAAGGATTAAATGAGATTGTCAGCATAGAGCCCCTGGCCTAGTGGCTAAAACAGTACACATAATACATTTTTAGTTTCCTTTCTGTTCCCCAACCTCCACCATATAATATATTTTTTTTAGGGTTGCCAACTTTTATTTTGCCAGTAAAGCTGTTAAAAAAACTATCTACTATTCACAATTACCAGTAACAATCAACCCAATGGAAACTGTACAACTCAAGTATTAACTCCCCCACTCCCTACTCCCGACCTGGCCTCAGGTAATTTATACTCCAGATTCTGACTCTATGAGTTTGCTTATTCTAATTATTTCCTATCAGTGATATATGATATTTGTCCATTTGAGTCTGGCTTATTATACTGAAAATGATGTCTTCTTCAAGGTTTATCCATGTTGTCACATGTATCAGGACTTCATTCTTTTTTTTTGGTGGAATAATATTCCATTGCATGTATGTGTGTATGTATGTATGTATATGTATATGTGTGTGTGTATGTGTGTGTGTGTATATATATATATATATCACACATTTTATTTATCCACTCATCAGTTGATGGATATTTGAGTTGCTTCCATCTTTTGGCAATTGTGAGTAATGCTACTGTGAACATTGGTGTGCAAATATCTGTTTGAGTTCCTGCTTTCAATTATTTTGGTTATATACCTAGAATCTACCGCAGAAATTTTTGAATGCGAAAGGATATTTGCAAAGCAAGGTCTTTACAATCCAAGTAGGTCTTTGGGAATGAAGTTTTGGGTCTGAAATGCTTGGAAAAATGAGTAGCCTTAAGATTAGGACTTGAGATAGGACCATAAAATGAAATAAAAATAATCCATGAGGGATGTGGCCAGATTTCTAAATAGGAGTTTTAGTTTTATCTAATAGGCAAAAGAGAAATGAGAAAAATCTTAGACTAACACAGTGAGATTCTTGGTAGGACTAATTTTGCAGAACTATGAAGAGCATTTCATGGGGCTGCCTTGGGTTGCACAACTCCCAAAAGTATCTTTCACATCATATTGTATGTGAATTGCACCCCCTGGAAAATAACTGTAAAAGAGTTTGAAGTCATTTAGAAACCTTTTGCTACAGTTTGACGTAAAAGAAATCTCCTACTGACGGGGATGGCAGTGGGAAAAAAGAACGGAAAGGGAATATCAAACCTACTAAAAGGAGGAAGCACTGGGAGAATGTGAATATTCTCCACACCTAAAAGTAGCTCATAGAATACTTGATTCTAGAAGGTAGGTGCTAAAAAAATTCTGTTGGCAATTATAACCTGTTTGAAGTTATCTAGTTAACTCTTTCCTGGAAAAGATGGTATCTGACCCCCCCTTGAAATTTCCTTCCGAGAACAGTTTAGGCCCAAATATTATCCTGTACCCAAAGAAAACGGAGTCCATCATGATGATTTGGAAAATATACTTTTATATATCTTTATTTATATCTTTTCTCCTCCTCTAGGCAAGACACTCACAATTCCTTTAACCTTGTTTTATAAGGTGTATTTTCCTAGATGGCTTTACTTCAAATATCAGGATTGCCATTATTATCACATTATGATAATTCACCTTAATTCACATCTAACTAAGGCTTCCACATCACCAAATGGATCTACGAAAAAAACTTAGAAAAAACCAATCCTCCTATGAAAGGCAGTCATAAATTTAACAGCCTCTCCATCTTGTAGGAGAGGGGGGAAAATTACCATTAAGCTACCACTTCATGACTATTCACAGAGATTTCTATAAGATAAAAATACTGAACCCCTTGCAATGCTGCAAAACTGTGTGCTCACAATGCATGTGGTACATTGAGAAAGTGAGAGTTTAAAGAAACCTTCAAAAATGATTAAGGAGAAGTTTTAAACACTTATGACTTAGCTCAGAGAACACAAAAAGGCACATAAGAATCTATCTATAAATTTGAGTGGTAGTGATAAAAATAAGGTTTATTATATTCTAGGTCAAAGGAAAAAAATGATGTAAAAACGCTTTAAGCTCATAAGAAAACTTCAAGATTCATGTTGGAAAAGACTCTAAAGAAAGAATGGTAGAAGAAAGCAAACTTCAAATATAGCTAGAAGTGTAATTTGGGAGTAGCTTTCACTAAGTGCTTAAAGAATTAGAAGTTCTGCCTCTATTTTGGTGTCTGAGCCAGATGAACAGTGTTATCTTACTAAATACAAATCAGATTATGTAACTTTGCTATTTAATACTCTTCAGGGTTCCCAATTATCTACAGAATAAAATCCAAACTCCTTAGCATGCATACAAAGACCTCCACAATTGGACCCTTCCCTTAATCTCGAAACTACCACACATTACCCTTAGAGTGTGTTGTTACTTCCAAAGCCCAGAATGCTTCTCTTTTCCTTGTTCATAGCAAATCCTACAATTTTTTCAATATCTAGCTAAAACAACAGTATCTGGTTATGAACTTCTTGGACTGTAAGCAGCCTCCTTTTCTGGGTGATCACTATCACCTGAATATATCTGTCATCTTTATCAGATTATACTCTGATCATTTGTTTACATGGTGGGCTTCCACACTAGAGAGAAAAATCTTTTAAAGATCGAGATGATGTCTTATTTATTATCTTGTGTAAAGCTAAACCAAGAAAGCATTTTGTCAAGTGGAATGTTTTTCAAAGTGAGTCTTAAAAGATCCACAAATTAGGAAATTTACTTCAATCACTAGCACACATTTCTTGAACATCATGTCTTAAAGTTGAAAAGATATGCAACTGTGCCTGGAAAACAGAGCAGAACTTCTGATATGGCTACCTTGAAATAAGGGACATTCTGACAAGGTTAATGTGATGAAATCATGTCAGAATGACTGGGTCAGAAAGCAAAATCAATTTTGTTTTATTGGCAAGAATTACGTGCACATGGCCATGACTCTTACTCTATCCCAGACTATCACCTATCCAGAGCTCAGGAGAGTGCTCAGGTTAGGGCAGGGTTTACTAATCTTATTATTATTATTGGATTTTTGTCCTTTTTGTTTTGTACTTCAATGAGCCTATGTATCAAAATAGCCAAGCCAGATGTCATGTACTCATGTGGTACTAAATGCTCCTGAAGTCTATTAGAAATCTAATTTCATGATCTTTTAGCAGGAGGAGCAATACATAAATTACTGTTTCAGGAAAATTATATTACTATTTATTGATATGGTTTTGTCACAGAAATTTGAAGAAGAACCTAAACTAGAATATAAAATACTCTATACATAATACTATTCTATTACTTATAAAATATTATATAAATTTTATTCATATAAATAGGAAGCTGTTTATTTTTGGAAGAACATAGCATATTGATGAATTTCAATGTTTAGAAGACTGTTAGAAAATTCAAAGGGGAAAAACTGCTCTCTTCCTAACTCCAGTTCATGTAGAACTTCTTCAGAACTCTGTGGAAGCTGTGAGAAAAGCAAAAGTATTTAGTTCCACTTAGAGGTTACCCAAACTTTGTAGTTATATTCACTTTGTGGATCAGTAAATTGAAGTTTAGACAAGTTAAGTAATTTGCAGAAGTTCAAAGACCTAGTAAGTTTCACCTTTGGGATGGAAAAATGAAGTGTGTTTGTCTGCCATGCCCAAATTCTTTGCACTAAAACTTGGCTTTGGCAACAACTGACAAAGGAAGACAAATATTTACTCACAGCAGTTCATGCTGTAATAAACCCAACAAGTCCTCAATATAGAGAATCCCATGGTAGCAACATGTCACATAAAGATTCTCATCATAAACAAACAAATTAAGATATCATAGGCAGCTTTGCCACAAGACTTGATGGGCTATCATGGAGGGACAGGAGAATGATTTTCGGGTAATCATAATTTCATCACAAAAGGAAAATTGGAAAGATATGCATGCTTAAGTAGTTATCACATTAGGGGAAGAAAACAAGAAATAGGAACGAGTACAAAGATCATACTGCAGTGACAGAATAGTTGGCCAAGAAGACGACGAAAAAAGATAAGAACACTTACTGCTGCTGGAACAATACTGTGTTAAACATCTATATCAACAACTAAATTTATATAAAGCTTTGATACACAACTTAAGGTTCTGTGAGGCAGCTAGTTCTTTATAAGAGGACATTTCAATGCATTTCTGCTTAGTTGGCTTTTCTTCTAGGGAGAAACAAATAAAAAAACAAAAAATTTGGTCCAATCCACATCTTATTTTTTCTCTTGCTTTTAAACTTTTTCATATTTGGAGATGGAAAGCCATCACATTGTCTCTAACAAAATTTATTATTTTGCATACCAATCCAATATGCCTTATTTCGAATAACAGGAAGTTCAAAAACAGTTAAACCTGGTATTTTATCTTGGGGGTTGTTTTCAAATAACAAGTAGAGGGGAAAAAAAAGCATTCCTTTTTCTGAAATAAAGGAAGGGAGGGAGGAAAGGAAGAGAAGAGGAGAAAAATAAATCATCAAGGTACAAAAAAGAAGCAAGATAAGGAAAAAGAAAAATTAGCTCACTGTATCTGTGCCTTAATAAATTTTCTTGACGTAAAATTTCTTTTTCTTGAGTAGGCTATCTCACTTCAAATGATCCGATGAACTCTGCCAAATGTGGACTTATAGATCAAATGTAGACACTGTATATTTACCTTTTCAGGAGGAACAACACCCCTCCAAATCAATCATTGTATAACCCACCTCCCTTTGTTGTTAGCAACACAATAAATACCTACCACAAGCTTGCATTATATAAATATTTTACAAACTAAATGAAGTTCTTTGTAGCAACTATGCTGTGACAACAGACTTCAAACTGTAATTGAAATTCGGATATAACATAACACTTCTAAAATCTGATCAGGTCATTAAAATAAGATTCCACTTGTGCTGGCTATAACTAAAAGTGTTAAATTTAAAAGAACCATACTAGACTCTTTACTTTGCCAGAAAAACATCTAGATTATGAAAAACAAAAGACAAATGATGCTGATGACTTTCAAGGAATCATTAAAATAAAGCAACCACATAAATTATTTATATTCAAGTTTGCACCATGCTTTAATTTGAGAACATTCTTTTGAAAAGTTAAATACATAAAAACAGTCACAAAGCAATCAGAACTTCATCCACTTATGATTTTCAGAATGTGGGCTACAATATTTTCCAAAGTTTTATGGGAAAAAGCAATCTTAGAAATGTATCAAAAGTTTGAATTTTCCAGAATATTCTGATGGTTTATGAATACAACATAACAAACTTCAACATTTAGTCCTTAGGGCTATCTCTTCAAAAAACCTCAGAATTAGGAAAGTTCAGGGAGGTCATCTGGACGAACCCAACTATCAGCAAACCAAGAATCCCATTTATAGCATGCTAAGGGGCCTTTAAACATTTATTTGGACATGTCTAGCAGTGTATTGGGATAACATCAACTGAAATCTCTCTAATATTCTGTGATGAAATCTGCCACATTTTTATGTCCTTATGGTCTTTGATATGACTTCTACAATAATAATTTAGAAAGGATTCAATCATTCTCTTCTGAAGGGGAAGTGTGGTGTGAAAGGGAACTAACATTTCTAGAGAAGCTATTGGGTGCCAAACATTACCAGGTGCTTTACAAATGTCTTCTCATTTCTCACAATAACTCAAGGATATAGGTATTAATAGCACTATTTTACCGATGAAAAGTCTTAGGCTCACAGAATTTAAGAAACTTGTCCAAGATAGCCACTAAATAATGAGAGAGATTTTAGTTTAGGTCTGCATGACTTAACAGTCCATGCTATTTTCTCTTCCTTAATTTTTCTTCTGTAACTGTTCTTCAAATCTCATGGCTTCAAACTCCCCTCACCATTATGTCGACTGATGTGGTATAGAGGGAAAAGGAAGAGGTTTGCAGTCTGAGGATTCACTCATTACAACCTGTGCAACTTGGGGCAATTCATTTAACCTCTGGCTTTCAGGCTCCTTATTTGATAAAGGAAAATAACAATTATCAGGTATAATTCTAAGTTACCACCAAAGGACCTACAAGTGTGTGAAAATAAGACTTCCTCCAACCGTTAAGCCACAAAAATCATTAAAAAATGGATCAGATTAAAAATACAGAAATATACCTATTTATTATTAATGAATAAATTATTAGGTTGAACCAGATGAAATTGCCCTTTCTGTAGAGGAAATTTGTCAAATATCAGAAATTTCATAAAATTCAAGCTATTATTTATCTTCTCCAAAGCTTTTCTGAATCTAAAAGGCTATATACCTATATGAAAATCTACTAGCAGTAAAACTCACAGCATGATGCTCCTGGAAATCAATTCACTGACCTCTACAACTTAACTATCTACCTCCAGTTCCTACTAATAATAACAGTAATCCCTATTACTGCAAATGGTAGTAATGAGAAGCAAATGAACAGGTTTGTGCCATGTGAAAGTGCTTCATGAACTGGAAAGCAAAATGCAGATCTTAATCAATATTTCAGTTAATATCTGAGGATGTTAGTTCTGTACTCTCCCTATGGAAATAAAGACCCTCTCTTTTCTAATTGCCTATGGAGCTCTCCTGAACACCTGGTCATTTATTTTGGATGAACATTAGAATGTTATACACACTATATGTGTACTCGTAACATAGCAGCAGCTGCAAAAGGCATTCTGATGTGAATTTAAGAACTGGAACAGCAAATTTCTTGCTGAGAGACCCTTTAGAGTTTACAACCTGTAAAACTGTTCTATAACTACAAAAATAAATAAATAATTAAGGTGACAAGAAGTTCTAAAAATGGGATTAGAAGTACCTTCAATTTTTAAAAAGCTTATGACCTATCAGTCCCTCTGGTTCCACCAGAATCTGCACTTTCAAACCATGACTCATTAGGCTTTCAGTGGATACAGAGGCCTAAGAAACAAGACTAAGTTTTAAAATACATGTATTAAAACTTTAGAAAATATCTCCGTACCAATTAGACAACCAGCATAGCTTGGCTAAAATCAGCCAGTCTCTTCTTCAAAACAGAATTAAAATACCATATATAATATGTCTTCTTAGGAACTTTACGTTCTTTCTTGGTTTAGAATTATTCCTCAGGAAAAACAAAACAAAACAAAACAAACCTATTTGCCCCGAACTTCTTCCAGGCTCAACAACAACTTTTTACTGATTGTTTTGCTTTGAGTAGTGTTAATGTAAAATTAACACTTTTACGTACATATCTCATTTAATTCCCCTGACAGTGCTATGAAATAGACACTATTATCTTCATTTGAGAAACGGAGAAGTTGATCTAAAGACTTAAATAATTTGCCTGAAAATCCAAACCTAGACATTCTAATTCCAGAGTCAACCCTTTTTACCACTCTTCTCTACAAAGAAGCTCAGCTGAAGTACTACAATACTTGATTAATTCAGGTTCCAGTATTTTGGCATTCATAATTTAAAAAAAAGAAGAAAAGAAAAAAAGTTCAGCTGAAATTAAGTTTTGAGCTACAAAGGAAGGCTGGATTTATTAAGACGTCAGAAAAGTGTGAGCTACTAGAGAGGAAACCTTCAACCATTTCAGAGTACCTTATTCTCAAAGCAACTGTCATGCTAATACACTGTTCTTTGCAGAATGTTGTTTACCTCATCTGATTACACTTAAAGCAGAATTAACAGAATTATGAGCTTTAAAGAGTCTTGAAATGCCTCAGAAGTTGTCTCATCCAAACTCCCACTGAGAGTAGGTATCTTGCAGGGAGTTAAACCAGCTTCAGTGAGAACAGTGTCTGTACGCGGAAGGTGAAGGGAGCACTTTCCGCGCACGAAGGAACTCACTCTACTTCTCAACAGTTCAAATTGTTGTAAAGTTCTTGCATGAGGCAAGTTTTAATCTTTGCATATATATATAGTAATTTTTGAGTGTTTTTTATAAGCCATTTCATCTTGGGTTAGTCATCAATTTTGCTGCACATCCTGTAGCAGTAAAACAATGGGGAGTTCATTTCTTTTTCTGTTGCTTGGAAAATATAATGCTATCACCTAAAGCAATAATTCCTCTGACTTTCAGTAATCATGCTGATTAAATAAAATGCATCCTTTTTCAGGAGGTCAAGTAAGCACACCTAATGTAGGTAGCTTAAACCATCCAAACAACATATACCCTTTGGAGTTATTTGAAACACAGCTCATATACTATTTCATCCAATTTAGGCCAATATTAAGAAGGATAAAAGACTTATAAAATAATTTATTTGGGGTTATTGCTGTATAATCTGTGTTGTGATAAAACTATAAATACATCTAAATTTTCTTATGAGGCAGCTCTGTATCATGGACAAAACATTTAAGGGATGTTCTGGGTCAAACAATATGCATAGGCAGCGTCGCTGTCAGAGGGCCTAGAGTTTGAGTCTTCCTTCTTTGCCAATCAATCATTAACCTCTCTAGGAAAAGGCTTTATGAAAGGAACTCAAAATTCTTTATAAGAGGAGAAGAGGAAAGAGACCACAAAATAATTTGTCCCCAAAATGAGGTATTCTCAGGTGAATAAAAGGCTCTCTGACTGGAACAACCAAGACAGTATTAAGAGACAAAAGCAACCATAAACTTAGAATAGTCTTTCAAGGGATCGCTTCTACAAAAAGGGATGTTTAGTCAGTCAAGAAGCTAAGAAAGCACATCTCCCTGAACTATCAGATTTAACATGTCCGGATATCTAAAGCTGACAGTGAAAAGGAGGAATGGAAAGAGATTGTAACTCTCTTCCCGTGGGGGCTGAGAGGAAAAACAACATGCTCATCCCTGATAATCATGCTATTCAAGACAAGGTGTCAAGTTTTTCTCAAATCTGACCTTCAGACAGTTAAAAAATCCTTGTCTATCTACCTAGAACAATTCTCCATGGATCAATTTTCCAACCTAAACAAAAAAGTTCACTTAATCCAAACTTAAGTACCATAATTACGCTAACACAAGATGACAATGCAAAATCTCATGGTAGAGGAGAGGGGCAAGAAGGCGGCATAGAGAGGAGTGGAATTTGGTCAGTCCCCTGCAACAACTAATAGACAACAAGGAACAACTAGTAAATTATTTGGAATAACTGCTGGGGGACAACCGTGACTCTCCACACATCATACAACAACCTGGGTTGGGAGGAATGCCTGAGATTGCAGCACAGAATCTGTAAGTAAAAGCTGTGGAACCATGCCAAAAGCCTCCTCCCCCTAAGGCAGGCTTTGCTGCAAAACCTCGCTGTGGTACAAACTAGTAGTACTCTCTGAGCGAGTGAATATAGCTCAGCTGAGCTCCAACTGGGGTTTTAATTAACAAAGCGGACTGCTGAATACAAGCTACAAACCCCCAGTAAGCAGACAGAGGCTTTTAGGGAAGACTGACCTTAAAGAACCAGAAGACTCATCTGTCCTGGGAGGGGGAGCCCAGAAGACTGGGTGTTACCTCTGGCCGACGAGTGAAATTGGGGGGCTGTGTACTGGCTCCAAAAGGGGGTTTTCTGTCCCCTTTTCTCTCTCTCAACCTGAGGGGCTCAGAAGAGAGAGCCACAGACATTTTTAGTTCGCAGGGCTCTGACCCAGACAGGGATGGATATAACAGAGTCAGAGAGATGATTCAAATGCAGATGATAACTCCCTAGGGGGTGTATCTTCCCTAAGAGTAAGGAGATGGGGCCCAGAGCCTGGGGGGGAAACAGTCAAAACAAAAACTAAGGAGGCCACACCTCCTTACACCAGTTGGGAGCAACAGGCTGACAGGCACCATCTGCTGGGCAGGTTAGGAAAAGCACAGCAACTGGAAACCTCACAGGAAAGTCTGTCATTCCTCTAAGATACACCCTGAATATAACCCCATTCTGAGATCTGAACCTTTCTGGTCTGGAAAATCTGACTGAGGTAACCAAGGAAACCAGATGCCAAGACAACAGAAAACTACAATCTATACTAGGAAAAACAAAGATATTGCCCAGTCAAAGGAACAAACTCAGTCAAGATACAGTTGAGATATTGTTTCACTTTAATGAAACAATCTAATAAAGATTTTCCAAGAAACATGCTAAATCAAATAAAAAAACCAAATCAATGCATTCAGGGAAGATATAACAAAAGAGATGAAGGCTATAAAGAAAACACTGGGCAACTATAAGGTAGAAATCAAAAGTTTGAAAAAACAACTGGCAGCATCTATGGAAATAAAAGGCACAACACAAGAGATGAAAAACACAATGGAGACATAAAACAGCAGATCTCAAGAGGCAGAAGAAAACACTCAGGAACTGGAGAACAAGACACCTGAAATCCTACACACAAAAGAACAGATAGGGAAAAGAATGGAAAAATATGAGCAACATCTCAGGGAATTAAATGACAACATGAAGTATATGAATGTACATGTCATGGGTGTCCCAGAAGGAGAAGAGAAGGGAAAAGGGGCAGATGCAATAATAGAGGAAATAATCACTGAAAACTTCCCATCAATTATGAACGACATAAAATTACAGATCCAAGAAGCATAGCATACCCCAAACAGAATAGATCTGAAGAGGCCTATGCCAAGACACTTAATAATCAGATTATCAAATGTCAAAGACAAAGAATCCCGAAAGCAGCAAGAGAAAAGTGATCTATCACATACAAAGGAAGCTTGATAAGACTACGTGCGGATTCCTCAGTGGAAACCATGAAGGCAAGAGGGAAGTAGGGTGATATATTTAAGACACTGAAAGAGGAAAACCACCAACCAAGAATTTTATATCCAGCAAAATTGTCCTTCAAATATGAGGGAGAGTTTAAAATATTCTCTGACAGACAGACAATGGGAGAGTTTGTAAACAAGATACCTGCACTACAGAAATACTCAAGGAAACACTACAGACAGATAGGAAAAGACAGAAGTGAGAAGTTTGGCACACAATTTTGGGTGATGGTAGTACAGCAATGTAAGTACACTGAATGAAGATGACTGTGAGTATGGTTGAAAGAGGAAGGTTAGGAGCACATGGGATACCAGAAGGAAAGAGAAAAGATCAAGACCGGGACTGTATAACTCAGTGAAACCTAGAGTGCTCAACATTGTGATAAAATGTACAAATATGTTTTTACACGAGGGAGAACAAATGAATGTCAGCCTTGCAAAGTGTTCAAATATAGGGTGGTATTGGGGAAAAAAATACAATCAATGCAAACTAGAGACTATAGTTAATAGAAACTTTGTATTATGCTTCCTTTAATGTAACAAAGGCAATATACCAAAGCTAAATGCCTATAAGAGGGGGACACAGGGAGGGTTATGGGACTCTCGGCATTGATGATATCTGACTCTTTTATTCTACTTTATTTTAATGCTATCTTTTCCTTCCATTGCTTTTTAGCTGTAATGTTTTTCTTTTCTTTCTTTTCCTTTTTCTTTTGTGTCTCTACGTTCTTTGACTCTTCCTCCTACTTTGTGGAAGAAATGGAGATGTCCTTATATAGAAAGTGGTGATGGTGGGGAATACGAAAATACGTAACTATATAGGGAACTATCGATTGTTTACTTAGGACAGAAAGTATGATGGGTGAATAAAACCATCTTTAAAAAAAAGTGGGTTGATGAAGAAACCTTGAGGGCACTACACTGAGTGAAATAAGTCAGACACATAAGGACAAATATTGCATGGTCTCACTAATTACAATATGTAAACACACAGACATGAGATATAAGGTAATAGGATATAGAACGAGGCTAAAGTATGGGGAGCGGTTACTTATTATGAGCAGAATTTTCAGCTAGGTTGAACTTAAGTGTTTGGAAGTAGATAGAGGTGATGGCAGCACATTATTGTGAGAATAACTAACAGTGCTGAATGGTGTGTGACTGTGGTGGAAAGGGGAAGCTTAGAGTCATGTATGTCACCAGAAGGAAAGTTGGAAGTTAAAAGATGGGAATGTATAAAACAGTGAATCTTGTGGTGGACAATGTCCGTGATTAACTGTACAAATATTAGAAATCTCTTTCATGAACTAGAACAAGTGTATGACACTATAACTGGAAGCTAATAATGGAGGGGTATATGGGGAAATATATACCTATTGCAAACTATGAACTACAGTTAACAGTATTTTAACATTCTTTCATCAACAGTAACAAATGTACTATACCAATACTATGAGTCAATAATGGAGGGGGGATGGTTAGGGGTAGGGGAGGAATTGAGTTTTCTTTTTTGTCTTTATTTCTTTTCTGGAGTAATGAAAATGTTTTAAAAATTTGAAACAAAATTAATTGTGGTGATGGATGCACAGCTGTATTGCGGTACCGTGGGCAACTGATTGTGCACTTTGGATCTTTGGTAATTGTATGGTATGTGAAGAATCTTAATAAAATTAAATTAAAAAAAAAAGAAAGAAAGAAAAGAGAATCTGAACTGAGTGGGCAAAGAATTTTCATACAATGGAGAGAGACACAGAGAGAGAGAACTCTCAGCAGAATGTGAAAGAGAAGGAATGTGAGGCTGTGTAAGGCAGGTCACAGCCGGTAAGTAAAGAGAAAGAGGAACAAAAGGAAAAAGAACTGAGGGTGAACTTTTTAAGGGGACCTTTACAGAACCTTTCCCTCATGTAAGATCCAAAGTAACACCCAGCAACACCTGGATATCTTAATAAGATAGACAAACACACACTGGTTCACACCTATTCATACTATGTAACACACATTCAGCATATTTATAATTACATAGAAGTGTTTCTATATCTAGGAACAATTTTCCCCACTCCTTTTTTATCTTATATTATTTTAATGTACATCAATTTCTGTTTCCTAAAAATACAAGAAGACCAAATAAAAAATAATAATTAAAAAAAATCTCATGATAACCTTCTACTACTACATGAGGGAGTTTAAAAAAAAACTGCATTAAGTACTCAGAATGATTTAACTATGAATTACACCCATGATGTTTACTCTACAAAGACGTTATGCCAGGCCCTCTTCTGACAGTGGCTTCTGACCTTAAATCACAGGATAGTTGGGACAATTTCTAGTTTCAAAACCCTTTATGTAGTATGGGGACAGGAGTGGAAGAGTGAGAGTGAGAGAAAGAATGAGAGGGAGGATAAGAAAGAGAGAAATGGGTGTGTACAGGGGCAGGGTTAAGAAAAGAAATTAGCATCCATATTTAAAAAAAAACATTTGTATTTGCACTGGAAAACACTACTGAAAAGAAATATTGTCAAATACTCCTACAAGTACAAACACACACACACACACACATACACACACGATGCCATGAAATATACCACAATTAAGTTAGAAGTTCTAAGAGAAACAGAATGGTAATGGTGCCAGAAGTACTATGTCAGTTGAGAAGTAAGCACACTGAACCAAAATGGACTCATATTTTTGTGTCAAGCAAGTTTGTTTTGCAAACCAAAGCTGTCTAAACCTGGGGAGAATATTATCTCAAAGTATCTCTGGCTTTGTGCAACTCAAAAACATTTTATAGGCTATATCTCCATCTCTTACCACCTATGCTAACTTACATAAGTGCTAATTTTCAGGAAGTGTGGAAAGTTTTCTTAAGTATTTTATGCTTATACTAATTTGCTTTTCTCACAAAGAGTTGAAGATAGTGAAGAAACTCTTGTTTTACAGACACTAAAATGGAACACAACGATCTTAAAGGATATTCAGTGCAAATAAACACTCAATGGAAAATTGATTATGTAAAATTAAGTTGACTTTGATTGCAATTAGTCATCAACCTCTTTTATATATTTGTGATTTATCCTGTTGATATAACATTATACCAGTGTTTGGTGTTCACCGGAACATCTGACAAGTTGAGTTTTCAAGAACACATAGTACAAAAGTAAGAATCAAGGTAACCACAAGATAGTTAACTCATAGGGCAAATTCAGAATGCTGCAAGGGATGTCATTTTAGTAATCACTACAGTCAATGCAATCATTTAACTTTTACATTTCTTAGTACTTCACTGAATCTCCTTTACACATAAATAAAACTCTCTTAATTTATGGACAAGCAGGGGGACGATGAAGCTGGGATATGTGTAGATATTGGGTAAAGGAAAGCTGAAATTTATTCTAAATTCTAGAATAGTGGAGAGAAAGATCTTTTCTTCTTTTAGTGCTCAGGTGACCAGCAGAGAGTAGGCCATGCTGGAAAGGAAAGGGAATGGATGAAACAAACTGGGGCACTACATAACAACTCATCTATTCTGCAGCAGGAGCTTATGTGTTCCACAGTCGCAAGCTCCCAGTAGAGCTTGGGATGCCCTTTCCCATAGGCTAGGCAACGGATTTGGGAGTTATAATTAGGGTGACCATATGGCCTATGTTTGCCCAGTCCCAAATTATATCTGTTGTTCTGGTGTAATTATTCATTGCACTCCTTTTACTCTCAAGGGTCCTGTTTGTATACTTCATATGTATACTCATAATGGAACTCAACCACTTGTATATATAACATCTTTCCTATGGAAAAACATGATCTAGCTTACAAATGAACTTTGGAGATATAAAGTGTACACTCAGAGATTTACTATAATTAATAACTCCTATTTGGGCCTGGTAACATTGCTTTCTAGTTTTTTTTCCCTCTCTGTTACTTTGTTTTGTTTTGTTTTACCATTCTTCCCCTAAAATGACCCTGAAACATTCCCAAAGTTATTGTGCCTTCCAATAAATAGCACTGTGCCTTCCAATAAATAGCATGCTATAATTCTGCTACATCATTGTTTTGGAAGTGTTGCAGTGAAAACAAGTAATTGTATTTAAGAATTACTGCTTCATTCACTCACTGAGTAAATCTGAGTGCCTACTATTTGCTGGGGACTAGTCCAGGCACTGGTGATACAGCAATGAACAAAACAAAGTTCCTATCCTGTCATGGAGTTCACATTCTATTAGGAGTGAGACAAGTAATAACAACAACAAATTAGTAAGTATTTATGTTTCATCTGATAGAGATAAGTACCATGAAGAAAAATATGTCAGGGTACGGGAGTGCAGGGTGGGAGGAGATTGCTATTTTGCACTGGGTGATCAGTGAAAGCCTCACTAGTAACGTGACATTTTAGCAAAAACCTGAAGGAAGTAAAGAAGTAAATCACATAGCTATCTGGGGTACAAAGGGCAAAGGCCAAAATGAGCTTGGTGCATTTAAGGAATAAGCAGAAGAAGCTGAAGTGAGTGAATGGCAGAACAGTAGGAAACAAGATCAAAGAGGGAACTGTGAGCTAGATCATGTTTGTAGGACTTTGCAACTTTTATTATGAATAAGATGGGGAAGCATTTGGAAGGCTGGATTCTGAGCAGAGGAATGACAATGTGATTTACTTTTAAAGAATCATTCTGGCTACTCTATTAAGAGTAAACTGTGGTAGAGAGGGGTAAATGAAGGGAAACGAGTTAAAAGGCAATGATGGTGAATTGGATAATAAAGTGAGAGTAGTGGAGGTGTTGAAAAGTGACTGGATTCTGGATCTTTTTTTTTTTTTAATAGAGTTTTTATCGTTTCTTGGGTTGAGGAAGACTGTGGAAAGAACAGATTTGGGAGACAAAAATCTGAAGTTTGAATTTGGATATGTTAAGTTTGAGACAGTGGAGATGTTCAATTGGCTATACGAATCTAGCATTCAGGAAAGGAGCCTAGGCTGGAGCTTGAGAGAAATTTTAAAAGAACTTTGATAACTTGGTGACCAATTGTATGTGATGAACATAGAGAAGCTGAAAATGACACCCAGGTTTCTAGGCAGGGAAAACAGATAAATGGTGAAAGAGAAATTTTTCAGTTTCAGCCTTCTCCAAATTATTATCCTCATTTTACCGTAATTCTCTATAGTGAAACAAAGTCTCAACTGCCAACATGTAGTAGTAACCTTTTAAAAAATGAACACATTTTGCAGGAAGCACTATTTCAAAAAACAAGATATATATCAAACATTTCTTGGTAAAAGAAACAAAAATCCTTTTGACAATTAAAGGAGACCAGAAAAGTATAAAATTGAGATTTTAAAATTGGTTTATATGTGAATATATTCAAGCACTTGTTTCTTCATTCTTTTCTTTCCAGACTAACCCTGATGATCTGTAGTCTGTTCAGAGTGAAATCTTGTGCAAGACTTATGCTTTTAATGATTTTCACAGGGGTAACAAAACCAGAAAAAATAAAATGTCAATAAAAATTTAATGAAAATGCAGAATAATCTATATCAAGCGGGAAGTCTCAGGGCATACCTATAACATTTCACACTTGACAATAGACCTACTGATACGTCTTATTTCACATAATAGGTTTCTGAAGTTTAAATATCAGTATTTTCATATTTGAACATTAAACAATGAAAAATGGTTTCTCAATTCAGTTTCTCCTAAAGAGAAAAATGAGTGATGAAAACTATCATTGGCCATGACAGAATATAATGCCACTTTTCTATCCTGGCCTTGCTGGGTAAATGTGCTGGAATTTAAGAACATAACCAATAAAACTGTCTAAAAAGAAAAAGAAAAAGGAAAAAACAAAACAAAACCAAACAGAGTTTAAGATTCATGCACATGGCTTTCAACCTATAAGTAAATTTTCCACACAATTACATCGGTTTTCTTTTAATGCTACAACTGACCTCTCTCTTCTATTTCCAACACTATCATCACCTCTTGCCCAGAGTTTTGAAGAGTCCAATTAGCTCAGAACTTCTTCCTACTCTCTGCTCTAACAGTCAGAAAACTGGAGCTTTAAATCCAGCTGTGGTTATAAACTTAGGCAAGGAGCTTTATGTCCATAAACTAAGTTTCTTCAACTGTGTACTGGCAGTAAATATCTCCTCTTATCTTCCTCTCAGGTTATTATGGGGAACAAAGTAAATAATGTATGCAAAATTTATTAATAAAACATAAGGAGCTCTGTTAGGGTATTATTAGCATATTCCTGAAACAAAGATATAATAATGTTAGCACCCTGTTTCAAATTCTTCAAGGACTTTTTATAGCATATTAGATAAGAGACAAGTTCCTTGGCCTGGAACGCTACAGCATCTACAATATGACCCCAATATACCCTTCTAATTCTCCTCTCCATGAAATAATCCACTTTCAAGTCACATTAGATCAGTGTTAAAGTCGCATATCTTAACTCATGGTGAATAATAAAGTCATTGAGCGGATTGACTAACATTTTTTAAAAAAGGAAATATAAAATAGAATAGAAAATCCTGAGTGTATCAAACATAGTAAGAATAAATATTACTTTGTGAAATGTTTTTTTCAACATTTGTCTATGTGTATTACCAGAAAAGAATGTAAAATATATTTCTTATTCTAGGGTCCAGGCAAAAAAGTGTTAGAAAACCCTGCACTGGACTATTCCCTATTCTGCAAACATACTTTCATGATCTTTAATCATTCTAGTCATATTGATAATGTTCCTTGCAGTTGGAGTGCCCTTCTACCTAAACTTTCTGGGTCTCCTTTCCTTATCTGGAAAATGGAGGGAGCACTAAGGGCCATCTCACAGAGCTTCTATGAAAAGCAAATGAAAGTTCTTTGTTATTCAATATAAATTTAGATAAGGAGTCAAGAGATTTTTTCTGTTTCTTTCTCTTTCCTGACTGCAAACAGGACAAGGCAAGGAAGTAGGGTCAGTAGTCTTGAACTGTAGGCAACTTATTCTTGAAGAAGATTATATAACTATATAGCTTACACGGTGTGACTGTGTGATTGTGTAAACCTTGTGGCTCATACTCCCTTTATCCAGTGTACGGGCAGATGAGTAGAAAAATGGGGACAAAAATTAAATGAAAAATAGGGTGAGATGGGGGTGGTGGTGGAATGTTTTGGGTGTTCTTTTTTTACTTTTATTTTTATTCTTATTTCTATTTTCTTGGAGTAAGGAAAAGGTTCAAAAATTGATTGTGGTGATGAATAAACAAATATATAATACTGTGAACAACTAATTGTACACTGTGGATGATTGTATGGTATGTGAATATATATCTTAATAAAACAGAATTTTAAAAAAACTGTAGGTAAAAGAAAAATAAATCCAGTAAATACTAAGCTGTTAATATCTAGAAAAGTAGGCGGTACCTATAATATTGGGTCCCAAGCTACTATTCCTATGAAAGAGGTCTTTAAGTCAAAATGATTCAGGGAGGGCTGCCTGAAGACGACGTAATATTTCCTTAATGTTTCAGAGTGAACATTATAACAATCAGTACTATAACAGAATAGTGTCCTCTGGGACTAAAGAGATTTCTGGGAGCTCTCTGCCCCTATAACACTGTGCTTTTAAACCATGAGGTCTGTTTTATTAATAA
Source organism: Choloepus didactylus (assembly GCF_015220235.1). Classification (NCBI taxonomy): domain Eukaryota; kingdom Metazoa; phylum Chordata; class Mammalia; order Pilosa; family Megalonychidae; genus Choloepus; species Choloepus didactylus. The sequence continues at coordinate 124,949,278 of NC_051312.1, read as the reverse complement.
TTTTCCTTATTGGCAGTTATTTCATCTTACTGCTGTCAATGGACTGGCCTTTAACAGACCATCTACTCTAATTTGCTGTTTATCCTCTAGAAACTTACAACCCACAAAAATCCTGTTTATGGGGGACTCGGGCAAGATGGCGGCATAGAGAGGACTGGAAGCTAAGTAGTCCCCCTGGAACAACTACAAAAAAACAGAAACAACTAGTAAATAATCCAGAATAACTGCGGGGGGACAAACGAGACCATCCACTCATCATACACCAAGCTGAATTGGGAGGAATGCCCGAGAACACAGCAGAAAATCTGTAAGTAAAAGCTGCAGATCCAAGTCGCGAGACCCCCTCCCTCATAGCCCGAGCTGCAAAGCCTCATGGTGCCAGAGGGAAGCTCTCTCCCAGCAAGCGAATACAGCTCAGTTGAGCTCCAACTGGGGTTTTAAGCAGCGAGTGTGAACTGCTCACTACAGGTACGCAGCCCCAAAAAATAGACAGAGGCTTTGGGTGACGACTGACTTGGGAGAGCCAGAGGGTCGCCTTGGACTGGGTCTGAAGGGGACTATCTGTTTCTTTTTTGGCTCAGTGGAGAAAGCCCCAGCCATTTTCAGTTTCCAGGGCTGTGACTCTGGGCAGGGTGGAGACAGCACAAGCAGACAGCAAGACCATTGAAATGCTAATGACCTCCACCTGGGGGGTCTGTCTTCTCTAGGAGGAAAGGGGTGGGGCCCTTTCCATTCAGAACCAGAACCCAGAGCCTGGGGGAACACGGCCATACCTCCTCACACCAGTCAAGAATTATAGGCTAACAGGCGTCACCTGCTGGGCAGAAAAGCACAGTGACCTGAGGCATCAAAGGGTGGAGCAATTTTCTAAGACACACCCGCAGGGAAACCAGATACTGAATATTTCTTCCTCTGGGACCTGAGCCTGTTCTGGTCTGGGAAAACCTGATTTGGATAACCAAGGAAACCATGCCTAGACAACAGAAAATTACAACCTACACTAAGAAAAACAAAGTTATGGCCCAGTCAAAGGAACAAACGTACACTTCAACTGAGATACAGGAATTTAAACAACTAATGCTAAATCAATTCAAAAAGTTTAGAGAAGATATTGCAAAAGAGATAGAGGCTGTAAAGGAAGCACTGGGCATGTATACGGCAGAAATCAAAAGTTCAAAAAAACAACTAGTAGAATCTATGGAAATGAAAGGCACAACACAAGAGATGAAAGACACAATGGAAACATACAACAGCAGATCTCAAGAGGCAGAAGAAAACACTCAGGAACTGGAGAACAAAACACCTGAAAGCCTACATGCAAAGGAGCAGATGGAGAAAAGAATGAAAAAATATGAGCGACGTCTCCGGGAACTCAAGGATGAAAGAAAGTACAATAATGTACGTATCATTGGTGTCCCAGAAGGAGAAGAGAAGGGAAAGGGGGCAGAAGCAATAATAGAGGAAATAATTAATGAAAATTTCCCATCTCTTATGAAAGACATAAAATTACAGATCCAAGAAGTGCAGCGTACTCCAAACAGAAGAGATCTGAATAGGCCTACGCCAAGACACTTAATAATCAGATTATCAAATGTCAAAGACAAAGAGAGAATCCTGAAAGCAGCAAGAGAAAAGCAATCCATTACATACAAAGGAAGCTTAATAAGACTATGTGCGGATCTCTCAGCAGAAACCATGGAGGCAAGAAGGAAGTGGTGTGATATATTTAAGATACTGAAAGAGAAAAACCGCCAACCAAGAATCCTGTATCCAGCAAAGCTGTCCTTCAAATATGAGGGAGAGCTCAAAATATTTTCTGGCAAACAGACAATGAGAGACTTTGTGAACAAGACACCTGTCCTACAGGAAATACTAAAGGGAGCACTACAGGGTGACAGAAGACAGGAGTGTGTGGTTTGGAACACAATTTTGGGAGATGGTAGCACAACAATGTAAGTACACTGAACAAAGGTAACTATGAATACGGTTGAGAGAGGAAGGTGGGGAGCATGTGAGACACTACAAGAAAGGAGGAAAGATAAAGACTGGGACTGTGTAACTTGGTGAAATCTAGAGTGTTCAACAATTGTGATAAAATGTACAAATATGTTCTTTTACGAGGGAGAACAAACAATTGTCAACTTTGCAAGGTGTTAAAAATGGGGAGGCATTGGGGGAGGGATGTAATCAGCATGAACTAGAGACTGTAACTAATAGAATCATTGTATTATGCTTCCTTTAAGGTAACAAAGGTGATATACCAAGGTGAATGCAGATAAGAGGGGGGGATAGGGGTGGCATGTTAGACACTTGACATTGGTGGTATTGTCTGATTCTTTATTCTACTTTGATCTGAGGTTATTTTTCCTTTTGCTGCCTCCTAGCTGTCATTTTTTTTGTTTCCTCTTTCTTTTGCCTCTCTACCTTCTTTGACTCTCCCTCCTGCCTTGTGGAAGAAATGTAGATGCTCTTATATAAATAGTGGTGAAGGTGGTGAACACATAAATGCATGACCATGCAGAAAACCATCGATTATTTACTTGGGATGGAATGTATGGTGAGTGAACAAAACCATATTAAAAAAAAAATGGGTTGATGACAAAACCTCGAGGGCAATATACTGAGTGAAATAAGCCAGAAACATAAGGACAATTATTGCAGGGTCTCACTGATAGGAACTAATTATAATATGTAAACTCAAAGACATGAAACATAAGGTACCAAGATATAGGACAAGGCTGAAGAATGGGGAGTGGTTGCTTAGTATGAGCAGAATGTTCAATTAGGATGAACTTAAATGTTTGGAAATGAACAGGGGTGTTGGTAGCAAGATGTAAGAATAACTAACAGCGCTGAATGGTGTGTGAATGAGGTGGAAAGGGGAAGCTCAGAGTCATGTATGTCAGCAGAAGGAAAGCTGGAGGTCAAAAGACGGGAATGTATAAAACTGAATCCAATGGTGGGCAATGTCCATGATCAACTGTACAAATACTAGAAATCACTTCATGAACCAGAACAAATGTATGACAATACAATTAGAAGTTAATAATAGAGGGGCATATAGGGAAGAACTATATACTTATTACAAACTATATACTACAGTTTGTAGCATTTCAACATTTTTTCATAAACAGTAACAAATGTACTATATCAATACTATGAGTCAACAATTGAGGGGGGTTGGTTAGGGATAGGGGAGGATTAGAGTTTCTTTTTCTTTTTTTCTTTTTTCATCTTTCACTTTATTTCTTGTCTGGAGTAATGAAAAGTTTCTAAAAATTGAACAAAAATTAAGTGTGATGGATGCACAGCTGTATGAGGGTAGCCAGGGGCAAGTGATTGTACACTTTGGATCTTTGGATAATTGTATGGTATCTGAACAATCTCAATAAAAATGAAAAAAAAAAATGAAAAAAAAAAATCCTGTTTATTAGGTTTGTGACTACGATGAAAATCAGTTGCCTCAGTGCACAGGTATTGTGGCTTCTACACCTTGACTGGTCAGAGCCTTTTTGTCCACTTCCTGGTTTGTGACTGTGATAGTTAATGTTCAGATAATTGAGTTATGACATCATGGATGAAATTAGATTTTAATTTTTAAAAAAAAAATTATTTGTTTAGCTTTATACTGAAATCTCCCAGATGATGAATCAAATAAAGATTTGGCTAATTTTTCAAAGTCCCAAACTTTTCTCAGACTACTCAATATATGTACATTCAAAACATGAGCTGTATACAGAACCCACATCCCTACTTCTGCTTATAACTCTTCAAGTGCTCTCTATTGCCTACTGAATAAAGTTCTGTGTACTTATTTTAATATTCAAGGGCCTCTATTTCCAGCCTCTACTTGCACTGCTCCACTTTAAGAATCTCTACCCTCCAAAAGAAAATGCTGCTTGTAATAACTTTGTAACTTCATGACCCCTTGCTTAATTTGATGCCAACCTTGCACATTCATCCACACTTATTGTAACTATAATATTTCTACAGTCCATTACAATTAAAGAACTTTCAGCAACACTCATCTTGATTTAAGGTTGAAGGCCTTACTCAAATGGTAACCTCAATTGAAAATTTTATTTTGAATCTTACAAGTCAAAAGTAATCTCTCCACCATGTACCTTGTACCACTCATAGGTGGTGCTACTAATATAACTATACCAATATTTTATCTCTTTTACTAGATATGCCTTATAGAAAAGAAGTTAAATGCAACATTTTGCAGTCATACAGGCTGTCACTTACTGAAAGTAAGTTCTTTGGCAAACTATGTAATTTCTTTAAGGCACAGTTCATTCATCTGTCAAATTGTGTTAATAATACCTATATTTGAGGACTAAATAATATATGCCTTAGCACACTGTCTGGCAAATAATAGTTCAATATTAGAAGTTATTAAAAATGGCTCTCTGGATACACTCAGGACCAAAATGGCAGAATGAGAAGCTTCAAGACTCCATCTACCCACTGACATTTTGAACAACCAGCAAAAACTGGCAGAAGTATTTTTCTCAAAGCTCCAGAAATCAGTTAAAGGATTGCCATAACAAGGCAAGCACCAAAACAAAACAAAAACCAAAAAGCTACTTAAGAGTAAAAGGATCTTGAGGTGCCCTGGCTGGCCCCTCCCCTACCCCACCAACTTGGCACAGAGCCAGCCCACACCCCCCAGTGTGGATCCCTGGTCCTAGTTCCAGAGGGAACAGAGCAACTACCTTGCACATACTGGGAGCACACTATATGTCTGGCCCTCTCTGCCTGGTAGTGTCTTGGGGGACTTGCTGACCTAGTACTTGTCCTGTGTAAAAGGGGCTCTCAGACCTTCCCCTTCAGAAAGCTGAGGAACAGCAGTTAAGTGGCTGTCTGGGACAAGGGATTGCTGGTTGTAGGACATACAGTGTGGTACCCAAGATGGTGAGGAAGCTGTGTCCTAGGGAAGAGGGGACATTCATACCAGTGTAAACGGGAGAATTCCAAGGACCAAAAGTACATACCCAAGGCAAGTTGTAGGCACAGAAAGGATCAGGGAGGTCCCTATGCTTTGGCTTGGAATACTCTCTAAACTCAATGTATGATAAGCTCTGAAGGCGAGCACTTACACAGATCAATTTGCAAAGATCTTTCTTTCCCCCCTCTCTCGCTCTTCCTCCCTCTATCTCTCTCTCTCTCTCTTTCTCCCTCTCTCTCCTTCTCTCTCTCCTTCCCTCCCTCTTTCTCTCTCTCTTTTTTTTCTTTTTTTTCATTTTTATTGAGATTGTTCAGATACCATACAATTATCCAAAGATCCAAAGTGTACAATCACTTGCCCCTGGCTACCCTCATACAGCTGTGCATCTATCACCACACTTAATTTTTGTTCAATTTTTAGAAACTTTTCATTACTCCAGACAAGAAATAAAGTGAAAGATGAAAAAAGAAAAAAAGAAAAGGAAACTCTAAAGCTCCCCTATCCCTAACCAAACCCCCTCAATTGCTGACTCCTAGTATTGATATAGTACGTTTGTTACTGTTTATGAAAAAATGTTGAAATACTACTAACTGTAGTATATAGTTTGTAATAGGTATATAGTTCTTCCCTATATGCCCCTCCATTATTAACTTCTAATTGTATTGTCATACATTTGTTCTGGTTCATGAAGTGATTTCTAGTATTTGTACAGTTGATCATGGACATTGCCCACCATAGGATTCAGTTTTATACATTTCCATCTTTTGACCTCCAACTTTCCTTCTGGTGACGTATATGACTCTGAGCTTCCCCTTTCCACCTCATTCACACACCATTCGGCACTGTTAGTTATTCTCACATCTTGCTACCAACACCCCTGTTCATTTCCAAACATTTAGGTTCATCCTAATTGAACATCCTGCTCATACTAAGCAAGAGCATCTACATTTCTTCCACAAGGCAGGAGGGAGAGTCAAAGAAGGTAGAGAGGCAAAAGAAAGAGGAAACAAAAAAAATGACAGCTAGGAGGCAGCAAAAGGAAAAATAACCTTAAATCAAAGTAGAATAAAGAATCAGACAATACCACCAATGTCGAGTGTCTAACATGCCTCCCCTATCCCCCCCTCTTATCTGCATTCATCTTGGTATATCACCTTTGTTACATTAAAGGAAGCATAATACAATGATTCTATTAGTTACAGTCTCTAGTTCATGCTGATTACATCCCTCCCCCAATGCCTCCCCATTTTTAACACCTTGCAAAGTTGACAATTGTTTGTTCTCCCTCGTAAAAGAACATATTTGTACATTTTATCACAATTGTTGAACACTCTAGATTTCACCAAGTTACACAGTCCCAGTCTTTATCTTTCCTCCTTTCTTGTAGTGTCTCACATGCTCCCCACCTTCCTCTCTCAACCGTATTCATAGTTACCTTTGTTCAGTGTACTTACATTGTTGTGCTACCATCTCCCAAAATTGTGTTCCAAACCACACACTCCTGTCTTCTGTCACCCTGTAGTGCTCCCTTTAGTATTTCCTGTAGGACAGGTGTCTTGTTCACAAAGTCTCTCATTGTCTGTTTGCCAGAAAATATTTTGAGCTCTCCCTCATATTTGAAGGACAGCTTTGCTGGATACAGGATTCTTGGTTGGCGGTTTTTCTCTTTCAGTATCTTAAATATATCACACCACTTCCTTCTTGCCTCCATGGTTTCTGCTGAGAGATCCGCACATAGTCTTATTAAGCTTCCTTTGTATGTAATGGATTGCTTTTCTCTTGCTGCTTTCAGGATTCTCTCTTTGTCTTTGACATTTGATAATCTGATTATTAAGTGTCTTGGCGTAGGCCTATTCATATCTCTTGTTTGGAGTACACTGCGCTTCTTGGATCTGTAATTTTATGTCTTTCATAAGAGATGGGAAATTTTCATTAATTATTTCCTCTATTATTGCTTCTGCCCCCTTTCCCTTCTCTTCTTCTGGGACACCAATGATACGTACATTATTGTACTTTGTTTCATCCTTGAGTTCCTGGAGACGTTGCTCACATTTTTTCATTCTTTTCTCTATCTGCTCCTTTGCGTGTAGGCTTTCAGGTGTTTTGTTCTCCAGTTCCTGGGTGTTTTCTTCTGCCTCTTGAGATCTGCTGTTGCATGTTTCCATTGTGTCTTTCATCTCTTGTGTTGTACCTTTCATTTCCATAGATTCAACTAGTAGGTTTTTTGAACTTTTGATTTCTGCCGTATACATGTCCAGTGCTTCCTTTACAGCCTCTATCTCTTTTGCAATATCTTCTCTAAACTTTTTGAATTGATTTAGCATTAGTTGTTTAAATTCCTGTATCTCAGTTGAAGTGTACGTTTGTTCCTTTGACTGGGCCATAACTTTGTTTTTCTTAGTGTAGGTTGTAATTTTCTGTTGTCTAGGCATGGTTTCCTTGGTTATCCAAATCAGGTTTTCCCAGACCAGAACAGGCTCAGGTCCCAGAGGGAAGAAATATTCAGTATCTGGTTTCCCTGCGGGTGTGTCTTAGAAAATTGCTCCACCCTTTGATGCCTCAGGTCACTGTGCTTTTCTGCCCAGCAGGTGACGCCTGTTAGCCTATAATTCTTGACTGGTGTGAGGAGGTATGGCCATGTTCCCCCAGGCTCTGGGGTCTGGTTCTGAATGGAAAGGGCCCCACCCCTTTCCTCCTAGAGAAGACAGACCCCCCAGGTGGAGGTCATTAGCATTTCAATGGTCTCGCTCTCTGCTTGTGGTGTCTCCACCCTTCCCAGAGTCACAGCCCTGGAAACTGAAAATGACTGGGGCTTTCTCCACTGAGCCAAAAAAGAAACAGATAGTCCCCTTCAGACCCAGTCCAAGGCAACCCTCCGGCTCTCCCAGGTCAGTCGTCACCCAAAGCCTCTGTCTGTTTTTTGGGGCTGCGTACCTGTAGTGAGCAGTTCACACTCGCTACTTAAAACCCCAGTTGGAGCTCAGCTGAGCTGTATTCGCTTGCTGGGAGAGAGCTTCTCTCTGGCACCACAGGGCTCCGCAGCTCGGGCTATTGGGGAGGGGGTCTCCCGACCTGGTTGTGCAGGTTTTACTTACAGATTTTATGCTGTGTTCTCGGGCATTCCTCCCAATTCAGGTTGGTGTATGATGAATGGATGGTCTCGTTTGTCCCCCTGCAGTTATTCTGGATTATTTACTAGTTGTTTCTGTTTTTTTGTAGTTGTTCCAGGGGGACTATTTAACTTCCACTCCTCTCTATGCCACCATCTTGCCCGAGTCTCTCTCTCTCTCTCTTTCTTGCTTTCTTTATTGTTAGCTTCTGGCATTCAAGGAAAGCTCTGTCATAATACTAGCAGTATTCAAGTTTAAAGAACAGATGCTTTATATCAATGTTCTATTTCTTGAACTTGATAACTGCACTTGAGGTGATTACATAAGTGAAGATCCTTGTTCTTATGAAATGTACATAGAAGTATTATATGTTCAAGGAGTATTTTATTTGTGACTTGCTCTCAAATGTTCAGAAAATAGATCAATGATACAGCAAAAGTGGCAATATTTAAACAGTGTTGGATCTGGGTATCAGGAGAGATGGTGGTATGTTGGAGTTCTCTGTATAGGGTTTGTATTACTTTTGCAATTGTCTGTAAGCTTGAAATTATTTCAAAACAAAAAGTTCAAAAAAAAAAAGCTCTCTGTTATGGATCTGTGTACTCCCTAAAGTGGTCAGTACATGACAGGTGGAAAGTTTTTGAAACTTCAGGGTGATATTTGGTTCAACTTTCCCAGTTATCCCATGCCCCACTCAGTCACCAAACTTTAACAGGTATCATTGTCAAACACCTTGATAAAATGTGCTTTAGTCACTATTCTCACAGTCACTAGCCTACTCAGGTCATCATTACTAAATATCTAAACTATTGAAATGGTCTTCTGATTTTCCTTACTGCTCTAGTACTCAAATCTAACCACACAATGCTAACTATATGAACCTTAAGATCGTAATGATACACTCTAACTGCCTTACCCTATGTCTGTTTTCAGTTCTCATCCTACTTCGTGTCTTTGTACCATTTAGCACTCTTGACCAGGTCCTTCTTTAAATTCTCTGCTCACACGTTCTAGATCAGTACTCCTTCTATCTTCCTAACTATGTCCTCTCAATATACCTACCTGCTTTTCATCTGCCTGCTCCTTCAATGGTGGAGTCAGAATTTGTGTCCTGGCTCTCTCTCATATCCGCTCTGTGGAGTCGGACTGCCTACGCTGAAACCTTGAATCCACTACAGTCAAGAAGTGTGCAACCTTTCTATGCTAAAATTTCTACATCTGTAAAATGGGACTGATAATATTATCAATAACTTTAAGGACTAAAATTTAAAACACATTTTTTAAAAAAATGTGAAGCACTTAGGATTGTATTTGGCACATAGAAAGCACCAAATAAATGTTTTAGATTTTTTTCTCCTTTGGCTTAAACCATTATATACATAGACAACTTGCAAAATTTCTGTCATAGCATTCAGTACATTGTACTACTTAAAAATTTCTCAGGTTGTTAGTTCCATAACAGCAGGTTAATTCTATCTTGAAATTGTTAGGGCTAACACATAAAAGGCTTTCAAGAAAACTGTGTGAAGTAAATGAATAAATTCTTTTAGGATCATCCTGCTCCTCATTCTGCAGTCCTCCTCAAAACTTAACTGCCTCCCCATACTCCCTTGAATCAGCCCAAATCTTCAACATGGCATTCAAACTCCTCTATGATCTACCAACTTCTCCAGTTCTATTTCCCATCATTCTCCTTATTTGCCAGTAAAAACTTATAGACCCTCCCAAATCTTTGGCTTTTCAAAAGCCCAAAGAGATACAATGAAATCTTTTATACTGGAATGGTTAGTCTTTTGCTGTATTTCAAACACTGGCAAAGATACTGTACAAAATAAACAACACATGCAAATATTAGGTGAGAAGGTTGGAATAGATCTAGAGGTGACAGAAGATATTTTATCAGCTCCTGAAGAAAAAAAAGTATCAATTTTAGAGCCCAAGGGGGCATGCAGAACATCTTGTCCAGGACACTGAGAGCTAGGGTAGGTAAGAGATTTGCTCATGGTCACACAGCAATCTATTAACAGTGGCAGTAGTGGAAATCAGGCTCCCAGGTCATTAGACCCTCTATGTCAGCACTTCTCCTTCTCCTCCACACCAAGATGAAGAAACAGAATTTACAGCAGTACCTGCCACATATTCCTATGGCCTTTGTCTTTTACAGAGCTCTGGGCAATGAATCTCTCAGACTCTCATTCTGTTATATGCCAGCATTGTTTCAGATGTTGTTCAAAGGGTTTCAGGGCAAGACCAAAAGCCAATCTTTTTCTGGTGCCAAGCTGCATTCAATCAGGTCCACTAAGGGAGAACCAGAGGTTGGTCATGCCAGGTTATAGGCTTATTCAAGAGACTGGGCTGGGCTTGCATTTACACCTCATACCTTCTAAGAGACATCTTGCCATAGCAGCATAAGCCAAACCAAAAATGGGAAAAGCTTAGCACCTCAGGGATGTAAGCAAGTACAGAAATGCATACACTGGCTCTTAATGGGCTGGTGGCAGCACCTTAATTATAAACATAATTATTTTTTTCCAGAGATCCTATTTTCCAGAGATCCTGATAACAGGGTGAGGGCGGAGGGAGTACATTTTGAGACACCTTCCAGTAATTTAGACTCAACACTCTCTAGCCCTGATTGAATCTCTGGTTTAGATCCTGGGTATTTCAGAACAAGCCTAACTGAAAAGGCAACATATAATAATGCTGATTACAACGGTTCATATCTTATAATAGCAATTCATAGGTATCAAAGCCTCTAAACATTTATTCTTCAGAAAAGTCCTGGAAACTGACTGTACAGGTAACATCACCACTGTCAGTCATCAGAAGAGGAAACTGAGGTTTAGAGAAAAGAAATGATTGCCCTGGGTTCCAAGGCTTATCGGTAAGAATTGAACCTGGACCTCCAATTTCCAGCTCTCATGCTCTTTTGGGCGAGTTCTAACAAACTGGCAGTGAATAATAAGCTGCATTAAACAAAAATCTATGATCCAATATTACTGATGAACTCACAATGAAGAATGTAATATCATTAATTCTGATTTTTCCCTCTTGCTCAGAGAAGACTTAATATGTTTTCTTCCTTCTTTCACTTTCTGTTATCCTCAAAGGGACAAAACAAAAATGCCATGCACCAGCTGTACTAAGGGCAAAAATCTTAGGGTTGGATAGATGTCAAAAGGCAGTGATAAGTAACAGCTTTAGACTGCAGAATGTAGACAAGACTCATGTTAAAAGCAATTCAATGAGGCTGAAGCCCTATAACAATCTACTTTCTAGCTTCCAAAGAACATTCCACTAATATAAATAAATGAATGAGCTTGAGAGTGTGTATCATTTCCAACTGAAGGAAATGAGACAAATTTATGAAATAAAAAATCATATGTGTCTGCAGTAAGGGGGAAAACTTACGTGCAAAGCTGAAAGTGGGTAAAACAAAACAACTGGTCTTAATTCTGTAAAAAGAAATTTAGAAAATTAGAATTACTATGGCTAAGAGATTTAAAATGGAGCCCAGAGGCCATTCTAGAGGTTACTCTTATGCACGTCTTAGCCAGATATCACAAGCTGGCAAAGTATGCATAGTCACAAGCAACAATTTTCCTCAAAACCTTAAGGACATGTGGACACCATAAGCAAACTAGAAGATAAAGAAATCAGTTAACTATCTAACCTGAAGAACATTTGGAGCACCCTATATACACACCTATCACAAACAACTTATGTAATCCTTTAAAAACAAACAAACAAAAAAAAAAACACCTCTTGCTTGGAAGGGCCAAGACAGGACACAATTTGGGTTGCAATCTGAATTTGTATTCCCCAAATGCAATTCTAAGACCCCAAGTAAATGCCTTGTTGCCTTGCAGCTTAGTTTATTTCTCAGTTGAAAATTCTAATGGCAATCATCTAATAGTCCAAAGACAGATAAGCCATGTGATTCTTGATAAAGGAATTTTGGTTCATGTATATACTTTTCTGTAGCATTTTCCAAGTTTAACATTTGATCCAGAACTGCTAAAGGGATTTACTCCCTCAAATAAAGAGAAGATGAGGCTAATTAAACAGCAAGTGCTTACCTTATTACCCTTAATAAGATGTAAACCCTTAGTACTAGACCGGGTATAAACAGATGCTCAGTAAGTACCCGTGTAATTAATGTTTGTTGTAGATAATTCACACATGATGTGCATGGAAAGTATATGAATAACCATGGACTATAGCAGAAATGAGGTATGTCCAATGAAAAAAGCTCATGATAGAGAGATGATCACTTTTTTGATTAGAGGATCCTTCAAGCTCTGCATCTCAATTTCTGTGATCAGTTACTATCCATATATTTCTATCTAGAAGTTACACTAGTTACATATAGGGACCATTCATGCTAAAGGTCTGTCTATCACCCCTGTGCTCCCTTTTGCTAAGCTGCAGTGCAGTGGCTCTCAGGGCCCTCTCAGATGCATCATTGGGGGGACCTCTGCAACACCCCAGGGCTGCCAAACCAACTCAAAGTTTAATGTAGAAACTGGAAAATTCACTGGGGTGCAGAGGAGGTTAAAGGTCTCCACAGCACAATGACTGTTGTGCCTCTTTTAGAAAATATATTTCTTTCCTTTTCATTTACACTGGAATCAAAAGAAGGTTTATATAAGTTTTTAGAAGTAAAACACCACCCTTCTTGGAACGAGAGGATTAAAAAAGAAATGTGTATCTGAAGAATAAAAATTATTTACTTTCTTTCACAGCTTTCATAAAATGTTGTTGACTCCAGGGACTGAAATTCCTAATGCTTCTAGAGTTACCAGGGTTATCCATAATAGCTTATATTCTTGAATTTATAAATTAAAACATCTAGGCTGAAAGTAAGTATGGAGTTTGAGTATACCCATTCATTTTTTTAAAACTTTTTAAATTGGATTATAATGTACATTCATGGAAAGGCACAAATCCTAAGCACACGGCTTGGTGAATTTCGACAAAGAGAACATCTCATTTAACTACTTCCCAGATTAAACATCTAAACTAAAACTTCAGTTTTGCCTTTTAAAAAAAAATACTTTATATAAATGAATAATATTACTTTTGGGTAAAAGTATTACTTTTATGTCTTGCTTCTTTTGCTCAACATTATGCTTGCGAAATGTGTCCATGTTATTGTATGTAGCAGTATACTTTTCTAACTATATAATATTTCATTGTATGAAATACCACAACTTATTTATCCACCCTGCATTTTGGTGACTACCAGTATTTGATGACTGTAAATAGTGCTACTATATGAACATTTTGGTGTAGACATGTATGCACTTCTCTTGTATATACATCTAGGAAAGGAAGTGTGAGACCCAGAGTAGGCATCCATTCAGCTTACTAGACACTGCCAAACATTTTTCCAAAGTGGTTGTAATACTGATAAGGAAATGCAAAGCTCAGGGAATTAAAGTGATTTTGCACATAAATATACAGTGATTTAGGGAAAGAAACGGAATTAAATCTTGGGTCTCGTAATTGAATAACACTCCCAGGTACAAATTTCCAAGTGTTTCAGATAGTGCTAAAAGTGATCAGGGTGAGAAGATTTATTAATGTAAAATCTGAAAGAGAGAAAATAGAACTCCTAAATAATGGTATAAGGCCTCTGCATAATGGATCCAGAGATAGAAATCTGGGGGCTTTTCCTAATAATTAGTTGTGTGATCTTAGCCAAGTCACTTAACTAATTTAACTGTGCAAAAGTTTTTACAACTCTCGGATGACCATAATGCTTCCAGTAATTTCAGAAACTTATTGATCAAATAGAGTAATTTTGATGAAAGTGCTTTGAAAAGGATAAAACACTCTACATGATATTATAGAAAATCAACACCAACACCATCTATAGACAACACATTCTGGAGCTCTCTTAAGCAAAGAAATTTCTGAATCTTGAAATATATAAATAATAAAGACTTAACATGAAAAGGAAAAAAATTCTCCCACATAAAACATTTTAGACACCTGGCTACATCTCTCTCCAAGCGAGAAAATAGAGAAAAAGGTATCAATTAATGTTGCTGATAATAATATTTGTAATAACAATAGTAATAAAATGATCTGGATAGAACTTTATAGTTACAAAACATTTTCATATATAGATCCTTCGAAGAAGAAAAAAAAAGACAGCAGTGAGAAAAACAAGTTCTCCTCAATGATATTTTAAGTACATCTTATTACCTCCAGGAACAAACTCTTCTAGTCACTAACTTTTCTTTTTAAAACACTTTGGTTTATGGCATCTTCCAAAAGAAATCTTTTATGGTCAAAGGAGGGCCTCTAAAGCTTTGCCACTCCATAACCTACACACAACACAGCAATGAGTAAAAGCTTATTCTTAAAAGAACTCTCCTTATTCACCAAAAGTATTTCATACAGGAGAGTTAATGCATACCATAAATACTAGAAACTTAGAAATTAGCTTTATTCTACCACCCATCTCCAAAATCAGGAATGGTCTCTTAGGAGGTGATCCAAAATTTACATCTATTCTCCTCTTTCTGTGTTCCTTTTTTTTTTTTTTAAACTTCTGTTACTTCTTTTTCCCATTGACGTCTTCCTCCTGTAAAAGACAGAGGACATAGCCTTCTCCTCCTTTCAAGAAACAGTGGCATCCCCTTCCTCCCCTTCTCTTTTCTTCCTCCCTGTGACTGACTGTCTTAGATTTGGACTATGTGTTATAAGTATGGCTGATTCTGTTTACATACCATATGGCAGTGTTCTCAATCTCTTCTGTTGTAAGACTAACACTTCACAAGACAATAACTCTACATTTGGTATATGTCATTTAAGAGAACACATGAGAAGAAGGTAATAATGAATTTAGCAATAAAATGATACTATATATGTATGGTATTAATAATTTATTCTCTAATATCTAAATTAGATGCTTATGAGAATTAAAAAAAAAAAACAAAACAAAACAAAAAACCTCTAGTAATAACTTGGAAGACCTGCACAGATCCTTGTACCTCAGTTGACAATTACTAAAAACAAGTCTGAAGGTAATTCTCAATCCCTGTCTCTATTTCTTGGTGTAAATGAAAGAACTATGAGTTGTGAAGCAAAAATCTTAACAAGAAGAAGGAGAAAAGGATCTTCAAGGTTTTTTGGTTTTTAAAATTTGTTTTACTGAGATTTTGATACTGGGTCAGAAATTATGATGGTAGACTCTTCAGTCAATAACAAGTTTAACAGCCAAAGTTATCACAGATCATTGCTGAACAGTGATACACACACACACACACAAAATATGGGCCAATGGTTCTAAGTATCAGTCTCCACAATTATTCTGGTCATAGACACACATACACACAAGTTACTACAACATAAAATATGTATTAATCATTGGAAAAACAGTCATATAGTTACCAATTAACCACAACTATTCAAATAAAGTTTATTTGTTCTGTTAGAGAAGATCTGTCTATAAATCCCAACTCTGGTATATAAGCATCAAATTATCTCTAACTGTGATAAGCAGAATAACCTATGACTAAGTGTAAAGGGCATAATGGGGATCAGTTTTGGTCCAATCAGAACTCAGAGTCCTAAGGTACTGGAATGAACCTAACCTGACCTTCAACTGGGCAGGGTCCATCAGACCATTTAATAATACAATTATCATCTATAACATGAAAAAAGTATGTGTGTGCGCATACGTGTATGCTGCTTTCTTTGGCAACTTACTGAAATGTATTACAATTCCATTTTCTCCAAATTTTATCTGGTTAGAACATTTTATCTTGCAAGAACTTTGAAAATTCTGTTTCAAACTAATGTGGCCTTGCATTGAAATTTTAAAAGTAACAGTCTGATTTACAATTTGAAAAAATTTTTTCTTGTTCTCAGGGTTAATGGCTTGCCCAAGACAGGTTTAGGATTCTCTTAATCTTAACATTCTCTGCAAACCCGTCAGTGGTCCTGAGTCAGGTAGTGGAGGCAGGGATGCCTAACTCTGGGTGCAGCTACCCACAGTCTAACATAGTCTAACTGACCCCATGACTGTCATCAAGTTATTTACCCTTTCTGTAGCTCCATTTCCTAATCTTAAAATGGATATTAACAGCAGTACCCTTGTAAAGCTCCAGTGACTACTCTAGGATCCTCAATGGAGGCATCTGAATGCTGAACAGCCTACTTGAGGACTGAGCCTTAAAAATTAATATTCAATTTATTAAATTTAATAATTTTTAAAACCTAATTTTCCTACAGAATTCAGGTTCAGCTTATTCTACTAACAGTCCAGAAAATTTTAGCAGACTTAAAGTCTGAGTAAAACTTGATCCCATTTACAAATTAAAACTTTCAGACATTTAAAACTAATTGTGTAAATTTTACATATTCAGGTTCATATTTAGTATTTCAATTGTCTGACCTTGAGATTTATTCTAAATCTGGTAAGTTAAATTTACAAGTATGGCAAACCTTAAATTCTCTTACTATTCCAAGATTGTGCATAAATATTGTAAGATTTTAACTTAAAATCATGTCTAATTACCCAATTACAAATTTCAATTTACAGTCTAAAGTTCACCTATTAAGGCCCAATTCTTTTAACTATTACATGTACCTAATATAACTAAACATACATATTTCTTAATGTAAAAATATTACAACTGAGGTTCTGATGCTCTTAAACATTTTTAAACTTAATTGTACAGATTTCTAGGGAAAAAAAGCTGCTTATCCAGTAATAAGGGAGACAATTGTGTCATTCCTTATATTTTTAGGGTTATAATCCTGTGTAGGTTTTAGCTTTCTTAGCTTGCTTGTGATTTCACCAGAAATTTAGGCTGGGACCTGAATAGGGGGAGGGGTGAAATGGGAGGGACTGTTGACATAGTTCATAGCACTTGTATGTTTGTTATATGTTACTTAAATTTCTACTCAGGGACGTTTATAATCCATGTATCAGTTGATTCAATTATATATATTTTTGGATCTGAAGATAAGTATTTTTCCCATGTACACCAAAAGCCTTTAACCTTGGTGGGGGCCCTAAAATTTTCACATTCTTAGGAAAGCAAATAATTCTTACAAATTATTACAATGATATTCAACTTAACAGTGGATATCACACTTGTTTTTGCCTGTTTGGTCACAAAATCCAAGGTCATTTTACTGATGGTGAACACAAATTGGTACAAGTAAAATGCTTAACACAGTGCCTGAACTCAGTGAAGAATGAGTAAGAGATGCCCCTATTATAAGTTCCAAGGGATCCAGTTTTGTAAAATGTTAAACAACCAGGGATCTTTGCCTCTTAGGGTATGCACAACAGGTCCTAGATCTGTCATTTTTTGTAATAAAAAACGTTCTCATAGAATATTATGATCCTGTTTTAAAAAGAAGCATGATTATTTTTAAAAGATGGAGACAATTCCCCAATATAATCTTGTCAACACTTAGAAATATTTACTTCAAAAATGAGCAGTTGGGATGAGGAACTGGAAAGAGAAAAGGAATCACTCAAATTCCAAAAGTATACAGTTCACGTTTGATGAAATTACCACCTAAAGAGTATCTATGTGGGGCCTGAATGTCAGCACAAATCCTTTGATGAGAAATTCAGCCAAGTTCTCCTAAACTCACAAATACTTTGGAGCCACCGTATAGTTTGTCTTATAGCATCTACCATCTACAGCTGCTGATACCCATACTATGCAAAATGGAAGAGAGCTAAAAATAGTTTCAATATATACCCAAGAGAATTACAAAAGGTCTCTTAATTCAGAAAAACAAAGAAGGAAAGCCAATATAATTAAGTCCAAGCAGGAAGAAAATTTTTAAATGACTTAAATTTCTACTGAAAACATTACAATTGCTCAGGCACCACATGTTCACTGGCATCAAATGCAATGTTTACCATGAAACTGCCAACAAGGAAATGTTAGTAGGATTCACTCTTTAGGCCAGTCAATTAATATTTATGAGTGAAGTATTGAATTACAGAGTGAAGTCACAACTTCTTTGGGGTTAGATTCCAAAGTCAGCAGACAAGGTGAAATCAACATGGTCAAATTACCTTAGAATACCCCATATATCAGATTATAAAGTATACTGTCATGGTTTTGTATATTCAACTACACTAAAGCCTGAGAACCAGTACATTAGATAAAAGGAGGCAAGAAGAGGAAAACCAATATGCAGATATTAGGACAATTAAGCCTTTAAAATAATTTATTAAATTCTTAGCAAATGGAATATGGGTAAAGTATTCTAAAGTGATCCTGATTACTTGCAGAATTTACTCCATTTTGTTTTAATAGTAAGGATCTATATCCTTAACAGACACTAACAGATTTGTTTAAAATTGTGGTGTATAACAAGATGGGGGAGAGGGGGAGCAGCGAGGATGGGATGTGATAACTACATCTACAGTTAGGCAAAAATTTAAACATGTATGATATAATTCCATTTTTACTGGGTCTCAAGAAGCCTAAAAATGACATGGTATTAACATGGAAAATTTTAACTTTAAGAATGAATATACCTACATTTCATTGATTCATTCAATAAATATTTATTAATCACTTACCATGTGCTAGGTATCAAAAGACTCAGTTGTTGCCCTCAAGGAGTTTATAGTCTAGTGATGAAAAAGACAATCATAAGTACCAAGGCAGAAAAAGTACAGTTGAAGCCAAGAAGAAGAAATGCCTAAATCTGCCTGAAAGAGGCAACAAAGGCTTTATAAAGAAAATAATACTAGGAGGAAGAAGTAAGGAAGGGTAGGTCATCCTAGGCAGAGGGGAAGATGTGTATAAGTAAAGACATATAAGAGAATATGGCATGTTTAACCGACCTCCTTGGACTAGAAATAATGTAGAATGTTTCATAGTATTTCATTCATAAGTAAGAACTTGACTACTAGGATTATGGTGAGATTTTATAGAAACCAGAAGGAAACTCACAATATTCTGCATTTGCGATTGGCTGCATGACTAACTGTTTTCTTAATGCTCGCACTTAACTAATTATGGAAAAGGACAGCAATCTCAGGAGAAAGAAAGGGTTTATTTGCAATTTCTCTTTTAGTTTTAAAGACTCTGAAATGTGCATACTCTTGACTGCCTTGGAAATGAGGTGATAGTATGGACTAATGCTTAAAAGCCAAAGCTTTAGAGTCACATAAACTAGATTCCAGTCTTGGTTGTGTCACTTATACCTATGTGATCTTGGGGAAGTTACCTAACTCCCTAAGCCTCAATTTCCAAATCTGCAAAAATGAAGATAATACCATTACCTCACAGTGTGGTTTGTGAGGAATAAATCAATAATGCATGTAAAGCCTTTAGTCACAGTATTTGTTACATGAATATGCAGTCAATGAATGTTAGTGGCTACTACTATTATTATTATTATGCCTTAAACTAGCCATGAAAGCTATACCCCAAATTAATGTTGTCAATACAATCCCTGTTTATTCTAGTGGGGAAAAAAAGGGAGACTCTTTACAAAATCTTTTGCTACATTTAACAGTGATGCTACTGAAACTTTCTATATTACTTGGGTACAATCTTTGATAAGTGTTGAGTCTGTGACTGAAAGTAGTATTAATAACTTCTTTTATTATATTCCTGTATTTGACCCCACAAATTGAATAAATCTAATAAAACCCTAAACTACATACAGTCGTCTTTGATATTTCCTTGTTGACATTTTTGATATTACTTCATAATAAGGAGGGTGTAAGGTGGAATGAAAAGCACACATAAGCACCAACAATCCTGGGTTCTAGCCCAGTTCTGATGCTATTTAATTGTAGGGCCCTGGACGAATCACCCCTCCTTTCATTTCCTCATTGGCTAAATAATGATTGTATTACTAAGGTTTAAGTTCTAATCATTAATATTGATTTTAAATTATAGTTTTATCGTTGAAAGTCTGGTTCTAAAAAAAATAAAAATTAAATTTAAAAAAAAGTCTGGTTCTGTGTCCCTTTAAGTCATTCATTCATTCACCCACTCACTCATTCATTCAAACATTTATTAAGTCCTTATTGTGGAGCAAGCACTGTGATAGGTGGTAAGCATACATACAAGAACAAGACACTGCTCAGCAGGAGAGCCAGACATGTACCCAAGTAAGTGCTATAAACTATCAGAGATGTTCTATACTAGAGAATAGAATAGGAGTTACAAAAGCAGGAGTCAATTTTATGTGAAAGGATCTGAAAAATCTTCATAAAAGAAATAATCCTTAAGCTGAGTCTTAAAAAAAACAGCAGGTATTCACCATGAGGATTACATCATGACCAGCACACTTCCCTCTCCTATAGTTAACTTAAATCTTCATGACTTGAGAAGGACAATTCTCTGACAAGGGAACACTGAAATCATGTCTTAAATAATTCAGGATGGTTCAAGTTCAAACATTGTAATTACCTTCCCTCTTCTTTATCACCAAAGAAAGAAAAAAACAAAAGTAAAACACACTACATTAATCCCCAAACAAACGAAATCAACACTAGAATCACAAATAAAACTTCAGTCTACTGGGGTTTTCATAGCTACCTTAGCAAGTTATTAAAGGGAAACTCACAAGTCATCTAAAAGACTCAGAGTGTTGTTTATTTAAAAAGTAGTAGGACAGCATAATGGGTTTTATTATAGCACTAAAACAAAGTATTATTTGAACAGTTCACTCAGAGAAACTGAATGACTCATTTAAGGCACCATTAAAAAAATGATTGTATCAATGCATCAAATGGTGCCACAGAAGAGTTCAGTCCCTTCAAATGGAAGAGCAATTTACTTTCAGGGAGCATTTTTGCTTTCCTTGGGAATTAGAACTATAAACATACTTACGTTTCCATTATCTTGTTTTTAATTTTATCAAAAGTGGTTTGGTTTAAAATAAACTGATCCTCTATACCCCTTAAAGTTCCAATTGTATTAAGAACAAAGAAACAGACCAGGAAATTTTCAGAAAATGCCAAAAAAGAAAAAATGGGAGAAGACAGAATACATTATGAAGCAGATGGACTGATGAGGCATTTTCCCCTGACAATGAAAATTTTAAATTTGGTATTAGGCAATAAAACACTATAAAAGATGGATAAATGCAAAGGCCTAAGATCTAGAAAAGTTGGGAATAATCATTACCAACATTTATTAATGTCCTATTTATAGCTCTGTAATAAGATAATAGTTTAGCAGATTAACCCACAGTAAGACATAAGGAAAAAAACAGTTACTGGCAATGTCAAGAAAGACTGAGGACCTATACTAGGTATTGTGTTGAGAACAATTCACACCTTTCACTACATATATCAGCTCAGATCAAGATTACATGGGACCACAGGAACATAAACATGATTAAAAGTGACTATGCAATATACATTGTTAATTTTACACATGGTGAGAAGGAGCCTAGTAAAGGAAATAACATGCCCAGATTCACCCAGCAATTTAAGACACAGCCTGCTTCCTAGAATCCTAGCTCAGAGTGCTCACTGTATTCAATGCATACTAGATTTGCTATTGGTAATCTCCTATGAATAGTCACTAGCTCATGTAACATAGATGAAACCTGTTTTTGTAGAGAGAAGAATGAAAAACAAAAAAAGGAAAAAAATAAATGGCATGAGACAATAACAATACCAGGGAGTTATGAATCAGGGAAACTGGGTGCACATACTAGTTCTGCCATCAAACAAGTCAGTGATGTTGGGCAAGGCATTTACATACCTTTAGCTTTAATTTACTTGGGTACTTTTAAAATACTATGTAGGTACATGTGTATGTATTTAAGAGAACAATTTTTTTTTGACACACACACAAAGCTTCTGTGGGAATTCAGTATACATATAGAAAAATTAGAAGCTGCTCTGTTGGAAGATAAAATAGGAGCCTAGAATCTTGACCAGTTGACCCTCTTGTTTCCTGGGACCCTCAAGTATCAAGTACTTCCACAGAACCTCTAGGCCACTCCACGTACCATTCAAAAGTACCGGAGTAGATCAGTGGGTGCCACAATCTGGTCCATGAATGACATGGGACTTTTACTTTGTCAAGGGTCCTTGATTGAACTGTGTTTCCCCAAAAGATATGTTCAAGTCCTAACTTCCAGTAACTGGATGAGACCATATCGGGAAATAGAGTCTTCACAGATATAATCAGGTTAAGATGAGACCATACTGAGTTAGGGTGGGCCCTAGCCCAATATGAATGATGTCCTTATAAGACAAGGAAAACATACAAAGACACAGACACACATGGCAGAAGGGCACGTGAAGATGGAGTCAGATTCCGATGTTATGCAGCTACAAGCTATAGAATGCCATGGATTCTGGGCTACCATTGGAAGCTAGGAAGAGGCAAAGAAGGATTCCTTCCCTAGAGCCTTTAGAGAGGGGACGACCCTGCCAACACCTTGATTTGGAACTTCTAGCTTCCAAAACTTTAAGAGAATAAATTTCTGCTGTTTTAAGCCATCTTGGTGGTACTTTGTTAGAGCAGCCCTAGGAAACTAACATATCAATGACCTTTTTAAAAAAATCATCTACCAGATAGTAACACTATTATATCATAAATGAAAGGACATTTTAGCACTAAAAAAAAGTACAACGAACAATAATATCAAAAGAAATTTAGCTTTGCTTTATGAAACTATTGGGCCAAAGGAAAAGTTTTTATAGACCAGTAAATTAGGAAACCAGTCCACTTCATCTCACAGGCCTATTTTGACTCTAAGATTACCCAACTTCTATTTTTCAGACTTCCCATCCTGAGAGAACTAGCCTCAAAACCACTTTTCTGTTGGCACCTTGACCACATTAGGTATCCAAGAAACTAGTCTCTAAGACTACTATTTATTAAGTAAATAAAGTACCATACGGTCATTAAAGTTAAAAAGAAATAAAAAGAAAAAAAAGAAAAAAAAAGTTAAAATTTGCAATTACCTTAAAACTTCAACTTCAAAACATATGATATCATTTTGGTTATATTAACACAATTTTTCCCACAACTAAGAAGCAAGAACTATAAGAATCATCTGTATTACATTCAAAGTGGTACAAATTTCCTTTGTTTCAGTGCATCTCAGCTATTTCCTTCTCTTTGCTCCTTCATACTCAGTGCTCAGTTTTATCAACCACATGTTTGTTGAATAAATTTTATTTTCTTTTCAAAAGCAGCAGAGCGTTGAATTATTTCTGAGGATCTATATCCTCAAGTTTCCACACTATTGATCCTTTTCTTTACATTTCTGCAAAATTGTCAAAGCAACACGAGGAAGTCTAGCCAGATAATGAGGAGAAGCTACATTTCCAGGACTATGAAACTTTCCTGAACCCAAAAAGCAATGTGGTCTATTGATCATTGCTACATCTATTTTTTCAGATCTCAGTTTAAAATTTCTAAGTTATAAGACTGTATTATATGCTATTAGATAAAGCAAAAGCAATTCTAATGTGCAGTTCAAATACTTCTCTGCTGAGCAAAGTTTTGACCACCAAAGACCCATATATCCCAAATTACTAAATATAGGGTACCCAGAAAACCCTCTTGAGGGTGTCAGGTTCATATTTCTCTCCTACTCTGGCACTGCATATAAAATATTCTA
The DNA here is from genome assembly GCF_015220235.1 of Choloepus didactylus. Classification (NCBI taxonomy): domain Eukaryota; kingdom Metazoa; phylum Chordata; class Mammalia; order Pilosa; family Megalonychidae; genus Choloepus; species Choloepus didactylus. The sequence continues at coordinate 124,925,614 of NC_051312.1, read as the reverse complement.
GGCAGATCTTGGATCTATCTTTAAACAGAAAGTGTATCAGACTCCTGAGAGGTCAGTTCTAATTTTATTTTACCCTACTCACATTTTAAAGCAATTTTTCTTAGGACTACTCTCAATAAGCCTGATTAGAGATAATGAGCAATCATCATTTGTGAAACTGAAAACTTACATTATCATTAAGCCTTCTCTTTTCTGGGAAATAAACATAATTTCATTAACTTTTCCAAAGAATTTTTTAAAATACCGTATCCTCCATATTCCTCCTCATGTAACAAAAATGTAATAGATTGTAATAAAATATATAAAATAAAATATAATAGAAATGTAATAAAAACATGATGTTTACTGAATGAAGCATAAAACAGGATAGAAAGAAGACAGCTCTGTAGGTTCTCCCTTCCTCACGCTTGCAATATCTATGCACTGATTGCTTAAAATAGGTATACATGGATAAAACTATACTTCCTAGAATATTAATTCTGCAAATACCATTTTATCTGACCATTAAGCTATCTTTTGGGTATCTTCAAGGTTCAGGGATCAAGGGGATGCTCTAGATCGAATCTGACTAAAGTGTTTCAGAAGCCAACAAAATGATTGTTTGAAAAAGAGGGTTAAAGACAAGGTTATTCTAACACTACCTAAGTCACATCCATCATTTAAAGTGATGTATGTGTAACACACTCACAGTAGGGAAATCTGATCAGTCACATCATATATTTCTTCTTAAATATCTAAGAATTTAGGGCTCTCCAAATAATATCCCATGGTTTGTTTCCAAAGGGGTAATTGAAAAGCCATGAGTGCCTTCAACCTGTCACTTTCATTTCAAAAGAAGCTGGGAGCGAAAAGGTTGATTCAAGATAATTCCTTGGGCTCTGTCAGTCATCCTGAACCTGTCACTGCTGCCAGTCCTTGGTGTCTTGAGAAATGTTTGAATCTTGGCTACAAACAGTCCACTCATCCCTCTGGTAATATCACTTTTACAAGAGTGCTGCCATCTCTGAGCACTCAGGCAACAAGGGTTGTGAAATGGAGGTAGCTAAACTATTCAGAGCAATAAGAAAACCCAGTCTCTGTCTATTTAAGCTCCAGGCTGAGCAGCAAAGCTGTGTCAGCTACAGTCTCTTCTTTTCGTTCCTGGAACAATCCTTAGCGGTTATATAGAAATGAGATCTTCTCTTGACAAGAAAGTCCTCCTCCTTTCTTACAGGTCAGGGAATGAACATCCATAACAAACATGGGGAGGTGGTTTGCAGTGGGGGTAGTGAGGAGCAGAGGGATAGGCTTAGCTTGAGGAGTTCGCGTTAAGAGAGCTGCCCCAATGGAAAAACCTCTCTGATGGCCTTTACAGTTTTCGTTCGTTTATTTATGTCCCCAGCTGACACAGTATTAAAACCAAATACACACACCAATTTACAGGGAAATAAAAGAAGAGGGTTCCAGGAGGTAAGTTTAAATGTGACAACAATTTCTTGCAGCTTTAAACCACAATGAAAAAGAAAGCAGATAGCACCCACAAGGACAAAAAATAAACCATATCTACTCATATTCACAAATATGCATGAATACATGCAAAGGAAATACAGTAACAGAGCTTTATTTGGCTCCAGAGTCTATCTTTCATTTTACAATTTTTATATGCAGAAATGAAGGGCTTCTTAGTGAAATAAAATTGGATTACTTTTTATGCTGAACATGCAATATTCATAAATATCAAATGCTTTCATTAGACTTAATACTTTTTTAAATGTAAATTTTTCCCTCTACAGCCCCTACGATCTAATTTCCATGCCATGGAGGTTCATGTCTGATTTTAAAAGCATATACAGAATGCACCACTTGATTTAGCAGTCAGGCTGCACACACCATAGCTCTCGTTTTTGGACACCGTTGATGGCAGAGTGATATTTAATACTGAATACAAGCAGTCTTTTCTTCTTATACTGTGGAGTAATTGCTTCCTACTTCAGAACTATAGCATGAGTTATCTTAGACTTGGCTCTCTAAGTGCTATGGCCAGCAAGGAAAAAAATGACAAATAACATTATGGGTTTACTCAAGGGAGTCAGATCTTTGCTGACTGCCAGGAAGAAATCATCACCAGTCAGTCACAGCACAATGAGATACGGCATAAGAAACTACATAGGTTACTGGGCCCTAATTCTAGGAAATTGTTTTACTAAAAGACCTCAGAATGCAGAAGCTAAACCCCTCTCAGTGTCAAATAGGCCAGATAAAAATTATAGTATATGTGGATGGTATTTACAAAGTATACAGATGTGTGTGTGTGTGTGTGTGTGTGTGTGTGTGTGGTGAAAGTTACTGCTTACAGAATACAGTGAAGGTGGGAAATAAAGAGAGCTTTCCCCTAGATTCTAGAAGCTGAACTGAAGCACCCTAATGCTTTCAGAGTTACCTATTATCAAGCTGGGTTCACGTAGGCTGTCCAACTAGTCTAAAGGTGATATAGTTTACAATTCTGTCAGGCCTGGCCAAAAGAGCCAACTACCTCCTGTATTTAACAGAAACAAAATAAAATGTAAGGTGGGGGGCAGGGGTAGCGGGGCAAAGCCCAATAAAAAAAAAATCTTACCTATCTTTCACTCAGCAACACAGAGCAAATGAATAGAAGGAAAAAAAAAAAGTCAGGCATACATGGGTTTAAACACAAACTCAATTCCAGCGTCATGATATACAAAGGGACAGTAAAATGCATATTGAAGGGTATTTAATTCTGCTTCAACATTATAAACATTGTTCGGGTTAAAATATAAACCCTTACCTCTGCTTGTTTCTTGTTTGTTTCTCTTCTGGCTTCCCTTTCTTTTAGTCTTTTCTCCTACAGGAAAAAGGGAAAAATTTAGCAACACATACACTTCTTTTATCTATCAGGTATAAATCAGATGACACATTCATTACAATTTTTTAAGTGAACAAATATTTACTGAGCACACTCTATGGGCTTAGTATATGTGCTCATAATCATTATGTCATATTAGACAGATCTAGAGTAAATCCTAAGCCTACCACTTACTAGTTGTGTACTTTAGGGCAACTTATTTATCCAAGTCTCACTTTTCTCATTTAAAAATGGAAGTAATAGTACACACTTCATAAAGTTGACATAAGAATTATATAAGACAACATACATGAGTCCTTAGCACAATGTCTGACATATGACCGGTACACAATCATAGCTGACAGTAAAAATCGAAGAAAAATCATCACAGAAGAAGAAAAATCAAAGAGGAGGAGGAATCAAAGAATCAGAACTAAGATTTGAAGAATCAAGGAATTGAAGAAGGAGAAGAGGAGGAGGTGAATACATTAATTTCTGTTTCTCTTTTCCTCTGTCTGAAAGCAGAAATTACGGAGAATATAAAATCATCTTCCTTGGGGTTCTTAGGCAAGTGATAATGTCTTCTCAAATACACACAAAAAAGGAATCAATCATTCCCCCAAACAATGGAAGATCACTCTTGTAAAGCATGCTATTTTATTAAATTCTTTATAATTTCCCAGTTAGTTTACACTTGACCATAAAATAAGCAGAAAATGCTGATTTTTAAAAAATGCAAATATTAAAATTCAAACAAAATGACCGAGCTAAAACAGAATTTTATTAAAAATCAGAAATCTATTTTCCCCTTCAAAACTAAAGCGCTAGAACAATAAAAAGGTTATTCTAAATTCAAAGTTCATAGCAAATAACTAATATTTTTAAAATATTTTAATAAAGTACTACGTCAATGTAAGAAAGTCAACAAGGAGCAAATAATTTTCTTTTAATGAGGTAATACGAAACTGCAACCATAATTCCCTATTATATTAAACAATCACTAATGTGAGAGTGCACTAGTTTTCTAATTCTGAGTAATATATAGTTACTATTATAATTTATATACACATGGCTTTCTCCAGACTGAAAAACCAATTCTAATACATAGCCCTTAGACAGATCTGAGGTTGCTCTGTTGCTTACAGCACTGAGAAGAACAGGGAATTGCTACTACACACCCTGTCTAGGTTTCTAGACTCCTTTAAGATAAAGCAAGGAAATAAATATTAGAAGTCTCATAGCGGGTTAAATACCAACTAATGCAAAGAGGAGGAGTGCCCACAGAACTTTACAGATTCTGTTTCTATAGTTTCAAATGCACAGTAGGAAAGTTAAATTCTTAGAGAAAGTTAACAAAAATTCACATGCAAATGGCAACTATAAAAGTGTCACATTCCCCCTAAGTAATGTATACTGTTAAATTATGCTTTTTCTTTGACAATTGTTTCCTTTCCCAGTTTTGGAGAAAATAGGTATTACCTTGACTTCCCAAATAAACATACAACCAGCAAGGCAGTTAAAACTTGAACAATCTGCACTTTTACAAAAGGAACATGCTAAATATTACTCAGAAGTTCCAGGACCAGTCAGAGGAAGTAAAGGGAAAGGAAAAAAAAAATGGATAAAAGAGGATCTATCATTTTTTAACTTTTTATTTTGAAATACTTTCAAACTACAGAGAGTTACAAAAATAATATAAACCCACATGGAGATCTCCAACTTACCCTGAACAACCAAGATACCTAAATCCACTAATTTAAATATTTTGTCATCTCTTTAGTTGCTTTAAAAAAAAAATTGTGGGAACATAGATATAGCATAAACTTTCCCATCTCAACCACTCCCAAGCATACCATTCAATGGGATAAATCAATATTGAGGTACCCTCACCACCTTCCATTACAAAAACTGTCCCCTGTCCCCAAACAGAAACCCTACAGCCATTATACATTAATTCCCCATTCCCCGTGACCCCTGCCCCTGGCAACCTGTAGTCTAATTTCCATTTCTATAAGCTTTCTTATTCTCCAATTTTTTTTTTTTGTAGTTATCATGGGGGCTTAAACTTAACATTCTGAATCTATAACATTGTTTGCTTTGATACTAACTTAATTCCAATAGTATACACAAACTGTTCCTATACCCCTCCATCACCCCAATTTTATGTAGTTATTGTCACAAATCACATATTTATACATGAGTCTAAAACCATTGATTTATCATTACATTTTATACATTTGCCTCTTAGATCTTGTAGGAAGTAAAATGTGGAGTTACAAATCACTAATGTTCTTTCCTTTCAACCTGAAGAACTCTGTTCTAGTTTGCTAATGCTACCAGAATGCAAAACACCAGAAATGGATTGGCTTTTATAAAAGGGGGTTTCTTTGGTTACACAGTTACAGTCTTAAGGCCATCAAGTGTCCAAGGTAACACATTAGCAATCAGGTACCTTCACTGGAGGATGGCCAATGACATCCGGAAAACCAAAGGCATGTGGCTGGCATCTGCTCCAGAGTTCTGGTTTCAAAATGGCTTTCTCCCAGGACCTTCCTCTCTAGGCTGCAGCTCCTCTTCAAAAATGTCACTCTTAGTTGCACTTGGGATATTTGTCCTCTCTCAGCTTCTGTGGAGCAAGAGTCTCCTTTCAACAGCCATTTTCAAACTCTCATCTGCAGCTCCTGTGCTTTCTTCAAAGTGTCCCTCTTGGCTGTAGCTCCTCTTCAAAACGTCCCTCACAGCTGCACTGAGTTCCCTCTGTCCGGCAGCTCATTTATGTAGCTCCAGTGACTCAATTTAGACCCACCCCAAATGGGCGGAGCAACACCTTCATGGAAATTATCCAATCAGAGTCATTACCCACAGCTGGGTGGGGCGCATTCCAAAGAAACACTCAAAGAATTACAATCTAATCAACACTGATAACATCTGCCCACACAAGATTACATCAAAGAATATGGATTTTTCTGGGGGACATAATACATTCAAACCAGCACAAACTCCCTTTAGCATCTCCTGTAGGACTACTCTGCTGGTGATGAAGTCCCTTGATTTTTGTTTATCTTGGAATGTCTTAATCTCTCCCTCATTTTTGAAATACAGTTTTGCTGGATATAGAATTCTTGATTGGCAACATTTTCCTTTCAGCACTTTAAATACATCTTCTCACTGCTTTTGGACCTCCATGGTTTCCATGGAAAAATAGGTACTTAATTTTATTGAAGCTCCCTTGTACGTGACTTTCAGAATTCTCTTTTATCTTTGGCATTCAATGGTTTGATTATTCTATGGTGTGCTGTGGATCTGTTTGGGTTTACTCTGGAGTTTGTTGATCATCTTGGATGGGTATATTCATGCCTTTCATTAAATTTGGGATGTTTTCAGTCTTTATTTTTTTTACTATTCTCTCTTCTCCTGGAACCTCTACAATGCATTTATTGGTATGCTTGATGGTATCCCATAGACTCCTTAGGCTCAGTCATTTTTCTTCATTATCCTTTCTGCTTCACAGTCTGAATAATTTCAATTGTCTTGTCTTCAAGTTCTCTGATTCTTCTGCCAGCTCCATTCTGTAGTTGAACCCTTCTAGGGAATTTTTAATTTCTGTTACTGTGGTCTTCTCTTTGGTTCCTTTTCATAATTTCCATCTCTCCATTGATAATCCCTTGTGCTAATCTATCATTTTCCTTATTTCCTTTAGTTCTTTATCCATTTTCCTTTAGCTCTTTGAGCACATATAGGACCATTTTTCAGAAGTCTTTGGTATGTCCCAGGTCTGACCTTCCTCACTGATGATTTCTAATGCTTTAATCTCCTTCTTTGTCTGGAGTATCACTTCCTGTTTCTCTGTATGTTTTGTGAACTTTTGTTGAAACCTGGACATTTTGATATTTTAACATGTTACTACTGGAATTTAGACTGTGAGGCATCTGTTCCTTAAGCTTGCATCCAGCTAGTACTATGACAGAGCTATCTCCTTGAATGCCAGGAGCTAACAACAACAAAAAAAAGAAGGACAAAAAGACAACACCTCTCCCAGACTTGGCAGATTGATCTGTACAAGCGCTCTCTTCTTTAGGGCTTATCAATACAATCAATTTAGAGAAAAGTTCCAGGCCAAAGCGGATGTGCCTCCCTAATCCTTTCCGAACATATGTCTTGTCCTGTGCGTGCACCTGTGGCCCTAGGAATTCCCCCATTTACATGGTTCTGAATGTCCTCTCTTCCCTAGGAAACAGTTTCCTCGTGGTCCCATCACTGCACTATATGTCCAATAGCCAGCAACCCCTTGCTCCAGACAGCACAACTTGACAGCTCTCCCAGAGCACTTTGTAGGAGAGTTCTGTAAGCTGCTTTCTACACCAGAAAATTGTTCTTGCAACAAGTAATTTATCCAGTCTGAAATGGGTTAACTGATGGTTGTTATAGATGTAGAACAAATCTTAAATGTGTATATGTATGTTGGGGAAAGGAAGCTAGGTGATCCATAACATTTCTACATGGGAACTCTGATCAACAAATAATTATTAGGAAATAAATTATTTATATTTTTTCCTGATCAAGTAGGATGATAATTATGTCAATTCCATTTAACTAGTATTAGTTCTCTAAAGTTAAATTTAAAGAGGCATGCCCAATTAGTTAAGAAATTCAATAAATAAATGTCTTTTTGAATCTGGAGTTTGTCATTTTAATTTCTAAGTATATTTAGCTTAAAGTAAATCTCCTATTTCATTTGAATTATTTATTATTTTCAGATTGACTGTTTGGTTGCTGAAGTGCATGGAACTGATCAATTAGTTCAATGTTTATTCTGCCTCCTTCCAAAGAGATTTACAACTTCTGTAATCAATTTAAGACAAAATACCCATTTATATCAGTGATTTCCATACCTGACAGATTAACAGAACTATCTTTATGAAAACAATTTTAAAAACTCAAGCTTGTGAGCCCTGTAATTAAATCAGAATGTATAGAGGTTAGGCTTCAAGAATCTCCAATTTAATAGAGTTCTTAGATGACTCTGATGATCACTAATGTTAAAGAACCATGGTTTTATATATATATGCCAATGAGAAAATGAATCAATTGGTGGGGGTTTGGGGGGAGGTTAACTGAATACAGTATCTCAGGAACATTTTTTTTTTTTTTTTGCATAATGGGAAGTACAACTTGGGACAGCATGCTTTCTCAAGGTATTATACTATAATACTTCTTCAAACATGACATTCTATGGAAAGTACTGGTTGTTTCTACTCACTTGGAATTTTGTATTGCACATTTATCATATTATAACATAATCATAATGAAGATGTAGAAAAGTTCCTTTAAACCTTCTCCTAGTTACACCCCCCACCCCACTCCCACCCCCGGCAACACAGTGGGAAGCCAGCTTGCACTCCCATTGTGGGTCCCTGCTCTTTTACAAAGGGAGCAGAGTGGTCCCTGTGGGCACAATGGGGAGGCTGTATGTCAGTGCCAATCCATCAGGTGGAATTCTGAGAGACTCAGCTAAAGAATGTGCCTCACGCTCACCCTCACAGAGTTTGTCCTGAGGGCAGAACAGCCACTTGCAGACACTTTGAACAGTGTTGGAAACAATTAATTTGAAACAGACTGGGTCAAAGGATTACCTTCATTAAGTAACTCAAAAGAGCACCCAGAAGGGGAGGAGTTCTGTTCCAACGGGAGTAGAGGGGGCATTCACTCAAATTTCTGTGGACTAAAAATGGTAATTCCTGGGTACTTCAATGAGCAAAAGCCCACAAGAAGAAACAGGCTCCTCGTCTCTGGCCTCATCTCAGGGTCAGATAAGACAAAGAGAACCCAGCATTACAATTTACCTCTGGCTGATCTGCTTGATAGGAGTGCTAAGATCACCAGCCAAAGGACAGTCAATATGCAAAGAGAGTGAAAGGTGCTTTTTGCTTTGGTTTGCTGTTCGTATTAGCTCCAGGAATTCAAGAAAATCTCTGTCATATCACTAGCTGGATACAAACTTAAGGGATAGCCCAGAGTCTAAATCCCAGAGTTAAGACTTTAAAATAATAAATTGTACAGTGTGCAACAAAAGATTTCAAGAGGAAACAAAGAAACAGGAAATGATGGCTCATCTGAATAAACAAGATAAAAATCTAGAATCCATTAACTGAAGGGGATCAGACTGGCAGTACTAGGTACTTTAAAAAAATGATCCTTAATATGCTGAATAAGATAAAGGAAAACACAGAGAAAGAACTAAAGGATATGAGTAAAACAATGAATGAACAACATGGGAATCTCTCCAGACAAATATGAAAGATGAAGAATAAAATAAATGAAATAAAAAATTCCCTAGTTAACCAACAGCAGATTGCAAGTGGTAGACGAAAGATAAGTGAACTCAAAGACAAGATAACTGAAATGATTCAGGCTGAGGAGCAGAAAGATAAAAGAATAAAAAGAATGAACAGAGACTAACAGGCCTGTGGGACACCATCTAGTGTGTTAATAAATACATTGCAGGAGTACAAGAAGAAGAAAGAGGGGAAAGGGAAGAAGGAATATTCGAAGAAATAATGGCAGAAAACCTCCCAAATCTAACAAAAGACATGAATATACAAATTCAAGAAGCATAACAAACCCCAACAGGATATATTCAAAGAGAACCATGCCCAGACACAAAGTAATCAACTTGTCCAATGCCAAGGACAAGGAGAGAGTTCTGAAACCTGCAAGAAAAAAGCAATGAGTTTTGTACAAGGAATCACAATAAAATTAAGTGCCAATTTCTCATCCAAAACCACGGAGGCACAAACTCAGTGGTATGAAATATTTAACATGCTAGAAGAAAAAACTGTCAACCAAGAATTTTATATCTAGGAAGATGTCACTTCAAAAAGGAGGGAGAGATAAAAAAAAAATCCCAGATAAACAATAGCCAAGAAAATTGCTCACCACTAGATCTGCCCTACAAGCAATGCTGAAGGAAGTTCCTCCAACTGAATGGAAAGGGTACTCAAGAGTGGACCAAAGCAGTAAATGTAACCACATGGATAATTACAAATGCCATCACTATTGCATGGTATCGTTTCTTATTTAATTCCAATTCTTGCTTCATACAGGTGCTAAAATGCAAATACATAAAAAGTATGACCAATTGATGGTCTTGGACATACAATATACAAAGATATAATTTGTAACAAGTACAAAAAAATGTGGGGGGATGGAGAGGTATAAGAACAGTGTATGTTTACCTTATTGAAGATAAGTTTGTATCAAAGCACATGCTTGTTCAGATTTCAGATGTTAAATTTTAATCCTTTGGCAACCATAAAGAAAATACATGAAAAGCACCTTCAGAAATAAATGAGAAGGGTCCTAAAATGGTACAATGCAAAAAGCCAAACAAATATGGAAGTAGGCACTAATGGAAAAATTGAGGGTCAAAAAAGGTATAAGACTTACAAACACAAAATGGCAAAATAAAGTCCTACATTATCAGTTGTTACTTTAAATGTAAGTGGATTAAACCCTCCAGTCAAAGCAGAGACTGGCTGAATGGATTAAAAGCAGGACTCAACTACATGCTGTTTACAAGAGACTCACCTTAAACCAAGAGAAATAAGTACGTTGAAAGTTAAAGGATGGAAAAAATATATACCATGCAAGTAGTAACCAAAAGAGAGTAGGGTTAACTATACTAATATAACATAAAATAGACATTAAATAAAAAACTGTTACAAGAGACAAAGAGCTGGTCACTACATAAAGATAAAGGGGTCGATTCAACCAGAAGACATAAAAATTATAAGTATACATGTACTTAACAGCAGAGCAAAAAAATATATGAAACAAATATTGACAGATTTGAAGGGAGAAATTGACAAATCTACATTAATATGAGGAGATTTAAATACAACACTTTCAATAATACATAGAATATTCAGACAGACAATCAATAAGGAAATAGAAGACTTGAATGATACTCCAAACAGAAAGACCTAACAGACAGATATAGAACACTTCATCCAGCATCAGTGAATACACATTCCTCTCTACTGCACATGGAACATTGTCCAGGATAAACTATATGGTAAGTCACAAAAAAAAGTCTAAATAAATTCAAAATATTGAAGTCATGCAATGTATCTTCTCTGACCATAATGAAATGAAGATAGAAATCAGTAACAGAAGGACAAATGGAAAATTCACAAATATGTGGAAAACCTAGGGGTCAAAGGAGAAATAAGGGAAATTTGGAAATATCTTGAAGTGAAAGAAAATGTAAAGACAACATATAAAAACTTATGGGATGTGGCAAAGGCAGTGCTTAGAGGGAAATTTATAACTCTAAATGCTTAAAAAAGACGAAAGATCTCAAATCAGAGACTTTACTTCAAAACTAGAGGATCTAGAAAAAGAAGAAACTAAACTCAAAGTGAACAGAAGGAAGGAAATAAAGATTAGAGAACAAATAAATGAGACAGAGAATTAAAAAACATTAGAGAGACTCAACAAAACCAAAAGTCTGTTCTTTGAAAAAATCAATAAAATCAACAAACTTTTAGCTACATTGACAAAGAAAAAGAGAGAGACCCCAAATAACTAAAATTAGAAATGAAAGGGAGGACATTACTACTGACTGCACAGAAATAAAAGGACTATAAGAAGACAATACAAACATCTGTAGGGCAACATATTGGATAACCTAGATGAAATGGATAAATTCCTAGAAACACAGAAACTATACATGGACTAAACAAAAACTACATGATCTCAATAACCAGTTACTCATAAAGAGATTGAGTCAGTGTGCCCAAGAAAAAAGCCATATTCTTTAATGCAATCTTGTGAGGGCAGACATAGTAATGTCGATTAGATTGGAACCTCTTGATTGTTTCCATGGAGATGTGACTCGAACTGTGGGCAAGACCTTTGATTGGATAATTTCCATGGAGGTGTTACCCCACCCATTCAGGGTGGGTCTTAACTGAATCACTGGAGTCATATAAAAAAGTTCACAGACAGAAGGAGGTGCCAGCCAAGAGGGACACTTTGAAGAAAGCACAGGAGTTTGCAGAGAAGCTGGAACACAACCTGGGATCAGCAGATGCCAGCCACTTGCCTTCCCAGTTAACAGAGGTTTTCTGGACACCATTGGCCTCTCATTGGTGAAGGTATACTTGTTGATGCCATAGCTTGGACACTTTTATGGCCTTAAGACTGTAACTTTGTAACCAAATAAACCTCCTTTAAAAAAGTCAATCCACTTCTGGTATTTTGCATCATGGGCAGCATTAGCAAACCGGTACAGTCATCTTCCAAAAAAGGAAAAGCTGAGGACCAGATGACTGTGAAGAGAAGTCTATCAAGCATTCCAAGAAGAATTCATACTGATTTTTTCTCAAACTCTTCCAAAAACTTGAAGAGGAGGTAACACTCCCTAACTCATTCTTCTCACTGGAAGACTAAATATTGTTAAGATATCAATTCTACCCAAAGAAATTTACTGATTTCAATGCAGTCTCAATCAAAACTCCAACAGCTTTTCTGGCAGAAATGGAAAAGCAAATCATCAAATTTATATGCAGTAGCCACTTAGAAGAAAAAACTTGAAAGAATCTCATTTTCTGATCTTAAAAACTGTAACAAAGCCATTTTGTAGAAATCAAAATACCAAGGTATTGGCACAAGGACAGACATGTAGACCAATGGAGTCAAATTGAGAGTTCAGAAATCAACCCTCACATTTACAGGCAATTGATTTTTGACAAGGGTGTCAAGTCCACTCAATGAGGTAGGAAATGCTGCTGGGAAAATTGGATGTCCATGTGTAAAATAATGTGGACCCCAAACTCATACCAATACAAAAATCAATTCAAAATGGATCATAGGCCAAAAATACAAGAATCAGACCTATAAAACTCCTAAAAGAAAATGTAGGGAAGCACCCTCAGGACCTTGAACTAGGCAATAGTTTCTTAGACTTTACACCCAAGGCATCATCATCATCATCATCAACAACAACAAAACTGGATAAATGGGACCTCATCAAAATTAGAAACTTTGGGGCATCAAAGGACTTTATCATGGAAGTGAAAAGACAACCTATTCAGTGGGAGAAAATACTTGGAAACCACGTATCCAATAACAGTTTAACATCCAGAACATAAAAAGAAATCGTACAACTCAACAACAAAAAGACAAACAATCCATTTTTTAAATGAACACAAGACTTGAAAAGACATTTCTCCAAAGAAGATACACAAATGGCCAAAAAACAAAAAACAAAAACAAAAAACAAAAAACAACCACACATGAAGATATGCACAACACCACTAGCTACTACTAGGGAAATGCAAATCAAAACTACAATGAGATACTATTTCATATCCACTAGAATGTCTACTATTAAAAAAAACAGAAAATAACAAGTGTTGGAGAGGATGCAAAGAAATAAGAACATTCATTCACTGTTGATGAGAATGTAAAATGGTGTAGCTGCTGTGGAAGACAGTTTGACAATTCCTCAGATATTTAAATAAAGAATTACTATATAACCCAGCAATCCCATAACTAGGTATATACCCAAAAGAATTGAAAGCAAGAAGGTGAAAAGATATTTACACATTGATGTTCATAACACCATTATTCACAATTGCCAAAAGATGGAAGCAACTAAAGTATCCACCAACCACTGAAAGGATAAAGAAAATGTGTTGTGTGTGTATGTATGTATGTGTGTATATACACACACACAAACACACACACTGGAATATTATTCAGCTGTAAAAAGGAATGAAGTTCTGATATATGCAACAACCTGAAACAACCTTGAAGACATCATGTTGAGTGCAATAAGTCAGACATAAAATGACAAATATTGTACGACCCGACTAATACGAAATAATTAGAATAAGCAATCTATTAGAATCAGAATCTAGAATGTGGATTCTCAGGGGAAAGGGTGGGGGTATGGGATGAGGAGTTAATGCTTAAAATGTATATAGATTCTATTTGTGCTGATTATAAAGTTTTAGCAATGAATGGTGGTGATGGATGCATAACATTGTGAATGCAATTGACAGGACTGAATTATATATGTGGATGTGGTTAAAAGGGAAATTTTTAGGTTGTATATATGTTAACAGAATAAAAAATTAAAAAAAAACACGTAGGACTGTACAACACAATGAACCCTATTGTAAATGATGGATTATAGTTAATAGTACAGTTATAAAAATGTTCTTTCATAAATTGTAACAAATGGACCACACTAATGCAAGGTGTTTATAATAGGGTGGGATATGGGAATTATGAATTTTTTTGCATAATTTTTCTGTAAACCTATAACTTCCCTAATAATAACATACATACATACATACATACATACATACATATATACATCTCTCATTCATTTAACTAGCACTTACTAAAAGCCTACTCTCTGGAACGCATAGTTTCAACACTGAATTTAAAATTAAGTCAGATGGACAGAGGTAGCCTAAGGGTACATCGACTGCAGTGTATGCATACAATGGAACATTGCATGGCTGCAAGAAGGAATGAAGTTGTGAGGCATTCAACTCAGTGAATGAATCTTGAGGACATTATGTTGAGTGAAATAAGCTGGAAACAAAAGGACAAATATTATATGGTCTCACTAATATAAACTAACTATAATGAGCAAATGCTGAGTATTAAATTCGAGAGCATAGGTTATCAGGGGATAGAACATGGGCAGAAATTGGGCAATTGATGATTTAGGAGTACAGATTGTTCAATAAGGCTCACTGCAAAGGTTCCTAGATTGTAAGCTCTTATAGCAGTCCATCTATTCTTGAGTTTTAACTGTTATTTCTAAATTTTGCGATGCTGAGTTCTTTGGCTATAGCCTGTTGATTCCCTGGAACTTTGCGTATCTGTGTGACACCTGAGAACCAGAGATAGAGTTCTGAAGCCCTGAAAGTGTTACTCCATAAAGCAACTGCTAAAGAAGCTGAAAAAGAGATCACATTTCAATTAGAAATATGAAAGAAACAGACTGGGTTAGGACAGGTAAATCAGAATACAGGGTAAAGAATGATATTGACTGTGTTTTAAAACTTCAACTTCTGTGTGAGACCAAAGGAAGAGATACTTACTTGGTAAAAAATTAAAATTTTTTGTAGCATATTATATAATTTAGCCTATATGGGAAGTTTATTTAAACAACCTAATTACATGGAACCAAGAATAGGGAATGAGATCCTGTTATTCTGTACAGGTTAATGTAATATCCCGATAAATTCCAGAGTATTTGGGGCAGAAAATAAAAAAAGTACTTGCAAAGCGCCCTTGAGGGACTGGGGAAAAATGTAGAAATATGAAACTTCCCCACCTGGGAAATGCCTGATAGTTTCTATTTATTTTATTTTATTTTATTTTATTTTATTTTATTTTATTTTATTATTTTATTTTATTTTTATTTTATTTTACTTTATTATTTTATTATTATTCTATTTTATTTTATTTTATTACTTTATTTTATTTTAATTTTCATTTTATTTTATTTTGAAATAAATTCAAAGTTATAGGAACAGTTGCAAAAACAATACTAACCCCATACACAGAATTCCATCATACCCTGACCCCCTCCCCCGATACCCCAATCCACCAACTGTAACATGCTGTCACATCGCTATTTCTTTCCCTCCCTCCCTCCCTATCTATCACCCATCATCTATTGCTGTCTTCTGAACATATGAGAGCTAGCTGCACACATCCTTGAACAAACACTGTAATTTACATATATACTTCCCGTGAATAAGAACATTCTTTTATGCAATCTCATTAAGCATAGCTAAGAAGTACAAGAGATTCAACAATGATACAAAGTTTACATTCTATATTTCCTTTTCCTTCTGTCTCAACTGTGTCCCTTTGAGCCTCCTGTCATCCATCCTCCGATCCCATCCAGGCTCATCCTTGGCATTCAATTGTCATCTATTTAGACTGTCTTTTTTTTTTTCAATTGTGAAAACATATATACAGCCTAAATCTTCCCATTCCACCCCCTCCCTAGCCTTCCATTAGTGGGATTAATCACATTTAGAATGTTGTAATGCTCTTTCCCACCATCCATTACTAGAAATTTCCCTTCACCTCAAACAGCAACCCTACACTCATTTCTTAACTCCCCATTGCCCCTTCCCCCATTTCTTTTAACCCATACTCTACTTTTCATCTCTATGGTTATATTCTCTGATAATTTCTTTGTGTTTACTGTGGGGCTTAAAATTAACCCCTTAAATCCATAACAATCTTGTTTTTCTTTGATACCACCTTCATTTCAATAGGACACATAAACTATGTTCCTATACTCCTCCATTCCCCCACCTTTATATAGTTGTCTAAAATTACATATTTTACATTGAGTTCAAAACCACTGATTTGTCATTAGATTTTGTGTATTTTATATCATGTACGAAGTAAATAGTGGAGTTACAGTCCAAAAATTATTGACTTCTATTTGTATTCCATTGTGGTTGGAGAATGTGCTTTGAGCATATTCAATTTTTTTTTTTTTTTTTAATTGAGGCTTGTTTTATGTCCCAGCTTATGGTCCCTTCTGGAGAAAGATCCATGATCACTAGAGAAAAATGAGTGTCCTGGTGATCTGGGATGTAAGGTACTATACATGTCTGTTAAAATTCTCTATATCTCTTTCTCTTTTCTTTGTTTCTCTGTTGGTAGAATCTCAAGTAGGGCAGGTCTTTTATTGGCAAAGTCTCACAGCATTTGTATGTGAAAAATTTAAGCTCTCCCTCAAATTTGAAGGAGAGTTTTGCTGCATAAAGTATTCTTGGTTGGAAATTTTTCTCTCTCAGAATTTTAAATATGTCATGCCACTGCCTTCTCGCCTCCATGGTGGCCGCTGAGTAGTCACAACTTAGTCTTATGTTGTTTCCTTTGTATGTGGTGAATTGCTTTTCTCTTGCTGCTTTCAGAACTTGCTCCTTCTCTTCAGTATTTGACAGTCTGATCACAATATGTCTCGGAGTGGGTTTATTTGGATTTATTCTATTTGGAGTTCGCTGGGCATTTATGCTTTGTGTATTTATATTGTGTAGAAGGTTGGGGAAGTTTTCCCCAATAATTTCTTTGAATACTCTTTCTAGACCTTTACCCTTCTCTTCCCCTTCTGGGACACCAATGAGTCTTAAGTTTGGACATTTTATTTTATCTATTGTATGCCTGAGATCCATTTCGATTTTTTCGATTTTTTTCTCCATTCTTTCTTTTGTTCTTTCATCTTCTGTTCTGTGGACTTCCAGGACACTGAGACATTGTTCAACTTCCTCTAATCTTGTATTGTGAATATCCCAAGTCTTTTTAATTTGGCCAACAGTTTCTTTTATTTCCATAAGATATTCTATTTTTTTATTTACTCTTGCAATGTCTTCTTTATGCTCTTCTAGGGTCTTCTTTACGTCACTTATATCCTGCGCCATGGTTTTCTTGATGTCCTTCAAATCCTTTGCCATGTTTTCATTCCTCGGTTGTAGTTCTTTGTTTAATTTTGCGAAGTACTGTGTATCTTCTGAATCTAGATTTGTGTGTTTGGAGTTGGATTCTCCTTATCGTCTGGTTTTATCATATGCATTAAGATTTTCTGTTGTTTTGGCCTCTTGGCATTTGCTTTGCTTGACAGGGTTCTTTCAAGTTGTAAAAAAGAAGATACCAATCTAATTTTTCAGAAACCCTGTTTGGTGATGTACACTTTCTCTAACTATCCAGCAGATGGCGTCTGTGAGTCACCTATACCCCTCAAGTCAGTTCTCAACCTTGTTCCCGTGGTGTGTGGGGAAATGATTCTTGTGGGGTTCAGTTGGAGAACTCAGATTGGGTGTGTTGCTGGAGCCGTCCACCCTGAATGTGGGGCGTGTGTAAGGGTGGCCAGGGAGGAAGGGCAGCTTTAATACTCAAATCCCCCAGGTTCCTGGAGATTCAAGGCCGCTGCAAGAGTCTAAGCCTTCATTTCAGTTCAGCCCCAGACCCTCTCTCTCGCTGTCCCACAAACCACCGGACTTGGCGTAGTGTCCCTGGGTTCTCCAAGCGGGTCCCCCCTCCCAGCCATGATCCTCCAGGAGCTCTGTCGAGGGAATGCCGTGCTACGTCACCAGTGCGCGCCATCCCTCAAGGGAAGCCCCGGGCAGCCAGGCCGTGCAGTGGCGCTCTCAGCCTGATGCGAAGATGGCTGAACGGGGCATCTCCACACCCCTCTCCTCGCACAGTTCTTCCTACCCAGCTCTGGGACAACTGGCGGAGCTCTAGGCTGTGGGCACGGCCCGGGCAGGAGTTCATCCAGCCCTCCGAGGAGCCAGCTGCAAGCCACAGGGTTTCTTTGAGCTTCCGGCTCTCCTCTCCGTTCCCCCGGCCCCGAGAGTATCTGCAGCAGGCTATCCTCCAGGCCAGACACTGAGAGGCCGGCCCAGCCCCCTCTTACTGTATTTTACTGCATGGTTCCCACTCCTGCAACTGCAGCTGCTCCTGGGTTTTTCCTTTTTTTGTTTGTTTGTTTTAAAAGAGCCAGTTGGTCTCCAAACGCCAAGCCCTGGCTTCCCCCACAATGCCACATGGCTGCGGGTCTTCCAGCCAGATTACTCACTCATTTCAGAATGCAGACTTCCGGTTTCACCAAGTAAATGGCCCCTGTGGTACTAGCAGACCTCGTCCAGCTGGCGCATCGCTGTAACAGGTATTCTGGGTGACTTTCTGGTTTTTATCTAGTGTTTTTCACGGAGGTGTTTTTATGCCCTGTCTCACCTAGCCGTCTGAGTACAGCTCATTTATATGGCTCCACTGATCAAGGCCCACCCTGAATGGGTGGGGCCATGCCTCCATGGGAATATGTCATCAGAGTCATCACCCATAGCTGGGTGGGGCGCATTCCAAGCAAATCTAATCAGCACCAAAATGTCTGCCCCACAAGACTACATCAAAGATAATGGCATTTGGGGGACACAATACATTGAAACTGGCACATTCCACCCCCTGGACCCCAAAATGACATTATCTTTCCAAGTACAAAATACATTCATTCCACCACAATATCACAAAAACTTAAATCATTTCAGTAACAAAAGTTAAGTACAAGATCCTATCAAAATCAATTACAGGCATGGTGGGTCCTAAGGCATAATTCTCCTTTAGCTTTGGATCTGTGGACTTAAAGCAAGTTATACGCTTCCAATATACAAAGGAGGGACATTCATAGGATAAACATTCCCACTGCCATAAGGAGAAAGAGTAAGGAAAACAGGGTTAACAGGACCAAAACAGTTCCTAAAACCCACAGGACAAATTCCATTAGATTTCAAAGTCTGAGAGTCATTTACAGAACAACGTTGCATCCTTGGGGCTAGAGAGAGCGGGAGCCTAACCCTTTCTAAGGGCCTTTTCAGCAGCCCCTTCCTCTCCAAATGCTTAGGTGAGTGCTCCAACATATCCACACACTGAGGAGACCACCTTCTCGGCCCCACCCTCCTCAAACATTGGGGTAGCTCCCAGGTTCCCTTCCATCTCCAGGGCACACGCTCAACCCCTTCAGAACAGTGTGGTGGCAGCCAGGCTCTCCCCAATTCCCTGGGAATGTGCTCCACCCTCTTTGGGACCTCAGGTGGCAAAACTCTTCCAGAGCATCGAGGTGGAAGGCCCACCCTTGACCTCCGGGGCAAACACCCTTTCCATGCATGTGGGCTGCTCCACTCTCCCAGCCCAAGGCCTCTTGACTCCAGACCTCAACCTCCATGGCTCTGTCTTTGAAGAAATTTTTCCTGCAATTTGTTCCTTGTCTGTCTCCTTTAGTCCAGACTGGCAACGGCTCTGTCTGTAAAGATCTCGCAAAAATTCTGTTGGCTTCGCATGAAGCATACAGGGGTCAAAGCCATCAGACAATAGGACTTTCCACAAATCCTTTCTGGATAATTCCATCTCCAATCTTGGCTTGTACTGAAATGGTGGCTGGGTTCCATGTTTGGTTACATCCTCATGTTGGGCTGTAGCTTCTGGGATTCCACCCTCTGGAAGCTTGTAATTTTCCAAGCCATCAGCTTCTGGTTTCTTTGAACCCAAGAGTTCAGTTCTAAGCTTATCTCTCTTCGCTCGCATTTTACTATAAGCTGCAAGAAGAAGCCAGGGTACCTCCTCCACATGTAGTCTGGAGATTTCCTCAGCTAAGTATTCCAGGTTGTCACTTTCAAATTCTTCCTTCCATCTGATACGAGGATTCAATTTTGCCAAATACTCTGCCACTTTAAAACAAGAATCGCCTTTCTTCCAATTTGCAAAAACACATTCATCATTTCTGCTCAAGGCCTCGTCAGAAGTATCTTTAGAGTCCATATTTCCATAAACAGTCTCTTTAAAGCAGTTTTGGCCTTTTCTATCAAGCGTCTCACAATTCTTCCAGAATCTTCACCTTATCCATTTGAAAAGCAGTTTCAACATGTTTGGTATTTGCAGACTCAGCAGCAAAAGCATCCCACTTCTCTGGTACCAAAATCTGTTCTCCTCCACTGGAGGACGGCCAATGGCGTCCGGAAAACCTCTGTTAGCTGCGAAGGCAAGTGGCTGGCATCTGCTCCAGAGTTCTGGTTTCAAAATGGCTTTCTCCCAGGACGCTCATCTCTAGCAAGCTTGCTCCTCTTCAAAACGTCACTCACAGCTAGAGGAGCTACAGCCAAGAGGGACACTTTGAAGAAAGCATAGGAGCTGCAGATGAGAGACAGTTTGAAGATAGCCATTGAAAGCAGACTCTTGCTCCAGAGAAGCTAAGAGAGGACAGATGCCCCAAGTGCAGCTGTGAGTGATGTTTTGAAGAGGAGCAAGCTTGCTAGAGAGGAACGTCCTGGGAGAAAGCCATTTTGAAACCAGAACTCTGGAGCAGATGCCAGCCACGTGCCTTCCCAGCTAACAGAGGTTTTCCGGACGCCATTGGCCGTCCTCCAGTGAAGGTACCTGATTACTGATGTGTTACCTTGGACACTTTACGGCCTTAAGACTGTAACTGTGTAGCCAAATGAACCCCCTTTTTATAAAAGCCAATCCATCTCCGGTGCTTTGCATTCTGCAGCATTAGCAAACTAGAACACTGCCATCTTAGTTTCTCCTGATAGTTTCTTTAGCATTAGGGACTCCCAACTTAATAACCCAAGCCCTCGATCTTGGGTCTTGCCCTTATGAAATGTATTCCTGCAAAGGAGAGGCTAAGCCTACTTATAACTATGCCTAAGAGTCACCCCCAGAGAACCTCTTTTGTTGCTCAAATGTGACCTCTTTCTTTAAGTCAACTCTGCAAATAAACTCACTTCCCTCCCTGCTACATAGGGCATGACTCCCAGGGATGAGCCTGGCCCTGGCATCACGGGATCGGGAATGACTTCTTAACCAAAAAGGGGAAAAAGAAATGAAACAAAATAAAGTCTCAGTTGCTAAGAAATTTCAAATGGACTTGAGAGGTCATTCTGGAGGTTTTGCTTATGCATTATATAGATATTCCTTTTTAGTTTCTAGTGTATTAGAATAGATAGAAGGAAATACCTGAAACTGTTGAACTGTAATCCAGTAACCTTGATTCTTGATGATGACTGTATAACTATGGGGTGACCATTTGATTTTGAAAACCTTGTGACTGACACTCCCTTTATGCAGCATATGGGCAGATGAATAATAAAGTAAAGACAAATAAATAAATAAATAATAAGGGAGGATAAGGGGCATGAGATGTTTTGGGTGTTCTTTTTATTTTTATATTTTTGGAGTAATGAAAATGTTCTAAAACTGATTGTGGTGATGAATACAGAACTATATGATGATACTTTGAGCCACTGATTGCATTCTTTGAATGGATTATACGGTGCGTGATTATATCTTAATAAAATTCCATTTAAAAACGTTAAGGCAAAAATAGCTCACTCTGAGGAATAGAAAAATGTAAATAATTGTAACTTGGTAATAAAGGACAAAATGGAAGCACAAACACAGTACTATGGGAACAGAGTGGGGATATGGGAAGAGGAGGACTGCTGGGCATGTCTAGGACCAATATACGATATAATTTGAAGGTTCTTAAAAGACCTTAAACCACATTTTATTACCAGACACACATCATCATTCATCCCAAACAAAATTCTTGGCATGCAGTTTGGAAAAGTCTATAGACCAAGAAAACAATGATGTATGTTTTTTATTACTATGTCAAAATATCTAGCTTTAAAATGATATCACCATGTCATAAACAAAATTGACATTTCTTATTCATCTCTGCAACCATATCATCAAGAACAGCGCCTGGCTTGTAACGGGGCCCAGTAATGATGGAATAAACATAAGAATGGAAAAAGAACAGAGGAAATATCTATTCTTAAGTTCTTTATTTTCTTCTATCATCTTGTCTATTTCAGCAGTCTACACTTGGGTACAGAATCCCACACAGGATAGCTATTTTGAAAGCTAAAGCTTGGTTTTGTAGCTGGCCACATTCAGATCATTAGGTCCTGAAGAAATACTAGTGATAAAGGGACAACATGGCAACTGGAGAAAATCTACATTTTATTCCTCCTTTAAATTGCCATGAACATTCCATATATTCTTATATCTGATAATTTTTTAAAAAGTGAACTCCTTTTGTAAACTCTGCTATTTACATAAACCTATGGACCTAGAATCTTCCTGAACACTTAGTAAGCCAGTGCAAAGGGGAAAGATCTGGAGACAAAGGAGAGCCACCAATAAAACACAT
Source organism: Choloepus didactylus (assembly GCF_015220235.1). Taxonomy (NCBI): domain Eukaryota; kingdom Metazoa; phylum Chordata; class Mammalia; order Pilosa; family Megalonychidae; genus Choloepus; species Choloepus didactylus. The sequence goes on along the minus strand of NC_051312.1, from coordinate 124,903,007 downwards.
ACAGTCTGTCTGGGTATAACATCTTGGCTGTACCACTCACGATCTGAGCACCCTTGGGCAACTTCCCTGTGCTTCAGTTTTCCCGTGATAGATAACTAGAGATAATATCAGCACTTAATGCACAGAATTAAAAAGCTTTAATTGAATAAAATACTTGGAAAATGAGCTGGGTACAATAAACAGTAAGCCCTTAATAATATATTAGCTATTACTATTATAATACTGCATGCTCTGCACATAACACAGGACATAACATAGGTCAGCTTAAATTCAATAAATACTTGTTGACTATGATTCATTATGAGACACTGAAAGAGTAGCAATAATCATCTTTATTCCTTATACATATATAGGATGTCATAGTTTTAAAAAACTTTTTACAAATACCGTGCCTTCACCTTTCACATTGCATGCTGTTATTGTCTGCACAAATATAAATGACCCCCAGCATTTTAAATTCCTACACCTCTTTTAAGATCCAAATCAAATATCAACTCTTCTGTGAAGAATTTCCTAGTCCCACCAGCAAATCTAGTAAATCATTGTTCTAAGTTCCCTCAGTACTTTCTGCTTTCTAATAATTACTACATGAAACTCACCATAATGAGAAGTAGGAGAGCACGGTGGTTAAGAGTATGACTCTGAAGGAATACTGCCTGAATTCACATCTTGACTCTGCACTGCCTAATTGTGTCCTCTTGGGAAAGTTAACTTAATTCTCTGGAAAATGAGGATACTAATAATACCTACCCCATAGGGTGGTTATAATAAGGATTAAATAAGGTAATACATGAAAAAGATTTGGAATAGGGCCTAGTACATAGTAAATGCTCATTAAATGTCAGCTATATTACCTATTATCACATCACATTGCAATTGATCTGTTTATGCACCAATCCCTATACCTGTTACAATTGATCTGTTTATGCACCAATCCCTATACCTTTTACAGCACTTATCGCATAGTCAGTCTTATCTGCATACTAGACTGGGAACAACTTGAGGGCAAGAGCCGGATTTCATTTATCTTTGTGTACTTGGAACCTAGGCCTATGTCACAAAGGCTCTATGTTAATTGGAAGAAAGAAAAACAGGTGAAAGGGAAATATTTTACAGCTGAAGAAATAAAAACTTAGAAAGGCTCTGACTCGCTGATTGTCAAAAGAGTTTAGTAAGTAGCAGAGACCGATCTCAAACCTGTGCTTAGAGATACTAAGTCTAGTGCTTTTCCCACATATTCTAGCAAAACTGAAATTGCTAGGGTTTGGGGGCTAAACATTCACAGATGTGACTTAATGGAAGAAGAAAATAAAATCTAGTGTTATTTTAGCAAGCAGCCAATTAATGCAACAATTATTATCAAACTCTATCCCTGAATTGGTTCTCTAATGAGACTGTGAGAGATGTTCAGCTACTGAAATAATCTCACTGTTTCTCCAATTTGTGGGAAAATAATAAGCTAATGGATGGCAGTTTCTAAGCAATTTTGTACCCAAATCTTTCACAGAAGTTGGCACCAATTATGATTTTCTATAGGAATTAGAAGACTACAAAATAAATGAAAACAGCAAAATAAGAAAAACATTTGAAACTGATTATGCTTAGTTTGAGAGCTTCATTTATTCTGTGAATGCATGTATTTGTAATTTTCTCTCTCTTCTTCCCTCATTCTCTCTCTCTCTCTCACACACACACAGTGGTCCTATATTCTTAAAAAAAAAAAAAAAATGTTATCCTGTATTGGACACTGAAATTCAGAATAACAGTATTTTATGTTCTTCTACCAAGATCACAACGACTTTTCAAAGTTTTGCTGCCTAAACTAATCTTGAAACTACAAATACATAAAACATCAAATAACTACAGCAAGCAATAAAATTGTAATTTAATAAAAATTTATCTTTCACTAGCACATTATTATTACTACTATTATTTTCTTGCCAATAATAATAGCTATGAATTGTTGAATACCAACACCATGGTAGGGATTTTACATCTTACCTTTGTAAATCTACAGAACAAAACTTCTGATGCATCATTATTCCCAATTTATAAATGACAAAATTGAGGATCAAAGTGGTTAAGTGAACAGCATGATATCACACCACGAGTAAGTGGCGAAACTGGGATTAAAACTGGGTCCTCACTCCCTCGACTCTTGCACACTACACTGACCCCCTCCTTCTCCATTAGAAAGCTCATTTAGTTTTCAAGATTCATATTTTTTTATCTTATCAAAATGTTTTAGACAAATAATGTTGCATTTTCTTTTATTATTAATAATGGTCTGCTACCATATGGGTCTTTTCATCCTGACAGCATTTTGTTTTTCTGATCGCATTTTGAGGACACTACTTAATTTTTACCAGTCTCCTATACAGAGGAAACAGATAAATATCCACATTTTACTGTCATGAAAATTTTTGTTGTAATTATTCAATAACTGGCCTTCTCCCAACACATTACAGTATCTGAAAATGGCACTTCAAAGTTCCAAAGAATAACCTCAATATGTTCATATCAGAAAGACCCTTTCTATACAATTAAACATAACAATCCCTATTCAGTGGCTTTCATCCAGCCATTTTAATCTCAGCAAAAAAAAAAAAAAACTATTAACAATTTTCTACAACTGAATTTCAGTATTAATTCATTATAGTCATTAAAAGATACTTTAAATTTCAGATTTAAATTGACTATCAGAATTCACAGGTTTACACAAATGGGATAATTGCTTCTTTTAAGATTTATGCATAAACCTCAGATGGATGAGAAATATCCAAAGACTTTGCAACATGAATTGAATGTGGCCAGGACATGAAACAGAGTGCAATAAAGAGAACAAACCTTCAATATGAGGTGAAACAAAAGGAAAACAATTTGAAATAAATCACTGAGAAGCTTCTGTGTTTTCAGCTGTTATCACTGTCTGAAAACAAAGCAGCAGCAGAACAGGAAGTAGAATTATGGTAATCCATAATTTTGAGATTGATAGAGGAAGAAAGCACATTTTTTTTTCTTTGCTAAGATAGGAAAAAGTAAAAAAAAAAAATTTAAAGAGTATATGAATGATAGATGCTATAAAAGACAAGACAGACAAAGGCAATATACCAAAGCTAAATGTCTATGACAGGGGGATATAAGAAAGGGGTATGGGGTTCTTGATAGAGGTGTTGTCTGGCCTTATTATTATATTGTATTTTATGGCATTTTAATTTTTTAAATCTTTTTTATTATTCTTAAAAAATTTTTTTTGAAGTAATGAATATGTTCAAGTGCGGACTGTGGTGATGAATGCACAACTATATGATGATACTGTGAACAACTGATTGTATACTGTGGATGATCGTATGGTATGTGAATATATCTATAAAATTGCAGGGAAAAATATAAACAGAGGGATACAAGTGCTGGAGAACACATGAAGAGAGGGATGTACCTATTTACCGTTGGTGGGGAAGTAGAATGGTGTAGCCTATCTGGAGGACAGTGTGGTGGGTCCACATGAAGTTAAGTATGTGGGTGCCATAAGGTCCCGAAACCTCATTATGGGGTATATACTTGGAAGATCTGAGAGCAGGGACAGGAATGGACATTTGCACACTGATGTTTACGGCAACAGTATTCACGATTTGCAATGGATGGAGGTGGCCTAAGGGTACCTCAACTGATGAACACAAGGGTAAACTGTGGTATATGCAAACAACAGAATATTGAGCAGCTGCAAGAAGGAATGAAGTTGTGAGACACCCAACTAGGTGAATGGATCTTGAGGACAGCATTTGAGTGAAGTACGCCATAAACAAAAAGACAACATTATAATGCCTCACAAATACAGACTAACTATAATATATAAATTCTGAGAATTGAATCTTAGAACACAGCTCATCAGGGGAACAATTATTGTAATGGTCCCTAGACTGTAAGCTGTTACAGCAGTCATATCTATTCATGAGCTGAATGGTTATCTCCAAATTCTGAGATGCTGAGCTGTTTGTGTATAACTTGATCAGTTTCTAGAACTTTGGATATCTGTGTGACTCCTAAAACTCAGAGCTAGAGCTCGGCACCTATGAATGTCAGTATTACCTCATACGGCAACTGTTAAAAAAGCTGAAAAGGAGTTCAGAGTTCAATTAGAGATATGAATAAAGCAGATCTGGTTAGGACTAAGGCAAATCAGGCCAAAGGGTAAAGGACAATATTGACTGGGTTCTAAAATTTCAACTTCTCTGTGAGACCAAGGGAAGAGATGTTATTTGGTGCAGGATCTATATTTTCTGCAGCATATTAAATAATTTAACTTGTATGGTCAGTTTATTCAGACACCATAATTACATGGAACTCTGAATGCAAAGTGAGATCTGGTAGGTTTGCAGAAGTTAGTGCGAATTCCCGATACATCCCAAAGTAATTTGGGCAGAGAATAAAAATATATTTGCAGGGCCCCCCCTGAGGAACTGGGGAATAAATTAGAAGTGTTGGACTTCCCCACCTGGGTTATTACTTATATTCTCATAAACATTGAGGACTAACAATTTAGTAGGATGAGCCCTCAATCTTGGGGCTTGCCCTTATGAAGCTTGTTACTGCAAAGGAGAGGCTAAGCCTACTTATAATTGTGCCCAGGAGTCTCCCCCAGAGAACCTCATTGTTGCTCAGATGTGGCCTCTCTCTCTCTCTCTCTCTCTCAGCCCACTTAGCAGGTAAACTCACTACCCTCCCCACTATGTGGGACATGACTCCCAGGGGTATAAATCTCTCTGGCAACTGGGACATGACTCCTGGGGATGAGCTTGGACCCGGCTTCATGGGATTGAGAGACTCTTCCTGACCAAAAGGGGAAGCGAAATGAAACAAAATAAAGTTTCAGTGGCTGAGAGATTTCAAATGGAGTGGAGAGGTCACTCTGGAGGACATTCTTATGTACTATATAGATATCCCTTTTTAGTTTTTAGTGTATTGGAATAGCTAGAAGGAAATATCTGAAACTGTCGAACTGCAACCCAGTAGCTTTGATTCTTGAAGATGATTACATAACTATGTAGCTTACATGGTGTGACTGTGTGATTGTGAAAACCTCATGGCTCACACTCCCTTTATCCAGTGTATACACAGATGAGTAGAAAAATGGGGACAAAAACTAAATGAAAAATAGGGTGGGATGGTGTGGGGGATGGAATGCTTTGGGTGTTCTTTTTTAGTTTTATTTTATTTATTTATTTTATTATTATTATTATTGAGTAAGGAAAAGGCTCAAAAATTGATTCTGGTGATGAATGCACAACTATATGATGATACTGTGAATAACTGATAATACACTGTGGGTGACTGTAGGGTATGTGAATATATCTCAACAAAACTATATTTTTAAAAAATGACAGGGAAGAGACAAAAGGTTGGAGTGCCATGCCTTGAGGGAAAAAATATAATTTAATTTTATTAGATTCAGTAGCGAAGAATTTCTTTACCCCCTCCCCCTCCTTAACTATATGTGGTTCAAATGCTTTAAATCCCTTATTTTCCTATTTCATTTTTGAGGGCACATTGATAACAAAAGCTATTTTGTGCCACACAAAAAAGGCAAAATTTTATCTTTAGTTCTGCCATGCTACAAATGATTAAATATAAGGAGAGCATGAAATTCAATAATGAAAATCAAATTCAAAGGGGACAGGAAAAAAGAAAATCACATTTCAAGGTACAAAATACTCCCTTTATAGATGTTATTGCACTTCTTTTGGCTTCTCACACACTGTAAGTCATTACCTTCTAGAAGAAGAAAAAGTGCTATGAAATATGAATTTCATCAGTAGTCATGACTACGTATTTAAAACTTTTCCATTCCCTGGTGATACTTAGAAATTTGGAGATTTGGAAATACACTCAGCTTTTTCAGAAGGTGGTGGAAGCATAACCCACTTGAATGAGTCTCAAGCAACTGTGTCATCTTGTTAAAAGAATCAAGTCCACAAATATCATCTAGAGAAGGAGATGACATGTACTTTATTTCAGTATTACAGGAACCTCTTTTTAAGGGTAGAAAATTGGCTCAATGAAGGAGACTAAAAGAATGTGTATAAGAATTTAGGCCCTGAAGATACTCCTTCCCCATCCAAGAAAAATATCCCAGTGAGGCCTAAATCCACCCCAAACCCCCATCCTGTCCTCTTAATTCCATTATCACAAAACTCTGCTCCCTATTCAACTCCGGTCTCTTAATAGCTGTTTACCATCAAACTGACAAGCACAGCACCTCTCAAACACCATGTAATTTTCTTTATTTAAAAAAAAAAAAAAGACCCACAAAAACAACTTAAAAAGCAATAAAACAGAGGAAATAAAGCACTTCAAAGACTTGCCATAGAGTAGATAGACAAGATCTCTGCAATTTTGAGTTTCTGTCTTATGTTGATGTTAGATATGGAGGAAGACCCAAGCACCAAGATGTTGAGCTGAATTGTTATTAAATGCTACATAAACTCATGAGAATAAGAATAAAAACCTCCCAGGCAGACATCTCCAAATATAGGCAAGGTTTTTGTAGCAACAGACTGGTCCATTTTTATAATACACCTGGTTTTGATGGTGATGAGAAGGGCTGAATTGGGGGTTGGGGGTTGGGGGAGTGGGGTGGTGGTGGTGGTATAGAAAGTCAGTGATTTTTACTTTCATGTAAATAAGCTTTATTTATAATATTCATTTTAGAATTAGGCACCAGATGTTTAGTCCCTTGCCTTCAAGAAGACATTTCTGAACTTAGTAAAATTTTCTAAGATAGTTTCTGACATTATCTTAGATCCTTAAATGAGCCTTACCATATAATAGAAAAGGATGCTCTCTCCTGGTCTTCTGGGAGAAAGTATCACCTTGCTGATGGCTCAATTTTGGACTTCTAGCCTCAAAATGGTGAGCCCAACTCCTCTTTGCATAGTATTTGTTTTAGCATCTAGGAAACTAAAACAGGATCCTAGCCTCTACTATTGACCAAAACCTTCTTCTTCCTACTTATTTCAGACTATTTACTTTGCTCTGGAAATAACAATAATTTCCATTATTTGACATTTCTTCTTTGAAACCCTCCACCCTTGCCATTTGTGCCTCTATTTACTTGTTTCATCACCTTCCACCTTGCTTCAGATTTGCTATTAGAATGTCTGTTTGTTTGAGTTAGGTAGTAACACATATTTAAAAACTAAGTTTATAGAGTAGCAAAAACCTTGGAAGGGTCCCAGGTCTGCCATTTACAAGCTGTCGAGCCTTGGATGAATTATCTATCCTAAATCTTGCTCACTCATTCAGAAGTTAATTGTTAGGATGTAATACAATAATACATATAAAGAGCTTAGCACAGGGCACAGTTAAACAACTGTTACTTGTTATTACTGTTCCTAACAGCTTGATTACTGCTTTCCTCCTTTTTGACTCTTACATAAATTTATTATTAAGTCACCTGAATTCCCTGTAATTCAATTCGGTATCAACAACAAAACAAATAAAAAAGATTGTTTTAAATGCTGCTTTAATTTTTTTCTAAATTCTCATGCTCAGGCTAGTAGTAAGTAGAACCCCGAGTGATGCTGTATCTCCTTCTATGCAAGCCATCCAGAGCCACATCTTGGCATGGTTATGTCAGCTAAATAATCTGATATGGATAAAGCACTCAAAACAAATTTCAAGAGGATGAAAGAGAACCTCATAATGAATTGTTTCTCTTCATTATCTCAGCTCTTATTGCAGATATTATCACCCTAAATACAAGTATATTTTCAGAGCTGAGAATGATGACACAGGACACAGGAGATTTTTGTTCCATTAAAGTAAAAACCTTTCAACAATGTGATCTACGGAGCATCTTTCACAGTTCTGATTGAATTAAATGATAATAGTCCTTCCATGCAAGAGTAGTGCTTTGTCTTTACAATTTACTAATTTATATGCTAAAATTATAGCTCTTGCCATAACCTTATTCCAATGAATGGTTTAAAGAGGTTTGACAAAGTAAAAATAATGGGCCTAGTTAAGTACAGCTATCGATAAATCCCAGGCAAAGCTAAAGACCAGAAGGAAATGGTGCTTAACAGAGCCTCTAGAAGAGCAAATAAAGATGTTCCCTGAGTGACCCAAAGCAGTCACACAAGGACCCCTGAACTCCACAGAATGAGAAGTTATGAGTTCCAGAAAGTGGGCAGCTGAGTTCCACTCCCAGGGATGCCATTTTTAAGATAAAGATATTTACCTGATTGACATTAGAAAGCACACTGGCTTCAGTCCAGTACAAGTGGTGGCTCTTATTCAGAGAATTCTGAGCCCAGATGCTGGAAAACAGAAAAGTTTAAGCCCGCCTTCTGCCTCAGCCATGCCCCTGGCAGGGACAAGGTCTACTGAGAATTAAAGGCACCATACTATCTTATGCAGGTGGGGAGCTGCAGGCTAACAAGTGCCACCTGCTGTGAAAGGTAGGAAAAGCACAGAATCAAGGGTCTTCACAGGAAAGACTCACACCCTGTAGGGTGTCCTCATCAGGGAAACCTGATACTGATTACTCCTCTTTCTGAGTCCTGGGCCTGTCTTGTCTGGGAAAATCTGATTGGGGTTGATCCTATCTGGGGAGACCCTCCTCAAAAACTTCTCTATAGGCAGGGCAAGAACCAGAAAAACAAGAGTTGAAAAATTCTGATCAGTTAAACAGAAGCTATGCTAGAGGTCTAGAGTAAGTTGAACTGAATGACAAAGAACAGTTAGAGAACAGCACATTAAAAGAATTATATACCATGATTAAATGCATTTTATTCCAGGTATGCAAGGGTGGTTCAATGTAAGAAAATCAATTAAGGCAATATAACACATCAATAAATCAAACTGGGAAAGCCACATGATCATCTCAATTGATGAAGAGAAGGCATTTGACAAATTCAAAAGCCTTTCTTGATGAAAACACTTCAAAGTATAGGAACAGAAGGAAACTTCCCCAACATGATAAAGGAATATATGGAAAACAAAAACGAAAACAAAAACAAAAACAAACAAACAACAAAAAAAACACAACACAGCTAACACCATACTCAATGCGGAAAGACTGAAGGCTTTCCCTCTAAGATCAGGAACAAGAGAAGGATGCCCGCTGTCACCGCTGTTATTCAACATTGTGCTAGAGGATCTAGCTAGAGCAATTAGGCGAGAAAAAGAAATAAAAGGCATCCAAACTGGAAAGGAAGAAGTAAAGCTTTCAATGTTTGCAGATGACATGATCCTAGATGTAGAAAATCTCAAAAAATCTACAGGAAAGCTACTACAGTTAATAAATGAGTATAGCATAGTGGCAGGATACAAGATCAACATGCAAAAACCAACAAATAATGCCAGAGCAACTGTACATCTTTGCATAAAAGAGTTAACATAGGAGGCCTGAGAAGCTACCCTTAGAAGGGTCAATGTGCAATGTCGACCTTTCACTGATATATGAGAATTTGAATTGTAAACAGTTCCCTATAATGATATAAAACTTATCCTAAATTATAAGAGTGGCTCCCTGTGCTTAAACTGTTTTTAAAAACAATATGTCTCATGCTGAATAAGTGTTTTCCTTCTGGGAGTCTGGAATGCTGGTACATACTAAGCAAAGTGTCTACGTGACCATACCCCAATAAAAAATTGGCCTCTGAAACTCTAAGGAGTTTCCACAGTAGGCAACATTTCACATATGTTGTCACAATATTTTCATGGAAGAAATGGGCATATCTTGTGTGATTTCACTGGAAGAACACTCTTGGAAACTTGCAACTGGTTTCTTCCAGACTTCATCTCAAACACCTTTTTTTTACTGTTGATCATGCTTTTTATTTTTTTTCTGTAATAAATCATAGCCATGAGTGTGACTATATGCTGCCTCCTGTAGGTCCACCCAGCTACTCATCAAAGCTGGAGGTGGTCTTGGGGATCCCTGACACAGCATCCATGGAAAAAAATGAGCCTTAACCTAAATCTCACACCTAATAAAAAAATTAACTAAAAATGGATGACCGGCTTAAATGTAAAACATAAAATTATAAAACTTTTAGGAAAAAAAACATAGAAGTAAATCTTCAAGATTTAGGGCTAGGCAAAGGCATGATTTCTAAAAGGAAAAGTTGATAAATTACACTTCTTCAAAATTAAAAACGATTGCTCCATGAAAGATCCTGTTAAGAATATGAAAAGACAAGCTATAGACTGTGAGAGAAAATGTGCTGACCATGTATCTGACAAAGGAATATTATCTAGAATATAGAAAGAACTCTCAAGACAATGATAATAAAGCAAACCAATTAGAACACGGGCAAAAGAAATGGAGTGCTAGTTCACTGAAGAGGATAAACAGACACCAAGTAAGCACATGAAAACATGTTCAACATCATATACCATTAGGGAAATGCAAATTAAAACCACAATGAGGTTTTACTACACACCTATCAGAATGAATAAAATAAAAAATAGTAAAAAACACCAAATGGTGAGGAAGGTGCAGAAAAAGTGGATAACTTGTACAATATTTGTGGGAATAAAAAAACGGTACAGCCCTCTGGAAAACAGCTTGGCAGTTTCCTACAGAACTATACATGCAATTATCGTATAGGCCTTCAACTGGCTCTCAGGCATTTAGCCCAGAGAAACTTAAGATCCCACAAAACCTGTACATGAATGTTCCTTGCAGCTCTATTCATTATAGCCCCAAACTGAGAATAACCCATATGCCCTTCAGTGAGGTGAATGGTTAAACGAACTGCAGCACATCAATGACATGGAACACTACTCAGCAATAAAAAGGAACTGATATACGCAATAACTTGAATGAATCTCCAGAGAATTATGCTGAACAATAAAAAGATAATCCCAAAGGCTACATGTTGTAAGATTCCATTTATATAGTAATTTTTAATGAAAAAAAATTTAGAAATAAACACAGGATCTCTCTGCATTATTTCTTATAGCTGTATCTGAAACAAAATGCAATTTGAGCATGTATGTAACACAAAATAAAAACTTTAATAAAAAATAGTATTAATATTCCTTGGGTCATCTTGGACCAGAAACAGATTGAAATGACGGTCTCAGAAACCAGTCAGTATTCAAAGACTCCCCCAGGAAGAAAGGAGTAAATAAAATGACAAAATAGCCATAAGAAAATAAGAAAGAGAAGTATTAGATAAAACAATGAAGAAAGTAATACGATTAGCCACAGGCATCATAAGCAGCAATGGATCTTTATACTTTTATCTTTCTTTGTTTTCTTCATTGAGCACAAAGTAATACAATCAGAAAACCAATATAGTTACAAAGACCACATGCAAAAAAGTAAGGCTAATTTCAAGCATCAGGTACACTTACAATAGAGAAAATTCGCAATCTATTGGAAGGTAGGGAAGGGGAATGTTTAGTGAATTAAGGATGTAATATTAGGTAAAATAAAGTTGTTTAAAATGGACTTCATTGCCTCTCTTAGTTCATCCTCTGTTACTGAGGAGACCAGATAGGTTTATTTCCTTCACTCTATATATACAAGGATGACTGAAGAGCAAGCTAAGGCTAGGAACACTTCCAAGAAAACATGTTTCAAAGACTTCTGCTGGACCCCATGTTATTTACCTACATTTAATACTGGAAAAAAACATTGCAAATTCTGTAAAGATAAAAGTGAGAAGAATTTAGACATCATCTGTTCCAACAGCCTCATATAATAGATGATGAAGTAAACAAAGGCAGCATAAAAGGCTGTATTACGCCTGCCATGATTTTAAAATGGCATAGAATATAAGGCACATTTTCAGACATTTTTCAATTAAAAAACACACAAAAAAAATAGAGGACCAGCTCTCACATCTTCTCTTATCACTACTGTGACATCCCTGGTTAGGAAGTTTTGGTCAACGAGCTTAGAAATGAAGAAAAAATAGAAATAGACACTTGAAAAAGTAAAAAAATTATTTTCATATAAATAAATTTTAAAACCTAAGAGAATATTTCATATACGAAGTAGTATAATAAAAAGTGCCTTATACAAGCAAGGATGATAAATATTTTTCAAATAAAAAAAAAATCAAAGAAATATCTAAGTACAAGATAACTATGCAGAAATGAACAATCATATCTCAAAAAAAACCTTCAAAATGATGAAATTAACAATATCAATTTTAAATCATCTAAAATATGATAATCTTAATACCTTTAAGTAAAATTCAAGCTTTTCTGTAGACTACATTTAAATACGTAAATGCAAAAGATTCAATAAATCCCAATGAGGTTTTTATTTTTGAGAACATGATAAATCTAAATTCCAGTTATAAAAAAAAGGATAAAAACATAAAATATTCAGAGAAAAAATTATTTAAGTCCTAAAACTTATCACAAGTTTTGTTATTTGGAATCTCTTTCCCAACTGTAATGTTACAGTTATAAAAACATTATCTATATAATGTATATAACATATAAAAACATTTTATCATGAAATAATGTACATACAGTATATGCATGAACGTGTATGAATTAATATTTAGGCATATTTAGGGACATATTAAATTTCACTTAGTATTAATTCTAGACGGAAAGCTTACCCGGTGCTTAGCCTTAATTTTTTTCCTATATTCTTCTTTGTCAAATTTGTCCTCTTCCTGAAGCCTTTCTTTTGCTTTATCTAAGTTGATACCTCCAGTATCATCCTCTTCCTCTGCATCCTTGGTGATGGATTTCTGCATTGGTGGCCACTGCTGAACCAACTATAAATAGAAAAGGAATTGTGAGGTGGCAGCCAGGGAACATCAACACAAAGCTGTTTCCTTTCGTATAATGATTTTGAAGTAGTGTACATACCCATTTTCTTCCTTGAAACCTGTATTTCTTAAACTTTATGAAATTTCAATTAAAAATTATAATTAATGTGAGCAAGCCACAGAAAATGCTATCCTAGTCAGTGTAACAATGCTGCTATACCCACTGAGCAGGATTAAAGAAAAATTTCACAAAATAATTTGGAGGTAAAGACAGTTCCAGAATAGAAAGCTTTAAGAGCTTCTCAACAACCCTCTTAGTATACTACATGCCACACCATGCGGCTCAAAATTGATCTGCACGGGGGTTCCTCGAGGCTGAGAAGTGCGCATGCCTTCCATCCCCTGGGCTTCCAATGTACCCTGTATATACCCCTAGCATTTAACTCAGAGCCAATACAGTGTCTGGCACATATTACATGCTCAAAATCTACTGATGAATTAATGAACCACACATCAGCCAGTACTATGCATATAAGGATTGATAAAACTGAATGTAAAGGAGAAAATCAGTTTGGGTTTCACAGGGCTGCTTAAATCCTCAGGATTTTCCATATACAGTTTCTGAATAGGAACAAGGTGACACAGAAGGCAGGGCACTAATGAAAGGTCAGGTGAGGGGGAGGGGTTAATTTAGTGTCCTGGCTTTTTCACCGGCTACTGCATAATCCTAAAAAAAATACTTCCTTTTCTGGGCACCTATGCCCTTGCCTGAAAAATAGAGGTTTGTCTTGATGAGACCTCTTCTAGTTTTAACACTGCAAAATGCTGGACAATTTAGACAAAAACAATTCTCTTATTTTATCTAATTATTGGTTGCCAAAAGGATTTAAGGAGCTGCTACAGTTTTGAAAAATGACTAATTAACCCTCAGGCAAATGGAAAATGCAGACGTGCACATCACAGGTGTCACTCCCTCCTCTCACTCTTGCGCCCACTACAGCCAGTCTTCAAGACGAGACTCCCATAGAGTCTCAATTTTTGACAAGCAACAGAAGTAACAAAGATTACCTCAAGAGCAGCCATGCCAGCAGTCAGTGACACTAAAGCAGTGAGAGGGACTGGTTGTGACAGTAAGAATGCCAGCCATTACTCTGACTCCTGGTTAATACTTGTAACACAGAGTGAAGAAAATTCTAAGGGACAAACCAATAGTAGTATTTCTTTCAGAGTTTTAGATCAGAAATTTCAGCATGGCTCATAGCCACATAGCTCCTATCAGCAATAAGTATACATTGAAACATTTTATATTTAAGGATTTACACTCATCTTAGAACTTACTGATAAGATCTATACAGTTAAGCTTAGTACAACAGTAAGGAATCTCATTATGGTAAAAGCCCTAATCTTACTTTACAGTGAGAATCTGATGTAATACAACTATATTCTATTTCAGCCAGCTTCTCAGAGGTGATGACCTCTTTTTAGTAATTTCACAAAAATTCACTACTTATAAGTTTACAGGCTTCCAATGACAACTTTGAATTGCACTCTATTTTGTTAGTTTTCATCTGATTTATACACCATTTTACTCCATATTATTAGCAAATATCTGGGCTTCTAAAGAAAAGCCCTCCTTCCCACCCCCCCAAAAAAAAATCTCCAAGTCTCTGTCAACTTCAAAATTAAAAATAAACTCCATTGGATAGAGACTGCTTAGGCAGCACTTATGTTAGTGATGGTGAAATATCTGACGTGATGCATTACAGCCGCTTTTAAAAGCTCTGTTATTTTATTGGAATATTAGGTGGTGATTTTATGAATTCAACAAACATTTTCTGAGAGTTTACTATATGTTAGGCAATGTTCTAGGCACTGGGCAAATATCTTCCCTCATGGAACTTACACTGAAGAAATGGACAACAACCAAATAAATATAGAATGTAGAGTCATATAACAAGTGCTATGAAGAAAAATGAGGTAGAGAGAGCAGAATGACATTTATTTATGGTGGGGAGTGGAATGCTGGCTGCTATGTTAGGTTGGTCAAGGAAACTCACAGGTTGGTGAGAATGAAGCAATGATATGATATTCAGAAGGCCCTGCTATGACCACTGATGAGCCGTGACTCCTTAGGTAAGTTACCTGACCTTCTGGATTTATTTCCTTCTTCATTTAAAAATGAAGTGAATTATTATCTAATACAGTAACCTTTTATGAGCCATCTGTGAGAGGTAACCTCTTCCGTACACTATGGGGTATTCATTTACACTAAGGCCAAGGTAATGGCAAGATAGCAGAGAATTCCCTCTCATAACCAGCCCAGGGAGAAATATGCAAATAAATCATCCAAAAGAGAGGAGCTGCAAAGGAGAGACGTTTTAGAGTAAAATGAAATAAGTCATGGCAAGTAACTGTTACTCTTTCCATATTCCTGATCAAAGCTTCCTCCTTCCCATAGAAAATGTTTATGGATACCATATCTATAACAATGGAATTTAGAAAATTCAAAACCAGCTCTGTGTCGGTATCACCAAGAAATATATCAGTTTACAGTCATTGAGGCATTCTTGTCCACAGATATATAGCTGATCAGCGCTACTGTATCAGAGAAAAGAATCACCTAGTATGCTTCAGAGAAACATTTATTTTCTAATTATCAAATGATAATTCTGCAGGACAAACTCTGTATAATACTTGCAATGTACTTTAGAAATAAAGCATTTGCAGATTCTTACCTCCCCTTCATCAGTAAATGTTATTTTCTTATTCACTTTAAAATTTCTCTTCATTACTTTTTTTGCTTCTGCGACTTTGGTCACCTTTTTCTTGACACTGGATTTAGAAGACTCTTTATTCTGTGTGAGAATATACAAAAAACACAGATGGTTAACCAAACAGCTGCTTTATATTAACAATTTAACTTTGAATGTGTGTTTTCCAAAACTGACTGCATTTACTGCTCAATGGCACCAAAAGCACTGAACAGAAACAGAAATCCGAGATTGTTAATTAATGACCCCCCCAGAACTATAGGGATTTAAGTGGAAACATGATGGTTATTAGTAATAAACACCTTTAAGACCTCTTCTAGTTCTACAAGTATGTTATCTTGATAATGCTGAGACATCCAGAACTACATGGTAACATGATAAATGGGCTTAAGGGAAATAAGGTTATCTCCCAACTAAAAATTAAAAATGGCCATTTTTAAATAGCTCTAGTGTCCAAGGGCAAACTTTACATTTGAGATTACGAAAATGTATACCTGGAAAGCAAAATGACTACAATACACTGTTTACAGCTCAACACTCTTCCTCACAGGAGGATACTGTATGGCAATTCTATGAACTTCAGCTGTGCCCAAAGGTGAGTTGGAGTAACGACACTTAAGAGGGTACACTGATTAGGACCCAGCTTATGTTCAAAAACATTCAAAGCTACTGGTAACTTATGCTAAGTGAATGTTGAGTGAACAGTCTGATCTGGGCAGTGGCAGACGTCACAGCAAAGTTGATGGCAAATTGCTTTGATGAGAGCATGACAAGAAGTAATTCACTTTTTTTTTTTGTAGTAACATATACATAACATAAATTTTTCCATTTTAACCAATTTACATGTATGATGCAGTGATATTACATTCATAATGTTGTGCTACCAGCACCACGATCCACTACAAAACTCGTTCACCAATCCACACAGAAACACTGTACTCATTAATCATAACACCCCTTTTTCCCTTCCCCAGTAATTCACTTTTGAGAAGGATCTGAATTGTTCTTCTCAAATTAGAGCCAGTAGTACCAAGAGTGGTACTTTAGTTAATTTAGGGCAGCCTAAATTAGACCGGCAGAAAGAATGAGCAGAAATCTTTGGCATAATAGTTAAACTGGATTTGAATTCCAAGTCAATTATGAGCTGTATGAGGGCAAGTTTCTTAACCTCTGTGCCTAAGTTTCCCCATTTGTAAAATGAGGATAATAATAGTACCTATCTCATAGGGTTGTCGGGAGGATTACAGGATAAATGTAAAACATTTTTTAAGTCTTCAATAAACCTCAAATGCCATTGTTGAATATTACTGTTACTCTATATTATATATAATATACAATAATATAGTACTATTGCATATTGTATATTTTCATACTTCTATAAAACACCATAAAAGACAACATACATTAAATTAGAGGTTTGTGACAAGTTAATACATTGTATTTTAGATATTGATCACAACTATGAAAATTAGCTAGTGCATGTACAATTTTAGGTATAAGAAAGCTGTTTTGACACCAGTGGTTTTGTTATATGGGTATCACTAACAACACTGCTTCTGTATGCCTGGTTCTTAATATGTGCACACTATGGTATCTAATTACATTTACTTGTTTCTCAGATCACAAATCAATCTATATTTAAGGAGCTCCTAGTACTGTGAATCCATACGAAGCTAATGAAAAGATTAACCACCCCTGAGGTAAGTAACTTTCATTGTTATCAGACACAGACACTAAAATGCTACAATAACTGTACCTACTTCACAAGACTTCTAGGAAAACAGATCCAATTTGTTTTAGATTTCTTCTTCCCCCTAGGGCACCCACCCCACCTCCCCATCCCACCTCCCCACCCCACCCCCACACCCTTCCCCTAAGAGACCACAACTTCATGAATGTGACTATTTGGCAGCTTAAGGCCCTAAATCCACTGTGCCCATCCCTCATATCCACCAACACTGTATTCTAAGATTCATTACTATTATTCTCCTTTAATACACATTACAATCTTCATTTTCGTATCTTACTTCAGAGTAACTGATTAAAGTCAATTTTACTAAGTTGTGTGACAGTAAAACTCCTAAATTGAAAGGGAGTAGGGGGACAAGAAGCATGTTAACCTAAATAAGTTGATTCCTGTAGGACACCTTAGGAGCACAGGGGATTAATAAGCCTCCTTCAGCACAGTCATTACTCCTATACCTCCTCTTTCCCACAAATGCTTATCAGAGAATACCACAACCAGGGTTAGCCACTTCATTACTGACTCCAACATATCACCTTGGTGGTGGTGTTGTCCGACGTTTTCATTGTACTTTACATTATTTTTATTTTCTTCCACCTTTCATATTTTTTATTCTTCATTTTTTCCCTCCTTTTCCTCTTTCTTTGCAGAAGAAATGGAAATGTCCTCATATAGGCTATAGAGGTGAATGCATAACTATGTAACTTTACCGGGAATCATTCATCACATACTTAGAATGGATTGTACAGTGTGTGACTAAAACTGTTTAAAACATTAACAGAGGGATACAAGTACGGCAGAAAATGTGAAGAGAGGGATATACCTATTCCCTGTTGGTAGGGAAGTAGAATGGCACAGCCCAGCTGGAGCGCAGTATGGTGGTTCCACAGTAAGCTAACTATGAGGTTGTCATATGGTCCTGCAACCCCATTATTGGATATATATACTTGGAAGAATGGAGAGCAGAGACATGAATGGACATTGCACACTGCTGTTTATGGTTGAAGTATTCATGATTCGCAATGGATAGAGGAGACCTAAGGGCACATCCACCGATAAACAGAATGGTGACCTGTGGTGTATACTGAGCAATGGCAAGAAGAAATGAAGTCGAGAGATAGGCAACTAGGTGAATGGACCTTGAGGACAGTATGTTGAGTGAAATAAACCAGAATCAAAAAGATAAACATTATAATGCCTCACTAATACAAACTAACTATAATGTACAAACTCTGAAAATTGAATCTGAGAGCATAGGTTATCAGGGAAAGTCTCACGATAAAGGTTCCTAGATCGTAAGCTCTTACAGCAGTCACATCTATTCATGAGTTGCAATGGTTATTTCTAAATTATGAGACGATGAGCTATTTGTGTATAACCTAGATAGTTCCTGGAACTTCAGGTATCTGTGTGACACCTGAGACACAGAGCCAGAGTTTGGCAGCTATGAATGTCAACATTATGCCATATAGCAAATGTTAAAAAAGCTGAAAAAGAGATCAGACTTCAATTAAATATATGAATGAAATGGATTTGATTAGAACTAAGGTAAACCAGACTAAAGGGAAAAGGATGATATTGACTGTGTTTTAAAACTTCAATTTCTATGTGAGACCAAAAGAAGAAATGTTTATTTGGTGGAAAATCTATATTTTCTGCAGCACACTACATAATTTAGCTTGTATGTATGGTCAGTTTATTCAAACACCATAATTACAAGGAACCTTGAATGCGGGGTGAGATCTGTTTGGTTTGTACAGGTTAGCATGAAGCCCTAATACACCCTAGAGTAATTTGGGCAGAGAATAAAAATGTATTTGCAAAGCCCCCTTGAGGGACTGGGGAAAAAATGTGGAAATATTAAAATTCCCCAACTGGGGAATTCCTGATAGTCTCATAAGCATTGGGGACTAACACTGTAATATGCCAGGCCCTTGATCTTGGGGCTTTGCCCTTCTGAAGCTTGTTACTTCAAAGGAGAGACTAAGCCTACTTATAATTGTGCCCAGAAAACCTCTTTTGTTGCTTAGATGTGGCCTCTCTCTCTAAGCCCACTTGGCTGGTAAACTTACTGCCCTCCCCGCTATGTGGGACATGACTCCCAGGGGTCCCTGGCAACTTGGGACATGACTCCCGAGGATGAGCCTGGATCTGGCATTGTGGATTGAGAAAGCCTTCTTGACAAAAAAAGGGGATGAGAAATGAAACAAAATAAAGTTTCAGTTGCTGAGAGATTTCAAATGAAGTCGAGAGGTCATTTTGGAGATTATTCTTATGCATTATATAGATAGCCCTTTTTAGTTATTAGTGTATTGAATAGATAGAAGGAAATACCTGAAATTGTTGAACTGCAATCCAGCATCCTTGATCCTTGAAGATGACTGTATAACTATATAGCTTATATGGTGTGACTGTGTGATTGTGAAAGCATTGTGGTTCACACTCCATTTATACAATGTATGGACAGATGAGTAGAAAAAAAGGGGGACAAAAAATAAATGAATACTGGGGGGAAAAGGAGTATGAGATGTTGTGGATGTTCTTTTGTACTTTTATTTTTATTTTTATTTCTTGGAAAAATTAAAATGTTCAAAAAATTGATTGTGGTAATGAATGCACAACTATATGATGATACTGTGAATGGCTGATTGTACACTTTGAATGACTGTATGGTATGTGAATACATCTCAATAAAATTGCAATTAAAAAAACAAAACAAAAACAAACAAACAAAAAGAATTAAAGGGGAAGATAGTCCAAAGAAACCAGATTTCTATTTTTCTTAAAGTGACTTCCCATATGCTTCACTGAATAGTTTATATTGAAATATATTTAAATGTGAAAGAAACCAACAAAATAAAGAACTGTCAACCATGGAGGAGACCTTGGCAATTACCTACTATAGTCTAAGTTCCTCATATTAAAGATAAGGGCATTTCTTAGCATTTATAAACTATCTCCAAAAGGTACAAATGTATTTTACACATTTCCATTGCCTAAACAACCAAACCCTACTGGACATGCTTATAATTTTAAAGAAAAGCAAAACTGCCTGCTCTGTAAGCATAATTTCTCAGTCATCCTAAATTTATTGAACTACAATTCAAATATTTTCTAATTTGACACTATAAATTAAGAATTGCACTATTGGACATTTTATTTTAAAGCCACCTAAAAAAATCTTTTGTTAAGAAATAAACTTACCATTACCACCACCAGTAAGTAGAAAAAGTAATGTTTGTGAAACCCTTGCATAAAAACTATAGGCTTAAAGTTAAGGGTCACCTAAAATATAATTGGGTATCAGTTTAAAATGTTATAACAGGAAGAGAGTTTTGTCTTTTCAGAATTCCTACACAAATGTAAACTTGTTAGGGCAAACTTACAAGCTACAGGAACAGTCCTAGAATTACACAACCAACACTAAAGAAGGAAAAGTTCTAGTTGAGGGATGGGGAGGGGAGGTGGCATAAGAAGACATAAGAAGGATTAAAGATCTTAAAATGCTATGAAGAGGAGAACCTAAGATGGCGGCTAGGTGAGAAAGGGCAAAAAAACACCTCCGTGAGAAACACTAGATAAAAGCCAGAAAGTGGCCCAGAACACCAGTTCCAGCGATGCACCACCTGGACAAGGTCTGCTAAATCCTCAGGGACCGTGTACTTGGTGAAACCGGGAGTCTGTATTCTGAAATGAATGAGTAGGCTGCTGAATATCCAGCAGCCACACTGCAGTGTGGGGAAACCGAGGGTTAGTGTTTGGAGGCGGGCTAGTTCTTTTTTAAAAAAACCCAAAAGCGACTGCAGATACGGCAGCGAGAACTGCACAGGGAAGTGAGGCAGGAATGGGCTGTGCAAACGCCTCAAATATCTGGCATGGAAGATACCCTTTCGCGCACCCACTACTAGTTGTCTCGGAGCAAGGCAACCAGAGGTTAGCCAAAACGGGAAAAAAACATGCCCCTTGCAGCCATCTTCCTGGCAGGCTGGGAACGCTCCTGCCCGGCACCAGAGCCACAGCCCAGAGCCATGCCAAGAAACCCAGTGTGAGGGGGGTGTTTCCAGTGGCACGCACACACGCCACAGTGTCGGGCATAGACAATAGCCTTTCACGCACCCACAGTTAATTGTCCCAGAGCTGGGAAGGCGGAGCTGTGCGAAAAGGGGGAAACTGGCACGCCCCATACAACCATCTTTACAGCAGGCTGGGAACGCACCTACACGGCCCAGTGGCCCAGAACTTCCCTTGAGAGACAGAACACACTTGTGAATAGCACAACCTTTCCTCAGCAGAGGCCCCAGAAGGGCACGGCTTGGAAGAGGGACCCACTCAGAAATCCCAGGGCCATACCCCAATACCAAAGACCTGTGGGTCAGCGGCAGAGACAATCTGTGGCGAGACTGAAATGCAGGTTTAGATTCTTGCAACAGCCTTAAATCTCCAGGAACACCTGGGAGGTTTGATTACTAAAGCTGCCCTCCCTCCCTAACCACTCAGACACACACCCCACATTCAGGGCGGACAGCACCAACAACACACCCAAACTTTGTGCACCGACTGGAACCCACAAGAATCAGACCCCCACACACCACAAAGATAAAGTTGGGGAGAACTGACTTAAGGGGAATAGGTGACTCACGGATGCCATCTGCTGGTTAGTTAGAGAAAGTGTACTCCACCAAGCTGTAGAACTGACAAATTAGAGATTCGTCCTTGAATAATCTTACATATCCTAAAAGAACCCTATCAAGTAAAGCAAATGCCAAGAGGCCAAAAACAACAGAAAATTTTAAAGCATATGATAAAACCAGATGATATGGATAACCCAAACCCAAATACCCAAATCAAAAGATAAGAGGAGACACAGTTCGTGGAGCAATTAATCAAAGAACTAAAGGACATGAAGAAGAACATGGCACAGGATATAAAGGACATGAAGAAGACCCTAGAAGAACATAAAGAAGAAATTGCAAGAGTAAATTAAAAAAATAGATGATTTTATGGAAATAAAAGAAACTGTTGACCAAATTAAAAAGATTCTGGATACTCATAGTACAAGACTAGTGGAAGCTGGAAAACGGATCAGCGACCTCGAGAACCACAGAACAAAAATGAAAGAACAAAGGAAAGAATGGGGAAAAAAACTGAAAAAATTGAAATGGACCTCAGGGATACAATAGATAAAATACAATGTCCAAATACAAGACTCATTTGTGTCCCAGAAGGGGAAGAGAAGGGTTAAGGTCTAGAAAGAGTATTCAAAGAAATTGTTGGGGAAAACTTTCCCAACCTTCTACACAATATAAATACACAAAGCATAAATGCCCAGGGAACTCCAAATAGAATAAATCCAAATAAACCCACTCCAAGACATATTCTGATCAGACTGTCAAATACCGAAGAGAAGGAGCAAGTTCTGAAAGCAGCAAGAGAAAAGCAATTCATCACATACAAAGGAAACAACATAAAACTAAGTAGTGACTACTCAGCAGCCATCATGGAGGCAAGAAGGCAATGGCATGACATATTTAAAATTCTGAGTGAGAAAAATTTCCAACCAAGAATACTTTATCCAGCAAAGCTCTCCTTCAAATTTGAGGGAGAGCTTAAATTTTTCACAGATGAACAAATGCTGAGAGACTTTCCAAATAAAAGACCTGCCCTACTTGAGATACTAAAGGGAGCCCTACCGACAGAGAAAGAAAGGAGAGAGAGAGATGGAGAAAGGTTCAGTACTAAAGAGATTCAATATTGGTTCATTAAAGGACATTAAGAGACAGAGGGAAAAAATATATCTGACAAACATAAACCAAAAGATAGGATGGCTGATTGAAGAAATGCCTTCACAATAATAACATTGAATGTAAATGGATTAAACTCCCCAATTAAAACATGTAGATTGGCAGAATGGATCAAAAACATGAACCATCAATATGTTGCATACAAGAGACTCAACTTAGACACAGGGACACAAGGAATTGAAAGTGAAAGGATGGAAAAAATACTTCATGCAAGCTACAGCCAAAAGAAAGCAGGAGTAGCAATATTAATCTCAGATAAAATAGACTTTAAATGCAAGGATATTAGGAGAGACAAAGAAGGCCACTGCATACTAATAAAAGGGACAATTCAACAAGAAGAAATAACAACCATAAACATTTATGCACCCAATCATGGTGCCACAAAATACATGAGACAAACACTGGCAAAACTAAAGGATGCAATGGATGTTTCCACAATAACTGTGGGAGACTTCAATACATCACTCTCTCCTATGGATAGATCAACCAGACAGAAGACCAATAAGGAAACTGAAAACTTAAACAATCTGATAAATGAATTGGATTTAACAGACATATATAGAACATCACATCCCAAATCACCAGGATACACATTCTTCTCTAGTGATCATGGAACTTTCTCCAGAACAGACCATATGCTGGGACATAAAACAAACCTCAATAAATTTAAAAAATTGAAATTATTCAAAGCACATTCTCTGACCACAATGGAATACAGTTAGAAGTCAATAACCATCAGGGACTTAGAAAATTCACAAACACCTCGATGTTAAACAACACACTCCTAAAATAAATGGTTTATAATGTAGAATGTAGGGGAACTAGCGGTAGAGAGCAATTAATGAAGGGGGAACGATAACCCAATATGAACAGATAAGCTATCGTGGGTAAATTTAACATTCTGGGAACGCCCAAGAATGACTATGGTTTGTTAATTTCTGATGGGTATGGTAGGAACAAGTTCACAGAAATGTTGCTATATTAGGTTATTTTCTTGGGGTAGAGTAGGAACATGTTGGAAGTAAAGTAGTCATTTTAGGTTAGGTGTCTTTTTCTTACTCCCTTGTTATGGTTTGTTTGAAATGTTTTTTTATTGTATATCTTTTAAAAAAAATTTTTTTATAAAGTTAATCTAAAAAAAGAGTTAATTAAGAGTTAATGGCAATCAGTGCAATATATGATACTGGAGTGGATCTAAGAATGGAGCAGAAAAGCTCAAAGGGGGCATAGGAAAAATTGGAATATAGAATTTAAGCTTTATATCCATATTAATTTTCTTGAATTAACTGCAGTTAAGTTAATGGCATAAGTGAATATGTTTGTTCATAGGAAATTTACATGGAAGTATTATGAGTTCAAAGAGTATGATATATGCAACCTGCTCTCAAATGTTCATAAGATGATAAGTGGGTAGATAGATAATTGATAGAAAGATAATAGATATAGTTAAAAGAAGAGGGGGAGGGAGGGAGGGAGAGAGGAAGGAAGGAAGGAAGGACAAAGAAAGGTAGCAAAATGTAAAATTAGTAGATACAGATATCTGGGGGTGGGGTGTTGGAGTTCTCTGTATGGGGCTTGTATTGTATTTGCAACTGTCCTATATGTTTGAAATTATTTCAAAATAAAATTTTTTTTAAAATGCTATGAAGAGTATTTGTAAATTACAAAAGTAATTTTATAATGGTCTGATAAAAAAACTCACAAGATTTCCTTAAAAAAAAAATGTATCTACACTTACCAAACTCATTGTTTAACAGAAGTCAATAGAGGTCAAACATAATAAACCTTGGGCTTATGCATAAACCTGGGAAAACAGGCATTAAAAGAACAATCAGAGTCCATGCTGCCTCCACCCAAGTCTTGGTTCACATTATCTCTTGAGTGGGCTACTAATGTTAAGTAGACTCTGCATTCACTCTTGTCCCCATATAGTAAGCTCTACTGTAATCACTTGTTTTCTTGTTTTGTTTTTCCTAATAGGTTGTCATCTCCACAAGGTGTAGGGCCAGTTGTGTTGTATTTGCATCCCCAGTGCATCATAGAGAGTCTGACATACAGGAAGCACTTAATAAATACTTCTTTAAAGTATTTAAGAATTAGTGAATAAACTATATATGCATCACTTCATATACTTCTCATAATAATCATGTGACCCAAAGATGTCCCTATTATTACTTTTTATTAATCAGAAAACCAAAGCTTTTCAGCAATTTGTTCAACATTGTATAATTTAAACTGAAATCTGTTTGACTTTGTTGTTCACATTCTCTAATGCTTAGTTGATTTTCCTTCAGTCTTAGAAGGTTATAGTGTCAGAATTTGACTCAGTATTTACCTTTTAAGTTTCTATTGATTTTAAAATGCTTGAAAGGTGCTAATCTGAGGAACACAGCTTTCTTCAACTTTTTTTTACATCCATGACCCATTAAAAAAGATTTCATTTTTTCACATGCAAATACAAATTTTAATACTGAATATGCTATTTCAAACTACAAGGTCCCAACCCTACTCCATCTGGTGAGAATCAAGCTGTAATGGAATTAATTTCTATGAGATACTTTCTGTTTACTATTCAATGTAGTCCAATGCATAAAGTGATGAAAATGGTTGAGGAATACAGCAATATACTGAGCAACAATGAGAAAATATTTATTAAATATTCATGATTCTTTTAAAAATAACCTTAAAATTTTAACATGAACAGGAAGAAGGATTGGGTATTTTTTGTTTGTTTGTTTGTTTTGTTTTTTTTAGACCAAATAACTACATAGGTATATAATGATCTTTGTTTGGACTTCCTTCCTTCCAGTAAGGAGGACCATTAAGTATGACTTCTATTGGCATTCCCAAGACAAACATTCTACATAATGACTTTTTTTTTAAGTATGTTGGTTTTACTTTATTAATTTCCTTCTTTAGCTCACTCTTTTGATCAATCAGGCAATTGCTGGTGCTCAGGGAGCATGTACAGATTCCTTTCCATTTGGCTGAGTTTTTTTTTTTTTAAATCTCCATTTATTGAGATATATTCACATACCACGCAGTCATACAAAACAAATCGTACATTCGATTGTTCACAGTACCATTACATAGTTGTACATTCATCACCTAAACCAATCCCTGACACCTTCATTAGCACACACACAAAAATAACAAGAATAATAATTAAAGTGAAACAGAGCAATTAAAGTAAAAAAGAACACTGAGTGCCTTTGTTTGTTTGTTTCCTTCCCCTATTTTTCTACTCATCCATCCATAAACTAGACAAAGGGGAGTGTGGTCCTTATGGCTTTCCCAATCCCACTGTCCACCCTCATAAGCTACATTTTTATACAATTGTCTTCAAGATTCATGGGTTCTGGGTTGTAGTTTGATAGTTTCAGGTATCTACCACCAGCTGCCCCAATTCATTAGAACCTAAAAAGGGTTGTCTAAATTGTGCATAAGAGTGCCCACCAGAGTGACCACCAGAGTGACCTCTCGGCTCCTTTTGGTCTACATAATGATTTTTGACAACTATACTACTACTTCAGGATTCCTGGTGCCTGATTCCACAGGTTTAACTTTGAGTTCTTTCCAAAAGCTGCTTTTTAACCTAATAAACTCTCTTTCTGGGAGCGTGTAACTGCCACTTTAATGTTACTGAAAACCTTGAGAAAGATAACTTTCAAATCAATTGCCAATCCACAGTTTCCATTTTCCTCTATTCTTTCCCTCATTTTTCAGTTATACATCCCTCATTAAACCCTCATTCAAACACCAGTGCTTTCTCCTTCAACATATTTCTCATTCTTTCCTCATCAATTTCTTTCCAGAATTAGCATAAATTTTTCCTTGATTTTAATAAGATTCTTTACAGCATTGTAGCTGAATAATTCTTTAAATCTCTTTCATTGCCTCCAACTAGTCTGGATAAAATTTAAATTTCATTTTCCACCCAAACCATATCTTACTTTGCTTTCATGCCAATTCCTTATTCTAAACCTCATTCCCAACTAAGTTTCATGATCAGTCAAATCCATCATTGCCCTTCATTCTTATTTCTTAAATCATTCCTTCTACTTTTTAAAATATTTATTTATGCTTGTTTGAAACCCATGAGCAAAAATTTTATATTCCCCTATTCACTAGCTTAGGATATTTTCCTTCATTCACTCACATTGTCTAGGCTGTTTACTTTCCTGTTTTTGCTGGCAAAAAATATATATACCACCCCCAACCACCAAGAAAAGAGCCATTACTGTGGCAAAATCTCAGATATTTCCTGATTTTTAACAAAATTATGCCTCAGGAATCCAATTTTTAACCTGCCACTTTTAATATAAATTTCTATATTAGGAAGCAGACAGCTGGAAGCAATTTAGAGAAAGGAAGCCTGATACATACTTTTTGAGTCTCTTTTTAGATTTCAAGAAATGACAATGTCAATTTCATTTCTAACTTGCATCCAAATTGGTTATATCAATTTCTGCTGTCTCCTACAACTTTTAGAATTCTTCGAGAAATTAGAACTTTTATAAGCCACCTGTAAAAAAAAATTGTTAGTATAAACAGGTAAGCTAATTCGTGTTCCATAGCCATTTAGTTTACAGAGCTGAGGGAGACTGACTACCTAAGGTTGGCAACAAGGTGGTAAGGAACCAAGTCAGAAAATCTGGGGCAGAACCCCAGCTGTGTCACTGAAAAATCTGACACTTAATTCCTTAACTGTACAATGGAAATAATAAAATCACTTCACAGTTCTTTAACTGTACAATGGAAATAATAAAATTACCTCCCAGGATTTTTATAAGGAATAAATGAGAATGTATGTGAAGGTGCTTTGAAACAATTATCTATTAAACAAACATAAAGGGGAAAGAGAAATACGCTAATAGTCATTCATTTTCCATTCATACAGGTCCTAATACTAACACTTTGCATTTGTAAGGAGCCAATTTTCACATACACTATCATAAAAAAAAAAATCTAACCTTCACTTTTTCTTAAGAATAAAAGATCCAAAAATCTGCCTAAGTGCACACAGCAAATGAAAAGCAAGGTTAATCTTTCCATTACACCCTCCCTAGATTTAGAGTCTCCGAATTCTTTATGGTTCGATTACTCTCTACCTAACCACATTGATTTTGGCATCTCGCTATTCACTGATCTGCTTCATGCAGCAAAACAGTAAGTGCTTATTTGTTAGTTGGCTGCTTTATTTATAGATCTATCTATTTATTTTATTATGTCCAAATAACTGAATATTGTGGGAGGCAGAAAAGAATGAATAGGATTTAGCTACAGGGAACTCAAGATTTATGAAACTATTGTAAACAACATGATACTAAAGTATGATATTCTTTTGGAAAAGCATCTGAGCCATGCAGACCTACCATCTTCCTTCTAAGTGATACAAGAGACTCAATAAGAATGTATCAGTAACTAATTTAATCAGGATTTATTTGTACAAAATGAGATACCATCAAAATAACATCTAAGAATATTTAATTATAGGTTTAACTGAGAATTCTGCAGTTGGCTCCAACATCTACAATAGCAAAATATTTGGCAGTCTGGCTAGTATGATCTAAAGCAGAATTTCTGAAAATTCATTCATCATAAAAGTCTAACAAGCAAATGCCACATAATATTAGTTACTCAGAGGACAACCAATTTAAAACATTATACCCAAACACACAAATGCATGTGCATCCATGCTCTAAATTATAGAGACAGTATCTCTACATGATTTGAAGTCTTCACAAAGAATGACAATAATAGAACTAAACTAGTTTACATCTTAGTGCCTAGTTAGCTGGCCATTTTTGACTCACTATTTTAAGACAATTAAGAGATGCTGAATGCTGGCCTCCCAGACCACTGTGATGAGGTGATCACTGCTACTAGTTGTCCAATGGTTGAAATGTCTGATATTTTTCTTAAAATAACTGACATTAGTAAATCACAAAACATACATGAACTGTATCTTAAATGAAAGAGAAATAATAAATATCACTACAACATCCAAGACAAGTTCACAAATATCATGTTCAGTCAAGTTTTCCAGGTTCTACCTTCTTATATTGTACACAAATGTTAGCTAAGCAAAAAGTACCAAATGAAAAGTCAAAAGCCAGCCTACATGTACCATGTTTCAACAAAATGTGGAAGGATAATGTCTAATCACTTAAAACTATACATTTTTAAAAATACACCATTTGTAAAATGGTGATATGCAAAGCCAAGTAATAAGTGTGATCAAAAAGATGGGCAATATTGAATACAGAGCTTGTAATAATAAAACATTAAAGACATACTACAAGATCCCGTAGAGAACCAACACACAGAAACATACCTGGAGAGGTTAGGAGAGGATTTCAAGATCATACAACCAGTACCCACAAAATTAGCGCTAGAACTCACAAATCCCCTCCAGACCTAGTCCGTGATCTTACCTTGACATCATCTATAACAATAGTGTATGAGACAGAAACTTCTCAGAAACTAGACTTTCCTCTTAAAAGTCATAGTTTTCCTAAACAATACTCAGAGACCTCATAAAATGAAAATCAAGAGCTGGTCAACAACGGATGTTTTCTTTAAAATGAAAAGTCTTTCAAATAATGTATATTTTTTAAGTGTTTTTTTTTTCCATAGAAGGACCATAGATATGACTCTAAATCTGACCTCTCTATTTTTTTTTTCTCTCTCAAAAACCTTGAGGACATGTTGAGTGAAATAAGCCAGACACAAAACAAATATGATCTCACTGATATGAAATAATAAGTAACTTCATCAAGTCAGAAACTAAAATATAGGTTACCAGGAGTTGGGGTAGGGGTAGAGAATGGGGAGTTAATCCTTAATTGGTACCGAATTTCTATTTGGGGTGATGGACAAATTTTGGTAATAGCAGGTAGTAATGCGAGCACAACATTGTGAAAGTAATTAATAGCACTGAATTTTATATATATGAATGTGGTTAAAAGGGGCAATTTTAGGTTGTATATATGTTACTAGTATAATTTTTTTTTAAGTGGGGCAAATTCCTGCTGTTAAGCCAAACAAACAAGCAAAAAAACCCAAACCCAAAACCAAAAAACATCATCATCTAATAGGAAAAAAGTATTCTATCACTCAGTGCTCTATTACTTTGCTCTCTATTTTTTTTTTAGCAAATTACATGCTGGACATGCACTGATTAATACATTTTTTACCTGCCTCTCTTATCATATAATCATTAAATGAGTTTGACAGCCATTGGAAGCTGCTGACATAGCTTATTTCTTCGCTTGTTTTTCTCTCACTTTAGTTGTAAGACCCTGCTATTTTGTTAGTTAATTGATTTGTCATACTAAAATGTAGCACTTTTTACACTAAAAACTACTATAAACCACAATTACCAAAGAATAATTGAAATGAAATGTTTACTAATCCTCAAATTCCATATCATACTTAGCCCAACAAGATTTTCTTTTTTTAATCATTCTCTCTCCTACTGTCATCCCATCTATAGACCAGAAAATTCAGGAGCTATCATTATGCTTGAAGATCTTCCCCCCCAAAAAAGTAGATTTAATTTAAACTGATTAAGATTCACCCCTGAATATCTTTTGAGACCTCTTCTCACCTTTCATCCCCAGACCTTTGGTGATGTTTCTCATAATACTTCTCATATTCTGCTTATATTTTAACAGATTCTTTGATTTCTGTTTTATCTTTCATAGACTCTAAACTGCCTCAGAGTACGAACTTTGTCTTACTCACGTTTTAATTCCTATAGCAAGCATATCTGTGGAGCTGAGTTTGAGCCTGGGCTAACCAAAACCAATTATTCAAAGACTGAAATGTATTCTATTGCTGTCTATTCTGATATCAACCTGATTAAATAGCACAGAAATTTTTTTTAATTCGTGTTTAATTTGATAATTATTTGTTCAGAAAACAGATTGATTGGGTCTAGGCTAGGCTCTAGCAATAAAGTGTGATACAAGGAGCAGGACTGCCTTAAAATGGACCCTGGAGTCACTCTGGGTTGCCCACACAATGAGCTGATGTCACTCCACCATGCCCTTCTCCCTGCAGGAGAGGCTACAACCACACTTAGCTTCCACAGGATCACTGTGTCCTCCCTCAACGGGGCAGACCCAACTTTCCATGTGCCCCAAAGTCTCCACTGCCGGACAAATGAATTTGT
Organism: Choloepus didactylus; assembly: GCF_015220235.1. Classification (NCBI taxonomy): domain Eukaryota; kingdom Metazoa; phylum Chordata; class Mammalia; order Pilosa; family Megalonychidae; genus Choloepus; species Choloepus didactylus. Next base: position 124,871,766 of record NC_051312.1, on the reverse strand, counting down.
AAGGTGACCCCATGTACCCACATCTACACTGCCTGGTTCCCAAGTTGTTTGTGAGACTATCCACTGAAAAGACTGCTTTACAACTTGCTCTATAAAAAGGGAGAATAATAGGTAGCAGGATCCCTCTACTAGAATGGAAATCTATGCTATGCATCCAGCAGATTGCCCGGCATCTGTGTGTGTGGAATAATCAGAGGATGGAGAACTCATCCCTTTCTTTCTCTTGCTGATTCTGGGTTTGTACATTTTTGCTTTTCCCCATAAAGCCTACTCCTTAATCCATTATCTAGGAGATTGTGGAATTTGTCTAAGCTCTGATACAAGGCAAGTGCCAATCCAGATGGACTTATCTGGCAAATCAAGAGATCACTAAGCTTTGAGGAGTTTATAGAACAGTAGTTCATTACAGCTGCCAAGGTCCAGATGCCACTCTAGATGTTTTGGATTTCATTTTCTCCTCACAGCTACCCCTCTGAGGTATTACATGCATCTTACTGGTGATAAAATAGGTTAAAGAATGACCCACCTAAAAGGGACAGTGGCAGCTAAACATAGGTCTGTCAAAGCTTATGCTCTTCTCAGAACTCGACAATGCCACTGATTAAAAATAAACTCTAGAAACACATTGTTTGTAGGAAGATTTAGTCAACTTCCCTCTACTGGAGTCCAAAACCTCTCTTGGAGATAGTCATTCAGTTTCTACTTAAACAAATCCTTTAACAGGGAATTCAATACATAAAAAAGGCATTTGTTGTGCTAGGAAACCTATTACTGCTTTCCCTGTATATATATTTTAAGAATAAATTACATCAACAGAAACAATCAGGAAAATTACTCTGCTCACTAAAAACATCCATGTAGTTTCCAAATCAAAGAAGCAATTAATATTGATCAAAATCTCAATCCAAATGCTTTTTACAAGGTTCAATATTATCCTTGACAGGTCTATAACAGTGCTGAAAACAAAGATAAATTGTATTTTCTTACATCACTCTAAGAAATAGACAATAGTAATTACAGAGGGATGTGAAATAAAGTTGGGGGAAAAACCTGTAAAGGTAATAAGAATTCTGTGACAAGCTTCAGGGAAGACTACTGGCCAAGAGACGGCATGCACAGAACAAAGAGACAGGAAAAAGGACAGCCGTGAAGAGTTAAGACAGTTACGATGATAAAAGGAGACAATCTGAAAACAAAATCACAAGAAAGGAAGGCACAAGGGAAAGGAAAAGGTCTATGAAAGCAAACTCCTCTCATGATTAACGATGTGTTGCAAAAACACTGTGCCATCCTGCCAAATCGTTTTTTTCCTCTAGCAGACCCCCAGCCATAAAAACAGAAAATAAAATGATTAAATCAACAACAGGAAGGAAACGTGAATTCATTGAACAGCTATTAAGAGGATACATAATAATTGTGTATCTACGATGATTTGCAAAAGCTATCCATCTTCCAAGTATGTTCTCCTTTATACCAAAGGAATGTATGAGATGCAAGGCTAGAGAAGGTAAATCCAAATGAAAAGTGTGTATCAGTACGTTATAAGAATCTTTGGTACTCAGTGTGATCACGTAGGCTATCACTGGCCAGTGCTGTTTGCATATTCTAGACTGTTTTTCCTCCAAATAATTCAATTATTTAAACCATAAAATTTGAAGGATTTGGTTAATTAAAAAATAAATTAAAAACATTAGGTAACTTAATGATGATTTACCTTAAATTAATTTTGAATATATTCAACTTCAATCAAATCAAATTAACATGTTAAACTGATGGAAATTTTCTCTATTAAAATACAATTAATTCTTCACTAGTATATTAAGATTTCTGAAGTTATAATATTATGAAATTCATCAACAATCTGCCTCACTAATTCCAAATCTAAGATGGTGAATGTCAAAACTTCCTTGTACTATCATCAAGTGTCTTTATCAAAATAGAGTCACTTATATCAGCTATTTAAGGACCTAAATGAAGCCTCATAGACATAATACCTGGCTAATTTGCAATGCCCTTGGAATGAGCTGCCCAGTTCAGAAACAATAAATCAATTGCCTGTCACTATTCTGTCACTTAGAAGAGTTGGACCTTGATAATGGCGTTACAACAAGCTCTGTCTTACTCAGAGAAACACACCTGGGGGAAAGACAGGGAGAGAAAGGGAGACAGAGGCACAAAAAGAGGAGAGAGAGGAGACAGGAGGAGGGAGAGGGGGAGAAAAGGGGGAAAAAGAGGAGAGAGGATAGAGAAGAGGAGAGAGGGAGAGAACGGAGAGACAGAGGAAGAGGGAGGGATAAAGAGAGAAAGGGAGGGAGAGGGAGGGAGGAAATAAATATGAATGCGTGTAAGTATCTGTTTCCAGAGAAACGCTTTCACTGAACTTTAAGGATGATATTAAAAATTTCAACAAAAAAAATCTCATTTTGTGTCTTGTAGGAAAGCTAGAGGTATAGGAATGTTTTCTCCTTTTGGAAAACATGTTTCTCTTTTTGTTTTGACAGTCAAGAACTCAGATCCAAATTTTTGATCCATATTTAAGAACCATGTAAAAATTTGCATGACCTGCATGTTATTAATTCCCACCAGCCATTCTATTTTATATTTTAGATACCCTGGTGTTTTCTATTTTACGGCATTTAAAAATATTTTTTAAGCTGTTTCATGTTGCTTGTGGAATTAGGAAAGATAAAGATATAAATTAAAAAGAACACAGGAAGTTCATCATTTGTTAAACACTTACTGGATATCTCCTATTCTCCAAGCAGCATTCTAGCACTGGGTATAGAGAGAAGCTTACATTCTAGTGGGGAGACCAACAAGCACTGTAATGAGCCATAGGAAGAGATCAAGGAGCCATAAGTGCTAGGGACCAACAAAGGCAGGGTGAGGGGCTAGGGGGTGATGGGGTTGCAAGAAACAATTTTAGGTAGTTAGGGAAGGCCTCTTAAAGAGGGGACACTGGAGCAGAGTGCTATATGAAGTGAAAGAAGAAGTCATGCAATGATCTGGATAAAGAGCTCCAGGTAGAGGAAGCAGTAAGTACAAAAGTCCACAAGTGGGAATGAGTTTGTTGTGTTCAAGAAAAAATTGAGAATGAGTAGACAAGAATGAGCAAGGTGGAGAGTGGTAGGAGAAAAAAAATCCTCTTTTTACAAGGTTTTACATAGTTCTTAAGGAGAAATATAATGATTACAAATTATGTAAGGCCTTGTAGGACATGATAAAGAGTTGGATTTTACTGAGTATGATAGACAGAATACAAGTTTTTAATAAGGGACTGACTGTCAGGATCCAGATTACTTTTGTTTTTGTTTTTGCTGCTGTGTTGATTATAGATTGTAGAAGCAAGGAAAATTTAAGAAAAGTAAACCAATTAGAAGATTATTCCATTGGTCTACATGTGAGATGACACTGAGAATTAGGGCAATATATGAAGGGCATGGTAGAGCATGGATGTATTTTCAAGGAAGAGTAAACAAAACTTCCTAAAAAGGTAGATGTGGGAAGTAAAATATATATACATTTAAATATATGTATTTGTGGGAGGTAAAATATATACACATTTAAATGTGTGTGTGTATGTGTATATATATATTTTTTTTGTTTTTCAGGGATAACTCCTAGGTATTTCTTCTGAGTGGCATAGTGAATGGTGTTAAATATCCAAGAGATATTCAACAGCTACTTAAAAGGAGTTTAGGGAAGCAGAAGAGGTTGAGCACATATATTTGGATTCAACAGCATATGATTTTTAAAGTCAAAGAACTACCTAAGGAGAATATCTAGATGGAGAACAAAGCTTAAGACAGAGCCTTGGAGTATTACTCCAAAATTTAAAGATGAGGAAAGAAGAAGGAAATAGCAAAGACCAAAAAGGAATAATCAGTTAAGGTGGGAAAAACAACAGAAAATGTGGTGTGCCAAAAGCCAAGTGAAGAAGGCATTCCAAAAAGGAGCACTCTCCAAAGAGAAAATGTTGCAAGATATTAAGATGAGTTGTTAGTTCATTCTTGAATTTGGCAAAATTGATACTGTTGTTGGCCTTGACAACAAGTTTTCAATAGAGTGGCAGGACAAAAATCTGACCAGAACAGTTTCAAGAGGAAATATGGGGTGAAGCAGTGAAGACAGTAAGAATAGATAACTCTTTTAAAGAATTCTCTTCCTCTACCCTCTGATTCTCAAAGAGGTAAGGTCCAGGATTCAATCTAGTACTACTGAGTTTAGAGTTCATCTACGCAACGGGTTCTTCTTCGTTAATACGCTAGACTGAACCACTATTCAATCACTATTCTAACCAATATTTTTTTTTCCTAGCCATAAAAAAAAGGATATGGTTATTTGCTAAGAAGAATGTTAAAATAATAAAGAACAAAATTCCCTGCTTATCCTTCTAGATGAGCTCTAATGCCAATTACTTCCTTCCCTTATGCCCTATTTCTTCCTCATCACTTCAGGCTGGGTAAAGTGCCCTCCTCTGTGCTCCCAGAGACGATATCATAACTGTAACTTATCTCTCTCTATATACATAATTTTCCAGATTTTATAATCAATGGCACTAAGCTCAGTAAGGTAAATTAAGGATATTCACTCAATATTAGTTGGTTTCATTTATTCATATATGTACTGCTCTATTGCCATTTTCCCCCAATGATTGTTAATTTACAATTTACTATAAGGGATAGTCATTTTTCTTTTAAACAGATGTTTGAAGGTAGTCATTTAAAAAATGTATGACAGGTATTTTGTACTCTAGAGAAGATAATGATTTTATCAATCAGAAAATCTCTGCTGCTAAATTAGTATTTGGATAAAGCATTTTATATTTTGATTGTGTTCGGTGTTCGAAAGTAATTTACGATGCATAAAGAAAAGGTACAGATCATAGTGTGATGATGTGTCATCCTAAATTGCTGGAGATCAGAACTGAGAGTGAATTCCCTATACTTGGGCTTATTAAGTTGTAAGGATATAAGATAATGGTCGAATTTAGGACACAACTTTATTTAAAAATCAACATTTCACAAATCTTATTAATTAAAAATGAACAAAAGACATGTTTACAAATAGGGGCTAATATTTAAAGACAGGAAAATTTTATCCTCTAGATTAACTGAAAAATAATGATCTTTATATAAAAAATAAAGGAAAAAAACAGACAAGACCATGTTTCTTTCACAATACAAAGACAAAGTCACCCATCTTATTCTATGTCTATCCTACCTAAGTAGCCAGAGAAATTTAACCTTTCTGGCAAATATATTATCCCAAACTTTCTGTTGAAGCTTTAAGGGAAATACTTAATTCAGGTCAAGTGTCTAGTAGAGGAAGAGTAATAAATGGCTTTTATTAAACTTGTGTGAGATGATTTAAAGAATATAGGTAAACAGCAGTGTTAAGGGATAGAGTTCCAATTAAAGAACCTCAAAAGTGAGACTATATTTACAAGATTAAAAATAAAGACTAAATTATAAAATACGAAATAGTTTGGAATTTAATTAATTGTCCAAGCAAGCTACTGTTTCATTTTAAACCAGTCATCTCTAACCAAATGAAAAAAAATTATATTTTAGGATTTTAACCTGAAATCTAACGTGCTTACTCCTTTTGACCTTATTTTCACACTCAGATGTAAAGAATGACAAATCTGTTTATTATGACAAATTCAGACTGAAGTTAATAAGGAAAAGGAACAAAATTAACTAAACCCAAAGAAATCTCATTATTTATAAAAGTCAGATTTGATTCATGGTTCTCAATTTAATTTACAACCATGAAAGCAATTAAGCCCATTTTACAGAAGGGCATCCACATCTTTTGAACAACATTAAACATCCATTTTCCAGGAAGCTTTGGATCATTAATAACATTCATCAATTTAAAAATTTTAGCTCATCCAAAAATAATGGCAAGCTTCCATGTTATTTACCTGGCCAACTCCTTTATTTTAAACTATCTCCCAGAATCATGCTAAGAGAATCGTATTAATGTATCTAATAATTAATCATAGAACTTCTTAATGTCAATTTGAAAGATTGTAGTTTCCACACCTAATAGGGATGGCAGAGTATGGAAAGGTAACCATTTAGAGTATTTGTCCTTTTATTCTCCAGGTGAACAGCTAGTTTGTTTTGTTTTGTTTCAGTAACAGTGCTGTATTAAAATTCACTATCAAAAAAATAAACTATAGCTATAATAAAGAAAAACTCTGGGCAAATGTAGGTGTCTATCAGGGACAGCTTGTTAACTTTTGATTGTTAATAAACATTGACACAGGCAGAAAGTAACTACAGAAGGCCTATACAAAGGACTTGATTTCCTAAACATCGTACCCCAGGCTAGACCCAGCCAAACATTATTTGCATGAGTGTGTTTAAGGGGTGCAAATTTGCTACAGTTTGGAAATAACATATTAACAAAAAGATGAAAACTGACTCAAAAGATATGCTTCATGAGGCAGTATAACACAGAGGTTAAGAACACACGTTTTGGAACTACTTATTACTATGGCCAAATCCCAGATTTACCATTTACTAGCTCAAGTTGATTTAACCTTCTAAGCCTTAATTTCCTCATCTGTAAAATGAGAAAGGTAATATATTTTCATTATGGTTATTTCAAGGATGAAGTAGATAATATAAGAAAAATGCAACAAACGGCTGCTATGTTGTTGTTGCCCCACCAAGGGAGTCACAAAGCAGAATGTGTAAGAGATTTGAGTATCGATGTCCCATTTAGAGACCAGCAGAGAATGGGAATGGGCCCCAGAAGCTTTACCATCACTCACCTGGTTCTCTACTTTGAAGTCCATCAGCCAGTTCTGATCACAGATGTACCCTTCTACTAGTTTCTCCTACCCTGACCCCCCACACGCTATTCACTTTTTGATTGTTACTCTTTCTACTTTCTACTTCTTGGTGCCCTGCCACCTCATACCCTCTCTATACACTAGTTCAGACTGGTCCCCTATTTTCAGTATTAGATCCCTTGCTCAAGAGTTGAGAGCAGAACGACATCCCGACACAGGTATTTAGTCCCAAATAAAACAGTCATAAGCTTGGAAAATAAAACTTCTACTAAATAATCATGAGTAGTACTCAATAACATAGAAAATAATTTATTTCTAATGTTAACTTAGAAACTGACAAACGTAAAATTTTGCTTTTTATAAACCTGGTTTGTCCAGCACATGTAGTCAAAAGATAGTACACATATCAAAAGACCATCTAAAAGTTGTTCAATCTTTCTACCCATTCTCTAACCTAGGAATTAGAGAAAAGTATACAATCACTATTTATTCACTACAAAGACGGGAAAGGTAGTTTTAAATGTATAACATTTGGAGACTTCCAGTTCTGGCAATATGGTAGAGCCTTTCCCACCATAATCATCTATAAATACTCATTAAATATAATAAAAAAGGCTATTAAATAATTAGTACTGAAACATACCGAGAAACATACCATAATGCTATATGATTATTATTCTCCCACCTATACAGAAGAGATGAGGGAAATTAGAACTAGTAACCCTCTATGACACCCTCAAAGGACTAAACCCTCAGTGAAAGGAGGAGCAGAGAAAATATACCTAAGGACCCAACAAGACAACAAGGAAGGCAGTTCAGTTCAGGATTTGAGCATGGGGTGGAAGGTGTGGGTGGAGTGAAGGGATCTGAAGAAAAATCCCAAGGATAAAATACAAATCCTAAGGGAATTTGCTCAAATTTGGACTACTAGAAATCCCTAAGTCAAAAAATAAACATAAAAATAGTTTGTTTAAATCAGAGTATCAGAAAATTCTGAAAAAGAATGACAAGTGAGGAGTAGCTCTCTGAAAAAAATATATCATAAAGGAAGATAGATTGTTTAAGAATCCCTGAAACATAATCAGATTTTTTTTTTTTTTTTTACTGTCTTATTTATTGACCTTGCTGTCCATTCCACAAAAACTATGTGCTTTGTTGGGCAAAGTCTCTCACATTTGGGCAAAGTCTCTCACAACAGCTATAGGAAAATTAATAAATAGGTTTTAGTTGCAGGTCATTAATGTAAAATATCAACAATTTTCCTAAGAACATATTAACATGCTTAAATCTAACCAGTACCAGGATAAAATAAATATATTAGGATAAGTGAACAACAACAAAGATAAAGGTGTTCCACATATATAGAATCAGAATATGTAGCAAAAAAAGTATAGCAAACATATTATAATAATTAATGTCAGTCAAATCAACTACTCAGTTATTTCTCCATCATATTTATAATTAATTTCCCTTCCCTGTAGTTCATTTTGGAACTGCCATTGCTCTATTTCTTTCAACTAACTAAAATCCAGTAGGGTCCCTTGTCCTTTCTAAAACATAAAAACAATCAGAAACTGGAGGGCAGTTAATGAGAAAATGTAATTGAGAACTAGATAGAGCCATAATAAATCCTCCCTATTCACTGAGAGAAAATACACTCTCTCTTGCTTGTTAAAAATAAATATCTTGAAGGTAAGACCAACAGAATGTCCAACAAGTTTCTTGCTTGTTTTAGAAAAGGACAGTATATGAATAGTTCTAAGAAATTCATTACAAATTAACTTTTAAATTTAGTTATGTTATATCCCAGATCATAGTAGGAGATGGTGAATAACTTTTTAGTTTCCTTTTTTAAAAAAAAATTTATTTTATGGGGTGGGTAGAAGATCAGAGGAAGTTCACAGAGGAGGTGGCATGAGGGTTCCTTTCCTGAAAGAGCCTCCTCACCCTCTCACCACCCTTTTAAAAGTCCAGTTTAAGTTCCACATATTTAAAAAAGGTTTCTCTTGCCTTTTCCAGTGTGCTGATCTTGGAACAACAGACAAAGAATAACAATTACATTTAAATGCTATGGGAAAAAATATCTAGCAGGGTAAGAAGGAACAGAGAAACAGAGGCTGGTGACTGTTAAAATTCCCAGGGGGTGCGGGGTATCATCAGTGTAGTGGGGAATCATTTAAGACAAAACAAGTATAGATAGCTTTTATCCTGACAGATTCTATGAAACCACAGAAGTTTACAGTTGGAATGGAATGTGGAAATTAAGTCCAGTACCCTCATTTTAGAGATGTGGTCCAAATCAGTAGGTTCTGATCAACAAACCTTAGTACCACTCTCAACACTGTGTGTTACTTCTCAGTCTCTCTCTTTCACAGACACACAGACACACACAGATACACACGCACAAACCCCAGCCCCATAAGCCAAATTTATATAAAAACCATAAACACAACTGGCTACTGCATCTCCTGCTCTTCCAGAGCACAGAAGCTGCCATCACTGCTCTCATGAAACCTGTTAGAAATCAAGTACAATCAAAAATCCCAATTTTTTACAGAACCCATGGATTCAAAAGGAAGTCTGCGAAAAATTATCAACTTCCTCTCCCTCAGTTCAGGATAGTATAATTTGCAAGTTATACTTTAAACAAATATTTATCAACCAAGAAGGAAAACAAATAACCAACCCTAATCAACTATCTCCTTCCCTGTGCCCATACCACTTTGTCCACAACCTATTTTAACACTTGGTATATTATATTATATTTTATTTAATTGTTAAAATGTCCATTTATTCAAATAGGATTTGATCTTATTCAACTCTTATTCCAAGGTAAGTGCTTGACACATGGAAAACACAAAAAATATTTATGAATGAAGGGTTCCTATGAAAAATGTACTCCGGGTTCAAAAAACTTTTTAAACAATAACCGTTCACAAAAGAAAGGCTGCCAGTAGTGTTAATGACAGTTTTTAAACATCTTTATTACTTCTTAAAAGTTACATTATTTGTATATTAATCAAACAACCAATTTCTGGGATGCCTGCTATGCCCAAGAGGTAAGAGACAAGGCTATAACCTTAGATGTCAGTTACCAAGAGGGTAGTATAATAAATGTAAAAGGAATTCGTTAATTCATTTTTGGGATGCCTACTATATATGCCAAATACCACGGCAGATGCTGCTACCCAAGGAAAGTCCTACTTCCAGTGGATCATAATAAGCTGCAGGAGACCTACACTAAAATATGAGCTCTATCAGGGCAGGGATTTGTCTGTCACATTTATATTTCCGAAACCTAGAACACTGCCTGGTACATAGCAGTCACTTAAATATTTGACCAAATCAAAAGAACTGAAAGACAGATTCCCCAAGACCCCATTCTCCCCACTCCACACTCACATGCCCATTTATTGGTATTCACTCTAACATTTATTTCTTCCTTCCTTTCCACTTCTCATCCAAGGCCTATTCCCCTGAAACCTAGAAGTGCTTCTCACTTTGATGAACATACTGTGGGGAAAGGGGAGTTCTGGCCTCCACTGCTTAGGATCACACATATTTGGTTATGTCTTGTGGAACAATGGGACACAAAGACTGTAGTATCATGAGAGAGACCTCATCCTTAAGCTCATATTTATTCCAGTCAAAGTAGAAACCATGTTTCAACAATGTGCCAGTTGGGGTAGTGGCCAGCTTCAACATATTGTCCAATCTAGTCAAAATGTGCCATTTTTAATCACCTGAGGTTTATTTGTCATCCATTTAGTTACATCTTGCCTAAGACAGATCCAAAGGTAACCCCCAATGATCCCTGTCTCCTTGTATTCATGCTTTTGTGCTAATTCTCTCCCTTTCAGTGTGGGCAGGACCTGGAACTCTCTTCTAACCAAGAAAATTTTGGTAAAGATGATGGTGTTACAGTTTGCTAATGCTGCCTGAATGCAAAACACCAGAAATGGATTGGCTTTTATAAAAGGGGGTTTATTTGGTTACACAGTTACAGTCTTAAGGTCATCAAGCATCCAAGGTAACACTTCAGCAATCAGGTACCTTAAGTGGAGGATGGCTAATGATGTCTGGAAAACCTCTGTTAGCTGGGAAGGCACGTGGCTGGCATCTGCTCCAAAGTTCTGGTTTCAAAATGGCTTTCTCCCAGGACATTCCTCTCTAGGCTGCAGTTCCTCAAAAATGTCACTCTTAGTTGCTCTTGGGGTGTTTGTCCTCTTTTAGCTTCTCCAGAGCAAGAGTCTACTTTCAACGGCCATCTTCAAACTGTCTCTCATCTGCAGCTACCTCTCTCAGCTTCTCTGCATTCTTCAGTGTCCCTCTTGGCTGTAGCAAGCTCGCTCCTTCTGTCTGAGCTTATACAGTGCTCTAGCAAACCAACCAAGGCCCACATTGAATGGGTGAGGCCACATCTCCATGGAAACTATCCAGTGAAAGATCTTGCCCACAGTGAGTGATCACATCTCCATGGAAACAGCCAATCAAAAGTCTCCAACCCAATCAACACCAATATGTTTCCTGCCCACACAAGACTGCACCAAAGATAATGGTGTTTTGGGGGACATAATACATCCAAACCAGCACAGATGGTATGTTACTCCATGATTATATTATACAACATAAGACTCCATCTTACCAGCTGATAGAGCCTAGAGACTTTCCTTGAAGGTCTAATGGTATAAGCGGTCATGTTGGTTAAAGCTCACATGGCAAAGAAACACAGACAGCCTTTGGACCTAAAGGTGGCCTCCAACCCATAGCTGGCAGAAAGTCAGGGCCCTAGTCATACAGCCACAAGGAAATGAATTCTGCCAACAACCCAAATGTGCCTGGTAGTGGATGCTTCTCCAGTTGAGCCACTAGATGAGAACACAGGCTGGCCAACACCTTGACTGCAGCCTTGGGAGATCCCAAGCAGAGCACCCAGCTATCTGTGCCCAGATTCCTGATCCAGAGAAAACATGATAATAGATGTGCAATGTTTTAAGGTGCTAAGTTTGTGATAATTTGTTATGCAGCAATAGAAAACTAATATATTGCCTTAGAATGGCTTTCTGGTTTGATTTTATTTTTATTTCTTTGATATACCTGGACCAACATATTAAACAATGTCCTTAATAAATGCTTACTGAATTAACTACAAGAGCCAGACCTTTTAGGCCCACTTATTTTTCAAACATATAATTATGGAACAAGTGAAAATGAAACCAAAAGAATGGAGCTGGAAATTGCTTTGGAAAGGAACTCATCAGCAATGGCCTTACTCTAAAAGAGATGAGAGGCTACAGAAACTGAAAGTTAGAAAATATCTAAGGAATGGATTTCATGTGATCCTCCCAAGTTAGCAAAAGGAAACCATGGTCCAGAGGCAACAACCAAAGGCATTCATTTCCAACACATGAGCATTTTTTTTATTCCTCAGATTCCCTCACACAGAGATTACTTTATAAACAAAAGATTGGTAAGAATCCAAAGTATTCTGCTGAAATTAATATCTGAAATTTAGTTATATAAAGAAATATAAAAGAATAAGAACCTAAAACTACATATTAGTATATTTTACATAAATTCAAAATTTGATGTATATAACATATGCCTTGGAGCTATAATGAGGAGAAGAGTGATGATGAAGAAAAATAAAGATTCTTGGAAGTTCTAAGGTTCTAAAATACTGCTCCTGGGTTATATTATTTATCTGGGTGGAAATGACTCTATGTAAAAAAAAGTGAAGAAAACGTAAAATATTGAAACAAGTCTGATACATTGAAAGAATACTGTGGACAAAGAATCATGTTTGAAAAAAGTAGAGGAAACTATTTTAAAACCAGCAAAGAAGCAGCAGCAGCAGTAACAGAAGAATATTGGGTCTACAAAACAAATTCAAATCTGGTTGCCTTTTCTGGGAACTATGCTTTTTCAAATGTTGAATTTGTAAAAATGACAAACAGACAATTTTATAGGCTGCTTTTGCTGATAAGAGTCAAATCTATACCCAATTCCAAGAATTGATGTAATTAAATCTACTTTCCTCACACAAAATTATCTTCAGTCAACTCTAGAAGGATAACTTCATGAGACAAGTATAATGTGTTAGCTCTTTCCTATTCAAAAATTCACTTTGGTAACAAGGGGGAATTTTCACTAACAGTGTTTGTTTTAGCCTCCTTGGCTGCTCAAACCAATACCATGCAATGGGTCAGCTTAAACAATGGCTCACAGTTTTCAGGCCAGGAAAAAGCCCAAATCAAGGTATCATCAAGGCCTCATCAGGGCAATGATTTCCCCCTGAGGAACATGGCATTCTGGGACTGGCTGTTGGTGATTCTTGGTCCTTGGCTCCTGTCATGTGGCGGCCACCCCTGGCCTCTCAGTTCTCTTCTGGATTCTGTTAAATTTCAGCTTTTTGCTTTCTGTGGATTTTCCTCCCTATGTCTAAATTTCATTCTGCTTATAAAAGGACACCAGTAATAGGATTAAGACCCATCCTGATTGAGGTAGGACACACCTTAACTGAAGTAACCTCATCAAAAAGCCCCACTTACAATGGGTTCATACCCACAGGAATGGATTACATTTAAGAACATATTTATCTGGGGTACATACAGCTCCAATCCACCAGAGAGTACATGCAAAAAAAAAAAAAAAAAAAAAAAAGAGTACATACATGTCTCTCTGTAATGTAGGCAACTAACCTAGAAATCTGTTTTAATTACTTCAAAAAAAAAACAAAAACAAAAAAAAAAAACCAGAGAATAAAGTTTCAGAGAATTACAAAAGAAAAGCAATGTATTGTAACCGTCATAGTGCCAGACAAGAGAAATGACATGTCCCTGGAGGGAAATAATATGCTACCAATATCGTAACCATAAATTGTTAAAAAGCAATCAGATGCTTCATCTCTCTTATACATAAATAGAAGAAGGCTAATAAAAATTTAAAAGACCATTTGAAAGAAAAAAAAACATCTTTTGAGTCATAGTATTATTGGATTTAGTACATTTTAAACTACATAAACATACTATTACTTGAAAGTTCTAGATGTAGCCATATACATTTATTTCTGAGTTTTCTGAACAGAGTAGCCACAACAGGATATTTACACTCCACACAAATGGACTCTATTTTCTTTGTTTTTGACTATATATAAATCTACTGAAACAGTGCTACACAGAGAGCATCTGTATTTTTCTTTTTCAAGCATCCCCTTAATTAAGAGCTATCTCTGAATAGTAAGATTATCAAGATCACCACTCCATTGTTTATATATTCTTAAATATATACATATCATAAGAGAAAGTTTTGAAAGCTTTTCTCAAATGCATTACCCAATTTAGGGAAAACACATGAAGACTTACAGAGCCTCTGAGCAAAGCGGCATAGAGGATTGGTTAAGAGCACAGGCTCAGGACTGAAACAGACCTGAATTTGAATTTTAACTTTCCTACATACTAGTTGTGTGCCTTTACGCTAGACATTTAAACTCTCTGAACATCACTCTTTAGCTGTGAAAATGGAACAATAATCATATTTACCTGAGAAATGAGAAAATGGCAATAAAGACAATACACAAACTATAAATACTACAAAAGCAACACTATTATTCCAATAAATAATAGTTTGACCATATTTTTGCCCAATGAAATTAGGCAAATGTATCACCTTGTACAATTTTCCATATAATTTTCAATGAACCAAGAAGAATTTAATCTTATAAATCTGTCACTTGAGGTAGCAAAAATCCATCCATACCAATAACTTCTCACTGGGAGCATTAGTGCTATTTAGGCAGACAAAACATCCACACAGGTAACAAGAAACCAGAAACATGCTGAAGTGTGATATATAGACACCAAAAGAGGGCAGAAAATGTTAAGGTGCTTATTTTAAGCAAGAAAGTAAATGCAAAGAGAAGTTAGAAAAGAGAATGAACAATGTGGACTATAGTCATGCTGAACTACTTTTAGGGAGTCAGTACAGTCCTCATCAATATCCATACATAATTTTTACAATATTTATAGCATGTCAACTCTATATGAGGTACAGTTCTGAGTTCTGTATGAGAATAAATAAGACATAAAACTGTCACTGTTCTCTAGCTATCCCACTTAGTAGAAAAGCTGAATCTAAAAGCAAATAACAATGTAATATGTTCTAGAGAACCATGAAATCTGTGCAAGGGCAAAGGAAAGAAACAAATTCAGACTAGACCTTATTCATTGGGGGTTCTCCATGAGAATTAAGGCCTAATGCCCTAATGCATCCCTTGCAGGTAATGAATTTACTTCTCTCTTATGCATCTAGAATGATACTATTTAGACCACCCTTGGGAAAATTTCAGAAAATAGTCACTTAAATTACCAAGTTCTGAGGTTCAGAAGATGAACCATAGTAGATAAAAAGCTTCAACCAACCAGTAGGATTTCACTAGATACAAAGAAACAATAGGGTAACCTAGGCTGGGGGAACAATATTTCCCAGGCCAAGGAAAGGGTATGCCACATTTGGAGAAATGTAAATAATTTGGTGGGGATGGAGATAGAGTAGGAAGTGAGTGGGGAGAGAATTGGAGTCGGACAAGAGACACAGTAAGAAATTTAGATTTGCATCAAATTGTGAAGCACTTAGTAGAACATGGTAAGGATTCTGGAATTCACACTATAGAGAAGGTAGAAACGTACATTAGAGGTATGAAGTGATCAGACTTGAGCTAAAGAACAGCTTAGGTTGATTCTGGCTCAGGGAGACCAAGACCTCATCCTTTCAGGAGATGATCGTATCTACCATACCGTCTATAGGGAAAAACAGTCCAAATTAGACTTTGAAGTTTTACATTAAATAATGTTTAATATACAACAAGAAAAGCGCACTTTGTGGTCTACATTTCTGTCAATGACTTTAAACTCCAAAGAAATAATTTTCAGAGTATCTCAGTTATCATGAGTCCAAACAATTCTTCAACAAAAAAGCATATAAACCACAAAGAGTGCAAAGAAAAAATGATCCCTAAGATAGCAGATATACACAATTACTAAGTATGCTAATTAATTAGAAACAGAGGCCAATATTGGACCTTATCTAAATAAAAAAAAAAAAAACATGAAAACCCAGGCATTATTAATACTTACAGGCAACCCAGTAAGTGGGAAACATGCAAAGTTAAAACTTCAGGAGCACTAAAATCTGTTTTCTCTACCCTGCCTGCAAACTAGAGTAATTCTTCTCAGATATATAATATTCTAACATAATCAAACTCTCTTCCTATTAAAAGAAAAACAAATCTAAAAAAAAAGAAAGAAGGAAAAAAAAACCCACCCTGCTTCTAAAAAGAGATCTGATAAATTCAATGAGATTAAAACAGTGAATTACAGAAAATGAGTCCATGTGCCAAGGTGAAATCAAGAGAACCTTTATTGGAAACTATGACAAAGCAATGGCACAACAGAAATGCACATTTAAGGAGATCAAAATGAGAGCAGTTTAATAAAATGTATTAGATGGAAGCAAGAGCTAATAGAGGAAGCCAAGTAAAGCAGTTTTAGAAAAACTGAAAGAAATCAAAGAAGTCAAAGGATGAGTCTAAAGATGAAGTTGTTAAGATTTCTAGCATGGGTAAGTAGAGGATGAAGCCTGGGTTCTGCTCCCTTGGGATCACTACTGAGGAGTGACTGAACAAGCAGAGAAAAGGGCAGTAAACTTCACAGGATGAAGAACAAGGCCCTTTCCGTTGCTCTTCAGCCTCCAGGTCAATTATCAGGAATGAAAGAGTCGCTTTATTTATGTATACTTTTCCTCATCTGAAAAAAGATCTGAAAAGGTCAGCAAATATTAATGCTCTGTTACTTGCTGTTGGGCAAGCACAAAGGTAGTATTTACACTCCCCAGAATTTGACCTGCTGTGATAATGGCATGGCTCTCCTTACAAATACATAACAGAGGCTACTGTGAAAATTTTATAAATAAAATTGTGACAACTCCAGTCTTATGTTAAATTAATTGGGTAAGCCCTTATTTAGTAGACAGAGCCCTATCTCATGGAGTGGATCTTTCTGTATAATAGCAACCATTTATATATTTTGTATATCTTAGTACGGATTCCTTTGAATTCACCTCTACTGCACCATGGAAGAAAGGTTTCAAATAAGGTTAAAAGAAAGCCCCAAGTCAGATAAAAGTAATAAAAGAGCACTTCTCCTTTAAGACACCAGAAGAAAATAAGACCAGAGTCATCTAAAGCATATTAACAAGAATGTGGAGTTTTAATAAAATTTAAATATTTATGCCACATTAAGAAACAAACATTTTTTTCAATAACAAAGGCTAAATATGCCATTCCAAATACTGAAAAGTCTTTCTATGCCTTTTTGTATTAAATTATTTATTGAAAGCTATAACAGACAGTTACCATAAGAGAAAATCAACTTCTATATATAACATCCAAGATCTTTATTCAACTTATTATAACAATGTCCATGATCTTTATACATGATCACTGAGTTTAATTTAATTCAAGACACTGTGGAAGAGACAAAGATGAATACTTCAATAATTTTTGTCCCCAAAACCATACTGTCTGCTGGGAGATGAAGAATGGACACAACAACACACATACACAGTCAACCAGAACATAAGACACATAGGGATCCATACTATAAAGATAATGAGGTACAAGAATAGTACTGCCATCAAAGAACAAAAAAAGAAAGAACAAAAATGAAAAACAATTTAGAAAACCAATGAATCAAAAAACTGGCTCTTTGAAAGACCAATAAAATGGATGAGCAATTATTCCTGAAAACAAACACATTCACAGTAACAGGAATGAGGGGACATTACTACAGATCACACAGACATTAAAAGGCTACTAAGGGAATATTATTAATAACTTTATGTCAACAAATGCAATGACTAATGCTAAAATTTCTTGAAAGGTACAAACAACCAAAAGTCATTCAAGAAGAAAGAGATAACCTGAATAGTTCTATATTTATCAGAGAAAATTAATTTTTAATAAAAAATCCTTTCCACAAAGTAATTTCAGGCCCAGATGGTTTCAATGGAAAACTGTACCAAACACTTGAGAAAGAAGTAATCTTGCTACATAAACTCATGTAAAATACTGAAGAGAGAACACTTTGCAAACCATGCTGAGGTAAGCATTATCCTCATACCAAAACCAGACAAAGATAATACAAAAACAGAAAAATACAGACCAATACCTTGCATAAACATAGAAGCAAAAATCCTTAACAAAATATTGTCTAACTATACCAAGCAATATATAAAAATAATCATGATTAAGAGGGCTCTATTACAGGAATGCAAAGTGGTTTAAACACTCCAAAATCAATTACTATATTCACAATTTTAATAGACTAAACTCCAAAACAGATAAACAAGTGATTGTCTTAATAGATTCAGAAAAGGTATCTGACAAAATTCAGCACTCATTCATGATAAAATCTCTCAGAAACTTAAAATACAAGAGAAAGGAACTTCTTCACTTTAATAGAAGGCATCTACAAAAACCTAGAGCTAATACCTTCCTCCTTAAAGCTGAGGGATTGAATGCTTTATCTCTAAGATCAGAAAAAATGTCTATTCAACACTATACTAGAGTTCCTAGCCAGTGCAATAAGGCAAGAAAAAGAATTAAAAGGCATAAAGATCGAAAAGAAAGAAAAAAAAAAAAAAAACTATGCATAGTCAAAAGATTAAATGACTGTCAATATGAAAATTCCTAAGAAATCTAGAAAAATTTACTAAAGTTATCAAGTGAGCAAACAAGGTCACTGGACACAACATCAATATACAACACTCTATTTAAAGTTTCTATATACTCTCCATGCACATTTGGAAATTGAAATTTTAAAAAATACCATTTAAAATAAGACCATTAAAAAAAGACATAGATATAGAAGATACAGGTATACATATATAGACATATAGGGAAAGTGTTATGAAGTTTAAGTCCAGCAGTCCTGGAAATAGCCTGAGCTGTTCTGGTTAAGTAAAAATGTACCTGCATGGCATGGACCCACAGGTAAGACAAGAAATATACAGCTTAATAGTGTTGCTATATATCAATGAGTCCAAGGTGAATTTCAGGGCAGTTTGTAACAGTTTGTAAGCAATGCTTATTAACAACACTGAGATTTGGTGATTTACATCTGATCTTAGTGAAAACCTTCAGAGGGCTCTACCATTAGAGCCAATTAAATGAAAGACTATGCCTGCCTACAAGACAAGCAGAGTATAAGAAACATCAGCCTGGACTCCATTTTTTGCTCCCTGGCTCTATGCACACATCAGTATTTCCTGATCTTAGAGAAAAAAGTGTATCCATATGGTCCTAGAGGGAAGACAATTAGAGTTCATGCCCAGCCCCCCTGCATGCCTTGTTGTGAGGGAGCCTTTGGCTACAATGCATATTATTAATGCTTTAATATTGTTGCTATGTTGCATCCTTTCACCGCAATAAAATGTGTATTTATAAGCTTATCATTTTGGATCCTATGAGTCATTTTAGTAACTATCTGGCTGACACCATTAATGCAAGAGATAAATTTAATAAAATATGTGCAAGACCAGTACACTGAAAACTACTAAACATTGCTAAAAGAAATAAAAGAGGATCTAAGTAAATGGACATACAGAATCAGAAAATTTAATATGTTTAAGATGTTATTGTTAGCAAATTAGTCAATAGTTTCGACACAATCCACCAAAAAATCTACCAATCTTTTTCATAGTAATTATAAAGCTTATTCTGGAGGGGAAACTTTGGGAAGAGGGCAGTGTAAAAAGCTCTGGAATCAGTCACTACACCAGAACAACTATTAAACAGGCAGGAGCTCTCTAAACTAAATATTTTGAAACTCTGGAGTCCAGAAGAACACTGTCCAGCAGGGACAAGTGAGAGGAAGAGGCTGGTAAATTATAGTAAATAACCAGTAAACTGTTCTCTCCATGTGAGCAGTTTTGGTGCCCATCCCACACTCCTATGACAGGCAGCAGTGAAGTCAGGCCCCTGGGTGTAGCTTGCTGGTGCCAGAGAAGGATGTAAAATTCTTTTTCCCCAAGATGGGGATGGCGAGGTGGCACAGGGCCAACTGCTGATCACTGCTGATTAGCTACTTCTGATAATTGGAGTACCAGCTCAAAGGGTGGCCACTGTACCAATCTGCCCCAGACAAAAGCATCAGAGGAGACTTAAATATGGTATGCTTCCTCAGAACTGTGAGGACAGATAAAGGGCTAAAGTGTTGAAGTTTGAGGAGCTACACTTCCTGATCTTAAAACTTATTACAAAGCCACAGTATTCAAAACAGCATAGTACTGGCGCACAAGGACAGACATATAGATCAACGGAATTGAACTGAGAGTTCAAAAGTCATCCATCAGAGGTGACGTCATTAACATGATGATGTAAACAGCTACTGAAAACTTCTCTTCAGAGATTCATTGATTAAAAAGGACAATTCTGAATTGTTTGAAACTCTGGAGGAGAATATAGACTGGAGAAAGACCCTGCAAATGCCAAAGTGAAGAAAGAGAAGAAATATCAGCTGAGAATTTTCTGTCCGAGACCAGCCAGTCCTCTCCCCTCCCCCCCACTCAGTCTCTGAGGCACAGAATCAGCAGATGGGTCTCCTCCCACCAGGGACACAGATGTTAAAATCTCTCACAAGCGGTAAAAAATACCCTCACTGTTTGAAGACCCGGTGGACAGGGAAGGACATTCCAAGGCCCAGATCAGTGAGGGACAAAGAAACTAAGAAAACATGGAGAGAGATTGTTCCCAGCCCTGGGTCTGAAAGCCCTTCCCCCACCCTTGAAGGAAGCAGAAGCCAGCAGCCCTTTCCTTGCCTTGGACACAGCTGGAGCGCTGGGTCAGCTAAGGGAGTACTTTGCCATAGGTGGAGCCCCACATTGAGCCAGATTTTGGCTGGGAAAGTGAGGGCATAGGAATCCCACAGTTTCAGCCTTGCTGGGTCACAGAAGGCCTGTGCTCAGAGGCAAAGCAGCCTCTGAGGATGATTAAGTTACCAAACAGTGCCATATGCTGGATAGTCCAGAAAGTGCAAGGAAACTAAAATACTTTTTAAAATATGCTTCAGACCCTTTCTTAGGAGCAAAGGAGCTGGTCTACAAACCTGTATGGAAACCCAGCCCTGTTTTGGCTGAGAAATAGGGAAGACCCAACTGTTAAAGCAGGGCTCCAAAACAAACCCAGATCTTGCTAGCCGGTGGAAAATAAGAGCACCACTGGAACCCAGCAGATCTATATTACCACACACAGCGAATGTGCTGGGTGCCCAGTGCCTACCTCCCATCCCTGTGGCAGGCCACAGTAAACACCTGATTTTGGGGGGAAAACTGGGGGGGGGGGGTGCAGAGCCAATCTGGCAACTGGCCAGGGAGAGAAACACAGAAAAGATAGCGATCAAAGACAACCAACAAGAAAACCTTTGGCAAAAGAGAGAAAACAACCTCCAAAATAAACCAAGCAAGAAAATCAGATACCTGGGCAGCAAAAAATCACAAGCCACATCAGGAAACAGGAAGATATGGCCCAGTCAAAGGAAGAAACTAACACCTCAACTGAGATGCAGGAGTTAAAACAACTAATTATAGATGTTCAAACAAATCTTTCAAATTAAATCAATGAGGTGAGAGAGAATGTGACAAAAGAGATGAAGGATATAAAGAAGACAATGGGTGATTATAAGGAAGAATTTGTACACTTGAAAAAACAAATGGCAAAACTTATGTGAATGAAAAGCACGATAACAGAAGAGATGGAAAACACAATGGAGACATACAACAGCAGACATGGAGAGGCAGAAGAAAGGATGAGTGAGCTGGAGGACAGGACATCTGAAATCCTGCACACAAAGGAACAGATAGGGAAAAGAATGGAAAAATATGAGCAGGGTCTTAGGAAACTGAATGGCCACATAATGGGCATGAATATACATGTTATAGGTCTCCCAGAAGGAGAAGAGAAGGAAAAAGCAGCAGAAAGAATAATAGAGGAAATAATCAATGAAAATTTCCCAACTCTTATGAAAGATATTAAATTATAGGTCCAAGAAGCACAGTGTATGCCAAACAGAACTGATCCAAACAGACCTACTCCAAGACACCTATTATTCAGATTATCAAATATCAAATATCCAGAAATGGATAGCACAATACTGTATGATGGTAACACAATATTGTAAGCACAATGAAAAAAGATGACTGTTAATATGGTTGAAAGAGGAAGGTTAGGGGTATGTATGACACTAAAAGGAAAGATAGAAGATAAAGACTGGGACTGTATAACTTAATGAAACCTAGAGTAGTCAATGATTGTGATTAAATGTACAAATATAAGAAAGTTTTTACAGAAGGGCGCGGCAATAAGGAACAAAGTTGTGAGGCATGCAACTAGGTGAATGGACTGTGAGGACAGTATGTTAAGTGAAATAAGCCAGAAATGAGAAAACAAACCTTATAATGTCTCACTAATATGGACTAATAATAATGTGCAAACTCTGAGAATTCAATCTGGGAGCATGGGTTATCAGGGGAAGGCTTGTGTAAAGGTTCCTAGATTGTAAGCTCTTACAGCAGTCACATCTATTCATGAGTTGTAACAGTTATTTCTAAATTTTGAGATGCTGTTTGTATGTGACGTGGCTGGTCCCTGGAGCTTCAGGTGTCAGTGTGGCACCTGGGACTCGGAGCCAGCGTTCGGCAGCTGTGTGCGTCAGCATTGCCCCATGAATCAACTGTTAAGGAGGCTGAAAAGGAGATCGGACTTCAATTGAAGATACGAACAAAAAGGACTTGGCTGACATTGGGATAGAACAGACTAGAGGGTAGAGGATGATATTAACTGTGTTTTAAAACTGCGGCTTCTTTGTGGAACCAAAGGAAGAGACGTTTATTTTGTGCAAAATCTATATTTTCTGTTGAACACTATATTATTTAACTTGTATGGTCAGTTTACTCAAATACCAAATTACACAGAACTTTGACTAGGGAGTGAGATCTTGTTGGTTTGTCCAGGTTAGCATGAAGCCCTGATACAACCCAGAGTAATTTGGGCAGAGAATAAAAAAGTATTTGGAATGCCCCCTTGAGGTACTGGAGAAAAATGTAGAAATATTAGACTTCCCCAGCTGGGGAATTCCTGATATTCTCGCAAGCATTGGGAACCACCAGCTTAGTAGGCCAAGACCTCAATCTTGGGCTTGCCCTTACGAAGCTTCTTATTGCAAAGGAGAGGCTAAGCTTACTTATAATTGTATCTAAGAGTCACTCCCAGAGAACCTCTTTTGTTGCTCAGATGTGGCCTCTCTCTCTAAACCAACTCAGCAGGTAAACTCACTGCCCTTCCTCCTACATGGGACAAGACTCCCAGGGGTAAAAATCTCTCTGGCAATGTGGGACATGACTCCTGAGGATGAGCCTGGACCCTGCATCATGTGATTGAGAAAGCCGGAGGAGAAATAAAACAAAATAGTTTCAGTGGCTGAGAGATTTCAAATGGAGTTGAGAGGTCATTCTGGAGGTAACTCTTATGCATTACATGGATATCCCTTTTTAGTTTTTAGTTTACTAGAATAGTTAGAAGGAAATATCAGAAACTGTTGAACTACAAGCCAGTATCTTTGTTTCTTGAAGGCAAGCATATAACTATATGGTGTGACTGTGTGATTGTGAAAACCTTATGGCTCACACTTTCTTTATGCAGTGTATGGACAAATGAGTAGAAAAATGGAAACAAAAAGTAAATGAATAATACGGGGGAAGAGGTAATGGGATTTTTTGGGTGTTCTTGTTACTTTTATTTTTATTCTTATTTTTATTTTTTGGATTAATGAAAATGTTCAAAAATTCATCACAACTATATGATGATTCTATGAACAACTGTTTTACACTTTGGATGATTGTATGGTATGTGAATATATTTCAATGAAAAAATGTAAAAAAAAAAAGTCATCCCTCATATTTATGGTCAATTGATTTTTGACAAGGTGGCAAAGATCACTCAATTGGTAAAGAACGGCCTTTCAATAAATGGTGCTGGGAAAACTGGATATCCATATCCAAAAGAATGACGGAGGACCCCTACCTTATACCTTATATAAAAATCAGGAGGAGGTGCTAAGATGGCAGCATAGACAGGAGTGGAAGACTGTTAGTCCCCCATTGGAACAATCCATAAATGACCAAAAAACTAGTAAATAACCTGGAATAACTGCGGGGAGACAAACGTGACTGTCCACTCATCATCCACCAACCTGAATTGGGAGGAATGCCCGAGATCGCAGCATAAAATCTGTAAGTAAAACTGCGGACCCACACTGAGAGCCGAGAGCCGAAAGCTCCCCCCTCACGGAAGCCTCGCGGTGCTAGAAAGCAGCACTCTCTCAGCCCAGCTCCAACTGGGGTTTTAATGTTAACTGCTCAATACAGACAGTGAATCCTCAATAAGCAGACAGAGGCTTTTGGTGACAACTGACCTTGGGAAAGTTGGGGGACATATCTGTCTCAGGATGGGGAGCCCAGAGGACTGGGTGCTATCTCTGGCTAAAGGGTAAACCTGGGAGCTTTTCTGTCCCTTTCTCTCTCTGTGGAGAAAACCTCAGCCATTTTCAGCCTGCAGCGCTTTGCAGTAAAGACAGCCTCAGCCATTTTAAAATCAAAACACTTTGATCAGCAGAGTCAGAGAAACAAAGAACTCATTGATATGCAGATGACATCTCTGGAGGGGGCATAGCTTCCCAAGAGGAAAGGGAGGGGTCCAGCTCTACTGCCTGCCTTTCCAGAACCAGATCCCAAAGCATGGGGGAGGAGAGCCACAGGCCACACCTTCTTAGACCAGCCAGGGACAGGCTGACAGGTGCACCTGCTGGGCAGAAAAGCACAGGTATATCAATCCTCTAAGAAAAATCATCAGGGAAACCAGATACTGAATATTTCCTCCTTCTGTGATCTGAGCCTGTTCTCGTCTGGGAAAACCTGATTGGGGTGGCCTAGGAGGTCAGACGCCTAGACAACAGAAAACTACAACCTACGCTAAGAAAAACGAAGCTATGGCCTAGTCAAAGGAACAAACGTACACTTCAACTGAGATACAGGAATTTAAACAACTAAAGCTTAATCAATTAAAAAAGTTTAGAGAATATTTCTCAAAAGAGATAGAGGTTATAAAGAAAACACTGGGCATACATAAGGCAGAAATCGAAAGTTCAAAAAAACAACTAGTAGAATCTATGGAAATGAAAGGCACAACACAAGAGATGAAAGACACAATGGAAACATACAACAGCAGATCTCAAGAGGTAGAAGAAAACACTCAAGAACTTGAGAACAAAACACCTGAAAGCCTACACGCAAAGGAGCAGATGGAGAAAAGAATGAAAAAATATGAGCAACGTCTCCAGGAACTTAAGGATGAAACAAAGTAAAAGAGTGTACATATCATTGGTGTCCCAGAAGGAGAGGAGAAGAGAAAAGGGGCAGAGGCAATAATAGAGGAAATAATTAATGAAAATTTCCCATCTCTTATGAAAGACATAAAATTACAGATCTAAGAAGCACAGCATACTCCAAACAGAAGAGATCTGAATAGGCCTACGCCAAGACACTTAATAATCAGATTATCAAATGTCAAAGACAAAGAGAGAATCCTGAAAGCAGCAAGAGAAAAGCAATCCATCACATACAAAGGAAGCTTAATAAGACTATGTGCGGATCTCTCAGCAGAAACCATGGAAGCAAGAAGAAGTGGTGTGATATATTTAAGATACTGAAAGAGAAAAACCACCAACCAAGAATCCTACATCCAGCAAAGCTGTCCTTCAAATATGAGGGAGAGCTCAAAATATTTTCTGACAGACAATGAGAGACTTTGTGAACAAGACACCTGCCCTACAGGAAATACTAAAGGGAGCACTACAGAGTGATAGGAGAAGACAGGAGTGCGTGGTTTGGAACACAGTTTGGGGAGATGGTAGAACAGCAATGTAAAGTACACTGAACAAAGATAACTATGAATACAGTTGGGAGAGGAAGGTTGGGAGCATGTGAGACACCAGAAGAAAGGAGGAAAGATACAGAATGGAACTGTGTAACTTGGTGAAATCTAGAGTGTTCAACAATTGTGATAAAATGTACAAATATGTTCTTTTACAAGGGAGAACAAGCAAATGTCAACCTTGCAAGGTGTTAAAAATGGGGAGACATTGGGGGAGGGATGCAATCAACGTAAACTAGAGACTGTAACTAACAGAATCATTGTATTATGCGTCCTTTAATGTAACCAAGGCGATATACCAAGGTAAATGCAGATAAGGGGGGGATAGGGGAGGCATGTTAGACACTTGACATTGGTGGTGTTGTCTGACTCTTTACTTTAAGGTTACTTTTCCTTTTGCTACTTCCTAGCTGTCATTTTTTTTCCTCTTTCTTTTGCCTCTCTACCTTCTTTGACTCTCCCTACTGCCTTGTGGAAGAAATGTAGATGCCCTTATATAGATAGTGGTGAAGGTGGTGAACACATAAATATGCGACCATACAGAGAACCATCGATTGTTTACTTAGGATGGAATGTATGGTGTGTGAACAAAACCATATTAAAAAGAAAATGGGTTGATGACAAAACCTCAAGGGCAATATACTAAGTGAAATAAGCCAGACACGTAAGGACAAATACTGCAGGGTCTCACTGATAAGAACTAATTATAATATGCAAACTCATAGACATGAAATATAAGGTACCAAAATATAGGACAAGGCTTAAGAATGGGGAGCGGTTGCTTAGTATGAGCAGAATGTTCAAGTAGGATGAACTTAAATGTCTGGAAATGAACAGAGGTGACAGTAGCAAGATGTGAGAATAACGAACAGTGCCGAATGATGTGTGAATGAGGCAGAACGGGGAAGCTCAGAGTCATATAGGTCACCAGAAGGAAAGCTGGAGGTCAAAAGATGGGAATTTATAAAACTGAATCCTATGGTAGGCAATGGCCATGATTAACTGTACAAATATTAGAAAACTCTTTCATGAACCAGAACAAATGTACAACTAGAAGTTAATAATGTACAACTAGAAGTTAATGTACAACTAGAAGTTAATAATAGAGAGGCATATAGGGAAGAAATATATACTTATTGCAAACTATATACTACAGTTAGGAGTATTTCAACATTCTTTCATAAACAGTAACAAATGTACTATACCAACACTATGAGTCAACAATTGAGGGGGGTTCGTTAGGGATATGGGAGGATTCAAGTTTCCTTTTTTTTTTTTTTTCATCTTTCACTTTATTTCTTGCCTGGAGTAATGAAAAGGTTCTAAAAATTGAACAAAAATTAAGTGTGGTGATGGATGCACAGCTGTATGAGGGTACCACGGGCAACTGATTGTACATTTTGGATCTTTGGATAATTGTATGGTACCTGAACAATCCCAATAAAAATTAAAAAGAAAAGGAAAAAAATAACAATTTGAGATAAAAATAAAAATTTCTAGCCTATCCAGTAGCACAAGGAGAAAAGAAATTGCATGTGAATTCATAATAATCTCAAAATAAAGCATCTAAGTAAAAATTGAAAAAAAAAATTGAAAAAAATTGAAAAAAAAAAAATATTTAAGAACCAGAACCATCAAACTCCTAGAAGAAAGTGTAGGGAAGCATCTTTAGGACCTTGTGTGAGGCAATGGTTTCTTAGACTTTACACCCAAAGCACAAACAACAAAAGAAAAATTAGGTAAGTGGGACTTCATGAAAATTAAAACTGTTGCAAAAGGACTTTACCGCAAAATTAAAATGACAACTTAGACAACGGGACAAAATATTTGGAAATCACATATCCAGTAAGGGTTTAATATTCAGAATATGTAAAGAAACCCTTCAATTCAACAACAAAAAGACAAACAACCCAAATTAAAAAATGGGCAAAAGACACGAATAGATATTTCTCCAAAGAAGATATATAAATGGCCAAAAAGCACATGGAAAAGATGCTCAACATCATAAACCTTAGGGAAATGCAAATCAAAATCATGAGACACCATTCACACCCACCAGAATGGCTACTATTAATAAAAAATAAAAAAGAAAGAAAGAAAGAAAATTTTAAGTGTTGGAGAGGATGTGGAGAAACAGTAACATTCATTCACTGCTGATGAGAATGTAAAATGGTGCAGCCAGTGTGAAAGACAGTTCCTCAGAAAGTTAAGTATAGAATTACCATATGACTCAGCAATTCCACTTCTAATTACATATTCAAAAGAAATGAGATTAGGAACTCAAACAGATACTTTCACACCTATGTTCATGGTGGCATTATTCACAATTGTCAAAAGATGGAAGTAACTCAGCGTCCATCAACTGATGAATAGGTAAACAAAATATGGTATATACATACGATGGAATATTATATAGCTTTAAAAAGGAATGAAGTTCTGATACATGCAACAACATGGATGAACCTTGAAGACATCATTTTGAGTGAAATAAGCCATACACAAGAGAAAAGATACTCTATGATCTCACTTATATGAAATAATTTGAATAAGTAATCTCTTAAGAGTCAGAATCTAGAATATACATTACCAGGGAATAGGATGGAGACAGGGAATAGGTAGTTAAGGTTTACAATGTATTTTGTTTCTATTTGGACAATGGAAAAGCTTTAGTAACAGATGATGGTGATAGCAGCACTACACTGTGAACTTATTAACAGCATTGAATTATATATTTGAATGTTGTTAAAAGGGGAAATTTTAGGTTGTATATCTATTACTAGAAAAAAAAATTTTTAAAGCCCATGGAACTGCACAACACAAGTAGTAACCATTAAATTAAATCATGGACTATAGTTAACAGTACAAATATAAAAATGTGCTTTCATCACTTGTAACAAATGTACCATACCAACGCAAGGTGTTGATAATGGGGAGGTATATGGGAACCCAGTATTTTATACATGACTTTTCTGTAAACCAACAATTTCTCTAATAAAAAAAATTAATAGAAACAAAAGACAATAAAGGCCGTTAAAAAAAGACATTTACGAGCCAAAAAAAAAAAAAAAACTTATCCTGAAATGTGTATGGAAAAGCATAGAACCTAGGAGAGAGAAAACAACTCTGAAAAAAAAAGAACAAACACTGAACTTAAACTAATTTCAAGATTGACTATAAAGCTACAATAATTAAGAGACTCTGGTATTGGCATAAGAACAGAAGGATAGATCAAGAGAACAGAACACACAGTCCAGAAATAAACCCATATGTATATGGTCAATTGAATTTCAATAAATGTGCCAAGAAAATTCAATGAGGATGAGGAAGGGTCTTTTCAAATGTTGCTTAAACAATTTGATATCCATATACAAACAAATAAACTCAGAAATTTACCATACACCATTATACAAAAATTAAGTCAAAATGGGTTACATGCCTAAATGCAAATATTAAAAAGACAAAAGAACCCAATTTTTAAAAATGGCTAAAGATTTGAATAGACCACCAGATGATAGACAGATGGCAATAAACACAGGAAGGATAGCAACCCCATTAGTCATTAGGGACATGCAAATTAGAATAACAATAAGTTACAGCTTTACACCCACAAGAATGGAGGTGGAGGGGGAGGGAAGGAGGGAGAAAGAAACAAAGAAAGGTTGACAATAACCAAGAGCTGTGAAGGTTGCAGGGCAACTGGAACTCTCATATATTGCTGGGAATGCCAAATAGTTACAGCCACTTTGGAAAAGAGTTTGGCAGTTTCACAAAATTACCATATGACCCAACAATCCTCCTCTTTTAATATTTACCCAAGAGAAATAAAAACATATGTCCACAAAAAGACTTATACTTCAATGTTCATAGCAGATTTATTTATAATAGCCAAAAACTAATACAGAGAATTTTTCTTTCAGGAAAGACAAAAGCATAGTTTCAGAAAACAGAATAGAGGTTGCCAAGAACCAAAGATGGGGACAAGGAACTAACTTCAAAGCACACATTGGAGCTTTCTGGAATTATGAAATGTTCTATATCTTAATGGTGATGTTCATAAGACATTTGTCGAAACTCACTGAATTGTATACTCAGAAGTAGTGACTTTTACTCTAGGCAACTTATGTCTCCCTAAAGTTGATTTAAAAAAAAGAAAAATTTAATTGCCTTAAATACAAATAATCACCTTTTTCCCATGATTTTCAATTTGTGCAAGTCTTGGCAAGGATGGCTCATCTCTGCTCCATGCAGCATCAGCTAGGGCAGCTTGCCTGGGGGTTGAAGGATCCTCTTCCAAGATCTCTCACTCAAATGGCAGGCAGGCTCTGGTGCTGGCTGTTAGCTGAGAGCTTAGCAAGGGTGACAGGCTGAGATCTTGGAGGGTTTTCTCTCACAGTATGGTTGCTTCAGTTCCAATGTTGAATGTCCCAAGAGGATCAGGCAGAAGCCACATCGCCTTTTATGACCTGGTCCGGAAGTCACATTAGCGTCTCTTTCCCCAAAGTTACACCCTGCCCAGATTCTAGTTGAGGAACACAGACTCCACCGCTTATTGTAAAGCAGAGCACGTGAATTAGGAGATATTTTTCAGATTATTTTGGAAAAGTCAATCTACCACACTGGATTTTTCTTCTGTAGATAAGTAGGAGCCAGTAGGGCAATTCAAAAATAACATGATCCCATCTATATTTTAGGATAATAACCACAGAAGCACTATTAGGAGTAAACTAAAACAGAAAACTAAAGGAGGAGTGTGTGGTGACAGGGGTCTGAGGTGGGGGGGGGGGCACAGAGAGACATCTATGAAAGTGGTATTTCAAGAGTCAAAACCCAAAGAGGCCAGTAAGTGGCTCAACAGCTGTAAGAGTGAAGAGAAAACATGCTTGCCAGAACACTATATAAGTACAAATGAAATGTCTTGGTGACCAATGCATCTGAGATAATCAGGATCTTCCAGAAAATGGCCAGGCTATTAAGTGAGGCAAAGTTCAGGAGGGCTGATAATAAATTCTCTTTTGACACATGTTAGTGAAGGGACAATGCATCTGAAAACGAAAAGCAAGAGAAAGGAGAAAGCCATCACAGACATTTTATATAATCCATGATTAAGGCAATCAATTCTGTTGGCTACAATTTTCCTGAGATAAGGCTGATAGATCATTATTTTACATTTACCTAAAAGACTGATATTTATCTGCACATAAAATGATTAAAAGGTATGCTTTAATACCTTTGCTTCTTTCCTGACCAAAATATTCTTGTAGTTCACTGGGTTAATAGAACTATCAGGATATTTGTTTGTAAGGTGGGAAACAGGAGCAATTCATATAGCTCCTTTATAAATGATAATAGTGATCACATGTGAATTCAGAACAGTGAATGGGGAAAAAGAAAAAAAAATTGAAATCACTTGTAGGAGAGCAGGCACCATTGGTTGAATTCCCATGTGCTTCAGGGGAGCTGGGTTTATAATCCCCAGGGGAATCTTGATTGTTCTAATTCAGTGTTCTCAATCCTAGCCAGCTGCAGAGTAGAATCATCCGGGAGCTTTTAAAAGACCAATGCCTGCCCTCCTTCCCTAGCAATTCTAATTTAATTAGTCTGTAGTTATAGAGCCTGCCTTTTTTGTCCTCAAGTCTGAGGACAAAAGCCAACTCAAAGAGGAACTAAGGTTGTCAGAGCAGAAAGATGGATAGAATCTTGATCTGACAACTCTGTTGAATTAATCAATCCTACAACTGCCCTGAATCCAGAATTCTCATTATGTAAAATAAATTTTCCTCATTCTTTAAGCTGTTGCTGTGTTTTCTGTTACACGCAGTGAAAAGTATCCTACATGTTACAACTGGCAATACACTTTTCAGGATAAAAGTTTGGTTTTATAAACAGGAAGCAGAACTTTCAGACATTCTGCTGACAGGGAACAAGCCAATTTTACATGAACTAACAGAGACTGATATCATTGATGTACACGAAAATATCTTTTCCCATAGTTTATAAATCAATCTAATTTTCAATACTGGAACAGATATGTATGTGCCTGCTCAATTGCCTCTCAAATGGCTACAGGTTTTTCTTTGAAGCTGAATGATGCAGTAGTTTGTAAGACAATATCATCTTGTACATAAATCTTTTAGAAGAACTTAAGAGCTATCTCCTAAACACACCTATAATATTGGTCTGAAATAAATACAGATATTCTCAAAACCAAAATGAAACAAAACAAATAGGTGACACATTCTTCTTTATCCCACTCATCAATTCAAACTACCTAAATATACTAAAAGCAGCTGACACCAATGTTACCCGAGCAAGGTGGTGAATTCTTTGCCCAATGCGCTCAAATGACCAATTCCTGAAGCACCCAGATTTCAGAGAGAGCGAGAGTTTATTGCTAGGCAGGAAGCAGGAGAGCACATGGACTATCGGCCCAAAATCTCTCTTCAAACTGCAGTAATTCTGATAGTTTTGTAGTATCAAAAGATGGACAGGTTTTAGGATAATGAGCACAATGACTTGAGATGATGTAATTAGAAGTGATCTAATTATTGAGCATGCACAGATTGATTACATGCTTAGTCACAGAACGTAAGAAAATAGTGGCCTTAGTATGATGATGGGTGTGATTTTTAATATTATAATGAGGTATGGGTCACTTCTAGGTTAAAGTCTAAGCTACTGCACATGTCAGGTGGGCCTATTTGGTTAGATTAAGCTTTGATTATCAAGATAACTTCGGACTTTGGGTGAGTTATTTCTGGGTTGACCCAAGACCCTTCATTAAGACTCTAAAGTGGAAAAACTGGATAAACGGGTACAAGTGAACGTTAGTCACAAGGTTTTACAACCACCAGGGCACAAGATAAAGGCTATATAATCATTATCAGAGATCAAGGCAGCTGAAACACAGTTCAGAGATTTCAGGTATTTCCCCCTGTCTAACATACCAGAAAATAAAAAGGAATATCTATATAATGATTCAGTAATCATAATCGTCCCTTAAATCCTAACTTCTCAGTTACACCAATCCTATGCTGCTAGTGGATACTCTTCAACTTTAACTCTGATTTCAGCACTACATGAGCAAGAACTACGTGATCTAAAAGATTCTACCTTAAAAATGAGTTCCAACACAATTATTTAGAATTTCATTCAATTTGGTCACAACGCCATGCAGGCAGCTTGTCACATCAAAGGCTCACCTCTCCACCATAATCTGGATTTAATCCCTCCCAACTCCTCCCGAACTGGCTGCTCTTTACTGGCCTAATACATTTCAATGACATCCTCTTCAGCAGCTCCTTCCTTAGGAGCATAAACATGCTCACATCTCCCAGTTCTTACATTATAAAACTCTGCACCAATTATTCCCTTCCCTGCCAGATACAGCCTCCACTCCCAGCCCCCTACCTTTTACAGCCAACCTTCTGGCACGTGGCCCTACTCATCCTCTCTTCCATTCATCAACCCCCTTCAATGTGACCTCTACCTCCTCCACTTGATTAAAACTGCTCTGCGAAACGTCACCAATTGTTGCTTCATTGCTAAATTTAAGAACCCCTTTTAAGCCTTCAAATTTCTTTCTTTGATTATTTTGTTTCTATTAAAACCTCACACTGTGTTAAGCACTTAAGGTTAAAAGATGATTAAAAAAGTCTCTATTTTAAGAAGCTCACATAGTAGTGACAGAGATAATTCTAATACTGTGATAAATTAAATGACAGAAGCCTATACATGATACAGGGTAATCACAGGGGGTGTGAGCTCGAAAATGGTTTCAAAGAAACAATAAATGATCTGAGATTGGAAGGTTTAACAAGAATTTATTTTGTAGACAAAGAAAAAAGAATATTCCAGACAGCGTATGTGCATGAAGAAAAGAGAAATGACCCAAACCAAGGCTACAGCAGTTCACACAGAGAACAAGAGATGGATTCAGAAAAATTAATTGACTCGCCAGGCAGAATTCAACACCTTTGACTACTCTTCCTTTCTTGATTCTCTCTCTCTGGCTTTCTTCCTATCCTTCCCTTTTGTTACATTCTCTTTCTGTTCCCTGCAGTCCTATACCCACCCTCCTCACACTCCACATGTTCACAGGAAGATTTGACCCAAGCCTACTACTGGCTGGCAATTTGGCTGACACTACAAACTGGGTCACTAAAAAGAAACTGAAAAGGTTTCATTTGAAATTTGATTGATGATACCCATGGGCAAAAGAATATTCAATTCTTTTCACAGAGTTAGCATTAGAAAATACAGCCAAATTAATTGCTTAATAGGAGTTACTGTATAAACTAACATATAAAAACAGCAGTTATGAGGACAATCTGAGCCATGAATAGTGGCCTCAGGGTACATTAAAGCAGATTAATAAAATGTACAGAACAGAAATAAGCAGAAATGGATCCTGGGGAAATGAACTTGCAGAAACAAGTATGATTTGAAAATAGCCTAATTTCAATTTAATTCCACATAAGAAAACTGATCATCTATATTTTAACCATGTCCAGAAGACATTCAAAAGTGATTGCTAAATAATGGGAGAAAAATTCTAGAATGTGAGATCCTCTTATATACAGGGGAGAAAAATTCTAGAATGTGAGATCCTCTTATATACAGGTTCAAATCTGGAAATGTTCTGCAGAATTGCCTGTGGAAACCAAAATTCCAAGCAGAAACCTAAGAAAAGAGATTTCTAAAGTTATGACCCATAACCACACCACACACAAACTGACCTATCAAAGTCCTCACTCAGCTTGTCAGAAATTAACTGATAAAGTAGGTTTCTATTTGTGCCTTGAGGCTGCAGACCTTTAAACAAACTAACTCCATGTTCAACATTAGCTGAATTTGCAGGCTTCTCAAAGAGGAGAAAATGCACTTCTGTGGAAGTCAGAGAATAATCCGAGAATAATGTCTTCTGATGGCTGTGCTCTTAACTCCCAAATGCCAAAGGAAAGAGTCCTTTACTTATAACATTACAGAAGAAGCTTTAAAAAACTTCTAAAGAGGAAAAATAGAGCAATTCAGTTGCCTATTCATACTTTCATGCTAATTTTATTCCCACCAGAAGAAAAAAAGAGTCTCCAAATTGTTCATCCAAGAAAGGAAACACTGGGGGTGGAGGTGGAGGCCACAGGACACATGATTCTTTGATTTGCAAGGTTAACTACCTTTTCAGAATCTCTGATAAGTGTGGCTCTGCCTCTTTGCTTGTCTTTTAAAGGAAAACCATTTCAACTATAAATTGATAGAACCGTTTTGAAAAGCAAAACAAAAACCTCTTTCTTTTATACTCTAGCTGTAGGGAAAGAGAAAGGGAGAATGGAAAGGTACTAATCCTTTCACATACAGCTCATGAGTGTCATTTGGTAAATATCACAAACAATGTTATGAACCTGTCAAATGTTTTCTCATTCTAATTCCACTAAATAAGCTTGTTTCTAAGTGGATCAGCTGTCACCCATTGTAAACTGCATTTAAAATTATTTCCCTTCCTCTTGAGAATTTCATTTAATAGGCTTATGTAAATTAAGCACCTTTATTTACTGCCCCATCCAAATAAAAAGAGAGCAAGCTGTCAATAACAAACATTTGCAACTATATAACCCAGGCATCTCCATTAATAAAGTGTTTGAGTAGAATACAAAGAATATGTTATTTCAATGTGTTATAATAAAATATCACCTCTTAGGGCACAAAGGCAAGATATTTATGGAGGATATGGTAAACTAGGAAAATTACAAATCCGATTAGCGCTTGATAAAGGCCTCCAGTACAAAGCTTTCTTAGAACACTGGATCATTCCAATTGCAGCTATACTGGAAACAAACATGGTAATACAGTTTGCTGGCCTAAATATACAGAGTAGAACGGCACAGAGAAAAAAGAGTCCAGAATCCACTCCCCCTTTGCCCCCACCCCCCACCCCCAAATCATCACAAAGGGATTTCCTTTTGATGCGCAAACTCAAGAAATTAGTATTATTATATCTTTTGGAGCCATGATTTAGCATCTCACACATAAATGCTAGTATTATGAACTCTGTTCTTTCATCATCTTTAACTTCGGCTACCTTATCTTCTGCTAATTCTTTGTAGATGGCCCTCTTTGTATCATAAGTTATAGAAGACTCCTATTAAAAATAAGCAAACCAATTATAAATTGGCATTTTATTTTTAGACAGCAAGTGGCAAAACACATCAATAGCTATAATCATTGTCTTAATCTTCTCATCTACCATTAAGTGTCCACTCTTTGCCCAGTATTTTCTATAAACCATATAATTTAATCCTGAAAAACTATGAAGGATAGATTTTCTTACCCTTTCACATTAGAGGAAAATGAAGCTCTAGTAGGTTAATTTGTTACAGATTCACATCTAGTAAACAGCATTTCAGAATGTAGATGGACATCATATCTCACTCTTAGTTTCTCTACTTCCTTTATCCCAGGACTTCTACTCAAATTTACCATAAATAAATCAACAGGACCAAATGATATATTCACAAAGATGATCTCTGCAGCTTTTTATAGCAAAAATCAAACACAACCAAATAGCTACCATTAGAACAGTATTCCAACACTGTACAACTACATGAAGACCATATAAAAAATTTAGCATCGGGGCGCCAGCCTTCCGCGTGTTTGGCTGGACGCCCCATCTTGCAAGATTGTAAATAAATTCTTTTCTCCTCCAGAACCGAGAGAGCGTTTATTCCCTTACAGGTACCACTTTATTTCCGACAACTTGGGGGCTCGTCCGGGATCCAAAGCTTCGGAGGGGGACCCCCGAGGTGGACAAAGGGAAGGCGCGCCCCGCTGATTGAGCGGTCTCGGACTCCGCCATTGGGGGCCCATCTCCGGCAGCTAAAGGGCCCGAGACCAGATGCTTGGATCTGCCGGTTGTGGATGAGAAAAGGGGGAAAAGAAAAGGCCTGCCTCTGGTTAACCAGGCAACTCCGTGCACGGACCAAGGTAAGGAAAGAAATATTATATTACCTTGGTGGTTAAAGCATTCTGAAAGTCTGGGGCTGATCCTGAGGGAAAGATGCCCAAACAAGACTCAGAATGGGGACATTCTGATGAGCCTAGAGCTGATCCTAAGGGAAAGATGCTCAGGCAAGACTCAGAATGGGGAATAGAGGCAGTCAGCCGGCCGGGAATAAAGGGAAGGGGGTACCTTTAGGGTCCCCGGGGAACATTCCTCTAAATAATCCATTGGGAAACATGTTAAAACATTGGGCTAAAAGTAATTGGACCAAGGGAAAGGGTAAAAGAAAATGATCAAATGTTATTGTTATGTTTATAAAAAAAAAAAAAAAAAAAAAAAAAAAAAGCATTTTGCTGCCAAATATATTCTGGCCAAAATATAAGGCAGATAAGAGTTGGCTTTGTGCTACCTCGTGTGTCATGTTAATAAAAATAAACCTTTTTCCAAGGCAGAATTGAACTGTGCCATGTGGTGGCTGCAGGGAAAAAAGAAACTAAAACCTGGGATAAGCATTCCCCCACCTTATGGTTTCCCCTCCCCCACTGGGGCGGGAACCATTAAAGCCTGAGGTTTTGGTGGAAGCAGTCTATGCCCCCAGGCAATTGGAGAGCCAGTTAATGCTGACTGCTCCAGTAATTACAACCCACCAAAAGTTTAAAAAAAAAAAAAAAAAAGGAGAGATTTCCAAAAGTTTCTGTTTCTAAAGGCTCTTAAAGAAAGGAAGGTAAGAATCATTAATAAAAAGCCTAGCAAGGCTAGCTGAATAACAATTAACTTGATTCTTAAAATCTGGTTTATGTAAATATCCCTTTCTTGGGAGAAGAAAGGGAAATGGGAAAGAGGGCGGCTATGAGAGAAAGAGAGAGACTGCATCCACCTAAAATAAAATTGGCTGTACCCATATCCCCAAAGAACGATGAAAGTTGAGGTTTGAAGTCAAGTGGTCTCAGGCTGGGAGAGTGGAGTGGCCCACATGCATGAAAAGGGTGAGTTTGCCCTGGGGGTTGAGGGTGGGCCTTCCGCCTCAATGCTCTGGAAAAGTTTTGCCGCCTCAGGACCCAGAGGGTGGAGCACATTCCCAGGGGAATGGGAAAAGCCTGGCTGCCAGCCCACTGTTAGGTAGAGCCTTTACCCCGAAGAGGCAGAGTCTGGGTGGCACCCCGATGTTTAAGAAGGGTGGGGCCAAAAAGGTAATCTCCCCAACATCACCCCAGACTTTGAAAAGAAAAGGGCTGCCACAGAAGCCTCTGAAAAGGGTTGGACTCCCACTCCCTCAAGCCCCAAGAATACAATGTCATTCTGTTAATAACTCAGACTTTAAAAGGTCAGCTATATAAAGGAATTTTAGCCTAATATTCAGAGAAGATCCAAAAATCGATGAATGGCTGAATAAGCCATTAGAGGAAATATTCAGAGAGTCAACAAGCCAGGGAGGAAACAGACAAAAGTGAGATAGAGAAGTAATTGGAGCAGTTTAAAAAAAAAAAAAAAAAGGAGGAAGGAAATTTGTAGCATGGGGTTTGTGTGATTCTCTATTCATATACTTATGTGGGGCTAAACAGGTATTAATAAATACATTTACATATTTTAGTGTGCTGTGTAATTAAGTCTAAGGCATGTGGAAGCTACATTTAAAGTCCCTTAATGTGTGTATCAGGGTAGGAGTCTTTCAAACTGTTAAAGTTTGTCAGTGTGTAATTTAAAACTTGGCAAAAAATTTTTTTTTTTTTTTTTTTTTTTTTTACTCATCTATAGTAAACTGAAGCTATTTCTTTGTGTCTTTATAGCGTATACTAGTTTGTGTGTACTCTAAAGCTGGGCAATTGTGTGCAGTTTCACAATAGTGTGAAAAATGAAAAAAAGTGAGAAAAACTGTGTAAAAGTTTTCTATGTATGTGTAACAGTAGTGTATTGGCTATACATGCTTGTAAATGGGAATGTATGTCTGTTTCGTATGGTTATGAGTGCGTATATAAGTTATATGTGTCTGTATTCCAGATATATGAGACTGTGTATTCTTGTAAAAAGCAGAATAATTTTTCTGATATATTTTGGGCAAAAGCAAAAGGTCCATACTCAAAGTACAAGTAAATGTTCCTATAAAAGGGTTTAAGGTTCACTAAAGCTGAATTAAACAAACTTAGAACAGTGAATGGTTCATATCTCTTCCCAGGTCTCCATTTGGTAATGCCAGGTTGCTATCTTAACATTAAGTCTAATAGGAATAAAGACACCACATATATTGTCAAATACTACACACCAAGGCTTGTCCTCCTCTCCCTGGAGAGTGGGTTTTTACTCATCTAACAGCAAAACTTGTGTGTATGTTCAGGGTATGCATATATGTGAATCACGTATATTCAAGCATCACTAAACTAGGTGTACTAAAAACTGAATTTTAAGTTAGCATTTAAGAGTGGTAAGCCTTTTTATGTTCATTAATCTTAGGTTATTGTAAATTATTGTTGTCCCTTAGTCTAATTGTTCTAGCCTGAAATGTTGGTAAGTTGTGTCTGTACCTAAAGCAAGTATTAGCAGTTTTACACTAGGGGAGTCATTAGAGGGGTGCAAGCCATGTGTAATTTAGTACTTAGGCAATTACAAGGTGTAGGCCTTTGGTTTTTGGTTTGCCTTTCCCCAGGAGGACTGGAGAGCTCCCCTCCCTAGACACAAAGGATCTTTTTCTTAAGAATTATATACTGGCCTTGTCTTCTACTTTATCATCTCTCAGGCACCGTGGACTGCTGGCTCAGACCCCGCCTCTTGAATTTGCTGCCCATCGACATCAGCCTGGCAGCTGGGTTCTGATCCAGTCGTGGAAAGAATCCAAACTTCAACCGATCTGGGAAGGACCCTATCAAGTCTTGCTGACAACTGAGACGGCAGTCCGAATGGCAGAAAGAGGCTGGACTCATTACACACAAGTGAAGGGACCGGTGCCTGAACCAGACGATAAGTATCCAGCAACTCAACCTGAATCCTGGAAAGTGACTCCTACCTCAGATCCCCTAAGGATCACTTTAAATAGGCAACAGTTAAAGGAACATATTAGAAGGGAGAAAGGGCTGGATTAAACCCTATGTTTGCGTTGTGCTCTGTGTATAGCTTAATGATGAAATTGCTTATGCTGATCATAATGTTCTATATTCAAGGAGTAACAGGTTCTGCTAAGCTGGTTATAAGTGTAGTCAAAGGCTTAAAGTCTCAAACTGTACAATTTGATGTTTGTCAAGTAATGAGCTGTAAAAATCTAAAACATCAGCAACAACTGAGGGAGGAATATAAGCATTTATGTAAGCAGACTGTTCAAATAGAAAGCAAGATTGTTGGGGGGCGAACATTTGAGAGTATAACTTATGAGACACCTAACCCTTGTTATTCTTCGAACACTGCTTGGTGGACCACACAGTATGAGGGATGGGTCTTACCCAGGTTGGAGGAAAAACCATTAAGGGAAACTTGGCTGGAATTTAACTCTCCAGTACAAATTGACCCCAAGGTCATTAGAATACTTAAGACCAAAGACTTAAAGCAAACCACAGAAATAGAGACAGGTTATGGAAATACAAATGCCTGGGTAGAATGGGGCAAACATACCATCCAGAGTCTAAACAGAAGTGACTGTTATGCTTGTACAACCAAACAACCCACTGTTCAGATTATGCCCTTCCCCTTGGGGATGAAAAAGCATGAAAGGGAGTTTAAATGTATAACACTCCTCTTTCAAAATGCTACTCCTGGTGAAAGTTGTAGTACGTTGTCCTCCCTTTTCCCTCCAGTCCAGGAGGGAAGTGTCAAAGCCATACCAGCGTCTCACCTTGGTCCCGGAAACCACTCTGCCTGTCTCTCCAGATGGGAAGAAGGGCTCCAGGATCTTGGTACCATGGCTTTGTGTACACAGGTGTGGAATGTGAGCAAGGATAGTACTGGCAACTTCTCCAGCCTAACTATACCCCGAGCAGACCTCTGGTGGTACTGTGGGGAGGGCATCCTCTGGCCAACACTACCTGAAAGATGGGGAGGAACCTGTGCTCTGGTTCAATTGGCTATCTCATTTACCCTGGCATTTGAAAGTAATAAAGTACCAACCCAAGGCAAAGGAGAAAAGAAAAATGTACAAAGTGTACCTAGTTCCTTCAATAAAAAATGTTTGTAGATAGTATAGGGGTTCCCCAGAAAGTTCCTAATGAGTTTAAAGCTAAAAATCAATTAGCTGCAAAATTTAAATCGTCCTTATTCTGGTGGGTCACCATCAATAAAAATGTCAATCATCAGCTAAAATTTATCAACTATACCAGGAATGTCATTAAAGAAATAGCAGAACAGTTAGATGCCACTAGCCGAATGGCATGGGAAAACAGAATGGCCCTAGACATGATGCTAGCTGAAAAAGGAGGCGTCTGTGCTATAGTTGGGGGAAATTGTCGCACATTCATCCCCAATAATACCGCACCTAATGGAACTATCATCAAAGCCCTACAAGGCTTAACAGCCTTATTTCAGAAACTAGAAAAGAATTCTAGCATTAACAACCCAGTCATAGAATGGTTGGAAAATTGGTTCGAGAAATGGAAAGGAATTGCAACATCTATTTTAATTTTCCTTATCATTCCAGCCAAAATGTTTATAACAGCTGGGTGCTACATAATCCCGTGTGCTCAAAGGCTAGTTCAAAAAGCCATCAAAACCACTAGAATCAAAAATAAGAAAGATCCCTATGATGAGGAATGTAAAAAAGCCCTTAGCAAATTTGAGAATCTAAAATGTGAAAACTAAAAGTGTTTAAAAAAAAAGAGGAGGGAATCTGTAAGAAAGGAATAAGTTTCGTTTTCACATAGAGACAGCATGGAATAAGGGAAATGGAGGCAAAACCAGTTTAAACAAGTCCCAGACAAAGAGAAGAGAGAATCTGCCTGATGTAAAGAGACATGAGGTAGTATCAGAGGCGGGAACTCACAGCAAAAAAATAAAAATTTGGGGGGGCATTGGCTAATCAGTTCAAAATCTCAATAATGAGCTAGTTGGCTCTCTGGGATTGGCTGTACAAATTAAAATCTCAAAAGATGAATTAGTTAGTGTTCTCGGATAGGCTGTAACCTCTGTAGTACCCAGTCAATGGGGAAACAGGGGAGGGACTTGCGAATTAGGAGTAGGAGATTTAAACATCGCCATTCTCTTCCTCTGGGGCGCCAGCCTTCCGCGTGTTTGGCTGGACGCCCCATCTTGCAAGATCGTAAATAAATTCTTTTCTCCTCCAGAAAAAAAAAAAAAAAAAAAAAAAAATTTAGCATCAAAAGGGAATTCTGAAATTGATATGCACAAGGAGTTCTAGCATAATGGCTTGTATTACAGTTCAAGACTTCCACAGATGACAATTATAAACTCACACAAAACATATAAAACAACTGGAGAGCAACCCAAATCAGGCAGAAACTGAAAGGGATTTCCATGAAGGAAAGAATGCATGCTGGGTGAAATCCCTATTTTCTTCATTTTCCATTGCTGTGTAACAGACTAGGAAAAACTTAGCTCATTAAGTTAATACTATTCATTAGTGCACGATTCTGTAAGTCATATATCCGGCATGGCCTGGTTAGGTTCTCTGCTCAAATTATCAGAAAACTGAAATAAAGATGCAGTCTGAACTCTGGAGAAAAATCTGCTTTCAAGCTCATTCAAATAGTTGGCAGAATTCAGTTCCTTGTGGTCATAGGACTGAAGTCTCCATATTTCTTGCTGGCTGTCAACCAGGGACCTCTCTCAACTCCTTAGGACCATCTTCTCCACATGGCCCCCTCCATCTTTAGGCCAGCAAAAGCATTTCAAATCTCCCTTTAATGACAGTCTCTATGACTTCCTTTCTGCCACCATCCAGAGAAAACTCTACTTTTATATGACCTTGTGATATTAGGCTAATCCAGATAATCCCCCCAGCCTAAAGTCAAGTATAGCATATAATATAACATAATCATGGATAACGGAAGTGATAGCTCATCATATTAAGAGGTTCCAGGGATTAGAGCATGGAATCTTGAGGGTCCATTTTTAGAATTCTCCCTACAACAACTATTTACATGGTGTTTTCCCTCAAGGGATTCCCCAACCAACCCAGCATGAACTGCTAGCTTAAATCAGAAAGTCATCATCTGTTGGTCTGAGGAGTCAAACATGCAGCTTGGGCTGAGCGAATCTAGATATTTAGTAAGTAAAAATCCTGAAAAGGAGAGAGCCATAGAGAAGGTAGCTCAAATATCTGTGTATAACTCCCCTTCAATCCTTGGCTGATAGCTGAAATACACAGGATTGAGATGCCAAGGAGCTCAGGCAAAGATTTCAACTGCTGCTCACTGAAAGGGAGAGAAAGGTTGTAATTTGAGCCCTCTCAGGTTAGAGGATCTTGATATACACCTTGGACTTCCACTAAAACTTCAAAAAGGCCTCAGGGCTA
The DNA here is from genome assembly GCF_015220235.1 of Choloepus didactylus. NCBI lineage: Eukaryota > Metazoa > Chordata > Mammalia > Pilosa > Megalonychidae > Choloepus > Choloepus didactylus. The sequence continues at coordinate 124,828,475 of NC_051312.1, read as the reverse complement.
AGAAATGTACCTCTCAAAACTAAGGGCAAAGTCAAAACAGATCTGCCTTTATAAGATATAAAACAAAGCATCCATAAGTTCAAGATGGTCTGTCAGTAACTTAACTATCTGCTAGAAGAGTAGCTCATCAGAGGAATATAACAAAATCCAGAGTCCATACAATATAGCATATGGAATTTGTAGCATACAATAAAAAAAAACTACATCTAAAAATTTTTTTAAAGAAAAATATGATTCTTGGTCAAGGGAAAAGACAATCAATAGAAACAAATCCACAAATGAGCCAGATAGTAGAATTAATAGACAAGGACTTTCCATATCAAAAATGCAAAAAAACCTAAAGGAAAGGATGCATTTAGTAGGTGATAAGATGGCAATTTTAAAAGAGATACAAATACTGAAAAAAGAATCAAATGAAAAAACAGAAATCCTAGACTTCAAAATCAAAATATCTGAATCAAATAGTATAGAAATTGACCAGCAGATTCAAAAACTTATATGGAAATACAAAAGACGTAGAATAGCCAAAACAATATTAAAGAAGAACAAAATTAAATGGTTTATATTGCCTGTTTCCATGAATTACTGTAAAACTATAGTAATTAAGGCAGTGTGATACTGACAATAACGATAGCTACAGATCAAACAGAGCAGAAAAGGAAGTCCAAAAACAGACCCACAAAATAGAGCAATTGAGTTTAGACAAAGAAGTCAAAGTAATTCATGGGGGAAAGGATGGTCTTTTTTTTTTTTTTTTTTTATTAAATTCAGTTTTATTGAAATACATTCACACACCATACAATCATCAATGGTATACAATCCACTGTCCACAGTATGATAACATAGTTCTGCGTTCATCACCACAATCTATCTCTGAACATTTTGGAAAGGATAGTCTTTTGAAAAACTGAAAATCCACATAGAAATAAAAACACTCTGATCCATACCTCACACCATATAAAAAAAATTCCAAATAGATCATTAAAACTAAAACTATAAAGCTTCTAGAAGATAAAGAGTACCCTTTGTGAGACTGTGGCATAGACAAAGACTTCACAGGACACAAAATACATGCAGAAAAGAAAGAAATAAAAATAATAAACTGGTCTCCAACATTTCTGGTCTTCAAAGACACCATTAAGAAAATGAAAAGGAAAGTCACAGACTAGGGGAAAATATATGTAATCTGAGAAAGGATTTGTGCCAGTTTGGATGTATTATGTCCCCCCAAATGCCATTATCTGTGATGCAATCTTGTGGAGGCAGACATACTAGTATTGATTAGATTGGAATCCTTTGATTGAGTGTTTCCATGGAGATGTGACTCAATCAACTGTGAGTGATATGTTTGATTGGATAATTTCCATGGAAGTGTTACCCCACCCATTCAGGGCGGGTCTGAATTAAATCAGTGGAGCCATATATACGAGCTGACAAACAGAAGGAGCTCAGAGCAGCTGTGAGTGACATTTTGGAGAACAACTGAGAGTGATACTTTGAAGAGGAGCTGCAGCTAGAGAGGACAAAACTCCCCAAGAGCAACATTTTGGAGAACTCCATTCCAAAACACAACCTGGGAGTAAGTGGATGCCAGCCACATGCCTTCTGAGCTAACAGAGGTTTTCCAGCTGCCACTGGCCATCCTTCAGTGAAAGTACCCTATTGTAGATGCCTTACCTTGGACATTTTATGGCTTAAGACTGTAACTGTGTAACCAAATAAACCCCCTTTATAAAAGCCAACCCATTTCTGGTATTCTGCATGACAGCAGCATTAGCAAACCAGAACAGGATTTAACCAGAATCTATAAAGAATAATGGTCCAATTAAATATATATCTATATGGGCAAAATCTTGAACAGAAACTTTTGCAAAAGATGATACAGGAATAGTCAAAAGGCACATGACAAGATACTCAGTATTAAGGAAATGCAAATTAAAACCACAATGAGATTCCACTACAATGGCTGAAATTAAAGACTAACAACTCCAAATTTTGGAGCCTACAGGGGACAAATGGAACTTTTATATATTGCTGATAGGAGTAAGATGATACAACCACTTTGGACCATTGTTTAGTAGTTTTCTTTAAAGCAGAGTTTCTCATTTTGGACCAGATAATTCTTTATTCTGCGGAGCTCTTCTGGGCACTGTAGGATGTTTAGCAGTATCCTTGGCCTAAATCCACCCCACCCCGATGTGAATACCAAAAATTTGTGACAATCAAAAATGTTTCCACACATTGCCAAATATCCCCAGGGGATGGGAGAATCACCCTCAGCTGTTTTAAAGTTAAACATAATCTACCCAACTCCTAGGTATTTATTCAATAGATATGAATATATATGTCTATAAACGATTTGTACATAAATGCCCATAACACAAATGCTCACGAATGTATGAGATTTAGTCATACTAGTCAAAGAATGGAAACAACCCAAATGTCCATCAACAAGTACAAAGATTTTAAAAAACTGTTATATATTCACACAATGGATTACAACTCACCATTAAAATAAAGTAACTACTAATACATACAACATGAATGAATTTGTTGAATTCAGTTGACCAAAAGAAACCAAATACAGAAAGTACACATTGTATGATTGCATTTACATTAAGTTCTAGAATAGGCAAAGATAAGCTACAGTGAATGAAATCATAATACTGAAATGGGGTTAAAAAAAAAAGGGTTTGGCTGAAAAAGACACAAGGGAACTTGCTAGGATGATCAAAATCTATATCTTGAATAGTGTAGTGGTTAATAAGTATACATGTTTTTCAAACATTCAAACAATACACTTAAAATCTGTGACTATATTGCAAGTAAATTATACCTCAAAAAGTGTCTTAAAATTCTTTATTCTATCACATTTCACTAAAACTACAAGTTGGCAGAATTACTCGTTGGGAAAGTGATAAAAAAAATAGGGCACATAACTAATTCTGAAATCACTTTAATTTTTTCATGATACATTTATACATTTAAATTTTATAGCATTTAGGAAAGGAAGTGAAGAATTTAAACCATCCTTTTCTACAGGTTGCTACTTGAGCAAAACAAAATTAATCACAGGGCACTGCTTTGAGATGCTGCACTTTACATTATAAGATACTTGGGTTTCTGTAAGTCAACTTGGATACCAAGGCTTAGTATAAATTCCTTCTTCTTTACTCTTTTCAGTTAGCTGGTCACCAATTCCTGAATTAACAGATGGTATCTTATCCATTTATTTGTTGATACATTCACTCAATTGTCAAAGGAACTGTGTTTCCTTGTGAAGGTCACAGTCTTCACAGCATCCATCTGCCAGTGTAACCTGTCACATTTAAAAACTGGCAAAACCAATTGAAGATTATTAAAATTTTTCATTTCCATCTAATTTCCCATGACAACTCACCCTCACAGTCACAATGTTTCCTTCATTTCACTAAAGAGCTGAAGACAGTTTTCACATTTATTTCACTTCTTTCAAAATTGAATGTATTTGGCAATACCAACCATTTAAATGAGCCAGTGTCCAATTCTGACTAGGTTTTGAAAATATTTAACTCTGCTCTCTGTCAGTCATAAAGCTACTTGGTACTGAATCCTTTCAATAACAGATCAGACTGGTAAGAAAACATGTAAACAATTACCAAGTGTTGATAGGCTGCCAGTCATGCATTCACATAAACAGATGTGTTTTATGGCTCTAGCAAGTTAAGATACTGATTATCAGACGAGGTAAACAGTGAGCAGTATGTGACTGTCACTGGAGAGGAAAGGGACTGGATGCTCAAATCCTTCCTCAAAATATACCAGAGGTAACACTATGAAACCACCTATTTAATGTACCTATATTTTTCCATAATACAAACTATAAAAATAAAGTTCAAAAATCTTCTTGGCTGGGGAAAATACAGGGAACACAGTGTAAGGAAGACTACAGGAAGCAATGATTTGGGGGGAGGAAGGGGATATGAAACAAGGTTTTCTAAAGTAACCAATTACTCTTTCCAGGAATCGAAGAAAAAGTAACACTTGAAGTATAATTCCAGGTTGAGTACTAAATCAAAGCAGAGATTTCCAGTTAAACACAGTCGATTGAGCACACCTCTCCTTATCTCTGCTTCCTCCAGAAATAAATAAATAAATAAATAAATAAATAAATAAATAAATAAACTTTTTTTTTTAAGTATAAACCCCCACGAACCAAGAGAAAGAGTAAGAAGGCAAGAGCAGACAAACAGATGCTAACAAAATTTTATATTGTGTCAAGTAGATGAACAATGTTAAATAACACCGCAGCGTGAAGAAAACTGAAACCTAAGTAAACGCCTACTTAGATAAATGACTTTCACCTCACCAAGAGCAATAAACTAAGACAAAAATCATCCCCTTGTACACAGAATGACATCAATTTAATTACTTCACATTTCCTTCCGGATACAAATAAGACAACAATCTTGACTTCTCTTTCTGGCTGTCAATTAGTCCCAAACCAACAGAAAAAAACTAGTACTATTAAGTACTCACACAGGCTTTCCTTAACTGCTTACACAGTAATACTTTTGTAATAGTTTGCTTTTTTTTTTTTTTTTTTGTTATTGTTTTTCCTGAGAACATCTTTACTCTATTCACCCATTAAGCTCATTTCATTTGTACTGCTTTGAACTTTTTGGTATGATCCCCAGCACAGCATTCTCTTTTTGTGTCTGGGAACTAGTACTTTCTAACTTATCTAATTTTAGAAAGATGTCTTCTTATGTTTTGCCAGACCCAATACTCATTTTACCACTAGCAGTTTCAGGGCTGGGTCTTCCTTCTCAAAGCTTTGGCACATTCCAAAACAATTAGATGATAACTGTACTGGGTTGAATACTGTTCCCTCAAAATTCATTCATGACCATATGGAACCTCAGATTATGACCTTATTTAGAAATAGGGTCTTTGCAGATATTGTGTGTGTGTGTTGGGGTAGAGGGGATAAAAAGGCTCATGGTTCTCCGAGGACTCATGGGACTTAGGACGGGCCCTAAATCGAGTGACAAACAGAGCATAAAAGAAGGCCCTGTGAAGACAGATGTAGAGACTGGAGTGAAGTTGCCACAAGCCATGGAACACTAAGGTTGCCAGCAATCACCAGAAGCTTGGGAGAGGCAAGGAATGATTCTTCCCCAAAGCCTTCAGAAGAGCATGGCCCTGCTGACAACTTGATTTTGGACTTCTGGTTTCCAGAATGAGAAAGAATACATTTCTGTTGTTTTAAGTCACACAATTTGTGATAATTTGTTGTGGTGGCCCTAGGAAACTAACAAAAGAACATATTATGAGTTTTTTAAACTTTAGTAAGCTTACAAATTCCTTTTTATAGGCAACTCTAAGATATGAATGAAATGCCCTCACTGTATGTTCCTCAGTTTTGCTTTAAATAAACTGATGCCAATCCTGTAATTTCTGTGGAAATCAGTATTTATGAATACAATTCTGCAATGACAGAACCAGGTTCCAAGAAAAGGTTGAGAAACTACTAGATAACTAAGTGAAAGCTACATTTGAGCATGTGAGGTGTGTAGTGTGTGTAGTGTGTGTGTGTGTGTGTGTGTGTGTGTGTGTGTGTGTGTGTGTTGGGGCAAAGGGGAATGAAAAGGCTGATAGGTCTCTGAGACTTAATGTGGTAGAAGAATAGAATCATAAAGAAAAAAAACAAAGTTTGTATGGTTCCTAAAGAGAAAACTGTGGTGTGTAAAGAAGGCAGGTTGACAGGCAGATCTCATCAAAAGACACGACACCAACAGCAAGTGGTCCTACCTTGCCAGATAAATCTCTCTAAGGAATGGCCAATTATCCTGAGTGTGCAGAAGACAAAGTGTGGGTTGAGTTGGGTTTTTGTCACTTACAAGTAAAAGGCCTAATCCCTAGGGAGATAAATCATCCTGACCTGTTCATTTAAACAACTACCATAAGGTGCCTAATAGTAAAAAACAAATTCTCATCGAACAAAAACCTATTAGCCAACCATTGCGTATACAAGGCACTATATGCTACACTTTATATCTTGAGCTGGTAGTGAAAAAAAATATAGGGTTACTCAAGTCTATATCCCAACAAAGAGAGTCTCAAAGAGTAAAATTCTTCCAATTTCTAAGCTGTGCAACTGAATCAGGTTCCCTAAGCCAGTGGTTCTCAAAATATGGTACACAGATCCCCTAGTACTCTTTCAGGACATCTGCAAGGCCAGAACTATTTTCATAAGATTTTTACAGTATTGACATTTGCAGTTAAGATGCAAAAGCAATAGTGGGTAAAGCTACTGGCCCTTAGCTCAAATCAAGCCAGTAGCAACAAGCTATACTAGTAGTCACTGTATTCTTCACCTCCACACACTACCTGTAATACTTTTTCAATGTCAATTTCACTTAAATACACTCTTCAAAAACCAGTAAAAATGGTTGATTTCACAATGATGGATTGTTTCTTTTTTTTTTTTTTTAAATAAAATTTAGGATTATGAATTTATCTTCAGGTTGCCTTCCCCAGTGGAAATTCTGCATGGTCTACTTTGAAAATACGTTTCTCCATACCTGTTGGCACCTGAGGCATCCCAGCTTTGATTTTAGGTTAAGTTCTTCACTCAGGAAGAAAAGCTTGATTTCTTTCTCTTAAAATAAAAATTAACAATTTTCTCCAGGCATCCCAATGGATCAGCCTGCTTTTCACTTTGGAAACCACAGGTAGAGGTATATACCCAGGATTCTATAGGAGGGTCACCTTCCCCACATGAACCTGGACATAATAAACCATGAGTTAATTGGGTAAAGAAGGAGCTAAGTGAAGGGTGTTCCAAAGTGACATTATAAAATGAGCAAAAAAATGCATGGTCTGTGCAGGAAAACTAAAAACATTTTGAAATTTGAAATTCAGAACTGCTAGATTTGCATAAAGCACAATTCTCTGGCATTCACTCCTTCTATAAACCAAGAGAAAAGGTCCTTTTCTCCACTGTAAGTGATAATGCTGCCAACAGATCCCAATAAGACTGTCTAATCTTTTCCACCATCCTACCCTCATAGTAATCAATGTTTCACACTCACCATATGTTATCAAGTCGCAGACGCCTGAGTATATGCTGCCTGAATTGAAAAGAGGACAGGATTTTATTGTTTGGACCCAAAGATACATGCAACCAGCCTTCTACTTCATTGGATAAATGAATTTCCTTAGTATGGATGCACTTTTACACTGCCTTTGCTCAGAATGCATTTCAGTATAAAACAAGTAATCACAATCCTCCAGTCCAATAAGCAGTAACACAATTTCAGAGATGAATAACTTATTGGCTTCTGAAAGGATGCCAAAGACTACTAGTGATATATAGGATGATGTCCATATCTCTTAGTGCCTTCCTTTGTTTTTTGTCCATATGAGGGCTGAGAAAGGTTGAAGTCAGATTCCCTTGCACCAACAGACACAAAAAGACACAATTCAATTAATATCCATTACTCAATAAGGAGTTCTCACAATAATTAAGTTAACCATATCCTTGAAGTCAAATTGATGCTTCCAATCAATAAGCAACTCAAGTCCTGATGGTTGCACACCAGCGTGGTCAGCAAAATACTCTCTACCAACCCTCTGCAACTATATTCACTTATGTGTTCATCCATCATTCAGTCGCTCAGTCATTCAAACACTCAATGAGTGTTAACTATGTACCAGGACCTGGTGATGGTTATATTGTGATAAAAATCGATGTTCCTGCTCAATATGACATGACACTACCCTTGCTTATTACAATTTAATTTCAAGAAACTATGACCTTCATTAAACAGAAATTGCCTTTATATTGTTTGTTACAATTCTCTGAAGACCACAAGTAAGTTCACATTCAAGTTACCATAACAACTTAAGTTTGCTCCAAACCTAAATATTTGGGATTAAAAAAACAAACACATCTTACACAGTCAGTCCTCAATAAATGACTGTTAACAGTGATTATGATCATAAAGAGATCTAAAAATGAATAATTTTATTACAATGGTTTACAAGCAAGAGTCCCCAAAGTCACATGTGTAAAGAGCTACTTAAAAACAAAAAAAAATCAATGTGAACTTGAATGAAATAAAGAACTTTTTTAAAAAATATCCTATTTTACTTTATTTTCTTGGGGACAGTTAAAGGACAAAGTTACAGATTGAACATTTGAACATTACAAAGGAAGAATCATGAAAATGCAGTATCATATAAACGGTACAAAATAAATTGTATAATCATGTATCAATTTGCTTCATTCTGAGGAAAATTTTGTGGGATCCTATTAGAGATAAAGACAAACAAAATATAGTCTGCACCCATAAGCTTATAATCTAGTGGAGAATAATAATAATACAAAAATAACACATACAAAGGAACTATAAATGTGAGGCCTACAGATTATTATATGGAAAAATACCCAACTCAAAATCATTTTTAAAAGTAATAGAACATCAACTAAATCTAAGTAAGGCTTTGCTAGGGTTAGGAATACAACTGTGACTCACACTGGTCATTGAATTTTACAGTCACCTATGATTCAATACCTCAACAAATTAATGAGTATATTTCCCGAAAACATGTCTAAATTCATCAACAATGTAAGTCCCTTTAGAGCAAAACTATCTTCCACTTCAAAACACACTGGGCAATTAAATGACTGTTGAATTGAAAAGTTGACTTAGTACAATATCTTACCTACGTAGATGCATCAAAAATCATTTTGTGATGCTCACATGAAAATAAAGTGGATGAACAAATGTCAAACATCATGATTAGTAATATATTTTGCAATACAGAAGTAAACTGGCATGTATTAAATAAAGAATAACTCTTGGATTTAATAAGAGGTTGTCAAATTTCTCAAACTGCAGTCAAAATATTTTATTTCATTTCGGCAGCTGAAGTGAAATTAAGGCTACAAATATTTTGGGGGACCAAACTGAAAGACAGAACACCTAATTTGCTTAAATTCTAATATCACCTTGTCATCCAGTTCTAAATAACATTTCTGAAAGAGCTATAATTTTCTAAAACTATAGTATATGAAACTTGAATATTCATTTTTTTTAATCCCTATTCAAATACCATGATTAATTATATAACGGTTTGAGAAGTCAATGAAGGGACAGTAAGAGGATTTCCTTTAAAACTCCAGAAGCAGCCCATATTTACATTTTTTAACTTTTTATTTTGAAATACTTTCAAATGTATAGGACAGTTGCAAAAAAACACAAACCTCATACAGAGAACTCCAACATATCCCTACCTCCCAGATACCCAAATCCACCAATTTTAACATTGTGCCACACTTCCCATATCATCCAAAAATTCTATCAATCTATCATTCTATCTGTCTATTTATCGATGCATTTTTCTGCACACCTGAGTAGGTTATATATATCATGTTTCCTGAACACCTAATACTGCCATGTACATTTACTAAATATGCAGATATTCACTTCTGTAACCACCTTAAGCGCAGTTATTAAGTTCAAGAAATTTAACATTGATAAAAACTTTGTAGACTATACTTCAATTTTTCACATGTCTCAATTAATGTCCCTTGGAGCCTTTTCTCCTCCCTTGCTATAACCCATACCAGATAGCATTTAATTCCTATTGTGTCTTTAGTTGTTCTGCTTTTTTCTTTTTGTTTAATTTTGGGAACATATATACAACATTAACTTTCCCATCTCAACTCCTCCCAATCATACCATTCAATGGGATTAATCACATTCAGAATATTGTGGGGCCCTCAATATACCCCATTACTAAAACTTCTCCTCTCCCCAAACAGAAACACTACACACATAACGTATTAATGGCCCATTCTGCCCTTTTCCCTGGCAACTTGTATACCCAGGACAAGGATGTCTGTCTCCTGGGAAACAGAAGGGACAACCAGTAAACAGGGTAACTCCAAAATAACTAACAAGCAAAGTCTAGGACAAGACAGAGGCCCAGAAAGACAAGGAAAACCCTGCACTCTGCATTCTTCTTGGGCAGACTTCTCTGGAGAAGAAATGAAGCTCATGGAAATCTACGTCTTATCACAAGCTAATTAATGCAAAACAAAGAAACGGACATCTTGGGCTTAAATGCTGGTGTAAACATTTTAAAATACTAAAATGTACAGTGTGCAAAAAAAAAAAGAGTACAAGACAAACAAAGAAACAGAAAATGATGGCCCACCCAAAAGGAGAGGATAAAAATACAGAAAACACCAATGTACAGTGTGCCAAAAAGAGTACAAGACAAACAAAGAAACATGAAATGATGGCCCATCCAAAAGGGGAAGACAAAAATACAGAAAACACCAATGAAGATGAGAATATGGACATACCAAACAAAGCCTAAAAAATTATCTTAAAAATGCTCAAGAATATGAAAGAAAGTGCAGAGAAAGAACTAAAGGTTATCAGGAAACAATGAATGGTCAATATGAGAGTCTAAGTAAAGAGATAGAAATCTTAAAAAGGAACCAAACAGATCTACTGGAGTTGAAGACCACAATATCTAAAATGAAAAATACCCTGGAGGGTTTCAAGAACAGATTAGAGCTGGCAAAAGAAGAAAAGAATCAGTGAACTTGAAGATAGGAAGCTCGAAAAGAATCAGACTGAGGAAAAGAAAGAAAAAAGAAATATTAAAAGCAACAATATAGCCTAAGACAGCTATGGGACACTATCAAGCACACAAGTAAAAGCAGTATGGGAGTCCCAGAAGGAAAAGAAAGAGAAAGGAACAGAAGGACTATTCAAAGAAATAATGATAAAGAACCTCCCAAACTTAGCAACAGACATGAACATGTACACCCAAGAAGCTCAGAGAACACCAAACAGAATAAACATGAAGAAAAAGACACCCTATCATATAATGACTACATTATCAATTACAAAAGACAAGGACAGAGTTCTGAAAGCTGCAAGCGAAAAGCAACATGTTACCTACAAGGGAGTCCCAATTAGATTGAGAGTCAACATGATCATCTCAACTGATGAAGAAAAGGCATTTCACAAAATACAGCACCTATTCTTGATAAAAATACCTAGAATACTAGGAATAGAAGAAAACTTCAACATGAGAAAAGACATATTTGAAAAGCCCACAGCTAACATCCTACCTAATGGTGAAAGACTGAAAGTTTTTGCTCTAAGATCAGGAACAAGACATGGATACCCACTGTCATCACTATTATTCAACACTGGACTGGAAGTTCTTGTCAGAGCAATGAGGCAAGAAAAAGAAATACAAAGCATCCAAGTTAGAAAAGAAGAAGCAAAAACTTTCCCTATTTGCAAATGATATGATCCTATATACAGAAAATCCTGAAAATTCCACAACAAAGCTCCTAGAGCTAATAAATGAATTCAGCGAGGTGGTGGGGTACAAGATCAACACTCAGTAGTATTTCTATAAACAAGCAATGAACAATTGGAAAAAATATCAATAAAAAAATTCCATTCACAATAGCAACTAAAAGAATCAAAAGCTAGGAATAAATCTATCCAAGGATGTAAGGGACTTGTACACAGAAAACTACAAAACATCACTAAAAGAAATCAAAGACCTAAATAAATAGAAGGACATTCCGTGCTCATGGATTGGAAGATTAAATATCATTAAGATGTTAATACTAGCCACAAGATACTGAAAGAGAAAAACTCCTATATCTGGCAACACTGTCCTTCAAAAATGAGGGAGAGTTTAAAATACTTACAGATAAACAGACACTGAGACCTCCTCTACAAGAAACAGTAAAGGGAGTGCTACAGACAGATAGGAAAAGACAAGAGAGAGGTTTGGAGAAGAGTGTAGAAATGAAGATATCAGAAGACTGAAAGAGGGTAGAGATTGGGCATTTGATACTGAAGGAGTATAGAATGTTCAACAGGACTGATTATAGATCCAGAAATGGATAGCACAATACTGTGTGATGGTAGCACAATATTGTAAGGACACTAAACAAAAATGACTGTGAGTATGGTTGAAAGAGGAAGGTTAGGGGTAGGTATGACACCAGAAGGAAAGACAGAAAATAAAGACTGGAACTGTATAACTTAGTGAAACCTAGAATGGTCAATGATTGTGAGTAAATGTACAAATATAAGAATGTTTTTACATGAGGGAGAACAAATGAATGTCAACTTTGCAAGGTGTTGAAAATGGGACTGTACTGGGGAAAAATACAACCAGTGCAAACCAGAGTCTATATTAACAATAACATTGTAATATGTTTCCATTAATTGTAACAAAGGCAATATACCAAAGCTAAATGTCTATAAGAAGTGGATATAAGGGAGAGGTATAGGACTCTTGGTGTTGGTGTTGTTGTCTGAACATTTTATTGTATTTTATTTTTTCTTTTACTTATTTTTTAGTCATTTTTTCCCTTTTTTCTCCTCTTTCTCTTTTTTTGCAGAAGAAATAGAAATGTCCTCATATAGACTGTAGTGGTAAATGCAAAACTATGTGATTACTATATCAGGAATGATGTTTTAAAACTTAAACTTCTGTGTGAGATCAAAGGAAGAGATGCTTATTTGTTTCAAAATCTCTATTTCTGTAGCACACTATAAAATTGAACTTGTATGGTTACTTTATTCAAACATCATAATTACATGGCACTTGGAATAAGAAGTGAGGTCTGGTTGTCTTGTACAGGTTAGTGTGAAGCCCTGATATATCCCAGAGTAATTTGGGCAGGGAATAAAAATGTATTTGCAAAGCCCCATTGAGGGACTAGGGGAAAATGTGGAAATATTAAACTTCCCCACATGGGGAATTACCAATGTTCTTGCAAGCACTAGGGACTGCCAATTTGGAAGTCTGAGCCCTCAATCTTGGGTCTTGCCCTTATGAAGCTTGTTACTGCAAAGGAGAAGCTAAGCCTACTTAAAATTGTGCCTAAGAGTCCCCCTCAAAAAAGCTCTTTTGTTGCTCAGATGTGGCCTCTCTTTCTAAGCGAACTCGGTAGGTAAACTCATTGCCCTCCTCCCTACATGGAACATGACTCCCAGAGGTGTAAATCTCCCTGGCAACGTGGGACATGACTCCCAGGGATGAACCTGGACCTGGCATGAGGGATTAAGAAAGACTTCTTGACCAAAAGGGGGAAGAGAAACGAAATAAAATAAAATTTCAGTGGCTGAGAGATTTCAAATGGAGTCGAGGACATTCTGGAGGTTATTCCTATGCATTATACAGATATCCCTTTTTGGGTTTTAGTGTAATGGAACAGCTAGAAGGAAATACCTGAAACTGTTGAACTGCAACCCAGTAGCCTTGATTCTTGACGACAACTGTATAATTATACAGCTTACACTGTGTGACCATGTGATTGTACAACTTGTGGCTCACACTCCCTTTATCCAGTGTACGGACAGATGAGTAGAAAGATGGGTACAAAAATGTAAATGAATAATAGGGAGGGATGAGGGGAATGGGATGCTTTTGGGTTTTCTTTTTTACTTGAATTTTTATTCTTATTCTAGAAGGTTTTTTTTTTTTTTTTGGCAGTAATGAAAATGTTCAAAAATTGATTGTGGTGATGAATGCACAACCATATAATGGTACTGTGAACAACTTTGGATGATTATATGGTATGTGAATATAGCTCAATAAAATTGAATTAAAAAAACTAAAAAGTAACAAGTGAACCAAATAGAACAATTGCCAACAAGAATTCCCCCAAGCATCACAATTTTAGAGCAACAAAGACAGCTAAGAGTCCATCCCCTCCTGTCTGCTATGAGACAAAAACAAAAAATTACAAGTCAAGTTTAGAAACTTAAATAGCAATTTGACCAAGGTCTAATAATAAACAGTTTATGAACTGGCACTGGTCTGCAGATCATACTTTCAGTAGTTCTGCTTTAGAACAACAGAGAGAGTACTGTGAACATTCCTAGTTTATCTTGCTACTAAAGATGCTCTGAGAGTATCTGCCAAAAAACAGAACACACACTACCCATCTAAAGTATCACCTGGATTTGTCAATGTAGCAATCCTACTCAGAAAATGAAATGAAGTCGATTTAAAGTAATAGCACTGACTCCTAGTGTTCATCCCCAACACACCCTCCACCCTACTATCCTGTGCTCATATCTGTTTCATACACTCTAGAATTTTTGCCAAAGAAAGGAAAACTTGCCAGTTTTCATTGCCAGAATCTACCTTTTTAACTTTGAAAAAATCTATTCACTAAGTATAGTTCCGCTAACTTCTAGTACTTCTTTATAAATCATCAAATATTAGTCAGTGAATCTAACCATTTTGACAATTCTCTTTTGAAGCTGAGCATATACTTCTATGACACCAAAATCAATTCTTTGTTGTTTTAGGCAGAGGGATGGGGGAGAAAAGGAGGATATTAAGGAGGTGGGGAGGAAATGAAAAGAAATTCATATGTGGCTTCTTATCCTATCTAGAAAACTGCAAGTTCCTAGGATAACGAGTCAATCCCAATGCTTAAATATTTAAGTTCAGTTCAGCTGAAACTGGTTGACAGCTGACTACATAACAAGCATTTAAGTCATTGAGAACTAATGGGAATTAACTGTCATTTTGACATATTTGAGCCTTTTTAATGATAAAGTTCATAAAGACTCATTGTCTACTTGAATAACTTCTTGCAAGAGTTACTGGAGAATTAAATATCCACAGACTTCATATCACTAAAGGCAAAATACCCTTTGAGTCAAATGTTTAAATTATTAAAACTGATTTTTATTATATATTGGGTACAAAGTTTTAGCTATTACCACAGCACTTAAGTTACAATAGAAGTCAAAGGGAAATATTTTTAATGCACAAAATGTCCCTTTTAAACTTTGACTACAACTAATACTTAAAATAAGGTCAAGTTGTTTGCTCTCTAGCAGAAGCTTTTTTATGTCCATTATAAAGTGATTATGACAAATCAGGAGGGTTTTGGGATACAGAGCTAAGGAAAGGTTACTTCTGACTCGCGACCGGTAGGCTGTAATATTAATGTTCTCAACATGAAGAGATTTAGTAAATGAATCAGATTTGGTAAATGAACCTATATCCATGGACGTTATTGGGACAGCCAAAAGCACTGTTTGCTACAACTTCCTCATAATTCTTCATTTAAATATATGCAGGCCTTCATTTATGAAATAATGTAAGAAAATGAGAAACTGAAGGTTGAACCCAAAAGAAGGATTATTATTCTAATCCTCTCACCAGAATAGAGCCTGAGCAGTTCCAGTGAACAGGAAACATCAATCATACTCATTTTTAATCAGACCAATAAATCAAACTTTTATTTTTCCTATTTATATTACTGCAAAAATATTACATGTATCTACCCTATGATTTATTACAATTTGCACCCTATTTTCCATTGTTAGTAAAATCTCCCATCATAGTAATATATTGTGTTTCCACATGATGTATATTCAAATTCCCAATAATATACAACTCTCCATGCTACCAGTAAGTTTCACTTCTTACTATAAAATGCATCATCTATCTGATGGACCTTTTTTATTCTGCCCCAAATGGCAGAGGCCAGAAGATAACAGAAGTTGGAACAGAAAACAGCACCAGGGCTTCTGAAAGGTCTTATAAGGAAAACAGATCTGAATTCATACCTGACCCTTTCTCTGTAATATTTATCTCTTTGATACAGATGAACTCCCCAGCTACCAAAGGATCTCTAATCTGTAATCTCTTGATCACTGAGGACAATATAATTATAGGAAAACAGCAGTTTCACCAAGTCAGATTTAACAGCATTTTGAACCAAAGAAATCTTCTTTAAAGAGTTGAAAGTCCAAGAGGATCACAATTTCACTAGCTACTGCCATGTAAAATGAACTGACCCATAGACATCAAAAAATTGGAGAGGAGCTGCCTCTAGACTACCGATCTCCAAAAGGAAAGGAAGAGAAAAAACATAAGCACACAATGAAACTATTTTCATTGCAGAATCAAAATAAAGTGAAACTTCCTATACAGCTTCCCTGCCTGGCATTTAACAGGGTTGGAAAGAGGTATCCTGGCTCACTGGATCTCATTCTTAATGGATGCTCATACAGTTGCCACATTCAGGGAAGAGGAAGCAGAAAACTAACCCGGTCCTTGGAAGTCATCACATTCCAAACTAAAAGTTATTTGAAGTGATAAGAGTTTGAAATTAGTTTTCATTTTATACCTTATATTTGTATCACTTTTTTCTACTTGGTAAACATGGTATGAGTTAGGTTTTGCCATACGCTAGAATTCCAATAGCATGTGGTTGTGTGACTGAACTACTTTGTTTACTCAATCTTCCACTCCAAGACTTGTCACATCTCTTCAAAGAAGATTTACGTAAGTAACCTGCCAATCATAGAGAGAAAATAACCATCAAAATAATCTATGAGAAAGAATACATGGCAAAGGCTAAAAATCAAACTTAGAACTCCTTTTTGAGAACAGCATAAGAAATTTTCCCATTACTAAACTTCAGACTTCTGTTTCAAGAGGCCAATCATGTTTTAAGTTAATGGGGTATAAATAAAATAATGTAACCTTCTTTCATTTTACAGGCCCTGAACCCCCTAATTTTAATAAACATTGCTATGTTTTACTTAGATGAAAACATTTCCTAAATCAAATCCCAATATGATCTCATATTTGTCCAAATAGGAACATGTCCATAATTTCATTTTTACCTTCTACATTTAACAAAAAAAACAAAAATATTAAGCAAGTTATTCATAACCAGATGAGGCTCCTAAGCTGACCAAATAAATCTACCACCTGCAAACCTAAAAGATCAATATAAGAACATTCTTGTATGGACTAATATGAAAGTATATAGAATTTGAACAAGTTTGGAGAATTTTAATATCTTAAATGAAGTAAAGATTTTAAAAATTATACAAAAACATAAAATGTGGGAAGAACATTTTAATGTGTCCATTTCCCTTCCTGCCTCCCCCTTACTCTGTCACATTTGCCCACCCACAAACACTGCACCTCATCACATACATCAAATCCAAGTAATCTAATGACCTATACCAATATTCTATAGAGATATGTATTTCATTAAGACACACAACATATCCCTATCAAAACTCAGTCCAATATACAAAATAATTCTTAAAATTTAAAGAAAACTTTATTTAATGCTAAGGAAAACCAACCCACATACACCACACAGAAAACATTAATAAAATGGAAAGGCTAAAAGTGAAAGTTCCAAATTCAAACAAAGCAAAGAACAATCAGTCAAGAACCAAAAGAATTGGTAAATATACCCTCCACTCACACATACAGTTAATCCCTAAATCTTACAGAGTGGGATTATCTGTTTTTTTTTTTCATGGATCAGGGCAGGCAACCTCTAAACATATATCAAAATGGATGCTTTAATAAGCAAATTCAGCTATATGGTGAAAGGCTAAGAAAAACATCTTCCTTGCAAAAATATCTCCCTCTTTGGCATAGTATGGATGCCTATGAAATTCTCTAATTACCTGGTAGTTCTGTAATAACACTAGTAAAATGATACCTAGTATAGGCAGTTCCTTAAGACAGAAGTTTTATTGCCATATCCTAACCTGAACTATAAACAATCTAGGCCATGAAATATTACCCACAAAGAAAAAAAATACAGCATGATGGGACAAGGAACCAACTTCTGCCTACTTTAGTATTTGTCAAATTTGGAGTCTTAAAAGCCCTGGGAAAGATGTGGTCCCAAGAGATCTCAAGGGTTCGCTATAAAAACTCTGTAATTTTACATTTTCATTTCAATGACAAACTAAAACCTTAATTTACATTCTCAATTAACTAGATGACTATCTTACAACCAAATCTAACTACCACCCAGGTTAAGTGGAGTACTGACAACTCTACTGGCACCAAGCAGCACTACTGGAACTGTAAGGGTAAAGGTTAACAAAAGTTCAAATAGAGAAAAGGAGTAGGAGCACTGAATCATCCTACAACCCCTGTAGTGTCAGGATAACAAACGAAAAAACAAGTATTCATCTATCCCATTAAATGAATCTTATGTATTTGAAGCTTTTTGGTATTCAGCTATTTTTTAAAAATTTTAAATTTGTTTTGGTTTGGTTTTACAGGTGTATGAGCTAGAAGTATAAAGAACTTAGACACAGTTTTACGGTAATAAGTTATAATCAGCTTAAGATAATAAAGAATATTAATAGTATCTAAGAGATAAATGAGTTATTACTGAATTATCCATTCTTAATTACTTTTATTAACCACACTAATACCCATCTCCAGTAGTAAAGAATTCAATGTGGCTGAGGAAAGAAAAATTTAAATGATCATATGAACTATGCTATACTAGCATTCTTAGAACTGCTATGTTGCTGGTTATGGACAAAAACAAACAAACAAACAAAATCCAGACTTGGGGGGGGGGGCAAGATGGCGGACTGGTGAGGTGTATGTTTTAGTTACTCCTCCAGGGAAGCAGGTAGAAAGCCAGGAACTGCGTGAACTGGACACCACAGAGCAACTTCACTTTGGGCGTACTTCATACAACACTCATGAACACGTGGAACTGCTTAGATCAGCGAAATCTGTAAGTTTTTGCGGCCAAGGGACCCATGACCCTCCCTGCCAGGCTCAGTCCCATGGGAGGAGGGGCCGTGAGCGCTGGGAACGAGAAGGGAGAACTGCAGAGGCGGCTCTTATCAGAAACTCATTCTACTGATCCAAACTCCAATCATAGATAGACTGAGACCAGACACTGGAGAATCCAGGAGCAGCCAGCCTGGGGGAGAGGAGACAGGGATAGCAAAAACAGCAAGAAAAACCCAAAAATAAAAGCGGAGGCTTTTTGCAGTTCTGGTGAACACAGAAAGGGGAAGGATACAGCTCAGGCCCTGAGGCTCATATGCAAATCCAGAAGAAAAACCAGTCTCTCTGTCCCCTGGACTTTTCCTTAATGGCCCTAATTGCTTTGTCTCTTAGCATTTCAAGAACCCATTAGATCTGCAAGGAGGGCCCCTTTTTTTTTTTTTTTAATCTTTTTTATCTTTTCTAAAACAATTACTCTAAGAAGCCCAATACAGAAAGCCTCAAAGACTTGCAATTTGGGCACGTCAAGACAAGAGCTGAACTAAGAGAGCTCTGAGACAAAAGGCAACAATCCAGTGACTGAGAAAATTCACTAAACACCACAACTTCCCAAGAAAAGGGGGGCATCCTCTCACAGCCATCATCCTAGTGGACAGAGAACACTCCTGCCTGTCGCCGGCTCCATACCACAGAGCTGACCCAGACAACCCAGCATGACGGAAGTGCTTCCAATAACATACACACACCACAAAATCGGGCATGGACATTAGCCTTCCCTGCACCTTCAGCTGGTTATCACAGAGTTGGGAAGGCGGAGCACTGGGAATTAACACGCCCCATTCAGCCATCCTTTCAGCAGACTCGAAGCCTCCCCACACACCCCTGCAGCCCAGAACTGCCCTGGGGGGACAGCACTCACCTGTGACATAGCACAGTCATCCCTCAACAGAGGACCAGGGGGTGCACGGCCTGTAAGACGGACCCACTCGCAAGTCTCAGGGGCCACACGCCAATACCAAGGACTTGTGGGTCAGAGGCAGAGACAAACCATGGCAGGACGGAACTGAAGGATTAGACTATTGCAGCAGCTTTAAATCTTCAAGAACACCAGGGAAATTAGATTGTTAGAACCGCCCCCCCTCCCTGACCACCCAGACACACACCCCATATACAGGGTGAGCAACACCAACTACACACGCAAACTTGGTACACCAACTGGACCCCACAAGACTCACTCCCTCACTCACCACAAAGACAAAGCGAGGGAGAACTGGCTTGAAGGGAATAGGTGGCTCGTTGACGCCACCTGCTGGTTAGTTAGAGAAAGTGTACTCCACGAAGCCGTAGATCTGACAAATTAGAGATGAGGATTTCAATCGGTCTACAAATCCTAAAAATACCCTATCAAGTTAAGCAAATGCCAAGAGGCCAAAAACAACAGAAAATTTTAAAGCATATGAAAAAGCAGACGATATGGATAACCCAAGCCCAAGCACCCAAATCAAAAGGTCAGAGGAGACACAGTACCTGGAGCAATTAATTAAAGAACTAAAGATGAACGATGAGACCATGGCACAGGATATAAGGGACATGAAGAAGAGCATGGCACAGAACATAAAGGACATCAAGAAGACCCTAAAAGAGCATAAAGAAGACACTGCAAGACTAAATAAAAAAAAATAAATAATCTTATGGAAATTAAAGAAACTGTTGACCAAATTAAGATTCTGATACTTATAGTACAAGACTAGAGGAAGCTGAACAACGAATCAGTGACCTGGAAGATGACAGAATGGAAAATGAAAGAACAAAAGAAAGAATGGGAAAAAAAATCAAAAAAATCAAAAGGGACCTCAGGGATATGATAGATAATATAAAACGTCCAAATATAAGACTCATTGGTGTTCCAGAAGGGGAAGAGAAGGGTAAAGGTCTAGGAAGAGTATTCAAAGAAATTGTTGGGGAAAACTTCCCAAATCTTCTAAACAGTGTAAATACACAAATCATAAATGCCCAGCAAACTCGAAATAGAATAAATCCAAATAAACCCACTCCAAGATATATTCTGATCACACTGTCAAATACGGAAGAGAAGGAGTGAGTTCTGAAAGCAGCAAGAAAAAAGCAATTCACCACATACACAGAAAACAGCATAAGATTAAATAGTGACTATTCAGCAGCCACCATAGAGGCAAGAAGGCAGCGGCATGACATATTTAAAATTCTGAGTGAGAAAAACTTCCAACCAAAAATTTTTTATCCAGCAAAGCTCTCCTTCAAATTTGAGGGAGAGCTTAAATTTTTAACAGACAAACAAATGCTGAGAGAGTTTGCTAACAAAAGACCTGCCCTACTGGAGATACTAAAGGGAGCCCTACAGACAGAGAAACAAAGAAAGGAGAGAGAGACTTGGAGAAAGGTTCAGTACTAAAGAGATTCACTATGGGTACATTAAAGGATATAAACAGAGACAGGGAAAAAATACATATGACAAACATAAACCAAAGGATAACATGGCTGGTTCAAGAAATGCCTTCATGGTCCTAAAATTCAACATAAATGCATTAAACTCCCCAATTAAAAGATAAAGATTCGCAGAATGGATCAAAAAAAATGAACCATCAATATGTCGCATACAAGAGACTCATCTTAGACACCGGGACATAAAGAAATTCAAAGTAAAAGGATGGAAAAAAATATTTCATGCAAGCTACAGCTGAAAGAAAGCAGGTGTAGCAACATTAATCTCAGATAAAATAGACTTTAAATGCAAGGATGTTATGAAAGACAAAGAAGGCCACTACATACTAATAAAAGGGGCAATTCAACAAGAAGAAATAACAATCATAAATGTTTATGCACCCAATCAAGGTGCCACAAAATACATGAGATAAACACTAGCAAAACTAAAGGAAGCAATTGATGTTTCCACAATAATTGTGGGAGACTTCAACACATCACTCTCTCCTATAGATAGATCAACCTGACAGAAGACCAATAAGGAAACTGAAAACCTAAACAATCTGATAAATGAATTCGATTTAACAGACATATATAGAACATTACATCCCAAATCACCAGGATACACATACTTTTTTAGTGCTCACGGAACTTTCTCCAGAATAGATCATATGCTGGGACATAAAACAAGCCTCAATAAATGTAAAAAGATTGAAATTATTCAGAGCACATTCTCTGACCACAATTGAATACAGTTAGAAGTCAATAACCATCAGAGACTTAGAAAATTCACAAATACCGGGAGGTTAAACAACACGCTCCTAAACAATCAGTGGGATAAAGAACAAATAGCAAGAGAAATTGCTAAGTACATAGAGACGAATGAAAATGAGAACACAACATACCAAAACATATGGGATGCAGCAAAAGCAGTACTGACAGGGCAATTTAAGCACTAAACACATATATTAAAAAGGAAGAAAGAGCCAAAATCAAAGAACTAATGGAGCAACTGAAGAAGCTAGGAAATGAACAGCAAACCAATCCTAAACCAAGTAGAAGAAAAGAAATAACAAGGACTAAAGCAGAAATAAATGACATAGAGAACAAAAAAACAATAGAGAGGATAAATATCACCAAAAGTTGTTCTTTGAGAAGATCAACAAGATTGACAAGCCCCTAGCTAGACTGACAAAATCAAAAAGAGAGAAGACCCATATAAAAAAAATAATGAATGAGAAAGGTGACATTACTGCGGATCCCGAAGAAATTTAAAAAATTATAAAAGGATACTATGAACAACTGTATAGCAACAAACTGGATAATGTACAGGAAACAGACAATTTCCTGGAAACATATGAACAACCTAGACTGACCAGAGAAGAAACAGAAGACTTCAACCAACCACTCACAAGCAAAGAGATCCAATCAGTCATCAAAAAGCTTCCCACAATTAAATGCCCAGGGCCAGATGGCTTCACAGGGGAATTCTACCAAACTTTCCAAAAAGGACTGACACCAATATCAAAAAAACTCTTTCAAAACATCGAAGCAAATGGAACACTACCTAACTCATTTTATGAAGCTAACATCAGTCTAATACCAAAACCAGGCAAAGATGCTATAAAAAAAGGAAAACTACCGGCCAATCTCCCTAATGAATATAGATGCAAAAATCCTCAACAAAATACTTGCAAATCGAATCCAAAGACACATTAATAAAATCATACACCATGACCAAGTGGAGTTCATTCCAGGCATGCAAGGATGGTTCAACATAAGAAAATCAATCAATGTATTACAACACATTAACAATTTGAAAGGGAAAAATCAAATGATCATCTCAATAGATGCTGAAAAAGCATTTGACAAAATCCAACATCCATTTTTGATAAAAACACTTCAAAAGGTAGGAATTGGAGGAAACTTCCTCAACATGATAAAGAGCATATAGGAAAAACCCACAGCCAGCATAGTACTCAATGGTGAGAGACTGAAAGCCTTTCCACTAAGATCAGGAACAAGACAAGGATGCCCGCTGTCACCACTGTTATTCAACATTGTGCTGGAAGTGCTAGCCAGGGCAATCTGGCAAGACAAAGAAATAAAAGGCATCCAAATTGGAAAAGAAGAAGTAAAACTGTCATTGTTTGCAGATGATATGATCTTATATCTGGAAAACCCCAAGAAATCGATGATACAGCTACTAGAGCTAATAAATTTAGCAAAGTAGCGGGATACAAGATTAATGCACATAAGTCAGTAATGTTTCTATATGCTAGATATGGACAAACTGAAGAGACGTTCAAGAAAAAGATACCATTTTCAATAGCAACTAAAAAAATCAAGTACCTAGGAATAAACTTAACCAAAGATGTAAAAGACCTATACAAAGAAAACTACATAACTCTACTAAAAGAAATAGAAGGGGACCTTAAAAGATGGAAAAATATTCCATGTTCATGGATAGGAAGGCTAAATGTCATTAAGATGTCAATTCTACCCAAACTCATCTACAGATTCAATGCAATCCCAATCAAAATTCCAACAACCTACTCTGCAGACTTGGCTAGTAATCAAATCTATTTGGAAAGGGATGATGCCTCGAATTGCTAAAGACACTCTAAAAAAGAAAAACGAAGTGGAGGACTTACACTCCCTGACTTTGAAGCTTATTATAAAGCCACAGTTGCCAAAACAGCATGGTACTGGCACAAAGATAGACATATAGATCAATGGAGTCGAATTGAGAATTCGGAGATAGACCCCCAGATCTATGGCCGACTGATCTTTGATAAGGCCCCCAAAGTCACTGAACTGGGTCATAATGGTCTTTTCAACAAATGGGGCTGGGAGAGTTGGATATCCATATCCAAAAGAATGAAAGAGGACCCTTACCTCACACCCCACACAAAAATTAACTCAAAATGGACCAAAGATCTCAATATAAAAGAAAGTACCATAAAACTCCTAGAAGATAATGTAGGAAAACATCTTCAAGACCTTGTATTAGGTGGCCACTTCCTAGACTTTACACCCAAAGCACAAGCAACAAAAGAAAAAATAGATAAATGGGAACTCTTCAAGCTTAGAAGTTTCTGTACCTCAAAGGAATCTGTCAAAAAGGTAAAGAGGCAGCCAACTCAATGGGAAAGAATTTTTGGAAACCATGTATCTGATATCTGATATCTTACATATATAAAGAAATCCTACAACTCAATGACGATAGTACAGACATCCCAATTATAAAATGGGCAAAAGATATGAAAAGACAGTTCTCTGAAGAGGAAATACAAATGGCCAAGAAACACATGAAAAAATGTTCAGCTTCACTAGCTATTAGAGAGATGCAAATTAAGACCACAATGAGATACCATCTCACACTGATTAGAATGGCTGCCATTAAACAAACAGGAAACTACAAATGCTGGAGGGGATGTGGAGAAATGGGAACTCTTATTCATTGTTGGTGGGACTGTATAACGGCCATCCTGGAAGTCAGTCTGGCAGTTCCTTAGAAAACTAGATATAGAGTTACCCTTCGATCCAGCGATCACACCTCTCAGCATATACCCGGAAGACAGGAAAGCAGTGACACGAACAGATATCTGCACGCCAATGTTCATAGCAGCATTATTCACAATTGCCAAGAGATGGAAACAACCCAAATGTCCTTCAATAGATGAGTGGATAAATAAAATGTGGTATGCAAACACGATGGAATACTACGTGGCAGTAAGAAGGAACGATCTTGTGAAACATATGACAACATGGATGAACCCTGAAGACATAATGCTGAGCGAAATAAGCCAGGCACAAGAAGAGAAATATTATATGCTACCACTAATGTGAACTTTGACAAATGTAAAACAAATGGTCTATAATGTAGAATGTAGGGGAACTAGCGATAGGGAGCAATTAAGGAAGGGGGAACAATAGTTCAATAAGAACAGATAAGCTATCACGGGTAAACTTAACGTTCTGGGAATGCCCAGGAATGACTATGGTGTGTTAATTTCTGATGGATATAGTAGGAACAAGTTCACAGAAGTGTTGCTACATTAGGTTACTTTCTTGGGGTAGAGTAGGAACATGTTGGAAGTAAAGTAGTTAGGTTAGCTGTCTTTTTCTTACTCCTTTGTTATGGTCTCTTTGAAATGTTCTTTCATTGTATGTTTTTTTTAATTTTTTTATTTTTTATACAGTTGATTTAAAAAAAAAAGTTAAAAAAAAAAAAAGATAAAAACAAGGAAAACAATATGCAGATCCCCCTTGAGGAGCTGGTGGAGAATGCAGGGGTATTGGCCTGCCCCACCTCAATGGTTGCTGATGTGCTCACAGACATAGGGGACTGGTGGTTTGATGGGTTGAGCCCTGTACCACAGGACTTGCCCTTGGGAAGACTGTTGCTGCAAAAGAGAGGCTGGGCCTCCCTATAATTGTGCCTAAGAGCCTCCTCCCGAATGCCTCTTCGTTGCTCAGATGTGGCCCTCTCTCTCTACCTAAGCTAACTTGAAAGGTGAAATCACTGCACTCCCTACCACATGGTATCAGACACCCAGGGGAGTGAATCTCCATGGCAACGTGGAATATGATTCCTGGGGAGGAATGTAGACTAGGCATCATGGGATGGAGAACATCTTCTTGACCAAAAGAGGGAAATGAAAGGAAATGAAATAAGTTTCAGTGGCAGAGCGATTCCAAAACAAGCCGAGAGGTTACTCTGGTGGGCACTCTTACACACAATATAGACAACCCCTTTTAGGTTCTAATGAATTGGGGTAGCTGGTGGTAGATACCTGAAACTATCAAACTACAACCCAGAACCCATGAATCTTGAAGACGATTGTATAAAAATGTAGCTTATGAGGGGTGACAATGGGATTGGGAAAGCCATATGGACCACAGTCCCCTTTGTCTAGTTTATGGATGGATGAGTAGAAAAATGGGAGAAGGAAACAAACAAACAAACAGACAAAGGCACCCAGTGTTCTTTTTTACTTTAATTGCTCTTTTTCACTTTAATTATTATTCTTGTTATTTTTGTGTGTGTGGTAATGAAGGTGTCAGGGATTGATTTTGGTGATGAATGTAGAACTATGTAATGGTACTGTGAACAACTGAATGTACGATTTGTTTTGTATGACTGTGTGGTATGTGAATATATCTCAATAAAATGAATAATAAAAAAAATCCACTCATATAACAATATTTCCTTTTTTCCTTTTGGCCACCATAAAGGCAGAGACACAATTATGACTTCACTAGAGCAACTGAGACTTTATGGTCAGTCCCTGTGAGAGACAGAATGGCCCCCCAGGAATGTCCACTTGCTAATCCTTGTGTCCTGAGAATATGTGAGATTACATGGCAAAGGAGAATTAAGGTTGCAGTTGGAATTAAAGCTGCTAATCATCTAACCTTAAATATGGAGATTATCCAAGTCAAGGACACTTAAAAGTGGAAGAGGGAGGGAGAAGGGGTCAGAGTGATGCCACATGAGAACTTGACCCACTGTTGCTGGCTTTGAAGAGGGCCAGGAACCAAGGAATGCTGGCAGCCCCTAGAAGGTGGAGGAGGCAAGGGAAGGGATTCTCCCCTAGACACTCCAGAAAGAAATGCAGCCTGCTAATGCCCTGATTTTAACCCAGTGAGTCCCATTTCAGACTTCTGAACTGCAGAACTGTAAAATAACGGTTGCTTTAAGCCACTAAGTTTGTGGTAATTTCTTACAGCAGCCACAGAAAACTTATGCAATCCCTCTATTAATTCTATTTTCCCCATGCTTTATATCACCTCTCCTAATATTTTGCAAAATCTAGAAGTTTCATTTTAAAGTCTATTTTACTCTTCGATCATATGTACTTCCTGTGTGCTTCTTCAATCATATGTATTTCCTGTGCACTACTTCAGTCGTTTATAAACTGAAAGTTGATATAATTTTTTGAAATGAATGATGCAAGCACTGACAACTGCACTGGCACCAAACAGTACTACTGGAACTGCAAGAGCAAAGGTTAGCAAAAGTCCAAATAGAGAAAAGGAGTAGGAGCATTGAATCATCATACAACCCACTGTAGTATCAGCATGACAAACTAAAACACAAGTATTCATCTAGTCCATTAAATGAACCTTGTGCATTTGAAAGTTTTTTGGGTATTCAGTTTAAATATCAAAAGCATGAAACTGCACTAAATGTTAAGAATACACAAGGTATAATTCATAGATTCACTCCTTACTTATTAAATAATAAACCATGGTTTACAAAAGAGACAAGGCCCTTGTCTTCAGGGAACCTGCAGTCTTACACAGATGAAAGTAGGTTGTGTCACATTATGTTTAATAGGATAGTCTTTGCTTTGATTTGTTGTTTTATTGTTAGGGGTGGGGAGACAAGTGAGAGTTTCTGCCAGATGGTGACTCTTCTTTTTGGGGTTATCTGATGAAAATGAGCAGAGGGATACATAGGTAGGAGGCTTAAGAACAACAAAGATTACGTACTGCTACTGTGGACAAAAGGAGCAGAAACAGCTGGGCCCAGCTGAGGCTGCTGTGGCACGAGGCAGCCCTGGTACAGACATGGGGAAGCTGGACAAGGAGATTACCTCAGGGTTGAAGTTTGCTAGGCAGACAAGGTAGAAAGACAAGTGGCCAATGGTGTTAATGGTACTGACAAAAACAAAATAAAAATGAAAAAGTTTGAGGAGTGTATCACAGAGTAGATAGAAAGCAGGGAGAAAATAAAGGCAACTGAGGCTGATACATGGTAAGAAAATGAACAGACAAGAGAAACGGGAGCCAGGGAAAAGCCAGAAAACAACTGCAGGGAGAAAAATGAATTATAAAGGCTAGAGGATGAAGAAATTATGGCCACAAGGTACAACAGTTTCCAAGAGGGCAACCAATGGGTTGTACTAGAAGGAAACAGAGTAAGAGTTTGGTCAAATCGAAAAATAACAGAATCACAAGACTATCAAAAGCAGCTGGAATATATGCCTAATACTTAAGGTTGACATCAAGGAAGACAACTGTGCTATCATAAGAAACCCCTCAGGCACCATTCTTGGCCACAGCACTTGTGGCTATTTGGACCTAGGAGCTTTAATAGGTATGGAAATTTTATAATAGATAATAGAAAGATTTACATGTACACAAATCTGCTAACAAGTCCTATAAGTAGTCTTCAAAACAATAAACATATGGCTACTGGGAAATATTTTTAACTGGATAATAATATAAAAATTACAGTTAACAGGTATAGCTTATGTTGTATAGACAAGTACACAAAAGTTTGTAACCGGGTTTCTATAAATCAAATGATTTTGATATGCAATGTTGATATGCCATGCAACTCTTGGAAGGAAGAACAAACATTTCCTCTATAGAGATAGGAAAAGAGGGGGAAGATGAAGTGGAGGGGAATACAGATAAGTCGATGTTTTGCTTTGGAGAATTCTTGGTAGGCAGAGGAGAACCACAGACCACAGACACCAGAACATCATCCAGCTTCTCAAAATGGCACCTTCCTCAGCAGCCTTACTCTGTATACACTCCGGGTGGAGAATTTATTTCACTAAAGAATTCACCAGACATAGACTAAAATCAAATGTTCTAAGTTTTCTGATTTGTTTTTCAGATCTTTCTTAGATCAAGAGAGAAAAGTGATGTGTGCTGGATGCTTGAGGAGCTACAAGAAAGGTAATTCCACTTAATAAATGACTTGACAACTTACCCACCTTCAATTAAGACCAAAAGAATCTGAAATATGTACCTAAACAAATATTAACGTTAATTAAGATAACTGTGTTTTTCTCACTATAGGTCTAGCCAAAAGTCTAATGGACATCAAGAAAATACAAATAGATATTCTGAAAACAACACAAAAAATATAATCTTATTTAGTCAGGATGCACTGGAGGAGACACCCAAAAGTAGCCAATCTGAAATCCATATAAAATCAGTCACAATTCTAACCTATTTTCAGTTTTAAAAGAACCATAAAGATGTCACAGGAACAAAGATACTAGTTCAGTACTATGTAATCAAAGATCAAGTAGAGTCCACAATATCTTAAATCAACAGACAAATACAACTACACACAGCAACCTAAAAGCTAAACAGCTCAGTGATGCTGAGTAAATTGATTTGAATGAAAATATCAGGTCCATTTCAATTTATCTCTGAACTATTCAGTGGCCTTATTCTCAAGACAACTGTAAATTTAAGTTTCATTATGCTTACAATCTGATTAAAGCAGATGAAGAATGCAATTTGATCTCAATGAGTTTGACATGAAGATGCCTAAGGCCCCACAGCACTAGTGAATTCTCTTCTATTTAGGAATCATCCAGGATATCATAAGCAGTACAATGAGCAACCTCCCACTGAATTTTACTAGATCAAAGTACAAAAAACAAAAATGGATTAGCCAACAGAAATCACATTCAATATAGTTTTCTGCAAATCTACCTTCCTGTGGTTTGAACAAATATCTTTAAAGAAAACTGTAGGAGCAAGAACACAAGCAATGTAGCCAGATGCTACATTTTGAGGGACTCTTCAAGAAAATTCTGACTTGATGCATGATCTTGGAATAGTTCCTGGCCTTTCCTTTAATTCAGATTTCAAAGGAAGGGGAAAAAAAAAAAAGAAAAAGAAAACCTAAGTGGAAAAAAAAACTAATTTCTATTGAGAACTGTCATGTGGTAGATACTTAACTCATTTAATTCTCAGAACAACCCCTTAAGCTTAGTATTAAAAATAACATTTTCCAGATCAGTCAGTTTTTAAATGGCTGAGGCAAGATTTGAACCCATGAAGTTTTACTCCAGAGCCAATGTTGTTAACCACCATTCCTCTATATTATCTCATAAAAAATAAGATTCTCTATGCAAACAGCTAAAAAGCCATCTAACTGGGGAAAAAGAAAAGAACTATCTGTAAAACATCTGCAAGCCTAGCTAACTCAGGGATTGGCAAACATTTTCTATAGTGGGCCAAACAGGAAACATTTTAGGCTTTATGCATCACATAGTCTCTCTCGTAACTACTCAACTCTACTGCTGTAGCCCAAAAGCAACCAGAGACAAACGAGCACGGCTATGTTGTAATAAAACTTTATTTACAATCAGAGGCAACAGGCCAAATTTGTCTCAGTGGGCACAGTTTGTCTACCCCCGGCTAGCTCATAAGCAGAAAGAGATTTAAGTTTGAGTATACTATAAATATCATGACTCCTATATAAATTAATTTCAGAAAAATTTACATGCAAGCTACAATAAGAAACATTAAGGAACTTCCCCAGGGCAAGTGACTTTATTTGCAAAAAGCATTTTTATTTTTAATTGTATTGTTAAAATGCACTGTTTTAGTGAGGATTTAGAACAGCTTTTCTTCTTGCAGCCTCTCATGGCACCTCTAGGTTTTTCGAAAGCCCCTGGCAAGGCAGCACCTTCTGCCAATAACAGGTTTTACAAATCCACAGCAGTTTGCCCAAAGGCTGCTGCACAGCCTACATTTGTTCCTGGCCCACATTAGTCCCCATCAACAGCATCTGTTCTGTTGGAGTGGGGGCCCACAACATTCAGCAAAAAAAAATCAGATCTTCTAGAACAGTGAAGTCAGGAAGCATAAGAGAGCTCGCTTGAGTTAGCATACACAAATTAAACAGAGGTCAGGGCATCAATCTGAAAATTCAACTTTTTCTGATGCTTGGACTTAAGAGTTTTTAACTGCTATCTTCTGGGTTGCCCACTTAGCTAGCTAGGTAAAGGGATAAAACTGAACATGGTTTATCCTCTGTGCTCATAAATCTCCCAGACTAACTGAATTTATGAACAAGAAAACGGAATCCATTTTGATGCTTCTCTCTCATCTTATTAACATACATTCAACTTGTAGCTAAAATATGAAGTAAATATGCAGCATATGTTCATCTCCTTCATTTAATGCTACCACTCTAATTTTGATATTAACCATCCATTATCTATTTTGCTTCCTAATGTTTTTAATCACATACCTTTTAGTAGGAACATTTTGAATATGCACCCAAAATCTGTTTTTATTTATAGAATTTGTTTGTGTATGTGTATGTATACAAAACCAAATATAAACAGAAAAGAAAGAAGGATGAGATATTTTTAAAGTTCTAATATTTTCTTTCTGTACCCCAAAGGATCACCAAGCACATTCACTTGGGTAACTAGATTTATGGCAGGAAGTTCCAAATTTGGCACTAGCTAAATAACACTTGTAAAGTTAAGGCTATACTCAAACATATGAATGTATAACACACTATGAGAATGCCAATGCGGAAAAGATACATTCCACTTGGAGAACCCACCAAGGAAGGCACACATAAAAGATCATATTAAATCTGGGTCTTCAAAGTTCATACTATGTTCTGGCAACAGTAAATGATGAGGTGATAAGATGTATTCCAGACAAAGTAGCAGCAACAAATCCAAAGAGAAAAGAGGCCACCATGGAGAGACCGTTACTTCACTGCAACGTAAATCATCAAAACTATAACTTTGTTAAAAACAAATTCTTTAAAGAATGAGAATAATGTCAACAATTAAGCCAAAAAATATGAGGGATATTAATGTCTTGGATCAACTTGTTAAAAAGTAAAGGAAGATAGTCAATAATAAAAATGTAATATATAAATGTTAATATAAACACATATATACAGAAAATACTTTGTATTCAGCACTTTACAATTCGTAGAGCATCCCAAAAAAAGCCTAAGAATTTATTCATTAAACTCCTCAATACTGCTGTGAAGTAAGTAATATGTGGTTCAGATCAATACCAAATTAAAAATTAAAATTCACTCATTTAATAACTTAAATTTGTATAAAATTTCACTAAAATTTTCCAGATGAGTTCCAGGAAAATAGTTTTGCTTATCTGTCATTGTGTTCAAAGCCTCCAATTTTACATACTTTTCAATTCTCAAATGAGAATATACCATAGGAAATATATGTCTTATATGCTTACTCTAGCTTCCTATTTTGTTCTGAACTATTTGCAGGTATTAGTGAAGAAAGAATCTTTCCATTCATGATACATAAAAAGTGTAACCAATGGAAATATGAAAAACAAGTGGGGTATGTTTGGCCAGTGTAGTCATTTACAATTACTTTTAATAATTATTATCAAATATTTTTGCTTCATAAATCTTTGTAAGGACAATGCATAGAAGGCCATTTGCTTCCTTTGGTAAATATTTATCCAAGTTTGAGGAGATGCCTCCATTTTGTAGGTTTGTTTTTTGTTTGTTTGTGAACAACCTATATTTTAAGATGCCTCTGT
Source organism: Choloepus didactylus (assembly GCF_015220235.1). Taxonomy (NCBI): domain Eukaryota; kingdom Metazoa; phylum Chordata; class Mammalia; order Pilosa; family Megalonychidae; genus Choloepus; species Choloepus didactylus. The sequence continues at coordinate 124,796,114 of NC_051312.1, read as the reverse complement.
TACTTATTTCAATGTAAAAATAAGCAAACACCAAACTACAAAATAATGATTCTATTTAAATAGTCTTTATCCAACCAAAGATAGGCATTTAATTAACTATGTAAGGTTTTGCATCTTATATTAAGACATAAAATTTTAATGATCACTCAAGTCTTGCTGTTATTTCATCTGTAGAAAACAATTAAGCACATTTGGTTTGAACAAATTATTATGCATTATAAAGTTCTCCCTTCTAAAGCAAAGACTGTAATAGTCATGGGTAATAGATACTAAACACATGTCTAATTTCTGATGAAGAGCTTTACATGTTTCAATATTACAGCCTGGATACCAGAATTCAATTCAGCAAATATTTATTGAGCACCTACTATGTTAAAGACCCAAAGGAAGAAAAATGGAATGCTATTGTGAAATACGCTTCTAGTAGGGTCTTAAAATCTAGTATCAAAAAGATTCCATTTAATCGCCTAAGGAATATAACAAACTAAGGTATTTCTGCTCACAAAGGCAAAGATGTTAGTCTGCTTTTAAAGTTTGGTGCAAGATTAACACTGTTTTGTCATTTTCTACCAATTATACTTTAAAAGTGTATATAATATGAATATGACAAAAACAAAATCCTTTCAAATAAATATCTTCAGTTTTCTTCATTGTGATCATTCCACAATGAATGACCACCACATGGCATGTGGTAGTCCAATCTGGCTGTTGGACCAGAACAACAGAATTGTTCTAACTGATTCATGACATTCATCAGCTATGTACTTGGGGCCTTCATAAGTATACCAAGATAGACCCATAAGAGTGATGAAAAACATGGATAACTGGTGATCACCCAAAACACTACTGGAAGTTCTTGTTGTCAGGTGGTGACAGCTGAGAATTTAAACAAGGCTCCAGATAAATTACTTGGTGAACCACCTCAACTCAATTCATCTCACAGAAGAGAAAGTAGAAATATCAGCAGACAGATGTGGCAGAAACCCAAACCACTGCCCATGCTGAATGAAGTACTACGACACCTCTATCTGTTTTCTCTATCTTGCATTAAATATGCATCCAAAGCAAGAAGTAAGAGGATCTCTAAGTAAAATTTATCTCAGATTAATCTTGAAGGCATGTATTTCTAACACCTCTGGTTAAAAAGTAGTCACTGCAGCCAAACCTTCTACCGTGATCCACTCACCCCCCTCACCAAAACATAACCTCACCATGTTGGTCCTTTGTTAGGACTGTCTGCCCCATTCTTCACGATCTGTATAATTCTATCTTTGTGAAGTCTTTCCTCTCCACCCAGCCCATGAAGAGGGAGCTTTAGAACTTGAAGCCTGTAACACTCATTGGAAACTATTATATAGTAAAGCTTCAGGCTATGATGAAAAGAACTCTATTCAACTTTGGAGTAAAATATTCCTAATTCATGACCTGGCTCTGCACTATGCACTTTCACTGGTTTCTTAACCTTAATCTCTAAACCTTGGATTACTGTTGTGGGTTTCTTCCATCTGGAAAAAGTTCCATGAAGAAAAGCCTTTTTCTTTTGTTGCTTTGTATTCCTAATATCTCTAGCATTGTGTTTTGCTCAAATTTATGCTCAGAAAAGTTTTATAAATTCATTGTCTGGTACAAATGTTTCAACATTTATATTTAGTAAATAAACTTATCAGAGGTCACGTATTTTAACATAACAGAAATTACAGGGTTTCGGAGCAGAGTAGGACATCTAGAGAAACATAATAAATTATAAAGCAAGGGATGTTCATATATTTGTTAAGATATTTCATCATAATCAATGGCGACTCTTCAGAGATTTAGAATCAAAGACATTAAGAAGTGAAAGAGTCTATCTAACTCAAGTCCTTCTATAACAAAAATACTTAATCTGGAGTTGATAGATGATCAAAATCAGGAGGCCCATGATCTTGATACCAAGTGTTCTGGTTTGCTAAGGCTGCCAGAATGCAAAACACCAGAAATGGATCAGCTTCTTATACAGGGGGTTTATTTGGTTACAAAGTTACAGTCTTAAGGCCATAAAGTGTCCAAGGTAACACATCAACAATCGGGTACCTTCACTGGAGAACGGCTGATGGTGTTCGGTAAACCTCTGTTAGCTGGGAAGGCACGTGGCTTGTGTCTGCTCCAAATTTCTGGTTTCAAAATGGCTTTCTCCCAGGACACTCCTCTCTAGGCTGCAGTTTCTCAAAAATGTCACTCTTAATGGCTCTTGGGGTGTTTGTCCTCCTCTCTTAGCTTCTCCGGAGCAAGTCTGCTTTCAACAGCCATCTTCAAACTGTCTCTCATCTGCAGCTATTCTCTCAGCTTCTGTGCATTCTTCAAAGTGTCCCTCTTGGCTATAGCTCCTCTTCAAAATGTCACTTGCAGCTGCACTGAGTTCCTTCTGTTTGTCAGCTCATCTATATGGCTCCAGTGATTTAATTTAAACCCACCCTGAATGGGTGGGGTAACACCTCCATGGAAATTATCCAATCAGAGTCATCACCCACAGTTGGGTGGGGTGCCTTTCCATGCAAACAACCTAACCTAAACATTCCAACTTAATCCCCACTAATACATCTGCCCCACAAGATTGCATCAAAGAATATGGCTTTTTCTGGGGGATATAATACATTCAAACCAGTACACCGAGTAATCCTATGTATTTTATTTTATACATTTGAAATACTATTCTTAGAAGGGGGCCATATCAGATAGCCAAAAGAGTCCATGGCAAAAAAAAAAAAAAAAAAAAAAAAAAAAGGGGAGAGGAGTCAAGGGAAGAAGGATAGCAAACACTGTACAATAGGGAAAATGGTTTACAGCACAGTTTTGTGACTAGTTCGATATCCTATAATCAGTTAATAGAAAATTTAAGATTCGGGTATCCAGTTATCTATTACCATTTTTGGTGAGTGAATCATAAGAAAATTTCAACTATGTAACTGATGTTCAGTCTGAGCCACACCTGCTTAATTTAGTACTAACTGAAGGGCAAACCAAGCTGTTAGTGGGTGCTATAAAATCATTCACTGCTAAATATACTAAAACAAAAGATTTCTTTGAGGTTAGCTTTTCTGTTTCCCAAAGAAGAATAGCAATGACACTCTCCAACAGCCAATTTCTCAAGTGCAATCTTAAATAACAGAATCTTAATATGGCTTCTCATTTCCATCAACTACAATATTCAAAGCAACAGCTGTACTTTATACAGATTTTGCAATTTTATTTTAGTTTTGATCATACTGAACTCTAATTAGTCTTTTTTCTTTCTCTTTAAAAAAAGGAAATTACAAGTTCAGGACAAAAATAATTTTACAGCATGTTTATAGCACTGCCCATCATACTACACAAAGAACTGAAAAATTCTATATCAAATGTCTTTAAAATACAGTTCTTTAACACTTGTTTTACTTAGTTTCCTTACCAACTGATGTAAAACCAAAATTCTTTCAACAATAATGTATAAATGATCATTTTTATAATCTGTTTGCACATAAGGGTAATTCTATTTAAATCAACAAAATAAAAACACCTGAAATTGTATATTCTTAAAATGGTTGTTAAACACTTTTAGTTTCGCTTCTTTTATGATGACTCAACCAAAATTCTATGCATTAAATATGATTTATCCACAGTTTACATCTTATACATGCTATAAGTATTGACATTTACATAAAAAAATTACAGCAGTGACACCACAAAGAAGCATGAGCAGAGAAAGCCAAGTATTAAAGGAAGCTTTCGATGGGAAAGTCACGCTGTTTCTTTTTCAAGCGTAACAAAAAGATAGGTTCCTTGACCTTTAAGTGTCAAGAGAACTTTTAATTTTGACCTGATAAAACATGCAACCTTGCGTAAGCTAACAACTTCAATAGTGAAATAAATATGGCAGTAATGCCCCATTCTCTTAGACACACTGATCAATAACAGTGTAAACACCAATTTGGGGGGAATTACAGTACCCTGTAATAAATCATTATTTCACAAATTATGTATAATGATAGAGTTCTATTTCTATCACCACACTGACCTTCAAAAACATGTAAGCATGGCTTTCATATGCAATCCATTCTGTGTTCCTCCGTAGTTCTACCCCAGTATTAAAATTGAATATCCATGTTAACACAGAACTGTGAAGCCAAAAACAGCTAATTAGCAAACACAATCTTCAGACCCTTAAGACTTAATGTTCTCATATTTAGAGTTTTCCTAGATGTCTTGATTTCTACTTTAATTCTGTTGTAATCAGAGTGTATACTCTGTATGAATTCAACCCTATCAAATATGTACTGAAACTTATCTTATAACCCAATATATGGTATATTAAGGGGAATGCACCACATGAACTAGTTGTTGGATGCAGTATTCCAAAATATCAACTAGATCAAGGTGGTTGATAGTCCAGATTCTCTATGTCTTTATATGCCTTTAATGATTTTCTTTATCTAGTTGCTCTATCAATTCCTGACATTTGGGTGTTAATCTCCTGTAATGAATCTCTCTTTAATTCTCTCTTTAATTCTGTCAATTTTTGTCTCATGTTATTAGGCACATACATATTTGTGATTATATGGCTTCTTGATGAATTGGCTATTTTATCATTATAAAATCTCTCTTGTATCTCTAGTTAATATTCTTTGCCTTGTCTATTTTATCTAATATTAATATAGTCACTTATGCCGTATACCTTAACTGTTCTTTAACAAATGCTAACTCAGTTCTTCAGACTGAAGGGAAATAATACCAGAAGGAAACCTAGACTATCCAGGAGGGGATGGAGGTCATAAGAAACATCAATAATTATATTAAATATTAACATATACCATACTGTTTGTGTGGTGCATCTTCCCATCTACCTTCAACCTTTAGGTATCTTTATATATAAAGTGTATCTCTTGTAGACAGCATAGAATTGGGTCTTGGATTTTTTTTCAATTCTAATAAATCTCTGCCTTTTAATTGGATTGTCTAGTCCTTTAATATTTAATGTAATTACTGATATTTCCTATGATCTCCATGCCCTCTTAGATAATCTAGGTTTCCTTCTGGTATTATTTCCCTTCAGGCTGAAGAACTGAGTTAGCATTTATTAGAATACAGACGAGCTGATGACAAATTCTCTTGGTTTTCCTTTTATCTGGAAATGTCAATTTCACCTTAAATCTTGAATGATATTTTTGCTGGACACAGAATTCTGGTTTCATTTTTCTCTTGTTCTTTCAGTACTTCAAAGATGTTCCACTGTCTTCTTGCTTCCATGGTTTCTGGTAAGTTCACAGCCATCCAAATAATTACGAAATAAGTTGTTTTTCTCTGGATTCTTTCAAGATTTTTCTCTCTCTCTTTGGTTTTCTGCAGTTTAAGTATGATATGCTTCAGCACAGTTTTTTAAAAATTTATCTGTTAGGATTCACTAAGCATCTTGAATCTATAAACTTATGTCTTTCAGCAAATGAGAGTATTTTTTTAGCCATTATTTCTTCAAAAATTTTGCTGCACCATTCTTCCTCTCCTCTCTTCCTCATACTGCAATCACACACACATTAGACATTTTAATGTTGTCCCACAAATCCTCTAGACTCTTTTTTCACCCTCTCTTCTTCAAACTAGATAATTTCCACTGAACTTCAAGTTCAATGACTCTTCCCTTTGTCATCTTCATTCTGCTATTAAGTCTATCCAGTGAATTGTACCAGACACTGTATTTTTCAGTTCTAAGAACTCCATTTGCTTTTTTTCTTTTTTTAATTTCTTCTTTCTCTGCTGAGGTTTCTTTTCTTTTAATCCGATATGAACATATTGTCTTTTACCTCACTGAGTATATTTATAATAGCTCGTTTCACATCCTTATTTGATAATTCTTATATCCAAGTCACCTTGGAGTTGACCTCTATTTCTAGTGTTTTCCCTTGCAAATGGGTCACATTTTCTTGTTTCTTCATGTATTGAGAAATGGAAGATTATATCCTGTTCACTATGAAGGTTATGTTGTACATACTCAAGATTCTGTTATAATCCTCTGAAGAGTACTGATGTTTTTGTATTAGTAGGCAATTAATTTGGTGAGAATCAGACTGCAAACTCTGTCTAACCTGCAGTGGTGGCAGCTGAAATCTCAGTTCAGTTTGTTTAGCTATGGCACAAGCTCTTTTAAATATGCCCCATTCTTGCATCATTTAGGAATCAGTCAGAGACTTAGGCAGAGTTTGTACACAGAGCATAGAACTCTCCTTCTCTAGTTCTCTCTCTTCCAGAAGCCTGCCCCTTACTCTTTGGCAGCAGTGACTGCCCCAGCTCTATACCATTCCTCAGACTGTGTGCTTCCTATGGTAGTTTTATCCACCCTATGACTGTGGCCCATCTTTAGAGCAAAGCTGTAAAGAATACCCACCCCATGACAGACCTTTCTTCCAAGTTTCAACTCCATTCTAAAATCTGCTTGCTTTTGCTCACTCTCAACCCTTAAGTAGTTGTTTTAATGTTTAACTAAATTTTTAATGTCCAAAATGTATAGCTCTTATTTGCAGGAAAGTGGGTCTGTCAGGAATTTACACTACCATTAGAGGCCCTTACACAAATGTTTTTTCATCAAACTTGCTTTATGTGAATGTGAATGTGTATTGTATATGTGTGTGTTTTCTATCTGAAGCATAATACTAATCTTGATATACCCAAAGAACTTGAAAGAACAGGGTCCTTAAGCAGTCTGATAAACATCATACTAACTAGAACAAATTCCAAGAAATAACTTTGGAATCATACAATTCTGCAAGGCTAACATTAATACATTAATTAATAGTAGTAATTAAATTAGCATTAAATTAATTTTCTGATGATTATGATGGAGAATAGATTTCATAAATGATATCAGATAGGGAGGTTGTTAATAATTCAAAGGAAAGACGAGGAAGAGGGTGAGAGTAGGCACAAAAAGAATGTGGATTGGGGCCAGGAAGATTAGAAGCCTACAGATAAGTAAATATGTCCCACAAAAATCAAAAGGAATGTGGAGAGGAAGCCACAAACATTTTGCCCCCCACAATCTGCAGTCTAAGTGCTCCTTTCACTTGAACACTTAGAAGCCATTGAGGGATTAGTAATTGCCCTAATTTCAATATTATTGTGTCTCAAGGAATAGGGAGGCCTGAGGAAAGGGAGAGAAATGGGGGAACAGCCTGAGCAGTCCGACTGCACACAACATTTATCGATTAAGTTTGCTGTCTTATATGGGCACAGTTCATGGTGCCCCTGCAAAATTACAACAGTAACATCAAAGATCACAGACCACCATAACAGATAATGAAGAAGAAGTTTGAAATATTGCAAGAATTACCAAAATGTGACTCAAAGACACAAAGTGAACACGTGCTGTTGGAAAATGGCACCAAGAGACTTGCTCAACAAACCTTGAATTTATAAAAAAAAAAAAAAAATAGTGTCTGTGAAGCCCAATAAAGCAGAGCACAATAAAATGAGGTATGCCAGTAACATGATGCACTAATTTTCAACATATCTAAACCCAAATTAGGTCAGGATCTAGAAGAGTTCAAGATCTATGAATAATTTAAGTTCTTCTTGCCAATAAATCAACTATTAATGCTCATTAAAACTTTTCATCATTAAGACTACACAGAGAATTGTAAAAAAAGACACTTTATTTTAGAAGTCATGTTTTATGATAAATCCACATCAACTTTCATTTTACTTGATGCTATGACTAGATTTATATCTAAACAGCAATTAATGGTCACAGTAGAAAAGATGGATAATACAAAAAAGTATAAATAAAATGGAAAATATCCTTCACTTGCTCCCATACCCATCATTTCCTAGAGAGATTTTCTACTCTTCCATAACTGATTGGCTCAAACTCATTTTGTACTGTCCCCACCTCTGCTAATGGTAAATATTATACATGGAATTTTTTTTTTTTACTTTAAAGTTTTTATTATTTGCATTATACCATGTCTTGCACAGAATGATCACAATGCAACATGCCTTCCTGGCCACATAACTTTCTAAAAAGGCATGGCTGGGAAAACTAGAATTCACAGATGCCCTGTTTAGTCCATTTGAAGGAAGGAAAGGAGGGAGGGAAGGAAGGAGAAATAGGGAAGAAGGAGCAATGATAAATATTTATCTGTCTCTTCTCTCAAAGGTGTTTGTTCATTCTAAGAATGATGATAATAGTGATTTAATATAGTATCTGATTCATAGTGGAGGCCTTTGTAATAAAGAAAAGGGGCTTTCTTCGAAGTGCTTGGAGTTAATCAATATTTGATTGACTTTCAAACAAGTTTTTTCATGACTAAAAAGAAAATGAAAGAAAAGATATGGACAAGCTCTATCTCTCACGCCCTTGTCTGAAAGTACCCACAGAAAGAAAAAGTACAAATGAAACAATGGACCACCCCTCCGCCCAAGAAAGGTATCAAGTTTAGAGTCCCACAGGATGTTGCCAGTCGAGGGATGCATACCAGGTGACAAGCCTCAGCTACCTCAGGTCTGTGGCATCACCTAAGTCTGAAGCCCTGTCTTGCTGTTCCTGGGAAGGCCTCTGCTTTCTCACTTTCTAGTCTGTGTCTGGAATGAATAGACCATGCAGATTCAGGTGCATTTCCATATCGACGGCTATGTGAGCCAATTCTGTGAAACTTCTGGCATCTAGGATAAGCAGAAAATGTGGTTTTGGGGAATCAGTAGACAATGGCTGATAAGGTAATTCCGTCATCTCCTCCCGGGTGCCTGGTGTGGGCATGAACAGGGCTCTGCCGGCCAGCAGTGCTCCTCTCCCCATTTTAAGGACGACTTGGTGAGGTCATACTTTAGTATCTTGGTCGGGATTGGACTCCACTGAACTTCCACAGCAAAGATGTATCGGTATGGCTTCCCATTGTGAGCATAATTAATCCGAGGTAATTCCAAGCCTTCATAAAGCAATTCCAGGTGGCAGTAGACTTGGTCATCCTTTTCCTTCGGGGCTGTTGCTGTTGTAGAGTCCAGCTTGATTAAATCTGTGCTGATTTCTGCATTCTTGTCCACATGGAAGGGCACGGTGAACCTCCTGACCGTGGGGGTGGAGGTGAGCCTAGAGTTCTTCTCAAAGTCCTGGTTCAGGTTCACCAAGTAGAAGAGTTGGTAGGGGCTGTTGTCTTCATAGGCTATGATGTCAAACAGAATGCAGCCATCCTCTTCATAGGTGTTGACGTGGTGAAAGACAACCATGGTGTCAGTGTAAAACCTGGTCAGAACAGGCTTTCTGGTCCTCTGGTCCACAATATGGATGTACGTCTTATCTTCCCTGTGGAAAGCCAGGCAGGAAGCCAGCTGGCTCCCTGCATGTACACAGCTGTCATCTTGAGGATATCCAACTTGAACAGCTGCTCAAGGAAAATGATGTAGTTCACGGTTACTCCAAAGCTGTGGAGGTAGCTCAGTGAGAGGAGGAAGTGGGAGAGGATGGAGCAGAAAACTTCTGTGTGCTTCAGGGGGTTCTTCCCCACCTTCTTGTCCCCTGGTACTGTAGCAGGGATCTTAAATGCCACAGATTTTTGTCTTCCCCTTGTCCATAATGGACGTGCCCATGTTGAAAAGGTTTCTGGTCTCATCATAATGAGGATGTGATGTTGCCAGATTCACGGCCATGTATTTATGATAATCCACCTTCTCCAGGGTTCCCAGAGTCTGTGGGTTGATTTTCCTGATGTAATTGGTCTCTGTGGTCGCACAGAAGTCTTCTACACACTTCATGATGTTAATCAGGCGGTTATCTGTGAAGTCTGGGATGGCATGAGACAAGTAGAAGAAAGCTTTAGAACATATGTTTTTGCAGAGGTCCAGATAGGCCATTGTTCCAAACTCCAGCATCATGATCCTGTTCGCCCCAGTGCTGACATTATAGGTGTCACTTCTCATGTACTTGCTTTGGTAATAGACTTCACCATCTCCAATCATGAAGCTGTGGAGCAAGGCCAGGCCATCAAACCAATGGTTGTATCCGGTCTTCCCCACTGTGTGCATCCCAGGCCCGACGCGAAGCAGGGTTCCCTGCAGCCATGCTGGAATCTTGCATGTGACTTTGGCCCTCACGGGTTCCAGTTGTTCCTTCCTATTTCTGCAAAATATTATATCCATCACAGGGGGTGACAGTCTCAGCAAACAGCCACACTTCCACATTTGAAAGGAGTATGGCTCCCTCCTCCTTCCTCTTCCTTTCTGCTGGCCTGCCTCTGCCTTTATGCCTCCTTCCTTCCTGTGGCCATTATTTTCTTCCCTCTTTTGCTCTTGGCTGATTTTCCCTCACCTGAGGCTCAGAATCTCTTTTTACATGGACTTCCTTGCACTGAGATCTTATATTATTTCACTTAAAATTTCCATATGAGTGTCCTGTCTCTTTGACTATGTAAGGTTACTGAAGGCTGGCAACAAGTCTAATTTTTTTCATATTTTACATTTCAGCAATAAATGATTAAAATACTTGATTAAAAAAAACACTTGATTAACTACAGGGAGGAAAATGTTGCCGAGTGTATTTAAGGTCAACCAATACAATCCCAAATGCTCAAGCTAACCCACTGTACCCTAAAGGCTTAGTATTTTTATTCGTCCTCAATGAACTTTTTAGTCTGGGCACTATGAATTATTTCACTGTAAACAAGAATGAGTCCCTGAATTAGTTGTGGGTGTTTTTACCTCCACCTACAGGGATCTCAACAGAATAAGAAAGAAGTTTTTATCCTAAAGTAGTCCAGGAGAGTCTTTCAACCTAAGAAAACCATAGACATAAATAGTCTCATTAAATAATCATTCCTTGGCATCTGCTAAGGCTTTACATCTCACATGATGTGTGAGATTCAATAAAACTGCTTTCCAACTGTGACAAAACTATTCTTTCCCTCAATTCCCAATCTGAGGAATTCCTAGAAAACCACATAAAGTCATTGATATTAAGGATATTAATAGGAATACATAATTAAGTATAAATGAGTTGTAAGTGAATTTGCAAAAACTTGAGTCATCTTTCTCCTTTATACTACTAAATGCACTTTTACCAAGAACATATAAACCTAAATCAGAAGTGAACAAATATATCTAGAGAATTTTTATTATCGTGCCTGCTCAAATGTTTCTAAAAGAATGGCAAAAATATTACCTAGCAGTTTTTAGATTGATTCTCCAAGCTTCTTAAATGTGGGGAGAATGGGACTTAACTGGAACTAAGTGTGTGAAGGAGCATTTATGATCGCACTGAGAAATGGGAAGCCTGCTGCCATTTACCTCTGCCTCTGCAAAGGTTAAATCTTCAGCTAAAGAAATACATAACTGTAGGAAAGAACCTTGCAGAGTCTTTTTAGCAACAATAATTTATACACTCACCCTTTGTCCTAACCTTATTCCCTGTCCAAAGCCACATACAAATTCAAGCTCAAAAGATGCCATTCACGGGATGAGTCCAAACAAAATATCCACTTGTATCTGACTCATCTTTTCAAAACCAACGTAGGGTCCTATTTAAGGTTAACCCATTCAGTCAACAATTTTTTGCTGACCCCTTATTATGCTCCAGGGATAGTTTTCTATGAAATGGTATAGTCTCAAACTGGGATAAGGAATCTAAACAAACATACACAAGAGATCAACCAAATATGAATTCGAGGTTCTGCTCATATATTTATCCATTCACTCATTTCATTCAACAAGCAACTACTATAATGATGGGCAACCCTGATAGATATGATATAAAAACACAAAAGTGAATCATATGCATTCCCTGCCTTCAAAAGTATATGGTATAGTGTAATGAAATGAACAAAATATGATTGTGCAGGCTGAGTGCTAGGACAGGAGTAAGCACAGGGAGCTTGAGAAGCACATTTTGGAGAACCTGACTTAGTCCCAGAAAAGGTAAACTACCCCCAAAACAGACACCATAAACTAGTTTATATCCCATAAAAGATTGGGAGAATTAAATATTACAATGGCTTTTAAATTAAGAGGGGAAAGAATAATCCATACTAAGAAAAATACAGGGTTTTCTTACTAGGGCCTAGGCATTCCAAATTCTTCCCGAATGAAAAGAAAAAGTTGAACCCCTTCACACGCAAGTCTAATCTACTAACAGTAAATAAAGCAACCAATGCATATCATATACTAGTATCTAATTTATTTTGCTTGTCTTACCAAAGAACATTGCACACATGAATAGAAAAAATTGAAGAAGCCTCATTCCCAAAAGGTACTATTTTAATTGCAGAATTTGGTGAAGTTTTGTTCCTAAACAAGGTTTTTAAATCATATAGAGATGCATACCAATGTACATTTAAATAATGAGAAGCTTCAACCTCTGCTACAACCTACTGTAGAAAACTTTTTTCAAGAAGTAACGGAGCTCCAAGATCTACTTTATACACCTTCATCATAGTAATCTATAAACTTTTAAAAAAAGCATTCTTCCTAATAACAAATAATATTATTCTTTTAAATACAGTACGTTTAGATATATGATGAAGGAAGAGACAACAAAAGGCTAAATCATTAGTAACTATTTATGGTTTCACAACCATGATCACATTTTCAGCTTTGGAATGGCTATTTTTTATTGGGTACCCATATCTCTATAACCACTGTATTTCTTTAAGAATTTCCCTTCCTAGATCCAAATTCTTGATGAAGGGGAAAGAAGAATTTCAGGGTGAAAAAGAAACAGAATTATTTTTCTCTGAAATAACTCTGCCAACTACCTGACTCTACAAGAATCCTGAAACTCTGATGTAATGTTTAAGCAACAAAGGTGAGAATGAGGAAATTCCTTCATTCATTCATTATTAAAGTTTGTATTAAGCACCTACTATTGTTCTAAGCACAGTTCTAAACACTGAAGATACTGCATAAACAAGATAGAAAAAAGGTCCCTAATGCTCAGAGCTTATCTGTTAGTGGGGATAGACAGACCATAAATAAATAACAAATGAAAGTACCATGAGTGTTAACAAGATAATATGAGAGCAAATAGACAAATGGCTACTTTCAATCAGGTGTTCATGGAAGGGAATCTCTGGAGGAGGAGACAATCAGCTGATTTCTAAACAGTAAGACATTGAGCCATGTGAAGATTTGGATAGAAAGGCCTTGAGGTAAGAAGCCAGGGTGGCTAGAAAACAGTGAAGTGGCACAGTGGTATACGATGAGGTTAAAGTCAGTAAGGACCAGATAAGTAAGGCTTTATGAACAAGAGTAAGGGAAAGTTTAGCTTTTATTCTAAATGTGGTACAAAACCATTGGAAGGTTTTTAAGCAGAGGACCTTAGTCCAAGCTGGCATCCGATTTCTTTTGTGCGTGTGTGCATGCATGCGTGTGTGTTGTGTGTATGTGTGTGTGTTGCTGTGAGACACTTAGGAGGCTACTGCAGTAATCCATGTGAGAGAAGGCAGGACCTTGGATTAAGGTAACAGCTGTGTAGATGGAGGGAAATAGAATGATTCAGGATCTGTTTTCAAGGTAGAGTTGATAGGACTTGCGGGAGGTGGGCAGATAAGAGAAACTGTAGAACCTAGATATGTAGAACCAGTTTCCCTTGAGAACTGGATAGATGATACTGCCATTCACATAGAGGAGCAAGTTAGAAGGGTGGTGGGGAGGGTGTGTGGAGAAAATGGAGATGAAGACTCCAAATGTTCTGTTCTGTCCACCCTAAGTCAGAAGTGCCTTTTAGATATAAAAGTTGAAATAACAAGTAGCCAGTTAAATACAGGATAAAGTAAAAACCTTCACTTTTCACTCTACACAATTTTGCATTATTTGAATGTGCATGTATATTCATGCAATACATATGTAATTCTTAAATGTTTCCATTAAAATGAGTATTGGGAGAACTTCACACTCTTAGACGGATTCATTCAATAACTTAATACACATCTCTGTGCTAAGCACTCTGTCATCTGATTGAATCTCTGTAACAACCATAAATTACAAATGAGAAAACTGAAGCTAAGAAAGGTGGACATGCACAGTTTTAGTTCTAAATGGTAGGGTCTAGATTTACATTCAAGTATTCCAACTCAAGAGGTCATATTCTTTCCATTAGCCCATGCTACTTTTGATTTATCAATTATCATAACAAACATATAGTTAATTGTTAGGTTAGGGGCTATTTGTAGCTAGCAAAAGCAAAAGTTAGGGTATTTTTTCTTAGAGAATTGGTTCCCAAACTTTGCTGCATTATCTTAAAAAAGAAAAAAAGTCCTGACTTCCACACCCAGACAGGTCGATTTAATTGGTAGGGAGCATACTCTACTCACAGGGATTTTTAAAAGCTTCTCAAATAATTCTAATGAGAAACAATGTTTGGGGCCTTAGCAAACAAAAGCAATGGTTTTCACAGGGAGAAATCTGTGCCTCTCTGGAATTCACAACGATCATTTAAACTAAAGTAATTTTTCTATTTCCTGATTTGGGAGAAGCAAGATAAAAACAAAGATACATGGAAATATTCTCTGACATTTTGCTGCCACCTAGCACTGGGAGACAATCCTCCACAGGTCTCTGTGTTTCATTTTTTAATCAGCTTCTCTTCCAGACTACCTTTTCAAGGATCTGTGTATAGCATACAATCTTGGAAGATAGAGACCATGTCTCCCTGCATAGCAAAAGGCAGATTTTGTATCCTGACCTGAATAAGAAAGAGAATATCTCCCTCAGAAGCCAAGGCTGGACAAGTTTGCTAGCAGCTGCCTTAATTGATTGGGGGTTTCCTAAGCTTAGGGTTTCTCAGCTGAAATACAAACCCACTCTATGGACAGCAACCACCTGAGCCCACCTCTGCATCACTGCCATGGAACTTGAAAATAGGGGGAACACATATAAGCAAGAAGCTCAGACTGTCTGCTGCTCAATGAGTGCAGCAAGTGATAAGAGATCACTGCTAGAAACATAAAATTATGGCAGGTTACTGTTAACTTACAAGTAGGGTAACATCAAATTATTTTAGTTTTTTCTCTTCTGTAAATGAATAAGAAAAGCCAAACAAATCTGTAATTGCTGCTGCAAAACTGGGCTAATTAGTAGGGGAGAGGAATAACCCAGAACACTGTACCTAATTCCATCATTTAAATTATAAACCCATTATAAATTTGATTAGCTAAACTGGGGCTGGTAGTCACATTTGAAACTAGGTAGGTAGGCTCAAGGACACTGGGGGACAATAAAATACCTTCTCTGTTCTTTTGGTAGAAAAAGGAGTTAGATATAGGAGAGTATTTCTTATTTCCAGAAATATCCATTAAAAAAATTTTTTTATAGCAGCATTATTCACAATTGCCAAAAGATGGAAACAACCCAAGTCCATTAACCTATTTTTGGATAAACAAAATGTGGTAAATATGCACAATGGAATATTATTCAGCCTTAGAAAGGAATGACATTCTGATACATGTGACAACATGAATGAACCTCAAAGACATCACGTTGAGTGAAATAAACCAGACTTGCCATGAAGTGGCACCAGTGGTCAGCCCTGAAAAGCTATAAGCTGACTTAATGGCAGCCCACGTGACCCTGCCCACCATCTACCTGCCATCCAGCCTGAACAGGTCCTTGCACCCAGGAGCCACCCAGGCCTGGTCAGACCTCAGGCCTGTGCAGCCAAGCCCCTCTTCCTCTGGGACAAGAGGGAAGGGGACGGGGACAGGAGACCTGGCTGTAGCTTCAGCCCCCCATTATGGGAATAAATTAAGTTTCTCAAAAAAGTATATATACAGTTATGATCTCACTATATGAAATAATTAGAATAAGCAAACTCCTTGGGTCAGAATCTAGAATATAGATTACCAGGGGAGAGGGTGGGGATAGGGAATAGGGAGTTAATGCTTAAAATGTACAACATTCCAATGTGGGACAATAGAAAAGCCTTGGTAATGAATGGTGGTGATGGTAGCACAACATTGTGAATGTAATTAACAGGACTAAATTATATATTTGAACGTGGTTAAAAGGTGAAATTTTATGTTGTATATAAATATTATTAGAATAAAAATTAAAAAAAAAAAAAAAAAGAAAATCCATGGGACTGTACAACATAGTGAACCCTAAGTTAACCCATGGACTATGGTTAATACTACGATTATAAAAATGTACTTTCATCAATTGTAACAAATGTACCAAACCAATGAAAGATGTTAATAATAGGGTGGTATATGGGAAACCTGTATTTTATGCATGATCATTTTATAAACCCACAACTTCTCTAATAAAAAAAAATCCCATAAATGAAAAAAATACTTTTTTCAAATTATTAAATAAAATAGCCTCATAACTGTTAAAAGGCATTACTAAGTATGCCAGAAATTGAGTCAACCTAAACAACCTTAGTAGAAAATAGTAGAGAGAATAAGATTAACTAAGTCAGCATTTTACTACAAAATCTTCAAAAAAACAAACAACAATAACAAAAAGATTTAGTCACAAAAGATTTGGTGGGGGAATAGAGATAGCCTAATACAAATTTACCTGCCCTGTGATTAGTCAAGTTCTACTTTACGGAAATATTAGCAGGTAGGAACACAGTCCAGATAGATCAAAACATGCAAAGGAAACAAAATAATGCTGAACCAAACCACAGGAGAATATCATTTAACAAATTCTTGCTAAGTGTTTTGGAATATGCAGCCATTTCCTACATCACACATTTTGAAATTAGTGTACCTTCCAAAATTAGAGATCACAGCAAGGGGGAAAGCATTCCTCTGCTCTGATGCTTCCCTTAACAAAAAACCAGTTAAGGCAGCAGCTATGAAAATGCATGAAGGTGGAAGAATTACTCTAATCATGATCAAGCAAAAGCTACAATAAGAAATATGCGATTTTAATTTAAAAAACAAACTTGAAGGTAAGAATAGAATTCGGAGGCAGGCTTTAGTGAGTGCCACTGAAAAATTAATTGATTCACTGATTCCACTAATGTGAGAGATGGGGAGGGAATAAACCAACAGGAAGGAAAATTGCACTGAGACGGATTATCCTGAAAGTAAGAGCTTCACCCTTCATTTTAAGAAAAAAGTTCCATTAAGTGATTTCTATCTCATGCATGCCCAATGCTTAGTATTTTCTTCACATATTTTAGGGACATTTACAGTGCCCAGTATCCTAAGTCACTTGCTTCTAGAGCTTAAAATTAATGCATTGTATCAGCTTTATGAGAATTATAACAAAATATCACTGTTTTCAATCATTTATTATGCCAAATAAAAACCAGCAGATTTTCTGCCCAACAGTGTATCAGGACCGTCTGTCACCTCTATTCTAACAGCCAGCAGGCAGGCTAAAAGAAGAAAAGGAAAGAAAACAAACCAAAAACAGCAACAGCCTTTGGTTAAGGTGGGGGGGTAGGACAGAAATGTCCATCAGAGCTTGATGATCTGTTACATGCTTAATAAACATTTTTTGTCCTACTGCAAAAAAGCTCTTGGCTTAAAAAATAAAGTAAATAAACAAATTCATTTCATCAAACCTTCAATCGTAGATGTTTCTAATCATGATGTGTTTTGGGAGCACTACATTTTTATTTTACTTATTTTCTTACTGGGGATGATGAAAGTGCCATGCCACGGGAGAGGCCCATTTAAAGAAAATGGCCCCACATCACAAACCATTAAATGTCTAGCATGTGAAAGACGCTACAGAGAACACAAAAATAAGCTGCAGAGAACACATTCTCAAAGAGACCATATATTTCATTGTACAATCAAGAGGATCCATGCAGAGCCAACCAGAAGCCTATTAACTAATTCTTCCTCTTAATATACCTTCTTTCCTTTTTAGGAAAGTATACAATTTAAACAGGGTTCAACACCATAAGGGGTCAAGGAACCCTTCTATCCCAACTGTGGTGGTATCCCTTACACAACAAAAACCCATCCATCAAAAATAATTTAAAAGGCACTGAATGGGTTACAGAGAAACAGCACAATTTTCTGAATGACAAACTATGTTTCATTCAATGAACATTATTCTCTCTCTCTTACTCCTTCTTTCTCTCACACACACACACTATATAGCACTGTATTCTATTATGGTCTGATAAATAGAAGAAATAGGGTCAAAAGGTAAACAAAGAAAAACAATCCAACCTAGACAGAGAGAAAGGAGCAAAAAAGGTAGACAAATAAGAACCAGGAAAACAAAATGAGGTTCAATTCACTTTTCTAGTTTTTTCTTTAATACATTTCACAAAATTATTGGTCTGCAATGGATTGGAAATTAAAATATTAGTCCCTCACCAAAGATGGCTTGAGAAGCACTGCCCTCAAGACTTTTAAAATTTAAACTATTATGAAATCTGTATGCTAATCTTATACTAAAACAGTAAACCTTTCTTAATACACAGACATCTCTGTTCCCACTTAACCTTACTGAAGTGCCACTGCTCAAACACCATGGGAAGAGCCTATTGTCTACCTAGTATCACTATTTAAACTTGCCAGGCCAGCAGCCTCCCCAAATTCTCTTTACATTTCCCCTGTGGTGCCTAGCACTCGTGCTCAATTAACCAACAGGCAGACAACACATATGCTCAGGGCACCAGCAAAGCTGGAATGCTAATCTAATTAATTAATTTAAAATTTAAAAAAGGAAAATGTTGAAAATTTATTTCAATAAAAGCAACAAAGTACTCATCATGTAAAAAATAAGAATGTGAGGACTTTCTTACTGTTGTTTCTGTTTCAAATGATAGATGGGGGAAAGGCAATGCCACAATCTCTTGCATGCTCAAAATCTGTCAGGTCTTAACCAGCACTGGCAGAAGAGTGCCTTACAAGCTCCCAGGGGGGTCGCCTCTGAACATTGTGTTTGAAATTGCAACACCTACCCCATTCCCTGATCACTGCATTCTCCTAACTCCATGCTTCATTTTTCCCATGGCATATGTATCCATTTTTATGTCTTCCTCCACTAGCGCATAAACTCCATGCAAACAGGGAATGTTTGTTTTGCTTACAGCTCTCATTGCCTGGCGCCAAGCAGGTGCTCAATAAATATATGCTGAATGAATAAGTCTACCTAGAAATCTTGTGAAGCCTTCATTTAATAAGCTTCCACTTCACCCAAATGCAGATGTTCATGGTAAAGAACAAATCATCACATCAAAGCAAAAGTGAAGTAACTCTGCCTGTCACCAACAGAGTGACACCAAATTCAGCTGCTGCTTTTGTCTTAGATGTAGCATGTACCTATGAAGCTGTGTTTCCAAAAACTTATGTTGAAAAGAAAAAAGTCAAAATGGAAATATATTTGAACAAATTTAAGAGAGTTGAAAAGAAACATGAAAAGTAAGCTCAAGGCCACCACAAGCACAGTTTGCTCATTAAAAAGCATTAGGTAAATATATGCACACTGACAGCTCAGACTTAAGGACAAATGGCCTTATAATAAAGCAGAGGACCTTAAATTTTCTACATTATATTTGTTAGTGCTATATAAACAGGAACTTGTTGGTGACTTTAAAAAGTTCCTTATTTCTGTGTAACAAATAATAGTGAAGTTCAAGGGCAACTTATATGACCTTAAAGAATAATCTGTCCTAGCTCACATTTCTCTTTCATTACTTCTGCTATAAATACTTTAAAATGAAGAGACCCTAATAAGTATACTTTCTGAAATTTAGACTATAATAGTAGTTCATTAGAAAATTCAGTAGTCAGCAGACACTTTTAAGTATTGGGTATTGTATAAAAGAAATAGAGGGAAACAAGTCAAAATATTTTTGAGATAATGATATAGCATGTGAAAGAGTAACCACCAAGTCAAAAGAAGCTTTTAGCTTTCCATTATGAATTTACATCCTTAGAAATCATTTGCATACGAAACTCTGAGGGAAAACAAATTATTTATATACATATGGAGAGAGAGCAATTCAGTACATACATGTAAGTTTCAAGTAACACAATAACTACTGGTTTTGAAGTGGTACGAAGCTTCAATTATGACGAAATAATTAAGCACAGGATACAAAAAAAAAAAAAAAAAGGTGCCTATGAGACGACAAAAGGACATATATACTAACTCTATATGAACTACACAACACTCAAGATCATCCCACCATTGTGCTACTTCACTGTACCAAAAATTGAGAGGACAGTATTCTTGACTCCGAGGTTTTAATCCAAGACCTCTTCCCTCTGTTTAATCCAATTGAGCATTATATAAGAATTTTACACACAAAGGTTATGACGATCTCAGTAATCATCAGGTATGGAAGAAATAGAAATTAAAAGGTTGGTAGGTATATTATGAAATACCAAAAAGAAAAACACTAGCAAAATAGACCACTGGAATCCAGAGGTTGGTGGGTTGAAGACATAAATGAAGACTTCAAGGAAGGGGCAAGTCAGAGCCAAATCTTGAAAGACGGATAAAATGTCAACTGCTGGAGTGGTGAGAGAATAATCCAGGAACGAGATGTTCAGTGGAAATTTACATTGGGAAGAATGGACTGGTAGGAAAAAAGGTTAAAGGCTGTTTTGCAAACCCAGCTGAAAAGGGTGAACAAAAGGGAAGACATGGAAAGTCAACCACATGTAAGAAATACTGACTTGACAAAGTCCACAGGAAGACAACTCAGAGGAGGAACACTGCAGACCAACTATGAGGCTTATCCCACATGCCAAGTGTGAAGTGACAAGGGCCTGGGACAGAGTAGTGGCACTGCTAGTGGAAAGTAAAAAGCACTATAAGACACTGCGAAATACAGAAATGACAGGAATCAAAAGAAAGCACAATCATAATGACGCTAAAGTCACATGGAGCTAGGTTCAAATCCCTGTTCTGCCACTTTATTAATTGTGGGACATTAGGCAAGTAATCTTCCTACACCTCTGTTTCTTCACCTGTAAAAGGGGTAATACTGCACAAGGTTATGATAAAACTTTGAATAAATCAGATACAGTAGTCAAAGTCCATGGCCAATTATAGAAAACTGACAGATGTTAATCATTTCCCAACATTTCTTTTACAAAAATATAATTCACAAGAAGTTTCTGGAAATAAACTAGCCTGGTTCATTTTCATTTTAAATCACCAAATAACTATGGCAATAAAGAAAAAATGGCTAAACCAGCATTCTCCTAAAACAATTCATCAGTATGCCCAACTGCTCCACAATCAAGGACATTACTTTCTCTCATGTCCATTTTTATCCCTGCAATTTTAGAAACATAAACAATACTCATAACCTAATATCTATGATGCAAAATTCTTTTAGAAATATACTGCACAATATTACTATCCATAAGAATATTGCCAATTAACTGGAGAGAGAACTCCACACAGAAAATTAATCATTTAATATTAAATAATGAATTTCTTTTAATGACTCCACATGATACTACCGTGAATACCAATTTTAATCCTATTTATGACAGGGCATGTGCTTGCCTACGTATGGTCTGATTATATCATCATAAATTATAAACTCTCCTTAACTCTTCCTATGTTGTAGAATGCTCAGCACAGTGCTGCACACACACATCACTTAATAAATTCTGACCGTGATGTGAGCCAGATCAGTGATATCAATATAGAATTTAGCACTATTCAAATCAATGCTGGACACTGAGAATACAAAATGTGTTCTATCAACTAACTATGCTAGAATTATAAAATTAAATTTGTTCCCTGATGCTGTATCTGAAATAAATGAAATATCAAACACACACACACACACACACCTTCTACAATAAGCTCCAACTCAGAAAAAGGCCTCATTTTTCAACAAACATCTCAGACAGTGCCTGCACATAGCACTGGAAAATCTGTATCACTCCCTTATACAGATGTTCCTATTATACTTCTTTAAGTAGAAATAACAGCCAACATTAACTATGCCCTTCTATGTATACAAACTGTGTCGGGTGTTTTATACTTATTTCTAATCACCACAATAACTCTAACAAGTAGGTATTGTTATTGGCCCCATTTTACAGATATGACCACTAAGGTTCAGAAAGGTTAACTATTTTTTTTCTTTTTTTTTCTATTAGCCTTTTATTTGCATGTACAGAGGTTATATGTTGCTGTGAATACTTTTAACAACTATTTGCCTCACCATCTAAAAAGCCTTATCAACCTGATGAAGTTACACATTAAACTAATTCCAGAACCATTTGTTCACTACATATGCATAACAACATCTGTGTCAACTCCTATTTAACTGGCCATTCAGCACGATTAGCAAGGCAGGTAATTCAAATAGAAAGCAGTTCGTTAAACAACCAGTGAATTAATTTTCCCCACAGAATTTACACAATCACATGAATGGATCTTTTAGTTGCTTTAGAACTGTATAGGTAAAGCCAGATCTCATTTAGACTCTAAAATAATACAGATAAGAGATACATATTAAATCAGTCTTACTATTATTTCAGAATACTGTATCATACCATACCATCCAACAGATGGAATGCTTAATGACCGAATTATTTTTTAACTTTTTGAATCCACATAATTCCTTAACTTGAAATTCAGACCCCGAGTACATCGCATTTATAGTGTCTTTGGTGCTAATGGACATTAACCTTATTTGCTGAAAATATAGTAAAATAAAGTGACAACAAATCAACTATAGAGAATTGTTGCTGTAGAAAGGGTAACAATTGAATGTCCTGTCCTACCAGTAATAGTTTCCCACACTTAACATACACTTTCTTTTGTCTGGGTTTTACTCATTCCATACTCTACTTAGAATGCCTTTTCCCCTTCAATTAACAACACTACATTCTTTAAGGTACAACTTCCTCCAGAACATTTTCCCTGCTATGGTATGAACATAGAGCATATTAGATCAATAATACATTGTGGTTGAATGAATGGACAGCTAAGTTTTTGTACTGAAATTGCTGAGTTACTAATTTGCCACTTTAACTAAATTATAAGCTTTTAGAAGTCACTAAGTACCTAGGTACAATCCTCAGTATCAATAACTGCTGCTGGAAGGAGAGAAAAAAGATGAAGGAGAAAGGATAGGGGAGAGAAATGGGAAGAGAGAAAAGGCAGAAAAATCCCAGTTCCCATATGTCAGAATCTTGATTTGGAACTCAGAATATTTTTATAAGAAGAGTACACTTATACATAATTGGTTTCAAAGTTAGCTGTGCTTTACCACAACAGTCAGTTCTAAACTGCTATGCTAAAAAATGCTGCAAAAAATGTAGGCTCAAGTTAAACAGGATCTAGAATCAACTTGAAGGTACACAGAATGCATGAGTATCCTTCCATACTTAATTATAACTGACCTATAAATGTTTACTGTTAAGAAAGCTTTAAAAGAACACTTGCTGAGCTAAAATGTAATCTACCCATCAGTCTCATTTCTTAGCAATTATAAAATGTAAACGACATATGAAAGTATATGCTTCTCAGAGATTTTATTTCCACATTTAAGAAAATAAATGTTTAATACCATTTTAATTTTTATCACTTTAAGTATATATTCACACTCTTCTCTAACACTTTTCCGGAGGTCATCTTTCTAAACACCCAAGAGCAAATAAAACTAGCCAAAGCAAAAGTCTCTTCTTCCCTCGGTAGGCAGTTAACTAGCCTTCTATGACTGCCTTGGTGCCTGATCACCCCAGCTGTGTTCTCTCTTATGCATCTCTCTCATTGCTCTATTGCTCATGACTCCTTCCCCATTTGCTAAGAAAATGTGTTTCTCTTTCAATGCATAGATCCTGTCAAATAGAAAAGGACTGTGATAAGGCAGTCTTCCAGAAGGCATAACTTGTACCTGGCACTCAGTACCTCTCTTCCCCATTTATGCCTAAATCAAAAGGGGTAATTATATTAATTCTGTATTCCAAGTGTCTGCACACAATGGGTAGGCCCAAATTTATTTACAATGCTGTATTTTATACTAACATTACCCATTTACAGAAAGCAAACTGCACAAAGACAATGGCAGGCAGCAGGAAAGAGTACAAAGTGAATGTGATTAGCATCCGAGATAGTTCTGAGTACCACCTCTGCCACTATGACCTTGGACGAATCTCTTAAAAGCTTTAGTTTCCTCCCGGGTGAAAATTAAATACTATCATCTGCCTTCCCTGTCATGAGGATAAAATAAGAATTTATGAGGAAGGTATTTGTTATTGCTATGTATTGATCATTATGATGATGATTATTAGACAAATTCCACGCAGCCTGCAATCCAATGTGTTCCTACAGGCTCCAACCCTCCATTTAATTCTACAAACCTTCTCCCTTTTCTGGGGCGGGGGGGGTGCAAGAAAGAAGGGAAAAGATAATGAAAACAAAGAAAATAGCCTGCGATCATCAGATAATGAAATCAGTTCTCTTGGGTGTCTGGTATGCTGTCTATAAAGACAATTCTAAAACAAGAGCAAAAAAGTATTTGAACAGAGGCAGCAATGTCTGAAAAACTTCTTAGTCTTTCAAGGGGAATACACTCATTTATATATGTAAATGATGGCAATTATTTCCCATTTGGGTACAGTTTATCAGGCCTAACCTTAAAAATAAATAATAAAAGGGAAAAAAAAAGCAGCCCCCAATGACTGATGGCTGCAATACAATACTAAAATATAAAATGCAAGAGCAAAGTCTGAAAAGGAAAGCCAGTCAAGATTGTGGATACAGACTCGTGCTCAAAACCAAAAGGATGACAATCTGAGTGCAAATAAGAATTGAATTGAACAAAATTAAGAAGCACTGAACAGGTGAAGCTGACAAGATTAGGTAAGGCAGCAAAATATGGCAGTAAGCCTTTCTATTCTATTCTATTCCAGCTGAAGAACCAATAACTGCAACTTCACTGTTTGTGTGTGGTACCAGGGAACGTACAGGAAGAAACAGAAAAACATCCCTTGATCAGCATCTCAAAATCCTACCAATTTCCCCAAAGTGTCCCTCATATTCTCAATATATGTATTACAGTACTTACAATTTATTATGGTAAAAATCCATGCAGGAACTTTAAAGACAGAACTTTTTACAGTATACCATATAAGTTTAGTCTTGCTAAGCAGAATTTTACATCGTTACTACTAGACACTATCATTTACTATCTAAATAAGAAAGCTTGGCCTTCCCAGGTTTATCACTTAAAGTCAAATAAGTAAGTTATTTATGCTTATTTTTATAGAAAGTTCAACAATAACTTTTGAATCATATCAGGTATGTAAACCTTATACTGTTTCAAAATAAGGTTTGCTAACATTAAACCCTACATACATGTATTCTAAATATAAGTCACAGCAAACACAAAAACTATCAGAGTAAAAGAATACATAAAAAATTAAATAATTCACTCATTCATTCATAAACATTTGTGAAATTTACAATAGGTGCTAGACCTATACCACGCCCTGAAAATACAATTACCAGTCAAAACAATATTTTCAAGGAATTCAAGTTTTAGTAGGGAAGGGAAGGCAGGCAGATAAAATGTTTTGTGTGACTGGGCTATAAAAAAAAGTTAAAAGCTAGGGATGATAACCTTAATATTTGAGGATATTTTGCAAACCAACAGAAAAGAAACCAATATCACAAAAGCAAAGTAAAATAAGTCAGCTTTTCTTACTAATTCTTTTTCAAAACAGTAAAAAAAGGTTGATGTTCAGTGTTGATGTGAGTAAATGGGCAGCCATTTATAGTGCTTAGGACAACTGAAATGACCTCTCTATAGGATAATTTGGCAAATTGTATCAAACACTTTGAAATATGTCAAAGTTATTACAAGGAAACCAGTATCCCTCATGAACAAAGAAGCAAAAAAATCCTTTACAAAATATTAGCAAATTGAGTCCTGCAATATAGATAAAGGAAAACACATCATGACTAAGTGGGGTTTATCACAGGAATTCAAGGTCAGTTCAACATTAGAAAAAAATCAATGTACCATATCAGCAGATTAAATGAAAACAACCACATGATTACCTCAATAGTTACACAAAAAAGTACATGAAAAAATTCACCATCCATTTATGATGAAATCATTAAACCTGCTAGGAATAGAATGGAACTTTCTCAACCTGATAAAGAGCATCTGCAAAAAATATACAGGAGGTCCACCCTTATCACTGCTATTCAATATTGTGCTGGAGATCCCAGACATTACAATAAGGTAAGAAAATGAAGTAAAATGCATACAGTTCGGAAAGAAAGAAATGAAACCATCTTTAATCACAAATAACATGATCATCTACAAAGAACATCCCAAAGAGTCTCCAAAAGAGCCTCTAGAGCTAAAAGGTGAATTTTAAAACATCAATTGTATTTCTATACACACTGACAACATGCCACTGGAAATTGAAACTTTGAAAATACTATTTAAAATAGCATTGAAGAGGCAGGGCAAGATGGCAGACTGGTGAGCTGTAAGTTTTAGTTACTCCTCCAGGAAAGTAGGTAAAAAGCCAGGAACTGCGTGGACTGGACACCACAGAGCAATCTGTCTTTGGGCATACCTCATACAACACTCATGAAAATGTCGAACTGCTGAGATCAGCGAAATCTGTAAGTTTTTGCGGGTAGGGGACCCGCGCCCCTCCTTGCCAGGCTCAGTCCCGTGGGAGGAGGGGCTGCCAGCTCCAGGAAGGAGAAGGGAGAACTGCAGTGGTAGCCCTTCTCGGAAACTCATTCTACTGATCCATACTCCAACCATAGATAGACTGAGACCAGACACCAGAGAATCTGAGAGCTGCCAGCCCAGCAGAGAGGAGACAGGCATAGAAAAAAAAAAACAACACGATAAACTCCAAAATAAAAGCAGAGGATTTTTGGAGTTCTGGTGAACACAGAAAGGGGAAGGGCGGAGCTCAGGCCTTGAGGCGCATATGCAAATCCCAAAGAAAAGCTGATCTCTCTGCCCTGTGGACTTCCCTTAATGGCCCTGGTTGCTTTGTCTATTAGCATTTCAATAACCCATTACATCTCTGAGGAGGGTCCTTTTTTTTTTTTTTTTTTTTTTTAACCCTTTTTTCTTTTTCTAAAACAATTACTCTAAGAAGCCCAATACAGAAAGCTTCAAAGAATTGCAATTTGGGCACGTCAAGTCAAGAGCAGAACTAAGAGAGCTCTGAAACAAAAGGCAATAATCCAGTGGCTGAGAAAATTCACTAAACACCACAACTTCCCAAGAAAAGGGGGGTGTCCGCTCACAGCCACCATCCTGGTGGACAGGAAACACTCCTGCCCATTGCTAGCCCCACAGCCCAGAGCTGCCCCAGACAACCCAGTGTGACGGAAGTGCTTCAAATAACAGGCACACACCACAAAACTGGGCGTGGAAATTAGCCTTCCCTGCAACCTCAGCTGATTGTCCCAGAGCTGGCAAGGTGGAGCAGTGTGAATTAACAAAGCCTCATTCAGCGATCATTTGAGCAGACTGGGAGCCTCCCTACACAGCCCAGCAGCCCAGAACTGCCCTGGGGGGACGGCACTCACCTGTGACATAGCACAGTCATCCCTCAACAGAGGACCCGGGGTGCACAGCCTGGAAGAGGGGCCCACTTGCAAGTCTCAGGAGCCATACGCCAATACCAAAGACTTGTGGGTCAGTGGCAGAGACAAACTGTGGCAGGACTGAACTGAAGGATTAGACTATTGCAGCAGCTTTAAAACTCTAGGATCATCAGGGAGATTTGATTGTTAGGGCCAACCCCCTCCCCGACTGCCCAGAAACACGCCCCACATACAGGGCAGGCAACACCAACTACACACGCAAGCTTGGTACACCAATTGGGCCCCACAAGACTCACTCCTCCACTCACCAAAAAGGCTAAGCAGGGGAGAACTGGCTTGTGGAGAACAGGTGGCTCGTGGATGCCACCTGCTGGTTAGTTAGAGAAAGTGTACTCCACGAAGCTGTAGATCTGATAAATTAGAGATAAGGACTTCAATAGGTCTACAAACCCTACAAGAACCCTATCAAGTTCAGCAAATGCCACGAGGCCAAAAACAACAGAAAATTATAAAGCATATGAAAAAACCAGACGATATGGATAACCCAAGCCCAAGCACCCAAATCAAAAGACCAGAAGAGACACAGTCCCTAGAGCAACTAATCAAAGAACTAAAGATGAACAATGAGACCATAGTAAGGGATATGAAGGAAATCAAGAAGACTCTAGAAGAGCATAAAGAAGACATTGCAAGACTAAATAAAAAAATGGATGAACTTATGGAAATAAAAGAAAATGTTGACCAAATTAAAAAGATTCTGGACACTCATAGTACAAGACTAGAGGAAGTTGAACAACGAATCAGTGACCTGGAAGATGACAGAATGGAGAATGAAAGCATAAAAGAAAGAATGGGGAAAAAAATTGAAAAAATCGAAATGGACCTCAGGGATATGACAGATAATATGAAACGTTCAAATATAAGACTCATTGGTGTCCCAGAAGGGGAAGAAAAGGGTAAAGGTCTAGGAAGAGTATTCAAAGAAATTGTTGGGGAAAACTTCCCAAATCTTCAAAACAACATAAATACACAAATCATAAATGCTCAGTGAACTCCAAATAGAATAAATCCAAATAAACCCACTCCGAGACATATACTGATCACACTGTCAAACACAGAAGAGAAGGAGCAAGTTCTGAAAGCAGCAAGAGAAAAGCAATTCACCACATACAAAGGAAACAGCATAAGACTAAGTAGTGACTACTCAGCAGCCACCATGGAGGCAAGAAGGCAGTGGCACGATATATTTAAAATTCTGAGTGAGAAAAATTTCCAGCCAAGAATACTTTATCCAGCAAAGCTCTCCTTCAAATTTGAGGGAGAGCTTAAATTTTTCACAGACAAACAAATGCTGAGAGAATTTGCTAACAAGAGACCTGCCCTACTGGAGATACTAAAGGGAGCCCTACAGACAGAGACACAAAGACAGGACAGAGAGACTTGCAGAAAGGTTCAGTACTAAAGAGATTCGATCAGGGTACAATAAAGGATATTAATAGAGAGAGGGAAAAATATGGCAAACATAAACCAAAGGATAAGATGGCCGATTCAAGAAATGCCTTCACGGTTTTAACGTTGAATGTAAATGGATTAAACTCCCCAATTAAAAGATATAGATTCGCAGAATGGATCAAAAAAAATGAACCATCAATATGTTGCATACAAGAGACTCATCTTAGACACAGGGACACAAAGAAACTGAAAGTGAAAGGATGGAAAAAAATACTTCATGCAAGCTACAGCCAAAAGAAAGCAGGTGTAGCAATATTAATCTCAGATAAAATAGACTTCAAATGCAGGGATGTTTTGAGAGACAAAGAAGGCCACTACATATTAATAAAAGGGGCAATTCAGCAAGAAGAAATAACAATCGTAAATGTCTATGCACCCAACCAAGGTGCCACAAAATACATGAGAGAAACACTGGCAAAACTAAAGGAAGCAATTGATGTTTCCACAATAATTGTGGGAGACTTCAACACATCACTCTCTCCTATAGATAGATCAACCAGACAGAAGACCAATAAGGAAACTGAAAACCTAAACAATCTGATAAATGAATTAGATTTAACAGACATATACAGGACATTACATCCCAAATCACCAGGATACACATACTTTTCTAGTGCTCATGGAACTTTCTCCAGAATAGATCATATGCTGGGACATAAAACAAGCCTCAATAAATTTAAAAAGATTGAAATTATTCAAAGCACCTTCTCTGACCACAATGGAATACAATTAGAAGTCAATAACCATCAGAGACTTAGAAAATTCACAAATACCTGGAGGTTAAACAACACACTCCTAAACAATCAATTGGTTAAAGAAGAAATAGCAAGAGAAATTGCTAAATATATAGAGATGAATGAAAATGAGAACACAACATACCAAAACCTATGGGATGCAGCAAAAGCAGTGCTAAGGGGGAAGTTTATAGCACTAAATGCATATATTAAAAAGGAAGAAAGAGCCAAAATCAAAGAACTAATGGATCAACTGAAGAAGCTAGAAAATGAACAGCAAAACCAATCCTAAACCAAGTAGAAGAAAAGAAATAACAAGGATTAAAGCAGAAATAAATGACATAGAGAAAAAAAAAACAATAGAGAGGATAAATATCACCAAAAGTTGGTTCTTCGAGATCAACAAGATTGACAAGCCCCTAGCTACACTGACAAAATCAAAAAGAGAGAAGACCCATATAAACAAAATAATGAATGAAAAAGGTGACATAACTGCAGATCCTGAAGAAATTAAAAAAATTATAAGAGGATATTATGAACAACTGTATGGCAACAAACTGGATAATGTAGAAGAAATGGACAATTTCCTGGAAACATATGAACAACCTAGACTGACCAGAGAAGAAACAGAAGACCTCAACCAACCCATCACAAGCAAAGAGATCCAATCAGTCATCAAAAATCTTCCCACAAATAAATGCCCAGGGCCAGATGGCTTCACAGGGGAATTCTACCAAACTTTCCAGAAAGAACTGACACCAATCTTACTCAAACTCTTTCAAAACATTGAAAAAAATTGAACACTACCTAACTCATTTTATGAAGCTAACATCAATCTAATACCAAAACCAGGCAAAGATGCTACAAAAAAAGGAAAACTACCGACCAATCTCCCTAATGAATATAGATGCAAAAATCCTCAACAAAATACTTGCAAATCGAATCCAAAGACACATTAAAAAAATCATACACCATGACCAAGTGGGGTTCATTCCAGGCATGCAAGGATGGTTCAACATAGGAAAAACAATCAATGTAGTACAACACATTAAAAACTCGAAAGGGAAAAATCAATTGATCATCTCAATAGATGCTGAAAAAGCGTTTGACAAAATCCAACATCCCTTTTTGATAAAAACACTGCAAAAGGTAGGAATTGAAGGAAACTTCCTCAACATGAAAAAGAGCATATATGAAAAACCCACAGCCAGCATAGTACTCAATGGTGAGAGACTGAAAGCCTTCCCGCTAAGATCAGGAACAAGACAAGGATGCCCGCTGTCACCACTGTTATTCAACATTGTGCTGGAAGTGCTAGCCAGGGCAATCCGGCAAGACAAAGAAATAAAAGGCATCCAAATTGGAAAAGAAGAAGTAAAACTGTCATTGTTTGCAGATGATATGATCTTATATCTAGAAAACCCTGAGAAATCGACGATACAGCTACTAGAGCTAATAAACAAATTTAGCAAAGTAGCGGGATACAAGATTAATGCACATAAGTCAGTAATGTTTCTATATGCTAGAAATGAACAAACTGAAGAGACACTCAAGAAAAAGATACCACTTTCAATAGCAACTAAAAAAATCAAGTACCTAGGAATAAACTTAACCAAAGATGTAAAAGACCTATACAAAGAAAATTACATAACTCTACTAAAAGAAATAGAAGGGGACCTTAAAAGATGGAAAAATATTCCATGTTCATGGATAGGAAGGCTAAATGTCATTAAGATGTCAATTCTACCCAAACTCATCTACAGATTCAATGCAATCCCAATCAAAATTCCAACAACCTACTTTGCAGACTTGGAAAAGCTAGTTATCAAATTTATTTGGAAAGGGAAGATGCCTCAAATTGCCAAAGACACTCTAAAAAGGAAAAACGAAGTGGGAGGACTTACACTCCCTGACTTTGAAGCTTATTATAAAGCCACAGTTGCCAAAACAGCATGGTACTGGCACAAAGATAGACATATAGATCAATGGAATCGAATTGAGAATTCAGAGATAGACCCTCAGATCTATGGCCGACTGATCTTTGATAAGGCCCCCAAAGTCACTGAACTGAGTCATAATGGTCTTTTCAACAAATGGGGCTAGGAGAGTTGGATATCCATATCCAAAAGAATGAAAGAGGACCCCTACCTCACCCCCTACACAAAAATTAACTCAAAATGGACCAAACATCTCAATATAAAAAAAAGTACCATAAAACTCCTAGAAGATAATGTAGGAAAACATCTTCAAGACCTTGTATTAGGTGGCCACTTCCTAGACTTTACACCCAAAGCACAAGCAACAAAAGAGAAAATAGACAAATGGGAACTTCTCAAGCTTAGAAGTTTCTGCACCTCAAAGGAATTTCTCAAAAAGGTAAAGAGGCAGCCAACTCAATGGGAAAAAATTTTTGGAAACCATGTATCTGACAAAAGACTGATATCTTGCATATATAAAGAAATCCTACAACTCAATGACAAAAGTACAGTCGGCCCAATTATAAAATGGGCAAAAGATATGAAAGACAGTTCTCTGAAGAGGAATACAAATGGCCAAGAAACACATGAAAAAATGTTCAGCTTCACTAGCTATTAGAGAGATGTAAATTAAGACCACAATGAGATACCATCTAACACCGGTTAGAATGGCTGCCATTAAACAAACAGGAAACTACAAATGCTGGAGGGGATGTGGAGAAATTGGAACTCTTATTCACTGTTGGTGGGGACTGCAATAATGGTTCAGCCACTCTGGAAGTCAGTCTGGCAGTTCCTTAGAAAACTAGATATAGAGTTACCATTCGATCCAGCGATTGCACTTCTCGGTATATACCCGGAAGATCGGAAAGCAGTGACACGAACAGATATCTGCACGCCAATGTTCATAGCAGCATTATTCACAATTGCCAAAAGATGGAAACAACCCAAATGTCCTTCAACAGATGAGTGGATAAATAAAATGTGGTATATACACACGATGGAATACTACGCGGCACTAAGAAGGAACGATCTCGTGAAACATATGACAACATGGATGAACCTTGAAGACATAATGCTGAGTGAAATAAGCCAGGCACAAAAAGAGAAATATTATATGCTACCACTAATGTGAACTTTGAAAAATGTAAAACAAATGGCTTATAATGTAGAATGTAGGGGAACTAGCAATAGAGAGCAATTAAGGAAGGGGGAACAATAATCCAAGAAGAACAGATAAGCTATTTAACGTTCTGGGGATGCCCAGGAATGACTATGGTCTGTTAATTTCTGATGGATATAGTAGGAGCAAGTTCACAGAAATGTTGCCTATATTAGGTAACTTTCTTGGGGTAAAGTAGGAACATGTTGGAAGTTAAGCAGTTTATCTTAGGTTAGTTGTCTTTTTCTTACTCCCTTGTTATGGTCTCTTTGAAATGTTCTTTTATTGTATGTTTGTTTTCTTTTTAACTTTTTTTTCATACAGTTGATTTAAAAAAGAAGGGAAAGTTAAAAAAAAAAAAAAAAAAACAAGGAAAAAAAAAAAAAAAAGATGCAGTGCCCCCTTGAGGAGCCTATGGAGAATGCAGGGGTATTAGCCTACCCCACCTCCATGGTTGCTAACATGACCACAGACATAGGGGACTGGTGATTTGATGGGTTGAGCCCTCTACCACAGGTTTTACCCTTGGGAAGACGGTTGCTGCAAAGGAGAGGCTAGGCCTCCCTATGGTTGTGCCTGAGAGCCTCCTCCCGAATGCCTCTTTGTTGCTCAGATGTGGCCCTCTCTCTCTAGCTAAGCCAACTTGAAAGGTGAAATCACTGCCCTCCCCCCTACGTGGGATCAGACACCCAGGGGAGTGAATCTCCCTGGCAACGTGGAATATGACTCCCGGGGAGGAATGCAGACCTGGCATCGTGGGACGGAGAACATCTTCTTGACCAAAAGGGGGATGTGAAAGGAAATGAAATAAGCTTCAGTGGCAGAGAGAATCCAAAAGGAGCCGAGAGGTCACTCTGGTGGACACTCTTACGCACACTTTAGACAACCCTTTTTAGGTTCTAAATAATTGGGGTAGCTGGTGGTGAATACCTGAAACTATCAAACTACAACCCAGAACCCATGAATCTCGAAGACAGTTGTATAAAAATGTAGCTTATGAGGGGTGACAAGGGGATTGGGAAAGCCATAAGGACCACACTCCACTTTGTCTAGTTTATGGATGGATGAGTAGAAAAATAGGGGAAGGAAACAAACAGACAAAGGTACCCAGTGTTCTTTTTTACTTCAATTGCTCTTTTTCACTCTAATTATTATTCTTGTTATTCTTGTGTGTGTGCTAATGAAGGTGTCGGGGATTGATTTGGGTGATGAATGTACAACTATGTAATGGTACTGTGAACAATCGAAAGTACGATTTGTTTTGTATGACTGCGTGGTATATGAATATATCTCAATGAAATGAAGATTAAAAAAAAAAAACAAAAAAACAAAAAAAAAAGACATAATGCTGAGCAAAATAAGCCAGGCACAAAAAGAGAGATATTGTATGTTACCACTAATGTGAATTCTGTGAAAAATGTACAATGTTTTATACTGTAGAATGTAGGGGACCTAGAGATACCAATTAGTGGAGGGGGAATGATAATCTAATAAGAACAGATAAACTACGGAGGGTAATCTCAATGTTATGGGAATGCTCAGGAATGATTATGGTTTGTAACTTTCTTGGATATAGTAAGATCATGTTGGAAGCAATAGAGTTATTTTAGGTTTTTTTTTCTCTTATTCCTTTGTTTTCTTAGGGGTTGTTAATTTTCTTGGGGTATGGTAGGAACATGTTGGAAGCAATGTAGTTATTTTAGATTATTTGTTTTTCTTACTCCTCTGTTTGGACATGTTTTATTAATTTTCTTGGGGTATGGTAGGAACATATTGGAAGCAAAGTAGTTATTTTAGGTTATTTGTTTTCCTTAATCCATTGCTTTGTTTGAAATGTTGTGGGGTTTTTTTGGTTGTTGTTTGCCTCTTTGTTTTTAATTTTTTGATAAACAAAGTTAAAAAATTGAAAAAAAATCAGTAGAAAAATGGGAGTAAAAACTAAATGACAAATAGGGTGGGATGGGGGGATGGTTTGGGTATTCTCTTTTCACTTTTATTTTTTATTCTTATTCTGATTCTTTCTGATGTAAGGAAAATGTTCAGAAATAGATTGTGGTGATGAACGCATAACTATATGATCATACTGTGAACAATTGATTGTATACCATGGATGACTGTATGATTTGTGAATATATTTCAATAAAACTGAATTTAAAAAAAAAAAAAAAAAAAAAGAAAGTACCATAAAACTCCTAGAAGATAATGTAGGAAAACATCTTCAAGACCTTGTATTAGGCGGCCACTTCCTAGACTTTACACCCAAAGCACAAGCAACAAAGAGAAAATAGATAAATGGGAACTCCTCAAGCTTAGAAGTTTCTGCACCTCAAAGGAATTTCTCAAAAAGGTAAAGAGGCAGCCAACTCAATGGGAAAAAATTTTTGGAAACCATGTATCTGACAAAAGACTGATATCTTGCATATACAAAGAAATCCTACAACTCAATGACAATAGTACAGACAGCCCAATTATAAAATGGGCAAAAGATATGAAAAGACAGTTCTCTGAAGAGGAAATACAAATGGCCAAGAAAGACATGAAAAAATGTTCAGCTTCACTAGCTATTAGAGAGATGCAATTAAGACCACAATGAGATACCATCTAACACCGGTTAGAATGGCTGCCATTAAACAAACAGGAAACTACAAATGCTGGAGGGGATGTGGAGAATTGGAACTCTTATTCATTGTTGGTGGGACTGTATAATGTTCAGCCACTCTGGAAGTCAGTCCTGGCAGTTCCCTTAGAAAACTAGATATAGAGTTACCATTCGATCCAGCGATTGCACTTCTCGGTATATACCCGGAAGATCGGAAAGCAGTGACACGAACAGATATCTGCACGCCAATGTTCATAGCAGCATTATTCACAATTGCCAAGAGATGGAAACAACCCAAATGTCCTTCAACAGATGAGTGGATAAATAAAATGTGGTATATACACACGATGGAATACTACGCGGGCAGTAAGAAGGAACGATCTGGTGAAACATATGACAACATGGATGAACCTTGAAGACATAATGCTGAGCGAATAAGCCAGGCACAAAAAGAGAAATATTATATGCTACCACTAATGTGAACTTTGAAAATGTAAAACAAAATGGTTTATAATGTAGAATGTAGGGGAACTAGCAGTAGAGAGCAATTAAGGAAGGGGGAACAATAATCCAAGAGAACAGATAAGCTATTAACGTTCTGGGGATGCCCAGAAATGACTATGGTCTGTTAATTTCTGATGGATATAGTAGGAACAAGTTCACAGAAATGTTGCTATATTATGTAACTTTCTTGGGGTAAAGTAGGAACATGTTGGAAGTTAAGCAGTTATCTTAGGTTAGTTGTCTTTTTCTTACTCCCTTGCTATGGTCTCTTTGAAATGTTCTTTTATTGTATGTTTGTTTTCTTTTTAACTTTTTTTTTCATACAGTTGATTTACAAAAGAAGGGAAAGTTAAAAAAAAAAAGAAAGAAAGAAAAACAAGGAAAAAAAAAAAAAGATGTAGTGCCCCCTTGAGGAGCCTGTGGAGAATGCAGGGGTATTCGCCTACCCCACCTCCATGGTTGCTAACATGACCACAGACATAGGGGGACTGGTGGTTTGATGGGTTGAGCCCTCTAACATAAGTTTTTACCCTTGGAAGACGGTTGCTGCAAAGGAAGAGGCTAGGCCCTCCCTATATTTGTGCCTAAGAGTCTCCTCCTGAATGCCTCTTTGTTGCTCAGATGTGGCCCTCTCTCTCTGGCTAAGCCAACTTGAAAGGTGAAATCACTGCCCTCCCCTCTACGTGGGATCAGACACCCAGGGGACTGAATCTCCCTGGCAACGTGGAATATGACTCCCGGGGAGGAATGTAGACCCGGCATCGTGGGACGGAGAACATCTTCTTGACCAAAAGGGGGATGTGAAAGGAAATGAAATAAGCTTCAGTGGCAGAGAAATTCCAAAAGGAGCCGAGAGGTCACTCTGGTGGGCACTCTTACGCACACTTTAGACAACCCTTTTTAGGTTCTAAAGAATTGGGGTAGCTGGTGGTGGATACCTGAAACTATCAAACTACAACCCAGAACCCATGAATCTCGAAGACAGTTGTATAAAAATGTAGCTTATGAGGGGTGACAATGGGATTGGGAAAGCCATAAGGACCAAACTCCACTTTGTCTAGTTTATGGATGGATGTGTAGAAAAGTAGGGGAAGGAAACAAACAGACAAAGGTACCCAGTGTTCTTTTTTACTTCAATTGCTCTTTTTCACTCTAATTATTATTCTTGTTATTTTTGTGTGTGTGCTAATGAAGGTGTCAGGGATTGATTTAGGTGATGAATGTACAACTATGTAATGGTACTGTAAACAATCGAAAGTACAATTTGTTTTGTATGACTGTGTGGTATGTGAATATATCTCAATAAAATGATGATTTAAAAAAAAAAAAAAAACATCTGTAGTAGCTACGGCACTTTGTCCAACACTGACAGTAAGCAGAAAACTAATCATACAGGAGAAAATTAGAAGTGTTCCCACGTGTTTCAGTGTTTTTCAGGTCAAATTTCAATAGTTTCAAATAAATCATTTAAAATATGAAAAAAAAATAGCATTGAAAACATGAAAGAGATGAATCTAACAAAATATGTGCAGGATATGTGTGCTTAAAATGTCAAAACACTGCTAAAAGAAATTAAATGTAACCTAAACAAATGGAGATATATCATGTTCATGGAAGAGAAAACTCAGTATTTTAACTATGTAAATTCTCCCCAAACTGTTTATAGATTCAATGCAATCTCAATAAAAATATCAACAGGCTTTTTGTACAAATTAACTAGCTGATTCAAAAATTCACATGGAAATACAAAGGTCCAAAAATAACCAAGCAACTTTGAAAAAAAAATAAAAAGTGTAGGACTCATACTACTTGATTGAAGATTTACTGTAAAGCTGTTCGAGTCTTCAAGACAGATGTTATTGGTGAAAAGATAGAAATGTAGACAGACCTGAGACCAGAAATCGATCCACAACATAAATGACCAATTGATTCTCAGCAAAAGGTCAAAATAACTCAGAGGAAAAAGTACAGTCCTTTCAAAAAATAATGCTGGATTAATTAGACATCTACATGCCAAAAAAAAAAACAACCCTCACCTAGAACCACATATATAAAAGTTAACTTGATATAGATTCTAGTCCTAAATGTAAGAGCTAAAACTATAAACTTCTAGGAAAATATATAGGAGAAAATCTTTGTGACTTTGGGTTAACCACAGATTTATCAGATATGACAAAACTATATATAATAAAAGAAAAATTGATAAATCAGACTTCAAAATTCAAAACTTCTGCTCTTCAAAAGACATAGCTCAGAAAATACAAATACAAGCCATAGACTGAGAAAAAATATTTGCAAAGTATACATATCTGTTACAGAACTTGTATTCAGAATATATACAGAACTTTTTAAATCATAATAGTAAGACAACACAATTTATAAAAGTGATGGGGACAGGCTCACTAGCACACTGTTTCTTTAATTTGCAAATGTATTATTCTAACGTATTTACAAGTTCTAGATCATTGTATTTCTTTTTCTATGAGCTGCCTATTCAGGTTCTCTGATCACTTATTTAGTGAGGTGTTATGTGTTTTTAAACTATTGATATGTAGGGGTTCTATATATTTAAGGGATATTAACCCCCTGTATCTTTATTGCAAATATTTTTTATGGTTGGTCATTTGCCTTTTAATTCTGTTCATGTATTTTTTGATAGAGAAAAAATAGTTTATATGGGGTTCAATTTTTAAAATTTGTCTTTTGTGAATTTTTGTCCTTTGCTTTTATTGTTAGAAAGGCTTTCTCCATCTTGAGATCAATTAAATGTTAAAGACGTAACTTGATTCTCCCCTCACCATTAGATAGCCAATTTTCCTAACACTGTTTATTGAAATTGTTCCTTCACTAGTTTGGGATGCTTTCTTTATCTCATAATAAGTTTATATTATCTGAGCCTATTTCAGAGCTGTTACTCTACTTTAAAATAGTGTGGTAGCTATAAGAAAGAATTTTAAACCTTTACATCCACATATTAGCCATATGATTTCAGGCAAGAGTCTCTCTGACCATCAACTTACTTATCTGCAAAACAGAAACAATAAAACCTACTTCACAGGGTATTTCGAGGATTACATGAAATAATATGTGTAATGAGTTTATCATGTAGTTAGCACTCAATAAATGACATCTCTTGTCATTAATAATATTCTATTACTATTTTGCTAGTTCTATTATTAGTGTTATTTTAATGAGATATATTTCTACTTTAGCTTATGCAAGTTGGTTTAAATAAATCATTGTAAGAATATGCGACAAGTAACAGCTATTTTCATGTCACTGAAGACAGCTTGCTTATATTACTATAACTTGTTACTATGGTTACAAATAATCTATTAAATGATAAATTTTTCAACATAAAAAAAAATGGTGGGGGGAGAGTGGGAGGGCAGAGAGCAAAAGATTTAACAGATATTTCACCAGTGTCCACATAAAAACCTGTACATGAAAATGTTTATAGTAACTTTTTTCATAATCACCAAAAGCTGGAAATAACCCAATTCCCATGGAAGAGGGGAGGGCACTACGATTTCCACATAATGGAATACTACTCAGCAATTCAAAAGAACAAACTACTAATACATCCAATAGCATTATCTGAAATGAAAGAAACCAGGTAACATATTATGTAATTCCACTTTTATGTCTACTTATAAAAAAATTCAAAACTATAGGGGCAAAAATCAGATCGGTGGTTTCCAGAGTTTGAATGTAGGGGAAGGTAATTGTGAAGGAAACAAGAAAATATTTTGGAGTGACAGAACTGTTTTATTTCTTGATTGTGGTAGTAATCATAAAACAGGATTCATTTTTCAAAACTCATTAAATTGTAAGCTTTAAAAAGGTAAATTTTGCTGTGCAGTTGTACCTTAATCTATTATTAAAAGCTTAAAAAAGGTGTTTTTCTATATAAATTTCATTTAAATGACAGATGAGCCATTAATAGTTAATACAAATGCCTTACTTATCATGTGAACTCAAGACAAATGCCTTAGTTATCATGTGCCATTAAGAAATTATATAATCATTCTTTCATAATCTTAACACCAATTTGTCATTCACCGTACAAAATGATATAAAAATAATGTTTTAATATTTTGACTAAACAGGTTAAAATAAATCTAATTTCTTGTGCCTATTTCATGTGATAAAATAAAATTTAATCACAGATTTAAAATGGTTTAATGTGAAGTAGCAGAGGACAATATAAGATTGTTGGTCAAGAGCTTGGGCAAAGTCAGAATACCTAGGTTCAAATTCCTATTTTGCTACTTACTAGTTGTGTACCTCACTATTTTATTGAATCTGTGCTCATTTTTTTCTTTACCTATAAAATGAGGTAATAGTCCCTATCTCACAGTGTTATCAAAAAAAGACTCAATGAGATAATGTTTAGAAAATGCTTAATAGAGTAGCCTTACGTATATTAAGTGCTCAGTAAGTGTGTTCACTACTTTTCTTTATTATTATTTAGTTCCTCAAAGAAACACCTTTCCAAGTTTCATGGCTCAATTTAATATGCATTTTATACCATGACTATTAGAATTTTAATAAATATTATATAAAGAATAAGAGCTAGCCTTAATTTTTCATTCAGTTCTCTTTGAAAAAATGATCAAGAATAAAGGCATACAAAGTAGGAAGGGGAATAGGAGAAGGTGAGGAAAAACACACATTTAGTGTGTACCTACAAATATTAGAAAACAGGTGCTTTATCAGGATGATCTCTTTTATTCCCCTAGCAGGTATGCACTAGAGAAACAAAGGACTTACCTGAAACCCTTTACTAAATCTTCCTAAGCAGACTCTAAAAAGAAGTGTTAACTTTCTATTTAAGTACTGGCTTGG
Source organism: Choloepus didactylus (assembly GCF_015220235.1). Classification (NCBI taxonomy): domain Eukaryota; kingdom Metazoa; phylum Chordata; class Mammalia; order Pilosa; family Megalonychidae; genus Choloepus; species Choloepus didactylus. The sequence continues at coordinate 124,755,308 of NC_051312.1, read as the reverse complement.
TTCTCAAAAGAAAATATCTCATTAAGAATAAAGCTCATGATCAGAGAGATTAAATTATTGCAAGGAAGCTTTGTAATGATTTAAACCAGACAGCAGTTATGAAAAGAATCGTAAGGAAGGATCCTGACGCTGTAAGTCATGGAACCCCAGCACCTTCCTTAATGTTATGATCGTGACTCTGGCTACTTTAAAAAACACAGCATCACAGTCCCCTTCCCCATACTGTCGACACCCCCTCTCAATATGAACAAGTTAGGGTGCTCACTGTTTTGATGCCCCTGAAGATGAAGAAAGACATTAAGTGAGAGGAAGGGGTAGCAACAACCATGATAACATTTAACAGAGGTCTATGAATACTAAAACTTTATATAAATAGATATATATTTTTAGATGTTGGGGTGTTGGAATAGCTGGAAGGAGGTAAATGACATGGTGGAACTGTAACCTATAACATCCTTTGAAATTTGCTCTATAGCTATTTGCTGAATTGTGCTTTGAAAGTCTTCACTTTTCTGTATATACCCTATATGGCATAATAAGGAAAGAACTGAAACTGGGGAACTGTAACCCATAACAATTTTTGAAATTACCTATATAACTGCTTATTGAGCTGTACATCAAAAGTTAACACCTTTCTGTATGTGTATTACATTTTACAATAATGCTAATAGCTAAAGTTGTGGAACTGTAACCCATGATATTCTTTGAAATTTGCTTCACTAACTACTTCTTAAATCGTACTTTGAAAGTTATCACTGTTATGTATACATGTTACAGTTCAAAATTTTAAAAATGCATTAAAAAAACAGCATCAGAAAACTAGTAAATAAGAGGATTAAAGTTATCAACTGCTTACAGTTCCCAAAATTTAAAGAAAAATGCGCCTATTTTGTTTAAATAGGGTGGAGGGAGAGTTTGTTGCCAAGAATGTCATTTTACAAGTTTTTCTTCTAGTTCTTACTTTCCCATAGTTACCAAAAGGCATAGTACACAGTAAAAAGAACTAAGAAATAATAGAAGACCCTCTATTGGGAGTAAACTTACCTGTAATGTTTTATTCTCTTTAAGGTCCAAGCCAAACACATTGTACCGTTTCACCTTAAAGAAATCAGCATCAGGTCCATCTTCGTCCTCCTCATCTCTGTCCATGAACTGCACAGGAACTTCTTTGATTTTCTGTGCCTCATCTGTGTTAGGAACATACTGAATTTGAGATCCTTTTGCTTTTCCCACTTTCTCTTCCAATTCTCCTTCATCTTCCTTCTCTTCTTCTTCTTCTTCCTCATCACTAATACCATTAGCCAGTCTGTACTCAGTTTCTTCTGTTTTTTTTCCCACCTTTCTGAAGGATGGACATTTTCTCACTGAAATAGGCTCTAAACTCTTCCACTTCATCGTTGGTGAGGGAGGGTGCCCTTGGTTCAATTACTTTATTGGCTTGGCTCATTAACAATTCTTTGGTGGGTTGTTTCTGCATTTTCTGAAGAAATCTCACCCGGGGTGCCACAGCAAGACCGAGAGACCTTAAATATGCAAAAAATGAAAATAATTACCTCAATACACTGATGGCATATATATATGGGTATTATGAAACAGTTTCTCAAGTGTGGAGATCTATATTTAGAGCCTTTTTTAAGAGAAAATGTTCCTCTATGATACAATTCAATCCTGACAGGTTAGATGATCCAAAAGGCAAGCAAAAATAATAACAGTAATAATGAACACCTGTCAGAAAACATTGGAGATAACCTGTTTCTGTTTCTGGTTTTTTTTTGTTTTTTTTTTTTTCTTAAGAGGCTAATATGGTATAAAATAAAGAGCTTTCAACCAGAAACAAGATGATAATGGCCCAAATACTAGACATACCAATTTTCAGTTTAACTTTCTCAGCCTCAGCTTCCTCATAACATGGGACAATAATTTTTGCCAGGCCTATCTCACAGTCTTTATAAAGATCAGATTAACTAACTATATGGAAAATATAAGTACTAAATAAACTGGTAGACACATAACCATGAAAGGACAAAACAAAGTTCTCTGAAAAGAACAAATACCAGATATCACTGTTCTCCCAGCCCCTGCCCTGGTCCTCTGAAACAAAATATGACACAATCACTTCCATAAAAAAGAGAGTATTTTTGTAAACAAGAGGCCAAAAGAAAGAAAAGAAAAAACAAATTTCCTCTAAAATCAAGATTCACTTTAACATCAGTTCTTTCCCAATGTGGATCAAAGGTAATGGCTTATACTAAGTTCCCATCGATGGATTGGAAATAAAATCTTAAAGCAAGGACAGCTATAATAAACAGCCAACATTACAACAAAGATCCACAGTCTTTTTCTTCTATGACATGGTGCTTAGAAAATCTGAGAGGCCATACAATGTAGTGGTGAAAAATGTGGATTCAGAAATGGGATTACTGAGTTTCAGATCTTGGTTCTTACTAGCTACAGGCTCTCAGGAACATTATTTAACCTCTCTATCCCTCCATTTTCCCATTTGCAGGACAGGATGATTACGGTACTTACCTCAAAGGGTTGCTATAAGAACAAATGAGTTCATAGATGTAATACACTTAAAATACTGTCTGGCACATGGATAGCAACTATTAAGCACTTGCTGTTTTTACTATTACTGCTGGGGGAATCTAGGGGTTAGGATCACAAACCCATATCCATCAGAGCATTTCTCTCAAGTTATTTCAATTACATTTATGTTTCTTCCTCAGCTACTAAAACACTGAGCTCCTTGAAGGTAGAAAGTACATATTATGCATCTATAATTCCAGCACCTGGCATCATGTCCTGGCATATTAGCCATTCAATAAATGTTCCTTCAGTAAAATGATTTTGAAACTTTTATTATATCCTACCTCCATAGCACTGCTTTAGTTACCAAAGACTTCTAAAGAAAATTACACATATCTAGGAAATTACGTATCCAAACATCCACAAAAATTAACTGAAAACACCAAATTTAATTTTACCAATAATTTAGGTTCAGGAATTAATTTTCTGCCATTTTTAAGCATCTCAAATAAAAAGCAAGGTCTTCAACTGTGAATAAATTAAGCTTGCTGAAGACTGCTGCAACAAAACGTCTCCTAAATATGGCCCAGCAGTATAAAACACCGTGGCTTTCTAATATCCCAGCTAAATCAATCAGAAAACTGGGAAGAACATCACACAGAACAAACATACACACACAAAATCAGCTAATAACCTAAACCATGGATCGTATTCAGAAATCACTAGAGACTGGTACATAAACAGATAAATGAACAAAAACATGTTATCCATGGCATGTGGTTTCTCATCTATTACTTAAAGGGAAAATCAGTGGCCTCACCATGCTATCGAAAGGGTTCTAAAATGTTACAAGTGACAAATTATCTCTTAAAATTACAGTCTAACCTAAAGAATGGAAAATAGCTGTCCAAGATAAAAGTTTTTGTTAGATGTAGAGGCACTCAAATTGCTAGAGAGCAGCCAAACATACAGGCCTTGTCTTTAAGCACATAAGCACATATTTCACAACATCCTGAGAAATTTCAGGTTGTCATTCAACAGTGCTTACATGCTACTTTGTCACTGCTTTTCCCACAGTAGGACCTCACTGAAACACTCCTCCTTCATAGCTAAACAGTTACAAAAAAAAAAAAAAATCCCTCAAATACTAGACCAAAACAAGACCAAAAATTCCATTTCATAAAATGGTAACCTTGGTTATTAAACAGTGGCATCTTGTCACAGTAACTCTGTGTTCCTGGAAGAAATACCAAGACAGAAAGAATATTTAGACCATGAGCAATACGGGAAACCAATCTAAAATAAGTGAGATGGCCTGCATCCAAAGCATAAAAAGGTATTGTCTATAGCAATCCAGGCTGAGGTTTCAAAGACAAGAGGACTGCACAGACATTTAAAGATTTCAAAGTATACTTATCAGTTGCTCTCCATCTCCTTTAAGACCAGACTATAGGAAACTGCCTATGTAACTTGAAGGAATTTATAAATAAAAAATTTCTTCCTGACAATAACTGAACATTCAACTAGCTCTCTACAGAGTCTTTAGACATTTTCTCTGCAGATCTTTAACAGATTATTTTAAGGTGAGAAAGAGTAGTTTAAACTAGGACTGTCAGAGAACCCAGTTTGGAACAAATTCCTTCTAAGTTTGAGGATTCATAATTACAGCTATACTACATATACTTACAGGGCATATTCAGGTAGTGGTAACTTGCTCACATCAAATACTTCTTTGTCCTTCATTAGATATACTGAACGTATGTAGGAGACAAAACACTGTAAAATAAGTTTTAAAATACAAGTATTAAAATAAGTTTTAAAATATGAATCAGAAATGGAAAATAAATTAAAACAAGATTTAAAAAATTAGCCAAAGGGATAATTTCAACAGCAATGAAAATCTATAAAATAGTTCAGTATATCTCTATTCAACATAAAAAAAAGAGAGCGAACCTAATTTTAGAACTCTAATCTTAGAAAAGACTTTAAAATTTGCCAATTCAACTCAGAACATCACCTTCCCTAAAAGCTATTCTAAAAGTGAATCTCAGTCAGATGCAGTAAGGTATAATGCAAAATACAGTCTTTGAAATAATATGGATTTGGGATGTACTCTAAGGTCATTCTTAAAACTTTTTTATTTTAATTTCTAGTAATTAATCATCAACTTGCAATATTTTTCTTCTGTTTGTGTTAAAAAAAAGCTATCTGTACACTAGAACTAAACATAGTCCTGACCCTTTGTCGCTTTGTAAATGAAACAGCTAAGATTAATCATATCTAAGCAAGTAATTATTTTTTAATTTTAGTAAAGTTTAATTTCCATTTCCATGTTTCCTAAACTCACACATTTTAACCAGCTAACCTTCAAACAATTTACAATATAACCAACTATCCTTCAAACCATTTTCTGTATCTTGTTAGGCATGAAAAACAATGAATGGTGCAAGGTCAAAGGTAATTTTGTCCCCACAACTGTTCACAAGAAATCACCCTAGTTGCTTATCATTTTTGTTCCATCCAAATTATAATCAAAAGCTTGAAAGTCACTTCTATGAAATTAGATGGCTTGTTGCTGCTGGCAACACAGTCAGTCATTCTGCTAAACCATGCATGACACACAATAAATCACATCATTTATTTGGTTCTAGAAGAATCATTTATTGTATGTACAAACTAGTAAATCAAAACCGTTCCAGTGTTTCATATTTCCTGATTCATAATTGAATGACCTCCTAGGTATGGTAAAATCACAACAAATCAGAATTCATGTGTGTGTATATGCTTTTTAATGTTCATATCATTTACAAAGCTTCTAAAATAAATTAACTCCTAGCTTGAAGTATGTTTATTAGACAAAATTTGCACACACTGACAAATGTAGGTCCAAATAATTTTTTTAAATCAACAATTTATTTAAAGGCCCTTTACATTCAGTTTTAGGTAAAGAGAGCTTATAGAAGTCCAACTTTGCATAGTTCATCATTTTGATCATAGGTGGTTTTATTATATTTTAGAATTAATTTCTCCTGGTACAGCATGATAGTTTGAGGAAGTCAGACCTGAATTTAAATCTCATATCTGCCACTTAATAACTATATAATGTCGGACAATTTTTTTTTAATATTGTCAAGCTACTATTTATTCATATGTAAAACTGAAACAATACCACCTGCTTCCTAAGTAGCTAAGAGCATTAAATAATAGTGCATATAAAACTGTCATGCAATACAGTCATATCATGACTGAGACGGTGCCTAGCACATGGATCACTCCAAATATTAGCTTTCATCATCAATGCTGTTATTATTTAAGAAAGTGAAAATAATTTGATAAAATGTAAAATTAATTGTCAAAACATACAAGATTTTCTCTTTAAATAAAAATTTAATTCTTTGCTAGGAATATCCAGTTTCAAAATCATAACATAAAAATCCGACTGTTGACTGTTTTTCTGCTCAGGCTACTTCATCTACTTAGGATGCCCTTTCCATATGATCTTTATTTTCTTTCTCTCATTTTACCTATTTGCTCAAATAGAATCCAACTTCTGAACCCATATTCTCTATCTCATTGTTGTGTGCAAAGATCTCATAACCACAAGATAAGGCAGTAAAGGAATAGTGAAAATGAAGAGCTTCATATTAGGGACTCAAAATTAGATAGCTGTAAAAGCAATACAAAATAATTTCAAATCTTCTTCTCCGAAGAATCTACTGCTGAACATTCTAAGAACTAAAAAGTAAATTTAACAAACAATTTTTCATGTATTTGCCAATCAAGAGGATTTCTAAGCCCAAAGAAGCAATTTGGGAAGATTAGATTAAAGTTAGATTAAAAACCTCATTCCTAAGGGTAATTTAGAACGAATTCCATGCTTTTTAGAAATTGAACTTAATATAGAAAGATACTAATATTTCAGTCAAGCAGGTGCAACCACTGTATTGATCAAAGGTTGACAACATCAAGTATGCTAGTCTACTGCGCATGTAAAAGTTAACTTTAACAGGATTTTCTATATGTCTATGACAAGATTATAAATAAGTACTAACAGATATTTTCCCAACTTACTCTAAAAAATATTTTTGGAAAATTTACAGAATAAGCTAAACTTATCTATCTGAACATTATACTACTTGAATAACTGAAGCATGACCATGCAACCTAGAAACAGCAGGAAAGGACGGAATTTAACCTTATCATATGTTTCATTCCAATGATGGCATTCAATTAAAAAATTACTTACTCTCTGAGCTCTTTCTTTTAAATCTTGATCTTGGGCTAAAAATGACTCCAATTTTTTCTGGACATCTATAAGTTTTTCTGGATTGATTCTTTGTAGCAAAAGGAAGATAAAAGTTTAACTAAGACATCTCAATTTTAGAAATTGAAAATACTGTGCAGCACTTTCTTATTTTCCTCAGTATTATTTTTAAATGCATAATATCATATCTCATACATGAACCAGTTTAGAATGAACTTACACTTGGCATAATTTTTTTTAAATGCAATGTTATCGAGATATATTCACACACCATATAATCCATCCAAAGTATACAATCAATGGCTTACAGTATCATCATATGGTTGTGCATTCATCGCCACAATCAATTTTAGAACATTTTCCTTACTCTAAAACAAAGAAAAAATAAAAATAAAAATAGAAATGCACACCCCAAATATCTCATACTTCTTATCCCCTCATATTATTTATATATTTTTTGTCTTTATTTTATTACTCATCTGCCCATACACTGGTTAAAGGGTTGTGTCAGTCACAAGGTTTTCACAATCACACAGTCACATGACAAAAGCTATACAGTTATACAATCATCATCACGAATCAAGTCTACTGGGTTACAATTCAACAGATTCAGGTATTTCTTTCTAGCTATTCTAATACACTAGAAACTAAAAAGGAATATCTATATAATTCTTAAGAATAACCTCCAGAATGACCTCTCGACTCTATTTGAAATCGCTTAGCCACTGAAACTTTGCTTCATTTCTTTACCCGCCTTTGGTCAAGAAGGCATTCTCAACCCCACAATGTACACTGGGCATAAATTTGACTTTACTGGATCTTATGAATAAAGAAATGAAGAGAGTAGATGTTTTCTCTGAAGAAGGATCCCATGCTGAGTGAAAGATACTTGAGGTAACAACCACAATTAGCATTCGTTACTTCTTAACTAATAAAGAAAACAGCCTAGAGTGGTACACAAATAGTTAATGAGATGTAACAAATGAAACAAATTGTCATTTTTGTAAATGCTGCCATTTTCAGTCAAATGTTATAAAATCAATTTCAAATAAAAACATGGCCAAAGTTATATAAATATTGCTTCTCTATATAGAAAAACATGGCCAAAGCTATATAAATATTGCTTCTCTATCTAGAAATTAGGCAATAGAGATGTTAACTTCACTCTGCCCAGGGAGGCTACAGGAAAGAATGAAACCCTTATAAGGCACTAGGTTTCACAAAAGCAACCCCACTTGCTTCCTTGATTTGGACCAACCTACCTCGAACCAAAGCTGGGGTGGTGGTGGGTGGTGGTAGGTAGGGTGCCTTTTTATTATTATTATTATTATCATCATTATTATTGAAAATTTCAAAATATACAAAGGAGGGAAACATACACTCAGCTTCAACAATTATCAACTCATGGCCAACCTTGTTCCATCCACCCCCTCACACACATCTTCCCCTACTCCCACTCCCCACATTAATTTGAAGCAAATCAAGTCAGGGTTTTAACAGCTGCAACGTAAGATTCTGATCAATTCTGCTGGTGTTCAATGTACACAGCCTCAATAAAAGGAGACCACAATTCTCTAAGATGGACAGGGAATTCAAAAATAATTTCATCAGAAGTTTACTCCTTTCAACCATAAAATGCTTCCAAAAGCTAACAAGTTTTCCTTTCCATCTTTATTTTCCCCACTAGCAGACTTCTGAAAAAGTTGCAATAAAAAAATTAAAATAAGTTCAAAAGGTCACAAGTTAGATGATAAAATGGATTAGGGGAGGAGGGTATTAGATGTACATAATCAAGCATAGTAATTCCATGCCCTCATTTTCCTAACATAAAGACAACAAACAGTTCTTACTTGATTTCCTTCACAGGCACTTTCCTTTGCAGAAGCTGCTGCACCATCCCTTTTTCTTCTGAGGGTAGCAAAATTAATAAAGCTTCACCATCTTCTTTGTACCTAAACAAAAAGAAACAAAATCTATTCTACATCAGTGCAATCTGCATTTGAAATTTTCACAGTTTGATGAATAGGAAACAAGGAAGCAACTTCACCTAATTTGTAAATATAAGGAATACCATTTTTTAAAAAGCTTCTATGACAACAGATAACCAGAGTGCTGAACATCTCATTTCAAATTTTTATTACTAGCTATAATTCCTTATGACTTTTAGGCTGTGCCACAACAAAAGAACTAGATCCTAAGGAACAAGTCAATTAGAAAGCATTTCTTAAATAGCTCTCTACCTATATAGCAAGGGAAGTTTCTCATTGAGGACAGTAATAAAATTAGTCATTTAATAAACATGGTATCCAATATACTGAGGATATCAATTTATCTTCCTAGGGATTTACTTACAACCAGAGAAGAAAATTGTTCAGATACATGAGCTCTAAGAAATGGATCTCTGCTCAGGTAAAAATCTCGCCTCCAACCCACTTAGTTCTCTATCCTCACCTAGTAAAGTCTCTCAAAACTTTTCTTTAAGTGGGCTACAAGGCCTCTTGTAGTTACTTAAGCTTCTTGTGCTACTTGCATACTTTAATATCAGATATACCCACAAGCAGTAAGATAAAAAGAACTGGGAAAATTTTTTAAATAAAGAAACTATAATCTCAAAGCAACTCTCAACTTTCATGCTATAATACATGAGGGGAAAATTCTTACAATTAACCAAATAAGAAATTATTTACCAAGAAACTTTGTGCCAGGTATAAACTGTGAAGAACAAGAAGAAATAGAAGGTGAATACCCCTGTCTTCAATGAGCTAACAAGCTAGTTGACTACAAAAGTCAAAAACACACAAAAGCAAGAGAACACTCACAGAGCAGTATATAGTTAAGTGCCAAAGGACAACCATGGGTAACTAATGCCACAATCTTAGAAGGGAAAACTGACCACTCAGAGATGGCCAGAGAAACACAAAAATATAATAGCTGATGGTAAGTGAGCTGGGTCTTGAAGATAAATAGAAAAGAAAAAGGCCAAGGCATTCCAAAGGGGGAGAATCACATGAACAAAGGAGGGGAAACCAGAAAACACAGGGCAAATTTAGGAGAGAGGAAACTAAATATAGGAGAAACTAAACTGAAGCAAGTTGAGTACAAAAGTGGTTGGGAGGAAAGACTGCTAGAAAAGTATATTAGAGCATATTTTTGGAAGACCTTGAATACCACTGTTTGTAAGGAGACTTTTGTCATCCAACACTGGAGGGGAAAACTGGCTGTGTTGACTTACTGAGAGACGGTACTGTACTTTACTATATTTCAAATATTGAAAAGCAATTGTTATACCTTACATGTTGATTTAAAAAAAAAAACTATAAAACTCCTACACATATGGTAAGATGTCATTCTAATCTCATATTTTACATATACATTCATTTGTTCAAAATCTTTTTAAGAAGCCACTATGTGCCAGGCACTGAAATCATGTGATAACACAGACACGGTCATTGCTCTCACAGAGCTCACAATCTATTAGGGACAGATATTAAAACTAGCAACAACAATAAAGCATCATTAGTGTTAAGGTAGATGTGCAGAAAGCTACGGGAATGTTCACAAAGAGCAATAATGAACGTAGTCCAGGGTTTAAGGAAACAGCCCCGAAGAAATGACATCTCAGCTAAGATCTAAAGAACAAAGAGGAATCAGTCAAACATTACAGGTAGATAAGGGTAAGAATATGGATGGAGTATCAAGTATTCCAGGCAGAAAAGGCAGCATATAGGAGGGCCTAGTCTTGCTTTTCTATTTTCTCGAAATGAATATATATTAAACAAACGGGCCGGGAAGCGGTAACAACAGAGTAAAGTTGAACACACATTTACTCCTTTGGCTCAATGTCTATCTTCTTACTGCTTCTCAGCCTTTTGCCTAGGACCAAGTGTAGTACCTGTCTTGTGACTGACAAACTGATACCAAACACATTCCTCATTGATTTTTTTTCCCTTTATTATAGAAGTTCTGAGTGTACAGAACAATCATGCATAAAATACAGGATTCCCATAACCATCCCACCACCAACACCTTGCATTGGTGTGGAACATCTGTTACAACTGATGATAGCTCATTTTATACTTGTACTATTAACTGAAGTCCATGATTTAACTTAGGATTCACTATTTGTGCAGTGTAGGTTCATGGATTTTTTTTTTTTAATTTTATTATTACTATATATACAATCTAATATTTTCCCTTTTAATCATATTCAGTTATATATCTCAATGCTGTTAACTACATTCACATTGTGTGCTACCATCACCACTATCCATTACCAAAACATTTCTATCATTCCAAATAGGAACCCTGTACATTTAAGCCTTAACTTCCCATTCCCTATCCCCAAACCGTCCTCTGGTAACCTTCTATGAGTTTACTTATTCTAATTGTTTCAAATGATTGAGAGCATACAATATTTGTTATTTTGTGAATGGCATATTTCACTCAACATGATGTCATCAAGGTTCATCCACGCTGTCACATGAATCAGGAATTCATTCCTTTTTATGGCTGAGTAATATTCCATCATATGTATGCACCACATTTTATGTATCCATCCATCAGTTGATGGACACATAGGTTACTTCCACCTGTTGGCAATTGTGAAGAATGCTGCTATGAGCATCAGTGTTAAAATATCTCTTCAAGACCTCGCTTTCAATTCTTTGGGGTATATTCCTAGTGGTACGATTCCCAAATCATATGGAAGTTTTATACTTAGCTTTTTGAGGAACCTCCAAACTGTCCCCTGCACCATTTCACATTGCCACCAGTAAGGAATGAGTGTTCCCATTTCTCCGCATCCTCTCCAACACTCATTATTTTCTGTTTTCTCAATAGCAGCCATTCTAATAGGTATGAAATAGTATCACATTGTGGTATTGATTTCCATTTCCCTGATGGCTAATGATGTTGAGCATCTTTTCATGTGCTTTCTGGCCATTTGTATACCTTCTTTGGAAAGATGCCCACTCAAGTCTTTTGCCCATTTAAAAATTGGGTTGTCTTTTCGTTGCTGAGTTGAAGGATTTCTTTTTATATTCTGGATATTAAAACACTATCAGTTCCCACAAATAAATGCCCAGGGCCAGATGGCTTCACAGGGGAATTCTACCAAACTTTCCAAAAAGAACTGATACCAATCTTACTTAAACTCTTTCAAAACATTGAAGAAAATGGAACACTACCTAACTCATTTTATGAAGCTAACATTAATCTAATACCAAAACCAGGAAAAGATGCTACAAGAAAGGAAAACTACCGGCCAATTACCCTAATGAATATAGATGCAAAAATCCTCAACAAAATACTTGCAAATCGAATCCAAAGACACATTAAAAAAATCATACACCATGACCAAGTGGGGTTCATTCCAGGCATGCAAGGATGGTTCAACATAAGAAAATCAATCAATGTATTACAACACATTAACAATTTGAAAGGGAAAAATCAAATGATCATCTCAATAGATGCTGAAAAAGCATTTGACAAAACACAACATCTGTTTTTGATAAAAACACTTCAAAAGGTAGGAATTGAAGGAAACTTCCTCAATATGATAAAGAGCATATATGAAAAACCCAGAGCCAGCATAGTATTCAATGGTGAGACAATGAAAGCCTTCCCTCTAAGATCAGGAACAAGACAAGGATGCCCGCTCTCACCACTGTTATTCAACATTGTGCTGGAAGTGCTAGCCAGGGCAATCCGGCAAGACAAAGAAACAAAAGGTATGCAAATTGGAAAAGAATAAGTAAAACTCCAATTGTTTGCAGATGATATGATCTTGTATCTGGAAAACACTGAGAAATTGACGATACAGCTACTAGAGCTAATAAACAAATTTAGCAAAGTAGCGGGATACAAGATTAATGCACATAAGTCAGTAATGTTTCTATATGCTAGAAATGAACAAACTGAAGAGACACTCAAGAAAAAGATACCATTTTCAACAGCAACTAAAAAAATCAAGTACCTAGGAATAAACTTAACCAAAGATGCAAAAGACCTGTACAAACAAAACTACATAACTCTACTAAAAGAAATAGAAGGGGACCTTAAAAGATGGAAAAACATTCCATGTTCATGGATAGGAAGGCTAAATGTCATTAAGATATCAATTCTACCCAAACTCATCTACAGATTCAATGCAATCCCAATCAAAATTCCAACAACCTACTTTGCAGACTTGGAAAAGCTAGTTATCAAATTTATTTGGAAAGGGAAGATGCCTCAAACTGCTAAAGACACTCTAAAAAAGAAAAACGAAGTGGGAGGACTTACACTCCCTGACTTTGAAGCTTATTATAAAGCCACAGTTGTCAAAACAGCATGGTACTGGCACAAAGACAGACATATAGATCAATGGAATCGGATTGAGAACTCGGAGATAGACCCCCAGATCTATGGCAGACTGATCTTTGATAAGGCCCCTAAAGTCACTGAACTGGGTCATAATGGTCTTTTCAACAAATGAGGCTGGGAGAGTTGGATATCCATATCCAAAAGAATGAAAGAGGATCCCTACCTCACACCCTACACAAAAATTAACTCAAAATGGACCAAAGATCTCAATATAAAAGAAAGTACCATAAAACTCCTAGAAGATAATGTAGGAAAACATCTTCAAGACCTTGTATTAGGCGGACACTTCCTAGACTTTATACCCAAAGCACAAGCAACAAAAGAAAAAATAGATAAATGGGAACTCCTCAAGCTTAGAAGTTTCTGTACCTCAAAGGAATTTCTCAAAAAGGTGAAGAGGCAGCCAACTCAATGGGAAAAAAATTTTGGAAACCATGTATCTGACAAAAGACTGATATCTTGCATATATAAAGAAATCCTACAACTCAATGACAATAGTACAGACAGTCCAATTACAAAATGGGCAAAAGATATGAAAGGACAGTTCTCTGAAGAGGAAATACAAATGGCCAAGAAACATACGAAAAAATGTTCAGCTTCACTAGCTATTAGAGAGATGCAAACTAAGACCACAATGAGATACCATCTAACACTGATTAGAATGGCTGCCATTAAACAAACAGGAAACTACAAATGCTGGAGGGGATGTGGAGAAATTGGAACTCTTACTCATAGTTGGTGGGACTGTATAATGGTTCAGCCACTCTGGAAGTCAGTCTGGCAGTTCCTCAGAAAACTAGATATAGAGTTACCATTCGATCCAGCGATTGCACTTCTCGGTATATACCCGGAAGATCGGAAAGCAGTGACACAAACAGATATCTGCATGCCAATGTTCATAGCAGCATTACTCACAATTGCCAAGAGATGGAAACAACCCAAATGTCCTTCAACAGATGAGTGGATAAATAAAATGTGGTATATACACACGATGGAATACTACATGGCAGTAAGAAGGAATGATCTCGTGAAACATATGACATGGATGAATCTTGAAGACATAATGCTGAGCGAATTAAGCCAGGCACAAAAAGAGAAATATTATATGCTACCACTAATGTGAACTTTGAAAAATGTAAAACAAATGGTTTATAATGTAGAATGTAGGGGAACTATCAATAGAGAGCAATTAAGGAAGGGGAACAAAAATCCAAGAAGAACAGATAAGCTATCGTGGGTAAATTTAACGTTCTGGGAATGCCCAGGAATGACTATGGTCTATTAATTTCTGTTGGGTATAGGAGGAACAAGTTCACAGAAATGTTGCTATATTAGGTAACTTTCTTGGGGTAGAGTAGGAACATGTTGGAAGTAAAGCAGTTATCTTAGGTTAGTTGTCTTTTTCTTACTCCCTTGTTATGGTCTCTTTGAAATGTTCTTTTATTGTATGTTTTTTTTTCAATTATTATTTTTATTTTTTTATTTTTCATACAGTTGATTTAACAAAAAAAGTTAAAAAAAAAAAAAAAAACAAGGAAAAAATATGTAGAGCCCCCTTTAGGAGCCTGTGGAGAATGCAGGGGTATTAGCCTACCCCACCTCCATGGTTGCTAACATGACCACAGACATAGGGGACTGGTGGTTTGATGGGTTGAGCCCTCTACCACAGGTTTTACCCTTGGGAAGACTGTTGCTGCAAAGGAGAGGCTAGGCCTCCCTATAATTGTGCCTAAGAGCCTCCTCCCGAATGCCTCTTTGTTGCTCAGATGTGGCCCTGTCTCTCTAGCTAAGCCAACTTGAAAGGTGAAATCACTGCCCTCCCCGCTACGTGGGATCAGACACCCAGGGGAGTGAATCTCCCTGGTAACGTGGAATATGACTCCCGGGGAGGAATGTAGACCTGGCATCGTTGGATAGAGAACATCTTCTTGACCAAAAGGGAGATGTGAAAGGAAATGAAATAAGCTTCAGTGGCAGAGAGATTCCAAAAGGAGCCGAGAGGTCACTCTGGTGGGCACTCTTACGCACACTTTAGACAACCCTTTTTAGGTTCTAATGAATTGGGGCAGCTGGTGGTGGATACCTGAAACTATCAAACTACAACCCAGAACCCAAGAATCTTGAAGACAATTGTATAAAAATGTAGCTTATGAGGGGTGACAATGGGATTAGGAAAGCCGTAAGGACCACACTCCCCTTTGTCTAGTTTATGGATGGATGAGTAGAAAAATAGGGGAAGGAAACAAACAAACAGACAAAGGCACCCAGTGTTCCTTTTTATTTTAATTGCTCTTTTTCACTTTAATTATTATTCTTGTTATTTTTGTGTGTGTGCTAATGAAGGGGTCAGGGACTGGTTTAGGTGATGAATGTACAACTATGTAATGGTACTGTGAACAATCAAATGTGCATGGTATGTGAATATATCTCAATAAAATGAATATTTAAAAACAAACAAACAAACAAAAACATTATTAGGGAAAATGGAGGGCAGGCATGGCCCGCATAGTAGAGCTAGTGACCTAGAGCGACCACGTCTGTGGCATGACCTTGACGCCCAGGATTCCACCGATGGCACAGGCAAAGGCCCCTGGGCTGCAGAAATAGCGGCGGGGAGTAGCCAAGCCCCAGAGACCCTGAGCAGCTGGCAATCACTCCAAATAGAACAAATCCAAGATTATTCTGATCAGACTCTCAAATACTGAAGAGAAGGAGCAAGTTCTGAAAGCAGCAAGAGAAAAGCAATTCACCACATACAAAGGAAACAACACAAGACTAAGTAACGACTACTCAGTGGCCACCATGGAGGCGATAAGGCAGTGGCATGACATATTTAAAATTCTCAGAAAGAAAAATTTCCAACCAAGAATACTTTATCCAGCGAAATTCTCCTTCAAATTTGAGGGAGAGCTTAAATTTTTCACAGAGAAACAAATGCTGAGAGATTTTGCCAATAAAAGACCTGCCCTACTTCAGATACTAAAGGGAGCCCTACCGACAGAGAAACAAAGAAAGGAGAAAGAGATACAGAGAATTTTAACAGACATATTTAGAACCTGACATCCCAAATCACCAGGACACACATTTTTCTCTAGTGATCACAGATCTTTCTCCAGAACAGACCATATGCTGGGACATAAAACAAGCCTCAATAAATTAAAAAAACAAACAAACAATTGAAGATATTCAAAGCACATTCTCTGACCACAATGGAATACAAATAGAAGTCAATAATATTTGATTTGTAACTCCAGTATTTACTTCCTACAGGATATAAAATACATAAGCTCTAACGACAAATCAGTGGTTTTGGCCTCAATGTAAAACATGCAATTTTTGACAAGAACTATATAAAGGTGGGAGAATGGAGGAGTATAGGACATAGTTTACGGGTCCTACTGAAGTTAAGTTGGTATCAAAGAAAACCAAGACTGTTATGGATTTAAGAGGTTAAATTTAAGCCCCACAGTAAACACAAAGAAATTATCACAGAATATGACCATAGAGATGAAAAGTAGAGTATGGGTTACAAGAAGTGGGGGAAGGGGCAATGGGGGGTTAAGAAATGAGTGTAGGGTTGCTGTTTGAGGTGAAGGGAAATTTCTAGTAATGGATGGTGGGAAGGTGATAGCATTACAACATTCTAAATGTGATTAATCCCACTAATGGAATGTTAGAGAGGGGGTGGAATGGGAAGATTTAGGCTGTGTATATGTTTCCACAATTGAAAAAAAAAAAAAAAGACAGTCTAAATAGATAACAATTGAATACCAAGGATGATCCTGGATGGGATCTGAGGATGGAGAAGAGGAGGCTCAAAGGGACACAGATGGGACATAAGGAAAAAAAAAAAAAAAAAAGGAAATATAGAATGTAAGCTTTGTATCAATGTTGAATTTCTTGAACTTCTTAGCTGCGCTTAACAGGATTGCAAAAAAGAATGTTCTTGTACATGGGAATTGTATATGTGAATTACAGTGTTTGTTCAAGGATGTGTGCAGCTTGCTCTCAAATGTTCAGAAGACAAAGCAATAGATGATGGATGATAGGGAGGGAGGGAAAGAAATGGCAGTGTGACAGCATGTTAAAGTTGATGGATTGGGGTATTGGGGGAGGGGGATCAGGGTATGCTGTGTGTGGGGTTTCTATTGTTTTTACAACTGTTCCTGTAACTTTGAATTTATTTCAAAATAAAAAAAAAAAAGCTGCCTACAAATAAAAACCCAGGGCCAGAAGGCTAGAGGGGAATTTTACCAAACTTTCCAAAAAGAACTGATAACATTCCTACTCAAACTCTTTCAAAAAATTGAAGAAAAAGGAACACAACCCAACTAATTTTATGATGTTAACATCATTCTAATGACAAAACCAGATAAAGATGCTACAAGAAAGGAAAACTACAGGCCAATCTCCCTAATGAATATAGATGTAAAAATTCTCAACAAAATACTTGCAAATCAAATCTAAAGACACATTAAAAAAATCATACACAGCAACCAACTGGGGTTCGTTCCAGGCATGCAACAGTGGTTCAACATAAGAAAATCAATCAGTGAAATACAACACATTAACAAATCAAAAGGGAAAAATCAAATGATCATCTCAATAGATGCAGAAAAAGCATTCCATAAAATCCAGCATCCTTTTTTGGTAAAAATCACTTCAAAAGGTAGGAATTGAAGGAAACGTCCTCAATATGATAAAGGGCATATATGAAAAACCCACAGCCAGTACAGTACTCAACGGTGAGAGACCAAAAGCCTCCCCCACTAAGATCACGAACGAGACAGGGATGCTCGCTGTCACTACTGTTATTCAACATTGTGCTGGAATTTCTAGCCAGAGCAGTCTGGCAAGACAAAGAAATAAAAGGCATCCAAATTGGAAAGGAAGATGTAAAACTGTCATTATTTGCAGATGATATGATCACATATTTGGAAAACCCTAAGAAATCAACGACACAGATTCTGGAGCTAATAAACAAATTCAGCAAAGTGGTGGGATACAAGATCAATGCACTAAAGTCAATAATGTTTCTATACACTAGAATGACTTACCTGAAGAGACAAGAAAAAAATTCCATTCAGGATAGCAACTAAAAAATCAAGTACCTAGGAATAAACTTAACCAAGGATGTAAAAGACCTCTATACAGAAAACTACATAACTTTACTAAAAGAAATCAAACAGAACCTAAATAGGTGGAAAGATATTCCACGTTCATGGATAGGAAGACTAGACATCATTAAGAAGTCAATTCTACCAAAATGATCTACAGATTCCATGCAATTTCAATCAAAATTCCAACCATATATTTCAGACTTGGAGAAGCTAGTTATCAAATTTATTTGGAATGAAAAGGGGCCTCAAATTGCTAAAAACATTCTAAAAAAGTAGAACGAAGTGGGAGAACTTAGATTTCCTGACTTTGAAGCCTACTATAAAGCACAGTAGTCAAAACAGCATGGTACTGGCACAGAGACATATATACTGATCAAGGAATCAAACCAAGAGTGCAGAAATAGACCCCCAGATCTGTGGTTGACTGATTTTTGATAAGGCCCACAAATCCACTCAGCTGGAACAGAACAGTTTTTTCAACAAATGGAACTGGGAAAACTTGATATCCATATCCAAAAGAATGAAAGAGGACCCCCACCACACATCCTATATAAAAATCAACTCAAAGTGAATCAAAGAGCTCAATGTAAGAGATAGTACTACAACTCCTAGAAGATAACATAGGGAAACATCTTCAAGAACTAGTATTAGGAGGTAGCTTCTTAGACCTTACACCCAAAGCACAAGCTATGAAATAAAAAAAAATAGATAAATGGGAATCCTCAAGATCAAAAGCTTCTGTCCCTCAAAGAACTTTGTCAAAAAAAGGTGAAGAGGCAGCCAACTCAATGGAAGAAAATATTTGGAAACCATGTATCTGAGAAGAGACTGATATCCTGCATATATAAAGAAATCCTGCAACTCAATGACAATAGTACAAACAGTCCAATTATAAAATGGGCAAAAGATATGAAAAGGCATCTTTCCCAAGAAGAAACACAAATGGCTAAAAATCATGTGAAAAAAATGTTCATCTTCACTAGCTATTAGGGAAATGCAAATCAAGGCCACAATGAGATATCATCTCACACCAATCAGAATGGCTGCCATTAAACAAACAGGAAACTACAAATGCT
The DNA here is from genome assembly GCF_015220235.1 of Choloepus didactylus. NCBI lineage: Eukaryota > Metazoa > Chordata > Mammalia > Pilosa > Megalonychidae > Choloepus > Choloepus didactylus. Next base: position 124,735,956 of record NC_051312.1, on the reverse strand, counting down.
GGAGAGGATATGGAGAAATAGGAACTCTTATTCATTGCTGGTGGGAATGTATAATGGTACAGCTGCTGTGGAAGACAGTTTATCAGAGCCTCAGAAAACTAGATATCGAGTTACCCTACAATCCAGCAATTTCACTTCTTGGTATACACCCAGAAGATCTGAAAGCAGTGACATGAACAGACATTTGCACACCAAAGTTCATAGTGACATTGTTCACAACCACCAAGAGATGGACATAATCCAAGTGTCCTTCAACAGATGAGTGTATAAACAAAATGTGGTTATACATACAATGGAACATATGACAACATGGATGAATCTTGAAGACATAATGCTGAGTGAAATAAGCCAGACACAAAAGGAGAGACATTGTATGTTACCACTAATGTGAACTCTGTGAAGATTGTAAAATAGTACTTTTAGGATTAAGTAAGAACTAGATATGACTAACCCTGTTTCACAGGAGAAGAAATTGAGTTTTAGAGAGGGTAAGAACTAGTCCAGAGATAACGAGCTATTAGGTGACAACGCCAAATTCAAATCTCAGTTTCCTGAACTTTGACACTAGTGTTTGATCAACTATGGGACATCTACCATAGTTCAAATAAACAAAAAAGGAACAAGCATATATGTTTAATTATCTTCACGAGAACAAATGGCAGCAAATTTAAATAAAGACATCTACCTCCTTCACCAAGTATTTAGCTTTCATGTATTCAGGATGCCCTGAATGAGATCAGCAACCATTTAATCACTAAATAAGAACGGCTGGATTTGGGCACACTGGCAAGAACATTGAATTCTACAGTTAGAAAGACTTGAGTATAGATCCAGTCCCTGATAACTTACTAAACTGAGTAATCTTAGACACATTTTACCTCAGAGCTTGTAAGAGTTTCCTAATAAAACCTCCCTTATAGGGCTGTTTTAAGGGCAAAAGGAGTTCATTCATTTATTCACTCAACAAATACTGTTAGGAAGTAAATGGTTAAGCTGCAATCCATCTTCCTTTTGTGGGTGGAGGAGGGGAGCCCAGCAAAAAAATGAAAAAGAAAAAGAAAATTAAGTTAAATCTCCTTGTAAACATGCTAATGACAAACCTCCTGGGAAACACATATGGTATTTACTGTCATGAGAGTACTTATCTATGAAATGCATTTAATTTAACAGTATGTACCAGGTTTGTTTATAATCTATGGATTCAAGGGGTATGTCTCTCTGGTAGAATCTGGGGAGCTGTGTTCTGTATCGGAAATCTCAACCCTCTGCCTGCTTCACATATATCTTGTAATTACTCTGATCCTTGAAATTATTTGTAAAACTTGATACTGGATGTGAGAGGCAGCTTCTAAAATGGTTCCCCAATATTCTCCGCTATATAAGATTTATATATGGTAGAGACCTTATATAGTCTCCACCACACTGAATAGGGCTGACCTGTATAACCACTAAGATCCTACAGATAAGTTAGAGTGTAACTTTCAAGACTGGGTCATAAAAGACATTGCTGCTTCCATCTTACCTTCCTGACCCTTTCATTTGCTCTGTCTGATGAAGCCAGATGCCATGTTGTGAGCTGCACTATGTAGAGGACCACCTGCAGAGGCACTGAGAAAGGCCTCCAGCCCACAGCCAGTGAGGAAACAAATCCTGCCAACAACCACGTAAGTAAGCTTGGAAACTGATTCACCCACAATCAAGCTTCAAAATGACTGCAGTACTGGTGACACCTTGATTACAGTCTCGTGATAGATTAAAAGCTAGAGGACCCAGCTAAGACATGCCCAGATTCCTAACTCAGAAAACCTGTGAGATAATAATTGGTTATTGCTTTAAGCCACTAAGTTGAAGGGCATTTTGTTACACAAGAGCAGATAACTAATATATTGGGTATGATCTCTGGCTCACGAATCTTATTTGATAATCCAATTCTTTGTCTTATCTCAAGTGTCTACTATTTGCCACCCTCTGTTCTAGGCACTTAGGGTACATCGATGAAATAGACAAAGATCCTCGCTTTTATGGAGCTTACATTCTAGTATGGAGAAAGAGAAACAAATAATCAAAATAATAAGATAATACTCTAGTATTGGTAAGTGCTATGGAAAAAAGAAAAAGAGCAGGGTAACAAGACGTGGTTAAGGGAGGGTAAAGAAGATAGCCATGTTGATACTTGAATAGTAAGAAATGGAGAGGAAAGAGAAGCATAGGGCCCAGTAAGTCATTGGCTTTACTCTGAGTGAAATGGGAAGCCATCAGAGGGGGTGACAGGATCAGACTTACTGTGCCTGCTTTTTGAGAATAGACAGTAGGGGAGCAAGGGAGTAAGTGCCAGCAAGCAATAGATTCCTAAGAAATACCAGCCCCTTTTCTATCTCTACAGCTATACTGGCCATAATCTACCCCAGCTCCTCACTGCTTCAATATGCAAGGTTATCTTGTTAACTATTCCATGAAGTACCAGTTATTTTCCAAAAACCATGAACTTTTCACAAGTTATCACACTGCAACTTTTAAACTAGTTTCCACCTTAATATTTGAGATCTAAACTGTTTTCAGGGAGTGCACAATGCAAAGGTTTGGCCTCTGCTGTCCCCTAGTGGACCTGCCTAAATTACTCATACCAAAAAACTATGAGATCCACAAAATGCAGCAAAGCATTTTTGGAATATTGATGAAATTATTTTTACCTCCTACTATTCTTGGGGGGGAAAAGTTACATATAAACTACTGCCTTCCACGTCTCCCCCCAAATAAAAGCATAAAAAGAGTAATGTTTGCCTACTATCCATTCCTAAATCTTCTATTTTCATTTACAGATTTTTATAAAAACCAGAAGAGCTTTGTTTCTTGAGTATCAAAAACTGCAAGCCCTAAAAAGAATTGCTTGTAAGTGGTAAAGTGCATCACAGGATACAGCCTTATAAAACTATATTCATTCCCCTGCTTTACTTAAAGGAAGTTTCTCATCTTCATCCTAATGGTCCCAAGAAGCCAAGATTACCCAGGAGCTTTTCCCCCATGTCCCTAAAGGAGATCATTTTGTTAAAGGGGGTGTGGATGTAAAGAAAATAGGAATTTTTTTTCAACTGCTATGGATCAAAAGACTTTGACAGCTGAATAAACTAAGAGAATACTTTAAGGCAATAAATATCTGAATCAACCTTTATTTCCATTTAACTAAAACACAGAAAGGAAAAAGAAGTTTCCCCAAACCTTAGCTATTTTGCCACAAAGCACTGAATTCATTTTTCTACATTTATATATTATAGTTCAATTCTAAAAGCAAACACTATCTGGAAACCAGGTTTTAAATACAGCATAACACACAGGATTTTAATTAGTTTCAAAATTTAATTTAGCCTTTATTCAATTCAATTCTCCAGTCTCATGGCCCACAAAACTTTCTAATTATCTCTAAGCCCATTAATGGCAGCTTTTAAACTTCAATTTGGTTACTTTTTATTAAACTTCCAGAAAAAAAAATAAGCATTACATGTTAAACCTTTCCACTGACTATAAAATATTTTTAATTGGTTACAAAGGATCAAACAAGTTTGTACTTTAAAAATTAATGACATCAGAAATTACATTAAAGTAATTTCTCAAACTATTCTCTTTCTTCAGATACAATCAACTTGATACTGTTCTAAGTTCTTCATCTCCAGAGTCATTAAGACCCAATGTACAGCATACTCAACTATACAATATTTTCAGCATCACTTCCAGGAACCAAAACTCCTGAAATATTTCCCCTTCTCAGAGCTTACCCTGATGTAGTAAGGTATCTAATCATCTTCATATACGAAGTGTAATAAAAAAATACTGTTAAATGTATTATATAAAGTGACCAATTTGCCCTCTCCATGTCCACATCTAAAAAGTCTGCAAGTCACTGGTAAAATATGCAAATGAGACACCATATCCAACCTTACCTATAAGAGGCCCATAGGACCACAAAATGCAAATGTACACATGGGTATGTGCGCAAATTCATACAGACCACACATTTACTAAGGAGAACATAATGGTGGAGAAACATTCAACCACCACTAATGACTTCTCAGGATAGCTCTCTATGAAAGACAATTCAAACATGCACCCTATACATTAAAAACCACTGATGCACCATAAACCTACTTATACACTAGAAACCAGGCTGCTATTCTACCCATGCCCCACTTTATTTAGATCCTAGAAGAAATCAAAATGCTACCAATTGTGCTAGCTTGAAGATGTTATGCACCCTAGAAAAGGCCATGTTCTTTTAATCCACTCCTGAGGGTGCAGACCTGTTGTAGATGAGAAGTTTGGTTAGGTTATTTCAATTGAGATGGAACCCACCCCATTCAAGGTGGGTCTTAATCCTATTACCGGAGTCCTTTAAAAGAGATGAAACAGAGAGCTCAAAGAAGCCCCAGAGAAGCTGAGAAGAAGCCATCAAAGCCAGAAGCTAGAAGCAATGAAACTTGGGAGAGAAGGGCCAATAGACGTCGCCATGTGCCTTCCCATTTGACAGAGGTGTCCCAGATGTTAGGTTACAAAAGAACAGAATCCAGATATCATTCTGTTGATGCCTTAGTTGGGACATTTTCACAGCCTTAGAACTGTAAATGTAAGTTAATAAATCTTCATTATAAAAGCCAGCCGATTTCTGTTATATTGCATTCAGGCAGCTTTAGCAAACCAAAACACCATTATAAAGGCAAGTTTGTCTTAATACACAATGACATCATACACAACCCAGTTCTAACTCTATTCCTTGTTCATAATACTAAATGACAATATAATTGCAATAAAGACTTTTACTTTTGAGCCCTACAATACATAAATCCTATTTTAAAATACTTTTAACTTTTGCTATTTTACTATTCTTTCCCTTCGTTCATTATGGTCAAAAGAAACATATGTAATTTAAATGTGTACATTTTTATTACAGCCCATGTTTGAAATAAGCCCACTGAGTAAATCTGAATCAATTTCAAAAACGTTTACACATGAAACACATTTTATGAAAATTAACAAATGAACAGAAAGGAAAAGTTTTACTTCCAATCAAGATGTAGAAGGACATGAAAAAACTTGATTCAGCTTAAAACAACAAAACAACAGATAAACAATTACAAAAAAATTACACTTTTCTTAAAGCCATTGGAGAACTATGGACTCAAAGAAATCGAAAGGAACTAATCTCCAAAGGAACTTCCTAGATAAACAAGGAATACAGGAAGGTTAGCGCAGGGCAGGTAAAGAACAAGCCTACCATAAATACCATCTTTGCTTGGATGAGAAAATAACCAACCAAACTTTAGAAGAAACTGTGAGTACATCTGTAGGATTTAAATCTAGGGATTTCCACGGCAAAGTTATTTCCACAAAGTAATTCTCTTACATGGAAATTCTGTTGAGTAAGCAGAGGTTAGGGCCAGGTCTAGAAAGAAATCCTGATTTCATAGCTTTCTAGTCTTGTCGCCTCAATATTTCAAGGTCTAGCAGTCTTAGGATATTTGGTCCCAAGCCGCCCTAGAAAGAGGCTTAACCTCAACTTCAAAGGCTTTAAAACCAGGGGTCAACTGAATCTAACCAAAACTTTTAAGCAAAACGCAATTCTACTTCAGTAAGAACAAGGAGATCAATCCTGTGGCTACAAAGAAGTTGGCAGCTGGGCTGAAAAACAAGAGATCTCCTTAGACTCCTAGTTTTTGAATTTTAAGAAGCCACTAGAGAGTCGTTCTCAACTAGGGACAATTTTGCCTCAGGGGACATTTGGCAAGATATAGAAACATTTTTGGCTGTCTCACCTGGGGTGTGCTACAGGAATCTAGTGAGAAGCGGCCAGAAATGCTGCTAAACATCCTATAATACACAAGACAGTACCCATAACAAATAATTATCTAGCCCTAAATAGTGCCAAGGTTGAAAAACCCTGTGCAAAAGGAATTAAACCACAATCCCACTCAAACTACCTCCTGACTGGATCAAACTAGTAAGTCCATCAAAGAGAAAAGAGCAGTCTTTCTTTTTGTAAAAGGAGGAAGGAAAGGAAGGAGGGGAGAGAGAGAGAGATACATTACCATTTCAGTTTTAGCTGTTCTTTTAGATGCAATGACAGGGAGACAAATTATTAAACATGTAAAGAGGCAAGAAAATGTGATTCATAGACAAGAGAAAAAACAGTCAATAGAACAGACCCACAGACAAACCAGGTGTTGGAACTATCAGACAAGGACCTTAAAATAACTCTTATAAACATGTTTTTCAAGATATCAACAAAAGAAGATGGATACAATGAGCAAAAGACAAAAATTTTCCAGAAAGATTTGGAGAACCAAAAGTAAATCCTGGAACTAAGAAATACAGTATCTGAGGTCAAAAATTCACTAGATGAACTTGGACACAACAGACTGGATACAAGAGAAGAAAGTATATCAGTGACCTTGAAGACAGATCAATAGAAAGCATCCAAATTGCACTGAAAGACAAAAGACTGAAAAAAATTAGCAGAGCCTCATAAACTATAGGAGTATGTCAAGCAATCAAATACATATGTAACTGGAGATCCTGAAAAAGAAGAGAGGTAATGTGGGGCATTAAAAAATACTTGAAAACACGCACCAGCTAAAATTTTTCCAAATTTGACCAAAATCAATAACCTATAGATCTAGGAAGCTCCATAAATCCAAAGTAGGAAACTGAATGGGGAAAAGATGATCTTCAAGGAAATCTAACTTAAGGCTTTTTAAAATGCCTTTAAGACCACATTATAAAGCTTTAAATATGAATATAAATGAAACAAATGATCTTTATACATTTAACCTAGCTGAAAGTCCCAAAAACTTTTCTAAGATCATCAAAAAGCCAATAAAGAAATCATAAAGTTGTTACCTAAACTTACTATTTCACTTAACAAAAAGTCATATCCCCTATATCACTTTGTACCCCAAGTCACGCTAAGTTATGTGTATGTTTTACTTACTTGTGGCTATGCTGAGCAACAAATTGCTAGCAAATACTTCAGCAACGATCTCTAGACCAATGCCTCTCATTTTAAAGATGAGGGCACCTAGGCCAAGATTTGACATCCTGAGGTACACAAAGCTTACTAGAGTATAGGCTGGGGGTCCCCAAGACCACTTTCAGGGATTCACTAGAAGGACTCAGCATATAGTTATACTCAGGGCTAAGATTTATTATAATGATACAGAAAGGATACAGAGCCGTATCATAAGAAGAAAGACATACACAGAGTCCCAAACAATCTGTGTGCAAGCTTCTTCATGCTTTGTCCCTCCCAGGAGAGGGCGCACACAGCACACTCTTCCCCTAGCAACAAAATGCAGCTACACACATGCAATGTTTCTGCCCAAGGTTTTCACTGAAGATTGCAAATAGGCACCCTCTGCCTAGCACGCACCAAAATTCCAGACTCCCATAAGAAATGCAGGTGTTTGATATAAACCATATACTTTGCACAATATAGGCAAAGCGAGGCCCCCTTATAATTTAGGGAAGTGTCGGGAACTGTTTACCAGCCAAGTTCCCAGATTTCAGCCTTTATAAGCAGGCCTTTATAGGACAGCAGTCTCACATCTATGTTAATTTCTTCTGCACAGTGTAAAACAGAGGTTTCTGAGTACAGGGTCATTATAACTAAGCCATACTATTCAGTGCCTAGCACTATGCCTGGCATATAGGAAGTGCTCGAGAAATATGCTATACATGAATTGTAACAAATATATCACACTAACGCAAGGTGTTAACAGTAGGGTGGTTCATGGGAACTCTATATTTTATGCATGATTTTTCTGTAAACCTGCAACTTTCCTAATAAAAAAATAAATAAAACACCAAAAAATATATGCTGTACAAATACTATCATTCTTTAAACATCAAAATGTATCCTATTTTTTTTTAAGGATCTGCCTATTTTCCAGAAATTTCCACATACTCACCAGGAATCAACCTTCTCTTACCCTTGCAATAAATCTCCAACCAGAAATGTCACTGCTTTGTGTCTCCCTCACATAACCAAGAAAATTTCACTTTAAAAATCTGCTGCACTCTCAGTCATGGAGAAAAACATCTATAATCAGCAGCACAATACTTACAGATGCTATTTCTATAATAACTAATATTTATGTTAAAATAAACCCAAAAATTCCATCTCAGAAAAAGGTACACAGTTCACATAAATCCTATCATTTATACTGAAGCCTTATTTCAAATACCAATTATTTGGAACAGCTGAAAATCAGGAAAGTAGCTAAGCTGATACTTAAATTTTATCAGCAAGCCCTTTCTGTTAGAAATATTTATATCTGAAGTCAAGAATTAGGAATTAAGAATGGGAATTTGGGTCTCAAGATCCAGCCGTCCCTGGGAATCCTTAAACAAAAGCTGGTGGCTTGAAATCAGAAGCAACCGTTGGTCCCACTAGACTAGCTGTCCTTTGGGTCTCCACCATCATGAAATATCAATGTCTCATTGAAATCCATATTATTATAAATACCCAGTCATCCAGTTGAGATAAGGAAGAAAATGGGAAGATAAAACCAAAAGAAGTAGCTCATCTGTGGCTAATCATAACACTATTGTGATTAATATTTACATTATTTCAAATTTTTAACCATTATAAAAATCAGTAAGATGAACATCTTTACTAAAATTGTATTTATCACTCTGTTTTCTTAAGACCAGTGTCTGGATGTGGACTTAACTGAGTCAAAAGAAAAAACTTTTTTAAGACTTTTGGTAAGTATTAGCAAATGCTATCCAGAAAGAAGATGTTAACCATTTACAATTACACCAGGAGAATGAATCTCCCAACTTCACTGCAACCTCAATAGCAGTGATGTAGTTTGTTGGCTTTTTCATTCATTCAGATAATTTTCTATGTCATTTCATCCCAAATAACTATGATTTTGCTATATTCTTTTCCAGACAATACCCAACAGCTCTTCAGCAAATACAGGATCGGGGGCGAGGGGGGGGGCACAAAAAGAAGAGAAAATATACAGCAGTGTCTCTAATTCCTGTAATAGAAAAAAGGAAAAGAGAGAAATCCATGCCTCTTATTAGAACCTCTACAGCACAGAGCTTAAAAGCACAAGATCTAGACTACAGGAGTAAGATTGCCTAGGTACAAACCCTGGCTCTGTAGATGGTGGATCAAATGCTCTAAGTCACACGTTCCTCATCTGAAAATAGGGATAACATTCCTAAATGTCATTGAGGGATCATTAGGATTCAATCAAATGATGGTCAATGGGCAGCTATGGTGAAAAGTTTAGTAAAGGAAGAAGTTTCAACAAAAAGCTAAAACAATGCTCTTAGGATTTTCATAGATTTCTCTCAGCACTCATCATTAAGTATGGGCCATTTCCGATATCTGTCATCAAGTGGCTGTCAAGCCAGACTGCAAAATGCCAAACCAGCACTCACTTACTTGAATTCCTCTATAATTTGTTTCTCTGCAGGGGAAGCACACCTACCTGGCAGTTCTACCTGCTCTGTGAATATATGTGTTGGCATCCTCTGGACAATCAAACTGAAGAACCCAATTCACAGCTGGGAAATCTGCATGGAAGGAATGTCAAGTTTCAAGATGTCAGTTTCAAGATGTCCCCTGCTGAGTTATTTTTAATTTATATTATTATTTGTTAGGACTTTCAGACACAAACTGATAGATATCATCTGTGAATACTATTAAAAATAAAATTAACTGCATGCACCAAGAGATAATAAACATTTCTCTCCTTTGACAAAGTGAACTAAAATTAATGGCAGTATTCAAATGTGAAGATTTTTTCATATCTGACGCAGAAGAGACAGATTGCTTTGTGTCAGAAAAATAATGAAATACCCTGATATTTAATTACTAAAAGAACTACTTCCTTCTCATTGGCTCCTAGTGGACTAGAAAACTGATTTCTAAATTTAAATTTAAATGAAAGTTTACTTTTCCTTCTACTCCCACCTCCATTTGAATTAATGGTGTATTTCAAGCTCTCCTTCCCCATTTCCTGGCAATAATTAGTCCTTACATATTTCTGGCTACTACCGTTTCCATTCATTTCCAGAGAATCCTGCCCTCATCCTCTTAAAAAAATTACCTGCAATCATTTATGGATTTTGCTGCAAGAATTTCCAATCAATTTCTATCAGAAAAAAAGAAAGGTTGATCATCTCAACTATCACTTAAGTCATGTAATCTATTCAAAAGGGTTGAATGTTAGTATGGGGGAGGGGGACCAAGAAAAACAGAACAGAGATATTTAGAATACCCCACCCCATCCTGTATTTGAAGTAGTCAGGTACCTCAGAAGGTCAAAAGGCAGGGCATGTTTCAGGGCTGTAAAGAGGAAGGGAGGCAGACAGCAGCAGTTAAATCCTCAGACTCTCTCCCTTATGCTGTGCCTTTGAGTCTCCGAATGGAGACCGGAAGTCTTATTCTGGAGAAGGGTTTCAGACCCTAGGATACTGGACAGAGTGGAACGCAGGGGGCACGAGATTTGGAGTGAAAACAGGAATACTGACGGTGAGGCCTCTGAGCTTACTTCCTTGCTAGGCTCCCAAAAAGCCAGCAGAAAGTTTAATCTCTGCTTAGGAGAATGAGGTATTCTTCTCTGAAGAAACGGAATGTTCAAAGAGAGACGACTTTGACATTTGGGGTCCCATACAAAATGGTCAACTCTATCCAAACTGCCTTATAATAAAGGCCATCAGTCAACAAGCCTCATCCATGTAAAAATTAATTCAAATAAGCTTTTTGGTGTCTCGTTTTTAAACATAAAGAGACATCCAATTGTAGACATTTGAGAAAAGCCTCAAATATGACAGAAAAAAAAAATGGCACTCAGCAGAAACAAATAATGCAGAGAAAAGAACCATAAATATATATATATATGTGTATATATATATATATATATATATATATCTCCTCAGAGAGGAAAGAAAACACTCCATCCATCAACAAAAACAAGAGGTTGTAAAAAAACAAGGAGCTCTGAGAATTTAAAAATGAAAAATTTTATAGGAAAGTTGAAATATAAAAGCAAATAAATACCCCGGAAAGAATAAGAAAAATAAAGAGATGGACAATAAGAGACAAAAAACAGGAAAATTGGAGGATTAATCAAGAGGTCAAGTATCACTCCAAAAATGAGAAAAGAAAAATAAAATGGAAGAAATTAATGGAGAAATAGAGAAAAACAGAGAAAGAATTTTATAATGAAATTTATAACAAAGCAATTATTAATGCAAGGAAAAAAAAATTTTTTTTAAGTATGAGAAAGGAAACAATCTAGGTATACTTCTTCCCTCAGCAGCAAACAATAAATAATGTAAATGTTGAAAGGATGGGGGATAGCAAAAGAATTACAGTAAATCCTCAACTATCATAAAAAGAAGTTATTAGATGTATGGTATGGGAATTTATCTCAATAAAACTGCTTTAAAAAAAAGAAGTTATTAGATAATTTCTAAACTTGATAAATAAAGGCAGTATAAGAACATTACTTAGAAACAAAGTTAAATACCAAAAGAAGAAATAAGAGTTTTAAGTAGTTGCTGCTGGGTAATGAGGAGGAGTAGAGAAGGACCTACTATTTCATTTTAACTCTGAATTTTTTAAACAAGCACATGTATAATTTATTTAAAACAAAACTCACTTTTAAAAAAATAAAGTTTTAAAATAGATACTGGTATTACTAGCCATGCAGCCTTGGGAAAGTCACTTCTGGGTTCAGTTACCTCAGGTGTAAAATGGAGCTAATAACAGCATCTAATCTTAGGATTGTTGTGAGGATTCAAGGTTTGGCCCAGAGTAAGCCATCAAGAAACATTAACCATTATTATTACTATTTATGCATATATAATTTTTTTTCTGGAAGAACACATGAACTGTCAACAGAGGCTACTTTTGATATTGGGGGGGTTATGTGGGAGGTGAGACTTTTGTTTTATTTTATACCTTTATGAACAGTCTGCAATTTTTATCAGAGGCATTTTTTATTTTTATTTCAAAATAAATTTAAACACCCCCACCACCCCCAAAAAATAGATACTGATATATCTTTCAGAAATTCTTGGACATTTAAACAAGAAGATGGCTTCAGGATATTCATTGCACATTTTTTAGAACAGGAAAAAAAAAAAGAGGAAACTTAAATGTCAATTATTATAGGAATAGATAAACAAATTCAAACTATGGGATACTCTACACAAACTGGATCTTTATACATCAACATGGAAAGACTTCAAAAGCAAGTCATAGACTAATATGTATAATGATACCACTTAAATAAATTTTAAAACCACCCAAGATAATAGTATATATTATTTATGAGTATTTGCATAAAGTAAACTTCTAAATAAACTAGAACAGAGGTTCTTAACCTTTTTTGTGCTACAGATGAAACCTACGAATCCCTTCTCAAAATGTTTTTAAATGCATAAAATAAAATATATGAGATTACACAGAAAACGACGATAATGAAATACAGACAAACACTTTTGATGAATTTGATATAGTAATGTATTTGTTAATACCATATTAAAAAACACAATCTAATTGTGGGTCAAACAACTACAAAAAAAAAACAGTAATGACTGTCAACAATATTTCACAATATTTCAAGGTATCTGCAAAAACCATAACGATATGAAAATATCTGATTTCAAATCGCAACAAAGTCACAGGTGCTACTAACTACTACCATGGTTTGCTGCTTATATTCATTATAGGAAATACTAAATTTCAGTTAACTGATGGGGGAAATATGTAATTTTTCCCCCACCCAAGTTCACAAACCCCCTGAATTCTATCATGCATTCTTTAGACTATAGGTAAAGAACTCTAAACTAAAATGATACACACCAACTATGAAAATAACTGTCTAAGGAGAGGAGGGAATGAAATGGGACTGAGGAAGGGAAGGAAAAAGGACTCAACTACCTCTATTATTTATTTGATTTACCTCATTTTAAAAAAAATGAAATCCAAAGAAAATGACAAGATATCGGTATCTATTCATTCTGAGTATCCTTGTGATATATTTTTTAAAACATTTAAAGAAGAGGGGAAAAAAAAGGAACCTAGTCCTTAAAAGTTTGCTTGTGTTGACCTGAACTATTTTAAGTTCAAAAAGCAGATGTGATGTTAACTTGGGGGAAGAGAGGTATATGAGAACTCTGTTTCTTCTGCATGATTTTTCTGTAAACCTACAACTGTTCCAATAAAAAAAAAAAAAAATCAGAGTCTGATATAGATACAAGCACAAAGTCAAATAGTGATGGGAGGTTGGAAGAAGAGAGGAGGAATGAGTTGTGAGGCTGAGAAAATAGCCTAGAGAAATTTTTTAAAATATGCATACCCGGCTATTGTCTCCAGTCATGTGATGTTAACCTAAAATGGCTGAAAATGTTTAAATATTAAGGGATTAACTGATACAGTATCGGAGATACCCTTTTAAAATACTCCAAAAGTGGCAGGGGGTAAGGCGGGTCATAAAAAGATAAATACTGAACTGGGTAATGTGCATATGAGAGTTCATTAGATTTACTGTGTTTTTGTGTCTGTTTAAAATTTTCCATAATAGGTTTTAAAAACACAAATAAAATGATTCAAGAATTCAAATTACCACTGAACTATTAACATCCTTTGTTCCAATCTCTAAACTAGTTTTCTATTCTAAATACTCCCATTGCCCTAAAGCCACTAGTTTAAGAATATTAACACAATGGTTTTTTGAAAGTTTGGAATACATAATAATGACTTTAAAATAAAAATTGGAATGGTTGGTGATAAGACGGATTTCACTGATTTTTCCTACTAAATGAGTTACAATTTCTATCCACAAGTCTCCAATTTTCAAAGAAATGGGATCAAACTTAAGAGTGAAAAAATCTTACTTTTTTTATATCTTAAACCTTATTTTGTTTGTATCTTTAAGCCTTTAATCCTCTTTTGATGATTTTATAGCCTCCTCAGAATTTATGGTGCAATTATCATGAAACAATAGTAAAAGTACAAAAATGAAGATACTACTTAAATTTTCACTCACCCAACATGTATCCTTAACTTTAATTATCTTTAAGATGAATTTACTTACTTTTCTCTTGTAACATAAGAGGAAAGAAAAGAAAGCTCAATTACTTGAGTCTCTTGGAAATTCCAAAATACATCTGTTTAGAAGCAAATTATACTTCCCATGATCACAGCATATTGACTCCTAGAAAGTTTTCTTACCCAGCCCCCTGGCTGCAATATCAGTAGCAAAGAGTACAGCAGCTCTCTTGCGGATAAATTCATTATAGACTTCCATTCTTCTCATCTGCTGCTGTCGGCCATGGAGGGCAAGGATTGAAATTCCAGGACGTAGCCGGCAGAACACACGGTACAGATACTGAACCTGGACATTAAGAGAAAAATGTGTTTGGTACTTCTGGATGGCAACAGCAAAGTAAGCTTATGAGAAATAGCAAATACGTTTTAAGGAGCACAAACTTCACCAATATATATGTATTTTTAAAATAGGTACAAGAAAAAGAGAAATGTAATCTAAGAGTTGCGGTCTTCAAACTTTTAGGCTCAAGTATTTAAAAAATTTTTGAAAAAAAAATATGATTAACATTTTTAAGTTGATGCCTGAAAATTTTCCAATTTAAGCTATTGCAAAGAAGGTGATTTCTGATATATCATACATATTGATATTTTAAATTAAACACTTACCTCTTATAAATGTATCCAATAGATTCTAAACACCAGAGCCTGATACCCACCAACAGCCATTTAAATACATAAACTCCTCTTTACTGGGAAGAAATTTTACATTTCCTTTCCTTCTTAAATTCATCATTCTATTTCATGACTCCACAGAATTTTATCTTAGTTTTATGCTTGAAAAATCTTTTATTTATCACCTTATCATAATTCAAATTCTCTACAACTAAATCATGTATATCAGTCTTAACTCTTTATTTCCTATGGTCATAAGGCTGTGTAAAACATTTTATTCTCATACTGAGGTATTATCACAATTATTAGTAATATGGAACCAACCCAAACAAGAAATGTTAGAAACATAACTGTTAGACATAAAAAATAAAATTTTTTGTAAATACATCTCTTAATATATGGCACAAAATGGAGCTGACTGTTGTTTTAGTTTTATTTCTCAATTAGTTTATGTATTCATATGAATAATATTTATTAGTAGAGTGAGGGAGAGTTCAGCATCACTTTATTCCTATTTTCTCTTTCTAAAGTAGCATTAAGAAAATGTGTTCACATAAATACAAAATAGGGACCGTAAGGAAACTTAACTCTTTGAATTCCCAAAATATAATATGCCCAAAATCACAACAGATATCAGAAATTATTTGTAATCATCTATCAACTTAAGAATTCCATTAAGTCTCCCTTTGATTTCGTTGAAAGTAAAGAATCGGAAGCCACCTGAATTGCAAAAGTCATCAGTCAGTGACTTTTCATCAGTCAATGACTGATGATTAACCAGTCATCAGTCACTGACTTTCTCAACAGCAACAATCTGGTGCCAGGGAGATTTTCTCATCCTGAGACAATGTACTAAAAAAAAATAGGGATAGATGGACTCAATGTCTTTCTTTCATAAAGTTGTAGAAAGGGCCACCTTGAAAGTGAGATGGGAATGGAGAAATACAGAAACAGATGCACTGACAGGCAAATCATTATTAGTAAAAGTACATATAGAAAATGAGAAAGATTTAAATTGAGTCCATTTACTCCCAGAGGTGTAAATCTCCCTGGCAATGTGGGATATGACTCCTGGGGATGAACCTGGGCCCGGCACTCTGCAATTGAGAAAACCTTCCTGACCAAAAGGGGGAAGAGAAATGAAACAAAATAGTTTCAGTGGGTGAGAGATTCCAAACAGTCAAGAGGCCATTCTGGAGGTTATTCTTATGCATTTTATAGATAGCCCTTTTCAGTTTTTCGTGTACAAGAATAGCTAGAAGGAAATACCTGAAACTGTTGAACTGCAATCCAGTATCCTTGCTTCCTGAAAATGATCATATAACTATACAGCTTATACAGTGTGACTGTGTGATTGTGAAAACCTTGTGGCTCACACTTCCTTTATCCAGTGTATGGGTAAATGAGTAGAAAAAAGGGGGACAAAAGGTAAATGAATAATGGGGGGGGGGAGGACTTTGAGCTTTTTGGGTATTCTTTTTTACTTTTATTTTTATTTTTATTTTTATTCTTATTCTTATTTTTTGGAGTAATGAAAATGTTCAAAACATTGTGGTGATGAATACACAACTATGTGATGATACCGAGAACAACTGACTGTACACTTTGGAAGACTGTACAGTATATGAATATATCTAAATAAAATTGCATTAAAAAATAGATAAATGGTACCTCCTCAAAATCGAAGACTTTCGTGCTTCGAAGGACTTTGTCAAAAAGGTAAAAAGGTAACGTTTTCAATGGGAGAGAGTATTTGGAAACCACATGTCCAATAAGGGTTTAATATCCAGAATATATACAACTCAATAATAAAAAAACAAACAACCCAATTAAAATATGAGCAAATGACTTGAATAGGCATTTTTCCAGAGGAAATGCAAAGGGCTAAAAAACACATGAAAAGATGCTCAACATCACTAGCTATTAGGGAAACACAAATCAAAACCATAAAGAGATATCATTTCACACCTACTAGAATGGCCACTGTTAAAAAAATAAAAAACTGCACGTGTTGGAGAGGATGTGATGAAATAGGAACACTCATTCACTGCTGGTGGGAATGTAGAATGATACGGCTGCTGTGGAAGACAGTTTGGCAGTTCCTCAGGAAGCTACAGAATCGCCATATGATCCAGCCATCCCACTGCTAGGTATATACCCAGAAGAACTGAAATCAGGGACCCAAACAAATATTTGCACACCGATGCTCATAGCGGCATTTTTCAAAATTACCAAAAAATGGAAACAGCCCAAGTGTCCATCAACCGATGAATGGTAAACAAAATGTGGCATATATATATATATATATATATATATATATATACACACAATGGAATATTATTCAGCAGTAAGAAGGAATGGAGTCCTGATACATGTGACAATGTGAATGAACCCTGAGGATATTATGTTGCAAGAAATAAGCCAGACACAAGAGGATAAAACTGTATGATCTCACTAACATAAACTAATTATAATTTGTAAATTCATGGAGTTAATATCTAGAATATAGGTTACCAGAAGATAGAATGATGGTAGAGAATGAGGAGCTAATACTTAATTTGTACAGAATTTTTAATAAGGTTGATTGTAAATGTTTGGAAATGGACAGAGGTGATGGTAGTACATTACTGTCAATGTAATGAACAGCACTGAATCGTGATTGTAGTTAAAAGAAGTTTAGGATCATGTATGTCATTAGAAGGAAAGCTAAAGGATAAAACATGGAACTGTATAACATAGTGAACCCTATTGTGGATGATGAAGGTGGTTAATAGTACAAATATAAAAATTTTCTTCCATGAACTAGAACAAATGTATGTCACTATTACAAGAAGTTAATAATAGAGTGGTATATGGGGGAAAAATACACCTAATGCAAATTATGGACTAAAATTAACAGTAATATTATAATATTCTTTCATCAATTGTAACAAATGTATCACACCGATGCTAAGTGTTAATAATAAGGGGGTATAATGTTTATGTGGTTTTTCTTTTTGGAGCAATGAAAATGTTCTAAAATTGACTGTGGTGATGAAAACACAACTTTGTGATCACAATGAGAGCCACTAACTAAACACATTGGATGGACTGTGTGATGTGGAAGTAAAACTGCTTTATGAGAGAGGGGAAGAAAAAAAAAAAAAAAAACAGACCACCTCTTATCTTCCCCCAAAGCTGGGAGAAACTCACCTGCATATTTACCATGCTAAGCTATACCAAAAGCTATAAATCTAAAATCAATCTACTATATAGCCAACAGCTATACATGGCATCAGGGAATTTGAAATATATTAGAGGAAAACTAATGTACAAAAATGCACCATGACCCTTCCTCAGTGAGGGAAGAGGTCAAGTTTTAATATATAACTCTGAATCCCTGATTCCTAGCAATGTTTTTAAGAAACATTTATCGACTAAATAAATAAAAGGTACAAACAAAATACTATAGAAGGGTAAGGGAGGGAGCAGTTGATTCTAAAAAGGAGATTTGGACGTGTCAGAAAAGGACTTTCAGGTATACCTTGAGCTTAGCCTTACAGATAATAAGTATTTCCCCAGCTTTAGGGTGAAGGTTTGCAGGGAGGACATTCCAGAGACAGTAACATGAACAAAGACATGAGGCATGGAAATAAATGGCATATTCAGATCAGACTTGATGGAGGATTGGGTGGTGTCAGATTATACCTAGCCATTCAATTATTTGTTCTACCAACATTCATTGAGGACTACTATGTTCCTAGTATTGACCTAGATGCTAACAACTCTGAAGTAAAGACAGATAGTTACTGCCCTGATAGAGCCTAAAGTCTCATCCAGAAGTTCCTTTAGAACAAAGACATAAGCTCTCATCATCTACAGCAACTTCATTACACCTACCACTGTATTTCTCATTCAGGGTAAAAACTACTACTTGTCTATCAGGCATCTGATATTTCAAAAGAGATGATTGAAGATGAGTAAGTTCAGAAAGAAAAATAAACATTTGGTACCTCCTTACAACTGGAGAAAAACACAATACTCTTCTTCTTCAGATGGCTTCTCAAAAAGGAATATAGCACACTTATTTTTTGTTGCAGTTCACAGATTATGTAGTTCTGTTCCAAAGTGGCAGGGGTGCTTATAAAATTAAGAGAAAAAAAAAGCATTAAAAATTTGCTATAACCACACACACCCCCCCAAAAAAGCCACTTAAATTTAACAATAGTACATCTCTTAAAGAAATCCTTGTCCCACCCATAAAAGAATTTTTCTTCTTTATTGTCCCTCAGGAAATGAATTCATCATATGACCAAAATATGTTCAAAACCCTTAAAATATATCAGAAATACACATGCCAACAGTGGTTGCCTCTGAGAGGTGTCAGGGATTGACTATGAAGGGACATGAGGGAACATACAGGGTTGATGGTAACATTCTACATCTTTTTAGGTTGGGGTTACAGAGGTATACACATTTGCAAAAACTCAGCAAATATATACTTTTTCTATACTTCATTGTATGTAAATTTTACATAAAAAAACTATAGAAATATTGAATTCGAATTAGCAAATAAATGTACTAAAGTATCTAGGGGAAAAGGTGAAGATGTCTTTGAAATTTACTTTGAAACGGATCAAAAATGGGCTGGTTAGAGGGATGGATAAATGGATAGTAAATGGATGCTACTACTAGGTAGCATCTAGTTCTCGGGTATATGAAGCTTATTGTAAAACTCAATTGCGCTACGTTTGACATTTTTCATAAAATGTTGGAGAGAAACAAATATGCCTTTACTCTTTGAACTAACCCATTTTTAGAATTCTATTTCAAAAATACTGATAAGTTCATTTATTTCTGCTTTATTCTTTATTTCTTTCCTTCTGTTTGCCTTTGGGATTAGTCTGTTCTTTTTCTAACTCCTTCAGGTGTGCTGTTAGATCTTTGAACTCAGCTCTTTCTTCCTTCTTAACGTAGGCATTTAGGGCAATAAATTTCCATCTCAACAATGCCTTTGCTGCATCCTGTAAGTTTTGATATGCTGTGTTCTTATTTTTATTTGTCTTGAGATATTTACCTATTTCTCTTGTACTTTCTTCTTTGACCCACTGATTATTTAAGAGTGTTGTTTCACCTCCATAAATTTGTGAATTTTCCTATCTTCTGCCTGATATTGATTTCCAGTTTCATTCCATTATGATCAGAGAAAGTGCTTTGTATAATTCAATCTTTTTAAATTTATTGAGACCTGTTTTGTGACCCAAATGTGGTCTATCCTGGAGAATGACCCATGAACACTTAAATGTTTATACTGCTGTTTTGGGGTACAGTGTTCTGTAAACGTGTTAGGTCTAGTTCATTTAACACATTATTCAAGTTCTCTGTTTCTTTGTTGATCCTCTTTTTAGATGCTCTATCTGTTGATGATAGTGGTATCTAAAAGTCCCCAAATATTATTGTAGAGATATCTATTTCCCCCATCAGTTTTGCCAGTGTTTGCCTCATTTTAATTGGGACACCCTGGTTATGTGCATAAATATTTATGATTGTTATTTCTTCTTGTTGGGTTGCCCCTTTTATTAATTTATAGTGTCCTTCTTTGTTTCTTTTAACAATTTTGCAGTTCAAGTCTATTCTGTCTGGTATTACTATAGCTACCATCGTTCTTTTCTGGTTTCTGTTTACATGGAATATCTTTTTCCAACTTTCTACTTTCAACCTATTTGTGCCCTTGGGTTGAAAGTCAGTCTCTTGTAGACAGCATATAGATGGATCATATTTTATCCATTCCACCAGTTTATGTCTTTTGACTGAGGAGTTTAAGCCATTATCATTCAATGTCACTACTGTAAAGGCAGTACTTTCTTTAACCATTTTACCCTTTGGCTTTTATATGTCATATCTTGTTTTTGTCTCTCTTTTTACTGATATTCTTCATGCTTACTCTCTTCTACAAACTCTCTCTCCTGTCTTTTCCTATCAGCCGGTAGCACTCCCTTTAGTATTTCTTGTAGGGCAGGTCTCTTATTAAGGACCACTCTCAGTTTCTGTTTATCTGTGAATATTTTAAACTCTCCCTCATCTTTAAAGGGCAGTTTTGACAGATAAGAATTCTTGGCCAGAAGTTTCTCTCTTTCAGTATTTTAAATATATCATACCAGTGCTCTCTGGCCTCCATTGTTTCTGATGAGATATCAGCACTTAACTTTGTGTATGTGACGAATCGCTTTACTCTTCCTGCTTTCAGGATTCTCTCGTTATCTCTGGCATTTGACAGTCTTATCAGTAAGTGTGTTGGAGTAGGTCTATTTGGATTTATTCTGTTGGAGTACACTGCACTTCTTGGACTTGTGTATTGAAGTCTTTCATAAGAGTTGGGAAATTTTTGTCCACTAGTTCCTCAAACATTCATTTTGACCCTTTTTCCTCTCTTCTCCCTCTGGAACACCTATGATGTGTATATCTGTGTGCTTCATGCTGTCATTCAATTTCCTGGGACCCTACTCAAATTTTTCCATTCATTTCCCTATCTGTTCTTTTGTCTGTAAGAATTCAGACATCCTATCCTCTAGTTAGCGGATCTTTTCTTCCGCCTCTTCAAATCTGCTGACATATGTCTCCACTGTATTTTTTATCTCTTCTACTGGGTCTTTCATTCCCATAAGTTCTGTTTTTTTTTTTTTTTTAATTCTTCTTTATACACACCCAGTGTCTTTTTTACATTCTTCATCTCTTTTGCCACATTTTCTTTCATTGCTTTGAAATGATTTAGGAGATTTGTTTGAACATCATGAATTGATTGCTTCAACTCCTGTATCTCATCTGAAGTTTCAATTAGTTCCTTTGACTGGGCCATATCTTCCTGTTTCATAGTGTGACATGATTTTTTTTGCTGGTGTCTAGTCATCTGATTTTCTCAATGAGTTTATTCTGGAGGTCAGTTTCTCTCTCTTGCCTAGAGTTTACTTGCTGAATGGCTTTGTGCTATAACTCTTCTTTGACACTTGGTTCAACTTACTCTAGAACTTTAGAATAGCTCATACTCAACTGATCAGAATTTTTTCAGCTCTTATTCATCTGATACTTGCCCTGCATACATGGACTCAACACTTCCTGACAATCAAACTTACCACAAAGCTAAAACTGTGTGGTACTAGCACAAGGACATATATAGACCAACTGAATCGAATTGAAAGTTCAGAAATAAACCTTCACTTCTGTGGCCATCTTACAAGTCCATTCAATGGGGGAAAGAACAGTCTTTCCACAAACAGTGCTGGGGAAACTGGATATCTCTATGCAAAAGAATGAAAGTGGACCCCTACTAGCACCATATATAAAAACCAACTTAAAATGGATCAAAGACTTAAATATAAGAGCCAAAAGTATAAAACTCCTAGAAGAAAGCAAAGGGAAACATCTTCAGGACCTTTTGTTAGGCAATGGTTTCTTAAGTCTTTACACCAAGAGCACAAGTAACAAAAGGAAAAAATAAATGCACTACAACAAAAAATAAAAACTTTTATGTGTCAAAGGACTTTATCAAGAAAGTAAAAAGACAAACTATAGAATGGGTGAAAATATTAGGAAATCATATGTCTGATTAAGGGTTTAATACCTGGAACATATAAAGAAATTCTACAACTTAACAAAAAAAAAAAAAAAAAAAAACCAATTAAAAAACAGGCAGAAGACTTGAATAGACATTTCTTCAAGACATACAAATAGTCAATAAGCACTCTTAAAACTGCTCAACATCATTAGCCACTAAGGAAATGCAAATCAAAACCACAATGAGATACCATTTCACACCCACTAGAATGGCTACTAACAAAAAAAAGAAAAGTAAGTGTTGGAGAGGATATGGAAAAGTAGGGACACTTGTTCACTATAGTGGGAATGTAAAATGGTGCAGCCACTGTGGAGGATAGTTTGGTGATTTCTCAGAAAGTTAAGTACAGAATTACCATAAGACCTGGAAATCCTGCTTCTAGGCATATACCCAAAAGAACTGAAGGCAAGGACTCAAAGAGACATTTTTACACCAATGTTCATAATAGAATTATTCACAATTGCCAAAGGTGGATGCCAACCAAGTGTCCATCAACAGATGAATGGATAAACAAAATGTGGTATACCCCCAATGGGATAGTATTTAGCCATAAAAAGGAATGAAGTGCTGATACATGAACCTTGAAGACATCATGCAGGTTTCTTAGCCCTTACACCAGACACAAAAGGACAAATATTGTATGATCTCTCTGACATTAAATAATTAGACTATATAAATTCATAGATTCAGAAACTAGAATATAGGTTACCAGGGGCCAGGTTGAGGGGTGGAGAATGGGGAGTCAGAGCTTAAGTGGTACAGAGCTTTTACTTGGGGTGATGGAAAAGTTTTGATAATAGATGGTGGTAATGGCAGCACAACACTGTAAATATACTTAAGACCACAGAATTTTATATTTGAAAGTAGTTAAAATGTGAAAATTTAGGTTGTAAATATGTTACCAAAACAAAAATTTTAAAAGACAGAGAAGTATACAATGTTAAAAAGTGAGCCCTAATGTAAACTATGGACTATAGTTAATATAATTATTATAATATTGTGTCATCAACTGTAACAAGGTGTACCATACTAATGCAAAGTATTAATAATAGGGAAAACCAAATGTGTGATTGGGGGAGGTGGGTATATGGGAACTCTGTTCTTTCCCATGATTTTTCTGTAAACCAATCACTATTCAAAAAAAAAAACAAAAAAACAAAAAAAAAACAAACAAACAAAGGGACTCTGCCTTTCTCACTTCTGTCTTTGTTCCTCTCACACATGTACTTAATAAATTTTTTGCCTGCTTCCCCTATGCTTGCTGTGCACTTGAATTCTTTCTCATGGCATGGCCAAGAATCTGGAAGCCGAAACCTGGCATATATTTTGATGTGTAAGCCAGGAGACACTTCTCTCCAACCATCTGGACTGTTAAGTCACGGCTATTGACCAGGAAGCTAGGCTGTGTGCTTTCGCTTTTTCTTCTCACTTAGCTCATTGCTATCCTCTTCTATGTCTTTATGCAATTCTGTGTCTCTAGGAATCTAGGAGCTTCAATCTGGCTCCCCCAGGATATAAACTTGGTTCACTCTGAGCCTCTGGCTCCCTCCTCAGAGGTGACAGGAGCCTGTCTCCATGTCGTGTAGATCCAAGAGGCTCAGGGCAGCAGGTGATACCGCCCTTGGGACTTGACGGGGCTCCTCCCCATGTTGAGCAGGAATCCAATGGAAGCCAAATCAAGTCTCTCTCTCTCTCCCTTCAGTTCTCCAAGACTTCCCCCACACTGTCTCTTTTCCTCCCCTCTGAGCACCCAGACCCATCTTCCTGCTGGATCTGTTCCTTTTTCTACCTCTTCCACGAGGTCCTGCCCCCTGTCTCCATGAGAATCTCCCTCCTCCTCTGTCTGGCTTTCAATCTTCTGAGACATTCCATCTTTGTAACACAGGATATTGGGCTAAGGATTTTTGTACCAAACAAGGTATTCTCTTTGATATTCTAGGGAGTCACCTCTAGTTTACGCCCATGGGAATTAGGTACTTTCCAACAGGAGATCTCCCCTCTAAACCCTAATAGTTTAGCCTCTATTGAGACCCTTTGCAGCTGAACATGAAGCTCCCCTTCTTCTACAGCATGTTCACATATTAACCCTCAGGAGACAAAACTTACAGGACAAAGGTGTTCCTGGGAGTATCGTCCTAGAATTCTCTCAGGTGGAACATGCGTCCCCACCTCAGGAGGATAGGTCTAGAGATCTTCCCTGGGAGATGTTCCGGAAACACCCGGAGACTTCACTCCCCATGTTCCCAAATCACTGGGGCAGCAGAGAGACAGGGCAGGGTTAAAGCCCCTGAACGGTATTTGGAAACACCCTGGAAGCACAGGTACAGACATCTCTCAGGAAAGCACGGAGTTTGAGTCCCCACCTCTCCAGGGCATTATCCTGGAGTTCTTCCAGGCACGGGCAGGGTTAGACTCTCTGACCTGTGTTTGGAAATGCCCCATAAGTATAGGTCCAGACATCTCGCAGGACAGTACGCAGTTTGAATCCCCAACTTCTCGAGAGTCTTGCCCTGGAATTCTTCCAGGCAAGGATGGTGTTAAAGTCCCTGACCTGTGTCTGTAAGCTCCTCTATTTCCTTTTCCAAGGAAAATGGGAAATGCCAACAGTCTATAAGCTAAAAATGGGAAAACAGAGCCCTTCAGTGGGACTCTCAATTACAATACCATCCACCAGTCTGTAAAGGACAAGGAAAGTATGTCAAAACTTCTCTATGCCCTGATGTTTATAGCTCTCTATCAAGACAAAGACCTAAAAAAGACTTGTTACTTGTGTTATGCCCATGTTTCAATTTCCATTACAGGAAAAATCTTGATGATCCCCTTTTAAAACCTGTTTGCTAAAAGGCATAAGAAAATGTACCACCAAGTCAGTTAATTATAATTAGCTAAGGGAGATCACTCAAGACAAAGTGGAAAACCCGGGAAGGCTAGTGGAAGCCCTAAAAAGTATAACAATGTCAGCCTAGACTCCTGGGAAGGTTAGATTTTGCTGGGCACCCATTTCACCAGCCTTTCTGCCTCTGACATTTGGAGAAAGCTGCAAAAGCTCTCCATGGGCCCACAAACTCCCACTAATGACCTATTAAAACTGTTTTCTGTCTTTAACAATCAAAACAAGGCCTAGGAGGAGGAAAAGACACAGAGAGATAAGCAAAAGACAAGACAAGGGAATAGGCTCAGCTTGTTGCAGCTGCTGTTAAAGGTGCCCTGCCCCTTGAGGCCACCCAAATCATGGTTCCAAGCCTCAAAAGCCTACTTCAATTGTCGGTCAGAGAGTCACTGGCAAAGAGAGTGCCAGAAACCTCAAGATAACCCTCGACCTCAGGATCCACCGGGGCCTTGTCCCAAGTGCCACCAACATGGGCATTGGGCCCAGGGACTGCACTGTCTCATGAAGGGGGGGAGAGGGTGGCAGGACAGCCCTTCCAGCCATGCTCACAGTAAGTGAAGAAGACTGAAGTTGTCTGAGGCCACTTATGGCTCTGCTCACTTCAAATCTGACCATCAACCTAGAGGACCCTTGGGTGACACTCGACATGGCAGGTAAGATTATTAATTTCTTAATTAATACTAAAGACATTCTGTCCTGAACTGCCACTCTGGACCTACCTCCACTCAGACTCGCCTAGTTATGGGAGTTGATGTTAAAGCCAAAACATAAAACCTTCACCACGCCTCTCCTTTGTAGGCTTGGAGACATTCTAATGTCCCATCAATTTCTCATTGTCCCTGAATGCACCACCATTCCCCCCACTCACCAACCACCCCCTTTTAGGGAGGGATCTTCTTCACTCCCTGGGGGCCACCTTAAGACTGGCAGACCAGGCCAGTGTTTAACCCCTTGTTTGCCCCAAGGCCCCTACTGAACTGAGGCCTCTTAACAAGCCAAAGGATACCCTTAAGCAAATAACATGTCTGTGTGGGATAAAGGCACCCCGGGCAGGCCAGCCTGCATTCAGGTTCCAGATCTTAAAGACACATTTTTTTGTATCCCTCTTCACCCTAACTCTCAATACCTATTTGCTTTTAAATGGCAAACCCATTTAAAAGTGCTGCCTCAAGGGTTTGAAAATAGACCCTATATCTTTAAGAATGGCTTGGGAGCAGACCTTACTGACCTCCAACTGCCTCAAAGCACAGTTCTACAATATATTAATTTTGTGAACATATTCCTAGTATGAAAGTGAGTTTTGTTTATAATCACTGCTGACTCCAAAACAAAAGTTATAGAGTTTATAAAAATGAATTCTGTCATAGTCAATGCTGCTCTGTTCAACTGCTCTTAATGAAAAGGTATAAAAAAAAGTTTTTCTTAACCATATAAGTTCTGTCTAGAAGACAAAAATTTTATTTCATATCACAATAATAGCCTTGTTAATGTTTATGTCAACTATTTCAAAAGACAAGTCTCACTCTTAAGGGAAAACTGTTACAAAGGATTTGTTCTTTCACCTTGTAAAAGTGAAGTGCTAAAATAGTTTAACATATTACATAAAAAGTGTTTAGGATCCTTCTGTTAAACTGAAATTTGTCATATTTTAAAATTGCATAAAATTCCTAAAAACTTAACAATGTTCTCAGTGTCTGTGTTATATCCTAATACTGATCTGTGTGATGTTAGATGTTGTTAGTCATGGTTTTAATTCTTAAAAAAGTTACAGATCATAAAAACAACCTAATTCAACTTTATTTAACATGGAACCTAGGATAAAGAATAAAATCTTAATGAAAATAAAAAGTATTTGCAAAGTCCCTTAAAGGCCTAGAGAAAAAACATGAAACTATTAAACTTCCTCACCTGGGGAATTCCTACCATTCCCTTAAGCAATAAGGGCTCCCAATTTAATAAATCAAGCCCTTAATCTCAAAGCTTGCCCTTATGAAACTTATTTCTGCAAAACGAAGCCTACTTATAATTAATGCCTAAGAGTCAGCCCTAGAAAACTTCTTTTGTTGCTCAAATGTGCTCTATCTCTCTAAACTGAACTCTTCAAACTACCTTCCTCTCTCCGTGGGACAAGACTTTCAGAGATGTAAGTCTTCCTAACAATGTAAAATATAACTCCCAAGGATGAGCCTGGCCCTTGCATTGTAGGATGCCAAGCCCCATCCAATAATGTTCCTGAAAACTTAAAGGAATACCCTGAGCTCCACCCTGCTACTCCTTCTGTTCACATCATGTACACAATGTCTTACCCAGTTTGTTTCTTCCAGATTAGAAGACTTTCACAACAAACTTCTCTCCAGAGGCTACGTTCCTGTTCCCCACCCTCAATAGCCGCAGACTTCCATGCTCCCACCAGTAGGGCCTGCAACCCCACTGACAGCTTGAAGCAATTACAGAATATGGACCATCAGCCCAAATTCCCTTAATATTAAGGGGAGTTAGAAGTCTCTGAGGGGGAAGTGAGATAGGGTTAGAATTACAGCAGTGGCTTGGCTAAGCAAAGGGCAAATTCTCAAAAGCAGTCAAGGCCTCAAGGAGCAAGATATCACCTGGAGCTAAAGGATGCCCACCTGACTGAGTCATCTACAGATAAGGGTGGAGAAGAGAATGCCTCAAATAAGGAAGGGAGAGGGAGAGTAAGTAAAGCTAATCTATAACAGCAAATGGCCCCAAATTGCCAGGGGTCCTCTCGCCTTTCTCACCTCTTTGCTAGAGTTCCCACATGTTCCTCTCACTTGCATACTTAATAAGTTTTCTGCCTGCTTAAAAAAAAAAAAAAGAAAGAAAAAGAAAAAAGAAAACCCTTCAGAAGAGGTGAAATGTAGAGGTTCAGAAAAACCAATACTGAGACAACTTTTCACTAATAAACCTGCTCTCAAAGAAATATATAAAAAAATTCTTTGAGAAGAAATATTCTCAGATGGAAGCATGATTAAATGAGAATAAATAAAAACACCAGAAAAAATAAATATGTGTGTTTTAAGTCTAAATATAAACTTTTTGGTTTCACACACTAAGTACAATGGCTTATGGGGATTCAAACTTGTGGAATTAAAATACTTGACAAGGAAGGCACAGAGGGGGAAGGGGTAAAAACAAGATAAATCAAATGTAAATAAACTATATCCTCCAATTAAAAGGCAGAAATTATCAGACCAGATAAAACAAAAACAAACAAACAAAATACAGAAGTATATGCTGCTTACAAAGAACAAATCTGAAATATAGGGGCATAAAAAAAAGTATGAAGTAAAAGAAAAGAATAAAATCCACTTTGCAAACACTAATCAAAGAAAGTTGCTGTAGTTAGACGCATATCAATCAAACTAGACATTAAAGCAAAAACTATTAGCATAGAAAAAGAATATTTCATAATGATTAAAGATTCCAATTAAAAGGAAATACATTACTAAATTTGTTTGAGCCTAATAACATAACTGTGACTCCCCATCTGATACTTGAAATTTTTCATAATAAAAAGTTATTTTTTAAAAATTCCCTGCATTTGATTAAGAAAAATAAAAATTCCACAAATCTGTTTTCAAAATCATATCCATTTTTTATACAAGTCTTATTTTATTCATAATAGTGATATGCAAATCTCTATGGCCCAAAGACGTATTTTTCTCTAAAAATAAAAAATCATCAAAAGCACCATTTCTCTACATACAGGAATATAAACAGAGTGGTGTATTTTCTGTTTTTCTAAGTATACTCTGACATACAATTTCAAAAAGATCTAAACTGTCTTCTTATTTTTCTGATCCTTCACAAACTTGAGAGTGAATATATAAGCAGACACTCTATAATTCCTTAAAACATTCTTGACTATAATCTCATAGTGTACCAACCAAATTGATTATACACTACTGAATGGGAAAATTCAATAATGATATTACATGAAATTCACACCAGTTTTGCTTCTTAAAGTGCTTCTAGTGAATTTGAAATTACCGAGTACCTCAGTGATTATCATATAACCTGCTTTGTAAATTATGTTGAACATCTGCCTTCTAAAACGTTTCTGCAAGTCATATTTTTATAATGGTGGAACTGCATTTTGAAAATCATTTATGAAATTAAAATGCCTTGATATTCTATTTACTGACTATCTACTAAACGAACTACCATCTACAGTAATAACTATTTTCTATTGAAATTGGAGTAGGAGATTATATGTACAATTAATTTATAATTTATAAAAGGCTTTAGAGACCCTCTAATTATTGAAAAAATTGGAGATTTTTTTCTCTTTATTTTCCTTCTCCTGTTCTCTGGTAAAGACACTAATGAGTTTTGAAAACAGGCAGAAGGCAAACAGCAAAAGGAACAAAGAAGAAAAGCAAAAGACCTAGATATTCTTTTTCCCCAGACTACATTTTAGGAAATGCTAAATTTGAGTATTCCCGTATCTAAAGGTGTATTCAGAATATGAGTAATTTCAATTCATGCATTTGCTATACTCTGCACATACAATAATAACAAACACATAAAATGATGTTTCATTTTTCTGAAAAAGTAACATTAATTTAAAACAGCAAATTTTAAACTTAAAAAGAGAACACTATTTTTTGATTAATCAAATACGGTTTCAAATATTGCATACCTGTATTTTGCCTTCTCATGAACCCAGACATACTCAGGGTTTTTCAAACTCAAGCGTGCAAGGTCCTTCACAGATTTGGTTTGTGTTGCTGAAAAAAGCAAAGTCTGACGTTCCTTGGGAAGATTTTCAATAATAGCATTCATGGTATCAGCAAAGCCCATATCCAAGATTCTATCTGCTTCATCAAGAACTAAAAAAGGGAAAATGCAAATTGAACTAGAATATTTAAAATATCCAAAAGAATAAATGCAATGTGGTATTGTGGTATTCTAGATCAGATCCTAAAAAGAAAAAGAACATTACTTGGTAAACTGGTGACATCCAAGTAAAGGCTAAAGTTTAACTGATAGTAATATACCAATGTTAATCTCTCTTAGTTTTGACAAAAGCACCATAGTTATGTGAGATGTTAACACTAGGGGAAACTGGGTGAAGGATATTTGGGAACTCTCTGTACTACAATTGCAACTTTTCTGTAAAATTTAAAATTATTCCAAAATAAGTTGATTAAAAAAATACATATTAGGTAATATCATCAAGCAGAAAAGAAGTCCACCAAAAAATGCAAATTTGACCTTGAAGTTAAGTAAGTGGGAGTTACATAAAAAAAAATACTAAAATTTAAAAATGGTTTGGGGTTAGGGTGGGGGAAGTGGTAAACAGAGCATTTTTAGTAGAGTGAACTATGCTGTATGATACTGTAATGATGGATATGCAACATTATACATTTGTCAAAACCCATGGAACTGCAAAATACAAAGAGTACATTCTAAACTGTGACCTTCAGCTACTAATGCGAAATCAATATTGATTCATCAATTGTAAAAGATGCACTACACTAATGCAAGATGTCAAAAATAGGGGAAACTGGAGGGGCATATGGCACTTTACTCTCTGTTCAATTTTTCTGTAAACCTAAAACTGCTCTAAAAATAAAGTTTATTGTTTAAAAAAATAAAAATAAAAACTCTTAGCAGTACCTAACACGGGAAGTGCCTAATTTCATATTAAGATTACGTATGTTCTCATAATTTTGATAACAAAAAGAAGGTCTAGTTGTACTCTGAGGACTTAAAAGCTACATGGCAAAAAATTTTTTACAAGTTATTGCTCAGACTGTTTTTAATCATAACATTTATCCAACACAGTATTTCTAGCATAAAAATTTATGAGGTCTCCTTCCTAAGTCTGAGGTTTTTCATTAGAAATTCATGAGACTCACCTAACATTTGGAGATTGGTAGCATGAAAGCATATTGTTTCATCCATGTGTTGAAGAAGCCGACCCGGTGTGCAAACAAGTATATTTATGTGGTTGATCCTCTCTGCTTCGTGTTTCAGATCCTAAAAACATTTGTTTCTTCTGATTACAAGAGACACATCACTCTGAGCAACCTGTGTACCAAAACTATAAAAGCCATGTGCATGTGGCAGTTCATCATAGCAGTTTAGATACTCTACAAATAAATGTAATTTCTATCTTCTGTTTCTGCAAGGTATTCAAATTTCTGGGCTAAATAAAAGTCTTTACTGAAGACCTAAACAGCTTGGAGTTCCTCTAGATTCTTAATCATAACCAGGATTTTGAGGCCAAGAAAATCATAATCAAATCAATGCTCCACATCTAGATTTCCTATTAGGTCTTCCAGAACTGACTAAAATACTGGAATTACTCCCAGTTGTTAAAAGTCAGGACCCAAGAGCACTGAACAGGCTCTTGACACTACTCACTGTACTTTTGTGCACTCACACAAAAAAATAACTGAACACTCTACATTTTAGAAGTTATCTCCTTGAAACAAAAACTGCAGAATGTTGTGAATTGTTGTTAAAGCTGGGTGATGAGTACATGACTTCATGAGGGCTTGTAATGCTCCTCTTTCTTTTGTGTTTGTTTGCATATAAAGTTGAAATTCACATGTTTATCCTCACAGTTCTCATCTAAACATGTATCTAGCAGACACATGCATTCCTGGTGTACTATAAGGTGGAGCAAAAGTTGAGCAGGTTTTACCATAGTCGAAAAAAAACATTTCTCAAAACTATCCACTTTCCTTTTTTTCTGCTGCTGGCCAAGCAATGTTTTGAATTATTCAACCTCTTACATACCTTATTAAAAAGAACTAGTCAACATACTGAAATGGTATTTTTGCCAATGTATATCAACAAACAGATTTATAGGTTTAGCTAAAGTAAATTGGTCTGAGAGTGCCTGAACAATTCCAGATACACTGACAAAATGGACTTTCTGGACCGGCAAAATTGACAAGCAGATTCTAGATGATGGTGACCAACCAAGGTGCTACCATCCCATGAGGCCCTGCCTAGGTGGTCACCTTGTCTGTTTAGGTGAAATCTCCACCTCTTCCTTATCAACTACCACAGTATTTCAACTTGTCTACTACCAAAGTGTTCCTACAAAGGTTGTAGAGGGAAAAAAGAGGAAGGATGAGGACAAAATGACAAACCTTTCCACCAATGATGAGACCAGCTGAAAAGTCATGATTCTTTCCTACTTTTCGGAGAACCTCAAATGTCTGATAGGCCAGTTCTCTAGTAGGTGATATTATCAGAACCCCCAGTCCATCTGTTGAAGTCCACTGCAGACGATATAAAGCTTCCAACACCTCAAAACAGACAGCAAATTGATGTTCAGTAAGTCCTAATAAAAGTCAGCTGTTTAATCCCTGAGCCTCAACCTTGACCCCCCATATCAAAGGCAACTTCCAAGCCGAAGACATACCAGTCAAAAGTTTTATCCAATCAGAAAGAAAAGATTTTGTTTGTTTCATTTTCTCTTTTCTCCATCCACCAGACCATCTATTAATACCCACCCAACTCATGCGGGAAAGAAAAAGCAGCCCCATGAAATCAGATTATAACAATTTTCATCCATGTAGTTTTGTAGTTATGTTATAGTGGCTGCTGGAATTTCTAAGAGTAGAGAAACATTGTTCTAAGAAAAAAAAAAAAAAAAGACTAGGATTTAAAAGAAAGAAATGGTTTTGCAGTACTTGGAACAAAAACTAAAACGTGATTTTTCTAGGCTAATTATTTTGCAGGAATCAACTGCATAACTGAAATGTAAGTGAATTCCTAAGATGCTCTCTTGTTTTACTGCTATAAAAGCCAGGAAAGATGTTAATGTCCCAAAAAATTCTCAACAAATGACCAAATCTCCTTAAAATGAGCCTATTTCAGTTTTATCCTAAACAGGCAGCAAGTATAAATGCAACTAACTGGCAGGTTTGCAAGAATGCAGAAAGTAGAAAAGACTCTCCCCACCTGTCTTAACAAGTGACTGAGTGCCCACACCGTGTAGGACCTGGAGAATATAGTGTAGAACAAGACAAATGTGGAACCTGTCTGATGAGGCTTGCATTCTAGCCAGGGAACCCCAACATGAAACAACTCTTAACACAATTATTTATTTGCATCTGTGTAAGGGCTATATAGGAAGGGTACAGAATACTACAAAATTGTATAAAAGAGAACCTGACACAATATGAATAAAATACTTACTGGAACAAGGAAGGCTAAAGTCTTGCCAGATCCAGTTTTGGCAGCTCCAAGTACATCTTTACCTTGCAAAGCCAACCCAATAGTCTGCTTCTGTATCTCAGTTACCAAACGGTACTGGGCTTCTTGTAAACCTGGCATTGTGGAAGGGAGAAGAATGATACTTCAGAAAATCTCAGCAGCAGGGTGTCATATTTTTGTTGGGTTCCTTTCTTTTTTAACTGACACAACTAGATTTCATTTTAATTTTCAGAGGTCCCTGGCATCTCGGGTTTTATTTACCATCAGTCTTTAACCTGTCTAGAAAGGATGAAGAGAACAACAAATTGGTAAAACTCAAATGAATTAATATTGTTTGTTTGTTGTAGGTTTTCATAATATCAAAATTATTTGCCAAAATAAGATTTTTCAGGTGAAACTCTAAATCCTCTTATATTTATAAAACATTAAGAAATCCAGTAACATGTCCCAGGATCATCATGTACCTACCTTTCAATGTTTTTTTGGATAAGGGGAAATCTGAAAATCTTGTAATTTCATTTGCATTTATCTAAAAAAGAAAAAGAAAAAAGGGGGACATGTCAGATAAGGAAAAAAAACCTACTATACAACTCATTTGTTTCACAATAAAAACATTTTTCTCTACATGAAACTAAGTTGTGCTATTCATCCATGGTACTGCAGGTTCACTCAGTATTTCAATCATCACTTCTACTTAAAAACCATCATTACTTCTGCAAGGCAATATGCCTTAAGAAAGCGGTTCCAAACCAAAAAAATGCCATTACAATGAATTGGGGAAAAAAAAAAAATTACCCATTCAATCACACACACAAACACACTCTGGGCACAAATCACCACTATGAACACACTTCATCTCCAACATGTTAATAACAACAAAGTCATCACCATATCAATTTTTACTTCCAATCATCCTTCAAGGATATCAGTTTAAAAACTAAGGAGGGATAGAGGATTGTGGTAAGATGGCAGCATGGGAAGCTCCAGGAATCAGTCCATCTACCAAAACTACTGAACTGACAGGAACTATCTGAATCAACTATTTTAGAGCTTTGGAGTATGGTGGGACAATGCATAGCAACCAGTGATGAGCTGGAGGAAAAGGCGAGTAAACTGTGGGAAATATTGGTAAATTTCACCCTCCTGCAGCAGGCTACCATCCCCATCCCCCAAACACATGGCAGGCAGCAATGGGGACTGCAGCCAGGCTCCTGGTACAGCTTGCTGGTTCCAGAGTGGGCTATAAGGACCTAGTTCTCCAAAATCTGGAGAGTACAGTCTAATCGCTGACCAGTGCTTTGAATCAACTACTTCAGAGCACTGGGGTTTGACAAAGGCAGCTATTGTTCCAAACCCCCTCAGGGGAAAAATGGAAGAGCAGTCTTAAAGAGGCAGTATTGGTTTTGTGTTGTTTTTTTTCTCCTCTAGTCACTTTCCATTTCCCATCTGGGGGCAAAAATAGTTTGGAAAAGTCACAAATAACTAAAATCAGGAATGAAAGGGGGAACATTACTACCAACCTTACAGATACAAAAGGGATTATAAGAGGGTTCAATGAACAATTATATGCCAACAAATTAGAAAATCTAGATGATGTGGACAGATTCCTAGGAACATACAGATTACCTAATCTGACACAAGAAGAAATAGAAAATCTCAGACCTATGATAAGAGACTGAATCACTAAAACCACCCAAAAAAAGAAAAATCTGGGACCAGATGGTTTCACTGCTGAATGCTACCAATCATTTAAAGAAGATTTAATACCAATCCTTCTCAAACTCTTCCAAAAAACAGAAGAGAGATTACTTCCTAACTCATTCATGAAACCAGCATTACCCTGATACCAAAGCCAGATAAAGACAGCACAAGAAAAGAAAACTACAGACCATGTCCCTCATGAATATAGATGCAAAAATCCTCAACAAAAATACTGGCAAACTGAATCCAATAGTTCATTAAAAAGATTATACACCATGGCCATGTGGGATTTATCCCAGGAATGCAAGCATGGTTCAACATAAGAAAATCAATGTAATACACCACATTAACAGAATGAAGGGGGAAAAATGTGATCATCTCAACTGATGCAAAAAAAAAAAAAAAAGAAGGCATTTGATAAAATCCAATATCCTTTCATGATAAAAGCACTCAGAAAATTAGGAACAGAAAGGAATTTTATCATATCATAAAAGGCATTTATGAAAAACCCACAGCAAATATATTCAATGGTGAAAGACTGAAAGCTTTCCCCCTAAGATCAAGAACAAGACAAGGATGCCCACCACCACCACTGTTATTCAACACTACTGGAAGTTCTGGCCAGAGAAAATCAGGAATGAAAAAGAAATCCCAAAGAGGCCACAAGAAAACTACTAGAACTAATAAACGAATTCAGTAAAGTTGCAGGATACAAGATAAATACCCAGAAGTCAGTTGGATTCCTATATTCAGTAATGAACAATCTGAAAAAAGAAATCAAGAAAACAATTCTATTTACCATAGCACCTAAAAGAAGAAAATACCTAGGAATAAATTTAACCAAGGTGATAAAATACTTGTACACTGAAAACTACACAACACTGCTGAAAGTAAAGAAGACCCAAATAAATGGAAAGACATTCCCTGATCATGGATTGGAAGACTTAATATTAAGATGTCAATACTGCCTAAAGCAATCTACAAGTTCAACGCAATCCCTATCAAAATTGTAGCAACCTTTTCAGCAGAAATGGAAAAGATGCCCCTCAAATTCATATGGAATTGCAAGGGACCCCAAACAGCCAAACGATCTTGAAAAAGAAGAACAAAGTTGGAAGATTCATACTAATTAATTTCAAAACTTACTACAAAGCTGTGGTGATTCAAACAGTGTGGTACTGGCATATAGTAGTAGATGCCTACAGGACAGACATTGAGACCAATGGAATATAATTGAGGGTCCAGAGTTAAATCCACACATCTATGACCAGCTGTTTTTCAACAAGGGCACCAAGTCCAATCAATAGCAAAAGAATAGTCTCCTCAACAAATGGTGCCATGACAATTAGAAATCCACATGCAAAAGAAAGAATGTGGACTCCTACCTCTCACCATAAACAAAAGTTAATTCAAAATGGATCAACAACCTAAATATAACAGCTAATACTATAAAACTGTTACAAGAAAACATAGGTAAATATCTTCAGGACCTTGTAGTAGGCAATGAATTTTGAGATTTTACAACAAAAACACAACAAAAGAAAAACGGATAAAATGAACTTCATCAAAATTAAAAAACTTGAGTGCAAAGGGTATTACCAAGAAAGTGAAAAGACAACCTGCAGAATGGGAGAAAATATTTGGAAACCATATATCTTATTAGGGTTCCATTTCTAGAATTATATAAAGAACTCCTACAAACTAACAACCCAATTTAAAAATGGGCAAAAGATTTGAATAGGTATTTCTCCAAAGAAGATACACAAATTGCCAATAAGCACATAAAAGACGCTCAGCATCATTAGCCATTAGGGAAATGCAAATCAAAACCACAGTGAGGTACCACTTCATACCCTCTAGATTTGCTACTATTAAAAACACTGAAAATAAGTGTTGGTGAGGATACAGGGAATAGAAACACTTGTGTATTCTTGGTGACAATGTAAAATGGTGCAGTTACTGTCGAAAACAGTTTGGTGGTTCTTCAAAAAATTAAACACAGAATCACCGTATGATCCAGTAATCCCACTCCTACGTATATACCCAAAAAATTGAAAACAGGGGCTCAGAGAAACAAATGTACACCAGTGTTCAGGGCAGCATTGTTCACAACAACCAAAAGGTGGAAGCAACCAAAGTGTCTATCAACAGACAGAGATAAACAAAATATGGTATATACATACAATGGACTATTATTCAGCTATAAAAAGGAGTGAGGTCCTGGTGCATACAACAACATGGATGAACCCTGAAGACATCATGTTGAGTGAAATAAGCCAGACACAAAGGACAAATATTGTATGATTTCTCTTTTATGGAATACTCAAAAAAGCAAATTCATAGAAACAGAAAGCAGTATAGTCATTACCACGGGTGGCAGGGGGGAAATGGGGAGTTATTACTAAGTGAATATGAGTTTTGGTTTCAGATAAAAATAGTTTGAAAACAGGTAGTGGTGGAAATTACACAGTACTGTCAATGTACTTTATGTCAAAAAATTGTCCACTTTAAATGGTTAAAATTATCTTTATGTAATGTATACTTTACCACAACTAAAAATATTTTAAAAAATAAAGAAATAGGAGCAGAAATTACTACAAGGCACAGACCATGATGACAAACAGTTCTATTTCCATATACACTTTGGAGAAGAGATTGAAATTAACTGGAGAAATATCTTGTTGGCACAAATCTTTCAAAATTTTAACCACAAACGTCATGGCATATGAAAGCCAATCTAACAACATTTCATTTTGGGGTGGCTGAGGAGGGAGTATCATTTCACAATAATCAGAGAAGATAATTTTGACATGCTTTGTAGCAACATTAAGTAACATCTTGCCGTTTAATTGTACGCTATCCAAATGTTCATTATTGATGCTGTTCATTAACCCAATTTTCTGAATTTCATTTCGGCTGCTCAGGAGCTGAATTGTTTTATTTCAGATGCTGAAAGCAGACACTACTGCTCAGATCTGGGATATATGCCGCCTAATTATTTATGATTCACAAAAAGGGAAAGCTGCATTTTTAAAGGTTCATTTATGTAAATTACACTCAGGCAGTAAAGGGATGACATCACTTTTCACAACATTCTTAATGTAACCCAGGCATGGTTATTCCTAGCCCACAAATACTGAAAACACAAATATTGCCTTCATTTCTACAAATCATTCCAGAGTAACATTCTATCCCAGCAAAGAACCTCAATTAGAAGATAATCTCCCAAACAGGACATTAAAATTAGATGCAGGCCACCCTTGTACTTAGGTATTATCAACTAAAAAGCTATTTTCACAGGGAATGGAATGCTTACAGAAGGAGATAGGCTGGCAACACACTCTTAAATCCACAACAGAGATACAGTACAGACAAAATGCGCTACTCGCATGAAATACTGCACATCTTTGCAGTCTGTTAACTCTGAGAGGGAAAGTTTGGAAAAATGAAACTGTTCCAGCATTCCAACTGTCAACCAAGACAATATAAAGCCATAAAGCTATAAACAATAGTCTTAAGAACATGTCACCAAAGAAAACAAAAGGCAATTGTGATTCTTCAGATGCTCTAAAACAGCCCATGGTCCAAGTCCAGTTCCCTGCCTATTTTGTAAATAAAGTTACTGGAATACAGCTACACCCATTTGTTTACACGTTGACTATGTTGTTGTAACAAAGCTCATATGGCCCACAACACCTAATTTTGATTATCTGGCCCTTTATAGAAAAAGTTTGCTGACCCTGCTCTAGAAGGTTCTCAACTACATTCCAAGGAACACTTAGAAGCCACAGCAGGAGATGGCTCCCATTCTTTCAAACAAAATAACACTTTCTGTCTTTACCTCTTTCCTTTCTTAGAAAATCACTCCTATCTCCCTAATCCTCATACTCTCTCTAAAATTGGTATTATCATTTTTCTGAATTAAAAGAACAGATGTTTCAGTGATAGCCCTTATTAAAGTCTTCTCAGCCTTGGTGGAAAAGTTGGAGGGGTAGGTGGGTGAGAATGGGGCAGATAACACTTAACCATCCTGTTATACTTCTTACAACTCTTTCTGACAATACCCATTTTTCAAGAAACCAAATAATGCCTTCACATTGTAAAAGCAGGAGAAAATGTATAAAAACTTCTTGGAATGCTCCAAGCATTACAATCAAAAGAAGGCAATCTGCCTCAAATCACCAGCTAAAACTTTTATCAAGAAAAAAATCAGGATTAGAATTCAGAATTTCTATAATGGTACAGTCAGTTACAATAAAAATCTAAATGAATCCAGGTTCAGAGAGTCTGCATCATTTGGCAATAGTAAAAAATAGCTAATTTAAAACAATTAGCTCACCATTTCTCAATAAACCTCAGTACTTCCATCAGTACTTCCAACACACACCCCCTATGTGGTATCCTTGGAAATAGACCACCCAGATCTCTGGCTGCAGGGAGCACAGTTGACTGACAGCCCTAGCTGTTACCTCTCTAGATCCACCAATGAAGAGGTCATGCTTCCTCAGTCTGCTTGCATCAGTTTGGATGTATTATCTCCCCCAAAATGCCATGTTCTTTGATGCAATCTTGGGGGGCAGATGTATTAGTGTTGATTAGGTTGGAACCTATTGATTGAGTGTTTCCATGGAGATGTGACTCAATCAACTGCGGGCAAGGCCTTTGATTGGATAATTTCCATGGAGGTGTTACCCTACCCATTCAGGATGGGTCTGAACTAAATCACTGGAGCCACATAAAAGAGCAGCTAAGAATGACATTTTGGAGAGCAACTTCGAGAGACATTTTGAAGACAGCCATTGAAAGCTGATGTTGACAATCTGGAGAATGCCATTTTGAAACACAACCTGGGAGCAAGCAGATGCCAGCCACATGTCTTCCCAGCAAACAAAGGTTATTCAGATGCCAATGGCCTTTCCCCAGTGAAGATACACTATTGTTGATGCCTTACCTTGGACACTTAATGGCCTTAAGACTGTAACTTTGTAACCAAATAAACCCCCTTTATAAAAGCCAATCCATCTCAGGTGTTTTGCAAAATGGCAGCATTAGCAAACCAGAAAACTGCTCAAAGTCAATAACTGGGCACCGCAGGAGTACTTCTGGAGGCTCATTCCTGCAGGACAGGGGATTCCTCTAATGGGTTACATTGGCTAAGTCTGACCAAAGCTATCTGAGACTGAGCTTTCTGAAGTCTTAGACTCTTCCTACCTCCCTCCTCTCCTTTCATAGCCTTCAGCCTAAATCCAGGTCTGAAGGTTTTCCCTCCCTATTCCTGTTCCCTCTCCTTTATCCACATGTATTTCCCACAATAAATCTCAAATCATCTAATACCATCTCAGCAGCTGCTTCTCTACAGCCCCAAGACCAAGACTATACCAATAGTCTCCCACCTGGTCTTTAGCCCCCAGAACCTTAACTGCTGTGATATATTCTCAACATTGACCCCAGAAATGCTTCATTGCTTCCAGGTAACATCTCAGCGCATGGTCTTCTGCACAGTTTCCTATTGCTGCTGTAACAGATTAGCACAAACCTACTGGCTTTAAACAACAAAAAATTTATTAACTTATAGTTCTGAAGGTCAGAAGTCCAAAATGTATTTCACTGTGCTAAAAGTCAAGGTGTTAACAGGGCTATGTTTCTTTCTGGAGGTTCTAAGGGAAAATCCATTTTCTTGCCTTTTCCAGTTTAGAGGCCACACGCATACCTTAATTCATGACCCCCATCCTTCATCTTCAAAGACCAGCAATGACTGATCAAATTTTCTCACACTGCATCACTTTTACACTGATTCTTCTGCCACCCTGGTCCACATTTTTTTTTTTTTTTTTGACTTTTATAACAAATTTATTCCATTCACATTTAAAATCATAATTTTAGTTTTCTAGGTTTTATTTTATATACAAAGAGCCAGCATTGCTTCCATAGCCAGGTACATGTCGTGGAAGATCAAGGAAGATCACTTAGTCCAACTTGATGAAGCCTATATCCTTCGCGTACTGACGGAAACACTGGCGGCACATATTGAGGCCGTATTTCCGGATCAGACCGTGTCGGTTTGAGCAGACGCGGCAAGAGCGAGAACCCTGGCCGAATTTTCGGGGATGACTCCAGTAGAGCTGCTGGTGACCCATCTTCCAGGGATGCAATGAGGAAAAGGCCCTGGTCCACATTTAATGACCCATTTGATGATCATGTGATTGGCAATCTATAATTCCACATGGAACCTTAATGCCCCCTTGTCTTGAAACCTAACATATTCACAGGTTCTGGGGATTAGGATACAAAAATCTTTGGGAAGCCACTATTCTGCTATCATAGCCTCCAAAACCATTCACAGTCTGGCTCCAATCCTCTTTTCCAACTCCAGCTGAGGTCAATTCAGGAACACATCCCACAATCCAAGGGATGTCCCCCCCAAAGAACACATGTATTTTCACATCCTTTTTGTATTCCCACAGGTTGCTCCCTTGACCTACAATATTCTTGCCAATCTTTTCCATCAGGTGAACTCATCATTCAAAACCTGGAGCCAATCACAGCTACTACAAAACCACTGGACAGTCTGTGCACTGCACAAAAGCATCTGGTAAGTCTGAATGGGGGGTGAAATCCAGCCCACACTCAGCTGCCCAAGCCAGGCCTGATGCTGCAACCATCAGGTTCAGGAAGGATAGTGTGCCCAGAGGAAATGTTTTTCTAATGCATCTGCCCAAAAAAAGGGTGCTGCACAGGATATTCATCTACAGCACTATGTCTTATTTCCTAATGTATCAACCCCACCCTACCTCCATCACAATTTCCCAAGGAGAAGAGCCATGTATTTTTCCATCTTTTTTTCAACAAGGCCTCAACAAGTACCTACCAAATATTGTTAACATTCAGTAAACGTTTTTGAATCAAACTGTTCAGTGTTTTACCAGTGAGGCTACTGAGCAGCATCTGTGTGCCAGGGCTGTTTAATAAAAGTTTTATGCACACGTGCTACAACCTGAGGAGCCAAATAATGAGAGTCTGCATACTTAGTTACCTAGAGAACAACAAACCTGCTATAGTTATATTCTAGTATTTCTAGCCCTGGGTATTCATTTCACATTGTATTTTTTTCTTGAGAAAATCTTTAAAAAATATTTCTAAAGTTAAAAAATAAAGCAGAGGGAGTGACATCATCAAGATGGTGATGTTAACATCCCTTGAAGAAGCCTTCCCAGAGATTTAGTGAATAAAAGGACAAATTCCACTTGTTTTGAACTCTGGAGGACAGTAGAGACTGAAGAACAATTCCACAAATGCCGAATCAAAGAAACAGAAAAATCTCAAATAGAAGTCCCTGGACTGCCAGTCAGTTCCCACTTGAGCACCCCCTCACTCAGTCCCACACAGTTCAGGAGCCACGTGGAGGCAGCACAGCCCCAGGTCCCTCTCACCACAGACAAAAACTGTAGACCAAACCACAGCAGCGAATTAGGACTCCAAATCCAGGCACAGGGACCTAAGTCAGCAGAAACCCTGAGCAGAAAATGAACCACATATGAGTGCTGCACACAAAAGGGCCTTCAAGGGGGAGGTTGGTGTGGGAGGGGGGGGTGAGGTGAGGAGGGAGAGATTGCCCCAGAAAGGCTGATAAGAACTGTTGTGACCAATCCAGTTTCAGTAAGCTGGACCACCTACAGGCAAAATGGGCTTTTCTGAAGTAACCCACCCTTCTGGATTGACCCCATCTGGCTCCTTGGGGTGGGATACCCTAAAAGGGAAGAAATTGGAAGCAGGAAAACCTCACAGAGAACAAAAAAATGGGTGGGGGTGGGGGGTAACAACTGCTGTAAGATAGGACAGATCTCAGAACTGAAAAGTTTAAGGAAAATGGGGCACTGGGTGAGGGAGAGAATTTAAACAAATCATAGAGCTAGGGAGAAAAGTGTGTACAAAAAACAGAACAGATCAAGATTCCTGGACAAGGAAGCTCTGACCTGGAGGTGAAAAAAATTGCACCACATATTCCGGGCAAGAAGAAGAAGAGCTGAGAAAATATGAACAGTTAAACACAGTGCGATGGTTTAAAGATATATGTACTCCAGAAAAGATCATATTCTTAAAGCTAACCCAGTCCTGTGGGTATAAACCTATTATAGGTGGGACCTTTTGATTAGGTTATTTCTGTTAAGGTGTGCCCCAGGTGGGTCTTAATCCTCTTACCGGAGTCCTTTATAAGAGAAAAGATAGACAGAAAAGCTGAGAGAGAAATGCCAGAGAAGCTGAGAGACAAGGAACAAAGAAGCAAAGAAAAACACACAGAAGCCTAGAAAGAAAGCCACAGATGGAGCAGTCAGTCCCTCACTCCTGGGTTTTGTTGCTTTCAGCTCCTGCTTCCAGTGGCCTCCTCTCTGAGTCTCTGTGGGTTCTCACCTAGCATCTCCAGGGCTCTCTCTCTCTGCTCTCTCCAAACTTCTGCAGGTGTTTCTGTCTGAGCTCTCTGGCTTTTTTCTATCCTTTATCCTCTCATAAAGGACCCCAGTAAAGGATTAAGAGTCACCTTGAATGGGCTGAGTCACATCTCAATTCCAACAACCTAATCAAAAGGTCTACCCACAATAGGTCTGCACCCACAAGAATGGATCAGAAGAACATGGCCTTTACTGGGGTACATAACAGCTTCAAACCAGCACACAGACTATCAGAGTTACCCCTCAAGAGAATGAGATACCTAAACAACAGCAAAAACTCAAAAGTTATACAAAGAAACAGGAAGATATGGCTCAGTCAAGGGAAAAAGTTAAAACTTCAGAGGAAACTCAGAAATTCAACTAATCAAAGATGTTCAAAGAAACTTCCTAAATCAATTCTAGGACATGAAGGAAAATATACAGAAAAAGATAAAGGATATTGAAAGGTACAATAGTAGAAACTGAAAATACACTAAAGCCTCTCACCCCTCACCTCTTTCTTTGCAAGAGTACCTGTATGTTTCTCTCATATGCATTCTTAATACCTTTCTGCCTGCTTTCTCAACCTGTCTGTGCCCTTGAATTCTTTCTCGCAGCATGACCAACAACCTAGGAACACAAATCTGGCAATGTATTTTGGCAAGCCAGCCGGAGACATTTCTCTCCAACCAATCTGGACTGATGAGAACTGGGAGGTTTGGCCATGTGTTTTACTTTCCTTTTCGCTTGGCTACTGTGTCTAGGAATCTGGGGACTCTGAACCAGCTTCCCAAGGACATACTCTCGGCCCACTCTAAGTTCTCTGGCTCCCTCTTCAGAGATGGTAGGAGAATGTCTCCACGCCATGCAGATCCAAGGAGACTCAGAGCAGCAGGTGATGCTGCCCGAGATCTGACGGGAATTTTCCCCACCTTGTGCAAGAGTACAATGGAAGTCAAATCAAGTCTCCCTCCCTCTCCCACCCACACCTTTTTCTCTCCAAGATTTCCCCATACTCTCTTCTTTCCTCCCCTCTGAGGACTGCCTCATGATCCCCATTCTCCTAATAGCATTCCCTTGCCCTTCAGATCCTTCCTCCCCTTCTGAGGTCCTCTCCCCTGCCTCCATGAGAGTCTCCTTCATTCTCCTCTGTCTGGCTCTTAACGCCTTCTGAGACATTCCATCTTTTGTAACACAGGATTCTGAACTAAGGATTCTTGTATCAAACAAGCTGTTGTTTTTAATATTCTAGGAAGTCACCGCTGGCCTATGCCCATGGGAATTGGGAACTTTCCAATGGGAATGTCTCCCTTCCAGGCCTTGATCGTTTCATCTCTATTGAGACCCACTGAGGCCAAATATGAAGCTT
This sequence comes from Choloepus didactylus, assembly GCF_015220235.1. Lineage (NCBI taxonomy): Eukaryota > Metazoa > Chordata > Mammalia > Pilosa > Megalonychidae > Choloepus > Choloepus didactylus. The sequence continues at coordinate 124,691,040 of NC_051312.1, read as the reverse complement.
CCCTTACAGAGCATGCTCACTTTTTAGCCTGCAGGAAACAGGAAACCAGAGGACAAATGTATTCCAGGGAGCACTGTCCTAGACTTCTCTCAGGTGGGGCAGGTACCCCTACCTCAAGAGCATAGGTCTAGACATCTTCCAAGGAGGAACATCCTGGGGATACCCAGTCATTTTACTTCCCATGTTGTCAAGACACTGGGCCACTGGAAAGGAAGGACTCCTTAAGAACATTATCCTGGAATTCTTCCGGGTAAGGCCCAGGAAACCCTCGAAAGTGTAGGTCCAGACATCTCTCAGGAAAGGTGTCCCAGGGACACCTGGCTACTTTACTCCCAGTGTTCCCAAGAGATTGGGCCAGTGGAGAGGGAAACACCCAGCTCTGACAGGCATTGGGATGCCAAGCAGTTACACTGGCATAGTGAGGTTCCTCTACTTCCTTTTACAGAGAAAATGGGAAATGCTAACAGTCAACATAAGCTAAAAGAGGGGGAAGCATAGCCCTCCAATGGGACTCTCAATTACAATACCATCCTCCAGTCTGCAAAAGACAGGGAAAGTAGTCAGAAGTTCTCTATGCCCAAATATTTATAGCTATCAAGACAAGGACCTCAGAAGCAATTGTCATTTGTGTTACACCCATGTCTTGATTTCCATTAAAGGAAAAGTACTTGTTTGCTAAACGGCATGAAAAAAATGTACCACTGATACAGTCAATTATAATAAGCTAAGGGAGATCATTCAGGAGAAAGGGGAAAAACTAGAGAGGTTAACAGAAATCCAAAAAGGTATACTAATGTAAGCACGGACTCCTGGGAAGGTCAGATTTTGCTGGGCACCCTTTTCTTCAGCCAGTCTGTTCCTGATATTCAGAGAAAGCTGCAAAAGCTCTCCATAGGCTCACAAACTCCCACTAAGGACTAGTTAGAAAGTGTCTTCTCTGTCTTTAACAATCAGGACAAGGCCAAGGAGGGGAAGGCAATAAGAGGTAAGCAAAAGACTAGAAAACAGGCCCAGCTTATTGCAGTTGCTGTTAAAGGTGTCCTCTCCGCTCAAGGTCACCCAAATTGTGGCTCCAAGCCTCAAGGGCCTTGCTTCAACTGTGGGTCAAAAGGCCACTGGCAGGAGAGGCTCTAAGATGGCAGCATAGAGAGGAATGGAAGCTAGTTTGTCCCCCTGGAATAACTAATAAGCAACCAGGAACAACTAGTAAATAATCTGGAATAACTGTGGGGGTACAAACGTGACTGTCCACTCATCATACACCAACCTGAATTGGGGGAATGCCTGAGATCATGGGATAAAATCTGTAAGTAAAGACTGTGAACCTGAGCCAGGAGCCCCTCCCCCCACAGCCCAAACTGCAAAGTCTCATTGTGCTAGAGAGCAGCAGTCTCCGAGCAAGTGAATATAGCTCAGCTGAGCTCCAACTGGGGTTTCAATTAACAAACATGGACTGCTCAATACAAGCTATGAATCCCCAACAAGCAGGCAGAGGCTTATGGTGACGACCGATCTTGGAGAGCCAGGAGACCTCTTTGGGAGCGTGGGGGAGCCCAGAGGACTGGGTGCTGTCTCTGGCCAATGGATGAAATTGAGGGCGGCCACAAACTGGCCCTGAAGGGGGAATTTCTGTCCGTTTTTCAGCTCAGTGGAAAAAGCCTCAGCCATTTTCAGTTCCCAGTGCTCTGACCCAGACAAGGGTGGAGATAGTACAGGCAGAGGGACTACTCAAATGCTAATGACCTCTCCCTGGTGGGGGTGGGGGGGTGTTATCATCCCTAAGAGGAAAGAGGTGGGCCCAGCTCTACTACTAGCCTTCCATTCAGAACCAGGCCCCAGAGCCTGGGGGAAAACAGCCACAGGCCCACTTCCTTACACCAGTCTGGAGCTACAGGCTGACAGGTGCCACCTGCTGGGCAGAAAAGCACAGTGACCTGAGGCCTCACAAAGTGCATCAATCTTATAAGACACACTCTCAGGGAGACATGATACCATTGCCCCCTTCTGAGACCTAAGCCCGTTCTGGTCTGGGAAAACCTGATTGGGGTGACCAAGGGAACCAGATGCCTAGACAACAGAAAACTACAACCTACACTAAGAAAAACAAAGTTATGACCAGTCAAAGGAATAAACTTACACTTCAACTGAGATACAGGAATTTAAACAACTAACACTAAATCAATTCAAAAAGATATGGCAAGGGTAGGCCATGATGTTACAGGTTAATGGCTCTGTGGATGAGGAAGAAGAGCAAGCGGAGGAGGATTGTCCTGAGTTGGTCCCCACTGAAACGAAGCATTAAGAAGAGGAAGAAAAGTCTAGCCCCGGCGCCAAGATCACAGTCACAATTATCACCAGGTACTTAGCTGCTGGGAAGACAACATTTCTGAACTACATTTTGACAGAGCAACATAATAAAAGCATAGCCATTATTTTGAATGAATTTGGGGAAGGAAATACAGGAGAGAAATCCTTAGCTGTCAGCCAGGATGGAAAACTCTATGAAGAGTGGCTAGAACTTAGAAATGGTTGCATCTGCTGTTCAGTAAAGGACAATGGCCTTAGAGCTATTGAGAATTTGATGCAGAAGAAGGGAAAATTTGATTACATACTGTTAGAAACCATAGGATTAGCAGATCCTGGTGCTGTGGCTTCTATGTTTTGGGTTGATGCTGAATGAGGGAGTGATATTTATCTTGATGGTATCATAACTGTTGTGGACTCAAAATATGGATTAAAACGTTTATCAGAAGTAAAAGCTGATGGCATTATCAATGAAGCTACTAAGCAGGTTGCTTTGGTAGATACTATCATCATCAATAAAACAGACTTGGTTCCAGAAGAGGATTTACACAAATTAAGAACAACCATTAGATCAATGAATGGATTAGGAAAAATTTTGGAAACACAAAGGTCAAGAGTTGATCTCTGTAATGTATTAGATCTTCAGGCATTTGACAGTCTCTCTGGAATAAGTTTGCAGAAAAAACTTCAGTATGTGCCAGCAACACAACCTCATCTCGATCAGACTATTGTTACAATCACATTCAAACTAACAGGAAATGCAAAGGAAGAAAGTTCAAATGTATTTACTCAGAATCTCCTGTGGGAAAAGAATGTGAGAAACAAGGACAATCACTGCATGGAGGCCATACAACTAAAGGGGCTCGTATCAATCAAAGACAAACCACATCAAGTGATTGTTCAAAGTGTCCATGAGCTTTATGATCTGGAGGAAACTCCAGCGAGCTGGAAAGATGACACTGAGAGGACAAATAGATTAGTCCTTATTGGCAGGAATTTAGATAAAGATATACTTACACAACTATTTACTGCTACTATGGCAGAACCAGAATAGCAGTGGACAGCACATTTTAAAGAAGATGAAGTTCATCCATAACAGTAGAAGCATTTCTTATTTAAAGTACTGAATGACTAAAAAAAAAGGGGGGAATAAATTTCCTACTGGGTGTAGTTCAAACATCTGTTGTTTTAGATTCCTTCTGTTATGAATGCCAATGACTTATTTTAGGTATTTATTTTTACAGAATTCATAAAATACAATAAACAAGTACTGTAAAACATTTGACATTCATACAGTGAAATATAACATTCTCTGAATATATTTCTTTTTGAAGACAGGTGTTTCACAGAAATTACTTTCCAGAATTGGCTTTGGCATACCTATATGCTGTATTTCTTACCTATGGAAGTTATATATAATAATGATGATAAAACTTATTTCAATGTTGTCCTTTTTCTTTAGAACTTCAGCTGATTGCATAAATATAATGGTTATATTGTTACTAAAAAAATTTTTAAACAAAACAAAACAAAAGATATGGTAAAAGAGATGAAGCATATAATGAAAACACTGGGTGTACACAAGGTAGAAATTGAAAGTTCGAAAAAACAATGCAGGATCTATGGAAATGAAAGGCACAAAAATAAGAGATGAAAGACACAATGGTGACATACAACAGCAGATCTCAAGAGGCAGAAGAAAACACTCAGGAACTGGAAAATAAGATACCTGAAAGCCTACACACAAAAGAACAGATTGAGAAAAGAATGGAAAAATGTGAGCAATGTCTCCCAGAATTAAATGACAACATGAAACGCAGAATGTATGTGCCATTGGTGTCCCAGAGGGAGAAGAGAAGGGAAAAGGAGCAGAAGCAATAATAGAGGAAATAATCAATGAAAATTTCCCATGTCTTATGAAAGACATAAAATTATGGATCCAAGAAGCTCAGCGTACCCCAAACAGAATAGATCTGAAAAGGCCCACACCAAGACACTTGATAATCAGATTATCAAACATCAAAGATAAAGAGAGAATCATGAAAGCAGCAAGAGAAAAGCGATCCATCGCATACAAAGGAAGCTTGATAAGACTGCAGATTTCTCAATAGAAAGCATGGATGCAAGAAGGAAGTGGTGTGATATATTTAAGAAACTGAAAGAGAAAAACCGCCAACCAAACCAGCAAAACTGTCCTTCAAATATGAGAGAGAGTTCAAAATATTCTGACAAACAGACAATGACAGTTTGTGAACAAGATACCTGCTCTACAGCAAACACTAAAGGGAGCACTACAGACAGAAAGGAAAAGACAGGAGTGAGAGGTTTGGAACACAATTTTGGGAGATAGTAGCACAGCAATGTAAGTACACTGAACAAAGATGACTGTGAGTATGGTTGAAAGAGGAAGGTTAGGAGCATGTGGGACACCAGAAGGAAAGAAGAAAGATAAAGACTGGGATTGTATAACTCATTGAAACGTAGGGTCCTCATAATTGTGATAAAAGGTACAAATATGTTTTTACATGAGGTAGAACAAATGAATGTCAACATTGCAACATGTTAAAAATAGGGTAGGACTGGGGGGGAAATGCCATCAATGCAAACTAGAGACTGTAATTAACAGAAACATTGTATTATGCTTCTTTTAATATAACAAAGGCAATATACCAAAGCTAAACGCATACGGGGGTGGGGGGTGCATATGGGAAGGGTATGGGACTCCTGGCATTGGTGATGTTATCTGACTATTCTACTTTAGTTTAATACTGTCTTTCCTTTTGTTGCTTCCTAGCTGTCATATTTGGTTTGCTTTGTTTTGTTTCTCTTTCTTTTTTCTTTTTCTTTTGTCTCTCTACCTTCTTTGACTCTTCCTCCTGCTTTGTGGAACAAATGGAGATGTGCTTATATAAATAGAGATGATGGTGGTGAATACATAAATACCTGACTATACAGGGAACCATCAATTGTTTATTTAGGACAGAATGTATGGTATGTGAACAAAACCATCCTAAAGAAAAAAAAAAAATGGGTTGATTTAGAAACCTTGAGGGCACTGTACTGAGTGAAATAAGACAGACACAAAAGGACAAATATTGCAGGGTCTCACTGATATGAACTAATTATAATATGCAAATGCATAGACATGAAGTATAAGTTACCAGGATATAGAATGAGGCTAAAGAATGGGGAGCAGTTGCTCATTATCAGCAGAATGTTCAACTGGGAGAACTTAAATGTTTGGTAATGGACAGGGGTGATGGTAGCACGTTGTGAGAATAACTTAACAGTGATGAAGGGTGTGTGAATGTGGTAGAAGGGTGTGTGAATATGGTGAAAGGGTAAGTTCAGAGTCACTTACGTCACCAGAAGGGAAGTTGGAGGTTAAAAGATGGGACTGTATAAAACAGTGAATCTTGTGGTGGACAATGTCCATGATTAACTGTACAAATATTAGAAATCTCTCTCATTAACTAGAACAAATGTATGACCCTATAACTAGAAGTAAATAATAGAGAGGCATGTAGGAAAAAAATATATACCTATTGCAAACTATATACTACACTTAGTAGTATTTTAACACTCTTTCATCAACAGTAACAAATGTACTATAAATGTACTATACCAAATGTACTATAAATGTACTATACCAAAACTATGAACCAGTAACGGACGGGGGTGGTTAGGGGTATGGGAGGATTTGAGTTTCTTTTTTTTGTTTTTTTGGTTTTTTTTTTGTCTTCACTCCCTGGGGACCACCTTAAGACTAATAAAGCCAGCTAGTATTTACCTTCTTGTGTCCCAAGGCCCCTACCAGATCAAGGACTCCCAGCATCCCAAAGGAGATCCTTAAGCAAATAAACCCATCTGTATGGGATGAAAGCAACCTGGGGTGAGCCCACTGAGTAGCCCCTGCCTGCATTCAAGTTCTCAGTCCTAGATCTTAAAAATGCATTTCCTGTATCCCTCTTCACCCTGACTCTCACACCTATTTGATTTTGAATGGCAGGGACCTAACAGTCAGATTCCCACCCAGCTCACTCAGACAGTGCTGCCCAAAGGGTTTCAAAATAGTCCCCATATCTTTAAGAAAGCAAAGATACAGTCCCCATATCTTTAAGAATGATCTTCAGCAGACTTTACTGACCTCCAACTGCCTCAAAGCACAGTCTTGCAATATATTAACATATTAATATATTAATATATTAATTTTGTGAACTAACATATTCCTAGTTATGAAAGTGAATTTTGTTTGTAGTCATTGCTAATTACAAACCCTGAATGGATAAGGAAAGTTGTAGGTTAAGAAATTGAATTTTATTAAAATAATGTAGATTGTTGGTCTGCTCTTAGTGAAAGGTTATAAAAAAGTTTTTCTTAACCATCTGAGTACTCTGTCTAAAAGACAAAGGTTTTATATTATATCAGAATAATATCCTTATTGATGTTTACATTGACCTTCTCGTCCTTTATTTCAAAAGACAAGTCTTTTCATTCTTAAAGGAAAACTGTTACAAAGGATTTGTTCTTTCACCTTGTAAAAATGAGGTGCTAAAATAGTTTAACATATTACACAAAAAGTGTTTAGGAAATATCACAATAATTAAAAGATTTTCTATCCTTCTGTTACCTAAATTTGCATGGGTGAAATATTATTCATATATTTAGAGATTGTTTAAAATTCCTAAAAACTTGACAGTGTTCTCACTGTCCATGTTATATCCTGACACTGATCTGTATGATGTTAGATGGTTTTAGTTATTCTTAGAAAAATTACAGATCATAAAAACAACCATATTTGTCAGTTATACTACATTGCTCTAAAGCTTCCAAAATTTAAATTTTCTGTAGCAGTTTATTTAAACAACCTAATTCAACTTTATTTGACATGAAACCTAGAAAAAAAAAAAAAGAATAAAATCTTAATCAGAAAATGAAAATATTTCCAAAGTTCCTTAAGAACTAGATAAAAATGTAAAACTATTAAACTTCCCAACCTGGGGAATTCTTCTTAGTTTCTTATGCAACAGGGGCTCCCAATTTATTAAGCCAAGCCCTTGATCTTGAGGCTTACCCTTATGAAACTTATCTCTGTAATGGTAAAGCTAAGCCTACTTATAATTAATGCTTAAGAGTCACCCTCAGAGAACTCTCTTTTTGTTGCCACACTCTACAAGTAAACTCACTACCTTCCTCCCTAGCAACATGAGACATGACTCCCGAGGATGAGCCTGGCCCTGGCATTGGTAACCAAATGAGGGAAATAAAATTTCATTGCCTAAGATATTTCACATAGAGTTGAGAAGTCATTCTAGATGCAAATTTCAGCTAAATATTGCAAACTGCCACAGTATGCCAAGCCTTTACCAACAGTGTTCCTGAAAACTCGAAAGAATCCCTAAGCTCCGTCTTGCTCCTGCTTCTGTTCAGACCGCTTATACTAAAATTTTTCACCCAGTTTGTTTCTTCCAGATTAGAAGCCTTTCAAAACAAACTTCTCCTCGCCAGAGGCCCCACACTCAACCAGCCACCGTCAATGGCATAGCCAGAGATTTCTATGTTCCCACAAGTAGGGCATGACCCACTGAGACAGCTTGAAGCCACTACAGAAGATAGACCATCAGCCCAAATTCTCTTAAGAGTAAAGGAGATAAAAATCTCTGAGGGGGAAATTGAGGCAGGGTTAGAACTAGGGCAGTGGCTGGCTAATGAGCAGAGGGTTAATTCCTAAAAGTGGTCAGACTACAAAGAAAAAGATATCTCTGAAAAGAACAACAATAAACAGCACCTGGGGGCCAACAGACCCCACCTGAATGAGTCATCTAGGGTCAAGCATCATCAGAGGAGGAAAAAGGGGATGGTAGTAAAATACTTAATAAAAATTACAACAGGAACAAAAATCTATAAAAGCAGATTGCCCCACAGTGCCAGAGCCTCTCATACCTCACCTCTTTCTTTGCGAAAGTGCCCTCATGTTCCCCTCATATGCCTTCTTAACAAACTTTCTACCTGCTTTCTAAAAAAAAAAAAAAAAAAAAAAGAGGCATACATACAAGACCAGATTTGAACAGGCAGAAGAAAGAATCAGTGAGCTAGAAGACAAGATGACAGAAATCATACAGTCATAAGAATAGAGAAAATTTAAAAAAAAAAAAAAAATTGAGCAGTGTCTCCAGGATTTGAGTGACAGCATGAAGCACACAAACATACCCATGATGTGTGTCCCAGAAGGAGAAGAGAAGGGAAAGGGGGCAAAAAGATATTTGAGGAAATAATGGCTGAAAATTTCCCAACTCTTATGAAAGACATAAAATTAGATTCAAGATGTGCAGCGTACCCCAAACAGAATAGATCCCAATAGATCTACTCCTAGACACTTACTGATCAGACTGTCCAACGTCAAAGACAAAGACAGACTTCTGAAAGCAGCAAGAGAAAAGTGATCCATCACATACAAGGGAAGCTCAATAAGACATGTCCAAGAAGCACTATATACTCCATACAGAATAAATCCTAATAGACCTACTCCAAGACACATACTAATCAGAATGTCAAATGCCAAAGATAAAGAAAGAATTCTGAAAGTAGCAAGAGAAATGTGATTTATCACATACAAGAGAACCTCAAGAAGACTAAATGCTGATTTCTCATCAGAAACCATGAAGGCAAGAAGATAGTGGTATGATATATTTAAAGTATAGAAAGAGGAAAACTGCCAGCCAAAAATTCCTTATCCAGCAAAACTGTCCTTCAAAAATGAGGGAGAGTTTAAAGTCTTCACAGATAAACAGAAACTGACAGAGTTCATCAAGAGACCTACCCTACAACAATTACTAAAGGGAATTCTGCAGGGTGAAAGGAAAAGACAGGAAAGAGTGGCTTAGAGTAGCGTGAAGAAATGAAGATTATCAGTAGTGGTAACTAAAGGGGTAAATGCAAAACCCAATATTCCTAGACCCGCCATAGACAACTCTACTGTTTAATTCATAAAGAATCTGAATACAATTAAACAAAAAAAAAGGAATATTTCCTAACAAGAAACAAGCAAAATGTAAGTGGTAAATTGGGGAAAAAAAACAACATAAAGAGGAGAAACAGAGGGATGTGGGAGCAGAAAATGTGTGTGCTGTTGAAGCAAAGTTGGTATCTCTTCAAGTTGGTAGATTATAAATGTAGGTTGTAAAATATAAACCCCAAGGTAACAACAAAGAAAGTTTACACAATATACATCAACAGAAATGAGAAAGGGATTAGTCAGACACAACACAAAAGATCAACTATACAGGAAGGAGGCTGCAATAAAAGAAAAGTACTGCCTTTACAGTAATAACACTGAATGTTAATAAACTCCCCAATCAAAAAACACAAGTTGGTAGAATGGATAAAAGAGCATGATCCAACGATATGTTATTTACAAGAGACTCACCTTAGGCCCAAAGACACAAACAGGTTGAAAGTGAAAGGTTAAAAAAAGATATTCCATGCAAATAGTAACCAAAAAAGAGCTGGGGTAGCTATAGTAGTATCAGACAAAACAGACTTTAAGTCAAAAACTGTTATAAAAGACAAAGGATGCGATATAATTGCCCACTTCATAAAAGGAGCAATCCACCAAGAAGAAATAACAATAGTAAATATTTATGCACCTAACCAGGGTACCCCAAAATACATGAGGCAAACACTGCAAAACTGAAGGGAGAAATAGACACCTCTACAATAATAGTTGTAGACATCAATATACCACTCTCATCAGTAGATAGACCATCTGGACGGAAAATCAATAAGGAAACAGAGAATTTGAATAATATGATAAATGAACTAGACCTAACAGACATATACAGAACACTGCACTCCAAAACAGCAGGATATACATTCTTCTCAAGTGCTCATGGGTCATTCTCCAGGATAGACCACATGCTGGGTCACAAAACAAGTTAAATTTAGAAAAACTGAAATCATACAAGGCATCTTCTCTGACCATAATGGAATGAACATTAATAACAGGTGGAGTACTGCAAAACCCACAGATATATGGAAGTTAAATAACACTCTCTTAAACAATCAGTTGGTCAAAGAAAAAACTGCAAGAGAAATCAGTAAATATCTTGAGACTAATGAAAACAACAACACAACATATTACAACTTACAGGATGCAGCAAAGGCAGTGCTGAGAGGGAAATTTATAGCCCTAAACACCTTCATTAAGAAAGAAGACCTAAAATCAAAGACCTAACTGCACACTTGGAGGAACTAGAAAAAGAACAGCAAACTGATTCCAAAGCAAGCAGAACAAAAGAAAGATTAAAGCAGAAATAAATGAAACTGAGACTAAAAAACAAATTAAGAGAATCAACAAAACCAAAAGTTGGTTCTACGAGAAGATCAATAAAATTAACAAACACTTAGCTAGACTGACAAAGAAAAAAAAGAGAGATGAAAATAAAATCAGAAAAGAGAGTTGGGGACATTACAACTGACCCCACAGAAATAAAAAGAATCAAAAGTAGATACTATGAACAATTGTATGCCAAGAAATTAGACAAGTTAGATGAAACAGACAATTTCCAAGAAACAAATGAACAACTTACACTTACTCTAGAAGAAAGAGAAGAACTCAAACCAATCACAAGTAAAGAGATAAAATCAGTCATCAAAATTAAAAACTTTTGTGCATCAAAGGACTTTGTCAAGAAAGTGAAACGGCAACAGACGCAAAGGGAGAAAATATTTGAAAACCACATATCTGATAAGGGTTTAATATCCAGAATATATAAAGAAATCCTACAACTCAACAATAAAAAGACAACCCAATTAAAAATTGGACAAAGACTCAAATAGACATTTCTCCAAAGAGGATATACAAATGGCTAAATAGTACATGAAAAGATGCTCAACATCACTAGCTATTAGGGAACTGCAAATCAAAACCACAACGAGATATCATTTCACACCTACTAGAATGGCTATGATTTTGAAAAAACAAAACAAAACAAAAAAATTACAAGTATTAAGATGTGGAGAAATAGAAACATTCACTCATTGCTGGTAGGATTGTAAAACGGTGCAGCCGCTATGGAAGACAGTTTGGCAGTTCCTCAGGAAGCTAAGTAAAGAATTGCCATATAACCCACAATATCATTACTAGGTATATACCTACAAGAACTGAAAGCAGAGACTCAAACAGATACTTTCACACCAAAGTTCACAGCAGCATTATTTATAACTGCCAAAAGATGGAAGCAATCCAAGTGTCCATCAACTGAACAGATAAGCAAAATGTGGTATATACATGCACTGGATTATTATTCAGCTATAAGAAAGACCAAAGTCCTGATGCATACTACAACATGGATGAACCCTGAGGACATCAGGCAGCATGAAATAAGCCAGACACAAAAGGACAAATATTGTATGATCTCACTGATCTGAATTAATTAGAATAAGCAGACTCATAGAGATAGAATCCAGAATATATGTTACCAAGGGATAGCTAAGGATGGGGAGCTGATGCTTAATTTCTATTTAGGTTGACTGTAAAGGTTCGGAAATGGATGGTGGTGATGGTAGCACATTATTTTGAGTGCAGTGAACAGCACTGAACTATTTATGTGAATGTGGGTGCAAGGGGAGGTTTTGGGTCATGTATGTTACTAGAATTAAAGTGAGAAGATAATACATGGGACTGTGTAACAGTCTACTCTGTTGTAGACTATTAACTAGGGGTAATAGTACAAGTATAAGAATATTCTTTCATGAATCATAACAAATGTATGACACTATCATAAGGTGCTAAAAATATGGTTGCATACGGGGGAAAATACACCTAATGTAAACTATGGACTATACTTAATAGTACTTTTTCAATATCTTTTCATTAATTGTAACAAAGGTACCATATTAATGCAACATGTCAAAAATCGGGGGGTATATGGGAACATGGTACTTTTTATTGACTATTCCATAAACCTACAACGTCTCTAAGAAAATAATAATTTAAAAAATAAAACATTGGAGGCGGGGCAAGATGGCGACATAGAGAGGAGTGGAAGCTAAGTAGCCCCCTGGAACAACTGCAAAAAAACAGAAACAACTAGTAAATAATCCAGAATAACTGCGGGGGGACAAACGAGACCATCCACTCATCATATACCAACCTGAATTGGGAGGAATGCCTGAGAACATAGCATAAAATCTTTCAGTGGAGAAAGCCCCAGTCATTTTCAGTTTCCAGGGCTGTGACTCTGGGAAGGGTGGAGACAGCACAAGCAGAGAGACAGACCATTGAAATGCTAATAACCTCCACCTGGGGGTCTGTCTTCTCTAGGAGGAAGGGGGTTGGGCCCTTTCCATTCAGAACCAAACCCCAGAGCCTGGGGGAACACGGCCATACCTCCTCACACCAGTCAAGAATTATAGGCTAACAGGCATCACCTGCTGGGCAGAAAAGCACAGTGACCTGAGACATCAAAGGGTGGAGCAATTTTCTAAGACACACCCGCAGGGAAACCAGATACTGAATATTTCTTCCCTCTGGGACCTGAGCCTGTTCTGGTCTGGGAAAACCTGATTTGGATAACCAAGGAAACCATGCCTAGACAACAGAAAATTAAAACCTACACTAAGAAAAACAAAGTTATGGCCCAGTCAAAGGAACAAACATACACTTCAACTGAGATACAGGAATTTAAACAACTAATGCTAAATCAATTCAAAAAGTTTAGATAAGATATTGCAAAAGAGATAGAGGCTGTAAAGGAAACACTGGGCATATATACAGCAGAAATCAAAAGTTCAAAAAAACAACTAGTAGAATCTATGGAAATGAAAGGCACAACACAAGAGATGAAAGACACAATGGAAACATACAACAGCAGATCTCAAGAGGCAGAAGAAAACACTCAGGAACTGGAGAACAAAACACCTGAAAGCCTACATGCAAAGGAGCAGATGGAGAAAAGAATGAAAAAATATGAGCAACGTCTCCGGGAACTCAAGGATGAAACAAAGTACAATAATGTATGTATCATTGGTGTCCCAGAAGAAGAGAAGGGAAAGGGGGCAGAAGCAATAATAGAGGAAATAATCAATGAAAATTTCCCATCTCTTATGAAAGACATAAAATTACAGATCCAAGAAGCGCAGCGTACTCCAAACAGAAGAGATCTGAATAGGCCTACGCCAAGACACTTAATAATCAGATTATCAAATGTCAAAGACAAAAAGAGAATCCTGAAAGCAGCAAGAGAAAAGCAATCCATTACATACAAAGGAAGCTTAATAAGACTATGTGCGGATCTCTCAGCAGAAACCATGGAGGCAAGAAAAAAGTGGTGTGATATATTTAAGATGCTGAAAGAGAAAAACCACCAACCAAGAATCCTATATCCAGCAAAGCTGTCCTTCAAATATGAGGGAGAGCTCAAAATATTTTCTGACAAACAGACAATGAGAGACTTTGTGAACAAGACACCTGCCCTACAGGAAATACTAAAGGGAGCACTACAGGGTGATAGAAGACAGGAGTGTGTGGTTTGGAACGCAATTTGGGGAGATGGTAGCACAACAATGTAAGTACACTGAACAAAGGTAACTATGAATATGGTTGAGAGAGGAAGGTGGGGAGCATGTGAGACACCACAAGAAAAGATAAAGGAAAGATAAAGACTGGGACTATGTAACTTGGTGAAATCTAGAGTATTCAACAATTGTGATAAAATGTACAAATATGTTCTTTTATGAGGGAGAACAAGCAAATGTCAACCTTGCAATGTGTTAAAAATGGGGAGGCATTGGGGGAGGGATGCAATCAGCATAAACTAGAGACTGTAACTAACAAAATCATTGTATTATGATTCCTTTAATGTAACAAAGGTGATATACCAAGGTAAATGCAGATAAGAGGGGGGGATAGGGGAGGCACGTTAGACACTTGACATTGGTGGTATTGTCTGATTCTTTATTCTACTTTGATTTAAGGTTATTTTTCCTTTTGCTGCTTCCTAGCTTTCATTTTTTTTCCTCTTTCTTTTGCCTCCCTACCTTCTTTGACTCTCCCTCCTGCCTTGTAGAAGAAACATACATGCCCTTATATAGATAGTAGTGAAGGTGGTGAACACATAAATGTATGACCATGCAGAGAACCGTCGATTATTTACTTGGGATGGAATGTATGGTTAGTGAACAAAACCATATTAAAAAAAAAAATGGGTTGATGACAAAACCTCGAGGGCAATATACTGAGTGAAATAAGCCAGACACATAAGGACAATTATTGCAGGGTCTCACTGATAGGAACGAATTATAATATGTAAAATCATAGACATGAAATATAAGGTACCAAGATATAGGACGAGGCTTAAGAATGGGGAGTGGTTGCTTAGTTTGAGCAGAATGTTCAATTAGGACAAACTTAATGTTTGGAAATGAACAGGGATGTTGGTAGCAAGATGTGAGAATAACTAACAGCGCTGAATGGTGTATGAATGAGGCAGAAAGGGGAAGCTCAGAGTCATATATGTCAGCAGAAGGAAAGTTGGAGGTCAAAAGATGGGAATGTATAAAACTGAATCCTATGGTGGGCAATGTCCATGATCAACTGTATAAATACTAGAAATCGCTTCCATGAACCAGAACAAATGTATGACAATACAATTAGAAGTTAATAATAGAGGGGCATATAGGGAAGAACTATATACCTATTACAAACTATATACTACAGTTAGTATTTCAACATTTTTTCATAAACAGTAACAAATGTACTATACCAATACTACGAGTCAACAATTGAGGGGGGTTGGTTAGGGATGGGAGGGATTAGAGTTTCCTTTTCTTTTTTTCTTTTTTCATCTTTCACTTTATTTCTTGTCTGGAGTAATGAAAAGTTTCTAAAAATTGAACAAAAATTAAGTGTGATGGATGCACAGCTGTATGAGGGTACCCAGGGGCAAGTGATTGTACACTTTGGATCTTTGGATAATTGTATGGTATCTGAGCAATCTCAATAAAAATGAAAATAAATAAATACATAAATAAATAAAACATTATGCTGAGTGAAAGAACCAGATGCAAAGTACTACATATGGTATGATTCCATTTATATAAAATGTAAAGATAAATAAATATATAGAAACAGAATTAGTGGTTACGTAGGGCTGGGGAAGAATTGGGGGATTGAGCGGTGACTTCTGAGGGGTATGGAGTTTTTCTTTTTGGAATAATGAAAATGTACTAAAATTGACTGTGGTGATGAATGCACAGCTCTATGATTATACTAAAAGCCACTGATTGCACACTTTGGATGGATTTTATGGTTTGTGAATATATCTCAATAAAACTGCTTTAAAATAAATAAACAAAATAGAACAATGCTTAGGGGAAAAAGGTTACTCCTTCAACTTAGTGAAAAGATTGGGGTTTAAACATTTGTATACTGCAAAACAGTGAAGTATAGTGGTTTAGAACTCTGGTGTTGGACCTAGACTCCCTGAGTTAGAACTCCTTGTTCACCTACCAGCTGTTTAACCTTGCCCAAATTATTTAACATTGTTGTGCTAAAAAAGTTCCTCAATTTGTATGATGGGAACAATTCCATAGGGTTGCTTTGTCTGAGGATATGGCAAGTCAACATTATAAAAGCTTGATAAATGTTAGTAATTATTATTATTAAAAGAAACCAAAAGAATGAACCAATGCTACCCACCAGAACAAAGGTATTTAGAAAAGGTCTAGTCCTTAAACATCTAAATGCTAATTCAACACCTACTAAAGGATAAGCAATGTGCTCCAGTCTCTGGGAGAGCAAATATGAGTCTATCACTGGTCTCTGACTCTAAGAGGTTTGTGGTCTTGTGGGACTTAAGTCAATCAGAGCCACATGATAAATGCTATGATAAAGATATACACAAAATGCTAAGGAAGCACAGCCCCACTACTCTGCCTGGGGAGTTCAGAAAAAGAAGTTTGAGCTCACTACAAGCAGTGGAAACATCAAGTACCAGGAAAAGGGGCATCAAAGAGCACTGCCAGTTCACAAAACTGCAAGTTGTTCCTTCATAAATGCCTAACATGTACCTCATTTGAGCCTTACAATACTCTGGGTAGTTAATCCCTGTTGAATGAAGAAACTGAGACTCAGAGAAGTTGAGAAACTTTCCTAAAGACACAGAGCCAGCTATACCTGAACTGAATGAGATTTAAACCAGATCTGCCTGACTTCAAATAACTGCCTCTTTCACTAGACTAGAACATGTTGACATGTTCAGGTGTTTGACCATTCTCCTGAAAATAACTGTGAGCCAATGAAGGATTTGACTCAGAAGTAAAATGACTGGATTTTTCATCTTGGACAGAATCACCATAGCAGCAGTATAAAGAATAGACTAGACACAGAACTGCACAATACAGACAGGGAACCCTAATGTAAATAAACCATGGACTATGATTAATAGGGTAATGTTCTAGTTTGCTAATGCTGTGGAATGCAGAACACCAGAGATGGATTGGCTTTTATAAAAAGGGAGTTTATTTGGCTACACAGTTACAGTCTTAAGGCCAAAAAGTGTCCAAGGTAACACATCAGTACTCAGGTACCTTCACTGGAGGATGGCCAATGGCATCCGGAAAACCTCTGTTAGCTGGGAAGGCACGTGGCTGGCGTCTGCTCCAAAGTTCTGGTTTCAAAATGGGTTCCTCCCAGGATGTTCCTCTCTAGCAAGCTTGCTCCTCTTCAAAACGTCACTCACAGTTGCACTGAGTTCCTTCTCTTTGAGTCAGCTCATTTATATGGCTCCACTGATCAAGGCCCACCCTGAATGGGTGGGGCCACGCCTCCATGGAAATATCCCATCAGTTATCATCTACAGTTGGGTGGAGCGCATCTCCATGCAAACAACCTAATCCAAATGTTTCAACTGAATCCCCACTATTATGTCTGCCCCACAAGATTGCATCAAAGAATATGGCTTTTTCTGGGAGACATAATACATTCAAACCGGCACAGGTAACTATAATAATATTCTTTCATCAATTGTAACAAATGCACCACACTAATGCAAGGTGTTAATAATGGGGGGAGTATATGAAAACTCTGCTTTTTCTGCATGATTTTTCTGTAAACCTACAACTTCTCTAATTAAAAAAAAAAAAAACAAAAAAAAAAAATGAAGACTAGATTAGATGGGGATAAGGCTATAGGCCAGGGATGTGCAAACTAAGGCCCAAGGGCCAAACACCATCAGCCACCAGTTTTAGTAATTAAAGTTTTACTGGAACACAACCATACCCATTTCTAAGGCAGCTTTTATGCAGAACTGAGTAGTTTCAACCTTATGACCAGCAAAACCCAAAACATTTACTATTTGGCCCTTTACAGAAAAACTTTGTTGACCCCTGTTGTAAACAATAGCTACTTCAGTATCCAGGCCAGAAAGGAAAGGGCCTGAACTAAGACACAGCAGTACAGATGGAGAAGCATTTGAGAAGAATAGGTAGATCACCAGTGTGAGTGACTAGATGTGAGACTGGGTAAGAAAGAAGTGTCTAGGTTTCTAGTTAGGCCGCTTACATAGATGGTGAGGTCAGATGTGGTAGTTAGTAATGGCCCCTAAATATGTCCACATCCTAATCCCCGGAACCTGAGAATTTTACTTTAGATGACAAAAGGGACTCTGCAGATGCGATTAAATTAAGGTTCTTGAGATGAGATAATCCTGGATTATTTGGGTGAGTCCTAAATGCAATCACAAGTGTTCTTTTAGAGAGAGGCAGGGTTAGAGCTGACATAGAAGAGAACACAATGTGACCATGGACACAGAGATTAGAGTGATGTAAGAATAAAGCAAGGACCTCGACAAGTGAACTCACTGCCCTCCCCCCTACATGGGACCCGACTCCCAGGGGTGTAAATCTCCCTGGCAATGCAGAATATGACTCCCAGGGATGAATCTGGACCCGGCATCGTGGGACTAAGAGTATCGTCTTGACCAAAAGGGGGATGCAAAATGAGACAAAATAGTTTCAGTGGCTGAGAGATTTCAAATGGAGTCAAGAGGTCACTGTGGTGGACATTCTTATGCACTATATAGATAACACCTCTTAGGTTTTAATGTATTGGAATAGCTAGAAGTAAATACCTGAAACTACCAAACTCCAACCCAGCAGTCTGGACTCCTGAAGACAATTATATAATAATGTAGATTACAAGGGGTGACAGTGTGATTGTGAAGACCTTGTGGATCACACCCCCTTCAGCTAGTGTATGGATGAGTAGAAAAATGGGGATAAAAACTAAAGGACAAATGGGGTGAGATGGGGGATGGTTTGGGTGTTCTTTTTTCACTTTTATTTTTTATTCTTGTTCTGGTTCTTTCTGATGTAAGGAAAATGTTCAGAGATAGATTGTGGTGATGAACGCATAACTATGTGATCATACTGTGGACAGCTGATAGTATACCATGGATGACTATATGGTGTATGAATGCATTTCAATAAAACTGAATTAAAAAAAAAAAAAAGAATAAGGCAAGGAACTCCAGCAGCCACCAGAAGCTGGAAGAAGCAAAGAACAAATTTTCCCCTAGAGCCTTCAAAGGCAATGCAGCCCTGTAGACACCTTTATTTTGGCTCAGTGATACTGATTTCGTATTTCTGGGCTCCAGAACTGTGAGAGAAAAAATTTCTGTTGTTTTAAGACACCAAGTTTGTGGTAATTTGTTACAGCAGTCATAGGAAACTAATACATAGGAATATAGTTTAGGAAGGGTTGTTGAGTAGGAAGAAAAGATAATGAGCCCAGTTTTGAACCTGTGGCATTTAAGGATTACATGATACAGTTAGTTAAAGACATGCAGCACAATCAGAAATAAGTATAAGAGCTCAGGAGAGCTCTGGGTAAACTACAAGGAGTTATCAGTCCACAGGAATAAACCCCGGAATTACACAAAGGAAGAGAATGGAGTGAGGAGAAAACAAGGGCTGAGGCTATAACCCTTTAGCAATTCTAGTCAGATGAAGAACAGTCCAAAATGAAATCTAATAGTAACTTACTTCACAATGGCTTTTTGATGTGCTGTGAATATTGCAATAGTAGTAATAACAGGTAACATATATCAAATATTTACTATGTGCCAGGTATTGTGCAGAATGTTTTCCATGAATTATTTTATTCCCCACAACAACTTATAAGATCAATACTAATATTACACTCTTTAAAGACAAGAGAAAGTAAGCAGAGTAAGTAATTTGCCCAAAGTCACTCAGCTGATGAACAAGAGCCAGGATCAAAACTATCATCTTAACTCCAAAGCCCAAAACAAAAACTCTAAGCTTTATCTAACCTTACTGTTGATCTAAGTAAGCAAAGCCATACCTGGATGACAAATGATTACTTTAATTCCAGAAATTTACCTTGTGTTAAATCCCTGATTACACTGCACTAGAAGGGGGCAGTCTCTGAGAGGCTAAGTGGTGTAGGGAAAGCCAGACAAGGGAAGGAGAGGAGATGACAGACCCAAAGAGCCTGAGCTGGGAAGGGGATCAAGAGTTCCAAGTGATGACTACAGGGACACTTATCTGAGAACATCAGCTACAATGTAGGGATGGTAGGTACCAGGAACAGACTAGTAATCCAGCTTTTCTATGCCAATGTTTGAGCGAAGATGAGAAGCAAGTGGAGAAAATGAGATGGGCACAGGAAGAAGGATCGAAGATTTTAATAGATGTAGTATGGCATAAGGATTAAGAGCAAAGCCTTTTGAATTGGAAAGACATGGGTCTAAATTCCAATTTTCACACCTACTAAGTGTGATATCTTGAAGTTTCTTATCTTCTTGGATAAGCCTGAATTTCCTCCTCTGAAAAACGGGGACAGTAAGACCCTCACCGCAGATCAGGTCAGATAATTATGTAAAGCACATGGTGAATGCTTACAAATGTAGGTGTCATTATTGCCATTACTGTTGTTACTATTATTATTATATTACTGTAACTCCCACAGCATCAATCTCCCTATCCTTAAGTACCACTGCATGTCCATTATTTTATCAAAAACAATATGGTCTGCGGAAGAGCGGCTTGGATATCAAAAGGCACCCCGGAGACCACTCGAAGGGTCCCCGGTGACACCTCCCACCCCACTCCCTTCTCCAGTCGGGTAGACTAACGGTAGGTTCCCCAGGCTGCATCCCCAGTGACACGTCTGCCCCCTTCCCCTCTA
This sequence comes from Choloepus didactylus, assembly GCF_015220235.1. Classification (NCBI taxonomy): domain Eukaryota; kingdom Metazoa; phylum Chordata; class Mammalia; order Pilosa; family Megalonychidae; genus Choloepus; species Choloepus didactylus. The sequence continues at coordinate 124,670,525 of NC_051312.1, read as the reverse complement.
CAGCCCATCTCCGCAATGACATACAGTCCCGCTACCAGCCCACACCGCGTGCGTCGGCGGCGCCCACCCGCGCCCCCTCCTCAGAGCCAGCACGCGCCCACCTCACCTTCTCGTAGTTCTGCATTAGACGACTGATAACCTCGCGCTCGACCTGCCACTCGGGCTTCTTCAGCTGCTTCCTTAACTGCTTCTTCTCGTTCTGCTTATGGCTGTGTTTCTTCTTCCAGCGATTGAAACTCCTCACGGGATCAGGCCGGACTCCCGGACGCGGAGATCCAGCAGTTTTGCCCATGGCGGCGGCGTGTATGGCCCAGATGTGCCCCCAGACACGAAACACCTCAGGCCAGGCGGAGGTCCGGCACTCAGCAAAGAGACGCGGAACCAGCGTGGGGAAAGTGTCCACAGGCGCATGCGCAAACCCAGAAGCCGGCCCCCGAACTTTTGAAACCGGGGCACGCGCCAATGACGAAAAGAAAAAAGCTAGCGGTGATTGGCGACTTGAATTCCGCAGGGCGGAACAGCACAGTCTCCAGGAAACCGAGGCGGAGCGCTGTGAGAAATGGGCGGAGCTGAGCGACCCCAGTGCACGCCGGCTCTTTAAATAGGCGCATGCGCAATGGTTGCCGTTACTATGGTAATGCCATAGTATTTAGCATCTAAGGGTTGGTTAGACTCGCTTTGGTGTCAGCCTTCTTGGGCGCGCCTGTGAATTAAAATTGGGATATTCATTTTGCTTATGGGGAAACTGAGGCTCAGGGAGACGAAAGATTTGCCAGATCCAACAGCTAGTTAATGACTATTGATTTCCATCCATTGCTAGTGTAACTTCCCAGGAAGAAAAAATAAATATTCTGTATTCTTATGCCTCGCTGAGTTTTCCCTTTTCTCTGGCCTCTCTGACTAGCTGCAGCAGCAAGGGAACTAGGGTAAAGTCTAATTTAATTTGCTTTAAAATGCCATTATGAAGATAAAACAGTAACTAAAAATAAATAAATTTTGAAAAATTTGGCAAATTGGCCATTTAAATGAATGGTATTTTAATGACTGGTTTTTGGCACATTTACCCAGAGCCCCCACTAGTATACACTGGGTCTTCTCATCATTTGAATATCATATTAAATAGATATTAACACATTTTAATTTTGAGACTACATTCTCCGCTGGCGACCAATATTCACAAAGCCACTGAGAGGTAAAAAGGATTTGGACATGTACGGAGAACTACTATTATAAAATATAAGCAAAAGTTGAGTGGGGTAGGGGGCCATACTAAAATTTAGGGGTGATGTCAGGGGATTGGGGGTGTCTTTTTGACCAAAAGGGGGAAAAGAAAGGCAACAAAACAAGGTTTCAGTGGCTAAGAGAATTCAAATAGACTTAAGAGGCTGTCCTGGAGGTTACTCCTATGCAAGCTTCACCTAGATAAGCCAAATGACCACAGTATGGTAAGCCCAAATCAACAGTAGTCCAGAAAACCCTAAAGAATACTGGGATCCCTATCTGAGACTCTATGAATAAAGTTTCACTCACTAAGTTTATTCTTCAGAAACTTAAATCTTTCAGACAACTCCTATGACAGCTAAGTCCCAAAACCCAGAGGCAATAGCCTCTTCAAAAACATCAACCAGATGTGACCCTTTTGTTCATAAAGTTGACACCCCTTTTCAACATGAACAAGTTAGGGTGGTCACTGCCTAGACATCCCTGAAGTTTGGCAAAGTGATTAAACTAAAGGAAGGGGTAGCAATAGACAAGATGGAATTTAACAAAAGATTATGAATACTGAATCTCTCTGTAATTTTCTTTTTCTTAGTTGCTAGGGTATTAGAATATCTAGAAGGAAAGAATTGAAATGGTGGAACTGTAACCCATAGCATCCTTTGAAATCTGTTCTATAGTTACATGTTAAATTGTAATTTGAAAGTTATCACCTTTTTGTATATGTGTTATATTTCACAATAAGGAAATAACAGAAACTATGGTGCTGCAAATCATAACCTTTTTGGAAATTTCCTATATAACTAAATTTTAAATCATACTTTGAAAGATGTTATCTTTTTGTATGTATGTTATATATCACAATAAGGAAATAACTGAAACTGTGGAAACAAAACCCATAACATTCTTTGAAATTTGCTAACTACTTCTTAAATTGCACTTGGAAAGTTATCACTTCTATGTATATATATATATATATATTATATTCTACAATTAAAAATATGATTTAAAAAAATTAGGGGAAATGTAATATTATTCCTCATACATTGATATCCTATTCAATACTATTCATCAGTTAGTTTCTATTGTAAATTTTTACATGGTTGCAGAAGATCACCATCATAATTCCTCCAATTACATGTGTCTCTAAAACCCAGAAAAGGCCATTATGTTCTTTCAGTACTTTAAAACTTTCTTTAAAAAGATTCTCTCGTTTGAGAAGGCATAGAAGCAAGATACCCTAGTAGAAATGAGCATAGCTATCACACAGAGCCTGGCTTCTAAATACTATTTTCCAATAAAATGAACCAGGGCTCTTTGGAGAAATAGCTAATTCCAGGACTGGGTCAGAGAAAGTAAACGATGAACCTGGAATACCAGAAATTAAAGAAGTGCTCAAAGAATGATAGGGATGGAGGGCACAGTTCTATTTCTTCACCCAGGTATTGAGTACAAGATTGTTTAATAATACTTCATTAGACTGTACATTTGTTTTATGTATTTTCTTTATGTATGTTTTATTTTTCAATTAAAATGCTTAAAAATATAAAAAGTCCTCATGAAAAAAACATGCCATATTATTACTGAGCAAATACATTTTAAAGTAGCTGCTTTCAAAAGTATGCCCTTACCTAACAGTCTAGTTTTTATCTAGACACTTTATCTTTAATAATATCAATAATTTGTCAAAGAGCATTGCTAACTCCCTCTAGTTGAGTATTAGTGAAAGGATGCCTCCATTGGACTTTCTCATGTGTATTTTATGATGATTTCAAAATTAAGTTAAACAGATGTTTCAATACCCTCCAGTGTTACAATGAACTAAAAGACAGTTGTATAATTCTTTGATGACTGAAGAAATTCAACAGTGTCAAAAAGATTTTTGTTATATTTTTCACCATTATGTTTAAAGAGTGCACAAGATGAGATATGAAATGCCCTAGAATCATTTTTTGAGAATCTTCCTGTCAAAGTCCATTATGTTTTTCATGTCCATAAATTGTGGCAATGTCATATCTCTGACCTTCAAAATATTATTAACAATTTTATTACTAGTATTATTATTATTACTAACCAGATTTCAGTTTCCCAGTTATCAATCTATGGACAAGAAAAGTAATTTTTTCTCTTGGGGAGAGATTATTTGCTATAATACATGCCCACAAATTTCAACTCAAAACTATAGTATTTCAAACTTTAGACAGGTTATATTATTCCTTTTTCATTGCCACAATTTTTACACTGCTGTCAGAAGTTTTCTTGGCACTCAGTTTGAATTCAGTCTTCAGTGAATCTTTTACTGCTTTAGTTTTGCACAGAAGTAACTGAGTCAAGACTGTGGCCAAGGCACTATTATTATGTCACAAAAACAGGTATGCAATGGCCCAAATCAAAGAGTTCTCGCCCTTCACACTATTTTGTTTCTATTCTGTTTAAAAGTAGTCTACTAAAACTTTGGAACCAATCATTACCCAGTTATGTTATCTGCTGAGCAGAATCCATGTTCACATATAGAAATACTGCATTTTAGAAAGCCACAAATCTATCAATAATTGTCTTTTCTACATGGGGTCTGTAAAGGCTATAACTAAAATAAATGAGCAATATTCAGCATTTCTTGCCTTATTCAAATGATTCCAATGATTTCATACAGTGCATCTGCTATAGTGTTAATTTTTTATCCTCTAAATATAATCTCTATACTGCACTATCAATAGTTACAAATCAGATTTCAACTTTGAATACTTAACCCTGTACTGATGTGCTTTTCATTTTCTTTATGCTTTCAAAGAATATGTGATAAATGCCCACCTTGGGATCCCATTTGCATTCTTTAGTTGATTCTTTCATCCCCAGACAGTTTTTAGTAAAGACAGCATCCTTTGAGGTAAAATAAAGACCAGAATCTAGTAATTTTTCACCATTTGAAAGAGTATATGTAAAAAAGAAAAAATTTTCCACTTGTGATGTTTGCTTGTTGTTGTTTAAAGAAATTAAATTTCTTGCTTGTGGTAGATAATTTCCAACAAGATGGCAATTGTTTAATATTCAAATTACCTGGTCATTTACATGAATTGGGAGAAAATATGCATGATACAATTGAAAATACACGTGATATAAATGAACGTGTCTTTGTGGAGGGCATAGTTCAATCACAATTACTATGATACTTCCCTTGAAAATACCGTATCTTCTTCCTCAATAATACCCACGTGCCAAAACACCAAAGAGTTGAATCCTGCTATGTTTCTGTTATGTGTCTATAACTTGGATCACTGGATGTTGTTGGAAAACATTACATTACTAAATTCTGTAGTTTAAATTAATGATCACAGGCTTCAGATAGGCAAATAATTCTGTCTGGTCACTCTGGTTTCACATTCCCACTGCATGAGGCAACCATGTTATCCCTTCTTTTCAAATGTCCTATACCTTCTCCTCTAATTTACTCGTAGTGGTGACTGGGCTTCATACTTCATTTTTTAAAATGACAGTTATCATGTGACTATCACACACCTGGAAACTCATCTTTACTTGAAACTATCTAATCCTTCTTCACCCCTCTTGTTACATGAAGAAAACATCCTTTCTCTAACCAAGGACCAACCTGTTCACTTATGCTCTGCATCTCCTCCTCTCTCTCTTTATTCTCTTAGCATTGCTATGGATTTTTTTTCAATGTTTTCAAATCAGTGATGGACACAATTCTTTTGATGCCCCAGTTGTCCCAAATTTAGCCGTGGAAGTCACTCCATGCTTTAACAGATTTATTTATTGCTTTGTCCAACAGATTATATACTAGTTTCAAAATACACCAATGTCATAACTAATAATAAAACTACTAGGAGAAGCGTAAGACTTTTTTTTTGTCATTTTTTTTGTCTAAAAATATACTCCAGTAAGAGTACTATATTCAAGTCACTTGAAATAATTCTTCCCTCTTATAATACCAATTTGGAATACATTTAGGTTCATTTTCCCATTGTTTTCAATAACAAGATTTCATTTTTTTTTCTTCTTGACTTAATTTTATTCTTTGAATACGTGAAACATTTACAGGGTTCAAAAGGCAAAATATGTAAGAAGATATTACAGGAAAGTTTAACATCTATCCCTATTTCTTCCGAACTGTTTCTCTCTTCCTTGATACCTATAGGAAATTATTTTTATTTTTCTCTTGATTATCCATACAGGGTTTCTTTATGTAAAAATTAACCAATATGTATATATGTTATTTCCCCCTCCTTAAAAAAAAAAAATAAGACAGCATGCTCTATTCTCTATATTTCTTTTTTACATTGAACAAAATACTTAATATATCCTAGAAATGACTCCCATACTAATGTAGAGCAATCTGTCTCCTTTTTTAAATGCATAGTAATGCATTTTGGAAATCTTTAACTGATGAACTTTTGAAAGACTGTTTCTAATCTTTAGACATTACAAATGGTGCCACAACAGATAACTTTATGTATATGCTGTTTCCTATCTATGGAAGCCTGTCTAGGATTGAGATGGCTCGGTTAAAGGCTAAATGCATATGTACTTTTATTTCATATTACCAAAGTGCTCTCCATGGGAGTATTACCATTTTGAACTCCCATCAGCAATGTATGAAAGTGCCTGCTTTGCAGTTTATCAGTAGCATGTTGTTACTGTCATGAATGAGGCTGCACATTTCATATGCTGCAGAATTATATTTCTTTTTCTGTGAACTATCTTTCAAGCCTTTGCCCATTTTTCAATTGGGTTTTTGATGTGCATGTGTGGTTTGCTTCCCTCAATTTTTAAGCGCTCTTTATATATTAAAGATACATCTATGCTTTTAATCGCAAACATTTCCTCCTGGATTGTCTTTTGTCTTTAGACTTTATGGTATTTTTGCAATGAAAACTTTATAGAATTGAATTTATCAATATTTTATTTTATTGCTTATGAATTTTGGTCAGAGTTCAAAAGGCTTCCTTCACTTTGGGATTGTAAAATAATTTGCCCATATTTCTAGAACTCATAAAGTTTCTTTTTTTTTTCAATTTCTAGAACTCTGATCTTTTGCAGTTTATCCAGGTGCCCTGTATGAAGTATGAAAGCAATTTTGTTTTTATATTTTTCAAGTGGCTTTACAGTTGTTCCAAAACCTTTTATTAAAAGCTCATGTTGTCATGGTTTGAGATTCCACCATTAACCTTACCATATTCACATACATATTTAGGTCTATTTCTGGACATTCCATTCTGTTCTATTAATCTGAAAGTCTATTCATGCCATAATGCCATACTGTTTTATTTATAGAAACTTTATACTATGCTTTACTATCTTGTAGAAGTATCTGTTCCCTCCTCCCAGGGTTTTCCCAGCTTTTGTTGCTTGTTGATTTTTCCATATAAACTTTAAAATTTTATCCACATTGTTGCATGTGTCAGCACTTCATTCCTTTTTATGACTGAATACTATCCCATTTTGTGTATATACCACATTTTGCTTATCTATTAATCTACTGATGAACAATTGGGTTGCTTCCATCTTTTGGGAATTGTAAATAATACCCATATGAACATCACTGTGCAAATATCTGTTTGAGTCCCTGCTTCCAATTCTTTTACCACCAAATTGTTTACCACAACAGCTGCACCATTTTACATTCCAGTCAACAATGAACGAGCGTTCCTACTTCTCCACATCCTCTCCAACACTTGTTTTCCATTTTTAATAGTAGCCATTTTGCTGGTTTGAATGTATTATGTCCCCCAGAAAAGGCCATATTATTTGATGTAATCTTGTGTGGGCAGACGTATCAGTGTTGATTAGATTGTAATTCTTTGAGTGTTTCTGTGGAGATGTGCCCCACCCAGCTGTGGGTGATGACTCTGACTGGATAATTTCCATGGAGGTGTTACCCTCCCCTTCAGGGTGGGTCTAAATTAAACCACTGGAGCCATATAAATGAGCTGACAAACAGAAGGAACTCAGTGCAGCTGAGAGTGACATTTTGAAGAGGAGCTATAGCCAAGAGGGACACTTTGAAGAACACACTGGAACTGAGAGAGGAGCTTCAGTTTACAGAGACATTTTGGAGATGACCTTTGAAAGCAGACTTTTGCTCCAGAGAAGCTAAGAGAGGACAAAGGCCCCAAAAGCAACTAAGAGTCACATTTTTGAGGAGCTAAGGCCTAGAGAGGAACATCCTGGGAGAAAGCCATTTTGAAACCAGAACTTTGGAGCAGGTGCCAGCCACGTGCCTTCCCAGCTAACAGAGGTTTTCCGGACACCATTGGCCATCTTCCAGTGAAGGTACCCGATTGCTGATGTGCTACCTTGGACATTTTATGGCCTTAAGATTGTAACTGTGTAACCAAATAACCCCCCTTTTATAAGAGCCAATCCATCTCTGGTGTTTTGCATTCTGACAGCATTAGCAAACTAGAACAGCATTCTAATGGGTATGAAATGGTATCTCATTGTGGTTTTAATTTGTATGTCTCTAATGGCTAATGATGTTGAGCATCTTTTCATTGCATATTCGCAATTTGGAGAAATGCCTTTTCAAGTTTTAGATTTTTTTGTATACTGCATAGATTTGGGGTTTACATTATGAACCAATTTGAAAATCTTTTTCTTTTTGTAAATGATTTGAATCCACTTACATTAATTAATTTACATTTACATTAATGTCTGATGTATTTGACCTCAGTTCTGTCATATTATTATATATATAAATTTATATATTTATGATGTGTGCTTCTATGTTGTCTATTGTCTTTGCTCATTTTTACTTTTTTCATTTGACTTCATTTTAATTTCAGTATTTAGAACAGTGTGTTTTTGTTCTAATAGTTACCTTCCTACTAATTCCTTATATGATGCTCTTAGCTTCTTTTTTTCCTTAAAGTCAGTGATATGCACTGACTTCCACTTATCAATATGACAATCAGTGAGCTTATTCTATTTTCTCTTTCATTTCCCTTTCCATTTTTAAAGTTGTATTATATATTCATTGTCAGAGTATATAGCATTTACAGCCTATTCTTCCATTCTTATCCCACCTTTGCTTAGACCTAGATCTAAAATTATATTTAATTAATGTTCATTCTTTGTCTTTTTACCAAAATTTCCCAAATTGTCTCTTGCTTGGAAGGAGCTCACGGGTACAATATTGCCTGAGTTGCTGTATGCTTCAAAATCTTTTTCTATAATCTTGATACTTGTAGGACTGCTTGGATGGACACAAAGTCCTTGACTCATATTTTTTTCCCTTTAGTTTCTTTTAAGGATTGTTCCACTGTTGTCTTATTTAGTATGTTTATACTTTTGCTGAGATGTCTGATGCCAGCCTGATTTTTCTCTTTTGTAATGACCTTAATTGTTTTGGATGGAGAATTAGAGTATTTTTTTCCTTTTTTTTTTTTTTAAACAAAGTAGATCTAATAGTTTTACCAAGTTATGTTTTAGAATTGTTATGGGTCAATTTACCCAGACATACAGTGGACCTATTTGATAACGGCTCTTTAAGTTTTTCTGTTCTCTACACTGTAACTGCCTCTATACTTTCTTGCTGTTTAATTTCAAGAACATTCCACAAAAATCTGACTAATTTGGCCTAAAGAAGCAAAAAGTGTGTCCTCTTGTTATACAGAAATGGCAAATAACTTTCTGTAATGCAATTCAACTGTATATTTGGCTGTTTTTGTTGTTGTTGTTTTTGTTTGTTTGTTTTTTCAATTGGAAAGGAAATTAATCTTGTTTATTCAAAAAATTAAATCTCTGTGTTTCTTTACAGCTTCTCGATATAACAGTCTGAAGTCATTCTTATGATACAGTTCTTCTCTGGGATTTTAGAGGGAGAAGAAGATTTTAGAGGGGAAGAAGTTCCGTGTTTTACCTATAGCCTCTAAAACTTGGCAGGGCCAACACACAGGCAACTTGATCCCAGAGTGAGCCTCTCTGAATTTTTCAACAATAACAAAAACATGTTTGCTCTAATTGGATGTTCTAACCCTCAACTCTTGTGTTTCTAGCTACTGCCAGGAGTCATGAATCTATTAGTTTGTTCATACATGCATTTGTCCATTCATTTATCTAATTTTTCTTTGAAGCCTATAATGTACTGGACATTATCAAGCCTCAAGAATACAAAAACAAATAAGAAATAGTCCTTTCCTCAAGAAGCTTACAATCTAACATGATGGCTTTCAAAGTTAGCTGCATCAGAATCACACACCGAGCTTTTAAAACATTGTACTTCCTGATTTTCACCCTGAAATATTCTGATTCTGCAGGCAATTCTTACGCAATCAGCCAGATCAACTGGTCTGAGATTGGCTTTGGAACCTCTGGTCTAATAGATTTTAATTAACATTAATAATTTAAGCTGATTACAATAAATTCAAGTTCAATGCCACTAAAAATACACCATAAGAAAACAATTAAAGATTGCTATAAAAGGAAACTAGTAATGAATAAAGTCTCCATATGCCCTTGATTCACATTTAAGCCATAGATAATACTCATATACCTAACAACAACCATCTTCACTCACAAATTTTATCAATTAAAAATTACTGTGGCTCTCATACATAAGAATTTTGACATTGAGGTCTACATGTAAAAATGCTTGAAAACTTATGCCCTAATCATTTGTCTGAGATAAACTTTTACTATTATTTTCACTTGGTGAGGAGCTGGAACTTCCAGATAGCTCCTTGAAGTCCGGCATGGGCCAGCAGGTGGCAGTCTAGGATCAAGTGCTGTCTTTCCCTTGGGGTTAGAACTAATTCTACCTGAGTTTTTAGAGCCACTAAGCAGTTGGTTTATTGGTCAGGGTATTTAACTTACGCAATGATTAATTTAATGTGCCAATTTGGCTAGATTATGGTGTCCAGTTATTTGGTCAAACACTGCCTAAATATTGCTGTGGAGGTATTTTTTAATGTGATTAGTTTCTACAATCAGTTTGTTTTAAGTAAAGGCGAGTATCATCTGTAATATAGGTGAGCCTGATCCAGTCAGTTGGAGGCCTTAAGAGGAAAGACCTGAGGAATCTAGAGAGAAGAATTCTGCCTCAAGACTATCCCATCCAATGGAATATTATGGAGCCTTTAAAAAGAATGAAGTTGTGATACATGCCACTATATAGATGAACCTTGCAGACATCATACTGAGTGAAATAAGGCAGACACAAAGGAACAGAAATTATATGATTTCACTTATATAAAATAGCTAGAATATGGAAACTCAGAGACAGAAAGTAGAGTATAATTTACCAAGAGCAGGGGACAGAATGAGTAACTAATGTATAATGGGTATAGAGTTTCTGATTGGGGTATGGGAAAGTTCTAGTAATGGATGTGGTGAGGGTAGTGCAATAAAACTGAGTGATATATTTGGGAGTGAATGAGATGGGAAAGTTTATGTTGCATATGTTTCCATAATTCAAAAGAAAAAAGAAAGCACAAGTAAAAAAAAGACAATAACAATTAAATGTAATAAGTGATCCTGGACAGGATCTAATAATGGAGGAGAAAAGGCTCAAAAGAACATTATTGGGTGTATTAGTTAGGGTTCTCTAGGGAAACAGAATCAACAAAAGATATCTATACATATAAGATTTTATGAAAGTGTCTCACGTGTACTCACTCATGTGGGTATGCATGAGTCCAAATTCCATAGACCAGACAGCAAACTGGCAACTCCAATAAAGATGTTCAATGAACTCCTTAGGAACAAACTGGCAACTCCAGTGAAGGTGTCTGATGAACTCCTCAGGAAATGCTTTGCTGGCCAGCCGAAGAAGTGAAGGTCCTCTAACCTCCTCGCTTAAAAGTCTTTAACTGATTGAATTAAATCCAGCTGACTGAATTCTCTCATTGCGAAAAACACACCCTTCGTTGATGTAATCAGTCACAGCTGCAGCCAATTGACTGATGATTTAATAAACCAGCCTTCTGTTTTCTTAACCAGCCACAAGTGTGCTTGCAGTAAGGTAACGGTTAGGCCAGTGCTTCCTTGACCAGACACCTGGACACCATCACCTGGCCAAGTTGACACATGAACCTAACCATCACATTGGGACATATGAAAAAATTGGAATATAGATTCTAAGTTTTATAACAATGTTAAGTTTCTTAAACTTTATAACAGTAATTAAGGTGGTTACATAAGTGAATATCCTTGTTCTTAAGATATGCACATGGATATATTATGTGTTTAAGGAGAATGATGTATACAACCTACTCTCAAATGTTCAGGGAAGAGAGGGGGTGGGTAGAGAGAGAGAGGGGGCACATGAAGGCGAAGGCGAGGGTGAGGGTGAGGGAGAGAGAAATAGAATGACCTGGCAAATGTGGCAAAATGTTAAAGCTGGTGGATCTAGGTATTGGGGAGGGGTGTTAGCATTCTCTAAATGGGTTTTGTATTATTTTTGCAACTGTCTGGTAAGTCTGACAATGTTTCAAAATAAACAAGTTTAAATAAAAAATAAAGGGCTACACCATCTATGCTTTCTAAGTTTCCAACCTACTAGCCTCCCCCATGTATTTCAGACTCAAGACTTCAATATCAACACTTACTGGAATTTCCAGCCCACTGACTTCCTCTACAGATTTCAGACTCAAGACTATAACATCACTCTTACCAGAATATCCAGCCTGCCAACTTGTCCTACAGATTTCAGACTTGCCAGCCCCCAACAATCACATGAGTGAATTCCTAAAAGTAAACACACAAACATACATGCACACACACTTATCCTGTTGCTTCCGTTTCTCTGAAGAACTCTAAGATACCTTATTATTACATTGAGCTTTTAGGACATGTTTTGCTGTTAGTACTCCTCAAATTTCTCTAGAATATCCTTGAATTTGTTTCTTCCAACACTTCTTTTTAATTAATAGTTAAGTAATTGCTAACATCTCTTGAACATCTGGTAAGTATGATGCATGGCTAATTTTACAGCATACATTATTTCTAAACTTCACACAACCCATTTTTAAGATGAGAAAAATGAAGCTAAGAAAACTTAAATGATATGCCAGGATCGCCAAACTAGTAAATGCCAACATTGGTATTGATTCCAGTTTGTGGCACACCAAAATATATCCAGGAAGCTTAACAAACTGCAAATATATAAATTCAAAGAGATCCACACAAAGACACTTAATAATCCAACTGCTGAATGCCAAAACTAAGAGAATCCTGAAAGCAGCAAGAAAGAAGCAACTCAACATGTACAAAGGAGATTCAATATGATTAAGTGCTAGTTTCTCACCTCTCTCAGAATGGAGGCAAGAACACAGTGTATTGACATATTTAACATGCTGGAAGAAAAAAAAATGTCAACCGAGAATTCTATGTAAGGAAAAACTGCCTTTCAAAGATGAGGAAGAGATTAAGACATTCCCAGACAAACAAAAGCTGAGGGACTTTGTTATACTAGAACAGCCCCACAAGAAATGCTGAAAGGAGGTCTACAGGTTGAAAGGAAAGGACACTAGACAATTGACTAAAGCAACATGAAGAAATAAATATCTCCAGTAAAGGTAACTCTATGGGTAAATATAAATGTCAGTACTGTTGCATTGTTTAGATTGTTAACTGCACTTTTTACTACTTACATGATCTAAAATACAAATGCATAAAAATAATTATAAATCTATGGTGTTGGGCATACCTTGTAGAGAGAAGCAATTGTGAGACAAGAAAAGGGAAGGGCTAAGGGATATGCAAGCATAGTTCGTGTATAATGTTGAAGTTAATTTGGCATCAAATCAAAATAGATTCTTAAAAATTTAGGATGTTAAATTTACACTCCATGGTAACCACAAAGAAAATATCTAAAAAATATGCACAGAAGGAAATGAGAAAGGATTCTAGATGGCTTACTACAAAAGATTAACATAATGGAAGAAATAAGGGTCAAAAAAGGAATAAGACTGACAAAAACCAATTAGCAGAGTGGCAGAAGAAAGTGCTGCATTATTAGTTATTACTTTCGATATATAGGGATCAAATTTTCCAGTCAAAAAAAATTGGCAGAATGGATGAAAAAGCATGACCCAACTACATGCTGTTTACAAGAGAGACCCAACTACATGCTGTTTACAAGAGACTCGCCTTACATGCAAAGACACAAATTGGTTAAAAGTGAAAGGATGGAAAAAAATATTGCATGCAGTAGTAATAAAAAGGTGTCTATACTGATATCAGATAAAATAGACCTTAAGTCCAAAACTGTTACAAGGGACAAAGAATGATACTACATATCGATCAAAGAGTTAATCAACCAGAAGACATAATAAATATAAAAAATATATGCACCTAAAAACCAAATCCCAAAATATTTGAGGCGAACACTGACAGAATTAAACAACTTCTGCAATAAATCAATAGTATTAGCTAATAACCCAAAGTATTAAAATAAATATGCATGAGTCCATATTGAAATAAATAAATGATTGAATAAGTAAGTAAATGAGGGAGAGTAGGTATATCTCCCATGCAAAAGGACTCAAAATAATTTATATTGGCCCTTAAGGCGATGGAATATAACTCCCCACTTCTTAAGTGTGGGCTGCACATAGTGACTTTCTTCTAAAGGGTACAGCATGGAAAGGGAGAAATACAAAAGAGTACCTTTACAGTGGAGAAACATGACATTTCCTCAAGCCAGGTAATCAAGATTAACATCAGCAATGATAAGTCAAATTAATAGTGTATACCCTTGCTATGATGTGTGATAATGGCACTTTACCTTTGTGGTCTTCCTCCCCAAAACACATTGCGTCAGTTTAATATTGAGAAAAAATCAGAAAAATCCTTATTAAGGGGCATTCTACAAAACGCTTGACCAGTAATCCTCAAAACTCTTGAAGTCATCAAAACCAAGGAAGATCTGAGAAACTGTCACAACTAAGAGAAAGAAGCCTAAATAGACATGACAGTACAGGATCCTGGAACAGAAAAAGACATTAGGAAAAACTAAGGAAATCTGCATAACATATGGGCATTAGTTAATAATAATGTATCAATATTGGTCCATTAACTGTGACAAATGCATTATATTAATATAAGACATTAGCAATAGGGAAAACAAGGTGTGGAATATATGGGAACTCTGTAATATCTTCACAATAATTCTGTAAATCTAAAACTATTCTAAAATCAAAGGCTTACTTTTTAAAGTTTTTACCAAAATTTGCACCAGAAAATCATCCTAAAGATCTCAAGGTAATAATAATCTAGTTCAATCTCTGAGATTGAATGATTGTTTAATATGCATAGAAAAAGGACCCATTCTAAATGCAAAGATGCATGCTAGCATAAGTTTGCATGTTTGGTATACTTAATGTTTTTGCTAGTTATTAGTTATACAGAAACTATCATGAGTTAGACAAATCATGTTTTTAATATATGACTGCCTGCCAAGGTCCCTTATTTTATAACATGTAAAAACTTAATTAGAACTTTGGGGATAAAAAACTGTCAAGTGTCCATATGCTTTCACATGCTTTCGTCAAACAAAAGACTTGTGTTTTTCTTTTTCTCCAGAGTGTAACAAAGGCCTCCAAGATTTCTATTTAGGCATTTATCATACCGCTTTCCATGGCTTTTTATTCCTTTTTCACTGTTTCCATGGCTTAGAGTGCTAACTTCCAATCACAGTCAAATCATTTATCAGAATGACATTTTCCTCTCTAAATTTTAAGTTTATAAAATTCTACAAAATCCTGATATTGGCACAGTCTATATTTTCAGAAGTAAAATATTAAGGACATTGAAATTAGCAATTGCATTTTCTCTGAGGGGACTGGCCTGACTTGAAGTTTAATAAACCAGTGATGCTGGAATTCCAGATCAAGGATGGCCTTGTTGGCTTCCTCTTGTATTCAGTGTGGTTGGAAGACAAGGACTCACCATTAACTCTTGTAGAACATGAGAGATATTCACCCAGGATAATCTATACATCGTTTAAAACCCTGCTCAGTCTGCAGAGGCTTGTATTAACATTCCAATGGTAGAATCAAGGATGAAGAGTACTGATTCTTCAAAGGTTACCTTGAGAGAGAATGACATCTAAGAACTATCATAGCAGCTCAAACCATTTAGCATCAAGTGATCTTGATTACTGACATGAATGTGATGCCTTGAGCAGGCTTCCTATTCAGAGCAAATATTATCAAAGACTTCTGCATATTGGGAACACTGCAGTATTTGCATTGGTCTCACGAAGGACTAGAAGGTGGATATAGATTCTGTTTAGAGTGTTTCTATAATGAAAAAAATAAAAACACCATTGATTTACTAATGATCTAGAATATGTTTCAAAAGGATATTTTCCAAAATTCTGAGAAGTTTGCCTCAACATGTGAGTATGCAGAATGGCTCCCTCATAAGAATACTTTCTCTTGCTCCAAGGACAGTAGAAAAGCTCAAAGGAAGAACTGGCTTCTGCCATCAGGAATCTTTATACAAGGAACTCAGGTTCCTGGAAAAGGCCAACTACAGGAAATGTTTAGAATTTATCCGAAGTGTTCACCTAGGAGATAGGGACTAGTATAATTTCATTTGACAAACAACCTGAGTTTGAGTTCTGCATCTTCTATTCAGTGGTCTTTGTTAAGCACTTAACTTCTCTGAGTCTCAAAGGAATGATAGAAACTAATGCATGGGGTTTAGGACTAAATGAGGCAGTAAAAATCAGAGGCAAATCAATCAAATTAAGCCACTAGGCTAAGTCTAAAGTGATCTATTTTGGACACAATAAAAAGAGCTCCCCAACCAACCCTCCTACACACACACACACACACACACACACACACACACACACACACACACTTTCTTTTGAGAGCAGGGGAAATGATTTGGATTAAGTTACAAAGAGTTTTGTTTTGTTTTGAGATAGAAGGAGAATGTGAATGAGTATCAGGTTTCTTCTTCTATGGTAAGTCTGAATATACAAAAAGAATAGAAAGCTGGTGCTTCCATATATAATGTTTCCTTTTCCCTGGATGATACCTCAGAGCCTTCCAGAGAAGCCAAGACAGCTGAGGAATTCAGCTTGAGCCTCCCATATCAAATGCAGCTCTACAAATTTGACTTCTCCCTTTCTTCCCTTCTCCCTGCCTATGCCTCCTTTCTCTTTCTTTCCCAATTCTCTCTGGAAATGCTCTCTTGGAGGGAACAGGAGCAGCTTCTCACCTTGGACACAGTATGTAGGCCTCTCACAGCCTATGTGACTTGATGTAATACATGAGCTAGGTCAGCTTCACTTTTATCAATGGTGGATATGAGCACTACATATATGACAGTTTTCATGGATAATGTCAGTGTCCCTGGATAACACTCATTGTACAAATTCACTTGAATGGTAGATATATATCTTTTGCTATAAAACAGAAAAATAAAGAGAAGCTTAAACATCTCATCAAACATGGGGTCTCTGAAATAGTCACACAAATGGATTAAACAAATAGTGCCTATATTTAAGGCCAATGAACACAGAATTGGTAAGAGTCCAACAGGAGGAAGAAAATGAAAGTGTACAGGTAAGAAAGAAGAAATCTTATCCTTGTTCAAAGATATCATAAACAAGAGAAATATGAATATGACACTATTGAAAGTGAAATGGGGAGGAGCATAGAGAGGAGTGGAAGCTAGTTAGTCCCCCTGGAACAACTAACAAACAACAGGAATAACTAGTAAATAACTTGGAATAACTGCAGGGAGACAAACGTGACTGTCCACTCATCATACACCAACCTGAATTGGAAGGAATGCCCAAGATCGTAGCATAAAATCTGTAAGTAAAAACTGAGGACCCAAGCTGAGTGCCCCTCCCTCACAGAAGCCTCACTGTGATAGAGAGCAGCACTCTCTGAACAAGTGAATATACCTCAGTCCAGCTCCAGCTGGGGTTTTAATGTTAACCACTCAATACAGACTGCAAATCCCCAACAAGCAGACAGAGGCTTTTGGTGATGACTGACCTTGGAGAATCAGGGGATGTATCTCTCTCGGGATGGGGAGCCCAAAGGATCAGGTGCAATGTCTGGCCGATGGGTGAATCTGGGGGCCATAGACTCACCCTCAAAGAGGGGCTTTCTGTCCCTTTCTCTCTCTCTCAGCTCACAGTGCTCTTCAGTAGAGAAAGCCTCAGCCATTTTAAACTCTCAGCATTCTGACCCAGACAAGGGTGGAGATAGTAGAGTCAGAGAAACAAAGAATCTATTCATATGCAAATGACCTCTCTCTAGGGGGGCATATCTCCCAAAGAGGAAAGAGGTGAGGCCCAACTCTACTACCCACCTTCCATTCAGAACAAGACCCCAGAGCCTGGGGGAAAATAGCCCCCAGCCACACCTCTTACATGAGTCTGGAGTGACAGGCTGACAGGTACCACCCACTGGGCAGAAAAGCACAGGGTGGGTCAATCCTCTAAGACACACCATCAGGAAAACCAGATACTGAATATTTCCTCCTTCTGGGGCCTGAGCCTCCTCTGGGCAAACATGATTGGGGTGGTCAAGGAAGTCAGATGCCTAGACAACAGAGAACTACAACCTACACTAAGAAAAACAAAGTTATGGCCCAGTAAAAGGAACAAACTTACACTTCTACACTTCGACTGAGATACAGGAATTTAAGCAACTAATACTAAATCAATTCAAAAAGTTTAGAGAAGATATGGCAAAAGAGATAAAGGCTATAAAGAAAACACTGGACATACATAAGGCAGAAATGAAAAGTTCGAAAAAACAACTGGCAGAATCTATGGAAATGAAAGGCAAAACACAAGAGACAGAAGACACAATGGAAATATAACAATAGCAGATCTCAAGAGGCAGATGAAAACACTCAGGAACCGGAGAACAAGGCACCTGAAAGCCTACACACAAAAGAACAAATACAGAAAAGAATGGAAAAATATGAGGAACATCTCTGAGAACTTAAGGACAAAATGAAATACAAGAATATAAGTATCATTGGTGTCCCAGAAGGAGAAGAGAAGAGAAAAGGGGCAGAAGCAATAATAGAGGAAATAATCAATGAAAATTTCCCATCTCTTATGAAAGACATAAAATTACAGATCCAAGAAGTGCAGCATACTCCAAATAGAAGAGATCTGAATAGGCCTATGCCAAGACACTTAATCAGATTATCAAATGTCAAAGAGAAAAAGAGAATCCTGAAAGAAGCAGGAGAAAAGCGATCCATCACATACAAAGGAAGCTTAATAAGACAATGTGTGGATTTCTCAGCAGAAACCATGGAGGCAAGAAGGAAGTGGGGTGATATATTTAAGATACTGAAAGAGAAAAACCACCAACCAAGAATCCTATGTCCAGCAAAACTGTCCTTCAAATATGAGGGAGAGTTCAAAATATTCTCTGACAGACAATGAGAGAGTTATGAAGAAGATCCTTGCCCTATAAGAAATACTAAAGGGAGCACTAAGATCGATAGGAAAAGACAGGAGTGAGAGGTTTGGAACACAATTTTGGGTGATGGTAGCACAGCAATATAAGTACACTGAACAAAGATGACTGTGACTATGGTTGAAAGAGGAAGGTTAGGAGCATGTGAGACACCAGAAGGAAAGAGGAAAGATAAAGACTGGGACTGTACAACTCAGTGAAACCTAGAGTGTTCAACAATTGTGATAAAATGTACAAACAAGCTTTTTCATGAGGGAGAACAAACAAATGTCAACCTTGCAAGGTGTTAAAAATAGGGAGATATCGGTGGGGGTGGAATACAATCAATGTAAACTAGAGACTATAATTAACAGAATCGTATCATGCTTCCTTTAATTTAACAAAGGCAATAAACCAAGGTAAATGCAGATAAGAGGGGGCATGGGGGTGTGTGAGATTCTTGGCGTTGGTGGTGTTGTCTGACTCTTTATTCTACTTTGATCTAAGGTTATCTTTCCTTTTGCCACTTCCTAGCTGTCATGTTTTTTTTCTCTTTCTTTTTTCTTTTTCATTTGCCTCTCTACCTTCTTTGACTCTTCCTCCTGCTTTGTGAAAGAAATGTAGATGTCCTTATATAGAAAGTGGTGAGGGTAGTGAACACATAAATAAGTGACTATACAGGGAACCATCAATTGTTTACTTAGGATGGAATGTATGGGGTGTGAACAAAACCATCTTAAAAAAAAATGGGTTGATGACGAAAACTTGAGGGCAATATACCGAGTGAAATAAGCCAGACACATAAGGACAAATATTGCAGGGTCTTACTGATATGAACTAATTATAATATGTAAACTCATAGACATGAAATGTAAGTTACCAAGGTATAGAGCAAGGCTAAAGAATGGGGAATGTTTAACTAGGATGAACTTAAATGTTTAGAAACGAACAGAGGTGACGGTAGCACGTTGTGAGAATAACTAACAGTGCTGAATGGTACGTGAATGTGTTGGAAAGGGGAATCTCAGAGTCAGGTATGTCACCAGAAGGAAAGTTGGAGGTTAAAAGATGGGAATGTATAAAACAGTAAACCTTGTGGTGGGCAATGTCCAAGATTAACTGTACAAATATTATAAATCTCTTTCATGAACCGGAACAAATGTATGACACTACAACTAGAAGTTAATAATAGAGGGGTGTTCTAGTTTGCTAATGCTGCTGGAATGCAAAACACCAGAGATGGACCGGCTTTTATAAAAGGGGGTTTATTTGGTTCCACAGTTACAGTCTTAAGGCCATAAAGTGTCCAAGGTAACACATCAGCATTCAGGTACCTTCACTGGAGGATGGCCAATGGTGTCCGGGAAACTTCTGTTAGCTGGAAAGGCATGTGGCTTGCATCTGCTCCAAAGTTCTGGTTTCAAAATGGCTTTCTACCAGGACGTTCCTCTCTAGGCTGCAGTTCTTCAAGAATGTCACTCTTAGTTATACTTGGGATGTTTGTCTTCTCTTAGCTTCTCTGGAGCAAGAGTCTGCTTTCAACAGCCGTCTTCAAAATGTCTCTCATCTGCAGCTCCTGTGCTTTCTTCAAAGTGTTCCTCTTGGCTGTAGCTCCTCTTCAAAATCTGACTCTCAGCTGCACTGAGATCCTTTTATTTGTCAGCTCATTTATAGGGCTCCACTGATCAAGGCCAACCCTGAATGGGTGGGGCCACACCTCCATGGAAATTATCTCATCAGAGTTATCACCTACAGTTGGGTGGGGCACATTTCCATGCAAACAACCTAATCCAAACGTTCCAACTTAATCTCCACTAATATGTCTGTCCCACAAGATTGCATCAAAGATATGGCTTTTTCTGGGGGCCATAATACATTCAAACTAGCACAAGGCGCATACAGGGAAAAAATATATACTTATTACAAACTATATACTACAGTTAGTAGTATTTCAACATTCTATCATAAACAGTAACAAATGTACTATACCAATACTACGAGTCAGCAATGGAGGGGGTGGTTAGGGATACGGGAGGATTTGAGTTTCCTTTTTTTTTTTTTTTCTCTCTTCTTTGTCTTTATTTCTTTTCTGGAGTAATAAAAATGTTCTAAAAATTGAACAAAAATTAATTGTGGTGATGGATGCACAGCTGTATGATGGTATTGGGGGCAACTGATTATACACTTTGGATCTTTGGATAATTGTATGGTATGTGAACAATCACAATAAAAAAATAATAATTAAAAAAAACTGAAACATGTAACTTTGTATTGAGAATCTCCATTTATATAGATGAAACTAAAGATGTCAAAGATGAAGTAGAAATGCTTTATTTGGCAAAACAAACAAATAAAAAATAATTATAGATGGCTGTCAAAAATTATAGACCCAGGTAAGGGGGTACCTAAGTAGCTCAAAAAGAGCTCCTCAAAGACACGTAGCAAGAGATGGAAGCATTTAAAGATTAATGAATTGGAGGAAATGTACTTTCTCAAGATTACTTTAACTGATGCAGCCTTTAGTAAAGACTGCCTCAGCATAAACACAAAACATTTATGGTCAAAACCACACTAATATGTCCATGCTAGAAAGCCTTAGACTAATAACTAACAAAGTTGGCACCCAAAGCCATTGCCCAGTCTAACCCCAAAGCCCACTCTCTTAATGGCTGCCCTCTATACCTCAAGGCTTGTTGCTGTTGTGAAGAGCATTTTTTCTATTGATTTGTATATGTAGATCTTGTATTCAGTAAACTTGTTGAATACTCTTATTGTTCTAAAAGTTTTAGATTCTCATGGGAGCTTGAAAATTTTGTTTTTTCCTTTGTAATCCTTTGAACTTCCTTCCTTCCTTCCTTCGTTTCATCCAGATTTCCTTATCCCTTTAACTAAAATCTCCAGGATAATTTAGAACAGGGAGGTAGTAGCAGACATCCTTATTAACACTGTTAACTAATTATATTGAAAATGTATAATATGGGACAAATAGACTTTTGAAGATTGCCGAGGGAAACTAGCCACAATATAAAACTTTGGTTCCATGTAAATCAATTTACTTTCATAAACAATTGATTTACTAATGAACTTTTGGAACATAATCTCTTGGTAAATTAAAGATAGCATCTTTAATAAATTGGTAATGTAATACACAGAATGTCACTGTGGAGCCTCCTGGAACACATTACAGATTAAACGCACAGCTAGAATTAGCACTATATTTACCAAATGAATGAATACAATTGATGATGATTTCACATCCCACATTTTAGTTATCTTATCATGTGAAAAATATGAATGACCAATTATGCATTCATTTAGTATCCAAATATTTGGAATAGTGTATATTTATAATAGCAAATAAAGAGAAGGCTTCCCACTAGATAATTTAAATAGATAAATTAATCTAAATTAAATAGAGAGATTATTTTAAAAATAACAAGCAAAATGAAAGCATTTCTTGCTTGATCATCAATCTATATGTGCATTGAGACATTGCTTCTGGCAGAATGATTTAATTGGTAAAGACTTCCTAGGTACAAACACAGGTAATCAAAGGTAGAAACAAGCCAGTTTGTCTAGTTTCAGAAGCCAGCATCTACCAACATGATCTGGAAGCAGAAAACTGCTTCAAAATTATACCAGCATTAACAATCTGGTGTGGAATGAAAACTCCACAGCAAATAGAAGAAGATGCGAAAGTTAATGTTAAATCTGGAATTCTACTTGTAACTCATATTATGGTTGAATTACATCTTAAATTTAAGGACGAAAATCATTAGCAACTCTGCAGTCAACAAGGCAAACAATACTGTAGCAGAGGAGGAAATGCTTTCTGGAAACACTTCATTTTTGGTACATATTTATATTTACCACTATAGGACATAACACAGCTATGCATATTTTATTCTTTAAAAATTATGTGGTAAAGCCTTACAAATATTCACCTGTGGTTTTCCAAGCACCTTATTCATGTTTTTCATCATTTGGGTGATTATGCTGCTCTCATACATGAAAGTACAAGGATCAAAATATCCTTGGTTATTGCTGTGATGGTTTATAATTTAACAGATTTGCCTCCTTGATTTTGTGTACTAGGTTCTGTACTCATATTCTTCTATTCAGATCTAAGCCATCACCTAAAACACACTGCAATATTTTCTCCATCAAGCTCAGAGCAATCCTTCCCTGTACTGGATTCTTCTGCTACTTAACATTTCTCTGGTATTCTTCCCATGCTTTTCTTCTCCAGGGAGACATTCCCTACCATCTGTAGAAACATGAGGAATTGTGGAAAAGCCATGTCTCCTAACACCCTCCAGCTTAATAACTAAGCTATGGCTATCCATGAGTGTGACTATCCTCCTCAAAAAAGTATATTGGTACTTTATCAGGGCAGCCTGTGTCCAACTTCAAGAAACTACTGCCAAAAACATTATGCAAAGTGAAAATAGCCAGTCATGAAAGACCATACATTGTACGATATCATGTATATGAGAAATAGACAAATTATAGATACAGAAAGTAGATTAGCAGTTGCCTAGTGGAGTGGGGTGGGGGAAAAGAGAGAAAGACTGCTAATTGCCATTTGGGATGGCAGGAAAATGTTCTGAAATTGATTGTGGTGATGGTTGAATCCATCTCCAAATATACTCTCTGAATATACCAAAAACCATTGAATTGCACATTTTAAATGAGTGAATGGCTTCGTGCATGACTTATATTTCAATAAAGCTGTTAAAAAATGAGGCACCGCCCCTATAGCAGCCACAACTCCCAGGATCACTGTGTATATAAGTGTACTGCAAACCTCTAAAATCACACACAGTGGTATCTTCTCCTTTGGATATCCTCTTGGGAGCTCTGGTGGGCTGTTCATCCTATGTTCCCCAAAACCTCTGAAGTGGGTTATACTTTAGGCAAAATATTGCTCCCTGTTTTGACATGTTCGTAATCTTAATCCATTCCTGTGGATGTGAACCCATTGTATATAGGACCTTTCAATGAGGTTACTTCAGTTACAGTAATGGGTCTTAATCAGGATGGGTCTTAATCCATCACATGAGGCCTTATAGAGAAGGTCACAGAGGGAGAAGCCACAAAGAGCAACCAGAAACTAGAAGTCAATGGACCTGGAAAAGAAAGAAGACATCACCATGTGCATTGCCATATGACAGAGAAGCCAAGGACCAAGGATCAACAGCAGCCAGCCCCAGAATGCCACAGTCTTCAGGGAGAAAGCATCGCCTTGCCGGTGTCTCGATTTTGGACTTTGTCTAGCCTCAAAACTGTCAGCCAATATATTCCTATAGTTTAAATCAACCCATTGTATGTTATTTGTTTCTAGCAGCTAAGAAATGAAAACATTCCCTAATCTATTTCTCATATTAAATCACATCCAGCTGTTTGTATATTAGAGCTTGTACTTAGAGATTTATCATCTGAATTAGAATACTTTTGAGAGTAAAAGGGAGAGCTATTAATAATTACCCTGAAATAGAAGCCATAAACTAGGACTGACCTGGGGAAAATAAGACATCTGTTCCCTAAATACAGCTTAATGGTGGGTATACAAGGAGTCCAAATAGCTGCATTCCAAATAAAATGTCAACAACATAAAAACATCTCAAATTTGAATAATATGAACTCTCTTCCATTATTAAATTCCCAGGTTGAAATTAAAAACAAATATTGAATCTCCTTCATCTTTTCAGTTAATGTACAAGACAGTAAAGCTCCCCAAAAGAAACATATAAAAATTAAAAAGACATTAAATTAAAAAAAATCAAGGGTTAAATGATCAACCATTCCCAATTTTTATTCTACCAAGTTTACTATAGATGAACTGAACATGATTCTACCTTAAAATGATGTTATAATTTATGGATCAGATTTCATCACTTCCAGCTTACACAAGGACTTCACTACTGCCCACTAATTCCACCTTCTCTCTCTTCCATGATCAATTTTTCCTTCTTTGCCAGATCTTCTCTTTGCTTTTTTTTAAATAGGAAAAAAATAGAAACAAAGCCTTCCCTCAATGAGCTATTATCCCAGCTATTGCCTCATCTCTCTTCTCCTCTTTACAGATAAAGTTCTTAAAAGTATTCTCTGTACTTGGCGTCTTCAATTTTATCCCTTCCCATTCTCTCTTGAATCTGCTCTAATCAGGTTTTGCTTCAAAAAAAGTTACTCTATTAAGGGCATTTCAAAACTAAACCCAGGGATCAACTCTCAGTTTTCAGCATTTTTCTCACTGATTGGCTGTTATGCGAGGGTTGAATTTGGAGGGCTATGTTGTAAAGTGGAAGAAGTTGAAATATCAATAATCCAATTAAATGTTTAGCAAGATAATGATAAAAATATATGAATTTAAGACACATTTTCTAAGAATTTAATGGCAATGCTAGTCTTGAAGTCCAACCTGGGTGGTTAATTGTACTGAGGCTGCATGTGACTCTATGGGAGATTAATAAACATAAGGCCACATGGCACCACTCTCTCCAGGAATCCTTGTGCTGCTTTTCTGAAGACTGAAACATGTTGGCAGACAAACATAGCAAGAGAAGAGATAACCATGATTACAAGGACAACAGCTTATCCAGAGACCAGGTGGCTCTTGGTAAGGAAGATGTTACTTTGGGTAGATTTCCTACAGCTTTCAATGGAATGTGGCCTCCTCAATAAGGCTTAGGATGTCTTGAGTGGTGTTCTTCTGGGGTTGTCTATGACTTGAATAATTAGGTCCATCATACGTGACTCTAGCGGCATGGTTGTTATTCATTGCACAGGGCCCAAATCAAAGCACTTTATGAAGGAAAGATTTAAGTTGCCTTCCTAACCTTAGGCTAGGCATGCACTTAAGGCTTTGTAAAATACTCCCAGGGTGTGGTCAGTATGGGACCTTAGTACTTATCTTACTAATTTTATAAATTTTTAAGTATTAAGCATATTATGTAGTGGAAGTAATATTTTTGCAACGATTCCATCTTTAAATCATGTTTTATTGCTGTCTTTCATCACTAAGGTGCCACTGTAAAGTTTTTCAGCCTAGGCAAGACAATAGATGATAAAGACAGACATTGTGGAAACAGATAATTTGAAAATCCAGAAGTCTAATGCAGCATTATGTAAAATGAATAACAAAGGACATCCAAGAAATGCTCACCCCGTTTCTGCCCAGGGAGATTGTGAAAAGAGAAGGAGAGAGAGAAGGATAAGAGAGAAAGAGGAATGGATGTGTATCCAAATTTTCCTTTTGTGGTTGTTTAGTGAAATAAACCTAAGTGCAGATTGAGGGCCCTTATCTTCTGGTACTCTGTCTTGTTTCTGGGAAGAAATCTCTGTGCAGAGGACGTCTTGTCAACCTGGGCTAGTATAATATGGTGAAGAGGGCAGAGATGTATGGACAGTATGAACTGAGCCTCCCTCAGTTCTCACGTGGCCAACAGACTTTCCACAGGGTCCTCCAAAACAGAATGTATTATTCTACAACATAGGCAAGAGGTGGGCAGAGTCAAGGGCCTGCACATGGGACAAAAAAACAGAATTCTGTGGCCAGCGAGAACCAAGAAGATGTCCAATAAGGAAGGGGAGAAAACCAGCGCACTTCAGAAGGCTGAGCCTAAACAATAAACCATGGGTGTACCACTGACGGACTGAAAGGCCAGTAGGGTAAGGGAGAGAACATCAAGCCTGAAAACCCCACCCCCTGCACCCCAAGGTCACGTAAGCCACTCCTCTTCTCCATCTACAACTGTAGGGAGAAAACGGGAGGTGACAGGCTTTTTGAAAGACACTATTTTTAGCCAAATGAGCGCTTAAGGGACTGTTTAATTATAGGACTGGAATAAGTTTAAACTGAATATGACATAGTTATAGATAAAATAGCCAATCTGCATGCATCTGAGTTGTGATGTGAGTTGGCTTTTGCAACCCTGCTATAACTGTAGTAATAAAATTTTCCTTAGTTTTATGCTTTTATTTTATTTGGCTTTTCTGATTATGAAAAGAATATAGAAAGATGGGAAAGTGCAGAAAAGAATAAAGAAGCAGAAAAGAAAGTATTCATATCTCTATCATGTCCCTAATGATGGATAACTACTAATAACATTTTGACAGATTTAGAAAAGAAAATATTCATAACTCTATCATGCGCATGATGGGCAACTACTAATAAAATTTTGACAAATTTCTTTAATTTTCTGCTATGCATTAATAAAATATTTAGTTTTGTGAAGTGTGTGGATTTTGTATTCTGATTTTCTTACGTATTTCCAGTGTCACTAATATTTCTTTTTAAACTTAATTTAATGGCTGTGTAATATTATAGCATATGGATGTATGAAAAATTACTTAACCATTCTTCTATGTTGTACATTTTTATTATTTCTGAGTTCCCAAAATTAACAATAGGATCACCATGAACATATTTATACATTAAGCTATTTCTACATTTACTGCATAAAATGATATGATTATTTTAAGCCTCTTAAAACTTGTGGCTAAATCTATTTTCAGATGGATTTTTGACAGTTTATAATCGTATTAACAAAGCCCTTTGATTCTTAACATCTAAAGATCCATTTATAATGCAATTTATTAAGGTAATGTTTTGTCCTCCTGAGACTGAAAAATTGCCATTTAAAAACTTACAAAACATTTTCTATCTTTTCTATGAAAAATTGAATTTGCCCTTAGGGCATATTATCCCTTTGTTGTAGGGAAGAATTGTGTGACCTGTAGGTGGCCTGGATGCTGAGTTGAGAGCTAACGGATGCCCCATGTGTCTATCATTACAGGCAAGATGATGCCACAGCAGAGGCTGTGAAGGTGTCTGGGGCCCAGTTCATGGGGAAGGTACTAAGACATCTGCAGCCAGTGAAAGCTGGAAGAAGTGGAAACATCAAGGAAGTGTAAGCCAACACTCCCTGGGATTCAACAGAACTGAAACAGTAAACCCTAAGTTTACTACCCGAGGACTTCAGTCCTACTTGATCTCAGAACCATATTTTTCCAAGCGTCATATGAGTCTATTGTTACAAAGAACACAGACAACTCGTTAAATCATACTTCGAAGGATATTACCTTTTTGCATATAGGTCATATTTCACAATAAGAAAATAACTGAAACTGTGGAACTGTAACCCATAACATTCCCTGAAATTTGCTCTCTAACTACTTGTTAAATTGCACTTGGAAAGTTATCACTTCTATGTATGTATGTATGTATGTTATACTCTACAGTAAAAAATACAATTAAAAAAAACACATATAGGTAAATACTGTATTATGGGATATACAAACTTGAACCTCCAGAAATGCAAAGAGCACAGTTTAAATGCAAAGGACACAGATAAAGCAAAATTAGAGGTGACTATTCAAACTCAAAGAACAGAGGGCTTTTTATGACCATGTTTTATATATTAACCATAACATTATTACAAAAGGGACGTAGCCTATTATAGATACAGGGAACCAGATTGCTAAATTAATCCAATGTAGGTGATTTGCAGGATGGAAGTGGTGTAAAGATAAGGGGGACGAAGAGTGTGCTGGCACAAGAGTACTTAAACTCATGTATCAAGGAGTCAAGGCTAGATTGCGGAGGAAGTGAAGCTGGTTGGAGTGACAAACTGGATCAAAAAGGAAGATCCCAAGAATTAGAGATCTCTGAAGTTGATGAAGAGGAATACAAGGAAAAGTGGAGTTGGGAAGTTGGATGGCTAGATATTGGGGCTGAAGAGAGAGACTAAAATTAAAGATTCTGGAAGTGATGGCATTTAAGGTCTACAAACATTGGAGTATCTAAGAAATCTCAGGCACTGTGTTTAGGCACAGAAAAAAACCATTAAAGAAAGATATCCTTGGGGAAAAGCTATATTTAAGAGACATGAACAGGTACCAATTTTAGTCCACAAATTGAAATATGTAAGAAATATGTGACAGAATAATATTTCAAGATATTTAACCAAAGATCTCCTCCTTATCCCTTTACTCCAATCCCTTACTTCAGCACAGGCAGTTACAGCATTCTGCATTCACTAGCCAAATGAAGAGTTGACACCTCAGAACACAGAAATAAAAGAGACAAATTCCAGATTTTGAGTTTCCAAAAGCTAAGATCCAGACCTAAGACAAAAATATTTGCAAGAGGCAACAATAAGTCAAGGTCACAGTTGCTCTCATTCCAGCTCCCAAGAAGAGACAGTTGGCTAACCTGGGGTTGGTGAGAGGAGAAAAGAGAGGTAAGCAAGGGCTTACAGCGCCTGTGGGTCCTTGTTCTAGTTTGCTAAGGCTGCTGGAATGCAAAACACCAGAAATGGATTGGCTTTTATAAAGGGGGTTTATTTGGTTACACAGTTACAGTCTTAAGGCCATAAAGTGTCCAAGGTAACACATCAGCAATTGGGTACCTTCACTGGAGGATGGCAAATGGTGTCCAGAAAACCTCTGTTACCTGGGAAGGCATGTGGCTGGCGTCTGCTCCAAAGTTCTGGTTTCAAAATGGCTTTCTCCCAGGACATTCCTCTCTAGGCTGCAGTTCCTCAAAAATGTCACTCTTAGTTGCACTTGGAGTATTTGTCCTCTCTTAGCTCCTCCGGAGCAAGAGTCTGCTTTCAACAGCCATCTTCAAACTGTGTCTCATCTGCAGCTCCTGTGCTTTCTTCAAAGTATCCCTCTTGGCTGTAGCAGCTTGTTTCTTCTGTCTGATCTTATATAGTGCTCCAGTAATTTAATTCAGACCCACCCAATGGGCAGGCCAACATCTCCATGGAAACACTCAAAGAATTACAATCTAATTAACACTGATAGGTCTGCCCACACAAGATTACATCAAAGATAATGGCGTTTGGGGGGACATAATACATTTAAACTGTTATAGTCCTCTTCCAAGCTGAGTAGTATAACTGACCCCTCAGTTAGACAGCAGAAATCTGAGTGCTGAAGAGAGCCAGGCTTACTTTCCCAGAAGGAGAGAAGCCATTTCATTCCTAAAACAGAAATGAGTGTAGCACCTGCAGGGATGAGGTCCCTAAAGAGACTTTGTTCAATTAATGGCTGAACTCATAAACATTGTTTTATATGCCATCAAACAGAAAAGTTAGTTGGATGTGAAAATTTAAATAAGCTTTTCCAAAAACAATTTTCCCAGAAACTTATTGTAGTGACTGCAAATATCACAATTACTTAAATTTTCTCTCACATTTGTTCATCTTTATTCAATTCTTTTTATGTTAATGTAGATTCAAATTCCTTTGTTTAATGATTATCATTATTGACTCATTATGTAGATATTTCTTTTTAGTTTCTTATATATTAGAGTAGCCAGAAAAAAAATACCTGATAATGTTGAACTGTAATTGAGTAGTCTTGAACTTTGATAATGATTGTATAACTATATAGCTTTTATCTTGTGACTGTAAAACCTTGGAATGACACTCTCTTTATTCAGTGTATGGGTAGATGAGTAATAAATGAAGACATGCATGAAAAAATAATAATAAATTATAGGTTGGGAATATGGGGTAAAAATACCTCTATGCAAACTATGGACAATAGTTAATACTACCTCTTTAGTAATCTTTCATCAATTATAGCAAATGTATCTACTATTAAAAAAATAGTAGAATTACAAAAAAAGTGCTATCATCAATTGCAACAAATTTTCCACACCAATGCAAGTGTTGGTGGTAGGGTGGTGTATGGGAATCCTGTATTTTTATGCATGATTGTTCTGTAAACCCGCAATTTTTCTTAAAAAAAAAAAATCCCTTGTTTAAGGGAAGCTGCATGAGACTAAGTGCTGACTACACATCAAGCACCATGGAGGCAAAAAGACAGTGGTATGATTTTTTTAAGATTCCGAACAAGAAAATTTAACAGCCAAGAATTCTTTATCCAACAAAGCTGTCTTTCAAAAGTGAGGGAAAGTTTAAAATTTTCACAGATAAACAACTGCTGAGAGAATTTGTTAACAAGCAACCTGCCCTACAAGAAATATCAAAGGGAGTTCCGTTGGCTGAAAAAAAAAAAAAAAGACCAGAGAGAGAGGTCTGAAAGAGGGCACAGAAGTGAAGAGTAATAGTAAAGGTAACAAGATAAAAATAAAGACAGAAAAGAAATAGATTTGACTAATGAAAACCAAAGGATAAGATGGCTGAGTCAAGAAATGCCTTTACAATAATTTGGATGTCAGTGGATTAAACTCCCCAATTAAAAGACATAGATTGGCAGAATGGATTTAAAATATGATCCATCTATATGTTGTTTACAAGAGACTCATCTTAAACCCAAAGATACAAATAGGTTGAAAGTTACAGGATGGAAAAAGATATTCTTCACAACTAGTAACCAAAATAAAGCTGGGGTAGCTATACTAATATCAGACAAAATAGACCTTGAATGTAAAGATGTTCATAAGAGACAAGGAAGGATACTATACATTAATAAAAGGGGAAATTCACCAAGAAGAAAGAACAATCATAAATGTTTATACACCCAATCAAGGAGCTCCAAAGTACATGAGGCAAACACTGACAAAACTGAAAGGAGCAATAGGTGTTTCTACAATAATAAGGGAGACTTCAACACACAACTCTCTTCTATAGGCAGAACAACAAGACAGAGGATTAATAAGGAAATGGGGAACCTAAACAATATGATAAATGAATTAGCTCTAACACACATATATAGATTGTTGCACCCCAAAACACCAGAATATACATTCCTCTCAAGTGCTCATGGAACATTCTCTAGGATAGATCATATGCTAAAGCACAAACCGTGACTTAATAATTTTAAAAAGATTGAAATCATTCAAAGAACTTTCCCTGATCATAATGGAATGAAGCTGGAAATCAATAATCACCAAAGATCTGGAACTTTCACAAATACATGGAGGCTAAACAACACAATCTTCAACAATCAGTAGGTCAAAGAAGAAATTGCAAGGGAAATCAGTAAATATCTTGAGAGGAATGAAAATGAGAATACAGCATATCAAAACCTATGGATGCAGCAAAGGCGGTACTGAGAAGGAAATTTATAGCTCTAAACACCTACATTGAAAAGATGTTTAGGTCATTGCCTAGACATCATTGAAGATCGAGAAAGTGATTAAATGAGAGGAAGGGGTAGCAACAGACAAAATAGGATTTAACAAAGGATTAAAAAAACTAAATCTTTGTATAAATATTTTTTAGATGGTAAGGTATTAGAATAGCTAGAAGGAAATAACTAAAATGGCTCAACTGTAACCCATAACCTTCTTTGAAATTTGCTCGATAGTTACTCTTTAAATTATACTTTGAAAGTTATCACCTTTCTGTTATATATGTTATATTTCACAATAAGGAAATAACTGAAACAGTGGAATTTTAACCCATAACATTCTTTGAAATTTGCTTTCTAACTACTTGTTAAATCGTACTTTGAAAGTTATTACTGCTTTATTTCACAATAAAAAATGTAAAAAAAAAAGGAAGAAAGGGAATTAAAAACTCCAGAAAGAGCAGGAAACTAACCCTAAGCAAGTAGAAGAAAATAAATAACAAAGATTAAAGTGGAAATAAATGAATTGGAGAACAACAACAACAAAAAAAAAACAATAGAAAGAATCAAGAAAACCAAAAATTGGTGCTTTAAGAGGATCAATAACATTGACAAATCCTTAGCTAGACTGACAAAGTAAAAAAGAGAGAAGATGCAAATAAATAAAATCAGAAATGAGAGGAGGGTCATTACCATGGGGGGGCCAAAGAAATAAAAAAATCACAAGAGGATACTATGAACAACTGTATGCCAACCAACTAGACAACTTAGATGAAATGGACAATTTCCCAAAAAACACATGAACAACCTATATTGACTCAAGCAGAAAGAGGAGATGTCAACAAACCAATCACAAGTAAAGCGATTCAATCAGTCATCAAAAACCTCCCTTTAAAGAAAAGCCCAGGGCCAGATGGCTTCATAGGGGAATTTTATCAAATATTCCAAGAAGAACTAACACCATTCCTGCTAAAACTCTTTCAAAAAATTGAAGAAAAAGGAACACTACCTAACTCATTCTATGAAGCAAACATAACTGTAATACCGAAATCTGATAAAGATACTTCAAGAAAGGTAAACTATATACCAATCTCTCTAATGAATATAGATGCAGAAATTCTCAAAAAACAAATGCAAATCAAATCCAACCAAACATTAAAAGAATTATACACCACAACCAAGTGGGGTTATTTCCAGGAATGCAACATGGCCCAAAACAAGAAAATAAATCAATGTAATTCAATACATTAACAAATTGAAAGGGAAAAATCACATGATCATCTCAATTGACACATGCACAAAAAAGGCATTTAACAAAATTCAGCTTCCTTTCTTGATAAAAACACTTCAAAAGAAAGGAATTGAAGGAAACTTCCTCAACATGATAAAGGGCATGCATGAAAAACCCACAGCCAGCATCGGACTCAATGGTGAGAGACTGAAAGCCTTCCCCTTAAGATCAAGAACGAGACCAGGATGCCCATTGTTACTAGTGTTATTCAACATTGTGCTAGAAGTTCTAGCTAGATCAATTAGGCAAGAAAAAGAAATAAAAGGCATCCAAATTGGAAAGGAAGAAGCAAGACTCTCATTATTTGCAGATGACATGATTCTATATTTAGAAAATTCTGAGAAATGTATGACAAAGCTATCTGAGCTAATAAACAAATTCAGCAAAGTGGCAGGATACAAGATTAATGCGCAAAAATCAGTAGTGTTTCTATACACTAGTAATGAGCTAACCAAGGAGGTAATTAAGAAAAAAAAATACCATTCACAATATCAGCTTAAAGAATCAAGAATTTAGGAATAAAATTAACCAAAGATGTAAAGGACCTATACACAGAAAACTATAAAACAATGTTAAAAGAAATCAAAGAAGACCTAAATAGGTGGGAAGACATTCTGTGTTCATGGACAGAAAAGCTAAATGTCATTAAGATGTCAATTCTACCCAAATTGATCTACAGATTCAATGCAATACCAATCAAAATTCCAACAACCTACTTTGCAACCCTGGAAAAGTTAGTTATTAAATTTATTTAGAAGGAAAAGGGGCTGCAAATGTCCAAAGGTATCCTAAAAAAAGAAGAACTTACACTTCCTGACTTCAAAGCTTATTATAAAGCCAGAGTAGTCAAAACAGCATGGTATTGGCACAAAAATAAGCATATTGATCCATGGAATCAACTTGAGAGTTCAGAAATAGACCCTCATATCTATGGGCAATTGATTTTTGACAAGGCCCCCAAATCCACTGAACTGGGACAGAACAGTCTCCTCAATAAATGGGGCTAGAAAAACTGGATATCCATATCCAAAGGAATAAAAGAGGACCCCTACCTCACACCCTGTACAAAAATTAACTCAAAGAGAATAAAAGACTTAAATATAAGAGCCAGTGCTATAAAACTCCTAGAAGAAAATATAGGAAAACATCTTCACGACCTAGTAATAGGAGGTAGCTTCCTAGATCTTACACCCAAAGCATAAGCAGCCAAAGAAAAAATGAATAAATGGGAAATCCTCAAGACTGAACACTTCTGTGCTTCAAAGGACTTTCAGAAAAAGGTGAGGAGGCAGCCAACTCAATGGGAGAGAAAATTTGAAAACCATACATCTGATAAGGGCTTGATATCCAGTAAATATTAAGAAATTCTACAACTCAACAGTAAAAGGACAAAAAAACCAATTATAATATGGGCAAAAGATATGAAAAGACATTTTTCCAAAGAGGAAATACAAATGGCTAAAAAGCACATGAAAAGATGTTCATCTTCATTCGCTATTAGGGAAACGCAAATTAAAACCACAATGAGATATCATCTCACACGTATAAGAACGGCTGCTATTAAACAAACTGGAAACTGCAAATATTGGAGATGATGTGGAGCAATAGGAACACTTATTCACTGCTGGTGGGAGTGTAAAATGGTGCAGCTGCTGTGGAAGACAGTTTGGCAGTTCCTCAGAAAACTAAATATTGAGCTGTCCTATGACCCAGGAATTCCGCTACTCAGTGTATACCCAGAAGATCTGAAAGCAGAGACATAAACAGACATTTGCCCACTGAGTGTCATAGTGGCATTATTCACAATTGCCAAAACATGGAAACAATCCAAGAGCCCATGAACAGATGAGTGGATAAACAAAATGTGGTATATAAATACAATGGAATATTATGCAGCAATAAGAAGGAATGAGGTCCTGAAGCATGTGACAACATGGATGAACCTTGAGCACATAAAGCTGAGTTAAATAAGCCAGACACAAAAGGACAGATATTGTATGATTTTACTAATGTGAACTAACTTGAACATGTAAACTCAGAGTCTAAAATGTAGAATATAGGGTACCTAGAGAGGGACAGAAGCTAGAGAAGGGGGAGCAGTTACTTAATATGTACAGAATTGTTAATGAGGTTGAACTTAAATGTTTGGGAATGGATAGAAGTGATGGTAGCTCAATACTGGGATTAAAAGTAGTAGTGACATATTGTAGGTGAATTTGATTGAAAGTGGTTGTTGATAGTCATGTATGTAAATAAGCTCTTGCACAAAATTACTACAGATGTAAAAAAATAATAGAAATAGAGGGGTATAAGGGAAAAACATACTTATTGCAAACTATGGAGTATAGTTAACAGTAATATTTTAATATTCTTTCATCAACAGTAACAAATTTACTACACCAATACTATGGGTTAAAAATAGGTGGAAATAGGGATATGGGAGTGTTTGGTTTTTATTTTTTATTCTTGTTTCTATTCTGGGGTAATGAAAACATTCTAACATTGATCTTGGGGATGTATGCACAACTATGTGATGATATGTGAGCCAATGATTGCATAGTTTAAATGGTTTGCATAGTGTGTGAATATATCTAAATAAAATTGAAAAAAAACAATTCCCTTGTTTACTGTGGCTCCTGGCTCAGCTCAGTGGACTTTGTGACAATCTCCATTTCTGTGATTAACCATTCCAAACTCCCTTCCTAGAAATATGGTCCTACACAATTGAAGTCTATACCAGGGGTCAGTAAACTACAGCTCCCTGGTCAGATACAGCTAACTGCCCATTTCTTCATGGCTCATGATCTAGATCCATTTTTAATGGTTGAAAAAAATCAAAAGAATAATATTTCATGACACATGAAAATTACATAAAATCCAAGTTTTACTGTCCATAAATTAAGTTTTATTGGAATACAGTCATGCTCATTTGTTTAAGTATTGTCTATGGCTGCTTTCACACTCTAATGACAGAGTTGAGTAGGTGTAGCAGAGATTTTTATGGCCTACCAAGCCAAATATTTCATTATCTAGTGCTTTTCATAGAAAAATTTTGCTGACCCCTGATCTATACGGCTGTTATCATTTTCCTTTGCTTAGAAAATACGCTGTGCCACAAAATTTTAGAAAGAAAAAAAAATCATGTTTAAGAGCTACTTTCAAAGCTTTGGTATCTTAATACACCAATTCATTTGTTTTCTGATTTTGTCTGATAAGGTTGATTTTCATTTTTATCCTCCTATCATAATACAAATTCTATGAGATACAAGATTCTAAGATTAAGACAGATATTAGCATTAGGAATCTGACAATCTTGTCAGTGAATTATTCCCAATTAGTCATTCCTTTCTTTTTCTCTTTCCACTTTGGTGTAACAGAAAGTTGAAGCCCTAACAAGAATGAATATTTTGGCTTATCAGTGCTCTCCCCCAATACTGTTCACATTGAAATGAGGGTACAAAAAGGTTTAAGATGGACTCCTTTTTTTATAAGAGAAGTTGTAGGTTTACAGCAAAATCATGCATAAAATACAGAGTTCCCATAAAACCCCCCTATAGTAACACCTTGCATCAGTGTGGTATATTTGTTACAACTGATGAAGGAACATTATTATAATTGTATTATTAACTATAGTCCACAGCTTATATTAGGGTACACTGTGTTGTACAGTCCTATGGGTTTTTAAAATTTTTATTCTAGTAACATACAAGCAACCCTTTGAACCACATTCAAATATATAATTCAGTGCTGTTAATTATGTTAACAATGTTGTGCTGCCATCACCACCATTCATTACCAAAACGTTTCTATCACCCCAAACAGAACTTCTGTATAATTTAAGCATTAACTCCTCATTTCCTACACCCATCCCAGCCCCTTGATAAGCTGAGTTGTTCTTTCTGACTCCATGATTTTGTTCATTCTAATTATCTCATATCAGTGAGACCATACTGTATTTGTCTTTTTGTGTCTGGTTTATTTCACTCTTCAAGATTATGCCTTCAAGTTTCATCCATTTTGTTACATGTATCAGGACTTCATTTCTTTTTATGGCCGAAAAATATTTCATTATCTGTATATACCACATTTTGTTTTTCCATTTATCAGTTGATGAACACTTGCATTGCTTCCATCTTTTGGCAGTTGTAAATAATTCTGCTATGAACATCAGTGTGGAAATATCTGTTTGAGTCCCTACTTTCAATTCTTTTGGGTATATATCCAGCAGTGGGATTGCCAAGTCTTAAGGTAATTCTATACAGCATTTAACTTTCTTTCTGAGGAACCACTAAATTGTCTTCCACTATGGCTGCACCATTTTTACATTCCCACTGACAATGAGTGAGTGTTCCTATTTCTCTACATCCTCTCCAATACCTGTAATTCTCTGTTTTTTGTTTTTTTTTTTTTGTAGTAGCCATTCTAGTAGGTATGAAATCATATCTCATTGTGGTTTTGATTTGCATTTCCCTAATGGCTAATGATGCTGAGCATCTTTTCATGTGCTTTTTAGGCACTTCATATTTGCTTTGGAGATGTCTATTTAAGTCTTTTGCCTATTTTTTAGTTGGGTTTTTTGTCTTTTTATTGCTGAGTTGTAGGATTTCTTTATATATTCTGGATAATTTCAAATATTTTTTTCCCATTGTGTAGGTTGTCTCCTTACTTTCATGATAAAGTCCTTTGACACACAAAAGTTTTAAATTTTGATGAAGTCACATTTATCTATTTTTTCTTTTGTTGGTTGCACTTTGAGCATAAAGTCTAAGAAACCACTGCCTATCACAAGGACCTGGAATCCTTCTTTTAAGGGCCTTCAGTCAATTGTGGAGAAGAAACTTCTATTAATAAAAAGAAATCTAATAATACACAACATTATATATTTCAAATGTGTCACACAAGCAACAGGGTCTTCAGGATTTTAGAGAAAGATGAGATCACTTCCAGCTTTGGGGAACTTTATTAGAAATTTAGGATTCTTATGTGTATTTTGAAAGAAGGGATAAGATTTAAATAGCTGGTGGCAGGAAAGACGGGAGGGAAAGAGAAGGTGGCAGCATTCCATGTGAAGGGAAGGAGTTGGGCAAAAATGCCTGTTGTTGGGAAGGCATAAGATATTTCAAGAGATAATAAGCATACTCACTTTACTGGACAGGGGTTCACAACGCAGGCTCCTCAAAATCAAATGCCTAGCAGTTAAAGAGAGCATGAAAATTAAATGCAATACATGATTCTGGACTAGATTTAAAACAGAGGAGAAAGTGCCCAAAAGGACATTATTTGGACATACCAAAAAATTGGAATATAGACTGAAACCTTTATATCAGTGTTAAAGCTCTTGAATTTGATAACTGCAGTTAAGGTGGTTACATAAGTAAATATCCCTGTTCTTAGGAAACGTACATAGAAGCATTATGTGTTCAAGGAGCATAATGTATGAAACCTCTTAACTGTTTACAAAACAGTTATACATTTATAAATGTATAAATAGACAGAACAATACAGAAAAGTGGCAAAATGTTAAAATTGGTGGATCTGAGTATTTGGGTGGGGGGAGGTATATGTTGGGGTTCCCTGGATGGGTTTTGTGTTATTTTTGCAACTGTCCTATAAGTTTGAAATGATTTAAAAATAAAAAGTTTAAGGGAAAAAAATCAAATGCGTATAGGTGAAAAGCAGATAAGATAAAAGCTTGAAATGGACTAGGTAGGGGCTGTGGAGGACTGGAGAGGCCCTGCCTGGGCTAAAGATCATGAGAGTTGGAAATATACCTGGCTGGGTAATGTGAGCCTGGTACAGGTTAGTGACGTTTCAGAGGAGAGAGGGCAGAACCTTGGCCCCCAAAACAGGATGCTCTTCACCCAGCGGAGTGCTATGCTCCTCCACTAGCATGCTCTCAGACCAGAGAACATGGCTTAAAACAATACAGCCTCAAACTGAAGCTTGTATGGAGGAAAACAAACTGAACCCATGAGATGGAAAGGAAATTCACCCACACTCCGTCAGAGTAAAAAGAGGCGATGACACACCTGCCTACGGTAAACATGATCAACATTAAAAGAAATTGCCCAGCAACCATGCAAATATAATGCAGCTAAAAAAAGCTGGGGAAAAATAATGAAGGACAGCACTGAAAAGACAGATGAGAGATCTAGTCTGGATAATAAATTAACTGGAAAATTAGAGAAAGGAAGTAGATTTTGTGGCTGTGCTTTGCACTTCAGAATAATTTAAAATAGAAATACAAACTCAATAAAGAAGAATGCCAAAATGAGATGATAAAACAATAGTATGAGGTGCAAAGGGAGACTGAGGAGCTAGGAAGATGAATTGAAAAGCCAAATAACACATTACAGAGGTAATGATTCAGAATCTGTCTGGAATAAAATATACTTGGGTTGAAAATGTATTCAATGGCATGGAAGGAAGGCTCAGGACAATCACAGTGAAATCAGACAAAACAGACAGAAGATAAAAACAATTTGAGAGATGATGATTGATAGGGAAGGCAAAGATGATCAAAATAATTGGTGTTCCTAAAGTAGAGAAGGCAACAAATGGAATCACCACCACAAAAGTTTTCAGCAATTTAATATAAGAAAATGTCCTTGAAATTAAGAAGGAACCAGATCTGTATATGGAAAGGGTACATTATATCCAGGAAAAACTGACATAGACCCCTTGATGTTAAGTCCTATCCTAATCAAATAATGGAATTTAAAGTATTAAAAAAGAAAAAAAATAACTCACAAAGGAGAAAAATCAGGTTGGTCTCAGATTTCTCCTCAACATTGTGTGCCAGAAGATGCTGGAAACAATTCAACAAATTCAGATACAAGACTATAGTAATCCAAGTTTTTGTTCAATCATAAAGTCAAGAAACATATATTCTCAAGTATGAGAGAACTCTGGGAAATACAGAGTAGTTTTTGAAAAGAGGATAATAAAACCCTTCAATCAAAGCATGAATCAAAATCAGAGATGCTTAGAGAGGCAAACCAAAGTAAAAAGACAGGTATTGATGATTGTTTTTAAGGCCTAAAATTAAGGCCTAATATTAAAATGCTGCTTGACATCTTTGAGCCTCAAAGGACCCCAAATGCCAAAGGTGAGTTCCAATCTCTCTCCTGATAAGCCGTCTACCCAGTGGGTAAGGCTTCCCACCCTGCTGACTCCCCTATCAGCTGGACGAGCTGCATCCCACCCAGTTCTCCACCTAACCTAAGGGGTTTCAGTTCCCTGCCAGAAATTATTCAATGAGAACCAGAGGGCACCCCATCCCACCTCCGATAGCCCCTGCTGGTTCACTCTGTTCTTGAGCGCAACCCCCGTGGGGCCTGCATGGTGTGCAGTGTCCTCCTTCCCAGACTGTGAGTCTAAATGACTAATAACTGTGCCCAGTTTCATCTGTCCACTATCGGTGTTGTGTGTTTGGTAAACTCGTGCTATTTTGGGAGAGGGGATCCCTCCTTCGCCAACGTGGAAATAGGAAGGGGTTAGAACAATTATCGATCAATTTCTATAGAGACTAAAACTAAAAACAGGAATTATGGTTGCAGAAAAGAAAGCAATTATTACCTGCAACAAAAATTAGGGGTTGGGGAAGTGGGAGATTGGAGGAAGTGTGTGGTTGCTAAACAGCAATAGTGATGGGGGGATTCTGGGAAGATGGCGGCATAGAAAGAAGTGGAAGACTTAGTCTCCCCCAGAACAATTCATAAATGAACAAAAAACCAGTAAATAACCTGGAATGGTAGCGGGGAGACAAACGTGACAGTACACTCAACATCCACCAACATGAATTGGGAGGAATGCCCGAGATCACAGCATAAAATCTGTAAGTAAAATTGCAGACCCGTGCTGAGAGCCGAGCGCCTAGAGCCGGGAGCCTCTCCCTCACGGAAGCCACGCCGTGCACTTTTCAGCCCAGCTCCAAGTGAGGTTTTAATAATAACTGCTCAATACAGACAGCGAATCCTCAACAAGCAGACAGAGGCTTTTGGTGACAACTGACCTTGGGAGAATTGGAGGAAATATTCTGTCTCTCGATCTCTCTCTGTGGAGAAAACCTCAGCTGCTCTCAGCCCACAAGGCGTTGCAGTAAAGACAGCCTCACACATTCTGCATTCTGAAATGAGCTGAGAGCCCCGCGGCACAGCCAAGCGGCCCAGGGCTTCCCTAGAGGGACGGCGCACACTGATGACGTAGCACAGCATCCCCCTCGGCTGAGGGAAGATCGTGGCTGGGAGGGGGGATCTGCTTGGAGAACCCAGGGGCGCTACGCCAAGTCCAGTGGTTTATGGGACACTGAGAGAGAGCTGCCCTTTCTCTCTGGCCACCCATGTGCGCACCCCACATTCAGGGCGGGCGACTCCAGCGGTGCGCCCAGGCTGAGCTCTCCAACTGAACACGCAAGAGTCATTTCCCCACACTAGGCGGGAGAAAAGGTTGAGAACTGACTGGAGGGATATAGGTGGCTCACAGACGCCATCTGCTGGTTATTTAAAGAAAGTGTACGTCACCAAACTGTGTCTCTGAAAAATTAGATCGAAATCCTTTTTTTTTTTTTATATAACTTGAAAGAACCCTATCAAGCAAAACAAATGCCAAGAGGCCAAAAACAACAGAAAATCTTAATGCATATGATAAAACCAGATGATATGGAGAATCCAGCTCCAAACACATAAATCAAGATTTCTGAAGAAACGTTATACCTTGCAAAATTAAAGAACTACAATCAAAGAACAAAAACATGGCAAAGGATTTAAAGGACATCAAGAGGACTATGGCCCAGGATATAAGCGCCATAAAAAAGACCCTAGAAGAGCATAAAGAAGACATTGCAAGAGTAAATAAAAAAATAGAAGATCTTATGGAAATAAAAGAAACTGTTGGCCAAATCAAAAAGACTCTGGATATTCACAATACAAGACTAGAGGAAGCTGAACAACATCTCAGTGTCCTAGAAATCCACAGAACAGAAAATGAAAGAACAAAAGAAAGAGTGGAGAAAAAAATTGAAAAAATCGCAATGGATCTCAGGGATACGATAGATAAAATAAAACGTCCAAACTTAAGACTCACTGGTGTCCCAGAAGGGGAAGAGAAGGGTAAAGGTCTAGAAAGAGTATTCGAAGAAATTGTTGGGGAAAACTTCCCCAACCTTCTACACAATATAAACACACAAAGCATAAATGCCCAGCTAACTCCAAATAGAATAAATCCAAATAAACACACCCCAAGACATATTCTGATCAGACTCTCAAATACTGAAGAGAAGGAGCAAGTTCTGAAAGCAGCAAGAGAAAAGCAATTCACCACATACAAAGGAAACAATATAAGACTAAGTAGTGACTACTCAGCGGCCACTATGGAGGCGAGAAGGCAGTGGCATGATATATTTAAAATTCTGAGAGAGAAAATTTTCCAGCCAAGAATACTTTATCCAGCAAAACTCTCCTTCAAATTTGAGGGAGAGCTTAAATTTTTCACAGGCAAACAAATGCTGAGAGACTTTGCCAATAAAAGACCTGCCCTACTTCAGATTCTAAGGGAAGCCCTACCAACAGAGAGACAAAGAAAGGAAAAAGAGATATAGAGAATTTTAACAGACATATATAGTACCTTACATCCCAAATCACCAGGACACTCATTTTTCTCTAGTGATCAC
The DNA here is from genome assembly GCF_015220235.1 of Choloepus didactylus. NCBI lineage: Eukaryota > Metazoa > Chordata > Mammalia > Pilosa > Megalonychidae > Choloepus > Choloepus didactylus. Next base: position 124,627,888 of record NC_051312.1, on the reverse strand, counting down.
AGATCTTTCTCCAGAAGGGACCATAAGCTGGGACATAAAACAAGCCTCAAGAAATTAAAAAGAAAAAAAATTGGATATACTCAAAGAACATTCTCCAAACACAACGGAATACAAATAGAAGTCAATAATTTTTGAACTGTAACTCCACTATTTACTTCCTACATGATAAAAAATACACAAACTCTAAGGACAAATCAGTGGTTTTGAACTCAATGTAAAATATGTAATTTTAGACAACTATATAAAGGTGGGGGAATGAAGGAGTATAGGAACATAGTTTATGTGCCCTATTGAAGTGAAGGTGGTATCAAAGAAAAACAGGATTGATAGGGATTTAAGAGGTTAATTTTAATCCCCACAGTAAACACAAAGAAATTATCAGAGAATATAACCATAGAGATGAAGAATAGAGTTTGGGTTAAGAGAAATGGGGGAAGGGGCAATGGGAAGTTAAGAAAGGAATGTAGGGTTGCTGTTTGAGGTGAAGGGAAATTTCTAGTAATGGATGGTCGGAAAGAGCATAACATCATTCTAAATGTGATTAATCCCACTAATGGAAGGCTGGGAAAGGGGTGGAACGGGAAGATTTAGGCTGTATATATGTTTCCACAATTGAAAAAAGAAGAAAAAAAAAAAGACCGTCTAACTAAACGACAATTGAATGCTAAGGATGAACTTGGATGGGATTGGAGGGTGGAGGACAGGTGGCTCGAAGGGACACAGTTGAGACATAAGGAAAAGGAAATATAGAATGGAAGCTTTGTATCATTGTTGAATCTCTTATACTTCTTAGCTGTGCTTAATGGAATTACATAAAAGAATGTTCTTGTTCATGGGAAGTACATATGTGAATTATAGTGTATGTTCAAGGATGTGTGCAGCTAACTCTCATATATTCAGAAGACAGAGAAATATATGATGGATGATAGATAGGGAGGGAAAGAAATAGTGATGTGACAGCATGTTAAAGTTGGTGGATTGAGCTATCAGGGGAGGGGGGTCAGGGTATGATGGAATTCTGTGTATGGGGCTAATATTGTTTTTGCAACTATTCATGTAACTTTGAATTTATTTCAAAAGAAAAAAAAAGATTTAATGGAATAATGCATATAAAATGCCTAGCCTACATGTAAGACATGCAGGAGGTAATTATATAAATAGTAATTATAATGAAAAAAAAAATAGTGATAGGAAGGAGAAACTTGTCACAATTACTTTCCTCAAAGCCCTGCAAGAGCTCGCCATTTCACTCATAGGAAAATTCAAAATCCTTGCCATGGCCTGCAAAGCTCTGACACCTCCCTCATCTACTATTGGTCCCTCATGCTCTCTGCTCTAGCCCCTCTGGCTGTCTTGCTGTTTTGAACCTGCCCTAGAGCCTTTGCACTGGCTACTTCCTCTGTCTAGAACAGGCTTGCCCCAGCTACCTGCTGAGATCTGCTGAGTTCTCAATGAACCTATTCTGACCATATTATTTAAAACAGTGACATGTCCTTACCTCCCACTCCTGGTCCCCTTAGCCTGCTCCATTTTTTCCACTGCGCTTATTACTTTCTCACCCTACAACACACTGTTTAATGTACTTGTTTATTATGTATATTGTTTATTTTTTTACTCAACCCCTTTCCCCCAAGTAGAATGCAAACCCCAAGAGGGTAGGGATCATTGCCTGTTTGGTTCATTGCTTAGAAAGGCGCTTGGCATATATAGATGTCTGATAAATATTCGCTAAATAATTAAAACGAAGTTGTTTTAAAAATAGTGGCTCTAAATTACTTATGGATTTTATAATTTAACTTTAAAAGTGCCTATCTCTCACTTTGATAAAACTTATCTGAAGGTTAATGATTTCTTGAACTTTTCTCCAGTTTTTTTTTCTTCTATTAAATTCATATAAAATTAAAAAGTATATATAATTTGGTAAACCCCACTTTTTAACCAATTAACCAGTAAAGGTCATTTTGATATCACATACTCTGATGTGATGGGATAAGAAGGACTCTTTGCCTCTGTGATAGTCTTCCTCCAAACTGACAACCCCTGTCTATTGAGGAACATTCTAAAAAATACCTGACCAGCACTCCACAAGTGTCAAGGTTATGCAAAACAAATAGAATCTGTCGCAGATTGGAAGAAACTAAGGAGACATGATAACTAAATGCAATGTGGTCTCCTAGAACAGAAAAAGGACATTACTAGAAAACCTGAGGAACTCTGAATAAAGTCAGTGGTTTAAACAATAATAGTGTACTAATATTAATGTCTTAGTGTTGATAAATGCACCATGGTAATGTAAGATGTCAACATTAGAGGAGGCTGGGTGTATGGTACACAGGAACTTTCTACTTTATCTCTGCAACATTTGCATAAACTATAATTATGTTTTTCTAAAAAATAATATGTATACCATGATCATATTGTTACAAAATTATTTTCATCTCTATAGATGAATAATCTATAGTTCAATCCATCCCTTTATTTGCATATATAGATGGCATGATGCTTAAAATAATGGTTTCCCAATGTTAGCACTGCTTATTATTGGATACTGGGATTTCTAATTTATTGTTTTTTTTTTTTTTGTACTTTCCATCATTGCTAAATATTTAAAATTATTCCAGATCAACGATAATGGAAACAACTAGCAGTTCCTGAGCATTTACTATGATCTATATCTTCTGGCATTAGCATTTCACACTTTACCTTAAGCCTCACAGTAATCCCATGAGGAAGGTGTGATCATTATTTTTATTAGAATTTTACTTGTTAACCAAATTACATTTATCATAGTAGTAAAAGTGAAAGTTCTATAAGTTGTACTATATAAACAGGAATCTCTCCTTCCCACATGTTAGGTCCCCAGCCGTTCAAGAATCCACACAGCTTTTCCGCCCGCCTCCCCCCTCCCCCCCGGTGCCGCTCCGGCTGCTCCGCGCTCGCTCCGAGCTCCGGGCTCCTGCCACGCCAGCGCCGCTGCCGCCGCCGCCCTCCAGCCGCCGTTATGATCATCTACCCGGACCTCATCAGCCATGATGAAATGTTCTCCGACATTTACAAGATCCGGGAGATCGCCGACGGGCTGTGCCTCGAGGTGGAGGGGAAGATGGTCAGTAGGACAGAGGGTGGCATCGATGACTCCCTCATTGGTGGAATTGCCTCTGCTGAAAGCCCCGAGGGTGAAGGTACCGAAAGCACAGTCGTCACCGGTGTTGATATTGTCATGAACCATCACTTGCAGGAAACTAGCTTCACAGAAGAAGCCTACAAAAAGTATATCAAAGATTACATGAAATCAATCAAAGGCAAGCTTGAAGAACAGAGACCAGAAAGAGTAAAACCTTTTATAACAGGGGCTGCAGAACAAGTCAAGCACGTCCTTGCTAATTTCAAAAACTACCAGTTCTATAACGGTGAAAACATGAATCCAGATGGTATGGTGCTCTCCTGGACTACCGTGAGGATGGTGTGACCCCATATATGATTTTCTTTAAGGATGGTTTAGAAATGGAGAAATGTTAAGAAACTTGGCAATTCCTTGGATCTATCACCTGTCATCATAACTGGCTGCTGCTTTTCATCCACACGATACCAGGACTTAGACAGATGGACTGATGCCATCTTGAACTCATTTATTTTGACCTTGATTTATTTGGAGCGGAGGCATTGTTTTTAAGAAAAACATGTCATGTAGTTTCTCTAAAAATAAAAATGCATTTAAACTCATTTGAGAGAATGCCTCTTAGTTTAATTAAACTAAATTCATCCTGTAGTATTCCTGGAGAAGCTAGAGCCTGGTTGTAGATAACTGCCATGCAGCATAAGACTGTCTTCAGATGAAGTCTACAGTTAACTTACTTCTGGGACTGGAATATTAAAGACAAGAACCAAAAGTCTTAATTCTGTGTTGAAGGGAAGAGACCATGTTCGTAGCAGTTCCAGCATTTGAAGTGGATCTTTATACATTTCATCATCTACAAACAGAAGTGGTTAACTTTGGAAGAGTTTTACCAAAAGAATAAAGAGACTATATTACAGTTGGAAGCTAAGTATTGTCTAAGCTTATTTATCATAAGTCAAGTACAATCGAGTTCTAGAGAAATCTAGAAGTCTCCTGGAATGAATGACAAACTCCCTGGCGCTGGGATAGTAACTTGAGCAGGGGTCAGGTAAACTGGCCTGTCCTACCACCTGTGTTTTTGTGCAACTTATGAACTAAGATGGTTTTATGTTTTTTTTAAATGGTTGAAAAAATCAAAATACCTTGTGATGTGAAAATTATATGAAATTTAGATAAAAAAAAAAAAGAATCCACACAATGCAGCGAGTCATGGTTCAAGTAGAGAGTTTAAAGTTTATTAGAGGAAGAAAGCAGAAGAAAGCAGGTGGGAGCCATCAGAAAAGAAAGAAAGGAAAAACGGCTCTGGCCCTCTATTTGAGAGCAGCATTTTTAAAGGAAAAACCCACGTGGGGAGGGAAGGGTGTTGGGGGAGAAGGGTGCCTGCTGAGTGCGTCCTGTGCCTTGATTGGGTAAGTACCTATCAATTTCTAGGCTGACAGGTTGCTAGGATTTTGGCACATTATTCTTCTTAGAAAAGCAGCTGCGTTATCTATGTAGGGAGAGCAGGCCTTTTCGGTTGTTAGTCTTAATGGACATATTTGACCTTGCTTTTACCCGCCTTTTGGGGTTGGGGCACCGTTGTGGCTGGAATAGCCTTGAATAGCCTTCGTTCTTTAGTTTATGGGGCACCTATTTTCTGTGAGATAAGCAGCAGGGCCCCTGGATCAGACATTCCTTCTATATGTTAGACTCTTTTTTCTGGGGTCTGACACTACATATATATCCAATTTTTTGAACTCCCCAGTAGCAACTACATTAAACTCTTTTAGCTATTTCTTTTAGTATTTCCTTTTTAAAAATGCATTTATACAACTATTTCTTAATTTTCAGTATTAGGTGTTATCTCTCAACTTTCTGCTATGGAAGGTGCATATTTAGATCCTTTAAACCGCTCCCCTTTTACCGGCTCACATAACTTTGTTAAGGTAAATATTCTATGTTTGCATTATTATGACCATGTAAATATAATTCACAGCTGAGCCATGAGTATCACCTTTCTGGTGTAACTTGCTCTTTTCCTTGGAGTTAAAAAGCTCTGTTCCTAAAGCCTGTACCCAGCAAGTATTAATGACAGAGCTTTCCTTGATTGCCAGGAGCTAACAAAAAAAAAAAAGGAAGGAGGAGGAGGAGAAAGAAAACACCTTTACCAGTTTTTACAGACTGGCCTGTGCAAGTGCCCTCCTCCAGGATTTATCCATACAATCATTTAGAGAAGAGCTCTGGGCCAAAGTGTAGCGGCCTCCCCGCCCCCCCATCCTTTCTGCGCAGGCGTCTTATCTTGAGCATGCGCAAGTGGCTCTGGGACGTCTCCTTGTTAGCAAAGGGATTCCTCACAGCCCCAGGGTGCAGTGCATGTCTTCCACCCAGCAGTTCCTTGCCCCCAGCAGCACAACTTGACTACTGTTCCACAGTGTACTGTAGGAGAGTAATGTGAGCTGCCTTCTACATGCAAGGCCAGTTCTGAGATGGGCATGTCCCTCAGACCAAAGCCAAGCAGATTGGGCCGGACATACATGTTCCCAAGGAGGGTTAGTTTGTGCCGTGTGGAACCGGGACCACGGATCCGCCCTGGGAGTGTGGGACTCGGTGCCGAGCTGGGGGGATGGGAGGGACGAGGCACCAGCAATCCCATCGCTTTTAAGTAGCCTTTCCCTGGATTCACAGCTTTCCTTGTTACTGCAGTCCTTTGTTTTCTAGAGCTTTGAGAAAGTTGTTTGTACCAGCTCGCTCTGGTTATTCAAATCTTCGGTGGGGAGCGGGAGCCCTGAAAGCCTCTCACTCTGCCATCTTGAATAGGTGGGGATCCGAGTTCCCTTTTTAACTCTAAGATTTCTGTCTTTCTGGTTATAGGGTTTTCTCAAATGTCTGGTGATCCTTGGCTGTTTCCTCATTTTCCACAATAAAACATCAAAATGCTGGTAGCATCCTGTGAATATGGGCTGGGCTTACCAACTGATGACTCTGGGCAGGTTTCTCTATAAGTGGCACTACTAATACTTAAGACTAGATAATTCTTTGTTGTGGATTTCTGTCCTTTGCATTGTAGCATGGTAGGATGTTTAGCAGCATTCATGGCCTCTACTCCCTAGATGCTGGTAGCAAACCCTCTTGCCAGTCATGACAGTCAAAAATGTCTTTAGACGTTGCCAAATGCCCCCTGGGAGGAGGAGCAAAATCATCCCAAGGAGAGTCACTGCTTTAGGGTGATCTGGTTAAGCCGTTTTGTTGGGGCTTAATCATTGATCTGTAATTTACCTCTTTTCTCAAGGGATAGTCAGATCCCCTGTAGGAAATCATCCATTCTCCTGCCTGGAGGTTATCACCCTTGCCAGCATTCTCAGAGGGAGCTAGCAGTGTCACCATCAGGTATGTGTATTTACACTTAGTTCCCCATCACCACCTCACCCATTTTCATTACCCCACTTAACCATATCCTTGGCAGTGCCTGGTGTCATCCAGTCCAGAGTCCTCTGCCTTTGGTTCTACTTCTGAGGAGCATTAAAATTCTAGTGTTCAGTCAGGTTGGGAGAAAGATGATCACCTATATCTGCAGGGTGGGAGAGTTCACCTGGGGATCTAATTGCTTCTTACACAGACTTTTAACTAATCTTGTGTTAACCTCACCAGCACCCTGACTTGAGGAGTACCTGGCCTCTTCAATTCCAACCTTTCCACGGTTCCATAGCATGAAGCTTTCTTATAGGCATCCCCTACATCTTAGGTTTATGCTTTCTTGGTTCTGCTAAGTCAATTAACACTAGGCCATTTGCTTTCCAGCTTCCAGAAGGTTTTTTTTTTGTTGTTGTTGTTTTTTACTGATGTCTTTTTCTGTTTTCTTTGTTATTGCCTTTTTTAAGCCTTTACCATAATTTTGCGATGTTTTAGAAGAGAGTAAGGTAAAAGCATATGTTCAGTCCACTTCTTGATGAGAACTCTATTGCTGGGTATTTTGAATAATGAGTGGTATCATTTTTATGGAGACAGTAAAGTTATTTAGTTAAAAAGAAAAAAAATGCTTAAATATCTTACTGTAACCTTCTCAAAGTTAAGGTCAAGTTTCTCAGTATGTTATAGGAGATCCCTTATGAATTGGTCCACTCTCTACTTCTCATTTACCGCATAGGCAGGGCCACTGGAGAAGCAGTAATGGGGCCAGGGCCTTTCCAGTTATCCATAAATCAGGTGATAACTTGCTTTACCAATGCTCTTGCAGCTCCTAATTTCTCTGTGCCTAATTTTTTTTTCCTTTTTGTAAGGTAGGAACCATGACATTTATCTTATTGGATGTTTTATCAGATCAGTTGAGTTTAGTGCTATGTTGTGAAAAGTAGCCTTTCTAGCAAAGAAAAGCTTCTATAGAAATACTAAAGTATTTCCATTGAGGAGCTTACCTTTTAAGGCTTACCTAAATTAGCAGGGTTACCAGTTGTGTACACATTTCATTACTCACTATGGTTAAGCTGAATAGCCAAATCCCCACCCACTTGATCAAAACAAAAGTGACTTAACTGGAGAAGGCAAGGGACATAGACTGCGAAACCACAGAATCTTAAGTGCCATTTAAGTTTCAATCTATGTCTTTTCCTGCTTAATAAAGGCAGAGATTGGAAGTTCCTTCTTTCTAAACAATTCAAATGAATCCAAAAGAACCAGTCAAATAGGGGCTGCTCAATACTTGAATGGCGAACGTTGCTTGTTAGCTATAGAATAACTTCACTACTGTGTGAGCACTTGAGTTTACAACATGATTGAACAGGAAGGACCTGGAAACTGACCTACATGCCAACATAAACTGCTGCACCCAGAAAGCATGCTAGACAGATTTGTGTTGATTTTTGGAGAAAATTGCCCTTAGCAATAATGCCAATTATGCCAGGGCACATCTCCAACACACAGGCCCCACCTCAAAGGAAAAACTTTTTAAAAAAATAATGAACATATTTTGGCCAGTTTGCTTGGGATAAACCTATAATTCTGATGAAAATGAATCTGGTGATTAAGAAAAAAAAATAGAACAAATGTGAGTTAAGAGACCATATGTTAGCAGGTCTTTCAAATTGTGTGTTTGGATCCTTAGAGATCTTGGATACAGGATTTTAAAATGACATATTTTCATTTCAATGATAATCCATCAAAAATAATATATGCAAAACAGGAATAATACTTTGAAAATATTAAACATGATATTTCTTATTCCTCTCATTAATCTTGTTCCCAGTTCTCCACTTACTATTCATGCTAAGCGAAGGAAGAAGTCAGAAACCAGAAGGAAATTCCATAGAACAGGGAGGATGTGATAGAGGGCAACTTACCACAACACTAGAAAGGGAAGCAGGTGCCCTTTAGAATGGGAAAGAGAGAGAAGAAAGGAGGTAAGTAGACAGAAACCAGTGTCCTGTTTCTCCTTGATCTCTCAACCCCCTGCCTTCCCTCTTTCTTCCTTCTCCATTAGATTGCTTCTTCCTGGAGTAAATCCTTTAGTAGTTCTTTTAGCACGTATCTCCGTGGTATAGTCTCTCAGTTCGGTCTTAAAATATTTTTATGTTGCCTTATTTTACCCTCAGTAAAATTTTGTTGGGGTTACAATTACAAGTTGACAGTTTTGAAAATTTTATTCCATTGATTCTGAACATGAGCATTTCTGTTGAAGTCTATTGTCATTCTAATACACGTTCCTTTTTAGTGTTATTTTTAAAAATCTCTGGTTTCTTTGAATATTTTCTCTTTATTTTAGGTACTTTGTAATTCTTTAGTCTGAAGATTCTTGTCTTTAATTATTGCAAAATAAAACTCAGTCATTGCCTTTTCAAATGTTGCCTCTTATCACTCTCCATCCTCTCCTTTGAAAACTCCTATTATATAAATGTTGGACATCCCCCTTGTTTCATCCATGTCTCTTAAGCTTACATTGTTATTTTCCATTTTTTAAACTCTTTGAAATCTAAATTCCATGTAGTTTCCCTAGATCTGTATTTCAGGTCATGAATTTCCTATTTAGGGAGTTAACTTTTTTAATTGCAGTTATAATTTATAACTTTCATTTTTAGAAAAGTGTTTTTATAGAATCTTATTCTCCTATGGCTTTTAATCTTTCTTATCTTATAAATTATTTTAAACATACTTATATTATAGTTCTATAAGCTGAAGTTCTAGAGAGGGAGTGTGTCAGTCTGCTGTTTGTCGAATCTGGTAACTTTCAACCATGGTGGATTATTTCCTCCAGAATTTTATAATTTTTTAAATGTGGGTTTATCTTCAGTGTGGTTCATTTTTTTCTGTATAGTCTTGGATTTGGAAGTACCCCCTCGTGGATTAGTTTCCTGGGGCTGCCATAACAAATTATCATACACTGGGTGTCTTAAAGCAACAGAAATTTATTCTCTCACAGTTCTGGAGCATAGAAGTTTGAATTTAAGGTGTAGACAGAGCCATGCTCCCTCTGAAGGCTCTAGGGAAGACTTTTTTTTTTGCTTCTTCCTAACTTCTGGTGGTTGCTGGCAATTCTTTGCATTCCTTGGCTTGTGGCTGCCAACTCCAATTTCTGCCTCTGTTTTCACATGATCTCGTTCCCTGTGTGTGTGTTTGTGTCTCTTTGTTCAAATTTCCCTCTTCTTACAAGTACACCAGTCATTGTATTTAGGATTCATTCTAATCCAGTATGACCTCATCTTAATTTGATTACATTTATAAAGACTCTATTTCCAAATAACTACACATTCACAGGTTCTGGGTGGATATGAATTTTCTGGGGGACTAGTCAATCTAGTACACTCTCAAAGTAATTTATTTGTTTCTTGCTTTTCTAAGGCTGCTGAATTGAACTACCAATGGAGACCAGTTTTATATTGACTTTGATTTGTAGGGTTCCTGGATCATGAGGGAGTGTAGATTCAGTCTCCATATCCATGTATGTAGCAAGTTGCAGGTTTTGATTTCGCATGGAAGCTTTTTTTCTTTCTGCCCAATGACCTAGACGTTACAAGTTTTCTTTGTGTCTCCCTGGAACAGTGGAAGTAATTTTTAAAGTCCTCTTTCACAGGGATACATACCTCTGAGTGATCCATACGGGATTAAACCAATGACCCTAAATGTTAGAGCTAATTTCTAAGACTGATAATTACCTCTGCCCACCAGAGCCACTATAGTATTAGCTTGTGTGCTTACCGTGGATTTTCAACTCTTTTTTCCATTTCTGGCACTGGGGTTGCTCATTTCTCTATGTAGTTAAATGAATTTTTAATTTGTTGGTAAACATCTATGTTTGCTTTTAGGTTAACACATCCTAATATTAAAATGACAGTTACCTGTGTTCAGGGCAGCACTCATGTTTAATTTTTTTACCAAAGTCAAACTGTTTTGCAGATGTAATTCAAAATTAAAGACCATTTTCATAGGAAAAAAAATCAGTTTCACAGAAAAGTTAGTTAAGACTTTCATTTGCTTTTATGAAAAAGATGTAAGGCAGTGGAGTCATGAACTACTTTGTTATAGGCAATGAGAAAATAAACAAGAAGTAAACATAATATATGAATGATGGGTTCAATCCAAGTTGATGCTTAATATATAAATGAATGCATGGTTTACAAGTACAGACGAGTGGAAAAATTTAACTATCATCACACAAAATTCTATAAAATGCATATTGTCATAAATGGGCAGATATAGAACACAAATTCCATCTTTGTAACTAGAAGCTTTTAACAGTTCATGATCATTAGGAGTAGTAGGAAATAGGCAATGAAGAAATCTCTTAAAACAGTATTTTTTGTTCTTTAGTATTATATAGGGGGTTATATTACTATATTTAATGTTCCATTAAAATAATGGATTGGTGGTTTAAAAAAAAACTAGTTCATTGTTTTCTTTCAGAAAAAACAATGCCATTTATTTCATTAATTGTTGATTAATTGGACTTCCACTTCTGGTCTTGTACCCACAGTCGTGGACAGGGGCACGGTTAGGGATCTGGGCTGAGACACTGGGTGGGTTCACCAGTGACCCAATCAACAGTAAAACCCTAGGCAAAAGAAAGAAACTAACCTTCAGAGTAAACTCATCAATATAATCAGATGCCTAGATATCAACAAAAAATTACAAGCCATACTAAGAAACAAAAAGATATGGCCTGTCATAGGAACAAATTAGTCCAAGGAACAAATTAAACTTCAGAAGAGATGCAGAATTTGGAAAACTGATTGAAGACATTCAAACAAATCTCCTAAATCAATTCAAGGAGATGAAGGAAAACATGGCTAAAGAGATAAAGGATATTAAGAAGACAGTCTGCAAGCATAAAGAAGAATTTGAAAGTATAAAAAGAAACATAACAGAAATTATGGGGATGAAAGTTACCATAGAAGGGATTTAAAATATACTAGAGGCATATAACAGCATATTTGAACAGTCAAAAGAAAGAGTCAGAAAGCTAGAAGACAGGACAATTGAAATCATACAGTCAGAAGAACAGATAGGGAAAAGAATAGGAAAAATTGAGCAGTTTCTCAGGGGTTTGAGTGACAGCATGAAGTGAACAAATACATGCATCATGAGTGTCCTAGAAAGTGAAGAGAAAGGAAAAGGGGCAGAAAGAATATTTAAAGGAATAATATCCCAAAATCCCCAAACTCTTATGAAATATGTAAATATACATAAATAAGAAGCACAGTGTACTACAAACAGAATAAAACCTAATAGACCAGCTCAGAGATGCATACAAATCAGCATTTCAAATGCCAAAGATAAAGAAAGAATCCTGAAAATAGCAAGAGAAAAACAATTGGTCATATACAAGGGAACCACAATAAGTGCCAATTTTTCATCAGCAAGCATGGAGGCGAGAAAGGCAGTGTTATGATATATTTAAGGTACTGAAAGAGAAAAACTGACAGCCAAGAATTCTTTATCCAGCAAAACTGCCCTTCAAAAAGGAGGGAGAGTTTAAAATAGTCACAGATAAACAGAAACTTGAGAGAGTTCATCAACAAGAGACTTACCCTACAAAAAATACTAAAGAGAGTCCAGTAGGCTGAAAGGAAAAGGCAGGAGAGAAAGGCTTGAATGAGAGTGTAGAAATGAAGATTTTTAGTAAGGGTAATTAAAAGGATAAAAAGAGACAAAAATTATATATGACATATAAACACCAAAGGATAAAATGGTTGACGTAAGTAGCCTTTAGAGGAATAACATTGAATGTTAATGGAATAAACTCCCCAATCAAAAGATGCAGATTTGTAGAATGGATAAAAAGTAAGATCCATCTATATGCTGTTTGCAAGAGACTCACTATAGACCCAAGGACACAAATAGGTTGAAAGTGAAAGGCTGGAAAGAGATATTCCATGCAAACAGTAACCAAAAAAGAGCTGGAGTAGTTATACTAATATCAGAAAAAGACTTTAAATGCAAACCTTGACATTCTATATTCATAGAAGGGACAATTGATCAGGAAGAAATAACAATCATAAATATTTATGCACCTAACCAGGGTGTCCCAAGATACATAAGGCAAACACTGACAACACTGAAGGGAGAAATAATAGACACCTCTATTATAATGTTGGAGACTTCAATACACCACTCTCATCAATAGATAGAACATCTAGACAGAGGATCAATAAGGAAACAGAGAACTTGAATAATATGATAGATGAACTAGACCTAACAGACATATACAGAAGAGGATACTGTGAACAACCATATGCCAACAAATTATGAAACCTAGATGAAATGAACAATTTTCTAGAAACAAATATTGTATGATCTCTGTGCCAGTTTGAATGTATTGTGTTCCCCCAAACGCCATTATCTTTGATGTAATCTTGTGTAGGCAGACCTATCAGTGTTAATTAGATTGTAATTCTTTGAGTGTTTCCATGGAGATGCGGCCCACCCAACTGTGGGTGATGACTCTGATTGGATAATTTCCATGGAGGTGTTGGCCCACCCATTGGGTGGGTCTGAATTAAATTACTAGCACACTATATAAGATCAGACAGAAGGCGCCAGCTTGCTACAGCCAAGAGGGACACTTTGAAGAAAGCACCGGAGCTGCAGATGAGAAACAGTTTGAAGACGGCTGTTGAAAGCAGACTCTTGCTCCAGAGAAGCTAAGAGAGGACAAATATCCCAAGTGCAACTAAGAGTGACATTTTTGAGTAACTGCAGCCTAGAGAGGAACGTCCTGGGAGACAGCCATTTTGAAACCAGAACTTCGGAGCAGATGCCAGCCACGTGCCTTCCCAGCTAACAGAGGTTTTCCGGACACCATTGGCCATCCTCCAGTGAAGGCACCCAATTGCTGATGTGTTACCTTGGACACTTTATGGCCTTAAGACTGTAACTGTGTAACCAAATAAGCACCCTTTTATAAAAGCCAATCCATCTCTGGTGTTTTGCATTCCGGCAGCATTAGTAAACTAGAACAATCTCATTGATATCAACTAATTATAATAAGCAAACTCATAGAATTGGAATCTAAAATACAGGTTATCAGGAGATAGAATCAGGGAATGGGGAGCTGATACTTAATATGTGCAGAATTTCTATTTAGGTTGATTCTAAATGTTTGGAAATGGATAGTGGTGATGGTAGCACATTATTGTTAGTGTAATTACAGCACTGAATTGTATTTTGTGAATGTTGTTGAAAGGGGAAGTTTTGGGTCACATATGTAACTAGAAGGAGAGTTAGAATATAAAACATGGGTGGGACTATATAACACAGTGAACCCTGTTGTGGACGATGACTATGGTTAGTAGTGCAAATATAAGAATGTTCTTTCATAAATTATAAAAAATGCACATCACTCTTTCAAGCTGCTAATAATAGGGTGATATATGGGGGAAAATACACCTAATGTAAACTATGGACTATAGTTAATAGTAATATTTTATTTCATTGTAACAAAAGTACAACACCAATGCCAAGTGTCAACAATAGAAAGGTGTATGGGTTCACTGTGTTTTTTACATGACTTTTATGTAAGCCTACAACTTCTCTAATTAATAACAGTAATTTTTTAAAATCATTACTTTAAGTGAAAGAAATCAGATGCAAATACTAAATATTGTATGATTCCATTTGCATATAATGTAAATTTAAATAAATCTATAGAGACAATTTGATTAATGGTTAGATAGAGCTTGGGATGGATAGAGAGATTGAGAGGTGCCTGCTAAGGGATATAGGGTTTTTCTTTTCAGAGTAATGAAAATGTTCTAAAATTGATTGTGGTCATGAATGCACAACTCTGTAAATTTACAAAAAGCCATTAATTGTACAGTTTGGATGGATTGTATGGTATGTAAATGCATCTCAATGAAACTGATTTAATAAATGTTGATAAACTGATAATTTTTTGCTTTTCCTTTTATTTAATTTTTAAGTTATTTTTGGTTGTTCATGTACTTGAATAAAGCTACACGAAATAGAGGTTTATGCCTAGTCTTATCTTTGTACATATTTCAGTAATATTAAAAGACAGCTTATGTCACCATTAAGAATCCAAGTAATAAATAAGGGTGTATCAGATAGAACTCTGGAGTGGGAGACAGAAACCCTGCACTGCTGCAGTCTGGATTTTCTATTAGGTTAAACCATATGAGATTGCCATATGACCTTTATTTTTTAGTCTACAAAAATTGCAATAATACATAATATCTATTTAACCTCAAATCAGAAACTTAACCTGATTGAGTTTCCCCTTTCTCATTTATAAAATAGAAAAAAAATAATTCTGACATACCTCACAAAGTAGTTGTTTGTATATTGAAACAATTTCTTATAAGTTATCTGATAGAGTTATATATATATATATAAAATATGGTATGTGTTCCAAGAAATCTGAGTCTTTTGTACTCAGACAATTGTTTCATTTCCTCTGTGGGAGCCTAGATGTCCTGGTGTTCCAAACAGTAGACAAGAGGGGAGAAAGGACTGGATGAAAGATGGAATTTCCTCAACAAAAGTCGAGAGTACAGCTCCTCCTACCCCACCAAAAATCTCAAAAATGACCTGATCATGTTGGGAGTTTCCATTCCTGTTCCTAACCCAAGGCTGGACTAGAAGCTTCTACCACTGCCATAAATGTCGCTTGAGTGACAGCCAAGATATGGTAGCCTTACAAAGTGCAAGCAGAACAATACAAGTTTTTCCATGGAAAGACCATAAAAATCCAGTCCACGTTTATGAAAACCCATATACTATTTTGGTCAGAGAGAGTGAAGCTCACATTTGCACTATCCCTATCTGCCAGATCAAACTCATTTTTAATTAGAATGACTTAAGCAACTCTTCTATTTGTAGGATGTTAATTTGGTGGACAAAAGGAAGACAATCAGTTTATACTCAACCAAAAACCAAAATGGACAGTTAAACAAGAAGTCATCAGACATAATTCCTAAAGAACGGAGACAAACTTCAAGAGTTTGGGACAAAAAATAAATATCATATATCTACATATGTGTGTAGATACACAAATTCTGTACATAAACATATGGACATATATGTGAGATGTATATAGCCTTTGACTTAACAGTAGCCATAAAGACAAAGAAAATATTTGCAGATACACAATAAAAGGAACAATAAGTGTTATCTTCCATAGCATAAAGAGTTAATAGAACTGGCAAATGAGGTTAACCAGTCATTTCAGGAGAGCATCAGTAAACATTTTTATTAGTGGCCAGGGTGACACCAGATTTAGATCTAAAGTCCCAGGTAAGAGGATGATGATAATAATTTCTCAAGCATCAGTCTCAGACAGCCATGGGAATTGGGCAGTATGAAAGGAGGAGGTTTCACAAGGGGCTGCTACAGACATGAATCAGATTAACCACAAGAAGATGACAACTGTCGATGTTTCCAAATTTATCTGTATGGGGGAAGGGAAGTAGTAAAGGAGAGAACATAGTATAGTAGGTTTTGAAATTTCAAGTCTTCTTTCTAAGGTTTCTACATGTGATTCTAGGTAATGGGAAACTTGAATTGTAGGAGTGAAGTTTTCAGCTTTCCCAGAAACACCAAGGAAAACCAGATTTGATTATTTCTCAGGCAGGGGGCTATGCACTGTGAGTCTTTTCTATTCAGGATTTGTGTGTTTCAGGAGCTAAGTAGAAGCAGCCACAATATTAGACTTCTGTCTCAGAATATTCTCTTAAGAATACTCCAGGGCCACTTCCTAGACTTTACACCCAAAGCACAAGCAACAAAAGAGAAAATAGATAAATGGGAACTCCTCAAGCTTCAAAGTTTCTGCACCTCAAAGGAATTTCTCAAAAAGGTAAAGAGGCAGCCAACTCAATGGGAAAAAATTTTTGGAAACCATGTATCTGACAAAAGACTGATATCTTGCATATACAAAGAAATCCTACAACTCAATGACAATAGTACAGACAGCCCAATTATAAAATGGGCAAAAGATATGAAAAGACAGTTCTCTGAAGAGGAAATACAAATGGCCAAGAAACACATGAAAAAATGTTCAGCTTCACTAGCTATTAGAGAGATGCAAATTAAGACCACAATGAGATACCATCTAACACCGGTTAGAATGGCTGCCATTAAACAAACAGGAAACTACAAATGCTGGAGGGGATGTGGAGAAATTGGAACTCTTATTCATTGTTGGTGGGACTGTATAATGGTTCAGCCACTCTGGAAGTCAGTCTGGCGGTTCCTTAGAAAACTAGATATAGAGCTACCATTCGATCCAGCGATTGCACTTCTCGGTATATACCCGGAAGATCGGAAAGCAGTGACACGAACAGATATCTGCACGCCAATGTTCATAGCAGCATTATTCACAATTGCCAAGAGATGGAAACAACCCAAATGTCCTTCAACAGATGAGTGGATAAATAAAATGTGGTATATACACACGATGGAATACTACGCGGCAGTAAGAAGGAATGATCTGGTGAAACATATGACAACATGGATGAACATTGAAGACATAATGCTGAGCGAAATAAGCCAGGCACAAAAAGAGAAATATTATATGCTACCACTAATGTGAACTTTGAAAAATGTAAAACAAATGGTTTATAATGTAGAATGTAGGGGAACTAGCAGTAGAGAGCAATCAAGGAAGGGGGAACAATAATCCAAGAAGAACAGATAAGCTATTTAACGTTCTGGGGATGCCCAGAAATGACTATGGTCTGTTAATTTCTGATGGATGTAGTAGGAACAAGTTCACTGAAATGTTGCTATATTATGTAACTTTCTTGGGGTAAAGTAGGAACATGTTGGAAGTTAAGCAGTTATCTTAGGTTAGTTGTCTTTTTCTTACTCCCTTGCTATGGTCTCTTTGAAATGTTCTTTTATTGTATGTTTGTTTTCTTTTTAACTTTTTTTTTCATACAGTTGATTTGAAAAAAGAAGGGAAAGTTAAAAAAAAAAAAAAAAGAAAAAAGACAAACAAGGAAAAAAAAAAAAAAAGATGTAGTGCCCCCTTGAGGAGCCTGTGGAGAATGCAGGGGTATTCGCCTACCCCACCTCCATGGTTGCTAACATGACCACAGACATAGGGGACTGGTGGTTTGATGGGTTGAGCCCTCTACCATAAGTTTTACCCTTGGGAAGACGGTTGCTGCAAAGGAGAGGCTAGGCCTCCCTGTATTTGTGCCTAAGAGTCTCCTCCTGAATGCCTCTTTGTTGCTCAGATGTGGCCCTCTCTCTCTGGCTAAGCCAACTTGAAAGGTGAAATCACTGCCCTCCCCTCTACGTGGGATCAGACACCCAGGGAAGTGAATCTCCCTGGCAACGTGGAATATGACTCCCGGGGAGGAATGTAGACCCGGCATCGTGGGATGGAGAACATCTTCTTGACCAAAAGGGGGATGTGAAAGGAAATGAAATAAGCTTCAGTGGCAGAGAGATTCCAAAACGAGCCGAGAGATCACTCTGGTGGGCACTCTTACGCACACTTTAGACAACCTTTTTTAGGTTCTAAAGAATTGGGGTAGCTGGTGGTGGATACCTGAAACTATTAAACTACAATCCAGAACCCATGAATCTCGAAGACAGTTGTATAAAAATGTAGCTTATGAGGGGTGACAGTGGGATTGGGAATGCCATAAGGACCAAACTCCACTTTGTCTAGTTTATGGATGGATGTGTAGAAAAGTAGGGGAAGCAAACAAACAGACAAAGGTACCTAGTGTTCTTTTTTACTTCAATTGCTCTTTTTCACTCTAATTATTATTCTTGTTATTTTTGTGTGTGTGCTAATGAAGGTGTCAGGGATTGATTTAGGTGATGAATGTACAACTATGTAATGGTACTGTAAACAATCGAAAGTACAATTTGTTTTGTATGACTGCGTGGTATGTGAATATATCTCAATAAAATGATGATTAAAAAAAAAAAAAAAGAATACTCCAGGAAAATAAGTATGATTAAAGATACAGTTTTTAATGCTATGGGGACCCTTATCCCTCAAAAATGAATCGCAAATTCCAAAAAGCATGTACACTACCACCACCATCTCATCTCTAGCCCCAAACAAATGCCTCCTTATTTTATCTATTCAAACACATTTGAATTTTTTAAAAGGGTACTCTTGTGTTTCATGATATCATTTCTAACTCTAACACATATATAGACTAAAAATAAAAATTAGGTCTCTTTGTGCCACGGGAGCTTATAAGAGGTGAGGAAAGAGAGAGATGGAGCAGAGTGTAGGTTACAGTGATTCTCTGACAGGTTAGACATATACAGTCATGTCCTTAAGTACCCTACTTAAGTGGCTTAGGTAGCTCTTCTGTCAGTTGACTTTCTATTTCTTCATTAACTATTCACTAATATGATATAATTTCAGGGCACTTTTATCCTGTCTAGAACTCCTCTGGTGTACATCTGGTGCTACTAGAAAATACAGAAAGGAGACCGAGAAAAGGTCTTGCCTCATCTGCACCTTTACAAAATGACTCAGCTTTTTCAGTACCACAAATACCATCTGCATCTCCTAGGCTGACAAGGCAATAGTAAACAAATCAAGCTTCCCTCTTTCTGACACAATGAAATGTCCAGGAACTAGCTCTAGTCATCCTCCTCTTTTCCTTCCTTTCCTCTTCCCTCAATCTCCTCTTGTATCAAACATGATGCTCCAGTAAACAAACAGTATTCTTAGAGTGCAGAGAGGAGGACACTGGGCAAAGAAGATGGGCAGTTTGTCTTTTTTCTCGTGTGATGGTTTTAGCGGACTGTCTGTTAACACACTAAGCTTTGCTTATAATGGAAAACCCTGGGGATCATGAAGATTTTTGAGGGTGTAGACTGGATCCTAAAGAAGAGACACTCCAAAGTAGTTCTTGGTGATATCGCATGGTAATTCTTTCCACCCTACACATCTATTTTGATGTTAAAGACAGAAGCCTAGGATTTATCCTAGCATGTCCTATCACAAAGTGGGAGAGTATCTTGGTTTAGGCCTGTCTTCAAATGCCAGTTTAAGAGGGATCTTGATGAAGATTGAGAGTTCTAAGATTGCCTGTTATAAACCTTCTACTCTGGCACATTTTATTCAGCTGTACCCTTACATTTTCAATCTCTGCCAGGTTGTAAAGTCTCAAAGGCCAGGGGCTAAGTTTAATTTATCTCTCTCTAGATATATTACAGTCCCAGATATGATACTGAGCATTACACTGAGTAGTTACTCATTGAATATTTAATTGAACGGAATGATGCGGTCCCTAATTCAGTCTCCTGGCTCAGTTCACTGTCCTGTGCCCTGGAATGTGGTCATCCTGTTGAGGTGTCATGGTGATGTTGACCACAGCAAAAAAGGAAGCAATCTCTCTCAGGAGAAACACAGAGGCCTCCTTCTAGTTAGTTAACATCAAAAGACAAAATGATGATTCATTTAATTCCAATGAGGCACTCATTAGACAATAGGATTTAAAGACAAGCATCAATTATGAGTCATAAGAGTCATGTTTTATATTTGAATATCCAGGTTGTTTTGCTCCTTAATTAGATAATAGGAAGTCTATCTATATACAGACAAAAACAAAAGACCCAGATATTTGATTTTTCATTTAAATATTCTTTATGCAAAAATATGAAGTTTTAAATAATTATAAATATGGTTGTAAATAACTATAGGGGAAATGAAATAAATCATATAAATTTTTTTAAGTTCCATGAATCTTTTGTATATATTCCTAGGAGTTATGTTTCTCTCCAAACCAAAAACTCACTCAAATAACAAATCCTAGCTTTTGTAGAAAGCTATTTGACCTGAGAAGCTGAGAAGAGAGTTTTCCTGCAGGAAAGCCTCTCCTAACATAATCTGTATAACAGTTGAACTCAACCTAACATGAATTCTGTTATCTCCTAAGCAATATAACAGATAAAGCATCATCATATTTAAAGACCTGCTTAGTAGCAAAAAAAAAGATTAGAACCTCATTAATAGACCACTATAGTAGATAAACAAAGCTTCTTTTCCCCTAACTTTTAGTAAGAAAGAAATAGGCCACTTCTATTTCCTAAGCCTTTTCAACTTCTTGGTGTAGTGCTTGGCACAACTAAGCTTTATCTACTGTACAATATCCTTAGCAATTTTGGCTTTCCACAAGTATCTTGCACACAATGGGGATCCAGTATATATTTGATGAGTGAATGGGTGAATGAATTTATTCATTTCTTTGACAGGCTGGGCTTATAATAGGCATTCCACATTAACTTCTTGGACTGCTTTGACTCAATCCAACAACACTTCTGTCAGAGGCATCTTCTTCTCATGACTCCTGTTGACCTTGAGAGTTACCAAATAAACACTTCTTGAATACACATTCTTATTAAGTATGACCCATACTAGGCTATTGTGTTGTGCTCTGCTGATTTTACTCAAAGCTCCCTGCTCTATTATGATCTGTGTGGAGTAAGAGAGCATAAAATATAATTCCTTCCCCCAGAATTGATGGCTTTAGTGTCTTTAACCAATTTTAATTAAGTCACCACAGAGTGCCTGATTGACAAGTTTTATGAAAGGAAACTTAAAAATCATGATTCACCAGCACATTTAAGCTATACAAGTTCTGTATAATATTCATTTGGCATGTCTTGACGAACACTAACACAATAATGAAATCTGACTGTATAGCAGTTTCTTTATTTTTAGTATGTGTATAACTAAACTCTATATGGCTGTTTTAATCTTGTGCCTCATGAATTTTTTAAAAAAGTATTTTTCAATCCAGAAGTGTAAAGGTTTTTAGTTTAATAACAAGTTGTACAAGAATTAAGTCTACTCTTTGAAATGTTACCTCAGAAATGTATATACTTTGTACATTAAAAAAAAAATAGCTTATTGTCTACATGCTACTTGAGATAATAATGATTCCACTAAATGACTCCTTACCATGTTCCTTGGGATGCTCATAGAAAACAAGGGGTGGCATACTTGGCCAATTGACTCCTTTTCTCTGTCAATGTAAGAAGATGGACAGTCCTGAAGGATCATCACTGATCAGTCTCTGGATATGTTCCTTTAAGTTCACTCCATCCTGGGCATCTCTCAGGCATCTAATCGGAGCAAGGCAGAAAGCTCCCCTTTGCCAGTGGAAGCAGGGATGCTGAGGAACCGAATGCAGCGTTAGTACATAAATACCTGAGGAGCTAGTAACTGAGATAGTTTTATGGTCTGGCTGAGGTTGCCTGAGAAGACTCAGCCCTATTGTTTAATACTACACACTATAATACAGAAGAATATCTAAGGGAAAGATTCAAATTATTTAATTCTTCCTTGCCAGTCAAACATAAATTTGGTTCAATAGTATTTTATAACAGTGAGTTAATACATTTTATTGCTTTCATGTATTGGGAAGAAAAATCCACAGTCAGAGTCAAAAGAACTCATAGTTTTGCTTTGCCACTTCTGATAGTTGGATGACTTACTTACATTCTGTGAGCTTCAGTTTCCTCATCTGAAAGTGGGGGTTATAATACCTACCTCATAATCACTGTGCCTCGTATAGCTGGAGCCTAATAAATGTACATTCCTTCTTTTAAATTTAAAACTGTTTTCACAAAGTCTAGTAAAAATAGAAGTGAAGAGTCAGATTTTGCTCCCATCAAGCCAAGTCTTATTTAATAAATTTACTGAGTTCATGCATCACATTGTAAAAGAAGGAGGGTGACAAGAAATAAGTAGATGGAGGCCCTGCTCCATTCAAGATGGCAAAGTGAGACACTTCAGGGCTCTGTTCCTCAACAAAAGCTTTGAACAACCAGCAAAAACTGGCAGAATCATCTTTCTCAAAGCTCCAGAAAACAGTTAAAGGACTGCAATAACAAGGGGAGAGTCAGATCAAGAAAAACACTACTTAAAAGTGGTAGGACCTCCATGTGCCCTTGTTGGCCTTTCCCCTACCACTCACCAGGAGAGCACTGGTCCCATTCCAGAAGGAGCAAATACTGGGACCATATACGGCTGACCCAATCTGTCTGATGGTGGCCTGATGGACTTGCTGTCCCAGAATTTGCCCTGTATGTGGAAGGCAGCTCATGGAACTCTCCTACAGTATGCTTTGGGAGACCAGTCAAGTCATGCTGCCTAAGACAAGGAACTGCTGGGCTGCAGTGCAGTGCCTGTGGGGAAACTGTTTCCAAGGGAAGTGGGAACATTTGGAACCATGTGAATGAAGGAATTTCTAGGGTCAAATGAGCATGCCCAAGACAAGAGGTATGCACCAAAAGGACCAAGGAAGCCCCTATGCTTTGGCCTGGAGCTGTTCCCTAAACTGACTGTATGGATAAGCCTTGAAGGAGAGCATTTGCGCAGTCAATCTGCAAAGACTGGTAAAGGTGGTGTTGTCGTCATCGTCTTCTTCCTTCTCCTCCTCCTTCTCCTCCTCTTCTTTTTCTCCTCCTCCTCCTTCTCCTTCTTCCTCTTTTTTATTAGCATCTGGCAATCAAGGAAACCTCTTCCATAATACAAGCTGAATACAAGCTTAAGGAACAGACACCTCAAAGTTTAAATTCCATTAATAACACATTAAAAAACATGACAACACCACCTTTACCAGTCTTTGCAGATTGACTCTGCAAGTGCTCTCCTTCAAGGCTTATCCATACAGTCAGCTTAGGGAACAGCTCCAGGCCAAAGGATAGGGGCCTCCTTGGTCCTTTGGTGCATACCTCTTGTCTTGGTCCTTTGATGCATACCTGCCTTGACCAGGTTTCAAAAAAAGGTGATAAAACATACAAAGAAACAGGAAGTAATGGTCCAGGAGAAGAAGAATATTAAAGCACTAGAAATCATCAATGAGGAGGACTGGACATACCAGGGACATAACAGATGAAGACTTAAAAAATAAATGGTCCTACTTTCTCTAAGCCTAACTCTGCAAATAAATTCATCACCCTCCCCCTGATGTGGGACAGGACCCCCAAGATGAATAAGCCTTCCTGGTGACGTGGGATATGGATTCTGGGAATGAGCCTGACCCTGGTATTGAGGGATTGAGAATGCCTTTTTGACCAAAAGGGAGAGAAAAGAAAGGCAACAAAATAAGGTCTTAGTGGCTAAGAGAATTCAGATAGAGTCAGGAAATTGTCCTGTAGGTTACTCCTATGCAAGCTCCACCTACATATGCCAAATGACCACAATATGATAAGCTCAAGTCAACAATAATCCCGAAAACCTTAAAGAATACCCAAATCCTTACCTGAGACTCTATAAAAAGTTTCACTTACTAAGTTTATTCTTCATAAACTTCAGTCCTTCAGAGTGCTCCTATACCACCTAAGTCCCAAAACCCAGAGGCAATAGCCTCTTCAAGAACATCAACTAGATGTGTCCCTTTGCTCATAAAGTTGACACCCCTTTTCAACATGAACAGGTTAGGATGGTCACTGCCTAGACATCCCTGAAGATCGGGAAGATGATTGAACTAGAGGAAGGGGTAGCAACAGACAAGATGGAATTTAACAAAGGATGATGAATACTGTATCTCTATATAATTTTCTTTTTCTCAGTTGCTAGAGTATTAGAATAGCTAGAAGGAAAGAATTGAAGTGGTGGAACTGTAACCCATAGCATCCTTTGAAATTTGTTCTATAGCTACTTGTTAAATTATAATTTGAAAGCTATACCTTTTTGTATATATGTTATATTTCACAATAAGGAAATAACTGAGACTGTGATACGATAACTGATAATAACTTTGGAAATTTCCTATATATCTACTTATTAAATAATACTTTGAAAGATTTCACCTTCTTGTATGTATGTTATATTTCATAATAAGGAAATAACTGAAACTGTGGAATTGTAACCCATAATAGTCTTTTAAATTTATTCTCCATTTGTTAAATTGCACTTGGAAACTATCACTTTTATGTATATATGTTATATTATGCAATAAAAATATGATAAAAAATAAATAAATTGTCCTAAATATGCTCAAAAAGTTAAACGAAAACATGGACAAAGAACTAAAGGAAATCAGGAAATGTAAATGAACACAAAAAGAGTATCAGTAGAGAGATGGAAATTTAAAAGGACCGAACAGAGCTAAAGACAACAGTAAAAGAAATTAAAAATTCCATATGGGGTTGAAAAGCAGATTGGAGTAATCAGAAGAATCAGAGAACTTGAAGATAAGACTATTGAAATCATTCAGTCTGAGGAACAGAGGGAAGAAAGAATGAAGAAAACTGAACAGAGCCTGAGGAATCTATGGTACACCATCAAGTATCCTAATGTCTGCATTGTAGGAATCCCAGAAGGAAAAGAGAGAAAGGGGCAGAGAGAATATTCAGGAAAATAATGGCTGATAACTTCCCAAATTTAACAAAAGACATGAATATATTCATCCAAGATGCTCAATGAACTCCAAACAGGATAAAACCAAATAAACCCATGCCACAGCATGTTATAATCATACTGACGAAAGCCAAAGATAAAGAATTCTGAAAGCTATGAGAGAGAAGCGATGGGTCACGTACAAAGGATTCTTGATAAGATTGTGTCAATTTCTCATGGGAAGTCATGGAGGCAAGAAGGCAATAGGATGACATATTTAAAGTTCTGAAACAAGAAATTACCAACCAAGAATTCTATATCCGGCAAAACTATCTTTGAAAACTGAGGGAGAGATTAAGACATTCTCAGATAAACAAAAACTGAGGGACTTTATCAGCTCTGTAAGAGATGCTAAAGAGAGTTCTGCAGGTTGAAAGGAAGAACAATGGCAATAGATTGAAGCCACACAAAGAAATAAAGATCTCTGTTGAAGGTAACAACATGGGTAAATATACATGCCAGTAGTATTGTATTTTTGGTTTGTAATGCCACATTTTGCTTCTTATAGAATCTAAAAGGCAAGTGCATAAAATGTAATGATAAATCAGTGGTTTTGGACTCTCATAGATACGTCATTTGTGACAAGAACTACATAAAGGTGAGAGGACAGATGGGTATAGGAACATAGTTTGTGTATACTATTGAAGTTAAGTTGGTATCAAGGCAAACAAGATTGTTATAGATTTAGGGGTTAAATTTAAGCTCTAAGGTAACTACAAAGAAAATATTGGAGAATATGCAAGCTCATAGAGACAGAAATTAGAGTATAGGCTGCCAGGGGAGAGGGGTAGGGGAACAGGGAGTTAATGCATAATGGATGTAGAGTTTCTGTTTGGGAAGAGAGGAAAGTTTTAGTAATGCAAGTTGGTGAAGTACCAAAATACTGTGAATGTGATTAATCCTGCTGAGTGATATGTTTGGGAGTGATTGAAATGGGAAAATTTATGCTGTATGTATGTTCCCACAATTAAAAAAAAAAGAAAAAGAAAGAAAGAGCAACTAAAGAGCAAGGGCAATTAAATGCAATACATGATCCTTGATGGAATCTAAAGCAGAAGAAAAGGCTCATAGGGACATTACTGGGACATATGAAAAAATTGGAATATAGACTGTAAGCTTATTAGCAATGTTAAATTTCTTGAACTTGATAGCTGTACTTAAGGTGGTTATACAAGTGAAGATCCCTGTTCTTAGGAAATGCACTAGGCAGTATTAAGTGTTCAAAGAGCATGAGGTATACAGCCTATACTCAGGTGTTGAAAAAATGGATGGATGGATGGACAGATGGATAGAGATAGATAGATAGATAGATAGACAGAAAGATAGAATGATAATGCAAATGTGGCAAAAGGTTAAAATTGGTGGATCTGGGTATCTGGGTTTGTATTATTTTTGTAACAATCCTGTAAGTTTTAAAGTATTACAAAATAAAAAGTTTAAAAAATAAATAGATGTTCTGATTCTAGATCCACACAATGTTAGTGAAAATAAACTAACGAGTCTATAATTTATAAGAAAGATTCAGTAAAGAAGCAATACAATATAGTACAAAATAAATATAGGTGTTATAATTAGAGAGAATTAGGGTCACATCCCAGGTCCGCCAGTTGTTAGTTGTATAACCTTACGCAAGATACTTAATAACTTTAAGACTCATTTTTTTCATCAACAAAAGGAATAATATCATATTTCATAGAATCTAATATTATATATAGTAACACTCATCATTCTTTCATGTACCATTTAAGAAAGCGGGGGGACCTACCAATTAGACACGATACCTTCTAATAATGTCGAATTTTTATTTCCTACTTATTGAAGGAGCTCATTTAAATAGATTTAGACAGCTTTTTATTGTATATCACCCTAGATAAAAAGAAAAATCCAACCAAAGTAAATCACCTAATGTATTCCTAAAATTTCACATAATGAGACTCCTCTGAATCATTTTTTGATTCAAAATCATCAATGTCCCTAGTGGCCTCTGTGCCATCAGGAACATTGATGGTGCTTATGTCTTTGAAGAGGTCTCCACTATTGCCTCCAGGATTTTTCCCAAGTCATCCTTTGACGCTGGCAGTTTCATGACTCCAGGAGTCACTACTAGGTTTGCTTGTGAGCAGGTGATAGCAACTGGGTCATGACTGCTGCCCAGCCGACAGTCACTGTAGGACATTGTCTGCTGCATGACGCATCCTGATTTCAGGGATGTGAAATGTGAAAAAACGGGAACCTTAGAACTGTGAAATTGTATAATACTTAATGTCATAGAACTACTGTGGCATTAAGAAAATATGTAAAAAGAATACATAAAGTAATATGTAAATAAATAGCTTTTACATTAGAGGAAATAGGAAAATGCACCACTTCTGATCTGTGACTCCTCACCATGTGCCTGGGATGCTAATTATACTGAATTAAGTTTTTAAAAACTCTGTGTATTATACTGTCATATTTAAGGATTAGCCGTTTGCACATGATGGACTTTGCAAGTCTGAGGGGAATATTGCCAAATAGAAGATTCATTCCAGCCTCTGATGCCCCTTCCGGAAAAATAAACAAACAAAAAACCCTATAGTTGTTTCTGCCAAATAAAGGCCTGGTGAGGTAAGAACTTCTTTCTCTGACTGCTTTCCAACTCCCCTGGCCTCCTTCCACCACCATCACCATATGATGTGTGGAGCCATTTAAGTAGCTACATTGAGAAAGTCAATTCAGGCAAATGGCAGAGAAGGTAGAGCAATTAAAATATTAAACTCTCTTTCAAGGTTAAATGGAAAATAATAAAAATTACCTGAGATTTTTAAAAGAAAAAAGCCAACAGCACCAGGATGATACTGTTTAAACTTTATTATTTTGCTTAATTCTTCAACAGATGGACTAAAGTCCAGGTTAACCAAAAAGAGGGAAACCTCTGGACTTTTCTGCAAAGGAGCAAAGCAATAATGCAAGGCTGGACCTCTCTTATGATAGCAGGCCAGGAAACCACATATTTTCTTGCAAGCTCAGTAATCTCTTCTGAATGTTCAGATAGGTCTACATTAAAGCCAGACCAGGGCAAATTACCGAACCAAGAACTTGCTTGGGGTGGAAATGTTGAGAGAAACCGGTAAAGGGGAGTGGGCTGGATTTGGGTGAGTGGGGTAAGAATGACCAGGATCACACATTAGGCAGATCAGGCAGGACAATATCAAATAGAACAAAGTTTCTCAACCTTGCCCTATTGATACTTTGGACCAAATAAATCTCTGACATGGGGCTGTCCTTGGCATTGAAAGATGTTCAGCAGTGTCACTGACCTCTCCCCACTAAATGCCAGTAGCAACCCCATCCCACTCAGCCCCCCATCCTATCCCTAAGTTGTAACAGACAAAAATGTCTTTGATTGGCAAATGTCCGCAGGGATGTGGAGGCAAAATTTCCCCTGTTTAAGAACCACTTACACAGGGTAATATCAACAAAGGTAATGGAACTTTGTGAGATACCAAGAACCTAAAAGGATTCTGAGAGGAGAGGACTAATTCAGGCAGGAATAATTCTCAGGGACAATGGTTGTTTATATCAGGCTTCAACTTGGAGCTCACTCTTCTCTCTCTCTCTCTCTCACTCTCACGCACTCTCTGACACTGAAGATAAGACTTTGCCCTTCAGAGAGCAGCCCTCTAAAACAGATTCTTTGTAATCTCTGCTTGGGCACTTTCCTATACCATCAAAGATGGTATCAGCCCAATTCTCCTAGCTCCTGGTTCCTTCTATACTTAGCAAATATGCATTCACCAGTGTGAAGAGGGAGAGTTAACAAGAGCTAAGTTTAACAGTGGTGTATCTGAAGCTTCTTCTATTCCCAAAATTGTATTTGCTGGTCCTGAATGTGTATTTTGAGAACTCGGAAATAAGAAAAGCACCTTTCTTTTCCACCCTGCTATTGTGAGGTGATGAGTAGACACACCCAAATCTTTACTTTAGGAAAGTAACATTTGAACACCAAAAAACTTGGTGGTGGTTACAAACTTTAGTGTGTTTAAGTATTACCCTACAGTGCTTGTTAAAAATGCATTCTGGCAGGGGTATCGGGCTTCCCCACCTCGATGGTTGCTGATGTGCTCACAGACATAGGGGACTGGTGGTTTGATGGGTTGAGCCCTCTACCACAGGACTTGCCCTTGGGAAGACTGTTGCTGCAAAGGAGAGGCTAGGCCTCCCTATAATTTTGCCTAAGAGCCTTCTCCCAAAGGCTTCTTTGTTTCTCAGAT
The DNA here is from genome assembly GCF_015220235.1 of Choloepus didactylus. Taxonomy (NCBI): domain Eukaryota; kingdom Metazoa; phylum Chordata; class Mammalia; order Pilosa; family Megalonychidae; genus Choloepus; species Choloepus didactylus. The sequence continues at coordinate 124,598,703 of NC_051312.1, read as the reverse complement.
GTGGCCCTCTGTCTCTAGCTAAGCCAACTTGGCAGCTGAAATCACTGCCCTCCCTGCTACACGGGATCAGACACCCAGGGGAGCGAATCTCCCTGGCAACGTGGAATATGACTCCCAGGGAGGAATCGAGACCCGGCATCATGGGATGGAGAACATCTTGACCGAAAGGGGGATGTGAAAGGAAATGAAATAAGCTTCAGTGGCAGAGAGATTCCAAAAGGAGTCAAGAGGTCACTCTGGTGGGCACTCTTATGCACAATATAGACAACCCTTTTTAGGTTCCAGTGAATTGGAGTAGCTAGCAGTAAATACCTGAAACTATCAAACTACAACCCAGAACCCATGAATCTTGAAGACGATTGTATAAAAATGTAGCTTATGAGGGGTGACTGTGTGATTGGGAAAGCCATATGGACTACACTCCCCTTTGTCTAATTTATGGATGGATGAGTAGAAAAATGGGGGAAGGAAAAAAACAAACAAACAAAGGCACCCAGTGTTCCTTTTTACTTTAATTGTTCTTTTTCACTTTAATTTTTATTCTTGTTATTTTTGTGTGTGTGGTAATGAAGGTGTCAGGGATTGATTTTGGGGATGAATGCACAACTATGTGGTGGTACTGTGAACAACTGAATGTATGCTTTGTTTTGCATGACTGCATGGTATGTGAATATATCTCAATAAAATGAAGAAATGTAAAAAAAAACCAATAATGAAAATATTTTTTAAAAATTAGTATGTGAGGGTTTGCTTATAAAGACCTAATAAATCTACAATATGTAATCAAAAAAAAGAGTAATGATAATCAATGCAATATATGATACTGGAGTGGATCTAAGAATGGAGGAGAAAAGCTCAAAGGGAGCATAAGGAAAAATTAGAACATAGAATTTAAGCTTTATATCCATATTAATTTTCTTGATTAAGTTAAGTTAATGATGTAACTGAATATCCTTGTTCGTAGAAATTGTACATGGAAGTGTTGAGTTCAAGGAGCATGATATATGCAACCTGCTCTCAAGATGATAAATGAGTAGACAGATAATTGATAGAAAGATAATTGATATAGTTGAAAGAAAGGGGGGGAGGAAGGAAGGAAGGAAGGAGAAAGAAAGGTACTACAAAGGTAGCAAAATGTAAAATTGGTAGATGCAGATATCTGGGGGTGGGGGGGGTGTTGGAGTTCTCTGTATGGGGCTTGTATTGTATTTGCAACTGTCCTATATGTTTGAAATTATTTCAAAATAAAAAATTAAAAAAATGAGTATGTAGACAATAGTAGAAATATATGCATAAATAAAATATGGAATACAATGAAAAAAAGCATTGTGATTCTGTAGGTCTGTGTGGGCCCAGGAATCTGCATTCTTAACAAGCTAGGTGACTCTAATCTTCAGCTCATCCTTTGAGAAATACTAGTTTATTAAAGAAATAACATATAAGGATGCACAGAGACAAGCTAGAAATGTATGTTTGCCAGAAATGCCAAAGTACAACTTTCTGCAATGAATTCAAGATTAAAAAATTAGATCATGGGGAGGAGCTCTGGAAAACCATAGGACAAAGTCCCGAGGCTCCAAAAATGTTTCTAGATTTGGTGGAAGAGAAGGCAACTGGCAGGGCCCTTGTTTGATGCAACTCTGGGTGGAGGTATGAGATTAGTGAAGGCGAGGGATTCCCACATGTATAAATCACCATGTGAGGAAAGTGGGTAATTGCTTGGTATTTAGGTGATTATGTATGCAAATTAGAAGAGCTTATATATGAGCCACACAAAGCCCAGACAATTGTTAGCACATCCTAGAGCCGCCATGCCAGCCATATCATCATTTCCAGCTGCCCAGATGTAAGTACCAGTAATTACATGGTTTCCAGTTGTTTGATGCTCTGACAGTCATGTATAGAAGGAAGAATGTTTTGTTTGCAGGGTGTTTTCTGCATTGAATGAGGACAAATTATGATGGATTCTTTTCCAGTTGACTCCATATTCTCCCACACTAAAAAATAAAAACACAAAACTTTTAATAAATAAAGGCTGAAGTAGGTTTTAAAAATGATTCTCAATTAGATAAATTATCAATTATAGGGAAAGGCTTCATATACAAGGTGAGTCTTGAGCTGAGCCTTTATTATGTAATTTTTTCTGCCTTCAGAAGGCTTAAAATCAAGGCCTTTACTTTGTTAATATTGGGTTATTACCAGCATAGAATTCTCTTTCAGTTCTTCCAGTTCTTCAGGGCATGAGGGTGACAAGGAGAGGATAAAGGAAATAAAAGAAACGAGGCTTTTCCTCCCTTTCTCTAACATCTTAGGTTAGATAGTGCTGTTTTCATTATTAATGTTTGATATTTGGGTCATAAATATCAGTTTATTGCTGGAACAGCCAATGTGCTTCTGTTTTTGCTCAGATTCACATTTCAAAGAATTTCCTGAGAACAGCCTCTGTTTTTTTGACTTCCTAATCTCTCCTGTTTCTCTTGAGCCTTAATTGATGTCTCTTAGGTGACCAAGATGAAAAGCCCATCATATAAGGTCTTTGTAGTCTGTGAGGGTAAATGGAAATGCTCTCAAAGCATTGTAAATTTCAAAAATCTATAAAGGCATATGAAAATTGAACCTGGAGCAGACAGCAGAGAATATGAGTTCAATAAAGTAAAAATACTAAGATATGGTTCCTGCTTCACAGAGTTTACCACTAGTAGGAGGAGAGGAGCATGTCAACAAAAAGTGCAATAGAGAGTGCTGTGTGCTGTGATAACATCTGGTTGTGTAGAGTGAGGCTTGAAGGAGGGTGTGGTCAGGCAGTGGTGAGTCACGGGGAGGGGTTGGGAAAGGCTTCATGTGCAAGGCGTCTTGAGCTGAGATTTTATTATGAAACTCTTTTTGCTTTAGGAGGGTTAAAATCAAGGCATTTGCTACCTCATTAGAGAATCAAAATTTAAAATGTGAAAAAATGAATGAATAACTTAGTATTAAGTTGTGTGTAACTAATTAGTAGATTCAGTAAGCTTTTAGAAAAGTAGGGCAGGTGGGTTGGAGCAAGCATAAAGGGCTTTATAAAGGAAGTAAAGCTGAGCTGAGCCTTAAGATAGGTAGGATTTAGAAAAGTACAGTGGAGGAGATTGAAGAGCAAAGTCTGGTACCACAAAGAGACCAGTGACTGGAGCAGAGAGCATCTAATAGGGACTGAGAGAAAGTAGTTGTGGAGGGATTTAACAGGGTCAGGTCATGGTGAGGCTTTAGAGGCAGGTAGTTTGGAGATTTGATGTAGGAGGTGATGTCCCAGAATCCAGGTTCTCGTAACTCAAATTGCTCTAATACAGGGTTTCTCAACCTCAGCACTGTTGACATTTGGGCCAGATAATTCTTTGTTTAGGAGGCTGTCTTATCATTGTAGGATGCTTAGCAGCATCCCTAGTCTCTACTCACTAGATGCCAGTTACAATCCTCCACTGATGACAATGAAAAATGTTTCCAGACATTGCCAAATATCCCCTGGGGAACAATATTGCCTTTGGTTAAAAACTACTGCTCTAATATATCATGCAATCTTTTTTCAAGAACAACCTCTCCTCCTGTGCTCTGCCTAGACAGTTATTTCCCATTATTTTTACTTGTAAACCTTAGGCCAGTACTGCTCAGACACTGAGACTTTATAAGATAAGAATCCAAGCAGCAGGTAACTGCTTTTGTGATCAATTCATTTTAGACACCATAGCTAAAATTCATTAGCAGTGAGATTCTCTATCTTGAAGCACTCCTTCCAGGGTGCTTCACCATCGACCACTCTCATCTCCAACTTTAGGGATGATTGGTTTGATACTCTCCTCCCAGAATTTTTTTCCTACCACCTGAGACCCTGCTCCCAATTACTGTGATCTTGCTCCTGCAGAATGTCCCTCTTGGCCACCTCAGGCCATTCCAGGTCAATCCCAACCCAATTCAGCTCTGTCCAACTCAGCCCTCTTTCCAAAACCCATTTATTATATTAAGACCTCTGAAATTACTGTTAACTTTATAAAAATTCCCTATACATGGACAGATCTTTCTTTGAGTGTTCCTTCCTCCTTTTAGCCAAAACTTGAGGAAGTTCCTCCTTGCCCACAGTGGTGGCTACTTCTTATGTTTCCTTCCTCCCTTTGACCCTGGAGTCTCAGGACTCTCCTTTTCCACCACATCCAATTCCAGAACATTTTTCTGAACACCTTTTTAGTATCCTCTTCTTCAAAACTCATCTTCTTGACATCCCTGTTGCTGTCCCATCCATCATCTATAAACCAGAACACTTGCTTATAGACAAGGGGTTGAAGTCCAGACCTCCTCACTGGGAAAATCTCTTTAAGTTCTAATCTGCAATTATATGCATAAATAAATACAGAATATATCAAGAAGTTGGGTAGGGTAATGAGGAGAGGATGAATTGAAAGGAAAATGGGTTTTCTTTAATCAATAAAAAAATTCCACCTACCCCTGCTCCCACAATTAAACGGAGCAAAAATAACTGCCTATTTCCAGAAACACATTTAATACAGATTGGCTACCATAAGAACATCTTCTTTTCTGCCCTGGAACCACTAGATACATCTCAGGTGCACATTTGCTTTTAGGTCTTTAGAATAGCCCTATTATGTTTCCCCAACATCATTCCAGAACACCAGCCATCTTTCCCCTCAGATCTCTGAAATCTGTCCTTGGTCCTCCTAGAAACAGCCTTTGTTTCCTTCAGGTCAATCCATAAGGAAGTCTTGCTCCTTACGGCTATTAGGTGGTTATTAGGAACTGCTCTCCACCCAGAGGTGGGGATTATATTTGTTCCAGCATTCAGAGCCAGGTGGAACAAACAGAATATAAATCATAATAGAGTCGTTGTTCCTTGCAAGTGTTTACAGATCCTTTGGCATAATTCTGTTGTGCTGAACTAAACATAAACTCTAAATTTTGAGAAGATTGAGTTAATAACGACATTATTCTTGGTGTGTTGAGCTTACGTTTGGACTATTCCCTAGACTACTGGAATGAGGATAGGCAGTTTATAATTTTATAAAAATGGAAAAAACAGTGAAATGTGATTTTAACCCAACCTGGGAAATTTTATGATTTGCACAGTATTTGCACTAGACACTGGGATTCTATTTTCTTTTCTTGTCCTGCCATTACCTTAGAACCAAATTTATGTTAAATTCTGTTTCAGTGAAGGGGGAAGCCAGTCCAAGGAGGACAGTCAGTCCAGGTAAACTGCCTTTCTGGAAAATTTCTGGATAACATAAATCTATATAAAATCTATATAAAATACAGTCTTTTAAAAAAGAGATAAGTGTGGAGGCCAAATAAGTGCTTAAAGTGACCAAGGCAGGAATCTGGAGGAAATTAAACTAAAAAGAGAAACTAGAATGGAGAGGTAAAGAGCAGTACTATGACAGTGCCTGGCATGTGGCAGACTCTCCATAAATATTTGTTGAATGAATGAACAAGCAAAAATAACCCCAAATGAACAAATGAAAATAGCCCTTTATCAAAATATGCATACTGTGATTACAAATGTTATATATGTGTATATATATATGCATATATATTCATAATTATTATTATGACTCTATATACACACAGATATAGAAAAGAACTTTAACATAATGTTCAAACATGGAAATAGTTTTTGAAGTAGGATGGTAGGATTATAAATATCTTCCTTCTTTTACCAAAAATGCCTTGGTGTCATCATGACGTATTTTCAACTAAAAACTCATGTCACAAACGGTTTGAGGTACCTTCTGCCAAGAAGCAAGATTCCCTCCAAAGACAGGAAAGACAGGCAAAAGACAAAAGAGGCAAAGACAGAAGAGATGACATCTGAAAATCCTTCTTTCCCTGGATGCCAGCCAGGTGTGAGGAGGAAACCAGGCAGAATCTAACTGGCCACACTGTTGGGGAGAGCACACACACACTTTCTCTCTCTTTTTCTCTCTCATGCATACATTATTTCATATGATCTTACTATGTACTAAAATATTATCTCATTTAATTCAACAACCATGAGGTAGGTGGGTGCTTGTCTTAGTTTGCCAGGCTGCTATGAAAAATACCACATTACAACAGGAATTTATTGGCTTTTGGTTTTGAAGTTAGAAGTCCGAAATCAAGATATTGGCAAGGCTTGCTTTCTCCCAGAATCTGTAGCACCCTTGTGCTGGCTGCCAGCAATCCTTGGGGTTCCTTGGTTTGTAATCTCTGTCTCTTGTCACATGGCGATGTCTTCTCTTTTCATGGGCTCTTCAGTTTCCACTGACTTATGGCTTCTTCCAGTATGGCCTTCTGCAATTTCTGCCTTCTGGTTTCTTCACTTTATAAGGCCTCCATTGCTATGATTTAAGACCACCCTCGCTCAATCGGGCCACTTAACTAAAAATAACACCTTCAAGAGGTTCTATTTACAAGGGGTTCAGACCCATAGGAATGTGAGTTAAGATTAAGAGCATGTCTTATATTGAGGTACATAACTCGATCTACATGGTACTATTATTACCCTCATTTCACGGATGGGGAGGTGAAATAGCTGTCCAAGGTCACACAGCTGTAAGTTGAGTAGCCAGAATTTGAACCCAGAACTCCTGACTCCAAGCCCATGACTTTCGAATAAGATCTAAACTCCTTGCCTTGGACTAACATGTCTATGTTACCAGGCTATGCACACTTCTCCAGCCTCCTTTTATATTCCTCTTCCCTGTATTTACCATGGTCCAGCGACAGTGCCCAGAGCATGTCAGTCTCTCTCCTGCCTCACTGTCTTCACACTTGCCTCTGCTTGGAGAGCCCTTCTCCTGTCTCTTACCAAGGCTGTCTCCTCATCACCCTTCAGGTCTCCACTTATGTGTCAGCTTATGGTCACTTTTCTGACCACCACATGTGAGATAGTACCCTCCTTCCCCAAACTATTCTTTATCACATTTCCCTGTTAATTTTCTTCATAGCACTTATGGCAATTTGTAAATATTTTATTTGTTTTTATATGTATTGTCTGTTCTTCCCTGGGGAATGCAAACTCTGGGAGGAAAGGTACCTTGTTTGTTTTGTACCTCCGTGTTTCCAGCACCTGTCTCAAGACCTGACACGTAACAGGTTGAACAGATACTAAATGTCCTTAACCACTAAGCCATGTTATCTGGGGCAGAGAACACACTGGATTATTTATTGCATAAAGATAGTATAGGTTCAAGAGATTTCATAAACAGCATGTAAGTCCACTTTTCACGTACATTTCATTCAAACTTAAGCCTTTTAGAGGACATTTGTACGTTTATTTTCCCCGTTCTTCACGTGTCTGGCTTCTTATCCTTTGTTCTCAGTGTCTTTTCAAAGAGTCTTCCCTGACCACTCTCACTGGAGTCCTGCTGCCCCTTGGCACCACCTTCTCATAACCCTGTTTATTTGGTCCATAGCACTTACTGTACTCTATGTTGATTGTTTATTTATTAGTTTTTATCTCTGCCCACTAAACTGTAATATTGTTGAGGGCAGGAATTTATTTATCTTGACAACCACCATATATACAGTGTCCAGAACATTTCCCAGCGTGTGATGGACACTCTGTAAATATTTTTTGAATGAATCAAAAAACTGGACTTGTATATGTATTCTCTTTTTATTTATAGTTTTTAAATGGATTCCTTTGTTTTTTCTAACTGGATAATCATCATCTATGATCAATTTTCTCTTTTCTGAGAGTTACACCTCATTATGTTTTCTTTCTTCATTACATGAACTAGAACTACCAAAACAATGCTAGACAATACAGGTAATAGCAAATAACTTTGATTTGCTTTTTTACATTTAATTGGTTCCCCACTAATTATGATACTGATATTGTCTGGGACAGACATTCTTTACTATGCCAAGGAATCCTTCTAATTCTAGTTTACTAAGGATTTTAAATTTAATTTAGTTTAGTTTGGTGTTAACAAAAAAGCAGTCTTGAATTTTATCAAAGAACTTTTGGGCATCCACTGAGATGGTCATAGGGTTTTTCTCCTTTGACATTCTGACGAGGTAAATTATATTAATATTAAAATATTCTTCCATTTCTGGAATAAACTCAGCATAGTCATTTAATATCTTGCTGTCTTTGATTTACTGGTATTTTTCTTAGGATTTTTTCTACATCTGCAATCACAATGGAAATTGTACTTTGTTTTTTGGTTTGTGTGTTTGTTTATTGACCTAATTCTTTCAGGTGTTATCAAGATAACAATAGATTCATATTATACCCTGGGGACTATTTTATTCTGACTTTTGGAACGGAGTCTTGGAGCATTTGTACAAATCTCAGAGTCACTGCCTCCCTCCCTCACTCATGCTTCAAGTGGAATGGGAACAGTGAAAGCCTCTTACAATGTGGATGTGTGGTGAGGCAGAATTGAATGTTTAGGACCAGGATGAATAATAAGGGTGGGTTGCTTAGTTCCTGGACTTCTGTCAGTGAGATCTTGACCTTAGATATATTGAATTCTGACAGGCAGGAAGCACTGGTCCTTTTGTCTCATATGATACTTTGAGTTTCAGATTCATACACTTATGCCATCTGTTACATTAGGGCTCCATGCCTCATTTAAACACCACGGAAGTCTTTATGAATTTTGCATAATGTTTCTACTATTCAAGGGTCTGCATAATCCTAGGGAACTCTATATGCAGCCATTTAAAGGCATTAGAAAAAGGGCATAAAGGACTTTTATGCATGATTTTTCTGTAAACCTACAATTTCTCTAATTAAAAAAACAAACAAACAAAAAAATAAAACAAACAAACAAACAAAAAAAACAGGCCAGAAAGATACCTCTTTGAAAATACTATCCCAGTCTGCGGAGTTGCTTCTCAGTGGTCCCCTGGGGTCATAAGACTTTAAATGGCAACAATTTAGACATTCAAGTAAGTGGTAAGATCAGGATTTCTTTTGGCTGGGTGAGCAGTCTGAGAAGAAAAACTAAGCCTTCTGCTGGGGATTTGGTCAACAGACTGGAGGAGATAGGAGACTGTGGGAGATTTCTAAAGATGATTGCTATCACTATTAACAACCAAAAGAAGGGGTATCTCTTTACCTGAAAAACTGAGCAGGAAGTTTCTAGGGTTACCTGAAACTATGGCTGAAGATGACTGCTTGGAGCTAGCTGAATGAGCCCATAAAACAAATCTTTGAGGCACAAAGAGCACTATATTTATGCCCCCCACAGAAACTATCTGGTATGGTTTCCAGGGCAACCACCAAAACCTTGTAAATTTCTCCATACAAAACCTGTTATGTCCAGACTGAATCATGCCTCAGTGCCAAAGTTTGGTGCAGTTAGTCATTCAAAGTTTTGAACTCAGCCTCTGCTTTCTGTCTACTCTTTGCTATGTCATCTTACCCAGTCTCACACTGAAAACCATCCTTAAGCAGCTGACTTCCAAATCTACTTCTCCAACCCTGTTTCGGGAACTCCACATTTCTCACTGTTGCTGAGTATCTCCACATGGATGAATTGTAGGTACCTCCAATGCCACATCACTAACATTGAAGTGATGATCTCCTCACAGACTTTATATTTCTCCTATCATCAAATACACCACCTTGTTTCAGCTACTTCTCTTGAACCCTTCCATCACCTTTGTGACTTCTTTCTTAAGATTCTTATCTAATGAGTTACCAAGTCTAGCCAATACCTTTGGGCACCAGCCCTCTTTTCTATTCCCAGTTTCACTTTCTTAGTTCAGGTTCTCTTTCTCTTTTCCTTCATCAGCCTTCCAACTGGTGCCCTTGCCACCCTTTTCACTCTACTCTTCCCTGTCTACTGCTACCAGAGTAATCTTCCCAAAGTTCAGTTTCAAGCGTATCACTGTCATCCTCAAAACCCCTGTTGGCTCCTCATTGCTTACCCACTGAAGTCCACATTCCTTAGCATGGCATTCATCAACCTGTTCCAGCCTTATTTATGCTTCATATGTCCTGGGTCTAGGCCAACATTTCTTGACCTCTTTTTCATAAGGAGTCTTTTTAGACATTTTTTTCTCAATCACTCACCTCATGAAATTTTAATGACACAGATGTATTTTTTTGTTTATGTACAATATGTATATCTGTGTCTTATATATTTAAAAAGTACAATTTTTTCACTCTCCAAGAGCCAGTTTTGCCTCCTTAGGGGCAATATTCCCCTGGTAGAGAATGCATATTCTAGCAAATCAGATCACTCACCAATCTCTGTATATGCCCCTGTGTTTTCTAGCTTCCAAGTTTTTGCTCACTTTGGCCATTAATCAGAGGAGTTGAAGGAACAGGAAAAGATTCCTCGAGTGTACTTCTGCTATTCAGCACATAGTACTCCTTGCCTAAAATAGGCATCTTCTTCTGGCCACCCTTCTGTTTCTTCCCATTGAAATGTGACCCTTCAAGTGGCAACACAAATACCACTGTCTTCTTCCCTGATCCTCTCTGCTGGAAGTAGCATCTTTTCTATGTTCTCCTGGAACTTTCTTCATACCTCTATTATGTTCTTCCTTGTTATGTAGTGATTTTTCCAAATGTTTTATCTTCCCTGCTGGATTTTAAACTTCTTACCGACAAGGACTATTTTGTTCATAGTGTACAGTGCCTTCAGTGGAAGGCTCCATATATGTCAGCTGACATCAATTCATCAATACACAGGGAATAGGGTAAAAGCCCAGCTGTGCCCACTTCAGAAAGGTCCCATGTATATACTGAATGTATGAATACATGAATAAGTAGAAAAATTGGACTCCACATCCAGTACACATTCGCAAACCACCACCATTAACAGAGGCTATTTATAAAGCTATTCTGGTGTTGTACAACTCTGGTGAACAGAATTGGTTCCTGCTTTTTACAAATAAACAGACACCCGCAGAATACTGTTTGAACTACTAGCTGCCTAGGCATGTCTTAAATAATGAGGATCAAGGTGAGCAGAGAGGCCAGAGGCCAAAACATAAATAGCCATTTTTGATATAATGTTTTGGTTACAGATACAAAACCTTTATTGGGTTTATTTGCCATGATACAAGAAGATACACATGGAAGTACATTTTAAATATTAGTTATCATCACTACCACAAAAAGTTGTGACCAAATTAAGGCAATGGAGCATGAAAATCGATCTGACAAGGATACTTGCATGGGTAAAGAAGCAACATGTTTTGTGGAAAAGGCTTTGATAGCCTGATAAGTCTTTTTAGGTGTATTTAAATGAATATCTTTGGTAATTTCCGTCATACTTCATTATATCTTGAAATAACTGACTTTCTAGGAAAAGCTTTTTCTGTGGCTTCTTAGGATATTTTGCTTTTGTCAGATTAGGTATTTGAAAGTGGCACTTGTATTACTTTTCTCAAACAGTTTATTTACAGAAATTATCAAACGTTAAGGAAAACTTTACACAGGTGCTTTCTACAATCTTTTGCTCCAGGGTTGTCTTCTCCTCAAGAGACCTATAGCGTAAACGTTCTTTTCTAAAGTCTGAGACTTACTTTTAAAGTGGGGCATTGGACTGGGGGGGTGTCAGAGGGATGGGAGGTTTGACAAAGAATTTTTTCCCAAGGATAAATGCGCTAATTTCAGGCTTTCTGCGTGATCCGCCCACACGACTGTGAAATGAGTTTGGTCCTTCTCCGTCTTTTACATAAGGCAATCCTTCTGCAAGTTCAAAAGCTCCGACTTGGAATTCTATTTCCTGTGGGCTCTTAATTATTGAAAGAGAGGATTAGTCATGAGTCTCTTTCCTTTTTACTCCTTCTACCAGTCAAGCTAAAATTCTGAGAGCAAACAGCAACAGCCAAACCAAATACTTTGGAGCCAACATTTAAGCCACACTTAGGGCAGAATTATGTCGGATTGTTTGCTTAGCAAGTCAAACAGGGAATGGGGGAGGGAAGGGAGAGGACGAGGCAGGGCCCGCCCCTTTGGAATAGGATTGGTTCCCTCTCTTCGCTTAGCCTTTCATTTTGCATCTCGGTTGGACAGGCCAAGAGAATCATGTCATTAAGGTGTTGTCAAAATGAGCCCTGTAGGTGTGGGTCGTTCCCTAGACTTGTGGTTTTAGATTTTTCAAAGGGGCGGACTTACGGTTGGCTATGGGATCAGGTTCGTGGACCTACATTTTTCTGTCTTGAAAAATGCCGTCGTAACAGGAGGAGCCAAGGAGCTTAAGCGTAACTCAGAGAAAATGACGAAAGTTCCTCAGGGGTTTGATTTCAGTTTTTTAAATGACGAAGAAGCCAGGAAGATCCTTCAGGTGCTGGAAAGAAATGAGGAACTACAAAGGGCAGAGAAAGACAGGATCAGGTACAGAGCAAATGCCTTTCTCTTTTCTCTGCGCCCGGGTCCCGCCATGACCCTGTAATCCGCGGCTTCCCCAGAGCACGGCGTGCGCCGCACAGGCGCCGAGCCTCAGCGCCGCACCCGGCGGGCCTGAGCTCCCCCGCGCCGCCACGCCTGGCCCCCTGCTGCCGGCGGCTGCAGATGCTGCGGGTCGGGAAGGGGCGAACTAGTTGAAAATCTGTTTTGAGTTTCTCTCTAAAAGGCTATTGAATACCTGCTGCTGTTTCCAGACACAGCATCCCAGACAGGCTTGGCTGCGAGGCTCGGATCGCGCAGGGAGGGGAGGGCTCTTGACCTTGCCCAGCTGGCGCGTCACTTGATCCACTTCCCTCTGAGTGGGTCCCGCGCGGCTGTCCTGTCCCGGGCCGGGACACGTGGGCGGCGACCCGCAGCGTGGGGTCCAGGCAGGGTGGAGTACGCGCAACGATTCGTCTCGGCGGTTGGGGGGCGTGGGCCAGGAGCGCAAATGAAATGAGGCGGGAACGCTAAATGGCGCGCAACCCTGGCAGCTCCCTTCGCGGCTCGCGCGCACCCATGTACTTACACACTCTCCCTGGTCTTCACCCCCCTCCTAACACACTCTTCCTCGGCCCCAGAGCACGTAAGAAAAGACTTCCTGCTCCATCCCACGCCTACTGTCAGTGAGGCCCGGAAGAGCTGGCACCTCACCGGCAGCGAAACGTCCCATCCCAAGGGCGGGAGTTTGAAGAACTTGCCAAACCCGGGCTTGTGTGGGGCTGGGACGCGCGGGGTTGGCTGGGGTGGGTGGGCTTCCTTGTGTGTCGTGCTGTAGGAAGGAAGATTCTGCTAATTTTCCTCCTTGACCGTACTACGTGGTGTTGTAGTTGAGGGATTATTTAAGAGCGAATGTAATCCAGGAAGACATAATTACCAGGGATGTAAATTAACCAGTTTTTCTGCTGGGTAAATGTGGGATAAGACCGGAATGAATTAAAGGAACTCGCTCACCAATCCTGGAATCGACCCATCTAAGGCCTCCTCTAGATGACTGCGGAAGGAATTTAGGACATCATCCTGAGGCCAAAAAACGTGACATCTCTTGGAATTTAGAAAGCTATTTTGTTTGTGAGCAACTGTTTGGTTCCCGCCTCTTGCCAGGTTTCCTGCTCCCTCTCCCCTCGCCAAAACACCTCCCAGTACCCTCTTCAAATGGGGAAACCTTAGTTGGTCTTTGTAGAAAGAATTAGAAGGCACTGTGCTGGGAGACCCTGCCTTCACTCTTCTCCCCTAGCCCTGACCCTTACTGTGAGGAATGAATGTTTGAAGGTTGAGGATGTGAATTTCACACCACCATACTCTGCCCTTCAAAAAATAGACTCCAACATTCCCCCAAACAGTGTAAAAGTGTGCTCTCGGGAGCACATTATGTCCACACACATACACACGTGCCTGTACCCATACAAATGCATGTACACACCACACACCCAACCCTGGGAAAGAGAACTTTAGAATTCCACGGAACACATTTTTCAAAGGGACTAAGAAATTGTGATTACTCTCAGAGTGTGTTATTGGAAGTATTTCTGTCTCTCTGGAGGATAGGGCTTCTTTAGTGCTCCATTGTTTATTTGGGGACATAGAGGAGGAGATTTAGGAAATAGCAAGAGGGAGGAAAGCTTCCATTTGGGATGTTTTCAATTTGGCTTTTCATGAAGTACAGTCTTGGAAATAGTAATATAACATTTTACTTTTCGTTCAGGGAAATTTTGACTTTTTACATTTGTCCTGACATGTGCTTTGTGTTTCCTCTGTAGCAGCTTATTGTGCCCTCTTCAGCTGACTTTAGAGGGACCTGGACCAACACATAGGTGGCAGAGGCCATTGGGCTAGACATTAAAAGGAACATAAAACACATTTTCTGATTTCACAGCATTCACATGTCAACTGAAGCATCAGCAGAAAAAGTCATAATGTTAAAACAAAATCAATATTAAACTTAAAAATAGTTAATTGCCCAAATAATTTGAAAAGTGTCACAATTAAAATATAAAAATAATTTAAGGAAAATAGATGCTGAGGCCAAATGCCCGAGATGATTATTTTTAGTACTTTGCTTTTCCCCTGGTTAATTCCTGGATCCCAATATCAAATACCTGTGACAGGATAACAGTTCTCCATGGGATTGTTAGCATACCTGCTGTTTCAGGCTCAGATGCATGGGTTTCAGTAGCAAACACTGGCATGCAGAAAGGGCCCAGTATAACATGTCAGCTTGGCTTCCCCTTCTGCCCATTTTCTTGATATGTATGATCATTCTATTTTCCAAATAAAAAATCAGGACACATGACTTATAATGCAAGAGTATAACTTGGGAGACATTGCAACAGGCCTGTCTGAGAAACTCTGGGAGGCCTTTTCACTATACTGAGAAGTAGCCTCAAGATCTCTTGACTAGGACAGTAAGGGACCAAATGGGGAAGTTTGAAAAGTTAGCTGGTTGGGGAATAACTGATGAGTTATAGCAATGATAAACTTGAAGTGTCTACAAAACTAAGAGAAATATCCTACAGTTAGTTAGAAATACAAAACTAGATTGTCACACAGGGCCAGAGATGCCCAGAGATGGATGGTAAAGGTGTGGGAGTGGTTGAGTTCACCTTGACAGGAGACAAGAAATGCTCACTGACACACAAAACCTTTACCCGGATCTCCCCTCATCTGTACCACACCTCTCTGGCTCCAGCTTACTTGAAAGTATTTGCATTAAATACAATAGTTAATATTTATAATTTATAAAGAGATAGTCAAATTTTCAAAAAAACACACAAACACCAAGATTCTAACTGATAAATAGGCAAAAAATAAAATAAATCATTCACACTAGAAGATATCCAAACAGTAAACAAAACATGAAAAAATACTCATCCTCACAGTAATAAAGACACAAAAATGGAAGTAACTTTGAAATACCTCTATTAAAATAATAGGAAAAACTGTTCGTGAGTGGTTGAGTGAAACTGATAGATTCAGTATATTGTTAGTGGCATTGTAAATTGAACACAATCCTTTTGGGGAGCATATGGCAATATGTATAAAGATATGCCTTACCCTTGACCCAATAAGCCAAAAATTGATATTTCTTATTTGTAGGAGATTGAGGTAGAGGAGATAGCCACACCAATATTTAGTAAGTGCCGGCTTTTTATATAATAATAGTAATTATTGTGATGATAATAAGAGCTAACATTTATTGGGCCCTTACTATATACTAGGCACCATATGAAACATGTTATATGTGTTTAATGAATCCTCCCACTAACCCCATTAGGTATGTATTTTAATTTTTATTTCACTGAGAAGGAATGTCAACTTATGCAAGTTGAGTATCTTGTCTAAGTTAAGCAGCAGAGCCAGAATTTAAATCTATGTCTCTCTCAAAACTATTTTATCTATCACCATTAAATAACCCTCACAAACATCCCTTGGGGTGAGTATTATTAACTGCTTTTTACAGAAGGGAAACTGAAATTCAGCAAGGTTAAGTAACATGCCCAAGGTCACACAGCCCAAAAGAAGCAGAGCCAGAATTTGAATCCGGCCTCAAAAATCTGTATTCTTTCCCCTAAATCATGTCTTTCCCTGAGGAAATAACTCAGTAGAGGAAAAAAAAAACCAAGAGGTATACTCTCCGATATTTGCAGCAGCATTAACTATAATAGCAAAGTAGTGGGAAATTTCAAATCTAAGTATCCAATAAGAAAGCAGTCATTATAAATGACAGTTCTGAAGAGACAATTATATCCCATCCAGTGTGACATCTAGTTCTATATTTTTGACTGACTACCTTGCTTGTCATGTAGACACCCCAAGCTTATCATGGATACAACAGAGGAAAATGCTTATGAGGCACTGTGATGTGGAAAAGGAGCATACAAAATGGTAGCCGTGCTATTATTGCAGTTTCTTAAGGTCATCTGTGCATATGCACAGCAACTAGAAGAAATGGGCAAAAAATCCATGCTACTTTTCTTTTCAGTGAATCTCTAGGGCCTAACACATTCAGTAAATGTTCACTGAGGCATGGCCTTGCCCCAGCAGCTGGGAGGGCCTCTGCTGCTACCCTCCAAACGCCACTGCCAAGATGGAACGTCAAACCTGGGGGAAGGACGCAATACAACCAGGCAGATGCCACCTCCCAAGGCCCTGGGGGAAGAGCTGAGGAGGAGAAGGGTATAGGATTTCATGACTTAGAGGAGAGGGACAGCACAGACAGGTAAGCTGTCTGCATGTAACAGGCCTTCAGTAAATACTCGGTTGAAGGCATTAATTTCCTGGACTGGCTGGAGTCAGAGGCAGCCACATTCCCTAGTCTCCCCACCCCCCACCCCCTTCCCACTCTCGCTTTGTTCCACTTTCTTCTAACTGCCAAGTACCACTTACCCAGCCAGAGGCCTAATTTCTACTTCCTTTGAACCCTGTAGCATTCTGTAATCTCTGTGTTACAGCCTATCCTGTTGTGCCCTGTCAGTTTGGGACAGTGCTTCAGAAATACTCTGAGAGCCAGATAAAGAGATAGGAATTAGAATTTAAATTCCAGTCTGACACTTCCACTTCTTGCTGGGTTGTGGAAAGGACTTTAATTGGAAGTATTCACATGAGGACGACTTCTCAGCCTTGCAAGATCTGTGCCCCAGCCTCAGGCAAGAAAAAAACTGGGAGTTTGAATCATGATTTATTGTCAGGTGGAAATTTCCTTATACTACTCTCACACTTGGGAGGAAATATATATACACACATACACACAATATGCATTCATAAATATGTATATATGTATATGTGTGTATATACACATATATGTGTAAAAACTGAAAAGCATCTTGCTTTTTATAAGTCTTTGAGAAATATGACTACCTATATCCTCCCTCCTCCACACTGCTCCATCTCATAAACATAATTCTGGAATAAAAAGTACCAAGAGATTATATCAACTAGTCAGCTCACAGAAAAAATATCAATAAATAGTGACTTTATTTTTTTATTCCAATAATTTTGCACAAATTCCAATAATTTTGCACAAAGATGCAAAAAATGTGGCAATAAATATACCACAAAAAGGACACTTGTTTACAGTACAAGAACTGAAACAAGAAGGCAGAGCATCACCTTGTTCTACCTCAGCTGGAACGTGCCCATGGGGCCACTTAAATTTTTCACCTGCGAATGACCAGGAAAGTGAGACAAGTGCTGATTCTAGCAAGTAGGTGAATTCACAGATAGGGAATACACAAATAAAGAGGATGGGCTGTATTTAAGTCCTTTAAGCCAAGGGAGATCTTTCACTGGGCCACATCCTCCCATCTGATTACTCCTATGGATTGGGCTCCATGGGCAATATACATGAATTACTGTAAAATTATAGTTCCAAGGTCAGGCAGCAGTGCTCTTTTCAGTTTTGTGACATTATGACTCTTTTAGCTTTTAAGGTCTTTCATATCTGTTTTTATCCTCATACAAACCCAACAAAGCAAGTATCTTTTTTTTTTTTTTGGTGTTTTAATTCAGTTTTATTGAGATATATTCACATACCATAAAATCATCCATGGTATACAATCAACTGTTCACAGTACCATCATATAGTTGTGCATTCATCACCCCCAATCTATTTTTGAACATTTTCCTTATACCAGAAAGAATCAGAATAAGAATAAAAAAATAAAAAAGAACATTTGTCCCCATTTATCTACTCATCCATCCATACACTGGATAAAGGGGGTGCAATCCACAAGCTTTTCACAATCACATTGTCACCCCTTGTAATCTACATTGTTATACAATTGTCTTCAAGAATCAAGGCTACTGGGCTGGAGTTTGGTAGTTTCAGGTATTTACTTATAGCTATTACAATACATTAAAACCTAAAAAGTGTTATCTATATAGTGCATAAGAATGTCCACCAGAGTGACCTCTTGACTCCATTTGAAATCTCTCAGCCACTGAAGCTTTATTTCATTTCATTTTGCATCCCCCTTTTGATCAAGAAGATGTTCTCAATTCCACGATGCCGGGTCCAGATTCATCCCCGGGAGTCATTTCCTGCATTGCCAGGGAGATTTACACCCCTGGGAGTCAGGTCCCACGACGGGGAGAGGGCAGTGAGATCACCTGCCAAGGTGGCTTAGTTCGAGAGAGAGGGCCACATCTGAGCAACAGAGGCACTCAGAGGGAGATTCTTGGGTACAGGTATAAGCAGGTTTAGCCTCTCCTTTGCAGTAACAAGCTTCATGGGGGCAAGCCCCAAGACAGAGGGCTCAGCATGTCATGCTGTCAGTCCCCAGTGTGAGAACATCAGCAACAATCCAGGTGAGGATGTCCAACACCCCCACATCCTACCCCAGCTCCTCAGGAGAGCCCCGAATATATATTTCTATTCTCCTCCCAAATTACTTTGGGATGTGTGGCTATTTCACTCTAACCTATATCTCACTTCCTATTCAAAGTTCCATGTAATTGTGGTGTTGGAACAAACTGTAGTAAAGTTATATTGTTTAGAAAATATAGATCCTACACCAAATAAACATTTCTTCCCTTGGTCTCACATGGAAGTTGAAGTTTTAACACACAGTCAGTTTCAGCCTTTACCCTTTGGCCCGATTTGTCCTCTTCTTAACCAGATCCAAAGCAGGTATTTTAATCCTCTTTTTCAAAAGCCAATAATAACAACAACACTAACTAATATTTATTGAGCACTTTGTGCTAAGCTCTCCATATACCTTAACTTATTTAATTCTCGCAACAACCTGACGATTTAAAGAATATTTTTATCCCCATTCTACAGAGGAGGCTGAGAAAGGATAAGTAACTTGCTTGAGAAAATACTGCTGGGAAGTACCCGACTTCCTAACTCCATCTTCACCTATCCCATTGTGCTGTGCTGCCTCCTACAGTGAAGCACAAAGAAGTTGCAATGACTTCCTCACATCACCCATCTAGCTTGAAACAGAACCAAAGCTGAGATTGTTTCACTTTAAAATTCTTGGTATTTCCACTGGACCACGAAAATAGAGAACACAAAGTTTTAGGTGGTCACATGCCCAACTAAAATTGGGGGATATTATTACTAAGGGAAGTGGAAGAATGGATATTGGGGGACAGCTAGTAGTATCTGCCATATATAGGAACTATTGCAGACAACCTTTTATGTTAAAAAATGCATATTTGTATTTTGGAAGAATATACTCTGAAGTGCTAAAATGGTTATCGCTTGAGAATATATTTAAGGAGGCTTTAACCCTTTTCCTACGATTTTATTTCTTACAATTATCATGTATTATAACCCCTTTCCTATTATTTTATTTCTTACCATTATATTTATTTAAAGAGTAATAACTACTTCTTTGGATAACAAAGAAGTGTAAATGTATGACTATCTTTTTTTTAACTTCGTAAACATGTTTTTTTTAAAATAATTTCTTTAAAACAATGTCTGAATGTTTTTCTGCACTTGTCCTTTTCTTTATAATGTTAATGAATACATGGTGTCTTAGTTTCCCAGCTGTTAAAACAAATACCATACAGAAAGTTGGCTTAAACAACAAGAATTTACTGGTTCATGGTTTGAGGTTAGAAGAAGTCCAAAACTGAGGCATTGGCAAGGCAATTCTGGGGCTCATTCCTGGCCATCCTTGGGTTCTTGGCTTTTCTGTCCCATGGCAAAGCACATGGTGGTGTCTTCTTTCTTTTCTGGGTTCTGTTGACTTTCTGCAGTAATAGAATTAAGACCCACCCTGATTCAGTTGGCCACACCTTAACTGAAAATAACAACTTCAAAAGGTCCTATTTACAATCAGTTCACACCCACAGGAATGGATTAAGATTAAGAATATGTTTCTTTCTGGCATAAATAATTCAACCTACCACACATGGGTAAATTGGTTTCTGTACATCAATCTTGATTTCCTTGCAGTCAGGGATTGTCTCAGGGATGGAGAGCTTCACATACTACCTGGCACTTAGTAGGAACCCAATGTCTAATTAAATGTACCTTAACTTATTTCTGTGTAGGGAATACAAAGTAAGGGAAAGAAAGATCCAGGGAAACCACATGAATGTCAAAGGAAGATCAGGTTGAGCTTAATCAGAAAATATTTTCCTTCCTGTTAGCCCACTTGGGTCTTAACACTGAGAACCAGGTGGGTAAGAGCCTTGCTGTGGCCTTGTCTTCTACCCACATGGATGCGTTTTCTCCTTCCCCTTCTTTCCGGTCTGTTTTTCAGCACTTAGTTACTGCATAAACCGTGATATTTGAGAGCCATATGCTCACCTCATTCTCCTTCTCAGGAATGTTTCCTTATTGACATTGCCAGTGGCCCTATTAAAAGGCTGTTCTTAAAAATGTTGATGTGGCATACCATTAGAGCTAGCTTCCTCATTCTTTTGTGTGTGAGACTTCCTAATGATGAAAGAGGAAATGGAGGGCTACAAGAGCCATCAAGAAAAGTTGTGATTTTAAAAATTGATACCAAATTAACATCAGATGAAGGAGGAAGGCATGGACGGGGTCGGGTGGGGGGGGGGAGGTTTATATACTATAGAGCAGGCCCAGTAGCCCTCGAATCTGATTACATTACTTTATCTGCTCTCTCCACCTCTTTTTGTTTATCTTTTTCTCTTGTCATAAAAGTAATGCTTGCTTTCCTCAAAAGGTTAAACATACAGTTCCCATATGGCCCAGCAATTTCACTTCTAGGTATATACACAAGTGAAATTAAAACATACGTCCCCATAAAAACTGGTACATGAATGTGCATAACAGCATTATTCACAATAACCAGACAGTAGAAACAACTCAAATGTCCATCAGCAGATGAATGGATAAATAAAATGTGGTATACCCATAAATGAAATATTTTTCAGCAATAAAAAGAAATGAAGAATTGATACATGCTACATCTTGGACGAACCTTGAAAACACAATGTTAAGTCTATAAGGCCAATCAAAAAGGACCACACATTTATATGAAATGTTCAGAATAGGCACATTTATAGAGGCAAAGTAGATTTGTGGTTGCCTAGGGCTAGGGAGGCTGGCAGGGAATAGGGGAGTAATAGCTAATAGTTAGGAGGTTTATTTTTGGGGTGATGAAAATATTCTAAAATTGATTGTGATGATGGATGCACAACTCTGTGACTATACTATAAACCATTCAATTGTAAACTTTAGATGGGTGATTCATATAGAATGTGATTTATATATTAGTAAAGCTGTTATTTTTAAAAAGTAATGCTTGCTCATTGTAGAAATTGGACATAAAAAATACATCCATAATTAAACCAACCAGGGACAACAAGTGTAAATCAGCCATATTTTCTTCAAGTTGTTTCTCATATTGACTTAAAATTTTTTTTCTTATATAAACATGCAGGAAAATTGTCTTTTTGGGGGGTGTACAGTTCTATGAATTTTTAAATGCATGTGTTATTTGTGACACCACCACTACAATTTTATACAGAGCATTTTCATCTCATAAACCCCTAGCGCTATCCCTTTTAGCACACCTTCTCCTAACCCCAATCCAGTAGATCTCAACTGGGGGTGATTTTGCTTCCTGGGGGATATTTGACAATATTTGGAAACACTTTTAGTTGCCACAACTGGGGAGAGGGTGTGTGTTATTGGCACCTGGTAGGTAGAGGCCAAGGATGCTGCTAAATATGCTATAATGCAGAGGACAGAGTTACCCATCCCAAAATGTCAAAAGTGCCAAGATTGAGAAACTGTGCCCTGATTCACCCTGGCAACCACTGCTCTGCTCTCCATCACTATAGTTTTATCTTTTAAAGAATGTTATATAAATGGAATCGTAGTGTACATAACTTCGTGAGACTGGCTTCTTTCACTCAGCATTATGCCCTTGCAATTCTGCCAGTTGTTGCTTGTGTCAATAATCCATTCCTTTATATTGCTGAGTAGCATTCCATTGTAGGGATGTACCACAGTTTTTTCATCTATGTGGCTACTGAAGGATATCGGGGTGTTTTCAGGGTTTGGTGATATTGAATAGAGCAGCTATAAACATCCATGTACAGGTTTTTGTGTGAACCTAAGATTTGATTAGCAGTGGACTTGTTGAATGGCATTCTTAAATTTATAAGAAACTGCTAAACTGTTTTTCCCAGTGGTCATACCATTCTGCACTCCCACCAACAATTTATGAGAGTTCTAGTTGTTCTGCAATGCTGCTGACATCTGGTATTTTTGGTATGTTTTAATTTAGCCATTCTAATAGGTGTGTAGTGGTATCTCATCATGTTTTAATTTGCATTTCCCTAATGACTAATAATGGTAAGCTTCTGTCCATGTGTTTATTTGCCTTCCATATATTCTCTTTGGTGAAATCTGTTCAAATATTCTGCCTATTTTTTAAATTGATTTATTTGTTTTCTTCCTGTTCAACTTTGCAAATTCTTTATATATCCTGGATACAAGTCCTTTGTTCAATATATGTTTTGAAAATATTTTCTTTAAGTCAATAGCTTGTCTTTGAATTCTCTTAACAGTGTCTTTTGCAGAGCAAAGGTGTTTCATTTTGATGAAGTCCAAAATGTCAATTTTTAAATTATAGGAATCATGCTTTTCATGTTATATCTAAGAATGCTTTCTCTAACCTCAGATTACAAAGATTTTTCTCTGTGATTTCTTTAAAAAGTTTTATAGTTCTATGTTTTACATTGATCCATTCTGAATAATTTTTTGAATAAATTTTTATAAAGTGTGAGGATTGGATTGAGGTTTTAATTTAATTTAATTTAATTTAATTTAATTTTTCCTATTGGATGCCCAATTATCCAAACACTATGTGTTGAAAAGACTATCCTTTCTTTATTGAATTGTCTTTGCACCTTTGTAAAAAATCATATTAGTCAGGGCTCTTTATGGAAACAGAACCAACAGAAGATATCTATAAATATGATAAGATTTTTATAAGAATTGTCTCACATGGCTGTGGGGATGCCCAAGTCCAAATTCCGTAAGTCAGGATGCAAGCTGGGAACTCCGATACAGGTTTGTGATGAATTCCCTAGGAGAAGCTGGCTGGCTTCTTCACTTCTGACTGCTGAAATTATCACTTCTCTTTTTAAAGCCTTCAACTGATTGGATAAGACTTCGCTCATTGTTGAAGGTAATTTCCTCAGTTGATTGTAGATGTAATCAGCCATAGATGCAATCAACTTATTGATGATTTAAGTCTATGAAACGTCCTCACTATAATAATCAGGACACTGCTTGCTTGACCAAACAACTGGACACCAAAACTTATGAACTTAACCATCATAAAAGTCAATTGACTTAAACAATGGAAATATATTGCCTCATGATTTTGAGGCTAGGAGAAGTCCAAAATTGAAGCATCAGCACAGCAATGCTTTCTCCCTGAAGACTGTGACATTTTGGGCTGGCTGCCAGTGATCCTCGGGCCCTTGGATTTTCTGTCACATGGCAATGCATATAGTACCATCTTCTTTCTCTTCTGGTTCCATTGACTACTAGATTCTTGCTCTTCTGGTGGCATCTCTTTTTTTGTGTCCAATTTCCTTTGCTCATAAGGACTCCATCCATATTTGCCTAAGGTCCAACCTCTTCCAGTTTGGGCACACCTTAACTAATAATTAATCTTCAAAGGTCCTATTTACAAATGGGTTCACACACACATATCAGATCAGGGGTTGGGACCTGAACATGCCATTTGTGGGGGACATGATTCAATCTCCAACATCAGTTACTCCCCATTTCCTTCCTCAAGCCCTGGTAACCACCAATCTGCATTCTGTTGCTATGGATTTACCTATTCTGGATATTTCATATGAATGGAATCATACAATATGTGACATTTTGAGTCTGGCCTCTTAGCACAATGTTTTCAAAGTTCATTCACGTTGTAGCTTGTATCAGTACTTCCTTCCTTTTTATGGCTGAATAATACTCCATTGTATAGATACACCACATTTTGTTTATCTATCCATAGCTGATGGAGTTATCCAACTGTTTTCCTACATTCACTTTTATTTTTTTTTTAAGTTTATATTAAATATATTTAAGTTACAAATTCAAAATTTTAGATTTTTTCTTAGGCTCTTAAATTCTACTTGCAGGATTTCTACTTTGTGGTGATTGTTGGTTACATCATTCAGACCCACACTTGTCAGAAACTGAAAACCAACAAAGCTACATAAACAAAAAACTCACCTTCCAAGGATTGAAAGGACTGACAAATGGTAAAGAACGGGCTCTAAGAAGGGAGAGCTGGGAAGCTGCTTCTGCCCTCCGGTTCTTGTGAACTAGCCCGCAGGGTCTAGGCAGGTGGGAGTTCAGAAAGACACCCCACAGTAGGCAGGATTCCCAAAGGTGACCCCTCTGGGCAGGACCACCTCCATAATTTGCGGGTCGTAATGAAAATGTGGGCCCTGGCTAAAAAAATTATTAAGGATTTCAAGACGGCAACAGCTGAGCAGTAAACCTAGCTGTGGCAGAGGTGGCGCCCATGAAGCCGGCTCTGCATCCGGGAAAGGGGAATCCTGGAGTTACACCCCCCACCCCCCACCCCAGGAAACTTGGGAGACAGAGGCCTTGGTACTGAGCAAACAGGATGGGAGGATGGGAAGAAGGGAAGGAGGGAGGGGGAGGGAGGGGGAGGGAGGCAGAAAAGAAAGAAAACTTGTCTTGAGGAGAACCTGTCTGGAGAGGTTGTGACTACGGGCAGTCCTCAGACAGCTCTGATCTTCAAGCATGACTTTAGTTTAAGGTTTACATTCACTTTTAATACAGTTGTGATCATACTATGTATATTTTTGTTTGTTATTTATGTATCATAACATAAAAATAACCCTTCAAATTAAAGACTCATAGTCAACATTATTTTTCTATTGTATATATTTTGTAATTTAATTAACCATTTCAATATTTTAGCCACTTATTTGATTTTTATTCTACTTGTTTATTATTGTTATGTTAAATAACCCTGTGGCAAACCTTTGTGCTTATATCCTTAATTCAATTTAAATCATCTCCATAGGGCAAAATTCCAAATGTAAAATCATTAGTTTAAATAATATATTTTCTAAATACTTGTTTAGCATTACCTAATTGCTTTCTAAAATGTTCTACCAAATTGCATTTTGATTAGAAGGGTGGGAAGGCCCCTATTTTACCATACCCTTCCCAGTACTGAATGATGTTATTATTTTTCAAAAATCTTTGCCAATTTTGTAGGCAAAAAAAAAAAAAAGTTATCTTGTACTTGTTTTAATTTCTAACACTATGGTTATAGGTGAACTGGAACTTTTTTCATATGTTTACTAATCATTTACATTTCTTGATTTGCAAATTGTCTATTCATATCTTTGTCCACTTGTATTTAAGGGTATTGGGAATGCTTGTTTTTTTTTTGCAAATAATAGAAAATCTAACCATGGTTTCAAGAAATTGTGGGTGAATTTTCCCAGCATAACAAAATGTCTGGAAGTAAGCACATGCTAGCCAGTTTAGGGATTTAAGGATGTCAGGTGGTGCCTGTGCAATGCAAGATGACTGCACCTGCTCCAGACATCAAATCCATGTTCAAGACATAAAGAAGGGGAAAATGGTGAGGCCAACTGCATCTGTCCCTTTTGCCATGATAGTAAAAGCTTTCCCAGATGGCCATCCAGCAGATTTCCCCTTTATGTTTCATTGGCCAGAACCAGGTCATGTGGCCGCCTTTAGCTGCAAGAGAATCAAGAGAGCAAGGAGTGGGATAGAAAAGTTAGACTTAGACCAATCATGATCCATCCCCTGGGAAGGAACGCTTTGCTGCCCATGAAATCAGAAAGGAGGGGAGCTAGGGGAATAGATTCTTGAAGGCAACCAATACTGTTTGACAGAGTCTTAGTGTGGTTTTTTTCTTATTGATTTTATATGTTTGTCTATAATTAAGGAAATTGACTTTTGTCTTATTTGTTATAAACATATTTCCCAGTTTTCATTTTGCACTTAACTTCTATTTATCTGAAAATGGAAGTTTCTTATTCGTTCATTTTTTTTTAAATTTTATTTTGAAATAAATTCAAACTTATAGGAACAGTTGCAAAAACAGTACAAAACCCATACACAGAACTCCAGCATACCCCGACCCCCTTCCCCCAATATCGCGATCCAGCACCTTTAACATCCTGTCGCACCACCATTTCTTTCTTTCCCTCCCAACCTCCCTATCTATCATCCATCATCTATTGCTGTGTCTTCTGTCATTCATTTTTATGTAGTCAAATATAACAAGTTTTTTTTAACTTTCCTTTTGTTTATAAGATTAGAAAGTTCTCCCTCATCTAGAGTTTAAATCAATATTCACTTCTAGTTTTTAAGTCTTTTTTAAAACTTTAACTTTTTAATTCATTTGAAATACATTTGTCTGTAAAGTCAGATAATTATATAAATTAATTTTTCCAGTTGTCCTGGCACCATTTATTTCCATCTGTTTCTAAGTCCCCTGATATATTTCTTTTAGGGAAAAGACTGTGGAACAACCAAACAATGACAAAGAGCTTGTAAGATGAAAATGCAGTGTCACCTTTGATGAAATCTAGGAAAGAAATTGTAGGGAAGAGGCTTTTAAGCAGAGAAACATGATTGATTGCTAGATATATTACTATACGTAGTTAATGGATCTTATTTAAATTTCCTCCCACTTTCCATTTTCTATGCCAGTTGGCAAACCCAGTTGCACAGACCATTCATCCTGAGTTCTTGGTCAAGTAACCTGATGCTCATTTAGATGTGCTTCTTTTACTAATTAAACAATACCCTGTTAGTGTGCTTTTTAACTTTTAACATAATTAATTTGCTTTAAAAATTACTTAATCACAAGCATAAGTTTGTTAATAGGATTACTAGACAAACAAGCAAACAATAAACCTCACGTGTTGTGAATTGAGTGTTTACCTCTAATCCTTCCTAAAAGAGTTAGTAAAGCTAAATGTGTACATACTAGTAGGGGTCCAATCAGGAAAACATAAACTACTCAGTATCTGAAATAGAATTCAGTGCAGGGAATTGGTTACATGGTGATAAAAAGAAGCAGAGAAACTGGCCAGGAGACAGTGAGATAAGCCAGAGATTGGCAAGGGCAGGAGGCCTCCATCACCCCTAGGCTTGAGGCGTAGAATGCTGGTAACTGGCTCTCCTAGATTAAAAGCCCTGATTTTGGCCTATATCAAGCTAGCAACAACTTAACAACCAATTTGCAAAATTCCTGAATATTTAACAGTCTGTTCTTGTGAGCCAGTACAAGCCAGGCCCAGCACACCACTGGCTGGCGAGGCAAAGGGAGTAAGTAGGTGGTGATATCAGAGCCCACAGACTAGGATCCCCCCAGCAGAAGCTGGAACCCTGAGAAGCCTGTCTGGGGATTTGGAGACAATGGGAGAGAGAGTGACTGCCAGAAGTTCTGAGTGAGGCAGAGAAATAGGAAAAGTACCTTGGCTTTTCCTCTCTTCTCACCCTCCAACCTCCTGCCAGTGCCTCCCGGTGGCCAAACCCAGCTGGAAGCAGCTGACCAGGTTGTGAGGGCCTGAGTAATGCAGCCTGCAGAGGCAGCTCCTCAGCAGCACAAAACAGAGCGGGGGGAGCACAATCTTTGTCCTCTTCTCTTCTATCCATGTTGTCCTCTTCTATCATCCTTTAGATTCT
This sequence comes from Choloepus didactylus, assembly GCF_015220235.1. Classification (NCBI taxonomy): domain Eukaryota; kingdom Metazoa; phylum Chordata; class Mammalia; order Pilosa; family Megalonychidae; genus Choloepus; species Choloepus didactylus. The sequence continues at coordinate 124,570,660 of NC_051312.1, read as the reverse complement.
GCATTTTCTCAACGTCAAGTTTTTACATTGCTAAGGCTTTGCCCCCTGACTGAAAATTCTCTTGAGTTTCCCTTCCATTATCCCTGTTAATGACCATTCTTTGCTCTTCTACAATTACTCTTGCTTGCTTCTGCACATTTTGGGAGTTACCCTCCTCTGTTATTGCTCCTCGGTGCTGCTGCTTCTCTCTGCCTTGCTCCTTTCTGGGTGTCCTTCCTTCGCCAAGGTCAGTCTTCATTGTGCTCAGGCAAGTCGGGGTCTTTGGGTGGCGAAAGAGTCTCACTCAGGCCACCTTAGGAAGAGGGGGCTTTGCAGACAGGTTACGTGTGGACTGAAACTGGAATTGGAAGGACTTGGGGAACCAAGACAGCTCTAGGGACCGGCGACTCAGGGTGCTTGCCTCGCACGGCCCACCCACCTCTCCTCCCAGGCTCTCCTTGATTCCCTCCCGTCGTGCTGCTGCATCTTCAACTGGCCCATCCTCTCCACATTCTCTGGTCCAGATTCTCATGGTCTCAGCCCATCATGACCGGTCACCTGATGGGTTTCTAGCCTATGGATTGGGGTTCGGCATCCAATCCATGGCACCCCCTGGGAAAGGATAACTTGGGGCAGGATTTTCTGAGCAGGGGCTACAGGCCAGCTAAAAGTAATGTAATGTTGGTGTGGCAAGCGCTGAGACTCACCTGTCCAGGAGGGTCTTTCTCACACTTACCTTGCTTCTCCTCTCTTTGCTGCCCACCTGTGCACCAGGGCTAATGAGACATTTCCTGATGTGTCTGCCCGTGTCTCTGATGACAGACCTTAGGCCAAAGGCTCTCCTAAAACTGATTCTCAACCCCAACTGTAAATTACAACCACCTGGGGCCCTTTCAAAACTACTGATGCCAGGCCCCACCCCAAGACATTCTCGTTTAATTGGGCTGTGATCACACTGGGCATGGGTGTTTTCTTAAAGTGTCCCAGAGGATTCAATTGTGCAGTCAGGGATTCCATCCTAAATACCGGAGCACATCATTCCCACAATCCACTCCTTTGCATGAGTTGAGGGGCTGTTAATATGCCTCGGGAAACCCTGCAGTTTGGGATAATCGAGAGGGCTATCCCTGATGTAAATGTATAAACCCTGTGGTACGTTCTCACTTTAAACTTGCTTGGCAGGATCAAAGGGATCTTCTGCCCCTGGAGCTGTTGAGACTGGCAACTGGAAGAATTGCTTTTTACTCTTTGTTTTTGTTTTGTTTTACTGTCCATTAAGTGTGGGTTACACATAAACACAAATGCTGTGATGTCCACAAGCTCATTAGATCTTGGCCTTGTGAAGTTTTCTTCCTTGAACCAATCGTAGTCATAGGTTCTTCACATTAGCTGTTGAGTGTTATGTTCAGTGTCAGAAAACAGCAAATGGCTAAGGATGGGCAACATGGAAGTCTCAAGAATTTCTGAAAGAGTAAAGCAAACTCGTTTCAGTAAAAATTGGCCAAAAGAAAGAAGTATTTAGATACCTCTGTCTCCTGATTCTTTAAAATTATCCAGAAATATGTCACTGGTGACTTCTTAAATATACGCAGTACTTTAAAGTCTACCGTGTTCACTTGATCCCCTCAAAAATCCTTTAAGGTAGAAACAACAAATATTATTATCCTTATTTTTCCCAGAAGAGACTAGCAAGGCTCAGGGACGGCCTGCTCGAGACCACTGTAATACCGAGGAATGGAAGTGTAGGTCTCCGACCCCCACCCCTGACCCCCGCAGCACATGTCCAGTGTGTGTGTGGCTTTGTGGGTGATGTGATCCAGACATGGGACAGTGGGGATGTGTAGCAATGTGTACATTGGAAGGGAAATCAATGCATCAGTATTAGGAGAGTGTATAAATAGTGATTATGGTGAGTGGGGGGAGGGGCCGGAGGCGTGTCTTCATTTCCAGGCTGCTATGACAGATACCACACAATGGATTGGCTTAACAACAGGAATTTATTGGCCCAGAGTTTTAAGGCTAGAATTCCAAAATCAAGATATCGGCAAGGCTCGCTTTCTCCCAGAGCCTGTATGGTTCTGGAGATGACTGCCAATAACCTTTGGGGTTTCTTGGCTTGTATATCTGTCACCTGTCAATGACAATAGCTTCTTCTATCATCTACTCTTCCAGTTTTCTTCTGACTTTTGACTTCTGGCTCTTCCCATCTTTCTGTGACTACTGGCTTCTGGTTTCTTCTCTTTATAAGGCCTCTAGTAATATGGCTTAAGGTCCACTCCCATTCAACTGGTCAAATCTTAACTAAAAATAGCCTCTTCAAAAGGTCCTATTTACAATGGGTTCACACCCATAGGGACACGGATTAGGATTTAAGAGCATGTGTTTGTTGGAGTACATGATTGAATCTACTGAACTTGCTGCCCCCATTATTTCCATCACCCGTCCTTCCACCCACCAAATAAACACAAATAATACCAAGTGCTGCCTGTGTAAACCCAGCTCCTCAGCCCCTCAGTGACTGTCCTGGAGGTGCTGCTGTGGCAGGGATGGGAGCAGCAGTGGGCCGAGGTGCTTTGAAGACAGAACCCTCTGAGACTCCCAGATGACCTGGGGAAAATCCTGCAAGTCTTAATTAAATCCCCCAAAGTCCAGCCCTTTGATTTAAATGGTATCATCCGACCAGATGGCAATACAGGTTTTTCTTTTTTTTTTTAGGATTTTAAACTACAGAACTTTTCACAGCTTATTTAAAAAATTGCTGTCATCTGTTTTATTTGTGGCTCTTTTCTTTTCTTCCAGATGCCATAGAAGTATATAAAAATGTCTCTTTTCTTAGCTGCAGTTTCAGCAGTCCATTACTTATTTTCCATTCCTTTTGCCTCAGTCATGCTGAGGTCCACATCACCCCATTACAGAACCCTCCAAACAGATTTCCCTGCTCTTCCTGCCCTCACTTCCCGCACATCCAGTCAGTCTGCTTACCTAGACACTGTCACCAGTATCACTGCTCTGAAACTTACAGTCATCACCACATAGATCTGTCTCTGATGCCTCAAGGTTATCTCCAGGAAAGCCCTCTGCTCCAGCCAGGGGCACCATGTTGGATCTCACACTAATTCTATACACACACACCTTTACTCACACTCTGCCCATCTAAATCCTCCCTTTCCCAAGGCTCCTCTCAGGTCTTATCTCCTCACATGCTTTCCTGGGCACCCAGTCCATGGATCTCTTCCTTCCCTGAACTCTTAGCAGCTGCCTCTATCCTCAGGGGCACTTGGCAAGTACCCCCTGTGGACCCAAATGACCTCAACTCACTTTCCTCAGTAAAACCATAAGCTCTTTGGAGCCAGAGATAGGGAAATTTTGTGTAGTTTTCCCTGAAACCCAAATCCAGGGTACCTAGTTTAGGACTCAGCTTATAACAGTAAGTTCAATAAATGTCTTCACTGATTGATCTCTAGTAGAAGACCCTTTGATCAGCAGGGAACTGCTCTTTGACTTTTGTGATCATATTTCTGTTCTTTTTTTCTCTCCTGACTTTGCTGTTTTCCAAGAAACAGACTGAAAGGTCACTAAATTCTTTCAGCAAATCATGCTTTTCTAGAGGAAGACCCCTCCCTTCATCCCAACCCTGCAGCTTCCAGCAGCATAGATAGTGATGGGACAGACGGGTACTTATAATCCTATACTAGTCCACTCCATGGAAAGCTTTTTGATGGGGACAATTTCCCTTATACACTGCTTTTTCTGAGTCTGAGACGTGGTGCCTGCCACATCTGCATGGCCTGGTACAATCTTTACATGCTCGTTGTCTGCAGCTTCTGCTGTCTCTCCCTAAGCCTCCTCCTCCCCCACACTCCAGGAGCCATGAGTGTTATAGCCGACCTATCCACTATATCCATAGGAAGAGCTTGGGCTCCATGGGCTACAGTAGGTGACTCAGCTTGATAAATCAGTCAGCTTTTCCCCAGTGTGCTCCCGTCTGATTCAGAAGGCAGAGGAGCTCCAGTCCACAAGCCAATCATAACAGTGTACTCAAACCACCACCCACTCCAAAATTCCTAGTACATGTCTTAGAATTAAAGTACCCAGGGGTGTTTCTGTGGTATGATAAACAGCATCTCACATGAGGCTCCAACTACTCAAATGAGGCTGGCACCTGCCTGGGGGGTTGCTCCTCCAAAACAGGATGTTCCATGGGGCTCGCGATCTGGGATTGCCCTGTGTCATGTCAGATGTCTACCTTAGACATTCTTGCCCTTGTCCATTGACCTTGGCACCTCCTACACTATTAAAAATCCTGAGAATCAGAGTTCAAAAGGGCTCAGATACCAGCTAACCCACAAGACAAGGAGTCCTGGCACCACTTTTCTTCCCTTATTCCTTTCCTCTTATTTTTCAGCTTCTGTTACAATATCTTTGAACGCACACACACACTCACAAAATCCTCTCCTAGCTCTAAGAAAAGAACAATTAAAAATGACTTTTTTTTATTGTGCATATTTTAGAGCAGGTCTAAGTTCCTGAATCACTACATTTGTACTTGAGCCTGAACTTTGCAGGTCCCCTTCAGAACCACCAAAGACCCAGTGAGAACTCTGCTTGCTGAAAGTTGTACCCAGGTAAAGGGTATTAGATGCTTCCCTTCTCAGAGCAGAAAAAGTGCCAGTGTTTGGCTGGGAGGAGAAATTCCAAGCGTTGGAGGGGAAGTATGCCAAGGGGAGTAGGGCCATCCCCACCACTCTCCCTGGCCTGCTTCCTGGTGCCTTTTCTCCTAAAGGGAATAAATTATTCCCCTAATCTCAGCAACACCCCCCTCCCTGGCCACCAAAATTCATTCTTAGTCATAGGTTCCCTACGTATAGCACCACCTCCAATCAGGCAACTGGAAAGGCCAATACATTAGATTGTGGCTGCCCACAGTCATCCAGGCAAAACTCTTTAAAAGGTTTATGAGTAATGTATTCCCTCCAGGGTAGCTGTCTCCACCTTCAAAGCCACATTAGCTCCACCTTCACGGATCTCTACCTGGTGTTTTGTATACACCGCTCTACTGAGCTCTCCCTCCAGCTTCTCCCCCAGCTATCTTCTCCCTTTCCCCGTGCATCAATTTATATCACCTTGTTCTGGCCTCCCAGATGCTTAAGGAGAGTCCACAGAAACAAAATGATCCATAAATGTAATTTTTTTTTTGCTATAAACAATTTACATGTGCCTAAAAACCAATTAACAGATATTGTAAATGCCACAATTTCCAATAATTACAGTTTTCAGCTCACCTGAGCTTCATCTATCAGGCGCTGCAGAAGCTCACTGGTGGCAGCCCCTTAAAGAAGGAATATTCTGCACCTCCCCAGGCCTGAGTCATTTGGGGAGAAGCCAGGTCCCAGCTTCTTCTTTGGCTTGGTTCTGCCTTCCTTCCTGTGAGGTAGGTACTCATCAAGATTTTTTTCTTGAAGTTCAACCAACCAGCAGAATTAGATATTGTCCCTGTTTGGATATATTATGCCCCCCAAAAAGCCATGTTCTTTAATACAATCTTGTGGGGGCAGATTTATTAGTCTTTTGATTAGGGTGGAACCTTTTGATTGAGTGTTCCCATGGAGATGGCTCACCCAACTGTGGGTGTTACTTTTGATTAGATTATTTCCATGGAGGTGTGGCCCACCCATTGATGGTGGGTCTTGATTAGTTCACTGGAGTATTTAAGAGAGAAGCTAAAAGCTGACACAGACCCAGATGCTTGCTGATGCTTAGAGATATTTAAAGATGCTTGGAGATGTGGACAGAAGGACATTTGGAGATGCTAAGCCAAGAGATGAAGCCCAGAGTTTGTCCCAGAGAAGCTAAGAGAGACCCAGAGACATTTTAGAGAAAGCTGTTTAGAAACGCAGCCTGGGAGCAAAGGACCAACAGATGCCAGTCATGTGCCTTCCCAGCTAACAAAGCTTTTCTGGATGCCATCGGCCATTCTTCAGTGAAGGTATCCTCTTGTTGATGCCTTAGTTTGGACACTTCTGTGGCTTTAGAACTGTGAATTTGTAACCAAATAACCCTTTATAAAAGCCAGTCATTTCTGGTATTTCATATAACGGCAGCTCTAGCAACCTGGAACAGATGTTAAGGGTAGCATTGCAAATTCACCTCTTACTTTTGGAGCTGCCAGGTATGACAAGCTCCTCTGTTTACAGCCTTAGAGCAGTTGTCTTTGGAATGTGTCTCTGCCTCAATGGCCCTCCTCATAGTGTTTTACAGCATCAGGAGTTAGAAGTCTCAGCACCTCTGAGTTCCTCTCTAGAGTGAGAACCCCATAAGGTGGATTTTTTCCCATATCATAATTCAACAATATTTCTATTCAGCAACACTCATTTATTTAGCATATATATTTCGCAATGTTATTATAAATCAAGGACCAGAGATACAAAGGTGTTCTCTACTGTCTTACCGTCAAGTGAGGGAGACAGTTTTAAAAACAGTATATTCAGTACAATGTGGTAAAGGAGAAGATAGTAACTGTGGACACAGAGATCTTTGACCCTATCTGAGGGCTCATGGAAGACCTTCTGGAGGAGGAGATGCCTAAGCTGCATCTTGAAGGAGGTGTGGGCGAACAAAGATGGGCAGGGCATTCCAAACGGAGTGACCAACATTAGGTGGAGAAGCGAAGGGCTGTGGTGGACCAGCAGGCACCATCAGCAGTGCTATCACAGGATACCGAGTGAGCAGCAGGAGAGTGGGCTAGGAGGTGAGCAGCGGTGGGTCATGGTGGGGCCCTGTGGGCCATGCTGATGAGCCTGGGCTTGATAAGCCTGGAGGTGAGGAGGAGCCATTGAAATGTTTGGAGCATCAGAGTGACAGAGTCAGATTTCTCCTTGGGTGGATGGCTCTGGGTGTGGGATGAAGCCTGGATTAGAGAGGAGAAATGTATGTACAGGCACCTTGACTAGGCATGAGGAGAAGGGGACAGATTTAAGAAATATTTGGAGAGTTAAATCAGTAGAACTTGGTGGCTGATTGCCTGTTGGAGACAGGAGAAAGGGGAGTTCATGTGAGTTTCTGGCTTGGATGAGTTTTTGGCCTTTGGCCTACTGTTTCCACTAAAGCTAATGGATTTAGGTGGACTACACACTTTGTGAGTCCAGGATGAAGGTAATATAGTCCCCTTTTGAATATTAAATGACAGCAATCCCTATATCGACTCTTTAACATTTAGATACATTCTCTCTTGATGTGTATTTTCTCCAGGCAATTGAGGTCAGGTTTTGGCCTGTGACCAGCATTGGGGCTGAGGGGAGGAGCAGGCAGATTTCAAAACAGAATTCTGGCAAAGGAACTTGGAACTCGTTCCCCAGTTCCAGATGGTCTGGTGAAGGACTTCTGGGGGAAAGCTGAAAGCAGCCGCCTGGCAGTAGGGGAGGGGGCTGGCTGGTCCCCAGGAACCACGGTGAGGCAAGCAGGTGAGCAGCCTGCCACACAGCAGGTGCTGGGATTCAGCGGAAACTGCAGGTGGTTTCATTTCCTCCCTTGCAGTTTTGGACTTTGGTCAGGAGCATCGTCTCTCTCCTATTCCAAGGAAGAATAATTAAAACCAACTTATAATTAAGGCCCTCCTCACCACCACCAAAAAAAAAAGAGCAAGGCACCTCATTCCAAGTGGCTGTTTCCCCTCTCCAAATCAGTAGCAAGCTGTTTTCAGCAGCACTATCCCTCTTCGGTTCGGGGTCGGCAGAAGTTATTTCACCTTCAGTAAGTCGAGGCTCCCCTCTCTTCAGTTTGTTCTGCCCGCTAGCCTAGGGTAAGGGGGATCCTGGTTTTGAAGTTTGTCTGGAGTCACTGAGAAAGAGAAACAAAGACATCTTCCTGCTGTGTACCACCAACACTCACCAGGTAGCTGCTTCACTGACCCTTGTGTTCCAGAATTTACTTAAATATATTGAACTTATACTCTGGGTTCTAAGCAACCAGGCTGAGAATGATGATCATAATATTCAGTAGGCATGATGATAAAGGAAGGATATACCCTTTTTCAAGTTTATTATATTGTGACTACTTAAATCACAATATTCTGAGGGGTCAAAGTTAGTGGTGTTTTTATCTTTATTAGAATAAGAGATTCTTGATAAATATATGGAGGTGAGATGTGTATGTGTTATGTTATCTGCTATGGGAAATTGCAAAGTGTAGGATATTAGAAATTTATAAGCTATTTGGGAGGCAAACATGAAATTTTAAATAATATTGTAAGGCTGCACATGACTAAGTGTCTAATGGGTGGCACAGATAGGAGCGAAGTAAGATTTTGGAATGAGAGAGAAAGATGGATGGGGGTGAAATTATTAGGAAGGCCTTCATAAAGAGGTGGGTGTCACGCTGGCCTTGCAGGGTGGTTGGATGGGGATAAGTAGAAGGTGCATAAGTGGAAAATGACAATTCAATTGTGGCTCGATAACTCTTCCATAGAAACAGTTTGGAATGACATACTTATTGAATTCTAATTAATAGCTTGACTATTTAAATCTTAAATTTAAAAAGACTGTTCATGTCACTATTGGGAACTAAACTCCTAAAGAAAAGGCTTCGTGTATGTTTATTGGGGGTAACTTCTGGATTGCCCCAGAGCATTGTCTCCCTGGGAATCTGTTCACCTGCAGTAATTTCTGCTAAATGGTTCAGTAATTTTTAGCAACCTACACGTAGAAAAGGAGATTTAGGTTAACTGTTTTTGTTTATTCTATAAATGGCAAATAGCAGAGAAGCACAAAATCATTTCTAATAAAATAAAAGTTAAGTATGTATCTGGGGTTTGTGGCACTTTTCTCCTTACCTCTGGTTTTCAATTGAATCTGTTGAACCAGGAACCAATCACCCAAACAATTTTTTTATTGTGAACTTTAACATATATACATAACAGTGATAACTTTAAAAGTATGATTTAACTAGTAGTTAGCAAATTTCAAAGAATGTCATGGGTCACAGTTCCACAACCTCAGCTAGTCCCATTATTGTAAAATATAACATAAATACAGAAAGGTGTTAACTTTCAATGTACAGCTCAGCAAACAGTTATATAGGTAATTTAAAAAATTGTTATGGGTTACAGTTCTGCAATTTCAGTTCTTTCCTTATTATGAAATACAGGGTATATATAAAAAAGGTGAAGACTTTCAAAGCATAATTCAATGAGTAGCTATAGAGCAGGTTTCGAAGAATGTTATAGGTTACTGTTCCACCATGTCATTTACCTCCTTCCGGCTATTCCAACACCCCAGCATCTCAAAAATATATATATATATTTATATAAAGTTTCAGTATTCATAGACCTTTGTTAAATCTTATCTTGTTTCTTGCTACCCCTTCCTCTTACTTAATCTCTTTCTCCGTCTTACTTAATCTCTTTCTCTGTCTAGGCAGTGAGCACCCTAACTTATTCATGTTGAAAGGGGGTGTCGACAGTATGGGGAAGGAGGCTGTATCTGATTGTTGCTCTTAAAGAGGCTGTTGCCTATGGGTTTAAAGACTTGCCTGGCATAGAAACACTCTGGTGGATTTAAGTTTCTGAGAGATAAAACTTAGAGAGTGAATCTTTTATAGAATCTCAGGTGGAGACCTAGGTATTTGGGGACTACTTTTGGTAAGGGCATGGCATACTGTGGCCATTTGGGATGTCTAGCTGGAGCTTGCTTAAGAGAAACCTCCAGGATAGGCTCTTGACTCTATTTGGGATCTCTCAGCCACTGTGACCTCAGCTTGTTACCTTCTTTTTCCTCCTTTTGGTCAAGAAGGCATTTTCAATCCCTCGCTACCAGGGTCAGGCTCATTCCTGGGAGTCATGTCCCACATTGCCAGGGAGATTCGTTCGCCTGGAAGTCACATCCCTTGTGGGGGAGAGGTTAATGAGTTTATTTGCTGAATTGGGCTTAGAGAGAGAAAGGCCACATCTGAGCAACAAAAGAGGTTCTCCAGAGGTGCCTCTTAAACCTAATTATAGGAAGGCTCCGGCTTCCATTTATAGCCCTAAGTTTCACAAGGGCAAACCTCAAGTTGAGGGACTGATTTATTAAGTAGTGGGTTCCTAATTTCACTTAATAGATATTCTATCTCAAGATATCCCAAGTCAGTTTCTTACATTATCTTCATATAGTTGTACAATCATCATCACTCTCAACTTTGAGCAATTATCATAACATAAAACATCCCAGAGCTCTTATCAGCTGCTAATTATTCATGCCTAGTATTAGTGTAGTGTTGGTAAGATATTCCTATTAAATGTAGTTATAATATGTAAAGGATGGTTTTTCCATATACAACTCTGTTGTTTTTAATGCATTTCTTTATTGTGAACTTTGACATATATACATAACAGTGATAACTTTTAAAGTACGATTTGATAAAATAAAAGTTAAATATGTGTCTGGGGTTTGTAGAACTTTTCTTCTTACCTCTGGTTTTCAGTTGAATCTGTTGAATCAGGAAGCAATCACCCAGACTATTGATGTTGTTTATGTGAGTGCCTGGCTGGTAGGAGGCTACAAAAAGAAATCTTCAGTTTTCCCTCTGTTTTCATTTGCTAAAGCTTTTGGAATGCAATATATCAGAAATGGGTTGCCTTTTAACAATGGGGATTTATTAAGTTACAAGTTACAATTCTAAGGCCATGAAAATGTCCAAATTAAGGCATCAGTGTTAGTATTGATCCATGTTCTTTTCAACCTTATGATTGCAAAAAATTGGAGATAACTCATATATCCAATACTGGAGGAGTAGATACATATATTATGGTACAGAGATATGATGGTAGAAGAGTATTGGTGTAGCACAGCATTCTTAATATAATTCTTAATATATCAGGAATTTATTAGTTCATGGTTTTGAGGCCAGGAGAAGTCCAAAATCTCAGTGTCAGCAAAGCAATGCTTTCTCTCCAAAGATTGTGGCATCTGGGACTGGCTGCTGGCAATCCTTGGTCCTTGGCTTTTCCATCACATGGCATCTGGATTCCGCTGACTTCCAGCTTCTGGCTGCTCCCTGCGGCTTCTCTCTGTGGCCTTCTCTAGAAGGCCTCTATTAATAAGATTAAAACTCATCCCGATTCAACTGGCCACACATTAACTAAAAATAACCTCATCAAAAATTCCCATTTACAATGGATTCATACCCACAGGAATGGGTTAAGATTAACAACATGTTTTTTGGGGGGGTATATAACTCAATCTACTATAAATGCTAGGTGGGAAAAGTAGGCTGCAAACAGTATTTATAATGTAAGAGCATTTTCTAAATACCCATACTTGTATAACTGACATGTTGAGCAAGCAGGACTCATGGGATATAATCAGAAAGTATCTTTACTTTGTCTCCTACTCTCCTTTTGAATTCCACTAGGTAAAAACATAGGCAGTCCCATGACTTTTCTGTTCTCTCTTAGGTAATAAAAGTCCTTTTGTCCCTTTAAGACACAAAACAGTCCCAATTCGACATGGTATTAGTTAGAATGTCCAGTCCCAAATTCATTCCAATTTCACCCAGAGTAGCAGCCACTTGCCCTCCCACAACCACAGCTTACTGCAGTGAGAAACATATAGCAGCAGAAAGGGATTTTTGATTCTCTCCCTTTCCCAGTAAGCCTCTACCTCTCCTCCCTTCCATGATGCTTTTTGGCCATTCCAGGGTTGAAGTGGAGGGTGGATAGGAGGAAAAGTAAGAGTTGGGGAGAAGAACATATATCACAAACTCTTACTTGACTGTGATGGTTGCAGGGTGATTTTCACACCCTATGGCTTGGGCAGATCTTTAAATCTGACTCTTTTCTTGAGTGTACTTTTCAGAGATACCCCATGGCCAAATAGGAACTGTTCTGCAGCTTTCTTGATGTGGGTGATGCATTTTCCTCTGCTCTCAGCTAAACCCTCCATGCACCTGGGAGTCTAGTAATTCACCCACAGCTTCTTTTTACAAAGGTCTCTTCATCCCTGGAGCCAGCTCTATTGAACCTCAGCCTCTCCTGTGGCCCATGAGTGTCTCCATTGGAAACACTCACACCACTTTTGCCCCAAGAAACCCTGGGAGTGCAGACTAATTGCCAGCTAAGCAGTCTCCCTTTGCTCTTGGTCAAAGCAGCTGACTGGTCACAGTTTCTCCAACGTAGACTTCTCAGGCAGGAGTCAGACACCAGTCTGTTTCTCCAAAGTTGTAAGGGAAATATTCTAAACTCTTCCAGTAGTCCTGTTGAAGCCCCTCTCTCTAAAGAAAGCATCCTTGCAAATTCTCCCTCTGACCCAATGTGAGAAAGGGGATTTGTAACCCTAACAAGGGAGCTTTGGCTTTTGTTTGTTTTTGCAAATCCCACAAGCAAGTTCTCCTGAACGGTCTTCTCACAACTCACTTGGATATCTGGAATCTCTTGTGTCCTGCCTCAGCTGAAATGGAGACAGGCAGAATCCCAGTGTAAAATCCTGTCATCCCTGCTTTAAAACTCTTGAGGACTGGCACGCACACAGCAGCCTCTCTGAATGTGGGGATTATGAGTGTTTTTTTCTTCTTTGAGCTTTTCTGTAATTTCCAAGTCTTCTGCCTTGAATGCAATTTTACTTTTATCATTAGAAAAAAAAAATCAACTTAAAAAATTTTTATAAAGCAGAGTCAGTTTGTTGGCATTTGAGATAACAATCCCCATGGGAACAGATTCTATGTGTTGCTTATGGCTGGATGTTTCAGTTATGCTGTTTCAGATGACAAGAAACATATACATATTAGTTTATGTAAAGTGATGGGTGGCTCTTTGTTGTTAGGATACGATGGAGAAGTAAGAAAACAATCTCAGCTCTGCGCAGCTAGTCCTTGGGAACTGGAATGTTGATCAGAACACAGTAGCACGCTGGTAACTAGCCGGCCTGTGGCCCAAACACTCTGTTCTGTCCTGCTCTGTCTGCTTTGCTTCTTCTGGTCTGCTTCCACTGCCACAGCTGATTTTCTCCTTGCAACTCTCTTTTCTGCCTCATGGCTACTGACTACTCATGACTGTTGCCTTGTGGCTTCTACTGTCTACTGCTTATTGTCTTCTTGCTGTATGCTTCTCAGCCTCCATGTCACTTTAGTCTGTCTTGTCATCACAATTTTAGGACATGCCAAAATGATGTGATTGACTCGGTTAAACACTTTCCAAAGTAGAGCACTTCAGCTGGGCAGCATTCTTGATAATGTTTAGCTTTTCTGCCAAGCACAAATCTCTAATTTGGTTACTTAGGTCCAGGAATGCAAGAAATTTGGACTATATGACCCAAGGCATAGCAATTACCTATGACCACTTTGCTATGAATAGGACAGGCTCCTCACACATAGGCTGCCAGTACCTAGAAAAGTGGCCCATGTCTCTCAGAAAGATATGCTTAATTCAGTATTTCTATGTCTTATTTGAGGCCTATTTTTGGATGTCAGCAAAGAGAATGGAAGTGCCAGAATGATTTCAAACAAAAAAAAAAGGGGTGAGGGAGAGGTGATTGGATATCCAGACTTCTTTTTCTATGCCAGACGAAAGAAAACAAACATTTTTCTCTACAAGGTCAAAGTGATTCAAAATTAAATAGATGAAGACATTTAAATTTTATGGTCATTGTTAATAAAGAATAGGGCAAACTCATATTTATGTACCAAGTAAGTAGTTCTTTTCATTTCTACTTTTCTACTGTAAAATGCACGTGGCATTTTACTTTTTTAATGTTTCTTTGCATTGATAGTTCTTTTGTTTTTGATAAATGGGTTCGTTGTTTACAAGCTGAGTACAATTATTCTATTCCTATTTTGAAGCACTGAGATACATTCATTTAAAGTACATAATGGCCTCCATTGTTACATTATCATTTTTATTGTATAACAAATCTTCATTTAGGCCTTTTCTCCAAAGACCCATTGAGACTTTATGACACATCATTTAATACATTATAAAGAATGATCACAAATTTCATTTGTTATTGAGATTGAGAATGAAGAATTTAGATATTAGAATCTGAAAGTTAAAATGATAGCAAATAATAAAAACATATAACAAAGACTTCAGAAAAATATCTTTTACACAAATCTTAAGCTTCCATAAATGTTACATAATTTGGAGTAGAGCTATGCATTTGTATTGTTGGCATTACTTCATCTCACCCATGATACACATTTTGTTACAGAATCATTTTTTGTTTGTTTGTTTCATCAGTTTTATTGGTCATATAATCCAAAATCATTATACAAATCTTTCAAAATAACTAGATATTACAAGAATAGCTTACAATTCAGCTCTGATTGAACAAATATTTGACACAGGAAACCATTTTTACAAATACATGTTTTCTTATAAGAATAATTTAATAAACAAATCTCTATATATCTTACAGCAAATTTTATGCAATTTCCTTATCCCATTCAGTCAACCATCATTTCAGGTTTCTATTATAGTGTGTTCATTGCATCCAATAAACCAAATTAAAATCTGCTGCTTCTAACTTTTGACTACTATTGAGATTTATACTATTAAGAGTTTTTAAGCTTCCTTTTCTAATTTTACTGGTCTGAAATAATTCACATATTTAGGCTAGGAAAAGTCATTTAAACCACATTCCTTCTGAAATATAACTTGTATCAGGTTAATCATTGTATTAGGTGAATGATCTTTTTAACTTCTCACCTGAGCTAGACCAGTTGGTAGTTTTACCACCACTGTATAAAGCAGAAAGAATAGAGTCCTTACATTCTTGATAATTTCTAAACTGCAAAACCAAAATGCTAGAAACAAGAGTTAAATTAAGAAAGCTAGATAGAACATTTGCTATTGATTAGAGTAGAGAACACTCTTAAATTCAAGGTCTCTCCCAGGTTGAAGAAACATAAAAGAAATAAAGTATAAGGATGTGGCAGTAGTTTTATAAAATACTGAAAAAAACTGAAAAAGGTCAATTACTTAGGTCAATTACTTATATCATTTTCAAAACTCCAGAGGATCCAGAATCTTGGACTCTGTGGCCAGCTAAACTCAACACGTGACATTCTTATGCTGTGGCTTTGAAATAGCCTTGTGAATATCTACTTGCCCAGAGCAAGTAATCCTTTAGGCCAGGGACTTTACAGAATACCGACCACATTTACCTGGAGAAAGGTAACCAGGGGAGACATTTCCTTCTATTAGTGAAAAGTATGACACTTGGTAAAGCTTGTTGTCTTACTTTTTAGGTAGCATGAATTAAAACCAAGAGACTAGCAGTATTCTACAGTCAAATTCAGGTTCTTGAGTACTTGGCTCCAATCATCCAATATTCCTAAAAGGATTCTTTAATCAGACCCTTGTCCAATTAGAGGTTTAACATAGGGATTACCATGTGTTCCATACTTCTCTTTTATTTCTTGATTTCTGTTTTTCACCCCAGCATAACAAGTTGCCACAGATTTTTACAAAAATACTGCAGCAATAAATTATTCTGCATTACCGGAAGTGTTCACATTATAATGGGTCACATTTGCATTTAACTGAGAAAGCCAAATAACATCGACTGCAGTGGTTTTGCAATTTCAGCTTAGTCAGTGCATCCATCATTGTTCTCCGAATGCCTATAAATTAAGTTAATCAGTTCATCTTTGTTCATTGGTGGTGTCTCTTCACTCCCTTCCTCCTTATGAACATGAATGATGGCTGTGGAGAATTCTAAGTTGTCAAGCAAATTATTGCCATCAAAATTGTGCATTTTGAAATAATGAGCTGCAGTTCTTGTAGGGACATCTGTATCTCTGGTTTGTTGATAACAACTTCTAGGTGCTCCATGATTTGCTCTTGATCACAAACTGTGTTCTTCTTACCCAGGCCCTCACTGCTGATATGTGAGAAGCTAGTCCGGCTCCTCAGCCCTGGCACCTGGGGCACAAAAAGCTCAGAGCAAGCTGCATGGTAAAGGGGTTCTGAACAGCCACAGAGATCTTATGGTCATCAGACCTGTCTTCCCCAGGGGTGACACTCGGCTGGAGCCTGTGGTGGACCACTGGAAGCCCCAGGGAGCCCCACAGGTTGCTAGGCAACCATAGAAGCCCCCCAGGATCATAATTTGCCATCCAGAATCATTTTAGGAGTGATTTTTAGGAGCATGTTTTGGTAAATAAATGTATAACTACCCCTGAAAATAAAACTGAATGAGCTCTTCTGGATGAGACAATACCGTAGGAAAACAATATGTGTGTTTGGAATAACTGATCAACAGAGTACTAATTCTAATGATAAAATTTAGTACAAGGATTCAAGAGAAAATTTTCAAATTAAAGCCCTTTGGAATGTGATGCTGTAGTAATTTCTGATGAGATGGAGTGTTGGATTGTCAGGTCAATCGATGGAGAAAAACAGTTTTAAAACTACAATCATCATTTGCTAGAGAGGACATCGAAGGGGCAGCAACCATTTGAATAAGGGTTACTTCAAAGGTTAACTCATTTTGAAAATTTATTACAAACTGTTATCCAAACTGATGAGCTTGCACAGATTTCAACATCAAACTTACTTAGACCCAGTCAATGAATGCTCCTATAGTAGATACTGCTTCACAGATCATGGACTTTTAAAATCTGTACCAGTCCCGATGGGAACCCAGGAACAGTACATTCATGGTGGTACATTTAGGAAACCTCAGGGCACTATCTCAGCATTCTGTGTCCTAAAGTAAAGCTGAATAGCTACTTGAGAGCCAATGAGGGGGAAAGGGGGAAGTCTAATATTGCAACATTAAGTTCCTTACAATTAAAGCTAATTCTAGAATGTTGGTTTTGGGTTGGTTTTCTAACATCTTTAAGACTGCATGATACAGGAGGTAAATTAATTTGAATACAATAATTGTCGAATTTAATTACGGTGTAAGAAGTAAAAGCAATGTAGTCTTCTGTAGACCCTGCCTGGGCCCAGAAAGAATCCATCAGGGCATCACTTTCCTTTAACCTTGTGGAATTGCCTAGAACTCTTCAAAGAGCAATCCTTTTTTGTCTTCTTTTCTCAGCAGGACAGTTATAAGAATTAGCTAAATTATCTGATTATGAGAAAAACAATGTTCTGCATTCTTATTGATGAAAATGAAGGGGGTGCACTAGATATGCATGTGTGCAGTTCTGTCTTTTTACCTAACTACTAACAAGTGGTATAGCAGATGTGGTCAGAATTTAGGATGTAGTCATGTTTGGAAAGCAGCCATGGATTGTAAAATAAACAAGTCCAAGGTGTTGAGATCATGCATTTTATCTATGGATCAGAACCTTATTGGCCCTAACCTTCCTTGTGGTTGTGCTAATAAAAGCATACAAGAGGCCTTTTTGTCCCATCCTGCCGCTCTGAGCTGCTTCCCTATGCTTGTAGAATCCCACCACTCAACGTGCATTAATGCTTGGCTTATAGGTTTCCGTGGAAAATGTCTGACTGTCTGTCTAAAGAGGAAGAAGAGGGAAGGAAAGGCTAAAAACTCTAGTTTTGGATCCTATATTCATTTGTTGGGTTATTCAACAAATATTTATTCACTCCTTGCTGTATGTCCAGAAAATCAGGGACTCTGCTTAGGGAGCTGACAATTCAGTGACAAGACAACCCAGCATGAAAAAAAGTGCAGAGACTCAAAAGTGGAGATTCATTACATGCAAGTGTCCAACAATTTGAGCTATCACTTTTGGTTCTGAAAAAAATCTGAAAATAACTGTACTCACTCAATAAATATTATTGGGGTTGGTACTCGGATCTGAAGCCAGGCAAAAGTCTAGCTCTTCACTCACCATTTTACAACCCCAGGAAGATGGTTTTTTTTGTTTTTGTTTATTTGTCTTTCATGGTTTCAATTCCTTTTACTGGAAAATAAGTGTAATACTACCTACCTCACTGGGTTCCTAGGGTGATTCAATGAGACAGTGCATGTGGAAGCACCCAATACAATGGATGTCATATTATATATGATTAAAATTTAATTCTAGGTCTGTTTGCCTCCTCAGAAAACAATGTACCATTTCAGTTTGTGAGGTTTCCATAATATTCAGCACCATGAAGGTATTAGAAATACTACAAAATATTATGTTAATCTTCCATAAAGCTAATGTCAATTTGAACCTGGAATCATATGTACTCTTCTAGTTGTTTTATTTCCATAATTGGCATGAAGTTTTGGAATGTAGACAGCTGGTATTTTCCCTAGTGCCTTCTTCAGGGCAGCTGTAGGTAAAGGATCACTGAGCAGCTTGCTGTGATCTGAATCAATAGGGAATTACATATCCTTTTTGCTCCTTAGATACCTTATTTTTTCCTTCAGTTCTGACTTTGTGTCATGTGAGAATAAACATACAGAAAGGTTCAAGTGGTCAATTTAAAAATAATAATTATAACAAAAGGTTGTCCTTCAGGAGATCTTGATCCCAGCCTTTCAAGAAGTTTCAATGGACGTTATTATCTACCATGATTGGAGTGCGGGTGCCATTATTTTGTTGTCATTCTTTTGTTCTGAAGGTTTGTTGTCATTGTTGCTTTCTTTAGATCGGTTCATCACTTTTCCTTGTCTGGGTTCCCCTTCCTCCAACCTTCCCTCTGTGATTTAACTTTTCTGTTATCAAAAGGGCATGTTTTAATACAACTGCTTGCTTTTTCTAATCCCTGCCCCTCCCTGAGTTTTGGCTGTGGGCTGAGCCAAAGGACAGGTTCTGATGTCAGGGACAAAAGCTCTCAAATAACTGTCTTTTCGAAAGAGCAACAGAGAGTACACGGCCAAGTCCTGGATGGTAAAACTGCCGTGCAGCCACCGAACAGCAAAGGCTTTTGTTTCCTTTGCTCTGCCTCCTCCTGGCTGAGAACTTGCAGTAGTTGTCCTAAAGCTTTCCCTAGACTATGAACGATAAGAAATCTGTGCCTGGAAGGATTACCTTTCTGGAGCAGGAAAACAAAGAGGCAACCCTTTCCGGAGCTGGTGAGTCTCCCTTGGGGCTTCAGGTCTTTGAAAGGCTTCAGGTCCTGATCCCTTCTCCATTATGACATTAAACCAGTGTTTAGGCTCTGACTTGGGATAGAGTTTCCATCCCATACACTCCACCATTTGTTCTTTCCTGTGTGTTATGGTTGCTGGGCAACCAAAACAAAAATGTGTTTCAGTTCCTGTCTGGGAGGAAAACTTTAATGCTGCTTTGATCTCTTATAATTCAAGAGGCAAAACGACTTTTATAAGATTCAGTGTGATTGAGAGTTCATTCTGGTGTTCACTGATGACAGAACCTGTAAGACTGGGATGGGAGGGAGATTTTGGAAATATTTGGCAAAAGGTCCTTGAAGCCAGGAATAGAGAGTTGATAGGGATCAGGATACTTACCAGCTTGGAAGGCAGAACAGGGCACAATGGGAGACTTATTTACAGGAAGGTCAGTTGTAAAAGAAAAAAGATATGTATTCAGAAGCCAAGGAAGTAATAAAAGTGGAGTAGTAAAAATACAAGTGAGATGTTAAAAAGGGAGGTAAGAACAGCAAAAAGAGGAACTGATGCCCTTGGCAAGGAGAGCTGATGAGGAGAATTATTTTGAGAAAATGAAGCTATAATTCTGTTTTGTGGCTTATGGGGCTTGTTTGTTGTCAAAATGTGTATAACTGTGGATTATTATTACCACCTTTGAAATTGGCAAAAGTCACTTTAAGCTTTTATGAATTGCTTTGTTTATTAGTGGGGTTAATAATACACAGAAGCAGTGAGATGTATAAGGTTAGAAGGACACGGGCTTTAGAATCAGAGGCGTGAATTCTCACCCAGTTCAATGGCTCCAGCCTGCCAAGCCCCAGTGCCCTCTCTGTAAATGAGGACTCAGTACCTCTTCAGTGTTGTGGGAAGGATTAGCAATGATCCAAAGTCCTTGTGTGATAGCAGGGGCTCGATAAACATAATCTCATGTTATTATTTCACTTGAAGACAGAGAGCTTGGCCAGTTATCTCTTGAGGCCCTATTCAGCTTTTTAAGATTTCATGATGATTTAAATGTGATGTAGTAATGCTGAGTTTTTTGTTTAGACAAGAAGGTATCTTTGAGATGAGCTCAGTCTGGTTCCACATTTTTATTGTGCAAAGCAAACCACCCCAAAATGTAAAGGTTTAAAAAAGTTCTTTTTATCAGCCCACGATTCTGTGGGACAGCCCTTTAGGCTGGCTTAGCTGTTTGGTTCTTCTGCTGGTCTAGCATGGGATCAGTCATTTGGTTCCTACAGACTGGCAGCTTGACTGAGTCCAGATGGTCTCCATGTTTTAACTCACAGTCTGGCAGTTGGTGATTCTTCTCAGCTGGGCTCTCTCTGTGCATGATCTCATCCTCCAGGAGGCTTCTCTGTATGGCAATCTCAAGGTTCCAAGAGCAAGAGAGCAGAAGCTGCAAGGCCCATTGAGGCTCAGGCTTAGAATTCTCACAGTTTCGCTTCCATCACGTTCTATCGGTGAAAGCATATGAAAGAGACTCCATCTCTTGATGGAAAGAGTGAGAAAGTCACATTGCAAAGGAATATACAGTCAGGGATGACAGAAATATTTCAGGCCTTCTTTGCAAACCATCTACCACATCAACTAACTGTCTTTTGCAAATGAGGAAAATAAAGCCAAGGAAGTTGAATATTTGGCCAAAATCAGCCAGCTAGAACCTGACCATAGTCTAGTACTCTTTCCACTGTGTAATGGCGCCTCAAGAATGGACCAGGATTTGATTATCAAGGAGCAGACAAGTGGAGCTAAACAATGGGTAATAAATACAACTATCATTTACTGAGCACATTCTAAATGGGTAGTAAATAATTAGTCATGGAGATTAAGGTGAGGTCAAAGGCTCACTTAGAATAAAGGTGAACAAAAAAAAGTGAGTAGCAAAGGTCAGCAAGGGCACAACTGGGAAAGTCAAAGGAGAGGAGAGGAGAGATGGGATATATTAACTCAAGGCTGGAAAATAAAGGAAAAGGAAATTTAAGTCAGTTGGAGAAACCTAAGAGGAGACTTCTTCAGGAGGTGTTTGGATGGAATCCAAGGCAGCCCTCATCAAGCTAAGATTCATGTAAGTAAGAAAGGGCATTTTGACTTGAGACAGGGAGCAAAACCTATGGCCCAGCAAAAAAAGATCTGATTTAATTTAGTCAAGTTGATCAGCCTGGGGATAAAACTAATTAAAAGTGTAGACAACAGTCCCTTGTGATATGTTGAGTCAAGCTGGACTAATTAACCAAGCTGTGTACTTGCAATTTACCTGTATTTATGTCATTTGTAACCCTGAGGTTCTTCACATTGGCATAAAGTGGACTGTACTCTCTAAATGCCTGGATGGGTTATGAAAACCAATATAAATGACAAGGAGTTCAGTGCAGGTCGGTTATGAACTTGGTTGAATTCCACTCACAAATAAATGCTGTCAAACTGAGGCTAGCCAAGACATAAAACACTGTCCTCTTAAGTTTCACATCACTGCACACCTGCTTTATGTTCAGAAGGTTTTCTTTCTTGCTAGTGTTAAGCTTATTTGATATTAAGTAAACGAATGGATCTAAACCACTGATTTACAATTGTTGTGTTCTTTTGAGTACAAGAATATCAGTGAGGCTCTATAAATGTACAAACTGTATTTATTTTATAGTACACAGTGCTCTTGGCTGTATAAGGCTTATGAGATAAGTTACACTTACCCAGAGAATTTAGATTTTTATGTCAGCCATAGTTTCCTTTCCTGGATCACTTTACTTCAAAGACCTGAACAATTTCTGTTTTGCTTCCTTCATTAGAGGTAAACACAATGTCATTTTTTACCACCGACACCTTATATTTTCTAGCTTGTGGCTGTAAAAGTTCACCCATTTTCCTGGCAACCATCCCCATGTTCACTGTTCAAATATTTCTGCCTTAAAAGCCACTGAATTTCTTCAAAATCTTGCTTCCTTCTTGTATCTGATGAAGTTACTGTTTGCATTTCATTTATCATTGTCTTCAGGAGACAAATATTAGCATAAGCATATCTACAAATGAATTGTGTTCTACCTACTCTAGCCCTAGCAAAAATGAGGTTCCTATGGCCCAACATTCAAAGTTTAATCAAAATAAAATTAAAAACCTGGGGGAAATAGTGCAAATGTGAAAAATAATGAATTAATATTTTTATTATACATGTCTCATTCCAATGAAAAACTTTGGGGCATTGATTCATCAAAATGACAAAACACACAGTTGCAAAACACAAAATATAATTAATAAACAGACATATTGCAAAGTGTTCAAACTTCACTACTGATCAAAGAAAGGCAGCATATCTTATTTATTAAACAAAGAAAGTAGAATTCATTTTAAAAAGCACCCACAATTATAAACATGGTAACTTTAAAATATTAAATTAGAAAAAAAAACCTGAAATGATAATATATACTTTTCCAACGTTGCCTAGTGGCTGTCTTGTGTATTGCTGGCATGAGTAAAATTGGCACATTTTGAAAAATATTTTTGCAATCTGTGTACAAAAAAAATCACAAAATAGTTTTGACCCTCTGGCCCAATAATTGTATTGGTATAAAAATAGAAAATGCACAATAATGTTCATTACAGTATTATGTCTAAGGGAAAATCTCAATGTCTGACACCAGGACACATTAAATTGTGGAAAACATATTAGCATAAATAATTATGCAAATATTTAATGATTGTCCCAAAGATCAGTAATGATAAAAGTGCTTTTTAAATGTTAAGTTTAAAAAAAAATAAAAGATTATGTATGCACTATCTCTATGACTGGATCGTCCATGCATTTGTTTAAATCAGAGGTCTAGGAGTCTTGATATGTGTCTGTCCCTAACCCCCCAAAGTCACTGTGTCACTTGGTAAACACTTTGGGGTCAGTTTTACCCCTAAATAGCTCTGAACTCCATCCACTTTTCTCCAGCTCTACCACCACTACCCCAGTCCAAGCAAATACCTCCTTCTAGAACTGGTCACCTGTCCCCCACTGGAATCTATTCTCCACCTGCACCAAGGAGGATCTTTTTTTTTTTTTTTCTATTTTTTCTGATATTAGTGGAGCCACCTCAGCTCACTTTTATTACTTCTTTTTTTAAAATTCAATTGTATTGAGATATTTTCACATACCATACAATCATCCAAAGTGTACAATCAGTTGTTCACAGTACCATCATATAGTTGTGCATTCATCACCACAATCAAGTTTTGAACATTTTCATTCCTCCAAAAAAAATTAAAATAAGAATAAAAATAAAAGTAAAAGTAAAAATAAAAATAAAAAAGAACACCCAAAACATCCCATCTCCCCATCCCCCAAGGATGATCTTTTAAAAATGAAAATCCACCGTGTCAGGCCCTGCTGAGCCTTCGATGCTTTCTCATTGCATAACCCAACCCTAAGCTCTGTGTGATCCTAAGCTGCCTCTCTCCTCCCCGCTTTGGTGCGTCTCCCTCCCCATGGCAGCACCAGCCTCATTTCCTACCCTTGCTTCTTCCCTTGGGGCCCTTGTTGCTCTATCGCTGCTACTGCTTTGCCAGAAAGCTCTCCTCCTGGGCCTTTAGCCCAAAAAACATCTCAGGGAAATCTTCCCTGTTGCCCCAGACCTGACCCCCTGTCTGAGCACATAACAATGGGCTCTGATAGCATCTGTTTATTTTTTTAACATTTGCCTTCCACTCCCACCTCAGAAGAATGTAATTTCCATGAGGGCAGGGACTTGGCTTGTTCACTGCTCTTTACCCAGAGTTCAAACATGAGTTGAATGAATAAATCATACCTATCACAATTTGTTAACCAACATCTGTATCATTACTGGATTCATGTCTCTCCCATGAGACTGTAAACTCGTTGTGGACAGGAACCATATCTGCTCTGCTCACCATTGTATCCCAGCATCTGCACCATAGGAGACCTTCCACAAATGCTTAGTGAATAAATTTTATCACAACCATGTTGGAAATGCAGAGAAAAAAATCATACCAAAAGGGCAATAGTAATTGCATCAGGATTGTAAAAATATGCCTGATTTTTTCTCTATCTCCAAAAAAAATTAAAAAGGAAAAATTGCAATATGAAAAAAATAGTAATTTAATAAAAGGAAAAATAGTTTTACATATTGCACTTATTGAATAAACATAATTAAAAAACTAAAAATAAAAATGATGCCGTAATTATTCCACTTTAAGAGATCAGGTATTCATTTTTCCCTAGTGTATCCAACTGAATGCATCTTTTTTTATATATAGTTTTATATGGTTGTGATTATAGATAAAATGTATTTTGATTTTCCTCCTTCATATTTTGTCATATGTATTTTCCCAGTATTCTACATTGCCTGCATAATTGCTTTTAGCAACTGCATAATGTTCAATTAAATTAATGTGCCTTTTGGGGGAGGTTCATTTCTTTAAAATATATGTTCTGGAGTAGAATTCAAAATGTATGGGTATTCATGGGGAAATAGAGATTTCTGATTTCATTGGCTGGAAGTTGGAAAAGAAACAGGCAGTGATGGATATGTGTGCTGGCATAGAATGAGTGTTCACGGTAGGACTAAGTGAACTGTGATTATTTTCAGAGAGTCAGTGTTACGTTGAGCATCTAGAAATAAATAAATAAAATTTACGTTTAGATAGTTCCTAAGTCAGGTGGCTTGACTGTCCTCTGAAATGAGAGGGATGTGTGGAGAAGTGGAGGAGGGTGGTGCTGACAGTTGGAGAACCACCATTTGGGAGGGCTGAGAGGAAGTAGAGGTCATGGGCAAATGTAAGATATTAATAAGTCAGGCATTAATAAGTTGGAGGTGGCCAGTATTGGTTAAAAGCAGATATGTGTGAAAGGAGAGTCTAAAGTTGTATGTAATGGTGCCTAAGAGTCTCCCCCTGAGTACCTCTTTGTTGCTCAGATGTGGCCCTCTCTCTCTCTAACTGAGCCATCTCGACAGGTGAACTCACTGCCCTCCCCCCTACGTGGGACCCAACTCCCAGGGGTGTAAATCTCCCTGGCAACGCAGAGTATGACTCCCAGGGATGAATGTAGACCCGGCATCGTGGGACTGAGAGTATCTTCTTGACCAAAAGGGGGATGCAAAATGAGACAAAATGGTTTCAGTGGCTGAGAGATTCCAAATGGAGTCGAGAGGTCACTCTGGTGGACATTCTTATGCACTATATAGATAACACCTCTTAGGCTTTAATGTATTGGAATAGCTAGAAGTAAATACCTGACACTACCAAACTCCAACCCAGCAGCCTGGACTCCTGAAGACAATTATATAATAATGTAGATTACAAGGGGTGACAGTGTGATTTTGAAGACCTTGTGGATCACACCCCCTTTATCTAGTGTATGGATGAGTGGAGGAATGGGGATAAAAACTAAAGGACAAATGGGGTGGGATGGGGGGATGATTTGGGTGTTTTTTTTTTTTTCACTTTTATTTTTTATTCTTGTTCTGGTTCTTTCTGATGTAAGGAAAATGTTCAGAGATAGATTGTGGTGATGAACGCATAACTATGTTATCATACTGTGGACAGTGGATTGCATATCATGGATGATTGTATGATGTGTGAATGTATTTCAATAAAACTGAATTTAAAAAAAAAAAAAAAAAAAAAAAAAAAAAAAAGCAGATATGTGTGGTCTCTTAGTCTGTTAGTAAGGAAGGCAGCAATGGAGACGGGAGTCACCAGGTGTCAGAGGGGTGGCAGTGGCAAAATGGGAGGCACCAATGCAGATTCTGTAGGCTGAATATAATAGTTGCTGCCTAATGCTTTTAAAGATACAAGTCTGGGCAGGATGACCTCTGGCTTCCTTCTCCAGTGTTTTATGAAATGGCAGTATCATAGCCCCAAGCAGGAGCCTGACTTGCATCTACTTCAGTTCATTGCCTTTAAACCTTAATTTGCCACTTTGCAGACTTCTTGCCCACCATCTTCTTAGTACTACGAAGTCCCTAATACTTGTGCTTCACAGCAGACCTTGAATAAGGGACAAAATAGGTGCTGAGTCACATGAAATACCTCCCCATACAGCAGAACTTCCCAAGCTTGGAATCCAACAACAAGCCTAATTTTTCACCAGTGCTATGCGGAACTCAACACTTTATGAGATTTGTCATCATGTTCCTCAAACTCCCCTTTCTGCTCTTTTTCCCTCAGTCCAGAGACATCTCCCTCTGGATTAAGAACCTCTCATTTGCCAACAGTTCTAGGATCTTCCTGAAATAGAGCAAAATGATCTGCTTAGAAAAAAATAACAAATCACATTGGGGTATTTAGTTAAGAACTAGGAGCAGCATTTTCATTTGAAAGAGGAGTAAGCAGGAAAGGGCAGAAGAGAAGAAGAAAGAAGTAATGACAGAATTTCAGGCCTGGTATTCTGATGTGTGGGGCAGGCACATTTGTGCCCTGAATGGCCTGTCCACCTCAAATCAGACCATCACTGTCACTTACCACCTGATTCATTAGCCCTGTGCTCACTCGTAGGCTTTTGTTTTGTTTGTTTAAAGTATTCAATTATCTAAAACTATTACATACAACAATTTTTTTTCTAGTATATTAGCTTTTATCTTTGACCACTGGATAGGCAAGTAAGAAGCCTATTTGTCATATTCATTGTTAAATCCCCATTGCCTAAATAGGACTTAGTACATAGACATCATTCAATAAACATTTCACTGATTAATGACTGAATGAATAATCAGACCTAGAATCTTCTAGTGTTGTTAAAGCATCTAACACTCATTTGCATTATTAGGTCAGATTTTAGCACGTTGCTCAACCCAGGTTGCCTTTACCAGTATGATTATTTTAACTACTGGCAAAAACATTTTGATTCTCATTATATTTAAAAGAATACAGCTAATATATATATACACACACACACAGTGGTGAAAGGAAATTTTGACTATAGCCAGTTTTTTTCCCCCCTGGGATTCTAAGTTTATGCTGTTCCTATACTAGGTAATGTTGAGCCGATCACATGAGTTTGCATTAGATGCTAATGGTACCAAAATTCCAAGAATTTAAAAAGTACATTGATATTTTTATTTTATTTCAGCAAACTCCAGAAGACAAAAAGAGATATCAGGTGGCTTCAAGGAGTGACTGGTGAATGGTTTGAAGAAATCCAAAGAAAAAAGTTTTGCAATGAAACAGACATTAGCCAAATGTTAAAACAGCCACTTACATACAGGCTAAGGAAGGGGATGGCAAAAAATGGTGAGAAAAAAATTAGATTTAAAAGTTATTTTTTCTTATAGGATAGTATTGTAGATAGTGGCTAAGTGGATCTCTAAGTTAACCAATCCATTTTTAGGACTACTCTAAAATCATAAGATACAAAAGATTTATAACACCGCATACACTAAACAGAGTGATCTGTTATTTTACTGTAATAATGTCTTGGGGGTATGTTTTTAGAATCAGGTAAGATAGTATAGTGGTCAGGAACACAGACACTGATGCCACACAAGGCCTGGGTTCAAATCTCCAACCTGCCTCTGTCCTGCTGACTCTGGCCGAGTTACTTATTCTCTATAAGCCTCAATTTTCTCATGTTTAAATGGGTATAATACCTACCTCATAGGGTGGTTGTTAAAATTAAATAAAATTATTTGTGTAAAGCACTAAGCTGAAACACAGTAAAAGCACCTAACTAAATGGAATGATGATGAAGGAGGAGGAGGAGAAGGGGAGGGAAGAAGAAGGTAAAGGGGGAATGCCTTAGAAGTTTTTAATACTCATATATAAACTATATTATATATATATATATATACACCTTTATTATACACACATAAAGATTACATACATACACACATATATTTATACCGTATATGAAGCAAATACATATATACAGAGATAGATTTTGGAGGGAATAGGGAACACTCTAAATAGTTGAATCTCCTTTTCCTTTACTTTCTTAGGTATAGAAAGTTACACAGTCCCTATCACCATGGTTTTAAAGTGCTAATATAAAAATTTCTGGAGGACAAGGTGGTTAGAGCAACATGAGAATAGGATGGGGACCCTGACATCCTACCTTAGGGAGAGGGAGGAAGATGTGTTCAGAAAGATTCACACATTTGGTCTGCGGGGTGGGATATTCTACAGAACTGCAATCCTCAGTGCGTATCCAAATACTTACAACTACCTGTGAGGATTTTCTCTAGCTCAGCAGAACAATCACAGCACGGGGCTCCAAATGACTCCGGCTCCCCTTGTTTCCTGAAGTCTTCATCTGGGGATGCCTGCTCAATTTCTAGACTGGACAGAGGAAGAGAGGGAAGCAAGAACAAAGGGTTAGTTCATTGAGGTATATTTACCTCCAAGTTTAATAATGCAAAATTTTGACAATTCTTTTAGGTCCTATGGAATCACAAACATCAAGATATAAAAATCCACCTAATCAAAAAAACCCAATATCCATTCCTTCTCGGCTGAGCTTCAGATCGTCATTTGCTTCCCTGTTCTCGTTCAGAAAATCTGGAAAGGAAACCTTAAAGCTTCAGTCATCGGGACAGAAAGGGTGAGCTAAACTCAGAGAACATGACAGTTCATCAGTTATCCAATATTAGAGGTTAGCAGCCTCTTTTGTGTTCAGAATGTTATTTGTTTGTTCTTAGAATTATATTCAGATAATGGTAAAGAAAACAGGACTTAGCTCACATAGTGACAAAGTCCTTATGAAACTTAGCTCACCTGAACTCCACCTTCTAAACAACTGCAGAGGTCCCGGGTGGTGTTGGGTCCCTTGGTGGTTGATGGGTTAAATGTTGGGAGACAGTTATTGACAGTGTCTTTACCATTCCAAGAACCTGGTGTGTACCTTCACTGTGAAGATCTATTTAAGTAAAAACCACTCCCTTTTGGGGGAAGGGGTATGTCTGTTTTCACAAGGAGAGATGAGGTATAAAGACTAGACCAGAGTAAATCTGAAATGAGCAGAGAGTAGAAAAGAATTCTGAAACAGAGAAAAAAATGTGTTACTGTCACCAGAAATATCATGGGCAGCCGTTCTGATGTGGTTGCCCAGAATTTAAACCTAAGGAGAAGGAAGGGAATCATTTGGAGCAGTAGAGGCATATTTCCAGATGGTTCCCAGTTTAGAACTGTGTAAATTAGTTCATCTTGAATCATTATGTTTTGGGATTCTTTTGCGGAAAACAAGTAAGGCTGTTGAGCTGACTGCTAAATATTTTGGCCCGTCTTCCTGGTTGAAAAGCTTCCCACCCCCTTAAGGTGTTGGCTTGGCACGTGATGTGTTCCCTGTGTCGTCAAACCATTAAGAGTGCGTGTAGCACTAAATAAGAGGTTTTGGAGGTCACTGTCCCTGAAAAACAATAGGCAGGGAGGAGCTGGTGGAACATGTGATGAGGTTGCTGGACTTTATTCTGCGGAGCCCTCTCTGCCTCTTTTGGGTGAATGGAAGGATTTTTACTTCCAGCTCACACCTGAGGCTGTTTTTGTCTTTGATTAAATGATGAAGAGCTGAACAAAATGTAGATTTATGTGACTGTCCCTACCAGAGTCACTTGCAAAGAAAAATCCTCTTCAAATAGGTGAGTTGCTTCTCTTTGTAAAAATATTTGAAACATGAATAATTCTCTCATTTGCAGCATTTAAAATTGAGTATTTCCTTCAAAAAAAGGGAATATTTCTTCTAAGGAGAAATACATATTCTCCTTAAAAGAAATATTTACAGTATATGCATAATATGTGATGTAGTTGGGTCTTGTGATGCAATTTGTATTTTTGGTAATTTTCTGTAAGGCAGAATTTTATGCAGCTGAACAATCTACCATTCGTAAATGGGGAAAAGTTGACAAACCTAGTATCTCTATGGACAGGTTATTTCTGTGCTCAAATTGCAAGTTAGTGCAAAAGCGGATTAAAGAAGATAAAAAGATCTATAATCTTCATTCTGGGTGTCATGTGTTTTGGTTAAAGACCAAATTGAAAATTTTGAAACTCTGGCTAAATTCTAGTTTAGTAACTATCCTCTTATATACCAAAATGACTTGTGGCTTTAACGAGACGAACTAAAGCATGTAACAGTGTGCAGAGATGAAACAAATTTCATCACCGAAGTATATGTGTATGTGTTTATCTTTAACAGTTTCCAGAATTTGTCAGCTGATAAATATGTTTCACTTTCAAAACATAAGTGTGAATATTTCACATTTATCTTAACATTAACATTAACAAATATGTATTAATTCTGCTGGTACAGAAAATAATATTAGAAGGCACTATTTTTTGCTCATGAAAGGTTTCAGAATATAAAATGTAAACGCATGTCCTTTTTATTTTTAAATATAAATGTGACCTAATTATTTGGATATAAATCATGAATGTGTGTTGGAGGAGGTATGTTTTCAAGGTTAGGGATGCACTATAACAGGTAATATAAATTATACATTCTGAGGGGCTGTTTAAACTTAGATAGAGCCTGACTTTCTTTGGCAGTTTTGATCTTTCGCTTCAAACCTTCAGAGTAGAAAATCTGATTCAGGAGCTCCTCCTTGCCTATGAGCACACCGGGAGGAACCGACAAAAGGCCCCCGGGGAACACAGTCATCCTGCACAAATTAGCAGTCAGGTTTCTACTTGCTGGAGCAGTCAAGCGCTTGACTTTGTCACACACAGTGCTAGGGAGAACAAGTCAGCCTAGCAGTTTGGAGGATCTTTTGCAAATCAGATAAAAAATAATCAACAGCTATATGGAAAAGACAGCCTTCTGTCCAGCTCTAAAAAACTTGATTATAAATTTCTTTTCCTCTTTGAAGCAATGGTTTAACTGAGAAATGATGCTTGATAATGGGTAATCTTGCCCAGAAGCAAATGGAAATAATTTAACTATTTTACGCGATATACTTGTTCACTTTAGAAAGGCCTAGCCAATAAAAGTAAATGGTATGTTGAAACTTTGATTTCCTAATATCAGTGGATTAAAAAACAAAACAAAACATGGGAATATAGTGAATTTGTGAATTTATAAACAGGCAAAAGGTCTTACCATTTCTGCTTCAAAATGATTTGCTTCTCCTCCTAAACGTATGCACTTCCCAAATTATCCCGTGACTTTAATTCTGTTCGTACATGGTTGAACCATACCCTCTGCAGCCCCGCCCCAATCCTCGGAAAAAGAAAAATAATCTCCATTCATGTTCTAATTTATTTGTTGCTAGCCAGTTTTGACAATTCAGGAAATTTTATATATTGGATTTAGCTTTCTCCCAACATGTTCTTGTAAATCATGTTTCCATGTGCCATGTCATGGGCATGTGGTACTTTGACATACAGTACTATATGCCCTCACCATAGAATTTCAGCAACTCCATCACTTCACTAATTCCTTCCACATTGTTCAGCAAGTGCCCAGTAGTTTATCTCATCAGTTGATAAATGCAGACTTTCTGACTGCCAGTTGGCATCTGTAGTTGCTTCGTTCCTATTCCTGACCCTCTGTTATTCCAACAATGCCCTCCCCACTATGAATGAGTGATGTGTATTGCCACTTTCTCTTCCATGCTCCAGTGTACTCCACAATGAATTTGCCTCCTCAGGGGGGCCACTTACCCTCATGTCCACATAGATTCTCAAAGATGTGAGGGCATATACTACCATTTCATTGGTTTTAAGGATGGAGATTTTTTTCCTCACTCTTTTGTGTACAGTCTCTAAGATTAGGACAGAATGAAAGTATAGGGGAACTAGCTCAGAAGGCTGCATGTTCAATTTAAAATTGTCTCTCTCCTTCGACAACTAGCATAGTAAGTACACACTCCCTGGTTGTGATTAGAGTGACAACTGCTATCTTTAGTGAGTGTGTATGTGCCCACCTTGGTCCCATAAGATGTTTTTCTTCCCATGAGATGCAGTGAGTCTTGGTATATCCACCCAGCTGCTCTTCAGACATTCCCAAATATGCTGATCCATAGGGTGTGCACAGCTTAGTCCAGCTGCAACTTCAGTTACATAAGCAAAAAGGTCAAACACTATTTTGGAAAGTTAAAAAAGCAGATTATATATATGTATTTTTTTTCTTGACTTTTTTTTCTTTCTTCAAATGTCCTATTGGTTCTCTCTTTCCCTTTCCTTATTGGGGGCTTTGTTAGTTTCCTGGAGCTGCCGTAATAAATTACCTCAAACTGGGTGGCTTAAAAGAACAGAAATTTATTCTCTCACAGATCGGGAGGCTAGACATTTTGAGATCCAACAGAGCCACACTCCCTCTGGGGTTCTAGGGAAGAATCCATTCTTCGCCTCTTCCAGCTTCTGGTAACTGTCAGCATTTTTTGGTTGTGGCTGCATCACTCCGATCTCTGCCTCTGTGGTTATATTGTCTCCTCCCCTTCTGTCTGTGTAACCTCTCTCTGTCTCACTCCTATAGAGACAATTGTCAATGGATTTAGGGCCCACCCAGATAATCCAGGATAATCACCTCATCTCAAAATCCTTAACTTAATTACACCTGCAAACTCCCTTTTCCAAATAAGATAACATTCACAAATTCTAGGGTTTGGGGCATGGACATATCTTCTTGAAGTCCAACATTCAACCTTCTACAGGTGCTTGCGTTTGAGTTGGAAGAAACAGGAATTGGAGACACCTATATTGAAGGTGTAAGCAAGATCCTGCTTTGAGAATGCTCCTTCAAGGATCCTAGGTGTTGTAGTGGTGGTAGTAAGGGGAGGCAAGGCCAGAAGAGTGGCTTTGAGTTTCATCCGGAGTGGCCAGTGGTTCCTGTTTAATCGGCCTGATCATTAGAATCTCATCAGCAATTTAAAAAATTACGACAGGCTTTCACACCCCCATCTTGAGATTCTGATTCAGAAGGTATGAAGGTAGGGCCCAGGGAGCTGTATTTCTTTTTAATTTTCCAGGATATTTTCATTTTCATTCCAGAACCACTGCAGCTTAGCTCCTTACTGTCCCCACTGTGGTGAGGGTTGTCAAAATTCCTGGCATGGGTGATAGCAGTAGAGAGGTTAGCCTCCCTTTCATTCATTCATCAAGCTTTTGTTAAGAACTACTCTAGGTCAGACACTGGGTTTAGTGCTGGAGATAAAACAGTGAAATAAAAAAAGTCCTTGCCTGGAAGACCTCATGACCTAGCAGGGAAGATCAGATTGCTGCATGTAGTGGGGCAGGAAGTACATCCCAGAACTCTGGGAAGTGCTAATCCCATCATGATTGCAATGGATTTGTATATTTATTATAACAGTATTCTGGAAAATGACAGTAATGGATCTTGGAACACCATCTGGACTAGCCGCAATTTGGGAAACAGCCAAGTAAACTGATGATTGTGGTACAGTGTGGTGAATGCTATGGTTGATGCATGATACTTCTGCCAGGAGAAGTTATAGGAGACACATTTAACCAGACTGGGGGATCTGGAAAGCTTCCTAAAAGAGGAGAGCCAATTATTTGAAGGTCAAATAGGTCTTAACTAGGCTCTTAAGTCAGAAGGCTGCACCAGTTGGAAGGAATGACGTAAGCAGCGGTGCAAAGACTGGAGAAAGCAGCAACTCATCTAGGTCACTGAGGTTCAGTGACACTGAATAAGGTGAGGACTGTTAAGAGATGGGATGGGAGAGGTTGGCAGAGTCCAAAACACAGGCACCTTACGTGCAATGCAAATGCTAAGGAGCTTGGACTCAATCCAGCAGGCAGTGGGGATCCATCAATCACTTCTAAAAATAATAGCCTTCTTTTCCTTATTATATATATATATAAGAGAAAAAAAATCACCATAATCCCCTAACATGGACAAACACTAATTCTGGGATATTTCCGTGTGTGTGTGTATGTGCATATGTATATATATTTTTCACTGATGGTTTTTGAACAGGGAAGTAACATAATCAGATTTTCATTTTAGAAAGATCACTTTAGCTCAGTGGTTCTTAACCATGGGTGATTTACCTACCCCCAAAGGACATTTGGCAATGTCTGAAGACATTTTTGATTGTCACAACTGGAGGGGAGTGCTACCAGCAACTAGTGGGTAGAGACCAGCGATGCTACCAAAGATCCTACAATGCAAAGGACAGACCACCACCACAGAGAATTATCCATCCCAAAATCTCAGTAGTACTGAGGTTGAGAAACTCTGCTGTAGCTATACCACAAAGAATATATTTGAGGGGGCAAAACTAGAGTCGAAGAGTCCAGGTTTAGCACTGTAGAGATGGTGGTCACCTAAACTAAAATAGAGGCAATAAAGAGGGCAAAAAAATGGGCAGATTTGTCTAGAATTTAGAATGTAGAGTCATGTGAACCTGGTGACTGGATGTGATAGATGAGGAAAAAGGAAGATTCAGGGGTGAACTCTCCACTCTGAATTTGGAAACTAGGTTGATAATGGTGAAAAATACAGGAGGTGGAAAGGATGTGATGAGGATAAGAATAAATCCATTCATTCATTTATTCAACAAATACTGCTCGAGGAATACCCTGTACATCACTGTGCCAGCAGGTCCTAAGCATATGGTGGGACAAAACAGACACAGCTCTTGGTGTCATGGGCTTCATTGTGAGGTCACGTGCAAGGAAATAGAGAAACAGAAGAGTGATAAGATGGGTAAGTTCTGGATGCTATGAGAGCACATTTCAAGGGGTATGCATCTCAGCCTAACTCTAGGCTCAGAGAAGGTCTCCCAGAGAAAATAACCTTTATAAAGATTCTTCAAGAATGAGACAGTTATCCAGGCAGAGAGGTGGTAGACAAGTGTTTGAGACAAAGTAACAGTACGACAGTACATGCATAGGCTCGAGAGATGATGCAAATTTTACAATGGCAGAAGTTCAGTTATGAGGCTAGAAACTAGATCACATGGAGCCTTGTAAATGAAGGGATGAATTTGGACTTTAGACCAAGAGCAAATGGAAGTCATTAAAATGCTAAGCAGAGGGAGACTTCTGGGGAAGATGGAGAGTAAGGAGCTCCAGGACTCAGTTTCTCCACCAAAACAACTATTAAACAGACAAGAACTGTCTGAAACAACTATTTTGAAACTCCAAAGGCCAGAAAAACACTGTACAGCATCCAGAAAAGAGCAGAAGGAAGAGACCAATAAATTACCGTAAAAAACTGTGCATTTCTCTCTCTGTGTAGCAGCTATCGGTGCCCATCCGCCACCCTCATGGCAGGCTGCTGCGGGGTCCAGTCCATGGCTAGAGCTGGTGTCAAAAAAGGACAAAAAAGTCCTCTTCCCCAGGAACAGCAGTGGGCACTGATCACAGCTTTAGATTAGCTAATTGAGATTGCTGGGTCTTGGCTCTGAGAGCAGCTGTTTTTACCTGGGCAGCCATTGTTTTGACCCCACCCCAACAAGGTCAGTGGCAGCCACTTTTGTAACCCTCCCCAGATGGGGAGGAGGCGGCGGAGATTTAAAGACACAGCACTTCCTCAGGGCCGTGGGGGACAGTTAGCTGAAGGGCTGCATTTGCCAGGCAGACCAGGAAAGCTCAGCTTTGAGGAGCCGATTGAGAATATTTTGGCACCCTTCCTGATCCCCTCCCCAGGACACTTTGGAGCTGGTCTGTGCTTCCGTCATGGGTCCCTGGCCCTGTTTGGGCTGGGAAAGACTGGCTTGGGAAAGTCCTCCCTGGGGTGACCGTCCTCCCAGAATTTGACCTCTAGGCAAAAGCACCATGAGAAAACAAAAGGAGTTTAAAATTCTGTGGAGATGGACAGTCTGGGATAAAAGCCTGCCAGCTTCAAATACCAGGGAGAAGGAGTTCTGTCAACTGAGAAGCAGAGGGGACAACCAAACTCCTGTAATCAGGGGAACTCCAAAACAACTAACAAGCAAAAGCCCAAGACAAGACAGAGGCCCAGAAATCAGGGAAAATCTTGCACACTGCATCACCTTAGGCAGTCCTTCCTGATTGGAGGGCTGAAGTACAATAAAATCCCTTTCTTATCACCAGCTGGTTACAAAACCAAGAAACAGACATCCCAGGGAGTAAATCACACAGTTAACATTTTAAAGTATTAAAATGTACAGTGTGCAACAAAAGAATACAAGACGAAGAAACAGGAAATGATGGCCCATCCAAAGGAAAAGGATAAAAATACAGAAAACACCAACAAAGAAGATGAGAATGTGTACAAACCAAACAAAGCCTTTAAAAAATGATCTTAAAAATGCTCAAGGAGATGAAGACTAAAAGATATCAGGAAAACAATGAATGAACAATATGAGAGTCTAAGTAAAGAGATAGAAACTTTTAAAAGGAACCAAACAGAACTACTGGAGATGAAGACCAAAAAACTAAAATAAAAAATGCCCAAGAGCATTTCAAGAGCAGACTGGAGTTGGCAGAAGAAAGAATCAGCAAACTTGAAGTCAAGACACTTGAAATGAGTCAGTCTGAGGAGCAGAAAGGAAAAAGAAATATTAAAAGCAAAATAGCCTAAGACAGCTATGGGGCACCATCAAATGCAACAATATACATGTTATGGGAGTTCCACAAGAAGAAGAAGAGAAATGGACAGAAAGAATAGTCAAAGACATAATGACAGAGAACGTCCCAAACTTAGCAAATGATGTGAATATGTACATCCAAGACACTCAAAAAACACCAAACAGAATAAACATGAAGAAAAATATACCCCATCACATGTTGATTACACTATCAACTGCAAAGGACAAGCAGAGAGTTCTAAAAGCTGTAAGAGAAAAGCAATGTGTTACATTCAAGGGAGTCCCAACTAGATTAAGAGCCAATTTCTCATGAGAAACCATAGAGGCAAGAAGGAAGTGCGTAGAAATATTAGAGTGCTGACGGAAAACAACTGCCAGCCAAGAATTTTATATCTGGCAGACTGTCTTTCAAAAATGAGGGAGACTCTATGTGGGACATGACTCATAGGGATGTAAATCTCCCTAGCAACATGGGACATGACTCCCGGGGATGATCCTGGACCTAGCATCATGGAATTGAGAAAATCTTTTTTACCAAAAGGGGGAGGAGAAATGAAACAAAATAAAATTTCAGTGGCTGAGAGATTTCAAATGGAGTTGAGAGGTCATTCTGGAGGTTATTCTTATGCATTATATAGATATCCCTTTCTAGTTTTTAGTGTATTGGAATAGCTATAAGGAAATACCTGAAACTGTTGAACTGCAACCCAGTAGCCTTGATTCTTGAAGATGATTGTATAACTATATAGCTTATGCCATGTGGCCGTGTGATTGTGAAAACCTTGTGGCTCACGCTCCCTCTATCCAGCGTATGGACGGATGAGTTGAAAATTGGGAACAAAAATTAAATGAATAATAGGGGGGATGGAATGTTTTGGGTGTTCTTCTTTACTTGTCCTTTCATTCTTATTTTTATTATTATTTACTTCAAAGTAATGAATGCTCAAAAATTGATTTTG
Source organism: Choloepus didactylus (assembly GCF_015220235.1). NCBI lineage: Eukaryota > Metazoa > Chordata > Mammalia > Pilosa > Megalonychidae > Choloepus > Choloepus didactylus. Next base: position 124,533,292 of record NC_051312.1, on the reverse strand, counting down.
GTGATGAATGCACAACTATATGATGGTACTGTGAACAACTGATGTACACTATGGATGATTGTAGGGTATGTGAATATATCTCAATAAAATGAATAAAAAAAAGAAAAAAAAATGAGGGAGAGTGTAAGACATTCTCAGATAAACAAAAATGAGGGAATTCATCACCACTAGGCCTATCCTACAAGCAATGTTAAAAGAAGTTCTTCACACTGAAAGGACAAGACACTAGACAGTGGTTTGAAGCAGCATAAAGAAATAAAAACCTGCAGTAAAGGTAACCATTTGCATAATTATAAATGCCAGTATTGTGTTTCTAGTTATATAACTCCACTTCTTACTTCCTACCGGTGCTAAAATGCAAGTGCATAAAAAATAATGACAAATCTAGATTTTAGGACATAAAACGTACAAAGATATAAGTGGTAACAAGTATAAAAAAATGGTGGTTGGACAGAGGGGTACAGGAAAATTACATGTACTTGCTATGGAAGTTAAGTTGCTATCAAACCAAATATGATTGTTTATATTTAGGGTGTTAAATTTTAACCCGATGGTAACCACAAGGAAAACATGAAAAATATATCCAGATGCAAATGAGAAAGTACTCAATATGGTACAGAATAAAAAAGCAAATAGATATAAAAGAAGGCTTTAGCAGAAGTGAGGGACAAAAATGGTATAACATCAGGGTTAAATAGCAAAATGGCAGAAAAAAGTCCTGTAATATCATTGGTGACTTTAAATGTAAATGAATTAAACTCTAGTCAAAAAGCAGACATTGGCAGAATGGATAGAAAAGCTTGACCCAACTATATGCTGTCTACAAGGCTCACCTTGAAGTCAATGATGCAAGTAGGTTGGCAGTGAAAAAATGGAAAAAAAATATACCATGCAAGTAGTAACCAAAAGAGAGCTGGAGTGGCTATACTAATATCAGATAAAATAGATTTTAAATCAAAAACAATTACAAGGGACAAAGATGGTCATTATATACTCATAAAGAGGACAATTCAACAGGAAGATGTTACAATTATAAATATATAAGCATCTAACAATGGAGTCCCAAAATATATGAAGCAAATACTTCCAGAGTTGGAGGGAGAAATTGATGGTTCTACATTAATAGTAGGGGATTTTAACACACCACACTCAATAATGGATAGAACATCTAGTCAGAAGATTGAAGTACAGAACTTGAATGAGACAATAAACCAACTAGATCTAGCAGGCATATATAGAACACTGTACCCAATGAAAATAGGGTACACAGTCTTCTCGAGTGCACATGGATCATTCTCCAGGAAAGACCATATGTTGGGTCACAAAACAAGTCTCAATAAATAAAAAAAAATATTGAAATCATACAATGTATATTCTCCAATCACAGTGGAATGAAGCTAGAAATCATCACCAAGGGAGAAAGGGAAAAGTCACAAATACGTGGAAATTAAACAACATACTCTGAAACAACCATTGGGTTAAAGAGAAATTAGGAAATATTTTGAGGCAAATGAAAAAGAAAATACAACATACCAAAACTTATGGGATGCAGTGAAGGCAGTGCTGAGAGGGAAATTCATAGCTCTAAATGCTTATATTATAAAAGAAGAAAGACTTCAAATCAGAGACCTAACCTCAAAATGGGAAGAGCTAGAAAAAGACCAAACTAAACCAAGAGTGAGCAAAAGAAAGGAATAACAAAGATCAGAGTGGAGATAAACAAAATAGGAAACAAAAACAGTAGTCAACAAAACCAGAAGTTGGTTCTTTGAAAAGAACAATAAAATAAACAAACTTTCAGCTAGATTGACAAAGAAAAATGAAAAGAGAGGATTCAAGTAAAGAACATCAGAAATGAAAAGGGGAACATTACTACTGACCACAGTGAAATAAAAAGGACTGCAAGAAGATTCTATGAACAATTGTATGCCAATAAATTATATAGCCTAGCTGAAGTGTAGAGAATGGATTAGATTGGGGCAAAACCTGGAGACAGAGGGACAGTTATGGAGCTTTTGAGATAATAAAGGCAAGAGATAATAAAGGCTTAACTGATGTAAAGGCAGGAAGATGCAGAGATGTAGATGGATTTGAGAGGAATTTCTGTGTTTGAATCAACAGGATTTGTTGATAGATTGGAAGCAAAAAGTGAGGATGAAAGGAGAAGGTGGGGTCTGTTTAGGCCAGGTAGGGTCCAAATTGCCTGTGAATAGGGAGGTGGATCTCTGCAGTGGCCAGTGATTAAAATGTGCTCCACCAACACTTGGGAAAAATCACCCAGGGTTCTGATTAGAAAAGAATATTCTTGAGCTCCACCCTACTGTATTGAATGAGAATTTCTGAATGGTATCTGCAAAGGTATAAAGACAAAAGAATATTTTATGGGGGAGGAATTAATTTGGCAAGTCTAGAGTACAAATACCTCTGGAGGAGTAAAGTGTGGGGAGATAAGGCTTGAAGGGAGAGGAGTTGGATGGGGTTCTCATCAGATAAAAGCCTTGTGTCATATTAAGGTTTGGGATAATACCTTGTAAAATTTTAAGTAGGGGGTTGATAAGAATAAATTTGCATTTCTGTTGGTTATTGTAAAAATGGAGAGGAGTCTGGAAGAGATATCCTGAAAAGTTAATCTAAGGCAGAAAGAGTGGAGGTGGAGAAGCAGGGATATTTGTGAGCGATCTTTAAGAGATGGCATCGTAGGACGTGTGAGTGAGTAAATGCAGAAGATGAGGCATGTATTTGTCTCCCTTGAAAGACCTGAGGACTTTTACAACATAGCTTTCATGGTACTACTGTTGCTTTTATTCACTCTACATTCAGATTAGAAACATATATTAACTTTTAGGACTATATTAACTTATAGGACTAAATCCTATACCCTCCTACCTAAGTGCACATTGGCACATATGCTCATGCACACCCTTGGGCGAGCGTGCATCCTCCCACTAGCTGCACACTCACACTCAGTGGCACTGTGTCCCAGTAGTGCCCCACGTGTCCTCTAAAGCCACATCTTCCACTTACCTGATGCTCTTGGAAGCTGATTCCTACCCCTGCTACCCTCACACCAGAGCTGATGGGGACCTGGTGAGCTGCTGAGATGCTGCAGCCCAACGGGGCTCCGGAAAGAATCTTCACAGTCTGCCTATTCCTAGCTCCAGGCAGTTCCCAGCTCCCTTGCCAGTTCCCAGGCTCCCTTGTTCTCTCGCATCTCCAAGCTTTTTCTCATGCTGTTCTTGAGCCTCTCGTACCAATTCAGCTACCAGCTTCCCCATATTGCCTTCCCTGTTCTTCTCCAGGAAATGCTCACCAGACCCTCTGCATTTTCAGTGCATTTTACTTACTTCTCTTTATAGTCTTTATCATATCTTGGCTTGGATTTTGGTTCTTTATGTATCTAATCTTTCCTATTATCAAAGGCTCTCAGAGAGCAGTGCCCCTATTTCAATCATTTTTATTTCCTCCAAAGCACTCAGAATAAAAGGAATAACCACAAAATAAACCCCAAAATAAAAGGAATAAAAACAGTATCTAACTTCCAGATATTATGAGTAGAGCTGATATTTCAGAGTAATAGGGAAAAGTCTAAATTAATTTTAATTTCTGTTAAACTGTGAGCTAAACTTTAAAAACATAGGGATATGTTAAACAGATGAATTGCTTGGCTTCCCAGAGTTTATGCTCAACTTTCATGAACCAAGAAAAAGTTAGAAGATTGAATTAAGGAAAACCGTGGCTTGCCACTTTTGAATATCTGATCTTGAGTCCCAATGGTTTAACTCGTGCTGTTCTCTTAGTAGAGGAGAGGACCTAATTTCATACAGAGCTCTGAGTCATCACAGTCTGTTAATTCTTGTGCTATAATTCAGGCAGAGCACCCCTTGGAATAGGATTTAAAAGATAAGAACCTCTATCTCAATTTTGGATCTAATTAGTTTTTATCCTCACTGATCTCAGAGAAGCAATATGAATAGTAATAGCATAATTGTTCTCCTCCAACCTGGTTTCATGATAATAACACATCTTTATAAAAACAAACATCCTGAAGCCATTTTTAAGAGATTTGCTTTTAAAAATCTCCCCTTGTGAATTGTGGATTCTGTTCCTGACTTAATCCCTCTTTAATATAAAAATGTATGAAAACAGAAAATCTGTTTCCCATTTGCAAGAAGAGTCAGTGTGCCATGCTGGTTAACAAGGAGGGCTCTGGATTCAGACAGCCTGTGGTGAATACTGGCTCAATCACTAACTGTATCCCTTAGACAGCATATTCCAACTTCTCTGCACCTCCAGCTTCTCATCTGTAAAATGGGAGTTGTAATAGTATCCACCTTACAGGGTTGACGTATTTAAAAAAGTTAAGATGAGAACAGTGCCTGATACATAGCACTCAACAAATGTAACTATTTTTGCTACTGTATTTTTTTAAGCTGTGCTCAAAAAGAAATCTACTACTATCATTTTTTCTTGGCTACTTGAGTGACACAAATAGAAAACAGTTTCTAAGCAATCCCAGGGAAATTTTCCCCAAATTTTTTTTCAACAATGCACTAACCAAGAAATGTCTTCCCACAGAGCATTCAACATGTGTCTTCTCAGGATATCAAGATTTAACAGCAAATATGCTGTTGATTTTTTGTCATGGTAAAAGTTAGGCCCTGCTTGAAAGAAATTATTTCAAATTCTTTCCACAGATGTGAAGGCCTTGCGGGACCTCCTGTGTCTGTGAGGGGAGCTGCCTCAGTAAGTAACCAGAGAACCAGGGGTTCTTCTAAGGAATTCAGAATGTATGTGATCCCCAGTTGGCTACCTATTTAAATGGGATTCCCCTTGACTCAGGTTTTGTTTTGTTTTTGTTGTTGTTGTTGTTTTTGTTTTATTTGTGTTTTTTTTTACTCAGAAATTCCACTTGTAGGCATTTCATTCAACAGCAAATCCATTTGTAGACATTTAATTTCATTAATTTCCTTTTACAAACACACACAATATGATTGAACAAGGCTAACTGTGTCAATGTTACAATCAGAAATATTTTACTGTTTACCCTTAAGCATCTTTTGAATATTGTGAATATATCATACACACATAAAAAAACTTTTAAAGGAGCAAAAACGTATTCTTTATGCCTGCACACTTGTGATGGTGAGGTTCATGTGTCAATTTGGCCAGGTGATGGTGTCCAGGTGTCTGGTCAAGCAAGCACTGGCCTAATCATTACTGCAAGGACATTTGTGCCTGGTTAATAAATCAGAAGGCTGGTTTGTTAAATCTTCAGTCAATTGGCTGCAGCTGTGACCGATTACATCAACGGAAGGCATGTCTTCTGCAATGAGAGAATTCAATCAGCTGGATTTAATCCAATCATTGAAGACTTTAAAGCAAGAAAGTTACAGGACATTCATTTCTTCTTCGGCTAGCTAGCAAAGCATTTCTTGAGGAGTTCATCAAAGTTGCCAGTTTGCAGCCTGAGGAGTTCATTGAACACCTTCATTGGAGTTGCCAGTTTGCTGCCTGCCCTATGGAATTTGGACTCGCGCATACCCACAGTTGGGTGAGACACTTTTATAAAATTTTATCTTTATAGATATCTTCTGTTGATTCTGTTTCCCTAGAGAACCCTATCTAATACAACTTGGTACCAGGAGTGGTTCTGGAGAAACAGAATCTTAAAATAGGCTTTTACAATTGGTTTTCTACTCTGATTAGATTCAAAGGCACTAATGACTCCATTTCCAATAATCAAGATGGCACTGACAGTCCATGGCATGAGTTGGCAACGGAGATACGCAAAATACTACCATTTGATTCTCCTAATCATACTCTTGTATGAAGCAAGGGTCTGGGTGACAGTGTTTTTGACACCTTAATAGAGTTTTGCAGAGTTAAGAGGTATAATGATGTTGGTTGGTGGCTCTTAGATAGGCTGGATAAAGCTGTAAGAGAAAGGGACGAGCTGAAGGCTTCAAATTTGAAACTTAAGCACCGTATGACAGATGTAAAAGTTTCTGTGTGTGCCCTGAAAGAAAGTCTTATTTCCTGTGGCTGCACACTTGAGATTTCTGAAAACCAGACCCAGGGTCTCATTGTGCAAGCAGTAGATTTACAAAGTAAACTGAAATCTCAACTGTGCAGGATGTCTGCTGTTAAAGTAAAGGCATTGATTGGAAAAGAATGGATCTTGAAACTTGGGATGGGGACATATGGATTGATAATAATGGCAGTGAGGACACTGGAACCCTGGATTCTGCTGAGTCTTTTGTTAGATATACCTGTGGCAGTCTGTCCTAAGGAAACATCCCCCCTCCCCGCCCCCCACTTCCAGTCTGCCCTGGGAAGACAGCTACCCAACCTCCAGCCTGCTCTCAGGAAACTCCTTTCTGACCTCCAGTCCGCCCTGGGGAGCCTGCCATCCAACCTTCACCTAAGGAGATTAACCCTTCAGTGCCTGCTAAGCCTGTAATGACCTCCCCTGAGGAAGCAGCCCTCACTTCTATGTCTGGAGAGATTAATCCTGTTTCACGAGATGAAACTGCAACAGAATGTCCTGAGGCAAATGGCTTGAGGGACACTTCTAATTCTTTTCATGACCCCTCCCCACCACCACTCTTTGTTTCAAGACCTATAACTAGACTAAAGTCCCAACAGGCTCTGAAGGTGAGGTACAAAGTGTGGCCTACATTTATATAACTGGTCACGTGGTTGTAGTTTATATTTATCACTAACTTCTTCCACTACCCATTCCATGTTCCCTTTACCCCCAGCAAGCACTTTGTTTGGTGGGGTGACCCAAATCTTCATTCCTGAAGTTTATTGACCATTGGTAATCCTGCCTGGATTGGGTTATTGCAGTTTTCCATTGACTTTAATGACACAGCATGGTAGTACTAAGAGACACCCTAGGGGATCTCCTGTATCCCAGAAAAAGTCTTCTTTATCTCCATTGTGTAGTTGCAGTGCTATTTCCCGTTGACAGTCAGGATCAATCACTCCAGCCAGCACAGTAATCCCCTTCCTTGCCTGTTGATTCAGAGGCATAAGAAGCCCAAAGTGGCCAGGTGGCAGTCTTAACTTCCAGTTCCATGGAATTATTGTTGTGTTTCCTAGTGGAAGCCCTCTTCCTTTTGGAACTAAGACTTGTAGACTAGCGGAGCTTAAGCTTGCAGGGACAGGAAGCAGAAATTTTCCTAGTGGATCACTAGGAGTGATGGTGAGTGGTGCCACTCCTGTTTCCACTACTTGATTCCTGGATCCATGAATCCTGGCTATGGGAGAAACAGCCTCATAGAGTGGATGCTGATTCAGAGCATACAGAGCCTCCTGGAGAACACTACCCCAGCCCTGCAAGGTATTGCCACCTAGTTGGCACCGTAATTGAGTCTTCAACAGGCCATTCCACAGTTCTATCAACCCAGCTGCCTCTGGGGAACATGGTAAGACCAGAGAATTCCATGAGTATGTGTCCATTCCCTCACTTCATTTGCTGTGAAGTGGGTTCCTTGGTCAGAAGCAATGCTGTGTGGAATACCATGACAGTGGATAAGGCATTCCATAAGTCCATAGATGGTAGTTTTGGCAGAAGTATTGCATTCAGGTAAGGTAAACGTATATCCAGAGTATGAGTCTATTCCAGTGAGAACAAATCGCTGCCCCTTCCATGATGGAAGTGATCCAATGTAATCAACCTGCCACCAGGTAGCAGTCTGATCACCTCGGGGAATGGTGCCATACTGGGGACTGAGTGTGGGTCTCTGTGAGTCAGATTATTTTGTCTGCTGCTTTGAGCCTGTTTTCCATTATGGTAGCCACACCCACCTTGTCTTTCTTGATTAACTGCTGCCACGTGGCATCTGCCCACTCGGGATCCAATTATCCCCATTGTGTTTAAGGATTCCAGCTCAGTGACATCAGTTGCTACAGTAATATCTGACCAGAGAAGGGTGATTACAGAGCTCTTCAGGGATGACAGAACTAGTCTCACAAGTTAATTCCTCACAGTCGTGGTAAAAGGTGTGTCCTCTGGATATTCCAGGGGTGTGTGAGCAGGTCTTCCATGATAAATCCACTCCAACATTCCAATCTCTCTAAGCCTTTTAATCCCCTCCTCTACATTATACCAGGGCAGTTCTGGCATTTCAGCCTCAGGTAATGCTACCTTTTGATCCACATTTCAGCCAACCAACCAAACAAACTGTTAATGCCCTTTCTAATGCAGAATCTCTGCTAATGGGCACATATCAATAAATTCAGCCTGATTCAACTTTATATTCCTTCCACCATTATCCCACATCCTTAATATCCATTCCCACACATATCCCCCTGATCTCTGTCTGTATAAATTGGAAAACTCATACAGTTCTTTTGGAGTATAGCATACTTTCTCATGTGTGACACCTTGTACCTCACCCTTCGGGGCCTGTTGGGACTTTAGGCTAGTTACAGGTCTTGAAGAAGAGTGGTGGTGGGGAGGGGTCATGAAAAGAATTAGAAGTGTTCCTCAAGCCATTTACCTCAGGACATTCTGTTGCAGTTTCATCTCTTGAAACAGGATTAATCTCTCCAGACAGAGGAGTGAGGGCTGCTTCCTTAGGGGAGGTGATTACAGGATTAGCAGGCACTGAAGGGTTAATCTCTTTAGGTGGAGGTTGGATGGCAGGCTCCTCAGATTGGAGGTTGTAATGGTTTGTATATATTATGTCTCCCAGAAAAAGCCATGTTATTTGATGCAGTCTTGTGGGGGCAGACATATTAGTGGGAATTAAGTTCAAATATTTGGTTTAGGGTGTTTCCGTGGAGATGTGCCCCACCCAACTGTGGGTGATGACTCTGGTTAGATAATTTCCATGGCGGTGTTATCCCACCCATTCAGGGTGGGTCTAAATTAAATCACTGGAGCCATATAAATGAGCTGACAAACAGAAGGAACTCAGTGCAGCTGAGAGTGACATTTTGAAGAGGAGCTACAGCCAAGAGGGACACTTTGAAGAAAGCACAGGAGCTGCAGATGAGAGACATTTTGAAGATGGCTGTTGAAAGCAGACTCTTGCTCTGGAGAAGCTGAGAGAGGACAAATATCCCAAGTGCAACTAAGAGTGACATTTTTGAGGAACTTCCATCTAGAGAGGAACATCCTGGGAGAAAGCCATTTTGAAACCAGAACTTTGGAGCAGACACCAGCCACATGCCTTCCCAGCTAACAGAGGTTTTCTGGACACCATTGGCCATCCTCCAGTGAAAGTACCCGATTGCTGATGTGTTACCTTGGACACTGGATGGCCTTAAGACTGTAACTGTGTAACCAAATAAGCACCCTTTTATAAAAGCCAATCCATCTCTGATGTTTTGCATTCCAGCAGCATTAGCAAACTAGAACAGAGATCGAGAAGGTGTTTCCTGAGAGCAGGCTGGAGGTGGGGTAGCTGTCTTCTCAGGGCAGACTGGAAGTGGGGGGCTGTTTCCCCAGGACAGACCACTACAAGTATATCTAACAAAGACTCAGCAGAATCCAGGGTTCCAGTGTCCTCACTGCCATTATTATCAATCCATATGTACCCATCCCAAGTTTCAAGATCCATTCTTTTCCAATCAATGCCTTTACTTTAACAGCAGACACCCTGCACGGTTGAGATTTCAGTTTACTTTGTAAATCTACTACTTGCACAATGAGACCCTGGGTCTGGTTTTCAGAAATCTCAAGTGTGCAGCCACAGGAAATAAGATTTTCTTTCAGGGCACACATAGAAACCTTTACACCTGTCATATGGCACTTAAGTTTCAAATATGAAGACTTTAGCTCATCCCTTTCTCTTAGAACTTTATCCAGCCTAATTAAGAGCCACCAACCAACATCATTATACCTCTTAACTCTGCAAAACTCTATTAAGGTGTCAAAAACACTGTCACCCAGACCCTTGCTTCATACAAGAGTATGATTAGGAGAATCAAATGGTAGTATTTTGCGTATCTCCATTGCCAACTCATGCCATGGACTGTCAGTGCCATCTTGATTATTGGAAATGGAGTCATTAGTGCCTTTGAATCTAATCAGAGTAGAAAACCAATTGTAAAAGCCTATTTTAAGATTCTGTTTCTCCAGAACCACTCCTGGTACCAAGTTGTATTAGATAGGGTTCTCTAGGGAAACAGAATCAACAGAAGATATCTATAAAGATAAAATTTTATAAAAGTGTCTCACGCAACTGTGGGTATGCACGAGTTGAAATTCCATAGGGCAGGCAGCAAACTGGCAACGCCAATGAAGGTGTTCAGTGAACTCAGGCAGTGAACTGGTACCTCCGATGAAGGTGTTTGATGGAATCCTCAGGAAATGCTTTGCTGGCTAGCCAAAGAAGTGAAGGTCTTCGATCTTTCTCGCTTAAAAGTCTTCAACTGATTGGATTACATCCAGTTGATTGAATTCTCTCATTGTGGAAGACGCCCTTTGTTAATGTAATCAGTCACAGCTGCAGCCAACTGACTGATGATTTAATAAACCAGCTTTCTGGTTTATTAACCAGTCACAAATGTCCTTGCACTCACGGTTAAGTCAGTGCTTGCTTGACCAGACATCTGGACACCGTCACCTGGCCAAGTTGACACAAGAACCTAACCATCACAGGTACCCTGGCCTGCCCTGCATGGAACTGCAGGCAAACCCAAGCCTTGGTGTCTGCAGGGAGAACTCTGCCATGAAGCACACACCATCTGACAAAAAGGTCTCAACAGAAGTAGGAATGGGACATGAATTCACAGTCTTAGGCTGAGCTACTCTTGTAGGAATTCTTGTCCATGATGCCAATATTGCCTCCTGAGCTGAAGTTATTACTTCAACTCTATTACTCAATTCTTCTCTCTCCCTTGTCTCACAACTTTTCTGATCTTTTGCTGTCTTGGTCATCATCTTCAAACATGACTGCAGCTTGGCCTCCCCTAATGTATCAGGAATATCCTGTTTTTGCCCAGGGTAAACATGTTGCTGGAGCCTCAGATAAACCTCTATTTTCAGGCCATTGGTACTCAAATTAAAATGTTGGCACCACTTCCTCAAAGTATCCTGATGTACCTTGTTAATTGGAGGCACAATGGTCGGCAAGGGAAGCATTGGTACTTTGGATTTTGAGCAAGCTTTGAATTACTCATTCATTTGAGGAAGATGAACTTGATCCTTTTTCCTAGACATCTTTGGTTTAATTTGTGCAGTTGAAGTACTTGGTTCCATTTGATGCTCTTCTTGAGGTTCCTCTTTTATTAGAACTAATGTGATTATCACATGTTCCTGTAATTCCTCCTAAAAGACATTTTTTTCACTGCTATCATAATTTGAGTATGCCATTTCCAGGAATACACGGTGAAGGCAATGTCAGCAATGCCAAGGATATCCACAGTCTACTCCTATTAACCTCCTTGGCTCAGTTTTAAATTTACTTTACAAGCTTAGATTTCTCCTTGAGAGTCCAAAGTTTCCCAGTCATGGTTGGTATCCAGTTGGCTCTGGTACTGAAATGCTCAAACAGTAGGCTCTGCCAGGAAGGAGTTAGGCCATCATGTTTCCATTCACGCCATCAGTGCCATTTCTAATATTTTACCACGTGTCACTCCTATTCAACCCTAAAGGACTGGGCAAAGGAAGAGGCAAGAGGCAGCCACTGCCACTTTTGCAAGTAGGCGCATGTGCATGGGTCTGGACTGGACCCTTTCTACATATGATCATCATTTGCATTCAAAAAGGAAGCTATTAAGTGAGATACATTTGGCTGGAGTAAGTTCACTTGAGGGGATTGACCCAACATGACCCTTCTCCAAAGGCTTAAATTTACATTTATCACTGTTTTCACATGCTAAGGTTGAAAACCTAAGTTTCCTGTTTGTTGCTTTTTCGTGGTCATAGCTCTTGATCAACACATGCCCCTGTTTTTATGTGTAGCTCATAGTTTGGAGATGATATAAAGGGAGAGGGTTTTGAAAGGGACCTAAGAGGGCAGGAGGGGGTCAGAGAAATTTTCCAATTTATCATGGGTTAGTACTATATCTTTCCCTTTCTCCCTCTCTTTTTTACAAAATGCATGGGGTATAATTCTGGTGAAGAGTGCATATAAACAGAGGTTCTTTACTTCAAAAACAAAAAGAAGTCTCCTTATTTCTTCAGATAATGCTACTTCTTTCTGGAAAATAACAACCCTTTTCTCTCTCTTTGCCATGCTTGAGCCCCAACCATAACACTGGCACGAAAAACTGCTAACTCCAATTGAGACCAGGCACTTGACATGTATCATTTCATTTAATCCTCACAGAAAATCCATGACGTAGGTACTGTTGTTATTCCCATTTTGAAGACAAGGGAACTGCGGTTCAGAGAACTTAAAGATTGTGCTCAAGGTCACACTGGTATATGGTAGAGTCAGGATTAGAATACCTGGGTCTGTGTAGCTCCACGGCCAGAAGGCAATAATGCCTACAGCTCCATCCATCCCAAAGACATGTTTGCATATGAGCCACTGTTGCTCTTTACCTGCAGATACTCTCCCCTTAACTGAGAGGGGGACTGAAGTGGCATATCCTCCGCATCTAGCTTTTGCTCTCTAATAGGCAGAACAGAGCTCTGTTCCAGGATACTTCCGTATCCTTTTTATTGGAAAAGTGCCCAGAGCTACCATCCAATGCCATTTAACAGCCTGGAGACCAGAAACAGATGGAGAATATAAGAAGAAATGTAAATGCCTAGAAGTTATAAAACTATAGAGCTAACTTGGAGTTCTGGAGATCGGAAAATCCCATCTGAGAATTAATATATATCTTTCTTTGACACTCCTGATTGACACTCACTGCTCAGAGCATGTCTATCCAAAAGGTGAGAGCTGGGAAAATGAAAGTGAAACTCAAGGCAGAAATTTTTGTTCCCAGTTAATAAATATTATAAAAGTGGGAGAGAAAAAATAATGAAAACTACTTTGTGAAACAAAGGTTCTATATGGCATGTAAATTTCCATTCACACAGTGCCATTCTCTTAGCCCACAGAAAGCTGGAAGTTGGCCATTAATGCCACAGGGATTCTTGCCAGGATTTGAGGTCACAAACTTCCCACCACTTGGCAGTCTGGCAGGAATGTTACAAAGGGAATTCTAGCATCTAATGGGAGGTTGTACCACATTATTGGATAATCTTCCATTCAGAAAAGAAGGAAGCTGCTATTTAAACATTTGCAAGAAACTTAAAAGAAGCAACAGATTTCATAAAACACAGAATTTTTAGAGTTAAAAAGAAACTTAAAGATATCTACCCAACATTTCTCAACCTAGACACTACTGATATTTTGGGCCACGTAATTTGTGCAGTGGCCTGTGCACTGTAGGATGTTTAGTAACATCCCTAGCCTCTACCCACTATATGCCAGTTGCTCTCCCCAACCCAGCAGTGACAACCAAAAATGTCTCCAGACATTGCCAAAATGCCCCCAGTTGAGAACCATCTCCTTACAAGTGAGGAATCCAAAGTCAAAATAGTCACCGTCTTTGAGAATAGAGGCAAAACATATAGCTTTGGCCACTTAATCACTCTTCGTCTCCTGGCAAATTCTGGCCAAGCTTGCTGTTAGGCAGTACTGCCAGGCCTGTACCTCTCGAAACTCATCTCCAGTGTGGCATTCATCCCACTGACTCTTCATGTGGGTCAGTGTGAGCTCTCTGAGGCAGGGACTGTACCACATTCACCAGTGTGTCCTCCCTGCCTGGCACCAACCAAGCATCCATAATTGAGAGAAAAAACAAATGAGTGGTTTTAAGCCACAAGGTGGGTTGGTGGATGTGCCCTTTGCAGGAAAGTAGATACAGAGCATATACAGGAACACCTTTAAAAAGTAATTTCTTGCCTTTACAAAGGCATTTGATCACATTGGTTAGCTTGGGCTTGAACTCTGACAACTATTCTGGAAGTTTGGCTGCCCTGGGAAGTTCTCAAATCTTCTAAGGTTACTCTACAACAGAAGATTTGTTTGTCTAGTCATGCCAGAATTGCAGACAGTATCAGGAGAGTAAATTGGAGCTGTGTAAAGGCCACATTTTGCTCAGTCTGTTTTATGTGCTATGTTTGAAAATGTAACCATGCTCCTAAAAGCCAGCATTTGGAGACTCTGGCCTCTAATCCTGTGGGACACCTTTCCAACTCATTAGGCTGCAAGCATAAGCAGGAGTCCTCCAGGAAATTCTCTATAACCACAAACGAATATTAATAGCTAAAAGATTAACAGCCAACAGAATTATCAAACCGAAAATGCCAGTACCCAAGTTGAGAAACTCTGAGCTAGATGATCTCTAAGTTGTTTGTTTTTTTTTAACTCTAAAGCTTCTGTTTTCTGAAATGCTTTGCTTCTTTTAAGTTTATGCAAATGTTTAAATAGCAGTTTCCTTCTTTCCTGAGTAGAAGGTCATGCAATAATGTGGTAAGGCTCCCATAAAGTGCTAGAATCCCATTTGTAACATTTCTGCAGGCTGCAAACCAAGGGCTGGACACCATTCTAAAATGCTTTACAACTATTAATTCATTTAATCCTCAGGGTAACCCTACGAGGTGGGTGTTATTATTTTCATTTTACAGAGAAAGAAACTAAGGCACAGAAAGGTTAAGTGGCTTGCCCAAAGTCATACAGCTATTTAGTGGCAGAGCCAGGATTTGAACCTGTGTAGAATTTATGTGCTTAACCACTGAACTGTCCTGCCACGGACAAGCTTTTCTGAGTTCTAATATTCTAATTTCCTATGAGTCTCACTTCCTGTAATAATTGTTACTAGGAATCTTATATATGTAGGTTTCTACTTTTATATATTGTAAATCAATCTGTAAATATGTGCAAAGTATCTTGCCACATGCAATGGAAGGCACAAAGTGTTTAAAGCAATGTTCCTCTCTTCAGAGAATTTACTGTCTAAGATATGTACATTAGTAAAAGAAAAAAAACACTATAAAACAGTAGAGTGTAAAGAATAGGGGTATGGATCAAATCATGTGAGTGTGAGTTTCTAATGCCACCATTTATTATTCATGTGACTGGAGTAAGACATTTAATGAAACTCAATTTTCTCATCTGCAAAATAGTAATGATAATTCCTACCTAATTCACAAATGAATTGTAAGGATCAAATGGGAGAGCATATTTTTAAAAAGCATATTGAAAACCAAATAAATGAATAATTTTGTTCAAGTATAAGAATCCAGAAACAAAATGAGCATACAAAAATGTGTTAGAGAAGTTCAGAAGAGAGAAACATTATCATGGGAAGAGTATTCTTGGAATTCAATTCAATAAATATGTCAGTCTCTTATATGCTAGATGTCAGACTAGGTGCTTGAGATTCAAAGGGGAATACTATACTTTCCTACTCATTTTAAAGGTTGGTCCACTTCCAGTATTGTAATTCAGTTATCTTTGAATCCCTGGGGCCTGGCCCAGTGCCTTGAACACAGTGGGAACTGAAATTTATGGAAGAGGGGACATTTAGTGGTAAAATAAAAGTGGAAAGAATGTAAATAACTTTCAACATGACATAATAGGTATATACCAGAGGTGCATGAAAAATACTATCAGAATTAAATCTGCCTGGGAGCATTGGAAAAGGTCTCACAGAGATGGTGATACTGGAATAAGACTCTGAAGGATGAGTCAGTATTTTTCAAGAGAAGAAAGGAGAAAGCAAAGCTCTGGAAAGGAGACATGGTGGAACTGTGTGCAGGGAGCTGGGAGCACAGGACACCTGGAGAGAGTCAGAGAGGAAAGGCTTAATTTGAAAGTTGGAAAAGGATTTTGACAGGGTCTTGCAGTACAGAGATGTTTGTACTGCATCCTCTAGGCCAGGGATGGGAAGTAGCCTTCTGTTTTCATGGCAACTCTGCGGCATGGAGCATTGTTTTGAGCAGGATCCTGAACCCAAGATGAGCCTCGACTGACGATCAGTGTCTGCTCTGGGCCCAGAGGGATTTATCTCTGCTCCAGGTAGTGGGAAACTTCAGATTCCTCCCTGCAGCTCTAAAACTTGCATTTGGCCTCAGCAGATGCCTACTGCTAGGATACAGTGTGTTACTATGCCAGGCACTGCAAAACTCCATCAGGGGTAGTGTAGGCTCTGGAATCTGACATACTGGGATTGAACTCTCTCCCCCCGTCAGTGTGACCTGAAGCAAATGACCTGACCTCTTGAAACCTCAGTTTTCTCAAATGTAAAATGGGGATCATAACAGTACCAACCTCATATGATTGTTAAAATAGTGAAATTAACCCATATAAAATCTTTAGCACATTGCCCAGAATAATCAATGTTGAGTTGGTGCTAATAATATTAATAAGAATATCTCATATAGTCTAAATAAAAGTTAGAGGCCTATTGAGCAGTGGTCGTGTTCAATCTGCTTTATGTCTGATACCTACCACTGACCAGCAGTTACTTTTTAAACAGTTTTATCACTTGGGAGAAAAATCCTTGCAGTTAAAGTTTGAGTGTAAAAAAAACTCTTGATATTTTCTCTTAATTACCCATAACATTTACATATCTATATGTTGGAAGCATCCTTAACATGTTGGATGAGCAGGGTTGATCTTGAAGCAGAGGATCTGGGCAGGAATATAACTAAAGGAAATCATATTCTGGGTCTCTAGATGATAGTAATGCTTCCCAGTCTAGAGAGGTTCATCTCTTCACCTGAACCCTCAATTCATATACTTTTCATGATAGCTGTCTTTTCATTTCAGTATAAATTTTCGTTTTAGAGGAATGTGATCCAGGAGGCCATGAGGAATGTCCTCTGGTCTTCACAGAGGAAATGTGAGGTTTGTATGGGTGTTAAAATGGTTGAGAAACAACAGCATTTGGTTTTCTTTTAATTGGATGTATATACTCTGCATCAGCTACCAGATCTATGACTAATTATTATTTGTGCAAATAAAGACCTAGAGAGAATCAATAGGCAAGACACAAAAGATGCACTTTAAAGTGAAGAAGAATTTAGCTGTAAATGATCTAGTTTTTCAAATGATTAGTTCATGGTTTTACCACCTCCAATGGGTATCTTACTGTGGTTTTATTTTGCCTCTAAGATTTTTACTTCTGAGTTTTATGTTAGTATGTTAAATATATCCAATGACCAATATATTATCATTGGAGTATTTCTTTCTTATTAATAAAAATCTCCTTTGTGAGTATTCAGTTATGGCTTGCTCACAGAACTGAAAACCACAAGTCATGGAAATTTAGGCAGGGCTTCTATAGGAAATAACTGACCCAGACCTTAAGAAAGAAAACAGGCAATGTGAAAATACCAGATTGTGACGAATACAGTGGTTAAGAGAACCTTGGCTTTAGCAGCAGACAGATCTGCAAAGGAGAAGTAAAAAAAGTTGGGAGTTTTGGAAAAATTAGACATTTGAAGTTGGGCATTATAGGTGAGATGAAACGTAATGATGAGCATCAAATGGGAAGCAAAAGCTTGGGGAAGACAGGGATTCAAGAGGCAAGGACTGGGTAGCAGAGTGAGCTGAAAATAGAGAGACTGGAAAGGGAAATGGCCGTAGTCTTGGTGAGGGACCTGTACAGGATGAGTTAAAGTGGAGTCAAGAGATCAAGGAGCCAGTTTGACAGAGGAAATGCAAATGGAGTTTTGGCACAAGGAAGTGAAGGTGTGGAAATGGGTAATTCCTCCAAGGATATGAAGACAATTTAAAGCTTGAAAGTAGGGCAGTGACTGGATTTGATAAAATCAAGATAAATATTTTTTAATAAAAGAAAAACAACTTTAGCTCATATAGAGACAGTCTCCTATATCCCCTGAAACTAGCAATGGCTTTTTGTTGTTGTTCTTGCTTTGTTTTTTAAGCTTATAAGGTCATACTTTTCAGTGCTTCTGTTTCAGAACTATTAAGCAACTCCTTATGGCTGTCTGGGAGGTTTCTACCATTTAAAATGAACTCAGTAGATAGAAACACTTTTTTTCCCCTAGATTCATCAAGTTCACAAATCTTAAAAGTTCACTACAAGCTCCAGCTAACAGGCTCTTGATGGAATAGGTACAGTGTTAGGAAAACCAAAGTCCCAGCCTTTGGGACCATGAAGACAATACTCCCAAGTCAAGAGAGGTCAATTTCTTTCCTGTTTTCCAGGAGGCCCCTAGGATTTGTATGATGGTGTGTAAGTTTATACGAAACTTTA
Source organism: Choloepus didactylus (assembly GCF_015220235.1). NCBI lineage: Eukaryota > Metazoa > Chordata > Mammalia > Pilosa > Megalonychidae > Choloepus > Choloepus didactylus. The sequence continues at coordinate 124,515,106 of NC_051312.1, read as the reverse complement.
GCAGAGAGAGGCTGAGTATGGTCTGAAGGCTCATAATACAAAGAACTAATGTCAGTATGGTGACATTCGTGATCATTTGCAAATGGCAAAAATAATTGAATATCATAAGTTGAGAAACCAATGTTTGCAGGTCTTAGACTAGGACTTTTAAGCTTACGACATTTTGGGGGGAACATGTGAATATTCTGGTTGGAGAAGGTCCAAGAATAACATTTTTTTCTACTTTAAAATTAGCAAGCAAAAATATACAGTTCACCCCTGAAAACTCAACCAGTTGGCAGCACCTTTGTCCCTGAGCCAGCAGTCATGAGGGCGGGAAGCAGCATGCCTCCGTGGGATGCTTCACTGCTAGAAAATGAGTTTTTCCGTGGTAAGTCTGTGCATTAAATTGCCTTTGGAACCCCTAGTACTAAAGGGAAGCAAATAATTACAGTTTGTATTAAAATGCTCAAATCATATCAAACCCTGTAATTTATTTTCCAAGTCCTCTTGTTTACCTTATCTGAAGAGGATGCTGTTATAGAATATTAACACAAATATTTAAGTACCTTATGATTAAATATAAACTAAGCACATATTCTGAGATCAAGGCCTGATAAATATATAGAATAGTAATGTTTAATATTTAACCTCAGGTAAAAAGGAAATACATCTTTAGGAAATATATCTATAAAGTTTATTATTCTTGATAGACTTTGTTCCTGATTAGGACCTAAATGGACTTGTTAAATGGTTAACCTTGTACAACATATAGCAATAGAGATTGAAACTGATTCCCAAGGTATCAAATATAAATGTATCTTATTTTATAAGCATAGTTCACCTTTATATAGGTTATTTGGTGTGAAAATAAGCCTGAGCCTTTGAAAAGTTAATGAGAAAGTCATTCACCAGTTTCGCTTTGACGAACTAAATTCAGCTGGTGAAGGCAGTGGCATTGCGTCAGCATGATACTGAGAGAGAAGTGGGCTAGTTAGTGAGAGTTCGTCAACAGAACAGTCAGTTGAGGGATTCATTTCAATAAGATGCTTCCTGGCAGAGAACTTGCTTCAGAGAAAAGAACTTGCTTCAGAGGAAAATCTCTGTTCCAAAATGAAGGGTTTGTTTGAAGAGGATAGCTACTGTTTATGAAATGAAATAGAAGAAAGAAAAAAAAAGACCTGGCCTCTGGAAATACAGAGGAGAAGCAGAACAAGAATTTGTCTGAACTCAGGAGTAGTGAGTAAAACAGTACTGTTGACTTGGGATTTTAAGTGACCTTGAATAGTTTAAAATCCAGCTATGGGAATGCTAAGAGTGGTTATCTCTGGGTAGGAATCCAGTGACTATACTTATTTTATTATATTTTCCTGTATTTTCTATTATAAACATGTATTGCTTTTGTAACTGGAAAAAAGACTTTACTTAAGGAGAAAAGATTGCCATGGACAGTTTAAGAAGGAGAACAGAGAATCAGAGAGATTTTATTAATTTGTTTAAAAGACAGATTTTACTCATTATATTGTTTTGTTTTTGCCCTGTCCAATATTTTGGCATTGTTGGATTATTTTTTGAGGGGAGACAGGGAATAAATAAATATTTTTTCATTAAAACATTGAACAGGAGGATTCCCTAGAGGATTCCTTAGTTACAAATCCTCAAAGGGCAAGCCGAGTTCTGTGCAAATTTAACAGCACCAACTTACAAGTGTAACGGCAAGGAAATTCCAGAACAGATCTCAAAAACACTAACTACCCTAGAATTAGTGTTGGCAAGTCACATGTAAATCCCATTTACTTGTGATTTGATTTAATCATATTTGACATTTTTTTCCTAAATAAAAACCTGTTAGAATTCAAAGTGGTGAATGGTCTTTTAAACCCATTTACATGCACCCAAATACTGATATCCCTCACTTTCCCTGCCACTTGAAGAGTTAAAATCACTTTTTGTTGCAAATAATTTAAAATAAACAAGGAGATTGTATCATTTTAGGTAACTCTGAAGGAAATACTTCTGTAAACTCAAAACAACTTCAGCAATTTCAATATCTCACACAAAACTTAACTTCTTGTGTTGGATTTGATTTTTTTTTTCCTATGTTTTTCTTTTAATTTGACTTTTATTCATGAAAATATCTTCAATAAATAATCTAATTATATTCATTGTCACATGAATATCATAAAATTTATCTATTACAAGTTGGGTCTTAGGGAATCTACAAACCTTAAAAGATTATTCTTCCCTTTAAATTCTGACAGGTTTTGTGTAGGAAAAGATGTCAAATATGATTAAATAAACACAATGGAAAGAAATACCAACCCCAGCACTGAAAGTATGCTGTACTTGTCTGAGATCAGAAACAGGTCCTCGTAAGCATGAGCCCTTTCCTTGGCCAGGTCTAGGCCTCAGTTTTATAAGGAGGTCACTACCCTCTGGCCTTGCTACTTAGAAAAGTAAGCATTGCTTGACAACAGCAACTTCACATCCTTATAAACATGAGCTCATAGTGAAATCATCTGTATAGTTCATAAAAAGCAAAAAATGAAAAACCAGCTTTTATGGCCCAGAGGTTACATCATACAGTGGTTGAGAGCTGGACTCAGGACTGCCTGGGTTCAAATCCCAGCTCTGCCACTTAGTAGCTGTGTGACCTTGGCAATTTACTTAATCTGTTTGGGCCTCAGTTTCCTTATTTATAAAATGAAAATAGACATAGTACAAACTCTGTAGGTTATGTGAGAACTTAATGCTTAGCAATGTGCCTTAAACATAGAAAGTTCTATGCTACAGGGATGCTAATGGGTCTTAATTTTTCCAGGAAAAACAATGTACCATCAGCATATCATGTAATAATATTTATAGAACATTTAATTTTATGTAGTGCTCAAATCCATCCAAATAAACATGTTTAGTAAACTAGGGGCTGAACTTCTGGTGTTGATGCTGGAATTAGATACTGTTACCAGTGCAACTGAGAAATCTCATGCTATTTTCAGACTCTCATTTCCATTACAATCCCATGAGGTAAATGCAGGTGGAAATATTTTAGTAACCTAGGGACCTGAAAGACTTGGTTTAATAATACCCATGGCTGCCTAGTTATTCAATGGTAGAAGCAATACTGGAATCTACATTATTAATTGCCTTTTATTACTAGACCTGTGTCTTGCAAAAACTTCATACACTTTAGATGCACAATAGAAACCATGATTAAAATTGACTATAATTTTAATGTAGCTTTATCCTTAAGGCATTATGAAAGGTTTACTTTGTTTGAAAATGTATGCTTTAGAAACTTCAATTAAAGCCTTGTAAATGTCAGACTATCTTAAAAACATAAAATTATTGTCTTCACATTCATGATAATATAATATAAGTAAAATTATAAATGATTATGTTCCCGAAGAGGGGACTTCAACCATTTAAATTATTATTAGACTGTAGAATCTTAGACCAAAAAAAATTGACTCATATTTTTCTTTCAGTTTTAGATGATTTGGACAGCAAACTGGCTCAGGAACAGTCTCCAGACTCAGTGAATACCAAGACACCCCTCAACTATGGATCAAGAACCCAGTTCAGTCATTTTTACTCCGGTGGGAACAGGCACAGTAATATCCCAGAAAGGCACAAAAATCACTATAATGAAACTTCTAATATGTCTATCTATGATATCCTAAGACCAGGAACCCCTAGGGAAGGCTTTAAAACCTTTTCTCCTAGAACAAGGACAATTTATGATATGTACAGGACAAGGGAGCCCAGAGTCTTAAAAGAAGATTATTTACAAAATAATACTTTTGGTAGTACTTCTCTGTGTTTTGATAACAGGCAACGATCAGCTTCACCAGCCACAGGGCATTTCACAGCAAGAAGCTTACATATCCCAGCCATAACTCAGAACAGAAATGGGTTTATACCACAGAGCCACCGGCAGAGCCCAAAGAGAACTCCTTTATCATCCATCGTATGGAATAGATCAGATTCTTTTAGAGATGGGCAGAACCAGGAAGAGTTCCTGAGGTTACCATCACCAATGGAAATTGACCCTGCTGATCAGTGTATGCATCCTAGATGTTTTCAGGAGAATAGGAGATATGAATTTTACCATTCACAGAATGTTTACCAAAGTGTTAGTTTAAATGCCCCTGTGGACAATGCAATGAATCCAGACCCATTTGAGAACACAGAGAATATGCCATTCCACCATCAAGACAATCCATTTGCTAGGTCTTTCTTTAGCAACACCTTTGGACGTAGCAGAGATCGGAGATTTGGACAAAGTCCTTCTTGGGGTCAACAAGAAGAATATTTTTCCTGGTCTGACTTTCATCGAAACAATAAACCATTTGTTTCTTCTGACAGAGACTTTGAAATGATTTCCACTGAAGCAAATAGTGCATCAGCTGTTCATGGCCACTGTGTCCCTTCTCAATACTGGAGATCGTTTTCTCCTTGTTATGGACCAAATGTTCCCAGAGACCAAGATGAGCCATGTCCCTGGCAGTTTGATTTTCAGAGAAACACATTGGAAAGAATGGAAGTGTCTCAAGGCAATGGGAGCCAGTCAGCTCCCCATGTCAGCACATCAAATGTTTGTCCTGTGACTGGTTCAAGCTATCACATAAAACCTGGTGGGTTAGAATATCAACAGGATAATTCTCCTATAGAGGTATATTTAAATGAAGATGCTTACTCTTTTGGAATTACTCAGGCCCAAGCATCCTCATTTGAAAGTTCCTTTCCCCGGATTCCTGATAAGAAAGGGAATCCTCACAGTTCCAACGTTCAGAATCCCACAGTCACTTTGCAGAAAACTATTCCCAGTAAGCCTGATTGTGTTACAATAGAAAGCCATATAGAAGTTATTGCTACCAACAGTGAGTCAAATGATTTTCCACCTCTTACTGAAAGCCAGCCCAATGTCTTGGTTACAAACGTGAATAATGAGAAAGACTTGAATGAATCTATTTCGGAAAAAGGCAAACAACTGAACAAGATGAACCAGACAAACATGACAGGTGAAATACCACAACCTGTTTCACAGGTAGTGATCTCTAACCCCTTACCTGATTTGCAAACTCCCCATTCCCAGGACCCAGACAAGAACAAAACAATTTTTAATGCATCTACCACAGTAAGTTCAAAAAGGTCACGCAGAATCTTTTCTAGGAAAGACACCTCCAAAATTTCTATATCACACAGGGATAAAGTCAATGAACTTAAAAAACAAGAGAGTTTTACTGGGAATAGAGAACTTGGCTCAGCCATGTCCCTTCCTTTCATTCAAGAAAGCAGAACATCACCATCTTTTCCCAGCTCAATTCAAAGTTGTCACCAGGAATTAACAGTAAATAATGGAGATATTTCAAGCATCATTAAAGATAATCACTGGAGCTCTGAACCTACTAATATTCAAAATCCTCAGTCTCTAGAAAAACCTGTCATTTTAGATACTGAGGGGAAACAGTGTACCACAACTCATTCTACCACCTGCAGAAGATCTACAGACAGCCACAGTGTCTCATGTAATTCTTTAGGTCTGCCATCAGATGCACCACAAAATTCCTCACCATCAAATACTTCTTTCCTTGATGCTCTAGTGATTCCTTCTAGTACAGTAATCTCCAGAAGACCTTCAGAAGAAGATCCATCTCTGGGAGAAAGGGAAGAAAACAACAATGCTGGTAAGAACCAAAATAATCAGTTTGCCATAAGCCCCTCAGAAATCCAAAAGAGTAATGATGGTCATGTGCCCATATATAATGAAGTGGGTGATATTTTCACATGCCATTCAAGCCATCCTTTCAGGGATAGAAAGGGAAAAGGAAAAATCAGACGTCGCATATCCTGTATTGAAAAATTAAGCAAAATAGAAAGTAGATCAACACCCACGAGTGATAACAGTACCCTTGATGAAGTGAATCAAGGCGATTCTGAGGTTCCTGACCGTCACGTGATTTATTGTACCTTACCAAGAAAATCATCCAGTTTTCTCATCAATAACAAGGAATCAGAAAGTAAAATAAAGGCCACTTCATTTAGGAATGTTCCATATCCATTCCAAATAAAAATTAGTATGGAAGAGCCAACAAAGAAGGACACATCAAACAAATTCAATTCTACTTCTCCTGAATTCTCCAAAGTAGCTTCAGACTCAGTCCCAATAGCACCTGCAGCTGCAGAGAAGATAACAAATATGAAAAGCTTTGGATCTGCTTCTGTTAGGAAAGGATCACTCCCATTCCTTATTAAAAGGGCTGTGTCATGTCCTTCAGGGGAGACATATTCCTTGGCTGGAAGAAATGAAAGAAAAAAATGCTCAGTTTCAAACTTGGATGCTTCTGTGACACCAAGGCCTTGGGATAGAATCATTTACCCTATGGAAAGTGACTCATCTGTTAGGGATTGTTCTTTTACCAAAATCTACCACCAAAAGGAATACTCTGAAGACTGCACTGAAAATGATAGTAAAATTGCTGCCTTTGGGACAGGTGTATTTCCCCTGTCAAATGAGCACCCCTTTTCTTCAGACATGTCAGGAAAAACATTGCATAAATATAAGACAACTAGCACGTTTTCTGTTTCTGGTGATGAAGATAATGTAAAATGTCTTGAGGTGGTTTCAATATATTACACTCTACCAAGAAAGCCCAGCAAAAAATTCTGTGATCTCCTTCAAAAGTATACACAAAATACTGATTCACTTGCAGCGTCACCTAAAGTGGAGACTGAAATATTTTCTAATGCTTTAGAAAAAGACAAACTAAATTGTTCTACACAAGGGCTGTCAGAAAGACCTCCGCCTGAAGATCTAAACATACCAGCTCACTCTGCTCAGGAGAACAACCATCACCTTTCTCAGACCATTGAAAATAACACTGTTTTACTATTACCAAATAGTGGGCCCTTAGAGCTACCATTACAGGAAATGGCTTCTGTTGAAGCAGATGTTTCTCTTTATAAAGGAGAATCTAAATCAAGAGAGATTTTTCCGGATAACTTTGCTAAAGCAACTCAAGGTGACTCATTAAGCAGGAAAGAGAGAGGGGAAAAAATGCTATGTGAAACCCTGAACACTTCATCAGTGCTTCTGGAAAAAAAAGTTGAAGAGGGAAAATCTGAAAATTGTCAGCAATCCATTAAATCAGGTAATGATGGTCCCTCTAGTCTCCCAACTCATTCAGAAGATAATGCTGAAAATCCTCAAGCAGTAAGATGTTCTGGCAAAAGTGTAGGTAGTGGTACAGACATTACATCTGCTGGGAACAGCAATTGCCCTCAAAAAGATGCCATCACAAAAAGAAACTCAATTCTTGAAACCAAAGCTGTAGATGATAGCTCCAGTGGGTCACAGTGTAGGGAAGTCAGAGGGAGAACTGGAACAGATTGCCAAAAAATGACTAATAAAGCACTTTCTGACTCAGAAAGCCAAGTCTTTGCTCTGATCTCCACTTTTCATAAACTACAGCTCGATGAGGAGTCTTGTTCAGGTAAACCAGATTTAGAGAGTTTGCAGCCTGAACCCAAAGAAATACCTCCAAAAGGTCTGGAGGTAAATGTGACCCAAAGCAGGAAGGCTAAAGATGAAATGTATAGGTTGACAAAGGATCAAACTTCACTCCCTGAAGGAAGTAATGAAAATAAAACCAGCCTCAATGACCTAGAGAAAGGAAAAAAAAGATCTTCAGTTAAACACAAATTGGCAGCCATGTCGAAAGCAAGCAGAAAATTCCCAGCTAAAGATTTAAGCCCCAGAAGACATGTAGCTACTATTTTCCAAAAAGATGGGAGCATATCTGGCATGGACAGTTTATCTCTTGGCACACCAGAGAGCAACGCACTGTCCCCTGATCCCTCTCCAACACCTGCAGAGTCCACAGAGGGAAGCAGAAGGTTGAGTAACGATGCAGCAGATGCGGAGAATTCTGATACCACTCTCCGGCTTACAGTAATATCCAACAGAGAATCTTCTGCACCATTAAGTGATCAGAATTCTGTCAGCATTTCACAACCACACTGGAATGAATTTAAAAACATCTCAGAGTCAACACCAAAGAATGAGAACTCTAAAGATGTAACAGTTGCTCATACCTTAGAAAGAGAGTCAGGAGCCCCAGCCCAGCCCACATTCACCAACCTCGGGGATGCTGACGTCTCTGACAGTCACAGGAGGCTGAGCCCTCCTTTTCCTTTGGAGCCTGCATGGAAATCTCTCACAATAAGCATCCCACTGGCTGGTTGTCAGCAGCAACAAAAGAGTGCTTCCTCTCCAGAGTGGGAGCCTGAGCCACATTTCTATCGCTCAAAGAGTTTAAAAAGCATGAATGCACATGGTGATCCGCTACGCAAAAGTCATCCTCCAAAAATCAGGGAGCGCCATTTTTCTGAAAGTACTTCTATTGATGAGGCCCTGAGTCGACTGACTCTTGGGAATGAATTTTCTATTAATAATGGATACAGTCAAAGATTCAGATCTTTTTCTGAACTTCCCTCCCGTGATGAAAAGGAAAGTTCGGCTTTGTATAGCGACAGGACTAAAACAGGCCCCAAGTCTGCAACATCTATATCTAGACCTATTGACTATGGGATTTTTGGGAAAGAACAACAGTTGGCTTTCTTGGAGAATGTAAAGCGTTCACTCACACAAGGAAGACTATGGAAACCAACTTTTCTTAAAAACCCTGGCTTTCTGAGAGATGGTGTAATTAACTCTCCCAACACATCAGAGTCCTTAAGCTCAAATCCTCCTAGTAGAATGCCACAAGATGACTTATCTCCAAGTGAAACACTTAAAATATATGAGGAGGACCCAGTGGACTCAGATTGTGGCTCAGACACAACTACAGATGATGAGTACTACCTGGATGAAAATGATAAGGAGTCAGAACTGTGAATCTTTTTCAATAAAATATATGACCTTCTCACCAAACGTTTGTATATAGAGAAAGTTTAAATGTGTGTGTCCATGGGAAGGACAGATGTAAAAGATGTACTTTGGGCAGTGTCTGCTCTGAAACAACCCAAATTCGCCGTTTTTCCCCTACACATCCTGTGTATGCACTTACTGAATTCCAGCACAATGAATGCTTGTTTTGATGTACTCTCTGTTATTTCCTCCCCCATGTATGTTCCTTGACCTTCCTTTATTTTCCCCCAAATTAGTCTCTACTGCTCTGTCCAAATTTGGCTTTCTGCTTTATTTTCCTCCTAATGTTTTTACACCTTTCTTTTTGATTTGCAATACAAATATTCTGGCACATACAAAACATTGATTATCCAGCACAACTGCAGAACTCTGTATTGTCTTTTCCTGTCAAAGCCCTAAACTCATGGCATTAAGTAAAATGGTAGGGATGATGATACTGGAGCAAGTATTATGATCCTCTTTGAACTGTCAACGTTTAGGAAGTTTAGGGTCCCCCCACCACCACCTTCAAACAAAAGGGAGGGAATTTTCATTGAGGACATCCTGTTATAACCATAGTAAATCCAGGAATGCACATGTTTGAAGTGTATGTTGAGGTTATGGCTGAGGAGCTGAATTCCCTGTTTGGCCACTAGAACGTCACTGCTCCTAGAAATTCCCCTGAAGTAGTTTGTGGGGATGGCTGAATTGTTAAGGGCTGACTTTCAATCAAGCTAAGGATTTAGACCAGACAACCCCATGGTCCAGATGGTACCTTAGCCACAGGATTCCTGGAAACAGGAAACAGAACAGGATTTCAGGAAACAGAACCGAGTGACAGAAATAAAGATGAGTCAGATGAAACTGACAGCTTCACTACAGCTCTCTCAGCAACTGGTTTTCCCCATTATCCCAGAACTATTCCATTTTCCCGTTTTCAAGATGGAACCCTTTTTTCCAGATGGGGCATTTTAGTCACAATTATCAAGTGGAAGCCTTGGCCAAGTCCCTGAAATCCTGCCAACTCACACCATTCTGGGATTGGTAGGCTTCTCTACAGGATCGCTTATCAAACCCTTGGGACGTTCCAAGGCAGAGCTCCTCAGGGCCTGCTACTGTAATTTTTTCAATAATTTATCTAGACTAAATAGCTTCTGATAACCGCTGATAATTTGGCCTTCCTAATTCTTTATTTTGCCATGCAGAACTTTTGAGGATTTCTCTCCTCCTACTTCAGGGTAGAGATGAATAGACGGTGGTGAAGATAATTTGCTAGAATTATATAAAGCATCTCATCTCAATCTCAAACCATGAGAGGCAATATGAGTGAGTTTCACCTCATTCAGTTTATATTTACTTTCTGACCTAATTTTATTTTCCATTTCTCTCACCTAGCCTGTTTCATCTATATAAATTAAAGATAATAATAGGTGTTGGTGAAGTATATAGAGATCTTGATCTGATAGGAATGGGAGAAAGCATTATATTATTATTATCCTCCAAGTCTTTGCCTGGCTTGGAAGTAAAATGCCAGGGCTAGTTTACACCATTCCCATGAAACTCAAAATCAATTAAAATGTAGTAATTAACATGAAAGCTATTGCTTAAATCTGTAAATCTTTTTAAAGTTCAGGCACTGAACAATCTGGAGCTCAACTGCCCTGAATTTTTCGATTCAAATTTGTATGGTAAAGAATAACATTTTTCTTTGTCTTATGTATGTTTGTGAATTCCACCCTTTCCTCTTTTTCTATTTATCTGATTTAAGTACATTTTTTATAAAGCATAATCTCTATTCTCTATGTAATTTTAAGGTATTCAGAGTTAACATTTTAATATTAAGATGCTTGGGTTGTTTAGTGATGAGCTTACAAGTTCTATTTGGGTGAATATTCTGGGTCTACATGTATTCAATGCAAGTTGAGATAAGTTAGTTTATTTTTCAGTGAGTTAGGTTATATCAACAGGTAGATAAGTTAAGGTGAAGCTCAACAACTGCTTTGGGGTCTGGATTCTCTGTACTGGAATCTGTTGTCTGAATTCCAAGGTAGTTGATAGCCAATACTCAGTTGCACTGTTTGTGATGTTTACTTGTTGGTCTGGTTCAAGAACCAAGAAAACAGAAAAATCAAGAAAATAGTACCTTCTCCAGTTTTATATTTTTATAAAGCACTTCGTTAAAGAAGTACAGCAAATTTCTATGTATTTTAACATACAGACTGCTACTTTTTAATGTACATTTTACTATAGTTATGGTAATTTATAATAATCATTTTTATATTCATGAATTGTTTCCTAAAATATATAATCATTATTAAAATAAATATCCATGTAAATGGAGTAAATCATGAGAGAATCAATACTAAGAAGTATCTTATAAAATTACTAGTTTAGATGATGGACTTCTAGAAACATAAATTTTACACTGTGAAGTTCATTTAAGATAGGGTTTAATGAGATTTATTTTCCATTTTATAGACTTCCCTCTAAATAATTTATTCTTACATTGCAAATATATTAGTGTTACTAAAACTCCAACTGTTACTAATACGCTTTTGGTTCTGATAACCTAATAAAAATGTAACTTCTTTATGTAAGAGATAAATGTGTGTCTGTACTGGAGGTAGTGGAAGAAAGACCACTTTGGTTACGATGAAGATGGAATCAAATTGGAAAATTCCTGTCTCCATGAAAGTGATATTCTCTGTTGAATGCCACAGGGATAAAGAGGTATTATTGCTAATAATAGTAATATGCTTCAGAATGTCTCATTAACTGTACAGTATAAATATGTAAAGATTTTACTTTCCAAGCAACTTTGTGAATGTATTGCTCTTTGTGACTGGCAGTTCTGTATTTCTGAAACAAATAAGCCTTATGCACTTTCTTTAAAACTTTGTCAAATGGTCCTTTTATGTAATTGTTCTCAAACCTGTTCTCTAGGTATGGATGTGTTACAAAACAAGGTGCAATTTAAAACAATGCTTGTGTTGAAATAAATGATCTAAACATATACACTGTTTTATTTGGCTTTTATTGCCATCCTCAAAGGATTAGTTTCAAGTGTGAAACATTCAGGAAAATTACCTCTGAAATGGGCAAAAGTATCCAAATAAATCTTTCTGGTGGCTATTTAATAAGATCAGCCATATGAGTGGTTACAAAAAACAGTATATCTACCTTCCTTTGTATCAAAAAGCAACTGATCAACATCAGGAAATCAGTGTATTGTGTCGGATAACAGAGGAAGAATGAAGGGATTTCTCTCTGGAGATTCTCACATTTTTAAGGAAGAGGGAGCTACTTGGACTTCAGGGTTATCCATTGCCCAGTAGAACTGATGAAAGATACTCAGGTCTTTCTAGTTGGAATGTAAGGCATTCAATGAATGTTAATTCCTGCTTAAAAAAAAAAAAAATTGTACTAATCTTTTATCTTTTCTAGAAAAGCAATGCAAAACCCTTTCTCTACCAAAGACAGGTCAGTGTCATCATATTGAAATGGATAGCATTTCATTCAAAATATTTTAACTATCCTTTATTAAAATTTAAAGTGCATTGTATCAGCCAGCATTTTTAGTTGTAAACAATAGAATCCTCTCTAGCTAATTCAAATGGAAAAGGATTTATTCAAGTTGTTATGAATTGAATCATGTCCCCCGCAAAGACATGTTCAAGTCCTAACTCCCTGTCCTGACGATGTGAACCCATTGTATAAACAGGCTTTCTGAAGAGGCGGGGCAAGATGGCGGCATAGAGAGGAGTAGAAGCTAAGTAGTCCCCCTGGAACAACTACAAAAAACCAGAAACAACTAGTAAATAATCCAGAATAACTGCGGGGGGACAAACGAGACCATCCACTCATCATACACCAACCTGAATTGGGAGGAATGCCCAAGAACACAGCATAAAATCTGTAAGTAAAACCTGCGGATCCAAGTCGTGAGACCCCCTCCCCCATAGCCCGAGCTGCAAAGTCTCGTGGTGCCAGAGAGAAGCTCTCTCCCAGCAAGTGAATATAGCTCAGCTGAGCTCCAACTGGGGTTTTAAGCAGCGAGTGTGAACTGCTCACTACAGGTACGCATCCCCAAAAAACAGACAGAGGCTTTGGGTGATGACTGACCTGGGAGAGCCGGAGGGTCACCTTGGACTGGGTCTGAAGGGGACTATCTGTTTCTTTTTTGGCTCAGTGGAGAAAGCCCCAGTCATTTTCAGTTTCCAGAGCTGTGACTCTGGGAAGGGTGGAGACAGCACAAGCAGAGAGCGAGACCATTGAAATGCTAATGACCTCCACCTGAGGGGTCTGTCTTCTCTAGGAGGAAAGGGGTGGGGCCCTTTCCATTCAGAACCAGACCCCAGAGCCTGGGGGAACACGGCCATACCTCCTCACACCAGTCAAGAATTATAGGCTAACAGGCGTCACCTGCTGGGCAGAAAAGCACAGTGACCTGAGACATCAAAGGGTGGAGCAATTTTCTAAGACACACCCTCAGGGAAACTAGATACTGAATATTTCTTCCCTCTGGGACCTGAGCCTGTTCTGGTCTGGGAAAACCTGATTTGGATAACCAAGGAAACCATGCCTAGACAACAGAAAATTACAACCTACACTAAGAAAAACAAAGTTATGGCCCAGTCAAAGGAACAAACATATACTTCAACTGAGATACAGGAATTTAAACAACTAATGCTAAATCAATTCAAAAAGTTTAGAGAAGATATTGCAAAAGAGATAGAGGCTGTAAAGGAAGCACTGGTCATGTATAGGCAGAAATCAAAAGTTCAAAAAAACAACTAGTAGAATCTATAGAAATGAAAGGCACAACACAAGAGATGAAAGACACAATGGAAACATACAACAGCAGATCTCAAGAGGCAGAAGAAAACACTCAGGAACTGGAGAACAAAACACCTGAAAGCCTACACGCAAAGGAGCAGATGGAGAAAAGAATGAAAAAATATGAGCAACGTCTCCGGGAACTCAAGGATGAAACAAAGTACAATAATGTACGTATCATTGGTGTCCCAGAAGGAGAAGAGAAGGGAAAGGGGGCAGAAGCAATAGTAGAGGAAATAATTAATGAAAATTTCCCATCTCTTATGAAAGACATAAAATTACAGATCCAAGAAGCGCAGCGTACTCCAAACAGAAGAGATCTGAATAGGCCTACGCCAAGACACTTAATAATCAGATTATCAAAAGTCAAAGACAAAGAGAGAATCCTGAAAGCAGCAAGAGAAAAGCGATCCATTACATACAAAGGAAGCTTAATAAGACTATGTGCGGATCTCTCAGCAGAAACCATGGAGGCAAGAAGGAAGTGGTGTGATATATTTAAGATGCTGAAAGAGAAAAACCACCAACCAAGAATCCTGTATCCAGCAAAGCTGTCCTTCAAATATGAGGGAGAGCTCAAAATATTTTCTGACAAACAGACAATGAGAGACTTTGTGAACAAGGCACCTGTCCTACAGGAAATACTAAAGGGAGCACTACAGGGTGATAGAAGACAGGAGTGCGTGGTTTGGAACACAATTTTGGGAGATGGTAGCACAACAATATAAGTACACTGAACAAAGGTAACTATGAATACGGTTGAGAGAGGAAGGTGGGGAGCATGTGAGACACCACAAGAAAGGAGGAAAGATAATGACTGGGACTGTGTAACTTGGTGAAATATAGAGTATTCAACAATTGCGATAAAATGTACAAATATGTTCTTTTACGAGGAAGAACAAGCAAATGTCAACCTTGCAAGGTGTTAAAAATGGGGAGGCATTGGGGGAGGGATGCAATCAGCATAAACTAGAGACTGTAACTAATAGAATCATTGTATTATGCTTCCTTTAATGTAACAAAGGTGATATACCAAGGTGAATGCAGATAAGAGGGGGGGATAGGGGAGGCATGTTAGACACTTGACATTGGTGGTATTGTCTGATTCTTTATTCTACTTTGATTTAAGGTTATTTTCCCTTTTGCTGCTTCCTAGCTGTCTTTTTTTTTCCTCTTTCTTTTGCCTCTCTACCTTCTTTGACTCTCCCTCCTGCCTTGTGGAAGAAATGTAGATGCCCTTATATAGATAGTGGTGAAGGTGGTGAACACATAAATGTATGACCATGCAGAAAACCATCGATTATTTACTTGTGATGGAATGTATGGTGAGTGAATAAAACCATATTAAAAAATATGGGTTGATGACAAAACCTCGAGGGCAATATACTGAGTGAAATAAGCCAGACACATTAGCACAATTATTGCAAGGTCTCACTGATAGGAACTAATTATAATATGTAAACTCATAGACATGAAATATAAGGTACCAAGATATAGGACAAGGCTTAAGAATGGGGAGTGGTTGCTTAGTATGAGCAGAATGTTCAATTAGGATGAACTTAAATGTTTGGAAATGAACAGGGTTGTTGGTAGCAAGATGTAAGAATAACTAACAGCGCCGAATGGTGTGTGAATGAGGTGGAAAGGGGAAGCTCAGAGTCATATATGTCACCAGAAGGAAAGTTGGAGATCAAAAGATGGGAATGTATAAAACTGAATCCTATGGTGGGCAATGTCCACGATCAACTGTACAAATACTAGAAATCACTTCATGAACCAGAACAAATGTATGACAATACAATTAGAAGTTAATAATAGAGGGGCATATAGGGAAGAACTATATACCTTTTACAAACTATATACTACAGTTAGTAGTATTTCAACATTTTTTCATAAACAGTAACAAATGTACTGTATCAATACTACGAGTCAACAATTGAGGGGGGTTGGTTAGGGATAGGGGAGGATTAGGGTTTCCTTTTCTTTTTTTCTTTTTTCATCTTTCACTTTATTTCTTGTCTGGAGTAATGAAAAGTTTCTAAAAATTGAACAAAAATTAAGTGTGATGGATGCACAGCTGTATGAGGGTACCCAGGGGCAAGTGATTGTACACTTTGGATCTTTGGATAATTGTATGGTATCTGAACAATCTCAATAAAAATGAAAAAAAAAAAAACAAAACTAGGCTTTCTGAAGATGTTTTTAGTTAAGCTGAGGCCAAACTGAATCAGAGTAAGTTTTAATCCAACATGACTAGAGTCCTTATAAGCAGAAGAATTTCAGGCACAGTAGTAGGAGACAGATGGGGAGAGAGACATGGCTATGTGATGGAGGCAGAGATTGAGTTAGGGATCGCCAGCAAGCCACAGGCAGAAACTCCAGACTTCTGAGAAAACATGCTGCTGCCAACACCTTGATTTTGGACTTCCAGCCTCCAAACTGTGAGATGATAAATTTCTGTTGTTTAAGATAACCAGTCTGTGATATTTTGTTACAGCAGCCCTGGCAAACTAAGACAAAGTGTATACTTTGCTCACAAACTCATTGGGAAGGTTGAGGGAATAGATTTTATACTGAAATTCCATGATCAATTCCTAAACGACACCATAAAATTGGACTGACAAAGGAGCTGCTTTCTCTATTATGACCAGGAAGATGCAGAATCAGGAAGTCAAGTGAGCCAATCCACTGAATTGCCATATTCATTTGATCCAGAAATGCCACTCCTATGGAAATAAAATCACTAGCATGGATGGATGTACATACAAGGATTTTTCTTGATACAGTGTTTATTGTGACAAATATTGGAAACACTGTAACACCTAATGAGAAATGACTGAATGTATTATAAAACATCCACATATATGTTATGATATCATGAAGAATAAAATAGAACTATATAAGTGGACTTAGAGGAATTTCTGTGAGGTATCATTAAGTAAGAAAGCAAAATCCCGTTTTTGTAAATCATTGACCGAAAAACCCACATATGCATGTGAAGGGATACATATTACACTATTAATGTCAGTTGCTTTGTGGCCAGGTGAGGATGGGATGGAATGCGGGAGAACAGGAGAGAAGGGGAAGAGGAATAGCCAAGACCTTTTCCAATAAAGAAACTGTAAATATACATGCTTACATATATGTGATTATATTTACACTTGAGTAGAATTATATATAAATGTTTTTAAAAAGATTTACTGACCCAGAGAATCTTTAATGTTATTTTCTTTTAAAATTCTGATATTTGTACTTGATTCTATGAAATGTTTTTCTTTGAACAATATAAATGCTAGCAGTAATTTTTCCTCTAGGCCTATGCTTTCTTACTCAACCAGGGACCAATGGATAGTTGTGTTTTAGGAGGTAATACCCCCATATAATGAGATTTAATATTTAAACCAAATCTCATAATCTAAAATCTACCCTATGGACTGTAATATCTGGAAGGCCTGGGACTGAGTTTATATCCCCAGCACCTTGCAGACATAAAGTGAGTGCTCAATAAATATTATTGAAATAATTAAATCTATATATATTTTATCAGATCTAAACCCTATGTAAAATTTTTATTAGCTAATAACATTGAAAATGAGACAACGCTTTAAGTTAAGAGTAATTTATTATAAAGACATAAAGATGTCTCAGATACGAGGGGCACAGACGCAGCTTAGCCGAGAATGACCTGTACCATGACCTACTGCACTATAGAGAACCCAGAGAGTTCAGACTACAAGGCAGAAAATAGTGACGTTTACATTCCTTCTGTTGAAGAGAGCAGTAAGTTACAAGTTGAAATTTTGTATCCTTGATTTTAAATTCCCAGGGAAAGGATTCTGATTGGTTTAGCTTGGGGTGGTCCCAAACCACCAGCCAATCAACTGTGGCCATGGATTAAGGTCATGTTTTACAAAGCTTCACCACTACCCAGGTGAATGGTGGAGGAAAAAATTAAAGAAAAAAAGAGAACCAGTTACTAGAAAAGGTGGAAATGAGGACTGAATTGATAATCAATAGATGTCAATCTTACATGGCTCTTATGTGACGACTCCAGGGACCAGTGCAATTCATAAAAGTGTAGTGAATCTAGACTTACCACGGTTACACACAGACTACAATTCTATGTGTCTGAGATTGGAGCTTGGTATGGAGATGAATTTGAAAGGGAAAGAGAATATGCCACGGCCCAAGAAGGCTTTTGTAGCCAAAGGACTAAAAGCACCGGACACGTTCTGAGACATGAGCTTTTATTTTAGGGCTTACCTACAGGGTGGGAAGGTTGAGCCACGTTGCCCTGAAATCAGGAGCTTCTCTGAACGGATTCAGGAGCTGCTCTGAATGGCGGCCAGTTCAGAGCATAACGTGGAAATAGTCAGCACTATGGGGAGCTGAATAAGCTGGTTATAAGGTCTCAACATTCCGATGGGTATGAGAGCATAAGGCAGGGAGCAGGGTCATGCAATGTAGGGAGGGGTTGATTGTAACCAACAGGGAGGAGGGGAAGATTATAGAGATAACAGTATCTCAGGGAGGAGCTAGTTTCAGGTATAGATTACAGTCAGCATCTGATATTACAAGGAGAGTAGTCAAACTTTGGGGGTCCTAGGTCAGGCAAACTGCTGTGTGCAATTTTCAAGACACTTGGGGGCTAGGGGCTCCCACAGCATGTTTCTCAAGTATGTGTTTTACTTCAGATTTTGTACATTTTGGTCATCTTGCCTTGAATGCCCTCCTTCCCCTCTTCATAGATCTTTTTCCCTTTTTTTTTTTTTTTTTTGTTTTTTTTTTTGTTTTTTTTTGTTTTGTTTTTTTTTTTAATCATCATTTTATTGAGATATATTCACATACCACGCAGTCATACAAAACAAATTGTACTTTCGATTGTTTACAGTACCATTACATAGTTGTACATTCATCACCTAAATCAATCCCTGACACCTTCATTAGCACACACACAAAAATAACAAGAATAATAATTAGAGTGAAAAAGAGCAATTGAAGTAAAAAAGAACACTAGGTACCTTTGTCTGTTTGTTTGCTTCCCCTACTTTTCTACACATCCATCCATAAACTAGACAAAGTGGAGTTTGGTCCTTATGGCATTCCCAATCCCACTGTCACCCCTCATAAGCTACATTTTTATACCACTGTCTTCGAGATTCATGGGTTCTGGGTTGTAGTTTAATAGTTTCAGGTATCCACCACCAGCTACCCCAATTCTTTAGAACCTAAAAAAGGTTGTCTAAAGTGTGCGTAAGAGTGCCCACCAGAGTGATCTCTCGGCTCGTTTTGGAATCTCTCTGCCACTGAAGCTTATTTCATTTCCTTTCACATCCCCCTTTTGGTCAAGAAGATGTTCTCCATCCCACGATGCCGGGTCTACATTCCTCCCCGGGAGTCATATTCCACGTTGCCAGGGAGATTCACTTCCCTGGGTGTCTGATCCCACGTAGTGGGGAGGGCAGTGATTTCACCTTTCAAGTTGGCTTAGCCAGAGAGAGAGGGCCACATCTGAGCAACAAAGAGGCATTCAGGAGGAGACTCTTAGGCACAAATACAGGGAGGCCTAGCCTCTCCTTTGCAGCAACCGTCTTCCCAAGGGTAAAACTTATGGTAGAGGGCTCAACCCATCAAACCACCAGTCCCCTATGTCTATGGTCATGTTAGCAACCATGGAGGTGGGGTAGGCGAATACCCCTGCATTCTCCACAGGCTCCTCAAGGGGGCACTACATCTTTTTTTTTTTTCCTTGTCTTTTTTCTTTTTTTTTTTTTTTTTTTTTTTAACTTTCCCTTCTTTTTTCAAATCAACTGTATGAAAAAAAAAGTTAAAAAGAAAACAAACATACAATAAAAGAACATTTCAAAGAGACCATAGCAAGGGAGTAAGAAAAAGACAACTAACCTAAGATAACTGCTTAACTTCCAACATGTTCCTACTTTACCCCAAGAAAGTTACATAACATAGCAACATTTCAGTGAACTTGTTCCTACTACATCCATCAGAAATTAACAGACCATAGTCATTTCTGGGCATCCCCAGAACGTTAAATAGCTTATCTGTTCTTCTTGGATTATTGTTCCCCCTTCCTTAATTGCTCTCTACTGCTAGTTCCCCTACATTCTAAATTATAAACCATTTGTTTTACATTTTTCAAAGTTCACATTAGTGGTAGCATATAATATTTCTCTTTTTGTGCCTGGCTTATTTCGCTCAGCATTATGTCTTCAAGGTTCATCCATGTTGTCATATGTTTCACCAGATCGTTCCTTCTTACTGCCGCGTAGTATTCCATCGTGTGTATATACCACATTTTATTTATCCACTCATCTGTTGAAGGACATTTGGGTTGTTTCCATCTCTTGGCAATTGTGAATAATGCTGCTATGAACATTGGCGTGCAGATATCTGTTCGTGTCACTGCTTTCCGATCTTCCGGGTATATACCGAGAAGTGCAATCGCTGGATCGAATGGTAGCTCTATATCTAGTTTTCTAAGGAACTGCCAGACTGACTTCCAGAGTGGCTGAACCATTATACAGTCCCACCAACAATGAATAAGAGTTCCAATTTCTCCACATCCCCTCCAGCATTTGTAGTTTCCTGTTTGTTTAATGGCAGCCATTCTAACCGGTGTTAGATGGTATCTCATTGTGGTCTTAATTTGCATCTCTCTAATAGCTAGTGAAGCTGAACATTTTTTCATGTGTTTCTTGGCCATTTGTATTTCCTCTTCAGAGAACTGTCTTTTCATATCTTTTGCCCATTTTATAATTGGGCTGTCTGTACTATTGTCATTGAGTTGTAGGATTTCTTTGTATATGCAAGATATCAGTCTTTTGTCATATACATGGTTTCCAAAAATTTTTTCCCATTGAGTTGGCTGCCTCTTTACCTTTTTGAGAAATTCCTTTGAGGTGCAGAAACTTCTAAGCTTGAGGAGTTCCCATTTATCTATTTTCTCTTTTGTTGCTTGTGCTTTGGGTGTAAAGTCTAGGAAGTGGCCTCCTAATACAAGGTCTTGAAGATGTTTTCCTACATTATCTTCTAGGAGTTTTATGGTACTTTCTTTTATATTGAGATCTTTGGTCCATTTTGAGTTAATTTTTGTGTAGGGGGTGAGGTAGGGGTCCTCTTTCATTCTTTTGGATATGGATATCCAACTCTCCCAGCCCCATTTGTTGAAAAGACCATTATGGCTCAGTTCGGTGACTTTGGGGGCCTTATCAAAGATCAGTCGGCCATAGATCTGAGGGTCTATCTCTGAATTCTCAATTCGATTCCATTGATCTATATGTCTATCTTTGTGCCAGTACCATGCTGTTTTGGCAACTGTGGCTTTATAATAAGCTTCAAAGTCAGGGAGTGTAAGTCCTCCCACTTGGTTTTTCTTTTTTAGAGTGTCTTTAGCAATTCGAGGCATCTTCCCTTTCCAAATAAATTTGATAACTAGCTTTTACAAGTCTGCAAAGTAGGTTGTTGGAATTTTGATTGGGATTGCATTGAATCTGTAGATGAGTTTGGGTAGAATTGACATCTTAATGACATTTAGCCTTCCTATCCATGAACATGGAATATTTTTCCATCTTTTAAGGTCCCCTTCTATTTCTTTTAGTAGAGTTATGTAGTTTTCTTTGTATAGGTCTTTTACATCTTTGGTTAAGTTTATTCCTAGGTACTTGATTTTTTTAGTTGCTATTGAAAATGGTATCTTTTTCTTGAGTGTCTCTTCAGTTTGTTCATTTCTAGCATATAGAAACATTACTGACTTATGTGCATTAATCTTGTATCCCGCTACTTTGCTAAATTTGTTTATTAGCTCTAGTAGGTGTATCGTTGATTTCTCAGGGTTTTCTAGATATAAGAACATATCATCCGCAAACAATGACAGTTTTACTTCTTCTTTTCCAATTTGGATGCCTTTTATTTCTTTGTCTTGCCGGATTGCCCTGGCTAGCACTTCCAGCACAATGTTGAATAACAGTGGTGACAGCGGGCATCCTTGTCTTGTTCCTGATCTTAGAGGGGAGGCTTTCAGTCTCTCACCATTGAGTACTATGCTGGCTGTGGGTTTTTCATATATGCTCTTTATCATGTTGAGGAAGTTTCCTTCAATTCCTACCTTTTGAAGTGTTTTTATCAAAAAGGGATGTTGGATTTTGTCAAATGCTTTTTCAGCATCTATTGAGATGATCAATTGATTTTTCCCTTTCGAGTTTTTAATGTGTTGTAATACATTGATTGTTTTTCTTATGTTGAACCATCCTTGCATGCCTGGAATGAACCCCACTTGGTCATGGTGTATGATTTTTTTAATGTGTCTTTGGATTCGAATTGCAAGTATTTTGTTGAGGATTTTTGCATCTATATTCATTAGGGAGATTGGCCGGTAGTTTTCCTTTTTTGTAGCATCTTTGCCTGGTTTTGGTATTAGATTGATGTTAGCTTCATAAAATGAGTTAGGTAGTGTTCCATTTTCTTCAATGTTTTGAAAGAGTTTGAGTAAGATTGGTGTCAGTTCTTTCTGGAAAGTTTGGTAGAATTCCCCTGTGAAGCCATCTGGCCCTGGGCATTTATTTGTGGGAAGATTTTTGATGACTGATTGGATCTCTTTGCTTGTGATGGGTTGGTTGAGGTCTTCTATTTCTTCTCTGGTCAGTCTAGGTTGTTCATATGTTTCCAGGAAATTGTCCATTTCTTCTACATTATCCAGTTTGTTGCCATACAGTTGTTCATAATATCCTCTTATAATTTTTTTAATTTCTTCAGGATCTGCAGTTATGTCACCTTTTTCATTCATTATTTTGTTTATATGGGTCTTCTCTCTTTTTGATTTTGTCAGTCTAGCTAGGGGCTTGTCAATCTTGTTGATCTTCTCAAAGAACCAACTTTTGGTGATATTTATCCTTTCTATTGGTTTTTTGTTCTCTATGTCATTTATTTCTGCTTTAATCCTTGTTATTTCTTTTCTTCTACTTGGTTTAGGATTGGTTTGCTGTTCATTTTCTAGCTTCTTCAGTTGATCCATTAGTTCTTTGATTTTGGCTCTTTCTTCCTTTTTAATATATGCGTTTAGTGCTATAAATTTCCCCCTTAGCACTGCTTTTGCTGCATCCCATAGGTTTTGGTATGTTGTGTTCTCATTTTCATTCGTCTCTATATATTTAGCAATTTCTCTTGCTATTTCTTCTTTAACCCACTGATTGTTTAGGAGTGTGTTGTTTAACCTCCAGGTATTTGTGAATTTTCTAAGTCTCTGATGGTTATTGACTTCTAATTGTATTCCATTGTGGTCAGAGAATGTGCTTTGAATAATTTCAATCTTTTTAAATTTATTGAGGCTTGTTTTATGTCCCAGCATATGATCTATTCTGGAGAAAGTTCCGTGAGCACTAGAAAAGTATGTGTATCCTGGTGATTTGGGATGTAATGTCCTGTAGATGTCTGTTAAATCTAATTCATTTATCAGATTGTTTAGGTTTTCAATTTCCTTATTGGTCTTCTGTCTGGTTGATCTATCTATAGGAGAGAGTGATGTGTTGAAGTCTCCCACAATTATTGTGGAAACATCAATTGCTTCCTTTAGTTTTGCCAGTGTTTCTCTCATGTATTTTGTGGCACCTTGATTGGGTGCATAGACATTTACGATTGTTATTTCTTCTTGCTGAATTGCCCCTTTTATTAGTATGTAGTGGCCTTCTTTGTCTCTCAAAACATCCCTGCATTTGAAGTCTATTTTATCTGAGATTAATATTGCTACACCTGCTTTCTTTTGGCTGTAGCTTGCATGAAATATTTTTTTCCATCCTTTCACTTTCAGTTTCTTTGTGTCCCTGTGTCTAAGATGAGTCTCTTGTATGCAACATATTGATGGTTCATTTTTTTTGATCCATTCTGCGAATCTATATCTTTTAATTGGGGAGTTTAATCCATTTACATTCAACGTTAAAACCGTGAAGGCATTTCTTGAATCGGCCATCTTATCCTTTGGATTATGTTTGCCATATTTTTCCCTCTCTCTATTAATATCCTTTATTGTACCCATACCGAATCTCTTTAGTACTGAACCTTTCTCCAAGTCTCTCTGTCCTGTCTTTGTTTCTCTGTCTGTAGGGCTCCCTTTAGTATCTCCAGTAGGGCAGGTCTCTTGTTAGCAAATTCTCTCAGCATTTGTTTGTCTGTGAAAAATTTAAGCTCTCCCTCAAATTTGAAGGAGAGCTTTGCTGGATAAAGTATTCTTGGCTGGAAATTCCTCTCTCTCAGAATTTTAAATATATCGTGCCACTGCCTTCTCGCCTCCATGGTGGCTGCTGAGTAGTCACTACTTAGTCTTATGCTGTTTCCTTTGTATGTGGTGAATTGCTTTTCTCTTGCTGCTTTCAGAACTTGCTCCTTCTCTTCTATGTTTGACAGTGTGATCAGTATATGTCTCGGAGTGGGTTTTTTTGGATTTATTCTATTTGGAGTTCGCTGAGCATTTATGATTTGTGTATTTATGTTGTTTAGAAGATTTGGGAAGTTTTCCCCAACAATTTCTTTGAATACTCTTCCTAGACCTTTACCCTTTTCTTCCCCTTCTGGGACACCAATGAGTCTTATATTCGGACGTTTCATATTATCTATCATATCCCTGAGGTCCATTTCGAGTTTTTCAATTTTTTTCCCCATTCTTTCTTTTATGCTTTCATTTTACATTCTGTCGTCTTCCAGGTCACTGATTCGTTGTTCAACTTCCTCTAGTCTTGTACTATGAGTGTCCAGAATCTTTTTAATTTGGTCAACAGTTTCTTTAATTTCCATAAGATCATCCATTTTTTTATTTAGTCTTGCAATGTCTTCTTTATGCTCTTCTAGGGTCTTCTTGATTTCCTTCATATCCCGTACTATGGTCTCATTGTTCATCTTTAGTTCTTTGAGTAGCTGCTCTAGGTGCTGTGTCTCTTCTGGTCTTTTGATTTGGGTGCTTGGGCTTGGGTTATCCATATCGTCTGGTTTTTTCATATGCTTTATAATTTTCTGTTGTTTTTGGCCTCGTGGCATTTGCTGAACTTGATAGGGTTCTTTTAGGGTTTGTAGACCTCTTGAAGTCCTTATCTCTAATTTATCAGATCTACAGCTTCGTGGAGTACACTTTCTCTAACTAACCAGCAGGTGGCGTCCACGAGCCACCTGTTCTCCACAAGCCAGTTCTCCCCTGCTTAGCCTTTTTGGTGAGTGGGGGAGTGAGTCTTGTGGGGCCCAATTGGTGTACCAAGCTTGCGTGTGTAGTTGGTGTTGCCTGCCCTGTATGTGGGGCGTGTTTCTGGGCAGTCGGGGAGGGGGGGTGGCCCTAACAATCAAATCTCCCTGGTGATCCTAGAGTTTTAAAGCTGCTGCAATAGTCTAATTCTTCAGTTCAGTCCTGCCACAGTTTGTCTCTGCCACTGACCCACAAGTCTTTGGTATTGGCGTATGGCTCCTGAGACTTGCAAGTGGGCCCCTCTTCCAGGCTGTGCACCCCGGGTCCTCTGTTGAGGGATGACTGTGCTATGTCACAGGTGAGTGCCGTCCCCCCAGGGCAGTTCTGGGCTGCTGGGCTGTGTTGGGAGGCTCCCAGTCTGCTCAAATGATGGCTGAATGGGGCTCTGTTAATTCACACTGCTCCCCCTTCCCAGCTCTGGGACATTCAGCTGAGGTTGCAGGGAAGGCTAATGTCCACGCCCAGTTTTGTGGTGTGTGCCTGTTATTTGAAGCACTTCCGTCACACTGGGTTGTCTGGGGCAGCTCTGGGCTATGGGGCTGGCGATGGGCCGGAGTGTTTCCTGTCCACCAGGATGGTGGCTGTGAGCGGACACCCCCCTTTTCTTGGGAAGTTGTGTTGTTTAGTGAATTTTCTCAGCCACTGGATTATTGCCTTTTGTCTCAGAGCTCTCTTAGTTCTGCTCTTGACTTGACGTGCCCAAATTTCAATTCTTTGAAGCTTTCTGTATTGAGCTTAGATTTCGCTGATCTCAGCAGTTCCACGTTTTCATGAGTGTTGTATGAAGTATGCCCAAAGACAGATTGCTCTGTGGTGTCCAGTCCACGCAGTTCCTGGCTTTTTACCTACTTTCCTGGAGGAGTAACTAAAACATACAGCTCACCAGTCTGCCATCTTGCCCCGCCTCTCCTGATTCCCTTTTGATCTTCATGTTTCAGCATAGATGTCACCTCTTGCAGAAAGCCTCTCTTGATACCCCCAAGATTAGTTACTGTTAGTCCAGTTATGGTGTACTGGACTTATGTTGGGAAAGGCAGTCTGCAATGGCCCTGAAGTTTCCTGAACATTCTTACTGGAAATGTGAAGACTGTAAGGCCCTGACCACTCTTTACCCAGGGCATTTCTCAGGTTTGTGTTTGTAGCAAGCAACTTTGAAAGATAAGATAATGCTCCCCATGGACAAAGAGCAGGCTTGATTCAGCTTACTCTAAAAGCAGTAAATCACTTATGCTCAGTGTTCCTCTCTTGTGGATATCCATCTATCCCTTTTTGCTTCCATGGGACTTCGGGGGCATGGGGAGCCAACACAAACCAATGTGGAGGGGCACGATCCCTCAATGGCTACTGTTTTTGCAGTTATTAATAGAGTCCTTTGTCTCTCATCAAGGAATATTGTGGCAGTGAAATAGCAACAGATTAACTTGTTAACTTGTAAACAGTACAGAATTCCAGACTCTACATTTCTTAACACCCATACTGTTTTTTAGCATCTATCACACTATTTACATTGCCTCTTTGTCCTTGTTTTCCATTAAACTACAGGTACAATGAAGTCAAATTATAATGTCTAAAATATATAGTAGGCATTGAATAAATATTAATTGAATAAATGAAATTTGATGTACGATAAAGAATCTGGTCAGGGCATTGGTTGATCTGAACAGATGTGCTTTATAAGAGATGGATTAAGATAAGGAAGAAAACAAGTTGGTACAGATTTAGTATTGCTAAACCAGAGAGTGTTCAGATACAATTACATGGCTTCCTTGACATATTCTCAAAAACAAAAACTGGGAGTTACCAGAAGTCTTATAATGTATTAGGCCCTAGTTTACTATCATCCAGTACCAGCTAACACTAAGATTATATCTCTGGAAAATTTTTTAAGTTTGATTTTGGAAGAGTGTCAAAGAATGGAGGTGATGTTTGGAGCATTGTAAAGCTTACAATTTAAAGCATACAGACACGCCTGCAAAATAAAATTTAGCAATGAAAGTAGAACCAAGGAATGCTACACTTTAGCCCCACAATTTACCAGTAATTTACTATTGGTTCCTGAAAATTTTTCCAAGGTATGAAGAACACCATCTGCAATCTCTGCTCAATGTTACTAAAATAGATCAAGAGAACTGGTGAAAATATGGGATGGATTTTGCCCTGGTAAAACTTGTTCACATTTGGAATGCAGAGTAGCTCAACTAAGGCCATAAGATGGACAGAGGGCCACCCAGTGTGTGGTTCTGGTGTTTCCAAATAGAGGCCTGCCCAAAGGGTGCAGAAAATCTGTGTGCATTCTGTGGTGTGAATTCCCCTTGGCTCACTCGACCTGAAGAGAATCGAATCTTTATTTCCTTTGAATAAATTCAAACCATAATCAAATAAAAAAAAAAAAGGAAAAAATTATCAAATATGGATTACATGGTCAGAAAAGAAAGGCAGGTAGCTTCAGGCTCTTAGGGCCCCTGTCAGCCTCTTCCTGGATCCAACCTCCAGCCTCTGCGAAACGGTGGCGCATAGGCGGGATTACCCATTTCTCATTCATTACAGGAGACAGGAGGTTCCTGGCTTTGAGGTGAAGCTCAACCACCAGGCTCAACCCTGTGCCCAGAGCCTCACTCAGGGCTTGACCCAAACTCAGTGGCTGCTTAGTAAACACTTGCAGACAGAAGCAGAATGTTTGTGAGGCAGGGTGGGGGAGGAGAAGGGACGGAGGGACTCATTTCAGAGCTGGAGACAGAGGGGGAAAAAAGACTAAATAAAACAACAGTAGAACGCGGTTGGTGCTGGTGTGAACAGAGGGCTGTAAGCTGGTGTTTGTGTGCATGGGGGGCGTTTGTTCTGCATCTTATAAAAACAGTGAAATTCTTTGGCGAAAGGCCTTTTTCAAAACTATAACGAAGTTCTTCACAGCAAACCCCTTTCTCCCATCCCAAAGGAATCACCACCATGACTGCGTCCCTTAAAAAAGGTTTCCTCTAAATAACTGACAAACTCAAGCAACCAGAACTGGGGACCGGACGTGCCAGAGGCCTCGTCAATCAAGGACGCACACTCTCACCCTACGTCTCAATATTGGAGTAGGGATCCGTTTCCTTATTGGGTCATCCCGCCTGGGAGCAAGGGGCGTTGCCGGTGCTCACCCTGGGCTGTGCTCCAGGCCAGAGATTACCGCGCTTTCTCGCGCTCCCGCCCAGAGAGCCCGGGGAGGGCTGGACGCCTGGAGGTCGCGCACGACCCGCCCTGGGATGCGCCCCCGCCTGGTTGGCGCGCTCCAGCACCTCCCCGCTGCCGCAGAGCCGGACTGCAGCGGCCCAGCCCGACAATGCGCCGCCTGCCCCCATCCCTACTGCCCCTGCAGCTCGCCCTGCTCATGGTCGCGGGGGCCCCCGAGGCGCCGGTCAGCGCGTCACGAAGCCTGGTATGGGGGCCAGGGCTGCAGGCGGGCATCGTTCTACCCGTCCGTTATTTCTACTTGCAGGCGGTCAACTCGGAGGGCCAAAACCTCACTCGCTCGCCCCCAGGTAGCGTTCAGCCTCGGGCCTCCCTCGCTGCCAGCTCCCCTCCCATTCTACCGCGCGTCCCCGCCGCAACCCCCAGCCACCCGGGAATCCGCCAGCGCCCTGCGCCGTGGCTTGCATGGTGTCCTTCCTCCAGCGTGTGTCGCCCTTTCCGGTCGGGTCACCTCCTCTGCACCCCTACACAAAGGGAAATAGCAACAGAAGTTTGTCGAATGAATCAGTGAACCCCTGGGGCTCTTCCGCATTTAATGTGCAGGGACTGATGGTCTGAATAGATGGCACCTAGGGTGTTAATGAACACTGGGTGGGCCTCATTTAGAGATGTCGTTCCACCTCTAACTTTCTTGTCTGAACTGTTACAACTTACAGGGAGTGCCTTGCTGTGATGAGTCATCAAGCCCAAGATGTTTTGGCCTGATCTGTTTGAAACAGCTACGGCCCCAAAGAGCAAATGTCTGAGCAGGAGGATAGATTTTTGTTTTCTCCTTATTGAAAACAGATTACAGGAATTAGTGAACTCACCAGAAATCATTAGGTTTTCATTGTACCGAGGATGGATCTTGTCCTGAATTCCTTCATCCCAGCCCTCCCACATTCTCCTTCTCATCTTAGCTTTGCAACTTTTTACAACCTGTCGTGCTGGTTTCAAGATGTTGCCAGTCAAGATTTATTAATGTATGTCTGTTTAGGGCTCCAGCCAACTCTCACTCTGTTTTGTCAACAAAGAGATAATCAGAATAACCCAGTGTCTTTTCCCTTGCCTGGGAACTTCACTTAGCTGCAGAAAATGGGCCCCAGATTGGGGGGGGGGGAGGGGGCAATTAAGATAAAGCAGAGAATTTAGGAGCCAAACAATTCACTTTTAGATTTACTGATATTTTTAAAATTTCATTCATTCAACAAATATTTATTGACTGTCTCCTTACTAAGTGGTATTCTGCTGGGGATGTAAGTATGAAAAGGCAGCCCATCAAGGAATTGGGAAAACAGACATGCAAATAACCTATCTCAGAGCTAGCTAATTGCTACAGTGAAGGTGTGTGCAGTGGGAACATAAGAGGAGGATCACCAGAGTCTGCCTAGGAAAGTTGGGGAAGATTTCAGGAGCCCAGATTTGCAGATTGTGAGGGTTTCCTAGGCAGCATGCAGATGGAGAACCAGCAGGCACAGAGGCATCAGAGAGCATGGTGTTGGGAAAGGAAGTAGTTTAATGATGCTGAGCAGAAAGGACTTGTAGGAGTAGAGCCAGAAGGTAAAGGAGAAGAATGTTGAGCTAAGGAATGACAAGAATCTGCCTTTTCCTTAACCATCTCAGTGGCTTGTGCTCTATATTTGATTCAGAACACCAATACTAAAGTTGTGTTTGATATCACTTTGATAACATGTCAACCAATTAGACCCTAAATTCTTAGACAACTGGTTTCAATATGCTGTATAGGCGTTAGGGTAGAATAATTCTGACTACTGACAGCAATTAGTGAGTGTATATCAGAGTTCGGCAAACTTTTTCTATAAAAGGGCAGATAGTAAATATTATAGGCTTTTTGGGTCATACAGTCTGTTACAATTACTCAGCTCTGTCTTGTAGCAATGGATAGCACATAAACAAATGGACTTGTCTGTGTTCCAATAAAACTTTATAGACCCCAAAATTTGACTTTCATATAATTTTCATGTGCCACAAAATATTCTTCTGATTTTTTTTTTTTTTTAACCTTTTAAAAATGTAAAAACCATTTAGCTCACTGGCCTTACAAAAACAGGCTGCAAACTGGATTGGCCATGGTTTGCCAATCCCTGATGTATGTGAGGGACCCTCAATTAAAACCCAAGGCATACATGACTTAAAACCAGACATGGTTTACAAAGAGTGTCTATTAAGTGCCTTGATAAAAAGGAAGTTATATCTGTGTTTCTGGATGGCTTAATCTTCAAAACTATGACTTTGTTTAGTCTTAGAAAGGCTTTTCATTGCCCTAAGGATCAGAAGAAAAGATTGTTCGATTTAGATTCAAAGTCTTTCACTATAGCATGTATTTCCTTCTTTATGGTTTTCTTTATTTTTTTACAATTAATTTTATAATTAGGGAAACTTTAGAAAGAAAATAAGATGGGACACTAAAGAAAAAAATTAATTTATACACGAAGAAGAAAATTACACAATCCAACATGAAATATTGATAATCTTACTATTAATAGGAGATATAGATATTCAAATAAAATTTTTATATGAAAATATTGCAAAGATTTTTTAAGTATAATCTTTGAAGCTCATAACGGAGCAATAAGATGCTCTCCAACAGTGACCGTCATCCTCTGCTCATGGGAGCACAATTTGGTAAACTGTTTCTGGAAAGTAATTTTCCAAACTATTAAGAGTCTTATAAATTTACAAACCTAATTTGCAAAAAACAAGTTTCAACAGTTAGAAAATATAATTTTTTTAAAACGCCATTTACAAAAAGCATTCATGCCATTTAATCTGGTAATCAAAGTATCTTTCCTGAGAAAATAATCAGAATGTGGTAAAAAAATATATATACAAGGATATGCCTGCAGTATTATAATTATTTATTACAGCAAGTTTAAATAGCCAACCCATAAGGTCGTTGCTAAATAAAGTATGATACCTTCATGTGATGGAATACTTTATAGCCGTTAGAAGTAGTGTTTGAAAAATTATTAAATAATGTTTATACTAGGTCAAAGGTGGAACAGACAGGAAATAAATGATTAATTTCAACCCAATTTGTAATAAATAAATAAACTCATACCTATGCGGATCAATGTTATCAGTGGTTATAAGAGGATGATAAGGAATTTTTTCTTTTTCATAGTCTTCTTTTTCCCCAAAAAATTTTTCTACAAAATAAGCACAATACTTTTATAATCTAGACAAAGTCATTTTTTATACAAAGCAAACCTAAAGCCTTACACCAAATCTTTTCAACCTTACTTTCTTTCCCTGGAATTCTCCTTTCCACCACTTGACTTCCATTTCAAAAGCTACTCTATGGCCCTGAAAAGCTCACCCAATGAGTTTCTTACGTTTTCTGCCACCTGTCATTCACTTGCAAGTTCTAAACTCTTACCTCTTCCAAGAACTAATTGAAAAAGTGGAAAATTTTTCTCAAGCTGCATCTGCCTTAAAGGGACTTGCCGATATTCCCTTATTAAATATCACTCCCATTTAACAGTGTAGCATTTATTTAAATGCCATTATTAATACCTGAGAGCCGCATTTGAAAGAAAATGGACTCAAGCTGTGTTCAAACATTGGCTCTGCTACTCATTGTGTATGTGATCTTGGGCAAGTTACTTGGAGTCTTGATTTCCTGATTGGTAAAATGGGTGTGACAGATACCGACCTTTCAAGTCGTAGAAAATAGATGAGATGAAATACATTTGAAAATCTCAAGCACAGAGACTGGTACATAATAGGTGCTAAGTGAATTGAAAAAAAAAAAAAAAAAGCCTCTAATTTCTTTCCAAATCAAAAATGTTCAAGATTTCTGATTCTAATGATCTAAGACTCTAATAGTATCAACCTCCTTTTGCTTTGTTGTCACTGCACTCCCATCCAATTAGGGATTTCTCTTAAAAGAGTTTGGATTCGTGGAGTTAGAAAGACTCAACTAAACTTCAATTCTGTTACATATGTTAGCCCCAGGGTAAATAGGAATTCATATTTTCTCCATTTGGGGCAAATTGAAATTATATTATTCTCCTTTTTTCTTTTATGGGGTTAGAATTTCTTGTTTCCATTTCAGAACATGTTCAATATTATTGCATTGATTCTAATATTAATTTTATGCTGAAGATGGCCTGGGCATAAAAGATCATGAAAATAACTGAACATTTAGAATATGTATTTCCAATGGTTATATTGTATTTTATATGTATTTTGAAATATAACTTTCAAATGCTATTTCAGAGGTACAAAATATTATAACTAAAAGAGACCATAGAAATCTAATCTAATATCTTCATTTCAAAAATAATGAAGTGACTTGCCTAAGGTTGTGGAACTAGCTTTCTTCTGTAAGTCTAGCTCTTAACAACAGCAACAAAATCACAATGATTAAATATAGTTGTCTTATGTCTGATTTGTTTATATAAAATCATAAAATTATAGCATATAAGAACTATTTGATCAGGAGGCAGGAAAATCTTTCTGTGCATTTCCAGTTTGGGGAGGGAGCAATAGAAATGGTTTTCTAATTCCCACTCTGTGCTCCTGATTTTCAATTTACCACACTACCTTGCCTTTCTGAAACCAACTGGGAAATGCCACAAAGCAATACATTATGTATTTCTCTTAAGCATGTCAGGTAATTGGCCAACATTTTAAATAATTTTACAGTAAATCAGTACTTTTTTTTTTTTTTTTTACAAAATCCTCTGTTTATCTATTATAGTTCATTTATTTTAGCAGATTTCTACCATAATTTTATCAAACTTGTTTCAAGGATCCTAAAATATATGTTGTTGTTACTTAATTATTTAATAATAACAAGATGTCTGATATTACTTTACTATTACTAAGTTGCAGAGGCTGAGAAACATTTTTCCTGACCCCACAAGGAAAAACAAAACCTTTGAAGATCAAAAGAAAGTACACTTATACTCACTAGATTTAGAAACTATGTGAGTAGGAGAAACAAACTTTTTTCAATCATTTCAAAAAACATATATTAAATGACACTTAATTCATAATATGATAGATTTAAGATGAAAGGAAGAGATATGAAGAAAAGAATGAGAAACATATACACAACATATACAGAACCAAGTGGCATGGGGTAAGAGAGAAACTTAAAGAAAAAAATGGTATCGAATGACTTAGGTTCTTAAAGACTACTTTGGTCACAATTAACAGTTTCCTAGGGCTGTGGAATTCAGAGGATTTGCCATTTATTTAACATTTCCCTTTGACAGGGTGATTAACTGTTCTTGGCCATTAACTGCTCTTTATTCTTAAACTTTCTGGAGATCAGGCTGAATATCTGGAGAAAGAGGTTCCAGAAGTTTTTTCCTGAGCCACAGTAATTGTAATCACAGCAATATTATTTCAAAGCCTAGAGTCAGCTAATATACTGCAAAGAGCGAAGGGAAAGTTTGTGAAATAGGAAGTAGGTTATTATTTACCTTACAATAGAAAACCCAAGAATTTTGGAGCTGGAAGAGATGATAGATTATCTTAATATAATAAATTCATTTCAAGCTTAGGAAACAGGCTCAGAGAAATAAACTGTAGTATTTATAAAGTGTGTGTGTGTGAGTGTATGTATTTGTGCACAGAATAACTAGCTATAATCTCTCAGAAAATGGGCTTAGAAGTATAATTTGAAATTTGGGTTAAAAAAGGGAAATTTTCTCAGAAGTGAACGATATTAGATACTGAAATGATTTACAAAAAAAGCTTGTGTGCATTTTACAAGGAGAAAGTTGGATTACCTTAGGTTTTGTCACTCTGGGGTTCATGATTTTTAACCACCTGGAATGGTTGGGCTTTAATCCTTCCCAAAGGAGAAAAGAGCAACTAGATAAATAGTTAATTTCTTTCTTGCTTTTTTCATGAATTTATGTTGTTCATTCAATAAATCTTTATTGACTGACTGATGGATCAGACATTGAGTCAGACCCTTGGTTTGTAGACATGAATCAGACATAGTTCCTGGCCTCAAGGATCTTCCAAGCTGAAATGATTTTGTTTACCACTGACACTATGGTAAACACAGAAAAAACTAACTTCTGTATAGACCCACTGATCCAGTAATTGTTGCAAAATAATCATGAAGTAGTAGAGTCATTTATATATATTTTTTCTTTCAGGTCAAACACTATTCAAAGTAGTAATCAAATCTCTTTCACCTAAAGAGTTAGTCCGGATTCACGTCCCTAAGCCTTTGGACAGGAATGATGGAACATTTTTGATAAGATATAGGATGTATGAAAGCGTCAATGAAGGACTGAGGATAGAGGTCCTTTATGGTGTAGAACATGTGGCTCAGTCTCCTTATATTTTGAAAGGTAAGTGATTATTATGTAATCCAGAATCCTATCTATTTAAACTGGAAATTCCTATAACACTATCAAAATAGATAAATTACTAACATATATTTTCTAGATCTGGAGCTGTTGCCATAGAAAATGGGGGGGGGGGCACTGAACTGAGCCAGAGTCCTTAGAGAAATGGTAAAAATCCTTTTCTAGGACAGATACCAATGGCGTACAGTAACACTGTGAAATAGTGTATCACGTCAACTTTTGGAAACTTGGTTCCAGAAATTAACAGAATGGAGTTCTCCCCTGTGCTTTTACCATTACCATTTACAGAAGTTCTCTATTTGGTAGGAGAACCTTCAACTTTTGGATCAGCCATTATCTTTGCTGTCAGATGTAAATCCTATTGCAGCAAGCAAAGGAGTAACAAGACACCGGGTACCATCATCATCGTTTGTCTCAGTCCATCTATAGTACAGTTTTCTGGGTGTGCTGTGGCTTGCATGGATTTTAGAAGCACTGAACCATGCTTCTTGGGGTTCCATTAAATTTTTTAGGGCAGCATGTTTTTTAGACAATGTGGGCTCTTGAATTCTTAGCCATGTACAATTGCAGTAAGAGAACAGAAAGGAGGTCATAGTCTGGGAAGAAAGCTAAACCAAGCTTCAACCAAAGCTAGTAGGAGTTTCAAAACCCAAGAGTGATCAGGTAATTTTGTTGTTGATGGCTATTCCAGATAAATTTTGTTTGGTTAGTTGTACTTCAAAGAGAAAACATAGTCACTTTCAGAGTTTGAAGAAAATCTGTTTTAAGTAATGGTTTTGTTTCTTTAGTAGACAAGTACTCCAGCTCCTTTTTGGTAAGTGCTTAGCAATACCAAAGTCCATTATTAGGAAAACCATTGAGAATCCCTTAATAGTGCTAGAAAAAAGCCAGTCTTATGTTTAGGTCCAATGTCTTTCAGAGAGGTTTAGGTGACCTCCAAGGCTTGTGCACAGGGTAGACATGGTACACATACCTCCTGCAGCTCAATTTTACTTGAAATTTTAGGGAAAAAAACTAAATAATTTAAAGAGATTTAAATGGTAAGGGAAAAATATTTTGTATTTACCCATGTAGTTACCATTTCTGGTACTCTTTATTTTTTGTGTAGGTCTACATTGCCATTTAGAAATATTTGCCTTCTACCTGAAGGATTTTCTTTCTGTGTGTGTGTGTGTGTGTGTGTGAGAGAGAGAGAGAGGGGGTGGGGTGGGTGGGGGGGTGGCGGGGATATATTGGTAATGAATTCATTCAGCTTTTGAATGTCTCAAAGTCTTTATTTCACCTTTATTTTGAAAAACATTTTTGCTAGGTATAAAACTGTAGTTGACAGTTTTTTTCTTTTCATACTTTGAAGAGCTTAATCCACTGTCTTCTTGCTTGCATGGTTTCCAACAATAATTCTGCTATCAACCTTATCTTTGTTCCTTTGTTTATGGCTTGCTCGTTGTCCATGGTTTTGCACAGTTTGATTAGTATGTGCCTTGGTTTAGTTTTATTCATGTTTCTTATGCTTGCAGTTTGTGAAACTTCTTGGATCTTAAATTTAGGATTTTCATCAAATTTGGAAAAATTTTGGCTATTATTTTTTGAAATTTTTTTCTATTCTATATCCCTCACCCTGAAAGGATTCCAATTACCCATATATTGGGCTTGAAGTTCTCCCAGGCTCTTTTCATTTTTCAATTCTTTTTTCCTCTGTGTGTTTCATTCTGAATAGTTTCTATTGCTGTGCCTTCACGTTCACTAATCTTTTCTTCCTCAATATCCAATTTGTCATTAATCCCATGTAGTTTATTTTTCATCTCTTGATGAGTTTTCATCTTCTTGAGCTTTTTACGGGATGTAGTAAGTTACTCGGAAATCATTTGATCCTTTTGAGTTTTGCTTTTATGGTTTGTTAGGCAGGACAGAGCTGTGTTTACTCTAGGTCTGATTATTCTCTACTTCTGAGCAATACCCTCCTACATACTCTACCCTATACCCCATGAATTACGAGGTTTTCCAGTCTGACTGGTGTGAACAGGACAATTCCCAGCCCTGTGTATATGGTGGGTGCTGTTCCCTTTAATCCTTTTGGATGGTTCTTCCCCTGGCCTTGGCTAGTTTCTTCACATGTATATGCTGAGCAGTACTCTTTTGAATACTTGAAGAAGATCTTCTGCAGATCTCTGGAGGTCTCTTTCTGTGTAGCTCTCGCCTCTCAGGTACTCTGTCCTAAAAACTCCAGCTGCCTTAGTCTCCTGGGACCCTCAGCTCTGTCTCCTCAACTCTATGAGAACTCCAGCTCTGCCTGTGCCATAACCTGGAAACTCTCTTAGGCAGTAAGCTGGGGGAATTAAAGGGCTCACCTCACTTGTTTCTCATCTTTCAGATCCACTGTCTTTCTTTGCCTGATGTCTGGTGTTTTAACAGCTGATGTTTCCCATATTTTGCCTATGTTTCTGATTGTTTCAGGTGGGAGTATAAATCCCATCCACGTTACTCATCTTGGTCAGAGTGGAAATCCTCAAGAAAATTAAGTCATTTTAAAAAATCATTTTTATATTAAAATAAATATTGATACATTTTGGAATAAGATATAAAATTCACATGAACTCTTTTTTAAATGACTCTTCAGATAAATTTTATGGTTATAACTGGCCCCTTAAAATTATACTGGCAGACTCCCTTGGGTTACATATTTTCTCTCTGAGAAGTGCTAGAAGGGGTGATTTTAGGGGCACAGATATCCTGTCTTAAAAAATCACCGCCCTGTTACACAATAATTCCTTAAAATTAATATTTTCTGCTTTTCCTTGTTAAAAGGTAAGTTGTTTCATGTTCCTCAGTCATTTATACCTCACTATAAATGAACTGATCAACTTATTCATTGAGAGTGGGATAGACTGGGAGAACATATATACTATTCTAGGTTATCCAGGGTGGTAGGAAAAAGGGAGAGAAAGTAGGACTCTGACTTAATTATTTGCAGCACTGATTTGTCTATGGCAGAGTATCCCTGATGAAGAAAATTGGAATTCATCAGGAAGCCCTCCTGTGTCCATACTGGGGTAGAAACAACTCCTTGTGTTGTGATGCTTGCTAACGGAGCATGGCATTCTGCATTTCCATTCCCTAGGACCCGTGTACCATGAGTATTGTACGTGTCCAGAAGAGGATCCTCAGGCCTGGCAGAAAACTCTTTCTTGTCCAACCACGGAACCACAGATTGCAAAAGATTTTGCTTCTTTCCCCAGCATCAGTCTGCAGCAGATGCTAAATGAAGTTCCAAAAAGGTTTGGGGATGAAAGAGGTGCTATTGTTCATTACACGATTCTCAATAACCACATCTACCGGAGATCTTTAGGGAAATACACAGACTTCAAAATGTTCTCTGATGAGATTTTGCTGTC
This sequence comes from Choloepus didactylus, assembly GCF_015220235.1. Taxonomy (NCBI): domain Eukaryota; kingdom Metazoa; phylum Chordata; class Mammalia; order Pilosa; family Megalonychidae; genus Choloepus; species Choloepus didactylus. The sequence continues at coordinate 124,477,180 of NC_051312.1, read as the reverse complement.
ACTGGCAAGAAAGGTATGAGAATGAATTGATTCCAAAAACAATTGTAATTTAATTGTAACAGTTAGATAATAATAAATAACATTGCCAACAGATGAAAAAATTGATTCCAGGCTTGGAAAATGCACATCTAAGACATCTACTTCCTGAGAGTTTCTGAGTCCTCCCCTTTTTTTGGAACTCTATTGCCTATAATATTTAAATTAAATGGTGTTAGCCCTCATCTCAGGTATAAATAGGCTACACAGGATACTCCCAAGATTTCTGTGAACTCTCAGAGGTTTTCGATTGCAAGGTCACTTCTTGAAATTCTCTATTCCTGCCCCAAACTCCTCTGCATATTCAGACTTCACCTTCTGCAGCTGTTTTCCTCTCTCTATCTCAAAATGTCTTGATCTTGGAACACATTTTCCTTATTTTGTGCTAAGCACCCTTGTCTCAGTTTGCCAGGGCTGTTATAACAAATACCACATTCAGTTTGCTTAAACAACAGGAATTTATTGTCTCAGTTTGGGAGGCCAGAAGTCCAAAGTCAAGGTATCAGTAGGCCATGCTTTCTCCAAAGTCTTGCGTTCTGGTGCTGGCTTGCTGACAATCCATAACAATCCCTGCCTCTGTCACATGGCCACCTGTCTCCTCCCATCTCCTCCTCCTACTACTGTGTCCAAATTTTGCTTATAAGGACTCCAATCTGATTCAGTTTGGTCTCATCTTAATAGAATCTTCGAAGATCGTATTTACAACTGAGGTCACATCCACAGGACTAGGGGTTAGAACTTGAACATGTTTTTGTCGGGAAATGATTTAATCCATAAAACTCCTCTAGAAGATAGTATATATGGAAGATTTTGTTGAAGGATGGGGTAACAGGGAGGGGTTATTTTGTACTGCTGCATGGTACAAACAAACAAACACTAACATTTGAAAATAGATATCCCTCTTCTAAGCAAGCTCTCAGTCTTCCTTGCCTCAGAAAATTTCTCACTGACTTTCCTTGATCATCAGCTTTTGGCCTTTTATGGTGTAGTTGGGCCCCCTATCTTTCAGAACACCTCACTTCTCCCCGACCCCCCCCCCCCCGACACACGCAAACTTTCAGCCTCTCTTCCCACATTTGCAAAACTTTAAATTCCTCTGAAGCAGAGAAATTCAAACTTCCTTTTGTTCTTCCTTCTTCTTGACCATGCCGGGTGAAAGGTGGGGATGGGCAGTCTCCACCTTTCTTGTCTGGAGAGACCATTAGGTGGTTTTCTAAACCAGCTTTCCTGACATGTGTTAAACAATTTCCCAAGTATACTGAATGTGTGGCTGCAATCAGCTCTCATTTAAACAGCAGTTGCCCCCCCACGTCACCCCCACCTCTACCCCCACACAGCATGAGCATAGGAGCACATCATGGACACCTGATCTAAAGGTGGTGCTCTCTCCCTGGGCAATCACCAGTTCATTCTGCCTGCATGTTCCCTGTATATTGTACTCATGTAATGTTGCTGCCTCTATAGCAGTGGTTCTCAACCATGAGTGTTTTGCCCTCGGGGGATGTGGTAATGTCTAGAGACATTTCGTTGTCACAACTGCGGAGTTGCTACTATCAGGGATGCTGCCAAACGCTCTCCAATGCACAGGACAGCCCCTCACAGCAAAGAATTATCCAGTGCAAAATGTCAATAGTGCCACCGTTGAGAAACTCTACTCTGTAGTGAGAACTTCTGCTGCTGAGTCTTTTAATGAGTTTATAAATGCTATCAGGGAAACAACAGGGTAAACATTTACATCCCTCAGCTTGCCTTTTATTCCACATTCTTAGCCAAGTGGCTGGGGAGAAATCTAAGATAAATGAGACTCAGCCTTGGCTTTGAGCAGCTCATTATAGTGGGACTTGTTTTTGTTACTTAGAAGTGGGGATGGAATGTGAATACAAACAAATAATTGTACCAAAACGTGATAGGCCTGTAAGGGAAGTAGATATCAAGGGTTGAAGTGCTTGAGGGTGAGGTACAGAGGAGGTAACATTTGATCTGGGTTTGAAGGATGAAAAGGAGACTCAAGGGAATAAGTGGGAGACATTCCAAGTGAAGGAAATTACATATTGAAGTGGATAGCATTTTCAGAGAGTAAACAAAAGACTGGTGTGTGGGCAGATGGAAGTTGGGGCTCCAAGCTAACTTGGAGTAAGATAGTTGGGCCCTTAATGCCACCAGAGAGTTTAGACCTTGTCTCATAGGCTTAATGTTCTGTTAAGCATGGTAGTGACATATAAATTTGGGTTTTAGAAATTTGAGCAGCAATGTGGAGTGCAGATTCGAGTGGGGAGAGACTGTTACGAGCACACCTAGTAAGGAATCTATTGCATTGACTTGGGCAAGAGAAGATAAGAGCCCAAACTAGGCATTGACCATAAAGATGGAGATGGAAAAAGATACGGGGTGGTAGATTCTAGAAACAAAGGTAGATATGGCAAAAAGGGGGAGAAAACAAGGGATCAGTTCTAGGTTTGTAGATTCTTGCTTAGGCAACTAGCAAAGAAGCCACTCATTTCAATACCTCTCTGCACAATTTTAGCTTCTGTACTACTAAACATAATTTTAGATGCCAGCCTCTGCCAGAGTTTGCTGGCTCCCGGGTACGTGAATTTGCCATGTACTATCCACACCCATGGTTTTATGATATTGCTCATGACCGAGAGGCATTCTTCTCTCTTCTACTTTTTCATACATTCAATTCTATCAGAAATATTTATGAAAGCCAAAGAACTGTAGTATTTAGCACCAATGATTGAGTTATGCTTAGTACTGATGTTTATACTTTTGCTTATATAGGTCCTTCTCCCAGATTTAGAGTTTTATATAAATGTTGGAGATTGGCCCTTGGAACATCGAAAAGTCAATGAAACTCCTGGCCCTATACCTATCATTTCATGGTGTGGCTCTCTGGATTCAAGAGATATTATCCTTCCAACGTACGACATCACCCATTCAACACTTGAAGCAATGAGGGGTGTTACTAATGATCTCCTGTCTATTCAGGGAAATACAGGTAAATTAAGGTTAATTCTCTCTAAAAAATGCTGATTTTTTTTTTTTAAAGGGTGAGAATATTCACTGAGTGAGAGTAAATGTGTGTATTTAAGTAACCATTGTTCTTATTTTCTAACCAAGGAAAAATAAAATAAAACAAAACAAACACAGCACCCTAAACTCTGAAGTGGTTTGTTTAGAATTCTTCTAGTCAAAAAATTAAAGATATATCAGTTGGGCTATCAGTGTCCAAATCTGCCTTAATTGAGTTAGTCACTTGTAAATACATTTGAAAATATATATTTGGTAAAATTGTCAGTTAACTTAATTCTGACCCCAGTGCCTTTTTTTTTTATTTTGAAATAAATTCAAAGTTATATGAACAGTTGCAAAAACAATACTAGCCCCAAACACAGAATTCCATCATACCCTGACCCCCCTCCCCCGATAGCTCAAGCCACCAACTTTAACATGCTATCACATCGCTATTTCTTTCTCTCCCTATCTATCATCCATCATCTATTGCTCTGTCTTCTGAATATATGAGAGTTAGCTGCACACATCCTTGAGCATACACTATAATTCACGTATACACTTCCCATGAACAAGAACATTCTTTTATGCAATCTCATTAAGCACAGCTAAGAAGTACAATAAATTCAATAATGATACAAAGCTTGCATTCTATATTTCCTTTTCCTTATGTCTCAACTGTGTCCCTTTGAGCCACCTGTCCTCTATCCTCCAGTACCATCCAAGTTCATCCTTAGCATTCAATTGTCATCTAGTTAGACTCTCTTTTTTTTTTTTCAGTTGTGGAAACATATATACAGCCTAAATCTTCCCATTCCACCCCCTCCCTAGCCTTTCATTAATGGGATTAATCAGGCTTAGAATGTTGCAATGCTCTTTCCCACCATCCATTACTAGAAATTTCCCTTCACCTCAAACAGCAACCCTACACTCCTTTCTTAACTTCCCATTGCCCCTTCCCCCATTTCTCTTAACCCAAACTCTACTTTTCATCTCTATGGTTATATTCTCTGATAATTTCCTAGTGTTTACTGTGGGGATTAAAATTAACCTCTTAAATCCATATCAGTCTTGTTTTTCTTTGATACCACCTTCACTTCAATAGGACACATAAACTATGTTCCTATACTCCTTCATTCCCCCACCTTTATATAGTTGTCTAAAATTACATATTTTACATTGAGTTCAAAACCACTGATTTGTCCTTAGAGTTTGTGTATTTTATATCATGTAGGAAGTAACTAGTAGAATTACAGTTCAAAAATTATTGAGTTCTATTTGTATTCCATTGTGGTTGCAGAATGTGCTTTGAGTATATTCAATTTTTTTTTTTTTAATTTCTTGAGGCTTGTTTTATGTCCCAGCTTATGGGCCCTTCTGGAGAAAGATCCGTGATCACTAGAGAAAAGTGAGTGTCCTGGTGATTTGGAATGTAAGATACTATATATGTCTGTTAAAATTCTCTATATCTCTTTCTCCTTTCCATGTCTTTCTGCCAGCAGGGCTCCCCTCAGAATCTGAAGTAGGGCAGGTCTTTCATTGGCAAAGTATCTCAGCATTTGTTTGTCTGTGAAAAATTTAAGCTCTCCCTCAAATTTGAAGGAGAGTTTTGCTGGATAAAGTATTCTTGGTTGGAAATTTTTCTCTCTCAGAATTTTAAATATGTCATGCCACTGCCTTCTCGCCTCCATGGTGGCCACTGAGTAGTCACTACTTAGTCTTATGTTGTTTCCTTTGTATGTGGTGAATTACTTTTCTCTTGCTGCTTTCAGAACTTGCTCCTTCTCTTCAGTATTTGAGAGTCTGATCAGAATATGTCTTGGGGTGGGTTTATTTGGATTTATTCTATTTGGAGTTCGCTGGGCATTTATGCTTTGTGTATTTATATTGTGTAGAAGGCTGGGGAAGTTTTCCCCAACAATTTCTTTGAATACTCTTTCTAGACCTTTACCCTTCTCTTCCCCTTCTGGGACACCAATGAGTCTTAAATTTGGACGTTTTATTTTATCTATCATATCCCTGAGATCCATTTCAATTTTTTCGATTTTTTTCTCCATTCTTTCTTTTGTTCTTTCATTTTCTGTTCTGTGGATTTCTAGGACACTGAGATGTTGTTCAGCTTCCTCTAGTCTTGTATTGTGAATATCCAGAGTCTTTTTAATTTGGCCAACAGTTTCTTTTATTTCCATAAGATCCTCTATTTTTTTATTTACTCTTGCAATGTCTTCTTTATGCTCTTCGAGGGTCTTCTTTATGTCACTTATATCCTGGGCCATGGTCTTCTTGATGTCCTTTAAATCCTTTGCCATGTTTTCATTCCTCGATTGTAGTTCTTTGATTAATTTTGCGAGGTATAGTGTATCTTCCGATATTTTGATTTGTGTGTTTCGAGTTGGATTCTCCATATCTTCTGGTTTTATCATATGCATTAAGATTTTCTGTTGTTTTTGGCCTCTTGGCATTTGTTTTGCTTGATAGGGTTCTTTCAAGTTGCAAAGAAAAAGGGATATCGATCTAATTTTTCAGGAACAGTTTGGTGATGTACGCTTTTTCTAACTAACCAGCAGATGGCATCTGTGAATCACCTATATCCCTCAAGTCAGTTCTCAACCTTGTTTCCACGATGTGTGGGGAAATGATTCTTGTGGGTTCAGTTGGAGAACTCAGTTTGGGTGTGTTCCTGGAGCTGTCCGCCCTGAATGTGGGGCGTGTGTACGGGTGGCCAGGGAGGAAGGGCAGTTCTAATGTTCAAATCCCCCAGGATCCCAGAGATTCAAGGCTGCCACAAGAGTCTAAGCCTTCATTTCAGTTCAGCCCCAGACCCTCTCTCTCGCTGATCCATAAACCACCGGACTTGGCTTAGCGTCCGTGGGTTCTCCGAACGGATCCCCCCTCCCAGCCGCACTCCTCCAGGAGCTCAGCCGAGGGAATGCTGTGCTATGTCACCAGTGCACACCGTCCCACAAGGGAAGCCCTGGGCCGCCGGGCCGTGCGGCGGCGCACTCCCAGCCTGAAGCAAAAATGGCCCAACGGGTCATCTCAGCCCCCTCCTCCTCACACAGTTCCTCCTTCCCAGCTCCGGGAGAACTGGTGGGGCTCTGGGCTGTGGGCACGGTCCCAGGCAGGAGTTTATCCAGCCCTCCGGGGAGCCAGCTGTGAGCCACGGAGTTTCTTTCTGCTTCCGGCTCTCCCCTCTGTTCCCCCGAACCCAAGGGTATCTGCAGCGGGCTATCTTCCCGACCAGACACCGAGAGGCCGGCCCAGCCCCCGCTTGCTGTGTTTTACTGCGTGGTTCCCACAATTGCTGCTGGAGCCGCTCCCTTTTTTTTTTTTAAAGAGCCAGCTGGTCTCCAAACGCTGAACTCTGGCTTCCCCAGCCCGCCGCACAGCTGCAGGTCTTCCAGCCAGCTTACTCACTCGTTTCAGAATGCCAACTCCCAGTTTCACCAAGTATACAGCCCCTCTGGAGCTAGGAGCCCTCGTCCAGCTGGCGCATCGCTGTAACTGGTATTCTAGGTCACTTTCTGGTTTTTAGCTAGTGTTTTTCACGGAGGCGTTTTTTTCGCCCTGTCTCAGCTAGCCGCCATCTTAGTTTCTCCCCCCCAGTGCCTTTTATGTTGCTGGATGAAGTGAGAGAGAATTGTGAAAAATATTAAATTATATGTAAATGTGAAAGAATTGGGATAAGCAGTGTACTTTGGATATTCCTACCTTCAACACTTTGTAAGGAATTCTCCCCTTTCCTCTTTTCTCCTTTCTTGATCCTCTAAAATCTGGATTCCTTTCCAAAACCTTGTCTGATGGCATTAGATTTATGGTATGGCACACTTTTTTTTTTCTTTAAACCAAACTTCCTTAGCAGAAAAGAATCCTGCCTTGTCTTTATAACCTCTATTTCTGTTTACTGGGACTTGGTTGCCTTCTTTGGTAGATGAGACCAGATACTTTTTTTTTGTAAACTATCTAAAGATATGAAATGAAAACTGGCCTACTTTTTGTTTGATACCAGTGAATTCCTGAAAAGAATGCTAAAAGAGTAACGATACTGACCCCTCCAATTTTATGTTTTATGATTCATCCCTTAGAATACTGAGAAGTGTTAACAATGACTTTACTCTTAAGGATAACAGACATGAATTTAAATTAATTCCTTCAAAAAAATTTCCTTTCCACTAAAGAAAAGACAAATATATGTATATGGTTGATTTACACATAAATATTTGTATTTAACAGCATATTAGGAAAAGGCTTCCTTGTATTCAAAAGTGATATGCTCAGAATTCTGAACAATCTAAAGATTAAAGATTTATGGGTATTATTTAATTGTATAGTTTTTCTCATTACCCTGTCTAAGAAAAAAAGCCTATCTCATATTTGATTATGAAACACAAAAGATGGAAGAAGCAAATGCCTTGGCTTTTTTTGCATGTTATTTTGGATATTTCCCTGTCATACAACAGAAAACTCCAATATTTGATTTGTGTGAACTCTCACCAGTAGAAAAATGGATGAAATCAGAGTTCTTTTATATGATACACCAAATGAAAGGACTGTTTTTAAAGGTTTATACTTGCAACTTTCTCCGGCAAGTGGAAGCTCGATCCCATATTCTTTGGAACTAGCATCTACTTGAGAAGATGAACTGATGATAAAAGAGCTTTAACATCTTACATGACAATGATAGATTAAAGAAGATTGTGCTTATCATATTGAAATGTCATAATCAAAAACATTTTTATGGCCTCAAACTTCTAGGGCCTTCCTGGATCAATAAAACAGAGAAAGCTTTCTTCAGAGGCAGAGATAGCCGAGAGGAAAGGCTTCAGTTGGTACAGCTGTCCAAAGAAAATCCACAGCTGCTAGATGCAGGAATTACAGGATATTTCTTTTTCCAAGAGAAAGAAAAGGAGCTTGGAAAAGCTAAGTTGATAGGTTTCTTTGACTTCTTTAAGGTATGCATTTAAATCCTCCTGTATGGATATGAAGTGATAAACTTGTGCTAAAAGTCTACCAAATAGCTGGGCATGGGTACTGTCTTGTGAACTGACACCCACTTTCTTATCAGGCATAGGTAATTCCAAAACTTATTGTGCTTTTATTTTTTTTATCTGGTTTATGAAATAGTTCAGAGCTAAATTTAATGCTCAAAGTACAGCACAAAGATTAACCTGGAGTGTTGGTGTATTTACGTCTCTGGTTTTTTGTTTGTTTGTTTTGAATATAAATGCTTTCACATGAAGACATCTCAAATCACTTCTGTAAACAGAAAGAGTATAAATTCCATATAATAGGGGCTGGAATTGGGGCTCAAGAGACTAGGCTTCTAGACTTCTAGTCTTGCTTCTGCCATTAACTGTGGCGCCTCTTAATGCCTCTCAGTGCCTCTGCTCTCTAAAGGTATATTTAGAGATTGAGCCTCCTCATTCCTTCAGAGAATGTCATGAGGCTCAAAGGAGGTCAAGGGGAATGCATGACAAAATCTGACTGGTTGGAAAACTCCTTGGTACCAATTATTTAAGGACAGATTGATTACCAGGTCTCTGAACATATCCCATTCATTCGGTATCTTGTAATGAAAGGAACATGGGATTTGGATTCAAAGAACAGAGGTTTTTAATTTCTCTGCACACCGGTTTTCTCATTTCTAAGAAAAGGGGTTAATAATATCTACTTCACATTATTATAGTTGAATGGGGTTTATCCCTAGGAAAAGTGCTTTTGAAATGGAAATGAGAGACTAATAATCCAACAAAGATGTAAACAGGTACCAACCATGTGGCTGGCATCGTGCTACTCCTTAAACATCTCCAGGCCTCTGTCTCCTCAACTCTAAAATCATTAAATGGAGATAATGCCTTCCTGTTTCATAGACTGGGTATAAAGAACCATTGAGATAATGTATAAATGAACATGCAAATTGTTGTCAATATAGAACTTTTGGAAATAGTTTTCCTGCCTGGTTACAGAAATCTGAATTTCCCATTTTGTATGCATTGTTGAAGTAGATATTCCTATTTCCTAATATCATTTACCACCTTATCTTTAAATGTATTGACCTACTAAAGGCTACTTATGATTTTAATACCAAGGAAAAAGGTAAGTTACGAAATAAAATGTCCAACTTTTAAATACTAAAGTCGGAACATAGAAAATAATTCCTTTGTATTCAGTATTTCAGTGTTGATGAGAAGCAGGAAAGAAGCAAATAACTGTTAAAATTTTTGTTTATTTGTTTTCAATCTGTTAGTACAAGTATCAAGTGAATGTGGATGGAACTGTGGCTGCTTATCGATACCCTTACCTCATGCTGGGTGACAGTCTGGTTCTGAAGCAGGACTCACCATATTATGAACATTTCTACATGGCACTAAAGCCTTGGAAACATTATGTTCCAATTAAAAGAAATCTTAGAAATTTACTAGAGAAAATTAAATGGGCCAAGGTATGTTTTCCACAATTTTAGTTTCTTTGGACAGTGACAAATTGACCAATATTATTTACATGAGTTCCATCACAGCACAATTTAATTTGACATAATTTAATTAAAATAAGTATTATTTTCTGAAATATTTGTTCCTTTGAAATTCCTAAAGGATCAACATTAGGGTCATTTCATATACCCCGTATCAATATTTTTGAGGATTTCTATATGATTTGAAGTCCAGTGTTACACAGAATATAGATTTTCTAATGAATCACTAGTTATGCTTACATACAAAGACACCAAATGCAAATTACAGATGGACAAGTTCAGGGCCAAAGGGCTTTATGCACAAGAAAACACTTGAGGCAATTATGGTCCTCTTTCTTTACCCCAAAGGCACACGTCCTTAACAAATGCATGTTATACAACATCCCAAGAATCACAGGTTTCTCAGAAAATATAAATTCTTTTTCTAAAGTAAAATTATTTAAAAGTTATTGTGTGTTATCATAAAAATACAAAAATTTACCCTTCCATTTTATACTTCATACTGTTTCTAAGTTCCTGACAAGCAATATTTGGTTATGGAAATAACTGGGTGCCTGAGGTGGAAACTTAGAGCTTTATAAGAGTCAGAATTGCTTGCCAATGACTTTTCCTATGGGCAGCATGGTAAAAGAATAGCTATTTTTGAAAAATTATAATAAGAAACACTGACTCTTCCTGTTACTGACGCCTTAGAGTATTAATGACTGAATTTTTTATTACAATAACACTATATTCCTTTATAGCTACCATTTTAAAACGCATTTTGGGGGGGGCTCTCACTGCATATTTAAATGGAACTTTTAGAAGATGTTATAACATGAAAACTGACTCATTCCATTCTGCTTTGCATTTTAATATCAAGCAGAGTGCTGTGATGGGGAGATAGATGCTGAACCCCAAGCTTACCTCCTGGGTAACTAGGGAAGTACCAGAGTAGTCACAATCAAGGCTTGGTGGGTTGTTGCAGTGGGAGTTTGTTTACAGGGCATAGGGAATAGGGTCCAAACAAATATGGTCATTTTTCTCTAACAGAGTTGTCTAGGAAGGTAGTTTATCCATTTCCATAACCTCATACTTAAAAAATTGTTTCTATTGTGATAACATGTATAATGAAACTTGTCATTTTAACCATTTATAATGTACAATTCAGTGGCATTCATTACTTTTAGTGTTGTACTACCAACAGCACTCTCCATTACTAAATTTTTTCAACACTCAATACAGAAACTCTTTACCCATTAAGCAAAAACTCTCCATCTCCGCCCCCCCCCCGCCACCGCCCCAGTCCCTGGTAATCACTAATCTATTTTCTGTCTCTATGAATTTGCTCTTATTCTAGATATTTCAGGTAAGTGGAATCATACAATATTGTCCCTTTTGTGTCTGGCTTATTTTAATTAGCATAATGTTTTCAAGGTTTCATCCATGCTGTGAGCCTGTATCAGAACTTCATTACTTCTTATGACTGAATATATTTTGTTTATCTATCCATTGATGGCTCCTTAGGTTGCTTCCACCTTTTGCCCATAGCCTCATTCTTAAGTTATTTTTCTAGTATGTTCCATCTCTCCCATGCTTTTCCCATTCAACCCCACATCTGACCCACCCCACACCCACCCCTAGCTTTCTTTGTGGGTCTCAGAAATAATTTATATTCATTGTTTCTTTTTAAACCTTTCAGGAAAATGATGTAGAAGCCAAGAAGATTGCAAAAGAAGGACAGTTGGCTGCTAGGGATCTGCTACAGCCACACAGGCTTTACTGCTACTATTATGAAGTGCTGCAGGTCAGTTCAAAGTATCTACCCTGCTTGGGTCAAGCTTCCTCAGACCATGTGCTTGCACTGACCTACACTTCTTGAAGAGTATCAGAGAGTCAGCATATGCAATTCTCTCTAAGCTGAGGTATCAGCCTGTGAAAAGATAGGACTAGCTGCTCAGGTCTCTTTGTGATCACCATATTTTTATCTCCATTCAGTATTATGAAAAATAATGCTTAGAGCTCTTTAAAATGTAGATCAGGAGATTCTTCCATCTTGTCAGTGCTATCTTTTAATAAATGCCTTATGAATTGCTACTTTGGATGTTCTCTGGACCTCAGAGAACATTTTTCCTCATCTGGAAAATGAGAAGGTTGGACTAGAGATCATTAAACATCTCTTGCTGCTCACATGCCCCCCTTCTTTGTTCTGCTAGCTACTTAAGATCCAGGTCTTCGCAATCATAACTTGGAGTCCTTTAGAAATATTACAGGATGGAAAGCAAATATTTAGCTTGCTATATAAAACAATCAGATGAAAAAGTTTTATAATAATTCTAGCACCTTAGGGTTGAATCCTGAAGTACATATGATTCTTGGGAATCTGATGATTGGTTCTTTGAGTAACTAGATTGTGTTTTATTTAGTAAAATCTAGCCAGGAAGAAAAAAATAAAAGAAATTATGCTTTTGTTTTTAACCTGAACTTATTTTTCAATGGGCAGAAAAAAATATTTTCCTCAGGTGCCTGTGAATATCACCCTATTAAAGAAAAAGAAATATGATAAATTACACCATTTCCCAGAAGCAGCCCTTGCCTTAAGGAATTCTGCCCTCTCTGCCAATCTAACTTTAATTTTACTAAGAGTTTCTCCCCCTAAAAGCTTAATTATGCTCACGCTGGCATTTTGTTGGCTTTGGACCAAGACCAGGAATGTACAGTTAAATGTACACTGAGCTGCCAAATTGAAATATATAACTTATAGGAATATTTCAGTTCACTGGCCAGTTGCCCTTTTAAAAATGTGCATGACTACAGTCCCAAAGGGGAGAACATGTGAGGCCACCACCTTTAGTTTGAGATGCTTATCATCTTTTTTGCTGATTTGAATATTCAACAGTTAATTATTCATTAACAAGAAAAGGATAAATGTTGAGAGGTGCTATTTGTTTCAAGAGGGAGCACTTGGTTTGATATCCATTTTGTAGAGTTTACCTACATACAAATAAAATTGTGGATCCCTCATTAGATTATGAAATATTATACTACTGTCTGTAATAATTAAAGTAAAAGTATAACTTTAGGACTAGAACAAACCAGACCTTTGGTTTTCATCTGAAGATACATGGGAAATAGAAAGCATGGCATGAAAGCCAAGGCAGTAGGGTGGGAGAACTCAATGGAATCAAGTGTGGACTAATATTTCAGTTGCCTTCACACTCACATTTCAGAAATATGCTGAGCGCCAGTCCAGCAAACCCGAAGTACATGATGGAATGGAACTTGTTACTCAGCCAGATGATAACACATCCATCTGCCAGTGCCACAGGAAAAAGTCTGTAAGAGAAGACCTTTAAGTCCACCCTGATTCACACTACTGTATTTGCCAGTCACATCTTTAATGGAAGCAAGATGGAATATAAGCCGTGAAGAGCAGCACAGAAGATTTTACCCTGTGGACCAGGTCTCTTGGTGGCTTTATATAACTTGGATATAGCAATATTAGACCAAGTATTACCACATATCTTTGGATATTTCTTTTAAGTAAGAACTGCTATTTTCAGTGTCCTAGTTTCTTTAAAAAGAAATCATTGGGGATCATAATAGATAGGGAGGCTTGCCAGAATATAAATCACTCTCTATGAAACTAATTTATAACATATTTATTGGTTTATTTTTATCCCTTGTTCATTTTCACTCTTTCCCTTCCAATCATTAATGCATCATTTCTCCTCTTACAAGCTGCTTTTGGCATTTGGTAAGAGCAGCCCCCTCTTGGAAAGTCTGATAAGAAGATAGGGATAACTCTTAAAAGTAGCATGGAGAATGTGAAGGGAATATATATTTTTTTATTTTAATAAATTTATCTCTACATCCAACAAACATACATTCCTTTTTACCCCTCACCCACATGCTCTGGTAACCTCTAATCTACATTTTGTCTCTTGAGATTTTGCTATTTCTAGGGAATTCTTATAAGTGACATCACACAATATTTATCCTTATGTATTTGCTTATTATGTGAAGAGAATATCTTTAATGCACTGCTCGTATCTTTTTTAACTACATTTCACCAAGACCTCAAACTAAAATAAAGGAGAAATTGTGCTTCAGGCTAGTAATTGCTGATCTATCTGGGTTGCACACCCATTAAGGGCAGCAGAGTTATTAAAGTAGATAAAAGCTTCCTGTGGGTACCATTCATTGTCTATATAATGATAAAGATAATTGTAGTCATGTGGGGATCTTTGATTTTTTTAATCTTTAAAAGGGACCCTTTCAATTCATTATTACCCTTAGCCACTTTTAAAATTCAAGTTTTCATTAAAAATATCTGATTTTTAAAAGGAGGAGAGGGTTGTAAGGATATACAAGTAAATATAACTGTATCTAAGTAAACTATCAACATGTTTGTTGCAGCATTGTTTTTGTTTATAAAATATTAGAAACACCCTAAATAGCCATCATTAGGGATTTGGCTAAATAGATAATGATAAATCAAGGAATACAATGCAGCCATTAAAAAAGAATGAAGTGGCTCTAAATATACTATCATGAAAGATTTCCATGATAGTGTTCAGTGAAAAAAGCAAGTTACAGAATAACATGTATAATGTTAAACCATTTATGTAAAAAAGTAAATGTATCCATGTGTTTGAAAGTCTGGAGGGATATTCACCAATATATGGGGAAGGGATGGAGAAAAGGGAATTTTTGCATTTTGCTTTATACCTTTTTGTATTTAAATTGTTTGTACTATAAGTATTAATCAAATTGTAAAATTAAGAAAAATGCAAACCTGGGAAAAGAATAAATGCACAAAAGATATAAATAGGAAAATAAAATGGATATTTATATTTTCTATTATGCTGTTTTTAAGTCTACCATATCTAGTATTTTAAGTTATAAGACTTCACATACACTTTTAAATAAAGTAAATTTTCTAAATAAAATTTTAAAAAAGATAAATTTTGTTTTTTAAGAAACAGATTATAACCTCTATAGCCCTGGCATTTTGGTAACTGAGGAGTCTAAGTTTAGTTCTATTATATCTCCCCAATTAAATGAACCAAAACTTCTACTCCCACCATTCAATTCCCAATGGGCAAAAATCTAATATTAGAGAAAAGATATTTGAACTTGGCATTCTCGTTTTCAGTAGATGATAAAACACAACCCAGGGCAGAAAGAAGACAAATGTTCCCCTAGCCTAATAAGGTCATGGTTAGCAGAAATATAAACTCCTTGTGTGGAAGGAAAAGAAATCATCCTTGTGGTACTGAAGCATGTTTGACTTCAAATCACTGAGGAGAAACCAGCCAGACCCGTTAATGCAATCTCTCTTTTATGTACAGAATCACAGTTTACCCTTTCCCAACTACTGCTGTTCATCCCTACCCCCACCCATCCTCTGTGGAGCCCCTCTAGACACTTAGATAAAAGCTGTCTTTTCTAAGTAAAGTCCTCTGCAAAGTTGTATGGAAGAGGGAGCCACTAACTTTAAGTTATTTGGCACTGGGCCATTTCTTAGACACAGGAAGGTAAGAAACTGGGGTTTCTTATTCTGTATTATTATTTACTCTATAGGGAGGTATGACAGCCACAGTGAGGGGAGGAGGGAAAGTGAGTTAGCAAAAAAAGAATCTTGTGTGAGATGTCTCTGAGGACCTGGGGAACTGAGGATCCCCTGAAAACCACCTAAACCATGAGGCTTGATGTAAGGGATTGAGATAGCAATATTACCCTCACTCCATAGAGTTTGGGACAAATACCTGAGCTTTTTCATAAAGATATATTATATATATTTATGAATAAGCTTTTTTTCTTTGTGAAAATTAGAGTTTATTAATATAATAGGAAGCAAAGTTGATTAGAGATATTTGATTGAGGCTGCATTGATTAACGGCATGGAAAATGCTATAAATCTAATCAAGAGAAACATCCTTCCACATGGAAAAGCACTGGGTTGGCATTTAGAAGACAGCTGCTTCTTATAGAAGCTCTAATTTTACATCCAGAATTATAATTTACTGATATTTGACTTAAGCATAAAATTTGGGAAATCTTTTTTTTTTTTCCTAAACACAATTTTATTGAGATACATAAAGATATGTTGTAACATCCAAATCCCATCTAATATATTTCAGGGCACATGGTAAGGGGATATTTTAAATAGACAGAGTAAACCTCCCTCCATGATTTCAAGGGGTTATATTCACAATTTTATTGTGAACTACTGGGCAACAAGAAATACTAGGTCCTATTCAGATGACAAAATGAACCCAGCTGGAGAAACCTGAAGGACTTCTCTGCACACCACATTCTACCTCCTCTATTTTACCCTCCAGGAAGAGTAATGAGAAACCTCTACTATCATCAGCATCTCTGGTACCACTAGCATCACAACTATGGAACAGAAAAGGAAAGGACTGCCCATCTGGGTAGGAGCTAAATGAGTCTCCACAGAAAATGACTTAAGCCCTCTGCCCCATGTTTCTATCATTTAAAATCAGGATGATTTAAAATGATTTGGAATAATTTTGTGTGACAGGAAAACTTGTAAAGTGAGAAAATACTATAACAGGTTTCTGTTCTTGCTGCTTCAATAAAAATCCTGTTTTCTCTAAATAAATAGAATTATGTTACATATAAGATACAATTTAGCTTTAAATAGCTATGTCACATGAGATAGAACAGTAACAGAAAGTAGCCTTTAAAATACAAACTTCCAAGAGCAGGAGTGCTACAATGGCAAGTTCAGAGTCCACAGCAGCAACTTCCCTAAGAACAAAGTGCCCAATTCAGTGGTGTGCTGCAGCTGGCTTGTAGGTCAGAAGACTTTGCTGCTAACTCTACATTTAGAGGCAGCAAGATGTTAGTTTGAAATCAGCCTTGGTGGGAGTATTTGAAGCACCGGAAATCAGCAGTGCTATAGGGTTTTAGTTTTGTTGCTGGTTTAGAGAGCTGGTTTGCTAGCACACCACTGCTAATATTACACAATTCTTTTGTTAAACAAATTGGGTCCTATGGAAAAGGCAAAATCCTGTATCACTCAGATATTAAGGCAGGAATGAGGGAATTTCTAACTCGCAGACCTGATATGGGCCCTCATCTTGCTTTCTGTATACTCATTCATTGCTACTAGCATGGTCAATCATTAAGATCCTTTTAAGAAAGCCACAGGGCAATCCTTAACAAGACTTATAGGGCAGGATTTCTGTGCAAAGAACTGGCTAAAGGTACCAACTCCCTTACCCCAGCCTCTTCAAATTCCAACCTCAGCAGAAAGACAGGCTGGTGATCCACCTGACCTCCCCACGTGCTGCAAGACTCAATGCCTTTATCCCATACCCGTACTTGTGTAACTTTGTGGGTTTTTCCTACTTACTACGTGAGATGTTTTCTACAACTATGAAAGGTTTCATGTTTACATTCACAGGCAGTCTTGTCCATTGCTGGAGTTTGTTCCTGTGCCAAAGCAGCGGAGGAAAGAAATGGCATGTAATTCTGACTCCTGTCCCTCTGCACTAAGTAATATCCCCTTCTCTTATACTAATTCAATTTGTTTCCTCATATTTTGTCTTCATATGGTTTATAAAAGGAAATATCTGCCTTCTAACTAGAAAGCAAGAGTATTAATTTCATAAATATACAACACATTACATAATAACGATAAGTAAAGGAAAAGAAAAAAGAAGTAAAGGTGAAATGAAGGAATATTAAAGAAAAATACTTTTACTTTTGAAGAACTGGAAGAGTTTTACACATATGAGAGCAATAAGAAAAGGTCTGTACCTAAGACTAAGAAATTCCTGAATTCTTCTGGATCAGGTTAGAGATATAATAAATGCTCAATTAGTAGCCATTATGTTTAGTAATTCAGACAGGCACCTTACTAAAAAACATGTAAAAAATGCTTTTAATATATAAACAAAGTAGTATACCTTAAATATATTTTTATATTTCATTCTCCTCATTTAGGAAATATTTTGAACTATTTACTGGCCTAGTTTTATAATTTTGAATTCGAATTTTTAAACCGTTTCTAGTAGCTTAAAAATTAGCACAAGTATAATGTTTCCATAACTATATTTTTTGGTTTATTATTCATAGCTACTCTATGTTAATGTATCAAGATAACGACATGAAAAGGAACTAAAGGTCACCCTTACCCCCATGCTTATTATGGTTATGATAACGATTTTAAAGAGTTTTAAAGAACTCTGGAAACTAATTGGGTCACTGAATTAGCCTACAGGGAATTTCTTCTGTACAAATATTATATCAGGAAAATGTTTTGCAATTATTTCCCCCCCTAGATATTCATCTTCCTTACAAACCACTTGTATTACATACATGAGCATAGGTGGGCAATAAGAGAACTCAGCAGTTTCTGAACAAGATTATTTTGCATTGCAAATAATCTAAAGCATTGTCAAAATATCAGATATTTAGAATTCAAGCAAATCAAACTTGCTTTAGATACACAGTTTTATATAACTTAAGGTTATTTGAAAACTGATTTAAGAGGTCACTATTTTCAACTAAAAACTGCGATAGGACCCCGGATAAAGAACTTAAATTCATAAACAGCATTGGCCTGCAGTCACGGGTCAAATACTCTTTGACCTTGAGCAAGACCGGTCAAATGGCTGGAAGGTTTATTTTTCTTATTTACAAATGAATAAATTAAATTAATTAAATAAAAGAGATTTCATTATGTTTCTCCAACAGCTTTAAGGTTCTTGGTTGAAAAGATGGAGCTTTATAATATATTCAGCTCAATTTCACAGAAAATCACTTTGGTTTCCATGCCCAAATCCTTTGCCTTAAAGCCACTGATAAACAGCAACCAGACCACCTAACAGGTGCAACCATCTTTATAGACCATCGTTTTGGATCCCCTGGCCTGGGAAAAATCCTGTTAAACCAGCCTCTAGCTCCGCTCTACTTAGCCCCCAACCCTAGGTGCTGATTTCCCAGGTAAAAAAAACCTGGTCCGTAGAGAGAGAAGCTTGGGCACAGGGGCGGGGCCTCGAGCCGCGCTAAAAGGCGAGGCGGTGAGCAGCGGTGAGGGGCGGTGAGGAATGGAACGGAACAAGAATTGCGTCATTTCCGCCCGTGGACGCTACCAAAGAAACCAGGGGAGCCCGGGCCAACCGCGATTGGCAAGTAAGAGGACGGTGTCCCCGCCCTTTCAGGCCGTCCCTCTCCTGTTTTGCAAACCGTCGTGGCAGTTGGTCCGAGAGTCCTCAGGCTCAGGTCTACAGGCCCTATGTTCTTGAGGTCCGTGTTCCCAACCAGCCCTCTTGCGGACGTTTCGCTCCTCTGAATCCCACCACTAGGCCTCCAGTCTCTTGTTTATCTTCTTACCCGGGATTAACCTCTCGCCCCAGAGCTTCTTCCCCTCTCCCTCAGTCGGTCTGATTGAGAAGGGCTCAGTGCCCGTCTCCGCGCTCACGAATTCCCTCTCCCCATATCTCTGCAAATACTGCTTGCCAGCGTGTAGCTGGCGGGAAATACTTGTTAACCTACCTCACATTTTTTCTGGGCTCCCCCCCCGCCGAATTGGATCCATAAAATGGTTTTCTGTCTTTTCATTATTTAGAGATGGAAAGTGGAGTAGGTTGTTAGCTAATTTTTCTCTTCTGCCTTCGGTATAAAGGGCCACAGGTAAAAGGAAAACCGAAATTACTAACGATAACGAAACACATTTGCTTATTCATTAAAATTTAGTAAGGGAAATAATATAGGAAGTATAGGTTCCGATGCCAGCAAATTAATTTAAAGACTATTTCTCAGGCTTTAAAGCAAGTGAAACTGAGAATTCAAAGACTTACTTTGTAGGCTTTTTCTCATGAAAACTAAAAATAGGTAAGTGGAGCCAAGATCTATTACAGTAAAGGTTATTGATTTAGGATAGTATCTCTCGAGGTAGGTAGAACCCTTTTAAAATCTTTATCTCTGAATCTGTAAGTGGAACCTGGGTGTAGCAAAATCTATCTGAATAGTGGTTTGAAAGTACTTTTTTGTATCTAAAAGTTTATGAAGTGCTTTCACATTGGTTAATTTATTTGGAGCCTCTCAAAAACAAATGGAAACTCGATTGTGTCTTATCTAAGGCCAATCATCTGTCCCTACTCCCTTCTCTGTTCTGTACGGTGTACGTTTAAAACCACTCAAAGACTATTAACTTTCTTTTGCATCTTTAATTTCTCCCTTACTGCTGAATCTTACCCAACATTTTAACATGCCTTAAAAGCTCCCATATTAAAAAAAAAAAAATCCCTTCAATCCATTCCTGCCCTCCAGCTGCCACTTCATTTTCCTGCTCGCTTTTACAGCACTCCCAAAAGCTGTTAGTGTATTCACCATCTCGGTGTTCTGAGAACAGGCTTTCTTCTCTGCTCATCCACTGAAATTGTACTTACCAAAATGCCTAGGGATGATATTTGGCCAAATCTAATTGTTTTTTTCTTAATTTACTTGACCCTCCAGCAACATTTTGCGCAATATAGCACATTTTCTTTATTGGAATACATGGAATTCCTCAGTGATGTGGATGACTTCCTTGCCCAATCACTTAATGTTAACAGATTTTTTTAATGAAGACATTTAAAAAAATGTGTACACTTTCCCTTGTACCATCCTCTGTCCCTCCTTTATCTCTAATCTGCTCTCTATTTCTGGAAATTTGCTACTTCTAATTATCTTTTATAAGGGATATCATACAATTTTTGTCCTTAATTACCTTGCTTATTTCATTGAGCATAATGTTTTCAAGGTTCTTCCATGTGGTAGCCTATCTTATAATTGCATTCTTACACAACCAGATAATATACTATTGTGTGTATGTGCCACATTTGTTTATCCATATATTTGTTGATGGACACACGAGTTGTTTCCATCTTTTGGCTTTTGTGAATAACACTGCTATGAACATTGGGGTACAAGTATCTCTTTGAGATCCTGTTTTCACTCTATTTGGGTCTAAACCAGAAATGGAATTGCCAAGTCATATGGTAATTCTATATTTAACTTTTATTTTTTTAAACTTTTATTCACACAACCTTACAATCCATCCAAAGTGTACAGTTAATGGTTTTCAGTATAATCACAGAGTTGTTCTGCATTTACTACCACAATCAATTTGAGAACATTCTCATTGCTCCAAAAAAAAAAAAAAAAAAAAAAAAAAAATCCCATAACCCGTATACTCTCCTATTATTAGCACTTAGCTTTGGTATAGTACCTTTGTTACAATTGATGAGAGACTATTACAATGTTACTGTTAACTATAGTCCATAGTTTGTATTAACTGTATTTTTCCCATATACCACCTGATTATTAACACCTTTTAATAGTGACATACAGTTGTTATAGTTGATGTAAGAACTTGCTTATATTTGTACAGATAACCACAGTCATTGTCCACAACAGGTTTTGCTGTTATACTGCCCTATGTTTTAGCCTCTAGCTTTCCTTCTAGTGACATACATGACCCTAGACTTCCCCTTTCGACCATACTCATATTCAGCACCATTAATTACATATACAGTATTGTACTACCATCACTTCTGTCCATTTCCAGACATTTACAATCAACCTTATTAAAAATTCTGTACACCTTAAGTATCTTCTGTCCATTCTCTATCCTCTTTCTATTTCCTGGTAACCTATACTCTAGATTTTAACTCCCAGATTTTGCTTATTATAATTGGTTCATATTAGTAAGACTATACAATATTTGTCCATTTGTGTCTGGCATATTTTCCTCAACATGATGTTTTCATATCCATGTTGTTGCATGCATCAGGAATTCATTACATCTTACAGCTGAGAATAATATTTTCCACAGTTTATCCACTCATCACTGATGGACACTTGGGTTGATTCCATCTCTTGGCAATTGTGAATGCCGCTATGAGTATCAGTGTGTAAATGTCTGTTTATGTCCCTGCTTTCAGTTGTTCTGTGTATATACAAGGTAACAGGATTGCAAGATCACATGGCATTTCAATACTTAGCTTCCTGAAGAAATGCCAAACTGCTTCCAAAGCAGCTGCACCATTTTACGTTCTTCCCAACAGTGAATAAGTGTTCCTATTTCTCCACATCCTCTCCAGCATTTGTACTTTTCTGTTTTTGTGATAATGGCCATTCTGGTAGGTGTGAAATGATATTCCATTGTGGCTTTGATTTGCATTTCCCTAATAGCTAGTGATATTGAGCATCTCTTCATATGCTTTTTAGCCATTTGTATTTCCTCTTTGGAGAAAGTCTATTCAAATCTTTTGCCTGTTTTTTAATTGGGTTGTTTGCCTTTTTATTGTTGAGTTGAGGATTTCTTTATATATTCTGGATATTAAACCTTTATCGGATATGTGGTTTCCAAATATTTCCTCCCGTTGACTAGGCTACCTTTTCACTTTCATGACAAAGTCCTTTGAGACACAAAAGTATTCAATTTTGAGATGATCCCATTTAGCTATTTCTACTTTCATTGCTTGTGCTTTAGGTGTAAAGTCCAAGAAACCACCTACTACCACAAGATCTTGAAATGCTTCCCTCCTACATTTTCTTCTAGAAGTTTTATGATCCTAGTTCTAATGTTTAGGTCTTTGATCCATTTTGAAGTTAATTTTTATATAAAGTGTGAGAAAGGGGTCTTCTTTCATACTTTTGCATATGGATATCAAATTCTCCCAGCACCATTTGTTGAAGAGCCTGTCTTCCCCAGTTGAGTGGACTTGGCTGCCTTGTCAAAAATCAATTGACCCTAGATGTGAGGGTCTATTTTTGAACTCTCAATTCAATTCCACTGGTTGTTATATATATCCTTATGCCCGTACCGTGCTGTTTTGACCACTGCAGCTTTGTAATATGCTTTGAAGTCAGGAAGTGTGAGTCTTCCAACTTTGTTTTTCTAACTCAATATATTTTTGGCTATTCAGGCCCCTTTGCCTTGCCAAATAAATTTGATGAAATTTGAATTTTGATTGGTATTGCATTGAATCTGTAAATCAACTTGGGTAGAATTGACATCTTAACAATATTTAGTCCTCCAGTCCATTAACATGGAATGTCTGTCCATTTATTCTTTGATTTCCTTTAGCAGTGTTTTGTGGTTTTCTGTGTATAAGTGCTTTATATCATTGGTTAAATTTATTCCTAGATGTTTGGTTCTTTTAGTTGCTATTGTAAATTTGCTATTACTAGTTTATAGAAACACTACTGATCTCTGTATGTTGATCTGGTATTCCACCACTTTGCTGAACTCATTTATTAGCTCTAGTAGCTTTGTTGTAGATTTTTGGGGGACTTTATATATATATATAGGATCATGTCATCTGCAAGTTAAGTTTTACTTCTTCCTTTGCAATTTGGATGACTTTTATTTCTTTGACTTGCCTAATTGCTCTAGCTAGAACTTCTAGCAAAATGTTGAATAAGAGTGGTTACAGTGGGCATCCTTATCTTGTTCCACATCTTAGAGGGAAGGCTTTCAGTCTTTCACCATTGAGTATGATGTTAGCTGTGAGTTTTTTTTAGATATGCCCTTTATCATGTTGAGGAAGTTTCCTTCTATTCCTATTTTTTGAAGTGTTTTTATCAAGAAAAGATGCTGAGTTTTGTCAAATGCCTTTTCTGTGTCAATCAAGATGATCACGTGATCTTTCCTGTTTGATTTGTTAATGCAGTGAATTACAGATACTGATTTTATTGTGTTGAACCACCCTGGCATACCTGAGATAAACCTACTGGATCATGGTGTATAATTCTTATAATGGGCTATTGGATTCTGTTTGCAAGTATTTTGTTAAGGATTTTCACATCTATGTTCATTAGAGAAATTGGCTGTAATTTTCTTTTTCTTTTAGTATCCTTTTCTGGCTTTGGTATTAGGGTGATTTTGGCTTCATAGAATGAGTTAGGTAGCATTCCCTCCTCTTCAAGTTTTTTGGAAAAGCTTGAGTAGGATTTGGTATTAATTCTTCTTAGTATGATTGGCAGAATTCACTTGTGAAGCCATCTGGTCCTGGGCTTTTATTTGTTGAGAGGTTTGTTTTTGGCAAAACAATGGGAATTTATTGGCTCACAGTTTCAGAGACTACAATGTTTGTTTCCTCCCAGGTTCAGTAGCATTCTCTCTGGCCAAGAATCCTTTAGTTCCTGAACTTTTCTATCATATGATGATGTCTTCTCGTTTCTCTTTTTGGTTCTGTTGACTTCTGGTTTACAGCTCCTTTCCATGGCTTTCTTTTGAGCAGTTTTTAATGACTGTTTCAATCTCTTTTACATGATTGGTTTGTTGAAATCTTCTGTTTCTTCTAAGAGTCAGTGTAGGTTCATGTGTTTCTAGGAATTTGTCCATTTCATTTAAGATCTCTAATTCATTGGCATACAGTTGTTCATAGTATCCTCTTATGATCCTTTTTATTAATGTGGGGTCAGTAGTAATGCCCTCCTCTCATTTCTGATTTTGTTTGCATCTTCTCCCTTTTTTTTTGGTCAGTCTATGTAAGGGTTTGTCAATTTTATTGATCTCAAAGAACCAACTTTTGGTTTCATTGACTCTCATTTTTTATTCTTAGTTTCATTTATTTGTGGTCTAATGCTTATTTCTTTCCTTCTGCTTGCTCTGTGATTAGTTTTTTTGCTCTTTTTCTAATTCCTCCAGGTTTGCACTTAAATCTTTGATTTTAGCTCTTCTTTTTTAAATGTAAGCATTTAGGTCCTATTAGTTTTGGTATGTTGTGTCCTCATTTTCATTCATCTCAAGATATTTACTGATTTCTCTTGCAGTTTCCTCTTTGACCCACTGATTGCTTAAGACTGTGTTATTTAACTTCCATATGTTTCTGAATTTTCCAGTTCTTTCCCTGTAATTGATATCCAGTTTCACTGTATTATGGTCAGAGAAAGTGTTTTGTATAATTTCAGTGTTTTAAAATTTATTGTGACCTGTTTTGTGTCACACAATGTGGTTTATCCTGGAGAGTGTTACATATGGACTTGAGAATAGTGTATATCCTGCTGTTCTGTGGTGAAGTGTTCTGTATATGTCTGTTAGGTCTAGTTCATTTATCATATTATTCAAGTTGTTTTTTTCCTTATTGATCCTCTGTCTATATAGTCTCTCAGTTGATGAGAATAGTGTATGAAGCCTCCAGCCATTATTGCAGAGATGTCTATTTCTCCCTTCAGTGTTGTCAGTGTTTGTGTATGTATTTTGGGGTGCCATGGTTAGGTGCATAAATATTTATGATTGTTATTTCTTCTTAGTGGAGTGCCTCTTTTATTAATGATCATGTTCTTCTCTGTTTTAACAGTTTTGTATTTTTTTTGTTTTTTTTTTAATTTCATTTTGAAATAAATTCAAAGTTATAGGAACAGTTGCAAAAATAATACAAACCCCATACACAGAACTCCAGCGTACCCTGACCCCCCTCCCCCAATACTCCAGTCCACCAACTTTAACATGCTGTCACACCGCTATTTCTTTCTCTCCCTCCCTCCTTCCCTTCCTATCTGTCATCCATCACCTTTTTCTTAGTGTAGGTTATAATTTTCTGTTATCTAGGCATGGTTTCCTTGGTTATCCAAATCAGGTTTTCCCAGACCAGAATGGGCTCAGGTCCCAGAGGGAAGAAATATTCAGTATCTGGTTTCCCTGAGGGTGTGTCTTAGAAAATTGCTCCACCCTTTGATGCCTTGGGTCACTATGCTTTTCTGCCCAGCAGGTGACGCCTGTTAGCCTATAATTCTTGACTGGTGTGAGGAGGTATGGCCGTGTTCCCCCAGGCTCTGGGGTCTGGTTCTGAATGGAAAGGGCCCCACCCCTTTCCTCCTAGAGAAGACAGACCCCTCAGGTGGAGGTCATTAGCATTTCAATGGTCTCGCTCTCTGCTTGTGCTGTCTCCACCCTTCCCAGAGTCACAGCCCTGGAAACTGAAAACGACTGGGGCTTTCTCCACTGAGTCAAAAAAGAAACAGATAGTCCCCTTCAGACCCAGTCCAAGGTGACCCTCCGGCTCTCCCAGGTCAGTTGTCGCCCAAAGCCTCTGTCTGTGTTTTGGAGATGCGTACCTGTAGTGAGCAGTTCACACTCGCTACTTAAAACCCCAGTTGGAGCTCAGCTGAGCTGTATTCGCTTGCTGGGAGAGAGCTTCTCTCTGGCACCACGAGGCTTTGCAGCTCGGGCTATGGGGGAGGGGGTTTCACGACTTGATTCCGCAGGTTTTACTTACAGATTTTATGCTGTGTTCTTGGGCATTCCTCCCAATTCAGGTTGGTGTATGATGAGTGGATGGTCTCGTTTGTCCCCCCGCAGTTATTCTGGATTATTTACTAGTAGTTTCTGTTTTTTTGTAGTTGTTCCAGGGGGACTACTTAGCTTCCACTCTTCTCTATGCCGTCATCTTGCCCGAGTCCCCCATCCATCACCTTTTGCTCTGTTTTCTGAACATATGAAAGCTAGCTGCACACATCCTTGAACAAACACTATAATTCACATATACAGTTCCTATGAACAAGAACATTCTTTTATGCAATCCCATTAAACACAGCTAAGAAGTACAAGAGATTCAACATTGATACAAAGCTTACATTCTATATTTCCTTCTTCTTTTTTTTTTTTTTTTTCCTGATGTCTCAACTGTGTCCCTTTGAGCCTCCTGTCCTCCATCCTCAGATCCCATCCAGGGTCATCCTTGGCTTTCAATTGTCATCTATTTAGACTGTCTTTTTTTTGTTTTTTTCCCCCTCAATTGTGGAAACATATATACAGCCTAAATCTTCCCATTCAACCCCCTCCCTAGCATTCCATTAGTGGGATTAATCACATTTAGAATGTTGTAAAGCTATCTCCTTCCCACCATCCATTACTAGAAATTTCCCTTCACCTCAGACAGCAACCCTACACTCATTTCTTAACTCCCCATTGCCCCTTCCCCCATTTCTCTTAACCCATACTCTACTTTTCATCTCTATGGTCATATTCTCTGATAATTTCTCTGTGTTTACTGTGGGCCTTAAAATTAACCTCTTAACATCTTCTTGACCAAAAGGGGGATGTGAAAGGAAATTAAATAAGCTTCAGTGGCAGAGAGATTCCAAAAGGAGCCGAGAGGTCACTCTGGTGGGCACTCTTACGCACAATTTAGACAACCCTTTTTAGGTTCCAAAGAATTGGGGTAGCTGGTGGTGGATACCTGAAATTATCAAACTGCAACCCAGAACCCATGAATCTCGAAGACAATTGTATAAAAATGTAGTTTATGATGGGTGACAATGGGATTGGGAAAGCCATAAGGACCACACTCCACTTTGTCTAGTTTATGGATGGATGAGTAGAAAAATAGGGGAAGGAAGCAAACAAACAAACAGACAAAGGTACCCAGTGTTCTTTTTTACTTCAATTGCTCTTTTTCACTTTAATTATTATTCTTGTTATTTTTTTGTGTGTGCTAATGAAGGTGTCAGGGATTGATTTAGGTGATGAATGTACAACTGTGTAATGGTACTGTGAACAATTGAATGTACGATTTGTTTTGTATGACTGCGTGGCATGTGAATATATCTCAGTAAAATGAAGATTAAAAAAAGTAAGTTGAAAAAAAATTAAAAAGAAAATAAATTAAAAAAAAAATTAACCTCTTAAATCCATAACAATCTTGTTTTGCTTTGATACTAACTTAACTTCACTAGGACACATAAACTATGTTCATATACTCCTCCATTCCCCCACCTTTATATAGTTCTTGTCAAAAATTACATATTTTACATTGAGTTCAAAACCACTGATTTGTCATTAAAGTTTGTGTATTTTATATCATGTAGGAAGTAAATAGTGGAGTTACAATTCAAAAATTATTGACTTCTATTTGTATTCCATTGTGGTCATAGAATGTGCTTTGAATATATTCAAATTTTTTTTTTTTTATTTATTGAGGCTTGTTTTATGTCCCAGCATATGGTCCATTCTGGAAAAAGATCCGTGATCACTAGAGAAAAATGAGTGTTCTGGTGATTTGGGATGTAAGGTTCTATATATGTCTGTTAAAATTCTCTATCTCTTTCTCCTTTCTTTGTTTCTCTCTCAGTAGGGCTCCCTTTAGTATCTGAAGTAGGGCAGGTCTTTTATTGGCAAAGTCTCTCAGCATTTGTATGTCTGTGAAAAATTTAAGCTCTCCCTCAAACTTGAAGGAGAGTTTTGCTGGATAAAGTATTCTTGGTTGGAAATTTTTGTCTCTCAGAATTTTAAATATGTCATGCCACTGCCTTTTCGCCTCCATGGTAGCCGCTGAGTAGTCACAACTTAGTCTTATGTTGTTTCCTTTGTAAGTGGTGAATTGCTTTTCTCTTGCTGCTTTCAGAACTTACTCTTTCTCTTCAGTATTTGAGAGTCCGATCAGAATATGTCTTGGAGTGGGTTTATTTGGATTTATTCTATTTGGAGTTCGCTGGGCATTTATGCCTTGTGTATTTATAGTGCGTAGAAGGTTGGGGAAGTTTTCCCTAACAATTTCTTTGAATTCTCTTTCTAGAACTTTACCCTTCTCTTCCCCTTCTGGGACACCAATGAGTCTTAAGTTTGGATATTTTATTTTACCTATCATATCCCTGAAATCCATTTCGATTTTTTCAATTTTTTTCTCCATTCTTTCTTTTGTTCTTTCATTTTATTTTCTGTGGAGTTCTAGGACACTGAGTCATTGTTCAACTTCCTTTAATCTTATATTATGAGTATTCAGAGTCTTTTTAATTTGGCCAACAGTTTCTTTTATTTCCATAAGGTCTTCTATTTTTTTATTTACTCTTGCAATTTCTTCTTTATGCTCTTCTAGGGTCTCCTTTATGTCCCTTATATCCTGTGCCATGGTCTTCTGCATGTCCTTTATATCCTTTGCCATGTTTTCGTTCCTCGATTGTAGTTCTTTGATTAATTGTGCCAAGCACTGTGTCTTTTCTGATATTTTGATTTGGGTGTTTGGGATTGGGTTCTCCATATTGTCTGTTTTTATCATGTGCATTAAGATTTTCTGTTGTTTTTGGATTCTTGGCATTTGCTTTGCTTGATAGGGTTCTTTCAAGTTGTAAAAAAAAATACCAATCTAATTTTTCAGAAATACAAGTTGGTGGCATACACTTTCTTCAACTAACCAGCAGATGGCATCTGTGAGTCACCTATACCCCTCAAGTCAGTTCTCCTCAACTTTGTCTTTGTGGTGTGTGGGGAAATGATTCTTGTGGGGTTCAGTTGAAGAACTCAGTTTGCGTGTGTTGTTGGAGCTGTCCGCCCTGAATGTGGGGCATGTGGGTGGTTAGGGAGGCAGGGCTGCTTTAATATTCAAACCTCCCAGGTGTTCCCGGAGATTGAAGGCTGTTGCAAGAGTCTAAGCCTTCATTTCAGTTTTGCCCCAGATTTTCTCTGTCGCTGACCCATAATCCACTGGCATTGCCATAGCATCCCTGGGTTTTCCGAGCAGGCCCCCCTTCTCGGCTGTGATCTTCCAGGACCTTTGCTGAGGGAAGGCTGTGCTACATCACAAGTGCACGCTGTCCCTCAAAGGAAGCCCCGGGCCGCTGGGCCGTGCAGGGGCGCTCTCAACCTGATGCAAAGATGGCTGAATGGGGCATCCCAACCCCCGCCCCTTTTCACACAGTTCCTCATTCCCAGTTCCCGGACAGCTGGCGTGGCTCTGGGCTGTGGGCACGGCCCCAGGCCAGGAGTGTCTCCAGCCCACCGGGGATCCAGCTGCAAGCAGCGGGTTTCTTTCTCCTTTTGGCTCTCCCCTCCACTTCCCTGGCCCTGAGGGAATCTGCAGAGGGCTATCCTCCACGCCAGACACCGAGAGGTTGGCTCAGCCCGCTCTGCCGTGCTTCACTGCGCAGTTCCCACCGTCGCAACTGCAGCCGCTCCTGGGTTTTTCCCTTTTTTTTTTTTTTTTTTTTAAAAGAAACAGTCTGTCTCCAAACACCAACCCCAGGTTTCCCCACACTGCAGCATGGCTGCGGGTCTTTCAGCTGGCTTACTCACTCGTTTCTGAATGCAGACTCCTGGTTTCACCAAGTGCATAGCCCCTGTGGTTCTAGCAGACCTTGTCCAGCTGGTGCATCCCTGAAACCGGTATTCTGAGTCACCTTCTGGTTTTTATCTAGTATTTTTCACGGAGGTGATTTTTTGCCGTGTCTCACCTAGCCGCCATTTTAGGTTCTTGTCAACAGGTTTGCATTTAAAATATATTTTGTCTGATATTAGTATAGCTATCCTCACCCTTTTCTGGTTCCTGTTTGCTTGGACTATCTTTTTCCAACCTTTCACTTTCAACCTGTTTGTATTCTTGGGTCTAAAGCAAGTCTCTTGTAGGCAGCATATAGATAGTTCATACTTTTTATCCATTCTCCCAATCTGTGTCTTTTGTTTGGGGAGTTTAGTCCATTAACATTCAGTGTTATTCCTCTAAAGGCAGTACTTACGTCAACCATTTTGTCCTTTGGTTTTTATCTGTCGTATCTTATTTTTGCTTGTGTTTTTATCCTTTCAGTTACCCTTACAGATAATGTTCATTTCCACACTGTGCTCCAGCCTCTCCTGTCTTTTTTTTTTTCAGCCTGCAAAATTCACTTTAGTATTTCTTGTATGGCAGGTCTCTTGTTGATGAACTCTCAGTTTTTGTGTATCTGTGAATATTTTAAGCTTTCCCTCATTTTTGAGGGACAGTTTTGCCGTATAAAGAATTCTTGGCTGTCAGTTTTTCTCTTTCAGTACCTTAAATATATCATACCACTGTCTTCTTGCCTCTATGGTGTTTGATGAGAAATTGATACTTAGACTTATTGTGTTTACATTGTATGTGATGAATCATTTTTTTCTTGCTGCTTTCAGGATTTGATTTTTATCTTCAGCATTTGACATTCTGATTGGTATGTGTCTCAGAGTTAGTCTTTTAGAATTTATTCTGTTTGGAGTATGTTGTGCTCCTTGGAAATGTGTATTTATGTCTTTCATAGTGTTGGAAAGTTTTTGGCCATTAGTTCCTCAAATATTCTTTCTTCCCCTTTTCCTTTACATTCTCCTTCATCCAAGACATGTATGTTTCTGGGCTTTGTGCTCTCATTCAGTTCCTTGAGACCCTGTTCAATTTTTCCATTCTTTTCTCTATCTATTCTTCTGTCTGTAATATTTTGATTGTCCTATCTTCTAATTCACTCATTCTTTCTTCTGCTTCTTCAGATCTGCTGCTATATGCCTGTAGTGTATTTTTTAAACATTTTTATTGTGAATTATAACATATATACAGAAAATTGATAACTTTCAAAGTATAATTTAACAAGTAGAGAGCAAATTTCAAAGAATTTTATGGGTTACAGTTCCAGTTTCAGTTATTTCC
Organism: Choloepus didactylus; assembly: GCF_015220235.1. Lineage (NCBI taxonomy): Eukaryota > Metazoa > Chordata > Mammalia > Pilosa > Megalonychidae > Choloepus > Choloepus didactylus. The sequence continues at coordinate 124,446,286 of NC_051312.1, read as the reverse complement.
TTATTGTGAAATATAACATATATACAGAAAGGTGATACCTTTCAAAAGCACAATTTAGCACGTAGGTATAGAGCAAATTTCAAAGCATGTTATGGGTTACACTTCTTCCATGTCAGTTATTTCCTTCTAGCTACTCTAGTACCCTAGGAACTAAAAAAAAAAATTTATATAAAGCTTCAGTATTCATATTCCTTTGTTAAATCCTATCTTGTCTGTTGCTACCCCTCTCTCTCATTTGATCACTTTCTCAATTTTCAGGGATATCCAGGCAGTGACATCCTAACTTGTTTATACTGAAAAAGGGTATTGACATTTGGGAAAGAGGGCTGCCTCTGGTTGATGTTCTTGGAGAAGTTGTTGCCTCAGAGTTTTGAGACTTATCTGGCATAGGAACACTCTGGAGTTTTAAGTTTCTGAAAAGTAAACTTATTGAGGCTTTATATTGTCTCAGATAGGGACTGTGATGGTTGGGTTCATGTGTCAACTTGGCTAGGTGGCCTAGCTGTCTGGTCAAGCGGGCACTGGCCTGACGATTCCTGTGAGGCTATTTGAGGCTGGTTGGTTTGTCGGATCATCAGTCAATTGACTGCAGCTGACTGATGACTCATCAAGGGGCGTGCTTCCACAGTGAGAGAATGCAATTGGCTGGATTTGGTCCGGGTGATCAGTTGGAGGCTTATAAGCCGGACGGTTAGAGAACCTTCACTTCTTCAGCTGTTCAGTGAAGCTTTTCCTGGGGAGTTCGTCAAAGTTGCCAGTTCGTTTCCTAAGGAGTTCGTCAAAGTTGTCGGTTCGTTTCCCGAGGAGTTCGTCGGACGTCTTCCTTGGAGTTGAAAGCTTGTTGACGGCTCTGCAGAATTTGGACTCATGCGCTCCCGCAGTTGCGTGAGTCACTTTTACAATCTGATAATAAGAGACATCTCTCATTGATTCTGTTTCCAAGGAGAACCCTAACTAATACAGGGACCTAGGTATTCTTTAGTATTTTTGGGATGGCTGTTGATTAGGGCTTCACTTACAATGGGCATTTATAATATATAACTGGAGCTTGCATAAGAATAACCTCCAGGATAGCGCCGACACTATTTGGAATCTCTTGGTCACTGAAACTTTATTTTGTTACCTTTCTTTTCCACCTTTTGGTTAAAAAGGCATTCTCAATCCCTTGATGCCAGGGTCAGGCTCATTCCTGGGAGTCGTGTCCCGTGTCACCAGGGAGATTCACTCTCCTGGGAGTCAAGTCTCATGTAGGGGGAAGGGTAATAAATTAATTTCAGAGTTGGGCTTTGAGAGAGAGAGGCCACATCTGAGCAAGAAAATAAATTTTCTGGAGGTGACTCTTAGGTTAATTATAGGTAGACTTAGCCTCCTCTTTACAGCCATAAGTTTCACTAGAGGAAGCCTCAAGATCAAGGGCTTGACTTAATTAAGTAGGGGGTTCCTAATTTCACATAACACATATTCTGTCCAAGGTAATCACCATCTCCCATTATCCTCACTTAGTTGTACAGTTACCATCCCTCTCAATTTTAAACAGTTATCATAATGCAAAGCACCCCAAACCTCTTATCAGCCCCTAAATATTTATCCCTAGTATTAGTGTGTTACTGGTAAAGTATTCCTATTAATTATAGTCTATAATATGCAATAGGTAGTTTTTCCCATATACCATTCTGTTGTTAACTTTTTGTACCAGAGTCATAACTTAGATGTAGATCATGCAAGCACTTATTTATATTTATAGTGCTAATCTGTGGGATACCTTTAAACAATCCCATTCAATCATGTTCACCTTCAATGTGGCACTGATACTTATAATTCCATTAACCAACTATCATCACTTCTGTCCATTCCCATTCCTTTAAATTCACCCTGATTAACATGTCTGTACATCTTGGGTAATCATTCCCCCTTCACTAGCTTCTGTCTGTCTCTAGGTCCCCTGTATTCTACATTGTAAGACACTGATTTTACATGGTTCAGGGAATTCACAATAGCGGTAACATACAATCTCACTCCTTTTGTGCCTGGCTTATTTTGCTCAGCATTATGTCTTCAAGGTTCATCCACGTATGTTCCACAACATCATTCCTTCTTACTGCTGCATAGTATTCCATTGTGTGTATATACCACATTTTATGTATCCACTCATCTGTTGAAGCATATTTGGGTGTTTCCATCTCTTGGCAATTGTGAATAATGCTGCTATGAACAGTGGCATGAAGATATCTCTTTGCTTTCACTGCTTTCATATTTTCTGGGTATATGCTGAGAAGTACAATCGCTGGATCAAAGGGTAACTCTATATCTAGTTTTCTAAGGAATTGCCAGACTGTCTTCCAGAGTTGCTGAACCATTATACAGTCACACCAACAATGAATAAGAGTTCCAATTTCTCCACATCCTCTCCAGTATTTGTAGTTTCCTGTTTGTTTAATGGCAGCCATTCTAATTGGTGTGAGATGGTATCTCATGGTCTTAATTTGCATCTATCTAATAGCTAGAGAAGCTGAACATTTTTTCTTGTGTTTCTTGGCCATTTGTATTTCCCCTTCAGAGAACTGTCTCTTCATATCTTTTGTGCATTTTATAATTGGACTGGCGGTACTATTGTCATTGAGTTGTAGGATTTCTTTATATATGCAAGATATCAGTCTTTTGTCAGATACATGGTTTCCAAAAATTTTTTCCCATTGAGTTGGCTGCCTTGTCACCTTTTTGAGAAATTCCTTTGAGGTACAGAAACTTCTAAGCTTGAGGAGTTCCCATTTATCTATTTTTTCCTTTGTTGCTTGTCCTTTGGGTGTAAGGTTAGGAAGTGACCTCCTAATACAAGGTCTTGAAGATGTCTCCCTACATTATCTTCTAGGAGTTTTATGGTACTGTTTCTTATATTGAGATATTTAATCCATTTTGGGTTAATTTTTGTGTAGTGTGTGAGGTAGGGGTCCTCTTTCATTCTTTTGGATATGGATATCCAGCTCTCCTAGCCCCATTTGTTGAAAAGACTGTTATGTCCCAGTTCAGTGGCTTTGGGGGCCTTATCAAAGATCAGTCAGCTGTAGATCTGGGGGTTTGTCTCCAAATTCTCAATTTGATTCCATTGATCAATATGTCTGTCTTTTTGCCAGTACCATGCTGTTTTAACTACTGTGGCTTTATAAATAAGCTTCAAAGTCAGGGAGTGTAAGTCCTCCCACTTCGTTTTTCTTTTTTAGAGTGTCTTTAGCAATTTGAGGCATCTTCCCTTTCCAAATAAATTTGATAACTAGCTTTTCCAAGTCTGCAAAGTAGGTTGTTGGAATTTTGATTGGGATTGCATTGAATCTGTAGATGAGTTTGGGTAGAATGACATCTTAATGACATTTAGCCTTCCTATCCATGAACATGGAATATTTTTTCCCATCTTTTAAGGTCCCCTTCTATTTCTTTTAGTAGAGTTATGTAGTTTTCTTCTATAGGTCTCTTGCATCTTTGGTTTAAGTTTATTCCTAGGTACTTGATTTTTTTAGTTGCTATTGAAAATGGTATCTTTTTTCTTGAGTGTCCCTTCCCTTTTTTCATTTCTAGTGTATGGAAACATTACTGACTTATGTGCATTAATCTTTGTGTCCTGCTACTTTGCTCTAATTTGGTAATAGCTCCAGTAGCTGTATTGTCAATTCTCAGGGTTTTCCAGATACCAGAGCATATCCTCTGCAAATAATGACAGTTTTTTACTTCCTCCTTTCCAGTTTGGGTGGCCTTTTATTTGCCTTGCTTGGATTGCTCTGGCTAGCACTTTTAGCACAATGTTGTGAATGATATTGGTGACTGCAGGCATCTTTGTCTCATTCCTGATCTTAGAGGGAAGGCTTTCAGTCTCTCACCATTCAGTACTATGCTGGCTGTGGGTTTTTCATATATGCTTTTTATCATGTTGAGGAAGTTTCCTTCAGTTCCTACCTTTTGAAGTGTTTTTATCAAAAAGTGATGCTGGATTTTGTCAATTGCTTTTTTAGCATCTATTGAGATGATCCTTTCATTTTTCTCTTTGATTTGTTAATGTGCTGTAATACATTGATTGATTTTCTTATGTTGAACCATCCTTGGATTCCTGGAATAAACCCCACTTGGTCATTGTGTATGATCTTTTTAATGTGTCTTTGGATTCGATTTGCAAGTACTTTTGTTGAGAATTTTTGCATCTATATTCATTAGGGAGGGTTGGCCGGTAGTTTTCCTTTTTTGTAGGCAATCTTTGCCTGGTTTTTGGTATTAGATTGATGTTAGCTTCATAAAGTGTGTTAGGTAGTGTTCCATTTTCTTCAGTGTTTTGAAAGAGTTCAAGTAAGATTGGTGTCAGTTCTTTTTTGGAAAGTTTGGTAGAATTCCCCTGTGAAGTCATCTGGCCCTGTGCATTTATTTGTGGGAAGTTTTTGATGACTGATTGGATCTCTTTGCTTGTGATTGGTTGATTGAGGTCTATTTCTTCCCTGGTCAGTCTAGGTTGTTCATATGTTTCTAGGAAATTGTCCATTTCCTCTACATTATCCAGTTTGTTGGCATACAGTTATTCATAGTATCCTTTTATAATTTTTTTAATTTCTTCAGGATCTGCAGTAATGTCACCTTTCTCCTTCATTATTTTGTTTATTTAGGTCTTCTCTTTTTTTATTTTGTCAGTCTAGCTAGAGGCTTGTTAATCTTGTTGATCTTCTCAAAGAACCAACTTTCAGTGTTATTTATTCCCTCTATTGTTTTCTTTTCTCTATGTCATTTATTTCTGCTTTAATCCTTGTTAATTCTTTTCTTCTACTTGGTTTAGGATTGGTTTGCTGTTCATTTTCTAGCTTCTTCTGTTGTTCCATTATTTCTTTGATTTTAACTCTATCTCTTTTTGATGTATGCATTTAGTGCTCCAAATTTCCCCTTCAGTACTGCTTTTGCTTCATCCCATAAGATTTGATATCTTGTTTTCTCATTTTCATTCATCTCTATATATTTAGCAGTTTCTCCTTTGATCCACTGATTGTTTAGGAGTGTGTTGTTTAACCTCCAGGTCTATGTGAATTTTCTAAGTCTCTGACAGTTATTGACTTCTAATTATATTCCATTGTGGCTAGAGAATGTACTTTGAGTAATTTCAATTTTTTTAAAAATTTATTGAGGCTTGTTTTATGTCCCAGCATATGATCTATTATGGAGAAAGTTCCATGAGCACTAGAGAAGAATGTACATCCTGGTAATTTGGGATGTAATATTCTATGTATGTCTGTTAAATCCAATTCATTTATCAGATTGTTTAGGTTTTCAATTTCCTTATTGGTCTTCTGTCTGGTTGATCTATCTATAGGAGAGAGTGATGTGTTGAAGTCTCCCACAATTATTGTGGAAACATCCATTGCTTCCTTTAGTTTTGCCAGTGTTTCTCTCATGTATTTTGTGGCACCTTGATTGGTTGCATAAACCTTTATGATTGTTATTTCTTCTTGTTGAGTTGTCCCTTTTATTAGTATGTAGTGGCCTTCTTTGTCTCTCCTAACATCCTTGCATTTAAAGTCTATTTTATCTGAGATTAATACTGCTACTCCTGCTTTCTTTTGACTGTAGCTTGCATGAAATATTTTTTCCCATCCTTTCACTTTCAATTTCTTTGTGTCCCTGTGTCTAAGATGAGTTCCTTATATGCAACATATTGATGGTTCATATTTTTTTATCTGTTCTGCCAATCTGTATCTTTTAATGGGGAGTTTAATCCATTTACATTTAGTGTTATTACTGTGAAGGCATTTCTTGAATCAGCCATCCTATCCTTTGGTTTATGTTTGTCAGATACATTTTTCCCCCTCTCTCTTAATGTCCTTTAATGTACCCATACTGATTCTCTTTAGTACTGAACCTTTCTCCATATCACTCTCTCCTTTCTTTGTTTCTCTCTCAATAGGGCTCCCTTTAGCATCTCAAGTAGGGCAGGTCTGTTAGCAAATTCTCTTAACATTTGTTTGTCTTTGAAAAACTTAAGCTCTCCCTCAAATTTGAAGGAGAGCTTTGCTGGATAAAGAATTCTTGGCTGGAAATTTTTCTCTTTCAGTATCTTAAATATGTCATACCATTGCCTTCTCCCCTCCATGGTGCCTGCTGAGTAGACAGCACCTAGTCTTTTGTGGTCTCCCTTGTATGTGGTGAATCACTTCTCTTGCTGCTTTCAGGACTTTCTCCTTCTCTTCAGCATTTCACAGTCTGATTAACATATGTCTTGGAGTGGGTCTGTTTGGATTTATTCTATTTTTGTTTGTTTGACTTCTTTGATTTGCATATTTATATCATTTTATAAGGGTTGGGATATTTTCCCTTTCTTTGTTCTCAAACAGTCTTCCTAGCCCTTACTCTTCCCTTCTCCTTCTGGGATACCAGTGAGTCTTATATTTGTGCGCTTTATGTTATCCTTCATTTCCCTGAGATGCATTTCAAATTGTTCAATTTTTTTCACCATTTGTTCTTTTATGTGTTTTCATTCAGTTGGCTTGTCCTGTAGTTCACTTATTCTTTCTTCTGCCTTTTGGAATCTGCTTCTGTGTATCTCTAGTATATTTTTAATTTGATCTACAGTACCTTTTATTTCTATAAGATCTACTATTTTTTAATTTATTCTTTCAAATTCTTCTTTATGCTCTTCTAGAGTCTTCTTGATGTCTTTTATGTCTTTAGCTAAACCATTGATGTTGCTTTGGAGATTTGTATGTGCTTCTTTCATTTGCTCCAGATTCTGTGTCTCATCTGGCTTTTTAATTTGGTCATTTGCCTTGTCCATATCTTCTTGGGTCTTCATATGCTTTGGGGTTTTTTTCTGTTGGCTTAGAGGCATTTGCTTATCTTGATAAGATGATTTTGGGATATGCAGGATTCTTTGAACATTTATCCATAATTTGACTGAGGTACATCTTGCTGCAGTGCACTTTCCCTGTCTTCCCAGCAGATGGTGCTCTTGAGCCAACTCTTGCCCTCAAGCCAGCTTTCCCCTAAGTTTGCCTGTGCACTGAGCAGGGGCCAGGTGGAAATCCAGTCAGCACACTAGTTGTGTGTGTGCACTGGGGACTGCCAGCCCTGAGGGTGGGGTGTGGGCCCTGTGCATTTCGGCAGGGAGTCCTCTCCAGGGCACAGTGGGCCCAGTGGTTCCTGGGCCTCTGAGCAGATGACTCTTGGGCTGTGGGGCTGTCACTCTCACCCTGCAGCTCAAATACACCATAGTCCCTGTCTGCTGTGTGCCTGCCAGCCTCCTGGGTTGCAGAGCAGCTCCTGGAGCTTCCACATGGCACCCTGTGTCTCCCAGCCTCTCGCCCGTGCACACCACAGGAAGAGTAAATGCAGTTGCTGCAAGTCTGCTGAATCCCAGTTTCCCTCACGGAAACTCCTGGCCATAGGGCTGTGAATGGTTATCTCCTCAGCCAACTGCTGAGATGGGTGTACGGGGAGTTGATAGCCACTCCTTTCCCTCCTTGCAGCCAGCTTCGGCCACCAACCCCTGGTGGTCTTCCCAGTCAAATAAATTCACGTCATCCTTTCAGACACTATTTCTTTGCTTTTTCATCCAAGTCCCACTCTGTATTGTAGAAGTCCCTCTCCAGCCAGTTGCACCCTGGAACCACTGTTCTAGGGGGATTTCTGCCCTTTTTCTAGTTCTTTTTTTTTTTTCACAGAGAAGAAGTTTGCTTTTCCTCTCTTCTTTCACCATCTTCCCAGAAGTCCTTTTTCATTGTTTTTAATAAATGACATATCCTTTACACACTTTTCACCCTGTTTGGTGACTCTCTCTCTCTCTCTCTCACTCAATATAATGCACATATTAGAAGACTGTATGTTATATATTCAAAATAGTTGAGGGCTTTGGGATTAAATCCTTGTGCACTTAGTATTCTACAAAGTAGATGTTCAGAATTTCAAAATTTTGATCAAAATTTATTGACTTTACTAAGTATGAAGTATGATAAAACATCTTAATATACTATATTCCTGCTATAAATGTAATGAATGACATTTATCTATACTGTGAAGTATTAATAAATCTGAGATTATCTAAAATCCATGTTTCTTTCTATGTTCAGTGTAGCATTTTTTGTTTGTTTGTTTGCTTTATATTTGTTCATGGTGCATTGTGCCTTTTATAAAAGTAATGTAAACTCAGAATTGTGAAACTGAAATATTGTTAGAGTTAGTTTATTGCAGTGCTTCATTTTATAAGTGATGAAACTGAAGCCTAAGGATGTTAAGCTGTTGAAGGCTAAGCAATAAGTAGCAATAAGAATTACTAAGTAGCAGTAAGAACTAAGACTGAGACATACTAAGTTTTTCATTTCATTAGTCTTCCTGCTATGGTTATATGTAAGAAAACTACCAAAAAAGCAATGAGTTACTTGTGAATCTTATGTCTAACCTTGTATTTTCTCTCATTATGGATACTGAACGGTGCATAAAATTGTTGTGCACAAATGATATAACCTATACAAACAGAACATTTTTGCTTATCACCTTTTTGATAACTGTGGAACAATGTTGAGACCATTTCCTTGTTTGACCTAAATGATAATTCAGTCTTGGATGAGATACTTTTTAGGGTAGTATATGTTTAAGCAGGATTAAGAACAAGTTTTAGCTGACTGCAACTTTTTGAGACTCATAAAGCATAATGGCTTTCTGACTTTCCTATTACTATTTTCTTCACAGTTTAAATAAAAATTATGAATTAGAAATAGTGGGTTTATTTTGCTCCTTAAAATAGTGAATCTTCATGTTTTTTGGCAGTTTAATGCATGATGTATTAAATAGTCAATGCATTTTAAGAGTTGCAAAGAAAAGAAAAATCTAAAACCATTTTTTATGCTAGGTGAGGGGTCTGGTAAAGGCATTTTGTAGATGTCTCTGTGCATGTTGATTTTTAAGAAAGGGTTATTTGAGGTCACAGAATAGAGTAGGGAAAAGTCATGGCCTATTAAGTAAAAGAGACAGGTTCAGTATTGGCTTAATCACTCAGTATATTATGTTAAGCTAGAAGCTCAGTCCCCCTCTCTAAAACAAGCGTATTGGTAAAATCTGGGTAGGGTTGTTGGAATTAGAAAGAGTAAACAAATTGGAATTGTTAGATAATCAATATTAGCTGACTGTCTTAATTTTATTATAATTATTTTGATACCAGATCTCATTTTCATTATTTCATTTATTCAACTCTTTCATTGAGTTATAGTAATAGTTTTAAAATGGAGCATGTAAATCAATTTTAATTGTACCTTTTTGCTTATTTTCTTTTAGGATTTTCAAATGCCTTTGAACTGGGAATTAGAACGTAAGAAGCGGGATAGTGCTGCTAGAATCATTCAGCACGCCTGGAAAAGTTTCCTTGTGAGTTTAATTTTTCTTAGCAGCTTTATTGAGATATAATTGATATATTATAAAGTTTACTTGTTTAAAGTATATAATTAAGTGGTTTTCAATATATTTACAGAGTTGTGTAACCACTCCTCATTTTAAAAGCAAACTTTTTAAACATTTCAAAAAATTACCATTAAGTATTTCATTAGCTTCACAAATACTTGTTGTGTTTCTGTTGGGCCAAGCACTAATATCAACAAAAGTTTCACTAATAGTCACATTGGGCTTTCACCTCTAAAGGCTATATTTCTTGACTTACTAATCAAGTTGATGTCCAAATATTAGGGATACGTTCATTCATTATATTATATTTATGGAGTACTTACTCTTGAGTATAGGAAGAGCTGCTGTCTTAGATGTAAGGAATATGCCAAGTGGATTTCCCTGGTTGGGTAAGAGTCAAGAGCTACAATGACTTCTCTCTTTTCTCTCTGAGAGCAGCAAGACTCTTCGTATGCCTGGTAATTTTGTGTGAAGTGGTATGGCTCTGTTTTTAATACACAAGACCATCTTTGTATCACAGAATGGAATCTTGTGAAATGGTTCCATTGTTTGTCTCTCTTGCCTCTACCAAAGCCATAAAAACTATACTGGGGCATAATGCTTTTGGTTTCCAACACTAAAATATTATTCTTTAAAAGAAATACGCTCATAGAAATGAACATATTTGTCATTTGGACTAAAGCTTTTCTGTCATCAACAACTCTTAAACCCACATCCAACTTGCTACAATTTAATTCTTGGCACTCTGGTAGGCACCTTACAGTACATCACTGTACTTAAGGAGCTTCAGTGGAGAAGCCATATATATGAGCAGACAAGTGAATGTGTGTCTGTATGTGCCTGCATGTATATTTTACCAAGATGGTAGACTGAGCATACATTTTTTATGCCTCCAGAACCCCATTTTATTTTATTTTTTTGTCCCTCAAGAAGTCCATTGAAAAGGTTAACCCAAAACAGAGAAGGGGGTTCATGAGCAGATAAATTTTATCTCATTTCTGGAAGACCAAAACCAGTTGGAAGCATACTGTTTGTTAAAAATGTGTAGAAACACTTGCCTGGACATATTTTAGGGGGGCTACAGTGAGGGAACTGGTTTGCCATTGGAACCCCAAAGAGGCTCTGAATTTGGAGTCAGCAATTTAAAAGGACTGTTGAACTCGTGTATATGGAAGTCTGTATATGGAATAGCTCTGCCAGTTACCTCCACTGTTACTTCCAGATCAGGGCTGCAGGTGAATGGATATTTACTATTAGGCAAAAATAGCATGAAAGCTTATTTTCTTAAAAACGTAAAAATCAACTGAACTATCTGAGAAAGGTAGTTCTTCAATGTGGGTTTGGCAACCTGTAGTAAAGCCCTCTTAATATTTGAGTGATACCTCACTTAATCTTGGGCTACCTTACCACATTCCCTTAAAGAAAGCCCACTAATTCACTTATTCCACTCACAGACACAAATCTCCCAAGCAGTCTTCCTGTTCATGAATGAGAGCACCAGGAAAAAGGCTGACTTACACAAGAGCACTGGACAACTGGACAACCAAAGATCACCTGACATTTAAGGAAAACTAACAGTGGAAAAAAAGAAAGACAGACCAGAATCTGAAGAAAATAAAAGTAGTAATCAATTTAGATTGGATCAGGATGTTGAATGGCTCTGAGAGGGTTGTACTTGGCGGAAAAATGGTACTCCATGCAGTAGAAAGTATGACCATGAGGTTGAGGTAAAAAGGTGGTTAGAAGCTCCAAAAAAAAACACAAGAGGAAACATGAAAGTCATGATCCAAATGTAAAGCAAATTAAAATTAGTCTTAGATGCAAAGAGAACACATTTGATCTTGATTCTAGGTACATCCTACTTCAGGTGCCCCATTCTGTAAAAACAGGTTAGCACATTACTTGGTCCTATAAATAGGTGAATTATTGGCATAGTTGTAATAAAGTAAATGCAGTTTATTTGTGCTTTTGCCATTTTAAATATTTTTATCAAAGTAATATTAAAGTACTTTATTAAAATAAATAAAATAATGTAGAAGAACTTATAATAAACAGCGAGTCTTTCCCCCATACCACTTTTTTTCCACTTTCATGCCCCTGAGGAAACCACTTCTTTTTTTGTTTTTAATCTTCTAGTGTATACATCCATATCTCTAAATAATATGCTTGTTCAGTTTTTTTTTTAAATCTTCATTTTATTGAGATATATTCACATACCACGCAGTCATTCAAAACAAATTGTACATTTGATTGTTCACAGTACCACCACATAGCTGTACATTCATCACCTAAATCAATCCCTGACACCTTCATTAGCACACACACACAAATAACAAGAATAATAATTAAAGTGAAAAAGACCAATTAAAGTAACAAAGAACACTGGGTACCTTTGTCTGTTTGTTTGTTTGTTTCTTTCCTTCCCCTATTTTTCTACTCATCCATCTATAAACTAGACAAAGGGGAGTGTGGTCCTTATGGCTTTCCCAATCCCATTGTCACCACTCATAAGCTAAATTTTTGTACAATTGTCTTCGAGATTCATAGGTTCTGGGTTGTAGTTTGATAGTATCAGGTATCTACCACCAGCTACCCCAGTTCATCAGAACCTAAAAAGGGTTGTCTGTATTGTGTGTAAGAGTGCCCACCAGAGTGATCTCTCGGCACCTTTTGGAATATCTCTGCCACTGAAGCTTATTTCATTTCCTTTCACATCCCCCTTTTGGTCAAGAAGATGTTCTTCATCCCACAATGCTGGGTCTACATTCCTCCCTGGGAGTCATATTCCACGTTGCCAGGGAGATTCATTCCCCTGGGTGTCTGATCCCACGTAGGGGGGAGAGCAGTGATTTCACCTTTCAAGTTGGCTTAGGTGGAGAGAGAGGGCCACATCTGAGCAACAAAGAGGCATTCGGGAGGAGGCTCTTAGGCACAATCATAGGGAGGCCTAGCCTCTCCTTTGCAGCAACCGTCTTCCCAAGGGTAAATCCTGTGGTAGAGGGCTCAACCCATCAAACCACCAGTCCCCTATGACTGTGGTCATGTTAGCAACCATTGAAGTGGGGTAGGCCAACACCCCTGCATTCTCCACAGGCTCCTCAAGGGGGCTCTACATATTTTTTTCCTTGTTTTTTTTTTTTTAAGTTTTTTTTTTTTAAATCAGCTGTATGAAAAAAAACATTAAAAAAAAAACATACAATAAAAGAACATTTCAAAGAGACCATAACAAGGGAGTAAGAAAAAGACAACTAACCTAAGATAACTACTTTACTTCCAACATGTTCCGACTCTACCCCAAGAAAGTTACCTAATGTAGCAACATTTCTGTGAACTTCTTCCTACTATATCCATCAGAAATTAACAGACCATAGTCATTCCTGGGCATTCCCAGAACGTTAAATTTACCCACGATAGCTTATCTGCTCTTCTTGGATTATTGTTCCCCCTTCCTTAATTGCTCTCTATTGCTAGTTCCCCTACATTCTAAAAATAAACCATTTGTTTTACATTTTTCAAAGCTCACATTAGTGGTAGCATATAATATTTCTCTTTTTGTGCCTGGCTTATTTCGCTCAGCATTATGTCTTCAAGGTTCATCCATGTTGTCATATGTTTCACAAGATCATTCCTTCTTACTGCCGTGTAGTATTCCATCGTGTGTGTATACCACATGTTATTTATCCACTCATCTGTTGAAGGACATTTGGGTTATTTCCATCTCTTGGCAATTGTGAATAATGCTGCTATGAACATTGGTATGCAGATATCTGTTCGTGTCACTGCTTTCCGATCTTCCAGGTATATACCGAGAAGTGCAATTGCTGGATCGAACGGTAACTCTATATCTAGTTTTCTAAGGAACTGCCAGACTGACTTCCAGAGTGGCTGAACATTATACAGTCCCACCAACAATGAATAAGAGTTCCAATTTCTCCACATCCCCTCCAGCATTTGTAGTTTCCTGTTTGTTTAATGGCAGCCATTCTAATTGGTGTGAGATGGTATCTCATTGTGGTCTTAATTTGCATCTCTCTAATAGCTAGTGAAGCTGAACATTTTTTCATGTGTTTCTTGGCCATTTGTATTTCCTCTTCAGAGAACTGTCTTTTCATAACTTTTGCCCATTTTATAATTGGACTGTCTGTACTATTGTCATTGAGTTGTAGGATTTCTTTATATATGCAAGATATCAGTCTTTTGTCAGATGCATGGTTTCCAAAAATTTTTTCCCATTGAGTTGGCTGCCTCTTTACCTTTTTGAGAAATTCCTTTGAGGTACAGAAACTTCTAAGCTTGAGGAGTTCCCTTTATCTGTTTTTTCTTTTGTTGCTCGTGCTTTAGCTGTAAAGTCTAGGAAGTGGCCGCCTAATACAAGGTCTTGAAGATGTTTTCCTACATTATCTTCTAGGAATTTTATGGTACTTTCTTTTATATTGAGATCTTTCGCCCATTTTGAGTTAATTTTTGTGTAGGGGGTGAGGTAGGGGTCCTCTTTCATTCTTTTGGATATGGATATCCAACTCTCCCAGCCCCATTTGTTGAAAAGACCATTATGACTCAGTTCAGTGACTTTGGGGGCCTTATCAAAGATCAGTCTGCCATAGATCTGGGGGTCTATCTCTGAATTCTCAATTCGATTCAATTGATCTATATGTCTATCTTTGTGCCAGTACCATGCTGTTTCGGCAACTACGGCTTTATAATAAACTTCAAAGTCAGGGAGTGTAAGTCCTCCCACTTCGTTTTTCTTTTTTAGAGTGTCTTTAGCAATTCGAGGCATCTTCCCTTTCCAAATAAATTTGATAACTAGCTTTTCCAAGTCTGCAAAGTAGGTTGTTGGAATTTTGATTGGGATTGCATTGAATCTGTAGATGAGTTTGGGTTGAATTGACATCTTAATGACATTTAGCCTTCCTATCCATGAACATGGAATATTTTTCCATCTTTTAAGGTCCCCTTCTATTTCTTTTAGTAGAGTTATGTAGTTTTCTTTGTTTAGGTCTTTTACATCTTTGGTTAAGTTTATTCCTAGGTACTTGATTTTTTTAGTTGCGATTGAAAATGGTATCTTTTTCTTGAGTGTCTCTTCAGTTTGTTCATTTCTAGCATATAGAAACATTGCTGACTTATGTGCATTAATCTTGTATCCCACTACTTTGCTAAATTTGTTTATTAGCTCTAGTAGGTCTATTATCGATTTCTCAGGGTTTTCCAGATATAAGATCATATCATTTGCAAACAATGACAGTTTTACTTCTTTTCCAATTTGGATGCCTTCTATTTCTTTGTGTTGCCATATTGCCCTGGCTAGCACTTCCAGCACAATGTTGAATAACAGTGGTGATAGCGGGCATCCTTGTCTTGTTCCTGATCTTAGAGAGGAGGCTTTCAGTCTCTCACCTTTGAGTACTATGGTGGCTGTGGGTTTTTCCTATCTGCTCTTTATCATATTGACGAAGTTTCCTTCAATTCCTACCTTTTGAAGTGTTTTTATCAAAAACAGATGTGAGGAGGCGGGGCAAGATGGCGGACTGGTGAGCTGTATGTTTTAGTTACTCCTCCAGGAAAGTAGGTAGAAAGCCAGGAACTGCGTGGACTGGACACCACAGAGCAATCTGACTTTGGGCATACTTCATACAACACTCATGAAATCGTGGAACTGCTGAGATCAACGAAATCTGTAAGTTTTTGTGGCCAGGGGACCCGTACCCCTCCCTGCCAGGCTCAGTCTCGTGGGTGGAGGGGCTGTCAGCTCCGGGAAGGAGAAGGGAGAACTGTAGTGACAGCCCTTATCAGAAACTCATTCTACTGATCCAAACTCCAACCATAGATAGACTGAGACGAGACACCAGAGAATCTGAGAGCAGCCAGCCCAGCAGAGAGGAGACAGGCATAGAAAAAAACAACACGAAAAACTCCAAAATGAAAGCGGAGGATTTTTGGAGTTCTGGTGAACATAGAAGGGGAAGGGAAGAGCTCAGGCCCTGAGGCTCATATGCAAATCCCGAAGAAAAGCTGATCTCTCTGCCCTGTGGACCTTTCCTTAATGGTCCTAATTGTTTTGTCTCTTAGCATTTCAATAACCCATTAGATCTCTGAGGAGGGCCCTTTTTTTAAATCCTTTTTTCTTTTTCTAAAACAATTACTCTAAGAAGCCCAATACAGAAAGCTTCAAAGACTTGCAATTTGGGCAGGTCAAGACAAGAGCAGAACTAAGAGAGCTCTGAGACAAAAGGCAATAATCCAGTGGCTGAGAAAATTCACTAAACACCACAACTTCCCAAGTAAAGGGGGGTGTCCGCTCACAGCCATCATCCTCGTGGACAGGAAACACTCCTGCCCATCGCCAGCCCCATAGCCCAGAGCTGCCCCAGACAACCCAGTGTGGCGGAAGCACGTCAAATAACAAGCACACACCACAAAACTGGGCATGGACATTAGCCTTCCCTGCAACCTCAGCTGATTGTCCCAGAGTTGGGAAGGTGGAGCAGTGTGAATTAACAAAGCCCCTTTCAGCCATCATTTCAGCAGACTGGGAGCCTCCCTACACAGCCAAGCAGCCCAGAACTGCCCTGGGGGGATGACACTCACCTGTGACATAGCACAGCCATCCCTCAACAGAGGACCCGGGGTCCACAGCCTGGAAGAGGGGCCAACTTGCAAGTCTCAGGAGCCATACGCCAATGCCAAGGACTTGTGGGTCAGTGGCAGAGACAAACTGTGGCAGGACTGAACTGAAGGATTAGACTATTGCAGCAGCTTTAAAACTCTAGGACATTTGATTGTTAGAGCCACCCCCCTGCCCCTGACTGCCCAGAAACACACCCCATATACAGGGCAGGCAACACCAACTACACACGCAAGCTTGGTACACCAGTTGCACCCCACAAGACTCACTCACCCACTCACCAAAAAGGCTAAGCAGAGGAGAAATGGCTTGTGGAGAACAGGTGGCTCGTGGATGCCACCTGCTGGTTAGTTAGAGAAAGTGTACTCCACGAAGCTGTAGATCAAATAAATTAGAGATAAGGACTTCAATTGGTCTACAAATCCTAAAAGAACCCTATCAAGTTCAGCAAATGCCAAGAGGCCAAAAACAACAGAAAATTATAAAGCATATGAAAAAACCAGACGATATGGATAACCCAAGCCCAAGCACCCAAATCAAAAGACCAGAAGAGACACAGCACCTAGAGCAGCTACTCAAAGAACTAAAGATGAACAATGAGACCATAGTACGGGAGACAAAGGAAATCAAGAAGACCCTAGAAGAGCATAAAGGAGACATTGCAAGACTAAATAAAAAAATGGATGATCTTATGGAAATTAAAGAAACTGTTGACCAAATTAAAAAGATTCTGGACACTCATAGTACAAGACTAGAGGAAGCTGAACAACGAATCAGTGATCTGGAAGATGACAGAATGGAAAATGAAAGCATAAAAGAAAGAATGGGGAAAAAAATTGAGAAAATCGAAACTGACCTCAGGGATATGATAGATAATACGAAACATCCGAATATGAGACTCATTGGTGTTCCAGAAGGAGAAGAAAAGAGTAAAGGTCTAGGAAGAGTATTCAAAGAAATTGTTGGGGAAAACTTCCCAAAACTTCTAAACAACATAAATACACAAATCATAAATGCTCAGCGAACTCCAATAGAACAAATCCAAATAAACCCACTCCGAGACATATTCTGATCACACTGTCAAACACGGAAGAGAAGGAGCAAGTTCTGAAAGCAGCAAGAGAAAAGCAATTCACCACATATGAAGGAAACAGCATAAGACTAAGTAGTGACTACTCAGCAGCCACCATGGAGGCGAGAAGGCAGTGGCACGATATATTTAAAATTCTGAGTGAGAAAAATTTCCAGCCAAGAATACTTTATCCAGCAAAGCTCTCCTTCAAATTTGAGGGAGAGCTTAAATTTTTCACAGACAAACAAATGCTGAGAGAATTTGCTAACAAGAGACCTGCCCTACTGGAGATACTAAAGGGAGGCCTACAGACAGAGAAATAAAGAAAGGACAGAGAGACTTGGAGAAAGGTTCAGTACTAAAGAGATTCGGTATGGGTACGATAAAGGATATTAATAGAAAGAGGGGAAAAATATGACAAACATAAACCAAAGGATAAGATGGCCGATTCAAGAAATGCCTTCACGGTTATAACGTTGAATGAAAATGGATTAAACTCCCCAATTAAAAGGTATAGATTCGCAGAATGGATCAAAAAAAATGAACCATCAATATGTTGCATACAAGAGACTCATCTTAGACACAGGGACACAAAGAAACTGAAAGTAAAAGGATGGAAAGAAATATTTCATGCAAGCTACAGCCAAAAGAAAGCAGGTGTAGCAATATTAATCTCAGATAAAATAGACTTTAAATGCAGGGATGTTTTGAGAGACAAAGAAGGCCACTACATACTAATAAAAGGGGCAATTGAACAAGAAGAAATAACAATCGTAAATGTCTATGCACCCAATCAAGGTGCCACAAAATACATGAGAGAAACACTGGCAAAACTAAAGGAAGCAATGGATGTTTCCACAATAATTGTGGGAGACTTCAACACATCACTCTCTCCTATAGATAGATCAACCAGACAGAAGACCAATAAGGAAATTGAAAACCTAAACAATCAGATAAATGAATTAGATTTAACAGACATATACAGGACATTACATCCCAAATCACCAGGATACACATACTTTTCTAGTGCTCATGGAACTTTCTTCAGAATAGATCATATGCTGGGACATAAAACAAGCCTCAATAAATTTAAAAAGATTGAAATTATTCAAAGCACATTCTCTGACCACAATGGACTACAATTAGAAGTCAATAACCATCAGAGACTTAGAAAATTCACAAATACCTGGAGGTTAAACAACACACTCCTGAACAATCCGTGGGTTAACGAAGAAATAGCAAGACAAATTGCGAAATATATAGAGACGAATGAAAATGAGAACACAACATACCAAAACCTATGGGATGCAGCAAAAGTAGTGCTAAGGGGGAAATTTATAGCACTAAATGCATATATTAAAAAGGAAGAAAGAGCCAAAATCAAAGAACTAATGGATCAAATGAAGAAGCTAGAAAATGAACAGCAAACCAATCATAAACCAAGTAGAAGAAAAGAAATAACAAGGATTAAAGCAGAAATAAATGACATAGAGAACAAAAAAACAATAGAGAGGATAAATATCACCAAAAGTTGGTTCTTAGAGAAGATCAACAAGACTGACAAGCCCCTAGCTAGACTGACAAAATCAAAAAGAGAGAAGACCCATATAAACAAAATAATGAATGAAAAAGGTAACATAACTGCAGATCCTGAAGAAATTAAAAAAATTATAAGAGGATACTATGAGCAACAGTATGGCAACACATTGGATAATGTAGAAGAAATGGACAATTTCCTGGAAACATATGAACAACCTACACTGACCAGAGAAGAAATGGAAGACCTCAACCAAT
Organism: Choloepus didactylus; assembly: GCF_015220235.1. Classification (NCBI taxonomy): domain Eukaryota; kingdom Metazoa; phylum Chordata; class Mammalia; order Pilosa; family Megalonychidae; genus Choloepus; species Choloepus didactylus. The sequence continues at coordinate 124,427,384 of NC_051312.1, read as the reverse complement.
CCACCACAAGCAAAGAGATCCAATCAGTCATCAAAAATCTTCCCACAAATAAATGCCCAGAGCCAGATGGCTTCACAGGGGAATTCTACCAAACTTTCCAGAAAGAACTGACACCAATCTTACTCAAACTCTTTCAAAACACTGAAGAAAATGGAACACTACCTAACTCATTTTATGAAGCTAACATCAATCTAATACCAAAACCAGGCAAAGATGCTACAAAAAAGGAAAACTACTGGCCAATCTCCCTAATGAATATAGATGCAAAAATCCTCAACAAAATACTTGCAAATCGAATCCAAAGACACATTAAAAAAATCATACACAATGACCAAGTGAGGTTCATTCCAGGCATGCAAGGATGGTTCAACATAAGAAAATCAATCAATGTATTATAACACATTAACAAGTCAAAAGGTAAAAATCAACTGATCATCTCAATAGATGCTGAAAAAGCATTTGACAAAATCCAACATCCGTTTTTGATAAAAACACTTCAAAAGGTAGGAATTGAAGGAAACTTCCTCAACATGATAAAGAGCATATATGAAAAACCCACAGCCAGCATAGTACTCAATGGTGAGAGACTGAAAGCCTTCCCTCTAAGATCAGGAACAAGACAAGGATGCCCGCTGTCACCCCTGTTATTCAACATTGTGCTGGAAGTGCTAGCCAGGGCAATCCAGCAAGACAAAGAAATAAAAGGCATCCAAATTGGAAAAGAAGAAGTAAAACTGTCATTGTTTGCAGATGATATGATCTTATATGTAGAAAACCCTGAGAAAGCGACGATACAGCTACTAGAGCTAATAAACAAATTTAGCAAAGTAGCGGGATACAAGATTAATGCACAAAAGTCAGTAATGTTTCTATATGCTAGAAATGAACAAACTGAAGAGACACTCAAGAAAAAGATACCATTTTCAATAGCAACTAAAAAAATCAAGTACCTAGGAATAAACTTAACCAAAGATGTGAAAGACCTATACAAAGAAAACTACATAACTCTACTAAAAGAAATAGAAGGAGACCTTAAAAGATGGAAAAATATTCCATGTTCATGGATAGGAAGACTAAATGTCATTAAGATGTCAATTCTACCCAAACTCATCTACAGATTCAATGCAATCCCAATCAGAATTCCAACAACCTACTTTGCAGACTTGGAAAAGCTAGTTATCAAATTTATTTGGAAAGGGAAGATGCCTCGAATTGCTAAAGACACTCTAAAAAAGAAAAACGAAGTGGGAGGACTTACACTCCCTGACTTTGAAGTTTATTATAAAGCCGTAGTTGCCGAAACAGCATGGTACTGGCACAAAGATAGACATATAGATCAATGGAATCAAATTGAGAATTCAGAGATAGACCCTCAGATCTATGGCCGACTGATCTTTGATAAGGCCCCCAAAGTCACTGAACTGAGTCATAATGGTCTTTTCAACAAATGGGGCTGGGAGAGTTGGATATCCATATCCGAAAGAATGAAAGAGGACCCCTACCTCACCCCCTACACAAAAATTAACTCAAAATGGACGAAAGATCTCAATATAAAAGAAAGTACCATAAAACTCCTAGAAGATAATGTAGGAAAACATCTTCAAGACCTTGTATTAGGCAGCCACTTCTTAGACTTTACACCCAAAGCACAAGCAACAAAAGAAAAAATAGATAAATGGGAACTCCTCAAGCTTAGAAGTTTCTGTACCTCAAAGGAATTTCTCAAAAAGATAAAGAGGCAGCCAACTCAATGGAAAAAAATTTTTGGAAACCATGTATCTGACAAAAGACTGATATCTTGCATATATAAAGAAATCCTACAACTCAATGACAATAGTACAGACAGCCCAATTATAAAATGGGCAAAAGATATGAAAAGACAGTTCTCTGAAGAGGAAATACAAATGGCCAAGAAACACGTGAAAAAATGTTCAGCTTCACTAGCTATTAGAGAGATGCAAATTAAGACCACAATGAGATACCATCTCACACCAATTAGAATGGCTGCCATTAAACAAACAGGAAACTACAAATGCTGGAGGGGATGTGGAGAAATTGGAACTCTTATTCATTGTTGGTGGGACTGTATAATGGTTCAGCCACTCTGGAAGTCAGTCTGGCAGTTCCTTAGAAAACTAGATATAGAGTTACCATTCGATCCAGCGATTGCACTTCTCGGTATATATCCGGAAGATGGGAGAGCAGTGACACGAACAGATATCTGCACGCCAATGTTCATAGCAGCATTATTCACAATTGCCAAGAGATGGAAACAACACAAATGTCCTTCAACAGATGAGTGGATAAATAAAATGTGGTATATACAAACGATAGAATACTACGTGGCAGTAAGAAGGAACGATCTCGTGAAACATATGACAACATGGATGAACCTTGAAGACATAATGCTGAGCGAAATAAGCCAGGTACAAAAAGAGAAATATTATATGCTACCACTAATGTCAACTTTGAAAAATGTAAAACAAATGGTTTATAATGTAGAATGTAGGGGAACTAGCAATAGAGAGCAATTAAGGAAGGCGGAACAATAATCCAAGAAGAGCAGATAAGCTATTTAAGATTCTGGGGATGCCCAGGAATGACTATGGTCTGTTAATTTCTGATGGATATAGTAGGAACAAGTTCACAGAAATGTTGCTATATTAGGTAACTTTCTTGGGGTAGAGTAGGAACATGTTGGAAGTAAAGTAGTTATCTTAGGTTAGTTGTCTTTTTCTTACTCCCTTGTTATGGTCTCTTTGAAATGTTCTTTTATTGTATGTTTATTTTCTTTTTAACTTTTTTTTTCATACAGTTGATTTAAAAAAGAAGGGAAAGTTAAAAAAAAAAAAGAAAAACAAGGAAAAAAAGATGTAGTGCCCCCTTGAGGAGCCTGTGGAGAATGCAGGGGTATTCGCCTACCCCATCTCGATGGTTGCTAACATGACCACAGACATAGGGGACTGGTGGTTTGATGGGTTGAGCCCTCTACCATAGGTTTTACCCTTGAGAAGATGGTTGCTGCAAAGGAGAGGCTAGGTCTCCCTATGGTTGTGCCTAAGAGCCTCCTCCCGAATGCCTCTTTGTTGCTCAGATGTGGCCCTCTCTCTCTGGCTAAGCCAACTTGAAAGGTGAAATCACTGCCCTCCCCCGTACGTGGGATCAGACACCCAGGGGAGTGAATCTCCCTGGCAACGTGGAATATGACTCGCAGGGAGAAATGTAGACCTGGCATCTTGGGATGGAGAACATCTTCTTGACCAAAAGGGGGATGTGAAAAGAAATGAAATAAGCTTCAGTAGCAGAGAGATTCCAAAAGTAGACAAGAGGTCACTCTCGTGGGCACTCTTACGCACACTTTAGACAACCCTTGTTAGGTTCTAAGGAATTGGGGTAGCTGGTGGTGGATAACTGAAACTATCAAACTGCAACCCAGAACCCATGAATCTTGAAGACAGTTGTATAAAAATGTAGCTTATGAGGGGTGACAATGGGATTGGGAAAGCCATGAGGACCACACTCCACTTTGTTTAGTTTATGGATGGATGAGTAGAAAAATAGGGGAAGGAAACAAACAGACAAAGGTACCCAGTGTTCTTTTTTACTTCAATTGCTCTTTTTCACTCGAATTATTATTCTTGTTATTTTTGTGTGTGTGCTAATGAAGGTGTCAGGGATTGATTTAGGTGATGAATGTACAACTATGTAATGGTACTGTGAAGAATCGAAAGTACGATTTGTTTTGTATGACTGCGTGGTATTTGAATATATCTCAATAAAATGAAGATAAAAAAAATAACAGATGTTGGATTTTGTCAAATGCTTTTCCCCATCTATTGAGATGATCATTTGATTTTTTCCTTTTGAATTGTTAATGTGTTGTAATACATTGATTGATTTTCTTATGTTGAACCATCCTTGCATGCCTGGAATGAACCCCACTTGTTCATGGTGTATGATTTTTTTAATGTGTCTTTGGATTCGATTTGCAGGTATTTTGTTGAGGATTTTAGCATCTATATTCATTAGGGAGATTGGCCAGTAGTTTTCCTTTTTTGTAGCATCTTTGCCTGGTGTTCGTATTAGATTGATATTAGCTTCATAAAATGAGTTAGGTAGTGTTCCATTTTCTTCAATATTTTGAAAGAGTTTGAGTAAGATTGGTGTCAGTTCTTTCTGGAAAGTTTGGTAGAATTCCCCTGTGAAGCCATCTGGCCCTGGGCATTTATTTGTGGGAAGATTTTTGATGACTGATCTTTGCTTGTGGTGGGTTGGTTGAGGTCTTCTGTTTGTTCTCTGGTCAGTCTAGGTTGTTCATATGTTTCCAGGAAATTGTCCATTTCTTTTACATTATCCAGTGTGTTGCCATGCTGTTGCTCATAGTATCCTCTTATAATTTTTTTAATTTCTTCTGGATCTGCAGTTATGTTACCTTTTTCATTCATTATTTTGTTTATATGGGTCTTCTCTCTTTTTGATTTTGTCAGTCTAGCTAGGGGCTTGTCAGTCTTGTTGATCTTCTCTAAGAACCAACTTTTGGTGATATTTATCCTCTCTATTGTTTTTTTGTTCTCTATGTCATTCATTTCTGTTTTAATCCTTGTTATTTCTTTTCTTCTACTTGGTTTATGATTGGTTTCCTGTTCATTTTCTAGCTTCTTCATTTGATCCATTAGTTCTTTGATTTTGGCTCTTTCTTCCTTTTTTAATATATGCATTTAGTGCTATAAATTTCCCCCTCAGTACTGCTTTTGCTGCATCCCATAGGTTTTGGTATGTTGTGTTCTCATTTTCATTCGTCTCTCTATATTTCACAATTTCTCTTGCTGTTTCTTTGTTAACCCACTGATTGTTTAGGAGTGTGTTGTTTAATCTCCAGGTATTTGTGAATTTTCTAAGTCTCTGATGGTTATTGACTTCTAATTGTATTCCATTATGGTCAGAGAATGTGCTTTGAATAATTTCAATCTTTTTAAATTTATTGAGCCTTGTTTTATGTCCCAGCGTATGATCTATTTTGGAGAAAGTTCCGTGAGCACTAGAAAAGTATGTGTATCCTGGTGATTTGGGATGTAATGTTCTATATATGTCTGTTAAATCTAATTCGTTTATCAGATTGTTTAGGTTTTCAATTTCCTTATTGGTCTTCTGTCTGGTTGATCTATCTATAGGAGAGAGTGATGTGTTGAAGTCTCCCACAATTATTGTGGAAACATCTATTGCTTCCTTTAGTTTTGCCAGTGTTTCTCTCATGTATTTTGTGGCACCTTGATTGGGTGCATAAACATTTATGATTGTTATTTCTTCTTGTTGAATTGCCCCTTTTATTAGTATGTAGTGGCCTTCTTTGTCTCTCAAAACATCCCTGCATTTAAAGTCTATTTTATCTGAGATTAATATTGTTACACCTGCTTTCTTTTGGCTGTAGCTTGCATGAAATATTTTTTCCATCCTTTCACTTTGAATTTCTTTGTGTCCCTGTGTCTAAGATGAGTCTCTTGTATGCAACATATTGATGGTTCATTTTTTTAATCCATTCTGCGAATCTATGTCTTTTAATTGGGGAGTTTAATCCATTTACATTCAACGTTATAACCATGAAGGCATTTCTTGAATCAGTCATCTTATCCTTTCGTTTATGTTTGTCATATATATTTTTCCCCTCTCTCTATTAATATCCTTTAACATACCCATACCGAATCTCTTTAGTACTGAACCGTTCTCTAAGTCTCTCTCGCCTTTCTTTGTTTCTCTGTCTGTAGGGCTCCCTTTAGTATCTCAAGTAGGGCAGGTCTCTTGTTAGCAAATTCTTTCAGCATTTGTTTGTCTGTGAAAAATTTAAGCTCTCCTTCAAATTTGAAGGAGAGCTTTGCTGGATAAAGTATTCTTGGTTGGAAATTTTTCTCACTCAGAATTTCAAATATATCGTGCCACTGCCTTCTCGCCTCCATGGTGGCTGCTGAGTAGTCACTACTTAGTCTTATGCTGTTTCCTTTGTATGTGGTGAATTGCTTTTCTCTTGCTGCTTTCAGAACTTGCTCCTTGTCTGCGGGTGACTGAGCTTGTACCTCGACTTACCAGGCCTGGGCCAGGGGACCTGATATCACCCCCTGGGGAGGGTAGTGGGTACGGGCGTTAGTGCCCTCTGCAGCCCCCCCGAGCCTGGGGAGCGAGGTCAAGGCAGCTCCCTTTTCCTCACCCAAAATGCCACTGGCAGGGGAGGCTTGCCGGAGGGAACTGCCTTTCTCCCAACCGCCCTTTCCTCACTTCCTTATCTTGCCCGCACACTCCCCTGTGCCAAGGCAACTCCTGCCACCGCCAGCGCGCATGCACCGTGGCCAGAACAACTCCCGCCCGCTGCAACGGCTCCTGCGTCCTCTCAGAACCAATCCTAGCCCCTCTCCCTTCAGTATTGCCATTTAAGGCTACTTCACCTCCTTTCCAGCCCTACCCTTCTTACCAGCCTATATAACCTGTGATCACCCCTGAATAAATCTCTTTGGCGCATACTCCTACTGGATGAAGAGTGTCTTGTCCTTATCGCCGCCCTCCACACCTTGTACGCCTCCCGCCGAGGACCTGGCCAAGTCCTCCGCCTCGCCCTCGCCTCCGGGAAAGAGCCCCCGCCGCCGGTACCCTTTAAGCAGCCCCGAGAGCTGAGGGCTCCGCTACCGGCCGCCACTCCCCCCAGAAGCAGTAACCGCGACCGCAACTGGTGCCCCGTGTGAGGGAGCGTCTCCACACAACAGTTCGGCAGGTCGCCCGCTCGCCCGGACGCCTGTCCAGCTTCCCGTTTCCTCGCCTGCAAGGTAAGGGCCGCCTCTCCTTCTCCGCTTCCGGAGCCGTATGAGGTTCACCGCTCCGAAGCCGCTCCTCCCTTCCCCCACGCTCTCTTCGTCCTCTTGTATGCGCACTTCTATGACCCCCGTTCCTCCTAACGCTCTCCCTCTTCCCCTCCATTACTTTGCTGTGGTTCTTTGTATCTTTGTTTCCTCATTTGGCGCCGTGTGCCTCTTTGCAACCGCCCCCCCCGACTGCTCCCGTTGCCAAAGGGCACTGCTTTCCGCTCTCGCCGTCTCCTTCGGCCTCGCGGCCACGGTTTATCTCATTCTCTCTTCTCGGTAAACAACCCCCCCCTCCTCCCCCCTCAGCTATGGGTAATCGTCTGTCTACGTACCAGGCACCTCAAGTTCGTGCTCTAGCGGGTCTCCTAGACACGCATCGCTGTAAAGTGTCTGTTCGGCAACTGCAGGTATACTGGGACCTCCTGCTGCCCTTTAACCCATGGCTCACCACTTGCCATCTTTGGGACCCTGTTACTTATGATCGTCTTATTGATCAAGTCACTAACGCCATGGAACATGAGAGCAAGCGCTTCCCTCCCGGCTTGCTCCCCACCTTGATAACCATCCGCTCCTGCCTTCAAGGCTCCCTCCCCCCTGATCGAGGCCCCGTTAAATCCAAGGAGGCCCTATCAACCCAGCCAACAGATTCAAATAGCGATATTAATTCAAATCATGACTCGGACACGGAGTCCTTAGTCGAGCAGATTAACAACGCGCTCGAGGTGACTCCCAAAAAGCAAAATAACACTGCGCCACGCCAAGATGGCGAACTTCCTCCTTCTTTTTCCATCGAGGGGAGGAAATGCTCTGGCGATGACATCAGCCCTAAGCTGGGCCGGAAACCGCATACGCTTTACCCCGCCCTTTCACAGGGCGGAGTTAGTCCGCCATCTTATGCCTTGGGCCCCGCCCTTTCACAGGGCGGGGCTGATCCACCATCTTGTGTCTTAGCCACGCCCACCGCGCCGCCATCTTGCGACGCTTGGGGCCTCCCACTCCCGCCTCCCCCTCCGGCGAGCTCCCCCTCGGAGCCGCTACCGGCAGCTGCCGCCGCTCCTCCCACCCTGCCGACTAACAACCCCTGGCTGCCTTCTACACCTCAAGGCAACCCTTGGGGCAACGCTCCCCCTACCCCCACTCCCGCGCCAAGCCCTCTGCAAGCGCGTCCTCCTTTCTCTCGTGCTTTTCGCTGCTTTCCTCTTAACCTTGCCCCCACCCCACAGAAACCGTATGACTGGTATCCCATTGACTCAGATACTATCAAGCAGCTTCGCAGGGCCGTCAAGGAGGACGGGTTAGGTAGCCCATACGCTTCCCAAATACTGCAGGATCTCGGCATGGACTTTTGCATCCCCCAAGACTGGGCCTCGCTTGCCCGTTCCATTCTTAACCCCGGTCAGTTTGTTGACTGGCGTGCTCACTTCCAGGCGGAAGCAGCTAAGCAAAGTGAGCAAAACGCAGCCACTGGAGTCTATCATCCCCCCGAAGCCTATATGGGCACTGGAGCGTTTCTAAATGCATCTGCTTATATTAATGTCCCTGCCACCTTCTGGACTATCCTCAGAGGCATCGCCTTACGTGCGTTTGCCAATTGCTCTGCCCGTCAACCTGACAAATTTACCAAGCTCCTCCAGGAGCCAAATGAACCTTTCACCACCTTTGTCTCCAGAGTCAAAGAAACCTGCGCTCAAAAGGTAAGTAACCCCCAGGCCCAATATTACATGTGCCCATCCTCAAATCCTAAAAAATCGTACTGCAATTCCCCCAACGAGTACTACTGTGCATACTGGGGGTATGAAACATTAGCCACTAATTGGAAGCCTCCTGTTCCTAATCTTTACCTTACCTTAAAGTGGGCCCCTACAGGGTGCAAACTCCCTACTGTTAACTGGCTCGGCCAAGAAAGTAAGAGATCCTGCACACATCTTAATCTTACAGTGCAGCTCCCCACTGATCCCTCCTGGTTACTCGGTCAAATTTGGAGCTTCAGAATCTATGAAAAAGGAACCGACCGAGGATCACTTATTCTAATAAAAAAAAGGAGGCTGTAAGCCAACCATACCAAAATACTACTTTAAAAACACCCTCTGGCATAGGTCCCAATAAAGTCATTAACCCCCTTTTTCCACAGCTCTCCAGCCGCACCTCAGCTCCAACCAGCCGCACCTCAGCTACAAACAACGCATCGCCAACCCCACCACCCCAGCTTCCTCTGCCCCCTTCTCGTTATTCCTCTCCCCTCCTCAGCCTCATCCAAGCCGCCTTTGCCTCGGTGAACTCCTCCAACCCCAATTTTACCTCATCCTGCTGGCTCTGCCTCTCCACCTCTTCCTCACTGTACGAGCCCGTTGCCTCCAACCTCTCCTTTTCAGAAAGCACAGAAAACAGCCCCTTGGAATGCAATTGGAATACCTCTGCCGTCCCCCTGACCTTTCATTCAGTCTCCTATACGGGAAAGTGCGTCCGCCCTCGCTCCAGTAACTCTCCCGACCTCACTACCTGTGCCAGCTACTCATCTCCCAGCAGCTCGGCAAAATTTCTCATTCCTCATAACTCCTCCCAATGGCTCTGCTCCTCTACAGGACTTACCCCCTGTCTCAGCACGAATATCATCAGTGAATATAAAGAAACTTGCCTCCTAATTGTCCTTATCCCTAGGGTCTTATACCACAGCGAGGAAGACTTCTTCCTCCGTCTGGAAAGAACTGCAGCTCCTGACCTTCTGCAAAAGCGAGAGCCCATCACCGCCCTCACAATTGCCTCCCTCCTAGGTCTTGCCGGCACTGGCACCGGAATCGCTGCACTAGCCAGTCAAGGCTCCGCCCTAACTCACCTCAGGGCGGCTGTTGACGAAGACATTCATCACTTACAAAACGCTATTTACCATCTAAAAAATTCTGTCAATTCCCTCTCTGAGGTAGTGCTCCAAAACCGCCGAGGTCTTGACCTTCTCCTCCTCAAAGAAGGAGGCCTCTGCGCTGCCCTAGGAGAAGAGTGCTGTGTATATGCCAATTCCACAGGTCTCGTCGAGGACAGCCTGAAAAGGGTCCGAGAGGGAGTGGAAAAGCATAAAAGAGATCGTGAAGCCACCAGTTATTGGTCCAGTTTTTTCACTCCCATCCTCCCATACATCCTTCCTTTTCTTGGCCCCTTATTAATAATTATTCTAGCTCTCATCTTAGGACCCTGCCTCATCCGCAAAATTGTCCAGCTTGTAAGAAAACAAACGGATGCCATTTTTTCCTCGTTCGTGCAAATCCAGTATCAGCGACTCGCCACCTCTGACGCCCCCCACTCCAAAATGACAGCCAACCCTCCGCGACCTCAACGCCACCGGTCGACTCGCCAACCGCGAGGCCCTTCTCAATCACCTGAACATCGTTCTCGCCTCGAGTTCCAGCTTCTCTGAACCCCTGAACTTTAAAGCCCTCACCTTCGCCCAGCCCGCTGCAGCGAAGCCATTGTCAAGCGCCCGGACACCACACCAACACTGAGCTCCAGCCTCGCTGAGCCACCGTCAACCCCTTTTTCCTTTCCCTAACCTCCCCCTTCCCTCACCCTTAGCGGGCCTCTCCGGTAAAGCCTCTTCCTCTAATTAGAAAAGAAAGGGGAATTGCGGGTGACTGAGCTTGTACCTCGACTTACCAGGCCTGGGCCAGGGGACCTGATATCACCCCCTGGGGAGGGTAGTGGGTACGGGCGTTAGTGCCCTCTGCAGCCCCCCCGAGCCTGGGGAGCGAGGTCAAGGCAGCTCCCTTTTCCTCACCCAAAATGCCACTGGCAGGGGAGGCTTGCCGGAGGGAACTGCCTTTCTCCCAACCGCCCTTTCCTCACTTCCTTATCTTGCCCGCACACTCCCCTGTGCCAAGGCAACTCCTGCCACCGCCAGCGCGCATGCACCGTGGCCAGAACAACTCCCGCCCGCTGCAACGGCTCCTGCGTCCTCTCAGAACCAATCCTAGCCCCTCTCCCTTCAGTATTGCCATTTAAGGCTACTTCACCTCCTTTCCAGCCCTACCCTTCTTACCAGCCTATATAACCTGTGATCACCCCTGAATAAATCTCTTTGGCGCATACTCCTACTGGATGAAGAGTGTCTTGTCCTTATCGCCGCCCTCCACACCTTGTACGCCTCCCGCCGAGGACCTGGCCAAGTCCTCCGCCTCGCCCTCGCCTCCGGGAAAGAGCCCCCGCCGCCGGTACCCTTTAAGCAGCCCCGAGAGCTGAGGGCTCCGCTACCGGCCGCCACTCCCCCCAGAAGCAGTAACCGCGACCGCACTTGTCTTCCGTATTTGACAGTGTGAACAGAATAAGTCTTGGAGTGGATTTATTTGGATTTATTCTATTTGGAGTTCGCTGGGCATTTATGATTTGTGTATTTATGGTGTTTAGAAGATTTGGGAAGTTTTCCCCAACAATTTTTTTTGAATACTCCTCCTAGACCTTTACCCTTTTCTTCCCCTCCTGGAACAGCAATGAGTCTTATATTTGGACGTTTTATATTATCTATCATATCCCTGAAGTCCGTTTCGATTTTTTCAATTTTTTTCCCCATTCTTTCTTTTGTGCTTTCATTTTCCATTTTGTCATCTTCCAGGTCACTGATTCGTTGTTCAGCTTCTTCTAGTGTTGTACTATGAGTATCCAGAATCTTTTTAGTTTGGTCAACAGTTTCTTTAATTTGCATAAGATCATTTATTTTTTTATTTAGTCTTGCAATGTCTTCTTTATGCTCTTCTAGGGTCTTCTTGATATCCCTTGTATCCTGTACTATGGTCTCATTGTTCATCTTTAGTTCTTTGATTAGTTGCTCTAGGTGCTGTGTCTCTTCTGATATTTTGATTTGGGTGCTTGGGCTTGGGTTATCCATATCGTTTGTTTTTATCATATTCTTTATAATTTTCTGTTGTTTTTGGCCTCTTGGCATTTGCTTAACTTGATAGGGTTTTTTTTTAGGATTTGTAGACCAATTGAATTCTTTATCTCTAATTTTTCAGATCTACAGCTTTGTGGAGTACACTTTCTCTAACTAACCAGCAGGTGGCGTCCACAAGCCACCTGTTGTCCACAAGCCAGTTCTCCCCTACTTTGCCTTTGTGGTGAGTGGGGGAGTGAGTCTTGTGGGGTCCAATTGGTGTACCAACCTTGCATGTGTAGTTGGTGTTTCCCACCCTGTATATCGGGCGTGTGTCTGGGCGGACAGGGAGGGGGGGTGGCTCCAACAATCAAATCTCCCTGGTGTTCCTGGAGTTTTAAAGCTGCTGCAATAGTCTAATCCTTCAGTTCAGTCCTGCCACAGTTTGTCTCTGCCACTGACCCACAAGTCTTTCGTATTGGCGTATGGCCCCTGAGACTTGCTAGTGGGTCCCTCTTCCAGGCCATGCACCCCCTGGTCCTCTGTTGAGGGATGGCTGTGCTATGTCACAGATGAGTGCCATCCCCAGGGTGGTTCTGGGCTGCAGGGCTGTGTAGGGAGGCTCCCAGTCTGCTGAAATTACGGCTGAATGGGGCTTTGTTAATTCACACTGCTCCACCTTCCCAAGTCTGGGGCAACCAGCTGAGGGTTCAGGGAAGGCTAATGTCTACTCCTAGTTTTGTGGTGTATACGTGTTATTTGAAGCACTTCTGTCACACTGGGTTGTCTGGGGCAGCTCTGTGCTATGGGGCTGGTGACGGGCAGGAGTGTTTCCTGTCCACGAGGATGATGGCTGTGAGCAGACACCCCCCTTTTCTTGGGAAGTTGTGGTGTTTAGTGAATTTTCTCAGCCACTGGATTATTGCCTTTTGTCTCAGAGCTCTCTTAGTTCTGCTCTTATCTTGACCTGCCCAAATTGCAAGTCTTTGAGGCTTTCTGTATTGGGCTTCTTAGAGTAATTGTTTTAGAAACAGAAAAAAAAAAAGATAAAAAAAAAAAAGCCCTCCTCGCAGATCTAATGGGTTATTGAAATGCTAAGACACAATGCAATTAGGGCCATTGAGGAAAGATCCAGGGGGCAGAGAGATCAGTTTTTCTTTGGGATTTGCATATGAGCCTGAGGACCTGAGCTCTTCCCTTCCCCTTTCTATGTTCACCAGAACTCCAAAAATCCTCCGCTTTTATTTTGGAGTTTTTCTTGCTGTTTTTTGCTATGCCTGTTTCCTCTCTGCTGGGCTGGCTGCTCTCAGATTCTCTGGTGTCTGGTCTCAGTCTATCTATGATTGGAGTTTGGATCAGTAGAATGAGTTTCCAATAAGAGCTGCCACTGCAGTTCTCCCTTCTCCTTCGTAGCGCTGACGGCCCCTACTCCCACGGGACTGAGCCTGGCAGGGAGAGGCGCGGGTCCCCTGTCCACAAAACTTACAGATTTTGCTGATCTCAGCAGTTCGACGTGTTCATAAGTGTTGTATGAAGTATGCCGAAAGTCAAATTGCTGTGTGGTGTCCATTCCACGCAGTTCCTGGCTTTCTACCTACTTTCCTGGAGGAGTAACTAAAACATACAGCTCACCAATCCGTCATCTTGCCCCGCCCTGCTTTCAGTTATTTTTTAAATCATCAATTTTATAGGTAATCTGTTGACTTTCTGCTAAGATTTGAGAACTTAGCTTATTTATCCTGTATGACTTTGCCTATCTTCTCTCCCAGTATCGTGTCACTATTTTTTAGTTCCTCTCTTTGTTACCTTTTCGGTTTAAAGAATATTTGAATCTTTATTTTTCATTGTGGTAGCATATAAATAACACAAAATTTCCCTTCATGACCATTCTGAAGTGTACATTTTGGTGCAATCAACTTTCTGTCTCTATTGATTTGCTTATTTTAGATGTTTTATATAAGTGTAATCATACAATACTTGTCCTTGTGTCCAGCTTATTTCGCTGATCACAATGGTTTCAAGGTCCATCCATATTGTGGCTTGTATCAGAACTTCATTCTTTTTTATGGCTGAACAATATTCCATCGTGTGTATATGTATATATATATATACACACACACACAACATTTTGTTTCTCCATCCCATTGCATATATTTACCACATCTTGTTTATCCATTCTTCCATCAATGGTCATTGGAGTTGTTTCCACCTTTTGGCTATTGTCAGTAATGCTGCTCTGAACGTTGGTGTGCACATATCTGTTTCAGTTCCTGTTTTCAGGTTTTTTTTTGATATATACCTAGAAGTGGAGTTGCCAGATCATATGGTAATTCCATCAAACTTAGGAGCATTTGACACCCCATTATATATAATGAGTATACAAATATCCCTAGTCTTTCCTACACCACTCCTCTCTCTCTTCAAGCCCCCAATTTCCATCACCTGTACTGTTACTCCAAGAATCCACTTGGAGGAGGTTCTTCATATATACTGAACACAAGTCCTTTATTGAATAAATTTATTGCAAATATCTTCTCCTAGGCTATGGCTGGTCTCATTTCTCTCTTAATGGTGTCTTTTAATAAAGGGAAGTCTAAGTTTAATGTTAGTCCAATTTCACTTTTCCTTTATGGTTAGTACTCTCTGTGAACTGTTTAAGAAATCTTTGTCTAACCCAAAGTCAGAAGGTATTTTCCTTTTATTTTTTCTAGAGGCTTGATTTCTTTAAGTTTTACATTTAAATCTGTTATTCATCCTGAATTAATTTCATATATATTATGAGATATGGACAAGGTTCACTTTTTTTCCCTATGGATATCCAGCTAATCTACTACCTGTTACTGAAAATACCATTTTTTCTACAATAAGTTGCAGTTATGCCTTTGTTTAAATCATATAATGATATATGGGAAGGTCTGTTACTGTACTTTCTATTTCTGTTCTATTGGTCTGTTGGTCTATAGATGGCCCAATACCACGTTGTTCTAATAAGTACTTATACTAAGTCTGGATATATGGTAGTGTAGTCCTCTAAATTTTTTGTTCTTCAAGATTATCATTGCTATTCCAGGGCTTTTGAATTTCCACATAAATATTAGAATAAATTTATCAATTTGTATGAAAATTCCTGTTGAGGTTATCATTGAGATTGCATTGAATGACTAGATCAGTTTGGGGGGAACTTACTATATTGAATCTTCGTGAACATGGTGAATTTCCCTTTTGTCTTAGTTTCCTGGCACTATGACAAATACCACACAATGAGCTGACTTAACAAGTCAGGAATTTATTGGCCCACAGTTTCAGAGTTTGGAAGCCTTGCTTCCTCCCCAGTTTGGCAGTGTCTGACTGACTGTCAATCCTTGGGTTCCTTTGCTTTCCCGTCGTATGGCAATGTTCTCCCCCTCTTCTTCTGGGTTCCATTGACTTCCACCTTTGGAAAGCTCTTCCCTGTGGCTTTTTATCTCTTTGATTGTCTGATGCTTATAAAGGACTCCAGTAATCTGGATTAAGGTCCAAATTCATTCATTTGGGCCACACCTTAACTAAAAATAACTTCTTAAAAAGATTCTATTTACAATAAGTTCATAACCACAGGAATGTGTATTAAGACCAAGAAATGTCTAAATTTGGGATGCATAACTCAAGCCACCACATCCATTTATTTACGTGTTCCTAATGTCTCTCCACAGTGTTTTATAGTTTGCAGTTTAGATGTCTTGCACATTTTTCATTTGATTTATTTCTTGGGATTTGATGTTTTTTTGATGCTATTGTATGTAGTATTAAAAAAATTATTTTCAGTTTGTTTATTTCTAATTCTTGAGGATATAATTTATTTTTGTATTTGGACCTAATATTTACTTATTACTTCTTATTGCTTATTTTCTACTTAATCATGTCATTTTTGAATGATGGGGTTTACTTTTTCCTGTGAAAATTTTATACCTTTTTTATTTTTCTTGTTTTATTGCATTCACTAGATCCTTCAGAACAATGTTGACTAGACGTATGGTAATGGACATTTTTGTCTTTTTTCCTGATTCCAAAGGAGAAGGCAGTTAATATTCCAACATTAGTTGTGATGCTAAATGTAGTTGGGGCTTTCTTTGTTGTTTATTAATTTTATTTTTTTATAGAAACTCATTTTCAAATTGAAGAAGTTCCTTTTATTCCTCCTTTTGCTGACATTTTTGTTGTTGTTCCTATGAAAACTAAGTGTTAAATTTTATCAAATGCTTTTTCTGCATCTATTAGGTGACAGTATGGTCTTTGTCATTGGTTCATATTCAGCTGTTAAACCAACCTTGCGTTCTTGGAATAAACCCATGCCACCATAATGTGTTATTTGGATTTGATTTGTTAAACTTTTGTTTAGGATTTGTATGTAATTGTTCATGAATATAATTTTCCTTTTTTGTAATGTCCTTGCCAGGTTTTGTAATCAGGATTATGCTAGCCTCATAAAAGGAGCTGGGAAGTGTTCCTTCTTTTTGATTATAAGAAAGTGTTTGTGTGAGAGGTATTAGTTCTTCCCTAAATATTTGGAGGATACATTTGCAAAGTCATCTGGGCTTGGAGTTTTTTGTTGAAAGGTTTTTAATTATGAATTCCATTTCTCCAATAATACAGGATTATTCAGACTTGTATTTCTTCTTGAGCCTATTTTAGTAAGTTGCTTTTTCAAGGAATTTGTCCATTTCATGTAAATTACCATAAGGTTCTTTACAATTTCCTCTAATTATCTTTTTAATATCTGTGCCAGTT
The DNA here is from genome assembly GCF_015220235.1 of Choloepus didactylus. Classification (NCBI taxonomy): domain Eukaryota; kingdom Metazoa; phylum Chordata; class Mammalia; order Pilosa; family Megalonychidae; genus Choloepus; species Choloepus didactylus. The sequence continues at coordinate 124,410,917 of NC_051312.1, read as the reverse complement.
TGGATATATTATGTGCCTGCAAAAGCCATGTTTTTATCCAGTCTTGTGGGATATTTGGATTAGGTTGTTTCTATGGAGATGTGTCTCAACCAACTGTAGGTGAAACATTTTGATTAGATATTTCCATGGAGGTTTGGCCCCACCCATTCATCATGGGTCTTAATTAGATCACTGGAGTCCTTTAAAGAGAGCTCACACAGAGAGCAGAGAGGACAGAAACACCCCAAGAGAAGCTGAGAAAGATATTTTGGAGACGAACATTGAAAGCTGACATTTGGAGATACTTGGAGATGCAGACAGAAGGATGTTTGGAGATGCAAGCCTAGAGTTTGCCCCAGAGAAGCTAAGAGAGGATCCCCAGATGCATAGAGAAAAACATCCTGGGAGAAAGAAGCAAGGACTCAGAGGAGCTGAGAGGGAGGAGCTAAGAGAGATGCCCAGAGACATTTTGGAGAAAGCCATTTTGAAACACAGTCTGGGAGCAAAGGACCAGCAGATGTCAGCCATGTACTTTCCCAGCTGACAGAGGTGTTTCAGAGGCCATCAGCTATTCTTGAGTGAAGGTATTCTCTTGTTGACGCCTTAGTTTGGACACTTTTATGGCCTTAGGACTGTAAATTTGTAACCAAATAAACCCCCTTTATAAAAGCTGATCCATTTCTGGTATTTTGCATAACGGCAGGTTTAGCAAACCAGAACAATGTTTGTAAGATCTTTAGTTGTATTAAGTGTGTTTTCTTTTCATCCCCCTACATCTGCCTTGCTAGGGGTTTGTCAATTTTATTAATCTTTTTTTTTAAAACTTATCTTTGGATTTGTTGATTTTTTTCTGTTTTACCTCTACTTTACACTTCATTGCTAGTCTCAACTTTAACTATTTTCTTTCATTATTTTGGGGGTTTGATAGTCTCTTCTTTTTCTAGCTTCTTGAGATAGAAATTGATCTTCATTTTCAACCTTTATTCTTTTATAATATATTCATTTAACGCTATCAGTTTTCTTCTGAGCACTTCGTTAAATGTATCCCGCAAATTTCCATGTCATGTATTTGTTACCATTCAACTAAAAATATTTTGCATTTCTTCTTTGACCCATGGATTATTTAGATGTTTCTTGATTACCAAACATTTGGGGGTTATCTAGTATTCTTTCTATTAGTGATTTCTGGCTTAATTCCACTGATACCATATAATGTTCTTTGTATGATTTCAATTACTTGAAATTTGTTAAAGCTTGCTTTTTGACCCAGAAAACAGTGTATTTTCACAAATATTCCATGTGAACTTGAAAAAAAAAGTGTTCTGTAGTTAAAATTGGATAATGATATTCTTCACATCTTTGGTAGCCATGAGTTTTTGCCTACTTGTTATATTAGTTCCTGAGAGAGGGGTGTTGTTTCAGTATGATTATGGATTCATTTGTTTATCCTGGTAATACTGTCATTGTTAGCTTTATATATTTTGAAGTCACGTTATTACATATATACCCTCTGAGGATTGTTATATGTTGTTAAGTTGATCTTTGTCACTATGAAACATTCCATCTCATATTTGCAACAATTCTCACCTTAAAATCTATTTTATTTTATATTAATATGGTGACAGTAGCCTTCTTTTGGTTAGTGCTTGCATGGTATATTTTTGCTTATTATTTTACTTTCAAACCTTTTATGTCCTTATATTTGAATTGTCTCTTGTAAATAATGTATAGTTAGGTTTAATTTTGTTTAATATTAGACTGATAATATTTGCTTATTAATTAGCATGTATACCCATTTAAATATTTTTTAAAAATACGGTTTTATTGAGGTATATTCACATATCCTACAGTCATCCATGGTGTACAATCAATTATTCATAGTACAATCATATAGTTGTGCATTCATCACCAGAATCAATTTTTAAACATTTTCCTTATTCCAAAAGAAATAAAAATAAAAGTACGAAGAACACCTAAAACATTCTATCCCCCCCCCATCCCACCCTATTTTTCATTTAATTTTTGTCCCCATTTTTCTACTCATCCATCCATACACTGGATAAAGAGAGTGTGAGCCACCAGGTTTTCACAATCACACAGTCACACCCTGTAAGCTACATAGTTATATACTTCTCTTCAAGAATCAAAACTACTGGGTTAGAGATCAACAGTTTCAGGTATTTCCTTCTAGCTATTCCAATACACTAAAAACTAAAGAGGGATATCTATATAGTGCATAAGAATGCCCTCCAGAGTGACCTCGCGACTCCATTTGAAATCCTTCAGCCACTGAAACTTTATTTTGTTTCATTTCACTTCCCCCTTTTGGTCAGGATTTTCTCAGTCCCACGATGTTGGGTCCAGGCTCATCCCCAGAGTCACGTCCCATGTTGACAGAGAGGTTTACACCCCTGGGAGTCATGTCTCATGTAGGGGGGAGAGCAGTGAGGTCACCTGCTGCGTGGGCTTTGAGGGGCGGGGGCACATATGATCAACAAAGAGGTTTTCTGGGAGAGACTCTTGGGCACAGTTATAAGTAGGCTTACATTCTCCTTTGCAGTAACAAGTTTCATAAGGGCAAACTCCAAGATTGAGGGCTTACCCTATTAAATTGTTAGTTTTCAAAGTTTGTGAGAATATTAATAATAACCCAGGTGGGGAAGTCCAACATTTCTGCATTTTCCCCCAGTTCCTCAGGGGGGCCCTGCAAATATATTTTTATTCTCTGTCCAAATTACTTTGGGATGTATTGGAACTTCACAGTGACCTGTACAAACCTACAGGATCTCACTTCCTATTCAAAGTTCCATGTAATGATGGTGTTTGAATAAACTGACCATGCAAGTTAAATTAGTGTGCTACAGAAAATATAGATCCTGCACTAAATAAACATTTCTTCCCTTGGTCTCACACAGAAGTTGAAGTTTTAAAACACAGTCAGTATCTTCCTCTACCCTTTGGCCTGATTTGCCTTAGTCCTAATCAGATCCTTGTCATTCATAACTGTAATTGAAGTCTGAACTTTTTTTGAGCATTTTTTTAACAGTTGCTGTATGGGGTAATACTGACTATTCATAGCTGCCGAGAATAGCTCTAAGTTTCCTGTCTCACACAGATACCAAAATTTCCAGAGACCGACCAGGTTGTACACAAAGAGCGCAGCATCTCAGAATTTGGAGATAACCATTACAACTCAGGAATAGATGTGACTGCTGTAAGAGCTCACAATTGAGGGACCATTACAATAAGCATTCACCTGATAAGCTGTGCTCTGAGATTCAATTCTCAGAGTTTACACATTGTAGTCAGCCTGTATTAGTGAGCCATTAAGTGTTTATCTTCTAGTTTCTGGTGTACTTCACTCAAAACGCTGTCCTCAAGATCCATTCACCTAGTTGCATGACTCACAGCTTCATTCCTTCCTGCAGCTGCTCAATATTCTATTGTATGCATATCCCACAGTTCATCATTCTGTTCATCAGATGATGTGCCCTTAGGCAACCTGCCTCCATTGCAATTCGTGAATACTGCTGCCATAAACACTAGTGTGCCAATGTCCATTTGTGTCCTTGCTCTCAGATCTTTCAAGTATATATCCCATAATGAGGTTGCAGGACCTTATGGCACCCACATACTTAGCTTCTTGTGGAACCATTACACTGTCCTCCAGATAGACTACACCATTCTATTTCCCCACCAACAGTAAATTGGTACATCCCTCTCTCCATGTTTTCTCCAGCACCTGTGTCCCTGTTTGTATTTTTCCCTGCAATTTTATAGAGATGTATTCACATGCCATACCATCATTCACAGTGTACAATAAATTGTTCACAGTATCATCAAGCAGTTGTGCATTCATCACCACAATCAGCACCTGAACATAATCATTACTCAAAAAAAATTAAGAATAATAAAAAAGATTTAAAAAATTAAAATACCATACAAAACAATAAAATAATAAGGTCAGACAACAACACCACTGCCAAGAATCCCATACCTGTCCCTTATATCCCCCTCTCATGACATTTAGCTTTGGCATATTATCTTTATGGAAGCATATTACAATGTTAGTGTTAACCCTAGACTCCAGTTTGCTTCGATTATATTTTTTCCCCCAATACCATCCCATTTTTAACACCTTGCAAGGTTGATGTTCTTTTGTTCTCCCACATGTAAGAACATTTTTATATTTGTACATTTAGTCACAATCCTTGACCACTCTAGGTTTCACAAAATTATACAGTCCCAGTATTTATTGCCTATCTTTCCTTCTGGTGTCATACATACCCCTAGCTCTCCTCTTTCAGCTTTACTCACAGATATCTTTGTTCAGTGTACTTACAATATTGTGCTACCATCACACGGTATTATGCTGTTTCTGGATCTATACAGTCAGTCCTGTTGAACATTCTATAGTCCTTTAGCATCAAATGCCCGATCCTACCCTCTTTCTATCTCCTGATAACCAGTGTTCTCAGCTTTTAACTCTCAACATTTGCTCATTAATGTTAGTTCATATTAGTGAGATGATACAGTATTTGTCCTTTTGTTTCTGGCTAACTTCACTCAACATAGTGTCCTCAAGGTTCATCCATATTATTGTATGTTCTGTGTTCTGGTTTGCTAATGCTGCCTTTTCACAAAACACCAGAAATGGATCAGCTTTTGTAAAGGGGGTTTATTTGGTTACAAAGTTACAGTCTTAAAGCCATAAAGTGTCAAAGGTAACACATCAACAATCGGTACCTTCACTGGAGGATGGCCAATGGCATCTGGAAAACCTCTCTTAGCTGGGAAGGCACATGGCTGGCGACTGCTCCAAAGTTCTGGTTTCAAAATGGCTTTCTCAAAATGAAATGAAATAAAGTTTCAGTGGCTGAGAGATTCCAAGTGGAGTCGAGAGGTCACTCTGGTGGGCATTCTTATGCACTGTATAGATAAGACTTTTTAGGTTTTAATGCATTGGAATACCTAGAAGTAAATACCTGAAACTATCAAACAGCAATCCGGTAGCCTTGATTCTTGAAGACGATTGTATAGCAATGTAGCTTACAAGGGGTGACAGTGTGATTATGAAAGCCTTGTGGATCACAGTTCCTTTATCCAGTGTGTAAGGATGGATGAGTAGAATAACGGGGACAAAAAACTAAATGAAAAATAGGGAGGGGGGATGATTTTGGGGTTCTCTTTTACTTTTATTTTTTATTGTTATTACTTTTTCTGGTATAAGGAAAATGTTCACAAATAGATTGGGGTGATGAATGCACAACTGTATGATGGTACTGTGAACAACTGATTGTACACTTTGGATGATTGTATGGTATGTGAATATATCTCAATAAAATTGAATAAAAAGAAAAAAAAGGCTTTCTCCCAGGACGTTCCTCTCTAGACTGCAGCGCCTCAAAAATGTCACTCTTAGTTGCTCTTGGGGTGTTTGCCCTCTCTTAGCTTCTCTGGAGCAAAAATCTGCTTTCAAAGGCCATCTCCAAAATGTCTCTGTAAACTGAAGCTCCTCTCTCAGCTCCTGTGTGTTCTTCAAAGTGTCCCTCTTGGCTGTAGCAAGCTTGCTCCTTCTGTCTGAGCTTATATAGTGCTCTAGTAAACTAATCAAGGCCCACACTGAATGGTCAGGGCCACACCTCAAAGAATTAAAATCTAATCAACATTAATATATCTGCCCACACAAGATTGCAACAAAGATAATGGCATTTTAGGGGACATAATACATTCAAATTGGCACATTTCGTGACTTTGTTCTGTCTTACAGCTGCATAATATTCCATTGTGTGTATACATCGCAGTTTGTTTATCCATTTGTCTGTTGATGGACATTTGGGCTGTTTCCATCTCTTGGCAATCATGAATACTGTCACTATAAACATTGGTTTACAAATGTCCATTCGTGTCTTAGCTTTCAGTTCCTCTGAGTATTTACCTAGTAATGGAATTACTGGATCATATGGCAGTTTTATACTTAGCTTCCTGAGGAACTGCCACACTGCCTTCCAGAGTGGCTGCACCATTCTACATTCCCACCAACAGTGAATAAGTGTGCCTGTTTCTCCACATACTCTCCAGCACTTGTAGTTTTCTGTTTTTTTTTTTTGTTTGTTTTTGATAATGGCCATTCTAGTAGGTGTGAGAGGATGTCTTATTGTGGTTTTGATTTGTATTTCTCTAATAGCCAGTGAAGTTGAACATCTTTTCATATTTTTTTTTTAGTAATTCAGTTTTATTGAGATATATTCACATACCATACAGTCATACAAAGCATACCATCAGTAGTTTATAGTACCACCATATAGTTGTGCATTCATCACCAAAATCAATTTTTGAACATTTTCATTACCACACACACAAAAATAATAAGGATAAAAATTAAAGTGAAAAAGAACAATTAAGGTAAAAAGATCACTGGGGTGTTTTTTTTTGTTTTTTTGTTTTGTTTTGTTTTTGCCTCCTTTTCTCTACTCATCCATCCATACACTGGACAAAGGGGAGTGTGATCCACATGGCTTTCCCAATCCCATTGTTTCATATGTTTTTGGGCCATTTGTACTTCCTCTTCAGAAAAATGTCTGTTAATGTCTTGCCCATTTTTTAAAAATATTCATTTTATTGAGATGTATTCACATACCATGCAGTCATACAAAACAAATCGTACATTCGACTGTTCACAGTACCATTACATAGTTGTACATTCATCACCAAAATCAATCCCTGACACCTTCATTACCACACACACAAAAATAACAAGAATAATAATTAAAGTGAAAAGAGCAATTAAAGTAAAAAGAACACTGGGTGCCTTTGTCTGTTTGTTTGTTTGTTTCCTTGCCCTATTTTTCTACTCATCCATCCATAAACTAGACAAAGGGGAGTGTGGTCCTTATGGCTTTCCCAATCCCATTGTCACCCCTCATAAGCTAAATTTTTATACAATTTTCTTTGAGATTCATGGGTTCTGGGTTGTAGTTTGATAGTTTCAGGTATCTACCACCAGCTACCCCAATTCATTAGAACCTAAAAAGGGTTGTCTATATTGTGTGTAAGAGTGCCCACCAGAGTGACCTCTCAGCTCCTTTTGGAATCTCTCTGCCACTGAAGTTTATTTCATTTCCTTTCACATCCCCCTTTTGGTCAAGAAGATGTTCTCCATCCCACGATGCCGGGTCTACATTCCTCCCTGGGAGTCTTATTCCACGTTGCCAGGGAGATTCACTCCCTGGGTGTCTGATCCCACGTAGCGGGGAGGGCAGTGATTTAACCTTTCCAGTTGGCTTAGGTAGAGAGAGAGGGCCACATCTGAGCAACAAAGAGGCATTTGGGAGGAGGCTTTTAGGCACAATTATAGGGAGGCCTAGCCTCTCCTTTGCAGCAACAGTCTTCCCAAGTTGCCCATTTTTAAATCAGGTTGTCTTTCGGTTGTTGAGTTGTAGGATCACTATATATTCTGGATATTAAACCCTTATCTTATATGTGGTTTCTGAATATTGTCTCCCATTGCATAGGCTGCCTTTTCACTTTTCTGACAAAGTCCTTTGCTGTACTAAAGTGTTTAATTTTGAGGAGATCCCCTTTATCTATCTCTTCTTTGATTGCACAGACTTTAGGAATAAAGTCTAGGAAACCACCTCCTATCACAAGATCTTTAAGGTATTTCCCTACATTTTCTTCTACAAGCCTTATGGTCTTAGTGCTAATGTTTTGGTCTTTGATCCATTTTGAGTTAATTTTTGTATAAGGTGTGAAAGAGGAGTTCTCTTTCATTCTTTTCTATATGGATATCCAGTTCTCCAAACACCATTTATTGAAGGAGCTGCTCTGTCCCAGTTGCTTTGGCTTGACTGCCTTATCAAAGATCAGTTGTCTATAGATGAGAGGATCTATTTCTGAACACTCAATTCAATTTTGTTGGTCAGTATATCTCTTTATGCCAGTATCATATTGTTCTGACCACTGTAGCTTTGTACTATGCTTCAAAGTCAGGTAGTGTGAGACCTCCCACTTCGTTCCTCTTTCTCAAGATATTTGTGGCTATTCGGGGCACTCTGCCCTTCCAAATAAATTGGTTATGTTTTTTTATTTCTGCTAAGTAAGTTCTTAGGATTTTAATTGGTATTGCATTGACTCTATAAATCAGTTTAGGTTGAGTTGACATCTTAACTATGTTTAATCTTCCAATCCATGAACACGGTATGTTCTTCCATTTTTTTAGGTCCTGTTCAGTTTCTTTTAGCAGTTTCTTGTAGTTTTCTCTGAATGGGTATTTTGTGGCCTTGGTTAAGTTTATTCCTAAATACTTGATTCTTTTGGTTACTATTGTAAATGGAATTTTTTTCTTGATTTCCTCCTCATGTATAAGAAAACTGATTTTTGTGTATTGAGCTTGTAGCCTGCCACTTTGCTGCACTCATTGATTAGCTCTAGTAGCTTTGCTGTAGATTTTTCTGGATTTTCTATATATAGGATTATTTCATCTGCAAACAGTGGAAGTTTTACTTCTTCCTCTCCAATCTGGATGCCTTTTAATTCTTTTTCTTGCCTAATTGCTCTAGCTAGAACTTCCAGCACATTGTTGAGTAAAAGTGGTGACAATGGGCATCCCTGTCTTGTTCCTGTTCTTAGAGAGAAAACTTGCAGTCTTTCCTCATTGCATATGGTGTTAGCTGTGGGTTTTTCTTATATTGCCTTTATCATATTGAGAAAGTTCCCTTCTATTCCTGTCCTTTGAAGCATTTTCATCAAGAAAGGATGTTGAATTTTGTCTGATGCCTTTTCTGCATTGATCAAGATGATCATGTGTTTCTTCCACTTTGATTTTTTTTTTTTTCATTTTTTCATTTTTATTGAGATTGTTCAGATACCATACAATTATCCAAAGATCCAAAGTGTACAATCACTTGCCCCTGGGTACCCTCATACAGCTGTGCATCCATCACACTTAATTTTTGTTCAATTTTTAGAAACTTTTCATTACTCCAGACAAGAAATAAAGTGAAAGATGAAAAAAGAAAAAAAGAAAAGGAAACTCTAATCCTCCCCTATCCCTAACCAACCCCCCTCAATTGTTGACTCCTAGTATTGACATAGTACGTTTGTTATTGTTTATGAAAAAATGTTGAAATACTACTAACTGTAGTATATAGTTTGTAATAGGTATATAGTTCTTTCCTATATGCCCCTCTATTATTAATTTCTAATTGTATTGTCATACATTTGTTCTGGTTCATGAAGTGATTTCTAGTATTTGTACAGTTGATCATGGACATTGCCCACCATAAAGAATCAGACAATACCACCAATGTCAAGTGTCTAACATGCCTCTCCTATCCCCCCCCTCTTATCTGCATTTACCTTAGTATATCACCTTTGTTACATTAAAGGAAGCATAATACAATGATTCTATTAGTTACAGTCTCTAGTTTATGCTGATTGCATCCCTCCCCAATGCCTCCCCATTTTTAACACCTTGCAAGGTTGACATTTGCTTGTTCTCCCTCGTAAAAGAACATATTTGTACATTTTATCACAATTGTTGAATACTCTAGATTTCACCAAGTTACACAGTCCCAGTCATTATCTTTCCTCCTTTCTTGTGGTGTCTCACGTGCTCCCCATCTTCCTCTCTCAACCATATTCATAGTTACCTTTGTTCAGTGTACTTACATTGTTGTGCTACCATCTCCCAAAATTGTGTTCCAAACCACACACTCCTGTCTTCTATCACCCTGTAGTGCTCCCTTTAGTATTTCCTGTAGGGCAGGTATCTTGTTCACAAAGTCTCTCATTGTCTGTTTGTCAGAAAATATTTTGAGCTCTCCCTCATATTTGAAGGACAGCTTTGCTGGATACAGGATTCTTGGTTGGTGGTTTTTCTCTTTCAGTATCTTAAACATATCACACCACTTCCTTCTTGCCTCCATGGTTTCTACTGAGAGATCCGCACATAGTCTTATTAAGCTTCCTTTGTATGTAATGGATTGCTTTTCTCTTGCTGCTTTCAGGATTCTCTCTTTGTCTTTGACATTTGATAATCTGATTATTAAGTGTCTTGGCGTAGGCCTATTCATATCTCTTCTGTTTGGAGTACGCTGCACTTCTTGGATCTGTAATTTTATGTCTTTCTTAAGAGATGGGAAATTTTCATTAATTATTTCCTCTATTATTGCTTCTGCCCCCTTTCCCCTCTCTTCTCCTTCTGGGACACCAATGATACGTACATTATTGTACTTTGTTTCATCTTTGAGTTCCCGGAGACGTTGCTCATATTTTTTCATTCTTTTCTCCATCTGCTCCTTTGCGTGTAGGCTTTCAGGTGTTTTGTTCTCCAGTTCCTGAGTGTTTTCTTCTGCCTCTTGAGATCTGCTGTTGTATGTTTCCATTGTGTCTTCCATCTCTTCTGTTGTGCCTTTCATTTCCATAGATTCTACCAGTAGGTTTTTTGAACTTTTGATTTCTGCTGTATACATGTCCAGTGCTTCCTTTACAGCCTCTATCTCTTTTGCAATATCTTCTCTAAACTTTTTGAATTGATTTAGCATTAGTTGTTTAAATTCCTGTATCTCTGTTGAAGTGTACGTTTGTTCCTTTGACTGGGCCATAACTTTGTTTTTCTTAGTGTAGGTTGTAATTTTCTGTTGTCTAGGCATGGTTTCCTTGTTTATCCAAATCAGGTTTTCCCAGACCAGAACAGAGGGAAGAAATATTCAGTATCTGGTTTCCCTGCGGGTGTGTCTTAGAAAATTGCTCCACCCTTTGATGCCTCGGGTCACTGTGCTTTTCTGCCCAGTAGGTGACGCCTGTTAGCCTATAATTCTTGACTGGTGTGAGGAGGTATGGCCGTGTTCCCCCAGGCTCTGGGGTCTGGTTCTGAATGGAAAGGGCCCCTCCCCTTTCCTTCTAGAGAAGACAGAGCCCCCAGGTGGAGGTCATTAGCATTTCAATGGTCTCTCTCTCTCTCTGCTTGTGGTGTCTCCGCCCTTCCCTGAGTCACAGCCCTGGAAACTTAAAATGACTGGGGCTTTCTCCACTGAGCCGAAAAAGAAACAAGATAGTCCCCTTCAGACCCAGTCAAGGCGACCCTCCGGCTCTCCCAGGTCAGTCGTCGCCCAAAGCCTCTGTCTGTTTTTTGGGGATGCGTACCTGTAGTGAGCAGTTCACACTCGCTACTTAAAACCCCAGTTGGAGCTCAGCTGAGCTGTATTCGCTTGCTGGGAGAGAGCTTCTCTGTGGCACCACGCGGCTCCGCAGCTCGGGCTATGGGGGAGGGGGTCTCCCGACCTGGTTCCGCAGGTTTTACTTACAGATTTTATGCTGTGTTCTCGGGCATTCCTCCCAATTCAGGTTGGTGTATGATGAGTGGATGGTCTCGTTTGTCCCCCCGCAGTTATTCTGGATTATTTACTAGTTGTTTCTGGTTTTTTGTAGTTGTTCCAGGGGGACTGCTTAGCTTCCACTCCTCTCTATGCCGCCATCTTGCCCCTGACCTGATTTTTTTGATGTGGTGTATTACATTAATTGATTTTTTTGTGTTGAACCAGCTCTGCATACTTGGAGTAAATCCCACTTGGTCATGTTGTATAATTCTTTTAATGTGCTACTGGATTCGATTTGAGAGCATTTTATTGAGGATTTTTGTATCTGTATTCATTAAAAAGATTGGTCTATAATTTTCTTTATTTGTAGTATCTTTGTCTGACTTTGGTATTAGGGTTATGTTGGCTTCATAGGATGAATTAGGTAGCTTTCCCTCCTCTTCAATTTTTTGGAAGAGTTTGAATAGGATTGGTACTAATTCTTTCTTGAGTGCTTGGTAGAATTCACAAGTGAAGCCATCTGGTCTTGGGCTTTTCTCTTTGGGGAACTTTTTGATGACTGACTCCATCTCTTTACTTGTGATTGGTTTGTTGAGGTCATCTATTTCTTCTTGAGTCAATGTTGGTTGTTGATGCTTGTGCTGGTTTGGATGTATTATGTTCCCCCAAATGCCATGGTCTTTGATGCAATCCTGTGGGGGCAGACATATTAATGTTGATTAGATTGGAATCTTTTGATTGAGTGTTTCCATGGAGATGTGACTCAGTCAACTATAAGTGAAACATTTGATTGGATAATGTCCATGGAGCTGTTACCCCGCCCATTCAGGGTGGGTGTTAATAGGATCATGGAGTTGCATAAAGAAATTCACAGACAGAAGGACTCAGAGCAACTGAGAGTGACATTTTGAAGAGGAGCTGCAGTTAAGAGGGGACAAAATGCCCCAAGAGCAACATTTTGGAGAACGCCATTTTGAAACGTGTTCTGGGAGCAATCAGACGCCAGCACATGCCTTCTGAACTAACAGAGGTTTTCTGGATGCCGTTGGCCATTCTTCTGTGAAGGTACCCTAGGACTGATGCCTTAGCTTGGACACTTTTTTTGCCTTAAGACTGTAACTTTGTAACCAAATAAACCCCCTTTATAAAAGCCAATCTATTTCTGGTATTTTGCATTCCGGCAGCATTAGCAAACACGAACAATGCTTTTCTAGGAAGCTGTCCAATTTGTCTAAGTTGTCTAGTTTATTAGCATATAGTTGCTTATAGTATCCTCTCATTATCTCCTGTATTTCTGCAGGATCAGTAGTTATGTCCCCTCTCCCACTTCTGATTGTGTTTATTTGTATCCGCTCTCTCTTTCACATTTATATTTAATGTAATTATATTTGTTGCATTTAAGTATACCATATTGTTGTTTGTTTTCTACTTTGTGATCTTTTCTTTATGCCAGTATTTATCCTTTATTGCCTTTCTTTGTATTAATTAAGCAGTTTTTGTATTTCAGTTTCTCTTCTCTATTAGTTGTTTTGGTTGATTAAAGATTGATTGCCAATTATAAAAATTTTTTGCTACTCCTTCTTTTGAGAGATAAGTGGCAATCTCCCCCCTTTGAACCAGGCTATTTTATTGACTTGCTTTACCTTAAAACTGGTGAAATGTGATGCTATTGGACTTCTGAGTCTAGATTATAAAGAAGACTTGCACCTTCCTCAACTGTCTCTTGAAATGCTCATTCTGGGTGAAGCCAGCAGCCATGTAAGAAGTACAACTACTCTGATTTTTCTTTGCTCTGAGGAAGCCCAACTAGTCATGTAGAGATGGAAAGATGCCTAGCCAGCTCAGCTGTTCCAGCTGTCCAAGCCCAGGCACTAGATGTATTTCAAGAAGTCTTCTTAAATGTTCCAGCCCCAGTAGATGTGACATGGAATAACAGAGAGGAACCTGGTTGAAAGTCCATGTCTGAGGTCCCAGACATATGGCCCCAGATGAGTCAGCCCAGCAATCAGAAACCTCAATTAATCATCATGGAGGACAGACAAGATGTACCATAGTGCTTGCCTAGATTTCTAATCCACAAAATCATGAGCAAACTAAACTAAGTCTTGGGGTAATTTTGGTATATAGCAATAAATAACGGAACCATAATTTGGTACCAAAATTGAGGTGCTGATGACAAAAACATAAAACATGTGGCATTGGCTTTGGGACCAGGCAGCAGGTGGAACTTGGAAGAGCCTAAAAAAACTATTTTGTGGTGGTGGAAATTTTGGCAACACTGTTGTGTTAGCTAGGGTTCTCTAGGGAAACAGAACCAAAAAGGAGTATCTGTAAATATAAGATTGTATAAAAGTGTCTCACGCAGTTGTGGGGATGCACAAGTCCAAATTCTGTAGGGCAGGATGCACAAGTTCAAATTCCGTAGGGCAGGCAGCAAACTGGCAACTCTGATAAAGGTTTTTGATGAACTCCTCAGGAAATGCTTTGTTGGCTAGCCAAAGAAGAAGTGAAGGTCCTCTCTCTTTCTCCCTTAAAAGTCTTCAACTGATTGGATTTAATCCAACTGATTGAATTCTCTCATTGCGGAAGACATGCTCTTTGTTGATGTAATCAGTCACAGGTGCAGTCAATTGACTGATGATTTAATAAACCACATCCCCTTAAATCTAGTCTGAACTTTGTGTCTTGCTGGACCAATAAAATGTACTGAAAGTGACATTCTGGAACCTCTGAATCCAAGTCATAAGAAGCCTTGCATCTTCCATATATGTCACTTGAAATGGTCACTGTGGGTGAAGCATACCCTGCCATGCTGTGAGGAAACCCACGCTAGCCTCATGGAGAGGCTGCTTACAGCTTTTCCAGCTCACTTATTGTACATGTAAGTGGATAAAGTCATCCTTGATATTCCAACCCCAGTGTGTGTGATATGAAAAAGAACCAAGAGATCTGGCTAACAATAGAATTGAGGTACCTGATGAATGGCTCCAGTTGAGCCATCTCAGCCATTCCCAGCTATTCAGGCCCCCACAGTGGAAGCCACAGTCATTGTGGAGCTGAGTCAAGAATTCCTCATTATGACCTACCAGAATTTCTAACCCATGACACATAAGATTGTGAGCATAAAAAATGGTGGTGGTTGTACACCATTAAATTTTGGGTACTTTGCTATGTAGCAATAGATAACTAGAGTAGTTACATATTCTTTTATTGGATTAACCTAGATTTATAATATGCATCCTTGACTAATCTAGATTCTACCTTAAGTTAATACTTTTTCCCTTTTCAAAACAATGGAAGAGTCTGATAATGGGTTAATTCTGTTTATCCATTTTCCTCCTTTGTGCTATTGTCAGATATTTAAAACAGATGGATAAGTAAAATAGCACAAGACATTGTTCTTGTTTTAAACAGTCAATATTCACTTATCTACATATTTACACTTTCCAGGGCTTTTCTTTCCTTCCTATAGTAGCATGCTTTCCTCTGATGTTACTGTCCTGCAACTTGAGGAAATCCCTATAGTGTGTGTGTGTGTGTGTGTGTGTGTGTGTGTGTGTGTGTGTGTATTTTTTTTTAGGACAGGCCGCCTGTGAAAATTCTGTCAGCTTTTGTTTTTCTGACATCTTTATTTTATTTTCATTTTTGAAGAATATTATCAAAACATACTTAAATCTGGGTTATATTTGTTTGTTTTTTTCTTTCAGTACCTTAAAAATACCATCCCATCATCTTCTGGCTTCCAGAAAAATTGAAAAGTCAAGCATCAGTGTTATTCTTTTTACCCTGAAAGTAAAGTGTTTTTCATTCTCTGGCTGCTTTTTTAAAAAAAAAAATTATTAGAGAAGTTGTGGATTTAATTGTATATACACAGTTTAATTTAGTTGTGTATAAAATACACCACAGACACTTGCATTGTTGAGGAAAATTTGTTGCAGTTGATGATAGCACCTTTTTTGTAATTCTATTTTTTTAACAGTATTTACATTTGTTACAATTGATGAAAGATTATTAAAGTAGTACTATTAACTATTGTCCATAGTTTAGTAGGGATATTTTTCCCATATCCCTAGCCTATTTTTTTTTCATGAGTATCTTCAGTTTATTACTCATCTACCTATGCACTGGACAAAGGGGGTGTCAGTCACAAGGTTTTTATAATCATACGGTCACAAGATAAAGACTATATAGTTATGCAATCATTATCAAAGACCAATGCTACTGGATTACAGTTTAACAATTTCAGATATTTTCTTCTGGCTATTCTAATACATTAGAAACTAAAAAGAAATATCTGTATATTGAGTCAGTAGTCATAATCTTTTGTAAAATCCTAACTTCTCAGTTACAACACCTCCCTCTCATTTGATCAGTCTCTCAACCTTCAGGGATACCTGGGCAATGAACTTCCTAACTTCTTTGTGCTGAAAAAGGGGGATAGACCTTATGGTGTAGGGGAATGAAACTGATTGATGTTCTTGGAGAGACTGGCACCTCTGGGTTTCAGGGCTTATCTGGCATAGGAGTCATCTGAAGGCTTTAAGTTTCTGAAAAACAAACAAAAAACAAACAAAAAAAAACAGGTAGAACTTTTATACAGTCAGAGCCCAGGTTATTCTTTAGGGTTTTCAGAAATATTGTTGTCTGGGGCTTGGCATTCTGTGGCAATTTGCAATATCTGGCTGAAGCTTGCATACAAGTAACCTCCAGAATGTCCTCTCAACTCTATTTGAGATCTCTTAGACACTGATCTCTGGCTGCTTTTAAGTTGCTGCTTTGGTTTTTAGCAGTTTGATTGTGATGTGTCTAAGTTTCATTTCTTTATATTTTTCCTGCTTGACCAAGTTGACAATAGAATAATCCAGCCAAGTCTACCTTTGTCAACTTGGCATCCATATACACATTTTTAACTAAATTTAACTTCCAAATCAAATGAATATTAAAATCATACTTCTACCTAACATGATGCAGTTGTCTCTCATATAAGTCAAACATGTTAACTGTCTCCCCAAAAGTAAGTTTATCCATCTTTGCATTACTTTTTATTCCTATTCTAGAGGAGTCACACTCTACCTATGATTTCCTGTAATTTAAATACTAGATAAAATAATAACCACTTGTATTAGTTTTCTATTTCTGCAGTAACAAGTTGCACAAACTCAGTGGCTTTAAACAATACAACTTTATTATTTTATAGTTCTGGAGGTCAAAAGTTTGAAATGGGTCCAGCTGGACTACATACAAGGTGTTTGCAGGACTGTGTTCTTTCTGGAGGCTCTAGGGAAGAATCCCTGTCCTTGCCTTTCCAGGCACACATTCCTTGATCTGTGTTTCCCTTCCATCATTAAAGCCAGCAATGGCCAGTCTAGTCTTTGTTACATTTTATCACTCTGATACTGACTGTTCTGCCTTCCTCTTTGACTAATAAGGATCCTTGTGATTACTTTGGGCTTAGCAGGATAATCTACCCATCTCAAAGTCAATTGATTAGCAACCTTAATTCCTTCTTTCTGTGTAACAACATACTCACATATTTTGAGGATTAGGAAGTGGACATCTTTGGGGAAGCCATTATTATATCTTCCATACCACTGTTAATACATCTCACATTTGATTGTAGTGTTATGGGAAAGGGGAAAAAACAAAAGAAAAATAATTGGCTAATATTTTATACAGATATGTAGAAGAAATCCTGATATATACTATTTGTTTCTGCAACTAATCCTGGGGTTGTAGCTAATATTTATAGCTTTATTCTTTCACTATCCATTTAATATTCCCTTTTCTTTTCCTCAGTAAGCATCTCAGCTGGTTGTGATTACTTGCCTGGTGGGATGACTCAGACCTTCATTCCTAAACAGTTTAGGCCTTAAACAATTTGCCTGTGTTTTAATTTTCCACTGAATCACCCCAGCCAGTAAAGTAACTACCTTTTTTTGCCTGCCAATTCAGTGGCATGGGGAGGCCAAAATGGCAAGGTGGCAGCATCAGCTTCCATTTTAGTAGAACTATTGAGGTGTATCGTGGTAAAAGCATTCCTTCCATGGGAACTAAGATCTTTACACCAACAGAGCTCAGTTACAAGGAAAGGAAACAAAAATTTCACTAGTGAATCATTACAGGTAATATTGAGAGGGAGTTACTTCCATTTCATCCCCTTGATTCCAAGACCCGTAAATGCTGGCTGTGGGAGAAGTGGTACCGTATATTAGTTATTGATTCAGAGCATATGCTATAACATGGAAGATGTCACCCTAGTCTGCAAAGTGTTATCAATGGATCTGGATCTTTTTACTGAATTGTCAAAATTCCATTTCATTCTATCAGGCCAGTTGTCTTAGGGTGATAGACTAGTAAATTTCATGAGCATGGCTCCATTTGCTGTGTACGGAGTTCCCTGATCAGAAGCAATGCTCCATGGGATACTATGGCAGTGAATAAAGCATTCTCAAAGTCTGCAGATGATGGTTTTGCAGAAGCATTGTATGCATGGAAGGGTAAAGTGTCAATTCTAGTGAGTACAAAGTGTGGCCCTTTCTATGATGGAAGTGTTCCAAATAATCTTTTGTCACACAGAAGCTTGGTCTCCTGAAAGAATGATGTGAGAACAATACCAATAATACCTGTCTTGTCAGAACAAACCCTGAGTGATAATATTTCGAAAATTTAGTTTATATATATAAAATCAATCCTATTGTTTATACTCGTCATTGCCCTAATTAGTCAAAAAGCTAATTTGAAGTAGAAAAATCCAGTGTTGACTATAAAATCTTATGTGTTTGAACCTTTAGGATGTTGCAATATTTCAGCACTTCAAAAATCTGATTAATTTAAGAAGACAAGGGGAGCCACGTCATATAGTAAGATATATTAATCCTAAAGAAGTAAGGACATTTTTATTGATAATAGTATTTTATTTATTTCTTTAAAAGTATATGGCTACTTTACCAATTCAATGTGCTCATATTTGTTTCTTTTTAAAACTTTTCAAATTAAAGTGTTATATAAATGTAGAAAAGTTCATAAAACATAAATATATAACCCATTAAATTATTACGAAGCAAATGCCTGTATAGCCATTACCCCCAGTCAATGTTTTCAAATGCCATACCACCAGCCTCTTGCACCCTTGTAAATCACTCTGTAAAAAGGTAACCACTATTTTAGTTTCCTCTGTTTTTGAATTAAATATAATTAGAATCCTACAGTACATTTTTGTTCTAGCTTCATTTATTTTAACATTGCTTGTGTAACTAAATTTCATTCATTTTTATTAATACACATTATTCCATTTTCTGATGTATCTGTTTATTCATTCTTCAGTTGATTGATATTTTGAGTGTTTCCAGTTTGGAAATATTATAAAGACTGCTGCTGGGGATATTCTTATTGGTATCTCCTGGTACACATGTGCACACATGGCTTTTGGCTTCTACTCTGCCTGGAACTGGAATTGCTACTTGACAGGAAATCCATATCTTCAACTCTAGAAGATAATGCCAAACTATTTTCAAAAGTGATTCTTTTAATTTGTACTCCTACTAGCAATCTGTAGGAATTCTCGGTGCCCTACATCCTCATCAACACTTAATATTGTCCATTTTTAAGTATGCGTTTCCCTGATTACTATTGAGGTTGAGTACTTTTTGTGAAGGGCTTATTCAAACTTCTTACTTTTGTGTGTGTGTGTGTGTGTGCGTGTGGGTTGTGTGTTGTCTTATTCTTACTGGTTTTTACAAGATCTTTATATAGTCTGCATACAAGTCCTTTGTCAGTGATCTGTGTTAAATGTATCTTTTTTTCCATTGCATGGCTTGACTTTTCACTCTCTTAATAGAATCTTTGCCTTTGTAATTTATTATTGAAAATTTTAAACATATACAAAACTAGAAAGAAGAGAGTAATAAAGCACCATTTACCCATTACCTAGCTTCAATAATTAACAAATTTATGATCCATCTTTTGTCACCCACACACCCACCCACTTTCCTCAACCTATAGATTAACTTGAAGCAAATTAAGGATGTTTTCTTTTCTTACCTTTTTATTTTGACATACATTCAAACTTATAAGACGGTTAACAAAATAATACAAACCTTATATAGAGAAATGCCCTATGTCTTGCCCCCCATACCAAGATACATCAATTTTAACTTTTTGCCACATTTGCCATATCATTATGTCTGTCTGTCTATCCATCCATCTTTCCATTTTCTGAACACTTGAGTGCTCCCTGAACACTTAATATTGTCATTTACATTGACTAAGAACAAGAATATTCACTTATGTACCCACCTTAAGTATAGTTGTCAAATTAAGCAATTTAATATTGACATAAAGCTTAAAGTCTATATTCCAATTTTTTTTTCTTTATATCTCAATAATGTCCCTTTGAGCCTTTTCTCCTCCCTTTGCCAGATCACATCCAGGATCATGTATTGCATTTAATTGTCATTGTCTCTTTAGCTCTTTATTTTTAAAAAATTGTGGGAACATATATACAACATAAACTTTCCCATTTCTACCACTGCTAAGCATGCCATTCAGTGGGATTAATCACATTCCTACATTGTGGTACCCTTACCACCTTCTATTACTAAAACTTTCCCATTACCCCAAATACCCATTATGCCTTAACCCCCATTCCCCTGCCCCTGCTCCTACCAACCTGTACTCTAATTTTGGTCTCTATTAGCTTGAATTTTTTTTTGTAGTTTCCATGGAGCTTAAATTTAACCTCCCAAATATATAACAAACGCATTTGCTTTGATCCCAACTTAACTTCAGTAGTACACAACCTGTGTTCCTATACTCCTCCATCACTGTAACTTCATGTAGTTCTTGTTATAAATTATATTATTTATACATTATGAGTTCCCTCTGATTTATCATTTCATTTTATGCATTTGCCTTTTAGATCTTGTAGGAAGTAAAAAGTGGAGTTATAAACCAAAAATTCAATCCTGGCATTTATGTTTACCCATGTTATTACCCACACCAGAGATCTTTATTTCTTCATGTATTTTAAATCTATTCTCTATTATCCTTTCCTTTCAACCTGTAGAACTCCATATAGCATCTCTTGTAGAGCTGGCCTAGTGGCGACAAACTCCCTCAGCTTTTGTTTATCTAGTAATGTCTTAATCCATCCCTCATTTTTGTTTATTAGAGAAGTTGTGAGTTTATAGAACTCATATAAAATGCAGGATTCCCATATACCACCCTATTATCAACATGTTGCATTGGTGTGAAACATAAGTTACAATTGTAAAAAGCACACTTCTATAATATTCTTGTTAACTATAGTCCATGTTTAACTTAGGGTTCACTGTGTAGTTCAGTTCCATGAATTTTGTTTTAAATCTTTATTCTGTTACCATATATACAATCTGACATTTCCCCTTTTAACCACATTCAGACACATAATTCAATGTTGTTAATTACATTCATAATATTCTGCTACCATCACCACCATCCCTTACCCAAACATTTCCATCATTCCAAATAGGAAACCTGTGCATTTTAAGCCTTAACTTCCCATTCCGTATAACATACCACATTTTGTTTATCCATTCATCAGTTGATGGACATTTGGATTACTTTCTTTTTTTTTTTTTTTTTTCTTTTTTTTTTTTAAATCATCATTTTATTGAGATATATTCACATACCACGCAGTCATACAAAACAAATTGTACTTTCGATTGTTTACAGTACCATTACATAGTTGTACATTCATCACCTAAATCAATCCCTGACACCTTCATTAGCACACACACAAAAATAACAAGAATAATAATTAGAGTGAAAAAGAGCAATTGAAGTAAAAAAGAACACTGGGTACCTTTGTCTGTCTGTTTCCCTCCCCTACTTTTCTACACATCCATCCATAAACTAGACAAAGTGGTGTTTGGTCCTTATGGCTTTCCCAATCCCATTGTCACCCCTCATAAGCTACATTTTTATACAACTGTCTTCGAGATTCATGGGTTCTGGGTTGTAGTTTGATAGTTTCAGGTATCCACCACCAGCTACCCCAATTCTTTAGAACCTAAAAAGGGTTGTCTAAAGTGTGCATAAGAGTGCCCACCAGAGTGACCTCTCGGCTCCTTTTGGAATCTCTCTGCCACTGAAGCTTATTTCATTTCCTTTCACATCCCCCTTTTGGTCAAGAAGATGTTCTCCGTCCCACGGTGCCAGGTCTACATTCCTCCCTGGGAGTCATATTCCACGTTGCCAGGGAGATTCACTTCCCTGGGTGTCTGATCCCACGTAGGGGGGAGGGCAGTGATTTCACCTTTCAAGTTGGCTTAGCCAGAGAGAGAGGGCCACATCTGAGCAACAAAGAGGCATTCAGGAGGAGACTCTTAGGCACAAATACAGGGAGGCCTAGCCTCTCCTTTGCAGCAACCGTCTTCCCAAGGGTAAAACTTATGGTAGAGGGCTCAACCCATCAAACCACCAGTCCCCTATGTCTGTGGTCATGTTAGCAACCATGGAGGTGGGGTAGGCGAATACCCCTGCATTCTCCACAGGCTCCTCAAGGGGGCAATAAATCTTTTTTTTTTTTTTTTCCCCTTGTTTGTCTTTTTTCTTTTTTTTTTTTTTTTTTTTAACTTTCCCTTCTTTTTTCAAATCACCTGTATGAAAAAAAAAGTTAAAAAGAAAACAAACATACAATAAAGGAGCATTTCAAAGAGACCATAGCAAGGGAGTAAGAAAAGACAACTAACCTAAGATAACTGCTTAACTTCCAACATGTTCCTACTTTACCCCAAGAAAGTTACATAATATAGCAACATTTCAGTGAACTTGTTCCTACTACAACCATCAGAAATTAACAGACCATAGTCATTTCTGGGCATCCCCAGAACGTTAAATAGCTTATCTGTTCTTCCTGGATTATTGTTCCCCCTTCCTTAATTGCTCTCTACTGCTAGTTCCCCTACATTCTACATTATAAACCATTTGTTTTACATTTTTCAAAGTTCACATTAGTGGTAGCATATAATATTTCTCTTTTTGTGCCTGGCTTATTTCGCTCAGCATTATGTCTTCAAGGTTCATCCATGTTGTCATATGTTTCACCAGATCGTTCCTTCTTACTGCCGCGTAGTATTCCATCGTGTGTATATACCACATTTTATTTATCCACTCATCTGTTGAAGGACATTTGGGTTGTTTCCATCTCTTGGCAATTGTGAATAATGCTGCTATGAACATTGGCGTGCAGATATCTGTTCGTGTCACTGCTTTCCGATCTTCCGGGTATATACCGAGGAGTGCAATCGCTGGATCGAATGGTAGCTCTATATCTAGTTTTCTAAGGAACTGCCAGACTGACTTCCAGAGTGGCTGAACCATTATACAGTCCCACCAACAATGAATAAGAGTTCCAATTTCTCCACATCCCCTCCAGCATTTGTAGTTTCCTGTTTGTTTAATGGCAGCCATTCTAACCGGTGTTAGATGGTATCTCATTGTGGTCTTAATTTGCATCTCTCTAATAGCTAGTGAAGCTGAACATTTTTTCATGTGTTTCTTGGTCATTTGTATTTCCTCTTCAGAGAACTGTCTTTTCATATCTTTTGCCCATTTTATAATTGGGCTGTCTGTACTATTGTCATTGAGTTGTAGGATTTCTTTGTATATGCAAGATATCAGTCTTTTGTCAGATACATGGTTTCCAAAAATTTTTTCCCATTGAGTTGGCTGCCTCTTTACCTTTTTGAGAAATTCCTTTGAGGTGCAGAAACTTCTAAGCTTGAGGAGTTCCCATTTATCTATTTTCTCTTTTGTTGCTTGTGCTTTGGGTGTAAAGTCTAGGAAGTGGCCTCCTAATACAAGGTCTTGAAGATGTTTTCCTACATTATCTTCTAGGAGTTTTATGGTACTTTCTTTTATATTGAGATCTTTGGTCCATTTTGAGTTAATTTTTGTGTAGGGGGTGAGGTAGGGGTCCTCTTTCATTCTTTTGGATATGGATATCCAACTCTCCCAGCCCCATTTGTTGAAAAGACCATTATGGCTCAGTTCGGTGACTTTGGGGGCGTTATCAAAGATCAGTCGGCCATAGATCTGAGGGTCTATCTCTGAATTCTCAATTCGATTCCATTGATCTATATGTCTATCTTTGTGCCAGTACCATGCTGTCTTGGCAACTGTGGCTTTATAATAAGCTTCAAAGTCAGGGAGTGTAAGTCCTCCCACTTCGTTTTTCTTTTTTAGAGTGTCTTTAGCAATTCGAGGCATCTTCCCTTTCCAAATAAATTTGATAACTAGCTTTTCCAAGTCTGCAAAGTAGGTTGTTGGAATTTTGATTGGGATTGCATTGAATCTGTAGATGAGTTTGGGTAGAATTGACATCTTAATGACATTTAGCCTTCCTATCCATGAACATGGAATATTTTTCCATCTTTTAAGGTCCCCTTCTATTTCTTTTAGTAGAGTTATGTAGTTTTCTTTGTATAGGTCTTTTACATCTTTGGTTAAGTTGATTCCTAGGTACTTGATTTTTTTAGTTGCTATTGAAAATGGTATCTTTTTCTTGAGTGTCTCTTCAGTTTGTTCATTTCTAGCATATAGAAACATTACTGACTTATGTGCATTAATCTTGTATCCCGCTACTTTGCTAAATTTGTTTATTAGCTCTAGTAGGTGTATCGTTGATTTCTCAGGGTTTTCTAGATATAAGATCATATCATCTGCAAACAATGACAGTTTTACTTCTTCTTTTCCAATTTGGATGCCTTTTATTTCTTTGTCTTGCCGGATTGCCCTGGCTAGCACTTCCAGCACAATGTTGAATAACAGTGGTGACAGCGGGCATCCTTGTCTTGTTCCTGATCTTAGAGGGAAGGCTTTCAGTCTCTCACCATTGAGTACTATGCTGGCTGTGGGTTTTTCATATATGCTCTTTATCATGTTGAGGAAGTTTCCTTCAATTCCTACCTTTTGAAGTGTTTTTTATCAAAAAGGGATGTTGGATTTTGTCAAATGCTTTTTCAGCATCTATTGAGATGATCAATTGATTTTTCCCTTTCGAGTTTTTAATGTGTTGTAATACATTGATTGTTTTTCTGATGTTGAACCATCCTTGCATGCCTGGAATGAACCCCACTTGGTCATGGTGTATGATTTTTTTAATGTGTCTTTGGATTCGATTTGCAAGTATTTTGTTGAGGATTTTTGCATCTATATTCATTAGGGAGATTGGCCGGTAGTTTTCCTTTTTTGTAGCATCTTTGCCTGGTTTTGGTATTAGATTGATGTTAGCTTCATAAAATGAGTTAGGTAGTGTTCCATTTTTTTCAATGTTTTGAAAGAGTTTGAGTAAGATTGGTGTCAGTTCTTTCTGGAAAGTTTGGTAGAATTCCCCTGTGAAGCCATCTGGCCCTGGGCATTTATTTGTGGGAAGATTTTTGATGACTGATTGGATCTCTTTGCTTGTGATGGGTTGGTTGAGGTCTTCTATTTCTTCTCTGGTCAGTCTAGGTTGTTCATATGTTTCCAGGAAATTGTCCATTTCTTCTACATTATCCAGTTTGTTGCCATACAGTTGTTCATAATATCCTCTTATAATTTTTTTAATTTCTTCAGGATCTGCAGTTATGTCACCTTTTTCATTCATTATTTTGTTTATATGGGTCTTCTCTCTTTTTGATTTTGTCAGTCTAGCTAGGGGCTTGTCAATCTTGTTGATCTTCTCAAAGAACCAACTTTTGGTGATATTTATCCTTTCTATTGTTTTTTTGTTCTCTATGTCATTTATTTCTGCTTTAATCCTTGTTATTTCTTTTCTTCTACTTGGTTTAGGATTGGTTTGCTGTTCATTTTCTAGCTTCTTCAGTTGATCCATTAGTTCTTTGATTTTGGCTCTTTCTTCCTTTTTAATATATGCGTTTAGTGCTATAAATTTCCCCCTTAGCACTGCTTTTGCTGCATCCCATAGGTTTTGGTATGTTGTGTTCTCATTTTCATTCGTCTCTATATATTTAGCAATTTCTCTTGCTATTTCTTCTTTAACCCACTGATTGTTTAGGAGTGTGTTGTTTAACCTCCAGGTATTTGTGAATTTTCTAAGTCTCTGATGGTTATTGACTTCTAATTGTATTCCATTGTGGTCAGAGAATGTGCTTTGAATGATTTCAATCTTTTTAAATTTATTGAGGCTTGTTTTATGTCCCAGCATATGATCTATTCTGGAGAAAGTTCCGTGAGCACTAGAAAAGTATGTGTATCCTGGTGATTTGGGATGTAATGTCCTGTAGATGTCTGTTAAATCTAATTCATTTATCAGATTGTTTAGGTTTTCAATTTCCTTATTGGTCTTCTGTCTGGTTGATCTATCTATAGGAGAGAGTGATGTGTTGAAGTCTCCCACAATTATTGTGGAAACATCAATTGCTTCCTTTAGTTTTGCCAATGTTTCTCTCATGTATTTTGTGGCACCTTGATTGGGTGCATAGACATTTACGATTGTTATTTCTTCTTGCTGAATTGCCCCTTTTATTAGTATGTAGTGGCCTTCTTTGTCTCTCAAAACATCCCTGCATTTGAAGTCTATTTTATCTGAGATTAATATTGCTACACCTGCTTTCTTTTGGCTGTAGCTTGCATGAAATATTTTTTTCCATCCTTTCACTTTCAGTTTCTTTGTGTCCCTGTGTCTAAGATGAGTTTCTTGTATGCAACATATTGATGGTTCATTTTTTTTGATCCATTATGCGAATCTATATCTTTTAATTGGGGAGTTTAATCCATTTACATTCAACGTTAAAACCGTGAGGGCATTTCTTGAATCGGCCATCTTATCCTTTGGATTATGTTTGCCATATTTTTCCCTCTCTCTATTAATATCCTTTATTGTACCCATACCGAATCTCTTTAGTACTGAACCTTTCTCCAAGTCTCTCTGTCCTGTCTTTGTTTCTCTGTCTGTAGGGCTCCCTTTAGTATCTCCAGTAGGGCAGGTCTCTTGTTAGCAAATTCTCTCAGCATTTCTTTGTCTGTGAAAAATTTAAGCTCTCCCTCAAATTTGAAGGAGAGCTTTGCTGGATAAAGTATTCTTGGCTGGAAATTCCTCTCTCTCAGAATTTTAAATATATCGTGCCATTGCCTTCTCGCCTCCATGGTGGCTGCTGAGTAGTCACTACTTAGTCTTATGCTGTTTCCTTTGTATGTGGTGAATTGCTTTTCTCTTGCTGCTTTCAGAACTTGCTCCTTCTCTTCTATGTTTGACAGTGTGATCAGTATATGTCTCGGAGTGGGTTTTTTTGGATTTATTCTATTTGGAGTTCGCTGAGCATTTATGATTTGTGTATTTATGTTGTTTAGAAGATTTGGGAAGTTTTCCCCAACAATTTCTTTGAATACTCTTCCTAGACCTTTACCCTTTTCTTCCCCTTCTGGGACACCAATGAGTCTTATATTCGGACGCTTCATATTATCTATCATATCCCTGAGGTCCATTTCGAGTTTTTCAATTTTTTTCCCCATTCTTTCTTTTATGCTTTCATTTTCCATTCTGTCATCTTCCAGGTCACTGATTCGTTGTTCAACTTCCTCTAGTCTTGTACTATGAGTGTCCAGAATCTTTTTAATTTGGTCAACAGTTTCTTTAATTTCCATAAGATCATCCATTTTTTTATTTAGTCTTGCAATGTCTTCTTTATGCTCTTCTAGGGTCTTCTTGATTTCCTTCATATCCCGTACTAGGGTCTCATTGTTCATCTTTAGTTCTTTGAGTAGCTGCTCTAGGTGTGTCTCTTCTGGTCTTTTGATTTGGGTGCTTGGGCTTGGGTTATCCATATCGTCTGGTTTTTTCATATGCTTTATAATTTTCTGTTGTTTTTGGCCTCGTGGCATTTGCTGTCCTTGATAGGGTTCTTTTAGGGTTTGTAGACCAGTTGAAGTCCTTATCTCTAATTTATCAGATCTACAGCTTCGTGGAGTACACTTTCTCTAACTAACCAGCAGGTGGCGTCCACGAGCCACCTGTTCTCCACAAGCCAGATCTCCCCTGCTTAGCCTTTTTGGTGAGTGGGGGAGTGAGTCTTGTGGGGCCCAATTGGTGTACCAAGCTTGCGTGTGTAGTTGGTGTTGCCTGCCCTGTATGTGGGGCGTGTTTCTGGGCAGTCGGGGAGGGGGGGTGGCCCTAACAATCAAATCTCCCTGATGATCCTAGAGTTTTAAAGCTACTGCAATAGTCTAATCCTTCAGTTCAGTCCTGCCACAGTTTGTCTCTGCCACTGACCCACAAGTCTTTGGTATTGGCGTATGGCTCCTGAGACTTGCAAGTGGGCCCCTCTTCCAGGCTGTGCACCCCGGGTCCTCTGTTGAGGGATGACTGTGCTATGTCACAGGTGAGTGCCGTCCCCCCAGGGCAGTTCTGGGCTGCTGGGCTGTGTTGGGAGGCTCCCAGTCTGCTCAAATGATGGCTGAATGGGGCTCTGTTAATTCACACTGCTCCCCCTTCCCAGCTCTGGGACATTCAGCTGAGGTTGCAGGGAAGGCTAATGTCCACGCCCAGTTTTGTGGTGTGTGCCTGTTATTTGAAGCACTTCCGTCACACTGGGTTGTCTGGGGCAGCTCTGGGCTATGGGGCTGGCGATGGGCAGGAGTGTTTCCTGTCCACCAGGATGGTGGCTGTGAGCGGACACCCCCCCTTTTCTTGGGAAGTTGTGTTGTTTAGTGAATTTTCTCAGCCACTGGATTATTGCCTTTTGTCTCAGAGCTCTCTTATTTCTGCTCTTGACTTGACGTGCCCAAATTTCAATTCTTTGAAGCTTTCTGTATTGAGCTTCTTAGAGTAATTGTTTTAGAAAAAGCAAAAAGGATTTAAAAAAAAAAACAAAAAAAAAAAAACAAAAAAAAAAAACGGCCCTCCTCAGAGATCTAATGGGTTATTGAAATGCTAATAGACAAAGCAACCAGGGCCATTAAGGAAAGGTGCCCTGGGCAGAGAGATCAGCCTTGCTTCGGGATTTGCATATGCGCCTCAAGGCCTGATCTCCGCCCTTCCCCTTTCTGTGTTCACCAGAACTCCAAAAATCCTCTGCTTTTACTTTGGAGCTTCTCGTGTTGTTTTCCTTCTATGCCCGTCTCCTCTCTGCTGGGCTGGCTGCTCTCAGAGTCTCTGGTGTCTGGCCTCAGTCTATCTATGGTTGGAGTTTGAATCAGTAGAATGAGTTTCCGATGAGAGCAGCCACTGCAATTCTCCCTTCTCCTTCCTGGAGCTGACAGCCCCTCCTCCCCCGGGACTGAGCCTGGCAGGGAGGGGCGCGGGTCCCCTGGCCGCAAAAACTTACAGATTTCGGTGATCTCAGCAGTTCCACGTTTTCATGAGTGTTGTATGAAGTATGCCCAAAGACAGATTGCTCTGTGGTGTCCAGTCCACGCAGTTCCTGGCTTTTTACCTACTTTCCTGGAGGAGTAACTAAAACATACAGCTCACCAGTCTGCCATCTTGCCCCGCCTCCTGGATTACTTTCATCTGTTTGCAATTGTGAATAAGCCACTATGAACATTGGTGAGCAAATATCTGTTCGAGACCATGCTTTCAGTTCTTTTGGGTATATATCTAGAAGTGAAATGGCTGGGTCAAGTGGCAACTCCATACTTAACTTTCTGAGGAAATGTCAAACTCTTCCACAGTAGTTGCACCATATGAAAAGGTAGTTCAATAGAAGAAAATCAATTATTGTAATATACCACATTAACCAAGTGTAGGAGAAAAAAACACATGATTATCTTGATTGTCAAAGAAAAGGCATTTGACAAAATTCAGCATCTTTTCTTGATAAAAACACTTCAAAAGACAGGACTATCTCAACATGATACAGAGCATGTAAGAAAAATCCACAGGTAATATAGTACTCATTGGTGAAAGACTGAAAGCTTTCCTCTAAGATATGGAACAAGACAAGGATGCCTACTGTCACAACTCTTATTCAACATTGTGGTAGAAGTTCTAGCTACAGCAGTTAGGCAAGAAAAAGAAATAAAAGTCACTCTTATTGGAAAGGAAGAAGTAAAACTTTCACTATTGGCAGATGACGTGATCTTATATATAAAAGTCCCAAAAAATTAACAACAAAGCTACTAGAGCTAATAAATGAGTACAGCAAAGTGGTGGGATACAAAATCAACATGTAGAATCGATAAGGTTTCTATATGCTAGTAATGAGCAATCTGAGTGGGAAATCAAGACAAAAATTCCATTTACAATAGCAACTAAAAGAATCAAATATCTAGGAATAAATTTAACAAAGGATGTAAAGGAGAAAAAAACAAAAAACTACAAAATAGAAAACTACAGAAAACTACAAAATATTGCTGAAAGAAATCAAATAAGACCTAAATACATGGAAGGACAGTCTGTGTTCATGGATTGAAGGCTAAATGTTGTTAAGATGTCAGTTGTACCCAAATTGATTTACAGATTGTTCTGGTTTGCTAGAACTGCCGTTATACAAAATACTAGAAATGTATTGGCTTTTATAAAGGGGATTTATTAAGTTAAAAAGTTACAATCCTAAGGCCATGGAAATGTCCAAATTAAGGCATCAACAAGAGTATACCTTCACTGAAGAATGGCCATTGGTGTCTGGAACACCTTTGTCAGCTGAGAAGGCATGTGGCTTGTATTTGCTATTCCTTTATTCCCAGGTTGCATTTAAAATGGTGTTCTCCAAAATGTCTCTGGGCTTATCTTTCTTAGCTTCTCTGGATCAAATTCTGGGCTAGCATCTCTTAGCTAAGCATCTCAAACATCCTTCTGTCCACATCTCCAAGCATCTCTAAGAATCTCTAAGTGTCAGCTCCTAAGCATCTCTCCAGAAGTCTCTCTCAGCTGTTCTTGTGATGTTTTTTCCTCTCTCACTTCTCTGGAGCAAACTCTGGACTAGCATCTCAAAGTGTCAGTAAGCACCTGGGCCTTCCAAAGCATCTAACATCTGTGTGTTCTGTCTTAGCATATGCCGGGGCATTTTCCTCTCTCTGCCCTCTGTGTGAGCTCCCTTTAAAGGACTAATCAAGACCTACCCCGAATGGGTAGGGCCAAATTTCCATGGAAACATTCAATCAAGAGGTCACACCCTAATCAAAAAGATTAATCAGTCTGCCCCCACAAGATTGCATTAAACAATAGGGCTTTTTCTGAGGGACATAATATATATATATATAAACTGGCACACAGATTAAACACACTCCCAATCAAAATTCCAACAGCCTATTTTGCAGATATCAAAATAGTTATCAAGTTTATTTGAAAGAGTGAGGGGCCTGAATAGCCAAAACATCTTCAAAAAGAAGAACAAAGTTAGAGGACTCATACTCTTGACTTGAAAGCATATTGCAAAGCTACAGTGGTCAAATCAGCATGGAACTGGCATAAAGATAGATACATTGACTAATGGAATTGAGCTAAGAGTTTAGAAATAGACCCTTCCATCTATGGACAGTTGATATTTGACAACACTGCCAAGTCTACTTAACTCAAATAGAATAGTCTCTTCAACAAGTTGGGTTGGGATAACTGGCTATCCTTATGCAAAAGAATGAAAGAAGACTCCTGTCTCACACCGTATATGAAAATTAACTCAAAATGGATCAAATGCCTAAATATAAGAGCCAGGACTATAAAACTCCTAGAAGAAAATGTAGGGAGGCATCTTCAAGATCTTTTGGTAGGCAATGGTTTCTTAGCCTTTACACCCAAAACAGAAGCAACAAAATATAGATAAATGGTACCTCCTCAACATTAAAAACTTCTGTGCATCAAAGGGCTTTCTGACAAAAGTAAAAAGACAACCTAGTCAATGGGAGAAAATATTTGGAAACCACAGTCTGATAATGGGCAATTAAAAATATTTGGAAACCACATATTAAAAACCACCATTAAAAAGTGGATAGACATTTCTCCAAAGAGGAAATACGAATGGCTAAAAAGCACGTGAAAACATGCTCAACATCACTGGAGATTAGGGAAATTTAAATCAAAACCACAATGAGATATAATTTCATGCCTACTAAAAAGGCTACTATTAAGAAAACAGAAAATTACAAGTTTTGACCAATCAACAATAGGTCTTTGCCCACGTTGGATCCTGGGAATGTGGATTTTTATGTCCCTTTCTGGCCCCAGAAATCCATGCCAGGGGCTGGTCCCCACTGCATCCTGCTGTGAGAGTGGGGGATGGGTGCCAGTAACCACCCCATGGATAGAGCAACTAACTGGTGTTTACTATAATTTACCAGCCTCTTCCTCCTGTTCTTCCCTGGATGTTGATCAGTGTTCTTCTGGACTCTGGAGTTTTGAAATAGTTGATTCAGACAGTTCCTTCCTGTTTAGTTGTTGTTCTGGGAAGGTACTAATTCCTGGTACTTTCTACTCCACCATCTTCCTACAATCCTCACTTTTATAAGATTTTTGTATTTAGAAAGTGGTAGCAGTACTAATTTAAGATAGACTATATGCATATTGTCATCTCCAGAGTAACTTTTAAAAGAATCATACAAAACAATATTACCAAAAGTTAGTAGAGGAGAAAAAAATAGCATATTAACAATTACTTGATTAATCAAAAATAAAGCAGGAAAGGAGAAATAATGTAATCAAGAACAGATGGGACAAATAGAAAACAAAGAATAAGATGGTAGACTTAACCCAGCTGTAAGACTTATCCTAAGTATATTAATCATTATATTAAATATAAATAGACTGAACAATCCAAATAGAAACAAAGCTTGTTAGAGTAGTGTATTAGTTAGGGTTCTCTAGGGAAACAATCAACAAGAGATATCTGTAAATATAAGATTTTATATAAGTGTCTCACACAACTGTGGGGATGCACATGTCCAATTCCATAGGGCAGGATGCACGAGTCCAAATTCTGTAGGGCAGGCAGTGAACTGGCAACTCTGATGAAGGATTTGATGAACTCCTCAGGAAATGCTTTGCTGGCTAGCCATAGAAGAAGTGAAGGTCCTCTCTCTTTCTCCCGTAAACCCCTCAGCTGATTGAGTTCTCTCATTGTGGAAGACATGTTGATGTAATTAGTCACAGGTGCAGTTAATTGATGATTTAATAAATCAACCTTCTGGTTTATTAACCAGCCATGAAATGTCCTTGCAATAACAGGCCAGTGCTTGCATGACCAGACACCTGGACACCATCACCTGGCCAAGTTGACACATGGACTTAACCATCACATGTAGATAAAAAAAATAAAATCCAACAATGCATCATTTCAAAGACATACTTTAAATATAAAGGTACAGAAAAATAGAAAGTAAAATGATGGAAAAATACACCTTGCAAACTATATAAAAAAAAAGAAAGCTGGTAGCACATTAAATCAGACAAATTGGGCTTTCTGGCAAGAAGTATTATGAGATACAGAGACTTTTCATAAAGATAAAGGTCCATTAACAGAAAAATACAACAGTCCTGTTGTAATCTGTCAGTGGTTCCCTGACAAATACCACACAATGGACTGGCTTGAACAGCAGGAATTTATTGTCCCTTGGTTTGGAGGCAAGAAGTCCAACATTAAAGTATTGGCAAGGCTTGCTTTCTCCTGGAATCTGTAATTTCTGGCAATCCTCTGTCACATGGTGATCTATCTGTCTTCTGTATCTATTCCTCTTTTTTCCATTGACTTCTGGCTTCTGTTTCCTTCTGCTTTCTGCATCCATGTCCAATATCCTTTGCTTATAAGGTCTTCAGCCATACTGGATTAAAGCCTGCCTTCACTCAGTTTGTTCTCATATTAACTAATAATAGCATTTTCAAAGTTCCTATTTACAAATGGATTCACACCCACAGGACCAGGGGTAGGACTTGAATGTGTTATGAGGTGTATGATTCAATTTCCAACAAATCCTCAATATGTAAAGCAAAAATTCATATAACTACCATAAGAAATAAAGGAATCATCAGTCATACTCAGAGATTTTAACACAATTCTCTTAGTAATTGATATAAATAAGACAAAACAAATTAGTAAAGGATATAGAAGATTCTAACATATTGTCATAGCTGGCATATATAGAATACAGAACCAACACTGAAAAATGTCTAAAGTTCTGCAAAACTAGTGTTTTCTTTAAGTGCACATGAAACATTTTTGAAAATAGATCAAATGCTGGGGCTCAAATCAAGTCTCAACAAATTTGAAAGGGTTGAAACCATAGAGAATGTTCTCTTGTTCCAGTGGAATTAAACTAGAAATCAATAATGGTAAAAGCACTAGAAAATCATCAGATAGATGAACATTACTATTATATTAAATAACCATGAACTAAAAAAGAAAGCACTATGTGAATTAGAAAATATTTTGAACTGCATGATAATGAAAATATGACATATCAAAGTTTCTGGTATGCAGTTCAAGTAGAGCTCAGAGAGAAATGTCTAGTTCTAGATGCATATATTAAAAAAGAAGAAAGAATTAAACTCAATTTGCTAAGCTTCCATCTCAAGAAACTAGAAAAAGATAAGGAAATTGAACCCAAAAAAGTGAAAAGAAGGAAATAGTAAAAACAAAATTAGAAATCAATGAATAAAAAGTAGAATAGAGAAAATCAACAAAGCTACTTGATTCTTTGACTAGATTGATAAAATTGATTACCCTCTTGCAAGACTGATATATCCAAATAGCTAATAAACATATGTAAAGGTGCTCAACATTGTTAGTCCTTAAGGAAATGCAAATTAAAACCACAAGGAGCTTTAATCACACCCCTAGGAGAAGGGCTAAAACTTAAAGGATTGACAAAAGCAAGTGTTGATAAGGATGTGGAGCAACCAGAACTCCCATATATTGCTGGTAGGTGATAAATTGATGCAAAAACTTTAGAAAACTCTTTGTGTATCTAGTATGACTAATCATATATATACCAATTGACTTTCCATATTCCACTCCCGAGTATACAACCAGGACAAATGACTGCTATAATCCACCAGAAGTCATATACAACAAGATTGTTCATAGCAGTTTTATTCACAATAACCCCAAACTGGAGACAACTTTAAGGTCTGTCAATAATGGAATTAAGGGACAAAGAAGGTATATTTTAGATACAGTGAGAAAGAATAAATTATTGCTATATGTGACCACATGGATGAATCTTAGAATAATCATGGATTTCTGTTGAGTGAAAAGCCAGATACAAAAGTAAAAACTGTATAATTCCTTTTATATGAAGTTAAGTAGCAGGCAAAAACTAATCTTTGATTGGCTACAACTTACTTTCAAATCATTCAATAACAACGGTAAAATGTATATGTAGTCTGTGTATATGTGTGTATGCGGAGAGAGAGAAACAGAGAGAAAAGCAAATGTAGCAAATGTTAATAACTGCAGGATTTGAATTAAGGTTATTTAGATGTTTGTTGAATCATTCTTTCCATTTTTCAGTAGGATTGAACATTTTCAAAACAAAAAGTTGGTGAAAAATGTAAAAAAAAAAAGCAAAAACACCACGTTAATCTATGTAGTGATATAGTCAGAATAAAAGGGTTTTTGGAAGATATCGACTAGGAGTGAACAAGAGAGAACTAACTGGGAAGCTAAATATGTTCTATATTTTGATTGGGTGGTGGTTTCATGGAGATATACATATATAAAAATCCATGGAGCGATATATTTCAGATTTGTCCACGAGTGAATAAATGTGCATATATGTTTTTTAATGTCTAAAAGTTGGGCAAAATTAATGTCTTTCATGGTTATAGACTGAACAATTTAAGGATAGTTTATTTTCTCATCTAATAATATTATCAAGAAACAAGGTTAAACTTTCTTCAAATAAAGTACCAACACTTTTTTTTTCTTTTCTTTCTTTGTGGTGCAGGACACTAAATTTAGAAGACCTATTATATACAGTTCTTACAAAACTTATTCATGTATTTTTCTGTTTAACAAGAGCTAGTCAGGATAGGCCATCTGGTGTTGGACTTAGGTTGACCAGTCACACATTTTTTCTGAATTTACATGTAAGACATTTTATTAAAAGCACCATATATTTGTGGACTGTTTTAAAACTTCTGTTTAATGAATAAGCAAATCAGTTGACTTTTATACTTACATATTGCATAGAAAAGAAATATAGTTTGGTATAATTTTTCCAATTATCATATAAACTGTTTTACTATTGGGTTTTCAATAAGAAAGTAAGTTCTTAGCTCTTAAAATAATTTCTAATTTTAAATGAATTATTTTAGGTCTATTTCATAAATAATATCAACTACTTAAAAATAACTGTGAGAGATTAAATGTACATGAGAGATTCTGGGAAGATGGCGGCATAGAAAGAAGTGGAAGACTTAGTCTCCCCCAGAACAATTCATAAATGAACAAAAAACCAGTAAATAACCTGGAATGGTAGCGGGGAGACAAACGTGTCTGTACACTCAACATCCACCAACATGAATTGGGAGGAATGCCTGAGATCACAGCATAAAATCTGTAAGTAAAATTGCGGACCCGCGCTGAGAGCCGAGAACCTAGAGCCGGAAGCCCCTCCCTCACAGAAGCCGCGCCGTGCACATTCTCAGCCCATCTCCAAGTGAGGTTTTAATAATAACTGCTCAATACAGACAGCGAATCCTCAACAAGCAGACAGAGGCTTTTGGAGACAACTGACCTTGGGAGAATCGGGGGAAATAGTCTGTCTCTCGCTCTCTCTGTGGAGAAAACCTCAGCTGCTCTCAGCCCACAAGGTGTTGCAGTAAAGACAGCCTCACACATTCTGCATTCTGAAACGAGCTGAGAGCCCCGCGGCACAGCCAAGCGGCCCAGGGCTTCCCTAGAGGGATGGCACACACTGATGACGTAGCACGGCATCCCCCTCGGCTGAGGGAGGATCGTGGCTAGGAGGGGGGATCCGCTCGGAGAACCCAGGGGCGCTACGCCAAGTCCGGTGGTTTATGGGACACCGAGAGAGAGCTGCCCTTCCTCCCTGGCCACCTGTGCTCACGACCCACATTCAGGGCTGGCGACTCCAGCGGCACGCCCAGGCTGAGCTCTCCAACTGAACACTCAAGAATCATTTCCCCACACTACGCAGGAAAAAAGCTTGAGAACTGACTGGAGGGATATAGGTGGCTCACAGACGCCATCTTCTGGTTAGTTAGAGAAAGTGTACGTCACCAAACAGTGTCTCTGAAAAATTAGATCAATATCCTTTTTTTTTTGATACAACTTGAAAGAACCCTATCAAGCAAAACAAATGCCAAGAGGCCAAAAACAACAGAAAATCTTAATGCATATGATAAAACCAGGTGATATGGAGAATCCAGCTCCAAACACACAAATCAAGATTTCTGAAGAAACGTTATACCTCGCAAAATTAATTAAAGAACCACAATCAAAGAATGAAAACATGGCAAAGGATTTAAAGGACATCAAGAGGACCATGACCCAGGATATAAGTGCCATAAAAAAGACCCTAGAAGAGCATAAGGAAGACATTGCAAGAGTAAATAAAAAAATAGAAGATCTTATGGAAATAAAAGAAACTGTTGGCCAAATCAAAAAGACTCTGGATATTCACAATACAAGACTAGAGGAAGCTGAACAACATCTCAGTGTCCTAGAAATCCACAGAACAGAAAATGAAAGAACAAAAGAAAGAATGGAGAAAAAAATTGAAAAAATCGCAATGGATCTCAGGGATATGATAGGTAAAATAAAACATCTAAACTTAAGACTCATTGGTGTCCCAGAAGGGGAAGAGAAGGGTAAAGGTCTAGAAAGAGTATTTGAAGAAATTTTTGGGGAAAACTTCCCCAACCTTCTACACAATATAAACAGACAAAGCATAAATGCCCAGCGAACTCCAAATAGAATAAATCCAAATAAACCCACCCCAAGACATATTCTGATCAGACTCTGAAATACTGAAGAGAAGGAGCAAGTTCTGAAAGCAGCAAGAGAAAAGCAATTCACCACACACAAAGGAAACAACATAAGACTAAGTAGTGACTACTCAGTGGCCACTATGGAGGCGAGAAGGCAGTGGCATGACATATTTAAAATTCTGAGAGAGAAAAATTTCCAGCCAAGAATACTTTATCCAGCAAAACTCTCCTTCAAATTTGAGGGAGAGCTTAAATTTTTCACAAACAAATGCTGAGAGACTTTGCCAATAAAAGACCTGCCCTACTTCAGATTCTGAAGGAAGCCCTACCAACAGAGAGACAAAGAAAGGAGAAAGAGATATAGAGAATTTTAACAGACATAGTACCTTACATCCCAAATCACCAGGACACTCATTTTTCTCTAGTGATCACAGATCTTTCTCCAGAAGGGACCATAAGCTGGGACATAAAACAAGCCTCAAGAAATTAAAAAAAAAAAAAAAAAAAAATTGAATATACTCAAAGAACATTCTCCAAACACAATGGAGTACAAATAGAAGTCAATAATTTTTGAACTGTAACTCCACTATTTATTTCCTACATGATAAAAAATACACAAACTCTAAGGACAAATCAGTGGTTTTGAACTCAATGAAAATATGTAATTTTAGACAACTATATAAAGGTGGGGGAATGAAGGAGTATAGGAACATAGTTTATGTGCCCTATTGAAGTGAAGGTGGTATCAAAGAAAAACAGGATTGATAGGGATTTAAGAGGTTAATTTTAAGCCCCACAGTAAACACAAAGAAATTATCAGAGAATATAACCATAGAGATAAAGAGTAGAGTTTGGGTTAAGAGAAATGGGGGAAGGGGCAATGGGAAGTTAAGAAAGGAGTGTAGGGTTGCTGTTTGAGGTGAAGGGAAATTTCTAGTAATGGATGGTCGGAAAGAGCATAACATCTTTCTAAATGTGATTAATCCCACTAATGGAAGGCTAGGAAAGGGGTGGAACGGGAAGATTTAGGCTGTATATATGTTTCCACAATTGAAAAAAGAAGAAAAAAAAAAAAGACCGTCTAACTAGACGACAATTGAATGCTAAGGATGAACTTGGATGGGATTGGAGGGTGGAGGACAGGTGGCTCGAAGGGACACAGTTGAGACGTAAGGAAAAGGAAATACAAAATGTAAGCTTTGTATCATTGTTGAATCTCTTATACTTCTTAGCTGTGCTTAGTGGAATTACATAAAAGAATGTTCTTGTTCATGGGAAGTACATATGTGAATTATAGTGTATGTTCAAGGATGTGTGCAGGTAACTCTCATATATTCAGAAGACAGAGAAATATATGATGGATGATAGATAGGGAGGGAGGGAGGGAGGGAAAGAAATAGTGATGTGACAACATGTTGAAGTTGGTGGATTGAGCTATTGGGGGAGGGGGTCAGGGTATGATGGAATTCTGTGTATGGGGCTAGTATTGTTTTTGCAACTATTCATGTAACTTTGAATTTATTTCAAAATAAAAAAAAACTGTGAGAAGAAATGAATTGGTAATAGAATGTTGAAGAGTACTTTATTTTTCTTATAGGCAGAGCTTCTAGATGCTGCTGCTGGCATTAACGTACGATTCAGATTAGGTGGAGTAAGTATAAATGAATCCTTATTTAGTAGTTTTAAAGCACATGTATGTGAAATTTGAAAGATGTATGTTTTTAAATGTTAAACACTTTTATAATTTGACTATAATTGTCTTTTGAACTTTTTTCTCTACAGGTTACATTTCCACCCAATATATACTACAAAATTTTCACTCACAGACATATTGAAGATCTGTGTGCTAACAGCCCTAGAGTCTATGCAAAACTTCCAGCAAAACAAACATCATGTATTAAAAGTGATACTCTTCAGGAAGATGAACATAGTGGCTGGTATCGTCGTATAGAGAACAATGGCTGGAGACCTGTTTCTGAGACGGTAAGAAAAGAGAAATAATAATTTCGAATTTTATATATTTAGACACCCATTTGTCTCTCTGAATATTAATTTTAAAGTTATTTTAAAATTAATCTTAGTAATTTAAATGATACAT
This sequence comes from Choloepus didactylus, assembly GCF_015220235.1. NCBI lineage: Eukaryota > Metazoa > Chordata > Mammalia > Pilosa > Megalonychidae > Choloepus > Choloepus didactylus. The sequence goes on along the minus strand of NC_051312.1, from coordinate 124,371,655 downwards.
TTTACTCATTTACATTAACTACTCTGGGCTAACTAAATAATACTTCAAGGTATAGCAATTTATCTTTTTTTCCCAAATTTACTTCTACTTTTAATAATCAGCCTTAATATAGGCCATCTTGAGTTACTCTGGTACTCTGATACTCAGTAGTTCTACTAACTTTATAACAAAGGAAGTATGAAGATGTTGTTGACTCTATGGTATTCCTTGGCCCAGAGGCAGAAGTTCTTGAGAACAATATATTTTCTTTTAGAGAGCTTGTAACAACAGAGACTGATGGAACATCACTTGAATTTTTATGGTGTCATGGCCCATGAGGGCGTTGCAGTCCAGAGGCCAAAGAAGACACCAGACATTTTCTGATACATGAGTGTTTATTCAGGGCTTATCTACAGGATGGGAATTCGGTGTACAGATCATAACAGCTCTCTCATGCCGGGCGGGTACTGCATTTGCAGGGAAGCTGACCACACAATTAAAGAAGCCGGCCGAGTTAGTTATAAGGGTTTGAGACAAAGACATTCCTAAGGGTATAAGCACGGGAACAGGGTGTCTTGTACATGGGAGTGGTGGTGATCGAAAGATAAACACAAGAGTGTCAGAAAGGAAGTAAACTATTAACACTTGATAGCAGGAGGTCTGGGGACCATAGATGAATGCTTATTTAAATCTGGGTATAAGACTTTACATTTATGTCTTGCTCCTTTGTGAGACCAAGAGTTCTCACCCCTTGCTTATTTCCTGTTTCACATCTTTAAGTTACATTTTGAGGTTAATTTACAATTTCCTGCTCTACTGGTTTACAAAGATGATAGGTTAAACACTAGCTGCCCAGGTCAAGCACACTGGTGTGTGACGACAAGTTCCACAGGCCTGTTTTGCTCAGGCCAGAGGCTGCTACGTATGGTGTTGGTGAATTTAACATGTACTCATGCGAATTGGGCAGAATGATCTTAAATATACCCAGTTACTACTGGTATGTGATTCAGTAACTTTGCTAAAACACACCAAAGTTTCAGCTCCTTTTTTTTTTTTTTTTTATTTATTATTATTTTTTTATTTTTTTAATCATCATTTTATTGAGATATATTCACATACCACGCAGTCATACAAAACAAATTGTACTTTCGATTGTTTACAGTACCATTACATAGTTGTACATTCATCACCTAAATCAATCCCTGACACCTTCATTAGCACACACACAAAAATAACAAGAATAATAATTAGAGTGAAAAAGAGCAATTGAAGTAAAAAAGAACACTGGGTACCTTTGTCTGTCTGTTTCCCTCCCCTACTTTTCTACACATCCATCCATAAACTAGACAAAGTGGTGTTTGGTCCTTATGGCTTTCCCAATCCCATTGTCACCCCTCATAAGCTACATTTTTATACAACTGTCTTCGAGATTCATGGGTTCTGGGTTGTAGTTTGATAGTTTCAGGTATCCACCACCAGCTACCCCAATTCTTTAGAACCTAAAAAGGGTTGTCTAAAGTGTGCATAAGAGTGCCCACCAGAGTGACCTCTCGGCTCCTTTTGGAATCTCTCTGCCACTGAAGCTTATTTCATTTCCTTTCACATCCCCCTTTTGGTCAAGAAGATGTTCTCCGTCCCACGGTGCCAGGTCTACATTCCTCCCTGGGAGTCATATTCCACGTTGCCAGGGAGATTCACTTCCCTGGGTGTCTGATCCCACGTAGGGGGGAGGGCAGTGATTTCACCTTTCAAGTTGGCTTAGCCAGAGAGAGAGGGCCACATCTGAGCAACAAAGAGGCATTCAGGAGGAGACTCTTAGGCACAAATACAGGGAGGCCTAGCCTCTCCTTTGCAGCAACCGTCTTCCCAAGGGTAAAACTTATGGTAGAGGGCTCAACCCATCAAACCACCAGTCCCCTATGTCTGTGGTCATGTTAGCAACCATGGTGGTGGGGTAGGCGAATACCCCTGCATTCTCCACAGGCTCCTCAAGGGGGCACTACATCTTTTTTTTTTTTTTTCCCCGTGTTTTTCATTTTTCTTTTTTTTTTTTTCTTTTTTTTTTTTTTTTTTAACTTTCCCTTCTTTTTTCAAATCACCTGTATGAAAAAAAAAGTTAAAAAGAAAACAAACATACAATAAAGGAGCATTTCAAAGAGACCATAGCAAGGGAGTAAGAAAAAGACAACTAACCTAAGATAACTGCTTAACTTCCAACATGTTCCTACTTTACCCCAAGAAAGTTACATAATATAGCAACATTTCAGTGAACTTGTTCCTACTACAACCATCAGAAATTAACAGACCATAGTCATTTCTGGGCATCCCCAGAACGTTAAATAGCTTATCTGTTCTTCCTGGATTATTGTTCCCCCTTCCTTAATTGCTCTCTACTGCTAGTTCCCCTACATTCTACATTATAAACCATTTGTTTTACATTTTTCAAAGTTCACATTAGTGGTAGCATATAATATTTCTCTTTTTGTGCCTGGCTTATTTCGCTCAGCATTATGTCTTCAAGGTTCATCCATGTTGTCATATGTTTCACCAGATCGTTCCTTCTTACTGCCGCGTAGTATTCCATCGTGTGTATATACCACATTTTATTTATCCACTCATCTGTTGAAGGACATTTGGGTTGTTTCCATCTCTTGGCAATTGTGAATAATGCTGCTATGAACATTGGCGTGCAGATATCTGTTCGTGTCACTGCTTTCCGATCTTCCGGGTATATACCGAGGAGTGCAATCGCTGGATCGAATGGTAGCTCTATATCTAGTTTTCTAAGGAACTGCCAGACTGACTTCCAGAGTGGCTGAACCATTATACAGTCCCACCAACAATGAATAAGAGTTCCAATTTCTCCACATCCCCTCCAGCATTTGTAGTTTCCTGTTTGTTTAATGGCAGCCATTCTAACCGGTGTTAGATGGTATCTCATTGTGGTCTTAATTTGCATCTCTCTAATAGCTAGTGAAGCTGAACATTTTTTCATGTGTTTCTTGGCCATTTGTATTTCCTCTTCAGAGAACTGTCTTTTCATATCTTTTGCCCATTTTATAATTGGGCTGTCTGTACTATTGTCATTGAGTTGTAGGATTTCTTTGTATATGCAAGATATCAGTCTTTTGTCATATACATGGTTTCCAAAAATTTTTTCCCATTGAGTTGGCTGCCTCTTTACCTTTTTGAGAAATTCCTTTGAGGTGCAGAAACTTCTAAGCTTGAGGAGTTCCCATTTATCTATTTTCTCTTTTGTTGCTTGTGCTTTGGGTGTAAAGTCTAGGAAGTGGCCGCCTAATACAAGGTCTTGAAGATGTTTTCCTACATTATCTTCTAGGAGTTTTATGGTACTTTCTTTTATATTGAGATCTTTGGTCCATTTTGAGTTAATTTTTGTGTAGGGGGTGAGGTAGGGGTCCTCTTTCATTCTTTTGGATATGGATATCCAACTCTCCCAGCCCCATTTGTTGAAAAGACCATTATGGCTCAGTTGAGTGACTTTGGGGGCCTTATCAAAGATCAGTCGGCCATAGATCTGAGGGTCTATCTCTGAATTCTCAATTCGATTCCATTGATCTATATGTCTATCTTTGTGCCAGTACCATGCTGTTTTGGCAATTGTGGCTTTATAATAAGCTTCAAAGTCAGGGAGTGTAAGTCCTCCCACTTCGTTTTTCTTTTTTAGAGTGTCTTTGGCAATTCGAGGCATCTTCCCTTTCCAAATAAATTTGATAACTAGCTTTTCCAAGTCTGCAAAGTAGGTTGTTGGAATTTTGATTGGGATTGCATTGAATCTGTAGATGAGTTTGGGTAGAATTGACATCTTAATGACATTTAGCCTTCCTATCCATGAACATGGAATATTTTTCCATCTTTTAAGGTCCCCTTCTATTTCTTTTAGTAGAGTTATGTAGTTTTCTTTGTATAGGTCTTTTACATCTTTGGTTAAGTTTATTCCTAGGTACTTGATTTTTTTAGTTGCTATTGAAAATGGTATCTTTTTCTTGAGTGTCTCTTCAGTTTGTTCATTTCTAGCATATAGAAACATTACTGACTTATGTGCATTAATCTTGTATCCCGCTACTTTGGTAAATTTGTTTATTAGCTCTAGTAGGTGTATCGTTGATTTCTCAGGGTTTTCTAGATATAAGATCACATCATCTGCAAACAATGACAGTTTTACTTCTTCTTTTCCAATTTGGATGCCTTTTATTTCTTTGTCTTGCCGGATTGCCCTGGCTAGCACTTCCAGCACAATGTTGAATAACAGTGGTGACAGCGGGCATCCTTGTCTTGTTCCTGATCTTAGAGGGAAGGCTTTCAGTCTCTCACCATTGAGTACTATGCTGGCTGTGGGTTTTTCATATATGCTCTTTATCATGTTGAGGAAGTTTCCTTCAATTCCTACCTTTTGAAGTGTTTTTATCAAAAAGGGATGTTGGATTTTGTCAAATGCTTTTTCAGCATCTATTGAGATGATCAATTGATTTTTCCCTTTCGAGTTTTTAATGTGTTGTAATACATTGATTGTTTTTCTTATGTTGAACCATCCTTGCATGCCTGGAATGAACCCCACTTGGTCATGGTGTATGATTTTTTTAATGTGTCTTTGGATTCGATTTGCAAGTATTTTGTTGAGGATTTTTGCATCTATATTCATTAGGGAGATTGGTCAGTAGTTTTCCTTTTTTGTAGCATCTTTGCCTGGTTTTGGTATTAGATTGATGTTAGCTTCATAAAATGAGTTAGGTAGTGTTCCATTTTTTTCAATGTTTTGAAAGAGTTTGAGTAAGATTGGTGTCAGTTCTTTCTGGAAAGTTTGGTAGAATTCCCCTGTGAAGCCATCTGGCTCTGGGCATTTATTTGTGGGAAGATTTTTGATGACTGATTGGATCTCTTTGCTTGTGATGGGTTGGTTGAAGTCTTCTGTTTCTTCTCTGGTCAGTCTAGGTTGTTCATATGTTTCCAGGAAATTGTCCATTTCTTCTACATTATCCAGTTTGTTGCCATACAGTTGTTCATAATATCCTCTTATAATTTTTTTAATTTCTTCAGGATCTGCAGTTATGTCACCTTTTTCATTCATTATTTTGTTTATATGGGTCTTCTCTCTTTTTGATTTTGTCAGTCTAGCTAGGGGCTTGTCAATCTTGTTGATCTTCTCAAAGAACCAACTTTTGGTGATATTTATCCTCTCTATTGTTTTTTTGTTCTCTATGTCATTTATTTCTGCTTTAATCCTTGTTATTTCTTTTCTTCTACTTGGTTTAGGATTGGTTTGCTGTTCATTTTCTAGCTTTTTCAGGTGATCCATTAGTTCTTTGATTTTGGCTCTTTCTTCCTTTTTCATATATGCGTTTAGAGCTATAAATTTCCCCCTCAATACTGCCTTTGCTGCATCCCATAAGTTTTGATATATTATGTTCTCATTTTCATTCATCTCTCTGTATTTAGCAATTTCTCTTACTATTTCTTCTGTAACCCACTGTTTGTTTAGGAGTGTGGTGTTTAACCTCCAGGTATTTGTGAATTTTCTAAGTCTCTGATGGTTATTTACTTGTAATTATATTCCATGTTGATCAGAGAATGTGCTTTGATTAATTTCAATCTTTTTAAATTTATTGAGACTTGTTTTATGGCCCAGCATATGAACTATTCTGGGAAAGTTCCATGAGCACTAGAGAAGAATGTGTATCCTGGTGATTTGGGATGTAATGTTCTATGTATGTCTATTAACTCAAATTCATTTATCAGGTTGTTTAGGTTTTCAGTTTCCTTATTGGTCCTCTGTCTGGTTGATCTATCTATAGGAGAGAGTGATGTGTTGAAGTCTCCCACAATTATTGTGGAAACATCTATTGCTTCCTTCCGTTTTGCCAATGTTTGTCTCATGTATTTTAGGGCACCTTGATTGGGTGCATAGACATTTGTGATTGTTATTTCTTCATGTTAAATTGTCCCTTTTATTTGTATATAGTGACCTTCTTTGTCTCTTATAATATCCTTACATTTAAAGTCTATTTTATCTGAGATTAATATTGCTATTCCTGCTTTCTTTTGGCTGTAGCTTGCAGGGAATATTTTTTTTTCATCCTTTTACTTTCAATTTCTTGTGTCTCTGTGTCTAAGATGAGTCTCTTGTAAGCAACATATTGATGGTTCATATTTTTTGACCCATTCTGCCAATCTATATCTTTTAATTGGGGAGTTTAATCCAGTCACATTCAGTGTTATTACTGTGAAGGCATTTCTTGAATCAGCCATCCTGTCCTTTGGTTTTTGTTTGACAGATAATTTTTTCCTCCTCTCTATTTATTTCCTTTAAGGTACCCTTACTAAATCTGAAGGAGAGCTTTGCTGGATAAAGAATTCTTGGTTGGCAATTTTTCTCTCAGAATTTTAAATATGTAATTCCAATGCTTTCTTGCCTCCATGGTGTCCACTGAGTAGTCACTGCTTAATCTTATGTTGTTTCCCTTGAATGTGGTGAATTGCTTTTCTCTTGCTGCTTTCAGAACTTGCTCCTTCTCTTCAGCATTTGACAGTCTGATCAGAATATGTCTCAAAGTGGGTTTATTTGGATTTATTGTGTTTGGAGTTCGTTGGGCATCTTATCATTTGCATATTTATGTCATTTAGAAGGACTGGGAAGTTTTCCCCAATAATTTCTATGAGTACTCTTCCTAGACCTTTATTCTTCTCTTCCCCTTCTGGAAGACAGTTGTATATTTGTGTGCTTTATTGTCCATCATATCTCTGAGATCCATTTTGAAATTTTTGATTTTTTCTCCATTCTTTCTTTCGTACTTTCATTTTCTAATCTGTACTCTTCTGGTTCGCTTATTCTTTCCTCAGCTTCCTCTAATCTAGTACTGTATGTATCCAGAATCTTTTTAATTTTATCAACAGTTTCTTTTATTTCCATAAAATCATCTATTTTTTAATTTACTCTTGCATATTCTTCTTTATGATCTTCTAGGGTCTTCTTCATGTCCTTTATATCCTGTGCCATGATCTTGTTTTTTGTGATTTCTTCTTTGATTAATTGCTCCAAGTACTGTGTCTCCTCAGACTTTTTGATTTGGGTGTTTGGGTTTAGGTTATCCATATCTTCTGGTTTCTTCATATGCTTTAAAATTTTCTGTTGTTTTTGGCCTCTTGGCATTTGCTTTTCTTGATAGGATTCTTTTAGGATATGCAGGCATATTTAAATATCTATAATTTGTCAGAACTACTGCTTGGTGGAGTGCACTCTCCCTGACTTACCAGCAGATGGTGCCCCCGAGCCACTATTACCCTCAAGCCAGTTCTCCCCAACTTCATCTGCAGCGAGTGGGGGTCCAAATCTGTGGGGGTCCAATCAGTGCACCAAATTTCCATGTGTAGTTGGTGCAGCCAGCCCTGAAGGTGGGGTCTGTGCCCTGTGCAGTTAGGGAGGGAAGGCAGCTCTAAGACTCAAATCTCCCAGCCATTCCCAGAGACTTAAAGCTGTTGCACAAGTCCAACCATTCGGCTCATACTCCCCACAGTCTCTCTCTGCCGTGGGCGCATAAGTCCCTGGGATTGGTGTAGGGCCCTTCGGACTTCTGTGTGGGACCCTGCCTCCAAGCCGTGCCCTCCACAGGCCTCAGCAAAGGAAGACTGTGCAACGTCACAGACGAGCAGAATCCAAAGGGAAGCTCTCAGCCACAGTGCTGCGCAGTGGCGTTCCCAGCCTACTGAAAAGATGGCTATATGTGGCCTGGTAATTTCCCACTTCTTTGGACCTCTGCCTTCCTGGCTCTGGGACAATTAGCTGCGGGTGTGTGAAAGGCTGTGGTCAATGCCAGATACTGAGGTAGGTGCCCAGGCCATGGAAGGCACTACCCACCACGCTTGACTGTGCAGCTCTCGCTGCTGCATTCACAGCCACTTTTGGGGTTTTTAAACTAATCCATCTCCAAACACTGACCCCTGGTTTGTCCCCACCACGGCATGGCTGCTGTTTCCCCAGCAGCCTCACTCGCTTGTTTCTAGTGCAGACCCTCGGTTTCACCAAGTGCACAGTCACTGTGGATATAGCAGAACTTGTCCAGCCAATACAATCCTGGAACTGGTATTCTGGGGCACTTTCTGTCTTTTATCTAGTGTTTTTCATGGAGAAGTATTTTGCTCTGTCTCTCCTAATCTTGTATCTTGGATCTCCTCTCTGGTAATTTGCCTTTTAATTAAGGAGACAGTCAATTAAATAAGACATTTCAGTAGGGTTCAATAAATGTATTAAGAGCTTTAAAAGGAGAAAATACATAGTGCTGTGGGGAATACATAAGAGGGGTACCTAACCCTGTCCCAAGTGATTTATGGAGGGATGACAGAGGATCCAATATCTAAGCTGACACCAAAGGATAAGAAGTAATTAACTTGATGAAGAGATTGGGGAAAGGCATTGTTCGTAGATGAAAAAACAGGTTCAAAGCTCCAGAGGAAGATGATTATCTATATATCTATATTTATATCTAGTTATCTATATTTCATTATTATAGCTGGAACAAAAGATGTAAGGTTTTGACAGGCAAGAGACTAGGCCAGAGAGTTAAGCAGGGGCCAGATTATGAAAGGTCTTATCAAATTTTGCTAAGAGAAAGCAGTTCCATTCTGTTGCTTTACTAACAGTGAATAATATTTGTATTGATACTAGTCTGTTTATTAATTTGTGGATAGGTTAAAAGTTGTTAAAGTTGTTAAAATTTCTGTATATGTTAAAGTTGGAAAAACTCCCTGTGTCAGTTTGCTAAAGCTGCCCAAATGCAATATACCAGAAATGGGTTGGCTTTTTCAATGGGGTTTTATTAGATTACAAATTTGCAGTTCTAAAGCCATGAAAATGTCCCAATTAAGGCATCAAGAGGTAGATGCCTTCTCTCAGGAAAGGTTGCTCGCATCCAGGGTTCCTCTGTCACATGGGAAGGCACATGGTGACATCTGCTCATCCTTCTCTCTTGGTTCTGGTTTCAGTGACTGTCTCCAAATGTCTCTGGGCATTTCTCTCTCTTAACTCTAATAAAGGACCCCAGTAAAGGGATTAAGACCCACTCTGAATGGGCCGGGTCACTTCTCAATTGAACCAAAAGATACCACCCACAATTGATCCCCCCCACAGGGATGGATTAATAGAACATGGCCTCTTGTGAGGTATGTAGCAGCTCCAAATCAGCATGCTCCCACATCCAGAATTAGAAAAAAAAAAATCCTTTTAGAGCTTAGACTACACACCACTGTTCATTACCATTATTCTATAAAGTTGCCTGGCACAATGAATTAGCAAAAACTGAACCTTTGCAACTAGGGGAATTACCAGGTGAGGTTTCTGCAAAATTCAATCAGTACATATCCTTGTTTTATATGTGCTTCTGCTTACAGACATTTTATGTCTTTTTTTCTCCTTAGATTTGCATACGTTTCCCTAAGTTCTTTGTTTTACCAGCCTTTTAGAGACTGCCCTCATTTACCTCCATCTAGAAACAGTATCATTATCTTAAGAACATTTTAGAGCACCATCAATTTAAGCACCGTTTAATCATAAATTCCACTGAAGAGCAGATAATTGGAGCTCATTAAATAAGGTGTTGTTTCATTAACATTGAACTCATAGCCGTTAGCACTGTAACTCCTGCTGGAAAGAAGCTTATCTAACAAGTATTTTCTCTGTAAGGCATATCAAAGCCTTCTTGTGCTTAGGAACTCTAGGCAGCACTTCAGCACTACAATTTGGGGCCATTGTAAACAGCAAAATCACCAAAAACACAAAATGTGAAAATGTGACACTGAATATACTGCAAAAAAGGTCACTTGTTAAGAATGAGAGCTGAAACAAGAAGTCAGAGTGGTTCTTTTTCAAACTAAGCTAGAAACATATGCCTCTAGCGACCCAAATTTTTTACTACTCTGCACACATCTGCCAATGACCAGAAAAGTGCAGCAAATATTGATATGAGATTACAAACAAATTTTAGTGAGTAGGCAAATTTGCAAATGTCTAATCCACTAGTAATGAGGATGGACTGTACGCTTTTCAGAGATAATAACATCTGTGTAGAGAAAGGATGAATCAGACCAAAGGCACGCAGGAAGTTTGGCTCAAAATATAAGACACTATCTTATATTAGAAAGTGATTCTCTCTTGAATCAGAATAGGAAGACCATAATTTTGTAGTTAGTTAGAATAGGCCCAGCTGAAATAAACCCTATAATAATAGTTGCTTAAACTATACTTTTCAGTTATATAAAAGTCTGAAGCTCTTTGGTCCAGGGCTTGCATGGTCCTTCACAGTGTTTAGGGACTCAGACTACCTTCCATTCCCAGTATCATATGATGGTCCAAAATGGTTGCTCCACCTCTAGCCATTACAGTCACATTCCCATCAGCAAGGAAACAGTTAATCTCATTAATGCACCTAGTAGCAAGGAAGTCCAGGAAGTGTCTTTATTCTAAGCAGCTAAACAATGGGATTCTGTTTTACAAAAAAGGGAAGAATGCATGTAGGAAGAAAACAGCACCCTCTGGTACATATTCTAATTCCATTCTGTCACTATCCCTCTATATGCCCAGGCAGGGCTAGACAACTTCCCATAAAAAGGACCATCAGTAATTACAGCAGTATTCTTTAAGTTTTTTAAAATTTTTATTTTGTAATAATTTCAAACAGGACAGTTGCAAAAATACCAACCCCATACAGAGAACTCCAACATACCTCCTACCCAGATCCATCGACTTTCAAGGTTTTGCCACATTTGCTGTATCTTCCTTTCCTTCCTTCATCTTCTTTCTTATGTATGTATGTACATATGATATATCCATCCATCCATCCATCCATCCATTCATCTATCCATCTATTCTCTAAAATATTGAGAGTAGGTTGTATACATCATGCTCCTTAAATACTTAATATTTCCATGTACATTTCCTAAGAACAAGGGTATTCACTTATGTAACCACTTTAAGTACAGTTATCAAGTTCAAGAAATTTAACATTGATATAAAGCTCCAATTTTGACATATGTCCCAATAATGTTCTTTTGGGCATTTTCTCCTCCATTATTAGATGCAGAGTGGGATCATGTATTGCCTTTAGTTGTTATTGTCTCTTTAAGCTCTCTTTTTTAAATTTTGGAAACATATTGTTCAGGTTTGCTGAAGCTGCTGTTACGCAAAATATACCAGAAATGGATTGGCTTTTATAAAGGGGATTTATTAGGTTACAAATTTACAGTTCCAAGACCATAAAAGTTTCCAAACTAAGGCATCAACAAGAGGATTCCTTCACTGAAGAAGGGCCAATGGCATCCGGAATATCTCTGTCAGCTGGGAAGGCATGTGGCTGGCATCTGCTGGTCTTTTGTTTCCAGGTTGCATTTCAAAATGGCTTTCTCCAAAATGTCTCTGGCTTTCTGTTTCTCTTAGCTTCTCTCAGATTTCTCCTTGGTTCTCCTGGGGCATTTCTTTCTAGCATCTGGGAGTCCTCTCTTAGCTTCTCTGGGGCAAACTCTAGGCTTCATCTCTTAGCTCAGCATCTCCAAACATCTTTCTGTCTGCATCTCCAAGCGTCTGGGTCTGTGTTGGCTCTTAGCTTCTCCCATGGGCAAACTCTGGATTACATATCTTAGCTTCTCTCCAAAATGTCTCTCTCAGCTTCTCTGAGTTCCTTCTCTCCGTGAGCTCTCTTAAAGGACTTCTGTGGTCTGATTAAAACCCACCTCCATGGAAATGATCTAATTAAAAGGTCTCACCTACAGTTGGTGGGTCACATCTCCCTGGAAACAACCTAATCAAAAGGTCCCACCCTGTTCAAAGACTAGTAAGTTTGCCTTTGCAAGATTGCATTAAAGAACATGGCTTTTGTGGGGGACATAATAGATTTAAACCAGCACACATATGTACAGCATGAACTTTCTCATCTCTACCTCTCCCAAGCATATATTCTGTGGGTTTAATCAGTCTCACAATGTTGTGCTACCCTTACCACAATCTATCATCAGAAATTTCCTATTATCCCAAAAACCCTACACCCAATATGTATTAACTTCTTATTTTATCTCCTACCCCACTCTAGTAACCTGTACTCTACTTTCTGTCTCTGTGAATTTGTATATTATATCTGTTTCATATAAGTGGAATTGTACAATATCTGTCCCTTTGTGTCTGAATTATTTCACGCAACATGATGTTTTATTATTCATCCACATAATAGCACTATCAGAATTTTATTACCTTTTTCTAGGACTGAATAGTATTTTGTTGTATTTATATACCACATTGTGTATATCCATTCAACTTCTGATAGACTTTTGGGTTGCTTCCACCTTTGGCAATTGTGAATATTGGTGTACAAATATTTGATTGAGTCCCTGCTTTTAATCCTTTTAGATATATGCTTACAGTGGGATTGCTGGGTAATATGGTACTTCTATATTTAACTTTTTGTTGACACCTATATTCATAACTTTTTCAATATAAATGCAGTTCTTTTTTGTTAAGCAGCATTGCTGAGATATATTCACATACCATACAATTCATCCAAGTGTAACGTGTACAATCAGTGGCTTTTAGTATAATCACAGAATTGTACATTCATTACCACAACCAATTTTAGGACATTTTCATTACTCCAAAAAGAAAAACCCCATATCCTCTATCCTTTCCCAGCCCTACATAACCACTAATCTAATTCTGTCTCTATAAATTTATTTATATTTACATTTTATATAAATGTAATCATATAACATGTAGAACTTTGTATCTGGTTTCTTTCACTTGGCATAATGTGTTTTAAAAATTATTTGCACATATATATTTTTTTTATTTAGAGAGGTTGTAGGTTTACAAAAAAGTCATTTTAAGTTGTATGTAATGGTGCCTAAGAGTCTCCCCCTGAGTACCTCTTTGTTGCTCAGATGTGGCCCTCTCTCTCTCTAACTGAGCCATCTCGACAGGTTAACTCGCTGCCCTCCCCCCTACGTGGGACCCGACTCCCAGGGGTGTAAATCTCCCTGGCAACGCAGAGTATGACTCCTGGGGATGAATGTGGACCCGGCATCGTGGGACTGAGAGTATCTTCTTGACCAAAAGGGGGATGCAAAATGAGACGAAATACTTTCAGTGGCTGAGAGATTCCAAATGGAGTCGAGAGGTCACTCTGGTGGACATTCTTATGCACTATATAGATAACACCTCTTAGGCTTTAATGTATTGGAATAGCTAGAAGTAAATACCTGAAACTACCAAACTCCAACCCAGCAGTCTGGACTCCTGAAGACAATTATATAATAATGTAGATTACAAGGGGTGACAGTGTGATTGTGAAGACCTTGTGGATCACACCCCCTTTATCTAGTGTATGGATGAGTGGAGGAATGGGGATAAAAACTAAAGGACAAATGGGGTGGGATGGGGGGATGATTTGGGTGTTTTTTTTTCACTTTTATTTTTTATTCTTGTTCTGGTTCTTTCTGATGTAAGGAAAATGTTCAGAGATAGATTGTGGTGATGAACGCATAACTATGTTATCATACTGTGGACAGTGGATTGTATATCATGGATGATTGTATGGTGTGTGAATGTATTTCAATAAAACTGAATTTAATTAAAAAAAAAAAAAAGTCATTTTAAAAATACAGCATTCCCGTAACCCCCCTATTGTTGAAACTTGCATTAGTGTGGCACCTTTGTTTCCATTGATGAAAGAATATTAAAATATTATTGTTAATGATAGACCATAGTTTATATTAGGTGTTTTTTCCCATATACCAACCGATTATTAGCACCTAGTAATAGTGATGTACATTTGTTATAATTCATTTAAGAACATTCTTCTGTTTGTACTGTTAACCACGGTCCATTGTCCATAACAGGGTTCACTGTGTTATACAGCCTCAGTTATTATTTTCTAACTTTGCTGCTAGTTACACACACGACCCAAAACTTCACTTTTCAAACACATTCACTGACATATTATAGCGCTGTCAATTACACTCACAATAATGTGCTACTTCCACCACTATCCATTTCCAAACATTTACAATCAACCAAATGGAAATTATGCACAGATTAAGAATCAGCTCCCCTTTCCCTACCTGATTCTATCCCCTGGTAGCCTTTATTCTAAATACTAAAGCTGAGTTTGCTTATTATAATTAATTCATATCAGTGAGATCATACAATTTTTGTCCTACTGTGTCAGGTTTATTTCACTCAACATAATGTCCTCAAGGTTAATCTATACTGTCGCATGCATCAGCACTACATTCCTTCTTATAGCTGAATAATATTCCATTGTATGTATAAACCACATTTTATCTATCCACTCATTGCTTGATGGACACTTGGGTTGCATCCTTGTGGCAATTGTGAATAATACCGCCATGAACACTGGTGTGCAAATGTCTGAGTCCATGTTTTCAGTTTCTCTGGGTATATGTATATACTAATAGTGTGACTGCTGGATCATATGGCAATTCTATGCTTAGCTTCCTGGGAATAATGAAACACACCACTTTACTCCACAGCAGCTGCACCATTTCCAACAGTAATAAATGAGTATTCTTATTTCTCCACATCCTCTCCAACACTTGTAGTTTTCTATTTTCTGAATAGTGGCCATTCTAGTAGGTGTGAAATGATATCTCATTGTGGTTTTATTTTGAGATAGGAGTCCTCATTCATTCTTTTGCATATGGATATTTAGTTCTTACAGCACAATTTGTTGAAGAGACAATTCTGTCCATGTTGAGTGCATTTGGCAGCTTTGTCAAATAATTGGCCATAGATGTAAGGCTCTGTTTCTGAACTTTCAATTTGATTCCATTGGTCAATATATCTACCTTTCTGCTGGTACCATGCTGTTCTGACCACTGTAGCTTTATAGTATGCTTTAAAGTCTGGAAGTGAGAGTCCTCCAATTTTGTTCTTTTTCAAGATGTTTTTGGCTATTTGGGGACCCTCACCCTTGCAAATAATTTGACAATTGGCTTTTCCATTTCTCCAAAGTAGGCGGTTGGAATTTTGATTGGAATTGTGTTAAATCTATAACTCATTTTGGGTAGAAATGACATTTTAACAATATTTAGTCTTCCAAACCCTGAACATGGAATGTGTTTTCGTGTATTTAGGTCTTCTTTGATTTCTTTTAGTAGTGTTTTGTAGGTTTTTCTGTACAGGTCCTTTACATCTTTGGTTAAATTTATTCCTAGACATTTGATTCTTTCAGTTGCTGTTGTAAATGGAATCCCCCCTTGCGGTCGCGGTTACTGCTTCTGGGGGGAGTGGCGGCCGGTAGCGGAGCCCTCAGCTCTCGGGGCTGCTTAAAGGGTACCGGCGGCGGGGGCTCTTTCCTGGAGGCGAGGGCGAGGCGGAGGACTTGGCCAGGTCCTCGGCGGGGGGCGTACAAGGTGTGGAGGGCGGCGATAAGGACTAAACACTCTTCATCCAGTAGGAGTATGCGCCAAAGAGAGAGTTTATTTAGGGGTGATTACAGGTTATATAGGCTGGTAAGAAGGGCAGGGCTGGAAAGGAGGTGAAGTAGCCTTAAATGGCAATACTGAAGGGAGAGGGGCTAGGATTGGTTCTGAGAGGACGCAGGAGCCGTAGCAGCGGGTGGGAGTTGTTCCGGCCACGGTGCATGCGCGCTGGCGGTGGCAGGAGTTGCCTTGGCACAGGGGAGTGTGCGGGCAAGATAAGGAAGTGGGGAAAGGGCGGTTGGGAGAAAGGCGGTTCCCTCCGGCAAGCCTCCCCTGCCAGTGGCATTTTGGGTGAGGAAAAGGGAGCTGCCTTGACCTCGCTCCCCAGGCTCGGGGGGGCTGCAGAGGGCACTAACGCCCGTACCCACTACCCTCCCCAGGGGGTGATATCAGGTCCCCTGGCCCAGGCCTGGTAAGTCGAGGTACAAGCTCAGTCACCCGCAATTCCCCTTTCTTTTCTAATTAGAGGAAGAGGCTTTACCGGAGAGGCCCGCTAAGGGTGAGGGAAGGGGGAGGTTAGGGAAGGGAAAAAGGAGTTGACGGTGGCTCAGCGAGGCTGGAGCTTAGTGTTGGTGTGGTGCCCGGGCGCTTGACAATGGCTTCGCTGCAGCGGGCTGGGCGAAGGTGAGGGGTTTAAAGTTCAGGGGTTCAGAGAAGCTGGAACTCGAGGTGAGAGCGATGTTTAGGTGATTGAGAAGGGCCTCGCGGTTGGCGAGTTGACCGGTGGCGTTGAGGTCGCGGAGGGTTGGCTGTGATCTTGGAGTGGGGGGCGTCAGAGGTGGCGAGTCGCTGATACTGGATTTGCACGAACGAGGAAAAAATGGCATCCGTTTGTTTTCTTACAAGCTGGACAATTTTGCGGATGAGGCAGGGTCCTAAGATGAGAGCTAGAATAATTATTAATAAGGGGCCAAGAAAAGGAAGGATGTATGGGAGGATGGGAGTGAAAAAACTGGACCAATAACTGGTGGCTTCACGATCTCTTTTACGCTTTTTCAGTCCCTCTCGGACCCTTTTCAGGCTGTCCTCGACGAGACCTGTGGAATTGGCATATACACAGCACTCTTCTCCTAGGGCGGCGCAGAGGCCTCCCTCTTTGAGGAGGAGAAGGTCAAGACCTCGGCGGTTTTGGAGCACTACCTCAGAGAGGGAATTGACAGAATTTTTTAGATGGTAAATAGCGTTTTGTAAGTGATGAATGTCTTCGTCAACAGCCGCCCTGAGGTGAGTTAGGGCGGAGCCTTGACTGGCTAGTGCAGCGATTCCGGTGCCAGTGCCTGCAAGACCTAGGAGGGAGGCAATTGTGAGGGCGGTGATGGGCTCTCGCTTTTGCAGAAGGGCAGGAGCTGCAGTTCTTTCCAGACGGAGGAAGAAGTCTTCTTCGCTGTGGTATAAGACCCTAGGGATAAGGACAATTAGGAGGCAAGTTTCTTTATATTCACTGATGATATTCATGCTGAGACAGGGGGTAAGTCCTGTAGAGGAGCAGAGCCATTGGGAGGAGTTATGAGAAATGAGAAATTTGGCAGAGCTGCTGGGAAATGAGTAGCTGGCACAGGCAGTGAGGTCGGGAGAGTTACTGGAGCGAGGGCGGACGCACTTTCCCGTATAGGAGACTGAATGAAAGGTCAGGGGGACGGCAGAGGTATTCCAATTGCATTCCAAGGGGCTGTTTTTTGTGCTTTCTGAAAAGGAAAGGTTGGAGGCAATTGGTTCATATAGGGGGGAAGAAGTAGAGAGGCAAGACCAACAAGAGGAGGTAAGATTGGAGTTGGAGGAATTCACTGAGGTGAAGGCCGCTTGGATAAGGCTGAAGAGGGGAGAGGAGTAATGAGAGGGGGGTAGAAAAGGTTGGGGTGGTGGGGTTGGCGATGCGTTGTTTGTAGCTGAGGTGCGGCTGGTTGGAGCTGAGGTGCGGCTGGAGAGCTGTGGAAAAAGGGGGTTAATGACTTTATTGGGACCTATGCCAGAGGGTGTTTTTAAAGCAGTATTTTGGTATGGTTGGCTTACAGCCTCCTTTTTTATTAGAATAAGTGATCCTCGGTCGGTTCCTTTCTCATAGATTCTGAAGCCTCAAGTTTGACCGAGTAACCAGGAGGGATTAGTGGGGAGCTGCACTGTAAGATTAAGATGTGTGCAGGATTCCTTACTTTCTTGGCCGAGCCAGTTAACAGTAGGGAGTTTGCACCCTGTAGGGGTCCATTTTAAGGTAAGGTAATGATTAGGAACAGGAGGCTTCCAATTAGTGGCTAATGTTTCATACCCCCAGTATGCACAGTAGTACTCGTTGGGGGAATTGCAGTACGATTTTCCAGGATTTGAGGATGGGCACATGTAATATTGGGCCTGGGGATCACTTACCTTTCGAGCGCAGGTTTCTTCGACTCTGGAGACAAAGGTGGTGAAAGGCTCATTCGGCTTCTGGAAGATCTTGGTGAATTTATTAGGCCGACAGGCAGAGCAGTTGGCAAATGCTCGTAAGGCGATTCCCCAAAGGATAGGCCAAAAGGCGGCAGGCGCATTAATATAGGCAGATGCGTTTATAAACGCTCCCGTGCCCAAGTAAGTTTCGGGGGGATGATAGACTTCAAGAGCTGCGTTTTGCTCACTTTGCTTAGCTGCTTCCGCCCGGAAGTGAGCACGCCAGTCAACAAACTGACCGGGGTTAAGAATGGAACGGGCAAGCGAGGCCCAGTCTTGGGGGATGCAAAAGTCCATGCCGAGATCCTGCAGTATTTGGGAAGCGTATGGGCTACCTAACCCGTCCTCCTTGACGGCCCTGCGAAGCTGCTTGATAGTATCTGAGTCAATGGGATACCAGTCATACGGTTTCTGTGGGGTGGGGGCAAGGTTAAGAGGAAAGCAGCGAAAAGCACGAGAGAAAGGAGGACGCGCTTGCAGAGGGCTTGGCGCGGGAGTGGGGGTAGGGGGAGCGTTGCCCCAAGGGTTGCCTTGAGGTGTAGAAGGCAGCCAGGGGTTGTTAGTCGGCAGGGTGGGAGGAGCGGCGGCAGCTGCCGGTAGCGGCTCCGAGGGGGAGCTTGCCGAAGGGGGAGGCGGGAGTGGGAGGCCCCAAGCGTCGCAAGATGGCGGCGCGGTGGGCGTGGCTAAGACACAAGATGGTGGATCAGCCCCGCCCTGTGAAAGGGCGGGGTTCAAGGCACAAGATGGCGGACTAGCTCCGCCCTGTGGAAGGGCGGGGTAAAGCGTATGCGGTTTCTGGCCCAGCTTAGGGCTGATGTCATCGCCGGAGCATTTCCTCCCCTCGATGGAAAAAGAAGGAGGAAGTTCGCCATCTTGGCGTGGCGCAGTGTTATTTTGCTTTTTGGGAGTCACCTCGAGCGCGTTGTTAATCTGCTCGACTAAGGACTCCGTGTCCGAGTCATGATTTGAATTAATATCGCTATCTGAATCTGTTGGCTGGGTTGATAGGGCCTCCTTGGATTTAACGGGGCCTCGATCAGGGGGGAGGGAGCCCTGAAGGCAGGAGCGGATGGTTATCAAGGTGGGGAGCAAGCCGGGAGGGAAGCGCTTGCTCTCATGTTCCATGGCGTTAGTGACTCGATCAATAAGACGATCATAAGTAACAGGGTCCCAAAGATGGCAAGTGGTGAGCCATGGGTTAAAGGGCAGCAGGAGGTCCCAGTATACTTGCAGCTGCCGGACAGACACTTTACAGCGATGAGTGTCTAGGAGACCCGCTAGAGCACGAACTTGAGGTGCCTGGCACGTAGATAGACGATTACCCATAGCTGAGGGGGGAGGAGGGGGGGTTGTTTACCGAGCAGAGAGAATGAGATAAACCGTGGCCGCGAGGCCAAAGGAGACGGCGAGAGCGGAAAGCAGTGCCCTTTGGCAACGGGAGCAGTCGGGGGGGGGGCGGTTGCAAAGAGGCACACGGCGCCAAATGAGGAAACAAAGATACAAAGAACCACAGCAAAGTAATGGAGGGGAAGAAGGAGAGCGTTAGGAGAAACGGGGGTCATAGAAGTGCGCATACAAGAGGACGAAGAGAGCGTGGGGGAAGGGAGGAGCGGCTTCGGAGCGGTGAACCTCACACGGCTCCGGAAGCGGCGAAGGAGAGGCGGCCCTTACCTTGCAGGCGAGGAAACGGGAAGCTGGAGAGGCGTCCGGGCGAGCGGGCGACCTGCCGAACTGTTGTGTGGAGACGCTCCTCACACGGGGCACCAGTTGCGGTCACGGTTACTGCTTCTGGGGGGAGTGGCGGCCGGTAGCGGAGCCCTCAGCTCTCGGGGCTGCTTAAAGGGTACCGGCGGCGGGGGCTCTTTCCCGGAGGCGAGGGCGAGGCGGAGGACTTGGCCAGGTCCTCGGCGGGGGGCGTACAAGGTGTGGAGGGCGGCGATAAGGACTAAACACTCTTCATCCAGTAGGAGTATGCGCCAAAGAGAGAGTTTATTTAGGGGTGATTACAGGTTATATAGGCTGGTAAGAAGGGCAGGGCTGGAAAGGAGGTGAAGTAGCCTTAAATGGCAATACTGAAGGGAGAGGGGCTAGGATTGGTTCTGAGAGGACGCAGGAGCCGTAGCAGCGGGCGGGAGTTGTTCCGGCCACGGTGCATGCGCGCTGGCGGTGGCAGGAGTTGCCTTGGCACAGGGGAGTGTGCGGGCAAGATAAGGAAGTGGGGAAAGGGCGGTTGGGAGAAAGGCGGTTCCCTCCGGCAAGCCTCCCCTGCCAGTGGCATTTTGGGTGAGGAAAAGGGAGCTGCCTTGACCTCGCTCCCCAGGCTCGGGGGGGCTGCAGAGGGCACTAACGCCCGTACCCACTACCCTCCCCAGGGGGTGATATCAGGTCCCCTGGCCCAGGCCTGGTAAGTCGAGGTACAAGCTCAGTCACCCGCACCCCCTGCCCCAATTTCCTCCTCACATTGCTCATTACTAGTGTATAGAAACACTACTAATGTTATGTGTTGATCTTGTATCCCCCCACTTTGCTGAACTCATTTATTAGCTCTAGTAGCTTCATTGTATATTTTGCAGGACTTTCTATACACAGGATCATGTCATCTGCAAATACTGAAAGTTTTACTTCCTTTCCAATTTGAATTACTTATTTTTTTTAAATCCAATTTTATTGAGATGTATTCATATACCATGCAGTCATACAAAGTGTACAATCAGTTGCTCACAGTACCATTATATAGTTATGCATTCATCACCAAAATTAATTTTTGAACATTTTCATTACCACACACACAAAAATAATAAGAATAAAAATTAAAGTGAAAAAGAACAATTAAAGTAAAGAAGAATACTGGGTGCCTTTTTTTTTTTTTTTTTTGCCTCCGTTGTTATACAATCAGAATGACTTTTTTTTTTCTTGACTAACTGCTGTAGCTAGAAATCTAGCACAATGTTGAATAAGGGTGGTGACAGTGGGCATCCTTGTCTTGTTCCAGATTTAGAGGGAAAGCTTTCAGTCTTTCACAATTAAGTACAATGTTAGCTGTGGGTTTTCATACATGCCCTTTATCATGTTGAGGAAGTTTCCTTCTGTTCCTATCTTTTGAAGTATTTTTATCAAGAAAGGATGCTGTGTTTTGTCAGATACCTTTTCTGTGTCAATCAAGATGATCATGTGGTCTTTCCCCTTTGATTTGTTAATGCAGTGTATTTCTTTAATTGATTTTCTTGTGTTGAACCACCCTCACATACCTGGGATAAAACCCACTTGATCATCATTATAATTCTTTTAATGTGCTGTTGAATTTGATTTTCAAGTTTTATATTGAAGATTTTGCATCTGTATTCATCAGAGAAATTGGTCTGTAATTTTCTTTTCTTAGTATCCTTATCTGGCTTTGGTATTGGGGTGATGGCTTCAAGAATGAGTGAGGTAGTGTTCCCTCCTCTTCAATTTTTTGGAAGAGGTTGAGCAGGGTTGGTAGTAATTCTTGGAATGATTGTAGAATTCACCTATGAAGCCATATGGTCCTGGCCTTTTCTATTTTTGGGAGTTTTGCCCAGTGATTCATTCTCTTTGCTAGTTATTGGTCTGTTGATGTCTTCTCTTTATTCTAGAGTCATTGTAGATTGATTGTTTTTCTAGTAATTTGTTTCATCTAAGTTGTCTAATTTGTTGATACACAGTTGTTCATCGTATCCTCTTTTGATTTTTTTATTTCTGTGGGGTTAGTAATGTCCTACCGCTCATTTCTCATTTTATTTGCATCTTCTCTCTTTTTTTCCTCAGTCTAGCAGTTTGCCAATTTTATTGATCTTCTCAAAGAACCAATTTTTGGTTTTGTTAATACTCTCTATTTTCTTATTTTCAATTTCATTTATTTCTGCTCAATTCGTTGTTACGCCTTTCCTTCTGCTTGCTTTGGGATTAGTTTGCTGTTCTTTTCTACTTCCTACAAGTGTGCAGTTAGGTCTTTGATTTTAGCTCT
This sequence comes from Choloepus didactylus, assembly GCF_015220235.1. Lineage (NCBI taxonomy): Eukaryota > Metazoa > Chordata > Mammalia > Pilosa > Megalonychidae > Choloepus > Choloepus didactylus. The sequence goes on along the minus strand of NC_051312.1, from coordinate 124,349,775 downwards.
TTCTTCTTTTTAATTAGTTTCCATCTCAGCACTGCCTTTGCTGCATCCCATAAGTTTTGATATGTTTTGTTCTGTTTTCATTGGTCTCAAGGTGTTTACTGATTTCTCTCATGCTTTCTTCGACCCACTGACTGTTTAACTGTATGTTGTTTAGGCTCCATATATTTGTGGATTTTCCAGGGCTCTGCCTGTTATTGATTACCAGCATCATTCCATTATGATCAGAGAAAGTGCTTTGTATAATTTCAATTTAAAAAAATTTCTTGGACCTGTTTTGTGCCCAGCGTGTGGTCTATCCTAGAGAATAATCCATAAGCACTTGAGACTAATATATATCCTGCTGTGTTTTTTTTTTTTTTTGGGGGGGGGGCGACAGTGTTCTGTATATGACTATTAGGTCTAGTACATTTATCATATTATTCAAGTTCTCTGTTTCCTTATTACTCTTCTATCTAGATGTTCTGCTGATGAGAATGGTGTATCGAATTCTCCAACTATTTTTCTAGAGACGTCTAGACTCCTTTCAGCTTTGCCAGTATTTGCCTCATGTATTTTGCGGAACCATGGCTGGGTGGATAAATATTTATGATTGTAATTTCTTCTTGGTGGATTGCCCCTTTTATTAATTTATAGTGTCCTTCTTTGTCTCTTATAACAGTTTTGCATTTAAAGTCTATTATGTCCAATATTAGTATAACTACCCCAGATCATTTTAAGTTACAGTTTGTATGGGATGTCTTTTTCCAGCCTTTCAAGTAAAACCTATTTGTGTCCTTGGGTCTAAGGTGAGTCTCTTGTAGATAGCACATAGAAGGATCTTATTTTATTATCCATTCTTCCAATCTGTGTCATTTGATTGCAGAGTTTAATGCATTAACATTCAGTGTTATTACTGTGAAGGCAATAGTTACTTCAACCATTTTATCCTTTGTTTATATTTCATGACTTATTTTTGTCTCTCTTTTTATCCTTTTGGTTACCCTTCCTGGTAATGTTCATTCTGACACTCTCCTCCAAGTCTGTTTCTCTCCTGTCTTCCTTTTAGCCTGCAGAACTCCTTTAATTTTTCTTGTAGGGCTGGTATCTTTTTTTTTTTTAATTCAGTTTTATTGAGATATATCCACATACCATACAGTCATCCACAGTGTATAATCAGTTCACAGAATTATCATACAGTTGTGCATTCATCACCACAATTTTTAACAATTTCAATACTCCAAAATAAAAATAAAAATAAAAATACAGATAAAAGAACACCGAAACACCCCCCCCCCATTACTCATTTAATTTTTGTCCCCATTTTCTGGCTTATCTGTCCATACACTGGATAAAGGAAGTGTGAGCAAAAAGCTTTCACAATCACATGGTCACACTGTGTAAGCTTTATAGTTATACAATCGTATTCTAGAGTCAAGGCTACTGGGTTGCAGTTCAATGGTTTCAGAATATTTCCTTCTCGCTATTCCAATACACTAAAAACTAAAAAGGTTTGTCTATATAACACATAACAATAACCTCCAGAATGACCTCTCAACTCTATTGGAAATCTCTTAGTCACTGATACTTTACTTGGTTTCAATTCTCTCCCCCCTTTTGGTTAAGAAGGCTTTCTCAGTCCCACAATGTCAGGTCCAGGCTCATCCCTGGCAGTCATGTCCCATGTTGTCAGAGGGGAGTCATGTCCCAGGGGGACTCCTGGGAGTCATGTCCCATGTAGGGGGGAGGGCAGTGAGTTTACCTGCCAAGTTGGCTTAGAGAGAGAGGCCACATCTGAGCAAAAGAAGAGGTTCTCTGCGGGTGACCTGTAGGCACAATTTTAAGTAGGCTTAGCCTGTCCTTTGCAGTAACAAGCTCCAGGCTCATCCTTTTTAATTGGTAGTCCCTACTTGCAAAGCCCCCTTGAAGGACTGGGGAAAAATGTGGAAATAATTAACTTCTCCACATGGGGAATTACTGATATTCTCAAAAGCACTGGGGAAGTCCCTCAAGGGGGCTTTGCAAGTACATTTTTATTCTCTGCCCAAATTACTTTGGGATGTCAGGACTTCACAATAATCTGTACAAAACAACCAGATCTCACTCCCTATTCATAGTTCCATGTAATTATGGTGTTTGAATAAACTGACTACACAAGTTAAATTACACAGTGTGCTATAGAAATTATAGATTTTGCACCAAATAAACATCTCCCTTGGCCCCACATAGAAGCTGAAGTTTTAAACACCACTGATATCATCCTTTACACTTTAGTCTGATTTGCCTTAGTCCCAACCAGATCTGCTTTGTTCATGTATCTAACTGAAGTCTGAATTCTTTTTCAGCTTTTTTAACAAGTTACTGTATGGGGTAATACTGACATTTATAGCTGCCGAACTGTAGCTCTGAGTCTCAGGTGTCACACAGATACTCGAAGTTCCATTGACCAACCAGGTTATACACAAAGAGCTCAGCCTCTCAGAATTTAGAAATAACCATTACAATGCAGATACATGTGACTGCTGTAAGAGCTTACAATCTTGGGCCCTTTACAATAAATCCTTCCCCTGTTAACCTATGCTTTAAGATTCAATTCTCAGAGTTTGTAATTTATAGTTATTACATATTAGTGAGGTGTTACAATGTTTGTCTTTTCGTTTCTGGCTTAATTCACACAAAATGGTGTCCTCAAGGTCCATTCACCTAATTGCTTGCCTCACTTCATTCCTTCTTGCAGCTACTCAGTATTCTATTGTGTGCATATACCACAGGTCATCATTCTGTTCATCAGTCAATGTACCCTTAGGCCACCTCCATCCATTCAAATTGTGAATACTGCCACCATAAACACCAGTGTGCAAATGTCCATTTGAATCCCTGCTCTCAGGTCTTTCACCTATATACCCAGTAATGGGGTTGCAGGACCTTATGGCAGTCCCATACTTAGCTTCTTGTGGAACCATCATACTGCCCTCCAGATGGGATATACCATTCTACATCCCCACCAACAGTGATTAGGTACATCTGTCTCTCCACATTTTGTCCAGCACTTGTATCCCTATTTATTTTTTTCCCCTGCAATTTTATGGAGATATATTCACATACCATACAGTCATTCACAATGTACCATCAGTTGTTTATGGTATCATCATATGGTTGTGCATTCATTACCACAATCAGTCCTTGAACACATTCATTACTCCAAAAAAATTAAGAATAAAAACTAATAGAAAAAATAAAAATTAAAAAAAAAAATAAAAAGGTCAGACAAGAACACCACCACCAAGAATCCCATAGTCCTCCTTTATATCTCCCTCTTATAGACACTTCTTAGCTTTGGTATATTGCCTTTGTTACAATTAATGGAAGCATATTACAATGTTACTATTAACTATAGACTCTAGTTTGCATTGATTATATTTTTCCCCAATACCATCCCATTTCAACACCTTACAAAGTTGAAATTCATTTGTTTTCCCACATGTAAAAACATTTTTATATTCGTACATTTAATCACCATTATTGACCACTCTAGGTTTCACTAAGTTATACAGTCCCAGTCTTTATCTTCTGTCTCTCCTTGTGGAGTAATACATGTCCCTAGCCTTCCTCTTTCAGCTGTATTCACAGTCATCTTTATTCAGTGTACTTACAATATTGTGCTACCATCACAAAGCATTGTGCTATTGGTTTCTGATCTACCCCAGTCAACCTAGTCCATTTTGTTCATATCTCCAATCGAAGTCTGAACTCCTTTTCACCCTCTTTAACTGTTGATTCATGGGGCGATGCCGACACTCACAGCTGCCGAACTCTGGCTCTGAGTCCCAGGTGCCACACAGACACCTGAAACTCCAGGGACAGACCATGTCACACATAAACAGCTCAGAATCTCAAACTTTAGAAATAACTTACAACTCATGAATAAATGTGACTGCTATAAGGGTTTACAATCTAGGAACCTTACATAAGCCTTCCCCTTATAACCCAGGCTCCCAGATTCAATTCTCACAGTTTACACATTATTAGTTCATATTATTGAGGCATTATAATGTCTGTCTTTTCATTTCTGGGTTATTTCACTCAACATACTGTCCTCATGGTCCATTCACTTTGTTGTATACCTCAGAACTTCGTTCCTTCTTGCTGCTCCCTCATGCAAAAATATTCTTATATTTGTATTTAATCACACTCACTGACCACTCTAGTTTTCACTAAGTTATAAAATCCCAGTCTTTATCTTCTATCTTTCATTCTGGTATCAATACAGACCCCTAACATTCCTCTTTAAACCATACTGACAGTGATTTTTTCAGTGTACTGACAATACTGTGCTACCATCACAGAGTATTATGCTATCCATTTCTACATCTACACAATCAATCCTCTAGAATATTCTATACTCCTTCAACATCAAATGCCCGATCTCAACACTCTTTCTATCTCCTCATATCTTCATTTCTACACTCTTCTCCAAAACTCTGTCTCCAGTCTTTTCCTATCTGTCTGTAGCATTCCCTTTAGTATTTCCTTAGAGGTCTCCTGTTCACGAACTCTCTCAGTGTCTATCTGTAAATATTTTACTCTCCCTCATTTTTGAAGGACAGTTTTACCAGGTATAGGATTCTTGGTTAGCAGTTTTTCTCTTTCAGTATCTTCATTATGTCATACCACTGCCTTCTCGCCTCCATGGTTTCTGCTGAGAGATCCACACTTAGTTTTATCGAGCTCCCCTTGTATGTGATGGATTGCTCTTCCCTTGCTTCTTTCAGAATTCTCTCTTTGTTTTTGACATTTTACAATCTGATTAGTAAGTGTCTTGGAGTAGGTCTATTTGGATCAATTCTTGTTGGGGTACACTGTGCTTCTTGGATCTGTAATTTTATGTTTTTCATAAGAGTTGGGAAATTTTCATTGATTATTCCATTATTCCTTCTGCTGCTTTTCCCTTCTCTTCTCCTTTCGGGGCACCTATAACATGTACATTTGTGCACTTCATGTTGCCATTCAGTTCCCTGAGACCTTGCTCATATTTTTCCATTCTTTTCTGTATCTGTTCCTTTGTGTGCAGGATTTCAGATGTCCTGTCCTCCATCTCACTGATCCTTTCTTCTTCCTCTCCAAGTCTGCTGTTGTATATCTCCATTGTGCTTTTCTTTTCTTTTGTGCCTTTCATTCCCGTAAGTTCTGCCAATTGTTTTTTCAAACTTACGAATTCTTTCTTATGATCCCCTATCCTTCATCTCTTTTGTCACATTCTCTCTCACCTTATTGATTTGATTTAAAATATTTGTTTGAACATCTATAATTAGTTGTTTCAACTCCTGAATCTCAGTTGAAATGTTAGTTTCTTCCTTTGACTAGGCCATATCTTCCTGTTTCCTAATGTTGCTCGTGATTTTTTGCTGGTGTCTAGGCACCTGATTTTCTTCATTGGTTTATTGTGGAGGTTGTTTTCTCTCTTTTGCCTAAGGTTTTTTTGTTGCTTGACTTTGATCTCTATCTTTTCTTTTTTTCTCTCCCTGGCCAGTTGTCAGATTGGCTCTGCCCTCCCATTATCCCCCCCAAAATCAGGTGTCCATCATGGCCTGCCACAGGGATGGGAGGTAGGCACTGGGCACTCCAGCAAGATCACTGTGTGTGGTAATACAAATCTGATGGTTTTCAGTGGTGCTCTATTTTCCACTGGCTAGCAAGAACTGAGTTTGTTTTGGGGCCCTGCTCTGACAGTTGGGTCTTCCCTATTTCTCAGCCAAAACAGGGCTGGGTTTTCATACAGGGCATGTAGACTGTCCAGCGGATGGTACTATTCGGTAACTTAATTGTCCTCAGAGGCTGCTTTGCCTCCGAGCATGGGCTTTGTTTGACCCAGCCAGGTGAAACTGAGGATTCCTATGCCCTCACTTTGCCAGCAAAAATCTGGCTCAATATGGGGCTCCCTCAGCTGACCTGGCACTCTAGTTGTCTCCAAAGCAAGGAAACAGCTGCCAGCTGTTGCTTCCCTAAAGGTTGGGGGAAGGGCTTTCAGACCCAGGGCTGAAAATACATCTCTGTCCTTGTTTTCTGTCTGTCCCTCACTGATCTGAGACTTGAAATGACCTCCCCTGGCCACCAGATCTTCACACAGTGAGAGTATTTTTCACTGCTGTAAGATTTTAAAATCTGTGTCCCTGGTGGGAGGGTTCCTGTCTGCTGTTTCTGTGCCTTTACCGCACGGAGACTGAATGAGGGGGAGGGGAGATGACCAGCTGGTCTGGGATGGAAAATTCCTACCTGATATTTCCTCTCTTTCTTCAATTTAGCATTTGCAGGGTCTTTCTCCAGTCTATATCATCCTCCAGAGTTTCAAACAATTCAGAATTGTCTTTTTCTTAATTAAATCTCCGAAAAGAAGTTTTCAGTGGCTGTTTACGTTGCCATATTGTTGATGTCACCCATTTTTTCATGTTTTTAAGCCATTTGTATTTCCTCTTTGGAAAAGTATCTGCCCATGTCTTTTTTCCATTTTTTTAATTGGGTTGTCTTTTTGTTGTTGAGTTGTAGGGTCTCTTTATATATTCTGGAGATTAAACCCTTATCTGATATATGGTTTCCAAATATTGTCTCCCAGGTGTAGGCTGCATTTTTACTTTTCTGACAGATTCCTTTGATGCACAAAAGTGTTCAATTTTGAGGAAATTCCATTGATCTATTTCTTCTTTCATTGCTTGTGCTTTGTGTGTAAGGTCTAGGGAACCACCTCCTATCACCAGATCTTTAAAATTTTCCCCTACATTTTCTTCTAAAAGTTGTATGGTCTTAGCTCTAATGTTTAGGTCTTTGATCCTAATGTTCAGGTCTTTTTGTATAAGGTATGAGATAGGAGTCCTCTTTCATTCCTTTGGATATGGATATCCAGTTCTCCATATACCATTTATTGAAGAGACTGCTCTGTCCCAGATGCATTGGCTTGACTGCCTTATCAAAGATCAATTGTCCATAGATGACAGGGTCTATTTCTGAAAACTCAATTCAATTCCATTAGTTGGTATATCTATCTTTATGTCAGTACAATGCTGTTTTCACCATTATAACTTTGTAATATGCTTTAATGTCAGGTAGCATGAGACCTTCTACTTCCTTCCTCGTTCTCAGGATATTTCTGGCTATTCAGCACACTGCCCTTCCAAATAAATTTGGCTATTGGTTTTTCAATTTCTGCAAAGTAAGTTCTTAGGATTTTAGTTGGTATTGCATTGCATCTATAAGTCAGTTTAGGTAGAACTGACATCTTAACTATATTTAGATTTCTAATTCATGACCACGGCCCTTCCATTTATTTAGGTCCTGTTTGATATCTTTAAGCAATTTCTTGTAATTTTCTGTGTATAGATCTTTTGTGGCCTTGGTCAAGTTTATTCCTAAATACTTGATTCTTTTGGTTGCTATTGTAAGTGGAATTTTTTTCTTGATTTCCTCTTCATGTTGCTCATTACTAGTATATTGGAACACTGCTGAGTTTTGTGTGCTGATCTTGTAACCTGCCAATTTGCTGTATTCATTTATTAGCTATATTAGCTTAGCTGTAGATTTTTCCAGATTTTCTACAAAAGGATCATGTCGTCTGCAAATAGTGAAAGTTTTACCTCTTCCTCTCCAATCTGGATGCCTTTTATTTCTTTTTCTTGCCTAATTGCTCCAGTTAGAACTTCCAGCACAATGTTGAATAACAATCATGACAGTGGGCATCCTTGTCTTCTTCCTGATCTTAGAGGGAAAGCTTTCAGTCTTTCCCCATTGAGTATGATGTTAGCTGTAGATTTTTCATGTGTTGCCTTTATCATATTAAGGAAGGTCCCTTGTATTCCTATCATTTTTAGTGTTTTCATCAAGAAATGATGTTGAATTTTGTCAAATGCCTTTCCTGCATCAATTGAGATGGTCATGTGGTTTTTCTCCTTTGATTTATTGACGTGGTGTATTACATTAATTGGTTTTCCTGTGTTGAACCAGCCTTGCATTCCTGGAATAAATCCCACCTGGTCATGATGTATAATTCTTTTAATGTATTGCTGGATTTGATTTGTGGGTATTTTGCTGAGGATTTTTGTTTCTATATTCATTAAAGAGATTGGGCTGTAATTTTCTTTTTTGAAGTGTCTGTGTCTGGTTTTGGTATTATGGTGATATTGGCTTCATAGAATGAGTCAGGTGGCTTTCCCTCCTCTTCAGTTTTTTTTTTGAAGATTTTGAGCAGGATTGGTACTAATTCTTTCTTGAATGCTTGGTGGAAATCACATGTGAAGCCATCCGGGACTGGACTTTTCTTTTTGGGGAGGTTTTTGATTACTGACTCAATCTCTTTACTTGTGATTGGTTTGTTGAAGTTATGTATTTTTTTCTAGTCTGTGTTGGTTGTTCACACTTTTCTAGGAAGTTGTCCATTTTGTCTAAGTGGTCTAGTTTATTACCATATAGTCGCTCATTGTATCCTCTCCTTATTTCTTTTATTTCTGTGGGGTCAGTAGTTATGCCACCTTTCCCATTTCTGATTTTAGTTCTTTGCATTCATTGATTCTCTCTCTCCCTGCCCTCCCTCAGCCTAGCTAAGGGTCCATTGATTTTATTGATTTTCTCAAAGAACCAACTTCTGATTTTGTTGATTCTATTGTTTTTATGTTCTCAGTTTCAGCTGTTTCTGCTCTAATCTTTGTTATTTCTTTCCTTCTGTTTGCTTTGGGGTTAGTTTACTGTGCTTTCTCTAGTTCTTCCAGGTGACAGTTAATTTCTTGATTTTTGCTCTTCTTTTTTTAATATAGGAATTCAGGGCAATACATTTTCCTCTCAGCACTGCCTTTGCTGCATCCCAAAAGTTTTGATATTTTGTGTTTTCATTTTCATTTGCCTCAAGATGTTTAATCATTTCTCTTGTAATTTATTCCTTTACTCACTGGGTTTTTAGGAGTGTTCTGTTTAGCCTCCATATATTTTGAATATTCCAACCTTCCACCTGTTATTGATTTCCAACTTCATTCTATTATGATCTGAGAAAGTGTTCTGTATGTCAGTATTTTAAAATTTATTGAGACTTGCTTTGTGACTCAATATTTGGTCTATCCCAGGAATGATCGATCCATGAGCATTTGAGCAAAATGTATACGCTGCTTTTGTGGGGTGTAGTGTTCTGTAAATGTCTGTCAAGTCTAGTTAATTTATTGTACAATTCAACATCTCTGTTGCCTTAGTGATCCTCTTTCTAGATGTTGTATCCATTGATAAGAGCACTGTATTGAAATCTCCAACTACTATTGTAGAGCTCTCTGCATCTCCCTTCATTGTCATCGGTGTTTGCCTCATGTATTTTGGAGCATTTGGTTCGGTGCATAAATATTCATGATTACTGTGTCTTCTTGATGAATTGACCCTTTTATTAATAAATCGTGTCCTTCTTTGTCTCTTTTAATTGACTTATAATTGAAGTCTAATATATCTGATTTTAGTATAGCCATCCCTGCTCTTTTCTTGTTGTTGTTCACATGAAATATTTTTCCAGGCTTTCACTTTCAAACTATTTTTCTCCTTGGGTCTAAGTGAGTCTCCTTTAGACAGCATATGGATGGGTCCTGTTTTTAAATCCATTCTGCTAGTCTTTGTCTTTTTATTGGGGAGTTTAATCCATTAACATTTAATGTTATTATTGTAAGGGCAGTACTTTCTTCTACCATTTTGTCTTTTGGATTTTATGTTTCAGATCTTAATTTTTTCTCTCTCTCTTTTTACCCTTCCTGATAGTCTTCATTTCTACAGTCTTCTCCAATCCTCTCTCTCCCGTCTTTCCCTATTAGCCTGTAGCTCTCCCTTTCATATTTCTAATAGACCATGTCTCTTATTCACAAACTCTCTGTCTGTTTGTCTGAAAATATTTTAAACTCTCCCACATTTTTGAAGGACAGTTTTCTTACATATAGAATTCTTGGTTGGAAGTTTATCTCTTTCAGAATTTTAAATATGTCACACCACTGCCTCCTTGCCTCCATGTGAGTCACTGAGTAGTTACTAATTAGTCTTATGTTGTTTCCCTTGTATGTGGTGAATTGCTTCTCTCTTGCTGCTTTCAGAACTTGCTCCTTCTCTTCGGCATCTTTTTCTTGAGTGGCTCTTCGGTTAGGTAATTTCTAGTGTATAGGAACATTACTGACTTATGTGCATTAATCTTGTATCCCACTATTTTCCTAAATTTGTTTATTAGCTCAAGTAGCTGTGTCATTGATTTCTCAGGATTTTCCAAATATAAGATCATATCATTTGCAAATAATGACAGTTTTACTTTTTCCTTTCCAATTTAGATGCCTTTTATTTCTTTGTCTTGCCAGATTTCTCTGGCTAGCACTTCTAGCACAATACTGAATAACAGTGGTGACAGGAGACATCCTTATCTCATTCCTGAACTTAGAGGGAAGGCTTTCAGTCTCTTGCCATTGAGTACTATGCTGGCTGTGGGTTTTCATATTCCCTTTATCATACTGAGGAAGTTTCCTTCAAATCCTACCTTTTGAAGTGTTTTTATCAAAAAAGGATGCTGGACTTTGTTAAATGCTATTTCAGCATCTATTGAGATGGTCATTTGATTTTTCCCTTTTGATTTGTTAATGTATTGTATCATACCAGTTTTCTTATATTGAACCATCCTTGCATGCCTGGAATGAACCCCAGTTGGTCATGGTGTAAGATTTTTTTAAATGTGTCTTTGGATTTGATGTGCAAGTATTTTGCGAGTTTTTGTGTCTATAGTCATGAGGGAGATTGGCCTGTAGTTTTCCTTTCTTGTAGCATTTTACCTGGTTTTGGTATTACAGTGATGTTAGCTTCATAAAATGAGTTAGGTAGTGCCCCATTTTCTTCAGTTTTTTGAAAAAAGCTTAAGTAAGATTGGTGTCAGTTCTTTTTGGAAAGTTTGACAGAATTCCCCTGTGAAGCCATCTGGCCCTGGGCATGCATTTGTGGGAAGCTTTTTGATGACTGATTGGATCTCTTTGCTTGTGATTGTTTTGTTGAGGTCTTCTGTTTCTTCTCTGGACAGTCTACTTGTTTATCTGTTTCCAAGAAACTGTCCATTTCCTCTACATTATCTAGTTTGTTGGCATACAGTTGTTCATAGTATCCTCTTATGATTTTTAAAATTTCTTCTGGGTCTACAGTAATGTCCCCTCTGTCATTCATTATTCTGCTTATTTGGGTCTTCTCTGTTTTTGACTTTGTCAGTCTAGCTAAGGGCTTGTCTATCTTGTTGATCTTCTCAAAGAACCAACTTTTGGTTTTATTTGGTCTATTTTTTTTTTTTTTTTTTGCTCTCTGTGTCATTTATTTCTGCTTTAATCCTTGTTATTTCTTCTCTTCTGCTTGGTTTATGATTAGTTTGCTGTTCATTTTCTAGCTTCTTCAGTTGTTCCATTAGTTCTTTGGTTTTAACTCTTTCTTCCTTTTTAATGTATGCATTTAGAGCTATAAATTCTCCCCTCAATACCGCCTTCGCTGCTTCCCATAAATGTTGTTATGTTGTGCTCTCATTTTCATTCATGTTTAGATATTTATCAGTTTCTCTATTTCTTCTTTAACCCAGTGATTGTTTAGGAGTGTGTTGTTTAACTTCCAGATATTTGTGAATGTCTTACAACTTTGATGATTATTGACTTCTAGTTGTATTCCACTGTGACCAGAGAATGTTCTTTGAATAATTTCAGTCTTTTAAAATTTATTCAGGCTGGTATTGTGACCCAGCATATGATCTATTCTGGAGAAAGTTCCATGGGCACTAGAGAAGAATGTATATCCTGGTGATTTGGGATGTATGCTCTATATATGTCTAAGTTGTAATCATTTATCACATTGTTTGGTTTTCAGTTTCCTTATTGGTCCTCTCTCTGGTTGATCTATGTATAGGAGTGAGTGATGTATTGAAGTCTCCCATAATTATTGTGGAAACATCTATTGCTTCCTTCAGTTTTGCCAATGTGTGTCTCATATACTTCGGGGCACCTTGATTGGGTGCATAGACATTTATGATTGTTATTTCTTCTTGTTGAATTGTCTCTTTTATTAGTATGTAGTGTCCTTCTTTGTCTCTTATGACATCCTTACATTTAAAGTCTATTTTATCTGAGATTAATACTGCCACTCCTGCTTTCTTTTGGCTGTAGCTTGCATGGAGTACTTTCCCCCATCCTTTCACTAGCAATTTCTTTTTGTCTCTGGGTCTAAGAGGAGTCTTTTGTAAGTAACATATTGATGGTCCATATTTTTTTAATCCATTCTGCCAATCTATATGTTTTAATTGTGGAATTTAATCCAGTCACATTCAATGTTATTACTGTGAAGTGTGAAGGCAGTTCTTGAATCAGCCATCATATCCTTTTTTTTTCTTAATTTTTATTTTGAAGTAATTTCAAACATATAGGACAGTTCGCAAATACAATACAGACCCCATACAGAGAAGTCCAACACCCCCCCTACCCCCAGATATCTGTATGTACCAATGTTACATTTTGCTACATTTGCAGTACCTTTCTTTCTCTTTCTTTCCTTCCTTCCTTTCCTCCTTCCTCCCTCCCTCCCTTCCTCTCTCCCTCTCCCCTCTTTCTTTCAACTGTATCTATTATCTTTCTGTCAATTATCTATCTACCCATTTATCATCTTCTGAACATTTGAGAGCAGGTTGCATATATCGTACTCCTTGAAATCATAACATTTCCATGTACATTTCCTACGAACAAGGATATTCACTTATATCATTAGCTTAACTGCAGTTAATTCAAGAAAATTAATATGGATATAAAGCTTAAATTCTATGTCCAGTTTTTCCTTATGCCCCCTTTGAGTTTTTCTCCTCCATTCTTAGATCCACTCCAGTAACATATATTGCATTGATTGCCATTAACTCTTAATTAACTTTTTAAAAAAATTAATTATATCAAAAAAAATTAAGAAAAAGATATACAAAAAAAAAAACCCAAAACATTTCAAACAAACCACAACAAAGGAGTAAGAAAAAGACAACCAACCTAAAATAACTACTTTACTTCCAACATGTTTCTACTCTACGCCAAGAAAATAACCTAATACAGCAACATTTCTGTGAACTTGTTCCTACCATACCCATCAGAAATTAACAAACCAAAGTAATCCCTGGGCATTCCCAGAACGTTAAATTTACCAACAGTAGCTTATCTGTTCTTACTGGGTTATCGTTCCCCCTTCATTAATATAGCTCTCTATCGCTAGTTCCCCTACATTCTACATTATAAACCATTTATTTTAGGAGTGTGTTGTTTAACCTCCAGGTGTTTGTGAATTTTCTGTCTCTGATGGTTATTGACTTCTAAATGTATTCCATTATGGTCAGAGAATGTGCTTTGAATAATTTCAGTTTTTTAAATTTATTGAGGCTTGTTTTATGTCCCAGCAGATGGTCTATTCTGGAGAAAGATCTGTGATCACTAGAGAAGAATGTGTATCCTGGTGATTTGGGATGTGATGTTCCATATATGTTTATTAAATCAAATTCATTTATCAGATTGTTTAGGTTTTCAATTTCCTTATTGGTCTTCTGTGTGGTTGATCTATCTATAGGAGAGAGTGATGTGTTGAAGTCTCCCACAATTATTGTGGAAACATCCACTGCATCCTTTAGTTTTGCCAGTGTTTGTCTCATGTATTTTGTGACACCATGATTGGGTGCATAAACATTTATGATTGTTATTTCTTCTTGTTGAATTGCCTCTTTTATTATTATGTAGTGGCCTTCTTTGTCTCTCCTAACATCCTTGCATTTAAAGTCTATTTTATCTGAGATTAATATTGCTACTCCTGCTTTCTTTTGGTTGTAGCTTGCATGAAATATTTTTTCCATCCCTTCACTTTCAGTTTCTTTGTGACCCTCTGTCTAAGATGAGTCTGTTGTATGCAATATATTGATGGTTCATATTTTCTGATGCTTTCTGCCAATCTACATCTTTTAATTGGGGAGTTTAATCCATTTACATTCAATGTTTCTACTGTGAAGGCATTTCTTGAATCAGCCATCCTACCCTTTGGTATATGTTTGTCAGATGTATTTTTCCCCTCTCTCTCTTAATGTCCTTTATTGAACGAATATTGAATCTCTTTAGTACTAAACCTTTCTCCATATCTCTCTCTCCTTTCTTTGTTTCTCTGTCTGTAGGGCTCCCTTTAGTATCTTAAGTATGGCAGGACTTTTATTAGCAAAATCTCTCAGCATTTGTTTGTCTGTGAAAAATTTAAGCTCTCCCTCAAATGTGAAGGAGAGCTTTGCTGGATAAAGTATTCTTGGTTGGAAATTTTTCTCTCTCAGGATTTTAAATATGTCATGCAACTGCCTTCTCGCCTCCATGGTGGCCACTACTTAGTCTTATGCTGTTTCCTTTGTATGTGGTGAATTGCTTTTCTCTTGCTGCTTTCAGAACTTGCTCCTTCTCTTCAGTATTTGACAGTCTGATCAGAATGTCTTGGAGTGGGTTTATTTGGATTTATTTTGTTTGGAGTTTGCTGGGCATTTATGCTTTGTGTATTTATATTGTGTAGAAGGTTTGGGAAGTTTTCCCCTAAAATTTCTTTGAATGCACTTTCTAGACATTTACCCTTCCCTTCCCCTTCTGGAAGGGGAGTCTTAAATTTGGATGTTTTATTTTATTTATCATATCCCTGAGGTCCATTTTGATTTTTTCCCCATTCTTTCTTTTGTTCTTTTATCTTCCATTCTGTGGTCCTGATTCGTTGTTCAGCTTCCACTAGTCTTGTACTATGAGTATCCAGGATCTTTTTAATTTGGTCAACAGTTTCTTTTATTTCCATAAGATCAGTATGTCATTGTCTGTTTGTCAGAGAATATTTTAAGCTCTCCCTCATATTTGAAGAACAGTTTTGCCAGATATAGGATTCTTGGTTGGTGGTTTTTCTCTTTCATTATCTTAAAATATATCACACCACTTCCTTCTTGCCTCCATGGTTTCTATTGAGAAATCTGCACATAGTCTTATCAAGCTTCCTTTGTATGTGATGGATCACTTTTCTCTTGCTGCTTTCAGGATTCTCTCTTTATCTTTGACATATGATAATCTGATTATTAACTGTCTTGGTATAGGCCTATTCAGATCTCTTCTGTTTGGAGTACGCTGCACTTCTTGGATCTGTAATTTTATGTCTTTCATAAGAGATGGGAAATTTTCATTGATTATTTCCTCTGTTATTGCTTCTGCCCCTTTTCCTTTCTCTTCACCTTCTTGGACACCCATGACACGTACATTTCTGCATTCATGTTGTCATTTAATTCCCAAAGACGTTGCTCATATTTTTCCATTCTTTTCTCTATCTGTTCTTTTGTGTGTAGGCTTTCAGGTTTCTTGTTCTCCAGTTCCTGAGTGTTTTGTTCTGCCTCTTGAGATCTGCTATTGTATGTTTCCATTGTGCCTTTCATTTCCATAGATTCTGCCAGGTGTGTTTTTGAACTTTTGATTTCTACCTTACATACATCCAGTGTTTTCATTATACACTTCATCTCTTGTGCCATAGCTTCCCTAAACTTTTTGAATTGATATAGCATTAGTTGTTTAAATTCCTGTATCTCAGTTGAAGTGTAAGTTTGCTCCTTTGACTGAGCCATAACTTCATTTTTCTTAGTGTAGGCTGTAGTTTTCTGTTGTCTGGGCATCTGGTTTCCTTTGTAACCCCAATCAGGTTTTCCCAGATCAGAATAGGCTCAGGTCTCAGAGGGAGGCAATAGTATCACGTCTCCTTGAGGGTTTGTCTTAGAAGATTGATGCACCCTGTGAGGCCTCAAGTTACTGTGCTTTTCTGCCCAGCAGGTGGCACCTGTCAGCCAGTAGCTCCAGACTGGTGTAAGGAGGTGTGGCCTGTGGCTGTTTCCCCCCAGGTTCTGAGGTCTGGTTCTGAACGGAAGGCAGGTAGTAGAGCTACTTCCTACCACCTTTTTCCTCTTAGGGAAGATACACCCCCTAGGAAGAGATCATTTACAACTGAATAGTCTCTCTGCCTGTGCTGTCTCCACCTGTGTCTGGGTCAGAGTGCTGGGAACTGAAAATGGCTGAGGCTTTATCCACTGAGACAAAAAAGGGACAGAAAGCCAAGTTCAGGGCCAGTCTGCGGCCACCCTGTCGCTCTCCAAGGTTCGTAGTCACCAAAAGCCTCTGTCTGCTTTTTGGGGATTCATAGCTTGTATTGAGCAGTCCATGTTTGTTAATTAAAACCCTAGCTGGAGCTCAGCTAAACTATATTCTCTTGCTTGGACAGTGTTGCTCTCTAGCACAGTGAGGCTTTACAGTTTGGGCCAAGGGGCGGGGGGGCTCCTGGCTTGGATCCGCAGTTTTTATTTACAGATTTTATGTTGCAATCTCGGGCATTCCTCCCGATTCAGGCTGGTGTATGATGAGTGGACAGTCACGTTTGTCTCCCTGCAGTTATTCCAGATTATTTACTAGTTGTTCCTGGTTGTTTATTAGTTGTTCCAAGAGGACAAACTAGCTTCCACTCCTCTCTATGCTGCCATCTGCTTCCCTCCTCACATGAGTTTTGAAAGACCGTTTTTCTGGTATAGAATTCTTGGCTGGCAATTTTTTTTCTTTCACCACTTTAAATATGTCATCCCACTGCGTTCTTGCCTCTATGTAAATTAGCAAAAGGCGTTTTCACAGCCCCTTGGATACTTGGCTTCATGAGCGGATGGCACTTTTGTGTGGAGGCAAAAAAGATTTGCCTTCCTCTAGGAGGAAATGGCCTTCTAGATATCAGCTGCCACCTCTCCCTTGGTCATGCATTTTTTGCCAGTGTCCAAAGTATATAACCTTAGACAACTACCTTGGCCTTCAACTTAGTCACATGACAGGAATAAGCAGCTGTTTTATGGATAAAAATTAAGACTGAGCACACAGTATTACTGTTGTGTTAAAATAAAACTTAGAACAAAATTAATCTGACATTTATTATATATGTAGGCAAGATGCACTAATAACTATAATTAATATTGAGTTTAAATAACCAACTAAATTTTTATCATTCCTATTTCATTTTGTTGGTACTCTGTGATGGTTTGAAGTTGTATGTAACCCAGAAAAGTATGTTCTTAAAGTTAATCCTTTCTTGGGGGTGTGGACCCTTGAAAATATGATCTTTTGATAAGTACAATCTTAAGATATGACCCACCTTATTCAGGGTGGGTCTTAATCCTCTTACTGGAGTCCTTTATAAGAGAATGAAATTCAGAAACAGAGAAAGTCATGGAAATAAGAAGCTAGAAGCAATGAAGAGAAGGGAGAGACCAGCAGATGCTGCCACATGCCTTGCCATGTGACAGAGGAATCCTGGATTGCCAGCAGCCAGTCTTCAGGAAGAAGATATCTACTTGATGATGCCTTGATATTGACATTTTCACAGATTCAGAACTGTAAGCTTGTAAGCTAATAAATTCCCATTACAAAAAGCCAACACATTTATATATCTGCTTTCAGCAGCCTAGCAATCTAGAACAAACTTATTTATAAATATTGTTAGTTTTGGCAATATTTCCTATATTAGTACTATTTAATTGTCTTGGTCATTATCATGAACATTACAAAATAAAACTGGAATCCCCTTGCCCCTCACTACTTCTGCCAATACTTTTACTAAAATGTCCTTATTTGGATTTGCTAAAGCTGAAATAGGTTTGCTTTTACAATTTATTAGCTTACATGTTTACAGTAACATGTTTACATGTAACATGTTTACAGTTTTACAGTAACATGTTTACATGTTTACAGTAACGTGTTTACATGTTTACAGTTTTACAGTTTATTAGCTTACAGGTTTACAGTTTTAAAGCTGTGAAAATATGTCCAAATTAAGGCATCAACAAGAGGATACCTTCTCTGAAGAAAGCCTGTCAACATCTAGGACACCTCTGTCACATGGGAAGGCACATGGCTGGCATCTGCTGTTCCTTCTCCTGGGTTTTGTTGCTTTCAACTTCTGGCTTCAATGGCTTCTTCTCTCAGTTCTTCTGGGGGCTTTTTCTCTAAGCTCTTTCAGGTTTTTTATCTTCTCATAAAGGAGTCCAGTAAAAGGATTAAGACCCACCTTGAATGGGCTGGGTCACATCTCAATTGAAATAACCTAACCAAAAGGTTCTGCCCACAATAGATCTGCACCCACAGGAATGGATTAGAAGAACATGGCCTTTTCTGGGGGTACCTAACAGCTCCAAAACAGCACAGTCCTCTTTTATGACTAGTTGCAATCTATTTTTTTTCCTTTAATGCAAAAACTCTAGGCCTTTTGCTATGTGAATAACATAGTCTCAGAGGAAACCACATGACTAATAAGGGGAGGGGAGACTTGAATGCATACAGGATAATTGAGGAGAGGATTTGAGACAGAAATGAAAAGAATTAGAAGCAGAGGACTGGTCTAGATACTCTATTCTCTGAATTTGGCATCTAAAAGTTACCTTCTTCACTAATCCCAGATCATAGGACAAACATTATCTTAGCAACAAGTAGATACATTTTTTTTTCTGCTCTGCTCAGTCCTCCTCAACAGCTTGATGTTATCTAAAATACTTTTAAAGGGAGGCATAGTTAGAAATTAAAATTAAAAGGTTAAAATGTAAATAATATATTTTCCCATTTATTCCAGTTTAGCATTTCCACTTTTTTATTCTCTCTGACTAAGACTGCTGGCCATTTAGTTTGTCATTACATATGAACTGTTTCTGGCTTTCTTCACCTTCCTATCCACCGTGGATCCCTGTGGCTGCATCCTCCTATTGTTTAACCTTGCCCTTGATATTCCTGGCTCTGGGAAATCCTACTATTTATTCAGCTGTTTATTTATTTATTTTGGGTTGACTCACTTTTTTTTTTTTCCTATTTTAAAAATATTATTTATTTGGAACATGGTACAAAATGAGAAAGGATCAAAAAGGTCTAATGAAAAATCATTCTCCCACACCATCCCTCAGCCAGGTCCGGCCACGTCCAGATGTCATGGTTAATAGTATATACTAGATATATTAAGATCAATTTTATGCTTATACGCTAGCAGCAAACAATTGTAAAATAAGGTTTAAAGTAATTCCCTTTACAATAGCATGAAGAAGTATAAAATTCTTAGGAATAAGTTTAAAGACCTAAATACCAGGAAAGATATACTGTAGCATGAGCATGGGTTTTACCTTTTCACATGTACAATTCAGTGCCTTTTAATATATTCACGAGGTTGTGCAGCACTAATTCCAGAATATTTTTGTGGGTTGACTCACTTTTATACTATCCTGTGATCATTACAAATCTTTTCAGTTGTCTTGATGTTCAAAATCTAGTCTTCTTCCTTAACGTTTTCAGATGGCTTTATTTCCTTCTTCACTGAAAAAGTGTAAGTAAACTTTAGGATTTCTCTATCCATCTCGTTGCTTTATTTAGGTAACTCGCCTGCTTGTTTCCTGATCTCATAACTTCTTGTTGTTCACCATTCCCAGATTGTTTCTATTAATAATCCCTTCTTCTTGCATCATCCCTCTTTCTTCCACTGGCTCTTTTCTCTCTTCCTGTAGTAATGATTTCTAGGCCTAAAATGTTTATCTCTGCCTTGTTTCATCTTAATGTACCATGAAGGCACTTGGTTGAGTTCCTTCCCACCCATTTAGTCCTCAATTCTCTAGAATTAGAATCAAGTTATCTATTCTTTGTGACTGTGTTTCAAAAGTCACCAATAATGTCTTTTTTTATTAGAGAAGTTGTGGGTTTACAGAACAATCATGCATAAAATGTTAACTCCCATACACTACTCCACACCAACACCTTCTAATTGGTATGGGAACATTTGTTACAGTTGATGATAGCACATTTCTACAACTGCACCAGTAAAGTCCATGGTTCAACTTAGGGCCCAATGTGTAGTGCAGTTCCATGGTTTATGAAAAAATTTTAATTCTGTTACCAAATATACAATCTCACATTTCTCTGTTTAATCATATACAGGTATATGCTAATTGTGTTCACAATGTTGGTCTACCGTCACTACTATCCATTACCAAAATATTTTCATCATTCCAAATAGGAACCCTGTACATTTTAAGCCTTAACTTTCCCATTCCCTTTTCCCACTTCATCCCCTTGTAACCTGTATTCTAGATTATGACTCTATGAATTTGCTTATACTAATTGTTTCAAATCAGTGAGCTCATACTATAAGTGTCCTTTTGTGTCTGGCTTATTTCACTCAACATGATGTCTTCAAGGTTTGTCCATATTGTTGCATTCCCTTTTAGATTTGAATATTTCATTGCATGGATATACCACATTTTATTTATCCATTCATTGGATGATGGACACATGGGTTGCTTCCACCTTTATGCAATTGTGAATACTGCTGCTATGAACATTGGTGTGCAAACATCTGTTTGAGACCCTGCTTTCAATTCTTTTGGGTATATACCTAGTAGCAGAATTGCTGGGTCATTGAATAGTTCTATACTTAGCTTTCTGAGGAATGCCAAACTGTCTTCCACAGTGATGCACCATTTTACATTCCCAACAGCAGTGAATGTGTGTTCCTATTTTTCCATATCCTCTCCAACACTTGTAGGTTTTTTTTTTTTTTTTTTTTTTAATAGTGGCCATTCTAGTAGTGGTGGAAAGATATCTCATTGTTGTTTCCATTTGCATCACCCTAATAGCTAACAATGTTGAACATCCTTTCATGTGCTTTTTAACCATTTGTATTTCCTCTTTGAAAAAATGTCTATTCAAGTCTTTTGCCCATTTTTAAATTGGGTTGTCTTTTTATTGTTGAGTTGTAGGATATCTTTATATATTCTGGATATTAAACTCTTATCAGATATATGATTTCAAGTATTTTCTACCATGGTGTAGGTTGTAGTTTTACTTTCATGATAAATTCCTTTGAGGAACAAAAGTTCTTAATTTTAATGAGATCCCATTTATCTATTTTTGTTGTTGTTCTTGCTTATGGTTTAAGTGTAAAATCTAAGAAACCATTGCCTAACATAAGTCGTGAAGATGTTTCCCTACATTTTCTTATAGAAGTTTGATAATTTTACCTCTGATATTAAGATCTTTGATCCATTTGAGTTGACTTTTGTATATGGTGTGAGGTATGGTTGCTCCTTCATTTTTTTGCAAATGGACATCCAGTTTTCCCAGCACCATTTGTTGAAGAGACTATTCTTTCCCAACTGAATGGTCTTTACCACCTTCCTTGGTAAAAATCAGTTGGCCATAAATGTGAGGGTTGATTACTGAGCTCTTAGTTTGAGTCCCTTATTCTGTATGTCTGTCCTTGTGTGAGAACCATGCTGTTTTGATTACTGTGGTTTTGTAATAAGTTTTAAGGTCAGGAAGTGTGAGTCCTCCAACTTCATTCTTCTTTTTCAAGGTAGCTTAAGCTTTTTGGGTACCCTTGCCCTTCCATATAAATTTGATGATTGGCTTTTATATTTCTGCAAACAAGGTTGTTGGAATTTTGATTGGATTGCATTGAATCTATAAATTGTTTTGGGTAGCATTGACATGTTAATGATTTTTAGTCTTCCAAACCATGAATACAAAATATCCTTCTATTTATTTAGGTCTTTGATTTCTTTTAGCATTGTTTTGTATTTTTCTGTGTATGGGTCCTTTACATTCTTGGTTAAAATTCTTCCCAAGTATTTGATTCTTTTATTTCTATTGCAAATGGGATTTTTTTCTTGAATCCTTCTTATTGTTCATTGCTTGTGTATAGAGACACTACTGAGTTTTGGGTGTTGATCTTGTACCCCACCACTTTGCCGAATTCATTTATTAGCTCTAGGAGCTTTGTTGAGAATTTTTCAGGACTTTTTTTTTAAATATAAGATCATATCATCTGCAAATAGGGAAAATTTTACTTCTTCCTTTCCAATTTTATTTCTTTCTTGCGTAATTGTTCTGTCTGTAACTTACAGTATAATGTTGAACAACAGGAGTGGGTGACAGTGGGCATCCTTATCTTATTCCTTATGTTCTAGAGAAAGCTTTCAGTCTTTCATCATTAGGTGGGGTGTTAGCTGTGGGTTTTTCATATATTTCCTTTATCATTGTCCTAGTTTGCTAATGCTGCGGAATGCAAAACACCAGAGATGGATTGGCTTTTATAAAAAGGGGGTTTATTTGGCTATACAGTTACAGTCTTAAGGCCATAAAGTGTCCAAGGTAACACATCAATAATCGGGTACCTTCACTGGAGGATGGCAAATAGCGTCCGGAAAACCTCTGTTAGCTGGGAAGGCACATGGCTGGCGTCTGCTCCAAAGTTCTGGTTTCAAAATGGCTTCTCCCAGGACATTCCTCTCTAGCAAGCTTGCTCCTCTTCAAATAACATCACTCACAGCTGCACTGCGTTCAGTCTCTCTGAGTCAGCACGTTTATATGGCTCCCCTGATCAAGGCCCGCCCTGAATGGGCAGGGCCACGCCTCCATGGGACTATCCCACCAGAGTCACCACCCACAGCTGGGTGGGGCACATTCCAAGCAAATCTAATCAGCACCAAAAGTCTGTCCCACAAGACTACATCAACGATAATGGCATTTGGGGGACACAATACATTCAAACCAGCACAATCATGTTGAGGGCGTTTCCTTCAAATCCTAGTTTTCTGAGTGTTTTTATTAAGAAAGGATGCTGGATTTTGTCAAATACCTTTTCTGCATCAATTAAAATGATCATTTCCCCCCCTTCATGCTGTTAATGTGGTATTTTACATTATCAATTTTCTTATGTTGAACCACCCTTGCATATCAGGATGAATCCCACTTGATCATGATGTATAATTCTTTAAATATACCGTTTTATTCACTTTGCTTACATTTTGTTCAGGAATTTTTAGGTATGTATTCAGAAGAGATATTGGTCTGTAATTATCTTTTTTTGTAGTATCTTTATCTGGCATTGGTATGAAGATGATATTAGCCTCATAGAATGAATTAGGGAGTGTTCCTTCCTCTTCAATTCTTTGGAAGAGTTTGAGCAAGATTAGTGTTAAGTCTGCTTGGAATGTTGGGTAAAATTTCCCTGTGAAGCCATCTGGTGCTAGAATTTCCTTTGTTGGGAGTTTTTTTGATGACTGATTCAATGTCTTTAAAGGTAATTGGTTTTTTGAGATCTTCTGTTTCTTTTTGAGACAGTGGTGCCAGTTTGTTTGTTTCTAAGAATTTGTCCATTTCATCTAGGTTACCTAATTTATTTGTGTACAGTTAGTTGTTCATAGTATTCTCCAATAGTCTGTTTAATTTCACTGGTATCAGAAGAATTTCCCCTTTTTCATTTCTGATTTTAGTTACTTGTGTCTTTTCTCTCTTTTTAATTGTCTTGCTTCAGGTTTGTGAATTTTACTGATATTTTCAAAGAACCAATTTTTGGTTTCGTTGATGCTTTTTATTGATTTTTTCCCCCCCTCTATTTCATTTTTCTTACCTCTGTTCTGTTATTTCCTTCCTTCTGCTTGCTCTGGGTTTAATTTGGTCTTCTTTTTATATTTCTTCCCTTGTTGAAGTTAGGTCTCTGCTTTGAAATCTTTGTTCTTTTTAATTATAAACATTTCGAGTTACAATTTTTTCTCCAAGTACTGTCTTTACTGCATCCCATTGGTTTTACATTATTGTTACGGTGCCCGCGAGTTAAAGTACAAGACAGCCAAACAGAATTTAAAGAGCCTTTTATTAGCCAGCTAGCCGGCGGCTGCTGTCTCTCACTCCGTGCAGGGAGTTCAGCAAGCAGCCCCGACCTGTGTGCGCTGGTGCCTTATATAGACAGAAACCGTATCCTAGAAACGCAAGCAAGCAAGCTATTCTAACAGAAGCAGAGTTGGCAGTTAGTTCTTGATCACAAAAAAACAATTTCACAAAGAGTTTCACTTGGAACTGGAGCAGTTATTGATCATAAAAAACAATTTCACAAAAACAATTTCACAAGAGTTTCACTTGGAGCTGGAGCAGCTATTGATCATTAAAGGGTTACAAAAAGTTTCACTTGGACCTGGAGCAGTTATTGTTAAAAGGGTTATGCTTGGCTGATGCGTGCAACCGCAGCTTTGCCTCCCCTAAACGGTAAAGTTTTGCTTCCTTTAACTGGTACAGGCCCAGTCTCACTCCCCCCTCCCCATGGCCTAATGCCATTTACACAACACTGTTGCTTTTCAGATGTTTTAGGATTAAGGGAAAGGGACCCCACTTCAATTATATTTTCATTTTCATTTTCATTTGCCTTAAGATATTTCTGAATTTCCCTTGTGAATTCCTCTTTAACCCATTGGTTGTTTAAGAGTGTGTTGTTTAATTTCCACATATCTGTGAATTTTCCTTATCTCCCTGCTTTTTTTTTTATTCATTTTTTTGTTGTTGGAGAAGATACATTGTATGATTTCAATATTTTTGAATTAATTTAGGCTTGTTTTGTGACCTAACATATGGTGTATCCTAGAAAATGATCCATGTCTACTTGAGAAGAGTGTGTATTCTCTTGTTGTTAGGTGAAATCTGTTAGGTCTAGGTCTAGTTCTTTTAAAGTATTGTTCAAGTCCTGAATTTCCTTATTGATCTTTTTTCTAGATGTTCCATTCATTAGTGAAAGTGGTGTATTAAAATCTCTTACTGGTAAGGCAGAATCATCAACTTCTCCCTTCAAATTTGTCCATATTTACTTTGTATATTTTGGGGGCTCTGCTGTTAGGTACATATAAATTTATAACTGTTACATCTTCTTGTTGAATTGAACCCCTTTATCCATATATAATGACTGTCTTTATTCCTTGTTTTTGACTTAAAAGTCTATTTTATCTGATATTAGTATAGCTACACCAGCTCTTTTTTGGTTATTACTTGCATGGCATATTTTTTTCCCCATATTTTCACTTTCAACCTACTTGGTATCTTTGAATTTAAGATGAGTCTCTTGAAAACAGCATGTAGTTGAATGTGGTGGTTTGAAGAAAAATATGTTCTTAAATTTATGTTCTTAAATTTAATCTATTTTTGTAGGTCTGAACCCCATTGTAAATAGGACTTTTGATGAGGTTACTCATTAAGGTATGATCCATCTCAATCAGGATGGGTCTTAATCCTATTACTTGAGCCCTTTATAAGCAGAATGAAACAGACACAGAGTAAAAGCCACAGAAAGGAAGAAGCTGAAATGGAACTCAGAAGAGAAGGAAGAGATCAGGGGATGCTCCATGTGCCTTCCCATGTGACTGAGGAACCAGTAACCAGCCCCAGAATGCCAAGGTCTTTGGGGTGAAAGCATCACCTTGATGATGCCTTGATTTGGTCATTTTCCCAGCTTCAAAATCATGAGTGAATAAATTTCATTTGTTTAAGCCAAACCATTCATGGTATTTGCTTGAGAAGCCTAGGGAACTAAAACATTGGGTCGTGCTTTTTTTAATCCATTCTGCCGATTTCTATCTATTGACTGGAGAGTTTGATCTATGTACATTTAAAGTCACTACTGATAATGCTGGAATTTTTTCTACCATTTTGCTATTTAGCCTTTTTACCTTTTTAGTCCCCTATCTTTTTTTTCCCTCAATTCTTCCATTAATGCCTACTTTTATATTTATTTGATTTTTTAAAATGTGTTGTACCATACTGAATACCTTCTCTTTTATATCTGGATATATTTTTCATATATGTTCCTTGTGGTTATCATGGGGTTAAAATTTAACAATCTCTCTATACTATATAATAATCATATTCAGTTTAATACCAACTTAACTTCAGTAGCATACACATATACTTTTCCTTTGTCCCCCCACCTTTGTTTGTACTTGTTACCATTTATAGCTTTGTACATTACACGTCCAAAACCATAGATTTATCATTACTTTTGATACATTTGCATTTTAGCACCTGCAGGAAGGAAGAAGTAGAGTTACATACTAAACAATACAATACAATAATACTGGCATTTATAATTACCCAAATGGTTACTGTTCGGGTTTGTTAATGCTGCTATTATGCAAAATACCAGAAATGGATTGATTTTTATAAAGGGGGTTTATTTGGTTACAAAGTTATAGTCCTAATGCCATAAAAGTGTCCAAACTAAGGCATCAACAATAGGGTACCTTCACTTCACTGAAAAAAGGCTGTTGGCATCTGGAAGACCTCTGTTAGCTGGGAGGGCATGTGGCTGGCATCTGCTCCAGGTTTCTGGTTTCAAAATGGCTTTCTCCAAAATGTCTCTAGGCTTGTCTCTCTTAGCTTCTCTGGAGCAAATTCTGGGCTAGCATCTCCAAAGTTTCAGCTTTCAATGGCTGCCTTCAAAACGTCTCTCTCAGCTGCTCTGAGCTTCTTCTGTTTGTGAGCTCCTTTACAGGATGCCAGTGATGAAATCAAGACCCACTCTGAATGGGCAGGGTCCATATCTCCATGGAAATAATTTAATTAGATGTTTCTCTCACAGTTGATTGTATCATATCTCCAAGGAAACAATCAGAAGATTCCAATCTAATCAACACTAACTACCCCCACAAGATTGGATTAAAGAACATGGCTTTTTCAGGGGTCGTAATATATACAAACTGGCACAGTTACCTTTACGAGAAGGCTTTATTTCTTTATGGTGCTTTGAGCCACTGTCTATTTTCCTTTAGCATTGCTTATAGGGCAGGTCTCATGGTGATGAACTCCTTCAACTTATGTTTATCTGGGAATGTCTTAATCTCTCATTTTTGAAAGAAATTGTCTCTGGATATAAAATTCTTTTTGGCAGTTGTTTTCTTTCAGCACTTAATTTTTTCAACCCACTGCCTTCTTGCCTCCATGGTTTCTTATGAGAAACCGGCTCTCAGTCTAATTGGGAAATCCTTGTGTGTAAGATGTTGCTTTTCTTTTACAGCTTTCATTACTGTCTCCTTGTCTTTTCATTTTTTTTTATTGTGATTGTTCACATACCATACAATTATCCAAAGATCCAAAGTGTACAATCAGATGCCCCTGGCACCATCATACAGCTGTGCATCCATCACCACAATTAATTTTTGTTCTATTTTAGAACATTTATTACTCCAGAATAGAAACAAAGACCAAAAAAAAAAAAAAAAAAAAAACCCAACAACAAAAAGGAAACTCAAATCCTCCCATATCCCTAACCACCCCCCCCTCCATTGTTGACTCATAATATTGGTATAGTACATTTGTTACTGTTTATGAAAGAATGTTGAAATACTACTAACTGTAGTATATCGTTTGCACTAGGTATATTTTTTTCCCTATATGCCCCTCTGTTATTAACTTCTAGTTGTAGTGGCATACATTTGTTCTGGTTCATGCAAGAGATTTCTAATATTTGTACAGTTAATCTCAGACATTACCCACCACAAGGTTCAACTGTTTTATACGTTCCCATCTTTTAACCTCCAACCTCTCCTTCTGGTGACATACCTGACCATAACTGAGCTTCCCTTCCACATTAACGCACCATTCAGCACTGTTAGTTATTCTCACAATGTGCTACCGTCACCTCTGTTCATTTCCAAAATTTAAGTTCAACCTAGTTGAACATTCTGCTCATATTAAGCAACCACATCCCCATTCTTTAGCCTTGTTCTCTGTCTTGCTAACTTATATTTCATGTCTATGAGTTACATATATAATTAGTTCCTATCTGTGAGGCCCTGCAATATTTGTCCTTATGTGTCTGGCTCATTTCACTTAGTATATTGCCCTCAAGGTTTTGTCATCAATGCATTTTTTTTTTTAACGGTTTTGTTCACACACCATACATTCTATCCTAAGTAAGCAATCAATGGTTCCCTGTATAGTCACATATTTATGTGTTCACCACCCTCACCACTATCTGTATAAGGACATCTTCATTTCTTCCACAAAGCAGGAGGAAGAGTCAAGGAAGATAGAGAGGCAAAAGAAAAAGAAAAACAACAACAACACGACAGCTAGGAAGCAGCAAAAGGAAAGATAACCTTAGATCAAAGTAGAATAAAGAGTCGGACAACACCACCAATGTCAAGAGTCTCACACCCCTCCCCTATGCCCCCCTCTTATCTGCATTTACCTTGGTATATTGCCTTTGTTACAGTAAAGGAAGCACAATACAATGATTCTGTTAATTATAGTCTCTAGTTTACGTTGATTGTATTTTTCCCCCGATACCTCCCTATTTTTAACACCTTGCAAGGTTGACATTCATTTGTTCTTCCTCATGAAAAAACATATTTGTACATTTTATCACAATTGTTGAACACTCTAGGTTTCACTGAGTTATACAGTCCCAGTCTTTATCTTTCCTCTTTTCTTCTGGTGTCCCACATGCTCCTAACCTTCCTCTTTCAACCATATTCATAGTTATCTTTGTTCAGTGTACTTACTTACAGTGCTGTGCTACTGTCATCCAAAATTGTGTTCCAAACCTCTCACTCCTCTCTTTTCCTATCAGTGTGTAGTGCTCCATTTAGTATTTCCTGTAGGGCGGGTATCTTGTTCACAAACTCTGTCATTGTCTGTCTGTCTGAGAATATTTTGAACTCTCCCTCATATTTGAAGGACAGTTTTGCCGGACATAGAATTCTTGGTTGGCGGTTTTTCTCTTTCAGTATATTAAATATATCACATTACTTCCTTCTTGCCTCCATGGTTTTTCTGAGAAATCCACACAGTCTTATTAAGCTTCCTTTGTATGTGATGGATCACTTTTCTCTTGCTGCTTTCAGGCTTCTCTCTTTGTCTTTGACGTTGATAATCTGATTATTAAGTGTCTTGGCATAGGCTTATTCAGATGTATTCGGTTTGGAGTACGCTGCGCTTCTTGGATCTGTAATTTTATGTCTTTCATAAGAGATGGGAAATTTTCATTGATTATTTCCTCTATTATTGCTTCTGCCCCTTTTCCCTTCTCTTCTCCTTCTGGGACACCAATGATACGTACATTCTTGTATTTCGTTTTGTCCATAAGTTCCTGGAGACGTTGCTCATATTTTTCCATTCTTTTCTCTATCTGTTCTTTTGTGCGTAGGCTTTCAGGTGCCTTGTTCTCCAGTTCCTGAATGTTTTCTTTGGCCTCTTGCAATCTGCTGTTGTATGTTTCCATTGTGTCTTTTGCCTCTTGTGTTGCGCCTTTCATTTCCATAGATTCTTCCAGTTGTTTTTTTGAACTTTTGATTTCTGCCTCATATATGTCCAGTGTTTTCTTTATAGCATTTATCTCTTTTGCCATATCTTCTCTAAACTTTTTGAATTGATTTAGCATTAAATTCCTGTATCAGCTGAAGTGTAAGTTTGTTCCTTTGACTGGACCATAACTTCATTCTCCTTAGTGTAGGTTGTAGTTTTCTGTTGTCTAGGTATCTGACCTCCTTGGCCACTGCAATCAGGTTTTCCCGGACTAGAACAGGCTCAATTCCTGGAAGGAAGAAATATTCAGTATTTGTTTCCCTGATGGTGTGTCTTAGAGGATTGATACACCCTGTGCTTTTCTGCCCAGCAGGTGACACTTGTCAGCTTGTCACTCCAGCTAGGTGTAAGGGTGGTGTGGCCCCTGGCTGTTTTCTCCCAGGCTCTGGGGTCTGGTTCTGAATGGAAGGCGGGTAGTAGAGCTGGGCCCCACCTCTTTCCTCTTGGGAAGATATGCCCCTAGAGAGAGGTTATTTGCATATAAATAGATTCTTTGTTTCTCTGACTCTGCTACCTCCACCGTTGTCTGGGTCAGAGTGCTGACAGTTTAAAATGGCTGAGGCTTTCTCTACTGCAGAGCAGTGCGAGCCGAAAACAGCCGGGGCCTGCTCCACCAAGCCGCCAAGGTCGAGTGTGAGAGAAAGGGACAGAAAGCCCCCCTCCAGGGTTAGTCTATGGCCCCCAGACCCACTCTTCAGCCAGAGACAGCACTGGGCTCCCCATCCCGAGACAGATACGTCCCCTGACTCTCCAAGGTCAGTCGTCACCGAAAGCCTCCAACTGCTTGTTGGGGATTTGTAGTTTGTATTGAGCAGTTAAAATTAAAACCCCAGTTGGAGCTGGGCTGAGGTATATTCACTTGTTCAGAGACTGCTTCTTTGTAGCACCGCAGGGTTTTGCAGTTGAGGCTGCTGTGAGGGAGGGGGCTCTTAGCTCGGGTCCACAGCCTTTACTTACAGATTTTATGCTCTGATCTTGGGCATTTCTCCCAATTCAGATTGTTGCATGATGTGTGGACAGTAGCCACCATTTCCCAGCAGTCATTCCAGATCTTTACTAGTTGTTCCTGTTTTTTTTATTAGTTGCTCTGGGGGGACTAACTTCCACTCCTCTCTATGCCACCATCTTTTCCGTCTCTCCGTCTTTTCATTTTGACAGTTCAGCTAACATATGATGGAGTGTCTTCTTCATTTTTATCCTGTTTGGTGTTCTCTGGGGTTCTTGATATGCATATTCACATCTTTGCTAAGTTTGGGAAGTTCTGTGTCATTATTTCTTTGAATATTCCTTTTGCCCCTTTCTCTCTTTCTTATCCTTCTGTGGCGACTCCCATATGTGTATATTGGTATGCTTTATGGTGTCCCAGGGGGTCTCTTAGGCTATTTTCACATTTTAAAATTCTTTTTTCTCTATGCTCCTCAGCCTGACTCATTTCAAATGGCTTTAAGTTTGCTGATTCTTTCTTCTGCCAGCTCCAATCTTCTGTTGAAACCCTCCTGGGAATTTTTCATTTCAGTTATCATTGTCTTCAACTCCAGTAGTTCTTTTTGTTTCCATTTAAAATTTTCTGTCTCTTTACTAAGATTCTCATACTGCTCATTTGGTGTTTTCCTAATATCCTTTATTTATTTCTCTGTATTTTCCTTCATCTTTTTGAGCATTTTTAAGATCACTTTTTAAGAAAGTCTTTTTCAGTTTGTCTACCATATGGTCCTCTTCATTGGTGTTTCTGGGTTTTTATCTTCCTTCATTTGATGGGCCATCATTTCCTGTTTCTTTGTCTTGTTGTCTTGTTTTCTTGTTGCACATGGTACATTTTAATATTTAAAAATATTAACTCTGGGCTTTATTCCCTGAGATGTCTGTTTCTTGATTTTGTAACCAGTTGGTGATGTGACAGAGATTTTCTTGAGTGTCAGCCGTCCTATTAGGGAAGTGTGCCCAAGGTGAATGCAAACTGTAGGGTTCTCCCTTTCTTTTCTGGGCCCTGCATCATGTTCTTGGTTTGTGCTTGTTAGTGGTTTTGGAGTTCTCCTGTTTATAGAAGCTTGATTTCTCCCTCTATTTCCCAGGAGACACACCCCGTCCCCAACCTTTCTGGTGTTTTAAGCGGGTAATCTTTGCCCCAGGCCATCAATCTCAATAGTTTCTTATGTTGCTTTCCTTATCATCTCTAGCTGCTTTTACCTGAAGGGCAAATTATGGGAGGGGAATGCACGCTGGAGAGGAGATTCCCAGTGTGAACAAGTCCAGGGACCCACCAAGGGGGTGCAGACCAGGTCCAAGTACCCTGGGGTGGGATTAGGAAGGCTGCTAGAAGCTTCTTCCATGGCTCCCCAAAGCTGTGCTTCCCTGGCCTGCTCAGTAAATGCAGCTGTTGAACTGTTCCTCACAGCCCTGAGGAAGCATAGTGTCTTTAAGTATCCTTGCTGCCTTTGTCTGGGGTGGGTTGGAACAGTGGCCCCCTTCAGAGCCAGGTCCCCAGTGATCCAAAGTCGCTAATCAAAAGCCATGATTAGCAACCCATCCATGTCCGCTGCTGATGTCAGGGAAGTGGATTTTTGTGTCCCTTTTTCTCACCAGTGCGAGCTAGCTAGGGTCTGTACCTCACAGCAGCCTGCCACAAGAGTGGGGGATAGGTACTGGTAACCACAGTGGAGATAAGAGTTCATTAAATGGTATTTACCTTAATTTACCAGCCTCTTCCTCCTATTCTTCCTTGAATGCTATACATTGGTCTGCTGGACTCCAGTGTTTCCAAATAGTTGTTTCAGACAGTTCCTTCTTGTTTAATAGTTGTTCTAGGAGAGAGACTTAATCCTGGAGTTTCCTACTCTGTTAGCTTCCCACAGTCTTCCCCTAGAGCTGATTACTTTTATTCTACTGACTGATGCCTGAGGTGTGCAGTTTCACAATTCTTCACCCAGCTTTGAGGACTATGGTTTCAAATAGCCAACACTTCCTATGTTAGACAGAAGTTGCACTAAGTTCATAGCTGTAACAGTTCCTCTCAAAAATTTAAAATCAACATCATCAGTGTCATACAGGGTAAACCATAAAGTCTTGGGACATAATGAGGAGACTTCTATGTTCCTGGTGGGTATCTGTCCTTGAGAATTAATGTCTTCAAGGGTCACCAGCACTAAAAGTAGGTCAGGTCTTTATGTGAGAAGATGAAACATTCTTAGAATGTGTCTATTCATTTCTTTATTTAACAAATATTATTAAGTACCTCAGTACAGAGGCACTTTGCCAGTTTCTCTGTGGCATGTCTCTCTCCTGTCGGGGAGATATTTGCTCTTGACTCAGTGTACTACTCTCACCCATATCTTAAAACTGGTCTCCCCTCTCTGTTTCTATCTTGGCATATTCCTGCTGAACACACAGTTCTTGTTTATAGTCAGATAACTCACAATAAATATTTCAAAATTTTGTATATTCATTTTTTCATTTCTTAATAGTTTTGGATGCCTATTGAAAATGTAGTGGTGGGAGACAAAAAGGAAAGTGAATTCCATTTCTCTAAACTGAAGAGAAAGCAAGACTTGGAAAAGAAAAGAAAAATTAAAAAAATAGAATGGATGAGGCACATGTAAGTTGATAAAATACTTAGATTTACAAAAGAAGTATCCAGTATTTTAAGTTTTAAAAAATATTTGCTATCACTATTAAAATAATTACATGATATTTTTAAAAAGAAAATGTAAGATTACAGTTACCTTTCTTTAAATGCCTACTATGAGCCATATTTGTATCTCTGGGATATAAATGGTAAAAGATATGTCTTTGACCTCATTGAAATTAAAATCTGTTGGAAAGTCAGATATGAGAATAAACATTTGCTATTTTATATCAGATAACTTCCATTTGCCCCTCTAGATCCCATCTATATCATTTTCCACCCTTCTCTCTGCCCTGAGAGACGGAACTTGAATGATTATATCAAGGGGCTTTTGTGCTCTCAGTCTTCAACTGGGTTCATCCAATGGGTAGGAAACGAGGGAGGGGGAGAAAATTGACTTAGAGGTATTATTTTTTCTTCTGTTCCCTCCCTGTGATGTCAACTTGGTCTGGTGTGTCCCCTGATCAAAGACACTGTACTTCTCAAGGCAGCTTATTCTGCATGACTTGCAGTTTCTGGTTCCTTCCTTTATTAGTTTGGGCTTAGAATCAGTAACAGCTCAATGCCACTAACTCTGGATTATTGTGCTATCACCTATGCCAATGATTCCCCTGAGTGTGTGGTTCCCTTACCCCTAGAACTTTATAAATAGTCTCTGTAAACTCAGTTGAATTAGCCTATTTTGATTATGCCATTGTTTCCTATTGGAATCCTAACTGATATAGTAATGGGTACCAGGAAAGCCCCCTAGAAACAGACACGTTAGTCTGGGATGGAGTTGGTCATATATTCAAAGAGCATGGGGAATTTCCTTGCTGTGGAAAATACAATACAGGTAATTCATAGCATGTTGTGGCATAATGATTACTCAGATTATCAGTGGTGGAGGCATGGGACCAAATGCATATGGAAGGCAAGGCTTCAGGTGATCAAGTGACTGTGACAGTCTCTATGGCAATAATATTGATTATAAAGACTGTGGAGTCACCTAACTTCCTCTTATGGTTACAGTAGTGGACACAAGGAAACAGAGACATTTAAAACTATAAATGTGCAATTAAGTACTTGTGGAAACTTTACAAGAGACACACGGAAACAAAGGGCTGCAGAACTTCTGCTTCTGGCCATGATGGAGAAAAACGGCTAGCTAGATTTACCTGCCTAACTTAAAACATAATAAAAAACTGTTTTTTAATATAATAAAAACAATAAAAAGCTCAGGACAGTGATTTCTGAGACCAAGAAAACAAATGAGGTGAGCCAAATAAGTGCCCCATCTTGTTGCCAGGAAAAAGTTTCCAGCCTGCAGTGCAGGAAGGAGTACCCAAACAGAGCCTAAAGGATCCCTGAACTGAGCTGACAGAGTTCAGAATCTGAGGAGGCCAAGGTAGCTAAAATTCACAGGGCACAGTAATGGGACGGGAGGGGGGATGGCTGTGAAAATCTGCAGAAGGTTCAGCTGAACACTTATTTGCAAACAATTCCTGGAACTCATATAGGGTCAGGAATAGTTCATGTTGCAAACAACCAGAATGGAAAGACCTAACCCACGGATATCAAGTAGAATTCTCAGGAGGTTATTGTCTCAGTTGTGGGAGCCAATAAGCTCTACACTAAAGGCTGTTCTAAACTCACCTAACAAATGTTCAAAAGAATAAAAGTATTTCCAAGTTACTTGGCTCTGTCTCAGAACAAAGCCTCAAAATAAGTATAGGGATATAAAAATTCAAGTACCCCAAAACATGAAGTTCACAATGTCTACCTTATAATAAGAAATTATCAGGCATGTAAAAAATTGGGGAAATATATCCCATGAGAAAAAAAATTAATAGCAATAGAGCTGACAAAAATAGTTTTCAAAAATGAAGATGAAAGAAAGACTATTTAGATAGACAAAAGGTGAGTTCTCTCAACCATGAGCATAACTACACTGTAAGAAATGTTAAAGGAAATCCTCAGGCAGAAGGCAAATGTTTCCAGATGGAAATCCAGATCTATTCAAAGGAATGAAGAGCACCAGAAATAGTAGTAACAGTTTAGATGTAAAATGTATGACAGTAACACAAAGGTTGGGAGAAGTGAAATGGAAGTGTACTGCTGGAAGTATACATTACATATGAAGTTGTGTAATACTGCTTGAAGACTGTTCCAGTTTGCTATTGCTGCCATTATGCAAAATACAAGAAATGGATTGGCTTTTATAAAGGGGATTTATTAGGTTACAAATTTACAGTTCTAAAGCCATAAAAGCGTCCAAACTAAGGCATCAACAAGAGGTTACCTTCACCGAAGAAAGGCCAATGGCATCCAGAACAGCTCTGTTAGCTGGAAAGGCATGTGGCTGGCATCCACTGATCCTTTGCTCCTGGGTTCTGGTTTCAAAATGGCATTCTGCAAAGGGTCTCTAGGCTTATCTCTCTTAGCTTCTTCAGCTCCTGTGCATCTAACATCTGGAGGTCCTCTCTTAGTTTCTCTGGAGCAAAGCTTGGGCTAGCATCTCCAAATGTCTCCAAGCATCTACAAGTGTTAGTGTCAGTGTCAGCTCTTAGCTTCTCTCCAAAAGTCTCGCTCAGCTGCTCTGAGCTCTTTCTGTCTGTGAGCTCTCTTATAGGACTCCAGTGATTTAATTAAGACCTACCTTGAATGGGGGGGCCACACATCCATGGAAATATCTAATCAAAATGTTTTACCTACAGTTGGGTGAGTCACATCTCCATGGAAACAACTCAATCCAAATATCCCATAAGATTGGATTAAAACATGGCTTTTGGGAGGACACAATATATCTAAACTGGCACAAAGACAGCATGTGATAAGTTCAAGATATATTCTACAAGCACTAAAGTATCCACAAAAATAATAACAGCAAAAAAAGAGATAAACCAAATAAGGTAATAATGGCAATAAAATAGAATCATTAAAAAATTCAAAAGAAGGCTGAAAAAAGGAAACAGAACAAATAAGACAATTAGAAAACAATAGGATGATAGTATATTAAAACCAGCCATATCAATATTCATATTAAATGTAGATGGTCTAAGCAGAATAAAGGCAGAACTTGTCAGATTGGATAAGAAAGCAAGACCCAACCATATGTTGGCTACAAAAAACTAACTTGAAATGTAAAGCACAGGTAGGAAATAATTAAAAACATGCAAAAAATATATAGCATGCCAACACTAATCAAAAGAAAGATGGAGAGACTCAGAACCAGAGTTCAGCAGTTATGAATGTCAGCATTACCCCATACAGTACATGAAGTATGAAAAAGAGATCAGACTTCAATTAGTGATATGAACAAAATGGACTTGGTTAGGACTAAGGTAAATCAGACTAAAGGGTAAAGGACAATATTAATGGGAGTTTTAAAACTTCAACTTCTGTGTGAGACCAAAGAAAGAGATGTTTATTTGGTGTAAAATCTATATTTTCTGTAGCACACTGTGTAATTTAATTCATATGGTCAGTTTATTCAAACACCACAATTACATGGAACGTTGAATAGGGAGTGAAATCTGGTTGGTTTGTACAAGTTAGTGTGAAGCCAATACATCCCAAAGTAATTTAAGCAGAGAATAAAAATGTATTTGCAAAGTCCCCTTGAGGGACTGGGGAAAAATGCGGAAATACTAAACTTCCCCACCTTGGGAATTACTGATATTTTCACAAGCATTGGGGACTACCAATTTAGAAGATCAAGCCTTCGATCTTGGGGCTTGCCCTTATGAAGCTTGTTACTGAAAAGGAGAGGCTAAGCCTATTTATAATTGTGCCTAAGGGTCACCCCCAGAGATCCTCTTTTGTTGCTCAGATGTGGCTCCTCTCTCTAAGCCAAATCTGCAGGTAAACTCACTGCCCTCCCCTGTATGTGGGACATGACTTGTAAGGGTGTAAATCTCCCTGGCAACGTGGGACATGACTCCCACGGATGAACCTGGACCCAGTAATAAGGGATTGAGGAAGCCTTCTTGACCAAAAAGGGGAAAGAGAAATGAAACAAAATACAGTTTCAGTGGCTGAGAGATTTCAAGTGGAGTCGAGAGGTCATTCTGGAGGTTATTCTTAAGCATTATATAGAAATCACTTTCTAGTTTTCAGTGTATTGGAACTGCTAGAAAGAAATACCTGAAACTATTAAACTGCACCCCAGTAGTCTTGACTCTTGAAGGTGATTGTATAACTATATAGCTTACCCTGTGTGACTGTGTGATTGTGAAAACCTTGTGGCTCACACTCATTTTATCCAGTGTATGGACAGATGAGTAGATAAATAGGGACAAAAAGTAAATGAATAATTGGGAGGGACTGGGGGATGGGATGTTTTGGGTGTTCTTTTTCACTTTAATTTTTATTCTTTTTTTTGTGTGGTAAAGAAAATGTTCAAAAATTGATTGTGGTGATGAATGCACAACTATATAATGGTACTGTGAATAACTGTATACTTTGAATGATTGTATGGTATGTGACTATATCGCAATAAAATTAGAGAAAGCTAGAGTGACTATAATAATATCAAAGTAGATTTCAGAGCAATGAGTATTTTCAGAGATATATTCTTGTAGTCATTTATACCATATGTATAACTAGCTTTTAACTAGGCTGCAGGTACCTGAGTTAAGCTGCCAGTCCTTACCCAGCAATTGGGACCCTGGAATTATAAATGGGATGCTTGTAGAGTAAAATCAGGCCTTGCAATGCTGTTTGGGCAAATATCCTTTCAGAACACTGGGTTCTTCTCCCTCTATCTCCCCACCTCCTTCCTGACCTTCATGCACCTCCTACTCCCAAATGTTTCTAGTCTACTCAGGACAGACAAAGCCTCTCTACTTCTCTTCCAAGTTACTGGACAATAAAGAACATGGTTTATTAGGGAAAAAAGGGGGTCATTTAATAATAAAGAGCTAAATCCATCCAGGGGACATCATAATCATAAACTTTTATGTGCCTAACAACAGAGTTTCAAAATAACGTAAACCTTAGCTAATAGTACTGATAGGAAAAATAGACACCTACATTATCAGAGACTTCAAATCTTTCTTTTAATAATTGATATAAAAAGTAGACAGTAAATTACTAATGATACAGAAGACCTGAACAACACTACCAACCAACTTGATGTAAGTGGCATTTTTAGAACACTCCACTCAACAGAAGACACATTCTTTTCAAGTGAACATGAGAGTCACCAAGATAGACCATATTCTCTACCATAAAACAAAACAAAGTCACACAATGGGAATTTCTCTGACCAGAAAGGAATTAAACACAAAAGAATTAATAACAGAAAAAATTCTGGAAAACCTACAAATACTTGGAAATTAACAGTACCCTTCTGGGGTGGCTTAGAGCTGTGTACCCCCAGAAGACATTCTTAATCCATTTCTGTGGGTGTGAGCCCTTGTAAACAGGACCTTTTGATGAGGTTACTTCATTTAAGGTGTTGCCCAACTGAATCAGGACAGGTTTTAATCCTGTTTCTGAAGGCCTTACAGGGAAGGCCACAGAAAGAGAAAAAGCCAGAAGGAGCAGCCAGAGCTGAAAGTCAATGAAACCTGGAAGAAAAGGGAGAAGCCAGGAGAGGATGCCATGTGCATTGCCATATGATAGAAAGCCAAGGACAGCTTTCTATCCCCAGTAGCCAGCTCCAGAATACCACATCTTCTGGGAGAAACCAGCACCTTGTTCATGCCTTGATTTTGGACTTCTACTAGCCTCAAAACCTTGAGCCAATAAATTCCTGTTTAAGCCAACCCATTGCATAGGTATTTACTTTAGCAGCCAAGAAACTAAAACACCCTATACATAATACACAGGTCAAAAAGGAACTCACAAAGGAAATTAGAAAATGTTTCTAATAATGAAAATTAAAATACAACATATTAAATAACTTGGGGATGCAGCTAAAGCAGTACTTACAGGGAAATTTACAAAATTAAATGCTTATACTAGAAGAAAGGTCTCAAACCAGTTATCTAAGCTTCTACCGTAAGAACCAGTAAAAGAGCATATTAAACCCAAACCAAGCAGAGATTGTGAACAGAAAACCATCAGAGAAAATCAATGAAATAAAAAAGTGTTTCCTTTGAAAAGAGCAATACAACTTATAAACCTCTAAACAAATTAATTTAAAAAGATAGATAGAATACATACAAATCAGAAATATAAAAATCAAAGTGGGGAGATCACCATAGATCCTGCAGACATTAAGAGGACAAAATACAAGTTACAAAAAACTTTATGTCCATCAGTTTGAAAACTTGATGTCCACCAATTTGACAACTTAGGTGAAACAGAAGTATT
This sequence comes from Choloepus didactylus, assembly GCF_015220235.1. Taxonomy (NCBI): domain Eukaryota; kingdom Metazoa; phylum Chordata; class Mammalia; order Pilosa; family Megalonychidae; genus Choloepus; species Choloepus didactylus. The sequence goes on along the minus strand of NC_051312.1, from coordinate 124,310,664 downwards.
TATGGAACTACCAAAGCTTACTGTGGGGGAAAAAAAAAGAAACCACAAACATGGATAGCCTTATCAATTAAAGTTTTCCCATAAAGAAACTCCAGGTCTAGATGGCTTCCCTTGTGAATTCTAGCAAACATTTAAGAAAGAAAATTCTATACTAGTTTTTCCTGGAAACAGAAGAGGAGAGAACATTTCCCAACAATTTTTATGAGATGAGCATTATTAGATATAAAAACAACTTAAAGGCTTTTAAGGGGGAAGAATGGACATTATAAGCAAACAATGACCAATTTGTCCCATGAACACAGATGCATGGTAATACATGGAGTTTATCCTAAGAATACAAGGTTGGCTTAACATTTGATAATCAATCAATGCGAGTAACCATACTAACAGACTTAAAAAGAAAATTGGATATGATCATCTCAAGAAATGCAGGAAAAGTACTTACTAAAATCCAACATCCATTCATAATAAAAACCCTAAGCAAACTAGGAATAGAAGAGAACCTTCTCAATCTGATAAAGGGCATCTATGAAAAATCTACAGCTAGCATTATATTTAATGGGGAAGAACTGAATGCTTTCTCATTAAGATCAAGAAAAAGGGAAGGATGTCTGCTTTCACTGCCTCTATTCAACATTGTACTGGCAGTAAGGCAAGATGGGGGGCTTGGGGAAAGATACTGATATTGGAAAGGAAGAACCATAACTATCTTCTCAGTTGACATGACCATTTAGGTACAAAATCCTAAGGAATCTACAAAGAAGCCACTGGAACTAAGTGAATTTATCAAGGTTGTGAAATACAGAAATCAACTGTGTTGTTATATATCAACAAACAATTGGAAATAGAAATTTTTAAAAATACCATTTATAGTAGCATCAGAATACATGAAATACGTAGGCACAAACTGAAGAAAAGATCTGCATGACAGGTACACTGAAAGCTACTAAACACTGCTGAGAAAAACGAAAGATCTAAGTAAATGAGGAGATACATCATGTTATGAATCAGAAGGGTCAATATTATTAAGATGTCGATTCTCTCCAAATTGATCTATAGATTCAATGCAATCCCAATCTAAATCCCAGCAGGATTTTTGGGGAAACTGGTAAGTTGATTTGAAAATTTATATGGATATACAAAGGAATTAGAATAGCCAAAACAATTTTGGAAAGGAAGAGCAAATTTAGAGAACTTACAATATCTGATTTCAAGACTTATTATAAAGCTACTGTAATCAAGACATTGTAGTATTAGTATAAAGACAGATATATAGAGCAATGGAACAGAACAGAGAATTAAGAAATAGACCTACACACATTTTGTCAACTGATTTTCAATAAAGCTGCTAAGACAATTTAATTGAGAGAGGATGTCTTTTCAACAAATTGGATATTCAAATGCCAAAAATGAACCTTGACCCTTATCTTATACCATTTGCAAAAATTAACTCAAAAGGGATCATTTTTTTGAATGTAAGAGCTAAAAGTATAAGATATCTAAAAGTTAACTGTTTCAGTTTCCTAACTGCCAAAACAGATACCATGCCATGGTTGTCTTAAACAACAGGAATTACTGGATTATTGTTTCAAGGCAAGAGAAGTCAAAAGTCAAGGTGTCAACAAGGCGACCTTCTCCCAAGAGACTATGGTGTTTTGGGGCTGGCTGCCAATGATCCTTGGTCTTGGCTTTTCTGTCACATGGCAGTGCACATGGCAGCCCGTTTGGCTTCTTTTTTCTTTTTTGGGTTCTGTTGACTTCCAGCTTCTGGCTGCTCTCTGTGGCTTTCACTCTCTTCTGGGACCTTCCCTATAAGGCCTTCAGTAATAGGATTAAGGCCCATTATGACTCAGCTGGGCCATACCTTAACAAAGTAACTGCATCAAAAGGTCCCATTTATAAGAGGTCACACCCAAGGAATGGACCAAGTTAAGGAACATGTTTTTCTGGGGTACATGGCTCCAAACCACTACAGTAACCAAAGGAGAAAATCTTAGTCACTTGGTTCTGGCAAATCTTTCTTAAATAGAATGTAAAAGGCGTGAATTGTAAAAGAAAAAATTGATAAATTTTACTTCATCAAAATTAAGAACTTTTATTCTTGAAAGGACACTTAGAAAAACAAAAATGCAAGCCACAGACTGGGAGACAACTTTTGGTAAACATATAAAAACATACAAACATAGGATGTGTTAAAAAAACAAAACAAAACCAACAAGACTCTCAAACCTCAGTCATAAGATATAATAGTACAATTTTAAAATGGGCAACACATTGCACAGACATTTTACTGACAAATATATCATCTGAAAATGTATGCAAATAAGCACCTGAGGAGATGTTCAATATTGTTAATAATTGGGGAAGTGCAAATTAAAACCACAATGAGATATTTCTATATACACAATAGAATGGTTAAAATAGTCTGCCATTACAATTGTTGGCAAGGATATGGAGCAAATAGAACTCTCATACATTGCTGGTGGGTTTTCAAAATGGCATATCCACTTTGGATAATAGTTTGCCAGTTTTTAAAAAGGTGAAACCTACAACCACCATTCAACCCAGCCCCTCAGTATTTATCCAAGAGAAGTGAAAATATATATCCACAGAAAGATTGTATATGAATGTTCATAGAAACCTTATTTGTACTAGCCCCAAACTGAAAATTACCCAAATATCTATCAGTAGGTAAATGGATAAACAAATGATGGCGTATCTACACAAAGGAATACTACTTAGCAGTACAAAGGAATGGACTAATGATACACACTACAACATGGATAAATCTCAAAATACTGCTCATTGAAAGAAGCTAGTCATAAAATTATGAGTGCATATACTGTATGATTCCATTTACACAAAATTCTAGAACATGCAAACTAATCTAGAGTAACACAAAGCAGAAAAAACAAATACATAAATGGGATCTCATAAAAATTAAAAACTTCTGTGTCTCAGGTGACATCACCCTGAAAGTAAAAAAATAAAAACAAAAAAACCCCTACTCAATGGGAGAAAATATTTGGAAACCAAATATTTGACAAGGATTTAATATCGGGAATTTATAAAGAAATCCTACAACTCTGCAAAACGACAACCCATATTAAATATGAGCAAGACTTGAATAGACATTTCCCTAAAGAAGATATACAAATGGCCAAAAAGCACAGGAAAAAATGTTCAACATCACTAGCCATCAGGAAAATGCAAACCACAATGAGATATTTCACACCCGCTATGTGGCTGCTATTAAAAAACGAAACAAACCAAAACAAAAAAACAGAAAATAAGTGTTGGAGAGGATGTAGAGAAATAAGAACACTCATTCACTGCTGGTGGGAATGTAAAATTGTGCAGCTGCTGTGGAAGACAGTTTGGCGCTTCCTCACGAAGCTAAGTATAGAATTGCCATATGATCTGGCAATCCTGCTGCTAGGTATATACCCAGAAGAACTGAAAGCAGGGACTTGAGCAGAAATTTGCACACCCATGTTCATAGGGGCATTTGTTCACAAATGCCATAAGATGGAAACAACTGAAGTGACCATGAGCCAACAAATGGACAAGTAAAATGTGTTACAGACATACAATGGAAGGCCTCAGAAAGCTGCAGGAGTGGATGGCTCGGACTCCTTCAGCCATTACTTATGCTGCCTTGCCTTCTCTTCATCTCCATACCTTTGTCTTCACTGGGAGTTCCCTGTCAGTTAACAGAGGAGGAAAATCATGGGTCTAATTCATCATAAATCTTCATAGAATGCCAGTACCATCCAAAAATGGTAATGTAATCCTACTAGCTTACGTTCCTTCACATTGGTGGCCCTGAAAATGTTCAAAGGGTATCCTCCCGTGGGGACAAGTTCAGGTGGTACATCTGGATTTCTACTTCATGTGGAAGGGGAAATAGCCTGAGGTAGGGATCTTGTTGACTGTGGACAGTTTCCTACCAGGTCAGGGACTTAGAATTAAATTGGAAAACTGGTGACATGGTCTAAGGAAAGATATACTGAGAATGGGCACAAAGTAGAAATATATCTGTGTCCCATGTGAATGCCCTTCAAAGGGCTTATATGAAGCAGAAGGCTCATAGTAATCAGAGAAGATGTGGATGTCAGCCTTTAGTTTCAGCCACCTCACTGGTTGTTCAGTGGGAGCATGTACAAAGTGGCAATGTTGACAGAGGTAGAGGTTACGTATATACACTTACCAATGTGGTCTTCCTCTCACTAAGGCCAATTTATCTACGTTCACAGCTAACTGGATAGCAAGAGCTACCCAGGAATACTGTTGGCTATCTGATTGCAGGCTGATTACATTAGACACTTCCCATAATACAAGAGGCATCCCTTTGGCCTCGCCATGATAAACAAATATATTTTGGATATATATTTTCTTTCTCTGCTTGCAGTACTTCTGTCAATAGCACCATTCCTGAACTAACAGAAAGCCTGATCTATTGCTATTTTATCTCATACAACATTGTCTCTAATCATGGGACTCATTTACAGTAAAGGAAGTATGGTAACGGGCACAGATTGTAGAATTCACTTACCATATGCCATATCACCTAGACACAGCTGGCTTTAGAGAATTATGGTATAGCTTGCTGAGGCCTCAGTAATAGCACCAGCTGGGAGACACCAGCTGGTGATAAGCCAATGCATATAAATAATAATCTTCCACTTAATTTCTTCTATATTTCCTATGCTTATTTCCATTCAAAACAATCTCACCCATAACTGAAACCAACATTATTCTTTGTAAGGACTACTGTCTTTGCTCACTTAGCTCATGTTCGGTAGAAGCATTAATCTATGTGCTCAGAGTAATATAAGACAGCACGGTGCTGAGGTATGAGCCTGAACTTGGAGTCTGGTTTGAATAGTGGCTCTGAGATATATTTACTATCTATATAATCTTGAACAGTTTCTTAAGTACTCCAAGTCTCAATTTACTCATCCATAAAATGGAAATAAAAATTGCTGTCATAAATGACTATGTTTTTTTTTTTAAAGAGAATTAAACAAGATAACATATGAAAAGTACCTGGCACAAAGATGTTAGTATCACTCTCCCCTTTACACCTTCCTCTTTTTCTCCTTACTTTTACTCCTTTCTCTCCCTCTTACTACTTGCCAATAGCCATGTGATCTTGAAAATTTACTCAACTCCTCCAGGACTAATTTCCTTCACCTATAAAATGAGTACACTAATTTGTTGGTCTCTAAGATCCTACCCACTGTATAATTCTGCTTCAATGAATTGATAACTTAGTGTTTTTTGTATCCTTAAAATGTAACTTACTGAGAGGTAATTTTGAAATCTTGTTAGTGAAATTGATGAAGTTTTTTTCCTCCAAAAAACATCCTATCACAGAGATCTTGGTTTAGATGCATCTGAGAGATACAGGATGAAAACTTGGTTTACTATGAAAATAGATTCCCAGCAACAATATATATCAACTACACCTACTTGTAATCACTGATTCTAAAGGATTTATTTTCCTTTTCTTTCCTCTGTTTAGGTATTACACAGGAAGCCTGGAAGCTAATTCAACAAATCTTGACACTTTAGATTTAATTCACACAGCAACAAAAGGTCTAATAAGAGCTATTGAAGATGGTGGAATAGATTCGGTGATGGACTGGGAAGTGGATGAAGTGCTGAACTGGACAAATGCATTGAACTTCGATGAGTAAATACATTTGTTATTCCTGGGGAACAAGGGCAGGCATCATCTTATATATTTTTCTCTCTAACATTTCCCACTTCCACATTGGCTCTTGGTGCCATGAACATAATCCACCCCCCCAAATAAGTATTTATTTATTTTTTTTATAAAGAAGATATGATGGAGCAAGGTAAAAAAAAGGGATGAAAGAAAAAAAAGAGAAGTAGACTTAGGTGTTCTTTACCCTCAGATCCCTTAATCGCATGTCTTAGTCTAAGTATGATTTACTTCTTTGGGATTTAGAAACAAGAGTAAGAACATGAAATTAATCATACAAAGAATTTCCTCCATCTGTGTTCCCTAATATTTCTATGTAAGGAATTTAAAAGCTTTAATTTTTCAATGACGTCCTATTATCATTGAAAAACAGTTTTAGAATTTTTTTTCCTGTGGTGCAAATTTAGATATATTTAATATAGCCATAGAGAAAGGCAAATCAAAACCATAACCACTAGGATGGCTACAATAACAAAAGACAGATAATAATAAGTATTAGCAAGGATGTAGAGAAATTGGAATTCTCAAACACTATTACTGAGAATGCAAAATGGTATAGCTGCTTTGGAAAATAGTCTGGCATTTCCTCAAAGAGTTAAACATAAAATCACCAAATCATCAAGGCATTCACTCCTAGGTATAAACCCAAAATAAATGAAAACATATGTCCACTTGAAAATAGATTTGTGGATGTCTAGGGCTCGGATGGTGGTGATGGTGGTAGGATTGGTGGGAGTGACTAAACGGTGTGGGATTCCTTTTTGGGGTAATGCAAATGTTCTAAAATTGTGGTGATGGAAGCACAACTCTGTGAATATACCAAACAAACAAACAAACATTAAATTGTACACTTCAAATGGGTGAATTGTATGGTACGTGAATTATATCTCTAAACTATTAAAATATTTAATATTTGCTCAACTACAATAATCATTGTGACTATTCATGGATGAAGAGGGAGAAAAATTAAAATAAAGATGTTGAAAGTAAGTAAATATAAGTAAAAGGAATAAATTAGGAAGAGAAAGATAAGAAAACAGGGTAAGGAAAGTCAAATTGAGAGTTACTAAACAATATAACAGGAAAAAAAGAGAGACCAGAGGAATCAGAGAAGAGGATAATGAGAAAGATGATACAAAAGAAGGAAAAAGGGGGAGAATGATTAAGAAAAAAGGAAAATAGGAAAAAAGGGTAAATAAAGATAAAAAATCTTGATAAAAAAGGCTATATTAGAAAATAAAAAGGGAAAGATGAAAAGAAATTAAGAATTATCCATAGCAGATGCTCAGAAATTATTCTTACTGAAATCAATAGAAAACAAATTGCTATGATATAACAACCTCCATATCTTGTCCAGATAGATAGTAGTATTTGGGTTTCCAGCAGATGGTACATCTGTGGTTTCTAAGACTGAATAAACATCAATTATAATGATGCAAGAAATGACATCCAAATCAACTGTATTGCTTACTTCTACTTCCTTTCCTAAGAGTTAAAAGAGTTGGGATGGAGAGAGGAAGATGGTGGCATAGAGAAGAGTGGAAGCTAGTTTGTCCCCCTGGAACAACTAATAAACAACCAGGAACAACTAGTAAATAATCCGGAATAACTGCAGGGGGACAAACGTAACTGTCCACTCATCATACTCCAACCTGAATTGGGAGCAATGCCCAAGATCACAGCATAAAATCTGTAAGTAAAAACTGTGAACCTGAGCCAGGAGCCTCCTCCCGCCATGGCCCCAACTGCAAAGCCTCGCAGTGCTAGAGCAGCACCCTCTAAGCAAGTGAATATAGCTCAGCTGAGCTCCAACTGGGGTTTTAATTAACGAACGTGGACCGCTCAATACAATCTATGAATCCCCAACAAGCAGATAGAGGCTTTTAGTGATGACTGACTTGGAGAGCTGGAGGACCTCTCTGGGAGGGTGGGGGAGCCCAGAGGACCAGGTGCTGTCTCTGGCTGATGGGTGAAACCGAGGGTGGCTGTGAACTGGCCCTGAAGGGGGGATTTCTGTCCCTTTTTTGGCTCAGTGGAGAAAGCCTCACCCATTTTCAGTTCCCAGGGCTCTGAGTCAGATAAGGGTGGAGACAGCACAGGCAGAGAGACTATTCAAATGCTAATGACCTTTCCCTAAGGGTGTACCTTCCCTAAGAGGAAAGAGGTGGGGCCCCAGCTCTACTACCCGCCCTCTATTATCTGACCCCAGAGCCTGGGGGAAAACAGCCAAGGGCCACGCCTCCTTACACCAGTCTGCAGCTACAGGCTAACAGGCACCACCTGCTGGGCAGAAAAGCACAGTACTTGAGGCCTCACAGGGTGCATCAATCTTCTAAGACAGACCCTCAAGGAGATGAGATATTATTGCCTCCCCCTGAGACCTGAGCCTGTTCTGGTCTGGGAAAACCTGATTGGGGTAATGAAGGAAACCAGATGCCTAGACAACAGAAAACTACAGCCTACACTAAGAAAAACAAAGTTATGGGCCAGTCAAAGGAGCAAACTTACACTTCAACTGAGATACAGGAATTTAAACAACTAATGCTATATCAATTCAATAAGTTTAGGGAAGCTATGGCACAAGAGATGAAGCGTATAATGAAAACACTGGATGTACGTAAGGTACAAATCAAAAGTTCAAAAAGACAACTGGCAGAATCTATGGAAATGAAAGGCACAACCCAAGAGATGAAAGACACAATGAAAACATACAACAGCAGATCTCAAGAGGCAGAAGAAAACACTCAGGAACTGGAGAACAAGACACCTGAAAGCCTACACACAAAAGAAGAGATAGAGAAAAGAATGGAAAAATATGAGCAACATCTCTGGGAATTAAATGACAACATGAATGCAGAAATGTATGTGTCATGGGTGTCCGAGGAGGCAAAGAGAAAGGAAAAGGGGCAGAAGCAATAACAGAGGAAATAATCAATGAAAATTTCCCATCTCTTATGAAAGACATAAAATTACAGATCCAAGAAGTGCAGCGTACTCCAAACAGAATAGATCTGAATAGGCCTATACCAAAACAGTTAATAATCAGATTATCATATGTCAAAGATAAAGAGAGAATCCTGAAAGCAGCAAGAGAAAAGTGATCCATCACATACAAAGGAAGCTTGATAAGACTATGTGCAGATTTCTCAATAGAAACCATGGTGCCAAGAAGGAAGTGGTGTGATATATTTTAAGATACTGAAAGAGAACACCACCAACCAAGAATCCTATATCTGGCAAAACTGTTCTTCAAATATGAGGGAGAACTTAAAATATTCTCTGACAGACAACGACAGAGTTTGTGAACAAGATACCTGCTCTACAGGAAACACTAAAGAGAGCACTGCAGACAAGAAGGAAAAGACAGGAATGAGAGGCTTGGAACCCAATTTTGGGAATAGCACAGCAATGTAAGTACACTGAACAAAGATGACTGTGAGTATGGTTGAAAGAGGAAGGTTAGAAGCATGTGGGACACCAGAAGGAAAGAGGAAAGATAAAGACTGGGACTATATAACTCAGTGAAACCTAGGGTGTTCAACAATTGTGATAAAAGGTACAAATATGTTTTTACATGAGGTAGAAAAAATGAATTTCATTGTCAACATTGCAAGGTGTTAAAAATAGGGTGGGAATGGGGGAAAAATACAATCTATGCAAACTAGAGACTATAATTAACAGAAACATTGTACTATGCTTCCTTTACTATAACAAAGGCAATATACCAATGCTAAATTCATATGGGGGAGGGGAAAATAGGGGAAGGGTATGGGACTCTTGACATTGATGATGTCTGATTTTACTTTAGTTTAATGCCATCTTTCTTTTTGTTGCTTCCTAGCTGTTACATTTTTTTTTTCCCTCTTCTTTTTCTTTTTCTTTTGTCTCTCTACCTTCTTTGACTCTTCCTCCTCCTTTGTAGAAGAAATGGAGATGTCCTTATACAGATAGGGGAGATGGTAATGAATACATAAATACATTACTATACAGGGAACCACTGACTGTTTACTTAGGATGGAATGTATGGTTTGTGAACAAAATCGTCTTAAAAAAATGGGTTGATGAAGAAACCTTGAGGGCACTATATTGAGTGAAATAAGACAGACACATAAGGACAAATATTGCAGGGTCTCACTGATATGAATTAATTATAATATGTAAACTCATAGATATGAAATATAAGTTACCAGGATATAGAATGGGGCTAAAGAAGGGGGAGTGCTTGCTTACTATGAGCAGTATGTTCAACTAGGGTGAACTTAAACGTTTGGAAATGGCCAGAGGTGATGGTAGCACATTGTGAGAATGACTAACAGTGTTGAATGGTGTGTGAATGTGGTGGAAAGGGTAAGCTCAGAGTCACACATGTCACCAGAAGGAAAGTTGGAGGTTAAAAGATGGGAATGTATAAAACAGTGAATCTTGTGGTGGACAATGTCTGTGATTAACTGTACAAATACTAGAAATCTCTCATGAACTAGAACAAATGTATGACACTATAACTAGAAGTTAACAATAGAGGGGCATATAAGAAAAAAAATACACCAATTGCAAACTGTATACTACAGTTAGTAGTATTTTAACATTCTTTGAACAGTAACAAATGTACTATACCAATACTATGAATCAATAATGGAAGGGGTTGGTTAGGAGTACGGGAGGATTTGAGTTTCCTTTTTTTTTTGTCTTTATTTCTTTTCTGGAGTAATGAACATGTTCTAAACATTGAAAAAACAATTAATTGTAGTGATGGATGCACAGCTGTATGATGGTACCATGGGCAACTGATTGTACACCTTGGATCTTTGGATATTTGTATGGTATGTGAACAATCTCAATAAAAAAAATACATACATATATGTATATAAAGAGTTGGGGTAGAGAAAGGAGAGAGAAGAGGAAGTCCATTTTGAATAAGCTTCTCATGTCAATGTAGGGAGTTCTCTCAGGTGCGCTTTTGAAATCCTGCTCTGCCTTTCCCTTATACAATTGGCTAATTCAAACAAAAGTCCTGCAAGATTTAATAACACATTATAAAAAATTCATACCCATTATCCTTTATTTTATTACTACTGGAATAAAAAGAGAATAGAATAGTCAAGTTCAGAGGCAATGTCAGACAGGATGGTAGAATGAGACACTCCAGGGTTCCATCCACCTACAAAAATTTTGAACAGGAATATACTGGCAGAACCATCTTTCTCAGAGCTCTGAAAAACAGCTAAGGGTTCAGAGTAACTGGCTGAGCACTGAATCAAGAAAAAGGCAGCTTAGAAACAGGAGGAAAACCTCACAGTGACTTTATTGGACCTTCCCCCCTCCTCCCTAGTATGGGTCTCTGGTACTGGTTCCAAAGGGAACAGAATAACCTTTATGTGCATACAAGGATGGATGGATGGATGGATGGATGGATGGATGTTTGTACCAATATATCTAGTGGTAGCGGGAGGACTGAACAGAATGCTTACCTCTGTCTCGCTGGACCCAGAACTTCTTCTGGATGTAGAAGCAGATGCAGGGCAGCTATCATTGCTATTAATCAGTCATCATCCACCACAGGGTTCACTGTTATACAGTTCCTTGTTTTATCCTCTAGCTTTCCTTCTTGTGACATCCTCGGCTCTAAGCCTCCCCTTTGAACCACAAATCACATGCATAATTCAGTGCTGTTAATTACACTCACCATATTGTGCTACCATCACCTCTATCTGTTTTCAAACATTTAAAGCAACCTATTTAAAAATTCTGCACATATTAAGAATCTGCTCTCCATTCTCTACCCTCGTTCTATTTCCTGCTAACCTATATTCTAGATTTTAACTCTGAGTTTATTTATTATACTTAATCTCATATTAGTGACATCATACAATATTTGTCCTCTTGCATCTGACATTTCACTCAACATGATGTCCTCAAGGTTCATCCATGTTGTCACATGCTTTGGTACTTCATTCCTTCTTACTGCTGAATAATATCCTGTCTTATGTATATACCACACTTTGTTTATTCATCGGTTGACGGACACTTGCGTTGCTTCCATCTTGTAGCAACTGTGAATAATGTGCTATGAACACTGGTGTGCAAATATCTGTTTGAGTCCCTGTTTTCAGTTCTTCTGGGTATATACCCAGCAGTGGTATTGTTGGATCATATGCTAATTCTACACTTAGCTACCTGAGGAAGCGCCAAACTGTTTTCCACAGCGGCTGCACAATTTTACATTCCCACCAGCAGTGAATGAGTGTTCTTATTTCTCCACATCCTCTCCAACACTTGTTAATTTTTTTTTTTAAATAGCAGCCATTGTAGTGGGTTTGAAATGACATCTCATTGTGGTTTTGATTTGCATTTCCCTGATAGCTAGTGATATTGAGCATCTTTTCATGAAAAAAGAACAAATGTACATCACTATTTCAAGGAGTTAATAATAGAGTGGTATATGGGGAAAATGCACCTACTGCAAACTATGGACTATCGTTAACAATAATATTTTAATATTTTTTCATCAACAGTAACAAGTGTACCACACTAATGCTAAGGGTCAATAACAGGATGGAATTAGGGGTACAGGATGTTTTAGGTTCTTTTTTTTCCTTTTGGAATAATGAAAATGTTCTAAAATTGATAGGATGTGATGTGAATGCACAACTATGTCATGATACTATGAACCACTGATGGTACACTTTAGATGGAGTGCACGATGTGAATATATCTCAATAAACTGCTTAAAAATAAAGTAAAAAAGACTCCCCCACCCCCTAAAAAAGAGACCTGTGGGATACCGTCAAGCATACCAATATATACATTATGAAAGCCCAAGAAGGAGAAGAAAGGGCAGAAAGAATATTTGAAAAAATAATGGCTAAAAACTTTCCTAATTTAATGAAAGACATGAATCTACACATCTGAGAAGCTCAACAAACTCCAAAAGGATAAACTCAAAAGAGTCCCACAGCAAGACACATAATCATCTACCTGCTGAATGCCAAAGACAAAGCAAATACTGCAAACACCAAGAGAAAAACAACTCATGTAAAAGAGAGCATCAGTAAAATTAAATGCCAATTTCTTAACAGAAACCTTGGAGGTAAGAAGGCATGGATGCAATATATAAGGTGCTAAGAGAAAAAAAATGCCAAACAAGAATTCTTTATCTGGTAAAACTGTTCTTCAAAAATAAAGGTGAGATTAAAACATTTCCAGATAAACAAAAGCTAAGGAAGTTCACCACCACTAGATTTGTCATATAAGAAATGCTAAAGGGAGGGCTTCAGGTTGAAAGAAAAGGACATAGATAGTAGCTGGAAACCATATGAAGAAACAAAGGTCTCCACTATAGGTAACCTCAGGGATAAACATGATGGTCAGTATTGTATTTTTCGTTTGTAACGCCACTGTTTTCTTCCTACAGAATGTAAAAGGCAAATGCATAAAATGTAATGATAGAAATTTATAGTTTTGGACATACAATTTATAAAGATGTAATCTGTGATAACATTAACATAAGGGGGTGGAGTGTGAGGAGTATAGGAACATAATTTGTGTATGGTACTGAAGTTAAGTTGATAACAAATAAAGAGACTGTTACAGACTTAGAATGTTAAATTTAATTTTCACGGTAACCACAAAGAAAATATCTGAAAAATATACACAGAAGGAATTGAGAAAGTATTCTCTAGGGTTCCTACAAAAGATTAACTAAATCCCAAAACAGGCAATAATGGAAGAACTGAGGAACCAAAAAAGACATAACACTTATAAATATCAAAAAACAAAACGGCAGAAGAAAGTACTGCATTATCACTAGTTAGTTAAAGTGTAAATGGCAGCTATTAGCAATATGGATAAAAAAAGCATGACCCAACTATATGCTGTTTTCAAGAGACTCACCTTAAATTCAAAGAGAGAAAGTGAAAATATGGAAAAAATATTCTATGCAAATAGTAACCAAAGGAGAATGGAGGTGGCTATATTAATTTTAGACAAAATAGACATAGTCAACATTCTTATCAATAAATTTAAAAAGATTGAAATCATACACAGTGTCTTATCCTATCACAGTGGAATGAGGCTAGAAAGCAATAACAGGGATAACTAAAAAAATCCACAAATATGTGGAAACTAGTATACGCTTAAACAATCGGTTAGAGAAGAAATCACAAGAGAAATTAGGAAATATCTTGAGGCAAATGAAAACATAAATGCAGCACACCCAAACTTACGGGATGTGGCAAAGGCAGTGCTCAAAGGGTCATTTGTAGCTGCAAATGCTTACATTAAAAAAGATGAAAGATCTCAAATCAGTAACCTACCTCACATTGGGAAGATCTATAAAAAGAAGAGCAAACTGAACCTAAAGTGAGCAGCGGGAAGGAAATACTAAAAATTAGAGCAGCGATAAATTAAATAAGGAATAGAAAACCAATAGAGATAATAAACAAAGTCACAAATTAGTTCTTTGAAAAGATCAATACAAATGACAAACCCTTAGCTAGACTGACACAGGAAAAAAGAGGATGTAAATAACTAAAATTAGAGATGAAAGAGGGAACATTACTACCAACTTTGGAGAATTAAAAAAGGATTATAAGAACATTCTATGGTCAATTTTACACCAACAAAGTAGGTGCAATGGACAAATTCCTAGAAAAACACAAATTACCTAAACAGACTTGAAGAAGATCTCAGTAGACCAAAAACAAATACAGAGATTGAATCAGTGATCAAAAATCTCCCAACGGAAGCGGGGCAAGATGGCAGATTGGTGAGCTGTATGTTTTAGTTACTCCTCCAGGAAAGTAGGTAGAAAGCCAGGAACTGCGTGGACTGGACACCACACAGCAATTTGACTTTGGGCATACTTCATACAACACTCATGAACACGTCAAACTGCTAAGATCAGCAAAATCTGTAAGTTTTTGCGGCCAGGGGACCCGTGCCCCTCCCTGCCAGGCTCAGTCCTGTGGGAGGACGGGCCGTCAGCGCTGGGAAGGAGAAGGGAGAACTGCAGTGGCAGCTCTTATCGGAAACACATTCTACTGATCCAAACTCCAACCACAGATAGACTGAGACCAGACACCAGAGAATCTGAGAGCAGCCAGCCCAGCAGAGAGGAGACAGGCATAGCAAAACACAGCAAGAGAAACTCCAAAATGAAAGCAGAGGATTTTTGGAGTTCTGGTGAACACAGAAAGGGGAAGGGCAGAGCTCAGGCCCTGAGGCTCACATGCAAATCCTGAAGAAAAACTGATCTCTCTGCCCCCTGGATCTTTCCTTAATGGCCCTAATTGCTTTGTCTCTTAGCATTTCAATAACCCATTAGATCTGCAAGAAGGGCTTTTTTTTTTTTTCTGTTTCTAAAACAATTACTCTAAGAAGCCCAATATAGAAAGCCTCAAAGACTTGCAGTTTGGGCAGGTCAAGACAAGAGCAGAGCTAAGAGAGCTCTGAGACAAAAGGCAATAATCCAGTGGCTGAGAAAATTCACTAAACACCACAACTTCCCAAGAAAAGGGGGGCATCCGCTCACAGCCATCATCCTGGTGGACAGGGAACACTCCTGCCCGTCACCAGCCCCATAGCACAGAGCTGCCCCAGACAACCCAGTGTGATGGAAGTGCTTCAAATAACATGCACACACCACAAAACTGGGCGTGGACATTAGCCTTCCCTGCAGTCTCAGCTGGTTGTCCCAGACTTGGGAAGGTGGAGCAGTGTGAATTAACAAAGCCCCATTCACCCGTAATTTCAGCAGACTGGGAGCCTCCCTACACAGCCCAGCAGCCTAGAACTGCCCTGGGGGGATGGCACTCACCTGTGACATAGCACAGTCATCCCTGAACAGAGGACTAGGGGGTGCACGGCCTGGAAGAGGGACCCACTAGCAAGTCTCGGGAGCCATACGCCAATATGAAGGACTTGTGGGTCAGTGGC
Source organism: Choloepus didactylus (assembly GCF_015220235.1). NCBI lineage: Eukaryota > Metazoa > Chordata > Mammalia > Pilosa > Megalonychidae > Choloepus > Choloepus didactylus. The sequence goes on along the minus strand of NC_051312.1, from coordinate 124,295,000 downwards.
AGAGACAAACTGTGGCAGGACTGAACTGAAGGATTAGACTATTGCAGCAGCTTTAAAACTCCAAGAACACCAGGGAGATTTGATTGTTAGAGCCGCCCTCCCCCCCCGACTGCCCAGACACACGCCCCATATACAGGGCGGGCAACACCAACTACACATGCAAGCTTGGTACACCAATTGGACCCCACAAAACTCACTCCCCCACTGACCACAAAGGCAAAGCGGGGGAGAACTGGCTTGAGGGGAACACATGGCTCGTGGACGCCACCTGCTGGTTAGTTAGAGAAAATGTACTCCACGAAGCTGTAGATCTGATAAATTAGAGATAAGGACTTCAATTGGTCTACAAATCCTAAAAGAACCCTATCAAGTTCAGCAAATGCCAAGAGGCCAAAAACAACAGAAAATTATAAAGCATATGAAAAAAAACAGAAGATATGGATAACCCAAGCCCAACCACCCAAATCAAAAGATCAGAAGAGACGCAGTCCCTAAAGCAACTAATCGAAGAACTAAGGATGAACAATGAGACCATAGTAGGGGATACACAGGATATCAAGAAGACCTTAGAAGACCATAAAGAAAACACTGCAAGACTAAATAAAAACATAGATGATCTTATAGAAATTAAAGAAACTGTTGACCAAATTAAAAAGATTCTGGATACTCATAGTACAAGACTAGAGGAAGTTGAACAATGAATCAGTGACCTGGAAGATGACAGAATGGAAAATGAAAGCACAAAAGAAAGAATGGGGAAAAATATAAAAAAAAATTGAAATGGACCTCAGGGATATGATAGATAATATAAAACATCCAAATATAAGACTCATTGGTGTCCCAGAAGGGGAAGAAAAGGGTAAAGGTCTAGGAAGAGTATTCAAAGAATTTGTTGGGGAAGACTTCCCCAATCTTCTAAACACCATAAATACACAAATCATAAATGCCCAGCAAACTCCAAATAGAATAAATCCAAATAAACCCACTCCGAGACATATTCTGATCACACTGTCAAACACGGAAGAGAATGAGCAAGTTCTGAAAGCAGCAAGAGAATAGAAATTCACCACATACAAAGGAAACAGCTTAAGACTAAGTAGTGACTACTCAGCAGCCACCATGGAGGCGAGAAGGCAATGGCACGATATACTTAAAATCCTGAGTGAGAAAATTTTCCAGCCAAGAATACTTTATCCAGCAAAGCTCTCCTTCAAATTTGAGGGGGAGCTTAAATTTTTCACAGACAAACAAATGCTGAGAGAATTTGCTAAAAGAGACCTGCCCTACTGGAGATACTAAAGGGAGCCCTACAGACAGAGAAACAAAGAAAGGAGAGAGAGACTTGGAGAAAGGTTCAGTACTAAAGATATTCAGTATGGGTACGTTAAAGGATATTAATAGAGAGAGGGGAAAAATATATATGACAAACATAAACCAAAGGATAAGATGGCTGATTCAAGAAATGCCTTCACGGTTATAACACTGAATGTAAATGGATTAAACTCCCCAATTAAAAGATATAGATTCACAGAATGGATTTAAAAAATGAACCGTCAATAGGTTGCATACAAGAGACTCATCTTAGACACAGGGACACAAAGAAATTGAAAGTGAAAGGATGGAAAAAAATATTTCATGCAAGCTACAGCCAAAAGAAAGCAGGTGTAGCAATATTAATCTCAGATAAAATAGACTTTAAATGCAGGGATGTTTTGAGAGACAAAGGCGGCCACTACATACTAATAAAAGGGGAAATTCAACAAGAAGAAATAACAATCATAAATGTTTATGCACCCAATCAAGGTGCCAAAAAATACATGAGAGAAACATTGGCAAAACTAAAGGAAGCAATGGATATTTCCACAATAATTGTGGGAGACTTCAACACATCACTCTCTCCTATAGATAGACCAACCAGACCGAACACCAATAAGGAAACTGAAAACCTAAACAATCTGATAAATGAATTAGATGTAACAGACATATATAGAACATTACATCCCAAATCACCAGGATACACATACTTTTCTAGTGCTCATGGAACTTTCTCCAGAATAGATCATATGCTGGGACATAAAACAAGCCTCAATAAATTTAAAAGGATTGAAATTATTCAAAGCACATTCTCTGACCACAATGGAATACAGTTAGAAGTCAATAACCATCAGAGACTTAGAAAATTCACAAATACCTGGAAGTTAAACAACACACTCCTAAACAATCAGTGGGTTAAAGAAAAAATAGCAAGAGAAATTGCTAAATATATAGAGACAAATGAAAATGAGAACACAACATACCAAAACCTATGGAATGCAGCAAAAGCAGTACTGAGGGGGAAATTTATAGCACTAAATGCATATATTAAAAAGGAAGAAAGAGCCAAAATCAAAGAACTAATGGAGCAACTGAAGAAGCTAGAAAATGAACAGCAAACCAATCATAAACCAAGTAGAAGAAAAGAAATAACAAGGATTAAAGCAGAAATAAATGACATAGAGAACAAAAAAAAATAGAGAGGATAAATATCACCAAAAGTTGGTTCTTTGAGAAGATATACAAGATTGACAAGCTCCTAGCTAGACTGACAAAATCAAAAAGACAGAAGACCCATATAAACAAAATAATGAATGAAAAGGGTGACATAACTGCAGAGCCCGAAGAAATTTAAAAAATTATAAGAGCATACTATGAACAACTGTATGGCAACAAACTGGATGATGTAGAGGAAATGGACAATTTCCTGGAAACACATGAACAACCTAGACTGACCAGAGAAGTAACAGAAGACCTCAACCAGCCCATCACAAGCAAAGAGATCCAATCAGTCATCAAAAATCTTCCCACAAATAAATGCCCAGGGTCAGATGGCTTCACCGGGGAATTCTACCAAACTTTCCAGAAAGAACTGACACCAATATTACTTAACCTCTTTCAAAACACTGAAGAAAATGGAGCACTACCTAACTCATTTTATGAAGCTAACATCAATCTAATACCAAAACCAGGCAAAGATGCTACAAAAAAGGAAAACTACTGGCCAATCTCCCTAATGAATATAGATGCAAAAATCCTCAACAAAATACTTGCAAATCGAATCCAAAGACACATTAAAAAAATCATACACCATGACCAAGTGGGGTTCATTCCAGGCATGCAAGGATGGTTCAGCATAAGAAAAGGAATCAATGTGTTACAACACATTAACAATTCGAAAGGGAAAAATCAAATGATCATCTCAATAAATGCTGAAAAAGCATTTGACAAAATCCAACATCTGTTTTTGATAAAAACACTTCAAAAGGTAGGAACTGAAGGAAACTTCCTCAATATAATAAAGAGCAGATAGGAAAAACCCACAGCTAGCATAGTACTCAATGGTGAGAGACTGAAAGCCTTCCCTCTAAGATCAGGAACAAGACAAGGATGCCCGCTGTCACCCCTGTTATTCAACATTGTGCTGGAAGTGCTAGCCAGGGCAATCCGGCAAGACAAAGAAATAAAAGGCATTCAAATTGGAAAAGAAGTAAAACTGTCATTGTTTGCAGATGATATGATGTTATATCTGGAAAACTCTGAGAAATTGATGATACACCTACTAGAGCTAATAAACAAATTTAGCAAAGTAGTGGGATACAAGATTAATGCACATAAGTCAGGAATGTTTCTATATGCTAGAAATGAACAAACTGAAGAGACACTCAAGAAAAAGATACCATTTTCAACAGCAACTAAAAGAATCAACTACCTAGGAATAAACTTAACCAAAGATGTAAAAGACCTATACAAAGAAAACTACATAACTCTACTAAAAGAAATAGAAGGGGACCTTAAAAGATGGGAAAATATTCCATGTTCATGGATAGGAAGGCTAAATGTCATTAAGATGTCAATTCTACCCAAACTCATCTACAGATTCAATGCAATCCCAATCAAAATTCCAACAACCTACTTTGCAGACTTGGAAAAGCTAGTTATCAAATTTATTTGGAAAGGGAAGATGCCTCGAATTGCTAAAGACACTCTAAAAAAGACAAACGAAGTGGGAGGACTTACACTCCCTGACTTTGAAGCTTATTATAAAGCCACAGTTGTCAAAACAGCATGGTACTGGCACAAAGATAGACATATAGATCAATGGAATCGAATTGAGAATTCAGAGATAGACCCCCAGATCTATGGCCAACTGATCTTTGATAAGGCCCCCAAAGTCACTGAACTGAGTCATAATGGTCCTTTCAACAAATGGGGCTGGGAGAGTTGGATATCCATATCCAAAAGAATGAAAGAGGACCCCTACCTCACACGCTACACAAAGATTAACTCAAAATGGACCAAAGATCTCAATATAAAAGAAAGTGCCGTAAAACTCCTAGAAGATAATGCAGGAAAACATCTTCAAGACCTTGTATTAGGCAGATACTTCCTAGACTTTACACCGAAAGCACAAGCAACAAAAGAAAAAATAGATAAATGGGAACTCCTCAAGCTTAGAAGTTTCTGTACCTCAAAGGAATTTCTCAAAAAGGTAAAGAGGCAGCCAACTCAATGGGAAAAAATTTTTGGAAACCATGCATCTGACAAAAGACTGATATCTTGCATATATAAAGAAATCCTACAACTCAATGACAATAGTACAGACGGCCCAATTATAAAATGGGCAAAAGATATGAAAAGACAGTTCTCTGAAGAGGAAATACAAATGGCCAAGAAACACATGAAAAAATGTTCAGCTTCACTAGCTATTAGAGAGATGCAAATTAAGACCACAATGAGATACCATCTCACACAAATTAGAATGGCTGCCATTAAGCAAACAGGAAACTGCAAATGCTGGAGGGGATGTGGAGAAATTGGAACTCTTATTCATTGTTGGTGGGACTGTATAACGGTTCAGCCACTCTGGAAGTCAGTCTGGCAGTTCCTTAGAAAACTAGATATAGAGTTACCGTTCAATCCAGCGATTGCACTTCTCGGTATATACCCGGAAGATCGGAAAGCAGTGACACGAACAGATATCTGCAAGCCAATGTTCATAGCAGCATTATTCACAATTGCCAAGAGATGGAAACAACCCAAATGTCCTTCAACAGATGAGTGGATAAATAAAATGTGGTATATACACACGATGGAATACTACGCGGCAGTAAGAAGGAACGATCTCCTGAAACAAACGACAACATGGATGAACCTTGAAGACATAATGCTCAGCGAAATAAGCCAGGCACAAAAAGAGAAATATTATATGCTACCACTAATGTGAGCTTTGAAAAATGTAAAACAAATGTTTTATAATGTAGAATGTAGGGAACTAGCAATAGAGAGCAATTAAGGAAGGGGGAACGATAATCCAAGAAGAACAGATAAGCTATCATGGGTAAATTTAACGTTCTGGGAATGCCCAGGAATGACTCTGGTCTGTTAATTTCTGATGGGTATAGTAGGAACAAGTTCACAGAAATGTTGCTATAGTAGGTAACTTTCTTGGGGTAGAGTAGGAACATGTTGGAAGTAAAGTAGTTATCTTAGGTTAATTGTCTTTTTCTTACTCCCTTGTTATGGTCTCTTTGAAATGTTCTTTTATTGTATTTTTTTTTTTTTAAATTAAAAAAAATTTTTTATTTTTTTATTTTTCATACAGTTGATTAAAAAATAAAGTTAAAAAAAAACAAGGAAAAAAATATGTAGAGCCCCCTTGAGGAGCGTGTGGAGAATGTGGGGGTATTGGCCTACCCCACCTCGATGGTTGCTAACATGACCACAGACATAGGGGACTGGTGGTTTGATGGGTTGAGCTCTCTACCACAGGATTTACCCTTGGGAGGACTGTTGTTGCAAAGGAGAGGCTAGGCCTCCCTGTGGTTGTGCCTGAGACCCTCCTCCCGAATGCCTCTTTGTTGCTCAGATGTGGCCCTCTCTCTCTACCTAAGCCAACCTGAAAGGTGAAATCACTGCCCTTCCCGCTACGTGGGATCTGACACCCAGGGGAGTGAATCTCCCTGGCAACGTGGAATATGATCCCGGGGAGGAATGTAGACCCGGCATCGTGGGATGGAGAACATCTTCTTGACCAAAAGGGGGATGTGAAGGGAAATGAGGTAGGCTTCACTGGCAGAGAGATTCCAGGGGGAGCCAAGAGGTCACTCTAGTGGGCACTCTTACGCACAATTTAGACAGCTCCTTCTAGGTTCTAAAGAATTGGGGTAGTTGGTGGTGGATGCCTGAAACTATCAAACTGCAACCTAGAACCTGTGAGTCTCGAAGACAATTGTATAAAAATGTGGCTTATGAGGGGTGACAGTGGGATTGGGAAGGCCATGGGGGCCACACTCCCCTTTGTCTAGTTTATGGATGGATGAGTAGAAAAATAGGGGAAGGAAACAAACAAACAAACAAACAGACAAAGGCACACAGTGTTCTTTTTTACTTTAATTGCTCTTTTTCACTTTAATTATTATTCTTGTTATTTTTGTGTGTGTGCTAATGGAGGTGTCAGGGATTGATTTAGGTGATGAATGTACAGCTATGTGGTGGTACTGTGAACAATCAAATGTACGATTTGTTTTGTATGACTGCGTGGTGTGTGAATATATCTCAATAAAATGAAGATTAAAAAAAAAAAAAATCTCCCAACAAGGAAAAGTCCAAGGCCAGATGGTTTCACTGGTGAATTTTACCAACACTCCAAGAATTAACACCCATCTTTCTCAAGCTCTTCCAAAAAACTGAAGAGAGAACATTTCTTAAGTCATTCTGAGGCTAGCATCACCCTAATACCAAAGCCAGATAAAGTTTTCACAAGAAGAAAATATTATGGATCAATATCTCTTCTGAATAGAGATGCAAAAATCCTCAAAAAAAATACTAGTAAACCAATTCCCATAGTATATTACAAGGATTTTATACCATAACCAAGTGGGATTTATGCCAGGAATGGAAAGGTGGTTTAAATCAGCTAAAGTAGTACATTATGATAACAGAATGAAGGAAAAAAATAAATCACATGATCATCTCAGTTGATGCAGAAAAGGTATTTCACAAAATTGAGCAGTTTCTTAAGACACTCAGAAAACTAGGAGTAGAAAGGAACTTCCTTAACATGATAAAGGGCATCTATGAAAAACCCCCAGCTAACATCCTACTTAACGGTGAAAGACTGCAAGTTTTCCCTCTAAGATCAGGTACAAGCCAAGGATGCCCACTTTCACCACTGTTATTCAGAATTGTGCTGGCAGTTCTAGCCAGAACAGTTAGGCAAGATAAATAAAAAGCATCCAAACTGGAAAGGAAGAATTAAAACTATCTGTCTTCACAGATGACATGATCCTATACATAAACCACCCCCTGCCCTTGCCCCCAAATCCCAAAGACTCTACAAGAAACCTACTAGACTTAATAATTTGACAGTAAAGGGGAGAGGGGAATGGAAATTCATTGCTTAATGGCTGCAGAATTTCTGTTCAGGGTGTTGAAAAGTTTTGGTAATGGATAGTGGTAATGAAATTATGGATGTAATTAATACCACTGAATTGTATCCTTACATGTCATTAACATGGGAAATTTTATGTTGTATATATGTTACCACAATAAAAAGTTTTAAAAAACACAAAACAGTTGACTTCAAAGCAACGAAGTAAACATTATACCAGGCATCTCTGTCTATATAAGCCTTTCCCCATCTTCACTCCTGACCCTCTAATGCCCTTCTCCAGTAGGTGTTAAAGATTCTTAATGACTAGATATTTGTAACTGGCTTAAGGACACCTTGTATGATGAGAATTTCTGAGTCGGACATTTTTTCCATTCCAAATTGGTAGCCACTAGTTCCTTGGACAGTGTCCTTCAAAATCTGTGGAGGTTTTCTGCATTTGTACCATGAAAATGGCATAAATGCCTTAAACACTGATACTAAGTGATATAAACCAATTTCTTCCCAAAAGGCTTTTGTGTTGATCCCTTGTATGAGAGATGGACACTCTACTGGGAAGAAGCCATGCTGCATCTTCAAATGCACATTAGAACAATATCAACTGAGTACCTTATTATTATAATTTTGAAGAATAAACAGAGCCAACTTCACTTTTGTACTCAAGGACACTGATGAGTACTGCTGCAAATACTGTAGTAGCTAGAAATACTTTGCTTCAGGTTCTTAGACTTAATACAATCCCTCTACAGCCATAACTGGGTCACCCACAATGTCACATGTTGGTTATGTGACTATTGGTACTATTCATTCTAATGGATTTTCTGCTGCATATTCTCTATCAAGATGGATGTTCCTCTCTTAGAATCTTTGTATTTTTCAAAATCCAAGAGAATTTTGATATAACCTGTTACATGATCAGCAGCAGGGAAATCTTAAATAACTTCCTGGTATTCTATTAACTCTTTTAGTGAGAGCTCTGTGACCACATGCATTATGGATAAGTTTTTACATCCGAAGCTGCTCCTTTGATTTCTAAGACATGTAATTATGTGGTCTCTCTGGGACTTTTCTTGGACAATTAAAATATTAAAGTTATACTCCTAAAGGGATTCATTCTAGATTCCATATACATTTTATTCCACAATTGTTAACTAAAAAAATTGCAAAAATTTCTTAGTAAAAGATAGAAACTCTATGATACAAGCAGCATTTGTTGCTTCTTTATGTAAAACTTAAATTTCTTATTATTGCTTGTATATGCTTGATGAGAAGTTCTTTTTAAATAATTGAATAAATTCATGTCACTGTATTAGGACAGTGATCAGGCAGAATCAGTGATAGGCCTTAATATGGCATAAGTTTGTGTCCCAGACTGTCAGGGATAGGTACTATTTACCTTGTTTGCTTGAAGGTGGAATGAAAACCTTTTAGCATATAAATCCAAGGAAGCAGAGTGACTGACATCCAACTCTTAGTCGTATTCCTGAGCAACCAATGAAAGCACAAAGTCAGCCTAAATTTAAGGTGATGCCAGTTTGAATTGCCTACTAGATCTTGAAAGGGGCCTACACCACCTGCTGTTGTCCTATACTCTTTCATTTAACAGTGTTCCTGTTAACAGTATTCTAGTTAAAGGGAAAGAACAATGTCTGTGGAACAATAAAAGGTAGCAGTAACAGGAAGGAGCAGCTTTTAAATGCAGTAATTTATTACAGTTAAAACCACTGGACAATTATACCTTCCTATAGGAAAAAACTTCAGGAACCCAAAGTTAACAAAAGTAAAAATAATTCAAATCAAATAAATAAATACTTGGAAAATCGTAATGTTTTTAAGCTACATGATTCTAAGCTTCCTTGTCCTTTCTCTGCCAGCTCCCCTTCAGCAGCCTCTGTGACCAATTTCTTAATCTGATTTCATTGTAAGAATGGTGCAGTGGAAAGGAAGGAGCATTGGGAAAGAGGAATAAGGAGTTTAAGATGAAATGGAATAAGGTCACAGAAATCTGCCTCTTGGAACTTTCCCTTGTCCTTGTAGCTTGTATCTTGCCCTTCCCTATGCTACCTCTTCTCTGGCTACCCTGGCCTCCCCCATGGCTTATTCTTTCTCCCTATTTCAATCTATTTGGGGAGCTGAGATGGCAGCTGTATTTTCTCTATTTAAATGTAATCTCCTATGTTTACTGGACATCAAAATCGGGGGTGGCAGCAACAGCATCACTGCTCTGATAAAATCATTAAAGACATGCTTTAAAATTCCATTAACATGTCAAAGACAATAGGTCTGGCAATCCCAAAGCAAGGAGAAGATTGTTTTGTTTTGTTTTTTGACTTTTTCTCTCCCAGAGTGTTTCTGTTCATGCTTTTAATTTTAAAAGTTATTAGTTAACATCTTAATAAGAATTTGGCTGAGGACATGATCTTGCAGGAATGAAACAAGCTAAAATGAAGTGTGTTGGAGGGAGACAAAAGGGCACTAAAATGGTAAATGGTGGGCACTATTTTTACCTCCTTCAACTTCTTATCCAAGGGGGTGCCTTAGGTGCATGTGAGCTCCTAAGAGGTGGGAAAGTCACAAAAATAAACATTTAGAATAGCAAATTTGTCAACATTAATCTAAGATTTCTTAGAGACAGTGGAATTTTAGAAGTAGTCTAAGATTTAGAAGTAGTCTAAGAACATGTAGTTATGAATTAATTTATTACTTACTAATGAATCAATTCAATGAATGCCCATATAATGTGCTTAGGTACATTGCCAACTGGAAGGAAATGGCTACAAGCAACTCTTCAGCAAACTTCAAGGGTAGGTGATTTTCAGCAATACTTTGTGACATTATTGTGAACAAAAATGATACATTTCACACATGTATGTATTTCTAAGTGTCTTAACTTTTCAACACCCTGCAAAGATAGGTAGGTATACATGAATTTGCGAAGTCATTTTTGCCTTCATATGTAATACTGTTATTTGGAAACAGAAGGAAATACTCTATTTTATCTAGGATTGGATGAAATATTTTTGTTTTCTGAATGCATTTTTTCAAGTTAAATATCTCTTGGTTTCAGTAATAATTTTAAATGAGCAAACTTCACTCAGCAAAATAAATGCCTTAAAATGTTGGAAATATTTTTTAGTCTCCATGGAATTATTATCACACCAGTCACTTACAGCACTGATAAGCTGCAAGTGATAGCAGGCTGAAGAAGAGTACCATCATATCCCAGAAATATCAATAATACTGATATAGCCGTGGTCTAAATATGGTTACTGTATAATCTGAATGTATGAATTCTTTCCTATCAGATGTGAAAAGCAGCAGAAGTTAGTACTGTGAAAAGCACAGAAGTTAATATTGTGGAGTCTTGATTCACACTGCCTGTGTTCAATTTTTGGCTCTATTATTTACTGGCTGTGTGATCTTGGGCAAGTTACGAGCTCAGTTTCCTCACCTGTATGTAACAATAGTATCTAGTTCATAGATTGTTGTGAGGTAATAAGAAGTAATACATGTAAAGAGCTTACATTAGTGCCCAGCACATAATAGGTAGCCAATGGATGTTAGCATAACATAACCACTTATTTCCAACTCATTGCTACCACCCCAGTCCAAGCTGCTATCATACATCTTCAGGCTTCTTCAGTAGCCTTCAAGCTGATATCCAATCCATTCTCCACACAATAGAAGGGGGGATCTTTTAAAAATTCAGATCACCCCAGTCACTTCCCTATTCAAAACCACTTCAATTTATTTAACAAATTCTACTTTGGCAATTACTGTGGAAGTGCTGTTTTAAAGTGCTTTATAAATATTAACTCATCTGATTTTCAAACAACCTAAGTTCTATAAACATACAGAAGAACAGACAGGCAAAGAGATGCTCAAAGTCATGCAATCAATTAGTGTCAGGAGTAGGATTTTAACAGAGGTAGCCTAGGTACAGAATCCATACTCTTAACTGCTTTGTGAATCCTCTTATTTTTATACCAATGCACTTGGTATAAAATCCTAACTTTACCATTGCCTTCTGTATCTGGATCTGGCCTATCTTTCCACTTCCATCATGTCCTACTGTCCTCATTCCTCATTCCTTTCACTTCATGGGGACTAAATAAGCTGACTGCCTTCTAAAGATTAGTTTTAGGTAACTGTCTTCACTAGGACAGGGAGTTGTCTGTTTTGTTGACTAGCAAATCCCCAATGTGTATCACTTAGTAAATATTCAATGGCAGGAAAAGGATAAAAAGAAATGATAGGTAAAAAATAGAACCAGAGAATACAATTGACTGATTTGAAAGAGATTACTGTGAAAAGAAGGGAAGATACAGTATAGTAGTTGGAAGGTGCAAGTTATTTTAAGTAGTGGATATCTGCATTATAATAGAAGCCAGTGGAAGATGAAACACTGATGATTTTAGCATTGGAGAAGAGTGGTTCGGATGCCACTTCAAGAAGTAGATCAAATTTTGAGATTTGGAAACTAGCTGTGGAGAGGGAAAAGGAATCTCTTCATTTGTGAATAAAGAATTGGTGGCTAATAAGTTAACTGTGGAGCAACAATCAGAGCCAAACACTAAGCTAAGTTCTTTACACACACCATCACAATTAGCACCTTCCTATTTTTGTGAAACTGAACTGTGATGGTGTGTGTAAAGAAGTTAGCATAGACTTCCGGAAAGATAGCAGAGTAGGTGCGGCAGAATGGGCTTCTCCTCCTTCAGAGTAACTAGAAAGGGGTCAGAGGACACCAGGGACTGTGGTTCCAGGTGTGACTGGCTAGAGGGTCCTCCACAGTATGTGGAAGGCACACCCAACAAAAACAGAGGAAAGACAGTGGCTGGAAGGATGCGATGAGTGTGTTCCCTGTCTGGACCCTCACCCCCCTCCCCAGGCCAGCAGCAAAGCCACCACTGGGCAAGAGAGTGAGCAGCGGCTCTCCACTCCAGTCCACCTACCTTGACAGTTTGCTGAGGGGCGATCTTCCACAGCCAGACAGCCTGGAGCTCCCATGAAGGAACCTGGCAGGCAGTGAGTGCTCTCCCTCCATGGAAGTATGGGGGGGTGGGGTGGGCGGCGCAACGGAAAGAAGCAGGGAAGGGAGGCACCATACCGGCCACTGGGAGCCCCTCCCACACCCCAAAGACTGGCGGGCACAAGGCAGACAGGGAACCGGCAGGTAGGGCCCATGTCCCACCTACGGGGTGCCCTTGATCAGGCTCCCTGCCTCCCTGCTTGCAGCCCAAGTTGCAGCCCCAGGACCGGGAATCCACACAGCACACGGAGATCCAGCGCCCCGATTGGTTCTCCACCAGGTTTGGACTCCGCTCACCGCACAGAAGTTCAAGGAAGACCTACTTGAGAGCGCCACCTGCTGGTAGGTTAAGGAAACCTCACTCCAGAAAGCTGTGCCTCAAGAGCGCCACCTGCTGTTAGGATTGGGAAACTGCCCTCCAGCAAACCAAATTATATATAAATAATTAATTCTGCACTTCCCAAATAACCCTATCAAGACAAGCAAATGCCCCGAAGCCAACAGACAATGAAGAAGCACTTGAAGGATATAGAAGATATGGACAAGCCAAATGAACAAATTAAAAAGCCAGAAGAGACACAAAATTTGGAGCAATTAATCAAAGAGGTACACACAAATATCAATATTATGGCTCAGGATACAAAGGACATGAAGAAGACCCTCGAATTCTTTATCCACCAAAACTCTCCTTCAAAATTGAGGGAGATTATAGTGCCTCACTAATATGGACTAACTACAATGTGTAAACTCTGAGAAATGAATCTTAGGGCACAGCTTATCAGGGGAATGCTCATTGTTATGGTCCCTAGATAGTAAGCTCTTACAGCAGCCACATCTATTCCTGAGTTGTAATGCTTATCTCCAAATTCTGAGATGCTGAGCTCAGAATTTGGAGATAACCTGGTTGGTCTTTGGAACTTTGAGTATCTGTGCGACTCCTGGAACTCAGGGCTACAGTTTGGCAGCTATGAATGTCAGTATTGCCTCATACAACAACTGTTAAAAAAAAAGCTGAAAAAGAGTTCAGACTTCAGTTAGAGTTATGAATGAAGAGGATCTGGTTAGGACTAGGGCAAATTAGGTCAAAGGGTAAAGGACAGTACTGACTGTGTTTTAAAACTTCAGCTTCTGTTTGAGAACAAAGCAAGAGAGGTTTATTTGGTGCAGGATCTATATTTTCTGCTCCACACTAAATAATTTAACTTGCACGGTCAGTTTATTCAAACACCATAATTACATGGAACTTTGACTAGGAAGTGAGATCTGGTAGGTTTGTACAGGTTAGTATGAAATCCTGATACGTCCCGAAGTAATTTCAGCAGAGAATAAAAATATATTTGCAGGGCCCTCCGTGAGGAACTGGAGAAAAATGCAAAAATGTTGGACTTCCCTGCCTGGTTTATTACTGATATTTTCACAAACATTGAGGATAACAATTTAGTAGGATGGACCCTCAATCTTGGGGCTTGCCCTTATGAAGCTTGTTACTGCAAAGGAGAGTCTAACCCTACTTTTAATTGTGCCTAAGAGTTTTCCCCAAAGAACCTCTTTGTTGCTCAGATATGGCCCTCTCTCTCTCTCTCTCTCTCAGTTCACGTAGCAGCTGAACTTACTAAACACCCCTGATTCCCAGGGATAAGCCTGGACCCGGCATTGTGGTTGAGAAAATCTTCTTGATCAAAAGGGGGAAGCTAAATGAAACAAAATAAAAGTTTCAGTGGCTGAAAGATTTCAAATGGAGTCAGGAGGTGACTCTGGAGGGCATTCTTCCATGCTATATAGATATCCCTCTTTAGTTTTTAATGTACTGGAATAGCTAGAAGGAAATACCTGAAACTGTTGAACTGTACCCCAGTAGCCTTGATTCTTGATGGCAACTGCATAAATATGTAGCTTACACGGTGTGACTGTGTGATTGTGAAAACCTTGTGGCTCACACTCCCTTTATCCAGTGTATGGACAGATGAGTAGAAAAATGGGGACAAAAACTAAATGAAAAATAGGGTGGGGTGGGGGGATGGAGTGCTTTGGGTGTTTTTACTTTTATTTTTATTTCTTTTGGAATAAGGAAAATGTTCAAAAATTGATTCTGATGATGAATGCACAATTATATGATGGTAATGTGAATAACTGTACACTGTGGATGATTGTAGGGTATGTGAAAATACCTCAATAAAACCGTATTAAAAAAATCAGAGTTTAAAATTTTGAGACAAATGCTGAGAGAATTTGTTAACAAGAGACCTGCCCTGCACAAAACACTAAAGGGAGCTCTACCAGCTGAGAAAAAAAGAATAGAGAGAGAGAGGTCTAGAGAAGAAGACAGAACTGAACAGTTATTAATAAGGGTAACTTATAGGAAAAAAAGAGAGAGGGGAAAAAATAGATCTAACAACTAAAAACAAAAGGACAATGGCTGGTTCAAGAACTCCCTTCATAGTAATAACTTTGTATATGAATGGATTAAACTCTCCAATTAAAAGATACAGACTGAGAGTATGGATTTAAAAATATGACCCAGCGATACGCTGTTTACAAGAGACTCATCTTAGACCCTGTGACACAAAGAGACTGAAAGTGAAAGGATGGAAAAAATATTCCACACAAACTGCAATCAAAAGAAAGCTGGGGTAGCTAACCTAATATCAGACAAAATAGACTTTAAATGCAAAGATGTCTTAAGAGATAAAGAAGGACACTATATAAATAAAGGGGATACTTCACCTAGAAGAATTAAAAATGATACATGTTTATGCACCCAATCAAGGAACTCCAAAATACATGAGCCAAACACTGGCTAAACTGAAGGGAGCAACAGACACATCTACAATAATAGTGGGAGACTTCAATATACCACTCTTTTCTATAGATAGAACAATTAGACAGAGGACCAATAAGGAAACTGAGAACCTAAACAATATGATAAATGAATTAGACTTAACAGACATATATATAGATCATTACATCCCAAAGTCACAGCATATACATTCTTTTCTAGTGCTCATGGAACGTTTTCCAGGATAGATCATATGCTGGGGCACAAAACAAGTCTTAATAAATTTATAAAAGATTGAAATTATTCAAAGCACATTCTCTGACAACAATGGAATGCAACTAGAAATCAGCAACCACCAAAGAACCAGATCTTTCACAAATATATGGAAGTTAAACAACACACTACTAAACAACCAGTGGGTCAAAGAAGAAACTGCAAGAGAAATTGCTAAATATCTACAGATGAATAAAAATGAGAACACAACATATCAAAACCTGTGGGATGCAGTGAAGGCAGTGCTGAGAGGGAAATTTATAGCTCTAAATGCATACATCAAAAAGCAAAAAAAGAGCTAAAACTAAAGACTAACTGAACAACTAAAAAGGCTAGAGAATGAACACCAAACTAACCCTCAAGCAAATAGAAAAAAGAAGTAACAAAGATTAAAGCAAAAATAAATGAGCTGAGAACAAAGAAATAATAGAGAATAAATAAAATAAAAAGTTGGTTCTTTGAGAAGATCAACAAGATTGACAGACCCTTAGCTAGACTGACAAAGTCAAAAAGAGAGAAGACCCAAATAGATTCAGAAATGAGAAGGGGATAATTACTACAAATCTCAAAGAAATAAAAAAGAAAAATCATAAGAGGATACCATGAACAACCATATGCCAACAAATTAGACAGTTTAGAGGAAATGCACAATCTCCTGGAAACACATGAACAACCTAAAATGACCCAAGAAGAAACAGAAATCCAATCAGTCATCAAGAATCTACCTACAAATAAAAGCCCAGGGCCACATGGCCTCACAGGGGAATTTTACCAAACTTTCCAAAAGGAATTGACACCATTCCTGCTCAAACTCTTACAAAAAATTGAAGAAAAAGGAACACTACCTAACTCATTTTATGAAGCTAATATCACTCTGATACCAAAACTAGATAAAGACACTGAAAAAAGGAAAACTATATGCCAGTCTCTCTAATGCATACAGATGCAAAAATCCTAAACAAAATACTTGCAAATCGAATCCAAAGGCACATTAAAATGATTATACAATACACCACGACCAAGTGGGGTTCATTCCTGGTGTGCCAGTTTAAATGTATTATGTCCCCCAAAATGCCATTATCTTTGCTGCAGTGGGCAGGAAACATATTGTTGATTGGGTTGGAGACTTTTGATCGGATGTTTCCGTGGAGATGTGATCACTCAACTGTGGGTGAGATCTTTCATTGGATAATTTCTGTGGAGTTGTGGCCCCCCCCCATTCAGCATGGGTCTTGATTAGTTTACTAGAGCACTATATAAGCTCAGACAGAAGGAGCGAGCTTGCTACAGCCAGGAGAGACACTTTGAAGAACGCACAGGAGCTGAGAAGAGAGGAGCTGCAGATGAGGGATAGTTTGAAGATGGACATTGAAAGCAGACTTTTGCTCCGAAGAAGCTAAGAGAGGAAAAACGCCCCAAGAACAACTAAGAATGACATTTTTGAGGAACTGCAGCTTAGAGAGGAATGTCCTGGGAGAAAGCCATTTTGAAACCAGAACTCTGGAGCAAATGCCAGCCAAGTGCCTTAACACAACCTGGGAGCAAAAGAAGATGCCAGCCATGTGCCTTCCCAGACAACAGAGGTTTTCCGGACACCATTGCATTCTGGCAGCATTAGCAAACTAGAACACCTGGTATGCAAGGGTGTTCAACCTAAGAAAATCAATTAATGTAATTCAAGACATTAACAAATCAAAAGGGAAAAATTGAATGATCATCTTGATAGATGCTGAAAAAGCATTTGAAAAAATTCAGAATCCCTTTTTGATAAAAACACTTCAAAAGGTGGGAATTGAAGGAAACTTCTTCAATATGATAAAGGGCATATATGAAAAACCCACAGCCAGCACAGTACTCAACGGTGAGAGGCTGAAAGCCTTCCCCCTAAGATCGGGAACACTGTCACCTCTGTTATTCAACATTGTGCTAGAAGTTCTAGCCAGAGCAATTCACCAAGATAAAGATATAAAAGGTATCCAAATTGGAAAGGAAGAAGTAAAAATGTCATCATTTGCAGATGATATGATCTTATATTTGAAAAATCCAGAGAATTCGACCACAAAGCTACTTGAGCTACTAAATTCAGCAGAGTGGTGGGATATAAGATTAATGCATGAGCTGGTTTCAATGTATTATGTCTCCCAAAATGCCATGTTCTTTGATGCAGTCTTGCGGGGGCAGATGTATTAGTGTTGATTAGGTTGGAATCCTTTGATTGTTTCCATGGAAATGTGAATCAATCAACTGTAGGTGAGACCTTTGATTGGATAATTGCCATGGAGGTGTTACCCCACCCATTCAGGGTGGGTCTTAATTGAATCACTGGAGTCCTATAAAAGTATTCACAGACAGAAGGAGGTGGTGTAGCCAACAGAGATATTTTGAAGACTGCCGCTGAAAGTAGACTTTTGCTACTCCCGAGTTTGCCTGGGAGAAACTAAGAGAATACCCCCAGATGCCTAGAGAGAAACATCCTGGGAGAAAGCCACTTTGTAACACAATCTGGGAGCAAAAGAAGAAGACGCCAGCCACGTGCCTTCCCAGACAACAGAGGTTTTCCAGATGCCATTGGCCATTCGTCTATAAAGGTACCCTGTTGACACCTTAGCTTGGACACATTTATGCCTTACAACTGTAACTCTGTAACCAAATAAATCCCCTTTATAAAAGCTAATCCATTTCTAGTGTTTTGTAAAATGGCAGCATTAGCAAACGAGAACAACACACATAAGTCGGTAATGTTTCTATACATTAGTAATGACCTAACTGAAGAGACAATCAAAAAAAAAAAAATTCTATTCACAAAAGCAACTAAAAATATCAAATAGCTAGGAATAAACTTAACTGAGGATGTAAACAACCTCTACAAAGAAAATTACAAAATTTTACTGAAAGAAATAAAAAAGGACCTAAATAGGTAGAAATATATTCCATGCTCATGGATAGGAAGACTAAATATTGTTAAGATGTCAATTGTACCCAAACTGATCTACAGATTCAAAGCAATCCCAATCCAAATTCCAACAACCTACTTTGCAGACTTGGAAAAGTTAGTTATCAAATTTATTTGGAAGCAAATTGCCAAAAACACCTTAAAAAACAAGAATAAAGTGGGAGGACTTACACTTCCAGACTTTGAAGCCTACTATAAAGCTACAGTGGTCAAAACAGCACGGTAATAGCATTGAGATGGACATGTTGATCAATGGAATAGAACTGAGAGTTCACCAATAGACCCCAGATACACAGTTGACTGATTTTTGACAAGGACCCCAAATCCACTGAACTGAGATGGAACAGTCTCTTCAATGGATGGGGCTGGGAGAACTGGATAGCCATAACAAAAAGGATGAAAGAGGATCCCTGCCTCACACCCTATACAAAAAATTAACTCAAAGTGGATGAAAGACCTCGATATTAGAGACGGTACCATAAAACTCCTAGAGGATAATGTAGGGAAACATCTTCAAGACCTAGTATTAGCAGGTAACTTCTTAGGCCTTACACCAAAAGCAGAAGCAATGAAAGGAAAAATAGTTGGGAATTCCTCAAAATCAAAAACTTCTGAACCTCAAAGGAATTTGTCAAAAAGGTGAAGAGGCAGCCAACTCAATGGGAGAAAGTATTTGGAAACCATGTATCTGATAAGAGACTAATATCTTACATATATAAAGAAATCCTACAACTCAATGACAGTAGTACAAACAGCCCAATTATAAAATGGGCAAAAGATATGAAAAGATGTTTCTCCGAATAGGAAAATGCAAGTGGCTAGGAAACACATGAACAAATGTTCATCTTCGCTGGTTGTTGGGGAGATGCGGATCAAGAACACAGTGAGATACTATCTCACATCAATAAGAATGGCTGCCATCAAACAAACAAGACACTACAAAAGCTGAAGAGAATGTGGAGATGTTGGGGCTCTTATTCACTGTTGGTGGGACTGTATAGTGGTACAGCCACTCTGGAAGACAGTTTGGTGGCTTCTCAGAAAACTAGATATTGAATTACCCTATGATCTGGCAATTCCACTTCTCAATATATACCCAGAAGATTTGAGGGCGGTGATGTGAACAGACATTTGCACACCAATGTTCACAGCAGCGTTGTTCACAATTGCCAGGAGATGGAGACAATCCAAGTGTCCTTCAACAGAAGAGTGGATAAACAAAATGTGGTACATACATACAATGGAATACAGCACAGCAGTAAGAAGCAACAAGGTCTTGAAACATACGGCAACATGGATAAACCTTGAAGATATAATTGTGAGTGAAATAACTCAGACAGAAAAGGAGAGATACTGAATGTTACCACTTCTGTAAACCATCTCAACAATGTAAAATCAGTGTCTTATAAGAATATTGGGGACCTAGTGATAGACAGTAGATTGTGAGGGGGAATGATAATCTAACATGTTCAGATATGTTAATGATGGTGAATTCGAAGGTATAGTAATGGATAGGGGTGACGATTGTTAATGGGATTATAAGTATCAGAGCTATATTGAAGGCAAACAGGAATGAAAGGGGTTGTTTAAAGGCAGGTTTCTCACAGATCAGCTCCACAAATATAGATAGGTGCTTGCATGATATACTTCTAAGGTATGACACTAGCACAGAGTTGACAACAGAAGGGTGCATGGAAAAAATCTACACATTGCATACTAGGGTCTATAATTAATAGGAATACCATACTAGTATTACACAAATACTAGGGACAAATAATTAAGGGCTGACAAGAGTGACAAGATGTTTTAGGTCATGAGAATTGTTTAAAATGGAGAGTGACGTGGATTGTACAACTGAGTGATGACAGTGTGAGATATGGATGGATTATCATGGATATAACATATGCTATGTGAACTTAGGAACCCCTTACTTTATAAGTCAAGCCCTCGATATCAAGGCTTGCTCGGGTGAAACTTACGGCTGTAAAGAGGAGGCTGAGCCCACCTGTTATTATGCCTAGGAGTCACCTCCAGAGAACCTCTTTTGTTGCTCACATGTGGACTTTCTCTAAGCCTAATTCTGTAAATAAATTCATCACCCTCCCCCTGACTTCAGACAGGACCCCCAAGTTGAATGAGCTTTCCTGGTGATGTGGGACATGGATTCTGGGAATGAGCCTGACCCTGGCATCGAGGCATTGAGAATGCCTTGTGGACCAAAAGGGGGAAAATAAAGCAACAAAATAAGGTTTTAGTGGCTAAGAGAATTCAGAGTCAAGAGGTTGTTCTGGAGGTTACTCCTATGCAAGCTTCACCTAGATACACCAAATGACCGCAATATGATAAACGCAAGTTAACAGTAGTCCTGAAATCCTTAAAGAATACCCAGATCCCTGTCTGAAACTCTAAAAATTTCACTCACTAAGTTCATTCATCAGACACTTAAATCCTTCAGAGTGCTCCTATGCGAGCTAAGTCCCCAAACCCAGAGAAAATAGCCTCTTCAAGAACATCAACTAAATGTGTCTCCTTTGCTCATAAAGTTGACACCCCTTTTCAACACCAACAGGTTAGGGTGGTCACTGCTTAGATGTCCCTGAAGATGGGGAAAGTGATTAAATTAGAGGAAGGGGTAGCAACAGACAAGACGGAATTTAACAAAGGATTATGGATACTAAATCTTTATATAATTTTCTTTTTCTTAATTGCTAGGGTATTAGCATAGCTAGAAGGAAAGAACTGAAATGGTGGAACTGTAACCCATAGCATCCTTTGAAATTTGTTCTATACCTGTTAAATTCTAGTTGAAAGCTATACGTTTTTGTATATGTTATATCTCACAATAAGGAAATCACTGATACTATGGTACTTTAACTCATAATAACTTTGGAAATTTCCTATATATATACTTGTTAAAGATACTACCTTTTTGTATATAAGTTATACTTCATAATAAAGAAATAACTGGAAATGTGGAATTGTAATCTATAATATTCTTTGAAATTTGCTAACTACTTGTTAAATTGCAATTGGAAAGTTACCATTTTTATGTATATATGTTATATTCTATAATAAAAAAATAAAAAAAAACTTGGCACAGTGTTTGGCATTTGGGTTATTATCACGATTTTATATATGAGAAAGCTTAGACAGAGAGGTTAAGTAATTTGCCCCAAATTACACAGCTAGTAAGTAGCAGAGTCAAATTTCAAATCCAGTTCTACAGAGCCTTTTGTCGAGATGGGCAATGATACAATTGTTCTTCATTTATCACATATCCTTATTTGCAGCACTTTCACTGTGCTTTGGTGGTCATTCGTGAAAACTTTGAATTGCCCAAAACACATAATCCCAGCTGATGTTGAACAAGGCAATGTGCCTTCATGTTTTAGCTTTCAGACTACAAACAAGTGTCCTTTTTATAATATACTTAATGCTACTTTTTCACATTTTTGTGCTTTTTGCTTGTGACTTCACTGTTTAAAATGGTCCCCAAGTGTACTGCTAAAGTGGTGTTGTACGTTCCTAAGTTCTAGATGACTGTGATGTGCCTTACAGAGAAAATACATGATACATAAGCTTAATCCACGCATGAGATATAATGCTGTTGGCCATGAGTTCAATGTTAATGAATTAACACATTATTTAATGAGCTCCAACTACCTGCTCTCCAACAGAATTTATGATTTAGCTTGCTTAAATTTGTTCGGAGGCTTTGTTTAAATGTTGCTCTAAAATATTCTGAAGGCAATGATACTATTTCTAGATGAAGTTAATTGGGAGCAGTCTCTAAAATGTTGGTGAACTTCCTACGGAATCATTGAGTGCAGATTTAAAGAGAAAGCAAAAGATATAAGGTATCTTTAAACAAACACATAAAACATGGTTATGTATTGATTGAAATGTGACTAGACAATCACAGGAACCTCACCCTATATTTTCTCCAGGGGTAATGGTTCAGTATTTGTTATCAGTGTTCAGAGACTGTAAATAATAACATAACTGTTGTGAACAATGAGAATCAACTGTATATGGCAGTGAAGAGAAGGACAAGCTCAGAAATTTGGGACATTCATGGTTTCATTTAAATAGGAAGATATCTCCTTTAAGAGAGATGAAAAGCAATGTGGATACACCTCACCTGGCACATAGTAGCACACTGAATGAGTCTACTATCTTTTTACCTTTAGCATCTTTCTAATCATTTGCCATTTTTCTTTAGGTTTCAGGTTTGAGCAAGCACAGAAAAAAGCATCTGACCATGAAGATGTATCAGAGAAGCAGATGGGAACACAAAATTATCCTTTACATCAAAATGTTTATGTAAAACAATAATCTCCTAGACAGATCCCTGAGTCCACTTAACCTGAATGTAAATTATTTTATTTTCCTTTCTGAGCTATAGCCCTTCAAGTCCTGCATCTACCAATTATAGTCAAGAGATATAGTTTATTCTAACTAACATGACTTGTGTATTCTTAGCACAGAACCTAGTCCAATTAAGTAAGGAAAAACTGAAGAGAAATAAAATATTGGACTTAATACAACAGTCAAGGAAAACATAGAAATTAGCCCTGGTATTTTTGAGAAACCATAATGCTTTAACAACCACACATAAATATTTATACTTGGGTACAAAATGTCTTCATATTGATTATTTTCCTTCTTTATTTGAAGCACTTAGAGCATTACTGTAAGGCAGAGCCCTTTTCCCATTTATCCCACATCCAAATGTGCCTTGCTTCTTGTACCTAACAACAGTGTAAAAATATGTGAGGCAAAAAACTGACAGAACTTTGAGGAGAAATAGACAAATCTACATTATAGTTGGAGACTTCAACATCTCTATGTCACTAATTGACAGATCCATGAGGCAGAAAATAAGTAAGGATATAGTTGAACTTAGCAGCAGCATCAGTCAACTGGATCTAGCTGACATTTACAGAACACTTCATCCAGCAGCAGCAAGATACATTCTCCTCAAGCTCACATGAACATGAACATTTTATGGCCCATTTTCTGGGCCATAAACCTCAACAAATTTAAAATAATAGAAATCATACAAAGTATGCTCTCAGAACAAAATGGAATTAAAATAGAAATCAACAGAAAGATAGCTGAAAAAAATCCCCCAATTTTTAGAGGTTAAACAGTACACATTTAAGTAACATATGAGTCAAAGAAGTCATCTTAAGACACATTTAAAAATATTTTGAACTAAAAGAAAATGAAATTATCTTATCAAAATTTGTGGGATGCAAAATAATTAGAGGATGGAACACTTCCAAACTCATTCTATGAGGCCAACATCACCGTAATACCAAAGCCAGATAAAGATACCACAAGAAGATTACAAACCAATATCCCTTATGAATATAGATGCAAAAATAATCAACAAAATACTACCAAACAGAATTCCACAGCAGGTTAAAAGAATTATACACAATGATCAAATGGGACATATCCTAGGTATGCAAGTGTAAAAATTCAATTTTATAATATACCACATTAACAGAACAAAGGGAAAAACACACATTATTTTAATTGATGCAAAAAAAAGGCATCTGACAAAATCCAGCATCTCTTCTTGATAAAAAAATACTTAGAAAACTAGGAATAGAAAGTAACTTCCTCAACATGATAAAGGGCATATATAAAAAACCCACAGCCAGCATCAAATTCAATAGTGAAAGACTGAAAGCTTTCCCTCTAAGATCAGGAACAAGACAATGATGCCCACCCTTATCACTGTTATTCAACATGGTACTAGAAGTTCCAGACAGAGCAATTAGGCAAGAAAAAGAAACAGAATTGGAAAAGAAGTAAAAGTTTTCCTAATTGCAGATGACACCCTATAAATAGAAAATCCTGAAAAAAATCCACAACAAAGCTACTAGAGCTAATAAATGAATTCAGCAAAGTGACAGAGTACGAGATCAAGATTCAAACACCAGGAGTATTTCTATACCCAAGTAATGAATGAACTGAAGAGGAAATCATGAAAAAAAATTCCATTTACAATAGCAACTAAAAGAATCAAATATCTAGGAATAAATATAACCAAGGATGAAAAGGATATGTACACAGAAAAGTACAAAACATTGCTAAAAGTAATGAAAGAAGACATAGATAAATGGAAGGATATTCTGTGTTCATAGACTGGAAGACTCAAAATTGTTAAGATGTTAATTCTACCCAATGCAGTTTAAAGATTGAGTGTAATCCCAATCAAAATTCCAGCAGCCTTCTTTTCAGAAATGGAAAAGCCAATCATCAAATTTATATGGAAATTTTCTCTATCTTGAGAAAGAACAAAGTTGGAGGATTCACATTTCCTGATTTAAAAATTATTACAAAGCCACAGTAACCAAAAAAGTATGGTACTGGTATAACGAAGGATGGACATAGACCAATGGAATCAACTTGACAGTTCAGAAATATATTCTCACATCTAAGTACAATTGGTTTTAGACAGGGTGCCAAGTCCACTCAATGGGGAAAGAATTGTCTCTTCCAGAAATGGTGCTAGGAGAACTGGATATCCATATGCAAAAGAATGAAGGAGGACTTCTATCTTGTACCATATACAAAAATTAATTCAAAATGGATCAAAGACCTAAAGTAAGAACAAAAACTATAAAACTCCTAGAAGAAAACCTAGGGAAGCATCTTGAGGAACTTGTGTTAGGCAATGGTTTCTTCAACTTGACACCAAAAGAAAAAGCAACAAAAGAAAAAATAGATAAATGGGACTTCATCAAAATTAAAAACTTTTGGGCATCAAAGGACTTCATCATGAAAGTAAAAAGGCAACCTACAGAATGGGAGAAAACATTTGGATACCACATATCCAATAAGGTTTAATATACAGAATATATAAAGAAATCTTCAACTTAACAACAAAAAGTCAAAGAACCCAATTGAAAAATGGGTCAAGGACTTGAATAGACGTTTCTCCAAAGAAGAAACACAAGTGGCCAAAAAACACATTAGGGAAATGCAAGTCAAAACTAAAATGAGATACCATCTCACAACGCCTAGAAAGGCTGCTATTAAATAGTGGAAAATAAATGTCAGAGAGGATGTTGAGAAACAGGAACACGACTTCAGTGTTGGTGATAATATAAAATGGTGCAGTTGCTGTGGAAACCAGTTTAGTGGTTCCTCAAAAATGAACCTGGCAATCCTACTTCTAGGTATATATCCAAAAGAATTGAAAGCAGTGATTCAAATATTTGTACACCAATGTTCATAATAGCATTATTCACAGTTGCCAAAAGATGGAAGCAGCCCAAGTGTCTATTAACAGATGAATGGATAAACAAAATGTGTTATAGATATACAATGGAATATTATTCAGCTATAAAAAGGAATGGCATGCAGATACATGCAAACACATGGGTGAATTTTGAAGATGTCAGGTTGAGTGAAATAAGTCAGACACAAAAGGAAAATATTGTACGATTTCAATTATTTGAAATAATTAGAATAAGCAAATTCCTAGCGTCAGCATCTAGAATACAAGTTACCAGGAGCCAGGGTGAGGAAAGTGAATGGGGAGTTATGCTTTATGTTGGCACAGAATTTCTGTTTGGGATGAAGGAAAAGTTTGGGTAATGGACAGTGGTGATGGTAGCACAACATTGTGAATGTAATTATCGGCACTGAATTATATATGTAAATGTGGTTAAAAGGGGGAAATGTTAGGTTGTCTATATGTTACTAAAATAAAAACTTTTTAAAAACCCATAGGATTGTACAAGAAACAGTGAACTCTAATGTAAAGTATGAACTATAGTCAATAGTACAATATTTTTTCAAAAATTGTAACAAAGTTTCCACTCTATTGCAAAGGTTAGTAATAGGGTATATGGGGGTATTAACTATTTTCAGCATGATTTTTTGAAAACCTATGTTTTAGTTTCCTAGGCTGCTCCAGCAAATAATGATGAAATGGGTTGGCTTAAACAATGGGAATTTATTAACTTACAGTTTTGAGGCCAGGAAAATGTCCAAATCAAGGCATCATCAAGGAGACGCTTTCTTTCTGCAGACCAGCTGCCAGTGATCCTTGAATCTTCTGCCACATGGCAAGGCACATGGAGTGTCTGCTCATCTCTCCCTTCTTTTCCAGATTTCAATGATCTCACCGTCTTGCTTCCATGGCTCTCTCTCTTTCTCAGTATTCATTCCATTTATAAAGGACTCTGTAATAGGATTAAGACCCATTTTGAATGAGGTGGGTCACAGCAAAAGGTCCTATTTACACTGGATTTAAGTCCACAGGAATGGATTAGATTTAAGAATATATTTTCCTGGGAAACAAACAGCTTCAAGCCAGCAGAACCTACAACTTCTTTAATAAAAAAAATTAAAAACAATAAATTAAAAAATAAATAATGTCACAGATGTTTGGGGAAAAAATTTATGGGACGTAGCAAATTCTGTGCTTACAGGATATTTCATAGCACTGAATGCATATATTAGAAAAGAACAAACATACAAAATCAGTAAGCTAAATGTTGACCTTAGGAAACTAGAGAAAGAGCAATATAAACCTAAAGCAATCCAAAGAAAATAAATAAAAATTAGAAAAGAGAGCAAATAAAACTGAAAACAGGAAAATAAGAGAGAAACCAAAATAAGAAACCAAAAGTTAGTTCTTTGAAATGAACAATACAACTGACAAACCTCTAACCAAGTCTAACCAGGCTAATCAAGAAAAAGAGAGAGGCCACAAATTACTAATATAAAAAATGAAAGAGGGACCATCACTGCTGAACCCACAGATATTAAAAGGATAATAAAAGAGTATCAGGTTCACAGGTTGACAGCATGAAGAGAGCAGATTCCCTGCAGAACTGCCCACATCACACCCCCAGGGCAGGCAGTCTGCAGTGCACACGGAGAACTGGTACACTGACTGGATCCCCACCTGATTTAGGCTCTCCCCAGAACACAGGAGAAGTTCCGGAAAGACTGGCTTGAGAGTAAAAGGCGGCTAAAGAGTGCCACCTGCTGGTAGGATAGGGAAACTGCACTTCAGCAAGCTGCAGCTCTGCCAAATCAAATATAAATGCTCAAATAATCCTGCATCTACCCCAATAACCTTATCAAGACAAGCAAATGCCTGGAAGCCAACAGAAAATCATAGAGCACTTGAAGAATCTAGAAGAAATGAACAACCCAAATGAACAAATTAAAAAAACAGAAGAGTCACAAAATTTGGAACATTGAATTAAAGAAGCACAAATCTCCAAAACAACTTCAATGAGATGGCTAAAGACATAAAAGGATATCAAGACTCTAGAATTGCATAAAGAAGAATTTGAAAGAATAAATTAAAAAACAGCAGATCTGAAGAGGCAGAAGAAAGGATGACTGAACTTCAGGACATACCAACTGAATGAGAGCACACAAAAGAACACATGGTGAAAAAAATCGAAAAATTTGACATGAATCTCAAGGAAATGAGGGACAACATGAAGAGAACAAATATAAGAATCACTGGTGTCCCAGAAGGAGAAGAGAAGAGTAATGGGCTACGAAGTCTGTTTCAAGACATAGTTGGGGAAAATTTCCCAACTCTTCTAAATGACATAAATGTGAAAAAATCAAAGATACCCCAATTCCAATCAAATCTCCAACAACCTACCTTGCAGACTTGGAAAAGCTAATTATCAAATTTATTTGGAAGGGAAAGGGGCCTCGAATTGCCAAAAACATTCTAAAAAAGAACAACAAGTGGGAGGACCTACACTTCCAGACTATGAAGGCTACTATAAAGCCACAGTGGTCAAAACAGTATGGTACTGGCACAAAGGCAGACATGTTGATCAAAGGAATCAAATTGAGAGTTCAGAAATAGATCCCCAGATCTACGGAAGACTGATTTTTGATAAGGTCCCTGTTCTAGTTTGCTAATGCTTCACTGGAGGATGGCCGATGGCGTCCGGAAAACCTCTGTTAGCTGGGAAGGCACGTGGCTGGCGTCTGCTCCAAAGTTCTGGTTTCAAAATGGCTTTCCCCCAGGACGTTACTCTCTAGTAAGCTTGCTCCTCTTCAAAACGTCACTCACAGCTACACCGAGTTCCTTCTCTTTGAGTCAGCACGTTTATATGGCTCCACTGATCAAGGCCCACCCTGAATGGATGGGGCCACGCCTCCATGGAAATATCCCATCAGTTATCATCTACAGTTGGGTGGGGCGCATCTCCATGCAAACAACCTAATCCAAACGTTCCAACTTAATCCCCACTATTATGTCTGCCCCACAAGATTGCAACAAAGAATATGGCTTTTTCTGGGGGACATAATACATTCAACCTGGCACAGTCCCCAAATCCACTGAACTGGGACAGAACAGTCTCTTCAACAAATGGGGCTGGGAGAGCAGGATACTCACATCCAAAAGAATGAAAAAGGACCCCTACCTCAAACACTATACAAAAATGAACTCAAAGTGGGTTAAAGACCTCAATATAAGAGACAGCACAATAAAACTCCTAGAAGACAATGTAGAGAAACATCTTCAAGGCCTTGTATTAGGACATCACTTCTTAGACCTTACACCCAAAACACATGCAATGAAAGAAAAAATATATAATGGGAACTCCCCAAAATTAAAAGCTTCTGTGCCTCAAAAGACTTTGTCAAAAAGGTAAAGAGGAAGCCAACTCAATGGGAGAAAAATATTTGGAAGCCATATATCTGATAAGAGACTGATATCCTGCACATACGATGAAATCCTAAAACTCAACAATAGTACTAACAGCCCAATTATAAAATGGGAAAAATATATGAATGGGCATTTTTTTCTGACGAGGAAATACAAATGGCTAAAAAACACATAAAAAAATGTTCATCTTCACTATTAGGGAAATGCAAATCAGAACGATTAGATACCATCTCACACCAATTAGAATGGCTGCCATTAAACAAACAGGAAACAACAAATGCTGGAGGGGATGTGGAGAAATTGGAACTCTTATTCATTGCTGGTGGGACTGTATAATGGGACAGCCGATGGGGAAGACAGTTTGGTGGTTTCTCAGAAAACTAGATATCAAATTACCCTAAGATCCGGCAATTCCGCTTCTCAATATATACCTAGAAGATCTGAAAGCAGTGACTCAAAAAGACATTTGTACACCAGTGTTCATAGTGGCATTGTTCACAGTTGCCAAGAGATGGAAACAACGCAAGTGTCCTTCAACAGACAAGTGGATAAACATATGTGGTACATACATATGACAGAATACTATGCAGCAGTAAGAAGGAACAACGTTCTGAAAGATATGGTAACATGGATGTACCCTGAAGACATAAATGCTGAATGAAATAAGTCAGACACAAAAGTAGAGATATTGTATGTTACTACTACTATGAACTCCTCGAACAATGAAAAATCCATGTCTTATAATGTAGAATATTGGGGACCAAATGATAGACAGAAGCTAGTGAAGGGGGAATGATAATCTAATATGTTCAGATACATTAATGAGGATGTTCTGGTTTGTTAGTGCTGCCATTATGCAAAATAGCAGAAACGGATTGGCTTTTATAAAGGGGTTTTATTTGGTTACAAATTTACAGTTCTACAGCCATAAAAGTATGTAAACTAAGGCATAAATATGAGTATCCTTCACTGGAAAAAGGCCATTGGCATCCAGAAAACCTCTGTCAGCTCAGAAGGCACATTGATGCCTGCTTGCTCCCAGGTTGCGTTTCAAAATGGTGTTCTTCAAAATGTCTAAGTGTCAGCAACGTGAGGGGTCCACAATTCCAAGCATCTCTGAGCTAAGCCAGCAAGCATCTGGGTCTGTGCCAGCATTTTTAAAGGACTCCAGTAAACCAATCAGGACTATGCTGAATAGGTGGGGCCACGCCTCCATGGAAATAATACAATGAAAAGTTTTACCTATAGTTGGCTGAATAACATCTTCATGGAAACAGTCTAGTCCCAATATCCCACAAGATTGGATTAAAGATCATGATCTTTTGTGAGGGACAAATACATCCAAACCGGCACAGAGGGTGAATTCAAAGGCATGGGAATGGATAGGGGTGATGACTGTTAATGGGATTGTAAGTATCAGACCTGTATTGAAGGTGAATAGGATTGAAAGGGGTTGTTTAAAGGCATATATCCCATGGATCAGCACTACAACTATAAATAGGTGTTTGCATGATATGGTTCTAAGGTATGATGCTAGTACAGAGAGTTGACAATAGAATGGTATGTGGGAAAAATTTACTTATTGTATACCAGGGAATATAATTAATAGGAATACCTTACTACTACCACCCAAATACTAGGGACAAATAATTAAGGGCTGAAAAGAGCTATGGTGTTTTGGGTCATGAGAATTCTTTAAAATGGAGAGTGATGAGGATTGTACAACTAAGTGATGACAGTGTGAGATATGGATGGATTACTGTGGACATAACATACGCTTTGTGAACTCAGGAATCCCTCTACACTTCATAAGTCAAGCCCTCGATATCGAGGCTTGCTCTTGTGAAACATATGGTTGTAAAGGGGAAGCTAAGCCCACCTATAGTTATGCCTAGGAGTCACCTCCAGAGAACCTCTTTTGTTGCTCAAATGTGGCCTTTCTTTCTCTAAGCCCAACTCTGCACCCCCAGGTGGATGAGTATTGCTGGTAATGTGGGGACATGGATTCTGGGAATGAGCCTGACCCTGGCATCGATGGGTTGAGAATGCCCTGTTGTCCAAAAGGGGGAAAATAAAGGCAATAAAATAAGTTTCAGTGGCTGAGAGAATTAAAATAGGCTGTCACAGAGCTTAGTTCTATGCAAGTTTCCGTTAGATATGCCAAATTACCACGGTATGATAAGCCCAAGTCAACAGGGTCCTGAGAACGCTAAAGAATACCTGGATCACTAAGTTTATTCTTCAGAAACTTAAATCCTCAAGAGAACTCCAATGCCAGTTAAGTCCCCAAACAAAGAGGCAATAACCATCAACCAGATGTGTCCCTTTTTCCCATAATGTCGATACCCCTTTTCAATATGGACAAGTTAGGGTGGTCACTGCCTAGACATCCCTGAAGAGTGGGAAAGTGATTAAACCCAAGGAAGGGGTAGCAATAGACAAAATGGAATTTAATAAAGGATTATGAATAATCGTTTTATAATTTGCTTTTTCTTAGTTCTTATGGTACTAGAATAGCTAGAAGAAATGAAATGGTAGAAATGGAACTCATAGCATTCTTTGAAATTTGCTCTACAGCTGCTTGTTAAATTGCAATTTGAAAGTTGTCACCTTTTTGTATATATGTTATATTTCACAATAAGGAAATAACTAAAACTATGGTGCTGTAATTCATAACATTTTTGGAAATTTCCTATATACTACTTGTTAAATCATACTTTGAAAGTTATTACCTTTTTGCACATATGTTTCACAATAAGGAAATAACTGAAATTGTGGAATTGTAACCCACAACATTCTTTGAAATTTGCTATTTGTTAAATTGCACTTGGAAATTATCACTTCTATGTATATATGTTATATTCCACAATAAAAAATATGGTTAAAATTAAAAAAGGATATTAACAACTCCATGCCTATAAATTTGATAACTTAGATGAAATATGTCAATTCTTTGCAAGACATAATCTATCAAAGTTCACATAAAGGGAAATAATCTGAATAGGCCTATATCTACCGAAGAAAGTGAATCCACAATAACTATCAAATGAAAGAACCAGGCCTAAGTGCACCAGTCACTGGTGAATTCTACTGAACATTTAAGAAGAGATATCAATTCCCTACCATGTCTTCCAGAAAATAGACACAGAAGGAACACTACTTTACTCATACTATGAGGCCAGCATTACCCTACTACCAAATAAAGGCATTACAAGAAAGGAGAATTATAGACCAATATCTCTTATGAACATAGATGTGAAAATCCTCAATAAAATATAACCAAATCAAAATCCAACAATGTGTACAAGTATATACACCACAACCAAGTGGGATTTATACCAGGCTGGCTCAGCATTCAAAAATCAATTAACATAATCCATCACATCACAGGCTAAAGAGAAAATCAATTCAATAGACACAGAAAAAACACTTGACAACATCACTAGAAACAGAGGAGGACTTCCTTAACTAGATAAAGAATAGATACAAAAAGCAAACAGCCAGCATTATACTTGATGAAAAACTACTTTTAGTAAAAACTAAAAGTAGTAAAAACTACTAGTTTTTCATCATTAAGCATTATACTTAATGATGAAAAACTACTTTTCCCCCAAGGTCCAGAACAAGGCAAAGATGTCCCCTATGAGGCTTCCAGTACATTCAACATTGTACTGGAAGTCCTAGCTAATGCAATTACACAAGAAGAAGTAAAAGGCATTGACATTGGGAAGGAAGAAATGAAACTATCTCTCTTCACTGATGACACGATTTGTCTATGTAGAAAACCCCAAGAAACTGACAAAAACAAAAC
Organism: Choloepus didactylus; assembly: GCF_015220235.1. Classification (NCBI taxonomy): domain Eukaryota; kingdom Metazoa; phylum Chordata; class Mammalia; order Pilosa; family Megalonychidae; genus Choloepus; species Choloepus didactylus. Next base: position 124,262,051 of record NC_051312.1, on the reverse strand, counting down.
TCCTAGAACTAATAAGCAATTATAGCAAGATACAGGATACAGATTAATATACAACAGTCAATTGCTTTTCTATATACTAGCAATGAACAATTAGAATTTGAAATTGAAAACACACCATTTATATTAGCATCAAAAAAGTACCCAGAATAAATGTAACGTAATATGTACATGACATGAAAGAGAAAAACCCCAAAACTCTCATGAAAGAAATCAGAGGATCTAAATAAATAAATGGAGAGACCTTTTTTGTTCATAGGAAGAGCCAATATTTTTAAAATATAATCAATCACAAATTGACCTATAGATTCAACACAATCTCAATCAAATTCCATGAAGTTATTTCATGAATATCAACAATGTGATTAACTAAGTGAAAGGGAAAAGACTCAGAATAGTGTATCTAAGACTGAAGAAGGTCAGAAGACTGACACGATCGACTTCAAGACTTACTATAAAGCTACAATCATGTTAGTGTGGTATTAGTGAAAGAATAGGCAAATAGATTGATGGAACAGAATAGAGAGCTCCAAAATAGAGCCATTCAAATAGTCAACCGATCTTCAAAGAAAGAAGCAAAGGCAATTCAATGGAAAAAGGATAGTCTTTTCAGCAAATGGTGAACTGTACATCCACATGGAAAAACAATGAATACAAACCCAGACTTTACACCTTTCATAAAAATTAACTCAAAATGGCAGATCTAAGTGTAAAATGCAAAACTATAAAACTTCTAGAAAATAACATAGGAGAAAATCTAGGTCATCTTTGGTTTGGTGATGAGGTTTTAGATAAAACACCAAAACCATGAAAAACGAAGTAAAAATTGGTAAGCTGGACTTCGTTAAAACTAAAAAATTATGCTCTGAAAAAGACAGTATTAAAAGTATTAAAAGATAAGCCACAAATTGGGAGACAGTATTTGTAAAACACATTATTTGATAAAGGACTTATATCCAAAATATACAAAGAACTCTTAATACTCAAAATAAGAAAAACTGATTAAAATATGGACAAGAGATCAGGACACCTCATCAAAGAAAATATACAGATGGTAAATAAGCATATGAAAAGATGCTTAACATATGTCCTTAGGGAATTGCAAATTAAGAGATAAACAGTACACAAATACCACATGCTGATGAGGATGAGAAACAACAGGAACTCTCATTCATTGCTATGGGAATGCAAAGTGGTACAGCCAATTTGGAAGACAGTTTGGCAGTTCCTTATAACGCTAAACATAGTTTTACCATAAAATTCAGCAATCGCACTCCGAGGTATTTACCCAAATGATATGAAAATCTATGTCCACGCAAAAACATGCACACCAGTGTTTATGGGAGATTTGCTCATAATTGCCCCAAACTGTAAGCAACCATGATGTCCATCAATAGTGGAATGGATAAACTGTGGTACATCCATACAATAGAATATTATTCAGTGATAAAATGAGCAGATATCAGCAAGATGGTGGAGTAAGATGCTCCAAATGCACATTCATCTTCCCCCATAACATCAAAAAAAAAAAAAAAACCAAGTAGAAATTGTCAGAAACATTTGTAGAACTCAAATAGTCAAAGGTTTTCAGCAACCAAGCAAACACCGCATAAAGAAAAAGGCAACCTAAAGTAGAAAAGCTGCATGGCACTTATACTTGCCCTGGCCCTGCGCCCTTCTCTGACTGAGATGATGTCTGTGGGATGGCAGTCTGCATTCCCAACCTAGGTCCCTGTATTTGGTTACAGAAGGAGCAGAGAACATCTTATGCACAAATTAGTGTATATGTCTATTCCAACCAGTCTGGTGTCTACCTAAAAGACTGACTCAAGACACTCATCTGTTTCACCTAACCCAGAGCTCTCTCAGGGTGGAGAAGTGGTATGGAAAAATGGCTGGAATCTACCAAACTACAGTCACCTGGGGGTGAAAGACTGCTTTTAGAACATGCAGGAGTATTTGTACCTACTGGGGAAGTTTGAAAATCACTATGTATGTCTAGGGAAAGATGCATGCCCAGAAAGACCCAAGAAGACCCTAGAAGACCCTATGCATTCACCTCATGCTGATCTGTAAGTTCAGTTTAAGCTGGGCTAAGGACTGAAGGAGAGCCTCAACATGGAGCCAGTGCGCAAAGACTGGGAGAGAATTTTTTTTGTTTGTGTATGTATTTTTTTCCCTGAGCTCTTGGTATTCAAGAAAACCTGCTTTAAAAAACACTAGCTGAATACAAGGTAAAGGAACAGAAATTTCAATGATCACATAAGACAAGAAACACAGACTTTGCATAAATAGTTTGGAATAATTACTAAACAAATGGATTACTCAGCCTCCAATAATTAAAAACATAACAGAAAACCCTGGAGAAGGGAGAACTGAACACGGCTCTTGTTTATCTGGAAATGTCTTAACCTCTCCCTTAGTTGTGCTAGATCTAGAATTGGTGGTTGACTAGTTTTGTTTTTTTATTCTCCCCAGCACTTTAAATATGCCATCCCACTGCCTTCTGACCTGAGGAGAATCAGCATTTAACTTTACTGAAGATCAATTATGACAATTCACTTCTCTCTTGCTGCTTTTAAGATTCTTTGTCTTTGGCAACTGACAGTTTGACTATAATGTGTATTATGTGAAACTCTGAGTTTATCCTGTTTGGAATTCATTGAGCTTCTTGGTTGTGCATATTCATGTCCTTTTGTCAAATTTAAGAAATTTTCGGCCATTATTTCATCAACTATTCTGACTCTTTTTCTCTCTCTTCTTGTCTGGGACTCCCATAATTTGTAAGTTGGCATACTTCATGGTGTCCCACAGGCCCTGAGGCTCTTTGTTCCTTTCTTTTCATTCTTTTATTTTTTCCTGTTTCTCAAACAATAATTTCAATTGTCCTAGCTTCAAGTCAACTTATTCTTTTTTTCTGCTTGTTTAATTCCATTCAAAACCTTTTATTGAACTTTTAATTTTTTTATTTTTATGCTATTTGATTCAGATATATTCACACACTATATAATCCATCCAAAGTATACAATCAGTGGCTCAAAGTATAATCATAGTGTGCATTCACTGCTACAATCAATTTTAGAACATTTTCATTATTCCAAAATCAAGAAAAAAATATAAAAAAATAAAAAAAGAAATAAAAAAGAACACCCAAACCGTTCTAGACCCCTTATACCCCCCTATTATTTATATATTTTTGTCTTTGTTACTCATCTGCTTATACACTGGTAAATGAAATGCCAGTCACAAGGTTTTCACAATCACACAGTCCCATGATAAAAGCCATCTAGTTATACAATCATCATCATCGAGAATCAAGTCTACTGGATTATAGTTCAACAGATTCAGGTATTTCCTTCTAGCTATTCTAATATCCTAGAAACTAAAAAGAAATACCTATATGATGCATATATAACACATAAATTTCCCCTAGAAATTCTAGGAAGGAATTCCCACATGGAAACACTAATCATCAGCAAACAGAATAAAATTATACATAAAATAGTCAAAGTTGTGTTTATACCAGAAGTGTAAAGACTGATATAACCTTAAAAAAATCAAGCAATGTAATTTACCACATTAACAGATTCAAGGAAGAAAATCATTCTTAAATGCTGATCAACTATTAAAGCTCAATACCCATTCATGATAAAACCCCATAGCAGCCTAGGAATAAAATGGAATGTCTTTAATGTTAAAATAAAGAAAACATACAAAAACCTGTGGCAAAAACCCATTTAATGGTGAAACACTGACACTTTTACCTTTGAGAGCAGGCACAAGACAAGAATGTCCCAATATCACCATTTCTATTAATCATTTTACTGGAGACAGGTTCTATGCAGAACAGTGAGGCAAGAAAAAGAAATAATTCTAGGCTTGGAAAGAAACAAATATGAAATTATTCATCAATGGTATGATTATGTACGTAGAAAATACAAAATAATTTAGTTATATTTCTAGAAATAAGAGTTTAGCAAACTTACCAAATAGAAAATCAATATACAAAGACTAATTTTAATTCTAAATACCAGCAGTAATTGGGAAAAAATTATGAAAAAATGCCATTTACAAAAAACACAAAAATAAAGTGTGTAGAAATAAATGTAACAAAAATATGCAAGATTTGTAAGGGGAAACTGTAAAACTTCATTGAGTGACATTAAAAAAGGCCTAGGATTGACAGATTCCAAAAGGAGGTGAGAGGTCACTCTAGTGGGCACTCTTACGCACAACATAGATAACCCTTTTTAGATTCTAATGAACTGGAATAGCTAGCAGTAAATAACCTGAAACTATCAAACTACAACCCAGAACCCTTGAATCTTTTTTTTTTTTAATCTTCATTTTATTGAGATATATTCACATACCACGCAGTCATACAAAACAAATCATACATTTGATTGTTTATAGTACCATAGTTGTACATTCATCACCTAAATCAATCCCTGACACCTTCATTAGCACACACACAAAAATAAGAATAATAATTAAAGTGAAAAAGAGCAATTGAAGTAAAAAAGAACACTGGGTACCTTTGTATGTTTGTTTGTTTGTTTCCTTCCCCTATTTTTCTACTCATCCATCCATAAACTAGACAAAGTGGAGTGTGGTCCTTATGGCTTTCCCAATCCCATTGTCACCCCTCATAAGCTACATTTTTATACAATTGTCTTCGAGATTCATGGGTTCTGGGTTGTAGTTTGATAGTTTCAGGTATCCACCAGCTACCCCAATTCTTTAGAACCTAAAGAGGGTTGTCTAAATTGTGCGTAAGAGTGCCCACCAGAGTGACCTCTCGGCTCCTTTTGGAATCTCTCTGCTACTGAAGCTTATTTCATTTCCTTTCACATCCCCCTTTTGGTCAAGATGTTCTCTGTCCCACGATGCCAGGTCTACATTCCTCCCCGGGACTCATATTCCACGTTGCCAGGGAGATTCACTCCCCTGGGTGTCTGATCCCACGTAGAGGGGAGGGCAGTGATTTCACCTTTCAAGTTGGCTTAGCTAGAGAGAGAGGGCCACATGTGAGCAACAAAGAGGCATTCGGGAGGAGGCTCTTAGGCACAATTATAGGGAGGCCTAGCCTCTCCTTTGCAGCAACCGTCTTCCCAAGGGTAAAACCTACGGTAGAGGGCTCAACCCATCAAACCACCAGTTCCCTATGTCTGTGGTCATGTTAGCAACCATTGAGGTGGGGTAGGCCAATACCCCTGCATTCTCCACAGGCTCCTCAAGGGGGCACTACATATTTTTTTCCTTTTTTTTTTTAACCTTTTTTTCCTTTTTAAATCAACTGTATGGAAAAAAAATTTAAAACAAAAAACAAGAAACAAAAAACAAAAACATACAATAAAAGAACATTTCAAAGAGACCGTAACAAGGGAGTAAGCAAAAGACAACTAACCTAAGATAACTGCTTTACTTCCAACCTGTTCCTACTTTACCCCAAGAAAGTTACATAATATAGCAACATTTCTGTGAACTTGCTCCTACTATATCCATCAGAAATTAACAGACCATAGTCATTCCTGGGCATCCCCAGAATGTTAAATAGCATATCTGTTCTTCTTGGATTACTGTCCCCTTCCTCAATTGCTCTCTATTGCTAGTTCCCCTACATTCGACATTCTAAACCATTAGTTTTACATTTTTCAAAGTTCACTTAGTGGTAGCATATAATATTTCTCTTTCTGTGCCTGGCTTATTTCGCTCAGCATTATGTCTTCAAGGTTCATCCATGTGAACCCTTGAATCTTGAAGTCAATTGTATAACAATGTAGCTTATGAGGGGTGACAACCTGATTGGGAAAGCCATGTGGATCACACTCCCCTTTGTCCAGTGTATGGATGGATGAGTAGAAAAACGGGGGCAAAACAAACAAACAAACAAAAACAACAAAAAAAACCTAAAGGAAGAATGGGGGTGGTGGGCGACAATTTGGGTGTTGTTTTTATTCTTGTTTTTTTAATTCTTGCTTTCACTTCTTCTGGCACAAGGAAAATGTTAAAAAAAAATTGATCGGGGTGATGAATGAACAACTATATGATGGTAATATGATCAATGGATTATATACATTGGATGATTGTATGGTATGTGAATAAATCTTAATTCAAAAACAAACAAAAAAAGGCCTGGGAACATAGGAAACTCCCTTATATGAAAGATTTAACCATAAATGAAAAGTTTGATTAAAATGCCTGTTATTCAAAAGTCACTATTAAGAGAACAAAAAGACAAGCCACAGAATGGGGAAAGATGTTAGTAAAGATGTTATATAATTAACAAAAGACTAGTAGAAATATTGGCAAAAAGTATGTAGAGGCAATTCATGAAAGAGAAACATACTGGATATTAAACATATGAAAAAAATAAGTTCAATCTCCCTAGTAATTAGTGAGAGGCAAACTAAAATGAGACACATGATGCCATTTTATACTCATCAGAATAACCAAAATTCCAGTTTCCATACCATGTATGGGAGTATAAATTAGTATAGTTACTTTAAAGAGCAATTTGGCAGTTATCTAGTAAAAATGAAAACATGCATGTGTTTTAGCAATTGTATTTCTGAAAATATACACTACATGTAATGTTTACAGCAAAATTACAACAGTCAAAACGCAATTTATAAAACCATAAAAGGGGAATAAATGAACAAAATGTGGTATATTCATATGACATACTACACAGCAGTTAAACTAAATAAACTATAGGTGAACAAAAATGGGTAGACCTCAAAAAAAAATGTTGAGTGAAAGAAGGCAAGATGTAAAATAAAGCAAGATGATACTATTTAAGGTAAAAATTTTTAGACAAGACTTGAGAGAAAGATCTGAAGGTTTTCCTAATCGTCAACATGAAAGTTAAATATATTATGGAAGCCTTGTTTCAGATGAAAGACTTAAGACTTAGCCACAGAAATATGGTATCAAGAATTTGAAGAGTGAAGAAATGTTTTCCAAAGAAGGAGATGACAGCAAATAGTAAAAGCCAGAAACTAATAATAGTCACAAATCGGAAATGCTCCAAGGTGCAAAACTCATGAGTAATTTAATTCCTGAATGTATTCTAGTTTAGAATAAGGTTTCTCAACCTTGGCAACTAATGACATTTTGAGCCAGATAATTCTTTCTTGTGGGGGGCTGTCATGTATTTTGTAGGATGTTTACCAGAATCCCTCGCCTCTGCCCACTAGAGACCAGCACTCCTCCATCCCCATTCCAACTGTGACAACAAAAAATACCAGACATTGCCAAATGTACTCTGGTGCGGGGGGTGGGGTGGGGGGCGGTGGTGGGGTGGGGTGAGGGGTAGGGTGAAGGTGAGGGTGGGGTGGGGCGGTGGCAAAATCACCCCTTGTTGGGAACCACTGTTCTAGAGTCATACATTGTAGTGTAGACAGTAGACATTTTCACACACATATTACTGTAAATAAAACTTAATATGCTATACTTTATGGGCAAAGTAAGGGATTTTAGGGGATAATTTTCAAGATATGATATTTTCACCTTAATATCAACTTTTGTATAATATTTGTGAAAACTTTGAATTATTGTATTTATGCAAAATTCATTTTATCAGAAACTAGAGAAGAAAAGAGCCTGAAACTCTGAAGAGGTTTAAATTTATTTATTAAAAACTATGATATGTATGTGGAATACAAACTTCATATTTAGGATATCAGGATGTTTGTATTTGCCACATTCCAGTGCCGACTGACTACTTTCTAAATCAAAACAATGAACGTCCATTTGTCTTTCTGTGGTAGGATAATTCAATAAAACTGACAGAATATTTAGATTGAGATGCAGCACGTTTCAGGCTGGTTCTGTGTCTCAGGCTTCACTGCATTCTGAGTTGCCTATTTTCCCCAGACTGAGGCTGCCCTGCTCACTGTATTTCCCGAGGGCCTAGCTCCATGCCTGGAACACAGAATACCCAACTATTTGAATAAAATGAACGAGTCTTAGCATACATATTATTTTGGAATTATTTATTCAAAAAATATTTTATAATAGGTTTAGGTAACAGTATAAGCAAATACATTCAATAGCACTAAAATAAACCTATATAAAATATACAATTTCATTAAGATGCAATTAAAGTACTTGAAATGGCACACAGATCTTTATATTTGAAACCAGTATACTAGCTTTCTACTTTTTAAAAGTCTAGCCTATTTTAATTCTTAAGATATCCACAGTGTTTCTTCTTTGTTCTTCATTTTCTTTAGACCATATTTAAATTCTTAGCATTTCTAAGTGCATATATTTTAAGCATATACTATAATGACTTTCAATTTATATATCTACCAATTAAAAGTAACTGAGTTCCAGTTCACAATCTACACCCCTGAAAACAAATCCACACCTTAAGTGGCCTATATCCCTTATTCTTTCTTCACCTTCCCCAATTATTCCCCTATTCCTCCCCAACCTCCATGGCACATATTAGTAATTTGATAGAAAACATGAATTAAACTGGAAGTGTCATAAGAAAGCATTCCTGGAATTTGTATGTGATGACAACAATGCCTTGGCTTGGGAGAGCCTTCTCCTCTAAGAATCTATTATCACAGACCTGCTTTCAGGTAGATTTGGATTTCAAATTTATACTATGCCTGAGGTCTGGAAACTCCCAACTAACAAAATTAAAATGAGAGTGGTCCTGTGTCAGTGACTGCCCTGGATACATGATATAAGCTGACATAAAACTTATCTGGAAGGATTACTCTTAACCCAAGTCACCTAGGATTCTCACAGATAAAGCCTGCCTGAAATAAACTCACATTTCAAAATTACAGAAGACCTGGGTAAACAATTGACAAACAAGAATTAACAGACACTAACAGCAGAATTAGATGCTCAAGAAACTCATTTAATAGAGATATTAGATAAACCATGAAATAAGAATGCTTAAAATGATTAGTGACATAAAAGAAGGAACTGAACAATGAAAAACAGAAAAACTAGAAAGCTGAAACAAATAGGTGTAACTGAAGACTGATACATAGCTAGAAATTAAAAACAATTTTGAAAGAAGAAACCCAATGCATAGGTTAAAAAAAGAAATTATATACAAATGAAGAGAGAATTCATGAAATAGAAGACATATGAAAAAACCACCATGATGGCATCACAGAAGACAAAATAATGGAAAATACAGAAGGGATTAAAAGATAAAGAAGATAGAAAGAGAAGGTCAATATACTTTTTTTAAAAATAGTAACCACACTCACTGTCTCTTTGTTCTCTATAACATAACTTCATTTTTCGGCAGCACTGGTGATTTTGCTACTGAAAATTCAAACACACATCTTAAACACTATTATGTTTTCAACATTTTTTCTTATTTTTAATGTAGGTGAGCTTTACCATAATATAAAGGAGCTGGTTATTAAGTTAACTTTTTTTTCTTTTTATATATCAATTATCAAAGCACTCATCATTCATATGTAATATTTGAGAAAGAAGTTGTAATTAAAAGTCACTTCAAAACTAGCAGTTTACTTATTTGTTCTTTTTAACACTAATGGGAAAACTGTCACCAATGTGCCCGCACTACTCTTGCTACCACTGTTTTCGGCTAATGCATATATTAGTGATTCTATTGAAAATGACACAAGTATGTACCTGAGAAGAAATACAAAAGTTTTGCCTTGAAATATAGTATGAATGACAATTATTTCTAAACTATGAGGGAAGAAATGTCCCTTGAGATTATCAAAGCATCTTTGTGTAATAACTGAATCAGATTTCAAAATGAATATTAAACAGTATATACAATAGTTCATGTAGTTCAATACTAATACCTATTCCACATATGTGGGTGGATTTAAAAAAAAAGCTGATTTCTAAGAGGTTGAATTCAAGGATAATTTATATGCTGAAGATCACACCCAAGCTTTCCATCCTGGGAAAAGGCGACTGAGATTTTTGGGATCCATGGCCTGTTGTATCAGCAAATTCACCTGTCCACCCACACTGAGCACAGTTCCTTCTTCTACTCCTTTCAGTTTCTCTTGCAGTCTCATCAAGACGCGTTCAGCTACTTTATTGAAACTCTGGTCGATATCACTAATGACAAAAATACAAAGGTTTTAATGAATGGAAGAGTTTAAAGGGCCTTGAGAATAAGAAAATCTGATTAACTGACAATAGGCCCTTCCCAAAATATGTGCTCACCTGAGATTTCGTTTGCGTTCTTGGTCACCTGCATTCGGGGTGGGGTGGAGCTCAGTTTCATCTTCTGGCCTCTGCTGTAAATACAAAGCTTTCAAAGGATTCATGGTCCAGTCAAACAGAGGATCATATAAGAGGACCTAAATAGAGGAGAACCAGTATTACAAAACTAACATAGGCCATTCACATGGCAATTGATTGGGAGTGGGGATGGGGACGTTGTTGCACATGCCTCATGTTTCCTTGTAGGGGAACTACTAGCCTAGTGCTCTGGCTTCTTACCACATCCTTAATCATTCTTCTCCATAGTTGGGGAGTGATCTTCCTTGATGCATGTTTCCTGACTGGGTGAAAATAGTCTATTAAAATAAGGTATGCACTAGTCACTTTCTTTTCTTCTCTTTTTCCTCTCAACCAGCATGATCCTGGGTAAGGACATATGCTTTGCAGGCCCCTATTCTCCCTCAGGTGGGCTGTCCCAAAACATAGGTTAGGTTATGGGAGTTGGAGAGTACTAGCAAGGCCATCTGTACCTCATTCCTAAGCCTTGTTCTCCAACAGTTCAATCAGGAATAAAGCTGACATTTTGATCTCCAATCCAACTCCTGTGGCTCTCTTTTTCTCTCAATTAGTTCCAAACTTGGAAGAGGAAAATAAGGGTTTATTGATTATTGATTCAATAATTTATTGAATAATTCACTGAAACCTTCTCAAAACCCTGAGATATGATGCTGTGGTTGAGATTTTGAGATATACGTAAGGAGCAGAATTTGAGTACCAAAATAACTGGCATGGCCACAACAACTGGCTCTCGGTCTTAAATTTTAGTAATGAAGTAATGTGGGATTTTTTGACGTTGGCAGTTTGGAACAACTAACTGTCTCTGGTGTTTATAAGCACAAAACTTTTTCAGGCCATGTGGTCATTTTTTTATGCTGTTTTGAGCATCCTCCAGGGCCATTAAAAACTGAAGGATTAAACTTATATGCATGTGGTTTGACATATGCTTTAGTTTTAACTATAGTTTGATTAAGCTTGAGCAGGGTTTCTTGGCACTCCTGCATTTTGTGGTTGGATACTTCTGTGTTGTGGGGGGCTGTCCTGTGCACTGCAGGATGTCGAGCAGCATGCCTGCCCTCTATCCACTAGATGACAGTAGTACTCTTTCCCCTCAGTTGTGACACCAAAATTGTCTCCAGAGATAGCCTTAGTAGACGAGTTCTCGGAGGACAGGATGGCCCATTGTGGAAAGGAAAATGAGATCTTTGAAGGCCAAGAGAGACAAATGTAATGAGAGGGAAAGGAGGATGCATCCCAGTTAAAGTGCTCCTAAAGAGGGATTTAGGAAGCAGGGAGATGTTTTAATTGTTTATCAGATTAGAAAGTGACTGAGGTACACTGAAATCCACCAGAGAAAAAGAAATGAATCCAAAAAAGGAGACTGGAATGACATCCCAGAGGATTGGGACCCTGGATGCTACTGAGAAGCATGCTCTTAAAGTAGAAGACAGAAAGACCAAGCCAAGTGGGAAACCACTCTTGAAGACTGGGACAACCATAGCAAGTGATTTCAGGAAATATGGACAGATTTACAGAAGGAAGATCAGGTAGATCAGTGTGAAACACACAAAGCATTAGAAGGTGAATTTATAAGTGACATAGTTATCGTAGGTGGAGATCAAAGTCACTTCTCTGCTCAAAACCCTCTAATAGCTTTCATTTCACACAGAGTAGAATCCAAGTCTTTATAATACAATAGGAATCCCTGTGTGATCTGGTGACTGTAACTTCTCTAACTTGATCTCCTACTGCTCTTTAAAGAATTAGGCTCATAAGCAACTTGGCATTAAATTAACAGAACTTCTGAGGCCTTGAAAGAACTACTCCATTCCAGTGAGTGTTAACTTAGGATACAGCTACTGAAGGAAGACCCAAATCTACCATGACATTTAAAAGAAAACTTTCTGACAGATGAAAAAGAATAAAATATAGGGAACACATTAAATTTCTTTGCAACTTAATTTGAAAACTTTGGGCTATTTTTGTCATAGGCAAAATGACAAGATATTTGATTTTGGACTTTAATTTCTATATTATTGAGGCATCCATGTTATCATTTATTCTTAATGCAGAACTATTGGAAAACTGTAATAATGATAACATGTACGAATATAATTTAAAATGGAAAAGGGAATGAATTTTCAGCCTTGGGACTAGCATAACCTTGGATTTAATTTTATCAATATACTATTTGGACCCATTTCAGAGCTCTCTTATAGCAAAATTCACGTTGTCACCAGTAGTCCAAAGAAGATCTGTAAAGAGGCTTTTATAATGGTGGACACAGGACTACTCTGACAGACTGTTCATTTCATCCCCCAAGGGATATAACATAGCCCCACCTATGTTGACCAGAGGCTTAATGGATAATGCCAATGAACTGAGGCAGTGATTAGATTGACTAGAATAACAACCTTGGCTGCATGGTAGAAAGAGCTTTTAAAAAATACAAAAGCCCATGCCCATCCCTAGAAATCTGCTTGGAATTTGGTCAGCATCAATATTTTTTATAAGCAGTATAGGTAATTCTAATATGCAGCCAGGTCCAGAAGTTTAAAGGAAGGAAAAGCTGAAGAATATAAGGAAGGAATGCTTATCCTATTCCCATGTTTCCTAATGGAGGAAATACTTCTGATCTCTTGCACATCCCTTACCAGGGTGGTGAATAACCACCACAGGTATACAGTTCTTGCTGGGTAGAGGTAATGTCATAAGAACCGGAAATCTGTTTGACATTCTTTCCTGGATCAACACGAGGCAGAGATACTGATTAAGTGTGTATGCTCTGCAGGCCCAAATCTCTGCCGGTGGGCTGTTCCATGGTTGAAACAGAAGAGAGGCATCGAAGGAGCAAAAGCAGCAAGCCAGTCCCTCTCTCCCTCAAGCCATGTTCCTCCAATAACAATACTGACATTTTGATCTCCATCTATTGGACTAATTGGTTCTGAACCTGGGCAGGGAAAAAGGAGAAATAATTTACTGATCTCTCTTAAACCTCAATGGAAACCATTCTGAAAACAACAGTACCATAAGGAATATCTAAGATGTCAAAATGCTGATTTCTGTATTAACGACTAGAGATTACTTACAACACTAAAATATTCTGAAAAACTTGAGGGGACTTTTTGGTGTATAAAAATGCTTAGTGTGTCAACTCCTCCTTCTGCTGCCTAGCATCATCCCACTGTATTAGAATGAAGCAATTATCTTCTAATCAGTGACTTCCCTAACAAGATACATGGTCTATCAGTAGAGGAATAAAATTTCCTTATAAACATATATACACTTACCTCTACAATGGTTAACAGGGTTTCCTGAGAGTTTCTCATAACCTCCATAGTTTTCTCACAGCATCTAGAGTCAAACACATTATAAATATGGATTGCGTTACACACCAATGGTTTTAATGTATCTTTAAATATACTCGCATGTAGTATGCCGAGACTATTCTTTGTTAATAATTTACAAATTTATATCTCAAATAATACAGACCTTGGCAGAAATAGCTTTCAATAGATATTTCTGAAATGAATACAAATATATATCTATGTGAATACTTCATATGCTTAGCATTTATGAGGATAACACAATATTCCTATGAGACATTCTTAAGTCTTCGATTACTGTTATAATTATTAGCTTATTTTGGCTGGAATCTGCCCTAATAAAAGTTTTTTGAGTACATAGATTCAAGTTGGGAAAACTAAGAGAACTGCAAAGCTCTTTTAGCAAGAACTCATAAATGAATATAAGCTCCTTTAATATAAAAATGTAGTTGGTTTTATATCCCCCAAAATGGGCACCCCAATAGTCATTCTGGTCAGTAAAATGAAACACAGCTAAGAAAGAGGTATTAAGGTAAAGTGGAGTCGATTCCATAGGAGGTTAACAATGAGAGCATGTATGTTATATTGAGGTCCCAGGTGGCTTGAGGGATGGGGAATCTATTACTGCTTTTACCCAGGATCTTTCCTTGGCATAGATAAAGCACTAGGATATAATTCTAGCATTAAATTCTATAATCTACTGAAATCTTTAATCCAAATAGTTTGATACCCAAAACTCTGCCCTCCCTTTCTTTACATCACTTACCTTCTGAAGACGCCTTCCACACCAGTAATGCCCATCCCATCCACAATATCTCTGGTGAGTCTAAAAGGAACTGTTTCAGGAGTAGGAAGGATTTTACCCTGTTCAAAAGCAACCCCTAAGTAAAATATACAATGATGTTAGGAGATTTGACAGTTAATCTGCTTCCTTTCCAACTGGCATGTGAACTCTGAAAGGCACCAAATAACATGTAACCTTTATTCTATTAGTACAGGAACATAAAGTTTTCTATTTCTGCACTGCCTGCTTCTTCATCTTCATGATTGTCTATGAGATCTTCCTTCCTTTAAAAAAACATAACTACCTTCCTGATGTAATTAGGAAATCTAGATTAAAGGATGACTTTTATAAATGAAGTAATGGCTGGTAGAATTTAAATGTAGAAATATGTATGCATGTGTGTATTTAGAATTATTTTTACTAAATTAAATTTTGAGATAACTATAGATTCCCATACAGATGTAGAGAATGATCATCCCACATACCCCTCACCCACTTTCTACTAATGGTAACATCTTGCAAAACTCAGTATCACAACTAGTATAGTGACTGAAATAGTCAAGGTAGAGAACATTTCCATCACCTTGTACAAAGGCCCCTTATGTTGCCCTTTTATAGCCACAACCACTTCCCTCCCATGACTCTCCTCTTCCCAGTTCTTAACTCCTGGTAGCCACCGATCTGTTTTACATTTCCATAATTTTGCCATTTCAAGTATGTTATATAAATGGAATCATAGAGTATGCAAGCTTTTGGGATTAGCTTTTTTTCACTCAGCTAATTTTATGTTCTCTGGAGAGTCATCCAAGTTGTTTTATGTATTAATACTTCATTCGTTTTTTTTTTTTTTTTAGGCTCTTTTTTTTTTTTTTTTTCATTTTTATTGCGATTGTTCAGATACCATACAATTATCCAAAGATCCAAAGTGTACAATCACTTGCCCCTGGGTACCCTCATACAGCTGTGCATCCATCACACTTAATTTTTGTTCAATTTTTAGAAACTTTTCATTACTCCAGACAAGAAATAAAGTGAAAGATGAAAAAAGAAAAAAAGGAAACTCTAAACCTCCCCTATCCCTAACCAAACCCCCTCAATTGTTGACTCCTAGTATTGATATAGTACGTTTGTTACTGTTTATGAAAAAATGTTGAAATACTACTAACTGTAGTATATAGTTTGTAATAGGTATATAGTTCTTCCCTATATGCCCCTCTATTATTAACTTCTAATTGTATTGTCATACATTTGTTCTGGTTCATGAAGTGATTTCTAGTATTTGTACAGTTGATCGTGGACATTGCCCACCATAGGATTCAGTTTTATACATTTCCATCTTTTGACCTCCAACTTTCCTTCTGGTGACATATATGACTCTGAGCTTCCCCTTTCCACCTCATTCACACACCATTCGGCGCTGTTAGTTATTCTCACATCTTGCTACCAACACCCCTGTTCATTTCCAAACATTTAAGTTCATCCTAATTGAACATTCTGCTCATACTAAGCAAGAGCATCTACATTTCTTCCACAAGGCAGGAGGGAGAGTCAAAGAAGGTAGAGAGGCAAAAGAAAGAGGAAACAAAAAAATGACAGCTAGGAAGCAGCAAAAGGAAAAATAACCTTAAATCAAAGTAGAATAAAGAATCAGACACCACCACCAATGTCAAGTGTCTAACATGCCTCCCCTATCCCCCCCTCTTATCTGCATTCACCTTGGTATATCACCTTTGTTACATTAAAGGAAGCATAATACAATGATTCTATTAGTTACAGTCTCTAGTTTATGCTGATTACATCCCTCCCTCAATGCCTCCCCATTTTTAACACCTTGCAAGGTTGACATTTGCTTGTTCTCCCTCGTAAAAGAACATATTTGTACATTTTATCACAATTGTTTAATACTGTAGATTTCACCAAGTTACACAGTCCCAGTTGTTATCTTTCCTCCTTTCTTGTGGTGTCTCACATGCTCCCCACCTTCCTCTCTCAACCGTATTCATAGTTACCTTTGTTCAGTGTACTTCCATTGTTGTGCTACCATCTCCCAAAATTGTGTTCCAAACCACGCACTCCTGTCTTCTATCACCCTGTAGTGCTTCCTTTAGTATTTCCTGTAGGGCAGGTGTCTTGTTCACAAAGTCTCTCATTGTCTGTTTGTCAGAAAATATTTTGAGCTCTCCCTCATATTTGAAGGACAGCTTTGCTGGATATAGGATTCTTGGTTGGTGGTTTTTCTCTTTCAGTATCTTAAATATTATCACACCACTTCCTTCTTGCCTCCATGGTTTCTGCTGAGAGATCCGCACAAAGTCTTATTAAGCTTCCTTTGTATGTAATGGATTGCTTTTCTCTTGCTGCTTTCAGGATTCTCTCTTTGTCTTTGACATTTGATAATCTGATTATTAAGTGTCTTGGCGTAGGCCTATTCAGATCTCTTCTGTTTGGAGTACGCTGCGCTTCTTGGATCTGTAATTTTATGTCTTTCATAAGAGATGGGAAATTTTCATTAATTATTTCCTCTATTATTGCTTCTGCCCCCTTTCTCTTCTCTTGTCCTTCTGGGACACCAATGATACGTACATTATTGTACTTTGTTTCATCCTTGATTTCCCGGAGACGTTGCTCATATTTTTTCATTCTTTTCTCCATCTGCTCCTTTGCGTGTAGGCTTTCAGGTATTTTGTTCTCCAGTTCCTGAGTGTTTTCTTCTGCCTCTTGAGATCTGCTGTTGTATGTTTCCATTGTGTCTTTCATCTCTTGTGTTGTGCCTTTCATTTCCATAGATTCTACTAGTAGGTTTTTTGAACTTTTGATTTCTGCCGTATACATGTCCAGTGCTTCCTTTACAGCCTCTATCTCTTTTGCAATATCTTCTCTAAACTTTTTTAATTGATTTAGCATTAGTTGTTTAAATTCCTGTATCTCTGTTGAAGTGTACGTTTGTTCCTTTGACTGGGCCATAACTTTGTTTTTCTTAGTGTAGGTTGTAATTTTCTGTTGTCTAGGCATGGTTTCCTTGGTTATCCAAGTCAGGTTTTCCCAGACCAGAACAGGCTCAGGTCCCAGAGGGAAGAAATATTCAGTAACTGGTTTCCCTGTGGGTGTGTCTTAGAAAATTGCTCCACCCTTTGATGCCTCGGGTCACTGTGCTTTTCTGCCCAGCAGGTGGCGCCTGTTAGCCTATAATTCTTGACTGGTGTGAGGAGGTATGGCCGTGTTCCCCCAGGCTCTGGGGTCTGGTTCTGAATGGAAAGGGCCCCACCCCTTTCCTCCTAGAGAAGACAGACCCCCCAGGTGGAGGTCATTAGCATTTCAGTGGTCTCGCTCTCTGCTTGTGCTGTCTCCACCCTTCCCCGAGTCACAGCCCTGGAAACTGAAAATGGCTGGGGCTTTCTCCACTGAGCCAAAAAAGAAACAGATAGTCCCCTTCAGACCCAGTCCAAGGCGACCCTCTGGCTCTCCCAGGTCAGTCGTCACCCAAAGCCTCTGTCTGTTTTTTGGGGATGTGTACCTGTAGTGAGCAGTTCACACTCGCTACTTAAAACCCCAACTGGAGCTCAGCTGAGCTATATTCGCTTGCTGGGAGAGAGCTTCTCTGTGGCACCACGCGACTCTGCAGCTCGGGCTATGGGGGAGGGGGTCTCCCGACCTGGTTCCGCAGGTTTTACTTACAGATTTTATGCTGTGTTCTCGGGCATTCCTCCCAATTCAGGTTGGTGTATGATGAATGGATGGTCTCGTTTGTCCCCCCCGCAGTTATTCTGGATTATTTACTAGTTGTTTCTGTTTTTTTGTAGTTGTTCCAGGGGGACTACTTAGCTTCCACTCCTCTCTATGCCGCCATCTTGCCCGAGTCCTCTCAATACTTCATTCATTTTTATTACTGGACAGTATTCCATGGTGTGGATATACCACAGTTTGTTTAGACATTCACTGGGTGAATGTCTGGTTGTTTTCAGTTTTGGGCTATTACAAATAAAGCTGCCATACAAAAAAAAAAAAGCTCTACAGGCTTTTGTGTGAACATAGGTTTTAATTTCTCTGGGATAAATGCCAAGGAGTACAATATCTGGTTTGTATACTACTGGCGTGTTTAGTTTTTAAAGAAACTGCCGAACGGTTTTCCAGAGTGACTGCCCAGTTTACATTCTCACCATCTCTAGTTTCTCCACATCCTTGTCAGCATTTGGTGGTGTCACTAGTTTTAGTTCAGTCATTTTGATAGTTGTGTAGTGATAACTCACTACATTTCCTTAGTGGCTAATAATGTTGAACATCTTTTCATGTGCTTGTAATCTGTATATCCTCTGTGTATGCCTTTTACCCATTTTATAACTGGATTGTTGTTTTGTTAACTTGAGTTTTGAGAGTTTTTCATAAATTCTAGATACCAGTCCTTTGCTGAATTTGTGGTTTGCAAATATTTTCTCTCAGTTTATAATTTATCCTCTTAACAGGGTCTTTTGCAAAGCAAACATTTTTAATTTTGGTGAAGCCCAATTTATCAATTTTTCCATTTGTGGAAAGTGCTTTCACTGTCAAGTCTAAGAACTCTGCCTAGCCCTAGATATTCTACATTTTTTTTCTAAAAGTTTTACAGTTTTAATATATTTTACATTTAAGTCCAAGATCCACTTGAGTTAATTTTTGTCTAAGGTGTGAGGGTTTAGGTCAAGCTTTTTTTTTTTTCCAATTGCTCCAGCTTCATTGATGAAAAGGTACTCCTATTAATTGCTTCTGCACCTTTATCAAAAGCCATCTGTCTGTACTTGTGTCTGTTCCAGGGTTCTCTATTTTGTTCCATTGATTTGTGTGTTGATTCTTTTGCCAACTATACAGCCTTGATTACCACAGCAATGTAAGTCTTGGAATAGGGTAGACTGATTCCTTTCCTCACACTTCTTTGATTTCTTCCATTAGTGCTCCATCCTGTATATATTTTGTTAGATTTACACCTAAGTATTTCATTTTTTTTGAATGATTGTCCACAGTACTGTATTTATTTTTGGTATCTATAAGTTCATTGCAAGGATATAGAAATACAATTTAATTTTGTATGTTTATCTCATACACTAAATTAGCAGAATGTACTTTTAAGTTCTAGAAGGTTTTTTGTTTTGTTTTGTTTTGTTTTTTGGTAGATTCCTTGGGATCTTCTACCTAGACAATCATGTCCTTTGCAAACAGGGACTGTTTTATTATTCTTTTCTGATCTTTTTCTTCCTTTTCTCCCTTATTGTACAAGCTAAAACTTCTATCTTTATGTTTGTTTCCAGTCTTAGGAAACATCCTTGGTTTGTTTCCAGTCTTAGGAAACAAAACATCCTTGGTTTGTTTCCAGTCTTAGGGTAAAAGAATTCTGCCTTTCACTGGTCAGGGTAACGCTAGCTGTTTTCTGTAGATGCTCTTCATCAAGTGGAGAAAGTTCCCCTCTGCTCCAGTTTGCTAATGCTGCCATTATGCAAGATACCAGAAACAGATCGGCTTTTATAAAGGGGATTTATTAGGTTACAAATTTACAGTTCAAAGGCCATAAAAGTGTCGAAGACAACAACCAGAGGATAACTTCACTGAAGAATGGTCGGTGGCATCCGGAACACTTTCGTCAGCAGGGAAGGCATGTGGCTGCCATATGCTGGTCCTTTGCTCCTGGGTTGTGTTTCAAAACGGCTTTCTCCAAAATGTCTCTGGGCTTTTGTCTTCACTCCTCTCTCTCAGCCCTCTGCTTGGTTCTCCTGGGGCATTTCTCTCTAAGCATCTGGGATCCTCTCTTAACTTCTCTGGGGCAACTCTGGGCTTCATCTCTTAGCTTAGCATCTCCAAAAGTCCTTCTGCCTACATCTCCAAGCATCTCCAGTCATCTCTATCGGCTCCTGAGCTCTCTTAAATACTCCAGTGAACTAATCAAGACCCATCCTGAATGGGTGGGGGCACACCTCCATGGAAATAATCTAATCAAAAAGTTCTCACCTATACTTGGGTGGGTCACATTTCCATGGAAATATTCAATCAAAAGGTTTCACCCTAATCAAAAAGATTAATAAGAGTGCCTCCACAGGATTGCAGTAGAAAAACAGTTTTTGTGGAGGACATAATAGATTCAAACCATCACACCCTCTATTCCTATTTTTTTGAGAGTTTTTATCATGAATGGTTGTTGAATTTTGTCAAATGCTCTTCCTGAATCAATTGAATGATTATATAATTTTTCTTCTTTACCTGGCTAATATGGTAGATTACACTGAATGGGTTTTGAATATCGGATCTCACATCCCTGAAATAAACCCCAGTTGGTCAGGGTATATAATTCTTTTTACATATTGCTGAGTTCTACTTGTTATTTTTTAAAAAGGATTTTGTGTCTATATTCATTAGGGATAATGTTTGTAGTTTTCTATTTTTGTACTGTCTTTGTTTTGTAGTCATAAAACAAATTGGGAACTATTCCAGCCTCTTCTATTTTCTGGAGCAGAGTGTAGAATTGGTGTCAATTCTTATAAACGTTTCGTAGAATTCTCTAGTGAAGCCAACTGGGCCTGGAGATGTCTTTTTTGAGAGTTTTAAAATTACAAATCCAAATTCCTTAGTAGTTATAGGGCCATTCAAATAACCTATTTCATATTGAGTTTGTTGTAGTAGTTTGTGCTTTTTTGAGGAACTGGTTCATTTCATCTAAGTTGTCACGTATATGTGGGCAGAGTTGTTGGTAGTATGTCCCTTACTATCCTATTGATGTCAGCAGGGTCTGTGGTGACGTAAACTGCTTTACTCCTGATATTAGTAACTTGTATTTGTGCTCATTTTTTCTTCATTAATTCCTGATAGAGGTTTGTCAATATTATTATCTTCTCAAAAGAATCAGCTTTTGGTTTCAATGGCATTTCTATTGTTTTTATGTTTTCAATTTCATTGACTTCTTCTCTTTATTATTTCTTTCCTTTGGCTTGCTTTGGATTTATTTGCTCTTTTCAGAAGTTCTTCAGTTGGGAGCCTAGATTATTGATTTAAGAATTTTCTTCTTCTCCAATGCAAGCATCTAGTAATATAAATTTCCCTCTCAGCACTACTTTAGCTATATTCTACAAATTTTGATATGTTGTATTTCATTGTCATTCAGTTCAATTTTTTTTTTTTAAATTTCCCCTTGAGCCTTCCTCTTTGACCCATGGATTATTTGGAAGGGGGTTTAGTTTCCAAGTATTTCCTGTCATATTCCTGGTTTCACTGTCAGATAATAAATTATCTGGATCACTTCAATTACTTCAAATATGCTAAAGTTTCCTTTATGGCCCAGGATATGGTCTATCTTAGTATAATGTTCCAGAGGTGTTTAAAAAGAATGTGTATTCCACTGTCAATGGGTGGAGTGTTCTATAAATGTCAATTAGAATCTATTGGTTGATGTTATGTTTTTCTATAACCTTGCTGATTTTCTGTCCAATGTGGGAAATTTTCAGCCATTACTTCTTTGAGTACTTTTTCAGCCCCACCCCCTTTCTCCTTTCCTTCCAGGACTTCAATGATAGGAATGTTAGATATTTTCTTCTAGTCTCACAGATCCTGGAGGTTCTATTCATTTTTTCTTTTTAAAGTCTATTTTCTCTTGGTTCAGTCTGGGAAATTTTTATTGTTCTGTGTGATTCTTACTTCTGTCCCCTCATTCTGCTGTTGAGTGTATCGAGTATTTTAATTACTGTATTTTCTAGTTTGAGTGTTTCCATCTGGTTCTCCTTTATGTCTTCCATTTCTTGATGAAACCCCCTTCTTTGCTGAGCCTTTCTATATTTTTATTTGTTTCAAGTATGCTTGTAACTACACCGCAAAGCAAGTTCATGAAGGCTGCCTTAAAATCTTTGTCATTTCAGTATTGATGACTGTATTTTTCATTCAAGTTGAAAATTTCCTGGTGTGACAAGTGATTTCTCAGTTGAAACCTGGACACTTTTGGGTTTTATGTTACAAGACTTGGGGTCTTATTTAAACCTTCTGTTTTAGCTGGCTTCGTGAGTCATCACTCCAGCAGAAGGGGATCACCACCTTGTTACTGCCAGGTGGGCATAAAAGTCCAGGTACCATATTTGACCTCGACGGACACCCGAGGGGGAAAGGGACTCCTTGCTACTGCTGGGCATGGATGGGAATCCCAGCTCCTCACTGGGCCTCTGCTGATGCCACCCTGGCTGAGTGTAGGATACTCATCACTGCTTCACATGTGGCCTCCACTGACATCAGGGATACAGCGTGGCCTTGTTACTGCTGGGCAGTTCTGAAAGTCCTGACACTCTACTAGGCCTTCTCTGATGCACCTTGGGCAGGCAGAAGGGGTGACCTGTTATTACTGGGTGGGGGTGGAAGTCCAGGGTCCCCACATGGTCTCCAAGGATACCGTGGAGTCAGGGTGGGAAGAATCATTACTGCCCAGTAGGTGTGAAGGTCCTGACTCTACTCAGCCTTCTCTGACTCTACCCTGGCAGGCAGATCTGGGTGCCTCACTACTGCCTGATGAGGATGGGAAGTCTACGCCCCCCATTTGGCCTTTGTTTGCATGGGTAGGGACAGGGCTACAGTTTTTCCTTTGGTGGCTGACTGGAGTTGAGTGGTTATAGTCTAAAAATTTCCTCTCTTGCTAGTCTGCCCCTTTTCTGGTACTTTAGTCAGAGAGAGAAGCCTTTTGCTAGAGCTTTGTCTGACTATGCCCTTTGGCATTTCTGGGTTGTTGGCTTTTTGGATCCCAAGAAAAGGAAAATCTGGAAACAGAGACACAAACACAGAGGGAAGAAGGCCATGGGAAGGCCGAGGCAGAAATTGGAGTTATGCTGCTACAAGGCAAGAAATGCCAATGATTGCCTAAAACCACTGGAAGCTAGGAGACAGGCAAGGAACAGAGTTTCCACAAGAGAATTCAGAGAAAGCATGGCCCTTCTGAAACATCCTAATTTTGGACTTCTAGACTCCAGAACTGTGAGATAATGCATTTCTGTTATTTTAAGCTACGCAGCTGTAGCACTTTGTTACAACATCCCCAGGAAATAGTTGGATATATAATGACCTAAAGAGATGCTAACCTTTTTGTGGTGAATAACATTGCAGTGAAATATATGTAGAAATAGAGACGGCAATAAATAGAATTGTCATGGGTAACGTTTTCTGTCAGTCCTTGGAAGATAAAGTAAGCAGAAAGTAAAGGAGGATATAGAGTAGAGGTTGAAAACAAGGAGCCTATAAACCCAAAGATGCGTTTTGCTTGCCGCACATAGTATTTTTTAAAAATTGGTTGTCAAGCAACAAAAAGAAAAAATAGATAAATGGGAACTCCCCAAGCTTAGAAGTTTCTGTACCTTAAAGGAATGTGTCAAAAAGGTAAAGAGGCAGCCAACTCAATGGGAAAAAATTTTTGGAAACCATGTATCTGACAAAAGACTGATATCTTGCATATATAAAGAAATCCTACAACTCCATGACGATAGTACAGACAGCCCAATTATAAAATGGGCAAAAGATATGAAAAGACAGTTCTCTGAAGAGGAAATACAAATGGCCAAGAAACACATGAAAAAATGTTCAGCTTCACTAGCTGTGCCAGTTTGAATGTATTATGTCCCGCAAAACGCCATTATCTTTGATGTCATCTTGTGTGGGCAGAAGTTATCAGTGTTGATTAGACTGTAATTCTTTGAGTGTTTCTTTGGAATGCGCCCCACTCAGCTGTGGGTGATGACTCTGACTGGATAATTTCCATGGAGGTGTTGCTCCACCCATTCAGGGTGGGTCTAAGTTGATCAGCGGAGCCATATAAATGAGCTGACCGGCAGAGGGAACTCAGTGCAGCTGTGAGTGATGTTTTGAAGAGGAGCTACAGCCAATTGGGACACTTTGAAGAAAGCACAGGAGCTGAAGATGAGAGACAGTTTGAAGACAGCCATGGAAAGCAGACTCTTGTTCTGGAGCAGCTAAGAGAGGACAAATATCCGAAGTGCAACTAAGAGTGACATTTTTGAGGAACTGCAGCCTAGAGAGGAACGTCCTGGGAGAAAGCCATTTTGAAACCAGAACTTTGGAGCAGATGCCAGCTACGTGCCTTCCCAGCTAACAGGTTTTCTGGACACTATTGGCCATCCTCCAGTGAAGGTACCTGATTGCTGATGTGTTACTTTGGACACTTTATAGCCTTAAGACTGTAACTGTGTAACCAAATAAACCCCCTTTCATAAAAGCCAGTCTATCTCTGGTGTTTTGCATTCTGGCAGCATTAGCAAACTAGAACACTAGCTATTAGAGAGATGCAAATTAAGACCACAATGAGATACCATCTCACACCAATTAGAATGGCTGCCATTAAACAAACAGGAAACTACAAATGCTGGAGGGGATGTGGAGAAATTGAAACTCTTATTCATTGTTGGTGGGACTGTATAATGGTTCAGCCGCTCTGGAAGTTAGTCTGGCAGTTCCTTAGAAAACTAGATATAGAGTTACCCTTTGATCCAGCGATTGCACTTCTCAATATATACCCAGAAGATCTAAAAGCAGTGACACGAACAGATATCTGCACCCCAATGTGCAAAGCATTATTCACAATTGTCAAGAGATGGAAACAACCCAAATGTCCTTCAACAGATGAATGGATACATAAAATGTGGTATATACACACGATGGAATACTATGCGGCAGTAAGAAGGAACAATGTCGTGAAACATATGACAACATGGATGAACCTTGAAGACATAATGCTGAGAGAAATAAGCCAGGCATAAAAAGAGAAATATTATATGCTACCACTAATCTGAACACTGAAAAATGTAAAACAAATAGTTTGTAATGCAGCATGTAGGGGAACTAGTGATAGAGAGCAATTAAGGAAGGGGGAAAGATAATCCAATAAGAACAGATAAGCTATCATGGGTAAATTTAACGTACTGGAAATGCCCAGGAATGACTATGATCTGTTAATTTCTGATGGGTATAGTAGGAACAAGTTCACAGAAATGTTGCTACATTAGGTTACTTTCTTGGAGAGAGTAGGAACATGCTGGAAGTAAAGTAGTTATCTTAGGTTAGTTGTCTTTTTCTTACTCCCTTGTTATGGTCTGTTTGACATGTTCTTTTATTGTATGTTTTTAAAAATTTTTTTTTATTTTTTATACAGTTGATTTAAAAAAAAAAAAAAGAAAAAAAAATGCAGAGCCCTGTTGAGGAGCTGGTGGAGAATGCAGGGGTATTGGCCTGCCCCACCTCGATGGTTGCTAACGTGCTCACAGACATAGGGGACTGGTGATTTGATGGGTTGAGCCCTCTACCACAGGACTTGCCCTTGGGAAGACTGTTGCTGCAAAGGAGAGGCTAGGCCTCCCTATAATTGTGCCTAAGAGCCTCCTTCTGAATGCCTCTTTGTTGCTCAGAGGTGGCCCTCTCTCTCTAGCTAAGCCAACTTGGCAGGTGAAATCACTGCCCTCCCCGCTATGTGGGATCAGACACCCAGGGGAGTGAGTCTCCCTGGAAACATGGAATATGACTCCTGGGGAGGAATGTAGACCCGGCATTGTGGGGTGGAGAACATCTTCTTGACCAAAAGGGGGAACTGAAAGGAAATGAAAAAGCTTCAGTGGCTGAGAGATTCCAAAAGGAGTCGAGAGGTCACTCTGGTGGGCACTCTTACGCACAACATAGACAACCCTTTTTAGGTTCTAATGAATTGGGGTAGCTGGTGGTAGATACCTGAAATTATCAAACTACAACCCAGAACCCATGAATCTTGAAGACAATTGTATAAAAATGTAGCTTATGAGGGGTGACAATGGGATTGGGAAAGCCATAAGGACCACACTCCCCTTTGTCTAGTTTATGGATGGATGAGTAGAAAAATGAGGGAAGGAAACAAACAGACAAACAAAGGCACCCAGTGTTCTTTTTTTAACTTTAGTGGCTCTTTTTCACTTTAATTATTATTTTTGTTATTTTTGTGTGTGTGCTAATGAAGGTGTCAGGGATTGATTTTGGTGATGAATGCACAACTATGTAATGGTACTGTGAACAATCAAATGTATGATTTGTTTTGTATGACTGCAAGGTATGTGAATATATCTCAATAAAATGAATATTAAAAAAAATTGGTTGTCAAGGTTAAAAATTCAGATTTCCCAGAAAAGTCCAGATTTCTGTCTCTTCTTGAAAATCTGAAGCTGTGATATTCTTGGCCAAAATTCCTGTCAACAATCAGACGAAACTGAAATAGTGGTCGACCCTTTAGAAAAGGTATGAGCTCTCTGATTTACCTTCCAACCAACATCACACACTTACCTGTCTGACTCTTAAAAGTATGTGAGTTTCTGATCCCTGGCATAGATGATGTGAATTATATAAATACCATCATTGATTTAATACATTTATATTTAACTCCATTCCTTTCTTGTCCATATCTATGGAATGTTTAATATTGCTAACATATGCCACAGAGCACTCTCACAATAATTAACAAATCATATTCTATGACTATGAAGTTAAATTAACAATTTAACTCATATCAACATGATCAATATATGATGCTAACCTCTATGTGGCCACTGTCATTTCCAGTAATGGTGTATTAGGTAATTGGAACCACTCTCTGAGGATAACAAGATCACTGCCCCAAACGATCCACCTCCTAACAAAACTAGTTAAGCTTTACCAGGAAAAATCTGGGAAAAGAGGGAAATCCAAGGAATTGAGCCTGGTATTTGGGGCTGCTTTCCCCTGGGGGCATTTTCCTATTCTAGATGACATGGCTGAGGGACTAAGGAGTACTTGAGACAGTCTTGCTAGGCTATGGGTACAAAACTTAGAGTCTAGCTGATAAACCCCCCAGACCTCTAAGACGGATTGTTAAATTCAAAGGCCTATTTTCAGCTTTCATCCTATTTGACCTTTCTATATCAGATACTATTGAGCAGTTTTTTTCTTCATGAAATTTTTCCTCCCTTGGCTCCAAGATATCCCTATCTTCCGGTTCCCATAATGTGTTGACTATTTCTCAATTTTTTTTTCTGACTTAGCCTTTTTGATGCTGCCTTTCCTTATAATTCCATTCTCATCCTCTTTGTGAAGATGATGTGTAAGATGAGAATTTCTCCAGTCCAATGACTTCAACTGAAACCATCTGTTGACAGTTCTAGATCTCTGTCATTGTGCTTAACCTCTTTTCATTCCTCTCTATAAACTGCCCAATCAACCTGGCGGTCCGGTCCCATTAATACCTCAAAATAATGTGCAAAACTTAACTCATCAGCTTCTTATTTATTTGTATAAAATCTGCTTAGTTCTTTGGAGACTTCAGTTATCCTGGAGTCCTCCTCTTCCACTGTTTCCATATACCACTGGTCCCCGTCTTCCACTGTTTCCACTGTACCACTGGTACAGTCTACTACAAAAAATGTCCCTTAAGTCCATTCTCCTGGTCTCTACACATTTAGTACAAGTCTTAATTATCTCTCATCTAAACTATTAAAATATCCCAATTTGTTTTCTTACTGCCAATACTGCTCCCCAAATTGCTCCCCAAATTGTGTTTCCAAAAATAAAAAATGACCACGTCCTGTTTAAATGTATCTTGTTACTTCCCATTGCTTAACAGATTAAAGTGTAAACTCCTTAGCTGATTTCTACAGTCTAGCACCAATCTATCTCTCAAGCTACTCAACTGTATGCAAACTTCACTCCAGCCACATGTAATACTTCAACATTCCCCAATATGCTACATCTTCATGATTTTTTCCTTCAACTCTGTTCTAACTTTTGTTTGAATTATTCCTCCTTCCCTTCCTTCCGTCAAGATCTGGCTCAAACATCACCTCTTGTAATAAGTTTCACTCATTAACCCAGGCAGAGTTAGCTACTGCTTGCACTATCACTGTGATTATGCTTTTTTTTTTAAAAAACTTGCTTTGATATGTGGGTCTCTCTCATACTCTAATAACCTGGTAGGCAAACAACATTTCTTGATGATCACGCATTTGTTAAATGGAATAAAGATACACATCCTTTATTACTTACCTAAATCTATATGTACCAGTTCTGCTGACTGCTCATTTATCAAGATATTCTGTACATGTCTATCACCAAGTCCAAGTATATAACCAACTGAGAAAAAGAAAACAAAAACAACCCAAAATTTAATATCACAGATTTCATCTATTTCTAAAATACCTTTAGCTATGATTTCAACTAATACCACTATCTATATAATTTTTGAGTAATTTAGGTTTTTTAGCCTATTATTAGGAAATTATATATACTGAGCATTTTGGGCTTAAGCCAAATCTTGCCAGCTATTTTCATGTACATTGCATCTTTAAAATACTAACTGGTTTGCTAAAAGTATTTTCCCTTTACCAATAGGCACACATTAAAAATATTAGTATTTCAAAAATTAGTGTGGTTAAAGTTGAGATCCATTATTTACTAGGGCCAAAGTAGCACATTCTATGTACTCAAATATTTAATGAGTGTATTTATAGGTGGAGAACGCCATTTAAATTCTTCATTCTTCATTGAAACTTTCTTCTACTTGCTAAATTATATTTAGCACAAATTAATCATTAATTCATCTCATGAGGTATATATCCAGGAGAAACTATACTTGATCACATACCTTAAAATGCTTTTAACCTAATGAGATTCACCATGAAGTGTTACTGAAAAACACTGGATAGGGAAACAGGATGCCTGAGTTCCTGGCTAGCTCTGCATTAACTGGGCCTCCTTTCTTCTTTATAAAATAATTTGTTGAATCAGATTAGTGATTCTCAATGTAGAAGAGAAGAGGGTTTCATAATTTCTGGGAAGATTTTCAAAACATACATGTCCTACCTCCTTGGGAAGGGAGTGGTCTTTAGTAAAAAATTAATAGATTAGGTGATCTCTGATGTTCTTTTTCTTATAGTCTAGGATTTTCTTAGTTGCCTTACTTAGCTATTCTAGTCTTGAAGAAATTAAAAAACAAAGTTGAAATGTATGTATGCAATGGACATTTAAACATATATCATGATTTCTATTTCCAAAATAACACTCTATTGAACAGAACCAACTGTTGTGTGATAATATCATAGTATTAAAAAGAACAATAACTAAAGGAAATAAGTCAAATGGAATTATTACAGGTTTTAATATTTTCAAAAGAGAATCTTAGAAAATAATATACTGAGGGAAGAGAAAATAAGCTATGTTGACAATCAAACAAAGAATAACAACCAGTCTTATTTCCCTATGTCCGCATAGGAAAATTCTTTCATGCAAAAGCTAAGAAAAGCTATGGTTATAAGCTAAGAGTTAGAATGAACAAGAAACACAATAACATAATGATAAAGATGGTTTAGTTAACCACCACCATCACCACCATCATCTCCCTGCAACTAAGAAAGTAGAAAAGTGCTGAATCTACTAAGATGTACAAAAAGATTACCTATAGAAGAAGTAGCCACACTGCGAGTATAAGCCAATCGTTTCTCAAACCAAACAGCAGGGTCCAAGAATTTTTCCATGCAGAAGTAACGGAAAACTGGTTGAAAATTTTGGCAAATATCCATGAAGGTTTTATATTTCTCTTCGAAAGACTGCTTTTGCACATCCTTTAAACAGATCATATATAAAATCATTTTCCCATTATTGTGTTCAACTAATTCAACTAATCATTTCTATAGGAAAAAATATGACAGATATAGAGGAGATAAAAAGAAGAACAAGATACTACCTCAATCCACAAGAAGCTAACAATCTGGTTAGGGAAGCAATTAATTACAAGTGATAACCTCATTAGGGTTTTCACATTAATCTTAGGGGAAGGAGGCACACCAACAGTGACTGTTACTTGTTTTAATAAATTTCTAACTTGAATGATCCTGTGATCTAGGTGGGAGTAAACACAGAAATGCCAAGGATAGCTCCAGATAATCTCAGGTGGCATCAAAGCACTAGAAACAAGGGAATTGGAGAAAACGAAGAAGAATGGAAAAATCAGGGGTGGATGGCAAAGCAGTTGACATTTGCCATAATTCTGTCCTCCAACAACATCTCACTATATACAATCTTTCCAGAAGCAAAGCCTATCTACTTCAAGCACTCAGTTCTCAACTATATGCCCCAAACTTCCAAATTTGTATCCTTGGTCCAGATCTTTATTAAGCTCCAGCTCAATATGCTTCTCTGTCTATTCAGTATCTTTACGTGAATGTCCTTAGATCCAAATTAATTTCTGCAGGAAAATTCTTGCAAAAATTGGTAAACCTCAGCCACCTCCTCTATTTCTCAACTCAGTAAATAGCCTAACCATCCAGTCACCCCAACCAGAAAACTGGGAAGCACTGGACTACTCTTTTTTCCAACTCCACATCTAACCAGCAACCAAATCCTATCAGTCTGTCTCCTTAAAATTTCTAACTTCTACCTACTATGCTCCATTTTCCCACTGTTTATTAGTCTTTGTTTAGATCCCAGTGTCTCACGCTTCCAGTTTGCTTTCTCAGGATTATCTGTCAGGGTTAGCGTTCTAATATACAAATCTAATATTACTCTCTTCCTCTATGGTTGTATATTGCCTACAGTTTTTAGCATTTCATAAAGCAACCATCTATTTTTTGACCAATTACTACTGCTCCACCCCATCTATCTATTCCTCCTCAAAGATTTAATTATCTATTTGTGCCTCCTTTCCTTTATGGTTAAACACTCCTTCTGCCAGAAACAAAACTCAGCTCAAAACACCACTTCCTCTATTAAAGCCTTTCTTGAGTCCGAATTCTCTCTACTCCTCTCCACTGTAAGTAGAACTACTTCCTCCTCTTGCTTACACTGTACCCTGGAGGGTTTATCAAAATGTCTATAGCACTTCATCACACATGTTAAAAAACATATAATAGAAAGCAAAATAAAAGGAAGAGTAAATGGACTCACTCCATTTATTAGCTCATTGACCTTGGGCAAGTTAAATGTTCTAAGCTTCTTCTCATCTTAAAATGGGGATAGTTATTACGATGATTATTTTTGTGTCTTCTTTGAGTGTTTTAAGAACTGGCTTACCCCAAACTGGAAACAAATTAGCATACACTGAATGGGGTTTAACTGAATTTTTTCATCTGACAAGGACTGACACTTTATGTAGTTAAAAAACCTTCCTTTATGCTCACAGGCACTTTCATCCTGGTGAGCTTACTTTCTTTTACTTAGTATCTTTAACAACTGCCTCATGAAATTAAATTTTTATATTATATAATATTTAATAACTCTCAGCTATGATAAGCTACTGAATAATCTTACAATAATCTTTAATAACCTTTACATTTTGAGTGCTACTCACCATCATTTTCTTTTGGCATTGATAGGCACTGAAGTCCTTGGGCCTGTATCTTTTATGAGCACCATTTTCATTGTTAACAAGAAATTCACCAATGGGCACAGTTCCTGTGCACCATTCAAGAACACCACTTCGCTGAGAAAGGGGAACGACCTGAAGTTACAGATTAAAGACCCTTTGATTATGGAAGGGCACTGAAGGTCATGTGATGATCATTCAACCATTAGAGCCAGAGTAAAACCTCTTTTCAAGTAGTGTTAATATTTCTCTGTCCACAGGAGACAAAGCTCCTTTGAAGTAACCAAAAAATAAACTTAAGCTCAACGAATACAATTTTCTAGCCAATGTCTTGGACTTCTGAGAGGCTTCTCTTGATCCCATGATTTCCTAAGAGGTAAATCCTGTTAATTGTATTTACCATCATCCATGATTGATCCACAGTTAGAGTCTCTTCCATTTAACAGAAGAATTAACTCTGCTGTCCTTATACTTATATCAATCCAATGTGAAGAATTTCACTTTGGAAAATATTACTCATCAATGTGGTCTCAATTTTAGTATGGAGCTTGGTAATTGTAACTACAGGTATCCTTGCTTTCAAGTTTTATTCGCTTCACCAAGAGGAAACATATTCTTAAACATAAAATGAGCAGTTACACTAGTAAAGTTATTCTTTAAAATTATGACATACTCTAAACAAACATAAAGGGTAGAAAATAATATAAACACCCTTTTGAAACAGTTTTACGAAACCATATATGCTGGGAAAGAAATGAAGCTCCCTTTGGACCTCTCATTGAGCCGATTCCCCTTCCCACCATCAAGATTACTGCTACTTGAACATGTCCAAGCATTTTTTTGGTGTATTTTTATTTCAAAGCTATACATACATAAATACTGGTAAACTTTTTATAGAGTATTATGCAATATATATACTCCTGAAATTTTTTTCCCACTCAGCATTTTCAACTTTCACTGTTAGCACATTTAACCCTAAGTCATTCATTTTACCAGCTGTATAGTATTCTCCTATATAAACATACCACAATTTATCCACTCATATTGATTAACATTTACAGTGTTTCAAAATTTCCCTAAAGCATTGCTGCAATGATCCTGTCTGCAGCTGAACATATTTCAATTTTTCTAGAGTATATACATAGAAACTGAACAGCTGTGTCATAGGGAATATGTACCTTCAACTTAGTTAATCAGTAATGGCTAACTATCTCAAGTAGTTGTACCACTTTACATAACCACCAGCAGTTATCCCACAACCTTTCCCACACTTAGTATTGTCAGATTTTTATATTTTGCCAATTTGATGAATATGTAATGGTACCTCCTTGTGGTTTTCATTTGTATTTTCCAAGTTACTAGTGAGGATGAGTATCATTCCACATGTTTTATTGGTCATTCAAATGTTTTCTTACTGTGAACTGCCTGTACTCTTTACCCTTTTTCCTGCTGGCTTCTTTGTCTGTTTCTTACTGGTTTTGTAAGAGTTCTTTATATATTCTGCATATAAATCCTTTGTTGATATTAACATTATAAATTTTTTCTTAGAATTTATAATGTTGATATTATAATTATAAATACTTTTTCATGGTTGCCTGTCTTATTGTATCATCAATCTTGTAAAATGTTTAATTTTAATGTATTCAAATATGTTGAACTTGTTTTAAGGAGGCATTTTATTCATTTACTAACATACATTTTTTGAGTGTCTATTGTGTCTTACACACTGTGCTAGGGCACTGAGAATAGAATGGCAAAGGACGCAGATGAAGACTATGTGTTTATAAAGCTTCATTCTGGTGAGGAAACAGACACTAATAAGCATTTAATGATGCCAGATAATAACTACAGCAGAACAAACATAAAAGAGGGAGAGTAAGTAATGGAGATGCAGTCAGCAGGTCTCTCTGTGGAGATGACATATGGACAGAAACCTGAATGAAGAAAGGGAGTTTTGTTACACAAAGATCTGAGGGAAGAACATTCCAGGCAGAAGGAAGTAGAAAAGCCCTGAGGTGAAAATGAACTTGGTGTATCTAAGCTACAGCAAAAAGACCAGGTGAGTCAAGAGGAGATGACTCAACTTTCACAAGGAGAAAGTAAGACATATGGGTGGGGAGAGAACAGTAGAGACAAACCACTTACGGCACTTTCATTCAGGGTATAATGTGAAGTTACCTGGGATTTTGATCAGGAAGATAGCATATTCTGTCTCAGACTCAGAGAAAATAATATAATGTCTTGCTTCAAAATAATATAGGAGGGAAAAAGTCAGTGGAATTAGAAATGAAAGAAAATTGCCCATGAATTGATCGTTGCTGAAGTGGGAAGAAGGGTACATAGGGGTTTGTTATATTATTCTGTTTACTTTTGTATATTCTTGAAATTTTTCATAATAAATAAGAGTAAAAAGAAAGACAAGACCTCCAGCTTTTTGGTCTGAGCAACTGGGTGAAGGTGGTGCCATCTGCTGAGAAGGGCAAGAGGAGGTTGTTTTTGGTTTGGGGAGTTTGGGGGGATGGATATGATTTATCAAGAGTTCTACTTTAAACGTGAGTTTGAGATATACATATTAGACCTCTACATAATCGACTAATTATATTTGGGACCAGCCTTCCAAATGGAATGTGAGCTGACAAAAGTCTTCTTTACAGAAGAAAGCATGTCATTATAAGAAGAATATAGACGTACTAAAAGTGAAAGGGCCAGCACTATGAGCCACAGTCTAAACTTTACCAATGATCTGCATGACCTCTTCAGGCACAGTCTACTCCTATGTTGTTTCATAACACTTAAGGGCACCATCTCAAACAAAGCATATAACAACTTCTGCTATAATTATGTTTGTGTCTCTTTTCCCTATTAGACTGTGAGTTCCTGAAGGACTAGGACTACGTTATATTACTTTTGGGGGGACCTAGCAGAGTATCTACATTTATTGAACAAACACACGAATGATCTCATAGCCTCTCTAACTGATTTCCCTTCGTGGCTAAGTACTTCTAAATGCCTGTCTCCTAGGAAACCCTGTCCTATCTTTAACTCTGAGCTAGCTGTGACACCTAACGCTTGATCACATTAACATTCTTGCTCCCTACTATATTCAAGATCAGTCTATAAAGGTATACACTTACTTTTTTCTACCTCAGCTCAGAGTCCAACTGTGACAATATAGTTGATGGAGAAAGAGTCAAATTTAATTTCAAATGGCAAATGACAGGGTCTTCTCTGGTAGTAAAGATTCTCTGGAATAGCCTTTCGACTGGGGTATCTTGTGTGGGTATCACAAAAAATTACTGTCACAGGAAATGACTGATAACTATTTTCTCAATTCCCCTAAGGTACATAGCAAGTACCATCCTAGATATATAGAAATGAAGTTAATTTATTATGAATTGTGAATGCCTAGGATATTATGGCTTCTTTCGCAGAACTTCGACAGAGAAGGATGCTCTGAAATATACATCTGAAAAAGTAAAAATTATTTATTGGCAGTAGGCAGAATAAAGAGTTAAGCGTAAAGTTTCCTTCTGTACTTAAATACTGTTTGTAAGAGACCTGCATTTTAGAAAACGAATCCTTTACGACTTCAGGATTGCTGTTCAATATACTTTATAACAATGTATCTTTGGTAGGGAAACAATTACGCCAGCCACAGATTTATGTCAGAGAGCTACATCTGAGCTGCCAGCCTATACAGTAAGAATTTTCCTTCATCTCCATCAGATTCTGACAAGAGATATGTGGTGTGCCTCAATATACAAGTCTCTCCTTTTATGGGCGGATACCAACAGGCAGTTCCAGGTACTCAATGATCACAGGAGGTCTAAGAGCCAGGATTTGGAATGACTCTACAGACGACCTGGACTAGGAGACTGCTTCCCTGTATCACCCCCAGGAATCTTAACTAAAGGTAAGAACAACTAGTTCAACTAATTGATGACACAACTTTCACTTTCCTGGAGTAATGTCAAGATAACACAGACTGACAGGCCCAGAACTGTCCAAAAGATTTCCAAGTAATAATTAAGTCAAACCTAAACTCTCATGTTTAGAGATCATTCTTCCATGTTCAGATAGGTAACATTATATACCTCAATCAGTTATCTGGGTTGCCCATTTTTGATACATCTTAATGGTGAATCCTTTCCAGAAGTCCAGCTGTACTAGCCCCTAACAAGAGAGTCAGCCTGTCCTTTGAAGCTCTGAAGCCAGGCATTGAAGTCTGCTCTCTAGCTATGAAAGTCCTAGATGGCATCTTCTTCCAATTGTTTTGTCTACATTGAATATCTGTTGTTTAGTGTAGCCGCTTGTATCAATTATCTTAGCAAGATTTTTGGGATAACTTGCTGCATCTTCTACATCAGTACTTGCTGCTTCACCTAGCACTTTTAAGTTATAGAGACAGCTTCTTTCCTTAAACCTCATGAACCAACCGCTGGTAGCTTCAAACTTTCACCTCTCTCAGCCTTCACAGAATTGAGGAGAGTTAGGGCCTTGCTCTGGATGAGGATTTGGCTTAAGAGAATGTTGTGGCTGGTTTAATCTTCTATCAACACCACTAAAACTTTCTCCATATCAGCAATAAAGCTGTTTCACTTTCTTATCATTCATGTGTTCACTGGAGCAGCACTTTTCATTTCCTTTAAGAACTTTTTCTTTGCATTCACAACTTGGCTAACTGTTTGGTGCAAGAGGTCTAACTTTTGGCCTATTTCAGCTTCTGACATACCTTCCTCACTAAGCTTAATCATTTCTAGCTTTTGCTTTAAAGTGACAGACATGTGATTCTTCCTTTCACTTGTACACTTAGAGGCCATTATAGGGTTATCAACTGGCCTAATTTCAGTACTATTTTGTCTCAGGGAATAGGGAGGCCAGAGCAGGGGGATAGAAATGGAGGAATGGCTGGTCAGCAGAGCAGTCAAAACAAATGAAACATTTTATTGTTTAAGTTTGCCATCTTATATGGGCATGGTTCATGGAGCCCCAAAACAATTACAATGGTAACATCAGCGATCACTGATCACTCATCACCATAACAGATGTAATAATGAAAAAGCTTGAAATAGTGCAAGAATTGCCAAAATGTGACACAGAGACATGACGTAAGCACATGCTGTTAGAAAAATGGCGCCGAAAGACTTGCTTGACACAGGCGTGCCATGAAACTTCAATTTCTAAAAAAAGCAGTATCTGCGAAGCACAATAAAACAAAGTATGCCTGTATACATACATAATGCAGCTGTTAAAAAATGAGAAAGATCTCTGTAAAAAGAAAAAAGATATATACGCCACCTTTCTTTAAGAAAGGGGAATATATTCATATTTCTGTTTTCATAACACTGGAAACAAATAAAATGGCACTTTTAGGGATAAAGGGAGAAGGTTGATACAAATAAGGGAGAGAGATCTCCCTTATTAACACCTTTTTATATTGTTTGGATTTTTGAATCATGCAAATGTATTACCTAGGTAAAAATAAACAAATTAAAAATTTAAAAGCTTGTTACTGTGCTATATTCTTCGTTGAATCAGTATTTTCTCAATGCCATTTTTTTTCCTTCAAGAGCATGCTCATACCAGAAACAGGCCAAATGGGCAAAGATAGGGCAAAAATGATTCAGTTAATTTTAAGAGATGGACAGGTGAAATTATCATGAGGCTTTTTAAAAATAAAGTGAAATGTGATGTTGTCTAAAGCAGAGGCTGGCAAACTATGCCCTTTGAAGCAAACCCAGCCTAGCCTATTTTTGTACTGCCTGTGATTAAGAATGGTTTTTACAAGTTTAAAGAGTTATAAATTAAAAAACATAAGAATATGGGACAGAGACCTTATGTGGCCCACAAAGTCTAAAATGTTCACTGTCTGGTCCTATAAGTAAATGTTTGCTGATCCCTGGTCCAAATAATGGCTTTTTTTTTATGTTCTTGGTGAGGCAGCAGAAGTACAAAACTAATTACCTTATATGTGCAGATAGTCAGTTTCCTCTTTCTGGTTTCAGTATTTCTCTGCAGTAACGTATTACACATCTGGAAAACCTGCTGCATAACAGCATCTTGCCTCAAGTCATCACGGCCCTTTAGAATAACCAAACGATTATAATTAAACACAG
The DNA here is from genome assembly GCF_015220235.1 of Choloepus didactylus. Classification (NCBI taxonomy): domain Eukaryota; kingdom Metazoa; phylum Chordata; class Mammalia; order Pilosa; family Megalonychidae; genus Choloepus; species Choloepus didactylus. The sequence goes on along the minus strand of NC_051312.1, from coordinate 124,224,239 downwards.
TTCATTTTCTTCATTAAAAGAACACACAAAAAGTCATTTGAAGGTAACATCTCAGTAAGTTCTCACTCAAAAATCAATCTCAACATCTGTGCTCCTCTCAACAGTCTCTTAAATAATTGAGACCTAATGTCCTTCTTTCACTTAGAATAGGCTACAGCACTGGGTAGACAGACTGATTTAGAAAAATGACGTTTCCCCAGCTGCTTTTGTAATTAGCCCAAGTGGAACTCCTCAACCTAAGGAAACACTGCAAAATACCTGGGTGGAGCAGCACTGTATCTCTCCAGTGCTCTCCAGCAGGGCCCAAAGATTCCTGAGCAAAGGGCCAGTAAGGTACATTAAATAGCACTTAGCACAGTGCCAGGCCCAGTACACTGAAGCAAGGACCTTCAGCTTGTACCATTCAAGGAAGTAAGAACTAATATATTTTTTCAAAGTAAACAAGCTGATTGTTAACCTCATCATTTTGCAAATGTTAAAAGAATTATTTTACTTCAGTCCACTGTTACAAAAATGATAGTCTTTCAGAGATACAAAAGGATAGAGACAAGCATTCTGGTTCTAGAAAATAGTATATTTCTACTCTACAAGTTTTCCTCACTTGTAATTATTCAGAATAAAATAAAGATCCAAACAAAGCAGGGAGAAAATATCAACCAAAGTTTTTCTGTAATTTTAATGATATTAATTCTTTAAATATCACTCACACAGAGAAGGAAAGTCTCACCTTTACAAGTTGTCTCCTTTCCTTGCCATCAGAGCCTATACAATCTATTATTTTTGGTAAATTTAAACCACCTGCTAAACGAAATTCTGTTTTAAATGACTGTACAGTCACCAGATTTCCATACACTCCTGTGGGGTCCACCTAATAAAACATATAAGCATGATAACAGCAGGTCAGATACACTATATGCTTTTAAAGAAAAATGAGTTATAAATGACAGTTTTAATATTAAACAGAGGGAGGAATGAATGATAATGTCCTATTAGTTAAGGACTGAAGCTAAAATTTTACTTTCTTGTTTAAATGGAAGATAGAAGATTCGACCCTGGAAAGGTTTGAAAAATGACATATAGTTTAACACAATTTACCTCCCTAAAACTCTCTTAATAAATAAAGCTAAGGCATGCAATGTTAGAACAGTGTGGCTGAAAAACTATTGCAAACCAGGTTCAGGTCTTACTACTAAGTCATTTAAGAACTAACAAAACTCTTCAGAATAATGTAACAAGGTAAATTTTGGAAAGGAGTACAGGAGAGTTTTTTAAGTTATCACTGCTAACTCTGGTATTTTCAGGAAATGTTCAGCTAAATGATTTAGCTGATACAACTGGAAAGATATTAGTTAACCCATATAATGCAGCTATATTTCAAATAAAATAACTATAGATACTAAGCATGAAACGGTAAACACAAAGGTGAAATGTGAATATAGTTAAATGATAATTTCTAAAGTGTAACATTTATTATTATTATATCCCTGCCCACGTGGTACTTCTAGCACTAAGAGATCATTATGACATGGCTAATACATCATGTATATTTTAGTGAACTTAATGAAAACTGATTTTAAAAACCAGTATCAAACAATGAGGAACTTTCTTGCCAAGTCAAAAACTAATCTTGGCATAAGCATGTGGAATCTTTCCCTCTTCTGTCTGATTAAGATGACAGTAACCTAGACCTTCATTATAACAAAAATGGGAGGCATAAAGCTGAAGACAAAGGAAAAGAAAGCAGGAGACGGCTTTGAGTATCTTAAAGCTCAGGCAAAGGGAATCTAATAAAGTAAACCTATAGGGTGAACCATATGAAATTGCCAAAATTTAACCAATTTTGACCTATGGAAAAAAAAAAAAAGGCTATTTCAAATGGTTCAAACTAATAAAAAGGAATTAAGTTTAATACAAAAATCAAAACAATTAATGCTAAATTACCTTTATTTCCATAGTGGGGACAACAACATCTTCTAAATTCTTGAGTTTAGTAATTGGCTGGTCTGCTGGAATATTTATGCCTTCTGTATTTAAAATAAAAGGTTATAGTGACACCTGAAAATAGAGGAAAGCTCTGAAGGTAAAGCAGGAGTATTCAGGAGATGCCAGAGGCCCTGGCTAGTCTGTGGTTTGAGCCCTGATTTAAAAATGAAGACCCAGGGCTTGGAACACAATGTAGCTCAGGGTCAGAGCATAGCAAGGGTTAATACGGCATGTAAATGAAATTGCAGGTTACCTGGCACTGATAATTAGACCAGGTTCCATCTTAGGACCACGTTAAACATCTTAAAATAATTACATAACAGTTTGTATAGAACACTGCCATATTACTATGGATATAACTAAAGGACATGACAATATTCTTCGTTTCATTAAACAAACACTATGTCAAGTCCCATTCTTAACTTAAAGTAATAAGAATTTAAACTTGAAGATATAATTCTGAATAGAAAAAGGAATAAAATTAACATGTGGGGAGCGATTTTTATAAGCAAATGCATATTTAGAGGCTAACCACATAACTAAATATTGTAGCAGCTTATAATTATTTGACCAAGAAAAGTGATGGATTAAATGCAAGGCATCTAGCACTTATGGAGAAGAAACGGTAAGACCTTTTCATTTTTAAGCCCGAGGGCACAAGTAAACAATATCATTTTTAAACACATTCAATCTTGGAAGCTCTCAATTATTCAGTTATTTTAATGGACTTGCCTCTGTACAATTCTTTGCACTAGGAGATTACCAGGAGAAATCAAATAATTCATTTAGAGTAAGACTACTATCAGTTTCGCCAAAAGATATTAAGTGGAAAAGTGATGATAAAGTGGTGAAACAATCAGATAAAAATTAAATTTTTGGTGTTGAATTCTAATCATCAGGACCTTCAGATTTGCAATAGCTGGACTGTCTGTGATTTTAAACAGACTTATATATTAGGCTCTATAATTAATATATCCTTACAGAGAATAACAAAGCAAGAAAGCAATACTCATTCTTTCAAACACATACTCCTCTGAGTCTTCCATTGAGTGGCATCTAAGTTTGCCAATATAATATAAGCATCACAAAGCGACTCAACATTTCTGACCATCTGCGGTCTTTTACTTTTGATAGTGTGTATTATTTTGTTTGCAGCCTCAGTTCGATCCTATTAATAAAAACAAAACAACAAAAAAACCCTCATTACATAAGGAAATACACAACACAAACTTCTCAGAGTCATACAACAAAAAGAAAAACAATTTATGTACAGATCTAGACAACGCAAAGACTGTAATTCCTCAGATACAAACAAAACATTCACCTTATAAATGTAATACACTAAAGGAATAGTAATCTTAAGAGTCAATGACTTAGAAGACTTTCAAAATATATTTTCTTTGCCCATTGCTATGAGGAGAAAAAGTAAAATACTATTCGTATCTCCTATGCTTTCAGAATATTTATCAGGCATCTTGAACCAATTTTAGCTGGCATCATAATAACAAAGGATTTTAAAACCAAGTCCTGTCAGCAGCACACATTCTTAGAATCACTTAGACTTAAGAAAGGACTACTCTGGGAAAGAATGAATGCCACAATTCAAAATGGTGTGGTAATCCAAATACCTCATCAAGCTGAGAGTTTTGTTTGGGTGCATTTTTCGTTATTTTGCTTCTTCTTGCTGAAGGCATAGTCAGAAATTCATCTTTGTTAGCATTTGCTAAGGCCAGTATAATAAACAAAGTATGGTGGGGGTGATCCATTGAAATTCTAGAAATGAGCTGTCAGAAAAGGAATAACTATCAGCTTCACACAAATTGAAAAAAAAAAATAAAGAGAAAGAAAACCCATACCAGCATGGAAACTAAAATTTTTCATTTTATTTAACATTAAAATGTGTATTACTGTACAAGATTTGGCGACAGATAGAGTGTGCGTGTGTGTGTGCGTGAGGGTCTGTGTCTAAACGAGAGAGACAAAGAGGCACATAAGGAATAAGAGAGAAGAACTGAGTAAATTATGTGGAGTGAGAGGGGACAAAAGGAAATATTCATTCCTGTCCTTATAAGGCATAACAAATATGACTAAAATTTTTTTACACATTCATTTCCTAGAGTAGAATGGTGGTATATACTATATAGTAATATAAAAGAAAAGCAATCATTATGTTTTGATCTTTGCGTTTACTTACGTTATTGAGGACTTCATGAAATCCTAGGCCTCCCATCATCTTGGTCCCCATTCTAGCAGCCAATTGGTACATAAGAGGCAAAAATTTATATGATGGAATCTTCATTCCAACTCTCTATCATTAAAAAATACACAAAGTTAAGAAACAATTCATTTCAAATAGTTTCATTCAAGCAAGTAAATCATTCTAAGATAATACTACTCTACTCGCACAACTGCCGAGTGGTTAATGAAACCTCACTACTTTTTCCTTATCATTTATCCTTTCAGAAAGCCTTGTTAATGGGTACTCTTGATCAATTCACTGGAAAGTCAAAATATTTAGCTATAAATTAAATTGTATTCTGAACTGGGATACCTGGCCCCACTTATACTCCAGTGAATCCTAGGAGGACAAATGTACATCTGAGAGCTATTGTGACCTTGACCCCTGAGAAGTCAGTGTATAATAAAATGGAATAATTATATTTCCCTATAAGCCCAAAGTAACAAGATTTAGCATGCACTAGTAGAAGAGATTGGTTACATCTATTATTAGTCTAATCATTCTTTTCATTCATGAGAACTAGTTTACTTTTGAGATGCAAAACGATGACAATATATATCTTGCCAAGATAACTTTAATAGTAGATATTATCACTAACATCTAAGATTTTTAAATAAAAACTTATGAAATACTGCTTTGGTTTTTTCTTAAATTTTCCATTTATAAAAGTAATTTATGTTAGAAATCCCAGAAGAGCACAAAGAGGGTGGAATAAACCACCCGTGATCACATCATCTTTAATAGCTTTCTAATTCCTCCAAATCTAGCATTCTAGGCACTCTCCTGTGGTAACTGCAAAGAAATAAGAAGAGAAAGACCTGAGTTCTCCCACCTCTACAGAAGCCTACATCATTAGGGCTTTATCAAATACGTCTGTACAGAGCACTGAACCAAATGCTAGGGATACAAAGGGTATACACAATCCTGACATTGAGTGGTCTACGGCTAGGCTTTGAAAGCACAGGCTAGAACACTGGGCTGAACACAAAGACTTGCCTTCATCATGCCATTGACTTCAGAAACTCCAGCATTTTCAAGCCAGAGAGAACAAAGTCGGAATACCCACATATCATGCTCTTCTCCACTGAATAAACAGTTGATGTAATTTTCAACTGCTTTACATAAGAAACGTTTACGATCCTCCTTCAGGGCACGGAGCGCACATTCATCCAGCTCCAGCTCTCGCTGAACCTTTACTGTGTATCTTGCATTGGATTTGAGAAAAAGAAAGAGCCATCAACTTTTACAAAACCACACACGATATATAACATAAATGAAAAACAAAGTGTCTACCTCAGGAGAAAAAGCAAATTCTAAGAATTATAAAGGAAACAAACTTACTTTTGCCTTACTTGTGCAATTCAGAAGCCATCCTAGGCAAAGGAGGATAAAGTGGGCTCTATCCAGGCTATTTAGTTAACTTTATTCTCTACTTACTCTGAATTTAATTTCAACACCTATCTCTTTTTCAACTATACCAATAAATAACACACCAAAAAACAAACCAAAAAAAAAAACCCAACGCTAACTAATGTATACCCTACAATGAGCTTAGAACTACAGCATGAATTTTTCAGAAAAGAGCACAAGTCAATGTCTTATGTGTAATGTAAATTTTAATTAAATGCTATAGAGCAAAGACAATCTATATGTTTTTAAGCCAAGCTTTAGTGCTCTAATTATAATAAGTCAGATAAAGAGATCAAGTCACAACTTCTACACAAACACATTCATTAAGTTAACTGGAGAACATAAAATTGTCACTTTTAGACACCTAGTTACCTGTTGGTCTGAATTTTATGTTCCCGAAGGAGGCCCACTTCTTCCTTGGCCCTCTTCAGGAGAGCTTGCTTGTTTTCAAATTCTGATGATTTCATGTAGTTTTCAATTCTCTGGTACTGAGTATCTGAGAACCGTGCTAATGAGAGAAATGCCTTCATTTTTCCATTTCTGAGCTCGTCACTGCTTCCTCCACCATAATTTCCAGTGACTTCCACTGCCTTTAAGAAAACAGTGCATTTTTGCTGTATTTACAGTTAATAAGTACATTTAACCTTGATCCAAGAATCCCTTGGATCAAGAGAATACATCTAAAGTTTAATTTTTATATATGTATAAGCTAAATTATATGAAGTACAGTATTTTCTAAACTTTTCAAAGCAACTTTGACAGCATAGAAATAACCAAACAGCTAATAACTGAAAAGAACTGTGCTTGTTACAAACAAAGCACTCCTTAAAAATTTAAACACAATCATGTGCTCTCCTCATTACACTTTAGTAAGGTACTATTTCCAAACTTAGTTAAACTAAAGAAATAAGAGTAGAAGGCGGCTGAAGTACTGACGTGTTAAGTCTTACTTGTAGGGTGGTTGGGTGACAAATAAATATTAAGGGCTGACTTACATATTCCTTTATCAGCTATTTTTAATAAAGGAACAAATGAAGAAATTATCAGAAATAACTTGCTGAAAAGTAGGGAGTACTGAGGAAAGAGGAGACACATTTGGTCTTACTTTCAAAACATGCCCCTTCATTTGTAGCACTGTTTCACCCCGCCCTAAAGATTGTGCTGGGCTAGTACATTAATAGATGAAGAATGAAGCCATACTTACGTTTGCTTTTGAAACCTTTGGCCGTAGAAAAAGATTAAGTGCATTCATGCTAAACAAGTATCTCAAGGGTTGCTTGAAAATCTTACCTTTTCTAGATAGGTCTGCATGATGACTGCAGGGTTTTCTAAGCAAGTTTCTGCTAACCAGTTGCCACAAACCCTCAGGCATTCTGTATATATTAATTTTAGGCAGGGATCATTCTGTATAAGAAAAACAAAATTTGAAAATGTAATTCATTACATGACAATACAGGAGTGTCTTCCATGTAGGGAAAAAAGCAGCCTAAAAATTTTTTTCCTCATCTGCTTTTACCATGCAAGAATTTTAATAAAAGTGTACAAAGTCATTCTGTACTGTTTATTATTAGAGAAAGTTACATTTACTGAGTACATTTATATGCCAGGCACCTTCAGTGGCTTGGCTTTATGTATATTAACTCACTTAATCGTCCCCAAAAAAATCATGAAATGAGTACTATTTTATCCTCAATTTGCAGATTAGAAAACTGAGATACAAACAGGGTAACTCAAGCCAGCCAGCCTGACTCCAGGACCATACTGTTAAGCAATATTTAAACAACACATAATACTGGTTCCAAGCACTTTAGTAAAATGATGAATTCTGTAATGATGGAGGATGACAGCACAAGTACACAACATCCAGAAGTATAAATTTAAGTTGATATTCTCTAAGGAGGTATAAGTCAGAGGGACAACACTGTGGCCAAACCTTTGAACACTCACTGATTCCTATAAATACCTCCACTTTGTCCATTTGTATGCTGGAGATAGAACTAAAATAGCAAAAGGAGTCTGCAATAACTAATAAGTAATGTTAGGCAAAAATATTATATGTGATATTTTCAAAACATTAGGATTGACAACCTAATTGCTCCCACTTGCTTCTTTTTTTTTCTTTTTTACTTTGGTTCTCTCATGGGCTTCCTCTTCCTTTTTTTTTTTAACCATTTCAAATTTATAGTAACTATTTCATGTTTTATTTTTCCCACATACCCTTCTTGAATTCTTTAGAAATTCTAAAATGCTTACCAATAAGATAAAGTAAACAAATCCACCATAAGATGGATTGATGGAATTTTAAATAGGAAAAAAAATTACACTTTGTAAACATTTTAGAAATATTAATTTTCAAGACTCTTTTTGCAACTTCTTGTTCATAGATCAGTAATTTCAAGCCTTTAATAAAACTGTGGATTTATTAAAAATATTTTAAAGCATATATATGTGTATATATATGTATGTGCATTTTATATATATATATATATATATATATATATATATATATAAACACTAATCCAGTCAATTAAGAAAAAAGCAAACCTCTGTGCAACTGACATCCAATTTCTTGATCATCTGCTTGAGAATACTCAGGGCAAGACTCTGCTCCTTTTTTGCCCAGAATACTTGTGCTTCCTCCAACTGCCACTCAGCAACTCCACAACTAGGTGAATTATACTGTTTAATTTGAAATATTGCCCTTTCAGGGAGCTGAAAATGACATATGGAAATATATACTATTACTATTATTACAACTACCACTAATAATAATGCAAGCAGTAACTACCATTCATTGAGCACTTACTTTTTGTCAGGAACTATGATAAATACTCCTCTGCCTTTCTTTTCACCCACACTCCCTTGCATCTTTTTGTCTGTCTTTGTACATATATAAATATACACACAGCATATAGAGGCACTGAGTTGTTATCAGTTTAGTGAGTTAGCTATCTTCTCATTTTACTATCAGGAAATTGAGGTTTAGAGATGTTAAATACCTTGCTTAAGGATTAAACTCAGGTCTAACTCCAGAACATTTAATATTTTAATAGTGTTTTCTATGCCTCAATGATATTTTCTTTTCACTCATGCTTTCTGTTTTTTAAGTAATAAAAGGAAAGTTCAAGGAAATAGTTTTAAATACTATTACCTGAGTGTTCTTGAAAGTTCGGGCCAGTATAGAGAGTTCTACAAGATGCTTGGTGAGAAGGTCTTTAAAACATTCTCTTTGGGGGTTCTCTACTTCTTTTTCAATCAGGATTTCCAAAATAACTGTGCGTAGAGCCATGATAGGCTCCTGAAAACTAAAATCACTGTCTTTGAGAAGCTGAGAGTGTTTCTGCCACTTAAGGAAGACTTCAGAGAACTGTCTATCTGTTACTGATCTGAAAACCAAATCACAAGGTTCATGTAAGCAAGAAAAATGAAGAACAACTTAATACAGAGGTTATCTGTTATTTTTCTGTATCACTGACGCTGAGCCTACTTACAAACACGCCCTAGAGTCACTCCCAGAGAACCTCATCTGTTGCTCAAATGTGCCCTCTTTCTAAGCCAAACTCTGCAAATAAACTCCCTGCTATGTGGGACATGACTTTCGGGGATTTAAGTCACCCCGGCAACATGGGACATGACTCCCAAGGGATGAGCCTGGCCCTGGCATCATGGTATTGCCAATGCTTTCCTGACCAAAAGGCTGAAAAGAAATGTAACAAAATAAGGTTTCAGTGGCTAAGAGATTTCAAATAGAGTCAAGAAGTCATTCTGGAGGTTTCTCTTATGCAAGCTTCAGCCAGATATTGCAAATTGCCACAGTATGTCAAGCCCCAACCAACAGTATTCCTGAAACCCCTAATGAAAACCCAGGGCTCTATCTAAGACTCTATAAAAGTCTTCCTTATTAAGTTTATTTTCAAGAAACTTAAAACCTCCAGATTGTTCCTATTTCAGATAAGCCCTGAAACTTAGAGGTACCAGTCTCTCCTAGAACATCAACCAGTTGCATTCCCTTACTCCATGTCAACACCCTTTTTCAATATGAAGAAGTCAGAATGGTCATTGCCCAAATATCCCTGAAGACTGAGAACATGATCAAATGAGAGGGAGGAGTTTGTAACAGAGAAGTTAGGATTTAACAAATGATTGCAACTACTCAATCATTATAAAGATATTTCTTTTTAGTTTCTACTGCAGAACAACCAGAAGGAAATACGTGAAACTGTGGAACTTTAACCCATCCTATACCTCGAAATTTGCTCTAAAACTATCTGTTAAACTGTATTTTGAAATTTATCATTTTTCTGTATATATATTTCACAATATATAAAATGTTATATATTTCACAATAAATAAAATTTATTTTAAAATAAATTATTTTAAAATAAAATTTATTTTAAAATAAATTATTTTAAAATAATTAAAAAAAAATTATACAGAGCAGATTTTGCACTAACAAAACTGGAATTTCTAAACAACCCTAAATAAGGAAATCATAAAATGCTATGTGGTCAGACCTCTGAGTGGTCTGCAGAAAGGCCACAGATGATGACCATTTTATAAGATTTTCCTAAAAATACTCTTGGATCTCACAATAAGCAGCTCTTCTAAATAGACAGCCCCCTGAAATGAGAACACATTCATAAGGCAGGCCTATCATAAAGAACGACTACACCTCTACCTCTAGTTCTATTTAAAAGTTCATTGGGGTAAAAGAGGACATGTTAGCAAGGAAATGAAGAAAACTTGTGTTCCACCAGGCACAAGGAAGTATCCCACACATGACTGCAGCTGTCAAAGACACTGCAATCTAGGGAAGAAAAAGCTGGCATCTGGCAAAGTTTCATTTTACCAACATCATTTATTAAAGGAAGAGAAAATGCATATTGCACAATTAGTTTATATGAATAAAATGCTTCTCAGATTTTCAAACTAACCATTTACCAAGTAATACTGTCCAGTTCTTCAGGACTATTATGTTGAGAGAAATAAAAAAGATGAAGCTGGGAGACTAAGAAGATGGAGAGGTAATGACTAGAAAAGGAAACTAAAGTTCTTTTAGTTGTTTGATAGAGAAGGAAAGAGCAATAAAGTTTTATTGGAATCAAAACTTTAATACCTCCCCCAAAAGGCCCTAAAGCAGTGGTTCCCAAACCTTTTAGTCTCAGGGACCTTCTCTTACAGTCTTAAAAACAATGAAGACCCCAAGAGCTTTCATTTATTGGATTGTATCTATTGACATTTACCTTAATATTAATTAAAATTGATAAAAGTCTAAACTTTATTAATTTACTTAAAATCATAATAAATCTACAATTTTAATGAAAAATTATTGTAAATCCCAAATCAAAACAAAATTAAGTCAGAATGGTATTGTTTTGCATTTTTGCAAACCTCTTTAATGTCTGCCTTAAGGGAAGAGAGCTGAATTCTCATCTCTGTTTTGGTATGCAGTCTGTTGTGATATGATGCTTTGGTTGAAGTTTGTGAAGAAAATCAAGCTTCCCATGTAGTTGGAAAAGGGAGGAGCAAGGTTAAAAGCCTTTTCAGATAACGGTGGATAATCCTCTGTAATACCTCACCAAAACTCCACCGTACCTCATGACAGAATGAGTGTGAAAAAGCCAAAAACATCTTACAATTATAAAGATAATTTTGATTCATGGACCCCGAACAAATGGATCTTGGGGATCCTCAGGAGTCCCCAGACCACTCTGAGAACTGCTGCCTTTGAACATAAGAATTTATTCACCAATTCACCAAACTTTCTGTCCCTCTTCCTCATATTCTCCTCCTAGAGTAAGAACCAGTATTACTCTTTAGGGATTTCATGAGTTCTATTTTTTTTAAGTACAAGAAAATTTTCTCTAAGAGGAAAAGTTCCTGGATTTCTAGTCATAAGAACTGTCAGAGTACTTACCAATGAAAGTGGAAAGAAGTTTTGTTCCTTTATTCTCTAGTTAAGAATTCACTCATATTAAGGACTTTTTCTTTTACTACACAATTTTGAAAAAAAACATATTTTCTGACTCCAAAATTCATTTTTCTTCCTACTTACAAAGCCTATTCCAAGCTTTATTTTTGTTCTGAATAATTTATATCCTCTTTCCTACCTCTGATAATAATGATAATGAATCAGAATGGCAGGCCTAAAAGGGACCTTAGACACAATTAAATATAAACATCTCAGGAGAAACTGAGGCCCAAAGAACTGAATGACTTTCTTGAGGTCAAAAAGTCAGCACCTAGATCCAAAGCACCCTAAATAACATTCTACCTCGTTTGCTATGTCCCTGGATCACCTCCCTCTCACCATTGTAGCAGGCAATCTCCTTTCAAAACCTACTCCAAATATACTGTCATTCACTGAATAAACACCTACTGAGTGTTTACATAAGTATAGTTCAACAGGAAAAAACACTGGCATACAACAATAAACAAGAGAATGGTCCTCACTTTAGGGCATAGAAGAGTATATATAAAATGATCCTAATGTAAAGTACTGCCAAAACAGAATGGAGTATAATGTGCAATGGGGAAAAAAAGCAAGGAAACAATTTTATTTGGGGTAAGACAAGGAAATGCTGCAATGAAGAAGGCATCATTAGGCTGAATTTTAGAAATGTGAACCTTTACAATGAACATTTTTTAAAAAGTTACTTTAATAAGAGCACAGATAACTAAGCTAATCATCTTCTATCTTGATAAAAGGAAAGAAGTAAATGCTTCGCTGTTTTCTACCATTTTTATATTTTAAAGACACTGTTGGTAACAGAAAAGTTGCACTTTGAGATTACAAGGTTGTATGAATCACATACCTTGAGCAAAGCTCCCCAATGTTTTCTAGTTCTCCAATTGCCTGTAATCTGCTAAGCGCGGGGTACAGTGAATACACAGACTCAAGGCTGCCCTTACACAACTCTTCCACCTCTTTTACTCTAGTGACAGAAAAGAAAGTACATTTTGAAAATAAAGAAGAGATTTTCAGGGAGATAAAAGTTTAAATTTATTTTTAAAGAGTACTACTCATCATAGACTTTGCTGTTGATCTAGCACCTACTAATATTCACAAGCAACAATATGGTACAAGGAAAACAAGATAAGCTTTGGAATCATATTGATCTAAGTCTAAATACCAATTCTGTCTCTTACTGGCTATATAACTTTGGGCACATTACCGGATTTCAATGAGCTGCAGATTTTTCCACTTTGAGTTCTTTTGAAGATCAGAGAACACATAATGGAAAGAGCCCAACAAAGTGGCTAGCACATAATAAGATTTTTTGCAATAAAATTTTGCAATAAAATTCAGGATTTAATCCTTAAGACTCTCCTGAAAGCTCAGGGTAAAGAACTGACCTGGGGTTCCAAAGAGAATTGGTTTTGGAGGCAAGGGAAACATCCTGAACATAGCCACCTCATCCTTATCCTCTCACCAAGGCAAATCTTTACATTGACATTGTTTGTCAAGTGTTAACAAAAGAATCCTTGAAATTAAATACTAAAATACAATGTATTTTGTCTTTTTTATAGTACCTGGCACAGTTTAGACTTTCATAAAATGTGGAGAATTCTCTCTCTCTCAGGGACTGAAGAGCATTGTACAATGATTCATGGTAACTGGTTCCTTCCACTGCTCTGCTATAAGAAAGAAAGAAAAATAAACATTTGAAAACAGAGAATCCTAAGATATGCATACATAAATAATTTTACCAAAAAGTAAAATTTTAGAAAGGAAATTAAGATTTTTTCATTTAAAAAATACACATTTCTAGAAATTCTGGTAAGAAATACAATTTTGTGAGTTATTTAAATTCTTCAAGTAGAAAAAAAAAAGAAATTTCTTAGATATTTTGATTGGTATATTCTCATTTATTTATTCACTGAACACCTATTACGTGCCAGGTAGTAGGCACTGGGTTCTGTATGCAGAGGATCCATTAATGGACAAGTTGTTCAGGTCCCCACTCTATGGGAATTTATAGTCTGGTTTGGAGAAGACGGACGATAAGAAAAATATCAGACAGTGACAAGGGGCATGGAGAGAATTAAAATATGGTAACAAACAAAATAGAATGACTGGGCAGCTACTTCAGAACAGATGATTAGGAAAGGTCTCTCTGAACAAGAGACATTATTAAACTAGAGTGTAAATGACAAGGAGCCATTCACATGGTAACTGGGGGAAAAAGCACAGGATATATCTATTTTAGGTAGAAACAATGTGAACTGATTGAAAAAGAGAGAATATAGTAGGCAAGGGGGAGAATAGTACATGATAATTTACAGAGATATGCAGGAATATGTTTTAAAAATATGAGAGCATATCTCTAATTTTATAGCAATTTTATAGTTTGTAATCTGAAAGGCATGCCAATTAATGAGAATTTTTTCTATGAAGCAATTAAACATAAAATTAAATATGACTTAATATTTTAGTGTTTATACCATCAAAAGACTTTTTATCCACAAATAGATAATCCTTTTTAGGCTAAGTGTTCAGCTTCTCAGTCAGAAAATATGGTGACCTTACGGGCAGGTTATAAACATTATCTTCCCGGGTCACTGCTTTAGCACTTAAAAAATAAATTCATAAATAAAGATAAGCAATCCTTTGTGTATCATACAGCCAATAAGAGCTCTAACTGCTTGTTGTAGGGAATGGAAAGGGGACTATCTATATTTTTCTTTGGATTCCTCTGTCCAACAAATAGTAAGTGAGAAGATTCTCATACAGAAAATACCTCTTATATTTCTATTTTCAAAAACACTTTGAGGGTGGGGGTTAAGTTTCCCTAATGGAAGAAGAGAGTGAAATTCAAGCCTTCTTGCCTTAACTGCCTATTGCTACATTATTAAAGCATTTAGACGTTATTTGTGGATTGTGGCACCTACAAACATAAAAACATAACTCCTATTACATTCATTGAGCAAGATAAAAGCAGTTTATTGTTTAGAACTAGGGAAGGGGCAATTAAAAAATTGCAGATTTCTTCTTACTTAACGGAACTGCAGTAGTCCCACTGCATGTTCCTCCAAGCTGCTTGATAATGAAGTTCCTGTAGTTCAGCACACCACTCTTTGTTTTCATGATCTAAACTTTTTAAATAAGCAGAAAGAACATGGCAGAGTCCCAAATTCTGCAAAGCCTGCGCAGACGTATAAAAAACAAAGTAAGCAACCAAAAAAACAACCAGAGAAATGAAAAACATAAAAAGTAACCTTAAAAAATTTTAGTAGTTCACAATCTCTTAAAAATTCCAAAATAAAATATTGTTTAGTATGTTACCCTAAAAAAACACATAGTTGGGCTCAAAGGGCTCTAACAGTTGATGGAGGAATAGCTAAGGACTATTAGCCAGTGACAAAAATGATAGCTTCTGGGACCCACTTTAATGCAGACTATGAGAAAGTTTCCCTGAGATTTCCCCTGTGAAGCGCTTAGCATATTATCTCATACACTGAATACATAAGAAACATCACCTACTGTCAATGGACATGATTATGATCAACACTCTATTCTACCATCTAGGTGACTGATCTGTCTGACTTTCTGTGTATTCCTCTGAGTATTTGTTAGCCCAATGCTTGAAAGATAGATAACTTCCAATTTTACTCCTAGAATTCACCTGGCTGGATAAATACTCCATTGGCTAAAGACAACAAATTCAGCATCACATTAATGATGGTTTTATCAAAGCAGAAGAAAAGAAAAATGTACCTGAATTATTCCTGCCTGGCGGGTAGATGAAGCGATTGTTGTCTCAAGGTCATATGTTATTAGGGCTTTGCCCCACATTGCTTCATGTTCATATGTTCGTATTCTATAAGAAAAGATTTTAAAAATACCTTTGGGTTCTACATGCATGTAACTCCTTCACAGATAGAATCACTCTACCATTATTGTGCTGGTTTGGATGTATTAAGTCCCCCAAAACAACATTATCTTTGATGCAATCTTGTGTGGGCAGATGTAACAGTGTTGATTAGACTGTAATTCTTTGAGTGTTTTCACCGTGATGCGACCCACCCAACTGTAGGTGATAACTGTGATTGGATAATTTCCATGGAGGTGTGGCCCCGCCCATTCAGCGTGGGCCTTGATTGGTTTACTAGAGCACTATATAAGTTGAGACAGAAGGAGCTAGCTTGCTGCAGATGAGAGACAGCTTGAAGATGGCGCTGAAAGCAGACTTTTGCTCTGGAGAAGCTAAGAGAGGAAAAACGCCCCAAGAGTAACAGAGAGTGACATTTTTGAGGAACTGTAGCCTAGAGTGAAACACCCTGGGAGAAAGCCGTTTTGAAACCAGAACTCTGGAGCAGACACCAGCCACGTGTCTTCCCAGCTAACAGAGGTTTTCCGGACACCATTGGCCATCCTCCAGTGAAGGTAACCAATTGTTGATGACTTACCTTGGACACTTTATGGCCTTAAGACTGTAACTCTGTAACCAAATAAACCCCCTTTATAAAAGCCGATTCATTTCTGGTGTTTTGCGAAAAGGCAGCAATAGCAAACGGGAACAATTATTTAGAAAGAAGCAATTTACCTGGTAAGGGGTTGTAACATTTTCCCTCCACCACAGCCATACAGGCTATCTGGCTCTCCAATACTTCTATAGATTTCTAAGAGAAGATCCTGAAAACATGCAAACAATAATAACTGGAGGAAAAAAAATCACTTTATGAAGATTAGCAAATTTGAAATATCATTACCAGCATGCGATTTCCAATTCTAAATGTTATATTCTAAAAGATATGATACTGAAATATATATTAAAGATGTGAATCATCAGCAACACAACAGACTGATTTCAGACAACAGAAAGACTGTGCCCTATCTGAAAAGAATAGCTCACAATTTCATGAATTAGATAAAATTAAACACCAGCCTACCAGTTTTTTATCACATACAAAAACAATCACAAAAACAAGTAACCTTGGCAACAGCTAAAACTGCACATGGGAAAATGAAGTTCTGCAAAGTCTGATTCTTGAAAACTGAATTTGGTAGAAATAAAGGTCACATGTTTATCTTCTGAAAATAAAAAACCCCTCAAAATTTTATTACGTTATAATTGGTAAAATGTGATAAGGATAAAGAAGTGGCTGGATAACTCCAATCTTTGTTGTAGAATTTACACAGGAAATAATTGATTCTGTCAAAACAATCTCAGTAAAATACAAATGACAATGGAAAAAAATAGAAAATTAGAAACCGTATTACACAGAAAATTGACCAACCAATTTAACTGCCTTAATGATGCTTGCTCTTGGAAAAACTTTCTAAATACAATTTCATGGACATTGGCATAATTCCATAATTCTAATTAAAATGTTAATTTTAAAAACATTAAATCAAGCCCTCAGGGTTGGAACACTCAGTACCTAACCCATAGCACAGTGCCCAGTACATTGAAGATACTCTGAAAATGCAGTAAAGGGAGAATGAGACTAAAGAAGCACCCACACACCCCCACTCCAGAAGGAGAAAAATCAGAAAACTGGGATCAAAAAGATGAACAGAATCTGTTTCAAACAAGGCATGGTCAATGGTGTTAGGTGTTACTGAAACGCTAAGGAAGAGGAGGAATGAAAAGTGACCACCAGACTTAGCAACATGAGTTATGGGTGCAGACATCAGCAAGTGCTATTTCAGTGGAGTGAATGAAAGGTGAGGAAATGGAGGCAGCAAGGACAGACAATCCAGTCACGAAGTTGGTCTGCGAAGGAAAGGGAGAAAGAGGTGATACCTGAAAGATACCACAGTGAAGAGGGAAATTTTTTGTGTTTGTGAGAAGAAGGTTTCTAATGAGAGAGGTTTGAAAATATTTAGAAGAATGAGAAGAACATAGTTTAGAGGGAGTAAAGTGTAAGAAAAAATCTAAAGGATTTTTTCCTCTTTCTAAGGAAGAGTAGACAGAGAACAAGGCACAGGAAAAAGGATTAGCCTTGGACAGAAAGAGAAAATTGCTTTTCTACTCTAACAAAAGGGAAGAAGTTACAACAGGACCAGATGCAGGGAGACTGCTATGTCTGATAGTAGGACATAGTATGATTTGCTATCTTATGCCTTCTATTTCTAGAAGAACTAGGAGGCAAGCTGAAAGCAAAAGTCTAGAAGAGATCAGAGTTAAGTCTAAGCAAAGTGAAGAAGCTGAAATTGTCATTGCAGAGTTGACCAAAGAAATCTCAGTAAAAATGTCAGGCACCATTATGAGTCAATCTGATTAAGAAATTCATAGCACAATCTGTCCTGAGATGTGACAGACAGTAATCAAATAAATATATAATTATAAACTATAAGGGCCATAAAGAAAATGATCAGTGTGCTATGGCAAAAAATACACAGTTTAAACTCAACCTATGAGTTTAAAAGATAAGAAGATGGTTTTATTTCCATCTTTTTATCTCCATCTTTCAAATAAAGGAACTCAAGCTTGGAAAGGTTAAGCAATTTGCACAAGATTATATACAGAGATTAGAACTCAGATTTCTTTATTCCAAGGCTTAAGCTTAAACTGTGACCATGCATTTATATATATAATGTTCAGTCCAGTAAGTAACTTCAGTTTTAAAATCAAATGACATTATACAGTCTCTATAACAAAATAATCCAAAGCATAAAATAGTATCATAAATAATAGGGTTTCTAACATTTACCTGTAAACTTATACCAGTTTCTTCTTTACTTTTTTCACTCAAACTAGAAATAGTTGTATTCTGGCTTCCATCTTCAAATGCAAGATTTCTGTTTGCCAAAAGAGCACCAGTTTAATGGGAACATATTTTTTGAAGCTTGTGAAGAAACACAAGACACTTTGACAGAAAAAACTAATGGAGGTCACAAATAAAACAGAATGAACCATTTATACTTTAAAAATACAGTACCATTTAGACTTAGGATGGAAAATAAATTTTTGCATGTTAATTCTCTGAATGAGAATTACATTTTAATGGCAATCTCCTATATATACATAACAAAATATACTTATTTACAAAGAGACAGGCCTTTTTAAAAATAGACCAAAGCTCCCCCCTAATTTAATTCCCACAATGTTGTCAGTGGTTTTACAACTCAAACTCATTAATAATCATGGACACACAAATAAAGACCACAGTGAGACCCCAATTAATACCCAATAATTTGATAAAAATTAAGAAGTCTGATAACATTAAGTGTTGATCAGTAGTATCCACCTATACTCAATATCATAAAACTATTAAGTGACAGAGTCAGGATTATAACCCAGATTTGTCTATTCCAAGGCCTAAGTTTTAGATCATGCATTTATACATAAGCTATTTAGTCCTACAAGTAACTTCAATTCTAAAATCATGACAGCTATACACTATCTATGCCCTTAATAACTGAACACATAAAAGAGATATTACCACAAATATTAGGGCTTCTAATATTTACCTATAAACTTACTTGTTTCTTCTTTAATTTTTTTCACTCAAACTACAAATAGATGTACTTTGGCTTCTTTCTTCAAACATAAAACTTCCTAGACACCAACATCCTTACCAACTCCATTTCTGGTAAGTATGCATATTGGCATAAACATTTCAGAAATTTGCATACCCTGCAATCCAGTAATTCTCCTTTTAGATATCTGCCATTAACAGGATGGCAAAAAATATGTGGTATATTCTTCCAATGGAACATTAGTAGAGCAATGGCAAACTACACAAACATACAATGTACATACATCTTACAAAAATATGGAGTAAAAATGAGCTGCAGAAAATTACACGTATTCTTATAAAGTGCAAAAATAAGGGTTCATACTTATGATATCATTCAAAGGAATGATAAACAGAACTCAAGATATTTATCTCTTGGAAGGAGCACACAAGGATGGGATAGGGGAGACTACTGATTGATATAATGGTAGTGACAACATTCTGCTTTGCCTTGTAACCTTTATATTTAACAAATGTTACATATATTTTCCTTATTGGCAAGTCATGCAGAAAAAATGTTTGTTTTTGGAGGAGAGGTTTGGAAAGTGGGGAACGTAGTACATTATGACTTTCTAAGTCTACAGCTATCATTGTTCCAGACAACAAATACTGAATGTCAGGAACTTGTCAGGCAGTGCCTTAAGTATTAGGAATATTATGACTGAAGTTGTAAACTGGCACCTGCCGTCAAATCCTGGTTAGAAGAGTTATGAGTTAATTTCTTTCTAAAAAATATTATAGGCACTACTTTGAAATTTCATACTTTCTCAGGAGAAAGCTAACTAATAAAACTTTACATATATTCCTAAACTACCTAGTATAAACTATTTTGCTATTAATAACTGCAATAGGAAACTCAAGAGAGCAATTTATTTCCTTGACCTAACTGACAGGGTTTGTAAACTGTTGATCAGTATTTTACTTACAAATATACTTTCCCTGATCACTTTTGATTTACAAAGCTTCAGCTCACCCAACTGAGCCACTGAAGAAAACTAGCATCTCCTAACATCTATACACCTCATCTCCTTGTTTGACCCTCTCTTTCCCATCTGGCACCTGAAAAAAATCAAAACCAGACTATCAAAGCAAACAGCAAGCGTTCTCCTCTAAAGTTAACCAAAATGAAATCTAAGCATACCTGCTTTGAAACAAGCAAATTTGCAAAAAATCTGTTGTATTCTATACACTCATTTGCTCTCAAATTAAAAGTGTTTATATTTATACTCAAAACAGAGTTCAGTTATTCACTCCTTATTGGTAAGAAATGCTATTCTATAAAATCAAGATACTGAAGCACATTCCAATTATAATTACTGCTACCAAGTATGCAGGCCCTGACTCAAATGCACAAGATTCTAAGAATAGGCAATATTCAAATTTTTACTCATCATATAGTTAAATGATGACACGCTTGTTTTCATAAAAGGTCTGTAGGTGATTACGAACATATCAATCACATATTATACACAGTAATTAATCACGTTGTAGATTTATAACAATGCTTCCAATTTAAAAGTAGAAATTAAATACCAAACCAGATAGTTAAGAAATCTGCCCAAATCTACTAAACTAATTATGTTGGGACTAGGATTTGAATTTTGGTTCCTGGTCACATTCTTTCCAGCTTAATGGTAATCCAAAACTAGAAATTATTAGTAGCAAGAATGAGAAATGCATCAACATAACAGACCTTTCATGTTCTGTTTCTTATAATATGAATGATTTTGAGGTCAGAGGAAAAGTGAGATTAACTGTAACCCACACTAGGCTATTTCAAACGAACCTTTGAGGAAGGCAGTTGAAATAATAAAATGTGTATTTTTTATTCCTCTAACTTCAGGGCTGTTATTTCTGTGTTTTATATATACATGATCCAGGATGATATTTATTAGATTCTTATGGGCATTCAAACTTAACCAGAGGGAATCAAATTCACGTAGCTAGAAATACAGGTTGATAGCAAAGTTAAAAAGATTGATTTAGTTATACAGAGAAATCAGTCGCATTACTTTAATAGTCAACAAGTAAAATCAATCCTGAATAAGCTAAGGGGTTAGTGGTAACCTAATTTGACTGAAATCAGGGAATCATTTAAAAACTTGAAAAATATTTATTGTTCACTATAGTGGGTTGAATAGTGTCCCCCCAAATTCATGTTCACCTGAAACCTCAGAATGTGACCTTATTTAGAAATAGGATCTTTGCAGACGTAACCAAAATAAGAATTGAGGTGAGCCCTAAATCCAGTGAGAGTGTCCTTATAAAAGACAGGACATGGTACACACAGACACAAGAAAGAGGTCATGTGAAGATCGAGGCAGAGGCTGGAGTGAGGCTGCCACAAGCCAAGGAATGCCAGGGGCTACCAGAAGCTGCAAGAGCCAAAGAAGGATTTTTCCTTAGAGCCTTCAGAAGGAACATGTCCCTGTTGACCCTTTGAATTTGGACCTCTAGCTTCCACAACCATGAGAGAATCAACTTCTGTTGTTTTACGCCACCCAATTTGTGATACTTTCCAATAGTAGCTATAGGAAACTAACACAATCACTTATATTAAGTTCCCAATACTAGTAGCTGTAGGTAACACAAAAAAAAAGAAGTACGATTTCTGTCCTCCAGAAACTTGGTATTTGTATAATTTTTACAATTTGTAAGCAATAACCATTTCTATTTACTTCAGAGGAGAATTATTTATTACTTATTTTAAAAAATTTATTATCATTCACTTTAAAAACTAGAAACTTCTATCTAAGATGTCTTTTAAATGAGGGAATAGGCCCCCAAAATCTTTAATATATACCTTTAATGAAACAATGCCAAGACCAATTTTAAAAACCAAAAATTCTAAATTCTATTACCTTTTCTCTTCCTCATCCATGTTTTTCTTATCTGCATAGATTTCTGCATAGAGCAATGCCGTAAAGTGAGCAGCACATGACTGAGCTACCTTGGCAACCTCTAGATAATTCAACTCCAGCCAGAAAGCATCATCAAAAACCGTTCCTGTAGAAGATCTAAAGAAAAACTAAACATAAGGTCATGTCCATTTCTTTAACTTCCATATCAAAAGGAAAGCATGTTGATACAGAATACAGTGGTAGCAACTGAAAGTGCTAGTTAAATAGAAAATTATGTTAAATAACTGAAAACACATTTTCTTAACATATAGCTATAAATATTTTAAGATAAAATGGCTGAACAGCTCTATTTCTCAATCTTTTTGGATCACAGCCTTCAGAGAATCTGATGAAACCTATGGTTCATCCCACACAAATTGGGGTTCTTATCTGCCCTCCACTAAGGGATCCATGGGCCATAGGCTAAGAACACGTTGCACAGTCAGTAACACACACACATGCAAATCTTTTAAAATAGTCAATTTAATGAAAATATTTAGGTTCTTCTAAGATACAATTACATGCCTTTCTACTGCAGCCTGTTTTATCCTTAGTTCAGTGCCTACATTGAATTATTTAATGAAAATCTTCCACTGTGGTAATAGTAGGTCAGATCTAGAAGGCACCAGAGATATTACCTTTTTCGAAACTAACATAGAGAGGTGGCATGGAATGGTTAAGAGCACTGGCTTTGTAGGATACACTTAGGTACAAATCCCAGCTGTACACATATTACTAGCTGTATGATCTTGGTCAGCTTAACTTTTCCAAGCCTCAACTGGTTCCTCATTTGAACAAAATGAGAACATATACCTCAAAGTATAGATGCAATGATTAAATAATGCTTGTAAAGCCAATGAACAAAATGCCTACCACATAATAAACACTTAATTGTAGCTATTATTTCCAAGGAACCTGAAGTTCAGAGAATTTATATAACCTGTTTATGGAAAGGAAACTTACATTTACTGAATATCAGACATATTACATACTTTTCTCTCTTAATTACCATAACCATCCATTGAGGGAGACATTACCCTGATTTTATAAATTTTGAGACTGAGGTTTAAGGACACTCAGTAACTTGTCCAGATCATGAAACTCTAAGTACTAAATTTGGACTTGAACCTTATCCTTTTTTCTATGTCCCATTCATATTTTCTCAAGGAATCTTCTTTAAGATACTATTCAGAATTAAAACTGAATTTGTATTAAGGACTTGTATTTTCTTAAAGTCCTGGTAATATTAACATCATTCGACCCCAATGATACATCTGACAGGAATGATTCAAGAGTGAAATTGCCCCCCAACAGCAAGAAAAGAGATGCTTCTAGCTATAGTTAAAAGCTTCTTATGGGCTTTCTCAACAGAGGAACTGGTACAAGACAGTATGGTAAATCAGTTAACTTTCTAACCAGAAACAAAGACACTTGAAAGGCATAAAACTTTTTCTATTTTTTCTCCCATTCCTCTCACCCCATTCTTTACCACCATCATACACACTCGTTAGACATCAATTCTACCTACTCAAATTACAGACCTACAGCATTGTACCATCAAAACTCGGGTCAACTCTTGAGCATTACAAATCAGTCAAGACCACCCATTCTAGCAATTCCTGTACTCACTGTTAATAATCTCACAAGAAATAATAAGATACTATACTGTAAAACAACTGCTCAGAAACAAGAAAAGAAATACTGTCACTCCCACAGTTTTATATACAGAACTACAGATTTTGAGAGCCATTGGTACACAGTAAAGAAACTCATATCTTACAACAGAGATACAGAAAGGAGATTTTTTTCATAACTCTAGTTACTTCTAAGAACTAAACGAAAAGCAAAAAGTTAAAATATGGGTAATGTAACTAAAAGTGAACTGGAAAATCACTTACTTCTTCCCTGTCTCTTTGTATAAATAAACTGAAGCCCAACAAGGTTGCCTGATTTGGCAAAGATAACACCATTCTGGCACAGCTGGACTAGAATTCAGAGTTCCTAATCCTGGCACTGACTTAACCCCATTGCCACCCTGAATTGAGATTTTTACAAGGTGATATAAGTATCACACAAATTAAATATAGAACCTTTCAACAGCTTCACCTAAAATAATCAAGTTGAAATTCAGCCAGCAGTAACAAGCTACACTTGTAAATCACCAGACTCAAGAAGTAACACTCATATATATTACCTCTTTTGTCTTCTCATGTAGTCCACAACAGCAAGCATTGTTCTTTGTGATTTTTTATCCAAACAGCCTTGGAAAAAGTGTTCTGACTCTGACAAACAAACAAAAGTATATTCTCTCAGTTCCAGGCAGACTTATTTAAGTATTTTCTTCCCTCTGTTTGTGTGCCTGTCTTTCTCTACACTATAAGGTTCTAGTGGGCAATACCCAGCATAAATTTTTTTCCTAGTAAACACGAATTGATACATGGAATTTAATCGCAGTATATTTTTTTCTTTTTAAAGAAACTGTTTTACTTAATATAATTTAGAATTTACAGTGTAATTTATATTTTATTTCTGAAGGGAGGAAAATTCATTGATTCTACAAATACTTATTTAGGATCTTTTATGTGCGAGGTGCTCAGTATACCACCATGAACAAAAGCCAATTTCCTACTTCTGAACACACAGAATTCACTGACTAGCCTGGGAGGTTGCTGTAGATACATATAGAAAGGAACTTAACCTGGAGAAGTTTCACACAAAAAGTGATATTTGAAAGAGGAGTAATAGTCAGTCAGGAAAAGAGGAAAGGTAAGTGTTCCAGGATAGTATACCTGAGATGCCTGGAAGCAAGACAAAACTTGGAGAGTTTACTGAAAGAATTTCAGGGTGCTGAATCACAAAGCTAGAGAGCAGTAAGGATGCTGGGGTCAGAGAAAAATAGATGGACTAAAGTTATTTTATGACAGAATTGGTAGGATTTGGTAATCAAATGAGATGTGAGAGAGAAATTCAAGGATGGTGTCGAGGTTTCTGGCTTGAATAAATAATTATTGTTCACTGAAGAGGTACACATTTAAAAAAGCAGGTCAAAGGAAAGGGAAAATGAGTTTGATATGCACTGGGGACATTCAAGTGAAGGCAGAATATAATAGACACAATATTTAAATAGATAAAAATCTACATTCTTTCCTTTTCAATAATAGAATTTTATAGGTGAAGTTTAAAATTTCATCTAATGTGGTACTCAGAGAGAAAATAAAACTGGTTGATTTTACCTTTTGATATTGTGGCATAAATGTTTGTATAAATGATAAACATGAAAAAAGCCCTGGTCATGTTCATGACGACAAATTATAGGATAAAGGTAATTCTGAATATATTAAACTTAGTCTGTAATAAAACTGTCTTTAATAGTATTTTAGATTCTACAATATTTAAAGTCTAAATACCTACTAGTAACTACGAATCATTCATATCTGTATTTCTCAAACTGAGGACAGGGGATATATTCTAGATAGTTTGCAAAGTCCCTATGAGAATTTTTATTCTAGGGTTTTCATTTCAATGACCTAATTCATATTAGCATATTCTGGATCACCTACATGACCAACTTAAAACTGAATAGACTTTGGGACCTGCCTTCTCTTGCTGTCCTGTGACAGCCACATGAAGAAGCTCAAGCTAGTCTATCAGAGGACAAGACTGTGTGGAGCAGAGATGAGCTGTCCAAGTGAGGACCCCTAAACCAAATAGCCTCCAGCAATCCACCAACTAACGGCAGCTGTGACAGTGACCCCAGTAAGACCAACAGAAGAACTGCCCAGCTGAGTCCAGCCCAAATTACTGATCCACAGAATTATGGGCAAATAGATTGATATTTAAAAAAAAAAAAAAAAAAAAATCTAGTAGGATCACAAGATGTGCATCTATGTCTGTGTTTATCATTATATTAGTTCCAAACAGTAGACTCGTAATTGTTGTTAGCCAACAGGAAAGAACATGCATAAAAGATAAAGCAGAGCCAAGTCTAAATGACATGAGAGTCAAGTCAAATGAAGGTTCTAATAGTTAAACAGAAGAAACAGCTGGGAGAACTGTAATCACAGCCTATGCTGAAGTGACTGGAACCACAGTCAAGTTGGGAAGAGCAAATAGTTCTAGCAAAATATCATATCACATAAATCAATACTTTTATTAGAATTGCATTGGTCTTAAATTATAACAGGTGAATTTGTATCTAGTCCTATTAATAATATATATTATAGAAAATAAACAATGGAAATCTGTGAAGTTTTTCTTTTATTTAGGATTGAAACACTGACCCACACTGCATCTCAATTATGTAAATATGAATTATGTGTACCCAATTCCCAGTGGAATTTCTTCTGCTATTAACTCTTGGCATAGGAAATACTCATTACATAGCATGGAAGGAAAGTGGGTTACAAGAGTAAAGTACAATCCAATATATGTTTAACTGTAGTTATCCTAGCTCATGAAAGTATAACTTAATTTAATTTTAAAAATTTGTGCTAACTTTTCTATATTTTTTGCAATAAATATGTATAATTTTGGAATGAAAAGGTTGCTTTCTTAAAAATGAGTTGGAAAAAAAACAAAAATAAAAATAAAACAAAACAAAACAAACAAAAAATGAGTTGGCCAGAGCTGTGAGAATATGATAATCCCATTGCATCTCCACCATAGTAACTTAATATTCTATTGCATTTACTTATTTGTGTGCTTTCTCCATTTCATAGGGTTTGCATGGACTGCGTCTTGTTCACAACATACCACCAATACTAAGCACAGGGCCTGACACATATGGAATACTCAATTAATTATCTCCTGACTTCTAGCCACAATTAAGAGTGAGTTCTATGCATTATGTATTATCCTAGGTGATTTACATATTTATTTCACTGATAACTTGCTACAACTTTTATTATCTTCATTACATAGATAAGGAAATAGGAATTTAGAGAGGTTATGGCATTAGGTTATGGAATTAGGGCTATAAAGTATCTTTATTCACATCTAAATCTTTTTCTAGATTTGAGAAATTAACAGTATAAATGTTACAAATTCAACAGACTATGGAAATACCTGAATCCAAATTTGCAGGGGTTGTGGATCTGCTGGTTTGGGAGGAATGTCTGAAAGAGTTGGTGAAAAATCCTTGAATATGTATAGAAAGCAAATTTTTCCATGATTCATTTGTATCTTGGAGCAAAATATCATGAATCAAGTATGGAAGCACAGTCTGACAAAAGTCAGTTTTCACCTAGAACATACAAACACATTAATCAACAGTTTGAAAAAAAAAATACATTTTACTTCAATTTTCATTCCCTGTTGCTGACACATTAAAACTTTTAAAGAATGATGGATGAATTTGCCATGAGCTCAATGTACTTCTAAAAAACAAATGAGAAACATGCATACCATGTAAAATAATACAGTTGGTGTAAAAAAAAAATTGTACAAAGCTAGTATGTCTATATCTAACACATGTATAAGCTATATTGCAATAGTTCATTTCTGGTATAGGCCATTAGCATGATGAAAATTATCCTACAGGCTATTGCTTATAAATGAAATTATTATGTCATTTACTATAAACACATTTCAGATTTGAAAAGTGTAATTAATAGAAGAAGCAGTTTTCCAATATTATCTAACGGAAAATGGGTATCCAAAGTTGAACCAAAAACTAAAATTTTGATTTTTGCACATTTTCTATAATCACTGAGGAGCTCCAAGAGTCATGTTAAATGTTTACTTATTTACTTTTTAAATTTCTGGGGATAAAAGTTGGATAATCATTTGTGATATACCCCAAAGTGTAGATAAGTGCCTTAATATGTGTGGTACATTGAAACAATTACTCAACTTTAATGCTTGCATACTTCCTCCTTTTCAGACTTACAGACAAATCAAAAAGCCATTTTTGGAAACAGAGAATTCAAGGAACTAGGAATCGAGGTGTGTATATATCAGTATATTTGGAACATTTTATCTTCTGGCCAAAAGTCAGAACTTTATTAAAAAAATCTTAGGTTTGCTCATTAATAACTGAGTTGTGTGTCCAGGGTATTGCTCTCCTAAATTTGCGGGAGTGCAGTACCTATACAGAGAACGTAACGAACAATGACACTGCTTTTTCTGTAGAGAACAAGGACTGCTTTTTAAATTGTTATCAATGTGGGCTCTTTACAAAATACTAATGCCATGTAAGCTCTTTGTAATTGGTAGATATTTGACCCAGTCAGATACTGTTTTTTCACATTTCTGAAAATGTGAATCATGTTTCACAATACTGTAAATTATGTTAACTTTGTAAATCTTAGAGCATTACTATATTGTGCTGTTTTTGCATGACACATTTGATAAAAGCATATAAACTCCTTGTTTGATTTAGTAAGTACTTCTACTCTGTATTGAAATAAATTGTATTGTGCCTTTGAAAATAAAAAAAACAATGCTTCTTACTAGTCCATTCCTTTTTCCTCACTCAAAAAAGCGTATCTGGGAAAGTAAATGACAGTGACCTTATTAGAAGAAGTAAACAAACAAAAAGAGCAGATGTTTGGTTAATATAAATAATTTACAAACATCAGTATTTTAACTACTATTCAGGGCATCCTTTAGAACTCATCCAATATATTGCTATCTCAAGGCTGAAACCCACTGCATAAAATTATGGCTAAACAAAGATGCCCTCTTTGAGGGATCCCCAGCAGCTGAGTGTGGGTAATGTTGAATGAAGATGATGTACAGTACCATGGCACTCTTTGTAGATATACAGGCATAAAGGTATACAGAGTAGCCGAAGGGAATGGGAAAAGCAAAGAAAACTATTTAAAGAAAGCTCAAAAGAAAAAGCAAAGGCAGAAAGGGATTAAGACTGAATAGTTATCTTCTTACTTCACACATTGGCTTTAATAATAGAAGAATTTCACTTTTTATGCCTCCACTGTCCAAAAAAGTACCAGTCAGTGTCTTTATCCAAATGTCATGATTTTCACCTTGAGGAATCCACAGAATTGCATTATCCAGGGCTTCTAATGGGCTTTCTTTGTCAAGTCTGGGTACTTCTAAAAACTAGAAAGATAATCAGAAAATGTAAACAGGATAATTAGAAATATATTTTACCTTTCCTATGCAAAATGAATATCTAGGCACAAACAAATCTGTTTCCAAATAATACTAAATAAAATAAAACTTGAAGGCAATAAGTATCTTTTATTTATGTTTTTATGAGAGGCAGAGTGGTATGATGAAAAATTACTGATCTAGGCAACAGAAAACTTGGATTCTACCTTCAATTCTGACACTCATTAGTAGCATGTTAGATGAATCCTGAATTCTTGGACTCATCTTTCTCATTTACAAAACCAGTCCAAACTTGCCACATAGAAATGATTTTACGATGAAATGGCTTTTTAATTATTAATACTATAGGGTTCTACAGGTTACATTACTAGGTTCCTTAATATTTTATATCACTAGTAGTTTCATTAAAACCAAAATTATGATACATTAAAAGCACTACTTCAATAATAGATATAAGCCCTAAAATCGGTAAAAAGTCATGTGTACATTTTCAGTAGCTTTAAGACAAGAAAACATTAAAGAGGGATTCTTAGACTAAAGGAGAAGCAAGAGTTCTTAACTTTTGCAGAGCACTTTCAGTGGAATCTCATTATGATATCAAGATGGAAAAGGGAGAAAATCATACATCTTATATTTCACTGGGAGGTTGTGATACTTTTACCTGCTATGAAACAAACACTTGCTTATGGAGTGCAACACCTATAAAGCATACCCAGGATCAACAGCCTTCAAAGGATCAAAGTAAGAGTTTTCTACTCCTAAGAAAATAAGCTAAGAGTCAGCCATTAACAACTCATCCTCCCCTAAGTCAACCAACACTTCTTAAGGCTGCCTATCTCAGCTTCTCACTCTGCCATAGTTAAAAATTTTAACAAATCCTTTGGGGCAAAGAAGTACAGTTTGAATTATTTCTAGGACAAAGGTAAATGTTAGTATAACAATTTAAAGCAACATGATAGTCATAAACCACAGCAAAGAGAACTGTTCTAGATATGGTAGGTATTCAATATTCCCTTAGAGACCTTTTTTCTTGAAGTTCTAAAAGGCTGCAGATAGGTCAGCATGGGATCAGCTGTCATCTTGTAAATCTCCCAGAAACTATGTCCAGTCCTCGTGGCTAAAATGCTCTTCAAACAGGTAACAGCAGCTGATCGAACTTTAACACTGAAAAACATATAATTCAAATGCCTATAAAGTATGTTGGCTATTAATCTTGATGAATGTTAAGCAGCCTCTATTGAAAAAAATTATTTTTTAAAATTCTAAACTAAAAAAACTAAGATTTAATTTTATATTAATAGGAAAATTTACATAACATCAAAGTGAAATTTATCAGTTTTATTATCTTCCTTCAGTAAACTTGAGTTACTAATCACTGCAACAGCAATTCCCTTCATACAACAGGAAGCTTACCTTGTGACTACTATAAATTAATGGGACTCATAAAAAGAAATACTTGGAAATAACAGTCTAATAAACGTGAGTAATAGGAATGATAGAATACCAATTCACCTGAAAAAACAACAATTTGATAACATTTTCTCCAGGGTTAGGGATGCAGTGTACAAACAATTTGGCTTCAGGGAGAAGGGTATTTCCCCCAAATGATAAAATTATTGCCAAGAACAATTTTAAACAAACAATAAATACACACTTACTTTGACCAGAACCTAGCTGAGAATGATTAGGTATCTAAAACCTCTAGAAAAATACTGCAGGTCCTTTCCTTTTGCAAAAAAATTAGTAAAGAGAGGGCTGTCATAAAGAGTAATGAAAATACAATAGCTAATAAAAAAAGTGTCATAAAGGCTAATATTGTAAATGATGAGTTATCAAGTAAAGATTTAATTCTTTTTAGGTAAACTCGGTTTAAGACACAGTTGCTTAGACCCTAAACCTGAAGCCAACCTTAATTTGTCTCTTTCCTGCACTCCTCATATCCAATTCATCAGCAAGTCCTGCTGGCTCTATGTTAAAAACATCCTGGTTCCATTCATGTCTCCCATCTCCACTACTCTCACCCTAATCCAAGTCACCATCATTTCTCCTCTGGACTACTGCAGTAGTTTCATAATTGGTCTTCCTGTTTCTAATTCTGCCCCTTTATAATCTATTCACCATATATAAGCCAGAATAAAAATGTAAGCTGTATCACGGCACTATGGTTAAAACTTCATGGCTTCCTTATATACTTCAAATAAAACCCAAATTTCTTAATTAGAATTAGTCCCAACTTCCCAGTCTCATCCCTCATCATCTTCCCCACAATAGGCTTCTTTCTTCTTCTCAAACAGACCAAGTGTATTTCCAGTTTAGCTGTTCCCTCTGACTGGCATGCTTTACCCCTAATCATCTTACATCTGATAACTGATAACTCAGATCAACTGAAATAATACATCTTCAGAAAAGACTCCCTTGAGCAAGTATTCTGGTCAATTTCTCCTTTTTAGGCCTGAAGTCCCTTAATACCTAATGATTTTTTTGCATCTAAAAAGAGGCAGGAAAAACAAATTGTACCTGTTTCCTATCATTCTCAAATTGAAGTCACACTAGTATCTCTGTGTGCCTTTCTTAGAAAAAAATAATTTCAAATCACTGTAACAAAAGAAACATTCAATGCATGTAAATTTCCTGGGGGGAATCTCTATTCAAAAACAGTATCATATTTATGCTGAAATACATCAAAAAATAAGCTGGATTAATAACTGGATAGAATAAATTAAGTATAGTAAAATGTTAAGGACAGAATATAGATGGTGACTATATTGTGGTTCACTGTAAAATTTTTCCAAATTTGCTGTACATCGAAAATTTTATAATAAAATGCTGGGCGGAAAACTGCCAGCCCACAAATCTAACAAAAACAACAAAAAAAGAGAAAGAAATATGCCCATTAAATCAACAATGGAAACACAGCAGGTAGGCGTCATTGCCATTTACTCTCCAAAAGGGGAATTGAAGGCCAAAACACATCCTTACCTTAGAAAGATGCCTGGTTGTGGACAAAAAATCTTTATACTTTGGCACTGAGATGCTCAAATATTTGCACACATATACAGAGTAAAAAAAAAAAAAGGGAGGGGGGGGGGGGGGGAGGAAAAACAGCAAGTAAAAGAAATCTCACAACCAGCAAGCTGAAATGATTACCAACTGTTGCGGTTTTGTTTTGCAGAGTATAAATGGGTAACAGAAAACCTTCTCTGATTAGCCTAGACTTTTGGGGTTATTAAACTTCTGCCCTATAGCTTATTTTAAAAGATACAAAATTAAGCCTGGCTAGGAGCAGAGTGTCACCTCTGATTTTCACAAGGGCCTAAAATATCACCTTTTATGTTCTCTTATTTTAATTTTCTGTATAGAATTTACCTTACCTGGTGTTTTTTGTATTTATTGTTTTTTGGTTAGTGTCTACTCTTACCAGAATTTAACAGGTGCCTAGTCCGGAATGTTCATTACCATATCAAGTGCCTGGCCCAGAATAAGGTCTAAATAATTAAGTGAATTAATAAAACTACACAGATTTCCATAAATATACTGAAGACTTTAAAAAAAACTACGGGAACTTGGAGGAGAACATTCTAGTTACTGGAAGTATTAATTTAAATGATATACCATTCTTTTTGAATAAAGATTAAGTGTTATCAGATACCTGGTATCAGTAAACACTCACCAATCTTCAATCAGTGTATTATTCAGGTGGGTCAGCATTATGAAAGTCCACTGAAGTTCTTTATCTTCAAATAACTCAAGGGCCTTGGTATAAGATGCATCTTTATTATGTTGTATAGCTATGGTGGAGAAATCTATAGGACCCATTTCTCCCAAACAGCTTCCAACAGCCTCTGAAGATAAAAATTCCACTTGAGTAGAATTGTAACTAAGAGATCACACAAAATACTGACATGTTCTAACTCCAAATAAGCAATGCTCCTTGGTCATGCTTTTAGGTTTAAGTGTGTTTTCAGAGATTTAGAGTAGACTAAAGAATTTAATTTGCTTGACTACTTAGCAGCTACAAAATACTGTATAATTTCCTTTATATATCATCCATGTGGGCAACAGACATTTTCCTTTATAGAATTATATCCATGAAACAGATAACAGAATGCAGACATTAAGGATGAAAGTCTCAACTTGTTGGCTGCATGAGACTACTAACAAACCTAAAAATTGTTAAAATAATTCTTTGAGGTATCACATAAAGTCCACAATCTTAGATATACCATTCAGTGAAAAATTAACAATTTTCTAGCATCCCAGAGGATTCCCCTGTGGTCTTTCACGTTTGTGGTAGTACCTATTAAAATAGGTCCACAAATCCTTTGATATTCCACCTTTCAAAAGGTGGAGCCTAATTCCTTCCCTTTGAGTGTGGGCTGTAGTTAGCAACTCATTTAAAAAACAATGTGATGGAAATGACAAAGTGTGACTTCCAAGCTTAGGATATTAAAAGGCATTCTAGCGATCTCCTTGCCCTCTCCCTTGGATCACTTGCTCTGGAGGAAGTCAGTTACCATGTCATTAAAACACTCAAGCAGCTCTACAGAGTCATCTATGTGGTGAGGAATGAGGCCTCCTCCCAACAGCGCTAAATTGCCAGGTCAGTGAGTGAAGTGGCTTTTCCACCCCAGTCAAGCCTTTAGAGACTACAGCCCTACATAGGGATTACAAGTTAATGAAATCCCAAGCCAGAATCACCCAGCTACACTGCTCCCAGATTCCTGACCTACGGAAACTGTGAGATAATGTTATTCTTCCAAAGCCACCATGCTTTTGAGTAATTTGTTATGCAGCAAAAGATCAACTAACGTATCAGTCAATAACAACCTCTTCTCTTCCCAGCCACTGATAGACATCCTTCAGCTTCTGTCACACCAGGGGTGGGTAGACTATGGTCCACTGGTTACACCCAGCCCAACACAGATTTCTGTAAAAAGTTTTATTGAAACATGGCTATATCCGTTTGCTTACATATTGTGTATGGCTACTTTCACACCAGAACAACAGAACTGATTAATTTCAACAGAGATCATATACTTGCAAAGCCTAATATATTTACTATCTGGCCTTTTACAGAATAAATTTGCCAGCTTCTCCCATACACCATAGATCTGTTTTGCCTATCACTGAACTTCAAAAAAAATAAAATCATACAATATGTACTATTTTGTGCC
The DNA here is from genome assembly GCF_015220235.1 of Choloepus didactylus. Lineage (NCBI taxonomy): Eukaryota > Metazoa > Chordata > Mammalia > Pilosa > Megalonychidae > Choloepus > Choloepus didactylus. Next base: position 124,189,992 of record NC_051312.1, on the reverse strand, counting down.
TGGCTTCTTTTGTTCATTATTTTATCTATAAGATTTTCCATACTGCTGTATGTAGTAGCAGTTTGTTCTTTTTTATTGCTGTATTGTAACTATTAAACGATATCATAATTTATTCATTTTATTGGTCACTGACATCTAGTTTTGGAGTACTATAAATGCAGCTGTTAAGAAATCTTGTACGTCTCCCAGGATATATGTGTGTGTATGCATTTCTAATAGGTATATACTGAGGAATGAAATTGCTGTTCACAAGATTTATGTATCTTCAACTTCAGCAGATCAAGCCAAACTGTTTTTCGAAGTGGTTGTACCAATTTACTGGTCTTCCACCAAGAATGTGTGACAGTTACATTTTCTTCACAGCCTCCCTAAGACTGATACTTAGTATGGTCAGTCTTGTAAAGTTTAGCCATTTTGTAGGTAGTTTACTTTGTTGTGATTTTAATTTTTATTTCCTTCACGAGTAAAGATGGTGAATGTCTTTTGATTTGTTTAGGGACCATTTGTATTTTTTTTTTTTGGTGAAGTGCCTGTTAAGTTTTCTGCCCATTTAAAAAATAGAGTTGTCTTCTTTTTATTGATTTGTAGGAATTCTTCATATTTTCTGGATGAGTCCTTTGTTGGGCATATAAATTACATAATTTTCTGCTAATCTGTGCATTGCATTTTCACTCTTAATGGCTTATTTTGTTTTGAATTTTTTTATTGAAAACTTTACATACATAACAGTGATAATTTTCAAAGTATGATTTCACAAGTAGTTAAAGAGCAGATTTCAAAGTATGTCATGGATCACAGTTCCACAACTTTAGCCATTTTCATTACTGTAAAATATATCATACATGTAGAAAGGTGTCATCTCTTGATGTACAGCTTAACAAGCAGTCATATAGGTAATTTCAAAAATTGTTATGGGTTATAGTTCCACAGTTTCAGTTCTTTCCTTATTATGCAATACAAGTTATATACAGAAAGGTGAAGACCTTCAAGGCACAATTCAATGAGCAGTTAAAGAGCAAATCCCAAAGGACGCTACAGGCTACAGTTCTGCCATGTCATTTACCTCCTTTCAGCCATTCTAACACCCCAGCCTCCAAAAAAAAATCTATAATTATATAAAGTTGCAGTATTCAAAGACGTTTGTTAAATCTTATCTTGTTTGTTGTGACCCTCTTCCTCTCATTTAATCTCTTTCTCCAACCTTAGGAGTGTCTAGACAGTGAGCACCCTAACTCGTTCATATTGAAAGGGGGTGTCGACAGTATGGGGAAGGGGGCTGCATCTGATAGTTATCTTAAAGAGGCTGTTGCCTCTGAGATTTAGGACTTGTCTAGTATAGGAACATTCTGGTGGATTTAAGTTTCTAAAAGGTAAAACTTTAGTGAATGCTTCTTTTAGAGAATCTCAGGAAGGACCTAGGAATTTGGGAACTACTTTTGGTAAGGGTATGGCATACTATGGTCATTGGGGATGTCTAGCTGGAGCTTGCACAAGAGAAACCCCCAGGACAGCCTCTGGACTCCATTTGGGATCTCTCAGCCACTGTGACCTCAGCTTGTTAACTTTCTTTTTTTCCCTCCTTTTGGTTCAAGTAGGTCTTAATGGCTTATTTTAATCTATCTTCTTTCACTGTAATAAACCATAATCATGAGTAAATACCTTTTAGTGAATTCTGAGTCCTTCTAGCAACTTACTGAACCTACGGGGTGTCTTGGGAGTCTCATAAACTTAACATTTGGTGTCGGAAGTGAAGGTGGTCTTGTGAGAACTGTTCCCTAACTTCACAATGATAAACTTCAATAAAAAGTTTATTAAAAAAAGGAATTATCTTAGATTATAGGCTCCCAGTGAGAGGTTAAAGAGGACTCAGTTGAAAGGTAGCAGAATTTGTGAAGCACCTCATATTCAAAGCAACGCTGTAATGATAACTTCAAGCTTACTTTAATCATGTAATTTTCCTGTCCTGTGGTAACCAAATCTAAATGCCCGTAGTAGGCATGATGTTGGCTAATTATCTTACATTAGGTTTTATTGCAAATGGTGGCAGAAAGGGACTTGAATGCTGTTTTAATATTTGATTTAATCTACTCCTATAAGTCTTCACTCATTTTTGTTATACATAAAAAGATATTAAATATCAGTGATAATATTTTTATAAAATCTATCAACAGTCAAATTTATTTGCAACCTATCAACTCTACAAATTGGTATTTCTGTCTTACCTAAATTTTTACAAGGCATTTTTGAATTAGTTATGCACACGCACAAATCACTAACTTTCCATTTAATATGAAGGTCTAAGGAAGGAAAGCATGAAAAGACTGCTTAGGGAAACCTGAATTAATTAGAAACATAACTTAGCAAGCATTTCACATGATGCTTTTTAAATTTTGAAGATATTATAAAGAAGACCACTCAAACATCACAAAAACCCATTCATTCAGTCAAACAGTTTACCTAAAACTTCTCTTTCACCAGTGTGGTTTACTGCCATCTTGGACAGCTGCAATAAGCTGACAACTAACTTCACCACTATGCCATCTTGTGGGTTATCTAGGAGTAATTTAGAAAAAATTAGCTTAAATTATCATTGAGACAACACTTTTATTTTCAATATGCACACAAATTATCTGACTAGAAAATTTTTATGAATTTTTGAAAAAGATTTTGTCATGAGAAGCTTGAAAAGTATTTAGCAGGTTTATTTGGACTTATCCTTACAACACAAAACTATGCAGAAATGATCAACAACATTTCACAGAGAGAGGAAGATGTCTTGAAAAAGTTATGCAGAGAATTCTGTATCTTAGCAAAATCACAAACAGAAACACAGGAATCACTGAATACAACCCAGAAAAGACCTTGGGGGACTTCTGGTTTTGTTAGCCTCTTATATCTAGAGTCTAGACTAGCACTGTCCAAAAGAACTTTCCATAATGATGGAAATGTTCTATGAACTGTGCGATCCAATATGGCAGCCACAAACCACATGTTATTACTGAGAATTTGGAACGTGGATGTTTTCTGAAGTTAAAAACACAACAGCACAAAAAAACCAAGAACACATATACACACATACATGTACTTATATATAAACACACACATACACACATATACATGGCTTTAAGGTTAAAATGAAATACATTTCTTTCATTCAAGAAGGCTGGAGCAGGAGGCAGAGTTAGATTAGTATGCCTGATTCTAAGAAATTATTTTTTTTCTTTTAGATAGTAGGAAGTCATTAAAAATTTCAAGCACTAGAATAACATGATCACGTTTTTGGAGATATCATTCTGGCAGAAGAGTAGAGGATGGATGAAATGAGAGTGAGTAAAGATGAACAGACAGTTAGGAAGTCTCTTATAAAAAGAAATTTGTACAAATAACCCATATTATTAAAATTAGTACCCTGAGATGCTCTCATAAGATCCTTCATCTGATCTTTATGTTGTTCCAGCTGTCTTCGAAGATCCTTCAATCCTTCAAGTCTTGCCAATGGAAGAGCATCATGAACACTTACAGAGAGAAAATGGTTAATTTCCTAAAAGATAAAATTGATTAAAAATGTAACTTACTTTTAACATGTTGATTAAGTTTGTCAAGTAAAACTTAATAAGAGAAAAATAAATTACTAAGTGCTTTGTACAGACACTAACCCATCACCATTACTACCAAAAAAGATAGAAATAACTTACACCTTCCATTTCAAAGCCTACAATTTGTTTCAATCCTTTATTTCTAATAGACTCTAAATAACACAATTAGATTTCAAGATTCTTACAGCATGCTTGATTGGAGAGAAAAGCTTGAATTTGTATTTTATTTATTTCTATTTCATTCTATTTCTATTCTAACTCTAGCTTTATATCTTAATGTACTTAAATATTATTTTCATATTATAGACATAAAGTCAAATATAGACAATGATTTTAAAATTATAATAGCATTTATAGGGAAAAATACACCTGAACATAATTTTGAAGTTCATTAAAGTTAAAATAAGATTTAAACTTCTATCATCTCTAATGCAAACATTAAATTATCTCTCAAAAGATCAGATGGAACATTGAGATATTAATGGACTATAGGATCTTATGCACATCAAAGCAAAGTATATTTTGTATTACATTTCCTGGCTATTTAAATTCAGATCTTTACTGAGAAACATCGATATCTATACTTTTACTACAATTCAAGGGGGCATAATCAGAATGTTTTTTTTTTTTTTTTTTTACTTCTGAAGCACTAGAATTGTTTAAAAAGTCCTACCATCCATATTCTCTAACACAAAAAGAATAAGATGGTGGAAAAATTATTACCTCCAAGAGTGTAAAAGGTCCTCTACTGTATTTGATTTTCTGCTGAGTAATACGCAAATCCTTAAAGACAACATGGTCAGGAAAAGGATCTAAAAGCTTAATTGTGAGATAGAGGTTTTCATTATCTTTGTTATCTATCACCAGGTATTTCAACAAGCCCAATACCTAAATATAATTTAAAGAGAAAAAATGTCATTATTATACAGTAAGACAACCAAAACCCAGTGTAATAAAGATAACTATAACCTAGGTCATATAAAATGTTCTAATTACTTCTAAGTTAGCCAGCTATTACTGTTTCTAGGCTTCCAAATAATTCAACAAATATCTGAAGTCCTATTATAGGCTGGGCACTGTGGTACAAAAATGCCAGTATCACCGAAACATTTTATATAAGTAATATCTCAAACTCTGCCACAGAGATGAGTGTGAACTACCATCCCAAACTGACTACATCTATATTTCAGCTAAGTAACAGAGAGAACTACCAGGCTATTAATTAGATCAAAAGTATTATGAATAACTGATTACAAAGATTAATTCCTTACGAATGTTTTTATAACCATTTTCCAAAGAATATTTTCATTAAAATTACTATTTACACCAGGTAAACATAAAACAGTAAGGTCCTTCCAACAATACTTTATGAAGGCTTTCAAATAATGTTTTGAAGATTATTCAGGAAAATACCTGTTCCTGAACCTCCAAATGATCATCCACAAGGGGTATAAGTGTACCAACGATAACATGAAGATGGCTTTCTAAAGCATCCTTACAGTAAGTCACTGCTGTCTGGCAAACCCGGCTTAATAGGTCACAACAAAGGGAGAAGTTACGTAATGACACATCCGTGAAATGAGTAGGTCTAATAGAAAGGGGAAAAAAACAAGTTCTAGGAAACTACTTTTATTTAAACTCATTCAAAAGTCATTTTTATTCAGTAGCTCTAATACTGATATGGCTTGACATGGAAGTCACTTTCATATGCAATTCTATAATGGTTTAAAGTAAAAAAGAACGATATCAAAAGACAAAAAGGAAATATATATTCTTCACGTAGTTTGGAGAGCTTACATTTCGTGGAAATGTTATCTGCTGATAGAGAAATCTCATTAAAATCAATGGAGGGGATCAGAGATGCTAAATTGAATATACAACCCAAATTCTAAAGTAACATATATATTTGATATGATCTACCCCTAGTATATTTATTTTAAAATTATGGTGTCCCTTACTAATTGACATTTCTAGAGTTGGAGAAGTAATGACACAAGTGAAAAAAAAAAAAAAAAAGGGTAGCTATACATAGAATTCAAAAGCAAAATTCAGAGAACAATTCTCTGGCTTGTACCTCTTAAAAGGATATAAATTTGCAATTCAGAAAAGAGAGTAGAAAAACTACTTACATAATGGTCAGAATATAATATTTACCTTCTGTTGATGTAGTGAATCAATGTATAAATAACATCTCGAAGAACAAAGGCCCAAGCTCCTCCTAAGCCACTTTTTATTTCTTTCAGTAATAAACTAACAAATAGGTGATATATTTTAAGAATTCTATTTTTTTTATAAACATTATTTGTCTCAGCAGCTTGCTCACAAATGGCTATAAGAATTTTCTGGTAGGAATCCTAGAAAATAAATAAACATTTAATAAAAATATGTCTAATTGCATATAATAAGCTGTAATAAATATATTTTATGTTCAAAATAACTAAATTACAGAATTTAGATTTGGGTTTGATAACAAATGCAAAATGCTACATTAAGGAAATTACTTTAATCTTTAAAAAAATATTATTGCCAATTTATTTAGCTTTAAGATAGTAAACTATAATTAAATAGCATATTCTTATTTAAAAAAAAAAAAGGTAAATATATTCCATGAGCTAATATATGACAAAAGCATCATGAAATTCAGGTCTTAGACTTAACATATTTCAACTAATACTGACAAGTAAACTACCAAGAGATAAAACTAGCAATTGAGAGTGTTTTTCTTCTGAAACTATTCAGATAAGTTTACCATGTTTATCTTTCTCTCTTTAAGATATACCTACAAAGATTTTCTAACAGAAAAAGAAGAAATTTTCTTATCAGTTATTATACTCGTAATTTACACTTACAGGGCTTTTGGAAAGAATTTCTAAAATGTTTTTAAATTTGGTTTTATGGCAATTGCTGATATAGGCAAATGTTGCTTTAATCACATGTGATGGAAAATGAGGTGGATTAGGAGCAGGATCCAAATCCCTAAAAGAGTTCAAAGAAATAACAAAGTCATCATTTTTAGAACAAAATTATCAAGAAAAAAACAAGTTTTGTTGAGCTGCCAAAAAAAAAATTTAGATAATCCTAAATTTTGAAACAATTTTTGTACTGAAAAATTATACTTTTAATAAAATCATAAATGACGTATCACAATCTATACATATCAATTAGATTACCAAATACTTTTTACCCTTTATGATCTAATCAATCTACTAAAATGATCTGCTTAATACTAGTTTATATGCCTAGCACTGTTGGGCATCAGAAAAAAAGAAAGGGAGAACTTTTTAAGTAGCTTACAATCAAGCTGGGAAAATAACTCTAACATTCACATACACCTAAAAAGTGTTTCACATCCACATGAAATTATACAGTAGCATAAGTTCTCTAAGTCCTCGTAAGTGAGGAAGAGGATGCAAAGAGCTAAGCAGTAAATGCTCTTACAGAAGAAGGAATAATTTCCAGGTGTTAAAAATTATTCTGTGATTTGGTAAGAAAAATTAGGTGAAAACTAAGATAGAATTAAATAAAATAAAAAGATAGCCAAAAGAGGAAATTCATGAAGAAACTAGGCAAGGTCTCTGGAAGAAAGGCAAAATTTCACTTGGGGCTTAGAAGATTGAAAACATTTGCAAAAGTGAAGAGTAATGAAGGGAGCATTCCAGGGAAAGTATAGGGTTAAAAAAGGAGTAAAAGCAGGAATGACAATAGCATGTTATGAGGATCACAAATAAGACCAACCTGGAGAAGAAGATATTTGTTGAGAGGTAATGAGAGAAAAGTCACATAAAACTACGTTAGAGAGAGTCCTTGGCTCCACGATATAATAGCAGCTTTTCTCCAACTTTATCTTGACATTCACAAAGAGGATTATGTCTTTTTTATCTTGCAGAGATGTTATAAGGAAGCAAACACCTTGACAGTGCTTTATTATCAGCTAAGCACTACACAAATACTAGTTGTTTTATCACTGGTTCAGTAGGCCATAATGAACTCATTTAAGAGGCACTCTTCTGGTGACTTCTTTAGCATGTTATGGTAGGAATTATCACTACTTTCCTCGTAGAGGACAATGAGATTTCTTCAACAGGGAAGTGATGGACTAAAAACAAGTTTTTAGGATGATAAGTACGATGATAATATTCAGAACAGATTGATGATGGTAGAGACTGAAGCCAGGCACAAGAACTAATAAGTAGCTGTTACAATTCAGTAGTGACCTGAGATGCTAATAATAGAAAGATACAGGAAAAGAAAACTCAAAGACATTTTGAAAGAGGACTAACGTGAAACTGAAGAAGTTTCAAATAATTTTAGGTTTATGAAGTTGGAAGAATAGTGGTAGACTAAAGAGAGAATTGAGAAGAGTAGGAAGAAAAACTAGTTTTGGGGAGAAATAAAGGGAAGATTGTATGCTTGGTCTGGCACATGTCAAATTTCAGGTAGATTCAAGAAATGCTTTGTTGTTAAAAATACAGGACTTGACTATAATTGAGATATCAAATTTGTAGATATCAAAGTTGAAATAATTTATATATATTCTTTTCATTGCATGAATGAATAAGCTCAGATATTGAGTATAGAGAAAGAACATCAAAAAGCAAAGGACAGTCTGGAAGATCCTGATAGCTAAAGAGCATGAAAAAAGAAAAATGTTCTAGAAAGACAAGTCATAGGTAAGTAGAAGACATCCAGGAATAACATGTCATGAGGAAGAAAATTTCAAGAGGCAGCAGATGGCATAAGGCTAAAATAGTACACAAAGACTGAGAAGAAAAATGTTACTGAATTTGCTAAGAAACTGTTCAACCAGGAAGAGCAACACCGTGGCAAGGCAATAGTAGAAGCTGGTAGATAATTACTTTGATTTGAAGGTGGTTATTTTTAAAGAAACAGAATTTAGAAACAGAAAACATTATCTGAAAAAAGAAACAGACATTTAGAAGGTGTCAACACATAAACTTCCCGAGGAACTTCTGAATTTGCAGCTAGTCCTCTAATTTTAAAACGTCCATACCCTGAAAAGTTGCAGAGGTCAGTGCTTTGGCTGGCATCAGAATGTGCTGGTTCATGTAATGTCATCAGTAACTCCACCACAATCTCTGGTAAATTACTAATAAATAAATGATCAATCTGCAAAGACACAACATTTAATATTTAATATTTTTATGTTTGTGACCTTTAAGAGAACTGAAGGGGCTTACATTATGGTCTTATTTCCAAAATCATTGTGACTACAGAAACAAATACATGGCTAACTCCATCCTCAATCTTCATTTTCAGTCTTGACTCACTTCAGAACTCTGCCTCACTTGTAGAACTTTCCCGAGTAAGAATTCTGAGTGACTGGCAATAATCCCATCTCTGTTCCCTGCCTGAGTTCTCCCCAGAATTGCACTTGGTTGATATCACAAACTTTGATGCTAGCTGCAACCTATATTTCCCATCACCAAATACAGACTAAAGTCTACCCCCAAAGAAAGAGCTGATTCTTCCATCTGCTTCACACTGTAGGTAGCCTCACAAAGGACAGCAATTCTCAAAATATAAAGAATGGGTCTGTTCTGAGAGTCACCTCCAGAGAACCTCTTTTGTTGCTCAGATGTGGCCTTTCTAAGGCCAACTCTGCAAATAAATAAATTCATCACATTTCCCCCAACGTGGGACATGACTCCCAGGTGAGACATGGATTCCAGGAATGAGCAACATGGGACACGGATTCCAGGAATGAGCCTGGCTGTGGCACGGAGGGATTAAGAATGTCTTCCTGACCAAAATAAGGTTCCAGTGGCTAAGAGATTTCAAATAGAGTTGAGAGGCTATTCTGTGGGTTACTCTTACGCAAGCTTCAGCTAGATATCCCAAATGGCCACGTAGGACAAGCCGTAATCAAAGTAGTGCCGAAAACCCTAAAGACTATCCTGGTCCCTGTCTCACACTTGATAAAAGTTTCACTCACTAAGTTTATTTTTTAGAAACTTAAATCCTCCAGAGTGTTCCTATGCCAGGTAAGTCCCCAAACCCAGAGGCAACAGCCTCTTCAAGAACATCAACCAGATGCAGCCCCCTTTCCCATAATGTTGACACCCCTTTTCAACATGAACAAGTTAGGGTGATCACTGCCTAGACATCCCTGAAGATCGGGAAGGGGATTAAATGAGAGGAAAGGGTAGCAAAAGACTAGATAGGATTTAACAAAGGATTAAGAATACTAAATCTTTATAAGAATGTTTTTTAAATTTTATTATTATTATTTTTAGTTGCTAGGTATTAGAATAGTTAGAAGGAAATAACTGAAATTGTGGAACTGTAACTCTTAACATTGTTGGAAATTTGCTCTATAGCTACGTGTTAAATTGTACTTTGCAAGTTATCACCTTTCTGTATATATGTCATATTTCACAATAAGGAAATAATTGAAACTGAGGAACTGTAACCCATAATATTCTTTAAAATTACCTACGTAACTACTTGTTAAATCGTTCTCTGCAAGTTATCATCTTTCTGTATATATATTTCACAAAAAAAAATGTAAAAACAAAAAATGATCACTTTACACTTCTGCCTAATGAATGAGAAATGGAAAGTCTTGAAAGTGGATCTTTTAACTCTCTAAATAAGCAATTACAGTATTCTAAACTAAAAGACAAATGGCTGATTTGCTTGATTCTGGAGGGGGTTCTAAAATGCACTTATCACTAGCAAAAATATTTTGGAATGTGACTAGAAAGAAACCTAATATAAAGATTCTAGCTTTTTCCTTAGGCTTAAAACATCAGTGGTCTATGTCATCATTTCCAACATTATAGCCTTTTTAAAATCCAGGCTCATTCCAAAGTATACCTGGAATAAGTAAGGATAAAATGGCCAAGTCTGATTAGTATCAAGGAAAAATGAGTTCTCTTGTATACGAGAAAATCATTGACTTCACTGGTTTCATGATTCTCTAATAAGCCAGATTTGTAATGTCTAGCTCAGACACACAAAAATTGTTCAGATGTCTAGGTATAGCTAAACAATCTTGTTGACTGTAAATATTTTAAGCATTCAACAGTTGAGTTTTACAAGAATCAATGATTAAAATAGTTGTACTTACAATCCACAGAAAAAGAATGCAGACAATTGTTTCTCTAATATGCACTTTTTTGAATTAAAGAAAAAATTAACTTGTAACTACAATTTAATGCTAAATAAAACTAAATCTAGCAAGAATTAAACTTACATCTTTAATCAAGAAGCTAAGAACTCATTACTTATTTTTTGCCTCTCTCCATCCTTAAGACTTGTGTTTTAATCATAGTTGAATGTATCACTTTTCCCTCCTAGACTTATTCCTACTCTGAAAATTGCTACCTTTTGGTTCTAACATATAAAAGAGAATGGTAAAATTAGGGGTGCTCAGAGGTCTAAGTTGGAGAGATTGGGTGGGAGGGTGAAGCAGAGTGTCTCTCTCAAATTCCATAATCTGGAGTTTCAACATTTTGTTCCAAGTCTTCTGAGAAAGGGGCACCTCTGTTCACTACTTGCCATGGGACTATAGATTTATAAACAACTCTGACTGGTAGTGGTCACCTAAGCAACTGAGGGACTTTCTGTTCATTTTTTGGTTTAATATAGATGATTGGGCAAACAAAAAAGAGTCTTTCAAGGTCTATCCAATTGTTAACTCTAATGTTAACCAAGCTTGGTTAGTCATCTATTACATACAAAAATAAATAAATAAATAAAAGGAAAACAAAAAAAAAGAATTGGCATTAGCAACCCTTTTTTAACCCTAAAAAAAATGTTTACACATGTTATAACATGTTGTCTCAAATAATTTTTGGATACATAATTATAAAATAAACAAAGCTTGTCAAATCTTTTTTCTTCTTGACTCCTCTTTTAACAAATATATAGTCATGGTACCCAATAAAACTAGGTGGCTGGTATACGTATATCAGTGAAAAAAAAAGACAAAAATTCTACCTTCATCGTGCTTATATTCTAATGAGGTAGACCAATAATAAATAATAAACATAATTCATAAGTATATTAGATGTTAAAAGGTAATAAACATCTTGGAAAAAGGAAAGAGCAGGGCATAGGGAACTTGAAAACTGAAAGGCTTTGTGGGACTGGAGAAGGAGTGAAAAAAATTCTCTATGAACGGTTCAGTATTGCTTGAATTTAACGACCAGCTTGCACCCATGTATTATTATCGGCAATTAAAATAAAAGGATAAAAGAATAAAATATAATGTAAAAAGAATAAAGCAATAAAATTATTCAGAAAGAAAAATTTCATGGATTGGCTATGCTAGAGAATGAGCATCACATGTTAAATCTAATTATATAACAATGAACAAATAACCTTAAAATTTAAAATTTCCATCTTAGCTCAATTGGGAGGTAGAGAAATTGGAAGGTAGATAAAAGTTGAAGCTATACCTGTTTTCCTAACAAGTCTTCATCTTTAAGCATATCATAGACTTTGGCAGCAGTCTCTCTCTGCTGTGACATCCCACGGTCTCCTGTGTCCTCATACGCAAAATAAGGAAGAATATTTACAAGAATCTTTGGAAAACAGTCTGTTAGAAGACTTCTCCAATTCTCTTGAATCTGATTAGCAATGGACTTCAACTCATCAAAATGACTTCTAATCACCAGATGTGGAATCAAAACCTTAAAACAAGATCTAAAATAAAAAATGTAAAAAAGCTTATATACAACTTTTCAAAGTAACACTTTTATAATAGAGTTCTCAAAATAATAAAATGTCTAAATACAGTCAGCATTAGAGTATCATTTTATTGAGAATATGATACACCGTTATTCTTACTCTAAATTTATAAATGGAGAAATGAAGTATATTATTAATAATCACACTAAAAAATAGACCTTAGAATGTACCACTCTAATTCCAATTCAAAAAAAAAAAAAGAAAAGAAAAGATGGGGATTGATTTTAATGTATATTTATTTTTTCTTCATAACAAATCTATACTAAATCATTACAAAATGAAATGTAAAACACTTTATAAATTCAAAGAACAAATTTATCTCTTTTTACTGCCAAAATGAATAAGACATGCTAGATACACTTTTGTATGAATACCCTTCTTAAAGGAAACTATTTACAGACAAGTCGTTACAATCTATGTAAATGTAAAAAGCTTTCTTATGGACATGTGAAACCCATCCTTAATATACTTCATGCAAAATGTCTAGCAAGATCCCTAGCATACAGCGTGCTCAACAACAGCTGCTTTCCCATCACCCTCATACCTGAATATTACTTATTTTTTATTACATTTGAAATTTCTTCACTGACAATAAAGATATTTTAAACATAAAGAAAAGGGCGACTTTCTGTAACAGCAAATACAGTTCATAAATTCCCACCTATTGAGAATTTTAAAGTATAGGTGACGTATTTCAAATAGGCATTCATGATACTATTTCTCTATCCTCTGCCCTTGACAGACTTAATGCAAATTTTTTGAGATAAATTCACACACCATATAATCCATCCAAAACATACAATCAATGGCTCACAGTTTCATCACATAGTTGTGCATTCATCATCACAATCGATTTTAGAACATTTTCATTACTCCAAAAAAGAAATAAATAAAAAAGAAAACCCCAAATATCCCATACTCCTTATCCCCTCCTATTATTTTTTTAACAGTTTTTGAATATTACTAACTGCCTCTCCATTTTCAAAATTTTCTTCTCCAGAGTTAAAGTTAGCAAAATGAATACTTTTATATTAAATTTCTAAATCTAATAGAAATAACTATTGAAAGAGTTTACATTCAGGCAATAGAAGAAAACAAAAAGCAGAAATAATCTGCCACTAGTAATTTAAATTTGATTTTTCAAAAGGAAGATTACTAAAGCTGAAAAGAACCTTTAAGATCTCCTTGTGTACCTCTCTTACTTTACAGATGAAAAACCTGAGACCAGAAGGCATTTACGTGGCTTGCCCAAAGTCACGCAGATGGTTACTGACAAAGCTAAGACCAAATCTGAAGTTCAGTGACTCCCAGTTCAGTAAATTTTTATTACAACAAGCTGCCCTGCCAGTTCTAATATGTAGCCTTCCATCTCTGTATATGTATGTGCATATATTGGGAGTGAGAAGGGAGGGCACAAAGCACTGTAGAAAATTGCCAACATTATTATTATCTAATGTTAAATTCAACATATTTCACACATGCCACATGCAAACCTACCTGTAGAAATCCTCAACATTTGTGTAGTTCAGTAAAATAAAAGGAAAAGAAGACAAGCCGTATCTAGTATCTTGAATATTTAGCCACTCCAAAACCAGATAATCTAAGTGAGAAGCCATAAAGTCTTCTAAATGTCTATATCCAAAATTTTCAGATACTTTCTCTAAAACCTGTATAAATAAAAAGAAGTCAATGCTTTAACCAAACAATGAAAAAGATAATTTAAATCTCTGAAAATATAATTTACAATACGACCTCGAAGCATTTATTTATTTAAATTTCTATACCTTGATTTTCTCATCTGTGAAATGTGGATAATAAAAGTTCCTACCCTCAATGAAACTAAATGAGAAAATGTATATAAAATAAATAACAGTGCTTGGCATATGGCAAACCCTTAATAAATGTTAGATGAATAAAAAAGTAAAAAATATGCTGCAGTGTTGAACATTTATTTCAAAGGAAGGTCTAAAGTAAAATTTTTCTGCTCAGTCTTCAATACAAATAAGAAAAATCCAAATACTATATACCATGTAATAATTCGGTATTATAATGGTATACTTTTTTTTTTTAAAGGGCATTATTTTAATACTGAGAGGTAAAGGTTAACTTGTCTAAAGCTGATTCCCTATAGGCTGGCCTACTGTAAAGCTCCATGGAAATAATGCGGGAAGAATGCTAACTGGCTGATCAAGCCACTGGTTCACTGATTGGTTCACCCTGCAAAAATCTGCAGTTGAAAGGCTGGGAACTTCCCAAACCCTGAATGCTGAGGTGGCAGAACTGGGCTGGGGCCAAAGTTCTATAACACTGTTTACTACTGTAATCACATGGCTTGGATCTCAGTTCTTCTCCCCTAATCATACACTTTAACAGCTCCACAGCCCTAAAATTTTATTTCTGATCCCAAGGTGTTCTGCCAGAATCCAATGAGGTAAAACACCTGCTACTGCTCTTGACTCCATAAATGCTATCCCAGAAGGCCTGGTCTGTTTGCTGACAGGTCATTCAATATTGTTGTTTCAATGAATACCTTGTGAAATGCTCTTAAAGTGAATGTAAGAAATTACACTGCAAACAAATAAATATACTATTTACGAAGTTATTATAACTGTTCTCTAATATTCCCAAGGGAAAAAAAAATGTTTCCTCACCTTAAATATGTACCATTTTACAAATCTAGCTTTAATTTTTCAACTGTTAAAAGTTACCCAGAGAAGATTATAGTAAAAAAAACTCATCCACCTATACCTTTTTAATGAGGTGTGGTTCTAATCCATTTTCTTTCACAGATTTGCATAAGGCAAACAATGCCTGTTTTTCGCAGACAGGGCTACAGTATAAAACCACAGCTATCATGGTCAGTAAAACAGCTTTTCTATTATAAAGCTCATCCAAAAGTTCAGGATTCTCAGCACTGTGCAACTTCAAAAGAATTTTAAAAACACTATGTAATATAAATATACATCATAATAATGTCATATAAGTAAATATTTGAACATTACAAATAAATCAAGGGAGGTTAAAAATCAAAGTATCCCATGACAACGTCCAAATGGTCAGTGAACAATTTAAAAATCCTAGGGAAGGAACTAAGGGTAGAGAGCTTGATAAAAATATTTAAAGTACTTTAAAGGAAAAAAAAAAAAAAAAAAGAAAAAGAAATCACAAGGAGAGGATGAGAGAGATTAAAAGCTCCTCATCAACTACCAAGTTTAATTCTTAAGATGTATATTATTATGATACCTTAATATATAGCAACCAGCTAGAATGATATATGCTATCTAGTTTAATGATGAATCATTACAATAACCCAATAGGTGCTACATTTTTTGGCTAGCTTTACTTGTCAAAAATTTCTCTTCTACTTACTAACCCCAGTTCTGTCTTTTGATACAAGAAAAAGTGAAGAGCTAATTCCTTTTAGTAAATGATAATTATTGACATATTTGAAATAGCTATGAGGTTTCCACTAAGTCAATTTCTTCAGCCATCCTTAAAAGGCACAGATCTACAGACATTTTAACATCATAGTTAAAAATCCACTGTTAACTCAGAATTAATCCCAAATGCTAACCATCCTCCTAAAAAGTATAGAATATTCAAGTTCTTTTATAGTCTTTGTTCATCACATCATGTTTCTACTAATGCAGTATAAGCTAGAATTTGTTTTTGATAACCTGATATATCATAATGATTCAACTGTGTTCTCAAGATGTAAAACTTCTTAGCTATTTTTCTAAATAAATTACTGTCAGATAAATATGTTCCCTTTTTGCTGATCATGGGCTGATATCAAATGTATACTTAACTTATCAATACTAAATTTTATATAATTTTACACACATCTTTCCAGTCTAATAAAATCCTTTTCTAATTTCAGATTCTTTCATACAACTGTCCTTTTCAGTTTTATGTCATCACAGATTTGATAATTATTTAGTTAACTGACACAAAGCCTTTTTGAGGAACAAATCAAAATATAAATTTATAAATGAATAAATAAATATGAACACTAAGACAACTATTATTATTTTAAGAAGAAATATTATCCTACAGAGAAATAAGTAAATCACAGGGCTTACTAAAAATAACTCAGAAAATATGAACTTCCCTGTTAGAACCTTTTCCTCAATCCATTTCTACCTGTTGTCACCTGTTCTGTGAATTAGCTTTTAATCAGAGCCTACCAAAATAGTTTTCAATAAAAACAAAAGAAGCCAATTATACTTCCATTAAAAATTCAGGTAAATTTTGTTTTCCCTTACAGAAACAGTACATACAGGTTGAACCAAAACAAACTGTCTCTATTCAACCAATTCTGACCTATAAAGAAAGTAATTTCATTCAATTCACACAGTTTAGCTTTATTATATTATTAACAATTGGATAAAAATTGTCTTATACCAAATTTGGTGAGGTAATATATGGCATATTCATAGAAAGCATATGATTTTAACAAATATGCATGTTACTAAAATTACCACTTCTCTTATTCCTTCCTGAGCTTTTGTGTATGCATTTTCAAAAGCTTTTTGCTGAAGCTTCAGAGGAAGTGCTTTTAATAACCTGGAAGACTCTCCTTGTTTCATATTCTGGAATAATCTTCAAGAAAAAGTAAAAAGACAAAAGTGAAACAATTTTTTTTTTTTAACTTCAAAGCCTACTTTCCAAAGCATATCACAAGACAAAAACAAATCACTGTGAGACATACTAACATACCAGTGTTCTTTCAAAAGACTAATGAAATTTGAGTCCATTTAAAGAGTTTCAGATCAACAGCCCAGTATTAGGGTCTTTATCATATAATATATATTCTCCTAGAACCAAGAAGGATCTCAAATGATCTTTTAATTTACTGCCCAAACTTGAACAATACTGAACTCAAACCAGGCAGAAAAGATAAACTGCCCTTTTATTAAACCTCAACTAGAAGAGTTATCAGACTTCTGTATCAACCTACTCTAATATTTAATCACCTTGAAAGTGGGAAGGTAATGTAGCTCAATGTCTTGATATTCCATTACATTTTTTTTATGTGATGGAGAAAAGTTAATCAGTGTCTTTTGTACAATATGCTATCATACTGAGGGCAATTCCTTTATCAATTTTGTCTTTTTTTTTTTTTAGTAATCAAAAGTTTTGTATTTTTAATATTCCTCTGATCCTCCAATTTCTCTAACCTCTCTTAAAATAGCCCAACATTACAGATACCTAAAAACTGAAGAAGCAAACAACATCAACAAATATTACCTTCATGTCATTCTTGAATTTATACATTTTTTTAATCTCAGCAGAGTTTTTCAATGTCACCACTACACTGCTTTATTACATTCAATTTATGGTCTTCTATAACCCCTGATCTTTAACTTTAGCATATATATTCTTTCTATCTTTATCTGTGAAACTTATAAAGGACTTGAACTACTGCACACATTCATTAACAATCCTTACTATGCACCATGCTCTTACCGAAAATAATTCCAAACTAACAGTTATATACAAATTCTGATTTATGAAAACATTGCTGTCAGCCTATTAGAACTTGGGACACATTAGTTCTAATACTTATATTTATGTGACTACTGGAACAGTCTCTTTATGAGGATCTTTTATTAATCAGTCACTTAGATTTGAACAGTAAAGTTTCTCAAATCATTTTATCCTGTTTTGAAACTACCAGGTAATTTCCTTTTTCAATTTTACAAATAGTTATAAAACATCTACCATGTGCCAGGCACTGTTTAAGGTGCTAAAAATGCAGCATGTAACAGAACAGACAAAACCAATGTCTTCCAGGAGTTTATATCCTAGTAGGGTCAGGAGAGGTATACATTTTAAAAGTAGTATTTCAAGTTGTGATGGATGCCAGAGAAAAATAAAGCAGGAAAGGCTTTATTGACAGGGAGTGCAAGATAGGGGAGATGGAGTAGGTTGGCACTTTAATAGAGTTTTAACATCAATCTGATAACCTCATAGACATATAGCCCTTGAGAAATGGGTATCTGCCTCTTCAGACATTCAAACACAGAAAAAGATCTTCCATGACAAAATCATTCCAGAGCCTAACTGCATGTTCAATTATTTAAATATAGTTGTAAATAGCACAATGTGAAATGTGCTAATCATCATTTTACAAACTCGTATAAAATCCCTATAATATCCAAACAGTCCATATGCCTCCCATAAGTGGTAGTAGACACACCTCATTCAAGTCCACCATTTACTAGCTGTTGGCACTGAGCAAGTTACCTTACCTCTCTCTAAGTCACAGAGTCATCATTTATAAATTGGAGAAAATAATCGTATCAAAGTGATACTTCTCAGAATTAAGAGAAAACATAAATGCCGGTCAGGAACACAGTAAATGCTCACTGTTAGCTACTTTTAATATCATAACTAGTACGCTGTAACTACACTACACATTGCAACTGCTGCTGGCAGAGTTCCAAACAATTCATGACTATCTGACCCATTACCTATTGATTGACTCTGCAGCCAACATTCGAACTTGGTGATGATTATCAGCAAGAAATTGTGGAAATACTTCATTTACAGGAAAGTCTTTTCTCATTACATTGAGAATGGCCCATTTTGAATAAGGATCAGCCTAAGAGAAAAGAACAACTGCACTTAAATATGAAACATTAAAAGAAAAATTACCCATTCTTCTTTAATAAATGTAATTTAGACCTCACTAATACTTAATGTGGAATAACTTACCTCAAGCAAAGCTGTAAGACATTTTACTAGAGCCATTCTTACAGAAGATGTGCATTTCCCCTCTTTTGTTAAATGCCTGGAATAAAGTATTCAGTGTCAAATAATTATTCAATTAAATGTGTAATCCAGAAAAATCAGCACTGAAAATCAAAGCTATTCTAGGTTGCTTCCAAAATTTTTTTCCATGCTACATTTCATTCTCATTTTGTGGTATATGCCAGTACAGTCACATTCCCAAAGATTTCAGCTAAAAGAAATTAGTTTGAAAAGGAGTTTATCCTAAAGTACATTATTTATTGTATATGATTATGCCTCATTTTGGGGCTATCATACTTCAGCTAACCACACTACAATAAATGTGCTTTACAAAGAAACTTTTTAAAAAGGTTTTTGAAACCAAAGATTTCAAAACCATATTCCATACTGACTCAGAATTCCTTTTCAGTCAAATGGCATGATGGCTCTAATTATATATATATCTGTGCCTCTGTAAGTATCATAGTGTTATCTCATACTAGGACTATATGCATGAAATAATCAAATAATAATAACAAGGCCAATTTTTGTTCCTACCCCAGTCATAAGGAATAATGCTACTCATCTGCCTTAATGGGAATATGAACAATTCAATTGATTCAGGCTTATTGCACTTTGCTTTATTCACCAACCATCTCAAACTATCACGTAACTCAGAATTGGCAGGGAAATATGTTAAACACAGTTCAGAAAGTCAAGACTTAAGCAAAAAACAATGTAGTGCTTCAAACAATTAAGAAGGGAAACAAAAATTACATTACCCTCTTGTTTAAAGAAGTATATAGTTACATCGGAGAATTAGAAGAAATCACTAATAGAGAAATGGAAAGTTTGCATTTCCGTCCAGATGCAGGAATAGAAAAATAAGAACTCCACAAAATAGGCTGTACCTACCAAAATGCTCCAATTACTGTAAGAAATTGTCCTTGAGCATCCCTTGTGTCCTCAGCATCAATACTGCCTTGGCTTAGGTTTGTCACTATATGAATGACATGCTCTAAAATTGTTTTACAAACTTCTTGGTCGCGGCGATACAAAGAACACACATTGCTGTGGTGGGAAAAGTTTAACTTTATAAGTGCAACAAAAAACGCTGTTATTTTATAAATTTGAAGTGAACATAATATATGGTTTTAATTTCTTACGATAGTGGTTTCAGAAGTTCAACAACATCTTCCATTGGCAAGGAATAATCTTCTCCTGGAAGCTCCTTTAAAAGCACCATATACTAAGATGGCAGGGAGAAAATCAGTTTTTTCACAGATCATTTACTTAGAAAGGTAAATATAACTATATTCACATCTAGTTATCTAGCTACCTATCTATCTATAGCTGTAAATTTTTTAATAAGGCAGTATAGTGAAAACAGGCTCTGAAGTCAAACAGCTGGATTCAAATCCCAGCTCCAAAACCTATTACTTATGTGGTGAAATAACTTGCCCCATGTCATTTGGGACTTCTGTTATCTCTCCTGTAAAATGGGAATATCACACTTAACTTGGAAGGATTACTGTAAGTATTAGAGAAAATACATGTAAAGGTCTAGCATCTACTGTGGGAATTCAATAAATGATAGTCATCACTGTTATGGTGAAGAGATTTAGCACTGATCTGAAACTATACTATGTTCCCCACCCTCCTGAAATAATGCTTGGGTGTAAGAGTTCAAAGGAAAAAACTATTCTATTCATGGATTCCAGAAAGCATAGATAATTATGGAGTGAGAAGAAGTCAAATCCTTGACCTTTCTTCCTATAAGACAACCTTGTGAGGTTCTCCATGGTAATGCTCAGTAACAACTGCTTATAATACTACAAGACCAGTTTCTGAGAGCTGCCAAATAATTTTCTACCTATAGCAAGAAATGCAAGAGGTTTTTTCCTTATCATCTATATGTACAAAAATTAGCTTCTTGCTTGGTCTCAGATATCAAGAACAGAATATTAAATTAGATCATTTTCAACATTTGCCATGACAGACATCTTGTGATTTTATTGAGTGTCTTATAGTGACTTTCAATATCAAAGCTTCAAGAAAAGCATATAGTCCTTCCATTCATCAAGCCTGGAGACTCGAGTGTTTGCCAGGACACAAACCAGGGGTTCCATCAGGGCTCAACCAAGCATGTTTACTGGGGTTAGGGGATCAACCAGCATGTTGGTTATGACTAAGGACATGATCAAGGATTCTAGGGATTACTCGTAGCTAGGTAAGGCTGGGAACATAACCAGGGACTCAATGTGCACATTTTCTGGGTCCAGGGGTTCAAATTAGGGACACATCTAGTATACTTTCCAAGGCTGGGAAAAATCATGACATGGTTTGTCAGTTTGCTGCCACTGGGATCATGACCAGGGACTCACCCATCCTACCAGGCCAGGGCTCAGCAATGTGCCTACTAAAGGATTCAACCAATGTATTCACTAGGCCAGAGGCTCTGCCAGCATGACAGCATGACACCAGGGCTAGGGCTAAGGGGATACACGGTCAGGAAATCAGTGACACATAAGGGTACTGTGTAAATAAGTAAAGGTGTTAAGGTTAAGCAGAAAGTTAGATTTTCACTGTCAGAGAAAAGAACTACAAATTTGAACAGAGAAAAAGAAAATAAACTTTGTGATGTTGGACTGGAATTGGAGATTATCAATCAGTAGATGTATAGATAGAGGGGGACTGAGAGGAGTCACTTTTATAATTATCCCACAAAAATCTAAATCTAATCATGAGGAAACATCAGAGAAAACCAAAGCAAGGTATTCCATGAAGCAACTGGCATGCACACTTCAAAAAATACAAAGGTTGTGAAAGATAAGAAAGCCTACAGAACTGCTCTAAGTGGAGACCTGACAATTAAATGCAACAATTTCCTGTATTTGATGACTATACTGTTATGTGGGAGAGAATCCTCATTTTTAGGAAATACACACTGAAATACAAAGAACATCATGTGTGAAACTTAATTTTAAAATGGTTCAGAAAAAATGATAATGTGAATATATGTATACACACACACACACACACACACACACATACAAATATAGAGAGACAGAAAGAGAAAATGTTAAAACACTGTGGTAAAATTTGAACAACTGTGGACGCATATGAAGGGCATATGGGAGTTCTTTGCAGTACCCTTGTAACTTTACTTTTTTGAAATTTATCAAAACATTTTTATAAAGCATATAAACTACTGTCAAAGGCAATTTTAAGACTTCAACCATAATCTTATGTATTATTTTTACATTCAGGATCTGTGTTTCTCTGACCTATAAAGTAATTTATTACAAATATAACAAAAGGAAATATCTGAGTATCTGAAGTTCATCCAAGTTCTGATGTTTCAGCATCCACTTAAATTTTTTTTCAAAGCACAGCAAAAGAAAAAGTATGTTTTATAAACTAGTCTCAGATTTATTTCTCAAGAAAGCAATTTCATGTTTGCAATGGCACTATGTGATTCTTAAATGTCAGTCCAGTACATTTAGCCAGCATCATCATACAGAATCAAATTGCTTCTTCATTTCACTTAACTCACCATGTGCAGGTGGAGGAATTTAGTAGGGTCTAGTGTGCTAGAATCAATTAACATTAACAATTTCCTTCGAATATCAGCTGCTCTAAATGACACTGTAGTGGTCTGGGCAGTAGTTACACACATACACAAGAACTTCAGCATGTCTAAAAAAAGAAGATCTTGCTTTGACAGATGTTCTTCAGCTAAAGGGTTTGTGGCACCTAAAAATAAAAAGTGTTCATTAAGACTCAGAGAGGGGTCGCAACAGTCACATATATCAAATGTTAACTCAAACATCCCTCTGCCCTTTAGGAAAACATAAATGGATATATATGGAGAACAAAATTATGATGAAATTACTCATACACCAAAAGCTTCAAAAATCTTCATGAACAGTTTCCCAAGGATTCGCTCACCAAGAAATAATCTGGATTATGCAAAACTCTATATAGTCATTCACTACAACACTGTTTAAAAAATAGAAATAGAAAAGAATCTAAATTTCTGACAATGAAAAATTGTTAAATAAAATTAAGGATATTGACTGACTGGAGTATTATGAAGACATTAAAAATCTTGATTTACAATACAAGATGCACATGAAAAATGCCTATTATTAATGTCAAATAAAACAAACTATAAAATGGTATTTTATCAATACAAGTTGCTACATGGAAAATGCTTATTAGTAATGTTAAATAAAATAGACAAGCCAAAAAATGGTGTATGAATGCTGATGCTGATTACAATTTTAAAAAGGTCTATAAAGAAAACAATAGAAAAAGGTTAGAAGTGAAGGCATTATAGCGCTTTTTCCTCTCCTGTTTTCTATTTTCCAAATAATCTGTAATACAGTTATATTTCTTTAATAATTATTTTAAATTCCTCCATGAAGAATAAAATAGGAAACTAGTAGACTCAATTAAAAACCAGAGAAATCTCAATTGTACAGGAGGGGAACAATCCTAAGAGACTGTTCTAAGGGAGAATGAGACGAGCGTAAGATTGATCAATGAAACCTTTTATAATGCCAAACTGATACAAAGAGATAGAGAAACCTTAAGCAGTAAATACATATTTACCAATAGTATTTTGGCTCTCTCCAGATTCATTTGCATCACTAGCATTATTGGCAGGGTACTCATCAATTAGATTCATTGATGACTGATCATCCACCTCCATTAGATTTTCATCAATATCATCTTTCATTGATTCTACTTCCCCATTGTCAAATGGCTTTTTGATAAAGCATGCCTTCAAAGAAGAGAAACAAGAATGTTCTTTTCAGAAGCATATTTCAGTTAAAAGTCACCAAATCAAACAATTCAAGATGATGTGTAAAAATGAACACTACAGTAATTATTTCTACTAAAATGTCCAGTAAGAGAATGGATACATAAAGTGTAATATGGCCTATATAAATAGAATAATGTGCAACCTTTAAAAATAATTTTTATATGAAAAGGTTTTATAATGCACAAAATTGATGAAGATATGGGAAAAGCATAAATTGGTATGATTATTTTGGAAGAAAAAATCTGTCAAAATATAAAATTCACATTCCTTCTGAACAAGCAATTCCATTGCATGAATTTATCCCACATTCTTTGTATGTATACATAAGTGGACAAAATAAAAGCACAAGAATCTTCACTACAGAACTCTTTGTAACAAAAACAATAGAATCATTCAAAATGTTAATCAAAAGCTGAAGGGCTAAAAAAATACACACACACACACACACACACACACACACACACACAAACTATACCCACATAATGGAATACTATGCTGCTAAATAATGTACGTACAGCAGTATGTAGTGACATGGAAAAATGGCCATGATTTATTATTAGATGACAGTGCATCAGGTTACAGAATATTTTTTTCATTCAATAAATATCTGAACATGTACTATGTTTGCTAGGCATACAGAACATTGTGTAGCATAATCTCAGTTGAATAGAAGAAGGAAAATAAATACCACAATGAAACTATGTTACTTGTCTGGTGAGGGTTTTTTAATTTTTATTTTTTAAGAATAGAGAATTATTTTGAATTATGGTTCAGCACTACACTGGAATAGTTTAAATCTGGGTGGCCAGTTCCCACTTTTTCAGTCTATTATTATTTATTGAGAAACTAAACACAGGCACTATGTTAGGTATTGGTTATAAGAAGCAATCATATATTTTTCTCTCCAAACCAAATCACTTTCATTTCCACATTTTAAAAAACATATAAGATGCTATATATTGTGGGAGGCATCCAATTTGAGAGATGTTTCAATGAGAAAAATATATATAATTTAGAATTGATGAAGTATGATAGTAAAATAGGAAGCATACTTACCAAACTTTTACAAATATCTGCAATGTCATTCACTAGTTTTGATGTTAACAATCGTAGGAAAAAGCCAGATGCAACCTTATTTGGATTATGCTATAATTAAAACACATAAACAAAAAACAAACAAACAAGCAAATAAATAAATACATTTTTCTTGGCAGGTAATATTTTCTCTATCTTGAATGTAATATAAATTTTCTTCTTCATTGGAAATTCTCTAGCATAAGAAACATGGATAAAGAGTTTATCCAGGGCCAAGACATAAGTTGCCTGAAAAGCACTAAACTCTTTTCTTCAAGTAAACTATAGCACATTTCTCTTATTAGATGCTTAACAGCATTACAGTCAATTCCTAGTTACTGAATCTAAAAACAAATAAGCAGGAATTAAAGGCTAGAGTTTATTCTTCTACTTCTCTCCTTCCCCACTTATACCAAAAGATTGAAAACATATTAAAGAAAACACAAATATATGCTGCAAATATTAATGTATGACCACATAATACAATATTAGCTTTCAAAGATGTTTACAATTATTACCACTCTGGTCTGGCTCAGCTACCCCTCAGGCCTGCTCCAAATCAAAACAAAGATTACACATAGTGGCACTCTTTCTATCAAATGTTACGTAAAAGTCTCTTGCTAAAAGAGAGTAATCTATCTCCTCGAGGTATTTATCTTTGTGATGCTCACTAGCCTTGGTATAGTGATAAGCATATCACATAGTTAGTGGTCAGTAACTTTTTATTAAATGAATGAAAATATGCCATCAATAAGAGTCATCCATGTAGTTGTATACAAAAGTGGTAAAATAATCCCAGAAATCTTACTGAAATGATGAAATTAGTTTCATGCAAAACTCAGATTACCTATTGTTTTATTTCTCTGGATATTACCTTTATCTACCAACCATTCAATTTACTTGTAAATCACTGTACAAATTTATGAATGAAAAACAACAAAATAACAACAACCAGTAATCAAACCCCCTGGAAAGGATACACTATCAAGTAAGAATACCTTACCTTGGTACAGTTACACAAGCAACTTGTACATAGAAACATCATATTTCTCAATGAACCAATCCTAGATTCTTCATTTGTCTTATTTTTAAACAAAGTGATGCTTTCTCCTGCACACTGCATTAAGGACTATTAAGAATACAAGAAAAATTAAAATTCCAGTTAAAATTATGATTTCACGATTCCTTTGTTAAAGTTTCACTTAAGAGGCAAAATTAAGTCTTCTTTGAAGTTATACTTGTTATATAGGACAAGTTAATGAAGGATGGTTTAGGAAAGTTGATCATAGAAAAAATTACAAAAAAAATCAGTATTTTGTTACTAAGATTAAATTTTAACATAATATCATTTCAATTATTATAAATTAATTTCAAATCATAAGGAAGGGCACATAGTATCATATCTTCTCACAATGTCTAAATGAAAAAGGGTTAACCTATATAAAAAGTTATGTTTTCCAGACAAATGTAACAATTTTCCCAAGAATACAATTTGTTTAAATGTATCTAAAACTTCATTAGTATAAATTCTCCTACCTTGGCTTTCTGGAATAATTCTGATTTACATGCTTCCTCTTCAGTTATTATACCCATATAACAATAGCAGCCAAGAACACCCACCAAAAGACTTGAACACCGGATAAGCATTTCTAAATTTGTATTCTAAAAGTAAGCCACAAAGAATACATATATGTATGTATATATTTCACAAATAATTCTGGGTATTCTATAATTATCTTTTTTAAGAACAAATTTTATATAGGTGTTAAGAAACAAAAGTTCAGTTGACTTAATAGTGAAATATGTCCAAACATCTCTAGAAATTCCAACATCTAAGAGATCCCCGCAGAGTTGTGATAACCAGGCTTCTCAGGAAAAACAGTAGAAGTATCTCCTAATGTTCAAGTAAAATATCTGTTTTTAAGGTGGCATAGTCTACTGCACATAGTAGGTCCTTAAATATTGGAGGTAGGAAGGCAAGAAAAAGAAAAAAGACTGAAAGGCAAATAAATGTCTTTTAGAACACGAAGAGAAATTAGAAATTAGTGAGACATGAAGAGATATTAGGATGACATTTTGAGTTTCTGAAAGATAAGAACCTTGACTTGTTCAGCTTTTTAAACTGCACAGACTATCACAAAGCATTGCTGCTCATAGATAATATTTATCAAATTTTATAGAAGTTATGTAAGAATTTGCAAAGGTTATACAGGAAAACAATATTTTGTTTTGTTTTTTATATTTTTCCCCAATATTGTAGGAGATGTCATTTTAGAAGGAAAACATAGAAGCCTAATGGAATGGAATGTATCACAACTGTGACCCAAAAGGAGTCAGTAATTAAGGGTAAAATAGATGTGGTATGTCCTTCTCTAGTCTCACAAGGCATTATCCATAGCTACTTAATTAAACAACTGGTAGGTTTTATTTTATTCAACAAATACTTTATCAGTTACCATGTGATACAAATAAAAATATATATGCCCTTTAAGAGATAAAATACATATACAAATATCCATGGCCCAAAAAGATGCTAAGTGCCATAAAAAAAATCAAATATTAAGTACTATGAGAGTTAAAGACAGACAAATTATTATGGCTGAGATTATCTATAAAAGGGTTTAGCAAGGATTTTGATACTTGTATGATTTGAACACATAGAAATTGGTGAAAGGAAATTTCATGTCAATAGAAATGGGAGTTAGTTTTAGCAAAGGACAAGCATACAGGAAGAGAACTTGTTATTTTTATTCATACAAAGCAAATAATATGAGATATTATTAGATAACCTCTAAAAAATGGGTGACTGCTAGTCCACTTATTTTTTTTTAATTAAATTCAGTTTTAGTGAAATACATTCACACACCATACAATCATCCATGATATACAATCCACTGTCCACAGCATAACATAGTTATGCGTTCATCACCACAATCTATCTCTGAACATTTCCCTTACATCAGAAAGAACCAGAACAAGAATAAAAAATAAAAGTGAAAAAAAAAAAACACCCAAATCATCCCCCCATCCCACCCCATGCTAGTCCACTTATTACTTTTATAATCACTCTTCCTTCAAGTGCTAACAAAATCTATTAACTCAGTTTAAAGTATACCTTTTTCCGTTATTGCAACATCACCTTCTATGTTGAGAGGTTCTTTTTACCATATAATCCCCATTCTCAAAAACCTGTACTATTCCCCACTAACCAACCCAATATGACTCCATAAGTCCAAAGAATTCTACTTCTTTTATATCTACCAGAATTCCTGGTACAAAAGTAGTACTCAAATAATTCTTCTTCAGGTTTCCTTTTTTCATGCTCAAGTTTTATTTGTACCCAAATACTCTCCTTTTCTTTTAAAATCAAGCCCTCTTGCCATCCTTAGTCCCTCTCCACCCCTATATTTCCTGTTTCTTTTTCCTAATAGTCAACCAAAGTTGGATCATATACAGGCTTTAGTTCTTCAGCTCTTTTTGAAAATCTCACCTCAAATGAGTAATTATTTAGAAGCTGTCCTGATAATCCCAGAAGAGAGTGGTCCAGTGATTCCTTGAGATTACGATGGACAGAAAATCCAGTACTGGACTGTTGCTTTTCTATACCACATTCTTTCACAATGGTTAAAAAATCCATTTGGTCAAAAGTTGTTCGAAGAAATAGTTGTTCTACTTCTGAGAATGAAGGCTCTTTTTTACCTTGTTGGTGGTGCTCACTTCAAGAAGGTAAGATCTTTAGTTTATAATCAAACCACCTAATACTCCACCTCCATATATATTAGAAATATATTACAAACGAAAATATTAAATCGGTATCTGCCGTATCCAAAGACTGTTTATGCAATTAATGGATCTTATTTTAAATGCTTCTCTAATTTTACTATTCAGTGGTATATTTTGCTAATAGATGGTCAAAAGAAAT
Organism: Choloepus didactylus; assembly: GCF_015220235.1. Taxonomy (NCBI): domain Eukaryota; kingdom Metazoa; phylum Chordata; class Mammalia; order Pilosa; family Megalonychidae; genus Choloepus; species Choloepus didactylus. The sequence continues at coordinate 124,161,119 of NC_051312.1, read as the reverse complement.
ACAAAGTTACAATTTCTAAGGCAAATTCAGAAAGCATTAAAAATATTAATAACATGGGATATAAACATGAGAGTAATAGTACTAAAAATGTTTCCCTTTTTTCATTTTTGATTTCTCTAAAATGTAGGATTTTTTTTTCATCTTATGCCCTCCTAAAGGGGATTAAGAATCTTTATACCAGTGAGTCATTTTCAGTCACAGCGATAAACATAAGCCTCTCGAATCAATTAACTAAAATGAGACTTCCAGATTTAATTTTATTTAGAGCTAACAGTCAAATTTTACCTGGCATATAAAAATAATGGCTCACAACTTAAAAGAATTCATTTTACACCTTAAAAGAAATATTTTTGTGTCATTAATTTCCCACTATAACCATTCAATGTCTTCCATCAGCAAATGTCACATGTTACCTGATACAGCATCAAGAGTAGTCTAGATTTAAGATTATAGAATATAGATTACAACCACTGAATTAAAAGAATCTTTTTTTCTGGTTAATAATTGTGATGTTTTTAAACTGACCAATTCAGTTCATAATAATATGCAGCTACCAACCTGCTAAAATTATCTTTATAATTAAAACTGTACCTTAAAACAACAAAGAACTTGAACAGATAACATACCATTCTGGCACACTTTGAAAAAAATTCATTGCAGCTTTACAGTTTTTCATAGTGAGACTCACAAGAATTTTCTCCAGTGCAAGGTGAGGAAAATTACTATAAAGAAAAATAAATAGCTTCACTTAAAAGACCAGAAGTTACTGAAGAATTCTTTAAACAAATGTCCATATTTGGCTATATATCTTGACTTCTAACATCTGAATTGTAAATTAAAGTTGTGTTCATCTGTACTGAATTTCTTAACATCTGAAAGGAGAACTTAAGAAGCATACACTTAATGTTTCTATCATTTTCACTTCCTAGAAGCAGAATCATATCTAATTTTTCAATTAGACATGATTCAGAAATTGTTTATTTCTGAAATAAACAAAAGATTTTGGAATTAAAATGAAAGCACTAACATCCAGAGGTCTTCTCTCTAATCATACAGTCCAAATCACCATCCTCGGAAAGATTAAGTGGGAAAACCATACTGCATGTTCTAACGCTGGAGTTATCATTTTGTCTTTTTTTTCTTGTTTCCTTACCATGTTAATTTGACATATTTCACCCAGAAGATACTCCCATTATGATGAAGGATCTAGGATTCTCAGATCCAGAAATCTAAGTCAGATAAATGTTCATATAGATCTATGTACAGAAGATCTCAAAGGAACATGCAAATCAAAGAATTATATACATATTTTTCATGCATATCCCCTTTACTCTCACTTTTCAAGCAGATAAAAAGAACAAAGTAAAAGGGCTTAGACTGAGATGCAGGCACACAGATACACAACACAGTAAAAACAAAGGGACTCCACCTCACACCTACCAGAATGGCTACGGCTATTACATAAAAAAAAAGGGGGGCGGGGATAATAAGTGCTAGAGAGGATGTGGAGAAATAGGAACTCTAGTACATTGTTGATGGAAACATGAAATGGTGCAGCTGCTCCAGAAAATGGTTTGGCAGTTCTTCAAAAAGTTAAACATAGAACTATCATAAAACCCAGTAATCCCACTTCTAGATATACACCCAACAAAACTGAAAGCAGGGAACCCAGTCAGATATTTGTACAACGTTCATGGCAGCATTATTCATAACTGACAAAAGATGGTAACAATCCAAGTGTCCATCAGCAGATAATGAATAAATAAATAAAATGAGATATACATACATGATGAAATATTACTAAGTCATAAAAAGGAATGAAGTTCTGATACATGCGACAACATGGATGAACCTTGAAAATATGCTGCGTGAAATAAGACACAAAGGGACAGATAGTGCATGATTCCACTTATCTGGCATAACTAGACTATGCAAATTCAGAGACCCAGAAAATGTACTACAGGTTATGGCAAGGAGAGGGGGGAATGGAGAGTTAATGCATAATGGTTGCAGGGTTTCTGTTTGGGGTGATGGGAAAGTTCTGGTAATGGATGGTGGAGAGGGGAGCACTACATTATAAATGTGATTAATTCCACTGAATGGCATGGTTGAGAGTGGCTGAGATGGGAAAGTTCATATTATACATGTTTCCACAAGAACAAAAAAAGAAACTAAAGAGATAACAAATAAATGCATTAATGAGTCTGGAGTGGATTTAATAATGGAGGGGAAAATGCCCAAAAGAACATTACTGGGAACATGAAAAACCTGACATATCACTGTATGCTTTATCAATGTCAAATTTTTTGAACTTGATAATTGTACTTAAGGTGGTTACATAAATGAATATCCTTGATCTCAGGAAAAGTACATGGGTGTATTAAATAAATGTTCAAGGAGTACGATATATACAACTTACAAATATTTAGAGAACAGAGAGAAAGAAAGAAAATGGGAAGGAAGGAAATGAAATGGAAAATGTGGCAAAATCTTAAAAGTTGGTGGATCTGGAGTGAGTGGAGGCCGCGGCCCAGGCTTCCCCCGCTGCCGGCTGGCCGGGGTCGCGCTCCCCACCCATTCCCACGCCTACTTCCGCCACCGCTCCGGGGGCTGAGACGCAACCTCCCAGGCTCCAGGTAGCATCTGTCGGATCAGCGGGAGAGGGACCCACCGAGGCACATCATCGGAGCCAACGTTGTGCGCCTGGCAGACAGGCCAAGCTCCCTCCTGAGTCCTCCCGTTGGTCCCGGAGAGTCTTGGCACTGCCTAGATGGCGAACCCAACGCTGACTGGGTCCCGCATCGCAAACGGGTGGCTCATGAGACACCTGCCCTACTTCTGCAGCGGCCAGGTGCGCGGCTTCCGTCGCCGCTCCAAGCAGCTAGGAATTCCCATTGCTAACTTCCCTGAACAAGTACTAGATAATCTTCCAGCTGATATATCCACTGGCACTTATTATAGTTGAGCCAGTGTTGGAAGGGAAGATGTCTGTAAGATGGTGGTGAGTTAATGATGGAACCCCACAGGAATAAGAAAAAGTCCACGGAAACATTACGCATACCTTCAAAGAGGACTTTTATGGGGAAATGCTCAATGTGGCCATTGTTGTCTACCTCAGACCAGAAAAGAACTTTGATTCTTTAGAGTCACTTACTTTGGCAATTCAAGGTGATATTGAGGAAGCAAGAAACAGAATTACCAGAACATTTGAAACTTAAGGAAGACAATTTCTTCCAGGTTCCTAAAAGCAAAATAATGAATGGCCGTTTCTGAAAAACCATCTTATTTATTCATTCACTGTTTTCTAGTATTTCACTACTCATAACTACACAGTCTCATGTTGGCTGTATTTCAAAAATCAATCATTTTCCTATAGCTGTGAATTAGTTTAAACAGTATGATGTAATTACTATATTTATGCTTCAAATGCTATTAAACCCATCATGCCACAATACTAAAAAGATTTCATTTAAAAATGAAAGATTCTTTTTTATGTTATACGTAGATTAAAACCTCTTTCAAAGCCTTCTAAAATGTACCGCTTAGAAAGGTCTTAAGTTTCTTATGGTGAAAATAAAATGTTATGTAAGTGTGGGTGAAGGGTATATCAACAGTTTGAGATGAGACATATGATTCTCATGGTAAAATACCAGTATGTATGTATGTATTTTATATAGCATGTGCTGCTAAACAGAGCAGGCTTGTAGAAGTAAATGCATTCAACAGGTTTGACAGTCTATTATAAACCTGAGAGGAAAAATCTAGACTGTATTTTTGATAAGTGTGCACTGATTTTTTTCATATTATTTTTTATAGACACGAAGACTTGTGAAATTTCATCTCAGTAATTTCCTTTATGAGGTGAAATCACTGTATTCTGTTTCATTTTGACATAGACCTGACTCAATTCTCAATGGTCCCGATTTCCTCCCTCCACTATATTTTTTGTTTGTATTTTAAGACAAAGACAAATGAATGTTTTTCAAATCTGTAGTTCTCATTTTTATGCTGGATAACACTTTTCTCCTTTTTAAGAGGAGATATTCTTGTTCTTCAATATTTTTCTTGGTTGGTTCTTTTTTCCTTTAAATGACTGTCAGTGTTGAATTTTTTTGTTTTGTTTTTTCCATTTAGATTAGGTTACAACTGTACACTTACAAGAGACTGACTCTTCTTTACCATTCCATCCTTTTACTATATGAACAGTGATGGCTATGCATATCTGCAGTGCACTTTTAGAAAAAAAAAACTTCTTTAGGTTTCAAGATTTAATTGAACATGTAACAGTTCATTTATATATGCCAGTTTCTTAAAGAACACAAAATCCTTGGGATTCCCCTCTCCTGAAAATATTTAAGAGTCAATTCAACCAGGAAAGAGCTTGAAATTTATTTTTCATGTAATTACGTGCCTGGAAAAAATCTAAACTCTGCAGTTGTATATGTTCAATGCCAGTCTAAAGAGTGCCTGTAGGTGAGGGGAAAGCATAAATAATAAAATTCTAGTTAAATAATCTTCATTTCATACATTTTCCTTCCTGCTAACTATCTGATTTTTGGTTATTTGAGTCTTTTTGTTTATGTAGGCAGGAATTTGAAATTGAAATTTCGGAAATTAAGGTTACAGATTGCTTTGGTCACTGGAAATAGTACACTGCATCACTGTTCACTTTAGCACTGGATTTGCTGGAAAGGAGGGATAGAAGATAATTTTAAAGATGAAAACAACTCATCATAAATCAGTTTTACCTAATCTGTATAAATGAATTAGAAGAAAGTATATAGAAAAACATCTGCAAGTCACATTCAATCAGGGGGAAACATGGATAAATTCAGTTGGTTGCATTTTACTTTATGGTGTATGACTGTGGCCCACAGCAGTTTGTGGCATTTTTCATTTCTTTATAAGAATACTGAAAAAACGTAATTTAACATTAGAAATAAAACATTTGAACAAAAGATGCCTCAATTATGTGTGCTTTTATGAAGCAGAGTTAAACATGCAAAGCATAAAAACAGATTTGGGTTTATTTTATTTGACTATTTTGCTGCTAACTATGTCCTCATAAGTATATGAAAGTTCTTTGATATTTTGTTACCTTGTGTTTTGTAAAGTCATTGCTTTTGAAAATCTGATAGTAACAACATTTTAAAAAGTTTTATATAAAATATTTATGTATTTTTAGAAATTAAAGTAGTACCATTTTGATTAGTCTGAATGTTTCCAGGCATTGAAATGAATCTTGACCAATTAAAAAAAACAAGAGTTGGTGGATCTGAGTATCTTGGTGGGTAGTATATTAGAGTTCTCTGTATGGATTTTGTACTAATTTTGCAATTGTCTATTACGTTTGAAATTATTTCAAAATAAAAAGTTCATTTTTAAAAAAGGGGAATGATTAAAATTTAAGACCAGTTCTGGGAAATCCTGGATTATCACTGTAATATAAAGCCATCTGGTATCAAATATGAAATGGAGGGAGCCTTACAAAACAAACAAAAACAAAACTAGAACATATGAATGAACTGAAATTACCTGTGAAGAATTGGAGGCATCTCTGTACTGTCTTCTAAGTCATCTTCTAACTGATAGAATAAGAGCCATTTCATTATCAATTCCTTTAATGAAAAATTTCTATTTACTTCATATATATTCTGCTCCACTCCTGTTTTTACTGTTTCTGGAACCATATATAGGGTCATTGCCAATGTCAAACAGCATGCTGCAGGACTACAACAAAACAAAGGATGACTGTTGATAAAAGTAAGCTCTTTGAGGGACAGAGATCTTGTCTATCTTGTTTTGCACTGTGCCTCCAATGCTTAGGACAGTGTTTGTCACAAGGTAGGAGCCTAAACTATTATTGGCTAAATGAATGCAAAAATAGTTACAAAAAAAAAAAAAGCCTGATTATATTGAAGTTTTTTCATTATGAACTATCTATCAGAAGAGTACCCAGTATTACTGAAAAAAAGTTTATGAATATTAAGCAAGTAATTAGTTATCAATTATAGACAAAAGAAATTCAAACTCTAATTCTTTAAAATTGGCCTTGAATAATCTCTTCATATTTGAAATTAAGTTCACATTTATTCATTCACTAAGTCTTCCTGGCCTAACAACAAAAGTGTGTGAAACAGAATCTTTAACTCAAGTTACAAACTTAAGAAAATGATCAGGTAAATAAATACATATATTCAACTGTAAAATCTGGCACAAGGTGTGTTTAACTTACCATGAAGGTCTGCAGGCCGCCCCAGTAAATAACTTCCAGAATTCTTTGTCAACCTCAACTAAACTGCCTTGAATTATGGCTTGAAGTAAGCCAAAGTTTTCAGCTTGTATTTGTTCAGAATTTATACCGCGGAAGGTAATAGACCAAATTTTAATCCAGAGTTTCAATAAATCTGACTTCTGTGAGCTTTGAAGATCTGATTTCTTGCCTTGACACAATGCAACTTCCATAAGGCATCGTAACACATATGGTGTGCGTTCTCCTTGTCGCTGTTGAGGGAGAAGCTGGTACAGTATCATCAGTAATGGTGACAGCTCACAGTTAGGTAAACTTGTAGGATACTTTGATATTAATTGAGCTGCAATCTGTAACCTAAAAGAAACAAAAAAGGATAATCAATTTGAAAGTGTTCAATAACATTAACAAGGTAAGAGAAATAAATATATGGATGTGGTGCCTGTGTAATATCCTAATTAGAGCATCACCATCACCATTTTCCTAGTACTCTCAAAATAAACTGGTTAATACTTATGAGGTCGTATATCCTAGAGTGGCAGGACAATTGACAATCCTTTGGCTAGCTGGGTAAGCTACTGTATTTCACTTACACAAAAACCTTAAAGGAAAACTAAATTACCAATATGCTACTTCTGAGTTTCCTACCTACCCATTCCTCCCTTCAGCCACCAATAATATTCCTCTAAAACAGAAAAACAAACAAAAACTGCTTTTCCTTGACATTAATTCAGTTAATTAAATAAATAGTTGTTGTTCATTCTCTAGAATGCATGTTGTTTTAATATAAACAGCAGGTGTGCAATAAATATCTCTTTACTGAACAGACAAATTAAATACCTGAAAATAGGCAACCTCAACTATATAAAATAAACATGAGTTTAAGCAATATGTATCTAAATGAAAGCATTTTATTTCCACAACTCAATTGTATTTCAAAATTCCATCAACCTGGTACAAATCCAAAGAGGACTGATCACAGAAGATTTGAGTGTAAGCCGGTTACAGCCCTGGTTAGGCAAATTGCTTAACCTTTGTGGGTTTCAGTTTTCTTTTCTGTAAAGTCAACATGCTGAACTAGAGGAACTGTAAAGATCTCTACCAGATCTGATTCCACAGAAGGACTTGTTATTTTATTTAACATTCAAATAACTGTGAAACTCTACACGAGACTAAAAAAGATAACAAAGGAAGAAATAACCTTACATCACGGATAAGGTCAAAATTATTTTGTGATTTCTAGAGGTTATCTTTATTCTTCCTAATTTAATTCTATTCTATTGGAAGGTGCTCTGCATGCTAAAATCTCTTTATGCTAAGATATACAACTGAGTGATCCCCATGAGGCAGACACTAGTGACTGCCTATCAGACAGCCATTCTCACTTTCTTCCTTGCTATGGCAACAAGCTTAGCCCCAGCAGACAAGCCTTGATGGTTGGTCCCAACAGATGATTCCATTCCTGTTTGCCAGTGATTATTTTGGGAGTGGACAAATGATCTAGCTCTTACCAGTGAGAAGAAAGCATTCTGCTGGAGATGTTTCGAGAAAAACTAAATGAGACTAAAAAATCATTGAATAAGAAAAAAATTAACATTTTACCATGGCACAAGATCAAAATCATTCTGTGGCTTCTGAAGATGATCTTTAATTACTTCCCAGCCTAATTCTATTCTTCTCCTTTTGAAAAGTGCACTGTAATCGGGAGATTCTCTTTGCGTGGAAGAATAAGTCTGAGAAATCTCCAAGGATCTGGTATCTTCATTAAAAACCTGTTAAATAACAAAAGGAAAAGTAATTTTTTATTGCTATTGCTTAATAATAGGAAAAAAAAATGTTCCTCCTCAAATGAAGATAGAGGGAAGTCATAAAGAATAATAAGTTACATAAATGTATATAAATATGGTAATATAGAAAAAGCAAATATTTTGAAATGAATGTAACCTCTCTAGAAAGCAGAAATTACAAAGTAATATATTGTTTCATTTCCTGGAACATTCACAAAAAACATGAAGACACATAAAAGCAAAGCAAAAGCCTATTTTTTCCAAGCGGTTAAATTTTAAATTTCTCCTAAGGAAATATTTGGTAGAGTGAAATTATTATCAAGGATGTTAACCAAATTTCTGGGAAAAAGTTTTACTTAAGAAAACTAGGCCATCAAATGAAGAATGCATAAGCAAAATGCAGTATATCCCTACAATGATATAATCTTCACCCATTAAAAAAAGAAGTACTGAATCATTATACAACATGGATGAATCTTGAAAACAGCATGCTAAATGAAAAAAGCCAATCACAAAAGACCACATATTTTATGATTCCATTTACATGAAATGTTCAGAAGAGACGAATCTATAGAGACAGAAAGTAGATTAGTGGTTGGTGAGGACTACATGACAGAAAAAATCATGACTGACTGCTAATGTTAACATGGCTTCTTTAAGGGAGATGGAAATGTTGTGGAAATTAGAGTCGTGATGGTTGCAAAACACAGTGAAAATCCTAAAAACCACTCAATTGTAACTATAAAATGGTAAATTTTAGGTTATGTGAATTTTATCTCAATTTAAAAAAATCAGGATTAGACTCATTTCCTATAGACCATCTTTTGTTTTGTTTTCAATTTTATTGTGGTAACACATATAACATAAAATTCCCATTTTAACCACTTTTAAATACACAATTTAGTGGTATTAATTATATTTATATGTTGTGCTACCATCACCACCACTCATTACCAAAACTTTCTCATTACTCCAAACAGAAACTCTATCTATTAAGCAATGAATCCTCATTCCCACTCCCCTGGTCCCTGATAACTTGTAATTTACTTTCTGTGTCTATGAATTTCTTATTCTAAATATTTCATATAAGTGGAATTGTGCAACATCTGCACTTTTGCATCTGGTTTCTTTCACTTAACAAAATGTTTTCAAGGTTCATTCATGTTGTAGCATGTATCAGAACTTCATTTCTTTTTACAGCTGAGTAATACTCCTCGCACACATATATGCCACATTTTGTTTATCCATTATTTCTTGATGTACACTTGGATTATTTCCACATTTTGGCTATTCTGAATATGCTGTATGAATACTGAAAACACAGTATTTGTTTGAATCCTTGTTTTTATTTCTTTCTGCGATATTCCTAGACGTGGAATTGCCAGGCAATATGGTACTTCCATGTTCAACTTTCTGAGGAAGTACAAACTGTTTTCCACAGCAATATTCCCCCCAACAATGTATAAGGGTTCCAATACTTATTTTCTTTATATATTCTGGATATTAAACCCTTAATTAGGTATATGATTTGCAACTATTTTTCCCCATTCACATTCTTGAGGTTATCTTTCCACTTTCTTGGTAATGTCCTTTGATACACAGCTTTAAACTTGATGAAGTCTAATTTATCTATTTCATCTTCTGTTGCTTGTGCTTTTGGGGTCACATCCAAGAATGCATTGCCAGATTCACAATCTTAAACATTTTACCCCATTTTCTTCTAAGAGTTTTATGGTTTTAGCTCTTATGTTTATGTCCTTGAAACACTTGGAGTTAATTTTTGCATATGGTATAAGATAGGGATCCATTTCATTCTTTTGCCTGTGGATATCATTTCCCTAGCACCATTTGTTAAACAGACTATTTTTGTCCATTGAATGTACTCAACCCCCTATTGAAAATCAATTAGCCATAGATGTGTATGTATTTCTGGACTTCATTTATATTCCAATGGTCTACAGACCATCTTTTAAGAATGGAAACGTTCAGCATTATATTTCACTAAATCCTTATCAGCAAAAGAGTTATCTTCTAAGTTAAAAGGTCAATTCCAGCTATTTATAATGTTTTGAAAGAGACACTTACATGTATTGAGTACTTTTACAGGCTTTTATCAAAACACAGCTTTAAAAAAAGCCCAGCAAAGGAAAATTAACAGGAAGTTTTGAAACATGACAAGATACTTTGAGTGGATTCAAATTTCAAAAAATACAAAAATCTACTATACCTGATGACAAATATCTGCCATTAATTCAATCAAGTTTTCCTTGACAGCAATATTACGAGTTCCTGAAGAATATTTTCCTCTACTTCCTATATGACTTATCTCATTCACTAGTAGATCATATACATTGTATAAGATACTTCGCCATTTTGTTGATTCATAAGCACCTATAATCCAAAAAATTAAAATGTAATTTATATATTCACTCCTTTTGCACTACCAACTCTTAAAAAATTATTCAGCTGCTAAAGTGGAAACAACATTAGAAGACATGTGGTCCAACCTTCTATTCGGTACTAATAGTACTAAGGCCTATTCTACAATATCCCTGACAAGCTCTACTTCAAAACTATCTATTCTACATTCAGACAGCTCTATTTGATTTAAAGTTCTTCCATTTTCTGATATGAAATATACCTTTATCAAATTTCTTCTCTCCCCTGAGTCAAACACAATTAGTTTTTTCCCTTTTTCATATGAGGTTCAGGTTTTCCATGTCTTCTCTTGTCTAGTGTACCAATGTTACCCAACTTATCACCTCAGTCACCTTTCTCAAGACACATTCTAGTCAATTTAGGTCCCTTTTAAAATGATGAATTTATAAAATATGGTGAATATTATACTCCAAATGTGGTCTGATCTGTGTGGAGAACAAAGGGTCTACTACTTCCCACAAACAGGGTACTATACATCTATTAATGTGGCCTAAAACTACATTAGCTTTTCTGACAGTCTCATCATTCTGCAAACTTTTAATTCATCTTAAATCTGCAGTTAAAGAAAACCCTTAAACACTTCATACCATTTCTGCCTAAGTCTGATCTTCATCCTAGTAAGAGCTACGTGAAAAATGATAAACTATGAGAAATTGCCATTCTTGGAGTTACAGTGGTTTCATGGGCTACAAACATACCTAACTACATTCTGGAAGAGTCCATGAAACATATACAGCTACTTTTGATAAAATGTGGCTCAAACCAGATTTCCCTCTGTGTTAGCTCCTAATAGTCAATGTGGTATGCTTTCTAAAAAAGCAAAAATTGGCCATAATGAATTGGTCCAAAGGTTAACACATTTCTAAAGGTAACCATAGACTGAGTGTGAGGGAACTAATTCAGCTCCAATACCACTCAACAAAGTTCCTACCTACTGAACAGTGCTATGCCACCCAAGCAATACACTCATGGTGAAGGAAAATGTAGATGAATAAAGGTAGGACAAACCATTCATTTCTGGTTGTTTTCCCAGAAAACATGGGCCTGGAGTAGTAACTATGAGGCTTAAGGCAGCAATTTCCCCTATACCCTCATATTCCTAGGAGAGTAATCTGTATGAATCTTGCTTGGTAACTTAATAATTTGATGGCTGTTTCAATCTACATTTATCTATTTTATCCATCTAAAATAAGCAATATGTGGATAAACAATACACTGTTTTCTCTAGATTCTTTTGAGCTTATAGTCTGTGTCACACCTCTTAGCACCTAGCTATTGTTGCATAATCAGTTCTTAGGCACAGAATATATGCTTGTATAATTCATAATTCCTAGCATTCTTTTGAACAAATGGCAAAGCATGATGTAATTCACTAACACATCTTCAAATTCTAAAACCTATGTGAAAATATCCCTTATGTCTTATATATTAATAACATTATCAAGAAGACCAAGCTAGAGGAAGGTCATATCCTCCCTACAATATAGTGATTTCATATGTTAAGTCTATGTTTCAATGAAGAGACAAATTAAAAACAGAAAAATCTTCCAGTATACCTTTTTCTTGGGTTTTGGCTCCCTTTGGATGATGGATATAAATTTGCAGTTGAAATAATTCAATAAGTACTTCTTTTAAGGAATCATTAAGTCTATGTTGAGTCCAAATACAAAGCAAAGTAGGAAGGATTTCATCTCCTAATTCACACACTCGAATTCGAAAGTTGACAGCCAAAGTCTTGAGGACGATAATGAGTGCTGCTAAGATATGATTTAGACCTGCAGAACTCTTTTCCTGTCTGTGATAGAAAACAAAGAACTCAACTTTGTATAATGCAGGAAAAAACTGTACACTTTGAAGACAGTTATGAATTGTACGCAGAAAGAAAAAAAGTTTGATTTTCAAATTACAATAGCCTTTGTTTCAGAACTATTGGGGGGGGGGGGGCGGGCGGGACGGATGACCACGGCAGTGCTACACAGAAAACAACAAAAAAAGTTCTGATGTGGTGCTAAGATATTACTCCTGTTAGCTCTCCCTGCTGCTGAAATGTTGTATAAAAATATACAAAGCATCTGTAATGCCTACCATTTATAAAATGTTCCACAGTGACAATGCCTCACAAATTTAAGATATTTAATCTTAATCCTGTTTTATTTTATTCTTAGTGCATTACATCTATCCTCAAGATGGGGGAAATGAAACTACAAGGAAGATATTTAACTTTCGTGTCATGAGAAGAACAAGATAGATCCCCTAACTTAAGAACATCATTTTACATTCTGCAAATTGGATATTCAGGAAATGCTGGACCTGAATGACACTTTCTTTGGGAATCTGCTACTTCTATCACAATGGGTCACTGCTTTAAAAGGTAGCATTTTTAATTACTTAATCTAAAAGGTGGTCTCACAAGAAGATCAAACACATTTTCAATACAAAACAAAACAATATTAAATTACCTTGCACACTGAATAGCCTTGGAAAAAAAATCCAAAAATTTGGAATTTAATCCATCAGTTTGCAAACAGCATCCTTTGGTCACAGAATGAATTATTCTAGCTATTAAAACTCTATTAATGTCTTGTGAAGGTTTGAGATACAGCCTGAAGTATACAGACAACAATTCTGAAAAATAAAGTCACGTTAAAAATACAGCAAAGCATGTAACTTAAATGTCATAATTCAACTTAGATAGTCCATAATCCCATACAGAAAAATAGATTTAAAACCGTACTAATGTAATTTGTATTTAACACAGTAAAGTATTCCACTGATATTTAATTTTGTTTCATATAAACTGCATTTAAGTCTGAGCAACAATTACAAGCACTGGAATGTGAGGGCATCACCAGATCTCAGGTAAGCTTTCTCTAAATGTTTCTTCTTCAGATAAGCTACTTAACTTCTCTAAACGTACATTTCGTCAACTAGGCCTTGAAGGTTTAAACCAATGCTTATTAAAGTATTTGGCACATAGTGTACACTCCGTTTTTTCAAAATGCTATGTGATTGATAATGTATGTATAATGTATCAAGATCTATGAAGGGTCTAAGATTTTAATCTACTTGTAAGCTGTTCTACTTGTATCTTGCTAGTTTGCACAGGTGCTGGCAAAAGATATGAGACTCCTGGATCAGAGAAAAAGGACAATTTATTTCTTAGGCCAGAGTGCCTTCATTTTTCTAACAGTTCCCCAATCCCAAAAGGCAATGTTAAGAGGGACAGGTGACACAAGTACTAATAGAGGGCTGTGACAGGAGATGAACCCTACACTTCTTAGAATGGTCTGCAAGCAAACCAGTCCTTTGCTCTGGAGGCCATCATTTCTGTCTTCCAAGGCTGCTCATTAATACAAACAGCCTTAAAAAGGTAACGTGGGAAAAAAGCTGTCAGTGTCTCTGCTTGCAATATGTGCAAAATACAGGAGACCAATGGAGAAATGTCTCCCAATAAAATGGGGAGCAAAGTTTCTAACACAATTTTCTTTCCTTTAAGAGACAGAGTCCTCAGTGAAGTGAATGAGAATAACACATATGGGTATCTTCCTCTTCAACCCATAGTCACATGTTTCTGAAGAAATGGATACATAGTTTAAAATCAGAGATATTAAACACAAAAGGTAAGGACAATACAAATACCTCAAAATATTAATCAGCAAGGAAAAAAATGTGTAAATGATTCCCATCCCATTTTGGAGGTTAGTTTATAGACCTCTAGACGAGTCTTCCATGATTTTTTCAATTCAAGGAATCCCTAGATGATGGTAAAAACCTATATGACTTGATACATCCAAATTTGGTGATAAAAGACAGGAGGAGGGGTTGTTTTGATCTGTTTCCTCTTCTTACTTAGCAAGGCATGAGAAGGGAAAAAAGAAAAGCCTACAATCCAACTAATTATCTCTGATGAAATCACAGGCTTCAGGCTTTATGTTAGTTGGGGGAAATGATCCAAATTGTTACAGAATTCCACATACTCTTCTAGTAGGTGATAAGAAAACTAGTGTAAGACATTCAACAAAAATCTCAAAAGAGTAGACAGAGTTCAGCTTCTCCAAACACTGCAATGCATGCCTCCAGGTGAACTTTTCTTCTCCATGAATTTAACAACAAAAAGGCTCAAAGAGCAGAAGGTAAAACAACAAGGTTAAAAAAAAGGAGGTTCTGGAATTAAGAAAATAAAATAAAGCCCCAAATAACACATTAAATGTAGAATCTATGTGATTTCATACATAGACAATCATATCCTCTACAAATAGGCCCAGTTTTCTTTTCCAGTCTAAATGCCTTTTATATCTTTCTCTTGACCAAATGCTCCAGCTAGAACCTCCAGTGCAATACTGAATAGGAGCAGTAAGGAGCATATCCTAGTCTTGTTCTTGATTTCTTCTATGAAAGGTTTTAAATTATGGATTCAGCTTCCTTAATAGTTACAGCATTATTCAGATTACCTATTTCATATTTGGTAAATTTTGATAGTCTGCAGTTTTTGAGAAAGTAGTGCATTTCATTTAAGTTATCAAATTTATATTTGTAGTGTTGTTCACAGTATTCCCTCATTATCCTTTTAATAGCTGCAGGAACTGAAATACTGAACTGAGATACCGGAAAATCGTGTCTTCTCTTTTTCATCTTAGTCACTCTTAATAGACGTTATCTAAGTTATTGATCTTTTCAAAGCAGCTTTATTTGCTTCATTGATTTTCTTCTACTGTTTTTATGTCTCTCTTTGATTTCTGCTTTCATATTTATTTCCTTTTTCAGTTTACTTAGCTTATTGACTTGAGACTTTTCCTACTTTCTAACATGGCATTTAACACTATAAATTATCCTATTATTCTCTCAGCACAATTTTAGCTGCGTTCTGCAAATTCTGATGTTATTTTCATTCAGTTCAAAGTATGTATTGATTTGCTATGCAATATCGCCTTTGACCCATGAATTATTTAGAAATGTTTTATTTTCAAAAAATTACTATGAAGTAAACAGAAGACTACAGAAGAAAATAACAGAAGAGGGACAAATTTATTTAGGGCAATCAGAAATGGCAATGATGTTTAAGCTGAGACCAAAAAGATAAGAAACCAGCCATATAAAGAATAGTCTCAGACAAGAGGACAAAGGCCTTGAAGCGAGAGCTTACACAGTCTAAACAGGAGTGTGAGAGAAGAAAACATGAGAACGTCTATTTTTTTAATTAAAATGAATTACGAACAAGAAATGAAACCTTCCTAGTATTTAATTTAGAAACTGACAATGGCACTTATGTTTGGGTCTATGTTAGATTCCATATATCAAATGTTCCTTTGTCACAGGAGGTTTGACAGATATCCCAAAGGAATAGGAGGAATCATAACACAGAATCTTGTTTGTAGATTTTCAGTGTGTTGTGATAAGAACACTTATTATCTGTATAAGTGGATTTATGGAATATATTATCTAGATTTAATTAAATGCACCCTCATAAACTGAACAAATAGCTTAAAACTATTCTTGCAAAGCAACCATATACTGAAGGTACGGTAAATAATGCAAATATAAGCAAACTATAAAATGGCACGAGCTACCACATCTCCTTCTCCTAGTATGAGCCTATCACCATATTTGGAGGTAAAAACCAATAAAATTCTATTCGCAATTCACAAGAATTTGACCAAGAAATAATTTGGGAACTATCAAGAAAACTATTTAAAATTTGGATTCATATCCACTGTCATTAATGATCACTCCAATTTCTATATATTCAGGCTTGAGATATTAATTTTAATTAGTTAATAAAACATATGTGTAATTTATAAATACTTTAAAAGTTTGGAAACCAGTGGCTTAGAGAAACTAAAAAATGACCGGTATAGCTGAAGTATAAAAAAAACAGAAATATGGGGATGGTGGGTGGATTTATTTAAGGTTAGAGATAAGCAGAAACAAAACTGGCACTGCTTTCATGGTCATGAAGAGGAGTTACTACATTATACCACTTTCACAGGGAAGCTACTGCAATTATTTTCCTCTTAGGACCAATACTAGGGCTCTTGCTTTGGAATCCCTTCTTCTCAGGAAACGAATAATCAATTTTCCTGGGTATTTGGCCACACTCTCTCCAATGATCCCTTCCCATTACATTTATATATACTCCCATCACACTCATCTTTAAAAACCCTCCCTAAATTGCCTAGGATGCCCCTTTCTCCTTTCCTTTACAACCGAAGCTTTTCATAGATTCGTTTCTATTTGTTATCTCCATTTCTTCACTTGACACCCAGGTTTTCATACCACTCTTTTAAAGAAAAGCTGGAAAACAAAATCAATCAACTCATGCTGCCATTTATAGAATACTGTACCCAACAACAGCAAAATACATATTCTTTCCAAACACACCTGGAACATTCCCTAAGTTATTGTGGGTCATAAAAGAAATCTTAACACACAAGAAATAACTTACATTTTCAAAAAAGCATGTTCTCTGACCATAAAGGACTTAGACTAGAAAGTATAGAAAAAGCGGGGGGGGTGGGGTGGGGGTGGGCAGGAAAATCTCCCAATTTGAAATAAGCACACATCCAAATCATCTAAAGTCACAGACGAACTCTCAAGAAAAAAGACTACTTTGAACTGACCAAAAATAAGTATACAGGAAAACAGTAAGTTGCTCTTTCTACACAGTGGCTATCAGTGCCCATCCTCCATTCTCATGGTGGGCCACCTTAGGGTCCAGTCCCCGGCTAGCTCACTGGAGACAGAAAGGGATATAAAAATTCACTTCCCCTAGAACAAGGGTGGGCATGGCCAATCAATGATCATGACTTTTGACAGCGAAGACAGATTGCTGGGTCTCAGCTCTGGGCTACTGTTTCAACTCACCCTGGACAAAGATGGAGAAAGCCATTGTTTTAATTTCACCCCAGCCAGGGATGGAAGTGGCTGAGATTTAAAGAGGCAGTGCTTCCCACAGGGCTGTGGGGAACAGTTAGTCAAAGGGCTACATTTGCTAGGCAGGCCAGGAAAGCACAGCTTTGGGAAGCCATTAAACAGACTTTTGGTGTCCTTCCTGATCCCCTCAACAAGTCACTATGGAGTCTGTCTGTGCCTCTCTGTGGGTTGCTGGCCCTGTTGTGGCTGGGAAATACTGATTTGGGAAAGTCCTCTCTGAGGTGACCCTCCTCTCAGATAATTCTGTTCCAAGAAGGAACAGAGGAAAGAAAACTTTCTCCTGGAGGTGAAACAATTGCACAAAAAGTTCAATCTTAAAAACTGTATTTCATAACAAGGGAAAGCAGCAGATGAAGAATTGCTAAAAAAAATCTGCTCTGTTAAACATGACTATTCTAAAGCTCTATAATAAGTTGAACTAAGCATCAAAGAAGAGCCTTAACATAAGCAAATCAACAATAAAACCTGAGGCAAGAGACATTACACTAACCTTCAGAGTAAACTCATCAAGATAATCGGATGTCTGGATATCAGCAAAAAATCAAAAGCCATACCAAGAAGCAGGAAGATGTGGCAGAGTCAAGGGAATAAATTATAACTTCAGAGGCAACACAAAATTTGGAACAACTAATAAAAGATGTTCAAACAAATCTCTTAAGTCAACTCAGGAAAATAAGAAAAAATATGGCTAAAGAGATAAAAGCTATTAAGAAGACACTGGGTAAGCATAAAGAAGAATCTGAAAGCATTAAAAGAAACATAACAGAAATTAAGAGGTTGAAAGGCACAATAGAAGAGAAGAAACACACACTAGAGCCATAAAATAGCAGACTTGAACACACAGAAGAAAGAATTAGCAAACTAGAGGACAGGACAATCGAAACATTACAGAGAGAACAGACAGAAAATATAATGGAAAAAATTGAGCGCGGTCTCAGCAATCTGAATGACAGCATGAAGTGAACAAACTTATACATCACAGGTGTCCCAGGAGAATAGAAGAGAAGAGGGTCAGAAAGAATACTTGAGGAAATAATGGTCCCAAATTTCCAAACTCTTATGAAAGACAAAAATATACATGTCCAAGAGGCATAGCATACTCCAAAAAGAATAAATCCTAATATGCCTACTCAGAGAAATAGACTAATCAGAATGTCAAATGCCAAAGATAATTGAGAGAATTATGAAAGCAGCTAGGGAAAAGTGATTTGTCATGTACAAAGGCTCTGCAATAAGACTAAGTACCGATTTCTCATCAGGAAGTATGTGGGTGAGAAGGCAGTGGTATGATATATTTAAGGTACTGAAAGAGAAAAACTATCAGCCAAGAACTATCAGTGTAAAATATTCACAGATGCACATAAACAGAGAGTTCGTCAACATGAGTCCTTCCCTACAAGAAATACTAAAGAGACTTTGCAGGCTGAAAGGATGAAACAGAAGAGAGTGGCTTGGAGTAGTATAAAGAAATAAAGATTATCAGTAAGGGTAACTAAAGGGGTAAAAAGATACAAAGAAAGAAGATATGGCATTTAAAACCAAAAGATAAACTGAATGAAGTATTACCTTTACAGTAATAACAATGAATATTAAGGGATTAAACTCCCCAATCAAAAGACATAGATTGGCAAAATGGATAAAAAAGTAGGATCCAACCACATGCTGTTTCCAAGGGACTAACTTCAGAACCAAAGACACAAATAGGTTGAAAGAGAAAGCTTGGAGAAAGACATCCCATGCAAATAGTAACCGAAAAAGAGCTGGGGGAGCTGGAGTAATATCGGAAAAAATTAGACTTTAAATCCAAAACTGTTACAGAGACAAAGAAGGACACTATGCATTAATAAAAGAGGAAATCCACCAAGAAGAAGTAACAGTCACAAATATTTCTGCATCTAAACAGGGTGCCCCACCCTCTCTCTCTGGCTAAGCCAACTTGAAAGGTGAAATCACTGCCCTCCCCACTACGTGGGATCAGACACCCAGGGGAGTGAATCTCCCTGGCAACGTGGAATATGACTCCTGGGGAGGAATGCAGACCTGGCATCGTGGGATGGAGAACATCTTCTTGACCAAAAGGGGGATGTGAAAGGAAATGAAATAAGCTTCAGTAGCAGAGAGATTCCAAAAGGAGCCGAGAGGTCACTCTGGTGGGCACTCTTACGCACACTTTAGACAACCCTTTTTAGGTTCTAAAGAATTGGGGTAGCTGGTGGTGGATACCTGTAACTATCAAACTACAACCCAGAACCCATGAATCTCGAAGACAGTTGTATAAAAATGTAGCTTATGAGGGGTGACAATGGGATTGGGAAAGCCATAAGGACCACACTCCACTTTGTCTAGTTTATGGATGGATGAGTAGAAAAATAGCGGAAGGAAACAAACAAACAGACAAAGGTACCCAGTGTTCTTTTTTACTTCAATTGCTCTTTTTCACTCTAATTATTATTCTTGTTATTTGTGTGTGTGTGCTAATGAAGGTGTCAGGGATTGATTTTGGTGATGAATGTACAACTATGTAATGGTACTGTGAACAATCGAAAGTACAATTTGTTTTGTATGACTGCGTGGTATATGAATATATCTCAATAAAATGAAGATAAAAATAAATAAATAAATAAATAAACAGGGTGCCCCAAATACATGAGGCAAACACTGGCAAAACTGAAGGCAGAAATATACATCTCTACATCAATAGTTGGAGACTTCAATACATCACTCTCATGAATAGAGAAAACATCTAGACAGAGGGTCATTAAGGAAACAGAGAACTGAATAATACAATAAATGAACTAGACCTAACAGACATATACAGAACACTGTACCCCAGAACAGCAGGATATGAATTATTCCAAAGTGCTCACGGATTATTTTCCATGACAGACCAAATATTGGGGCACAAAACAGGTCTCAATAAATTTTGAAAGACTGAAATTATACAAAGCACCTTCTCTGACCATAATAGAATGAAACTGGAAATTAACAACAGCTGCAGAACTGGAAAATTCACACATATATGGAAGTTAAACAACATACTCAAACACAATCAGCGGGCAGAAGAAGCTGTAAGAGAAATCAGTAAATATCTCAAGACAAATGGAAACAAAAACATGACTTACAAAAACTTATGGGATGCAGTAAAGGTAGTGAGAGGGAAATTTATAGCCCTGAACATGAATATTAAAAAGGAAAGAGCTAAAGTCAAAGACCTACATGCATACCTAGAAGAACAGCAAACTAATCCCAAAGCAAGCAGAAGGAAAGAAATAATAAAGTTTAGAGCAGAAATAATGAAATAGAGAATAAAAGAATAGAAAGAATTAGCAAAACCAAAATCTGGTTTCTTTGAGAAGATCAATAATACAGACAAACCATTAGCCAGACTGACAAAGAAAAAGGAGAGAAGATGCAAATAAATAAAATGAGAAACAAGAGGAGGAAATTATTATGGATGCCAAAAAAATAAAAAGGGTAATAAAGGACATTATGAACAACTGTATACAAACAAATTAGACAACTTAGATGAAATGGACAAATTCCTAGAAACACAAAACCTATTCTTACTAACGAAGAAATAGAAGACCTGAACAGACCAATCACAAGTAAAGACTTTGAATCAGTCATCAAAATCCTCCCAAAAAATGAAATGAAATAAGTTTCAGTGGCTGAGAGACTCCAAATGGAGCCGAGAGGTCACTCTGGTGGGCACCCTTACACACAATATAGACAACCCTTTTTAGGTTCTAATAAATTGGAATAGCTAGCAGTAGACACCTGAAACTATCAAACTACAACCCAGAAGCCTTGAATCTTGAAGACGACTGTATAACAATGTAGCTTATGAGGGGTGACAATGTGATTGGGAAAGCCATGTGGATCACACTCCCCTTTATCCAGTGTATGGATAGGTGAGTAGAAAAACGGGGGCAAAAAAGAAAAAACAAAAAAAGGCAGCCAGTGTTCTTTTTTACTTTAATTGTTCTTTTTCACTTTAATTTTTATTCTTATTATCTTTGTGTGAGTGGTAATGAAAATGTTCAAAAATTAATTTTGGTGATGAACGCACAACTATATAATGGTACTGTGAACAACTGAATGTACGCTTTGTATGACTGCACGGTATATGAATATATCTCAATAAAACTGAATTATAAAAACAAAAATCTTCCCAACAAAGAAAAGCCAGAACCGGATAGTTTCACAGGTGAATTCTACCCATTATTCCAAGAATAATTAATACTAATCCTACTCAAACTCTTCCAAAAAAATTGAAGAGGAGGGAATACCACCTAACTCATTCTATAAGGCCAACATCACTCTAATACCAAAGCCAGATAAAGATACAAGAAAAGAAAATTACAGACCAATTTTTCTAGTGAATATACATGCAAAACTCAACAAAATACTTTCAAATCAAGTTTAATAGCACGTTAAAAGAATTGTAAGTTGTAACATAATAATATTTTTACATTTTCCAATATCCTCCAACTCTTCCAACTTCGCCAGCAATTATGAACATCCCTGCGTATACTCTCAGCTCCGTGCCTTCATTACCTTTCTCCAAGGTAAACTTCGTGGGAAGTTGTGCCCAGAAAGACAAACATTAAGAAACAGTTAACTTTGAGTTTCCGGAAGATGGCAGCAAAGAGAGGAGTGGAAGCTAGTTAGTCCCCCTGGAACAATTAATAAACAACCAAGAACATCTAGTAAATAATCTGGAATAACTGCAAGGGGACAAACGTGACCGTCCACTCATCATACACCAATATGCCTGAACTGGGAGAAATGCCCAAGATCACAGCATAAAATCTGTAAGTAAAAACTGCGGACCTGAGCCAAGAGCCCCATCCCCCACAGCCCAAACTACAAAGCCTTGCGGTGCCAGAGAGCAGCACTCTCTGAGTGGAGTGAGCGAATACAGATCAGCTGAACTCTAACTGGGGTTTTAATTAACAAATGTGGACCGCTCAGCACAAGCTATGAATCCCCAACAAGCAGACAGAGGCTTTTGGTGACGACTGACCTTGGAGAGCCGGAGGCCTCTCTGGGAGGGAGGCAAGCCCCGAGGACCGGGTGCTATCTCTGGCCTACAGGTGAAACTGAGGGAGGTCGCAGACCAGACCTGAAAGGGGGTTTTCTGTCCCTTTTTCAGCTCAGTGGAGAAAGCCTCAGTCATTAGTTCCCAGTGCTCTGACCCAGACAAGGGTGAAGACAGCACAGGCATAGAGATTATTCAAATGCTAATGACCTCTCGGGCGGTATATCTTCCCTAAGAGGAAGAAGGTGGTGCCAAGCTCTACCACCTGCATTCCATTCAGAACCAGACCCCAGAGACTGGGAAACAACAGCCACGGGCCACACCTCCTTATGCCAGTCTGGAGGTACAGGCTGACAGGTGCCACCTGCTGGGCAGAAAAGCACAGTGACTTGAGGCCTCACAGGGTATATCAACCTTCGAAGACTCACCCTCAGGGAGACGTGATACTATTGCCTCCTTCTGAGACCTGAGCCCGTTCTGGTCTGGGAAAACCTGATTGGAGTAACCAAGGAAACCAGATGCCTAGACAGCAGAAAACTACAACCTATGCTAAGAAAAACGAAGTTATTGCCCAGTCAAAGGAACAAACTTACACTTCAACTGAGATACAGAAATTGAAACAACTATGCTAAATCAATTCAAAAAGTTTAGGGAAGATATGGCAAAGAGATAAAGCATATAATGAAAACACTGGGCGTATATAACGTAGAAATTGAAAGTTCAAAAAAACAACTGGCAGAATCTATGGAAATGAAAGGTACAACGCAGAGATGAAAGACACAATGGAGACATACCACAGCAGATCTCAAGAGGCAGAAGAAAACACTCAGGAACGGGAGGACAAGGCACCTGAAAGCCTACATACAAAAGAACAGATAGAGAAAAGAACGGAAAGATATGAGCAATGCCTCTGGGAATTGAATGACAACATGAAATGCAGGAATGTATGTGTCATGGGTGTCCTAGAAGCAGAAGAGAAGGGAAAAGGAGAAGAAGCAATAATAGAGGAAATAATCAATGAAAATTTCCCATTGCTTATGAAAGACATAAAATTACGGATTCAAGAAGCGCAGCATACCCCAAACAGAATAGCTCCGAATAGGCCTATGCCAAGGTACTTAATAATCCGACTATCAAACATCAAAGATAAAAACAGAATCCTGAGAGCAGCAAGAAAAAAGCAATCCATCACATACAAAGGAAGCTTGATAAGACAATGTGCAGATTTCCCAGTAGAAACCATGGAGGCAAGAAGTGGGGTGATAAATTCAAGATACTGAAAGAGAAAACCTACCAA
Source organism: Choloepus didactylus (assembly GCF_015220235.1). Taxonomy (NCBI): domain Eukaryota; kingdom Metazoa; phylum Chordata; class Mammalia; order Pilosa; family Megalonychidae; genus Choloepus; species Choloepus didactylus. The sequence continues at coordinate 124,137,375 of NC_051312.1, read as the reverse complement.
CCAAGAAACCTATATCTGGAAAAACTGTCCTTCAAATATGAGGGAGAGCTTAAAATATTCTCTGACAAACAGACAATGACAGAGTTTGTGAACAAGATACCTGCCCTACAGGAAACACTAAAGGGAGCACGGCAGACAGAAAGGAAAAGAAAGGAATGAGAGGTTTGGAACACAATTTTGGGAGACAGTAGCACAGCAATGTAAGTACACTGAACAAAGATGACTCTTGAGTATGGTTGAAAGCGGAAGGTTAGCAGCATGTGGGACACCAGAAGGAAAGAGGAAAGATAAAGACTGGGATTGTATAACTCAGTGAAACCAAGGTTGCTCAATGATTGTAATAAAAAGTACAAATATGTTTTTACATGAGGTAAAAACATTTGCAAGGTGTTAAAAATGGGGTGGGACTGGGGGAAAATACAATCAATGTGAACTAGAGGCTATAGTTAACAGGAAAAAAAAAAAAGTTAACTCTGTTAGCAATCATGTGCATGAACTCTTGGCTCCGGAGCCTTCTTTTGTCTATGCCCACTGTAAAACCCTGCCTTCCCCTCTGATCAATATGGACCATCACAGTAAGGATCTGCTATCTCTCCTCCTGACCCCGAGGACAAGGACCCCATGTAAGCACCCAATAAATATTCTATCTTACGCCCCAGGCTGGACTTGTCCAAGTCATTCTTTGGTCTGTCTTTTTACACAGCCCCTCACCTTACTCAGAACAACTGGCATAGTTGGTAGGACACATCAGACCAAAGCATGAGCTGGGGTGGGGATTCCAGAGGGGTAACCCAGGGTGGCCTTCTACCTCAATGTGGGGAGGGGACACCCACTTGCTTGACTGCTGTGGACCTCTGTGCAAGTATGGGAATGGACTAGAGTCTGAATGGAATAGAGTGTGTGAAATTTAGTGAAGATAACAGATGCGCTGCTGCTGCAGTCAGCTGGCCATTGCTATGTGCAGTATGGTCAGCTACAGCAGACTCTAGAGAAAAAAAATCTGCAAGTCCACAGGGGTAATCCTGGGGTGGCCTGCTTTCTCGATGTTGGGAGGGTTCACCCACTTGCTTGACTGCTGTGGACCTCCACGTGAGTACGGGAATGCCCTGAAAACACAAGATGGTAGATGCGCTGCTGCTGCAGTCAGTTGGCTGTTGTCGTGTGCGGTACAGACCATCATGAGAAAGAGAAATGCACAAGTTAGAAAAAAATACGAAGACTTCCACTTCCACATTAAAAGCATGTCTTTCAGAGCAATTAGATAAGAAAGATGGTGATATGGAAGTGCTGGCCTGTCAGTTTTTAAAACTAGGAAGTCGCAAAAAGACCTGTCCAAAGGTTAGAACTACCTTAGCTAAGAAGGATTGGGATCCAAAAACCTGGAATCCCTGGGAGGATGAAAATAGTGATACTGATATAGAGGTGATAGAGGAGGAGGCCTCCAGCCCCCAAGTTTAACCTCTTATATAAAGGAAAGCTAAATCTCAAGTACAGCGTGCAGCCCAAGGTGGGGTGTACAATGATGCACCTGCAAATGAAACTATGGTTGTGAGGGAGTACTCTGCTGGGGAACGGAATGAATTAGGAAAAACCTTTCAGCAACACCCCAAAGAACCTTTAGCAACTTGGATAGTGCACCTATGGGACAGTGGGTCTGATAAAATTAGCTTAGCAGCTGGAGAGGCAGAAAAACTTAGTAAGATTCCTACTAACCCAGCTTTAAGACAAAGGTTGAATAATTTGCAAGGTACTGCTGGGATTCACTCTCTTAAAGACTGGCTGATTCTAGCCAGCAGAGATTTATGGATGACACCTGGTAAACTTCATAATCCATACCCCACCCCACCCCACCCCCTCACGGGGTTGAAAACTATTGAAGAGGTCACGCAATGTTAAGAGAACTAGGCATGAGGGAAACAATATATGGCCAAAATTTTAAAGGACCTGACATAAATGTTTATAGGAGAAATCGGGAAAAAGATCATTAATTCAGTGTGGTGCTTTAGTAGCTCTCATGACTCCCCTAGTGGCTCAAAAGATTTATGTAGTAGGGGAGGCTATGGCTGAACAGAACAGAGAGCAAGTCAGAAAGATAATAAAGGGATCAAAAACTGAGAACAAAAACAAGAACAAGTCTCACAAAAGTAAATCCAACAAAGGATCCCATTATAGTGACCCATAAACAAATATGGGCTAATCTGTTGAGATCAGACATTGCCCTTGAGGAAATAGATGGAAAATCAGATGTTTGGTCTCTGGAAAGCCTTAAAACCTGAGCAAAAATGTACTAAACCTGGTAACTCTTAATAACAAGTAATTGTGGTGCGAACAGCTCCGAGGGCAGATGATTATCTGGAGTGGACACCCCCAGAGCCTCTGCTCTGACAAGAAGGCCAAGGCTCACTGCATATTAGAGCTCTACCAGCTGACCGGAGGCCACATGTGGAGCTCACTATATACTGGGCCCCTCGAAATAAGCAAAGAACATGGGCATTAGTAGATACAGGGGCTGAATGAACTTTAATACATGGGAATCCTGAAAAACATCAAGGACACTGGGTTACTGTTGATGGTTATGGCAATTCCGCCATACGGGTGAGATGAACATGTCTAACTCACCTTTGGTAATTACCCCCCAACAAAGAATATATAGCACATATATCCCCCAACAGGAAAATATCTTAGGGATTAATATTCTAAGGGTCATACTCTGTCCACTACCATGGGTAAATTCCACCTATGAATGAGTAGTAAAAGCAGTCCTGAGGTGGGGGCTAAATGGAAACCAGTCATTTTACCAAGCCGGCAGCAGCTTGTGCACACCAAACAATACCGACTGCCAGGTGGGTATCAAGAAATAACTGATACAATCAAAGAATTGGTAAAAGTGCAAATTGTACTATCAGCACAAAGTCCCTTTAACACCCTGTCTGGTCAGTAAAAAATCCTGATGCCACTTGATAAAGACTATAGATTATCACACTGCAACAGGCCTGAGAAATGCTTTCTTCAGCATACCCATAGACCCTTAATTCCAAGATCAATTTGCCTTCACGTGCGAAAGCCAACAATGGACATTTACCATCCTGCCACAGGATATTTACATAGTGCTACTATCTGTCATGGAATGGTTGCCCGGAATTTATCAACTCTAGATCTACTATCTACTGTTTCATTGTTCCATTATATAGATGATGTTATGTTAACCTCTAATTCTCTCACACATTTAGAAATTCCCTCACGAGTTGTCTGCAACAGGTTAAAGGATAGAGGATGGGAAGTCAACTGGCGAAAATACAAGGGCCTGGAATGGTTGTAAAGTTCTTGGGTAACACCAGGTCAGGTAAGACCCGAAACATTCTGGATCAAGTTATACAGAAAATTCTGCAACAGCCTGTCTCTGCCACTGCTAAACAATTACAAGTTTTCTGTAGGACTTTTAAATTACTGGAGGATATTTACAAGTTCTTAGACCACTAATATGTACTTATTAAAAGAGAGAAAACATGGGACTGGGGAGAGCAAGGATAGGAGGCTTTTGACCAAGCAAAGCTCTTGACCTTCCAAGCCAAAGCTTTAGGTTCCCCTCTACTCCAACACCTATATGCACCTGAAGTAACTCGAAGTTATGAAGGTATGAGTTGAGGCTTATGGCAGAAACAGCCTATTGGTATCATGCCTGTGGGATTTTGATCACAACTTTAGAAAAGGGCAGAAGCCAAATATACAATAATGGAGCAACAGTTACTTGCAGGATATAAAGCCCTTCAACAAGTGAAGTCAAGTTCAGGAGCCAGGTTAATAGAACAAAAAATTGGCTTATTAAAACAGCAAAGAAGACAACTTACTAAAACCCATACCCTGCAGAACTGGACTTCTGTATTAATAGATTCTCTCACCTGCTTAAACCAGGTTGCAGGCACTATACATGCTGTCTCCCCATTTGAGTTACTAGCAAGGTCAGTTTCTATGGCACCCAAAACTATAAAGGTATCAACCACATCTCCTGGTCACACCTCAGAAGTGGATGGAAAACACCCTGCTACTGTGGATACCTGTAGCCCTGCCTGCCAAAAAGGGCTCTGTCGCCTTGGCTCTTCAGTGGACATTGCCTCCAGACTGGCTCTGTTGCATAGTGCCGGAGGGTGCCATTAGACAGGCCGGTGGAACCTGGAGCCCATCTTCCTGTTCTCAAGAGGACCAACAACACTACAACATGATGGATATACAAGAAAGATATCCACCAGGGAAATGATTGCCAGAGTGATATGGTTAGTACCTAATAGGACAAGTTGGCACTAAGGCCTGCTCCTATGGAGAGACAGCATGTGTGGTACTGTAAGCCTAACACCTACCTATTAGCGTCAGATATCCTAGGCCCTATGGGAGAAAGTTTTACAGTAATTTAACTCACAGGAGAACACCTTCCCATTCAGGTACCAACTAAACATTTATGTTTGAGCCCCTAGGCTTCTATCTTGCTTCATGTAAGTTCATCTGTCTTCCTTGATTGAGCTGCAGCTGTAGTGGCACTCCACAGACTGTTGGGTATACAGATACATCCCAGCTTCAAGTAGCTCTGCCCTCCCATGGAATATTGTTTCACTGTTTTAGTTAACTGGATAATAACTGTTAATCACCTATGTCCCCCAAGGTGGCAACTACCTAATTCTAAAACTCATTCTATAATTATTCTCTCTCTGTACAATATGTTATTTCTATTGTTAGAGAACATCTAAACAAGACCTGCCCTTTCTTGACATAGGTTTGGGACGGCTTGATCTGTATGGTTGCTGAGTATGGCATTCTAAGCACCAGAACTCCTTTATGTATTGAAAAACGTAATAATTCTGATTTAGCTGCACATTAACACATGGGATGGCTGTCCACATTGGAATGTGATCAAAACACCATTGTATGGCAGAATGAATGGACAGGAAATCAAAGCAGCTCTAAACATGCCAGAGCATATTTGCCTCCCCCAGGTGCTGGTGGTTATGTGCAACACACTTTGGGCCATACTCCCCTACAAATGGACAGGTAGATCTACTCTAGAATACCCATTCCTGCCAGGGAGTATTCATAAAGTTTTGCCTAGTGCACCACAGAATCCCCCAGCTTTATAAGATCACTTTGGCTTAAGAGTAAAGCACTCCTTAGCTTGGTGGAAATGGCCCCTTATTATTTTTCTCCCTAGTGCTGGAGCATTAGATGCATTAACTCAAATTACAGCATTAGCAAATTTTACTGCTCATGCCCTCAATGACACTAAACATGAAATAAACCTTTTAAATGAAGAAACCACCTAAATAAGAAAAGCAGTGTTACAAAACCATATGGCTTCAGATACGCTCACTGCCACTCAAGGTGGTACTTGTGCCATGACTGGCATTGCTTATTGCTCACATATATCAGATGCACATGCATATATCAACAATGCCTTAGCACACTTACAAAATTCTATAAACCATATCCAAAAGTTAGGTTTTATAGACTCCTTTTCCTCTTGGCTCACTCACCTACCCCTGCAATGGAGTTACATTCTTCTTATTGGCACACTGACAGTACTGATTATTTATCTATCTTGTTGCTCTTTATACTATAGTTGTGGCGTCATTTCTCAACATCACAGGCTGTAAACCTGCACTCTCCCCTCCAATTATGCTCAGGACTTATGTGGAAGAGATGGTAGAAAGATTGGAAGAGTAGTGAGACATGGTGGATTGTAACATAGTAATGTTTTTGCATTTTCCAATATCCCCCAACTCTTCAACTTCATCAGCAATTATGCATGTTGATGCACGTACTCTCTCAGCTCTGTGCCTTCATTATCTTTCCCCAAGGTTAACTTCATAAGAAGTTGCACCCAGAAAGACAAACATTAAGAAACAGTTATGGAGATGCTGCAGACCCAGGACCCGGAGCAGTTCAGAGGCGGTGAATAAATAGCTCTTCAAGTCTGCAATAAAAAATGGCCTCCAATAAAACTACATTGCAAAAAATGGGAAAGAAGTAGAATGGAAAGAATAAAAAAGTTGATAAGGCAGAGCCTGAAGAATCTGTGGTAGAAAAAGTACTGGATTGATGTGTAAAATGGGGAGGTGAAGTATTTCCTGAAGTGGAAGGGATTTACAGATGCTGACAATTCTTGGGAGCCTGAAGAAAATTCAGATTGCCCAGAGTTAAACTGAAGCATTTCTTAATTCTCAAAAAGCTGATAAAGAAAAAGATGGTACAAAAAGAAAATCTTTATCTGACAGTGAATCTGATGACAGCAAATCAAAGAAGAAAAGAGATGTGGCTGACAAACCAAGAGGCTTTGCTAGAGCTCTTGATCCTGAATGCATAATTGGTGCCACAGACAGTAGCGGAGATAATGTTTCTCATGAAGTGGAAAGATTCAGATGAGGCAGACTTGGTGCTGGCAAAAAGAGGCAAAACATGAAGCGCCCTCAAATTGTAATTGCTTTTTATGAAGAGAGATTAACTTGGCATTCTTGTCCAGAAGATGAAGTTCAATAATTGTCTGCACTGCTTTTTATATATATTTAAATACATATAAAATCTGGGTCTTGGTTTATTTATTTATTAGTGTGAAGAATAACTATGTTCTAATGGAAATCAAGTTTGATATGTTTGTTCTGAAGCAGTATTATTGGGGGAGTTGTTAGTTTTACGAGGGGGCATTGGCTTTTGTTTTGTTTTGTTCTTGCATCAACATCACTAGTTACTTGGAACAAATGAAAGCTTTCTGTAGTTGCTTCATCTATCAGGAAAGATCATTTGATACCATGGTATATTATTTCCTTTGCATTAGAGAACAGCTTTTCTAAATGTGGGGAAAAATTCCCATTGTCATTTCTGAATCAGAACTTGTGTTTAACCCCATATATACCTAAGGAGACCATTCTGACCATTCTGGGTTTTTTTAATTATTTGTGTGAGTATATATATAAATACATATGTAATTTTTATTTTTAAATTATTTTTTACATTCATCAAAAACAAAACCATTCTAAACAAAAATGGCATTTTACAACCATGGATAAATACATGGTGCTTCTGGGATGCAATCATTCTGAGCAAGAAATCACTTCAAGTTAAACTGAAAATTTTCCTGAAGTCATAAATTTTCAAATCAAATAGATGTTTCAGTAATTAATTGGACAATTTTAAAATAATATAAATAATTAAAATTACATAATTTAAAGCAGCCAGAGCAAAATCCATGTCTGTATCCATAGTCATATAAATAGAAAATATTTGCAAAACTCTGCAAGGAAAATCTACCATAACCAACAATCTCCCCACTCAGATGAGAAAACAAGGTAAATAATGTGGTGTTTTCATTAGCCAAGCAAGGCTTACTTAAATGGGCATTTAAAGGTTCCTTCTAGAGAGCCATTTCATTATAGAAAGTTGAAATCCCTGTGCTATATTGACTAAAACGGCCATGATTCATGGAAACCTAATCAGACGGTTAAAGATGCTGCAATTTAGGACATTTGGCATAGTAGGTAAACAGAATTCTGTAATCTAAACTGTTGACCTGCATGTTTTTTCTTTACCCCAATGCATTCCTTACATGTAGGTTCAATCTTTTCAGTATTTGGGTTACTGGTTCAGCAGAAGCCAGGAAAAACAATAACTTCATAATAATCAGAACGTTATCCAACTGTGTATTGTTTACTTTATTGTAAATACTGGTGAACAGTGGTCAATGAATGGTTTTATATTCCTTAAGAAAAAAAAAAGAAACAGTTAACTTTGTTAGCAATCATGTGCATGAATTCTCTTGGCTCTGTGGGCCCTGTGCCTTCTTTTGTTTATGCCCACTATAATATCCTGCCTTCCCCTCTGATCAATATGGACCATCACAGCAAGGGAACTGCTGTCTCTCCTCCCGACCCCAAGAATGAGGACTCCATGTAAGCCCCCAATAAATGCTCTATCTTACTTCCCAGGCTGGACGTGTCTAAGTCATTCTTTGGTGTGTGGTACCCTTCGCAGCTGGGTGGAAGGTTGTCTTATTACACAGCCCTCCACCTTACCTGGATAGGTTTTATCCCAGGTATGCAAGAATGGTTGAACACTAGAGAATCAATTAACGTAATACACCATATTAAGAAAACAAAGAGAAAAAAAAAGTACATGATCATCTGGATAGATGCAGAAGAGGAATTTGAAAAAATCCAGCATCCTTTCTTGATAAAAACACTTTGAAAAGTAGGAATACAAGGAACCCTCCTCAACAAGATAAAGGGAATATATGAAAAACCCACTGTTAACATCATACTTTTACCATTAAGTACAAGAGAATTATTCAACATTGTGCTCAAAGTTCTAGCCAGAGCAATTAGACAAGAGAAAGAAACAAGAGGCACCTAAATTGGAAAGAAAGAAGTAAAACTTTCCTTATTTGCAGATGACATGGTCCTATACATAAGAAAAGTCCCAAAACTACAACAAAGCTACTAGAGATAATAAAAGAGTTCAGCAAACTGGTGGGATACAAGACCAACATGCAAAAATCAAAAGCTTTTTTATACACTAGTAATGAGCAATCTGGGGGAAATTAAGAAAAAATTCCACTTATAACAGCAACTAAAAGAATCAAATATCTAGGAATAAATTTAAACAAGGATGTAAAGGACATGTATACAGACAACTACAAAACATTGCTAAAAAAAATCTAAGAAAACCTAAATAAATGGAAGAACACTTGTGTGTTCATGGATTAGAACACTAAATATCATTGAGATGTGAATTCTACCCAAATTGATTTACAGATTTAATGCAATCCCAATCAAAATTCTAAAAGCCTACTTGGCAGTAATGGAAAAGCCAATTATTAAATTTATTTGGAAGGGTAAGGGACTACGAGCAGCCAAAAACATCTTGAAAATGAATGAAGTTAGAGGACTCACACTGCCTGACTTTAAAGCATATTCGAAAGCTACAGTAGTCAAAACAGCATGGAGCTGGCATAAAGACAGATATGCTGACCAATGGAATCAAATCACAAGTTCAGAAATAGACTTTCACATCTATGGCCAATTGATTTTGGACAAGGATGCCAAGTCCACTTAACTGAGAAAGAATACTCTCTTCAAGAAGTTGTGCTGGGAGAAGTGGATATCCATATGCAAAAGAATGAAAGAGGACCCCATGACAAAAATTAACTCCAAATGGATCAAAGATCTAAATATAAGAACCAGGATTATAAAGCCCCTAGAATAAAATGTAGGCAAGCAATACAAAATCTTGAGAAAGGAAGAGGTTTCTTAGACTTCACAGCAAAGACATGAGCAATGAAAGAAAAATAGATAAAACAGAAAATTCTCAAAACTAAAAAATTTTGTGCCTCAAAGGATTTTGTCAAGAAAGTGTAAAGCAACCTACTCAATTCAAGAAAATATTTGGAAACCATATAGTCGATAAAGGTTTGATATCCAGAGTATATAAAGAACTCTTACAACTCAACAGTAAAAAGACAACCAACCCAATTTAAAAATGGGCAAAAGATTTGATAAGCATTTCTCCAAAGAGGATGTACAAATGATTAAAAGGCACATGAAAAGACACCTAACATCACTATCTATTAGGAAAATGCAAATCAAAACCAAATAAGATCTCATTTCACACCAACAAGAATGGCCACTATTACAAAAGCAAAAAGTACAAGTATTGGAGAGGATGTTGAGAAATAATGCATTCATTGCTGGTGGAAATGTAAAATGGTGTAGCCACTGTGGAAGACAGTTTGGCAGTTCCTCAGAATGTTAAGTATAGAATTACCGTATGATCTGGCAATCCCACTGCTAGGTATATACCCAGAAAAATTCAAAGCAGGGACTCAAACAGATACTAACACACCAAGGTTCATAGCAGCATTACTCACAATTGCCAAAAGATGTAAGCAACCCAAGTGTCCATCAACCAATGAATGGATAAACAAAATGTGGTATATATCTACAATGGAATATTATTCAGTCATAAAAAGGAATGAAGTCCTGATGCATGCGGTAACTTGGATGAAACTTGAGGACATTAAGTGGTGTGAAATAAGCCATACAAAAAGGACAAACACTGCATTATCCCACTGTTATGGACTAATTATAATAAGCAAACTCATAGAGTTAGAATCTACAATATAGGTTACCAGGCAATAGACTGCAGTTAGAGAACGGGGAGTTGATGCTTAAGTTGTACAGAATTTCTATTTAGGCTGATGATAAAGATTTGGAAATGACTGGTGGTGACAGTAGCACATTATTGTAAATATAATCAACAGCACTTAAATACATAGGTGAATGTGGTTAAAAGGGGAAACTTTAGGATGTATATATTACTAGACTAAAAATTAAAAGACAAAACAGGACTGTACAACACTGTGAACTATATTGTAGACCACAGACTTCAGTTAATAAGAACAAGTATAAGAAGGTTCTTTCATGAATTATAACAAGTGTAAGAGATACTAATACAAGGTGGTAATAACAGGGTGGTATATGGGGAAAAGTACACCTAATGGAAATAATGGATGATAGAACTATTTTAATAATCTTTTGTCATCTGTAACACATGACTACAGTTTAAAAAAATACATTTATAAAAAAAGTGCTGAAATCAAATGTAAAAAATGTTCCACACCAATGCAAAGTGCTGGTGGTGGGGTGGTTTACAGGAATCTTGTATTTTACGTAAGATTGTTTAGAAAACTCATTACTTCTCTAAAAAGAAGGTAAATATATATATATACACAACATATCAAAATTTGTCAGATGTGGCTAAAGCAGTGTTCAGGGGAAGATTTATTATATTAAACACATTTATTAGAAAAGAAAGATCTCAAATAAATGGTGTAAAATTCTACTTCAAGAAACAAGGAAATGAACAAATTAAACCCAAAACAAATGGAAAGAACTAAGTGACAAAATCAGAAATCAATAAACTAAGTGACAAAACCAGAAATCAATAAACAGATCAATAAACAGATTAAAACAGATAAAACAAAGAAAATCAATGGAACCAAAAGCTGGTTTTTGAAAAGGTCCCACACACCTCAAAAAGATAGTAAGGTAATAATGTGAACAACTTTTAAGTTCATACATTCAAAAACTTAGATGAAATGTACAAATTCCTTAAATGAAACAAACTACCAAAGCTCACTGAAAAAAGAAATACGTATGCTTACCATCTTATGTAAAATAAAATCAGGTATTACAATGATACAACAACATTGTAAAACTTAATTAACAGCACTGAATTATATATTTGAAATGCAGTTTAAAGGGAGAAATTTTAGGTTGCAAAGATATTATTAGAATAAAAAAAAATCCATAGGATTGTAAAACACAAGCGGGGAACCCTAAAGTAAACTATGACTATACTTAATTGTACAATTATAATAATATTCTTTCATCAATTCTAACAAAGGTATCACATTAATGCAAGCCGTCAATAATGGGGGGTGGGGAGATGTGGTTTAAGGAAATACTGTATTTTCTGCATGTTTCTACAAACCCACAACTTCTGTAATTAAAAAAAAGTAACCTGAATAATCCTATATCTATTCAAGAAATCGGATTCATAGTTAAAAACCTTCCAACAAGAGCAAAAACTCCAGGTCCAGATGGCTTCACTGAAGAATTCCATCAAACATTTAAGAAAGAATGTCCATTCTACACAATCTCTTCCAGAAAATAAAAGAGATGGGAAAACATTCAAACTCCTTTTATGAGGCCAGCATTACTTTGATACCAAAACCAGACAAAGACATTCTAAGACAAGACAAGACAACTGACCAAATTCCCTCATGTACATCACAGGAACCATGGTTACAATAATCAGAATGTCGATATAATTTGAAATGCTTGAATATCTTAAATACAACTGGTCATTTTGGTGAACTGTTTGAGTATCCTAGAGATCACTGGCTAGATCTCCAAAGGCTACCTCTATGCTCGTTGAGGGCCTTGTTTGTTCAGAGCAACATCAAAGACCTCAGGTAACTCCTCAGAAACTAGTGATACAGGTGAGAAGGGTGTGCTGGTTTGAATGTATTATGTCCCCTAGAAAAAGCCATATTCTTTGATGCAATCTTGTGGGGCAGACATATTAGTGGGGATTAAGCTGGAACGTTTGAATTACGTTGTTTGCATGGAAATACCCCCCACCCAACAGTAGGTGATAACTGATGAGATATTTCCATGGAGGCATGGCCCCACCCATTCAGGGTGGGCCTTGATCAGTGGAGCCATATAAATGAGCTGACAAGCAGAAGGAACTCAGTGCAGATGAGAGGGATGTTTTGAAGAGGAGCTACAGACAAGAGGGACACTTTGAAGAAAGCACAGGAGCTGCAGATGAGAGACATTTTGAAGATGGCCGTTGAAAGCAGACTCTTGCTCCGGAGAAGCTGAGAGAGGACAAATATCCCAAGTGCAACTAAGAATGACATTTTTGAGGATCTGCAGCCTAGAGAGGAACATCCTGGGAGAAAGCCATTTTGAAACCAGAACTTTGGAGCAGACGCCAGCCATGTGCCTTCCCAACCAACAGAGGTCTTCCAGACACCACTGGCCATCCTTCAGTGAAGGTACCCGATTGCTGATGTGTTACCCTGGACACTTTATGGCCTTAACACTCTAACTGTGTAAACAAATAAACCCCCCTTTTATAAAAGCCAATCCATCTCTGGTGTTTTGCATTCCAGCAGCATTAGCAAACTAGAACAAAGGGCTTGATTCTTGTTGGAATAGTAAGTTGAGAGTAATGCAGGAAAAAGGGCACTGATTAGGCCTCATTTTAAAATACAAAATTGGCAATAAAGAATGACCTATAATCTAATTATTATAATTTAACCTTAATACTTCTCAATTTTAAAAAAACTGAGTTTTTAAATATTCAGATCTGGTATATCAGAAGACTTTGACATCTGGCTTCAAGTCACCTTGTTAATGCCAAGTCCCATATTGACCCATTAAATCCTATCAGACCCAGAATTGCTCCATCTCTGAAATAAAAAAACAAAAATATTCCAGTCTCTAACCATGGCTTCCTTCCTTTGTGGTCTCTCAGTATCTCTCATCTACAAGCTGACAACAACACTAGATTTCCCCCTGGTATCCATTCTACACATCCAGTCAGTCACTGGGTAGGCCTTATATATTCTATTACAATACTTTTGCTTTTCATTACCTTACCAGTGACCTTCTAATTGTCTTATCCAACAGATGATTGTGTCTAATCCTCTCTATAACACTTAAAATACTGACTCCCCCCCGCCCCGGAACTTACCAGTGACCTTCTAATTGTCTTATCCAACAGATGTTTGTGTCTAATCCTCTCTATAACACTTAAAATACTGATTCCCCCCCGCCCCGGAACTTGAAATTCTCTTGCTTTCACTTCTATGACTCTTCTCTTGGTTTTCTTCATTCTACTTTACTTGCAGCTTAGTTTAGGTAGTGTTTCTCTGTGTATCTGCTTCACCAAAATATAGCTCTATCATATGATTACTCTACTGCATTATAATTTTTTGGTTTACTTGTGGTTTTTCTGCCACTGGACTGTCAACTCCTTGAGGGCAAGAATGGCATCTCTGAACCCTGTAATTAATTTAGTAGGTACTTAATAAGTGAAAACAAAGGTTCAGATTCTGTAGCCATATAATTTTACTAAGGTACTGTTAAACTGTGAGGCAGACTCTGACTGCTTTTTTGGTGAGATTTCACTTCATGAGGAAAAATTCACAAACAAACTTCAAAACATACCTAGCCACTGTTGCTGAGATATTTCACACCAGTATTTTCTCACTGAAAGAATGTCTTTGAGCAGTATGTTGCTACAATCAGCTCCATAAATGGCACCATTAGATGAATCTTTCACTGTATCCATGATATAATTCAAGAGTTCTTGACACTTTAGCCTGGGAGCTCCTATTTAAAAATTAAATAGACAAACAAATATGACATATAAATCTTAAAGGAAAAATAAACTACAGACATTGAAATGGCAACTATTTAATTCCTTTTGGGAAATTACTATTAACTAATTAATCTTCTTCTCAAAGAACAGAGGTCAGCAAACTATGAATGAATGCCAAATTTAGCCAGTCGCCTTTTTATGGGAACACAGTCATGCCCATTCATTTACATGTTGCTACATGGCTGTTTTCATATTAAAACAGCAAAGTTGATTAACTGCAACAGAGACCATATGCCCAGCTTATAGTAATCCACATACACTGACATTTCAGTGGTGCTGGAAAGCTAGATATTTGCTAAACTACTGTTCTTTATATTGAAGCCACAGATCATCAATCTGAAATATCATTTAGTTTAACAATCTTTGAGCTTCCATGTAATAATGTTTACTAACATCAGGTTTTCCTAATTCTTAAATTAAGGTTGGTATCACTAAGCCATAACCTTATTTGTAAAGAGTAATAGAATCTGTGCCCAGGTGTCCCTAAACAAAATATATTTGCTTGTAGCTTTCAGCACTGTGTAGAGCCCATTTTCCCTATATAAGCCTACTAGAATCCTGCACTTTGGTTCAAAATTAACTCTTTGAAATATCAACTGTATAAGTTCAAGATAGGCAAACTCACTAGGAGCAAAAAAGGACTTAGCATTTTTTTTAAATCAATAGTAAGCACAACGTTACTTAAGAGTGTGGGTTTTGGATGCCAAGAAATGTAATATCATGTTATAATGCATTAGTAAAAGTATAGAATAAAAGATATGTGAGTCCTGCTCTACTGTCTACCAAGCAGAATGTATCTATAATATTGAGCCCCACAGTTAGTAATAGAGATACAATTAAAGTGAAGAGTATTTAGAAGAGTGACTCCAAAAGTGGGTCACATGAGCTGAAGGGAGGAGGTCTGTATAGGTTAGAGAAGAGGACCCAGAGGAAATATCATGTTGGAAAAATGATTAAGATTTTTCCATATTATCCCAGAAGGTAAAGCAATAACAAATGGAGACAGACTTGAACTACACTTAAAGCTGTTCAAAGACAGAAAACAGTATCTCAAATTCTACCTAAGTGCTAGGAATGTAGAGAGAAGATACAAGCATGGGTAGCTGAAAATAATACTTTTTAATCTTTTGAATCCTGAGATTCTATCATTCTATGCTTACGTAAATTTCCCCAAATACTTGAACCTACAGTATTAAAAATCATTATATTTACTAGAAATTAGAGTTAGTACTCAACTTTTGCTTCACCATATTCAGATTAAACTCATGCAACGATAACCTATTAAGCCATTTATCTATAATATATAATGCCACTTACTTTTATTTGCACATTTGATGAAATATTTGACCAAGCTACTGATTTCTTGCATCTTTTTCTGCCTGGAGGCTTGTGTTGACGCTGACACATTTGATTTTGCTGTTCTTAGACCTTCTGTTTCTTTCTGAATATATTTCTGTAAAAATCTTAAAGAAAACGAAATGGAATTTTAGAAACTCAATAAATGCTTAAATTATACAAAAATTTCAAAAAGGCCTGCATGCCATCACAAAGAATACCTTTTAAACCACATTGCTTCAATCAATGTACCAGCTAAATGAAGCAATGAAATCAAATCTCTTTCAGGGCCTAACTCCCACAACTCCAACTTAAATTATAATCTGCAAAGCTTTTCAACTGTAACCTCCATTATCTTCTATTGCTTCACTGCCTGCACTCTCATTTTATCATTAAAAGCCTGCAATGGTATTAAGAACCCTCAGTCCTCTATCACCTCCTTCTTTTTCTGTACATGACCTACCTCATTCCCTAGGCAGTTGATAATGTTTAGCCTTTAAATGAAGCTTGCCTAGAATATATTCATAACTAATCAGGAATCCTAACGGAGGGTGTTATGTAGAATGGTATTCATCTTTAGGTAACAACCATATTTGTAGTATTTGAAATAAACTAGATAACCTGCATGCCAAATCTCTAACAGTCAATCTATACCAAATAGGAGCTAAGAAATAAAATGGATTATATGCTCTAAACACTCAAGGACAAGTAAACACTTCTACCTACCAATTGCAAATGTTGCCTCAGGTTTATAGAATGCTCTCAGTATCCTACATTAAAGTATTTTATTCATTTTTCCTAAGCATCACAATCTGTTTCTAGTTATAAATGGACTTCATGACTGAAAATTATGCCTCTATGTAAAAAACGTACCAATCCTGTTTGCCAATTCTGTCAGATAATAAACTATGTCTGTATGTCTTCCCATTGCCTGAGTGATTTTTTTTAACTTTATCCATTTGGGAGTTTTCTAATCTTCCTTCTACATACTTCATTATAATGTAACACATTGTCATTACTTACAATCAGCAGCAATATTTAAATATGTCAAAGTAATAATTAAGCATTTTTTATAACTTAATTTCATTCTCTAATTTGAAATAATGTATTATAAACTGACCAATATGAGAGGAATTCCCTCTTAATTTATCTTGAGTGCAATGTGTCTAAGACATTTTATGAAACAAATGACTTCAAATTTTTAATTTTTCTATATAAACCTTTAAAAATTATATTTCGGATAAACATTAAGCATCAACTTCATATGTAAGGCACAATGTTTCATAGGTAGCAAAGATAACACACACATAAATAAATAATGTGAAAACAGAATGAAAATGAAATAGAGAAAAATAAAGAAGACAAAAAAATTTAGAATAAAATACCTAAAAACAGCATCCCAATTCAGATATTTTCCTTGTTTGGAATCTGAATGGCGATCCAAATGTTGAACTGTTTCAGGATCCCGAATCAGGCGCTTAAATTTCTCAACTTCTTTCTGAAAATGAAAAATGAACATAATAATGGATTATCAATCATATACTTGCTTCAAGGAAAGATTAAATTTAAGTAAAATACTACCTTTCGCTCTGTAGCTCTATCATGTTCTAGTTGACGGCAGCAAATAAGCAGATCATTAAGTGCTAGACTCATGGTTCAGAATTTCAGATCACACATAATTGTCTGTAAAAAAATATGTACACTCAAAATTAATTCAGACCATGGAATTAATATATAGTTAATTATACAAGACACAACATGTTCATTTTTTAGTATTTCCATATTTAAAACGAGAGTCTCTTAGAATGACTCAAAACAGTCCTTCAACAGGAATAGGATAAAAATAAGAAAAGAATCACTTATTTTTTTTACTGAGAATTCTTCTAAAGAAACATGACATTAAAGTTGAAACATGAAAGATGAACAGAAGGTAAAGAACAAGGAAAAGGGCACTCAAGTTTTAACACTGACAGGCTCAACTACTTAAAAATACCCTTGTTCATATCTAATAACTTGTTATTTTGTTGAGCATTTGTTGTGCTCCAGGAACTATTTTAAACAAAGTACATGAATCCTCACAACTCTTTGAGGTAGGTACAATTATCGATTCTTATATTATCGCTGAGGAAACAATTTCTAAAAGATAACCAATTTGCCCAAGATTATACATCTTATAAGTGGCAGAGCCAGGACGTGAACCAATTCAGTATGACTATGAAGGCCACACTCTGCCAAGGGCAGATTTATTTTCAGGCAGATGGGGTGTAGGCGTCATTGTAGAATTCTGCAAAGGGAGCAAATACACCTGGCTGGGGCCTAAAAAGGAACAGCTGGTTTGCCAATTCAGAAGCAGAAGGGTTCAAAGCAGAATATCTAGCAAGTTCAAGGCTAAATCCGCTAGGGGCGTGAAGACGGAAAAGAGAATGGGGGTGGGGGAAGAGATGGGGAAGAGATGAGGGGGAGATGGGGGGTGAAGAGAAGGATGAGGTGAAACAGGCGGCGTAAATGGCCACTCTGGAGGGAAAACGTGAGACTGGGAGTCTGGGAGCGGGGACAGAATGGGTCAGACACGAATTAATTCTCCATCATAGAAGGCAGAAGCTTGCTTCCGCGCCCCTACCACTGAACTGTGACGGTAACAGCACTGGTGGCCAATGCGGTATCTCTTGAGGCGACGGTGGTTGCAGCTCAAATCTCCGATCTTCTCGCCTCCTCCTGCAGCTGCAGCTGCAGCTGTAGGTCCTCGAACCCGTTATCCACGCACGTATTCCCCCTCTCGGTTCAAACGCGGCGTGACCACGCAGCACGGGTCTCAGGAGGAAGGAGTTCCGTGGAGTCCACGCCAGCGCACAGTCTGCCCATGCGCACCAAATATCACGTGCGCTTTCCTTCGCTCAAAACACCAGTTCACGCAAAACATTTGGCCTCTCTGAGGAAACGCGCCTGCGCCTTTCCTACCAATGGAGAGCGAGCTTTCAACTGATGCTGGAGCCAGGGGTCTGACTGGGGCTCTTGTACCCAGCTTCTTCTCCTTCTTCAGCGCCACCCCTCCAAATATGAGGGCGGAAATGACGAACGTTCCAAGGAGAACGGAGGCGGGTTTCATTTCGGCGCCTTTCTTTCTTTCGCGGAAGCGATTGGCTGGCGAGGAGGGAAAGAGGCGGGACAAATTGCCGCGGGTTCAGTGCCGCGGCTGGAACCGGGAGATGCGGCGCCCGAGCTGTCGCTGTGTTTTCCTTTACCTGAGTCTCTTCTCTTATTGTGATTTCTTCTGAGGACTCGATCATGTTGTTACCTTCGGATGTAGCCCGGCTGGTACTGGGTAAGCGCGGATGCAAGGGAGAGGATTATTGGGCCAGGAAAAGCAGGACGGAAGAACCTTTGGGGCCAAAGGTTTTCTCTGGGCGGGGAAGCTTTGAGGTTTTGCCTCCCCGCCCACAAGTTCAGACTGGGGGTGATTCTCCTTCAGCCCGAGGCTCTAGGCAGTTTAAGCCTCTTTGTGCGGATGCTCTTCAGGGGCTGCGTGTGAGGGGAAGGCTAAAGAGAAGCACGGGGTGGAACACCTGGGGCCCGGATTCTGAGGGAAAGTCGGGCCTGGGCACTTAATTGGGATACCTGAGAGTTGCCTACGTGACGGACGGACTGCTCTTTCTTCAACCTTCGAGTCACTTTCCCTAGTCATAGCTGGGTCTAAAGAGGAAAAAGAAGGACTTTCACAGCCACCTAGCTATGTAGAAAGACCTTCCTGATGTCCTTCGCATTACTCGCCCTTAGAACTTACGAATTTGGGGCTAGTGAGGGTCATCCTCCTGTCTTTCCCCCTGCAAAAATTCGTCCAGATAAGTCGGTTGCTAATTGCGTATTTTAAAACATCAAGGATTCCTAGTCCTTTGATTAACCAAAAAAATTTCAGAGAGGAAATGCCTTCCAGCTGAATATTTTCTAGCCCTAGTTAGTTCTTTCCTCCATTTGAGGAGAGTTAATCCCGTGGACTAGTTGTCTGTCAGGGTGTATTGTCTTTGTAGGCCAACGGGTTTTGTTGTTCCTCCCCTGAAAGAAGAAAGAGCATTGTACTGCTGAGAACGTGAGACATGTAAAGCTCAAAAGTTGAGCCAGTGATACACATACATATGTGACACCCGTAAATGTAAACAGCAGTGATGAAACCTCCTGTAGTATCCACAGCCATTGCTTCCATTATTTTATCATTAGAAAAACCTATTTGTCTTGGTCCTTTTTTACATACCCAGCGCTGTCTAAAAACAGTGTTTATACTGGGTTCTTGATAAGCATATTTTACATGAAGCAGTAGAAGGAAATGGTTCTACCATCCATTTTGGAAAGACTAATTTAATGACTTTAAGTTTAAACAAATGTTTGATTAATCTTTTGCCCTCTTTATTAGAATTGAATAGGAACATAGTTAACCTCCGTGTGGTAAAAAGCTGTCAATCTTGTGATTGTTATATTTAATATATGTAAGCCTATCAAAAGTAGACTTTCATAGTGTACATTGACATACTTTATTTTTCATGTGTGCATATTATTTGCGTAAGCATTTTGAGTTCTGGCAGTTTGGTAATCCAGTTTAGTTTCAGTGACCATAGTCACTCGTTCTCATTCTCACCACTATTGACATTTTGGGCCAGATTGTTCTTTGTTGTGGGGCACTGTCTTGTGCATTGTAGATTGTTTAGCAATATACCTAGCCTCTACCTGTTAGATGCCAGTAGGATCCCCCCAGTTGTGACAAGGAAAAATGTCTTCAGACACATTGCAAATAAGTCCCCTGGGGGGCACAATCGCTCCATTTGAGAACTACTGAGCTTAAGAAATTAATTTCATTTTCCAATCGGAATAACCTATATCAACTTGTGATTATTTGTTCTTCACAAACCAGCTACTCTGTTTGACTTCCTACTTTTTTTTAATGTACAAAAACTCCAGTCATTGTTGTCTTATCCTAAAATTCTTTACTATCCACATTGTTTTCACAGTCACAGTCCTAGCAATATGCCTCTTATTACTTCTCTCCTGGACTTTTTGTCATAGCTTCCCATATAGTCTTCCTTCTTGGAATTTATCTTATTTATTGTTACAACAATCTTTGTAAAGCAGTTGCACCACAGTTTCTATTTTAGAAGTTGAAACAATGATGCACCTACTAAAATTTCAAATTGTACAGAAGGGTATATAGAACAACAACAAAAAAGTTGCCCCACTCTCACTGCTTCTGCTTTTTTCATTTAGCATTATATTTTGGGAGCTCCTTCTGTATCAACATATAAAGGTCTACCATCCCCAAACTTAGTGGCTTAAAATGTTATTTGCTCATTGTTCTTATTCCCATCCATACCCCCATCCCTATCTCAGCTTTTCTCTTTTTATGGGCCCCTTTTCTTCATAAAGTTCCTCCAGCTAATTTTTGGGTGCCTAGTATGTTCCAAATGCTGTGCTAATTGCTAAGGTTACAGAGAAAAGTAAGATCCCTCCCCTTAGAGTCCACATAATTAAGTTTTTTACCTGTAAAAACACTTTGCTGGATTCCATCTCACATTCTGCCTAATGTCCTATAGCACCCTTTCACAGATGAATCTTATTCAAAGAATATTGAACTTGACTTGCTTGCTCTACTTCCTTTTCTACCTTTCATTCTGCAGAACACTGCATTCTGACTTCCTTATCTACCTTTCATTCTGCAGAACACTGCATTCTGACTGCACCACACTAGTCTACCTAAACAGCCCTTGTTACTCAGCTACAGCTAGCTGTTGCCTTACTGGGATTTCTTTAAATAGTCCCCAGGCCAAAAATACATCAAAGCATTGCTTATTGCCTGAGGGTCACCAGTTTGGGTTTATTTGTATGTCATACAGAATGCTCTGTGGAATTTATCCTGTTGTGTCTCTCTTGCTTGATCTCAACTTCTCAACATCTGCTTTATGTTCCAGGCATACCAAACTACTTGCAGTTTCTCCACGTACTCTTATATATTCTGTTCCCTCAGCCAACAGTGCTTTTCTCCTTTTCTTTCTAGTACACTTTTACTCAAGGTTCAAATTAAGCATGATCTCTGAAACCTCTTCCAACAGATACAGTTAGTACTTTCTCTCATAGCATTGTGAATTACTTGTTTCATTATAGCTATATGTGTTTACGTCTTTGTCTTATTCAGTGTTTTTAATCTGGGGTTAGTGGATAGACTTCAAGAGCTCTGGGAGCCCCTTAAATTAATTATAAAAGTTTATGGGTAGATGGGGGCATTTTATGTATGAGGAGGCCAGAAATTTCTTTACATTCTGAAATAGGCTCATTAACTTTCTTCATGAGTCATCATCCATCCAGGAAAACATAAACCAAAAGTATGTAACATGGAGGGAATTTAATGAAAAAAATTGATTGGACTGGTGATGGAAGAGCTGAGAGGCCAAGCATCTTATCATAAGGCAACTCAGTTATTAGAAAAAGCAAGAAGCCACAATCTGAAGCATGAGAACAAAAAGAAATGAAGCAACACAGAGGCGAGGTTGACCATGTGGAACATGAAAAGTGGACCTGTCTGCTGAGGGAGCTGACTTCTTCCTCCTGCCTTCCAGTCTCCTACTAGTGCTTCCCATTGGCCTAACTATGCCAGAAACCAGCTGCCATGGGAGACTGGGAAACATTGCCTCCATGGTATCAGTCTTCCCATCATTTAGTGCAGAGCCAGGGAAGGGTGAAGATTGGATTTGAAGGCAAACAGACACAGGACTGGTATACCCCTAAAGGGTCCGGAGCCAGTGATCTTACTCATTTGTATATCACTAACACATTTAGATATTTCATAAATAATTAGAAAAGTACAGCTGTAATTAGGACATTCCCCTTTGTTTGCTGAATAATATCTGTACTCATTGCCCTGACGTTTATAGTTTTCATGATGAGGATGTATTCTGTCTTTTCAGTTGTGTCTTCACCTGTTCTCCTTCATATCCCTTGTGCTACATCCAAACTGGACATCTTCCCCAAACATGCTCTGCATATATGCTTTCTATCAGCTCCTTTGGGATTTCCAGCTGTCTTCTTGAAATGTAGCTCAATTTTCCCCACGCCTGGTAGTAATTTCTCTGGCCGCTCTGTTTATTTAAAACAAGTTAGACCTACTTTTCCTATCACCTTTGCTCTGTATCACATTATTTGTGTATGTATCTTCTGGCCCATAGTAGATCATAACTTCTGTATGGACAGAGGCCTTGTCTTTGTTATTTGTGAATCTAATGATATAAGGCCCTGTAAATTAAGTCTTCCTAAGAATTATTTGTATTTTTTTAAGATCATTAAACTAATATTTCTGAGGAATTAGAATATGTGAAAGATATTTTTAGGAACAGTGCTTTACTATCCCTTGGTTTCTTAGGGTTCCTGTCTTTCACCTTTCCCTTTCTAGAAACAAATGGGAAGAAGAAAGGCCTATTTCTTAAATTTGAATACCCTGGCAGTTCAGATTTTATCTTTCCTTCTCTTTTTCAATTATGTTTCCTCTTCAGTCTATCTTGTTACTCATTACTACATGCATTAGAAGGCAGGCTGAAGACAATATTATATTAAGAAAAAGGAAACAGGCATACTTACCTATTTGTATACCTTTTTCAATAATTTTACACTAAAGATGTGTTCTTTTAGTTTGAAGTTGTTTTCAAGAATAAAATGGAGAAAACTCTATTAATTGAAGGGCATTCATCTGTAGCATTATAATGACAAGGATTAATTCATGCCTAGTTGGTATTTTATTGCAACATTTGAGATTTAGAATAATCTGTTCCTAAAATTTTCCCTTATATCTTGATTGAGAATTGGTTACAGTCAGGTACTTGAGGATAAATAAGTATTTGTAGGCAAAGAAGTTGTTAGCCATACATATATGATAAACAAACATAAAAGTAATCAATTATTTTGCCACGTTATTTTAGGACTTCTAGGACAAAAGTAAATTAAAATACATGAAGTTTAATCTAAAATGGGAATTTAGGCATGTGTTGGGCATGTTTTTAAGAGCAGATGATACAGATCTCAGATATTACTATTTTAAAATGCATTATAAGTCTTAAACCCTTGTTATGGCTGTAATCTAACCTTCTAATACAGCCTTTAGTGTGTGGTATACAAAGGTATAATATCTTTTTGTTTGTTTGTTTTTATTAAACTCAGTTTTATTGAAATACATTCACACACCATGCAATCATCCATGATATACAATCCACTGTCCACAGTATGATAACATAGTTATGCGTTCATCACCACAGTCTATCTCTGAACATTTTCCTTACATCAGAAAGAACCAGAACAAGAATAAAAAATAAAAGTGAAAAAAGAACACCCAAATCATCCCCCCATCCCACCCCATTTGTCCTTACAAAGGTATAATATCTTATGCTCAGCCATGAACATGTGACCTATAACTGATTTCCCAGGGTATGTTAGCACCAATGATAATATTTTATTGAAAAGGATAACTACATTTTGTCAAGGGTGGTGTTTCTAAAGCGTCACTGCCCCAGCCCCGACTCTAAAGGAATGTTTTTTAGAAAATTTTAAGTATAATATCCCTCTCCCCCATGAAATTTTAAAATCACAAATATACTGTATATCTGTTTATGTGTTATGTAAATCTGTGATCTATATGTAAAAACAGTAAGTTTTTTTCATCCCTCCATACCAGCACCAATTTTCTCCCTCTTAGGGTGAAAGCACACTCTGAGAATTCATGGTCTAGCAAAACACAAACCTACTTTAAGGTATTGTATTTCATACCAACACCCTCTTAGGGGTCCCAAGTGGCTAATGAATACATGTAGAGTGAATGGTGCTTTTCAAACTCTTCTCCATGAAAAGAAACTGTTTATTTGGGGTCTTCAATCTAAATCTTGAAGCATATGAAAAAAAAGTTCCACCTGCTTTGATTCCAGGTTAATCCTAGTGATTTGTACATTTTTTAAATTTCTGCATTCACCAGATCCTAGGCAGCACCTCACTTACTCTTTTCAGGTGGCTGTAGTTTTCATAAATGAAACAGGAAATAAAAATAGCAAGCTGTCTTTGATCCTACTAAGTTCACATTTGAGGTAGGATTTTCAGTGATTGGAATATTGAAGTGATGTCTGAAATAAAAGCTTTCTTCAGGTTTCTAAATGCTTTTTCATACTCTAAAACACAATGTCTTTGATTTTTTTATTTGAGTGTTTGTTTCTCCTTATAGCAGTACTTAGCAGAAGTTGGTAAACTGATTCATCACTTACAATTGGAAAGTGATGACTTGATTCCCCAATTCCTGTTTAGGGTATTCTCTAAAATGAGATAATAGTTTCCTTGTTTTTTTCTTTTTAACCACTTTGTAGGCCTTCTGATGAGGTTTTTGACATATACAACCTGGTTAACTAAAGATATAATACCAGGTGAAATGAATAGAATCTTACAATTTTAAAATTAGAAGAGCCCTTAGAAATGGTTGTTTTACTATTTAACAAATACTTATTGATTATTGCACTAGACAATGAGAAAAGTATGCTATAAAGGCAAGTATAAGCAGATCAGATATCTGGTAATAGGAATATGGTACATAGAGGGTTCCAAAAAGATTCCCTGAGGAAGTGATAGTTACACTAAACCTGAGGAATGAGTTTGCATTAGCTAGATTAAGAAGCAATGAACTGCCCAAAGAGAATACAGTATATAATGGCCTTTACGTAAGATAGAGCATTAGTATATTTGCAGAAGAGACAATTTAACTGGAGAGTTGGGATAACAAGACATAAGGTTGAAGAGGTGAGTAGGGTCCAGAGCAAGTGGAGATTCATATTATATGTTAAGAATTTACAATTTCTTTTAAAATTGAAATATAGTTCACATGCCACAAAGTACACAATTCAGTGTTTCTTAGTATATTTACACTATTAGACAACCATCATCGCTGTGAAATTCCAGAAAATTTCTACCACCCCAAAAAAGAAGCCCTGTACCTGTTCATGGTCATGCCTTATTTCCCCTTGCTCCTATCCTTTGGCAACCACTAATCTATTTTCAGCCTCTATGGATTTGCCTATTCTGGACATTTTATAAAAATTGAGTCATTGTGATTTCATTTAGCATAATGTTGTCAGGTATCATGTGAGATGTAGCATGTATCGGTACTTCATTCCTTTTTTTTTTTTTAAATTCAGTTTTATTGAGATATATTCACTTACCATGCAATCATCCATGGTGTACAATCAGCTGTTCACAGTACCATCTTATAGTTGTGCTTTCATCACCCCAATCTATTTTTAGCATTTTCCTTACACCAGAAAGAATCAGAATCAGAATAAAAAATAAAAATAAAAAAAGAACACCGAAATCACTGCCCCTCCCATCCCACCCTATTTTTCATTTAGACTTCATTCCTTTTTAATGCTCAATAATTTTCCATTACATGAATATACCACATTTTGTTTAACCATTCCAATAGTTGATGGACATTTGGGTTGCTTGCACTTTTTTCACTATTATGAATCATGCTTCTATGAGCATTTGTGTACAACTTTATTTTAATTAGAGAAGTTGTGGGTTTACAGAAATTTCATGCATAAAATAGGGGTTCCTATATACCACTCAGTTAACACCTTGCCTTAGTGTTGGTTTTTTATTTTTCTCTAGTAACATAAATGCAACCTAAAATTGCCACTTTGAACCACGTTCAAGTATATAATTCATTGCTGTTAATTACCTTCCCAATGTTGTGCTACCATCACCATCATCCGTTACCAAAACTTTTCCATCATCGCAAATAGAAACTCTGCACAATTTAAGCGTTATTTCCCTGTTCCCTACGCAAAACAAATCCCCTGGTAACCTATATTCTAGATTCTGCCTCTCTGAGGTTGTTTATTCTACTTATTTCATATCAGTAAGATCATATAATATTTGTTCTTATGTGTCTGGCTTATTTCACTCAACATATTTTCAAGGTGCATCCATGTGATCACACCTATTAGAACTTCATTCCTTTTTACAGCTAAATAGTATTCCATTGTGTGAATATGTACCACATTTTGCTTATCCATTCATCGGTTGTTGGACACTTGAGTTGTTGTTTCATCTTTTAGCAATTGTGATTACTGCCACTGTGAACATTGGTGTGCAAATAACTATTCAAGTCCCTACTTTCAATTCTTTGGGGTATATACCTAAAAGTGGGGTTGCTTAGTCATATATTAGTTCCCTAAACTTTCTGAGGAACTTCCAAACTGTCTTCAATGGTGGTTGCACTGTTTTATATTCCCAGTAACAATGAATATATGTTACTATTTCTCACCTCTCTCTGACACTTGTTATTTTCTGTGTGTTTTATTTTTTAATAGCAGCCGTTCTAGTGAGTGGGAAATGGTATCTCATAGTAGTTTTGATTTGCATTTCCCTGATAGCTAGTGAATTTGAGCATTTTTTCATGTACTCTTTGGCCATTTATATATCTTCTTTGGACAAATGTCTATTTGAGGCTTTCCGCATTTTTAATTGGGTTGTTTGTCTTTTTTCTTGTTGAGGTATAGGATTTCTTTATATATTCTGGACGTTAAACCCTTATTGGATTTGTGATTTTCACACAATGTATTCCATTGTGTAGATTGTTGTTCTACTCTCAAGAAAAAGTCCTTTCATGCACAGATGTTTTTAATTTTGATGAGGTCCCATTTATCTGTTTTTCTTCTGTTAGTTGGGTATAAAGTCTAAAAAACCCTGCCTGACACAAATTCCTAAAGATGCTGCCCTATGTTTTCTAGGAATTTTTTAGTAATGGCTCTTATATTTAGGTCCTTCATCCATTATGAGTTGATTTCTGTATTTGGTGTGAGGTAGGGGTGTACCTTCATTCTTTTACATATAGAGATCCAGTTTTCCCACCACCATTTGTTGAAGAGACTATTCTTTCCCTATCAACTGGTCTTTGCCCCCTTGTTAAAAACCAGTTGGCTGTAAATGTGAAGGTTGATTTCTAAACTCTCAGTTGGTTCCATTGGTCAGTATGTCTATCCTGAATACCGTGCTGTTTTGATTTACTGTGGCTTTGTAATAAGTTTTAAGATGAAGAACTATGAGTCTTTCAACTATGTTCTTTTCTTTGGAAATGAATTTGGCTATTCAGGGCTCTTTACTCTTGTAAATTTATGATTGACTTTTCCATTTCTTCAAAGGCAGCTTTGAAATATTACATTGAATCTATATATCACTTTGAGTAGAATTGATATCTTAGTAATATTTAGTTTTCCAATCAGTGAATACGCAATGTCCTCCAATTTATTTATCCCTTCTTTGATTTCTTTTAGCAAAGTTCTGTAGTTTTCTTTGTACGAGTCCTTCATATCCTTGGCTAGATTTTTTACTAGATATTTAATTCTTTGAGTTGTTATTGTAAATGTATTTTGTTTGTTTTTCTGATTGTTCATCACACTACTGATTTATGAGTGATCTTCTACCCTGTCACTTTGCTGAATTCATTTATTAGTTCTAGGAGCTTCATTGTGTTTTTAGTTGTTTTTTGTTTGTTTTTTTCAGAATTTTCTGTATTACAGGATCATGCCATCTGCAAATAGTGAAAGTTTTACTTCTTCCTTTCCACTTTGGATGCCTTTTATTTCTTTTTCTTATCTAATTACTCTGGTTAGAACTTCCTGTACAGTGGTAACAGTGGGTATCTTTGTCTTGTTCTTGATTTTAGAGGGAGAGCTTTCTGTCATGTACCATTAAGTAGGATGTTAGCTGAGTATTTTTCATGTATGCTCGTTATCATATGTTCTGGTTTGTTAATGCTGCCCGCTATGCAAAATACCAGAAAAGGACTGGCTTTTATAGAAGGGGGATTATTTGGTTACACAGTTACAGTCTTAAGGCCATAACGTGTCCAAGGTAACAAATCGACCATTGGGTACCTTCACTGGGGGATAGCCAATGGTGTCTGGAAAACCTCTGTTAACTGGGAAGGCATGTGCCTGGCGTCTCCTTGCTCCCAGGTTGCATTTCAAAATGGCATTCTCCAGAATGTCTGCATCAGCTTCTGACGGCCGTCTTCAAAATGTCTGTCTCTCAGCTTCTGTGTGTTCTTCAAAATCTCTCTCTTGGCTGTAGCAAGCTCGCTCCTTCTATCTGATACTTATATAGTGCTCTAGTAAACTAATCAAGGCCCACGCTGAATGGGTGGGGCCACACCGCCATGGAAATTATCCAATCAGAGTTATCACCCACAGTTGGGTGGGGCACATCTCCATGGAAACAACGTAATCCAAACATTCCAACTTAATCAACACTAGTATGTCTTCCCCCACAAGACTGCATCAAAGAACATGGCTTTTTCTGGGGGACATAATATATACAAACTGGTACATCATGTTAAGAAAGTTTCCTTCTATTCCTAGTTTTCTGAGTGTTTTGATCAAGTAGGAGTGCTGGATATTGTCAAATGCCTTTTCTGCTTCAATTAAGACAATCGTGTGTTTTTTTTCCTTCATTCTGTTATTGTGGTATGTTACATTAATTGATTTTCTTACATAAAACCACTGTTGCATAACTGGGATAAATCCCAATTGATCATGGTGTACAAGTCTTTTAATGTGATGTTAGATTCAGATTGCTAGTATTTTTTGAAGATTCTTGCATCTATATACATAAGAGATATTAATCTAGAATTTCCTTTTCTTGTGATATCTTTATCTGGTTTTGGTATTAGGGTGACGTTGGCCTCATAGAATGAATTAAGTAATGCATTTCCACTTCATTTTTTTTTGGAAGAGTTTGAGCAGAATTGATGTTAATTCTTCTTGGAATTTTTGGTAAAATTCCCCTGTGAAGACATCTGTCCCTGGGCTTTTCTTTGTTGCAGGGTTTTGGATTCTTGATTCAGTCTCCTTACTAGTTTTTGGTTTATTGAGATCTTCTGTTTCTTCTTGAGTCAGTGTAGGTAGTTTGTGTGTTTTTAGGAATTTGGCCGTTTCACCTAGGTTATCTAATATGTTGGCGTACAGTTGTTCATACAGTTCTCTTATAATCCCTTGTATTACAGTGGAGTTGCTAGTAATGTCCCCCTTTTCATTTCTGATTTCTGTTATTTGTGTCCTCTCTCTTTTCTCTGTCAGTCTGGCTAAAGGTTTGTTGATTTTATTTGATCTTTTCAAAGAACAAGCTTTTGCTTTTGTTGATTCTTTTTGTTTTTTTACTCTCTATTTCATTTATCTCCACTCCAAATCTTTTATTTCCTTCCTTCTGCTGACTTTGGGTTTAGTTTGCAAGTCTTTTTCTAGTTCTTCCATTTGAGGTTATGTCTCTGATTTGAACTCTTTCTTTTTTAACATGAGCCTATAAAATTTTCAGTTTCCCTTTCATCTCTGCCTTGGTTGCATCCCATAAGTTTTATGTTGTATTTTCATTTTCATTTGCCTGATGATATTTCCTATTTTTCCTTGTAATTTCCTCTTTAACCCATCGGTTGTTTTAGAATACATGTTTAATTTCCTCATATTTGGAATGTTCCAGTTGTTCTTCTGTTGTCACTTTCAAGCTTCATTCCATTGTGGTCAAAGAAAATGCATTGTATTATTTCAATATTTTTTAATTTATTGAGATCTGTTTTGTGACCTAAGATACAGTCTGTCCTGGAGAATGTACTTGAGAACAATGTGGATTCTATTGTTTGGTGAAATATTCTATATATGTCTGTTAGGTCTAGTGGGCTTAGAGTATTTTTCACGTCTTGTATTTCCTTGTAGATTTTCTATCTTGTTATTTTAAATTATGTACTAGAGTTTCTTACTATTAATGTAGAATCGTCCATTTCTCCCTTCAAATCTGTCAGTATTTGCTTCATATATTTTGGGACTTTGCTGTTAAGTTCACGTATATTTATAATTGTTATGTCATCTTGCTAAATTGACAACTTTATCAGTATATAATGGCAGTGTTTGTCCCTCTTATCTGTTTTTGACACAAAGTCTATTCTGTTATTCTAGCTACACCAGCTCTCTTTTTGTTACTACTTGCATGGTATATATTTTTCCATCCTTTCACATTCAACCCACTTATGTCTGAATTTAAGGAGACTTTCTTTTAGACAACATATAGTTGGGTCAAGCTTTTTTTAATCTTATTTTTTTTTATTGTGAAATTTAACATATATACATACCAGTGATAACATTCCATGTACAATTTCACAAGCAGTTAGAGAGCAAAACTCAAAGAATGTCATGGGTTACAGTTCCACAACTTCAGCCATTTCCATAATTGTAAAATATAATATACATACAAAAAGGTGTCTTCTCTTGATGTATGGCTCAACAAGCAGTCATAGGTGATTTCAAAAATTGGTATGGGTTACAGTTCCACAGTTTCAGTTCCTTCTTTATTAAGCAATACAAGGTATATACAGAAAGGTGAAGACCTTCAAGGGACAACTCAACAAGCAGCTATGGATCAAATCCCAAAGGATTAATCCCGTTAACGTACCATAGTCACTCCTGACCATTTCCATACCATTAAGATCACCCTCATTATCACATCTGTACATATAAGATTATTGTTCCCCCTTCACTAGGTTCTGACTATCTCTAGGTCCCCTATATTCTACTTTTTAAGACACTTATTTTACATTTTTCACAGAGTTCACATTAGTGGTAGCATACAATATCTCTCCTTTTGTGTCTGGCTTATTTAACTCAACATTATGTCTTCAAGGTTCATCCACGTTGTCATGTTTCACGACTTCCTTCCTTCTTACTGCTGCGTGGTATTCCATCATGTGTATATACATTTTGTTTATCCGTGCATCTGTTGAAGGACTTCTGGATTGTTTCCATCTCTTGGCAATTGTGAACAATGCTATTAAGAACACTGGTGTGCAAGTATCTGTTCATGTCACTGCTTTCAAATATTCTGGGTATATACCGAGAAGTGAAATTGCTGGATTGTAGGGTAGCTCAATACCTACTTTTCTGAGAAACTGCCAAACTGTCCTCCAGAGTGGCTGTACCATCATACAGTCCCACCAGCAATGAGTAAGAGTTCCAATTCTCCACATCCTCTCCAGCATTTGTAATTTCCTTTTTGTTTAGTGGCAGACATTCTAATTGGTGTGAGATGGTATCTCATTGTGGTGTTGATTTGCTCCCTAATAGCTAATGAAGATGAACATTTTTTCATGTGTTTTTTTAGCCATTTGTATTTCCTCTTCAGTGAGATATCTGAAATCTTCTCCCCATTTTATAATTGGACTGTTTGTACTATTGTCATTGAGTTGTAGGATTTCTTTATATGTGAGAGATAGCAGTCTCTTATCAGATAAATGGTTTCCAAATATTTTTCCCAGTGATTCGACTGCCTCTTTACCTTTTTGACAAATTTCTTTGAGATACAGAAGCTTTTAAGTTTGAGGAGTTCCCATTTATGTATTTTTTTCTTTCATTGCTTTTGCTTTGGGTGTTTGGTCTAAGAAGTGACCTCCTAATAAAAGGTCTTGAAGATGTTTCCCTACATTGTCTTCTAGGAGTGTTATTGTACTGTCTCTTATATTGAGGTCTTCAATCCACTTTGAGTTAATTTTTGTGTAGGGTGTGAAGTAGGGATCTTTCTTCATTCTTTTGGATATGGATATCCAGTTCTACCAGCCCCATTTTTTGAAGAGACTGTTCTTCCCAGCTCAGTGGATTTGAGGGCCTTATCAAAAATGAATCGACCATAGATCTGGGGGTCTATTTCCAAATTCTCAGTTTGATTTCATTGATCAGTGTTTTGGTCTTTGTGCCAATAACCATGCTGTTTTGACTACTGTGGCTTTATCGTAAGCTTCAAAGTCAGGAAGTGTAAGTCCTTCCACTTCATTTTTCTTTTTTAGAATGCTTTTCCAATTCTGCAAAGTGTGTTGTTGAAATTTTGATTGGAATTGCATTGAATCTGTAGATCAGTTTGGGTAGGATTGACATCTTAACAACGTGTAGCCTTCTTATCC
Organism: Choloepus didactylus; assembly: GCF_015220235.1. Taxonomy (NCBI): domain Eukaryota; kingdom Metazoa; phylum Chordata; class Mammalia; order Pilosa; family Megalonychidae; genus Choloepus; species Choloepus didactylus. Next base: position 124,105,049 of record NC_051312.1, on the reverse strand, counting down.
AGAAACATGGTATATTTTTCCATTTCTTTAGGCCCCCTTCTGCTTCTTTTAATAAAGTTGTATAATTTTCTGTGTAGAGGTCTTTTACATCCTTGATTAAGTTTATTCTTAGGTACTTGATTTTTTTAGTTGCTATTAAGAATGGAATCTTTTTCTGAGAGGTAGCAGAAAGAGCAAAAAGAGTCACTCCTTTTTCTGGAGTGACTCTTCAGTTAGGTCACTTCTAGTGTACAGGAACATTATTGATAGTTATGCATTAATCTTGTATCCCGCCACTTTGCTAAATTTGTTTATTAGCTCAAGTAGCTGTGTTGTTGATTTCTCAGAGATCATATCCTCTGCAAATAATGAGAGTTTTATTCTTCTTTTCCAATTTGGATGCCTTTCATTTCTTTGTCTTGCCGGATTGCTCTGGTTAGAACTTCTAGCGCAATGTTGAGAAGGGTTAACAGCAGCCATCCTTGTCTCATTCCTTATCTTAGAGGGAAGGCTTTCAGTCTCTGGCCATTGAGTACTATGATGGCTGTAGGTTTTTCATACATGCCATTTATCATATTGAGGAAGTTTCTTTCAATTCCTACCTTTTGAAGTGTTTATCAAAAAATGATGCTAAATTTTGTTGAATGCTTTTTTAGCATCTATTGAGATGATCATTTGATTTTTCCCTTTTGATATGTTAATGTGTTGTACTACATTGCTTTTTTTATATTGAACTATCCTTGCCTGCCTGGAATGAACCCCACTTGGTCATGGTGTATGGTGTTTTTAATGTGTCATTGAATTCGATTTGCAGGTATTTTGTTGAGAACTTTTGCATCTATATTCATTAGGGAGATTGGCCTGTAGTTTTCCTTTCTTGTAGCATCTTTAACTGGTTTTGGTATTAGAGTGATATTGGCTTCATAAAATGAGTTAGGTAGTGTTCCATTTTCTTCAGTTTTTTGAAAGAGTTTAAGTAGGATTGGTATCAATTCTTTTTGGAAAGCTTGGTGGAATTTCCTTGTGAAGCCGTCTGGACTTGGGCTTTTATTTGTAGAAGTCTTTTTGATGACTGATGGGATCTCTTTGCTTGTGATTGGCTTCTTGAGGTCTTCTATTTGTTTTCTGGTCTGTCTAGATTGTTCATGTGTTTCTGGGAAATTAGCCATTTCCTCTAAATTACCTAGTTTGTTGGCAAGTTTGAGGTCTTCTATTTGTTTTCTGATCTGTCTAGATTGTTCATGTGTTTCTGGGAAATTAGCCATTTCCTCTAAATTATCTAGTTTGTTTATAGTATCCTTTTATGATTTTTTTTATTTCTTCGGGATCCATGGTAATGTCCTCTTTTGCATTTATTATTTTGTTTATTTGGGTCTTCTCTTTTTGACTTTGTCAGTCTAGCTAAGGGCTTGTCAATCTTGTTGATCTTCTCAAAGAACCAACTTTTGGTTTTATTTATTCTTTCTGTTTTTTTTTGTTGTTGTTGTTCTCCATGTCATTTATTTCTGCTTTAATCCTTGTTATTTCTTTTCTTGTGCTTGCATTAGGATTAGTTTGCTGTTCATTTTCTAGTTTCTTCCGTTCAATTAGTTCTTTGATTCTAGCTCTTCCTTTTTAATGTATGCATATATCAGTAAAAATTTTCCCCTCAATACTGCATTCACTGCATTCCATGTTTTGATATGTTGTGTTCTCATTTTCATTCATGTCTAGATATTTAGCTATTTCTCTTGCAGTTTCTTCTTTGACCCATTGATTGTTTAGAAGTGTGTTAATCTGCATATATTTTTTAGTGTTCTAGATCTCTGATGGTTATTGACTTCTAGTTGTATTCCATTGTGACAAGAGAATGTACTTTGAATAATTTCAGTCTTTTAAATTGATTGAGGCTTGTTTTATGCCCCAGCATACGATCTATCCTGGAGAAAGTTTAAAGAGTCCTGGAGAAGAATGTATATCCTGGTGATTTGTGATGTAATGCTCTATATATGTCTGTTAAGTCTAATTCATTTATCACAGTGTTTAGGTTCTGAGTTTCCTTATTGGTCCTCTGTCTGGTTGATCTATCTATAGGAGAAAATGATGTATTGGAGTCTCCCACAATTATTGAGGAAACATCTGTTGCTTCCTTCAGTTTTGGCCATGTTTGTCTCATGTACTTTGGGGCACCTTGATTGAGTGCATAGACATTTATGATTGTCATTTCTTCTTGTTGAATTGTCACTTCTATTAGTATATAGTGTCCTTCTTTGCCTCTTGTGACATTCTTGCATTTAAAGTCCATTTTTTTTCTGAAATTAATATTGCTACCCCTGCTTTCTTTTGGCTTTAGCTTGCATGGAATATTTTTTTCCGTCCTTTCACTTTCAATATTTTTGCATCACTGGATCTAATATGAGTCTCTTGTAAGCAACATATTGATGGTTCATATTTTTTAATCCATTTTGCCAATCTTTATCTTTTAATTGGGGAGTTTAACCCGTTCACATTCAGTGTCATTACTCTGAAGGCAGTTATTGAATCAGTCGTCTTATCCTTTGGTTTTTATTTGTCACATGTATTTCCCCCCACTCTCTTTATTTCCTTTAAGGTACCCTTACTAAAGCTTTTCAGTTCTGTGCCCTTCTTCAGGCCTGTCTCTCCTTTTTTTCTCAGCTGGTAGAGCTCCCTTTAGTATTTCTTGAAGGGCAGGTCTCTTGTTAACAAATTGTCTCAGTATTTGTTTGTGAACATTTTAAGCTCTGCCTCACTTTTGAAGGAGAGCTTCGCTGGATAAAGAATTCTTGGCTGGCAGTTTTTCTCTTTCAGAATTTTAGATATGTCCTACCACTGCCTTCTTGCCTTCATGATGCCCTCTGAGTAGTCATTACTTAGTGTTATGTTTCCTTTGTATGTGGTGAATCGCTTCTTTTGCTGCTTTCAGAAGTTTCTCCTTCAGCATTTGATCATGTGATCAGAATATGTCTCGGAGTGTGTTTATTTGGATTTATTCTATTTGAAATTCATTGGGCATCTTTGAATTTGCATATCTGTGTCATTTATCAGGGTTGGGAAGTTTTCCCCAACAATTTCTTTGAATATTCTTCCTAGTCCTTTACCCTTTTCTTCCCCTTCTGGAGCACCAGTGATTCTTACATTTGTGCACTTCATGTTGTCCATCATTTCCCTGAGAGCCATTTCAAATTTTTCTGTTTTTTCACCATTCATTCTTTTGTGCTTTCACTTTCCAAAGCACTATCTTTGAGTTCGCTTATTCATTCATCTACTTCTTCAAATCTGGTGTTATGTGTCTCAATGATCTTTTCGATTTGATCAACAGTATCTTTTATTTCCATAAGATCTGCAATTTTTTTTACTTATTCTTGCAAATTCTTCTTTATGCTCTTCTAGGGTCTTGATGTCCTTTATATCCTGAGCCATGATATTGGTGTCTGTAATTACTTCTTTGATTAATTGTTCCAAGTTCTGTGTCTCCTCTGGTTTTTTAATTTGGACATTGGGTTATCCGTATCTTCTGGTTTTTTCATATGTTTTATAACTTTCTGTTGTTTTCGGCCTCTTGGCATTTGCTTATCTTGATAGTGTTCTGTCAGGATTTGCAGTCTTATGTAAACAATTATCTGTAATTTGACAGAACATCCAGTTGATGGAGTGCACTTTCCCTAACCTACCAGCAGATGGCGTTCCCGAACCGCCTTTAACATTAAACCAGTTCTTCCCAACTTCGTCTGTGCACTGAGTGGAGACCCAAATCATGTGGAGGTCCTATCAGTGCAACAATTTTCTGTGTGCACTGGGGACCACTAGCCCTGTGGGTGGGGGCGATGTCCTGTGTAGTTTGTCAGGGAGACTGCTCTAAGACACAGTACTCCCATCCATTCCCATGGCTGTGGATGGAATACCCTGGGGCTTCAGAATGCGTATAACCCTTCAGCTTAGATTCCCCACAGCCCTCTCTGCCATGGACCCACAAGTTCCTGGGATTGATGGAGCACTCGTGGCACTTCCCTGTGGCACCCCTGCCTTTAAGCTGTGCACATTACATACTTCCGCAGAGGAAAAATGTGTGCCATCACAAGCCAACTGAATCCCGAATTCCCTCAAAGAAGCCCTTGGCCACAGTGCTGCAAAGTGGTGTCTCCCAGCCAGCTGCAAAGATGGCTACTCGGGGCAGGGAAAGCTACCCCCTTCCGTGATAGTCCATCTGCTGCAACAGCCAGTCCATGGAACGGGAGCTTTTAGCTGCAGGTCTGCAAAGGGTTATCATGCATGCCAGATACTGAGGTGGGTGCCCAGGGGAGGAAGTTGCTCTACACTGTGCTCATCCGCAGCTCTGGCTGCCGGTCCCCCAGTGGCTTTCCAGAACAAAGTCACCCACTTCTGAACACAGTCTCTCAGTTTCTCCCCGTCTCATTTGGCTGCCGGTTCTCCAGTGGCTTTCTAGACTGACAACTCACACATCTCCGAACACAGTCTCTTGATTTCTCCAAGTACACAGTCACTATGGGTGTAGAAGTCCCTGCCTAGCCTGTGGAACCCTGCAGCCACTATTCTGGAGCACTTTCTGCCCTATATGTAGTGTTTTTCACAGAGGAGAAATTTGTTGTCTCTCCTAATCCGCTGTCTTGGATCCCTAGAATCAAGCTTTTTTTTTATCCATTCTGCCAGTCTCTGCCTTATGATTGAAGAGTTTAATCCATTTGTATTTAAAGTAGCTACTTCTATTGCAAAGCTTTCTCCTGTCATATTGCTGTATGGTTTTTGTAAATTTTATACGTTTGTCCCTCAGTTCTTCTGTTTCTGACTACTTTTGTATTTATTGATTTTTTTGTACTGAATCATTTTGAATCTCTTCTTATTTTCTGTCTGGAAATATTTTTCATGTATTTGCTTTATGGTTACCATGGGGTTAAAATTTAACATCCGAAATGTATTATTTGATTTGAAACCAACTTGACTTCAATAGCATGTACATGCACAGTCCCTCTATCTAACCACCTTTTTTTGGTATTTCTTACAAATTATATCTTTTGTTTTAAGTGCCGCTTTATTGATATAAATTCACACACAATGCAGTCCATCCAAAGTATACAATCCATGGTTCACAGAATCATCACATAGTTGTGCCTTCATCACCACAGTCAATTTTGGAATAATTTCATTACTCCAAAAATTAAAATTAAAATACAATAGAAAATCCCAGACATCCCATGCCCCTTATCCCCTGGTATTGGCCCTTAGTATTGGTGTGGTACGTTTGTTACTGTTGATGAAAGACTATTAATATATTATTGTTAACTACAGTCCATAGTTTGCTATAGGTACATTTTTTTTTCCCATATAGCACACTATTATTTACTCTTTGTAAGTGTCATACATTTGTTCTGGTTCATGAAAGAATTTATATTTGTAGTGGTAATGACAGTCTTGGTCCACCACAGGGTTCACTGTGTTATACATTCCCATATTTTAACTTCTAGCTTTCCTTCTGCTGCCATACAGGATTCTAAACTATTCCTTTAAACCACATTCACATACAATCCAGCACTATAATTATACTCAGAATGGCATGCTACTGTCACCTTGATCCATTTCCACTGTTTACATTCAACCTAGCTAAAAATTCTGCACTTGTTGACCAATCACTTCCCATTCTCTATCCTCATTCTGTCTTCTACAACCTATATTCTAGATTTTATGATTAAATGTTTACATATTATAATTAATTCATATTAGTGAGATCATGTAGTATTTGTCCTTGAGTCTGACTTATTTCACTCAGCATAATGTTAATCAAGGTTCATCCATGTTGTTGCATGCTTCAGGACTTCATTCCTTCTTACATTGCTGAGAAAATTCCATTGCATGTATATACTATATTTTTTTTTTATCCATTCGTTGGTTGAAGGACAACGTGGGTTGTTTAAATTTTTTGGCAATTGTGAATAATACCACTGAACATTGGTGTGCAGGTGTCTGTTCAGGTCCCTGCTTTTGGATCTTCTGGGTATATACCGAGTACCAGGAATGCCAGATCATAAGGCAATTCTATATTTAGTTTTCTGAGAATCTGCCAAACCATCTTCCACAGTTGCTGAACCATTTTACATTCTCGCCAGCAGTGAGTAAGTGTTCCTATTTCTCCACATCCTCTCCAGCACTTGTAGTGCCTTCTTAATAGCAGCCATTCTGGTAGGTGTGAAATGATATCTCATTGTGGTTTTGATTTGTGTGTCCTTAATACTTTGTAAAGCTGAGTGTCTTTTCATGTGCTTTTTAGCCATTTGTATTTCCTCCTTGGAAAAATGTCTTATCACCCATTTTTTAAATTGGGTCTTTTGTCTTTTTATTTTCGAATTGTAGGATTTCTTAATATATTCTGGGTATCAAACCCTTGTCAGATATGTGGTTTCCAAATATTTTCTCCCATTGTGTGGCTACTTTTTCACCCTTTTGACAGAAGCCTTTGATGCACTGAAATATTCAGTTTTGAGGAGATTCCATATATCTATTTTCTCTCTCATTGCTTGTGCTTTGGGCATAAAGTCTAAGAAACTATTCCTAGCACTAGGTCTTGAAGATGTTTCCCTATATTTTCTCCTAGGAGTTTTATGTTACTGGCTCTTCTATTTAGGTCTTTGATCCATTTTGAGTTAATTTTTGTATAGGGTGTGAGATACGAGTCCTCTTTTGTTCTTTTGGATATGGATATCCAGTTACCCTAACACAGTTTATTGAAAAGACTGTTCTAAGTTGAGTGGGTTTGGGAGCCTTGTCAAGGGTCTATTTCAGGATTCTCAGATTCCATCGATCAATATGTCTCTTTATGGTAGTACCATGCTGTTTTGACCACTGTGGCTTTATAATATACTTTCAAGTCGGGAAGCGTGACTTCCTTCTTCCTTTTCAAGATGTTTTTGGGTACTCAGGGTCCAGTTCCCCTTCCAAATAAATTTGATAACCAGCTTTTCCATTTCTGCAAAGTAGGCTGATTGGAATTTTGATTGCTACTGCATTGTATCTATAGATCAATTTGTGCAGAATTGACACAATAACAACATTTAGCTTTCCAGTCCATGAACACAGAATGTCTTTCCATTTATTTGTATCTTCTTTGATTTCTTTTAGCAGTATTTTGTAGTGTTCTCTCTATAGGTCCTTTACGTGTTCACTAAGTTTATCTCTAGATATTTGATTTTTTTAATTGCTATTGTAAGTAGAATTTTTTTCTTGATTATTTCCTCAGCTAGCTCATTACTAGTGTATAGAAACACTACTGATTTTTGCATAGTGATCTTGTGTCCAGCCACTTTGCTGAACTCATTTATTAGCTCAGGTAGCTTTATTGTACTTTTTTTTTTTTTGCAATTTTCTAAGATCATGTCATCTGCAAATAGTGAGTTTTACTTCTTCGTTTCTGATTTGTATGCCTTTTATTTCTTTCTCTTGCTTAATTTTTATAACAAGAACATCTAGCTGTCAACAGTGGTGACAGTGGTCATCCTTGTTTTGTTCTTGATCTTAGAGGGAAAGCTTTCAGTCTCATTGTTGAGAACAATGTTATATGTGGGTTTTTCATATATGCCCTTTATCATGTTGAAGAAGCCTCTTTCAATTCCACCTTTCAAAGTGTTCTTTTCAAGAAAGGATGTTGCATTTTGTCAAATGCCTTTTTTACGTCATTCGAGATGATCACGTATGTTTTTTTCCTTTTGACTTGTTAATGTGGTTGTATTAGTTGGGATTCTCTAGGGAAACAGAATCAACAAGAGAGATTTAAATGTAAGATTTTGTGAAAGTGTTTCATGCTACTGTGGGTATGCACAAGTCCAAATTCTGTAGGGCAGACAGCAAACTGGCGACTCCAATGAAGGTGTTCGATGAACTCCTCAGGCAGCGAACTGACAACTCCGATGAGGGTGTTTAATGAACTCCTCAGGAAATGCTTTGCTGGCTGGCCAAAGAAGTGAAGGTCTTCTCTCTCACTTAAAAGTCTTCAACTGATTGGATTAAATCCAGCTGACTGAATTCTCTTATTGTGGAAGACATGCCCTTGTTGATGTAATCAGTCACAGCTGCAGCCAATTGACTGACGATTTAATAAACCAGCCTTCTGGTGTATCAACCAGCAACAAATGTCCTTGTGGTAATGGTTAGGCCAGTACTTGCTTGACCGTATACGTGGGCACCATCACCTGGCCAAGTTGACACATAAACCTAACCATCACAGTGGTGTATTATATTAATTGATTTTCTTGTGTTGGACCAGACTTGCATACCTGGGATAAAACACATTTGGTCATGGTGTGTAATTCTTTTACTGATGTTGGATTTGATTTACAAGTATTTGTTTGAGGATTTTTGCATCTATATTCATTAGTGATACTGGTCTTTAATTTTCTTTTCATTAGAGATATTGGCCTGTAGTTTTTTCTTTATCAGGTTTTGGCATACGTATGATGTTGGCTTCATAGAAGGAGTTAAGTAGTGTTCCCTCTTCTTCAGGTTTTTGGAAGAGTTTGAGCAGAAATGGTGTTAATTCTCCTTGGAACACTTGTTAAAATTTGCCTGTGAAGCCATCTGGTCCTGGGCTTTTCTTTGTTGGGAAGTTATTAACAACTGATTCAATGTGTGTAATTATAATGGTTTATTGAGGTCTTCTGTTTCTTGAGTCAGTGTAGGGTTTTTTTGTGTGTTTCTACTAACCATTTCAACTAAGTTATCTAGTTTGTTGGCATACAGTTGTTCATAGTGTCCCCTATGATCTTTTTATTTCTCTGGGGTCCACGGTAACGAGCCCCAGCTCGTTTCTGATTTTATTTATATCTTCTCTTTTTTCTTTGTTAATCTAGCCAAGGTTTTGCCAATTTTATTGATCTCCTCAAAGAACCAACTTTTGGTTTTATTGATTCTCTCTTGTTATTTTATTTTCCATTTCTTTTATTTCTGCTGTATCTTTGTTCTTTCTTTTGTTCTACTTGCTTTGGGATTAGTTTGCTTTTCTTTCTCTAGTTTCCCCAATTGTTCAGTAGGGTCTTTGGTATTATCTCTTTCTTTTTTTTTAATGTAGGCATTTATGACTAAGTTTCCCTGTCAGCACTGCCTTCGCTGCATCTTGTAAGTTTTTGTATGTTGTGTTCTTGTTTTCATTCCTCTGGAGATATTTACTGATTTCTCTTGCAATTTCTTTGACCCACTGATTCTTTAAGAGCATGTTGTTTAACCTCCATATATTTGTGAAATTTACAAATATCCAGTTATTGATTTCCAACTTCATTCCATTATGCTGAGAGAAAGTGCTTTGTATAATTTCATTCTTTTTAAATTTATTAAGACCTGGTTTGGGCTCCAGCATATGGTCTATTCTGAAGAATGTTTCATAAGTACTTGAGAAAAATGTATATGCTACTGTTTTGGGGTACAATGATCTATATATGTTGGTTATGTCTAGTTCATTTGTCATATTATTTAAGTTCTCTGTTTCCTTATTGATCCCCTTTTTAGATACTCTGTCTATCGAAGAGAGTGGTGTGTTGAAGTCTCCTAGTGTTCTTGTACTCCCTTCAGTTTTGCCAAATTTGCCTTAAGTACTTTGGGGCACCTTTGTAAGGTGCATAAATATTTATGATTGTTATTTCTTCTTGGCAGATTTCCCCTTTTATTAGTATATAGTGTTCTTCTTTGTCTTGTATATAATTTTTGAGTTTAAAAATTTAGAGTCCGTTGAGTCTCTTGTGAAGAGCTTATAGATGGATCATGAATTTTTTAATCCATTCTGCCAATCTGTGTCTTTTGACTGGGGAGTTTAATCCATTAACATTCAATGTTATTGCTGTAAAATTAGTCCTTCAACCATTTTACCCTGTGGCTTTTATTTGTTTGTCATATCTATTATTTTTCTCACTTATTATCCTTTTAGTTACCCTAACTGATAATCATCATTTTAAACTCTCTCCTGTCTTTTTTAGTGTTTCTTGTGGGGAACTCCCTTTAGTGTTTCTTGTGGGGAAGCTCTCATGTTAACAAACTTTCAGCTTTTGTTTATCTGTGAATATTTTAAACTCTGCCTCAGTTTTGAAGGGCAGCTTTGCTGGATAAAGAATTCCTGGCATTTCTCTTTCAGTGTCTTAAATATATCATACCACTGCCTTCTGGCCTCTGTGTTGCCTGACAAGCAGTTATCACTTAGCCAAAGTAGGGTCAGGGTCTCACTCAAGGGTTGCAGACCCATTCCATTAGAGAGAGGCAAATATATTCCCAAAGTGCACTTTCCCAGCCTTCCCAGCAGATGGCGTCCTTCAGCAATCTATTCCCTACAGCCCTGCCTCTCCCAGACCTCAGCAGCCAGCTGGACAGGGTGTAGACTAGCCCACAGCTGCTGGCCTTAGTGGTGGGAGATGGGTGCCGAGACCACTGTGAAGCTTAGACACTCACCGCAGCTTCTCTCTTTGTGGAAATAGTGGAGCCTCTGGTTCCCACGCTCCCATGTCGAAAGGCTCTAGTCTGTGGTACCAAGAGGGTTAGCGTTGCCAGCCAATGGTTGAACCAGGACTACACTGCATCTCACCAGCTGGATGAGAACCTGGCTGATGCACAGCTCCTAGCCTCCGGGGTGGAGGATGGGCATGGTCGAGCTCACTTACCAGTTTCTCAATTTTAGTTTCTCCGTTTTTTCATCCAGCTCTTCCTTACATGTTGCAGTGGTCCTTCCCTGGTCTCCTGAGCCCCTGAAACGCTGGTTTGGACATTTTCAGTGGAGGAGTGAGTTTTGCCTGTTCTTATTCCACCCTCTTCCCAGAAGTCTCCTACAAATTACATCTTTGTACAGTATATGTTCCAAACCATAGATTTACCATTATGTTTTATGCATTCACAATTTAGATTCTGAAAGAAGTAAAAAGTGGAGTTACATATGCAAAAATACAATAAAATTGTAATAGTGTTTGTAATTACCCATGTAGTTACCTTTACAAAAAGTCTGTATTTCCTAGTATGGCTCCAGTCTACTTTCTTGTGTCCTTTTCTCTCAACTTGAAGAATTTTTAGCATTGCTTGTAGGACAGGTCTAGTGGTAAACTCCCTCAGCTTTTGTTTATGTGGTAAAGTCTTAATCTCTCCCTCAGTTTTGAAAGACAGTCTCACCAGATATAGAATTCTTTGGCAATTATTTCCTTTCAGCACTTTAAATATTTTGTTTCACTGCCGTCGCGTCTCCATGGTTTCTGATGAGGAAACAGCACGTAATCTTATTGGGGTGCCCTTTAAACATGTAACATGACACATTTCTTTTGCAGCTTTAAAGAGTCTCACTTTGGTTTGGCTTCAACAGTTAATTATTAAAATGTGTCTGGTGTAAGACTCTTCAAGTTTTTCTTGTTTGAGATCCCATTGGGCTTCTTGGGTATATATATTCATGTCTTTAATTAAACTTGGTAAGTTTCCTACCCATTATGTCTTCCAGTATTCTTCTGCCTATTTCTCTGTCTTCTCCTTTTGGGACTCCCATAATGTGGGTACTCATACATTTGATGATGTCCCACGTGTTTCTTGGCCTCAGCTCACTTTTCTTGATTCTTTTTTTTCCTCTCCTCTTCAGACTGAATTATTTCAGTTGTCTTATCTTTGAGTTCACTGATTATTTCTTCTGCCTCCTCCAATATGCTTTTGAAACCTTGTAGGAAATTTTTTATTTTAGTTATTGTGGACTTCACCTCTTGTATTTCTTTGTGTTCCTTTTTATGATACTATCTCTATTGAAATTCTTTTTGTTCATGTATCATTTTTCTGATTTCCTTTAGTTATTTGTTTTTTCCTTTAGCTTTTTGTGCATATTTCAGAATCTTTTTTTTTACTGTCTTCATCTGATATGTTAAAGTCTGGCATTCTTCGTTGATGGTGTCTAATGTTTTGTTTTTTTTTGATGGACCATCTTTTCTTGTTTGTTTACCATGTCATATTTTGTTGAACACTGTGTTTTTTTATAACTTGAAGTGTTAACTCTGGAATTTAGTCACTGAGCTGTCTGTCTCGTAAGTTTCTATCCAACTAGTAGTATGACAGCAGTGTCCTTGAGCACCAGGAGCCAGTAGAAAATAAGCACAAATGAGGGAAACACTGCACGGTTTTTGCATATTGTGTCTGTGTTGGCTGGTGTTCTCCTTCAGACCTTAGCCCTTTTACCAGTGAACCTGATGAACAGCTAGAAGAGAAGACACAGGTCCTCGCCAGTCTTTCTGAGCATGTGTCCTGTCCTGGGCTTATGCTTGCAACCTTAGGTATTCCTCCATTTACACTGAGTGCCTCCTTTTTTCCCTATGACATAGTCTGTCTTTCCTGTCTGCATACTGTATAGTATTTCTTAAAGCCAGTAATCTGTTCTCTCAGGCTGCTGTAATTTGATTGTTTCTAATACTGATTTAGCTAACCACAAGCTACTTGAGTCTAGGGCAAGTTCTGGGACAGTGAGCCAGAGACAGATGTCCTTGCAGTCTTTCAGGCTCCCAGCCAGTAGGTTGGATTGGCGTAGACATACATGCACTCTGTATGCACATAGGGGTTACTGTGCTCCCCTCCTGAACAGGGACAGGGCCCTGCACTGAGAGTACAGGCATCCTTCAAGCTGAGCCTGGAAAGTGGTTTGGAAAGGGCTTCTGGTTTGCTAATGCTTTCAGAATGCAAAATACCTGAAATGGGTTCACTTTTATAAAGGGGGTTTATTCGGTTATCAATTTACAAGCTGAAGGCCCTGAAAATGTCCACATGATGGCATCAGCAATAGGGTACCTTCATGAAGAACACTGATGGCATCCGGAAAACCTCTGTCAGCTGGGAAGGCACAGGCACATGACTGGTATCTGCTCCAGGGTTCTGGTTTCAAAATGGCTTTCTCCTCTCTTGGCTGCAGCCAGCATCTAGGCCTGCATGGCTCATTTAAAGTACTCCAGTAAATCAATCAAGAAGTCTCACCCTAATCAAAGGTGTCACTCACAGATGGTGGGTCACATCTCCATGGAAACAATCAAAAGGTTCCAACCTAATCAACACTAATACATCTGCCTCCACAAGATTACATCAAAGAACATTGCGTTTTGGGGGACGTAATACATCCAAACCAGCACAACCAGCAAAGGCACCTCAAGGATTTCCTACCGTTTTAAGTTTCCTTTTTCTTTATTTGGTTTTCACCCAGTTACTGCACGTCACCATCTTGGTTGACCTGCCATTGTGTCTATCACTTTTTTAAATATATATTCTATATTTGGGGAGACATCACTCTCAAAATTTTCCTGATTTTTAGGGAATGCTTTCCTTTAATTCTTTGAACATATTTAAAGTCTTTGTCTAGTTAAGTCCAATGTCTGGGCCTCCTCAGGGACAGTTTCTATCAACTGCCTTTTTAAATGCACATGGGCCATATTTTCTTGTTTCTCTATATGTCTCATAAATTTTTTGTTAAAAATTAAACATTTTAAATAAAGTAGCAACTCTGGAAATCAAGTTCTCCCCCCTTCCTGGGGTGTGATGTTGCTGTTCAAAGCTGTGTTAGCTGTACGTGTTGCTTTGTTTGTTTAGTGACTTTCTGAACTAATTTTATAAAGCCTGTAATTCTTTGTGTATGGCCATTGACATCTCTATTCGGTTAACTTAGTGGTCAGCTTATGATTGGACATCAATTTTGTTTGGTGCCTGGGCTCGGTATGTTTCTCAGTGTTTGCCCAATGGTTCTCCATGTGTGTTGAGGCATACCTTCAACACTCAGCCAGACAATTGACAAATATGCCATAGCCTTCACTTCTTTTTGGCTTAGAACCTTAATGTCAGGCAGACATGCAAGCTTAGGGCCTTCTCGGCTCTTTGCTAGGGATGCCCACAATGCTACACAGGTGTGTGGCTTTCTAGCATCCCAGGAATATGTCACTTCTTTATATATCTCCCACTGGACATCTCATTCCTGTTTTCCTTTTAATTGTTTTGGTTAACTTGCTTTTTGTCCCAACTATTGTTTCTGTCTCAGGCAAGTGTGGTATTAAACAAACAAACAAACAAAAAAGCTCTTCTCGCTAGGTGAGCTCTGATGCAGGTCAAATAAAATAAGCCATACAAGTGGAGTTTTCCAGGGAATTGCCACACAGGTCACGTAATGATAGTTTTCTGGGAATGGGGCTTCGGAAATACTCCAGCCCCCATCCGGACCCCACTAGTGTCTACTAGGCTGTTTTTTGCACCATGATTGCAGGATGTTGATTTTTAGGGTGGCCATGTAGCTCAAGAGAGGGGGTTTGGAATAGGGTAAGTTAAAATGCTGCAAGTCTTACTGTTCTTACTCAGATGCACCCATTTTCCTTGAGGAAACATTCTCTGAATCGATGTGAGCTTTTAATTTTCAAAAATCTGAAAAAGTTCTGAAAAGCAGTGTTCTCATTGCTTTTCTGGAGGAGAGGATATTCAGAATTCCTTATTTGGCCATTCTCATTGTCCTCTCTCAGAATTTAGTTTACATTGAGAGCTATGGGATCAATTGAAGGGCTTTATGCAGGAGAGTAATGTGACCAAACTTGCTACATTACTCAAGGCAATGATGATGCTTTATAGATGAAGAAACAGTCCTGAACAGTGTAAGTGAATTTCCAGGGTCCTAATGCTTACATTAACAGAATAGAAAAAGAACTTGTTCTCTCAACATCCTATCCAGTGTTCTTTCTATACTCCAGTACCACTGTTTTTAGTGGTTGGATTAGTTAAGCCTCAGTAATCCTAAGAAACACAAGAACAAGGATAGGCTGCAAGTTAGGACAAATAAAGCATTCATATGTGTGAAAATACTGGCCTCTGGTACATAATATTGATCCATAAATGTCAGTTAGCTTTGGATATTAAGGTTCTTGCTGAAATAAATAGTGCTTAGATTCCCAGAGGGCACAAATTAGAAATCACAGGAATTCCTTTTAATATCTTTCATACAAAGTATGTCTTCTGTTTGTTCATTTTCTTAAAGCATTGTGCAGATGGGGTAACATATACAGATAAATCACCATTTTGAGATAATGTGGTTTTTTGATAATTCAGCAAGTGAAAATAAATCAAGAGCCTCATAAATATGGAGATTATGAAGGAACATATTTTTTTTTGTCTGCTAGTTCTCTTGTAAGCCCAACTGTGAAGTAATTGCACTTCCTCAAATACCTTATTTTTCTAGTTTAGTTAGCTTTGTTTCCCATCAAGGGAAACCATCTATTCTATGAATTCCCCTTTGTATGTCAGCGCAAACTGGTATTCTGGGCAAGGCTGCATATTAAAGGCATATTCCACCTGAGGCCCTATCCAGGATATTGGTAACTGCTCTAGATTGTTCAACAGCAGTTTTACAGAAAGTACAGAATTAAACTGAAAGTATTTAAACTTGTATTTTTTATTTAGGTTACTTACAACAAGAAAACCTCACTTCTACTTGCCAGACTTTTATTTTGGAAAGTTCAAATTTAAAAGAATATGCAGAGCACTGTACAGATGAAGGTTTTATCCCAGCCTGCTTACTGGTGAGTAATTTATTCTTTAAGGGAAATATTTCATTACTGACCTTCATAAGAGACTATAAACACAATCCTAAAAAAAGTGCTCATCAGCAAAATAAAAATTGGCAGTCATTTGTATGTCTGGAAGGACCCAACAGAGGCCATCTGTTCTTTCTCTTCACATATTTATGCCAAGACATTTCAGAGAATTACAACTTTTCCTCTGAGAATCAGTTGTAAAATTGGACTCTCATTTCTGATAACTTTCCCTGCTGCTTATCCTTAGAACGGATATTTTTTACTGCATATCCTGTATCTGGTTGCTTACTTCAGACAAAGATGCAACAAATATTTCAGCATTTTTCCATCTGTTTTGTTTTGTTTTTGTTTTTTATTTTTTGTCCAATCTATTTTTAAATATCAATAGACCAACAGAGTTTCAGTCATTATTTAATGGATGTATTCTAGAACTACATTTTGAAATGATATTTTGTCCTTTTGATTTTATAACATGACTGCTTAAAGACACTGAAATGGTTGCATATAACATGATTGTCTAGGTAGAAAATATGAAAGAATCTACAAAACTGCTAGACTTCAGCAATTTCAGAGGTCAGTATAAAAAATCCATTGTGTTTCTGTGTACCTGCATTGTGTTTCTGTGTACCTGCAGTAGACAATTGGAATTTGAAATTAAAAATATATATATACCATTTACAAATTTAAAAACAACAAGAACAACTCAAGTAGTAGATCTAACAAAATATGTACCAAGATGACTGTGATGCTGAAAACTGCATAAAAGAAATTGCAGATCTAAATAAATGGAGAAATACACTGTGGGTCATTGATCAAAAGATACAACATTGTTAAGAATTCTCCCCAGTTTGATCTATTAATTCATCAAAAACTGCTGCAAGCATTTTTGTAAATAGCAAAAAAGCTCAATTCTAAAATTCATATAGAAAGGCAAAGGAACTAGAATAGTTTCATTTTGAATAAAAACAAGTTGAATGATTCATTACCTGCTCTCAAGACTTACTAAAAAAACTACAGTAATCAAGATTGAGTAGTATTGGTGGATAATTAGACACGTCAATCAGTGGAACAGAACACAGTAGACCCACACAAATAAAGTCAACTTTTTTTTTTTATGAAAGTGGAAAGCAGTTCAATGGAGAAAGGATAGTCTTGTCAGCATGTGGTGCAGAACAACCGGGCATGCACATACAAAAAAAAAAAAAGAAAGAAAGAAAGGAAATGAATCTCTACACATACCTTATACTTTATAAAAAATTAACCAAAATGAGTCATTGACCAAAATGTAAAATGTAGATCCATGAAACTTGTAGTAAAAAAAAACATTGGGACGAATCTATTTGACCTTGGGTTTGGTGATAAGTTTGTAGATATGACATAAATACACAGTCTCTTAAAATTAGTAATTTAAGAACTTTTGTTCTGTAAGAGACATTGTTTGAGGAATGAAAAGACAAGTCATAGGCTGAGAGAAAATAATTTGAAGTTCGCGTATCTGACAAAGGACTTGTACCCAAAATATATTTAAAAAACCTTTAAAACTCAGCAAGAAAACAAATGACCAGATTTTTTTTATATGGACAAGGGATCTAAAGACAATTCACTGAAGAAAATAAATCTGGATGGCAATAAGCATATAAAAAGATGTTCTATATCATTAGTCATTAGGAAAATGCAAATTAAAATCCCACTGAGTTACCAGTACACACCTATCAGAGAGACTAAAATAAAAGCAAATGTAAAGACTGACAGCTACTTGCTAGCAAGAATGCAGAGCAGTAGAACTTCTGTTCATTGTTGATAGGAATGCAAAGCGGCTGCTTTGGAAAACATTTTGGCAGTTGCTTATAAAGTTAAATATGCACTTAACATAGCACTCTCACACCCAATGAATTAAAAACTTATATTCACACACAAACCTGCACACTAATGTTCACTGATAGTTGTTAGAGAGTGGGAATGCCAAGATGTCCTTCAAAAGGTAAGTGAACAAAAAACTTGTAGTATATTCATGCTATGGTATACTACTCATCACTAAAAAGGAACACTGTTGATTCATATCACATGGATAAATCTTTAAAAAATTTTCTAAGTGAAGAAAGGAAATACCCAAAAAGTCCAATATTGTATGGCTTTTTTTACATGACATTAAGGAAGAAACAAAACTATGGGGCTGGAAAACACATCAATGGTTCTCAGTAATTGGGGAAAGGTTGATTATAAAGGGGTCACACAAGGGAATTTTGGAAGTGATAGAACTATTCTATATGATACTGTGTTGGTGGATAGAGGACTGTACATTTGTCAAAGTCCATACTATACACCAGAGTGAACTTCACTACTTGTAACAACAACAACAAAAAAAAACAACCTGCATATCAAGGGATACCAAGATGGGGTGTAGTCTGTGAAAAATTTATCTATTGCAAATGTATGATGTAATGTCACTGAAGTGTGAGGGTGGGAGAAAAGAAGTTGACTCAGATTAACTTTGGAGAACATTGTTTTGACCTGATAATGTGTGGCTAAGGATAGGAAGAATGTTACATGAGCCCTGTGCTGTGATAAATTTGTTTCTCATAGGGCTGCTGGTTAGCAATTCTAAATACGTGCGTAACTCAGAGACGTTGTGGGTTTGGTTCCAGACCACTTCAGTAAAGCAAATATCACAATAAATGAGTCACATGAATTTTTTGGTTTCCCAGTGCATATCAGAGTTATATTTACACTGTAGTGCAGTCTTTTAAGTGTGCAGTAGGATAATGTCTAAAAAACAATATATGTACCTTAATTATAAAATACTTTATTGCTAAAATATGCTAGTCATCATCTGAGCCTTCAGTGGGTCATAATCATTTTGCTGCAGAAGCATCTTGTCTAAGTATTGATGACTGCTTGCTGATTAGAGTGAAGGTTATGGTGGCCTTGGCAATTTCCTAAAGTAAGACAACAATGAAGTTTACTGTATCAGTTGATTCTTCCTTTCAAGAAAGATTTTCTCCCTGGCATGCAATGCTGTTGATAGCATTTTACTCAAAATAGAACTTCTTGCAACATTGCAATCAGTCCATTCCGACCATGCTGCCACTCTGTAAGCTAAGTTGGTGTCATATTCTAAATCCTTTTTTGTCATTTCTGCAATATTTACAGCCTCTTCACCAGAAGTAGGTTCCATGTCAAGAAACCACTTTCTTTGCTCATCCATAAGAAGCAACTCCTCATCTGTTGAAGTTTTATCGTGAAATTGCAACAATTCAGTCACATCTTCATACTCCACTTCTAATTCTACTTCTCTTGCTATTTCTACCACCTCTGCAGTTACTTCCTCCCTTGGAATCTTGAATTCCCCATAGTCATCCATGAGGGCTGAAATCAACATCTTTGAAACTCTTGTTAATGTTGATATTTTTACCTCCTCACATGAATCACGAATGTTCTTAATGGCACCTAGGATGGTCACTCCTTTCCAGAAGGTTTTTAATTGACTTGACAGTACTTGAAAGTTGAAATGACTCCTTGATCCATGGGCTACAGAGTGGATGTTGTATTACTGGCATGAAAACAACATTCATCTCATTGTGCATCTCCATCAGAGCTCTTGGGTAACCAGGTGCATTGTCAGTGAACAGTAATATTTTGAAAGGAATCTTTTTTTCTAAGCAGTAGGTCTCAACAGTGGGCTTAAAATGTTCAATAAACCATGTTTCGACATATGTGCTATCATCCAGGCTTTGTTGTTCCATACAGAGAGACAGGCAGAACCCTAGGATTTTCAGAATTTAGTAAATGACCATTGGCTTCAACTTAAAGTCTCCAGCTGCATTAACCCCTAATGAGAGAGTGAGCCTGTGGTTTGAAGGCTTCGAAGCCAGGCATTGACTTCTCCTTTCTAGCTATGAAAGCCCTAGATGACATCTTCTTCCAATAGAAGGTTGTTTCATCTATATGGAAAATCTGTTGTATAGTCTGAATGCAATTTGGTATCCTGGTTTGGATCCTGGATCAGAAAAAGGACATTAATGAAAAACTGGTGAATTCTGAATACAGTCTGTAGTATAGTTAATAATACTGTACTAATGTTAAATTCTTCATTTTAGTAAAAGTATAGCATGGATATGTGATGTTAACGTTAGAGAAATCTGGGCGAAAGGTATAGAAGAACTCTTTGAATTATCTTTGCATTTCTTCTTTGATTTTAAAATTGCTTCAAAACAAAAGCTTTGTTTAAAAAAAAAAGCCTTAAAAATGATGGTGGGTGGTTATATCCTGTTTTTTAATTGAGGAAACTGATATTAAGAGAGATTAAATTCTGTGCATAAAGTTCCAACAGGTAAATGGTACCTAGGGTCTTTTCCTTGTTCCTTTTTGTTACTTTCTGTTACTATGTACTACTTAGTAGAGTCCTAGAATGGTGGTAGAGGAGAGGAAGAAAAGAAGCAAAGTGGAAAAAGCAGAATTGGAGGTGTATTGGTAGTAATAGAGAATATCCCAAGAATACAATTATTTAGTCCATCTTTCTAATTGGTGAGACCAAAAGGAAGACATTGCTAGCATCTGTTAAGTGGTGGGAATCTTATGTACACATCAAAAATAGCATAGAAAATATTCAAAAAGGAACTGATTCTTCTGTCATTCATTCAGCAATTGTTAATTATCCTCTATAGATAAAGCAAAGTGTAATTGCCAAGTTAGTAGTCAGCCTTTAAAACAAGAAAACAAATTAGAAATCTGAAATTTCAGGAGTGGAAAGGGCACTAATTGTCTGCCATGTGTCAGACATTTTCCTAGAAACATTATATATCCTTATTTAATCCTCCCGGTAGAAGATTCCATGAATTAGTAATTAATGTATCCATTTTATCCAAACGAAAGTAAGCCTTTAGTTTAGGTGACTTGTCATACATGTAGTTAAGTGTTGAATTTGAAACCAGTACTCTCAGCTCCAAAATCCTTGCTCTTGCTCTTCCCTATTCTGTATTATAAACTCAGACTTGAGGTGATAAAAACCTGCACTTAAGAAGTTCAGTGGAAATAGGAAATAATAGTTGGGTTGATAAGATAGCAGACTTGAGAATAGGAAGCTGTTGATCCTTTGTAGGATATTTCAATATCTCTGATAAACTTTTTTTTTGTCTTTGTTCTTTGGCAAGTTTCACATGGCTTTAGGATAGGCAGTGTACATTAGTACTGGTTATTTATCGTTTTTCAATACTTTTATGACTGGATCTTTATCTTCCAAATGAAAACTGATTTTCTGCCCTTGGACTGTCATAGCTAAAGAGATCTTAGCAGTCACATTATCCTATTCCAAAAGTCAAGGTCCTTCCTTAACCCTAAG
The DNA here is from genome assembly GCF_015220235.1 of Choloepus didactylus. Classification (NCBI taxonomy): domain Eukaryota; kingdom Metazoa; phylum Chordata; class Mammalia; order Pilosa; family Megalonychidae; genus Choloepus; species Choloepus didactylus. The sequence goes on along the minus strand of NC_051312.1, from coordinate 124,084,181 downwards.
AAGATTTGATACAACCCCTAACTTGAGTGGCTATTTTAATTTTTGATGATCTGCTTGTTACTCTTTCTTCATCATATTCTGCAGTTCAAATCTTTAATTAACTTTTGTGTGGTTAAATGTTTAATGGTAGGGAATTGTAAAATTATATGATTTTATAATATTTGATCGTTTTCTTTTCAGTCCTTATTTGGAAAAAACTTGACAACAATTTTGAATGAATATGTGGCTATGAAAGCAAAAGGTAAGAATTGAGGGTCAGGATTTTTTTTTTTTTCTTTCCTGTTTTATACAGCATTTATGTTTTAATTAGAACTATTTTTCAGAGAATATTAATGCCTGTTTGTCTTGAGAAAACTGATTTCAGTTATGAAATACGATTTATACTGGGAAATGTCTTATTAAATAATGTTTGTTTATATTGAGCAATAAATTGCTAAAATCTGAATATTAGCAAATATAACAAAAAATAATTTTTCAAGAAGACATAAAACTCTTAATTCTGGGTTCTTTACCTTGATGAACAAGCATTACAATGTGTTATACAGTTTCAGACTGACATTTTGAGTTCTTTGTAGTCTAGATTTTGAAACAAAAACAGTCCATACAATGTCCGTGATTAACTGCTGTACAAATGATAGAAATCTCTCTCATGAACTAGAACAAATATATGACACTATAACTAGAAATTAATAATAGAGGGGTATATAGGGAAAAAATATACCTATTGCAAACTATGTACTACAATTAGTAGTATTTTAACATTCTTTCATCAACAGTAACAAATGTACTTTACTAATACTATGAGTCAGTAATGGAGGGGGAGTAGTTAGAGGTATGGGAGGATTTGAATTTTCTTTTTTTTGTCTTTATTTCTTTTCTGGAGTAATGAAAATGCTCTAAAAATTGAAAAAAAAATTAATTGTGATGGATGCACAGCTGTATGATGGTACCATGGGCAAATGATTGTGCACTTTGGATCTTTGGATAATTGTATGGTATGTGAACAATCTCAGTAATATTAAATACAAAAATACCAGTCATAAAATCCTGGCTTATATTTATTGGAATATAAAATAATACTTAACTAATTTAATGATATTTTAGGGGGGAAGCTCTGATTATTGATGTTAGTCTCTAATACTGATTATTTCCTTAGCTTAGAAAATTAACGTAAGAGCATTAACATTAAAAAATTGACATAAAATGAGAATGTGTTAAGATGTGTAACATTTATTGAACATTTATTGAGTACTGTTTTTGTACTGCAAGCTTTGTGCTAGTTTTAATATGATTTTTCTCATTTAGTCCTTAAAATAACCCTGTGAAAGAGATGTATTGTTTATGCCCATTTTTAAAGTATGAGTAAATTGAGGTTTAGAGAGGTCAGATAACTTTCCCAAGACCACAAAACCAGCAGCCAGTGGGAAGTATTGGACCTGGATATTCTGGATCTGAATGTCATTGCTTCATTTTCTTTTCCCCAAACTATCTTAACCATCTTATTAAAATATTTACGGTATACATGACATCAGAAACAATATGCTATTGCAATACAAATATTTATATCCCACTTTTATGTTAAATAGCTTTCTCTGGATTGAGTTTTTTTTTACAAGTATGTGATAGATTTTAAGTACCTTCTGAGGTTCCTGTCATTCTGGTTTTAGAGCACATCCTTAAAAAGCTACTTCTTTCTCAGGTCCTTTACCTGTAATTCTGTGTATAGTAACTGGTGAGGTTTTTGTTTTGTTTTGTTTTTGTTTTTTTGTTTGTTTTAAAGAGTCGTTGAGCAATCACAGTGATTTGGACATGAAACCATGGGAGGCAGAAAACTAATTTCTGCTCTCACAGCAGTTTACATATTATTTTTAAAACAATTTATTTTTATACACTTTCCAATATCCCATGGTAGCAAATAAAACAAAGATCAAAAAATAGTCTTTATTTTTTAACACAAAGAAGATATAATATTGGCCCGTAAAAGTTTCAGAAATTTCACAAATATGCACTTCCACTCATAGCATATTTGATACTCGCTAACTTGAGAAAAGAAACCAGTCTCATTATAGCTTTGCAGGTCATTTTGCAAAATGGGCTTATTGCTCAATTCCCAACATATCATCAAGAACTGAGAGAAAGGTTTCTGTTTTCCTTGTTGATTTTTATGTTGCATCTTTATTCAGATTATATCATGAGTTTTCTCCAGCTTGATTTATTAAGAATCTTTTCCCCTTTTTATTTTAGAAACATCAAATGATGTCCCAGCAATAATGTCTTCTCTGTGGAAGAAATTAGACCATACACTTTCTCAGATCAGGTAATAAACTTATCTTATAAAGAGGCTTATCAGAATGTGCTTAATGATTTTGGAATGCAGAAACAAATAAGAACCACTTCTGTTTTAAATCGTCATAAGGGCCACACCATGCCCTCATATAACAGTGATCTAATTTTGAAATTACTTCAGAGATTATTGGTATTTCTTTGTCTTTGAAATAATTTGAAATAAATTGCATACTTTAATAAAATGTTTACAAATGAGAAAATTGAGACCTTTAGAAATTTAATGACTCCTAAGTTTTCATAGCAGTTTAGAGGCAGATATGGTATTATAATAAGTCTCTTAATCACAGTTCAGTGTGAATTCCTTTAGGCAACTGTCTATTCATTACATGTCAGTGAATTACTAAAACAAGAAATCTGTTGCACAAGCAGCCATGCCTCCTTGGTTCTTCCCTTGTTTTTTGTTTTTTGTTTTTTTTTTTAAGTTTAAAGAATAACGCTATTTCTGGAATATTGTACTTTTCTAACTAGAAATTTAGAATGGTACTGATATCCAGCTTCTACTCAGGCCATGACTTCGTAATGCCAGGTTCAGCATCCTTGGAAGGATGCCAACCCTGTTGGTATCAATTTTATATTATCTCTTATTTGACTGTAGAGTCTGATGTGAAAACCATAGTCTCTTATATTACCTCCCTCTCTCCTTGGGCTACAAGTGACTACTCCACTTAACTTCAACAGGGATTTCATTTCCTTCCTCTGCTTAAACTGCTAAAATGGCTCCAAATGCTTTTCACTAACCCTGCACCACATCTTATTTCGTATTCTTATCTTTGGTCCCCTTTCTTGACTCTTGCCTTTTCTCATATTGCAAATGGTTTTTCAAAGACATTCATGGTTTACTCAATACCTATAAATATTTATAAGTTACTGAGATAATTTATTGACAAAGTTTGACATAAGAAGAAAGGATTTTTAGCCAGGTACTCTCCAAGGTTGATGTGAATTATTAAAAATGCTTCATCCAATTCAGTAAGCTTTGTGGCTCTTCTTGGTAGAGATTTATATGACAGATTTCCTAGGACAGTGGCACAGTGTCTGTGTGACTGTTTACCAAATATGTGGATCATTCCGATTCATAGTAAAAGGAGAAAGAGCTAATAATATGAATTTTCCTAAATGTTGGCTTTGCTCCTTCTTTAGAGGTTGCATAAAATAATTTCACAATCATAAATTTGATAAAAGCAGAATGTCCATTGAAATCAACATTGGGATTCTGAAGTATATTTTTTATGTGTGGAGTCAAGTAAAATCAGACTGTCCCTGTGGGAAGAAATATCTCTAATTATAAAAAATAATTGAGAAATTTATACTATGCACATAGCTTTCTTAAATAGATAGGATTCCTAAAATCAAGTCAGATTGTATTGATATAATAATGTCATGGCAGTTGCACTGCATCAGATAGAAGCTTTTTATCAATATCAGTCGTGTTTGTGAATGTGTTTTCAGGCCACTGTTTTTCTCCTAAAGCAAATCAGATTTGCTCATCCAAAAAAAGTGCTTGTGTTTTTTGTCTGAGAGAAATCTATTGCCTTTTAACTCATACTTTACTTTTGGTCTGAATGTAACTAAATAGAATATCACAGCAACAGATGTTTTAATGGATAACTACTTTGTTTTATTTGTTAGGAGCATGCAAAGTTCCCCAGGGTTTGCTGCTAATCAGAGAGGTTGGTATTCAACTTTAAACTGTTAACAATGTTCATAATTACCTCAAACTCAAACTAATTGATAAACAGTTTTAATTAACAGTGTATTTGTGCTAGGTATATGTTGGTTTAAACTACCATTTTTCTAAATACAGATATATCAGGAAATAATATTTTTATTTATTATAACAATATGCTTTTAAAACACTCATTAGATTTTTATTGATTCTTGTGCAGTAGCATCTTTTCTCATTCTGTAAGTTTATGTTTCTTAGTTTACACAGGTGTTTATGAGCATGAATTATTGCAGAAAAAATGTAGTCTTGGATTTAAAGTTTGGTTGTACTATTAATTTGTTTCTTATGAAATTGTCACATAACCTTAGTTGATGTTTTTTAAGGCCATTTTTCAATCTATAGATCTAGCATGTTAAATAGTAGGACATACATCATGTAAATGTCAACATTCCTGACATGGAATTAATTTTTTAAATGCTCATGTGTTTCAGCCCGAACAAGAAATGGAATTGCAGAAATCAAACGACAGAGAAGGCTTGCATCTCAAGCAGCTCCCGTCAGTTCAGAAATGCTGACTTTACCTTATCTTTCAGGACAATTTACTACTTGTCCTTTGACAGCTACTCAAGTTGTTCGACCTACTAGCCAAGTTTCAGCTCCATTGAGGTCAAATTTTGTAGTTGTCAACCATTCACAGTCACAAGACATTGTAAATAGTAAGTTTAAATTTTTCTCTCCTGTGTTTTCAAGCTAGATGATTAGGGAGAACTAAACATCTATTATAGGAATTAAGGAAAATGATTTTTATTTTTCATAATATGTGTACTTATAAAAATTATCTTGATTTTATTTTTACTCTTGAGAACAGATTTTCTTTTTTAACACAAGTAAGTCTATGAAAAGTACAATACTGTGAGTGGGCGTCTAAGTAGTAATGGGTAATTTTAGTAACTTGATAAATATTAAAGTTATTATCATTTATATAAACTCTCCCAGTAACACTGTAAAATAGGTTTTATCATCCTCTTTGTAAAGTATGAAGCCTGTGTAATAAATAGAATGTGGCAGAGTGTTTTGAAATCTGGTCTCTCTGTGTACTTTTTCTAATGCAGTGTACTACCCTCCATTCCTGAAGGGCCGTATCTTGGACAGTTGGAACTTTGCAAGCATCAAGTATAGCTAAGAACAAAGCCTGGGCAGCTGAAGTAGATATTATGACATTGTAGGATTTTTGAGACTAGTACACCTGCTATACTTAAAATTTGAACAAGCTTTATGTCATTCTCAGTAGAGTTCAGAACAGCAAATAATAAAGCAGTTGTACCTTTTAAATAAGCACACTCTCAACCAGAAAATGTAACAGCCTAATGACAAAGTAAAGATTTGAAAAGTTAAATATGGACACATACTCAAAAGGACTTTAATCCCAGAGGGATGTTCATATAAGGACAAATAACCTATCATCCTTAGTAGTCCTCTGTTATGTTGTTGTGTTATGAGACATTATAATAATTGATATTAACCTCTAATCATTAAGTTTGAGTTGTATCTTCCTATTGGTTTCAAGAAGTTATGGAAGACAATAAATAGTATGTTTCAAAAAGGGCTCTATGTAAGTCACTTAATAAAAGTTTTGGTGCTAAAAATATTATTGAGAAGGAACTCTGCCTGATTTTTCATTCTCTTTGACATTTTTCCCAAGTTTTTCTTTAATTAAGCCTATTTTTTTAATGAAATATTGCAAATAAACAGAAAACTGGAGAGTAATAAGATAGCTTTGTAACCATCACCCAACCTCTACAAATCTCAACTTTTTTTTTTTTTTTTTAATACTTCTCCACTTTAAAATTATCTCCAATTTAATTATGAGTTGGGAGGAGAAAGAAGTTGTTAAGGTTATATAAGTGTAATTAATAAATTGGGAGAAATTAGTGGATTCATTTTGACAGTTCTTACATTGGACCTTTTATTTAGCTTCTTATCTTTAAATATGTAACAAATATAGAAAATCACATAAAACTAATTCATGACTTAAATTAGAGTAATTATCACCCAAGTCAGGAATTGAAACCTTGTAAGCCATCCTGGATGCCCTCCACATGCCTCTTCCCAAACAATCCTTCTTACTGCCCTAACAGTAACCACTAACTTGAATTTTATGAAAATCAACTTTCTCCTTTTCTTTGTAGTCTTCCTATCCAATAAATTCTGTAGTTTAGTTTTGTGCCCATCCTCTTCCTTTTTTTTTTTTCTTTTTTTGAAATGTCTTTTAAGACCTTTTGAATCTGTAAGTATTTCTTCATCTCTTTTTTTTTCTCTGTGCAATATATTTGTTGAAGAAACCAAATTATCTGTCCTGTAGAGATTCGAATTGCACAATCTGGATTTTGCTGATTATATTCCAAGGAATAGTTGAATATGTTCCCTGTCCTCTGTATTTCCTGTATATTGGTAATTGAGTTTAGATACATAATTAGATTAAGGTTTAAGTGTTCTTTTTTGCAACACTACTTTGTAGGTCGTAGTGTGCTTTTTTATTTAGAAGTACGTAATATAAAATTGTATCTCTTTTTGTGATAAAAGCAGCTGGTGTTGCTCAAAGCCTAGATATGAATTCACTTGAGGTTGCAAAATGTTGATAGTAATTCTATGCCTTCATCATTTATTCGTTGAAGTGCTTTCATCAAGAGAAACTTTTCCTCCTCTATTAGTTGATTACCCAGTGGAACATTTTTATAAGAAAGGCAGAGTAAATGTTTGTTTCTTTTCCATTATTTACTGGTTTTCAAACTAAAAAGTTGGTTCCTATTATCCTCTGAAGGTAACTGTTTAGTGGTGATTTTTGTTTTCTTTCATTTTGATTTTGGTTTTAAGAGTTGTATTGTTATGAATGAATTTAAATGTATCTAATGTTTTGACCCACTGCAGTTATTATCCTTATTGATGTTCAAATTGTCCCATGCTTGGTAAGTGGAAGCCTCTTTACAGGATGGATCATGAGTCTTTTGGCTAGATCCTCTAGTCTTTGATAGCTTCCTTATTATCTGGTATAAGATATTTCATGCCCTTTTTTTCCCCTTTACCTAGAGTCAGCTATTTCCATTACAAGCTGTGCCAGTTTGAATATATTGTGTCCCCCAAGACACCATTATCTTTGATGTAATCTTGTGTGGGCAGACTTATCAGTGTTGATTGGATTGTAATTCTTTGAGTGTTTCCATGGAGATGCACCTCACCCAACTATGGGTGATGACTCTGATTGGATAATTTCCATGGAGGTGTTACCCTGAATGGGTGGGTCTAAACTAAATCACTGGAGCCGTATAAATGAGCTGACAAACAGAAGGAACTCAGTGCAGCTGTGAGTGACATTTTGAAGAGTGACTGAGAGTGACATTTTGAAGAGGAGCTACAGCCAAGAGTGTCTGGACACTTTGAAGAACACACAGAAACTGAAAGAGTAGCTGCAGATGAGAGACAGTTTGAAGATGGCCGTAGAAAGCAGAATCTTACCCCAGAGAAGCTAAGAGAGGACAAAACACCTCAAGAGCAACTAAGAGTGACATTTTTGAGAAACTGCAACCTAGAGAGGAACATCCTGGGAGAAATCCATTTTGAAACCAGAACTTTGGAGCAGACGCCAGCCACATGCCTTCCCAGCCAACAGAGGATTTCCGGACACCGTTGGCCATCCTCCAGTGAAGGTACCCGATTGCTGATGTGTTACCTTGGACACTTTATGGCCTTAACTGTATAACCAGATAAAACCCCTTTCATAAAAGTCAATCCATCTCTGGTGTTTTGCATTCCGGCAGCATTAGCAAACTAGAACACAAGCTTTATATTCTTTTAATGGGAAATGGTGTTTCAAACCACAATCTAAACATTAGTTGTTAAAGTTTGCTAAAGCTGCTGAAATGCAGTAAACCAGAAATGGGTTGGCTTTTAACAATGATGATTTATTAAATTATAAGTTACAATTCTAAGGCTGTGAAAATGTCCAAATTAAGGCATCAACAAGAAGATACCTTCTCTGAAGAAAGGCTGCTGGTATCTGGGGTTCCTCTTTCAGATAGCAAGGCACATGGCCAGCACCTCCTGGTCCTTTGCACCTGGGTTTCTTTGCTTTCAGCTTCTGATATCAGTGGCTTTCTCTCTGACCATCTGTGGGTTCTCTCTTAGCATCTCCAGGGCATTTCTGTCTGTCTGTCTGTCTCTCTCTCTCTCTCTCTCTCTCTCTCTCTCTCTCTCTCTCTCTGCTCTCTCCACTCTCTCCAAATGTCTCTGCCTTTTATCCTCTTAAAGGACTCCAATAAAGGATTAAGACCCACCTTGAATGGGCTGGGTTACATCTCAATTGAAACAGCCTAATCAAAAGGTCCCACCCACAATAGGACTGCCCCCACAGGGATGGATTAAAAGAAAATGGCGTTTTCCAGGGTACATAAGTTTCAAACCAGCACCTTAGTGTTCTTTGCTATAGGTTCAGTCATTGTTCCTAGGTCTTTCCAGTGGATTGAATATACTGCTTGTATGTGTTTGTGTATGTATATGAGTATACATTTTTTTAAGATATACAGTATCGTATGAGGACAAACTGATAGTTTCCATTCAAATTTAGAACTATAGGTGTTTAACTTCTTCACTGTTCTATCTTTCTCAGTGTTGGTCATCCTGGGTCCCTTTTCCTAGGTTCTTGATATACCCTTTCAATATATACTTTCAAATCCTTTTTTTTTTTTTTTTTTTTTTTAATTGCAGCAAAGTTTTGTTGAAATAAAGTTTTTGGCATTTGTTCTATACCCTTACTTTGGCTTGAAACTCTTCCTATATTGAATCTTTTTGGTCTCTCCCATATTTGGCACATTCTGTTATTTCTAATTCTTTCCTGACCTCTCTCAACTCGTTTCTGTGTTTTCCTAATTCTGATTTATGTTCTTTCATATCTTGTATAATTTCCTTAATAGTTTTTATTTGAAAAATTTGATTTTTCTGGCATGCTTTTATAACATCATGGATATTCTTATCCTTATTCTCTTTTTTCTTGTAATAAACTTTCTATGGTATTTAACATCAATCCTTTTCTGTAAGTCATTTTTTTATGGAGCTGTAATTCACATACCGTAATGTTCACCATTTTAAAGTGTAGTATAATTCAGTGGTTTTTTGTATATTCACAAGGTTGTGTTTTCATTATAAGTATCTAACTCCAGAACATTTTTGTCACCCTAAAAAAAAAACCCATACCCATTAGCAGTTACCCTCATTCTCCCGTCCTTCCAAGTCTTAACAATCACTGATCTGCTTTCTGTCTCTATGGATTTCCCTGCTCTGGACATTTCATATAAATCAAATCATACATGTTGAAAATCCTGTTGTCCCCGGCTTAATCTTATAGCTAGGGATAAACTTAGAGATCATCTGCTACAACTTGTTTCTCATATGCTTGAAACTATTGAAAACCTACAATATTAAGGGGCAAAAAAAGTTAGTTAATAACAGTTGAGAATAGAATTTAGTTCTTGTTTTCAGTTCCCAGTCCCATCTTTTGTCTCCAGTGTAGCTAAAATTTGCTGCCATCCATTAAGTCCTCCCTCTTTTCCATCTTTTCTCCAAATCCTCTTCTATACCCAAAGCACATAGTTTATACTTCTTATAGTTATTTCATTCTATCATGTTATTTGTTGATACTATAGTGTACTTTTTTATTAGTAAACTTTTAGGTAGTAGGGACTGTTTTATTCATGTTAATATCTTTTGCAGTGCCTTGAACATAGTAGGGACTAAGTGGATGTTAACTGAATTTAATTTGAGATAATAATCATTTAATGCTACTTATCCCAATAATTCAAGTTTACAAAATTACTCAGTTTCCTTGATTTACTGTTTTGTTTTCTTCCTTTTTTTTTTTTTTTTTTTTTTTAAATACAGCTGGAGAGGCTTTAAATATCATTCCTGGTCCGCAGGAAAGGAAATCTCATGCCACTTTAATGTCTCCTGGTAGACGCAAAAGGTAAATGCTTTTTAAAAGAAGAGTTGCCAACAGCCTTGAGAAAAGAGAGAGAATTATACCAAGATACTTACAGTATGGTTAAAGTAACAAAACTGGATTAAGTCCTTTGGCACTGCTTACTGTTATATCTTATTCCAAAGCACATTTTTCCACATTTTATCCTTTGTGAAATTGGGTTGCATCTTAAATTAATGGTAAATCATTGTTTGATTGAAAATATGTTTTTTTCCTGTAGTGGCACAGAAAATAAATATATTAGAATTGATGTCATCTCAGTTTTTTTTAAATAAGTATTTTTTGAATGAATATAAATAATACAAGCATGTTTAAGGGTCCACAAACATTTAAGGTCTTAAATGAGTCGGTAGTCAGAAATCTTCAGGAACTGTCTTCAAGAAAAGTTATTTCTTTCCTAGTTAACCTATGTGTCTTTATTTCAAGGATATTTCAGAAAAGAGAAATACTAGTTTGGAAGGAATTTTTCTGGTTTCTCACCTGCCAGGCCATGGATAATTTTGGTAGAGTTTTCACTGTTAGTTGTTTCTCTTTCAAGGCTAACCACTGCCTTCTTTATTGCCAGCATCCTCATTTAACCACATAAAATAGTTAAAACAATAGTAATAAAAACATTAATGTGTACAGGGACCTTGACTTTTATTATAAAGTCTTTACATACTTTATTCCATTCAGTTGTTCCACAAACCCAATAATTAATTGGTTTTACCCCATTATAAAGTGGGTCAGAGAGACTCACTCTATAATGAGTCTCTCATTATATATATTATAGCTAGTAAGTGGTAAAGCTGGACCCCAAATTCATTTCTTCTGAATCCAAGTCTAGTAATGTTTTTTTACTCTACTGCCCATTGTTCCTGCCACAAATAAAATATCTGTTCTCCCATGATAACTTGAAAATTTATATTTCATATGAAGTTTTCATTTAATCCTTTAAACCTGTTAAAGGACAATCTTCTTTAATGTGTTTCAGTGACTCTCAAAGGAAAAGTATCACTATGTCTGTGCCTCATTCCACAATTTGGAATTTTCAGGATCCAAATGCGTTTGCAGTAGAAAAAGTAAGTACTCTCCCCAAACGTTGTAGCTTGAAATATTCCTGATTATAAAAATAGTGATATAAACATGTGTATGTGTGTGTGTTTATACTATTTCTATGAAACCTGAGGTAGAATTGCTTTGAGATAGAGAGTAGGGATGTGTAATAGTAAGAGACAGTCCATTCAGAACAGGTGGTATGTGCAAATGTACCAAATAAGAAACAATAGTATGTTGGCAAACTACTGTTTTTGCTGGATCATGCCATATAATAGGGCGTTTTACTAGGGTCACATGATCAAAAACCTTGCATGATGCACTAAAGAGCTTGGATTATATTCTGTAAACAGTAAAGAATTGGTGAAGGATCTGTGAAAAGACCTGTAAACTGTAAAATGCTGTGACTAGGTATTACTGTGGCAGGAACCACTACAACGTCTGAGTTTCCAAGCAGGTTTTTTAAAGCTATCAAGTTTATTAATTGGTTCTTTTTTAAATAAATAATGTAATACTCTTTCCTATCCTCTTGCTAACATTAACTTTGTGTTGCAGCAAATGGTTATTGAAAATGCACGAGAAAAAATATTAAGCAACAAATCTCTTCAAGAAAAACTTGCAGAAAATATTAATAAATTTTTGACTAGGTAAGTTATGTATATTTAAAATGCCTAATTGTTTTTGCCTAATTTAAGAGCTATACTAAAGATTCTTCTTTGTGTTATAGTGATAGCAGTATTGCTCAAGTTCCTAAGCAAACAGATACCAACCTTACTGAGCCAGAGACTTCAATTGATGAACTCCTGGGGCTTCAGGTAGGGTAGCTCTGTGTGTATAGTTCATATACTCATAGTTAAAACTAGTGGTATTTTGGTTTCATTTTAAACTATTGCCAACAGATTAATGTTCAAAATGATTCAACATACTAATTTAAGATGTAGGTTTCCTTCCTTCATTCAAGTATGATGCGTACCTGAGAACATCATAGACAGTAAATTTTCAAATACTCAGAGCTTATACTTCACTATATAAATGGGAAAAGTAATAAAACATTCCTATCTCATCTAATACCTGTAACCAGCTTTTCCAAATTATCAGTAAAACACTCTACACCAATGCAAACATGTCAAGGATTTCTAAGTATTTAATACATCAAGAATTTTTCAGTGGCTATATTTGTATGCAGTAAGCAACAATACTACACAGCATAAATAAAAACTACCTTTCTTCTACAGTGCTACAACCTGTATAATAATGTAAAGGAATAATGAACTAATATGTTAGCTATAGCATGAATTCAAATAATATTTAACAAAACTAATTGAATAAGGCACTTTAAAAAAGGGAGGTTATGAGTCAAATGATAAATTGTCTGTGCAAGGTTTACTGCGAAGAGTAGGAAGTTAGAAGCTCTAATCTCTGGTATTCAGTATTGGTAGCTGTGAAAGAGAATGTAAAATAGTGAATTTAACATTGTGTATGTTTTGAGATTTGTTCATCTACAATTACCGCTTTTGATGAACAGCTGAGATGTGATAACATCTTTTTACTCAGACCCTTGGACAATGTAAATACTTTATTGGGATGCCCATGTGAATTCTTAGTAGCAGGTTTTTCTTCAGATAATGAATCTGGGTAAAAACTGTTTTTTCTTGGTACTAATTCCTTCAGAATCCTTTTTGGTTTTAGACCATTTGATACATTTTGTTGTAAAGAAATGCAGTTAAGTTTGTTAATAAAATGACAAGCTTTTTAAAGCAGTCTTGAAATTTTCATCTACTAATACTTTACTTTTAAAAGCCTCTCCTATCTTAAAGTTTAGCAAATACGTATCCTATGTTCTAAATTTTTATAATCTCCAAGTCCTTAATTGTTTCACCACAAATATGTCAAATGATTATGGTGGACAAGGTACTCTGTTAGATACTGTAAGGGAGTATAAGAAAGTATAGGGCACAACTCTCTGCACTTGGTTGTTGATAATATTGTATACTTGTGAAAAGTCAGATGTTCAGCTTTTCATAGAAAGAAAAGACCTAATTCTCAAGTGAGTAGTATATGCATCAGCTTCACCGTCCATAAATAGGTGAAGTGGAAAGTTTTAAAGTATTTGCAACACCTTTGGATGGCACAGATTTCATAGAGTATACAAATCTCTAACTGGAATTTAAAGATTGATAAATTTGACTTCCTCAAAATTTAAAATTCCTCCTCATTATTAGAAGTATCATTAAAGAAAATGAAAAGGCAAATGAAATATATCTGGCAAAGAACTTGTATCCAGAGTATATAAAGAATGCTTACAAATCAATAATAAAAAGACAAACTGCCAGTTTAAAAAATGGGTCTCAGACTAGAACAGACAAAAGAAAATACAGGAGTGGCCAAAAAGCACATGAAAACATTATCATCAGGGAAATGCAAGTTAATACCACAATGAGGTGCTATTGGACAATCACTAGAATGTCTGAAAAAACATTCTGACAAAACCAAATGTTGGGGAAGGGATATAGAGCAGCTGCAATCACTTTGAAAAACAGGTCTGATGCATTATTGGTTTAGGATGTAAAATGGTACAACCACTTTGGAAAACTGGAAGTTTCTTATGAATTTAAACATCCACCTTGTGATACAGCAGTTAATAAATTTTTACCCAAGAGAAACAAAAACATGTTCACAAAGACTTGTCAAGAGCATATGCAGCAGATCTATTCATAACAGGTAAAGAGTAGAAAGAAACCACAAGTCCATCAACAGAAAAATTAGGAAATTGTGACATGGTCAAAAAGAGAATACCTCAAGCATAAAAAGAATAAACTACCAATACACATCACTGCATAGACGAATCTCAAAAGAAGCCCTACACTAAGATATGCATATTCTATGATTTCATTACTATAAAGTTCTAAAACAGACAACACTAATCTGTCCAGGCTGATAGAAATCAAAAGTTGTTGCCTGAGAGAGGGAAGGATTTGTCAAGGGAAGAGAATTCTCTAGAAAAATGCATAGTATAAGTGTGAGAGAGAATTTCTTGAGTGATGGAAATGTTCTGTATTTTGATTGGGTTGGTGTTTTCAACAGGCTTTACAGTTGTCAAAATTCATTGAACTTTGAACTTAAGATCTGTGCATTTTATTTTAAATAAATTATACCTTGATTTTTAAAAAATATTTATGAAGTTGATTTGAAAATACCTTTGGAAACTGTATTTCAGCATTCTTTTGATTCTGATTGTCAAAGTTTGGAATAAAATGAGGGATTTACTAGAAAAATGTGTTGTCTCTACCATTGACTTTTATGAGAGAGTATATAGGACTTAATTCCTTGACTAATACTGGATTGTTATTCCCATGACATTATTTTAGTTATTCTAAAGTTAAAAGTTCATTAATAGAGAAGTATTTCTTCAAGTCCCTAGCTTTCTCCTAAATCAGTTTGTTATGAATTATAGATTTCCTTTGTATATCCTCATAATCAATGTTAACTCATTCTTCCATTTTCCAACAAGTTTTTCGTTTCACTTTATGACTATTTTTGTAAAGAATCCAAGGTTTAATCACTTCATGACAGTCCTCATACCTCTTGGTTCCACATGAATTTCCTATCCCAAGGGATTCAGATGTGTATCCCTTCAGCAAAACTGAAGAATACAGCATAGCAGACTGATGTACAGATATCTGAAATTGAAAAATTTAAATCTCTATTAAAAGGAGAGTAAATGAGTAACCCTAGCTAGTGTACTGAAATGTCCTTGAAATCTTAGGTGTTAGCTAAAAAATTATACAGATTTTGCTTTTTATTCTGTATTAAATTTGTTTTCTTATGAAAAAATTCCTTAACTCTTGTTCTAGTTTGCTAATGCTGCCATTATGCAAAATACCAGAAATGGGTTGGCTTTTATAAAGGGGATTTATTTGGGTACAAATTTAAAGTTCCACAGCCATAAAAGTGTCCATCTAAGGCATCAACAAGAGGATACCCTCACTGAAGAATGGCTGATAGTTTCTAGAACACCTCTGTCAGCTGGGAAGGCACTTGGCTGGCGTCTGCTGTTCTTTGTTCTGGGGTTGTGTTTCAAAATGTCATTCTCCAAAATGTCCCTGGGTTTTTCTTAGCTTAGCATCTCCAGACATCCTCTGTCTGCATTTCCAAGCATCTCTAAGCATCTCTGTCAGCTCCCAAGTGTCTCTCCAAAAGTCTCTCAGCCGCTCTGAGCTCCTTCTGTCTGTTAGCTCTCTTACAGGACTTCAGCGATTTAATTAAGACCTACCCTGAATGGGCAGGGTCCACATCTCCGTGGAAATAATTTAATCAAACATTTCTACCGTAATCAACAAACTAATCAGTCTGCCCCCGCAAGATTGCATTAAAGAGCATGACTTTTTCTGTGGGATATAATGTATTGAAACCAGCACATTCCACACCCTGGACCCCAGAAAGACATGTTTTGGTTTGCTAATGCTGCTGTTATACAAAATACCAGAAATGGATTTGCTTTTATAAAGGGAGTTTATTTGATTACAAATTTACAGTCCTAAGGCCACAAAAGTTTCCGAGCTAAGGCATCAACAAGAGATATACCTTCAGTGAAGAAAGGCTGATGGCTTACGAAACACCTCTTTTAGCTGGGAAGGCACAGGCCTGGCATCTCCTGGTCCTTTGCTCCCACGTCCCGTTGCTTTCAGCTTCTGATAACAGTGGCTTTCTTTCCAGGTATCTCTGGGAGTCGTCTCTTAGCTTCTCTGGGACAAGCTCTGGGCTTTATCTCTTAGCTTAGCATCTCCAGACATCAGCAAGCATCTGGGTCTGTGTTGGCTCTTAGTTTCTCTCTTAAATACTCCAGTGAACTAATCAAGATCCACCCTGAATGGGTGGGGTCCACACCTCCATGGAAATAATTTAATGAGTTATTACCCACAGTTAGGTGAGTCACATCTCCAATGGAAACACTCAATCAAAAGGTTCCACCCAACAAGATTGGGTTAAAAGATCATGGCTTTTATGGGGGACATAATATATACAAACCAGCACAACTCTTTATGTAAAATTGATGCAGCTGGAAAATAAATCTTACTTTATCCAGTGACTCTGCTCACCATACAGCTACAGACTTTCATCCAGAATCAAACATTTGAGAAGTGTCAGTCTAATCTGTTTGCAGTGACATTTGAAGGAAACAAGTTGTTGCTGTTGTTGATAACCTAATATCTTTTAAGAGGAACAGATCTCTCCCTCTACTGACCACTCATGGGTAGGGGGCACCCTTTACTCAATGATTGCCCACCAGCTTTGAATGAGTTGCTTTAAAGCATGTTCAGTATCATTCTAACTAAATCATGCTGGTCTTCAAAAATCAAGAATTCTTTAGGAGTGAACTTTGTTCTCAAACCAGCAATTCAAAACGGTTCAGATGTCCAGTAAACATGAAAATACATTCAAACCAAAGAGATACTAATTAAAATGAAGTTACTTTTTATTTATTAGATTAATAATGCTTAAAAATTGATATTACCCATTTTTGGGAAAGGTTGTTACATTCTTACACAGAACAGGACAGGCATTCTTACAAAATCTTTCTGTAAGGCTACTTGACAATAAATCTCAAGGTTTTAAAAGTATATTTCCTTTAAACTATAATTTTCGCTGATAGGAATTTATTCCAAGAAATGAAAAGACACCTGGATAAAGATCTTCATTGTAGTAGTTTTTACCATAACTAAAAATAGGAAAAATTCGAAGGTCCAACAGTGTGAATTAGTTAATTTATGGCATAGCTATTTGAAAAAATATGTGAGATACAGACTTAGCATTCCCAGAGTTCTAAGACAGGCCTTGCACAGAAACAAGCCTATTTATACACAGAAATCCCAGAAGGCTGAGGGAGTAGCTCCAGTATCTCTGAAATTAAATAAAAAGATAAGGCTCCAAACAGGATGACCAATTGCAAGTCTCTGTAGGAATTAAATTCCTTGTCTTCCCTCCATCCCACACTTTCCAAAACGCACTGTTGTTAGTCATAAACTTTCCCAGCAAGAAATCCTGCTAGTTCAAGAAAAAAGAACTAAAAATACAAATGGTTCTGCAAGATTATTCTACAGCTTCAGGTATAATTGAAAAGTTCCCCTCACAGACCTTTCTGGTAGCTTTTGGCATGCCACTTCTAAATATGAGCAGACTGCAAGAATTGTCAAATATTTGACCAAAGCATTTAGTATGAAAGAGACTCAAGCAAACAGATAAAAGGGGTAAGACAGATTCATACTGAAGCATCTGAAAGGCAGTCTACAATAAAGTAATTGGAAAGAATCAAATTATACAGATTATAACAGTTTATATTAATTATGCACATTTATTTTCTATAGTCATTTTATTTTACTGTTTGTTCATATATTCACCAAAGTGATTAATTCTAGGAAATAGAATTAGAGAGCATTTATCTTCTACTTTATAATCTTATATGAATTTGTTTTAAATGAGCATGTTATATTTATAATCAGAAAAAAAAATTCCTTGGTTGGAAATACTTCTACCTTAAAAGTTAAAAATATCAAATGTCTACTAATTACTTTGCTGGTATTTAACCATATTAAATCAGTTAGTAGCGTATCTTCACCTCACTCTTCTTGCAGAGTGAAATCCACATGTCTGAAGAAGCTATACAGGATATATTGGAACAGACAGAATCAGACCCAGCATTTCAGGCACTCTTTGATCTCTTTGACTATGGTAAGTAGACCATTTCCTTCAAGTCAATTAGAAGAAAAAAGTTTCTTCAGTTTCTTTCAGAGCATCTGAAAAAAATTTCCTGTTTTCATTAGAGTAAATATTATATGATTTTATGTGAGAGGGCTTTTTTTCTTGTTTTATTTTTACTTAAAGAAATTTCAGTTATAAACAATGAGAATGGTTTTGTTTTTTTATTTTCATGGGCATTTTTATCAGTCAGCAGGATTATTTTAAGCCCTACTACTATAAATACATTATCCTAAATGCTATTGAATGATACAAAAGGATTGCAAAACCTGGTTGTTTCCCTTAGTCTCATGGGCTAGTGTAGTGGTTCACAAAGTAGTTCCCAAACTAGCAGTATCAGCATTACCTGGAACTTGTTAAAAATGCAAATTCTTTGGCTTCCAAGTGATTCCAATATACACTAAAGTTTGAGAACCACTGGTTTGGTGGGATAACTGGACTTAAAAATGACATAATAAGACAAAGGTTAAAAATGTCCAAAGGACCATAATTAAAACCGAAGTTTAATATTTGCTTGGCCACTGTAAAACAGTATTAATTGATGCTTATTTTCATTTTGGTCATTTAACCAGTTGCTTCCCTCTTTCTTTTTTAACAGGTAAGACAAAGAATAATAAAAATCTATCACATGGCATTTCCACTCAGCACATGGAAGTCTTAGCTGATGAAACAAATCTAACAGTTAAAAGTTCTTTTGAAACAGAAAAATCTGGTAAGAATTTGGTTTTGTTAATATCCTTGATGTCGATCTTAATATTAGTCTTAAAATTTCAAATGTAGAAAATAATGCTTAATTTTGAAGTTATTTAAATTACTGCATAGGACATTTTTACATTTCTATCTTATTTTTCAATAAAAATCCCAAATCTTTCATATTTAATTAAAAGGTAAAATTTTGTTATTCATTCCTTTGTGATGCACTCGTTTCTTGACATGTGTTGTTTGATATTAATCGTTTTATTAAGGCACAAATTCAAATCCATAATTTGTAGGGTTAATATGTGGGTATCAATCATTCAGTGTAGTAGGTGAGTATAGCTGAGTGCTCAGAATCTGTATCCCATCTGTCTTGGGGAAATTATTTACTATAATAAGTGATAGTCTCAAATTTGAGAATTTACGAGGTATTCCTAGTAGGTCATATTCCTACTATGTCTGCTAAGTCAGTTCTTTACATTTCTGCCTTCCATGGAGTAACAGTTTGGCACCTAATTGGCCCGCAATAAATACTTATTGAATGAATGAAGCCAGGGGAAAAAATCCATCTAAGACTCTTAAAATATTACCTGAATTTAAAAATATATATATTTTATTGTGAAATAAATTCACGTGCACAGAAGTACACAATAAAATGTATACATTTCATTAAATTATCGTAAAGCAAATACTCATGTAAATGTATCCCAAGTCAAAAACTAGAACACCAGTGGCACTAAAAGATCCCTCTTCGTATCCCTTCCTAATCACTACTCCTCCATCCCTGTTCCTCAAAAGATGACCCTTATCCTGGCTTCTCACGTTTCTTGCCGTACTTTTCAAGTAATGCCTCCACTCATTCTGTCTACAACTAGCTAGGCCAAAATTTTTTCTGCTCACCTGTTTTTAAATGTCATAACCCCCCACCAAAAATAAAAATAAAAACCTCCGATGACATCTTGTCTTCAAAAAACTACTTTTTGACTATTTCAGGCTTCACTGCCTCCTTTGAGTCCTCTAGCTAACCTCAAACCCAGTCCTCCATTTTCTTCTTAGGCTGAATTATAATTGGGTATGTCTTCCTCACTATATTTTGTGCCTAGAATATTATGCTTCTCTTAACATCCGCACTACATAAAATGAAACTTCTCGGTCTTCTGACTTCATTAAGAAACTGCTTCTCCTTGCTTGGTATGTGATCCAGACATAATTTCCACAGTTGAACTCAAAATGTGGATTCAAATGTGTATTGTGTTCTGTATCATTTAACTAATGTCACATTAATAGCCTATATGATAATTTACATACATTTTTCTGTTTTTCCCCTATATTTTTCTTACTTGTTCATGTTAGTGTTTTCTGTCCTGAACTGTGAATTCTGTAAGACACAGTATATCAATGCTTGTTTTCTGACACATCCTTTCTGCTTACTCTATCATACTTTTATTTATTTTTCCAGATCCCCTCATGCAAGACCTCCTTTATAATGTTTTTTCAGGTCTCTTAGATAGAAAGAGGTGCCCTTTGTTTCTGTATGTTATGGGTTTTATCATGCTTCATTGTCACTTTCTGTTCTATATCTCCTTCCCTGATCAGTCTCATCTCTCTCTAAGGACAGAGACTGGGTCATTCATTTTGTGTCCCAATACCAAGCATATGGTTTGTCCTCAGTAAATGTTTGTTGAATGTTAATAATATACAATGAGATTAAATATTGATCATGGAAAATATACTGTGCTCCATTTCACATTTAAAATACAATAGATAAATAAGGTCAATGAAATGGTAGAAGTTGAAAAGTTTGAAAAAATTATATATTTTAAGCTACTATTTGTACACATCGGTAAATATTAGATGTTCTTGATCCAGTGTACTTTTTCCTTCATTGTGTCATCTGTTTTTCTAGAAGCTTAGAAAACAGTATGGCACTTGTTTAAAAAGATGTCAATAATATAAAATCACCTGTAATTTTTTTGATATTAAGAAAGTGGGGAATAGAATTTCAGACTTCCACTTACTGGTATGTTAAAGGCTAGTTACTTTCCATGGTATTATAGTAAAGATGACTGATTACCTCTGAAGTTAAACATACCCTCCTGATATTTTGTAGGTGATCAATCTGGTCAGCCCACATTTTGTACATCATATCAAAATGAAGATGCATCAAATGTTTTGAAAAATGGGAGCAGCAGTGATGAGCTTCGACAGGAAGTCCAGGAACATTTTCCCGAAATAGGTTCTGTCATCCAGAAACAGGCCTTTAAAACAACTGTACCTACCAAACAGAAGTGTAACCTTGACATTACCTTTGAGTCCATGCATAATTTGAATGACTTTAGCCAAAGAGGAAATCCTGATGCTGAATGTACTCAGCATTGTGCTGAATTATACACAGATCAGATGTCCACTGAAACAGAAATGGCTATGGAAGTTGAAAAGGATTCTTTGTCTCCAAATGTGCCAAACGGATCTCAATTAAAATCTGATCAGTCTAACATACCAGTAACTTCATTTGTTTCACTTGGTGGTGAAACTGACAATGAAAGCTTAATTCTTTCTGGAAAAAGTTCTCAACTTCTATCCCCAAGTACTCCAGTAACTGGAAAGCCATGTAAAAAAAATCAATTTTGTGAACTTTCTAATGATACAATCAGACTTAAAACTAATTTCCTTGAGTCCAAGTCCCCAGATTCTAGAGAAAATCACGAGAGTAAAATTGAAATTAATAATATATTACCAGTGGCATCACAACAACTTTCAGATTGCCAAGATAATACTTCACTTCAAAGTAAAACATTACCTGTTTCTGTTGAAAGTTCAGGTTTAAATATATCTGAACAAGTAGAAATTCATCTTGGAGATTCAATCACTTTGATTAAACAACCATCTGATTCAACATCTGATGAGTTAAATTGTACAGAAAATGAAATTCAGCCATCAGAATCTGAGAAAGCTGCTTTGGATTCACAAGAAACTTCATCTTCCATAAAAGAAAACAATACTATTTTTCTTTCTTTAGGTGAAAATAATTCCGGGGAAGTTGCATTGATGCCTCCAGAGGGCAATCCTATACAAGATAGTCCCTCTTTTCCTTCAGCATCTGTGTGTTCTTCAAGGGTAGGTTCTAATCCTGAGTCCCAACATACTGATGATAAACCTAGGGAAAACTTGACAGAATTAGATGCATCAAACATCGTCTCTCTCAAAATTATCATCAGTGATGATCCGTTTGTTTCCTCAGACACTGAACTTAACAGTGCTGTTTCTAGTATCAGTGGAGAAAATTTGCCAACTATAATTTTGTCTTCTCCTGCTAAATCACCTGCCAAAAATGCAGAATTAGTTAAATGCCTGTCTTCAGAAGAAACTGTAAGTGCTATTGTATCTGCTGAAGGAGTAGGGGATTCAGCCTCAGCGGAGCAGAACCTTTCAGCTCTCAAACCTGAAAATTCTGCAGTAAACAATACTCAGAATGAAGATGGCATTGCTTTTTCAGCAAATGTTACACCATGTGCTTCCAAGGATGGAGGATACATACAGTTGATGCCAGCTACAAGTACAACTTTTGGCAATTCAAATAACATTCTGATAGCTACCTGTGTGACTGATCCAACAGCCTTGGGGACAACTGTCAGTCAGTCTAATGTGGTGGTGTTGCCAGGAAACTCTACACCTGTGACTGCTCAACCTCCACCACCTCAATTACAGACACCACCGAGGTCAAATAGTTTATTTGCTGTCAACCAAGCTGTGTCACCAAACTTTTCACAAGGTAACTAAGAATATATTGAAGTTCTGTCTCTGGAATGGGATCAAATTTCATTTGTGTGTGCAGTTGACTAAGAGGTCATAAATCATGGGTAGATAATTTGAGAAAAGATAGCCTGAAATTTGTGATTATGCATCCTTTTTGGCTAATTATATGGAGTCATATCTTTTTTAATCTGGTAAGCTATACACTTCTGTTGCTTAATATTTTACTTTTAACCTTTTTCCACATTTGCCATATCATACTGTCTGTCCATCCATCCATCAATTCATCTGTTGTCCAACCATTTGAGAATAGGTGTATACATCATGCTCCTTGAACACTTAATACTCCACCCCACCCGTACCCCCCAAAATTTTGTTTTCTTTCTTTAATAAACTTTGTTTTTAGAGCAGATATAGGTTTACAGAAAAGCTGCACAGGAAGTAAAAGTTCCCATAAACCCCCCCATCCACACACACACACACACACATAATTTCCTTTGTTAACATCATGCGTAAGTATGGTATATTTGTTACCATTGACAAACCAATGTTGATATATTGTTAGTAACTAAAGTACATACTTTACATTAGAGTTCATCCTTTTTGTATATAATTCTATTGGTATCCACCATTATGGTGTCATACAGAGTATAATTTATTTATTTCATTAATCTTTTTTGTTTATTCTATTAAGTAATTTCTCTTGCCCTGAGTATGTTTGAAGATGGATAACCTCCCTTAATCTATACAAGGATCACAGTCCAAACATTGATAGCCTAAATGATCAAAGCATTAATTCTCAGTGTCTGTTTTTTTGTTTTTTTGTTTTTTTATCATATTCTTTTGTTGTAGAATATAACATACATACATAGAATTGATAACTTTCCAAGTGGAATTTAACAAGTAGTTAGAGAAAAAATTTCAAAGAATGTTATAGATTACAGTTCCACAGTTCAGTTATAACCTTATTGTAAAATACAGCATATATACAAAAAGTAATATCTTTCAAAGTATGCTTGAACAAGTAGTTATATAAGAAATTTCCAAAGTTGTTATGAGTTATAGTACCATAGTTTTGGTTATTTCCTTATTGTGAAATATACATATATAGAAAAAGGTGATAGCTTTCAAATTACGATTTAACAAGTACCTACAGAACAAATTTCAAAGGATGCTATCTATGTGTTACAGTTCCACCATTTCAGTTCTTTCCCTTTAGCTAGTATAATACCCCCAGCAACTAAGAGCAAATTATATGAAGAGTCAGTATTCATAATCATTTGTTAAATTCCTTCTCGTCTGTTGCTACCCCTTCTTGTTTAATCACTTTCCCAATCTTAAGGGATGTCTAGACAGTGACCACCCTAAGTTGTACATGTTAAAAAGGGGTGTCAACTTAATGAGAAAAGGGGACACATCTGGTTGATGTTCTTGAAGAGACTATTGCCTCTGGGTTTTGAGACTTAGCAAGCTTAGGAGTTCTCTGAAGAATTTAAGCTTCTGAATAATAAACTTAGTGAGTGAAACCTTAATAGATGCCAGATAGGGATCTGGGTATTCTTTAAGGTTTGGAGGACTACTATTGACTTGGGCTTATCATATTGTGGTCATTTGGCATATCTAGGTGACACTTACATATGAGTAACCCCCAGGACAAGCTCCTGACTCTATTTGAATTCTCTTAGTGACTAAAACCTTATTTTATTGCCTTTCTTTTCCCCCTAATGGTCAAAAAGGCCTCCATGGTTTCTACTGAGAAATCCGCACATAGTCTTATCAAGCTTCCTTTGTATGTGATGAATCACTTTCCTCTTGCTGCCTTCAGAATTCTCTTTTTGTCTTTGACTTTTGATAACCTGGTTATTAAGTGTCTTGGTGTAGGTTTATTCAGATCTGTTCTGTTTGGGGTATGCTGTGCTTCTTGGATCTGTAATTTTATGTCTTTCCTAAAAGATGGGAAATTTTCATTGATTATTTCCTCTATTATTACTTCTGCCCCTTTTCCATTCTCTTCTGGGATACCCATGACATGTACATTTATGCGTTTCATGTTGTCATTCAGTTCCCTGAGACATTGCTCATATTTTTCCATTCTTTTCTCTATCTGTTCTTTCGTGTGTGGGCTTTCAGGTGCCTTGTTCTCCAGTTCCTGAGTGTTTTCTTCTGCCTCTTGTGATCTGCTGTTGTATGTCTCCATTGTGTTTTTCATCTCTTGTGTTGTGCCTTTCATTTCCATAGATTCTGCCATTTTTTTTTCAAACTTGTGTTTTCTGCTTATGTTCACCCCGTGTTTTCTTTATATCCTTCAGCTCTTTTGCCATATCTTCCCTGAACTTGCTGATTTGGTTTTTGTATTGGTTTAGCATATTTCTTTGAAAATCTTTGATTGTTTCATAAAGTAAAACAGTATCTCAACTGTATCTTAATTGAGGTGTAAGTTTGTTCCTTGTACTGGGCTGGTTTTCCTTGTCTAATTTACAGTTTTCTGAATCAGATTATCCCAGACCAGAATGGGTTCAGGTCTCAGAATAGAGCTTTATTCAGTTTTGAGTTTCCCTGAGGGTGTATCTTAGAAGAATGACAGACTTCCCTGTGAGGCCTCTAGCCTCTGTGCTTTTCTTAACCAGCCCAGCAGGTGGTGCCTGTCAGCTGGTCTCTCAGGACTGGTGTAAGGAGTTGTGGCCCCTTTAGTTTCTGTTTTGGCTGTTTTCCCCCAGGCTCTGGGGACTGAATTCTGAAGGGAAGGCCTGCTCTAGAGCTGAGCCCTACCGCTTTCCTTTTACAGAAGATACACCCCCAAGGGAGTTAAATTCCGCATTTGAATTGCTCTTTTGTCTCTCTGACTCTGTTATCTCCATTCCTATCTGGGTCAGTACACTGTGAATTGAAAATTGCTGAGGCTCTCTACACTGAGCCACTCAGATTGAGGGAGAAAGGGACAGAATGCCCCCTTTCACAGTCTATTTTTGCCCATCAGTCAGAGACAGCACCTGGTCTTCTGGGCTCCTTTTCCCAGGGCACAGGAATTTTCTGGCTCTTTAAAGTCAGTCGTCTGTAAGTTTCTGTCTGCTTGTTAGGGGGTTGTCTATGTTTATAGCTTGTATTCAGCAGTCTGCTTTATTAATTCAAACCCCAGTTGGAGCTGGGCTGAGCTGTATTCCCTTGCTCCACGGCTGTTCCTTTCTCCTACAGTGGGGTCTTGCAGCTCAGCCTGCCATGGCAGGAGGGGCCCCTGGCACAATTCCGCAGTTTTTTCTTAAAGATTTTATGCTGTGATCTCAGCCATTCCACCCAATCCATGTTGATGTACGATGTATGGAGAGTCGTGATTGTCCCTCAGCAGTTGTTTCAGATTATTTACTAGTTGTTCCTGGTGGTTTATTAGTTGCTCCAGGGGACTAACTAAATTCCATTCCTCTCTATGACTCCATCTTGCCCCTCTTCCTATGGGATGCTTTTTGATGACTCATTGGATCTCTTTGTTTGTGATTGGTTTGTTGATGTCTTCTATTTCTTCTCTGGGCAGTCTGGATTGTTCATGTGTTTCCAGGAAATTGTCTGTTTCCTCTACATTATCTAGTTAGTTGGCATATAGTTGTTTATAGTATCCTCTTATGATTTTTTTAATTTCTTTGGGATCCACAGCAATGACCCCTCTCTCATTTATTATTTTATTTGGGTCTTCTCTCTTTGATTTTGTCAGTCTCACTAAAGGCTTGTCAACCTTGATAGTCTTCTCAGAGAACCAACTTTTGATTTTATTTATTCTCTCTCTTGTTTTTTTCTTCTCTATGCCATTTATTTCTGCTTTAATCCTTGTTATTTTTCTTCTGCTTGGTTTAGGATTAGTATGCTGTTCATTTTCTAGCTTCTTCAGTTGTTCCATTAGTTTCTTGTTTTAGCTCTTTCTTCCTTTTTAATGTATGCATATAGAGTTATAAGTTTCCCCCTCAATACCACCATCACTGCATCCCATAAGTTTTGATACATTGTGCTCTCATTTTCATTCATCTCTAGATATTTAGCAATTTCTCCTATTCTTCTTTAACCCACTGGTTGTTTAGGAGTGTGTTGTTTAACCTCCAGGTGTTTTTGAATGTTCTAAATCTTTGATGGTTATTGACTTCTAGTTGTGTTTCATTGTGATCAGAGAATGTGCTTTGAATAATTTCAGTCTTTTTAAACTTTTTGAGGCTTGTTTTATGGCCCAGCATATGATCTCTTCTGGAGAAAGTTCCGTGGGCACTAGAGAAGAGTGTATATCTTGGTGATTTGGGATGTAATACTCTATATATGTCTGTTAAGTCAAATTCATTTATCAGAATTTAAAGTATGTCATACCACTGCCTTCTTGCCTCCATGGTGGCCAATAAGTTGTCTCTACTTAGTCTCTGTTGTTTCCCTTGTGTGGTGAATTACTTTTCTCTTGCTGCTTTCAGAACTTGCTCCATCTCGTCAGCATATGACAGGCTGATCAGAGTATGTCTCAGAGTGGGTTTATTTGGATTTATTCTGCTTGGAGTTCCTTGGGCATCTGTGATTGGCGTATTTATGTCATTTAGAAGGGTTGGGAACTTCTCCCCAACAGTGTCTTTGAATACTCTTCCTAGTCCTTTATCTGTCTATTCCCCTTTTGGAACACCAGTGATTCTTATATTTGTGGGCTTCATGTTGTCCATCATATCCCTGAGATCCGTTTCAAATTTTTCAGTTTTTTTCACCATTTGTTCTTTTGTGCTTTCACTTTCCAACCTAATATCTTCAAGTTTGTGTATTCATTCCTCTGCTTCCTCTATTCTGGTGCTATGGTTATCAAGAATCTTTTTAATTTGATCAACAGTTTTTTTGTTTCCTTAAGATCCTCTATTTTTTTTTCATTTACTCTTGCAGAGTCTACTTTATGCTCTTCTAGGGTCTTCTTGATGTCCTTTATATCCTGAGCCATAATGTTGGTGGGTGATTACTTCTTGATTAATTTCTCCAAATTCTGTATCTCTTCTGATTTTTTTAATTTGGGCATTTGGGTTATCCATATTCTTCTGTTTTATTCGTATGCTTTATAGTTCTCTATTGTTTTTGGCCTCTTGGCATTTGCTTATCTTGCTAGCGTTCTTTTTAGCATATGCAAATTTATTTAAACAATTATCTGTAACTAGACAGAACTATAGCTTGGTGCAGTGCACTTTCCCTGACATACCAGCAGATTGCACTCCCGAGCCACCTCTTGCCCTCAATCTTCATTTGTGCAGCGAGTGGTGGGCCAAACAATCTGGATGTCCAATCAGTGCACCAGTTTTCCATGTGTAATGGGGACTGCCAGCCCTGTGGGTGGGGGGCGTTCCCTGTGTTGTGTGGCAGGGAAGAGTTCTTTATGACCCGGTACTCCCAGCCATTTCCAGGGCTGCGACATGTGTTCAACCCTTCAGCTCAGATTCCCCACAGTTCCTCTCTTCCATGGGCCCACAAGTCCCTGGTCTTGGTGTAGGGCCCCTGGTGCTTCTATGCAGCACCCCTGCCTCTAGGCTGTGCACCCCGCAGGCTTCTGTGGAGGAGGAATTGCGCCATCACAGCTCAGCCAAATCCCGAATTCCTTTGAGGAAGCTCTCGACTGCAGTGCAGTGAAGGGTGTCTCCCTGCCCGCTGCAAAGATGACTGCATGGGTCATGGAAACTACCCAGTTCCACAATCATCCACCTGCAGCAGTGGCTCATCCCTGGCTTGGGGGCCTTCAGCTGCATGTGTGCAAAGGGCTGTCACCTATGCCAGATACTGAGGCGGGTGCCCAGGACTTGGAAGGCACTCCCCACCACAATAGACCACAGCTCCCACTGCCAGCTCCCTGGCCCCTACCTGGGTCCACTCCGCCCTAAACACAGTCTCAGTTTCTCCCTTCCGCAGCACATAACAGCCTGCCATTTACCCAGTGGCTCTGCAGATCAAACATTCTCAGTTTCTCCAATTGCTCAATCATAATGGATATATAAGTCCCTGCCCAGCCAGTGGAACCCTGGAACCACTATTCTAGAATACTTTCTGTATTTTATCTACTGTTTTTCACGGAGGTAAATTTTGCTCTGTCTCTCCTAATCTGCCGTCTTGGATCTCCTTTCCCTGTTAGAGTCTTAATGCTTGCCCATGATGTTTACCATAACTAAATGCCATAAGAAGAGTCCTTTAATCTTTAGATTGTCTTTTTCTTAATTTGTTAGCTTTGCTGTTTTTCTTCAATCACTATGTTTCTAATGCAGTTGTATAGAAAAATATTCACACACCGTACAATCTATCCAAAGTATGCAATCAGTAACTCACAGTAGCATCACATAGTTGTGCGTTTGTTACCGCAATCAAATTTTTAAGTTTTTCATTACTCTAGGGGTAAAAAAAAAACAAAACAGAAAACCCAGAACATCCCATACCCTTATCCACCCCATCATTATCCCTGGCATTGGAGTGGTACATTTGTTACTGTTCCTGAAAGGGTATTGAGATATTACTGTTAACTATAGTCCATAGTGTGTAATAGGTGTTTTTTTTTTTTCTTAATTCCTTGTAATGGTTTCATACGTTTGTTCAAGTTCATGAAAGAAACTTTTTATATTTGTACTGTTAATCTCAGTCATCATCCACTGCAAGATTTACTGAGTTATACAGTTCCATGTTTTAACCTCTGGTTTTCCTTCTGGTGACATAACTCTAAACTTCCCCTATAAACCACACTCTCATACAATTCAGACCTGCTAATTATATTCAAAATAATGTGCTACCATCACCTCTATCCATTTATACTCATTTAAATTAAATCTAGTTAAAAATTCTGTACATCTAAAGCAACCGCTTCCCATTCTCTAGCCTCATTCTATCTCCTGGTAACCTGTATTCTAGATTCTATGTCTTTGAGTTTACATAGTATAATTAGTTCATATTAATGAGATCATACACTATTTGTTCTTTTGTGTCTGATTTATTTCACTCAACATAATGTCCTCAGGATTCATACATATTGTCACATGCTTCAGAACTTTATTCCTTCTTACTGCTGAATAATATTCCACTGTATGTATATGCCACATTTTGTTTATCCATTCATCAGTTGATGGACACTTGGATTGTTTCCATCCTTTGGCGATTTTGAATAGTGCTGCTGTGAACATTGGAATGAAAATATCTATTCATGTCCCTGTTTTCAGTTCTCCTGTTTATATACCAAGTAGCAGGATTGCCAGATCATAGGTCAACTCTATTGTTAGCTTTCTGAAAAACCGCCAACCATCTTCCACAGAAGCTGTACCATTTTACAATAACACGGGCAGTGAATAAGTGTTCCTTTTTCTCCACATCCTCTCCAAGACTTGTAGTTTCTTGTTTTTTATTAGTGACTATTCTGATAGGAATGAAATGATATCTCATTGTGGCTTTGATTTGCATTTCCCTAATAGCTAGTGATGTTGAGCATCTTTTCATGTGCTTTTTAGCCATTTGTATTTCCTCTTTGGAAAAATGTCTGTTCATGTCTTTTGCCCTTTTTTAAATTAGGTTATTTGTCTTTTTATTGTTGAATTGTAGGATTTCTTTTTATATTCTGAATCTCAAACCCTTAGCAGACATTTGCTTTCCACATATTTTCGCCCATTGAGTCAGCTCCCTTTTCACCCTTTTGACAAAGTCCTTTGAGGCCTAGAAGTATTCTTTTTGGGGGAGGTCCCATTTATCTTTTTTTTTTTTTTCTTTTGTTGTTTTTGCTTTGGGTGTAAGGTCTAGGAAACTACTGCCTATCACTAGATATTCAAGGTGTTTCCATACGTTTTTTTCTGGGAGTTTTAGGGCTTTGATCCATTTTATGTTAATATTTGTAAAGGGAGTGAGATATGGGTCCACCTTCTTTCTTTTGCATATGGATGTCCAGTTCTCCCAGCACCATTTATTGAAGAGACTATTCTATCCCTGTTGAGTGGGCTTGGGAGCCTTGTCAAAATCAACGGACCATATAGTTTATTTAAACAACACAGTTACTTGGAACCTTAGAACAGGGAATGAGATCTTGTTATTCTGTACAGGTTAGTGTAATGCCCTGATATACCCCAGAGTATTTGGGGCAGAAAATAAAAAAATATTTGCAAACTCCCCTTGAGGGACTGGAGGAAAATGTGAAAATATTAGACTTCCTTACCTGGGGAGTTCCTGATATTCTCGCAAGCATAAGGGACTCCCAATTTAATAAGTCAAGCCCTCAGTCCGATCTTGGGGCTTAACCTTATGAAAACATTCCTGCAGAGGAGAAGCTAAGCCTACTTGTAATTATGCCTAAGATTCACCCCCAGAGAATATATTTTGTTACTCAGTTTGGTCTCTTTCTCTTAGCCAATTCTGCAAACAAACTCACTACTCTCCCCCCTATGTGGGACATGACCCCCAGGGTTTTAGTCTCCTTGGCAACATGTGACATGACTCCCAGGGAGGAGTCAGGCACTGGCATCATGGGATTGAGAGTGCCTTCTTGACCAAAAGAGGGAAAAGAGATGAAACATAATAAAGTTTTAGTGGCTAAGAGATTTCAGAGAGTTGAGAGGTCATTCTGGAAGTTATTCTTATGTATCATATAGATACTCCTTTTTACTTTCTAGTGTATTAGCATAGCTAGAAGAAAATACCTGAATCTGTTGAACTATAATGCAGTAGTCTTGATTCTTGATGATGACTGTATAACTATATTGCTTTTATTGTGTGACTGTGATTGTGAAAACCTTGTGACTAGACACTCCCTTTACCTATGTATGGGCAGATGTAATAAAACAAAGACAAAATATATATACATATGAATAATGGGGGAATAAAGGGTATATGGGATGTTTTTGGTTTTCCTTTTTATTTATATTATTTATTTTGGAGTAATGAAAATGTTCTAAAATTGTGGCGATGAATGCACAGCTATATGAGAATTCTGTGAGCCACTGATTGTGTACTTTGAATATATCTCAGTAAAATTACATTAAAAGTAAATCAAGATGACTCTGTGCCCCAGCTACTGGGGCTTGAAAATTCTCATTGTTTTGTCTGTAATCACCTTCATTGTCAGCTTCTTCCTTCTGTGCTCCATGTATGCCCAGAAATACAAGGCCCTAGTGATCTATGCCATCTGGATCCCTCTCTTTGAATTTATAAGCATTATCATTCAAGTCATCACCAACAATGATTCCAGCATTGTCAAGGTCAGAGTGATGCACTGGTTTGGCTTGGTGACCCGTGTACTCTTGCACTGTTTCTGGATGTTCTTTGTCATCACCTGTGCTCACAGTATCTACAAAAGTCAAAGCCAGGGCAATATACTTGCCTACAAGAGATGCATTTTTATGGGCAGTGGAGAGTTCTTGTGGTGGAAATCAAAGATAACCAGCTTTTCCCACCACTATAATGAATAATGTTGGCCCTTTTCTTTCCCCTGAGAGGCAGGCCTCCCAGGTTCTCATGGTAGCTCTATTTCCATTTCTTTCTTTCATTTTTCCTGAGCAGTTCAGCATGTAGTGGCCCTGCTGCCACCCTTTCAGAGGAATATGGAGAGAAAATACGGTTCTAATCACAACTGGAACAGCCTGCTCATTGAGGGTGCTTAGTTAAAGGACATTATTATTTATCAGGCCTTTCCTTGAGTTCATCCTTCCTTTTCTGGTCGATACCACCTTATCGGTGAAAATAAAGAGGGCAGGAGAATGAAAAGAAGCTGAACTGCAGCATAGCAATCCCTTTCATCTTGGTATGTCCTCAGTAGCATTCAACCCACAGCCCTCTTACCCTGGGAGAGGTAAATCTGTATTTATAGCTCAGATTTCTGTAGCGCAGAAGATACTGTTTGTGCTTTGGAGTAGGTTCATGCTATGATTTTTCCTCCTATGTTCTCTATGCTTTATAAGAAAAAGAATAAAAATAGAGAAAATACCATTTTAAAAAAATAATAAAAAATAAATCAATTGACTATAGACATCAGTATCTATTTCTCAGCTCTCAATTCAATTCCATTGGTCAATGTATCTATCTTTATGCCAGTACCATGCTGTTTTGACTACTGTGGCTTTATAATATGCTTTAAAGTCAGGAAACGTTAGTCCTCCCCCTTCATTTTTCATTTTCAAGTTGTTTTTGGCTATTCGTGGCCCTTTTCCTTACTAAATAAACTGATAATAAGCTTTCCATTTCAGTAAAGTAGGCTGTTGGAGTTTTGAATGGTGTTGCATTGAATCTGTAGGTCAATTTCAGCAGAAGTAACATCTTAATGACATTTAGCCTTCCAATCCATGAACATAGAATGTCTTTAACATTTGCTTAGGTCTTCAAATTATTTTAGCAATGTTTGGTAGTGTTTTGCAGATGAGTCCTTTATATCCTCGTTAAATTTATTCCTAGATATTTGATTCTTTTAGTTACTATTATAAATGGATTTTTTTTCTTGATTACCTCCTCAGATAGCTCCTTACTAGTGTAGAGAAACACTACTACTTTTTACAAATTGATCTTGTATCCTGCCATTTTGCTTAACTCATTTATTAGCTCTACTAGTTTTGTCATAGTTTGGAGGTGCTTTCTAAATATAGGGTTGTGTTATCTGCAAATAATGAAGAGTTTTACTTCTTCCTTTCTGATTTGGATGCCTTTTATTTCTTTTTCTTGCCTAATTGCTCTAGCTAGACCTAGCACAATGTTGAATAACATAGTGACAGTGGGCATCCTTCTGTTGTTCCAGATTTTAGAGAGAAAGCTTTCAGTCTCTCACTATTGAGTATGGTATTTTCATACATGCCCTTTATTGGTTGAAGAAGTTTCCCTCTATTCCTATTTTTGAAGTGTTTTCATCAAGAAAGGATGCTGGATTTTGTCAAATGACCTTTTTTTGTATCAATTAAGATGATCATGTAGTTTTTTTGTTTTTTTTTTTCCCTCTCTTTTGATTTGTATTTAATGTGGTGTATTGCATTAATTGATTTTTTTGTGTTGAACCACCCTTGCATACCTGGAATAAAACCCACTTGGTCATGGTGTGTAACTATTTTACTGTGCTGTTATATTCTTTTTGCAAGTATTTTGTTGAGGATTTTTGCATTTATATTCATTGGAGGTATTGGTCTGTAGTTTTCTTGTAGTATCTTTATCAAGCTTTGGTATTAGGATAATGTTGGCTTCATAGAATGAGTTAGGTGGTGTTCCCTCTTGTTAATTTTTTCATAGAATTTGAGCAGAATTGGTATTAATTCTTCTTTGAATGCTTGGTAGAATTCACATGTGAAGCCATCTATCTGGTCCTGGGCTTTTCTTCGTTAGGAGGTTGTTAACAACTGATTCAATCTTTCTACTTGTGCTTGGTTTGTTGAGAGCTTCTGTTTCTTCTCAAGTCAGTGTAGGTTGTGTGTTTCTAGGAAATTGTCCATTTCATCTAAGTTGTCTATTTTTTGGCATACAGATGATCATAGTATCCTCTTATGACTTTATTTCTCCAGGGTCCACGGTAATGACCCCTTCTCATTTCTGATTTTATTTATTTGCATCTTCTCTATTTCTTTTCTTTGTCAGTCTAAGGATTTGTCAATTTGATTGATCTTCTCAAGAACCAACTTTTGGTTTTATTGTTGCTCTCTCTTGTTTTTTTATTCTCCATTTTATTTATGTCTGCTCTAACCTTTGTTATTTCTTTCCTTCTGCTTGCTTCTATATTAGTTTCTTGTTCTTTCTCTAGTTTCTTCAGTTGATCAGTAGGGTCTTTCGTTTTAGCTCTTTCTTCCTTTTTAATGTAGGCCTTTATTACTATCACTTTCCCTCTCAGCACTCTCTTCACTGCATCCCATAAGTTGTGTTCTTGTTTTATTCATCACAAGATATTTACCAACTTCTCTTGCAATTTCCTCTTTGACCCACTGATTCTTTAAGAGCATGTTGTTTAACCTCCGTATAATTGTGAATTTTCCTATTCTCTACCTGTTACTGATTTCAAGCTTCTTTCCACTATGATCAGAGAAAGTGCTTTGCATAATTTCAATCTTTTAAAATTTATTATGGTCTGTTTTGTGCCCAGCATGTGGTGTATCTTGGAGAATGTTCCATGAGCACTTGAGAAGAAAGTACAGCCTGCTGTTTTGGGGTGCAGTGTTCTATATATGTCTTTTAGGTGTAATTCATTTATCATTATTTAGATTCTGTGTTTCCTTATTGATCCTCTTTTTAGATGTTCTGTCTTTTGAAGAGAGTGGCATGTTGAAGTCTCCTATTACTATTGTAGAGATGTCTGTTACTCCCTTCAGTTTTTCCAGCGTTTGCTTCATGTACTTTGGGGCACCTTCATTAGATACATAAATATTTATGATTGTTATTTCTGCTTGCCAAATAGCCCGTTTTATTAATGTAGAGTGTCCTTTGTCTTGTATAACATTTTTGAATTTGAAGTCTATTTTGTCAGAGATTAGTATAGCTACCCAAGCTTTTTTTTTGTTACTGCTTGCGTGGATCTTTTTCCATCCTTTCATCCTTTCCATCTTTGAGTCTAAAATGAGTCTCTTGTAAACAGTAAATAGATGAATCATATTGTTAAATCCATTTTGCCAATCTGTGTCTTTTGATTGGGAAGTTTAATCCATTAACATTCAATGTTATTACTGTAAAATTAGTCCTTCCTTCAACCACTTTATCTGTTGTCTTTTATTTCTTAGATCTCTTTTTTTCATGTCTTTTTATCCTTTTAGTTACCCTTACCGATCATCTTCATTTCTCTACTCTCCTCCAAGCCTCTCTCCTGTCTTTTTTTCAGCTGGCAGAACTCCATTTATCATTTTTTGTAGGGCTGGTCTCTCAGCTTCTGTTTATTTGTGAATGTTTGAAACTCTCCCTCAGTTGAAGGACAGCTTTGCTAGATAAAGAATTCTTGGCTGGCAATTTTTCTCTATCAGGATCTAAAATATATTGTATCACTGCCAACCACCTACATGGTGTATGATGAATAGTATGCACTTAACCTTGTGTGACTTACCTTGTATGCAGTGAATCGCTTTTCTCTTGCTGCTTTCAGGATTCTCTCCCCTTTGACATTTGAAAGTCTGATTAGTATGTGTCTTGGAGTGGGTCTATTCAAATATATTCTATTTGTAGTATGTTGGGCTTCTTTAATTTGCGTATTTATATCATTTTTACATGTTGGGAAATTTTTAGCCAATATTTCCTCAAATATTTTTCCTGGTCCTTTTCCCTTCTTCTGGGACAAGCTGTGATGCATGTATTTGTCGCTTTGTGATGTCAGTCATTTCCCTGAGACCCTGATCAAATTTTTCCAATTTTTCTCCATTCTTTTGTCTGTTTGAATTCGGTTGTTCTTTTAGCTCTCTGATCCTTTATTTTGACTCTATACATCTGCCGTACATGTCTCTAATGTACTTTTAAATTCCTCTACAGTGTCTTTCATTTCCCTAAGAACTGGTATTTTTCTATCTGTTAGTGTCATCTTGGTATCCTTTATCTCTTTAGATAATTTAGATTTAGATAATTTAGATTATTTAGATTTGTTGGAACATCTTTGATTATTTGCTCCAAATTCTGTGTTTCCTCTGCCATTTTAATTTGATCATTTGGTTTGTCTGTATTTTCTTATTTCTTAGTATCATAATTTTTTGCTGGTATATCTGATTATTTTGATAAAGATTATTTTGGAAGTTGGTTTCTCTCTCATTGATTGGGTTTGTGTTAGTTTTTCTTTGGCACTTGGTTTGTCAGTATTTCCCAGGCAGAACAGTTCCAGGGTCCCATGAAGGCAGTGCAGACTGGTTCCAAAGAGTTCTGGGGAGAGGATCAGTAACGTAGCTTCCCTAGACTGCACTTTCCCAGCCTTCCTGGCAGATGGCACTCTTCGGTAACCTCTTACCCACAGCCCTACACAGGTAAATTTTTTTTTTTTTTAAGCCCTCTATCCCCTCTGTTTCTGAGGCAGGTGGAAATAATGGGACCATGTTGCTGCAGACACCTGCCTGGGAAGGAACACAAGGCTGTTGGGCCTGCTGTCCAATTTCACCAACCAACAGTTGAATCAGAACTGTGCTGCTCCCCCTCTGTTCCCTGGGGAAAGGAGCTTATCTGACTCTCCCAGTCTACCATAGCCAACCAGACAGAGTCCTGGCCGGCCAGAAACTGTTGGTCTTGAGGGTCGGGGATAAGCACAAAGAGCTGTGACAAAATTCATTTTCTCACTGCAGTTTTTGTGTGTGTGTGTGTGGAAACAGTGGTGCTGCAGGTACTCCAGTGTCCTGCCTGTAAGGGATCAAGGCTGTGAGACACAGAGGGTCAACTTCACTGTCCAATAGTTGTGTTAGAGCCTTGCCAAGTCTTCCTCTTCTCCCAGGGCAAAGGACTCTCTGTTTCTCTCAGACCACAGCAGCCAGTTGGGCAAGAACCAAGCTGAAACAAAGCTGCCAGTCCTGGGGGCAGAGGATGGAACGTGGGAGCTGCAGCCAAGTTCAGTCACTCATCACGGTTTCTCTGTTGCTGTTTCTCCATTTCTTCATCCAGCACTTGTATGTTGTGGTGGTCCTTCTCTGGTCTCTCAGGCCCCAGACCTGCTGCACTGGACAGTTTCTGCCTGTTCTCTAGGATTTTTTGCAGGAGGAGTGAGTTCTATCTCTCTTTATTCCACAATTTTCCCAGAAGTCTTTAAACCAGTATTTTAAAAAGGAGAGTAGATGGTAAAGAAGAGGGATGTGATTTTATAATCTTTTTTTCAAAGTAATTATTACTTTGGTGTTCTGTGCTTTTGATAGAATTTCTTATTTTATTGATTTTTTTTTTTTTTTTTTTTTTTTTTTTTAGGATCTGCCATCATAATTGCCTCTCCAGTCCAGCCTGTACTCCAAGGAATGGTGGGAATGATCCCTGTTTCTGTGGTTGGACAGAGTGGAAATACCTTTTCAGCTCCTCCTCGGCAGGTAAGATGTGTGAACTAAAAATGGAGAGTGAAGCTTTCCAAACGTATTATAATTAATGGCTTCTTTTCCAGGTCCTTCATATGCCTTTGGCAGCGCCTATATGCAATAGAAGTATCCCTCAATTCCCTGTCTCTCCAAAAACTCAAAAGATGCAAGGAATAAGAAACAAGCCTTGTACAGGTATATTTTTAAGTTGGCTAATGTCAGTTTTATGTCTGTGTATTTATTTGTTTTCAGCAACACTTGAATTTTTTTTTCCATCCTTACAACATTACTAACAGGTGGTCATCCACCATTGCTTTACATTTTCTAGTAACATGTCAAAGGCAACTATTAGTGGGCAGCTCTGATTCTAAGAAAGTTGTTTGCCTTGTTGAACCTTTTAGCTTTTGGTTACTGGTCAAAGATTTGTCCTCTGGAGCAACTTGAGATAAGCATGATCCTATTTTTCCTAAAAACTTTCAAGTATCTAAAAAATGTCTTAGGTATTTGTGTGATACTTGAGAGTCCTGCTTCTAAGATTATAATATAAGTATGAATTACTTGAGTATGTTACTAAAGTGCAGATGCTGAACTAATAGGAGTGGTGCAGAGCCTGGGATTCTGCATTTCTAACAAGCTTCCAGATAATGCCAGTGCTGCTGGCATTGGAGCACACCTTGACTAGAAAGACTTTAAAGTTTACAAATTACCTTTTTGTGTTCGCTAGTCAGTGGCCCAAATATGTAACTACTTACCCATGTCAAAAACCTGGAAGCCATTCTTGACTCACATTTCTCCTTTCTTAGTTCAAGTAGTCATAATTTCTTATCCAAGTTATATCAATAGAGTTCTATCCTGTTCTCCCTTCCTATAGTCTAATTTTCTACTTCATCCTATATTCTGTTGGCTGAGTGACTTCCTCTCCCTCCCTTTCCTAAAAACTTTCAGCAGCTCCCCATTATCCATAGGATAACACTGAAATTCTCCAGGATTAGATATATGCACATTTGCCTTCTAGCCACTACTGACTTCCCTATTCTCATTTCTTCACTTCCCAGCATAGAGCCTTAGTATTTGGTCTTTCTTGTCCCTATACCTTTACCCATGCTATTTCCTCTACCTGAAGTTCCCTCTTTTCATCTAATTCTTACCCACTCTCTGGCTCTTATTTATCCTTTAATTTAAATGTAATTTTATCCTAGGAAATATTTTTTTTTTAATCCAGGTTTGAGATACATTCATATACCATACAATCATGCACAGTGTAAAGTCAGTTGTTCACAGTACCATTGTATAGTTATTCTTCATCACCACAATTTTTGAACATTTTCATTACTCCTAAAAAATAAAATAAGAATAAAAAAAATAGTAAAAAAGAACACTGAAAACATCCCATCCCCCATCCGACCCTAGTTTTCAGTTAATTTTTGTTCCCTTTTTTCTTCTCATCTGTCCATACACTGGACAAAGAGAGTGTGGGCCACAAGGCTTTCACAACCACGCTACATAACTGTACAATTGTCCTCAAGAACCAAGGACACTGGACTACAGTTCAGCAGTTTCAGGTATTTCCTTCTAGCTATTCCAATACACTAAAAACTAAAAGGGATATCTGTATAGCACAGAAGAATTTCCTCCAGAGTGAGCTCTCGACTCCATTTGAAATCTCTCAGCCACTGAAACTTTACTTTGTTTTATTTCGCTTCCCCCTTTTGGTCAAGAAGACTTTCTCAATCCCATGATGCCAGGTCAAGGCTCATCGCCAGGAGTCATGTCCCGCATTACCAGGAAGATTTATACTCCTGGGAGTCGTGTCCCATGTAGGGGGAGGGCAGTGAATTCACCTGTCAAGTGGGCTTAGGGGAGAGAGAAACCACACTTGAGCAACGAAAGAGGTTCTCTGGGGAGACTCTTGGGTACAATTTTAAGTAGGCTTAGCCTCTCCTTTGCAGTAACAAGCTTCATAAGGGAAAGCCCCAAGATCAAGGACTCGGCCTTCTAAATTGGTAGTCCTCAGTGCTTATGAGAATATCAGTATTTCCCCAGTTTGGGAAGTGTAATATTTCCACATTTTTCCCCAGTTCCTCAGCAGGGCCCTGCAAATACATTTTTATTCCCTATCCAGCTTACTTTGGGATATATTGGAGTTTCACACTAACCTGTACAAACCTGCAAGTCTCACTTCTATTCTAAGTTCCGTGTAATTATGGTGTTTGAATAAACTGACCATACAAGTTAGTAGGAAATATTTTTAGCACAGCTAAATCTGAGGTTTTTATTCCACTTTTAATTTTTTCTTTAATTCTTAGTCATATATACATTATAGCACTTAATACATTCTTAATGTTTTTTTGTCTTCTCATTATTCTGAGCATGTTTAAGGGCAATGATGATACAGAGAACTCACTATATAGTATGATCAATTCATCCTTTCCTTAAGCTGCATCCATTGAAGCTGAGTTAAGTTGTATTTGATTTATTGCCACCCTGTTAGCCACTCTATATAATTTTTATAGTGTTCATGAACTTTTCTATTCTTACAATTAAGGAATGCAGTTTTTACTTTCTGAATATGCTGTAAGTCCTTATCCTCAGAATTCCTCTTACGTAACTTCCTAATTTATTTCCTAAATTTTGCGAAATATGCCATTATCAGTCCACAAACCCCTTTTAAACATTAGTTTTATTTCTTTTTCTCTTTCCTGCCCTCTGTGTTAATTGGTATTTATTCTTGTATATTTAATTTCTACAATAGCATCTGTATATCTTGACTGATATTTTGTATATTCAGCCTTATTTTTGAGCTCTGTCTACTCCCTTCCTTTTTTCTTTCTTATTTCCTTTTTTTATTTCTTTTTTTTTAATTTCTTTTTTCTTTCTCCCTTCCTTTTAATAACCATTTTGTAATCTATCATTTGTATATGCTGATTTTGTTTATTTATTTCTGATGATAGACTTTTAGGTTGTTTCCAGCTCTTTGCCATACATAACAAACAATACTGTGATGAACATCTCTGTAGATGCTTCTTCATATACCCATAGGAGAGTTTTTCTGGGGCACATACCCTTGAGTACAATTTCTGGTTGTTAGGGAAGAGAGTTACACTTCCACCAATATATTTTCCCTTTCCCCACAACATTGGCTGAACTTAATATCATGTTATGTATTAACTTTTGCCTCTGGTGGATGTAAAGTGGTAGAATCTCACTGTTCTTTTGCATTAGTTTGATTACTTACTGAATAAGGTTCAGAATCCTTTCTCATACTTTCAGCCATTTGTTGGCCCTTCTGTGAATTGCTTATTTACATCCTTTTCCTATTTCTCTTTTAGATTTCCTGTCTATTTAGTTGTTACTCTTTTATTGGTAACATATTAACAATTGTCTTTTCAGTCTGATGTGTTTTTTTTTTAATTGTTTTATTGAGATTATTCACATATTATACAGTCAACCATGCTGTACAATCAGCTGTTCACAGTACAGTCTTATAGTTGTACCTTCATCACCCCAATCCATTTTTGAATGTTTTGTTTACACCATCAAGAATAAAAATAAGAATAAAAAACAAAAGTAGAAAAGAACACCAAAATCATCCCCCCCACCCCACCCCCATTCCACCCCAATCTTCATTTAGTCCCTGTCCCCATTTTTTTATTCATCCATCCATACACTGGGTAAAGGGAGTGTGATCCACAAGGTTTTCACCATCACACTGTCACCCCTTGTGAGCTACATAGTTATACAATCGTCATCAAGATTCAAGGCCACTGGGTTGGAGTTTGATAGTTTCCGGTATTTACTTCTGGCTATTCCAATTCACTAAAACCTAGAAACAGATGTCTATATAGTGCATAAGGATGATAAGGATGCCCGCCAGAGTGACTTCTCGACTCCATTTGAAATCTCTCAGCCATTGAAACTTTATTTTGTTTCATCTCACTTCCCCCTTTTGGTCAAGATGTTCTCAATCCCACAATGTTGGGTCCAGGTTCATCCTCGGGAGTCATATCCTGCATTGCCAGGGAGATTTACACCCCTGGGAGTCAGATCCCACGTAGTGGGGAGGGCAGTGAGTTCACCTGCCGAGTTGGCTTAGCTAGAGAGAGAGGCCACATCTGAGCAACAAAGAGGCACTCGGGAAGACTCTTAGCCACAGTTACAAGCAAGTTGAGCCTCTGCTTTGCAGCAGTGAGCCACAAGAAGGCATGCCCCAAGATAGAGGGCTCACCATACCAAACCATCAGTCCTCAGTGTTTATGAGAACATCAGCAGCCACCCCAAGTGTGGCAGTCCAATACTTCCGCATTTTCCCCCAGCTCCTCAGGGGTCGCTGCATATATATTTTTATTCTCTGCCTGAATTACTCTGGGATGCTTACACATGTTTTTAATCCATTACAAAGTTAACAATATAAAAAAATGGATAAATTTCAGCCTTTATTTATGATAAAAGTTCTTAAAGGCTGTCTATAGTAAACAGCATGCATAATAGGCAACTTTTAAATGCATTTCCTTTAAAGTTTGTAACAAAACAAGGATACTCTCACCCTCTATATTGTAAGCCAACATTTTTGTTCAGGACCTTGATCACTGTGGCACCTACTTCTCAGACTTCCTCCCTACCTCAGATTTTTCCATCATCATGGATAACAAAATGCCCAAATTGTTAACTTACCCAACACCCTTACTCTCCAGAGTTCTTTTTTTTTCCTCAGCTCTTTGACGCTTTCCATTCCGAAGACTTGAATCTCACTTCATCCAACCTCTCCCATAGCCACACCTTGAACTTTTCACCTTTTCTCATTAGATCTGTGAGATTTTTTGTTGTTTTGTTTTTTTGTTAGTTTGTTTAGACCTATGAGGTTTTTTTTTATTTCCTTACATCAGAATAAGAATAAAAAATAAAAGTAAAAAAGAACACCCAGATCATCCCCTCCAT
The DNA here is from genome assembly GCF_015220235.1 of Choloepus didactylus. Taxonomy (NCBI): domain Eukaryota; kingdom Metazoa; phylum Chordata; class Mammalia; order Pilosa; family Megalonychidae; genus Choloepus; species Choloepus didactylus. The sequence continues at coordinate 124,042,039 of NC_051312.1, read as the reverse complement.
CCCACCCTATTTTTCGTTTAGTTTTTGTCCCCATTTTTCTACTCATCTGTCCATACATTGGTAAAGGGAGTGGAATCCATAAGGTCTTCACAATCACACTGTCACCCCTTGTAATCTACATTGTTACACAATCGTCTTCAAGAGTCAAGGCTACTGGGTTGGAGTTTGACAATTTCAGCCATTTACTTCTAGCTATTCCAATACATTAAGACCTAAAATGTGTTATCTATATAGTGTATAAGAATGTCCACCAGAGTGACCTCTCGACTCCATTTGAAATCTCTCAGCCATCGAAGCTTTGTTTCATTTCACTTTGCATCCCCCTTTTCGCCAAGAAGATGTTCTCAATCCCATGATGCTGGGTCCACATTCGTCCCTGGGAGTCATATCCCGCATTGCCAGGGAGATGCACACCCCTGGGAGTCGGTAGACCTATGAGATTTTAAAAAGCAAATCACCACTTTCAAAATACTCACATATATTGAACTTTTTCAACCATTAGGGCTCCTGTTCCTTGAATCCTCCTTCACCTGACCTTACTTTCTGGATTCACTTCCTCCTTCTCCAGCCTAGACCCCAGAGTCCACCACATCAGTCACTTTTGTTAATACGCTTAATAACCTTCATACTCACATTCTTCTGCCATACCTACTTGCTACTCTCCAGACCAGGATCTGTCTTTTACCCTGGGTCATCTTAGCATTGCTTTAGAAGTGGTACTATTCAATATCACTTAAACATTTATTTCTAATCCTTACTGCCATTTGGTGATAATTTTAAATGTCTCTCCCATTCCCCTTTCAACCTATTGTAGATTTTCTCAAATCTTTCCGATCCCCACCCTCCTCACTCTTTGCAGATGATTTTATCTCCCAGATTATCCATTTTCTTATCAGCCCTCCCATTTAATACATATCTATTGTGCTTCCAAAATCAACCCTTCCTTTTCTTTCTCTCATTTTTTGGTTAATCCAATATATTTATACCCAAAGATATCTTTAACTTCTTTCTTTTTGGTTCCTTCCTTTTCTGACTGTATTTACATTTGTCCCACCTGCCAGCCCTTTATCCCTAAACCCTCTCATTCCCCATACCTTTTTCAACTGCATTATTGTCTTTTCTCATGTTTCCACTAAAACTGTTTTGCACTGAGATCACCAATGTTGTCCTGATATTGCCATATGCATTGGACTTCTCCCACTTTTACCTTACTTTACTTCCTTATAAGAGTTGATGCTATTAGTGGCTTCTCACACCACCACTAAATTATTCTGTTCCTTCCTCACTCATTTAATGTAACTTAAGACCTTCAAACTCTATATATCTAAGCCTCACCTGGTCCTCAAAGACCTCCCCTGTCTGCTTTTTTCTCCCTTGGTTAATGTCACCATTGATTCATCCTTTACCCTTCCTACCCATATAAATGCTGAATACTGAGACTAAATCCTGCCAATTCTCCATCTTAAATAGCTATTACATCTCCACACCTGCTACCTTTAGATACTCATCATCTCTTATCTGGAATATTTATAGCCATCTTAACTAGAATACCTGCTTCCCGTTTTCTCTCTAGTCCATCTTCCATCCTACTTCAAGAGTTAGCTTCCTAAAATACAAATCTATTCATGTAGCTTCCTTAGTTAAAACTCTTAAGGTTCTCTGTGACCTACAAGATAAACCTAAGCTTTTAGCATAATGCACAAGATCCTTCGAGTTCACCTTTTGCTTTACTTTCTGGCTTCATCTCTTGCTGTTCTCCCTGAGTAGCTGCTAAACCCTGAAGTCAATGGAAATTAAAATATGGCTATTAATATTCCAGAGCATATGTTTTCTGCATGACTTAGGCTTGCAATCATGACCATTAAATGGGAAAAAAAAATTTACAGGTATAATATGTGGCTTTCTTTAAGTAACTGCTTCTAAGTAGTGTCTATAAGTGCCATATTGAGCTTTGTAATTTTCAGATTTCAAAGACTAGATTTGTAATAGTTGTCTGAAGTTTGAAGCAGGTCATTTACTCTCCATATCCAGGTTTTCTCTGCTGTAAAACCAGTATGTTAAAGTATTTCATTTGTACTTTAACATCATTTAGAAATTTTTTTCATAATACATGATTTTGTGATGTGTTCCAACCTCTTTCAGATGAGTATACCCTTATTTCTCTCAAGAATAGTCTTCTTTTCTAATTAATTCATTTATAATTCTAGGAAAGCAAGTAAATCATTTGGTGGAGTCTTCAAGTCATTCATTGGGATTTCTTGCACAAAAGTGAGTGTAAAAGTAGCTTCTCCCATAGGGTACTTGAATGTTCAGATTCTCAAAACATTAAGGATTTCTGTATATTGCTAAAAATAATTGTTTGTTTGTTTTTTGGTAGAACTGAAATTACTGAAAAGAATATGGCCACAGATCTTGGAAGAAAATCAGAAGAAATCACAGTTCCTTTCTCAGTAGAGAGTACAGTTCCAACTAGCAAACCATTTGAAAGTCACAGGCGTGTGCTCTGTTTTGATAGTACTGCCTCTCCTGTGGCAAATATGCAGGGCCCAAACCATAAGATGATTTCCCAAAACAAAGAAAGAAATGAAATTTCCTTTCCTAATCTTGACTCTCCTATTGTGTCTTCCACCTTAAAATGCCCTTCTAATAATGCTATCAAAAAAGAAAAAGAGAAACCTCCTGTGCCTAAGATTTTATCTAAATCAGAAATTGCCATTAATCGGCATACCACCATAAGGGAAACTCAGTCAGAAAAGAAAGTTTCACCAACAGATACTGTACTTGAATCTTTCCATAAAGCAACAGCTAATAAGGAGAATGAATTATGCAGGGATGTGGAAAGGCAGAAAAATCTAGAAACTACAAAACTGTCTAATGGGCTGCAAATTGGGGGTTTACGGAATGAGAAAACTGTGGCTTCACTGCAAGAACTGACCAAAAAACAAGGGACATCATCAAACAGTAAAAATGTCATTTCAGTAGGAGTAGCTGTGAAGGATCTAAAACAAGAACAAACTAAATCTGCCAGTTCTTTGATTAACCCACTGAGTAAACACACCACAGAAATGTTACAGGATGTTCAGTGGCAAAGCCCAGTAAATAGGCTCACTGATAGTGGTGATTTACCTGTAGCCCGGACACCTGGCTCAGGGGCAGGGGAGAAACATAAAGAAGAGCCTGCAGATGGTATCAAGGTCCCCTCTAGTAGGCGTTTTGGTGAAGACAGTAGTACACCCAAAGTAATGGTCCCTCCTGTGACACCAGACTTGCCTGCCTGCAGCCCTGCCAGTGAAACAGGAAGTGAAAACAGTGTGAATATGGCAGCGCATACATTAATGATTCTCTCCAGAGCAGCTATCTCTAGGACTACTTCAGCAACTCCTCTAAAAGATAATACACAGCAATTTAGATCTTCGAGGAGTACCACAAAGAAGCGGAAAATTGAGGAATTAGATGAGCGTGAACGAAACTCCCGTACTTCTAATAAAAATCTTGCAAATTCATCAATACCAATGAAAAAGAAGAAAATTAAGGCAAGTTAAAAGGTTTTATTTGCCCTTCCTTGAATACTCAGATTAGAGAGCTTAACATGTTTTTCCACAGCTATCTAACTGAGCATTATGATCAAGACAGCTTCAAGTTTTGATTAATAAAAATGAATTCTGTAGCAGTGTTTCACAGGCATTGTGGTACTCAGAAGTTATCTTGGTGAAGCACAGCATTTTCAAAATAATTGCTTTTCCTTGGAAAAAGTGAGCTTTTTGTTTCTGTCATGGTAGGATGCAAGTTTGTTTGTTTGTTTGTTTTTGTAAGAATGACATTAGGCATGAAAATTTGGGAAACCAATATTGTGTAGAATTACCAAGCAAAAAACTGCTTGGTTAGTTTAGATGTCAGGTTTTTATCATGTTCCTGCCATCTCTTCCATAGGCCCTTATATATATTAGCATGTTGGGTTAGATTTACTACTTTATTCCTTTATATTATTACATTATTGTATAATAATTCATTTCTTTTTATTACCCAAAAGCTACAGTTATCTGCAGGAAGGCAACACGGGATTAAAATTGATAAATGAAGCCCACTTATTCTAAATCTCATTTTAGCTTTTTAAGAAGTAAAAATAGAAGGAAAGGTGTTTAAAATGGTCACAGAGATAGTATGGTGTTGTGGAAAGACTCAGCTTTGCTGCCAGGCAAGCCTGAGTTTGGATTCTGCTTCTGCTTCCTACTGGCTCTGTGACCTTGGGCAAGCTTCTCCCCAAGTCTCAGCTTCATCATCTGACATGATGTTAGCACAATCATATCTGGTGGTTGTGAAGACTATATATAATGTATATTAAATGCCTAGTGTTTATTAAGGATTTGGTACTTGTTAAGTGCCTGTTAACTTTTCATGTCTTCGGTAGTAAAGCTTTCTGAAGTTTGTGATTCAGCAGTCATGACACCTTACAAAAAGAATATTTTGTTTTCTCTCGTTAAACTTTGTACACTCTTTATAATGTCTCTTGCTCTAAACTAATGTTGAAGGTGCTATTGAAATATATTCAGTTAACCTTGGATTTATAAAATTTTTCTTCTGTTAGAACTAAAATTCTAGTGGAATAAAAAATTTTGGCAGTTTTAGTAGTATATGGAAAAAACTTTTACAGTTATACATGACTTAATAAGTTTTTGGGCCTTGAGTTCAGTATTTTAACCTAGATTTATTTTTTCTTTCTTTCTTTTTTTTTCTTTTTGTTTTTTTGGACAGAAAAAGAAGCTACCCAGTTCATTTCCAGCTGGAATGGATGTGGACAAATTTTTGTTATCATTGCATTATGATGAATAAACATTCTTAACATACAAGAATAGTAAATGTTTAAAACTGCTATCCCTTAACCTATGAGTGTAGGGAATGAGATATTGACAGAATCTGAAAGCATGACCTGCACTTTCATTGTACTGAAATTTCACTTTATATCTAAATCATGCTGTTTCTGAAGCAGCTTCGTAGTTTGTAAATAGACTTACCTAGTATTTTTGTTTTGGGAAAAACATTTGCAGAAATGTAAGTAAAGCCAATCTGCAAAAATTTATAGGTTTGACAATTATATATTGTAAATATTATGTAAATCTTGTTGAAATAGAGGTTAAATCAACCTAATATTCTTACACTGTGTTTTTTTGACTCTTATGATCCCCAATTCTGAGACTTACTCATCTGGAAGAGCTTCTCACTTCTTTAAGGGGAGGGGGGAATGATGCTTTTCCTTATAAATTGCCTTCTTTCATTGCCCAACAAAACATTTCAAAGCATAACCACTAAATAGCACAAAAGTGGTAACCACCTCAACTGGTAGTAAGATATCTAATCAGAAACCAACAGTTTGATAGTTTTGTTTTAGAGAAAGTACTTTACCATATACTTGGAGAAAAGATTGTATTCCTGAAATTTTACGCTTTATTTTTCTGGTCATTCTGAGCTCTTTGTTTTAAAGGGAAATTTTTATAAACCATTTGTTAAGTTCTTTGATCTTTTGTTTATAACTTTTAAGATCTTTTACAGAACTTTGTGATTAGACTATTGAGCCATAAAAAGCTTGGTTATGTAGCAGCTGAGATTTCTTAGTATGTATATACTTTTCCCCTAAATAATGGGGATTTAAAGAATTGCACTAATTCATAGAACTCTTTACATGGTAGTGAAGAATGCACATTTAATTTAAATCTTGTATTCTGTGTTAAAGTTTATGCAGAGGAATTATCTCCTGGTGTCCTTTTAGAAAGCCTCATCCATCATAAGATGTAAAAAGAGAAATCATAGTTTTATATTTCGATTTAGTTTCTCCTAAAATTGGTTGTGTTAAATAACTATATCTTTACTTATAGTGCATTGTCTCTGTGCTCCATAAAGTTACTCTCAAAAGGTCCTTAAGCGGAGTGAGAGAGAGGGTGCCTTCTCTTAGACTCGCACACATAACTCAAGTAAGAATTGGTTTAAAACTTTAAGTGAGAACAAAAATTATAATAATAACCAATTGTGCCTGAATATTAAAGTTTGTTCTCTTAAGAGCTTTTTGTTTGATTTAATATCAGAACATTGGGGGTTTTTTCTACAGGTGTATATATTTTTAAGTCATCTTCCTCAGCCATTTCTTTGTACTGGGCCTACAACAGTTCTCAATGTAGAAATCACGTCTTCTTAATTGCTGAAGCTTACTGCACAAATTTGTGTTATAAGAAATTTTTATGATGTAATGTTCTATTCCTAAGGAACCTAAATATCATATAGTTAATGTTTATTTAACTCAGCTTGATACTGTACTACAGTTAGGTTTGAATAAATATTTTCATTAACTTCAAAAGTTGGAAGTACTTTGTTAGCAATCATTCTGGTTAGAAGCTTTTATTAAATTCGTAAGTTAAATCTTGCTTACAAGTTTTCTGGAGTTCATATGCTGAAAATTATCGATTTCTGCTCATCTAGTCCATATTTATTGTATGCTTTCTTTATATGTTTTAAGTACTAAGAATTCATATACAGATAAAGTTAAGGTCAGGAGCCACTAGATACAGTCCAAAGACAACTTGTATTTGGAGCTTTTATTTCTATTCAAGATGAAAACCATCATCCCCATTTTACCTCACAAATCCAGATGTCCTGGATTTAATTGTACAATTGTGTCTTGTAATCTATTTTAACAGTCATATGCCAACTTACTGCATGCCAAGGTTAAAGTATACCAAGCAAATTTATGTGGCTATTTTTATTACTACTTGTAAGGATCTGGTCTATAATGGGACATTATTTAGGGGTTAATATGATCAGTCAGTATATACCAAATCTGAGAAGATTTGTAACTAAAACACTTGATCATTTTGGCCGTATTATTAGAACCCCTGAATATGTTGAAATTGTACATGAGAAAGCATCCACCAGCATTCAGTCAAAGGCTAGCTGTCATGACTGTTAGAGAAACCAAGATTGGTGCTTTGATAAGGAATAATTTCAAAACCATTATTACTATATATTCTGCATTCATCATTTCTCAAGCCACCTTCTGAAACTGTATTTCAACTTGTGACTTCATTATTATGCTTCCTTTCTTAATGAACATTTTTTCCTAATTATAAAAATTATAAATACTAATTATCATTTTGGCATACTTTTACCTAGTCTTTTTCCTAAATTTTTTTTCTACATAATTGAACTCATACTGTAAGTATACTTCCTAATGCATTCTTCACCACAAATAATATCAGACATTTTCCAGTTTTGGGGTATTACAAAATGAAAAAAAGCAGTGAACATTTTCATAAATAAATATCTGTTTACATTACAAATTAACATTACAAATTATCTCCTTAGGAAGCACTCCAGAGAAGGTAATTACCAAATCAAAAAGTTAATGTGTGTTTTTTAAGGAGCTCATTTTTAAAGGATTTCCCAAATTTTTCTAGAAAAAATATATCAGTTACATTCCTACCAGCAAATTCTTGTTTCGTGTATGTTTATGAATAAAATCCCTCCCTTACCAGAGGTATATTCAACTATATCATCACTTGTTTCTAGGCTTTTATTTCTTGTTTGTGAAAATTATATTCCTAATCCATATGTAATTTGTTTTGGTACCTGCTGTGAAGTAAAGAATAAAAGAGCACTATTTCCCTAAATATTTAACCACTTTACAGCACAATTTGTTAAAAAAAGCTTTCCCTTCCCCACCCGTTTACTTCTGTCTCTCTTATCCTATGTTGACCCACAATCTTGTTCACAATTCTAAAATCCAAAGACTCCGAAAAACCACTTCTCTCCTTTAAGTTTAGCATCAGAATTCATTTGCTTGCAAAACCTGATGTGAATTAACATGAGGCTACTTTATAAACTTTATCCCATTCAGTGTGATTATTCATGTTTTGCTATAATAGTGTATTTGATTATAGTATGATATATACTTTGGTTTTTAAAAATCTAAAATATTCTAAATTATGAATCCCAGCTAACCCCAAAGATGTAAGATAAAGGATTTTGGACCTGCATTAGATTTATATATATATATATATATATATATATATATATATATATACACACACATACACATACAGTATGTATTACTGTGTATCAACTATTATATAACACTGAGTAAATCATTATTGCTTTGTATCCATTATTACTGTTCTTATTTCTTAAGGTATTCAACCTTTTTATTCTTTCTGATTAATCGTATATTAATTGAAGCTGAAAGAAGCAAATGGCAATGTTAATATGGTATGTATCAAAATTTTGTACCTATCCCCATCCTCATAAACTTCTAAGTTTGTTGCTATTTTTAGGGGCTCTTTATTCCATTGTTTTAATTGGTTACTGCTATTATGTAGTAAAGTTTCTGAATTTTTAAATTATGTAAACTTTTTTATGGAAGCCTAACATATGAAGAAATAGTTTACAAACCGTAAGTTCACATAGCTCAGTGTTATTTTCTCAAAGTAAAACATCTACTTAATCACTCTGATGAAGACTAGAACATTACCAGGACCCCCTCCTACCTGCTTCTAGTAACTAATCTGCCCAAAGGGTATTATTATCTTGAATTCTATCACCATAGATTAGGTTTAGCAGTTTTTAACTATATAGATTCATGTATTAGATACTCTTGTCACTAATTTTTCTTCGACACTAAGATTCACTCTAGTGTGTAATTCAGTTCAACCATCCACATTTATTTTGGTGAATGTATTACACTTCTGGTGCTGTTGTTGGGTCATACGATTGCATATATAAATGTGATTTTTCAGTTTTTCAGCATCGTCATACCAGCTTACACTGTCAGTGGTGTAAAGACAGTTCCAGTTGTTCTACACATCATTGCCAATACTGGGTATTTTCATTTTCACCATTTTGGTGGTGGGTATTGGTATTGCGTTGTGGTTTTATTTGGTTTTCCCTTATGATTGAACACTTACTATTGAATGCTTACTGGTCATTTGGAGAGTTTGTTTTGTGGAATGTCTGTCCATGTCTTTTGCCCCTCCCCTTTTTTAATACAGTTTTATTGAGATATAGTCACATACCCTGCAGTCATCCACAGTGTACAATCAGTTATTCACAGTGCCATCACATAGTTGTGCATTCATCACCAGAATCAATTTTTGAACATTTTTCTTACTCCCCTCCCCCAAAAAAAAATTAAAAGAAAGAAAGAACACCCAAAACATTCCATCCCTCCATCCCACCCCATTTTTCATTTCATTTTTGTCCCCATTTTTCTACTCATCTGTCTGGACAGAGGGAGTGTGAGCCTCATTTTCAGATGGATATCAGATGTGCAAATATTTCATCATGTTTACTTCTAAAAGCTTTACTGTTCAACTTTTTGTATCTTAATCAGTTATCCATCTGGAATTGATTTTTCCATATGGTGGAAGGTTGGAGTCAAGGTTCATATTTTCCATATGGATTTCCAATTAACCCAGTACTGTTTATTGAAAAGATTATCCTTTCCCAACTGCATTGCACTGTTACATTAGTAAGAACTGGACAAACTATTTATGTTGGTTTATTTCTGTATTCCAGTCTGTTTCGTTGGGTCTGTTTTTTTTTAAAGATGGGCCAATAACAAACCATCTCAATTACTATAGGAAATCTATTTTGTTTTATGATTTATTTTCTGTTTGAGCCCTTAACTGCATGAATGCTGAGTACTAACGGCCTCTCTCATTGCTTGTTTCTTATTTACTGACAATATAATTATCTGTGGATATTTTCCAATTTTATACACTGATTTGTACTTTCATTACAACTAATAATGATCAAAGTAGGTTGCCTGTCTTTTTCCATATTTTAAGGGAAAGTTCAGTAAAATGTGGGCTTTTGTTGTTGGTGGTGTTTGAAGACTTTATAGAGGACTATGTTCAATTTAAGTAGCATCAATTAAAATACTTTTATTTAAATCCATGATTCATTTTATATTGCTGTTTATCCTTAGTGATCTTTGTGATTCTTGAAATAACTAAAGCTCATTTGCCAGCATTTTTATTTAAATGCTTATTTCTAGTAGATTGGTTTCAGACATTTAAAATGAATTTGAAACTTTTCCATCTCTTTCTAGTTTATCTGAATATTAGAGATAATAAATAGTACCGACCTTTTATGTTAGTTTGAGGTTTAAGAAAGGCAGTAAATGTGAAGTATTTAGATTAGTGCCTGGAACATATGCACTTTTAATATTAGCTATTATTGCTATTGCTGTGAGTTAAATAAGACATTTTTCCTAAATTTTGCTTGTGTTTTCTTTTAATAGATGTGACTTTTTTCCTGAAAAAACACCTATTTGATTTTTAAAATTGTATACTTTTCAGATTCACTAGTTTCTGCTTTATTCTTTGTCCTTTCTGATTTTCTTGGGATTCTTTTTGGGTGTTAACTTCTTAAACTGAATAGTTATCTTTTTCCCTTTTAAACCATGTAAGCATTTAAGGCTATGAATTTACTTCTGATATCTTTATACACCAAAATTTGGAAGATGGGGTAACTACTCTTATAGTCTTATTTATCTTTGTCATAATTACTTAGAATAAGCATATCCTGCTCTTATTTGTTTCAAACATCAGTTTTCTTTTATCATTGCATTCAGAGGATAGGTTAAAATTTCTATCAATCTTGCAGGGTGCTTTAAAAAGATATTTTGTTTATACAGGGGCAGACTTTGATTTTTTTTTTTTAATCTTCATTTTATTGAGATATATTCACATACCACACAGTCATACAAAACAAATCGTACTTTCGATTGTTTACAGTACCATTACATAGTGGTACATTCATCACCCAAATCAATCCCTGACACCTTCATTAGCACACACACAAAAATAACAAGAATAATAATTACAGTGAAAAAGAGCAATTGAAGTAAAAAAGAACACTGGGTACCTTTGTCTGTTTGTTTCCTTCCCCTATTTTTCTACTCATCCATCCATAAACTAGACAAAGTGGAGTGTGGTCCTTCTGGCTTTCCCAATCCCCTTGTCACCCCTCATAAGCTACATTTTTATACATCTGTCTTCGAGATTCATGGGTTCTGGGTTGTAGTTTGATAGTTTCAGGTATCCACCACCAGCTACCCCAATTCTTTAGAACCTAAAAAGGGTTGTCTAAAGTGTGCATTAGAGTGCCCACCAGAGTGACCTCTCGGCTCCTTTTGGAATCTCTCTGCCACTGAAGCTTATTTCATTTCCTTTCACATCCCCCTTTTGGTCAAGAAGATGTTCTCCGTCCCACGATGCCGGGTCTACATTCCTCCCCGGGAGTCATATTCCATGTTGCCAGGAAGATTCACTCCCCTGGGTGTCTGATCCCACGTAGGGGGGAGGGCAGTGATTTCACCTTTCAAGTTGGCTTAGCTAGAGAGACAGGGCCCCATCTGAGCAACAAAGAGGCATTTGGGAGGAGGTTCTTAGGCACAACCATAGGGAGGCCTAGCCTCTCCTTTGCAGCAACCGTCTTCCCAAGGGTAAAACCTGTGGTAGAGGGCTCAACCCATCAAACCACCAGTCCCCTATGTCTGTGGTCATGTTAGCAACCATGGAGGTGGGGTAGACGAATACCCCTGCATTCTCCATAGGCTCCTCAAGGGGGCACTACATCTTTTCTTTTTTTCCTTGTTTTTCTTTTTTTTTTTTTTTTTTAACTTTCCCTTTTTTAAATCAACTGTATGAAAAAAAAAGGTAAAAATAAAACAAACATACAATAAAAGAACATTTCAAAGAGACCATAACAAGGGAGTAAGAAAAAGACAGCTAACCTAAGATAACTGCTTCACTTCCAACATGTTCCTACTTTACCCCAAGAAAGTTACATAATATAGCAACATTTCTGTGAACTTGTTCCTACTATATCCATCAGAAATTAACAGACCATAGTCATTCCTGGGCATCCCCAGAACGTTAAATAGCTTATCTGTTCTTCTTGGATTATTGTTCCCCCTTCCTTAATTGCTCTCTATTGCTAGTTCCCCTACATTCTACATTATAAACCATTTGTTTTACATTTTTCAAAGTTCACATTAGTGGTAGCATATAATATTTCTCTTTTTGTGCCTGGCTTATTTCGCTCAGCATTATGTCTTCAAGGTTCATCCATGTTGTCATATGTTTCACGAGATCGTTCCTTCTTACTGCCGTGTAGTATTCCATCGTGTGTATATACCACATTTTATTTATCCACTCATCTGTTGAAGGACATTTGGGTTGTTTCCATCTCTTGGCAATTGTGAATAATGCTGCTACGAACATTGGCGTGCAGATATCTGTTCGTGTCACTGCTTTCCGATCTTCCGGGTATATACCGAGAAGTGCAATCGCTGGATCGAATGGTAACCCTATATCTAGTTTTCTAAGGAACTGCCAGACTGACTTCCAGAGTGGCTGAACCATTATACAGTCCCACCAACAATGAATAAGAGTTCCAATTTCTCCACATCCCCTCCAGCATTTGTAGTTTCCTGTTTGTTTAATGGCAGCCATTCTAATCGGTGTGAGATGGTATCTCATTGTGGTCTTAATTTGCATCTCTCTACTAGCTAGTGAAGCTGAACATTTTTTGATGTGTTTCTTGGCCATTTGTATTTCCTCTTCAGAGAACTGTCTTTTCATATCTTTTGCCCATTTTATAATTGGGCTGTCTGTACTATTGTCCTTGAGTTGTAGGATTTCTTTATATATGCAAGATATCAGTCTTTTGTCAGATACATGGTTTCCAAAAATTTTTTCCCATTGAGTTGGCTGCCTCTTTACCTTTTTGAGAAATTCCTTTGAGGTGCAGAAACTTCTAAGCTTGAGGAGTTCCCATTTATCTATTTTCTCTTTTGTTGCTTGTGCTTTGGGTGTAAAGTCTAGGAAGTGGCCGCCTAATACAAGGTCTTGAAGATGTTTTCCTACATTATCTTCTAGGAGTTTTATGGTACTTTCTTTTATATTGAGATCTTTGGTCCATTTTGAGTTAATTTTTGTGTAGGGGGTGAGGTAGGGGTCCTCTTTCATTCTTTTGGATATGGATATCCAACTCTCCCAGCCCCATTTGTTGAAAAGACCATTATGACTCAGTTCAGTGACTTTGGGGGCCTTATCAAAGATCAGTCGGCCATAGATCTGAGGGTCTATCTCTGAATTCTCAATTCGATTCCATTGATCTATATGTCTATCTTTGTGCCAGTACCATGCTGTTTTGGCAACTGTGGCTTTATAATAAGCTTCAAAGTCAGGGAGTGTAAGTCCTCCCACTTCGTTTTTCTTTTTTAGAGTGTCTTTAGCAATTCGAGGCATCTTCCCTTTCCAAATAAATTTGATAACTAGCTTTTCCAAGTCTGCAAACTAGGTTGTTGGAATTTTGATTGGAATTGCATTGAATCTGTAGATGAGTTTGGGTAGAATTGACATCTTAATGACATTTAGTCTTCCTATTCATGAACATGGAATATTTTTCCATCTTTTAAGGTCCCCTTCTATTTCTTTTAGTAGAGTTATGTAGTTTTCTTTGTATAGGTCTTTTACATCTTTGGTTAAGTTGATTCCTAGGTACTTGATTTTTTTAGTTGCTATTGAAAATGGTATCTTTTTCTTGAGTGTCTCTTCAGTTTGTTCATTTCTAGCATATAGAAACATTAATGACTTATGTGCATTAATCTTGTATCCCACTACTTTGCTAAATTTGTTTATTAGCTCTAGTAGCTGTATCGTCGATTTCTCAGGGTTTTCTAGATATAAGATCATATCATCTGCAAACAATGACAGTTTTACTTTTTCTTTTCCAATTTGGATGCCTTTTATTTCTTTGTCTTGCTGGATTGCCCTGGCTAGCACTTCCAGCACAATGTTGAATAACAGTGGTGACAGCGGGCATCCTTGTCTTGTTCCTGATCTTAGAGGGAAGGCTTTCAGTCTCTCACCATTGAGTACTATGCTGGCTGTGGGTTTTTCATATATGCTCTTTATCATGTTGAGGAAGTTTCCTTCAATTCCTACCTTTTGAAGTGTTTTTATCAAAAACGGATGTTGGGTTTTGTCAAATGCTTTTTCAGCATCTATTGAGATGATCAATTGATTTTTCCCTTTTGACTTGTTAAGGTGTTGTAATACATTGATTGATTTTCTTATGTTGAACCATCCTTGCATGCCTGGAATAAACCCCACTTGGTCATGGTGTATGATTTTTTTAATGTGTCTTTGGATTTGATTTGCAAGTATTTTGTTGAGGATTTTTGCATCTATATTCATTAGGGAGATTGGCCGGTAGTTTTCCTTTTTTGTAGCATCTTTGCCTGGTTTTGGTATTAGATTGATGTTAGCTTCATAAAATGAGTTAGGTAGTGTTCCATTTTCTTCAATGTTTTGAAAGAGTTTGAGTAAGATTGGTGTCAGTTCTTTCTGGAAAGTTTGGTAGAATTCCCCTGTGAAGCCATCTGGCCCTGGGCATTTATTTGTGGGAAGATTTTTGATGACTGATTGGATCTCTTTGCTTGTGATGGGTTGGTTGAGGTCTTCTATTTCTTCTCTGGTCAGTCTAGGTTGTTCATATGTTTCCAGGAAATTGTCCATTTCCTCTACATTATCCAGTTTGTTGCCATACAGTTGTTCATAGTATCCTCTTATAATTTTTTTAATTTCTTCAGGATCTGCAGTTATGTCACCTTTTTCATTCATTATTTTGTTTATATGGGTCTTCTCTCTTTTTGATTTTGTCAGTCTAGCTAGGGGCTTGTCAATCTTGTTGATCTTCTCAAAGAACCAACTTTTGGTGATATTTATCCTCTCTATTGTTTTTTTGTTCTCTATGTCATTTATTTCTGCTTTAATCCTTGTCATTTCTTTTCTCGTACTTGGTTTAGGATTGGTTTGCTGTTCATTTTCTAGCTTCTTCAGTTGATCCATTAGTTCTTTGATTTTGGCTCTTTCTTCCTTTTTAATATATGCGTTTAGTGCTATAAATTTCCCCTTTAGCACTGCTTTTGCTGCATCCCATAGGTTTTGGTATGTTGTGTTCTCATTTTCATTCGTCTCTATATATTGAGCAATTTCTCTTGCTATTTCTTCTTTAACCCACTGATTGTTTAGGAGTGTGTTGTTTAACCTCCAGGTATTTGTGAATTTTCGAAGTCTCTGATGGTTATTGACTTCTAATTGTATTCCATTGTGGTCAGAGAATGTGCTTTGAATAATTTCAATCTTTTTGAATTTATTGAGGCTTGTTTTATGTCCCAGCATATGATCTATTCTGGAGAAACTTCCATGAGCACTAGAAAAGTATGTGTATCCTGGTGATTTGGGATGTAATGTCCTGTATATGTCTGTTAAATCTAATTCATTTATCAGATTGTTTAGGTTTTCAGTTTCCTTATTGGTCTTCTGTCTGGTTGATCTATCTATAGGAGAGAGTGATGTGTTGAAGTCTTCCACAATTATTGTGGAAACATCAATTGCTTCCTTTAGTTTTGCCAATGTTTCTCTCATGTATTTTGTGGCACCTTGATTGGGTGCATAGACATTTACGATTGTTATTTCTTCTTGCTGAATTGCCCCTTTTATTAGTATGTAGTGGCCTTCTTTGTCTCTCAAAACATCCCTGCATTTGAAGTCTATTTTATCTGAGATTAATATTGCTACACCTGCTTTCTTTTGGCTGTAGCTTGCATGAAATATTTTTTTCCATCCTTTCACTTTCAGTTTCTTTGTGTCCCTGTGTCTAAGATGAGTCTCTTGTATGCAACATATTGATGGTTCATTTTTTTTGATCCATTCTGCGAATCTATATCTTTTAATTGGGGAGTTTAATCCATTTACATTCAACGTTATAACCGTGAAGGCATTTCTTGAATCAGCCATCTTATCCTTTGGTTTATGTTTGTCATATTTTCCCCCTCTCTCTATTAATATCCTTTATTGTACCCATACCGAATCTCTTTAGTACTGAACCTTTCTCCAAGTCTCTCTGTCCTTTCTTTGTTTCTCTGTCTGTAGGGCTCCCTTTAGTATCTCCAGTAGGGCAGGTCTTTTGTTAGCACATTCTCTCAGCATTTGTTTGTCTGTGAAAAACTTAAGCTCTCCCTCAAATTTGAAGGAGAGCTTTGCTGGATAAAGTATTCTTGGCTGGAAATTTTTCTCACTCAGAATTTTAAATATATCGTGCCACTGCCTTCTTGCCTCCATGGTGGCTGCTGAGTAGTCACTACTTAGTCTTATGCTGTTTCCTTTGTATGTGGTGAATTGCTTTTCTCTTGCTGCTTTCAGAACTTGCTCCTTCTCTTCTGTGTTTGACAGTGTGATCAGAATATGTCTCGGAGTGGGTTTATTTGGATTTATTCTATTTGGAGTTCGCTGAGCATTTATGATTTGTGTATTTATGTTGTTTAGAAGATTTGGGAAGTTTTCCCCAACAATTTCTTTGAATACTCTTCCTAGACCTTTACCCTTTTCTTCTCCTTCTGGGACACCAATGAGTCTTATATTCGGACATTTCATATTATCTATCATATCCCTGAGGTCCGTTTCGATTTTTTCAATTTTTTCCCCATTCTTTCTTTTATGCTTTCATTTTCCATTCTGTCATCTTCCAGTTCACTGATTCATTGTTCAACTTCCTCTAGTCTTGTACTATGAGTGTCCAGAATCTTTTTAATTTGGTCAACAGTTTCTTTAATTTCCATAAGATCATCCATTTTTTTATTTAGTCTTGCAATGTCTTCTTTATGCTCTTCTGGGGACTTCTTGATATCCTTTGTATCCCGTACTATGGTCTCATTGTTCATCTTTAGTTCTTTGAGTAGCTGCTCTAGGTGCTGTGTCTCTTCTGGTCTTTTGATTTGGGTGCTTGGGCTTGGGTTATCCATATTGTCTGTTTTTTTCATATGGTTTATAATTTTCTGTTGTTTTTGGCCTCTTGGCATTTGCTGAACTTGATAGGGTTCTTTTAGGATTTGTAGACCAATTGAAGTCTTTATCTCTAATTTATCAGATCTACAGCTTCGTTGAGTACACTTTCTCTAACTAACCAGCAGGTGGCGTCCACGAGCCACCTGTTCTCCACAAGCCAGTTCTCCCCTGCTTAGCCTTTTTGGTGAGTGGGGGAGTGAGTCTTGTGGGGTCCAATTGGTGTACCAAGCTTGCGTGTGTAGTTGGTGTTGCCTGCCCTGTATATGGGGCGTGTTTCTGGGCAGTCAGGGATGGGGGATGGCTCTAACAATCAAATCTCCCTGGTGATCCTAGAGTTTGAAAGCTGCTGCAATAGTCTAATCCTTCAGTTCAGTCCTGCCACAGTTTGTCTCTGCCACTGACCCACAAGTCCTTGGTATTGGCGTATGGCTCCTGAGACTTGCAAGTGGGCCCCTCTTCCAGGCCGTGCACCCCGGGTCCTCTGTTGAGGGATGACTGTGCTATGTCACGGGTGAGTGCTGTCCCCCCAGGGCAGTTCTGGGCTGCTGGGCTGTGTAGGGAGGCTCCCAGTCTGCTGAAATGATGGCTGAATGGGGCTTTGTTAATTCACACTGCTCCACCTTCCCAACTCTGGGACAATCAGCTGAGGTTCCAGGGAAGGCTAATGTCCACGCCCAGTTTTGTGGTGTGTCCCTGTTATTTGAAGCGCTTCCATCACACTGGGTTGTCTGGGGCAGCTCTGGGCTATGGGGCTGGCGATGGGCAGGAGTGTTTCCTGTCCACCAGGTGATGGCTGTGAGCGGACACCCCCCTTTTCTTGGGAAGTTGTGGTGTTTAGTGAATTTTCTCAGCCACTGGATTATTGCCTTTTGTCTCAGAGCTCTCTTAGTTCTGCTCTTGTCTTGGCCTGCCCAAATTGCAAGTCTTTGAAGCTTTCTGTATTGGGCTTCTTAGAGTAATTGTTTTAGAAAAAGAAAAAAGGATTAAAAAAAAAAGGGGGGGGGCCCTCCTCAGAGATCTAATGGGTTATTGAAATGCTAAGAGACAAAGCAACCAGGGGCATTAAGGAGAGGTCCACAGGGCAGAGAGATCAGCTTTTCTTCAGGATTTGCATATGTGCCTCAGGGCCTGAGCTCGGGCCTGAGCTCTGCCCTTCCCCCTTCTATGTTCACCAGAACTCCAAAAATCCTCCGCTTTTATTTTGGAGTTTTTCGTGTTGTTTTTTTTCTATGCCTGTCTCCTCTCTGCTGTGCTGGCTGCTCTCAGATTCTCTGGTGTCTGGTCTCAGTCTATCTATGGTTGGAGTTTGGATCAGCAGAATGAGTTTCCGATAAGGGCTGCCACTGCAGTTCTCCCTTCTCCTTCCCGGAGCTGACAGCAGACTTTGATATTTATTCAATCTTGCATTATTCAAATCCTGTCCTTTTTTTCATAAATGTTTCCCATTATAATTCTTACTTATCTTGCCAGTTGTTTCATTTTGGTGTTATTGCTCAGTGAATAATCCATAACTGTCATAACTTCATTTTGAATATTTTCTCCACTAAAATAACTTTATCCTATTTTTACACTTTATGCCTTGACTTCTGATTTGTGACTATGTGCGAACTCTTTTACTTTGTAATTGGATTTTTCAGCTTTAATCTTCCGTATTAATTTAAAATGTAGACCTGACTGTACATTGTTCTGTTGCTTACCTTTATCAAATATATATTTTACCAATATTACGCCACTACCTTTCCTTATTCCCCAAACACTGTTTATTCAGTAACTAAAAAAAAAAAAAATTGAAACATTCAATCTCCTGGATTCTTCATTTTGATTCCTCTTTAAATGGGCTAGGTTCAACCTTTGTTAATTATTGGAGGACACATAAAAGTGCTAATATTTTCTAAGCTGTTGCATACCTAAGACTCGGGTATCTTTTACTTTGTTTGTAAATATGTAGAGACTGGTCATTGTCTTCTGGCCTTTAATGTAATAGAAATAAGGACTGAGGCTATGTTCTTTTGTCTAGATGTTTGAAGAATTTTTTCTTTATTAAAATATATATGATTCTGTTAATTTTGCCAATGAAACGAGCTCTTTAAATCTGCCTACTTAGTACTTAATCCGTTTTTCTATTATACTGAATTATTTCTCCAGAGTACCATCTTGCTATCTATTTTGAAAAACACTATATACCTGTTGCGTCTGTATCTTCTTTCTCTTTCTCTCTTTATTTCTGACTGTACATTGTTAGAGCTTTGTTAGAGAGATTTTCGAATATGTTTTCCAGATCACTGCCCTTTGGGTGCAGTGTTACCTCTGCTTATCTTCAATGAAGCATTCTAACATACTTTTTCCAGGTCCTGTTTCACAGCTACGAATTCTTATATAAGTTAATGTGGATAATTACTGAAGCGCTGAAAGGGTATTAAAAGTAAAGAATAGTAATTTAAGAACTTGGGCTTTGGTGCCACGTTATCTGGATTTGAACCCAAGCTCAGCTACTTACCAATTGTTTGTCCTTCATATTTAATCATTCTGAGTCTCAAAATCCTTAACAACCTTCATGAATTTTTGTGAGGAGTAAAGAAAACCTTTATGATGGTGTGTAGCACATAATGAGCCTAAACTTGAGAAGAATAGTTCCTTTTTTCTATATATTGTCTTTTTGTTTCTTCAAAGATAAGACTGCATAATGAATTATTTGCCAACAGATATGTGCACACAATGACCTTTACTGCCCCCTGCCCTTCCCAACCACTGCATATCTAAACTAAAGTGTGAGTTTCCCTTCTCAAGAGTTGCGGCTGAGGTGGTTGTACATAGCACCTGCCTACAATGGTTTTTTTGTTTGTTTGTTTCTGGGTGAAAAAAAGTTCAAGATACTTATGCTGTGGTAGAACAGGCACTGTGACATAGTGGAACTGGCAGTCTCTCCCCTTCTATGCTGAGGAGATGCTGAGGATATGAGCAACCCCCTCCCACCTCCTAGACTTAATGAGCTTCTCTATTTCTTCCTTTTTTAAAAAACATATTAACTAAGATTCTGGCAATAGCTTTATGTAACAAGACACAGCACACCAAGACTCCCACTCAACTTGTTGATGGTAAGTCTCAGCTTCAAGATGAAGCTATTAAAGAAAAATATCAAAATCTGCTTTTTACATGCTAAATATCTGGGCAAGTATGCCGTTAAATACAGTAATGATCTTAAGATAATAAAAATAAGGAGTTACAAAAACTAAACATTTCAGCCTAAGCAAAATTCATACCAAAAAAATAACTGTATTGGTTACATAAAATCTTCCTGACTGGTTAAAACTTAACAGTATAAAACATGCATTTTAGAATCTTTTAACTATCTAGTTCAAAAAGTACCAGTTTTATTTGAAATTATTCCTCACCAAAGTGTAGTCAAAAAATTCATTCACGAAACATAACACACTGTAATGCTAAAAAATATTCAGAATTATTGACAGGGACTCAGATGATAAAAGTTTATCTTCAGGATACATCTCTTTTTTTGCTGAGTCCTTTATTGTCCTTTTCATTCTCAGTTGAATCCTCTGACTTCTTTCTGTTTTTTAAACTAACCTTACTGTCTGATTCAGTTTCTGACATGGAACTTTCCAAAGATCTATGTAAACCGCTCTTCTTTTTCTTTCTTCTTTTCCCTTGTTTGTTATCCTCATTTTCAGAATCTGAAGAACTGCTGGAAGAATCAGAGCTTGATGAAGAAGATTAATACCTACCAGATTTTTTTTTTCCTTTCTCTTTTTTTGGTGTAGCTCTCACTCCTACTTAATAATTTTTCCTGTGTTTTTCTACTTCTTTATTCCAGTTATCATTCATTTTTTCTTCAAATTCAGCCAAGGCCTTGGAGCCTTTCTTTTTCTTTTCTAGTTGCTCTTTCACTTCTTCCCAGGTGGGCCTTGGTTGATTTGGATAATCTTGTATCATTGGCCCTGAAGACTGGATTGAACCCCTGATCTTGCCATTGCTTTTGGGTTCATATAGGCCTACTGATTTCTTTGGTAATTTCAAGTCACAATTTTAGCAGTACCACTCAATTGTCCTGCTTCCTCATGGTGCCTGATGGTTTGCAGAGCACACTATCAGACTCCAAGGGAGACCATGCCTGAGAGCTCGTTGTTTCTTATACCATTATATATGCTACAGTTCCTTGACTAATGATTTAAGGCACTGCTAATTTAGACAGAATAACCAGCTTATTTTAAAGACTCTACTATTGTAAATTAGCTATAGATAAAATTCACTTGACCTTGCAGAAATATGTCATGATTTCTTCTCTCAAATAGAATCTTATAGCTATTTTTAAATAATATTACACATTGGTATTTCAAATAGTATAAATTCATAATGTAAAAAAAATGTGTCAAACTACTACTATTTAAAAAATCAATGTAGAAGAAAAACTTTATTTGTAGTTTCAAAAGATTTTAGGATTTCCTCGTTTTTATCTTTCAAAAACAGAGTTAAAATACAAAATTAAAAACGAAGCTGGTTACTTTGAGTATAAGCTGATTGTAGTCACACCCATTACAGCAAGCCATTCTGGTCACATAGGGTTTGTGTCCTTTGTCTACAGCTTCTGAATCAGCATGGCAGAAGCACCTCCTCCTCCATTGCAAATACTGGCAAGACCATATTCTCCTTGCTTCAAGGCATGAGCCATATGAATGACAATCCTAGCTCCAGACATCCTAGGATTAAAAAAACATTTTGGCCCTTTAATGAAGTACAGAATTTGTGATTAATCGAAAACAAATTCAAAATTAACTTCGTCAAAAGCTTCTTTAAGAGGTGATTTCACTAAGATGGTGGAGTGAGATGCTCCAGGATTCCATGGCAAAAGTTTTAAACAAGCAACAATTAATAGAACCATCTTTTTTCAGAGATCCAGAAAACAATTAAAGGGTTGCAGTAGGTGGGCGACCACCGAATCAAGAAAAAGGCATTGTAAACACGGTAAGAGAACCTCAAGATGCCTTTGCTGCTGCCTTCCCCATCCCCACCCTGGCTCAGAGCGTAGATAGACTGCACTCCCAATGTGGTTTCCTGGTGTATAAGTCATATCATTTGTGAAATTTGGGTATTTTCAGCCATGGGAGAAGGATACCAAAAACAATGAATCAAAGAAATGAAAAATAGGAGATTTTATTCCTGGGCATGCCAGTGCCAGGAATAAAATCCTCTTCCCCTCACTTGGTCCTGTGCAGCTTGCGAGTGCAGGGGCAGCACAGCCCGGGTCCCTCATGCCACAGATGCCAACTATAGAGCCCCTCACAGTGGCATATCCAGGCACAGGGAACCAAGTCCACAGAGACATGGGGCAAAACACAAGATGCTGAGGAGTGTTGCATACAAAAGGGACCCTGGGAGGAAAAACAGACCACGGCAGAAGTGTTGGCAAGAGGTACACTCAATCCAATCTCTGTTTGCCTGACCACCTAAACACAAAGCTATGGCTTGATCAAGAGAACAAATTAAAACTTCAGAGGAGACACAGAATTTGCAACAGTAATCAAAGAAGTTAAAACAACTCTAAATCAATTCAAGAAATTGTAGGGGAGTATGGATATAGAACAAAAGGATGTTAAGAAGACAATGGGTGAGCCTAAAGAAGAAATTATGCAGATGAAAGTTACAATAATGAAGATTAAAAATAAACGACAGACATAACAGCAGATCTGAAAAGGCAGAAGAAAAAAATCAGTGAATAAGAAGACAGGAGAATTGAAATCATACACCAATACAGATAAGAAAAAATTGCAGTGTCTTAGGGCTGTGTGTGACAGCAAGATGTGTACAAACATATGCATCATGGGTATCCCAGGAGGAGATGAGAAGGGAAGGGGGAACAGAAAGAATATTTGAGGAAATAATGGCTGAAAATTTACCAACTATTATGAAAGACATAAATATACATGTCCAAGAAGCACAATGTACTCCAAACAATAAATCCTAATAGACCTACTCTGCGCCAGTATAGATGTATTATGTCCCCCAAAATGCCACGTTCTTTAATGCAATCTTGTGGGCCAAACATGTTAGTGTTGATTAGGTTGGAATCTTTGGATTAGGTTGTCTGCATGGAGACGTGACCCACCCAATCATGGGTAATACCTTTGATTAGACTATTTCCGTAGAGGTGTGGCCCCACCCATTCAGCATAGGCCTTGATTTAAACACTGGAGTCCTATAAAAGAGCTTACAAACAGAAGGAGCTCAGTGCTGCAGCTTAGCGAGACATTTTGAAGACAGCCTTTGAAAGCTGACAACTGACATTTTGGAGAATGCCATTTTGAAACACAACCTCGGAGCAAGCAAACGCCAGCCACATGCCTTCCCAGGTAACAAAGGTTTTCCAGACACCAGTGACCTTTCTTCAGTGAAGGTATACTCATGTTTATGCCTTGGCCTGGACATTTTTATGGCTGAAGAACTCTAACTTTGTAACCAAATAAACCCCCTTTAGAAAAGGCAATCTGTTTCTGGTATTTTGCATAAAAGCAGCATTACAAACTGGAACATACTCCAAGACACATACTAGTCAGAATGTCCAATGACAAAGATACAGAGAGAATTCTGAAAGCAGCAAGAGAAAAAGTGATTTGCCACATACAAGGGCTAAGTGCCAATTTCTAATCAGAAATCATGGAGGGAGGAAGGCAGTGATATAATGTATTTAAGGAACTGAAAGAAAATCTGCCAGCCAAAAATTCTTTACCTGGTAAAACTGTCCTTCAAAAATGAGGGATAGTTTTAAATATTCACAGATAAATAGAAACTGAGAATTTAATTAACAAAAGACCTGCCCTACAAGGTTTACTAAAGGGAGTTCTATAGGCTGAAAGGAAAAGAGACATTTCCCGATTCTACAGGTTGAAAGGAAGAGTCACATTTCCCTATTTTAAACCTTACTACAAAGCTATATAGTAATCAAAACAGCATGGTACTGGCACAAGGACAGATCAATGGAATCAAGAGTTCAAAAACTCACATCTGTGGCCAACTGATTTTTGAAAAGGGTGCCAACTCCACTAAATTGGGAAGGAATGGTCTCTTCAACGTATTGTGCTGAGAACTGGCTGTCCATATATAAAAAATAAGGGTGGACCCCTATCCTTATACCATATACACAAATTAATTCAAAATGGATCAAAGTCCTAAATATAAAAACCACAACCATAAAATTAGAAGAAAACATTGGGAAGTATCTTCAAAAATCTGTATTAGGCAATGATTTCTTTGACTTTACACCAAAGCATGAGCAACAAAAGAAAAAAAAATCAACTTTTGTGCAAAGGATTTCATCATGAAAGTAAAAAAATACCACCTACAGAATGGGAGAAAACATTTGGAAGCCACATATCTGATTAGAGTTTACTACCCCAAATACATAAAGAAATCCTACAATTCAACAACAAAAAGACAAACAGCCCAATTAAAAATGGGCAAAAGACTGAATAAACATTTCTCTAAGGAATATATACAAATAGCCAAAAAAAGCACACAAAAAGATGCTCAAAAAATCCAGTACGGCAATGCAAATCAAAACTATAAAATGAGATACATTTTAAAAACAAAATAAGTGCTGTCAATGATGTGGAGAAATAGGAACCTTAATACATTGTTAGGGGAAATATAAAATGGTACCAGCTGTTACAGAAAACCATTTGGTACTTCCTCAAAGTTAAACACAGAACTACCATATAGCCTGAGAATCCCACTTCTAGGTATATATCAAAAGAAACAGAAGCAGGGATTCGGGCAGATATTTCCACACCAATGTTGACAGCAGCATTATTCACAACAGCCAAACAGTTGAAGCAACCCCAAGTGTCCACCAACTGATGAATGGATAAAGAAAATGAGGCATTTATATACAATAAAATATTCAGCTGTAAAGAAGACATAAGGGCCAATGCATGCAACAACATAAATAAAGTTGAGGTTATCATGTGCAGTGAAATAAGCCAAATAGAATGGGAAAGATATTGTATGATTCCATTTGAATAAAATTACTAGAGTATGCACATCACAGAGCTAGGAACTAAATTAGAGGTTACCAGGAGCAGGGGAAAAGGGGACGGATAGTTAAAACATAATGGATACAGAGGATCTGTTTTGGGTGATGGAAAAGTTTTTGCTAATGGATGTCGATGACAGCACAACAGTGAATTAAGTGTTAAGGAATATGATGTATGCAGTCTACTCTCAGCATTTAGAAAACAGATAAATTACCATGAAGTTTAACTAGAAATACAAAGGCAGCTATTAACCAAGATAGATAGTTTTCCTTATGATTTTACCTACCCAATTGGATGTCCCAAAGAAACAGCTCCTCCATCGATATTCACCTTTTTGGGATCAATCTCCAGCATTTTAATGTTTGCAAGTACAACCACACTAAAGGCTTCATTTACTTCCCACATTGTAATACCTTCTTTATTCAATCCTGCATCTTTAAGGACCTAAAATTTTTAAAAAGATGATGTTCAAATTATTATCACAATTTATGTATTTTCATTGTTTTCTTGAAATTCTGCGATTTTCATTTGTATTTCCCTTAGAATTAATTGTTTAAATATGGAGTTTTTAATTTATAAGAGGAAGGACCTTTTCATTTTCTGATTTTTGTTTGAATTTCCCATCCTTGTGCACTGAAATCAAGGAATTTTGTTTGTATTATTTCTATTTTAAGGAGCTAGAAAGAACTTGGTTTTCTTAAACATACCATGGATATTTGAAAAGATGTATTCTCTACTTTGGGTACATAACTTAATATACATTCTTAAGATCTACTTTACTGAATATATGCTATATTCTTTACCTGTCAAAGAGGCATATTACTATCTACTAATAGTATATTTGTTTTTCCCTGAATCTCCTGTAGTTTCTATTTTATAACTTATTATGGGGTTATTCAGCACAGATATTCACAGCTGTTGTATCTTCATTGTTAATTGTTTAAAGTCTTTCTATATGTGATCTATTTGTTTTGTTTTGTAGTTCCTCAGCCATTCAGGAAGATGTTTTTGTTCTTGCAGTTATCCTTATACTAATAACTTTACAGGATATCACTAGTGCTGTTTTTCTTTAAAAAAGGAAATTTTACTGTTACAAGTTTAAAAACTTAGCATGAAACTCTTCCTTTCTCTCCTTCACCAGTGGACTAAGGTAGCTTTTCAAGCTCAAAGGTTTTCTCTAACAGCAGAACACTTAAAATATGGTACTGAAGTGTAGCCACGTCTCTAGCTCTCAGAATCTAGTTGGGGTCAGAATCTAGCTTCTACCTTCAGAACCCAGAACTCTTCATCATCCTTGCTTTCCTATGTGTGATGCATTCAGTTTCAGAAGTTGTGTATTTCTGTCACTTTCAGAGATCTTTCACCTTTGGAAGAACGTTACTCTCTTCTCATTTCTGATCCTTCTCTATCCTTTTTTCCCCACTGATTCTGCTTCTTTAAATCTGGTCGATGCTCTCAGAAGTTCCCTTTCAAGTTGAGGCCCTCTCGTCCTAGAACAGAATATTTTCTGGAGATTTCTAAGATCCCTGAACTTCTTCATCACTCCCTCTTTTTCCCGTGGCCTTTTAGCAACTTCTCAGAGACTTGGTTACTTCTGCTTTGGTAATATTTAACTGACAATTTGGAATATGCAGATTTTCTATATCTAATTTCAGTGCTTACTCTAAGACCTGCTTCCAGCAGTTTCCTTTCAGGATGGAGACCCTCCCTACCTTTCTGTAAGTGAATTATTTGTTGTTTTCTACTACGACAACCAGGATCATCAGTATTCCCCTTTTCCTCTGCTGCACCAACTCCCCTTTGCAATTATACCAGGTATGTGAGTTCAGGGTCACAGTTACTTAATTTTTATCTGTTCTACTGAGTTTTACTGTGGTTTGTGGTTGTTCTTTTATTTATTTTGTTTTGTTATCTGTGTTACTCTTAACGGTTTTCAGGAAGACAAGTGGGAATTTTAGGAACTAAGCTATCTCTAAGTTTTAGCAGATAAGTTACACTGAAATCTAAAACCTGCAACCTTGGTATATGCAAATCAGAAGTTGGCATAATGGAGTGTGGTCCCTCACTTTCTTCTTACCTTAGGTACAGCATATGCAGGCGCAACTGGAAAATCAATAGGTTCTACAGCAGCATCAGCAAATGCTATAAAAAAATTATTGTTAATATCTTTTCTACAAGCTACCAAAACTACATCTAACAACTGTTACATATAAAAGCCAAGTTACCCCATTAAATGCAAGTTTCCTGATCCCTGTAAATATATTTGCTCCTTTTATAAGATTCTACACATTATAAAATTTTACCAATCATTTAAGCCAATGATTTTCAAATGGGGGTGGGGGTTGGAGCTGGGGGCTATTTACCACCAGGGACATTTGGTACTGTGTGGAGTCATTTTTGGTTGTAATAGGTGGGATGCCATTGGCATCTAGTAGACAGAGGCCAAGGATGTTGTTAAACATCCTATAATAAAGAATTATCTGCCCCAAAATGTCAACAGTGTTAAGGTTAAGAAACCCTGATCTAAGTTAAGAATAAAATGAAGTTATAGGCTCCTAGTAAAGTAACAAAAGGGCATTTGTTTGTCTTATGAAGTGCTTTCAAATATATTAAGTCAATTCCCTCAGACACCTGATGAAGAAGGCAACGTAGATTTTCCAGTTAAAGAGACTGAGGGCTTACTTAGGGTCACATAGTTAATAAATGCCAGAACCTCTAGATTTCTTAGCTCTAGACTCCTAATCCCATATTATTTTTATTCTACCTTGCTGCCTCTCTGGGATAAAATATGTACCGTGTTTCCTCCCATTCACCATAGAGGACAGGGTAAGTTTCTAAAATCTTTTCTATAAAGCAAATTATAAAGAAAATGTTAAAGGCGTTTCATTCTCAACTACTACATGTATTAGTTATGTCACAAAGTACAACTATATATAGAAATAGCCAACTCCAATATCATCTATTACCAACAAGAAAAACTAATTTCAGAAAGAGGCTGAGGAATAAACAAGGTCAGAATATTTTGTACCTGCTATTCTTGCCAATGGCTTAACATTGAACCTCTTGGCTGCATCTGCAGTCATCAGAACCACAGCAGCTGCTCCATCATTCAGTGTGCTAGCATTGGCAGCTGTGACTGTACCTAAAAGCAACGATGATTATAAAGTCAAAACATTCCTTCACACTGCATTCGTTTCAATTACCTGTTTAAGCACTGCCTGGATTGTTAAGTGTACAGGAAATTACAAATATGGATGGAGGTAATTCCTACACCCAGGAAACATACAGCATGTATAGCTACAAAACTATTAATGTAAGTGCTTTTTTGTACTAGTTTTTTGTAACAGGTTTTCAAAGCTACACTGGGTTAATATGCTGGTCTACATACAATTCAAAGACAGGGACCAGTTCATTCACCTTTCTCCCCAGAGTCTAGTTCTTTGCTTATACAAAACATAAAAATCATTTTATATTAAAACCAGTGTTAAAAGCAGGTATTTCTCCTTCTCTACAATAATGTAAAGTTAAATAGCAATGAATACTAAAAATCACTGAATTGGGTACACTTTAAATTGGAGAATTACACCTTACACTGGAGAATTTTGTAACATGTACGTCAGTGAAGCTGTTTGTAAAAAATTTAATTATGAAATTATAACTTTTAAAAATGCTTTTGCAGTGTAAATTTTTATGATGCTTTTAAAACACCAAATGGATCCACTCCATAAACAGGTATATGTTATTGAGAAATTCTATGTGGAAAGGAAAAAACATTAATTTCAGATTATCACAACTGCAGAAACCAATTTTAATAAAGGAGAACTGACCTGTCAATTTTAAAACCATTAATTAACATAGAACATTCAACAGTTTTTCACTGAAGACCCTCTACATGCCAGCCACTGCAGATATAAGAGTGAGCTAATTTCATTTGAGACTGATATAGTTAATATATTAAACAACAACTAGATGTTTTCTAGAATTGCTTTTGAAAAATTTTTGAAGCAATTCCAAAAGTAGACATGTTACACTGATTCAATTTTTTCTTACACTTCACTGTTAATACTAACCATTTTCTTTTTGGAATACTGTCTTCAGTTTTGAAACTTTGTTAAAATCAATACGTTTATATTCTTCATCTTCTTTAACCACTACATCAGGTTTGCCTAAAACAAAAATCTTTTAAGTTAAGTAATCAACACTCAAGACAACAATTAGTCATTCGGCAAGAAACTGTTACACGAGGTGCCAGTTTGTGCAGCTCTTTGTATGCAGGCATACCTTAAACCAGCCCAAATAAATTCTTTTCTAGAATCTACCACCTATTCTGTTATCTTAGTGTTTAAAGAGGAGTTAAGTAGTTTATAGAATTTAAATATTCTACACTGTCACATCCCATTTTCTTCTCTCTCAGTCCATTTCTATGATCAGTGATGGTCACACTCTCCTGACCACAATAGTATACATCCCCCTCCAGGCTGGGTATGCTCTAGTATTCCATCATCCGGGACACGGTATTTGTTCCAGGAATGGGAATGCAACCTAAACCAAGCCGATGAGTCTTTACTGTGGATTTCTTCTGTGGAGTTGGTGAGGAAGGTGAATTCCCATTTTACTAAGAGCTCTACAGATGTGACTCTAAAGATGGAGGCAGTTAACTTATGGAAACCTGAACGAATAAAGCACAAAATCATGCAGCAATGAGAAGCCAAAAGAACATGTCTAATAATATTGAAACACCAATTCCAATTCCTTAAGTTCCCAGAGCTGTGTGGTTGCTACTGTTCATCCTTAGTTCTGGGACATACCCCAGCAGCCTTCCAAAAAACCATTTTTTTACTTAAACTAATGTATTGTCTGTCTTTCAAGTATATGAGACAGAGTTCTAAAAAATATGTTTCTCAATTTAAAAATAATATGCTCATGGAGGTGGCCTAAGGGTATCAACAGGTGAATGAAAGAGCCAACTGCAGTGTATACATACAACAGAATATTGAGCGGCTGCAAGAAGAAATGAAGTCATGAGGTATGCAACTAGGTGAATGAACCTTGAGGACAGTATGTTCAGTGAAATAAGCCATAAATGAAAGGACTGATATTTTATGGCCTCACTAATACAAACTACCTATAAAGAACAAATGCTGAGAATTGAATTCAAGAGCTCAGGTTATCGGGATAGAACATGGGCAGAAACTGGGCAATCGACAATGCATAATTACAAAATGTTCAATAAGGCTTACTGTAAAAGCTTCCTAGATTGTAAGCTCTTAAAGCAGTCACATCTATTCCCAAGTTTCAACTGTTATTTAAGAGATGTTCATTTGGTACAAAATTTATATTCTCTAAAGCACCCTATCTAATTCAGCCTGTATGGTCAGTTTCTTTAAACACTATAAATTACATGGAACCTTGAATAGGGAGTAAGATCTTGTTGGTTTGCACAGGTTGCAAGCATTAGGGACTCCCAATCTAATAATTCAAGCCCTCAATCTTGGGGCTTGCAATTATGAAACTTATTCCTGCAAAGGAGATGCTAAGCCTACTTATAATTATGCCTAAGAATCACCCCCAGAGAACCTCTTGTTGCTCAGATGTGGCCTCTCTCTCTCAGCAACTCTACAAATAAACTCACGACCCTCTCCCCTACGTAGGACATGACTCCCAGGGATGAGCCTGGCCCTGACATTGTGGGATTGAGAATGACTTGTTGACCAAAAAAGGGGAAAAGAAATGAAACAAAATAAAGTTTCAGTGGCTAAGAGATTTCAAATAGAATTGAGAGATCATTCTGGAGGTGATTCTTATGCATTATATACTCATTTTTAGTTCTGAATGTATTAGAATAGCTAGAAGAAAATACCTGAATGTGTTGAACTGTAATGCAGTAATCTTGATTCTTGATGATTGACTGTATAACTATATAGCTTTTATTGTGTGACCATGTGATTGTGAAAGCCTTGTGACTGTGACTGGCACTCCCTTTACCCAGTGTATGGGCAGATGAGTAATAAAGACAAAAATATAAATATAAATAATGGGGGAGAATAAGGGGTATGGGACGTTTCGGGTGTTCTTTTTTATTTTTATTTTTTCCTTTATTTTGGAGTAATGAAAATGTTCTAAAATTGACTGTGGCAATGAAAACACAACTGTATGATGATACTGTAAGCCACTGATTGTGTACTTTGGATGGAACATATGGTGTGTGACTGTATCTCAATAAAATTGCATTTAAAAATAATAATAATATGTTCAGTGGCTCTTGCAAATGGATTGACATCTCATCTTAAATCGGGTTGAAATATACTCTGATCTGGCAACTTTTCCCTTTATTAACAGTAAGCATAAATGTCCTCAGCTGAAGTGAACAAAGATAAAAATGTACTAATTTTTTTAAAATTGGCAACATGTAAAGATTATTAAAAATTAAAACCCATTTAGAAACATTATCCCTCTACCTTTTACTGTAATTGTCACAGGAATAACTTCGTTTCCAAATTTTCCAGCTTCCCATGCTTCTTTACTTCTGGTGTAGGAGTTAACAGCATAAGTATCCTGTTCATCTCGTGCAATATTCAGCTTCTTTGCAGTATTCTCAGCACAATTCCCCTGTTAAAAGGTGAAATTTTTAAAAACTAATTAACTTTGCATAAATTACAAAATAGTGGTTAGCAGTTAATATTTAACTAACGAAACTTTTTTTAAAATATACTTCCTTCTGCATTGGGTAACTTTTCACTCATGCCTTCACCTTCAAAGGTCTGAATTAGCCCAGAAGTTGCTATTTCAAAAGCAAATAATTACATATTTATGGAATCCATTATTAGAAGTCAGAAAAATACCCTATTTCAAGTGTGGGACAATTTCTCTTAACAACTGAGTCAAGCTAGTGCAATGGTCTTAGAAAAATGTTTCCCTAAAATGAACGGGTAAAATCCACATTTACAAAGGTCCCTACTTTGGTTCAGTTTCTAAAATATATATATTCACTAAGAAAAATCAAGCAGTATTATATACAGCTGTCATTTCTCCATTACAGAGCAACATTTACCATATGGATTTTATTGTAGACATCAGTTAGCCCATCTTTTACGATCAAATCTTCAAGCTGTACTCCACCATAAGGTGTTGCTCCTCTGTTCATTACATATGGAACATTAGACATGCTCTCCATTCCACCTGCCACCATCACATCCTGCCCAGCAATACACAAAACTCAATGTGAATTCAAATAGCAGTTGCAACCACAGCTTTATGTTAACACATAAATACTCTTTACACAGCTATCAACAAAAAATGTTCTACATGGATTTTTTTAAACATTTGTTACAGAGTGGATATAGAAAGTACCCTCTTTGCCCTTTGAACCTAATGAAAAGAAATGACCTAAATCATGTAATGATGATTAAAATGAGAACTGGACATTAATAAGAATGGCAGGAATCCTTCATGTAGGGCCATTATGTGAAATTCCTATTCATATTGTAATCCTTCACTCACACTGCTAAAAATGTAATATTCTAGTCTTCTGACGTATTACAAGTAATCTCAGTTCATGGAAATAATGCTTCTGCTACTTTAATTGAGGTCCTTATCTCTCCCAGGACAGCTGTAATAATTTCCTAGTTGATCTTCTGACATCCAGCCTTCCCTTCTTCCAAGGCATCATCTACACTCATCTAAGTTGCTTTGGCTAGAATGTTAAGTCTGATAATTTCACTCCTTAAAGGACTATGCCGAGGAATAAAGGACAAATAGAAGTTCCATACCACAGATACCTAAACAGTTTACCTATTCTGAAATACAGAGGTTATCAATTAGTTCTCACTAAAATACTGAGTATTTTCTGGGGATGATGTCAATAAGAAGTGACAGAAAATAGATACCTATTCTTCATGATAAAGTAAAATTGGCAATTTTCTAAAATCATAATTAAATATTCAAAACAAGGCAATTCCGAGTACTCATATAGGTCAGATAATTGTATACATGTACACATGAATCAAATGATACTAATTCAAAGCATTTAACTAGTGCAAATAGCATTCGCTAGAGAACCACAATAAACAGAGACAAGACTTTCCTTGTCATTCAAACAGTTCTGAAATGTATCCAAAGACTCTCATGACCATTTTCCACCCTGTGGTTTGACAAGAGTTTGGTAACACTCAATGCTGGTAAGGATGTGGGAAAACAGGCTCTCAGAATCTTTGGAAAGTGTATAACTGGTACAGCTTTTATGGAAAGCATGTGAAAATACCACAATTTAAAATCCTTTGACATAGCAATTCTTTTAGGAATTTTTCCAACAGATTTGCAAATGAAGATGGCGTTTTAATGTCTTCACTGCTGTGTCTCCAGTGACTATCACATAGTAGGTGCTCAGCTAGTAAGGGTCAAAACAAGAATTGGAACCAGCCAGGTTACTTGACTCCAGACTTTATGTGCTCTTAACCACTATACCACTTGGCGTCACTAGAGTTGAATCAAGTAGCTATAATTACACAAAAATAAATGTTAAGTGGTACTCACTGAGGCAGTAGTTAAAATGGTAAAGAACTGGAGACCACTTAAATGTCCATTCAATAAGGACCCATAAAATATATTACAATTGTTCAATTCAATGTTACACTCTTTTTTTAATTCAATTTTACTGAGATATATTCACATACCATGTAGTCATACAAAGCATACAATCATTTGTTCACAGTACCATTATATAGTTGTGCGTTCATCACCAAAATTAATTTTTGAACATTTTCATTACCACACACACAAAAATAATAAGAATAAAAATTAAAGTGAAAAAGAACAATTAAAGTAAAAAAGAACACTGGGTACTTTCCCTCCCCACCCCCCGTTTTCTACTCATCCATCTATACACTGGACAAACGGGAATGTGATCCACATGGCTTTCCCAATCACATGGTCACCCCTCTTAAGCTACATTTTTATACAATCATCTTCAAGATTCAAGGGTTCTGGGTTGTAGTTTGATAGTTTCAGTTATTTACTGCTATTCATTAGAACCTAAAAAGGGTTGTGTATATTGTGCGTAAGAGTGCCCACCAGAGTGACCTCTAAGCTCCTTTTGGAATCTCTCTGCCACTGAAGCTTATTTCATTTCCTTTCACATCCCCCTTTTGGTCAAGATGTTCTCCATCCCACGATGCTGGGTCTACATTCCTCCCCGGGAGTCATATTCCACGTTGCCAGGGAGATTCACTCCCCTGGGTGTCTGATCCCGTGTAGGGGGGAGGGCAGTGATTTCACCTGCCAAGTTGGCTTAGCCAGAGAGAGAGGGCCACATCTGAGCAACAAAGAGGCATTCAGGAGTAGACACTTAGGCACAATTATAAGCAGGCCTAGCCTCTCCTCTGCAGTGCAGTAACAGGCTTCCCAAGGGCAAGTCCTGTGATTGAGGGTTCAGCCCATCAAACTACCAGTCCCCAATGTCTGTGAGCATATCAGCAACCATCAAGATGGGGAAGCCCAAGACCCCTGCATTCTCCCCTAGCTGTTACACTCTCTTATGTGCTGATATTGAAAGATCTCCAAGACATTAAGTGGGGCACAGAGGTTAAGCAACTTGCCCATACTTTCTCTGCCTTTGAAGAGGAAGACTACACAAGAAGCTGGTGAATGAGTCAGAGAATCAGAAAGGGGTATGAAAAAAAGATTTTACAAGTATCTGATGCATTAGCTCAGGCATCTCTCCATCCTTTTTTCCCTCTTTGCCTTGCCTTATAATTGGAAACAAAGCATGAGAGATTAACAGCAAAGGGCACTCATAAATTGTGGTTCTTGTATAAATTATTTGTAAACAACTCACAACTAATTTTCACATGGTGTGTTATGTCTTGACAGGCCGGAATGCACTGGATCAGGATAAAGATAGCTCTTTTCTAATTTCAGCCCTGTAATTTTCCGTTTGTAGCTGAGTCTTGCTTTTCTTCTCTGCAAAATGAAGGGCTTGGATCTGATAAATTAACTTCTATGCGTGTATGTCGCGTTTCCTAACACCACAGCACTATTTGTAGAGCAGCCTATCTCTTGCTTGATCTCAGGTTTACACAAGGCCAATAGAAAGCACATAAAATTTTACAACTGAACCTGGGCATGTAGATACAAGTTAGTCATCAATCCTGGGCTCAATCAACAATCTGATTCCTAGGGCCAACACTTATCCTTATTTGTAATGAAAACCCTCCTTATTCTGGCAAACACAGAACTCAGGATATGTTAAATCACCCAGAATCTCAGAGAAAGACCTAAGAAAAGGATCATCCCAAGATAGAAATGCCTCAGCTAAAACTTCTTTTTAACACAAGACACTTAGGCTATCCTTTTAGCCTCTACCTTCAAATGGAATTAGCAAATCCAGATGCTCCTGAGTGTGATACAATGTAATAACTGTACTTACAGGAAAGAATTTCATTTCTAAAAGTTGACAGTGCTTGGATTTTTAGTCTGTTCGTACTGGACACCATTTTAATTAAAAAACAGAAAAGAAGTTGCTTCTTACCTGATGTCCACACATAAGACTCTGAGATGCCATCATAATGGCCTTCATTCCTGAAGCACAAACTTTGTTTACAGTAGTGCACGGAGTAGATATAGGGAGGCCTAAAACCAAGATAATTAAGTCATACTCTTGAATAACTAAGACACCTTCACACACAGCTGTAAAATTAACATTAACAGAAGATAGATTAAACTATAAAGAGCAACAACATTCCTTCTTCCAATCTAAGTTTAGAAGTGTTAGAGTATTGCATTTAATATTTTATTTAACAGTTGTGACCCCTGTTTTGCCATTATAAACATTTTAAGTATAAAGGCAATGTATTCCTGGTACCTGCACCAAGTGCTGCTTGCCTTGCAGGAGCTTGTCCTTCACCTCCTTGTAGAACATTACCCATGTATGCTTCTTTCACTTCTTCTTTTGGAATCCCTTTTGAAAAAATTAAAAAGATGTTTCCATATTTTATTTTCATAATTAGTTATTACCTAATAAGGTACATGGCATTATATAGCGGGAATGGTTTCTTTTTCTTGTCATTTTTGAGTTTCATTCCTAACTCGATAATGCAAAGACTTCTTCTATACAAGACAATTAAAAAATGTCAGCATTGCCATTTCTAAGTGCTATGTATATAGTAAGTGCAAAATCATTTTGTCCCCTCACCACAAAGAGCAAAGCAACTACTAACCTGCCTTTTCAATGGCTCCCTGAATTGCAATAGAACCAAGTTTAGTGGCTGGCAGTGAGGAAAGGCTGCCTAGAAAGGATCCAATAGGTGTCCTTACAGCACTTACTATGACCACTTCCTGGCAAGAGAGAAGAATAAATTATTGTATTTAAATATTTTACCAAAATTGTCTTTCATTAAACTTACAATCCATATATAAACAAGCAAAGAAACACACTATTTTTATGAATGACAGTAAAACTAGTCAGTTTAACGCTACTGCATTATGATTTAACACCTTACAGAAGACGTAAAACCAAACCAACACTAAAATATACGTGGATCTTTCCCACTTCTCCACAGGAAGTATGAAACCAGGAGCTTAAGTTTCATTCTTCAGTCAAAAATTTAAGGAAATGTTCACTCTGCCCTTGTTAACTGCATAATAAACAGCCCAATTCAAAGGGCCCTTTAACTGAAGTGAATCCTGGGCTAGGAATCAAGACCTATATTCTAGACAGGGCAACACTACTTTACTAGTCCCACAGCCTAGCCATAATTTAATAAATGATTACTAAGAAAATAATATGAAAATTAAGAAAAAGCAGATAAAAGCTCTCTAAAATATAAAATACTATTTTAACAATTCTCTTCTTATACTTGCCACCTTCCACATTCTCCTACTAAGCTCATGGATAAAGTAAGAGAATCATTCCCTAGATTTTAGTAGAAAAATACTATTGAGCCACTTTAGAGACCTTATAAAACAAAGAGAGGTGATCGGGTAATGGCCCTTCCTGTCTAATCCTTGGCCTGGACCTTCTCTTTTAGGATCCCTGTGGCCTCTGCCTTGTTCCAAACATGTTATGATGAGGGTCCCTGAGAGTAAAGAAAGAACACTGCCCAGATTTAGAGGGGACACTGTTTTGCAGCAGACTATGGGGAAGAAGCAGGAATTATACAGGGGACTAGACTGATATTTTTAATGTTAATCTGGGGATTTAAATTAATTGTAATAAGTAGCCATATGATACTTCATGCCACAGTCCTGAGTTGACCCTCACATATACCCAAATCAGAAGCATATGCATTTTCATTCCTTTAAATTATTGAACCTTGAAAGCACAATTTAAATGTATACTTACATTCAAAGTGGGTTTTGATACATAACTTCGCTTCATGTATCTGATTTCCTATAACATAAATATTTATAATGTTATAAGGCAAAAAATGTTAATCTGTATCATTTATTCTTCTCAGTGACAGAATTATAATTTTTTTCTACTTTATACTTTTATTTCCAAATTTTCCACAGTGAACATGTCATTACTTTTCTAATTAGAAAA
The DNA here is from genome assembly GCF_015220235.1 of Choloepus didactylus. NCBI lineage: Eukaryota > Metazoa > Chordata > Mammalia > Pilosa > Megalonychidae > Choloepus > Choloepus didactylus. The sequence continues at coordinate 124,004,558 of NC_051312.1, read as the reverse complement.
AAAAATTACTACCTTGTAATATACTTTTCTGATTATTCATTAGAATGGTTTCCTTTAACTTCTGAAGACTTTATAATCCTAAAATTTTTTAAGTATGAACTTTATAAATTGTAGTTTTAACTTTAAGTTGTAAATTAAGTAATTTTAGAATCCCACAAGAAAAGATTATCATTGCTTTAAAATATATTTTATTTAAATAAAACTTGCTATTTCTCACCATCCACTACTAACAAATGTGTCTGGTTTATATGAGGCAAATGTACCGCATATAAATATGATACATATTCCAGATGAATTCTTTTTTAAGAAAGGAAAAAGTAAATATCCTGCCCCTCCTTTCACTTCTTTCCACTCTATTCTTGGGAACAAATGCCAACAAAAACAAAATCTGAAAATGCAGGTCACAGTTCAGAGATCCAGTTGACCTGAAACTGGATTATTACAGGTCAAAGAATACAATTTTTTACCCTCTGAGTTCAAAAAGCAAAATAAATATGCAAAAAAAAACAGCAGCTTATATTTAGAACCTAATCTTGTTGCTAGCTGTTATAATGGCCAATCACCTGTCACAAACAGAGCAATAAATAAGTCTACAATTGTCTAAAACTTTAAATTGACCAGAGTACTTATCTTTTCACAGATTAAATGTTCTTTTTCCTGACTCAATGCTTATAATGAACTGAAGCTTTTAATCTATATAAAAATTCATAGGAACCTAAGATGGCAGCTAGGTGAGACAGGGCAAAAAAACACCTCTGTGAAAAATACTAGATAAAAACCAGAAAGTGACCCAGAACACCAGTTCCAGCTATGCACCAGCCAGACAAGGTCTGCTAAATCCACAGGGACCGTGCATTTGGTGAAAAGCAGGAGTCTGCATTCTGAAACGAGTGAGTGAGCCGGCTGAAAGTCCGGCGGCCGTGCTGCAGTGTGGGGAACAGTGGGTTCGTGTTTGGAGATGGACTAGTTCTTTAAAAAAAAAAAAAACCCAGGAGCGGCTGCGGATATGACGGGGAGAACCGCGCAGTGAAGCACGGCAGGAGCAGGCTGGGCCAATGCCTCGGTGTCTGGCATGGAGGACAGCCCTTCTCACACCTGCTGCTGATTGTCCCGGGGCCAGGGGAGCAGAGGGGAGCCACAAGAAGAAAGAAATCACGCCCCTTGCCGCCATCTCCCCAGTGGGCTGGGGACACTGCTGCCCGGGGCCGGACCCACAGCCTAGAGACACAACAAGAAACCCAGTGTAATGGGGAGTCTTTCCCGCAGCACCGCACACATGCCACAATATCGGCTATGGACAGTGGCCTTTAGTGCACCCACAGCTAACTGTCCTGGAGCTGGGAAGGCGGAGCTGTGCGAAAAGGGGGAAATTAACACGTCCCATTCAGCCATCTTTACAGCAGGCTTGGAACGTCCCTGCACAGCCCCACGGCCCAGGACTTCCCTGGAGAGCTGGCGCGCACTTGTGATGTGGCACAACCTTCTCTCAGCAGAGGTCCTGGAAGAGAGGGGGACCCGCTCAGAAATCCCAGGGACCCTACACCAATACCAAGGACTTGTGAGTCAGCGGCAGAGACACTCTGTGGCAAGACTGAAATGAAGGCTTAGGCTCTTGCAACAGCCTTAAATCTCCAGGAACACCTGGGAGGTTTGATTATTAAAGCTGCCCTGCCTCCCTAACCACCGAGACACACGCCCCACATTCAGGGCAGACAGCACCAACAACACACCCAAACTGAGTTCACCAATTGAACCCCACAAGAATCAGATCCCCATACACCACAAAGACAAAGTTGGGGAGAACTGACTTGAGGGTAATAGGTGACTCATGGACGCCATCTGCTGGTTAAAGAAAGTGTACACCACCAAGCTGTAGATCTGACAAATTACAGATCAGTATTTTTCATATCCTGAAAGAACCCTATCAAGTAAAGCAAATGCTAAGAGGCCAAAAACAACAGAAAATCTTAAAGCATATGATAAAACCAGACGATATGGAGAACCCAAACCCAAACACACAAATCAAAAGATCAGAAGACACACAGTACTTGGCGCAATTAATCAAAGATCTAAAGACAGACAACAAGAGCATGGCACAGGATATGAAGGACATGAAGAAGACCCTAGAAGAGCATAAAGAAGAAACTGCAAGAGTAGGTTAAAAAAAATAGACGATCTTATGGAAATAAAAGAAACTGTTGGCCAAATTAAAAAGACTCTGGATACTCATAATACAAGATTAGAGGAAGGTGAACAATGACTCAGCCTCCTCGAGGACCACAGAATGGAAAATGAAAGAACAAAAGAAAGAATGGGGAAAAAATTGAAAAAATCGAAATGGATCTCAGGGATAGGCTAGATAAAATAAAACGTCCAAATTTAAGACTCATTGGTGTCCCAGAAGGGAAAGAGAAGGGTAAAGGTCTAGAAAGAGTATTCAAAGAAACTGTTGGAGAAAACTCCCCAAACCTCCTACACAATATAAATACACAAAGCATAGATGCCCAGCAAACTCCAAATAGAATAAATCCAAATAAACCCACTCCAAGACATATTCTGATCAGACTGTCAAATATTGAAGAGAAGGAGCAAGTTCTGAAAGCAGCAAGAGAAAAGCAATTCACCACATACAAAGGAAACAACATCATAAGACTAAGCAGCAACTACTCGGCGGCCATCATGGAGGCGAGAAGGCAGTGGCATGACATATTTAAAATTCTCAGAGAGAAAAATTTCCAACCAAGAATACTTTATCCAGCAAAACTCTCCTTCAAATTTGAGGGAGAGCTTAAATTTTTCACAGACAAACAAATGCTGAGCGATTTTGCTAATAAAAGACCTGCCCTACTTCAGATACTAAAGGGAGCCCTACTGACAGAGAAACAAAGAAAGGAGAGAAAAACATAGAGAATTTTAACAGACATATATAGAACATTACATCCCAGGTCACCGGGACACACATTCTTCTCTAGTGATCACGGATCTTTCTTCAGAATGGACCATATGCTGGGACATAAAACAAGACTCAATAAATTAAAAAAAAAAAAAAAAAAAAAAGAAAAGAAAAAGAAAATTGAATTTGTTCAAACCACATTTCTCTGACCACAATGGAATACAAATAGAAGTTAATAACCATCAGAGACTTGGAGAATTCACAAACACCTGGAGGGTAAAAGTGAGGGGGAGATGAAAACATTCCCAGATAATCAAAAGCTGAGGGACTTCATCACCAGTAATCAGTCCTATAAGAAATGCTAAAGGGAGTTGAGCAGGCTGAAAGGAAGGGACACTAAACAATTGACTGAAACTACATGAAGAAATAAAGATTTCCAGTAAAGATCACATGATAAATATAAATACCAATATTACTGTATTTTTGATTTGTAACTCCACTATTTACTTCCTACAGGATCTAAAATACATAAAGTGTAATGATAAATCAGTGGTTTTGAACTCAATGTAAAATATGTAATTTTTGACAAGAACTACATAAAGGTGGGGGAATGGAGGAGTATAAGAACATAGTTTATGCGTCCTATTGAAGTTAAGTTGGCATCAAAGAAAAACAAGATTGTTATAGATTTAAAGAGGTTAAATTTAAGCCCACGGTAAACACAAAGAAAGTATCAGAGAATATGACCACAGAGATGAAAAGCAGAGTATGGATTACTAGAAGTGGGGGAAGGGGCAATGGGGAGTTAAGAAATGAGTGTAGGGTTTCTGTTTAGGGTGAAGGGGAACTTCTAGAAATAGATGGTGGGAAGGTGATAGCACTGCAACATTCTAAATATGATTAATCCCACTAATGAAATGCTAGGGAGGGGGTGAAATGGGAAAATTTAAGCTGTATATATGTTTCCACAATTGAAAAAAAAAAAAAAAAAAAAGTCTAAATAGATGACAATTGAATGCCAAGGATGATCCTGGATGGGATCTGAGGATGGAGGACAGGAGGCTTAAAGGGACACAGTTGAGACATAAGAAAGAAAAAAAAAAAAAAAAAAAAGGAAATATAGAATGTAAGCTTTGTATGAATGTTGAATTTCTTGACCTTCTTAGCTGCACTTAATGGGACTGCATAAAAGAATGTTCTTGTTCATGGGAAATGTGTATGTGAATTATATTGTTTGTTCAAAGGTGTGCAGCTTGCTCTCATATGTTCAGAGGACAGAGCAATCGATTATGGATGATAGAGAGGGAGAGAAAGAAAGAAATGGTGGTGTGACAGGATGTTAAAGTTGGTGGACTGGGGTATCGGGGGAGGGGGGTTGGGGTATGCTGGAGTTCTGCGTATGGGGTTCGTATTGTTTTTGCAACTGTTCCTGTAAGTTTGAATTTATTTTAAAATAAAATTTTAAAAAAATTTATAATACAGCATAAACAGAAAGCCGATTTGACAAGTTGTGTTTATAGGTAGAAATAAACACAATAACTACAAGGTTCTCTCCAAACTAGTTTTTAAGAAGTATCTAGATGAGAATATACATGCAAATGGTAGCTTAGAGAGAGAATATTTTCCTAGGCAGAGGAAGAACAGCATTTAAGTAATCCGTTTTCCATGTCTAATACAACGAATTATTGTACAACGGCTAACTCAGGAGCTATTTTTCTTAGTCTTCTTGTGCTGTCTCACCCTCCCTTTCCCAATCTCTAAGGGCCGGAGTGCTCCAGGGCTTTGTTACAGACCAGTGTTAATTTTTCCAACTTCCCTCTCTCCTTACTCTCTTCACTCTGGATGGATGGCTCACTTCTATTCTTCAGGTCTCAGTTCAAAAGACTCATCCTCAGAGAAGTCTTCCCGAAGCACTACATGTAAAGTTGGCCTCTACTTTTACTCTCTTGATATAAAATTTTTATTTATTAATACACCTCCCATACTGTATAAGTATGTGATTCACATTTGTTTTATCTTTCTCCTTCAACATAATACCAGCTTTTGGAGAGCAGGATGGTATCTTCTGTTCACTGTTGCATCCCTATCACTTAGCACAGTGCCTAGTACTCATTAAATATTTGACGAATGAGTGAAAAAAATTAAGAGTATAGAGAGGACGATGAATACAGTGTGTAACACGCTGAATGAAGGCAACCAGCTGAGTCCTACCTGCCTGGCACATATCCTCTGAGGACAGCTCAGCTGCCCAGGCTGAAGAGGCACCACCTGACCACTCCAGGCGGAGCGAGGCATTGCTGCCTCACTTCCACAGCACCCTGCACACACGCTAATTATTTTCCCAGAACACATAATTTTGTAACCCTCAGGTAACTTGACTGTGTTTTCACACCAGACTACTGAGTTCCAAGACAACATTCATTTTGTTTTATTTACTTTATATTGCAGCGATGGCAGGAGATGCTAAATAAATATTTGAACAAAGACTGACCCTTGCTAGCCACTCTAAAAAATATGATCAGGTGGGGTAAATATGTCATGAAGTAAAAAACAGTATAATGAGCTGGGGGGTAATATGGGCCTACTTTACATGGGATGGGCAAAAAAGGCTTCTCTGGAGATGTCATTGGAGCTAAGAAATGAAGATTAAAGAGCTAGCCTTGTGAAGATCTAGGAATGAGCGTTTGAGGCATAGGGAACAACTAAGATAAAGGCCTCGAATCAGGAACAAACTTGGCACATGTAAGGCAGAGAAAGAACAGTAGTGCAGCAGGGGCATGAGCCCAGGAGAGCAAAGTATGATCTGAGGCTAGTGAGTAAGCAGGGACCAGAAAGGCCATAACAAGGGGTCTGGATTCTGGTCTGTGCACAACAGGAAGCCTTTATAAAAAATACTAAAGGCTTTTATAGTATAAAAAGGCCACTCTGGCTGCAATATAGAGAACTGACTGTAATGGAATAACAGCAGAACAAGGAAGACCAGACCAGAGTGCTAGTGTGACTAGTGCTAGGGTGGTAACAAGATGAGAAGATACAAACAGATGGATTTGGAATAGGATTTAGAGGTAGAACCAGTCAGAGAGTACTATTTTGTCATTTCATAGATGAGGAAACTAACGTACAGACTGGTCAAGCATCTGCCCAGTCACAAAGCCAGTAAAGGGCAGAACTGGGATTTCAAATGCAGGCAGCTCTACTTTTGGCCCCCGCACTACTGTAAATATTATATATTTTATTAATATCAATACAATTTAAAAACCTGGGGCAACTGCTCTTTCCAAAATACTGTATCACTTGTCAATTATTAATTACTCGCTCATGATATCCCTCAGTGGTCAATCCTATCAACAGTGACACTAACGTTTCATTATTCTTTTGTGAGTATAGATAGGTAGTACATAGGACACAAAAGATTTCACAGGTAGCATCTCTGTGCCAAAATAACTGTAAAATTCAGTCAAATGATTAGAAAATGAGCCACTATCAAGGAAATATTTTGGGAAAAAGGATCAAATCTTTTTTTTTTTTTTTTTAACTTCTCAACTGCTTAGTATAGAGGGACTGGCAGTTACTACTAAAAACACCTTAAGTTTAGGCATGTTATTGTCTGTGTAAGGAAAGAAATTCCTTTACATAAATATGCAAAACCTGCATTGCTTCATTCTTTTATTAAGGTCTCCAAGTCTTAAATAGTTATGCTCATTTCAGTTAGCATTTGCAGTCCTTACCTTATTTAACTCCTCTGCTAAAATCTTACATAACCACTCTGTTATGCTGGAATTTGACCTTGTTGATTGAGCACACCCTCCTTCTGGAAAATCTCACCTGTCTTGGCTTCCAAGTGACACTACATTCCCCAGGTTTTCTTCTAAACCAACTGTCCTCTCTTCACTAGCCTTCACAGGCACCTGCTTGCTCTCCCTCTCCCTGAAGTACTGCAGGCCCCATGATAGGCCTTTTGTCTTTTCCCTCTACACATTCCCATTGGGCGAGCTCATTAATGCCTGTGGATTCCACTGCCATCTACAGCTGATGATTCCCAAACCCTCTCTCATCCAGTTGTTGTCCTATGTTCCAGACCCTCTTAACTCACTGGACAACTCCAAACACAAGCACAAAACTCGACTCATTTCTTTCTATCCACCCCTGTATCTGCCCTCCTACAGTCCCTGTACTCAACGAAAAACTCCACCTCTACTTAGCTACCAAAGGCTGAACCTGAAAAATTATACTTAACTCCTTCTCTCTCATCTCCTCACAGCCAGTCATTGAGTTCAATGTATTCTATTGCCTTTGTATCTCTTGAATCTATCCATTTCTCTCCATGCTTATCACCAAACTATCACTCTTGCTTGATTACCACAACATTCTAACTGGCTGTTCTTTCAGCCTCTAAAAGAACAATGTTCAATGTCCAATGACTGACATTGGAGAATGCACAGAGAAAAAGAGAAAGGGAAGAAAGCAAAAACAATGAGTATGTATGTCCATCAAAATCATTCTACCTGAAAGAGACAATTTAATGCAGGGAATTAAACATACAGGTAGTAGAAGAACTGAAAACAGGCGACAGTTGGGCAGTACAGAGATTAGCAGCAACAGTAAGGCACTAGAACACTTAGGCTGCTTGAAATGCCAAATACAATACAAGTCAAGAAAGAAAAACAGAAAAAATCACTGGTATCCTTCAGCTGAGTGGCCCAGAAACCTAACTGCAGAGGGTTAATGAGAAATGGCTGTAAAATAAATGGAGGTGATAAGTACAAACCACTCCTTGAACCATAAAAGAAAAGTGATTACAGCCAGAAGGGCAACAAGTTCCAATAAAGTACATAAAGATTTGTTGACCGTGTGTACTGGAAGGCAAAGGGGAAAGAGCCAATGTAATGGATGAGAGGTCAAATTCCATTCCACAAAATGGCACTGAAAATTGAAAATCCTTTAAAACAAACAGATTTCCAAGCAAGATTTCAATGCTCAGTAAATGACCCCTTTGAATTAGTAACACCCAATACAGCTGTTTGCTAGAGTTCAATGACATGAAGTCCACAAACATGCTCTACTACCTATAATTTCACTTTTCTCATCAGTTAACATGTGTTTCCTTGTAAGTTCTTAATTAATCCATAAATTAAATTCTGCTCTTTTTTTTACATTCCTAGAGAACCTACTAGTTCACCTACTCAGCTTTGGTTGAAACCAGGTTACCTAATTACTTTTTTGTGATTCCCCAAGTCATTCCTAAGACAAATAATATGCTGATTGAGAACTCATCTTTCCAGAAACCTGTTCCTCTTCCTAATATTTTATTATATTATTCACCCAGGATTAATTGTAAACTCTTCCTTTTCTCTTGGTCCCTTACCCCCATCCCCTAATTGCCAAGTCCTACATGTATTCTTTTAAATCTCTAGCATAATCCTGGCTCCCTTTCAGGTCTTTTGCCAGCACACTAGTTCAAGTTATGTTACTTCACAGCAATTCTCCGTGAACTCTGATTATGTCAAAATCAAAAATATCAACAGTCCCCACTGACTTGGTTTCAAATCCAAACTCTTACAACATGACTGGATTTCAAAGCTCATTGACCAACCAAACCGGAAAATTGATATTTCACCAGCTACACCTTGAAGTTCTCTAGCTCTGCCAGACCCTAAATGTAGGTACAAGTTCTCTTCCTTTGATGTACAGTAACAGTCTTTCTTTCAAGGCTCTGTCAGTCTTGTGTTTGCAAACACCCTCCGGGCATCCTCAGTATGAAAGCTTTATTCATATATGAAGTACAATTTACTTCTTGAATTATCTGAATAACATTTCCCCTAAATTTAAGTTGCTCCAGAGTAGGAACATTTTGTTTACTAACACAGAATGCCTCACAGTTTGTAAGCCAATGATTAGCTGCTGCATGAAAAATAAAATCAACTCTCTTGGCAATAATGCTCACGAACATATTTTAAAGAAAATCTAGGAAACAGTTTCACCGGCCTTCAAAGAGGCATCTCTCCAGTCTACAGTCATGCAAGAGCGGATCCAAGGCCTTTCTGCCTCCCCAAATACGTGCCCATTTAACAGACCAATAGTAATAATTATGATTAAGGTGGATATCCTGGAAGTTGAACCGTACTTTGTAAAACATAAGCGAGTAGCCGCTGCGCCTCGGGGGAGCACGCGTGGGGCTGTCGGGGCCCGAGCGCCGCCGGGGGCCCCCCCGGGGCCTGCTGGCATTTAAGGCTTCGGGGCCGCGGGAGTCGCCGGCGCGAACCTTCCGAGGAGGAGAACGGGCAGCCGAGTCCCAGGGCCCAGTGCGGAGGGCCAGAGGGCCTCCCGGGGCCTCCCCAAGTCCCGCCCTGGGAACAAGCCCCTCTCACCGGAATCAGCCTCCGCAACAGGAGGCTGCACCCATAGCCGTAGCCGCGCAGGAGAGCAGCGGACGCAGCCATGGTCGCAGAGAGCAGAGCGAAGGCGTCAAGGACGGAGACCCGGAGGCGCAGCAAACCTCGTTGCCCGCCTCCAACGCCAACCCCGCAGCTAGGGCGAGCACCGCCCACCCGCCTCCTCCAATGGGAGCCTCGGAGGGCGACGGACGGCGGCTATTGGCCAGCAGCCAGAGAAAGGCGGGGCGGAGCCGGAGACCCGAGCTGGAGCTGCCTGCACCCGGAGCCTGATTGACAGCCTATAAGTGAGGTGGGAGGTGCGAGAACCGAAGCAACAATCACCTGAGCAATCACCCCAGGCGCTGCTGATTCCGCTTTCCCTCCACGTCCGACCTCCCGTTGCCAAAGGTTTTGTAACAAGACTTTTCCGTTCACTGCGCTTGCGTCTCTCACTTATCACCTACCCACAGGTACAAAGAAAAATCATGAAAATATTTTGAAACAATCTAATAAGCTTTTAGTTTGTGGTGAGATAATTTTGCGGTTGTTTTTCAGGAGGAGGAGGAAAAAAGAGGAATAGAATATGTATTAATAGCTAGCTTTATTGAATAATTCATAAAGATTATATTAATCCTCACAAAAACGCCAGGAAGCAGATGTTACTGTTACCCAGTTTAATTAATGCGGTAACTGAGGCACAAAGAGGTTAACTTTTTCTGCCCATGGTTGCACAGAAAGTGGTAGAGCTGGAGTCTGAGCTGATTATCATTACACTGCATTGTCTTCCTGTGCCTTTTAACAGACAACAATATAAATGTTAGCTGTGATTATTCTCATACTTTTATGCTTTGGATCTTCAATTGGGGACATATCTTTGTGACTTTGTATCATTATTTTCCTTTATTTTCGTCACATAGAAAAACAGAGTGACAGCATACAAAGCAAACACCTCCAACTCAACATCCAAACCAAGCCAGTCTTCCAAAAGAAAGTAAACTCTCCTGTAACAGTAACTTTGTAAATATAAAATTAAAACTGTAAGCAAGCTGGAAATTGTAATCTTAAAATGTAACCCTCGAAGCTGGAAGCAATCTACAATGAAAGCTTACTCTCACAAAGTAACAATATATAAATGTTAAGTCTGCACCTAGACCTGAATAAACTTTAATCTGTTGCCTCAGACCTCCCAGATATGAATAAGCCCTTCCTCTATCTTCCTAGACTGGAAGGCACTTTTCCCAGCTGTCACAGGATGTAAATCCTAAAGGAAGTAGGATAAACTAAAATTCTCCAGACTTTGATTACCTGTTAACTAAGATGATTATCTGTCTCTGATGAGTGTAAAATGTAAAAGCCAGTTGGGAAATCTTCCCGTCCTCCCGCTGGTGTGAATACATACTCTTTTCCTCTTCTGCCCCGTTCAATGTGACTTTTATTGGCCATGCTGAGCGACAAACTCAGATTTGGGAAATGCCCCTTCTACGGTGTTTGGCATCCAGTGTCCAAATGACTTGCTGCTCAGTGGATTCCTGGATCCCCGAGGTAAGACATTCACGAGTCTTAGCTCTACAGCTGACCGAGAGACTTTTCTCCGAGAGCTGGACAACAGTTTCTTGCCCTGGTGCGTAGGACCCCAACAGCGGCTGGCTGCCGCGGAAAACAGGTTTGGTGAGGGACTGAGTATGTCTTGGGTGCTTGTATGGGATCGGTTTGGTTTAGTCTTCAGTGACACATGAACTCCTGCCAAAGCCATAAGCAGGAGACCGCACTTGGTTTAGGAGCTCAGTGGCACATATGCCAAAGCTGTTTTGGAGGGTGCAGGCCCAGGCATAGAGGAATAAGCCATTGAGACTTGGTTTGGAAGGGTGCAGCCCCTGGCATTACGGAGGTCACTGAATTTAGTGCCCAGGTTTTAGATTCAGTTATCCGGGTGCTCAATGGCACATAGAAGTCATTGAGACTTGGTCACCTGGGTCTTGGCTTTAGTTCTTGGTCTTGTTTTTGTTTGTGGTTTGGTTGAGTTTTGGGTGTGTTTTGTCTTCTGTTTTGTCTCAAAAGCTATCTAAAGAGTATTTAACGCTAGATAATGTGTAAAATAATGAATCAAGAAATAATGTAATTGTTCTGAGAGAAAACAGCAGAAGAAACTGCTGAAAGAATTAAAAGTAACTCTTTGGAGAATGGGGAGGGATGGGACAGGGGTCTGATGAGTTCGTTAATAAGATTAAGAGGTTCTTAAAATATATGGTATTAATATATGTATTCACTTGAAGAGCTAAAAAATTAATCTAGGGGAAAAATCATGAAGGTAACTGCCAGAAAGAAAAGCTAAGAGGATGAAAAAAACAATTGAGGGAGACACAGAGCAGAGGATTGTGTTTTCATTGGAAACATTTTGGAACCATTTAATTTCATTTAGCCATCTTATATGTATTCCTTTAATAAAAACTATCTTAATTAGAAGTTGAAAAAAAATAGAGAGTACTTAAAGAAAAAAAGAATGGGAAACAACATGAGTGAGAAATCTAAGGAAGTTAATCAGAATGAACCTCTAAATCGGATTGGGAGTAATCCAGGTATGAGCCCATGACAAAGAAAACCATAAAATGTTTGTGAAGTAATTTGGCCTCAGTATGAATTAAAGGATAACCACAAGTGGTCAAGCCAGGGATTGATAGAACATAATGTTATTTTTCAGCTAGATCTATTTTATAAGAAAATGAACAAATGGGATGAAATTCCATTATGTGCAATGTTTTATAGCTCTAGCTCAGAATGAAAAGCTGCAGAGAAAATGTTTCAGGCATGGCATTTTACCCACCAGTCAAGCCAGTAGCCTCTCTTAAAAGCTCCAGAGTTTTCGGCTTCAGGGGAGGTAAAGGTGAGCCCTAGTCCCCAGTGTAAGAAAGTGCTGCCCCGTTTGGTGTGACTTTTATTGGCCACGCCAAGTGACAACCCCAGATTTGGGAAGAGCTCCTTCTACATTCCAACCTTATTATTTCTCGGGGTTTCTTTTTTCCCCCAGAAGGGGTAGGGGGAGCTGTGATAGATTGTATTTTTCAAAGATGGCCATACCTATTTAGTTATCCCTTAAGTTCTTTTTCCAATGTGACAGACACTTATTCCTTCCACCAGAAGTGGGGCTTAGGTTCCCTCCCCTTGAGCCCTGACTGCAAGGACCAATGGAGCATGGCAGAAGTGACACTATGTGACTTCCTAGTGTAAATCTGGCCAGAAATATGAATTAGCCTTCAGGTGGGGCCCCAATCTCATGGAGCCACCTGCACTGTGCCCTTAGTTCATAATCAACAGAAACAATGAGAAAATAAATAATTGTTGTCTTAAGCCACATTTAGAAGTATTTTTTTTTTCACAGCAATAAATCATTTAAATACAGCAGCCCTATCTTTAATTTCCTAGTCACCCCAAGTTAGTCCTTTAAAGGACTCTTTGATTCTTTCACCAATGAGATCCACTATATTAAATAGGTAACCAAGTCCCACTGCTTTCCTTTAAAACTAAACTTCAAAAAAATAAGAGCAGTTTTATCACAAATATGAGCATCATGTAAAATATGAGCATCATGTAAAAATGTAGTTAATTTCATTTAAGGATCTAGGACTTTCAAAGTTCAAGAATTTTTAAAGGAAATTGGGAAATCTACAGCATCCAAAATAATTATAGTGCCCCAAGTGGGCTATTACTAGTGACAGTTTAAACTCCTAAATAAGTAAAAACTAATTCTGACCTTTATTTGCATTTATTTTAAAAAAATCAATTGTGAACCAATTCAGAATTAAGGCACAGAATTGGGAGTTAGAGACGTAAAAGTTGAAGACATAAAGTGGATGAGATGCCTTCTCCTCTCTTGCCGATTCTCATACTTGGATTGCTTCGATAGCTGTGGAAAAGAAATCATCCCAGTGTGTATCAATGTTTAAACATTTTCTGTGCATAAAATGTATATGATTTTTAACTGAAAAAGTTCATTTTTTCAAGAAGTAACAGAAAACAGCTGCACTGGCCTAATAATCCCAAGATTATCCACTGGGAGCCGTCAGGGCTGATAATGATTCAACTAGAGCATCAAACAATAAAAGCTGACTGGTTATAGTAATAACTACACATACAGTTCTTACTATGGGCCAGTCTTTGCAGTTTAATTTATTTCATCCTCACAGAACCCAGTGAATTAAGGAGTATTATTGTTCATACTCTATATATAAAGAAACTCAGATCTCATAAGTTATGTAATTTGTCCAAGGTCACAGAGCTAGTTAAGTGGCAGAGCTCAACTTTGAACCCAGATAGTCTGGTTGCCAGGCCAAGGCTCTTAACCACTACACTAGTTTAGCCTTGACATAAGCCTGCCTTAAAAACTCTGGGGTCAGCTCCAATTGGGCAATTCTCCTGCCAAAGGCACTGTATTAGGAAATGTTGCCACCATGTTGGACAGGACAGCTTCTAGAGAAGTTCAGAGATATTTAAGGACATTTGGGGTAGGATAGTGAGGTTAATTTCAGACCTACAGCAGACAAGCTGCTCTTCAAAACTAAACTTCAAAAAAATAAGAGCAGTTTTATCACAAGTATGAGCAGCATGTAAAAATGTAGTTAATTTCATTTAAGGATCTAAGGCTTTCAAAGTTCAAGAATTTTTAAAGAAAATAGGGAAATTCACAGCATCCAAAATAATTATAGTGCCCCAAGTGGGCTATTACTAGTGACAGTTTAAACTCCTAAATAAGTAAAAACTAATTCTGATCTTTATTTACTTTTATCTAAAAAAAATCAATTGTGAACCAATTCAGAATTAAGGCACAGAATTGGAAGTTAGAGAGGTACAAGTTGAAGACATGAAGTGAATGAGAGTCCCAAAGAAGAGTCTATCAAGAAGAACGAGTGGAAAACTTTAAGTAGAGGAAGAGGCCACCAAAGTAGATGGAGAAAGAATTGTAGTAAGAATAGTAGAGGCTACTATTAAAAAAATGGAAAATAACAAGGGTTGGAGATGTGGAGAAACAGGAATGCTCATTCATTGCTGGTGGGAATGTAAAATGGTGCAGCTGCTGTGGAAGACAGGTTGGTAGTTCCTTAGAATGTTAACTATAGAATTACCATATGACCCAGCAATCCCAGTACTTAAAAAAAAAAAAAAAATTGAAAGCAGGGACTCCAATAGGTATTTGCACACCAGCGTTCATAGTGGCAGTGGCATTATCCATAACTGCTAAAAGATGGAAGCAACCCAAGTGTCCATCAAATCAATGAATGGATAAACAAAATGCAGTGTAGACATACAACAGATTATGGATTATTATTCAGCTACGAAAGAATGAGGCTTTGATACGTGTGACAACATGGATGAACCCTGAAGACATCTTTTTAGTGAAATAAACCAGACACAAAAGGACAAATATTGTATGATATCACTGGTAAGAAATAACTAGAATAAGCACACTGACAGGATCAGAATCTAGAATATAGGTTACCAGGGGACAGGGTGGGGATATGGAATAGGGAGTTAAGGTTTAAAATGTAGTTTCTATTTGGAACCACGGAAAGTTTTGGTAATGGATGGTGCTGATGGTGGCACAACAGTGAATGTAATTAGCAGCACTAAAATAAATATCTGAATGTGGTTAAAAGGGAAAATACTAGGTTGTATATATGTTATTACAATAACAATTTTAAAATCCATGGAACTGCACAATGCAATGAACCCTAAGTTTAAACTACGAGACTATAGTTAATAGTACAATTATAAAAATGTGCTTTTATCAGTTGTAACAAATGTACCACACCAATGCTAGGTGTTAATAATAATAATGGGAATCCTGTATTTTATACATGATTATGCTGTAAACCCACAACTTCTCTAATTAAAAATTAATAGTAATAGTGGAGAGATTATAGTGTGATGTGTTACATGCCACCCCCACTCCCATTGACACTGTGACTGTCCTCCATTCACACCCAGGGTGAGGCACCACCATTATCCCCGGGGACATTACATTTTTTATTTTAAAATTCTAAAGCCACAATTCAGATGAAAGACAAGAAATAGTTGAGAATCAGTTTTTCCTACCCCCATACAATATTGGTTAAGTAAAACTCAGAGTAGAAAGGCTAGAGTTGGAAAAGGATTAGCCATTTAGCCATCAATGTGTGCCCCAGAGACAGTCCTAAACCCTGTCCTCCAGCTGCAGCCCAGCTACACCAGAGTGGGAAAGTAGGACCAAGACCCCCCACGCCACACACACACGGTAAATTCAGTGTTACGAGAGTAGATCTGAGTGCCTGATTCGAGCCAGCTTGTCCGAAGCAGTAGCACACAAGGGTACCAGAGATTAAACAGAAGATTGAGATGGCTGGGATTTGAGAGGCCTAAGGTAATATCAGAGAAGTGACACAAAAATCATCCAAAGCAGCTAAATAAGTGATTTTCCTCTTGTAGATCTGAAGAGTATAGAAGTTACCTGGATTGGGGCTGCCATTCCTCAGGGCTCCACTCTTGAAAACTGGACCTCATCACACGTCAGTGCGGAGGCACCACCATGGCTGTATCTGAGGCCAGAGCAGGATGGTGTGAACGGCCAGGACAGGAGGGGAAGGGACGAGTTCTGAACGTGCCAGACCCTTAAACCTAACCTTTCTGAGGAAATAATTTAATGTGACTGAGTTTAGATGTAAATTTCTAGATTAAATTTTCTTCCATGAGATAGAAATGGAGTGCTAAGGAGAAAAATTAAATCCAGTAAAGAGAATTTTTAAAATGACATTTGCATATCTAAATTTATGGCTTTGAAATATCATTCCTCCCACAATAGGTAACACAGTGTCTGAACATGTTTATTAATAAAGAGCTCATTTTTCTAGAAGTAGTTTATCTTGGATTCTTAAATTACATTTCACAATGTAATTAAGAAATTTTAATATATTTAAATGGATTAATTTTCGTATTTTTGATTCCTAAGAGATTTACTATTGTACTTTGAAATATATAAATGTATCTATTATAAAAATTTAATTAAACTCTTAGAAACTATTTTATGGTAGAACATCAACATTACTTGGGTAGGTGAAATCTTTTATATTACATTTTTATTTTGCAAGAAAATAAATTATACAACTTAAAAAATAAAATCCAAAAATTAAGCAGTTCATCAAAATATTTCAGCCTACTGCATACAGAAACTGCTACTATTTAAAATTGTACAGCATTATCATATCAGTATGTAGTGGCACACATTCAAAATCGTATATATCATACGAGGATAGATTACAACTTAGGAACTCAAATTTGTTCAACACTCCAGACGACATATAGTGTAGATGACAGGAAAGCTCTCATATGTTTATTTCACAAACATGACCTTGGAAGAATTTATAAGATAGCATCCCAGTCATTTACACAAAAATAGAAAACCAGCTTGAATTTTAGATAGCAAATCTTTCTGTAAAACAAGCCAATCTTTCATCCAAATTGAATTTTTAAAATCTGCCCTTTTAGCAGGGCTAATGACTTCCTGCTGCAAATAATGCAAAATTATTTTTAACTACTCAGGTCATATTTTGTATTATATTTAATAAAAAGTCAAAGTAAGAAAGTTAACAATTCATTTTGGAAATTTTAACCTCACATAAGAGCAAGAAATTTAAATTAACAGGTTGACAGAACTCAGGGACCCCCCCCCCCTTCAATGATTGTAAAAATTGGAAGACTTCAGAATTTACTTCAAGATCCTCAATACATCATTAGAACAATAATGTTTTAATATTTATCTCAATGTAAGCATTAAAATTGTTCTTTTTTTTACTTTGTAAATTTTGTTTCACATCTACTTATTCTGGCACTGGCAACAAAGGTTAACAATATCCAGATGGCTCAATCTTTAAATTAGAAGATGAGTTTTCAAAGCTTAAATTAACCTCTGAAGCATCCTGTTGCCATACTACTAGTGAAAAATATATATATCATATTTTTTTGCTTGGACTCTGTCCCATTAACCATGTCAGGTTTCATCCCTGCTCACCTAGCACTAATTATAAGTGCATACTGGAGAAAGGAATTTGACAAAGGATGCTAAATTGTGATTCTGTAATCTTCACCAAGTTTCTGGTAAGATTTTTTTTTCCAGATTCTTCTTTTTTTAATTAGCAAATCTATAGTTAAACATATTTAAAGAAAATTTAACAATGGTATAGGCACCTTATTAACAAAGTTGTTTTCAAAAACACCAAAAAGTAGTTAAATTTTTGTATACATAAGAAAAAATGATGAAAATTATAATTCTACAGTATTTGCTGCTATTCTGTCACACAGAGTACAAGTAGGACATAATTAGCTATTAAACAATTTATAACATTTAACAGAAAACTTTGCTATGGATTAAGTTACCCACTTTTGCATTAAATTTGCCTTTATAAATCAAAACATCATGGCTCCCATTCTTAAATTAAGTGACCAAAAAGATTAGAAATTCCAAAAAAGTGCTCAAAAAATGATGGTTTAAAACTACAACAAACCTTAAGTTTTTAAAACTGGCCGATAATTTTACCCAACTGTTTTCTCCTTTGGCATTCTTGTATTGGGACTAGAAAATATACCAATATCAAACTATCTTTTAAATATAAGGGCCACTATTATTATAAAATTTTGTTCCTAAATTTCAAATTTATCCATTAGCAGTCATTTTAATTAGAAAAAACAATGAGCACTAATTTTAGTTTAATTCTGAACACTATGAGGACAAATGCTACCTTAAAGGTGAAGTGTAACATTTCTAATTTAGAAACAAAATCCCATCTTCGTATGAGTGTCACAAAAAGCATTTGACTATAACCAACAAAACCTTAAATGTTTTAAATTTGCTTTCCTTCCTTTCAGCAGGCAGCTCACAAAGCATCTTGACATTGGGGACATACTTCAAGAAATGCTTCTGAAAGCACTCAGCTAATAAAATAATACTTTATGCTTTTCAGGGCTCCAGCATCCATTTCCTACCATCTCAAAACCATATTTTAAAAACAATACTTAATATCAAAACAAGTGATGATTTGCAAGAAAACTGGAAACATGCACCACAATGAATAAAAAATCCATGTTGAGCCATTCTTTCTCAATAGGGAATGAGTTTCCTCTTCTAAACTGCTGATGTCTTCAATTCCTAACACTTCTTTAACTCTAGGTATTCAGTTGCCAGCAACTCTTAAGTTGCTACTTTGGATTGACTAAAAGGAACAAGGTAAGTGTTGCCTTCTGAACATTTTAAAAATGTTTATTTTTAAAATATATAAATATATATGTACATGTGTTTGGCAAGTTTACTGCTCATATTAAGATTGCAACAATTTTCCTTATGCATTTCTAGTTACTTTCTGCTGTAGTTTCCCTCTTTCTTCTAGGTGAATGATACTTTATTATTACTTTTTAAAAGAGAATGTCTTCCCTTACAGAAACCTGAGGCTATAATCCCTAATCACGAGTTTTTAAAATATCAAAATATTTTTATGCTACAGATTAAGAGATCAGTTACATAACTGTATTACCTCACAGCAGGAGATTTCTGCAGTTTTTAGCAAATTTAGATATGGCATAATATTAGATATATAACTATTAAATGTAATAACAAACACATTTAATATATTCATTTTGCTATTTTGACTCTGCAATCATAATGACCTGTATCATAAATTTTTTAAACTGAAGCAACAATTAATATAGCTTCAGTTTTTCAAAACAAATTCTCCAGCCACGAGATTTAAAAAAAAAAAAACAAAAACAAAAAGACTCCTTATCATGTAACAGCAAACAACTAGAACAGCAGTACCCTGCTTAAAAGAAAACCAACAATTTTAAATTGGAAATATTTAATACCATTTTTAGGTCACAATTAAAATCCAGTTATCATACTGAAGCATGTTTGAACAATTTGATGCTATTAAATACTTATCTTCTCACCTACATCTGCTTTCTCCCCATGTTATGTAGATCAATTCACTCTTTTGATCAAAAGAAACCAAGAGTGCAATGTCTAGTTCTAATTGCATTCTTAAAAACAAAAGATAACAGCATTTTTCAGTGTATGAATATCTAAAGGTCCTTTCTTGTGCAAGTACATTTTTTAAGAAAGGAAAAAAAGAGAAAAAAACAACACAAACCCTGCCATCCCCTTTCCCAACTGTATTTCTCCTGGTGGGCAGAAATCAAATTCGCTTTTAAAAGTTCATAATGGACTCTTCATGAATGCAAGTTTCTCCACAAAACAGCATGCTGTTAAGAGTGTGCAACATGAAGGGAATGCCATCATGCTAACTTATGTGATTGGCAAAATACAGTTGTTTTGTAAGGTAAGGCAGAGATTTTAATATTTATGTAATTAAAGTCCAAATAAACCTTTCTCAAGCACAAACTGTTACAACTTTCTGCCCGAGTACTCCAAAATGTGGGTTCTTGATATTGTCCGTGATAGTCAAAATTATGCCATATATATGAAAGTGTTGATATCGGATTCATCTCTTCTGATATATTTATGCTCTATTAGCCATTCTATTTGCTCTTTTATCATTTTCTTTTGTGGTAAGAACATGTTTTTCAAAATTTCTACTAATTCAGTCTGCAGCTGAGCATTACTAATTTTCTTTCTCATTTTCATTATTTGTATGATAGCTTCCTAAAAGAAAAAATAAAAATGAAAGAGTATTAATATATTAAGATATTTTAAGTAAGACAAAGTAAAAATGACTTTCTACATATTTTATCATCTATCCAACATGAAGGGCAATCTCTAGGGAATTAATCCTGAGACCAGTTTCTTTTACTTAAACAATGTTTTTTATACACACAGTAAAAAAAAAAAAATCTACTTATAAAGATTTTGAAAAATAAGGAATAAACAAAATTACACAAAACTCTACAACGGCAGATAACCACAGTTAGTTATTGTACATTTCCTTCCATTCCTTTTTCCACACGATGCATAAAGTTTATCTTATTTATGACCACAGTATGTATATAATCTTGTTTTATGTTAAGTACCAACTAAGATGTGACACACCCCTTACGTGTAATTTTTTTCCCTAGTATTCAGTTATTTCTTTGTGTAGTAGTAAAGGCTGTTGTAAGTCAGTAAGTAGTACTCTTTCTATATTTACCAGATTAATATACTTAATATACTAAAAATATTATTTTCAGTTTGTATTGACTTCATTAAATGTTTTTAACTTTCAAAAGGAAGTTGCATTTTCCATCTAGATCTATCTCATCAATATTTTCTTTGATGTTTTCTTTCTTTACTGTTAAGCTTATAATACCGGTAATTTGAAAAAAGTGTTAAATGTTCTTTTCTCTTTTGCCTTTTCCAGTATTAGCCCTCTCCTTAGACAACACAAGGTATCTGTCTGCTTTGGTGGACATCAAAATTTGTTTAAAAAAAAATATGAAAAGAGAAAATGAAGTAATATTTTCTGTTAACATTTAAAGTGGAATTTTGCTACAAAGCAATAGGCTTAGGAGTTGGTCATTATTGAACAAGAGAAAAATTTCTTCAACTTCCACTTTGACAAACCAAGAGCCAGGCTCTTGATCACAAGGGTTTATGCCAAAGGTCCACAAAGAAATAAAGAGGAGGAAAAGACTGTTCCTTCAGGTCCTTAAAGATTACATGAATCAGGCAGAAGGAAGAGGAACAACTGCAAATGTCTCAATGTCTCCTCTTCTGGCTTTGGCAGAAATGAGGATGGTGGCTGTGTTAGAGAAGTTAAGAGGAAAACAGAGAACAAAGGGGCTCTGGCCCTGGTCTTCATTTGGGATGTGGAGAGGACTTAAAGAGTAGCATGGTATGCTGGATACAGGCTGCACTCCAAATCTCCCTCAGTTCCCGTGTGGCACAAATAGAGTTTCGAGCAAATGGATCGATGACAAAGCTTTTTTTTTTGTGTGTGTGATGATTGCACAACTACGTGATGATATATGACAAAGCTTTTATTGGCAGGGCAGGGTGACCTTGCAGTAGCAGATGATGATGACACTATGCCATGGGGCTAAGGGACCAAATAGATGATGTGGGAATCTCAGAGGGCTTAAAGAACTCAGAAGAAGTAGAGGACTGACAGTCACAGCAGAGAAGAGGCCATGTTGCCTTTACTAAGTGAAAAAATAATAAACCATGAGTTCATCAGCTACAGACACAAGCAGCAGAAAGCAACAGCAAGTCAATCCCCATAAGTGAGAGAGAAACCACTCCACAGCTACCAAGAGCAATATCCCAGGACACTGTCACAACTGTGTGGACATGAACATCCCTTCACAGTTACTAGGAAGTCAAGTGAATTCCCTTACCCTCAATATATCCAGATGCCATTTCAGAAAACAGCAAAAAATGGGGACAGGTGGAATAGGATCAGGAAGAAATAAGAAAGTCTATTTCCTAAAGAGACTGCTTAAACTATTGGATTGGTATAATTATGGATCAGTTTAAGACAAAACAAAATAACTTCATTTTCTCTGCACATCTTGTATTTTGAGTACAGCTGTCACTCTATTACACATTTCAACTCTAATCCATCTGGAATTTGCTCTGGTGTAGCTGTAAAGTAGGATACCCTGATTTTAACCCCAAAGAGTAAAATTTCTCAGCATCTCCTCTTGAATTAATCCATTCCTTTTCCATTCAGTATACTATTTCCTTTATTTTATAAGTTAATCTATACTTACATAGTATGTTTAATTCTGAGTCATTTTCTTCAATTAATCTGCTTGCCATGCTGTTTTATTTTTGTAGATATTTAAACATGTTTTAATATTTGACAAGGCAAGTCCCACCACCACCACCATAGTCTTATTTTTT
Source organism: Choloepus didactylus (assembly GCF_015220235.1). Classification (NCBI taxonomy): domain Eukaryota; kingdom Metazoa; phylum Chordata; class Mammalia; order Pilosa; family Megalonychidae; genus Choloepus; species Choloepus didactylus. The sequence goes on along the minus strand of NC_051312.1, from coordinate 123,982,441 downwards.
AGAATATCTCAATCACTCATTTATTTATTCTTTCTGGTAAAACTGAGAATAAATCTATAAAATTCCAAAAATTGTCCTAGTTGGATTTTTAATGAAATTCAATGAATGTGCTATTAATATGGGAAAGATCAACTCTTTAAGTTATTCAGCCTATTATTATTAAAGAATATCATATCTCACATTAAGAAAAAGAAGCCAGACCTAAGAGTACATACTATACAATTTCATTTATATGAAGATACAGAAATAGGCAAAACTAAGCAGTGATGATAGGAAAATCAGCCAGGGTGGTGGTAGGGGATTGGCTGGATGGGAAACATGGTGGAAACTACTGGAGCATACAAATGTCTGGGGTGGAGGTAGGTGATGTGAGGGGGTTGACAGGATGGGAGACATAGGAGAAACTGCTGGAGTAATGGAAATGTTCTGTATCTTAATGATGGTGGTGGCCACACAGATAAAATACACATTTATCAAAACTCACTGAAAATTATACTTTGAAATGTAAAATTTTATTATATGTAAATTACACATCAATAAAAATTTTTAAAAAGAGAAAAGAACATGTTTCTCTCCATTAATTCAAATCTCCTTTTGAAATTCTTAACAAAGGTTCACTCTTTTCTTATAAGTTCTACATAGCTTTTTTTTTTTTTAAAGAAATGCCTTTGTTCTTATGGTTTCTCATTTCATTTTTCCCATTTATATATTATTTATATTTTAATATCTAGAGAAGCTTTTAGTTTTGATTTATTCATCCTTTTCTGCTATTTTATATGTCATCTAACAATAATGAAAATTTTTATGTTTCTACTTATTTCTGTTTTATATTTTATTGCTTTGGCCAGAAATTTCAGATGATATTAAAGAAGAAATAGTACAAGTGGAACAACTTGGTTTTATTGACTATTTCTAAAGTTAAAAGTCATATATTAGTTTTTCACAGGCATTCTTTATCATGTTCAGGTGGTACCCTACACTTGGTTTTAGAATATTTTCTTAAAAGAAGAAATAGGTCTTAGAAAACTTTCCTGGGTTCTAAATAAAATAATCTTAATTTCACAGTACAATGGAATTGAAAGTCTTCAAATTAAATAAATAATATTTCAATCCATTAATTGTAACTTGTTGCTGAGAAAGTTTTATTCTGGTGGAGTCAAAAGAAGACATAATTCAAAGCCAAGTTTGTGCCCAATCAATAGATTAGAATCAATCAGAGCTACCAAGCCACACAGGCATCTTTTTTCAGCAGCTAAGAGAATACCAACAATACAATTTTTAAAATCCAATTAGCTCTTTCTTACAAAAAGTCTGAAGATGTGCACGCCTTCTATTTTAAAAAAAGGCTTGAAGATTTCAAAACCAAGGTTTTCTAAAACTTAAACATTTTATCTTAACAAACCTGGGTTCTTAATATTCTTAGTTGAACTATTCCTTCATTCTCTTCTTCTCTCATCCTTTCTGTAGTGAGCTGCAAGCGTCCAATCAAGTTTATTTTACCCCTTTTCTGAACTTTTGCATTTTTTCTATAAAAAATATTAAATCAAATGACAATATAAATATCAAACCAAAAGAACATATATATTTTATAGCAAAAGGGCTTTTAAAGATCATATTCTATCAATAATATCTGAAAGAAAAGACTGAGAAACATTCTAAAAATTAATAACCAGAACTGTTTAAAGGAAAAGTAACAACCAACATTTAGCTTTATTTAAAATAAACTCTGATTTCCCCCAAAGAGTTTAATAAAGACTATTAACAATATATGAGCGACTACAAAGCTAATACCATTTATATTGCCATAAAAGTGATGAGGTAATTGAAGATATATGGGTTATGATCTAATTAGACCTTAAGAGAAAAAATGCTTTATGAGGATTTAGTATCTTAAGATTAAAAAAGGATATTCACTGTAAAGATGAAAAGCAACATGGTATAAAGTTGGACCCCAAAAATGCATCCATGGAAAATATGGTAAAGTAATCTCTAGAGTTCATTAATATATTAAAAAAACAACTAAATGACATAAAACCAGAGTGATGACAGTAACTATTTACTGATATGTTTTAAATATCATCTATGGAAATTAATTATTTGGCTCAAAACAAAACACTAAAAAAAGCAACCAAGGTATTTTTATTTTAGATGAACCAACATAAACCTTACATTAAACTGAACTCCTGGTTCACAGAGAAGAGGGTACCTTCTGTAAAGTCTTTGGGTGAGTTGACTTGAGGTTCATACAATAAAACTTGTCGTTTGAGCTTTGGGAAAGCTACTAAAGACTGTGAAGAATAGAAAGAGGAACAATTAGTATCTATAAACAGCATAAAATCCTAAGATCAATTCTCTAACATGATCAACACAGGCAAGAAAGGATTATAGATGCAAATTCAAAATTCAAGCTTTTATTTGGTACACTCATGAATATAGCAATGTAAATAAATGTACAGTGGGGGAAGGGAGAATGAGAAGGATGAAAGAATTGGTTATGAGGAAGCAATAACTGCCCTTTTGCAACAAGAAGCCCAGAAATTAGGACTGTCCATATATGACCACAACAAACACCACTTGCCAGTTACATACCAGTTTTTTGCTCCCTAGGTAATAATTTATTTTGGAACTTCCAAGGGGTCCATAGAGTAGGGTAAAATGTAGTTATAGCCAGGAGACTAATAAGCATATTGAACAAGTCCTCAAAAGGATTAAAGTTTTCCAATTCTTAAATTTGGGGTCATCATAAAGTCTTTGAACACATACTCAGTATAAAAACTAAGTACACATCTCTCCTCACCCTCCACACAGGAAATGTTTAGGTACCAATTCCATCTTTCTCTCTCTCTCTCTTGCTTTTCTTTTTTGCCTCTCTCCCATCTTGGTAAGCCTGCAAATCTTCAATTTCTTTTCTCTTGTAAATACCTCAGTTAAAAACCATTTTTGTTAAAAACCATTTTGAGAGTGTTATAAATTTATAAATTTATTACAAGTCAATCATATATTTCCTGCTAGGTGACACGATACAATACTCAAAACAAAAGACATAAAACACAAACAAACCCATAAAGTCCGTCTAAGCTCAGCATCAGGGAGTTCAGTTGCAAGTTTTAGATTTTCAAAGCTGATTTTCTCTCTGGGTCTTTGGTTCCATGCAAACAACACAGCCAACTGAAACGTTGTTACCTCCAAATCATATTGACCTACTTCATTTTTAAATGTTATCTATAACAGATAAAAGAAATTTAAAAAAAAAAATAAGAATCTCTTCATAATGATTAACATCTGTTTAATATCATATCTATTAGATGAGATTATTTGTGAAAAAGACTGCTAGTGGTCTTCCAGTATCCATTTTTTTCCTTTCTTACAAAGTAACAGAAATTTTAGCAGACCTTAATGACTGCCCAGAAAAAAGGCTCCTGTCCCTGTTTATGCTAGAACAAAATGTGGCCATGTGAGTCAGTTCTGGAAAATAAGATGCAAGTTGGAATTGATGGGGAAGAAACTTCTAGAAGTTGCCCTTAAAGAAGGTATGCCCATTCCTTTTCCCTCCTATTGGCGGGAATACAGACATAGTAGGAATTCTGCATATTGGATTATGCAGACATGGGCAACACCTTAGAAACGGTGGTGCAACAAAGAGACTATGCCCCTGACAATCATGAAACGGATCTACTATACTGGCTCAAACTTTTACGTGTGATAGAGACAAAGATATCTATTATGTTTAAACTACTCATATTTGGTCTCCTGCTACTTTCAACCAAACCAATATCCAAACTAATACACCATCTACTTACAATTCCATTTGACATGAGATGGTGCCAATGTAATTTTCTACCACTGTGATTTTTTTTGTAGAATTCTTCTACTTCAGGTATCAGATCCTCCAATTCAGTGGGAAGTGAAACAAATACTTTCTCAGAACTTCTTGACCAGGCACCAGCATTCAGAATTTTTATATTCACTGAGTCAGCTATGAGGGAAAAATATGAGAAATATCAAAACTAAAGTAAATAATCATGATAAAGGATAAAATTCCAAACAAATAACATGGGGTACCGACGAAAATAAAGATGAAAAAAAATCTTCCTTTTGTTTCAAACCAAGGATCAGCAAACCTAACATTCTGCATTGATAGCTTCCTCCAAGGAATCTGGGCTTCATAACACGTTTGAATCTATTACTGCTAACATTTTAATTTATTTGAAAACAAAGATTTTATTTTTAAAAATAATTTTAAAATATACACACACACATAATTATAAAATAATACCTGGTAAAGCCAACTTGTTATTTTTGTGCATTTCCTTAAAAGCTTGGTTCAAATCTTCAGATACTTTTATGTCTTGAAACATTCTAGCAAGCTTGTTTACATAATCTGCTGGCATACCAACCTCCTACAAAATCCAAAAACAGAAAAGGTAATACAATACAAACTAACATGCTATTAGGAAAAATTTAATGGAAAAAAACTGTTTTAGATGCTTTAACATAAAGTTCTTCCTCTCTCCCTTACTTATTAGAATGTAATTAGCTTAACAACTAATAATTTTGATTATTAAAAACTAAATAGGATAGTACAGGCAGTCCCTTGTTTTACACAAATCTAATATGCACAAATCTAAGTTACCACAGTTTAGTTAAATAACACCAGTCCCCCAACAACCCAGCTCAAATTTCAGTTACCAATGTTTACGGTTAAATGCGACTGCTTAAAGCACAAAGTTCACTGCTAGCTCCTCAGTCCACAAATCACAACAGAAGCACATCATGGTCAGTGGCCAATCACATCATTTCTTTCAAAATCTGTTAATCATCTTTTCTTCAGTTCACACAGAAAGCAAACTGTGTAGTGATGTTGCATCCTAATCTCTCACTAATAAACCCACAAACATAATCAAAAGAGGTAATTAGCCAACAAAGATGATGAAAGCGTACCAAGGAAATGAAAAGTACTAATGCTGGAAATGAAAACAGAATCAAAAACAAATGGAAATGCAGGGAGGCGGGGCAAGATGGCAGACTGGTGAGCTGTATGTTTTAGTTACTCCTCCAGGAAAGTAGGTAAAAAGCCAGGAACTGCGTGGACTGGACACCACAGAGCAATCTGTCTTTGGGCATACTTCATACAACACTCATGAAAACGTGGAACTGCTGAGATCAGCGAAATCTGTAAGTTTTTGCGGCCAGGGGACCCGCGCCCCTCCCTGCCAGGCTCAGTCCCGGGGGAGGAGGGGCTGTCAGCTCCAGGAAGGAGAAGGGAGAATTGCAGTGGCTGCTCTCATCGGAAACTCATTCTACTGATTCAAACTCCAACCATAGATAGACTGAGGCCAGACACCAGAGACTCTGAGAGCAGCCAGCCCAGCAGAGAGGAGACGGGCATAGAAGGAAAACAACACGAGAAGCTCCAAAGTAAAAGCAGAGGATTTTTGGAGTTCTGGTGAACACAGAAAGGGGAAGGGCGGAGATCAGGCCTTGAGGCGCATATGCAAATCCCGAAGCAAGGCTGATCTCTCTGCCCAGGGCACCTTTCCTTAATGGCCCTGGTTGCTTTGTCTATTAGCATTTCAATAACCCATTAGATCTCTGAGGAGGGCCGTTTTTTTTTTTTTTTTTTTTTTTTTTTTTTTTTTTTTTTTAAATCCTTTTTGCTTTTTCTAAAACAATTACTCTAAGAAGCTCAATACAGAAAGCTTCAAAGAATTGAAATTTGGGCACGTCAAGTCAAGAGCAGAACTAAGAGAGCTCTGAGACAAAAGGCAATAATCCAGTGGCTGAGAAAATTCACTAAACAACACAACTTCCCAAGAAAAGGGGGGTGTCCGCTCACAGCCACCTTCCTGGTGGACAGGAAACACTCCTGCCCATCGCCAGCCCCATAGCCCAGAGCTGCCCCAGACAACCCAGTGTGACGGAAGTACTTCAAATAACAGGCACACACCACAAAACTGGGCGTGGACATTAGCCTTCCCTGCAACCTCAGCTGAATGTCCCAGAGCTGGGAAGGGGGAGCAGTGTGAATTAACAGAGCCCCATTCAGCCATCATTGGAGCAGACTGGGAGCCTCCCAACACAGCCCAGCAGCCCAGAACTGCCCTGGGGGGACGGCACTCACCTGTGACATAGCACAGTCATCCCTCAACAGAGGACCCGGGGTGCACAGCCTGGAAGAGGGGCCCACTTGCAAGTCTCAGGAGCCATACGCCAATACCAAAGACTTGTGGGTCAGTGGCAGAGACAAACTGTGGCAGGACTGAACTGAAGGATTAGACTATTGCAGTAGCTTTAAAACTCTAGGATCATCAGGGAGATTTGATTGTTAGGGCCACCCCCCCTCCCCGACTGCCCAGAAACACGCCCCACATACAGGGCAGGCAACACCAACTACACACGCAAGCTTGGGACACCAATTGGGCCCCACAAGACTCACTCCCCCACTCACCAAAAAGGCTAAGCAGGGGAGATCTGGCTTGTGGAGAACAGGTGGCTCGTGGACGCCACCTGCTGGTTAGTTAGAGAAAGTGTACTCCACGAAGCTCTAGATCTGATAAATTAGAGATAAGGACTTCAACTGGTCTACAAACCCTAAAAGAACCCTATCAAGGACAGCAAATGCCACGAGGCCAAAAACAACAGAAAATTATAAAGCATATGAAAAAACCAGACGATATGGATAACCCAAGCCCAAGCACCCAAATCAAAAGACCAGAAGAGACACACCTAGAGCAGCTACTCAAAGAACTAAAGATGAACAATGAGACCCTAGTACGGGATATGAAGGAAATCAAGAAGACCCTAGAAGAGCATAAAGAAGACATTGCAAGACTAAATAAAAAAATGGATGATCTTATGGAAATTAAAGAAACTGTTGACCAAATTAAAAAGATTCTGGACACTCATAGTACAAGACTAGAGGAAGTTGAACAACGAATCAGTGACCTGGAAGATGACAGAATGGAAAATGAAAGCATAAAAGAAAGAATGGGGAAAAAAATTGAAAAACTCGAAATGGACCTCAGGGATATGATAGATAATATGAAGCGTCCGAATATAAGACTCATTGGTGTCCCAGAAGGGGAAGAAAAGGGTAAAGGTCTAGGAAGAGTATTCAAAGAAATTGTTGGGGAAAACTTCCCAAATCTTCTAAACAACATAAATACACAAATCATAAATGCTCAGCGAACTCCAAATAGAATAAATCCAAAAAAACCCACTCCGAGACATATACTGATCACACTGTCAAACATAGAAGAGAAGGAGCAAGTTCTGAAAGCAGCAAGAGAAAAGCAATTCACCACATACAAAGGAAACAGCATAAGACTAAGTAGTGACTACTCAGCAGCCACCATGGAGGCGAGAAGGCAATGGCACGATATATTTAAAATTCTGAGAGAGAGGAATTTCCAGCCAAGAATACTTTATCCAGCAAAGCTCTCCTTCAAATTTGAGGGAGAGCTTAAATTTTTCACAGACAAAGAAATGCTGAGAGAATTTGCTAACAAGAGACCTGCCCTACTGGAGATACTAAAGGGAGCCCTACAGACAGAGAAACAAAGACAGGACAGAGAGACTTGGAGAAAGGTTCAGTACTAAAGAGATTCGGTATGGGTACAATAAAGGATATTAATAGAGAGAGGGAAAAATATGGCAAACATAATCCAAAGGATAAGATGGCCGATTCAAGAAATGCCTTCACGGTTTTAACGTTGAATGTAAATGGATTAAACTCCCCAATTAAAAGATATAGATTCGCAGAATGGATCAAAAAAATGAACCATCAATATGTTGCATACAAGAGACTCATCTTAGACACAGGGACACAAAGAAATTGAAAGTGAAAGGATGGAAAAAAATATTTCATGCAAGCTACAGCCAAAAGAAAGCAGGTGTAGCAATATTAATCTCAGATAAAATAGACTTCAAATGCAGGGATGTTTTGAGAGACAAAGAAGGCCACTACATACTAATAAAAGGGGCAATTCAGCAAGAAGAAATAACAATCGTAAATGTCTATGCACCCAATCAAGGTGCCACAAAATACATGAGAGAAACATTGGCAAAACTAAAGGAAGCAATTGATGTTTCCACAATAATTGTGGGAGACTTCAACACATCACTCTCTCCTATAGATAGATCAACCAGACAGAAGACCAATAAGGAAATTGAAAACCTAAACAATCTGATAAATGAATTAGATTTAACAGACATCTACAGGACATTACATCCCAAATCACCAGGATACACATACTTTTCTAGTGCTCACGGAACTTTCTCCAGAATAGATCATATGCTGGGACATAAAACAAGCCTCAATAAATTTAAAAAGATTGAAATTATTCAAAGCACATTCTCTGACCACAATGGAATACAATTAGAAGTCAATAACCATCAGAGACTTAGAAAATTCACAAATACCTGGAGGTTAAACAACACACTCCTAAACAATCAGTGGGTTAAAGAAGAAATAGCAAGAGAAATTGCTAAATATATAGAGACGAATGAAAATGAGAACACAACATACCAAAACCTATGGGATGCAGCAAAAGCAGTGCTAAGGGGGAAATTTATAGCACTAAACGCATATATTAAAAAGGAAGAAAGAGCCAAAATCAAAGAACTAATGGATCAACTGAAGAAGCTAGAAAATGAACAGCAAACCAATCCTAAACCAAGTAGAAGAAAAGAAATAACAAGGATTAAAGCAGAAATAAATGACATAGAGAACAAAAAAAACAATAGAAAGGATAAATATCACCAAAAGTTGGTTCTTTGAGAAGATCAACAAGATTGACAAGCCCCTAGCTAGACTGACAAAATCAAAAAGAGAGAAGACCCCTATAAACAAAATAATGAATGAAAAAGGTGACATAACTGCAGATCCTGAAGAAATTAAAAAAATTATAAGAGGATATTATGAACAACTGTATGGCAACAAACTGGATAATGTAGAAGAAATGGACAATTTCCTGGAAACATATGAACAACCTAGACTGACCAGAGAAGAAATAGAAGACCTCAACCAACCCATCACAAGCAAAGAGATCCAATCAGTCATCAAAAATCTTCCCACAAATAAATGCCCAGGGCCAGATGGCTTCACAGGGGAATTCTACCAAACTTTCCAGAAAGAACTGACACCAATCTTACTCAAACTCTTTCAAAACATTGAAAAAAATGGAACACTACCTAACTCATTTTATGAAGCTAACATCAATCTAATACCAAAACCAGGCAAAGATGCTACAAAAAAGGAAAACTACCGGCCAATCTCCCTAATGAATATAGATGCAAAAATCCTCAACAAAATACTTGCAAATCGAATCCAAAGACACATTAAAAAAATCATACACCATGACCAAGTGGGGTTCATTCCAGGCATGCAAGGATGGTTCAACATCAGAAAAACAATCAATGTATTACAACACATTAAAAACTCGAAAGGGAAAAATCAATTGATCATCTCAATAGATGCTGAAAAAGCATTTGACAAAATCCAACATCCCTTTTTGATAAAAACACTTCAAAAGGTAGGAATTGAAGGAAACTTCCTCAACATGATAAAGAGCATATATGAAAAACCCACAGCCAGCATAGTACTCAATGGTGAGAGACTGAAAGCCTTCCCTCTAAGATCAGGAACAAGACAAGGATGCCCGCTGTCACCACTGTTATTCAACATTGTGCTGGAAGTGCTAGCCAGGGCAATCCGGCAAGACAAAGAAATAAAAGGCATCCAAATTGGAAAAGAAGAAGTAAAACTGTCATTGTTTGCAGATGATATGATCTTATATCTAGAAAACCCTGAGAAATCAACGATACACCTACTAGAGCTAATAAACAAATTTAGCAAAGTAGCGGGATACAAGATTAATGCACATAAGTCAGTAATGTTTCTATATGCTAGAAATGAACAAACTGAAGAGACACTCAAGAAAAAGATACCATTTTCAATAGCAACTAAAAAAATCAAGTACCTAGGAATCAACTTAACCAAAGATGTAAAAGACCTATACAAAGAAAACTACATAACTCTACTAAAAGAAATAGAAGGGGACCTTAAAAGATGGAAAAATATTCCATGTTCATGGATAGGAAGGCTAAATGTCATTAAGATGTCAATTCTACCCAAACTCATCTACAGATTCAATGCAATCCCAATCAAAATTCCAACAACCTACTTTGCAGACTTGGAAAAGCTAGTTATCAAATTTATTTGGAAAGGGAAGATGCCTCGAATTGCTAAAGACACTCTAAAAAAGAAAAACGAAGTGGGAGGACTTACACTCCCTGACTTTGAAGCTTATTATAAAGCCACAGTTGCCAAGACAGCATGGTACTGGCACAAAGATAGACATATAGATCAATGGAATCGAATTGAGAATTCAGAGATAGACCCTCAGATCTATGGCCGACTGATCTTTGATAAGGCCCCCAAAGTCACCGAACTGAGCCATAATGGTCTTTTCAACAAATGGGGCTGGGAGAGTTGGATATCCATATCCAAAAGAATGAAAGAGGACCCCTACCTCACCCCCTACACAAAAATTAACTCAAAATGGACCAAAGATCTCAATATAAAAGAAAGTACCATAAAACTCCTAGAAGATAATGTAGGAAAACATCTTCAAGACCTTGTATTAGGAGGCCACTTCCTAGACTTTACACCCAAAGCACAAGCAACAAAAGAGAAAATAGATAAATGGGAACTCCTCAAGCTTAGAAGTTTCTGCACCTCAAAGGAATTTCTCAAAAAGGTAAAGAGGCAGCCAACTCAATGGGAAAAAATTTTTGGAAACCATGTATCTGACAAAAGACTGATATCTTGCATATACAAAGAAATCCTACAACTCAATGACAATAGTACAGACAGCCCAATTATAAAATGGGCAAAAGATATGAAAAGACAGTTCTCTGAAGAGGAAATACAAATGACCAAGAAACACATGAAAAAATGTTCAGCTTCACTAGCTATTAGAGAGATGCAAATTAAGACCACAATGAGATACCATCTAACACCGGTTAGAATGGCTGCCATTAAACAAACAGGAAACTACAAATGCTGGAGGGGATGTGGAGAAATTGGAACTCTTATTCATTGTTGGTGGGACTGTATAATGGTTCAGCCACTCTGGAAGTCAGTCTGGCAGTTCCTTAGAAAACTAGATATAGAGCTACCATTCGATCCAGCGATTGCACTCCTCGGTATATACCCGGAAGATCGGAAAGCAGTGACACGAACAGATATCTGCACGCCAATGTTCATAGCAGCATTATTCACAATTGCCAAGAGATGGAAACAACCCAAATGTCCTTCAACAGATGAGTGGATAAATAAAATGTGGTATATACACACGATGGAATACTACGCGGCAGTAAGAAGGAACGATCTGGTGAAACATATGACAACATGGATGAACCTTGAAGACATAATGCTGAGCGAAATAAGCCAGGCACAAAAAGAGAAATATTATATGCTACCACTAATGTGAACTTTGAAAATGTAAAACAAATGGTTTATAATGTAGAATGTAGGGGAACTAGCAGTAGAGAGCAATTAAGGAAGGGGGAACAATAATCCAGGAAGAACAGATAAGCTATTTAACGTTCTGGGGATGCCCAGAAATGACTATGGTCTGTTAATTTCTGATGGTTGTAGTAGGAACAAGTTCACTGAAATGTTGCTATATTATGTAACTTTCTTGGGGTAAAGTAGGAACATGTTGGAAGTTAAGCAGTTATCTTAGGTTAGTTGTCTTTTTCTTACTCCCTTGCTATGGTCTCTTTGAAATGCTCTTTTATTGTATGTTTGTTTTCTTTTTAACTTTTTTTTCATACAGGTGATTTGAAAAAAGAAGGGAAAGTTAAAAAAAAAAAAAAAAAAAAAAAAAAAGATGTAGTGCCCCCTTGAGGAGCCTGTGGAGAATGCAGGGGTATTCGCCTACCCCACCTCCATGGTTGCTAACATGACCACAGACATAGGGGACGGGTGGTTTGATGGGTTGAGCCCTCTACCATAAGTTTTACCCTTGGGAAGACGGTTGCTGCAAAGGAGAGGCTAGGCCTCCCTGTATTTGTGCCTAAGAATCTCCTCCTGAATGCCTCTTTGTTGCTCAGATGTGGCCCTCTCTCTCTGGCTAAGCCAACTTGAAAGGTGAAATCACTGCCCTCCCCCCTACGTGGGATCAGACACCCAGGGAAGTGAATCTCCCTGGCAACGTGGAATATGACTCCCAGGGAGGAATGTAGACCTGGCACCGTGGGACGGAGAACATCTTCTTGACCAAAAGGGGGATGTGAAAGGAAATGAAATAAGCTTCAGTGGCAGAGAGATTCCAAAAGGAGCCGAGAGGTCACTCTGGTGGGCACTCTTATGCACACTTTAGACAACCCTTTTTAGGTTCTAAAGAATTGGGGTAGCTGGTGGTGGATACCTGAAACTATCAAACTACAACCCAGAACCCATGAATCTCGAAGACAGTTGTATAAAAATGTAGCTTATGAGGGGTGACAATGGGATTGGGAAAGCCATAAGGACCAAACACCACTTTGTCTAGTTTATGGATGGATGTGTAGAAAAGTAGGGGAAGGAAACAAACAGACAAAGGTACCCAGTGTTCTTTTTTACTTCAATTGCTCTTTTTCACTCTAATTATTATTCTTGTTATTTTTGTGTGTGTGCTAATGAAGGTGTCAGGGATTGATTTAGGTGATGAATGTACAACTATGTAATGGTACTGGAAACAATCGAAAGTACAATTTGTTTTGTATGACTGCGTGGTATGTGAATATATCTCAATAAAATGATGATTAAAAAAAAAAAAAAAAAAAAAAAAAAAACAAATGGAGTTATAGAAGGAACAGCAGACTGTGTGTGTAATGTTGATACTGCTGCCAATAAAGACACTAAATATGAGCCAGAGGAATTTAATGAAAGCAAGTATTGGTATAAATGAGAAAAATGGCAGTGACAAAAAGGGTGAAGAAACCTCAGAGCAGGCAACATCAGCAAAAGCTTTTACGTTAGAAAAACTCTCAGTAACTCACAACATTGAAAGCCCGAAAGGTAAAATGTTAGAAGCCAATCCAAACTTTGAGGGAGTATAACAACTCCCCAAGGCACAGCAAAAGATGCTCACTATGCATGGTTACGGTACATGACAAGAAGTGGGCAAGCACTGCTCAAACTATTCTTTTTACTTTTTTTTAAATAACAGGTGTATTCATACATAATTCCCCTACCATTAAATTCACCATTTTAAAATATACAATTAAGTGTATTTAAGATATTAACAGAGTTGTGTATCCATCATTGCTATCAAATTATGTAACATTTTCATCACCCCAAAAAGAAAGACTGTACCCAGTAGCAATAACACTCCATTTCCCAACTTTTCCCCCAGCTCCTGGCAACCATTAATCTAACCTTCTATCTCTATAGATTTCCCTATTCTGGACATTTCATATAAGTAGAATCAAACAATATGTGGTGTTTCTTGACTGCCTTCTTTCTCTTATTATAAAGGATCATGTAGCATGATTCACTACCTCATCCTTTTTTATGGCTGAATAATATTCCATTGTACAAATATACTATATTTTGTTTATCCATTTCAGCTGATGGACATTTTGGGGTTTTTTCCCCCCAATTTTTGGCCGTTATGAATAATGACACTATAAACACTGGTGTAAAAGTTTTTCACTTCTCTTCAGTACATACCAAGGAGAATAACTGCTGAATCATAAAACAGCTGTATATTTAACATTTTGAGGACAGGACAAATAGTTTCCAAAGTAGCTGCACCATTTTATAATCTCACCAGCAACGTATGGGAGTTCCACCATACCAATGCTTGATATTATCTGTTTGGTTAATCATTGTTTTTTAAATTTTAGGCATCCTAGTGAGAGTGAAGGAGTATCCCATTTTGGTTTTCATTCGCATTTCCGTAATGACAAAAGGTGCTGAGCATCTTTTCAGTGTAAATTGACCATTTGTGTATATTCTTTGAAGAAATATCTATTCAAATCCTTTGCCCATTTATTTAAAATTGGGTTATCTTTTTACTGTTGAGTTGTAACAGTTCTTTATATATTCTGGATACAAATCCTTTATCATATATATAATATGCAAATATTTTCACAAACTATTCTTGATAACTTTTTACAAAGAAATAAAATAATTCTCAAAGTTTCTTACGTTTAAAACTATGTTTTAAATTCCAGTGTACTAAATAAAGGTTAATTTTACTACATTTTTTGTTTTCCTATATATTTATAACGACCAGTAAGTTTTCAATTCTTGGAAAATTTTTAAAGTCACAGATCACTATTCTTCCCATTGACTGTTCACTGTTTTTCCCATTGATTGTTAATAATAAGATCACTCGGCACAATTTCAGTTTGCAGAGTAATTTTTAGCCTACATTATTGTGCAAAGCAGGGGCTATCTATAATTTGAACTCCAAGTGTACACACACATATACATATACATATACATAAGAAATGAAGGGCATATTCATTTTAATAAAAGTCCAATTCCATTAACATTAAAAGAGGAGACAAACATTTTGATATGGGAATTTAGTTATATTTAGCATTGATTAAATATAATCAAACCATATAATATAATAAAAACATCATGTATAGTTTCTTTTTGCTATACAGAAGAATTTATTGTTATTATTTGTTTACAAACATCTCTATAGTTAAGCATTTAGTACTGAAAACACCTAAGAAATGAAATTATTTGTCCTAAAGCCTATTTCATAAGGTCAGTTCCAAGTAGAGTAGCAATACAAATGAGAGTAAGACAACAGAAATAAAATAAGAGCATTGGTGCTTTCCTAAAAGTTTCATTAAGAAATTGTACTTTATTAGGTAGCACTTTATTTTATATAATTGATGCTATATTTTTATAAAATGCTCCTTATCTCTTCAACATCAAGAATTTCACCAAAATGTGTTACTTAAGGATATATATGAACCATGTGCTATATTAGCAAACCAAATATTAAAAAAACAAAGTTAACTTACTCTTAGCCACTCTACCATATTTTCTTCAATTTCACTATCTGCAGAAATGTCTAAAATAAGTCGTCGCGTCAAATGAGCTTTGTGATATCTCATAAAAACATCTTTGTTTTGTACATATTTAAGCACCAACAGCTGCATGAAAAACAAAGCCAACTTTAAATTCTTATATACTTTTAAACATCTTTCTAATTTAGATCTTTTAACATCCCTCAATTGTCAAAATTCTGAAATTTATATAAACATATGAAGATAGAGGTGGACTAAATTCCCCGTCTCTGAAAAATAATCAGTCCTGAAAGAGATACTGATATACTATTTAAAAAGTGAGCCAATCTGAGACTGCAACCAAATTGCCTTTTAATTCCCACATATACATAAATATTTTTTTCAGATTTTTTAAATAAAATATGACAATATTTTTCATGAAAAATCAATAATACTTCCCCAATTTTCTCTCCTAAATATCTTCTTCACTTCTTTCTGGCACTAATCTTCCCTCTAGGCCTGTCTGTCTGTCTGTCTATCCTTTCCCTAATCTTTACATCTTACATTTTTCCTGTCTGTATTTCTTGGCTTCTATCATTATACTAATAATGGGGAGACCAAAATGAGAAGGAAAGGAACTAACCCTTTATCTACATTCATTAGTCCTTGACTATCTATCTTGGACTTTCAAAAAAGGGAAGGAGTGACAAACCATAGCTCCTAACACCACTGGCTCCACTTCCCTTGTATTTGTCCTTTAATAGGAGCTAGAATTCAAATACCCAAAAAGAATCAAGAACGGAGAAAAATTAAACGGCATTTTCTCTTTCAGGTGGCTATAGATTACAAACCATGAAGAAAAATGACTGTCTTACAGAGGACTTGCATTGTAAAAGGTCATCAGTTACTAATAGATAAACATTTTTGCATTGATGCTATCACAGAAAGTCTTATAAGCAAAAAACAAATTCATTAAAAATTTTGAAATATAAAATATTTTTGTACCACTTCCTTAAGCTTTGCTTCAATTTCTTCAGAAGTTAGTTTTTTGCTTAATGGTGTTTTTCTTAGCAACATGTCACAGTAATTGGCAAGCAGCTCAGGGCATTTTGATTCAGGTTGTGTTTTTAATCCCACCCTGAAAACAAATTAAAAGCAATGTATGAAAAATGACTGTTACCTGCAAATATTTTTTTCTAACACCCACCTTTCACAAACTAATTTCTTATATTGTATATAATCCAATGTTCAGTATTGGGACTAGGGTGAGGAAAGCAAGGCACCAAAGGCACAAAATTTAAGGAGGCACTCACTCTCTGGTTCCAATAAGTATGACAACTCTAAGGATCCTGAGAGTGAGTACCTCCTTGCCTCAACATAGTCCTGGCCCCGATAGCAATCTATAAAATATTTTATTAAGGTATCTACTAAAACACTTTTGAAAAACCACAACAATCCTTGCATATTTATAAATTAACATTTAAAACTTTTCATTATTAACATGTTAAAATAAAACTGTTACTTCACTCTCTGAAATATATCCAATGTTACCTAAATTCCATAGTGATGAGGTATTTACCATCATCCATTTTAAAAAATTGTAAACAAACTCTTCTTAAACAATGAAGACTTTGTATCTCTATTTCACTGTCCCTACAAAATTTTAAACCAGTTTAATATATTTTTATGTGTGAAAGACTTGCATTTATTTTTTATCCTACTTCTTTTAACATATATAAGTAAATTTAAACTCAATATTTTAAAAGTTCTTATGCATGTAAAATCTAAGGGTAATTTTCCTAGGATTGAGTTAACCAAATTATTATCAGTATACAACTTATCACAACATAATTTTAATACTGCATGTGTAAACATGTGTATATAAATACATACTTAATATATATGCACATATAAAACTTTACTGGGCATGTGAACTCTTAATAAAGTAGATGAAACTCTTCTCTCTACCAATCATGTATCCAGGCATCGGCATTAATTCTACTTCTACTTTTTATTTTTATAAATTTGTATCTTATTCACATAAACGAGCAGATGGGAATAAAAGATGTTTTCATTATCTCTTTGAACACCTCTGAGCTCAATTCTTTGAGCACCTCCTGAGTCATGTGCTAAAAAAATAGTGATCTAACATTAAAAAAATTGTTTTTAATAAATGCATCAACTGAAAAGCCAGTTAAGTCAGTCATCAACTATATTAAAAGCAAAGAATTGGAAACCATTTAACTAGCAAAGGGATCCAATAGCTAGTCATTAGAGATTCATTTTCTGTACATCAATACCAATTGTTGTGCATTCAATCATATTCCCCCACAAAGACGTGTTCAAATCCTAACCCTTAGTCCTATGGAAATGAAGCTATTTGTAAATAAGATCTTTGAATGTGTTATTAGTTACACTGAGTCAGGGGGTGCGGATGTGAATTCATTTGTAAATAGAACCTCTGAAGACCTTTTCAGATAAGGTGTGGCCAACTCAGTAAGGGTGGGCCTTAATCCAATATAGCTGAAGTCCTTATAAGCAAAGGAAAATGAACAAGAAAAAAGAAACCAGAGGAGATGAAAAGAGGAAGACTGCAATGAAATGAAGGCAGAGACTGACCCACCATTAGAATGCTATAGATATTGGAGAAAATATGGCCAATAGATGTTAGACTTCTAGCCTCCAAATCTGTAAGACAATAAATTCCTGTTGTTTAAGAAAACCAATTGTGTTTTTTGTCATAACCCTGGCAAATTGAGACAGCAATATTTCAAAATGTTGCTTTCTTAGGCAACATAAAGGATTTCCTATTCTGAGGAAATGCAACACAGTAAGAATTAAGAAAGAATGCCTTTCATAGGATCGACTGACCAAAAGTGAGAAGAGAAATGAAACAAAGTTTCAGTGGCTAAGAAATTTCAAATGGAATTGAGAGGTCATTTTGGAGGTAACTCTTATGCATTACATAGATATCCTTTTTTAGTTTTTAATTTATTAGAATAGCTAGAAGGAACTATCTGAAAAGGTTGAACCGCAAGCCAGTATCCTTGATTCTTGAAGACGATCATATATTTAGCTTACATGGTATGAATGTATGATTGTGAAAACCTTATGGCCCACACTCCCTTTATCCAGTGTATGGACAAATGAGTAAAAAAATGGGGACAAAAAGTAAATGAATAATGGGGGGGAGGGGTATGGGATGTTTTGGGTGTTCTTTTCTACTTTTCTTTTTATTCTTTTTATTTTTTGGAGTAATGAAGATGTTCAAAAATTGTGGTGATGAATGCACAACTATATGATGATACTGTGAACAACTGTTGTACACTTTGGATGACCGTATGGTATGTGAAAATATTTCAATTCTGAAAGAGGTGGAGAGGAGAAATTGCATGACACTTCCATCACCAGGCCCAATATGGAAGTTGAAGATCTCTAAATTAATTTCCTGAAAAGTATCCAAGCTGCTCTCTCTCTAGCTAAGCCAACTTGGCAGGTGAAATCACTGCCCTCCCCTCTACGTGGGATCTGACACCCAGGGGAGTAAATCTTCCTGGTAACATGGAATATGACTCCTGGGGAGGAATGTAGACCTGCCATCATGGGATGGAGAACATCTTCTTGACCAAAAGGGGGATGTGAAAGGAAATTAAATAAGCTTCAGTGGCTGAGAGATTCCAAAAGGAGCTGAGAGGTCACTCTGGTGGGCACTCTTACGCACAATATAGACAACCCTTTTTATGTTCTAATGAATTGGAATAACTAGCAGTAAATACCTGAAACTATCAAACTACAACCCAGAAACCCTGAATCTTGAAAACGATTGCATAAAAATGTAGCTTATGAGGGGTGACAATGGGATTGGGCAAGCCATATGGACCACACTCTCCTTTGTCCAGTGTATGGATGGATGAGTAGGAAAAGGGGTCGTGGAAAAAAAAAAGGCACCCAGTGTTCCTTTTTACTTTAATTGTTCTTTTTCACTTTAATTTTTCTTATTATTTTTGTGTGTGTGGTAATGATAATGTTCAAAAATTAATTTTGGTGATGAATGCACAACTATATAATGGTACTGTGAACAACTGATTGTACACTTTGCATGACTGCATGGTATATGAATATACCTCAATAAAATTGAATTTAAAAAAAAAAGTATCCAGGCTGGCATGGTCTGGGAAAGATTTTTCTATATCCCCTGAGGGAGATACACCAATCTGAAAACCACTAACTTCAAAAGAATCTCTTCTTCCCTTCTCTTCCAACCTCTTTTCATTGCCAATACCTAGTCCATGTTTGAACTACAGTAACAACCTTATTGTTGCATCTCTCTTTGTCCAACTCAACCGGTTGAGAGGTCAGCTGTCAATTTTTTACTATTGTTTCTTTGAAGGCAGTGTGTCATTTTTTTCCCTTCTGGATGTTCAAATATTTTTTTTTACTTTCAGTTTGTGGCTGTTTTACTATGATGTACCTAAGAATGGTTTATCTTATATTTATCATGCAGAGATGCTTGAATCTGCAAGTTGATATCATTAATATAGGAGAAATTTGGTCAATAACTCTTCAATATTGCTTATATCCTCTTTTCTATTCTCTATGGATACCAATTACAAATCAGTAATCTTTTTTTTAAACAGCTTTATTGAGATATAATTAACTTACCATACAAGTCAGCTGATTAAAGTGTGCAATTCAGTATTTTCACAGGATTGTACAATCATCACTATAATCAGATTTTAGAATATTTTTGACATCCCTAAAAGAAACCCTGCACCCATTACCATTCACTTCCAACTCTCCAGCTATCCCCACTCCCAGCCTCTGG